>NC_137457.1:293966322-299902822 GCF_964235325.1 Thermobia domestica | reverse complement strand
GGGGTTGTGCCAGGCCGATTACTCGCATTTAAAACCTACCATCGAGCACAGTGGACTACTTTTTTTTTTATGCCAACGTTGCTATGGCCTGTTTATGATAAATGAATTTGTGGTTTTAAGACGCCCGGACCCGGAATCATGGGACGGAGGAGTGACGTGCACTTGCACCCAGCAGGAATGGATGAAATGATGCCGTGAATGGTTGATGGGAGTCTTGAGAATTGGTGTTTTAAGTAGGAAGTGTCATCAAGAAAATAGCATAAAATGCTTTAAGACAATAAAACAGTAATGTATCCTTTATATTTTAATTGAATTAGTATGTGCGTTTTACATCATTCATTAAAAATTTATTCTGTATTTTATGACAATCATACATGATCTCAAAACAGCGTATACCCTCTGAAAATTTTAAGACTACAGCACTGTGTCCAGATATTCACGGTTGTGTAAAACTGTAGACGTTGATATTTAAGTTCATTTAATTTTGTTAATTTGTATGTGCCTGTGCAATGGCAGATTACCCTGTCCACGAGCTGGCAGATATGCACCTCATTTATGGAGAGGTAAGGGAAAATATCCCAGAGACAAGTCGGTTATTTCGTAACCGTCGCCCTGATAGGAGAGTAACTGTCCCTCTATTTTTCCACGCCTCTATATTCGGCTTCGGGAGATAGGGTCTCTTTAACTTCCTCTGTGAAATCGGAGGAAATTGCACCATGTAGATAGTTGAATTTGAAGACAGCGTACTGAGAATGATCAAAGACTGTCCTGAAACTAGCAGTAGCCATGTGTAGGGCGTAAAAATCCACATGCAACTCTAGTGAACGATCAGCAGAGAGATTTAGTGTGAGCGCGCAGTGCAGTATAGTGGATAATTTTGTGGTAGAACCTTATTTATTACCGGTCTGCGTGTGTGGGAGTACATATAATTTACTTTTACGTAATGTTCTCTCCCAAAATTGTTAGAACATGTGTCCTTAAACATGAGACAGCAGATGTGATTCCAGCATGACAGTCACCTGCACATTTAGACAGGAATATGCAGACCTACTTATTCTGATTTCTTATTTGGGGGTTATGAAACTTCTTTTGTATTCTACACTAGCCATGACAGCCGAGAACTTGTTGCTCGAGTTAACATAGCTGCGACAATCACCTCCAACATTTCAGGTGTGTTTGACCGCACGCGGAAAAATTTGTTTCCCCAATGTAATCTTTGTAATGCAGTTTACGGTTGACAATATCAGACTGTGAACGGTTATTTTTCACAGCTGTTTCGTGTATACATACTGCATTGCACAAAAACTGTACAAGGTACTTCTGAGTGTTTCACAGTTATCCTCCTTTGTACGAAACAGAATACATCGGTAGTTCTGTATTTCTTTGTATCATTGTGCAACAGGCACAACAGCTTGTGTTTCGTCGAGTTTCATTCCTTCTGTACTCGGAATTATCTTCCACGGAATTACGTATTACGAGGAAGAAACCGTTTAATGCAGCTTATTTAATGCATCACTCAAGGGGGCGAGCTTTCTTGCTAAGGGGCCCTCTTTATTCTCTAATTTATTTCCGTATTTCCGTACCGTAACGGTACTAGAATTACTTCTTCAAACCAAGTTGGAATTCTTTTTGGAATAAGTATTGGTTGTAGTTACTACGGTAATTCCCAATACTTTTTGGAATTTGTTTTGCAGTAATCTTAACGTAGAATGTTAAAGTATCTCTTATTGTCAAGCAAAGCTTTCCATTTTGGAACGGAAATTCCCGCGGTGAGAAAATTTACTGTATTGACCTGCTTACAATTTGCGTCTTTTTCAATGTAAGACTAGGTTCAAATTCTTCCGTAGTAATAACAGATTAAACAAAAATTGAGCAGTCAGTAACAAGGGCGCCTATGTTGTGGTTTCCAGGGGTGGTAAGTATAAGGACATTTCAAGTGTATAAGTGTGTGTGGTTCGTGTCCTGTGGTTCCCTAGGAGGGCTTAGACATTTATAACAGTCCGGGATTCGATCCTCTATGTCTTGGACGTCTCCCTTCGACTTCAATAGCAGTTCGGAGATTTAATCAAAGCCCATCATATAACCACTGGGCAACACGGTTCAGATTTCGGGTCAGAACATTCTGGGAAACTGACATAAAAGCTTATTCTAGTCGTATTTTTTTTTTTTTTTTTTTTTTTTTTTTTGAGGGAGACAGGATTGATTGAAATCTTTATTGTCGCATTTTATTTGGAAATATGAAAAACTGCCACTAGAGGGTTTCGCCCTTTCTCTTGGCCTGGGATGTGGAAGCATCAATTAACTTTTTATTACATTTGTTGCTGGGCAATGTGCTGTTAAGGAAAAAGTTGGTAAGTAACAATTACGAAAACGCAAGAAGTTGCAAACACATATATGCATATTAATATATATAAAAAAAACCTGAAACAAAACAAAATATAAACATTAACAATAACTAACACATAATAGAATAATAAGTGCATTTAGATAAATAATAGTAAAGAGGTGCAGTGAAAGCATCAAATAAATGAATATTCAAAATATGAAAAACGTGCTGGCGAAATATAGGCATATTGTAATGGACGACAGTCATGCTCATGATAATGAATGCAGTGCACATCACATCACAACACAATGAAATAAGTTAGTGAGACGAATGCTGGTTAGTCTTCTGTCTTGGGGCGGCTCAAGACTGATGAAAAACGTTGGGAAGCCCTTATTAGTATTGTGGGAGACAGTGCTATGATGGTAAAAGATGAGGAATATCATGATGAATGAGCTGTCGTCGGAAAAATCTTGCATGATGATGATCGTCTGGATGTTGTCGAGCATAAATGGAAATGAGGATGCTGAGTGGTGTATAGCAGTATCGGAACTCTGAATCTTGTTCCAAGTCTATGAATATGGTTTCGAGAAATATATCTTTATATGAATGGAGACAGTTAGCTATATATTTTTGCCGTAAGAGAGCAATATGTTGGACAAGCGGAGGAAAATCGATCTTATTATAGAGATCATCATTGGGGTATGGTAGTCTTATGCGAAATGCGAGTCTGATAGCATGACGTTCGAGAATTTCTAATCTATTGTAAAACATCTGCGGAGCAGAGCACCAGGCTATATGACCGAAAGTAAGGACACTACGCATAAAGGCTTTATAAGTATTCAGTAATAACTTAGAGTTTAACCCCCAGTTTTGACCCACGAGTCGGCGTAAAAGCTGTAATCGATTTTTTGCTTTCCCAACAAGTTTCTGGAGTTGGGCTGTCCACCGCAATTTATAATCAAAAACAATACCTAAATAGGTAACAGTTTTAGTCGGTTGTAGAAGATGATCACCAACACGTATCCGTAGCAAATTTGGATTACGGTGAACCTTACTGCGGCGGTTGGGCGGTAAAATTACTAGCGTCTGTGTCTTATCTTCTTTAACGGTGAGTCTCCATTTATCACACCATTGAAGAAATGCTGTAATTGTAGCCTGTAAGTGGACATTAATTTGCTGAATTGTTTTACCAAGCGTGAGAAAAGCGGTATCATCCGCATATTGGAACAAATATGTATTAGGTGCTGGATATGGTAAATCCGATGCATAGAGGATGTAAAGAAGTGGTGATAAACTTGAACCCTGTGGTACGCCGGTCAGTGGGAATATTGGATGTGATAATGTACCATTGATATTCACATAGGCAATACGATTCAGTATAAACGAATATATAACTCGAAGGTAAGTAAGAGGAATTCCGAGTTTCAATAGTTTATAAAATAAGCCGTAATGCCAAATGCGGTCAAACGCCTTCTCGAGGTCCATGAGTACGAGACAAGACGGTAATGCTTTGTTATAGTGATTGGTAATTATAGTGGTAAGTCGAAGTAGTTGTTCATTGATACTATATTGCGGCCGGAATCCTGTTTGATGAGAAGGTAGAAGGTGATGTTCGCTAAGATATGGATGGAGACGACATACCAGGATTTTTTCAAACAGTTAACCACAGTAGAAGTTAATTGTATGGGTCCATATGAAGTCACGGAGTAAGGTGGTTTCTTAGGTTTTAAGAACATACAGACCTTAGACACCTTCCAGTCCTGTGGATAATAGCCAGTGCGTAAAATAAACGTATATATTGTTGTTAAGGAAAGAAAAAACTGCAGTGAGCATTCTTTAAGAATTCTATAAGATATACTATCGAAACCAGGAGCAGTATTGCGTTTGCGTTTGAGGGCTCCGCGTATTTCATCAGTAGTAATCGCCTGAGTGAAAGGATTGGTGTTATCTAACTCATGCGATATCGAAGGCTGAAGTAAGTTGCTAATTGCCGGTTCAGATATTCGTGGACTTAAGCGATGTGTGGAAACAGGTGGTGTAAAGACTGTTTGCAAATGAGATGCAAAAGCGTCAGCTTTTGCCTGATCTGTTTGCAAAAGATGATCGTCCTGTACCAAAGGGTATGTAGTACTAACTTTCTGCCCAGTTAATAGGTTAAATTGTTTCCAGTACCTTGTAGGATGTGTTTCAGTGTTCAGTTTGTTGCATGTTTTACTCCAGCTAAGCCGTTTGTGGGCAACAATGTAGTTGTGAACTGTGCGTTGCCAACGACGCGCCTGAGCCAAATATTCTGGATTTCGTGTCTTTTCATATTCACGGAAATACTGCCTGGATTTTCTTACAAGTGAAAGATATTCAGGTGGCAACATTGGTTGATACGTTTTACCATGGTAGGTAGGGATATTTTTATTAGCACTTTCAACAATAGCAGTTGTAATGCTCTGCACGGCTTTGTTGAGATCAGTTTCAGATGTCGGCGGTTCCAACTGATCCATTGCTATACTGATATCAGTCCGATACTGCTCCCAATTAGCTTTATCGTACAAGAATAGAGTTCTTTCGAATGATGGAGACGATGGTGGGCGTGCATGGTTGATTGTAACCTTTATGGGTAGATGATCACTACCGATGCAATCCGAAACAGATACAGTGGCTTTAGCAACTAATGTAGGTGTACTAATTAGAACATCGGTGGTAGTTTGGTTACTAGGCCTGGTATGCCTGGGTAGGTTATATATATGGCCATGTAAGCCCAGAGATATATAGTCAGAGAACTGAGTTTTATCTCTTTCGGAGCGACTGTGGATATTGACATCCGCCAAGATTAGAAGATTGCAATACTGCGAAAACAAATAACGAAAGAATTCTAGCGGAATTATATGCCCGGGATGGACATAGATCGTAGCAACAGTTAGCGCTAAGTTTGAAAGATAGATTGTCGTCACTAAGTGCTCTGGCAATGGAACATTTATTGGTACAGAGTGACATCTATAAGAAAGTTTATTTCGGATTCCAATCGCTACACCGCCTTGTGCTCTGGCGTTGGTGTCTGGGTAATCATGCCGTACAAACTGATACCTAGGAAAACGTACGGTATGTGCTGGTTTAAGCGCTGTCTCGTTTAAAGCGAATATATCGACTGTTTCTTCTAAAAGTAGTTGTTCAAATAGTATTTTATGTTGAGATAACGATCGAATATTCATAAAAAAGGATGGTAAGACCCATACTCAGACAGAAAAGGTTCGGTTTAAACTGCAGTATCACGTGGTGCAATATGAAAGTGAACAAATAGACCAGAATAGGTGGCATACAGATTAACTTGAAATATAACAGAGGCCGCCGTAATAACATGGTCAAGAATGAGCTGACGTTGAAATGGAAAAATATTTTGCAAAATAAGAGTAATGTATCGCAGGAAGTTTTCCACAGTGATAGGTGAAGCAATAGATTGCGAGAATGGTACTGAAGCATCCGTCGTACTGAGCGGAACTGTAATTTCTGGTTGATTTGGATCAGGTGCCGGCTTAGACTTGCATTTGTAACTGTAAGTAGGGTGCGAAGTACTGGAACATGTGGAACAATGTCGTTGTCTTCCCGTATTAGGGCACTCCTTGGTTTCATGTTGTCCTGCACAATACCCACATTTGGGAACATTTGGACATTTTGACGTGACGTGCGCATTGCAAGCTTGACACTTCTCGCATCTAACTGGGAGAGGTGCGGTAGTACGGGATGGCTCAACTCTGTGTCGTTGTTTGAAGATATAAGCTCCTTCTTGCAATAAGGTATCAATAGAAGTTTGGGACGTGGTTAAAACACGAACCATGTATGTAGCACCATTGTTATTTTTAATGCGAATACATTTCGCTACGTCAACGCCTTCTGCTTTAAGTTCCTCGAGAACTTCATCATCTGTTATTTCCGGTAGAACACCTCGAATAACAACAGACATCATTAGTGTGCGAGGTGGTGGTGGATTCTGCTTTACCTTATCAGTCAGATTCGAAAGCTTGGCATTTTTACCAAATATTTCATAACTGGCTTTGTTACGGAGTGTTATGCCGAATTTCTCGTCATCTGACTTTATGATAACACCATCCCTGGTGAAAACAATTTGCTTTACACTAGCACGAGGAAGGTATTTCATGATTTGATTGAAAATGTGACGACTATTGCTGTATTTGGCGTCATAATTAGTCAATAGAAATGAATAAATCTTCGGGCGGGTCGGTGATGCAATATAGACTGGAGTTGTTACCGAAGTAGACGGTGTAGGCTCTTGCGGATCTATGGTAAACTGCATTTCTTCCGTACGTTCAGGTGCTTTCTGTATATAAGTAGGTGAACGGGATCGAGAGCGTTTATCTACTGATTCAGCACTGCTTTCAGACAACGGTCTACTGCGCCGATTTTTGTGAGGATCCCTTCCTGTATCTGCCGAGGGATTGCAGGTGGGAGGCACAACTATCCCCGGTAGCCGATGCATGATCCCAAAGGATCAAAGCGATGGAAACTAGATACTCAGATGTACTACTAAAGGCAAAAGAGTTGGTCAGAGTATAAATGCAAACAATGACCTCCAAAAGCTAAGATAAAACCTTCCAGAAGATGTCGATCTTCTGTCAGCCTCCTAGGTAGCGTATCTGTACTGATCTGCCAAGTACGTCTGCAATACTTGCTCACAGTTTAGTACAGCAACTAACTACGAGAGGAGTTAGGTTCGAAGTATGGTCGTATTCTCAATACCGATACAATTTAATAATGCGAAAATTATTATGTTGTACAGGTATTAGTTATTTATGCTGGAAAGTAAAGTAAATTAAAATCTCTTAAACTAGAAAATATAAATTTATACCATGATAATTATTTTGATAAAGGATATACGAAATTTCACTTTTCACTTTAATAAACAACACTGAAACTACACAAACACATATTTCATTACATTTTGGCACTTTAATTCAAATAATGGATATGATAAAATTTAACACTTGGCCCAATTATTCTTATTACAACCGCGGGAGACGCGGTAGTCACGGGTTACCGGTTGAACTTCACTACATCGTTAATTTCCGTAATTTTGCACTGTTTGATGCTGGAGAAAAATGATTTCTGGCGGTTCGAGGGGGATGTTCATAAGGTTGGGGGTGAATTCCCTTACATTTCATTTTATCATTTCGGTGGTCTTAAAGTTTTTTCATTGCGCTTCCAGTCCTTGTCGTCAAGACCATTTAACGATCAGTAATGACACATAAACGTAACATTTTCATTATTCAAACGTAAATTGGTTTGTTGCTAATTTGCCTGTTCCTATTTGACTTTACATTTTCTTATTTAGAATAGTACGCTGCACTAGTTAAAATAAAACATTATTTTTCGGCACTGTGTGGTTACACGTTGTTGTCATGTTAGTTGCACAAGTCACACTGAAATGGCTTTTTCCCCACCTCTTCGTGTTTCTACTCAACAGAGACTTGCGATGCAAACTATTGATGTCAGAGCTAAAAAGAACTATGACAACCTATAGGCAGGAATTTTTGGAGACGAAGTTTCCTCCCTGTGTTGAATTTTAGCACCATATTTGGAGAGACGAGAGGGTCTGTCAAGACTTTCGTCGCAGACGTGACGCATAGACACGCTAAGGGAAACATTCTTAAGAGTGCTTTTATACAAGGTTCACGTATGGTTACAAATGTAGTCTCAAATTTTGCGGCAACTATAAAAGTTCTATTGGATTTTCGATCTTATGAAGTACAATTTCATCTAGATGGGGTAAGCGCTCCACCTTGCCCGCCTGATGAGCGTCCATGGTCAGTAGTTCACGAACGCGCTTGAACATGGCATTACCACCCTTGGCTTTTCATCCCCGATCACTGTGCTCCAGAACAAATGCGTTATCTTTGAAAGTGTTTTCGCGGCGAATTAAGACAGCGTGTGGTGGCAACAGCTAGCCAAAACTAATGCGAAAATGGGACAATGCAAGGAAGAATCTCATTTTTGATGTTTCCCATAATTTGAGAAATTTGTTGTGGGCAAAGGGAAAATCCCATATATGTAGCAAATTTCATGAACAAATCTCTTTATCTCGCTCTTAAAAATTAAGGGTCAAAAATCCCATGAAATAGGATTTTTTCCACTGGCATCATTGGAAGTTTTTAATATTGCCATGTTCTAACGATATCTTCTTAAGTATATTCGTTATCCTACCCAGTTCGAAAATTACTATGCATATATGATATCAAGTAAAAATGAAGTCACACAATATAACCAAACACTCGTAGTTTTATATCTATGTATTCCGCAAGAAATATCGATTGCACTACTTTGAAATAATATACACCAATTTTATGCAATGTCGACGTTCATTATCTACATTCTCTTAGTCACTTAATCAACAAAAACCGGTAGCCATAGCAACCCCCCAAAAATGATAATCTGTTCTTACAGTAACAGCGATTAAAAATCATACAACTTCAAAATATTTTTCTATATTTTTTTCTCTTGTTTGTAATCACAGCCTGTGCACTTTTAAGTAGCACTTTTTACCCAAAATAGTTAAAATACAAAATGGGAGTGACTTACAAATATACAATATCGTTGTAATGTTGAAGGGTAAACCCACCACAAAGTTTAAATTTTTTTACGTAGTGAGAGATAGCAGGAAGTAGTTAAAGGATTTATGATTTTTTTCTCGTAAACAATTCCTCTGAATCCGTTGAGTATAAAGATAACCAAGAAAGTTCTGTCGCCCCTTCACCCATCACTTTCGAACATCGATATGTAACCTAAGACATACCTGGAAGATCTAAAACAGTCTCCATCAGCATTGACGACCTTCTGCCAACGTTTTGAACAGTGTTTCTTTCAGAAACAATATTCCAGGTTGGCACACTTAGTATTCAGATAGTACACTACTGATACTATTCTATTTATTATTATATTATAGATGTACTATTTTCATCTGCTCCGGGGGAAGGCACTCTCAGAGCACCGAGGGAGAGGGACGCCACAAAACAGGT
Source organism: Thermobia domestica (assembly GCF_964235325.1). Taxonomy (NCBI): domain Eukaryota; kingdom Metazoa; phylum Arthropoda; class Insecta; order Zygentoma; family Lepismatidae; genus Thermobia; species Thermobia domestica. Next base: position 299,893,477 of record NC_137457.1, on the reverse strand, counting down.
CTGAAAGAAACACTGGTTCTGGAAGGCAATGGATTCCGTTGCAGTAGAGCTTGGTGGACCGTGAAGCGAAGAATATATCAAGTGCATTTTGCGTCCTCTAAAGTGATTGTCCAAGGAATGGAACAGGTGATAATCGAACGGTACAAATCATTTCCGGGAGTATGGGAGATGCAATAGGGTTTCCCATCCAATGCGTAGAATTGCGTCCCGGGTCATCCTAGCCACGCTGGGCTTGCGTTATTCTGTAACAGAAGGATCTATTTGCGATTCAGAAGTGCTGGCTTCAGAGTTTTGAGTTTTTCTTAAACACGGCTCAACTGCTGACAGTAACACAGTCGCATGGATGCTCTGACCAGCTGGTAGCAGTTCCTGATACACGATGCCACGAGCAGTTCACCAAACACTCAGGGTGACCGCCTTCTGGCGTAGTGCTAATTTCGAATGTTTTGGAACCGGTTCATGGGATGCTAACCAATGATGATGGCACCGTGGAGCTTCGTAGAGGACCCACTTCTCATCACATGTCAACATCCTGTCTATATATGGCTTCTTCCTCAGACGAGACAGGAAACAAACACATGTATCTGTTTGCGTTACCTTCCGGTCCGGAGTCAAATCATGTTGGACCCGTCGACCCAACTTGTTGTGCTTGCCAAGTTCATGCAGTTGCTGCCAAATGCTTTCTCCACTTACACTGGATTGTAGTCCCAGTTCCTCAGATATCTGGCCACTGTTCGCCTGAATTTCTGCCTTAAGATCTTCATTTTGTACATGTGTTGGTCCTCTGTCACGCGTGCGTCGTTCAGTGTTTCGTCACCGTTCTTAAACTTGTTAAACCACCGCTGTACTCTCCGAGTAACCACGACATCCTCACCAAAGGCCTGGCGTATCTTCAGCCCCGCTGCAGCGGCACCCCTACCCCAGTTCAAACCTGTACAGCATACACGCAGCTGTGACGCTCTGTGGAGGTCTCATGTTCACTCTCCCCTTACGCAAATTCACGGTATAACTGAACAGCCACAAGCAAGTAGTATGCTGGATATACCCACACCAGCAACTGACTTCACCTTATCTCCATTCGCATTCAACCCACAGTGCAAGAGCCAATGGAACACAGACCTCCAGAAAAAGCGATAGATCTTTCTTGGTTACCTTTAAAAAACGAATCACAAAAAGGAACTACTAATATCGTTACTTTGATTGTAAGAACTCATGTGTTCCTTTGAAGCTCTGATTCACTCAGTTGCCCTTTGGGTCTTTCTATCATTCCTATGATTTTGAATACTCGTAATCAAACACGTTTTCAAAAGCTCGTTCCGCACTTTCGTCAATGTATTTAGTTTGGCATCGTAGCAGTTCGCAAATCGCCGGCAGCATTCTATTCATATAGCAATCATAGAAATAAAATTCTGCCTCGAGGGAATGAAAAGAAGAAAAGAAAAGAACATTTTTACGCAACTGGCGGTAAAACAAAATAGTTGTTTTCGTTCTCCCTTCCTTAACAAACACCCGGAAAATGGTAAGTGGATGTTTCTTTTATTCTTAATTGCATGCGCATTATAATAGCCCATATGCTTCCGTTTTTTTTTTTTTGTCTACAGTTTCGTGTGAGTTTTCCTTACCAAGTCTTCTTAATCTGTTCAATGCAGTTGTGAATTACTTCCAGGAATTGTAAGTGTAACTTTACATCCAAATCCAAAGGAATACTTTTTCAATCCTTGGACTTCAAGGATTCCGAAATGAATCCGAGTACTTTGAGCTGTTCTTAATATTCGTTTCTTTGAGTACTCAAGAAGAGTCGTTACTTTGTAACGATTCCGTAAGGAAAGACCAGTAGGAAGTCAGGGGTCTGAAACCTAGAATAAATATAGGGTGTCCGGGAAATAGGTACGAAAATTAAAGTATTATAAAACTAATATAAAATATATTGAAATTTTTATATAAACACACTGAGTAACTTCTCCCATTTATGTATACATACACATTCTGCATTCTCAGATCTTTCGACAGGATTTCATGCAGTGAACTTGGTGATAAATTCAATTGTTGAGCTCGTCGGTCACACTGTCACGCACAACGGCAATGTTTTCTTCTGTTCGAACAGAATGCGGTCTTCCAGTTTGTTTAACATGTAACACTGACCCCGTGCTCTCAAACTTCAGAACCAACTTCCGAACCGATGATTCTGTAGGAGGAACATTGCGTCCAAGTATCACACGCAAATCTCGAACGGTTGCCGTGGGACTTTCCTTGTTTTTGTATTGACTTTTAATCAATTGAATGTGTTGCTTTGTTGTCAAACGCTCCATGCCGAGATAAACACCAACCAACAATGCTCACCACACAGGCTACTAATCGGAAGGATAGAGGATAACAAACATGCTAAAACCACGGCTGCCAACCGTCATATGACAAAATGGTGCGAAATTCAAATTCGTCCTTATTTCCCGGGCACCCTCTATATGTAAATTTGGGCGCGGCTTTGAGTTAACCTACATGTTTCTTTGTTACATGAGAGTTATATTTCAACATAGTCATTGTTTAGGAAGGTCTTCCGGTTGGGCTAGTGATGTTGCAATTATATTACCTCTTGTTCAGAAAGTTATGTAGGAAAATAGTCAACACGTTGTTTTATCTTCATAGCTCCATATTTAACCCTCTATTTAGTGATCTATGAATAGAAGAAACAATTATTTAAAAAATGTCAGGGAATATCTTTTCCACAAGAGCTACAAAATGCGAAACTTTATTTGCAAAATGCGACAAAACGCGAAATTTTGAAATTCTTTGTGCGAAAACTCGTGTCCCTATCAATAGCGCATATAGGGAGTTGCTCTTCTGTTCATCCTTGTCTCCGATAAAAAGCATCTTTCGCACTGGCTTTTCATTTCGAGAAATATCCACCAGTGAGCAAAGAAATTTACACTTTCGTTTAATCTTTGGCTGTCATTTAGGGGCTGCCTTCACTGGATCAAAATGCAATTGCGAATTGCAAAGACCAATGAAGGCAGACTTGACTGTACTATGTCAGCGTAAACACCGTACTTTTCTAATGTGTTTTTTACGGCGAGTGAAATAAGGGTTTGGCCTTCCTTTGTGTGCCTCGTCTTTGTGATTCGTGCTTTTCTACCTGGAATTGTGTGTACTGCTGTAATTTCTTATTTCTACTTTTGTACTACGCCTTTATCGCGACCACTTCCGATGGCTATATGCCTTCTCAAACTACTTTGACCAGGGCTATAACTACCTCTTCTGATAACATGGTTATTGATTCTGCCCCTACTATTTCAACTCCTGTTCTTACTAATGTTTATGTCCCCCGTCATTTAGGTCCTTATATTATTCACATTACTGATTCTGGTAGTATAGGCTAGCAACATTTCATGAAATTGTGCCGCTTACTTTATACGAACCACGTTGAAGATATTACGGACATTAAACAAGTTGTGAAGTTTTCATAAAAGTTTACTTTCGTACAAGTTTCGCTGGGAACAAATTTCTTACTAATTCCTTACTCCAGGAGCATGTCCTTGTGCCTAATTAACAAGTTTTCCATAAAGAAGTGATGCGTAATGTGGATAGGTCTCTCAGTGACGATGAAGTTTTCTCGCATATCAGGAGCACACCAAAATAACACATCTACGTCATATATTTCGCACTATTTCTTACTCTTCTTCCGTTGCTCAGGCTTCCACTGCAGCGAGCGGGGCGTTCCTTGCACCATCCCTTTTCCCCGACGCTAGTCTCTCTCCCCTTCCAAACCTCCGACAACACCTATCCAAGTAGCACGAAAGCTTTTGGCCAGTTTGCGTGTGCTTGGCTTTTGGCTTTCCACGCTTGCACTTGAAACGTGTGCTTTCATACAATCTGCCTTCCGTTGTATTTGCAAGCGATGCTTTAGGCCATTCGCACAGTGTCATAGCATCACTGGCCTTTCATTGGCTACTGACTTGCCACCAGCATAGAACGCTTGATTCAAGCTTAAATGGAACAGTGAATGCAAGGTTGCCCCAATGTAACTTTGTTACTGGAATCCAGCTTGCGACATGCTTACACGCTTTCTAATCACGCTGAATACAAGCTTGGCCACCTTGCAATACAGGCTTACAGTAATCGGTTTGCAAGTTGTCTCTGGTACTAAGATACTGGCACTATCGTCAAAAGTTTTAATACTAATATTTTGCTGGAATATTGTACACTTTTTATATGCACCTTCATGTGGCCACTTATATACCCCAATTAAAACAACGTTTCCAATGTCTCCATTATGGATATTTCTCCCAAACTTGTAATGTACGCTCCTACTGAGAAAATTTTTTGCGTGGAAGAGCATCTTTTTTTCCTGTAACGCTAATCATCATTGCCTCCATTGTTCCGGCGATCATGTATCTTATTTCACACTTGTTCTGAGCGATCCTTCCAAACCTAATTCAATCAGCATATGACCCTCGAAAATCTTTTCTTCAAGAAGTGAAGTACAGCGTGCGTACAACTATACCCTGTACCCTTTTTTTGCAGACATTCCCTTCGCAATCTTCTTCCTCTACTCCACCTGTTACCAGCTCCGTTTTGGCTTTTGCGGACACGGCTGAACTTCCTTCTCCAGTTTTTAAAGACATATCTATTTCTCCTAACACACCACGTAAAAAGCATCCTTTCCGTCATGTCTCTGTCCATTCCTCTAGGAATTGGTTGAGTTTCTTCCTCGGTCTTCGTCGCGCATGCACTCTTCTCTTAAATCGGTTCTTTCTTCACATTAACCTTTTCGCGTTACTTCCTTCTCTCCTTCAAGTACTGAAAACCTGTCTGTAATTCATCCTGATTTCTTTCCTGCAATTACGACTATTTTTCAAGATCTGGAAACACGTCGAGCTCAGTTCGCTCCTTAGGACTTGAAAAGCTGTCTATATGTACTGAAATCTTTTCCTTTCATCTCATACATTTCTTAACTCCTTTTATTCAAACAATATTCTAATGAAACCTTCCAAAGCTATACGCAAAAAGTTTATGCTCTTCATAATCTGTACACATTTTCACCTGATTCTAATTTTCTTACAGGAAACCTGGCCTAAATCACCCTCACTCTTTTACTTTTTACCTATCATTAGATTCACAAAGTTCGTGTTGATTTCAATGTTGGTTGTTGCATCGGAATCCGTAAATCCCTTACTTATATTCTCCTTCCCTACCATTTCCCCACTACTATATCTATTATCAAGCTATTCGTATTGCTTGTTACAATCGTTAACATATATGTATTCATTGATCTTTATTAGTTTCCCACTCTTTTTCAAAATTTACCCTGTCCTTGGTTTCTTGCTGGCAAACTTAACAGATTCCGAACGGAACTCGCAGTGAAGGTTTTGTACCATTAGATGGGCTGCGGGCTATGCTCGTACTGCACTTTCCTTTTTTATTGCTATGGAATGATGGGCGATGCTCTCGTTTCGTTTATTTGTGAATTGTGACTACGTAGTTCAGATTCCAAGCCGTACATGGCGTGGGTGTTCAGTTATAGTCGCAAAGGAGCTGTAATTGTACCTTTGAAGGAATGTGCGGTTTGTTCTTTAGCTTGTGGTATTGATCGGAATGACGAACAGGTGAGCTACTACCCTTTCAAAGAAAAGACATTGAAATGGTGGAAGTTGTTTTTTCACCTCTTCATCAGATCAGTGGTGAATGCATACATAATTTTCAAGAAACTGAAACTAGAAAACACTAGCATGCGTCTGGAGGAATTCATCGTTGAAGTGAGAGAACACCTTCGGACAACAAATCAAGGCCATGAAAATCGTGAAAAGTTAGCGGAGACATACATGAAAAAGAAACAGGCAAGTGGGCCCTCGACGGTGAATTATTTAGTGGGCCCTCCGCCTCCTATCGTAAGTAGCGATATATGTACAAGAAAGCCCACGTCACACACTCGTCGCATATGGGAGTAACGGATCGGAGGACATAACACGTCGAGTACCGGTAATACAGTCACGTGAGTCAGCTAGTCCCAGACTAGCGTTGCGAGCCCATGCGAAAACAGCCTATCACATTTCTCGTAATTCAACACTTCAAAGGCTCCTGATTTCCCATTCTGCTTTGTAATTTTGCCAATACTGTAGTATTCAGCTAAATTGAAATATCAAATGACGCTATAACTTGAATCTAAGTAATAATTTACATTTTACACCACCGTTGTTTCCCATGTAGAAAATATGCAAGGCCGGATTAAGACTATTGGAGGCCTGAAGCTTGAAAATACAAAAGTGGCACCATTAAAGACTTGTGCAGATGATTGTACAGTTGCAAGAGAAGAATGAGGATTGGGCATTACGTGAGATCAGTCACTGTCAGGGGAGAAATTACTGCCTAAAAAGGTTTGAAATCAGTATGTTAAGACTTTTCAGCACACTTGATCTGAGTGACACTCCCAGACTCCCTTTTATTGTTGGAAGACGCGACGGAGGCTATATGTGAGTTGGCCCCCTATAAGATATCTTCCTGGTGGGACCCTGGGTTGCAGTACGCCGCTTATTTCTTCTCTTTAAAACATTATAAATAAAGGCCTAATTTCTTAAAATTCCAGTCATTTGATTTAATTACTTAACACATTCGAGCTCTCCGTCGATGAAAATGGCTTTCAGCTAAAAGATGTTTCTATTTTGGTCATTAGATTATTTTATTAATATCAATTTGAAAGTCATGAGAAAGTAATACAAATACACTCGGCACATGTCAGCATAACTCTTGTAAAGTCCACGCAATATCCTACTAACTGCAGTACTGACATCGCCCACCAAATAAAATTCTGTTTGAGATTGTTAGAAGATTTATGTTTTAATGTTAAATTTGTAACGAAGCTACTATATATAATCTGAAAATACACATGTAATGAATTTCTCATTGCGCATGTAAACGACATTGTGAACACCAATTCCCCCCAAATACTTTTCCAGAGCTTTTGTTTCTGAAATCCCACCTATTTAGAACGGTGACGATTTTTAAAAAAACCTTCCTATTCCGGATCCTGGACTTTACTCTGCATTTTTACAGGACACTGTTCATCAGACTTACCTCAGCCAAGGGTTATAAGTGTCACTGCATTAATAGGGGAACTGTCTTACATGGACTACTCTCCAATCGGGTAGTCCAACCTTGCTATCAGTTCATTTCATCTCATCATTAGCAATAAACTTATCTTCTCGGCTTCAGACTCAAGCTAATTTTTTCTCCGCTAGAGCTAAGTCTTCTTTCACCAGAGCCTTCACGATAGGGGTTCTACTGATTTTGTGAGAGAGTGAGTTACTTTGGCCCTCTATTACAAACCAAATTATTGACTTGTGGTGACAATTCCTTTGAAATATCTCTGTCTTTACAATGTTGTTTAATAACATAATAGAATCCTTTGGTGAGCAAAAATGTAGGAAGAACACTTTTCTAACATTGTAGCCTTGTACAGCTTTACCTATTTGTATATATTTTTTTCCTTTCACTCTATTAGTGTTTTTGCAGAGACTGTTAATCATTTGGCTTCTATTTGGCATTTGTGTGTTATAGTGCAGTATATGACCATTTAACTGTTAATAATGTATGTAAATAAACTAATTATTACAAACTTGGAACACGTTAAAATATTACAACATAACTTTCGGTGTTTCGATAAGCCTATGGGGCTGCGAAAGGCCGAGAATAGAATTTATGTGCTGAAATTATTCGTAACATAGGGACCCCTTAAAATAGTCGGCTCGAGGGCCCCAAAACCTTAATCCGCCCCTGAGAATGGACATTTCCTTTTTGACTAAAGGTTATAATTTAAAGACACCATCATGTAGAACTAGTCTTCAATAAACCACATACCAAAAATCTCAGAAAAATATTTCTTCGTTGCAGAGACACAACGCTTCAAACAATGCAAAAATCAGCTGGTTACTACGTCACGGCAAAAAAAATAGGGGTTTTGGCGTGACGTCAAGGTTTGTATCGCTCTGTGAGTTGCATTGCAAGCTTCAGGGAATCCTTTCATATTGCAGTTTCTTACTGCAAACTACGAATAAATCTAGTGGAATAGTGAAAGAAAAAGGCTCAAAATAATTAATACACTTATATACTTCATATAAACGTAACGAGTTAGTATGACCTGTTTTCCTAGCTTGAAATAAATTAAAGGTCTTTCGTAATATTCTATAATTACAGATATTTTAGATACTTGTACACTTTACTATTGTATTAAACCAAAAATATTAGGTGCCTTGCAGACTCGTTCTGACGCGTGATTACTACGATACTAAAGAGTCCGACTCGTATATTTACTGCAGTACTCAGGCTTTTAGTATGACGCTAATCATACGTCAAAACGACTCTGCATAAGGCATAGGAGTCTAAGTACTATATCAATTCAAATTAAATCATGCGCAAATTGAGAATAAATAGGCCACCGTATTACAGCTTTCCTTTATTTTGAAGATTAGTCGTGAATCTCCATGCTGTTAAAGTACGGCAACAAATAAGTACTTTATTTTTACTTTTTTATTATATTCCTACATGCAAAATGCTTTTGTGGTCAGCGCGGTGGTTTGAAGCTGAAGAAACCTGTAGCGAATAGAGACGGACAAATGGTTAGGTTGCCGAAAGGGTATCATGATAAACAAAATAAGTGCTCGAAAATTTTTCTTGTCCGAGGTGCCAGTTCTCAAATCTAGGCACCATAATTATAGAATTTCATACATGGGCCTACATAATTTTAGTTTGCATTTAACTTACTTAGTACCCTGACCCAAATTTCCAATCGCCTTGACTACAAGGCGTCCAGCCTGAACAAGAGGAATATTGACAAATTCCTTATGTATTACATATGTTGTTACTTTGAAACTTTAATTTTTTCCCATAACCTCACACGAAATAGTGTACTAAGTATACAAATATAAGTTTATTTATATTCTTTCTCTCTTTCAGCCAGGCCCATATACAGGGAGCACGGCCTACTGGTCCCCTTAAAATTTTACTGATCCCTAAAATTTTTACGGTAGGATTGCAAATTAAAAATAATATGGTGATAACTATAATATAATTGGATTGGATCCACCTAACTTTTACCGGACCCCCAACATTTTTGGGCTGGCTACGGGATTGCCCTCAGGTATGAGTTGACTAATGTTGGCATATGATTGTACATTTGCCAAAGATTATATCGTAAAAGTACTGTGTTTCTTGTTCCGAGGTCTACAATAAAAATAATGGCGACAGCGCATCTCCTTGTTTCAGGCCATTCTCGACATGAAATATCAATAAGTAATTTCATTATATTGTTTCGGTTCTTATAGACATAAATATTTTAACTGTGAAGTATTTCTCTACTATATACACACTATACCGACAGTTCTATTTATAGTACATTATGCAAAATATATATTAAAGCTTTGCAACAGCACTTTCAAACTTTCGCCGAGGTGATTACAGAAAAAAGATCTCCTCCAGTTCCTTACCAGAGGGTAGCGTTCCCAAAACTGATGCAACGTTCCCTCTTTGTACTGCCACACTGATGCGTTGCACTAGAATAGTGATTGCTCTAACGTCTTCTGACGATAAATAAATGCGGTGACCGACTTCTCTTATCAAGTTAAGGCCTTATTTTACATAGTTTACATAAATGTTATACAGTTCCTATAACGTTTTGTAAAAGCATTGATGGGATTCGATCTGGTGTCAAAATGGTATAATAACTTCTAGTTCATCACTCTAACAACTAGGCACGGAGAATATCTTATCTTCGTACAACTTTCACCAGGTATATAAGTAATTTTGGACGCTCTGTATATTTGTGAGGGACAGGAACTATTTTTCAATTTATATTTTATTGTTGAAACAAAATTCATTTAATTTCTTCCATGGGAACAGCTAACAACTTCACCTTTTCTCATGAGTAAAAATAAAAAGAACTTTTCATCGTTCACCAATACACATATCCGAAAAGTGAAAAGATTTTAGTGACTAACAAAAGCGTTATTCATTTTCTGAACTATGTGTGTGAGAATCGCACTTCGAATTGCTAGACAGTGCAGTGTTGCTCTCTTACTAATTATTGCGCATAGACTATGTTATATAATTCTTTGGAATTAAATTAAGTGTTTTCTTCGATCACTTATGGAAATACTAATAGTCCAGGTGCATTGAACGTCTGTTTGGCACCTGACAATATTGGCAAACACCTTCTAATCTCAAAGTTCTCACGTTTGAACTAATCTCCTCTTCTTCTACATTCTGGCCAGTGAATTGTGAATTAACGCAAATTCTTTCAACATTTAATTTGCATGTTCATACAGGTTGTTTAAATCAGATTACATTTTAAAATGAACTGCCAACCTTTTACAGTTGGTCAGTCCAATTTCTACTCGAAGTACCTCAACTCGGGAGTCTTTCTCTAGATACCAATGTAAAAACTGTACGTGTGCTATTTGTTATATAGTTATGCGAAGGGGTATATGTCATTATATAGTCGCCAAAGGACTTCATTAGCGACTAGCCCCACTTAGTTAATTCCCCGGTCTTTTGACTTAGTCACCGGTTTCCATCAACTCTGGAGTTTTACACTGTAACTGTAAGTATTGACTCTACTGGGATGCCACTGTAGAATTTTGTTGAATCAGTATAGTAGTAGTCTGGAATTTACGTCATTGGGTTACTCCCAGTGCCATTCCACGGTGTTGCCCCAATATGCATCATTTAGTGGTGTGAGAAAAGTTCTTATAGTGATCTTCAAAGTATAAAATTTTATTCGTACATATATCTGATAAAGATGTGTTGTTGAGATGAGAAGTGTAATATTTTGTGTTTATCAATGTAGCAAGTAATTCACACCTATATCAGTGTTTTGTGTTGTGATTATTTTAGTCTACATATTTTTATATATAGTGGTTCTAATAAATGAGTATATTATTATTTTATTTAATGTGTTTTCGTCTCATGTGTTCATATTGTTTCTATGTGTTGCGGTCTAAGCGATTCTTTGGATGTGCACGAGGATTTTCAGACGATACATTCGAACCTCTCGATGTTTCATACTCATTTCATTGTCGAGACCGAGAACAACTAGGGAAGAGTTCAGTAATTCCTTTTTGGAAATGTTCTTCAAAGTCTTAACCAGGTAAGGTAAGTATTTCCAATAGCATTAAATGGTTGAACGACAGGAGCAGATGCGGAAAGCAGTTACATTTCACCCCTTTTTATATTAGCTTTTCTAACCATGACGCGTGTCACTTCCTACCTCAAGACAAGAGGTTTCCTGTTTTTCTCCTACGACATCTTGGTTGCAGAAGCTATTTAATACTTGGCTGACAATCCAGTGACTAAGTTTCAACCAATAAATGCACATTTTGTTCCACTTTCCAGTTCCTTGATCCAACTCCTTTACTGGAAATTGTCAAATTCCCTTCCCAATCGTGCTCTGCTACTACAAAAATCCCTCGAAACATAATTGCCAGGATACACAAACCAAGCATCATTTTGTATTTTTGCTTTTCTTTATTATTTTATTATATGTTTTGGAAATATATCCATAGATGGATGGATTTGTTTCTGTTATCTCCACTTACTAATAACTTAATTTTATCCATAGAAAAATGCAATAAATGCGAAAAATTGTGCGTGATAGTATAGTGCATTTTTTTATCATGGGGTACATCAAGAACAAAAGCGATGAAAGCTAAAAAGATAAGAAGTTGTGTGAATTTATTTTTTCTTAATCCCCAACTGAATCTAAAGGATATACCATAACTTAGAAAATATCGGAGAAAGTGATTTGGCGAGTTTGAAGTCACTTTTGTTGTGTTGTAACTTTTCAACGAGATCAGATTATTTCCGAAAATCAGACACTAATTAGCACTAATTCGCCACTAATTTCTGACACAAAAAATTGTTGCGTAGATGATAGTCATTAGGTATGTGTGAAGTTCTTCCATTCACTTTGACTCTGTCTTTAGTTCTCTTCGAAACCAGTACTAATTCTGAGCATCGGGCACAATTAGCACAAAGTCGAAACTATATCCTGGCGGGAAAAAGTTTTATTGCTAACCAAGTGGTTGGGCCACCTCGCGCAAATGCAGTCATAATCTATGGGTAATTTTGAACCCCCAACCCAACGGTATTTTCTGTGCGTGGACTCTCACTAGCTTTTGCCCAACATATAAACTTAACCGTTTATAAAATGGAAATTAGATGCATGTATTACTCTTAGTACTTTGTTATGCATTGTAAATATTATTTTTCGCATATCACCAGCTGCTGCAGAACATCAATCTTTAAGATAATGAGAACGTCAAAGCAACATAGTTACTCGTATTGCTTTCAAGTTAGAATCATGCTAAGTTTGCGCACAAAGCAACTGTTCAGCACATATTTTCTTCAAGAAATCATTGATATATTCAGCCCTGGTTATTTAGAGGAAATTCATCATCATAAAGGGCCTTATGCAGAGTCGTTTTGGCGTACGTTTAACGTCATACTAACGACCTGACTACTACAGCATATATGTTAGTCGAACTCTTCAGTATGGCACTAATCACAAGTCAGAACAATTCTACATAAGGCCCAAAGAATCTTGTTCAAATTAGTTCTTAGCGTTGTATTAAGAGCTCGACTAATGCGAGATTTAAATTTTCTTTTAGAGAAACACCTTAGCGGATGTTACCCACAATTTATTTAATATGATTTGATTTTTACTTTAGCGTCGCTTTCAGCAGCAGGAATATATGAGACATTGACCTACAGTTAACGTGGAAGCCGAACCACATGAGCTCCCGCAGGGAATCGAGCTCAGGTCTTCCATGCCGAAGGCGCGTAAGCTAACCGCTTAGCCACGAGGGAGCTCTATCTACTAGTTTAGAACGATATACAGTAGAGCGTCGATCATCCCAACGTCGGTCAACCGAACGACCGCTTAACCGAACTGTGTACTCGCTCGCACCTGTTACTCTCCCACCCTACCGTCCATCATCCCCCTCACTCCGAAACCAAGTTTCCCACAGTAGTCGCCGCACTGAGCCACCGCTGGCGAAACATTGCTTCTAATGGGGCCTTCATAAGGCGCTGCTGACCGGCACCGCTAAAGTTGCCTTTGTACGTTACTTTGTAATACTTAAAGAGATGCCTGTTTTTATGAATAAATTTACTGTACAGTACTTCTTTTTGGCAAGTAAACATGTACAGTTCGATTATCCGAACAAATCAGTTTTCCGAACACCCATGTCCCCCAATTACTTCGGATAATCGACGCTCTACTGTATATATATTTTGCCTATATAGTTCGTTACTTTCACTTTCTGAATAGTCAATATTTACTATTCAATGTATAAATAATTTCACATTACCTATACTAGTTTTTGTATTCAATATATTATCAATATTTGCCTTAAACATATTTCCAAACTTACATAGGTCCTTGTAGTTCGTCGTCCTAAATCGTTGTATCATCACTATAATGACTAAACTAATACCTCGATACCATTCGTTGCCATAACAACGAATAAAATACAGAACATAACATACAAACTTGGAATTATCAACAAAAAAATCTATATAGATCAAGGATCTTATAAAATACAGGATATGCCCTTACAACAAAATCATGAAGCCATACGTCACAGTTTCGCCCATCCCTACTCTGCCCACTCCGCCCAATAGGATCGCAATGTTTTGAGCCAACAATCATGGCGGAAACAAAAGTAGCCAATCAGACGATGGCAGAAACGAGAGTAGAAAATCACACGTGCCGATGCTCGGTTGCCTTTTGGCTTCATCGATTTAATAGGATGAAGATACATATGGGCACATCCTCCATTTATAACATTCTTGATATAAATCAGTACATTTTAAATTAACTTTCTTTTTCTTTTTCTTCTTCTTCTTCTAGCTAGTGCGATATTTAAAGGCACTTTCGCCCCAAAGCTGGTTATGCACAGACTTTATACAAACATTATCGTTGCAACTTATATCTAAAGAGATCAGCCACGAACATTCTGCATAGTGCTCTCAACGGGTCGGGTTAAGACCGACCCGACCCGACCCGTGACCTCACCCCAGTGATTCGACCCGTCAACAGGACACGAGCTGACCTGAATGAGTTGACCCGTTTGAGAACACTAGAAATGGTCGAGCGGCAATTTTTCTTTTTTCTCGATCACTTTGCATGGATTCACCCATATGCATCTTTTGAGGTTTGGTTATTTCTTTTTATAACTGATACCAAGGTCCGACGAGGGAGATTTTTTTCTTCCTTTAGTTCTATATGACAAAATTTTTTTTGAAGATCAGTGTTCTCACCTGCTCGGAAGGCAGGAGTAGTGATGGGCAGTGGGAATATTCCCGGTGGGAAGAAAAATTTAAAAAACGGGAATATTGCCGGGTTTTTTCCCTGGCATATAAATTCCTGGGATGGAATTTATTTTCGTTTCTTTACTTTATCTTTGAAATGATGTGAACCATGTGTCTAATTACTTTTTTCATATATTATACTATTATTTACTTCTAGGTTTTAAATAATTTGGAGGTTAAAAAAATAAAATTCGTTGACAGTACTTTATATAACTAATAATATGATATTTTAAGTTCAATTTGCACTAGAAAGTAGCAAGGTACTAATTTACAAATGGTGAAATGGAATTAGTTTGTAAAGTAATGTAATAATTATGTAGAAATAGAGATGAAGTAATATCAATACACCCCGAATCACCGCTAGTAATAGACGTCGGTCTGTCTCCTGTCCCTGACTCGAATTTCTGAAAAGGTGCTCGGACTACTCTTACATGTGAATTAACGCATGAAATTAGGAGAATTGGGCAGAAAGAAAGAACTGTGTGGCAATGTTAGTTGCTAAATTATAAAACTAGGTCAGTATCTTACAAATGTTATGAACATAAATATGTATGCGCAAATGTGTTTTCTAATTCATGGTGGGACATGTGTCTTCTGACAGTTACCCAAACTAATTTGTTTATAACGTTTAAAAATTTAGTATGTTTATAATATCAATAGTAATGTCAAGTTTAGAAAATCCACTTACATATAAATTTAAAATGTTTAACGGTGTAAAAGTATGTGGACTTACTATACCATTTTTTTTACACATATTTACTTCCATAGAACATATTGTAAATAAATATACATTTATGCGTACTCTTAAATATAATAAAATATTAATAAAATAACATATTACCGTTCAGAACATACATTTTGAAGAATCCTCTGGACATAACAATAATAATATACGGTGGTAAGAAACTATTTTACGTTTGAAATCGTAATATAGTAATAGAATTCACTTTTCTTTGTCTTTGTATATAAATTCCCGGAATATTCCCATTTTTAGGAATCTTTCCGGAAATTTTCCCAGGGAATATTCCCTAGAAATATCTTCCCGGGAATTTACACATCACTGGACAGGAGGTCTTCTCGGTAGGCTGTACCAAGAGTCTCTTGGCGGAGACAAAAGGAAATCGTTTAACTACAATGATAAGGGTTGATTAAACGGGAGAACACCTATGATTTCTTCCAACCCTTCAACTTTCATTCCAAAATAGGTTCTTACAGGTACGTAGCCAAGAGGGGATCTGGGGTGTCTGGACCCCCTTCGTCACCAGAAATGAAAAAAATAAGAAATGGTGAAACAAAAAGAAATGAGAAAAACAACAATCAGCGTTAAAAATAGAAAGATAGAACAAGCATTTGGTTACTCTTTCTTATGAGGAGATTTGTATTACTTGCAATACATGGTGGTGAATGAGCGGGATATGCTGGAAAAGTCAGGGAATTTAAAATTTATGGAAAAGTTACGGAATTTTCATAATTTCTGCTACTAGTCAGGGAAATTTCAAGCTTTGGAAAGCATAGTGCCATTCTGTAACAGCGTAGATATTTTTTTATCATAATTTTTCGTCATTGCTTCTCTACAGTATCAAATATGTTATTTCAGAAACGGTTTTTTACTGCTCCTTTAACCTGTCATTTGGAGCAGACAGTAGTTGACGGAATAATGAAAACCAAAAAGTTATGTGGAAAGAAAGTTTATTAACATTTTATTCAGCAGAGAAGGGAACGAAAATAATTTAAAATATCTTGCAAGACATTATTGATTATGTACTTTTTATAATATTGAATGTGTGGTTTTTATAATAGTTGAGGTCATAATGAAAAAAAAAATTGTTATATTTGAATGAACAGAGGAAGGAACGTAAATATTGTAAAATCTTTTCCAATATTCTTTTTCATTCCTTTACTCGAGATTTCTTCATAGTTTCTTATTAAAATACTTACTAACATACCTTCATTTTATTGCCCTAACAAACCAATATTACGTTCCCAGTAAAGTAGTTTAGATTGATGGAGCTCCTGGGCCTTCAGTATTTCATGTTACTCTTCCTTCCCCCCCCCCCCCATTACAAAATCCTGCATAAACAAATCAATATATGTTCCAGTAAAATAGTTTAGAATAATCCAGCTCCTGGTGTGATGACTACAGTACTTCATACCACGGATCCCCCGCTTTACGAAATCCTGGCTACGTGCCTGGTTCTTATGATTCCGAGACCCGCGCCTCTTTGATTCTTCCTTCTCGGTAACTAAAACATATCTTACAGTATATATAGTTGCAAGTAAGAAGATACATAATATGAATTTTGTAATTGAAAATTTAAAAATACAGTATGATAATTAATTATAAAGTACTAATTTTATTTCATCACTTTCAGCCCAATAAATGAAATTCAAACAATTCGCACCTTGGGTCTTGGTCATCAATAATACGTCTTATTCTTTGTCTTGCACAGTCAACTCTTGGTCTTGCATTCCGTAGTCTTGGTGGTCTTTCATGCTATACAAGAGCCAAGAATGCTAGCCTTATCGGCACAAATAAGTCCAAGTGTGATTTTTATTATTATCTTTCATACTATACGGAAACCAAGAAAAATGATCATCTCTACCTGGTGATCACCAAAACAAGGCCAAGAGGAAGATTACTATGCACTTCGTCTTGCATATCCAATCTTATCTTGGTCTTGTATCGATGTTCTTGGGCTTGGTTCCCTCGATTCTGCACCGAGGCTAAGGGAGATGGTGATGATGAGAAATGAATGAAATGGTGGAATGAAGAAGGTGGGAAGAAACAGGAGGGTCCCGAGGAAATCCACTACACGCGTTTCTCCATCACAAACCCCCTTAGCACAAGCTGGGATCGAACCATGGACATCACGCACCAGAGGTGAATTCTCTACCACTGAACTACCGCGGCCCTGTTTGGGCTTGGTCGTCCATATCCAATCTTTCTTTTGGCCTCGCCAAAACAACTTCTAGTTTTGTTCTAAATCCAGACTCCATATTGGTTTAGATATTAATATTACAATCGATTGTCAAAATCAATCTTCCACATTTAAAAATTAAAGTACACACAAGTACAAAAATAAGCACTTACCGTAAAAGCACTAACCGCAAGTGTTCTAAATAGATTTATGGTTTCTACAAAAAAATCAATTTAAAATTGTTATTTTTAATTAGGCAGCTAGTGAAAAACAGCAGCTTTCGACTCCAGCCGAGTGTAAGCTCAATCTAACCACAGTTAACCAAAGTGATCTGACCCGACTAGAACTGAACCGTGACCCGATCCGAGTGATCTGACCCGACAGCCCAACCCGATTGACTTAACCCGACTACCTGACCCGAGTGACCCGATCCGACATCCCGATCCATTTGAGAGCACTAATTCTGCAGGTTGTCCAAAAATAGGTTAACCAAAGTGGGAGAATTTTAACCAATTATTAGAACACTAGAAAAATTCCAGTGGAAATAAAGTGAAGTATTTGGCTTCAATGATAACATATATCGAGACGGCGCGTCATTCCGTATCGGTCTTTGCAAAATGTGAACATTGCTACGCAACTCAGAAATTACACATTGCCAGATGCGGCGTAATCCCTCGGTCAATATTTAGGAAAGCATCAATTAAAAATTTCGCGACGTACAGTATTAAAAATGATAATAGAAATCAAGTAATGAATAACCACTCTCAGTTTTTCGGTGGAATAAATTATCGACTACAATTTAATAATAATAATAATAATAATAATAATAATAATAATAATAATAATAATAATAATAATAATAATAATAATAATAATAATAATAATAATAATAAAGCGTTCTACTTCCAAAGACTGTGTGTTCTGCTTTTGCTTTTCATCAATCATTCCTAGCTCCCAAATGTTTTGTTTTTCCTTCTTTCTTCCATGGACAGTATTATTTCGGTTTCGCTTTGTTGCTTCTCTGCTCCTCACTCAACCCTGTTGAACTCAGTGTCCATCGAGTGATTGACAACGAACAGATACATAAGAGAACAAGAAAACAGAACTTTATTTTTCGACACCTTCGAATCAAGTAGTCGAACAGAGCTCTTGCTTACTCCAGAAGCTTCTGCTCTTCTCTCCTGTACTTTGTTTAGGTTGATTACATAACCTCCTGCTTTGGAAAAATGGAGAACACTCAAAAACTATGGATTCCCTTTGCTGGTGAAATACCTTTTTATTATTTCTAACATCACTCGTCCCGCGAACGAAGAGTATGAGAAAAAGGTAATGAACCAAGGAGATAAAAAATACGTGTGTAATAGTATATTTTTTCACATTTTCCATGACAGAACATTGTTCCAAACAATTACAGAAAAGTAATATCAGTACTGAAGTTGAAGTGTATAGACGAACAGAAGTAACGAAGCATTTCTTTCAGTCGAAACCTAACAACTTCGTTGAAGTTTATGATAAAGTTTTGGAAAAAGTGGAAGTCCTACGTTACCATGGCAGAGAAGACCCTCTTAAAAAAGAAAAAGAGTTGATACGGCAAAATACGACACTGGTCATGTTCGGCGCCGAAAGGATATTACCTTAAAATACTTTGAAGACTACGACTTGGTTTTAAACACCATGGTCAGAAGATTTGAGAACTCTGCTTTCTCTCTGCTGTAGGATATTGAATAGTTAGCAATCAGTAATACTAATGGAAAATCTGTTCACATATCCCGTTTTAATCGAAATGTAGGTCTATTCGAAGGACATACAGTTTAATAGCTTGAAAGCACAGTTAAAGATGTTTTCCTCGCTTCACCGAAGCAAAAATGATTCCTTAAACATCATTGAAGGTTTCAAGATCTGGTTGTTTTATTGAAATCTGAGCCAAAAGAGATAACTCACGATTATATTTCGGAAGTTAATAAGCTAATAATACCTTACTATTTCTATGACATCAGTGACGGCAAAAGAAACTATTTTCGGCTCTGTAAAGAATGAAATCTTATCTTCGAAGTACCATGACCCAACAAAGAATAAACTGTTTGATGATTCTTCATTCCCACAAAGGTCTTCTCGAGAAACTTATGAAATAATCCAGTACCAACACCGAGCAGCTCATATTAGTGAAGAAGAAAATGTATTATGGGAATTTCAGTGCAGACAACTAAGTAGGCTTACGATGACTGGTGAATGAATATTTTTCATTTTGAATATATATTGAAATTGGTCAGTTCTTATTTGATAATGTCACTTTTAAAACGTTCTCTTTCCTGTAACTCACTAGCAGGGGCGTGTAGTGCATATTACCGCTGTTACCGGCGGTAACGGTAAAATTATGACAGTTTTTCGTAGTTTTCATATGTCTCTAAATTTCATCATTAACATCAAAATATGTTTGCATATTTTCCTTTCCTTTCCTTTTTTTTTAAAAAAAAAAGTTCGGACGGCCTATGCCGCATTTACACTGCCAGCGCCAAATAGGAACATATTCTTGTTGATACCATAGATTTCAGAGGTAACACGAACCCCGATAGCGGTCATTCACTTCAGAAGCACCTTTCAGCGTGCCAACTAGCGCCAGAAACATCCTGCGCGCTTGTATTTGGACGTTCGGAATGGCCCTTATGTTACCGTTTTGCTAAGTGGAACAGGAAAAAATAGGAGCGTTCTCTGTCAAAACAAGGAGAATATAGAATATCATCAGCATGTTTATTCTACTCGGTCTCCTCTCGCTATAGAGGATCGAGCTGGCAGTGTGATTCAACTATACTGTTTCGTTTGCTTCCTAATCCAAGTATGGAAACTTGGCTGTAATTTCCGTATTCGTAAAGTTATTTCATTCTCTTAACAGTATACAATTTCATAGTAATGATAACTAGAGAGAAGTTAAGATGTTTCCCGGCGCTCCTTCTAATTCGTATATTTATTATTATTTAAGATTTATGCTCATTAAGTTGAAAATATTTTGTTTTTAATTTAGTATAGAATACCTAGTTTCGATTCAGCAAATTTCCAGCTTTAACCTCTAGCCTACTAGTTGAATTTGCATTTTGATGCAGTTTGATGTGTTGAAAAAGAAATGTGCAATCGTCTTCACTATACCGTAGTTTGACTGTTCCGCATTGTGTTTGATAGTTTGACTAGTTTTCAATACGGAAAACTTGTTGCTCAAACATACGTTGGAGCTTCGGTTATGGTTGGTGAGGTACGAAGCAGCAGCCTCTTGTTAAACAAAGATATACAGAAGTCTATTTTTTAATTGCCATGCCCATAGGCTTCATTAATGTTAGAAAGAAAAGTCCGTTGACTGGACAAAAGGGTATAAGGTTTTTCTAAAAGTATGTCGTGACTTGCTTCTAGATCTTCTGATATTGAAAAATTAGATATATAATATCAGAGTAATATCAACAACCGGTAACAATTGTGAAAGTGTCACGTCACACCACTGCTCACTAGAATACACCATTTAAATCTCACACAGTGTGTATTGAAGAGCGGGAGAGATTACAAGATACGATGGACTTTGCTTCCTATTTAGTAAACGAAATCTTTGTGTGTATGTGTGTAAAATTCAGCCCGGGGAGAGGTTTCCATCTTCGCTGCCACTGCGAGAAACTATTAACGCAAACTCAAATGCAAATTTTGCATTTCTCTGATACAAACCGCTACGAAGAGTTGTCTTTAAAATATTTCTTTACGCATTCGCAGCATCAAGTTCCAAGTAATTTGGGGCGCAATACATGCACACCTCTATTAAAACGAAACTCTTCTGACGCGTGAATGAGAAAATATAAATCGAAGTAAATAATTGTAGCTTTAAATGTCGACTATTACAAAGTGAAACGCAAATATTGCGTTGCTTTGACTCAAATGTGTAACGAGGGCTCTTTTGGGGATAGAAATGGGACATATATATATAAAACTATTCTTTAAAGTATTTCAGACAGAAGCTAAATATGTAAAAAGTACTCTGTATCTGTGTTTTAATTATTCAATATACTAGAGCTCTTCAAATGAGTAGTCAATTTTAAGTAAAGTATTTTAGTTATTTTCGTGATTTTATTGTACCAAAAAAAAAAATTTAGAAAATTAAGTACAAATATATCCGGTAGATGTCAGAATAGTTCTCCTTTCTGTTATGCCACATTGTTTTCAACGATAAGTAAATAATATCACGTTTGGTTTCAAGAACAATATTAAAGTATACTTATACTCGATGTTGTTCAGACTTTTATCTCTTAGCATTCAATGTCAAACAAGTATACTATTTAAAATTTCAACAAACGGAAGAAGTTCATATCGTTTTGGGTATGTAAACAATTTTAAAGGCAACTGTACATTGGTTGTTACAAACTCCGCACTGAAACTATGAAGAAACTCTAGAAGTTTCTGAATTCTTTTTGGAAGAAGTATTGGTTGTAGTTACTACGGTAATTCCCAATACTTTTTAAAATTTGTTTTACAGTAATAGGAACCTAGTATGTTAAAGTACACCATCTCGTGAAGCAAAACTTTCCATTCTGTACTCGAAATTCCCCCGTGTTGACGTTGCGTTTTTAATATATATATATATATATATATATATATATATATATATATATATCACTTCACTTACCTTTTTCAATGTAAGTCTAGGTTCAAATTGTTCCGTAGTAATAACAGATTACACAAAAATTGAGCAGTCAGTAACAAGGGCGCCTATATTGTGGTTTCCAGGGGTGGCAACTATAAGGACATTTCAAGTGTATGAGCCTTATTCAGAGTCGTTTTGACGTCTGATTAAAGCAATACTACGGGTTTGACTAACGGATGGTTATGAAAATTGTATTCATAGTCTCTGTTTAAGAAGTTGTATTTGACGAAGTTGATCACATGTGACTAATTAATCTAGAGCAAAGGCTAATCTTTTACCCACGGTTTAGCGTGCGACACAACATTTCGTATTTCATATATTTTCATTATTACAGACTACGCATGCGCTGATCTACTTTTCCGTAGTTGCCACATTTATTTTTCTCACCCAATGCATTAGGGTTATATAAGTTAGTCATACCCAAATCATCATTTTAGTTGTACTCACAGTTCATTCTGAATACCAAAAAGTGCACCTTCCTTAGTAAAGAATTAGTATTAATACTCACTAGTCTGCGATGAACTTTGTGGTGGACAAACACCGTGTGCGTGGGTTTTCTCGGGGTTCTCCCGTTTCCTCCCACTTTCTTCATTCCACCATTTCATTCACTATTCATCATCACCGTCTCCTTTAGCCTAACCGGCATAACCGTGGGACGTAAAACTCAAAGATTTCATTTCATCTCATTTCACTAGTCTGCGACTAACCCTCGATTAACGAATCCTCCCTTAATACCGCCCGATAAGTGTATGTGCTTCGTGTCCTGTTTTCCCTAGGAGGGCTTAGGCATTTATAACAGTCAGGGATTCGATCCTCTATGTTTTTGACGTCTCCTTTAGACTTCAATACCAGTTCGGAGATTTAACCAAAGCCGATCATATAATCACTGGAAACACGGTTAAGATTTTGGGTGAGAACATTCTGGGAAACTGACATAAAAGCTGATTCTAATCGTATTCTCAATGCCAATACAATTTAATAATGCGACAATTATTATGTTGTATAAGAATTAGTTATTTATGCTGGAAAGAAAAATAAATTAAAATCTCTTAAACTAGAAAATATAAATTTATATCATGATAATTATTTTGATAAAGGATATACGAAATTTCACTTTTCACCTTAATAAACAACACTGAAACTGCACAAACACATATTACATTACATTTTGGGAATTTAATTCAAATAATGGATATGATAAAATTTAACACTTGGACCAATTATTCTTATTAAAATCGCGGGAGGCGCTGTAGTCGCGGATTACCGGTTGAACTTCACTATATCGTTAATTTCCGCAATTTCGCACTGTTTGATGCTGGAGAAAAATTATTTCTGGCGGTTCCAGGCGAATGTCCTTTAGGTTGGGGGTGAATTTCCTTACTTTCCATTTTACCTTCTTTTGGGTGGTCTTAAAGTTTTTTCATTGCGCTGCTACTCCTTGTCGTCAAGACGACTCTCCGATCAGCAATAACACATAAACGTTCAAAACTTTGATTTTCTTTCTCTCGGCAACATTTTCATTATTCAAACGTAAATTGGTTTGTTGTTAATTTGTCTGTTCCTCTTTGACTTTACATTTTCTTATTTAGAATACTACGCTGCACTAGTTAAAATAAAACATGATTTTTCGGCACTGTGTGGTTACATGTTGTTGTCATGTTAGTTGCACCAGTCACACTGATATGTTTTTTTCCCCACCTCTTCGTGTTTCTACTCAACAAAGAGACTTGAAATACAAACTATTGATGTCAGATCTAAAAATAACTATAACAACCCATAAGCAGGAATTTCTGGAGACGAAGTTTCCTCCCTGTGTTGAATTTTAGCATCATATTTGGAGAGACGAGAGGGTCTGTCAAGACTTTCGTCGTAGACGTGACGCATACACACATATGCATATTTGTCTGTTTGCTAAGGAAAAAAGTCTTAAGAGTGCTTTTATACGAGGTTCGCTTAAATAGTAAAAATTTTCTTCACTAATATTCGATGAGTTGGACCATATGGTTACAAGTGTAGTCTCAAATTTTGTGGTAACTATAAAAATTCTATTGGGTTCTCGATCTTATGAAGTACAATTTCATCTAGATAGGGGTAAGCGCTACACCTTGCCCCCTGATGGACGCCCATGGTCAGTAATTCACGAACGCGCTTGAACATGGCATTACCTTATTTGACTTTTCATCCCCAATCTCTGTGCTCCAGAACAAATGCGTCATCTGTAAAAGTGCTTTGGCGGCGAATTGAGACAGCATGTGGTTGCAACAGCTAGCCAAAGCTATTGCGAAAATGGAACAATACAAGGAAGAATCTCATTTTTTGATGTCTCCCATAATTTGAGAAATTTATTCTGGGTGAAGGAAAAAATCCCATATATGTAGCCAATTTCACGAAAAAATCTCTTTATCTCGCTCTTAAAAATTAAGACCCAAAAATCCCATGAAATAGGATTTTTTCCACTGGCATCATTGAAACTGTTTAATATTGCCATGTTCTAACAATATCTTCTTAAATATATTCGTTATCTTATCCAGTTCGAAACTTACTATGCATATATGATATCAAGTAAAAGTGAAGTCACACAACATAATCAAATACTCGTAGTTTTATATCTATGTATTCCACAAGAAATATCGATTGCACTACTTTGAAATAATATACACCAATTTTATGCAAAGTAGACTTTCATTATCTATATTCTCTTAGTCACTTAATCAACAAAAACCGGCTGTCATAGCAACCCAAAAAATGATGAATCTGTTGTTACAGTAACAGTGGTTAAAAATCATACATCAACACTTTTTTCAATATATTTTTCTGTTCTTCGTAAACACAGCTTGTGCACTTTTAAGTAGCACTTTTTACCCAAAATAGTTAAAACACAAAATGAAAGTGACTTACAAATATACAATATCGTTGTATATATGGCTCCCGAATAAGACTTCTTAAGTTGTCCACAATTAAAGAAAGAACCCCTGGACCGTTAGACATTGCAAATACAAGGTTACATTACTTTTCGAATAGTCCTTACATATGAAAATTATAATCCATGGAACAATACATTATTCTTATCTTATCTCATTATTATTCTTATATTCTTATACTAACGAATTTTAATTCCAATTTTATAAAATTACTAATATGAAAGGCATATTCAAAATGTGCTGAGGTTCTTGTTTAGTCCAAAATAGATTCTTTAGGCCTTATGCAGAGTCATTTTGACATCTGATTAACACCATCCTACGGGTTTGACTAACAGATGGTTATCAAAATTGTATTCAGAGTCTCTGATTAAAACGTAGTATTGTACGAAGTTAATCACATGTGACTAATTAATTTAGAGCAGAGGTTAGCCTTTTAGGCACGGTTTAGTGTGCGACACAACATTTCGTATTTCGTAATTCATGTATTTTCATTTTTACAGACTATGTATGCGCTCATCTACTTTTCCGTAGTTGCCACATTTATTTTCCTCACCGATGCATTGGGGTTCTATAAGTTAATCATACCCAAATCATCATTGTAGTTCTACTCAAAAATAGACTCTGAATACCAAAAAGGGCACCTTCCTAAGCAAAGAGTTAGTATGCTTACTAACTAGTCTGTGACTAAACTTCGATTAACAAATTCTCTCTGAATACCGTTCTTTATTTCAACAACATTGATAATTGTTGACAAAATAAATTAGTGTAAGTTAGAAATACAACATAACCTACTTCTTCCATTTGGGCATAGCGAAACTTTGATAAATACACTTTATCGTTGTAAGTAAATATGTGATTGCTTATAACATAGAAGAAGAGCAAATTACAAAGAAGTCGTAACAAGATTCAAGGCTAAACGAAACAAGAACTAATCAATATCATATTAAAGAATAATATAATGAAGAAATTATTATATTAAGGATCAATCTTTAAACCCGACATTATCTATGTTAATCTTGGACAAAACTTCCGTAGGAACTAACTTTTCAACTAGTTGCAACCATTTACCTTTGGTGTGTTTTGGCGGACGCCATAACTTCAATCCGTCAATATTGCGTAAACCTAAAAAATTACCAGTCTACATCTCTTAATTCAAAAACTTTAGGGTTAATTTGTCTAGTACATAAATAAGGCCCTGCATATAAATCGCAGAACTTATAAATTTTCTTCAATGATGCGTCACTTTGTGGATGTAACCTCACTGAAAACAGATCATTGGTCTTAAGTTTGGATCTATCTATTTGTTAATGTGCAATCTTTTGGTTTCTCAAAAGAAATTTTTGTGTTCTAAGTATACGTACCATTCTGACAAGATGTGGATAATCCAATTCATCATTCTCATTAAGTTTGAAATTAAATATCTGTTCCATGATTCTTATTGAATCAGTTACATTATAAATATTCGCCGGAGCAACTCCCAAAGTATAGGAAGCCGAATAATTTAAAAGTGGGTAATTTCTGTGACGTATTTAACCCAATCTGTGTGTTTATTGTTGCAACAGTGTCGAATATAATATATGGTTTCGTTATAATTGGGATTTTCGTATAAACTTTAATGTCATACACAAAGTTTTTGCAACAGCCAGGTCTCTTGGAAAATACACTTCTATGTTTATAAAAAATTTTTGGTGAGCTGAGATACAAATTTCTCATTTGTATTATCGATGATTCCTTTAATTTCATCCACACAAGTATGAAATAAATTATCGTTGTTGCCTACAATAGCCCCTTCAGTTTCAAGATCATTGATATTTGTTTCATTATTATTACATTCATTTACGCTTAAAATAGCATTATTCATAAGAGGTTGACATTGACAAGCAACGTTATCGCTATCTGGAATTTAATCAATAACGGAAATCAAGGACTGCCCGTTATTGACTTACACAATCTAGTCCGATTAACACATTTTCATTTAATTCGTTCATAACCAATATAGGGATTGCACTTTCATATTCTTGTATAAAGATTACCACTTGCGTTTTCTCCATTACTCTCTTTTTATGTCTGCCTGTATAATCAACTAAAACCAAATTATCTATCTTTTGCAGTCTATGGTTAGAATAGTTCTTTGTAAGTTCACGCCAAAATGAATATGAAAGAAGTGATACGGTAGCTCCTGTATCAATGAGAACTTGAAGAGGGATGTCATTAATTTTAACATGTATTTTAGCAGTGGAAAATGTTTTCAAGAAAACAAAATCATTATCGGAAGAACATACTTTTTCTATCTCATCATCAAACATCCAATAACAGTTGCTTATGAGAATATATTGATGATCACTACTATTATCTAAAGTCTTAAGCTTAGTTTCATTTATACAAGAATTAGTCAATGAATTGGTAGCATCATTATATAAATCTAAACCTCTATTTTCACACGCTTGCGAATAAGTTGATGACGTGGTTTTAACCCGTTCCACGTCAGCCATATCTAGTTTAAAGTAACATTGCCAAACGATTTGATCAAATTGCATTGAATGGCACTATCTTGGGTACGGTTCTGAACGTTGTTTACTTCACTAGTTCTTTGATTCCTATTCTGAAAATGTCTGCCATCTATGTAATTACTGCGGAATCTGGAAGAACGTGGATAATTAGATCGATTCTTTCCATTGTTCCTAATAGTTGTATGATTGCCATTCTGTTTCTCCTAAAATTAGGTTAGATATCCACCAGTGAGCAAAAAAATTTACACTTTCGTTTGATCTTTGACTGTCATTTAGGGACCGCCTTCACTGGATCAAAATGCAATTGCGAATTACAAAGACCAATGAAGGCAGACTTGACTGTACTATGTCAGCGTCAACATTGTACTTTTCTAATGTGTTCGTTACGGCGACTGAAGTAAGTGTTTTGATATTTTGTGTGCCTCGTCTTTGTGATTCGTGCTTTTCTACCTGGAATTGTGTGTTCTGCTGTAATTTCTTATTTCTACTTTTGTACTACGCCTTTATCGCGACCACTTCCGATGGCTATGTGAACACAGCTATAACTACCTTTTCTGATACCATGGTTATTGATTCTCCCCCTACAATTTCAACTCCTGTTCTTACTAATGTTTATGTCCCCCATCATTTAGGTCCTTATATTATTCACGTTACTTCTTTGGTACTATAGGCCAGGAACATTTCATGAAATTGGGCCGCTTACTTTATACGAACCATGTTGAAGATATTATGGACATTACACAATTCGGTGAAAATTTCATAAAAGTTTACTTTCGTACAGGTTTCGCTGCGAACAAATTTCTTGCTAATTCCTTACTCCAAGAACATCATGGGAAAGTCCATGTCCTAATTAAAAAGTTTCCCTTAAAAAAGTGATGCGTAATGTGGATACGTCTCTCAGAGACGATGAACTTTTGTCGCATATCAAAAGCACACCAAGATAACCCATCTATGTCATATAATTCGCACTATTTCTTCCTCTTCTCCAGTTGCTCAGACTTCCACTGCAGCGGGCGAGGGGATTCTTTCTACCATCCCTTTTCCAGTCTCTCTCCTCTTCCAACCCTCCGACAACAACTATCCAAGTAGCAAGAAAGTTTTCGGCCAGTTTGCGTGTGCTTGGCGTTTGGCTTTCCACGCTTGCACTTTAAACGTGTGCTTTCATACAATCTGCCTTCCGTTGTATTTGCAAGCGATGCTTTAGGCCATTCGCACAGTGTCATAGCATCACTGGCCTTTCATTGGCTACTGACTTGCCACCAGCATAGAACGCTTGCGTCAAGCTTGAATGGAACAGTGAATTCAAGGTTGCCCCAATGTAACTTTGTTACTGGAATCCAGCTTACGACATGCTTATACGCGTCCTAAATACGCTGAATACAAGCTTGGCCGTCATGCAATACAGGCTTACAGTAATCGGTTTGCAAGTTGTCTCTGGTACAAGGATACTGGCACTATCGTCAAAACTTTTAATACTAATATTTTGCTGGAATATTGTACACTTTTTATATGCACCTTCATGTGGCCACTTATATACCCCAATTAAAAAAACGTTTCCAATGTTTGCATTATGGATATTTCTCCCAAACTTGTAATGTACGCTCCTACTGAGCCAATTTTTTGCGTGGAAGAGCATCTTTTCCTTCCTGTAACGCTAATCATCATTGCCTCCATTGTTCCCGCGATCATGTATCTTATTTCACACTTGTTCTGAGCGATCCTTCCAAACCTAATTCAATCAGCATATGACCCTCAAAAATCTTTTTTCAAGAAGTGAAGTACAGCGTGCGTACAACTCTCACCTCTACCCTTTCTTTGCCGACATTCACTTCGCAATCTTCTTCCTCTACTCCACCTGTTACCAGCCCCGTTTTGGCTTTTGCGGACACGGCTAAACTTCCTTCTCCAGTTTTTAAAGATGGATTTATTTCTACTAACACACCACGTAAAAAGCATCATTTCCCTCAGGTTTCTGCCCGTTCTAAGGATTTGGTTCAGTTTCTTCCTCGGCTTCGTCGCGCAAGCACTCTTCTCTTAAATCAGTTCTTTCTTTACATTCACCTTTTCCATTTACTTCCTGCTCTCCTTCGGGTACTGAAAACATGTCTTTAATTCATCCTGATTTTTCTCCTACAATTAAGATTATTTTTCAAGGTCTGGAAACACGTTGAACTCAGTTCACTCCTTATGATTGAAAAGCTGTTTACATGTACTGAAATCTCTTCCTTTCATCTCAAACATTTCTTAACTCCTTTTTTTCAAACAATATTCTAATGATATAAACTGTACATATTTTCACCTGGTTCTAATTTTCTTACAGGAAACCTGGCCTAAATCTCCCTCACTCTTCTGCTTTTTACCTATCATTAGATTCACGAAGTTCGTGTTGATTTCAATGTTGGTTGTTGTAGCGGAATCCGTAAATCCCTTACTTATATTCTCCTTCCCTACCCATTTCCCCTACTATATCTAATATCACGCTATTCGTATTGTTTCTATTACATTCGTTAACATGTATGTACTCATTGATCTATTATCTTCCCACTCTTTTTCAAAATTTACCCTCTCCTTGGTTTCTTGCTGGCAGTCTTAACAGATTCCAAACGGAGCTCGCAGCGAAGATTTTGTACCATTAGACTGGCTGCGAGCATTAGACTGCACTTTCCTTTTTTATTGCTATGGAACGATGGGCGACGCTCGTAGCCCGTTTTGTTTACTTGTGAATTGTGGCTACGTAGATCAAACTTTAAGCCCTAGATCGGGTGGGTGTTCAGTTATAGTCGCAAACGAGCTGTAATTGTACCTTTGAAAGACGGCGCGATTTGTTCTTTAGCTTGTGGTGTTGATCGGAATGACCAACAGGTGAGCTACTACCCTTTCAAAGGAAAGACATTGAAATGGTGGAAGAAATTTTTTCTTCGCCTGTTTATAAGGTCAGTGGTGAATGCATACATAATTTTCAAGAAACTGCCACTAGAAAACAGTAGCATGCGTCTGCAGGAATTCATCGTTGAAGTGACTGAACCACCTTCGGACAACAAATCAAGACCATGAAAATCGTGAAAAGTTAGCGGAGATAGACATGAAAAAGAAACAGCAAGTGGGCACTCGACGGCAAATTATTTAGTGGGCCCTCCGCCTCGTATCGTAAGTAACGATATATGTACAAAAAATAACATGTCACACACTCGCCGCATATGCGAGTAACGGATCGTAGGACATAACACGTCGAGTACCGGCAATACAGTCACATCAGTCAGCTAATCCCAGACTAGCGCTGCCTGCCCATGCGAAAACAGCCTATCACATTTTTCGTAATTCAACACTTCAAAGGCTCCTGATTTCCCATTCTGCTTTGTAATTTTGCCAATACTGAAGTATTCAGCTAAATTGAAATATCAAATGACGCCATAACTTGAATCTAAGTAATAATTTACATTTTACACCACCGTTGTTTCCAATGTAGAAAATATGCAAGGCCGGATTAAGACTATTGGAGGCCTGAAGCGCGAAAATACAAAAGGGGCACCATTAAAAACTTGTGCTGATGATTGTACAGTTGCAAGAGAAGAATGGGGATTGGACATTACGTGAGATCAGTCACTGTCAGGGGAGAAATACTGCCTAAAAAGGTTTTAAATCAGTATTTTAAGACTTTTCAGCATACTTGATCTGAGTGACACTCCCAGACTCCATTTTATTGTTGGAAGAGGCGACGTAGGTTATATGTGAGTTGGCCCCCTAGAAGGTATCTTCCTGGTGGGACCCTGGGTTGCAGTACATCGCTGATTTCTTCTCTTTAAAACGTTATAGATAGAGGCCTAATTTCTTAAAATTCCAGTCATTTGATTTAATTACTTAATATATTCGAGCTCTCCATCGATGAAAATGGCTTTCAGGTAAAAGATGTTTCTATTTTGGTCATTAGATTATTTTATTAATATCAATTTGAAAGTCATGAGAAAGTAATACAAATACACTCGGCACATGTCAGCATAACTCTTGTAAAGTCCACTCAATACCCTACTAACTGCAGTACTGACTTCGCCCACCAAATAAAATTCTGTTTGAGATTGTTAGAAGATTTATGTTTCTATGTTAAATTTCTAACGAAGATACTATATATAATCTGAAAAAACACATGTAATGAATGTCCCATTGCGCATGCAAACGACATTGTGAACACCCGTCCCTCCCCCAAATACTTTTCCAGAGCTTTTGCCTCTGAAATGCCACCTGTTCAGAACGGTGACGATTTTTAAAAAACCTTCCTATTCCGGATCCTGGACTTTTCTCTTCATTTTTACAGGACACTGTTCATTAGACTTACCTCAGCCAAGAGTTGTAAGTGTCACTGCATTAACAGGGGAACTGTCTTACCTGGACTACTCTCCAATCGGGTAGTCCAACCTTGCTATCAGTTCATTTCATCTCATCATTAGCAATAAACTTATCTTCTTGGCTAATTTTTTCTCCGCTCGCGGTATCCCTAGAGCTAAGTCTTCTTTCACCAGAGCCTTCACGATAGGGGTTCTACTGATTTTGTGAAGGAGTGAGGTATTTTTGCCCTCTATTAAAAACCAAATTATTGACTTGTGGTGGCATTTTTTTTTTAATATCTCTGTCATTACAATGTTGTTTAATGACATAATAGAATCCTTTGGTGAAAATGTAGGAAGAACACTTTTCTAACAATGTAGCCTTGTACAGCTTTACCTATTTGTATATGATTTTTCTCCTTTCACTCTATTAGTGTTTTTGCAGAGACTGTTAATCATTTGGCTTGTATTTGACATTTGTGTGTTATAGTACAGTATATGAGCATTTAACTGTTAATAATGTATGCAATTAAACTAATTATTACAAACTTGGAACACATTAAAATATTACAACATAACTTTCGGTGTTTCGATAAGCCTATGAGGCTGTGGAAGGCAGAGAAGAAAATTTGTGCTGGAAATATTCGTAACATATGGCCCCGTTGAAATAGTGGGCTCCAGGGCCCCAAAACCTTAATCCGCCCCCGAGAATGGACATTTCCTTTTTGACCAAATGTTATAATTTAAAGACACCATCATGTAGAACTAGTCTTCAATAAACAACACACCAAAAATCTCAGAAAAATATTTCTTCGTTACAGAGATACAATGCTTCAAACAAGGCAAAAATCAGCTGCTTAATACGTCACGGCAACAAAAATAGGGGTTTTGGCGGACGTCACAGGTTTGTATCGCTCTGTTAATTGCATTGCAAGTTTCAGGGAATCTTTTCATATTGCAGTTTCTTACTGCAAACTACGGATAAATTTAGTGGAATAGTGAAAGGAAAAGGCTCAAAATAATTAATACACTTCTATACTGCATCTAAACGAAAGGAGTTAGTAGGACCTGTTTTCCTAGCTTGAAATAAAATAAAGGTCTTTCGTAATATTCTATAATTACAGATATTTTAGATACTTGTACACTTAAACAGGATTATTTTACTATTGTATTAAACCAAAAACATTAGGGACCTTGCAGACTCGTTCTGACGCGTGATTACTAGGATACTAAAGAGTCCGACTAGCATATTTACTGCAGTACTCAGGCTTTTAGTATGACGCTAATCATACGTCAAAACGACTCTGCATAAGGCATAGGAGTCTAAGTACTATATCAATTCAAATTAAGTCATGCGCAGATTGAGAATACATAGGCCACCGTATTATAGCTTTCCTTTACTTTGAAAATTAGTCGTGAATCTCCATGCTGTTATACTACGGCAACAAATAAGCACTTTTTTTCACTTTTTTATTATATTTCTACATGGAAAATGCTTTTGTGGCCAGCGCGGTGGTGTGAAGCTGAAGAAATCTGTAGCGAATAGAGGCAGACAAATGGTTAGGTTGCCGAAAGGGCATCATAATAAACAAGATGGGCTTTATGCAGAGTCGGTTTGACGTCTGATTAAAGCCTTACTACTGAAATTTTTCTTGTGTTCGAGGCGCCGGTTCTCAAATCTAGGAACCATAATCATACAATTTCATACATAGGCTTACATAATTTTATTTTGGATTTAACTTATTTAGTAGTCAGACCTAAATTTCCAATCGCCTTGACTACCTGCCGTCCAGGATTTTTCGAGGCTGAACAAGAGGAATATTGACAAATTCCTTATGTATTACATATGTTGTTACTTTGAACCATCATTTTTTTCACTAACCTCACACGAAACAGTGTACTAAGTATACAAATATAAGTTTCTTTATATTCTTTCTCTCTTTCACCCAGGCCCATATCCAGGGGGCACGGCGAGCTGCTCCCCTAAATTTTTACTGATCCCTAAAATTTTTACGGTAGGCTTGCAAATAAACAATAATATGGTGATAAGTATAATATGATTGGATTGGGCCCTCCTCCTAACTTTTACCGGACCCCCAACATTTTTTGGCTGGCTACGGGCTTGCCCTCAGGTCTGAGTTGATTAATGTTGGCATATGGTTATACATTTGCCAAAGATTATATCGTAAAAGTACTGTGTTTTGTGTTCCGAGGTCTACAATAATAATAATGGCGACAACGCATCTCCTTGTTTCAGGCCATTCTCGACATGAAATATCAACAAGTTATTTCATTATATTGTTTCGGTTCTTATAGACATAAATATTTTAAGTGTGAATTTTCTCTACTATATACACACTATACCGACAGTTCTATTTACAGTTCATTATGCAAAATATATATTAAAGCTTTGCAACAGCACTTTCAAACTTTCGCCGAGATGATTACAGAAAAAAGATCTCCTCAAATTCCTTACCAGAGGGTAGCGTTCCCAAAACTGATGCAACGTTCCGTCTTTGTACTGCCATACTGATGCGTTGCAGTAGAAAAAAGGTTCCTCTAGCGTCTTCTGACGATAAATAAATGCGGTGACCGACCTCTCTTATAATGTTAAGGCCTTATTTTACATAGTTTTATTAAATTTTATGGAGTTCCTATAACGTTTTGTAAAAACATTGATAGGATTCGATCTGGTGTCAAAATGGTATAAAAACTTCTAGTCCATCACTCTAACCCCTAGCTACGCAGAGTATCTTATGTTTGTATAACTTTCATCAGGTATTTAAGTAAATTTGGATGCTCTGTATATTTGTGAGGGACAGAAGCTATTTTTCAATTTATATTTTATTCTTGAAACAAAATTCATTTCATTTCTTCGATGGGAACAGCTAACGACTTGACCTTTTCTCATGAGTAAAAATGAAAGAACTTTTCATCGTTCACCAATACATATATCCGAAAAGTGAAAAGATTTTGGTGACTAACAAAAGTGTTATTCATTTTATGAACTATGTGTGTGAGAATCGCACTTCGAATTGCTAGACAATGCAGTGTTGCTCTCTTACTCATTATTGCGCATAGACTATGTTATATAATTCTTTGGAATGCAATTAAGTGTTTTCTTTGATCACTTATGGAAATACTAATAGTCCAGGTGCATTGAATGTCAGTTAGGCACCTGACAATATTGGCAAATACCTTCTTATCTCAAAGTTCTCGCGTTTAAACTAATCTCCTCTTCTTCTATTTGGTCTAGGAATTAATTCGTGCGGTTGGTACGCACACATTGAAGCTATAGTACAAACACAAAATACATAAATACCTTAAGAAAAATATTGTCCATCGCTAGCCACCACTTTCGCCCATCTGTCAGGCAATGTAGAATTCCGTGGCGAAAGAAGTCCTCATCCTTGGAAGCGATCCAGTCAGAGACCCATGTTTCGATATCTTCTGAAGAAGTAAACCGCTGTCCAATCAAATCGTTGTTCATGCAATCGAACAAGTAGTAGTCCGAAGGAGCAACGTCTGGTGAATACGGCTAGTGGGGTAAAACTTCCCATCCGACATTTTCTAAATAGGTTTTGACCGGTTTTGCGACATGTGGGCGAGCGTTATCATTTTGAACAATAAGTTTATCATGTCTGTTCTCCCATTCTGGTCGTGTTCTGGCCAGAGCTTGCTTCAAACGCATTAATTGTCGTCGATAACGTTCTCCATTCATAGTTTCACCCGGTTGCAGCAGCTCATAGTACACCTTTCATATCCCACCATATGCACAGCATAACCTTTGCACAGTGAATATCTCGTTTTGGTTGTGATGGACCTGGTTCACCTGGTTTCACCCAGGCCTTTTTTCGTTTAGGGTTCTCGTAATGGATCCACTTCTCACACTTCTCATCACCCGTAATAATTCGATGCAGAAACCCCTTTCTGCTCTGTCGTTGAAGCAGCAATTCGCAAATGGTTTTTCGTCTTTCAACGTCTCTGTCTTTCAATTCATGTGGAACCCAATGTGACATCTTTTGAATGATTCCCATGGCTTTCAAGCGTTTGGAGACTGTTGTTTGATCAACGCCTAATGCTGCTGCGTTTGACACGAATCCTGCTCGAGCAATGCTGTCAATTCTTCGTCTTGAAATTTTTTTGGCTGTCCAGCTCGCTCTTGGTCTGCCAAGCCGAAATCACCACTTCTAAACCGTGCAAACCACTTCTGACACGTTCGCTCAGCTAGAGCATGGTCACCATACACTTCCACCAAAATACGATTACTTTCAGTCGCACTTTTCTGCATGTTAAAGTAATGCAGCAGGACACCCCGCAAAAACACTTTATCAGGCACAAATTGCGCCATGTTCACTTAACTACAAACTGGTGTTGTTGACGCTTTAATCCACTGCCCTATACTACGAACGATACGCGATGACAGGGGTTTGCAACACATGTGTGGATACACGGAACTGTGGGACGCTCCGTTCGTTGCGCCATCTCTTGTCCACCCGCACGAATTAATTCCTAGACCAAATACATTCTGGCCAGTGAATTGTGAATTAACGCAAATTCTTTCAACATTTAATTTGCATGTTCATACAGCTTGTTTAAATCAGATTGCATTTTAAAATGAACTGCTAATCTTTTACAGTTGGTCAGTCCAATTTCTATTCGAAGTACCTCAACTCAGGAGTCTGTCTAGATACCAACGTAGAAACTGTACGTGCGCTATTTGTTATATAGTTATGTGAAGGGGTATACGTCATTATATAGTCGCCAAAGGACTTTATTAGCGACTAGCCCCACTTAGTTAATTTCCCGGTCTTTTGACCATGTGCGTATAGATAGTCACCGGTTAACATCAACTCTGGAGTTTTACACTGCAACTGTAAGTATTGACTCTAGTAGAATACCACTGTAGAATTTTGTTAAATCAGTATAGTAGTAGTCTGGAATTTACGTCGTGGGGTTACTCCCAGTGCCATTCCACGGTGTTCACCCCAATATGCATCATTTAGTGGTGTGAGAAAAGTTCCTATAGTGATCTTCAAAGTATAAAACTATATTCGTAGTCTACATATATCTGATAAATATGTGTTGTTGAGATGTGAAGTGTAATTTTTTGTGTTTATCAATGTAGCAAGTAATTCACTCCTATATCAGTGATTCGTGTTGTGATTATTTTCTTCTACATATTTTTATATATAGTGCTTCTAATAAATAAGTATATTATTATTTTATTTAATGATTTTTCGTGTAATGTGTTCATATTGTTTCTACGTGTTGCGGTCTAACCGATTCTTTGGATGTGCACGGGGATTTTGAGACGTGACATCCGAACCTCTCGATGTTTCATACTCATTGCATTGTCGAGACCGAGAACGACCAGGGAAGAGTTCTTTAATTCTTTTTGGAGATGTTCTTCGAAGTCTTAACCAGGTAAGGTAAGAATTTTCAATAGCATGAA
The DNA here is from genome assembly GCF_964235325.1 of Thermobia domestica. Taxonomy (NCBI): domain Eukaryota; kingdom Metazoa; phylum Arthropoda; class Insecta; order Zygentoma; family Lepismatidae; genus Thermobia; species Thermobia domestica. The sequence continues at coordinate 299,856,327 of NC_137457.1, read as the reverse complement.
ATGGTTGAACGACAGGAGCAGATAAGGAAAGCAGTTCCATTTCACCCCTTTTTATTAATATATTAGCTTTTCTAACCATGACGCGTGTCACTTCCTACCTCAAGACAAAAGGTTTCTTGTTTTTCTCGTACGACCTTTTGCTTACAGAAGCTATTTAACACTTGGCAGACAATCTACTGACTAGGTTTAAACCAATAAATGCAAATTTTGTTCCACTTTCCAGTTTCTTTATCCAAATCCTTTACTGGAAGTTGTCAAATTCCCTTCCCAATCGTGCTCTACTACTGCAAAAGTCCCTCGAAAACATGATTGCCAGGATACACAAAAACAACCATTATTTTGTATTTTTGGTTATATTTTTTTATTATTTTATTATATGTTTTGGAAATATCTCCATAGATGGATTTCTTTCTATTATCTCCACTTACTAGTAACTTAATTTTATCCATAAATGTAAGAAAAATGGAATAAATGCGAAAAATCGTGTGTGATAGTATACGCACATTTCTTTAAGCATGGGGGTACGTCAAGAACAAAAGCGATGAAAGCTAAACAGATAAGAAGTTGTGCGAATTTATTTTTTCTTAATCCCCAACTGAAACTAAAGGATACTCCATTAACTGAGAAAATATCGGAGAAAGTGGTTTGGCGAGTGTGAAGTCACTTTCGTTGTGTTGTAACTTTTCAACAAGATCAGGCTATTTCCGGAAGTCAGACACTAATTAGCACTAATTCGCCACTAATTTCTGACACAAAAGTTTGCTGCGTAGATGATAATCATTAGGTATGTGTGAAATTGTTCCATTCACTTTGACAATGTCTTTAGTTCTCTTCGAAACCAGCATTAATTCTGAGAATCGGGCACTAATTAACACAAAGTCGACACTATATCCTGGCGGGAAAAAGTTTTATTGCTAAGAAAGTGGTTTTGCCACCTCACGCAAATGCAATCGTAATCAATGGAAATTTTGAACCCCCAACCCAACAGTATTTTCCGTGCGTGGACTCTCACTAGCTTTTGCCCAACATATAAACTTAGCTGTTTATAAAATGAAATATATATATGTATATATTACTTTTAGTACTTTGTTATGCATTGTAAATACTATTTTTCGCATATCACCAACTACTGCAGAATATCATTCTTTAAGATATTAATTAGAACGTCAAAGCAGCATAGTTACTCGTATTGCTTTCAAGTTAGAATCATGCTAAGTTTGCGCACAAAGCAACTGTCCAGCACATATTTTCTTCAAGAAATCATTGATATATTCAGCCCCGGTTATTTAGAGGAAATTCTTCATCATAGGGGATCCTTATGCAGAGTCGTTTTCGCGTATGGAAAACGTCATACTAAAGGCCTGACTACTACAGCATATATGTTAGTCGAACTCTTTAGTATGGCACTAATCACACGTCAGAACGACTCTACATAAGGCCTAAAGGGTCTTGTTCAAATTAATTCTTAGCGTTGTATTAAGAGCTCGACTAATGCGAGATTTAAATTTCCGTTTAGAGAAACACATTAGCGGATGTTACCCACGATTTAATAATTATTATTTGACTTTGACTTTAGCGTCACTTTCAGCAGCAGGAATATATGTGACGTTGACCTACAGTTAACGTGGAATCGGAACCACATGAGCTTACGCAGGGAATCGAGCCCAGATCTCTCATGCCGAAGGCGCGTGAGCTAGGCGCGTAGTCACGAGGGAGCTCTATCCACGAGTTTAGAACTATATATATATATATATATATATATATATATATATATATATATATATATATATATATATATATATATATATATATATATATATATTTGATATTTGCGTATATAGTTCGTTATCTTCACTTTCTGAATAGTCAATATTTACTATTGAATGAATAATTTATGTATTAGCTATACTCGTTTTTGTATTCAATATATTATCAATATTTGCCTTAAATATATTTGCAAACTTACGTAGGTCCTTGTAGTTCGTCGTTCTAAATCGTTATATCATCGCTATAATAACTAAACAAATACCTAGATACCATTCGTTGCCACAACAACGAGTAAAATACAGAACACAACATACAAACTTGGAATTATCAACAAAAAAATCTATATAAATCAGTACATTTTAAAATAACTTTCTTTTTCTTTTTCTTCATCTTCTTCTTCTAGTTAGTGTAATATTTAAAGGTACTTTCGCTCCAAACCTGGTTATACACAGACTTTATACAAACATTACCCTTGCAACTTATATCTAAAGAGATCAGCCACGAACATTCTACATAGTGCTCTCAACAGGTCGAGTCGGGTCCGGTTAAGATATATAATAAAATATTAATAAAATAACATATTACCGTTCAGAATATACATTTTGAAAATCCTCTGGACATAACAATAATAATATACGGTGGTAAGAAACTATTTTACCTTTGAAATCGTAATATAGTAATAGAATTCACTTTTCTTTGTGTTTGTACATAAATTCCCGGAATATTCCCATTTTGGGGAATCTTCCCGGAAATTTTCCCAGGGAATATTCCCGAGAAATATCTTACCGGGAATTTACACATCACTAGACAGGAGGTCTTCTCGGAAGGCAGTAGCAAGAGTCTCTTGACGGAGACAAAAGGAAATCGTTTAACTACAATAATAAGAGTTGAGGAAACAGGAGAACACCTGTGATTTCTTCCAGCCCTTGTACTTTCATTCCAAAATAGGTTCTTACAGGCACGTAGCCAAGGGTGGTGCGGGGGGTCTGGACTCCCTTCATGACCAGAAATGAAAAAAAAATAAAGAAGGATGAAACAAAAAGAAATGAGAAAAAGAAGAATCAGCGTTAAAAATAGGAAGATAGAGCAAGCATTTATTTACTTTTTCTTATGAGGAGATTTGTATTATTTGCAATACATGGTGGTGAATGAGCGGGATATCCTGGAAAAGTCAGGGAATTTGAAATTTCTAGAAAAGTTACGGAATTTTCAGAATTTCTGCTACTAGTCAGGGAAATTTCAAGCTTTGCAAAGCATAGTGCCATTCTGTAACAGCGTAGACGTTTTTTTATCATAATTTTTCGTCATTGCTTCTCTACAGTATCAAACATGTTATTTCAGAAACGGTTTTTTACTGCTCCCTTAACATGTCATTTAGGAGGCAAGGGCACAAGAGATGCAATTGGATTATTAAGGACGATCGGTGAAAGATTTATAGAAAAATGGTAAGAGGTGTATGTTATATTTAGTGATCTAGAAAACGCTTTTTACCGCGTGAATAGGGAATTGTTGTTGGGAGTTCTAACGAAGATAGGGTTGGAATGGAAAGATAGAAGACTCATAAGAAACTTATACATGAAGCAAGAAGTAAGTGTTAGGATAAGGGAAGAACTGACGGAAGAGAGTGCAATTGGAAGGGGAGTTCGACAAGGATGCTGCCTCTCGCCAACACTATTTAATGTCTATCTAGAAGACATAGTGAAAAAGAGTTTACATGATGATGATGGCATGTCGGTAGGAGGTAGAATGATTAGATGCATAAAATTTGCAGACGATATGGCGCTTGTTGCAGAATCTGCAAAAAAAAAAAATCAATAAAATGTTAGAAAAAATTAGGAAGGGCTTTGAAGAATATGGGATGAAAATAAATGTTAAAAAGACAAAAGCCATGGTGATTGGAAGAAATCGGTCTATGTCAAAAATAAAAGTAGGAGGGGAGAAAATAGAACAAGTGAATAGTTTTCGATATCTGGGTAGTATTCTTAGTAATAACATGAAGTGCGAACGTGAAATAAAAGCAAGGATAGGAATGGCGAAAGAAGCCTTTAGGAGGAAGAAAAGTCTGTTTTGTGGGACCTTGAATAAAGAGTTGAGAAAAAGACTCATAAAATGCTTCGTGTGGAGTGTTGTACTGTATGGGGCGGAAACGTGGACACTACGTAAAGGTGATGAAAATCGACTGGAAGCGTTCGAAATGTGGGTGTGGAGAAGAATGGAAAGAATTAGTTGTGTGGAGCGGAAAACGAATGAGAGAGTGTTAGAATGGTGGGTGAGAAAAGAACACTTTTAGATATTATTAGGAAGAGGAAGAGAAACTGGTTGGGACATTGCCTAAGAAGAGATTGTATCATGAGGGACGTCCTAGAGGGTATGGTGGCGGGAAAGAGAGGGAGGGTTCCAAGGAGACTACAATTAATGGATGATATAAAAACAGAAAGATCATACGCGAAGACGAAGAAGTTAGCAGAGGATTGTGGAGCATGGAAGCTTCTCAGCTGCGGCAAGTGACCTGCCAATAAAGGCAGAATACCTATGATGATGATGATGATAACCTGTCATTTGGAGCAGACAGTGGTTGACGGAATAATGAAAACCAAAAAGTTATGTGAAAAGAAACTTCTGTTAACATTTGATTCAGCAGAGAAGAGAACACAAAAAATTTAAAATATCTTGCAAGACATTATTGAATATGTACTTTTTATAATAGTGAATGTGTGCTTTTTATAATAGTTGAGGTCATAATGAAAGGAAAATTGTTGAATGAACAGATTAAGGAACGTAAATATTCTAAAATCTTTTTCAATACTTTTTTCATTCCTTTACTTGAGATTTCTTCATAGTTTCTTATTAAAATACTTACTAACATATTCTCATTTTATTCTTCTAACAAACCAATATTACGTTGCCAGGAAAGTAGTTTAGATTGATGGAGCTCCTGGGCCTTCAGTATTTCATGTTACCCTTCCCCCTCCCCCACATTACGAAATCCTGGCTAAACGAACCAATATATGTTCCAGTAAAATAGTTTAGAATTATCCAGCCCCTGGTGTGATGACCACAGTACTTCATACCACTGACCCCCCCCCCCTTTTACGAAATCCTGGCTACGTGCCTGGTTCTTATAATTCCGTGACCTGCGCCTCTTTGATTCTTCTTTCTCGGTAATTAAAACATATCTTACAGCATAGGCGCCGGAACCTGGGGGCTCAGACCTCTTCAGCCCCCCTAATATTACCGATGAGGGGGCTGAGCCCCCCAATGTTTCAGTCCTGTTTTAGTATTCTTATCTCTTTAAAATACATTTCCCAGACTTAGTTTTAAAAAAATGACTACTCAGATACATTTTCATTTTCAGAATATACTAGTATTGTTTTTTTTTTTTTTAGTAAACTAGTATCGCCAAACATCTATTTTTATGTTTCAGAATTTTTATTGAAAGAAGGAAACAGATGATATTGTTCTTACTTTTTTCTCCTCCCGCTCCCAGCTTCAATTCTTTACTGGTGACTGGTGAGCACTGTCGTCCTGAAGTATCAAAACAAACACCGAGAGAGAGAGGGAGAGAGAGAATTGCCGTACAAGTATTCATATCGCACGGATGTAATGTGGGGGTTAATATATGAGCGGATGTAAAGGACAAGTATCGTGGGCCTTTTTTCTAGGAATTCTGGAAGGCCCTGAAATTTCCGCTCCTTGCCCTCGCCACACATGGTACTTTATATAGGGGTTTATGACCCTTGGTTGCAGAAAATCAACGCTGCCTTCGTTCCTTTCTTTCTTCTGATTTTCTTTCTTTCCATATTTTTCAAATACTGGGTTTTGGTCGTTTTGTGCGAGTGGAGAAAACGTACTGAGTAACAACGTATACTCCGTTGTTATTTGCTTCAAAGATTTCGGTGTTTTAGTTTATTGCTAGTGTTGACAGAAAAACGAAAACGTTATTGTAGTGCCTTGTTATCGTTTCAGTTTAATGGAAGAAGAGGAGTATGAGTTTTAGTGAAGTGTTTTAGTTTTATTTATTTATTTAGTCATTATTTGCTGGCGAATAGTGTTAATTGCATATTTGAAAAATGGATCATTTTGTAGTAAGAACGGAAAAGTGCAGAATGAATCTTCTATGTCAGTGACTGACAAGAGGGAGACATTCCATCGTTCGTTTATTTTTGACGCTACCATCCACCACGGGCATCTATCTACGATCTAACATGGGCCAAAAATAGTTCAACGCGTTACTAATTTTAAATTGTCACCAAGAACTTTCTGCAAGACTCGATGTTGATATTATTGCAGACGAATTTATAATGCGCACCGAAATCCGCGGGCAAACTTTTGCTATGAAAAAGAAGTAATTCAACCTTTACCGCCTACAAATCTGAACCTAGATGGAAGAAAGTCAACTAGATACAAGTAACATAATATCACAATTTAATGAGAAATTTAAAATTTGGTAGTCATATCTTAATCTTACATCTATTTTACAAGTTAATATAGGCCAAAGAAAGTCTTATTGTATCATTCAAATATTGGAAATATTTATACATTGTAACCTCTCTTAACGGACATCTCCATAATGTAAACAAACTATGTTTGTCCCTCCCAGTAAAAATACCTGTGTTGTTATGGGAAAGAACACTCCCTTTTACGGACATCCATCATTTACGGAAAATATTCATATCCCATTGATGTCCGTTATTGAGAGGTTTTATTGTATTTGGAGCAATTAACTGAACCTATTGAGCAATGGAAGGCTAAACAGTTTATTGGTTATACTAATGAATTCTTATTCATTGTCGTTTCTGAATTATTGGAACTATATTGTTGAGTTGATTATCATTTAGGGTATATTTTGAGCAGCGAGGCTCTATGAGACGAGGACCTACAATTTAAGATAAAATCCGACCCACTATCGTTCAATGCTCTCCCACCGTGAATCCGGCACTCTGTGCACCAAAGTCATACGCACTAACTACTAGTCAGCGCAGAGAGCTGCAACTGCATTGTGTCGAGTTGTCAATGTAGTAGTTAATTATTGGTGCGTAGAAACGCGGAACGTAAATAGAGAAAAAAATGAAAACTGTTAAGAAAAACGGGGGGAGTCTTACGCTGGAAGGTGTCTAAATCCAAAGCCCTACATCTCTTGTTCCTGTTTACAGTAGTTGATCCCCCCCCACCAATGTTTTCTTCGTGTCGGCGCCTATGTCTTAGGCCGCGCCTCCATTGCATCCGAATGCGACTGCGAACGCGAATGCGAATTCATGTGCTTCTACTACATCCGAAGTTTTGTGAATGCGAATCAAGTTGTAATATCTCTTTCAAACCTTCAATGTGAAATACTTTTGCTTGAAAATTCATATCTTAAAGTTTTCAGAGCAATAATAATAATAATAATAATAATAATAATAATAATAATAATAATAATAATAATAATAATAATAATAATAATAATAATAATAATAATAATAATAATATATTAATTTCCTTTGTGTGTAAAATAGAGTGAATGTCGCTCCTGTTATTATTATGCTTCTGTGGTAACCGCTGTTTTCGCTTTAAAATAAATAAACTAAATAAAATTAGAGATTGCAAAATCAACCAACTTTCTAAGAAAATTTTCTCCATGAGTAAAAAACCCGTTTTTGCTATTTCAAACATATTAGTCAATAATTACATGTATTCGTAAAATCATTATTTGAGGAACAAAGAAGAAATATAAATTGAATAAAAAGTTGCGGTTCGTGTATTAATTAAATCTTCATATTTTAAAGAGGAAACAAAGAAAATTATAAATATCTTCCACTCCAAGTTCTTTACTTACATCTGCCCATAATTTGTTCACGACGTGTCGTTTGTGGTATTCTGGATGAGCTTGGATCCACAATGGAACTTCATCAAAAACACAATTTATTAAAACATCAACATCTATTTCCATGTTTATTTTCATTTTTATCTCAGCACCTCGCAACGTTGTCTACTTTCACGCAAAACGAACTTTCTTCTCTCACGTAGCGCTCAATTTCTCTTCAGACGACTCTCCATTCGCACGAATTCGGACGAACAATCCCAGCATGTTGGGATCGTTCGCATTCGCATCTTTTCGTCGGTTTTCGCAATCCGCACGTCGGAACTAGTCGAGGCACTCCAATTTATTTACACGTGCTGGGAAATTCGCATTCGCATTCGCAATCGCATTCGGATGCAATGGAGGCGCGGCCTTACAGTATATATAGTTGCAAGTAAGAAGATACATAATATGAATTTTGTAATTGAAAATTTAAAAATACAGTATGATAATTAATTATAAAGTACTAATTTTATTTCATCACTTTCAGCCCAACAAATAAAATTCAAACAATTCGCACCCTGGATCTTGGTCATTAATAATGCGTCTTATTCTTTGTCTTGCACAGTCAACTCTTGGTCTTGCATTACGTAGTCTTGGTAGTCTTGGTGGAATGCTAGCCTCATCGGTAGAAATGAAGTCCAAGTGTGATTTTTATTATTATCTTTCACACTATACGGAAAGCAAGAAAATATGCTCATCGCTACTTGGTGATCACCGAAACAAGGCCAAGAGCAAGATTACTATGCACTTCGACTTGCATATCTAACCTTATCTTGGTCTTGTATCGATATTCTTGGGCTTGGTGAAATGAAATGAAATATTCAGTCTAAGGTCCCTCGATTCTGCAGCGAGGCTAAGGGAGATGGTGATGATGAGAAATGATTGAAATGGTGAAACGAAGAAAGTGGGAGGAAACAGGAGAACCCCGAGGAAACACACTGCACGGCGTTTCTCCACCACAAAGCCCTCTTAGCACAAGCTGGGATCGAACAATGGACATCACGCACCAGAGGTGAATTCTCTATCACTGAGCCACCACGGTCGCGCTTGGGCTTCCATATCCAATCTTTCTTTTGGCCTCGCTAAAACAACTTCTAGCTTTGTTCTAAATCCAGACTCCATATTGGCGTAGATAATAATATTACAGTCAATTGGCAAAATCAATCTTCCACATTTAAAAATTAAAGTACATACAAGTACAAAAATAAGCACTTACCATAAAAGCACTAGCCGCAAGTGTTCAAAATACATTTATGGTTTCTACAAAATCAATTTAAAATTGCTATTTTTAATTAGGCAGCTAGTGAAAAACAGCAGCTTTCGACTCCAGCCGAGTTTAAGCTCAATCTAAACTCAGCTGACCAAAGTGATCTGACCCGACTAGAACTGAACCGTGACCCGACCCGAGCTGACAGACTAACCCGACGAACCTCACCCAACAACCTGACCCGATCTACCCGAGTGACCCGATCCGACAACCCGATCCATTTGAGAGCACTAATTCTGCAGGTTGTCCAAAAATAGGTAAACCAAATTGGGAAAATTTTAACCAATTAATAGAACACTAGAAATTAATATTCCAGTGGAAATGAAGTGAGTATTTGGCTTAAATTATAACATATACCGAGACGGCACGTCATTCCATATCGGTCTTCGCAAAATATGAACATTGCTACGCAATTCAGAAATTGCACGATGCCAGATGCGACGTAATCCCCCGCTCAATATTCAGGGAAGCATCAATTAAAAATGATAATAGAAATCAAGTAATGAACAACCACTCTCAGTTTCCCCGTGGAATCTATTATTGACTACGATTTAATAATAATAATAATAATAATAATAATAATAATAATAATAATAATAATAATAATAATAATAATAATAATAATAATAATAAAACGTTCTACTTCCAAAGACTGTGTGTGCTGCTGTTGCTTTTCATTCATCATCCCTACCTCCCAAAAGTTTTGTTTTTCCTTCTTTCTTCCATGGACAGCATTATTTCTGTTTCGCTTTGTTGCTTCTCTTCTCCTCACCCAACCCTGTTGAACTCAGTGTCCATCGAGTGAGTGACAACGAACAGATACATAAGAGAAGAAGAAAACAGAACTTGATTTTTCGACAGCTTCGAATCAAGTAGTCGAACAGAGCTCTTGCTTACTCCACAAGCTTCTGCTCTTCTCCCCTGTACTTTGTTTAGGTTGATTACATAACCTCCTGCTTTGGAGAAATGGAGAACACTCAAAAACTATAGATCCCCTTTGCTGGTGAAATACCTCTTTTAATTACCTCTAACATCACTCATCCCGCGAACGAAGAGTATGAGAAAAAGGTAATGAACCAAGGAGATAAAAAATACGTGTGTAATAGTATATTTTTTCACATTTTCCATGACAGAACATTGTTCCAAACAATTACAGAAAAGTAATATCAGTACTGAAGTTGAAGTGAATAGACGAACAGAAGTAACGAAGCATTTCTTTCAGTCGAAACCTAACAACTTCGTTGAAGTTTATGATAAAGTTTTGGAAAAAGTGGAAGTCCTACGTTACCATGGCAGAGAAGACCCTCTTAAAAAAGAAAAAGAGTTGATACGGCAAAATACGACACTGGTCATGTTCGGCACCGAGAGGATATTACCTTAAAATACTTTGAAGACTACGACTTGGTTTTAAACACCATGGTCAGAAGATTTGAGAACTCTGCTTTCTCTCTGCTGTAGGATATTGAATAGTTAGCAATCAGTAATACTCATGGAAAATCTGTTCACATATCCCGTTTTAATCGAAATGTAGGTCTATTCGAAGGACATACAGTTTAATAGCTTGAAAGCACAGTTAAAGATGCTTTCCTCGCTTCATCGAAGCAAAAATGATTCCTTAAACATCATTGAAGGTTTCAAGATCTGGTTGTTTTATTGAAATCTGAGCCAAAAGAGATAACTCACGATTATATTTCGGAAGTTAATAAGCTAATAATACCTTACTGTTTCTATGACATCAGTGACGGCAAAAGAAACTATTTTCGGCTCTGTAAAGAATGAAATCTTATCTTCGAAGTACCATGACCCAACAAAGAATAAACTGCTTGATGATTCTTCATTCCCACAAAGGTCTTCTCGAGAAACTTATGAAATAATCCAGTACCAACACCGAGCAGCTCATATTAGTGAAAAAGAAAGAGTATTATGGGAATTTCAGTGCAGACCAGAGATGTTCACCCTCGCGAGGGTTGCGCTCTCGAGGGCATCCTCACCCTCAAGTTCCCTCGCCCACAGTGACGCGAGGGCGAGGGAGCGCGAGGGCGAGGACAAGTTTTAGTCGCGAGGGCGAGGGTGCGCGAGGGCGAGGACAAGCTTCGATGGCGAGGGTGAGGGTGCGCGAGGGCGAGAAAAAGCTTCGACGAAGAGGGTGAGGGTGCGCGAGGGCGAGGACAAGCTTCGATGGCGAGGGCGAGGAAAAGCTTCGACGAAGAGGGCGAGGGTGCGCGAGGGCGAGGACAAGTTTCGATGGCGAGGGTGAGAGTGCGCGAGGGCGAGGAAAAGCTTCGACGGAGAGGGCGAGGGTGCGCGAGGGCGAGGACAAGTTTCGGCAGCGAGGGTGAGGATGCGCGAGGGCGAGGACAAGCTTCGATGGCGGGGGTGAGGGTGCGCGAGGGCGAGGAAAAGCTTCGACGAAGAGGGCGAGGGTGAACGAGGGTGAGGGCCAAGTGTTACTGCGGGAACGAGGGTGCACGATGGCTAGAGACAACTTCCTTCAGGAGAACGAGGGCACGCGAGGGAGGAGGACAAGCTTCCTTAAAAGCAACTGTTTTGGAGTTTGCTGTTTGACCTCTTTTGGAGAGAGGCAAAATTTAAAATATCATCTGCCATGTCCCCTAGATGAAAAGTTAGTGTCATAGCAAGGTTATACATTAATCGTATTTTTCCTTTCAATTAATTGCAGTAGACAATTTCTCGTGTGTACGTACATAATTATTAAAAATAATAATGCAAATAAGAATAATATTTGATTTTTCCCATAAAAGTTTCCGGGTAGAAATAGCGCTACATTAAAAAGTAAGTGTGCCTCATTGTTGCCTTCCCTGTGCTGGAGACGTTTTAGATAAGAAGTGTCTACTACACTGTCATGTTTAAAGAGTGTTGGTAGACAGACAGACAGTTACTCACGTCATTCAGCTGTAAATGACAAGAGCGCTGATATCTGAACAAACACAATCAATGAGAGAACCATCAGAATGCAGTAGATCAGATGGAAAAAGACTTGATGGAATGACTTTGGTTCATAGATGGCCATTTTGCTCTGGACTCTCTCGGACTCGGGCTCATTTTTTTCAACTGGGCTCTCGCTCATTTATTCCTTTCGTGCTCGGGCTCACTTCCCTCAGTTGGACTCGCGCTGACTTATTTCATTGGCGCTCGGGGTAGCGCTTAATTATTGAGCCCGAGAACGGTCGAGCGCGAATGCCGAGCTAGCGAGCGTTGGGCTCGTGTGTTTGGATGCTCATGAAATGGGCTGATTAATAGCATACATCCTCCTCCAATGTCCATCATTGATGAAGTTGTTACAATTAATCGGAATTTTTAACTTTTCATAGTTTTGTGACAGCCCAAACTATTATCTGAATCGATATTTGTTAAAATAATGTCAGTCACTATTGTATCGATTTTCATTGTTTCTGCTTTTATAATCTACGTGGGTAGAGTTATCATTTAGTTACAAAATAAATAATATGTTTTTTCTTGTCCTTAAATAGAAATATCTGACACGTTAACACTGAAATTTTGTTAAAAGAGCTGCTTTAACAAAATAAATTTAATAAGTTCCACAAGACATAAGTTGTTTATGCAGCCGAAATTTGCAACTGTTGACTGATTGCCGTTTAGCGTCCTCTTTCGTCGGCGAGGCTATGAGAAGTGAACCTATAGGTTTAACGCGGAATTCGATCCACTGTCGTTCAATGTTCTCCCACTCGGAATTGTCCCCAGGACCCCATGCACCAAAGGTTCGCGTGCAAGCCAGTGAGATAGGGTTTGTATGTTGTGTTGTTCAATGATTTTTATTAGGAATAAAATACGTTACAGGATGATATACTGATTGTAAATATTATAGTGCAAGTATTGAACGATTGTGTGGTAAAAGGAGAAATATAAATTTGGACAAATTAAAAAAAAAAAAAGGTCTGAAAAAAACTGTAGGATATATGAAAAACATAAAACTTAGGAAAACCCACTTCAGCAAAACGAGCAGGATTTTGTTGTGGGTAAACAGTTTAATCATATTATTATTAATTTCGCACAAATGTGCCACACATCATAGCATGGGCGGCGATTAGGGGGGCAAAGGGGGACAGTTACCCCCCATTCTTTTGAAATGACCCATTAATGTCGCTATATAGTTTCATTTGGAAATATAAAGTTTTTGTATGTATTAAGGTTCATAGAATGAAAATGGTGCCATAAAATGTTTGCCGTTCCGTGAGTACGTATTAGTTGTCTTCCCGTGCAGTTAAGAAAGCTACAGGAGTTGCGTTTTAATTGCCTCGAAAAATGGCTCAAAAATTAACCTATCCGAGTGTACTTTCATATTCATTTCTTCTTACAAGGGCTCGATATGTTAGTCAGCCGCTTTGGAACTAATTGAGATAACATTTCGCAGAAAAAGAAGTCCTTCATAAGCAGTGTTTCTTTCAGAAACAATGTTCTGGGGGGAGGGGGGCACACTTAGTATCCCGGGGCGGCACTGCAGGTACTATTCTATTCATTATTATATTATAGACGTATTATTTTGGTCTTCTTCGGGGGGAGGCTCTCAGAGCTTCGGGGGGCAGTACCCCCCAAAAAAACATGTCTGGAAGAAACACTCTTCAGACTGTTGATAAATGATGTAAACGTCACTATCGACCGAGATCTCCATTGTAACAGTTGTTCCATTTTAGGTGTTCCACAGTAAGTTATACGATGATATGTTTAGTTTCCTTTCTTTAGGACGTATGTTAAGCAAGGGCGGATCCAGGACGGACTTCTGGTGGGGGTGGTGGGTCGTAATACTGCTACTTAGAGCTACTTTTAAGAGCTCCCAACTCTGGGATGCGTTTTATTTGTATATATAAAATAAAGAAGTTTGCTCTTCTGGGGGGGAGCGATCGCCCCGATTGCGCCCCCCTGGATCCGCCACTGGCGATAAGGAAATAATTCACCAAATAGGTTGAATAATTGATGCTCTGATCCTCACGAAGGAGGCCCTCTCGAGGCCTCCTCACCCTCAATTACCCTCGCCCTCATATCATTGCGCGAGGGCGAGGAAAAGTTTTGAGCACGAAGGCGAGGGCGAGCGAGGATAATGGACAACACCTATCGCGAGGGCGAGGACAAGCTTCGATTGCGAGGGTGAGGGTGCGCGAGGGCGAGGAAAAGCTTCGACGAAAAGGGCGAGGGTGTGCGAGGGCGAGGAAAAGCTTCGACAGCGAGGGTAAGGGTGCGCGAGGGTGAGGACAAGCTTCGATGGCGAGGGTGAGGGTGCGCGAGGGCGAGGACAAGTTTTGGCGGCGAGGGTGCGCGAGGGCGAGGACAAGCTTCGACGGCGAGGGCGAGGGTGCGCGAGGGCGAGGACAAGTTTCGACAGCGAGGGTGAGGGCGCGCGAGGGCGATGGACAATTTCATTCGCGAGGGCGAGGGTGAACGAGGGCGAGGGCCAACAGCTACTGCGAGTTGGAGGGTGAGTGAGGTCGAAGTAAAATGAACATCTATGGTGCAGACAACTAAGTAGGCTTACGATGACTGGTGAATGAATATTTTTCATTTTGAACATATATTGATAATGGTCAATTCTTATTTGATAACGTCACTTTTAAAAAAATAAAATTCTCTTTCCTGTAACTCACTAGATTCTAAAAGTTAAATCTCACACAGTGTGTATTGAAGAGCGGGAGAGATTACAACATACGACGGACTTTGCTTCCTATTCAATAAACAAAACCTTTGTGTGTGTATGTGTGTAAAATTCAGCCCGGGGAAAGGTTTTCATCTACACCGCCACTGCGTGAAACTATAAACGCAAACTCAAATGCAAATTTTACGTTTCACTGACACAAACCGCTACGAAGATTTGTTTTTAAAATATTTCTTTACGCATGCGCAGCATCAAGTTCCAAGTAACTTGGGTCGTAATACATGTACATCTCTATTAAAACGAAACTCTTCTGACGCGTGAATGAGAAAATATAAATCGAAGTAAATAATTGTAGCTGTAAATGTCGAATATCACTAAGTGAAACGCCACTTTTGCATTGCTTTGACTCAAATTTGTAATGAGGGCTCTATTGGGGATAGAAATGGGACATATATAAAACTATTCTCTAAAATATTTTAGACAGAAGCTAAATATGTAAAAAGTACTCTGTTTTAATCTATGTTTCAATTATTAAATTACTCGAGCTCTTCAAAATGAGTAGTCAATTTGAAGTAAAGTATTTTAGTTACTTTCGTGATTTTATTGTACAAAGAAAAAAAAATTATTACAAAAATTAAGTACAAATATGTCCGATAGATGTCAGAATAGTTCTCCTTTCTGATATGCCGCAATGTTTGCAACGACAACAAAACAATATTAAATTGGTTTTAGAAACAATATTAAAGTATAATTGTACCCTATGTTGTTTAGATTTTTATCTCTTATCTTTCATTGTCAAAGAAATATACTATTCAAAATTCAAACAAGCGAAAGAAGAATAGTTTGCTTTTGGTATATAAACAATTTAAGAGGCACTAGAATGGAATGAATGTTACCCAATTTCGTAGAAGTTGGAATTCTTTTTTGAAAAAGTATTGGTGGTAGTTACTATGGTAATTCCCAATGCTTTTTGGAGTTTGTTTTGCAGTAATCTTAACGTACAATGTCAAAGTACCTTTTCTCTTGAAGCAAAACTTTCCATTTTGGATCGGGAATTTCCCGTGAGAAAATTTTCTGTATTGACCTGCTTACAATTTGCGTCTTTTCATTGTAATTCTAGGTTCAAATTCTTCCGTAGTAAGAACAGATTACACAAAAATTGAGCAGTCAGTAACAAGGACACCTATGTTGTGGTTTCCAGGGGTGGCAAGTATAAGGACATTTCAAGTGTATAAGTGTATGTTGTTCGTTTCCTGTGGTTCCCTAGGAAGGCTTAGACATTTATAACAGTCGGGGATTCGATCCTCTATGTCTTGGACGTCTCCATTAGACTTCAATAGCAGTTCGGAGTTTTAACCAAAACCGATCATATAACCACTGGACAACACGGTTCAGATTTCGGGTGAGAACATTCTGGGAAACTGACATAAAAGTTGATTCTAATCGTATTCTCAATGCCGATACAATTTAATAATCCGGAAATTATTGTGTTGTACAAGCATTAGTTATTTATGCTGGAAAGAAAACTAATTAAAATCTCTTAAACTAGAAAATATAAATTTATATCATGATAATTATTTTGATAAAGGATATACAAAATTTCACTTTTCACTTCAATAAACAACACTGAAACTACACAAACACATATTACATTACATTTTGGCACTTTAATTCAAATAATGGATATGATAAAAAAATTTAACACTTGGCCCAATTATTATTACAATCGCGGGAGGCGCGGTAGTCGCGGGTTACCAGTTGAACTTCACTAAATCGTTAATTTCCGCAATTTTGCACTGTTTGATGCTGGAGAAAAATGATTTCTGGCGGTTCTAGGGTATGTCCTTAATGTTGGGGGTGAATTCCTTTACATTCCATTTTATCTTCTTTTGGGTGGTCTTAAAGTTTTTTCATTGCGCTTCCAGTCCTTGTCGTCAAGACGATTTTACGATCAGTAATGACACATAAACGTTTAAAACGTTGATTTTATTTCTCTCGGCAACATTTTCAAACGTAAATTGGTTTGTTGCTAATTTGCCTGTTCGTATTTGACTTTACATTTTCTTATTTAGAATACTACGCTGCATTAGTTAAAATAAAACATTATTTTTCGGCACTGTGTGGTTACATGTTGTTGTCATGTTAGTTGCACCCGTCACACTGATATGGATTTTTCCCGACCTCTTCGTCTTTCTACTCAACAGAGAGACTTGCGATGCAAACTATTGATGTCAGAGCTAAAAATAACTATGACAACCTATAAGCAGGAATTTTTGGAGACGAAGTTTTCTCCCTATGTTGAATTTTAGCACCATATTTGGTCAGACAAGAGGGTCTGTCAAGACTTCAGTCGAAGACGCGACGCATACACACATATGCATATTTGTCTGTTTGCTAAGGGAAATGTTCTTAAGAGTGCTTTTATACGAGGTTCACTGAAAAAGTTAACATTTTCTTCATTAATATTCGATGAGTTCGAGATATGGTTACAAGTGTAGTCTCAAACTTTGCGGCAACTATAAAAATCCTATTGGGTTTTCGATCTTATGAAGTACAATTTCATCCGCTGACTAACGATCCAGCGGTTCTTTCTTTAATTGTGGAGAGTTAAAAAAGTCTTATTCGGGAGCCATATAGGGGAAGTGCGCACAGAACCGGATGTTACCCAGTATCGGATAGTAGTAGTAGAGTCCGTATCTGATACATGACAGACGTTTGCTGGTTATCATCATCATTGTGTAAGCCCAAGGTGTAGGTGAGCAAGTTGTGGCTTGTGTCACGCCAGTGTGGAGCGAAATATTGGCGTGTATAGCTGAATTGCTGTTTATGTTGGTGCTGTGTGTTAAGTTTTGTCTACTGTGTCGACTGTATGGGTAAGTACGTGAACATTTTGTTACATATATGACTTCTCTTATTGTATAATGTACCCAAGTATGATAATAAATATTGAATTTAGGAAACTGTTACTACGTGATCCGACATTATATGCTAACATGTTAATTTCCCGGTACCGGACAGTATGTATGTTCCCAGTATCGGACAAGGACACAATGTCGTCCTTACGGAAATTTTATAATAGTAGCGTTTCTCGTTCTTGTTTTTTCCAGGCAAGGTGGCAAACAAGAAAAAGAGGAAGTGGATGGAAGAGGATATGAAGAAGGCAACGCAAGCAGTAATGGAAGGGCAAATGAGTCTGAGGATAGCAGCACGTAACTTTCTGGTACCTAAGAGCACTTTAGAGGATAGAGTGAAAGACTTGAAAATTGGAAACACAATAGAAATGACTCCTCAAATGGGCCGTTTTGATACAACTTTTTCAGAAGAAATGGAGACGCAGCTTGCTAATCATCTAAAGGACTTGGACAACCAATTGCTGCCAATGAACAAAAAGGAGTTTTTGAAATTTGTTTTCGATTTAGCAGAGCAGCTCAAAATTAATCATCAGTTTAATAGACAAAAAATGTGCGGGACAGACCTTCTACTACAGTTTCATGAAACGTCATCCTGAACTGTCGTTGCGTATTTCTCAGTCGACGAGAATGCAGAGAGCTGTGGGATTTAGTAAAAAACACGTTGATTTATTTTTTGTCAAATATGAAGAGTTACTTGCAAAATACAACTTTAAACCTTCTAATATATTTAACTGTGGTGAGACTGGAGTGTCGGTGGTTCACGATAATGCAACTAAAGTTGTGTCGCAGAAAGGAAAGAAACAGGTCGGAAAAATTACTTCAGGAGAAAGAGGCAGAAACATCACAGTACTACTCACGATTAATGCAACTGGTGATCAGTTTCTTCCCCCGTTGTTTGTCTTTCCGCGGAAAAGGATATCTGAGGAACTGAAGAAAGATGCGCCAACAAATAGTGTTTTCATTGCTGAAGAAAGTGGATGGATGACAGCTGTAGGTTTCCGGAAATATCTTGAAATGTTTGTTGCTCGCGTAAAGCCGACGAGAGTGGGTGCAGTGTATTTTGTGTCACAAATGGGCTCATGTTGCATGCACAAGTCAAGAGAATCTTTACTATTACATATATGATCGGTGCATTTTTTTTAGTGTTTGTTTATGTTCAGGTGAGGTAAGACTAATATTCACATTTTCACACTCCTTGTTCAGTACTGGGATATTGGCTTGACATTTCTTTGCTTGTATTGTTATTGTTTCTGCAACGATAACACGAGATGTGTTTTATTTACTTAAATATTTATAGAAGTGTCTTCAGACATTTTTACGTTCATATACCATTCTATTCGTTGCACATAAAAGGAAACAAATGTATTTTATGTTGTGTCCGGTACTGGGTAACGTTTTTGTGTGTGTGTGAATTTGAACCTGATTTTCATTTTAAAAATATATGCTTTCCATTGTTGTAGTTTCTTTTATGTCAGCTCTTATAATACATGTCCAACTTTAATATGATTGCATTACTTTCATGATGTACTTCTTACTTATCTCGTGGATTCGAAAAAAATCTTAGGTGTCCGGTACTGTGCGCACTTCCCCTATACAACGATATTGTACATTTGTAAGTCACTTCCATTTCTTATTTTAACTATTTTGGGCAAAAATGCTACTTAAAAAGAACACAGCTGTGATTACGAAGAAAAGAAAAATATATAGAAAAATATGTTGATGTATGATTTTTAATCGCTGTTACTGTAACAACAGATTCATCGTTTTTTAGGATTGCTATGACAACCGGTTCTTGTTGATAAAGCAACTAGAGAATATAGAAAATGAACGTCGATATTGCATAAAATTTGTGTACATTATTTCAAATAGTACAATCGATATTTTTTGCGGAAAACATAGATATAAACTACGCGTGTTTGTTTAGGTTTTGTGACTTCATTTTTACTTGATAGCATATATGCAGAGTAATTTTCGAACTGGGTAAGGTAACGAATATACTTAAGAAGATATCGCTACAATATGGCAATATTAAACACTTCCAATGATGCCAGTGGAAAAAATCCTATTTCATGGGATTTTTGAGCCTTAATTTCTAAGAGCGAGATAAAGAGATTTTTTCATGAAATTGACTACATATATGGGATTTTCCCTTCATCCACAACAAATTTCTCAAATTATGGGAAACACCAAAAAATGAGATTCTTCCATGTATTGTCCCATTTTCGCAACAGCTTTGACTAGCTGTTGCAACCACACGCTTTCTCAATTCGCCGCCAAAACACTTTCACAGATGACGCATTTGTTCTGAAGCACAGAGATCGGAGATGAAAAGTGAAGGGAGGTAATGCCATGTTCAAGCGCGTTCGTGAATTACTGACCGTGGGCACCCATCAGGGGGGCAAGGTGGAGCGCTTACCCCCATCTACATGAAATTGTACTTCATAAGATCGAAAACCGAATAGAATGTTTATAGTTGCCGCAAAATTTGAGACTACATTTGAAATGTCGCTTATACTTACCCCCCCCCCCTGAAAACCACAACATAGGCGCCCTTGTTACTGACTGCTCAATTTTTGTGTAATCTGTTATTACTACGGAAGAATTTGAACCTTCTGGTACACTCACACTTACATTGAAAAAGGTAAGTGATATATTAACGCAAATTACGTAAGCAGTGCAACACGGAAATTTTCGGTAGAAAATGGAAACTTTTGCTTCACGAGAAAAGGTTTCTTAACATTTTAGGTTGGGATTACTGCAAAACAAATTCTAAAAAGTATTGGGAATTACCATAGTAACTACAACCAATACTTCTTCCAAAAAGAATTACCACAAGGTGGTGAGTTGTAATCATACTGTTTATTGTCTTTTTTTTTTTTTAAGGGTAAAGGGTCAGGGAGTTCCAGGTGGTACTTTATTCATCAATTTTCATTTTCATTTTCAAAATTAGATGATTCGGTATATGACTCCTAGCCCTAGCCATTAGAGGGTTACGCCCTCTCTTTGGCACAGAATTGTAGATATTGTTGTTTTAAATTATATATGATGGTCTAAGTGCAGTTTTATGAACAAATAGTGCTGAAAAGTAACAAACAATAACAACAAAAAATATCAGGTGAGTAAATAAATATACATATGCATACAAGAAAACAAAATACAAATCTAAATAGTGCAAATATAAAGGGAACTGGTATAGATGGAGTGTGTTGTGCTTTATGAAATAAACATGATGATGTCAAATGAAATGCAGTGCTTACACGCCACAGTCACAAACATAGTGTTAGATAAACGAATGCAGTTTAGTTCTTCTGTCTCGGGGCGACTCGAGACTGATGGCAACAAGGGGAAAGCCCAAAGTTAGTATTGAACTGAGACATTGTGCTAAAATGGAAATAAATGAGGAAGGTGATCAGGTATATGATATATATGAAAGATGTCGTGTTCTTCAGCTGTAGGATTTGCGTTTTTGATATATAACGTGATAAGAACGTTTAACGTTGTATGCAAATATTTATACGGTTCGTCAGTTTCGGCATCAGCTTGTAAGGTATCAAGAAGTAATGGATGAGAGACTGGCAGGCGAGAGACTATGTATTTCAAGCGAATGTCGGCAAGGTGATGAATAAGGTAAGGAAAATTTATGTGTTCATAAGTTAGGAAGTTCGGATATGGCAACTTTATGCGATATGCAGTTCTAATGGCATGTCGTTCTAGTATGGATAATCTGTCGTAGAACTTTGTTGGAGCATTGCACCAAGCAATATGGCCAAAAGTTAAAATGGGCCTGAGGAACATTTTATATGTATTAATTAAGATAGGTGGGTGTAATCCCCAAGTGGTTCCTGTGAGACGCCGTACTGTTTATTGTCAGTCAGTCAGTCAGTCAGTCATTGTCGTGGCTGTTGTTGAGTGGTGAAGTGACGGGCTTGAGCCCTTGCCTTCCATGTTTGTTGCGGCGTCGCTTGTTTGTGAGTGGCGTAACTGTTCTTCGTGGCCGCAACTGTCGCTGGCTCCGTGCTGGTCATCTGGGGTGTTCAGGGGCGAGGCATCCTGTACATATGTCTTCTTGGTTCTTTGGTGGCGATGTGCTCAATGTGTGTGTATGCAGAACTTCTGACCTGGCGCCAGAAGGAAGCTGATTGTTGTTGTCTGACCTCATTCAGCGTCGCCAAGTTGAGATCTTCATGAAGTTGAGCCACCCTGGTGTCCCACGAGTGTCCTGTGATTGCTCTCACAGTTTTGTTCTGAACCACTTGCAGCTGGCGGAGATGTGTGTGTGGGACGTGGCCCCAAGCTTGGTGGGCGTACAGCAGCACCGATCTGATGCACATCTTGTAGACGTGAAGCTTGGTTTCATGGGTGATTTGGGGGCTCAGGAAGAGCGGAAGGAGGGCTCGGAAGCGTTGTGTCGCACCAACCTTATTTCTTCCGTTTCTTGAAATTTTAAATTGTATACTTGTTTGACACTGAACGCTAGGAGATAAAAGTCTGAACAATGTCGGATGCAATTATACTTTAATATTGTTCTTGAAACCAAATGTAATATTATTTAGTTATGATTGCAAACATTGAGACATAAAGGAGAACTATTCTGACATCTACTGGACATATTTGTACTTAATTTTCTAATATTTTTTGTACAATAAAATCACTAACTTGACTACTAATATTGAACAGTTCGAGTATATCGAATAATAATTAAACACAGATACATAGTACTTTTTACATGTTTAGCTTCTATCTAAAATATTTTAAAGAATAGGTTTATATATTCCACTTTCTGTCCTCCAATAGAGCCCACATTACACATTTGGGTCAAAGCAACGCAAAATTTGCGTTTCTATTTGTGATAGTCGATTTTTAAAGCTAGAATTATTTACTTCGATTTATATTTTCTAATTCACGCGTTAGAAGGGTTTCGTTTTAATAGAGGTATGCTTGTATTGCGCATCAAATTACTTGTAATTTAATGCTGCGCATGCGTTAAGAAATATTTTAAAGACAGCTCTTCGTAGCGGTTTGTGTCAGTGAAACGACAAATTTGCATTTGAGTTTGCGATAATAGTTTTTTGCAGGGGCGGCAGAAGATGAAAACCTTTCCCCGGGCTGAATTTAACACACACACACACACACACCACATAGTCGGCAAAGGACATTATTTTTGACAATTTTCGACCGCTTGCCGCCTCGGCGAAAGGTCAGCAAGTTTGTACGAGAAGATCGTCGTGCCACCGTCGACGGCGGCAATCTCTCTTGCCGACCGCCACAACCAGAGATGTTGTGGGTCAATGGAAACTGGACCCGTGACACACGACCCACCCTTCTGACCCATCATGACCTACTCTGACCCACGATTACCCACTCTGATCAATCAAAACCCATCGTCATCACCATGACCCATGATTCACGCCCTCCTCTCCACTGACTAAAGGGTTTACACTTGCAATAAAACAAGACTGTAAAATCATCACTAATCTGTGTTCGAATTTCTATGGTAAATCGCTCAAGCACCGCTCTGTTACAGTACCAGTAGATCTAACCTTGACGATAAATATGGTAAAGTGTTTGTCATGGGTCATGTTACGATGAGTTCGAATTTAATTATCATATATAATTATTTCCTTGTTGAATTACAGATATCTTTAGGTAGAAAATAGATTAAATTTAAAAGTCCCAAATCTAGGTAAAAGGAAAGAAATCGACTACGTCTCGAAAGCCAAGTAGTAAGCCCTATTGTTATTATTACATATGGATCATGGTGGGTGGTCGGTCGCCGTGGTCATGTCGTGTTGAATCAGTACACGTAAGAATAATCGAAAACGACAGATGGAACAATCGATATGAAATCGAACAATTTCCACGTCAAAGATTGCTAACAAAATTTAATTATTTTTTATTTTTTTACCTAAGATTGTACCATATTCAAGGAGTTGAAAACGGGTAGTCATTTCTTTTTAGCCGTGTGGGTTTGTTTGTGGCGGCCATTTTGTATAGGCGCCTGAGCGTATTTTGCACTATTCAGAGGATTCCGTTAAACGCTGTAACTTTTTAGGTTTTAAAGATAATGAGATCAAACCAAAACCATATGAGAGATAATGGAATGGGCCACATTTTGTATCCTGTGCCCTTTGAGACGTACTTTAGAGCATCGAAGAAAGCAGCTCTGAACATTAAGGTTGGAAACCTAGAAATTGCTATTTTGGAGTGTACATTTTGAAACGAAATAAATAGGACTCGCCTTCAGTTCTTTGTCTACATACAGACTAGATTGTAAACAATGTCCCATACAAGTTTCAGATCTGAGAATAGTATACTTGATTTTTGGAAATTTTTAAACTTTGCGAATTTTCGAAAATCGTGTATTTTTACCATCAAATATCTCAGGGAGAAAAGAAGTGAAAATTCCAAATTTGCATAAAATAGGCGATAGTTGTGCAGTAACAGGTGAGTAAAATTACATCACGGAGATTTGATTAGTTTCTGAGTTATAGGTTTTTTGCAGTTATGGGAAATTCACGATTTTAAAAACTGGACAGATGTGCAGATTTTGTATTGATATACAGTTCGCGTGGAAAGTATTGACGCGACACAAGTGAAAGCTACAACCACAAATAAAAAGACACACTTTCCCAGAGCTTCGCTCTGAAGCGCCACTGAGTGAACAGTGACGAGTTTTGAGAAATCCTTCCTTTTCCTACCCCTGAGCTTTTTCTCTGTCTCTTTTGCGCAAACCGTCTGTCAGACTGATAAAGCCAAGGGCAGCCGGTTCTACAGATCGAGGCAGGGGACCTGCTCCCCCTGGACAACTATCCAAACGGGTTGTCCTACCTTCATTATCATCATCAACTTCCACTCCATCATTCACTCTTCATTGTTAACCGTCACGGTTTTCCAGCACACATCGTTTTTTTGCGATGGGAGATTCAGATACTCATTCTGGGTCCTTAGTGGATGGACGCCACTCTGGCTTACCTCCTGTCTTTGTCACTCCGTCCGCTTCGACCGCGAAGGTGGTCAAGCGGAAGGATAAGGGCAATAGGCAGAGAACCCAATCGGGCAGTTCCACAGCATCCAATGCCTCAAATGTCTCCACAAGATCCAGGTCTCCAAGACAGCAGCAACTCTATGCTGACACTATCAAACCGCCTCGCCATCAAGCCAAGAAACCGCACAAAGATAATGCTTCAGAAACTTCTGACATGGAAACCGGTGACATGAACTCTTCTGGAAACCATCAATCTCAACATTCGCTTATCAACACACTTTCTGATAAACCTGTACTTCATTCATTTCTACTACAACACTACGACACTAAGTATAGCAATGAGAAGTTTATAACTCTCCAAATTTGGAAATATCTTCCAAGTATACCGATCACAGAAGTAATCAAATCTTGAAATGGCTATATCTTCAAATCCACAGATCCGCAGTTTCTCACCACAGTTCGGAAAAAAGCTTCCTTTGAAATATTTGGCAAGAATGCCACGATGTCATCTCTTTCTTCCGCACGCCAGAAACAATTGCCACCCCCTAAACGCCCGCCATTTCTATCAGTCGTCATCCGTGGGGTTGATCCATCCTACTCTGATGACGAAATCCAAGAGGAACTTCAACTCGCTGCCATACCATTAACAAAGCAATACGTACACGTAACAATAATGGTGCCATATAAATGGTTCGTGTACTTACTTCTTCACAACATACCATCGATTCCTTGCTTACTACTGGCGCTTACATATATCATCATCGCCACAGAGTCGAACCCTCACGCTCGCCTGCTCCTCTTCCTATGAGATGTGAAAATTGCCAGACTTATAATGATCACAGTACTAGTCATTGCAAGAATGCACCAGTTTGTGGGTATTGCGCAGCATCTCATCAAACACGCACTTGTCAGAATCTCCAACGACCACCTGAATGTCCAACTTGTCATGACCAACATCCGGCATACAGCTATAAGTGCAAAAATAAACCGTAACCTGACCAACAACACCCAGATTTAGTAGTTCCACTTCGTATCCCAGACCCTTTACCTCTTCCTGCCCAACAAACTACAGATCCCGTTACCATTCAACAACTCATTCAATTTCTAATTCTCACTTTACAGAACATCCATCCTTTTCACCGTACTCACATTCTCCAACAACTCACTAAGGCCGCAAAATTTGTTTTCAATGTCAACTTTTACGCTACATACATAAACTACTATGTCCATTTCCATACATCACCATAAGAAACAGCCGTTCAGATATGCTTATCATGGATTTAGTCTTCCTTTTTCTTAATATTCGCTCTCTACCAACGAACAAAACTCTATTCGAAGCACTTCTACTTGAGGAACACGTATCAGTCTTCCTATTAAATGAAACGTTTCCAACGAAAACCATTCACTGTAACATACCTCGATATACACTTCTACGTCAGGACAACACAATACCAGCATTACGGGCTAATGGCGGCGTAGCGATCGGCTTTCGCAATCATATTCCTCATCGCCTACAAATTTGTCCCATTCCTCATCTCCCCGAACATCTCATCTCTACAGTGTACTTCAAGTCTATCATGATCACCTTTGTCACTATCTACGTTCGACCAGGTCACCCTATTCCTCTTGCTTTTTTCACTCACATATCTCATAGCTATAAACATTATATCATCCTCGCTGATATCAACTACCATAGTCGCACTCCTAGAGAACGCACACAATTTTCCGACCATACCAATTTTCCACTCATACCACTGGCATTCTTCATATTCCTCCAGCTCCTACTAGGCTAATAACAAATACCACCCCCGATGTAGCTATCACTTCCAATACGCTTGCTGCTAACATCACCCTTACAGTTCTGGACCTCCTTGGCAGTGATCATGCTCCACTCAAGCTTTCCTATCGTATGAGCACTGCTCGACCCCATGCAGTCCCTCCGCCTATTCAATCGCCACGTTTTGACAAAGCCGACTGGGAACATTATCGCACCTATCTTACAACTGTCATAGCACATCTGCATCCTCCCACTACATCAGAGGAGCTCTACACCCATGTTGCAACTATCACTTCAGAAATTACCCATGCATCAGAGCTGTATATCCCTACTACTAGTTGAATACCATATCAGCCTAAATTACCTCCGAATTACCTTGCTCAAGTCGAACGCTCCCGACAAGCTTATCGAGACTACGTGAGAACACAAAATCCCGAAGCTCTTCGTCTTTACCGTCAGCTGCAACGTTCAGTAAATTACATCCAAGCATACAAACGCCGCCAATGGATCAAAACTTGCAATAACCTTGCTGAAAGTGCACATCCTTCATGTTATTGGAAACGTCTTAACGCACTCTGTGGCAAGTACAGCAAAACCTCATACCCTATCATCATCAACAACAGCCACGCACCTTCTGATCAAGATAAAGCCAACGCCTTTGCCGATTATCTGCAAGGCATTTTGACACCATCTTCTCATACCCACATCTTTGGTCATCCAGTCGACCGTGTCAACCCTGCAAATCCTTTCTTCCAACCAAATCATAATCATCTTTTACAGCCACATGAACTCCCATCTCCCATCTCCGTTACTGACATAACAACAGTTGTTCAACATAAACGTAACTCTGCTCCTAGCTTTGATTCCATCACATATCGCCATATTAAAGAAAGTCCTATTTCTCTACTTCTTCTCCTTGTCTCTATTTACACCTTTATTCTTAGAACTGGCTTCTTTCCTGCTCAATGAAAAATGTCCAAAACCCTCATGTTTCCAAAACCAAATAAACCTCTCAGCGACGTCTCTTCATATCGACCTATACAACTTACTTCCACATTTAGCAAAATCCTTGTCAACAGACTTCATCCATATCTTCGTGCCCGCCATCTCATACCATCTTTTCAAACTGGATTTCGCCCATCATATTCCATTAACGATCAGCTTCAACATCTAACCACCCTCATTACCAATCACTATAATTCAGTCCGCCCCTCCTGCCTTGTTCTATTCGACCTAGAAAAAGCATTTGATAAAGTCTGGCATCTTGCACTCATTTTCAAACTTATCAAATGTAGATTCCCCATGTCCTACATACGGTTTATTTTTCACTTTTTGGCCTGCCGTAACACATATGTTAATATCAACCATCATCTATCACATCCCGTCTTCCTGAACTCTGCCGTCCCTCAAGGCTCAGCTCTATCCCCTTTGCTCTATTTACTCTTTGTTTCCGACTTTCCTTCTCTTCTGGACGATGTGTATCCATTTCAATATGCAGATGATACAGCCTTCCTTGCCCTTGGTCGCACCATCAGACATATCAACATCATCTTACAGGAATCTTTAAATCGTTTCTCGCAATGGTTAGCAAATGACATATCAATATTAATGCTTCCAAGACACAGGCCATTGTATTTCTACAACCACGCCAACGTTCCAAGACTCACCGGAATCCTTCGCTTCTTTCTCTGTCAGTTCAAGGTACACCGATCCGTCCATCTAAAACAGTCACTTACCTAGGTATTGTTTATGACCACCATCTCACCTGGCTTCCTCATCTCAATTACATTAAAACCAAAGTTTACAACCGTCTGAATCTTCTCAAACGTCTCACTGGCACCACATGGAGTACCAGCTCCACAATTATCCTCAACACGTACAAAGCTTTTCTCCGCTCCGTCCTTACATACGGTTTCACTGCTTGGATATCAGCTCCCGTCTCCTACTACTACAAACTTGCCACCTTTGAACGCCATGCCTTCTGTAATGCTCATCGCATTTCTCTTCCCAGCCCTACTCGACACTTATATTCACTCATTACTTTTCCCACACTCCTTTATCACCTTGAGTCTCTTCGCCTCAAGTTCATCACTATACGCTATATGCAGCAACAACCAATCCTGTTCGCCACCATGCACTACCTTGCACTTTCATCGGCACGCCCTCGATATTACCATCTCCCTCTAAATTTACTGTTTACATTGTATTGTTATACTTTGCCACCCAATCATCCAGACTTAGAACTCTTGCAGGACCATCGATTGCATGTTCATCTTCCGCATATATATCCATCGCATCAAGCACAGTGATCAACCTCTGTCTCTAACAGGGCCTCCCCCCGTCTTCATTGGCCTAGCGTCGCCCCTAGGCAGAAGATAACCTGCATTTGTCCTTGCTAACATCTCCTATGTGTTGTGACGTTATCTGCACCTCATTCCATCCCTCATCTTCATCCTTGCCCATATAAACCTTCTAATCAACCTATCCTGCATTCTTAAATGTTGTTGTTATTTTTTGTATTTATATGATATTTATATATGATTAATAATATGTTCATATATGTGTTATGTATTACCTTCCTCAATAATGATTATGGACGCAAAGCCCATAATGACCTTCCAACTGCAGTATTTATTAATAAAGGAACATCCCATAGCCCAACGCCAGTCCTACCGCATCCAAAATAGTTTCCTTTGCACCACTTCCCTCCAAGAGGGTGTAGCCCTCTACAGGGTAGCTAGCCTGTGGGCTAGCAAAATAAAAAAAATAAAAAGACACCGAACATACTACAAATTAAAGTTAGAATGTTTACCGAATGGTCAGTATTTTGTTGAACCTCCTTTCCTCTTCTTGCATAGTTTCAGTCGTTGTGGAACACTCAAGGCGAGATTTTGGAGGGTAACGAGTGGTAAATTGTCCCAAACCTGCCTGATGGCAGCTTTCAGCAGAGGCAATGTAGAGATGTCCTACCCTGTAAACGTCTCTTCATTATAGACCATAGGTTTTCTATGGGGTTCAAGTCTGGACGTTGCCCTGGCCAATCTTCAAAAAATGGGACAGAAGCGTCTTTAAGCCAAGATTTGATTTATTTGATTTATTGACATATAACACAACAGGCACAGGCCTAATTACAGTGTTACGTAGTATATACGTTATACAGATTATATAGGTTAATAAAGCTATTGGTAATAATTACATTTGTCTTACAGAATTAATAGACTTCTTAAAACTACTTACATCCATTACCAGTACATCCAGGTTGAAATTTTCTCTAACTAACCTGTTGTGGGTTGCACTAACTGTCCATATAGGAGATCTGCTTAAGACGTTTGTTTTCGCTGTCATACAGAAAAAAAAATGTGTTTTTCGAAGCAGTGCGCAATTTAGTGGATGATACTTGGATACATATTTGTTCGTTAAGATCAGGACAGTCCATTTTGCCATGAAAGAGTTTGTGTAAAAATAATAAATCAATATTTCTTGCCCTGAGTTCTAAGGTTTCAAATTTAAAATTTTCAACAAGGTTAATGTATATTTCAAATTTTGGATAGAATCTTGTTTTCTTCAGTGTAAGAAGTCTTAAAAACTTATTTTGAGTACACTCAATCAAGAATGAGTATTTCTGTATATTAGGGTTCCATATATTACTACAATATTCTAATTTCGACCTGACGTATGCATAATACAGCACAATTAAAGTTTGGTCATTTTGGAAATCTTTACTGACTCGATAAATATATCCAAGATTTTTGTAGGCTTCTTTGCAAAGTTTCAAAATGATGAATAAAGGGTAATTTTTAATCAAAAATAACTCTCAAATCCCATATAAAATCGAGCTTTTTCAATTTTCCCTCTAATATTGAATAATTGTATTGAATATATTTTTCTTTTCCAGCAAATGTTACATAACTCCATTTATGAACATTTAAATTAAATTTATTGCTTTTACACCAAATTTCAAGATTTTGCAAGTCACTGTGAAGTTCTAAACAGTCCTGAATTGTTTTAATTCTGTTGAATATTTTAAGGTCATCAGCAAAGAGTAGATTTCTAGAAAATTGAAAGCACTCGGGAAGATCATTTACCGCCAAAATGAAAAGTAGAGGTCCCAGATTCGAGCCTTGAGGGACTCCAGATGTTGCATTAAAGATTTGAGATTTATGATTACGATACAGTACAGTCTGTTTACAATTTTGAAGGTAGGAAGCAAAGTATTGCAGAGTTGATTTCGAGAAGTTAAGGGATGCCAGTTTAAGAGAATGTCATGGTCAATGACGTCAAATGCTTTAGAAAAATCGGTATATGTGACATCTACTTGTCCTTGCTTGTCAAGTTCCTTCGAAATGTAGTCTGCTATTAATGCTAGATTTGATACAGTAGATCTGCCCTTCAGAAATCCATGTTGACTGACAGTTAATGCAGGTTTAACATGGTCCATTATTCACTTATGCAGTATATATTCATGCACCTCGGGAAACGCAGATAAGATAGAAATTGGTCGGAAGTTGAGTTCGTTTTGGGTATTGGACACACAACTGACTCCTTCCATTTTTCAGCAAAGGTACATGTTTTTATATATAAATTAAATATAATTATAGATAAATTAAATATAAGATACCACACTTTTGGTTGTATGACAAGGAGCTCATATTGCATAAAAAAGGATGCTCCATTTTTTTTGCAAATGACGATTCCAATATATCGTTTTATAGCTCGAAATAACAAACTGATTCATGGTCTTGTTTCTAGGGTGAATAACTAACTCCCCTACACCACCATAAATAAAGGAACCCCAGACCATGATGCTGGCAGGGTGTTTTACAGATGGACAGGTGTACAGAGAAAGGGTGGGATCAGCACTAGGAGGACGGTACATACGCTGGCAATCATTGCCACTGACAAAAAACGTGGCTTCCTTAGTCCACAACACTTTTTTCCAGTCATTAACAGTCCAGGTACTAATTTTTTTACAAAAAGCCAGGCATTTTTTACGATGATTTTCTATAAGAAGGGGTTTACGGCGTGCTCTGTAACTTCGTAGCTAGTGACCCGAATTGACTGACCCGACCCGACCCGTGATCCGACCCGATTGAACCGAGCTGACCCGACCCGACCCGTTTGAGAGCACTACGGTCACGACACTGGGTCGCCAAAATACACTCCCATAATTAAACCCGGACCACGTGTACCAAAGTCTTACACGTTAATCACTAGCTAGAACAAGCGGGGAATTTATATATGCATCTTAGGGAATACTTGGCACCTTTGAGGTTTGGTTATTTCTTTTTATAACTGATACCAATGTCCGATGTGGGAGAAATGTATCTTTTCTTTCTTGCTTTAGTTCTATGTGACGAAATTTTTCTTCAAGGTCAGTGTTCTCAGCTGCTCGGAAGGCAGGGAGTCTTCTCGGAAGCAGTAGCAAGAGTCTGTTGGTGGAGACAAAAGGAAATCGTTTAACTACAATGATAAGGGTTGAGGAAACGAGAGAACACCTGTGATTTTTTCCAACCCATCAGCTTTCATTCCAAAATAGGTTTTTATGATTACGGGACCCGCGCCACTTTGATTTTCTTTCTCGCTATTTAAAACGTATTTTACAGTATATATAGTTGCAAGTAAGAAGATACATAATATGAATTTTGTAATTGAAAATTTAAAAATACAGTATGATAATTAATTATAAAGTACTAATTTTATTTCATCACTTTCAGCCCAACAATTAAAATTCTAACAATTCGCACCCTGGGTCTTGGTCATCAATACTGCGTCTTATTCTTTGCCTTGCACAGTCGAGTCTTGGTCCTGCATTTCGTAGTCTTGGTGGTTTTTCATGTTATACAAGAGCCAAGAATGCTAGCCTCATCGGTACAAATGAAGACCAAGTGTGATTTTGATTATGGATATGATACTATACGGAAAGAAGAAAATATGCTCATCGCTACTTGGTGATCGCCAAAACAAGGCCAAGAGCAAGATTACTATGCACTTCGTCTTGCATATCCAATCTTTATCTTAGTCTTGTATCGATGTTGTTGGGCTTGGTGAAATAAAATGAAATATTCAGTTTAAGTTCCCTCGATTCTGCAACGAGGCTAAGGGATATGGTGACCTTGAGAAATGAATCAAATGCTGGAATGAAGAAAGTGGGAGGAAACAGGAGAAAACCGAGAAAACCCACTACACGACGTTTCTCCACCACAATGCCTACTTAGCACAAGCTGGAATCGAACCATGGATAACATGCACCAGAGAGGAATTCTCTACCACTGAGCCACCGCGGCCCTGCTTGGGCTTGGTCGTCCATATCCAATCGTTCTTTTGGCCTTGCTTAAACAACTTCTAGTTTTGTTCTAAATCCAGACTCGATATTGGCGTAGATATTAATATTACAGTCGATTGGCAAAATCAATCTTCCACATTTAAAAATTAAAGTACATACAAGTACAAAAATAATCACTTACCATAAAAACTCTAGCCGCAAGTGTTCAAAATAGATTTATGGTTTACAAAATCAATTTAAAATTGCTATTTTTAATTAGGCAGCTAGTGTAAAACAACAGCTTTCGACTCCAGCCGAGTTTCAGCTCAACCTAAACTCAGTTGACCAAAGTGATCTGACCCGACTAGAACTGAAACGTGACCCGACCCGAGCTGACCGACTGACCCGACCCGAGTGATCTGAACCGACAACCCGACCCGACTGATCTCACCTGACAATCTGACCCGAGCTGACCTGATCCGACCCATTTGAGCGCACTAATTCTGCAGGTTGTCCAAAAATAGGTGAACCAAAGTGGGACAATTTTAACCAATTAATAGAACCTAGAAATTAATATTCCAGTGGAAATAAAGAGAAGTATTTGGCTTAAATGATAACATATATCGAGACGGCGCGTCATTCCATATCGCTTTTCGCAAAACGTGAACATTCCTACGCAACTCAGAAATTACAAGATTCCAGATGCAGTGGAATCCCTCGGTCAATATTTAGGAAAGCATCAATAAAAAATTCGCGACGTATTAAAGATGATAATAGAAATCAAGTAATGAATAACCACTCTTAGTTTTCCCGTGGAATCAATTATTGACTACGATTTAATAATAATAATAATAATAATAATAATAATAATAATAATAATAATAATAATTATTATTATTATTATTATTATTATTATTATTATTATTATTATTATTATTATTATTATTATTATTATTATTATTATTATTATTATTATTATTATTATTAAACGTTCCACTTCCAAAGACTGTATGTGCTGCTTCTGCTTTTCATCCATCATCCCTACCTCCCAAAAGTTTTGTTTTTCCCTCTTTCTTCCATGGACAGCATTATTTCGGTTTCGCTTTGTTGCTTCTCTGCTCCTCACCCTACCCTGTTGAACTGAGTGTCCATCGAGTGAGTGTCAACGAACAGATACATAAACGAACAAGAAAACAGAACTTTATTTTTCGACACCTTAGAATCAAGTAGTCAATATCACTCATCCTGCGAACGAAGAGTATGAAAAAAGGTAATGAACCGAGGAGATAAAAAGTACGTGTGTAATAGTATATATTTTCACATTTTCCTTGAAAAAACATTGTTCCATACAATTAAGCTACAGAAAAGTAATATCAGTGCTGAAGCTGAAGTGAATAGACGAACAGAAGTAACGTAGTATTCCTTTCAGTCGAAACCTAACAACTTCGTTAAAGTTTATGATAAAGTTTTGGAGAACGTGGAAAATTAACGTTGAGTCCTACATTACCACGGCATAGAAGAACCTCTTAAAAAAAAAGTTGATACGGCAAAATACGACTTTGGTCATGTTCGGCAGAAGAATTGAGGACTAATTTCTCTGTGTTGTAGGATATTGAATAGTTATCGATCAGTAATACTAATGGAAAATCTGTTCACATATCCCATTTTAATCGAAATGTAGGTCTATTCAAAGGACATACAATTTAATAGCTTAAAAGCACAGTAAGAGATGCTTTCCTCGCTTCACCGAAGCAAAAATGATCCTTTAAACATCATTTAATGTTTCAAGATCTGGTTGTCTTATTGAAATCTGAACCAAAAGAGATAACTCACGATTAGCTTTCGGAAGTTAATAAGCTAACAATACTTTACATATGACATCAGTGACGGCAAAAGAAACTATTTTCAGCTCTATGAAGAACGAAATCTTATCTTCGAAGTACCATGACCGAACAAAGAATAAACTGCTTGATGATTCTTCTTCCCACAAAGGTCTTCTCGAGAAAGTTATGACAGTACCAACACCGAGGACCTCATATTAGTGAAGAAGAAGGTGTATTATGGGAATTTCAGTGCAGACAACTAAGTAGGCTTACCATGACTGGTGAATGAATATTTTTCATTTTGAATATACAGTGAAACCTGTCTTTAGCGGAATCGAGCGGGACTTGCAAAAATTTCCGTTAAAGTCAGGTTTCCGCTTAGTGGAGGTAGACCTTTCCTTCTTTCCTTCCTTTTTTTTTAATACATGCTTATAAAGGGACATACTGAGAAAATATATTGGTGTACGTACATTGTTCGATTACGGTACTTCTTTCTTCTACGAATAAATACACAAAAGAATTAAAATGAATACAAAATTTGCTATGCATACGTTTTCTTTATTTTTTAACAGCCAAGCAGGGTTTTCTGTGTACATTGCTGCTTGGCTGCTTGACTTTCCGCATACACTTTAACCTGAGAAATTATACTGTGAATCAGAATCATTTTTCCGTAAGGCAAATTTTTGCAGTTCCTTTAAACTTCTGAGAGCATCTTGATATGTATTTATTCTAGACTCTTCTTCGAACTCGCTATCGTATTCCTCTTCTTCCTCTATCTCGTTTTCTTCTTTCCGATATTCCGCATGATTCTTGATTAAGTTTCGGGGATTAAGGACAATTTGTGGGGGTGAATATGAGTAGTAGTTGGGGAAGGTCAACACTGTCCAGATATATTTAACAAAAGAACGAACATTTTATCGCAGTCAGTGTAATGTATATGTCGCACAGAATGTCTAAACATCTTTTAAACGCTGTAGTCCGGAACTCAGAATTTTCCGTTAAATGTTTATTTTTCTTTCCGTTGTCCGCGTAACACAGTTTCCGCTTAATGAAGGGAGTTTTACACGTTTTGTTCTCCAAAATTCATGGGACCGTGAAATATTTCCGTTTAAGACAGTTTTCCGTTTAATAAAGGGTCCGTTGAAGACAGGTTTTACTGTATATTGATAATGGTCAATTCTTATTTGATAACATCACTTTAAAAAAAAAATTCTTTCCTGTAACTCACTAGAATCTACAATTTAAATCTCATACAGTGTGTATTGAAGAGCGGGAGAGATTACAGCGTACGATGGACTTTGCTTTCTCTTCAATAAAAAAAACCTTTGTGTGTATGTGTGTAAAATTCAGCTCGGGGAAAGGTTTTCATCTTTGCCGCCACTGCGAGAAATTATTAACGCAAACTCAAATGCAAATTTTGCATTTCAATGACTCAAACCGCTATGAAGAATTGTCTTTAAAATATTTATTTACGCACGCGCAGCATCAAGTTCCAAGTAATTTGGGGCGCAATACATGCATACCTCTATTAAAACGAAACTCTTCTGACGCGTGAATGAGAAAATATAAATCGAAGTAAATAATTGTAGTTTAAATGTCGACTATCACAAAGGGAAACGCAAATTTTGCGTTGCTTTGACTCAAATATGTAATGAGGGCTCTATTGGGGATAGAAATGGGACATATATCAAAATATTCTTTAAAATATTTTAGATAGAAGCTAAATATGTAAAAAGTACTCTGTATCTATGTTTTAATTATTTAATATACTCGAGCTCTTCAAAATAAGTAGTCAGTTTGAAGTAAAGTATGTAGTTAATTTCGTGATTTTATTGTACAAAAAAAAGATATTAGAAAATTAAGTACAAATATGCTCGGTAGATGTCAGGACAGTTCTCCTTTCCCTTATGCCACACCGTTTCCAACGATAACTAAATAATATTACATTTGGTTTCAAGAACAAAATTACAGTATATTTATACCCGATATTGTTAAGACTTTTATCTCTTAGCATTCAATGTCAAACAAGAATACTATTTAAAATTTCAACAAACGTAAAAAGTATATTTCGTTTTGGGTATGTAAACAATTATAGAGGCAGCACTCACTACGTTTGCAGCTGCAGACTCCTCATTCGAAACTGAAAGTTTCTGAATTCTTTTTGGAAGAAGTATTGGTTGTAGTTACCACGGTAGTTCCCAATACTTTTCAGAAATTGCTTTCCAGTAATCCCAACTAGTATATTCAAATATATCTTACCATGAAATAACACCTTCCATTTGGTACTGGAAATTCTTCGTGAAGAAAATTTCCGAGTTGACGTTGCGTTTTCAATACATATATCACTTACCTTTTTGAATGTAACTTTAGGTTCAAATTCTCCCGTAGTAATAACAGATTACACAAAAATTGAGCAGTCAGTAACAAGGGCGCCTATGTTGTGGTTTCCAGGGGTGGTAAATATAAGGACATTTCAAGTATATGTGTATGTGGTTCGTGTCTTGTGGTTCCCTAGTAGGGGTGCGCACGAGTCGAGACATGTCTAGAATCTCGACTCGAAGTCGAGTCGAGACGCACTTTGTAAAATTCGAGACGAGTCGAGACAAACGCATTTCTCGACTCGACTCGAATATCTAGAAAATATTTCTATAATTTTTAATATTATTGTGAAAAAAGTACTCATTCAGAAACACTCGGCACTAGAATTTCGGAAACTGCAGGACTTGTCAGGTGTTCAAGGAGTGCTGTGGTCAGTGTCTCGAACAGGTGGCGAAACCAAGGGGAAACGACACCAAACGTCGAGGTGTTGGGGGCCCCCCACCTCATTCATATGTCGGATGTTGTAGGCTGAGCGGACTGGTAAAACAGGAAAGGCAGCGAACTGCGTCGGATCTAACATCAGAGTTTAATGCTGGGCCAAGTACAAATGTGTCTGAACTAGTGTTGTAAAATTTCCGGAAATTTTGAACCTGTTTGTAAAAAGCCGTTTTTTTTTCGATTCCTTTCCGGAAAAATTAGAAACTTTGAAAACTAAAAAATGTTTGTATTAAGTTAATTTACTAGTAATGATATCCTTTTTTATCAAACGGGTGAAAGAAGTAAGTTCAAAAATTTCAATATTGCGAATATTAAAATATAGCACTCGAAAATAAAACTATTCCAATTATTATCTGTATTAAAATACTAGATTTACGCGTATATGTTTGTCCCCACAGAAAAGTTTATATGTTTGTCTTCAGTCCTTTCGACAATGAGATATTAAACCCATAAGTGCTAGAAACGTGCCGTTTTCATTGGTCGATTCCAAATTTTGTGAAAATTGTACAGTTCTAATGAATATTTAAAAAAACATGGTCATTAGTTATTTATTAAATTTTTAGGGGTACACAAGAAGTATTGAACATTTTTAAAAGTAAAGCTTCATACCCTACGAGTTATATATTCAAACATCACATAGCTGTATATAGGGGTTGTATATCTCAGGTTTTTCTTTCATGCCCAAATGATAAGGAAACGAAGGATAACCATTTCTCCAGTCTAAGATGAATCTTCATTATTTGGAGATTTTTTAAATGAACTCCGTATATAACTGACATAATTAATTATGTAATTTATTTACTTAATATATAATGCATGCAAAGAGAAGGAAAATACTGGTCGTATATGAATTAGAAACTCAAACCAGAAGTAGGTTCAAATCTTGCAAATGGTGCGAGATATTGAAAAAATAGTCAAAAACAATTCCCCTTTATGATACTCCTTGCCGATTTTTATGAAGGCGTTCTTCACATGTATTGTAAACGGATATGTACAGATATGAGGAATGACAAGGAGATTCATGCTTATGTGTGAGTGATGCGCTGTGTAGAGAGCGAAGGTTCAGCTAGTTGAAAATTAATAATCTGCACTCATTTCTGTTATGTCCTTTATTCGTGGATGTGCATTAATTACAGAAGTTAGAGTTACAGTTACATACAGTTGCATGCATTAATTACAGTTACATACAAGCCTACCAACATGAAGTGTTCTGTTGCAACAAATAGGTCTCTTGAATAAAACTGAGTTCTGAATGTGCTCCTTGGTCTGGTGAAGTTTTGTTAATTTTAAGCAAATTACTTCTTAAGAGAAAGAGCAGTAGACAAATTTTACTAATACTCATGCACTAAAACATATAATTACTATTACTTAATATTTTAATACAGACACTTATATAAACTTTATGTACAAAATCCTGTATGTAAACAAATACATGTTCTCTAGTGCGACAAATTATCTATTTACAATCAAAATGAAAGTCAGTATGTTTCTAACTTAATAACTCTTGAATCATCAGACCGATCTCGATAAAATTTTCAACATAGATGAGATTCGGAATGGTTTTATCATTTTACTTTGAAAGTGCAACTTGAGGGAAGGAGAGATGGGAAAATAACATATTAGTGTCGAATCCACAATTTTCGGGGTCGCTGAAATTAACAATAACACTTCCGATACCATTTAAATCAAAATTCAGGTCCGCAACTTGGCGGAAGGAAGAATATGTTGATTTTTCCTTGCTTTGATTTGATTTTGAATATATATGTCGATTTTTCTTTCGGTAGCCAACGGTACGGCATACTGGCACCTTTTAATGGTAGCGGAATATTTCCTTTTCTGTCTTAAAAATGGGTTGACAAGAAACTTTAAAAAATACCAAATAGTAAATGTATAGGTTTATTGAAAAACAGTTTTTGTTCTTGTGATTGTTGTTGTTTGTTTGTTTTCGTTTTCCTTTTTTCTTTCAGGAGAAAGAGCTGCCAATCTTTGTTCCTTCTTAAAGCCAGTTAATAATATTCATTTTATCTTTTTCTCGCGCTTCCCTTTGTTCATTCTTTTTCGCACAGTAATATAAACAATAAAGGCTCTGAACCGACCAGATATTTTTCTGAAAAGACTAATGTCTCACAACAAATTTGTCTATCGCTAATTCAATGGCTATTAGAGATGGAAAGTTGAGGGTTGAATTCCTGAGGTAACTAAAGCAATAAGGCAAATGTGGACGGTGAGCAAAAGTCAGACTCTCTCTCTCTTTCACAAATGGACATTCGGTAAATGGAAATGTGCATTCAAGATGCAGCATTCAATTATCTATACAAGCCGGCTACGAGTCTTTTGTTTTGCCCACGGGTGCAGTCCAAACTACCCTTTCCTCCAGTTTTACAATTTAGGATTTAGCTTCTTTCGGGATGTGTAACCTACCGAAGGACCACACAGATGTTATCGAAACTATTGTGCTATTGTTTCTTTGTATGCTTAGGCAGAAACTTCTTTGGATATCGAAGCCCGCTCACTTTTATTACTTGCGGACACGTTGAGAAAAGCAATTTAGTAAACCAAGAGTATGTGTACACGGTGAAATATGGTAGGGTTTCAAGATTTTTTTATGACAGCCACAAGTTCTTCTAACGTGGCAACCCAGTGTAAAATCTTAAGTTTTTTTTACATCGAAAAGCAACTTCAACTCGTCGCGCTCTCTAGTTTGTGCTCAATTACAGGTGGAAAAGATTGAAGTTCCGACCAGAGTGGCTCAAGAGATTCTGTGAATCTGAACATTTTGCAAGCGGCTTCGGCTCCGGAGACACTAAAACGTCGTGGGATGAATTTTCCCCAATGAAGTATCTTTCATTTAGTTGGTCCTGTGATTTTTGCGTGGTGTGGCAGACAAGAAAGCTGTAAATATTTTCGAATTATGAAAATTTCTCATCACCGTCTCCTTTAGCCTAACCAGCATAAACTTGGGTCGTAAAACTTAAAGATTTCATTTCATTTTTTTTTCGAAAAAAATGCTGCGTACGTGCTTATATTTCAATTATCTTTTACGAAAATGCTCTTCTACTCAAAAGTGTATGGTTTGAAGAGTGAACATTTTGAGCTAATTGTGCTATATCTTGTGCTCTTTATTATTATTATTATTATTATTATTATTATTATTATTATTATTATTATTATTATTATTATTATTATTATTATTATTATTACTATTATTTCCCTGAAAGGTATGCAACCAACTTTCCAACTTTTTAACTATTGTGAACGTGAGGTCCAGCGTACAGGCACCTTTATTATTAAAAAACACTATATATATATATATATAACCTATACACACAAACACACACACACACACACACATATATATATATATATATATATATATATATATATATATATATATATATATATATATATATATATAGAGAGAGAGAGAGAGAGAGAGAGAGAGAGAGAGAGAGAGAGAGAGGGACAGAGAGAGAGAGAAAGAGAAAGGAAGATAGATATACATATATACATGATCGAAAATGGCGGACCAATCCATAATTTTCGGGGTCCCTGAGGTGAGCAGAAGATGTCGTTTAAACCTTAAATTCATTCCCAGTAGTACTCCTAAGAGGGGACGGGAACAGGTAAAGGTAATTGAAAATTACCGACATTAGTGTCGAATTAATAGTTTTGGGGCTCGATAAGTTAATTGGTGACAGTTTTGGTGCCCTTTATGTCCAAAATGAAAAGTATTATCACCCTGCAAGCTATTCGGCTAGTCTGTAATAATAACGAACGGAAGTTTCACATATTCAACCCTTTAACATAGTTCTCACTGCTCAAATTTACTCATTTGTGCGGTATATGTGTGTATGCGTAAATAAGATCATATCTCTTTTTGAGTTATTCGAAAAACATAAAAATAATAAAGAGGGGGTATTTACAAGAAATCCGAAAACTAAAAGGTAAAATTGAAACCTGTTGTTTTAAGTATTTTTCCTGTTAGCAAAATGCATTGTATAA
The DNA here is from genome assembly GCF_964235325.1 of Thermobia domestica. Lineage (NCBI taxonomy): Eukaryota > Metazoa > Arthropoda > Insecta > Zygentoma > Lepismatidae > Thermobia > Thermobia domestica. The sequence continues at coordinate 299,815,247 of NC_137457.1, read as the reverse complement.
TAGGGCAAACATGTTACAGCAAGTAAAATTACTAGCATCACACGAAGAAATAGTTTTTTAATTACAGTTTCCGGTTTTTGCTAATATTTCCGAACAAATTATTTTTTTATTAATAGCTTCAAAATTTTTGGAAGTTTTACCGATCTCGATAAAATTTTCAACATAGATGAGGTTCGGGATGGTTTTTATTATATCACTTTAAAGGTGCAACTTGAGGGAAGTTTAAAGGAGAAAATGACAAATATTAGTGTCGAATCTATAGTGTTCGTTGTCACTGAGATGAACAGTGACACTTCCGGTCGTTTAGATCCAAATTCAGTCCTATAAGTACTCTAAGCGGGAATGGTGTCATGTAAAGATAATTGAAAATTACGGATATGAAGGTCGAATTCATAGTTTTGGAGCTCCATAATTTCATTGGTGACAGTTTTAGTGCCCTCTGTGTCTAAAATGTAACGTATTCTCCCCGTGCGAAAAACGGGTATTCTGCTAGTCTGTAATAATAACGAACGGAAGTTTCACATGCTTAATCCTTTAATATATTTCTCGCTGCCCAAATTTACTCGCTTGTGCGGTATATGTGTGTATATGTAAATAAGATCCTCTCTCACCATGATAATTATTTTGATAAAGGATATACGAAATTTCACTTTTCACTTTAATAAACAACACTGAAACTGCACAAACACATATTACATTAAATTTGGCACTTTAATTCAAATAATGGATATGATAGAATTTAACATTGGCCCAATTATTTTTATTATTACAATCGCGGGAGACGCGGGAGACGCGGTAGTCGCGGGTTACCGGTTGAACTTCACTACATCGTTAATTTCCGCAATTTCACACTGTTTGATGCTGAAGAAAAAATATTTCTGGTGGTTTCAGAGGGATGTACTTAAGGTTGGGGGTGAATTCCCTTACTTTCCATTTTATCTTCTTTTGGGTGGTCTTAAAGATTTTTCATTGCGCTTCCACTCCTTGTCGTCAAGACGACTTTACGATCAGTAATGACACATAAACGTTCAAAACTTTGATTTTCTTTCTCTCGGCAACATTTTCATTATTCAAACGTAAATTGGTTTGTTGCTAATTTGTCTGTTCCTCTTTGACTTTCCATTTCTTATTTAGAATACTACGCTGCACTAGTTAAAATAAAACATTATTTTTCGGCACTGTGTGGTTACACGCTGTTGTCATGTTAGTTGAACCAGTCACACTGATATGGCTTTTTCCCCACCTCTTCATCTTTCTACTCAACAGAGAGACTTGCGATGCAAACTATTGATGTCAGAGCTAAAAAATAACTATGACAACCTATAAGCAGGAATTTTTGGAGACGAAGTTTCCTCCCTGTGTTGAATTTTAACACCATATTTGGAGAGACGAGAGGGTCTGTCAAGACTTTCGTCGCAGACGTGACGCATACACACATATGCATATTTCTCTGTTTGCTAAGGAAAAAATTCTTAAGAGTGCTTTTATACGAGGTTCACTGAAAAAGTTAAAATTTTCTTCATTAATATTCGATGAGTTGGACCATATGGTTACAAGTGTAGTCCAAAATTTTGCGGTAACTATAAAAGTTCTATTGGGTTTACGATCTAATGAAGTACAGTTTCATCTAGATGGGGGTTAGGGATCCACCTTGCCCCCCTGATGGGCGCCCATGTTCAGTAATTCACGAACGCGCTTGAACATGGCATTACCTCCCTTCACTTTTTATCCCCGATCTCTGTGCTCCAGAACAAATGCGTCATCTGTGAAAGTGTTTTGGCGGCGAATTGAGACAGCGTGTGGTTGAAACAGCTAGTGAAAGATATTGCGAAAATGGAACAATACAAGGAAGAATCTCATTTTTTGATGTTTCCCATACTTTGAGAAATTTGTTGTGGGTGAAGGGAAAAATCCCATATATGTAGCCAATTTAATGATCAAATCTCTTTACCTCGCTCTTAAAAAATAAGGCTAAAAAATCCCATGAAATAGGATTTTTCCACTGGCATCCTTGAAAGTGTTTAATATTGCCATGTTCTAACGATATTTTCTTAAGTATATTCGTTATATTACCCAGTTCGAAACTTATTATTCGTATATAATACAAGTAGAAATGGAGTCATACAACATAATCAAATACTCGTAGCTTTATATATATGTATTCCGCAAGAAATAACGATTACACTACTTTCAAATAATATACACCAATTTTATGCAAAGTCGACTTTCATTATCTATATTCTCTTACTCACTTAATCAAAAAAAAACCGGTTGTCATAGCAACCCAAAAAACGACGAATCTGTTCTTACAGTAGCAGCGATTAAAAATCATACAACTTCACCATATTTTTCTATATGTTTTTCTCTTGTTTATAATGACAGCCTGTGCACTTTTAAGTAGCACATTTTACTCAAAATAGTTAAAATAAAAATGGAAGTGACTTACAAATATACAATATCGTTGTATATATGGCTCCCGAATAATACTTCTTAAATTGCCCACAATTACAGAAAGACCCCCTGGACCGTTAGACATTTCAAATACCAGGTTACATTACTTTTCGAATAGTCCTTACACATGAAAAATTTAATCCATGGAACAATACATTATTCTTATCTTATCTCATTATTATTATTATATTAACGAATTTTAATTCCAATTTTATAAAATTACTAATATGAAAGACATTCAAAATATGATAAGTTGCTGTCTAGTCCAAAACAGATTCTTTATTTCGACTACATTGATGCTTGTTGACAAAATAAATTAGTGTAAGTTACAAATACAACATAACCTACTTCTTCCATTTCGGGATAGTTAGCGAAACTTTGATTAATACACTTTATCGTTGTAAGTAAGTATGTGATTGCTTATAACATAGAACAAGAGCAAATTATAAAGAAATCGTAACAAGATTCAAGGCTAAACGAAAGAAGAACTAATCATTATTATATTAAAGAATAATATTATAAAGAGATTATTATATTAAGGATCAATCTTAAAACCTGATATTATCAATGTTAATCTTGGACAAAACTTTCGTAGGAACTAACTTTTCGACTAGTTGCACCATTTACCTTTGGTGTGTTTTGACGGATGCCATAACTTCAACTCGTCAATATTGCGTAAACCTAAAAGTTTATCAGTCTTTACATCTCTTAATTCAAAAACTTTAGGGTTATTTCGTCTGGTACATAAATAATGTCCAGCATATAAATCACAGAACTTATAAATTCTCTTCAATGATGCGTCACTTTGTGGATGTAACTTCACAGAAAGCAGATCATTGGTGTGAATTTTGGATCTGTCTATTTGTTGATGTTAAATCTTTTGATCTTTCAAAAGAAATTTTTGTGTACTAAGTATACGTACCACACTGGCAAGATGTGGATAATCTTATTCATCATTCTCATTAAGTTTAACATCAAATACACACACTATCGTTTTGTCTATGTTATCTGGGCATTGGCCCACCGGATAGACTTCATTATAGCGGATCATGGCACGAAACCTTCCTCGTCTGTGTAAGACTGGTCTACTCCACGGATGATAACAGAGAGAAGAGCTGGCCTCCGAGGTGGAGGGGTTGCTTGTGTGTTGAAGGTGTGACATGGTTGATCTCGTGTTTGTGCCCCAAATATATCTACCGGAACTTTGTTTCGGATAGTCTTGTAGAGATCAGGATCAGTTGTTTTGTAGAGGTCAGGAAGATGTACCCATTTCTGGTGTGCACAATTTTCTTTATGGAAGCACGGGAAAGATATTTTCTTAGCTGTAGTGTAATGAATTTCTCATTGGAGAACTTAGTATCGTAGTTGCGGAAGATACGCGCACTGTTGGCGCGCCTGTATCCATAGTGTCAGTATCAGAATGTTCAGTATGTAGCTTTTTCTTTGGCGGCGAGTCTTGCATGCGAGCAGCGTAACTGGGCTTAGATTCAGGCGACCTGGATGTAACAGAAATATATTATTCAATAGATGCTCTAGAAGTATGAGAATCTCTTCTTTGGCGAGAGCCTGAAGAGCTTGGTTGTGATTTTGACGACCCCCTTCCCTAGCCCCACATTCGTGGGACAAACTGAAGGTACAACAACAACAAAAGGTAGATTTTGATGTCGACCGATATTTCATGCCATGATCTGCCATAATGAAGTCTATCCAGTGGGCCAATGCCCAGATAACAAAGACAAGACGATAGTGTGTGTATTTGATGACATAAAATGATCTGATAGCAAGGTTGGACTATCCATTTGGAGGGTAGTCCAGGTAAGACAGTCCCCCTATTAATGCAGTGACACTGTACACCCTTGGCTCAGATAAGTCTGATGAACAGTGTCCTGTAAAAACGCAGAGGAAAGTCCAGGATCGGGAATAGAAAGGTTTTTCAAAAATCGCCACCGTTCTAAATAGGTGGCGCTTCAGAGGCAAAAACTCAGGAAAAGTATTTGGGGCCAAGGGTGTTCAAAATGTCGTTTACATGCCTAATGGGAAATTCATTACATGTGTATGTTCAGATTATATATAGTATCTTCGTTAGAAATTTAACATTAGAACATAAATCTTCTAGCAATCTCAAACAGAATTTTATTTGGTGAGCGATGTCAGTACCGCAGTTAGTAGAGTATTGAGTGGACTTTACAAAATTTTTGATACACTGTCAAATATGAAGTTATTCTGATATCTGCCGAGTGTATTTGTATTACTTTTTCATGTCTTTCAAATTGACATTAATAAAATAATCTAATGACCAAAATAGAAACATCTTTTACCAGAAAGCCATTTTCATCGATGGAGAGCTCGAATATATTAATTAAATCAAATGACTTGAATTTTAAGAAATTAGGCCTTTATCTATAACGTTTTAAAGAGAAGAAATCAGAGACGTACTGCAACCCAGATGCCAGCAAGATATACCTTCTAGGGGGCCAACTCACATATAGGCCTACATCGCCTCCTCCAACAAAAAAAGGGAGTCCGGAAGTGTCACTCAGATCAAGTATGCTGAAAAGTCTTAAAATACAGATTTAAAACTTTTTTAGGCAGTAATTTCTCCCCTGACACTGACTGATCTGACGTAAAGCCCAATCTCCATTTTTCTCTTGCAACTGTACAATCATATGCACAAGTTTTTAATAGTGCCCCTTTTCTATTTTCCCGCTTGAGGCCTCCAATAGTCTTAACCCGGCTTTGCATTTTTCTACATGGGAAATAGCGGTGGTATAAAATGTAAATTATTATTTAGATTCAAGTTATGGCGTCATTTGATATTTCAATTTAGCTAAATGCTTCAGTATTGGCAAAATTATAAAGCAGAATGGGAAATCAGGAGCCTCTGAAAGGTTGAATTAGCAAAAATGTAATAGGCTGTTTTCGCATGGGCAGGCAACGCTAGTCTGGGACTAGCTGCCTGATGTGACTCTACTGCCGGTACTCGAAGTGTTATGTCCTTCGATCTGTTACTCCCGTATGCGACGAGTGTGTGACGTGGCCTTTTTGTACATATATCGCTACTTACGATACGAGGCGGAGGGCTCACTAAATAATTCGCCGTCGAGGGCCCACTTGCCTGTTTCTTTTTCATGTCTGTCTCCCCTAACTTTTCACGATTTTCATGGTCTTGATTTGTTCCCCGAAGGTGGTTCACTCACTTCAACGATGAATTCTTCCAGACGCATGCTACTGTATTCTAGTTTAAGTTTCTTGACACTTATGTATGCATTCACCACTGACCTGATTAAGAGTTGAAAAAACAACCTCTTCCACCATTTCAATGTCTTCCCTTTGAAAGGGTAGTAACTCACCTGTTGGTCATTCCGATCAATACCACAAGCTAAAGAACAAGCCGCGCATTCCTTCAGCGGTACAATTAAAGCTCCTTTGCGACTATAACTGAACACCCACGCCATCTAGAGCTTGGAGTCTGAACTACGTAGTCACAATTCACAAATAAACGAAACGAGGTGCGAGCGTCGCCCATCGTTCCATATCAATAAAAAAGGAAAGTGCAGTCTAATGCTCGCAGCCCGTCTAATGGTACAAAACCTTCACTGCGAGCATTAGACTCCGTTCGGAATCTGTTAAGATTGCCAGCAAGAAACCAAGAAGAGGGTAAATTTTGAAAAAGAGTGGGAAGCTCATAAAGATCAATGAGTACATATTTAATACATGTTAACGAATGTAACAGAAACAATACGAATAGCGAGATAATAGATATTGTAGTGGGTAAATGGGTAGGGAAGGAGAATATAAGTAAGGGATTTACGGATTCCGATGTAACAACCAACATTGAAATCAACACGAAGTTCGTGAATCTGTTCATAGGAAAAAGTAGAGAAGTGAGGGAGATTTAGGCCAGGTTTCCTGCAAGAAAATTAGAACCAGCTGAAAATATGTACAGTTTATGAAGAGCAAAAACTTTTTGGGTGTAACTTTGCAAGTATCATTAAAATATTGTTTGAATAAAAGGAGTTAAGAAATGTATGACATGAAAGGAAGAGATTTCAGTACATGTAAACAGCTTTTCAAGTCCTAAGGAGTGAACTGAGTTCGACGTGTTTCCAGATCTTGAAAAATAGTCTTAATTGCAGGAGAAAAATCAGGATGAATTACAGACAGGTTTTCAGTACCTGAAGGAGAGAAGGAAGTAACGCGAAAAGGTTAATGTGAAGAAAGAACCGATTTAAGAGAAGAGTGCATGCGCGACGAAGACCGAGGAAGAGACTGAACCAAATCCTTAGAACGGGCAGAAACGTCAAAGAAAGGATGCTTTTTACGTGGTGTGTTAGGAGAAATAGATCCGTCTTTAAAAACTGGGGAAGGAAGTTAAGCCATGTCCGCACAAGCCAAAACGGGGCTGGTAACAAGTGGAATAGAAAAAGAAATTTGCGAAGGGAATGTCGACCAAGAAAGAGTAGAGGGTGTAGTTGTACGCACGCAGCAGTTCGCTTCTTGGAGCAAAAAATTTTTGAGGGTCATATGCTGATTCAATTGGGTTTCGAAGGATCGCTCAGAACAAGTGTGTAACATAGCCACATGATCGCCGGAACAATGCAGGTAATGAGGATTAGCGTTACAGGAAAGGAAATATGCACTTCCACGCCAAAATTGGATCAGTAGGGGCGCACATTACAATTTTGGGAGAAATATCATTAATGGAAACATTGGAAACGTTGTTTTAATTGGGGTATATAAGTGGCCACATGAAGGTGCATATAAAAAGTGTACAATATTCTTGCAAAATATTAGTATTAAAAGTTTTGACGATAGTGCCAGTATCCTAGTACCAGAGACAACTTGCAAACCGATTACTGTAAGCTTGCATTGCAAGTCGGCAGGCTTAGATTCAGCTTGATTAGAAAGCGTGTAAGCATGTCGCAAGGTGGATTCCAGTAGCAAAGTTACATTGGGTCAACCTTGCACTCACTGTTACATTCAAGCTTGACGCAAGCGTTTTATGCTGGCGGCAAGTCAGTAGCCAATGAAAGGCCAGTGATGCTATAACACTCTGCGAAGGGCCTAGAGCATCGCTTGCAAGTACAACGAAAGGCAGATTGTATGAAAGCACACGTTTAAAGTGCAAGCGTGGAAAGCCAAAAGCCAAAGACACGCAAACTGGCCGAAAGCTTTCTTGCTACTTGGATAGGTGTTGTCGGAGGGTTGAAAGGGCCCCCTCGCCCGCTGCAGTGGAAGCCTGAGCAACAGAAGAAGAGGAAGAAATACTGCGAAATATATGACGTAGATGGGTTATTTTGGTGTGCTTTTCATATGCGACTAAAGTTCATCGTCACTGAGAGACGTATCCACATTACGCATCACTTCTTTATGGGAAACTTGGTATTTAGGACATTGGCTTTCCCATTATGTTCGTGGAGTAAGGAATTAGTAAGAAATCTGTTCCCAGCGAAACCTGTACGAAAGTAAACTTTTGTGAAATCTTCACCGAATTGTGTAATGTCCATAATATCTTCAACATGGTTCGTATAAAGTAAGCGGCCCAATTTCATGAAATGTTCCTCGCTTATAGTACCAAAGAAGTCACGTGAATAATATAAGGATCTAAATGATGGGGGACATAAACATTAGTAAGAACAGGAGTTGAAATTGTAGGGGGAGAATCAGTAACCATGGTATCAGAAGATTTAGTTATAGCCGTGGTCAATGTAGTTTCAGAAGGCACATAGCCATTGGAAATGGTTGCGATAAAGGCGTAGTACTAAAGTAGAAATAAGAAATTACAGCAGTACACACAATTCAAGGTAGAAAAGCACGAATCACAAAGACGAGGCACAGAAAATGTCAAAACACTTACTTCACTCGCCGTAACAAACACATTAGAAAAGTACAGTGTTGACGCTGACATAGTAGAGTCAACTCTGTCTTCATTGGTCTTTGCTATTCGCAATTGCATTTTGATCCAGTGAAGGCGGACCCCAAGCGACAGTCAAAGATCAAACGAAAGTGTAAATGAACCAAAGACTAACTCCCTATATGCGCTATTGAAAGGGGTACTTGTTTTTCGCACGAAGAAATTCAAAATTTCGCGTTTCGTTCTTCATATTTCGCGTTTTGTCGCATTTTGCAAATAAAGTTTCACATTTTGTAGCTCTTGTGGAAAAGATATTCCTTTTTTTTTTAAATAATTCTTCCTTCTATTCACAGATGACTACACAAATAAACGATTACCTAAAAACAAACCACAATGAATATTTCACTTGACATTGTAAACTTTACTTATAGAAAATTACATTTTAAAAAAATCAAACAGAAGGAAAATCCTACTATGAGTAGGAAAGTTTTGCTGTCTTCTGAAACACATAGTCACAAGTTACATTTAAGCATTAAACATAAGCATGTTACATGTTTCCACATTCTCCTAATTCATTGTTGTACGTTTTTCATTTATTAGCAGTCCATACTTGAAGAAAAACTCACAATTGGCATCGCTTGTTGGAAGCCACACATTTTTAAGTGCACTTACAACATACTTCAAACAATCATCACTTCGGAACTTTTGTCCATTCAAACCATTCACTACACTGCATTTTCCAGACGATTCACTTGTCTGTCAAAATTACTTAATTCTGATCCATCTCGTTTTATCGTGCATTTCGAAAAACTCATGCCTCTAGCTATTGAAATTAGTTTGTGTCACCTGCACGGCGAAAGAGCCAATACTCGTTTAAGGAAGAATGGTGTTTCGTCGTAAGTGGAATGGCACTGCCATCGGTTTTCGAAGATGATGTCACGGGTTGCACTTGAACCAGCGCATCCTTTCAGTCTGTTTCGCATGTCAACGTGAGGGCAGTGCAAGAAAATCAGATTAGTAATAACCCGTGTTATAACTATCATCATTTTTTGGTACCTTTTATAAAAGCATCTTGTCTTGTGCCTGGATTGCTTTGTTGACATTTTCGTATATCCCTATCGAACACTATGTTAAAATAATATACACAAACTAACGGTCAAACATAAAACAGATGGAAAAGTACACCACACTTTCTCACACCATGTGCTAATAGAGACAGTTATTTTCGAGCTTTCAACGCCGGTAACGACAAATCAACTGGTTAGTTCCGTTGTCGTATATTAGAGGCGCTACGATTCGTCATGTTTCCAGTTTTTCGCAATGTTTGTGGTCTGTGTATTCTTGTCTGTGCTTTCTCTATCCGTGCCAAAAAGTGCTGAGTCGTACTGGACCAATGCGACTTGACTCGAGCCGTGCTGTTCAGTGCGAAAACACCTAGAAAGGCAGAACGAAAGACGTGTTCTACTCCTTGAAGTAACCATATGCTTCAAGCGAAAAAATCCCTACATTTTAAAACACTGATCACTTGAAGCACCGCTCCCTATACACCCATTGAAAATTCAAACTTTTCCCACAATGCAACGAAAATTATATCAGCGTCCCTGCCAGCGGCAGTCGTAACTAATTGCTTTACCTGCCCCACAGACAAAGTCCCCAACAAGCTTCCAATGTAGTAAAGCAGAAAATTTGCCCTTAACGCTTTCATGAATAACATTCCAAACAAGCTTCTTATACACGGCACGAGGATGGTGTCAACGGGACACGCTGTTGCTATCGCAATACTTAAGTTAAAAATGGATACATTTTGGGCAAGTATCAATAATAATAATAATAATAATAATAATAATAATAATAATAATAATAGTGTCAGTAACATGGAAAACAGTAGAGTAGTAATTTTAAAATAATCCAACATATTAACCCAGGCACTACCTAGGAATTTTCTGTAACCCGGACTACCAAAGGGAGGTCATTTTGTATCCACTTGTTAAGATGTCTCGCAAAAAAAAAAAAAAAAAAGTTGTAAAAAAATCTGCAGTGACTGAAGTGAACAAAGCACGGCATAAGACTAACTGCCAAATTAAGAAAAGGTAATATATAGCTATTTATTATATTGCCATCTAGGAATGACAATTCTAAATGTCAGTCACATCCCCTACTAACAGAAGGGCGTGTCTACCAACTTCATAGAGCAAATCTATCAGGAGACTAACGTTTAGTTTTCACAACGGTAAGTTATATGTTGTAGTTAAACCCGCTGACTATCAACATTGTTTTACACTTTAAAGGAAACGATTAGAAGAGTGTTTACGGGAAACATGCCGTGGTAGACACAAAGTACTCCCCCGTTGGTATAGTTCGAGGGTTAATATGGGTTATGAAGACAAAACACGTGTTCATTAGTTTCCACATAACTTTCCGAACAAGAGGGTAATATAATTGCAACATCACTAGCTCAACCAGAAGACCTTCCTAAACAAGGACTATTTTGAAATATAAATATCATGTAACAAAGAAATATGTAGGTTAATTCAAAGCCGCGCCGAATTTACATATATTTATTCTAGGTTTCAGGTCACTGACTTCCTACTAGTCTCTAATTACGAAGTCGTTACAAAGTAACGACTCTTCTTGAGTACTCAAAGAAACGAATATTAAGAACAGCTCAAAGTACTCGGATTCATTTCGGAATCTTGGATGTCTAAGGACTCAAAAAGTATTCGTTTGGATTCGGATGTAAAGTTACACTTACAATTCCTGGAAGCAAATCACAACTGCATTAAACAGATTAAGAAGACTTGGTAACGAAAACTCACACGAAATTGTAGACAAAAAACACGTTGGAAGTATATGCGCTTTTATAATGCGCATGCAATTATGAATAAAAGAACCATCCACTTAGCGCTTTCCGTTGCTTTCAAGGAAGAGAGAACGAAATCAACTTTTTTGTTTTACCGCCAGTTGCCTAAAAAGTTCTTTTCTTTTCTTCTTCTCATTCCTCCGGAGTAGAATTCTATTTGTATGATTGCTATATGAATAGAATGCTGCCGACGATTTGCGAACTGCCACGAAGTCAAACTAAATATATTGACGAAAGCGAGGAACAACCTTTTGAAACGTGTTTGACTACGAGTATTCAAAATCATAGGAATGATGGAAAGACCCAAACGGCAACTCAGTGAATCAGAGCTTCAAAGGGACACATGAGTTTTTACAATCAAAGTAACGAAAGTAGTGGTTACTTTTTGTGATTCGTTTTATCAAGGTAACCAAGAAAGATCTATCGCTTTTTCAGGAGGGCTGTGTTCCATTGGCTCTCACACCGTAGGTTGAATGCGAATGGAGATAAAGCGAAGGTCAGTTGTTGGTGTGGGTATATCCAGCATACTACTTGGTTGTGGCAGTTCAGTTATACAGTGAACTTGCGTAGGGCATAGTGAACATGAGACCTCCACAGAGTGTCATAAGTGCGTGTATGTTGTACGAGTTTGAACTGAGACCAGACGCCGCTGCAGCGGAGCAGAAGATACGCCAGGCCTTTGGTGAAGGTGTCGTGATTACGCGAACAGTGCAACCGTGGTTTAGCAAGTTTAAGAACGTTGACGAAACACTGAAAGACGCACACGTGACGGAGGACCAACACATGTATAAAATGAAGATATTAAGGCAGAAATTGAGGCGAACAGTGGCCAGATATATGATGAAATGGGACTACAATTCTGTGTGAGTGGAGAAACCATTCGCCAGCAACTCCATCAACTTGGGAAGCACTACAAGTTGCGTCGATGGGTCCAACATGATTTGACTCCGGAGCGGAAGGCAACACAAACAGATACCTACGTTTCTCTCCTGTCTCGTCTGAGGAAGAAGCCATATGTAGACAGGATGTTGAAATGTGATGAGAAGTGGGTCCTCTACGAAGCTCCACAGTACCATCGTCATTGGTTAGCATCCCATTAATCGGTTCCAAAACATCCGAAAATAACACTGCACCAGAAGGTCCCCCTGAGTGTTTGATGAACTGCTCGTGGCATCGTGTATCAGGAATTAAAATCAGCTGGTCAGAGCATCAATGCAACTGTGTTACTGTCAGCAGTTGAGCCGTGTTCAAGAAAAATTCAAAACTCTGGAGAAATTACTTCTGAATCCTAAGGGTTCCTTCTGTTACAGAACAATGCAAGCCCCACGTGGTTAGGATGACCCGGGACATAATTCTACGTCTTGGATGCGAGACACTATTGCATCTCCCGTACTCCCGGAAATAATTTGCACCGTCCGATTATCACCTGTTCCATTCATTCGACAATCACTTTACAGGACGCAAAATGCACTTGATACCTTCTTCGCTTCAAGGTCCACCAAGCTCTACCACGACGGAATCCATTGCCTTCCAGAACCAGTGTTTCTTTCAGACCTGTTTTGGGGCAACACTGCCCCCGTGCTCTGAGAGTGCTCCCCCCCCGGAGAAGACCAAAATAATACGTCTATAATATAATAATAAATTGAATAGTAACAGTAGTGCACCCCCTAAATACTAAGTATGCCAACCCGAAATACTGTTTCTGAAACACAGTCCAAAACGTTAGCAGAAGGTTGTCGATGCTGATGAGGACTATTTTAGATCTTCCAGGTACGTCTTAGATGATATATCGATGTTAGAAGGTGATGGGTGAATAGGCGACAGAACTTTGTTGGTTATCTTTATACTCAACGGATTCAGAGGAATTGGTTACCAGAAAAAATCATAAATCCTTTAACTACTTCCTGCTACCTCTCACTACGTAAAAAACTCTTACACTTTGTGGTGGGTTTACTCCTCAACATTACAACGATATTGTATATTTGTAAGTCACTTCCATTTTGTATTTTAATTATTTTGGGCAAAAAGTGCTACTTAAAAGTGCACAGGCTGTGATTACGAAGAAGAGAAAAATTTATAGAAAAATATGTTGATATGTGATTTGTAACCGCTGTTACTGTAACAACACATTCATCGATTTTTGGGGTTGCTATGACAAACGGTTCTTCTTGATTAAGTGACTAAGAGAATATAGATAATGAAAGCTGACATTGCACAACATTGGTGTGTATTATTTCAATGTAGTGCAATCGATATTTCTTGCGGAATACATAGATATAAAAGTACGTGTGTTTGATTATGTTGTGTGACTTCATTTTTACTTCATATCATATATACATAGTAATTTTCGAACTGGGTAAGGTTACGAATATACTTAAGAAGATATCGTTTCATTATAAATGGTGTTATTCCGCCAGGACCTTCAGACTAATTAAAAGTTTAAAGTAAATAGTCTCATATGTTTTGATCATCACGGATTATATTTTGTTACGGAATAAGAGAAGAATATACCGAAATTCAAAAATGAATATTCACAGCGATGAAGACACCAGTAATGGAGTTGAAGACGTCCATTCGTCAATGAATGTGACTGACCTTTTGAGACAGTTAGGGTAACAGTTAAATGGCAAAATGGAACGAGTTACGCAACAGTTGAATACCAACAACGAATAAGTAACCAGCAGTTGAATAACAACGAGGAACAGGTAGATTCCAAGATGGAACAATTGATACAACGATCAGATGCCAATATCGAACAAATATCAAAAGAAATTAATACCAAACTGGAAATAACCGATAATAGAATAGAGCAAATTATCCACAGTTTGGCGATAGTTCAAAGTTCAGTCGAAGCGGTAGAAACACGGGTCAACACTCACCAAAAACAGATAATCAAAATTGCAAGAAGAAGTACAAAGTATCAAGGAAAAACTTGGGACAGCAAATAGATCTGTTGATCCAGTCGTCAAGATGACTTGCGTAGAACATAATCCTGACGGAAGCAGACTACGTGAAGAGGACAACATCCCACCTGAATGTTATTCCAAAGAGGAGGACGTAGCTTCCAATTCTGAAAACGAAGAAAGAAGATTGCGACGGAATACAGGTACTCACGTAAAATTTAGAAATCTAAAACATTCAGATACACGTTTCAAAATTAGCGAAATTAAGTCTTTGGCTAAATTCAGTAGTAGATCCGAGGATATTCTGGCTAGCATATTTTTAGAAAAAATTGAACAAGAGTGTGAATTGATTGGTGTAGATGAGTATAGTTTTCTAAAAATTTTGCCACATATTTTATTGCCACCTTGCTCGGCATGGTTCAATGCTATTAGAAGTAATTTACGTACTTATCTAGATTTCAAAAAGCTGTTAGCTAATTTTGAAAATGACTTCTTAATGGCAAATCGTGATGCGCAGATTAGAAATAGGCATTATAATCCTAAAGTAGACAGAAGTCTCACCGATTTTGTAATCACTACATATAATGAATTAAAACTGATCAACTTTCATCAACAGGAATCAACTGTTATCGCGTCAATCAACCTTTTATCAACCGCGTCAATACGACCTTTCAGGCTACAACAAATCTTAATATCGTCACAGTGTATTCATTTTTATTCATTTACCGGTACTTGCGATAGTTCAAAATTTTAAACTTCAGACAAAGTTGCAAAGCAATTTTAACCGAAGTCAAGCTAATCATTCTCCTATTCGTAATATTAATCTTAAGGAAAATCGTAATTGTAATACAAAAGACAATTTTGGATTTTCTCGTACCGGTAATATAACTAAACCTAATTGTAATGGTAATATGATCAAACTTAATTTTAGAAGAAATAGAATGGTAATCATACAATTATTAGGAACAATGGAAAGAATCGATCTAATTATCCACCTTCTTCTAGATTCCGCAGTAATCACATAGATGGCAGACGTTTCCGGACAGGAATCAAAGAACTTGTGAAGCAAACAACGTTCAGAACCGTACCCAAGATAGTGCCATTCAATGCAATTTGATGAAATCGTTTGACAATGTTACTTTAAACTAGATATGGCTGACGTGGAACGGGTTAAAGCCACGTCAGCAACTAATTCGCAAGAGTGTGAAAATAGAGGTTTAGGTTTATATAATGATGCTACGAATTCATTGACTAATTTTTGTATAAATGAAACTAAGCTTAAGACTTTAGATCATAGTAGTGATCATCAATATATTCTCATAAGCAGCTGTTATTGGATGTTTGATGGTGGGATTGAAGAAGTATGTTCCCTCGATAATGATCTGTTATAACTACGGAAGAATTTGAACCGAGACTTACATTGAGAAAGGTACGCAACGTCAACACGGATATTTACTTCACGAGGAATTTGCAGTACACAATGGAAAGTTTTGCTTCACGTGATGTACTTTAACACACTACTTTGGGATTACTGGAAAACAAATTCTAAAAAGTATTGGGAATTACCATAGTAACTACAACCAATACTTCTTCCAAAAATAATTACCACAAGGTGTAATCATACAGTTTACTGCCGCTTTAATAATTGTTTACATACCGAAAACCAACCTTATTTCCTCCGTTTCTTGAAATTTTAAATTGTATACTTGTTTGACAATGAATGCTAGGAGATAAAAGTCTAAACAATGTCGGATATAATTATACTTTAATATTGTTCTTGAAACCAAACATAGTATTATTTAGTTATGATTGCAAACATTGTGGCAAAACAGAAAGGAGAACTCTTCTGACATCTACCGGACATATTTGTACTTAATTTTCTAATATCTTTTTTGTGTAATAAAATCACTAACTTGACTACTAATATTGAAGAGTTCGAGTATATTGAATAATTAAAACATAGATACATAGTACTTTTTACATGTTTTGCTTCTATCTAAAATATTTTAAAGAATAGGTTTACATATGTCCCATTTTCTATCCTCCAATAGAGCCCACATTACACATTTCAGTTAAAGCAACACAAAGTTGCATTTCTAATTGTGATAGTCGACTTTTAAAGCTACAATTATTTACTTCAATTTATATTTTCTCATTCACGCGTTAGAAGAGTTTCGTTTTAATAGAGGTGTGCGTGTATTACACATCAAATTACTTGGAACTTGATGCTGCGCATGCGTAAAGCAGTGATGCCCACCCACCCTCATATCCATGACGCACCAGCCTCAATTGTTTATCCGTAGGTGTTCTTCCATGAAAAAAAAAATCTTTTCGATTAATTTTTACACCGCATGAAACATATTTATATAGATTTTAACCCCCACCCAAATATTTCAATGACGCAGTTTGCGTCATAGCCCCCCTTTTTTGGGTACCCCTGCGGAGGGGCGGATCCAGGACCGACTTCTGGGGGGGCGGTGGGTTGTCATACTGCTACTTTTAAGTGCTCCAAACTTTGGGATGGGTTTTATTTATATATATAAAATAAGAAAGTTTCCTCTTCTGGGGGGGGGGCGATCGCCCCCCTTTGGATCTGCACCTGCCCCTCGTAAAGAAATATTTTAAACAGCTCTTCGTAATGGTTTGTGTCAGTGAAACGCAACATTTGCATTTGAGTTTGCGATAATAGTTTTTTCCAGTGGCGGCAGAAGATGTAAACCTTTCCCCGGGCTGAATTTTACACACACACACAGTCGGAAAAGGGCATTATTTTTGACGATTTTCGACCGCTTGCCGCCTCGGCAAAAGGTCAGCAACTTTTACAAGAAGATCGTCGTGCCACCGTCGACGGCGGTAATCTCTCTTGCCGACCGCCACAACCAGAGATGATGTGGGTCAATGAAAACTGGACCCGTGACACACGACCCACTCTTCTGACCTATCATGACCTACTCTGACCCACGATTTCCCACTCTGATCAATAAAAACCCATCGTCATCACCATGACCCATGATTCACGCTCTCCTCTCCACTGACTAAAGGGTTTACACTTGCAATAAAACAAGGCTGTAAAATCATCACTAATCTGTGTTCGAATTTCTATGGTAAATCGCTAAAGCACCGCTCTGTTACAATACCAGCAAATCTAACCTTGACGATAAACACGGTAAAGTGTTTTTCATGGTACGATTAATTTCAATTGAATTATCATATATAATTATTTCCTTGTTGAATTATAAATACTTTTAAGTGGAAAATAAATTAAATTTCAAAAGTCTCAAATCAAGATACAGGAAAAAATCGACTACGTCTCGAAAGCCAAGTAGTAAGTCCTATTGCTATTATTACAATTACAAATATCAATATCCAAAAGTGCCTGAAGTTCTTTTCTCATTTAGATATGTATATTTATCTCAAGTAAGTAAATAGAACCAAATAAGAAATGAAGAAAAATGGAGGCCTTGAAAGTAAAACATAGACAAATTCATCAGTGTTCAGAAGATACTGTCTGCAGTGCATTAATCAGACGGGGTCGGTAGTATGTAGTGGATGATGGTGGGTGGTGGGTCGCGTTGAATCAGTACATGTAAGAAAATGAAATGAAATATTTGAGTTTTAGGTCCTACCGTTATGCCGGTTAGGCTAAAGGAGACGGTGATGATAAGAGTTGAATGAAATGATGGAATGAAGAAAGTGGAAGGGAACGGGAGAACCCCGAGAAAATAAGTTTTTTGCTGTTATGCGAAATTCACGATTTTAAAAACTGAACAGATGTGCAGGTTTTGTGTTGATATAGTATCTCAGACATACAATTTATCTATGTTTCATCAGAAGATCAGTCAAACAGCAAGAAGTTGGAGATTTGCTACTTGTAAAAGAATTATTAATACCAGATCACATCATAGATTTGTACCTCTGACGAAAACACAAATTAGATGTTATGAATACTCACAATCAGATGTATTTACTGATTGCAGTACTTCCAGAACAAAGCATGTTGTCATTTGCACCTAATGATACCATAGCCTGTATTTATCACATAAATGGTGAATTGGGGAATTGAAGACATCAGTCATGAAAACAACGATCTTTTCTGATCACTTTTTTCATCCCCATGGCCCAAGAACCCCTTTTAAACTATGTACGAATGACAAAGTGTGGATGCCAATCACTAAGGTTCGCCGGAAACTCACACCCACAGAGTTCACAACTCCTACAGGTCGTACTTTCAATTATCAAGGCCAAACTCTGTACACAAATTAGTCGACTATTTACCTCACTCATGTCTTAACATCAGCGCTCTAGGCAGAAAAGAAACAACAGACAACTTTTGTTTTTTGTACAAGATATGATTCATAAATTATGCATACTTCACCCATTTAACATCACTGTCGTGTTATTTTGACTTTTGCTACAAAGTTTATATTCATTCCAATGGCGCTTCATGATATTAAGTCCCAGCGAAGAAAAACCTTATAATTCAGAAACTACTCGAGTCTCGGTGATGCAATTTTACCCATTTGTTACTGCACAACTATCGTCTATTTTGTGCAAATTTGAGATTTTTACTTCTGTTCTTCCTGAGATATTTGATGGTGAAAATACACGATTTTCGAAAATTTGCAATGTTTCAAAATTTTCAAAAAATCAAGTATATAGTTCTCAGATCTGAAACTTGTTTAGAACGTTGCCTATTATCTAGTCTGTATGTAGACAAAGAATTTAAGGTGAGTCTCATTTATTTCGTTTCAAAATATACATTCCAAAATTGCAATTTCTAGGTTTCCAACCTCGATGTTCAGAGTTTCCTTTCTCGACGTTCTGAAGCACGGCTCAGTGTGCACAGAACATATAATATTGTTCATTCCATTATCTTTCATATGGTTTTGCTTTGAACTCATTATCTTTAAAAACCTAGAAAGCTACATCGTTTAACGGAATGCACTAAAAAGTTCAAAATGTGCTGAGGCGCCTATACAATATGGCCGCTATGACAAAACCTAAGCGGCTAAAGAAAATAAATGAATACCCGTTTTCAACTCCCTAAATGTGGTACAAACTTAGGTAAAAAGTTAATAAAAAACTGAATTTTGTCAGCAACCATCATTGGTCGATTTCATTTGGATTGGCCCAGATATTAATGTATAGTTTTCGAGGTCACTGTCATGAATACTGACACTCCGTATGCCATTAATACCAACTTCAAAATCCAGTGGGCTTAGATACCTCATAACATTTCCAGAGTAGGGTTGGAAGAAGGTGACATGTGAAAATATCGAAAACAACCTACAGTAATATCGAATGTATAGTTTGCGGAATCGCTGAAATAAATACTGACTGTCCCTATGTTGTTTAAGTCTACATTCTGCCTTATCCAGGGCCAGATCCAGGACGGACTTCTGGGGGCGGTGAAATGTAATACTGCCACTTACGAGGGAACCTATCCAAGTGCAACTCTGACTTCGAGTCGAGACTATGGTCGTTGGATACCTTGTCCCAAAAGAACATAACACGAAAAGTGATACATCCTCGTTCGCAACCGTTGCAGAGATATAAGCGTGAAAAGTTAGAAATTGAGCTCCATACTATACATTACAAAGTCAGCTTCCGGGTCAGATGTTTCGGAAACGGTCAGATCCTCAGCGAATACATATCAAATTAGTGTTGGGAGCCCACCACCTTTTGAATGAAAAAAAAATGTTGCCCCCGGGGCACTCGCAGGGTTCCAGGCGGGGTCCAACTCAAGTAGCATATTGTATGAAAGCTATTGTTAAATAAAAGAAGATAGAACAAATCTCAACTCTCTATGATGACCCTGTGCAAAAAAAAACTGGTCAAAATGTCAATACAACCTACATCAGACAATATATGGCCACTCTTCTAAATGCGTTAAGTTGAGATTTGTTCTATCTTCTTTTATTTAACAATAGCTTTCATACAATTTGCTACTTGACCCCCGGTTCCATTTGCCAATTTTGAGTTGGACCCCGCCTAGGAGCCTGCGAGTGCCCCGAGGGGAACATTTTTTTCATTCAAAAGGTCGTAGGCTCCCAACACTAATTTGATATGTATTCGCTGAGGTTCCTTACCTGACCGTTTCCAAAAAATCTGACCCGGAAGCTGACTTTGTAATGTATAGTATGGAGCTCAATTTCTAACTTTTCACGCTTATATCTCTGCAACGGTTGCGAACGAGGATGTATCACTTTTCGTGTTATGTTCTTTTGGGACAAGGTATCCAACGACCATAGTCTCGACTCGAAGTCAGAGTTGCACTTGGATAGGTTTCCTCGTTAGAGCTACTTTTAAGAGTTCCAAACTCTGGGATGGGTTCTGCTTATATATAAAATAAGAAAAAATTCCTCTTCTGGGGGGGGGGGGGCGATCGCCCCGAAAAAGAGAAAAATCTCGTGAATGGATAAGTGTAGTCGCTAGCTTTTTGTAATCTTGTAACTCAATAATTTAGTCAAATATGAAATTAAAATAAATTAATGAATTCTTGCTTCATACTTACCTTTCATGATTAACTACTTCATATCGGGCTTCCGAAGAGGGACATAAAACCAATTTAATGACCGTGTCTGTACTGACAACTCCCAATCACGACTCCTCTTCAGTTTTATTAGAAAGAAGAAAAGAAAAAGTGAGAAATAAGAGAGGGTAGAAGAAAGGAAGGAAAGAGAAAGAGGAAAAGGAGAAACTAAGGATAAATGATTACTGGATAATTATGTAAATATGGTAAAGGAACTTGTATAGTTATTAAAAGCTGATTCATATTTGAAAGTTATTACTTGAGGATCAACTCTGAAGTGATCCCGTAGAGACACAAGTTCCCTCATACTATCCCGACCTGGATCCAGGCAACTGCACAACTGGGAGTTGCCCTAACCCAGTTCAGGTGACGAGAAGTTTTAATTTAATTGTTTGTCTATTGTTTCGAAATGTTGAATAATCTGTATCTAGTATTTGAACTTCTATAATGGAGATCGAACACATATTTGAATCAGCCAAGGAAAGAAAAAAGTGTATATTTTCCACAAATAGATGTTTTGTAATTTCTGAAAAGACTGTCGTTTTCTGGCTCATCCTGTTATTTTGGCCTTCCTCCCAGAGACGATTTAAACTACTCTAGAATTGGTGATCTTTCATGACCTCCGTCATATACTAATACATATAATGTGCTATTATATACTTATGTTATTATGAACGTTATCACAGTAAATCAATATTAAATGCTACCACTCTAAACTAAATTTACCATTCATTCACACACACACTCACATACATATAGGACAGCTTCTACAATTTGGTGAACATTTATCACATTTACTGAGAAATTAAGACACAGAATTTTATAAACATGCAATAAGTATACATATAAACGTATCAATTTATACATAGAATTGAATACTGCTAACGTAATATTATATACACTTATATACATATACTGTATATATACTGTATATATTAACAGATATCTTAAAAGAAAAATTGAAGTGTAATTCTAGAGAAGGATTATAGTTTACTAATTTGATGGTTGATTTAAGGACACATTAGGGTTATGATGACCTGCCTAAATTCCATGCTACATGCAGTTAGTATATTACATACGATGTTAGTTGTTACATAGATTACTTAATTACATTACAAAGTTTGAAGAGAATATCTAACATGGTACGGTATTGTACAACTTTTCCATTTTATATTTGTCGGATATTTCGGGATCGGTAAGACCCTTTACAATATTTATCTACTCACTTCAACATTATACATTTTACTTCAATATTATATTCATATTCCACACATATTCATCTTTCAATATATATATATATATATCTTCAATAATTATTTAATCTTCCAAATTAATAACCCACAAATTGAGTTTGTAGGTTGCAACACTTTACATAAAAAATCCGACATATCGCATATATACAAATTCAACTAATTACACGCGCATAATGATAAAATTAGAATTCTAAAATATTTTATTTAAACTAGGAAAACATTTAACTAGCATGGCAGGCACGTAAACACATATGTAAAAATATATGGTTCTAAAATATTAACACTATTTTTGGCCCAATACAACTACAACAACATTTACACCGGTGATTATCAATGAAACAAAAATAGAAAATGACAACCGACGGGAATTCTGAACGAATAGTGAAAAAATGTTTTGTGTATTGAATCATCGCTCACTATTATGGTGGGTCGAAATATGATGGTAAAACGTTCCCTTACGAATACCTCTACAAATCGTGTCTCGCAACATCTCAGCTGGTAATTCAGGTTCACATGATATTATGTTGAATGGTTGATATTTATCAAATTCAATACCAGGGTTGGGGAAGGTTAAAAATAAAATCTTGAAGATGAGAATAAAGGGATAGATAGAAAAGAGAGGGAAAAGGCAAAAGCTGCGCGAAAGGAATAAGCTAGGACACTAAAACTACAAAGATACGTGGTCGAATTTAGACATACAATAATCCACAGCCAAATATACTTTCATATGACGAAAAAGTGGCCTACTAAAATGCGTTTCCCATCGGGGTCTCTGAGTGCCTAAGTACGAGTCCGTGCCTTCTAGCCAACCATCTCACAAAGAATAAGCCCTGTAGAATAATTGACTATTAACCGTTTCCGGTACCAATTCACTCAGATTAAAGTCGGTCTAGCCGGGAGTGTCAGTGTGGTCTCTAATTTAGAATTTCTAAAAAAATTATCCCACATCTCAGAAACTGAGAAGAGTTTCGAGGAGAGTATGGAAAAATAGACTAAAGTAGATTAAACAGTAGAAATCCTAACAGAGACTTGCCAAAATTAACAAAAAATTAAATAAAATAAATTTTCTACTACTAAGTTATCTGCCAAATCTTACTAGTGGCTCCCACATCCGCAAGAGTGCCAACCTTGAGATGGCGTTTAATTTCAATAGCTACCTAGTTTAAAACTAAGGAAAAAATGAAAATGTTTAAAGGGGAGGGAGGATCGACAACTGGGTACGGAAATATGAGAGTCTACTGTAATATTTTTATATTATTCAATCTTATCCACTTTGTCAACTCTGCGTACAATAATGAATTTAGCTTAAACAAGTGACGTGGAAAAAATCGAAGTTGCAGAGTGATATCGCAAAAGTGAACTGTACGAGTATTTCTTTTAAATTGTATCAATTCTGTAAACAGTTATTCTAGTTTGTAATTAACTGCAAAATATCCAGAATCATTTGCTATATGACTATTACTAGTATTGTCAGGCCGGTTGATCAGTTAACTGGTATGTTTACTCTTGAATGTCAAGCCACGAAGTGAATATACCAACCATCATTTTTACGTAACACACTATTATCATATAAAACTCTAACGTAATAGTTAATGTAATAAAATTTTATCAATGTATACATACAATCAATACCTTGTAGCAAACTTTACCACTGGGCACATATATACGTGGGTATCCTATTATTTATTCATACTTTCTAGCGTACACATCTACATATAATTTATATTATTATTACTCACTTATTCATTTATATATTTATTTTTTCTCTATAACGTAGATTTATTTTCAGACACCCTATACTTTATCAATACGCTAAAGATTATTCAAAGCAGTCTTACTATTTATATTAAAATTAGCAAATTATTATAGCACATTAACTAACACGCGTGACTTTATACGAACTGAATATGGATCTCTTTCACAGCAAACTACTGTATATATCACTTCACGGCTTCGAATTTATTCTGTATACAACGAGAATTCAACATTATTGATTACATGCAATTATATTTCTGAAAATGTCAACAATGAAATCGTTCACAGAAAGCAACGGAAAGAGAATTCGTAACTGCAGCCTGGCAACAAAAATAATGCCATATAGGTAAACTTCAAGTTAAGGGGAAAGGCGAAGTTGACTACTATTAATAATTTGACTACTAGACCATATAAATGATAGTGCTTTTCCGGAAAGTTAATTTACAATGCGAATTATCTAGAAATCCATTCTTATGGGTCAGAAGTAATATTTACACATCATTTATAGTAAAAAAAAAGGGTCATTTTCGTGTTGACCAGTTTACTAAGCATTCGAGTAACAAAACACTAGCAGTGAATAATTCTCAACTCGGACGAGATGGCATTAGTAGTATGAAAACAACCTGTGTACGATTAAATATTCTTTGCACTCTGTTATCGTCTAGCTATAAGTAGTATACGGTACAGAATTAACTATAAATTTTAATTATGGATCGTTGTACTTACTACAAGGGCTCAAGAAGTTGAATAATTAATTACACTAGTTAACAAAGGTTTTCTTACATAAAAGGAAATACCTGTTCTTAAAGGAACTTTTTGCGCTGAATTCGAATATGCACTCGGTTTTTCTCCATCACGTACGATTTTCCCGTAACAGAGGGATTTTCGGGAAAATCCCTCAAAAATTTCCCTTTTCGTTTATTTTACACCCCAAGATCTTGTCCCCTTGCATATACTAACATAGAAATTATACCTAAGTATACTTTGATTCATATTTAACAAACCCTCTAAGTTTCGTAATAATCGCTTTATTCTTTCTAGAGAAATAAATATGTTTGTATGTATACTGTGTGTATTGTTTATTGCACCTTATAGTAATGCTTTCAGATCTCTTAAGTTGAGGTAAAACGTTTTGCTTTATTACCACAAACACATATATAAAATATAATACAATATAATTTACAAGTGTGACAATTTACAATAAACAATAATACAAATGTACCAAAAGGTCATGAAAAGACAATCAAAACTATCACAATATATGAAACTTCCATTGGGTTACAAAAACGTACACTACTTCCTTCTTTTGTAAGAAATGTTGCATTCTCTAACAAGACCCCAACAATAGTCCCCCATCATTGAAGGATCCCATCGTCCCTGGTACCTTTTCTCCATTGCCATTATATCTTGGTGGAATCTTTCCCCCTGTTCGTCGCTGAGAGCACCTAGGTTAGCAGGAAAGAAGCTGAGGTGGGAGTGCAAAAAGTGGATTTTTAAAGACATCCTACAACCCAACTCTTCGTATTTCTGTATCATGTCCTGTACGATTTTTGTGTAACTCTCAGCTTTGTTATTGCCCAGAAAGTTGCGCAAAACACACTTAAATGCTGTCCAGGCAGCTAGCTCAGCACTGTTTAACTTGCTGTCAAAGCTATCATCAAGCATTAATTTCCTAATTTGGGGACCAATAAACACTCCCGCTGAAATCTTAGCATCACTCATGTTAGGGAACTTATCTCGCAAATACTTGAAACCTTCACCAGATGTGTCCATGGCTTTGACAAAGTTTTTCATAAGTCCTAACTTGATATGAAGTGGCGGTAGTAATATCTTATTAGGATCTACCAAAGGAGCGTATTTGACGTTGCATTCTCCAGGTACGTAATTCACTCTAGGTTCCCATTCCTTCACTTCATAATGTTTGTCATCAGCTCGGCTATCCCATAAACATAAAAAACGTTGGTACTTCGTGTAACCGCACTGCAGTCCTAATAAAATACCAACTACCTTGAGATCACAACATATTTGCCAACAATGGTCCTTGTAATTTATAAGATTTAGCAAAGTTGACATGGTGTCATAGGATTCCTTAATCTTCACTGAGTGCGCAAGTGGTATAGAAGGTTTTTTTATTTCCATTATGTAAAAGGACAGCTTTAAGGCTGACCTTTGACGCGTCGATAAATAACCTCCATTCTTCTGGATCGTAAGGAATTCCTAGCTCCGCCATCAACCCATTTATATCCGTACATACGCACACATTATCTTGCATTGAGAAATAGCTTGAAAATTGAACATGCCTTTTCCTGTACACTGATATGTTCGTTTCTGCATCCAATAAGTTCCACTGCTGGAGCCTTGATCCCAGAAGTTCCGCCTCTTGTTTTGTCAGGTGCAAATCACGGACTAGGTCATTAAGTTCACATTGCCGGATGAAATGTGGCTCGCGAACACAGTCAGGGATGGACGTTGGATCCTTGGATGTACATGTTGATGTCGATGGTTCATCAAGGTCATGATCATCATCAGAGTCTTTTGGCCATATCTCTTCCCAGTTGGTAGGGGGCTCGGGAAGTGGAAGTTCATCCCCGTGCGGAATAGGTCTAATTGCGGATTTAACGTTGGGATAACTTATTGTGTATTTGCTTTTTTTAGAATGTCCCTTAACTACTGTGAGACAAAAATAACAATCATCCAGATGGTTGGTGGGTTCTCTCCACACCATTGGTACAGCAAATTTCATGAACCTCCGTTTCCGTTTGGCCCATGCAAGTAAAGTGACGTAGCACGACGCACAAATTATGTTGGGTGCCCAAGTTTTGTCCTGATCTCGCACACGACATCCGAAATATATATAATATGCTAGTTTCACCGATGACGTAATGGATCTACACTGTTCTTTAACTACAAA
The DNA here is from genome assembly GCF_964235325.1 of Thermobia domestica. Classification (NCBI taxonomy): domain Eukaryota; kingdom Metazoa; phylum Arthropoda; class Insecta; order Zygentoma; family Lepismatidae; genus Thermobia; species Thermobia domestica. The sequence continues at coordinate 299,788,728 of NC_137457.1, read as the reverse complement.
CTGGCCACACACATAACAAAAACTATTTGGTGAGTTAACACACGAACGCCGTCCTCTTGACGCCATTGTACTGATCACAAACTAAACTTCTGGTCTTAGTTGGGTATAATGCCGTTAAGATCAAACATGAAAGCACTCTTAGCAGCAAAGACAACTTTGAAAGTGAAGTAGTGTTAAACCACACGTCAATATAAAAATGTACAAAACTCCCTCACCAGGTGTCAAGAACACAAGAAAGAAAGAAATGCGCGGGGGGAGGGGGGAAACGATACCGTAGTGGAAAATTCAGACTGCATTAGTTCATTGTTGTCAACAATGAGTCTGTATTCCATTCTTTCTTTCTTTTGCATTCTGTTACATTTGATAACAAATATTGATAACCATTTCATGAACAAAACGAAAAAACTTGAAGAATTGTATATATATATATATATATGTATTAAGATATACATATACTGTACGTTTAAAAAAAAATATACGTTGGAAGTATTTACAGAGAGCAATACAAGTGTGTTGTTGACTATTGTAAATATTCATTTTTATGTCTGTGTTTGTAGTAATAAAGCAAATCGTTTTTACCCCAACTCAGGAGATCTGAAAGCATTACTATCAGGTGCAATAAACAGTGCACACAGTATACATACAAATATATTTATTTCTCTAGAAAGAACAAAGCGATTTTTACGAAACTTTTAGGGTTTATTAAATATAAATCAAGGTATACTTAGGTATAATTTCTATGTTACTATATGTAAGGGGACAGGAGCTAGGGGAATAAAATATCTGAAAAAGGGAAATTTTTGAGGGAATTTCCCGAAAATCCCTCTGTTACGGGAAAACTGTACGTGATGGAGAGAAACCGAGTGCATATTCGAATTCAGCGCAAAAAGTTCCTTTAAGATCAGGTGATTTTTCTCATGTAACAAACAAAAAGTTTAAATTTGTTAACTAGTGTTATCAACAATAGACTGTCCGTAAATAAATAAATGATACTCTCACTCACATATTACTACGATCAAAATACTAAATTATACACACATATGCACGCTACATACCACATAAACTAGGAAAACAAATATCAATACGCATCACTACATATGTTAAATCAGGTTACCACACGAATTCACTATATGTACACTGAACGAATCACTGTTTCCACCATTCTAAATCGGCTCTATTAAACTGGGGGAAAAGAAACGAAATAAACAGAGCCCAATGGCCCTACTACTAATTTAAATCATGATTTTCCAAATACTTTCAATGCCCCAGGAATAGGGTGACCAACCGTCCCGTAAAAACAGGATTGTCCCGTTTTTTCACTACCATTCCCAGTGTCCCGAAAAATTCTCCCGGGACGCCAAAATGTCCCGTATTTACATACATTGAGTACGAAAAATCTTTCGAATCGCTAAAATTTCCTAATTTATATTAGTATTCTCTAAGCTATGTAATTATATTGGAATATGTCTAATTACTGAGCAACATCATTACAACGTTTGCGATATTGGATGTGGTAGCTGCACTGTTTTCCCTCCTAGGCCTCCACCTCTAAGACTCCCACTTCGCAGACGACAGTGCAAGGGGCTGAAAGTTTCATAAAATCAAACTGTTTTACTCTCTGTTTCGGGCGGTAGAAGGTTGAGGCGCTGTCATCAGTACAGTACAGTGTTTCCGTGATTTGGCTAAGATGTAACACCACTGGCGCAAAACCCGGGGAATGAGGGGGACATGTCCCCTCCAATCTTGGAACTGAAGGGGACTGTCACCTCCAATAATTAGTTTTTTTTTTTTAAAGAAATGTGACGATTTGTATCCGATTGCCACAAAGGAAAGTGAGAGGAAATTGATGTTCCCCAGAATAAGCCTCAAATTTGCCCGCCTCCCAATGTTGAAGACAACTGCTCTCCTGATTCTCCACAGCATTGTTGAACATCGCTAAAAAAAAAAAAAAAAAGATTGTGGGAACGATCTTACCCCCTTACCCCCCATGTTGAAGACAGATTTGCGCCGCTGTGTAACACATTACGAAAGGGGAACAAAGGTACAGGACTATAAAGTGAAAGTAAAAAGAAAACTAGTTGTAAGTAAAATAATGTTTAATAGTAAGAAAATGCAAGTATAAGGTGTTGGAATCAGATGCTGACAGTAATTATAAATCTTCTGGGTGACAGATTTGAGCGCTCATATATTTTTAGTAATATTTTTAAATATTTCATGTATTGTTAGTTGCTGATAGTTACTTGTTATTTAATTAATTGCACAACCTTTTCAATAGGTTTTAAAACGAAAAAGTGTAAATTTGCCCTTTTTGGTGAGATACAAAAAGGGAAAGAGAGAGAACGGAGCGGCTAAAAAATATATTTATGGGAGCAACCTATCCAGAAATAAAAGGTGTCCCGTTTTTTCTTGTTGACGATTTGGTCACCCTACCCAGGAAGGACATATTAAAACTACTAATGGTAAGGATCCTTTTCCTGAAGGGAAAAGAGCCCTAACAAAAATCGTTCAACCCATCTCTGTCGAAAGATTGATCAACTCAGGAATAAATGAGAGTCCCTGATAGCGTTTACACTGAAATTGTGAAATTTAACTTAACTCTAAATAAACCTACACCAACCGCCATGTTAATAGTAGAAAAAAAAATCACATTTACTACATATGCAAACAAAAGCTATATTAGGACAGGCCTATCGCAACCTAACAGGATTTTTTTTAGGATAACGGAAGTTATCAAGGGAAAACATTAATCTTCAAACAGCTTTGAAAAGATCACACACTACGATGAATCTTGTCCATAATTGCTATCTTGACGAACGTCACTTGAATTCAAGTCTATATTTCACTAATTTTTAAACTGTTTGAGATGGAATTTCAATAATTTTAGACTCAAGAGCTTCCTGGGTGGTTCATTTTGTAAATAGAACTAATTTTACCTGGATTAACTGTGTTTTTATCCGAAAATCCTGAACGTTCTGCAAGCGATAATAGACGTGGTCTGGTTCAGTTCAGTTCCCAGTAGAGAATAAAAAAAATCGCGCCTTAATACTAGCTCTTCGGAAATATTTCCAAACATAACAGAGGGTTTTGGCGGCGGGTAAAATATAAAACTAATAGAAAGTGGTAAAAACTGGATGAAACCGTATTTTCGGAGGATATGGGTATCTCAGAGGGACGAAGGGGGTCTAAATTATCCTGCAAAATATCAGATTGGTGGATAATTTCAAGAGTCTGTCCAATTGCGGGCCTATCTTGTCGTATAGCGTTAAGGTGTATAATTTCAATATTCATCCATTTGAAATGCCTATATACAGGGTTTATAATAAAATAATGTATAAATAAAGATATTATTCCCCAAAATATAATTCCAACTGGGTTATTCCAAGCTTCCACATTAATTTTGGTTTGAATAAAGAACTAGTGAATATACTACATGGACCGAAAAATATATTTTGAAAAATTGTATAGTACACTACGTTCAGAAAAGATTGGACCCCTCCAAAAAAAATCATTACACTGACTGTAATGGTACATTCTGGCCCCATCAGCTTGGTACGTGAGAAGGGATGAAAAATAAAATATCTAAAATGACCGATAATCGTGTCGGATCGATTGTCTTAGGGGTCGGGAAAACAGCTGTCCTGTTTGAAATAACTTTCGAAACATAGTGTCTACCTCAAAATGATTAAAAAAAAAAAAAATCGTCTGTTTAATTGCCTACTCACAGAAAGACATTTTCTTTTTATAATAAAGATACAACAATTGAAATAATCATAATAATTTATTTCTATAACAACATTACTGGAAAAAGAGATCATAATATCATTACAGATAAGTTCCAAGACAATGCCATGTTGTATTTTACACAAAACACATAATTTCACAGCTGGTTTCTACAGAAGACAAAAAATTTACAAGATTGGAACACAAGTAGTTCAGTGTTGAATTAAGGAATTTAATTTCTCTGCAGTAGCCTAAATGTACGTACTGTACGTACAAATGAACTGAATTGAAACCTAGAGAATCATAGGAGACTTAACATAGCTCTTTCAACACATCATGTAAAATTTTTTTTGTATACACTTTTCAATACTCAAGCAAAATATTGTTTAAAAATACTATAAGGTTATAATTTTTATTTTGTCCTTAATAGCTTTAAAATGACTTCTTTTATACTTAGTTACAAAGTTATAATAAAATTACATACTAGTCTTGAAAATTCGTTGGTGTCTGTCAGAAGCACACATGGTTGTGGTAATATTAAGTTACCATCTCCACATGGCTTTGAACCAAAAGAGACTATAAGCTTTGGCCAAATACGCAATGAAATATTCCCATTTTTGTACTAAAAAGTTGCTGCTACGTGGGTGTGGTTAATATATAAAGTCCGTCAACTAAACCTGAGACAATAAAAATAGAGGATATCTTTATTTAATAGTAACAGGGTCTATTTGATTACTTCTACATCATTGTTTTAGGTAAAGGTATGTCGCCTATAAGTAAGTTTCTTTGACGTCACTCTTTTTGAAGTCAATATATTTTACCCATAAATTTTCTAAATCCATATTGTTCAACTGCATTTCATTAATTGTGTCATAACTAAAAGTAAAATCGTGAAACACCTTGGGAAAAAAATAATTCAACGAACGGAACAAATAGGCTTCGGATTGTTTTAGTTTCTAACTACGTGTATGATAAACGGTGTTAAAAGTCTTGAAATTAATAACATCACTTATCCCTGATAAGCACAATCTATTTGTGTTTTTAAACCAAAGGATGTCTGTGAAAAAGTTACGTATTAAACTATTCAACATGTGCTCTGTAGTTATAAACCGAAGAAGTAAATGCATTGTGTTTCCACTTAGAAGAAAAACAAAATACTAGCGCAATCAAATAGCAACGTAAAGAACAGCTGTAGTTAAATTTACACTGAAGTTGCACCATCCAGTCGTGACATAATGTCACGTGGTAATGAGTCCACTTTTCACACAAAACTTTATTGATTAAAAAAAAAGTGGTTTACTTACGTTATGAAACATAGCTGAGCGAGCATCAGCAAGCGAAGAGGGTGAGAAGTCCCGCACGGCTCGTTTTATTCCACACCTTTGCCCGAATGATAATACCATGTGACATTACGTCACACTCGGGTGGTGCAACTTTGATGTAAATCTAACCTCACCCATATAGAACACAGTATTGTAGTGTTTCACCTCTTGTAAATACATTGAAACCAACGACATAGGGAAAATATTGGTCACGAGTTGACAAATGAAACGTATACAGAACTTCTTTGCGCTCATTAAAAAAAACGTTAGAACACTGTACGAAGAAATATTAAAGGTATTATTGGATGTTAATAGGATTGCCTGATTTCCTAGGAGCCTAATAGGCACTCTTTGGTCTGTTTTATCCCTGTAGAAACGTGCTTAATAATGAAGATATGAGTCCCGATTACACAGAAGAATTCAAGAAAGGAGACCACAGATTATACTCTCATTAAATAATAGGCATTTATAATAGGTAGAAGCAGTGACGTAACTAGTGGGGGGCAAATGCAAATGACACTTGTGCCTCAAGTGCCGGATTGGGAGGGCGCAAAATTTTGCAAATATTTGATGGAATGTCTTGATTTGGTTGATCAGGGGACGGAATTCTTGCTCCGGGAGACAACTAGCCTAGTTATTTTGCTGGGTAGAAGGTACAGTTTGCAATTTCTCAAATGTAATAGCCCCTATTTTTAATTTTTTTTTTTAATAAAGGGTTTTTAAGTGTTTGTTTGTCACTTAGGACTTAAATCCAGTCAAACAAAAAAAAACTAAAAGAATTAAATTTCAGAATTAAGAATAGTGTATTCCTTTTAGCTGCCCATTGTTCGTACTTTGTAAAGTGAAGGAAAACTTAAAAGAAATAGAAGCCAAAAGCAAATGTGATTGGCAGTTCCTTCAATATATCTAAATTAACCTTATCACACAACTTGTCATAGGAATTGAACGCTCAACAGACTAGGGAAAATTTCATAAGAAAACAGAAATTTTGTGTCAGTGAAGGGAAATTTACTTAAAGGAAACCTATGAGCACTGATGACAAGGATGTTTTAAAATAGAGGATCTGCCGATACAACAAAATCGTGAAGCCATACGTCACAGCTTCGCCACACCTACTCTGCCCGCTCCGCGCCACTAAGATAGCAATGTTTCGAGCCAACAAACATGGCGGAAACGAGAGTGGCCAATCAGACGTGCCGGCTCAGACGATGCTCAGTTGTTTTTTGGCTTCACTGAGCTCATAGGTTGAAGATACGTATGGGCAGGTCCTCTATTTTATAACATCCTTGACTGATGACGACTATTGAAGCTAGAACTAGTTCCGACATTTTGTGTTGGTAATAATGATTGTTGACATAAGAACTGTCTGAAAAGTTTGTGATAATTAACGTATAGGACATTACTTGGAAGTGTAATATTGTCGTCGCAAGTAAAAGCGAAAGCGAAATCTAACAAAAATTAAATTAATAGAAGATGATAAACAAAACCAAGGAAAATAAAAAGTAAAAGTTTGAGAAAAACAAACTTACAAAATGAGAGAAGTGTGAAAAAATCTCAGGATTGTGTATTTTGTTGTATATTTGCTCGGAACGTGAAAATTATAGTCAAATTTCAGATAGAGCATAGAACATAGATTATCTGATAAGTGAATTTATAGTATTGTCACCTGTCAATGATCCTACACTATTGTTTCCGCGTGATTCTTCTAAAATAGCTTATATTACAATACATACTTAACACTCTTAAAACACAACCAATCTAAAAATGAAATGAAGGTTACAATTCTAGACTGGGCGGGAGAAATAGTGTGTCAGAAATTGGCCAAAAGGAGGTAAGTCAAACTTGGAGTTCTATGTGTCATGCTCTACCTCCGGTTAACTTGGAATAAATCAATTCTAAACGTGAGTTGAATAATCGCGTCTTGGTACTGTTAGTATAGGTGATTCACACTTATGCTTGGTAAAATAAAAAATCGTTTCCTGGAAACCTGTATTTTTTTTTTTTTTTAAAGTATACGGTTTCTCCCGTGCAGTCTAGAATTGTGATGACTTTGAGATGTATCAGTAGTGGTCACCGCGGTTACGGATATCCACGTCTATATATTTTTAGTTTCTTTGTTGATTATATATAAAAGTATGAACCTAAAACATTTGCCGATTGGAGAGAAATTCTGAAATGGATTACGGTGGCAGTAAGATCATTAAAAGCGTTTTGACTTAAGAACATTTCAAAATTCTTTGGAAAATAATAGGAGTCAGATAAGGTTCGGAAATCATGATTATAGAAAAAGTAAGCTGCATGAATCTAACATAATCTATCTGGAATTAATGCAGCGGACATAATATGGATACGATTGAGAATTACATACAACACAGAGCTTAATTTATCAACAAAAGTAATGACTTATTTCCTTTTGGAAAAAAACTTACATTCAAATAACTTCTCAACATTTTTGTAACCATTGAAGAAAGGAAACATTTTCGATTTTTGTTTAAACTCATTCCAATTTAAATTTAATTATAATAATACTAGAAATAATCATTGTGTTGAAGAGTCTGTAAACATCAGTTAAATATCAAGTCCAAATTCATTCCTTATCCATGGATATTGTTGAGGACATTCGTAGCATGTGTGGAGATAACGATCAGTTCTTAAAACTCGACTATGTAATTTACAGGCCTTCGGGATATTGCAAGCTCTTTCTTGAGGATCAAACTGAAAAAAATTGCAAAATAACCTATTATTATTGTTAAAGATTAAGGTAAGGTGTATATATACCTAGGTATACTTAAATCTAATGAATCATGAAGTTGGAAAATTAATTTCAATAATTGATTATAATAAATTATATTGTGACCGAATGATTACTACACGTAGTCAAGTTTTCGACTTCACATGAGGATACAGAGCTTATATAGAGAGATGCAATTATAGACATACATACGTAAATTAAGAAGTAGCAAACTTTAGTATATGGGATCAACCAACACCTGAGTTTATGACATGATTATTGATACCATAGGCTAAAGTTGCAATCTGTTAATCTAATTTACAGTTAGGATATTCTCCACAACAAAGTTTAAAGCCGAGGAATTAGACATAATGGTATTTGAAGTTGAGAAATAAATTGTGAATATGCTAACAATTTAGAAATATATATCCATCAGGATTACAACTGGGATGTAATCAGGGTAGCAGATAAGGAATGTATCAAAATCAGGTTTACAACTGAGACGCTGATCATAATCATGTCCACAGCCAAAAACTCGTCCTTATCATGTTACAGCTGAGGAATATTATAACACTGTTTACAGCTGAGAGATATGTCATAATCATCTTTACAGCTGAGAAATACTATCCCTTAAGCCTGTTTATATATTCAGATATACAGATTGCCAATACGCCATAATCTGGTTACAGCTGAGAGACAATTTATAACCATGTTTACAGATGAAAAATTTTTTATAAAAATGTTAATGGCTGAGAATATAGTATTATCATGTTCGAAAAATTCACTTTCCAAGACAAGACGTTACTTTCAAGATACCTTTTCAAGTTTGGACAATATCAAATCTTGTTCCGTTGGTAACAATCTTTACCCTAATACCCAGTACATCACTATGACGGTTATCTTAGAAATTTATCAAATCATATTTAATGTTAAAAATATTACAATCGTGTTTTAGCTTAAATACAGGTCATGTTTTAGCTTAGAAATACGATATAATCATATTGTGACAAATTAATCATGTTGTATTTGTCAGGTGAAAATTGTAACATGAAATTAAAGCTTTATTTCATAACACTTGTTAAGTTTCGTAAATATTTTCTAATCTTTACTTCGTAACACTTTCTAACATTTTTTCATAACTACTTTTAAGCTTTATCTGATAGTAAGTTACTTTCTAAGCTTTATGTCAATAGCACTTTTTAAGATTTATTTCACAGCATTTTCTAAGCTGTATTTCAGAATACGTTCTAAACTTTATTTCAAAGCAATTACTAAGCTTTATTTCATAGTTCTTTCTAAGCTTTGTCATACTACTTTATAAGATTTATTTCACAGCACTTTTTAAAGTTTATTTCATAATACTTTCTAAACTTTATTTGAAAGCGCTTTCTAAGCTTTCTTTCATAGTACTCTTCTAAACTTTATGTTATACCACTTTTTAAGATTTGAATGCTATGTTTTATCTTCTATTTCACAGTTGTTTTGAAAAAGAAATAATCAAATGAAGTTAATATTATAATACCAGTACAATTAAACAATGGCCACTTCCCTAACTTGATCACTTTCATAAATTTAGTTGCATGTTCTAAAACCATCGTGATCGTCCTGTTACTGTTACATCGCAAGATGGTTACTCACATAACTTCTGCAAGAATAGTCAATTAAAACCAATTTTGCTTGTCTATCACATTTGCGGAATAAACTAAAAATGGATAATAAAAGGATAAAGTAAGCATATATTGTTTCCTTGTAGAGTCTTTATTTTACATACACACTCACCTGTCGTTTACAATTCCAAGGCTCAAAAGTGTTCAATTGGTTGCTAGCAACAGGCTCTCTCATCCACTGAATGGCTTGCCAATTGGTAACAAACCATACGTCCGGCATCTTCACCATTTCATCCAAAAATTTCTACAACAAAATGAAAAAAGCGAAGCATATTATTATGTACGAAATGCTAATAAGAAAACTTTAAATATTTATGACATCTTTAGTCCTTACAGGGTACTAAAATTACATATAATCTTACCAGAAATGCATTAATATTATTTTAAAAGGAAAACCTTTGAATCATGATATATGAAAATATAGTTCGTACACAGTCTTATGAATTGTCTTGCTATGCATTAACTTTTTTTTCTAATATCCATGTTCTGAATTGTGTGTTAGAGTAAGATTATTACAGTAGATTTTTAAAATGAATCTGGTAACACTTGTCAACCTAAATTTATGTTACTAAGATTATACAAAACAACTTTATTAGACTGAGAAAAAGGAACTGTGTCAACTGAACAATTTGGAGGGGGAAAATAGAACAAATGACTACTTGTAGATACCCCGTGTTGTCATACGTAAGCAGAAAAAACAAAAGTAAGGATAGATATTGTCAAACAATAATATTTTGTGGCCTACTTCACAAAGTAAGATTTAAAGAAAAGGCTCAGTAGAGGGTTTAGGGTTGACTATTGTAATGTACGTAGCATATATATATCAGGAAACATCTACGAAAAAACAACTGAAGCATTTGTAACGTAAGTATGGAGAGAGAAGAGACTTTGACGGAGGAAACAAAAAAGCAACGAAGGAATCTTAGCAAAAGTCCTAGAAGACGTAGATATACTGGGCGTAAATATAAGAAAACAGTTGTCTATAACAATATTTCAGAAAGGTTGTTTTGAAGTTTAACGGTAAACCTACAGCTTAAATTGGGAACCGAACCACATGCGGTTAAGAAGTCATATTAGAAATGGAACCAAGGTCATTCGAGCTGAAGATGTTTTAAGAAATAATTTTCATATTCAGTATGAGTATTTTCAGAATAGTTTTCATATTCAGCGTGAGTATTTTGAGAAATAACTTTCATATTTAGCATGAGTGTTTTAAGAAATAACTTTCATATTGAGCATGAGTATTTTGAGAAATAGCTTTCATATTCAGCATGTGCATTTTAACAAATAGCTTTGATATTCAGCATTAGTATTTTGAGAAATAGCTTTCACATTCAGCCTCGACATTTTGAGAAATAGCTTTGATATTCAGCATGAGTAATGTGAGAAATAGCTTTCATATTCAGCATGAGTATTTTGAGAAATAGCTTTCACATTCAGCCTGGACATTTTGAGAAATAGCTTTGATATTCAGCATGAGTAATGTGAGAAATAGCTTTCATATTCAGCATGAGTATTTTGAGAAATAGCTTTCATATTCAGCATGAGTATTTTGAGAAATAGCTTTGATATTCAGCATGTGTACTTTGAGGAAAAGCTTTGATATTGGGCATCAATATTCTGAAAGACATCTTTCATATTCAGCATGAGTATTTTGGGAAATAGCTTTCATATTCAGCATGAGTATTTTGGGAAATAGCTTTCATATTCAGCATGAGTATTGTGAGAAATAACTTTCATATTTAGCATGACTGTTTTAAGAAATAACTTTCATATTCAGCATGAGTATTTTGAGAAATAGCTTTGATATTCAGCATGAGTAATGTGAGAAATAGCTTTCATATTCAGCATGAGTATTTTGGGAAATAGCTTTCATATTCAGCATGAGTATTGTAAGAAATAACATTCATATTCAGCATTAGTATTTTGAGAAATAGTTTTCATATTCAGAATGAGTATTTTGAGAAATAGGTTTTATATTCATCATGCTGAAAAAGCATTCAAGATGATAGTTCTTATAGCAAATCGAACAAACTGTTGGGGACAGAAACTCATATAACCTTTGAAATGAAATGAAATCTTTCAGTTTAACGTCCCACAATTATGCCCTTTAAGATAAGGGAGACATTGATGATAGCAACTGAATGATGATGGAACAATTGGTAGAATGAAAAAGTGGGAAGAAACAGGAGTAAACCAAGAAAACCCACGGACACGGTGTTGTCCATCATTACTTGGCCGGGGATCGAACTAGGGCACCAGAAGTAAGCGCTCTACCACTAAACCACTGTGCACCCCGGTATAGAATCTTTGAAGAAAGACACTGGCGGTAATGGAAGAGTGTCCATGACGATTACTATATAAGTGAGTTACCATTTTAATTTTCTAATTTTCTTAACTATTTGTAGAGAACTATTGTTTATTTGTATTTTTACAGATTATAAATATTTCTAGAGATTAACTTACTATAAAAGCGTTAACATTTTCTAATCTTTTAAACCACGTTGTATGGAAATATAATCCGTAAGGTGCTCGGTTGCTGTCGTAATGACGCTTGAAATTGTGTATCAACATTTTGTAGATCTCATCTCCAGACAGGTGAGGAGGACAGCTGTCAACCATGGCACATGTATAACCCTGAAAGGAACGAAAGAATTATGTTTACAATTATAGTTTAATAACAACTAACCTTCCTACAACTAAGTAGTCAAGCATTATGTTTTTAATCTTATGTACTTTGATAGAAACAATACTTTCAAATACTGAAAACTGAATGATAAAGATATTTCTTACTTTGATATGTTATTAGCATAAGCTGATGTGGTTACTGCACATAAAATAATTAACACACAGACATAAAAGAATTTTGCAACGCTACGATAATTAGCCTCCATTTCTAAAGTTGGTTACCTCTGTTCAAATATTCTGAAATATATTTAATAGAATATATTAAAGTATTCTGAAAGCTGGACAAGTACAATGTCAGTAAGAAGTGGGGTTGCTAGAAGCAGAGGTTAATGCTTGTCTTGTGCTAATTGAAAAATGTTCTATTGCAGATGGGAGTGTTTATAATACGAGGGTGATAAGTAGGGGAAAAGTGGATTTGAAAAGGTAGGTAGCGGGACGTCACGCCATCCCCCTACCTATCTTTGCTAGTGATGAGTAAATTCCCGGGAAGATATTTTTCGGGAATATTCCCGGGAAGATTCCCAAAATGGGAATTTATCCGGGAATTTATGTTCAATCAGAAAGAAAATTGCATTCTATTACTATATTATGATTTCAAAGTTGAATTAATTTTTATATCACAGCATATTATTACTGTTGTCCACAGAGGATTCTTTAAAATGTATATTCTGAACGGTACTATGTTACTTTATTAACACTTTATTATATTTAGAAAGTACGCATAAATATATATTTATTTACAATATGTTCTATCAATTAAATATGTGTGAAAAAATTATATAGTAAATTATACAGTAACAGTTTAAATTTATATGTAAGTGGATTTGCTCAACTTGACTCTTTTACTGGTATTATAAACACATTAAATTTATAAATGTTATAAACCAGTTAGATTGGGTAAATGCTAGAAGATACATGTCTCACCAATTTATCAACATTTGCGCATACATATTTATGTTCACAAAATTTGCAAGATACTTACTTATCTTTATATTTTAGCCGTAACATTGCCATACACGACCTTTCATTCTACCTATTTCTCGAAATTCCATACGTTAATTCACATGTAAAAGAAGTCCGAGTACTTCTTCAGAAATTCGAGTCAAAGAGAGTAGATAGCCCGACGTCTATTACTAATGGTGGTTCAGGGTTTATTAATAGTACTTCACTTCTATTTCTACATAATTCTAAATTACTTTACAAAATGATTCCATTTTATCATTTGTAAATTAGTACTTTGCTAATTTTGGCTGTTCTTTAGCATTGGAGGCCAGCTTTTGCACCTACTTTTTTCCGATATTCTATTCCGATGCGTTTGTTTTATGGTTTGAAGCGTTAAATTACGTTACCAACATTAAATTCAGACAGCGTTGCAGAGCGAGCGTTAGCGAATGAAGGCGGGTTAGATCCCCGCATGGCACGTTGTTTTCTATCTTCGTTACCAACAATTCACTTCCTTTTCTCACATAAATCGCTTCCACTTACCTTTCCGTTTTGTATAAATACCCTACTGCCCTAAAAAAATGTTTTCGATACTTTTTTGACTACTTGAACATCACTATCAACTCATTTCTTCCATAAATCATCCTACTTTTTGCTAGTTTTGGCCCCCCAATTCTAAACAATTATCTTACTTTTTAGTGCAAATAGAAATGGAACTTAACAAATCATATTATTAGTTATATAAAGTACCGTCAAATAATTTTTAATTTTTTAACCTCCAAATTCTTTAAAACCTAGAGGTAAATCATAATATATTAAAATAAAGTAATTAGTCATATGGTTCTTATAATTTGGAAGATCAAGTAAATAAATTGAAATAAATTCCTTCCCGGGAATTTATAGGCCAGGGAAAAAACCCGGGAATATTCCCATTTTTTAAATTCCTTCCCACTGGGAATATTCCCACTGCCCATCACTAATCTTTGCCCATTGTAATTTTTAGGAACTGGTGGGACGCCGTACATATTTCTTACAGGTGAAGGGACGGCATCCCAAGCGTTCCCCTCACTTTTACCCCTGGTGGTACCCCGACAAACTGGTGATAATAGTAGACATGAACTTAAGCAAAAAATGTCTAATGAACATTGGCCAAAAAATGTGATCGTTTTTACGTGAAACGCTTTTGAAAGTGGTAAAGGCGTTGATATAATATCGAATATCTCATGAACGAAGAAAGGTATTGCTCTCGAGTCTAAATATTATACAGTCACACCCAATAAATGCAATGGTATACAGATAGGAGGCAAGCCACCGCCCTGCAACGAGAGTCATTACTAGGGAGCGGATTTTAAGGTGCAAAAATGTGGTAGGAAAAAGGGAATCAAAGGTGCTGAAAAATCACTCTAAAATGTGCAAAAAGGTGCTAATAAGATATCTTTATTAAGTGCTATAGTGTACAGTTACATGAACATATTTTATTCATTACACTAGCAAATATTGTTAAAATCTTGACTCTAAATATTTTACATAAATTGCAAAATTGTTTTATCTCATAAACTTGTACAATATTCAACATTCCTGTTAATAAAATTTGTGGTTAAAACCAACTCGGTATTTTAAAAAAGAAAACATTAATTTTGCAATATTGTAGCTTTAGAAACCGTTACATACTACTGGGTTTCCAGAAACGGGTTATACTTCATTACGCACATTTCTATATTTTCTAATGATAGTTTCTGCCGCTTGGAGCTCAGGAGATCCTTGTATGTGGAGAAACTTTGCTCGACATCGATCGGAAATCAGTGGGGCATATCTTATAAGCACATTGATAAGAAATTCACTTGTTGCAACGGTTTCTACGTCCTAATTGTTTCTCAAATTCAGTTCAAATTTGTCCCTAGCAAATCCGTCAAGATTGTGTCTAAATTTATAGTGTATTATGTGTAAACCAGACCAAAAATAAAACATATTATTCTGTCCATTAAAAAAAAAGACAGAAAAAAAAGACAATAAAGGCGCTGAAGGCTAAAAGAAGTGAAAAAGGGAAAATGTTATTGATCTAGTAAAAAAAAAAGTGCAACATTCACGAAAAAGATGCAAAAAAGTGCGTTTATTTCAGTTCGTTTTATGCCCGAAAATGCATATTTTGAACTTTGGCTGTTATAACAACTACAATTTTAGAAAAGGTGCTGCACCTTAAAATCCGCTCTCTAGTCATATCAGACAGATGCAGAAGCCAGATCTGAATTTCACATCTGCAGGGATTCTCTTATTGCGGTAAAACGTATATATAGATTGTATAGTGGGTCATGTATTATGAAAGTATTCTATCAGAGCTTTGAGGATAGTTTTGCGATGTCACTGAAACTGCTTTATTGTTCGAAATATCTTCTAGGCTCGGCCGCCTTATGCAGAGTCGTTTTGACATATGATTAGAGTCTTACTATAGGTCTGACTACTGCATGAAACATATGGTAGCCGAGCTCATTAGTATGGCGCTAATCACGCTTCAGAACGACTTTGCATAAGGCCCAGAATGTATGTGAAAAAAATTTCCTCTATTGACTCTACAGGTTTCTGGTCAACCATGACCGCAATTATATCAAAGGACTCTTGAATGCTATTCTGATGTTCTGATCGTGCAAATGTCATGCAAGCTACGTCGGAACTTTTGATTAAACGCATAGAAACCGTTTACTATAAACTCGTGACTCACGTAATGTTCTTTGAGATTAGAAATAGTGTTTGATAACAAATATTTTTAACTGCACAAGATAGTTAGTCTATAATGCATATTAACAGAATAATTAATTAACAAAGAACTCACCTCAACTGACAACTGATTCATGACCATTTCCCAGATTCCAGGATAAGATCTTGATGGGCATCGTTGGTTATTGCCTGTGCAAGTGTGCGGGATTTTATGATCCAAAGTATAAGGCCAAAGAGGAGGATCAGAGAATGGTGCTGCCATTGAAGAATCGTAGATGAACCCAAATTCTCTCATCATCAGAAACTGTCTGTTCCAGCCAACTCTCAAGAATGGAACTCTCAATCCTGAAAACAACAAAATTATTCTTAATACATGTGGTTTATGTTAATTACAATTCAATTTAGTTATGAAAAATAATAATGGTCCATTAATCAAGTTCTCTAGGCGATAGCGCAGTGGTAAAACATACCTAGATGATCCTTTTCTCCTTAGCAATGCAGCTACCTCACAGACGAGCCAGTTACTTTACTTTATTACTCTTGCCGCTTATGTAGTTCAACCTTAAGAAAAGCATTAGAGATTCTTCAATTCTTAAAATACATATAATGGCTTCTACTTTGTAAAAAGGCTCCTGTTCTCCAAACAATGATAATCGGATTGTCAACAAATCAGTGTTTCTTCCACACATGATTTCTCCTCCTCCCTTCACACTGAGTTCACCAACGACTTCTCCCCACCAAAAATTAAACAAAATTATTGTGGTATCACCAGAGGAGTCGTTGAGGAGGGGACAAATGGGTGACTGTTCCCCCAAGCAACCTTCTCCCCCACACCAAAAGAGATGTATCTGTTATATGCTTATTAAAGTTCTTTATTACTTACAGCATATAAAGAATGTTTATAATATAATGTGAAAAACAAAATTAAAAAGTAAATAAGTCATATCAATACGTTAAAATAACTAAAACAACTTAAATTAATAATCCACTTTATACTCTTATTTCATTTCTTAGCTTGTAGCGAATGCATTATATTATTTCCTTCAAGAGCCACTATTGATTTTCACTATTTAACTGTCAATCAAGAAATCACACAATGAGATCCATACTTGCGATTTTCCAATACACTCCATTATACATAACGTAAATTTTCTAGAAGAAATCCTGCGATAAATCACATTGCAGTATATAGTAATTTACTGGTTAATAGAAGAAATTCTAGAAGTAAATGCTATTTTGGCTACTTGACTGTCTCTGTTTAAGAACAACCAAACCAACATTATTAATAAGTAATGTAAAGCCGTATGAAAAGGTCTTGCCAATGTGACTAAGAATTAATATCTTTCATTTATCCCATATACTAATAGGGTAAGAACCTCAAATATGAGACCCTAAAAGTTAAGATGCTATATACTGTTTAATTATAGCATAAACGAACACTGTTGTGACTTTAATATATTCTGTGAAATGTCTAATTTTTGATACAAACTATTGGAATACATAAAAATATAACAATAAAAAAAAGATATTGAAAAATTTGACCAAAGTTGCTACACTGTCATTTTTATGAAGGGTATCTAAAGAGACCCCGGCTTTTTGTGTACTCTTAAAAGAGTTATTTTATTAATTCATCATTCAACACTGTCTTTAAGCCAAATCCTAAAAATATAAATCTTTCAATCTAACGCACTTTCTTCAACTTTAGAGTATACGCACTGTATAATTTTACACTTTTTTGTGCATAAACTGCAACGACTTTTGATCACTTCTTTTAATGTTCAAATATGTACCAAATGAGAAGATATGTCCCAAACGACAGTACAATGCCAACGAAATCACTGGCTCTATATACACAGGACTAACAAGGGAACATCTTATATTGATAGTAGCATTGCCTAATCAAACCATTGCCTAATGCGCAATCGACAGAGAAGTGAAGAAAAGTGAGAGATCCAAAGTTTTACTGGCCGACACTCAAAAACACAGGAGATACAGAGGAAAGAAGAATCTAGAATCATATGAAGATAGCAATGCAAAAGATACACTGACACGGAAATAACTTCAAAATGATGAAAGTAATCAAAATGGCATTTACACAACAGTATAGTAAGCAAACATTGTAACCACAGACATGCTCAATAACATCATATGTAATGCAGTGTTGCCAACTGAGCAGAAAATGAAGATTTGTTAAATGGCACGGAACACAAATTATATCATCTAGAAAATCTAATTATGAGTAGAACCATACCTGTGATGTTTTGATGTACAGTGTTGTAAACGTTTGAAGATAGGCCTATATGAATTCCTATATAAAGTTTTGTGTGTTGTGTTTAATATTATTCTGATTTCCACTTGGGAAAACCTGCTTCGACACTGTGCTTCGTCCTTTATTTTCGTACTTCAGTGATTATATTCTTGTTTGTCGTATCATATTTTGGTTTCAACTAGTTCGAATCGTGTACTGTATGTACTCTTCTACATCCAAGATTCATATAAGAATTCATGTAGGCCTAGCTTCAAACGTTGACAACACTGTACATCAAGACGCCACAGGTAGGGTTCTACTCATAATTAGATTTTCTGGATGTTATAATTTGTGTTCCGTGCCATTTAACAAATCTTCATTTTCTGCTCAGTTGGCAACACTGCATTACATATGATGTTATTGAGCATATCTTGGGGTACAGTGTTTCCTTACTATACTGTTGTGTAAATGCCATTTTGATTACTTTCATCATTTTGAAGTTATTTCTGTGTCAGTGTATCTTTTGCATTGCTATCTTCACATGATTCTATATCCTTCTTTCCTCTGTATCTCCTGTGTTTCTGGGTGTCGGTCCGTAAAACTTTGGATTTCTCACTTTTCTTCATTCCTCTATCAATTGCACTTTGTTTCATTGGCAATGCTACTATCAATATAAGATGTTCCCTTGTAAGTCTAAGAGACTAAAGAGACTACTTTGTGAATACAGAAATGTCGATAGAAATGAACTCCTAAGACCCAATATTACTATACGGGTCACATTATGAGACTGGTCTCATATACTGAACCCGTTAAGGGTCTCATAATAAGACATTCGATCGATAAACAAATGACTAACGCCATCTCAAATATAAGTGGAAGAAAACCTGTAACTCATTACATGTTGCAATACGCATATTCACTGGTATAAAAAAAATTAAAGATAAAATGAATATCAATTTACCTTCTTCATTTTCAGCACCTGATGTGTGCATGTTCAGAAAACTTTGTAGGGGCGCAATTTCTTCCAGTCTCCACTATACTAACAACCCTCCCATAACGAGCTTACGTGACTTCCGGTGTGTGATGGGCTATTTCCTTTTGTTTTAGCTCGCTTCACTACATTGCAGCTCTTATTTCACAAGATAGGTAAGGGTCTCAATTTAGGTGTCTATCCTCATATTAGGGGTTCTTACCCTATTGAATTTTAGATGACAAGTAAACATTATTCCTTGCTTCATGTGATATGATCATCTGTAGTTCCTGGGTTGCTGTAGACCGTTCATTTAGTTACAAGTACAATCATACTGTAGGTAAGTAGATCAGACGAAACAGATTACCAATAAAATATCGCAGTATATAAAGCTAAGAAAACATCGAGATTCTTTTCAACCTTTTTTTATCATGAAAAAGGTAAGGAAAAGGGTGTCCCATTTAGAGTAAATAATACGAGACTCAAGGGCTGGCTGGTAATAATACTGTTGAGGAAGTGATGTAGTCAGATGTGGCTGTCGTAACTGCCAGGCACTATTTTTACAGAGATTGAGTGTACCTCTCAGCCTGAATGGAAGAAGGTATGATCAGAAAATAATTTCCTCATCCATCTTGAATCAAACCCGAGGTTGATAGTTGGACCCACTACGACAACGCGGCTCCCTTTTATATAAATCGTCAGATTTAAGAAGAGAATAAGTCCAAACACCAAAGTGTTGAGAAATCGAAGAAAACACTATACAAGTGGTTTTCATTCAATTATCTCCAAGTTTGAACTGGGACTTGAGAACTATACACTATACCACTTATGGTAAAGCAAAGCTTGGAAATAATGTAGGAAACATTGTGGAGTTCAAAAACTCACTTTGAAGTTTTCGGTCTTCATTTCCTTCTTAAAATTGCCGATTAATATCATGTACCTCACTAATTCCTTTAATCGACAGGAATTGTTCCAAAAAGCGTATCCTTGAACTTCATGTTACTAGAACTAGAATAAAGTTACGGAGTTTTTACGTTCTTTAGAACATATTCATTTTCTCATATACGTATAGAGGACCATGTCGATAATTTACACAATACATACACAAATATCTCTGCGTAAATGCATACCTCTTATATCTTCCATGCGAACACCTCCAAAGCGATTAATGATGTTTGCCTGTCCAACCATTTCATCAAACCAATCTTCAATGGTTGCATTTCTACTCCACCAGTCTTCAGGTCCTCGGTGGCTGAAAAATTAAAGTTGTCGTTACAATTAAAACTATACTTGATTCAAAACTTAATCTAACATACAGTGTGTTTGAAAAAGAACTCCCTAGTTTCAATGTGTCTTAGAATTTGTACAAAGTGACATACACTATTCTAGTTTGTTATGTTTGATTCGTCAACTCTCCAAGTTTGGCTCCCCTGCAGTTGGCAGGTCTGCTTGACCTTGAGACGGCACCAATGCTGTTTTTTTTCTCTGTTTCCTCAATTCAGTCCAGGCAGGCGTGCAGTGCAGAGCAACTCAGCAACAATATGTACTCCGCAACAGAAAGCGCAATGTGTTATTTGGCTTCTAGAAACTGAGTCAGTTATAACAGTGCAACGTAATTTTAGACGTCAGTATGGTGGTGAACCACCTACAGCAAAAACTATCCGTCATTGGCTGTCTTTCAAGGAAATAAGTCTTTCAAGTAGAATATCGTCTCGACGTGTGCAGGTCCACAAATGAATCCCACGTTGAAGTCTACCAAAATTAAACAAAACTTGAAGGAATTCTCATTCATGATATGTACTCATTGATGTAAGTTTCCATTCATTTCCCAATTAAATTTATACTTAAAACTAGCGAGTTCTTTTTCAAGCACCCTGTACAGTATTAATCCCAAATCAAGCTTCATATATCAATAGTGTAGAATATATATGTTTCTAGACTCTTACCAGTGTTCCAATATACTAATTATCAAGGAAAAACTTATCAGTCTCTGCCTAATGTTAATTCCTAGTAGTGACCAGTTACCCTAACATGTGACACTACTTGCAATGCCTCCTGCCTACAGCCAGGCAGTTTGCCGACTTAAAACTATTATGGCGGTTTAATTGCAACTTAAGCTATATTGTGTAAGCCGTTTTAAAACTCTTATGGCGATTTATTTGCAACTTAAGCTATATTGTGTGAGCCGTTTTAAAACTCTTATGGCGATTTAATTGCAACTTAAGCTATATTGTGTAAGCGGGTTTAAAACTATTGTGACGATTTAACTGCAACTTAAGCTATATTGTGTAAGCCGGTTTAAAACTACTATGACGATTTAATTGCAACGTAAGCTATATTGTGTAAGCTAGTTTAAAACTATTATGACGATTTAATTGCAACTTAAGCTATATTGTGTAAGCCAGTTTAAAACTATTATGACGATTTAATTGTAACTTAAGCTATATTGTGTAAGCTGGTTTAAAACTATTGTGACGATTTATCTGCAACTTAAGCTATATTGTGTAAGACGGTTTAAAACTATTATGACGATTTAATTGCAACTTAAGCCATATTGTGTGAGCCGGTTTAAAACTATTCTGACGATTTAACAGCAACTTAAGCTATATTGTGTAAGCCGGTTTAAAACTATTGTGACGATTTAATTGAAACGTAAGCTATATTGTGTAAGCCAGTTTAAAACTATTATGCCGATTTAATTGCAACTTAAGCTATATTGTCTAAGCCGGTTTAAAACTATTATGACAATTTAATTGCAACTTAAGCTATATTGTGTAAGCAGGTTTAAAACTATTGTGACGATTTAATTGCAACTTAAGCTATATTGTGCAAGCAGGTTTAAAACTATTATGACGATTTTAATTGCAACTTAAGCTATATTGTGTAAGCAGGTTTAAAACTATTATGACGATTTAATTGCAACTTAAGCTATATTGTGTAAGCAGGTTTAAAACTATTGTGACAATTTAATTGCAACTTAAGCTATATTGTGTAATCCGGTTTAAAACCATTATGACGATTTAATTGCAACTTAAGCTATATTGTCTAAGCCGGTTTAAAACTATTGTGACGATTTAATTGCAACTTAAGCTATATTGTGTAAGCCGGTTTAAAACTATTGTGACGATTTAATTGGAACAAACTGTATTCCTTCAATTTAATTATTTCAAAATAGACAGTGATGAAACTGAAATGAAGATGCTTTGTATATAGTTTAAGTTGCAATTAAATCGTTACAATAGTTTCAAATAATATATATATATATATATATATATATATATATATATATATATATATATATATATATAAATTTAAGAGTACTTAAATTTAATTTGTAAATATTAAAAACACGTAAAATAACTGATCGAGAGACCAACGTGAAGTACGTACACAACACTTTTTAACTTCTAATTTAAATACGAGGGTGTTTTAGAAAGTAATGCCTCCAAGCCCACTACTTGGCCAATAGTACTGCAAACATTCTGAACTGTTTATAATTAATGCACTGATGTTTAAGCTATAGAATGTCATTTGTTTCACCTTCCTATCTCTTCTCGTTCCAGAATAATGGAGCAATCCATGGCATTCAGCGGTGACGTCCGGTTGAAACAGCGGTCTGTCATTAAATTTCTGACTGCTGAAGGTTACGAGCCCAGGAACACTCATCGCCGGCGACGAGTGATGGATACATCATTACGACCCGGAAACGAAACTTCAGTCGATGGAGTACCGTCACACGTCCTCTCCTCCGCCAGAAAAAATCAAAGTGTCTCATCTGCTGGCAAAGTGTTATTGACGTTCTGCCTCATCCTGCCTATAGTCCGAATCATTGGTCCTGCTACTCTTGGCTCTTCCCCAAACTTAAGGATCAGCTTAAGGATCAATGCTACAGTTGTGACGAGGAGGTGGAAGCAGTAGTTCGGCAATGGTATCGCCAGCAGCCACCACAATTCTTCGCCGATGACATGAAGAAACTTGTTTCGCGTTGGCGCAAGTGTGTTACCCATAATGGGGACTATGTTTAAAAATTATGTAACCATTTGTAGCTGACATTCCAAGATGTCCGTTGATACCTGTATCGGTGCTATCTGTCAAACACAAATAAAGGTATCATCGTGGAAACATTACTTTCTGAATCACCCTCGTATTTTTAATTGACAACAATACAGCAAAGAAAACTGTCTACAGAATGGTACGATATACTCTTAAATATTCAACTGTCCAACGACTTACTTAATCAATCCATTATATTATATCCTTTCTTCAAACCTTGGAAGAAACTCTCTTGGAACTTTGAATTTAGTCAAGCGATTTCCAAACTTTAAACCAAACAATATGCGTCTTTGGGTTAATTAAGAATTTAATCTAAACACTGATTTTGTTGGTGATTTGTTTCTGCATGTTTGACTGACCACGGTATCTTTAACTTGGGTCACTGCTATGGTTAAACCATTTTCCAGACACAATTTCACTATTTGGTTGTACAAAAATTGTGCGTGGAAAAGACCCATTATGTACCTTTTTCAATAACGATTCTTAGAAGCGCCCATACACGACAGTACTGCACCTGTAAGCCGAGACGCCAAACTGATAACAAGGCTACCAACTGTACGGGTTTCACCCGTATTGCACGGGTTTAACAACTCAAGATATGGGTGTACAGGTTGCTATTCAAAATGTACGAGTTAACTAATAATTTTGACGCTTTCTTCGTTCAGGCATTTTCGTACTTAAAGGAATTATATGATTAAGAAAATTCCGTATACAAATATTGTGAACCATTGAATTTGGAGAAACATCAATTGGTCAGATGTTACTGATAGTTTGAATCATGTTAACGTAATCATTGACAAGCTGTATTCAGAATTCACTACTTTAAAAAAAAATGCAAAGCGAAATTGATCAGTCTTCTTCCGTTAGTTGTAAATGGTTCAAAATTTTTGAAGCTATACCTGACTAGGGATGCGCACGAGACGAGTCAAGAGGATTTTCGTGACAAAATTCGAGTCGAGACACGGTTCTTCCAATAGAAAAATATATATTTTTCGAGTCGAGACATCACTTTTACAGCACATTTTCAAGTTGAGACAGCCATAAATCTTGTCTCGTGCGCATCCCTATACCTGACCCAACAGAGTTGTTTAATTTAGCTGCATTTGTATTATCAATAATTGCAAGCAGTGCGCTTTGTGCAAGAGTGTTTACTACGTATGATAGAAAATGCTTGAACTGAGAAAAAAAGAATCCTGCTGTATTGAAAAGTCCTAAAATTGAAAACAAGTATATGTTTCAGTCTGTTCAGAAATAAATGCTAATTACGGTTTCAAATCACCCTTAATTTGTTTCTTCAACAAATATATCTAAACATAGACTTGAAAAAAATAACATGGATCTGTTTAACTGAAATAAGGATCTAATTTAACGAAATTGAATTTGGAGGACTCAAGCTGTGAATGTCTTGAGACCCGGGTTTGATTCCCGGCGGGAGCTCATGTGGTTCGGATTCCATGTTAATCAGTAGGTCAAGTCTCATATAGCTTCGCATATAAACTCAAAATCAACTGAACTCAAGCTGTGAATGTATGGGTGAGCAGGTTTGAAGAGTTGGCAGCCCTGACTGATAATGATGAAGATCTTATGTATCTGGCGCGTAACTCTACAGTCGACAGTAACGTTGCCAAATTAGCCGGATATAGCCTAAACCAATCAACTTTTCAATATTTAATAAAAAATAATCAACAGATAATGAGAACTTACGTAATGGAATGCACAGCTATTTCATGTCCTTCATTCCATAGCTTTTGTACTTGTTGATAATTGGTGTATTCATGCGACACAAAGAACGTTGCGCGAATTGGACAGCCATTGGAATTCTTTCGTTCTTGGGTAAATAATTTCTTGGTATACAGTTCCCAATTCTCTGGATTGATAGCATCGTCAAACGTCAGAATTATCATTTGTGGAATCTATGAAGAAAGAAAAAAAAAGTATAAGCAAAGTAAATTTTTACTTTTGTATTTGAGGCAAAGTTTGATCAGAAAAAAAAATAGAACACTCTTCAGATATTTCTGGATAAGATAAAATACAGCGTTAGTGAAAAAATGGTCGGAAATTAAAGCGTATTTATTTTTGTATTGAAACAATATATAAAAGCAAAATTGGCATTACTCGAGCAAACGGCTCTACCAAATTTTCACACATCTATTGCATTTTTCGGATTCTTCTTGCACAGCATGCACTAAATGAGGAGCTAATGCATAAACCACGATAATATTACGCTCTTTATCGCACAATTCTTTGTAATAGAATCGTATATAGCATTACATGCATCGCAAACGTCCATTGCTAACACGAACAGAATATTCCCGCCGTTTATTTCCACCTTTTTCGCGCCCTTGTACTCTTCCGCCTTCCGCTTCAGTAAATAGTTACACTTAGAATACGTTCATTACCATTCAAAATATATTTCAATATGATATCCACTGACAGAAATTACTTATATTCCCACTCTTCTTGTTTTACGAAAAGTATTTGACATCGTATTTTACCTATAAATTTTGTTTTTTGGTAGAGCCGTCTGCTCGAGTGAACTCGCAAAATTGGTTGGAATGAAAAATTAAAGGTTATTAGTTTCTGTGAATATTACAAGTTTTGGCTATGAACACCCTGGATAACATGGCAGATATCCCACCGAGAATTCATTTCTAAGCAGACGCGATCCAACATATTCTTGGCTATCTGCTCCTCTGCACTGTAGATGCGATGGCTCAAATCTTCCAGATCCTGTGACACTGGGAGAACCTACAAAAAATCCTTCAAACTGCTCTGTTCCAACAGACCTTGTTCGTGCAAATTCCAAAACACAATACGCACTTTCTGCAACATAACTATTTGCACAACAACTAGCTCCTTTAACGGCTTTGACGTAAACTACAAACACAGATTATAAACTTACAACCTTCCTTTCTTCTTTCCGATCAATTTTGCATATACATGTTGATTCACTACAACTTTTTAGTTTTGCACTAGTTTTGTTTGAATAAGCTTGTACAGTATTTGCTTATAAAATATTTGTTTAATGCTTTTTTTATATGCAAAATATCCCCCTTGTAAAATTAAGTTAGTTATCCTCTTTATAAACATAATTTAGGTAACACTGGTCAACAAGGGTTTTGTCACAATGAATCTGAATAGCGTTCTAAGGTAAGTCGAGGGTGTTAAATTCAAAAGCGAAATCAGATTTTCTCTATCGGGTTCAGTATTCTTGTTGTATGCTACCCCTTTTTATTGAAATCCTTGAAAATAGGTAGAAATGCTGCATATGGTTTATTTTGCCATGGCCGAATTTAAGTAACTTGCAGATTTATTGATTGAAATAAAGTTGAGAGAAAGTGAGATAAAATCTAGAAAATCGCAAGGAATTTCGATGCATGCTCCTGAAGCCAAGGAACACACTCCAGCAAATGAGTGACATTTGGCAACATTGCCGATGAGTCATATTCAATCACATAGAATTGCATTGTGATTATTGCCACATGTGTTGCAGCATTGTGAGTTCTGATAGCGTGGGAAGTGGTTGCATGTTGTTCTACGTTAGTGAAATTTGAGTGGTTATTCAGAAGAAGAAAATGCCTCGCACCTGTGTTAATAGTGAAAATTATTTTTGTTATATCTGTGGAGAGGTGACTCTTAAGTCGCAAAAACGATGATTGACCTCGCTTGTAAAAAAAGTGCTACGAACTTTATTTTGGGTGTAAGGTTGGCGACCAAGACAAAAAAAATGGGCCCCACATATGATGCTTGACATGTGTTAGACTCTTGACAGGCTGGGCAAAAGGTTCATGGCATACGCCGTTTGCTGTTTCCATGATTTGGCGGGAACCAACAGATCATCCAACACACTGTTATTTTTGTCTAACAAAAATAGCTAGAATCACGTCGAAAACAAAAAAAAAGAGTGTGCCATACCTGAATTTACCATTTGCTATGAGACCTGTACGCCACAGTGAGAAATTACCGGTACCAGTGCCTCCAGAAAATGTGATAGTAAGTGATACACTTTGTATTCAAGAAATAAATTCTTAAACGTTAATTTTCAATATCTACGTCTTTCCCCCCCTCCACCAAGGTGACCAGACGTCCCGTTTTACCCGGGAAAGTCCCTTATTTCCAACCGTTGTCCCGTTTTTTTCTGATTCTCAAACGGGACGCCTAAATGTCCCGTTTTTAAGCAAACAAGACCCAGGTGTCCCGTAATTATTATTCAAAATATAAATGGTCAATTCTAATTCTGCACTCTTTCATACCAACACTCATTGAGAAGGTTCAGCCGTGCCTAGAACTTTTGAATATTTAAATGAGAATTGGATGTTCTGTGATTCAAGTGGGAATTGAGGGGGAATTCTGAGTGTTGAAGTAGTATTGTTGGGTAGTACTTAAGTTAGAAACGCTGTGTTATCATTCTTGTTTGTGTATTTTGTAAATTGAAAACACTGCTGAGTCCCAAAATGCAATGTGGAAGTCACCTCCCCCCCCCCCCTAGTCGCCGATTCGTATGCGTCCCGTTTTTGAAAGTAAAAGTTCTGGTCACTTTGCCCTCCACCTTCTTCGAAATAAAACTTTACGGTACGCTATTGACACTTCCCTTCGATGCTTTTGATTTCTTGTTTGTGTCCCCTTGGCAACTTAAGTTGCCACGGCAATTTTTCGTTATAGCGCAGAAATTCATGGATTGACGTTGCAGGTTTTAACCATCAAGTTACTTTGGAGTCTGTTTCGTCATAGCATCGTTGCATTTTCTTTGTATGATATATTGACGTAAGGTTAGCACTGTTTTTGGCTGCAATGTGTTTTGAGGAGAAAGACTCAACTGGATTGATTTCAGACTCCAGAAGGAAGGATTGAAGGTCTGTAAAGGAAGGATTAACTTGATTTTAATAGTCATGTTTTCGCAGTGTATTTTCTCCCTCAAAATTGTAACTTTCCGAAATGTTCCCTTTTTTGAATATGTATGTGCCATTTGGCAACTTAAGTTGCCGGCCTAAAAAACAAGAAAAAATAAATATTTTTTTTTTAATATTCTAATTTCTATTTTAGAGTACTAGGCCTATTAAGACCAAATAGGCGAAAAGAAACTTTTCAAAAAACCACTGGGGAATTCTGGGCACTAATGGGTTAAGGTTTTGACAATTGCACAGATAAAATTGCATACTTTGTTGGAAAACTTACTTGATTTGGCTCCATGTTTCCTGGCGTCAGTGTTCCATCTCGTGAACAGAAACAATCAGGCAGCTTACATGTGGTAGGATCGCACGGCGATGCTGCATTAGGATCATGATCTGGATCTGAAATAACAATATCCAATTGAAAACAATGTTTAATAATGCAGTTAAATTCTCTTTATGCGAATTATTGCAAATACAGTGGCGACTCGTGACACGAAAGTTTAGTGCAGCGTGCTAATGTTACCAATGACTGTCAATTACTATCTCTTATGTATACCCTGCTTGATATATTGAACATAGTTGAATGTACGAGTTGTGATTAAAAAAACGTCGAATACTTTTATTAGAAACAAACTAATGAGCTTTCATGGAATTTGATTTAATTTCCTTCAAAGTACTGTCCTTGAATGGCAATGTACTTATCCCAATGTTGAATCTATGACTGAAAACACTTCTGGAAGGCTTCTTTTGGAAGGGCGTTCAGCTGCTCTGTTGTGGCCCTTTCAATGTCAGGAATGGTGTCCTAATATTTATGCATGGTTATAATGTATGGAAGAGGCAACTCGCACCGTGCTATATCTAGAGAGCACAGTGAACTTGGACAGACAGGAATACTTTTTCGGCCCAAAACTCACGGATTGAAAGCAAGATGTGTCATGGCGTGTTTTCGTTGTGAAGAAGGAAGCAATTTGCCTATTTAACGAGTGGTTAAAATGCTTTTCAGGGACCCATACGAGATGTTTAGTTTTTCAGAAAGCTCTTGAATAGTCATTTGCCTGTTTGAACAAATCATTTGTGCCACTTTTTGCACGTTTTCATCTGTTTTTCACGTCGAAGGACGCCTCAGTCGTTGTTCGTTTTCAACCGACTCCTTGCCCCTTTTGTACCGCTCATACCACTTGTAAATAGTCTCGATGCCACCACTTCATCGCCATACACTGGCATTTTGGGAACATCTTTTGCACTTATTTTGCAGCTTAGAACAAAACTTAAAGTTGGCGCGCGACAGACACGCAAATCGTCCTCACTCTGCTGGAATTGGAAGCCAAACACCATGTCACAACTCGAACAAACTCGACACTGATTGTACGGTTTGGGCTAACGGGCTTACTAGTTGAAATGCTTATAGCATCGATAGATGGCACTGTACCAACTACATTCGCCATATTTTTTTGATCACACCTTGTATATTGAGATTTACTTTGAAAACTTTGATAACTTTGAATACTTCTTTATTATTGCGTCTGTGTTTTGTTCGAAACTAACTGAGATTTGAAACATACAGTATTGTTTACATTATTAGTAACATAATATAAAATTCAATTTAAAAAAATTATAAGTAAGCTATATTAAACAAGCGAATTTTGACAGCAGTTTCAAGATGGCACAATACTATTGGCATTTAACAAAAAAAATCCAAAGATCAGACATATACCGATCGATAATCTCAGTGTAGAACAAAATGGTATGACTCTGTGTAAAATCTCACGGATAGTTGTTGAGAAAATTGGAGAAATTATTTTGTAAACATTTAAGTTGATACTGAATAGAAATAACGCCATCTATTAAAGTGAACCTAATACTGAAGTATACTTTCATGAACCTCTTCCTTATGACATTATCAAGAAGGCAGTGTGTAGTACGGTTAATTAGATATTGCACAGTATACGAAACGGTTAATGAAATATAGCCCAGTATATGGTATGATTAATGAGATATAGTCCAGCATACGGTATGGGTAATGATGTATAGCCTAGCATATGGTATGGTTAATGAGATATAGCCCAGCATACGGTATGGTTAATAAGATATAGCCCAGCATACGGTATGGTTAATAAGATACAACCCAGTATACGGTATGGTTAATGAGATATAGCTCAGTATTAGGTATGAGATATAGAACAAAATTATTGTTAACTTTTAAACTCTAATTTTTGTTTAACTATGATATTGTTCAGAGATATCAATATGTTTCTTGTAAAAATTATTAACATGTAATAGTTTCGCCAATATCCGCTATAGTTTCATCAGACACTATGAATACACAGGTAGTAGCAGATTTTATATAAGAGACAGCGGAAAGACCATGAATCCTTATTGGTTACTGTAGGCTACTACAGCCAATCCCATTACATCAGACACAAAAAATACTTTTTTATATTTTTACTTATTATTTAATGAGTATCCATATTTAAAGAAGTTAATTGTAAAGCTTATTTTGTGAACTAGTTTAGGGCTAGTTATTACGAATGAATGCATATGGTGTCAACAGGAGGGCAAGGGGAATAGCAACTTTTGTTTCTCTTATTATTGTCGTTGGTGTATGATGTAATGGGATTGGCTGTAGTGGTCTACAGTAACCAATCAGGATTTAGAATTTTTTTCGCTGTCTCTTATATTAAATCTGTCCCTATCTTTATATTTATAGTGTTTGATGAAATCAAAGTAGATAGTTGGCAAGACTGTTACACATTATTTTTTTACATTAAACGTATTGTTTTGTTTAACAAATAGCTTAAATCAAATTTACGTCGATTAAAAGTGAAGCTTGCACAATGGAGAAGATAGGCTCTATCAATCGTAGATCAGGCAATGTTTAGTTGAAGGAAGCAAATCTTTTTTTCTTCGTGTTACAATTTCGCTAATATCTATTAATATTAGGTTAGATTAGATTACGTTAGGTTTCGTATTTTCATTTAGCATGGACCCTTTCATCTAGACTTTAACTGTAGATCATATCGAAATAAACCAAATAACATATTTGAGAACATAGTTTTCGACAAAATCAAGAGGAATGAATTTTTATTACATACAAAAAGTACACCAATTATCATTTGTTTTGCTGTATTTCTATAAATATTGTGTACAGTTGTGTTTTAAAAATGTCGTCCGTGAAGAATCTCAATGAAAATCAGCCTCATCGTTTAAAATGATTTTGTTCGAAAAATCAGTATCCACTTGTTGTTCTACAATCCATTCAACGAATTCTCTTCATTGTGTATGGTCAGTAGGGGCGGATCGAGGGGGACGACCGGGGCAATCGCCCCCCACCCACCCCAGAAGAGGAAACTTTATTTTATAGAGGAGAAGGTGAGAATATAGAACACTTTTTTTGTTTTGCACTGCCCTTTGACAAGTTTCTGTGTCTTACTGCTTTCACGTATAGAAGAGCAAAATTTGGTGTTTGATACATGTATTACCGAATGAATATGCAGAATTGTGCACTCATTTAGGAAATATAAAATTATAAAACAACCTTTCCCAAATTTAGGGCTTGGAAAATGTAATAAGAAATAGTGGGATAGTTAAAAATAAAAGCCAACTGAGGGATTAATTGTCTAGTGAAGTTTCATAAACTTATATTATCTACATTACGGTGTACTGCAACGTTGAGTGTGCAGAAACTAATAGTGAATTACAAACAAGAGGCCTGTTTACTGGTACTTTAGACCTAAATTTGGACAGAAAGAAATGCATTCTGCATGTCATTCTGAACCAAAATATGCCAACTGTCTGCAAATGCTGAAGGATAGTAAGAACAAACATCACATATGTAGTAATCGTTTTCACATGCTGAACATTCGAGATGAGCCCAAGACTGACACTTTACGCACTGAATCTACTCTTCGTGAGACCTTGAGATCCTTTTCTAGATCGGCAGGTAACCGTGGTTTTCGACCCAGTTTTGTATTTGCAAACTCCTGCTCATTGTCACTAACTTTTCTACACTTTTTATTTACCCTAACTGCACGTATAGCATTCTCCATATCTTCAGAATTACATTGTTGTCTCAAGTTTTTCTTCGTAGGTCCAAATCGTGTGCGTGGCATCTTGTACCTGCAACAATTGAAATGGTGGTTGTAATATGGAACAAGTAATTTTTCAAATGCAAGGTGTTCCATATTACAACCAGCAGCCATTTTTCCAAGCACCGTCAAAAACTTTGGTACGATAATCATTTACACTTTACTTACTATATTTATATGAAGGTCTCATCTGAGTACTTTTAAAAACACGGTACTTTGCTTTGCGAATAAAACTAACAGTGTGTCAAAAACATGCAAAATTCTTACCTTCTAACAATTGTTTAATGGTCGAAAACCTTACGCTCTTGCCTGTCATGGCGTTGGTAACTCAACTGCATTCCAAGCGCTCCATTGCGAACTGGTGAATGTATAGCAAGTGTTAGCAGTCCCCAACACTGGATCGCACCAGAACGAAAAGAATTATAACGAATTTCAAATTGCAATCCTGTTTTGTATTCCCACCTTCTCCTCTATATAAATAAAACCCATCTCAGAGTTTGGAGCTCTTAAATGTAGCTCTAAGTAGCAGTATTACAACCCCCTCCCAAGAAGCCCGTCCTAGATCCGTCACTGTCTTGAGTCAATTGAACTTTGTAAGCATGAAGATGCAGATCTTTCGTGAGAATACGCTGTAGAGAGCTTCTCGAAATGTTCAATTCTTGACTATGGTGCCGAATTGATGTTCGTGGACTATCAGCAACACTCTCACGTACATGTTTTGATGTTTTGTGTTGAACAACTTGTTGAAGGACGGTTAGAGTGTTTAAGATCACAAATTGATCCAGTCTCCCTAATATTTTAAATTAATCTCTTCATAGTTGATAATCACTATTCCGATAGTATTTGAACGAAAATTGCGAATTGTAGCTGACAAACCTTCATTATTTTAAAAAATATTGCTCAACAATGAAAACGCGTTGTTCTTTCCTGTAGCGCTTCATTTTTAATAACCCTGAACTATCAGCTGTCACACTGTTGTTTTTTTTTTTTTTATTATTATTATTTCGTTGGCAACAACATATCAAACAAATAGCACAAAATTCATATCTTGCGTGAATTTTGGAACATTCTCTATATATTTTGTTTGATTTATCCTAATATTGACGCATTTAATGATTGTAAGTGTAAGATATAGAGCTTTTTTTATTTATGTTAAAATCCAAATAGTTTTTACTATATTGTAAACCAGTGGCGTATTTAGAAGGGGAAGCTTCCGGGCTTAACCCCCCCCCCGAAATCTTATTTACTATAGTAAAGTATATGAAATATCTTGCAGAATTTTCACATTTTCAGGCAAAGTCCCCCCCAAAAAGTTAGCAAGCCCCCCCCCCGAAACAAATTCGTAAATACGCCACTGTTGTAAACTTAATTATTCATAAGTCTTCTGTTGAGAATTTCAAGTTGGAAAACACAATACACAAAAGTACACAAGTTATTATTTGTTTTGATGTATCTCTATAAATATTGTGTACAGTTGAGTAAATTTAAAATTCGTTGAATAAATTACGCTGCAAAATAAAAGGTATTTTATAGTAAAAGAAACCAGAAAATAATGCCTTTACTTACCGCACCATCCTTCATCTGATTCATCTGGACAATCTACACTGCCATCGCAAAAGAATTCTCGGGGAATGCAGGAGCCATCGGCACAGCCCAAATGAGCAGGGTTATCACAGTCAGCAGCATCAAGCATCGGTCGAGGCGCCTTCACCTCTGCGCAACAAAAAACACCAATATATAGAAAATTAATACAGATTTATAATAACACAGATAATAAGCTGAATACAGATGTACAATAGACAACATAAAGCTGGAAATTCTAAGTGAAAGATCTATTACTTCACAGAAAAAGAGCAGCATACTCCACCAGAATTCCACTCGTCGACCGTTCGTTCGTGAGCCAATTTGTTCAGGGAATCTATGAGAAAAATGGCGCGTTCAACACACAAAGGAATCAAATCCACTTTTTGACATTTTAAAAATATTTTATCCTTAAGATCTCTATCTAAGACTCCTTTCAGAGCTTACAAGACCCATGTCCAGATATTATCTTTTAAAAAACTCTAATAATGTATACACTTTGTAAATTTTCCCATGTACTTAAATGTAAATGCACCGTACTTATAATGTAGAAACATAAACTTTTCCATGTACTTGAACGTACCACACAAACTTTGATTTCCTTGTACTCTGAACGTATCGAATAGCATTCTAACATCAGTGTTGATAATTCAACACTTGTGACACATGTAAAGTAGCTGGAATGTATGGAATGCTAAAGCAAATGTCCCGAATCATTATGAACTGGAAGAGTAAAGCAGGATAATAGTAAAACAGTAATATTTTTTTTATTACTTGTAATATGATGATGAAATTTGAGGCGAATATACTTTGATCCCTTTGGTTTCAAAATGGTGATAATTATTCTTTCCTATTGTTCACATGTAAATCACATTGGATACTGAAGTAGACTTTAGGACTCGACAACGGTCAGGAATGAAATGCCTGTTCGAAACCATTAATGAATCAGCCACATTAACTCATAGAAAATGGCTTCTGGCTTATGGGGATCACATATTGGATTGTGCTAATATCGAATGTCGGTTGCAGCGGTTTAAAAAAACCTAAACTTTCCAGATTAGGGGAGAAAATTATGGTTTCTTATTTCTGGATCAGTGCGGTGTCATTTTCATAGACTTCTTGGAACATGTCTCCACAATTAGCTAGGAGTGTTATTGTTTATCACTGCTCTCCAGATCAAGAGAACGGAGCTGCAAGCTAAGGTCATCAAACTCCATCATGACAGTGCGAAGCGTCACACAGGCATGATAACACAGCAGAAAATCATGAAAATGGGACGGTAAGTCGACCCTCAGCCTACATATAATCTTTATTTGGCTCCTTGAGATTTCTCTCCGTTTGGTCGTCTGAAAGGCCACCTGCGACAGAAAATATTGGACAGTGAAAAGGGCCTCATTTCTTGTGTAAAATAATGGTGTAAAAGTCAGCCAACTGAATTTTACCAAAGTGCATTCAAGACATGGAAAGAACGTTGGACGAAATGCGTCACAGAAGATGGAGGTTACATTGAGTTGAGTTTAACGTCCCGCTCAGCAGCTAGGCTATGAAACGTGAACCTCCGGATTAACGTGGAATCTGAAATACGTGAGTTCCCACCGGGAATCGAACCCTGGTCACCCACGCCAAAGGCGCGTACGCTAGCCGCTTAGTCGCTCAGGAGGTTACATTGAGTGACATGGTCTTGTGGCCAAAGTATAAAAATATGTTCACCTAAAATTTCATCATAATATTTATTGCAACTAATAACAATATTATGACCATCTATGCAAAATTAATTGAACATTCCTAGTACAAATCAAATAATTAACCAATTAAGTTTGAAGGAGGAAAAATGGCCTAAAATCTGCATTCACACTACTGCTCAATTGCTGATATCAGGGATGGGTTTCATTGTGTGAGAATATATCTTAATTCGGATTCCACGTTGAACTTTAGGTTGATGTGAATATTTTAACAGCTCAGAGGCTAACATGCGTGCATTCTGTGTGTGTGTGGGCCCATTTTCGATTCCCAAGTAGAAATATTTGTTTTGGATAGAAATCCGAGTAAAATTATTTGGTGGAAAGTGTGTTCTTGATCAGCTACAAATGACATATTATTAAAAGCAGGATTGATAATCTTAGTATCTCAATCAAACTCCTAATTTGTTCACAATCAAGCTAAAAAAAAATATATATCACTAGCTGCGTTGTCACCTGCTTGACGTCAAAGATTGTCATTTAAGATGCAGACAAATTTGCAAACGAGCCTAAAGCTTGGGGAAATATAACTATGAGTACTATAGTACAATTCACTTACCTAAATCTACATCACAGTTGTCCACTTTCAGTTTGAAATCGCAGATCTGTCGGTTGACATCGAAAAGTAAACCCGTCGAACATTTGAACTCGAATACTTCTCCATCTGTAAAGAAAGAGATAATATAAATTATTCTTCATGGTTGACTACTGTACATTATATATATAATATATGATCGATCAAACTATTTCTAAAAGTGTGCACAGAAGCGTCCATGAATAACTCGGTCGATTGACTTTACAAATTAATTAATAAAAAGGACAGAGAGTTGAGTACCATATTGTGAAACTGTGATAATTGAAATGTGATAGATGAAATTGGAGTGATAGATGTATAACTTCCGATGGCAATAGATGAGGTCTGAGATAGAGCCTACTCTTCAGACGCTGCATCCATTGAAAAAACTCCCAATCTATTATTAAGCATACCATTCTTACTCTAAAAAAAGGGATTCTCAACCTTTTCCATTCACGTACCACCATTTCTAATATAGGGAGTATTAATTCCAATAGTGAGACAGAATGCTTACGTTAGAAAGGGGAACATTAGAAAAGAAGAAAGGGAAGGCTTAAAAAAAGTGAGGAAGAGGAAAGACGAGGTTATTGAACAAGCAGACAAAGGAGGTGCAGTGGTAGTGATGCAGAAAGAATGGTATGAAAGAAAATTGGATGATCTTTGTGATGAAACGTACGAAGTCATAGGAGAAAAGATCAAAGGCTGAGATACTCAAAGAAGTAGTTGAAAACGGAAGAAGAAAAGGACTTAAAAAGTGGGTGAAAGAAGAAGGAAGGGTTCCAAAGATGAAAGGATTCCCGAAGATCCAGAAGGAAGATATTAAGCTAAGGCCAGTATTGGACTGCAGGGGAAACTGTCTGGAACC
The DNA here is from genome assembly GCF_964235325.1 of Thermobia domestica. Classification (NCBI taxonomy): domain Eukaryota; kingdom Metazoa; phylum Arthropoda; class Insecta; order Zygentoma; family Lepismatidae; genus Thermobia; species Thermobia domestica. The sequence goes on along the minus strand of NC_137457.1, from coordinate 299,751,939 downwards.
ATTAGAAGAATAATTAAGAAAAGTAGCAGAAGAGATACGGATACGTCAAGAGAGTCACCGGATAAAGAATACGGAGGAAGTGAAAAGAATGTTAGAGCGTATAGAGAATAAGAAGGAGAAGACAATTATGTTTAGTATTGACGTTAAGGCAATGTTTCCAAGTATAAAGAGGAATTACGTAGTGAAAGTCATAGAAAAGGAAGTGAAAGGGAAATAAATAAGAGATTGGAAGAAAGAGGAAATAGTGAAAGCCTTGAGAATAATATGGGACAATAGTTTTCGTACAATAGGGAACAAACTAGTCAAAATTAAGGAAAGACTGAGTGAGTATAGATTCAAGATTAAGTCCGGTGTTGTCAGAACTGGTGATGAACAGATGGGAGCAGAAAGTGATAGATGAAGGTGGAAACAACCTAATATTGTTTTGCAGATACGTGGATGACTGTTTGGGGTATGGAGAGGAACAAAGAGACAACTGGAAAAATTCTTAAAGAAGACTGAAGATGAAGAGAAGAGGATAAGACTGGAAATGGAATTGGAGAACAATATTATAAACTTCCTGGACATGACTAAAGAGAGAAAAGATGGACGATTGACAACAAGATGATATAGGAAGGAATGTGCGGAGGGAGTGATGTGGATTACAGCACCAAAAGAAACTTCATAAGAAATATGGAGAGGAGAATAGAAGAAATAGATACTGAAGAAGAGAAAAAGGAGAACATAGAGAAGTTCCATAACTTACTAGAGCAGAAAGGATACAAGAAAGAGAAGTTAAGGAAGAACAGAATAGAAGAGGAAAGAAGGAAAGGAAGAAGAAAGGTAGAGGAGGAGAAGAGATGGCACGGGATAGAGAGCATTGCTGAGAAGACAGAAGTACTAAAGAACTTACTAAAAAAGGTGGTGTAAAGACGTACAGAAAAGGAGGGCAAAGAATTTTGGAAGAGGATAAGAAAGTGAAAAGTAGAACGAAGGAAATATGTGAGAAAGATGAAGGTGTAGTGTATAAAGTGAAGTGTAAGGATTGTGATATGGTATACCTAGGTGAAACGGAAAAAAACTTAAGGAGAGAATAAAACAACATAGGGATGATGTGAGACTTAAGAGGGAAAATAATGCCATATATAAACATGTTAAAGAAACGGGGCATGATATAGATTGGGAAGGTGTGCAGGGGCTAGAAAGGGAGAATAGATCAATAATAAGGAAATGGAAGGAGGCACAAGGGATAAAGAAAGAAAAAAGTAACAAATTAATGAACTGGACAAGTGGACTGTTAATACACGAGCTATGGGATAAATTATCAAATTGAAAAAAAAAGAACAAGACTAGACAGATTTATATGTAATTTATATCCATATATTTAATATTATATATAGTTAAATATTGTATGTAGTTATATATAGTTTTTATATATTGTTATATTTTATATTCAACTTTTATGTCTATATACATATATGTTTATATTGTTGTATTTATAACACTGTTCAACAACGAAAATGTAAATTGAACAAAATCAGCTAATTCTTATTGATTTTGTGGTGTTGATCACGAATTTGAAAGTTATTTTCGAATATTAGCTCTACTTTTCGTTTTACAGGCATGTCTAATAATAACGCTTTAAAAATAAATATATTCGCTTCGTTTGGGGTAAAATGTTACACTGATCTGGCAACACTGGAGAAACTATATAAACGCTTGGTTTCATTGTGTTCCTTATCTCAGTAGTGTTCTGCTATTGTTAGAAAAGACAGGTTTAGTGCAGTTATCAGCGTTTTAGGTGTGACGTTTGTGTAGTGCAGGACATAAAAATACAACTACAAGTACCAGTAGCGTAGCGTGATATTCCGAAAGGGGGATGCCAGTTAGTCATTTGTGCGATATAGTACTACTGCAAGCAGCAATACATAGCTATTCCGAATAGAAATATAGGGTTATACAAAATTTAGGAGGAAGCCCCCCTAATTGGAGGTCTAGTGGGGCATAAAGAAGCGAATGCGTGGATTACGTTAGAATTTAATAACCAATTGTCTCAGCTCCTTCTTGCTACTACCGTTGTGACGAGAAAACTAGGCCCCACTTTCTAGGGATGCGCTCGAGTCGAGACATGTCTCGAATCTCGACTCGACTCGACTCGAATTCGAGTCGAGACACACTTTGTAAAATTCGAGACGAGTCGAGACAAACGTATTTCTCGACTCGAATTTTCGAGTCGAGACACGAGTCGAGTCGAGATGGCTCTTAAAAATCTCGACTCGACTCGAATGTCTCGAAAATCTTTCTATAATTTTTAATATTATTTTGAAAAAAGTATTCACTCAGAAACAGCCTTGAAACCAATTCCAGCTTTTATTCCTTCAGAAAGGTACAGAACGCATAAAATTAATAGTTAATCTTTAAAGATCAAGATTTAATTTTCAGCTCAACTCAGTTAATTAGAACTAATAGTTAATGTCGTTGTATTTGGTTGTACTGCAAATATAATGATAATAATAATAATAATAATTGATTATCTAGTTTGTATAAAACTATTATCCGTAGTCTAAATCTAGTTTGTATAAAACTATTGCGATAAAGTGAACTTCATAAATTCTCTGAATGAGCAGTTGGTAGTCTATAGTAATTTAGCATAGTTATAATCATGGGCGGCGATTAGGGGGGGCAAGAGGGGGCAGTTGCCCCCCACTTTTTTGAAGTGATCACTGAACTCTTTTAAATTATATCATCTATTTTTCGGTGCTAGGCTAGAATCTTCATTATTCGATTTTAAAAAGTACCAAAAAAGCCTTTTCTTTCTGTTTTCTTTCTCAAAAAATCTTTGAGTTTTACGTCCCACGTTTATGCCGGTTAGGCTAAAGGATACGGTGATGATGAGTAATGAATGAAATGGTGGAATGAAGAAAGTGGGAGGAAACGGGAGAACCCCCAGAAAACCCACACACACGGTCTTTGTCTACTACAAAGTTTACTTGGCGGGGGCTGGGATCCAACCCGGGACCCCAAGCACAAGAGGTGAACGCTCTACCACTGAGCCACCGCGGCCCGTTTTCTTTCTCGAGCCTGGAGGCATTGTAGAACACGTTACATATGCTTTCATACCTTTCTGCGTGGAGACGTAGAGTGTGATGACGTTATAAATAAAAATATTTTTTATGACTTTTTTTTATTACTTTTGCACCTAGAAGATTGACATTTTGCACACACATTCAGTGCACCCCTTAATATTTTCCAGATTCTTTTCAGATTTCTGCGATAAAATAGGGGATCCAGAGGAGCAAAAAGGTGGGGGAAAAGGATATCTTTTTAACAAAGATCCCTTTTTTTCGCGATTTTCCCTCCTCAGATACATGATTGAGACATGTGAATGGTACCGTTGAAAGGCTGTTCTGTTCTAAAAAGAATGCTGTACGAACCATGATCCTAGTATAAATAGAGATGTCTCAGAAAATTTTTACCTGAGATCCCATTTTATACGGGAATCTGGAGTATTGTAGAAATATTATTTTTGGCGGGCTTACTTTTGCACCTAGAAAATTGAAATTTTGCACACACATTTAGTACACTTCTTAGTATTTTTCAGATTTGTTTCAGATTTCTGCGTTAAAAGAGGGGAGTACAGAGAGGCAAAAAAGTACAAAGAAATAATATTTTTTAAAACAAATAATCCATTTTTTTTATGATTTTCCCATTCAGGTACATGATGGAGACATGTGAGTGGTGCCGTTTGAAAGTATGTTCTATTCTGAAGGGAATGATGTACGAACAATGATCCTAGGATAAATAGGAATGTCTCAGGAAAATTTTATATTACATCCGGGTCATTTGGAGCATTGTGGGAATGTTCTTAGCTCATTGGTAAACATTTTCCCGCATTTAGTTTCCAAGATAGAAGCTTGAAATTTTTTATACACATTTTATATACCCCTTCGTATTTTTCAGTTGATTTTGAGATCTGTGCTTTAACAAAGGGGGTCCAGAGGGGATCAAAGTTTGAAAAAAATCAGAAAAAAATGCAATTTCCCTCAAAATTTCCCGTCTTAGTGACATGATAGGAAAACGTAAATGGAACCGTTTGAAAGGTTGTTCTATTGTGAAGAGGATGAGGTACTAACCATGATCCTAGGATAAATAGGGATGATGCTGTAGCTGATTGACTGAAGTTCAATAATTTGTCTTTAAAAAGCCATAATTTAAAATGGTTAACGTATATAGTTTCATTTGGAAATGTAAAGTTTTTGCACATATTAATGGTTCATAGAAAAAAGAATGGTACCATATAATATTTGTCGTTGCGTAAATGTGTATTGGTTATTTATCTTCCCGTGGAGTTAAGACAGCTACAGGAATTGCGTTTTAATTGCAATTCAAAGGAATTAATATTACAATTACGTCGTAGCATATGCTTGTAGTATTTACTGTCTTTCATTTTCTAAGAGTAATAACATACATTTAATGACAAGTGTGGAATTAACAATGTAAGTTGTTCATTAATCCCCAGTTTAATGTAACTTCTGCAAAACAAGCCTCATTATCATTACTATGATTAATAATATCCTTTCTATTTATTTGTTTTACAAATATGTTATTAGATAATCTGATCACACACTTTTCCAGACAGAATTTTAAGATGTTCATGAGCAAGGAATCAAGGGTTAGTACTTATGTGCTTTGCTCTTGTCAATTTCTTAATTAAATATGAAACACTCTATACGGTATTTTAACCGAAAAAGATAGTATCCTATTAGTTATACAACCTGTCGTCAAACAAAGTGTTACAAACAACCAGGAACACTAACATTGATATACACATATTCAGATAATATCTTGCCCCCCCACTTTTAACGTCCAATCGCCGCCACTGGTTATAATTATTGTGTTTTCGTTCCCATGAACGCAATAGGGTTACGTAACTTCTGGATTATTCGCTTGCCCAACTATTCTGAGGCTTTAATATGTTGCAGCATATCACGAGCTACGGATAATATATAATGTAACATTTGTTGTACTGTACATCACATATTATGATACGAGACTATTTTACATAGTATATCTTATCTAATATAAATAAAATAGAGTTTGTTTGTGTGTTTGTCTGTCTGTCTGTGTGCGACCTGGGGACCAGACGAGTGGACCGAGAGTTCCCAAAATTTGGTCACGGGTACCTTAGTCCAGGCCCCAGATCAAGACGAAGCGTTTTTTTTTTTTAATTTCGAACCAGGGGGGTCTCGGGGGGGACTTTTACTGGGACCGACCTGGGGACCAGACAAGTTGACCGAGAGTTACCAAATTTTGGTCACGGATACCTTGGTCCAGGTCCCAGTCTAAGGCGAAGCGTTTTTGTCAAAATTGGAACCAGGGGGTCTCAGGGGGGCGTTTAGCGAGACATGTAGTAAAAGTAATCCAAATTGATCGACATTAGTGTCAAATCCATAGTTTTCACGGTCGCTGAGATCAACGGTGACACTTCCATCAGCGATGACTTGCAAATTCAGCTACTACTGTATGCGGGCCGGGTGTCAGCGGGTGAGGAATACCGAGACATGTATAAATAGCCCATATTGATTGATACTAGTGTCAAATCCATAGTTTTCGCGGTCACTGAAATGAATGGTGATACTTCCACAGGTGTTGACTTCCAAATACAGCCCCCATGCGAAGAATGGGTATATTAAGCTAGTATTACAATAAATGGACTGCTTGGATGCCAAGAACTAGTACAGATAAGAACCATTCACTTCTATGAATAGGTATTTTTTAAAAGGATTTTTGTAAACACTAAGTTATAAAACAATGAACTACATACAGTAGTTATGGTTTTGGTTCCCAACATAAAAGAAATATGGATTGTTCATGAGATATTGAACTTCAACTTTCACTCCTGAAAAATTTCAATTTTGGAGTTAGGCCACTTGGAATCAAAGCAGTTCACTGTAAGATAAATACATTCCGCACATTAGTAACATAGTTGTTCAGGAGCCTTCGATTTCCATCCTCTCAAATGAAAGCTGAACGATTGCTTGATACATGTTGACTATATAGGAGAAATAGTGTATTAAGTTTTCGAGCTTTGGTGCGTATCCGTATTTACACTCTGATATAACTTTAAGTTCACACTCAAATCGAGCTAATTGTTTAATGCATTTCGAAAGATTTTGTTTTTATGCAGCTCATTAAGGAAAATCTATTTCATAATCGTAACATTTATGTACTAAGAAACTACGAACGTAAAGTGGACTCGACCTAGCCCCGTGGCCGCTGTGACTCAGTGGTACAGCTCTCACCCTTGGTGTGTGAGGACTCTGATTCTGTGTGTGTGTGTGAACTCCGCGGCTAGTGTATGCGTCTTTTCCGTGGAAGACTCGGGTTCAATTCCCGGCGCGAGCTCATGTAGTTCGGATTCCACGTTAATCAGTAGGTCTACATTTCATATATCCTCGCTGCTGAAAGAGACGGTAAAGTCAAAATCAACTCAACAATATATATGTGTGTGTGCTTATGTGAGTTTCCTCGTGGCTGTATGGTTAACACATACGCCTTGATCGCGGGAGAGACTGGTTCGATTTACGGTGGAAGCTCATGAAGTTGTTACCGGTATCCCACTTTAAACTGTAGATCCATGCCTCATATAACCATAGATATAATATATATGCCTTTGATACACTTATTTTCCGACTTGGAAGCCATCGAAAATTTCCGGACACAGAGTCCCGTAGACCGAAAATGAGAAACATGGGTACAGAGTAAAACAGCCATAGAAATTTAAGCTTTTTAGGCTAACTTAATCCTTACATATAACGCAACTAGCTTGGCCAAGTTATAATGGAGGAAATGCTATCATTGCAACACTCTGAGAATAGAAAATGTTCGTCAGGTATTACTATCCCCCCCCTCTCCTGCAGAATGAAAACCCTGACTAAAACTCAATATATATATATATATATATATAACTATTTTGTGTAATGTAACAAACAGTGGCGGATAGTATTCATGTTTCCTTGCAGAGGTCCTTACGAGGGTTCGCTTCCATCTTCCTCTCCCCAAGAACTAAAATAAATTAAAAAATTGCTATTACTTGTTAATCTTGTACAAAGGACGCAATTAAAGTCCCAGTGTAACACCCCTTCACATTTGGATTTTTCCCCTGGAAGAAAATCAGTTATTATTGTTTCTTGATTTCTCAGTCTCACCTACATAAACATACGAATAGAATTACAGGATAGGACATGTTTAGAGTGCTTGCACGTGACATCTAACTATATTTCTCATCAAATGTGTCACAGATGAAAATTTCCGTTTGTACTGCCTCTATTTTCTGGTACATATGTTTCATTTATGTTATGTTGCTAAAATTCGTTAGGAAACAAGTACAGACTGCGCCTGTGTGCCTGACAAACGTAAATGTACTGGATAATTATTTCTTCACTTTCTTCCAGAAAAAAAAGTAACCCATCTCATGTCGGCTAACAAAAGGAGGTAGCGGACCAAAGATAGCCGTTCTTTACCTAAGGTCGTTACACAGCAGGGGTTTCATTCAGTCAGAGGGAAAAGTAAAAAATAATTTAAGGTTTCTACATTTGTTTTGAACTGCAATATACTTCTTCCTTTTATTTTAAGAACCATTTCCTTCTCATTTGTCTGCATCAGAAAAAAATGCAAAAAAATTACTAGAATGTGCCTATTTACCCAAAGTACGTACTAGATCACTAGTTCAATAGTAAAATCACTAAATCTAGTACGAGATCATAAATGTGGCATCCCTGGGTTGGAGCGAAAGTAATGGTTGGAGTAAAAACTAGTCCGTATTTCTACTGTGTTCTGTTGTTGAATTCACAGAAATGTTCAAAAATAAATTCAAGAAGTAAAACACGATCCTACAAAAGACTGTTTACTTGCTCACTGGTTTTAGTATTGTGAACTGAAACTCAAGTGCGCAGTCATGTTGAATACTTCTGTCCCTTTCTACTTTACAACTTGAGGTGGGATGAGGGTCAGGATAGATCTAGTGATATACCGCTAAAGGAAGTGCTTCAGTACAGAGTCGGAAGCGATATGTATTGTTTATACTACTTACAACGTTATCCCCCACATAAAATATAAATTCACCCTTTCTCCCTTCCCTTTTTCGAATACAATGAACCGACTCTTTTGCTGAAGAAAGATGCTAAAAGAAAATTGAAACATCTGTGTCTAAACTTTGTTTGAAGCGCAGTCTTTTGTATTTGTAAGGTTTTGCGGGTGTTTTCGAGATAGCCAAATCTTTTACCATGGACTCCTGCTGCGAACTGACCGTGAGTAAACACCCGATCTCGCTGTGCTCAATTTCTCTCGCACACGTGAAATGGGTTTGTTGTTTCCAAAACAAATAGGAAGTTACCTTGTGCTTTTGCATTTCTGCACGCACACAGGTACCATTGCTGTTTTAATGATCAGAAGAAATATCAAAACCATCCGATATATATGATACAAAACAGCTAACAGAGGGGGGCAAAGATAAAAGTAGGCCTATACCAAGTTTTCCGCGTGGTACCATTATGGAGAATAAATATTTGATAAAGTCACGTAGATGCGCTTAAACCTATTCCATCTGTCCTTATAATTTTTCTGGTCTCATCAATTTCTCAGGAGAATACGTACAACATATGTCCAAATTCCATATATACTCTTTCTAAACTAATGAGTAAACTCATTAAGAACACCAACTGATATCAATAAACAGGAAAGAAAACAATACTTTATACTTCTATCATTTGGTACACATCTCTATGAAGCACAGCTTGTTTCTTTTCGAAATAGCTCCTTCGTGTCACAGCTGTGGTTAGTTTTGTTTTGTGTTAGGATGAAAGAGAGAAATGCAACATTTGCTTCGCGGTGAAGTTATATATATTATTAAGATGAGCGGTGATAAGCGAGGTTTAACAAAGGGTGCCTTTCGGATGCACAATTTAACGGGTAGTTGCAGTCCGTGTTGAGAATCGAACCAAAGCTATGTAAGACATGTTAATATTGAGCTCTTTTGTGGTAAAAGTGAACTTCAGAAACACACAAAAAACTTGAAACATCAAGCTAATGTAAAGCAATTGAAAAATAGCCTACCTATCGCTGCATCTTTTCTGTGGCTAGGAACATGCAGTGTGTAGCAACAAGAATCGTGTTAAGGACTTTTTTTTCGAACATAACATTCCCTTCCACACCATAAAAGACAATATAATGTTTGTTAAAAGAAAGTGCACATAATATTTTTAAATTTTGTTTGTGATCCTATCATGCATAATTATAAATAATGCCTTTCATACTACGAGAATGAGTTCAGCTGTACGTCATGGCCCCTCTAAAGCGGGGCCGCGGTGGCTCAGTGGTAGATCGTTCACCTCTGGTGCTTGGGGACCCTGGTTCGATCCCAGCTCGCACCAAGTGAACTTTGTGGTGGACAAACACCGTGTGCGTGGGTTTCCTCGGGGTTCTTCCGTTCCTCCCACTTCCTTCATTCCACGATTTCACTAATTTCTCATCATCACCCCTCTCCCTTAGCCTGACCGGCATAATCGTGGGACGTAAAACTCAAAGATTTCACTTCATTTTTTCCCTCCAAAGCGATATCTTTCAAAATTATTTATTGTTAGATATTGTAAATTTACGGTATCTATTTTAGTGGACGGGAAATTTTGCATCTAATCGGATAATTTCATGGCTTCTAACAGGAATTCGCAGTTACGAAATTTGCATCACTGTCTTTTGAAAGGATGCCTAGAAAAAATACTACTAGAAAATAACTGAAAACACAAAATGGATTTGATAGCCAAATTCACGTCATCTTGGTGCGTCATCATTTTTCTTTAAATATTTGTATTTAGTATTAGATTAGAGTTTAGTGTCCCTTTCAGCATCAAGGCTATATGAGACGTGAACTTACAAATTAACGTGGGTTCAGAACCACAGGAGTTCCCATCGGAAATCGAACCTAGGTCTCCCGCACCAAAGACGCGTACGCTAATCATATGGACAAGGGTGTTCGATATTTAGTAATGTGTACATAAAGTTGTGAAATTGCGCTTGTATAATGGAATGCAATTCCTTCTACTGACATAAACCTTCACAATACTTAGCTGGACAAAGTATCTTTAAAAAGAAAATGTCACTCTTTATGTTTCAGTTCCTGGTTCTACTGAAGGATGGAACAAATTGTAATGAGTGTTTTTGAAACCTACTTTGTGTAGTTGATTCATCATAAACTTGGTATTTGATACGGATATGAACTATTACACTTATTTGGTGTTTATTTCTAAATAATAAGTCCTAATACAATTTCATAAAGTTGTAATTCTTCTTTAGTTTGTATCACTTTACACAATGACAAATCCAAAAGGTGTGTTGTATCGGTGCAGTACCAGTTTTTCACGTTTTTCAAAATGTTCCAAAACCCAAAGAATAATCTTTAATTTTTGATATTTTAGTCGTCACAAATTACAATTTTATAATGTAGTCAATGTTTATAATTAGTGGGCAGTTGGGCGTTTAAAGTAATGACATCATAATAAAGTCAAAACCATAATTTTGAGTTGAATTGATTCTGAGTTTAACGTCCCGTTCAGCAGCGAGGCTATGTGAGACGTGGACCTACTGATTAACGTGGAATCCGAACCACATGAACTCCCACCGGGAATCAAGCCCAGGTTTCCCACGCCAAAGGCAAGTATGCTAAGAGTTAGCCACGAAGGAGCTCCACCATAATTTTAGTGGGCGATAAGAAATATCTCGCCAGTGCTTTTACAATAAATAAAATTTTATAAGTATTAAAGAATAGTGGTAAGAGATTTTATAATAGCTCTTTTATTTATGAGATATGAGTATTTTGAAAAAAAAACAACTAAAGAATAGGTTGGCGGAACCACAAAAGACTCGTAAAATAAACTTTCTTATAAATACATACGGACCTTACTCACCTTTTATAATTGCTATGCTTACGTTCTCCATAAAAACAGAAATTCTCTTTTAGTGATACTTTACACAAGATCATGAAGTGGGTTCAAATTTAATTAAAGGCAAAATACAATACAATAATCCACAAATATTGCCTCAAGTGAGTTTAAAGATTTCTAAACACTAGTGCGAAACCGGGCTCTGCCGTTGCGATCGATTTACAGGTCTTGAGACGAAAGTAAGAAGGGACTTACGCACACAGTAAGTAAAAACAATTAATATGCCTGTAACTTTCCCCCAAATGGGTGTATCTTAAAACTAACCTCACCATTATTTTTCTAATTAAATTCTAGCCCGAAATTATGTATCATATTACCCTATTCCCATTTTGAAAACTTGACCTTAATTCAAAATGGCGGATTTCAAGATGGCTGCCATCAAGGTCATATCTACCATACGACTTCCCCCCAGGACTTATATGTATCCACATGATTTTTCTTCACTTTTCTTCATTAACGCTCCGTTTACAAAGGGTAGTAAGGGACTTCTGTAGTAATCTCTAATAACCACATCACAACTCTTAAAAGTTATTAAAAAAAATAGAAAACATGCACCATGGCAAAAATTTGTCATCACAAGTAATGATGCATACATGCCTTCTATCAGCAAAAAAAGTTTCATTGAAATTGGAGCCGGACATTTGAGTGATGTCCCTTGTGGGATGTGATTGAACGTGACGTCAGAACACATCGCCCCCCTTCCCGGAATTTGCGGGAATTAGGTGACCTGAGTGAGCACATGTGGTGCCAGCTCTGTCCAGCGACCTATCAAGGATCATTGCGTGTATGCCAAGACGTGTCGCCGTTTTTATCCATGCCAAAAGTCGACATACTGACAATTAGGTAGGTAGTCATGATGGTCTGGCTGATGTGTGCGTATATTTTAACGAGTCGAGTCGAGACAGAGACTGTCGAGTCGAGACACGAGTCGAGACAGAAACATATTTTCGAGTCGAGACACGAGTCGAGACAACATTTTCTCGAGACGAGTCGAGACAGGCTTAAATCTCGACTCGACTCGACTCGAATGCATCCCTAATTGTTTCCAGTATCGTTCCCTTCATTTCTTTCTCGTGGGCGGCTTTTTTCTCCACATACCACACGTCAATCTCGTTCTTTCAAAAAAAAAAAAATATCGCCCCTAGAAATTTGTCATTTTGGGTCCGGAACTCAGACGCTCGTTCATGAATATGGGACTGATTGTATATATCATTTGAAGATGTAAATACAAAGCACTTAAACCAACTCTGGGGGCCTGTTTCTGTATCCAGATACTGAAGTCAAGGGCGCAAATCTGTCTTCAACGTTCGTGGGATGGGTAAGACTGTTCCCATAATCCTTTCCTTTTTTAACGATGTTCAAAATATTTATGAAGTTGAAAAAAAATGCTGTGGAGGATTAGGGAAGCAGAGTTGTCTATAACATCCGCAGGAGGGTACATTTTAAAGCTTATTGTGGGGAGAGGGGAGAAGAGACTTATATTACAGTAGATGAATCAGATTTCTGAGGTAAACCTGTTGTACTCGTATATTATATACCAAATGATGTAGATGAAATAGTGGTACATATCATTATTACAACTCAGTGCCGTGAGCACATTCTGAAATTTGAATATATGCATAATAATAATTGACATGTTTCTACTTACGCATCCACAATGGTCCACATTAAAATTTTAGGACATTTGTTTTATAACAATACAAATAATGACTTCCCCAAAACTATGAAAGAAAATCAATCAGGCCTATATTTGGCGCAACAATACTCTTATCTGAGCAAAATTATGATTACCACAATAGCATTATAGGAATTGTTACAGGAATTAAACAAATAGTTGAAAATAGACTACTAATAATTAATGACAATGAAATATTAAAGAATACGATTCTTTTTTAAAAATGAAACAAGTCAAAGGACATCAGTTTCCTTTGTGGCAGTCGGATAGAAAACATCATCATCTCAATCTCAAATCGGATTATTGGGGGGGTGGACAAGATTGTAGGGAACATGTTCCCCTTATGTCCCCGAGATTTGTGCCAGTTACTGAAGGGCACAATCTTTGCGAGTGACGGGGAGTGGTGGCTCTCTTGTCCTACCAGATCGGTGACCGTAATTCTACAGAATGCTTTAAATTTATGCCTGTGTCTTTGAGCTCCTTTACGATGAAGATTACAATTGCGATGCATTTAGTTACAATTAAGGCATAACTATTTTAATACTATTATTTACATAACCGGCATGCTTCAAAAATGCGTTGAACTAACCATTTCCGTTTTGTTCTATTTCCTTTATATTAGGGCTCGTACGTTCTGTTCAGAAACTACAGCTTAGTTCAAAATATATACAGTTGGAAATACTTGAATATGCCGGCGTATATCTAAAGCAAATGTGGGGTTGCAAAGGATGAGGAGGAGTGAGAAGGGAAGTATTGCGCATGCGCATTCAACAGAAAGCAGACGAAAACCCCGATGCTTTCAGTAGGCCTGGAAGCCCGAGGAAAATAGCATACGACAGGAGGAAAGACAGAAAATGTGCATCTGAGCGACGCGCATGCGTAGGTTTCTCTTGTCAAAGTAAGTCGAGAGAGCGCGCCAGAAGATTGCAGTGGAAATAATTGTGATAATTACATGCAAACAATTTATATATAATGAAATGCGTACTTTTTCTTATTAACAGGGGATGCCGGGCATACCGGCGTTCCTTTACGCTACGCCGCTGACAAGTACTCAAAAATACTGGTACAGTATTTCGAATGTATATTTTTAAATAGTTGTCGGAACTATTTCCAGTGACATTTTGAGGATTTCAATAAACAAAAATGCCGCGAAATTGTGTAAACAGTGCGGATAGCTTCTGCTACGTGTGTGGGGAAGTGACATTTTCCTCACAAAAGCAGACTATAACACCACTAATAAGAAAAGCCTATCAATATTACTTTTGTTGTAAAATTGGAGACCAAGATAAATCTCGGGCACCCCACATTGTGTGTAACACTTGTGCCAGCAATCTAAGAAATTGGATTAATGGGAAGGGGCGCTCAATGCCTTTTGCAATGTCCATGATTTGGAGGGAGCCAAGCGACCACATCAGAAACTGTTATTTTTGTATGGTTCCTTCCGTCAAGAAGGGAATTTCCACGAAGAAGAAGCGGGCCTTGGTCTATCCTAACATTCCTTCTGCAATGCGCCCTGTTCCACATGGAGAAGGACTACCTGTTCCTGACCCACCTAAAGAATACGATCTTTTTTCTGATGATGATCAAGAAGTTGAAGCTCCTGAATCAAGTACTTCGAAGGACCCTAGGTTTGTTGTAGAAGAACCTCCATGTGAACCACATAGACTTACTCAAGAGGAACTAAGTGATCTAATCAGAGACTTGGACCTCTCGAAAAGCAAAGCCGAAATTTTAGCGTCACGCTTAAAGCAATGGAATTTATTGCAGGAAAAAGTAAATATTTCAGTGTATCGGAATAGGGAGATGTTCACTTCATTTTTTACTATGGAAGACATACTTGTGGCATGTATAGATGTAAATGGTCTCATGAGGGCACTTAAAATTAATTACGAACCTACGGAGTGGAGGCTCTTTATAGATTCGTCCAAGGTGAGTTTAAAGGCGGTGCTTTTACATATTGGAAATGAACTTCCTTCAATTCCTGTAGGCTACGCAGTTCATATGAAGGAATCTTATGAAAACTTGAAACGTTTACTTCAAGCCATTAAATATTACGATTTTCAGTGGCTCATTTGTGGTTACCTTAAAGTAATAGCACTGTTGCTAAGTATGCAGTTAGGGTATAAAAAGTATTGTTGCTTTATATGTGAATGGGACAGTAGAGATCGTGGATCTCATTACCGCAAAAGTGATTGGAGTACCAGAGAAACTCTTCAGCCGGGAGTGAAAAATGTGCAGCATGAACCACTGGTAGATCGTAACCGAATTTTGCTTCCCCCTCTACATATTAAATTAGGTCTTATGAAAAGTTTTGTTAAGAGGATGAGGCCTATAAGTACCTAAGAGGACAATTCCCTCGATTAAGTGATGCCAAAGTTAAAGAGGGTGTTTTCATAGGGCCACAGATTAGGCAACTATCAAAGATCACAAGTTCGACGAAGTTCTCCAAGGTGAGGAGAAAGCTGCGTGGGAAAGCTTGAAGAGTGTTTGTTCACAGTTCTTGGGAAGACACCGAGCAACAAATTACAAACAACTGGTAGCAAAGTTGTTATTGTGCTACGAAAATCTTGGTTGCAATATGTCTCTGAAACTCCACTTTCTTCATTCACATCTAGACTTCTTTCCCGAAGATTGTGGAGCAGTAAGTGACGAACATGGTGAGCGTTTCGATCAAGATATTGCAACCATGGAGAAGAGATATGAGGGAAAGTGGAGTTCTAACATATTGGCCGACTACTGTTGGACTATTGCAAGGGATGCTCCAGATGTAGCCTACAAAAGGCAAGCCAAGCGAAGACGCTCAAAATAAAATAAACATAATCCTGTACAAGGGATCACTTGAAACTTTTGTCTACATTGCAGTGTAGTTCTTGCACAAAAAGGTGTTTGTACATATTTTTCATGTTTTGATGTTAATACTGATTTTTATCACGGAATTGTTAATGTTTAACTTGACCACGATTACTTTATTTTCTGTATCGCTGTGAAACTGGTATTTGCGCAATTTTGAAAAAGGAAGTACAAGGGTATAGAAAGCTATAGGTTAGGGTACTTCTTAACTCCCCAGCTTATCACATCAGAGTGACATAGATAAAAAAAAATTAAATTTAGGTTTTTCTAAGGATTTTGCTTAAATGTTCTATAAATATTAATACATTTGTATATATACAGCTACTGTTGTACAAGGGCTTTTTTTCACAACCTGAGCTAAGAAAATTTTTCTATTATCATTTCCTTTCATATTATGCTTAAATGAATGTAAAAATCGCAATTTCAAAGAATTTACATACTTTCGATCAAAATTTGTTGAACAGTGTATAATCAGTTGTATTTAGTATAGTTTGTTACTTTTAAATTATACCTAAAAGGCATCAAAGAAAGATTAAGAGAAAGTTTTAAGGCAATTGGTCAAGTATAAACAACAGGTGTGTTACAGATGTTTGGAAAAGATAAACACATGTGGGAGGGTAATTAAGTCAGGGCAGGTGGCCGACAGATGATGCCCGGAGGAAGTACGACTCAGGTGGCTTCCCATGCAATGAATTTAAGTACTTTCACTTTTAGTAAAATTTCAGTTGTGTTAAACATGGTGTTCAAAAGTTAAGAAGGAGATAGGTAAAGTAACAAAATATTGCATAGTCGTTAGAAATGAATGGAAGTCCGACAACGCATAGTCGTTAGAAATGAATGGAAATCCGACAGCATGTTCCCAGAGATTTCTCTCACGTGCACAGCAAGCAAGACGTTTATGGCGTGACTTCAGCGTGACCGTAGCACCGAATGAATCTGGTCCTCCGACATGAAGCAGCTGAATGAAAAGGACGAGGCAAGGTGTATCAAGTCAAACAAAGAGTTGTTAAGGTGTATTGTGGTGGTGTTACTCGTTTCAACATAGTTCCAAACCAACGTTAAAATTGCATGGGACATAAATCATCGGGGCATTTCAATTGTTGGAATCACTTCAGATAGAACATGGATTTACTTAGGGATGCGCACGAGTGAAGTCAAATCGAGATTTAAGTGTGTCCCGACTCGTCTCGAGAAAATGCTGTCTCAACTTGAAAATATATTCCTGTCTCGACTCGTATCGAAATTCGAGACAAGACGTCTCAAATTTCGTGTCTAGAGAAAATGTACGAGTTAAAATGTATAATAAAACTATAGGAAAATTTGCAACATTTTGATTAAGTTGCAACAGATTTCACAAGTTACGACAAGAACCAATTGACACTTGGATAAGACAAGACTATTCCGTCCCTAAAAAGAGGATTCAGTAAAGGCCCGTTCTGTAAAAGATGATGATTAATGTCCTTGAAAAGAGGATTCAATAAAGGCCCCTTCTGTAAAAAGATGATGATTAATATCCCTAAAAAGACAAATTAGTAAAGGCTCCTTCTGTAAAAGATGATGATTAATGTCCCTAAAAACAGAATTCAGTAAAGGCTCCTTCTGTAAAAGATGATGATTAATGTCCCTAAAAAGAGAATTCAGTAAACGCTCCTTCTGTAAAAGATGATGATTAATGTCCCTAGAAAGAGGATTCAGTAAAGGCCCTTTCTGTAAAAGATGGTGATTAATGTCCCTAAAAAGAGAATTCAGTAAAGGCTCCTTCTGTAAAAGATGGTGATTAATGTCCCTAAAATGCGAATTCAGTAAAGGCCCCTTCTGTAAAAGATGGTGATTAATGTCCCTAAAAAGAGAATTCAGTAAAGGCTCCTTCTGTAAAAGATGCTGATTAATGTCCCTAAAAAGACAAATTCAGTAAAGGCTCCTTCTGTAAAAGATGATGATTAATGTCCCTAAAAAGTGGATTAAGTAAAGGACCCTTCTGTAAAAGATGATGATTAATGTCCCTAAAAAGTGGATTTAGTAAAGGACCCTTCTGTAAAAGATGATGATTAATGTCCCTAAAAAGACAAATTCAGTAAAGGCTCCTTCTGTAAAAGATGATGATTAATGTCTCTAAAAAGTGGATTTAATAAAGGACCCTTCTGTAAAAGATGGTGATTAATGTCCCTAAAAAGAGGATTCAGTAAAGGCTCCTTCTGTAAAAGATGATGATTAATGTCCCTAAAAAGCGGATTTAGTAAAGGACCCTTCTGTAAAAGATGGTGATTAGTGTCCCTAAAAAGAGAATTCAGTAAAGGCTCCTTTTGTAAAAGATGATGATTAATGTCCCTAAAAAGACAAATTCAGTAAAGGCTCCTTTTGTAAAAGATGATGATTAATGTCCCTAAAAAGAGGATTCAGTAAAGGCTCCTTCTGTAAAAGATGATGATTAATGTCCCTAAAAAGTGGATTTAGTAAAGGACCCTTCTGTGAAAGATGATGATTAATGTTCTATGGTTTTGATGGAGGACACGTTGCACTGTTTCGACTTATTATATTTTTCTGTTAAAAGAAGTAATTGACATATACATAGGTCTTGTATTAGCTACAAAATTATGCTACTTACTTTATCCTGATTTATTGAACCGGTTTATAACATGTATTTTGCACGATTATATAAGTTCTTTCAATAAATTTTAAAATTACGAGTACTTTGTATTTGCCCATATTTCTCGTTTTATTGCCCATTTTACCTCCATCACTTGGGGTACTATGGGTAATTCTATGTCTCTTACATTACGTATTGTATTCTTTCACTGCTTCACAGAAGTCTCCCAAATATTACTTTACATTATTAGACAAGAAGTATCCTTTTATGTATTATAAAGTGTTTGTGAATTGTGTGTTATCTTTTACCTGTAGAGACACATTTATCACTCTGGTGCCCATATTACCCCGAGTTATCTTATAAAACAATTTCCAGAAAACCTCTAAGTGGCTGCTGTGTTGATGCTCATATAACTTTAGTCTACTACTGTAGCGCTCATAAATATAAGACCACCCTTCTAAAACATGTTTTTCGACTGTTGCATTTAAATTTGTTATTTTATTGAAAACATAATTACATATTCTGAAAGAACAAATCTTTTAGATAAGGAAACACTGATTTGAATTGATTTTGGTGGTTTCCTCGACTTTAAGCGGGATTTTTTTACTTTTGAATATAAGTTGCCTAAAATGAATATATTCATGCCGAAGTAAAGGATTAATATCAAACAAAAATAAGCAATACCTAAGTATGAAGGTGAGACAAAATAGAAAAACATTCATTTTCTGTCAGAATATATCCATGTGCAAGGGATTATATCATACAACGATTTTTTAAGCTTCAAATTCTCTCATAAAATTCTAATTTTCACGGGTTTTTACTATAGATATAACACATTGACTTGACGCCTAGTATTACGTTCCAAACGCTGTTATCGGCTGAAGGAATTCCACTCCCTTTCGCTAGGGCTCTCTTGCTTAGCAACAATTGAACCCTTATTGGCTCAACACATGGATGTGTCGAGGATGTGAGCTTTAGTTCGCATTTTTGCCAAAGTTCATTTGGCAACACTATAGTAATCTATAAAAATACTATCTGTCGGAAAATATGATAAACTTGACACTACTATCTGTTATCGACAACACAAAACTGCAGACCAACACACCGTCAGTCGATTTACACTTGTGTTTACATGCGACAACTGGGTTTGATCGGAGATAGGAGCAGTGCTTCTTTCCAAATGGCGAATGTCAATTAATTGGTTTAAGAAAAGGTGGAAAAAGTGAGAGAGATAGCTGACATCTTGAATGTTAATAAATCGTGTGTTCACCAGACCATTAAGCGATATGAAGGCATGAAACCAGTGTCCGAATATGAGTCGCGGCACAAAAGGCGTTCTTGACAATCGCGCTGTTAGATAGCCATGATGGATGATGGTTCTGTAAATAAATACGAATAAATACTTAGATTGAAGGATTTAATATGATTCCTTTAAAAATGAAATTGCTGAGAAGAGGAAAGACTTATACCAACAAAATAATGCATTTGTCATGTCTTCCGAAACGCTAAGAAGTGGTTCAACGAGATGAAACGTCTTCTGCTGGAGGATCCAGCACGATCGCCAGATGTGAACCCAACCACACGAGCCAACTACATGGGTGCTCCGGGTCTCCAGCACCCACACAAATAATCTTCTGGGTGCGGCGCATCCACAAGACTTTTAGTCTGGATCCGGATTTGAACCCGTTTCTCTTGCTTTTAAGTCAGCCGTGTTACCAACTGATCTAGGGCAGCCCCAATTAATTCTTGTAGTACTGGTATATTTTACTTTATCACAGCACAGTCCTTTATGACAGTGTTCGTAAAATATTTTAATTAAAAGTAAATGAATCAAATATCGAGACTACCCTGAGAACATATAGGCTAACACGTCCCGCCATGAGCTCCTTCGTTGCTAAGCGGATAGCGTACGCACCGTTTGTGTGGGAGACCCAAGTTCGATTCCCGCCGGGAGCTCATGTGGTTCGGATTCCACGTTAATCAGTAGGTCCTCGCTCACATAGCCTCGCTGCTGAACCGGACGTTAAACTCAAAAATCAATCACTCAACGTTCCGCCATTGATATACACTCACATAAATTTTGGAAAGTCGGCGCCGTTGAACCCAACTGAAGAGTTATGGGACTTAATGAACTGAGAATTAGCAAAAAGGAAATTGATTCCGTGTTAGAGCTCCGGGCAGCGATTGCTGAAATGTGGGAAAGCTTCAGGACCGCAAGAAACCTTTACGGGTCAACGCCAGAACGTGTAAAGGCCAACATACACTAGCGTATTTTCAGCGCGCATTTTCGGTCCGTAAAATGATGTCGTAAATTTCGGTCCGTAAGTTGGCCCATACACCTAGCGTAAAAATAGGCGCGTAAAAGAAGAAGGAAAAGAAGCGGTCAGTTTTCGCTCTTCCTTTTGCCTGTTGTTTCAGCACGCGGTCGTTTTCCAGTTTGCTCAAGTTGTTTGAACAGGACAGATCTATGTTTTAAATTCAGGTCCTATAAACATTATGCTATTAAGGAAACGAATAAAAAGAAAGAACAAAACAATAGAAACATTTGGACTAGCAAGTGATATTCAATGTAGGAGTATTTTTTATTTCTTTTCATAGTATCGGAATGTGAAAATTCCCATAGAATGTTTTAACAAAGTTAAATCAGACAGATTTTAAAAAAGAAAGAAAGAAAGAAAAACAAAAGCTAAATCCATGATTTTGCGAAAGCAGTAATTCAATTTAATAAATTTTCTCACTAAATTTGTTAGATTTCTCGAATAAATAAATAAATAAATAAATCTATCCTCTGTGGCGTAACATATCTCATGTAACCAGGGCCTACCATCCAGCTTGTGCTACTCATGCCTTTAGGGCACGATGCGAATCCCGGGGCGGAATTTCCTTCTATTTTGTTTTAATCCCTTCCAAAAGCAACAAATTGAAACATTGATCGCTCACAAAGCAATCAACTATCTCCTGTTAGGAACTATTTTATCCCCCTTCAAATATACACAACCTAATTCGCGCACTGCTTTTGGGTAATATATGCTCAGCACATCTGCTGCTCTTGTAGAATCTAGTCCTTAATGAAAGGGTCAACAAAAAGAAGGAAAGTCAACCGTCTCCAAGTACAAACAAACCAAGTTTTAAATTCGAAGTGTGACTTGACAAGTTATTTAAAAGTTACAAAGAATATCTAGAATAATTAAAATGTTATATTTAGAAAACGAATTAACACTTAATCTGGGATATAACATAACAAAATGAAAACAATATCAATTGTATTGTTGTACTTTACTAATATGAAAGGCGGCAACTAATTCACTCTCCTGTTTTCTTTCACAATCATTGAAGCATAGCATTTGTTCTAACAGTAACGATATTAATGCACCATGCTACATTACATTGGATAGTACATTTGCTCATAATAAGAAGTTTTTGGAAGGTAAAATATCTTTTTAAGATAAAATATACTTTACCTTAAATACAACTAATTTTTAAATATATAGGTGCTTGTGTTATTCCTTATCCATTTAGCAACTGTATAATAGATTGCTTTATATTTAGAATAGTTCTCATCAGAGTCGTAGCTAAGTTGGGGGGCCAGCGGGGCGGTCCGCCTCGGGCGCTGATAGCAAGAGAGTGCCGAAGAAGCAAGAAGAAAGGAAAGTATTGGAAATGAAAATAGATTTGTTAAAAATTTTCTTGCTCGCTACGTCCGCAATCCAAATGTTTCAATAAGAGTTAGAACAAGTTTTTACTTATTACTTAAAAAAAAAAAAAAAAAAAGCTATTATATATGATTTCTTAATGACGATGTGACATACATGCTGCCAAGTAATGACTTACAGTGTAAACAAGAGCGTTTTTCAAAATCAGAAACGGTCACAGTCTTAAATACGTACGTATTCGGCATTTTGATGATGATAGTTTGGTTAGTTAATCACGTTTTTCTAACCAATCGTTTTAATCATGACGGTGAGAATAAAGGTATGAAAAATGAAAGGAGTGAAGAGACACACAAGTTGTTGTTTGCGCGGGAATATTAAAAATGAAGGTAAACAAGGAGAATAATAACGTTCTTAAATTTGAAACAGTTGAAGAATAGGGGCTTAATGGGTCAGAACTTTACTCCACGAATTTCGTCTTTTTCAAAGACTGATCGCTACCAGTGTTTTTTTTTTTTTTTTTTTTTTTTTATTTCATTGACATATGAAATGCTTCCAATTTAAAGAAATTTATTGGGATCATTTCTCCATTAACTACTTGTATCGCCAGGATTCTTCTTTGTGCTTACGTATCTAGTTGTGTGATTTTTTTTATTTTTCTACATACATGCAAAATACACACACACATTATATATATATATATATATATATATATATATATATATATATATGTGTGTGTGTGTGTGTGTGTGTGTGTGTGTGTGTGTGTGTGTGTGTGTGTGTATTTTAATATTTTTATTAATAAAAGTAACCTTAAATTCAGAATTTTCAGTCATTAAGAAATTAAGTAAGTACTATAATTTTAAACATACACTATGTGATCAAAAGTATCCGGACAACCGGCTGAAAATGACTTAGAAGTTCGTGATGTCCTCCATCGGTACTGCTGGAATTCAATATGGTGTTGGCCCACCCTTAGCCTTGATAACAGCTTCCACCCTTGCAGGCATACTTTCAATCAGTGCTGGAAGGTTTCTTGGGGAATGGCAGCCCATTCTTCACGGAGTACTGAACTGAGGAGAGGTATCGATGTAGGTTGGTGAGGCCTGGCACAGTCGGCGTCCCAAAACATCCCAAAGGTGTTCTGTAGGATTCAAGTCAGGACTCTGTGCAGGCCAGTCCATCACAGGGATGTTGTGGTTTTGTAACCACTCCGCCACAGGCCATGCAGTATGAAGAGGTGCTCGATCGTGTTGAAAGATGCAATCGCCATCCCCGAATTGCTCTTCAACAGTGGGATGCAAGAAGGTGCTTAAAACATCAATGTAGGTCTACGCTGTGATGGTACCACGCAAAACACAAGGGGTGTAAGCCCCCTCCAAGAAAAACACGACCACACAATAACATCATCACCTCCGAATTTTACTGTTGGCACTACACGTGCTGACAGATGACGTTTACCGGGCATTCGCCATACCCACACCCTGCCATCGGATGGCCACATTGTGTACCGTGATTCGTCACTCCACACAACGTTTTTCCACTGTTCAATCGTCCAATGTTTACGCTCCTTACACCAAGCGAGGTATTTACCTGCGTGATGTGTGGCTTATGAGCAGCCTCTCGACCATGAAATCCAAGTTTTCTCACCTCACGCCTAACTGTCATAGTACTTGGAGTGGATCCTGATGCAGTTTGGAATTCCTGTGTGATGGTCTGGATAGATGTCTGTCTATTACGCTTTACGACTCTCCTCAACAGACGACGGTCTCTGTCAGTCAACAGACGAGGTCGGCCTGTACGCTTTTGTGCTGTACGTGACCCTTCATGTTTCTACTTCACTATCATATCAGACACAGTGGACCTACGGATGTTTAGGAGTGTGGAAATCTCGCGTACAGACTTCTGACACAAGTGACACCCAATCACCTGACCACGTTCGAAGTCTGTTAGTTCCGCGGAGCGCTCCTTTCTCACGATGTCTAATGACTACTGAGGTCGCTGATAATGAGTACCTGGCAGTAGGTGGCAGCACAATGTACCTAATATGATAAACGTATGTTTTTTGGGTGTCCGAATACTTTTGATCACATAGTGTATGTAGTAGCCAAACTACATTTTGGATTTCAAGTACGAACATTAAACATATTCTTTACCTCCATCGATCAATATTAAGAAATTAGCAAAGAAGGTCTCTTCAGAGTTTCCGTTACATTTCACAAAATATTTTTGACCGTAAAACGATCAAAATTAAAATCTTCTTTATGTGGTCACATACAAAATAAAATTACAAAAGTTTACAATTATTACTGGAAATTGATGCTGTTACCCATTTCGAACATTTTTAAATCACATAGTTTCTGACGTATTAAAATTTCATTTCTTATATATAGTATGAAACGTAAAAAGTTGTAAATTTTTATAACTTTTTTCAAAGTGGATTTGTGTACAGCAAAGGCAGTTTTGTAAGTTTAACAAAAAGTCCAAAATAAGCCTCTTGAAAACAGCTCTTATTTGTAAAAGAATAGAGAATGATCACTTTCGGGTGTTGCAATAGTCTGTGCAAGCAGCATGATAAAAATTCAACGTGGCATGACAAGAACAGCTGTTTCTCTTATTTGTAAATAAATAAATAAAGGAAGGAAGCTTGATAAGGTGAGTGTAGGGGCGCCGAATTCTACTTCGCCCCTGGCGCCGAAATCTCTAGCTACGGCTCTGTTTTTCATCCACTTTCTAAACATTTGTATTGTTTACTAACACTTATCGATTCGACTGTGATATTCCTCATTATTGTAATATATATATAATTTTTCGAACTTTTAATATTCTCCTTCACCGGACGCAAATTCTTATTAATTAATACACTGAGAAAAGTCTGTTATCCGGACAGCGGTATATTGTACAATTATACGGAATCATTATGTTTACTACAGAAACCTGCACGGAGCATACGTTATCCATATGCTACAGACTTTCCCCGC
Source organism: Thermobia domestica (assembly GCF_964235325.1). Taxonomy (NCBI): domain Eukaryota; kingdom Metazoa; phylum Arthropoda; class Insecta; order Zygentoma; family Lepismatidae; genus Thermobia; species Thermobia domestica. Next base: position 299,727,220 of record NC_137457.1, on the reverse strand, counting down.
TTAGATGTTACATCATGCCGTTGCAGGATGTATGACATCTAACAGTCTTCCATATATCACATACGTATGTGTATGTTACATACGCCAGTTGTATGTTACATGCGTATATCTGTATGTAAGATCCTGACCACCTATATACAGTTCTTTCGTTCGTACAGAAAGTACGTTTATTCGAAACATGTATGCGGAAAGTATATATAAAATGTACTTTTTTCAGTTATACATTTGCTGTACGTTAAGTCCTAAAACTACATGATTTACACATGTAACCTACGTTTTTAAGTACGCCACATAATTTTTTCTGAGTATATAATTTCACAATACGCCCTATGTCCGCCTCTTATGTTAGTATATAAGAAATTTACAGCATTCAATGTAAGGCCTACTGAAAACCTTGTGACACAGTAAGCAGACACTTTTGATCGATGTAAACCAACTTTTAAATTAAAAAATGATTGATCCAAATGACTGGACCAAGCCACATGTTCAAATTAAATATAACAAATTTGGTGTTTTTTAAAAAATAATTTAGTTAATTGTAAACAAATTAATTTAAGTTGTAGGCCAATGTAGTGACTATTAGTGAATATTCTACGTTTGAACGCATCGTTGGATGATTAACAGTTAATGAAAATATAATGAAACTAATTGTAAATCTGAAGTGAAGTGATTCAAATAAAAGCGTATGGATATAATTAAATACTACTAAAATTATTCCTCAACAAAGTCTTAAAATTCACTTAAATTAGGAATATTATTAACAAATGTGCTGTCCATCGGCGATTAAGGGCGTGAAGGTAATTGCTGCCCCCACATTTTTGACTTCACACTATAACCTAATTACATGCCCCCTTACTAATAGTAGTGTTTTGTCCCCCTTTTTAGTGTTCATACCCAATTGCCGTCACTGGTACTTTCCATTGCAAGTGAATAGATCTGTGTTTTTGCGCAACTACAATTGATTACGGAAAGTAAGATAAATTTATCTAACGCTTGATTAAAATTATTATAGTTATTTAGTATACTAAATATTAAATTTGTCTTTAAAAAAAAGGTTTGCACGTGTATGTTATATGGGAACATAAGAAACTGCAAATAATAAAATGTGGGGTTGTTACAAATGATTGTAGCTGTTTCATGAATTTGGCGTAGCTATGATATTTAGCATATTATCACGAAGCTTTACCACAATATAGACCTTAATTTATTTAATTTCGAACTTAGTCAAATTCGGTCCAAACATTAGCTATTCACAACACTCTATTCTCCACTTCAACTCAGATTAGGTTATTTTCAAACAAAGTCAAACTATTCTGAACGACTGGTTTGTTTAAATTTCACTACATGTTGGTACAAACATCCAACTGCTTATTAAAATTAACTGAGCTACCCAATCTTAGTTCAGATTTCTTTTTCAAATGAAGTTTAAACTGTTAACTCATTAAAGACACTTTGAACCAAATCCATTCGTTCATTTAAATTTATTATTATTATTATTATTATTATTATTATTATTATTATTATTATTACGTTTGTTTCACAACTTATGAACCAATGATTTGAACCAATCTATGTCGGAAGAGTTTCCATTTACTGGTTCAGAAAATAAACAGATTTGTTTTATTTTAAACTAGCAGCGTTCACCCCGCTTCGCTGCGGTCACCCCGGAACGCAATAAACTTTGTTACTTAGATAATTTTTACTTTTTCGCTTTCAAATTGCAGTAAATGTTAAAATTATAGCGCCTGTCATTTATGTTAACCCGCCGAGTCACATGGTCGTGCGGGTTGCATATAAATACGTTTATTTTTACCTATGATGAACTAATAACAAAGGATTTGTACGTATGGACACTTGAATGGTCAATTATCTCAAGACACTGGTAATTAAAAATTAAAGTGATATGATAAAAACCATCTAGGGTCCAAATCCTAATAACCCCCCAAAAATGAAAGAAATTGGTTCAGCCGTATTAGCGTGATGAGTTCACAAAGGATTTGTGCGTTCTCTTTTATATATATAGATTTTCATTTTTCTCAGTGTAAAGATCCGTCGAATTGTATGTTTTTAATACTCATAGTTCTTGTATTCATTGAATAAGACATATTTCACTGTAAGAAAGCGTAGTTATAAGGAATTAAGCAGAAAGTAAAAAGAAAAATGTAAACAAACTTGTATGTTATACGAAACTGAAAACAATTAAATATCAATTAATTTCGAAGCTCTAGTAGTAGAAGCACTAGACAGCTAAAATAACACTATTAAGTAAGAAGTTGTGTCAATTATTATATAAATTCTCCTGACACTGATGTACATGCTACTTATAAACATAATAAAACGATTAAGTTGAGTTGATTTTGAATTTAACGGCCCCCCTTTCAGCAGCGAGGCTATATGAGACGAGGCCTACTGATTAACGTGGAATCCGAACCACATGAGCTCCCACGCCAAAGACACGCACGCTAACCGTTTAGCCACAGAGGAGCTCAGTAAAATGATTGAGTTGTTCGTGAAAGAAATTATTTAAGTGTTAGATATTCATTGTTATTTAATATTTTGTGGTAATAGACCTTAAGTTAACGTTTATCTGGGAAGAATTGATAGTAACCACACCACAAAAGTTGAGAAATGCTTTAATGGCATACTACAAGTTAACATGAACTATTATGAGTGTAATCCTATTTCCTGCAAATGGGTGTCATTTCAATTTTGGTGTTAGGTATATTCTGTTTTGAGTCTACTTAAGCTTTTCAAATAAGTGTTGGTACAGTCCCCATCATGACGAGATATAATAAAATGTTGAAAAATATTCAACATAGCTGGTACCCTGGATTGAACTAGAACTTTTAGGCTGAAAAGCAAGCACACTAAAGCGAGCAGTACAATGATTGTGCTATTTAGACTTAGTATGTGAGCGTTAATGGTGAAATAGGATTATTAGGTCTATTAAATATATGTACAATCCGCGGCAAAAAACCTGCAACATGAGCATATAAGTTTATTGTGAAATGAAGAATTATTTTGCTCCAAAATAAGTGTGCACGGGAAGAGGCCGAGGTTTATCCTGGCGTGATTCGTTCCACTTAGACGTTATGTTCATTCCCTGTGCTGTTAGGCGTAGTTTCACAATACACTTACATCCTCATGTTGCAGGTTTTTTGCCGCGGATTGTACAATCTGAGGTTTGAAATAATTCACAAAGAAAGAAACATTAGGCCATGTATTGCGGTTTCTCACATTTTCTTTTTCACGAGTAATGTTAAGATCACAGGAAAAAATAGTGACTTTCTGAACCTATTTTGTTACAAGTTCTTGTAAAATTGAGAAGGTACTTAAAATAACAAGCAGCAGGTGGTCAAAATAGCAAAAAAAATTTCACCGAATTTCGATAGTCAAACGCAATTTTTTGCTGTTTTATCAGGCAGATATCGAGATAATATCTTGTTGAAGGTCAGGATTATTAGTTTTTATTCTTAAATATACCTAGTAGGTACCTGTAGCCTCTATGCTGGTAGTGATTTCTTTCAAAAATATTGTACGGGTAGCGTGGGACAAAACAAAATATCAGAAAGCTGAATTTGAACATTATTTGGTGAAGGAGTGTTCTTCATAAGAGTGAAATATAATTTATCTTTGCTACTGGGGACATTTTTATTCATATTCGACCGGAAAGAACCAAGTGAACGAGAAAGTATGTCTGGAAGTAATATTTTATGTTGGTTGCTAGGGACGTACACAGGAAGTGGGTCCTGGGAATCCTGGGGGGCGGTTAGCCTAATTTTAGGAATTTTAATATAAAATACCCTCATATTGAGTTTGGACCGCTCCCGAAATAAATTCCTGCGTACGCTACTGTTGGTTGACCTAACCTTCTTTCCCTTCTCTTGCTTTCTCTCTCTTTTCTAAATAGCATGGCATTTTTAGTTTGGCGGGAATTGGTCACATGCTATTAAAAGTCATGTTATACTTCTTTTTTTAATATCAGAATATAAGCAACTCTAAAGGTGTGACTTCGTTTTTATAAGCATCTTGAGCTCTGTGTATATGGGGAGGGGGCTAATTGTCAAATATTAAATTTAATGTTAAATTCGTAGTCGAAAGATATGTTCGATTGGATTGGGTTGGAATTTAGCGACCTCTCAGACAGCGAGGCTATATGAGAAGTGAGATCCAAACTGCGTGAGCTTCTGCCGAGAATCGAACAGGATGTCTTGCGCCGGAGAAGCTTACGCTGATCATATAGCCACGGAGGAGCTCTCATCATTTGCGAATTCTAATTAGAAAGTATTGGATTTACCTTTTTCTCGTGCACTCAAAATTAATTATGAATTTTAATTAGGAAATAATGTATCGTTTCGTGCAATAGGAAATATTAGTTTAGCCGAAATCGTATCTTGTATGGAAAGACTGAAACTAGATTGGAATGATGATTTCTGGTGAGTCTACCAGCAAACCTCAGCAACGATTCGCGAGGACAACACAAGAACAGGTTTTCTCTTCTGAAAACAATAAGACCAGACCAGGGAGAAGGCAAGAGACCACCTGCTGCTCGAAAACCTTTTCATCTGAGCCGTTTTTACGCGCCGTATTTACGCTCGAAGTTAAAAGCAGCCAGACTTTTCCAGCGTATAAAAATTCGGTACGTAAACGTACGCCAGGTCCCATACACTAACGTATTGACAGCTGCTAACAAGACTAGCGCATGAAATTTTATGGCTACGGCGGAAAAATACGTCAGTGTATGGCTGGTATAAAGAGTGCTGTAACGCAAAAGGTATGGTGGGCCAACAAAGTATTAATAAGATAGGCCTAGTGCGGTTTTGGAAGGATGGCGCTGCTGCTGTGTTTACATCAGTTTCTTGGCAAGCACGGTGGGAGCGGAGAGTTTCACTCTGCAGTGTATGCAACGGTTTTTAAAAGTTACAGTTTGGATGTTATGCATAGCGTAATTTATTTCCACTTAATAAAAAGAACGCCGTAAGTTATGTGGTTGTAGTAAAATCATTCCTGCAGTAATGCAGATGTATTGTGAATAGTAATATATGAATGGAAATTACCAATTTAAGAACAACATAGCATAATTGACAATTCAGTGAGCTTCTACCGTATATTAAGCAGATTGTATAAAAATTGATTACGTTTTATTCGGTGTCATTGTAAAAGAAGAGCAGCCTGGAAAACGCTGCTCGCTGGTTTGTTCGCAAGTTAATATGGAGGGTGTATTTTTTATTGTTGTTTGCTTGTTACTTAAGATGTTCTGCAAATAACTTCAATGACTTTTGAAACTGTTTGTCTTAACTTGAGGGGCGGATCCAGGCTGAATGCTTGGAGGGCGGTCGTTCGAAGTGAAATCAAGGTAAGAGTATATTAAAAAAAAAAAGTAAAACAACTTTAGAAAAGGAGAGTAGCTATTGTCTGCAATTTCTAGAACAGAAATGGCCACCTGTGATTTCGAAGCTGGACATTTTTTTGAGCAAGAACACCAATGTAAGTTTTTTTTTTTTTTTTTTTGCAATTTCTTGCTTTATTTGCTTGCTTTATGCTTCTTCTGCAACGTAAAACAAAAAAAAAAAGTAAGGTCTAGCTATTTTAGGTTTTATTTTACATTTATAATACAAAGGTGAAAATTCTTAGGTTTTACTTTTAAAATAAAAAATACCCTATTCTGAGCGGGGGGCAATCGTCCCGATCGCCCCGCCCCCTGCATCTGTCCCTGACTTGAGCATATGCGTAAAGTGGTTTATTACGCATAGGACAAAAAGAACTGTGATAGATTGATTACAAGTAATCTGGTTAGAAACACTGCTGCTTGCATTTTAGTTCCAAAACCGGCCGCCCGCACTCGTTCGCCGGTCAGGTAAATAAATAAATTATGAAAACCAAGAAAAACATTGGAAATGTATATTTTTTACAGATTTTGCAGAGATATAAAATCGCTGGTTTCACGACATCACTTGAACATTAAGAAAAAGTTCATGGAAACCAAACTGATTTTTGTCTTTGTAATAATTTACCAAACAGGAATTGTATATTGCAAATGATGAAGTTGGCAATTTTATGTTATGAGAAAAAAAAATAACGAAACTTTTTTTAATGTATGTGTTTCTGGTTGGATTTACAGTATGAATACAACGATGTGGTATTCCTACTTGTCTGAAATCTTAACGATTGTATAAACAAAAGAATTTACATTTCACGCATCTACACATAATTTTTTTTATTATTTACTTGTGCGTTCGTAAACGGTACACGACTCTCCTTAAAGGCTCGAATGTTCTCATGGTTTCAATTTATTTAGAATTGTCCACACAAAAAAACAAGTTGCGCCATCAACAAACACTATGGTGAAATCGTGAGAATGAAGCCGGGCAGTAAAATACCGCTAAGTTATATTAGCAACAAAAATATACATACAATGGTTCTTTTCTTGTTTTAATGCTAAACTCTGCTTTTAAAAGTCCGTTTGAAAGATAAGTATCACATCCAAGCTATAACGACATCTTGAGTTAAGAAATATTGCCGACATACATGTCTTCCTTTACAGACTGATTTTGCTAGTTCTAAGAACATGTCATCATATTTTTTAAGTTTGTTTAGTCATGCAGCAAGAAAACAAGAGCATGGATTCCGTATTGGTGCTTAAGAAGCTTACTTTAAATGTATCATTTTATTTCATTTTGTGGTGTATTATTATTATTATTATTATTATTATTATTATTATTATTATTATTATTATTATTATTATTATTATTATTATTGTGGTTCTAGACTATAGGTACTGTAGAAGATGAGCAGTACCGGTATTTTAACTTTAAAAACGAGGCGCATATGGATTGTATTTCATTCACCCCAATTATATTCAACATTCACAGTGAATATTTAATGAAGGAAGTACTAATGGGAATTGGGGATTTCAAGATTGGAGGACAAGATTTGATATGCGGATGATACAGTTATTATAAAAAATGAAATGAAATCTTTAAGTTTTACGTCCCACGATTATTCCGGTTTGGCTAAAGGAGACCGTGATGATGAGAGATGAGTGAAATGGTGGAATGAAGAAAGTGGGAGGAAACGGGAGAACCCCGAGGAAACCCACGAGCACGGTGTTTGTCCACCACAAAGTCCACACGGCGCGAGCTGGGATCGAATCATGGGACCCCAAGCACCGAAGCTGAATACAGTTATTATAGCTAAAACCGAAAAAGGACTACAGGAGATGATTGACAAAATAGTTAACACTGGAAAACTGTATCGAGTCGAGTTGAGTTGAACTTAAGTTTAGCGTCCCTTTCAGCAGCGAGGCTATATGAGACGTGGACCTACTGATTAACGTGGAATCCGAACCACATGAGCTCCCGCAGGGAATCGAACCCAGGTCTCCCGCGCCAAAGGCGCGTACGCTGACCGCTTAGTAGTGTTGCCACGAGACGAGACATTTCTCGTGTCTCGTCTCGTCTCGTCTCGTCTCGTAAACGAGACGGGACACGAGACGGGACAGAACCCTCTTAAACGAGACACGAGACGAGACAGACTACTTGTCCCGTCTCGAAAACGAGACGAGACACGAGACGAGACGGTACGTCTCGTGAAATGTCTCGTCTCGTCTCGTCTCGTGTCTCGAAAATGAAAACGCTGGCGGGAATAGCCAAGATTGAAATTGCCAGTGGTCATATATATAGATTGCAAAAGGAAAATCCCCTTTGTGAGAAAACATGTTGAAAAGCCTTGAAAGAAAAGTGTCCTCTGTCTATTGAATGAAACAATCTTGATACATGAGCTTCCAGGAATATCATCCTTAATGTCTTGTCCCCAATTCCCCTTGCTGTAAACTGAGGAATTCTCATTTTTTTATTTCTGGCTGGAATGATGACAAACAAAATCAAAGACAGGGAAGATTTTTACAAGGTCAAGAAACCGAACTACCACCACCATCTATTCAATTTGAAAACTGGGTAAGGTCTACACTTGTCTTTATTCTCTGGTGGCGGTATTCTTTTTGCTATATGAACCGAAAACGGCAATTGAAGTATGTCATCTTGCAACTAAAATTTTGTCTTCTCTCTCTCTCTCTCTCTCTCACACACACATACACACACACATAAAAACACACTTTTACCATTTTACCAATCGCTCGCTTATTATACAGCAGTCATGTTGTAAAATGCACCTCTTCGTTTGGAAGGCGGGCGGACGACAAAAGAAGCAAAGATATTATCGACGAACCCTTCAAATTGTTTGCTTTCAGCAAATTTATGATACTAACAATAACACTTTAGGTGAAGAGGTTTTACAGGGGGACCTTCGTTTTGTTACGCGAAAATGTTTGATCTGACCAGAGTGCGAAATTGCCCTCTGCTTTCATGTTGAGAGGAGGGTAATACTTCCCTTTCCTAGTGAATAATATTCATTAGGACCTGAATTATCTTCAGAAATTGTTTCTTACAGGCGCACTAAACCTCTCGAACTTGATAAGCGTGAAGAACATTTGGTATAATATTCATGGAACTCCGTTGAAAGCAGAAAATATCATGAGAATGATCAAAATTCGAACATTGAAGAATATAATTAACAGAAAAGAAATAGGATACCCAAACCATGTTTTTAAACTTGCTATAAAATGTATATCCTATATTTTTACTAATTCCTTACTCCCATGAAAGTATCCTGGGGAGGATATTCTCTCCTTTTTTTTCAGACTGAAATCCTTTTATCCCGTACGATTCCCCCCCCCCTGACAGTACGAAAAAACAAATGTTGTTAAAATCCATACACATGACCCTTCCGGGACTCAACCCGGGACCTTCAAGCCGATGGTCTATCGCCGCAGACCGCTCGGCTTGGTATGAAGATGTACGTTGTATGATTGCGAATAGATCCCGACAATATAAGGAACTTTAATCCAAAATGGCCACCCAAAAATCAACTTTTTTTTAAGCCATTAGCTAATCTGGGTGTACTGTCATGAGTTTGTTACACAAACGGGGCAAGCACCACATAGTAGCACACACCCCGCGGTTATGGGAACAGATTTGAACCATGGAGATGAAGACTGGCCCCAAGCATTCTTTCGTCCGATGTGTCGTTCAGCTCCCATTACTATGGCACTTTAAGTAGAGCTTAGTGTGCAGTAACATATAAAATTTCAATCAAATACTTTCCATTACTCAATAAAATTATTTGGTTCCGAGCTTTAAAAAAAATAATTGCAACAAATCTATATATGCTAAAATGGAAAGTAGTTTTTGGATTGTTATGGGTTAACACTGTGAAAACTATAGGCTGGAATATATGAAATCAAAGTGTACATACATATCTATCTCCATATTTATCTATATATCTTTCCATCTCTCTCTCTCTCTCTCTCACTGTATATATATATATATATATATATATATAGAGAGAGAGAGAGAGAGAGAGACACTATAAAGCAAGTGGGCTCATAGTATACGATAGTGTCGGGGATGATGACACCTTTACATCGAACTTTGCTTGTCGTGTAAACAATATTTAACATTAGTGTCTTCATCTTCGACGTACCTATGAGCAATTTACTGTATATTCGTGTATTGAAACTGGTGAAACAAATTTCAATGTTTTAGAATGAAGTCAGGGTCGAGAAGCCTCAGACAACTAACAGCAGAGATATATTATCTTGTAAACTATTTGTCCTTGCCTTGTGAGGTTATTTGAATTTATTTTTAAGACCTTTAGGCAACTTTGGCCGAATGGATGATGATGGGAAAATTAGTGGAATGAAGAAAGTGGTAGGATACTAGACAACTTCGAGAAAACACACACATTCGAAAAATGAAATGAAATGAAATGAAATCTTTGAGTTTTACGTCCCACGTTATGCCGGTTAGGCTACAGGAGACAGTGATGATGAGTAATGAATGAAATGGTGGAATGAAGAAAGTGGGAGGAAACGGGAGAACCCCGAGAAAACCCACGCACACGGTGTTTTTCCACCACAAAGTTCACTTGGCGGGGCTGGGATCGAACCCGAGACCCCAAGCACCAGAGGTGAACGCTCTACCACTGAGCCACCGCGGTCCCCACACACATTCAATCTTTGTCCACCACAAAGCTCACATGGCACTAACCGGGATCGAACCGACTACCACATACACCAGAGGTAAAGGCTTCACGGTGTAGCTACCGTGACATTTCTTGTCTTGTGTGTTCTGGGTAATACTTGTAACTTACAAGGGAAGAGAGGGAGATTATATATCGAAGTGGAAGATGGTTTATATACCAATCGAAAGCACTAATGAAGCCTATTACAAAACTGTAATAAAAATTTTCCGAATGCATATACTATGCGAGTTATATGGATATATAGAGTGTCCAGATAATCCGTTACCACCCCTTGAAATCGCAAACGATAAAACAGATGCCAAAACTCGAAAACATGTGTTTGATTATTTTAAAAGTACAACGTATCAAAGCAAAAATTCTTGTCACAAGGCCACCCGCAGTGTACTGGGCGGGGTCCAACTCAAAAATTACAAAAGGTAAGGGGGTCAAGTAGCATATCGTTCGAAACTTCTTGGGAAATGAAAGAAGACGGAACAAGTCTCAATACTCTAAAATTACCTTGTGCAAAATGGCGTCCGGTCAAACTGTCAGCAAAAACGTCATTGTAAAATCGATGGCCACCCCCAAAAAAATCCTGAAACGGTGAGGCAGATGTCAAAACAGGAAAACATGTGTGTCATCATTTCAAAAGTACATGATTGGAAGTAAAAATATTTGTCTCAGGGTCCTCCACAATGTCCCAGGCGGGGTCATGTTCAAATTGTTCAAATGGCAAGGGAGGTCAAGTAGCACATCGTTTAAAGCTGTTATTAAATGAAAGCAGAAAGAACAAGTATGGACGCTCTACGATAATACTGTGCAAACATCTTGCATTTTAGTTGTTCTTTCTGTAACCGGGTTTTTAGTTTATTTTCACTTTAATTCTTGTACTCAACGGAAAGAAAGGAAATGCCCCTACTGTGAGATTCTGCTCTTTGAGCCCAATAATATCTAAATAAAGAAAAAAAATAAAAAAGCAAATTAACACATAAAGAAAAGAAACGACAACATTTGACATCTTTGAGTATAGAACTGACTAGTTAACATATAATGTACTTCCACAAACATAAATAAGTAGAGGTTGGAGCCATCAGAAGTAAAGACTCTTACCTCTACTTATTTATGTTTATGACTGCACAACAGTGGTACTTATGCTCGTAATCTGGTTTATCAATTATAAAATGATTCAAACGAAAGAATTCCTTGCACCAGGAAGAGTAAATACGTACAAATGTCTCAGAATGAAAACAAGTGCCGATTGCAAAATGGAAAGTGAACGTGCTCAGAAAATCGAAATGAAGATGTACATTTTGACCGGCCGCCATTTTACACAGGGTAATTTTAGAGGATCGAGACTTGTTCCGTGTTCTTTTATTTCTCAACAGCTTTATTTGACCATATTTGCCATTTGAAAATTTTGAGTAGGACCCCGTCTGGAACCTTGTGGAGGACCCTGGGACAAACATTTTTACTTTCAATCATTGTACTTTTGAAAAGATGACACACATCTTTTTCTTTTTTGACATCTGTCTTACCGTTTCAGTTTTTTTTCTTTCTTTGGAGGGTGGCCATAGACTCTACAATGACGTTTTTGCTGACAGTGTGACCGGCCGCCATTTTGCACAGGGTAATTTTAGAGAGTTGGGACTTGTTCGTTTTCTTTCATTTCCCAAGAAGTTTCGAACGATATACTACTTGACCCCCTTACCTTTTGTAATTTTTGAGTTGGATCCCGCCTGGGACTCTGCGGGTGGCCCTGGGACAACAATGTTTGTTTTGATACATTGTACTTTTATAATGATCAAAAACGTGTTTTCCAGTTTTGGCATCTTTCTCATCGTTTGCGATTTCAAGGGGTGGAAACGGATTTTCTGGACACCCTGTATATTCATATAACTCGCATAGTATATGCATTCGGAAAATTTTTATTACAGTTTTGTAATAGGCGTCATTAGTGCTTTCGATTGGTGTATAAACCATCTTTCACTTCGATATACCCTCTCTTCCCTTGTTAGTTGTATCTTGATTAGCATGGTGCAGCCTGCTACATTTTACTTTCGTTCCCATGGTATGCTGCTATATTTTTACGAGACAAGACGAGACAAAACGAGACAAACGAGACGAGACGAGACGAGACGGGACAGAACCTCTCGAGACGAGACACGAGACGGGACGAGCACATTTTTTCGAGACGAGACACGAGACGAGACATGCTTTGCACGAGACGAGACGAGACAACCTGAAGTCTCGTCCCGTCTCGTCTCGTGGCAACACTACCGCTTAGCCACGGAGGAGCTCTGGAAAAGTGTATCGAATGGAAATCAACATTGGAAAATCGAAAGTCATGAGCAAGGGCGCCGATTTCTGTGTAAATTGGGAGGGGCAATCAGATGCAGAAGGCATTTATGAGGATTTTAAGACAAATTGCATGCATATTATGCCGAATATTATATATTCTTAAATACAATAAGGGAGACCCGGGCCCCCTCGCCTCCCCCCTTCCCCAGGATCGGCGCCCCTGATCATGAGAATATCCCTTGGAAACGTACCCTGACGGCTCAGAATAGAACAAAGACAACTTAAAGGTGTCGATCACTTCAAGTATCTGGGAAGTATTTTAACAAGAGACGCTTACTGCACCAATAAAGATCAGGTCAAGAATTGCCATAGCGAAAGAAGCATTCAACAAAAAAAGATCACTCTTAACTGGCAGGCTTAATATTGGACCAAGGAAGAAGCTGGTGAAGTTCCATATATGAAGCATTGGACTGTATGGTTCAGAAACTTAGAGAAGAAATATTTAGAGATCTTCGAAATGTGGTGTAGGAGGAAGATGGAAAAAATAAAATAGGCAGATAGAGTAACAAATGAGGATGTTTTGAAATGGATAGGAGAGAAGAGGACGCTTTTAGCCGACATCCTTCGTAGAAAGAGTAATTGGATTGGACACATCTTGGGAAAAACCTGTCTTCTTCATACCACCATACAAAGAAAGATGGAAGAAAAGAGAGGAGTAGAAAGAAGAACACAAGTGATCGATGATTTGAAAAATATAAAAAAATATCGGGAGTTAAAAGAGGAAGCTGAAGATCGAGAAATGCGGAAGAAACATTTCTAGGCTCAAGCCTAAAAATTATTAATAATAATAATGATAAAAATTAATTAGTCCCAAGATCTGTCAAAAGGTAGAATACTTAATAGTAATAATGGATCAGGAAGGAGGTTAAGCCTATGATTCCAAGATTACATTTTGGTCACCAGCTGTAGTTTCAAGTTACAATACACTCAAATAGAAGTGATAACGCATACAAAGAGCATTCAAATGCTTCATACAATCAAAACCATTCAAAGGTTGCAGGCACGATCTAAAAATTCTCAATGAGTGTTTGTACCAAAAGTAATTCTACATACAGTCATTTTAACGAGATAGTTTATAAATTTTCTCTGATAAATTTGTATTTTGAATAACAATTGCAAGATACTTTGTTCATTCTTGCTTAAAAACGGGACATTTAGGCGTCCTAGGTTGAGAATCAGAAAGAAACGGGACAGTAGTTTGAAAAAAGGGACCATCCGCATCTTGGCTAAAACGAGACCCTGGTCACCTTAGTACTGTAGCAAATGTTGTTTACAAAACGTAATATTTTCAGTTTAACGTCCCACGATTATGCTCGCTAGGCTAAGGGAGACGGATGATTAAAGCAATTGAATACTGATGAAAAAATTGGTGGAATGAGAATATGGGAGGAAATGGGAGGACCACGAGAAAACCCACGGACACAATGTTGTCCACCATAACCTTATTTGGCCGGAGATCGAACTAAGGACCCTGCGTACACACGGAAAAGAAAATATTTGACAGTTGACAATAGGGATGCGCACGAGACAACATTTAAGGCTGTCTTGTCTCGAAAATGTGATGTAAAAATGATGTCTCGACTCGAAAAACGTATATTTTTCTATTAGAAAAGCTGTGTCTCGACTCGAATTTTCTCAGGAAATTTCTATCTCGACTCGACTCGTGCGCATCCTTAGTTGACAGTTTTTTTTTTTTTTTTTTTTTTGCCAATAACTCAGAAATAAATTAATTAATTTGGATCTTTTTGTTGTTATGCTTAGAATAGTTATAACTTGACAATTTGCCAAAGTCGGTACTCTAATAGGTTAATTTATTGTTGAGTTATTAGGAAAGGAAATTTTATCAACTGAAGAATACTTTCTTTCGTGATTGTACCAGAGGTAAATGCTCTATCACTGAGCCACTGTGCTGCTCAAGTACTTTTCAGAGAATATAGGTGTGAGAGTATTAAATTATAGAATAAGAGATCAATCCACATTGGTTCCATTGAATTCGAAATCAGCGAAACTAAGAAATTAAATTTAAACTGACAAGTGAACATAAAATTATATATTATAAAAACAACTCAAAGTATTTATTACAAAGATTAATAAATATATTCAGTTTATGATAATTATCTGCCAATCTTTAATAATAAATTTGTTATATTTCTCTCCAGTATACCTAGGCTTAACCAATATAACAATGTTATATAATTTAGCTTGATAGGCATGAAACTTTGAAGAAAAGTTCAACTGATTTATTTCAAATGAAAATAACTTTAAGTACATTTTCAGAAATGGTGTTTTAAAAGCATTGACCATGTGTATTTGATTTTGATTTTAAAATCATTTTTTTTTAATTAAAGCATAGGTCTTAACCATGGTTGTAAATGAGTACCCTCATTTGAGCTAGCTTACTAGAGCACGCTCGTTTTTCATGAGTTTTATCATGAGCTAACTCGTTTTGAAAACTTGACCGTTGAGTTTAACTCGAAAGGTGAGTTTGAGCGTAAAGCACGCTCAATTTCACGGTCAACACCAGATACTGTTATTTTCACAAACTAATGTAATTGTCCATTTATACATTTGCTGTTGTCCAACCTCTGAGAAGAGACTTTAAATACTAATTTCTCATCAAACAAATGATGTAGGTTAGGGAGGTTAGCGCTAGAAATAGCTCGAGGCGACTGAAAGTGCATCTATTCGAAGTGATATTTGATTAGTTGGCGGAAAATATCATATTTTTTGAAATATAAAAATCATCTCAGTCAGTGGTAAAAGTGAGTGGGAACACACATAGACGTCGTTTCCCCAGTTCCAAAAAATCTATGGCATCCACCATTTAAAAAAAAAAAAAATACAATGGGCAAAGATAGGCTTGGGGAACGGCGTGACGTCTAGCACCCCCTACCTTTTTCAGATCCACTTTTATCCCTGATATCAGTACTTTAAAATATCATTTATTTTTTGAATTTCTCCATGCAATAACACAATGTAAGTAGTAGGAGGAGATGTTTGACATTTTTTTCTTTTGTTTCCACTGTCAACTTTTAGCGTCTTCTAGACTAAATTATATATCTTTTGCAGGAAATAAATTATGCATTTGTAGGATTTTTTTTTTTTTTTACTTACTTTCGAAGGGCGATAGGAGAGAAAAATCTATGGTGATCAGAGATTTCAACAAATTTACACGCTTCATGGTCTGTACATACCTAAATATTGCTCTTTACAATGTTCATTTGTCCGTTCGTTCCTTTCTATTTATGTACGGTACATTTGCCTACATGCCTTATTGTTTAATCCATCAGCAGCAAATTTGAAACGTAAGCTTTTTATAAAGTTAACCAGAAGAGTCTTTATGATCTTCTTCCTATCCCAAAAAATTATGGTAGTTTAGTGAATGATATATTTTTTTTAAAAAATGGGGTTTTCTCAAAAACGACTATAAAGATTTTGTTTATATTTCTCATATGAATATTTCATTAACAACCCTATATTGTTTTTTTTTTTTTTTTTTTTTGGTCAAAGTTTGAGAACCTATAAAACTTGTCGTTTAGAATATAAAATGTATCTGAGCATAAACAGTGCTTCAGTAAATATTTTTGTATAATCTATGTTCATAAACTAACTTACTATTTTTCAGTTTAGGAATTATGTTTGAAATATTCAAGTCACAATATCTTGATTAAGTAAATTCTCACCGGCAATCTAATATAAATGTTCAAGCTCGAAAAGTGGATATCATTAACCCAATATAAAAATTCTGTAGTAATGCTATGTAACGGATACTTTGGCCTGCTTCCCGGTCACAGGGTCTGTTTGAGTCTCCGAATCAGACTGGTTCTGAACTGACACATAGATTCAAATGACTCGGACAAAATTCATGACCCAGATGATCTGGACCTGCTCTGTTACTGCTCCGACCTGGGGCCTATTTCCTAAAACCATTATAGCCCTCGTCACAGGAATTGGCGTGTGGCATCAGCCAATAAGCTCGTAGTGCCCTGTTACTAAACCTTTAGGGAGGAATCTAATCATTCATAATTTTTTGTTCGTATTTGTGAACAATTATGAATGATTAGATTCTTCCCTGAAGGTTTAATAACAGCGCACTGCTAGCTTATTGGCTGATGACACACGCCAATTCGGGTGACAAGATTGGCTATAGTCTTGTAATACTACCGTATCTAGAATCAAATATTCTACAATCGTTTGTACTATGAAATAATGATAGATTAGAGATAATAGCATTAGTATTAAAAATGGCTTTCACTATTCTTATAGTGTTTCTATTTCATGAAAGTTTATGACTTGTAAAATACATACTACAAGATTTGTTGCTTTGAGAAAAAGATCCCCTACAGATAAATTCGGGAAATAGAAGTAATATGACACCTGTGAGAGAAGATTAGCTAACTCTCTGAATCACCCTTATATATAAAATAGGGTTGCAAGTCCTGCCCCAAGGTCCAAGAAAGTCCCCTTAATTTCTCCCCCACAAAGCACTATCTACTTTTCCATTTTCTTAAATAATTCTGACCTTGAGTATCTTTCATTAACCCTTTGTTTCCCAAAGAATTAATTTATAAAGAGAAAGAAAACAACAAACTTTCAACGTCAATTGGTTATACAGTTTCAGCGCGAATGAAAATCCTAGAAATAATTTAAACTCCTGTTCTTAGATGGCTTGCAAAGTTCATATTAAAATATGGTTTCCTTCCAAATCCACTAGGCTGAACGAAAAAAAAAAAAAAGAGTTAAAACTCTGGTTTCACACTGATACCACTGAGCCGACACGTTAATACATCTTACTATCTGGTTCATGCCCTCAATTTTCTCGTCTCCTTTAAAATTTTAATGACTTCCATTGGGGGTACCCTTGTAAACCAAACTTGAAACATTATTATAAATCTACATATGTTACTTACCTAAACACAAGTAATACCTAGCGCATTCGCTGTTACTCCAAATCTTTTCTTTTGGTCTTTCCGGATTTCGATAGAATTTCCCATCTTCAATGCATGGAACGAACGGTCTTAAGGCCCTCGCAGCACGATGCGCTTCTTCGATTGTTCCTACAACAAAAAGTAAGAAATGTCTATTATTAATAAAGGAAAAAGAAAGTGAAATACAGTGAAACCTGTCTATGTTGGCCACCATAGGTTCTATCGAAAAGTGGCCAACTTAGACAGGTGGCCAACTTACAGAAAATAAGTGTGATTTGTGTATTTTTAGAATAGGATTTCTAGTATTACTTGATTGTAAAATTTTAATAAGCAGTGGCACGACAGCTACTCATAAATAATGTATATAGAGTAATGATAAAAATATACAGTATTAGAAAATATTACTATAGTATGCAAGAGCGCCGATTTCTCTGTAAATTTGGGGGGGGGGGCATTCAGATGCAGAAAGTATATATATGAAGATATTAAGACAAATTGCACTCAAATTATACCAAATATTGTATACTCGTAAATAAAATAGGGGCCACATGAGCTATGGGGGGCCCGGGCCCCCTCGGTCCCCCCAGGATTGGCGTTCTTGATAGTATGTTTAATATATAAGCATACCTTTCTCTTCCTGAAAACTAGTCTGGTACATTGGATTATTCGGATTGAAAACACAAAAACACAAACAACCATGAAATAGAAGTGTATGTACGCAGTTTATTGAAATTGATATTATAGCACACTGAGCTATTCAGATTGAAAACAAGAAAAGCTAAGTTATAAATTGAGAAATTCATATGCAATTTATATGACTTCTTTTCAGTTGTTACTGAATGGTGGTTCATTCTAGACATATTTGCTTTATTCTTTTTGGCAGATATGCACATTTGGCAGATATGCAAATATTGTAGGGGCAAAATATGTTTTGAGAAAATCTTGAGGGAATTCATATCTTAAAACCTCCGCTACCTTTTGACATGCAGTCAGGTGCCAATAAATGACAATTGAGCTTTAACCTTGAGAATTTTCCGGAATTACTAAAGCTTCCCACTGATGAAAGGAGCCGATATAGCTAATGGTTTTACCAAAACAGACAGGGTAAACAAATACGTACAACCATTTCCTGAATTCCTGTATGTGCTTTTTCTTATTCACATCTTCCTTCATCACCCTTTTATGAGGGTAGTGTTCTGGCCATTGACCTCCAAGAACAAATCGTGCGAATCTATGCTTCTTTGTGTCCAGTCACAATACAGAACATCTGCCTCTCATATGGGAATTCAAAAGAGTTAAGAAAAATAACAAACCTATATTTTTCGTGGCCAAGATACACAGGTAAATTTATCATTATCATCATAGGGTAAACATTGCTTCAGTGTGGCCAACTTCCAAGATAGACAGGTGGCCAACTTATAGAGTAGTGAGTAACGAATGTCTTATGGGAAAATGCAGGTTCAAGACGAACTAGGCCAAGATAAGCAGATGGCCAACTTAGAGAGGTGGCCAAGTTGACAGGTTTCACTGTACATCGTTATATATCCTACAGTTATGTGCATATGGGGTTATATCAGAATGACAGTGTAGTTGAAGAAAACTAAAAAAAACATGGTTACAAATACACAGATATACCACTGTTACTACATTCGTTTACTTTGAAACTGGCATATCAAGGTGACGAATATATAACTCAAAATCATGCACTATTTCCCTCCCCCTTTCTCCTTATTGTTTCACTTACAATAAATTGTGAGTCGACACATTGGCTGTTTTTCATGCTTCTTAAAACTGAACATGACATCTTAGTAAATAATCAATTATTACATTGGACAAAGAAGTTATTAATTGGGGTCAATTTACTCATAACTGACATTGTGGATCAGCACATTGTGTGATGTATTACGTTATCAAGTTATTTATGCCCCTTGTACATTAGATAAACTTTCCAAAAGATCAGTTCCCAGTGATTGTCAACCACAGTTATACGAAAAAAAGAAGAAAAATTCATTGAAATGAGAGAACGGAAAAGTGTGACTGGGTTGAGGACAAAACCCAGATCTCTAATTTACTGTACCGGTATACAAAGTATTACACTGCCCAATCTTTTCAAAGCACGGTCATATATTTTGACTCATTATATTGATGTAGTACATCCATTTAGACTGTACAAACTCTAACACAACGTATTACAGTAGAGTCCGTAAAACTCGGCACTCGATTACCCGGCAGTCCGGATAACTTGGTCACACACTTACAGGATAAAAAAAAAATCCGTGCGTAGACCTGGTCACGAGCATTGCCCGTGTGCGCATGTCCCCTCTTCTCGCATTCCTTTTTCTCGCGTTACACTCCCACTTCTCCACCATGTGCCTGGCGCAGGCGCGCGCTCAGCTATTCAATACACCTACAACCTTTGCCAGGGTTAGTCGATTTCTTAAGGGTATTTGGGAAGTTTATTTTATGTTGTATTCTCAAGCAACCCATACATACAAGTACAGTACTGTATTTTCTGAGGAAACACTTGTACTTATTCTTTTTTAACCCCATTCACGATAACCTGGCATTTTTCACAAACTCAGCATCCTTCGGTCTACATGAGGCCCAAATTTTGTCACTACTGTATTTGAGTAACCTAATTTCATTGAAAAGTGAAGGAAATAATCGATATCTTTCAAACACTAAATTTTCTATTGTAAATATTCAACTAAATTGAAAGAGTGATAAATTGCAACTGGGTCACGGATCGAATCCAGTTTTTCGGCTAACCACATTATTTAAACTGTTTGCTGTCCGACTACAACAGTTAAAAAATGTCGTATACAGCCCAGATAGTTTAAATGAATACACACTAACCTGACTGAAACATGTTATTTTTTTTAAGCAAAAGAATTGTGTACAGTACTAATTAGCACATCGACACAGTCAACGGGAGATTTGGGTCCGACCAATGGTCCAGTCTCACTTTTTCTTGTTATTAAATTTCATTGTTATATATCGCACTGAGCTGACTTACCATATCTGTCGTTTTTTATATAACTATTAGAATTTATACAGAAGACTATTGTTGATTTTGGAATAAGGTAGCATTATATAGAATTTTAAAATAATAATAATAACTGTGTTGGTAATATTGATTTATTGACTTCAAAAATAATATCATAAAGCCTTGCTTAATCATAAAGCCTTGAATTACATGAAAGTCGGAACAGATATTGAGAAGGTGCGTAGCAAGAATATTCACATTAAAAATAACCGAAGAAGAGTATTATAGGTATTTCTAAATTCATTTGTATTTCGATCAGTTTTGAATAGCTGTTAGAATGTTTTGTCGCGTTCTGGACGTCTCGTTTCTTATCAATGCTCAGTTGTTTGTTTAAGCGCATATTTTTTTTCACGCGGTAACCTGGCCAACTGTTTCAAGTTGGTCACAATGAAGCAGGTGAGAGTAGATTTACATCGAAGTCTCGCCATCCGTAGTCAGGTGGTATTATCATGGGGAACAAGGTGGAACAAAACGATCCCTGCGGGGCTCCTAACCCCTTCGCTCGCTCACACTCGCCCAGCTATGTTTCCTAACGTAAGTAAATCACTTTTTATGCTTTATATATTACGTACAATGCCAAATTAGTATTGTTTTTGGAGTATGTTTAGTACAAGGGGTCCAGAAGCACGTAAAAACGCAAAATTTACAGGAGAATTGAATGATGCAAGTACTCAGACGTAACATAACGTAACCAAATCTAACCTAACATAAACTAACCTAAACTAACTTGAACTAACCTAAACTAACCTAATATTAGTAGAAATAAGCGAAATTCTATTATTTTTTTTTTTTGGAAAATTATGCGGGACCCCTACAATAATATAACATAAACTAAACTAACCCAAACTAAACTAACCTAAACTAACCTATCCTAACCTACCCAAAAGTAACCGAATGTGAACAGAAATTACCAAAATTGTAACTTTTTTAGAGAAAAGAGCTGGACCCCTTCTGCTAAACATAGGCCTTATTTTTTATCTTGTTTTAATGATATAAGTGTTATGAAAATTAAAAAAAAAAATTCTTTCGGGTCGGTTTGAACCCACGCCAGAGGCGATTTTTATTACCAGCACGTTCACTAGTATGCTCGGTCACAAGGACTGATAGCAGCTGATGTTTGATTTGTGCTATATGTATGCTACGCGACGAGAAACGGATAACTTCAACCAATCAGAACCATGTATTTAGCTCCTATAGCTAGAGTTGAGCGTGATTAAAATATATGCTGTTTCAAGCTACCGCAACAGAAGACGCTCTGCATACAAGAAAAATACGATCCAGTTGTTACGTTGCAGAGTGCCTTTGAATGTGATTTAGCAACTGATATATAATTAAAACAGATGTTCAGTAAACTACAAGTTTTATATTAATTCATAAATGAATTACAAGTGAATAGAGTAAACAGAAGGTTCTAATAATACTCTGGAATAAGATAACAAAATAATAAATTACAAAAGACTAAATAAAAGCGTTCATTGTTGTAACGATAGCCCGTTACAGCACTTAATACAGGGTTTTCATAAAGTATGGACGGATTTAATTCGCTTATAATTTACATAAAAATGCTCATATTGAAATCAAATAAAGTGCAAACGGTAGCGGAAGGATTAAATTTTTACCTGTAATCTGCACCAACTCAGTTTATTCACCGCCACACCTCCAACTGGGCGCAATTTACGTCCACACATTCGCGTAGGCAGCACTGGAATCCACTCACAGCGTTCCGCCGTGTTTGATCCGAAATACCAGCCACAGACGCCCTGATTTTGTCCTTTAAGTTCTCCAAACCACTTGGCTTCTTTGCATAAACTTCCGTTTTTACATGACCCCAAAGCCAGAAGTCGCAGGGGGTAAGGTTGGGTGATCTTGGCAGCCAAGCGGTCGGGCCACCGCGGCCAATCCATCGGTTAGGGAATTTCTCGTCAAGGAACTGTCTCACCTTGATTGCATAGTGAGGGGGTGCCCCGTCCTGTTGGAACACGATGTCATTCTGGATTCCACGTGCCTCTAGCTCCGGAATGAGGTATTTCTGCAACATACCCAGGTACGAATCTCCATTCACGGTCTCCTCTTCAAAAAAGAAACTGACTCTTGCCCTCCCTCTCCCTCTCTCAACGTGTTCAGAGTTGCCGCTTATCTAACAGTGTTGCCAACTAAACATTTAATCCTTCCGCTACCGTTTGCACTTTATTTGATTTCATTATGAGCATTTTTTATAAAAATTATAAGCAAATTAAATCCGTCCAGACTTTATGAAAACCCTGTATATCAGCGGTAGTAATTCACTTTCGAACTGTAGAAGTGTATAGTGTACTGATGGTGAATGAGTGCCTCAATGGAACGGATATGGTTGCGACAGTTTAATAAAGCACGAAACAATGTGCATGATTAGGAGCATTTACAGACTTTGCGAGGGAAACATTTTCTCATAATCTGAATAGACCGCACCTCACCCAGTCTGATTTTCATCTTTATTTGAACCTAAAAGCTTTCCTCGTTGGTCACAATTTCTGTAATGATGAGGCCAAACGAAGTTTTACTATTAGAATATCATCACAGGTGACAAGGGAACACAAAACATTGAGTCTCGTTAGGATAAACGTCTCGACACGGATGGAATTATATTGAAACATAATCCAAGGCCTTT
The DNA here is from genome assembly GCF_964235325.1 of Thermobia domestica. Lineage (NCBI taxonomy): Eukaryota > Metazoa > Arthropoda > Insecta > Zygentoma > Lepismatidae > Thermobia > Thermobia domestica. The sequence continues at coordinate 299,704,161 of NC_137457.1, read as the reverse complement.
ATCCTACTCCAGTATACAATAAAGTGTTTAGTTCCATTACATTTAGCTTTATTTTAATTGGTCAACATAACTTTCTAGATGACACGTATACATATGAAGAAATTATACATAGTTGGTCCGAAAAGTAGTAGGACTGAATTTATTTCAAAAAAATGTATTCACAATGTTGACAAAGCGACTTAACAGTTTCCAAAATATGCCCCTTCTGCATTAACACAGCAGTTCCAGTGACTCTGCCAATCACTGAAGAATCCCCGGAACGCAGAAACTGGAATGTTCGTCAGCTCCCTCGTTACAGCCTCTTGAATGGCCCAAACCTAGCCGTGGTGCCGTCCTTTTCAGTCGGGAGAAGAGAAAGAAGTCTGCAGGAGCCACATCTGGGCTGTAGAATGGTGGATGGGGAAGTTGTGTGATGCCATATTTGGTCAGGAAGTTCATGACAGCAAAGGTGGTGTGGCTCGGCGCATTGTCGTGATGAAGCTTCCATGATCCAGCGATTGCTCGACGGATGCTTGCGACTCATTTTCTGAATCTTTCAAGTACTTTCACGTAAAATGCAGGCTTTTGACCCAAGATCAATCCATAGCATCACTCCCATCAGCAGTCTTGATCAGCGTTTCTCCGAGACCTGTTTTTGGGGCACTGCCTCCCCCCGAGCTCTGAGAGTCCCCCTCGGATGAGACCAAAATAATACGTCTATAATATAATAATAAATAGAATAGTATCAGCAGTGCCCTCCCGGAATACTAAGTGTGGCCCCCGGAACGTTGTTTCTGAAAGAAATACTGGTCTTGATCATGTCATGGGTCTCACTCGCAGTTTTACCCAGTTTGACGCAAAATTTCACCGCGTAACATTGCTCTAACAAACGATTCATTGTGGAGATGATAAGACACCTTGAAAGGGGTTCACCTTAAACTCGATCTACACTTCGTGAAGGCTTGGAGACGACTGGCGACTGGTTCGCTGGTAGATAAGATCCCACTCCACCCAACCAGCGCAGTAACATCCCCCTCCTTCACCACGTTTTGGCGGGGGAAAATCAGTCCTAACACTACCTGGACAAACCTGTAGATGTTTCGTTTTCCAGCTAAATGCAAATATTACATAAAGAAACACGTGTCCATTTGCAACATTTATTTTATATAAAAGAAATACACAAAAATTAACATGACTACATTGCCAATACACACAAGAAAGACTCTTGATAGTTTGTGTTCATCTATCGTCGCTGACTATAATTTCACAAGCTAGGCCTATGCGGAGGTAGATGTTCATGATCTAATTGTTGCTCATGTCTCAATTCTAAAGTAGCTGTTATTGACGATGGAAAATTCACTTTGGTTGTCACTGAAAAATAGTACTTGCCACCTGATAAGTCCAACTGAGAATATTGGTATTTAGCGCTGGTTCCAGAAGATGTACTCTTGAGGGGAGATAGTGTTCTCAGAGACTGATCGGAGTCAATCATTTGTAGATCTAACGGTATTTGACATCTGGGACAGCGTAATTCAATCTCATATTCCAGCCCTCTGTTCACTTGTACTTCATCTCGTTCGATCATTCTGTAAAACTTCCTCTGTTTCGCGCTGTCAGGACACGCTAAGGAAATCTCGGTATATTCTTTAAAGTTAGGCAGAAAAGCATGTTTCAACTGTGGACACTCACCATTCTTCCGTATTTCAGCATACTTAACAAGTAACCTACTTTTCAAAAGATATCTGTTGTTCCACCGGACGACATGCCTCAAATATCGCCGATATTGTGTTAGTTCTTGCTTCCTTGGATTCTGGCCGTCTTTAACAATTGGTGGATTACGCATCAAATAACAATTAGGCAAAAAGTAGGTACCACTCATAAAGAAGGAGCTTTTATCCTGAATAACAACTAAGTTATAATTCGTATCCAAAAGACAATTTAGGATATCAACAATTTCTGTTCCATAAAGAACCACTTCTCGGTAATAACATTCCACGTGAGACTCAAAGAAGTCTGTGAACCGCCCAATTAACTGAATAAGTTTATCCAAGTTACACGCGTCAAGAAAACAAAACAAACTCCACTTGCTCCTCACTATCAGTAAAATATGATTAAATTCTTCCAGGATCTGCCACGCAAAAAAGCCACAAATGTTTAAAGTAAGATATCGCCACACTATAGCTTTCAACATTTTAAATTCTGTATTAATATTTTCTAAAATGTTCATAGCCAAGAGTAATCGATGCATTTTATCAAGTCGATGTTTGATCTGCTCATACTCCACTTCAGCTTCTAACATTTGATTCTCAATCTGAGATTGGAGATTGAAAAATTCTGAGTTCAATACCTGATTACTCACTGCTAAGAAAGATTTACACACCAATCGCATTTGGATCAATTCTGGTAAGTCCAAATATTGGAAAACCAGCTCTAAAATTTCTGGATGATGTTTTAAAGAAATTCCATTTGTGCTTCTTTGTCTTCCTGGTGCTGGTATCTTATAATAAGAAGAGGTTTCCGCCGCTGCAAAATAGACCGTCGTCGGTGACGAACATGAAGATTTTTCGGGTTTCATGTCCTGTTCAGTGTGATTGTTAGTATCCATCAATCAAAGGGAGAATACAACGTATATTAATCATTGAAAGATTAGTAATGTTTGAATTAAAGTCAAAGATTTCTGTTATTATTAATATCACAACAATAGCGTTTTAGAGATGTATCAACACCTGGGTAATGAGAAAACAATGCCAGGTGAAAATGTATTGTAGTGACAATTTCTGTTGTCCCGTACTATAAAGCTAAAACATTCTTGGAAGCCAAAATATCGAAATTTTGAATAGAACATTTAATATTATTGGACAAAATAATTATCTCATTTAAGGTACCAAACTTTTGTCTTTGCCGTTATGTTTGTAACGAAATTATATAGGTTGTTTAAAAAGTAATGGCAACACGATTTTTTACGTCAGAGAGCTGTGTACCAGCATTACGAGATATCCGTAGGATGTGAGGTGATGAAGTGTGACGAGTATTAATGTCTGTGTATTATTCAGTCAAAAGCAGAAGTGTCGTAAAGCAGAGGAGGAAAGTGGAAACGCCATAACAATATGTTTCGAAAATACTAAAAACGTCTATGAACCAAGATTGAAGTGGCACGAGGGCGCAGTGCACACTGTTTTTTAGGGACTTGGTGACGATCTTTTCATCAAAATGAAGGGATTACTTCACGAGAATCATCACGACAGAAGAGAAGTCAGTGTTACTTGTGGGATATCAACAAAGATTGACATGCTGACAGTTTTGCACACGTTTGGCAGAAGGTGGTAGAGATGAGAGGCGATTACACTGAAAGAATGTGGCAAGTGTTCTTCTGTGCATAAAATCAGATACGAATTATAGCAATGTTCCCATTACTTTTTATTGAGTCCTTGTACTTAAAAGATTTATCTCAGCTTAACGTTGAACCTTGTGTAACAGAGCTTGCTTATAGCCGATGTCTTCTTCCACATTCAAACATATTCGTGATTGTCTCTCCAAATTCTGGAATACGTTTCCTTAATTAATATCATTTTCCTAATATTCCTAATATTACGTTTTCAATTCATTGGCCTTTCTGCAAAATCTAGGCTGTGTGTAACTTATTTTTGAACATTTATCCTTGATCATCATAATCATAGGTATTCTGCCATTATTTGCAGGTCACTTGTGTAGCATGTTGTAAGATTCACATTCTATTAGAAAAAAAAAAAAAGTCATTTAAAACTAGCGCCACTTCTAATGGGTGGTAAGAGTACGAACTATAGTATTCGCGCCGAGTCGTGATGCTTGACCTAGATCTACCGATTCCACCACCCAATAGAACGCGAGGGTGTGTTCCGGCCGCCAACCCCCACCCATCACACTTTGTCAGTGTCGTCTCTCGCACTACACGGAAAACATCTCCCGAGAGGACAGTGTTGTCGGATTGGCGCCAAGTTCCGTTTTGTTTATTGTTTTTTGTTGCATTATATTCTCATTATTACTATTCGTGTTTTTGTTACAGTTTTAGAATAATTGTTACTGTTGTTATTGTTGTGCAGTGTTATTATTGGCAATTTTTAAATGTTCTTTTTAATACTCTTTTACACTGTCTTCAAAATTTGGCAACATTGTTGGCGAATTTCAGCTGTTTGACGTTTCCCCAAGTGTGCGCTCGGGAAGCGGCTCCACGAATTGTACCGAAGTTTTCCCATGTATCAGAGCTCAAGCAATGATTGGTTTAGAGCCCAAGCTTCACGACTCGGCGCGAGTACTATAGTATTGTTTTGGACGTAGTCAACTGACCGCCTTGTGGTCATTGGAAAATTGAATAACAGACGGAGAGCACATGCTCTTGTTAAGCGTCGAAAATGGTGCAATTTTTATAGAAACTTCAGAACATTGTCTTCAACGTCTTTGTAATTTGTTGATTTGTGATATATTCGACATAATCTGGATAAGTATTTATACTATTTTCTGAAAAGTGATTAGTGAAATCAATTGGAGTTGAATAGGAGTCTTATCTGAATACTCTTACGAGGCATTTTTTGTGTTATAAAATCTACGAGTGTAGTTTGCAATTTCTATTCCTATTTTGACTGACTATATAATATCCTAGTGATAGTGAAGATTTTTACTAAAAGCCAAAAGTATTATCTGAATGAACTTTTAATATTACGAAATTATGTGGAAAAAGATATGGCAACGTCTGATCCAAGGGAACATTTAACAGTAATTATCATGATTCATCGATGGATTATATAACCAGATTTTGCTGTATGAGTTACGACTATATTGTATACTCTAGTAAATTTTTGAACAAAATCATTATAAGTTTTAGTGTACAAATGGAATTAGTGAATTTTAAGCAAATTACATTAAAAATTTTGATATCTCTATCGACACCACGTTTTTCGTATTTCTAACGCACTCACCCAAATTCCATTATAATGACTTCTTTTTTTTTTTTAATAAATTTGTGTGGGTCTTTATACCCTGCAACACGGCGTCTAAATTGATACAAGACGTCGGCACACTTGCTGCAACTGAGAAGCTCCCATGCTATACGGTCTTCGTCTTCACGTAAGACTTCTCTGTTTTGATGTTGTCCATTATTTGTAGCCTCTTTCGCCCCTTCTCTTTCCTGCCACCATACCCTCTAGCACGTCCCTCAAGATACAGTTCTTTCTCAACCAACGTCTCAACCAGTTTGTCTTCCTCTTCTTAGTAATATCTAAAATTGTCCTTTTTCTCTACCATTTCTAACACCCTCTCAATCATTTCCCGCTTGATCCAGCTAATTATCTCCATTCTTCTCCACACCCACATTTCAAAGGCTTCGAGTCGTTTTTAATCATTTTTGCGTAATGTCCATCTTTCTGACTCATACAGTACAATGCTCCACACGAAGCATTTTATGAGTCTTTTTCTCAGCTCTTTATTCAAGATCCCACAAAATAGCATTTTCTGCCCCCTAAAAGGTTCTTCCGCCATTCCTATCCTTGCTTTTATTTCACGTTCACATTTGATATCATTACTAATAACACTACCAAGGTATCGAAAACTAGTCACCTGTTCTGTTTTCTCCCCTCCTACTTCTATATTTGAAAACGACCGCTTCGTTCCAATCACCATGGCTTTTGTCTTTCTAACATTTATTTTTATCCCATACTCTTCACTTCCTCAAGTTTTCTAACATCTTATTGATTCTCTCTTCAGATTCTGCAACAACCGCCATATCATATTGACGAATCTCCAAACCTAGAAACTAAGTAACGTTGAATCAGGAGATTTTGCCGGCAGTTTTTTTTTTTTTTTTTTTTTTTTTTTTAGATGCTTGGCTTCTTTCTTTCTTTCTGAGCTCCTTCGTGGCTAAGCGGTTAGCGTACGCTCCTTTGGCGTGGGAGACCTGGGTTCGATTCACGGCGGGAGCTCATGTGGTTCGGATTCCACGTTAATCATTAGGTCTCGTCTCATATAGCCTCGCTGCTGAAAAGGACGTTAAACTCAACTCAATTCAACTCAACTCTGTTTTGCTTACAATTAAAGTGTGGGCAGTTTTTTTATACCAAAACAAGAAGGAAATAGCTAAATTATGGTGAAGAAAAAAAAGTGAATCTCTCTCAAATAATTTGACAACTGCCCTATTATCTAACAGAAAACAACTTAATACAAAACTATGAACCTTACTAAAGAAAGGCATAAAGTCGTTGTGCTTTACGAAAAAAAAAAAATAGCATCTCGAAGATGTTAAATGTAAATTTATTTCTATTTGTAGATAAAATCGTCTTTGTGCTACAGAAACCAGTTAGGCAAACTTCGTAATTGTAGACAGTGGCGGACTTAAAACATCGTGCGGTCCAGGGGTGGATCCAGGACCGACTTCTGGGAGGGTGGTGGGTTATCATACTGCTACTTTTAAGAGTTCCAAACTTTGGGATGGGTTTTATATATATATATATATATATATATATATATATATATATATATATATATATATATAAAATAAGAAAGTTTCCTCTTCTGGGGGCGATCGGAGCGATCGCCCCCCCCCCTGGATCCGCCTCTGGCGCGGTTACTGACCCACCATTATATTCACCCCGTGATAAGCTGTTTCTTAATGAAATCGTTGTAGCATATCTTTGGCAGTGTTGCTTCAGATACAGACTATTTTACAGTATATTTTCTTGTTAGTGTATAAGTAATTACTATACTTTTGTTGTTAGTGCTTTAGTAAATTATGATACCCAACGCTTTCTGTGCTTTATGTTGAGTGTAAACTTTAAATCGTTTTGACATAAAATTTAGAACTGTTATTTTAAGGTAATAATGAAATGTGCAATTATCAAACAGGGGCCGCGGTGGCTCAGTGGTAGAGCGTTCGTCTCTGGTGCTTTGGGTCCCGGGTTCGATCCCAGCCTCCGCCAAGTGAACTTTGTGGTGGACAAACACCGTGTGCGTGGGTTTTCTCGGGGTTCTCCCGTTTCCTCCCACTGTCTTCATTCCACCATTTCACTCATCTCTCATCATCACCGTCTCCTTTAGCCTAACCGGCATACTCGTGGGACGTTAAACTCAAAGATTTCATTTCATTTTCATTATCAAACACAACGAAACGTAAATTTAGAAGAAAGAAAAAGAGTTATTCAAAATATTTATTTCCTTTCTTTTGCTGCATCTCTGAATTCTGCGGCCCTTGTCAGCTTGCCTTATTTACCTAGTCGGAAACAGTATTCATAGTTTCAGGTAAGTTTCCTTAATCTAGGGAAATTTCGTAGGTAAATTTAGCAAAACGGGAAAAAGGAGAATTTTTCAATAAAACGTGAAAATCCAGAGAAATTGTCGCGCTGACTGATTAACCAATATAAATGCTTAAATTTTTCTTTGTTCTTCAATGCAATAGGAATTGTGTGTGGATGTGTCTAGGTGTTTGTGTATGTGCGTGTGTGTGTGTTCAAAGTAGCATAATTATTCATTGCTGGCTCTGTGTATTAGAAGTTTTTTTTTCCTTTTTATAAAAAAAAAAAAAAAAAAAAAAGATGAAGGAAACGTAAAAACAAAAATTTTAGGAATGATCCAAAGAAATGCATCAAAAGATTGCAATCTTGGCCAATAATGTTTTTGGATCAAGGGCCACAACATTTTTGAACGGCCCCAAAATCGAGTTTTTGCATTTTTTTTATGGAATTAGCACATCATACTGAGTTAAGTGATAGTTTAGATTTGGCTACACTGCATGTAGTTCTCCAGATATAAGGCGTACAAGAAAATATTTGATTGAAATGTATTGCATCTTGCATCAGGGACCACAAAATCTTTGAACGGGCCCTAAATCGAGTTTTCGTATTTTTTATGGAATAAGCACATCATACTGAGTTAAGTGTTAGTTTAGATTTGGCTACACTGCATGTAGTTCTCCAGATGTAAGGCGTACAAGAAAATTTTTGATTGAAATATATTGGATCTTTTGATACAAAAAGAGAAGCAAAAACAAAATGAATAAAACAAATATGAAAATGAAAATGAAATGAAATCTTTTTAGTTTTACGTCCCACGATTATGCCGGTTAGGCTAAAGGAGACCGTGATGATGAGTAATGAATGAAATGGTGGAATGAAGAAAGTGGGAGGAAACGCGAGAGTCCCTACAAAACCAACGAGCACGGTGTTTGTCCACCACAAAGTCCACACGGGGCGAGCTGGGATCGAGCCATGGACCCCAGCACCGGAGGTGAACGCTCTGCCACTGAGCCTCCGCGCTCCCTAAAACAAATGTTGTTGGCACTTCCTTTGATAAAGCTAAATTAACTTATCACATAACTTGTCATAAGAATTGGACACCCAGCAAACTAGGGAAAAATTTGATAAGAAAAGGGAAAATTTTATGTGAATCGAGGGAAATTTTCTTACAGAAACCTACGAATAGTAGTTGGAAATCCGGCACTGGATGTAAACGTTGCAAATTCAATAACATTTGGATAATTCTGAAGACTATCTTAAAAGTCTTTCTTTGGGGAAACTACATAACTTGTCTCACGGAAGGAGATATTTCACTCTTGATTTTCTAAGCGTTGTTGTTCCAAGTTTCTAGAGATAGCCGTCACTTATTTGTAACTACAAATACAAAACAATTTTATCTGCGAGTCATGAAGACCTTTTCTTGACTAAAGGCGTTAGTAGCAATTGTTCTCACCCTTGAGTTGGACAAACAACTAATATACTATTTTAAAAATGTGAAATTTTTATGTCGGTACATACTCTTGCCCCCTCTTTCAACCTTCTGGCTCAACTTGAAGTGACTCCACGTCTCATATAAGCCTCGCTGCTGAACGGGACGTTAAACTCAAATCAACTCAACTCTATTGGTTGGTGAGCCTTGGAAATTGTACCTGTGGCGCTTGAATCCAAAGAAAGCACAAATTGCTTGGTCATGTCCAAATTCTTGCACAAAGCAGCACAAACCAAGGGCGCCGATCATGGGGGGCCTGACACCCCCAAAGCTCATGTGGGCTCCCTATTGTATTTATGAGTATACGATATTTGGCATAATTTCAGTGCAACATGTCAGTGCAACATATATATACCTTCTGCATCTGAATGCCCCCCCCCAAAATTCACAGAGAAATTGGCGCCCTTTGCACAAGCTATCCACGATGACCGTGAAATGTAGATGAAAAAATAAGAAATAGAAGAAAAACAATATGAAAGAGAAAGAAAAGGGGCAAATTAAAGGAATAAAGGACCCAAGAAGTGTGAAAGTGGTGGAAAATTTCCTCTATATCCAACTGGAAGCAACAATTGACACATTGGTCAATTTCGGAGCACTCGTCCTTTGCCTTAAAAAAAAAAAAAAAAAAAAAAAAAAGTCAACCTGAAAAATCCTAATCCTACTGATAAGTTACCACTATTGTTCAAAATGTTCTGTTAGTTCATCATCGGTTAACTTGTTGCCGAACTTATTGGGTGTTGTAAGGTGTGCTTTCGATTTCATGTTTGTTAAAATACGAGAGTCATTTAACTCGAAGTGGCAACATAGTTGTGAAATGGAATGTAGTGAATCACTCACCTCAAGAAGTTTACAGACCTTCGATGTAGGCTCCGCTAGCCTGTTGAAGCCCTTCGCTAGATGTCTGGTAACCGTTGAATATCTGTCAAAGCCTCACTTCATGAGAAGGTGTTATAGTGCACCCTAAGGCACGAACAATGCTGGGAATGTCTCTGAAACATTTGCCCCTGAGAGGTTCTCTCATTTTGGGAAAAGATCAAAATCGCAGGGGCTCATATCCCGAGAGTATGGCGGGTGCTTCAGTACCTTCCAACCCCATCGTCGTAACAGACTCTGTACTGCATTGGCTCTATAGCATCTGGCATTGTCGTGTAGGAGAATTGGTCCAGACTCCAGGAAGTGTGGACGTTTGCGCCGCAATGCTGGTCGAAAATAGTGACTGAGGTATGAAGCATAGTATGCAAGATTGACGGTAACGCCCAGTGAAACTTGATGTGACCGGATAATGCCTTCGTGGTCGTATGACATTATCACCTTCACATTTGCTTTCTCTTGCCTAAACTTTTTCGGTCGCAAGATCCTAGGTGGCGCTATTCTCTCGACTGACGTTTCAATTCAGGCTCGTAGGATCTTTCCCATGTTTCGTCACTTGCAATAGTGCGGTGCAAGAAGTCATCACCTTCTTCATTGTAACGTTGAAGGTGTAGGCGCTCACATTCCCACCTATGCGACTTTTGAACCTCAGTCAGAACATGGAGTATCCATCTGGCTGCAATTCTCTTGTGTTAGCATGCGGAACACTGATCCGGAAGAAATGTTCAGCTTCTGCGCCAATTCGCTACAAGTCCAGAGCCGTTCACGGTCAAGCAGTGTCCGTAGTCTTGCAAGATGAATTTCGTCCGTAGCCGTTCGCATATGCCCTCCACCGTGCATTTTGTCTGTTGACTGTCGTCCCGCCTGAAATGCTGCAACCCATCTCTTCACTGTCTGATACAGTAGAGCAGCTTCACCACAGGCCTCTACTAATCCTCTGTGAATCGTCCCTCGTGCCACCTGGAAATACATAAACACACGCTTTTCTGAACGCGTGAACATTGCGTTAGGGCGGTATTTCACACAGCAATCACTAACAATGTCTACTCGCCACACACATAGTAATATGGGACCGCAGCAGCGTTGAACTGACTCTACATATCCACGGAACACACTACGTTCGTGGTTTGTCTCCTGCCACACGACAGTCCAATCGTAGCAGTGTTGCCAGTTCGAGTTAAATGACCCTCGTATATGTCCCAACGCTGTGACTATCACTGTTTTATTACTAAGCGAAACAAAAGCCACTGTAAATTTACTGAGAGAACCAAGTGCATCAGGGTTGTTAGACACTTTTCTGCAATGTTGAAGGTATGAGTATATATAAATTTTTGAACCCATTTTGACACTAATATAGCGCCCATTACCTGGGTTTAAAACAATTTGTAATATATTCCGTTAGTCAGACACTTTTTACTATTACTGAAGCACTCTCTGATAAACGACGTTTCTTGTCTTGCTGGTCATTTTCGATCACTTTTATATCCCTCCCCCTAAGCTGCGGGGCTGAATTTCGATTTAAACGGCATCGGAAGTGTCACTGTTCATCTCAGCAACTCCGAAAACTGTGGATTCGGCACTAATATCGGGCATTTTTTATATATTTTACCTTCCGATAACCTGCACCGTCAAAGTGAAATGATAAAAAACCATCCCAGTCCCGAACCTCATCTACGTTGGAAATTTGATCGAGATCAGTCGCGTAGTTCAAGAGTTATTAAACACCAGCATAGTCACTTTCATGTATATATGGAAAATTGTATAATAAGCAGCAGGACTGGAGATAGAAATGATGCACATGTAGTAGGATTAAATCAAAAGCGTAGCCAGCAAGTTGTTCTAGGGAGGCCCATGATTTTCTCAGAGAATCCGCCACTGGCCGGGTCTGTCAAGGCTAAAATGCATATACAAACTATATAGCCACGAGGGAGATCTGTTCATTTCAGGACCAAATTGTACGAAGCTTGAACCTACAGCTTAACGTGAGCGTCGAACCATGTGAGCTCTCACTGGGTATCGAACTGGGGTCTGCCGCGCCCAAGGCATTTCGCTAACCTCATAGCCACACACGATCTCAAAGAAATAATGCAATAATGAATAAAGGATGCTTAAATAAATGTTCGAACAATAATCATAATACTAATTCGAGGGAATTAGCGGTGATTTGTGATGCTCTTCCGTGAAATCCAACTCTGTTTAACAGTATTGTTATGTTGATTTGTATTCCACTGACGATCTGATTGTTTTAAGTTCAAACCATAGAATCTTATTATACTAGGTTATCACATCCATACACATTGTACTTTTCTTGTTTTTATTATGAAGATTTGAAAGTTTTCACTTATTCCATTTCGCTGTTTTAGCTTTTGGGTTTGTAGATCGTGGACTGCCGCGAGGATCTCAAAGATGTGGGTCGCAAGGTTACTTGCGCGATGTGTGGTCATCCATCAGACCATGGCAAAGAGCAAAATAAGTAAGCAGATGAATGAATCCAAGATGGACCCGCCCTCAAATTCACTTCAGTCAGCCGGTAATAGAGCTTTCAGTGAAAGCCGCTACGGAATGGTGCTAAAGAATCACGCGAGAAGCAGTTTCATATTTAAAAAAAAAAAAAAAAAAAATCAGAGGGCAATGTACTCGAGCTTTGATGGGATCACTCAAGAATAATGTGCGTTGTTTCGTGTTTGAGGCAAACAAAATTGAGTTTTATGGATATTTTATATCTTTGGTGTTACGTCCTCTATATATGCACACAAGAAACCGGAAAATATGTACCAATATTCGTCATACCAAAACGAAAAGAAAGTTTAACTTGCACTTTGACGAGGAATGCTTCGTTGTAGACCTGCGGGCTTGAATACTCTTGTCAGCCAAGCACGGAAAACGAACCGGGAAGAAATCATCTAACTAAATACACATATTTTCACATTAAAACAAGAAAAAAAGTTAATTATGAACGTTTCTGAGAGACACACAACTGTAGTGATACAGCTCTGTAAAGGCAGTGATGATATGAAATCGTTTCTCCCGAAAGGAACTTAAATACGCAATAGGTTAAAGTAATTCTGCAAAGATACTGAGAATGCTTATTCGCGCAATTAGAGATTTGCCCTGGGAGGGATTTTCCCCGAGCTAGCCCTGAAAGAATCACTACCGTATGTAAAGGTTATACTGATACACGTGTCTGTTCCTGCAACTGTGTGCTCTCACCAGGGGTGTGTACCCAGCAACTTTTTCTTCAGAAGGCCCAAAACATTTTCAGGGGGCCAGATTTTTACGTACTAAAAATGAACCGAGAATCTTGTTTCAGAATGTGAAATCATTAATTGTTCACTATGAATAGACAACCCTAGTAGCAAGAAAGCTCTCGGACAGTTGGCGCGTGCTTGGCTTATGGCTTTCTACGCTTGCACTTGCAACGCATGCTTTTATTAAATCTCTCTTTTATTGTATTTGCAAGCGATGCTTTAGAGCTTTCGCATAGCGTCATCGCATCACTGGCCGTTCATTGGCTATTTACTTGATTTGTAAAACGCTTGCGTCAAGCTTGAAAGGAACACTGAATGCAAGGTTGCCCACATGTAACTTCGTTACTGGAATCCAGCTTGCGGCATGCTTGCACGTTTTCCAATCAAGCTGGATGCAAGCTTGGACGACTTCCAATTCAAGCTTACAGCAAGCGTTTTGCAAGTTGTCTCTGGTACTAGGAAACATATATATTAATCTTATTATTATTATTATTATTATTATTATTATTATTATTATTATTATTATTATTATTATTATTATTATTATTATTATTATCAGTTGAAACATAGGTTTTAACACTGTACGAAATTAGAATCACAGGTGGTAGGAAATGTGCCAATAAATTATTCATGGAAAAAGAAAATATTTTGAGAAGTTCATTTCATTCGATTTAGTTTGATTTTCAGCTTAGTGTCCCTTTCAGCAGCGAGGCTATATGAGACGTGGACCTACAGCTTAACGTGAGGTATAAATCGCATGAGCTCCCGCCGGGAAAATAAAATCGAGTCTCCCATGCCAAAAGCGCGTACACTGACTATTTGTTTAACTTTGACTCTGCGCGCGCGCGCGCGCGCGCGTGTGTGTGTGTGTGTGTGTGTGTGTGTGTGTGTGTGTGTGTGTGTGTGTGTGTGTGTGTGTGTGTGTGTGTGTGTGTGTGTGTGTGGTGTAAATAAAAGGTACGGATCCACCGCATTGAAATTTCTCGCTCTAATTTCTTAAACTAAACCATGTTATGTTGTTTTTATTACTTAGATATTTATTTAAGAAACACGAACAAAATTGTTTTCGGAGAAGTTCGTTTGAAGAAAACTCAGCCTCGAGAAGTAAACTACCGTTTGTGGATTTTAAAATGACTAATGACTATCATGTATTAGGGTTATTTGTAAAACGTTTGTTTGTGAGATATCAACAAAATCACCTGAATCATTTATGAGAAAATCGTCCGGGAAAAGCTCAATCCCAAGAATAAACTACTACTTGCGGATTTTTCCTAGAAAAATGACTTATGCTGTATTATAAGGTTGATAATGAAACATTCATGAATTGGGGATTCCAAGGGTGGAGAGCATTATTAATAAGATCAAGTATGCAGATGATACGGTTGTTGTAGCTAGAACGAGAAAGGGCTACAGGAGATGATTGACAAAATAGTTAACACTGGGAAACTACATGGAATGGAAATCAACATCGGAAAATCGAGAATCATGAGAATATCCTGTGGAAACGCGCCGTTACGAGGCAAAGTAGAACAAAGAGAACTTAAAGGGGTTGATCACTTCAAGTATCTCGAAAGTATTTAATTAGAGACGCTTACTGGACCAAAGAGATCAGGTCGAGAATTGCAATAGCCAAAGAAGCATTCAACAAGAAAAGGTCACTCTTAACAAAGTTGATGATTAATCAGTACCAATGGCGTAGACAGAGGGCTGACACGGTTCAAGTTCTCCCCCCTGTAGTACAGTGGTACAGAAATGGATTCTGTTTTCGTGTAGTATGTTGTGACTCTTTTATATAGGCATATTACGACTCTTTTATACGGATAATTTGTTATGAAAAACATGCTTTACACAGACATGTTTAAAGAAAATTTTACTAACCGTAAGTTCTATCTTTAACCCTACAAAAAATTCCAGCGGATTAGTTATATACTCGGGATGGCCACAAAGTTCCGGTTCCGGTCCGCGAGAACTGGATCCGTTCAGACCCTGAAACCGGTTCCACCAGGAACCAGTTCTGGCCATCCCTATTATACACTGTATTCTTAATCTTTTTCAACTCTTTTTCGTTACCATAGCCACCAAAATTTACCATCTGCGGTTGCGAACAGAGCTCATTATTATTATTATTATTATTATTATTATTATTATTATTATTATTATTATTATTATTATTATTATTATTATTATTATTATTATTAGCGTGTGCGATCTCAGTGTGCGTGGTCCCTGGTTCTATTCTCGGTGGGAGCACTAAAATTTTCTAGTAATGACCCGCCATTATGAGGCAATTAGGAAGCTGCCTGAATTAAGAGGTAGTGAATTCCGATCCAGAAAGCCAGAGATCTGAGAACTGATGCGCTTGCCAATCATCATCTAGTTGAACGTGAAGGGCCACAGTCTTTTTATGGCTGTAGCATCAGGAAGTTACTAAACTTGTACTTCGTATCAAATTTCATCTCAACAGTGTGTAACTAAAAAGAAAAAGAAGAATGTAACTTGTTTATTTATCTCACCTTCAATTCGCCTCACCTCTGTGTATTGAAATAAAATACTAAACTTCATGTCACAAGAGCCCATGAAGTACTTTGGCCGACCATACGGCTCATATTTCAACCGGCGAATTCGCATAATGCTTGGTGTATGTGTAACGACATTTCTTCGTTATGGCAATTATTAGCTCTTTGAAAGTCACTGGTTACTTACATTAACCACATTTCTCATATCTCCCGTAAGCTTTGGTGCTGATGGTTAGACATGAAAACCACTTAAGTCGTTTCCGTATTTCCCAATACAATGTATGAGCTAGGTATGGCCAATATTTTCCGGAATCGGGAATTTCACTTTCGCGATTTCGGAAGAATTCCGATGTCCGAAAAAATCCGGAATTCGAAAAAAAATCCGGATTTTTCTCGAAATCGGAATTCTTAAAATTCCAGATTTTTTCTGAATTCCGAATTTTTTCCGACATCGGAATCCGAAATCCGTAATTTTCCCGATTTTACTTTCCCGAAAGTAAAAATTCCGGAATTGACCATCCCTAGTATGACAGTAACTTGGAGCATTATTGACGCTTTATATTAGAACAATGTGATTGATATGAAGGGAGTCCGTGTCGTATTCAGTACGTTACCATCAGATCGTACAAATATTAGATTTGCATATATAAAACACATTTGTATTGTTGCTTTTTATAGTTTATGCGTTTTCATAGAACTACTGTGAGTCATGTTCTGCAAGAAAAATTTTGCATGTGTTTCCTGCTGCAAAACGCGATTCACGCAAACTTGGTGGCTAGTGTAAGTGACCATAGCACCGAGCGTTCTGAAACAGTTTTATTACGCAGTCAGTCACATTGAAGTCTTACTGACTACTCTGAAATCGAAAGTGATATAGGAGATTACATCAGTGACTCTGATTTTGTATACTGATAGTCATCCTGATGCGGCTAATGATGAAAGTGTACCCACTTTGACTATTGATAATGACCCTAAAGCCTGTGCAAGTTCAGCTACCTGGTACCTTGCCACAAGACCCTTCATGAAATAAAAGTGATACAGTGCCACAAATTCCAAATTTCCATACAGAAGGAGAAATAATACAGTGTATTCAAGAATTGGAGAATCCCACACCGTGTGTATATCCAGAATGCATTTCACAGAGGAGTTGGTTAGTAATATTGCTTTTCGGACTAATCTCTATGCAACACAGGCGAGAAAATCACTTACACCAGTGGACGATGAGAAATGGCCGAGTTATAAGGACTAATGATCATACGATCCTGATTTGCGTGATTCATACATTTCTTCTCTAATGAGAGTAAAAAAGATTTGGTTTGTTTTTTGAGTCACATTCATCTGAGTGATAATATAACCTAATGCCAAAAACAGGAGAACCGGTCCTTGACAAATTACACAAAATTCGACATTGCTTGAAATGTAGAAAAATTATTTTGCAGAATTTTATACACCTCACAGAAACATGGCTGTCGATGAACCAGTGGTGAAATTCAGTGGTAGAAGTTCGCTCAAACAATATATGAAAGACAAACCAAAAAAGTTGAGTTGATTTCGAATTTAACACTGCAGCGGTCACGTTGCCCACTGGATCGGAATTAGTCGCGTGGAAGACAGTTAAAATAAAATACATTTTACTGTTTTTTTTTTGTTTTTTTTTTTTAACAGAATTAACGTTTATTGTGTATGAATTCCATGTCAGTGGATTATTTAACTAGTTTTAAATGAAATATTAAGAGAAAAGAAATATTACATTGTAATAACAACAGAATTTACTGAAATGGTGACAAAACAAACCGTCTGGAGGACTATTGTCTTCCACGCGACTACTCCAGTGTTAACGTTCTTTTCAGCAGCCAGGCTATATGAGGCGACACCTACTGATTAATGTGGAATCCGAACCACAAGAGAAAATACAAAATTTGGAACTTGTGCAACCAACCGCATTACAACTCAAAATTCCAAACATACTGTCGAAAATCAGAGTTAATAGGGGAAATGGGGCTTGATGCAAGTGTAATCATTGTGTTCACAGAACATTTACATGTAACTAAAACTAATCATTGTAATCATTCTAACTAAAACCACACCGTGTATATGAACACTTTTTTTCCCCTTGTGTTGATTTCTTTATGCTATAGAAAGCACAAAACATATTGTATGCTGTAAATTCTAGTAGAAAGAAACTGCCCAGACTCGAAGCCAAAAAATTCATAGAAAGAGGGGAGTTTGATGCATGGGTTTGCATTCAAGGAGTATCTATTTACAGATCGAAAGATAAGAAAGGGGTAAATCTCATGTCAACCGTTCACGATCCTTCTGAGGCAGAGCCGTAGCTACGAGAGGGGGAGGAGATCCAATCCGGGGCCTCATGCATCAAAAACATTCTCTCTAGCCATCAAACTAGAAAAGTGAGCTATAAAAATCAAATATACCAAGTTTAGACGAAAAGAAAAAAAAAATCCTCTGAGAAGACTGCAATGAGGTGCCCATTAACATTGGTCCAAGAGTTTAAAACGGAAAGCAAGATGTTATGTTGTAAATTAAGAAACACAGATAAAGATACATTAAAATAGCTGACCACTTGAGAGTTTATGCAAATAACAGCTTTCTCTCGAGGACCCAATTAATAACCATTTCTTGGCTGGTGTTTCTCTTTCTGGAAATCTTTCTTATGATTTAAGAGGATTTCCATTAACAAGAAACGAGAGCACAAGCAGCAAACCTTCTCTTTATGTGCGTTGAATTTGTTTATCTTAACTTTTGCAAAAGCTATCAACGAGTGCCATCTTATAAGAACAGTTATTATTAAAATAATGAAAGAAATAACACTATACTAGACCTACATATTTTAGACAATTTTCAACTTGACTCATCAAACACTTTAAGTACGAGGATTCGTTAGAAAATCAGATTACAAAGCCTGCAAATAAAAATGGATATATAATTTACAGCTTGGAAAAAAAATTCTATTAGGTTATAATTAGGTTATAACACATATACTACCGCTAGGGGTGGTGGGAAGAGAGACTTGTAAAACTAATTCAAATCAACCGATATTAGTGTTTAATTCATAGTTTACGGGATTAAAAGATAAATAGTGACATTTCTGATGCCGTTTAATCCAAGTTCAGACCCCATCGGCCCTAGAGGTCGGAAGGGGTAAAAAAAAATAGTAAAATATCCAAAATGACCGAGAATAGTGTTGGATCCACAGTTTTCAGATTCAGGAAAACGGCTAACCCGTTTAAAATCCCTTTTGAAATATACCTAAAGCTGCTTTTTTTTTTTTTTTTTATCGTGCTACCTTGATTGAAGAGCATATCCTACATGGATAGGGTAACTTGAAAATTGTCCAAAATATGGGTTTTTATCATTACACTTACACAGAAATGTGTATCCTTAAGAGGTCCCATCACTGCGAAATTAAAATACCGCCAATTTTACAGTAATTATGTGGTATCTTCAAATTGATAAAAGATAATCGAAAAGTGGAACAAGACCTTCCTAGACAATATTATTTTACGTGACATACCGTTATCATGACATACCATTATCTGCTTTCGATTTCCAGCCATTTAGAAAATCGGCATTTATTTTCGCGTTTCTAAATAACTGCAAACGGAAAGCTACTAGGTGACTCACTCAGTGACAAGCTACTAGATAACGGTACATCAGGCAAAATAACATTGTCTAGGGAGGTCTTGTTCCACTTTTCTATTATCTTTTATCTGTTTGAAGATATCACGTAATTACTGTAAAATTAGCGGTATTTTAATTTTGCAGTGATAGGGACTCTTAAGGGAAAGTGGTGAGGAGGGTTCAAATACTTTCTACAAACCTATTATTCCCGCACACAGAACGGGTATTTCAGGTTGTTAGTGAATAAATTTAGGGGTGTAAGGCAAGTTTTTTGGGCGAGTAAAGCCCAGAAATTAACTGCATATTTACCCACACAGAAGGCCTATTTTTGATGTGTAAATTAGAAGGTTAGAAAATTTTGGAATAATTCTAAATGTTAGGGGTATGCGGAATAAATCACTGGATCAACAAGTGACGTAAGATAGTTTCATGGAAATAACTGAGAAAACAGCTAGTACATGTATGTGAAGCTGTGGTATTTCGCTCCAAACAGGAACAACTTATTATTACGTTGAGGAAGATAAAACTATCTTTCTTTTTGCTTTTCCCAGTGCGAGACTCGTGCAATTGTGATGTTTTCTCATGAGAAATAAATTATCTGGAGTATCTACTCGCTCACTTATATAGTATACAATATAACATAGAACACATCCAAAAAAGAAACAATGAGCTACATTGTGCAACTGGTAGATGGTTTGTCTTCAAGACACAACACGGTAGAGAAAGTCTTGAGGAAGCAAACCATATTTTTTTTTCTTTTACCTTCTTGGTTGATTTTTTTTTATCGTGTCTTTTTCTGCATTAAGAAAGAATATGGGATTAGAAGTATACATTCAAACCAATAGTATCGCCAAAATTCATTTTGCAGAAAGAGTTTTGACTAAAGTAAATGAGAGTGATCTTTCCTGTCACAATGCAAAGTTCTCATTCAATTTAATTTCAAATTATTATTATTATTATTATTATTATTATTATTATTATTATTATTATTATTATTATTATTATTATTATTATTATTATTATTATTATTATTATTATTATATTTTCGTATACTCTTATACTGTCTAACCTGTCAATTATTAATGTATCCACCACATTATTATTATTGTTATAAGGGGCGATCAACTGAAACCCATTCGTTCCATGTATTATTGGTATAGTGTGTAGGAGGATATTGTTTGTTTAATGGTGTGTAATGGCTAATGTCATTGTGTGTTGGGTGTAGGAATGTTGTTGATACGTGTTTCCGTTTTGCTGGTATAACGAGTGAAAGATGGCGTTCAAGATCCCCAATCCGTCCAAACAGGACCAGCAAGCCGTCATCCAGTTTCTAAGTGCCGAAGGTTGTCAACCAGTTGAAGTGTTCCGGCGTATGAAAGACATGTATGGTGATGCATGCGTCTCCAAAACAACAGTGGTGGACTGGGCCAGAATGTTTCGGAAGGAGTGTGATCAAACCACTGATTCCTGTTCTGGTCAAGCCCATGTTGTTGCCACAGGAGACATGCGTGAAAAGGTGAATATGGCTATAGCTGCGGATAGACGCATTAGTATTCAATCCATAGCGAACGGGTTAAACATGAGTTATGGTACTGCTCAGATAATTGTGAAAGATGTGGGGCACCATAAGTATACACGCAGCGGATCCTCAGGGTGTTGACAGAAGACCAAAAGTTGGAGCGTATGGGTTGCGCCATTGAACATTTTTGTTACGCTACCATTTGGAAGGTAACGACTTCTTGCTGCGCATTGTTGCTGAGGATGAAACTTGGTCCCATCATTTTGAACCGAGTTCAAAGTCTTCCAGTTTGCAGTGGAAACACCCCTCATCTCCACGTCCCAAAAAGTTCAAGACGCAACCGTCTGCGGGGAAAGTTATGGTGTCTGTGTTCTTTGATTGCCATGGACCATTATTACTCGACTTCAAGGAACCAGGACAGTCTATCAACGCCGCACGCTACTGTCAGACCTTGACACAGTTACGGAGAGCCATTACAAACAAAAGGCCGCTGTTTATTGACCGCTGGAGTCATTGTGTTGCATGACAATGCGCGTCCACACGTTGCAAATTCCACACGTTGCAGGACTTGTTTCAACGATTCAAGTGGAAAATGTTGCGACACTCGCCCTACAGCCCTGATTTTTCACCTTGTGACTTTCACATCTTTGGGCCTCAAAAAAAGGCATTGGAAGTGCAGAGATTTCAGTCTGACGCTGTGCGTGATTGGTTTGATAGTCAGCCGTCCAAATTTTACATGGACGCCATTTGTAAGTTACTGACACAGGGGGACAAGTGTCTCAACGCTCATGGTGACTTCTTCTGAACAATACTTTTACTGCACGCTAACCATAAACGCCTCTAGATAGTGTACAAATTTCCGCTCGAAATAACATTTATTTCATGAATTATGACCACTGAATGGGTTTCAGTTGATTGCCCCTTATATTATTATTATTATTATTATTATTATTATTATTATTATTATTATTATTATCTCTCGGGACATGTGTTAACTTGGTAGGTATATGTGGTATTTTATTTCTCGGTAATCACTCGAACGTCAACACAAGATATCTACAGTAGCACATCTATACAACACTCTGTATACTCTTCGCTCCTAGCATTTCTGGTCCGATTGCAGCGCCGTGGTGTGTTAAAAAGAAGCGAAAGATTTTGTGCCAAATATCCATGCCCTTTGTTTTGTGTGGGAAATTGAATTGTAGTAAAGATAAATGAGTTTGAGCAAGGATGCTATTATTATGCTGATGGAAAAATATGAGGAGCATCCTTGTTTGTACAAAGTTAAAAGTCCTTTGTATCATAATGAGCATATGCGACAAAGGGCTTTAGAAGAAATAGCGATTGAAACCTCTGTTTCTTTTTTCGGAGCCATAATTGCGCTCATCTCCAGTGATTTGTTTGGTACATCACAACAAGATGCTTATCAAAATGCTACCGCGTAAAAGCGCCATATTAGGGCCGGACTGGCTACTAGTTGGCCCCGGCGGATGACATATTGTGTTGGCCCCGAATTCTCAATCCTCCCAACCACCACTACCCAATTGCCCACTATTTTTCCACATTAATAGCACACTATTATCTTAGTTAAAGCACACATTTGTTTAAGTAGCCACATCATACATTGTATATACCATAAATATCATAATATAGAATCAGGGTATATGTTATGTAACAGTATTTCTGAGAACAACACAGACAGTAATCATTAGCCTTAGGATGGCTGAGATTTGTAATTTGTTGATGAAGAACTACGGACAAGTTAATTTAAAGTCAGCATTGGCGGTTTCAGTATTCGTGCAGAAGGGAGACGATAAGCTGCAAAACAAAGCCCCCTGCACATAGTCTGAAATATTTTTCGGGGGATATACCCTATGGAACAAGCACAACGAAATCTCAGTAAGCACTTGTAGTCCACGAACTATGTCAAGTAACCAGATTGGGAGGATTTATGCCAATCGTGTGAACATATAGGCTTACAAGGTGGTCGTAATGGAATTATCTGCCATAGTTGGGACGTGATAAAAGACCAGGAAAGAAATTGTTAAGGTGGATCATCACCCGGAAGTCAGTACATATTTTAGCTTATTTCCTTAACTACTGTGCAATGAAACGTTACATATTATAAATATTGTACTATAAGATAAAGTTATGTTTCAGCTACAACATAGGACACTGATTTATTTGGTTGTGTCTTCTGATATCGAAAAATGTAACAAACAAAAGAAAGTATTGGATTCGTTTCACAATGAGCACACAAGATGGCACTTGCTGTTAGATCTTACTAGAAGTGCTCATTTTTATGAAATGTTTATTTGTATATGTAAAGTATCTTAAAGTAACAATCTTATTATGAAATAGATATATTGTTTGACCGTTTCTCGTGTTATGTTTCACATTTCATTTTAATATTAATTTACATTTAAGGAAATAGATTTTGAGAAGAAACTTGCGCAGAATGCCATAATGTGTTGTTGCCAAATTTGTACGTTTAATTCCCTATTCTAGCGTTGCAGTTCGAGAAGCGAAACTTAGCTGTGAATTCCGGTAAGGGTCTATAATTAATTTCTCCAGTAAGTATCTAACCAGAATTCCATGATAACTTCCTTTATTATCTGGCATAAGTAAGCACTTGATACCATCTGGCAACGCCACACTATACAAACAGAATTTAGCGTAGCACTGAGAACACCTGGTGATCCACCTTAATAGTAAATCTTAATATAAGAATACACAATGACAACCGTGAAGCCGGATTCAACAGCAGCCAGTTTTATTTTTAAAAAGACACCTAAAGAATTTGCTAACATTTCAGTTATCAATGCTGTAGATTCAAGAAGTCCGAATTTATAATCCACTTATTACAATAGCTCTACCCTCCGTTTCCACGGTAATTTTCGAAACGACACGATAAGGACATACACTACCTAACAATGTGACTTTCATAATTGACCGGGGCTCACTTTTTGGCTGATAAAATTGGCAACTACTGAAAGAAAGGCGAAAGTGCAAAACCTCGTATCCAGTGGTCGAAGTGGGACGGTATGCGGTGGTATGCCATACCGCCTCTGGTTTTTCAGTAATGAGGACATACCGTCTCTGGTTTTTCAGTGATCAAGATAATATTTAAATAGCCGGTACGTTGAGTCAAAAACATAATAAAACATACCGCTTCTGCCTTTTTTCCACTTCGAACACTGCTCGTATCTCCATTTTTTAAATGGAATTTTAGATTTTGATTGCATTCAATTACCCACATCTGAATCTAAGTGTGTGTAAAAGCTCGTAAACGAAAACCCAATAGAAAAAGTAACAAAGTAATTTTTAAAACTTCGTATCTCACATAAGGTAATATGAAAGTAGAATGGTTTGTTTGCTCTCCTGAAAATTTTGGTTTTGATGAGTTATGAGGTTTTGCACTTTCGAAGTAGTGGTTCAACAATGTCTAAACCACGGGATCTTGTTACAGAGGCGACGGCGCGACGTCGTGATATTATGAATCTTGAAATTGATTTCAGATCTCTTTTTGTTGGGTTTCAAATTGTTATTTTACCTAAGCCAAGAAACTAACCTCTCAAGAATTGTATTGTCAGGCCAAGTACACTTTCCGCTCCCTTTTATATTCCGCGATAGGAAGCGTGTTGGATTTTACTATTGTTTTTGCTTGCATCGAAATGACCTGAAACTGGCATGGCCCATTCTTACTTTAAGGAGACGTGAGTCGTAGCAAAATTTTAATAAAACCGTCATGTATGCAGATTGCCACCGTAACTGTTCACAACAATATTAGTTCTCGAACACATTTTCCACATTTTTCCTCTTCCTCCTGACCTTCTCTCTTTAATAAAATTTTCATTTGGCCCCCTTTTGATTTGGTCCCTGCCTGGGCCAGTCCAAGCCTGCACCATATACTTTTGATGCCATAGAATATTATACGAGATTTTTGGCAGCATATCTGCTACGAGAAATGCTATGATAAATGCTTCCGTGTAAAACTAGCCTTAGACCAAACTCCAGTTCTGCCTAGGGACGGCCAGAACCGGTTCCTGGTGGAACCGGTTTTCGGGTCTGAATGGATCCGGTTCTAGAAGATCCGGTTCCGGAACCGATTTTTTGGATCCAGATCTAGAACCGGTTCTTCGGATCCAGGTCTGGAACCGGTTCTTCAGATCCAGGTCTGGAACCGGTTCTTCGGATCCAGGTCTGGAACCGGTTTTTCGGATCCAGGTCTGGAACCGAAACGTTGTGACCATCCCTACGCTAAACCCGAGCAGGCTGTGAACAGTGTGCTAGATGAAATAGTGGAAGCGACAGGCAGGCGCCCAGGCGGCGGCCGCTTGTGTCATTTGGCTAAATAAACTGGGTAACTGGCAAACTCATTGGCTAAACAGGCAAACTGGCAAACTCATTTGGCTAAACACCCACTGGTGGACCAACATTTTTGGGGGGGCACAAGCGGGTCTGGGCGGGGAAGGCACAAGCGCATGGTCCTCTTTGCACCTTTTTTGAAGGTGAACTTTGTGCCTCCTTTACGGGTCTTTGGGGTCTTTCGGATCCAGGTCTGGAACCGGTTCCTAAGATCCGGTTCTGGAACCGGGCTTCGTCGGAACCGGAACTTTGTGGCCATCCCTAGTTCTGCCACGTTACGCATATTCACCAGGGTTCCAAGGGTCTAAACGCGTTCTGAGTAGCCCCAGAGCAGAAGATTAACACTATCGTCGCAACTAACATATATCCTTGTGTTCTGTTACCTGCAGTTCATTTCATTAGGCCTACATATATATTACGTACCATGCTCAGGTCTCCTTCTTTTGTATGCCTAGCCAGATAAACATATCAATAAATAAATATATCCTGATACAAGTCAACCCAATAAAACTATAGTGACAATAAATGAATGCTCACGGCCTCAGAGAAGGCGTTACCTTCTGCAGCCCGCACATCTTTGGATGGGAATGAAAATTGCACTTTTAAAAAATCGGTAATCACTAACTGGATCTACACCAAATTTGGTGGGCGAAAGTAGCCCACCATGTAAGAAATAAAGATCGCTATTATTGTTGGCCAAGCTGGGCCACAGATAGGCTTGCCTCTACTTCTACATAGTACTATATTCGTAGGTAACTATTAGCCAGATTTGAACGAAATTTAGTGGGCAAGTAGCCGATTGTCAAAGGCAGAATTGGGGATTTTTTTTTCTAGGAAAGGGCCAAAGAAAAAGAAAAACTTTCGCTGGCCAATATAATTTATTGAAAACAACAATATACATTTTACATCAGGATGGGGCTGGGAAACGGGAAATTTTGAATCTAGAATTAGCAACACTGTATGACCGGCATTTGTTTGGGACCGATAACACAACATTCAAAGGACTTTGCCATTTAGTAGTAATGAAAGATTGTAATTGTACGGAACATGTGTTTGCTGTGAAAGCATTTGATAAGAACGGTGACACTGTATGGCCTCCGAGATCCCCTGAATTCAGTTTGTTCGATTTCTGTCTGTGGCAAATCTATGGGGACATCTTGAAAGCAAATTGTACATACATATCCTGAAAACATCATTGAACTGAAATTGAGGGTTAAAGAACTCGCTGGTGTTCAAATTGAGCGTTCCAGCGAATTTACAAAACATAGTAGTATCATAATATGTACACTAATGTCCAAAATGATTGTCGCATATCTATAACTGTCTTCTTGTAAGTATCCTAATATAATTTGATAATGATTTTGCAGGGTACTTTTAATGGTGATACTATGTGTATAATCAGAAAATGTATATTTGTGGTAAATTTCATAGGAAAAGAATTGTAAATACGAAAATTAGAATGAGTAAAATAAAATGTTGCTAAATGGACAAGAAAGTTTTATTTTCGTTTTATTGTTCTTCTTTACTGCTCTTTTGACATGAAATTTGCCACATTCATGTCTTTGCCGATTATACACATACTAACATTATAAGAAATACCGGGTGAATTCGTTATCAAATTATATTCCTACAACAACATATTTATAGACATGCTACAATAATTTTGGACATGAGTGTACGCCAAGATGGGGCACATCCCTTCGATGTCGTCTTCATGAAATAAAGTGACATGTAAGTGCCATAATTAATGCCATTATTACTTTTAAAAAATTGACAAGTTGTGTTGTTATTAGATCAATTTAAATCACCAATTTGTTTATTAAAATAATGTCAAAATACTTGAATAAAGGTATGAGAACCTTATGGCAATATGAATAACTATACCTTGTTCATGATAAGCTTTGCTTTTAGCAATTCAAAATAGAACTAATACACAGCCCCTGAGCAAAATCATAATGTTTCAATTAGAATATCGATGTCCAACAGTTTCGCCAACTACCCCAAAAATTTTGACTTCATTACAGACGTTATTAGATTTAGTTAGTTGCCAAAACTGTTACACACTAAATAACGCAATGTCCTATAGAACCTGGAGGTTCAATGCCGCGTTCACAAACGCTCTCTAGACTTAACGGTTGTGGTTTCTATTTTGTATTCCTATTTCTGCGACATCCATCTTACAAAGGAGGGTAACGCAGTGGCTCCTCTGAGATCCGAACGAGACAATTGTGTTTGCATTTGATATGTTATAACTAGACGAATCCCAAAGTTATACGTGCCACCGGGCAGAATATCGTGAGTTACAACATATTTTGTAATGTAAAAGCTACAAAAGCTGGCAGGATAGTTTGAACCGAGTCATTTGTTCGGAAACGGTTAAGTAAATGGAAAACTCGGCGAACATGTATCCCATCAGTTTCAAGGACAAACTTTTTCGGATAAAAAACTTGGTTCCAGGGTCCCACGCAGGATCCCAGACGGGGTCCAATTCAAAATTTTCAAACAAGGGGGGTTAAGTGGCACATCGTTTGAAAGCTGTTAAGAAATGAAAGAAAATGCAGCAAGTCTCGACTCTCTACGACAGCCCTGTGCAAAATGGCGATGGGTCAAAAGCTAAACAAAAACTTAATTGAAAAGTTCATGGTCACCCCTATAAATCGGAAACGGTGAGACAAATGTGAAAATAGGAAAGAACGAGTGGCATTATTTTTAAAGTACAACGATTTAAGTTAAAACGTCTTGTCCTAGGTGGGGTCCAAATAGAAAGTTTCAAATGGCAAGAGGGGTTAAGTAGCACATCGTTTGAAAGCTCTTGTTAAATGTAAGTAGATGGAGCAAGTCTCGACTTTCTACGACAACCCTATGCAAAATTGTGGCGGGTCAAAATGTAAATAAACGTTTAATTGAAAATCTATGGCCTAGATGTGACTAGAGCATTTCTATTTAAAGTGTGCCCTTCTGGTGCTGCTGTTGATGTGTGTTTTCCCATACCACCCTCTAAAGAGGAGAGACAAGTTGCTGCGGCCGAGATCTTTCAATTGTTGGATGTGGACAGGGTTACCAGATTGACGGGTTTCCCTGTGCACTGCCTCGTTAGTCATTCTAAGTAACTTCCGATCTTCCCTCGCTAAGACCAAACGACTGAATGACAAGTTGGCAACACAGCCAAGGCCATTCACTTCTTTCTCCTCTCCATAAGAGGGTGGCAGGGGTGGTGCTGAAGTATGTTTCACATATTTTCCGAGGGCACACTTAAAATAAAAATAAAAAGTCTCTACCGTAATAAACTGACTTCATTGGGTGTATGTTTATGAGTAGGGGCAACTTTGAAATAGGGGCATCTTTTTCTGCGTATGCTTACGCGAGGTCTCGTCTAAATAGGATCTGATGTTAGCCTTCGGATTGAGGCCATGAAACTTCTTGACATTTTGCACTGTTATTACTTACTGTAATTGAGTGTAGTTAAGTTCACGTGTAATTCCGTAAAGCAAAGAAAATACATGTTTATGCATGATTCATAGGCCCATCCATTTTAAATGAAGTCAGTTCCCTTTATCTTTACTTTAGGTGCATACCTAAACTACTAGGATGACGATAAAGTGACAAAACATTTTTTAAAAAGAAGAAGAAGAAGAAATTTTAATTGGCTTTTTAAAACACTAAAACCAGAAAATAAATTAAAAAGCGCTAAAATAAAATAAAATATTTGTTTTTAAAAGAAAAGGCTCTAAAGCGCTACCATAATCAGTAAAAACAAAATGTTGAAGTCTGTGCCAAGTGAAATAAATTAATGCTTAGTGAAATTGTCATTGAAATAATAATTTTATGTATTAGACAATAATTTGTTTAGCTTCGCACGAACTTCAAGTCTTTTTTAATTGATAATAGTAACGATTCAGCGCGTTTTAAAATTGTATGCTGTTTTGGTTTAGCAGTTTCTAAATTTATAAGTAGTGCGTGTGCTACTATAAGGAATGTACGCGTATGTCACAGCTAGAAGTGTGTGCGTCATTGTTAGGACGAAACATTAGTTCCGAGTACATTTTTTTCTTACATATACATAACTCTTTGAGTTTTACGTCCCACTGTTATACCGGCTAGACTAAAGGAGACGGTGATGATGAGAAATGAATGGAATAGTAGAATGAAGAAAATTGGAGGAAACGGAAGAACCCCAAAGAAACCGACGCACACAGTGTTTGACCATCACAAAGTTCACTGGGCGCGAGCTGGGATCGAACCAGGGATCCCATGCAATCAAAGGTGAACGCTCTACCACTGAACCATCGCGCCTCTCTAACATATATAGTACATACGTATATAAACAATGCATTATAGCAGAACTATTTATTATTATTATTATTATTATTATTATTATTATTATTATTATTATTATTATTATTATTATTATTATTATTATTATTATTATTATTATTATTATTATTATTGGGGACGAATAACAATTTTTAGTGCCATAAAAATTCATTTTGGTCGATTTTCTCGGAAACTACACATCCGAATTCACTCTTGAACGTGCCATTTTGCCAAACTTCGTGTGATCATTTCGATTGATGTATTCTTACCTTTGTATAATTGTGTAAATTTAGCCTAAATTTAGAGGCAGTTTTAGAAATTACAATATAAAATACCTTCATATTGAGTTTGGACACACACCCCTCCACCGAAATAAATTTCTGCGTACGCTACTGGTTAAGACGTAATTATACTTTAGGATTGTATCTGTTAACTATACTGTGTGTTGTCATTTTGCTACTGTCTCGATGAAAAGCTCCATCAAGGTATGCTTCAGTATCAATCTCACTCTAATAGGTGTCATGGTTCTCATCCACCATCAGTTTTAAGGTTAACAAATTAGGGTCTAATTCGTTTCTGTCAATTGTACTAATAAACGACCAGCATCAATATTACGAGACCAAAACTATATTCACAGACAAATTAAATGTCGACTGAAAGCAAGAAATACGTCTTATTATCCAGTTTCAATTCTTTCGTTTTCGCAAGTTCTGTCAAGGAATTTAAAGCTTATACTGTATTAGTCTTTGCCTGTTGTGCTGTATGGTTAAGAAACATGATCGCTTACTCTGAGGAAAGAATGCAGACGAGCACCCAGAAATTTTTGTTGGAACGGGTCTAATTAGCACAAGAAACTATGTTTATATAATATTGAACGGATGTTATTCTACAACCGAAGGGGAGAAAAAATGATAAGTAATTTTTAAGTACTAACATCCATATCCCATGAAAAATTACAAAATTCAATTGTTTTTATCAGAAAAGAAATTGTTCAAATGATGAGTAAGGTCAAATCGTTAGTCTATATCAAGTATTTTTCTGCTAAACAACTATACTTTTATTAAGAAAGTATATAAATGTATGTCGAGTTGTTTTTTTTGGGGGGGGATGTCCGGACTAGTGCTGTAAAGGTCTGGGGAAAAACGGAAATTTTAGGTTAAAAATCAGTTTTTTACCGTTTTTTAGCCGAGCTTGGGAAAAAAACGGAAATATTGGGGAAAATTGAAATTTTCGAATATTTTACTACATTATGCTTTTAAAATGAAAACTATTTTATATTTACTAGTTTACCGTTTAGATCATTGAGTAGTTATGTTTCTTCTATTAGAATAGGCAAATTTTGTGGCAACAAATATGTTTGTACCACTTCTTTAATGTTAGCACCATGATAGTATGGAGTTATGACTACAAACGATCCTAAAATATAATCCTGGTTAGATTAATTAATATAGACGCATTTAAATTATCTTAAGTAATCTTATAAAGTTAGCATTTTATGGCAGGGAAGTGTTAAATAACAGGCCCAGAATCATTTTAGTTAATACCAGTATGTTAAAATCAAATACAGTATATATTTTATAGAGATACGTATTGTCCTTGTGCTCTGTAAAATTTCCGGAAATTTTGAACCCATTAGGAAAAATCTTTTGTTCGGAAATATTGGCAAAACCTGGAAAATATAATTTAAGAACTATTTTTTCGCCTGACACTAATCTTATTTGCTGTAACGTGTCTCCAGCATATTTCGCTAGCAGGAAAAATACTTAAAGCATCAGGTTTTAATTTTACTTTTTTAGTTTTCTGATTTATGGCAAAAATCCCTCTTTATTATTTGTATACTTTTCGAACAACTCAAAAAGAGAGATGATCTTATTTACATATATATTTACATATACACCGCACAAGTGCGTAAGTTTGAGCAGCGACAAATATATTAAAGAACTTAACGTGTGAAATTTCCATTCGTTATTATTAAAGACTAACAGAATACCCGTTCTTCGCACGGGGAGAATAGTTTTATTTTGGGTATAAAGGGGACCAAAACTGTCACCAATGAACTTACGGACCCCAAAAACTATGAATTCGACACTAGTATCAGTCATTTTTATTTACTTTTACATGTCACTTTCCCTCCTTAAGGGATAACTAATGGGGGCTGAATTTGGATTTAAACGGCATCGAAAATGTCACTGTTCATCTCATCCACCTGCAAAACCATGGATTCGACACTAATATTGGTCATTTTCCATCGTTTTTAAAAATATATTTCCCCTCTCCCCCGCCCCAAGTCACGAGGATGAATTTTGATTTAAATGGCATCGGAAGTGGTACTATTTATTTCAGCGACCCCAAAAACTATGGATTGACACTAATATCAGTAATTTTCGATCATATTTATATATCTCCCCGCCCCCAAGTTGCGTGGATAAATTTGGATTTAACAGAATAGGAAGTGTTACTGTTCATCACAGCAACCCCAAAAACTGTGAATTCGACACTACTATTGGTCATTTTCGATCATTTGTTATCTCCCCTCTCCCCCGCCCCTAGGTCATGGCTCTGAACTTGGATTTAAACGGCATTAGAAGTGTCACTGTTCATCTCAGCGATTCCGAAAACTTTGGATTCGACACCAATATCAGTCATTTCCGATCATTTTTCTATATCACCCCCTTCCCCGTCCCTAAAGTTTGGGCGTTGAATTTGGATTTAAACTTGATCGAAAGTGTCCCTGTTCACCTCAGCGACCCCGAAAACTATGGATTCGACACTGATATCGGCTATTTTCAATCATTTTTATATATCTTCCCTTTCCTAAGTTGCGCGCCTGAATTTTTATTTAAACAGCATCGGAAGTGTTACTGTTGTACTCATCAACCCCGAAAACTATGAATTTGACACTAATATCGATCATTTCCGATCATTTTATGTATCTCCCTCCCCTCCCCCCAAGTTGTAGTGCTGAAATCGAATTTAAGCTTAATCGGAAATATCACTGTTCATCTCAGCAACCCCGAAAACTATGGGTTCGACACTGATATCGGCTATTTTCAATTATATTTTTATATATCTGTTCTCCCCCTCCCCTAAGTTGCAGGCCTGAAATTTTATTTAACAGCATTGGAAGTGTTACTGTTCATCTCAGCAACCCCGAAAACTATGAATTTGACACTAATATCGGTCATTTTCCATCATTTTATATATCTCCCTTCCCCTTCCTCCAAGTTGTAGTGCTGAATTTGAATTTAAGCTTCATCGGAAATGTCACTGTTCATCTCAGCAACTCCGAAAACCACGAGTTCGACACTAAGATGGGTAATTTTCAGTATATATCCACACTTCCTTCCTCCAAGTTGCACTTTCAAAGTGAAATGGTAAAATCCACCTCAGACCCGAACCGCATCTATATTGCAAATTTTTATCGAGATCAATCTGGTGGCTCAAGAGTTGTTAAGTTACAAATATAGTCACTTTCATTTTATATATGTAGATAAATTGTCGTATTCGAAAACAGGTATTTATTTACATACAAAATTTTGTACATAAAGTTTATATTAAATTCTGTATTTGAATATTAAGTAATAGTAATTATATGTCTTAGTAGGCCCTACATGAATATTAGTAAAATTTGCCTACTGCTCTTTGTTTTAAGAAGTAATTTGGTTAAAATTAACAAAATTTCACCAGATCAGAGAGCACATTAAGAACTCAGTTTCATTCAAGAGTTCTATTTGTTGCAACAGAAACGCTTCATGATGGTAGATGTGTATGCAATTGTAAAATTTCTGTAATTAATACACAACCAGGAGTAAACGATTAAAAGGCACATAAAGGAAATGAGCGCAGACTATTAATTTTCAAGAATAATCACAACAGTTTTATTTTTGAATACTTCTTTTTTTAAATATTCACTATATTGAAATTTCTCAATTTACATTTTTGACGCCTTCGAAAAAAAAAACGGTTCCATTACTAGTAAAACTAACCTAATACAAAGATTCTTATTTTTTTTAATTTTTCCAAAATTTCCGGAAAGAAACCGGAAAAACCGTTTTTACCAGCCGTTTCAAAATTTCCGGAAATTTTACAACACTATTCCGGACGCGCTGAACCCCCGTGTGTGCGCTCTTAACTGAAAGTATTTTAGAATAAAATCCTGAGGCGAATATTCGGACACAAGAGGAACGGGAATGGGGAATGGTAGAAACATCATAACGAGGAACTGCTTAATTTATACATTTTACCAAACATTGTTAGGGTCATCAAGTCTAGGAGTCTCAGATAGGTCTAGTTCATGCAGCCAGAATGGAAAAAAGTAGGAATGCTTTTGGTTGGAAAATGACCATTAGGAATAGCCAGGCGAAGACGGGGGGACAATATTAAGACGGATCTCGCAAAAAGTAGGAATACAAAGCAGAAACTGGATCCAATTGGGTAAGGACAGAAGTCAGTAGAGAGGTTTTATGAACGCGGCATTGAACCTCCGGGTTCCATTGGTCATAAAGTTTATTTGTTTGTCAGCTTTCTTGAAAATTATGCATGGTCGTTTACAGTGAGGCATTTCATTTTTCCTACTCAATGAGGTCACGTCTTCGGACATTTTTTCTTTTTCGCTGAACGCTAATACACTGCAGTCCCGTTGGACTGAATTTGATGGGTCCAATTCAGTGTAAAAAGCTTCTCAGGCCAGCTATCCTGAATGAGGTTTGGGGATTTTCTCATTCACACTAGGGAAATGCCGGGGTGGTACCTAACTTATAGGTCCCAGAACGCTTCCTTACTTCCTCAGTTCTTTTTTTCTTTCCCTCTCCTTGGATAGTGTACTCACCGAGGGACGTCATCCCTCCTCATACGTGACGAACTAAATGGCCAGAGATACTGAAAGCCCAGAAATCTAAATCCTAAATCCTTTATGACATAATAACTCCTAAACCACCCGACCGATCTCGATCAAATTTTCAACATAGATGAGGTTCCAGCCTGGGATGGTTTTTATCATTTTACTTTAACGGTACAACGTAGGGGAGGGAGATATAAATTTTAAAAAAATATCGAAAGTCACTGATATCAGTGTCGAATCCATAGTTTTCGGGGTCGCTGAGTTATAAACAGTGACCCTTCCAATGTCGCTTAAATCCAAATTCAGCCCGCAACTTGGGGGACGGGAAATATTTTAAAATGATCGAAAATGGCCGATATCAGCGTCAAATCCATAGCTTTTGGCGTTTCCATAGTGAAAATATAGTTTAATATATTTTCAGCGTTACAAAACTTCAAAACTGAACATCAGAATTGAGCATTGCTAAACTAAAGCCGTAGGACTAGAACAATGAAGTTTAATTGAGCTTTAGTAAAAATTTGATATTTTCCTGTAGCATATTTCCTCGGTAAAGACCTTTTTTTTTTTTTTTTTTTTTTGGGCGATTCGGTTAACCCGGAAGTTTGGTTAATCGAGCTTCGGTTAAACGGGATAGTAGCGTAATATTGGAGAATTTTCTGCTTTATAGCGGTCTCTTTTCAAGTCTTCTAATAAGTATCTTTTATTAAAACGTTTCATATGTGATTGTGATCCTTCTTATCATATTACTGCACTATTCATTGTTGTAACCTAAGGATGCTTTCCCCCTACCTCCTCTCCTTTAGATAACTAAACGTTCGGACATTATTTAAACAATGAAAGCGGTTACTCACCATTGTTGTAGTTATATCCTGAGACGGCACAAGCTCCAGCGAGTAACACAAACAACACTACTATCATGGCGACTGAACCCGCGCAGAGTGCTTTGCTCTCTTATAAGTCGCCCCACTACCCTACTGCCCCGGGTCATCACAACAATGCTTCCCACCATTCTCTTCTCTCTTCTGTTGCAGACGATGGCAATGTTGCCAGGTAGAGAGAAATTTACTTTTGCCAGGGAATTTAGTTTGTTTTCTTTTTAAACAATAATATTATTTGGAGACACATTGATTATACGACAATCGTTAATAGAAGTAGGTGTTTACGTTACTAATTTACTTACTTACCTTATACAACCAAGATTTCATTTTCAATTACGAAAGTCTAAACATAAATAGCTATCACAAATACAGTAAGTATTATATCTAATTAAGGGAATGTTTAGATGATGAGAACCAAAAGTAGGTAAAAAAAAAAAAAAAAAAAAAAAAAATAGATTTACAGGAGAAATGAGATAAGTAAAGGAAACGTGATTGATTTGTGTCTCATTTAAGAAGAATGGAATAAAAGTACGTCTTGTAGAAATGAGAAATGCGAAATGCTATAGAGACTGTATGTCTGTGGCTCCGCATTTTTAAAAACTTTTTTGGGTTTAAAATGTAGATTTCGATGAGCTGTTGATTTCTGATTCCCAGTACGAGCTCATGTTGTTCGAATTTCCCGTTAATCAGTAGGTCCAGTCTTGTATAACCTCGCTGCCCCGTTAATCAGTAGGTCCAGTCTTATATAGCCTCGCTGCTGAAAGAGATGTTAAACTCTAGATCAACTCAACTCAACTTTTGATTTCTGGAACCGAACGTCTCAAGGTCAAATTAGGAGTCAAAAATAAAAATTGGAACCATTTGGCAATGCGGACGAGCGATTGACTGGGACTAAATAGACGTCATTCGATTTGTATTCACACGTACACGAATAATTGATATATTACTTTTCCGAAAATTCTATTTTGACCCCCGAAAATTAAGGAAAATATGGAATTTTGGATCTTGGATTTTCGTTAATTTTAAAAACTCTTCACTCTATGGCCTATGGAACCCGAGGTTCAATCAGGGCCGGATTTCCCAATAGGCCCGGTAGGCCTGGGCCTATGGGCGCAAGCTCCCAGGGGGCGCACGGCCGAGAGAAAAAAATTAAAAAATATCTAGAAATAAAATTAAATAGCCATAACTTAACATATTTTTTGAATTGATTAAAAAATCAGGCTAATAAAGCATTCTGATTTTGAAGTTCATTGGAGCAAATAATAGTTGGTAAAGTTAAAGATAAAATTGCATCGTGGAGTGGTGTTTAAGCAATTAACATATAGGCCTGATATAATTTTTTAATGAAGGTTTTTAAGAAAGTAACTTTAACCAGACTAGAGGGCGGAAAAAATTATTGGGCCTGGGGGCGCCTAAATGCTAAATCCGGCCCTGGGTTCAATGCCGCGTTCACAAAAGCTCTCCACTGACTTCTATCCTTAGCCAATTGGATCCAGTTTCTACTTTGTATTCCTATCTCTGCGAGATTCATCTTAATATTGTCGTCCCATCTGGGCCCAGGTCTTCCTAATGGTCGTTTTCCGATTCGTCTTTGTCTTTGAAAGCGTTTCTACTTTCTTCCATCCTAGTTACATGGCCTGCCCACCTGAGCCTCCTAGACTTGATAGACCCTAACAATGTTGGGTATACCGTATAAATTATATAGTTCCTCGCTATGAAGTTTCTGCCATTCCCCATTCCCCTTACTCTTGGGTCCGAATATTCGTCTTGGGATCTTGTTCTCAAATATTTTCAGTCTATGTTCTTCCCTCAGAATAAGCGACCATTTTTCGCAACCATACAGAACAACAGGCACGATTATCGTTTTATATATTTTAAGCTTCAAATTCCTCGACAGAATTCTCGACGACAAGAGATTTTGAACCGAATAGTAACACGAATTCCCTGCTTTTAGTCGACATTTAATTTCTTCGTCCGGATCAAAATTGAATTTTCGGGGGAAATAGCATATCAATTATTCGTGTACGCGTGAATACAAATCGAATGACATCCATTTAGTCTCAGTTGGTCATTGGTCCGCATTGCTAAGAATCCCGAATTTTCCTTAATTTTCGGGGTCAAAATAGAATTTTCGGGAAAATGGCATAATAATTATTCATGTACGTGTGAATACGAATTGAATGATACCCGCATTGTTCAAGTGGCCCCACTTTTTATTTTTGACTCCTAATTTGACCTTGAAGAGGTCGGTACCGGAAATCAACAGTGGTGCCAAAGAAAATGTTACAAAATACGATGCTATGGTAACTCCCTTTTAACCTATGAATGCAATGATGCAAGTAGTTACCCCTAACCTAATCTAAATTAACCTAACCGAATGTTAATAGAAATTTGTGAAATTGTAATATTTTTCGAAAAAGAAACGGCTGGCTCCTTTCAACTGAATAAATGCCCCTAATTTTGCTCACGAGAAGTTTTATCTCGATTTTCGTCTCTAAAACGGGACGATAAGTGCATTTTTAAATTTGAAACGAGACAGCATAACATATCAATTCACGTCCTGTTTTCAGGACAAGAAATTTCTCTCAAGTCTCGTGGGTAACACTAGTTAACCCAAGTGTTAGATCTCGAACAGTGTTCTAGTGTTACAGTGTTCTAGTGTTCATAGTATAAAAGTTATAAATTGATAAAATGTCTGTACGAACAAAGCGAAGAGCATTTATCAATGTTTAATCCTTAAACGCCCATTGGCGCAACTGTTGCGTCGAGAATTTAAACCTGAATGGCTCAGCCCCCAATTAAGCTTGGAAGACAATTTTGGTATCAATGTGTTCCTGAAGGATGAAACTCAGGCGAGTAGCCAGCTCAAAAATGTAGAGGGGACCCAATCCAACCATATTATAGTTCATTTGCAAGCCTACCGTGAAAATTTAGGGGGGGTAGCAAAAATTTAGGGGGGCTGGTTCCCCCTAGACTCCCCTCGATACGGGCCTGATGAAGCTTTCCACCAATATGCATTTTATGTATGTTGGGAGGTACCATGTCGAAGAGAAAGGGTAAATTTCGTGTTTTTTTCTATTCTTCTGTTTCAGGTATTTTGGGGGGCTTATTTCTCCCTTGGGGCACACTCTTTAAAATTTCGTATACGAAGCAATGAAGTAGTCCACTACACACCGATACCCTGCAAAAATACTTCTTGCTTATATGTGGGAGTGCAAACTTGTCGAATTTTTTTTCTTTTTTCTTTCTTTTTTTCTTTTTTTTTTTTTTTTTTACGTAAGTTACATTTTAGTTTCTTCTTCTTCTTGTACGAATTTGACGGGAATAGCATAAATGTTACCTCGTTGGAATTTGTGTACAATAAGTTTACCAACGATGTATTAATCATGATTCTGTGATAATTATGGGGATCACCAGGTCCCCCAACGTGAGAGTCTGCGAGTTCCTTCAAATTCCTGGCAGGCGTATTGTACCAAACTATTACGCAGTATAGCCTACTCCAATAATAAATAGATTTAACTGTTGTTATATCACACGCTTCATATGGACTTATCGTGGCGCGGAAGGATTCTCATATCTTCTAGATGGAATTAAGAAGAAAACCAGGACATAAATTTTGTACAGAAATTTACATAAAGAGACGAGACGAGAAAAGGGATTCCGGAAATCGAGTCGAGACGAGATTTCGACAAAAATTTACTCGAAGAAACCAGACATCTTCCTCTCGTCCCGTGGACAATGCTAAAAACCATGAAAGTGTGCGAGTAGTCATCTTCTTGTGTTTTGAGGTTGTTTGCTGATAACGTCATATGACGTCACTTGTTTTATCTTTCAGTTTCGTTCAGTGTTGCCATATTGAGGAATAAACCCCATTACGTGAAGAAAGATTTTCTCGTGAAGAAAGATTGGTAGATTGTATTGTGAAGGATACCCGATTGCCCCCGCAATCTACATAATTTTGGATATTGATTTTTAAGGAGACTGCAGAGAATTATTCATTCAATTTAAAACGAACGCTTCGTT
Source organism: Thermobia domestica (assembly GCF_964235325.1). NCBI lineage: Eukaryota > Metazoa > Arthropoda > Insecta > Zygentoma > Lepismatidae > Thermobia > Thermobia domestica. Next base: position 299,665,222 of record NC_137457.1, on the reverse strand, counting down.
CTTTGATTTTTTTTTCAAGATTGTATTCAAAGTCAAGTATTTGTTAAATCACCTTCACTATTTTATCAGTCTGTATATTACTAGAAATAAAATGGTAGACTTAGTCCTTTTCTTCGTTGTTGCATTCCATTAAGACACACGTCTATTCTAACCGAGCACGAACCTTAAGAGGTAATTGAACGTTTGACATAATCATCGATTGAGCCCGAACAAAAACAACCGACTAAAGCAGTCGTGCACAGGTCCATGCTTCCGCTACTGGAGATAAGAGGTTGTCTCCCACCAGAGGGAGGAACTATTGGAAGTCTTCATCAAGATTCAACGCCGCTGAAGCGACAAGGTTGATGCGGATCTAAACCCAGAGTGAAAATACCACATCTGTTATTTCGTCGACGCACCATTATCGTATTCTATTTAATCTATATCAGTGTTGTTCAAATGGTGGCTCGCGGGCCGCATGCTGCCCGCCAAACCACTTTCTGCGGCCCACAAAGCTCTCAGGATTTACGATTGTTATTAGTGATATTATTTTCATTTATATTTATTCATTCTTTTAATGTTTCCACTCTTCTTTCAAAATAAGGCATCCATTCGAAATAAGGCTGTACAACAAAAAGGCGCGGTAATCCACGGCAACACATTTCCCTAAATCTTGGAGTTTGGTCGGAAAAGAGTGTCAATGTTTTGATAGTACTTATTTGTGTAAAGTGCATTTTCCACCATGAAAATTGTAAAGAATCGCTTCAGAAGCTGCCTTGGAGATTCTTCTCTTTTACATCTCCTGCGGCTCACAATAATAAGCTCCTGCAGCCCTTGTAAACGCTACTAGTGTCCCAAATTTGTCAGATTGAACAGGTATATAATATTTCAAAATGTATTTGTGTGCATGGGTTTTCTCGCTATTCTCCCGTTTCCTCCTACTTTCTTTGTTCCACCATTTCATTCATTTCTCATCATCACAGTTCTCCTTACCTACAGGGCATAACCATGGGACCTAAAACTGAAAGATTTCATATCATTTCATTATTCTCTTTGAAGTTCCATTCTTTCTGGTCCTGGAAAGGGTAGCATTTCTTCTTTTTGGTCTTTCATCTTCTTCTGTCAGGTGTAGTAGTTCTCTCAGCTTATCACGGCAGCTGTTCCACTTGAGGCATTCATAGCGGATAATATGCTCCAACTTCCATTTCTTCATAATTAATGTCGCCTACGAAGTCAGTGCTTCTCTGGATGGGAAATTCATGACTAACTGCTGTCGTCGTTGATGGAGGCTACATGTATCAATCGAATGAAGCCATGGTGTCTTTTCAGAGAATCCTTGAAGTTGTTTTTGTCCATAAATAAGGAGAAATGAACATTATTCCAAGATGGAAGTGGATTACAGGATGGTTTGTGTGTATGTTTGGTGCAGCAGTTTTTTTTTTTTTTTAACTCTGTTTATGTGACATGGTTCTTAGTTGAGAGAGCACCTATTCTACGTTATTGTTTTTTTCTGATATCTGTGTCTTGGTCCATAACTTACTCTGCTAGCCGGTGTTCTCTTTCTGTGAGGGCTCGGTGTTTGTTTAGTAGTCGTATCGGCGGACTCTGACTGATGGCCACTGGGAGAAATGAGGCTGGATCCCGCTGGTCACTGTGAAATCAAATATTATCAAGTGGAACCAAACTTCTCAATATATTTAAAGTAGGAACCTCCTTTGTGTTCATACTAGATTTGCACAATCAAGTGAATCATGGAATGACTTCTGGAAATCTGTATTATAATGCTGTTTAAGGTCTTTGTCACTGCATTCTAGATACTGGAAACATCGTCAAAAATGCAATCCCTCAGTGCTGTTTTTAAATTGAAGAAAACAAAATTATCAGGAGGCACAGATCTGAGGAGTATGTAGGATCTGCCAACATACAAACACTTTTTTGAGCCAAAATCTGACGTTGAGTGCTCCAATTTCTGCTTTTCCCTTGTTATTTGGCGAACCGTCAGGACCCGATTAAGGGAGGGGCTTACGGGGGCTATAGCCCCGAGCCTCCAAGTGCACAGAGGCCTCCACTCTGATGAAAATCTCAACTGGCTAACTAAACAGAATCATGAAGTTACAATCATCATCATAAAATAAAATATGACCAAAAATACGAAATATTCTCTTAAGAGCCTGCCTTACTAAAAATAATACAAAATTTACCATTTTTCTTTTGCTTGTTTATTCATAAGTGAAAGGAGATAATAAAAAAACAGAAAATATGAACCTGAAAGATGTTCAGTGTTGCCATTCATAGAAATTACAGTGTTGCCAGATTAACAATTTCCCTAAAATGTAAGTTAAGGTAGCGGCTAGAAGAGCGTACTCAACTGTATTTTATTACGTATCATGTTGTTTTGGTTTGCTGTGAGCTACTTTTAAAATAACATTATTATTTAATTTTAATAACTGTATGTTAAAACTATTTTGTTTACTACAAACTAAATACAACTATTATTTAAAAAGTAATTCACAGCAAACCAAAACAACATGATACGTAATCAAATGAAGTTGGGATCGTTCCTCTAGTCGCTGCCTTAACTTAGATTTTAGGGGAATTGTTATTCTTTCAACACTGTAATTTCTATAGATGGCAACACTGAATGTTCTTCAGGTTTATATGTTCCGTTGTAGAATAACGTTATCTATGATTGTGGTAAGTTGCATTTCATTATCTCCTTTCACTTATGAATAAACAAAGAAAAGACAAATGGTAAATTTTGTATTATTTTTAGTAAGGCAGGCTCTTAACTTTGCTACTGTACTTTAAAGAAATGTATTAAGTGAAGTCAACAGGGGCCACATATTTTTTCTCGCCCCGGGCCTCGAGATGGGTTAATCCAGCCCTGCGAACAGTCTCCTACTTGAGATTTGCATTTCAGTAATACAAAATAATATCATGAACTACTTAAACTTGGACGTTCGTAACAAAATACTATCATGAACTACTTAAACTTGGACGTTCGTAAGCAACACTAATTCACCGATGTCTTAGATCTTAAACACAGTTTTAGTGTTACATTTTTCATAGTATAAAAAAATATTAATTCATAAGGTATTTGTACGAACACAACGAAGAGCATTTATCAGCATTTAAAGATACGCAAGTCACTTACACAATATGTTTCAATAATAAGTATGGCGGATAATTAAAGTGAATCATTCTGAAAGACTTGGTACAATGATAAAGTGGAAGGAAACGAGAGAACCTGAAGGAAACCCAGGAACACAATATTGGCCATGACAAACTTACTTAGCCTGGGAACGAACCAGAGATCCTTCGCACCAGAGGTGAACACTTGATCACTGACCCACCGTGAATCCACACCCCCGGCCTGTATACAGTAATTACAAACCTTGTTTACCTAGCGCCCCCTTCTTGAACCCTGTATCCTTTAAGTTTTCCTCTTTGCCGCTGGTTCGTCTGAGCCCTTTTACGATTTTAGCAATAATAATAATACTCATCAATTAATTTATTTTCAGCAAAACTTCTGCATACGTTGTAATGCAGTATTGTATTTTTACTCACTTTATTCTTAATGGAAACATAGTTTTTACCTGATAGTTATTTTGTATTTGTACGGTATTTAATTTGATGACTATTTGTTACAATATTCGTAACAGTTTTAATTACGAATGTGGTTTATTTTTGACAATAACTTGCGCCCAACCCCGTGTTCGCTCTTCACACATCACCATTGTGCGCGCCCCCAGGTTACTAGCCACTAGTATAGAGTGTTAAGGAACCATATCATATCGATGCACCGTTTCTCGGCATCTCTTTCCGTTCCTGTTTGGAAATCAAAAAATAAAAAAAAAGACACATACGCTGAAGAACCTATGATCTGCTCCTAATGAATGGGAAATATTCGATGAAAAAGGAAAGTTTTCTATTTCGGGAAGTGAATTTTTTTTCGTCATGTACTAGCAACACTGATTATAATGCAAGAGAAACAAGCCAATCAGAGAGGCAACCGGTACGTTAGCCCGGCTGTCATCAAAGGTCATTTACATCCATGACTACTAAACTGTATTTACATTTATTGAGAAAAGAGAAAGAAAAAATGGTGCAATTAAAACAAAACAAAAATAGTGGTGTAATATTGGTGTTCCCACGCTCTTGTATAACTCCAACTTAAGACAATATAAGCCTACCAATGTTACGGTAACTTTCTTCGACATTTCTCATAATATGTCTTATCGGCAGACATTGATATGAGCACTAATACTTGTGGTTTTATTGTATAACGGAATAGTTTCCGTTGTATTTGCTGAACAGGTTATTGGAATAACAGTTACTGTTCCTGCCTCTTCATTGAAGAGATCTTGGGTTCGTTTCATGGGTGTGATAATGTTGAGGACTACAAGACTAAAAGTTCTTTTGTTTTTCTTTTTCTTTTTTCTTCGTAGTTCAAATTAGCAAATGTAATTCTGCTTTAGCCGCTGTGTTTGTTTTAAAATCCTTATTGATGTCTTGTTAGATCCAGGGCTGGCCCTAGGCAATTTTCTGCCCCATGCAATGGCATCATTTGTAGCCCCTCCTCTGTCTCCAGAAAGAATAAACCTTAAAAGCCACGATTTTATGTATGCTCCTCCATCAAGTAGAACGAAGAGAAGGGAAAGAGCACTCGCACTCAGAAAGGTATAAACACTACAATCTATCCTTGAGTCTTATTTCTTTAAATAATAATCTACTATATTAGTGAAAGATAAAGCAAACACACATGCAGAGGAAAGATCGCAATCCGTTTTATAGAATTCAATATCATGCTTTAATCTCAATATATCAGTTTGCAATTCCAGTGCAACTAGCTCTTTCATCTTTATTTCTTGATTTTTCTTCTACATCTGTTATTATTTTTTTTTTAAAAAAAAACTTGTTTCCACCTTCAATGATAAGGAACTTGTTTGTGACAAAGACAAGACTAGTTTTCATATCAAAACTGTGATAACTAACTAAATGGAACAGGTGTTCGCTATTGTTTGAGAATTGAGTTCTTGCAATTTATGCAATTTATTCTAGAATTTATTTGACTATTTGCTTTAGCACTGCCCATGTGACCTAAAGATGATTTATGAATGTAGCATTCAAAAAGAAGTTCAACTTAGTAAATTTAATTACGAACATAATGAAGTCTGTTTCCAACAACAAATATTTATTTTAAATTTTGTCGCCCCCAAAATTTGCCGCCCCGTGCAAACGCGGGTGTTACACATATGGCAGAGCCGGCCCTGGGTCCGGCTGCCTTCTTTAATCAAACATCAAACTAAAAGATTACTTTCTTTTGATTTCAGAAGTATTTCCCTTACAGGGTTACCAGACGTCAACTTTTACTAGGTCCTTTTTTCCGGGGCTTAATAATGATCCGAGATGTGTTTTTTAATTATTTTTAAGGAAAATTATCAAATGTAGGGACAACCGCTTGAAAGGAAAGATAATTATTAATATTAACACTCTTGCAATCTTCGGTTTCCAAGAAAACACAACACATTCAGCTGTAAGCTCAAATGAAGAAACTTCGAGTATGTCTTTGAGTGGGTCTTGTAAAATATTTGTTTTAATATACATTCACTGGACAAAAAATTAGTCACCCTTGTGCAGAAGGAGAGATGAATCGTAAAGACTGTACAGATGGCGCAGCAGTCGAGTAACGTGCACAACTGTGCGCGCACTGCCTCTACGAAACCATAAGGCAACTTCAGTCAGTGAGACAAGTGTGTTGCAAGTGGACAGTGTCCGTCAAAATGGGTAAAAGTAACGATGTAACAGAGTGGCAAAAAGGGGAATCGTGTTTGGTCGTGCCCATGGCCATACGGTGATTGAAGTTGCTGGATTTGTTGGTGTTTCGCAGCGAACTCTTCAGCGCGTGTACAAGCAGTGGTGTCATACACGTGGCCACGAAACACGGTGTCAGAATTGTGGTCGGAAGAAGATCATGACTGAAAGGGACCGGAGACGCGTTTCTCGGCTTGTGAATGGAAATCGGTTCCAAACCCGACAGGAATTGCTGCAGACACTAAATGCAGGTCCATCCCAACCTGTTAGCGAAAGAACATTACGACGGGAACTGCATACATTGAACATTTGGAGTCTGGCACCTCGCAAGAGGCCATTGCTCACACAGGCACATAAAGCTGCGCGTCTTCAATGGGCGAGAAATCACCAAACGTGGACAATAGCTGACTGGTGGAAGGTAATGTGGTCTGACGAATCACGTTTTAGCTTGTATTCCAATGACGCACGTCGTCGAGTGCACCGAAGGCCACATGAAACCTTTCATCCTGAATGTGTGCAAGGGCATGTTCAAGTCGAAGGTGGGTCTGCGATGTTTTGGGGGTGGTTTTCTTATCATCAATTGGGCCTACTTACTGAGGTCACCACTACAATGAACCAGCATGTGTATTTGAACATTCTGGATGAGCAAGTGTTGCCTTTCAGTCAACATCTTCATGATGAGTATGCTGTGGAGACTCCTATTTTTCAAGACGACAACAGCAAAGTTCATAGGGCTGGAACAATTTGTGCGTGGTATGATGAACACTTCCGAATCCTCTTCCATCTAGATTGCCCTGCAAAGTCACCAGACTTGAACCCCATCGAGAATCTGTGGGATATGTTGGAACAGCGGGTAAAACGCCGAAATCGGCATCCACGCAGTTTGGCGGATTTGCGCGATCAAATCCTGAACGAGTGGCTTCAACTGGATGTGACATACCTGCAAAACCTTGTGGACTCGCTTCCAAACCGAATCCAGGCAGTTAACAAAGCCAGAGGTGGTGTTACACGCTATTAATTACTGCTGTTCACGAATTCTTGAGGGGTGACTAATTTTTTGTCCGGTATGTGTATTATTATATTAGATTCCTTCCCAATAAACACTATCTTTACGAAGACACTTACAGATGGTGATCAGAAAAATGGAAACACCTGAACGAAATTGCAACTTACCAGATTAATATGGTGTCGAGCCACCTTTCGTCTTCACAACAGCCTTGATGCGACGTGGGATGGAAGCATAGAGGTCGTGAATGGTAGCAAGTGGAATTTTACACCATTCCTCGTGCAGGGCGTTGGCCAGTTCTGTGAGAGAGGATGGAGGTGGAAATCGTCGCCGGAGTCGTGTTTCCAAGACGGACCACAGATGTTCAATTATGTTAAGATCTGGGGATTGGGCGGGCCAGGGGAGGTGTTGAACTTCATCCCGATTTTCCTCAAACCACGCTGCAACAACGCCAGCTGTGTGAATGGGTGCATTATCATCCTGGAAGATGGCGTCATTGTCCGGGAACAACATCCGGACCATAGGATGCAAGCGGTCTCCTAAAATTGCAACATAATCGTTGCCAGTGATTCGTCCGTTAAGTGTGACCACAGGACCTAATGAAAACCATGATATGGCGGCCCACAGCATCACCGAGCCGCCGACATGTTTCACAGTTGGGCGGACACACTGCAGATCATAAGCTTCTTTGGGCGTTCTCCACACATAAACACGGCCCGTGGTTGGGAATAGGGTGAAGAATTACTCATCCGACCATATCACACGTTTCCAGTCCTCAACGGTCCAAGTTACATGGTCGCGGCACCATTTGCGGCGTGCGAAAGCGTTATGGTCCCTGATGATCGGTTTGGCCCGTGCAACACGACCCCGTAAGTTCATGTCATGTAATTCGCGGCGGAATGTGATTGTCGAAACAGGGTGGGGGAGGTGCTGATTGAGTTCCTCCGTCACTTGCTCCGCAGTGGCACGACGGTTCTGCGTGACAATGCACTTTAATACCCGGCGTGACCTGTCACTCATGATTTTCTTCCGCCCATTGTTCCGCTTCCCCGATATGGTTTTCCCGTGTGTTGTGTAGGCCGTCATCATCTTCGACACTGTCCCACGCGACACACCTAACACAGTAGCCACTGCCGTCACACTCACTCCACATAACCGCGCACCAACAATTTGCCCTCTTTGAAAATCTGAGAGGTCTCCCATTTTACACTACCTCCGTTTGCTGCAGCCACTGGACACTGCTGTTCCACTGCGCCTCACATAGTATGGAGACCGACCTAACACACCACCGCCAGCGGTCCGGCGCTGCGGGGGCCACGACACCACTGCCAACCCATACATCTGACGTGTTGCCAACTACAGGTGTTTCCATTTTTCTGATCACCATCTGTATGTGTAGCGTAGGGGGGGGGTGCGTGCTACAGTGAAATTTAGAGCTATATCGGCGGAAGATCATTACTAGAAAGTTGGTCTGAATGGAGTAGCCAAACGAAGAGTGTTCTGGAAGAAGGCAGCAATTCTCCAGTAGCCCAATTGGCGGAAATCATAATGATTTGTACGGTTATAGAGATGCCACATTGTCTTGATACTTAGTCTTCCTTTCCAAGCGCTGCTATCGGCTGAAGGAATTCCACTCTCTTTCGTCATCCGTAGAGCAATGTTGCCGCACTTCGGAACACGAATCTTGCGGTCAGTACAGAACGTGCGAATTCTATACGATAGTTTCTTGTTTTTAAATCTGGCAATAGCGTAGACGACTGCAAGGTTCTCTCGCTCAGCAACAGCTCAACCCTTATTGGCTCAACGCGTGGGTGTGTCGAGGGTGTGAGCTTTAGTTCGCATTTTTGCCACGGCTCAAGACATATTGGCAGCATAATACTTGGATATTATGAACTCGTATACTGCGGGGTGGAAGGCAACGGGAAGCCACCATTCTATTTTTCCCTAGTTTCCTGTCAGCAGACAAAGAACATATATACACAATGGTCTTTCCCAGGTCAAAGTATAGTTCCAGAGGTAAACTATCCCCCCATTCGGATTTCCAGGAGGGGCATGTCTTGGAAAGATCTATTGGACGAGAAAGTAACAATGTGAGGAAGATAGAGAAAGACAAGTAAAAGCAAAAAGTTTAAGATAGGGACATGAAACGTACGTACTAAGTGACAGGAAGGAAAGTTAGAAATCTTAAAGAGGAAATGAAACAAAATAATCTAGATTTGGTAGGTGTGAAATTAGATGGGAAATTAATGGGGTAGTGGAGATGAAATGAGGGTTTGGAGAAGAATGGAAAGAATTAGCCTCGTCAAGCGGGAAACGAATGAGAGGGTGTAAGAAATGGTACAGGAGAAAATAACACTTTTAGATATTTTTTGGGGGGAAGAGAAAGAGAAAGTGGTTGGAACATTGGCTAAGAATGAAAGGTATTATGATGGACATGATAGAAGGCATGGTGGCAGGAAAGAGGAGGAGAGCGAGAAGGAGATTAAAATTCATGAACGATATCAGAACAGAAAAGGTTAGGTGAAAACTGTGGAGAAAGTCATTGTTGCTTAGAAGACTCTACAAATGACTCGTCTCGTCTCGGAAATAAGGTAAGAATTGACATGCATCTCGTCTCGAATTTAAAAATGAGAATCGAAGCGAGATGAGACGGAAAACTTTTCGCCTTATGAGGAGCGTTACTCGTCAGGGATCATACTGATAAAAGTTCACGTTTTATCGCTTGAAACTAGGGGAATAAGCGTTATTTAACGTATTAGTGGTTGTATACAACAATTAGAACTTTAAAACCAGTTGAGAATGCCTCAAGAGCATGGCCAGAGCGAACTTAAAAAGAATTAAATTTTCTTATTAACTTCTACAGGCTTTATACCAATTGTTCTATATACTTTATTATTATACTCATTAAACAATTCTTGTAATATACCTATTCATTTATAATTTTCTTGAGTACTAAATTTTTTCCACATGTTTTGTGTAACATTTCTGTTAAAACGTTCTGCGATATGTTGTTTTACGAGGACACATGCTCAAAATAGAGGGCTCAAAATTGGAAAAAATTGCAAAATATCATCTCTCTATGACTTACGGTTCCATAGCTCCTTCAATCTCCCGAAATCCGAACTTTTTTGGCCAATATCTGAAGAACGGTCGCCAGTTGACCAGTGGCCACCGGTTACTATTTGGTACCAAAATGTTCGCCATCCTCTTAGGTATTGATCAACACCAATATGATTTCTCTATGACTTACGATTTCCTAGATATGGCTCCATAAATCTCCCGAAATCGGAACTTTTGGGCCAATATCTCGGGAGCAGTAAGAGTAGCGCGAAAATTTCCGTCACTCTTTTCAGATACCTTTAGATGCTTTATCGAATGAAGGGTTCAAAATTGAAAAAAAAAAATCGTAAATAACACACATACACACACACACACACACAGAGAGAGAGAGAGAGAGAGAGAGAGAGAGAGAGAGAGAGAGAATTAACTAACGAACTTTTTAAGTTCGTTGAAAAGTATTGCTTATTTTAGTTTCAAGCGGGAAAAAACTGAAATTTTTATCATTTTGACTTCCCTCATGAGCCGTCTCTGATACCCACAGAACTACTTCCGATTTCTTCTACATTTCTTCACATTGCAAAGATGTGACTGACTTACTATTTACTACTTCAAATCAAGTGACAAAGAAGAAATTAAGGTTACGAGTTACAAAGTTATTTTTCTTACCTTAATATTTATTTTTCCTTTCAGAGAATATGACTAGCACTTTGGTAGTAAAGTGGGCCATGATATGATGAATATATATATATATATATATATATATATATATATATATATATATATATATATATATATAACAAAAAGAGTAATGATTAAATTAAGTAACTAATACGCTTTCATGAAATCGACTTGAAATGTACTCAGATAAACATACGTAGGAGATTAATAAAACCATCTTACAATAAATGTTTCCGTCATCAAATCCAGATGATGTTCTCTTTTGTTGGTTTCAAGTGCACGAAAGGTCTTTGGAAATGTACAGAGTGTCTCAAAAGTCCCCTGACATGGTGGTAACTGTTATTATCACAGCTACAACAAAATGTAAAAGGAAAAACCTTCTCCAAATATGAGTTTTCAATCTAAAGTAAAGGATTTTTTTTTTAAAAAAATCGGACGAGCCATTTGGGTTGTACACTCTTCATGGGCCCAATGTTAAATGAAAATGAAATGTGTGCCATTTACCCGGACCTACAACAAAAGTGAATTGCATTTGCAAACACATGGATAGGAAGGGGTAGTCACTATGCATGGCCTGCTCGTTCTATCGATTTAAATCCATTGGATTTTTATTTGTGGGGACATGTTAAGGAAGTAGTTTACGCAAGAGAAATTAATGATATAGACGATCTGAAACAACGTATCCAGGCTACTTTCCAGTCGATTCGTTATACAGCCGAAGTACTCGATAATGTTCGACAGTCATTGCTGTGTCGTGCTCATGAGTGTGAGCGAGTTGGTGGAGGACATATTGAGAACATACCACGAGTACACAGGAATGACTAAGGCGGATATTGGAAACATGGAACAGCAATTTGGCAAATAGAACCTGCTTATGGTGAGTACAATGCAGCTATAGTCTATCCCCATTTATTTCATTTATTTTGCCACATACTGGATACACATTTGTTTTCATTTTTGTATTTACTACGGTGTTCATGTGCATGTTCTTTTTAGTAGTTTCTCACATTCCCTATGTTTTTGGTTCCTGCACCCTCTTTTCATTCTCGTTCCCACGCCAATTCCTATTGCAGGTATACACACACTGTGCTGCTGCTATTTACCTCAAATGGCTCGCCTCTCTCATTTATGGTAACTAAAGCACAGTGGCGTATTTACGATTTTGTTTCGGGAGGGGCTTTTCTAACATTCGGGGGGGGCTTTGCCTGAAAATGTGAAAATTCTGCAAGATATTTAATATATTTTACTATAGTAAGTAAGATTTCGGGGGGGGCTTAAGCCCGGAAGCCCCCCCCTAAATACGCCACTGCTAAAGCATATGTTTTTACCTCTTACTGATGTTGCAGTTATACAACCCCACATAGCTAATTACAAAATTCCCGCGCCATGTTGAATTCGTTGAAGATATCACATTGCCGACAACCAATTACAGCTTGCTGTTTTTATAGTCTTCGAACCACGCTAATGTAAACCTCTCTTTCGCAAGAGAACTGACGAGGATTCCCCACTTTCTTTGGGGAATCCGTTGCGCACAGGTTTCACGATTGAGGCATAAGCATTTTTGGATAGAGCACATTCGATGTATTTGACTTGACCATACCGCCTTTGCTCTATCGTTTAGGATAGTGAAGATATAGATCTCTTTAAGTTCATTTTCGAACACTTTCGGTACCTTAAATCTCCGAAACTATGGACTTTTGTCCAAAGTTGAAGAGGACTTTTTTTTCTTGATTTGGTGGCATCAGCTATCTACCCGTAATTTTTTTGTACGCATTAATAGGACAGCCTGCATATAGTATATATTCAAATAGAGATGGTGTGTGGACAGTGGAATAATAACTTGACCAAGATTTTTCTTCTTCTTCTTCTTCTTCTTCTTCTTTTTTTTCAAATGAAGTGTCACTTTCTTTCCCGTGATTGCCTTCAGCACAACACAATCTTGGGAGAAAGTGTTCTTTATGTCTTGTAATTATAAGGTAGTCTTGCTTCTCCCAACATTTTAAATATACTATATTTCTTATGAGCATAATATTACTGTAATTGACGTTTGAAATTTTGTTTGTTAGTTACAAGTAGTGTGTGCGTAAAGAGTTTACGTATCACCGTTACGAAAAATACGCAACAATGGATACAATGGCTAGCTAACGGTGTCTTTTGCTATATGTGCAGAACATAAATTATTAACAATTTCTTCCCACAAAAATTAAAACTACATTCTTTTTGGTATCTGACGATTTTTACTTTTAGCATCTCAAAATTTGATTTTCTCGATTTTCTCGAAAACTACGCATAAAAATTTACTCAGAAGCAAATTATTTTGTTTAGCTCGATGTGATATATCGATTCATATAAGAGTGATCCAAGAGTAAATCGTTACACTTCCCATACATATTAAGAACCTCAATATAAGAAATACCAAGTGTAATCAAAAAATACGTTGAATCATTCTATTAGAAAGAAAGTAAGAAGCTTACCTGGAATTTGATTTAATCTCCGAGTGAAGTAGCTCAAGTGGTAGAGTGTTGGCTTCTTATTCGGGAGGTCGCGGGTTCGATTCCCGCTGCCGACCATCCTGACTGAGGTTTTTCAGGGTTTTCCTTAGTCCTACCACGCAAATTCCGGGATGGTACCTACTAAACAACCCCTGGCCGATACCTTCCCAAATCCTTTCCATTGTTATTGTTGTTGTTAGATATCCAGTATAAAATGGCCTGTGAGCTGTATCTGGTGATTGTTAAATAAAATAAATAAAAATAAAGTAAATAAATAAAAATAAATAAAATCTCCTTCAAAGTACTGCCCTTGGCTAGTAATATAGTTATCCCAACATTGAATCCATCCATGACTGGAAGCATTTCTGGAAGGCTTCTTTTAGAAGGGCGTTCAGCTATTGTGTCGTGGCCCTCTTAACGTCAGGAATAGTGGCAAAACGTTTTCCTTTAAGCACTCTCTAGAAACTTTTGGGAAGACCAGAAATCGCATGGTGCTATATCTGGAGAGCACAGCGAATGTAGACAAACAGGAATATTTTTCCGCCCAAAACTCGCGGATAAGGACCAAGGTATGGCACGGCGCGTTTTCGTGGTGACGAAGGAACCCATTTACCCCTTTAATCGGCAGACAAAATGCTTTTAACGGTCCTACACGAAATGCTTAGATCTTGGGAAAGCTCTCAAGTGGTTAATCGCCTATTTGAACAAATCATTTAACCGACTCTTTGCCGCTTTTGAATCGCTCATACCACTTGTAAACAGTCTTCAATGTCCCCGTTTCATCGAAATATACTGATTTTGACATTTCGTGAGCTTCTTTGGGGTCTTTTTTTTTTCAGTTTAGAACAAAACTTAATGTTTTAACACGTCCTCACTGTTCTGCCCCTGGAACACAACTAACATGTCACAACTCGTTCAAACTCGACACTGATTGTACCAAAGGTTTAGGCTAAATATCGATAGATGGCACTGGGTAACTAAGTTCACTGTACTTTTTGATCACACCTTCTATTATACTGTATTTGTGACTGAATGGAAACGTCTAATTACGAAGATGGCGTCAATATAAGGTAATTAGAGGTATTGGTAGGAGCAAAGGAGCCGATTTCTTTAAATTTAAGGGGGGTCATTCAGATGCAGAAGGCATATATAAGGATTTTAAGACAAACTATTGATTCAAATTATGTCAAATATTGTGTATATTCATTAATACAATGCGGGGGTCCACATGAGCTTTGCCCCCCCCCCCTGGAATCGGCGCCCTTGGGTAGGAGGATGGCTAAATTGAATAAAACAATTCAGAAACTTCTCATATTTGTTAAGAATCGCAATACAAGAAAAAAATCTGAAATTTTGGTCAAAAACGCCTAGTTACATAGATTGGACCAATTTAAGGTAATCACTCTACTGACTACCAATTCATCAAAATCTATGTCCATCTATCTCGAAGTTATACGTGAACAAACGTATATGTGAAGTGACCGAATTGAGAACATCGTACTTTTGTGAAGTCGGTTATAAATGGCTACGCATCTTACCTTGAAAAGTTTTCTACCTTTATACGAGGAGTAATCATAAAGTAAGGTTACAAAGCCATTATATTATATATTATTTCATACAGCCAATACAACCCACAGATAGTACATACATTAGGTTATTTTCCGACATAGTCTTCATATTGCACATGTCACATCGTGGAACGAGTTTGAAGATTCCCTCCTGTTAAAAAAAAAATGTCCTTGCGTGATCACCAATGTTGTAACGAAGTGTTTTACACCTCGTCTGAATCGAAGCGACGACGGCCTCCTAGATGCTCCTTCAAGTGTAAGAATAGGTGAAAGTCGCTTTGAGCGAGGTCCGGGCTGTAAAAAGGGTGGCCGATGATGCCTCAGCTGTATTCAAATCTGATGATGCCGTGCTAGGTCGGTTCCTCCTCGTTCACGTTTTTTTCTACCACCTGCAAACTTTCGACACTATTCTGCACCATGCTGGCGAGACATTACAGTCTCTCCGTAGACCTCTACCAGCTGCCGGTGAATTTCAGCCGCGGTTACAAGTTTCGGACACCAAAAATCGAATAACTTAGCGGATTTTTTCGCGAGACCAGTCTTCCAAACAAGTCGCCAACTAGCATTGTACCTAGCGGGTGGCTGAAAATCTGCACAGTTTCAATTCTATGTATTAAAATTACTACACGTTCATCATTCCTTTATAAGACAAAGCTCTAGAAATATCGGCCTTGTAACCTTATTTTCTGATCTCCCCTCGTATATATAATTAAATCAAACATGAATCCATTTTTTTTTTTTTTTTTTGGTCCGCTAAGATGATATATTTTTTCCATAGCGAATGATGAAAGTTTGCTAAGTATACTTGAAAGATGGTGGGTGACCTAAAAGTAAAAAAAAAAAAAAAAATACCCGTTTTTTCGAAATGAAGTTTTTTCATAAGTCAGATTTTTTTTTAGGAAGAACTTGAAATTTTAGCTTTTTGGGTGACAGTTGGGGGCTTATTTTCTTAATCAAGTTCCCTGTAGTGAATTCTACAACTGAAAAAAGTGCGCTTACAACACGTGTGAGTTTTATGTTTAGTGAAGGTTTCGGTATCTTCATTATTCTCAAACAGGCATTGTATCGTTGTTAGCAACTGTAAGTTCTGCAACCCATCATATCAAAATTGTCGTGTTGGTTGCCTAACCATCTTACCTAGCGGCTGGAAGTTATACAACTTGTCAGACGTGTTCTACTGGTTGCCTAAATTCAGACCACGAAACAAAAACACCACCATTTTTGATTTGGTATAAATTTTCAATTACATTACGTTCATTCTTCATTCGGGAGATATACATATTGTGAGTTTCAGATATTCTATTAGAGCCCAATACGAGTTCAGTTTATAAAATTAAAGCAGTAAACGGCTATTTTGTGTATCATGTTAGTTTTAACGCCGTAGTAAAACTTGGAGAGAAATCTTACTTTCTTTATTGTTATATATGGTGTCAAAATATTTCAAATAAGAAATTTTTGGGTAGCAAAATGAAATGAAATGAAATATTTTAGTTTTGACGTTCCATGATTATTCCTCTTAGACTAAGGGAGATTGATGATTAAGGCAAGTGAATGTTGATGAAAAATTGGTGGAATGAACATGCGTTATGAAACAAACACTGAGAAACCCCACGAACCCCACCATGTTGTCCACCACAACCTTAATTGGCTTGAGGTCGAACAAGGAACCCCATGCACCAGAGGTCACCCTGTTTCAACTTTTCGATAGCGGCTTTAGCTTTCGTACCTTCAAATTTTAACGAAATTTTAATTTATTCACAAATAACAATTGAAGTTTTAGTTTATTCATAAATAATAAATACAGTTTCAGTTTATTCATAAATAATAAATGAAGTTTTAGTTTACTCATAAATAATAAATGAAGTTTTAGTTCATTCATAAATAATAAATGAAGTTATAATTTATTCTTAAGTAAAAAATGAAGTTTTAACGTATTCATAAATAATAAATGAAGTTTTAATTTATTCATAAATAATAAATGAAGTTTTAGTTCATTCATAAATAATAAATGTAGTTTTAATTTATTCATAAATAATAAATGTAGTTTTAATTTATTCATAAATAATAAATGAAGTTTTAGTTTATTCATAAATAATAAATGTAGTTTTAATTTATTCATAAATAATAAATGAAGTTTTAATTTATTCATAAATAATAAATGAAGTGTTAGTTTATTCATAAATAATAAATGAAGTTTTAATTTATTCATAAATAATAAATGAAGTTTTAGTTCATTCATAAATAATAAATGTAGTTTAAATTTATTCATAAATAATAAATGAAGTTTTAGTTTATTCATAAATAATAAATGAAGTGTTAGTTTATTCATAAATAATAAATGAAGCTTTAACGTATTCATAAATAATAAATGAAGTTTCAGTTTATTCCTAAATAATAAATGAAGTTTCAGTTTATTCATAAATAATAAATGAAGTTTCAGTTTAATCATAAATAATAAATTGTTTTAGTTTATTTGTAAATAATAAATGGTCTTAATTTATTCATAAATAATAAATGAAGTTTCAGTTTATTCATAAACAATAAATGAAGTTTTAATTTATTCATAAATAATAAATGAAGTTTTAGTTCATTCATAAATAATAAATGAAGTTTTATTTTATTCATAAATAATAAATGAAGTTTCAGTTTATTCATAAATAATAAATGAAGTTTTAATTTATTCATAAATAATAAATGAAGTTTTAGTTCATTCATAAATAATAAATGTAGTTTTAATTTATTCATAAATAATAAATGAAGTTTTAGTTTATTCCTAAATAATAAATGAAGTTTTAATTCATTGATAAATAATAAATGAAGTTTCAGTTTATTCCTAAATAATAAATAAAATTTCAGCTTATTCATAAATAATAAATGAAGTTTTAGTTTATTCATAAATAATAAATTGTTTTGGTTTATTTATAATAAATGAAGTCTTAATTTATTCATAAATAATAAATAAAGTTTCAGTTTATTCATAAACAATAAATAAAGTTTTAATTTATTCATTACTTTTAAGTGGTAACTGTTTCACTAAATTTATTGCATTTTCAGATCACTTATTGCTAACACCTTTTTTTTTATATAGAGTTTAACGTCCCACGATTATGCACCGAGACTAAGGATTTTTTTTTAATATTTTTGTTTAGAATACAGTCTTTTTTGTGTTATAATGGGGAAAGGAAAGTGGAACGCACTGTCATTTTTTTTTCATAAAACCGAAATATCTTTTTAAAGCTCAAACTTTTCCAGGCAAGAAAGCAGTGGAGAAAACTCCGGTATATCAAAACCGTTTCTTCGAGCCTTTGCATCTCTTTCATGACTTTGGTTCTTTTTTACTTTTCTTTTTTTATTTGACACGTAAGCAACTATTTCAGTCCAATCGATGCTAGTCCTCTGTAAGCTTTTAAATTATTAAATACACTGTTATAAATTATTGTTGAAAGCCATACACCAACCATTACAATTGTTCTGTAAACTATGCCCATGGAATTACAAAAATAAAGGTATCTTTGTTTTTAGGAGGAGAACAAGCCCCTTTGGATCCTTCTATGGTTGTGCCAAAGTTGTATACGAGTACCAATACTTTTCCAATACCTAAAGCTAATTTAACGGTACAACAAAGAAATAATACTCTTTGATGTTGAAGAATACACAAAATGTATGACTCGACATATCTCAAAACTGCCGTTGTAATAATGGTCAGCTGGTTTTGTTCTTCACGTGGAAACATGTCAGTGCACTTTCTTGCAGGATCTGACAATACCAATTAAAAGAAAAAAAGAAAAGAAACAGTAAACAGGAAGGTAGCTATAGTAGTTGATTGGGCAGTTCAAGAAAGAAGTATCGTTAACTCTAAACTGCAGTTGCCTTTTTCTTCGTAACTATTCAAGTTTTCTTTTCTGTTTGTTTTCTTTTGCTTGTCAATCAGGATAAACTAGTTTTATTTTTTTAACTACCTCTTAATTTAGATCTTGAAAAAGAATAAGAAGAATCCTGACAGCTTTTGGCAGAGGTTCAGATATTTATTTGTAAGAAGCAGGGAATTTCCTACCCTGCTTTCCACAAAAGTCCAAACTTGTCCCCCAAAAGATTCAATGGTCTGCATTTTTTTTTTTTTTTCGAGTTTCTGCTTATGTTGATTTTTCAGTGGTTTCTAAATTATTTTCACTCTCTGATCACGAATTTCACATTGGTTTTGCCACAGTGTCAGCGATTCACTGATTAACAGCATTTTATTTTATATTGAAGCAGTAATAATTTATAAGTATATCATATGGGAATATTTGACTACAAATAAAGCAGAAACAGTTCGCTCATAAAGTAATTTATACATAAACCAATACATGAATACGATTTAAATATACTGAAAATATGAATATTTCACTTCCATTTGTTGAATACCTAATGCTAAAATCGATATGCGATAAGATTGAATGCAGTGTTCCTGGAGTCAGGAACGTACGCAGGGGGTGGTCCTGGGGGTTCGACTTTTGTGTAAATTTAACCTAATTTTAGGGGTAATTTAGGAATTTTAATTTAAAATACCCTCATATTGAGTTTGACCCCCCCCCCCCCTCCGAAATTAGTTCCTGCGTACGCTACTGCCTGGAGTACACGAATTTCATAATTAAAAGTGAAGGTTAGTGGTTCTTCTTTTGTGGTGGAAAGCATTCATTTCGTCGCGGACTAATCCCCAAATGTAACCCCCCATCATTTCATAGTACCATCTTCCGTAGTATCTACTTTCCATTACTTGAATGTCTCTATGAAAAGGTTATTTGTGTTCCTTGCTAACGTCTCCCAAGGTCTACCTAAATAAATCCAGGCGTGAATGAAGCATATGCAATTTTAGAAACATTCTACAGTCTAGGGGGGGGGGGAGTTATATCTATATCGATCAATGAGTGTTTTAACTTTTTAATTAAATGCTTTACTTCTGAGTCAGAGCTGGATTTAGGTTTGCCGGGGCCATAAGCTACTGAAGATAATGTGGGCCTTTATGTGTCCAGATGAACGTAGGACCCTATATACAGAAATGAGTGAGAAACCAGTGATATTTTAGGAAGCGGACTAGCAGAAGGGGCCCCATTACTTACATCATAGGGGCCTACACAAACGAAGCACTGTTGCTGTATGTAGATGTTACTTTATTTCTTGGTTTTCTTTTATTTTAGAAATGTACATTCATTTTTTTTCCTTGAATTTTTGGGGCCCTAAGCTATAGCTTGTTTAGCTTATATGTAAATCCGGCACTGTCTGTTGTGCACAAGAAAACCTGTCGCTAAATTGTGAAAAGCGTTCCAAGGATTTTTTTCCAACTCAGTTTATTTTATTTTATTTTATTTTATTTTATTTTATTTTATTTTATTTTATTTTATTTTATTTTATTTTATTTTATTTTGTTTGTTTGTTTACCGCTATTTAGTATCAAACAACTCTGTGATCCTGTGAAAATACCACCCGGAATTGTTGCATCAGACAAAAGCAGGAAACTTTTTTTTAAAAAAAATTTTTTTACCGAAAAGTAACTAATTCTCGATCCAAATGTTTTAGAAATCGTTTTGCTAATCTCAGTGTATAGATAGTGTTGGAAAGAAAATATCTTCTCTGGGCACTAAAACTGTATTTATCACATTGTGTGTTTTAGAATAGAAATTACTTCTTTTCTGGCGATATGAAAGAAAATGTAAAATTTCTTTGGGAAATCCTGTAGCACAAGGGAAAAAAAACATGCTAATATCACAGAAAATATTGATATTAGAATGAAATCGATGCCAGATTCGTGTTCAGCGGTTTAAAGTGCATAAATATTCACCAAATAATAATAATAATAAACAAAATCTTGTACACCAGTGATGATTCAATTCCTTATTATATTCTACGTCTAATTTTCATTTAGACTGCATCAAATTATTTCTTTTAAAATGCAAAATCCATCTTTTTTTTTTTTTTTTTTAGCTCGTAGTATATTTTTAGCTCATAAGTAGTAGCCAATCTGTACATACTGCAATGGCGGCTCTTGAGCACGGGCTACATTTGGGGAGGTAATTGCCCCCTCTTGAGTTTTAGGAATACATATGCATTAATCATTTGCATACTAATACACAAGAGGTGGAAAAAAGTAATGGGAACTGTTATAATTCGTGCTTGGCTTCTATGCATAGAAGAAAATCAGTTACATTCTTTCAAGGCAATCGTCTCCCATCTCTATCATCTTCTGCCACACATGTGGAAGGCGCTGAACACCATCAGTGTTACAATACGTCAATATTTGTCGATGTTCCGCAGGGACCGCCATATGCGGATGATGGCCAGTGACGGCGTTGGTCAATAGAACTTAACCATTGACCAACTGACCCACGACCCATTGGACCCATGAATCACTGCAACCCACGACTCACCAGCCACCATGACATACTATGATCCACCACCCACCAAAACCCATCGTCAGCAACTGAGACTCATGATCCACGCCCTCTTCTGCACTGACTAAAGAGTTTACACTTGTAGTAAAAACAAGGCTGAGAAATTATCACTAATCGGAGTTTGAATTTCTACGGCCAATTTCAAGTGTCTTTGTGGACAACACTAATTCACACAAGTTTTAGATCTTGAACACTGCTGTAGTGTTTCATGGTTCATAATATAGACATTATAAATTGATAAAAGTGATTGTACGAACACAACGAAGAGCATTTGTCAACATTTTGACATATTCAAATCAGGCCGGTAGCCAGCCCAAAAATGTAGGGGGGTGGGCGGCTGAAGTTAGGAGGGGCCCGATCCAACCATATTATAGTTCATCACTATGTTATAGTTCATTTGCAACACTACCGTAAAAATTCTAGGGGGGCCAGCAAAAATTTACGGGGGGCCGGTCCCCCTAGACCACCCTTGGATACGGGCCTGATTCAAATCATTAACTCCAATAATAAATATGGTTTAAATGTTGTTGGATTACACCCTTCGTGAACCTCTCGTAACGTACAAGGATTCAAACAATTTCTAAATGAAGTGAATAAAAAATTAAGACATAATTTTTTACATAAGTTTAAAAAAAGACTGAAGAAAAACTTTACGAGAATCGAGACGAGGCTTCTACAAAATTTACAAAGTAACAAGAGAAAACCTTATTTGTCGTCTCGTCTCGCCTCACGGACAACACGAAGAAGAAATGTCCAGTATAGATGGTTCTGGAAAAGAGTTGGAGAGACTTTCTTTAACAGAGATCGACAACTGGTCATGGGTATCGACTTTTTAAGTTTTTCAATGCAGGGACGGATCCACGGGGGGGGGGGGGACGAGCGGGGAGATTTCCTCCTCAGAAGAGGAAACTTTCTTATTTTATATATAAATAAAACGCATCCAAGAGTTTAGAGCTCTTAAAAGTAGCTCTAAGTAGCAGTATTATAGCCCACTGCCCCCCCCCCAGAAGTCAGTCCTGAATCCGCCCCTGTCTCAATGGATGCTCAGGCGTCGGCACTAACGTCAAATATTATTCTTATTATCTGTCTTTAGTAGATCCAATAGCGCAGTGGTTCCCAAATTCTTTCTGAGAAGCAAGAAAGACTATCAAGAGCTGCTGAAATAAAATTAACTCTTGAAATTATTTGTATCTGACAAAGGCTTAAAAGAATGCACGATTTCCTAAACTTTATATTGAACAAAATTCCTAAATATTAAGATTTTATTTGTGAATTTCAAACGTGTTTAACAATATTAGCGAAAATAAGGAGACAAAAAATGTATTAACATATAATATAATAAAATTACAGTCAAACCTTTAGAACTTCTTCGGGTAATTTGAGTGAAAATAGAAAATGATTCAACTGTCTTGTAATTTACATAAAGCATTTTACATTTTATAAACATAAATTAACAACATCAAACACTAAGTTCTTTAAAGAAATAATCATACAAAATGACACCCAAGGATTATTGTTATGGTTGTAATGTTTTATCGTTCGATCCTCGATATGATGTAAACCTGAAGGGCCTTATGCAGAGTCGTTTTGAAGTCTGATTAAAGCTATACTACGGGGTTGACTAACAGATGGTTATCAAAATTGTATTCAGAGTCTCTGATTAGGACGTAGTATTGAACGAAGTTAATCACGTGTGACTAATTAATCTAGAGCAGAGGCTAATCTTTTACCCACGGTTTAGCGTGCGACACAGCATTTCGTATTTCGTATTTCATATATTTTCATTTTTACAGACCACGCATGCGCTCATCTACTTTTCCGTAGTTGCCACATTTATTTTTCCTAACTGATGCATTGGGGTTATATAAGTTAATCATACCCAAATCATCATTTTAGTTGTACTTATAGTAGACCTGCCTTAATGTGCACCTTCCTTAGTAAGAGTTAGTATGCTTACTAACTAGTCTGAGACTAATTCTCTCTGAATACCGCCCGAAGAGTCTAAAATAGGTATTGATTGATAAATGATTATTCAATAATATGCATCCCTATCTAAAATTAACCTGGGATCTCATACTCTATAGTTCCTTTTTATTATTCAGCGCATGGAAGTGTAATTTTGAAGTTAATTCCAACGCAAAAATTCAATGGATGCTTGACCCTCAGAGTACCCACGTAGTTGACGCCTATCAATTATTGATAATTGTTTTTTAAGAGTAGAGATATACAGAGTGGTTGTAAATTCAATACTTATTTTCATTTAGATTAACCTAGAAACTAGCATCAGCTCTACCTGGCGTGTAATACTGTTTACTAATGTGAGGTTTACCATTTATGATTTCAGAAGTTGATCCAGTGGAAACCGCAAAATGATTTGTGTATACAGCGTAGCAACAGAGCGAAGATTGCCCCAGGTATGAAGTTTGAACGTCGATGGTGCAAGTGCAAACATGGTAGAGGCAAGTGCGAGGTAGGAATGCAACGCTTAACCCTAAGACAATAATAATAATAAAACTACCATAAGAAATTAATGACAACTGGTAGATGGAGCTCCACCTCATTACGCAATTCCAGTGAGAGCATGGCTTGATGACAATTTTGCCGCCAGATGGATCGCAGGGGACCGACAGAATGGCCTGCATGCAGTTTCGATTTAATCCCATACGACTTCTTCCTTTGAGTCTGGGCTAAGGAGCAAGTGCACAAGTTAAAACTAAGAGATATTAACAATCTTGAACAAAATATTCGTGAAGTGTTTGCAAATGTTCCAGTTGAGATGCTAAGATGAGCCGTGGATTCTGTTCCTAAAAGATTCCATAATCGTGTGGAAAATGCGGGTGTACCTAGTATACGTTGACATGTAAGTTAGTAACCATACGGTGCACCCTAATAATGTATTCAATGGAAATAAAACTGTGATCATATTTAGATTGTTTTCTTTTTGAAATATTCATTGTTACAAATAGGTACTGACTTTCCAACCACCCTGTGGAATTTGAAACTATGGTACTGAATCTTTCGATCTAAGCATACAAAATGACAAATAGAGCCGTAACTTAGATTTTTTCTGGGGGACAAGCATTAATACGGGTATTTGGGCCCCTTAGAAAAAGTTGTTTTTCTAATTCTTGCCCCCCCCCTCTTTCCATCTTTCACTTACTCTTTATGTGTCCCCCGGAGCCTGTGGGCCTTCCCACCCTGCAGGGTGGTTAGTTACGGCGCTGGGCCCGTTCCATACACAAATTAATTAAGGGGACAATATTGACAAATCTCAAAGCTATACGAATAAATATTATTTCTAGGGCCCCTAATACTAAACTTTTTTTTTTTTACTGAAATGGACCCACGACTCATTTTTGTTTTATTTACCTTTTGTGTGTTGTTTTGTTTAAGTAATGTAGTGAACCTGTTTGATGCTCCATTTATAATTTCATGTTCGTATCGTATATGGAGTAAGAAAATTTTGTCTTAAAGTGGGCTCCCCTCAAACGGCGGGGAGCTTCCTTGGTGGTGGGGGCAGTTGTCCCTCCTTCACCCACAAGTTACGGCCCTGATGACAAGTTAAAATCCTTTTCCGCTCTACAATGTGTATAACGCATTGTTTGTATTATTCGCTGTTTCCAAATTGACTCCCGCGTTTGCAGGAATATTCTCACTCCACTTCTTTTTTATCCACTAATGCTGGGAAGATACCATGTACGCTACATGTTTTTGTGTGTGCGTATGAGAAAAAGCTGAGCTGTAATCAATTGTTTCTTTGAGACAAAGGGAGGAAAAAGATCTTTATTCCGGCAGATATCACTTTTTTTAAAGCGTATCTAACTTCCAAGGATGCTCCATATCTGGTGGGAATAACCACAGACAATTTCTTAATTTTTGTCGTAAATTTAAAAAAAGAGAGGTAGTCTTCTATTAGGATCGCAGTATGGCAAAACTCGTGCTTGAAGTAGTGACAATAAGAAGCGACTTTTAAACATACAGTATTATTTTTTATTCTCCTTACATTATACAGTACTTATCTTGATATCATATGACACGCAATAGGAATTTTTAATAATGACCTTTAGGTCATGAGACAACACGTGCTGCTATTGACACAGACATTTCATTTTGTTTTAAACTGTAATTACAGTGTGTCACAAGGTAATTTGTTCTTCCATATTCTTTGTCTAATTAATTTCAGTATTTTTCATCCTTGATTCATGGATGAGACAGTAAAGTGGGACAGTTGGCATCCATAGAATTTTCGTTGATTCAAAAATTAAATATAATCGATGAGTAGGGTCAGTCGCTCATTCCAGGGAGGGACGTACCAGGAACTTGGAACCAGAGCCGGCCTTAGGCAATTTGCTGCCCCGTGCAATGGCATTATTTGCAGGCCCTTTTCTCCAGAAAGAACAAATCTTAAGAGCAACGATGTTAAGTATGCTACTCCATCATGAACAAAGAAGAGGAACGAAAGAGCACTCACACTCAGAAAAACCTAAACACTACAATCTCTTTGTACCAGTCTTTTTCTTCAAATAATAATCTATTATGTTGATGAAAGATAAAGCAAACACACCTGCAGAGGAAAGATGCTCATCCTTTTTATAGAATTCAGTACCGGTATTGAGCTTCAATCTCAATATATCAGTTTGCAATTCCAGAAGCAACTAACTCTTTCATATTTATTTCTTGATTTTCCTTCTACATTTGTTATGTTTTATAGAAACTAGTTTCCGCCTTCAATGATAAGGAACTTGTTTATGACAGATACAAGACTAATTTTCATATCAAAACTGTGTTAACTAACTAAATGGAACAGGTGTTCGCTACTGTTCGAGAATTCAGTTCTTGTATTAAAACGAAAACAATTGCT
Organism: Thermobia domestica; assembly: GCF_964235325.1. Classification (NCBI taxonomy): domain Eukaryota; kingdom Metazoa; phylum Arthropoda; class Insecta; order Zygentoma; family Lepismatidae; genus Thermobia; species Thermobia domestica. Next base: position 299,639,336 of record NC_137457.1, on the reverse strand, counting down.
AATGTTCGTTTTATTTTACCTGGTTCGTATCATTTAGTTAATCAAACCTCATTTTTTGAAACAGGAAACGTTTATTTTCCATCTCCAATTCAGCTTTCCTTCTTAAGTACACCGATCACATAGTTAAGTATCTGGTATCTGTATAAACCAGTAAGTCATACCTTATTAACTATTTCTTTTCTTTTTCTTCCTTTCTTGGGACAGTGCATACATTAAAGCACTTTCTGCCCAAATATACATGATGTTATCGTTGTATATGGTGCATCGGCCGGGAATCGAACCTCCCATCCTTTAGCCTCGCATTATACTGATCCATTTTATTATCCATCTGCTTAAATTGTGTTTCAATTTGCCTTGTTATAGTTTGCAACATCATCTGCAATTGAGTTTCCATAATCTCAGATCCGGTAATAGCAGGGGTTAGATTTCCTACACATTCAGCACCTGTTGGCGCAGATTGACGATTACCATCCATTTTAACATATATTTTCTTTTTATTTCTTAATAATATATAATCCGTGTTGACAGAGTTTATTTAAAGAAATCACACAAAGTTATATTGGTAATCTATACTAAACTTCAGATTATCCAATTCCCGGGTTTCGGCACCATATAAAACGAAAACAATTGGTAATGTTCGTTTTATTTACCTGGTTCGTATTATCTAAATTAATCAAACCTCATTTTGTAAACAGGAAACGTTTATTTTCCATCACCATCTCAAGCTTTCCTTCTTAAGTATCCGTATATACAAGTAAGTCATACCTTATTAACTATTTCTTTTCTTTTTCTTCCTTTCTTGGGACAGTGCATACATTAAAGCACTTTCTGCCCAAATATACATGATGTTATCGTTGTAGTATTTAACAACAATCAAACAATTCATGCTGGAATTTGTTTGACCATTTGCTTTAGCACTGTCTATGTGAACTTAAACTAATACGATCTAAATATTATTTATAAATGTAGTATTTAAATCGAAGGTTAGCTTGTCGAGCAACATTTTTTTTATTCACGCACTTATCATCATCATAAGTATTCTGCCAGCATTGGCAGGACATTTGCCGCAGCTGATAAGCTTCCATGTTTTACGGCCTTCTGCTAACCTCTTCGTTTTCGCGTACGATTTCTCACATCGTCCATTAATTGTAGTCTCCTTCGCTCCCTCCCTCTCTTTCCTGCCACCATACCCTCTAGCACGTCCCTCATGGTACAGTTCCTTCTTATCCAACGTCCCAACCAGTTTCTCTTCCTCTTCTTAATAATATCTAAAATTGTTCTTTCCTCCCCTCTAACATCTTCTCATTCGTTTTTCGCTCAACCCAGCTAATTCGCTCCATTCTTTTGCACACCCGCATTTCGAAAGCTTCGAGTTGTTTCTCATCACTTTTGTGTAATGTCTATGTTTCTCACCCATTAGAACAATACTCCACACGAAGCATTTTATGAGTCTTTTTCTCAACTCTTTATTGAAGGTACCACAAAATAGTCTTTTCTTCCTCCTAAATGCTTCTTTCGCCATTCCTGTTCTTGCTTTTATTTCACGTTCTCAGTTCATATCATTACTAATAACACTGCCCAGATATCGAAAACTAGTTATCTGTCCTACTCTATCTCTTCCTACTTCTATATCTGACACCGACCCCTTCGTTCCTATCATCATTGCTTTTGTCTTTTTAACATTTATTTTCATTCCATATTCTTCACTGCCTTTCCTCTAGTTTTCTAACATTTTATTGATTTTCTCTTCAGATTCCGCAACAAGCACCATATCATCTGCAATTCACTCACTGTTTCAAAATTATTTTTTGAAACATCTGCAATTGACGTGCTCTTCGGATGCTTAGATGATAAACTTCTATTACTAGTAGTTGATATGCACCCTATTATTTCGTTAAGTACCTAGATAATGATTTCTTTTTGGTATCTAAAACATATCCTGATCGTCTGGACAGTCAGAAAAATGTACTGACTTATAATAATACAGATAAGGTATTTTTGGGAAATATAATCTCAAAAATAAGTGCTTAGACACCATATGTAGTGCAAATAGCGCCTTAAACATAGTTCTAATGCTTAAATATAATGATACTGCTCAAAGTTCTTATAAAGAACTATACTTAAAGTCGGTACGATATGCACCAAGCTTTTTAAATATCTTTCTCTGCATATATCTCTTGCGTCTGCATGATAAGAATGTTATTAGAAGCGTTCCTCTACCTTTTGTTAGTATTAATTCTTTCCAGACAAACTGTAAAATACCATTTTTGCCAGCAACCGGCGAATATTTGGTGTTTTTTTTTCAAAACTTCGTAGCTAATCAGTAGCTTTAGTTACTTTAATTTTAAAGGCATTCGTTATGCTTACAATAATTGTTCTAACAGTTGGAAATCCTTTTTGTTAACATTTTTTGGGACAGACAGACAAAAATACGACATTGTATTAAAGCCTATTGTACAGGTAATGACAATAAATAATACAGAAATAATTGATGGAAAATATCTTTAACAAAAATTTTAGGAATAATCCTAAGAAATGGATCCGAAAATTACGATCTTGGCCAAGAATTTTAGGAATGATCCAAAAAATGCATCAAAAGATTGCGATTTTGACCATAGTTTTTGAATCAGGTGCCACAAAATTTTTAAACAGCCCTAAATCTTTTTTTTTTTTTTTTTTTTTTTTTTTTTTTTTTTTTTTTACGGAATAAGCACATCATACTGAGTGAAGTGATAGTTTGAGTTTGGCTACACTATGTGTAGTTCTCCAGATATAAGGCTTACAAAAAATTTTTTGGTTGAAAGATATTGGATCTTTTAACGCATTTTTGGATCAGGGGCCACAAAAGTTTTGAACGGCCCCTAAATAGAGTTTTCGTATTTTTTTTACGCAATAAGTACATCATAACTGAGTTAAGTGATAGTTTGAGTTTGGCTGCATTATATGTAGTTCTCCAGATATAAGGCCTAGAAGAAAATTTTTTGGCCGAAATATATTGGATCTTTTTATCCAAAAATAAAATGGCCTATATCTTTCTCTAAAATGAATTATTAGAAAATTATTAGAACCGGAATCCTCGTAAAGAGAGTTCCAAAATATGATCATCAGAATTGCTCGACTCCATTCTCAACACTATAAACGTGAACACAATAAGTGTTCAAGTAAACTTATTCTGTGATAAAAGAATGTACTCGTGCCATCTAGTGGCTTAAATTTGAACAAAATGGTTCAAATAAGTGTGAAGGAGAAACACGCTGAGAATACGAGGCCGCCAGTTTATTCGTAATGAAAGCGTAAAGCACAGGGCAATCTTTGACCGTCGGTCGTCCTACTAAACATTACTTCTACGAAAGGCCTTCAAGAAAGTGTGAAAAATATCTGTATAGTGTATATTTAGAGTAAACAAGGTATACAATATGCTCTTAAATCTGCGTTTTACAATCCACACACACATATATATATATATATATATATATATATATATATATATATATATATATATATTATATTTATATATATATATATATGAAAAAATTAAATGAAATCTTTGAGTTTACGTACCACGGTTATGCCGGTTAGGCTAAAGGAGACGGTGATGATGAGTAATGGATGAAATGGTGGAATGAAGAAAGTGGGAGGAAACGAGAGAACCCCGAGAAAACCCACGGACACGGTGTTTGTCCACCAGAAAGCTCACTTGACGGGGGCTGGGCACACACATATATATATGAAAGTCTCTATGTTTGTGACTTAACTCTTGAACCATCTGACCAATCTCGATCAAATTTTCAACTTAGATGAAGTTCTAGTCTAAGATGATTTCTATCATTTCACTTAGACGATGTAACTTAAGGGAGAGGAAGGAGGGAGATATTTAAAAATGATCGAAAATGACCGATATTAGTGTCGAATCTAAAGTTTTCGGAATCGCTGTAACGAACAGTGACACTTTCGATGGCGTTTAAATCCAAACTCAGCCCCGTAACTTGGAAGAGGAGGAGGTATACATATAAATGATCGAAAAGAACGATATTACTGTCGAATCTATAGTTTTCAGGCTCGCTGAGATCAACAGTGACACTTCGGATGCCGTTTAAAACCAAATTCAGCCGCCATTAATACTTTATGTCCAAAATGTAACGTATTCTCCCCGTGTGAAGAACGGGTTTAATATTAATACTATTGAAAGAAATAATACAATAGCGTTTGTAAAATATTAGTTTAATTTCTTTTAAATTACACTATACAATAACGTTGTGATACCTAAATAAATGAAAACATTTGGTAAGTAATATTCTCTTTGGTGAAGAAACATGTAATATGAAATATCTATAGTAGAGTATAATTTGTACTTTGAGAGTAAACAAAGTAAGGAACAAAAGAAGATCGTAAAAAATATCTTGAAGATTATATTTTAAATAACAATTCCATATTTTTTTACAATGTAAGTATGTATTTACCCTTTCTCATATCAGACTAAACAAAAAGAATTAAACACTTCAAGAACAATCTTACTTTAAACAAATCAAAACTTTAAATTTTACTTAAATACTTTAAGCACCACAATAAATTATCTACCATTTAAGAGTTTGAAGCATGTTCATAGAAGTTATTGTATGTAAAGTATATTAAGGTTGATGGTATATAGTCATCTCATATTACATTAGCACCTACTTCTATTGTCATCTTAATTCAATCGCCTGTTTATACTGTATTTGTCAATTTCTTGTACAAATTTCTAACTTATCATTTACAAGAAATTGCAATTCAAATTCAGGATGATTGTTCCAGTGTTAAACTTAAAAATATGTGAATATTCCAAAGATTATTCATTAGATTTTGAATCTTGTGACGATAACTTGTTGAAATATGTATATGTTACTAAGGATAATGGTCTGTATCATGTGATCTCATTTCTATTGACTGTATCGTATGGTATCATTTCCTATGGTCTATATCTTACAGTCTCGTTTCTATGGTTTGTATTTCATTATCTCATTTCCTATGCTCTGTATCTTATGGTCTCATTTCTATGGTCTGTACCTTATGATATCATTTCTATGGTCTGCACCTTATGGTGTCATTTCCTATGGTCTTATTTCTATGGTCTGTATCATATAGTTTCATTTCTATGGTCTGTATCGTATGGTATTATTTCCTATGGTCTGTACCTTATGGTATCATTTCTATGGTCTATATCTTATGGTCTTATTTCCTATGGTCTGTACCGTATGGTCTCATTTCTTATGGTCTGTATCTTATGGTCTCATTTCTTATGGTCTGTATCTTATAGTCTCATTTCCTATGTTCTGTATGGTCTGTATCATTCACGTTTCTATGGTCTATGTCAGTTACTTTTTCTTGTGGCAAAACATGTAAAAACTTGTTCTTTCTGGATAGGAGGAAGCTATAGCGGATGTATGTAAGTTCGTTTCTAAAGAAGATTAATTATAAAAAAAATAAGTTACATGCAGAAAATCCACGAAAAATACAGTAGTTCAAATAAATTCGATTTCTTGTGTTATTATTTGAACAGTTGGTATATTTGCAATATTTCCTTTATTTTAATATAACGAACTCTGGAATATCATATAACCTAAAATGTTATAATATTCATATATGATTACATGTCTTGCTTACACAAAAAGCATGCTCATGCTAGAAGAGATGCTGGGAATGTTCAAAATCTCCTCTGTCATCACTATCCAGGTAAAGAGCTGAACGCAACGCTTCGTGTTTGTGAAAGTCGTTTCGAATTTCTTCACCAAATTTGCAAGTAGCCTGTTTCAGTGATGTCTTTCTACCTTAATTTTTTAATGCAATCTGATAGTTTAAAGGAACCTACTAACCAGTAGTTACGGGTGATAAACACATGCTCCGTTGTGTACAATATTCTTATTTATTACCGCACAACACGATGACACGACAATGTAAACATAACAGTATGTGACATAGTAATAAACATCAGTTATTCTCTAGACGATACCAGGACTTTTTCCCCTTCCTTTGCTAATGTCGCAAGGTTTCTTTGACGTAAATTTCATAATTACGTACGTATATTATGTTCATAAGTTGCTGAAATATTTGCATTTTCTTCAGCCTACCATTGAGAGTCGCCCTGTATAATTTCAAATATTAGTTCTATTTGAGTGTTTATAAATAATTCAAAATGAATTGCCGGTTTGAAATTTTAGCACAAAAAGACAGGGGAAGGAGCTATGCCTTAACGCTCCAAGTATCCATTTGTATCGATCGGGCAGTTTAGGATACGATTATTAAATAGTGAGACGTACGAAACAAATAGGATGTTGGTATCAAGGATCTTATAAAATAGAGGATCTGCCCTTACAACAAAATCTTGAAGCCATACGTTACAGTTTCGCCACCCCTACTCTGCCCACTCCGCCCAATAGGATCGCAATGTTTTGAGCCAACAATCATGGCGGAAATGAAAGCAGCCAATCAGACGATGGTAGAAATGAGAGTAGCCAATCAGACGTGCCGATGCTCGATTGCTTTTTGGCTTCACCGATTTAATAGGATGAAGATACATATGCGCAGATCCTCTATTTATAACATCCTTGGTTGGTATAGTGTTAAACCTAAAACAAACAAAAGAGATGACCAGCAAATCCAGCCACAAAATATCACAAATTTCTCTACTCAATTTTTATATAGATCGAAGAGAAATGTATACCTCATATAGAATTATTACTTTTCTTTGAAACAACAGTCTGACCTCTTCTGCCCTTCCTTACACATTGCTTTCTCCTTTCTGATTAAAGAAGACATTAACAGAATTGTTTCTCTTGTTTAGACTTGCTCAGATCTATTAGCTTTCATTTATTCTATTATATACCTTACCACTAAATGTAATAATTTGGAGCACTTTTTTGTACAGAACTACAAAAACAAATCTAAGTTAGTTGGCGAAACTGGCACACAGTTATTATTTTAAAATAAAGTGTTGCTTTCTTCAGTGATTTGATTTTCTACTTCAAGTTATTTATGATAGCAAAGCTAATATAACCAGTTAGGTTTATGGAATATCTAGATGCATATATATATATATGTTTTAAGTAGAAGGGAAATACTAGTAGCAGAAATGGCAGTTATAAAGTCAAACAGAACAAAACCATCTTGATAATCATAAATTTTCCTATAGACTCAAAGAACCCGAAATGATACTTATCTAGTACAAAGACTGTCAGGTTGAAAGAAACGATACGTTACAGCATCAGACAACATATTAACACGCTCATGAATTTCGACAATCATTTCGCTTACGTGAAATTCTGATTCCTGAAAATTCCTCACATTCTCAAGCTTTCGACTCTCTCCTGGAGCCATGTTCACAGAGAGCGATACAGAAAACCCGTGCTGCACTACTACGTGACGTGTAAACGACAGAAATCGAGACTTTTAACTTTCTTCTGGAGCCATGTTCACAGAGAATAAGTACAGAAAACACACGCTGTGACAGAAAACACATACGTTTACACACTATCATGTGACGTGTAAACGACAGAAATTGAAGCTTTCGATCCTCTTCAGGAGCCATGTTCACTGAGATGCGGTGCAGTAATCTCATGCTGCACTATCATATGACTTGTAAAAGACAGAAATTGAAACTTTTGACTCTCTCCTGGAGCCATGTTAACAGACAAACAGTACAGAAAACACACGCTGCACTTCCATTTGATGTTGACCGACAGCAATCGGAAAGATATGTTATGCAGTGCTCTATCATGGTAAGTTTGTTTCTTTATATTAACGTAATATTTTCTACTATTTTTACTCCTAGTTTCATCTTTTGTGAATATGACTATAAAAAGAAGAACCGAAATCTTGGGAATACCAGGAATTTTCAGGAATAAGAACTTAAAGTAAGTAAAATCATTACACATTTCAATTTTATATTTCAGCTGTAGCTATAAACTTCTTCAAGAGAACAGTATAGGTTAATTAGATAAAAGAAAGAAATAGGATGAAGTTAAGTGAAGGTTTTGTTTTGCGGCAATCTTACTTTCAACTTGGTCAAAGCTCTTTCGTTTTTCTTATAACTAATCCTAAAAGCTACCTTTTCTTATCTTAATATTTCTGAAGTCTATCGTTGGGGGGTGAAATATAAAAATTGAATAACTTAAAATCAATGTAGGACATTAAAAATTTGGTAAGTGAGCCAGACGGTATTTGCAAAATGCAATTAATATGACCTAATAATTGTTTTAAAAAATCTTCCGTATATTGTTGAAATTTGGGCGCCGAACTAATATTTCATAAACTGCCCATCAAAATTTCTAGTCTCTAAGAAAAGATTTGGAAACAGAAATTAGTATATTTAATATTATTTTGAAGATACTATCTGCCTGACTTTCTTATTTAATAGTGTTTCGTAGATACTAACTGACTCACTTTCTTATTTAATAGTGTTTCGTAGATACTAGCTGGCTCACTTTCTTATTTAATAGTGTTTCGAAGATACTATCTGGCTCACTTTCTTATTTAATATCATTTTGTAGATACTACCTGATTCACTTTCTTATTTAATAGCATTTTGTAGATATCACCTGGCTCACTTTCTTATTTAATAACATTTTGTAGATACTATCTTGCTCACTTTCTTAACATTTTGTAGATACTATCTTGCTCACTTTCTTATTTAATAGCATTTTGTAAATACTACCTGGCTTACTTTCCTATTTAATATCATTTTGTAGATACTGCCTTATTCACATTCTTATTTAATAGCATTTTGTAGATATCACCTGGCTCACTTTTTTATTTAATAGCAATTTGTAGATACTACCTGGCTCACTTTCTTATTTAATATCACTTTGTAGATACTACCTGGTTCACTTTCTTATTTAATAGCATTTTGTAGATACTGCCTTGCTCACTTTTGCACTTTTTATGTTCTCCAATTTCTTTAACTTTTTACATTAAAATTCAATTAAGTACGGAGTAAGCTAAACAAAGACCCGCAAGTCTATTTCGTTCGCTTCATTAATCAAACTACACTTCTATGTAACATGCTTCAAACTCTACAGGTACATGCCTTTTCAAAATGTTAGATTTAACATAAACATGACAATAATTCTTTCTTTGTTTCGATGGTAAAAAGCAGCCACTCCTTTCACCATCAAAATGTATTTAAAAAATATAAAACATTAACATTATATAAATAATACCAAATTATTATGTTCGCTCGACAAACTTCACTTGTGCTGTTAAAACTTAAAATCAGTTCTAGAAATCCCAACAAAATAATTATCAGAATAAATTTTTAGAGTTTGGCTCGAATAATGAACACTTGTTCCAACAAATGTTAGAATAATGAATATTAGAGTGAGCAGCAACACAAATATTTGAACAATATTTCGATTTTTTAAACCATACTGTACAAAACATTACATCATAAACAAAATACACTCTTTTAGATAATGTAACTAAGACGAGATACAAAGGGTATTTTCTTTAATTCCAATTGTAACTTGATCGAGGTGGAAAAAACTTTTGTTAATTTACTTATTTTCATGTACTGTACAGGCTGAAACAAAAGTCCTTTTACCCCTTACGTATGTGAGATATAAGCGCTCAACTAGTACGTGTTTCTTTGCAGCTATCGTATGTTTCTTTGTAGATATAGTGATCTGACTATTGTATATGTTTTATTGCATGTAACTTTCATTGTTGAATTGGATTATTTGCATTTTGTGTATTTTATTGTTTCTTCAGATAGTGAGGGGCCGCGGTGGCTCAGTGGTAGAGCGTTCATCTCTGGTGCTTGGAGTCCCGGGTTCGATCCCAACCCCCGCCAAGTGAACTTTGTGGTAGACAAACACCGCGTGCGTGGGTTTCCTCGGGGATTTCTCGTTTCCTCCCATTTTCTTCATTCCATCATTTCATTCATTTATCATCATCACCGTCTCCTTTAGCCTAGCCGGCATAATCGTGGGACGTAAAACTCAAAGATTTCATTTCATTTTTTCAGATAGTGAGATCCATGGCCGATGAGTCATCGCATACCGTTGAGGAACACATTGTAAAGAGCACGGAGCCCATAAGCAAACTACACAGACAAATCAAGGGCAAACATCCAAAGGAATTTTGAGAAAGGTTTAACAGCCCTCTCCCACCGAAACAAACAACATTACGATGTTGAAGAAGCTTTTTTTGAAACAAGTTCCACCGCTGCGAAAAATTTCACAACGTACCTGGGAGTGAATTTTCAGTTATGAAAATGATGGCGTACACAGACACTCTGGAATAACATATCAATAGGCTTCTCAGATAATGTGTTCTCCGTATTTGTGTTCACTTCAATTTCAATATCCATATTCATAACACATATATGGAATATTGGGACTTTCAGCTCACTCTGTACAGTACAATGGGTATATTTACTCTATTCAGTTAAATTTATATTAATACATAATATATTTGGATTTTTCTTTAAGTACACCTCTGAGTATTCCAATCCTTCAATTAAAAAAATATATATATAACTATTTCTAGCATTTTAGTTTCGCCTCATATTTTCTATGAAATGAGGATGATTCAAGTAGTTACGTCACTTACGATGACAACGAAAACTGAGGGTTTCAAAACTCGCATTTTCGATTCCAAACAGCGGTAAAGAAAGGTATGTTTCAAATGTATTTTTTGTGTAATACGTTTCCGTATCTTTGTTAATTTTAATCTATTTGTTCTCGTGCTTCTTGTTTCGAGAAATCATTTGTTTCTCTCTTTTATCATAAATTTTTTGTTGGTCAACACGAAACACAACCGTACTAAGTACTGAATATACCACGTTTCTTTGGAATTCATCGGAAACAAATGCTGTCGAAAGTACATTATGCTTAACTCATCAATGGACAAGTTAAGCATGATGTATTTGTATTTATTGTTAATTTATTTTCGGTGGGTTCCAAAATCGTGAGCTGCATACAGAGCTTACAATGTTTATGTTTTGCATTGATTTATAAAGATTATAATGAAAGAGAGAATTTGAAATATTTTGTGTAAGTTTCTGAACGAAGGAACTTTAAAGAACAAATAGATCAAAGATGAGTAAGGGATGGAAACTTATTTACATGAAAATAAAGTGAAACATATACTAGCGCATGATTTCCGTATCTAGCAGACGGATTGTTTAGAACCGAAAATGTGAGTCCGAATATTTAACTTCTGTCACCAATTCAAAGAAAAGGGATCCAATTTAGAAAGACCAGTCCCCTTATTTGTATGCTCAAATTCTTCAATTTATATAAGACAAGTAAACAAATAGTCTAAAGTCTGAACCATTTTCAATTAAAATCACGAAATTAATTTCGTATATCAATACACTAAATGTCCACCGTATATCTTGTGTGCATGTATTATTCAATTATATTGTTGGCCATAGTAAAGGAGTTAGTGAAGTAATATAGGTATTATCCAGCCACAAATAGTCAAGTTTGTATTATATGTTATACTTATGTTGGGTTTTTTGCTCGAAATTTACGAGTATATTTTCTTTGCAATGTTCTATTTTGATAATTACAGCTTGCAGTTGGAGACTTATCTGATTATTCATATTTGTTATCACTCTAACGTTATTATTATTGAAGAAACCTTACGAAACACACCTAACCTTACTTGCTAGCAGACGTATTATTTCGTATGTACAGGATCAAGAATTTCCCAAATTCTGAAGTGTATATATAAGTTTCAACTTCTTTTTGTGTTAAAATATGCAATAACCGGAAACTCTTCAGAACCTGAACCCTTATTACTTAATGTCTTTCTTAGAATATCTGCCAAACAATATAAGAGAGGTCGTCAGTATTAGATAAATATATAATGTTTATTCTAAACAATAGTAGCTGAGAAAATTTTAAATGAGTAATCCAGTTCCGAAACGGCTCTTGTCCGTTTATATCAAATCCTAGAAAACCAACAAAAACTGAATACAAACAAACTATTTGCTGAGAAAAACAATATATTCACATTAAAAAACTCCATACATGTGACAGTTTCGCCAACTAACATTTTGGCTTCATTAGACACTATCTTATAGTGTCAGACATATAGTGTCTGATGAAGCCAAAGTGTTAGTTGGCGAAACTGTCACACGTATGGAGTTTTTTTTTTATTTTTTTAATGTGAATATATTGTTTTGCTCATCAAATAGTTTGTTTGTGTTTAATTATATACAAACCAAAGCTTCTACTTATGGAAAATGTTACAAGGAAAATTGTAGGATCGATGCACTTTGTAGAACTGGAAATATTTGAGGATATTCAAGTTTTTTACATGAACACACTGAAGTATTTCCAGTTCTACAAAACATGCAGATACTATATTTTTTTCTAAGTTTTCTGGGATTTTCTGTAAATGTACAAGAGCCGTTTCGGAACTGGACGACTCAAATGAAGGATTTCTTTTATTTATAATTTTGAAATTACATATTTCTCATAAAATAATTACCACGAAACAGATACCAAATTACAGTGACATCGACTTAAAATTTAACGTTAAGAAAGCAAAAATTGATCAAATAAATCGAATACCGAACAATATCCTCTTTACTACTAAATTCAAAAACTAGATTTTTTAATGCTTTTCGAATATTCTTGTGTTGTGCGCGAAAGCGCATTACATTTTTTTTTAATATTTTATTTCTTGTGTTTACCAAAACAATGACATAATTTAGCACCAGTATTGTACATTCTATTTATGTAATATTAATTTGTACCAATATTATTCGTAATTACTCATTACTGAGACATAGTAGAACCAATATATTCTTCAAATATATTGAAGAGGCGAAAAATAACTAATATTTATATTAAAAGGGGTAAAATGTATTATACCCCATTTAAAATCAGTACTACTAACCAGCCATTTTAGTAGAAATTTTAATAAGTTTAATTTACGAAGGTACTCAAAAATTATAATCAATGTAGCTATAACTTTTCTTACATAGTTCATGCTAACCTCTGTCCTCGTTTATTTTATTGTTATGCTGTTGTGGTCATGCTATGAAAGTTTGATCTTAATTCCTCCATTTGTCTTCCTTTTCTTGCAGATAGATCATAGCCGTTCCATTAGAAGTTTGCACCAAAACGGAACAAGGAGTAGTGAACTGGTTTTAGTGCCGGAAGGCTGCAATCCATCAAAAACTTTCGACACAATACGGGAACAGTGTCTTGCCGCAACGGAGTGTCTACGAATGGATTGAAAAATTCAAAAATGATCGCACAAGTGTTACGCACGAGGAAGTTAGCCGGACGACCATCTACGGTCACAAATGATGACAACATTGATCGTGCACGTGACAAGGTTCTGTTAGACAGATGAGTGACTATTTGTAATGTAATTTCAACTCACCAATGTATATTAAAAACTTTTAAAATTAAAAATAAAAAAAGCAGGCTGAGGTTCCGTAAACACGCTTTCAAAAAAGTAAAATTTAAAAATAAAAGTGAAAAATGTCAAAATACAAAAACAAAATAAGGAACTGATACATGTAAAAAGCCAAAAACAGGGTATATAAACTAAAAAAAGATAATAAACAAAGGAGGAGTCATTAAATCAGTTAACTGATCAGTCAGAACGGGTGTCGTGAGTCAACCTTTAGCTTAAATGCTTGTCAGTAACGGACCTCAGCATATACCATCAAATTTTCCTGTAAGTACTTCATTAATTATGCTAAGAAGCAACACATAAGAAGTTCGTGCATGGAGGTCTTCCTCCATGTCAGGCGTAAATTGTTAAAATTTATAATTTCTATATTTATTAGTTTGTAACCTTCTTCTCTATGTAACTTCTATATTTATTATTTTATAACTTTCTTCTCTATGTAACTTGTTCAATAATAATGAAAATGTATCTAAAGTAGTATTGTCTTTCTACCGAAGGTAAACAATAAGTAATATCCTATAATCATTAGTTCAATTAGCAACAAATCACCGTATTTTAAAAGTTACGAAACATATTAATGAAGTGGCACATCGTCTGGAAATTATTCGTGGCTCCTGACACACCGTCCGACCACAAAAACCGGATCACTGCTCGTTGTTTCCTCTTTGATGCAAACTTCAAATGGAGCGGTCATGATCTATCTGCAACGAAAGGAAGACAAGTGGAGGAATTAGGATCAAACTTTCATAGCATGACCAAAACAGCATAACAATAAAATGAACGAGGACAGACCTCAGTATGAATAATGTCAGAAGAGTTATATCTACATTGCGGATAATATTTGATTTACCCTCGTACATCCAAAATATTCCTTTTCAAATAAATGTTGACTTCAGTACTTAATATTACTATTGAATTTTTCGCTTAGGAATTTCATACTTTTAAGTATCAACTTATTTTCTATTCTTTAGAGTACTTAACTATTCCTACTTTGAACAAGTGATATAATAGAAGAAGATAAATAGATACATTAAAAAAGACTGTGTGCATATTCGAAACGTTGAGTGGGGTTGACAATATTCAGTACAAATTGTTAAGTTAATCTCCCTTCTACGTTGGATTGGATATCTATTTAAGTTTGTCATTTATCTATGGAAATGTAAGGATAGATAAGTGATATTGTTATATCATAAAAAGACTGTATATGAAAGTGCAACCTGACACACAAACATAGTCAACGTCTTGCGAATGAAATCAGAAAAATAAACACACTGCTGAACAAGACTGTACTTATTTAATATAAAAACACATTTTTCTGAAAGTTCAACTTTTTTAAATTTCTTTTTGTAAGACCAACAGTGGCACTTTTGGGTTCACTATGCGACTAAGGACTTGTTTTCAACCTAAAAGTTTAAAAAAAAAAAGTCACTGCGTTTACTTTCGTGTACTTTCTTCAAAAAATTAAAAAAAAAAATCTCTCTACATTTACAAGAAAACATTACGTATAGTTATATTTGTTCAACAGGCTTACAGTTGTCACGTTATGTAGAATCTTTAATGTCAATAAGTTAGTAATAAGTAATGTTTTATTATTTTGTTGAATGAGGCGCACTTCTTTTAAAATGTTATGATGAAACATACTCGAAAATATTATTATGATAATAGAATCCATTAAAATCTACTTTCCCGCAAACTTACATGGGATTATCTTGTAGAGAAATATTATGATATGTTATTATCAGGGGTGGCTTTAGGATTTTAATTTTGGGTAGGACCGCTCCTTCGCTTATGAATACATATACACATTTCATTGATTAATGATAGTACGAAATTACTTTTACAGTAGTGGTCGATGCTATTTGTTAAATAATTATCTACCATTAATATGTATGTATATATATATAATGGAAAATCTATTTACTCTTTATTGTATCTTTTAGAGTTTATATATTTTTCAAATTTTTGGGTAGGCACGTGCCTACCCGGCCTACCCGCTAAAGCCGCCACTGTTATTATTTTTTTTTTAAGAAAAGAAACGTTATTTCAGTTTATATTGATGAATACCTCGCATAGCTAAAGAAAACACAAGATTATGTAAAACCTTGAATAAACTATTAACTATGTAGAAAATTTACAACTTCAATAACTATAAACAAGTAAAGATGAAACTATTTCATCATTCATACACAGTAGAATAATACCCGTCTCTAGTCATTTAATTCAGTTGAAGACTTTTTTTTAACTCCACCTCTGCTGGGAGATTTTCTCAATAGATGCATTCGAGGAACTCAGAAGTTAAGTGACCATGTTTAATTTGAGTTAAAATTTCTAGGCACCAAAATATGTATGTAACATTTGAAGAATCTACTAATCATTAAACTATATACGAGGAGCGTCTAATAAGTTATCTACCTAGACAAGAAGGAATACAAATAGGCTCACCTCGTTATCACCGTTTTCCGATGTAGTCCCCGGGGAGGTCTATGTACCGTCGCTACTTCGTGGGCAGTGAAGAAATTCCAGACAAAAAAAAAACTCTTTGTCATGGCCTACAAACTACTGGGAAACAGCCTGTTGCACCTGGATGGGCACCTGCTTGTTCTCAGGATCCCAATGGTGGATCCAGGTTTCGTCCTTTGTCACCAGTTGAGCCAAGAAATTATCTTGGTCCTCCTCAAAGAAGCCCAACAAGTGTTGGGACAGCTGCATCCGACAAACATTCGCTACGCGGCATAACACAAAATCTCTGCTCACAGTCATTGCGTTGCCCTGGCTGTCCTCCAATTGCGCAGCGAGGTTTTCCATACTGACCTTGGTGTGCTTGTCAGGCCTCCAATTGCGCAGCGAGGTTTTCCATAGTGGCCTTGGCGTGCTTGTCAGGCCTCCAATTGCGCAGCGAGGTTTTCCATAGTGGCCTTGGCGTGCTTGTCAGGCCTCCAATTGCGCAGCGAGGTTTTCCATAGTGGCCTTGGCGTGCTTATCAGACGTTATTATGCTCTGCCCCTACCTTCCTGTCTAGGTAGATAACTTATTGAATACTCCTCGTATAACTACACATTAAGAAACTAAATATTAATGATTGTCCATTTTAGTACAGTACATTAGTTGAACATGGTTGACAAAAATAAACAAAAGGTTTCGAGTAACTTTTAGCCGAAACAACTAATTGAATAAAAATCATATCCAAATTATTAGATTTAAATATTTTGAACATTCATTGATCAAATTACCAAAACTGGTTTTCATATTGCTGTCAGTTAAGTTATTTTTTTCCCATAAATATTCGATAATTTAGTTTGATTAACTATTTGGAACGTACCTTGAAAGTATTACATGAACTAACTTTTGCATTATCTTCAATGAAATGAATTTGTTTCATAAAATTATATTTGAATAATCAATTTCAATATATTATATATACAAAGTGCGGAAAAAGTCCCGGAACGGTCCAATATTTCGCGAAATATACATATAAGCAAAACAAAAAATAACACGTGTTAAATAGTTTTGAAAAAGCTATCCAATGACACCAAACGAAAGCCCCTATCCCTACCCCCTTCGGAGGTATGGGGGAGTAACTTTAAAATTTTAAATGTGAACTCCGATTCCTTATTGCATATTTGGATTCTCCAGAAAAAGTGACAATAATTTGACCTAGAATTGAAAACTGCCTTCATAGATGGCGCCTGAACCAACACATATCGAAGGGGGTGCAAGAACGTTATGAAAATGGAAATTGTCAGTCCCATATTCTGTGGTCATACGATTAACATATTGAATTGCGGATTCAGAGGTCCTGAGTTCGATCCTCGCTTAACGTAACCTTTTTTCTTTTGTTACTTCCCCAAATAAGCCCATACGTTTTCCAGGGTATGGTTTCTATGTACTTTGTTACACAGAATCCAAATTCTGAAACCCCAGGACGATTAACCGTGTCGATTTTTTTTTTTTTTTTTTTTTTGGCGAAAAATATGAGCGATTTGGGATAGGGATGACACACGCTTTTCGACCATAAAACAAAGTTGACACAATCAATCGTACTAGGATTTCGAAATCTGGATTGTGTGTAACAAAGTACATTGAATCCGTGCCCCTGGGGTCCGCTGCACGTATCCCCCCTTATCCAAAATCGCTCAAGTTTTTCACCCATGAAAAGAAATTGACCCGGTCAAAAGTCCTGGGGTTTTGAAATTTGGATTCTATGTAACAAAATAGATTGAATCCATACCCTGGGTTGGCTGCACGAAACTTTTATTTTTTTATTTTTTTCATTTATTTATTTACTTATTGTGGTGTGTAATTAATCCTTTTAGAGAAATTTCTAAATTATAAAGCAAAATTGAGATTTATTAGAATTCCTGATTTGGATAATTGTACAGTATATTGTCTTCTTTTACTTCGGGTTTTAGTAATAAAAACACACACACAATAAAGGTAATTTATCCAGTAATTTTGGCATATGTTGAATTATCTTATACCTAGTTCCCGAGATAAGATGCAAAATACATCCATATTTGTCACGATAGCATTAATGTTGTCATCTATTGTAGGTATGTGTTACCATCAATATTATGCCTTATTGCACGAGCAATATGATAGCAATTCTCGTGTCATGACAAAACGTTATTGTATTTGTTTAACTTAAGGACATATTCTATTTTCCTAACTTTTATGCGTAGCGTCCGCTTCTTCGGTTAGAAGATCATTAAAATACAAACTGATGGCAAGTATCATAGTTTCATATATAATTTAGAGAGTTTTTGATAAATTACGTTCTACGATAAACGCTACCATAAGAAATGGGTTTACCAGTTACTTTCTTAGTTTTTAATAAAAAGCTTGAAATGTAAACTCCATATTCTCATCTTTAGATAGACAAATAATTATTTTTAGTCTCAGAATTAAGTAGGTAAATCATGAAACGATACTTTCCAATATTCTTGGCGATACATTTAGCATCCAAGAAAACTATGCTTTGGAGAGAATTCCAAGATAAAAGCCTAATTTTTCAAATTAGATTCAATATTTTCTTTCTTGATAGCAATAAGATAAAGAACATTTTTAAAAAAATACACTGACGTCCTAGAGTGGTTTGATAAGTAGCTTGGTTCGCATACTAATAGATGATGATATTTACATACGTACACAGTATATATAGTTATTCTGACAATAATTTATTGGCAGTTGCTCAGGGGCAGATCCAGGACGGACTTATGGGGGGGCGGTGCGTTGTAATACTGCAACTTAGAGCTACTTTTAAGACCTCCAAATTCTAGGATGGGTTTTATTTATATATAAAATAAGAAAGTTTACTCTTATGGGGGGGGGGCGATCGGAGCGATCGCCCCCCTGGATCCGCCACTGCAGTTGCTTAAACAGAAAGGGAAAGCAGCGAAGGAAAAGCCTGAGAGGATTTTGCCTACATTGGTTGATTCATGACCTTCCTACGAAACTGCTCGACATTTTGTACGAGGGTAAGTCAAGAATTATCCACAATGTAGGTATATAACTTTTCTTACATAGTTCATGCTGACCTCTGTCCTCGCGTATTTTATTGTCATGCTGTTGTGGTCATGCTATGAAAGTTTGATCCTAATTCCTGCATTTGTCTTCCTTTTGTTGCAGATAGATTATGGCCACTCCATTAGAAGTTTGCACCAAAGTGGAACGTGACTTTCCCTGGTACACCTTCCGGCCACAAAAACTGGATTACTGCTCGTTGTGCCAGCGGCCGCAATTCATCAAAGACTTTCGGCACAGAATAGCGTGAATAGTGACTACGAATGGATTATAAAAATTCAAAAATGGTCGCGCAAGTGTTACGCACGAGGAAGGAGCCAGACAACCATCTACAGCCACAAATGATGACAACATTGATCGTGCACGTAACATGGTTCTGTTAGACAGACAAGTGACTATTGATGAAGTGGCACATTGTCTGGAACTGGTTCTGCGTTCAAAATCATCCACAAGAGACTTGGGTTTCATAAAGTCACGTTTCTCTTTGGTGCAAACTTCTAATGGAGTGGCTATAATCTATCTACAACAGAAGGAAGACTAATGGAAGCATTAGGATCAAACTTTTATAGCATGAGCACAACAGCATGACAATAAAATGAACGAGGACAGCATGACAATAAAATGAAAAGTTATAGCTACATTGCGGATAATTTTTGACTTACCTTCGTAAATGAGTTGAAGCGTGGCAGAACAAACATTGGCGATGCACCACATTTTGAAACTCCAAAATCAACTGACACCCGAAATCATCGATAGAGTCTATTATTTGATTTTACCTGATAGACGAGTGAAAGTGCGCGAGTTATTAAGAAGCCATAAACATCTCATTTGAATGAGGTCAGTTCATTTTGCATAACAAACTGCACATTTTGAAAAGAAAAAGAGAAACCTTTTCGCAAGATGGGTGCCGCGTTTACTCACTCCAGACCAAAGAAAAAAAAAACGTGTCGCTGAGCAGAAACTGGCCAAGCTGCGATTTGAACTGCTTCCGCATCCTGCATGTTCATCACATCTAACTTTCTTCGGCTACCGTCTATTCTTGAAACTCAAAATTCCCCTGGCAGGACGAAAATTTGAGTCAAATGAAGTGGTCACACAGGAAGTAAACGAGTATTTTGAAAGCCTCGAAGAAACTTAATTTCCGCGAAGAAATCGTGAAGCTGGAGAAACGTTGGAGCAAGTGTGTTGACCTTCGAAGGGACTATGTTAAAAAAATAAAGTACATTATAAAACTCAAATTGTTTTCTTTAATAACAAATTGAGTTACTTATCAAACCGTCCTCGTATATACCATACCATAATGTGCATCATCAACTTAATTACGTAACACGTGCTATTCATGTAAACTAACTTTCTTAATATCTTATATAGATTTTGGGGTTCTATTGTTATCAATAAAAATATTTTAATTTCTGTTAAGTAGCAGGTTTTCCTCTTAACATTTAAAGGGTTTGCAAAGTTCAAATCCAAATTTTGATAACCTATAAGTCGAGAATCAAAAGTGTGGTTTACTTAATCAAATTTCAAATGGTGGTAGACTTTGATAAACTCTGTAGGTATTTGGAATATTATGGTATCCGAGTTATTGGCCATTAAATTTCCGGTTTAGGCTTAGTGAAAAAATAAGCCCACTCCTCAATTTTAATGGCCGATAGCTAAAGGAATAAAAGGCCTGCACACTCTAACATTTTATACGCTTATTAAGCACGTGAAGACAGTGGCGGATCTAGTCCGGGGCCAGGGAGGTCTAGGCCAGCTAGTTTCTTGAGTGACAAAAATAATTTAAGCTACTATTTATATTTTAAAGTTTATACTAAATTGATGATATACTTATCATAGTAAGGATTTTACCTGATCCCCTAGTTTTTACCTTCTAAATCCGCCACTGTGTGAAGGACTACTATCATTCCAAATTTGGTCAAAATCACCTAAGTTTTGTCAATTATGTACGATATACACTATCCTTGCAAGGGTGCCGATCCTAAGCCCTCCCTAATGCTTAGGGATGCGCACGAGACAAAATTTGTGGCTGTCTCGAAAATGTGCTGTAAAAGTGATGTCTCGACTCGAAAAATGTGTATTTCTCTATTGGAAGAGCTGTGTCTCGACTCGAATTTTGTCAGGAAAATCCTGTCTCGACTTGTCTCGTGCGCATCCCTACTAATGCTCAATTGCTACCCATGTTTTCATAAATATGTATTTTTATTGTTATATGTATTTTTTATGAATATACAATATTTGGCATAATTTGAATTCAATATATGGCTCTTTTTAGACCCTTGTCTGCAACCAAACACATCTGAATGTCCCCCCTCCCCAAAAGTTACAGAGAAATCGGCGCTCTCGTATCCTTGTGATTTTCTTTTCTGAAAAAAAAAGAAAGAAAAGAAAGAATTATATGAAAGACTATAATATGCTCTTTTCTTATTGGAATTCTGACCAAAGTATTACTGAATCTTAAGCGAACAAACTTTCGTAATTGACGCAAAACCAATAAGAATCAACAGTTGATGAAACGTTTTTTTTTTTTTTCTTTTTTGTTTTTCAAAAGCAAACCACGATTATATAACTCCTGAGCTCCCCGAATGCATCCTCTGCGCTAACTTCCACCTGAAGCGTCACATTTTTGCGTTTACAACAGTTCTAAGTTCCACTATCATCGATGGTGGATGTCAATCTTCCACTGTATCGCTGGCAGCTGCAGACGATCTCAAGCGCATGTGGTGCTGTCGATGAGTTGCTATCTTATGAAATAACAAAGCTGATAATAGAACTATTAAAACTATATTGATAGTTAGTAACAGCCAAAATATCCAGGAGGTATGAAAGCCTCGTTCTTCGGGGCATGTTGTGTTTTGTGCATACTGGAATGGGTATTTGGTGAATATTTCAGCGAAAGAGTTCCAAAATTCCATTCTGTAACAATAAATACAACATATTATTTCAGTTTCCGTTTATAATTCAAGTCAAATCAACTTTATTAATTTTCTCTTTTATGTAAAAATTGTATTCACAAAATATACCTCTACAAAATGAAACCAATTTGGCCACAGATTCCTGGCGCCAAAACAAGCAGTAAAATTTAGGACTATGTGTCATATAAACTTTTCTGCTTGTTTTTGTACCAGAAATCTGTGGTTTCATTTTTCTCCATTACTTTTGGGACACCGTGTATAATACACAAGGCTATTGTGTTACAAAAGTAGCTAGAACAGCGTTTCTCAACCGCTATGTCGCGACACGTTGGTATGTCGCGAATACATGTCAGGTGTGTCACGATATTTTTTGTCTTCTAAGGTCTTCCTCCCAAAGAAATTGTCTTTAGAAGAAAACAAACATTTGTCGCCAATCGACTTGTCTTCTAGGTTTAAAGGCGGGAAGTTTGCTTTCAACGCTGTTCAATCATAAGCTTAAGAGTCATAAGTTTCTTTTATGTTAATATGTTTCTATTCAAGAGTCATACGTAATTTGCTTGTGTGCTCTGTATCTCATAGTCATTCCATAATTATATATATATGCATCTAGGAAATAAATGACATGCAGGGATATTGCGGAAGTTTGAAACGTACTTTGGTGTGCCCCAAAGAAAAAAAAGTTTGAGAAACGCTGGACTAGAGTAATGATAACCAATTTCTTTCACGTAGAAAATATCAGTCATATAATTTTAAAAAAAATGAAATGTGAATGCGGTAATGTTAACTGTAGAATTAATCTATGAGTAAGTACCAGAGATAAAGTGTAATGAATTATGTAGATCTCGTTAAATTTAACATATGGACAATCACTATCTAAAGTTACATTAAGAGAATAGATCTATTAGGATTGATCGTTATATACTTAGAAATTTAGCTAAATGAGTCTTCAAATTATTAAAATGAAATGAAATCTTTGAGTTTTACGCCCCATGGTTATGCCGGTTAGGCTAAAGGAGACGATGATGATGAGTAATGAATGAAATGGTGGAATGAAAAAAGTGGGAGGAAACGGGAGAACCCCGAGAAAACCCATGCACACGGTGTTTGTCCACCACAAAGTTCACTTGGCAGGGGCTGAGATCGAACCCGGAACCCCAAGCACCAGAGGTGAACGCTCTACCACTGAGTCACCGCGGCCCCTTCAAATTATTAAAGTTCTGCTAATAAAACATATAGTAATATCCTGCAGATAGCTCTGTTTACTAACAACCAACACGTTCTCATATTTGTAAACATTAAACATGTGCGTCCTACCACGGATTACTACGGTAGCAGACAACAAAGACACTAGCGACACTAGTCACGTAATAAGAAAAGACCACTAGCGAAACCGCCACACTGGAGCAGTTATAAAACCAGGAAGAACTCATCAACTATTATCAGTCTTTGGCTGATCATTTCAACTCCTTTAGCTTGCTTGGAGCTCTAGGACTACCTAACCCAAAGCCTTTAGCTTGTTCGGAGTACTAAATCTCCTTTCCTGCCCACTTAGTTTGTTCGGAACTCTGTGGAACTTCTAATTTCAGCTACCCAGCTTGTGTGGAGCTTCGTGGTTTTCGTGAAGTATTAAGGATCCTGAATCCACTCCACCTAGCTTGCTCAGAGCTCTGTGGAGATCATTCACTAGGCTGCTCGGGCCTTGGCATACTTCTCTTTACTTAGTATTAGTGAACTATTTATATTATTGATTTCGTATTACATCCTGTTCCCGCACTTGAAGGAGCACCTAGCAGGCCGTCGCTTCGCCAGACGAGGAGATGAGACATTTAGTGACAACGTGGCTCAACACGCAAGGACAGGATTTTTACCACACGCAAGGACAGGATTTTTACCAGGAGAGAATCCTGAAACTCATCCCACGATGCGACAATTGCCTCAACCGATATGGAGACTATGTCGGAAAACAACATAACGTATGAATTATGTTTGCTGTATTGATTGCATGAAATATTATATATTATAGGCAGCTGGCTTTAATGCGAGGCTGAGGAATTCAAATTTGATTGATAGGTGCCCCACCTCCGTCACCAAGAAACGGTCACTCGACGGTCCTGAGCAGGCTTGCCAGTGCGTTGGCAAAAAAAATCAGCTAATACTCACTTAATTCAAAGAGTTTATGCAAATTATGCAATCCCTATCGAAAGATTCTTTTAAAACTCGTCATTTACAAATTTGCATAAGCAGTTACCGTATTTGGGTACATTTTGTATATTACTCACCTTCTATATTTTATAACCACCCGCGTGGCGGAGCGGTCAAGCATTACTTCTGTAGCTTCGCTGTGTATAGTTTGCCCTTTCTTACGCTGTGAAGCCATTGTCAAATGAATAATAAGCAACAAAACCGCAACCACAACAGCACACAACAAATAACCAACTCACACTAACTCTTCAGAATGACATTCATGTGATAGTTTTCTACCCCTGGCAATGCTGACATATAGAAGAAGGGTAACGGAGTGTCGCAAGAGTCAGGCAGAAAAAATGTTGAAATTCCCCCCCCCCCTCTACCTCAGCCCCCGCTGGTAAACAAGCTAGATCCCTATAATACACGTTTCACTGCAGGCTTTATAACCTTACTTTCTGATATATATACAGAGAGAGAGAGAGATAATTAAAAGAAAATAGAAAAAGAGACAGAAACTTAAAATATAGTTTAGAAACCGATGTCATAGAATTACATTGTGTGCATGCATAACAATTATCATAACATATTAAAGTAGTTGATGGTTGACTATTACCTCTCTGTTAAATAATTTTCTGCAATTCGTGGTCGTTGTCCTAAACTCAAATACGAATGATGCATTGTCGTGTAAGGCCGCCAAATCCAAGGAAGAGGATTTGCAGGCAATTGAGGAGTTGGATGTCTACAAGAGAAAGAAATGCAATTTGTTTACTATATATATATATTACTGTAAAGCTTGGTTATACATCATCAAATATACCATCAAACATTGTATCAAATGTTTCAGCAAAGTGGAATTTGAATGTATGCGACACTAAGTTGTATGTAACTTTTGGATTGGTTACAACATTTGATACAACTGTTCTAAAATAAAACATGTTCTATTCCTATCCAACATTGAATCAAAGTGAACAAACGAAAATCACTGTGCGGTGGCGCTAAATCTGAACACAGGAACCAATTGAAATGCTTATTTATGCCTACAAGCAGCATCCTGTTTTAAATAACTGTAAATTTAAAGAAAATTATAATAAATACAAACGCAAAGAAGCCTTGAAAAAAAATGTTTCTGAAGTTCGGCTGGCAAGACCAGAGACTACAGGTTAATAAACGTTCACATTTCACATGCATGATCATATTTTCAATTGCTCGTTTATTTTAAGATTTACGATTTAAACAGCTTACTTTTAAATAAATGCCTCAAGCGAGTACTGCGTTGCACTGTATGCCTACCAATAAATGTAACAATTGAAAAATGAAATGAAATGGAATCTTTCAAGTTTTACGTCCCACGATTATGCCGGTTAGGCTAAAGGAGACGGTGATTGTGAGAAATGAATGAAATGGTGGAATGAAGAAAGTGGGAGGAAATGCAAGAACACCGAGAAAACTCACGAGCATGGTGTTTGTCTACCACAAAGTCCACACGGCGCGAGCTGGATCGAACCAAGGACCCCAAGCACCGGAGGTCCACTGAGCCACCGCGCCCTCTAATGTAACAATTGACTGAAGAAATATAAACAAATGAGCAACAAAATTCGGATTTGTATTTGATCGTTTATAGTGCTTGTAAAAGTTTTAGCCAATTTATTTGACCAAATGACTATTAAACATAAGTAATACAACATTTGATAGAAAACTATGACCATGTATAATAGGCTTAATATAATAATTATATATATGTAATTACTAAACACAAAATGTGTTTAAATCGTCAAGCTTATTTTGTTTTTGCTAGCAGTCACAATTGTTTAATTGCGCAAACCATGGAATAACAGTAATTTACAATATACTTGGTATAGTATATAAAACATATTTTACAATAGATTAGTTGTACATTATCACAAAGTTATGTGAATAAATCATGTGATGAAATATCACAGACAATGATAAAGATGTTCCCCAGTACATCAAGTTAACTCACCTGTTGGGCTCATATACAGAACAAGTCAATAAACAATTACAAGTTGAATTACTAAATTCAATAAACAACTTTAGAACCATCAGGTTTATCAAGGGATGATGGGAAAAGGCCAGATGGCATCACGTTAATCCCCTGGGAAAATGGGCAATGTCTAGTATGGGATGTCACTTGTGTTGATACTTTTGCAGCTTCTCATATCGTATCAACATCTAAGGAAGCTGGAAGTGCGACAGAAACAGCGTGCAGACGAAAACATTTAAAATATAAATGCTTAAAAGAGGACCATTTTTTCATTCCCTTTGCTGTTGAAACAATGGGTGTTTTCAGCAGAGAGGCAAAGAATCTAGTGAAACAAATAGGTTCACAGCTGGTTATGAAAACAGGAGATCCGCGGAGCAAACAATTTTTAATAGAGACTCAGTTTAGCAATTCAGCGGAGAAACGCAGCTTGTATTTTTAAATCATTCCCCTCTGTTCCTATTATGGAAGAATTTTTTTTATCTTAAATAGTTAATCCGTTCCACGCTAGCCACATCTACCATCAAGTACTGTTATATGAAGGTTCAATTATATCACATTGCACAGCACAGTGTTGCCTGGAATTTCGTATATTATGTAATGCATTGATTCTTTGTACATCATTTTGTATATTTCGGCTAACTCTTTATCTATGACAGGTTGAGGATATTTCTTTTAATGTTTTGCATGTCTAATTTATTTTATGTTCTTTGGTTTGTCATTTAATTTACATTTTTATATTATGTATGTCCATTTATAACTTAATGCAACTTTGTGTACTGGAAATTGTAAGTGGACAGATTGTCTGTTTCCTGATAATAATAATAATAATAATAATAATAATAATAATAATAATAATAATAATAATAATAATAATAATAATAATAATAATAATAATAATAATAATAATAAATTCTGGATATATTGTTTTTATCAGGAATAAAGAGGCTTCAAAAGTTGAATTACTATGTTTTATCGTATGTATAACGTATCTAGCCAAGGATTAAATTATCTTTACAAAATGTGTAATAGACCCATTTGTCTCCATTACAGTTTCCTTTAATGTTATCTTTTGTGAGTCTTTATTTTATGTGTTTACAGGTAATAATTCTATTATTATATGTTGCTGTTATTTAACTCGTTCATCCGCTAACAGTAGCTTACTGTTTAGTTAGAATCGGGACATTCTGAATCTGCGCACTACAATGTACTGGCGCTAACGGCTCGGAATTTACAGCCAGTTTTTCTTCGACATGATATATATATATAACGATTTTAGATTAAGATAAAAGTTTCAATATGTAACATCTACAAATACATTCGATGTAAATTAAGTAGTCAACATGTAACTTTAATATCATAATTTGGTGAAATGTTAGAAGTATAAATATTGGTTTTCTGTGTGTGAAATGTAATTGTAGATATGATGTACTAATCATTATAATCCAAAATCCATGATAATTCTGCGACTGGATCTATATTCTTTCTTCCACTAGATCTATAATAAACATGTCAGGATACGATGGCTTAATATATTAAAAACAATACTCGTTATTACTATTCTGCATTTATATGTCCAGACAAATGGTGTGTACTTTAATAGGCTTTCAACCATATTTGTAATATGATTCTGTACTGCTGACTAATGACATCCCAGTGTACGACAAAACAGAGAATATATGAAATACTATTATATAAAAATAATTAATTGAGTTATGAAATTCTACAATTTGTTTTGTATTAATTATAAGTAATATTATATGCTTGGGAATCGGCCTCTTGTGGAAGCAGAGCTCTAGATGATGAATTGGCCTCAGAATGTATATCCTCATATTATTTTATATCGGTTAAAACCAGTTTCAGCTTAATACTCTGACGGCCATCTCTGGCAAGTGCGAATTATTTGAAGAGTTCTTCTTCTCCAAAGAACTTCCTGATCATATGACAGGTGTCTAGTATTACTGATTTCTGTAGATTTGTTAGATGTTTTGCGTTTATCTGTTCAAGTTGTGTCACAGTACTTTAAGGGACAATTGCAATGGCTGAGATAATGATTAGTCTTACTGCAATGTTCTGGCATTTCCATAGCTTCTTGATTTGTCTGTCAGGTCTTTACATTCGCTTATTTTTGTACTGAATGTTGTGAGTCTATGGTACTGCTATATCTATGAGGATTACTTCTTGGTCAATTTTATTCATAATCATAGTTTATTGCATCCGTTCATCGTCATACAACGGAATTGATCAGTTATATTATATATACCGTTATACATAAACATATATACTATTGTGTTACATATGGATTCTTGTAGATTCACTAATTCAGTTAATGTACATTTAATTTTACGCATACGAATTATTTTGTACATATTCTTCAACAGAGTAAGAGCATTATTCTATCAAGTACCTTTTAAATAAGATTCTAAAGTTGTTTACAGAGACCTGATTTAAGTAGATTGTATAATAGAGAACCTTTGTGAGCAACTGATTTACTGTATATATTTGTTCTATGTGTATGCAAGTGACTGTCTTCTTTACTTGTTGTGTTGCATCTGTGAATATCTTTGTTAACAATAAATTCACTACTGTTTTTTCAAATATATTAATATTTCGAAAAAATACTTTGAGGGAAGATTCATTATTTCAAGTTCCTTAAAAACGTTTCTACAAGGAGAGTTACATTCTACTCTTGCTAGTATACTTACCACTTTCTTCTGTAGCTTAAAGATGACAAGACTTTTAGCTGCATTTCCCCAGAACTTCAATCCGTATTTTATTATAGAATGGAATTTTGAGTAATATATATACTTAGCTGTTTGTACATTAATCTTATCTCTTATAGATCTAATTGCATAACACAGTTTGCTTAACTTACTTCTTAACATGTTCTACATGTAGTTTCTAGTTGAATATTTTAACTCCAAGAAAGGTAGCAGTTTCTACATATTTAACTGCTTTATTATCGGTTCTTATTGTTGTATTGGTTTGATTACTTTTAACATTATGAAAATGTAAGGCATATATTTTATTTGCATTAATAATTAGGTCAGTTTTATTCATCTAATTTGAAAGTTGGCTCATTGCCGTTTGGAAACTTGAAGTTAATTCACTTTCATCTTTCCCACTAACTACTGTATTATATTTGTATCATCTGCATATAAAATTACACAGAACTATTAATATTTTCAGAAGGATCTTTTGTACAAAAAAAGAAAGAGAAGTGGCCCTAGAATTGATCTCTGTGGTACTCCACGATTA
The DNA here is from genome assembly GCF_964235325.1 of Thermobia domestica. Lineage (NCBI taxonomy): Eukaryota > Metazoa > Arthropoda > Insecta > Zygentoma > Lepismatidae > Thermobia > Thermobia domestica. The sequence goes on along the minus strand of NC_137457.1, from coordinate 299,610,050 downwards.
ATAATTTCTTCACTTCATACACATTTTGGATTTTTATTATTAATTATTCCTGTTATTACAGTTACTTTCCTCTGATCTTTAAGGTATGATTGAAACCATTTATTTGCTAGGCCTCTAATACCGTAGCGACTAAGTTTTTCTAGCAATATATTATGATTTACTAAATAAAAGGCTTTTGTTAGATCCGAAAATATTATTATATATATTGATAACAGTGATGTCGGATCTATTTGCAAGTACCGTGATATCCGTTCTTATTTCTCGATCCCAGTAGAGTTTGTAGAGTTTATTATTATTATTATACAAAATCATATTGAGGCACGGTTTCCCAGTGGCAAAGCGCCCAACTTCCTAGTCCGATCTCAGGCGATGTAATAAGTTTGTAGTGAACCCCAAGTCCACGGGCATTCTCGGGGTTCTTCCGTTTCCTTCCCTATTCTTGTTGCACCAATTCTTTCATAATCATTTACTTATTAACCATCTGTGTCCTCTTCCAAAGAGCATAACCGTAATATATTATATTTATAGATTTCATTTTCATTTTTACAAATTCATTTAAAGTTCGACTAAAGAAAATTTAATCATATTTGGGGAGAAAATGTAAATAAGAATGTTCTTTCTCATTTTGCTAAGTAATAATAATTACTATTAATTTTGCAACTTAAACCAAGTATCTTGTTACCACGTTATAAATTTTCCATTACTGTAAGTTATATATTCCTTATTTGTTAGTAACCTCATACATGCTAAAGACAATCATAGCGGTAGTATACAGGGTGTGGTAAAAAAGTCTGTGGTAAAATACCTAAGAGGATGGTGAACATTTTGGTACTAAATAGTAACCGGTGACCACTTTCCAACTAGTCACCGTTCCCCAGATATTGGCCCCCAAAAAATGTTAGTTTTCGGGAAATTTAAAGAGCCATATCTCTTGAACTGTAAGTCATAGAGAGATGATATTTTTCGAATTTTTCAATTTTGAGCCGTCCATTTTGAGCATGTGTCTTCGTAAAACAACATATCGTAGAACGTTTTAACAGAACTCTTAAACAAAACATGTGGAAAAAATTGCCAGTACTCAAGGAAATTATAAATAGATAAATATATTATAAGAATTGTTTAATGAGTATAATAATGAAGTACATAGTAGAAATTAATAAGAAAATTTAATTCTTTTTAAGTTCGTTCTGGCAATGCTTTTGGAGCTTTCTCAACTGTTTTAAGCTGAATTCAGCCTTAATGTAGGGATAAAAATATAATACTTGCAATACTTTTACATACGTTATTACCTATATGAAAGAATCCTTGCTATCTTATGAAGTATAATAGCTAAACCCAATCTTTATTTACATTATTTCTTATTTTAAAATACCGTTTACAAGCTTGTATTAGGTAAGATGAGTCTTTTTACAGTATTACCTATAAAAGTGTAGTTTGCAATTTTATACTAGATAAGATAAATCTAGTATAGGTATTACGTATAAAAGCGTGATTTAAAATTATATGTTAACTGAACTTAGTCTTTGAGTGTGTTACTATTTGTGGAAATGCAGTTCGCAATCTTACATTTACCCTTTATTTACAGCCATTAACTTACGAAAGAGCCATTTACAATCCTTGATTAGGTATAGTCAATCTTTACGTATGGTATTAATTACAGAAATATACTAGAAAGGTCAAAGGAAAGGAAAAAAAAACTTTAATTCAAGGAAACTAAAAATATTAACAATAATATATTTACCCATATTCTGCGAAATTAGCCCATAGCTGCATGGCTATTTGACTCATGTTTCTATCATTCACAGCTCGCAGGTGATTGCTGTAGTTGAGAAATGGTTCTCCAAAGAAAAACTGAAGTTCACTCTCATGATATGCCCCTTGAAAATAAAGTAAAAAGGAAATATTGTTTGTCTTGAAATTCATTTTCTTATCATTACAAAGGTTAATAACACAAATTATGCTAAACAAAGAAATATCACAATAACCACATGAAAATCAAACTGACCGGTACCTATATGGTAGTTCTAAACACAAACACATGGAAGACATTGAATGTACTAGCTTTCAAGTCTTCTAGTTAACAAGGCGTTCAAGGGTTGAAAGCTAAGTGTGTATATCATATTAAGTACCGTGAGTTTTTATGCACTACATTATTAACCCTTTTACTTCGATTTGTATATAGAGAGAGCACATTTGAGCACATTCGTGTGAGTAATACAACTATTTTAGCTGATAAGTTGTTGAAATATAGGATTGAAAATTTCTCGTGGCAACAAAATATACTTTCAGTCACAATATGCATGCAGTAAAATTCAGAAATGCTGATAAAGCTAGAGTCTTAGTTATGCAATACATTACGAAAATGAGAATTGCATATAACAAAACAATTTTGCAAGTTATTTCGTATTTCAATATTAAGTAACACAGTTTGTGTGCAAATGTTTTATAGAAAGTATGGCTAGAAGCAGGGTGCGAATTACCGGGGGGGATGAGGGGGATTTCCCCCCTCAATCACATTTTGTTCCCCCCCAAAGAAGTCAGCTGAAGTATCCCCACCGGGGATGCTCGCTTTCCCCCTCAAACTATGCTTAGTATAACTCCAAATGTCACTGATTTTTGTTATTTCTTGTAAATTTAATCTTCTAGCTGTATTTCGAAATGATCGATGTAAACTGTTCAGTTTTGGTCATTTCTACTTACCACCTAATTACCCACTATTTTCAACGTTGTTTAGTAGAACTATATTATTATGACTACGGTTGTTACTTGCAACTGTACCTTCGTACCCTTCAGTTCGTCATCGTTTGTGAATTTGAATGTACTAATTGCGTATAACAAAGCCACATATAGATTTATAAATGTTCTTAGCGGTTGGCCAAGAAGAAGTAAACAAATAGCTTCTTCTACCATACTTGGCGAAGTTCGGATATGTCATATTCATCCTCTATATTTGTATCGATTATCATCTTATTTTAATTTTTGTTATAACATGTTATTTCATTTTCCAGTGTACTCTTTGTTAGCACATGGTCTTCATTCCCTAGTAGGTTGTGTATGCAACTCAAAAGTTGCATTTAATTTGTGATAATTACCATAGTAATCACTGCTTTTACAGTTTACGGAAATGAACTTTTGAAACTGTACTCAAAATCTGAGATATAGGTACTCTCTCGTAAGTATATGTTAACGTACACGCTGGGGGATATGCTCCTAGTGAGCAGACATGTTAATGAAGGTGATTTTTAGGTGAATAAGCGAATAATTCAAGATTTGTTTCAGCATTTGTTAATACGACTGGTTCTCCGTGTCATTGTCCGTGTCTGTATAAGCATTTCAACTGGAGCGGGTTTTTTTTAAAGTTAACCCTTCATTTTTCCATCTTTTCGCTGTACAGTTTGCTGTCCACGCAATTAATGTTGTCTGAAAAACTTCAGTGTAATGTTTTACTTTATTTGAATAACGTAGCCCATTGTGAATCAACTCATCTTCAACCTAACAGTAAAGTAATTTTTAAGTGTTGACTTTCTGTGCCCATCACGGAATCGATGTTTGGAGAAAAAAAGTAGTGATGAGCACAGCTTTAGCGGGAAGTAGAAGCACAAGCTCGAAATTTGAATTGAGAGATTTTAAATATTTGGCCTTCGATTTGACCTTGATGTGAGAAATCGGGACCAGCAACAATCTATTTCTTATTTGATAGGCTAATATCTAGATTTTCTTAAAAAAAAAAAAAAGTCCGGTTTAACTGATAATTTTAGTGGTTTTCACAAGACTGAAGTAGGTTTCTTTTCGCAACCTGTATGTATTAATGCAAAGTGGAAGCTTTCAATATGAGTGGAAAAATTAACATATGCTTGTGATCATGGCTATCGCTCGAGCCGAATTATTAACTAAATAAACCTTAGAGAGCTACGGGGACAAGAGTGAGTACAACATTAAAACACGTTCAGAAAGGTTTAGTGGGGTGTGTATGTCAGACAATATATATGTGCATAGTTATTGTCGGTAGATTTATTAAATTAATAAATCTTTTATTTATTACAGATGTCACACACACACACACACACACATATATATATATATATATATATATATATATATATATATATATATATATATATATATATATATATATATATATGGGGGGTAAGGCATTTATTGTCTCATTTTGAAATTTGAACCTTCAGACTATGTCCTTTGGCCTAATTTTATCCCCCCCAATATAGATTATCTAATTCGCACACTGGCTAGAAGATACACTAAATGACATCAATGGTTTTAAAAATAAATTAAATAAGCACTAACTTCTTTTTTATATTATTTCGACCTTTTCTGGGGTCTTTCTAAGTAATTCCCCTTTTACTGCTAGTCCGTTTTTTAAATTTTTATTCATGAGAAAAAAACATTCTTGAAACATTAAGAATTTGACGAAATCTAATAATTTTTGTACAGTTTGCAAAATTTTGGAGTTTGTACTTTGAGACTTTCAAGGATGTCCCTCTCTTGCACGAAAATTTAAAAGAAGAAGTAGCAGCAAATGAAGGGTTAGTTAGGAAGACCCCAGAAAGAGTCAGACTGACAAAAAGAAGAATATTCTTTTGAGATGCAAGATTAATACTTACATCCAATTCATGTATTAATATCTATCCAATAGCTTCTTTATCAAATATCCTTTAAAGTAATGTTCTTAAAGTGACAACATTGGATTTCTAATAGAGGAATCTTGTATGTATAATAAATAAACCAAGTAACTACGAGGGTCCGTCAAAAAGTTAGTTGCACTGCTTAAGAAAATAAGACAGGAAATGAAGTAACTACGAGGGTCCGTCAAAAACTTAGTTGCACTGCTTAAGAAAATAAGACAGGAAATCAAGTAACTACGAGGGTCCATCAAAAAGTTAGTTGCACTGCTTAAGAAAATAAAACAGGATAGAAATTTTACAATAACTTTATTTGTATCGTGAAAGTTCCATTCGCAATCTACTTTTCAACATAATTACCTCCGTTATTTAAGCATTTGTTGAGATATGATACAAGTTTTTCTATGCCCTCTGCAAAGAAATCCCATCCAATGCCCGATAACTACACTACCATCAGAAATACCTAGTTAATTTGGGATTTCGTCTATTATTATGTGTGTGTTTGCAAGAATGCATTCATTCGCGCGAGCAGTGATTTCCAGATTTGTCGCAATTGATGGTCTTCTCTCGCCTCAGCATCGTCAATATCTGCAGTTCCGTTCTCAAACATGTTGCACCACTTCGCGATAGCTTGACGTGACGTTACAGCGTATCGCCCACAAAAACGAATCACTGCACGCATTTTCAATTTGGACGCCACTTGCAGCTGTCAAGACGTATATTATCACAAGACCTCCACTTGCTTCGTGAAAGCAGCTACGTCACACGATACAGCTACATGTCTGCAGTGTTGCCACACAGTTTCATCAAAATAGTTTTTGCCCGAAAATATCACGATGGAGTGCAACAAACTTTCTGACTGACCCACGTAACTGGTTTATGTACCGGTATCAAATTACTGTGGTCTAGTACAAGCAGTATGGTGGTCTAATATTTTTGAAAGTATTATGGAACGAAACGGCCAGTGTCATCACAATATTGTTCATTATTTCGTAACTTGGCTTTATTTACATTACGTCTTTAAGCAGGTAGTCAAATTACACAATGAAAAGAATCTTTCATAGATCCTCTTTCAAAGAATTTCTAAAATAATACCTAGTAAGAGCTAGATTACTATAGAGCTTACATTTTTATATTAATTGTTTTTCTGTTATTTCAAAAATCGAAAACTTAATTAAATGAAATGAAATAAAATCATAGAATATACTGAGAACCTCTTGTCATATTCTCATTGATACTTTTGTTTGAATAAAGACAAAACTGTCATTGAGATAAGTATATTTAATATTTATCCTAATGCCAAAATAAGAAAAATTTCGGAAAATGAAATAGTTAAGAAATCCTAAAAGTGTTTCGTTTAAGAGCCTGACACTAAAAGTAATACAAAATATACCATTTTTCTTTTACTTGTTTCTCATAAGTGAAAGGAGATAATGAAATGAAACTTACCACAGTCATAGATAATGTTATTCTACAACAGAAACTATGAACCTGAAGAATTTTCAGTGTTGCCATCTATAGAAATTACAGTGTTGCCAGAATAACATTTCCCCCAAAATCTAAGTTAAGGTAGTGATTTAGAGGAACGAACTCAACTGCATTTGATTACGTATCATGTTGTCTTGGAATCTTGTGAATTACTTTTTAAATAACATTATTATTTAATTTTAATAACTGTATGTTAAAACTATTTTGTTTATTACAAACCAAATGCAACTATTATTTAAATGTTTAAATTAGAACTGTTCGTTCCTCAAGTCTCTACCTTAACTTACATTTTGGAGGAAATGTTATTCTGGCAACATTGTAATTTTTATTGATGGCAACACTGAAAATTCTTCAGGTTCATATTTTCTGTTGTAGAATAACATTATCTATGATTGTGGTTAATTGCATTTCATTATCTCCTTTCACTTATGAAAAACAAGCCAAAGAAAAATGAAAAATTTTGTATTATTTTTAGTATGTCAGGCTCTTAAAGGGAACCTGTTTCAAGAGCACAATTTTGAGTATTTCTTTGTAATTTATTAGTATCTATGTATAAATTTCAAACAAATATTATTTCCAACATTTGGAGGTAATATTTATAAAATATTTTAATAATTGTAATAACTGACACCTTTGATCACTTGATATATTACTGTATTTTATATTTAGAAAAATGTTATTGGTAATAATTTTCCTTTATATATTATATACTTACCAATCCACTCTGCTCGTCCTGTTTTCACGTCATCCACACTATAATAATTAAATTCGTAGAAAAAAGATGGCTGTGTATTCTTTTTGGCTATCAAGTCTAACTCACGAACACATGGAGCTTTTAGGCCTACGTCGGAGATGAACTAGAAATAAAAAATCTAAAATCAAAACAGAAAAAAATACAATTGAAAAAATGTGTTGTGACTATTACTAGTTGCTTTCTTACTTCATAGCATGTATTCTAGACGAATTTATAGTTGATGAATTGATAGTCAGAATGAATTGTTATGACCTATCACCTACTTCGACCGAAATTAAGACTGACCATCGTGTCTTACTTATGTATTCTGACATGTCTAACTAAAATTGAAATAATAATAAAATGAAATCTTTAATTTTTATGTCCCACGATTACGCCGGCTAGACTAAAGGAGATGATGATGATGATAAGTGAAGGAAATGGTGGAATAAAGTGAAAGGAAACGGGAGAACCACGAGAAAACTCACGCACATGGTGTTTGTCGTCCACAAAACTCACCTGGCGTGAGCTGGGATCAAACGAAGGACCCCATGTACCAGAGGGGAACGCTCTACCACTGAGCTGAGATAATAATGTCTTTTTGATGAAATATTGTATGTCCAAACTCATGTCCAAAATGATTGTCGCATATCTATAACTGTCTTCTTGTAAGAATATAATTTAATAATGTTTTTGCAGGGTACTTTTAAAACTATGTGTATAATCGGGAAATGTATATTTGTGGTCAATTTCATAGGAAAAGTATTATAAATACGAAAATTACAATGAGTAAACCAAAATGTTGCTAAATGGACAAGAAAGTTTTATTTTCGTTTTATTGTTCTTATTTACTGATCTTTTGACATAAAATTTGCCAGATACATATCTTTGCCGATTATACGCATACTAACATTATAAGAAATACCTGGCGAATTCGTTATCAAAGTATATTCCTTCAACAACATATAGACATGGGTGTACCTTAACGTAACCAAAATAAGAAATCTTATTTTACGGTGTTCTAATATGTCTAACCAAAATTAAGTTAATTTATTTTGAGATATACTCTGACATGTCTAACCGAGATCGAGTTAATTATGTCTTATTGGTGGGAATGCTTTATTCTGACATGTTTACGACAACAATTGAGATAATCCTGTTTTACCGTGTTTTCTGGCATGTCTGCTTTCGAAACTGATATATCGGGCTACTACTGTGTTCTTACATGTCTACCACACTAAAAGTATAACAATTTTAAGTGCTCGTATAAGTTTTCGATTTCTCCTGTTTCACGAAAGTGGACACGATCGGTACGATTATATTAATTAGGTGTTTAGAATGAATAAACAAAAACGAGTGAAAACTATTAAAGAAATTACAAATAAAGGCACCTGACAAACTCTACAGTGCATTAAATAATAAGGTATTCATTGATGAAGAAGCAAAATACAAAAAAACAATACCAGATAGAGGTGATATCCAAACCGAAAGTGATAGAAATCAACCAATTCCGATTTTAACGTTCATTATTATAGAGCGAAAACGATCATAGATAAGGAGAAGTTGTTTCCTGTAATTGATTAGAACTCCCAAGAATACATTTCATTTCCTGCCTGTAATTAATTAGAACTCCTAAGAATACATTTGATTTCCTTCCTGTAATTGATTAGAACTCCTAAGAATACATTTGATTTCCTTCCTGTAATTGATTAGAACTCCTAACAATACACTTGATTTCCTTCCTGTAATTTATTAGAACTCCCAAGAATACATTTGATTTCCTTCCTGTAATTGATTAGACCTCCCAAGGATACATTTGATTTCCTTCCCGTAATTGATTAGAGCTCTCAAGAATACACTTAATTTCCATCCTTAACTCTCTACCAAGACTAGAAGTGATTGAAATCCACGACTTTTGTTTTCAAAATTGATCTACATAGAGAAAACACAATGAAAGAAACCGAGAAGAGTTTTTTTTTAAATTGATGTAGCGTTCTTAAATATGTACAATATTCTCTCTTAATCCTATATTCAAACTGGAAATGAGGAAAATCAACCATTTCCAGATTCAACATTGATTATTATATAGTAAAAACGGTAATAGATAACGAGAAGCAGTTTTCTGCAATTAATTAAGCGTCCCAAGAATGTGTTTAATCTTTATTTTAATCTCTCCACTAAAACCGGGAGTGGTAGGAAGCTATCACAGTTTCTGGTTTCAATATGAATTGAGAAAATATCACGCCATACAAACCAAACTCCTTCACGAGGTATACACGTGGTACTGCCACTTGCTAAAAGATGGGTTAAATTCACCTCCTTAATGCTGATTTATTGTTTTCGACCTCAGGCTGTGGCCTCAATTAGGAAGACAAAAGGAAAGCACACTAAATGTTTTGTCAAAATCATTTTTTTTTTAAATAAATATTTTCCTTAAACGTGTTTTTTAAGATGGAGATGATTTGATGACTTCACACTTTGTCTCTGACTAATTTCAGCTGCAATAATAAAGATAATTTTTAAGTTTCCAAGAAATCGCAAGCTATATTTCATGAAAATCAGATATTTTACAAAATTTATTACAAAATAATCACAAACTAAATACAACTTTCTTACAAGGCTGTCTATAATCTTTATTATAAATTAATTAGAAATGTTACAGTTTCGGAAGTAGATTACTTCCTTCTTCAGACTACTATTCCAGCTGAAATCATAAATAATATTACATCATTAGTTATCTCTACCAATCAGGAATCACTTTTCTTTAAAATTCAATATATATGTCCATTATCGTGACATTTAAATTCTTGAAGTGATATACTTCCGAAACTGTAAGATTTCTAATTAATGTATAATAAAGGTTATAGACAGCCTTGTAAGAAAGTTGTATTTAGTTTGTGTTTAAGATGGACACAAGGTCTTTTTATCATAATTACAAAATAATCATGTATGATGGGGTGTAAATACAAAACTCCTTATTCTTGATCGATTTCAACCCTAAGAATAAGACATTTGAAGAGCTCCGAAGAAAATATAGAGCCTACATCATATTTCGTAAAAGAAAAATAACTTTTACGGAAGTTGTCATAGCAAATTTTTATTACATTGTGCATATGCAAAAACTCCCAACTTGGAATTTAATTAACTGCCTCTTAGTCTCCTCACATCCCACCCCCTTCCATTTTTATCATTGACAGTTTTCTACCCAAGTAATGAAGAAATTATATAAACAGTTCGCAATATTGGACTAAAATCAAATATAATTTTTACAAAAGTTATTCTAAAATATTAATTTGATAACACGTTATGAATCTGTACAAGTTTTAAACTTTGCTTTGATTTGACTTAATTCTTCACAAACTTGAATTCTATTCATCCGGCATATTTCCAAGGCCTGAACGAAGGAACACATCAAGTATCACTAGAATATCTGATAAATTTTACCAAAGTTATCGTTGAAAAGACTGACAAATACACAAGTTTATGTTAAATCAAATTGTACAAACTATCACAGAGTTTATTTTTATGCAACTTGTGCATGTGTAAAATAAAAATAAAAGCTTGTCTTTTGCTGCGCTACTTCGTTAATTAGCTTTATATTTCATCCATCAAATTTCCTTCGGGCGCCTTCAGGCATTCACCTTGGTTTTTTCAAGCAAATGTGCTTTTTACCTGTTCTTTTGAGTTTCTCTTTTCTTGTCAATAATAGCCTAAAATGACAATCTTCGCGGTAAAATAAAAACTTGCATTTTATTTTTATTTCAAATTGCACAAGTTTGCTTATATTTCTTCCATTAATACATAATATTATGAAAAGTTTTGTATTTTTGTATTATATGTTTAATTATTCCGACCTAGTGACTTAGAGAAAATAATTAAAATGTCTCGACTTTAGAAACAGTTATTTAAACATATTATTCTATAAAGCTAACAAAGAAGTTCTGTTGCTTTTTGTGGAGGTCTGTGCTCAATTCGCCCTCACACCGTGAGTTGAATGCGAATGGAGATAAGGCGAAGGTCAGTTGTGGATATATCCAACATACTACCTGGTTGTGGTTATTCAGTTATAACGTGAACTTGTGTAAGGACAGAATGAACATGGGACCTCCACAGAGCGTCATAAGGGCATGTATGCTGTACGAGTTCAAACTTGGGTCAAACGCCGCTGCAGCGGGGCGGAAGATATGCAAGGCCTTTGGTGAGAGTGTCGTAACTACGCGGACAATGCAACGGTAGTTTAACAAGTTTAAGGATGGTGACAAAACACTCGAAAACACATCACGTGCCGGAAAATCAACACATGTACAAAATGAAGATCTCCAGGCAGCAATTGAGGCGAACAATGGCCAGACATGTGAGAAACTGGGACTACAATTTAGTGTGAGTGGAGAAACCATTCGACAACATCTTCATCAACTTAAGAAGCAGTACAAGTTGGGTCGATGGCTCCTACATGATCTGACTCCGGGCCAGAAGGCAACGCGAGCAGACACCTGTGTTTCTTTGTTGTCTCGTTTGAGGAAAGAGCAATTTCTGGGCAGGGTGTTGAAATGTGATGAGAAATGGGTCCTGTACGAAGCTCCACGGCGCCGTCATCATTGGTTAGCATCCCATGAACCGGTTCCAAAACAGACGAAACCAGCACTGCACTAGAAGAAGATCCTCCTGTGTGTTTGGTGGACTGTTAGTGGCATCGTGCATCGGGAACCGCTACCAGCTGATGGTCACAGCATCAATGCAACTGTGTACTGTCAGCAGTTGAGCCGTGTTCAAGAAAAACTCAAAGCTCTGAAGGCAGCACTTCTGAATCCCAAGGGTGCCTCCTGTTACAGGACAATGTGGCTAGGATGACCCAGGACACCTTCTACGCCTTGGATGGAGAACACTATTGCATTTACCATACTCCGCGGACATTGCACCGTCCAATTATCCCTGTTCCATTCCTTGGACAATCACCTTAGACGAAGCTATTTCAAATCCCTAATAGGGGTGCAAATTCCACTTAATACCTTCTTCGGTTTACGGCCCACCAAGTTCTACCGCGATGGACTCCATGGCCTTCAAGAACATTGGCAGACGGTCGTCAATGCTGATGGAGATTATATTTGATATTCCAGGTACGTCTTAAGTGACTTATCGATGTTCGAAGGTGGTGGGTGAAAAAGCGACTAAATTTTCTTGGTTACGTTTATACTTACAGATTTCTGTAATTCTGTATTTTCTTCATGCTTCCAAACTTTCGATTCTCCCCTGAAGTCTTGGTCACGGAAATCAAAAGCAGGAAGCAAAAGAATAGAAACATCAAGAAATAAAAATGAAATGGGCTTACCAAGGGAAGAGCAGTGTTGTACGGAAACACGTTGTCAAGTACGTCAGTTATCTTCAGATGAAGATGATGCAAACTTAAATATGGCGGAGTCCATTTATGCGCCTTTCTTGTTCCTTGTTGGAAGGGTGCCATTTCATGTTATCATTTTTATTGTCATGCCAATGCTGTGAAAATTTTGTGATTACCGTCTTTCATTCGTTACTCAAACATCCATTGTCTAAATTTAATTTTGGTTCTTTTAAATGAATAAATAAATGTTCAAAAACCAGTCTCTCTACTTCATTACTAGCTCTAAATAAAATTTTTGAATCTTCCACTCCATGTTGCCTTTCTTTTAAATATTTTGATAAATCTGACACCAAATTTTAGTCTCTAATATGCTCCTTTACTCGGACTATCAGATTTATTTTCATTTTACCTACTCCATTTTATTTTATAAATATCCGATTTTTCATTGGGATCCGTGTAATAACTTTTAAATTGGGTAATGTTCTTTTTCAAAGTTTTAGGGAGTTTTAAGACTTCCACATTTACTTCTTGACCAAGACTATTCTTCTTCTTCGTGTTTTTAACCTCCGTGACCAAGACTCCAGGAGAGAGTCGAAAGCTTGGAAGTTTAAAGAAAATTCGGAAATTACAGGAATCTGTGAGTAGAATGATAGTTAGAATTCCTGAACGTAGTTGTGCATTACTTAAAGACAGTTTTGAAAAAAAAAAAGAAAATTTTGAAAAAAAAATATTTAAAATGAAACAGCAATGTTCCCTAAGTGATTTGACTATGTTCCAATTACGAAAAATTCATTTTAAGATGAACTTTAAAGGTGCGGGAACGTAATTCCAGAGTTCTAGTGAATTCGAATGCGAATCGACTAGTTCATGATCCTGAAACCAGAGGACCTACCTGTAGCGATCAATAAGCTTTTGCTCTCGCATAGAGAGAATTTTGAAACTGTCATATGTTATTTGTCATTTTCCACATACTAATTGTGCAAAGTAGCACACTTCTTCAAATTCCATAGCCATTCTTTGTAGAAAGTGTCACTTTAGCTATACACATATATAAGTGCTTCACAGTGGAAATGACCTCATCATCTGAAGCAAAGCACAATCATTTCAACAACTGGTTCACTTACGGACAGAAGAAGTCTGGCTGCGTGTAATCTGGATAATACGGCGGATGGAAAGTTAACTAGCTGCCGGGGATTTGCACAACATTCAAGATTTCCTGAACTTTGTACGGGGAGCATTTGCAGATATCTGTGCTGAATATGCCTCAGCGTTTTACTTTCAGAGCATCATGAACATTTTATAGCAGATCCTGTCACGCTATGACCGTAGGTTAGATAATCAGTGAGGATTATGCACAGAGAATAGCAAACATGGCTTTTCTGAAGGGGGGGGGGGGGGGCAAAGACTGAACATGGGCCTTTCGAGGTAATGTTAATACTTTCACTGGTTATTCATAACTTTAATCTCTGAATTATGGTTATCGAATATTTGTCCATGGTCACAAGACGATTTTTAAAATCATTCTTATTGGGTACACAGAGGACCGACACTTCAGATGCACAATCAACTCATTTTCGTTTCTGGAAAAGAGTGAGCACAGTTCAATACTTTCACTCTTTCCAGATGTCATAACTTGGAGCCTCTGGTAGAAACATGAAAGATTATATAATGTCTTATGACGTAGACAGATTTACTACGTAAATTTCACACATGTAACACAACACTCAGTGGTGGCGATTGGACGTTAAAAGTAAAGGGGGCAAGGCATGATCTGAATCTTTGTATATCAATTTTAGTTTCCGTGGTTGTTTCTAACTTTGTTTTACGAAGGGTTGTATAACTACTAGGATATTATCTTTTTCGGTTAAAATACCGAATATCGTATTTCATATTTTCTTAAGTATCATAAATTGACAAGAGCAACGGAAGTAGGTACTAGCCCTTCGTACTTTTAAACAACGAAAGTGTAAGAATAGATTTGATTCCTTGCTCATGAACATCTTAAAATTCTGTCTGGAAAATTGTGTGATCAGATTATATAATAACAAATGTACAAAACAAGTAAATAGAAAGGATAATATTAATTATAGTAATGAATAATGAGTCTTGTTTTGCAAAAGTTATATTGAAACTAGAGATTAATGAACAACATATTTTTAATTCCATACATGCCATTAAATGTATGCTATTACTGTTACAAGGTACATTCGCGAAGTATCCCCTCGGGATTCGTGTAAAATTGATTCAAATGCAAAGTTCTCATTGTCATAATATGTATTGCACTAATTTTAGCGGCTCATATCGATAAGTTGCATATTTATGAACCCTCATATATCCAGAACTCAATCATATACTGGTATAACGCTCGGTCACAAAATTGCTTTTAGTTTCTTTAGATGTAACTGAACATGAATGTGGGCGTATGCAAAACAAATTTGATCACGTACTGCTTCTCTGACGCATGTTACCAACCTTGGTTGCCATATTGGATTCGCCATATTGGATTCAACTTCCGGTTTTCCAAATGGGAATAGGTGCAAGTGATACATCAAATTAATGTACAATTTTCTCGGAAATTCACTAATGTAGTGAGTTTTACCGTTGCTATTGCATGTTAAATGTCAGGCACTTCACGAATATTGAAGCAAATACAAAGTTGTGCAGGGTCCCGTGCGTATAGATCAATTTTACATGTTTTACGTGATTTATCGTTGACGAAATATTCTCTGAACGTACATATGTACATACAGATGTCAATACGGAAATGGTAGGTCTTCACCCAAATCTGGTCGTATCTGGATTTACATTAGGCATTTTCAACCTAATGCAATACTTCCTTGTTATATTATAACATGGAAGAAATAACAATCACTCAAAGAAATGTAATAAAATTATGACACTAATGTTGTAAAAAGTTTGTTTATACCTACAGTATTTTTCCAGTTAGAAATTGTTTTGATTTGTCAACATCTAAAATATATATGCAACTGATATTACTCGCAATGCCTATTCGCGAAGTGCCTAGAAGGATTTAATAGGCAATACCTTGTAAACGGTACAAGCTACAGTAATATCCTCTACATCAGTGAGTTTCCGAGAAAATTGTAGGCCTACATGAATTTGATATATCACTTGCATCTATTCCCAATTGAAAAACCGGAAGTCGAATCCAATACGGCGGATGCAAGATGGCAGCCAAGGTGGGTAACATGTGTCAGAGAAACAGTACTTGAACGAATTTGTTGTGCATATGCCCACACTGATGTCCATTTACATTAAAAAAAAAAAAAACTAAAAGCAATTTTGTGTCCGAACGTTATACTAGTGTATGATTGAATTCCAGATATATGAAGGCCCATAAATATGCAAATTACCAGTATGGGCCGCTAAAATTAGTACAATACACATTGAGAAGCGAAGAACTTTGCATTTGGATCAATTTTACATGAATCCCGAGCGTACACTTTGCGAATGTACCTTGTTAGAAAATGAAAGACAGTAAATATTGCAAGCATATGCTACGACATTTAAAAAAATACGCAATTGCAATATTAATTGCTTTGAATTGCAATTAAAAAGCACTTCCTGTAGCTTTCTTAAATCCACGAAAAGACAATCAATACGTACTCACGGAACAGGAAATATTATATGGCACCATTTTTTTAATGAACCAGTAATACATACAAAAACTTTACATTTCCAAATGAAACTATATATATTAATGGGATACTTCAAAAAACTGGTGGGGCAACTGCCCCTCTTTGATCCTTCTAATCGCCGCCCATACAGGGTGATCCGCAAGTGGGCGTACTCCTCCTTTAGTTTCAACAGTATCGTGTTAGTTATGGTAGAATGTCTGTGCAGAATTACCTTGAAGTCTTAAGAGTCATACACATCGGTATGATCACCATCCATGACGTAACACAGCTGAATTCTGCGCCAGAAACCGTCAGATAACACCAATTAGGGATACGCTCACTTCAGGACCACCCTGTGCTATTTGTTATTAAGTACGAAAACTATTTTAAAATAATTTTAAAATTTCACTGGTGTGGTTAAAAATATAGCTATTTGTATAAAAAATGTTGTATAAAGGTGGCTTTGTATGGATTCAACCTTGGACTCTATGAAACAAAGAAAAACACAATTTGGTACTATAGAAGTACTGTATGCTGAAAATCAGATTAGTGAATAAGGTATCAAACGGAAATGGTAGGAGGTATAATGAATATACTGAAGATTATCACGAAAAAAAAGAAAAAGAATGAATGATTAGACACATTATGAGACATGGAGGTAGATGGCTGGATAAGATATCAAACGGAAATATTAGGGGATAAAAAGAGTATACGAGGACTATTTCGGAAAGAAGAAAAAGAATGAATGATTAGATACATTATGGGACATGGAGGTATCACAATAATGGCTACGGAGAGTATGACAGAAGTAATAATTAAAATATGCGGACCAAATGAAGTCAGACGTAGTAAAGGAAACTACAAGAAAACGAACACTCTAGCTCACGATACGGAAGTACGGAGAACTAAATCAAACCATCTAGAGATTGCTTAAGAATGTGAAGTTGTGTTAATTCTAAAATATGTTCTAGATCGCAAAAGCTGGATTGTAATATGGAAAATATAAGTGATGTATGTGTTGTAAATATCCAGCCGTATCATCATAGCAACCAATCCAAAATTTTATATTGGAGGCAGAAACTTGTCATCAGATAAAATGCACGCTGGAAATGGATTTAACCTTCTGTTAGGTTTCTGTAGACTAAGTCTTATCGAATGCTATGTTAATCTTTAATGTCACTCGTTGGCATGAAAAGGGAAAAAAAAACTTCGCTCCAAATAATTAACGTATTCAGTTCAACTGTTTTTGTCAAACTCAATTTAATTATAGTGCTCGTTCGTGGCTAAGCGGTTAGCGTACGCGTCTTTGGCGTGGGAGACCCGGGTTCGATTCCCGGCGGGAGCTCATGTGGTTCGGATTCCACGTTAATCAGTAGGTCCACGTCTCATATAGCCTCGTTGCTGAACGGGACGTTAAACTCAAAGTCAACTCAATTTAATTATATTTGATAGCCGAAACTGGTAAAAATGAAAAATGCATGTACAAATTCTAGAACTTGGTGAAAGTTTCAGGACGTGTAGCCTTGTGAATGGTCTTTTCAGATTCACAAACCAGAACACTTGGCTGGAAATCATGTCGATAAGACTTCTAAACTTCTTTCACTTTGCTAAATACGTGCATCGATCTTTCCTCACTGAAAAATCATTCGGATATTCTGATCATTAGGATATTCGATTATTTGAGAACTGAACACAGTCCTCTTGAAATTTAAAATATTCTTAAGTTGGTATATCTTAACTAGGGTATCCTTAATCGTATATAAGAAATGGATTCTCTAGAATTTTGAAAGGGATTGGCAAAAGCACAATTTTATCAAATATATATGTGATAGTACTATTAGTATGAGCTTTGAAATTGTATGTAGTCAAATTAAATTTTGTTGGCGCTTCCGACCGTAAAGTTGGTCTTCAATCTGAGATTTAAAAAAAAAAAAATGGAAATGCATGAAATATATGCATTACATACGAAATGATACAGTATTTGCTGTTTTACACTATAGCATGATGCGACTGGTAAAAATGTCATTATAAATACAAGTCCCCAGCAGTGTTTCTTATAGATATGTTTTTTGGAGGGCACTGCCCCCCGGGGTTCTGAGAGAGCAACCCGGAGGAGACTAAAATAATACGTCTATCATATAATAATAAATAGAGCAGTACCAGCAATGCTCCCCCTGGAATACTAAGTGTTCACACCCCGGAAATTTTTTTGTGAGAAAACGACTGCCCCTCCCCCCATGTGAGCCTAATTTAAAACAAAGAGTGCATCCACACTTACTCTATTGACGACTTACATCGGAGACGGCCAGTGTGTCGCCTCGCTCTTTGCTGTCGGTGCCAATGCCGCGCTTGTACAGGTACGAAGCTATTGTAGCGTGGGTGAGGGCTGCGACGTTTGACTGTGGGAGTCCCGAAGTCTTCATTAGTTTACTCACATCGCTCTCCAGAAACATCTTCATTATTCGCACTTCTGTTGTGGGACCAACTGGAAAAAGAACGAAGAAAATTACTTGATTTTAATAAAATGCATAATCAATATTCATTGAAAAATACTTACTTACTAGTACCAGTAGTATAAAAGAGTATTGTGTCGCATGTAATCTTAACGCTTTTTTCTACCAATTACATATTAGTAAAGTGATTCGAAACAGGCGATACAAGTAAGATTGCAAAGCAATGTTTCATTAATCTTTATTAATCAGCTATTTTAGACCGTCGACTCGTTCGTAACCCGTACATAGGACAACGAATGAAGTTGCGCTTGAATGAAGGAGAAACCAACAGTGTAGAGATTGGAAGAGGAGTTAGACAAGGATGTAGTTTGTCGCCCCAATTATTCAACATTTACAGTGAATGTTTGATGAAGGAAGCATTACTAGGAAGTAAAGATTTTAAGATTGGAAGGCAGATCATTAACAAGATCAGGTATGCGGATGATACGGTTATTATAGCTAGAACAGAAGAAGGACTAAAGGAGATGATTGACAAAATAGTTAACACCCAAAAACTATATGAAAGGAAATCAACATTGAAAAATCGAAAGCCATGAGAATATCCCGCATGCACCCTTATGAGTCAGAGTAGAACAAAGAGCAATTGAAGAGGTCGATAATTTCAAGTATATGGGAAGTATTTTGATGAGAGACGCTTACTGCACCAAAGAGATCAGGTCAAGAATTGCCATAGCTAAAGAAGCATTCAACAAGAAAAGATGACTCTTAACTACCAGGCTTAACATTGGACTAAGGAAAAAGTTGCTCAAGTGTTTATATAAGGATTATATATGGAGCATTGGACTGTGTGGTTCAGAGACTTGGACACTACGGAAGTCAGGGAAGAAATATGTAAAGAGCTTCGAAATGTGGTGTTAGAGGAAGATGGAGAATATAAAATGAACAGAAAGAGTAACAAACGAAGATGTTTTTACTATCCTTCGTAGAAAGGCCAATTGGATTGGATATATCTTGCGAAGAAATTGTCTTCTTCATACCAGTATAGAAGGAAAGATGGAAGGAAAGCGAGGAATAGGAAAAAGAACACAATTGTTGGTTGATGATATAAAAATTAGAAGAAAATATTGGAAGTTAAAAGAGGAAGCAGAAGAACGAGAAATATGGAAGAAACATTTCCAGGCTCAACCCCACCCACCCCCCTTAAAAAGAATCATTAGTCATAGGACCTGCGAACAGCAAGAATACTTAATAATAATAATCAGCTATTTAAAATACGGGTTAATACTCATGAACAAGAATATTTAAGTACAAGGAAAATTTACGGAAGAGAAAACTAAACCTATTAGGAAGAAGATAATCAACAGGTCTGTGGAGTGTAGTTCCGCCGACGTTAGTTTATGAAAGAGACATGTGTTGAAAAAGACAACAATGTTTTGGCGAAACACCACATTTCGATAGTATTTTCGGGTAACTATTTTTTATGAAAACAAAGAAAATTCTCATTTTTATATTGTCGTAGTAGAATACAGGTTTTTTGCATGGGGAGAATACGTTTCATTTTGGATATAAAGGCTGAATTTGGATTTAGATGGCATTGGAAGTATCACTGTTCATCTCAGTGCC
The DNA here is from genome assembly GCF_964235325.1 of Thermobia domestica. Taxonomy (NCBI): domain Eukaryota; kingdom Metazoa; phylum Arthropoda; class Insecta; order Zygentoma; family Lepismatidae; genus Thermobia; species Thermobia domestica. The sequence goes on along the minus strand of NC_137457.1, from coordinate 299,590,137 downwards.
CCCGAAAACTATAGATTCGACACTAATATCGGTATTATCGATCCTTTTTAAATATCTTCCCCTCCACTAAGTTGTACTGACAAAGTGAAATGGTAAAAACCATCCCAGGCCCGAACCTCATCTATGTTGAAAATGTGATCGAGATCGGTCGGGTGATTCAGAGGAATGAAGTCAGAAACATAGTCGCTTTTATGATGTTTTATGATCACGTTACCTAATCGTTAAAACAGTTAAGATTATTTTGCTCAACCTTCGAAGAAAGTATCGGTACATTTAATACTATAATTTACAAACTAGTAGCAAACTATTCTCCCTCTCACCTACAACAAAATCACAAATATGTAAGTAGTCTTGATTGAGACACGAACAAAAAAAAAAAAAAAAAAAAAACTCTAAATAATTGAGTTTTGAGCTTAAACTCACGCTCACCTGAAAAAATTATCATTTTAAAATACAACGTTAAGCCTAACAATCAGGCATTGTATTCATTTAAGTTGGATGAATATTCATTTAGAGGCGTTGAGTATCAGTTTCTAGTAAGCATAAAATCAACTGTCAGTATCATTAAAAAAAAAAATCAGAAAGGGAAATTTCGTTATTTATTGTGAGTATTGTTTATATGTACAAATTCACAAACAGAAATATAATTTTATGATATGTAGTAAGCAAAAATATGTTTGTGATATTTTGATTTTCTTAAATTGATTTGCAACTCACTCGTTTTTTCTTGCTTTCATGCTCAGTATCATGTCACCAGTTCAAAGCTCGTATCACACCAACGAATAATATGTGTAATATCTAAAGGAGTCGGTGTACGTCATGAAAATGCTTAGTATGAGTTGAACTGAGTTTCTTTTTCAAGTTTATGGAGAAATTTTACTTTTTTTTATTATTATTATTAAAATTTGATATATGAACTAAACTGTTAAACTAAGCTCGCTTAAAATAGTGAGGTTAATCAACTCTACACATTGCACATGTGCTAATAAATACTTTCAAGGTCAGTAATCACGTTTTACATAATACCAAGCTTGTAATTAATCCGTTAGAAAAACTAACGATTAAATTGGTCAGTTAAAATTTTTGTTGATTTGTAATTTAATCAATTAACTCTTTCAGGCGTTACTTTTTAATTGGTGTTCGTTAAAAAATTTGTAACGATTAAAAAAGTAGTAGTTACTTTTTTTTTTCAATAAGCATATAAAATTTATATCTCTGAGGTTTATATAATTTTACTCTTTATTAATTATCATTTTTGAAAACAGTAGATTAATTTTCTTACATTCTTAACTGTATGTATGAACTTTTACAGCTCAAGATACTTCGCATATTGCGTAGTAATGAAAATTGTCATTTTCAACGAAGTTACAAAGTTCGTTACTGAATGCTCTATGTCTGTGTGTGTGTGTGTGTCTGTACGTTATTTGCGAATTCGTAATTTGCGAATTTTTCAATTTTGAGCCCTCCATTCGATAGGGCATCAAAAGCTATCTAAAGAAATGATGGAATTTTTCGGGTCATTGTTACCGTTTCCGAGATATTAGCCAAAATACTTCGGATTTCGGGAGATTTAAGAAGCTATATCACGGGAACCGTAAGTCATAGAGAGACGATATTGGTGTTGATCAATACCTAAGAGGACGGTGAACATTTTGGTACCAAATAGTAACCAGTGGCCACTGGCCAACTGACCACCATTTTCCAGATATTGTCCCCAAAAAGTTCAGATTTCGGGAGATTTAAGAAGCTATATCACGGGAACCGTAAGTCATACAAAGACAATATTGGTGTTGATCAATACCTAAGAGAATGGTGAACATTTTGGTACCAAATAGTAACCAGTGGCCACTGGCCAACTGACCACCATTTTCCAGATATCGACCCCAAAAAGTTCGGATTTCGGGAGATTTAAGAAGCCATATCACAGGAACCGTAAGTCACAGAAAAATGATATTTTGCAATTTTTTGCAATTTTGAGTCCTTCATTTTAAGCATGTGTCTTCATAAAACTTCATATCATAGAACGTTTTAACAAAACTCTTAAAGAAAACATGTGGAAAAAATTTAGTACTTCAGGAAATTATAAATGGATAGATATATTACAAGAACTGTCCAATGAGTATAATAGTAAAACACATACAACAATTAGTATAAAGCCTGACTATGTTTTTGGGCTGATTAATTTTAAACAATTATTTTTTTAGTTAATTTTAATTTTAACTGTTACTTTTTTTCTAACATCAATTATTAGTTTAATTAATTACATGTTCATATGTTTAATTTATAATTTAAATAAGTTGCGCATAATTTTCCAACTATGAATCATATTACATAGTCTCTACTATATAACGTGTATATGAAATACCAATTTTGACATTACTTTTTGTTTTCATGTTAAACAAAAAAAGAAAAAAGAAAAGAAAAGAAAAGAAAAAAGCAACAGTAAAAATCTAAGTATTCAATATTCAACTTAAGACTGTTTGAGCACCTGCGCCATTTTGGTTTCCAATTTATTGGTTCATGTGGGGAAAGTTTTTTTTTCTTCTTCTTTTCCAGAAGTTTTAATGACTTAATTTTAGTACTTCAAAACCTCTTCAAGACTATTTATATCTCACTTGCTTTCTTTTAAAAAAAATGTATTTGTGTTATATCACTATAGTATTATATAAATTACATTTATTTATAATTGTAATTACATACATAACAAAATAACAGATTTTCACTTGGACAGTACCAGAATATTTACACATTTACATCTTATCAAGATGTATGGCTAACAAAACCCAATCACACAATTTAATTCGAGGGAATAAAACTCTAAATAGGAATAAAACTTATTTACTAATTCGGAGAAAAAAGGTAAAATACCACTATAGTGAATACCATTAAGATAACAGTTAAATTACACGAAATGATGGTAAAATAGATAAGGATTTAACATGTGGATATTCGACCACTAACTTACACACGGAAATGAAAGTAGTTAGTTCTATAAATTGTAAACTAAAATTAATAATTATGTAAAGAATACTAGTAATATGTTACTTACATCTTTTGAACCATATGGAAACTTCATCCCTTGTGACGCCAGAGATAAAAGGAACGTGTTGAAAATTTCCCTCCAGAAGAAGATCCTGAGGTTTTTTGGGAAGAAATTTCCCTCCATATTCTCCATCCACAACTGGAGCAAAAGCTATTCCAAGGCCATCTGCTACATCGGCTTTCTAAAAAGAATAAAACATGCACTGAAGTAGGAGATCAAATTCTCGAAAATAGATCAATCGAATAGGTAAGATTAGCGTTTAACTAAGAAGAATGTCCAAGATCGAGACATTCGACCCCAAGGCAGACTGAAAATATTTGAAAATAAAATTCTGGGCCGAATATTCGAACCCAAGAGAGGCAGGAATGGTAAATGGCAGAAACTTCATAACGAGAAACTACGTTTACCTGACATGGTTAGGGTGAGTAAGTCTAGGAGTCCCAGGCAGGTACTCCACGTAGCCAGAATTGAACAAAGTAGCAATGCTTTTGAAGTTTTAATTGGAAACCAAATCGCAAAAGATCATTAAAGGGATCTAGGTGCAGATGGGAAGACAACATTAAGATGGATTTCGCAGAAATGGAATGTTTGTTCCTCGACAAACAGAGTTTAAATAGGATGTGTATTTCATAATGGGAGGCATAATAGTTTGAAAATAAATTAATCATTTTCATCCTTTATTTCTAGAGAATATAGGTCCGTTGTTAGTTGACTGTTACTGATGTTGATGATGTAAGTAGCCAAAATAACGACTTTGTTTTTTCTCGGTCAAGAAGTAGTAAGCAAAGGTAACAAAAGAAAACAATAAAACGATGAAGAAAAAAATTGCTGATTTTGCGTAAAATTTAGGAATCTTAACTCTTTCGACCTCAAGCCCGAGGTTTTTTTTATATTTTTCATAAAGCGAAAAGTATTTATTTTATGCAGCTTTACATTAGTTTCACTCAATGATAAAAACAATAAGTAAGTTTTGCACCTTTTTACAATAAACCGTAGACCAAACATTTTCTCTCATGTTTCCAGACTAATAAAGAACCCTGTATTTTCATTGTTATACACAACAACCATAGTACTATATGGCACTTAAAGTAAAATTTATAATTATTTTTAAACTTTATTTTACTATATAATGTAATAGTATTTTTGTTTATGAAAATAAAACATAAACATATGTATTACATTATAAGTATAAAAAGTATTTTGTTTAAAAATATATGTTATTTAATAAAAAGATTTAGGCAAGTAAATAATTATGCAGAGGTTAAGTGTTTTAGGAAGAAGGTAACTTAAGAACCTTGAGAGGTTGACTGGGAGAGCTAAAACAAATGACAAAATAGAACAAAGTATAAGTAAAAGATGTAGTAACAATTAGAAAAAGTACTTTTCTACTTTTACTTTTGTTGAGAAAAATATCAATAGTTGAGTTTGTACATTTCTAAACTTATAATAGCTTGAAATAACTGTAATTAATTAGAGCTTAATATAATAGTAAAATAATGTTTGTACGTTTTTAAAATATTAATTAGTTTTATTTTATATAAATAAAAATATCTAAAATTATTATATATATATATATATATATATATATATATATATATATATATATATATATATATATAATTATAATCATATCTGTTGTTCTGTATGGTTGCGAAGCATATTCACTTAGTCTGAGGGAAGAACGTAGACTGAAAGTATCTGAGAACGAAATCTTGAGACGAATATTCGGACCCAAGAGGAATGGGAATGGGAAATGGCGGAAACTTTATAACGAAGAACTACATAATTTATACCGTTTACCAAACATTGTTAGGGTCATCAAGTCTAAGGAGGCTCAGGTGGGCAGGTCGTGTAGAAAGTAGAAATGCTTTCAAAGTCGTAACCAATAGGAAAACGACCATTAGGAAGACTTAGGCGCAGATGGGAGGACAATATTAAGATGCATCTCGCAGAAATAGAAATACAAAGTAGAAACTTAATCCAGTTGGCTAAGAACAGAAATCAGTGGAGAGCTTTTGTGAAGGCAGCATTGAAACTCCGGGTTCCATCGGCCGTAGAGTTAGTTAGTTAGGTTTACTTTTAAATTATTAGCATTTTAATGATATTTTTTCTGTCGGGTTTTTTTAGTTGGGTTACAAATTTAAAATAAGATATGCTTAATTCTTACAGTTTAATTACTTCTGATTTTAATAGACATTTCATAATAAAATACATTTAATATTAGGAAAAAAAATATTCTTACCTTTCTCCTGGAATAAGGGCCTAAAGAAGTGGCAAAATGAGCCCTGAAAAACTTTATTGAACTTCCGTAAATACTAAATAGCATGTATGAGTATAAATTTTAGGGATAATTTTGAAACTGGGGTGACAAAATCAGGTTTTAAAAAAACACCGTTTATAGGAGAAATGAGTTGATGTTAGGTAAGGGTAATTACTAAGTACGAACAAACTAATCTAAAATAGCTAAAGCATCAAAAACACAGAAAATCTGAGAAGAAAGTACAAATTGGAAGCAAAGAATTCTGGCCCCTCCAAATCTAAAAATCCTAATCTAACCTAAACCATCAAAAATGCAGAAAATATGGCAAGAAAGCACGAATTTTAAGCAAAAAGTTCTGGCTCCCCCAATTTCAAAAATATGCCAAATTTTATCTATAAGCTAACTTTCTTTAAAGGTTGTAGTACATGTTATGGTGAAAGGCATACGACTTTATGCACAAATAAGATTAGAAATATAGCGTATGGTAGTACTGTTACTATTTTGTTACCTTCATAATGGAGTCTGTAGTGAATGATCGTATGCAATCCACGATGTCTGGACTAGGATCTGTTGGACATCCAAGCTTCGACGCCAGGTCTTCAGCACGCTCCCTAGGTCGCTCCTGAATCGCCCAGGGAGCTGAACTGCAACCCGACATTGCGATTGCGGCGGAAAATAGTCCTGAAAATTAACATAACATTTGCAAAATGGTTAGATTATTAGAAAGGAATGCAATTCTGAAATTACTATTAGATTATTAAATAAATAAATAAAACTTACTACACGTAATCCTTACATTTTTAAAATTTAACTATAAAATAAGTATACCTCACGTGATTTACAATTAATGGAATTATAAAACAATATTTTTCAGCGGGGACTCCTATGTTCTTAAAATTATTTTTTTCTTACTTTTTGTGTGAGTGAAGGAGTTCGTATTCCTTGAAGGAGACATACTGTAGGAATAGGTACTTAGGAGTGAAGGAATGACAGCATGCACCCGAGGAGACTGAGAAAAACAAGGAACAACCTTAGTCAGGATGGTCCGTCGAAGCTGGTTTCGTGTCCACGTTCAACCTACCCAAATGCCGTGTGGCAGGCAGGCACGATATCCTACACCACCGGCTGGGTACGAGGTAATTAATGTCTCGTTTCAACTCGTCTGGAAACGTGACGATACAGGTGCTTCTGTTTCTAGACGAGACAATAATTGAATAATGAGACAGGATCTAAGTGCCGTAATACCGGTAAGTAGAACTAAGTTGTAACGTGCAAAGTGGTCTTAGTACCAAGCAGAATACATTCGTAAGGAGTTTGTAGCTTAAAAGTTGTTGCTTCTGTTTTAAAGCACTCACATGGTCAGAGTACCCGTTTAACTTGTATTGCGATAACTCATGCTTATCGACATTTCTCTGGTTTTTGAGTTTTGGCATATAGACCCTTTCTAATTTTATTCAATTGTCCTCTTGTCTCATCTCGTTGACATCAATAAGCAAGTAATACCAGTTTGCCGTGAATAAATTCAATTTCTTTTTCGTACCTGCCCTCTCCCCTTCTCATGGTGACGCCACTGAATAGGATTGACGTTGCGTGTGTTCCTTCTTCATATCCTTCATTGTGGCAGTCCCTTCTATTCTCCTTGGTCCAGAATACTTCCACCACACACACTTGGTCCAGAACCACACATACTTACCTTTATTGTTGTTCAACAAAGACGTGGCAACGTTGCATTTTTCTTTAACATTGGGCGCTATACAAGTGTAGAGCCCAAACGGTGGGTCTAATTACATAAATTCCAACATTTTAGATTGAAAACACGTGCTTTTCAATAACATTGCTCTCTTATAACTTTTCCGTATCCTCAATAGTTATCTAGATGGTCTATGTAAACCGACTTATGAGACACCCTGTATATATATATATATATATATATATATATATATATATATATATATATATTCAAATTTTTATCTTTGAACAAAAATGATGGCAAAACTATCTTCTCAATTCTAAAACAAAAACAGTGTAAAAGATTTAAAAAAAGTAAATTATTTAAAACCTGTGCTCATCGGAGACATCATTTGAAGAACAACACTGGCCCCACCAGCACTGTTGCCAAATATCACAATCTTGTCAGGGTCTCCTCCGAAATATTTGACATTTGTTTTAATCCACTTCAAAGCTTCTGTTTGATCCATCAGCCCATAATTTCCTGGCGACGACATGTCTTCAGTGCTCAAAAATCCTGGAAAGATAAAAAGATCGTTAATTTGTTTTATTTATTTATTTATTTATTTATTTTTGTAGTTAAGTCTATTATAGTTAAAGTTTCAACCAGGCAATAGAACGGGAACATACATCCCGGACTATTTGCGTTTTCTATCGACACCAGCGGCATCTTTATGCCCAATTCCTCTTTGACAATACAGAAGGTTGTTCGCTCGCGACCATTTTCGATTCAATGCCGCCAGCTGGCGTATCATGCTGGGGGGGTTGCTGGTGGGAGCAGTGTTGTGTCTAACCTTGTATGTGCGTGAGTGTTATCAAATGGCGGCGAAAATAAACTTGTACTGGGAGGGTTATGTAACCAAGTCCTCCTATTTCATGCTTAGTTTTCGTACATACGTATTGTGAAACAGTGGTGGGAGAACAGATTAACACACGGAGTGACTACTGTGAAAGCTATTGTAGCCCGTTACACACAATATGCTCCCCTGTGAAACATTCACCCACGAAAACCACTAGGGGAGGGGCTACAAGCAAAGTGACACCCGTAGTGCTAAAGGATATCCTTTGATTGTCGTACCAAGAAAATCCCCCGACGCAACGTGATATGGGCCACAGATTTCACTTTGCACTGTCAACTGTGAACAAAACAATTCGCAACTGCCTCAAGTTGAAGTGTGTGGGGAAGGCCTATGTACAACACTTGCTATTTCGTCACACTGCCGAGCGTAAGACGAACTACAGGAAACAGTATGAAAAGTACCTGGTGGTTTCCAAATGGAAGAAAGTTATCACAATGGATGAATGTCTTGCACAATGGATGAATGTGGATCTCACTGTTGGTGGTCACATTCGGGCGATCACATACCGTGACATTGACGGCAAGGGGCACAGCAACTTTGTTCGTCAGTGCAGGAAAAGTTTCCCTCTTGACTTTATTATTGTTACGGGATTTGGTTACGAAGGTAAATAGATGATACGCAAGGTGGACAAAAACATAAAGGTGAATGTAAGATACTTCCAAGAATCCATTCTGACACTCATCTATCGGACAGACATCCCACAATTGTACGTAATAGACGCGAACCAGGTGAATACCCATTTGGAGAAGGCTTCGAGTCATACCACAAGAACATCACTACGATTTTATTGAGAAATGCAGAGGAATTAGGAATTCGTCTCATTCCGTTTGAAGACATTCCTGTAAAAAGCCCAGATGCCAGTCCATAGATATTTGCACATTTGGACTGTTGAAACGACGTCTTCAACATCACCACTTGCGCACCCTGGATGTCCATGGAAAGCTTGGAGGGAGAAGGGAGAGAATTCCTATGCCTGCCCTACGCTGGAGCTAGCTGCAATCAAAATTGCGATGTCGTGTGATAATCCATAATACTAGAGGTTCAGAATGAAAAAATGAAATCTTTGAGTTTTACATCCCACGATTATGCTGGTTAGGCTAAAGGAGACGGTGATTATGAGAAATAAATGAAATGGTGGACTGAAGAAAGTGGGAAGAAACGGGAGAATTCTGAGAAAACCCACGAGCATGATGTTTGTCCACCACAAAGTTCACACGGCGCGAGCTGGAATCGAGCCAGGGACCCCAAACACCGGAGATGAACGCTCTACGACTGAGCCACCGCGCTCCCCTGAAGGTCCAATAGAATATGATTGCTACTGGTGGCGTGGTATCTCTTAAGGTGAGTACCCATCAAAAATGGTCGGACATAAAGCGAACAGCCTTCTGTGAGTTTATCTCAGGGGTTAGAGATTACAAAATGATGTGAAGATCTAGTTTGTGAAGTGGGCCCTTTTTTTTTAAAGTATTTTTACATAGTTCTGGATATTTTTTATCGCCCAATCTTATTATAAGTAATCTACTTAACAATCAATACTAACCAGGGGAATCCAGGGGGCGATCGAGGCAATTCCCCCCCCCCCCAGAAGAGGAAACTTTCTTATTTTATTTACAAATAAAACCCATTCCAGAGTTTGAAGCTCTTAAAAGTAGCTCTAAGTAGCAATATTACAACCCATCGCCCCCCAGAATTCCGTCCTGGATCCACCCCTGATACTAACACAATCTATCAAAATTTTCAATAATCATCTACTGCAATCAAAAACAAGAGAATTTATCATCAAGAAAGAAAGGGACAAGTTCCAAAATGCTAAAATAAGACCTTATCAACTTTATAACATTGTTTGTTTAGAATTCTTTTAACCTTAATACAAATAATTAACTTTTAATATATGAATATTTACGCTTGAATATTTCTAAACATTGAACACAAAATGCCAAGAAACATTATTTAGAAGTGGTGGTTAGGAAATACTAATATATTGTACCAGGGGTCAAAGTGGATCTGAAAAGTAGGGGGACAGTAGGTAGTGGCATGACGTCACGCCGTCCTCCTGCCTATTTTTGCCCATTGTAATTTTTAGGAACTGGGGGAACGCCGCACATATTTTTTGGAGACGGAGGAGGGCGTCCCCCGCGTTCCCCCTCACTTTTACAACTGTATTATACACATGTTGCGATACTTTCTGAAAATATTAACTGATTTACGCAATTTTTGAAACATTAATCTAATTTTACCAAAGAATATATTTTTCGCCGTAAAATCACGGATAAAAGTGAGGGGGAACGTGAGGGGACGTCGTCCCCCATTTTCTAAAAAAAATACACTGGTCAAAGATAGCCAGTGGGACTTCGTGACGTCATGCGTCCCCCTACCTTTTCAGATCCACTTTTACCCCTGCGTAAAACCAACTTATAATTTAACCCAATAGCAGCAGACGAATTTAAATTACTTCCTCACAGTGATGAATTCGGGGGTGGTCTGGGGGATTTCCATCGTGGAGCCGCTAAATCCCCGCCCCCGAGGGCTAAATATCCTATCATGCTCAACGTAAATTCCCAGTACTTTCGTAATGCTGCTTTTTACCCCCAGTGTAGAGGGTTCTGTTGAAATTCCCCCCGGAAGAAAATCTTTTGAAATCATCACTCATTTCGCGTCTAGGGATGCGCACGAGACAAGATTTGTGGCTGTCTCGTCTCGAAAATGTGCTGTAAAAGTGATGTCTCGACTCGAAAACTGTATATTTTTCTATTGGAAGAGCCGTGTCAGGAAAATCCTGTCTCGACTCGTCTCGCGCGCATCCCTATTCGCGTCTCAAAGAAAGAAAGGAAGAAACTCGTTTCCTTTGCGTTGAACATAAGAGCTCTTTAAAATATTGTATTCTATCCTAGTGCAGCAATGTTTGATTTACTGAATTGATAAATAGATAGACGTATTATTTTCAATTCAAATGTATTATGCAGAATTTGTTTTCATTTACATCAACTTCATTAGAACAAATAAAATAAATATACGAAAAAGATGTCCATTATAGAAAAAAAAGAGCCAATCAAATTTGTTTATCAACTTCCAATGGGATTATTTGTTTGAGTCATGTGTCAAAATGTCAGCAATCGGGTTTCAGTCACTAAATTGTAAACACTGTATTTTTGTGCACTAGGCACAGTGAACAACGTTACTCTACCATATAATATTTACTTTGAACTATCGTCATTATTGTGTTGAAAAAAATAATTATTCTATTCACAGAATTTTTTTATTTAAAAAATACTATATATCACTATCTAAAATACAAAGATATAAACAGTAATGACCAGTGGTGTAACTAGTTTTACTGCGCCCTGCATCGATCAATCATCAATAATCGATTTACTCATACCTGTCCCCTGCTCCACGCATTCCAACTGCTAACACTATACACTAAGATATACATACGGTACACACTAGCAGTATACAAAGTTATTTTTATTAAGGAACATAAACTTTTAACATCTTTTTCCTAAGTTACCAGGAAAAAGGCACACACACACACACACACACACACATATATATATATATATATATATATATATATATATATATATATATATATATATATATATATATAAGGGCGGATCCAAGGGGGCTAAGGGGCTATACGCCCCCCCTTGACGCTCAGGTTTACACCGGATAAAATGGGCTTCAATTCAGCTATACGCTGGATAAAATGGCAAATTGTGGTTTAGCCCCTCCCTTGATTATATCCTGGATCCACCACTGTATATATATATAATCTGTATGTATATATAATCTGAATTAATCCACCACTGTATATAATCTGAATTAAATTTTTCTGAAGATAATTTTTCATTTTATATTCTTAATTTAAGTACGGAATACAGGATAGTTTCATAAGTGTCGACTAGGTTTCAAACATGCCAATCTTTCGTTTTATTCCCAGGTGGGAGTGGAACCCGGGAGCGGGAGCGGCGCGCTCATTGCAATGACTCATTATGTAAAACTTTCACTATTATAGGCAGCTAGCTAGACAAACACTGCAGTGGCGATTGTCCGTGTATCGCCCAGTGGGGATCCATTAAGGCTCCGTCATACAAGCGAGAAAACTTAAAACCGAGGAACAGGGGTAAAAAGGGCGTGATTTTTGAGATGTTATTTGCGTGGCTTTTACCACTGACGTAGCACATACGTCACGTGATTGACAGATTCTCTCAAGCCAAAATCCCTTGCACCGCCGCAATGGTCAGAATCCGAGTCAGGAAATAGTCCGTACATTCTACACGTTGAAGCCAACGGCTCAGCTGACGCGAAAGTCTTGGACTTGGGGGTGAAACAAACTATTCTGTGTAGGGCGAGTGCTGCGGAGTGGTGTGGACGAGAATCCGTGAAATCCCGGCAAAGACCTCTTTTGTCCTGTGTGCTCGCATATATCTGCTTCGAAATGCAACAGGCAGGGGAGGGAGAAGTTGACACTTGCTTGCAGGGGGTAATGCTGAAAACCTGTTTGGCTCGAACATAGAAGCATCAAGTGCCCATCAGCCAACAAATCCATCCATACGACATGATTGCCGTGGTGCATAGAAGAGCCAGTTCGAATTGTTCAAAGTATGCGAAGAGAAAAGAAGGGTGAGGGCAGCCCCCTGCAAGATAATACCGAAGACTTTCTGACGACTCATAATCAACATTCTCCGTAGCAGAATGGTAGATAATTTAATTATAACTAGGGCAAGTGTATATATATATATATATATATATATATATATATATATATATATATATATATACAGTGGCGGATCTAAGGGGGAGCTATAGGGGCTATAGCCCCCCCCTTGACGCTCAGGTATACACTGGATAAAATGGGCTTCAATCCTGCTTTACACTGGATAAAACGGCAAAATGTGGTTTAGCCCCTCCCTTGATCATATTCTGGATCCGCCCCTGTATATATATATATATATGTCGGGAACAAAACAAAATACATTAGCTGTCCATATAATGAGAAAAATAACGCTCTTGACTTTCATCGTAAAAGTATTTTTGGCATTCTTGCTGTTTGCCTTTTTAGAACTTTTCTGCACATTTTTCGCGCTTTTCAGTTTATTATTATTATTATTATTATTATTATTATTATTATTATTATTATTATTATTATTATTACTAAGAAGAAGAGAAGAACGCGACTACAGTTTCCCTATTGTTTTTCCACAAGTCGATATAACATTCGCACTATATAAAAACTGCACTACAGTTCAACAATGACCTCTCGTGTGAACCTATAATTTTGTTTCGCTGTATCAAACATATCATAAAAGTATTGCGTAGGTATAATTTTACGTTGCAAGGAGACGTACTTTAATTCAAACTTATTTTGACGTACTTTAATTCAAATATTTGTAGTAAATCTCAGCTAAGGTACAGTGAAAATAGCATATTTTAGAATAATATTTGACGTCATAATATATTTTAAGGCTCTTTCAGTGCATTTTCCACGTTTATGACAAGCATTTTTTTACACGTTTTTAGTTTATCGTATTTCTTAAAGAGCGAGTCGTAATTATAGCAAATATCTGAGCTCTAATTACAAAAAAGACTGCTATATCTGTGAATAATGTGTAAATGCATACAATCACCAAAAATTCATGAAATGGAAACCACTGTGTTACACACTTTATTCAGTACGTGCAATGGTTGCGTTTCCGAAAACTTAGGATTCAACTCTTATAGGGTTCATACACGGTCCACGGTTTGTGCAAACAGTTTAACCGTGTATGGAGCTGTATGAACTGTTTGCGCAAACGTTTGTGCAAACATTTTCCACATCGAACTCGTTCGAAAACTGTTTACACGAACATGATATTTGCGCAATCACGTGGACTGTGTATGGGCATGTTTGTGCAAACACGAGGTTTATTTCTAAAGAGGCCCATAGATGATCCACGGTTTGTGCAAACATCATGTTTGTGCAAACACTGTGTTTGCGCAAACATTCGGCCATACACGGTTCAACTGTTTGCACAAACTTCAGTTCAATTTTGAGTTTGATCGCGTAAACATGTCCACTGAAGCAGCTCGTTTAGCGATAGTAATTGCTTGTGCTTTGGAAGCGGAAAGACCTGCGAAACCAAAACAGAAGAAGAGGATGTGGATGAAAGAGTGGTTCAAGAAACGGTCTAAGTTTAATCATCAAAATTTACTTAGGTAATATCCGAACTTGAGATAAGTTCGACTGTGGACTATAAAAATTATTTACGAATGGATTCAACTACATGTGGTGAAATACTGGAAAATTGATTGTATTCCTCACTGACTATCTATCCGCCTTCTAATCTATTTTCTTCATTTTAGCCACCAATTCCTCATACGCCGCATTTTTCAGATTCCTGTTTTTATAATCTTCACTCTTTACCTTCCACAGTTCAGGTAAATTTCGATAAAGTTCAATAAATTCTCTCCAGAATTGTTGATTCCTATTCATTGACGCTATAACGCAAGAAATAAGCGTCTGTACACTAGGCCTCTTACTCGGAAATAAAGCTCGTGTTTGCACAAACATGCCCATACACGGTCCACGTGTTTGCGCAAACATCATGTTTGTGTAAACAATTTTTGAACGAGTTCGATGTGGAAAAAGTTTGTACAAATGTTTGAGCAAACAGTTCATACAGCACCATACACGGTCAAATTGTTTGCACAAACAGCCTTGTTTGCACAAACCGTGGACCGTGTATGGGCCCTATAGGTAGGAGACCTTATGTAGAAACGATTATTTCTCGCGCTGTGGCGTTAATGAATAGGATTCAAGAATTCTGGCAAGAATTTATTGAACTTTATCGAAATTTACCTGAACTGTGGAAGGTAAAGAGTGAAGATTATAAAAACAGGAATCTGAAAAATGCGGCCTCACACGTTTCTATAATAATTTGTCCAAGCGTCTGAGATGCAATGGCTGTTTCAAATTTAAGTCCTCGTACGTGTTTCCGCACGCAAGATAATGCAAAGTGTCAAAGAACCTCTGCTCGCGAGATACTGCATCTTTCATATTTGTATCCTGTTCTCGAATAAGAGGAGTACCCATTTCCAATATTTCACCAAATATAGTTGAATCCATTCGTAAATAAGACCACAGTCGAACTTATCTCAAGCTCGGCAACAACCATGTAGCCAAGGGGGGTTTAGGGGGGTCAGGATCCCTCCTTTGAGTCCAGAAATGAAAAAAAAGGGAAGATTAAACAAAATGAAATGAGAAAAAAAAAGTATCAGCGTTAAAAATAAACTACAGGAAGCTTTTGGTTACTCTTTCTCATGAGGAAATTTGTATTACTTGCAATACATGGTGGCGAGGTGAGCGAGATATCCTGGAAGAGACAGGGAATTTGCAATTTCTATAAAAGTTACGGAATTGTCAGAATTTCTGCTACTAGTCAGGGAGATTTCAAGCTTCCGAAAGCATAGTGCCGTTGTGTAATTGCGTGTACATTTTTTTTAAATCATAATTTTTCATCGCATCCTTACAGTATCAAACATGTTATTTCAAAAACAATTTTCTACTGCTCTTTTGACATGTTATTTGGAACAGAGTGTGGTTGACGGAATAATAAAAACAAAAATTTATGTGGAAAGAAAGTTCTGTTAACATTTGATTCAACAGAGAAAGGAACGCAAATATAGTTGAGTTGAGTTTAGTTTATCGTCCCTTTCAGCAGCAAGGCTATATGAGACGTGGACCTACTGATTAACGTGGAATCCGAACCACATGAGCTCCCGCCGGGAAACGAAGGAACGCAAATATTGTAAAATACTTTACAAGACATTATTGAGTATGTACTGTTTATAATAGTGAATATGTACTTCTTATAATAGTTGAGGTCATAATGAAAGCAAAATTGTTATATTTGAATAAACTGAGGAAGGACGTAAATATTGTAAAATCTTCAATACGTTTTATTATTATTATTATTATTATTATTATTATTATTATTATTATTATTATTATTATTATTATTATTATTATTATTTTACTCGAGATTTCTTCATAGTTTGTTATTAAATACTTGACAACATAACCTCATTTTATTGTCCTAACAAACCGATATATGTTGATAGTAAAGTACTTTAGATTGATCGGGCTCCTGGGCCTTCAAGTCACGCCCCCGTTACGAAATCCTTGCTAAACAAACCAATATATGTTCCAGTAAAAAAGTTTAAAATGATCGACCACCGTATTTCATATCATGGCCCTCCCCCATTACGAAATCCTGGCTACGTGCCTGTCGGCAATTAAATTTTGATGACTAAACTAGACCGTTTCTTGAACCACTCTCTCATCCACAACCTGTTCTTCCTTTTTGGTTTCGCGGGTTTTTCCCCTTCCATGCACAAGCCATTATTATAGCTAAACAAACTGCTTCAGTGGACATATTTACGTGATCAAACTCAAAATTGAACTGAAGTTTGTACAAACAGTAGAATCGTGTATGGCAGAGAGTTTGCGCAAACACAGTGTTTGCACAAACTTAATGTTTGTACAAACCATGGATCGTCTATGGGTCCCTTTAGTTTTGTGCCATAGTAGTTATGCCCATGGGTGGGGGATGAATGTAGATCGGATTACATTACACTAGAACAGGGGTGTAGCCAGCAGGTTTATCTAGGAGGGGCAGCTACAATATACAAAGGTTAAAAAAATTGAGGCCTGAAAAAACGGAAAATTTTAGTTTCCGGCCGAAAAAATCTATATTTTTTAGCTTTTTTCTTTTTTTTCTCTCCATAAATATTATGTACCAGGTAATTTTTTATTATGCTTAACCAAGAACTACTACCCCGGAAAAAACATAAATTTGTGTATAACTATTTCAATTTAAGCCCTTGTACACAGAACCTATCTACATAAGACTAAGATTTACTGACAAAAATATTTATTTATTATTCGTGATTAAAAAACACCATATTTTTTTTTATTAACAGCTATATCTCACTTCCTGTTTTACACCAAGTAGCAAAAAAAAAAAAAAAAATGCAAAACAGAATAAAAGCGTTTTTCATCAAATTTTCCATCCAACAAAAAATATGTTTTTTAAAACACTAGTTATAGCATATAAAAATATAAAGTACTTATAAAGCAGTTTAGTACCATTGTTTTATGGCAGTATTTATAGTACCTTGTTAAAACGTTTGTCTTCAAACTGTCAATAAGTCAAATAAATTGTGTAATCTGTTGTCAAAAAAAGTATTTTTCAAAGTCCATATGTTTATTATGCAGTTTATGTTGACACAAATCTAAAGAAGAATTACACACTCGAAAAATTATAAATGGTATGCAATAATATAGTTCCATTATCTAAACCTTTTCCTTTAAATTTGGATATAATTGAAGCACAAGTTTTTTTTTCATTTGGGTTAAAGAAGCTGCAACTTCCGTAAATTATTAATTATATGTACACTTTGTTATTTTTTAATAACTGAAGCGAAGTAATCTTAGGATAATGTTTTAGAAGTCGGTCATTTGTTGGATCCAGGGAATCATTTGGGGGACACGGATCTCTTCTTTTATATTTTTGATTTGATTTTAATTTAGCGTCCCGTTCAGCAGCGAGGCTATATGAGACGTGGACCTACTGATTAACGTGGAATCCGAACCACATGAGCTCCCGCCGGGAATCGAACCCGGGTCTCCCACGCCAAAGGCGCGTACCCTAACCGCTTAGCCACGAGAGGGCTCTCTTCTTTTATATTCTTTCCACCTCCACTTTCGCGGGTTGTGTAATCGCCGAAGAACCCAGACGCAGAAATATCTGCAGAAGATAATCACTATTGGGTTAGGCACGATTTCTTATAACTTAGTACAGGTACAAGGCACTGACTCAAATTTGTATCGGTAACAGGTATCAGGTAATAGATAGCCAAAGTACTACCCAAGATAGGTACTGTACATGTACTGACTAATCAAAGTACCTAAGGTACTATTCTAGGTACAAGATTTTAACCAATTATCTCCATATCTGGAATAAAAGTAATAACAGAATTCGTCAAATTTTAAATATTTAATAATAATTCGGGGTACAGAATATACTGATTTATTTTACTTGTGTAAGTAATAGTTCCATATATACAGTACATAATAGTGTTATTATTAATTTGGTTTCCTTGAAGTACAAATGACAGAAAATTCAAAAAAAAAAAAAAAGGAGGGGGGAGGAAAGAAAAGGAAAGGTATGCTTAGCTACCAAAAAAAATAACAGATTGCAGAAAACTCCAGAATGACGTCAAATTTCACCCTTCTGGAATGTCAAGTTTACAAAACTGAAATGTCAAACGGAGTGACAATCCTTTCAACGTGTCACTAAACGGGTGTCAATGTGACTAAACAAAAGTTCAAAAGAACTTTTTGTATGTGAGAGAGGAATAACCTCCCAAAATTTGCCGTATAGATCTTGTAACACTCTGTGTATTATTACTAATTTAGCTTACGTCAAGTACAAATGCAATAGAAATGCGAGTTCCAAGAGGCAAAATATATTACACTAAACAACAAAAACATTTGAATCATTAGGTGAAAAAGGAAAAAAAAAAAAAAAACATACGTTTTTAAAATTCGTAGGAAACGTTCACTATGTAATACAATATTAATAAGTTTAAAGTGTTCCTATCTTTCCTCACATTTCGTTTTGTAAGCTCCATAATACTTTAAAAAACTTAATAAAGCTATATGTACATGTACAGGGTGTTCCAAAACGTATGCGACAAACTTCGGGAGGTTATTCCGGACACAATACATAATTTTGAAACAAACATTTGTAAATAGAAAAGATATGACTTCGACAGTAATTTAGGAAGCCGCACTCTCTACATTGAGTAGTTTTAAAATTATATTCCCTTGAAATTCAATTTCCTACGCATTCGGCATCTTGCAGCTCCGAAACTAGTTGCACTAATGTTCAAAAAGTCTTTCTTTCGTGTCCGGAATAATCTTCCGAAAATTGTCGCATAGGTCTTGTAACACATATTATTACAAATTATAACTTCCTAAGAACAAATCACTTAGAAAGGAGACAATTCTAACAAACCGCAAAATATGCTATTCTACTACAATAATAAAAACACCTGAATTAGTACGTGAACAATGAAATAAACACATACACGGGAACACACACACACAATATATATATACTCTTGAAATTCATATACAGGAAACTTTCATTATGCAATACAATATTAATACATTTCAAGTGTTCCTATCTTTCTCCACATTTCGTTTCATAAATCTACAGTATATTTACATGTACAGGGTGTTACAATCAGTGGCGGCTTTAGCGGGTAGGCCGGGTAGGGACGGACCCACCCAAAAATTTTGAAAAATATATAAACGCAAGAAGTTACAATAAAGAGTTTAATATATTTTCCATTATTTATATTAATGGTAGATAATTATTTAACAAATAGTATCAACCACTACTGCAAAAGTAATTTCCTACTGTCATTAATCAATCAAATGTGTACAGACGTGTTCAAATTATTAGACTCACGCCCGTAAAATGCAAAGCTGATGTTGCAGCCCTAATTTAGGAGTTCTAAAACATGTGAGTTAAGGGTTAAACCACCAATAGAGGATCCTTCATTTGTTTACTGTACAGTTGAAGTGATGATATCACCGTTGAACAGCAGATGACATTAGTGGAGGAGAAAGTTCTGAAAGTGGTGTTTCAGTTGTATACAGCGCAGAGACCTGCACGAACCGAATTTTTCGGCCCGGGCCCGATAAATTTTAAAAGTTTTATTTTTGTAACATTTTTCACGGGCACACTTCTTCAGCGTTTGCCTTTATTCTAATTATTGTTTAACGAAAGTCAATAACTATTAAAGAAATGCAATAATCGGCCCCAGCCCGGCCCGGCCCAAAGAAATAACAGAGTCCGAGCCCGGCCCGTGCAGGTCTCTAATACAGCGATTGTGGTTTCTATCAACAAGTTACAGTCTGAAGTGTTGTGGTTGCAGTCGTAAGCAGTCACAACATTCAAAGCGTTCAACAGTTCGAATGGGCCAGTTTAAAGTGATCGTGACGTGTTTTGTGTATTAAAATTTTAGTCTGTGAAGTCCTGTAATCGCTGCATAATGTGAAAACCAGAGATCTTTCTCCACGTAAAGTGGAAGTTATCAAAACGCTTCTGGCGGAAGGAAGATATACACAACGACAAATTGCTAGTAGAGTTGGTGTAGGGCAAAAATCTTTGAGTAGAATCTCTGTTGCAATGAGCAAAAAGCAAATGTATAAGCAAAAATCTTTCTTATTTTGGCCTTGCTTCTGCGCTCATGTAGATACATCCCTACTTTTTTCCTTGGCTTCATGCTGGGGACTTCAGTAAACTCTTGAAATGCACACGTCAAAAAATATTACACCTGTCACACAATACACACAATAATGCTGCTTTTCCTTGCCAGCAGACGTCGCATGGGATCTTCCCTCGCGAACTACTTTATTGTATCCCTCCGAATTCTACTGTGGGTGGGGCTTAGGCCCTGTCGAACTTTAAGCACAAGATGTCGCTACAGTGCAGAGAAACTTTACGCTGTTACAAGGGTTTCGTTTTCCACGTACAGTATCGATATATCAAAACTGACTTTACAAGTTATAGTGCGAGTGTCAAGTGCAAGGATCAATGCACAATTCCTTCAAAACGGATTTTTATTAGCATGTGGGGTTCTGGAGATAATTGCATGCGAAAATGACGTTTATTCCCCATTTTTATACCAAATTTACTCATTAAGGATGAAAATTTTAAAATTTTTGTTCTGAAGGATTTGTGCCGACATGTTTTGTGAAGAATATAAAAAAGACTCCATAGTTCTATCTTTAGTCGTAACTGAGAAAAATGTTCAAAGCGGAAGGTCTGTTCTGCGCGTTTTTGTGGAGGTATGAAGTCCTCTTAAGGGGGCGCGGATTTTATCTTCGTAATTAACATGTTCAGGCGAACCGGTGACACAACTGCATATAAATTAAGCTAAATTTAACTTTGTTAGAATGACAATATATCGCACACGGATCGCCAGTTGGTTTACAGAGCTAATGCCTGGATACTTTCACTTGAGACTAATAGATGGAAGCAGAGCGGTACATTGTGCTGCCATCTAATAGAGAAACAGTAATTCAGTACAAAAATTTAAAGTTGACCAGCTTAAGTTTTCCGTGACCGTTGTTGTGGAAAGCAGATGTGTGCTTTAAAAACCATTTGTTTTAGCAGCAAATAAAAAGGAAACTTTTTTTTTAAATGTCAAAAAAGAAAAGAGAAGAAAAAGGAACGGATCTCTGTTGTGAGTCTTGCAATAAGAGCGCAATTCTGCTGCTGACATGAGAAGAAATTTATCAAATGCAAGAGAGCGGAGAAAAATGGAACAATAAATTTGGAAATGTTTTATTTCGCTGGGAACACGGAAGATAAACTGGTTTCCTTTTACTGTAAGGAAGAAAAGCTACCAGTAACATTACTTATTGTATATTTTGTAGCTTTCGTTCCTAATGGACTGCTTGCAAGGATGAGTGATCACTTTTATGTTTGTTTGATTACTGGTATTGTCTGTTCCGTTTCAGTAAGAATGTTTAAAACAATCGTCACACTTCATATCGAACATTATTTAAAATATTGTTGCAAGCTTCTAAAATTTATTTATTTAAGCGAGTTCACTACAATTTGCACTATTTTTTTCATAACTCAATAATTCATATAACACCTATAAAATACCTTTAATCTCTACTACGAGGTCCATTCAGAAAGTAAATTCCCATTGATTCTCAAATGAAAGACGAACATGAGAAAATGATTTTATTATTGTGAATTTCGTGATAAATAACCTATTTTTGGATCAAAAGATCCAATGTATTTCAGGCAAAAATTTTCTTCTAGGCCTTATATCTCGAGAACTACATATAGTGTAGCCAAACCAAAACTAACGATTTACTCAGTGTGATGTGCTTATTCCGTAAAAAAAATATGAAAACTCGATTTAAGAGCCGTTCAAAAATTTTGTGGCCCCTGATCCACAAAATTCAATATATTTCATTTAATCAAACATGCCGTATTCTTGTACGCTCTATAGTTTTAGAACTACATATAGTGTAGCCAAACCAAAACTAACAATTTACTCAGTATGACGTGCTTATTCCGTAAAAATATGAAAACTCGATTTAGCGGCTGTTAAAAAATTTTGTGGTCCCTGATCAAAAAATTTTATTGTATGTCTCATATCTCAAGAACTGCATATAGTGTAGTCAAACCCAAACTATCGCTTAACTCAGTATGATGTGCTTATATAGTAAAAAAGTATGAAAACTCGATTTAGGGGCCGTTCGAAAATGTTGTGGTCCATGATTCAAAAACTAATTATTGGCCAAGTTTGCAATCTTTTGATGCTTTTTTTTTTTTATCATTCCGAAAATTCTTCGTCAAGATCGCAATCTTTTAATCCATTGTTTGGATCATTCCGAAAATTCTTGTTCAGCATATGCACCATACTTATTGAGGCGTTTGTCGTAACGCGTTACAAGCTTCTGTATGTGCGTGGCGAAGAATTCTGCCGTCAAAGACTGGACCCAGTTTGTCACAACCAAGGATCCTTGGTCACAACTGTCTGCAACTCAGGTCTTAGTGCATGGCTTGTCTATGCGTTCGCAACGCGTTTTTATGGCTGAAATGCGTAAGCTTTGAATACGCTGACCACGTATTTAAATGTGGATGGCTAATCACAATACGCTACAAACGCGAAAGCAATGAAAACGAGCAGAATACGTCGGCTTGAGCGTATTTGGTGCGTTTCGGAACAACAGACCGCCTGCTGTTTCGGAATCAGTAAAAAATGTCTACAGGAATGGGAAAAGAAAAGGAAAGATGTGTTCCTAGGCAAGGGGATATTAGAAAGAAACAATTGCTTGGAAGATGCTTTGTGCAGAGTATTGGAACTATGCTATTATCAAGTATGTGCGTGTATAACAAAAGAAAATTCACAAAAATACAAGGAAATTTTGAAAAATTAGCTAGTCACAGAAAAATCTATGTAACACAATAGGCTTATTTCTCGTGATTCGCATGAATGAGAATAAGGATGTGGATGGTGTGGTAACGAGTTTTCTTCGAAACTCGACTCGACTCGAAACATACATATTTTAGCTCGACTCGAGAACTCGGCTCGAAAAATTTCCTCCAACTCTTGTAAAATTTGTAAAATAAGTTATAGGGCGCCGGCCAAACAATTTCAAAACTGCTCGGCTCGGGTTAAGTGGCAGCTCATTCACTATCGAGCCGAAACGAGAAGTGATCCGAGTCAACACCTCACCCAACCGAGCCGGCTCGAGCCGATGGCTCATCCCAATCGAGTCGGCTTGAGCCGGTGGCTCACCTCAGTGAAACCGATCCGAGTTCATGGTTTACCCTAACCAAGCCCACTGGAGCCATTGGCTAAGTTGAGCCGACTCGAGCTGAGCCGATGGACTCGTTTCAACCGAGTCTTCTCGAGCCGAAAGCTCACCTGAGCCGAGTCAAACTGAGTTGGTGGATCACCTATCGAGCTGGCTCGAGCTATCGGCTCAGTTGAGTCAAGTTGAAGACTCATCCCAACCGAACCAGCTGAAGCCATCGGCTAAATTGAGCCGAGCCGATGACTCATCCCAGCCGAGCCGGCTCGAGCTGTTCACTCAGTTGAACCGAGTCGAGCCGGTTAACATGACTTATCTGGGTTGGTTTCTGCTTGGACTCAAAACATCGACCGTGTAGGTCTCAGCCTTGGTGGTAAGAACTACAGTATATACTATTATATTGGTGCTCGCGGTATTTGAGGCTGTCTCGTTATAAAAATCTATGCAGTGTCCCCTCTCGTGAGCAACACCAAAAGTATTCCACATTACTGCTTACATTTCTCATACCTTTCGCTTTCCAGTCTAATCAGACCATGATTTCAAAACAAGCTAAAACGAGCTGAACGAGCGAACCATTTATCAAACTCGGCTCGACTCGAAACTTGATCTCAAAAACAGTGACTCGGCTCAGAACTCGACTCGAGAAAATTACCTTTGGCTCGACTCATGCATATCCCTAGTAGTAAGATCTGGAAACCCTGAATGGCTCACAGTATGATTTATAACACTGGCGCAAGTAAAGTTACTGAGTAGCCACCTAGGTCCCATCACTGCGGGGGTTAACGCATCGAAAACGCATTCTCGAATAGTCATAGTCTTAGTGTTGAAATGTAGCCCGGCAAGAAATCGCTTCAGGTGGGGGAACAGGTGGAGGAAGTCAATGGGCGCGAGGTCGGGGCTGTATGGCGCGGTGACGCAGGACTCCCATGTTTCGTCTCCGGTGACCATACAATACAGGGCCGGCCTTAGGCAATTTGCTGCCCCGTGCAGTTGCATTATTTGCCGCCCCCTCCCCTGATCTCCAAAAAGAACAAATCTTGAAAATCATGATTTTAAGTAGCCTATACTAACTCATCATAAACAACGAAGCGGAGGGAAAGAGCACTCGAATTGAGAAGGCTTAAATACTACAAATACAATTTCGTTGTGTCCGTTTTCTTTTCTTTAAATAATAATCTATTACAGGGGCGGATCCAGGACCGACTTCTGAGGGGGGGGGCGGTGGGTTGTCATACTGCTACTTTTAAGGGCATCAAACTTTGGAATGGGTTTTATTTATATATATAAAATAAGAAAGTTTTCCTCTTCTGGGGGGGGGGCGATTGCCGCGATCGCCCCCCTGGATCCGCCCCTGATCTATTATGTTACTGAAAGATAAAGCAGAGGAAAGATACTAATCCCTTTTATAGAATGCAATATCCAGCTTCAATCTCAACATTTTATTTTACAATTCCAGTGCAACTGGCTCTTTTATCTTCATTTCTTGATTTTCCTTCTACATGCGTTAGAAAATTATATTTAAAAAACTTGTTTCCACCTTCGATGATAAAGAACTTGTTTGTGACAAAGACAAGACTAGTTTTCATATCAAAATTGTGATAACTAAATAAATGGAACAGGTGTTCGCTACTGTTCGATAATTAAGTCCTAGTATTTGACAACAATCAAGCAATTCATGCGGGGATTTGTTTGACCATTTGCCCATGTGACAAACTAATGATACCTAAACATGATTTATGAATGTAGTATTCAACTAGGTCAGCTTAGAAAATTTAACTACTATCGCCATGAAGTCTGTTTCCATCAAGAAATATCTCTCAAAACTTGCCGCTCCATGCAAATGCACGTGTTACATATATGGTAGAGCCGGCCCTGAAGATTTGGAAGAAATAGTGTCAGTGTATTACCTACGAGACTCATAAGATGTCTCACCTCGTCTCGAAACTAAGACGAAAAATGTCATGTTCTCGTCTTGTCTTATTATTAAAAATATTGTGTTGTTTAATATAAAATTCAGAATATTATTTGAGTATAATTAAAACTTTTAAAATTCACTTTTAAACATAAAAAAGGCAATAGCAATATTCTTTCGAAGCACGGTATTTCATCAGCCTTACGAAACATTGTAAACAACTTTTGGTGAAAGGGAAAGTGTCCTGCCACAACAATATAAAAAGCCTCTCTTTTGACAACAAGTGGGAGATTCGACTACCAAATCTTGAAAGGCTCTTCAAAAATTCTACTACAATGGCAGCACACTCTCCTGGTCAGTAAGTTGTCCTTTTCTTTTCCTTTACCATTCATTGTTATGATAACTTTGGCTATGTCAGATTGTTGGAGGTTTTCCAACAACAGGCTAACTACTCATTGATACTACCGATCATTCAAACTTATAATTTTAATTTAAAATCATTTAACTTGGTATATTTGGGTTTTAAATTTCATATATGCCCCCATTAACTATTGTGTTTGTTGTTTAAATATATCTGCACAAGCTAACGGCACACATTACTCTAATAGAATAAAAATATTCCAATACAGTGCCATGTAATAGCAAATTGCAAGAAGTGACATTATTTATTGTTTATTAAATAAATCTGTTAACAAATCATCCATCCTGTTCATTAACATATTAATAAGAGACGAAACAATATACTTCTCGTCTCATTTCCAAAACTACAGTTGAGACGAAATGATAAATTTCTCGTCGCGTGGGCAATACTACCTTTGATAGACTATCTGAGCGAAAATATGATCGTGTGTATACGACCTAATATTTCTCACATAAAATTTATGCTGTTACTCTAATACTGCTTGGTTTACAACGAAATTGCAAAACACCTGACCACACTGCTACGTGTTCTCTATATATATTAAATCATAGAGCCTTTAGAATGTTGATAAAGTATTACGTATTTACAGAACTTGCCAAATGGTCCCAAGCGGTAGTTGAAGGTGATCACGACGACGTTCAGTGTAGCCAGCTTCTCTCCTGGATAAAGTCTTCCTCCATTCATGTAGAAAGATCCTCCGTGAATAAACACAAGGACCGGTAGAAGCTTATCCTCGGTATGGTTTCTCTGAAACAAACAAAAGACTGCTTCATTTAGCAACGATATTAGTATAACATTCATATAATGCACATATTTATCATTACTACAATTCAGTAGTGTAATGCAACCGGTTCGCATCGGTTTGCCCGAACCAGTTATTAATATTTTTCAGGTTTTCGGAATCAGTTGTTAGACTAACATTGCATCTTCACCTTTAAATCCAATAGGTATCGCTAAGTAGAGATGGAGCGACTTCTACACTTGAATAGATTTTATTGCCCTCTTAATTGCTTTTATTGCTTTTATGACTGTGTAGATTTGATGTCAATATGGCCGTGTCGGCCTTGGGGAGGTTTTAGGGGGAGGTTGTTTTATTACCCTGTTTGTTAGGTGGTTAGACGGGTTC
The DNA here is from genome assembly GCF_964235325.1 of Thermobia domestica. Lineage (NCBI taxonomy): Eukaryota > Metazoa > Arthropoda > Insecta > Zygentoma > Lepismatidae > Thermobia > Thermobia domestica. The sequence goes on along the minus strand of NC_137457.1, from coordinate 299,563,390 downwards.
CTGGAAAAAGTTGGGTGTTAGGAGGGATGGAGTAGTTTCTAGAAAAGAGGTTGAAGGACATGATTTTGATAGGGTTGTTCCTATCAGCTATGCTATGATCAAATTAATTATTCTTTTATTTGTATTTTCTTAATAAATTAGTCGGAGCAATTTGTACTGGTTCGCTTGCCCTGCAAACTTTTTTTTTATTGGATCGCTTCATTAGAAGCTCATTTTTTATTTGTATTTTCCTAATAAATTAATTGGAACAATTTGTATTGGATCGTTTGCTAAAGCATACTCTGCTTATTTATTGGATCGTTTGCTGTGCAAACTCCTTATTTATTGAATCATATGCTAAAGCATACTCCATAGAACAATCTCTGATTGTGATTATATTAATTAATTCTACTAATAAATTAATTGGAACATCTTATTTTACGGATTGCTTGCACTGCAAGCTCCTTATTTATTGGATCGCTTCATTAGAAGCTTATTATAAAAATATTATGTTCGAACAATATGTGAGCATACTAGAAACGCTTGTTGTTAAATTTGATTGTGATTATATATTAATTAATTTGACCATTTGCATTCATATTAAAATGGTGGAGGGAATAAACTTTATTCATGCGGGACTTCTTAATTTGACGGATCGTATGCATAGCATACTCGGTGAGCATACTAGAAATTTCGTGTATAGAATATGTATACTTCGGTACGATAAGCATTGCTGGTACATATACAGACCGTGGTTCTCGTACGTCTTTCGCTGGTGAACTTAAGACATGAACTGAACTTTTCGCGCGCTTTTGGAAACTGGTTGGGCAAGAGGGAAAGATGGCGTTGTTGGGTAACAGGTGCGTGTTAAAACATGAAGACAAATACAAAGGAAAACCGACGACATGTTTAGTACACATCACAGAGTGCCGACAGAGTAATAAAAACAAATTTGGCGCCAGGGTAGGTGAACACAAGACGTTGTCGGCGAAGAATACAAAGAAGATTGAGGTTGTGGGAGGTAAACATGTTGAATTATGCCCCTTTGCTAATTGGTAATAAAAACAAGTTTCGCGCCAGGGTAGCTGAACACAAGATAATGTTGACGGTGAATACAAAGAAGATTGAGGTTGTGGGAGGTAAACATGTTGAATCATGCCCCTTTGCTAATTGGTAATAGAAAACAAGTTTGGCGTCAGGGTAGTTGAACACAAGATAATGTTGACGGTGAATACAAAGAAGATTGAGGTCGTGGCAGGTAAACATCACAGAGTGCCGACAGCGTAATAAAAAAAAGAAGTTTGGTACCGCGTTAGGTGAACACAAAACAATGTCGATGGTGAATACAAAGAAGATTAAGGTTGCGGTAGATAAACATTGCAGAATACCGACAGAGTAATAAAAAACAACTTTAATTGTATAGGAAATGAAAATAAAACATTGTTGACGAAGAATACAAAAGAAGTTTGGTACCACGAATGGTGGTACATGACGCGATAGTGAACGGAAATACAAAAGAACTGTTGATCCTGTTGAAACATGAAGCGGCATTGAATACAATAGAAGATTGTCACATTGATATGATACCGAATGAAAACACAAAAGAAGTTTTGCAGTATGAATTGTGTTGACACTTTTCTTTGTACGTAGATAACATTTTAAGTGATTAGTACAGGATGGAATACAGTTGAAAGATGTGAATGATCGTGGCACAATGTAAATAATATTGATGATGTTGTTTCAAAAGAATGTTTGATCAATAAATGATACATGAGCACATAAACGCAATGTAAGCATGTTTTTCCGTCCCTTATACCTATTGAAAGTTGTATAGAGAATTGGGAAAGTACATTTGAAAATATTTTAAATGATGTAAGGGGGGCGTGTTTTAAAGTACCACGTGATGTGACGTCGACATAAGTTTTCCTTATATACCGGGTATGATGAGAAGACTGACATAGTATCATCATGGATTCGTCTACCAGTATAGTACAGCGAGAAATTCAACTTTGCAACGAAGTAGATTGGGATTCTACATTTGACTATGTTGAATCTCCCAACAAAAAGTTTAAATTGCATAGAGAATCTCCGGACTTGTTTATTGATGAAGAAACTTGCTATTTTTCACCGGCTTCTCCAGATGTCATTATAGAGGAAGAAACTAGCTCACCGGCTTCTCCAGATGTCATTATAGAGGAAGAAACTTGCTCACCGGCTTCTCCAGATGTCATTATAGAGGAAGAAATCATTGATTTAAGAGAAGAGCCAATATTAATTCCAACTTCGCCAGTTGGATCAAGAACAACTTCACCAGTACCAGTACCAGGAACACCGGAGCAAAAGTTTCAAGTTCCAACGATAAAGTGGACACTTGCAGAAGAAGGAAGATCAACATCTCCTGATTTATTTAATGAGGAAGAGGAGGAAGAAATTTGTAAGTTATTCAACGAGATAGAAGAGTGCAAACCCAGCACGCCATCACCAAGTGTTTCACCGTTGGACTATCCATCTTCACCCCAAAAGGTTCCATTGGATTTGCGTGTGCAGTACCAGTGCGAGTGTAATAGTGACTTTGTAAGTGAAACCTGTGTTAAAGATAGTATTTTAAAGTGGGAACCAGATACAGTTTTACTATGCCCTGGTTGTACCCTAAATTTTTTCAACCAGTTCGGGCACAGGTGCCTTCTTGTGAATATATTAACTCTCGAAGCAGAAGCATGGAAAATTATGGCAAGCAAAAATGTGAGAGACAATGTGTATTCAAATTATGTGAAATCGCATTCTGCTAACAAAAGAAGTGAACATTTATTTCATGAAACCTATGACAACTTATTAAAGAACCCAAATTATATTGAAGGACTAGTGAACATTTTATTAGAAAAAGATAGAAACGCGACAAAGTGATTTCTTTTTTGTATGTAATATAATCTGTATATATTATTTCTGTGTGTGTGTGTGTGTTTGTACATGTATATTATTTTCTATACTTGTTTGCTTGTATATATCTTTATCTCCAAATAAATATATACGAATTTCATTTCTTGATTTTTATTTAATAAAAGAAACTTTCCTAAATAAAAGCTATCATTGACATTTTACAAGGTGAAACTCATTTATGGTCTCTATTGTTTAAAATTGGTATTTGATGAGTGTTTTATATTTTTCTTGATTTTACTAATACTTTGAAGTATTTAAAAGTTTGGTGAGTATTTTACAAGTTTGCGATTTGAAACATAGATCCTCAAAGTTTGTGTAACAAACAAAACATACCCTGAATAAGAAGAGTTTATGTAACGAAAGATCCACATAAATAAATAAGAACGAATTTGTGCAACAAATATTTGATGAATTACACTTTATGAGTATTGTGTTAAGAAAAGTAAGCAGAGTTTCTGCAAGAATTTTTATTATATTCACAATCATAGATTGTTCAGAGTTCCACAGAAACTTTTTAATATATTTACAATAAAAAAATTAACACTGACTTTGCAATGAGAAAGGATTTTCTAAGTTCACACTTAACTGCCCTTAGTATTTTACATAGTAATTATTTAACACTACATAACTATGTTGATGTAAGAGTATTACGGTAAGTAAAACGAAATAAGAAGATTGTTCATCGCATTCTTAATACGTTCACACAAAGTGTTCGATTAAATAATTACGATATATTAAATAATACAACAACAACAAAAAAAAATTAACACCGACTTTGCAATGGGAAAAAAGAATACATATAAAAACAGAAACTGATCTAATAATGAATTTAAATATGCATACTATGAAGTAATATTATAGTATGATTTATATACTTACCTTACAAAATGCAACAACTTTTTACATACATACATGTAATATAAAAATGCAGAAACTAATTTTACAAACGCGATTCATAACATGCAGAAAGTGTTTTACAAATGCGAATCATAACATGCAGAAAATGTTTTTACAAACGCGAATCATAACATGCAGAAAATGTTTTTTTACAAAGTGAATCACAACATGCAGAAAATGTTTTTACAAACGCGAATCATAACATGCAGAAAATGTTTTTTACAAAGTGAATCACAACATGCAGAAAATGTTTTTACAAACGCGAATCATAACATGCAGAAAATGTTTTTACAAAGTGAATCACAACATGCAGAAAGTGTTTTTACAAACGCGAATCATAACATGCAGAAAGTGTTTTTCATACAAGCATCATAACATGCAGAAATTGTTTTACAAACGCAAATCATAACATGCAAAAAGTTTTTCACATACATGTGGTATAAATGTCGAAAAGTGTTTTTCAAAAACAAATAATTAACACCAATTTTAAAACGTTCACAAATAAATTTGTTCAGAGTATGTATAACATACGATCCGTAAAAATATGAAGTGATTGAACAAAATTAAAATTAAAAAATGTAACTTACGAAAACTAAAATGCAACTTGTCAAAATGAAAATGCAAGTTGTCAAAATGAAAATGCAAGTTGTCAAAATAAAATGTAACTTGTCAAAAAATGAAAATGTAATTTCAAAATTAAAAATGCAACTTGTCAAAATGAAAATGCAAGTTGTCAAAACTAAAATGCAACTTGTCAAAACTAAAATGCAACTTGTCAAAATAAAAATGCAAGTTGTCAAAACTAAAATGCAACTTGTCAAAATAAAAATGCAACTTGTCAAAATAAAAATGCAAGTTGTCAAAACTAAAATGCAACTTGTCAAAATGAAAATGCAAGTTGTCAAAACTAAAATGCAACTTGTCAAAATAAAAATGTAACTTGTCAAAATGAAAATGCAAGTTGTCAAAATGAAAATGCAAGTTGTCAAAATAAAATGCAACTTGTGAAAAATGAAAATGTAATTTCAAAATTAAAAATGCAACTTGTCAAAATGAAAATGCAAGTTGTCAAAACTAAAATGCAACTTGTCAAAATGAAAATGTAATTTCAAAATTAAAAATGCAACTTGTCAAAATGAAAATGCAAGTTGTCAAAACTAAAATGCAACTTGTCAAAATAAAAATGCAACTTGTCAAAATGAAAATACAACTTGTCAAAATGAAAATGTGAAGTTTTTCACATGCATGCAATATAAAAGTGTACAAACAAATTTTAGGCACGTGGATCATAACATACGGATTTTTGTTATATGCATATGTTAAAGTTTCATATGCACATGTTAAAGTTTTTAGTTGCATGAAATAATTTTAAGTACGATAATGTAAAACGCATTTACACAAAAGAAAGTTTTAAAATCATACATCTAAGGAAATAATATAAATGAAAACAAGTAATATACAGTGATAAAATTTTATTTACAAATTACAATAAGATATAGATATACATAGTTTACATACAGATACATTTGTGATTTTAACATTCCTTGATATATTGTTTAATACAATCTATATTTATATTAGTATATGTACAATTACATATTGGCCAATTTTTTGCTGAAAGTCTTTTATCACTTCTTTTTGTTAATTTATACACATTGTTATTATTATTATTTTGTAATTGATTAGCAGAAAAGTTTTTATTTTCCATTATTACTTTTTGTGCATATTATAATTTAATCTTTTTGTAAGAATAACTCTGTAATTAACTGAATGTTATCTTTGTTTAACAAAATGTTATATAATGTATATGTAAATGTCCAATCATCAATTTCAGTATCACAATGTACTGTTGCAAAATCTTTATATAAGTCATCAAAACTTTGTGTGCTTACCATTCTACGCCATGCATTATAGCATAACATATCATAGTCTAAAGTAATACACTCATGTTCATTTAAATTTGCGCGATTTTGAAAACACCCGTAACACAAAAGTTCTCGCTGTGGTTTCCAACGGTCAATACATAATAACAAACACTGTTCATCTATAGAAAAAGAAGAACACCGATATTCGCAATAATTGTATGTATTTAGGAAACGACATTGGTATTCACAGTATGGATTGTTGATACACATTTTTATCGTGTTCAAGATATGTTTCTCTTAAATCAGAAATGTGATAATCATTGAATGTAATCTCCTGATATGTATAGTTAAATTTGTTTATAAGATGCGGAATAATGTTTACGTCTATATATTTCACATGAATTTTTAGATATTGTTTTAATATTTCTTCGCGTGTTGATTTCTTAATTAGGAAATTCCACACAGTAGTATTTAATTCTTCATCACTTTCACTTACACATTTATGCTCAGTTTCTTTCTCACTACGAATTGCACAACTTTCACAAAGTAATGGTTCAGAAAGTTTATATTTTTCTAGTAACTGTTTTACACAAACTTCATTTACTTCATTAGGAGTACAACCACACTTCACATCATTGAATATCAGAATGTCCTTAGAAATTGTATTTTGATCTACCACTACTACTTCCTCTTCAAACGGTATTTCATTTGGGTATCTGAAATTTCGTCTATACACAGTATCGTCTATGCTAATTTCTTGTGTTGGATAAATAATCCTATATTTTTCAGCGTCTTCTTCAGGAATGTCAGGATCATTTGGATGTACAACAATAATTTTCTTTTGTTTTTCAAGTTCAAAACGTTTTTCACGTGGTGAAATGTACTTTACATGTTTACTTTGCGATAAGGAAAGATTGGTTTCAATTTCACCTTTCCTTTTCTTATTATGAAAAGAAGAATATGTTCTTAATTGTTTAACATTATGCAGGTCTTTATTTATTTTTCGCTTTGCAACTGCTGAAACATCTACCTTTTGACTATACATCTTAACAACGTATCATCCACTTTATTTGTGTTAGTACAAGTACACGCATGCGCAGGATTTATAGTGCAAAGGTAGGGGATGCGCGAAACAAATGCGCAGAAAATAAGTATGAATATTTTAAAAGTTTTTCCCCATTACAATATTTGTTTACGTATTGAATTAGATTCTGTGTATTTTAAATATCAAAAAATATTTAATTTGATACGTCAGACTAACTCCACTTTTATTTTGATTGAATATTAACTTAAGAATAACATTAATTATATACATGATCTTATGAAAATATAGTGTGAGAAAGTATGATTTTATTCATACAGATTTAATGGATGACAATTCAGTATTTGAATGTTACAGTACTATATCCACTTGTAATGTTTCATGATACAGAACATATACACAAAGTAAAGAAATATGCATGTAACAGTGGACATATACGTGTAACGGTTAACTTATGTTTGGCTTATGTTGCACATGTAAGGAAGAAGGTATCATTGAATGCACACATTGTGACACTCAACATGTCTTAACAGATACATATTGTACCCCAGTACTTCATAAAGCGTTAAAGACTGGATATAAAATTCTGCAAATGATTGAAGTATGGGAATTTGAACTGTTGGTTCTGAGCTTAGTCATTTAAATATATCAGGAAGCTTTAAGATTTTTACCTCATGTCAAATCAAAGGAGACAAAGAAAAATACATGAAAGAGTATCATGTATATGAAGGAATAGAATTAATGGAAGATAACATTAGGATGAACCCATGCATGAAACAATCTACACTTCATTGCACGGAAAATGGACATAACGATCACACTTATTGCAAAACAAAAGATTTTGTTTTACTTGGTGTTAACGCAACGCTATGCTACGGGTCTGAGGGTAAACATATGTAAACTTACTGCAGGCAGCATTCCTGCATTTTGGCTGTGTACCGACTATTGTGTTGAAAAGTTGCAAGTCCGCAAAAGATATTATTGATCTGTACTGTGTAGGCTTCTTTCGTCAAGATAATATGTTGAAAGCTACGTGTGAAAAAATTAGTGAATTTGTGTCTGTAGGGAAGACTACTGGCTTAACTACCGATGATTCCGACTAGTTAATGGGTGTTTTTCGGGAGGTTAGCACGAGTTTTGCACCAGAACATAGTATATGTTCTACATTGTATGGTACAGGCAGTCGGGAATACTTTCGCATTGTTAATAGTAAAACTATGCAATATCCTTATTTTGGTCTGCGTGGAAAGGAAGTTACCATTGAATGTATGCACACTAGTGGTATCGAAGAACCGCAAACATATGTTCGTTCATTATTCGAATTTGTACAAGAACATACACTAAATGACGTCAATGATGATGATATTTTTATCGGTATTACTATTGAAAGTTCGCGTCAAAATTAAACAAACGATGTACATGACATGACATCCTAAAAAGGAATTGAATCCCGATATATCGTTCCATATAGTTGAAAATGTTTTAAATACTAATGAACATTTTTGGAAAGAAGGGAGATCCATGCAAGGGAAAAGGTTGAACCCGTGGTTCGGTCAAATAAGAAGATTATGCAGCGCTTCGGAAAAAGTGTTCCATCCCATTGGAGAAACAATGTATATTGTCATCCTTGAAATGGGTAAGACTGATCAACGTTGTAACTACATGTACAAACTAAAGAATTATCCTGAGCTAGTATTAAAACAGACTAAGGATTTGTGCATTGATCCCAATGTTAGTATTGACCATTAACATGGTTGTACTAATGCAGATGCGAAGAAGTTCGAAAACAAACTAGCCTCTGAACACCAGATAATTATTATTTATGAGAAGAACAAATGAGTTAAGAGTATAATATACCCGTGAATTAAAGATGGCAAACAAAATTTACACCTTGTATGAGAACCAATTGATAACTAACATACATAAACGTTTGTAACCCAATGTTTTTGTGGTTATTGTTTGTAGGATCTTACATGTATTATAGTGAATATCTTACTATTACTTATTTCCCAAATAATTCTAGCAGAAGCGTATCTTTCATTATTTTAAATTGACTTGTACATAGTTTTCATTTGTATTGGTGTTAATCAGTTCTTTGCAGCATTTACCACATTCTTTTCATCATTATCAAAACATATCTTTAAAATTATTCCACTATACCGAACTATGCAGTAACTATTGTCAACTTTCTTAGAGAATTACAGCAGTTAGATTCATTTGTTATCAGTTTTACGCTCACAGAAGAAATCAAGTCATACCAAATCCTTTTTTTTTTACACTTTGTATGTGTAATACGTCTACAGAGGAGTAACATTTTCATCCATACGTCTATTATTTCTTTATATTTCTTCATATTTTTCAATCACAAACACTATCACTATCACTATGGTTTTTATTCCAAATTAAGAATTTCTTAAAATCTTTCTGCAAGAATATTTCTATCAGTTGATTAAGAAATGTATCATTATGAATGGCATCATCATATATATGAAAAAACTGTTCTAATTTATTAAAAGTATTGCCGTGCATCTTTTGAAACTCATACCAAATTTCATCTTGTATGTCAATATCCATAACAATGCTTAGTACTTTTGTTTTCAATATATTTTTATCTAACAGAATACAGTCATGGTTTATTGCGTCTTTTAATCCGCGTGCACATCCACTGCAAAGAAGCATACTTCTTCTTTTAGATTCCCACACTTGAAACGCATTTATTAAGCACTGCGTGGTTATGCGAATGTTATCGCAGAAACAAAACCATACGTTTTCAGCATTAGACATTTTTCAGTTCAAATTTTCAACAGTTTGAAAATATTGTTTTTATGTATTTCTAAAACACTAGGCACAAATATTTTCACTGCCCACCATACGGAGAAGAAATCTTTTTCATCGACTACAACGGCACAAGATTATTATATGTACCTTTGTTAACTCTGGTATTTATACGTTTCGCCGTAGGATGTATTGTATTATCTGGATTAACCAATGAAAACAGGTTTGAACAAGTTTAAAGTAGACCTGAAACTCATAGTTTCCACACCCATTAGTTTTAACTGCTATTCTTTTATGATTATGAAGTGATTCTTATATTCAAATTAACTTGAATATTTCATCTTTGCAACAGTTTTTTAAAACAGATAAAGTCACCCATGCCATTTACCCGCGCTTGCTTGAATATCACATCTTTGCAACAGTTTTCTTATAACTGACAAAGTCACCCATCCCGTTTACCCGCGCTTGCTTGAATTTCTATATACTAACATTTAAATTAATAATTAGAAATCACGATACCTGAACACCAATAGATCCTTTGCATGTGTTTGTTTTAATTAGACTATTGGATTCCAACGCAATGTGACAGTTTGATTTGATCCATAAATAATCCCTTTAAAAGTTAAAGGGAAGATTTTAACAATGTCTACTAGATTTTCCGATTCTTAAGTAGTCCTTTGCTCTTGTTATTTTCCAATATTGATTATCTTAAGCTGTATCTAATTTTCTTAAGCTGTATCTAATTATCATTTTCTTACTTTTGACCAGTCTCTCTCTCATGCTGAGTTTCCTACTTTGTCCACAGTCGTCCTATCCTATTACCCATTGAAGCCTTAGCGGTTTACTCCCCATTTCTATTTGCATTCGGTATTGCTTTTGACTTGGTTCCAGCGTAAAATTCATCAGAGTTGTCAACCGGATGTGGGTAGTTGCTCTACTAATGCAGAAAAGTATGTGGGCAGATAAGTACAACAAACAATATCTAAAATAATATTGGTCATAGGAAAGATCAAATGGGAGTAATAAATTGTTTAAGGATCTGAGAAGTGAACTTTGTGCCGAACAATATTGTGTTCGTAACTTTTCTTGGGAATTTTCCCCGTTTTCCCTCATAGTTTTATTCATTTCCTTTAGCCTAACCGACATAAATGTGGTACGTAATACTCAAAGATTTCATTTATTTCATTGTTTAAGGAGAACGAGAATGTTTGTCAGCATTGTTTAGTGTAGGTTGCGAATATATGTTGCAGATGTACTCGCTGTCCAAATCAGCTATTTTGCTACAAACTTATACAAATTCTCATATTCAGTTGATAAATCTCCGAGTGACGATATTGATCACAGCGCAGTACACTTTTTTATAGATAAATAGATACTGAGACCTTCATAGCTAACATGTCCTTAAATACTGATAAGCTCAAACAAAGAAAGAAAAAAAATCTAATTCCTAATAATATTTAAAGTAAACTGAGCAAATTATAAAAGTTTCCAACATCGGCCTCTGCACCCTTTCCTTCTCACGTTTCATGAAATTGGAATTTATTTTACGGATAAAGTGTAGTATATCGCCTATTTATCTGTTGTACAATCAAATAGCTTTATATGTAATAGGGTACACATCTCTGATGTGGTAGTTTGTGATTCGATTCCCATCACCCATGTTTTCCTTCATTTATTCACACACATGTCTTAAGAGGTGTTCTTCATACCCACTAGAAATAAAGATTTCAGTTCAAGTATACTTTCTGACTTGAGCCTATTCAACTTATTGGTATTTAATAGCTTCAGCTATATATCAGGTCTAATTTTGAAGTGCTTACTTAACAAGGAGTCTGCTACGCATATGCACTCTAAAATAATACGAAAAATTACAGTGAGAACTATGAAATTGTTGACAAATCCATCATTAGGTTAGTTCTAGCTTCGTATTGCTTATGAGAAATTCAGTTCACTCTGAAGATCGTAATGTTGGGAAGAAAGATAGGAACATATTTCGCAAAACCATGAAGATTATTGAATACAAACTTCTTGTAGTGTTCATCCTCTTTCTCTTCCTCTCTCTCTCCTTATCTCCCTATCTGCACCTTTCTCTCCATCTCTGGACCTCTCTCTCCCCCTTCCTCTCTGGACCTCCCTCTGTACTTCTCTCTCTGAACTTCTCTCTCTCTCCTTATCTCCCTATCTGCACCTTTCTCTCCATCTCTGGACCTCTCTCTCCCCCTTCCTCTCTGGACCTCCCTCTGTACTTCTCTCTCTGAACTTCTCTCTCCCTATCTCCCTATCTGCACCTTTCTCTCCATCTCTGGACCTCTCTCTCCCCCTTCCTCTCTGGACCTCCCTCTGAACTTCTCTCTCTCTCCCTATCTCCCTATCTGCACCTTTCTCTACATCTCTGGACCTCTCTCTCCCCCTTCCTCTCTGGACCTCCCTCTGTACTTCTCTCTCTGAACTTCTCTCTCTCTCCCTATCTCCCTATCTGCACCTTTCTCTCCATCTCTGGACCTCTCTCTCCCCCTTCCTCTCTGGACCTCCCTCTGTACTTCTCTCTCTGAACTTCTCTCCCTCCATCTCTATACCTTTCTCTATTCATCTCTCTCTTCCTCTAAATGTACATTTTGTTTTGTTTTGATTGTCAGCATTATTCATTTCTCTTAGCTTACAGAGCATAAGGAAAGGAGATTACACTAAATGATCAATGTATCGATTTCACACTAAAAGTAATAAGAATAGTTTTTCTCTTTGTTCTAGCTTGCCTATGATATGAGACGAGATGAAACAAAAGTTTGTATGGTTAAGCGGATAGCGTACATGTCTTTGACAACTAAACTTTATTCGTACTTATAGTTTTCTAATATCATTTTCCATTTATTTCACAAGTAGCTCTTAATATGTTCATAGACTTTAGTGTTTCGAAACATTTAACAACTATTTTTTAACGTTCACACTCAAAGAGTGTTCTGAATTTGCAAAAGCAAATAATCCAATGTAAATTAAATAACACGAATTCAAAAGCTGAGTTTTAATAAAAACGAAATAACACAAAAGCAGAGCTTGAACTCTTAAAAAATTGTAATTGGTAAGTCAAAATACATACCGCAAAGCAGATAATCCAATAAAAGAAATACTCAAAAGAATAAGAAATAAGTAATAAGAGGATTCGATTCCCAAGTAGAATGTTTAAAAGAACTTCAAAGTCTATCAGTTTACTGTCTAAGGACTACAAAGAAAATAGCTTTGATGATGGCGAACTCCAAACAAATTCATACAAATCATGACTATCTTACGTGAAGTTTTCCTTAATCCTACCACGCAAATGTGATGTCAAATAAAATAAGATTGTTTTCACATTACGCTCACAAATTCAAAAGCAGGGGAGGTTTACACCAATTAAATGTTAGAATGAGACTTGACATACAACATGCTTACTGTACTATCTTCACGAATACATATTTTCAAACTAATTGTTGAACCAAACTTCACCTTAGATGGTTGAGATCCCGGGTTGACCAACTAAAATTATGGCTGAACATATTGGGTCTGTAACTTTTCCAAGCGTTCCCCTCAGAGTTTCTTCATTTTACCAATTGCTTTATCCTAGACAAAATAATTGTGAGGTGTCACATTTCATTTTAATACACAGTCAAGGGGAAATCATTTCAATACATAGCGAAGAGAGACCAGTAATTATTTATTTATTTAACTAGTAAAGAATCTGATTTCAAATTTCAATATAAGACAGCCGTGGGTCAGTGGTAGTACCAACAGTTAGACTTGTAGTGAACTCTCTTGGAGTTTTTTCAAGACGAAACAACATTAAATCATTCATTTCTCATAATTACTATCTCCTTTAGCCTATCCAAGTTTAAACTTTGATTAGTTTACCACAAGACAAAGAGAAATATTACTGGTGAAAAAAAATAAAATAAGCAATTACCAATAAGAAAATACTACTTCAATTTTCTTTCTCTCTTTTCAATTGTTTTGAAATCTTCAAGGTTTGTACAGTATAGTTCCCTGAACAGTTTGTTTTCTACTGTACCAACTAAAATTGTTTCATGGCCAAGTGGTTAGTATGATCGTCTTGGCTAACTGAATAGTACATCAGCGTTGGACATTTCATATTTTTATTTGTACGAAAACATTTTCTAATATCACGCATCGAGGGTTCGATTCCCGAAGACAGGTCAAGTGACATCAGATTAATTCTTACAAGGAATGTTCTAAGAATTTAGAAAAAAAAAAGAGACTTCTTGCTGAAAAATAGAGACTTCTTGGTGAAAAAAAAATAAACTCAAAATTCAACCATTCATCAAAATAGAACCTGCATTAATTTCAAGTATATATAACAGAAGAAACCTTATATGTTTGCACATTAGTTATTGAGACTATTATCAAAATACCTCAGCACTGTTAAAAAGTTAGAAAGGTTTTAAAAATTCAGAGGAAAGAAAACACAAATTTCCCAGCACCCATCCAGCAAGAACACAGGATTTATTTACAAATATATATACACATATATACAAATATTTACATGCCAACAATTACTTCACCCCCTTCTTCCTCCACTTCCTTCACTTCCTCTTCCATCAGTTCTTCTTCTAGTTTTTGCCCCCACACTTTACACACCCTCCCCTCCAAATCCCACTTAATCCCCAAAATCTCCTTTACACTTGACTCTTTTTGTTTTTCTGATTCATAATGTTCTAATATTACATTATTTACGCAGTTCGAGCATGTGTGCCATCTTTGTTTTTCAATATTTAGAGGGCATGCTGATGATAAATAATATGATTTTCTCTCCCCTCTCTCACGTATTTTTTTGTGTACAATATTCAATGCACGTCATGGGTGCGCTGCATGGGGCTGGTTTAATTCTTTTTAGAAGAAATGTTCTTAATTTTCTTCGGCATTCCCACAAATTCAGTGATGATGTTGTTGGTTGGTGTTGGGACTCCATTTCTTCTGCAAAATAATAAAAAATAAAAATTATTAGTACAACATAATTTCACCGAAATAGTGCAAATTATACTTAATAGAAATAAAAATTCTGTTATTCTATCCACGTACGAAAATCAGTTTCTTTTAGCCTATAAAAACTATCTTTAGTTTGCAAGAGCTATGTAGGATTCTGGCAAAGTACTTTATACATTTTCGAATTCTCAATAAATCTGTACAAGCAAACTATCTGTGTTGTGTAAGACCCAAAGCTAAACGTACCGATAACTTAAGATCAAATTTGGTGTTCCCTCACAATATAATCGTTAACGCTCTTGCATTCGGTGCAAGCACCCTCGGGTTCAATTCCCGGTAGGGGAACTAGTGTTCCCCTCACAGCGTACTCGCTAACACTCTTGCATTCAGTGCGAGCACCACCGGGTTCAATTCCCGGTAGGGGAAGTAGTGTTCCCTCACAGCGTAGTCGCTAACGCGTTTTGGCTTTAATGCGGGTGGTTCCGCGTAGCGTACTTGCTTTCGCTTTTGCGTTCAGTGTGAGCGGGCCCCGGGCCCGATTCCCGGTATAAAGGTGTCGCGACGCGGACGTACCCGAAAACGTATTCAAAGCAAACGGTTCTGGTCCAATTACCGGCGGGGCATTTAGTCAAAATAATAATAATAATGATTTTCTCATTTACACCAACAAATGTCATGCATGATACCTAATTTCCCTCTTTTCCCGAATAGTGTGCACGCTGAAAATTGTCTGATCTCACAGGTTAAAATGTTTAGAGATCGGAAATATAAAATCAAATCAATCTTTTTTTCATCGTATAAAAGATAAATCTAATTCATCCGCAAAAACTCTTGCACTTGTAAAATCCTATATCTCAATCCCGATAAAAAAAACTTATATGAATCCACTTCAACAACATAACAATCAAAATTTTGATGTTATAAAACGGCATTTATACAAATTATTTATTTATTTAAAAAGTGGTAAGGTGTTCACTTTATATGTTTAGGGGGTCTGTAGTTCAATTCTAGGTCATGCCAACTGAACAAACACTATGTCTGCGGATTCCTTATACTTTTTATACTACTACTACCAATATGTTTCCAGGAAAAAAAATCAGAACCAGTACATTAGCAATAGCGATTTAATACTATTTTAATAGAACTAGTAGTGACACCTATCGGTAAAAGTCATAATTAAAGATTAGTTGTGCGTTGAAAGTCCCGCAGTGCTGACGCGTGTGCGACAAAGTTCCGTATATTTCTCAGGTGAGTATAGTATATATGTTTTCAATGTGTAATAAATTATAGCACATGTTTGTATATTCTGTTGGTCTTAATATTCTATCAAAGTATTGAAAATCAAACGCGTATAAGTAAAACTATTGGATTAAATAAGGAATATAAACCCAAGTCTTTCAGTGACAGAGCAAATATTTACTTAAGTGGTGCGGTACCACATCATTTCTGGGGTATGAAGTCCCAGTCTTTCAGTGAGGGATCCCCTCTACTAGTATTGCTGCATACATTTACATTGAAATCCTAGTGCCAAAAAAGACGGGATAAAACCAAAATCTCTCACTGCAAAAGACGGCATTCAGTAATTGAAAAGTTGTGAGGGGGAATTCACTCCGGGTATAGTCCCTCTTCCTCCACGCAAAAAGAGCGCGTTCACACTGCATTGGATTCTCTTTCTGCATCCCTAACAAGATATTTCGTATTTCATTTCATTTTTACAAAGCCAATATTTATTTTTTCTCACTCATTACCTTGCTTAATATAGAGTTAGTATGTACAAAAACCATGTGACTACCATATGATTAAGATTCTGAATATTGCAACACATGTTAAAAATACGCAAGTTCATATTCCCATCACTTATTCAGAAATAAAGAACCTTAAATTTCTCTCACTTAATTACATTCTTTCATTTGTCATGTCTTGGAAAAGAGAACCGTTTGAGTATTCACTACGTTTCGTGATGAACAACCCATTCTAATACGAAATCAAAGGGAGAAGTCTACTGTTATGATCCAAAATGAATCAATGAACGTACTTCTTTTCTTTCGAGTCTAACTGTGGGAAAGAAAAGTCTACACATTTACGTAAAATTGCAATATTCACATGTATCTTGGAAAATTGCATCCACTACATCTAAGAACTCTTTATATAAAACACTTAATACTGACTGATTTTCTAAAATATTAGGGATACAAGCAAACAAATGTCTATCTTTTCTGTTGAACTTAATTATTTTACACTAAACAATATATTTTGAACATTATCTGTAGTAAATATTAAATATGTATCTGTTCTAAAGTGTTCTTTATGTGTAAACTGCTTATTTTCCGAAAAGACAATCCAATATGAATACAGATTCATGACAAATCATTCAGACACAATGTATTTATATAAAATCTACCATCAAAAATATTGGACAGTACGCAGTTCAGTTTAATCACAATTTCAGTTATAAAGATTCAAAGAAATTGCACACTTGATTTTGCCGTAAAGTCCGTCAGTGGCGGGTCTTAAGGTAGATTGTCAAACATTTCTAAAATACCAGCTATTATGTAAAGTATCTCATTGACGGGTCTTAAGGGACATCACCATGCATTTCTAAAACTATAAGTCCAACCGTCATTGGCGGTTCTTAAGGGACGTCACCACGCATTTCTAAAACTATAAGTCCAACCGTCATTGGCGGTTCTTAAGGGATGTCACCACGCATTTCTAAAATACCAACTAATATGTAAAGTATCTCATTGGCGGTTCTTAAGGGATGTCACCACGCATTTCTAAAACTATAAGTCCATCCGTCATTGGCGTTTTCTTAAGGGATGTCACCGCGCATTTTTTCTCTAAAAAATTAACACTGCCAAGATATTTCTCGTGTCCCCCCACATATTCTTAACTATAATATAATAATGCTAATTCCATTCTTCACTCTTTCCTGTGGTTAACTTGTCCAAAAACACAACCGAAACGGAATCAAAACTCAAACATAGTCTTCAAACAAATTTTAAAAAAAAAATATATATATATATATTTCGTTCCTTCGTGGTGACCGTTCAGGAAGCTAGCTTTTCCGGTGTTGGTAAACCCACTGTTTGGCAACACAAAAGGCGATATAAGTCGGACGCGATTCCCTCAGGTTTGGGGGGCTATGCCCCCCATGTATGGTTTCCCCTGTTTGGCAAACACAGAAGCTGTTATAAGTCAAACGCGGTTCCCACAGGTTTGGGGGGCTATGCCCCCATGTATGGTTTCCCCTGTTTGGCAAACACAGAAGCTGTTATAAGTCACACACGGTTCCCTCAGGTTTGGGGGGCTATGCCCCCATGTATGGTTTCCCCTGTTTGGCAAACACAGAAGCTGTTATAAGTCAAACGCGGTTCCCTCAGGTTTGGGGGGGACTATCCCTCATGCACAGTTCCCCGATTTTCGGTAAACACGTAAGGGAATGTAAGTCAGACGCGAATCCCTAAGGTTCGGGGCGTTATGCTCCCCACAAATTGAAACATATTGGCAAACTCATAGCTCGTTTCTACACCGTGTTAATTATTTTCATAAGAAAAACAATATGTGTTAATTTTCTAGGAGGAGTCCCACCATTCGATACTTATGCAAATATATCTAATCAATTATAATGATATAAAACTTACTTGAATATATTATCTTCTTCTTTGAACAAACACAGAAAAATCCAGAAAATCACTTTAAAGAAACAATGCAGAAGCAAGGCAGAAGACTTCACGAGCAAAATTGTTAATACAGGAAATGTGTACTCCATTTATATAATATATTTTTTTATTTATTCATTAACATAAGGGGAATGGAATAGGGGGAGAAAAAAATAAAGTAAATGAATTTGCCTTGTAATACAGCATTGCCTCAGTCTGCAAAGAAGCAGAAAAGAATTCCTTTGTCGGTCTCTTGCCGAATCGAAGCAAATATTTCTTTTCTATAGAGGTAATACCAAGGAATTTTCACACAATGCCTAAAGTTTGAAAAACATCGCCATCATGTCTGAATTCATACCTTAAAGACGCCAAATTGTCGTATTTTTCACAGCAAATAGTTGTTTACCAAGCAATAAAATTCGTTAGTTGGGTTCAGGCAACAATGTTCCTAAATTTTAAAATTCCGGCTTTATTCAGTAAGCTAGATAGCTATCATTTCAACAACTGTTTCAATAACTTGTATCTTGCCGAAAAGAACAGGACAATTATTGTATGTTGTAATTCTACAGGTTCTTTTTTGTGTGTGTGTGTTGTTTTGCAGTAGTCAAAATGAAGGACAACCATTTATTCATCAGGTTATTGGCAATGAGTACAAGGACATCCTGCTTGTTTGTCCATCAGGTTAGTGGGCGGGGAATAGGTTGTTGTCCGCAAACCATCCACCAGAACTGGTTTGAAAAACACCCTTTGTGAGGAAAAATGTGTCAGTTATCGCCGTTGGGGGGAGAGAAGGTATAAGCATGTTCACACAGGATGCAGCCAAAGAGTGGCAGTGAGGGGTGGGGAAAAAATGTGTGTCACGTGTCGCAGGGTAGAAACCTGATCACACAGAATGCGGTCAAGAGATGCGGGGGAAGGGTGGGGAGCGGGTAGAAACTTGTTCACACAAGACATTGATGATGGAAAGAGAAGCGGGGGAAGGGTTGGTTCTCCCGTTCACTCAAACTAGAGGGAGTGATTGGCCCCCATGGTTAAACATTGGAGGTGGAGCAAACTGGTTTTTCATGGCCAATCATATCGCAAGGTTGTTTGCATAGGGTGTGAGAAACTGAACGTCAATCTTCACCCTCAGTATTACAATGGCGCTTGGAGAGAACACAGAACCTTGCGTATCTGCGAATTTCGTACTGAGCAACGCTGAAAAATAGCAGAGTTAAGTCTGTCATTTAAGAACCATACAAGCTAAACGAAAGAAGTGCAGTTCGCAACAAGAAAAAATAGATGAAAATAAATAAATATTTCTTCCTATCCTTCCTTTTTCCCTCCCATCTTAATACTTTACGCCGTAAAACAAAGCACCATTAAAAATCGTTGCTAAACATTGGAGCTTAAAGGGTGTAATCATATTCATTATTCATAATTTTCTAGTTCAAATAAGAGTGTTCAATTAGTTACGAGCTTTACAAGTCAGATCATAATTAAATTAATGGGGAAAAACCTTGTGGGAACTAAGGACCGCGTTTTAAGCCATATACTGAAGTTCTAATTATCTAAATCATAGTTTTAATTCTAATTTGATTATAATTTCGATTCAAAAAACGTATTAAAGCATGTTTAAAGCTAGGAACAGCGTTCAAAGTCGTATCCTCAATCAAAATCGTGTTGGATCGCGTTTGAAGCTAGGGATTGCGTTTTAAGCCATATACTGAAGTTCTAATTATCTAAATCGTAGTTTTAATTCTAATTTGAATATAATTTCGATTCAAGAAACGTATTAAATCATGTTTAAAGCTAGAAACAGCGTTCAAAGCCGTATCCTCAATCAAAAATCGTGTTGGATCGCGTTCAAAGCCGTATACCAATGCTCTAATTATCTAAATCATGTTTTTAATTCTAATTTGATTATAATTTCGATTCAAGAATCGTATAGGAGCGTGTTTCAACAAGAAAGGAGGTCATTCCACTTTTCCAAACAACCTCTATTGCACAAGTAATAAAACCACTTCCCCCAGAAACTTCCCCCAAGCCCGGGGCCGGTCTCCCCAAGGCCGACACGGCCATATTGACATCAAATCTACACAGTCATAAAAGCAATAAAAGCAATTAAGGGGGCAATAAAATCTATTCAAGTGTAGAAGTCGCTCCATCTCTACTACTTCGCTACCTCCTTTCTCGACTCCAATTCTACTCCAGTTCCAAAAAATAATAATTTTCTAGTACAATTTTTGAGAATAAATATAAAGGTACAAAATGTCAATATAAAGATCCTGCCTGACTTAATCCTAGTTACTATTACTAGGTACTACCAGGGGCGGATCCAGAGGGGCGATCAGAGCGATTGCCCCCCAGAAGAGGAAACTTTCTTATTTTATATATAAATAAAACCAATCCCAGAGTTTGGAGCTCTCAAAAGTAGCTCTAAGTAGCAGTATTACAACCCACCGCCCCCCCAGAAGTCCGTCCTGGATCCGCCCCTGGGTACTACAAAATAGTATAATCAAATAGTAATAATATTAATACTTAGTCAAATTACTATATCTGTGCTAATCATACAACCGTTTGTTAAATATACAGAGTGGCCACAAACTCCCGTTACCTCTTGATAAATGGTAAAAACGAGAATCCACATTTTTATGAAGAGTTGGAACAGAATCCCCCTGTATGTGATGATATGGGCAGCCGTGGATAGTAGACGCACGTTTGGGCCGTTCTCTTTCGACGATGTTGTGAATCACCAGTGATATCTAGACATGTTCCAGAATTAGTTTGTTCCTCCTTTGGAGGAGCACGGAATCAGAGAGACATGCTGATTTCAGCATGATGGAGCACCTGCCCATTATGTCTTTTTCGTATGCGAATGTCTTACGGAAGTTTTTTTTGAACGTTGGATTGGTCGTGGTAGTCCAGATATGTCCGTACCATTTGCCTGGCCACCACGAAGCCCAGATCTCACAATTTGTGATAATGCGCTATGAGGGTTCATAAAGGACATCGTTGCACAAAACCGTTATGATACCGCTACCGAACTGACAGAAGCTGTGAAACAAGCTTTCACTTAAGTTACACCTGCAATGTTCCGCAAAATGTCGCACAGAACCTGGCGGCGTATTATCCTTTGTTATGAGAATGACGGTCGACAAACTGATCCTTTGGACACTTAATGTTTCCTATCTCAATAAAACTTCTCGAAAGCTTTCTTTCATTACATTCATTTCTTTCCGAGTACTATTTATATACGTTTAGTAGTTTATGTTAGATATTTTCATGGGTAACGAGACCTCGTGGGCACACTCTACTAATCATAGAACCGGTTGTTAAATTCTAATCATAGAAGTGGTTGTTACATACTTGTACTAATCACACAACCGGTTTTTAAACGATTTGAATGACACCACTGACTTCAAGGATGTTATAAAATAGAGGATCTGCCCATACGTATCTTCATCATATGAACTCAATGAAGCCGAGAAACAATTGAGTGTCGCCTGAGCCGGCAAGTCTGATTGGCTACTCTCGTTTCCGCCATGATTGTTGTCTCGAAACATTGCGATCTTAGTGGTGCGGAGTGGGCAGAGTATGTGTGGCGAAGCTGTGACGTATGGCTTCACAATTTTGTTGTATGGGCAGATCCTCTATTTTATAACATCCTTGACTGATTTAATAGAAGGAAGTTTCAATCTTGTGTGTGACGCTTCTAATAGTTCACAGTCGCCCTAATAGATGTCACTATGTACGCTTCCTGACTGCTTGATGGCAATAGAGGGCGCTAGCATGCACACAACTCGCAGATTTAACTGCAACTTAATTAAATTCTGTTAATAAATAATTGACATTTTTCATAGCGTCATGGACCTCCCACCCACCACTCCATAAATAAATTTGGTTAAAACTCTATCATATTTTTATTTATTTATTTATTTATTTATTTATTTATTTATTGAAACAGAACACAACAGGTATTATACCCAATTACAGTGTTCATCTTTCATGAAATAATATATTTACAATTTCCCTTTTAAACCTTGTGAGGCAATCAGCGTAAATATCTATATTATTTGTCATTTTTAAGAGTCTGTTGTAGGTTGCACTAATCCTCCATGTTGGCGACTTATTTAGGATATTAGTCCTTGCTTTTGCACAATAAAATAAGTTATAGTTTTCTGGACGTGTTTTTCTACCTGGAACGTTTATTTGAAAGCTCGAAAGCAATTCGTTGCAGTCTAGCTTATTATTAAGTACCTTGTACAAAAATATCATGTCAGATAACGTTCTTCTTTGTTTGAGGGTTAGAGTTTCAAAATTCCTATTCAATGAATTAGTGTTTTCAGTTCTTGGGAAAATGTTTGTTTCCTTATATACAAGATATCTAAGAAATTTGGACTGGATTTTTTCTATTTTTAGTGAGTTAATTTTTGTATCTGGGTTCCATACAAGCGTCGCGTATTCGAGTTTGGATCGAACGTAAGTTTGATATAATTTATGAAGTGTGGCAGGTTTACGAAACTCCCTACTAATTCTTAGAATAAACCCAAGATTTCTGTTCGCTTCATTTATTATGTTATCAATATGCGGTTCAAATGTAAATTTCGTATCATACATTACTCCTAAATCATTGACAGTACTTACAACGGGTAGTTGAGTCTCATTAATTGAATATTTAAATTGCACTGGTTTTTTACGTTTTGTAATACTCATGATTTTACATTTACTAATATTTACATTCAATAAATTACTTTGACACCATTGCACCACTGAATTTATGTCTTGTTGAAGTTGATTACAGTCATTTATGGAATTTATACATCTAAAAAGTTTGAGATCATCGGCATACAACAGTTTGTGGGAATACGTTATACATCTAGGAAGATCATTTATAAATATTACAAATAGTAGTGGACCCAAATTTGATCCTTGTGGAACACCAGATAGTTGCAAGTATTCGGTTGACTTGTATCCCTTATATACAACGAACTGCCTTCGGTCTCTCAAATACGACTCGAAGAGCCCAATTAACTCTGCGGAAAAGTTAAATTGACGAAGTTTCTCTATTAGTACCTTGTGATTTACTCTATCAAATGCTTTCGCAAAATCGGTGTAGATAATATCTACTTGACCACCCTGATCTAGGGTTCTTGCTACAAAATTGTTAAGAATACTGAGATTTGTGACTGTCGATCTACCCTGGACGAAGCCATGCTGGTATTCTGAAATTGATAGTTTTATATGATTTTCAATCCGTTTATAAAGAATAGATTCAAACACTTTAGCAAAAGTACTCAATATTGATACAGGCCTATAATTTTGAATATCTTTACCATTATTAGACTTAGGAATGGGACAGACTTTTGTTATTTTCCATTTACTGGGGAATTTACAAGTAGAAATAATTAGGTTGAATAAAATATAGAGTGGAAGTAGAAAGTGTTCTTCACATCCCTTTACTATATAATCTGGAATACCGTCAGGTCCTATCGTTCCTTTCCCCTTCAGTTTTCTTATTGCTTTTTTAATTTCAGTCATCTCAATTTTTAGAATCCTTAATTTGTCCAGTGTCTCATATGAGCTGTTACTATTACTACTGCTATCCATGATATCTTCGTTATTATAGACTGACTGAAAATATGTAGCAAATGAATGTGCAATCTCGTCATTACTAACTAATTCTTGGCTATTGTATGTCAGCGTGTTACAATTAAGGTGTTGGGTCTTAGTTTTAACAAAAGTCCAGAGCTGGGAAGGATCAGTTTGTAACGTGTTTTCTGTATTCGCAACAAAGTTACTATATTCTGTTCTAATTTCTTTTTTAAGTTCATTTCGTAACTTCTTAAATTCTAGTAAGTGATAAGCTATATTTCTGCTATTGTGCTTAATTGCCCTGTGGTGATGGGCTTTTGTTTTTATTTTCCTAATTATATTCTTAGTAAACCAAAACGGGTACTTTCTATTTACCTCTTTTTTGAGAGGAATGCACTTATCAAAAATATTACATATTATATTATAAAATGATTCTGTAGCCGTATCAACCTCAGAATAACAGCTAAGGAATGTCCAGTCAATATTTTGAAGTTCAGAATAGAGTTGCCTAAAATTAGCTTTTCTAAAATTATATGTGCTGATATTACTTTTTTTGTTTATACCTAATAATTTGCTTAATTTTACTGTTATGGATAATGCTGGGTGGTACACATCCTCCTTTACTAAAGGAAATATGTCCCTAGTGACTGTTACGCTGTCTAAGTTCGAAAGTACTAAATCTAAAGTTTTACCAAGATTATTCCTAATATTATTAAAAGATGCTATATTGTACAACGACATAAAATTATGTAAGCATTGATATTTGGCTGAGGTATTCAGAAAATTAAAATCTGTGCCTGTGATTTCTGGTAAGTTAAAATCACCAAATAAGAGGATAGTGCAACCTGGCTGACATTTTGACTCTATACCTTGAAAAACCTCTTCATACTGCTCTATCTTTGAATTAGGTACAAAATATACAATACAAACATATATGGTCATTTTATCAGTTGTAATCTTTGTTAATATACAATCTGTACTTATTTCAGTGCAGTCTATAGCAAATATCTTATATTTTTTCAGCACAGCTAGTAACACTCCCCCTCCCCTTTGTTTCCTTGTTTCTTTTAGATTTCTATCACATCTAAACACTGAATATCTGTCATCAAAGAGTTCTGTGTCATAGTTGTCGCTTTTCAGCCACGTTTCACTTATTCCAATTATATCATAGTTTGATGACAAGATATTACAATAGAAATTGTACGTTTTGGTCCTCACCCCCCTAGCATTTTGATAAAAGATATTTAGGAGTGTGTTGGTGTCTTTTCTTTGTCCCTTGGTATTTTCAACTTTCACTTCTTGCAAATGACCAGATTTTTCATGCTTCACTTCCTTACCTTTGCTTAAGTCCTCTCTATGTCAGGGCATCACCTTCCCCCCTCGACCTCTTGTAGCTGTCAATCTTGTGTTTCTCCTACATAGTTGAGGAAATGACGCATCATCACCTGTCCTTGAACAGTGATCCATTTGCATTGTTTCCAACTCACTTGAACCACCTTGTGAAGAAAGTTCACTCTGATCACACACATCACTAACACTTCCCAGCTCTTCTAACACAAATGGTTTATTATCAATGTACACTTTATCAAATCTTAAGAAAGCGCGTTTACCTTCTTTGGCTGTTTTCATGTGTACCGTCAGTTTCTTTCTCACTTCACGAACACGCGCGGAAAAGTCCTCAAATATTATAGTGGGAGTCCCTTTTGCCTTATACGCACTTCTTAAAATCTCTAACTTCCGTTTATATGAGAGAAATTTCACAATAATGGGCCTGTTCCTGCCTCTGCCTAGTCTATGCGCTCGCTCAATATCGTGTTCCGAGAGTTCAATTCCGAGGCGTTCTTGAACAAACTGTCTCACTGCATTCTCACAATCCTCCCAAGTTTCATTGTTCTTCCCTTGTAAGTTTGTAAAAATTAGATTGTTCCGTCGCGAAAAATTCTCAAGCCTATCTATTGTATTTCGATTCATTACAATTTCTGCCCTAAGTCTTTTATTCTCCTCTTTCACCTCTCTTAACTCACTCAGCACACCTTCTAACCGTTTACAAAATTCAGCATTGCTCTCGCACAGGCCATTCATCTTCCTTTCCATTGTCTCCAATTTTGCGAACACATCCTCCAAGGTTCGGGGCCCAGGGTTGGTCTCTAAACCAGCTATGACTAGCAGAATTGAGACAACTACTCCTACGAAGAATAAATTAACGTTACTTCGGAAATGTATGCTATGGGGATGGCAACACTTCACACGCAACCTCGCGTTGAAGAGTCCAATACTAACTCTCCAATATTCAAGCGACACCCCCATGATTTCACGCTTCACCGATTCCTGGAGCACCTACAAACACGTCTTACTTCAGCGACTCCTCACGACATTTCAATTATCGATTATTTTTGTCATCAATACTATACAGTATTTACAGTAATTTTGAAATATATTTACTGGAATAACAATCCGTTTGCTTTTCGAAATGAAGATAACATCTACATACATTATTTACAATCCAATTCTTTTCTCTAATTAGTTCAATAAAAACCTAGGTGATGAAACGTGGTATCTCAGTAAGGGCCCGATGACATATTGATGCCTCACTTAGAAAAAGGCACATTGAGGAAAGCTTTTGGAAGTTCGCTTCAAGATGTTGATCTCACATAAGTAACAAATATGCTTCATGAAGACTTTCTCTAAGTTGGTCTTATAACTCAACGTACAGTGAGATATAACACAGTGTGAATATCTATATATTAAAATGCTACGTTTATATGTTTGTGGTCAAAAAAAGTTTATATGTTTGTGGGCCAATTCTATTGACAATAATATCTCGGAAATCACAAGCTCTAGATGCGCTTTCACTGATCGATTGCAAATTTTGTGTAGATTGTTTAGTTCTAATTGAATATTAAAAAAAACATGGACGTTATTTCTTTATTGTATTTTTAAGGGGTGCACTGGAAGCGTTGAATTTTTAAAAAAGTAAAGCGTCATATCCTACGAGTTATGCATTCCAACACCACATAATTATATACGGGGGTAGTATATCTATCAGGCGTTTGTTTCAAGTCCAAATGATAATGGAAAACAAAGGATAACCATTTCTCCAGTCTATGATGAATCTTTATTGTTTGGACTGTTTTGCGCGATGAAGACCATATATCACTGACATTATAATAATTTGTGTGTGTAATGCATTTGCTTATTACATACTGCATGCAAGAAGAAAGAAAACACTGATCATACATGAATTAGAAACTCCAACCGGAATTAGGCTCAAATCTTGCACACGGTGCGAGATATTGAAAAAACAATCGAAAAAAAATCTCTCGTTTATGGTACCCCTTGCTGATTTTATCAATACGTCTTTCACTTGTGTCTGTAAAGGGACAGGTACAGATATTGTAAGGAATAACAAGGAGATTCATGCTCATATGTGAAGGATGCGCTGTGTAGAAAGCGCTAGTTCAGCTAGTGTAATATTTAAATATGTACAAAATACATTTGTAATATTTGGAGGATACCCGGCCCACTCGACGACAAAAAAATTGAAACCGAAAAGGAGAACAGCACAAAAACTGTTGCGACGTTCAATTTGACGTCAACACCAAATGATTCATACCAAAAGAAAATATTTAGGAAACAGAAAAAATAAATAAAACTAGCTTATTGAAAGCAGTTGTATCAGAAATAGAAAGAGATAACTTGTTTACTTTTACGGCAGAAGATGATCTTGACGTCGATATAGGACGAGATCAGGGCCGGATTTCTAAGTAGGCTGCAACGTAGAAATGGCAGATTTTAAAGAAGCGGCAAATTTTAACTTTTAAAAAAGAAGAATTTGAAGTTACAAGTTTCGTAAAACAAAATTAGACATCACCGGACGGAAAAACACATAATCAAATTGATCACGTGTTAGTAGATAGAAGAAGGCAATCTAGCATAATTGATGTCCGGTCGTTTAAAGGGGCTGATTGTGACACTGATCACTACCTGGTAGCAGAGCAGCGATAATACGAGAGAGATTATCGTTGAATAAAGGTAATATTCATTGTCCGAAAACGGAGAGACTTAATTTAAAAAAAAAATTGAAGAGAGCCAGGTAAGAGAGGAATACCAAATTGAAGTTTCGAATAGATTCCCGACTTAGAAGATTCGGAGTGCACTAGTTTTGTCGCCTTTCTTGTGAATTGGAATAATGATTGATTCTTTCCTCTCTTGTGGCAATTCTTCCTTGTTCCAGATAAGGAGAATGAGTTTGAGTATCTTGTTCCACAATTTTTCGCCTCCAGCTAAAATTAACTCAGCCGGAATTTCATCTACACCCGGAGATTTGTGTTTCTTTAATTTCTTTATAGCGGTTTCTACTTCTATTCGGTTGGGTTCTGGAATATACGGTTCTGCAGAGTGTATCTCCTTTTCTCCATTTTCGGACAATGAATATTAAGTTTATTCAACGATAGTCTCTCTAGTATTATCGCTGCTACCAGGTAGTGATCAGTGTCACAGTCAGCCCCTTTAAACGACCGGACATCAATTATGCTAGATTGCCTTCTTCTATCTACTAACACGTGATCAATTTGATTATGTGTTTTTTCGTCCGGTTATGTCTAATTTTGTTTTACGAAACTTGTAACTTCAAATTCTTCTTTTTTAAAAGTTAAAATTTGCCCCTTCTTTAAAACCTGCCATTTCTACGTTGCAGCCTACTTAGAAATCCGGCCCTGAACTCGTGCTATATCGACGTCAACATCATCTTGTGCCGTAAAAGTAAACAAACTCTCTCTTTCTATTTCTGACACAATGGTTTCAATAAGCTAGTTTTATTTATTTATTTATTTATTTATTTTGTTTCCTAAAAAGTTTTCTTTTGGTATGAATCTTTTGGTGTTGACGTCAAATTGAACATCGCAACAGGTTTTATGCTGCTCTCCTCTTTTGGTCTCCATTTTTTTTTTTTTCATCAAGTGGGCCGGGTATCCTCCAAATTGGCAGTAAGCTTCTTTGGGCGTTCTCCACACATAAACACGGCCCGTGGTTGGGAATAGGGTGAAGAATGACTCATCCGACCATATCACACGTTTCCATCCTCAACGGTCAAAGTTGCATGGTCGCGGCACCATTTGCGGCGTGCGAAAGCGTTATGGTCCCTGATGAGCGGTTTGTCCCGTGCAACACGATCCCGTAAGTTCATGTCATGTAATTCGCGGCGGACTGTGATTGCCGAAACAGGGTGGTGGAGGTGCTGATTGAGTTCCTCCGTCACTTGCTCCGCAGTGGCAAGACGGTTCTGCGTGACAATGCGCTTTAATACCCGGCGTGACCTGTCACTCGTGATTTTCTTCCGCCCACTGTTCCGCTTCCCCGATGTGGTTTTCCCATGTGTTGTGTAGGCCGTCATCACCTTCGACACTGTCCCACGCGACACACTTAACACAGTAGCCACTGCCGTCACACTCACTCCACATAACTGCACACCAACAATTTGCCCTCTTTGAAAATCTGAGAGGTCTCCCATTTTACACTACCTCCGTCTGCTGCAGCCACTGGACACTGCTGTTCCACTGCGCCTGACGTAGTATGGAGACCGACCTAACACACCACTACCAGCGGTCCGGCGCTGCGGGCGCCACGACACCACTGCCGACCCATACATGTGACGTGTTGCCAACTACAGGTGTTTCCATTTTTCTGATCACCATCTGTACATGTCCCGGATGTTTTTATTTTTACTATTATCTTCAAGTTCCTTAATTTTAGCTTTCAGAAAATCGCATTTCTTTGTTCTAAAAATGTTGGAAGTTTCCCGCCTGATATCTGCGAACTTTTGTGTAGTTATTTCATTCGGATTTTGTAGCCAGCGTAATTTTGCCTGTTTTCTCTTCTCTGCTAGTATTATGCATTCCTGGTCGAACCATGGTTTGTTCCTATGTATTTCCGCGTGTCCCAATTTTTCTTTTGCTGAACTTTTAATGCTATCTATAATTTCAATCCAGGTATCCTCAAACTGACAACTGACAAAACTGTCTGTAATAATTATCGAGGCATTTCTCTTCTGTTAACATCCTATAAAATCCTTTCAAATATTCTATTAGCAAGATTGACCCCATACGCAGATGAAATTATTGGAGATTATCAGTGCGGATTTAGACGAAATCGATCAACTGTCGACCAAATATTTACCATTCGCCAAATACTCGAAAAAAAAAAGTGGGGATACAATACCCCGGTACATCAACTATTTATTGATTTTAGAAAAGCGTACGACTCGGTTAGGAGAGAAACATTATACAACGTTCTTACAGAACTTGGAATACCGAGAAAGCTAATTAAGATATGTTTAAATGAATCCCAAAGTAAAGTCCGGGTGGGAAAATTTTTGTCCATGAGCTTTCACGTCGAAAATGGCCTGAAGAAAGGAGATGCGTTGTCGCCATTATTATTTAATTTTGTTCTGGGATACGGTATAAGGAAAATCAAAGATAGCAACCAGGGCCTACAGTTGAACGGTATGCACCAGGTTATATCATATGCTGATGATGTAAATTTAATAGGGGATGATAGGAGAACAGTAGAAATAAATGCAGAGATATTATTAAACGCTTGCAGGGACATGGGTTTAAAAGTAAATGCAGAGAAAACTAAATACATGGAAGTGCGTCGGGACCGTAATACAGCAAATTATGGATGCATTAAAATATTAAATAATGCTTTTGATAAAGTGGATAGTTTCAAATATTTAGGATCAATATTAACAGAGGAAAATCATATTCACGAAGAAATTAAATGTCGACTAAAAGCAGGGAATTCGTGTTATTATTCGGTTCAAAATCTCTTGTCGTCGCGAATTCTGTCGACGAATTTGAAGCTTAAAATATATGAAATGATAAATATATCTTATTCTGTATGGCTGCGAAACATGGTCGCTTACTCTGAGGGAAGAACATAGACTGAAAGTATTTGAAAACAAGATCCTGAGAAGAGTATTCGGACCCAAGAGGAAGGGGAATGGGGAATGGCGGAAACTTCATAACGAGGAACTACACAAGTTATATGGTTTTCCCAACATTGTTAGGGTCGTCAAGTCTAGGAGGCTTAGGTGGGCGGGTCATGTAGCTAGAATGGAAGAAAGTAGAAACGCTTTCAAAGTCTTGACTGGAATACCAATCGGAAAACGACCATTAGGAAGACCTAGGCGCAGATGGGAGGACAATATTGAGATCGATCTCGCAGAGATATGAATACAAAGTAGAAACTGGATGCAGTTAGCTAAGGATAGAAGTCAGTGGAGAGCTTTTGTGAACGCGGCACTGAACTTGCGGGTTCCATAGGTCATAGAGTTAGTTAGTTAGTTAGTTTTAGTTAAGACTGCAATACTAGTAAACTAATAATAATTTGAGCTACAAGAATAACAAATTGTCGGTGTATTTCTTATTGAGTGTCAAAATATTACTTCACTCCATAGACCACTTGATTTCTATGTAGGTTTATATGCGAAAACTAAGAGTGGCTTGTCGTCTGCGTCATGTCCTTGAGCCTGCTATAGAAAATGTCTCCACTATACTGTAATTAAATTTAAGTGTTCATCTTTGCTTTATCTAGTTGCTCGTAAAATACTAGATTTTGAAACATACTTCTGAGGATTTAAATGTAACAAAATCTCGTTCCGTAGTGTTATGTTTTTAAAATTCTCCGAAGGGGAGCAAACCCCGGAAGAGAGCGGCAAATCAACCCTAGCCTATAGGCGATAGAACACCTAAATCCGGTACTGTACGAGTTACCAATGATTAGAGCCCGAAGGTATTGGTTGTCGGTTCCGATAGAGATTTGCTCGTGTTATTAGTAGCTCTTATTCACATAACAAGAAAGTGTATTTTTGTAAATCGAAAAGTAGTAAGAACCAGATCAAAGTTTATTATTATTATTATTATTATTATTATTATTATTATTAGTAGTAGTAGTAGTAGTAGTAGTAGTAGTAGTAGTAGTAGTAGTAGTAGTAGTAGTAGTAGTAGTAGTAGTAGTAGTAGTAGTAGTAGTAGTAGTAGTAGTAGTAGTAGTAGTAGTAGTAGTAGTAGTAGTAGTAGTAGTAGTAGTAGTAGTAGTAGTAGTAGTAGTAGTATGTTAAATTCTTGGTTGATGACTACAACGAAGAGAACTGCTCTTCTTTCTGCACACGCACTAACTGGATGTGACATAACGTCTTGTTTCTGTGGATAAGGAAATTAAAAGCTGTAGATAGTCTACAAATTTCGGAAGAAGCTGTACACGAGACTTCATATAATATACACAAACACAAGTTAATGTAAGTCAGAATAGTAGATCGGTGGAGAGAGGTTTATCTTAAGTTTGTACGGGTTGAGTCGCTACGTCAATCTAAATTAAGCATGATATTTCAAATTTATTTTGATGACAAAAAAATCTACCCTCAGATCTAATTTGTACCTGGCCAAATTGATTCACACAATAGAAGTCAATTGCTACTCAATTTGTAGTTAGAAGTTCAGAGATGGTTCGGAAATAGTTCGTCGCCAGGTGAATGCAGATGGAAGAAGGAATCAGTACAAGAAAGTGGAGCGAAAAGGAGAGTTCTTAAGCCAGTTACAACATTAAAGTCTTGTGCATTTTTTTTTGCCTGTTTTCATTTACGAAGACATAGAAATTTTTATTACAGTAAATACTAGCAGCGTTCACCCCGCTTCGCTGCGGTCACCCCGGAACGCAATAAACTTTGTTACTTAGATAATTTTTACTTTTTCGCTTTCAAGTGATATGATAAAAACCATAGAAGATTGCACTAATGTTAACATTATATCGCCTGTCATTTATGTTAACCCGCCCCGCTTCGCTGCGGTCACCCCAACCCGCCCCGCTTCGCTGCGGTCATCCCGGAACGCAATAAACTTTGTTACTTAGATAATTTTTACTTTCTCGCTTTCAAGTGATTTATAGCGCCTGTCAGTTATGTTAACCCGCCGAGTCACAGGGTCATGCGGGTTGCATATAAATACGTTTATTTTTATACCTATGATGAACTAATAACAAAGGATTTGTACGTATGGACACCTGAATGGTCAATTATCTCAAGACACTGGTAATTGAAAATTAAAGTGATATGATAAAAAACATCTAGGGTCCACATCCTAACAACCCCCCAAAAATGAAAGAAATCGGTTCAGCCGTATTAGCGTGATGAGCGGACAAAGGATTTTTTGTACGTATTGACACCTGATTGGTCAATTATCTCAAGACACTGGTAATTGAAAATTAAAGTGATATGATAAAAACCATCTAGGGTCCAAATCCTAACAACCCCCCAAAAATGAAAGAAATCGGTTCAGCCGTATTAGCGTGATGAGCGGACAAAGGATTTTGTGCGTTCTCTTTTATATATATAGATTGTACAATACCGTAAATAATATTATGTACTGTAAAACACTGTATATTGTCGCTGAAGAAGAAATTGGTCGATAACTTAAAATATGATACACCTTAAACGAAATAGTGAGTGGGAGATCCATGATGCTATGCAAAATGCTAATTAGTTATTAACACTTGCTGTTATGTTGTCAATAAACAACATAAATTTCACAGCTGTCGGTGGAACAGAGAGAATCCATAAGTGGTGAATAATAGGAAATCCCCACAAGGATTAGGGGTAATTTTCCCCGAACCAAAACTGGCAATGCAATTAAATATGAACTTCTTTCTGGAGGATAAACCTACTTACATATAACTCTTTTAGAAAGGATATTATAATATTCAAGCATGCCATTGCATTACGAGCATTCCTATTATAGTAGTTAATTGAATGACCCCTAAAAGTGGGACAAGGGTTACGTCAGAGGGCGGGAGGAGATAGGACAGATATCACGCCTTGCCCTCGCTTTCATGTTAAACATAATTTAAGGAATTAAAAATGAAAAAAAAAAGAATGAACAGGCTAGGATGTATGGTAAAGAAGATATGAGTGATGCAGTAGGTATAAACGCTTCCAAAGGGGTTGAAGATTTGCTAGCGGGATAAACATCGGAGATAAATCACAACACTTTTGAGAAATTACACCTTTAAGTGGAATAAATAATTCAGCTTCTTACAAATTTCTTCCGACATAGTCTCGTTTTTGACCGTTTGATTGATTGGGCTATACGAATCAAAATTAGTTTTAATAATAGTTCACTTGCAAAAGCGCCCAGTCTTTGTATTAACTGAACAATACGCAACCCGCAACGTGTAAGAGTAGTGTGGGTTGTCTGTGGCTTCTGAGATACTCTATATGTTGTGAACCTCCAGAACGTGAACCCACCTAGGCTTCCCCTGAGTTAAAAATCGAAAAAGAAAATGGCATCCTACCCGATTAGATCTGATGAAGGTCTATGTGTGTGGACAAAATTTGGTGGTTCCTGGCGACTTCTTTCTAAGCTAACATCTGATGACACACAGATACGTATAGACCAGTGACGTAACTAGGGGGCAAACGGGGCTTTTGCTCCTGGCGCCGGATTGGGAGGGCGCAAATGAGCAAATATTTGGGGCACCGTTTTGGTTTGGTTGGTCAAGAGGGCGGTAAGGCGAGTTCTTGCCCCGGGCAACAACTAGCGTAGTTTCGTCGCTGATATAGACACATTCTTTTATATACCAGGCGCATCCAGAAAGTAAGTTTCCCACGCGTCCCATAGCTAGGAAATGGCATGTTGCGCGAAGCGACTACGTGTACGTAAGAGAGTAAGGTCCTAGCATGGCACATGCACTAGCGGAACTTCCCTAGTGCTCTCAGTAGCGTCGTGGCAGTGGTTGAAGATGGACGTCCCTATTCCAGCTCCCGCCGCGTGTGAAGTGCGAGCAGTGATAAAGGTTTTGAATGCACAGGGCATAGCACCAATCGAAATCCATCGTTAGTTGTGCCAGGTCCATGGGCCTAACAGCATGAGCAAGCAGTTCCTGCAGATTTTCCGCTCCTTATTGCACACCAACGTCACGGCGTGCCTGTTGATCAAGAAGTTTTGTGTTGAAGCAACTGACCCTAGAGCACAAAGCAAGGCGCACAGGGCCAGCATTTGACATTTTTGCAGCGATACAGCTGGCGATGGATTTCAATCGGTGCTATGTCCTGTGCATTCAAAAACTATCACTGCTCGCACTTCACACGCGGTGGGAGTTGGAATAGGAACGCCAATCCTCAATCACTGCCACGACGCTACTGAGAGAATTAGGGAATTTCTGCTGGCGCATCGCCATGTTAGGATCTTCCTCTTTCATGTACACGCAGTCGCTTCGTGCAACATACGGTTTCATAGCTATGGGACGCGTGGGAAACTTACTTTCTGGATGCGCCTCGTATTAATAGGTAGTAAGCATAAGGATAAGGATTAGCCTTTAAAATGCCGAAGAGAATGTGCTTGTGACAGAAAATCTAAAGACTAAATATCTCTTTATGACACCACGTAACTGTGATAGAAAATTGTCTCTATTTTTCAAACCGAAAACGTCCCATGTGGTTTTTTTCTTTCCATTTATTTTTCAAAAATGCCCTATTCTTGAGACACAGAATCCTTATAAAAAAAATGCATACCCAGAAATGTATGTTCGGGGCGTCCGAAGTTTTTTTATTTACTTTTTTTTCGGGGAGGTCTGCCAGTAGTAATTACTATGTCTAGTTATTATTTAACATTCGATAAAACTATAAATAATTTTAAAGTACTGCTCCTTACATTCTCAGCAAAAAATAATAAAACTAAATTCTTTTTATAAGAAAAAAAAAAAGAGTTCCGATGTAGTATAAGATCAAATTTTTAAGTTACATCAACCATTTCTCTTCTGGAGCAATCACAGTTTTCTCAAGAAAGTGAAGAAATGTCTATCGAGTTACGAAATTTGGAATTCCGGACCCGGTGGACCACCCCGGTGAGTACGCTACTGCTTATCAGAAAACCATTTTTTTTATTGTGTTTATTTATTGCTATTGTTGTTTACTTATGGTATATGAGATCTACATTGAAACTGGAAATCTAAGTAGATCTGTTTCACTTCTGGTTAAATCGATAAATAAAGGCGGAGATGGAATCTACTTTTTGGGTGGTGAAGCCATATCATATTATTTCTTACTATCTGTAACTGTTTTGGTCTGGACGGACAAACAAAGTGAGTATTTCTGTAGTACTTCTTATACTTAAGCAAAGAATAATTTGGAAGCCTATAATGTTCATTATACAAATTAATGAAACTATATAAATATATATATATACATTTAAATAATAATCCAGGACTGGAATTAATGAACCTTCACTTATTAGATTATATATATATAAAACTCAGATATCCTTATACAATTATCATATATCAAATATCAAGTAAGTGGAATGAAAATGTCCACTTACAGTATTCCTCAAACTCCTGAAGGGCAATGGCCCCCTCCTGCCCTCAAAATGATACCTCTGGGTGGATGGTGGATCAGGGTGGTTGACCCACTCACAAATCTTGATCCAATTGACCCACTCCATCTCTGGCGGTAACACAATATCACCATTAACAGCTCAGCGCAGCGGTGGCCGCCTGACCATTGCCAGCCCATTGATCCCAGACAACTGACATGTTTCTAACTCCAGGTGTTCCGATTATTTTCATAATCATCTGTAGGCCTATATACGAGTATCTTATTATAGTGCTTCAACAATATCTGATAGAAAACTTACTATTTTTTCTTCTAAATATTTTTGTCAAAGCTACTTACCACTGGTACATAAATATTAAGATTAAGACAATCCTCATCCATTGGGTAGTTCTCTATCTTCCTCTCTCTCATAATGATCTTCCCCCGGGCTCGAACTGCAGCCCATACTTTCTGCTTTGAAGGTTGAATGCACATCGGTCCAAACTCCAGAGCCTCACGAATTCCAGACCAAGGTTTCACAGGTTGGGGGGCCTAAAATAAATAAATATATTGATTGTTAAATTCTTTATAATACTACTAGCATATAATGGGATATACTACTGGAGTAATTGAGAGATCTGTGGAAAAATGAAATCTTTCAGTTTTGCGTCCCACGGTTATGCCGGTTAGGCTAAAGGAGACGGTGATGATGAGAAATGAATGAAATGGTGGAATGAAGAAAGTGGGAGGAAACGGGAGAACCCCGAGGAAACCCACGCACACGGTGTTTGTCCACCACAAAGTTTACTTGGCGCAGGCTGGGATCGAACCAGAGACCCCATACACCAGAGGTGAACGCTCTACCACTGAGTCACCGCGACCCGGATAGATCTGTGAAATAAAATTATTTAGGGGTATGTAAATCTTCATTCGTAGTTTCTGAGAAAGTGGATAATGAAAATGAATGATTATGAATCAACTGGTGGAATGATGATGTGGGAGAAAAGGCAAAAACCACCAGAAAGCCCTAGGAATACGATGACCAGAATCTGTGATAATACGAGTCATCGGCTAACTTGAGTCACGGCAACATATGACATTAAGAGTCTTCATCCCGGCGAAATTAAAATACCGCTAATTTTACAATAATTATGTGATATCTTCAAATAGATAAAAGATAATTGAAATATGGAACAAGAGCGCCCTAGACAATATTATTTTGCGTGAGGTATCGTTATCACAAGTCACCTAGTGGCTTTATGTTTTCAGCTGTTTAGAAACGCGAAAATAAATGCCGATTTTCAAAATGGCTCGAAATCGAAAGCAGATAAGTGAGTCGTGATAATGGTTTCTCATGTAAAATGATATTGTCTAGGGCGCTCTTGTTCCACATTTCGATTATCTTTTATCTATTTGAAGATATCACATAATTGCTGTAAAATTAGCGGTATTTTAATTTCGCCGGGATGAACACTCTTAAGGCTGATTCACATGTAGGAGATAAGAAATAAGCGCTCTACAACTGAGTCACTGTGCCCCCTCGTAACTGGATTACAAAGCGGGATTTTGGTGCGATTCTCGGTACGAGTCCATAGAACGCTTTACAGTGGTGCAAGTCAAACTTTAAACTGCATATTTCGACTCTATGTAAGATCGATGCTAACAAAGCACGTACCGGTAAATGAAAATCAATTAATCAACCAATCTTCGAGTAACACCCTGTATAAATAATGCATTATTTGCTTTCATGTAGGTTTTATTTAATAAAAAAAAGTCAGTGACCTATGGTTCCGACGTCTCCTCATAATGACAGTTCATTCCTGCGTTGGTCTCCATTTTCTTTCGATTTAATGATATCGTCACTTTTAAAGACAGTGAGAAGCTTTCTTGTCTCCGTAGGAAAAATGAAATCTTTCAGTCTTAGTCCTCATCACGCGTAAGTCACGTGATCTCTTATGCCTCCCGTCCTCTTCCGAGTAGAGTACTCCCCAAAATCGCAAAAATCTGGCGCCTGTCTCATTGGCATACACCAGCGCCATCTGTCTCGCTCTCTGTCATTCTCAACATGTCTCGTGATGCGTACTTGTGCAGTACGTCTGCAGTCAACTACTGAGGGAGCCGCGAGGACATTTCACTTCGCTGATAACATCTCTCGTATATATCCTTTTTTTCCTTTTTTAAAAAAATAAAACTCCTGTGACATCACAGAAATGATCTTTCACTAAAGATGAGATAGAACGATCAGCAACCAGAGCAACAGACTTTTTAAAAAAAGAAAACATTTTTATATTCCAGACAAAAAAAAAAAAAAAAAAGATTTATGGTAATTGGCATATTTCTTAATGGCATGTCGTGAAAATATAATTTATACAACTAAACTTTTACAATATTGATTATGAACATATTATACTTTTTCCTTTCGCGCTTTAGCTGGACGTATTGTATATACGTACCGTAACTTCGACCATATTCAAACATCAACCCTGTCTCGGGTTTTATTATTCTCGGAGGCAGCCACGTTGGCTAAATCCTCTATTGCAGTACTTCTGTGATAGGATGGAATACCCTTCATATGACTTTACATTAAATAATTCCGTAGTTATTTGTGTAACTTGGAACTTATAGTAAAGGGACAACATTAATATCGGGCTCCATTAGAAAAATATAAAGTTGGGCTCCTGGAAAAATATGAAATATTGGAACCCACTAGAATTTTAAACCTAAATAAACATTTTAATTGCTTTCATAGATCCCAATTTGAAAATTTACTGAAGCAGGGCCCAGATAACATTTATGCTACCACTTCCGGTTGTAGTAGACAGATTAGGATAGAAATGCAATATATCTTTGGAGACGGTTAATTGATTACAGAAAACTACTTCACTCTATATACAACTGTTTCTGCTCTATATTGAATAACTTTATAACCACTTCCGGTTTTAATATAACCCGCATCAACGTCCTAACGCTCGACGCTCTACCATCAAATAGTTTTCAGATTTTTTGTTTCCTGGACGGATGGACACACATTTTTTGCCTCCCGGACGGAACGGGTAAATATTAGGGATGGGAAAAACCGTCTTTTTATTAAAACCAGAAACCGGTTTCTAGAAAAACCGAAACCCGAAAATCTGACATTTTGGTTTTCTCCAAAACTGGTTCGGTTTTTCATTGAAACCGGTTTCGGTTTTCTTGAAAACAGATTCGGTTTTCTCAAAAAAAAAAGATTCGATTTTAACCGAAAACTAAAAACCCAAAACTTTGTTTTGAAACACACAAAACTATTTCTGTGAAAACGGAATCGGTTTCCGGAGTACAACGAAACACTATTCTGGTCAGTGGAAAAACTGAAACTGATTTCGATGAAAATCTGAACCGGTTTCGGTAAAAAAACAAACCGATTTTTGGAGAAAACTGGAATCGTTTTTGAAGAAAGCCGAAACCGGATTCGGTGAAAACTGAACAGGTTTTGAAGAAAACTGAAACCGGTTTCGACGAAAAGCCGTTTATTTAATTTTCAAAAACCGGTTTCGGTATTTCTAAAAACTGGAAACCGAAAATTGCTTCTTACTAAAATAGATATGCAGTATAAAGGAGTTTTGGTGAAAAGAAAAAAATAAGTATTGTGTCTTATAACCCCGGTGATAAAAATGGACGTCAAAATCCAATCAATGGATCGATCAATCAATTGTCCATCTTAACAATAATACGTATATCCTCTACCACTAAATGAATCCAATTCTTCTGTTGTAAATACAATCAATAATTATCTACTTCTCCCGTCCAACGTTTAACCTAAAGGCTGAAAGAACACGGGTGTTCAAATATTTGAACAGTTGGTTAATGCTATGATTACGGAGCTAAAGGTTGCACAAAACAAACAAATCTCTAACGGAACACAACTTTAACGGAAAGATCACATTGCTAAGAAAGTTTTTTTTTAACCTATAAATGGCGCATAAGGTCAGTGAAGAGTAAATCAAACGCATCATTTTTTATCAAGGGAAAGGTCAGACTGATGAATAGAGAAGGTTAATTTTATGAAAAACTTCTTGATAGACCTGTCAGTGAATGTCATATCGCCATGTCAGAAGAGGGTTGAAACTAGACAAACTTCTTGTACGTAATAACTGCATAGCTAATTAATACACATCTGGGGATATGTAAAGAGTTTGGTAGTAAAGAAGAAAGTAACTTTCAAAGGCATAAAATCAAATTAAGTGTGTTCATCCCGGCGA
Organism: Thermobia domestica; assembly: GCF_964235325.1. NCBI lineage: Eukaryota > Metazoa > Arthropoda > Insecta > Zygentoma > Lepismatidae > Thermobia > Thermobia domestica. The sequence continues at coordinate 299,523,089 of NC_137457.1, read as the reverse complement.
AATAAAAATACCGCTAATTTTACAGTAATTATATGATATCTTCAAATAGATAAAAGATAAATGAAATATGGAACAAGAGCGCCCTAGACAATATTTTTTTGCGTGAGGTACCGTTATCACAAGTCACATAGTGGCTTTCCGTTTTCAGCTGTTTAGAAACGCGAAAATAAATGCCGATTTTCAAAATGGCTCGAAATCGAAAGCAGATAAGTGAGTCGTGATAACGGTTTCTAATGTAAAATAATATTGTCTAAGGCGCTCTTGTTCCACATTTCGATTATCTTTTATCTATTTGAAGATATCACATAATTACTGTAAAATTAGCGGTATTTTAATTTCGCCGGGATGAAGACTCTTAAGAAAAATGACCTATCCGGTTGCAATGATGTGAACAGACTTTCGGGAAATTTAGCTCAAATGTAGAAGAGACTCTGTAGATTCTATATTCCGAAAGTAACTTGTCCTTAAATGGACGAAACATAGTCAAAAAAAAAAAAAAAAAAGGCATGAAGCATTAATGTGAATGGAAAATTAATGAAAAAACATATAATTCCTCCACTTATCTCAAAACCCAAAAAAGGGAGATGGCTGAAATTCAGCTTTAATATAGAACAGATTATGTAAATTTTACATTCAAAAAAGAAATTGTCGTACAATGGATGGAACATAGTAAAACATCACGAAACTTTAACATGAAAGTGAATGGAAAAATCATTGAAATCGTCCAATATTCTCAAAAACTATAATGAGATGGCTAATTAAAAGCTTATTACAAAGACATAATAAAGAGCTTAAAAACAATGTATAGCATGTAAGGTAAATATGGACAGAACATGTCAAAAGTCAAGCTGAGTAAAATCAATAATAATGGTAAAGTGTATGCATCTTCTGCGAATTACCCAGTACACTCCACGCGGAGATTACGTGCTTGAAATATTTCACAGCTTGATTTGAAATCTCCAGGCTCGATTCAGCACGCAACGTGACTTCTGACCTGATCACGTGACACAGTCTTGCTCCTTATGGCAAACTGCATAGGCCCTTTCGTTTCATATTATGAAACTATGGAACGCTTTGACACTACGCAGGTTCAGTATTCAAACCCCAAGTAAATACATTTACAACTTCTGGTTTCAATAAAGTAAAAAGGCCGGGGATGGAACCTATTCTAGAGAGCCTGAACCCATATCAGAAAGACACGTCCTACTATCTCCTACCGTTTTCACTCTACGAAAAATCAATATTGAAACCGCTAGTGGTAGTGCCTTCGGTTTTAGTAAAGATATAAGAGCACAGGAAGAATCTGTTCTTGGGACGCTAAATCCATACAGAAAGAAAACAGTTTCTCGCTAATTTTTAAAACCAGTTTTGCTTTATAGGAATTTAAAGAAAGGAAGAAAGAAATTTTTGAGTTTTACCTCCCACGGCTATGCCGGTTAGGCTAAAGGAGACGGTGATGATGAGAAATGAATGAAATGGTGGAATGAAGAAAGTGAAACGGGAGAACGCCGAGAACACCCACGAGCACGGTGTTTGCCCACCACAAAGTCTACACGGCGCGAGCTGGTATCGAACCAGGGACTCCAAGCACCGGAGGTGAACGCTCTACCACTGAGCCACCGCGTCCCTCTTAGGAACTTAAGTATTGGAACCAAAGGTAGTATATTTCTACCATTTCCAGTTTCAGAATAGGTATTAAGAGCTCTTGGGACCTAAATCTATATGGAAGAAACAATTCTCGCTTTCTCTTCCATAGGGACCTATATTGATATCGGAAGTGGTTTAATTTATACATCTTCCGGTTTCAATAAAGAAATAAAGACGGAAATGTAACCTATTCTTTGTATGCTGAATCTACGAGGGTATTTTCAAAGCTTTCCGCCTTGATCCTGAATTATCACGCCACTGTAAAGCGTTCATAGCATCTGCTGAAGAAATAATGTATAAGTTTCAACTGTCTAACTGCGTCAGCATGCGCACGTTTAGATTTCCGTAGTTGCCACATCTATTTTATCACCCGATGTATTGGAGTAATATTAATTAATCATACTCAAATTAACTTATTAGCTGAACTCCAAGCAGACTCTAAATATCAAAAAGTACACCCTCTTTAGTACAGAACTAATACGACACTAACCAATCGCGCGACTAACGCTTGATTAACGAATACTCTTTGAATACTGGCTTTTGCAGAGTCGTGTTTTAGCGCTGTATTAAGACCTTGACTAACACGTCATACTAACTTTCCTATTCAGAAACACGTTAGTGAAGATAACAACGATCTGTATATAAAATAAAGGCCAGCTACGACTTATTCGGAGGGTTATCCAAACACAAGAGGACAAATTAACTTAAGCAAGACCTAGGCCTATTATCTCCTACGTTGATCTCTCCTGTTGTGATTGGACAACCCTCCGAATAAGTTGAAGGTGGCTTTTGTTTATAAATCATTGTTATCTTCAATAACGTGTTTCTGAATAGGGAAGTTAGCATGACGCGTTAGTCAAGGTCTTAATACAGAGTTAAAAATGACTCTGCATATGGCCCTATACCATTTAAAAACCATCTCCCTCCCTTTATGTTCTTTGAAATGAATTGAAAGCATCAGAGAAATTAATAAAATATTAAGACATAAAAGAAAGTTGTCTGGAGTAGCTGACAGCTATAACTTCTTTCATGCGTGTTAACTTCCCATCGTGTACAAAAACTTAGTAGTATTTTGACATTTAGATAGCTACAGAAGGACGCAAGGTTGATGGGATGAAAAATGAATGAATGAATAATGTTTTTATGACGGAATGGAGTACGTTTGCAAATGCCAACTTAACTGTTCTTAATTGTCTGCTCCATAAGTCTAACTTTACACATGTACCAACTAATTTCAGACACAAAAAGGTCAAAACGGAGAGGTGAAAGGGGGAAGGTGGATCGTATGAATGTAAAAATATTCCTCAGAAGTTATATTGGACGCAGTATTTTCTGCAATATACAGTGTGTTTTTAAGGAGTCTGGTATACTAAACTTCTTTTATAGTCAAACAGGCCACGATGGCTCAGTGGTAGAGCGTTGACCTCTGGTGCGTGAGGTCCGTGGTTCGGTCTCAGCTCGCGCCAAGTGAACTTTGTGGTGGACAAATACCATGCACATGGGTTTTCTTGAGGTTCTCCCGTTTCCTTCCACTTTATTCATTCCACTATTCCATACATTTCTCATTATTACCGTCTCCTTTACCCTAACCGGCGCAACCATGGGACATAAAACTGAAAGATTTCATCTCATTATATAGTCAAATGGATAAGTGGAATAGCAAGGAACCGCCAATTTAATTCCTTTTTTGAGGTATCTCACTTACCGAGTTCCTTATCAGGTTAAATAATATGGGCGGTATTCAGAGAGAATTCGTTAATCGAAAGTTAGTCAAAGACTAGCTAGTAAGCATACTAAGTTTTTGGTACTCAGAGTCTACTTTGACTACAACTAAAATGATGATTTGGGTATGATTAACTTATAGAACCCCAATGCATCGGTAAGTAAAATAAATGTGGCAACTACGGAAAAGTAGATGAGCGCATGCGTAGTCTGTAAAAATGAAAACACATGAATTACGAAATACGAAATGTTGTGTCGCAAGCTAAACCATGGGTAAAAGATTAGCCTCTGCTGTAGATTAACTAGTCACATGTGATTAACTTCGTCAAATACTACGTCCTAATCAGAGACTCTGAATACAATTTTGAAAACCATCCTTTAATCAAACTCGTAGTATGTCATTAATCAGATTTCAAAACGACTCTGCATAAGGCCCCTTATGTCTCACTTATGCAGGTAATGTTGAAGGGTACAAGATTTCCAGTAATAGGAGGTTTCCAAGTTACACTTATCCAGGTTTGACTGTGCACTGTAATGTCTATATGGTAGAGTCAATAATGGTCTGGGAGTTTTCCCTTCACCAATTTTATTATAAAATATTTTTCTATAAAATAATTACAAAGTTTTTGTAATATAAATAACCGTTTCCAATATAGAACCTCAGCACACGTAAAGTGGCTTTGGTTTTAATTAAGGTAGAGATTAGGTTTTGTACGGACCCCTTTGCCCAATGCGGCCTCCAATGTGTTGTAAAGGCTTATCTTACGAGGGTATTCCCTTTTGCTCAATGCAGCCTCCAGGAGTAGGTTGTACCTAGAAATCTCCTTCGCCCAACGCAGCTAACAGAGATTAAGTGCGATGGGATCTCCCTTGTCCAAGGCGACCTCGGGAGCAGATGGCGTAGGTTATTTAATCAGTGCACCACCGATTATTTGGTTCCTCTTCTGAGCTTCTTTTGTATGTGATATCTGGGTAGCTCGTTCCTCATTGGGTTCCGTTGTGCAGGTTTCATGTCTTCCTGTTTACTCCATTTGTTGTGTGCTTGATTTGATGGCTATAAATAATAGCACGTGTTCCGTACATGTGCTTGAAGGAATACTACATTGAACGATGGGCAATATTTACTCTGTGTACCTGTTCGGCAGACAAATAAATAAATAAATAAATAAAATAAAACTTAAACACTTTATGGATCACCGTCAATTTTGCCCAGGATGTAGAGCAGCGTTTCCCAACCTTTTTCAACTTGCGGCACACTACAGGTGTAACTTGAATTCTCGCGGCACACCCATATATATATATATATATAATTACCGTGGTATTTTAATGTGATTACTAATTTCCTTCTTACAGAGAAGAAAGCTCGATCACTGATTTTCTCCCGTGCTAAATCATTATACTTATTTTTCATTCTAATTTTAAAATAGAAAACAATAGCAATGAAATATAGGACTCGGGTTTTTAAAAATCCACTTTCTCTTTCGAAAGCTGTATCTAACCTCTAACTAAAAGAGAAGATCACTAAATAACGAACAAATAAACAAATCTCCTATACTTTTAAAACACAAATGTAGGTAATTTGTATGCATGCTTGCTTTGTTGAATTTATTGAAAGATATGTTAAAATTTCAAGTTACGAAATAGTCTGCAACAATAAAGAAGTAATAATGGTCATGACAATGATAAATACGTTTTTCAACATTAAAAATGTACAGAAAAGTAACACAGTATGAAATTTAAAATTGTAGATTTATAGTAGAGGTTCATAGTAATGTGAAATACAAATATACATTTTCCCCTGTCTTGCAATTTGGTTCGTATAGAATTAATAATTTGTTTCGATTTTTTCGCGGCACACCAGCGGCCCATTCGCGGCACACCAGTGTGCCGCGGCACACCGGTTGGGAAACGCTGATGTAGAGCATTAGGAATAGAGTTCATCGATGGAAGTGGTAGCAATCAACTATCTCCGATTTTCACGTTGAGCATTATAGAAAAAAAAAAAAAAAAACAATATAGCGAGAAGCGGTTTCCTGTAATCGATTAACCGTTCCAAGAATACAACATATCTCCATCGTAGGCTCTCTACTAATCTTGTAAGACCGGAAGTGAAAGAAATACACTACAACTCGTGCATACTGTTGTACTGTTACTCTTTCTATAGTGCTTATATTTCTTGGCTGATGATATATCAGATCACAAAGTGATTATTTTCATCAGCTGGAAGCATCGGACTGTAGACTGCAGATACGTTGCACCACGCAGGAAAGCCACACCAGGAGAAGAAAACACAAAGGATTATAACATATCAGGAATACTTATGGTTGCAAACCTACTAAAGATGAAATAAAATACTTCAACTAACTTTTGACACAACGGATCACTCTTTATTTAGCTTCAATTAGGTTAAGGGGCAAGTGCAGTTTCTGATGTGACATATGATTCCATAACAAGTGAGACGTTAAAGATACGTTTAAGAAATAAGTGACGTACAACTCATGTTTACATTCGTCATTGGCTATCAATTGCCTAAGGAGAATCATCATTTACGTACTCAATATTATTTCATATCTTTATTCAATTATTCACTTCATCAAATATTTATATCAATTATTCACTTCATCAATATTTATATCAATTATAATTAATAATCTTCATCGCAAAATATCTCATAGATGATCTCCCTTGACAACATAAAGCACATTAGATATCAATTTAAAGCCTCCGCATTATACTCGTACAATACAATCCGCACCTGAGAATCGACATTACAGACTGCTATCGCCACATGTTTGAGCTAATTCAGAATTTGGTATAAAGTTCCTGATATGACATGCATTAAACGTGGTTATAAGAGGAAAGGGATATATTCCATTCACGGAATCCTTACGGATTCAGGACGTTTAGATTTAGCTGGACATTATTTAAGCTACATTACGTCCAGAAACAATATATAAAAATTACTACTTTAGACGTAAACGTATGTATCATACACTTCAATCACCCATTTTATACACCGATACCAATCTGTACATATCAAAACTATTTCTTTTCTAACATACAAAGATCAAACTTCAAATGTCAAAAAAGAATAAAAACAGACATTAATTTCACTAACAATGTTGCCAATATTTCAATGGTACAGATAAATTTAATGTCATCATTTACTTTGGAGATTAGATTGATATAATGACTCAAATTCAACATTAACAATAATTAATAACATTTAAATTTGGTTAATATGAGGAAAAAGGGCGCACACAGACAAAATCACACAAAATGCTGTAATGGATCAAACAGGTCCATTACACTGTATTACCGAAGTATCTTGAAGATAGCTTACGAGAATTTTAAGATACAAGAACAAATTGTAAGTTTTTCAATATTGGCATACATACGCGTACATCATTTACAGGTGTAGGTGTCACATGTAGTGTTGTGTACGAGACGAGAAAAAAACATTTCTAAACTCGACACGAGACAACAAACATGACAAATCTCGTCTCGCTTTCGAGACGAGACTAGAAATTTACTGAGTTCATCCAAGTCTTAGATCTGAAACACTATAGTATAAAACTTACAAATAAATACAGTGATTGTAGGAGTACAATGAGGAACATTTATCATCATTTAAAGATACAAGTCATTTCATAATATACTTCAATAAATAAAAATGATTTAAATGTTGTTATATCACACCCTTGATGTATTTCACGTGACGCTCAAAGATTTTGATCACTGTTAGATGAAATTAAGAACAAAAAACATTAAATTTTGTTCCTAGTTTACATAACGAGTCGAGAGAATTTCTAGACGAACTTATATAAAATTTACAATATGAGATGGAAAAAACCGTATTTCTCATCTCGTAAGCAACACTAGGCATGTAACCGAATCAGATCAACTCCTCGGAGGCTAAGTAAAGATATTGTAGTAGTTTGTGTCCCGAAACATCATGCAGTTCTATTCCATATTCCACGTAAGAGCCACAAAGAGGAAGATGCAATAGAGTCTATTTTTTTTTTAACTTTATAAGGTCCAACTGGTTTATAACGAAGCTGAACCAATCCGAAGTGTGCATGCACCATAGGTATCCAAACTTGCGAGCCTGAGTGAGCCCGAGCCCAAATGAAATAAATGAGAACAAGCCCAATTGAGGGAACTGAGCCCGAGCGCGAGCTCAGGAGTGAGTGCGACCGCGAGTGAGCGCGAGTTCAGCTGAAAGAAGTAAGCGGGAGTCCGATCAAGAACAGTGCAAAATACATAAATCAAGAAGACGTGGATTACAGCTCAGTTTGCAAGAATCTTGTTGATCAACCGAAGTCAGGAAGGCCGAAAACCATGGATTCAGGTGTCATGCGCCAGACTATAGAGGCACTTCCAACGACTAGCGCTCGGAAGTTATTAGACAAACTTAGTGTCTTGCATTTGTGAATTATGATGGGACAGTTCATTGTGAGTTCCTTCCGGATGATCGAATTAACAACGCTAATTTGCACTCCATATGGTTGACAATTGGAGCGGATGTAAGTCATTGTGTGAAACAAAAGCTAATTAATAGTAAACAGAAAGTGATCCCTTTTGTAGCAAGAAAACGCAAAACCTAAAAGCTCTCGAATGATTCGGAATAAACTCCAGGAACTTGAAGAAATTAAATTCATGCCACAACCAGCATATAATACGGAATTTGCACCCTCGATTTATTATTTTCTCTGAACCGTGGTTTACTTCCTCCATTCACAATGGTTTAACAATTAAAAGAAGGCAAAAACTGCGGTGCAGGAATTCTTGGCCTCAAGGACATGAACTGGTATCTGTCTCAAAGATGGCTTCAAACGGTGAACATGATGGTCTCTACTTTGAAGCCCAAGCGAGCTTCGTTATGACTTGACCAATAAAGCAAGTAAGTGATCGAAGTATTGCAAATGTTGAGACATACCCATATATATATATATATTAATTTACTTCCATACTATTTCGATATTTGAAATCTGTTATTATGTCATAACTTAGTAATTTATGACAATTAGGAATTACAACTTTGGAGGACGTTTCATCTTATCAAGAGGTACTAAACTCAGCTTGCAAATTTTCTAAACAAATTTTACAGTTGGGAATCATTCCTTGCAAGTACATATGCTTGCAGTACTTCTTTTCTTGCATACTTCGGGCTAGACACGTATGAACTAAATCAATCCTTGGTCAGAAGCAAAAACATAAAACAAAACAAAACATAAAGTACTGTACTTTTTGATAAATATATCGTCCTGTATCTATATCAAAAGCTTGTATGTGTCTTTCGTCTCTTTTCATTTTATTTCGAGATTTATGGGTGGCCAGACTACTATTTTTTGTTTGTTTGTTTGCTTGCTTTTACGGCTTATATACACGTAATAGTAACGATAACAAAACGACCTGACCCGCTTTAGTAAAGTCGCTTGGGTAGCTCATTGCAATTCTGGTCACGTATGTTACCCTTGAATTTACCCCGTCACAGACACAAAAGCTATCAATTCCAAGTTGTCACAAGAGGCTGTTGCTCTGCTGATATATAGATTTCAACAACGAACATGGACTAACCGGGTTTTGGGGAATAGGAGAACAAATTAGACGAGAACGTTATATATAGTATATTAGTGTTCTGAGGAAATTTTGGCGAATGATACTGAAACAAATAATAAGGAAATCATATTGTTCATTAACTTGTATCTGATTCCATAAATTGCAGTGAGGTCTATACACAGGGTGTGTAATGAACTAGACTGACGAATTGTAAGAGGTAATTTCTCACATCAAAATAAGAACTTTTATATATCTGTATTAGCCTTCGGCTAGCTGGGGATTTTGCCCCCCAGACACCTTCGTATTTGCTCGGTCTACAGTCCTGTACCTCGTATTTTAGCTTTTCCTTCCGATCTTCGCACGGCAAGAATGTCTTTATGGCATTACTCTTTGCGAAAAATCAAACCCCCTTCTCCCTTAGAATACGCAATATCAAAGTGAAACAATAGAAACTCATCTCGGCCCGAGTATTAGACCCCTGTGTTCAAAAATTAATTTCAACTGGTTCGCCCTATATTTTGTTCTAGTTGTGAGACTAATAACTTCCAAGTCATTTTTATATATTGAGGGAAAACTAGAAATTACCCCACTTTTCTCGTTAAAAACGTAATTTTCGGAAACACTGTAGCATATGCCCAATTATTTCGAACAAAAGGTTCATATGCCAAGTTTTATGGAATTTCGAGATATGGCCATTTGATTATAGGCCTAATAATTGCAACTTGTACCTTTTTTCCTTCCCGCCATTTTTATTTGCTTCTAATGAAAACATCAAAAAAAAAAAAAAAACGCCGAAACTCACTTTTAATTATTTTAAATGAAAAGAATAAATACAAATTTTCATGTCTCTAACTTAAAAAGATTTCCAGATATGGCCATCTTGGTGCAATAATTGTAACTCCCATACTTTTTCCTTGAATTTTTTCGTCCTTCCAAGAGAAATATCAAGAAACGTTTAAATACATCTTTAATTATTTTAAATGAAAAATCTAAATATCAAATTCTTACTTAGTGGTACTTTACGTCATAAATCTTGTGCATTGTGAGGATTCCAAGTTACTAAAGCGGTTTGGACTGGGCGTTGGTCACTCACTCACTCAGGGCTTCTTTTATACAGGGTGTTTCAAAACAACACCGACAAAGTTTGGAAAGTGATTCCTGACACCAAGATAAGACAAAAAGTATAGACCAACCTGGGTGTACAAATGCTTCCTTTCGGAGTTATAGGCTGCCGACATGAAAAAGTAAGGTCCATAGCTCCAATATAATGAGACCTACCGTAGTCGGGTCAAGACTCCACTTAGGAACTAATATATGACCTATCCAAAAATGCATGTTTCAGAATCCTAAGTTACTCACGCAACAATTTTTATAGAGGCAGTTTGGCTACGGGCATATAATTTGAAGTACTCACCACGTACCTCTATAAAAATTGTTGCAGGAGTACAGTAGGATTCTGAAACATGGATATTTGGATAGTTCACATACTAGGTCCTAAGTGAAGTCTTAACCCGACTACGGTAGGTCTCATTGCATTGGAGCTATGGATCTTTAAATCTTTTTTTTTTTTTTTAAGCTTGTATGTGTCTTTCGTCTCTTTTCATTTTATTTCGAGATTTATGGGTGGCCAGACTACTATTTTTTGTTTGTTTGTTTGCTTGCTTTTACGGCTTATATACACGTAATAGTAACGATAACAAAACGACCTGACCCGCTTTAGTAAAGTCGCTTGGGTAGCTCATTGCAATTCTGGTCACGTATGTTACCCTTGAATTTACCCCGTCACAGACACAAAAGCTATCAATTCCAAGTTGTCACAAGAGGCTGTTGCTCTGCTGATATATAGATTTCAACAACGAACATGGACTAACCGGGTTTTGGGGAATAGGAGAACAAATTAGACGAGAACGTTATATATAGTATATTAGTGTTCTGAGGAAATTTTGGCGAATGATACTGAAACAAATAATAAGGAAATCATATTGTTCATTAACTTGTATCTGATTCCATAAATTGCAGTGAGGTCTATACACAGGGTGTGTAATGAACTAGACTGACGAATTGTAAGAGGTAATTTCTCACATCAAAATAAGAACTTTTATATATCTGTATTAGCCTTCGGCTAGCTGGGGATTTTGCCCCCCAGACACCTTCGTATTTGCTCGGTCTACAGTCCTGTACCTCGTATTTTAGCTTTTCCTTCCGATCTTCGCACGGCAAGAATGTCTTTATGGCATTACTCTTTGCGAAAAATCAAACCCCCTTCTCCCTTAGAATACGCAATATCAAAGTGAAACAATAGAAACTCATCTCGGCCCGAGTATTAGACCCCTGTGTTCAAAAATTAATTTCAACTGGTTCGCCCTATATTTTGTTCTAGTTGTGAGACTAATAACTTCCAAGTCATTTTTATATATTGAGGGAAAACTAGAAATTACCCCACTTTTCTCGTTAAAAACGTAATTTTCGGAAACACTGTAGCATATGCCCAATTATTTCGAACAAAAGGTTCATATGCCAAGTTTTATGGAATTTCGAGATATGGCCATTTGATTATAGGCCTAATAATTGCAACTTGTACCTTTTTTCCTTCCCGCCATTTTTATTTGCTTCTAATGAAAACATCAAAAAAAAAAAAAAAAAACGCCGAAACTCACTTTTAATTATTTTAAATGAAAAGAATAAATACAAATTTTCATGTCTCTAACTTAAAAAGATTTCCAGATATGGCCATCTTGGTGCAATAATTGTAACTCCCATACTTTTTCCTTGAATTTTTTCGTCCTTCCAAGAGAAATATCAAGAAACGTTTAAATACATCTTTAATTATTTTAAATGAAAAATCTAAATATCAAATTCTTACTTAGTGGTACTTTACGTCATAAATCTTGTGCATTGTGAGGATTCCAAGTTACTAAAGCGGTTTGGACTGGGCGTTGGTCACTCACTCACTCAGGGCTTCTTTTATACAGGGTGTTTCAAAACAACACCGACAAAGTTTGGAAAGTGATTCCTGACACCAAGATAAGACAAAAAGTATAGACCAACCTGGGTGTACAAATGCTTCCTTTCGGAGTTATAGGCTGCCGACATGAAAAAGTAAGGTCCATAGCTCCAATATAATGAGACCTACCGTAGTCGGGTCAAGACTCCACTTAGGAACTAATATATGACCTATCCAAAAATGCATGTTTCAGAATCCTAAGTTACTCACGCAACAATTTTTATAGAGGCAGTTTGGCTACGGGCATATAATTTGAAGTACTCACCACGTACCTCTATAAAAATTGTTGCAGGAGTACAGTAGGATTCTGAAACATGGATATTTGGATAGTTCACATACTAGGTCCTAAGTGAAGTCTTAACCCGACTACGGTAGGTCTCATTGCATTGGAGCTATGGATCTTTAAATCTTTTTTTTTTTTTTTTTTTTTTTTTGGCAGCCTATAACTCTGAAAGGAAGTATTTGTGCACCCAGGTTGGTCTATACTTTCATCTTATCTTGGTGTCAGGAATCACGTCCCAAACGTTGTTGGTGTTGTTTTGAAACACCATGTATAGACAGATATATAAGTTCTAAAAGTTGCCTTTTTGGGAAGGTTGTTTAATTTGGAGAAATGGGATTTCTCAACAATAGGAAAAATTTGGATGAACGAAATTATATGAATTAATACCTTGTATTTTCATCTGACAATACAGAGTGTGCTAATTCAGCGGAGTTATCAATCCCTTTATTCAAGTTAAGGTAGTGTAATCTGCGAGGGTTCAAATATTTTCAATGTGTTTCTGTGTGAAGAAATTAATGTATATCCGGTTAAAAGTAATAAATGTTCTGTTATAATATCTCAAGTGATACATTCATACGTTAACCATAAAAATTAATAAAATGTTCAATAAAAAAACAGCAAAACATTACGTTACGTACCGAAGACGTAAAACCCCTTGTCACATTCGTAACGCAAGGCCGAACCCTTACCCCCGTCTTGCCACGTTACGTAATATGTGAACGACTCCTTATTCGCGGAAAACTGGTAGAGATTTTTAGGCAGTTCTAAACGTTCTCTGAGGTCTGAATATTCCGGATATTCCACAAGAATGTTCCGAATACTCGGTGTGGCAACATCATCTTCACAATATGGTCAATCAAACCTACGCACTCTAGATACGAATGTGTGAGATGAGAACTGTACGATAGATAGTCGAGCTAGGATCACTTTATCTCGGCGATTGTATGTCTGCCAATTGTCCAAAAGACAGTAAGTAGGTTTCATAGAGTAGACCTTACTTTCACTGAACTGGTTCCAATCTGGTTGGGAAAATGTTTTGTGTATCTAGATTGAAGTACAAGTGCCGTCAATATTATATGATGACGAAAAACCTAGTGGAACACAAGAATACATGTATCAAGGGCATACACAGCTACTCAGCAGCTTTTCTCTATTGGTAATCTGTATCATAAAATGGATACATATCAAGTTTGTTACTTTTAATCTTTTGAACCACCCTACCAACCTCGATCAAATTTTCAACTCATAGATGAGGCCTGGAAGTGTTTTTATCTATTCACTTTGACGGTAGAACTTAGGGGAAGGGAAGAAGATATATAAAAATAAATAAAACTTAATAACTCTTGAACACCCGACCGATCTTGATCATACTTTCAACATTGATAAAGTTCGGGCCTGGGATGGTTTTCATCATTTTACTTTGACGGTGCAACATGGGGGAGGGCGAAGTGGATGATAAATATTTACAAAATTGAAAATGAAAGTATCTGTCTTTGTAACAATAACACTTGAAATACTCGAACGATCTCGATCAAATTTACAACGTAGATGAGGTTCGGAACTGGGATGGTGGAACTTAGGGGAGGGGGAAATATTTTTAAATGATCGAAAATGACATATATTAGTGCCGAATCCGTAGTTTTCGGTGTCGCTGAGTTGAACAGTGACACTTCCGATTCTGTTTACATCCAAATTCAAATCCGCAACTTGACGAAGGGGGAGGGGAAGATACATAAAAATGATCAAGAATTACCAATATTAGTGTCGAATCCATAGTTTTTGGTATCTCTGAGATGAACAATGACACTTCCGATACTGTTTAAATCCATGCCACTAAAAACAAAAATAGCATATTTCGCGGGTACCAAACACATAAGGAGTTGTGCATTTATTTGTTTTTTATTTTAACTCAGTGAAGCGGGTAATCGTTGCTAGTTTACATTAATAATCAGTGGTGACTTGATTCAAATATAAGTACAACAATTTCTATGCTTTCGTCTGTGTCTTAAAAAAAAAAAGAAAAAAAAAGAAATTATCTTGAAAGTAAGTTCGCTAAGGGCTGGCCATTAAAATCGTTGTGTTTCAATTATAAATGACAAGGTTATGGAGAAAGAGGAAAAAGTCTAAATTTCTGTCATTAGTCCTGAAGGATAACGGAGAAAAAAATGGAAGCAGGAACGACCTTGATAAAACTAAATATGATTCCGTGTTCCCTCCCACACCCACCCCTCTCAAGTACACAGACGGAAACCAAAAATGGTGATTTAGTATTTGCAGTAAAAGATCAATTAAGTTGCTCACTTAACGACTAAAATGATGGGGTAGGACGGAAGTTGGATCCCAGCTGTTCCACAGAGGAAAAGAGAAGAAGAAGAAAGATTTAGCAGGGCCATAAGTCACATCGGAAGCACCAATTTTCTCTGCTTTTCGCATCTCTCTCTTTTTCTGCCTGTGCTCATGTGACTGAGTGAGTGTGTTTGCTCTTTTAAAGTCGTACTCAGGGTTGCCAACATGGCTTCTAAATTGTTAAACTGCTACTTTAAGAGCATTCGTTCTATAAGGAATAGATTTTCGTACTCTGCAGTCACCTACTGTGAATCTCATGGATTTTCTTATATGAAGAACATTCACTGCAGTCGACTAATGTGAATTCCATGGACTTTCTCATGCGAAAAAATATACACTACATTCGTCTAATATAAATTCCATGGCCTTTCCTATATGAAGAAGTGCACTACAATCACTTAACGTGAGTTCCAAAACCTTTCGCACATGAAGAAGTACACTACAGTTGGCTAACGTGAGTTCATTGACTTTCTCATGCGGAAAACATATACTACAGTCACCTAATGTGAATTCCATGGAATTTCATTATGATAAACATACGCTACAGTTGCCTTACGTAAATTCCATGGTCTTTCTCGTGTGGAAAAGATACATTACACTCACCTAACGTGAATTCCATAAACTTTCTTATATGAAGAACATATACTACATTCACCTCACGTGAATTTTCTGGACTTTCCCATATGAAGAAACTACACTTTCCCATATGAAGAACACTTTCCCATACACTATAGTCACCTAACGTGAATTCCATTTGATTTCTTACATGAAGAATATATACTGCATTAACCTAACGTGAATTCCATGAACTTCCTTATGTGAAGAACATACACTACAGTCGGTTAACGTGAATTCCATGGACTTTCTCTTATGAAAAACATACACTAAAGTCTTCTAACGTAAATTCCATAGACTTTCTTATATGAAGAACATACACTACATTCACCTAACCTGAATTCCATAGACTTTCTTATAAGAAGAACATACACTACATTCACCTAACGTGAATTCCACGAACTTTCCCTATAAAGAACATAAACACTTTCAGATATAATATTTGACCGTCTACTTTAGTGTCTAATACACTATTTCACTATCATTTCTTCACCTGATCTATCTTGATATTAGGATTTGAATCGCAAACTATTTATTTATTTTGAGGAGGACGCGTTTAGCCGTTGTCCTTCAGATATATCAGTGTACGTACGTCCTTTCTGCAACTCTACAGCCTAGAATTATTGAACATAATTGAAAGGGATCTAGGTTATTTTGCATAAATGTCTAAAAAGTATAGAACAGTCTCTATATCGAAAGAAAAAAAGATCAGTTCACGTTTGTCCTTGTTTGAGCACTGCTGCCGCATCCAGTAGAGTTTAACATTGACTATATACCATGAAGTTTATATTTCTTGACATGGGAAAACAAATTTATACCTGCGTTGCTGCTATCTTGTCGTTGACAAATATGCAGTTTCAGCCATACAACTACTGTCAGTTCATACTTCCATAACAGTTGGAAATTTCTCCATTTGGTAGGCTTATATCAACTTATTTTTATCCTTTTATGGATAAGTGACGGAGGAGTGGAGGAAATGAATTATTGATGAAACTCACAAATAGTTTTCAAGACAAATATGAACATTTTGGTGACAATTCAAGTTCTTTTCACGACAGCAGAGGCAGTTTTACAAACTGTTAGTGTCAGTTTCTAATCATATTTAGAAATTTGCATACCATGGATTCTTGTCTTATTTTATTGTAAATGCGACTGGAGAACGTGGTAGTTGTTTGCTTTTAACATACATAAATGAAATGGAACATACGCATATGTAATTGTTACAATATACTAGTGCAAGCCTTCCAATATATGCTATATTTTACGTAACCAAAACAAAACTTAATAAGATCGATATAGTAGTTTTGTACAGAAATAAGTCTTAAACTTATATGAAATGAAATGAAATCTAAGTTTTACGTCCCACGATTATGCCGGCTAGGCTAAAGAAGATAGTAATGATGAGAAATGTATGAAGTGGTAGAATGAACAAAGTGGGTATAGTTGGGAGAACTCCGAGGAAACCCACGCACACGGTGTTTGTCCACCACAAAGTTAACTTGGCGCGAGCTGGGATCGAACTAAGAACCTCTTGCACCAGAGGTGAACGCTCTGCTACTGAGCCAACGCGGTCCACTGTCTTAAACTTACATTGAACAGTAGACTGATTGTTCATTATGTTTGAAACTTAATAGTAATGGATATACAGGGTGGAGCATTTTCGATTACCTTGCCCATTTTGAAATATACTAGGCCTTAGAGACAATGTGACTAAATATTTTATCTTTTTCGCTACACTTATCTGTTTATATATATGCCACGTACACTTTACTATTACGCTTTGTGTGCATTTGGTACAGTAATTTGTGAAACATTGAGCCACACTGATAATATTTTTAGAAATGGAAAGTTGGCTACACTGCATGGACGAACAACAGTGAAAGACTTGTGCCCAAAGCTTAGTGACTTTAATTACCATCAGGACGGATGCAACAATCACGCGTGCCGTCTCATCTTGAAAACATTATGGGGAACTCTTTCCTGGTCACATCATTTCGCGTTTTGGTGTCATTCAGTGGTCTGCCAAACATCCCGATCTAAGTGCTGCAGGCCTCTTCCTCTAGGGATACTCAAAGAAATAAAGGGATGTCCCAAAGTAGAAAGGGTGGGAAAGTTTATGGAACTCGTGGAGCTGATGGAAATATGCAAATGATTTAGTGCCTCCTAATAGCGTCAGGTAAGCAGAGAGCGCAGTTTGCAACTACTAGAATGACTGTTAACTATAGGTAATTATCGTGACAAACTGATATATTTCTCCTTTATAATAAGGATTTGTATTTTCGGCGAAAACTACTCCAAAATGATTCATTGCACTATCTCCTTAGTATGTTAAAATTTTATATAGAATCCAATATAGTGGCTTTTAAGATGGCCATGACACTAGTACACCTTGTGAAGTGCAGTTCTATCCCATTAAGAGCCTGCCTTACTAAAAATAATACAAAATTTACCATTTTTCTTTTGTTTGTTTTTCATAAGTGAAAGGAGATAATGAAACGCAACTTACCACAATCATAGATAATGTTATTCTACAACAGAAAATATGCAACTGAAGAATTTTCAGTGTTGCTAGAATAACAACGCCCCTAAAATCTAAGTTAAAGCAGCGACTAGAGAAACGAACTCAACTGCAGTTGGTTACGTATCACGTTGTTTTGGTTTCTTGTTAACTACTTTTTAAAATAATAATTGTATTTAGTTTGTAATAAACAAAATTGTTTTAACATACTGTTATTAAAACTAAATAATAATGTTGTTTAAAAAGTAGTTCACAGGAAACCGAAACAATATTATGCGTAACCAAATGCAGTTGAGATCGTTCCTCTAGTCGCTGCCTTAACTTAGATTTTAGGAGCGTTGTTATTCTGGCAACACTGTAATTTCTATGGATGGCAACAGTGAAAATTCTTCAGGTTCATATTTTCTGTTGTATAGAATATTATCTATGATCGTGGTAAGTTACATTTCATTATCTCCATTCATTTATGAAAATGAAACAAAAGAAAAATGGTAATTTTGTATTATTTTTAGTAAGGCAGGCTCTTAACTAGTGACGACGCTAGAGGACAGCAAGGGGCCGAATGCTATCGGTGGGATCGTCTCGTCCACCATTTCCGACTGCCCTCCCCCCATACATGTTGAATTGTAATGTAGGTCAAATAATATAAAATTCTTATTTTTGGTATATACAAAAAGTAGCCACGTTTAAATGTCTCTGACCATCCGCTAGTCCACCCCCTCCCCAAAAGATCAAAACTGATGTCATAATTGCTCTTAACCCTACCCAAGGTATGAGGTGTTCGCAATAGTAAAAGCAAACTCAAGAAAGGCTTGTTTCTTGAAAATGCGCTCTGAACTATCAAGATAATAGCCTATATATTTCTAAACTGTCTTTTCTAAGGCAAAAGAGGAAAGACATACAAATACTGGAGAACTGGCTGCCATAGATCATATTGATACTAACTTGTATTGAGTTTGACCTTAATACCTCAAACGCTTCATATGATCCTATTTCTTCTTGTCGGTTTGATATTACAACAGTATATAAGCTTTTTGCCTCAGCTCACAATATAAAACCAAAAATATACGTGTAGATATGGCTGTATTTTCGATACCAAATCATCATTGCGCTCATGTTTAGCTGGAGAAGTCAGAGTCCGAAGCTACAGTACTTGAAGGAATTCTTGTTTCGTCCGCCAATTTTATTCAAGACATACCTTCTTTTATTAACAATTTTTAACCGACTGCAAAATAAAAAAATCTCAATTCAACTCGTTTATATAAATGTTACGACTTTGTTCACGCATAACTTCGATGTAGGTGCACCGATTTTGACGATATTATATATATATATATATATATATATATATATATTTGAAAGAGTATATTTTCCGGGTTATGCCACAAATTTCTTTTGGTCTGATGGTTATCTTTGGAGTTAGAGTATGAAACACCTGAAAAGATGCTGAGCTATTTTACGGAAAACAACATGCGTATAGGCAACTATACGTTCTTTAGAGTGATGTTGGTTGCATAAAGTGCAGGAGTTTTACAGCAAATTTTTGGAACACTTTCGGAGTATATTATACTGTCTGAGGTTTTGTATATTTTGAACTGTGAATTACGTGTATGAATCTTATTTTCTTATTTTGGAAAGTTTTAGAATTACTGGGGAATAAAATTAACAAGAGACATTCTGAAATTTAAGAGGAACATTTACTCCTCACTATATGATTGAGTGACACAAAATCTAAGAATATTCAATAATAGTTTCTCCTTTTCTGGGTTCTCTACTTTCTACAAGGATCTCCTTTATTAGTGTTCCGAAGATGAAAATTGGATTTTACTAGTTAATACAAACGTCATCTTTCCCTTAAAAGTTCCTGCTTTGCTTACTTCAAAGTCGTAGTGTTTGTGTTATGTGGTCTCAAGAGATCTGTAAGTGAGAAATAGAGCAGATTCCAAGCCATCGTCTCATCAACGTCTTGTCTTGTTTTCCTTTAGTAGAGTCACCTCACAGACGATGTAATAGAAATTTCGTAATACTCTGTATAATCATGGAACCAAAAAAAAAAAAAATCACTACAAAAGAATTATTGTTAAAAACATTTTGCCTTATGTAAACATCACTTTGTATTACTACTATTACTACTACTAACGTAAGTAGTAGTAGTAGTAGTAGTAAAGTTAACATATTTTTGTAACTCTCAGAAACCAGCAGGAAATCACCTGAAAAAGAAAATTGTTACGGAAAACCCAACTCAAAGGTAAAGTAAGTAGTGTGGATGTGATGAATATGCATAAGCTAATGTGCAAGATGACAGTATTAGTATTGTGTCTCTCAAGATAAGGAACCGTAGAAGAAAAGTTACCATGAAAGACAAGGTCAAACAGCAATTAACTTTACGTCGGTGATCCCAACTAGCGTATTCATAGACAGAGCAAAAGATGTGCTCCACTGACGGTGGAAATTCTAAAGGAAAGCTTACAGTGAACGAGATGGCTTAGCATATAGTTATATGCAGTATCTATACACTAAGAGGATTAATTGCCTCTTTGAAACTCATTGTATAAGGTATTTTACTCTTAGTTGGAACTGATGATGTAATGAAGATAATTTCTGTTGGAATATATTGATTACATTATAGTAGTGGATGAAATAGATTTATAATACTCAAGAAACTTTTCAGTTGTACAGAGGCTCAGAATTGAAGAATGCTTTTCTATTGAAGCTTGGAGTCGCATATTTCAGTCCTGTTTACCTTGTGCACTGCAAGACTTTGCAGTAAATTTACAATCAAAATTTCACCTATATAAAATCTGTCAAGTATAACTTTGTTGGTTAGTTATCACTCCCAAATATTGCAAATGATGTTGATGAAATTTAATACTCTACAAACTTCTGCTCAGGAAAGGTTTGCATCATTTCACTTTGATGATAAAATAATTATCATGAGTTGGAAGGATGTAATGGGCCTTTCATGGCAGTAGATGGCGTACACCAATTTAATATTTTCTACAGTGCAGCGTATACTCATTTTAAAGGTAAGATCGAACGAGTGTATAGTTACTAGTGTCAAGTGTATAGCTACTAAACATCCTAACATTTTACATCACTGATCGGACGTCGCGGTGGCTAGTGGTAGAGAGCTCACATCTGTTGTGTGGAATCTGTGGTTCGATCCCAATCTGCACCAAATAAACATTGTGGTGGACAATCAGCGTGTGTGGGGTTTTCCTCGGGGTCCTCTCGTTTCTTCCCACTTTCTTCATGTCATCATTATCATTCATCCCATTATCACCATCTCCCCTAGCCTCGGTGCGTAGTCGTGGGACGTTAAGCTGAAAAACTTTCTTTCATAAGTTGAGATAATTGATCACCAAAATATCCATAAAGTTCGAACGTTTAATATTTTAAACGTATTATAACGGAGATGCAGGTAACTCGAGATATAAAAGTGAACTGTCGGTTGCGTAACATTCTAAGTGAAGAATTGTACGGACGTACTGCTGCAAGCTAATATTGGACAGTAAACATTTTTTTTTCAAATGGTTATTCGAATAAAGTACAATTTATTTGATTAACGAAAATTTGTTGAAAATAGTATTTAAAATACGAACAGTTGTTTGAATAATTTATTTTGAATATCGAACGTTTGTTCGAATTTTTTTATGGCGAACATTTGAATCGAGTTTTCTTAAAAGGGCATCGGTCCAAGACTTTTTGCAAATTACAAGAAAATACCCTTATGACAAAAGTTATAATATTTTGGATTTTAGACCACATTAACATATAAATGATCGAAAGTTTACTGAAAGAACATTTAGTTAATTAAACGTTTTTCAAAATGTTTAGCAAAAACACAGGTCTTTAAATGTTTGGCATTATAATGTTTAGTTAATTAAACCTTTTGCAAAACGATTTTTCTTAGAAGAACGCCTAAACGTTTCAAAGATTGAAGTTTTAAAGGTTAACAGTGGTAACTGCTCACTTTGGATGTGTTCAAAGTGTATAACGACAGGCAAATAATAGAAAGTTTTCTTAGTTAACGTCTGAACATATATTTTGCGAAACTTGTAATCAATTAAACGTGTCCTTATAGTGATCGCAAGGAATCATATGAAATCTGACATAGATGAGGCAATTCCACCCAGTAAAACGCGAGGTTGTGTCCCAGCCGACAACCTCTTCCAATGAAATTTTGCCAATGTCGTCTCTCTCTATGTATACGGAGAGCATCTCTTGAAGGTAAAGTGTTGTCGGATTACTACTAAATTTCGTTTTCTTTATTTTCATTGTTGTCGTTGTTTTATATTTTTGCTACTATTATTACCTTTTAATTCCAGTAATTGTTAGTTTTTGTATTATAGTTCTTTAACAGCTATTTTCTGTCGCTCGTTCGCCATGTATTTTAAGTTTGGCAACACTGTTGGTGCACGTCTACTGTTTCACGTTTTCTTTAGTGTGCGTTCGGAAGGCAGCTCCACGAATCGTACCGAATTCTTCCGGTGCATCACAGGTGAGGTAAAGCATTGGGATGATTGGTATACGTTAAGTACAGTCCAGACTTCATGAGCCATCGTGGTCACTGTAATGAACGTTAGACGTACTGGGCCTTATGCAGAGTCATTCTGACGCGTGATTAGTAACATACTAAAGCGTCCAAATTACATATGCTTCCTGCAGTAGTCAAAGCTTTAGTATGACACTAATCACACGTCAAAACGACTCTGCATAAAGCGGACTATGTCTTGTAGTAAGATTTAGTACAACTTTCTATAAGTTTTCGTATAAACTCTTAAGATCATTGATTTACTCATACCCGCCCCCTACCCCACACATTTCAGCTGCTGCGTCATATTATAAATGTTATTTTTATTAAGAAACCTAAAGTTTTTACTTATCTTTTTCCTAAGTTATCACTACATACTTAATATGAATTATGTTCATCGTAAATTGAATTTAAAATGGTTTACTGTACTTAATCCAACTTAATAAAAAATTGTTTTATTCCCGGGTGAGGGTGGAACCCGGGAGGGGGCGCGGCACGGTGATTACAATGACTTATTATGCAAAACTTTCAATAGGCAGCTAGCTAGACAAACATTGCCGTGACGATTATCCGAGTATCGCCTAGTGAGGATCCAGAGGCTCGTGCTCTAGAGGTCTGCACGGGCTCGGGCCGAGCCCGCGGGCGTAAGACCGATCCGGCCCGCGAGCCACACTCAGGCTTACAAATCATATATCACCTCGGGCCCGGGCCGGGCTCGAGCCGTAAATTTTTAAATATACAACCATATTTCTTTCCGGGCCTAACTTTGTAAATATACTATACAACGATATATATATTACACCGTTCTTTCTGGAGAACTTTTAAAGCACAACTGCAAAATTATACCTCTAGTTGCTGTAAATAAAAATACAATTTTCCGTGAATTATTAAGTTTCTGTGATTCGGGCCTATTTCGGGCTCATTTGATTATCACGCGAGCTCGGGCCGGGCTCAGGCCTAAATGCTAAAACAAATTTCGGACTTGGATTGGGCCTCACATTATAAATTTACGGGCCGGACCAGGTCGGGCCCGGGCTAAAGATGCCGGCCCGTGCAGACCTATACAACATTTAAAGATACGCAAGTCATACTCCAGTAATGAATATGGTTTAAATGTTGTTTTACCACATCCCTTATGGACTTCTCGTCACAAAACACGACGATCTAGAAAAGCTTTTCGAGAAACGAAACAAGACTTCTACAAAATTTACGGACCCTTAATTCCCGTCTAGTGAACATTAGAAGTAACTAGTGTTTTCGTAATAAATATTTAAACATTTACATGTTAATGAAGATAACCCTGACGATTTCGAAAACCAAAAATAACGGCGATAAGTAACAACACACCTTACTTTCACCTAACTTTAAAAAAATCGGAGTTAAATTACCTTTGAACAATCCTGATATTTTGCAATAATTTGGTTGGCAACTATGCGTCCCACTTGCTCCGAAATTTCCGTCTCTATCTCTTTCTGGGCAAAGGCAGTTTGTGACAAGATGATTCGATAGTTTACGAGGCAACCAGGAAAAGAGAGAAGGGAAGAGAAAGCGAGAGAGAAAGATCATAGCATACGAAGATTTCCTCAAGAATTTATCGTCGTTCGGGTATCAGATCTAAAGGCACGGAGGTGCTGTTGAAATATCTTATTAAAAGAAGTAAAAAGAGAAGCACTCTTTTCTCCAGGGCTTCCATTTCCTTTATTTTTTCTTTTTTAAAAAAATGACAAACACGTCCCGTACGAAATATATATTTACTTGATTTCTGGATCTACAGCTGGTACTTATTTTAATTTCCATTACATAACCAAGATTCTCTGTAAACGATCTGGTAGCTTGGCATGTTAATAAATCGGTGTCATATCGTCCAAGTCGTTATGCATTTTTTTCTTCAAAAATCAGAAACTGTGGTCTTTTCTAAATACATATGATGTCAACAAAGCAATTCTCGTTTACTTTAAATAAATTGTAGGGCCTCATTTTGTAGCGGTCTTCGCAAAACTTACGAATTTCAATGCTACGCAAATAATACAGCAAGTAATTAACGTATAACTATTATATGTTATCTATACATTATATGAAAGAGAAAGTCATTTTGTGTGTGGTCGAATCACGGCAACACGGCGAAACTATTTGTAACGAATTTTTGGATATAGTTATCAACTACGGCCGAATCATGGCAAGACGGCGAAACTATTTGTAACGAATTTTTGGATATAGTTAACAACTACGGCCGAATCACGGCGAACGGCTAAACCGTTTTAAACAAATTTTTGGATATAGTTATCAACTAGAGCCGAGTAACGGGAAAACGGGTAAGGTAAACTGTTTGAAACGAATTTTTGAATATAGTCATCAGCTACGACTGCATTACGGAAAAATGACGAAATTATTCGAAAAGAAATTGAACATAGTTATTAACTACGGCCCAATCATGGGAAAATGTCTAAACTGTTTGAAACGAGTTTTTGGATGTAGTTATCAGCTACGGGAGAATCACGGGAAAATAGCTAAACCGTTTGAAACGAATTTTTGAATATAGTTACCACCTACAGCCGAATCACGGGAAAACGACTAAACCGTTTGAAATGAATATTTTCGATATAATTATCAACTACCTCAATTAAGTTGTTATCATGCTACTTTGATTACAATGAGTATCCTAAAAGGAGAGTGGGGATCATAATTTATGCGGAAAAATGAAAATCTCACAAGCCCATCGAGTTAGGAAGATGAAACTCAATATATAAACTCATTAAAAATAAAATTAAACATGTCTCAGCGTTTTTTAAAATCCCGTTTAAAGGTGAAAGAGGAGGGATTTTTTTTCTATATAAATAGAAATTAAAAGCGAGAATGTTTAACAGCCAACTTCTGCTACACTGGTGCATCCTATTTAATAATTTTTTGATACATGAGTGGATCATGTGTCACCGTGTAGCATAGACGCTAACTCTCTTGTTTCTGGTGTGAGTGGTCCCGAGTTCGATTGCCGGTGGGGGACACTAAGTCGAAAACGTGTAAAGGCTTTTTCAGGCCAGCTATCCTGAGAGAGATTTTCTCGGGTTTCCTCATTGATACCAGGCAAATGTCAGGATGATACCTAATAGAGAGGTTCTAAGACGCTTGTTTCCTTCCTCAATTCTTTCTTTCTTCCCTTTCCTCGGATAGTGTAATCGCTGAGGGACGTCATCCCTTAAAACGTGACGGGCTAACATAGCCATACATGCCGGAAGTCCAGAAATCTAATTCCTAATCCTAATGAGTGGATCATGGTCCAACTTAGGTTTTCAAATAGGAAAAAGGGTTCAAATATTTTCCAAAACATATTTTTCCCATGCGTAGAACGAGCATTTCAGGTAGTCGCAAAATAAAATGCAAATTTTGCATTGTACTCATGCAAATGGAGACGAAATGAAGTCCATAATATCTAGTTCTAAAAGCAGAAAACGTTCACTGTGTTGTACGAGGTGTGATTAGAGAGCTTTAAGACAGGAGGCGCCACTGCTCAAGAGTAGTAGATATAATTGCCCGTTAGCGTACAAGCGATGGCTTCGTGTAAACTTAAAAACGTGCTGCAAGAATCACTGCGATATCTTTGTTGAGTACAGTGTAGCAACAAGTTCAGTGCGAGAGTGTGTGTGTCGTAACGGTTTATTAATTACGCAAAATATATGAAAAACTGGAACAATGTGTTTGTGTTAAATTTTGTTAAAAAAAAAAAAAAAAGGAAGAAAGAGGAAGTCTGCTTCGGAGACTTATGAACTTAAAAACAGCTTTTGGAGATAAATGTCTGAGCCGGTCAAACGTGTTTATCTGGTTTAACAGATTTAAAGATGGCCGCGACTCAGTCGAAGATGACCCCCGATCCAGCTGGCCTTCTACGTAAAACATGAAGGAAAACATTGTGAAAGTTCGCGATTTAGTGCGCTCGGACCGTAGACTTACGATTAGGGAGATGGCTGATGACCTGAATTTAAGTTTCTACGTGGGTCGGTCAATCTTAACTGACGATTTCACCATGCATCGACTGTCCGAGAAATTCATTCCAAACCTGTTGTGTGTGAGACGAGCAGAAACAACACCGACTTGAAATGGGTTACGGGTATGAGCCAGAAACAAAGGCCGAATCTTAGTGGAAGAGACCAGATTCACCACGACTGAAGAAAGGAAGGGAAGGTCGGTCGAATGTGAAGACAATGTTGGTGCTTTTTCTTTCAATTCTACGGGTATCGTGCATCATGAATTTTCCCCTAGGGGGCAGACAGTCAACCAGGAATACTACAAAAGTGTCCTTCAGCGTTTGCTCGAAAATTTGCGGAGGAAAATGCCTGCCCTCTAGAAAGATAAGAATCGGGTCTACCACCACAACAACACACTAGCGCATTGTGCGTTATCGATCTAGGAATTTCTGGCCAAATTCAACATTCTTGTGCTTCCGAAACCCCCATTCCTCTGATTTGCGTCCTCCCAACTTCTACCTGTTTCCTAATTAAAATTGTCGCTGAAAGGAACGAGATTTGACTCAATTGAAGACATCTAGGCAAATACAGAGAGTTCTTTACACCCTTACGAAAAATAATTTTCAGGAATCCTTTCACAAGTGGAGACACCGTTGGAATCGGCATATTCAGGCAGCAAGGAGCAGTAGCCTATAAGTACTGCCATTTTTAAATTACAAGCCCAGTCTTAAAACTTTCAAATCACACCTCGTATTTATTTCCTCCGTTTCTACAAGGCAAAATTTACCAATTGATCCAACTCGGCATTGTTCTGTCCCTTAAAATAAGGTTTGAGAAATTTCGTGGTAAAGGCTCATATAACGGAAGAACTCTTGCATTCATCCTTAAGTGGATCTTGACGTGCTGAATTTCTTATTTTCTTTTCATGACAGTTTATATTAACATAAAACTCCATGCTGAATTGTAAATCTCACCACTGGAGACACTGTGTACGTGTAGTGGATTCAGCATAGAATTATGTATATTTTTCATTCGGGGAAAAAATCCACCAAAAGCAAAGATTTATCATAATTCCACTATTTGACCTTATTTTATTTCTATTCTTTTCCCGTTATATTCAAATTACTTGCACAGTTTTCGTACTTTGCTTCTGCAATAAATCTAATTTATTTTTCCCGCCAACCATATTCACGTCTACTTTTTTCCCCTCTCTTGTAAAAGAAAAAAAACAGAAAAAAAGAAAAAGAAAAATCGGAATAAGATCGATGTTTTTCAACTGTAATTCTGCAGATGGCAGCACCAGGTTCGCACGCTGAAAGTTAACAAGTTCTTGTGTTGATGCAGCTCACGTATTCCCAAGGCCGTCTCTTGTCATGTGAGAATATCGTCGCTACAGCTGTCGCTTTTGCATATGTTAGCAGCGATTATCGCCCTTTCTTTCTTTTTTTTCAACCTCACACACATATACGTACATTGGGAAACATTTCGAACGACAAGAAAAAGTTTAAAAAAAAAAAAAAAAAAACAGGAAAGCAGAAGAAAAAAATTTGAAATCAAAAATGAAATTGACTTATCATGACATCTTTTGTTTTAAAACTCAAAAACAACAAATGAAGGTTGCAAACGGAAGTCCAAAGCTAACATTTGTTTCTAGAATCGCAATAGCTCACTCAAATCACACTCATCTTAAAAATAAGATTTCCTTCTAAGGAAACATTTTAAACTGTTTTTAAACTGTTCTATCAGCGCCGTAATTTAGACGTTTTTCTGGGGGTGGGGCAAGTATTAATATTTGGGCTCTTAGAAAACAGTTGTTTTGGTCCCTCCCGCAAATTTTGGAAATAGGCCCGTTCTTTCCATCTTTCTCTTACTCTTTGTGGGCCCCCGGAGTCTGTGGGTCCTCTCGCACGCTCCTGGACCCGTTCTATATATGGCAAATTAATTATAAGGACAATATTGAAAAATCTCAAACCTATACGAATAAATTTTATTTCTAGGGCCCCTAATAGTAGACATTTTTTTTATTGAAATGGGCCCACGACTCAATTTTGTTTTATTTACCTTTTGTGTGCTGTTTTGTTTATGTAATATAGTGAACCTGTTTGATGCTTTATTTATAATTTCATGTTTGTATCGTATATGTAGTAAGAATATTTTGTCTTAAAGTGAGCCCCCCGCGAACGACAGGGAGCTTCCCTGGAGGAGCAGTTGCCCCCTGCCCCCACAAGTTACGGCCCTGCGTTCTATATATATCTATAATAATTTACTTTTCGTGGTACCGACACTTTTTGTACAGACCTTATATACTCGTATTAAAACACTTGTTCGTCATTTCAATAGTTATTGGAACAAATGTTTGTTATTAAAATATTTTTTGAACATGTGTTCGTTGTCAGAAAAAAAAATATATTCGAACATGCGTTAATGATTACATAAACAGGTGTTCATTATTCAAATGATTGCTTGATCAAATGTTCGTTATTCAAACAGAAATATTCGAAACAAATATTCATTATTCAAACAAATTTTCGTTACGAGGGAGGAACAGAAACTAAGGTTGCAAGGTCGATATTTCTGGAATTTGATCTGTTATAGAGGAATGAGGAGTGTGTAGTAATTATAGTACATGGAGTTGGCAACTGTGCAGAGTTTCAGCCACTCGCCACCATCGGCGCTAGTTGTAGTTAAACACAAGTGGCGACTTGTTTGGAAAACTAGTCTCGCGGAGAAGTCTGCTCAGTTATTCGATTTCTGTGGGCGAAACATGTAACCGCGGCTGCAATTCAACGGCAGCTGGTAGAAGTTTACGGAGAGATTGTAATGTCTCGTCAGCATGTCATAGAATAGTGTTGAAAGTTTGTGGCTGGTAGAGAAAACGTCACCGACGAGGATCGCAGTGGCCGATCCAGTACGGCATCAACAGATTTGAACACAGCTCGCGAGGAGGACTCGCGTTTCACCTGTTCCCGCACCTGAAGGAGCACCTAGGAGACCGTCTCTTCGCTTCAGACGAGAAGGTGAAATAATTCGTGATAACGTGACTGAACACGCAAGGACAGGATTTTTACCAGGAGGGAATCTTCAAAGTCATCCCACGATGCGGCAAGTGCTTCAACCGATATGGAGAGCATGTCGAAAAATAACCTATATATCTGTTGGCTGTAATGGTTATTAATATATACACGTTTCACTAGAGGTTTTGTAACCTTACTTTCTGATCACCCCTCGTAAATAATTGTTTAAACAAATTTTCAATATTCAAATGATTGTTCAGAGAAATATTCGTTGTTCAAACAATAATTCATTTTTATTCGAATAAATTTCCCTTAGTCAAACAAATTGTTCTTTATTCGAATAAGTATTGAAACAAATGTCAGTTATTCGAATAAATATTTAAACAAATTGTTCGTTTTTAAGTAACTAGTAGTCACTTGAACAAATAAATGGAGTTTTGTAAAAGGGCATCAGTCCAATTTTATGATACAATCACTTTCTTTAAACATTTTTAGAAAACAACTGTCCTCGAGCTATTGAAATGAATTAGAAGAATGGCTGTATTGAAATAGGTGGGAATTTGGTATTGTATTAGCAAGCAAAATACTATGATTTTTGTTAAAGGGTGTTTTGTTGTAATTTTGAAAGGCTTAAACTGATACCCTTCTAACAAATCTTGATTTATATATATATGTTCAGGCAAATGTTCGGTATTCAAAATAAATTATTATTAAAACAACTGTTCGTATTTTAAATATTTTGAACAAATTTTCGTTACTCAGTATCATCATCATCTTAGGTAGTCTGCCATTATTGGCAGGTCACTTGCTGCAACTGAGAAGCTTCCATGCTCAACAATTTTCCGTTAGCTTCTTCGTCTTCACGTACAATTTCTCTGTTTTGATATCGTCCATCAATTCTAGTCTCCTTCGCCCTCTCCCTCTCTTTCCTGCTACCATACCTTCTAGCCCATCCTTCGTGATACAGTTCCTTCTTAGCCAATGTCTCAACACACTTTCTCCCCCCTCTCCTCAATAATGTTTGAAATTGTTGTTTCCTCCCCACCATTTCTAACACCCTCTCATTCGTTTTCATCTCGTTCCACCTACTTTTTCTCCATTCTGCTCCATAACTACACTTCGGAAGCTTCCAATCCTTTTCCATTTTTGCGTAATGTCCATATTTCTGCCCCATACAGTACATTACTCTACATGTAGCATTTTATGAGTCACTTTCTCAACTCTTTATTCAAGGTCCCACAAAATAGCATTTTCTTCCTCCTAAAGCAGCGTTTCCCAACCTTTTTCAACTTGCGGCACACTACGGGTGTTACTTGGATTCTCGTGGCACACTTATAGATATTATTATTTGTAAATATAAAACACAGTGGTATTTTTTTCTCTGATTACTGATCTCCTTCTTACAGAGAAGAAAACTCGATCACTGTTTTTTCCCCGTGGTAAATCATTATGCTTATTTTTCATTCTAATTTAAAAATAGAAAACAATTGCAATGAAATATTGGACTCAGGTTTTTAAAAATACGCTTTCTTTTTAAAAACTGTGTCCAACCTTTGACTAAGAAGGAAGATCACTAAATAACGAACGAACAAACACATCTCTTTTACGTTTAAAACACAAATGTAGGCAATTTGTGCAAAGGATTGAATGATATTTTAAATTTTCAAGTTACGAAATAGTCTGCAATAATAAAGAAGCAATAATGCTCATAACAATGATAACCATTTTTTTTTCGACATTAGAAATGTACAGAACAGTAACCTGGTATAAAACTTAAAATTGTAGATTCATAGAAGAGGTTCATAGTAATGTGAAATACAAATATACATTTTTCCCTACGTTTTGCATTTTGATTGCTATAAAATTAATAATTTTGTTTCGATTCCTTGCGGCACACCAGCGGCCCATCCACGGCACACTAGTGTGCCGCGGTACACCGGTTGGGAAACGCTGTCCTAAAGGCTTATTTTGCCATTACTTTTATTTCACGAACACTTCATATCATCACTAATAAAACTACCCAGGTATCGAAAAATAGTCACTTGCAATTCAGTTAATCGGGTAAATGCTCGCTTTTCAAATAATAATCCTGTTTTAGTCAAACAAATTCTCATTACCGAAATGAATTATTTTTTACTCGAATAATCAGTAGAAAATACGTCCACTGTTCAGTAAGTAGCTTGTTGCAAATCTTTCAGTGGTACGTCCGTACAATGCTAACTTCACTTAGAATAGGCAACTGACAGTTCACTTTTATACCTCGAGTTGCCTATATGTCCGTTATAACACTTTAAAGTATTAAACGGTCGAACATTATGGACATTTAGATGATCAAGTATCGCAACTCATGAGTTCTTTTTTTAGTTCAACGTCCCACGATTATGTACCGAGGCTAAGAGAAACGGTGATTATGAGTTGGATGGCAATGGTAGAATGAAGAAAGTGAGAGGAAACGGGAGAACCTTTAGAAAACCCACATACACGGTGTTTGTCTACCACAACGTTTATTTAGCGCAAGTTGGTATCAAACCAGAGACCTCACGCACCAGAAGTGAGTGCTCTACCACTAGCCACCGCGGCGTCCGACTAGTGATGTAGAATGCTAGGATTTTTGGTAAGTATACACTCGACAGTTTTCAAACTTATACCGTATACCAAGCCCCATACACAATCGTTCTTTCGTAAACTTAAGGTAAGTATGCTCTGGACTATAGAAAATATTAGGTTGGTGTATGCTGTACGCCGTCAAAGGTGCATTCAGCCACACACTCACGGGGGTCTACTGGGTCCGCATCCCACCCAAACTTCCTAACTCAGCATATATTTGTACACAGGGCCGGATTTAGGGGGGGGTGCAAAGATGCACGTGCACTCCCCCCCCCTTCGTTTTAAATATACACTAGCTAAAGCGAGAAGTTAGCAATGAATGTTGCAAAATCAATGGTTTAAGTCAATTTTCTGAAGGTTAAAGGAAAAGCATTCATCGAGAGCACACACTTAGCATTTCCAAAGGAATTTCTCATTCACATCACGGATGCCTAAAAGGCATTTTTTTTAAAAAATTAAATTTAGTTCAAATGTACTGGTAGTTATTGGTGCACGCCCCTCAGAGAATTCTGGATCCGGCCCTGTTTGTACAATTTTTCAATAAAACTCTACTTGTTTAACAGGGAAATGATTGATGTAGCATGAAAATTTGATCTTACACTTCATCTGTACTCTTACTCGTATAAAAACAATCTAGTTCTATCATTTTTTTCATTGACAATATAGATGGAAGAATTTTACAATTACTTATCGTCCTTTCGGGAGCAGAATAATACTACATAGACGTAATGGATTGCAGTATTGGACCAGGGCCGGCGCGAGGGGGGGTCGAGCCGTGCCACCGCCCAGGGCGGCAAGTCTAATGGGCGGCAAAATTTGAAAAAGAAAATAATACCATCAAAATATAATGCTTCATAATAAACCATATGGAAAAATATAATTATGGTCACCAGAGAATATAATTGAACTTACTTTACTCATATTCAGGAAATTCAAAACATTCCCCCTCATTTTCAATTATCAAACTACTAGTCACAGGTATCTCGTTCAATATTCTTGCAGCAGCGTAGATAAGATTTTCAGCTATGGGACTCCACTTAGACAACAAATAGGGGAGGCTTATGATGCCTTACTTCAAATAAGTAACGACAAGAGCTGATTGTACAGCAAACCAGCTGCATGACTTTACTTTCCTTTGCTCACTCGTTATCTGGTATGACTTTTTACTCCACATAAACATAGTAAGCAAAAGTCTCCAAAGCATTGATTCCTATGTGTTGGAAGCAGTCGGGTTTCTTGAAAATATATCTGAGTACTTTGAGAGAAGCAGAAATGATGCAAAGTTTCAATTTTACTTAGTTGATGCAATGGAGTTGGCATCAACATTAGATATGGATGATCCACGGATAGGTATTATAGTGCAGGCTCGAAGTCGAAAGAAGAAGAGACAGTTTCAGTACGAGACAGAGGATGAAGCTGTTGAAGATCCACAAACAAGATACAAGATCGATTTTTATTACAAAGTTCTAGACATGATTCTGTTAGCTTTAAGAGAAAGGTTTGAGCAACTTAAACATCACAGCGAGTATTTCGATTTTCTTTACGATCAGATTTCTTTACGAGTAATCTGAAAGATATGCCACCTGAACTTTTGTCTGAAAAGTGCCTGCATTTTAATACGCGAAGAATCGAAAGATATTAACCCCAGTGATTTAAAAGACAAACTGAAAATGTTATCCGCTATAATTAAACCTAAAACTTCACCAAAATATATTTTAATTAAGGAACATGATTTTTCTCCCAATGTCAGTGTTGCACTTAGGATTTTGTTAACCTTATTAGCAACAGTGACAAGTGGAGAAAGATTTTTGAAACTTAAGCTTATTAAAAGCTACATGCATTCTTCCATGTCTGAAACACGCTTGAGTGGTCTAGCGATGATATCAATAGAACACGAATTGACTGAAACATTGGACTACGCGAATGTGGTAAAGGAAATTCCTCATATCAAAGCAAGAAAAGTTTCTTTCAATTAAGGGATGTTAAATGCATGTATTTCTATTGTGTTTTAGTGCATTATAAGTCTTAGGCTATAGTTTTGCCGTAATATCTAATTTACTATATTATCTTCATGCTCCAATACTTTATTAGAAACACCTTTTGGTATAAAATAAGTTTAAAAATTAAAACTTATTAGTGCCTAAAGAATATTCTTTTAAATTTAATTTTTTGTATGAATTTCTGTATATGACATATATACAGCAAAATCGAGCATACTGAATATTGTGTCATGTACGGAGTCGTTTAAATATTACGCTAGCATTCGAGAGAGGTAGTTCAATTTTTTGTTTACTTTTCCATTTCATACGTATTTTTAAATGGGACTTTTTCATGACACTTGAACGTCTTTAGTCAAAATAGGGGACAGAATAATTATAATTAAAGGGGCGGCATGTGATAATATCGCCCAGGGCGGCAAATCTACTAGCGCCGGCCCTGTATTGGACCCGCCGCCCAACAAAAATTTTTGAGTCTGCGTCTGGGCCCATTACATCCCTCCTGATTATGTTAATTGTTTTATCATCCAAGTGAAACAATACAAACCTTTTCTGAGCAGAAATTTGTACCGGCGTTAGTTAAATTTCATCAAAATCAGTTGCGATATTTTGGCGTGATAACTAACAAAGTTATACTTGATAGATTTTATATAGGTGAATTTTTTTTATTGTAAATTTACTACAAAGTTTTGCAGTGCACAAAGTAAACAGGACTGGAATATGCGACTCCAAGCTTTAATAGAAAAGCATTCTTCAGTTCCGAGCCTCTGTACAACGAATGAAAAGTTTCTTGAGTATTATAAGTCTATTTCATCCACTACTTTAATATAATCAATATATTCCAACAGAAATTATCTTCATTACGTCATCAGTTCCAACTAAGAGTAAAATGCCTTGCACAATGAGTTTCAAAGAGGCATTTAATCCTCTTAGTGTATAGATACTGCATATAACTATATGCTAAGCCATCTCGTTCCCTGTAAGCTTTCCTTTAGAATTTCCACCGTCAGTGGAGCACATCTTTTGCTCTGTCTATGAATACGCTAGTTGTGATCACCGACGTACAAAGTTAATTGCGGTCCCCCTTCCTTGTCTTTCATGGATAGCTTTCCTTCTACGGTTCCTTATCTTAAGAGACACAATACTAATACTGTCACCTTGTCCATTAGCTTATGCATATTCATCACATCCGCACTACTTACTTTACCGTCGAGTTGGGTCTTCTTCAGGTGATTTCCTGCTGGTTATTGAAAGTTAGAAAAAATAAATCAACTTTACTACTACTACTACTACTAGTGTAGTAACAATAATAGTAGTAGTACACATTTTTTTTTCGATTCCATGATTATACAGAGTGTTTCGAAATTTCTGTTACATTGTCTATTAGGTGATTTTACTGAAGGAAACAAGGCAAGACTTTGATGTGAAATAGCTTGGAATCGACTTCATTTGTCAGTTACAACGCTCTTGAGAGCACATATCACAAATACTGTGACTTTGAGGAACTTTTAAGAGGAAAAATTGCGTTTGTGCTAACTCATAAAATTCAATTTCGATCTTCAGAACACTAATAAAAGAGATTCCTGTAGAAAGTAGAGAACCCAGAATTGTCTACGCAGGAAAGGAAATATCAATATGAATATTCTTGGATTTTGCTTCACTCAATCATATAATAAGGAGTAAATGTGCTTATCAAACTTGGCATCTCTTAATAATTGTAAAACTTTTCAACATAAGTAAAGAAATTTAACTGACTTCACTCACGTAACCTAGTTGTTCAAAATGTTACGAAACAACAGACAATATAATATACTACGAAAGTGCTCCGAAAATTTGCAGTAAAACCCTTATGCTTTATGCAACCAACATCACGCTAAAGAACGTATGGTTGCCTATAAGCATGTTACTTTGCCGTAAAATAACCCAGCATCCGTTCAGGTGTTTCATAGTCTAGCTCCAAAGATAAACCATCAGACTCGAAAGAAATTTATGTGGGATAACCAGGAAGGTATACTCTTTCAAAAAAAAATCGGTGCACCTATATTGAAGTTATGCGTGAACAAAATCCTGACATTTATACAAACGGGTTAAAATTACAACTTTCTCCTTGTTTCGAAGTCGATTCAAAACTGTTAATAAAGGAAGGTAGGATGTCTTGAATAAAATTGGCAAACGAAACAAAATTGATTGAAGTAACTTCGGACTCGGAATTCGCCAACAAACCGCGGGTGCCAAGATGATGTGATATCGAAAATATAGCCGTGTGTATACATATATCTGTGCTTTTATAGTGTAAGCTGGAGCAAAAATTTTCTATATCGTTGTAATGTCAAAACGGCTGGAAGAAATAGGACCATATGAAGCATTTCCAGGATGTAAGGAGAAACAATAAAAATTACGTGCAATCTGAACGCTCAGAAATTACCTTTGAGGTATTCAAGTAATAATATCAATCTGCCCTATGGCAGCCAGTGTTTGTGGAGGGCTTTCTTCTTTCCCTTAGGAAATACAATTTTTAGAAAATAGGCGTTTATTTTGACAATTCAGTAGGGATACGCACGAGATAAGATTTGCCGGTCTCATCTCGAAAATGTACTGTGAGAATGATGTCTCGACTCGAAAAATGTATATTTCTCTATTGAAAGAGTTATGTCTGGACACGAATTTTATCAGGAAAATTCTGTCTCCTTTCGTCTCATGCTCATCCCTGGTTCAAGAGCGTAAGACAAGTACTTCGTGAGTTTGCTTTTACTGTTGGGAAAGCCTCGGCAACTTTTATATCTTGGGAGGAAGACAAGAGGATAGACGAAGACATTTAAGGGGGCGGCTACTTTTTCTCTATATTGAAAATAAGAGTATTATATTATTTGACCTACATTACAGTTCAACATGCCTGGGGGGGAAGCAGTCGGAGGATGTAGATGAGACGAAGCCAGTGGGGACACCCGCACCCTTGCTCCCCTCTACCATCGTCATTGATTAACGGAATGAAACTACATTTCAGAAGATATACTAGTGTCACCATGGCCATTTTGAAAGCTGAAAAAATTTAACATAAACATGAGATAGTGAAACGAATCATTTTGCAGTAGCTTTCGCCCCCCCCCCCCCAAAAAAAATCATTATTATTATGAAAGAGAAACACGTCAGTCCGTCATGATAATTCTTATAGTTAACAACAGAGTTGCCAACTTCAGAGAACAAAAACAACGATTTTTGTCTTTAAAATTATCAAAAAAAAAAAAAAAAACATTATCGTATACTCGTTATTATTTTGTTGCGCCCAGAAATGCCTCTAAAATTGAAATAACTTAAACGAGTTATCTACTACGAATTTTTGAAACAATACCAAAAATTCTCCGGTTGTTGGACCAGAATGATATTTTAAAGTGCATCCACAAGAGTACCTTTTTGTTAGCATACAATCAGTGGCGAATCTAGAAAGTAAAAACTTGGGGGGAGTACAGCCAGACCCCAGACTATGATAGGTATATCATGAGTTTACTATAAACTTCCAAAAATACATAAATAATAACTTAAATTATTTTAGTCACTCAGAAAACTGGGGGGGGTACGCTCCCCGGCCCCGGGCTGGATCCGCCACTGCATACACTGTATTTTTGAGTATTGTTGTACTTGATGTGAACTTTCTGCACAAAGCAAAATATTCTCATTAGTTTTACCCTTCAAGTCGAGATTCGAGACGAGAAGCGCAATTTTTAATTCGAGACGAGACGGAAAAGAAATATGACCATTCTCGTCTCGTCTTCGGTACAAGACGAGATACTTTTACGAATCACGTAGGCAACACCAATTCACCCAAGTCTTAAGTCCCAAACGCTGTTTTAGAGTTACGATTCATAATATAGAAACTATAAATCGATAAAGCAATTGTACGAATAGAAAAAAAAAAAACACTTATCAACGTTTAAAAGATTAAGTCATTACACTCCACTAATAAATATGGTCTAAATTTCGTTATGTCATGTTCTTTGTGAAACTCTCGTGACACGAAAGGATTCTTTTAGGGGTGCCCAAAGAAAATTTTCTAGAGGGGGGCTCATCTCCATGTTTGCCATATTATGTCTGGTATTTAATATACGTATACATATACATTTTCCTATTGCTATGTTTTCCTGAGCCAAAGGGGGGCCCGGGCCCCACCCTTCCCCCACCTTCGGGCGTCCATGGATTCTTCTGATAAATTCCAGATTAAATTAAGAAAAGAAATCAGGTCGTAAGTTTTTTTTGCATAGATATAAATTAACAAAAATGAGTCCAGAAAGGCTTTCTGAGAATTGAGACGAGATCAAACGACAAGAATCGAAACGAGACAATACTTCTACAAAAATTTACAAGAATGAGACGAGGAAACGTCATTTTCTCGTCTCGTCTCGTCTCTTTAGTAACACTATTCCTCATATAAGTGATAGAAACTTCGTGTATGATGAGTCACCATCCAATTCTGTAATGATCTTTCATTTTGCGATCTAGCATTTTGAAGCTTTAAACTTAATTGTGGATTAAATAATTTTCCTGTCCTTAAGTTTACACGTCCTTATTGTTCTATTGTGAATTATAGTATTTGTTTTCAACAAGACATTTAAACGTCTTTTTAACACTTTCATTTAGAACATTGATATGTAGTTACTTAGCTCACAATTCTTTTTATTAATCTGGCCACTTAACAGTACATAGTTTTACATCTTTAAAACTGTCTATAGTTTTTACATAAAAGATCAACATTTTTTGTGTGTTGCTGTTTTCCCTGTTTCATCTCTAAATGCAACTTTATCAACAGTCACTTTGGGAAATCTCGGTGTAACGGCAGGTAAATTGATGCCTAACTAATTTCCAGTGATTAATATTTTCAGTATAGAAAGGAAGCACGGTGGTGTAGTGGTAGAGCGCTTAACCTCTTGTGCGTGAGGCTGCTGGTTCGATTCTTGGCCCAGTAAATTTGTGTTGGACAACATCGTGTTCGTAGGTTTTCTTGGGGTTCAACCGTTTCCTCCCACTTTCTCATTCCACCAATTCTTCTATCATCATTCACTTCCCTTAACCACCCGTCTCCCTTAGCCTAAAGGGTATAATCGTCGGACGTTAAGCTAAAAGATGTCATTTCATTTTTGCAATTCTCCGTCAATCTTTCCCTCATCAACGTTCACTTCGAAAGTCATTTTCCTCATCATCTTCTTGAAAGAAGGTATGTCCATGTATTTCAGTGCATCAACTTTTTCGACAAAAAGGCTCTTGGTTCAACAGTCCTTAGGAGGGCCAGGTCTTACAAGTAGAGGCAGATTTAGGACGGACTTCTGCGGGGGGCAGTGGGTTGTAATACTGCTACTTAGAGCTACTTCTAAGAGCTCCAAACTCTGGGATGGATTTTATTTATATATAAAATAGGAAAGTTACCTCTTCTGGGGGGCGATTGCCCCAATCGCTCTCCTCTTGGATCCGCCCTTGCTTACAAGTCGAAATGTAACACTCATAGCTTTGGGGTCATATTAGTGTTAGGATTTTTCTCCTGAATAATGGACATTTCTCATACTGTAAGTTATATAAAAGTTTCACTGTAGGCTAACAATAATAATAATAATAATAATAATAATAATAATAATAATAATAATAATAATAATAATAATAATAATAATAATAATAATAATAATAATAATAATAATAATATTTTATTATTAAACTGGAAATTAGAGACTTATTTGTCCAATTACAATTTCTGTAGAATAAAAATAAAAACATACAAATGGTAAAAATAAAACACATGCACAAAAAGAGGATACAGAAATTATTGCAAATGCCTTTGAATAGTACTGAAATTCTGTTCAAAAATTTCAATAATATTAGCAAGATCATTGGCCATTGACAGAGTTTTATATATGGGTACGTCATTGAGCCAGTGAATAGGTCTAAAAGCTTTGGGATTTCTGGTATGATAGCTAGTTATATGCAAAGTTAGCATTGACAATAAATTCAAATAAGCATGAAGAATTGACTGCAACACTTTGACATCGACAATAATCCTTTTTTTATTTTTTTTTATTTATTTTTTTTTAGATAACTTCAACATACTCTATGATAATCTAACTTCATCTAAAGGCACTGACGCAAATCCCGGCTGGTACGAGGACTTGTCCCCTCTAATCTTGGAACTGAAGGGACTGTCCCCTCTATAATTCGACTTTAAGTGTGTTTTTTGGGGAGAAATGGGATGATTTGTGTTCGATTGTCACAAAGGAAAGTGAGATGAAATTTATGTCCCCTCAGAATAAGCCTCAATCAAATCTGTCCCCTCCCAATGTTGAAGACAACTCTGTTACCCTGATCCTCCACAAATTGTTTTTCAACTTCATAGATATTTTGATTTAAAAAAAAGAATTATGGGAACGGTCTTACCCGTCTCCCCAATGTTGAAGACAGATTTGCGCCGCTGTCTAAAGGTATACCTTTATAACACTTGAATTTCCAACGTAGCAAGGCGAAAAAAAAATTTAAATTGTCTCCAAGGTAGTTGATATATAAATATGTACTTCTGTTCCATATATTTGAGCAATAATAATAATAATAATAATAATAATAATAATAATAATAATAATAATAATAATAATAATAATAATAATAATAATAATAATAATAATAATATATTGACATCTATTAGGATTTTTTTAAAAAAAAACATTATTTGACTTGTTACCCGGAAAAGTGATATAATTTCCATGAACGAGGACGTGTTACTTAGGAAGTTTTCAAAGTATCAAGAAAAGAAAAACTAGTCACGTGTGCCCCTTTAGTAGGATGCTTGTTATCTCAATATATATACTCACGTGAAAAACTAATGAAGAGGTATTTGTGAACTCGAAAGGAAACTGGTTATTTAAAAAAAATCAGACGCAAAAACGAGAAAAGAAAGTCTTGCCAAAGCTGAAGATGATACTACGGCAACGAAGGGATAATGACTTACTCATGTGGAATTGTAATTTCCGCTTCAAAACACAATATATGACGTCATTTCCTTCCAATTTTCAACCAGACTTTACGATTCTTTCTTTCTGTCGTTTGTAATTGTTCTTTCCTTTTCTTTTCTTTTTCTTTTACAATTCTCGCTATTGTTATCTGTTTTCATAGAATTTTCATTGTTTTTCCGTTTTTTTTTTTTTAGACTTCTGAAGTACTATCCAGAAATAAACGAAGTCGTATGGGACGGTTATGTATGTACGTCTGCATGTCAACAGATAGAAGAGCATTTTATATATATATATATATATATATATATATATATATATATATATATATATATATATATATACAGTGGCGGATCCAGAATATGATCAAGGGAGGGGCTAAACCATAGTTTGCTGTTTCATTCAGTGTAAAGAAGAATTGAAGCCCATTTTATCCAGTGTATACTTGAGTGTCAAGGGGGGGCTATAGCCCCTATAGCTCCCTCTTGGATCCGCCAATATATATATATATATATATATATATATATATATATATATATATATATATATATATATATATGATTATTATTATTAGTCAGGGGCGGATCCAGGACGGACTTCTAGGGGGGCGGTGGGTTGTAATATTGCTACTAAGAGCTACTTTTAAGAGCTCCAAACTCTGAGATTTGGGGGGGGCGATTGCCCCGATCGTCCCCCTGGATCCGCCACTGTTATTAGTAAGTCTTTTGGCTGCTCCTGGGACTAACGTTTATTATTATTATTATTATTATTATTATTATTATTATTATTATTATTATTATTATTATTATTATTAAATTTTAACTTTAGGATTGAATCTGGAAATGTTTCTTCCATGTTTCTCGATCTTCAGCTTCCTATTTTATCTCCCAATATTTTCTTCTATTTTTCAAATCATCTTGGAACGAGTCCATTGTTCCAACGGGGTATAAGCGATGATCCAGAGGCGATTCCATCCGTAACGGTCGAGTGGCGACTCGGTTGGAAATGGTCGGGTGGCGACTCGTTACATAGTCTTCTTCTTCCTATTCCTCGCTTTCCTTCTATGACGGTATGAAGAAGACAATTCCTTTGCAAGATGTATCCAATCAGATTGGCCTTCCTACGAAGAATGTTGGCTAGAAATGTCCTCTTCTCTCCTATTCGTTTTAAAACACCTTCGTTTGTTGCTCTCTTTCTCTCTCTGTCCATTTTATCTTCTGCATCTTCCTCCAACCACATTTTGAAGCTCTTTATATATTTCTTCTCTAACTTTTGTAATGTCTAAGCCTCTGAACCATATAGTCCAATGCACCATATATTGAACTTGACCAACGTTTTCATTAATCCAATATTGAGACTGCTAGTTAAGAGTGATCTTTTCTTGCTGAATGCCTCTTTGGATATAGCAATTCTTGACCTAATCTCTCTGATGCAGTAAGCGTCTCTTGTCAAAATACTTCCCAGATATTTGAAATGATAGACCTCTTCAAGTTCTCTTTGTTCTACTCTGACCCGTAAGGGCGCGTTTCCACGAGATATTCTCATGATTTTCGAGTTTTCGATGTTGATTTCCATTCCATATAGTTTTCCGGTGTCAACTATTTTGTCAATCATCTCCTGTAGTCCATCTTCGGTTCTAGCTATAATAAGCTTATCATCTGCACGTCTGATCTTGTTAATGATACGCTCTCCAATCTTGAAATTCCAAATTCCTATCAATGCTTCCTTCATTAAACATTCACTGAAAATGTTGAGTAATTAGAGCGACATACTACATCCTTGTCTTACTTACTCCTCTTTCGATCTGCACACTGTTAATTTCTCCTTCATTCAAGCGCAATTTGGCTCGTTGTCCTATGTACAGATTGCGAATGAGACGTCGGTCTCTCAAGTTGACTCCGATTTCTTTAAGTACTTTCAGAAGTTTCGTCCAATTGACTCGATCAAAAGCTTTCTCCCAGTCGATGAAGCACAAACACAAATCTTCCTTTACATCAAGAACACGTTCTGATATAATTCTCATCAACCCAATAGCATCTCTGGTGCCTTTTCCCTTCCGGAATCCAAATTGATCTTCTAACATCTCTTCTAATTTACTTTCCAGTCGCCTATTCAGTATGCGTACAATAATCTTCCCAGTGTGGGGAATAAGGCTAATGGTTCTCTGATCTGCACTTCTTTGCTTGCTTTTTCGTTGGTAACACAATCATTGTAACATCAAGAAAATGTTTTGGCCATTCTCCACTCAGGTAGATCTTGTTAATAAGTGAAGTCAGTACTTTTATTGCAGTGTCTCCTAGTCCGTTGAGCAAATCAGCTGGTACGTCGTCAGGTTCATTATTGCAAGAATTAGTTTC
This sequence comes from Thermobia domestica, assembly GCF_964235325.1. NCBI lineage: Eukaryota > Metazoa > Arthropoda > Insecta > Zygentoma > Lepismatidae > Thermobia > Thermobia domestica. The sequence goes on along the minus strand of NC_137457.1, from coordinate 299,479,947 downwards.
ATTTCCACCTTGAACATTATAAAAATCAACCACTTTCAGTTTGAAGACTTATTCCCATAGCGTGGAAATAGTATATAATAGATAGCGAACGGCAATTTCTGAATCAACTCAGAAATTGATTCAGCGTCCTAAAAAATATGGGTTGTATCTTGATCCTTATATCTTCTTTTGCTGAAACTGATAGTAGCTGAAAATATATTCTCACTTGCGGTTGCAAGAGCAAAGACAGGGCAAAGATAACGAGAAAACGGTGTTCTTGTGCGCTTTCAATGTCCCAAAAATAGGTTCTATTTCCGTCTTGTTTTTTCTAAGAGACCCGTCAGCTGAGAAAATCTGTTCACTCTTTCACTTTCAAGGGCAAAACAACAGGTGAATCAAGAAGGTGAAAACTGAGGGGGGCCTGCCAGGATCCAGACTATGGTAGTTATATTATGATATTACTATAAACTACCAAAATTATACAAATAATAAGCTTATATTATCTTTGTCACTAAAAAACTGGGGCCTAGGCCCCCTGCTAGATTCGACACTGCAAAACAGGTAAGAGATAATAAGAAACGGCATTCTAGTGTGGGTTCAGTGTTCCAGGGCGAAACAGGGTAAGAGGTAACGAGAAACGGTATTCTAGTGTGGGTTCAGTATTCCATAGCAAAACAGGTAAGATATAACGAGAAACGGTGTTCTAGTGTGAGTTCGATATTCCAGGGCAAAACAGGGTAAGAGATAACCAAAATGGCATTCCAGTGTGAGTTCAGTGTTCCAGGGCAAAACAGGGTAAGAGGTAACGAGAAACAGTATTCCAGTGTGGGTTCAGTATTCCAGGGCAAAACAGTATGAGATAACGAGAAACGGTGTTCTAGTGTGGGTTCAGTGTTCCAAGGCAAAACAGGGTATGAGATAACGAGAAACAATGTTCTCGTGTGGGTTCAGTATCCCAAGAATAGGTTCTACTTACGTCTTGTTCTAAGAGACCTGTCAGATGAGGAAATCTATTCACACTTTCAATTTCAAAGATAAAGCACGTAAGAAATAACACCTGATTTAAACGATTGATTAATTTTACAATTTGGAACTTTACTTGCTTTTTAATTATGGGGAGGAGATCAACGAAAGTTTCCTATTATTCTGAAGTTTTTATTTCACGTAATTTAAATATTGAGTAATAAGTAATGAACTTTAAAACTGGGTACGGGTTACGACTCTCATAATGCCGTTGGTATTAAAATAATGGCGTTTTATATTAATGAAACAATAATAAAAACCAGCTGAGAATGCTCCACGAGCATTGCTAGAACGAACTTAAAAAGAATGGAGAGATGGAGTGGGAAGGATAACTGTCATTGTTTCTAGATGTAAAAGTAAATCTTTTTATCCGCACCTTCTGTTTCTCGGGAAAATTCGCAAAAGTCATCTGTTTTTCACTTACGGTTGCCGAGATATGGCTCCTTAAATCTCCCGAAATCGGAACTTTTTCGGCCAATATGTGGGGAGCGGTGGCCAGTTGGCCAGTGGCCACCGCTTACTATTTGGTATGAAAATGTCCACTATCCTGTTAGGAATTGACCAACACTAATATGATAACGATATATGGCTCCTTGCCGTTCCCAAGATATGGCTCCTTAAACCACCCGAAATCATTTTTTTTTTTTTTTTTTTTTTTTGCCATGATGCGAAAAATTTCATTACTTTCTCAGATATTTTTTGATGCTCTATCGAATGGAGGCCTCAAAATTGAAAAAAAAATCACAAATAACTGACAGACAGATCACAGAAAATCCAGTTACGAACTTTTTAAGCTCGTTGAAAATTAAACATCCTTTAATATCAAAACATTGTTTCTGTTACGATATACCATAATTTTACAATGCTTTTATCACAGGATATTTGGCAGGGATTCGCTGTAAAATAAAATTACTAAGATTTTTACGGAGGATTGAACTTGGGAGAAATTTCTTCTCTGTCCCTGTTGAGTTCTCTGTAACCTTTTATCCACTTTTTTCTTCCGTTTAGGTATTGTACTTCTCGTATATATGTTTTTTTTTTTTTTTTTTGGAAAAAAAGAAGCTTCACACGTTCGTTCAAGTACCTCCTAGGATAGCAGGCCTTCGTCCTTCGTATCCACTCTCTCGCAGTGTAAAAAATTAATGAAGCTGTCAAGATGTCAAAAGCGTCTCCGTGGATATCATGAAGTTACAGCGCTCTCTTTTTCTCTCCAATTCACTCTCTCAAGCGATTCCACCAAGAAATGTATTATAGGATACTTCCCCAAGACTCCATGCTTCTTGCTTCATTGTTATCTTCCTATTTATATTGTTGCGGTGCACAGCACACGTGATTCTCCGTGACCTAGTTTCACGTGAATTGCATTGTTTTATTGTATAAATATGGATTCGCATTTTAAAATTTCATATTTTCGTATATAATGGCTTCACGGTTTGTAGGTTTTCTCGAGGTTCTCCCGTTTCCTCCGACTTTATTCCTTCCACCACTTTCATTCATTTCTCGTCATCGCCATTTCCTTTAGCCTAGCCGACATAACCGTGGGACATACAACTCAAAGAATTCATTTTGTGTGTAGGCCTATGTGTGTGTGTGTGTGTGAGAGAGAGAGAGAGAGAGAGAGAGAGAGTAAGTGAGTGAGTGCAAGTTGCAAGGCATCATATCAGGCCTATATCATGAATTTCTAAAACTCAACTATAAACTATAAACTAAACTAAGAACTAAAAATTATCTAAAATGTATAAATTAATAGCTTCCATTATTTTTGTCACTAAAACAAACTGAGGGACCTAGGTCCCCTGGCCCCGGGGTAGACGAAATTTTATGTAAGATTATTTGGAAGCGAGGTAAGTGGTAAGGAACATTGACTGCGAGAGATGTTGAATGTTGGTCTGTGTAACAGCGAACTAAACTGGAAGCAAATTCCACTGGTGTTTGAAGAGATTCGCATCAACATCGTTCATAGATTTAATGGATCCCCAGATATTTGTGTGTGTGTGTGTAGGCAACCAAACTTGGAAAAATAAGAATTGAATGGAGACATTTTATAAAAAGATATTTTTTTTTGAGGCGGGCCCCCTCCGTCTGACGACATTTGTCGGGATTTCTCTGCATTATGGTAGGAAAACGTACCACGGATCGTATAACGGTTAAGGATGGCCCTGGGTCCCTTCCTTCGTAAAGACACAAAAACTCAAAAACTTAAAAAAAACTTCCTTTATTACCCTGGATAGCAGGAGCGCACCCAGAATTTTTTGTCGGGAGGTTTCTTTCTTTTTTTTTTAAGGGAAGGATCAAATACTACAAGCCATTACGTCTACGTAGTATTGAACGGGTATTAGCTATTCAGCACCTGAAAACACGTAAAATACTTCCACCTATATTAAAAAAAAAAAAAAAACAGTTCTAGTATCAACAGCCGGAATTACTTTGTATTTTCTCGTAATTAATGTACAGCATGTACAGTTTTTTTTTTTTTGTTTGTTTTGTTTTGTTTACATGCGGTAATTTGTCCTCATTTGACGTACAGTGACAACGGAATTCATTCGAATACAGGAATTTTTGTTACTTGCAAATATAATAAATTATACTAAGAAATACAAGAAATTACTTTACGAATAACGGAAGTTAACTACATATTTGTAGCTTGAAAATCTCGTATATCTTCAGGTGATAGAATTTCTGGATGTATTTTTAGTAGTAGTAGTAGTAGTTTTTTTTTTTTTTTTTTTTTTTTTTTAAAGTGTCTGACGAAGCCATTTTGCAAATTGCCTTTTGTTTACATAAAGGATTTTGTGTGTGCCCAAACAAAATTAGCCGTGTTAACAGCTCTGCAGAAAGGTGAGGTGGGGACAGAGTTCTGCATTAAGTAAACGTAATTCACTATCGTACGAGCAATATCCCAAACTCGAAGCGCGTTTTTTTTTTTCTTTCTTAATTAAACAAATAAATTCTGAGGTGCCGTTTTCAAAACTCACTAATGAAAGGTCACTGTGTACTACTGTTAAAAAAAATGCAGATCTCAATGGACAGCTGATTATTTTTAGGGGTCTTTTCTCTCTTTCAACAATTACAAGAAAGCGCCATTATTTGAATGGGATTAAGTGGTTGGAAAAAGCAATCAATGCGATCAATCAAATGCATATATTTTAATTAGGCTTGACCCTACGCATAGGAACTAAATACACCAAGGATGTTATAAAATAGAGGATCTCCCCCATACGTATCTTCATCCTATGAACTCAGTGAAGCCGAAAAACAACTTAGCATTGTTTGAGCTGGTACGTCTGATTGGCTACTCTCGTTTCCGCCATGTTTGTTGGCTAAAAACATTGCGATCTTAGTGGCGCGGAGCGAGCAGAGTAGGTGTGGCGGAACTGTGACGTATGGCTTCACGATTTTGTTGTATGGGCAGATCCTCTATTTTATAACATCCTTGAAATGCACGGTTTTGATTGGTTGGAGTTATCCGTTGCTCGCACGTAGCATACACACATATAGCAAAAAGCAAACACTAAACGCTGTCGGCCCTCGTAGCCAAACGTGCACGCGAGCAGGGTACTAATGAAAATTACTTCTAGCGTGGGTTCAAACCCGGCCCAGTTTTTTATTTTTTTTAAATATTCATAACACTTTTTTCATTAAAATAAGATGAAAATAATTCATTTTCCCTTGTACGTAATAAATAATGCATAAATTGTGCTCTTTTCACTACCTACCTAGAGATTTCTTATAGCCCTTATAAACAATGACGTTATAAACCAGCTTGAGAGTAAGAGGTGGGGTCCACCTAAGCGCTGCATCGGGAAAGAGATTCCTTACCAATCTCCGCGCTGTGCTGGGTAGGAAATTCCTAACCAACAATCACAAAGACCTCCGCGCTGCTCTGGGAAAGAGGTCAATTTAATGAGAAAGGCTAATTAGAGGCATTACTTATTTGTAGCTAAGTGAACAAAACTTCTATAGAGACTTTTGTAATAAAAAGGTGACAAAAACCCATGAAACGCTTGTCTACCATACATTACACTATATTCCATCTCGGCTCGAATTTCTCTACTAACTGTTGCGGTGCATTTTATGGAGTTCAGTCGTTTAGCGATTTGTAATATTCACGGAGAAAAACGCGATGAATTATTTCCACCATAGATCACTATACCAGCAACAACGCCTTCTACGGGTTTTGGCAATCGTCCTGGATTTTGGTCAAACATCCAATCACTGTCGTGATCGTTTACAAATTGTCCAAATTACTTTTAAGCCACCCGTCTGGATTTTTCTCACAAAAAAAGATTTGTATCACATTATAGAATAGTTAATGACTTTTTGACTTATCAAGTATAAACTAAATCGTTGAAGAATAATGTTGACAGTGTTTCTTCCAGATATTTTTTGGGGGTACTGCCCCCCAGGAGCTCTGAGTGTGCCCCCCGAAAGAGACCAAAATAATAAGTATATAATATAATAGTAAATAAAATAGTACCAGCAGTATCCCCCCGGAATACTGTGTGCTCCCCCGGAACATTGTTTCTGAAAGAAACACTGAATGTTGCCCATTAGATAATCTCGTTTCCATCCACAAAAATACTTCTTTTTCGTCTCGTCTCGATTCTCTGAAGGATTTTCCGTCTCTTCTTGTCTCGTCTCGATTTTTTCTTCTCTAGTTTCGTAAACTTATGTACAAAACTGATACCTTAATTTTCTTCTTGATTTGATCTAGAAATTAAGAGAATTCTTCCGCGTCACGAGAGGCCCAGGAACAGTGTCATATAACGAAATTCAAACGATATTCATTATAAAAGTATATTGTGTTATCAGTTGTGTATCTTGATAAGTGCTCTTCATTGTGTTCGTACAATTACTTTATCAAATTATAGTTGTTTATTTATTTATTTATTTATTTATTTTTACCATGAATTGTGTAACATCAAAACAGTGTTTGACATTTAAGGTTGGAGTGAACTAGTGTTGCCGACTACAATCGAGAACTTTCTCGTCTAGTGTCGACAATGAGATGAAAATTGCCATGTTTCTCGTTTTGTGAGCGATACTATTGAAGACGATTTCGATTGTCGCTCGAGGGGATGCGGTGGCTCAGTGGTAGAGCGTTCACCTCCGGTGCTTGGGGTCTCTGGTTTGATCCCAGCTCACGCCGTGTGGACTTTGTGGTGGACAAACGCCGTGCTCGTGGGTTTTCTCGATGTTCTCCCGTTTCCTCCCATTTCCTTCATTCCACCATTTCACTCATCTCTCATCATCACAGTCTCCTTCAGCCTAACTGGCACAAGCGTGGGGTGTAAAACAAAGATTTCATTTCATATTTTCGATTGTTGCTCGATTTCGACTTCGAAGACGAGAAATTGCACAATTTTCGATTGTCGCTCTGTAGTAAACTATCCTCGTGTAAGGTTGGCGAACGAACATAGGCCATGACAGATATTCAAATATATATATTTGCTATGTGTAGGGACTATTTAATAAATCAATTGAAATCTCAAGTTCGGTTTTAATATAAATATAATAAGTATTGTATTATGTGAGAGCAAATTTGTGTGTTTTGAAATGTATTTCCAAGTACAGAACAGCCTTGGAAAATCCAGGGGTAAAACTGCCCCCCTTTCCCTCGCTGTAGGCGCCTATGGTTACCAGTTTACATTCATTTAGTCCTATCGTCGCTCGAAAGTAACATTGCTTCCAATATTTTGGTGGCTGTTGGCAGCACTGAAAATTCGATTAATGCTGTTGTGTCGTTTTTAATCTACTATTATTCAGCTGAGTTAGAAAAGAAAAGAAAAAAAAAGTAGAACCCGAGGAGATATCATCTTGATGCAGGTCCGGGTTTTTCGCTCCAACCTCAACCCATTCCAACTAACCCCGACAACTCCGCTAAGCGTCTGGTAGATAATGGTGTAAGAACCTCAAGTGATTGAACCAGAAATTTCGTATAACAAACTGCATTGCGAGAACAAGAAGGGGGAGGTGGGGAAAGGGAAACAAAGCTGTGTCACGTGCTTATCAAACTTGAGTGTGTGCATGTGTTAGTGTGTGTACGCTTCAACTAACAAAGCATTTCGTAGCAGAATTAAAAAAAAAAAAAAAAAAAACGAAAAAATCAAAGCGGCACGGCAGAAGAATTAAAGCATTTGATTCCTAATTTTGGCAAGTATCCAGGAGTTGTTCTTTTTTTAACCAGCTGTTAGATTCTTTTTCTAGTTTCATGTTTTTAAGATTTACATAACACTCTAAATTGTAATCGACTTCAATTTAAATGTTGTGAAAGCTTCTGTTACAAGTAGTATGCGAATTAGGCTATTGATCTTTGAGGGAGGTATGGAGGGGAGAGATAAAATTAGATCCAACAGAACACAGAGATCTGAAGGTGCATTAACTCATAATGGAGATAACTGAAGATTTCATTTTATTTTCTTTCGAACCTGAGACCTCCAGCGTACGAAACAAAACTCCCGTTTAGTTTACCAGCTAATTGAGAACTTGATTACCGCTAACTAAAATTTCAACTAGGTTTACAAGAGATTAACAGCGCCTTCCCCCTTAAAAAATATGGTGACGTCCAGTGGCGTATTTAGGGGGCATATCGGGCTTATTCCCCCCTGAAATAAATTTGTTTATTTTTTTTCATTCCACGCATAACAATAATCTTTCTTATCATTTCTAAGAATTTCATTGACTTTTTATTTACTTATGCTCTTTGTTCAGAAAAAAAAAACATTTGTATTTGTCAAATTTCATTCCAATGTAAGAACTGCGTTCTTTTTTTCGTCCATCTTACTCCTCTGTTTCTTTTTCTTAATTGTTTCTTTCTTTCGTTTCTCCTATCATACTTTCGACCGTTGTTTGTTGTGTAGCGTAAGACCAAGAAAATATTTAAAAATAAATAAGGTCCAACTATATCAATAACAAAAAGGAATAGTGAATTAGTGATTACATTAAAAAGTCAAATTAAACTAGTGGTGTATACAGGGTGGTCCGGAAGTGGGCGTACCCCCCTTTAGTTTCAACAGTATAGTGTTAGTTATGTTAGAATGTCTGTACACAGTTATCTTGAAGTCTTAAGAGTCTTTAAGAGTCATAAACATCGGTATGATCACCACCCATGTCGTAACACAGCTGAATTCTGCGCCAAGTTCTCGCAGATGTTTTGTGGAGATACTCCGGAGTCACGAGCAGAAAACAGCAGAAAACAAGTGAACATGGACAACAATGTTGCCAGACAATGCCAAGCAATGTTACCAAACAAACATGGGTAAAACCTAAAACCATCAGAAAACACCGTTGGTACGTCCACTTCCGGACCACGCTGTACAATTTCTTATTGTCATGAGTGGCTATATTTTGTTGATGACCCAATTGGCTTAGAACGGTAGTATAGTGGATACTTGTTGTAACAATATAATTATTTAAATGTGAACATTCAAGAGTGTTGAGTTCAAAACCAGATGTAGCATATTAGCTTAACTGCATAACAGATAATAAAATCATTCAATACTAAGCCAATTATAACAGAAATCAGTTAAATATTTAAGTGTTCAAATTTGCCTGTCACTTTTAGAGACTTCCTAATATCATGTCACATGCAAATTAGACAGTTGAAGTTATCTCACGTTATACTTGACCTTATTGCAGATTCTGCTTAGTTTTGACCAGACAGTGATCTTTTTTTCTGTATTTGTAGTTTCTTAGAGACTTTTCTATTTTGGTGCTGGATGCAGGATGATTCTTTAATTGTAAACCTGATCATTTTAAATGAGGTAATTGTATTTGTTTGTATTAATTATTTTTTCTTTCTAATTTGTCAAAAGCCAACAAATTGTATTTTAAAATTTACGAAATTTTAGGAAAGTCCTAATTACATTTTCTGAAAAATATTGTTCTTATTTAATGAGGTAAAAAAAAAGTTAAAAGTATTTTGAACTTTAATTTACCCTGAAATTTGCTTTCATTTTTTTTCATGATTTTATCCGAAATGTTAAACAGTATGTTACTTTACCGCAGATCAGTGGCGTATTTAGGGGGGGGGCTTCCGGGCTTAAGCCCCCCCCCGAAATCTTGCTTACTATAGTAAAGTATATGAAATATCTTGCAGAAGTTTCACATTTTCAGGCAAAGTCCCCCCGAAAGTTAGTAAAGCCCCTCCCGAAACAAAATCGTAAATACGCCACTGCCGCAGATGATTCTTGACTCCTTCCAACGATTTCTTGATTACAAATCCTGTTCTTGTGATTTTAAAAGTTATGTTATGTGCGCATCCAAAATTTAAGTTATTACAAAAATTTGACACCCACAGAATTGACATTATGATTTTTATGAATAAAATTAATGATAATGTTTTTTTTTTTTTTCATTCTTAGTTCGTGGTTTCATTATAGTTGTGATTCAAGTCGACCGTCGTCAGTGACACCACAACTGATAAGCGAAACTTGTGTTCCACACCAACTTGCACGGACATCAACATAACGGGACTTTTGTTATTATAGCAAAAGAATATTTACATCGTCCAGTTATAAAGAAAGGTAGATGTTTGAATTCGAAGAAATTAAGAGGGGGGGATAAGTAGCCCGGGAAATTAGGTTTTTCCTCTAGGAAAAAGAAAAAATGAAATGAAATCTTTAAGTTTTACGTCCCACGGTTATGTCGGTTATTCTAAAGGAGACGGTGATGATGAGAGATGAGTGAAATGGTGGAATGAAGAAAGTGGGAGGAAACAGGAGAACCCGGAGAAAACCCACGAGCACGGTGTTCGTCCACCACAAGGTCCACACGATGCGAGCTGTAATCGAACCAGGGACCCCAAGCAACGGAGGTGAACGCTCTACCACTGAGCCACCGCGCCCCCACCCCTCTATGAATAGAATAAAAGGTTAGATTCACTGTTAAATTTTTGTGTGTATCATATCACATAAGATTCACCAGTCTGCAATTCTTGCCATTAAAACTGCAATCAGTATATTTGACTTTCAACTTGTCAACATTTTCTTTCAGGTGAAAACGTACACAAATAAAATGGAATATTTCCATTTTTTTTCTACAATGAAATCAATTAAGTTGAAATGAAATACTCAACATGTGTTTGCAGGAGCGTCATTTCAGATTTGCCTGGAGGGGGGGTAAGATCCTCCACGGACATACGAGTTACACGTTCTTTCCTAGTATATTAGTAGACAATCGATCTAAAATATATATTTAATTCTCAACTCAGGTCGGCAATTGTCCCCCCCCCCCTGTTTCCCCAGTGATGCCCTTTTGTGTTTGAGTTTTAAAGGGTCAAAAGGAAAAATAAAAGTGGTTATTCACTTGTTGTGAATAGCCCCCCTCCCAAAACAAAATCTAAATACGCCACTGGTGACGTCATTAGTTCAAGTTCAGTATCGTACGTTTCGTACGTTTATGAGTAGATCACAGAGACATACATCTTGTTAGTTTATTACAGTAAAGCAGTGTATGTAAGAATAGAGAAGAAACACGTTTGAATATACTCATACAGTTTCTCAGAACACCTTTTTTCTTCTTCGCCACACTATTACACACGCGGTGTCTTTTGAAGCGTAAACGCCCTTCTTCTTTAATGAAACCGCGATGAAAATATCGGCGTGAGTTGCAGAAAATAAGACTCTATTGGCTTGGTCAGTGGGTCCACCCACACATATAAAACATCTCTTTGTAGTTGGGAACAAAAATATACCTTTTGTGCTATGCTAAAGGCGAACCATTCTATAAACAGTTTATCCGATTACTTGTAGGAAGTGATTGTGATGGTTGTACTCAAAAGCTCTTTTAGCAGTCATCTATGTGTGTATTTGTTTCTTTTTATGTGTGTATGTGTTATGTTGTGAAGAAAGGAAAAAGAATGTAACACATTTTTGATTCGTCTCCAATTTAATGACATTTCAGATCATCGCTGTGAGTTTGTATTGCAGAGAGAAAGGTTATTTCAAAAACTCAAACTTTTGAAGAGCGCTGGTTACGCTAGTTCGATTCTATGGCTGGGTAGCCAAACTTGCGGCGTCACCTTTTCCAATAATTAGAATTTTGGCTATGGGAACCAAACCTGAAAAGCGCTACCTTGCGTCTTATATTACCTTGAATTTGTATCCGTAGCTGACATTAAGGAAACGAAGGAAAAAAAAAAGAAAAAAACATTGGGTCGCCGTTATTCCTTCTTACACTATAATTTATAGACCAGTAAACACAACGCTACTTACTCCAGATTCTTGTACACTACTTGCGTTGTCAATGCTAAGGAAAAGACGAGGAAAAGAAAGAAAAAAAATCATTTAGGATAACACCATATATCTTGCATCTCTGTTTATTTAACCTTCCTTGTAATAAACGCATAACAAAAGACTCTCATTGACATTTATGGTCGTGGATAGCTAGATTCAGGAAAAAAAAATCTTTATATTCCGTTAAGTTCCTCAAACCTTTTAACGCCAACACCACTCAAAGGTAAATAACAATATAAATTAAGCCACACTGTACTAACAGTAAGAGAGTTGTTTACATTTCTAAACAATAGCATAAAGTCCTTGGTAGGCTACTTCACCAAAGGAAATTTACCGATTACATTACCACTCGTAAACATCTCCTTGCAAAGAGAGAAAGACCTACGGCTGCGTCGATTAACCTTCCCCCTTTTAGCACATAACTTCTCCACTTCACCCGCATCCAACTGCTAAGAGGGCATTTCCCTCGACATTTACTATTAGCAGCGGCGGTAATAACATTAAACTCTGTAGCACATTATGGGGAACACAAAACCAGCCAATGAAATTAGACTCGACTTCTGACACTCCCGCATTGAAGTACGAGTGGTATCGTACACCCACCGTCTTAACGTGCCTCACTGATCTAGTGAGCAACATCACAATCAAACGTAACAGGACAATTCGAGAATGCAAACTTGGGGTGCGGCGACTTGATGCTTAGATTGTAAATTATATAGATATACTTACGTATATAGTTATTGATGAACAATACGGAATGCCCGCTGCTAGACAGACGTAAACTAGCCATCGCTAATCAATCCTTAATTTATCAAATAGAATACCTGAGAGAATAAACAATACGGAATACCTGTTGCTCACATACATGTGCTAGATGGCAGCGAGTAATATATTATACATCTAGACAACTCTAAGAGATGATCTTATTCAGAGCAAGAGAGAAACGGCTTTGATATCAGACTACCCCGCTGGCGTATGATTCAACTTACTGGATAGAGACTCACTCTCGTTTACTCGGACATATTACGGACAAAACTCATTTCGGACAATATTATGGACATTATAAACTGACTCGGATAATATATATATATATATATATATATATATATATATATGTATACACCAAGAAAACTGAGAATTATTGAACGTATATTATTGTTTGTTCATAAGTAATCTGTAGTAAGATAATGAACACACGAAGACATTAATATGATGTTAGATGTTATATTTTAAATAATTTGGACAACTATAAACGGTGGACAATTTCTTCCGCAACTTCCCGGATGATACCAGTTTCTTCACAAGACGGAATAAAAAGAAATAGACATATTTACCTAGTAGACAGTTACCAAAGCTCACCCGACCGTGGTTTCACTTTACGAATAGGGACACTGTGGAAACACTGTGAAACAGCACTCCAGGGTGGCGACCGGTCCTGATGACTCCTCCAACATCTCACCATGTGTACAGCCATAACCTCGGCGTGGATTGATCACACGACGACCCCTCCTGGGTTAATAGCAAAAGCATACGTTCCGCTACTATCTCCACCAGGTAGACAAACAATTACTGCAAAGCTGCTGCAATGTTCATCCTCACAACAGCGACCACAGTTAGACACATTAAATTCCAGAGAGGCAGGCTGAGCTGACGACAAGTAATATAGGACGAAGTCCCTTGCCAAGAAAATGTAGTAATGGTGGACGGAAATTCACCACGTCAAGAGAAGGAGGCCATACATCAATCGAGTTCAGTCCCGGAGACAGCACAAAAGGGATTCCTGAACTTCAGCTTTCATCACATTAACAGTTAGGAAATATCCAACCAATCTCAGCCATGCTTCAAAACGCACAGGTCGAATATTTGAGTAAGTTCTCTTGTGATTCTTGTTTATACCCGCTAGCCTAGCATACCGTTCGACTAAAACAGCTTCTTTAAATATTTATATTAAATAACAGCCACTCACTGCATAGCTCACTGTAAATTAATATCCACAAAATGGACAATCGTGCTTCTCACCACACCACGGCCATATTCGCAGTTCGTAGTACAAAGAAAAGGTGAACCAGAGGGGGCTCTCCGCAGCCCTCTCACTTCCGGATTGGTCATTCCATACTACGCATCAGAGCGTAGAATGGAAATAACAGATTTTATAATAAAACAAATATAACTAAAGGAGAATAAAAATTATATAAACGGGCATTTATATATATGCAGATTCATAATAATCCTTCCGTTTTACATGAAACACAAAAATTAAAATTATTTCAAACGATCCGAGCTACTCTCAAAAGCCGCTCAACGCAAACCATAGACGTACAAAGGAAAGTAGCATACTACATCTACACGCACTAGTCCAATTGTTGACCATCTTGTATCCTTCATGAGAGTCGAGAATTGAGAAAATAAAAAGAAATAATATTAGCTGAGAGCTGATTGAACATTTCCGCAAATATTCTCTTTGAGAAAATGTAACGCTCAAAGAGGAACGTTACACTTTGTTCCGGTTAAGATTTAATAAGAAAAAAGAAATTTCCTTCAAATGTCACCATTATATATATATATATATATATATATATATATATATATATATATATATATATATATATATATATATATATATATATACAGGGTGTGTCAAAAGTGGAGAGCCTGCGCTCTAGCCGTACTAAAATAGCACTTCTGGAAATCTAACGTTCTAGCCGTACTAAAATAGCACTTCTGGAAATCTAACGTTCTAGCCGTACTGGGATAGCGTTTCTGGAAATTCAATGGTCCAGCCTTATAGTACAGAAATAGCGCTTCTAGAGAGCCAACGCTCTAGCCGTAATAGAATAGCGCTTCTGTAGAGACAACGCTCAAGTCGTACTGAAATAACGCTTGCCGTGAGCCAACCAAGTACCAAGAAACCTTTCGGCTAGTTGGCCCGTGCTTGGCTTTTGACTTTCTACGCTTGCACTTTCAACGCGTGCTTTCATACTTTGTTGTACTTGCAAGCGAGACACTCCGCAAAGAGTCATATCATCATTGGTCGTTCATTGGCTATTGACTTGCCTCCAGCGTAAAAGGTTTGCATCAAGCTTGAATGGAACACTGAAGGCAAGGTTGCCCCCATGTAACTTCGTTACTGGAATCCAGCTTGCGGCACGCTTGCACGCTTTCCAATCAAGCTGGATACAAGCTTGGCCAATTTGCAATGCAAGCTTACAGCACGAGATTTGCAAATTGTCTCTGCTACTAGGGAAGTAGTGCGGGTCTGATCAAAGGAAAAATGATTGAAAGTCCGTACACACCAGAAAGCGTTGCCATTTCAGTGTGCACTCAGAGCCGTGAGAACAACTCGGAAGCTACTTGAAAGAAAGAAATAGCAAACTATGGTCTAAAAAGCCAGCCTTAATGGCTAATGAAACCGATGTGTTGACTACACATAAACACAAAGGCGTGAGTGTCACAAGCCGGTTGGTAGACCCTGAACGCCACCTAACGGTTCTTGAATCAAGAATTTAGTGTAATTTTAGAGTCAAAAGTAGATGTGGAAACTTTGGCAAATAATTCGTAAGACTACATTGAGGAAAAGAATATTCTGTGAGTCAAATAATGGAGAAACACTGAGCAAAGAAAATTCTGTAAGTCGAATAACGGAGGAACACGGAGCAAAAGAGTTTTATGAATCAAATAACGGAGAAACACTTGAGCAAAAGACAAAGTTCTGAGTGCCGAATAACGGAGCAACGTTATCCCAACAGCACACTTGGTAGTTTAACAGTTGGCACAGTTTGGGAATTGCAGAAATAAAGTTGGCAAATCTTGTAAAAAGAGTTCGTTAGATAATAAACTGGTAAATTGGTGGAGTGACATAAAAAGTATAAAATGATTATGTCAATAACAGAAAGGACAGTTTGACGAGGAAATTTTGCTGTAGTTTATGACACATTTTAAAAACTAATTTTTGGAGAATTTTAAGTGGTACGATTTATGTTAGTGATTATTTTATTTATATTTTGTTAATACTTCAGAAGCTACGTTTTTTAATACATGTTTTGGTGGAATAGAAAGTTTAATAAAATAGCGTGTATATATTTGATCAACAATGTGCCATTAAATTGTTCAACAGAATCATGGACCAAAATGTGTTTCCTCTCAATGCTCTGTAGTGGGGATGCATCTTAAGAAACTAAACATTTTGCACTATAGGTACAAAGAAAAACCAAAAAGTTTAGGTGAACATGGAACTTTCCTGAACTGAAAGGAGTACACATATTAAACGGTATAGTGTGCTATGTATATGTTATCACACGTAGTCGACACTAGGGCTCGAATATTTATTACATTGGAAGAACAAATCGCTCACATTGGTTGCAAAAGATTCTTGGTCCAAAATCGAAGCAAGATGTCAAAATGTTGTCCATGGAGATGTTTCTTCAGTAGTTGGGAGAGTAGTTAAAAGGGGATAGATCAGGATTGTATGTAGGATGCTCGAGGATTTTCAACTTCTTTGCTCATCCGTTACATCTGTTCTACTGTTGGAAAACACGTTACACCACTCATACATCTGTTTCTATGAATCATATTTTCTCTCGGTCTCGATGTTTTATGCCGGTTTCTTCCTCTTGATACACAAGAATGGAATGAAACTACACAAACTCCAGTTTTGTATAATTTCCTAATTGCTGTGCAACGTTTCGACTAGCTTACTAGGCAAGTGGGTGAAGTGGTACGAGGGGATCCGCATGTGTTGTATATCGTTCGAAAGGTCACACCGGGGACACCTCACATGTGAAACATCTCTCTTGAATAGTGCCTGTAGGGGGCGTGGCGATCATGTGAAGATCCGAAAAAGGCACGCTCCGAAACACCAGAAAACGTGGGCAAAATAGGAAGCTTTGGTTTTGAGACATGGTATATATGGGCCTTATGAAGAGTCGTTCTGACGCGTGATTAGTACCATACTAAAAAGTTCGATTAACATATATTTCCTGCAATAGTCCGGCCTTTAGTATGGCGCTAAGCATACGTCAAAACGACTCTGCATAAGGCCTTATATGTTTAAAAGGTAGCTGAATACGAATCTGACATCAAATGTTTACAAATCAAAATGACGAGTGCAACATGGCGGACACAAATTACCAAAACAAAAAAACAAGCTATGGATCTGAAATTGGGTATATAGAGATATTCGAAGTCACTATGTATAAATCGGATACCAAAAGTGTAAAATTCAAAATGGCGGATTCAAAATGAAAAAAAAAAACTACTACGAAACTGAAACATTGCAACGACAGTGAATCTGTTCGTATCACAATAAGTTCATGTGCGCTACAAAAAGTTTCCTGCATTCCGTGCCTCAATTTTGGCATGATTGTATAGCTAAACACGCTCACTGTTTATTGTAAAACATCACCTGCTCCTACTTGCTCCGTTATGTACTATACGTATTTTTCTGCTACATTTGTAGTAACCTCACATGTGCGCTCTATACATATTTTTGCACTTTTTGTTCGCCATATTGCATCCGTCATATTGCATTTTGCATTTTTAACATTGGATTCGTACTCTGCGACCATAAAAACCTGTACCTACCCGCTTTCAGTTCTACAGCAGTGTTTTGCATTTTGACCACCATCTTGGATCCGCCATTTTGAATTTTACACTTTTGGTATCCGATTCATATATAGCGACGTTGAATATCTCTATATACCCAATTTCAGATCCATAGCTTATTTTTGTAATCTATGCTCGCCATGTTCGATCTGCCATTTTGATTTGTAAACAATTGTTGTCAGATTCGTATTCAGCTACCTTTTAAACCTATATATGCCACGTCTCAAAACAATTACTTCACGGTTTCCTATTTTGTAAACGTTTTCTGGTGTTTCGGAGCGTGCCTTGTGTGAATCTTCACATGATCACCACGCCCCGTACAGGCACTATTCAACTGAAATATTTCACATGTGAGGTGTGCTCGGTGTGACCTTTCCATCAATATATAACACATGCGGATCCCAGTGTACCACTTCTAGTACTTTCCTTGTTAATCAACGGAAGGAACAAGAGGTTATGCTTTAGTAGCTGTCAGGTGTGGTGTACCTTGATACCTACCATGGGCACCCGAAGGGGTAGGGGCAAGGGTGCCAACCCCTCCTGGCTCACGAAAATATATTAAATCTCTCAAGATTTTCTTAATACAAATTTAAAAAAATACCAAACGTAATATAGGAACCAGGGAGATGACCCCCTAGAAAATTTTCTTCTGGCGCCCATGATACCCACTACGCACAAACATTATACCTACATACCTGATTGTGCAGCTAAATTCATTCTCTTTTGTAGATAGTCACCAGAATCTTCAATGGAAAAGAATAGTATACTTTCTTTACAGTATATACCAATAACATAAATATTTACCCGAAATGTCCTTAAAAAACATTTCGTTATAAGTCAGATGAAAGAATAAGTTCGTAAATATTGCAGTAAGTAAAAAAGAGAACAAAACAAAACAAAACAAACGGAATAATTAATGATACAATTTTCCACTGTCTTGTTTCCACTATTTCCGAAGTGTAATTTCCTTCCACCTTCCGTATTAGTAAAACAATGCAGCAAGTCTAGGCAGTTGCAATGCAGGAAGCGTATATATTGAGGTTCTTGTATGTACGTAATTTTATGAATTAATAATAACCAGAAACTCGCAGCTTTCTTTCACAAGAAAAAATTTGGGCCGCTATTGCAGTCTGCATTTCAGATGCACCGTTTTTCTTTCTTTCTTTCTTTCTTACGACCAAAAATACAGAATACTCTTTATGATGGGTGTTGGCATTAGATTTGCGTGAATTCTGATCATTTTTCGCCTATATGTTTATATATATATATATATATATATATATATATATATATATATATATATATATATATATATATATATATATATATAGGATGAGCCATTTATCTTGAATTCTACAATATTTTAGCGTCTAACAAAAGAAAAATGGCTTTTTTTTTTTTTTTGAGCTGAACAAAATTCCCAGTAAGCAAGTACATCTATAGTGAGTCTAATGAAGTCGTAGGCTTCAAAGTAATTTTCACGGTAATATTCTTTCAGTGCTGAACATGACCAATATCGTATTTTACCGTATCATTTTTTTTTAACGGATTCTTCTCTGCCGTGGTAATGTAGGACCAGGCCCGTAGCCAGCCCAAAAATTTAGGGTGGCCCGGTATAAGTTTGGGGGGGCGACCCAATCATATTATACTTCATCATCATATTATAGTTCATTTGCAAGCCTACCGTGAAACTTTTAGGGGGCCAGCGAAAGTTTAGGGGGGCCGGCCCCCTCTAGCCCTCCGTGGATACGGGCCTGTGTAGGACTCAAAGTTAAATTTTCCACGTTCTACAAAACTTTATCATAAACTTCAATGAAGTTATTAGGTTTCGACTGAAAGGAATGCTTCGTTACTTCTGCTCGTCTACTCATCACTTCAGCTTCAGCACTGATATTACTTTTCTGTAAGTGTTTGGAAGAATGTTCTGTCAAGGAAAATGTAAAAATATATACTATTACACATGTACTTGTTATTTCCTTGGTTCATTCCCTTTTTCTCGTACTCGTTCTTTCGTTTTATATACACCATGAGTAACGTTAGAAATAATAATAAGGTATTTCACCAGCAAAGAAGATCTATACTTTTTAGTGTTCTCCATTTTGTTTTCAAAGTAGGAGGTTCTCTAATCAACCTGAACAAAGTGCAGGAGAGAAGAGCAGAAGTTTGTGGAACAAGCAAGAAGTCTGTTCGACTATACTTGATTCTAGGGTGTCGAGAAATCACGATTCTTTCTCTTTCTTGTCCATTTATGTACTGTATCTGTTCGTTTTCACTCACTCAATGGACACTGAGTTCAACAGGGCTGGGTGAGAAGCAGAGAAGCAACAAAGCGAACACGAAACACGTATTATAATGCTGTCCATGGAAGAAAGACAGAAAAACAAAACTATTGGGTGGTAGGGATGCACAAAAAAGCAGCATACAACACAGTCTTTGGAAGTAGTACGTTATTTTTATTATTACATCGTTGTCAATAATTGATTTCACGGAAAACTGAGAGTGGTTATTCATTACTTGACTTCTATTATCACTTTTAATAACTAACTAATTCTATGGCCTATGGAACCCGGAAGTTCAATACAGCGTTCACAAAAGCTCTCCACTGACTTCTATCCTAAGCCAATTGGATCCAGTTTCTACTTTGTATTCTTATTTCTGCGTGATCCATCTTAATGTTGTCCTCCTACCTACGCCTAGGTCTTCCTAATGGTCGTTTTCCGGTTGGTCTTCCAGTTAAGATTTTGAAAACGTTCCTACTTTCTACCATCCTGGATACATGACTTGCCCACCTGAGCCTCCTAAACTTAATGACCCTAACAATGTTGGGTAAACCATAATTTTTAATACGTCGTGAATTTTTTAATTGATACTTACAGGGGTAAAAGTGCAGGATAACGCGGGGACACGCCGTCCCCTACCTCGAAAAATATTTACAGCGTTCCCCCAGTTCCTAAAACATTAAAATGGGCAAAGGTAGGCAGGGAGAACGGCATGAAATCATGCCGCTACCGTCCCCCCATCTTTGCAGATCCACTTCTACCCCTGATACTTCCCTAAATATTGTCCGGGCGGTTCCGCCGCCTCTGTCCCCAGGTAATCCTCTTCTAAAACTTGCTTCTTACTCAAATGTACTTTTGCAGCAAGTTTTCCCCAACATTTAGGAAGAAAAGTACGAAATTGGCAACACTGCACAATAACATTCATGACATTTTATTTTAGATAATGAAGTTCTCTGTTGGCGCACTTCACACGGTTGGTGCATCCGTAGTAAATTATAATAACTCTGCTAGTGGTCCCTTTTGAGTGAATGTGTTTATGGGGAAACTTCAAAGAGCATCTAAATTGTACGGAACTGTTAATGTTTATAATTGTCACTATTAACGCTGGAATGACGAGCGTTCAGTTTGTTTTTCCTACAATTGTATTTATAACCGTATACGCTGTATGGGTCCTTGTGTTCTATCTCGTTAGCCAGCTTGTGGCGCTACTGGTGCCCTCTATAACGCTTATAAGAGGCTTATTACGTTTGGTGGAACACAAACAACAGCTGCTAGGATTCTCATGACAACTTTTGAGTTCCTCCAATAGACATCACTATCACTATTCGCGGGAACACAAGTGGAAAATTTCGTTCTATTTCTGAATAACTTCACAAAAGATTTTATTCTCTTCTATTATAACTATTACGGGCTGAATGAGAGCAAACTTTTTTCCTTTTCTTTTTTTTATTTCTAAGGAATTAATGAATGCCATCGAAGTTTCCCAAACGAAAATTAGTTCAAAGAGTTTTTTACAAAAATAAAAGTTACTCTCTCCTTTTGTCTATAGTTGGATATCTAAATTAGGCACCTGGTAGTTAGTCTGAGCTTATAATTTGCAAATGCAAGGCTTGGATGGATTTTAATTTACCAAAACTCCTTTATACAGGGAGGCCCAAAAGTAGGTATGCAGTCGCGTATTGATCGGGTCAAAACATTTTATATCATTTATTAATTATTATTTATACAGGTTAACTTTGTTTCTTCATTATTTGTTCTTAATTTCTTTTCACTTATACCTGAAGCTCGGAAGAGCCTGAAACAAATAAGTGCATTATCTTAATCAATTAAAATGTCATACATGATCGATGCTGGTCTCTTTATCTACTTTTGGGCCACCCTGTATATTTTCTCTGTTTGTCCGTGTGTCCGTCTGTCCAGAAGACAAAAACAACCTCAAGAACTAATTGACGGATCACCCCCAAATCTGGTTAGCGTGTCGAGGGTCACAAGTTAGAAATAGAGTTCGTTGATCTAGGGATGGCCAGAACCGGTTTTCGGGTCTGAACGGATCCAGTTCCGGAATCGGTTTTTCTGATCCAGGTCTGGAACTGGTTCTTCGGATCCAGGTCTGGAACCGGTTCTTCGGATCCAGTTTTGGAATCGGTTCCCAAGATCCAGTTTTGGAACCGGTTCCCAAGATTCAGTTCTGGAACGTGATTTTCGGATCCAGGTCTGGAACCGGTTCTTCGGATCCAGTTTTGGAACCGGTTCCCAAGATTCAGTTCTGGAACCGGATTTTCGGATCCAGGTCTGGAACCGGATCTCCAATATCCGGTTTCTCGCGATATCCATCCCTACGCTAAATCCGAGCTGCTGGCAGACTGAACAGTGTGCTAGATGAAATAATGGAACCGGTTCTGAAAACCGGATCTCCGAGAACTGGTTCCTCCGCGGAACCGGATCTTTGTGACCATCCCTAATCTCTACACCGCAAGCAGGGGCGGATCCAGGAGGCGATCGCCCACCCCCCCAGAAGAGGGAACTTTCTTATTTTATATATAAATAAAACCCATCCCAGAGCTTGGAGCTCTTAAAAGTAGCTCTAAGTAGCAGTATTACAACCCACCGCCCCCAGAGAAGTCCGTCCTGGATCCGCCCCTGACCGGAAATAGTAGAAATCAACCATTTACGGTTTAAACGTTGATTAGTATAGAACAGTTGAGTTAAGTTTTAGTTTAGCGTCCCTTTCAGCAACGATGCTATATGAGACGTGGACCTACTGATCAACGTGGAATCCGAACCACATAAGATCCTACCATGAATCGAACCCGGGTCTCCCTCCACGAAGACGCGTACGCTTATTGATTAGGTCCAAAGGAGCTCTGAGTATAGAACAGAAATGGAAATAGATAGCGAGAACCAGTTTGCTGCAATCGATTTCAGCGCTCCAAGAATACACTACATTTCCATGTTTAACTCTCTACTAGAACCGGAAGTGATAGAAGTCCACTATAACTTCCGGTGCCAATATTGATCTATATAGAACAATAATAATAAAGAGATAGCGAGAAGAGTTCTCCTTCTTAAATCGATTTAGCATTCTAAGAACACTATCATTTTCTATTTTAACCTTCTATTCAAAGCGAAAGTGGCAGAAACTAACTACTAACTAACTCACTAACTCACTCTATGGCGGATGGAACCCAGAGGTTCAATGCCGCGTTCACAAAAGCTATCCATTGACTTCTATCCTTAGCCAATTGGATCCAGTTTCTACTTTGTATTCCTATTTCTGCGAGATCCGTCTTAATATTGTCCTCTCATCTGCGCCTAGGTCTTCCTAATGGTCGTTTCCCGATTGGATTTCCAGTTAAAACTTTGAAAGCGTTCCTACATGACCTGCCCACCGGAGCCTCCTACACTTGATGATCCTAACTATGTTTGGTAAACGGTTTTAATTATGTAGTTTCTCGTTCTGAAGTTGCCGCCATTCCTCATTTCCGTTCCTCTTGAGTCCGAATACTCGTCACAGGATCTTGTTCCCAAATAGTTCCAGTCTACGATCTTCCCCCAGAGTAAGCGACCATGTTTCGCAACCATACAGAACAACAGCAGACGTGATTATCGTTTTTTATATTTTAAGCTTTAAATTCCTCGACAGAAATCGCGATAAGAGATTTGGAACTGAATAATAACACGAATTCCCTGCTTTCAGTCGACATTTCATCAACTACTTCCGTGTTTAATGTTGATTGCTATAGAGTAAAAATTGTAATAGATAGCGAGAAGAGTCTCCTGCAACCAATTAAACGTCCCAAGAATATATATTTCATTTTCACTCTAATCTCTCAACTAAAACTGGAAGTGATATAAACCTACCACCACTTCTGGTCTTGTTACTAATCAAGAAAATGGCACGCAATGCAAATCAAACTCCTTCACGTACTGTACAGCTGTCGTTGCTCGTGAAGGACAGAGACGAAACAGGATTCTTCCTATCGAAATAGATGTATTTTCCGAGACAAAATATTACTTTTACGACATCATTTCCAGATGACATTTTTATTTTACAATATAATTTTCAGATGAGATATTAGTTTTACAATACCATTTCCAAACGAGATATGACTTTTACGATATCACTTCCAGACGGGATATTACTTTTACGATATCATTTCTAGACGAGATATTATTTTTACGATATCACTTTCAGACGAGATATTACTTTTATGATATCATTTGCAAACGAAATATTAATTTTACGATATTACTTCCGAGACGAGATATTACTTTTACGATGTCATTTCCAGATGAGGTATTAGTTTCACGATATGATTTCCAGATGGGATATTACTTTTACGATATCATTTTAAAACGAGATATTGCTTTTACGATATTATTTTCAAAAGAGATATTACTTTCACGATATCATTTCCACACGAACGATATCATTTTCAGACAGGATATTACTTTTACGATATTTCCAGACGAAGATACTACTTTTACAATATCATTTCCAGACGGGATATTACTTTTGCTATATCGTTTCCAGACAAGGTATTAATTACTTTTGCTATATTATTTCCACACAATATATTACTTTTACGATGTCATTTCCAGTAGAGATATTACTTTTACGATATCATTTCCAGACGAGATATTACTTTTACGTTATTTCCAGACGGGATATTACTTTTACGATATCATTTCCACACGAAATATTACTTTTACGATATCATTTCCAGATATTACATTTATTATACCTTTTCCAGACGAGACAGTCTAAACTCTTGTCATAGGTAATCCTAGATTAAACCCTTGCGGATGCAATTTGAACCCAGAAACAAATGTGAACTTATATTAGGACGCCCAGATTTAGAAAATTAAAAAAAAAAAAACACTTGGCAAACTACGATAATTTGACAATCCATCTGCTTATAATCATTATTATGTCGTTATTAACTCCAGTAAGGGAGAAGCCGCTAGCATTTCAGAATACAAGATTTGTAATTATATTTCAATTTGAATTTTTACATTGCCTTTTAACACTTAGCAGGGGCAGGATTAGGGGCTTCATTTTTTTTATGAGTGAGACTTTTAAAAGAGTTAGTGTTTCCTTCACAAGACTATAAAAGATGTCTCACAAAGAATGGAACTTTTGAAGTGTTCGTCATTTCTGTTCTAATAAGTTGGCAACACTGAATGTTAACGATTCTCATCTGTTCTCTGTGTGGTTAGTGGTCACAAAGTGGTAAAATAATGTACGATCGTCACCTGTTTTCTGTACAGGTAGGAATGGAGCGCTTCACAACATTTGTATTAAGTTTTCACTATGACAATACGCTGTTCAGTGTGGGAGACCGGGTTCGATTGTCGGCTGGAGCTCATGTGATTTGGATTCTACATTTAAGTTGTAGGTCAACGTCTCATATAGTCTCGCTGCTACTGAACGGAACTCTGAAGTCCAAATCAAATCAAAATCAGTGTGCGGACAACATTAGTGTACAGCGGGCCAAATGCTCGGGATCAACACTCAATAACCTACGTTACAATTTCGGTAATATAACACTGATTTCATTAGGTACGTTATTTTGTCTCAGATATTTGCTGTTTTTATTTTAGGTTATACGTAGTTCCAAGGGTAAAATGTGTTAAAAAAATAAATAAATAAATACGAGGATAAGTTAAAAATTATCCGCAATTTTCACATAGCTCTTCTTATATTGTTCAGATTGGCCTCTGTCCTTGTTTATTTTGTTGTTATATTGTTGTGGTCATGCTGTGAAAGTTTGATTCTAATTCCTCCATTTGTCTTCCTTTTGTTGCAGATAGATCATGGCCGCTCCATTAGAAATTTGCACCAAAGAGGAACAACGACCATGATTCAGTTTTTGTAGTCGGAAGGTGTATCAGGAACCATGACTAATTTCCAGATGATGTGCCACGTCATCAATAGTCATTTGTCACGTGCACAATCAATGTTGCCATCATTTGTAATCGTTTCCTCAGATGGTCGTCCGGGTCCTTCCTCATGCGAGACCACGTTTCCATTTTACATGAATCTTGTAGCTGTCATAAAAAAATAAAAAAAGACCTTGATACCCGATCATTCTATCCACTGTTTAGATTTTACAACTTCTTGTAAGCAAGAAAGGTATCACCACCCATGCAGCACTGCAGTCTAGTGGACAAACAATTAACCTCCTCATTAAAAACGTGTATTCTAGCGCACTCTCCCTCCCTGTCCAAAAGAATCCGTTGTTTCCGAAGCGGCGAAACTGTTTTTTTCCTTTATGTCAGCGGGAGGGCGATAGCAGGTAGAAAGCAAGACGTCCCAGAGAGTCGGACACTGTTCGACTCCTTGCAAGATGAAAAAAATGTTTTATGACCCTTTCAAGACTGTGTGTACACGGTGAAATATGGTAGGGTTTCAAGATTTTTTTTTTTTTTTTTATGGCAGCCACAAGTTCTTGTAACGTGACAAGGTCCCTGAACACTTGTGCGATCTTTTTTTTTTTTCTTTTTTTTTTAATCCATTCGTAGACACTCCGTTGCGGCAAAACACTGTTCCCGTATTGTGCCGAGTCTTTGATAGATTGCGACCCCTGATATACTTTCCAACCACAAAAACCGGATCTCTGCTCATTGTTTTTCTTTGGTGCAAACTTCTTCTAATAGAGCGCCCATGATCTATCTACAATAAAAGGAAGACAAATGGAGAATTAGGATCAAACTTAGGACCAGAACAGCATAACAATAAAATAAACGAGGACAGAGGTCAGTATGGGCAATGTAATAAGAGTTATGTCAAAATTGCTTATAATTTTTTACCAACCCTCGAAGATAAATCTTTGTACGCCCTGAGACACGGGACAGAATCAAAAACGCACAATTCACCTATTGATTCCTGTTTTTTTGCATTCTTCCCACAGAAATGAATTATTTGGAATTTTATTAATTTAATGTAATTAATTAAGTTTGCCAAGTAATTAACTCATTTATGGAGTGAAAAAGAGTTTAATGATGTAATTTGCAGGACAAATGGGAAACAAAACAGACTTTTGAATAACAAACATTTTGTTTTATGTATTGCGACGGAAATGTTCCTTTTGTTTAATTTCTTTCATCAACGAGGTTTCTGTTCAAGTGGGCACAAAGTACAAGTCTTGTTGAAGGTCAGGAGAAGATAAAAATAGTTAAATTTATGCCTTCTGATAAAAAAAACACGAACCTCTAATGAGGCTTAAAGAGTAAATAAATAAAAGTCGTACAAACAAATACTCCAGGCGTGGATATGTTGATTACCTACGTTAACTCAAAGCCGCATTCTCTGAGGAAAACCAATTTTCAATTTGATGCTTTTAAAAGCCAAGATGACATGTTGTGTTCCTTTCTTCACGATTTTATTTTTATTTTCCTATTTTTTCTCTCTCTTTTCAACTATCAAATACAGGGTTATCAAAACTATCCTCACGTGGCCCCGCGTAGCGTGGTCGCTAACACTCTCGTCTTCGGTGCAAGCGGTCCCGGATTCGATTCCCGGTGGGGTCACTCGGTCGAAAAACTGTAAAACGCTTTTTCAGGCCAGCCATCCTGAATGAGGTTTTCCCGAGTTTTCTTCATTCACACCAGGCAAATGCCAGGGTGGTACCTAACTTCCGGGATAGGTCCCAGGCCGCTTCCTTCCTTTCCTTTCCACTAATAGTGTGCTCGCCGAGGGAAGTCATCCCTCATACGTGACAGGTTAAATGGCCATAGATGCCGAAAGCCCAGAAATCTAAATCCTAAATCCCTAAAATTATCCTCACGATTAGATATACTCATAAATATGGCCGGCCCTAGGCAGTTTGCCGCCCCGTGTAAAGGAATCATTTTCCGTCCCTCTTTCTCCAGAAAGAACAAATAAAGCCATGATTTTAAAGTATACTACCCGATCACGAATAAAGAAGGGGACGGAAAAGACACTCGGATTCAGAAAAGCCTAAACACTACAAATACAATATTGTTGTGTCTGTTTTTTTCTTCAAATATTTAGTAATGAATTACTGAAGAAATAGAGAAAATAACAATTTTAAATATTACTAAGAAGAGTAAGAGAAACTGGTTGGAATATTAGTTAAGAAGGAACTGTATCATGAGGGACGTGCTAGAAGATATGGTGGCAGGAAAGAGAGGGAAAGGGTGAAATAGACTACAATTAATGGAAGATACTAAAGCAGAGGAATCGTACGTGAAGACGAAGAGGTTAGCGGAAGAACGTGGAGCATGAAAGCTTCTCAGCTGCAGCAAGTTACATGCCAATAATGGTAGAATACACTGGCGCATTAACGATTTTGTTTCGGAGGGCTTTGCTAACTTTCGGGGAAGGGGGGATTTGCCTGAAAATGTGAAAATTCTGCAAGATATTTCCTATACTTTACTATAGTAAGTAAGATTTAGGGGATGCTTAAGCCCGGAAGTCCCCCCTAAATACGCTACTGGTAGAATACATTGATGATGATGATGATGATGAGAGTTAAAAGAAATTGGCTGACTTGAGACATTGTTCTGTTTCAATAATGGTGTTCTATAATAGCATGTGACGTGTTCCCTTTTGTTTCAAATTTCTTTTCTAGAAGGTCTGTTGAAATGAATGCCTTCATTTCAGTAATCAAAGTACAAGAAGAACCTATACAGAAAAAGAAACAGTAAAATATAGTTTTAAAATATTTGGATAATGAGATGCACCAATCAAATATTATGTTCAATTTGGCATTGAAACAACAGACAACAGAAGCAAATAAAGATATTTTGAACAAAAAATATATAGTTTTACCCCATCTTGGGCTTTATAACGATTAAGATCAGATATCAAGCAATAAATATGAAATATTATACGAATTGTAAATTGCTGTTCTTAAGACATATATATATATATATATATATATATATATATATATATATATATATATATATATATATATATATATATACAGTTAAAGAAAGCGAAAACTTTTATTAGTTGGAAAAGAAAGATGCATGTTAATACTGAATTTTTTTCCTTGTAAGCGAAAAGCACGTACCGTGACTAAATTTTGCATGTGGATTACAGACACACTGCTCCGACCACTTCCGAATTCCTTATTTTGTTAATGCCCGTATGAGAATACTACTGTTGAAATTCTGAGAGTGACGTAATTTTAAGATTAAAATCTCTGCCGCTTTTTTTTTTATCTAACATTCTTAGTTTTTTCTTTCTTCCTCTCTTCTCTTTCTGAATTTTTTTTTTTTTAATTTTTGACTGCGTGCATGCATATTTAGAAGTGAGTCATTGCAGACAATACAAGTTGTGTTTTCTTGAACCGCAAGAGGAATGTTATTCATCATGAACATTCATATTAGTTTGCTTGCCGCAAAAACTGAGAAGCTTTTCACGCGTCACAGTCCTTAAGTAACGTCTTCACGTAGCACTATTCTGTTTTAAATCCTGTCCATTAACTGTAGCCTCTTTCCCCCTCTCCCTCGTTTACCTCCCACCGTAACTTCTAGTACGTCCCTCATGATACAGTTCTTTGTCAGACACTGACCGAACTAGTTTCCCTCCCTTTCCTCTTTTAATTACATCCAAAATGTTTCTATTGCCTCCAGGGCCGGCGTTAGAAGTTTTGCTGCCCTGGGCGGTACTTTCACATGCCGCCCCTTTAATATTTTCTTTCTCAAATTTTGCCGCTCCTGCATTCTTTTCTTTTTAAATTTTTTCCGCCCATTAGACTTGCCGCCCTGGGCGGTGGCATGGTTCGATCTCCCCTTGCGCTGGCCCTGATTGCCCCCCCCCTGCTCAGGCGCGCACAAAGAAATTTTTGTTGGGAGGGGCCAAACTTTGGAGGGAATCCAATATTACAAGCCACTACGTCTATTATATAGTATTGAACGGGTATTATTCTGCACCCGAAAAGACGATAAGTAATTGTAAAAAAATTCCACCTATATTTTCAGAAAAATGTGATAGAACTAGATTATTTTTATAGGAGAAAGGGCACAGATGATGTGTAAGATCAAATTTTCATGCTACATCAATCATTTCCTTGTTAAACAAGTATAGGTTTATTGAGAAAGTGAACAAATCAGGGTTGCCAACCATACGATAATTTATCGTGATATACGATAATTTAAGCCTTAATACGATATACGATAATGCCCTTGCAATAATAGGTGAATATACGATAATTTTAGAACATACACTTTTTTTTAGCAGTTTTTGAATGTGCAAATAAATTGTAGGTGTGAAATAAAGAATTATAAAAACACATTTTTAACAGTCATTCTCGCCAAAAATAAATGAATAACGATTTCAGAGTTGGTAACCCTGCATCTATCACATTTACGTGGAGGTGGCAATATTGTTTGTTCATGATAGATGGCTCTATTATTCGCTCACGTGAATGTTAGCGCCTTTGTTTGGATGTGAAAAACAAAGAAGTTATAATCGTTCTGTGGCAAGTGGAATTACGTATCGCGTAATTACTTGGCGTAATTAGGTATGATAAGGATAGTGACACCGATGTGGATTTTGAAACTGAAAATTACTAGGTAAGTTTATTATATATTATTGCTATTATTAGTAGTATTATAGCTACTTGTTTATTCAATTATCACGCCTATAACGAATATACGATAATTTTAAAAACGAAAATCGATAATTTTGTTCTCCGAGGTTGGCAACGCTGGAACAAATGTATGTTGAGTTAAGAAGTTTTTTGGGAAGGGTCCGGACAGGCTGGACTGTCCCTGTGGATGTGCTCCTGTCTCAGTGTAACTTACTTTTTGTAAAATCTGATTTTCAGAAATATACAATTACTCGTGTTAGGTGGGATTAAAATTGTCGAGGTACAAGGCAATGAAAATATCGAATTGTAAATAAATAAATAAATAAAACAACTTTTGCTGTTTTCAACAATGGACAGTATCATTGCTTATCAATTACTATATTGCCATCTATTTTGTTACGTGCAAGATTTGGTGTCATCTTCAAAGCTGTGTTTTGTTTCATTATTTGTTATTGAATGTCAATACCAGTCACGTTAACATGTTATCTATTATTTTTTTCCTTTGTTCTTCCCTCCTGTTAAAGATTTTTTCTTTATTTTTCTATTTATCTTTCGGCGTCGTTTCTGCTCTTCTTCGTTTTTCATGTCAAAAACAAAGCTCAACGCGGAAAAAGGAAGTCGCCTTGGAAACGTATCAAAAACAAATTTTTACTCCAGCGACGAACGTACGCAAAATGTCTTTCGGTTGTAAAGAGAGAGAGAGAGAGAGAACTTATAATAACAACACGTGCAGATTTGTCATCAAAAACAAGTTTACGAAGTTAGATCGAAAGTATTCATAGGTGGCAGCAGAATCGAGATTTAGGACTGGAGCGAGAAAGCGCCAAATGGCTATACGTTTTCCTAGTCTTATCAATTTTAGACTTCCAAACTATACTATTTGATTTGAGATTTGTGATTTCGATACAGTAGTTTGTTTTCGACTTTGAAGATAGGAAGCAAAGTATTGCAGAGTTGATTTCGAAAAGTTAAAGGATCAGTGGCGGATCCAGGGGGTGGCAATTGCCCCTCCTTCCTTCAGAAGAGGAACCTTTCTTATTTTATATATATAAATGAAACCCATTCCAGTATTTGGAGCTCTTAAAAGTAGCTCTAAGTAGCAGTATTACAACCCACCTCATCCCTAGAAGTCCGCCCTGGATCCGCCCCTGTAAAGGATGCTAGTTAAGAGAATGTCATGGTCAATGACGCCAAATGCTTTAGAAAAATAAGTATATATGACATCTACTTATCCTTGCTTGTCAAGTTCCTTCGAAATGTAGTCTGCTATTAGTGCTAGATTTGATACAGTAGATCT
This sequence comes from Thermobia domestica, assembly GCF_964235325.1. Lineage (NCBI taxonomy): Eukaryota > Metazoa > Arthropoda > Insecta > Zygentoma > Lepismatidae > Thermobia > Thermobia domestica. The sequence continues at coordinate 299,448,965 of NC_137457.1, read as the reverse complement.
GTCCTTCAGAAATCCATGTTGACTGAGAGACAATGCAGGTTTAACATGATCCAATATTCGCTTATGCAATATATATTCATATACCTTGGCAAACGCAGATAAAATAGAAACTGGTCGGAACTGTTCAGTGTTACCAGCTATGTTCGTTTTGGGTATAAGACACACAACTGACTCCTTCCATTTTTCAGGAAAGGTACATGTTTTTATAGATAAATTAAATATAATATTCAGATGATGTAAAAATATATCTGTACAGCCTTTCACAATCTACGTAGGGAGCCTGTCTGGACCACTTGCTGTTTTCGATTTCAACTTCTTTTGTTTCTTTTTCGGATATGAGAGGCAGTGAAAATATATCAAAAAGAGCATTCTTATACACATGGCCTAGCAGAAATGATATTGAAGAAATTAATTTCACAGGCTATGTGTAACAAAAAAAATTATATACACGTGAAAACGGCCTCGATCTGGTACATAATATTGGGTGATTAATGTAGGGCAGTCAATGTAATAGACAGCAAGAAGCTGATTCCTGCAATCGGATAAACGTCCCAAGAATAGTGTTTGAGTATAAAATGCTTTAATACGTGCAATAGTGAACTGAAATCCACATTGAAAATAAAACACAATTTATTTCTACTGCACTACAACATTTAAGATTATAGCTGTATACACTGCACAAAGGTAATAAATGTTCAACACTGCACTAAATAATTGCTCTGATGAGCCTGATAGAAATTGTTCATCATGTTGATGCTTCAACACTCTCACTTACTTACTACTCTTTTCAATGATGCCAGATCGATCACTACTGTATAACACTGCTGCCAGATCAATGTAAAAATATTAACAGGAAATTACGAAAATCCCCAACAAATAGGTTTCATGTCCATCTCTATCTTCTACAACTAGAAGTGGTAGAAATCCATGTAAGGGCGGCTAATGGCCCTTTGATATGGCTACATCGTCCCAAGAATATGTTGCACTTTCGCTTGTATACCCATATTCAACCCGGAAGTGTCGCAAATCTCCAAGTTATGGTGTTAACACTGATCGCCATACTGAAAAACAAGTCATGTGCTCGTTAACAAGAAGTACTTTCTTAATATGGATTCATTACAGAGTTGAAAATAAGCACGCTCACGTAGGCGCACTCGTTTTTCGTGAGTTTTATCATGAGCTAGCGCACTTAAAAAATGTGAGCGTGAGTTAACTCGAAGTACACGAGCTTCAGCGCAAAACCACACGCTCAATTCATATTTGAGCTATTTTCAAGTCTGGGAATTCTAAAACAATTTTTGATTTACTTCTATAACGTTACAATTCTAATTGGTTGCTGTAATTACAATAAGTTCTCGGAACTACAAAATTTTAGTGTTATAAAGGGGCGAATCCAGGATTTTGAGGGGGTCGGCGAGTTGTGACTTTACTCAGAGCTACTTTTAAGAGCTCCAAACTCTGGGATGGGTTTTATTTTTATATAAAATAAAAAAAAAAACTTTCCTCTTTGGAGCACCCCTGGATCCGCCACTGCCAGAATGGTTTATGAAAACAAATTGTTTTAAACGGCATTGTTATCATCACTTTCATTGATATCCATATATGAAATTTGATACGGTATTTATCTAAATAGTTTTTCGAAATAAAGGCTTTTCAAGTAGTTTAAATGTACATTGCTCCGTATTTTTTTAATTGTATCATTGCTGATGTAAAGGGTACAAAAATTTGCATGTTTATGATGTTTACAACACAGTTTACAGCGTCCTGAGTTTACAACACTGCATAACAAATGTGGTATTGAATGTTTTTGTTTATTCCGTAGACTTGAAATATATAAAAACCTGACGTAGTGTCTAGAAAATATACAACTTTATGTTGGGTTGGCAACACTGTGAACCTTGAGGTATCACAGAGTGTTAACAATGCCATTCTGCTGAAATTTGCATGGTACAGAGTTACGGTCTATTTTGTCCATAGCTAAATTGATAGAGCGTTGGCTTTGTGTTTGGGAGATAGTGAGTTCGATTCCCGCTGCCAACCAACCTGACTGGATTTTCCTCAGTCCTACTAGGCAAATGCCGGGATGGTACCTACCAAACAGGTCCTGGCCGATACCTTCCCAAATCCTTTCCATTTTTATTGTTGTTGTTAGATATCCAGTGTAAAATGGCCTCTGAGCTGTATCTGATGATTGTTAAATATATAAATTAATTAATTGTGCAGCCACAGGTGAAAAGTAAATGAACTGACACTGCTCTAGGTGTTCAAATGCGTTCAGCGTACTAAATGACACTTTCTCCTGTCCGGATACGAAATGAGAGTATAGGCTATACAAAAAGGAACTTTACCACTTTTCCTGTGGTTAAGGGCTAGAACTTTAAATTATGTCCATTGCATTTAGTCTTAATTGAATTTCTGCATTTTATCCTTGAAGCTGCGGTGGCTCAGTGGTAAAGAGTTCACTTCTGGTGCCTGGAGTCCTTGGTTCGATCCCAGCTTGCATCAAGTGAGCTTTCTGGTGGACAAACACCGTATGCGTGGGTTTTCTCGGAGTTCTCCCGTTTCTTCCCACTTTCTTCATTCCATAATTTCATTCATTTCTCATCACCGTCTCCTTTAGCCTAGCCAGCTTTACTGTGGGACTAAGCTTAAAGATTTCATTATTTTTTTCATTTTATCTTCTTCCCAATAAGAAAAATTCATAGTGCAATTTAAAAGTTTATTTATAGTGGCAATTTCACTCTATTCATACACAATAAAACAGACCTACTTAAGTAAAAAATTCCCTTGTGGTTAGGTCCCGATTGCACGTGACATCCAACAGAGCTTCCGTGCACCTAAGATTTTTTAAAAAACACTTTAACTCTTTAGGGAACGATTGTTGTTTTTTTTTCTTCTTTAAAACAGAAAAAAATAATTTCTTCCTAGAAAAGTATGAAAAAGACGTTCTTTAGGGTGTTCTGCTGAAAACGTGAATTTTACGAGAAGAGTGTTTATGACAAGCTGTTTCTAATAATTATGACTTGTTCCCCCATCAGCTGCAAGGCCAATGAAACCTAAAATCGATTATTTGGAACGAGAATCATTCATTTAATCTTCTGGTGTGGGGAGACGCCATTTTAGGTCCTCTCTTTCTCAGTTTCAAACAACGATACGAGTGAAGAAATCTGTTGTATTGACGGGGAGGGAAAGGGGGAGGGATGAAATCGAAGTATTAACGGATTTAAACGCGTTGCGGTTCCTGTAGAGATATTCATTGCGAAATCTTATTTGTAAATTCCAACCTATAGGCGTCGAATATTCCAATCAAAGCCAATAGATATATCTGTTCCGGTTTCAACATATAGGTGGACGCTATGGATGGGCGAAACAGATCTTTCATAAAAAACGAAAACTGGTTTCTAAAAATCTCCACCAAAAGTCGATCTAAAAATCTCCAAAATCGGTTTCGGTTTTCATCAAAAACATGTTTCGTTTTTATCCAACACCGATTTGATTTTTCACCGAAACCGTTTCTAATTTTATTTTTTCTGTAGAATTTTGAATTTTTACTGAAACCACTGTGATTTTCACCGATTGTATTCGTTCTTTTTCTTATAGTATTCATTTCCAAACAAATTAACGCATAAGTAAAAAGTTTTTGCTATAAAACCGAAATCTATTTTGATAGAAAATTGAAACGTGCTGAAAAAAAAAATAGTTTTTGCGCCCACCACTAGTGGAAATATGTGCGAATATTGTAAACATCTCATCGCTAAGCTCTTTTCCGTTTTTAATCTATGAAAATACAATTTAAAACCAGTTGAGAATAAGGCATTGCCTCAACGAACTTAAAAAGAATTATTCTTTTCTTATTAACTTCTACAGACTTTATACCGATTGTTCTATGAACTTTATTATTATACTTATTAAACAATTCTTGTAATATATCTATCCATTTATAACTTCCTTGAGTATTAAATTTTTTCCATACGTTTTGTTTACGAGTTCTGTTAAAACGTTGTACGATATGTTGTTTTACGAAGACACATGCTCAAAATGGAGATTTCAAAATTGAAAAATTCGCAAAATGTCATCTCTCTATATGACTTATCGTTCCCGAGATATGGCTCCTTAAATTTTCTGAAATCGGAACTTTTTTGGCCAATATCTGAGGAACGCTGGCCACCAGTTACTATTTGGTACCAAAATGTTCACTATCCTCTTAGAAATTGATCAACACCAATATCGTCTCTCTATAACTTACGGTTCCTGAGATATAGCTCCTTAAATCTCCCGAAATTGGAATTTTTTGGCCAATATCTCGGGAACGGTAAGTCAGAGAGAGATTATATTAATGTTGATCAATACCTAAGAGGAACATTTTGGTACCAGATAGTAGCCGGTGGCCACTGGCCAAAATTTTCACCATCCTCTAAAGCATTGATTGATCAACACCAATATCATCTCTCTATGACTTACGGTTCCCGAGATATGGCTCCTTGAATCTCCCGAAATCGGGACTTTTTGGCCAATATCTCGGAACGGCAAGAGTGACGCGGAAAACTCCATCACTTTCTCAGATACTTTTTGATGCTCTATCGAAAGGACGACACAAAATTGTAAAATTCGCAAATAACATAAACACTCAGACAGCAGTAACGAACTTTTTAAGTTCGTTGATCAGAAGTGGTGGTGCAGTAATAGGTATTTAGTACTTCCGGTCCGAATAGAGGAATTACAACTGAGACATAAACTATTCTTGTGTTTCCAAATCTCTACCCACCCCCTCCCCCCAAAAAATATACTAGCTGCATATTACCATTTTTGCGCTTTAAGGAATAACACTGAAAATAGAAGTTGTATACTATTGAAACAGGAAGTTTTACATTGAAACCGGAAATTGTCAATTTATCCCACTTCCGATACCGTAGGAAAAAACTCATGGGCTCAACCTATACCCTAAAACTTGCCTGTGGTCACCTCTGGTAGAACAAACTGTATACCTCCAAAACGGTGTAGCAAAAACAACTTGCAAAACGTTTGCTGTAAGCTTGAGTTGCAAGTCGGCCAAGCTTGCATCCAGTTAGATTGGAAAATGTGCAAGCATGCCGCAAGCTGGATTCCTATAACGAAGTTACATGGGGGCAACCTTGCATTCAGTGTTCCTTTCAAGCTTGACGCAAGCGTTTTACAAGTCAAGTAAATAGCCAACGAACGGCCAGTGATGCGATGACGCTATGCGAAAGGTCTAAAGCATCGCTTGCAAGCACATATAAAAGGCAGATTGTATCAAAGCATGCGTTTCAAGTGCAAGTGTAGAAAGCTGAAAGCCAGGTTCGCGCCAACTTGTCGAAAGCTTTCTTGTTACTAGGATTTGTAATTATACCGTAGCTAATAAACGATTTCTATCTGCGAATTTCGTTGCATGTCTACATAGTCAGCTCTCCCTATGTCGTTACGCAACCACGCATAACATTTAAAAATCTTCCGCCATGTTGAATCCGATTGCAATATTCACTTGTCAACAACAAATTTCTGCTTCTTAAGTGATGTTCCTTTCACTCCATATTTATTTCCACCCAACTTTACTTTCTGAAACTTTTGGAGAATTCCTTTGTGATATTATTGAGTATATTTCTCCTGTTTCCGGCATCCCGAAAACAATGTCATTTAGGATATACAGGGTTATTATATATGATTAGAGCGATTTCACAGCTCTATAATAATTGTATTACTGTATATTGTGCGATTTTTTTTCACACACATAGGAAAACTCAAAAAGTTTTTTGTTACCAATTGCAAATGTTCGATTTGTGCCCCCTCAGTGATTCGACAGACATCAAGCCGAAAATCAAGTTCTTCCCACACACTTCGCATCAATGAGGTAGAGAAGGTGTGAACACTGAATCTTTCAAATAACCCCACAAAAAAACAAAAAGAAAAGGTCTACGCATGGGGTTAGGTCAGGAGAGCGTGGAGGTCATGACATGAAATGCTTTCTCGGCGCCTGTCGTCACCTTCGTCATCTTGCCTCACTGCTCACTGCTGCGCTCTCGTGGGAGAAACTTGAACTACACCAGCAACAAATAAAACTTTTTGAGTTTTCCTACGTTACTGTTGAGTTTTGTTACAATATCTCAATTACTAGAGCTACAGTGAATTTATGAAATTGCTTCAATCATTTATAACTCTGTATGTCCATATGAACATTTTTTTTTTCGAATTTTGGTGCTCAAAATCATCTCCTAACTTTATGACACGGAGTTCATTAACACCCTGTATATTGATATAGACTTTATTGTTGACTGCTCATAGAGAAATTATCTGGTGAATTTTGAACATACCTAAGTGTGGCAACCTGATATATAATTTTGCGCTTGAATAGCTTATTGAAGAAGTCTGGAAAGAAAGTAAAACCAGTTTATAGGCCTTTGAATTTCCTTACCATTTATTGCCTGTCCTTGTTTCTAGCAAAATGCAAATACTTCGTCAACTCTTCCATACACGTATTTCATCGCCGAAGTAGTTGTGAGTTATGTATGCATACGCAGTAGCGTACCCAGGAATTTATTTCGGGGGGGGGGGTTCAAACTAAATATGAAGCTATTTTATATTAAAATTGCTAAAATTGCCCCTAAAATTAGGCTACATTTTTAAAAAGTCGAAATTTCGGGGGGGGGGGTCCGGACCCCCGTGTCCCCCCCCTTCCGTACGTCCCTGTGCATACGTACGTGTATAAATACACATGCAGATAGAGAGAATGCCATTTTCACCTGGAAAATGTTCTTTTCTTCCGTCTATTGTGGTTTACGCGCCAATTGTTTGCTCTGAAGGCTCATAAATTATCACGAGAACAACTGAATTATTACGCTGTTTTGTCTTTCCCCTTCACCCTTGAATCCCTTCCGCGCAGTCACAAGTACGTAAGTCTCTTTCACACTAGCCAACTGCAGTTGCGCCATCTAGCGGTACGTTAGTGTATGAATACTTCTCCATACACAGAACACACACAAATAAAGACAATATATATTTTTTAAGTCAGCCAGCTTTGAGTAACTAGTTAAGAACCATTAATATATTATTCAGTGTTTGTGGACGTAGGTGGACCCGTACGTGGATTTTAAGGTGCAAGTTACGTCCATGGGGAGGGGGCATTTTTTATTGAAAATGGTGCAATCGAACTTCAATTATATCATAATGATGCTTTTAAGTGCGCTAAATTGAATAAAATAAAATAAAAATACTAGAGCAGCCGGGGTTGGGTACAAATCCTCGTGGAGCAAAATCTCGTCAAACGCCGTGTGCAAAGGTTTCCTCGGGGTTTTTCCGTTTCCTCCCACTGTTTGGGTGCAAAACCTCGCGTGAGAATCAGAGGAACGTAACTCCATTTTCGTAGGTTTACAGGCGAGAGGACAAAAATAATATTTTCTTACAAAGATGTGTTTTTAATAAGATGGTAATTGAGCTACATTACAACAGATGATGACAAGGAGAACATATGGCGTTACGTTCCATTTACAGCAAGTGGGGCGTCCAAAATGATGTCCACACATGAAGAAAACGAAAACCGCATTTTTGGAGTTACGTTCTCATGCGGCGATATGTATATATCCATTCATTTTTAACCCGTCAATATTTTTACGCTTATAATTTCTAAAGTAAATATGTTACTTAAGTCTAATTGAGGAGTTCGGGGGAAAACAATGATAAACCCTCATTTTAAAACCGCGTGAGTTGGTTACAGAAAACCAATAATAACACTCATGTGAGCTGAATTGCGGAAACAATTCAAGATAGTAAAAATAGCATACTGAAAATGCTGTTGTTTCAAATCTGAACTCTTTCGACAATTCAGCTTACATGAGTATTATCATTGTTTTTCTGTAATTAACTCACTTAGTTTTAAAACGAGGGTTAGCATTTTTTCCTCCAAACTCTTCTTCTTCTTCTTCTTCTTCTTCTTCTTCTTCTTCTTCTATTATTATTATTATTATTATTATTATTATTATTATTATTATTATTATTATTATTATTATTATTATTATTATTATTATTATTATTATTATTATTATTATTAGTCTATTATTATTTGTAATATGGAATTGCACAATAACAAACTCGTTGGGTAAATTTTATGGAGAGGTTTCATCTCGCAGTTTTGGCCAAGTGAGATTTTGGTTCGCGAGGTTTTGGCCACGCGAGATTCTGACCAAGCCCGTAGCCAGCCCAAAAATTTAGAGGGGACCCGGTAGAAGTTAGGGGGGGCCCGACCCAATCATATTATACTTCATCACCATATTATAGTTCATTTGCAAGCCTACCGTGAAATTTTATGGGGGCCAGCCAAAGTTTAGGGGGGGCCTTGCCCCCCGTGGATACGGGCCTGATTCTGACTAAGCAAGATTTTGGTCACACAAGATTCTAATTAGGCAAAATTTTGGTCCACAGGGTTTTGGGAGACGAGGTTTTGAGTACGCGAGGTTTTGGGCACGTGATGTTTTAGTCAGGCGAGATATCGGTCGTCCAGGTTTTGGACGGAGAGTTTTCGGCCCATATGGTTTTGTGTGAGTGAGGTATTGGCAATGCTAGATTCTGACTACGCAAGATTTTTGGCATGCAGGGTTTTGGGTGGCGAGGTTTTGGGCACGTGATGTATTCTGTCAGGCGACATATTGGCCCGCGAGGGTTTGTTCGTATCCCCTTCCACTTTCATTCACTTTCATGGGGGCATTTTCATTCACTAAGTAATAAATAGTAAACATTTTTGATAAATTGTTAGGATAGTAATAGGATATAATTAGGAACTAAGTAGTTAGATAAAGAGTCAAGCTCAATAGATATAGTACTTAGGGAAATTATTGTTATTTTTTCATATTTTACTGCCGTTTGTTCAATGTTTGTGTGTTGTGTCATGTAGTTTGTTTTCCTTTTCCCTTTTCCCTTTTCCTGAACCATAATGGGCAATGAATAAAGAAAAGAAATGGTAATGATGACAAACCCGTTCCGGTTTTAATTTTCAGATACCGGATCTGAAAGACGGGCCTGAGCCAATTTAAAAAAAAAAAAAAAAACTTTCATGGAGGCATGGTAGCTCAGTGTGAAGAACGCTTACCTCTGGTGTATGGGGTCCCTAGTTCGATCTCCAGCTAAGTAAGATTGTGATTAACAACATCGTGTCCTTGGGTTTTCTCGAGGTATTCCTGTTTCCTCCCAATTCTCATTCCACCAATTCTTCCATCATCATTCACTTGACTTAATATTGTCACCCTGAGCCTAACGGGCATAATCGTGGGCAGTGGCGTATTTAGGGGGCTTCCGGGCTTAAGCTTCCCGAAATCTTACTTACTATAGTAAAGTATATGAAATATCTTGCAGAATTTTCACATTTTCATGCAAAGCCCCCCGAAACAAAATCGTAAATACGCCACTGATCGTGGGACTTAAAACTGAATGATATTCATTCTCATCATCGGTGTCTCCTTTAACATGCATACCACAAGTAAGAAAAAAAAACTTGTACTATTTTTCAATTCAAGCCCTCAATTGTACGAAATAAGTCATTGTCCAAATATGCGTCCTTTACCTGTGGTTATCTGTAATAGTAGCTAGCAACACTGCGTAAGGAAAGGAAATACAGAGATATTTTTGTGTGTGTGTGGTTCATTTTTCTATTCTTCTGTAAGTGTGGTCAAAATGGTCCATAAATGGAACACCTAACAAAGAAAGAGTGTCCAATAAATTATGTATGCACACTTGAACAGATGAAACAGTGTTAATTATGCATTCTGTAAAAGCGCAAGAGATGTATAATTTGATTCGTCCTGTCACCTTGTTATATACAGATATCTGCAGCGCCACCTGGCTTTTCTTTTGTTTCAAACCCGTTGTTGGCATTATTATTTCATAAGTACAAACATAGAACGTGCTGCAAAGATGGCAATTAAGCATAAAATTTAACAAGAGAACAAATTGCAGGAATATGAACTATTAAATAAGGAATGTAAGGAAGGGACAATATTTCAAGATATATTAGACCTTACTACTTTATTACTATTATTATTATTTGATTTATATTTACGTCTGTTCTCAGCAAGGAGGAATGAACCACAGAACTAAATACATGGAAGTTCGCAAGAATCGTAATACTACAGATTATGAATGCGTCAAAATATCAAAATAATATTTTCGACAAAGTAAATACTTTCAAATATCTAAAATTAATGTTAACAGACCAAAACCATATCCACAAAGAAATTAAAGCTCAGCTAAAAACAGGGAACGCCTAATATTATTGTTTAAAAATCTTTTGTCGTCGCGAGTTCTGCCAAGGAATTTGAAGCTTATAAAACGATAATCGTGCCTGATGTGCTGAATGGTTGCGAAACATGGTCGCTTATTATGAGAGAAGAACGAAGACTGAAAGAATTTAAGAATAAAATCATGAAACGAATATTAGGACCCAAGAGAAGAGGAATGGGAATGGGGAATAGGGGAACTAACTTCATAACGAGGAACTGCGTAATTTATACCGTTTACCAAACATTGTTAGAGTCATCAAGTCTAGAAGGCTCAAGTGGACAGCTCATGTAGCCAGGATGGAAGAAAGTAGAACGCTTTAAAGTTTTAACTGGAAGTCCAATCGAAAAACGACCATTAGAAAGACGTACGCGCAGATGAGAGGACAATATTAAGTTGGATCTCGCAGAAATATGAATACAAAGTAGAAACTGGATCCATTTGGCTAAGGACACAATTCAATGGAGGGGATTTGGGGTGATCAAGAACAGGAAGACCCCCTAGAGTTGGCGCCCCTGGTGGTCCATAGCTTTATTTTATAATTAGTTTTATTAATAATTTACAGTGGTCTTTGGATATCACGATACATACACGTATATGATTCAATATGTAATCAACTAAGTAACACTATGGCCAATGGAACTCGGAGGTTGAATGCCGTGTTCACGTAAACTCTCCACTGACTTCTATCCTTAGCCCATTGGATCCAGTTTCTACTTTGTATTCCTATTTCTGCGACATCCATCTTAATAGTGCCCTCCCACCCACGAATAGGTCTTCCTAATGACTGCTTTCAGTTTGGATTTCCAGTAAAAATTTTGAAGGCGTTCCTATACTTTCTTCCATTCTGGCTACATGACCTGCCCATCTGAGCCTCCTACATTTGGTAAACTGTATAAAATATATATATAGTTGCTAGTTATGAAATTTCCGTCATTCTCCATCCCGTTCCTCTTGAGTCCGAGTATTCGCTTCAGGATTTTATTCTCAAATATTTTCAATTTGCACTAACGTTAGTGCTTAGTGCTTTTAAGTACACTAACGGTTGCCGTTAACCCCAAGTTTCTACCTCTATTTGAATAGAATTTGATATATCTGAAGTTGCCCCCTCCACCGGAAATCTTGAATAAATTCCAAAATATGGTAGCACTAACGTTAGTGCTTAATGTGTTAAAGTGTACTAATGATGCACTAACGATTGCCGTTAACCCCATGTTTCTACCTCAATTTGTATAGAATTTTTCATCAGAGTAAGCGACCATGTTTTCCAACCATACAGCATAACACGCATGATTATTGTTTTACATATACTAAGCTTCAAATATGTCGGCAGAATTCGCGACAACAAAAGATTTTGAACGGAATAAATTAATCGCTGAACTGAATCAAGCAAATTTCATGTTAAAAAAAAAACGGAATATTTTCGGACTTTTGTAATACGCGTATCTAAACATGAAAAGCATGTAGTAATAAGCATAGCAAATAAAGTTAGACTATCCAATATATTTAGCATAAATAACCTTATCTTCAAAACTGTTGTGATACAAGAGTTGTAAGAAATGAACGTAGGTCAATAGCCTTTACTGTTAGCAGAGGTTGTTTTTTTTTTTAAGCCAAGAAGCGTGACCAACACAAAAAAATTTCACTCTCGGATGCTGAACTTCCATTCGCATTTTTTACTTTGGTGTTCTAGACATGATATTTTTATTATTGTCATCATTAGATACATGAACAGCAATATCATATTGTTTCGACACCACAAACTGAAACTTAAATATGATAGTCTTTTGATTATTTTTTTTAACTTACCTTGATCAAAGCGAAGAAAATATGCTGATCACGGAACAAATCGAATTTCGAAATTTCAATATCTTCACACGTTTCATAGCTTCTACAGAACAAAAAAATTACAGTGTTGATAAGAGCCAATTTTAACACACGCTAGTTGTTGTGTCTATTTTAACACCAAGGGCCCGGTATTACGGTTAACACAGGCCTGATATTACCGGTTTGACTCACAGCAGGTGTTGAACGGTGTGAAAATAACACACTAGCTAAGTAATGGAGTTGTTAAATAACTAAGTGAATAAAAGCAAATATATTAACAATGTTATGGTGTTCTTGCAATATACACCTTCATCGTGTTCGTGGGTTTTCTCAGGGTACTCCCGTTAACTTCCGCATTCTCATTCCACCAATTTTTCCAAAAATAAATAAATAAACGGACTACATGAGAGTTAAGGATATTAGATATTTTTGGGAGAGTTGATTCAGCAGCTCACGTACTTCTTACGAAGTTACTAATGGGTTATAAAGTCGTGGTGTTCATTTAGACGTCTCAGTTCCAGTGTGATCACTACTAGTACTTTCGTACTAGATCTAGTACCTTTTATAATATTTTAGTGTTGTAGTACGTTTACCAACAAATCTAGTACCTTTCTCCTTTTCTCAAAAATACATTTGGGAGAGAAAAAGGAATCTCATGAAAATTTGGCAATGTACGAAAATTTCACCTTTCCTAGTAACTTTTTTTCTGTCTTTATTTTTCAGCAGTAGTATTTGCAAAAGCGGAAGTGGAACATAGGTACCGTCCGGTCGCCTACTCCAACTAATAAATGACCACAAGTAAATAATATTACATATTTGGTGATCTGTTTATACAGTAAGCTCATTTTACGATATCTCTTGTTTTCTTCTGACATCCGCTATATTTGTCATACATGTGTTACTTTAGTGGTTTTACAGTGAGTTCTAACACGACAATTAAGCAGGAATTCCGTCAGAATTTTTAGTTTGGGTGGTGTAAAGTCAAAATCGGGAGGGTGTAAGTGGTTTTCACGGTTTGTATTGAATTTTGACTGTAAAAAAAAAATTAAAGTTGGTGTTCTTTCAAGAATGTGGGGAGTCAATTCTCCACCCACAGAGAAGAGATAGCTGCCGGAAACCTTCTAATAACATATTAAAATCGTAAAATGTCATAAATAGGGTGAAACGGGAGCAGATAAAATTTTACCCCCCCCCCCATATTTAGTCCTTTTTTGCATAGGTTAGTACGAAATGTTTTTGCTGGGTGTCTGAGCGCTTTAATGAGCTGTTGTCTAGTGGTGACATTTACTAGCATTTTGGACTATTAGAGTAGATCGGGGGAAGAATTTCTCCATCAAAATAAAATCTCGATGCGCGCACCAGGCCCATACCCAGAGGGGTCTAGCGGGAGGCTAAATTTTTGCTGGCCTCCCTAAAATTTTGACGGTAGGCTTGCAAATGAACTATAATATGGTTAGATCGGGCCCACCCTAACTTCAGCCGCCCCCCCCCTTACATTTTTTGTCTTGCTATCTTACTGGCCCACGCAAAGAAAGGGGCACCGGAATAGTTCAATAGCGAACTACAATACAAGTTTGTCTTTCACTTACAATACAAGTTTCGTTCGTTTTGTTCAGGAACGAACTGATCAGTAAGATTACTCCACGAGGGTACGAAGGTAGACTGAAAGGTACTAAAAACAATGCAACATTTACAGAGCCGTAGCTAGTGGGGACGACTGGGGCGGTTGCCTCGGGCACTGACAGTAAGGGGGCGCCGAACGAGCAAGAACAAAGGAAAAGTGTTGAAAATGAGTAAACGACGTGTCGTCTTGAAAAAAGTATTGGCGCCCTATTAAATGAGCATTGTTGTCGGTTTGAAAGAAATAGATTTGTTTTTAAAAAAGTCATGCTTGCTCCGCTCGTCAATAAGAATCACACCAAGTTTTTACTTATTACTTAAGAACCTTGTTATTATGGTTTTGCTAATGACGATGTGATATATAAGATGCCGAGTAATGACATGTAGTGTACGCAGGAGTATTTTCAAAATCAGAAATGTTCAAAGTCTGAAATACGAGTACCTATTCGGCGTTTTGATGGTTATGGGTTTGCTTAATTAATCACGCTTCTCTAACCAATCGGATTCGTCACGAGGATTCACGCAAGCTACTGTTTACGCGGGAATATTAAAAATGAAGGTAAACCAGGGGAATAATAACATTTTCGAACTTAAAGCAGTTGTAGTTGAATTGATTTTAGTTTAGCGTCCCTTTCAGCAGCGAGGTTATATGAGACGTGGACCTACTGATTAACGTGGAATCCGAACCACATGAGCTCCCGCCGAGAATAAAAGAATAGGGGCTTAAGGGGTCAGAACTTAACCGAACGAATTTTATCTTTTCCAAAGACTGATCACTGCCAATGATTTTTCTTATTCCATTGACATATGAAATGTTTCCAATTCAAAATGAATTTATTGGGATCATTTCTCCATCAACTATTTGTATCGCCAGGATATTTTTTTGTGCACATGTACCGGTATCTAGTTGCGTGATATTTTTTTTATCTATCTATGTACACACAAAACATATACACACATTACACCCACCCACCCACCCCCCCACACACACAACAGGGTGTTTCAAAAGAACACCGACAACGTTTGGGAGGTGATCTCTGACACCAAGATGATACAAAAAGTATAAACCAACCTGGGTGCAGAACTCTACCATTTTGGAGTTGTAGGTGCCGAAAACATGAAAAAATGAACTTTAAAGGTCTATAGCTCTAAAACTATGGGACCTACCGTAGTCGGATCAAGACTTTACTTTGGAACTAATAGGTGCTCTAACCAAATTTCCATGTTTCAGAATCCTGCGGTACTTCTGATACAATTTTTATAGTAGTTCGTGAGTACTTCAAATTAGCTATATGCCCGTAGCCAAACTCCATCTATAAAAATTGTTGGATGAGTACCTTAGGATTCTGAAACATGGAAATTTGGATAGGACACATATTATTTCCTAAGTGAAGTCTTCACCCGACTGCGGTAGGTCCCATAGTTTTAGAGCTATAGACCTTTAAAGTTCATTTTTTCATGTTTTCGGCAGCCTATAACTCCGAAAGGAAGCATTTGTGCACACCCAGGTTGGTTTATATTTTGTGTCCTATCTTGGTGGCAGGAATTACCTCCCAAACATTGTTATTCTTATTTTGAAAGACGCTATATATATCCTGTTGAGAAATTAAGTAATTCCTTTAATTTCAAACATATGCAGTAGAAAACTATTTTGGATTGGATTTTATAAACAAACATTAAACATATTCTTCACCTCCATTGATCTATATTGAAAAATTTCCAAAGAAGTCTCCTTCTGAATTTTCGTTACATTTCACAAAATACATTTCGTTACATTTCACAAGTAATGAACAATGTAATATATTTCCTGTGATCTTCTGCGAATGCAGTTTTGTGAGTATTTTCTGACAAAATTTACGTGAACAGAAGAGCTGCTATAAGTTTTCCATGTTCTTACACCTGTTATTGATGTACTTCAACCAGTAAATACCATGTCAACCAGTTTATTCAACCACTACCATTTTAACATTTTGCTCCAAAAACCCCATGGAGTTGAATTAGCGCCAAGCAGTATCAAAAGAGCATGGAACAGATGCTTCTATGGTTGGGAAAACGTTTTAGACATGAAGTTGATGGACGCGGGTGGTGGCGTTGGAAAGATCTGGATTCCCTTATCACATCAGTGATGTCAGAAGTTAAGTTGTGTAGTGTTTGTTGCAGCATTCCCATGGGTTTCGTCAGTGCTGGTGACGTTGGAAAGGTCCGTTAGAAAAAGGATATGGGCCCCGAAGCTCTAGAAATTGGGCTCTGAATTTTTGAGTTGTGTTGAAACCTTGGCTGTGGGTTAAACTCAATACCTGATTGCGTGAGATACAACCATCAATTCAGCTATATATAGAACCAAAACGAGAGCGCCTATTCTGTGCACATCAACAGACGTAAGGGCAGACCTTGAATGGATATTCATATCTTTCGAATTGCTAGCCTCTTTATATACATTTGAATAATCTAGGAAAGCGTCATGTATGTGAAAATTCAAGTAATATGATTAAGGCTCAGAACAGGAACAGGGATCCCATTCCTCTTACTTTCCCCCGTACAGGTCTTAGCAACGATAATACAGTATCGTTTGCAGCCGGACAAAATAACGTAAAAAATGTAACTTTTTTAGCACACCAGATGAAAAATCCGAACCCAAGATAGCTAATACAACAAGTATTTTTTATCAGAATGTACAAGGGACCCAGAATAAACTCGAATACTTTGATGTACTTTTAGCTGATGATTTGAAAGAATGTAAGATTATTTGTCTTGGTGAACATTGGCTAAATGATACACTTATTAAGGAGGTCAATTTTGAAAACTTTAATCTTATCACTAAATTCTCTCGTGTTTCACACGAACGTGGAGGTGTATGCGTCTTTGTTCACAATAGTCTAAAAGCTTCTGAAACAGATATTACAAAATTCACCTGTGAATTTGACTTTGAAGCTGTAGCCATTAAATTACCAAGTGTTAACATTTGTATTATATGCATTTATAGGTCGCCATCCGGCATATTTACTGTTTTCTTAAAGAAACTCGAAAGTCTTTTGGACTTTATACGAAAAGACTTTGAAAAAATGATCATCTGTGGTGATATTAATGTAAATTGGATAGTGGAAGCAAAAAAGAAATCCGATCTACGAGATCTGCTGAATGTGTACAATCTCCAAGCGCTAGTGGATGTACCGACACGTCATAATAAAAGTGCGCTAGATCAGTTCATCATTAGTAAAAACCAATTTGCCTATAACCTTGAAGTATTTGATCCCGGTTTTTCTGATCATGATGCGATTATTTTAAAAATCACTTTAAACAATACCACTGTTCTTAAGTCTAAAGTATACACAGTTACAAAGAGAATTTTCTCCAGTCATAATATGGAATATCTAAATTTCTTGCTTTCTCACGAGTCTTGGAATGGCATATATAATACGCCTAACACTGAATATAAGTTTAAATACTTCTTTGAAACTTTCTTACATTACTTCAATATGGCGTTTCCAAAAGTTACTCGTAAAATCCGGACGTCGTCCACTAAATCGTGGTTAACTAAAGGCATTAAAATTTCTAAAAGTAATCTATTTAGATATAATAGATTACTCAAAATAAATACATCACTTCCTCACAGGTTTCGAAATTATATTTTTAAGTACAGGAAAATATACAGAAGAGCAATTAAAACAGCTAAATTACTATCAAATAGCTCCACAATACTTAATTCTACTAATAAAGCTAAAACTGTGTGGAAAATCTTAAATGGTGGAACAAACAACAAAAAGAGCGACTTTGAGTATGTTAAAGTTGGGGACGAAATTATTAAAGAACCTAAGCGGATTGCAGATGTCTTCAATGATCATTTTCTAGATAGTGTACCATTACCTGACCCCATACAAGCGAGTTATGACGACTCGATGAAATTTCCAATGCATTCACATACGATTTTTAAATTCCAGCAATAGTAGAGGAGTTATGGAAAATATTGAGTAGGATGTCTAATTCCGGATCTTCAGGTTTTGATGAAGCTCCAGTGTCTGTTATTAAATTTTGTTTTCCTTTCATTGTAAATCATCTCTGTTATTTAGTAAACCTATCTCTTGAGAAAGGATATTTTCCATCAGTGTTAAAAGTGGCAAAAGTAATTCCTCTCCGTAAAAAGGGGAGTATGCATGATGTAAGAAATTATCGCCCAGTCTCCATTCTTTCCACGTTTTCAAAATTTTCAAAATTTTTTGAATATGTGATGAAGTCACGACTCTGCAACTTTTTGAAGTCATGTAACTTACTATCACCATCACAACATGGCTTTCAAAATAAGAAGTATTGAAACAGCCTTGTTTGATTACTTGTCCAATATAGCTCTTGAATAAAAAAAAAACAGTAAATATGTTGTTGGCCTATTCATCGACTTATCCAAAGCTTTTGATACAATTGATCATGCTATTCTTTTAAGCAAGTTGTATGCTTATGGTATTAGAGGAGTAGCTCACAGCTGGTTTCTCTCTTATTTATCCAGTAGGCAACAAGCGGTACAAATATCAAAATTAGTTGCAAATGGGTTTCAAACAACTTGTTCGTCTTTATCAACTGTAATCAGAGGTGTTCCTCAAGGTTCCATTTTGGGTCCTAATCTCTTCCTGATATATATAAATGACTCGTTAGAATATATGCATCCAGCAAAATGTATTCTATATGCTGATGACATCAGTATGATAATATCAGGAAAATCAATAGAAGAAGTTGAGAGGAAATCCGACATTTTTACGGAGAAATTAGTAAAATGGTTAACAGCGAATAGATTAATTATAAATCATGATAAATCGATTCTCTTACATTTTCATTTTCCAGGAAAACCGCGTATATCACCTAGAATAAAAATATCTTCTAACTTACTCCAATATTCTTGCATAACAAAGCTTTTAGGTATAATCATAAGTGATGATCTTTCATGGTCTGCTCATATCTCCACTTTAAACAAGAAACTAAGTAGCGTGTGTTTTGCCTTATACAAACTTCAAGGTACTGTGTCGAGAGAAGCACTTCTTAGCTTTTACTATGCCAAGTTTAATTCATTAATTAACTTCGGCATAATACACTGGGGATCTGCTGAAAATAGTTTAAGCACTTTCCGATTGCAAAAGAAAGCGATTAGAATAATTTTTGGATTACCCACAAAATCGACATGTAAAAAGGTTTTCATAGAAACAAAAATTTTAACACTCCCCAGCTTATATATCTATAAATCTATTCTTTTTACTGTGAAAAACAAGCATCTTTTTATCTTTAACAAAAATGTTCATAGCCATAATACAAGACAAGGTAGTGACATGTTTGTGATGCATCAAAAATATGCTAATATAAGCAAAACCGTGTACATGAATTGTGTCAGATTGTATCATAAACTTCCTCTGTACTTGAAAAATATGACGAATGTTTCCATTCTTGGTAAGATTTTATATAATCTACTCACTGAAAAGTGCTATTATACAATTAAAGAATATTTAAATTACTCATTAACTGAAGAGTTGGTTACAGATACTTACCCGTGAGTACATGCCTGGTGTGGTACAAACAGTTACCTAATTAAATGTAAATTGCCATGTTTTTATACTTAATATATCCTATTATGTGGTTTTGGAAAGATGCATGATGTATACCTCTGGTACTTGACAATATTGTATGTTTTTTTCCCTTTCTTTTCTTTCTGACAACTGTAACGCTTACATGAGAATTTCTCATGCTTTGTAAGCTAATGAAGCAGGCAAATAAATGAAATGAAATGAAATGAAATATACTGTAGTACAGATATGCATGCTAGATGTCAGTATTATTGCCTTATAAATATTATGGACGAATTGTAGAAACCAAGATAGTCGAACATCTATAATCTTACTATATAAAATTATATAAAATTATGTTTTTACTTCGTTAACATCTTCACATTCAATCGCCACGCATGTTATTGTAATATTACAAAAAATATAAACAGACACAGGTAAACAATATTAATCAAGTTACATATACAGCCCTTTTTACCGAACTCGTACATACATCATACCCTATCATCTCTCATCATCATCCTCTCCAAACCGATACTGATAAAGCAAATGCTTTTGCCTCCTTCTTCCAAGAAATATTTACCCCTACCGTACAACTACCACATCCAACTATCACCCGACGTGTCGAACGCCTTGCAAATCCGCACTCCCCCCTCCTACAACCCAACATTCACCATCAACTCACCGATTCACCTCTTAATGATCCCATTACTCCTGCAGATATCTCAGCCTCCATCAAATCGAAACGTACCACGGCGCCTGGCTTTGACCATATAACTTATAAACTCATAAAAGCCTCTCCTCCCGTCTTATATACACTTCTTGCAGCCATATACAACTTCATTCTCCGCACCGGCTTTTATCCACCACAATGGAAAATCTCAAAAACTCTACTTTTCACCAAACCCAATAAATCTCCTACAGAACTCTCATCATACCGTCCTATACAACTGACATCAGTACTCAGCAAAATCTTTGAACGCATTCTTGTCAGTCGCCTTCATAACCATCTTTCTGAACGAAACCTCATTCCTCTTCATCAAGCTGGTTTTCGCCCAAACATCAGTATTTCCGATCAACTATTACGCCTCACGACTGCCATAACTAATCATTACAATACCTCCAAACGTTCCTGCCTGTTATTGTTCGATCTTGAAAAGGCTTTTGACAAAGTTTGGCATGCCGGCCTCATCGCAAAACTTCTCTCTTTTCATCTTCCTTTCTCCTACATCAGATGTATCCATTCTTTCCTTTCAAATCGTATGACTTACATTACCGTCAACCAATCACTTTCACATCCGATCTTTCTTCACTGTGGTGTTCCTCAAGGCTCTGTTCTTTCACCCCTTCTTTATGTATTATACGTAGCAGACATGCCCCCTCTACCACCAAATGTCTCATTATATCAATATGCCGACGATACAGCTTTTTTCACCACAGCCAACACTGTTCAACAGATTAATCGAACACTTCAACAAGCAATTGATGCCTTCACTTCCTGGTGTGACAAGTGGCGCCTAACAATAAATCCCCTCAAAACACAGGCTATCATTTTTCTTCCACCTCGCTGCCGATCACGAATTTATCGCAACCCTGCTCTTCTTCATATTCACGTCAATGGCACTTTCATACGCCCATCATCACAAGTAACATACCTCGGAATCATCTTTGACTCCAAACTCAGCTGGAAACCTCACTTACAGAAAATCCGATCACAGGCTACAAATCGATTAAACCTTCTCCGGCGGCTAGTGGGCACCACTTGGGGCTTACATACTGACACTGTTATTAAGACTTATAAAGTTTTCCTTCGACCTGCTCTCACACATGGCCATATATGCTGGATCTCTGCCCCTGACACACTATATACTAGACTTGCAATATCCGAACGTCATGCCCTCCGCCTTGCCTATCGCATAAGACTACCAGCACCAACTGCCGATCTCTATCGCCGTATCAACTTTCCCACCATCTTACAACACTTGGAAACACTCCGCACAAAATACATAACAAAAGTCATTGCCGAAGGTAATCCGCTCTTCCTCGACACCTTTCACCAGGACATCATTCATGATACCCCTCCTCAACATCAAGCCACACCTCTTCAACATCTTCTTACTCTGTTCCATACGACTTTAGACGATAATGACCCCCACAAGGCCGATTTTGCTATATACCGTCCACCTCATCTTAGTCCATGCATTTATCCATCTCTGCACTAGTGTTCCATCAATGTTGCTAGCAGCGGGCTTCATCTGTCCTCATCAGCCCTGTGACGCCCCAGGGCAGAAGATAACCATTCACTCGTCCATACTAACATTACCCTCGTGTTTGTGACGTCCATCAGCACTTCACCTCATCTCTCATAAAAAAAATAAATAAATAAAAAATAAAAAAAATAAAAAAAATAAAAAATAAAATAAAATAAAAAAAATAAAATAAAATAAAATAAAATAAAATAATAAAAAAAGATGCCCACAAATAAGAATGAAATGGAATAAAATAAAATAATGCTCCTAACCCTCAATGCCCCCCTATAAATAAAGAAAATTCCCCATACCTATAACTCTCGTCCCGAAGAAAGGGCATAACCCTTTGACCGGCTTAACCCTTAAAAAAAAAAAACCGAACTCGTCTATAAATTCGAGCAGCTCCGCCTGATTATTGCTTACCCCAATTTAGTTAGCTATTGGCCGTGCCAGGTCTAATGGTTTTGCAGATCTGCTTTATCTACGTTCTACTGATCAATTGCGATTTGCGAAAAAAATAAATGAAAACTCTGAATAATTTCCTGTTTTTTCCTTACTTCGAGAAGTTAAAGATGTACACCGTATATTATTATAAATTTTGAATTTTCATTTTTTTCCCTCACATAAAAAGAGGAAATTTCTCTATATACTTATACAAAGCTCTGTAGAGCATATAGTTATAGAGCTTTGCTGTATATAATACGAATACAAGAATACAACCGTCCGTCATATTCTATATGCATCATGATTCTGGTTGAGATCTTTATGACTTGAAAATGAAATGAAATTTTTGAGTTTTACGTCCCACGGTTATGCCAGTTAGGCTAAAGGAGACGGTGAAGATGAGAAATGAATGAAATGGTGGAATGAAGAAAGTGGGAGGAAACGGGAGAACCCCGAGAAAACCCACGCACACGGTGTTTGTCCACCACAAAGTTCACTTGGCGGGGGTTGGGATCGAACCGGGAACCCCAAGCACCAGAGGTGAACGCTCTACCACTGAGCCACCGAGGCCCTATCTTTATGACTTACTGTAAGATTTAACAGTAGGGGAGAGGTGGGCAATGGCGATCACCTAAGAAAAATGGGTTATTACGTAGTTTCATTTGCAACATATATTGAAACAAATTTGTAAATACGTATTCCAATCCTTCTACAATAAGTGTTTAAAATAAAAAGAGGATCATTCTTTCAGTTCGAGAACACGACGGAAAAAACTCAAATTGCTACTTTGATCGCCATTCCCATCACATGTTGGCAATGGCGATCACAGTACCAACTTAATAAACACACATAGTTCCATAGGCAATTTTTTTTTCTAAACCGCGCCTTCGGAAGACTGAGAAACGTCAACTGCATGTTTTATTGACGTTTTTTCAAAGACACGTCACAAATATGTCCACGTGGTGAGTCTACAGCAGTACAATCAACATGCATCCACGATCCACAAAGGTTACACCGATACCGAGTTTGACTCAAGTAGGCGTGTTACCTATCTTAGGTCTAGACTCTTTTATAATCTTTGGCTGGGGAGTATTCCAAATGTTTGTTAGAAATGTCGATCACCATGATGGTAAACCGATCACGTTGATTGGCATTTCCAACACTGCGCCATTTTTAAAATTGAGCTGGTTATACTGTAAAACGTAGTTTATTTGAAATATAACTATGTGTCGTGCATTAGACGTAAATATAACTTTTTATGAGTCTCAGTAACTTCAAGATCTTACAACTTAAAATTGTACGTATCGTGAGTTGAAATATGCAGATCCTTATAAGAAAATCAACAAAAACAAGTTTAAGCACGCTGTAGACTTTAGTCTTCTCTGACCACTTCTTCGACAATACACAAGAAACCTTGCTACAAGATGCAGATGGCAGCACTAGTTTGACTTCTCCTCGGGTCACACAAGAGGGCAAAGTGGGCTGATCGCCATTCCCTTCCTCTCCCCTACAAGTTGTTTAGATTGGGATTTGGGTTGGAACAGTAGCTTAGATCACCTCTCCACGTTCGTCAGCAAGAAATCGTCTTACGACACGATCACGTGTAACTGTATCATATAACTATGCTATCGCTATGTGCATGATAATACATTTTCCTACCCGATTTTGCTCTTTCACTACGACTTACTTCACACACGTATGTATCAAACATTATTAATATAAATCGGGACTTTTCCCTTTCATTTGCTCAGCGTGGTTCGGCGGAAAATGCATTCACTCTATAGTTCTTAGAAAGCATGGGAGGCACATAGGCACTCTATAGCTATTACGCGGCATGAGGGTCTTTCTACCTCCGATAGATTACCTAATCATGGGAAACATTTTCTTTATGAAACTTATTTTGAAGTAAACACATTCAAATTTATGTTTTGAATGTACTGCTTTACTTTGAAATCAAAGTAATAATGAATTCTGGACTGCTTGTTTTGGCCACTGCCCCCTTTATAACAGCAATTTTTTTGCCCTCCACTAGATTTACACTCAAACGCCGCCACTGTAAGTGTCTACTGATTTCTCCTGTTTTTTTTTTCTTTTTTTATCTTCAAGTCTCCTGCTTTCCCAAGTGATCGATCTGGCAACACTGCTGTTGACTAGCTTACGTCTGTATCAACACGAGGTTTTCATTTCCTATTTTTCTTCATTCTGGAGTTCCTCAAGGATCGATTTTGTCGCCCTTACTATATATTCTATTCGTTTCCGACTTCCCAGCAGTCCCAGATACTGTTAAGCTATTTCTGTATGCCGACGACACTGCACTTTTTGCCACGGGAAAAACAATTCATCAGCTCAATCTGGCTCTCCCAGGATGCTGTCAATGTCTTTGTTGATTGGTGCACCCACTGGAGACTGATAATAAACCCAACAAAAACTCAATCTATTGTATTTCTTGCTCCGAAGCATCGTTCCCGTGTATACCGCCACCCAACACTCTTAAACTTCTCTGTACAAGATGCACCTTTAAAACCTACTCGCAGTGTCAAATATTTAGGAGTAACCTTGGATCATCATCTAACCTGGACAACATCTGAAAGATATCTCCTAGAAGGCGTACTCTCGCCTCAATCTTCTCAAAAGACTTGCTGGAACTACCTGGGGACTCCATACTCATACAATTCTTAACAAATACAAAGTTTTTCTCAGCCCTATTCTCACGTATGGATTTACAGCTTGGATATCTGCTCCGACCTCATACTATGAGAATTACGCATCCTGGAACATCATGCCTTGCGAATCGCTTTTCGTATCAAATTACCTAGTCCCACTCAAGATCTCTATGATACTTACATTTCCGCACATCTTATATCATCTATCATCTAGTAACACTACGCACTAAATATATTACCCAGCGCTTGCAAAACAATCATCCACTCCTTCAGCAAACTTTTGCCGACTACGCTCGAAGTAGCTCCTCCGTTGCTGCTCTATTCCCTCCGTTCTCATTACTATTCACTTTGTACCGTTACACTCTACCTCCAGACCACCCTGACGCCGTCTATTACGAGCTATACATTACAACCGCTCATCTACCTCACATATGGCCATCATACGCACAGTAACACCTTCTGTACTAATGGGGCTCCTGTGTCTTCATTAATGCCTAGCGTCACCCGTAGGGGAGAAGATAACCTGCATTTGTTCCACTAACAGAACCTATGTGTTGTTACGAGTTTCGTACTTCATTTCATCATCTCACATGATATCATTAACAGTTATTACTTCCTTCACTGAAGTTTATGTATCTACCTTATCTCATGTTTATGCTTAAAGGCCATAATGACCGTCAAAGTATGTACAATAAAGTTTTTTTGAATCTGCCCATATTTCCATCACTGCTTCCTGCTCAACATACTAAGTTTTCTCACATCTATTCCCCTACAGAGGGCGTAACCCTCTTCGGGTAGTAGCTAGCGTCGCCTAGCTGTACAAAAAAAAGACCTTCGCAAACCAACACGTCATTAGTCAAACTTTAACACCAATGTAAGGCAAGTGTTCCGTTCCGACCCGGTACTTAGAGCAAAATAACCGCCAAGAAAGAAAGAATTAGTCAATGAGAGGAAAAGAGTTATTTTTGGGAGAGCTGCTACAGTAGCTCACGTACTTCATACAAATTATTTATAGATTATCAAGTGGTGGTGTTCATTTAGACGTCTCAGCCCAAGAGAAAGTAACTGAGCGTTTTAACGAGCCGTTCATTCTGAATTAATTCGTTGGAAACAATAGCTCGCCTGGTTTGCTAGTGATGATATTTACCAATATTTTGGGCTATTAGAGTGGGTTGAGGGGAGAACATGGGCATCTCTGGCATGTTAAAATTGGGGGCGGGACGACGAGAATGCTACGAGTATAGCCGTAGCCGTATACTACTAAGACTAAATACCTTCAACATTGATCCATTTCATAACTGCACAAAATATTGGGGGGACGTGTCCCATCTGCCCCCCGCCAGAGACGCCAATGGGGGGAGAATTTCTTCATCAACAAAGAAACTCGTTGCGCGCGCAACTGAAATGGCACCGGATATCAATAGCGAACTACAATTCAAGTTTGCCTTTCACTTATTTTGCTCAGCAACGAACTGATCAGTAAGATTACCTCACGAGGGCACGAAAGTACACTGATAGGTACTACAAACAATGCAATATTTACGGCCGATTTTGATTGGCAGCTGACTTATTGAGCCGGGCCTGGCTCGGGCCAATAATCTCCAAAACGGCCCGGGCTGGGCTGGGCTTGGGCCGAAACATTCGGCCGTACACGTCTCTTATAATAAAACCATCATTGTCTGTATATTTTTCTTTGATATTGTCAACTCTTTCACCTATCCTACAAGGTAACCAAAAAAGTTCCTACCGTTTTTGACATCCCATTAATCATGCGTTCATAGAGAGGAAATGGAATGTCGCATATGGCTGCCAAGCGATCGAGAGTTAATCTGATCATCGATCTTTATTAATACAGGCACGTTGCGCACATACAGCAAGCATAGCTCGTTTAGTATCTAAGAGAATTGGAGGTATCGAAGCAGCCTGTTAGCGTGTATTTGTTGTATAACTTTAAAGTGGACCCATCAGCTGCCGCATTAAGTCGTCGCATACGTTAGGCTTTAGTATCCGGCTATTTGAGGCGATCGCAAAGCGTATTTATTGCTCATGCGTACTCTTGGAATACGCTGACCATGTATTTAAATGTAGATTGCTAATCATAAACGCGAAAGCAATAAAATCGCTGAGAAAACGTCAGCTCGAGCGTATTTGGTGCGGGCAGGAACAAGAGACCGCCTACTGTTTAAAAGATTTCAAAAGGAAGTAAAAAAAGGAAAGACGTGTTGCCAGGCAAAGGAATTGTAGCAATAAACAGCTGCTTGGAAGATGGTTTGTGCAGAGTATTGGAGCTCTGCTATTACACATCTGGACCTGTCAAAAAGACCTGGAAACCCTGACTGGCTCACAGTATGATTTACGTACACATCTGGTGAAAGTAAAATTACTGAATTGTCACTTTGGCCGCGTTCGCTACAGGGGGTAACGCTTTCTCGACTAGCCTAGGGCTTAGGGGAGAAGGTCGTGAACACGCCAGGCATTGTTCCCAGAAATTCGAGAGATGGAAGCCTTTTGGATGAACCTCGCAGTGCACAACCACATGTGTTGAATGACGAGGCCCTGAAAGCAGCCATTGAGAAGGACAGTGGACTAACGTATGATGAACTAGCAGAAAGGTTCCATGTTTCCGCCGTAACAGTCAGGCTGAATCTGCATATAGGGTTGGCATTCGTCCTAAAAAATCCGGGACCGTCACAGAATCGAGATCTGCGTCCCGGCGTCCCGAAAACATTTCTCGGGACGCTTAAATGTTCCGGATTTAAGCGGGGAAAAAAACAAGGAAATGTTATAGTTTACTGTTTTCACAGGATTAAGTATATAATCATTATCAACTTCTAAGTATCAAAAGTTGAAAAGAAACTTGAATACGTAAAACACGGATTTAATTAAGTTCACGACTTAACTACTTTGAAGGAAGCATTCGTTTCGTCGGGCCAGGGACAAAAGGTTTTACTGCTCATTCTTATTATCTTTAGTACTCTGTTTCAATCTGCATCTTGGATCTGAAATATTTTAATCAATAATCCCTAATTGATATTTTTAGTAATTTTCCGCTGACCATTCAAGAAGAAAAATATGTTTTAGTTAATAGAACTGAACAGACAAGAATGGGAAAATGGTGGAGTATTTCTTTAAAAAATAGAAACTTATCAAGTGGAGGAAAACAGACTCTGGAAGCCACGAAACATAACAGATCCTGAGAAATTTTCAAAAAAAAAATCGCTTACCAGGGGAAAGGAGGTAAATCATCTGCTTAAATTTGCTTAACTAGGAAGGAAAAAGTCTTTAAAAAATTATTAAAAACGTGATTACGAAATACTTGAACAACTCCATCTAATGGAAGAAAGTAAATTAGTTTGTAACACATTTTTTCATTTTAAGCATTTCAAAGATTCTCGTAATTCAGTAGCGACCCGGATTTTCATTTTTTAAAAATATGGCATCACTATTGCATGGGATAAGAAATAATACAAGTTGAGTACGAGGTGTGATTGAAAAGTTTTAAGACTGGGCTTGTAATTTAAAAATGGCAGTACTTACAGGCTATTGTGATGGATCTCCTTCAAAGTGGTCCCCTGCTGAATTAACACACCGATTCCAACGGTGTTTCCACTTCTGGAAGCATTGCTGAAAATTATTTCCCGTGATGGTGTGAAGCACTCCCTCCGTATTTGCTTGAATGTCCTCAATTGAGTCAAATCTCTTCCCTTCCAATGACAATTTAAATTTAGGAAAGAGGTAGAAGTCGGCCAGGGCCATATCTGGGGAATACGGGGGTTAGGAATGCACAGGAATGTTGAATTTGGCCAAAATTCCTGGATCGAGAACGCACAATGCGCTTGCGCATTGTCGTGGTGGAGAATCCAATTCTTTTCTTTCCAGAGGGCAGGCCTTTTCCGCCGCACATTTTCGCGCAGACGCTGAAGGACACTTTTGTAATATTCCTGGTTTACTGTCATGCATGTTTACTGTTTAAATTGATGATGCATGATACCCTTAGAATCAAAAAAAAAAAAAAAAAAAACACCAACATTGTATTCACATTCGACCGACTTCGTCGCGCTTTATTTGGTCTTGGTGAATCTGGGCTCTCCCACTGAGAAGCCAACACTGCTACCTACTTGGGCATCGTCTTCGATTCCAAACTGACTTGGAATGCACATTTGTAAAAACTAAGAGCTAAGGCTACTATTCGATTAAATCTTTTGCGTCGTCTCACAGGCACCACTTTGGGCCTCAAAGCCAATGTTTTATTTCACACCTATAAGATGTTTCTCCACCTATATTCACTTTCGGACATCCTGCCTGGTGCAATTCTTCTGCTTCCTTCTACGTAAAACTTCGCATATTGGAGCGTCATGCTATTCGACTAGCTCACCGACTGAAACTGACATATCCTACGTGGCTCACGTATGAGTACATCAACTTTCCAAAGCTCATAGAACATCTTGCACAACTCCGTATTCGGTACATCACTTCTCGCATTGAAAAGGGTCATCCGCTATTCCTGAACATTCTTCAGTCCGATGCTGTCACTGATGCCGCATACCGCTACAAGCATTCTCCTTTAAATATACTCATTTCCTTATATGTCCAACATGCAAACCTCACAGAGGACGAACGTGACATCTATGCCATTTATATCATTCATGATCATATTCCTCATGTTTTTCCATCTTCGCACAGACATCCTCACAACTAACAAGGGCTTCCTCCTGTGATCATTAGTCCCGAGTCGCCCCGGGACAGAAGATTTAACCTGCATCTGTCTGACTAATTTCTATTTGTTTGTGATGTGCTGGCACTTCATCTCATCTTTCATTTACATTATCTTACATTTTCACTCACTTCAAATACTACCTCGCATTATATATACATTTTTTTATATTCTTGCACATATATACTTATGTATTCTTCATTTTATATTTCGCAATTCACATAATAACCTTTATTTGTCATTTTCTTGCCTTATGTAAGTTATATATACTTTGTTATATATTCACATTTGGCACCTTCATTGCACTGTCTCTTTTTATGTAATTTATAATAAATATATGACTAAAATAATAAAGAACAATAAAATGATGACATAACACCCTTCCAAAACTGATGCCCAAATATCGCTGTTAATAACCAAATTTTTCTTAGATCATCCCATTCTTTTCAAAATTATATTTTTGTGTAGAAAATCACTTGCCAGAGAGCGGGCGTAACCCTCTGAGAGGCTGGAGAAATATATAATTTTCCAGAAACACATTATTTGTATTTTCTCTTTTCCTAAAAAAGCATTAAATCATTAATAAAAGGATTAACTTACTATCTTTGGGTGAGTTACTTCGGTAGCTCCTGGATATTCAATGCAATACAAGATTACAAGAAAATGTGGTTTTAGACTTCGCTCTTTGTTTTGCGTGACGTCAGTACCGGCAAGTAAGTTGGGATTGAAGACAGAATATATTATTTCTTTATGTGTAACATTTTTGAATCGAAAGATCCAATATATTTCAATCAAAAATTTTGTTGTAGGCCTTATGCGTGGACATATAGTGTAGCCAAACCCAAACAATCACTTAACTCTCAGTATGATGTGCTTATTCCATAGAAAATACGAAAACTCGATTTGGGGGCCGTTCAAAAATCTTGTAGCCCCTGATCAGAAAATAATTAGATATTGGCCAATATCACAATCTTTTGATCCATATTTTCATGCTAAAATTCTTGTTACTGTCGTAACTCCCCTACCCACAAATTAGGATAAAATAAACCAACAATAAATACATTTTCTAAATGCAATTTACATTATGGGAAATTAACAATGTTTATTACATGATCATCTACTTGGTTTTTAATGTGACAGAGGGGGCACGGTGGCTCAGTGGTAGAGCGCTTACCTCTGGTACATGAGGTCCTTAGTTCGATCCCCGACCAAATAAGTTTGTGGTAGACAACATCGTGTCTCTGAGTTTTCTCGAAGCACTCTCGTTTCCTCCCACTCTCTCATTCCAGAAATTTTTCCATCATCATTCACTTCAATCATCGTCTCCCTTAACGTAAGAGGGCGTTAAATCGTGTGACGTTACACTGAAAGATTTTATTTTAGTGTGATAGATAATTCATGAATCGTAATTACGTTTTAAATTTATTCATATCTGAAATATTACTGTAAAGGTATTTATGCAACGTTACAAATAAATATGTGTGGGTTACCAGAGCCTGCAATTTGCGGGGCCTGGAGCTAAAGTAAATTGCGGAGCCAATGAAGAGGTGAGTTCATACCCGGCATAAATAAATTACTTAATGATCTTGCAAAGGATATCTCATTAAAGATTTAAATAATAGCAAATGTTGACCGCGGTGGCTCAGTGGTAGAGCGTTCACCTCTGGCGCATGGGGTCCTTGGTTCGATTCCAGCTAGCGCCAAGTGAACTTTATGGTAAACAAACACCGTGTGCGTGGGTTTTCTCAGGGTTCACCCGTTTTCTCCCACTTTCTTCATTATACAATTTCCTTCATTTATCATCACCGTCTCCTTTAGCCGAGCCGGCGTAATCGTGGAACGTAAAACTTAAAAAGATTTAATTTCATTTCAATAGCAAATGTGTGAATCTATGTTCATTTCTTCAAAACTTAACACGCACATTAATTCTCTGTCATTGAAATGCTGCGCTTGATGATTCATTAACTCTAATGCCTTCTTCAAAATCACAGGGCTACAATCAAATGAATGGGAGACCCACTTTTTCAAAGTTGATAGTCCTGAAAGTGCTAAATCCATGGTGTTACGGATCCATACATAGCACTTTCTTAATAAAGCGGGTATCGACAGAGTTTTACTTACATTATCTTTCTTGCAACACGCTCTTTCCTTGTTACTTATGAAATGAAATGGAATTTTTTACGTCCCACGATTATGCCGGCTAGGCTAAAGACGGTGATGATGAGAAATAAGTGCAATAGTGGGATGAAGAAAGTGGGAGGAAACCCGAGAAAACCCACGCACAAGGTATTTATCCACTTCAAAGTCCACTTGACGCGAGCTGGGATCGAACGAGAGATTCCATGAACCAGTGGTGAACGCTGCACTGAGCTACCGCGACGCCCTTGTTACTTATAAGGTAGCCTTCACACTAGTATCCTTTGAGCCGCTCACGTGAGCTGGAGCTACTAGCTTTACATTGTCTTAAATGTACGCGTTCACACATGCACTTCGGTGGAAGCGAGCTGTGGCTTTGAGCTGCTATGAAGATCACCCTGCCAGCAGCTGGCTCGAGAAGGCTGTTGGCGGGGAAGAAAATAACACTCAGTCTTATGAAAGCCCTTCACACGTAAGCATGAACTCAGCTGGAATGGAGATCCCAGCCCCCGCCAAGTGAACTTTGGGGTGGACAAACACCGTGTGCGTGGGTTTTCTCGGGGTTCTCCCGTTTCCTCCCACTTTCTTCATTCCACCATTTCATTCATTACTCATCATCACCGTCTCCTTTAGCCTAACCGGCATAACCGTGGGACGTAAAACTCAAAGATTTCATTTCAGCTGGAATGGAGAAAGGATAAAAATATTTCATGTTGAAATTTTTCTCGTTTTGGTGTTACTCTGACGAAATTCACATTTTATACTATTATACAGTTCGACAAACGAAGATATAAACATCCTGAAGTAATTGAAAAATTGCTTTCATCTTCTCTCAGATTAGGAAACAGACAGTTAAATGATCATTCTTCAAGTCTTGATCCATTAATAAGATCAATCCACATTGTTCTATATCTGATTTTCCTTTTTCCTTGCAATTTATCGCCAAGATTAAAGCGGCAGCTTCTTCTGACTCCTGCATGACTGCTATTTTGGCACCACGATCTTTTGAGCGGCTAAGAAGTATTCAATGCCTTCGCACTAGAGACCTGCACGGGCCGGGCTCGGCCCGAGGCCCGAAACCCGGCCCGGCCCGCGGGCCGGGCTTGGGCGGGCCGACTCTGTTATTTCTTTGGGCCGGCCCGACACTGATTTCTCTTCAGGTCGGGCTGGGCTGGGGCCGATTAATTGCAATAATTATTGACTTTCGTTAAACGATAATTAGACTAAAGACAAACGTTGAAGGTGTGCTCGTGAAAAATGTTACAAAATGAAACTTTTAAAATTTATCGGGCCCGGGGCCGGGCTTGGGCCACGAATTTTAGAAAACTTGTCGGGCCGGGCCGGGCTCGGGCCGAAAATCTTCAAAACTTTTCGGGCCCGGGCTGGATCGGGCTCGGGCCGAAAAATTCGGCCCGTGCAGGTCTCTACTTCTCACTACAGGTGCACATGAGCGGCTCACGCGAACAGCTCACAACATCCTAATGTGAAGGCAGTCTAACACACTCTATTTGCGTAGGAGTTAAAATACTTCTTGTAACATGTTTGACACCATGTTTCACGTTATAATTAAAATTTTTTTTCAGAGTTAAAATTGATCATTTCTATTTCGAGGTTTTTGTTCGATTGTTCCATAGTTGTTTTTTAGTTGTTCCATTTCAGTATTAGAATTTAAAAATTTTGTTTCTGTTTCCTTATCTAACCTTCTCTTTTGCGGAGAAATCGTAGATAAGTTTTTCAGAACCCGTTTTCTGACATCGTGCGATTCATATCTCCTAATGTTCTATCATGCGGAACACTTGAAGATGAAAGATAAGCTTCAACATAACTTGTTTCGTGTTGTGTAGGAATTGGTGTTTGAATACCCAATTGAACTGAAGAAACTGCAGGGGTAAAAGTGTATCTGAAAAGGTAGGGGGACGCTTCACGTCACGCCGTCCCCCGTGCCTATCTTTGCCCGTTGTAATTTTTGTAGAATGTGGGTGACGCCAAATATATTTTCTGGAAGCGGAAAACGACGTCCGCCCTCATTCTCCCCTCACTTTTACCCCTGGGGAACTGAATTTGGTTTCAAAATCTGGAAGTTCAGATTTGAGGTCTTGCAAGTAATGTTGTGTGAAATGCACACTACAAGTTGTCGCGTTTTTAAAGTTTGTTTTATCACTAGCAGAATACTCGTTCATCAATCAACTTAAGGATCTCAAAAACTATGAATTCGATACTGATATCGGTCATTTTCAATTATTTTTACATGTCACCCCCATTAAATATACTAATGGGGACTGAATTTGGGTTTAAACGGCATTGTTCATCTCAACAACGAAAACTATGGTTTTGACATTAATACCGACTTTCAATCATTTATATATATATATATATATATATATACCTACTTCCACTCCCCTACGTTGTACTATCAAAATGAAATAATAATAATAATAAAAATCTCAGGCTCCAACCTCATCTGTTGAAAACTTGATCAAACTTGATCAACATATAATAACTGCTGCACGTCCCTATAGTACAAAAAGGCATATTAATTACACACACGCATGCATAAACAAACAAAACGAAAAAAAAAAGCATTGTATTGTATGAAAAAAGGAACGAATACACGTAAAAATAAATATGTACACATGTACCCAAGTTCACCACACCATCTTGCAATATTATTTCCAAAATTTAAGTTTCTATTATACCATACGTGTCTGTACAGCCAAATCCACGTAAAGAATATCCCTATATTATCTTTTTCACCATTAAATATATAATATTCGTCCACGTACTCAAAAACATGCAATAGAAAGTTGCTTCCACAAAAATTTGGCACTAGAAAGGCAAGCAACCAAATTCGAAGAAAGTAAAAACCAGAGCCGTAGGTAGATTTCGGCGCCCGGGACGAAGTAGAATTCTGCGCCCTTTATACTCACCTTACCATGCTTTATTTACTTATTTTATTTATTTGTTTATCTATCTATATATATAAAAGAGAACGTACAAATCCTTTGTCCGCTCATCACGCTAATACGGCTGAACCAATTTCTTTTATTTTTGGGGGGTTATTAGGATTTGGACCCTAGATGGTTTTTATCATATCACTTTAATTTTCAATTACCAGTGTCTTGAGATAATTGACCATTCAGGTGTCCATTACGTACAAATCCTTTGTTAGTTCATCATAGGTATAAAAATAAACGTATTTATATGCAACCCGCATGACCGTGTCACTCGGCGGGTTAACATAAATGACAGGCGTTATAATGGTTTTTATCATATCACTTGAAAGCGAAAAAGTAAAAATTATCTAAGTAACAAAGTTTATTGCGTTCGGGGGTGACCGCAGCGAAGCGGGGCGGGTTAACATAAATGACAGGCGATATAATGTTAACATTTACTGCAATCTTCTATGGTTTTTATCATATCACTTGAAAGCGAAAAAGTAAAAATTATCTAAGTAACAAAGTTTATTGCGTTCCGGGGTGACCGCAGCGAAGCGGGGTGAACGCTGCTAGTTACATATAACTGAAGCAGCTTTTGTTATTTATTGTTACGTGGAAAATGTCCGTTTGTGGCGAACTTTTCTTTTCTAAGCTAGAACGCTCACCACTGGCTGGAGAAATACCTTGTTCGACTCTAGGCCATAAAAGTTTGTCATGGATAATATGGCGTCCGCCGGGGCATAATCAACATTCTTACGTCTCCCGACATGTTCATTCCATCAATTCTTTATCATTCATTATAATTTACGTATCATCCGTATCTTTTAGCCTAGGCGTGAGACGTTAAATTGAAGCTTTTATTTTTGCCACTCACTTGCGTTCATCACACATCACTTTTAGTCATGGGACATTAAACTACAAAGATTTTATATTTTTCTCGTATCAATCTCCTTTACCACGCCATTGCCAGACATATAAAGTATGAAATTTTCTTCAGAAAAAAAGAGATATATAAATATCTTATGTAAATGAGGGAACAGGATAATAATTTCACACGCATCTCATTTTATAGATTTTTAGTAGTTTAAAGGCGTGTATGAAGATCCAAACAGAAGCGATGAGATTGACACAAATACAGTATTACTAAACGAAACTTTTTTTCCTTTATTTTTTTTAAAGCAATGCTTGATTCTGTAATTACAGAGCAATGGTTCACTGTGTATGATAATTATACTCACGCTACAATTATAAGATAATAATACCAATAATAAAAAAAGAATGAACAGCTAATTATTTCAACACTTGTTGCATGTGGTATGCGATGAGAATTTTTCCTCTTTCTTTCCATTCCATTTCAAACATTGTACGTATTTAGAAGAGTGAGAATTACATAATCCCACTCTGAAAGAATTTTCAACTATTTCCATACACTTAACGAAGAGCCTTATTCGGTGCAAGACTTTGCAAAAATTGTGGATTGTAAAGAAACGCAAAATATGCTAAAATCTATTATAACTGCTATGCATATTATCGCAAACTATAACGCAAAATTTGCATTGCGTTGACGCAAACCATTGCGGAACGTGGTCCTTAGCCCAGCTTCATTTCCTTTCTTTCTTGAAGTATCTAGTATACTTTGTTTTCATGTTTGTCACTTTGTACTACGATTTACGCCTAAAATTTGATACACAGTATTTGTTTCTTGTGACCATAGGAGCAGTAACGCATTTTCGTAAGAGATGAACAGGAACTAAATGCAAGTGGTAAAAAAAAAAAAAAAAAAAAAAAAAAAATGCAATTACTCTAAGTGCGTCATTTCAACACCAAGACTATCACTACCTAAAGTATCTAAATATCTAGTAACTGGATGACCAGTGGCGTCATTTTGGGAATGCAGATGCAATGACCCATTGAGTTTGAGAAACGATGTTTTCGTGTTTCTACTACGATTCATGACTAAAATTTGATATCTTTATTTCTTGGTAATCCAGTATCCACTAGGGATGCGCACGAGACAAGATTTATGACTTATCGTCTCGCAAATGTGCTGTAAAAGTGAAAAAAAAAATGAAATGAAATCTTTAAGTTTTCCATCCCACGGTTATGCTGGCTAGGCTAAAGGAGACGGTGATGATGAGTGATGAATGAAATGGTGGAATGAAGAAAGTGGGAGGAAACGGGAGAACCCCGAGAAAACCCACGCACACGGTGTTTGTCCACCACAAAGTTCAGTTGGCGGGGGCTGGGGTTGAACCCGGGGCCCCAAGCACCAGAGGTGAACGCTCTACCACTGAGCCACCGCGGCCACTTTTTAATTAATTCTATACTAATATACTAAAAAAAAAACGTGAAATCTTTATATCGGTGAGCAATCTTGCCCCTTCCCCTGGCGAAATCTGAAGTGACGTTACTGTGGATGATTAGGCCTACGTTCCTAGCACACATTTGAAAACCAGATACCAGGACTGCTACTCATTTAAATGTCAGGAAATTCATACGCTCTCGAAACTATATTCGTGAAATATTGCAGGAAATATCATTCACTGCTCGTTATTTGTTATAAATGTCAAACGTAAAGTTTTGCTCATAGAAAAAATATAACTTATACAAAATCTCAATGCGTATTACTAGATATTTCTGATATCCTAGGAAGGTGATGGCCTTCGTGTTAAAATAATACGCTAAGAGTTGTAGACAAATTGAGTTGTTCGTATATGCAGTGTACTATCTCTCTCTCTCTCTCTCTCTCCTCTCTCTCTCGCTTTCTCCAGAAAAAGTAAGAAGAATGCGGAAGATAATTCCTTTACAAAGAAGAAATGTGTATTGTATGAGTCGTTGAATAAAGAATTTAAAAAAAACACACACATGAAGATTGATTGATTAGAAAAGTATATTTTCTACCATTTATTTTCAAACATGAACCTTAGAATAAATGGTTATTTTGTTGGTGTATTTTGCGTAATAAATCAGTATTTGAGGATTCTGACCCAAGGCGAAAGAAAATTAATGGAACTTGTCATTTAATAAAGGGAAATATGGTGACTCAGTGGTAGAACGCTTATCTCATTCCGTAGTGACTGTGGTTCGAACCCCGACCAAGTAAGTTTGTGGTGGACCATATAGTTTTCCTGGATATTCCTATTTCCTCCCACATTCTCATTCCACCAACTTTTCCATCATTCATTAATTTACGTTATTCATCGTCTCCCTTAGCCTAAAGGGCATAACGTAGTATGTTAAACTGTTAAACTGAAAAGCTTCATTTTTACTTACCGGTTTTCAAATGACAGTTTCTTAACGACGAAGAACCTTTGACGACATTGATCATACGAGTTCATTTATTTATCCCTGTATTTCTGAAACCAGCCCTTTAGACACCATATACCATGAGGAGTAAAAAAAAATTTTTCGACGTAAGCCTATCAAGGTCTACTTAAAATTATGATCCCGGCATTCTCCCAGCGTGTCTGTGTGACTGAGTGAAAGCTTTGGATTACTATTGTTAGAATAGTCAGATACAACAAAATTCGGAACCATGGTTTCCCGGATTACAAAGCAATGCCGTGTCGTGCAAAATCAGCGCCCGGGGCGAGAGTATAGGAGGGCGTCTCCACACATATGAGTGAAGTCGACAGATCAGTCGCGAAGCGCCACCTTGGTTGGCGGGAAATGTAAGAAATTTTTTAACAATAAATCCTGCTTTTTCTTTATTTTGAGCACCTCTTATTACTTTTTTCCTTCCATTTTTTATATGTGCACATGCATCTTCCTAACATGAGTAACATTATAGGACTACTTCCTGAAGTATAAATCTGACACTTGCAAGGGCGCCCATGTTCTGGTTTCCAAGGGGGGCAAGTGTGAGCGACATTTCAAATATAGTTTGAAATTTTGCTGTAACTAACGTAAAAATTCTATTATGCTTTTTTTTTTCGATATTCCCAAGTATAATTTACTCTTAAGGGGGCGAGCGCTCCACCTTGCCTCCCTGATGGGCGCCGTTGGACACTTTTCAATATAAATATTAAATTCAAGGGGGCGCGGTGGCTCAGTGGTAGAGCTTCACCTCCGGTGCTTGGGATCCTTGGTTCGATCCCAGCTCGCGCCGTGTGAACTTTGTGGTGGACAAACACCGTGCTCGTGGGTTTTCTCGGGATTCTACGTTTCCTCCCACTTTCTTCATTCCACCGTTTCGTTCATTTCTCATCATCACCTTTAGCCTCTCTCCTTTAGCCTAACCGGCATAAACGTGGAACATAAAACTTAAAGACTTCATTTCATTTTCATTTAAATATTAGATTGAAAAATACTGCTGTTGATCTAAAATATTCTAAGTAATTTTTCCTTTCTCTTCTTTATTTCTTTTATTTTTTCCTCCCGAATTTTGCGCCCTTTTACTTCGGCGTCCGGGGCCGTCGCCCCGCTCACCCCACAGCACAAAGCACTGTTACAAAGTGAGATCCTTGTTCGTTCTCTTAACGTTTGCTATATAAGATGAGTGAAACCTGCTAAAAGGAGTAAAAAAACCGCAAGAGCAATGTAACCTACCAGACACGTACACAGGAATTTATTTTAGGAAGGAGGGTCCAAATTCAATATGCGGATAAATTACATTAAAATTTGTAAAAATTACCCCTAAAATTAAACTAAATTCACAGAAAAGTCGGGATTTCGGGTGTCGGACCACCACGATCAACCCCTGCGTACGTCCTTGCAGTCTACTGTAAATATATATATATATATATATATATATATATATATATATATATATATATATATATATATATATATATATATATATATATATATATATATATATATATATATATATATACGTTTTTGTTGTTTTTTCTTTACTAAAACGACTACTGAAAAATAATGTTGCATGTAACCAGTGTGAAATCTTGGAGGATTAGATTGGAATTTGAATGGTGTATCTAGGCCGGGACCGGAGGAGCGTAGGCCCCCCATCTTTTTAGTGTCAAAAATAATTTAAGCTCATATTTATATATTTTTGGAAGTATATAGTAAACTCATGATATACCTATCATAGTTTAGTTCTGGCTGCTCCCCCCGACCACCAGTTTTTACCTTCTAAATCCGCTACTAGGGAATTCCCTCACTTTGTGCTTTTGGGAAAAAAAATCCTTTCTACTAATAACTTACTGGGAGTGAATAAAATGACACTATTGATAGAAGTTTGCAAGTTAGGATTAGGAATTAGATTTCTGGACTTTCGGTATCTATGGTCGCATGTTAGCCTGTCTTCGTATGAGGGATGACGTTCCTCGGCCATCACACTATCCGGGGAATTGGAAAGGAAGAAAGCAAAGAAGAACGAAGGAAGCGACATGGAATCATTATGTTAGATACCATCCCAGCATTTGCCTGGTGTGAAGGAGGAAACAAACCCTCTCAGGATGACTGGTCTAAAAAAGCTCTTACACCTTTTCGACCGAGTGTTCCCATCGGGAATCGAACCCGGGATCAAGTTTGCAAATTAACTATAGTAATATTCTACCTATGTAATTAACATACATTTCACAAGTAATTAATGAATATACTAGTGATTAGCGTTATCCCTAATTTTACGTAGTCGAATAATTATGCGTGTTCAAATATGTGAAATTTGCATGTCGTAACATTTCAGGGCAAAGAGTTGTCTTTTCTTTGCTTTACACTCTCTCCCCCACCCAATACACATACTTCGGCTGTCATAATTTCGCACCCTGCATGTGGCCTTAAAAACTCTGGATGTCACGAACGATTGTGGTTGCTAAAGAAACAAGGTAACATTTTTTAGGGTTACAAGCAGCGACGTAGGTAAAAGTAAATAAATAAATAAAGTATAGCATCTTATACCTTAGGACCGAGGTGGCTCAATGGTTGTTCTTGTGTAATCAGACGGTTTGAGCCGTTAGCCTGAGGATCATAAAGCATAACCTAGTAAGCGTTTGAGACTTTCTGTAGAACATGGTCGGATTTTTTAAACTGTACTTGATGTTTCTGTGTTCATGTCTCTGTTGAGTCTGGTAGTCCTAAACAGTGCAAAAGATAGAAAAATAAGAGCGAGGGAGTTTTTAGAAAAACAAAAGATGTGGTACAGTAAAACCTGCCTTCAACGGACCCTTTAGTAAACGGAAAACTGTCTTAAAGGGAAATATTTCATGGTCCCATGGATTTTGGAGTAAAAGACATGTAAAAGTCCCTTCATTAAGCGGAAACTGTGTTATGCGGACAACGGAAAGCAAAATAAACCTTTAACGGAAAATTCTGAGTTTCAGACTATATCGTTTAGAAAAGTTTTACACATCATGTGAGAGGGTAAACATATACTGTCTGCGATAAATACTTCGTTCTTTTGTTAAATCTTTATGGGCAGTGTTGACCTTCGTCAATCACTACTCATATTCAGCTCCCACAATTTTTCGCTGGTCCTACGTAGCATGTCAGCTGTCAGTCTTCTTTATAGGCGTACTTCTGTTCCGCTTGTGTAGCAACTAGCGACAGCCAACAAAAATGAGAAGAAAACTGACAAAACAAACTTCTGGAAAAAAGGAATTGAGGTAAAGCAGAAGTTATATATCTCCATCACGTGTCGTGAAAACAAGGAGGAAAGAGTTCAGAGGACTTTCAAAATTCCAGAGAAAGCTTTTCTGTGTCCTGAAGTACACCGCAGCCAAGTAGTAGCAATATATGCAAAAAATCCTGCTTGACTATTGGGAAAAATAAAGGAAAGTGTGCACAGCATATTTTGTGTTTAAGTTTTTTGGGGGTATTAATCCGTAGAAGGAAAAAGTACTGTAATTGAACAAGTTGCGTACATCAATATATTTTCTCATTATATCCGTTATAAGCATATATATATTTTTTAACGGAAAGGTTTATCTCCATTAAGCGGAAACCTGTCTTTAACGGAAACTTTTGCAAGTCCCGCTCGATTCCGCTGAAGACAGGTTTCACTGTATAATGCTCATCTCTTGTGTCTGAGTTCCCAAGTTCGATCCCAACTCGCACCAAGTGGATTTTGTGGTGGACGAACACCATGTGTTGGTTTTTTTTTTCTCAAGGATTTTCTGTTCCTCCCACTTTTACCATTCAACTATTCCATTCATTATAATCTCACCGTCTCCGTTAGCCTTGGAGCATAATCTAAAGACGTTAAAGTAAAAAAAGAAAAAAGAAAACATGCTCAAGACTGTTTGATTATATTTTC
This sequence comes from Thermobia domestica, assembly GCF_964235325.1. Taxonomy (NCBI): domain Eukaryota; kingdom Metazoa; phylum Arthropoda; class Insecta; order Zygentoma; family Lepismatidae; genus Thermobia; species Thermobia domestica. Next base: position 299,407,342 of record NC_137457.1, on the reverse strand, counting down.
TCATATTTTGTTCATATATTCTTTTATTTTTAAAAATTAGAAGAAAAAATAAAAATGAAAAAATCTTTCACTTCTATCGTTATGACCTGTAACCTAAAGAAGAGAATGACGGTGAAAATGAATGAAAATGATGAAAGTGGAAGAACGCCGAGAACAGTGGCGGATCTAGAAAGTAAAAACTGGGGAAGGGCAACCAGAACCCAGATTATGATAGATGTACCATGAGTTTACTATAAACTTTCAAAAATATGTAAATAATAGCTTAAATTAGTTTTGTCACTCAATAAACTGGGGGGCCTAAGCCTCACGGCCTCGGGCTAGATGCGCCACTGCCCGAGAAATTCCACTCACCCGATGTTTGTCCACCGTCAAGTTCACTTAGCGCTAGCTGGAATCGAACCAAAAATCTCACGCGCCAGGATTGAACTCTTTACTATTAAGCCACCGTGTCTCCCCAAAAAGAATCGACTTAGGCCTCTTTAACTGCCTATTAAATGTAAAAACTGTTTATTAAACATTTTTTCGGTACTTTATGTTATAGTTTACAAAACAATTGATTAAATAAGTTCTGTATTAGAATAATAATTTACTTTTTAAAAAATGCTGGTACTCACTCGAAATCGATTGTCTCCAATAGGCGGCTCTGCGTAAGGAACTCCCAGAAATTGTTTCACCTGTTCGCCTGTGGGCAGTGTGTGAACTTGACCCCGAAGCGCCCCCGACTTCGTCGTCACGACGGTGGGATCGTGCTCCTCGCCAACAGCTGTCGGCAGCCACCGAGAACCTACAACAAGGAGAGCGCAGTTGACGAGGAACAGGCAAGGCCGAGGCATCGCGGCACACTGCCGACGCTAGCCGTACCATCAACAGCACGCAAGCCGAGAGTGAGAGTTTTCTAAGCGCGAACGGAGAGAGAGAGAGAGAGAAGCAAGGCTATAAGGTCATAGAAATTGCTCTCTCACTCTTGCATATTTAGAATGCCCTTTGGTTTATACGCATGCTCTTATCCTACAAGAAACACAAAATAAACTAGTCGGGTGACTCAAACATTCCTTTATTAACGATGCTACTATTCACGAAACAATGAGAATGGTCGCACGTCCCTGAACTTCCCTCGCACTTTTTCTTTAAAATATCGCGCGTTATTTTTAAGGAAATTATACTTTTACCCAATAAGCTGCTGTCCATACCCTGACTACTTTAGTTGCTACTATATAGCGCTCACCTCTTGAGAGGTATTCCTAGTTCGAACCCTGGTCACGCGACTTTGTGGTAGATAATTTCCTGTCCGTACATTTTCTCCAGGTTCTTTCGGGGAGCATGGTGACTCAGTGGTAGAGTGTTTACCTCTGAGCTCGTTCGTGGCTAAGCGGTTAGTGTACGCGCCTTTGGCGTGGGAGGCCAGGGCTCGATTCCTGGCGGGAGCTCATGTGGTTCGGATTCCACGTTCAGGTCCACGTCACATGTAACCTCGCTGCTGAAAGGGACGTTAAACTCAGAAGTCGAGTGTTTACTTCTGGTACGTGGGGTCCTTGGTTCGATCCCCGCCAAGCAAGTTTGTGATGGACAACGTGGTGTCCATGGATTTTCTTGGGGTACTCCCGTTTCCTCCCACATTTTATTTCCACCGATTCTTTCATTATCATTCACTTGTCTTAATTATCCGTGTCTCATAACACGTGGAACGTTAAATTGGACGATTTCAAGATTTTCGAGGTTCTTTCGTTTCTTCCCACATTCCCATTTCACTTTCAATCACTTATTTATTCATACACATTTCTGGACATTATCAGCATCTATGGCCTTAAGTCCGTCACGTATGAGGGATGAGATGTCCCTCGGCGTGCACACTATCCAGGGAAAGAAGCGGCCTGGGACCTGTATGTAAGGTACCATTGTTACTATTCGTCCTTTGTCCATGGATTTTCGCGGAGAATTCCCGTTTCCTTCCCATTATCATTCCACCAATTCTTTCACAACCATTCATGTCACCTAATCATTGTGTTCCTTATCCTAAAGGGCATAAACGTGGGACGTTAAATTGAAAGATTTCATTTCATTCTCAGACACTATTCGTATATGACACGAACAATCAACGCAGAAAAATTTCGGGAATTCTGCCCCCCTTTTTGTTAAATTTGGGCGAAGTCTCAAAAATTTCACATTGTTTGTTGTTATTGATGTGTGTTTACAAAAATCATACGAAAGGAACTTGGAAAGTCTTATGGAAGTACTCTGTTCAACCCTTAAACTTCCAAACTATGCTATGTATAAGTATGGATAGTCTTATAGAAAGGTTCTGACCATTCGTTAGACTTCCAAACTATGCTACGCGTAAGCATCGAAAGTCTTACCGAGCTCCAGGCAAGCTAAGAGGCTTGGGTTAGGTTAAATCTGTCACAGACAAGCTAAGACAGCAGAAATGGCCAGTGTGAACTGATGTCGATGAAGGACTTACAGCTTGTTTTATACCCTCTTCTGGACATCGGTGGCACTAGTGTTCTTCTTACGTTGTATGACCTGATGAGTGATGACAATGAGAATGTCTGTCCTCTGCCTGCATAGTAGTTGTAGTAAGAGAGCATGTGGTTTCGTTTACAAATAGCAAGCATGTGTTAGTGTTTACAATATATATTAGTGCTCCAACTGTTCACTTATTTCTGTACCGAAATTGGAAGTGGTAGAAACCTACTACCACTCGTAGATCCAGTGGCGGCTTTAGCGAGTATGCCGGGTAGGCAGGGTCTACAAAAAATTTTTTGAACAATATATAAACGCTAAAAGATACAATAAAGAGTAACGCTAAAAGATACAATAAAGAGTAAATGTACTGCCCACTATTTATTATTAATGGTAAATAATTATTGGATCAAAAAATTTTCTTGTACGCCTTATATCTGGAGAACTACGGCAGCCAAACCAGAACTACCACTTAACTCAGTATGATGTCCTTATTCCGTAAAAAAATACAAAATTTCGATTTAAGGGCCATTCAAAAATTTTATGGACCCTGATCCAAAAAATCAATAATAGTCTATTTCATTCAACCAAACGTTTTCTTGTACGTCTTATATCTGGAGAACTGCAGATAGTGTATCTAAACCAAAACTACCACTTACCTCATTATGATATCCTTATTCCGTAAAAGATACGAAAACTCGATTTAGGGGACATCCAAAATTTTTATGGTCCCTGATCCAAAAAGTCCAATGTTTTTCATTCAATTACAAATTTTCTTGTACGCCTTATATCTCAATCACTACATATACTGTAGCAAAAGCAAAAACTACCACTTAACTCAGTATGGTGTGCTTATTCCGTAAAAAATATGAATCTCGATTTAGGGTCCATTCAAAAAATTTTGTGGCCCCTGATCCAAAAAATCCAATATATTTCATTGAATCAAAGATTTTCTTGTATGCTTCATATCTCGAGAACTACATATAGTGTAGCCAAACACAAACTATCACGTAACTCAGTATGTTGTGCTTATTCCGTAAAATATGAGGAAACCCGATTTAGAAGCCGTTTAAAAATTTTTTGACCCCTGACCCAAAATCTAATTATTGGCCAAGATCGCAATCTTTTGATCCATTTTTTTGGATCATTCCTAAAATTCTTGTTTAATAAATAGCATCAACCACTAAGGTAAAAGTAATTTCCTACTGTCATTAATCAATCAAATGTGTATATGTATCCATAAACGAGGGAGCGAGCCTACCCAAAATTAAAATCCTAAAGCCCGTAGATCAGAAGCGGTAATAGGCAGTCAGAAATTGTTTTTATATGGACTGAATATCGTGTCTGCGACTTCACTGCTGAACTGAAACCAGAAACGAAAGATATACTTTTTCAGGTTTCACTCGTTTCAGCATTGAATCCCCCATAGTTTTGGAAGTTTCCGGCAATTTTACACTGTGAAACGAAATCCATTTGCTTTTGATTATGTTATTGTTTTTCGTTGTAAAACATCTTAAATGTTGTTTGTGTTGTTCTTTTTTACTTCGAAACTATGTTATGTTACAGAAAGTCGTACAATACAGCTATGTACGTCCTCTATTTTAGGGCTACCTAGGAGACGATACATTTCTCGTCTCATTTTCGAGACGAGATGATAAACTTCACGAGTCTCGTCTCAAAACTAGTTCATCCTAGTCTCAGATCTCACGCACAATTTTAGTCTTATATGATTCATGGTGTTAAACTATAAATAGATAAAGCGATTATACGAACACAATGAAGAATATTTATCAACATTTAAAGATTCGTAAACCATTACACAACACATTCCAATAATAAATACAGTCTTTAAAAGTTGCTATATCATACATTTTTGTGAACAACTTGGAAATGAAATGAAATGAAATCTGCATGTCTCACGGTTATGCCGACTATTCTAAAGGAGACGGTGGTGATGAGAAATGAATGAAATGGTGGAATAAAGAAAATGGGAGGAAACGAGAAAACCCACGCACTCCGTGTTTGTCCATCACAAACCTCACTTGGCGCGACTTGGGATTGAAGCAAGGGTCCCATGCTCCAGAGGTGAACGCTGTACCACTGAGCCATCGCAACCCCCAAACTTCTCATTGGATTGGATTGGATTTTGGGTTTAGCACCCGATTCAGCAGCAAGGCTATATTAGACGGGGGACCTACAGCTTAACGTGGAATCTGATCCACATGAGCTTCGATCGGAAATCAAATTCGGAATTCTAATGCCAAAGGTTCTTACGGTATCCACATAGCGACAACGGACTTCCCGTAACCGGAAGAATTCTCAAAACTTCCATATGAAATTAAGAAAAAAATCAGGGTTTAAGTTTTATTCATAAATTTTCAAAACGAGACGAGACCAGATTTCTACAAAATTTAGGAGACGGAATCTCGTCTCGTCTCGTCTCGTGGGTTACCCTAAGTTTATCACTTTAGGTTTCAGGATTGAATCTTTATATGCTGGAAGTCTACCCTACTTTTATAATGTGACACGAAATTAACTTTTTAAGGATTTATGTTTCTGTTTGTACTTTTTTTCTTTTCTTTTCTTTTTCTTTTTTCTTTTTAGTTTTTGAAAACCAAAAGTCGAACGTGTTTTCGGTCAATCAACGCTTGCTCTTTTAATATGTGGCAACCAATTCAGAGATCCATCTCACGATTTACTCTTGTGGCCAAACGGTCAACACCATAAAGTAAACGCAATTCCGTCTGCCCTGTTCTGAACCTTTTAATAATTCTGCCTCGTTTGTTTGCTTTTTCTATATAGAAAAAAAGAGAGATTCATCAAAACAAACATACGTAAAAAAAAAAAAAGAGAGAGAGAGAGAGAAATAAAGCAAAGATTCTTCTGTGATTGGCATTTTGGAAGTTTCTTTTGGCAAATTATCTTCTTTTGCATATTGATGAAGAAATAAAAGTACTCATCCATCCAGCCTCAGCGACTGAAAGAAAACATAAGAAATTGCTTATTCATTCATTTAACTGATTCATTTTCTGGCGTGGTTCCGACTTTAACCAATGACATAATCAAAATAAAACCTCTGCTAAATACCGTAGAGAAAATCAAGCGAAATATATATTTTATAAATGAATTGGCTTGCATTTATAACATGGATAAAGAATGTCATAATATTTTCGTCTAAATGCTTACGCAAACCCGTAACTCTTAAATGTTTCGAAGTTTACATACTAGCTTGACGCGAAACGTACATCTGTCTATCTATCTACCTTTCTCTCTCTCTCTCTCTCTCTCTTTTTACGTGATATATATAAAGTGATCGAAAATGACCGATATTTGTGTCGAATCCATAGTTTTTGCGGTTGCTCAGATGAACAGTGACACTTCCGATGCAACTTAAATCCAAATTCAACCCAGCAACTTGGGGAAGAGGAAGGGTAGATATACAAAAATGATCGAAAATGACTGACATTAGTGTGGAATCCATAGTTTTGGTGGTCACTGAGATGAACAGTGACACTTCCGATGCAGTTTAAATCCTAATTCACCCTCGCAACTTGGGGAGGGGGAGGAGGGAGATATATATATAAAAATGATCGAAAATGACCGACATCATACAACGCTTCAGTAATAGTAAAAAGTGACTGACTAACGGAAGATATTACTAATTTTGTAATCGGGTAATTGACGCTAGTAAAGGCATTGTTTACTATAAACTTTCAAAACCATATAAATAATAACTTCAATTATTTTTTCCCTTAAAAGACGGAGGGCCTTGTCTCCCCTGCACCAGCCTAAATTAGCCACTATTTGAAAAATACTCTTTATTGTGTTTGGATACTCACTGTATCAATCAATTCACAGTATTTATAATGTAAATCATGTAACGCTAGACGCAAAATGAGACAACACTGCTCATGTTTCTAATTTAACCTCGAATTTAAAAGATACTTTTCGTATCGATTCTCAACTCGTTTTCGAAACAAGGCGAGAAATTTCTTGCCTGTGGGCAGGGCCGCCCACAGGGGGGATGTATGGCGCAAGCTGCGCCATTGAGAAAAATTTTGGGAGGGATTTTACTCTACTTTCGAACTAGCAATTTTACTGTCGGAATAGCATTAAAACACGATTTTGAGAAGCTAATTTTCAAAAATTTTCCGGGGTGAACCCCCGTACCCCCTGCTTCGATACTCGATGAATGAAGTACCGCGCAAGTAGCCGTATGAAAGGAAAGGTTGGTTCGTTTTAAGAGAGAAGGGCCACACACAGGAGGGATTAATGGCACAAGTTGTGCCATCGAGAAAAAAATTGGGGGGAATAAAAAAAAATTGGGGAAGAATTTTACTCTAATGTCGAATAAGTAATTTTGCTGTCGTCAGAATAACATTGGAACACGATGCGATTTTTTTTTTTAAATCTCGAGAATGAATCCCCCTACCCCCTGCTTAGAAACTCTATGAATAAAGTACCGCGCAAGTTGCTATATGAAAGGATGGCGCCAAGTTCTGGTGAACAACAGTTACAAACACTCAAGGAATCACTTTCAAATTTAGCTTTGAAACCTGCCTATGTTGTTTGTTGAAAATTATAATGTAGTTTGACATAATTGTGAGCTAGTGGTAACCATACAGACAACAGCCAAGTTTCAAATCTAAATTTGAAGTGAGTCAGTGAGTGTTTGTAACTGTTGTCCATCAGAACTTGGCCACTCGTACTTGGCTCTTTTACACGAATGTTTTTTGTTGGATATCACTTCTTTTTGTAGGCTAATTTCGAGGATAACATTTTCTTTTGGTATCAAACTCAATAACTTGTAACTTGCGTCTTACTTTTCATGTACAAGGGAATTATATCAATATTTTGTAAAGAAAAAAATAATACTACTAATTTAAAAAAAGAATACCTGTGCCATACACAGTGTGTAGAAGTTTTTATACCCTTCAATATCCTTATAGAACATATTTAGTATTGTACACTACCAAGACTACTAATAAAAGTAATGCCATTTTTATAATTACAACTGCCCCTACTACTACTATAAGCATTCTATAATACTACTACAGGAAATAAAAACAACAAAAATAACAATTACTAGTACTATAAAAACTACTGCTACATTGGGCAATTGTTTTTAGAGGACTTGAGTTTTGAGGAGAGAAGAGATTATTAGTTTTGGGGGGAAGTGCGCCATCAGCTTTGGGGGGGATGGGCACCCCTGCCTGTGGGTAACGATATCCACATTAAGCCAGTGGCGGATCCAGGGGGGCCATCGCCCCAATCACTTCCCCCCTCCAGAAGAGGGAACTTTCTTATTTTATTTATAAATAAAACAGAGTTTGGAGCTCTTAAAAGTAGCTCTAAGTAGCAGTATTACAACCCACCGTCATCCCCAGAAGTCCGTCCTGGATCCGCCCCTGCATTAAGCAGTAGGTTCATGTCTCATGCAGCCTTGGTGCTGAACAGAACGGCAAACTTTAAATCCACCAAAGAGCCTAATCAAAATGTTTGTGACATCAATCCAGACTAGCTCTATTACTTAAGTCAAAAGCACGCTAAACCTAAAAAAAAAAAAAAAAAATAAAATAAAAAATAAAGTGTTTTACTTGGCAGACAATATCAGTTGATAGAAACTAGTGTGTAAAAACTTACCTTTAATGCGGCGCTTTGTGTACTGTCTTCTATATGTAGATCATTTCTTTCTATCATCATCATCATCATCATTACGTTTTATTAAGAAAACTCAGAAGCGAGTAATTTCAACCTTGAACTAAATTCTTGTTGAGATCTGTTAACAAGTAGGCGTTTGAGAAACAGTAAATATAGAACGCACAGCATAAGTTAAAAAGATGCAGAGCTATTTTCTGTTTTATAAAGATTGGATTATAGTCGATCATTTGTCAAGTGTTAAAAGTAGGACGCAATCTTGTTGTGTCCACAATTTTTGCTTCTGATATTATTTTACTTGACACTGACCTACAAACCACAAATTGTCTAAAAGCAACGCCTATCATCACAGCATGCAAAGTACTTCATTAGGGAAAAGACGAGATTATTCTCATACTTCTGCAGCATAATAAAGGTTGTATCCGATACTTCAGTTAATTAATTGCTCTTGACAGCAAACGTCAGAAAACTTATGAGTTATGAGAATTCCTCATCGGCTCTTTAATTCTAAAACCATTGCATTTTTAAAAAATCAAAATCAAATAACAGTATCAGAGTGTATAGCGTGTAAAGAAGTTTGATTGAAAGTCCATACGAGGCATGTTCAGAAAGTAAGTTTCCCTGATGAATACAAAAAAGACACAGTGACCTTGAAACATTTATTACCACAGATACAGTACAGGTGACACTATTTTTTCAACATATTCATCAACGGAATTCAGGCTCTTCTTATACCGTAGAGTCAACATAATACATATCCCGATTTGGTAAACTTTTGTACGAGGAATGTCCAGAAAATAAATTTGCCTAGGGAGATGCAGCAAGTGACAACCAATCTTCGGTAGTCATTCCACTTGGACGTGTTTGATTACCCATCCTTATAGTCTGAATGTTGCTCCGAGCGATTTTCATGTCTTCTTACACCTTAAGACGTAGCCTACCTGTCCAGTAAGCATTTTGATAGAGGTGGACAATGCCAGACAGCTGTCATAAATTGGTTCTACTCACAGGCGGCTGATCCGATATTTTGAAAAGTAGCGCCACCTGTGCTATCTGTGACAATACATGTTTTAACGTCACTGTGTCTTCTTTGTTTACCACCCTAGGAAAACTTACTTTTGGACGCGGTTCACAATTTTAATTTTAGCGCTATATTCCACGGACAGATTAGTATGTTGTATCCTGAACATTATACGAACCCGCTAATCTGAACAGTACCGTGGGTAGTCTAGCAAACAAGGATGCTTATCCATAATCACTGCTATAGGAATATATGAAGAACTGATTTTTGATTGTTTATATCTTGCCATAAACAAACTCGATTACTACCTTTTAACCTTCTACGTTCTTCCCAAAATTGATGGTGATCCATAAAGTAGTTTTGAGATTTTCTTGCCTCTTGGAAGGACAGACGTGGAAATATATTAAAGACTTTCGGTAGACATTCGAGTCAAGTGCAAGCATATCTAATTATTGTTGTTACTTTAGCATTGTATACAGAAAGGTTAGACTTTGACTTAGGTGCGGATCCAGGACGGACTTCTTTGGGGCGGTGGGTTGTAATACTGATACTTAGAACTACTTTTAAGAGCTCCAAACTCTGGAATGGGTTTTATTTATATATATATAAAATAAGAAAGTTTCTTCTTCTGTGGGGAGGGGTGATCGCCACCCCCTGGGTCCACCACTGATCCTTTAACTTCTCGAAATCAACTCTGCAATACTTTGGTTCCTATCTTCAAAATCGTAAACAAGCTGTACTGTATCGAAATCACAAATCTCAAATCTTCCACGCAATAGGCCTATCTGGAGTCCCTCAAGGCTCGAATCTGGGACTTCTACTTTTCATTTTGGCGATAAATGATCTTCCTGAGTGCTTTCAATTTTCTAAAAATCTACTCTTTGCTGATGACCTTAAAATATTCAACAGATCGCCCCCCCCCCTGAATCCGCCCCTGCTTTGACTAGGCTTTAATTACCCTAACGAACTTATAAGATACACCACATTTAAAAAAAAATGAAATTATATTATTAGATGTTCGTTACATAAATACAAACAATGTTTTCCTTACATTCCTGCTTAGTCCCTTCTCTTGGTCAAGTTCTCCGATGTAGGTAGCATGCCCTAACTATGATTGTCTAAATAATGACGCCTTTTGTTATCGTCCATCACATTTCCACAACAGTTGTGGGTAGCGAAATTGTGCACATCTACCTTATTATGTGACTAGTAAGAAAGTGATCATTAGAGTGGAGCGAAAAAAAATCAAATTTTCAAGTACCGAATTCTAATAGGGCGTATTTGCATGCTAATCAATGGGAAAATAATGAGAGAAAAATCACACGTTGGATCTTCAGATCGCGCAAACGGCCTAAAGTTTGAAAAAAATGACAAAAAACATAAAAATTTGCCTTTACACGCACAAAAAAATCAGATTTTTGAGTGTTGAAATCTAATAAGGCTCAAAAATTGCGTATTCGCGTGTTAATCAATGGAAAAATAACGAGAATATCACAATTTGGATCTTCAGTTCGTGCAAACGACCTAAATTTTGAAAAAAAAAAATAATATTAAAAAACACCAAAATTTACCTTTACGCAAGAAATATACAGATTACGTTTTTTTCATTTCTATAGCGTCTAAGTACTTTATTTTAGATGTGTGAAGTCGTGTTTGTTAATTCGTTAATGTGAGTGATTTTATACATTTTATTTTCATAATGAGTTTGCAGCTTTTCGCTCATTTCTCAACGTTCTTTCTTCATGAAATGGCCCAGAACTCGCCACAAGGTGGGGGCTACAATTCGAGTTCCACCCACACATTACCCAACCATCCTATCAATTAGGGTATGCTAAATTATGTTGATTTAGTCAAGGACGTTGCCTTAAATTCAGATTTTTTTTTTAAATAAATTTTGGCATTGTAAGTCTTGAGAGCAAAGTTACTCTAATGTAGTCATCTCTGTTTTCTTGTGCACATACTTTTCCTGCAGATTCCGTGGCAAGTTTGACACATATTTCAACTTCCTGAGTATGGCATGGAAAATTTAAGAAGTCAAACTCATGACCAGACTTGTCATACATAAATGATAAGATTTCGAGCACTCGAAGGGGAGATAGCTTACATTTTCTTCCAATATATCAGCTCACTGTAGTCCGTGACATCAAAATTTATTGAAGGTGCCAAAACATTTGATTTGATTTACTCTAAGATTTGATTTTTTCGCTCCACCCTAGTGATCATGTCTTCCCTCAAGCCTAAGTAAGTTGCAGTGATTTATTAATATATCGTTGAGAAATTTCCTCCTAAAAAAAATATTGAATTCATTTATCAACGATTATTCAGTATATTTAGGTGAGAACTTGATAAATCTGTCCAATATTTTCATGCAACTGTAAACAATGTCTACAGGCGTGTAGTAAAAAAATTTTGTTGCGGAACGGTAGTACGAAAAAAGATCTCATGAGTAAACGTCTGCTGCAGATAAAACACAAGTATATTATTTAAAAAGAATTGAGAATTTTGGGGATGTCAGAACTGGTTCCTCGTGGATGTGTCCCTAATCTGTATGCAGGATTGACTGGCCCTGGAAGCAAACGGGCAAATACACTGAGTTCCCTCATCTTTAAGGATCCCCGTCTCAAGAAATCTATTTAGTAACGAAACTATAATAAATAAAAGTTCCAAAAATATTTACTGGAATAAGACCACAAAATACGAGTAGTAATTCGCGCATCTATGTGGATCTAACGTCCGTTGCGTTCTTTGCTTGCGATGTGGCTGAACAGCCACCGCTAATTTTACAATAATTATGTGATATCTTCAAATAAAAAAAAAAGATAATTGAAATGTGAAACAAGAGCGCTCTAGACAATATTATTTTGCATGAGGTACCATTATCACGAGTCACCTAGTAGCTTTCCGTTTCTAACCATTTAGAAACGCGAAAATAAATTCCGATTTTCTAAATGGCTGGAAACCGAAAGCAGGTAAGTAAGTCGTGATAAGGGTATCTCATGTAAAATCATATTGTCTAGCGAGCTCTTGTTCCACTTTTCGATTATATGTTATCTATTTGAAGATATCACATAATTACTGTAAAATTAGCGGTATTTTAATTTCGCCGTAATATGGCCTCTTAAGTACGGTTCTACGTGTAACGCAACTTTCTGTTGGCTACACGTAGAAATCGCAAGCAACGAACGTAACGGATGCTTGCATGAAATCGCATTCTATTGCGTTATCTGCACGAATTATAACTAAAGTGATAATTTAATTGACATTATTGCTTTCATACAATATTCATATACATGATTTGCAGGTAGCTTCTTTAGATACTTCTAATCTTCGTCAACAGGGGACAGTCAAATTTAGTGTTGTAGAAACTTTATCTCCTACGTTCCGCGAAAGTTCTTTCTTCATTTTTTTAATTTGCGGTTTCTTCCTCTGTAGGAAAATATTTCAACGATACTGTTGGTAATTACTGAGAGTATACTTATGATATTTTACCATAACAGGGCAATGCTACTCAGTAGCTACACATAAGACCTACTTTATGGCAATCTTGCTTCGAAATAAACACCCTATATTTTGTAACTAAAGTACAAAAATACTTTAAAAATTACGAAATTCTGATCAGGAAGACATGGTTCAACCATAAAAGCAAACTAAATATTTTAACAGTAATGCTCTAATCTAAAGTTACAGTTATATTGCAGAGAAATCGCGGCTGTCTTCTGTAATTAAACGCCAAAGTAAAACCACACCTTGATATTCTTCGAAGGAAGTGATACGGTTTTTAAGATGTGTTTCTGTCTATTGGTGTTACTGTATGTAGTGGAGTCTTTACTATTCCCTATAGAGGGTCGAAAGTAACTTCACCGGAAAATTTTGGCAGGTGACCCCTGATATCAAATGAAAGAAAAATGTTCTAACAAACAGGAGTAGATAAACGCCTCCTTTCAGAGCTGTAAACTGCTGAAAGTGCGAAAAATCACTGAAGTAGTTGTTGACGCATTCCGAACACCAGTTTCTGAGATAGTACTCTCAGAGTGAAAAAAAAAAAGTGATTTAAAAACTAGTTTGAAAGTATGCAAAAGTGTATCGATCTTAAAAGCTAAATAGTACTTTGAAAAAAAAATTGAAGTCATTTCCAGAATTTCTCATGTCTTTTATTGTATTGATTGCAGAAACTTTTTCAGCAAAACTCGTAATTGTATGGGTATAGCCAAAAAGTAAGTAATTATAGAACTCCGGTCTATCCGGCTTTTTTGTTATCTAGGCTGCTCTTCAGCCACATTGAGTTGCATAGTCGGGAGTCGATTGTATTTGGGCTTGTGATTTAAAATACGAACAAATAAACACGTTTTTAAGTGTTTTCTGATATTTGTCCTAGAAACTAAGGAAAGAGATGGGAAGAAAAAGGAGGAAGGATTGAAATTATTTGATATAATAAGATATCTATATCTCGAAATCTCTAAATTCAGTTAGGATATCTTCATTAATATTCAAGTAGTTTTTTCAAGTACAAAATGTCGGTGTAAAGTAGCAAGTGGGATACACGTTATTGTTAAACAAAAAAGCTACACAACGTGACATGACGGGAAACATCAATACGTTTTAATTTTTCTAGCTCACTAAATATGCCATGGTTGGTCTCTCTGTGAACAGATGAGTTATGTCAAGCAAGTATTCATTACCAATACCTCGGTAAAGACACTACGTCCATTAGTTCTCTCCATGCTTTCAGCACAAGAACATTGCAGTATCATTTTCCCTTTTCTTTTTTCATTTTCTTTCTTTTCTTTCTTTCTTTTCTTTTTTTTTTTTTTTTTTTTTTTTGTTAAAACATATTCATGAAGTTTTCTAATACTTCCAGTAAGTTTCTATTTTGTTCCGGAGTAAGCATGAGTCAAAAATGTTCGAAGTCACTGGGGATAAACACGAGCGAGTTTTCTTTGAAACTCGACTCGACTTGAAACAGACATCTTTAAGCTCGACTCGAGAATTCGGCTCAAAGATTTTCCTCCAACTAGACTTGAATTCAGGTCGAGTTTCGAGTCGAGTCGAGCCGAAACGAGCCAAATCCTGTGTGTAGTTTCAAGTATTCTCTTCAAGTATCCTACATAGACAAGATAATTATTATCAATGATACTACTACTACTTTATTATTATTATTATTATTATTATTATTATTATTATTATTATTATTATTATTATTATTATTATTATTATTATTATTATTATTAATAACAATTCCGTGTATAAACATGAAGGATAGGCGGCTTGTATCTGAATACTAAAAACTAGTTGACTGCCGACCTCAGTCGTCGAGAAGTCTGCAGGAGGCAAAGACATCATTTACGAGGTTGTGGGTTTGAGTTCCGAAGGAGCAAGCATTCGGGCTCGAGCCCAAAATTGTTAAAAGTTATAGAACGCCAGCCAAACATGTTCAAAACTACTCGGCCCGGGTACACTGAGAAAAAAAAATGTAGGTGGCATACTTAAAAACGTAGGTTACATTCGTAATTCCTGTAGTTTCTGGACTTAACGTACAACCGTATATAACATCCTGCAGCAAACGTATAGCTGAAAAAGTATGTATTATACGTACTGTCTGCACAAGTGCAATGACGTCATTCGTGTGACGTTATCTGCAGTAACAAGTATATACGGAGGTAATATCTAGCTTTGTGACGTCAGGGTCGTATGTAGCATGTGGGTTAATAATGACGACATACACTGACTATCAGGACGGAGCATGATTTCAAGAAGTATGCAATATACGTTCTGTACGTATGTTTCTTGCGTTCAACCCCGAGACAGCATCTATATTGTACTTGTGCCCCATACGTACGACTAGATACAGTATACGTATTGTACGTATGTATTATACAGATTTTCCTTATGTCGCACACAGCTTGTCCAGATACAGCATACAGAATATCCGTATGCACCATACAGAGTGCATATATGTAGCTTACAGACTGTCTGCATGCAGCATATAGATTATACGTATGTCGCGTACAGGTTGGCCATATGTAATGTATAGATTGGATGTATATAGCTAATAGGTTGTCCATATGAAATATACAGATTTTACCTGTATCGAATACGTATTGCCTTCTTGTAATGTATGGATCGGACATATGCAGGATCTAGAGTGTACGTATAGTGCACCATTATTAAAGTGCTGCAACATACTGCAAAGTGCATGATACATTCTTACTGTAATGTTGTCAAATATTGTTTTACTCTGTATGAAAACAAAAATAGCTTAAAATATGGTTGATCTCCTTTGTGCCAATAATAATAAAATTAACAATACTACACTTTTCAAATCTTAGTTTGGAGCAGTGAAACTGTCCAAAGAAATGTATTTACCTGCAGGGTGTCCTATAAGTTTGGGCTTCCTGCTAATTCGTTGGAAAGCTACTGCAAAGTCAAGTGTTGAAAAGTGACACAAGCGTTAATTTTAAAATTATGGGCACAAAGCAGGGGCGGATCCAGGACGGACTTCTGGGGGGGGGCGGTCGGCGGTAATACTGCTACTTTTAAGAGCTCCAAACTTGTTATGGATGGGTTTATTTATATATAAAATAAGAAAGTTTCCTCTTGTGGGGAGGGGGCGATCGCCCCGATCGCCCCCCTCTGGATCCGCCCCTGGCACAAAGGAGGTTAACCATATATTAAACTATTTTCGTTTCCATACAGAGTAAATCAATATGTGATATATTACTGTAAGAATTTATCATATGGTTTGCAGTTAGTTAGTTGCAGCACCTCAATAATAATGCAAAATGCACAGCCTTATACAATCCTATATTCAAACTCAAACAAGATTTACGTACAATCATTTATTAAGCTGTTATCATCCATTGCTTGTACGATATAAAGATTATTTTACCTCATTCTTTTCCTTAATAGTATCTTCTACTAAAGTGCAGTTGTTACCACAAGAGGCCTGAATAGAATTTTCCAGAAATAACTTCTCTGTACATTTTAATTAACAGTTTTTTTTTTTTTTAAATGTCGCAATAATTAAAAGTGTGGTGTCAGCCGGAAACGCATTCGCTTACAATATTATTCCTACTCAGTACTCGCCATTAAAAATGAAACACCAAGAAGGAGACTGGGTAGATGCGCCAAAGTTCCCAGGCCGATACCTAATAGTAAGTGCAGAATACTCTTAAACGTTCGCTGTATTCGCTGTGTGACAACGTGGTGACAGCGGAGGCGTTGTGCAGCCATCGACTAAACATATTTATTCTTCCCTGCTATAGACATTCTGCAAATTTGGACTTTCCTGGATGCATCCTTCTTAGTGCAACATTTTAAGGAAAGAGCAATTTAACAGTCTCATACATTGCTTAAAGAAAGAGCAATGATTCTCAGAATTACTCGGAAGATACTTGTATATATACACAATAATTTAAAACGGTTATTTCAAACTTTGCAATTCAAAGCACGAAAAGAACTATAGATAAAGGAACACTGATTTTAGCCAAATAGTAATTAGTAAACTCAATCACACTCAGTACCATTAGTTGCTTGGTGTTATCCGTAAGTCAGAGATCACGGTATCTCATTTCGTGTAGATTTTTGCATTTGTTTAACGCTAAAAATGTATTTTATCGCTAATTGAACCCAGTACCATATATATACCGACAGGACGTACCTTAGTCACAAGGTGACATGAGTGAAACACTAAACTATTCGATTGACACCTGCGGCCTTGTCAACACTAGAGAAAGTTACAAAGTGATTAAGTAAATACGGAACATAGTTCATACAAAGTATAGCGATGTATGAAGTCTCCGTTTCATACGACTTGGATAAAGGATACATCTGAAATAGCAACAAAGAAATATATAATGATTTCTCTGGATAATTTGGATTAGTCCAGAATTCGAACACACACACGCTGGTAAGTCCAACATTTTTTTTTTTTTTTTTTTTTTTTAACTTCTTTCTTCGGATTCCCAATAAAGTTGACTACTGAAAAGCTGAGTTATAGATTCTGTATTAAAACAACACCTTCGCTAGACATGTTCAGTATACACATTGTCTTACATACAGAACAATACATTAGTTATTAATGCATGTCTGAAATAATAGTGCTTCGTATAGAATTTTACTTCATCCAATCGCAATAGCACAAAGATAAAAAATATTGCTAGGGATAATGTTCTTATTACAGAGAAAAAGAATTAAAATGACTTAACATTAACAATCATTTTCTTTAAACAGAGATAATATTTTATTATAATTTATGGAAGAAAGAAATAATTTGTAGTACAGTATCTTTATTAGGGTTATATATTCGTACAAAATAATGTAAGTACAACTGAGTCTGTCTTCAGAAAGGGCGTACTTTTAGCCACAACCTACACTGCTTCTTTTGACTGTCTTTCAAGCAGAATCCTGGTTTGATGCACGAAATACCTGCAACAAAAATCGGAAAATATTTAAAATGTTATATTCAGTGTGCTTAATTTGGTTGTACTTAACAATACAAAGTATCTTAACATTTTTGAGATTAAATGGACAAAATCTGTTCGGTCAGGTATGGACTTTTGGGTTGCACGTAGAAAAACTATGAAGTGTTTATTGATGCTGAACAACAACTCAAAATGTATTACCATTCAAAAGTAAGTGGGTACCTCAATGGTGTTCGGGCTACCATGGGGTACCTAATGTCTGTATTTTTTAGATATATGAAAATATATGTCTCTAAAATGTAAGGAACTGACATCTGTTTACCGAAAACCTCAACTCGGTAAGCCTTATGGATATCGAGATATGGGAAAATAAAGAGCGACACTACAGAACTGTGGAGTTTGCGTACTAGATGGTGCAGTTTCGGAAACGTAATTACGAGGGCTTACAACAACCTCAAAAGTAGTTTCAATTAAATACACTACACACACGCCCTGATGGGGGTTTTCGGGTACCATGATATTCCCAGAACTCTCATTTCTAAATATTCTAAAATATGTCTTAATAACGTTTTAAAGAACGTTAGAGGTGTGTGTTTACCGAAACCGCAAGTCGGTACGCCTAACAGTTACCGAAATATGGTGAAATAAAAAGCGACACCATAGGTACGTGGAGCTTGCATATTAGACAGTACAATTTAGAAAATTAATTAAAATATGACTATCAAGATATTGTCAAATAAAGGGAGGATCCATATAGTTATGGGGTTTTCTTGTTAGGTGGTAAAATTTCCGAAACCGGTCATGTAAAGTTAATAAGCATCAGTAGCAATTTCATCTTAAAATAATTAGGTATTTCCATGGAGTTTAAGAACATCATGGGGTCTACCAAGATTAAATTTTAAAAGTTTTGTAAAATATATTTTGACATTTGTAAAGAGTATTAGAAATATGTATTTACCTAAAAGTTCCAGCTAGTACATCTAGCAGCTAGAGAGACACCATACAATAAAAGCGTATTAGATCTTGAAATTTCAGAAAACAATTATTGATCCTAACAAAAGTTAAATAAGATGGTACTTATATGGGTTAAGTGAGAACCTCAGACTCGTCAGTACAATTTCGATCGAAAGATTAATTCAGCTCTAAATTTTCTTTGGACAATTCCAAGCGTTCATCGGGCTCTGAAATAAAGTGAACATTTTTTGTCAATATCTAATATAGCAAGCGAGATATAAGGAATTATGTATTTTATGACGTCGTAAAAATAGAGACCCACATGGATTTGTACTTTTGAGTATTTGCTGTAAGAAGAAGAAATTTCAGAAAACAACCGTATATACCTTAATAGACAATTAAATGGGCGGGGGCACAGTGGCTTAGTGGTAGAGTGCTTACCTCTGGTGTATTGGGTTCTTGGTTCGATCCACGGCCAAGTCAGTTTGTAGTGGACATCGTATTCGTGGGTTTTCTCGGGGTACTCTCCTCCCACCTTTGCATTCCATCAATTCTGTCAACAACATTCACTTGCTTTAATCATAATCTCCCTGAGACTAAAATGCATAATCGTGGGTCGCTACACTGAAATATTTCCTTTTATTTAATTTTAAAATTAAATAGGGAGTTAAGTATGATCGTATTTCTATGGGTTAAGTGAATACTCCAATAGTTTCTGCAAAAAAAAAAAAAAAAAAAAAATTAGTTAAATACCCTACCACTAAGCTACTGTGTCCCCGCCCACTGAATTGTCTATTAAGGTATATACAGTAGTTTTCTGAATTTTTTTCTTTTAGGAAAGACCCAAAAGTACAAATCCATAAAGATCTCTATTTTCACGTCATAAAATATATAATTCCTTATATCTTATTTACTATCTTAGATATTGACAGCGAATTTTCATTCTTTTGCACAGCTCGATGAACCCTTGGAATTGCCTGAAGAAAACCTAGGACTGAACTAATCTTTCGATCGAAATTGTACTGAGGTACTGATTTAACCCATAGAAGTACCATCTTATTTAATTTTGTTGCGACCAATAATTGTTTCCGAAATTTCAAGCTTTTATTTCACAGTGTTTCTCCAGATGTTAGATGTACTAGCTGGAAGTTTTGGGTAAATACATATTTCAAATACTGTTTACAAATGTCAGATTATATTTTCAAAAGCTTTTAAAATTTAATTTTGGTAGACTCCATGATGTTCTAACACCCCATGAAGATATCTAATTACTTTAAGATGAAATTGCTACTGGTGTTTATTAACTTTCCATGACCGATTTCGGAAATTTTAGCATCTAACACGAAAACCCCTTAACTGTGTTGGTCCTCCCTTTATTTGACAACATCTTGATAGCCGTTAGTCATATTTTAATTCAATTTCCGAATTGTAGCGTCAAGTATGCAAGCCCCACATACCTATAGTTTATTCCCCCCCCCCTAAAAAAATCAGTTCTTTACATTTTAGAGACATGTATTTCCATATATCTAAAATGCAGAAATTAGGTACCGCATTGGAACCCCATTGGAGTACTCACTTACTTTTGCATAGCAAGGTAAAAACGCCAGTGGTTCTCACTTTAAGTTTGAAAACATACTATTTTGTCTCTTCTCTGAGCATCGTGAATCTGTCGGAGCTGTACCATAGTTGGAAAGACTCACTGATCCTTCCTATAGTGACCATGTAGTCAGAATTCAAAAAGGAGTAGCCCTTGAAGGAAAAACAATATTTTAAAATCCTTGCACCAGTAGTCGTCACCTTAAAATCAAAATGTTCCAGTAGTAGTCAGGATTTTCTACCAGTGTTCATCACTCAAATAACTTGACAATTTATTCAAAAACGCACTGTGTATCAGTTTAGGGTTGAGAATACAATATAAAGTAGTAAGCTTAATAACTTTGCATCACTTTTAGCACTCAAGAAAGAAAATAAAAACGTTTTTACATACTTTTTAAAGCAATTTCAGAAAGAAAAATGTTAACTGAATACAAAAGTTAACTGTATATCACTTCCACGTTAAGAGTACAATATTAAATACTATGTTTAATAACTATACGTCACTTTAAACTCTCGAGAATGAACATAAACAATTGTACATACATTTTAAAAACAATCTGAGAAACAAAATAAGTTAACTGAATTCAAAATTTAATTATACATCACCTTAAGCTTAAGAATACACTATAAAATGCAGAGATTAATAAAAAATGAAATCTTTAAGTTTAACGTCCCACGGTTATGCCGGTTAGGATAAGGAGACGGTGATAATGAGAAATGAGTGAAATGGTGGAATGAACAAAGTGGGAGGAAACGGGAGAACCCCGAGAAAACCCACGAGCAAGGTGTTTGTCCACCACAAAGTCCACACGGCGCGAGTTGGGATCGAACCAGGGACCCTAAGCACCGGAGGTGAACGCTCTACCACTGAGCCACCGCCCCCCCCCTGAGATTAATAACAATGCATTACTGAAGAATGAAAACAAAAATGTTTTAGCTACCTATATTGTATTTACATGTTATTTCTCATTAACATTTTTTTTTTTTTTTTTTTTGATAACTCATGATCAAGTCTAGGGATGCGCAAGAGAAAAGATTTGAGGTTGTCTCCTCTCGAAAAGGTGCCGCGAAAGTTGTCTCGTCTCGAAAACTGGATCCGTTTCTATTGGAAAAGCTCTATCTTGTCTCGAATTTCGTAACAAAAATTGTCTCGTCTTGTCTCGTGCGCATCCCTAATCAGGTCCATAGCCAAAAACTTCATTTCGGAGGGTGCTCGATAGGGCTTTGGGATATCCGAATTTAGATATAGATAATCGATGTCGACAAACTATCGAAACTTGTTCGAAATATCGAAAAATACAGCAATATCGAAATATAAACAATATCAAAAATCGAAAATATAGAAATATGAAAGAGATCAAAAATATGGATATATCGAACAAAAATGGATATATGATCTTGGAATACGATTTGGTGGAATAATGAGGGAGAAAAATAATCATTGATTAAATATTAAATTGAAAAGAAATAAGAGCCTGACGCTCAAATACTTATCTATCCGGCACCCATCTTGATCCCCATAAAATATCATGAAGTGCTTCATTGATTCTAAACCCAATAATAGTAATTTAACAATAAACACAATATATAATTTACTACGCACCTTGAAATGTAGAAATTAATGATTGTAATCCCCAGCTTTCCAATAGACCTTTGATTTCTCCAAATGAAGATTCGGATATCTTGTTTCTTCTCAAGCAATAATGGGTTACAATAATCAGTTGCAGTCCAAAGCCAAGTCACTAAGTTAAGCATAAAAATAAAAGAATTCATTAGTTAGATGCATACAAAATCCTACGCATGTAAATCCGAATCTACTTGTATTAAATTGTAAATTTAAACAAACTAAATTATACTACAGTTATAGTGACATCAAACATACATTAAATAAGGTATACAGGGTGTCTCAAAAGTCCCCTGACATAGGGTAACTCTGTTATTATCAGAGTTACAACAGAATGTAGGAGGGAAAAGCATATCCAATTATGATGTTTTCAATCTAAAGTGAAGGAATTTTTAAAATCGGATGACCCGTTTGCGCTGTACACTCTCTATGCGCCCAATGTGAAATGAAAATGCAACGTTGCCATTTACCTGGACCCACAACAGAAGTGAGTGAAGTTACTGTCTTTTACGCTAACATGTCGATGGCCAGCCCCCGTTTCAAACAGTAACTTCATTCACTTATGTCGTGGGTCCAGGTAAATGACAACGTTGCATTTTCATTTAAAATTGGGTGCATAAAGAGTATACAGCACATTCATCTTGTCCGATTTTTTAAAAAAGTGTTCACTTTAGATTGAAAACGTCATATTTCGAGATGTTTTTCCTCTTACATTTTGTCGTAACTCTGATAATAACAGAGTTACCCTATGTCAGGGAACGTTTGAGACATCCTGTATACATCATAAGAGGTTCCTTTCTTAATTCTACACGGATGTGGTTTCATTGAATGTGAGGTGGGTGATACACATGAGGCCTTTTGGGAGTACGTCACACGGACGACCGTAATTTTGTGTTCAAAATTTTTATCAACTGGTGGGATATGTGATACATATGGCCACGGGCTAGAATTTTCTCAGTATGTCAAATATGCAATCAGATTTCATGCAGCTTAATTTGGTGAAAAGCTATTGCCAATTGAACGTTACATTTACCTCTTTCTTGCAGATGTTAAACCATGCCGTTAGCACGTGAGGAATGGATCGAAATAATAAAACTGTGGGACTGGAGGAGTATATGTGCAGTGGTTGCCGATTGCAGAGTCATCCACAATGTGACTCTGTGTCACATGTTTCAGTGCTATAGTAATTAACTAAATTTGAGAAGACGAGCACATTCGTGAACATACATCGTAACGGTTCAAACTCGCGGGCCCTTTTTCCTTCCCCATTTTGAACCGGTACATGAAAATGCCATTTTCTCTATGTTTGCCTGCGCCGATTTTGAAAATTCCTTCACTAATCGATTTCTCTCGACGAGTACTACAAGAATCAGTTAAAATCGCACGGGCCCTTTTTTCTTCCCCATTTTGAACCGGTACATGAAAATGCGTTTTTCTTCATGTTTGCCTGCGCCGATTTTGAAAATTTCTTCACTAGTCGATTTCTCTCGTTGAGTACTACAAGAATCAGTTAAAATTTCGCGGCCCTTTCTCTTCCCCATTTTGATCCGGTACATGAAAATGGGTTTTTCTTCATGCTTGCCTGCGCCGATTTTGAAAATTCCCTCACTAGTCGATTTCTCTCGTTGAGTACTACAAGAATCAGTTAAAATCTCGCGGGCCCTTTTTCCTTCCCCATTTTGAACAGGTACATGAAAATATGATTTTCTCCATATTTGCCTGCGCCGATTTTGAAAATTCTTTCAGTAATCGATTTCTGTCGTCGAGTACTACAAGAATCAGTTAAAATCTCGCGGGCCCTTTTTTCTTTCCCAACCCAATATTTTTATATATTTTGAATGTATTCAAGTATGGAACAAAAGTGTTTAATTAATTCCCTTAGTAGGCTTCTCAACTTAATATTTTTCAACTTAAATTTTATTTGTTTTGATTATTTATTTTCTTGTGACTCAATATTTAATTGCAATCGTTCATTGGGGAGAAGGGTGGCCATTCTCAAATATATAAATATAGTATTCTTAAAATTTATGTCTTCTCGTATTATTAGTTTCTTCCACTAGACCTGGAAATTGCAAAATTAATACCTGGAAAACCTGGAAAATTCAGGGAAATTGAGTTCCATATTTATGTATGAACCCTGCTATTTACAATTTTTTTCGAATAGGGAGAATTGTACAAAAGGGTGTTTTGGGAATGGTATAACAGTAGGTTTCTGGGGGTGTTGTTCGAAATGAAATAAAATCTTTAAGTTTTACGTCCCACTATTATGCTTGCTAGGCTACAGATGACTTGGTGTTGTTCGGTGGGGGTCAATGTTGCCAATTTTGGGAAAAGTCACTAAATCAGGGGAATTCGACCTCAACGATAGCGTAGGGTGACCATAAAATTTTCAGTTAATAACGGGATAGGTTCTGGCTTTTAGATCTACCTTTGTTCTTACCAGTACCTTGGGGCCGCGGTGGCTCAGTGGTAGAGCGTTCACCTCTGGTGCTTGGGGTTCCGGGTTCAAACCCTGCTCCCGCCAAGTGAACTTTGTGGTGTACAAACACCGTGTGCGTGGGTTTTCTCGGGGTTCTCCCGTTTCCTCCCACTTTCTTCATTCCACCATTTCATTCATCTCTCATCATCACCGTCTCCTTTAGCCTAATCGGCATAACCGTGGGACGTAAAACTCAAAAATTTCATTTCATTTCATTTATCAGTGCCTTGATATCAGAGTTCCCCCTCTCTCTCTCTTTGTTACTGAGCGGGTACTTATGAAAAAGGAAAGACACGTTGAAGTTTGTTCAACACACAACCAACTGCTAAATCTCTGCTGTCTTTCGAGCAGTACTACGAACTATAGAGTATGTTTAATATAGGGAATTTCAGTTCAATTTTTGCCTCTTTGTTGTTATTAATACTTTTAAAAGGAGTAAAGGTACTGGGTTTGTTATTTACTTCTTTCATTTACATAAAATGGGACGAATACTACTTTTTTCCATCTACTGACGGGAAGGCCGGGAAACGCCCCTAAAACGGGACTGTCCCGGTCAAAACGGGACGTATGGTCGCCCTACGAATAATTTTTCCGATTGGAGACTTTTATGGGTGATTTTTAAATGACGATTCAGCTACTTATACATTTAGCGACTTTTTGCTGCAAACAAAATTTTCATCTGTAGAGAAGCATTATTAGTTCAAAACAGTTTTTGAACTAATAATGCTTCTGTTTGTTCTTTTTTCTGTTTGTTTGTTTTAATCAGCGCAAGTGATGAAGAGTTTGGAAATACAGCGTACCCACTGGCCCACAATCCTGCATTGTTATGTTGCCCTTGTCCTCTAACGAAGAAGAACTACAAACTTGATGTCCTTTAGTTCGCAGTTTCCGTTGAGAGACACACGTAATACATCTTTACCGATAGCAAAAAGATTAGCTATAGATGCGTGAATAAAGGCGATGTGGATGTTTGTTATATTTGTTCTTTGGGGTCTTTTAATTATTCTGCAGTTTTTCTTTTACAAAAAATTGCTTAACGTAAGTACTGTAGTGTTAATTATTTCGGAACTATTTTGACTCCACAATATGAACAAAAGTACCCGAAACAATCTGAAATGATCCCTGAATTCAAGGATTGGTTGCGCCCTGTTTACAAAGATGTGAGTAGAACCAGCGGCGCAAATCTGTCTTCAACATTGGGGGGGAAGGGTAAGACCGTTACCATACTTTTTATTTTGCGACGTCCAAAATAGTTATGAAGTTGAAAAACAATGTTGTGGAGTATCAGAGTTGTCTTCAGCATTGGGAAGCTGCAGATTTGAGGCTTATTCTGGGAGACGTCTATTTTATCTCACGTTCCTTTGTAGCAATTGGACAAAAATCATCAAATTTCTCCCAAAAAACACATTTCAAATCGGATTATTGGGGAAAACTCCCCCTCAGTTCCAAGATTGGAGGGGACATGTATCCGTCATCCCCCCCCGGGATTTGCGGCAGTGAGTAGAACATATTGTTTAGTTTACATCTACAACTTTAAAACAATGCTTATAGACAATGAATTTCTCGATTATTTTTTATAGCGACTTTTCACCCAAAATTCGAGTCGCCACCTCTCGTTTCGCAAACTTATTGTCAACATTTTGGCAACACTGGTTGCGGGGAGAGCTACAATGGAAATGAAAATGAAATGAAATCTTTGAGTTTTATGTCTCACGGTTATGCCGGTTAGGCTAAAGGAGACGGTGATGATGAGCAATGAATGAAATGGTGGAATGAAGAAAGTGGGAGGAAACGGGAAAATCCCGAGGAAACCCACGCACGCAGTGTTTGTTCACCACAAAGTTCATTTGGCGGGAGCTGGGATCGAACCCGGGACCCCAAGCACCAGAGGTGAACGCTCTACCATTGAGCCACCGCGGCCCTAAGAGATTGAGAGTCATAAACTTAGTCACTTTCAATTTTGTAATATATATATATATACTGTATATATATATATTACAGTATATATTACTGTATATATATATTACATCACTGACTGATAACTAAAATGCTTGGATTGTATATATAAAAGTCACCCCCTGCCCGTAAAAAGCTCCATTCAAACTCGGAATCGAACAATTGCATCTGTAAAGCAGTGCTGAGTTGATTTTAACGTTCCTTTCAGCAGCAAGGCTGTATGAGACATGGACTTACAGATTAACGTGAAATCCGAACCACATAAGCTCCGGCCGGGAATCGAACCCGGGTGTCCCACGCCAAAGGCGTGTACACTAACCACTTAGCCACGAGGGAACCCATCTGGGTAATAGTTAAGAACAGGTACTTCTCATCTCCCGTGCACGAGGATACATCTTATTGTTGCACTACCTAAACACCCTAAGTACAAGGGCAAGAACTCAGTCTATTACCTGCTTTTTAACATCCTAGATCAGCGTTTCCTAACCTTTTTCAACTTGCGGCACACTACGGGGGGATGTAACTTGAATTCTCGCGGCGCACTCATAGATATTATTATTTGTAAATATAAAACTAGTATTTTTTCTGCGATTATTGATCTCCTTCTCACAGAGAAGAAAGCTCAATCACTGTTTTTTTCCCCGTGGTAAATTATTATGCTTATTTTTCATTCTAATTTAAAAATATAAAACAATTGCAATGAAATATTGGACTCAGGTTTTTAAAACTAAGCTTTCTTGTTCGAAAACTGTATCCAACCTTTCACTAAGAAGTAAGATCACTAAATAACGAACGAACAAACAAATCTTTTTTACTTTTAAAATACAAATGTATTTAATTTGTCGAAAGGATTGAATGTTATTTTAAATTTTCAAGTTACAAAATAGTCTGCAACAATAAAGAAGCAATAATAGTTACAACAATGATAACCAATATATATTTTCAACATTAAAAATGTACAGAAAAGTAACACGGTATGAAACTTAAAGTTGTAGATTCATAGTAGAGGTTCATAGTAATGTGAAATAAAAATATACATTTTTCCTTCGTCTTGCAATTTGATTGCTATAGAATTAATAATTTGCTTCGACTTCCTCGCGGCACACTAGCGGCCCATTCACGGCACACCAGTGTGCCGCGGCGCACCGGTTGGGAAACGCTGTCCTAGATAGTCAATGAATAATTCCTGAAAGTATGGCGTTTCTCGTCCTTCCCTAAATGGGAAGTACGGCTCCTTAACTATAACCCTCATCTGTAAGGCAGTGTAAGCAACAAAAAATTAAAAAAAAAAAAAAAAAACTCACACTGGATGTTTGCGCAACTGAGGATCAAAACATCCTCAATGGAGTATGAGAAATCGTAAACGTCAATCAAAGTGTGTTTTTGCTTATTCATTACTTCGTTAATAGTTAATTCCTTCTAGAAATAGTGAAACAATACTATGAAGAAACACTAATTAAACTAATAACTATTACGTTGTGTTTCTTACCATACCGTTTTTACCAGCCATAGAATTTGAACCTAGTACTATACTGCATTAGTCACGCCGGAACGAAGGGTGAAATTCAAACGCCTGGCACTCGTAGGTGTTGAAGCTGTGTTGTAGTTACGCGGCCTGCGTTGGTACTCCTCAACATAAATACGTCACTGCCCAAAACCAGGAAACATCACAGACAGAAGACAGGGGCACAATCAGTGCCTGACACTTCACGAACTGAAACCCGCCAAGACTCAACTCAACATGACCTTCAATTACGTTCTACAGTAGAAACCAAACCAATGCTAAGGCACAAACTTACCAACTTCCTATATGAAAACACAAGAAAAAAAAAATTCAAACTTTTTGGTTCCAAAGTGATGCCATAACAATAATACTAAAAAGGTTTTAATTCTCAGTAACCCAAACATTAATTAACTAGGGAACATAACAAGCAAAAATAAATAAATAGAAATCAAATCAAATTTAATTTAAAAAATAAAAACCTGACAAGTAAGCTCTCCCTGACTACTTTTTTTTAAAATTTCAGTGAGGCTGTAAAATATATCAATATCTTCGTCAAATATATATATTTCAATGTAAACAAGTTCTTTAAACAAAAGAAAGCTCTGTAGTAGAGCGCTTACCTCTGACCTGTTAGGTCCCTGGTTCGATTCCTGCTCCCGACAAATAGCCTTTTGGTGAACACTGTAGGTGTGGTTATTCTTAAGACTTTCCAGTTTCCTTACATTTTCTTGATTCCACCATTATCATGTATCTCATCGTCACCTTCTCACTTACGTTTATGTACAATCATGGGGCGTTAAACTAAAAGTAAAAAAAAAAAATGCAAATATCCTAATAAAAATGAGTTTTCTAGACTACACAAGTGGCCCCGCGTAGCGTAGTTGCTAACGCTCTCGCCTTCGGTGCGAACGGTCCCGGGTTCGATCCCGTTGGGGATCGATTTCCTCAGTCGAAAAAGTATCAAAAGATTTTAAGTCCAGCCATCCTGAATGAGATTTCCTTGGGTTTTCCTCATTCACAGCAGGAAAATGCCGGAGTGGTACCTAACATATAGGTCCCAGGCCGTTTTCTTCCTTCCCCAATCCTTTCTTCCCTTCCTTTACCCGGATAGTGTGCTCATCGAGGGACGTCATCCCTCATATGTGACGGGCTAACAAGGCCATTGATGCCGAAAGCCCAGAGACCTAAAGCCTAAATCTTCACTACACAAGGGAATTTTCGCGCTGAAAACGGTTTCTTAGCAATTATGTTAAGCAGTCCTGTAGTAACTCTGCACCACGTAATAAATCGTCACATATAAAACGGAATGAATAAACACATAACATTCATTTTGCTACCTTGTAACGTAAAATGTTTCAAAACATTAATATTCAAAGATTTCTCAAAATTCAGATTCACCCATTCCATTCTCCTCAATCATTAACGAGTTGTAGTCATAAACTATATTACTTACTTAGTACTATACTAAAGCAAGTTACACTAAAAGAATATATAATTAATGGAATATTTAACTAAAGTAATAGTTAACTAGTGCACTTACCCAGGTTTTTGTTTCCTTCCTCTGTTCTTTTCCGATTGTAACAACCTCGTTTCGCAAGCAAAAGACGGTAGTTCAATGACGTCAGCCATGGCGAAAGAAAGAGTGTCTATAGGCGGTCTGGATCTCACGTACAGATGGACGTATATAACGTATAACTGAAGTACTTAACATACGTATATGTATGTAAAATACAGAAGATTGTTAGATGTCAGACATTCTGCAGCGAAATGATGTAATATCTAAGCGGGTAAAAGGCAGTACCTGTGTAGTATATGGATAAAGTACGCTCCGTACAGATTTCCTTAGTAAACATAACGAATCCTTGTATTTGTACAATATACCGCTGTCCGGATAATGGATTTTTCTCAGTGTATAGTGATGTCAACGGCTCGGTTCACAACTCATTTGCTATCGAGCCGAACCGAGAAGTGAGCCGAGTCAACAGCTCACCCAACCGAGCCGGCTCGAACCGATGGCTCATCCCAACCAAGCCGGCTCGAGCTTTCCGCTCAGTTGATCTGAACCGAGCCGGTTGATATCATTACCTGGGTTGGGCTTCTACTTAGGCTCAAAAATTCGACCATGCAAATTTCAGCCTTGATCGTAAGGACTACAGTATATACTTATATTAGTCCACACGGCATTCGAGACTGTCTTGTTATAAAAATCTATGGTCGTCTCGCTATCGAGTTGAGTCGAGATGCGAGCAGTGTCCCATCTCGTGAGCAACACTAAAAGTATTCCACATTACTACTTACATTTCTCATGGCTTTCGTTTTTCAGTCTAACGAGTCAGCGAGTTCTGTGAGCGCAAATTCTGTAAGTGAACAGAGAGCACAGAATCCGAACTGAACAAGTGCTAGCCCCAACGAAATTAGTGAGCTCATGGACGAGTGACTGGGAGCCCTACTCAATATAGTGAGCCCAAATAAGAGCGAATTCAAGCCTCAAGCAGTGATGGATTTAAGGAGGGTCGGGAGTGCCACTGCCTCTAAAGCAGGAATGCCCGAAGCAAGTGGTTCATCGGTGCGGACAAGTTTTTAATGATGCCATGAGGCCATGATTTCAAAACGATCATCCTTGGAAGTCGCAGGCTTAACTCGAGTTCAATAATTGTCAGCGAGTTCTGTGAGCGCAAATTCTGTAAGTGAACAGAGAGCACAGAATCCGAACTGAACAAGTGCTAGCCCCAACGAAATTAGTGAGCTCATGGACGAGTGACTGGGAGCCCTACTCAATATAGTGAGCCCAAATAAGAGCGAATTCAAGCCTCAAGCAGTGATGGATTTAAGGAGGGTCGGGAGTGCCACTGCCTCTAAAGCAGGAATGCCCGAAGCAAGTGGTTCATCGGTGCGGACAAGTTTTTAATTTCATTATTAAAATGCCGAAGGTAAGTAAATGATTTCTATTGGTTGTAGGATGTGAGTTAGTAGCTTTTTTCTTGGGCTAGTAAAATTTTGTTGGTTATTTGCATCCCTGCCCTAAAGGCTACTGTGTCCCGTTGATTATGCACACATATACTTTTTTATATTCATACATACATTATATACAGTATGTAACAAAAGTCATGGAACAGCGGCGTAACTAAAGGCGTGGGGGCCCTCCCGCAGATAGTGTGGAGTGGGGCCCCTTCTCTAAGTCCCACTTCACGATTTGGGGGCCCCTTGATGGCTTAAGGCCCCCCGCAATGAGGGGTCTGCGGGGCCATTATTTACACCCCTGTCATGGAATAACTTTGTTATGAGTGCAGATACGAAAAAATGTAGGGAGCAAAATTCTTGGACATGATAGGTTTTTGATCTAAAGTGTTGGAATTTTTCAAATTGGACCAGCAGGTTTGGCTCGAATGTTGCCAATCATAGTGTTACAATAGAAGCATTATTTCGCACAATAATTGAATGGAAAACAAGCAAAAAATTATGTTGTATGGAAACACAAGAATACTACAAATCTACGGTGGAAAACTTCCGTCTTAGTCACAGGTTTAAAAGAGTTCAGTCAAAATTTCAAGTTCTTGGGCTGAATATTTTCGAATATCGATGAAGGGCAAGACAAAAATTTAATGCCTCTTGTTCTTCTTAGGAGTCAAGAAACCAGACCTTACCTGCAGCTTAGGATGTGAAAAAAACATTTATAAAATTGCAGGGGCCACGGTGGCTCAGTGGCGAAGCTCTTACCACTAGCGCATGGGATATTTAGTTCGATTCAGATCAAGTAAGTTTGTGGTGGACAACAGCGTGTTCGTGGATTTTCTCGAGGTACTCTTGTTTCCTCTTCCATTCTCATTCCACCAATTTTTTCATCATTATTCACTTGCTTTAATCATCGTCTCCCTTAACCTAAAGAGCATAATCGTGGGACGTTAAACCGAAAGATTTCGCTTCATTTCATATAAAATTTCAAATGAAAAATGAAATGAAATCTTTAAGTTTTACGTCCCACGGTTATGCCGGTTAGGCTAAAGGAGACGGTGATTATGAGAAATGAATGAAATGGTGGAATGAAGAAAGTGGGAGGAAACGGGAGAACCCCGAGAAAACCCACGAGCACGGTGTTTGTCCACCACAAAGTCCACACGGCGCGAGCTGGGATCGAACCAGGGACCCCAAGCACCGGAGGTGAACGCTCTACCACTGAGCCACCGCGCCCCCCTCATATAAAATTTCAAGTCAAGTCAATAATATATATCAGTGGCGTATTTACGATTTTGTTTCGGGGGGGGGGCTTTGCTAACTTTCGGGGAGGGCTTTGCCTGAAAATGTGAAAATTCTGCAAGATATTTCATATACTTTACTATAGTAAGTAAGATTTCGGGGGGGCTTAAGCCCGGAAGCCCCCCCCTAAATACGCCACTGATATATATATATATATATATATATATAACCCATCCCAAAGTTTGGAGCTCTTAAAAGTAGCATTATGACAACCCACCGCCCTCCCAAGAAGTCGGTCCTGGATCCGCCCCTGTTTCAAGTTCCTAGGTATAGCGGTTTCGAAGGTTTATAATATGTGTGTGTCAGTGAGTTCGTGGCTATACACACTAGGAAGACCTAGGCGCAAATGGGAGGACAATATATATTAAGATGGATTTTGCAGAAATAGGAATGCAAAGTAGAAACTAGGTGCAGATGGCTAAAGATAGCTTTTGTGAACGTGGCATTGAATCTCCGGATTCCATAAGACATAGAGTTAGTTATACTGACGAGTATATTTCTGAGAACAAGAAGTGAGCGAGCGTGGATTTTTTACAGGGTGTTTCAAAACAACACCGACAACATTTGGGAGGTGATTCATGACACCAAGATGAGACAAAAATTATAGACCAACCTGGGTGCACAAATCCTTCTTTTCGGAGTTATAAGCTGCCGAAAATATGAAAAAAATAACTTTAAGGGTCCATAGCTCCAAAACTATGGGACCTACCGTAATCGAATCAAGACTTCACTTAGGAACAGTATGTGGTCTATCCAAATATGAACGTTTCACGATCCTGCGGTACTTCCGCAACAATTTTTATAGAGGTAGTTGGTGAATATTTCAAATTATATGCCCGTAACCAAACTCCCTCTATAAAAAAATGTTGCGTGAGTACTTTAGGATTCTGAAACATGCACTTTTGGATAGGGCACATATTAGTTCCTAAGTGAAGTCTTGACCCGACTACGATAGGTCGCATAGTTTTGGAGCTATGGACTTTTAAAGTTCACTTTTTTATATTTTCGGCAGCCTATAACTACGAAAGGAAGCATTTGTGCCACCCGGGTTGGTCTATACTTTGTCTTATCTTGGTGTCTGGAATCACCTCCCAAACGTTGTCGGTGTTGTTTTGAAATTGAAACACCCTAGATAATAACAAAAGCAGATATTTATCAGTGTTACGTTAGTTGACTTCTAGTGAAATACGTTTAAGTGTGCTTTTAAAACAATACTGTACATTGCGTTTAAATATATGTTTGGTAGTAATCAATCTTTAATAGTAGTATTAAATATTTTCCACTCTAAACATAAATGCCTTCTGAGAATTGAAAGACAGCAATAAATATTTCTTTAGTATTAATTTCATTATAATTTGTTTTCGCAATATGAGTGATTAGAAATAGTAACATTTCATTGCTTACGTCAGAATAATTTTGCCTTTGACAGTTACGAATGTTAAGTGTTTCCAGCTACACGGATATAAAATTTCTATTTCTTCTCCTGGTTTATTATTTATTTATTGATATCTTTTATGTGGTGAAGTTAAGGCTCTTCTAGCTTTCTTCAAGTACTTAACCGCATACGTCTAATATATGCGAGTACTAATCGGCTAGGCATTGATAGCGTTTCATACGAGACGAGACAAAACAATTTTCATGACGAGACGAAGCTCTTCCAATATAAATAAATACATTTTTTTTTTCGAGATGAGACAGCCTTAAGTCTTGTCTCTTTGCACATTCACTGACATTATCCCCATCAACTTTAGTTGCACATCCTAGTCGCAAGGTGGCGCAGATTGCTGCAAGTGGTGCTCTCTTTTGGAACAATGTTGAACTAAGTAATAGGGGGAGGGGTGACGACAAGAAGAACACTTTAATGATAACTACGCGGATAGAAAAGAAAGATAGATGAACTTCCTCGTGGTTATGGTTCGATTCCCAGTTGAATCTCATGGTTCGGAAATTAATGAAATCGGTCAGCTTAACGATTATGCTCTTTAGGCTAAGGGAGACGGGTGGTTAAGGGAAGTGAATGATGATGGAAGAATTGGTGGAATGAGAAAGTGGGAGGAAAGGGAGTACCCCAAGAAAACCTAGGGACAAAATATTTTCCATCACAAACTTACCTAGTTGGAGATGCAACCAGGGACTCCACACAATAGCGTACGTAGGAATTTATTTCCGGGGGGGGAGTCCAAACTCAATATGAGGGTATTTTATATTAAAATTTCTAAAATTGCCCCTAAGATTACTCTAAATTTTCACAAAAGTCGAAATTTCGTGGGGGGTCCGGACCCCCAGGACCCACCCCCTGCGTACGTCCCTGACTCTACACACCGGAGGTAAGCTCTCTACCTCTGAGCCACCGTGTTTCCCAATCAGCACTAGGAAAGAAGCTAACATAAGAAATAGACTTGGTTATGATTCAAGACACTTATCGGAATAGCTTGAAGAATGTGAAAACGCTTCGCGGGGCTGACATTTTTCCTGATCGTGA
This sequence comes from Thermobia domestica, assembly GCF_964235325.1. Classification (NCBI taxonomy): domain Eukaryota; kingdom Metazoa; phylum Arthropoda; class Insecta; order Zygentoma; family Lepismatidae; genus Thermobia; species Thermobia domestica. The sequence goes on along the minus strand of NC_137457.1, from coordinate 299,372,934 downwards.
CCTTGTGTTGGCCAAAGCGGTATTATGTTCCAATGGCATAAGCAATATATATAAAAAAAAGTTAAAGAATTGTTATACTTACGTGAATTCTGTGTTTCTGGCGTGAAGGTAACTTTAAAACTGATCCAAAAACAAAATTAAAAAAAAACAAGTCCCCTGACCTTGTTATCAGAATCGAGAGTGCAAGTGGAATTTTCAAAATAACCAAAAACATTACATAAACAGTTTCTGAGTGACTATTTTAACAAAAAAGAAAAACATATTTTTTTTCTTTTGGTGTGCTTCAAAATAACTTAAGATCTAGTATAAAAACTGGTAATTCTAAACAGTCATCATCATTCGGGATTATTCAATCATTCGTTCGTCATCTGAACAGTCAATGATTACTCGAAGTGCATCGTTTGGTTACTACAGCCATCTTTGAAACTTTAAGATATCCCGTCCAATGCTGACAATTATAGGAGGACACTATGGACTGTAAGTGTGCTTTGCGCTTCTTATTACATGGCATAACGCTGTGTGAAGAAAACGCATGATTTATGAACACACGAGGGAGCTCAAGGACTGCCTCCTTAATAATCAAACTCCTATCACTTTACTACACAAATTTTCTATTGTAACTTTGTACATACCATTTGTATTATTCCTTTTTTGAGTTATCCAAAGTGATCGTTGCAATTATTCAATAAATGTACTTTTATATAAACGCTATATTATTCCTTAAACAATAATTCACACCCTACGTGGGTAATGCATTTTCTATGATATTTTAATTTCTTAAAGCGTGACAATTAAGCATCTAAATGCATCATTATAGTGGATATTCAACTGAAAAATGTAGGCAGAAGAAAAGTAGGCAACAAGATGTTGAATGCTGAAAAGTTGAGAAACAAGGAAGTAAGAAATAAAGAGAAATACCCAAACGAGAAAAGGGTAAGTACAGGTAGTGATATACGATGGGAAGCATATTAAACGTTACCAGTGGCGTATTTACGATTTTGTTTCGGGGAGGGCTTTGCTAATTTTCGGGGGGGCTTTGCCTGAAAATGTGAAAATTCTGCAAGATATTTCATATACTTTACTATAGTAAGTAAGATTTCGGGTGGGGCTTAAGCCCGGAAGCCACCCCCCTAAATACGCCACTGAACGTTACATACAGAAGGCTGCAGGAGAAGTAGTAGATAACCGCTCACACGAAACGGCTAAGAAACCATGGATCAGAAAACAGATGTTGCAGGAAATGAGGAAAAGCAAGATATGGTAACAGATTGATACAGCAGAGTGCAGAAAGATATACAGGAAAATAAGCGAGTTACAAAGGAAAACAGACAGAGCAAGAAAAGAGTTTTTAACAATAGAAAATGCCAGAAGAATTAGAAAAAGTTGGGAAATATGAAGAAATGTGAAATCTGTGGTAGGCCTACTTCGGAGGAAACAAGAGGGTATTATGATGGCAGGAGAAAATAAGAATGGTAAGGTAGTCAGTAAGAGAAGTGTAGTACTAAAGACTCCCGGAAGAAACCAAACCCAGAGAGATATGAAGATTATTGAACTATTAGTCTCATATCGCATGTAGCAAAAAACTTGCTGCGAATTCTAAACAGAAAGTCACGTGGAAGAACAAATATAAAAGCTGAGGAGGAACAGTTTGGGTTCAGAAGAAGTAAGGATACAAGAGAAGCAACTGGATTATTATAGGAAATCGGTTAAAATTTTGTATGAAAAAATGGAAAGAGGTATATGTTGTATTTATAAGTCTACAAAAAGGCTTTTCACTACGTGAATTGGGAATTATTATTGGGAGCTCTAAAGAATGGATTGGAATGCGTAGATCGAAAATTCACAAGGAACCTATATATGAACCAACAAGTAAGAATTAAAATACTATAGGAAATGACAAAGGATAGTGCAATTAGAAGGGGAGCTCGACATGAATGCTGTCGGCAACATTATTTAGTATCTATCTAAAAGAGATAGTGGGAAAGAGCCCACATAATGAAGATGGCATTTCGGGAGGTGATAGACTCATTAGGTGTATATGGTTTGCAGATGATATGGCGCTTTAGTGGTATCTCAAGAGAAAATCAATAAGATATTAGAAAATCTGAGGAAGAGCGTTGAATAATATAGGATGAAAATAAATGTTAGAAAAGCAAAAGCTATAGTGGTTAGAACGAAACGGTCGATGTTAAATATAGAAGTAGGAGGGGAAAATAGAAAGGATAACTAGCACTCGATACCTGGGTAGTATTATTAGTGATAGGAAGTGTGAAGGTGAAATAAAAGCAAGGATAGGAATTGCGAAAGAAGCCTTTAGGTGGAAGAGAAGTCTATTTTGTGGGACCTTGAATAAAGAGTTAAGAAAAAAACTCTTAAATACTTCATGTTGAGAATTGGCAGAAACATTGCGTACGGGGCAGAAACATTGACATTACACAAAAATGATGAAAAACGACTGGAAGGTCGGTGAAATAGGTGTAAAGAAGAACGGAGAGAATTAGCTGAATCGAACAGAAAACGAGAGTGTTAAAAGTGGTGGGGGAGAAAAGACAAGTTTTAGTTATTATTGAGAAGAGGAAGAGAAACTCGTTGGGACATTGGCAAGGAGAAATTGTATCATGAGAGATATGCTACAAGGTTTGGTGGCAGGAAAGAAAGGGAGGGGGCGAAGGAGGCTATACAAATGCCACATTGACTTGATCCCTAGTCTTCCGTTGCAAGCGCTGCTATCGGCTGAAGGAATTCCACTCGCTTTCTCTCGCTTAGCAACAGCTGAGCCCTTATTGGCTTAACGCGTGGGTGTGTGATGGTGTGAGCTTTAGTTCTCATTTTTGCCACGGCTCAAGACATTTTGGCAGCACAATAAAGTTGATGAATGATTCAAAACAGAAAAATCATAGTGAAAACCAGGAAGTTAGCTGAAATCCGTAGAACATGAAAGATTCTCAGTTGCTGCAAGTGATTTACCAATAATGGCACAATACCTACGATGATGATAAGATTGTATATAAAGACATTTGTATTGCATTATTATGTATTTGGTATGATAATATTTAAGATAAAATTATCTGTAAGGACTTTTCGGTGAAAAGTAGGGACATTTTAATTTAGTTGTAGGGACGTAGCTAAAATATTGTTGGCAACGCTACTTGAAGTATTTCTTATTCCTCTTTCTGCATGACGACTGACCAAGCTACTTGGCGAACACAATAGAAATGCCACAGAATTACCTGCTATCAGTGGCGTATTTACGATTTTGTTTGGGAGGCTTTGCTAACTTTCGGGGGGCAAGCTTTGCCTGAAAATGTGAAAATTCTGCAACATATTCCATATACTTTACTATAGTAAGTAAGATTTCGGGGGGAACTTAAGCCCGGAAGCCCCCTTAAATACGCCACTGTCTGCTATCTTCTATAATTACTTCATTTTTATTTCCTCCGCGTAATAAAAGCTCCTTGCACCCTGCCACACTGCAAGTATTTATTTAAGTCTAATTTATATGGTGTAGAGATAATTATGACTTATAAAACTTTGATGAGGTCATTGAGTTACAAAGTGGCAGCAAGGTCTGATAAAACTGTTATCTCGCTTGGTTACGCGCCAAATAATGTTTCGCTTGTCGCTTAATAAGAAGGGTTTATGTAAATTAATTGATATTAATAAGCGGTAATTGAAAACTGATTAATTATTTAATTAAAGATCTACAAATAAGCGTAATTGAAGAGTATCCAACCTAGGATCAGAAATGGTCTTCTAATAGACATTAACCCATTACTGCCCCTTGGCAACTTAAGTTGCCATGGCAATTTTTCGTCATAGCGCAAAAACTCATGGATTGGCATTGCTAGTTGTAACCGTAAAGTAACTTTGGAGTCTGTTTCGTTATAGAATTGTTGCATTTTCTTTGTATAATATATTGATGCGGGATTAGCGCTGTTTTTTGGGTACAATGTGTTTAGAAGAGAAAGACGCAACTGGATTGATTTGAAGGACTCCAGAAGGAAGGATTGAGGGTCTGTAAAGGAAAGATTGATTTGATTTTGATAGTTATGATTTTCCCGTGTATTTTCTCCTTGAAAATTGTAACTTTTCAAAATGTTCCCTTTTTTTGAATATGTTGCCTGTTGGGAACTTAAGTTGCCGGGCTAAAAAAATCAAGAAAAAAACATAAATATTTTTCAAAAATATTCTAATATATATTTTCGAGTACTAGTAAGACCAAATAGGCGAAAAAACTTTTCAAAATACCAGTGGGAAATTCTGGGCACTAATGGGTTAATAATTACCAGGGTCTAATGAATAATTCCTTCTCAGACGTATGCCATATTCCACTATAAAGTATGCTAATCGACAATAGATATCACTTCATTTCCCCTATAATTCCAAGCATGGGCGGCGATTAGGGGGGGCAAAGGGGGGCAGTTGCCCCCCCACTTTTTTGAAGTGAACCATTGATGTATATAGTTTCATTTGTGAATGTAAAATTATTGTATATATTACTGGTTATTAAAAGAATGACGCCATATATTTGCCGTTGCATGAGTACCGTACGTATTGGTTATTTCTCTTATCGTGGTGTTAAGGGAGGATGTCCGTGTTTGGGGTTGATTTTTTTTTATTTTTGAAAAGTAGTATTTTCGGAATCTACATTCTTTGAAGTTTTATTGCGGGAAGTTTCGTGTTCATACGACATGAGATTCCCTTCGAGAAATGCAAATTATTGTGTGCTTCCTTTGTATTGTCGGGCTTAAATATATGTATTTTCCGTTTTGACGTTCCCTTCAGGTTGTCTTATCATCACAATCTTCTGTAATGATGTAGTAAATATATGCTTACTTTGTCGTTCCGGAAAGAATATACAGATCACTTTATTGTTGTTTACTTTTCTGCATTCACAGTTCTTTGTTCTGGTTATTGGCCTGTGTTAGTAAACTTAGTGCCAACGAAATTGATAACTTAGAGATATATTATGGGAAAGCAATCAGGGAAGACGTTGACAAACCGCAGAAGATGAAGAAAACAGTATGGGCAACTTACTTTAATAAATACTCAACTGACGAGAAATCAACGGATATGCTATGTCCCAAAGGAAAAAAAAAAATGCTGTGAGTATAACAGATCTCAAGCAACTAAAGAACATTATAAACATAAGCATTCTTTGTATGCTGCAGTAATGGATGCTATCAAACCTTCCGGATCCCGCTCTTTTGCAAATTTTTTGCATGGGAAAGACACAGAACCCCAATGAAAGTTTCAATGCACTGATATGGCAACGATACCCAAAAACTACATTTGCGGGTTCAAAAATCGTACAAACTGCAGTATATGATGCTGTTCTGTGTTTTAATAGTAGCCGTGAAGCAAGAAAAAGTGTTCTGAAAAAGATGTGAATTTCAAGGAAGCTTACCAAGGAATCAAGAATGAGGAAAAGAAGGTGTAAGAAGGGTGAAGAAGACACGGCCGAAGACGAAGAATATGGTTATCGTGCTTTCTGAATGTTGTCATCCTCCTTATTGATGAAAATCTATTGTAAATTTTAAACTTCTAATTTCTCAAAATTGCATATTTGGACATTCATATATCATTTTCTCAAAAACTATTAACGCTAAAGTAGCCAAATTTTGCACAAATCTTACTCATATGTACCTCTATTTCCGGAACGAAAATTATAGCATAGTCCTTAATTTCCATCAATTACTGTTTGATGAATATAAAAAAATCACATTAATTAAATTCTTCAAATTAAAAAAAAATATTAGCTTTATATGTAACCTACAAAAATAATCCGAGTTCTGTAGCATCACTAGCTAGTCTAGGGTGCGTGGTATAAAAATTAAAAGAATCCCTTCAGTAATTTCCAAGAAAAAATACAAATATTTTAGGGCTCTGCTAAAAATTTGAGCCCATGCCACACAGAGAAAAATCCGTTATCCGGACAGCGGTATATTGTACGTACAAATATACGATATCCTCTTGCTTACTATAGAAATCAGTACGGAGCATACGTTATCAGTATGCTACATAGGCACTGCACTTAGATGTTACATCATGCCGTTGTAGGATGTCTGACATTTAACAGTTTTCCACATATCACATGCATATACTTATGTTACCTTCGTCAGCTATATGTTACATACATCCATTTATATGTGAGATCCTGACCGCCTACATTGTTTCATACAGAAAGTACGTATAGATGAAACACTTATACAGAAAGTATTATAAAAATGCGTTTTCAGTTATACGTCTGCTTTACGTTAAGTCCAAAAACTACAGGAATTACGCATGTATCCTATCTTTTTTAGGTACGCCACCTACATTCTTTTTTTCTCAGTGCATATGCGTAAAAGACAAGATTCAGAGGAGAAAATTAACACCGAGACGCAGAACTACTATACACGTTCACCGACCAAAAATTAAACTTCTGCGAGTAATAGCAAAGTGTTGGTTGGCAAATTTCTAGTATGCAGGCAAAACACGACATCCCCCTGAAGAAAGCTACAGGAATTGCGTTTTAATTGCCACGGAAAATTGTCCAAAATTTAACCTATTGGAACGCAATAATTCCAGCGTACTTACTTTAATGTTATTCAGCCACATTGAAATTAATTGAGATAATATTTCGCAAAAAAACAGTCATTCACAAGTTATTCACAAGTTGTACAAAATTTGACAGTTCCTAAAATGTATTTTCTTTTTTCTAATAGTAAGGAATATTGATTAAAACAGAGTAATAAGAAACAACTTCTACCTTTCCACTGTTTTGCAGTGTAATATACGAGTGAAGTGGTGTTTAGGAGTGTACGAGTGTATATACAATTAAATTTACAGTTGAACATAATTCTAGGTTTCAGAATTATTTTGTATAACTGGAGTGTGGAGTGATTCTAAGTATTGCTAAGTTTAGATGTATTCCAAGAAAGTGAAAACTGCACTTAATGGAAACAAACATATTTCGGGAAGTTGCAAAAGTATTTCTTTAAATGTCGTAGCATACCCTCGTAGTACTTACTGTCTTTCTAAGAGTAATAACATACATTTAATAGCATGTGTGGAATTAAAAATATAAGTTGTTCATTAATCCCCGGTTTCAATGTAACTTTTGCAAAACAAGCATCATTATTTATTACTATGATTAATATTATCCTTTCTATTTATTTGTTTTGCAAATTTGTTATTAAATAATTATTTAATCTGATCACAAATTTTCCAGACATAATTTTAAGATGTTCATGATCAAGAAATCAAACCTCTTCTTACACTTTAGTTGTTTAACAATACAAAGGACTAGTACCTATTTGCGTTGCTCTTGTCAATCTACTTAATAGAATATGAAATAAGATATACAGTATTTTAACTGAAAAGGATATTATCCTATTAGTTATACAACCTTCTGTCAAACAAAGTGTTAGCATCAACCAGGTAAACTAACATTGATATACAAATATTCAGATCAGTGTCTTGCCCCCCCACTTTTAACGTCCAATCGCCGCCACTGATTCCAAGGTTTAATAGGAAATTTGATTACCAACCAAAACTCCTTTATATACAGTATTTACTCTGTCTGTCTCTGTGGTTTTCTAACCAAAATTCTTTTATATATTTACCCTGTTTCTCTCTGTGGTTTTCTAACCAAAACTCTTTTATACATTTACCTCATCTGTCTCTGTGGTTTACTAACCAAAACTCTTTATATATTTACCCTATCTGTCTTGATGGTTTTCTAATCAAAACTCCTTTATACGAGGGTCATTTAACTCGAATTGGCAACACTGCTACGATTGGAATGTCGTGTGGGCAGGAGACAAATTACGAACGTAGTGTGTTCCGGGGATGTGTGCGAGTCAGTTCAACGCTGCTGCGGTCCCATATTACGGTGTGTGTGGCGAGTAGACATTGTTAAAGTGTTTGTTGTGTGAAATACCGCCCTAACGCGACGTTCACGCGTGCAGAACAGCGTGTTTATCAAATTCCAGATGGCACGAGAGCGAAATGCTAGGACGATTCACAGAGGATTAATAGAGGCCTGTTGTGAAGCTGCAATGCCGCATCCAATAGTGGCGAGATGGGTTGCAGCATTTCAGGCGGGACGACAGTCAACAGACAAAATGCACGGTGGAGGGCATATGCGAACGGTTACGAACGAAATTCATCTTGCAAGACTACGTACACTGCCTGACGGTGATCGGCGCTGGACTTGTAGTGAATTGATGCAGGAGCTGAACATTTCTTTCGGATCAGTGTTCCGCATGCTAACACAAGATCTTGACATGCGGAAAATTGCAGCCAGATGGGTACCCCATGCTCTGACAGAGGTTCAAGAGTGGTATAGGTGGCAATGTGAGCGCCTATATCTTCAGCGTTAGAATGAGGAAGGTAATGACTTCTTCCAACGCATTATTGCAAGTGACAAATCGTGGGGAAGATCCTACGAGCCTGAATTAAACGTCAGTCGAGTGAATGGCGCCGCCCAGAATTTCCACGACCGAAAAAGCTTAGGCAAGAGCCAGCAAACATGAAGGTGATGATAATGTCATACGACCACAAAGGCATTATTCTGTAACATCAACTTCCACCGGCCGTTACTGACAATGCTGTATACTATGCTTCATACCTCAGACACCATTTGCGACTTGCATTGCGGCGCAAAGGTCCACACCTCCTGGAGTCTGGACCAATTCTCCTACACGAGAATGCCAGAATGCCAGAGAAAATTCTAAAAGGAATGGTGTTTGTTTGATACGTTGAGTCGCTAGCGAGTAAGAGACGCGATCCGTGGTCAAGCTGCGAGAGCAGGATTCCGTACATACAATGCCAAGCATTTCGTTTGTGAGTGGTTCGGTGGCGTGTTCTAAAGTGCGATTTCCTTTTCCAGAACTGATTGCAATGACTGACAACTTCAGGCCTTATCAGTTCGAACCTCGAACTAGTGCAGCGGAGGAAGAACAACAAATGAAAATAATTCTTTTCGTGGTCTTTGCGAAAACTTTGACTGGTGCGGTTGCAGATGTTGCTCTTACATGGCTACCGAAGAAGAAAATACGTGTTGAGAGCGAGACAATAGGGTATAAATAATATCAGAGAAAGTACTGAGTGTATAAAATTGCACGAAAACTTTACTAGTGTTATTGTAAATATTGATTCTTTAAATACCGCCAGAATTCATGATAAACTCAAAAGGCAGAATTGTGAAAGATAAGCTGACATCGTACACAAATGCTATGTGGCGATTTGTAGCTTACAGGTAGTTCGTGTACTGGATCAATTCATGGAATGCCTAAGGAAAAATGTACGAAAAGTGATATCAGCTTGTGTGGTAAAGAAAATCCGTGAAACATTACACTGTGTGTTAAAACATTTTACCGAGAATCCTGAGAAGTCGTATTGTCCATTTTTTGACAACCAGACATCGGAACCGTGCGAAGATTTAGAAATGTCATCTGCATATAAAAATTAATTTTGATGATGGGCTGCACAAAAGTTTTTATATTATAAAACGTAGTTTTTCCTACAAAGTATAAGTTCAGAGTTGTACAAAACTAACTAACAAAGTTTCGAAAGCAATACAATTTAAATAGATGGCGGACGAGATTGCTACAACACCTAAGTACCTTTTCTTTAATCTTTATTCCCAAATATGAGTATGTTCATTTTCAGATGTTGTTACAATTTTTAATGATGACCCTATAATTTTGTGCTTAAAGGTATGTACAGGAGGAGGAAATGTGGCGAAAATGAAATATGTCTAACATCTGTAAACTTTGCCAGAATACGAAAAGTTACCGGTTAAATTTGTTTTATTCGCATCGCTCTCCACGGAACAACCCTTGTCAGCCGTTTCATAATCATTGTCACCTGATACAGAAAAATTAAACGATGAATCAATATCCTGGGGAACACTGTCATCGTCACTGATTCCTTCTACAAGCCGGTATATTTCACTCCCCAATTCAAGCTGTATAACAGTTCTATTTACATTTATTTCTAAAGCAGTACCTTCAGAATCATGAGTGACACCATCGCTATTACCCTCTAATACCTCGTCTTGACTACAATCGGCAATCGCGTCTTATACTTTTTTTTTTTTTTTTTTTTTTATGGTGGTTACTGGACATACATCTTCCCTTGCTCAATGGCTCGAATCTTAAACCTTACTTGGAACAGCATTCTTTCTCACTTCACGTGTAAATGATTCTCCTGGCATTAGTTTTTTTCTCTCTCTCAGTAAATATGACTGCTCGAAATCGGACTCTTCAAAATGTTTGGAACAAACACGAGTGTTTTTATTTGGCACAAAAATTTTCCTATTGATTTTCTTGAGCTATAATTTATGTCGATTTGGTGATTTCTCACAACTTGAAAACGTAAAAAACAAAAACAATAAATAAATAAATAAATAAATAAATAAATAAATAAATAAATAAATAAAATTATGTCTCTCAGCTTTAATCGCTCGACAATTACAATCGGAAACACAGCACGTGTCGGGCATTTCTATCTTACTTCACAGACAGCACGCACTGTACTAATGCATATTTTCTACTTCGCACAACATTACGGAATTACTGCTCTCTCTATATTTTTATACTACTGCTGAAGGAAAAAACAACTAACATAAACATCCCTCAAGAATTCAACACAAAGCAAAACTGCTAACGAGCTCAAAATAATTTATAAAATCCACTGCACTATTAAAGGTTTATCAGCTGCGGACAAGGGAGTGGGTGCTGACTCCTCGGTAGCCCACGTGTAACGTCATCATTTGCGATTCATCAAAAACAATCGCCTATAGAATCAGATCAAGACGGCTTATCAAGATTTTTAAAAAATACGTCTCTCTCTCTCTCTCTTTTATTATTATTATTATTATTATTATTATTATTATTATTATTATTATTATTATTATTATTATTATTATTATTATTATTATTATTATTATTATTATTATTTACTTTTTCTATTGCCCCAAACATCTTTCTAAGTCGAACTGCTCCTTTAATGAAACAAAATTATATTGTAATGAGCAACGTTTCCCAGTGCAAAAGACGCAAAATCATCGAGATCCTAACCTTGTAATTAGTAATTATTGCAAGTAATTTGTTGGATTTAGAAAATTCTAGGATCCCACTTTAAACTACAGACTAGAGGTCTGCACGGACCGGAATTTTTAGCCCAGCCCAGTCTAGCCAGGCCCATTAATTTATTATGTGACGCCTGACCGGGGTCCGAAATATGTTTTAGCCTTTCAGTTTGACCCCGACCCGAGTTCGTGTGATAATCAAATGAGCCCGAAATAAGCCCGATTTACAGAAACTTAATAACTAACTCAAAATTATATTTTTATTTACAACAATTAGAGGTTTAATTTTGCAGATGTGCTTTAAAAGTTCTCTAGAAACAACGGTCCCATAACTATCGTTGTCAGTATATTTACAAAAGTTAGGCCCGAGAAATATGGTTGTATAATTAAAATTCACTACCCGAGCCTGGCTCCGGCCCAAACTGATATAGATATGTTTTATAGGGCCGAGTACGGCCCGAGCTCGTTCAGACCTCTATTAGACCTTGTCCTATACAGCTTCGCTGTTGACAAACAAGCATAAATACAAGTCAATCATTGTATAAAGCAGCGTTTCGCAACCTTTTTCAACTTGCGGCACACTACAAGTATAACTTGAATTCTCGCGGCACACTCATGTAGATATATTTATTATTATTATTATTTGTAAATATAAAATACCGTGGTAATTTATTTCTGTGATTACTGATCTCCTCACAGAGAAGAAAGCTCGATGACTGGTTTTCGGTAAATTATTATGCTTATTTTTCATTCTAATTTAAAAATACAAAACAATTGCAATGAGATATATGAGACTCAAGTTTTTAAAAATACACTTTCTTTTTCGAAAACTGTATCCAACCTTTCACTAAGAAGGAAGATCACTAAATAACGAACGAACAAACAAATTTCTTTTACTTTTAAAACACATTTGTATGCATGTTTAATTTGTAGAAAAGATTGAATAATATTACGGAATAGTCTGCAACAATAAAGAAGCAATAATGGTCATAACAATGATAACAAATACTTTTTTCAACATTAAAAATGTACAGAAAAGTAACTGAGTATGAAAATTAAAATTGTAGATTCATAGTAGAGGTTCATAGTATGTGAAACACATACATTTTCCCCTATGTTTTGCAATTTGATTGCCATCAATTAATAATTTTATTTCGATTTCCTCGCGGCACACCAGTGTGCCATGGCACGCCGGTTGGGAAACGCTGGTATAACGTATTGAAACCAGGGACAAAAGTACGGGGAACGCGGGGACGGCTTCCCCCACCTCCAAAAAATATGTTCGGCGTATCCCCAGTTCTTAAAAATTACAATGGGCAAAGATAGGCAGGAGGACGGCGTGACGTCATACCGCTACCTACCATCCCCATACCTTTTCAGATCCACTTTTACCCCTGATTAAAACTACCATTAAAGAGTAAGCATCCGCCAACGAAGCAGACGTCAATTCGATTTGACAATAATGACTTCAGTTAGCATAGATATACCCTCTTTAAATTGACTTTCAAACTAGGAAAGTAAAACTATATTAATTTAGTTTCAAAGCAAGAAATGTTAGTAAATAAATTTTACTTTCTCTTAAATCTACTGTGAAAGATATGAGTGGTGGAGCAGATCGTTAAAATGTCGGTTGAAATGTTTGCTTTCGTATCTATAGAGAAGCCAATAGCGGAAAGAAATACCTTCAAAGATTGTTTGTTTGTGGAACATAATCGATTTACTGAAGCTGTCAACGAGATGGCAAGTGTCAAACCGAGAAGATAGGAGTAGGGAGGAAAACAGAGAAAAAGAGGAAACGGGAAACAGTGCTGTCAGGTAGGGGATTTTTTTCGCAAAACGGGAATTTTTGAATACTGGCGGGTATTTTTCTTTAAAATAAGCTGCACATTTTTTGAGACATTCTTAACTTTTCTGGTATGTTTGTGGCAGGGCCGAGCCTAGACAATTTGCCGCCCCGTATAATGGTATCATTTGCCCCCCTTTCCCAGAAAGAACCAAGATTTTAAATATGCTACCCGATCATGAACAACAAACTGGAAGGAAAGAGCACTGGCACTCAGAAAGGCCTAAACACTACAAATACAATTTTGTTGTGTCTGTTTTATCTTTAAATAATAATATATTATGTTAGTGAAGGATAAAGCAAACACATTTGCAGAGGAAACATGATAATCTCTTTTTTTTTTTTTAAAAAAAGGAAAATTTAATATCGAGCTTCAATCTCAATATATCAGCTTTCAATCCTAATGCAACTAGCTTTTTTATCTTTATTTCTTGATTTTCCTTCTATATCTGTTAATTTTTTAAAAAAATGCTTCCATCTTCTATGATATGGAACTTGTTTATGACAAAGACGAGACTAGTTTTCATATCAAAACCGTGATAACTAACTAGGCCTAAATGGAACAGCAATTCACTAGTGTTCGAGAATTGAGTTCTTGTATTTGACAACAATCAAGCAACATTTGGGGATTTGTTTGATCATTTGCTTTAGCACTGTCCATGTGATCTTAAACTAATGCGACCTAAAACATGATTTATGAATGTAGTATTCAAATAGAAAGTCAGCTTAGTAAATTTAACTACCATAATCATTAAGACTGTTTTCAACAAGAAATATTTATTTTAAATAATATAGTTATGACAGATTTTGCCGCCCCGTTTAAATGAAAGTGTTGCACATATGGTAAAGCCAGCCCTGGTTTCTGTTTCGTTCAATATCTTCTTCCACTCACTATATACACACAAGTATATCAGCGTAACACTTACTAGTCAGTGGAACAAGCTGTGCAACGCACCGGGGCTCCTGGACGAAAGGGCCCACGCGCACTCTGTTTAAAAATCATATTACTTATTACCAAATAGTGAAATTACCGTGTAATTAATTTTGTATAATCTATTGTATGTCAGATATGTACACTCATGTTCAAAATTATTATCGCATGTCTATAAATATGTTGTTGCATGAATATAATTTGATAACGAATTCGCCCGGTATTTCTTATAATGTTAGTAGGCCCTATTTGTATAATCGGTAAAGACATGTATGTGGCAAATTTCATGTCAAAAGAGCAGTAAATAAGAATGATAAGACGATTAAACTTTCTTCTCCATTTAGCAACATTTTGTTTTACTCATTCTAATTTTTGTATTTATAATTCTTTTCCTGTGAAATTTACCACAAATATACATTTCCCGATTATACACATAATCAGTATTAAAAATGCCCTGCAGAATCATTATCAAATTATATTCTTACAAATAGACTGTTATAGATATGCGACAATCATTTTGGACATGAGTGTACATTATAAAGTTTAATATCAGTAGCAAACGTCTTTAGATCTTCCCTCCCATTATAGAATTTCCAAGTTCAAATAATGTTTAAACTATACAAATCATTTAAATATTGAAACGTTTAAAGCAACTGGAATTGTACAGTACAATAGGCAATATCTTGCAGATAGCCAGATTAGTTTGGGTCACTGAACGCAAAAAAAAAAAAAAAATCACTGGAAACACGGCGAAACCGAATATCAACATGTGGGTCTCTAAGAGCACAAGTAAATCAAAGTCAATTACCAAACTTCTGGGGGAAAAGGGACATAAATTTGCACGGTACGGTTGAATACATGGAAGAATTAATATTGTTTTTTTTTTTTTAATTATCAGAGTAATTGTAATATTTGGACAGAATCTCTTAAATTCTGAAAGGGGCTTCACACAGAGATCTTCATTTATTTATTTATTTGTCATCAACACGACAGAGAGAAACCCAATTATAGGTCAGTGTATTACAAAATAAATTTACAATATTTTGTTGAACATATTATATTACAAATGTTAATTTCTTTGTGTTCGATACATGATTTGTTATAAGAAGAACATATTCTTTAGATTGATGATTAAAAAATACGTTGGTCCTTGCTTTATTGTAATAAAATATACCAGAGTTTTTAACACGAGTTTTAAGTGTCAAAACATGAACATTTAGTGTCGATATCAAATCCGCACAATTAAACTCGTTTTACGGAGAAACATCATATCTATCACGTTTCGCCTGTGTTCAACTGTAGGGATACAGAAGTTGTCTGTTAATGTTAGATAGTTTTCTTAAGATGGATAAATTCCAGTTCTATTGTATACCAAGTATTTGATAAATTTAGATTGGACTTTTCCAGTCGGTGTTGGTATTGCTGTTGCGATGGCTTCCAGATCACAGCACCATATTCCAGTTTTGATCGGACATAGGAATAATACATTTTTGTTAGTGTGGTAATATTGTTAAAGCCCTTCCTTTAAACTCCTTAACGATGAAATATGTCCAAAACACACACACATATATATATATATATATATATATATATATATATATATATATATATATATATATATATATAAAAGTAGACGATTTCCTTGTTCACTAAACGCACCGTATCATTATGATAGTTACCGGTATCTATCTTTATGATTTTGTTAAAATTGAAGAAATTGAACGATCTAATAGGCTTGTTTAGTTTTAATGGTGTTTCCCAGGGACGCATGTAGGGGACGGGTTTTGGGTATCTAGACCTCTCCCTCTCCAGTATCCCGAGTTATTCTGTAAATTTAGTCTAATTTTAGGGATGATTCTACAAATTTTAATATAATTTGCCCTCGTGTTGAATTTTGATTCTCCTAAAAATAGCTTTGGACCCTTTGTTATGATAAGGGTTTATCTATCGTGTTCAAGTTTCAACTTTTATATTCTCGCTAACTAGGGGACCACACAAATACCAGGTCTTCAGAAGATATTTGTAGCGGCACAGAAACATATATTAATTCATCTAAACAGGCATAGCCAACGACATCATGAAGGAAGAAAGACATTGAGATCAAACTCGGAAAACACAAAAGGAAACAAGAGAGAACTGTAACCATTAACTCCTGCAAAATGACCCTAGGTACCAAACCATGAACGCAAAGAAAACATGGGGGGGGGTTGCCCACATGTCGAGACAGAACTTCTGTGCCAAGCTATGAGACGTGACAGAGCTCTTCCAACAGACGCCGAGACGAGACATGACTTTCTTGGTAACTTTTCGAGCCAAGACAGCATTACCACTGTCTTGTAGGCAAACTTAGGGGGTTCAGTCACTGTATATCAAAATAACGGAATTATAAGGGTTGGTTGAAAACTGATTGATGTTAAGGAGTGGCGCACTTACACATCTTGCAACCACTGGCGCAAATCCCGGAGGAGGAGGAGGATATGTCCCCTTCAATCTTGGAACCGGGGGACTGTCCCCCCCCCCAATAATTCGATTTGAAATGTGATTTTCATCTCCATTGTGGATGAGGATTATTGTGGATGCCTAAGTAGAAACGTACCAATTATAAATATACATGTATTCAGATTTCAGAGTGTGGTTAGCGTACGCGCCTTTGGCGTGGGAGACCCAGGTTCGATTCCCGGAGGGAGCTCATGTAGTTCGGATTCCACGTTAATCAGTAGGTCCACGTCTCATATAGCCTCGCTGCTGAACGGAACGTTAAACTCAAAATCAAATCAACTCAACTCAGATTTCAGAAAGTGTTCACGGCACTGATTTGTAATACTGATATGTACCACCACTTCATTTACATCGCCTAATATATAATATACAATAGATTCACCTCAGATATCAGATTCATCTACCGTAATATATGTCTCACCCTCCCCTCCCTTTCAGAATAAACTTCAAATCTGCCCGCCTCCCAATGTTGAAGACAACTCTGCTCCCCTGATCCTCCACAACATTGTTTTTCAACTTCATACATATTTTGAACATCGCTTTTTTTTAAAAAAAAATATATGAGAACGGTCTTACCCCCCCTCCCCCAATGCTGAAGACAGAATTGCGGCGCTGCTTGCAACTCTAGACAATTCTAAGCTTACATACAGTTAGACTGAGCATTCTCCATTCGGGCTGAATAACAAGTTATCCCTCCACTCTACAGCTCACAGATGACGAGAAGAACCCTAAAAGAGGGGTAGCAAGAAAAGGTCAACGACACGGTCAAGTCCATTTTCGGTTTTTGAGGTGTGGTCTATACTTAGATGTCGTCTGCTACTCCGGGTAGTTATCTGTGTGCTATTCCGTGGTGTCATTTGAAACCCCCGTACGAAAAGTGGGCGAGTCCATACCTACGTCACACTACTTCTGCTAGGGTTCTTCTCGTCATCTGTGAGCTGTACATAATATTCTTCCACTTGTTCTCCCCACTTCTTATACATTTCCCTCTCTTACAGCGTTCCTGAACTCTAACAGTAAACCATTCAGCACAAAGAAAATTCTTTCTTTTTTTTTTTTCGTTTTCACCACGAAAGATCTATTTTCCAAATTTATGCGATTTAACTGTCCATCTGGAAATATCTCCAAAAGGATTCTAAGTCCATAGGTCCAAAACTATGGGACCTACCGTAGTCGGGTCAATATTTCACTTAGGAACTAATATGTGCCCTATAAAAAAATCCATGTTTCAAAATCCTGCAATACTTCCGCAACAGTTTTTATAGAGGGAGTTTGGCTACGGGCATATAATTTGAACTACTCACCAACCAGGACATATAGTAGTTCCTAAGTGAAGTCTTGACCCGACTACGGTTATGCCCCATAGTTTTGGAGCTATGGATATTTAAATTTGAATTGTTCATGATTTCGGCAGCCTATAACTCCGAAAGGAAGCATTTGTGCACCCAGGTTGGTCTATACTTTTTGCCTTATCTTGATGTCACGAATCACCTTCCAAACGTTGTCGGCGTTGTTTTGAAACACCCTCTATAAAGTTTTATAAGATTACTTTATTGTAAAATGAAAAAGGATTGTCATGAATATTGGTTAACCTTTCGGGGACTTCAATCCTTATCGGAAAGGAGGAAATTTATGCTCAAATTCTTTATTTAAATGGTATTGGACAACAAATATAGTAGCGAATATTGCTTAGAAAATATTGGAATAAGAATTCCGATTTATAGTGTTAGGAATCGATCGACATTTGTAGCACTAAATTCTATACGTGAAATACTTAAGAAGAGTAGTAACGTTTTACAGCAATTTAAAATTAAAATGTGTTAAGAGAAATAATAGAGCAATTATTATTAAACTGTTTTAACTTTATGACAAGGGATCCAAGCTGCCAATCCTGATTTTACTGTTATTATGTATTTTCAGTGTATTTTTTATCCAAAGAACCAATCTTTTATGTTGAAATATGACAATAAGTGACAAAGATTTTTTTTTAATGACGAATATGCAATTTTAAGCAAGGTTGACCCATTCTTTTAAATGGTAGTTTAATGAAACTTTAATTTGCATAGTTTTGTTATTGGTATATTATGAAATTAACTATTTTTTAAATTTTAATCTAGTTTTATAAATCAGTTTGAAACATAATTTAAATAGGTGAGAAGGGCCTTTATTTGCTCTAATATTCATTCTCGTAATATTCATTCTAATATTCATGATTTGCTCTAATATAAATTCATTCATATTATAAATTTTCTGGTCTGTTTAAAATGATAATATAATGCTTTTAATATAGTGCTATATTTTTGCTTATGAGCTGTTCTCAACACTTACAATAAAGTTATTATTATTATTATTATTATTATTATTATTATTATTATTATTATTATTATTATTATTATTTTTTTTTAGCACATACACAGACGACACTGCTATTCCAAAGATAAGAAGAAATATATATATATTATATTTTAGTTGGCAGGAAATTTTTTGCATTTGATCGGGAAATTTCATGGCTGTGGACGGGAAATTCGCTGCCTCTGAAACTGACAACACTCCAGGGAAAGTGCAAAAAAATAATAAAAAAAAGAAAGAAAAGAAGAGCGGTAACAGAAACCCAAAAAGAATTCAGCAGAAGAAATGACGAAGATAAACGACATGAAACCTGAGAAGACCGATCGAGAAATTTTAGTTTTTTTAAAAAAATAACATTTTCGAGAGAGAAAAAGTACAAAATGACTCCATGTCTGGTGTCAGTTAAAGAACTTTATCATCACTTTTCTTACATCAATTTTTAAATGTCTAGTATTGGGTCACTCTTTCACTCTTACATACGAGGGTTGTTATCAAAGTTCTACGCCCACCTATAAACGGAGCAGCAGAGAGTTTATGGATGGTTTTACTTTTCAACATAGTCCCCTGACAAATCAACACATTTTGTCCATTGATGTTTAAGTGCGTTAATACCGCTGATAAAAATTGATTTGTCGAAGGCTTGTAAAATTTCATCTATGGCATGCATGACGTCATCATGAGTGTCAAAATGAGTACCTTCCAACTTCTTTTTGAGTTTTACAAAGAGATGAAAGTCAGAAGGTGTCAAATTAGGCGAATAAAGTGAGTGTAGACCAACCCGTAGCTACAATCGTGAATTGCTGCCATTACGATGACTGATTTGTGGTTAGGGGCATTGTCTTGATGGAAAAGCACACCTACTGACAGTTTCCCACGACGCTTCTGCCGAATATTATCATGCTGCAGTTGTTGTAGAGAATTTGCGTAGTATTTCCCAGTTACTGTCTGCCCCTTTGGAAGATAATCCACCATCACTGTTCATTCCGAATCCCAGATAATTGTACCATTAATTTTTTAGCTGAGGGCACTGACTTGGCCTTCTTCGAAGGCGGGGTAGATGAGGGATGTTTTTACTGCTTGGCACTTTGGTTGGACTCCCGATGGTAATTGTGGACTCAGGTTTCATCTACTGTTATGAATCGAGTGGGAAAGGCATCAGGATTTGTCCGGAAGAGATGAAAATTGTCCCTTGAAATGTTGCATCTTGTGACCTTTTGATCAGGTGTCAAAAGTTTTGTCACCTATTTCGCGTAAACCTTGCTCATTCCCAGATGCTGGGTGATAATTCCATCAACGCTTCCAGTAAATACGTCTACTGTCTCAGCAATCTGCCTAATGGTCAGTCGCCGATCATTTATGATAATTTCATGCATTTTGCCAATGTTCTCCTGAGTTAGTGCTTCCACGGTCCTTCCTGATCCTGATTGAGGGTCATTTTCAATGAAGGTTCTCCTCTACTTAAATTCAGCTGCTCATTTCTTTACCGTGTAGTATGATGGGACACTATCACCTAAAGTAACAATCATATCGGCCTGGATCTCTTTCGGCTTTAAACCTTTCTTGTGGAGATTTTCAATAAAATCTCTCGCCTTCAATTTCTTCATTTGGTCACACTTTGCTTACCCTTTTGTCTTTCTGGACCTGTAACAACTAGGGATAGCCAGAACCGGTTCCTGGTGGAACCGGTTTTCGGGTCTGAACGGATCCGGTTATAGAAGATCCGGTTCCGGAACCGGTTCTTCGGATCCAGGTCTGGAACCGGTTCTGAAAACCGGATCCCCGAAAACCGCTTCCCCCGGAACCGGAACTTTGTAGCCATCCCTAGTAACAACAGAATAAAAGTCGATATTAATACCAAATTTGGTATGAAAACATAGGAAGGTTCAATAAATATGTCCTAAAAGTATTACATGTCTAAAGCTTAGAATTTATGAAACTGCCCTCGAATTAGTCATGATAAAAAGAAAAGAAGTACAAAAGCAAAGAATGATGTTAATTTTTTACAGAATCTACTGAAGGTCCTGGATTTGTTTCCTTTTAAGAGCTCAAGATTCTTCAGTATTAATAAATAGGTAACTAAATAGTGGACTAAATATGGTTACAAGAATATTGTAGATACCTGACAGTTATAACGCCAGCTCTTATTGCTGGACTACAATGATGTGTAGATGCAGAAGTTTTGCTAGTTATAAACACAAATTGGTGAGATTATTATTATTATTATTATTATTATTATTATTATTATTATTATTATTATTATTATTATTATTATTATTATTATTATTATTATTATTGAGAATTATAAGGGCCGTGGTGGTTCTGTGGTAGAGTGATCACCTCTAGTGCATAGGGTCCTTGATTCGATCCCAGCTCGCTCCAAGTATCAATGTTTGAAACATATTAATGTTTTATTAAATAACTGAACATTGTATCCCCCAACAGCAGAAGAAAAGTTCGGTAACTCTGCCTTCTATATAAAATTTTAAACAACAAAATCCAAGTGTTGCATTTACTTGAACTTCTGAAATTTAAAGTCTTATTTCACTGTAGAACATTAAAAACTAATATGATGAAAAGTTCACCTAGTTGGAGCATGTGTGACCTCTGCACACAAACTTTGTGTGGTTGATCCAAATATTGATATATTTAGATTGTCCTTCAGTAAATTTAAGGAAGCAGTAAATTCTTTAAATTCCAGAATCGATGATTAACCAGTCATTAAAATTATCACTTGTTTGCTTATATTATTACTATTATCTGTTTTTGTAAATACTGTAAATGGGTATCGTTACCTACATTTCTCTAAATAAATAAATAAGTGAACTTTGTGGTAAACAAACACCGTGTGCGTGGGTTTTCTCGGGGTTCTCCCGTTTCCTCCCACTTTCTTCATTCCACCATTTTATTCATTTCTCATCATCATCGTAACCTTTAACCCAGCCGACATAGGTGTGGGATGTAAAACGCAAACATTTCATTTTTTGAGAATTCTATGCTGTTATTTTCTAACCAACTAACTCTATGGCCAATGGAATCCGAAGATTCAATGCCGCGTTCACAAAAAAAAAAAAAAAAAAAAAAAAAAAAAAAAAAAAAAAAACTCTTCACTGACTTCTATCCTTAGCCAACTGGATCCAGTTTATGGCCTCTCGGTGGCAATTGTGGACCCAGGTCTCTGCGAGATCCAGCTTAATATTTTCCTCCCATCTGCGCTTAGGTCTTCCTAATGGTCATCTTCCGATTGGACTTCCAGTTAAACTTTGAAAGAGTTCCTAGTTTCTTCTATTCTGGCTACATGACCTGCTTACCTGTGCCTTCTAGATATGATGGCCCTAACAATGTTTGGTAAACGGTATAAATTATGAAGTTTAGCCATACCCGATTCCCCTTCCTCCTGGGTCCGGATATTCGTCTCAGGATCTTGTTCTCAAATACTTTCAGTCTGCGTTCTTCCTCAGAGTAAGCGATCACGTTTCGCAACCATACAGAACAACAAGCATGATTATCGTTTTATATATTTTAAGCTTCAAATTCCTCGACAGAATTCACGATGACAAAAGATTTTGAACTGGATAATAACATGAATTTCCTGCTTTTAGTCGACATTTAATTTCTTCGTGAATATGGTTTTCTCCTGTTAATATTGATCCTAGGTATTTGAAATTATTCACTTTATCGAAAGTATTATTTGTTATTTTAACTCATTTATAATGTGCAGTAATACGATCTGGACAAGCTTCCATGTATTTCGTTTTCTCTGCATTTACTTCTAAACCCATGTCCCTGCAACCCATGTCCCTGCAGTATGTTTAATAAGACCTCTGCATTTCTTTCGATTGTTCTCCTATCATCCCCTATTTAGATCATCGGCATACGCCACCTGGTAGAGGTCTGCATGGGCTCGGGCTTAGAGAGCATATATCACTTTGGGCCCGGGCTGGGCTCGGGCAGTAGGCTAAATTTTTAAATATACAACCTTATTTCTCGGGCCTTTTCGGACCTAACTTTATAAATATACTGTACAACGATATACTGTATATTGCACCGTTCTTTCTGGAGAACTTTTAAAGCACATCTGCAAAATTAAATCTCTAATTGCTGTAAATAAAAATATAATTTTGAATTAATGATTAAGTTTCTGTAATTCGGGTTCATTTCGAGCTCATTTGATCACCACACGAGCTCGGGGCGGGCTCGGGCTTAAATGCTAAAACATCTTTCGGACTCCGGTCGGGCCTCACATTATAAATTCACGGACCGGTCCGGTCCGGGCCCGTGCTCAAAATTCCGGCCCGTCTAGACCTTTACCACCTGGTGAATACCTATGCTGCATTTGAAATCGCAAAAAAGGTCGGAACAACGAGCGGCAATTACGAAGGGTGGCATCAAGTAAACAAAGTTGGGAAGAACTATCTTAGATGAACACTTCCTGCTATCTTCCAACAGACTCTTCACTTTGCAAGACAGAATTGCAGTGATAACAGCATTTACTATATTTAATTGTGCTTCTTTGGTACTACAATCTTACTCAATACAGTGTTGCTAGGTCAGAGAGCCAAAATATATGTATGTCTACCGTAAAAATATGTTAAAATTCGTACTCTTATTAAAATGTCTGAAATTATTTCTTCTGTCTGTGTGCTTACAACAGTTTTCAGCTACTTCTTCAAGACAGTAGACCTACTTAATAGATAATGCCGAAACAAAGGAATTGAAGTAATTTCTTCTTGCAGCATTCAGAGACATCATAAATCTCAAATCAACACACGCAATAATCGATTTTTTTTTTTTTTTAATGAATTGGATAGTTTTGCCCTTTCCGGTCGTTTGTCGAGCGGAATTTGATAATCTTGCCCATTCCATTCCAATGTCTAACAGTGAGGACGCCACCTTTAATTTCTTAGGGTGGACAAGCGGTAGAGCATAGGCAGTTTAGGGGAGCAGTTATTTCATGTATACCGAAAATAATAATTACATATTACTTGTCCTACCTTACAATGTAACATGTCTGTGGGGACAGTCGAGAGGCAAATGATGTTACTAATGGAACTCCTGTTCCCTTTAGTGTCATTCAGATCGGTAACCAGCCCAAAAATGTAGGAGGGGGCCGGTAGAAGTTGTGGGAGGCGATCCAATCATATTATGGTTCATCACCATATTATAGTTCATTTGCAAGCCTACCGTGAAAAATTTAGGGGACATCAAAAATTTAGGGGGAGCCGGCCCCCTAGCCCCACGTGAATACGGGTCTGGTGTCATTACTGATGTTGTCACGCACGATATGCTTTTTGCAGTTGGTTTCATGCAATGTCGAATATTAAGTAGTTGCTTGAATTCGGTGCTACTACACCTAATGGACAATAGTTAAACAATTATTATCTTATTTTAATAGCAGTGTTCGAATTAAACTTCCGGACGAGGGGGTATATAAACAAAAATGGCATAATATATACAAATATACGGTATTATAATTTTACACTGCAAACAATAATAATTCTTAACATATACCAGTTAAGTAATAATAACAACATTACTAACTACTGTAGTAATTAATGGAAGTGACAACTCGCCACGCCATGTTTGATCTCACTCGTCTATACAGTAACACAATACTAAAGTTAACGGTGATAGTACGCGTTGAAATAAAATGTTTTAAATTTTCATGTTAACACATTAGAAATTTCATTAAAGAACTATTTCAAGAGTGTGTTTGCAGTAATTAATTGCAATATTAGTAATTGTCTTCACATATTTATACAAGAGAAAAATATATCCCCACACATTTTGTACTTGTCACGAGCCGAGTGTGACGAGAGAGGAAAATCACCCCATTAATTCGAATCCTGGTTAATAGATGGTGTTAATGTCGTAGGTTACCACTGATATTTCGCTTACCTCTCTGCGGTAAGTGTTTAGGGGGGGGGGGCGAGAAAAGTAAATTTACTTTTAATAGCATTGCGTGGAAGGGATGTCCACTCTACTCTTTTGTGAGCAGTTAAGTTTAATCAGCTTAAAAGCCATTTATTTGCTGTGCATTGCAACTAAAATAAAAACAAGCATTTTCATGTTAAAAGGATTCAATGTCAATTTTAATCTGAATGGATGAGTGTATGTTTCTTGAGTATGACCTAACAGAAAACCACAAGTAGCCAACGAATAAAACATCACATATGACCAAGACTAACCTGTTATTATCGTGTTTCTTTAACAGTTTTTGGAGCTTCTCTGCAATTAGTTCCGTGATCGGCGGCGATGAACCTGTAGCCTCTGCCGTGTGTTTAGCAACGCCCCATTTAATTAACGAAGATGCAACTTGCTCGTCTCTGCCCTCGGTGGTACTGGATATTTGTGATTCGATTTTTTTTTTTTTAACTAAATGCGAACTGACGACCTAATTGAATCGTAAACACACTCAGTCGAATCGGAGATTGAAACAGAAACTAATTACGATGAACCTTTAGACGTAGAACTAAAAACGTGATCGTTGACAACAGAGAAACAAACATATGTAAAAATGTTAGTCTCTGAATAAGAATGACGACAAATGTCAGATAGACGAAAAATCGACGAAGAATCCGGAATCATCTAAATCTGAATATTTACATGAGTATAACGGTTCCTTATTTCATTATTTTTTCTCATTTTTGATTTTTTAAAAATGATTTTGTCATCAGATGAATGTTCTTCATTGCTTGCTCAACGTCTGCAGGTCAGTTGATAACTCGCGGACTCTACTAAGCGTTGCTTAAAAAAAAAAAAAAAAAAAAAAAAAAAAGTAAATTACAACGTCGGCTGTTATTTAAAAAAGAAAACATTTTGCGTTACAAAATGCACATTCGCTTGCATTGATATTTTTTAAAGAGTGTATTATCATTTTTGCTTTAGTTTCATCTTTTTAACTTGTTTTTGTTTTCTAGTTCATTGTCCTAATTAAATACTGTACATAGAAGTTACATATTAAAATATTATTACAGAAAATCAAAGTAATACCACAATGTATTAATCGTTACATATACCAAATGTTGTAGCTTGGCGATATTCATTGAGGTCTGTTCGGACAAACACGAGAAATATAAAAGGACCACCAAACGTTAGCTTCGTATGGCTGTCTGTTGTATAGAATAATACAAAACTAGAAATTACTACCAAAAAAATCTGTAGATCATACCAAAAATTCTTGTTACCCATATCAACAACTATAAAAAACCTGTAGATGTACAGATAAATCTGTAGACCTGGCAACACTGACTCAATGTAGCAATCTTTTCCTGATGATGCTCAAAACACGCTTGGCTTTGCTGATGGGCGCAACGGCTCAATAGCGCCTTCTACCGTATATTTATAATTATAACAACATACAGATTATGAGGCCTATGGACAAAAGACAATGATCAATATAAGCTTTGTTCCTTAGCAATTGCCAAGCATTGTAGATATATCTTTGGCAGTAAAACAATCCCCGTTGTATATCAATCAATATATACGTATATAATGTTTTTAAAGTTAACCTAAAATTATGTGATAAAAAACATTTATAAAATATAGTTTCTACTGCTATGGCTGTATACATTCCTTTTTCTTGTTCTCTGTGTGACACGAAAGCTTCCTAAATACTGTATATAAATAGAAAATGAAAGGGATAACAATGCTTTGTGTTGCATTGCGGTGTTTCTCACATTTCGTGTTCAGAATCAGTAGAAATTCAACAGTTGATGGAACACTTAAGACCCTTTTTTGTATTCATTTCCATATCCAGGTCGAATGTACTCTCTCTCTCTCTCTCTCTCTCTCTCTCTCTCTCTCTCTCTCTCTCTCTCTCTCTCTCTCTCTCTATATATATATATATATATATATATATATATATATTCCTCATGATATTCTACATTTTAAAAAAAACGGTGCTAATGTTTACTGCTAAATAAGTTTGTTTTCTTTACCTCTTCTTATTTATGATAATATCTTGTTCAAGTGCTCTTTTATAAATTATCCTTAGGTTTACCGTCTTGTTAAGCTACAGGGTGGCCACAAAGACCCGTTACCCCTTGATAAATTCTAATGTAAGCATATGAAACAAGACTTAGTCCTGCACCCATATTGATCTTTCTCCGTGCAAGAATTATATCAAACGTAGACATGGATCGCGGAGTGAAGGCGCTCCTTCAGACGTTAGACGCAATACCAAAAAACGCGGCAAAGTGATCTTTATCGATGAGTGTGCAATTTGCAGGAGTTCTCGCGCATGGAATGTGGTATTTTCGACCAAGGACCAGGGTTGCCACACTCGAGACTCGCGATGATGCCAAACACGGGTCTGAATTATGCTAGATTTTTGTAAATTATGCCAGATTTTCAAATTATCTTTCCTAATTAGCCTAATTTTAAAGACCCGCCCCCTACTTATCTTCATTATTTTAACGAAGTGTTTTAACTGTATTCGAGTACAAAGCTAATATGACGCTGTCAGGAATGATAATGAAATAAATTGGAAAATTACACATTATAGAGAAGGAAGGTTGAATTTATATTTTATGAATGGGTAACATTTTAAGAAATATATGCACAACATGCCGCTTCGGACACAGCCCTGAAGCATTCTTTTAGTGTATTACTAGCTGTCCCCTGTCGCTCATATCCCTCCCCTCTCAAGCCGTAAACTGAAAGGGACAGAAGCATTCCAGATAACCACACATTCAGGTTTCAGTTGACAGTAATAAAACTATAGGTAAGTAAATATGTTTTGCAGGGTCACATTTTGCTATTTTTGAACATTTCTCTGAATTCAACAATAAATTACAACTGTGGAAATACTGACTGGTTTTCATTGCTCCAACCATCGCTTCAACTAAAAAGAATAATTCCCGACGGTCCTTGAACCATCTATATTTTCGTTCTTTTTCTGTTCTCCAGAGGAAAGAATGAAATTATGCTAGATTTGGCCAAGATGCTAAAGTCAAGATGCTAGATGCTAAATGCATGTAAATTATGCTAGATCTAGCACCAAGATGCCAGATATGGCTTCACTGCCAAGGACAATCCACACTTTTATGAAGAGTTGGAACAGAATTCCCCGCATGTGATGATATGGGCAGAAGCGTGTTTGGGTCTTTCTTTTTCGACAGTGTTGTGAATCGCCAGCGATACCTGGACATGTCGCAGAACTGGTTTGTTCTCCTCTTAGAGGAGCACGGAATCAAAGAGACATGCTGGTTCCAGCATGATGGAACACCTGCCTACTATGTCCTAGCCGTAAGTGAATATCTTACGGAAGTCTTTCCTGGGCGTTGGATTGGCCGTGATGGTCCGGATCTACCTTCACCACCTGCCTAGTCACCACGAAACCCAGACCTCATCACCTGTGATAATGCGCTATGGGGGATTCATAAAGGACATTGTTGCACAACACCGTTACGATACCATTGCCAAACTCACAGAAGCTGTAAAACACACTTTCACTCAAGTTACACTTGCAATGCTCCGCAAAATACCGGTATCGCACAGAACGTGGCGGCGTAATTATCCTTTGTCATGAGAATGAGTGTCAACAGACTGATCCTTTGGACACTTAGTCCCCGGCTATTTGAAGCGATCGCAAAGCACATTTATTGCTCCTGCGTATGCTTGAAATACGCTGACCATGTATTTAAATCTGAGCGGCTCAACATGAACGCGAAAGCAATAAAATCGCTGAAAAAACGTCGGCTCGAGCGTATTTGGTGCAGATCGGAACAATAGACCGCCTGCTGTTTAAAAGATTTCAAAAGGAAGGACGGAAAGAAAGACGTGTTGCCAGGCAAGGGGATTGTAGCAAGAAACAGCTGCTTGGAAGACGCTTTGTGCAGAGAATGGAACTCTGCTATTATAAAGTATGTGTGTGTATAACAAAAGAAAATTCACAAAAATAGAAGGAAATTCCGAAAAATTAGCTAATCACAGAAAAATCTATGTAACACAATAGGGTGATTTCTCGTGATACACTTGATTGACAGTTAACTGGTGCCATGGTAATCTACAAGCAAAATATTTGGCTTTAGGCAAAAGATGAAACAACGAAATAACTTTAATTTGAGCCCCTATCTCCGAAGCTCGAACTCCACCCCCAAACAGATAACCACAAGTGTAATCACAAAGAGAAATTTTCAGTTGTGTTTGAAAACGTGTCCTGTGTAATATCCAGTCATGGTTAGTGTGTTTAACACAGAGGCGTTTATAATCGAAATACAAAATAGGAATGCCTATATGATTTAAGAGATCCGAACTACATGAATCGTGACTTAAAAATAAAAATGTGGAGAGAAGTGGCTGCGATATTTCTTCCAGACTGGGAGGGAATGGAACGGAATTCTCAGAATGAAGAAGGTAAGAATATTCTTATTTTATGATTTCATTTAATACTGTTAAGTAGAGCTACATCGAGCCAAATTGATGTTCACTATGAATAATAATAATAATAATAATAATAATAATAATAATAATAATAATAATAATAATAATAATAATAATAATAATAATAATAGTAATAATAATAATAAATACTTTGTTAAAGTTGTGCCAACTTCCAATATACCTAATATATACCAAACCTTAAGGCGCAACAGTCCGAAAGGGCCAGGGTCGCCTATGCGTCATTTTATGGGGTGGATGATGGAACAATTGCCCTTAGATGGTCTAAGCCATAGATGTGTGCACAGTAGAAAGGCGGAAAATGCCACCTCTAATAATTTGGTACTTAGGTATATCGAAAATGTTTTAAACAGCAAAGACCATAATTTTAAATTGGGATTCAATACATCTTATTCTCATTCCAGTCTTTGAAATGACCGAAAAACTACGTTGCCAAATTATTTCGAAACTTAGTTTTGTAAAACAAACACATAATGTTTCAGTTTCCAGACATTTCTTTCCATGCAGCTTAGAAATATTCCTGGGAAAGATATGTTTATTTTATTTTATTTATTTATTTTAACTGTAACTGCTCGTGTTTTATCAACTTTGTTCTGAAACTGAAAATAAGGTGCTAAAACTGGTAGAGAGTAGGAATTTCAGAAGAAGCCAAAATCATGAGAGGAAAAAAATTAAAAGATTAAACCAGAGAATTGGTTAAAAATATCATGATGTAAATTTTATACTTGGTGGCTTGGAATTTAGCGGTCCTTTCAGCACCGAAGTTATACAAGATGTGAACCTACAGTTTAAGGTGGAATCTAAACTACCTTTATGCGCTGAAACTTTTCAATGATCTCCCACAGGATTCGAATCCGGAACCCCATTCTCCAAAGGCACGTGCATAGCTAGTAAAGTATAAAGTAGTGTAAATGTTGGAATTTATTGATTGGGGTCTAATATTTGTTTTCGATACAGAGGATATCTTTAAAAAAAATGCCTCTTGCTTCGTCTCTTTCGACTATATCAGCGAGGCTACATCAGACGTGAACTACAGCTCAACCTGGGACCCTAACCACATAACCTCCTGCCTAGAATCGAATCCAGGTCTACCACTTCTGGCGCGGGAAATGAAAAGAAAAGACCTGGAAACCCTGACTGGCTCATAGTATGATTTACAACTTTGGTGAAACTTAGACCGCGCAGCCACTTAGACCGCGTTCGCTGTGGGGGGTAACGCTTTGTCGACTAGCCTAGTACTTAATGTTTCCTATCTCAATAAAACTTGTCGAGAGCATTGTTCTTCATGTCATGCAGTTCTTTCCGTTTAGTTATTTACGTACATTTAGTGTTTTACAGTATGTTACTTATTTTCAGAGTTAACGGGACTTTGTGGCCACCCTGTATATTGATTTCAAACTATTCCGTCGTTCTCCTCTTATTCGGTCAGCTACAAGTAGAAGCGAATCGATGCACAGCATCACTAGCAACTAAAATAATAGAGTATTTATCAAAGAAGAAAAAGAAGAAAGAACAAAAAGGGGCAAAAAAAAAAAAACGAATCCCATCACAACACAAAGTGACTTGCATTTTTCGTTAAGGCAGTGAGGACGAAGCAGGTGGTAAAAGTTATAAAATAAACTTTTAATAAGGAGACAAGATTCGGTTGGCTCCTACCACAACATTCTCACCTGACAAAGAAGAACGCTGGTTGCGTAACTTCCAAAGAGCAAGGAGCCAAGTGACAGGTGTGCAGTGAATCATGCCAACTGACTCTTCGTTGCGGTACGCTTCATCTCATTTAGATAGTAATAATGACCAGAAGAAAGTGTAAACTTGCTTTAATTTCACTCATGTGTAGCCTTTGTGTGTTTGCTGGAAAAGCATTAGAGTCGCCAACGTTGTAAAGAGCCACGTAAGAAAACATGCAATGTGTATTTCTAAAGCAACGAAAATGTAGAAGTCATTTTAGATACGATCACATTTTGTATAGTGTACTTTCTTTTCTCTATATTGTATCAAAGATTCTTTCCAATTAAAGATTGAACGGTAATAGTATACATGAGAACGTCGTGATCTGCGTTTCTTCTGTGTTCTATTACCACTTCTACATGAAATACCATAAATTTTCTACGTAGTGCAATAGTAAGAAGTATCCATGTGCACAAGACATGCGATATGCGTTAAGTCCCCCCCCCCTTACACACACATAGTCATAGATAAAGTACAAGGGCACTACACATGCAGATATGAAGTACAGGTACGTTCTCTTTTATTTTCGTATCAGTCGATAAGTAAATCAAAGTCGCTTTGTTACCCCCTTGGTAAGTTCGTAGATACTCAATGAATAATCCCTGAAAGTATGAGCGTCCAGCTCCTTCGGGAACTGACGCGGCTTTACGTATACTATATCCGATTGAACGTGTATTATGCTCAGATGTATGCAAATTTTCATGCATACAATGTTATCCTTCCACTCAGCATTCAAAATAAAAAAAAAGTGTGGTAGCACTAATATCTTCAGCTATGACTTCTGAATTAAAATATCCATTCTAATCACATTCTACTAGTTCCTACATTCGAATTAAGAACATGGGCGCCACTGTAATTAAAAAAAACACTATTCTTATTTTAAATAATATCCTATTGCACTCTAGACTTATTTTCTTGTCGTTACTCGAATAATTGCACACAGGTTGATAATATGCTTGGAAACTAAAATCTCATAAAAAAAAGATAAGCCATACAAAAAACATTTACAAAACCAGTGCTAGATGGTCACACTACAAGTAAGAATTAGGTTAGTAGAGAATTTTTGGCTAGGTTAGTAGAGTAGGCTTGGTTAAATTAGCAGAGAAGGTTTGGTTAGATTAATAGAATAGAGTAGTGCGGGCGAACTTTATTATTAGGTTAGGTCAGTGCTGGGTTTCCAGTGATACGAGTTCCTAAAGCAATTGTAATTGTTTCACCTTAACGCTACACATGTAAAGACAAAGACAGCTCTTGTATACTGTGCAGAAATACTCCGTCAACAGGAAATAATATCCGATACAATCCGTTTTCATATGTATTCACTTATTTTAACCGTCCGCATCATACATGGTACTTGAAATGGTTTCAGACTAGCAAACCTACACATATAAACATAAAAAAAAACACTGTTAATATGTGAGATGCTGATTGGCCGCCTCAGATTTTACCTATAAATTTTCCAAAATGTGGCGTCCATATTCTTAATCTGTATCCAGAAGTATCCGAGTGTTGGCTGGTCATTTAAGGTACATCACCACTCGGAAGTCAGTATATTACATATTTTAGCTTATTTCCTTAACTACTGTGCAATGAAACGTTACATATTATAAATATTGTACTATAAGATAAAGTTATGTTTCAGCTACAACATAGGGCACTGATTTATTTGGTTGTGTCTTCTGATATCGAAAAAGGTAACAAATAAAAGAAAATATTAGATTCGTTTCACAATGAGCACACAAGATGGCACTTGCTGTTAGATCTTACTAGAAGTGCTCATTTTTATGAAATGTTTATTTGTATATGTAAAGTATCTTAAAGTAACAATCTTATTATGAAATAGATATATTGTTTGACCGTTTCTCGTGTTATGTTTCACATTTCATTTTAATATTAATTTACATTTAAGGAAATAGATTTTGAGAAGAAACTTGCGCAGAACGCCATAATGCGTTGTTGCCAAACTTGTACGTTTAATTTCTGGATTCTCGCGTTGCAGTTCGAGAAGCGAAACTTAGCTGTGAATTCCGGTAAGGGTCTAAAATTAATTTCTCCAGTAAGTATCCAACCAGAATTCCTTGATAATTTCCTTTATTATCTGGCATAAGTAAGCACTGGACACTATCTGGCAACGCCACACTATACAAACAGAATTTAGCATAGCACCGAGAACACCTGATGATCCACCTTAACAAGAACAAAGCTAATGAAAACTTGCTTTCCTTATGAAAAGTATCAGCAGCGTTTTAGCATAGTGAAATTCATTTCAAGATACTCATATTGTAGAATGCATACAAATAAGCGTAATATCAATGGATCGAATTTTATTGCTTTACTTTCCTACATTGCAGAGATAGGCAAGGGTTTCTCTGCTTAAATATAAGTCTACGCAATTAACTATTTAAACAAACAATCGAATGAAGAAATATTAAATAGTAAGTAACGAAAATTACTTCCTTTATACTTACAAGGAGAAAACATACTTTGGTAAATGAACTTCGGGGCCATTTTTTGCAAGTTGATAGTGCATATTTTGCAAGTTGATAGTCGAAAACTTTAAGACGCTGTTTCTCTGCTGTATTAGGCCATTGCGCTCTCCCAGTTTGTAATACGAACACTTTAAATATGCACTATCTCCTTGCAAAAAATGGCCCCGAAGTTCAATTACCAAAGTCTGCTTTCTTCTTGTTAGTCGTGCATTATATCCATAGATGGAGACTTCAGCGCCATAATGGCGCCCAGTATTATTCAAGAGTTATTTCAATTTTTTCTTCACTTTTTCGATAACCATCTACATCAGCCGTGTACAACAACCGGCCCGCGGGCCATATGCGGACCGCCTAACCCTGTCTTCCGGCCCGCTGGTCAGTTATTGAAAACAATAATTATTATAATTTTTCTTTTTTTACAAAACCTGTTATGAGTGAACTGGAAATTTTCCATCGATTACACAGTGCGAAACGTGATAACGCCCTGAAGACAAGCGCAGGTACGTGGGGGAAATTTCCCTCGGTATAAGGATTGCTAGATGTACCGACAAAGTTCTAAATACATTCTGCTCTTCTTTAGTGAGTAAATATTTTGGTTACCAGTATAACAGTCGTTTTGTGTTATTGTGATGTAAATTACGATGAACATGTTCCATAATTTAATATTATACCATTCAACTGTCGTAAAAATGATACACCTACAGTGAGGCTCGCGACGCCACTTAGTGCTCTGTGATTGGCCCGCCCAGTGTTCCAAGTTGTACACCCCTGATCTACATCAAGAATTTTGATACCATGTGTAGACTTTACAGTACTATCAGTGACACTGACAATTACATATGTATAAAACAGGCAATTCAGATGTTGGTCTGAGCCACCATAATCAATTAAATAGATAAAACAATTGTAGGTTTTTATCCAGTAGAAAATAATCGCTGGGACAATATATTATCCTTTTTGGTTTTAAGAAAAGGAAAAAAGAACTATAAATGTTTCATCAAACTTTATTATTAAATCACTCAAACTTCCATTTAGGAAAAATAGGTAGATCTTAAGATGGAAAAGTATGTATTATCATGTCTTGCAGACTAAAGTACATGATAGCCCTAATGCTGTTTTGCCCTAATACTATTTATCATATAAACGCTTATTTTCAAAGGATATGGAACTGAGAGTTTGAATCCCCCTCTCCTTGATGAAATTCTGCGTACGCCACTGGTAAAGAATGATGAGTTATTTCTTTTAAGGTAATATAATTATATGAGCGAAGGGCTTCCTAAGCTGAGCTCTTTAAGTATTAACAGTAGAAAATACAAATTATATCTAGTAAATAGAAATACTCGCGGAGACAGGAAATTGTTTGAAATACAGACAGAAGGAATCTCAAATATTTCTTAACGTATTTTTACCGCCGTAGAAAAAGCAACAAGGAAGTGTTTTGGGACACATGCTGCATTGTCCAAATACTATTCAGAAGAACGTTTGTTTTGCAAAAAATAGAACTCTCAAAGTAAACGCACTACGTTCGTTACACCCTGAATGAACTGTGCAAAACGAATGTTGGAAGACAGGGCTGCCAATGCCACCGGTTTGCAGCCAAACATATATATATATTAGGATGGGCCGAAAAAATCAATTTCTTTTAAGTCGTAATACCGCACAAAAGTTACGAATTTAGGAAAACTAAAAAGATGAGTAAGGGGCCGTCCACATATTACGTAACGCTATTTTTGACCAATTTTTACCCCCTCCCTTCCCCTTGTCACACTTCGTAAAGCAAAGCTTATGTAACACATTTTGATTTTACTTTTTTCACCAATTTTGCTTATTTTGAGGGTGATTACGAGAGAAAAAACTATTTTTAATGGTACACAATGCCTGTATATTGAATATACTCATAATGTTTTCCCCAACAAATCAAAGAAATAGAAAATGGTAGTACCGTAATAATATTTTAACCCCATTAGGTTGTTTAATTAATCAGTCTTAATTCTGATACTGTCGTTTTCCCAAAGAGTTCGCACCCATCCTTTTAGGTCACTGATGATCGGCAAGGAGGAAATGCTGCCGGAAGATGCAGGTGAAACAGATCTAATATTGACCTCTTGTATTTGAAGTTCGTAGACGATGCAAAGAAGTTCTCTTCCTCGTTGACCACAGATTCGAAGTGACTGCACACGTGAAAGAGCAGGGATATATCGTTCGTGAGCAAACTTTTGAGCATTCTCTTTGGACTTTGGACTTCAGTTTACCCCTTTTCAAATTATTCTTGTCCTAAATCAGTGCCAGAATTCGAATAAACTCGATTTCTCCAGAAATACTCAAATACAAAAATGAAAAATCAGTACGAGGTGAATATCCGACGAATTAGATTTATAATATCTTATTTTGCTCTGCAAATCGAGGATTGTTCCGTTGCGGAAAATATTATTTCACGAAAAAGAATTTCTTCTCTTTCACATGCGAAACCCCTTGGAAGAATAGAGTGGGTAATGATTCAAATCAAAGGTTTTAAATAACATTCTCAGAAATAGCGATACCAGTTTGAACGTGAGGGCATTTTCAAGTGATGGTTACGATCACTAACAACTAACTCCAGAAAAGCGTGTGCCGTGAATGCAATGCTCCGATAGCCACAAAACAGACTTTTATTGTACACGCAGGGTTCGTCACCAGTTACGCTGGTGTGTAGTAGCGTCTTCGAATTCCTTCCACATGATTCAATTTATATAGGCTATATGTATGCAATTTCCCAAAACAATAGAAATAGTTATTTATTTATAAGAAAGAAAAGAATTGAACAGAATTGTTTGTTTGAAAGATTGCATATAAACGTGAGAATAAAAATAAAAATGACAGCAAAAAAAAAAAAAAAAAACGCGTTACGTAATGAAGACGTAACCCCCTCCTCTCCCTTGTCACACTTCGTAACGCGAGGTCGAACCCCCTCCCCCCGTTGGCGCGTTACGTGAACGATCCCTAAAACAAGAAATAAAGTCGGTTTATATCTTTCGGGCGCGCACGTGTTCTAAAGCTTGCTGAAATTTGGAAGATAGGCTGTTAAGAAGGGGGGCATTCTATTTAAAATTTGATCCGGAACAGAATAGCCCCCAGCCGAGTGACAAACAGACTTACTTACATACAAAATCACTATTCCGGTATGTAGGTGTCATAAACGTTAAATCCATTAAATTCTTGAATTATATTTTTATTTTCTAACCATGATCACACTTCTCTCTTATCTTCGCTTTCAAAAGTAAAAAAAATCAAATATATATATATATATATAAATAACAATGAAAGTGACTATGGTTTGTGACTTAATAACTCTTGAACCACTCGACCGATCTCGATCAAATTTTCAACATTGATGAGGTTCGGGCCTGGGATGATTTTCATCATTTCACTTTGGACGGTGCAGCTTAGGAGAGGACAAGTGCAAGGTGTCTAGAATTTTCATTTGCGAAAACGGGACGCATACGAATCGGCTACGGGGGGGGGGGAGGATATCTGACAGTCAGATTTCATTTTGGGACTCAGCAGTGTTCTTAATTTACAAAATACACAAGTAAGAGTGATAATACACCGTTTCTAACTTTACGTGTACCACACAACAAATAATGGTCCCGATTGCAAGTTCTACCCAACAATTCTTTTAACTAGTAGAACACTCAGAATTCCCACTCAATTCCCACTTCAACCACGAACACTCAATTCCCATTTGAAAATTCAGAAGTTCTAGACACGGCTGAACCTTGGCAACGAGTATTGGTGCGGAAGAGAGTAGAATTTCCATTGACGATTTATATTTTGAATAAGTACGGGACACCTAGGTCATTTTTACTTAAAAACAGGACATTTAGGCGTCCCGTTCGAGAATCAGAAAAAAACGGGATAACGGTTGGAAAAAAGGGACTGTCCCGGCTAAAACGTCTGGTCACCTTGGTCACAAGTGGGAGATATATAAAATGACCTAAAATGACCGATATTAGTGCCGAACCCATAGTTGTCAGGGTCGCTGAGATGAAGAGTGATACTTTCGATGCCATGTAAATACAAATTCATCCCCACAACTTGCAGGGATGTGGAGCTATATAAAAATGACCAAAAATGACCGATTAGTGCCGAGTCCATAGTTTTCGGGGTCGCTGAGATGAAGACTGATACTTCCGATGTCTTTAAATACAAATTCAGCCCCACAACTTGGGGGGATGGGGAGGTATATAAAAATGATCGAAAATGAGCGATATTAGTGCCGAATCCATAGTTTTTGGGGTCGCTGAGATGAGCAGTGATACTTCCGATGCCGTTTAAATGCAAATTCACCCTCGCAACTTAGGGGAAGATATATAAAAATAATCGAAAATGACAGACATCAGAGAGTGCTTCAGTAATAGTAGAAAGTGACTGAGTAACGGAACGTATTACTATTTTTCCTTAATTTAACCCAGCGAAGCGGGTAATTGACGCTAGTTATTGCATCAGACAGCGCTTCAGTAATAGTAAGAAGTGATTCACTAACGGAATATATTACTAATTTTTCTTATTTTAACCCAGCGAAGCGGATAATTGACGCTAGTTATTGTATTAGACAGCGCTTCAGTAATAGTAAAAAGTGATTGACTAACGGAACATATTACTAATTTTTCTAATTTTAACCCAGCGAAGCGGGTAATTGACGCTAGTTATTGTATTCGACAGCGCTTCAGTAATAGTAAAAAGTGACTGACTAACGGAACATATTACTAATTTTTCTTATTTTAACCCAGCGAAGCGGATAATTGACGCTAGTTATTGTATTAGACAGCGCTTCAGTAATAGTAAAAAGTGATTGACTAACGGAACATATTACTAATTTTTCTAATTTTAACCCAGCGAAGCGGGTAATTGACGCTAGTTATTGTATTAGACAGCGCTTCAGTAATAGTAAAAAGTGACTGACTAACGGAACATATTACTAACTTTTCTTATTTTAACCCAGCAAAGCGGGTAATTGACGCTAGTTATTGTATTAGACAGCGCTTCAGTAATAGTAAAAAGTGACTGACTAACGGAACATATTACTAATTTTTCTTATTTTAACGCAGCGAAGCGGGTAATTGATGCTAGTTCATTATGAAAACATTGATTTCATGTGTTTTCAGAACAGTGAACAGAGATACGCCTTGCATATTTTGTCGTTAAAAAATGCAGACAGTAATCACTGATATTGGAAGTGCACAGTTAATGTAAATGTGTCTGTATATAGTAGCAAAGTCATTTTAGCTTGGTTAATATTTTATGACATCGGTTTTATAAGTATCAAGTGAAGAAAGAAAGAAAGAAAAAAGAAAGTTTCGACATGTTTTGCACTTAGCACAACTTTGTGGTAAATGCGGAAGTTTTCTTCCCCATCATTATTGTATGTTTTAATAACTTGTCTTTCCTGTAAACTTCTGTCAAATCCCAAGAGGGATTTGTCATCCGTGTTCAAGTTTTGTCTTTTGTGTGTCCCATTAAAAGTAACAAGATCTTTTTTCTTTGAAAATATTCTGTGTAGAAAAGATTACTGTCAAGTTGAGGAAGATGGGTATTGCAAATGTTGCCAATTGAGAGTAAATTTTGTTGCAAATGGTTAGAATTAAATTTATAATTGCGGTTAGTGTGTTTATTACAGGGAATTCATGAAGGACAGTGTGATAGTCAGAAAATTGATAAAATTTCGAACAGAAGATATACAATAGACCCAGTGCCGGATTTACGTATGAACTAAACAAGTTATATAGCTTGGGAGCCCAAAAAATTTAAAGAAAAAACTGATTGTAATTTGATTTCCAAGTGACAAGAAAAAGCAAGTAAGATAAAACGCACATGCAACAACGGTGTTTTGTATTGTTATGTGCTAGGGTTTTATGAAGCAAGTAATACGGCTCTATTTCTTAGCCCTACTTGTAATGTGGCCCTTGTTATCCAGCTCCGCTTAAAGATGGAGCCCCTGCTTCCCAGCCCTGCTTGTAATGGGCCCTTGTTTCCATTTAGATATCTACTAGGTCCATAAATTAGCATATAGCCAAGGGCGCCCATCAGGGGGGCAAGGTGGGGCGCTTGCCCCTCCCCCTTAGAGGAAATTGTACTTGGGAATATCGAAAACACAATAGAATTTTTACATTAGTTACAGCAAAATTTGAAACTATTTGAAACGTCGCTTATACTTGCCCCCCCTTGGAAACCACAACATGGGCGCCCTTGCATATAGCATATGTTCAAACCTAAAAACGGCGACATGTGATATCGCTGGAAAAGATAGCTTGACGTATAAAGGACCCCTTTTCAATAGTTTAGAGCCCCATCAACCTAAATTCGCCACTGAGTAGACACACAGTTAACGAACTTAATTCGTTTCGTAACTGTCTTCAGGACAGAAATTATTTCTACCATTGACAAACTGATTATAATTAAGCCTCAGAATCATCTTACTTTATGCCTTTTGTTACATGTTTTAGTAATTTTGTGATTAAAAACATAGAATACGTATGAAATTAGCTTTAATTAAAAACAAATAAGTACAGGGTTCCCACATACTGGAAAATCGTGGAAAGTCAGGGAAATGAAAACAGGTCAGGGAAATCATGCATTTTGCGTAAAATGTCATGGAAAGTCCAGGAACGTAAATGTGCAAGTGCAACATTCTTTTTTCAATCTAAAATTGTTTCGTCCAGCAATTGTACAGATTGACATGTGAAGAGGACCACAATGATACAGCATTCCCAAATGATGACAGTAATGCAGTCTTGCTATTTCGTACTGAGGCAGTGAGGTACTGTGTGTGTGTGTGTGTGTGTGTGTGTATTTGTGTGTGAGACAGAGTGGGGGGTATTAATCATGTCAAAGCAGAAATCGAAGTAAGCTATGGCTTCTCATCTTCTTGGACATCGGTTTTAAGACAGAAAAACTACTAAAAGAACTGAAAGTATCTTTGTAGCTTCCAGGCTTGACTGTCGAAACTCTTTGCTAGGCACAGTCAAAAAGATTATGAAAAGGAGCCTTCTGAAGTACAAACTGGTACATGTTCTGTCAACTTTGGACCCCAGGCTACAAAAGAACAATCCAGAACTTTCACAGACTAGGATGAAACGCATCCTACAAACACTGCATGTGCATAACAGAATATCTGATTCTGTACCTGAGAAAGCAAAGTGTCAATTTATGTCTTTCTGTACTGAAATTCAGGGGTCTCTTGATTTCAGAGAATACGAAGAAAAGATGGGCAGCATCAGGTTAGATGACTTCTTTTCAAAGGTAATGTCCAAGAAATAAAAAAAATCTGATTTGTGATATATATTGTGAAAATATGTTTAATTTCATCCCACGGCAATGTTTCACTGGAGGACGAGTTCCCAGTCAATAAGGCACATATTGTAAAAAAAAAAACAAATCTAAGGTTCTGTTGTAGCGCAGAGGCGGGTGCATGATTGCCCCGGGCGCCGCAACCAAGGGGGCGCCGAGACGACAAACCAACAAAATTCAAGGAATTCATATTATGTTGAAAAATTATTTTTGTACAATTTAATGTTAATTCAGATATTTTAATAATAATCAGGCCAAGGTGAAGTAAAATTACAGGTAATGTAAAACATCGTCTAGGATTATTCAACGGGAACTCTCTCCAGCCCTCTGCGAGAAGAGATTTTATTTTGGAAAACTGACCAAGATCTGCTACTACTTACTTCTTATCCGTATGACAGTTTGGTGTAAACTGAAGATACTTCAGTAGAATTCAATACATTTCTTTATTCCTATTCAGTCCAAGAAATGCTCCAATAACAGAATAAATATTTTTTCAGTCCTTTAATTCTGTACTAACCTCATACAACAACTGTGCTTCTTAACTATCGGGGATGTAGCCATGGAGGAGGCTCAAGGATTCCACCACTAAAATGGAAAAAGAAATCTGAATAAAAATTCAAATTTAGGCTATCCCATATTGGTTTAAATTGAAAGCAGTTTTTAAAAAGGCATTACAATGCAATTTACAAAAAGTTTCGAAGTGCACTGTCGGACCTCGTGTACTAAAGGGAGGGGTATTCCCAGACACCTTTTTCCGGTGTCTCCGAATCGAAATCCTGACTGGGTCCTTATCAACTATTACAATGTCAACAACACAAATCGTTGTCGTGTCCAACAAATATATATATTTTTTAAAAATAATTTTCTATTTATGTAAGAATGCCTGTCCCATTGACATTTTAGTAAGTTAAAGCTGATAAAGACGTATTTACACACAATAATGGCCCAGGAAAGACTTAATTCATTGGCCATAGTAGCTATTGAAAATGATGAAGCCAGAAAGTTAGATTTCAAGGAGACATTGTCCACATTTGCTCACAGAAAAGTCAGGAGAATACCATTTAGTGTTTGAATCAAGTATGGATATGTCATTATGCAGTTAATTTTGCTCACTTCTATTTTAATTCATTAGTATTTTTATGTTATCATTATATGATCTTTATACTACATGGTAGTACTTTGGAACAAGGTATCATTAACATTGACTTGCAGAATATACATTAACAAACCGTACATTTTTATTTTGAATATAAATTAAAATTGTAGGATTGAATTGAAGCAAATGCAAATAATTATAAACGTCACCAGCAAAAGTTACTTTAGTATTCCAACGCTATGATAACTTTACTGAAAAATTTATGTATTATTTGCAAGGAAAGAAAAATATTATATATATATATATATTTAGCAAAAGTCAGAAAATTACAAAGTTTTTGTTATCACTTACACATTGGGCTTTAATATTTGTATCGTTATTTGTATATTCTATGCTATTACTATGTTGTTGTGTATCAAGTTCAAAATAAGCAAGAATAGCACTCGATTTCAATAATTAAAAAAACATATTTTCATTACCTTTTATGTTTTAACTACAATAGCCATTCATTTTTTTTAAAAAAATGACATAATACCAACTTCTTTTATCTTACATTATGATCTTACATTCCATATTTAAATCTAAGAGTATAGAATAAACTCGGATTGTTTTTCATAATTCTCGCCCCGGGCGCTTACAATCCATGTGACGGCCCTGGATGCAGTTATGTACTATGGAGGCGTAGAATCTGTTCCTTTTGATCGAAGAATGCTTCTCCCAGGTCGTTCAGCTCGGAGACGCTATGACGAATACTTTAAACAGAAACGAATCAAAAGTGCAAAAGAAAGTAAAATCAAAGGTGAAAGAAGAAAACTAAGTGCTGAAGTTAAGAAATTGGAAGCAAAGAAGAGACAAATGGAATTATGTTACAAACAAGAACAAGACGCTCTCGTAG
This sequence comes from Thermobia domestica, assembly GCF_964235325.1. Lineage (NCBI taxonomy): Eukaryota > Metazoa > Arthropoda > Insecta > Zygentoma > Lepismatidae > Thermobia > Thermobia domestica. The sequence goes on along the minus strand of NC_137457.1, from coordinate 299,330,294 downwards.
AACAAATTCAAGAACTGAAAGCAAAACAAAATTCTGTTTAAAAATGTAAATTTGAGGATTAACATGTTTCAGACTTGGAAATATTAGGACTGATAGTGGGTCAGGGTGGCTTAGCGGTAGAGCGCTCATCTTTGGTTCATGGGGTCCTTGGGTCGATCCCTGCTCGTTCCAAATGAACTTTATGGTGGACAAACACCGTGTGGGGGGTTTCTCGGGATCCTCCCGTTTCCTCCCACTTTCTTCATTTCTTTCATTTCTCATCATCACAGTCTCCTTTAGCCTAACCGGCATAATCGTGGGACGTAAAGTTTCATTTTATTTCATTTTAGGACTGATAGTATTAGGTTTCAGGGCAATATATTCTTAACTGCATATTATATGGCTTATTATTATTTTTTCAAGCAAAAAAAAAGTCTTAATTTGCAATGTCAAGATATGTGGTACTATATCATATATATATTATTATACGAGTATACTTACATGATAAATTTTGTATAAATAACAATTATTCATATTGAACTTAACAAATATGTAAATGATAATTAAAGGAGTGTGTTGGACGGTTATGGGGATGGAGGAAAATGAAATGAAATCTTTGAGTTTTATGTCCCATGGTTATGCTGGTTAGGCTAAAGGAGACGGTGATTATGAGAAATGAATGAAATGGTGGAATGAAGAAAGTGGGAGGAAACGGGAGAACTCTGAGAAAAACCACGAGCACGATTTTTGTCCACCATAAAGTCCAAACGGTGCAAGCTGGGATCGAACCAGGGTCCCCAAGCACCGGAGGTGAACGCTCTACCACTGAGCCACCGCGCCCCCGGGGGATGGAGGAGGCCGTTAAAAAAGTGTAGTATAGAACTTACTACATATCTTTCCATTTATATTTAAGAATTTATGTCAGGGAAAACAAAAATTTGTGTCAGGGAATATCAAGGAAATCGATCTTCAATTTCTTGTGGGAACCCTGAAGTAACATTGAATTAAATAAAAGAGTTCTATTGTACTGTTCTTTACTCTTCTAGCATTTTGGATCAGTGACGATCGTTGTCTACTATCTTTTCATTACTTTTCACTCTTTTCACAGGTTTTGTAGCAAATTCCATTGTTATCTAGGAAACTTCACTATTATCTACCAAATTTCACTGTTACTTAGCAAATTCCATTGTTTTCTAGCAAATTCCACTGTAATCTACCAAATCCAATGTTATCTAGCAAATTCCACTGTTATGTAGCAAATTCCACTATTATCAACCAAATTTCACTATTGTTTAGGAAATTTCACTGTTTTCTAACAAATTCCACGGTTATCTAGCAAATTCCACTATTATCTAGCAAATTTTGCTATTATCTAGGAAATGCCACTGTTATCTACCAAATTCCATTGTTACATAACCAATTCTGCTGTTATCTACTAAATTCAAACGTCATATACCAAATTCCACTGTTATCTAGCAAACTTCACTGTTTTCTATTAAATTTCACTTGTAATCAAATTCCACTGTTATCTAGCAAATTCCACTGATGTTTACCAGAATCCGACTGTTATCTAGGAAATTCCGCTGTTATCTAGCAAATTTCACTGTTATCTAGGAAATTCAATTGTTAGCTAGCAAATTCCACTGTCATCTACTAAATGCCATTATTGTCTAACAAATTCTACTATTATACAGCAGATTCCACTGTTATCTACCAAATTCCACTGTTATCTTTCAAATTGTAACTATTGTTGTTCGTCTTTTCCTAATGACAAACACACACACACGCACACACATCTACACACACACACACACACACACACACACACACACACACACACACATTCCTTTACGCACGTATTACTTATAACAGTAACTTTTGACAGTTCATGCAGGGAAATAATCTAGTGACAAAATTGGCAACACTTGTTCAGAAGTTGTTAATGTGTTAGAAGCAAGATTCAGTCACAGGGTGAAGTAAGAAAATAATTGGAAACGTGTTGTTTTCGCTCAGTAAATGACAGAAATCATAAGAGTGTGAAACAGCAATTCTTCACAATCGAACACGGTGGTAATACTTCACGAGATGTATAGCGCACACTCTGCTTGGCACATGTAGTATCTATCAAAGACACACACACATGAAAGTTATTTCTCAAGACCAACACAGGCAATATTATCCTTTATATCTTTGTTTTACAATAGTAGTCAAGTTTTGGCTTGATTTGCATCGTAAAGAAAGAAGTGGTGTTTCATGGTCTAGCATTACACATGATCCAACCTCAGGAAGAGAAAAAGAGGTCTGAAAACTCTTCTTTTGTAAAAACGAAAACAAATCAAGATACGGACCACTGCACTAAACTTTCTTACTCCAACTTCTTAAAATTAATCATATAATGCTACAATTAGTATAGGAATTCGGTCTAAAATGGCATACCAATTTTTATTATTGATTTTCCCGAAAAGCTGTAACTCAAAAAGAGTTCGAATTCAAAGGTAAATTAATTGTTGTCCATATACACTAGTCAAAAAAAATAGGGGATCAGATGGAAACTCATGTAAAACTTCTTACAAATAATGTGACAACACTGTATCTGATCCAGTTGAGATTAAAATCGACTAGCATGAAGGCACAACGTGCAAACAAACCGTTTGAAACACCTGTGCACGTGATCGGTGACGTGGCGCTACCAAAGGTCATTTTATAATGTGACGCTGCCTACACATTCCAGCTCCAGGATACCTCTGTTCTCGTTGTGAGTGTTTAGTGCGACACAAAACCACATAGTGAAATGGCGCAACAACGTGATTTGCCAGAATCGCTGACATGGCGAGCTATCGGCAGGTTGGAAGCTGGTCAGTCACAGCGGAAGGTGGCAAATGCCATAGGAGTGGCACAAAGTGTGATTTCCCGATTGTGGAATCGTTTTCAAACAACTGGAAGTGTTCGAAGAAGACCAAGTCAGGGCCGTCCACGAGCAACCACAGCCAGAGACGATCGTTATTTCTTGTTAACAGCCCGTAGAAACCGGCGTCAAATGCAACTCTGCTCCAGCGAGCCATCCGAACAGCAACAGGACGCACAATATCCACTCAAACGGTTCGCAATCGCCTTCGAGAAGGTGGCCTCTACGCACGTAGGCCTATTGTGTGTTCCATTAACTGCACGACACCGTGTTGATCGAAGTGTGTGGGCGGAGGAACATCGTAGGTGGAGACGCAATAAATGGGGCAATGTTTTGTTCTCTGACGAGTCTCGATTCAGTGTGGAACCTGATAATCAACGTGTTTTCAGCTGGAGAGAGTGTGGAACACGACACAACCCCATGTTTATGCGAGAAAGATCCCAGTATCATGGTGGTGGACTGATGGTGTGGGCAGGAATCTGCATTGGTGGGCGTACTGAGCTCCACATCATACGAAATGGCTCTTTGACGGCTCTCAGTTATAGGGATGAGAGCAACCTCTTGTTCTTCCTTATGCTGGTGTCAATGGTGATTTGTTCCTTTTCATGGATGACAATGCTTGTCCTCACAGAGCTCGGTTAGTGGATGAGATGCTGGAAGCTGAGGGTATCGCTCGGATGAATTGGCCAGCGTACTCTCCGGATCTCAATCCAATTGAGCATGTCTGGGATATGCTTGGCAAACGAATTGCCGCTATGCCAGTACCTTCAACAACTATTTCAGAGCTGGAAATCGCTCTTCTGGATGAGTGGCACAACATCCCCCCAGAACTCATCGATAATCTGATTGAATCCACGCCACGCAGGTGCGAGGCTGTGTTGGCTGTTCGAGGTGATCATACGCCATATTAAGGACCAATCAGTGTTGTTACTTTGCCCTGTTTGTGAGCAGTTCGAAAGGTGCACACATAACCGTCTTTAGGGATGCGCACGAGTCGAGTCGAGTCGAAATTTCATCCTGTCTCGACTCATCTCGAGAAAATGTCTCGACTCGAAAACATGTTTCTGTCTCGACTCGACTCGAATTCGAGACGAGACGTCTCGAAATTCGAGTCGAGACAAAATATACACACATCAGCCAGACCTTTATGACTACCTACATAATTGTCAGTATGTCGACCTTTGGCACGGATAACAACGGCGACAACAACGACCAACGACCAACCGATAACAACGACCCCTTTGCATGCACGCAATGATCCTTGGTAGGTCGCTGGAGAGAGTTGGCACCACAGGTGCACACACAGGTCACCTAATTCCTGTAAATTCTGGGGAGGGGTGCGATGAGCCCTAACGTCACGTTCAATCACATCCCAGATGTGTTTGATTGGGTTTAGATCCAGCGAGTCGGGGAGCAGCACATCATTTGGTCCTGTGTTCTTCGAACCACTCCATCACACTCCTGGCCTTGTGACATGGTGCATTATCTTGTCGAAAAATTCCACTACCGTTGGGAAACATGATCGTCATGAAGGTGTTAAGTTGGCTGAAAGCAATGTGCGATACGCCTCGGATGTCATGGTGCCTTGCTCGAGCTCCACTAGACACATGCATACTCACATGAAAGTTCCTCAGATAATAATTAAGCCGCCGCCAGCTTGTCTTCATCCCGCAGCACAGGTGTCAAGGAGCTGTTCCCTTGGAACACGACGGATTTGCAACCTCCCATAGTCATGATGAAGAAGGTATCGGGATTCAACAGACAATGCAACGCTCTGTCACTGCGCCAAGGTCCAGTGGCGATAGTCACGTGTTCATTTCAATCGTCGTTGCCGATGTCCTGGTGTTAACTTTCGCACATGGATGGTTCGTCGGCTGCTGAGGCTCATCGTTAGTAGTGTTCAGTGCACTATGTGTTCAGACTAGTGTTGCGAAGGCCTGGAAGAAATCGGAAATTTTGGGTAAAAATCCAGTTTTTATGGTTTTTCCCAAGCTTGGCAAAAACCGGAAAATTTGGGAAAAATTGAAATTTTCGAACATATTATTATATTATGCTTTCAAAATGAAAACTATTTTATATTTACTAGTTTAGAGTTAAGATAACTGAATACTTATGTTTTTTGTATTAGAATAAGGAAATTTTGTGCACAGCTCATCCAAACACTTTAAAGTTAGCACCGTGATAGAATAGAGTTATGGCTACAAAAGAAATTAAAATATAATCCTAGATAGCTTAATTAGTACAGACGCATTAAAATTATCTTGAGCAATCTTATGAAGTTCCTCGTTGATGACAGGGAAGCGTTAAAACGGGACTAGAATCATTTTAGTTAATACAAGTATGTATGCATGTTAAATCAAACATATATTTTATAGAGATATCTTCCTTGAGTTATGTATATACAATTTCCAGAAATTTTGAATCCGCTAGAAAAAATCATTTGTTCGTAAATATTGGCAAAAACTGGAAAATATAATTTAAAAACTATTTCTTGGCCTGATGCTAGTAATCTTACTTGCTGTAAAATGTCTGCAATATATATATAAAGTGTATTTTGCCAACGGAAAAAGTACTTAAAGCAACAGGTTTTAATTCTATTTTTCAGTTTTCTGATTTTAGGTAAAATCCGTCTTTATTCTTTGTACATTTTTCGAATAACTGAAAAAGAGATACGATCTTATTTACATATACACACATATACAGCACAAGTGAGTAAATTTGAGCAGCGAGAAATATATTAAAGTGTTAAGTATGTGAAACTTCCGTTCCTTATTATTACAGACTAGCAGAATGTCCGTTCTTCGCACGGGGAGAATACGTTTCATTTGGGACACAAAGGGCACAGAAACTGTCACCAATGAACTTATGGAGCCCCAAAACTATGAATTCGACATTAATATCTGTAATTTTCAATTATCTTTATATGTCACCATCCCCCCTTAGAGTACTAATGAGGATGAATTTGGATTTAAACTGCTGGAAGTGTCACTATTCATCTCAGTGACCCCGAAAACTATCGATTCGACCCTAATATCGGTCATTTTCAATAATTTTTATATATCTCCTCCCTCCTCTAAATTGTGGGGCTGAATTTTGTTTTAAACGGCATCGGAAGTGTCATTGTTCATTTCAGCGATCCCGAAAATCATTGATTAGACATGACCGATCTGTCATTTCCCCTCTCCCCTTCCTCCAAGTTGCACCTTCAAAGTAAAATGATAAAAAACATCCCGAACCTCATCTATGTTGAAGATTTTATCGAGGTCAGTCTAATGGTTCAAGAGTTATTAAGTTACAAACATAGTCACTTTAATTTGGTATGTAATAGATAATCTGTCGCACTAGAAAACATGTATTTGAATCATATAGGATTATGTACATAAAGTTTATAAGTGTCTATATTAGAATGTTAAATAATAGTAATTATATGTTTTAGTGCATAAGTATTATTGAAATTTGCCTACTACTCTTTCTCTTCTTCAGATCAAAAAGCATATTAAGAACTCAGTTTCATTCAAGAGACCTATTTGTTGCAACAGAAACACTTCATGATGGTAAGCTTATACGTAAGGTCGGGTCCAGGATTTTCTTGAGGGGAGTGCACCATAACTACCCAAAATAACCAGGCTCATTGAAACTCTTCGAAGTGACATGTGACAACATTCTTTACACCTGATACATTGAACGGAGGGTATTTTAAGGTTAGTCTAAAGGGATAAAATAGTGTCGTCAGAAAGAAGTACAATTTTACGTTCGCAGGGGGCATAGCTTTCAGTTTTTACGAAACTTACAAAAATAGATGGCAGTGTTGTCGAACCCAATTTGGAAAATTAGTTAGAAGTTTACCTCCCCTTCTTTATTTTTTTCCCTCGCGAAGGATGGGGCAGAGGGTGTGGGATGTCGTTTGTCTGCGACCTTCGTAGGAATTTTCTTTTTCGATACTTCCATCCCTCTAAGTAACCTGACACCACTGACCACTGTCTAGTAAACTGCAGCTTGTACGGAAGAGGAGTTTGAAGCTAATCGTTCCATTTCTGGTAAAGAACGCTGAATAGCGAAAATGCCGATTGCTGAGAACACTTTTTTTTCGGTATTTGCAGTATATTGCTTGTCTTTTTTCACGTGATACTGGACTTGCAATGAAATACATTTGCTCAGCACAGATTTAATCAAAGATGTCATAAACGACAACTCAAATTGAACACAAGAACCCCCAGTGGCGTACACACAACGTTATAAAGAGGAGTTCAGGCACACAAGTTCATATCGTATACCATTGATCTGTACAATATATTAACGGGTAAAGTACAAAAATTTGAATTCTTTATCCAGCATAGGAGTTTTGAAATGCGTTACTCCTTTAAACCTTCATGTACTATCGGTGTGGAGTCATAACGCTATTTAACGATGAAGACAATATAAGAAAAAGAGAGAGAAATGGAAAATAATTTTAACGACAAGATTAGCAAGAGGGAGTAGTGTTGTATTTACGAAGATACAATAATTATTATCAAATATTTGGAATTAATGAAAGAAGTGGCTAAATTGTTAGTCCATTTTAGAGTGGCATCTTATTTACGAAATATCAATATATAAATTATAGCAAATCACTTCGTAAATAAATATTTTATTAGCTTCCCCACAATATTACGTTATTTTCCATGGAAAGGAGTAGTATACACTTTGGGGTGAGTTTTCTTCTGACGTATTAATAATTTTCCGAAAACGTTTATTATGATTTTGTTCATATTTTGTACGTAACATTCCAGTATTAAATGCAGCATGTCCTTATTTAATTTTAAAAATCGGTTTGGGTTTGAAGTTTTGTGTTTTTCGTTCTTATGCAACAATGCAACTTAGAAATTATAAAGGACGGAACCAACTATTAATTTCGAACCACAAGCGGGGCTTGAGTGTTGCGTGATTGGCTAGTGCAGTAGTTCTCAAAGTGGGGTCCACGGATCCCTGGGGGTCATGGGATCTAGCCAGGGGGTCCGCGACGCCTAAAAATTGAAATGTGTTGTAATAAATTGGAACTCACACCTGTTAGGCAAGAAGTATTTTTTTCAGTTACTAAAACAGTTACTAAAAAGAAAGCAATTAGAAATTATACCTACGTGTGTAAATTTAAATGTTTTCCTACTTTACTAAATTTCTGCCCTGAGGCTGGTCAACGGTTATATAGGACTACTTCAAGTGAGAGAAATTTCTTCTTTGTTAGGGCACTTTTTCAAGAGCAGTTGTACATTAACTGTACGATGCCTCGGAATTTCATGGATTTCATCTTCAAGTGGCAGAAAGCTCGCAAAGTAAATGTTAGTCACTTCTATGCTTATAAACATCAATCCTCCCCCAATTCAGGTATTAAAAAAAAACTACGAGAAACCTCTCCCAAAATATGTTCCTACGTCCGCCACTGCGAGTAACTTTTGACTCAAATTGGTTTGTGTGTGTGCTGTCAGTATGAAGAGTTGTCTGAAAAGGCATTGCAACATTTGATGCCTTTCCCTAACACTTACTTACGCAAGCAGACCTTTTAACTTATTTGCAGTATTAAAACTTTAAAGCGAAATCGTTTTAATGTGGAATCGGACCTAAGATTGGTGGTGACAAAAATCATTCCACATAGTGATGTGAGATGGAAAATTTTCTGCTATATTTTTCCGGAAAATTTGCCGTTTGAAAAAAAATCAGTACCAAGTAACAATTCCTCAGCAATCATAAAATTGGTTGAATTCATGTATAGAAACGTTGAAAAGTGAAAGATCCTTTAAAGAATTTGAAAATTTTCATGGCTCAGACAATTTTTAGTACTATGTAGGAACAAGTGAAACAATTTTTCATGAATCGAAATATTTTCTGTCTTATATTGAAAAATTGAAGAACTTTTTATGTCGGAAAATTTTCATCATTTTGAACCAAAAAGTAAAACAACTTTTTGTCAATCGGAAAGTTTTATTGCTCTGTAGAAACAAGTGAAAGGAATTTTCATAGATCGGAAAATTTTCATCACGATGTAGAAACAAGTGGAAAAAACTTTTCTTAACCCAGACAATTTTGGATATTATGTATAGTGATGTTAGGTGGAAAACTTTCCACTATATTTAACTGCACATAGAGCTACAAAATTGAATTTCTGTAGAGGAAAGGTAGTCAGCAACAAATTATAATTTTAAAATTAGCTTTTGGGAACCGGAAAATTTGCTAATATTTCAAGTTGGAAGTAAAATTTTACACACTGTTTCTCTCTCTCTCTTCCTCTGCGAGCTAATTCGTTTAGCATACACGGCTTTGGCATGGAAGATCTGGCTTCGATTCCCAGCGGGAGCTCATGTAGTTCGTATTCTACGTTAGTCAGTTGGTCTCGTCTTATATAGTCTCCCTGCTGAAAGGGACGTTAAACTCAAAATCAACTCAATTCAACTCCTCTCTCTCTCTCTCTTTGTGTGTGTGTGTGTGTGTATATGTGTGAGTGTGTGTGTGTGTGTGCGAAGTGCAGAGAACATACATCGAGTTCGTAGAGTACAAATATCCCATTTTATTATTTAAAATTCCAATTTATTAAAAGTCATAAATATTTTCCGATTCATAAAAATATACTGCACTTATTCCTACTTCGTTGTTTAGCCGTAAAATTTATTAGTAATAAATATTGTCTTAAAAAGTTTCATGAAGTGAAAATCTAACGATTTTTCATTTCAAGAATGTTTCAAAAACTTCAATGCGTTCTTCCCTCAAAATCCACCTTTGATCTTACAATATTAGATTTCGTCAGTTTAATACCCATAAGATGGTATTCTCATAGCTTTACTACTTTTATAGATCTACATGCTGCAACATTTAGAAATAAGTAGAAATAATATAAAGTGCCTATTGTAAATTTTTGACTACCGAAATTCGAGTATAAGTAACTCATGAAAGCAAATACTGACCATTTTCTGGAAATAAACATTTATTTATTCATATATTCATTCAGAACAGAAAGTGAAATATAACTAATAAGGAAGCTGATTTGTGTAGATGTTCTTCCAATAAAACAATAAAAGAAACATGAAAAGCTGCACTATTAGTGCTGCGTTCTAAAAGCGATATAGTGGAAAATTTTCCACCAAACATCACTTACATAATATCCAAAATTGTCCCGATTATGAAAAGTTTTTTCACTTGTTTCTACAGAACAATAAAACTTTCCGATTCACAAAAAGTTATTTTACTTTTTGCTTCAAAATTATGAAAATTTTCTGACATAAAAAGTTCTTCAATTTTTCCATACAAGACAAAAAATATTTCGATTCATGAAAAAATTTCACTTGTTCCTACATAGTACTGAAAATTGTCTGAGCCATAAAAATTATCAGATTCTTTAAACAATCTTTCGCTTTTTAACATTTCTATACATGAATTCAATAAATACTGAGGAATTGTTACTTGATCACTGACATTTGTTAAGAACGGAAAATTTTCCGGAAAAATATAGAAGAAAAATTTCCATCTCACATCACGGCTAAACAACGATGTAGGAATAAGTGGAGTATGTTTTTATGAATCGGAAAATTTATCACTGATTTCAATGCAATTACGGAAAAAAAAAACAACAAAGAATTTCATTTCTCACATTAGTGACCCCAAAGATTTGAGAACGTTGTTTATCAAGTGAATTCCCTTTTAAAAAAAAATGATTTTTAGTCTTGAAAGTTACTGTATTTTCAATTGAAATTTCCTTCACTAGGAAACAATCTTGTATCTTTAGAATAAATTACTTATTGCATTATTTTTCTTGATCTTTTTCTTGTCAGTAATAATTCTAATTAGTATATTTTTAATAGCATGTGAAATTTCAAATTAGCATTGCAAGGGGGTCCGCATTATCGGAAAGTTTGAGATTCTGGGCTAGTGCATAGATCAACATGAAAGATCGATCCTCACAGTGTATTCCATTACCCAACCAATACAGAACATCTGCCTCTCATATGGGAATTCGAAAGAGTTGAGTTGATTTTAGTTTAGCGTCCCTTTCAGCAGCGAGGCTATATGAGACGTGGACCTACTGATTAACGTGGAATCCGAACCACATGAGCTCCCGCCGGGAATCGAACCCGGGTCTCCCACGCCAAAGGCGCGTACGCTAACCGCTTAGCCACGAGGGAGCTCTGGAATTCGAAAGAGTTAAGAAAAATAACAAAAGTGTATTTTTCGTGGCCAAGATACGCAGGTAAATTTATCATTATCATCATAGGGTAAACATTGGTTCAGTGTGGCCAACTTCCAAGATAGACAGGTGGCCAACTTATAGAGTAGTAAGTAACGAATATCTTATGAGAAAATGCAGGTTCAAGACGAACTAGGCCAAGATAAGCAGGTGGCCAAGTTGACAGGTTTCACTGTAGTTAGTTTGGAAAATGTGAGAACGAGTCTATATGAGACGTGTGGCTACATGCTTATCTGCATCCTAACTAGGGCTGTGCGATATTTCGATATATTGATCCATCCATAAGATATTTTCGAATATCTAAACATCAATACCGAAATATTTACGAATCGATGTTTTCGGTATTTCATATTTTCAATATTCAATGTTTTCGATTTTTTTTTTTAATATTTCAATATCTTTCCATATTTCTGTTTTTCGTTTTTCTTATAACATGTTTGATGTTGCCATATAGATAGTCTACCACTGATGGAATAGGTCACGAATTTCGTGTAACGTGACTCGGAAGACACACTGCAATCAGACCCAGAAAGACCCATGACTGAGAAACCACAACCAATCATCCGGAGTGACCCGATGATTCGATAGAACCCAGAGATGGAACGTTGTCATATACATGAGAAGTGTGTGTGAGGCTACTGATGCAGTTCTAACAAATCTGATTCTCTCCTCTCTTATCGCCTTTTCACTAAATATAATTTTATTTTTCGCTTGTTTGCTTCCTTGTGTCAAGCGTTGCACTGAAAGATAACTACAATGCTTATAAGGGTACCAACATTGAAAATCGCAAAGAAAAGTCACATGTTTCTCTTATGAGAGATCGTTAATGATTAATCGACCTGTAAAGCTTCTTGTTTAGAACATAAAAAATACCGCTGAGGTTAATCAGTTTTTGTTAATTCTTTTTTTTTTTTTTTTTGTATAGGCTACAATCAAAAACCACATGCTTGAAGACGAATAAACATGAAATTATATTTGAAATATTCAAAACATGGTATATTGATTAAGAAATGACACATCAAGAATCGGGCAAATGAATGTTCTAGCCCAAGCAGTGAACATCATTAATAAAGTATAAATAAATTTTTTGCAGTAATTCTGCAGAGCTATTTCGGTTGATTCTCAGTCACCAGGTGTATCCGAGTTTCCGGATATGATTGGGTCTCCGGGTTCGTTCAGTCACCGAATCAGACCGAGTCTGAGAAGCGAACCCGGACGACTCAGACAAAAGTCGAGACCCAAGTGGCCCATGTCCCATTCCATCACTGCTATATGCATAATCGAACAGTCCGATTTCTCAGTAATGCTTTAATTCAACGTTTGGTTGCTTTCTGGATAATTTTTACTTTCCAGTAACGATAAGAGAAGAAAACATGGTGACTGTAATGGAAGTAAATGATCATGATAGAATTGGCGGAATGAGAATGCTTTTGGAAATGGAAAAGCCCCGAGAAAAATGCGGCTACAGTGTTTTCCACCACAAATTTGCGTTGGCGGGATCAAACCAGGGACGCCTGACACTAGAAGTGAGCGCTCTACCAGTGACCCATCGTATCGTCCTCCAAGCGACAAAGATTGATTGAAATTGGAGGTGATTACTTATCTTATTAAAATTTTATGATCTCAGTCTCTAAGCGTCTATATAGCTGGGAAAGTGTACAGATTCTTATACGAACAATACTCGAACAAAGAAAGGGCTTGGAAATTCAAAAGGGGAGAAGAGTAAAACATTTATTTTAGTTTGTCTTTTGATAGTAAATGCACAAATTTGACATGTGTCCTCAAACGAGCACATACAGCGCACAAAGGGACTACGATAAAAAGAGCCGATTAAAAAAAAAAAAAAAGTTGATGAGGCTAAGTGCACTTCAAGAAATAAATGCATTTCATTCATTGTTAATTGCGAGTAATCTTGGGAAGATTAATAAATTAACTGATGAGGCTTTTGAATACAAATAATCGTGTTTGAGGAAATTTCAGAAATATAATTAATAACTTTTTTAATTAAAGATAACAAGCAAGTGTAAACAATCCTTGGTTTAGTTTTATGTATTTATTTAGTTAAATATTTTTACATAATTTCATAAGATCAGTATAGTGGTGTAAAGACAAAATAACTCTAAGGTTTTTTTGCTGTCAGCGGTGAGCGGTTTATCCAATCTAATCCAGTCCATTTACATGAGTTTTATGGATGCAGTAATAAGACATTGAAACAATATTGTTTCCCCTCAATAACACGCGGCGAGTTGTCATAGCATGTAGCTGCATTTGCTCGCTTGAAAACCGTATTGATTGTATTTATCAAATTTGAAACTAAAGTTTTCTAATCGCAGTTTCAGAGTTGCATAATTATTCTAAATTGTTCATAAATGTTCCTGAGAAACCTTTGAGTGGTTGGTATTTGTTTCCGCATATAATGTGTAACAGAAAGATGTGTGTGATTGTATAGTTAGTTACATTGTGTGTGTGTGTGTGTGTGTTTGGTGTTTAGAGAGAAACTCACAAGACGGTCGTGTCCAGTGTCTTCAGAAGGATGTTATCCCTCCCCTCAAGGACAGTGAAACGAATTGGAGGGAGAAACGAAATTGGACACTTGGAAAGAAAACAGATGTGAAAGAAAGCGGGGGAAAACTGTGGGTTCGGTTAAACTGAATATGTCCATTATTATAATAGCCAGAATAAACAAAACATTTTGCATAAATTAAGTTGGTTCACAACAATGGTTGGTTTACAAACTTACAACAATGGAAAGAATAAATTGTAGTAAAATTTCCATTTAAAAACTCATAGAACACTTGGTCCTGTACTAAATGACAGAATTTCAGAGACCTAGAACAACCGATGACGCGAGAGGTATCTAATTCCTCTACAACAATTAAAAGCTTACAACAATGGAAAGAACACAATATCGAAAAATGATTACCTTATGAATCATACACTACATTACGATATAACAAATGCCGAAATTTCAGAATCTTAGAATAAACGATAACGGGAAAAGCATTGGATTCCTTCAACAATCAAAAGCTTACAACAATGGAAAGAACAAAATGCTGTAAAATTTTCGCCTTGAGGTTCATATATTACTTCATTGTGTACTCAGTGACAGAATTTCATTGTCCTTGTGCAAACAATAACGGGAAAGGGATCAGATTTCTCCACAACAATTAAAAGGTTACAACAATGGGAACGAAAATACATAATAAAATTTTCGCCTTCATATTCATACATTACTACATTCTTTGCTAAATGCCAGAATTTCAAAGTCCTAGAACAAGCAGTAACTCGAGAAGCATTGGATTACTCTCCAACAATTAAAAATTTACAACAATGGAAAGAACAAAATTTTAAAAAAATGTCAACTTGTGATTCATACATTACATCACGCTATACTAAATGCCAGAATTTCAGTGTCCTAGAACAAATGATAACGGGAGAAATAAAGGATTTCTCTGCAACAATTAAAAGCTTGCAACAATGGAAAGAACAAAATGTCGAAAAATTGTCACCTTGGAACCTATAGACTACATCATGCTGTACTAAATACCAAAATTCCAGAGTCCTAGAACAAATGGTAAGGGGAGAGGCATTGAATTTCTCTGCAACAATTAGTTGAACTCAACAATGAACGAGTCAACAATTCGAAAATCTGCACGGAACAATTGCTGCGTATAGTCATTATCTTCAAACAGACCGACAGTGAAGAACATAGTTCAGTATTTGTAAAAGTTATTAGACATTTTTGTGAATATTAATTAACATTGAAAAGATAGGGCGATAGTAACGCCATCTCTTATCACAGAAACAAACTTTTTGTGGCTTTAGACCATCCTTAAAGAGGGTCGCAAGTGATATGCAGGAAAAAATGTTCTCTCTTCCTAGCTTTGAGAAATGTTATATTGTTTTGTTTAGTGAATCCTTTTCCTTCAACCTTCAGAAAATCGACTTAAGCTATTGCTTTTGCTTTCTTTTAAGCCCCAAACAGAAACACGACGGCAAAATGTTTCGGAAAGTGTTGACATTTTCATCCGATCGTAGATTTGATTTTTACATTCTTTGAGCTTATTTCCCCTGAGGGGTAGATAACCTCATCACACTTCTGTGAGAGTTGGGTTGCATATACATGTGTACTTTTTATATTCTGGTACAGAAGTAACTTGCATAACGCGGTTAACACGATACAAGAAACTTCCGTCGTATGAATAACGGTGTTGTTTGAGGTATATTTAGAATAGGTTTAAACTGAATTTGCCCATTAAAAAATAAGATAATAAACAATTTTAAAAATAAACAATGTACGTGTATATCTATATTTATAAACTAAACTAGCAGAATACTCGTTCTTCGCACGGATAGAATACGTTTCATTTTGGATACACAGGGCTGAATTTGGATTTAAACGGTACCGTATCGGAAGTGTCACTGTTCATCTGAGCGACTCTGAAAACTATGGATTCGACACTAATATTCGATCATTTTCTATCACTGAAATATCTCCCTCCTCTAAATTCTACTCAAAGTGAAGTGATAAAAAAAAAAAAACATCCAAGGCCTGAACCCCATCTATTTTGAAAATTTGATCGAGATCAGTCGGATGGTTCAAGCGGTGCCAAATCAAAAACATAGTGACTTTCATTCTTTCATTATATATATATATATATATATATATATATATATATATATATATATATATATATATATATATATATATATATATATATAGATAGATAGATAGATAGATAGATAGATAAATAGATAGATAGATAGATAGATAGATAGATAATGGAATTCTGCTGGTAGATCACTCAAATCTTGTGCGTACAGTCCTTGATTCGATCCCAGCTCCCGCGAAGTGAGCTTTGTGGTGAACAAACACCGTGTGTGTGGGATTTCTCGAGGTTAACCACTTTCCTCCTACTTTCGTCATTTTATCTATCTCATTATCACCGTCTCTTTTAGCATACGTAATCTTCCGAAAAAAGCCTTGATGTTGCGAAGTGTCAGAAACGTTCTATTGCTGGCTCCTCTATTGGTCACTCGATGCTAGATTTTTGTTTGTATGTAAATACCCATTTATTTAGATAGTTTCTCTTTATTGCTTTGTTTTATTTTTACATTTTTGGTTTTATTATTTTTACTATACATGTAAATCATATTTGTATGTTATTTTATTGTATTTATTATTGATATAATCTAATTTATGTAAGCAGTATTTGTAAGCATTCTTTAATTAGAGTTATTTACCCTGTTGAAGGCATAAATAAATAAATAAATAACTCGTCCAAACTCACTTGTCGTATCTTAAAGCTATGAACTCACAGTTACCGACAGGAAAATAAATAAATAAAGTGAATCGTCTTTGTGACACTAAAAATAACTTAATTGCTGAAAATGTAGTGACCGTATTGTTATCGAATACCGATATCCATCTACATCAAATACATGTAGCGTTCTTTCATAAAGTATTTTAAAAGCTCGTCGTCTTCTGCTTTCATTCTTTACACTTAAAAAAAATAAACGAAGGAAGCTTTGCGGAAAAAGGGCCATGAAACATTTCCCCTTAGAGCTAGCATTCATCAGAGGAATTCGATATATCGATTGCCGTGGCCCTCATTCAGGAAGAAGTTTCGGCATTAATCACATCCTTGGTGACGTCATCCCGGGAGCTGAGATTACGTCGCTTCATGTTGCATTTTGCCAGTGCATTATGATCCTATTTCTCTCTTTATCTGTCTCTCTCTCTCTCTCTCTCCTATCGGATGAGTAATATTAAATCGTTTCAGTCATGAGTACAACTGTTCAGAAAACACATACGTGCACATGAAATATGAATAACTTTGTGTATATTTCTCTAAAATTAGTAAGTAGCATGAATTACCCGCTTAAATAATAAGAAAAATTAGTAATATGTTCCGTTAGTCAGTCACTTTTTACTATTACTGAAGCGCTGTCTGATACAATAACTAGCGTCAATTACCCACTTCGCTGGGATTAAAATAAGAAAAATTAGTAATATGTTCCGTTAGTCAGTCACTTTTTACTATTACTGAAGCGCTGTCTGATACAATAACTAGCGTCAATTACCCACTTCGCTGGGATTAAAATAAGAAAAATTAGTAATATGTTCCGTTAGTCAGTCACTTTTTACTATTACTGAAGCGCTGTCTGATACAATAACTAGCGTCAATTACCCACTTCGCTGGGATTAAAATAATAAAAATTAGTAATATGTTCCGTTAGTCAGTCACTTTTTACTATTACTGAAGCGCTGTCTGATACAATAACTAGCGTCAATTACCCGCTTCACTGGGATTAAAATAAGTATAATTAGTAATATGTTCCGTTAGTCAGTCACTTTTTACTATTACTGAAGCGCTGTCTGATACAATAACTAGCGTCAATTACCCACTTCGCTGGGATTAAAATAAGAAAAATTAGTAATATGTTCCGTTAGTCAGTCACTTTTTACTATTACTGAAGCGCTGTCTGATACAATAACTAGCGTCAATTACCCGCTTCACTGGGATTAAAATAAGTATAATTAGTAATATGTTCCGTTAGTCAGTCACTTTTTACTATTACTGAAGTGCTGTCTGATACAATAACTAGCGTCAATTACCCACTTCGCTGGGATTAAAATAAGAAAAATTAGTAATATGTTCCGTTAGTCAGTCACTTTTTACTATTACTGAAGCGCTGTCTGATACAATAACTAGCGTCAATTACCCACTTCGCTGGGATTAAAATAATAAAAATTAGTAATATGTTCCGTTAGTCAGTCACTTTTTACTATTACTGAAGCGCTGTCTGATACAATAACTAGCGTCAATTACCCGCTTCGCTGGGATTAAAATAAGAATAATTAGTAATATGTTCCGTTAGTCAGTCACTTTTTACTACTACTGAAGCGCTGTCTGATACAATAACTAGCGTCAATTACCCACTTCGCTGGGATTAAAATAAGAATAATTAGTAATATGTTCCGTTAGTCAGTCACTTTTTACTATTACTGAAGCGCTGTCTGATACAATAACTAGCGTCAATTACCCACTTCGCTGGGATTAAAATAATAAAAATTAGTAATATGTTACGTTAGTCAGTCACTTTTTACTATTACTGAAGCGCTGTCTGATACAATAACTAGCGTCAATTACCCGCTTTACTGGGATTAAAATAAGAATAATTAGTAATATGTTCCGTTAGTCAGTCACTTTTTACTATTACTGAAGCGCTGTCTGATAAATAACTAGCGTCAATTACCCACTTCGCTGGGATTAAAATAAGAATAATTAGTAATATGTTCCGTTAGTCAGTCACTTTTTACTATTACTGAAGCGCTGTCTGATACAATAACTAGCGTCAATTACCCACTTCGCTGGGATTAAAATAATAAAAATTAGTAATATGTTCCGTTAGTCAGTCACTTTTTACTATTACTGAAGCGCTGTCTGATACAATAACTAGCGTCAATTACCCACTTCACTGGGATTAAAATAATAAAAATTAGTAATATGTTCCGTTAGTCAGTCACTTTTTACTATTACTGAAGCGCTGTCTGATACAATAACTAGCGTCAATTACCCACTTCGCTGGGATTAAAATAAGAAAAATTAGTAATATGTTCCGTTAGTCAGTCACTTTTTACTATTACTGAAGCGCTGTCTGATACAATAATTAGCGTCAATTACCCACTTCGCTGGGATTAAAATAATAAAAATAAGTAATATGTTCCGTTAGTCAGTCACTTTTTACTATTACTGAAGTGCTGTCTGATACAATAACTAGCGTCAATTACCCACTTCGCTGGGATTAAAATAAGAAAAATTAGTAATATGTTCCGTTAGTCAGTCACTTTTTACTATTACTGAAGCGCTGTCTGATACAATAACTAGCGTCAATTACCCACTTCGCTGGGATTAAAATAATAAAAATTAGTAATATGTTCCGTTAGTCAGTCACTTTTTACTATTACTGAAGCGCTGTCTGATACAATAACTAGCGTCAATTACCCGCTTCGCTGGGATTAAAATAAGAATAATTAGTAATATGTTCCGTTAGTCAGTCACTTTTTACTATTACTGAAGCGCTGTCTGATACAATAACTAGCGTCAATTACCCACTTCGCTGGGATTAAAATAAGAATAATTAGTAATATGTTCCGTTAGTCAGTCACTTTTTACTATTACTGAAGCGCTGTCTGATACAATAACTAGCGTCAATTACCCACTTCGCTGGGATTAAAATAATAAAAATTAGTAATATGTTACGTTAGTCAGTCACTTTTTACTATTACTGAAGCGCTGTCTGATACAATAACTAGCGTCAATTACCCGCTTTACTGGGATTAAAGTAAGAATAATTAGTAATATGTTCCGTTAGTCAGTCACTTTTTACTATTACTGAAGCGCTGTCTGATACAATAACTAGCGTCAATTACCCACTTCGCTGGGATTAAAATAAGAAAAATTAGTAATATGTTCCGTTAGTCAGTCACTTTTTACTATTACTGAAGCGCTGTCTGATACAATAACTAGCGTCAATTACCCACTTCGCTGGGATTAAAATAATAAAAATTAGTAATATGTTCCGTTAGTCAGTCACTTTTTACTATTACTGAAGCGCTGTCTGATACAATAACTAGCGTCAATTACCCACTTCGCTGGGATTAAAATAATAAAAATTAGTAATATGTTCCATTAGTCAGTCACTTTTTACTATTACTGAAGCGCTGTCTGATACAATAACTAGCGTCAATTACCCACTTCGCTGGGATTAAAATAATAAAAATTAGTAATATGTTCCGTTAGTCAGTCACTTTTTACTATTACTGAAGCGCTGTCTGATACAATAACTAGCGTCAATTACCCACTTCGCTGGGATTAAAATAAGAATAATTAGTAATATGTTCCGTTAGTCAGTCACTTTTTACTACTACTGAAGCGCTCTCCGATAGCGGTTGTTTTTGATCATTTTTATATACCTCCTCTCCCAGAAGTTGCGGAGCTGAATTTGGATTTAAAGCGCATTGGAAGTGTCACTGTTCATCTTAGCGATCCCGCAAAACTATGGATTCGACACTAATATTGGTCATTTTCGATCATTTATATATATCCCCCTCCCCCTCTCCTAAGTTACACCGTCAAAGTGAAATGGTAAAAAAAAAAACATCTCAGACGGGAACCTCATCTATGTTGAAAATTTGACCGAGATCGGTCGGGTGGTTTAAGAGTTATTAAGTCACAAACACAGCCACTTTCATTTTTATTTATGTAGATAGATAGATTGTTCCCGCAAGCCTTCGACTAGCTGTACTCCGGTGTGCGGATTGACAAAAGTATCCCTGAAAGTATCGTCCCCTTTGGAGAAGAAATTTTATAAAATAAATTATATATAAAAAAAGCCATATCAATTGCTTACTGATACCCGAAAATGATTTTAATCGAATTTCATTAAAATTCCTTGAACCGCTTTTAAGATTTGAAAGATATTTTCCCAATTCATTTGTTAATACGCCACTGAATGAACTTTCGTAAAATAGCTTTTTCGTTACCGGGAACGGGTTTCAGAAAAGTTTGATAAACATATATACACACTGAGAGAGCATGTATGTGCGATGACTGGGTGAGTATGTGAGTGAATACCCCCATTCCTCCCGTCCGAGAAAAATATCAATTTGAACAATTCTGTATATTATAGATTAAAATCGCCGTTAATTAAAAGTTGTAATTGTGTTAACTTCTTTTTTAAGTTTGTCAATCAAGTAACTTGCAGTTACACAAATGTTCATGTTCAAATTTAAATAAATAGTGTAATAATTAGGCCTCTTGTTCTATTTTGAAATAATTAAATTCAAATAATGCAGTCCCTAATTGCGATTAAGTCGTCACAATAATTTTAAATTGGGAAATTATTTGCACGGTGGTGCCGTCTATTCATCTCAGGCACGCAGGCAACGCTTGTAGTGGAGCAACTAGTGTTAACCAGACCCGCAGCTAGGATTTGTGTCACTTGGGCAAACACGAAATTCGGCGCCCTCCAATATATATATATATATATATATATATATATATATATATATATATATATATATATATATATATATATATATATATATATCACAAGGTCTTATGCATGCTCTCAACACGACTACTGGCAATAAACAACTTCAGACGAACACGACATAGTCAACCATCTTCAACGATCGTCAAGTAATCAAGATTAATGAAGCCAGCAAAATTTCTGGATAAAAGAAGCCAGGACACCGCAAAAGCCATCGAACTTCATCTATTGATCATCACGTTCACTCTCTAGGACGCCTGGTCTCAGAGTAATTCCCTCGTTTGGACGTCTCGTACTCGCATTATCTTTATCACTTTCTAGAACGCATAGTCGCTGAGAATTCCATGTCAGAATGGCCCGGACAAAAGGGCGAGGACAGAAAGGCCCGAGTCAAAACGGCCCCGCGTCAAAAGGGCCCCGGTCAAAACGGCCCCGCGACAAAAAGGCCCCGGTCAAAACGGCTCCGCGTCAAAAGGGCTCCGGTCAAAACGGCCCCGCGTCAAAAGGGCCCGAAGCTCCTTTGCTAGGATGCCTGGGTTTTGAACACCTCATCACTCTTTAGAACGCCTGGTCTTTGCAACACGTCACTACTCTCTAGAACGCCTGACTGAGTTTTATCCTCCTCTCTAGGATGTTCAGTCTCTGAGCCTTGGATCCTGTCACCCTAGGTCTCTGGGTTCCTACAACTTACCACCAAATATCTAAGAGGAACTTAATATTTGAACTGTAATTCTTTATTACTGCACATATGAGGAATTTTATTATAGAAAAGATGATTGGAAAAATCCAAAATACGCACACAGAGCAGCACTCACATTTCACGACGCTGGTGTGCCCGAAGTGTTGATATTTGAAGCAAAACAGGGGGACTGGAAATACATGTATGGACCTTAAGTCGATAATAACCAGCCTTCACGTAGTCCGGAAGTGTGGGCAAACTGAAAGTAAGAATTAGTGACGGAGTAGCAATGAGTTTACATAAAAAAAGTTCAAGGGTTGCTACTCCCCTAGCTATCCTATAAGCACGCCCTCACCGTAGGATCATCGTGTGGCCGACGGAGTCAAGGGGAATGAAGTTGAAGCAAACTATTTCCATCAACACAAATACATCGTTCCGGAGAAAGTAGCAACCTAAAAAAGTAAACAAGATTGGATATAATAGAAACAACCTGAACCATAAAGATAACCTCACCAGGCCACAAGAGAACAAAATGTACGATTTTTTTTAAAAAATTTGCATGTGTTAATGATTTTTTGTGAGTGTTTATTTTATATTTTCAGAGACTTGAACATCGGACAACACGAACACTCGGCACACACAACAGCAGTCCGGGATGGATCGTCTACTTCCACCAACCACAAGCCCCTCCGGTAGCAATATTTGCAGCTGAGAGCGCATGCAACCAGATGCGAATGAGGGATAATACATAAATGAGAAATTAAGCCGCCCTCTCAGCTCCACCCCTTTCCCAATGATGGCGGTCCGCTACATGGGGGGTGCGAATAAAGTACAAATACATAAGAAACGTAGACAGAAAAATATATTTTTTAAAACCTCAGTAACAGTAAAAATGTAGATTTTTATCATTATATTTTAGTAATATATTTTTTCCCTGCCATTATTAAAAGATTGATTACTTCCTTTCAAAGTTTGAACATCTGAAAAAGGATAAATCACTACAAGCATACAAAGAACGTGATATTTTACAACTCAAGTGCAGACATCTAGTTGCGAGAAGAATTATCATGCTTCAATTCAAAGTGCGAAAGTTTTCCCGTTGTTTTCTTTTATCGATGTTTGAAGTTTTTTTTTTTAAGTAGTGGAGTGAGGAATTTGCATAGCGAAAGTTTCTGTCATTGGAAGATATATGAGCCACTTGCAAGTTTGTTCTTTGTTTGAGTGAGGTAGATGTATATTTTTTAAAAAAGACAAAAAATTACATTTTTTCTTAAAGTAAACAAAAGATTGGAAAATAAAACAGAGAAATCTTGAAATCTTGCAAATAATACATTCGCCTAACATCTTTTCTTTTTAAAAAAATAAAAATCAAGGCGTTGCTTCTCTTATTTAGCAATAAACTAAAGAACTAGGTAATAACTTATGTAATATAAATCAGAAAATGTTAAGCCAAAGGAACTTCATCAGAGTTGTTAATGATAACGAAACCGATAGAAGTAAATTGGTTTATTCTGGGTTTCAGTTCTGGAACCGGAACCAATTTTCTGAAAAGATTATTCTGGGCATGGAACCAAAAGTGAGTTACTTCTTTCAAGATCAGTGAGTCAGGGCCGGTCCTAGGCAATTTGCCACGCAGTGCAGTGGCATCATTTGCTACCATCCCCTCTTTCTCCAGAAAGAACAAATCTTAAAAGCCGTAATTTTAAGTATTCTACCCCAGCATGAACGACGAAGGGGAGAGAAATAGCACTCGCACTCAGAAAGATCTAAACACTTCAAATATAATTTTGTTGTATCCTTTTTCTTTCTTTTCTTTAAATAATAATCTATTATGTTAGTGAAAGATAAAGCGAACACACCTGCAGAGGAAAGCTTGTAATCCTTTCTATAGAATTTAATATCGAGCTTCAATCTCAATATATCAGTTTCCATCTGTTAAAAAATAAAAATAAAAACTAATTTCCATCTTCAATGATAAAGAACTTGTTTATG
Source organism: Thermobia domestica (assembly GCF_964235325.1). Classification (NCBI taxonomy): domain Eukaryota; kingdom Metazoa; phylum Arthropoda; class Insecta; order Zygentoma; family Lepismatidae; genus Thermobia; species Thermobia domestica. The sequence goes on along the minus strand of NC_137457.1, from coordinate 299,306,471 downwards.
ATAAAGACAAAAATAGTTTTCATATCAAACTATAATATCTAACTAAATGGAACAGGTGTTTGCTACTATTCGAGAATTGACTTCTTGTCTTTGACAACAAACAAGCAATTTATGCTGTGATTTGTTTGACCATGTAACATTAAACTAATGCGACCTAAACATGATTTACGAATGTAGTATTTAAATAAAAAGTCAGCTTAGTAAATGTAACTACCATCATCATGAAGTTTGTTTCTAACAAGACATTATTTTAAATAATATAGTCATGACAGATTTTACCGCCCCTCGAAACTTGCCGCCTAGTGCAAGTGCACGTGTTGCACATACGGTAGAGCCGGTCCTGACCACGGTCGCTGTTCTAGAGCTTTAGTCGACAATGCCTGTAAAATTGTTTTGTCTAGAAATTGTTTTAATACCATAAATTGTGTTCTCCATTGTAGTGGAGACTGCAAAATCAAAATGGTACGGATAAACCGAATTGCCTGATTCTGTACAAAGTTTATCAATGCTAAATATTTGTTAAATACACTTCTGTAGCGGTACTAGATGATTTCTTTACAAACCGCATATAAAACAAAATCACATCGAAAATAAATATGTCAAAAATTAAAATGATTTCCATACATTAAATAATTTTAAAACAGAGTTGAAGTTGATTAAGTCATCCAAGCGCCATGATGAGACTTGCTCTCCGAAAGCGAGTTTATAATTAAAAAAAAAGAAGAAGTTTCTGGTACCCAGTGTTGCCAACAGATGCCTCCAGAAAATATGTAAAAGACTTTTAAAAATCTAGCTAAAAGTTGCTATATTCTTCTAAAATTATGGCTAAATTTATAGTTAACTGAATTTAACAATATAACAAGCAAAATATTTCTTAGTTTTACTGTATACCTAAAACATACTGTAATATTTTTCCTGACATTCTCAAATACTTTGTATAATGCTTTCACCCATAACATATTCGCAGTACACTTTGCATTAATCATGAAATTTGAATTCCTTCCTTCATATTCAGTTCCTTCCTGCAGCTGTTTGCTTTACATACACTACCGCTCATGGAGTTCGGACAATGATACAAACATATGAAATAGATGTTTAACGTAAGTATTGTGAGACAAAATATTAATATAACTATTTATATATCTGTATTGATTGCTGTAGCTATGGAACAAAAGTAAATTACAGGGAAATAATATTCTGTGACAAAATTACTCACACTTTCGTTTTGTCAAAGAAACCGCCTTTTGCATATGCAACTGCTTTCACTATTCTTGGCATCCGCATCACTAGTTTTTGCAACACCTTTGGTTGAATAGCGTTCCACTTGTCTAGGAGATTGTTCCACAAGCCTTGTTGCGATGTTGGGCACTAAGTTCACATTCGCATATCAAGTTCATCTGACTTCGGGGGGATAGAGTCGAGATCAAGCCAGTAGTATTTGATAGAATTCTCGTACAGGTGACACTAGTGTGACGAAACGTAAAATCATCTATATTTATATAATACAAGTTATTTTTTTTCAACTTTCGCTAAACCACCTGTGGAGAACCACGCGATGGCGAAACGGGAATGCCACATGGTGTATTCCGCACACCGATAGATAGATTCTGTCCCGCAATCATTGTGATAGGATAAATTGTTCATTGGACGTCGTTCATTCTCCACACGATAGACAAACTCTGTCTTAAATTATTATGATACGATAAGTTGTTCATTGAACCTCGCCCATACCCCACACCATAGGCGTGCACACCAAAAATTTTCTGGGGGGACAGTACCTTTCACTCAACATTGAAAGCCCAATTTAAAGAAGGCCTGATGGCACTGCACCCCTCCTCAAAATTGTCAAAATGTCACATGACAAATTAAAGTGCTGCAAGTTGGGATAAATCCTATCAATAATGAGTAATAAGCTCTATTCCAGTTGCACGAAAAATCCTATTTATGGTACTGTTTACAACATTTATTAAAATTAATGGAGTTTTCAGGGCGATGATATTGACTTGTACCTGTATGTTTCGAGACAGCATATTGAATTCAAGGTCAGTGACTGAGCATATTAGTTATGTTCATGCCTTCATTTATGGGATGATTGTTTCGCATTTTGACACTGAAAGTGTGCCTTGAAGTGTCCTGTTAAGAAGCTCCAATCTACTGATAATATCTTTAGCCATTATGAGCCCAAGGAACGTAGATCTTTCTTCAAAAAGCGCAAAAGCCCAGCTGTTGATCTTGAAGATGTGTTGGCATTTCCTTCAATCTTCATCTTTTCTAACATATAGAGAATTTCTTTATAATGTTCAACAACGTCATTTGATTGAGTCTACAAATCCACCTAGTGGGACACAAGGGTTTAATGTTTACAATGTTTGACACGGAACCACCGGCATTAGCCTCGATCAGAGCAGAAAATCATGGCCTCACTGTAAGTGATTGCAAAAGCACTACTCCTAGTTAATGAACCCATTGCAAAGTGTTTCTCAGTACCGTATTTCTGACGCACAACAGGCTTTCTTAATCACAAGATTAGCACAGTGAGCTCCACAATGTGCGTACAAGGAAAGAGATTGCTATTTATATATGATAGATTGAACACCAATATTTGCACAATTCATATTTCGAGCACCATCATAAGCTTGTTCTCTGAGTTGAGCAATGGGAAGCTGGAGTCCCACCATCGCATTTAGAATAACTGAAGCTATAAACTCACTAGTGGCTTTTTATATACCAGGACAGAGATCTTCATCAACCCACCTGGCACAAATACTTAATTGTTCTTCACCACTCACATCAGGGAACTATCACACATGATAGAGAACAGACGAGGGTTTTGAGATTTGATTTTGCTACATATGTAAAAAAGAATTTGTTGACCCATGATTTCCAGAATTTTGTTCCAGAGTTTATAATTTTTGAAATTATATCTCTTCATGTTTAACTCTATCCAGCTCTTCAACTGTGGAAAATCTTCAGAGCGAAAGCTCATCAACTGAAAGAAATTCCCGGACCTGGAGTCATGTCCTCTAAATGCGAGTCCTTGGCTCGCAAGATAGTGTATACTTGAAATTATTTTTTCGAGACATTTCCTGGCTTTCAATTGATCATCTGAAATTTGTCTGTTTACTTGCTATTCTATTTGATTTTTTGTCTGCGTGTAGCGGATTCTGAAGTTTCGTGAATACGGAATTTCTCTTTAGCCTTCTTCCAGTTGCAAAATCCAACAGTCGTGAAAACGTCTTCCATATTTCTAGAATGAACTTGTTCTTTATTGTTTTTCAAGAAGTCCATACAGTAAAACAGAAAATGCCGTTACTTTTGCTTGGCTTGACGCCAGGAAGCTGTCTGGAATCAGGATGGCACAGATTTCAATGTTCGATCTTTCAGAGACTGTTGTGAATAGTTTGTAAGTAACACTAAAGGCTGATTGGGTTTCTAAAAGTTCAAACTGTGGAGAAAATCTGAACTACTTGCTAAACATGGAGATTCAGGGGTTTCTCCTATAGACATTGATGGTTATGGTGACCTGTTACGGAAATTCGAAATTCCATTGCAAGTTTCAGGTTGTTTTCCGTCACTTGAACTATCATTTGAACTAATTTTTCCCCCTCTTTTCTTCAATAATGGCAGTACTTTGGCCCACAGTGCAATTTTTTTGACAAATTTATCCATTTAGAACAATAAAACAACACTAAACACAAGCAACATAAGAAAAATTCAGATCAACGTTATATTCACAGTCACACACATTGTCACAGCAATCCAAACAACGTTATTATCGGAGAAAACACGCTGTAAAATAAGTTCTCTCAAAAACAGGGCCGCACGCGCGCATAGCCCAGTTGAAGAAGTTAGAAAGTACACGCAGGTACGTAGCCAAGGCTCTGACCCCCTTCGAAACCAGAAATGAAAAATTAAAAAAAATTAAACAAAAAAGCACGAGAAAAAGTTTGCAAGTAAAATGGTTTAGAATAGATTTATCGAGCCCCTGGTGTGATAATCACAGTGTTTCATGTCACACCCCTCCCCCATTACGAAATCCAGGCTAAACGAACCAATATACGTTGCCAGTAAAATAGTTTAAAATGATCGAGCCCTTGGTGTGATACCCACAGTATTTTATGTCAAGGATCCCCCCCCTCAATTACGAAATCCTGGCTATATGCCTGGAACACGCAAAGGATCTCCACATCCGCACACAAAGAAAAAGGTCTCTTTAGGACAGGGATTCGAAATATATCTGGTTTGGAAGCAAGTTGTAAGTCTTTCACAAATCGGTAGCTGTACAAAATAAAAAGACACGCTAAGAACTGTGCACCTTCAATTAGAATCTACCATTTCTATAAAGGTATATTTCAAAACCCTCTTTTCGCTACAATTGAATATGTGCACGCTTTATGGTAATTTTCGATGTATCTACTACAGTCTCGCTAGGTTCTGTTCTTCAATTAATGGTAATTGCTGCAGAATTTTCTTCAAAGAAATTTTAATTCTTTACCCATTCCATGAATCATTAATTGACAATCGACGTCCGCATTTCAGTATTTCATCCTTTTTGCCGAAATATTTGAGGAAGAATCCCACTCTCCAATTTTCAGGGGGGACAATCCCCTCCTGGAAATTTTTTGGGGGACGTGTACCCCTCATCCCCCGGCGTGCCCGCCGTGCTCACACCGGTAGACAGACTCCGTCGTTCAATCGTTATGATACGATAAGTTGTTCATTGAACATCACTCATATCCCACACCGATAGACAGACTCTGTAGTAGGATCTTTATGATACGATAAGTTGTTCATTGGACCTCGCTCATATTCCCACACACATACACAAACTCTGTCGTCCAATCATTGTGGAGTAACGACCATGGAAATATATTGACTGCAATCGAAGCGTCCGCCAAGTGTGAACTACATTATATAATTCGATTTCTCCAGGCAGCTGCTGAGTTCAGCTAGTTCAGAAATAATCTACGACTTTCACGAACTGCATGTTTGATGCGTTCATGAAGGTTGTCCGCCGATACAGATTTCCATTTTCCTACCCTCGTTGTGTACCTTGGTAAGCCTTTCTTTAGTCTCTCTACAGCAGTCGTGCACACAGTCATCACTTATAAAAGTTCCTTCCGCAGCCCTTATTTGTGAAAATTGTAGCTGTGTTATGTCATTTCTTCTGGAGAAATGGAACTATATTACGTGGTTCACACATGGCGTTCACTTCGATTGTACACGATATGTTTTCATGCTCGGTACTCCACAATGATTGAATGGCAGTGTGTCTATTGGTGTAAGGAATGGACGTCCAATAAACAGTTTTGTCATGTCCCCATTTCGTCATCTCATGTGTTCTCGTCTGGTGGCTCAACGGATATTGAAAAAAACTCGTAGTATTATGGGAGAAACTACTATAATTTATTGCCTTTGAACATGTTTCTTAAGTGAGTAGTAGCATTAACGTGTGCAAATTAGCTTTAGGAAGGCTGAGTTTAAATACAGCGTGTGGATCTATGACATTAAAAACTACAGTACATAAAACATGAACCAACAACTTAGGTTAGGTGGCCATAAGGCAGGGGCGAATCCAGAGGGGGGCGATCGGGGCGATCGCCCCCCCCACAAGAGGAAACTTTCTTATTTTATATATAAATAAACCCATCCATAACAAGTTTGGAGCTCTTAAAAGTAGCAGTATTACCGCCGACCGCCCCCCCAGAAGTCCGTCCTGGATCCGCCCCTGCCATAAGGTGTGGATCATGAACAGGGGGGTCATTTAGGGAGGGGCAGGGAGGGGCATTTGCCCCCCTGAGTTTGAGGTATATATAGATTTTATCAATAGAATAGTAGTAAATCAGTGAAAAACGCGAAATTTTACTTATATCAAGGGGTCTTTCCCCCCCAAGCAAAATCTGAAATGACGCTCCTGATCATGAAGGAAGTCACATCTGTGAAAATGAAATTTTTATTGGTTTAAAATAAAGAAAAACAAGTAAAGGTATAAAGAATGAATTGTATAAAATTATATAACAAATTACCAACAAAGTATAAGGACATTAACGAAAAACGGATATTCAGAAATACTCTGTTAGAATTATTGTTAGAAAAAAGCTATTACTCTGTGGAAACCTATCTTACTGATAATATATAAAGAATGTAAACCATATCTGACAACTGTAATGCTTAATAGGGGATTGTCCTCATATTATAAGCTTTGAACAGGCAAATAAATATGAATATGAATAGGAATATGGATATTCACCTTTGATTCGATCCGATCGACGAACACGATTTGCCGCCATTTCTGAATCCTCAATAGTGTGATTCAAGTGGTGCCAGTTTCTTCAGAAAAAATCTACGCTACTTGAAGAGAATAATCGCTGCAATATTAAGTGATAGTCTGTCCGGATAGTAAAATAGTAACAGAAAATAATAAGTACAAGTATATATATATATATATATATATATATATATAATATTGTGCCAGCGTCTTTGGAATTTTATCATGAATAACGGTAAATAGTGGCTTTTATACTATGAGAATGAATTCAACTGTACGTCATAGGCCCTCGCTAAGTATTTTAAATTGTATGGGCCTTATGCAGAGTCGTTCTGGCGCGTGATTAGTGTCACACTAAAGAGTTCGACTAACATGTTTCCTGTAGTAATCAGGCCTTTAGTATAACGCTAATCATTCATCAAAGCAACTCTGCATAAGGCGTTGGCGGGAATTTTTGCGTCTAATCGGGAAATTTTATGGCTTGGGACGGAAAATTCGCTGTTCCAAAACTGGCATCACTGGACGACTGGACACCTCAGCTGAAGAATGTAAACAAGCTACGTGTATTATTATATAGTTGATTTTGCATTGCAATGGTTGTAACGAATACGTGTGATCATGGTTTTAAATGTTAATATTTCTTGTGTTATTTGAATAAGTGACGAAAGAATATGAATTGTGTAAAGTCAAAGCCAAAAGACTTGCATGTGAAGATTATTCAAGTGCCGTGTTCCGCAGAAACAAATAGTAATGGTTATTGTTTAATATCACCAAAATATATTGATCCAACATCTTGTGTAAATAGAACAAATCCTTATCCAGTTGATTCAAAAGGTAATGAAGTCAATGAACGAGATCCACTAGTGATCATAAACTACGAGAAACATAGTAACATAAATGATCAGCAGAAGACACGAGGCACACCAATTGTCCCTAATTTACATAATGAAGCTTTCAGAACGCTTTCTGGTGATCAAAAAAGAACAACAAATTACGTGTTGCTGAAACAATGTGTGGACAAGAAAATATTGCAAGTCCCACACCCAATATCAGGACAACGAAATTACATTTCAAGTGAACATTTCGAAACTTCTAAGCACCAAACCTTCGACACAGTGACTGTTAACAAAGTATCACGTACGGTGTTACTTTATTTATTTATTTTGCCTTGTATTTAGAATCTTCTCCAACTCGTTTCATAGCTCCAGAACCAACTACCTTGTTTTTGCCTAAGTTGTGGTAAAGGTAGAAAACAACGAGCCCTGCGGGGCTTCTAACCCCCTTCGCTCATGTCACTCGCTCAGCTATATTTTGTAAAGTGAGTAAGGACAATGTTTACCAGAAGGGGTCCAATTATTTTTTCTTAAAAATTTTACAATTTCGGTAGTTTCTGTTCACATTAGGTTAAGTTAGGTTAGATTATAGTAGTGTATGGGTCCAACATAATTTTCAAAAAGTAACACTAGAGATCTTATAACTGCAAGATTGGGGGAGAAGATAAAAGGCACCTTTTATTTTTGATATTGTAGTTAGTAAGCAGTGGTAATGAAGAATATGCTAGCACGAAGATGAAAATTCTAGATTAAAGTGTAAATGTTCATAAGAAAGAATGTCTATGAGGTCATGTATACTTTAAGTTCTTAAACAAAGCACACTATAATGTTGGACAAACATTACCATCAGTGGCTTACCTAAGGGATCAGGCGTCCTATCAAATTTTAGGTATCCATACTTGAATTTATACATTATGGTCTTTTTTTCTCCACGATATGTACTACTACTGCCTTATAAATTGTTAGTTATGAGGTACATTCCTGGGTTGATTCAGTTTATTAGGGCTTGACTTTGTATGACGTATGCCGTAAAAGCGACGATGGGGAAAACACAAACGAACCTTCTTAGGTGTCCTCTTAAAAGCCATGAATTGTATCTGCATAAGGGGAAGGCGAAGCTGATGGGCCCACGCTGAGATCCGTGAATAGGGAGTAGGTGTATTAATGATGGTGGGTATGCGCGTAAACGAGGATGGTGGACACTATGTTCGTAATGTTACTAGATGCGTTTCCTGTCGCAGAGCTTTATTGTTACGAATTAGTTCTTAACATACTTTACTGGCACAGGAATTCGGTTCATTATGGCTTCCTTTTGGACTATTACGTACTTATAAGCATACAGTTTGGATTACATTGTTTTAACATTTTTAAGGTTGTCAGAAATGAGATCCCCATATGTTTTGATTACTTTGTTGAAATAACATTGGATATTTCTTCAATTAACTTTTACAAATCTATGGATACCTGAAATGGGATAGCACCATTTTAGGGTTTTAACCGTGTCCCCCTTGAACAATAGCATATGCAAAAATAAACATTCACCATATCAAATATATATATATATATATATATATATATATATATATATATATACTCCTGAAATTGTATGGACTTGTGAGCTTGACCCCCCTTCACCTTTGATGAACTTATGCGTACACCACTGACTGTCAGTATGTAATATAGCACACACTGAAGCTTTTTCATTACACGCTCCAGTGTGCCTTCATGCGCTCGAAAAGTAGTACTGCTTATAAGTGTTTTGATGAAGATGGAGAGGATGGTGTTGTATCTTCACCATCATGGTAGTGTATCAAGTATCCTCGGTGCAATAATACGAAAACACCTACCAACATGTGTTAAGTGACCATTATAAGCTAATGTTGTATCTATAAACAGCGTGAGGACTGAGCAGAGCAGGAATGGAACGGAGGAATTCTTTGTTTCAGCATTTGCTAATAAGACTGTTTGTTCCCGTGGTTGGTAGTAGTGCTATTTTCGGTATGCGTAAGGATACTGACAGAAGTGAGTAATGTAAAGTTAATCCGAACACGCTCTACTATGACAGTGGCTGCGAATAGCACTCTAACCCTCTGTGCTTATATTTTCTCAGGCTCCAACAGTCTTTATCGTAACACTGAAGCATCTGCTCTTGCAGTCTTATCTAGGAAATATGGGAAATTGCTAATAAAATGCGACATTGTAAGCGAATGTTGCAACAATAATAACAAAATTGCTACCAACCTGGGAATTCTGGAAAAGTTATTGGATTCAAGTTATTTGTAAAAAGTCCTGGAAAGGTCAGGGAATTTCATGAAAAGCTGTAGAAATCTGCGGAAATCAGGAGATTTTAAGTACGGATTTTTACTTTTCGGAATGTATTTCTCGTTATGCTGTACTGTGCTATTAGATAGAGGAAATTTTATAAAATAAATTACTTTGTTTTGCAAAACTTTTCTATTTACAGACACACTGGGTACATGTACACTCATGTCCAAAATGATTGCCGCATATCTATAACTGTCTTCTTGTAAGAATATAATTTGGTAATGATTGTGCAGGGTACATTTAATACTGACACTATGTGTATAATCGGGAAAGGTATATTTGTGATAAATTTCATAGAAAAAGAATTATAAATACGAAAATTAGAATGAGTAAAACAAAATGTTGCTAAATGGACAAGAAAGTTTTATTTTCGTTTTATTGTTCTTATTTACTGCTCTTTTGACATGAAATTTGGCACATACATGTCTTTGTCGATTATACACATACTAGCATTATAAGAAATACAGGGCGAATTCGTCATCAAATTATATTCTATAACAACATATTTATAGACATGCGACAATAATTTTGGACATGAGTGTACATGCATACGTAGTAGATGAGGAACCCATTGGTCGGGAGAAATATAGTTGCTTTTTTACATTATATATAGACCTGGAAGGTTGTGAATCGTGATCTGAAAAACTTGGAAAAGTCAGGGAATTCGTGTTCCCAAATAAGTGGAAATCTCGTAATAATAGTAAATAAAATTTTAGCGTTTGATATATATTGCACGGGAAGTAAAACACCTGTTACAAGAATGGCAAAATTACGAATTCATTTGTTCCTAGCATCAGCATGCATAATTAGTCCTGAGAATTCAGTTGTAATAATAATTGTTTCTTATCTTCGAAGGAAATGTTTCCGTGGATGAGAAGGACCGAAACAACAAAATGGAATCACGAATACCATTAGATGTTGCTTTGGAAACGCTAGTGACTGGGAAAAGAGATACTGACAAATGGCGAGTAAGTTGATAGAATATTTACTTCTACTTTTGTGGATTGCTGCAAAAGCATTCTGTTACCTTAAAACATCATCATTTTATTATTATTATTATCATATAACAGTTTGTATAAGAGCTCCTTCGTGGCTAAGCGGTTAGCATACGCGCCTTTGACGTGGGAGACCCGGGTTCTACTCCTGGCGGGAGCTCATGTGGTTCAGATTCCACGTTAATCAGTAGGTCCACGTCTCATATAGCCTCGCTGCTGTACGAGACGTTAAACTCAATTCAACAGTTTGTATAAATTAATATCGAGTGAAAACAGGGAATTCGTCCTTGTTATTCAGTCCCAAATCTTTTGGTGTTCACGAATCCTATCGAAGAATTTGAAGCTTAAAATATATAAAACGATAATTGTGCCTGTTGTACTGTATGGTTGCAAAACATGATCGTTTACTTTAAGGGAAGAATGCAGATTAAAGATATTTGAAAATAAAATCCTAAGACGAGTATTAGGACCCAAGAGAAACGGGAATGGGGAATGGCGGAAACTTCATAACGAGATACTCCATAATTTATACCGTTTACCCAATATCGTTAGGGTCATTAAGCGTAGCGGGCTCAGCTAAACTTAACCCCTTGCATTTCAGGTATCATTTTCCTATGAGCGTGCTGTAATACCAGTTTTTCGTTTACTGTTAAAAGATTGTCTAGACCGTTAGATAGGGTATATTTATTGTGGACGCGCGAGGAAAACATTCACATTACTGATTTTTTTTTTTAATGCATTGTGGAACATTTGGACTAAAAAAGGGAAATTTTGATGTTCTGAAGGGATTTTATGGTGATTGAGGTTGGCAACACTGACCGGAGATCAAAGTTTTTTTTTTCGAACTCGAAATAAGATTTCGAAGTTGTCAATTGATTATCATCTAAACAAACACACGTGTGTCGCAATTGAATACTCCCGTAATACTGCTATTACTGAGACTTTTTTTTGTCAGTAAGGTGCTGTCACCTAACGAAAAATAGTAGAACTAACTCATGCCTTTCATGCACTAAAAAATTTCATCATCTCCAGGATTAAGATGACTCTTAATAAAGGATTCGTTTTCATGACACCCCATGGATGTCACTGGTATTTTGCAGCGGAGCATTTAATGACATCCACGTGGATGTCACTAGAATGCAAGCGGTTAATCGGAAGAAGACCATTAGGAAGACCTAGGCGCAGATGGACAGCCCCCTGACGTGAGAACAGTGTTGCCACTACTTTTTATCCAACCTATGTAGTTGTAATTCATAAGATTGTAATTTGTTTGCGTGTACAAATGTATTTATCATGTTTTGTTATCCTCGTATTGATATATCAATCGATAAATGACATCGAGCTTAATAAAATGGCATGCTTGCCTCTAAATTCTAATGCGTAGTTTCTGAAAAATCGAGGAAAACGTATTTTTATGGCTGCTGAAACGTATGCCGTTCGTTGTTTAGTAATACGTACAGTGTGGTCCGCCTAATTTGGTGTTTTTTGATGGTTTTAGGTTTTACCCACATTTGTTTGGTAACATTGCTTGACATTATCTGGCAACATTGCTATCCATGTTCATTTGTTTTCTTCTATTTCTGTTTGGTAACAGTTATCAAACATTTCGGGGGCCGCAGTGGCTCAGTGGTAGAGCATTCACCTCTGGTGCTTGGAGTCCCGAGTTCAATCCCAGTCCCCGCCAAGTGAACTTTGTGGTAAACAAACACGTGTGCGTGGGTTTTCTCGGGGTTCTTCCATTCCCTTCCACTTTCTTCATTCCATCATTTCATTCATTACTCATCACCGTCTCCTTTAGCCTAACCGACATAACCGTGCGACGTAGAACTCAAAGATTTCATTTCATTTTCATCAGACGTTTCCTGGCCGCTGGATTAGAGGAGGTTGTGCATCTTCACCTGCTCCCTTTGTCTGGCCTCCAAGAAGTTCCGATCTGACGACACCAGACAATGCTCTCTGGAGTTTCATAAAGCAACAAGTAAGAAACACTCGATATCACACAACACAGGAATTACAAGCAGCTGTGGAACACGCCGTCACCCTCGTGACTCCGGAGTATCTCCGCAAAGCATCTGCGAGAACTTGGCGCGAATTCAGCTGTGTTACGACATGGATGGTGATGTTTATGACTCTTAAGACTTCAAGGTAACTGTGTACAGGCATTCTACCAAACTAACACTGTACTGTTGAAACTGAAGGGGGGTACGCCCACTTCCAGACCATCCTGTAGATTTTATTCTGTGGAAGAGATGGTTTATTTATTGATTTATTTGTGTAAAAAAAATACACTTTTACGTAGCAGATTGTATTTATTGTTGTTTGGCACACACATTACTAGTGATACACAGTTACAGTGACCAAAAATTAAAACTATGTTAAAAGGAGGATAGTTTAGTGGTGTACTCCTTGTTTCACACGATAGATCAACGGGGGACTCCATGATTTACATGGCGGCTCAGTGGTGATCTCCATGACTCACATGGCGGCTCAGTAGTGGACTCTATGGTTCATACGGTGGCTCAATGATGGACTCTATGGTTTACATGGTATCTCAATGGTGGACTTTATGGTTCACACGATATCTCAATGGTGGACTCCTTGTTTCATACGGTGGGTCAGTGGTGGATTCCATAATTCACACGTAGCATAATGGTGTACTTCATGGTTTACATGGTGACTCAGTGGTGGACTCCATGGTTTATGCAGTGGCTCAATGGTGTATTCCTTTGTTCACATAGTAGTCCAATGGTGGACTTCACGGTTCACACGGTGGCTCATTAATGTACTTTATGGTTCACGCGGTGGCTCATTAATGTACTTTATGGTTGACGCGGTGACTCATTAATGTACTTTATGGTTCACGCGGTGGCTCATTAATGTACTTTATGGTTGACGCGGTGACTCATTAATGTACTTTATGGTTCACGCGGTGGCTCATTAATGTACTTTATGGTTGACGCGGTGACTCATTAATGTACTTTATGGTTCACACGGTGGCTCATTAATGTACTTTATAGTTCACACGGTGGCTCATTAACGTACTTTATGGTTCACTCGGTGTCGTATCTGTAGTGTGAATATGCATAGTTTAATCCAGTCACGTGAGCTTGATGGACAGCATTGTGCCTATGGGTCTTCATGGAATGATTTCGTTTTCTCTCATTCTTTTCTAACCAGTTATTCCATCATTGCTCGTTTCCTCTTCCAGTGGCCTCCTTTAAGTCAGGTAGTATATTAACAAAGCGTTAAATTAAAATTCTACTTAGTTATTTAACAGCTACGTATTCAGTAACAATTTTATGTACTGTGTTATTAATAGCACTTTATTGTTGTTAAGTTTTGTTGTGTTATTTTCCAGCCTGTCCAATTAAACTTCCTGGCAGTGGATTCGGCAACTTTAAAATTGATCCGAAAAGACTATGACGAAAGACTGAGACGGGAAAGAGAAAAACTCAACAAGCGAAAGCAAAGGGAAAACCAATCGTACAGGTAACAGATCTTTTTCATTCAAATTTATAAATTATTATTTTTTTTTTAAATGCTGCAAAATTAAAAGATAATGGTAATATGCGTTGCACTCTAGGTTGCTTTACTCCATGCTAACTAGTACCAGTGCGTATTTCTTCTTGTCAAGTTTATTTTATTTTTTTTTTTTAATTCGAGAATGATCACATGTGGGTTGTTCTGTGAATTTTCCTCCGGGCATGGTTATATGGTTTTCTTTCTGTAAAGTTTTCTTCGGATATGGTCCTGCGGTGAAGTTTTTCTCAAGTTTTCTTGGGGTACGGTTCTGTAAGAGGGATTACTTGTAAGTATATAGCCACGTGGAGAGTTTTTTTTTTTTTTTTCTGTCAAGTTTCCTTCAAGTAGGTTGGCGTGATTAGCTACGTTATCAAATTTCCTTTTGCCATGGTAAAGTGACGTGCTTATTTGTCAAATTTTCTTTGAGTATGGCTATGTGATTAGCTTTCTTGTCAAGTGACCTTCGCATGGTTACGCGGTGGGACCCTTTATCAATTTCCTTCAGAGAGGTTCATGTGATTCGGCATTTTGTCATTTGTTTTCGGCTTGATCACTTGTTTTCTTTTTCTTTTTTTTTTTTTTTTTAATTATGCATTGATTCAAATACTGTCTGCCACAATTTTATTGAGGTTAACACAAAACCATTAACCTTAAATGTGGCCTAGAAAATAAGGATGTGTAAATAGTAACCATCTTAGATTGTTTTATTTAAGTATACGCTAGTAGAATTCTCGTTCTTCGCACGGGGAAAATACGTATTGTTTTAGACATAAACTATCACCAGTCAACATAGGGACCACAAAAACTATGAATTTGACACTAATATCGGTCGTTTTGAAGTTTTTTTTTTTTTTTTTTACATGTCACCATCCCCCCTTGGAAGTACTGATGGGAGCTGAATTTGGATTTAAACGGCATCGGAAGTATCACTGTTCATCTCAGCGACCCTTAAAACTATGATTCAACCAATAATATCGGTCATTTCTGATCATTTTTATATATCTCCCCTAAGCTGCACTATCAAAGTGAAATGATAAAAGACCATCCCAAATCCGAACCTCATCTATGTTGAAAATTTGATCGAGATGGGTCGGGTGGTTCAAGAATTATTAAGACACAAACATAGTGACTTTCATTTTTACGTGCATAGATTAGTACTGTCAAGTTGTGGGTTAGTGGGTGTAAATGATTACGATCATTTTTAAAAAGTTATTGCTGACTTCAATGTTTTCTTGAGATAAAGACTAAGTTAAACAAATACAAGAAGCATCGTGAAGCCAAAGTCTTCATTTAGTGTCTGGCAGTCGAAGGCAACAGGATTGGTTGCCGAACTCATACCAGAAAAGTAATCATCCGATTACCGTAAAAGGTTAATAGCTTGTTATTCTTTTGAGTGTGTTTGCGTGGTAGACTTTGTTTTGTTGGATTCTACTTTTGGCCGGCTTCCCTGTTACTCCCCCTCCAACCAAGGAGATATATATATAGGGTGTTTCAAAACAACACCGACAATTTTTGGAAGGTGATTTCTGACACCAAGAGAAGACAAAAAGACCAACATGGGTGCACAAATGCTTCCTTTCGGAGTTATAGGCTACCGAAAATATGAAAAAAAAATTAACTTTAAAGGTCCATAGCTCCAAAACTATGGGCTCTACCGTAATCGGGTCCAGACTTCACTTTGGAATTAATATGTACCTCATCTAAAAATCCATGTTTCAGAATCCTGAGATACTCACGCAACAATTTTTATAGAGGGAGTTTGGCTACGGGTATATAATTTGAAGTACTCACCAACTACTTCTATAAATATTGTTACGGAAGTACGGCAGGATTCTGAAAGATGGATGTTTTGAAAGGGCACATACTAGTTCCTAAGTGGTCTTGACCCGACTACGGTAGATCCCATAATTTTGGACCTATGGACCTTTAAAATTCATATATATATATTCATATTTTCGGCAGCCTATAACTCCGAAAGGAAACATTTATGCACCCAGGTTAGTCTATACTTTTTGTCTTATCTTAGTGTCAGGAATCACCTCCCAAACGTTGTCAGTGCTGTTTTGAAACACCCTGTATATCACTTCTACTTTTGCGTCATTTTAAAGACATTTGTCAGTTTTAGCTTTTCGCCTTAACCGACCTCAGCCACATTTGGCAGGGTGGCATTTATCTTGATACAAATTTTGATTCAAATCGGTGAAGCCATTCTTGAGAAATATAAAGTTCAAAAACGGACACACGGCTTGATGGGAAACTATGACGCCATGCAAGCTACCAAAATTTAATATATGTAACTTGTAAGTTCTTACAAAATGATGTAATCTGAAATTCTCATTCTTTGTAAGAAGATCCTCGTTGGGCAGTAAATCGCCAAAATGCATGACATCACCTTTAACCTTTTGGAGACCGAACACCTTTTACAATGTAAGACTGTTGCTACTGGGCCGATTTTCAGTAAAATGCCGTTATTTTCAAATAACTTTAGGTCAGCCCCTAGACAGTCAAAATAAGAAATAGAACATGCAGAACAGAGCATACGTTTAGTGCAGTGATATAATCTTTAAGATGATATAATCCAGGGTGTCTATCGGTCACGAAAGTCACGAAAAAGTCACGAAATCAGAAAACGGTCACGAAAAAGTCATGAAATTTAGCTTTTGGGTCACGATTTTTTTTATCTGTACAAATGTAAGTACATATTGGAAAATTTTGTTTTATAAAACGTCAAAATTCACCACCAAAAATGTCTATTGTCGGCTTTAGACGCTACTAAATCACTAGCAAAGTACGTTTCTATCGCATGAATGAAAATTCGGCCTAATTTGCACCCAAATTCGCTCTTGAGAATGTTAGGAAATTGTGAGATTTGGTAAAGAAACTGTCACGAAAAAGTCACGAAATTTCATTTTGGAATTTTAGTAGACACCCTGTAATCTTATATCTATAATTATAAATATAAGTGCAACGATATAGATATATAGATATACATACTTTTGAAAAGGCTTTTCGACTGTTTTTATCCTGTTATTCTGTATATTTAGTGTTTTAGTTTTATTCTTTGTAAATTACTATTTTGTGTACCATTTTTTTCTTTTTTTGACAGTTTATTTTACTGTGAGTTTCGGACTCTAATCATATTCATAATAAGTAATGATTTTTTTTCTGGGTTTCTGTATTTTCCAGGGAGAAAGAAAGGAAGACGAATCGACTGAATATGCAGAAACGACGGCAAGACGCAACGTATGCGTCTTTAGAACGAGCGAGGGAACGGGAGCGGAAAAGGCAAGCAAGGATGAAGGCCCACTTGATACGAATGCCGGAACGCAAATACAGAAACCAAATTTTAGACAAATAATATATGAGTAGGATTTTTTAAAATTAATAATGGAGCTTTCTTGCAGAAGCTGGTTTTATATATGTGAATCGTTGGTAAAAGTTGTATTTATTGTTTTAAAAAATATATTTGTTCTTTTCGTAAATTGTGTGTTTGTGATAGACGAGGAATTTACGTGACATGTAATGGGACGGAGTGATTCAAGAAGCGGGAAATTTTGAAAGTTGTGTTGGCAACAGTGGGTAACACTGAATAACATACGCCAGCCTGTCAATGACACTCTGCCATTTAGTTATCACGTACTTTCGCGATCAAAATTTTAGCTATTGGTCACAAGAAATGAAATCTTTGTTTTACGTCCCACGGTTATGCCGGTTAGGCTAAAGGAGACGGTGATGATGAGTAATGAATGAAATGGTGGAATGAAGAAAGTGGGAGGAAACGGAAGAACCCCGAGAAAACCCACGCACACGGTGTTTGTCCACCACAAAGTTCACTTGGCGGGGGCTGGGATCGAACCCGGGACCCCAAGCACCAGAGGTGAACGCTCTACCACTGAGCCACCGCGGCCCCTATTGGTCACAAGAGAATCCTATGAAGCTACACCAGTGTCTATTGCACAGCAACAAAGTTACTGTGTGGTGTGCTATGTCATCACACGTTCTGATGGGCCCTTAATTTTTTTGAGGACGAAGATGACCATGCGATTACAGTCACATCGAATCCTTACGTCGCCATGCTTGAAACCTTTGTGCTGCAACAGCTACAAAGATTTCCACACATTAGTGATACAGCCTGGTTACAACAAGATGGATCAACGTCCCACACAGCACGAACATCTACGGCTGCTGTACGTCTATTGTTTGGGGAACGTGAAATTTCGAAAAATGGTGACATTCAATGGCCTCCCAGATCCCCTGATTTATCAGCTTGTGATTTCTTTTTGTGGGGTCATCTTAAAAGCCAAGCGTTTCTTAGTCGACCTGCTATACAGTAGAATAATTGAAAGCCGAAATACGAGAAGCAATTGCCGAAATTCCAGTTGGGATGTTACATCAAACCAAACTGCCGAAATGTTTGCGTAGAGAAGTTCACCTGCTAGATGTCATCTTCAAAAAATAAATTGTACTGATGTGTTCTAAAATGGCATTATTTTTACTACTAAATGGCTTAAATAATTTTCTTTTAAATATTTGTTTTCATGAAATTATTTCATTTTGAAAATTCCGCGTTTTTTTGAATCATCCTGTATATGTATTGGTAAAATAGTACCCAGCCGAGCAAATGTTTTTAACTTTTGTCTTTCACAAGTAAGTTTTAGTAGTGCACATTATACTCTGTTCTCTTCCACTCTTAAGCGGCAGTAAATAAAATTGAGGAATTGAGTTCGTTAGTAATGCTGTACTTCTACGCTTACGGAGAGAAGGGCACACGTTACACACGTGCTTTTTGATGAATTTAAGTTGTACCGCAGGGAACATGCAGCAGGAAAATTAGATTTCTTTGTAAAATCCTCGAATGCTATTACTATTTAATGAAAATAAATAAATAAAAATGAAACACACAACAATCGATAATTTCATTAAGATGAACAAAATATCATCATCATCATCATCATCATAGGTATTCTGCCGTGATTGGCAGGCCACTTGCCACAACCGAAAAACTTCCATGCTCCATGGTCTTCCGCTAACCTCTTCGTCTTCACGTGCGATTTTTCTGTTTTGATATCGTTTATTAATAGTAGTCTTCTTTGCCCTCTCCCTCTCTTTCCTGCTACCATACCCTCTACCACGTTCCTTATGATACAGTTCCTTCTTAGCCAACCCAACCAGTTTCTCACAATTTTCTGAATAATATCTAAAATTGTTATTTTCTTTTCTCCCTCCCACCATTTCTAACACCCTCTTTCATTTGCCGCTTGACCCAGCTAATTCTCTCTATTCTTTTCCACATCCACATTTCGAAAACTTCCAGTCGTTTCTCATCATTTTTGCGTAATGTTCATATACAAAATGATATGGGTGAATATAAACCCTCATGCGTAGTGCTCGAGAAATGTCCCTAAACCCTATTCGGCCTAAGCTCTAAACTGCGATAAACGAAGCCACGTGAAATTAAATCTCGCTCATTTGCTGTTCGCCTACCGACGCTTATACGCCTCCGCAAAATAGTTCGTATGATTCGGTTATTACTTTTACTATGAAGCTCCATATAAAACCGCTACATTATTATAAATGACAAAAATATAATACGGATTATCTAATAAAACTGCAATCGAGTGTGGTTAATGAAACAATAGAAATAAACACTAAGCATGCGCAGTAATTATGGCGCCAATTCAACTGTGAAGGCGTGTTCTGCTTTTAAAATCTTAAAGATGGCTGACATGAATCCCGGTTCAGCGAGTGTTGTAGTGAAACACCAACAAGGGAAGCCTTTACGCAGTGGTGAAAAGCAGATAGTGCTAAATGTGTTTAACAAGTTTAGTGAAAAGTATTCTGAGTTAGCTGTGAAAGATCTATATGACCTTACGTCGGAATTGACGGGAGTATCTTGGTGGAGTGTTCAAAGTGCGCGGAAAGAAAAGGAAACGTGCTAGGCCTGTGTTAGATCAGTGTGACAATTTTGTTTAAAAAAAAAAAAAAAAAAAAGCTATTCGTTCTAAAGTGCATAGTTTTTTCTTTGCTAATGAACCCCCAACGTTAGCAAAAATTCTTGAAGCAGTAAACAGTGACTCAGATCTGCCTAACTTGAAAAGAACAAGTTTGTACCAAATTTTAATAGATATCGGCTTCGAATTTGTGAAGAGAAGTAACAAAAATATTATTACTGAAAGAGATGATATTACATTATGGCGAAAGAAAGTGCGTCGCTACAGAGAAGAGGGATGTAAGTTTTATTACTTAGATGAAACTTGGGTTAATGAGGGACACACTACTAAAAAAGTGTGGGCAGACTCTACGGTTACGTCAGCAAAGAAGGCTTTTTTGTCAGGGCAAAGTTTAGGGCTCCGAAATCCCACAGGTAACGGCAAACGATTAATACTTCTACATATCGGAAGTGATGATGGTTTCGTTGACTGTGGTATGCTTCTATTTGAGTCAAAAAAAGACAGGGGACTACCACGAAGAAATGAATGGTGATGTTTTCAAACAATGGTTTGAGATGGTACTCCCCCAAAATTGCATCCTGGGAGTATTATTATAATGGATAACGCACCATATCATAGTGTACAACTTCAAAGATTTCCGACGAAGGCCTGGCGAAAACAAGAGATTGTGTTCTGGTTGGAAAAGAACAACAAATTTTAACGCAAATAATGTTAAGGCTGAATTACTCCAAGCGGCTGGTGATGCTCAAAATAACATTAAAAAATATATTATAGATGACCTTGCTGAAGAGGCAGGCTATGTTGTAGTTCGTTTACCTCCATATCATTGCAATCTAAACCCTATTGAGCTCATATGGAGTCAAATAAAGAAGAAAAGAAAACGTGGGACATGGATGACCAAGTGGACGCTGTAGTCGACAGCTTCGTCATCAACACAGCTGATAGCTCCAGTTCTGACACTGAAAGTGATTCAGATTTAGAGGAAATTGAATTTGTTTGTAAAAGCTATGTACGTACATTTCAGTTTTTTAATACCCCTTCGTGGTCATCTGGCTAAAGTGGATGCTTTCTGCGTGCATGGTTCTGGGTTCTACTTTGGTGGGAATATATATTTGCGACCTGAGGAGTGAGTCGGCTTACACACAATAATAATTGATAGACAGCGATGAGAATTTATTTACAAAGGATCAAGACAACAAGAGAGATGTATACTTAAGTTGATTATAATAGAATATAATGTTTTCTAGTGGTTTTGGTAAGATCACTTGAATTTACACGAACACACACACCGTTACACCGATCAGAAAAGCCGCGCGCCACACTGAATGTGATCTACATTTCAAACAGAAACTACAAGGGCAACAACCTCCAGCGGGAAGACACCTCCCGTGCCATCTATTGAGGCAAACGACAACTACTTGAATTGACAGTTTTTTTTTTCTAGAACCAAACATACCGCCCACCTTGAAATTCACTGAATTTCAACACATACAACAAAATTAAGTTATATATATATATATATATATATATATATATATATAAAAATATGACTGATTGAAAGGAAGTGGGCACAATTTCACAATTGGTCTTTTCATGAGTCCTTGTGTTGTTTTCACTGTTGCCACACGTACAAGATTGTCACTACCTGGATGAATGTCTACCACTCTTGCCAGCTTCCAGTGTAATGGCGATGTTTTGTCGTCCTTTAGAATTACCATATCACCAATCTTAATGTTCGTTTGAGTACACCACCACTTTGGCCGTTGTTGGAGTCGAGATATTCACTGGACTTCGCCAAAAATGCTGCACTAATTTTTGCACAAGTTGCCACTTAGCAAGTGGTGACAACTTCACGTTAGTTAAGTCAGGTTCAGGAAAGGCAACCAATGGTCCGCCAATTAAGAAATGGCCAGGAGTCAATGCACACAGACCACTTCGATCACTTGATGCTGCTGTGAGAGGGCGGGAATTTAAACAGGCTTCAATTTGTGCTAAGACTGTGCAAAGTTCTTCAAAGTTGAGGATCACGTTACCCACAATACGACATAAGTGATGTTTCAGTGATCTGACCCCTGCTTCCCACAGACCTCCATGATGCGGCGCACTAGGGGGGTTGAAATGCCATGAGATGCCTTACGAACTAAGAAAGTTAGAAACTTCATCTCGATGTTCAGTATGATGCGCTATCTTTAACATGTTTTTGAGCTCTCGATTTGCACCTACGAATGTAGTGCCACAATCACTATATATGTGTGTGTGTGTAGGTTTACCTCTTCTCCCTATAAAGCGCTTCAGAGCTGCTATGAAGGCACTTGTAGTTAAATCACTTACTAGTTCTAAGTGTATCGCCTTCACGGAAAAACATACAAATAATGCTATATATCCCTTGTACGTTTTCTGACCGCGTCCTTGCATGTTTTTTAATGTCACTGGACCAGCAAAGTCCACTCCACATACCTGAAAGGGCCGACCTGGGTTAACACGTGGAGAGGGCAAATTGCCCATAAGCTGATTCTGCAGCTTGACGATGACAGGTGACGCACTGCTTGATTATATGTCGCACTAAACCTCTACCTCTAATAATCCAAAAACGCTGCTGTAGAACTGCCAGCAATAACTGAGGGCCAGCATGTAAATTATTGCGGTGTTCTTGTTCTACAATAAGTCTTGTAAGCACATGATTACGTGGAAGCAAGACTGGATGCTTTGAGTTGAAATTTAAATTTGCGTGTTGCAACCTGCCACCCACTCTGAGAATATTGTGGTCATCGAGAAAAGGGTTGAGGCACACAAGACGACTTTTCGTAGGCGCAAAGGTTTTCCTTCCTTCAAACACTTTATTTCTTGCTGAAATTCATCTTGTTGAGCAAGCCTTATCAAGTAGTGAGTTGCTTGTCGCAGTTCAACTGTAGATAACACTCGACTTAGTTTACTATGGCTTCCTAACTTGCAATTGAAAATAAACCTTTTGCACCAGGCTACAACTCTCTGAAGCCTAATGAATGATGAGAATTTAGCAATAAAACTGATGTCACTTGTAGTGTGCAACACAACAACACTACCTTTCTGCTCACCCTTCACCGCTTCAATGTCACATTCCTGATTCTCGCTGGTTGGCAACACTGTGCTGTATAGCCAACTTGGTCCTGACCACCACAATGGATGCGTGACGAGATCTGACGGGTTAATTCCTCTCGAAGCACAGTCAGCAGGATTTTCGCTTCCTAAAACGTGATGCCACCCAATATTTTCAGACTGCTGAATTTCTGCAATGCGATTACTCACAAATGTTTTCCATTTACTGGGTGGAGACGCAATCCATGCAAGCACAATAGTTGAATCTGAATATGCATGCATGCTGTCAAAGTTCATACGTAACGAGTTCACTACCATGTTCATTAAGCGTGTTAGGAGAATAGCTCCACAGAGCTCCAGTCTGGAAAGAGTTAATCTTTTTACAGGGGCCACTCTTGTTTTCGCACATACGAGTTTTACTGTAACACCTTGGTCGACACATAAGCAACGCAAATACACAACGGATGAATAAGCAGCCTCAGATGCATCTGAAAATCCTATTAATTGCAATTGCACAGCATTTCTTGGTACCATACACCTGTCTATCTTAATCCTTTGGAGTATGGGAAACTCTTCACAATATTTTCTCCATGCACTTGGTATTTTACTGGGCAAAACTTCGTCCCAATCAAGCTGCAATTTCTACAGTGTTTGTATTAACAACCTCCCTTTGATAGTTGTTTGGCTGAGCCATCCTAATGGATCATACAGTTCCGCAATTTCTGAAAGTAGTACTCTTTTCGTTAACACTGAGTAGTTTCGAGGTACCGTTACATAGAACGAGAACTGGTCAAGCGATGGACACCACTGAATTCCTAATGTATTAATCACATCATTCTCACTGAAATGGAATGCCAAACTACTTTCACGAAGATGAGGTGGGATATGTTCTAGTACTTTTACATTGTTTGAAGCCCATTTTCGCAGCTTAAATCCACCTTTCGATAGAAGCTGTGTTAATTGAGTGTATAGTTCCAATGCTTCTTCGGTTGACCGTACACTTGTTACACAATCATCGACGAAAAAATCACTAAGCACAGTTTTTGCGGCAAGAGGAAATGCTTCCTCTTCGTCAGTAACCAACTGCTGTAATCACTTCACCGCAAGATACGGGGCACATGCTGTTCCGTAGGTCACGGTCACTAATCTGAAATCACGAATCGGTTCTTCGGAGCTTTCTCTCCACACGATTCGTTGATAGTCAGTATGCTCTGTACACACCCTTACCTGCCGATACATTTTAGCAACATCACCACATAAGGCTATGAGATGCAATCTAAAACGAAGTACAATAGAAATCAGATCATCCTGTAACTTAGGTCCTATCATCCTCCCGTCAAACACGACACGTAAACTAGTTGTTGTACTGTCTTTCAATACAAAATGATGCGGAAGGTAGTTGGGGTCACATTGATAATTGTGTGCTGTATCAGATGGCACTAATTCCATATGTCGGAGAGACCAATATTCATTCATGAAATCACAATATTGTTTTTGTAGTTCTGGTGACCGTGTTAACTTTCTTTCAATGCTGATTAGCCTTTTGATTGCATTTCTCTGGAAGCACCTAAGTTAGGTTCGTTGTTACGAAACGGCAACTGAACGATGTAAACGATGTACCTTCCATCACTGTCACGCTTGTGAGTTGCTGCAAAATGATTTTCACACGCATTTTCTTCGGGGGACAAATGTTTTGCCGACGGCAACTCTTCAATTTCCCAAAAGTTTCTCAAAATTGAATCTAATGTGCACGACACAAAGTGGGATAACACATGTGATGGGCTAGGATTAGTTTTGATGGGACCTGTTAGTACCCATCCAAGCACAGTTTCTATTGCTACTGGTGTGTCTCTAGAACCAACACGCCTACCACTACTTAACAGATGACCGTACACGTCAGCTCCAAGAAGTAATTCAATTTTTCCTGGGACATGAAACATAGGGTCGCCTAGTTCCAGTCCCTTTATGTGTGACCACTGATCTACGTTTGTCACGACACTTTTCGGAATGTTAGACGTAACTACAGGCACGACGATGGCACTAGTTGCTAACTGAAAATTCTTGAAGAATTAAAATCTTATTGCGTTTCAATTTTTTTTACCAAAAAAATCACAAGTTCAAGCAGATCTTCCCTGCTACCAAACGAAATTAATATTAAGGACAATTATATGTACAAAAATTTTCAGAATGAACGACTTAAACATTAATAATGTTGTTATTGTCCTTTTTAAGGTTTCTTGACACGTCTAGGTGGATTTGGTCACATACACATTTACATTGTATATCAATTGACGACATAATGAAAGTTGTATCTGGAGAAACCAGTTCATTCTCGACATGATTTAGGCATTCTTGTTTCGAATAATACCTAACATTTTTGTCAATACACTGAAGAAAACCCATTTTAATTACTGTGTTCGAATTTTCACGGGCCTCTTCAACTCGGAAAGATCTATGCCTACTGGTAACAAGAGGTAACGCGTTGATCACTGGTATGTCATCTGTGTAATTTCGAAATACTCTAATCCTGGAATCCAATAAATACAATAATGATAAAATTTTACCAACTGACATCCAATCGTTCCTGCAATATGACTCTAATACGAAGAGCTCCTCCGTAGCTAAGCGGTTAGCGTACGCGCCTTTGGCGTGGGAGACCCGGGTTCGATTCCCGGCGGGAGCTCATGTGGTTCGGATTCCACGTTAATCAGTAGGTCCACGTCTCATATAGCCTCGCTGCTGAAAGGGACGCTAAACTAAAAATCAACTCAACTCAACTCTAATACGAAGTCTTCATTGAAATGTATCAATACATTTATTTCGACTTCAATCGTTATAGTTCTTAATATGGATGATTTTTCTGCATGCGCATACTTCACCGCAAAATTACTAGTGTGAACAGAAATGTCATCACTTCGTCTATACATATTTAACAACATAAAAAGTATCTTCCTAGGCGTTTGCGCCAGTAGCGTGGAAAATGAAAGTATCGAATAGCAAAATTCCTCTGACGCTAAGAAGAATCCTGGGAGTTTAGTATGGATGTAATCAACTGTAACAACAGGATTCTTTTGAGCATTCGTTGCTATCACATTCATTTCTTGCCTACACAAATTGTTTCATGGTAGGTAAAAAAAAATCTTGACACATGACTAACTTGTAAGTCAAGTTTCTCACATGTCACATGCACAAGAATTACGTCCCAGTGTTCAACAGGCACATTTAGTGCCTTTAGCACACGCAGAGATTCCGTTGTTATGTCCAAAAGTTTTCTTAATGAAGATGCACACACTTCACTCACTTTCGGTATACCGAAAAGTCTTTTCAGAGTTTGATTTACTATTTCCCTTTTGTCTTCATATCGGTTTTATAACAGAGTACACGCCACTTCGTAATTTTGACCGGTTACAGGAATCGACTGAATGAGGCTTGCTGCCTCACCCCTCACAGAAGCCCTTAAATACTGTAGCTTCTGAGCACCTGTCAATGTTTGGTTATTATGTACTGATGCACTAAATAAGTCCCAGAATGACATCCATTCATGAATCTCACCACTGAAGTAAGGAAGTTCTAACTTCGGGAGTTTTACATCAGATTTAGCATCACTAGAGTTTGTACCATTGCTTGCCTCTTTTAAGTTCAATAATTTGCTCAACATTGATTCTAATTTATCCTGTATTTCAGTAATTTCCTTGTCAAACGCTTCATAGTTCGATTCATCACACACAGTTTCCAATTCATTCACCAGTTCACTACATTTTGTGTCCTGTTCTTTGCATTTTTCAATGTAAAATGACACGTTGAAGACTTGGTTGTGAATTTGAGTCGCTGCTTTCCCCTGAAGTCGGGTCACTTCTCTTTTTACGACTGCCTTTTTTTTTAACGAAATTGTTTTATTGTGAACACACGAAAAGACAAAGGACACGACACGATAAGAAATACTACTTACACTAAATACGAACGGAACACGGGAAGAGAAAAGTTCGATTCACACCACTACAAATCCGGAGGACCTTGGATTGTTTTCATTGCTAGTTCTTTATACGGTCTGGCGTGGACCACTGTACGTAATGCACACACAATAATTGATAGACAACGATGAGAATTTATTTACAAAGGATCAAGACAACAAAAGAGATGTATACTTAAGTTGATTTTGGTAAGATCACTTGAATTTACACGAACACACACACCGTTATACACACTGAATGTGACCTACATTTCAAACAGAAACTACAAGGGCAACAACCTCCAGCGGGAAGACACCTCCCATGCCATGCCATCTATTGAGGCAAACGACAACTACTTGAATTTACAGTTTTTTTAAGAACCAAACACACACTTTTAATAAATAGTAGGCCCTGTCTCTTATACGCTCAGTGATGGAAAAAGTCATGAAACTCCAATCAATAATAATAATAAGAAGAATGTATTTTTCATGTAGTAACAAAAATATGAATGACTTTCCCCTTCCTACTATTATTAGTAGTAGAAATATTATTGTCTAACCAGCTCATTTACTTTCTTGATCAAGCCGAACTATCCGTTTGTATTTTGCAAACACTGCAGTTCATACATTTGTCTTGAGTGTTCTCGGTGCTCACTAAGCAATAATTGCTTACCAGTGAAATTCAAAACTTTTTTTTTCGAGTTTTTACTTTCTTTTCTGCTGCTTTTCTAAAAAACTGGACAACACAAGACAGTATTGTCAAAATGCACATGTATAATTTGCTCCTCCCCGTGGGGAGTGGGAGTGATACATCACTAGCCAATCGTATTTATGACAAGCGGAAGGATACAAATATTGTTTATCGGAGTTTAGAGCTTACGCTGAACAGCGTATAGGTATATTGACGCTCATATTACTTGTAATTTATTTTCTTCCTTTCTTAGAATCTCCTTAGCATCTAATAATCGATTATAGTGTTCAATACATTTTGCACAGTTGTTTTTCGTTAATAATAATATGAAAAAAAAAAAAAAACCTGCCTTGGTTTTCGTTTCAAGAATCAACCATTTCCTAAATGAAAAGCAAAACATATACAGTCGAAATGGCGCCACGAGGAAGTATTATTACGTATGCCTGCCTTGTTTGTTATTGAGTCTTATACTAGTTTTATATGATTGTTTTCAGTAAAATTCTACTTCTAGTGATAAAAGAGTACATGCAGCAAGAAGTCAGCGTGCTGTAGTTGCACTGGTTTTGTTTGTGGTCTTTTAGAAGTATGGCAGAATTTTTAATCAACATTGTAAGGCTAGAAAACAATAAATAATTTATAGAAGTAACAGAAATTTTCTCTTATCATTCGATTTTGTAAGACATTTCGGACAAGCAGTAGTGCAAATATTCTCCCTAATCATGCCAGTATATAATTCCTAGCAATTGAATCCCTGAAATAAATAAATAAATATATAAAAGTTTTATACAGGATGTTTCAAAACAACATCGACAACGTTTCAGAGGTGATTCCTGACACCAAGATAAGATAAAAAGTATGGACAAACCTGGGTGTAGAAATCCGTCATTCCGGAGTTATAGGGTGCCGAAAACATGAAATTTAAATGTCCATAGCTCCAAACTACGGAACCTAACGTAGTCAGGTCAAGACTTCACTTAGGAACTAATGCGTGCGCTATCCAAAGGTATGTGTTTGAGAATCCTGCGGTACTCGCAATTTTTATGGAGGGAGTTTGGCTACGGGCATATAATTTGAAGTACTCAGAAGTACTCACCAACTACTTCTATAAAAATTGTTGTGGAAGTACCGCAGGATTCTAAAACTTGGATATTTCTATAGGGCACATACTAGTTTCTAAGTGAAGTCTTGACCCGACTACGGTAGGTCCCATAGTATTGGAGCTATGAACCTTTAAATTTCATTTCTTCGTGTTTTCGGCAGCCTATAACTCCGAAAGGAAGCATTTGTGCATCCTTGTTGGTCCACACTTTTTGTCTTATCTTGGTGTCAGGAATCACCTCCCAAACTTTGTCGGTGTTGTTTTGAAACACCCTGTATAATCAAAGCTTTTTACTCGCCCAAGCACTCACAGCGTTGCGCACCCACTGACGACGCTACCGTTCACAGGGTGACGTTCGATTTTTAAACGTGAATTAGTGCAGGTATGGATTTTTTCGAATATGCGGAAGATGTGGATTCTTCTAAACAGTGTGTGCGATTCAGTTCGTTTATGGTCGTCGATCAATTGTGCGGTCCGTTAATGAGGCGATTGGCATAAGTACGAAATGTATTCATTACATAGTCAGTTACAAAGAAACAGGGATATCAGAAGGTGATTACTGTATGAGTTCCATTGGGTGCATACGGACACACGCATGGTCATGTGTTTTTTGCAGAATTTGTTCTAGGAGCAGAGGGGTGTCACTCTTGGATCAAATATTAGCAGAAGACAAATCATGGAGCTACTACTTAACTCGGAAACTAAGCGCATTAGCCAACAATCGTATCTATGCTATGTGGTCTAAAAAATTATTTTCTCAGATTGCAAGATCCATTTCAACTTCTTTTTACAGAAAATTACACTTTTTGAGCGACGATAGAAGTATAGCGATCATGAAAAAAATCTAATTTCAGATTTCCAGGGATTTACACTATCATAATCTCTCTACGTCGAAAAGGAGATTTTTCGATGTATGTACATGCCTGAAAGAACGACGAACACAGCAGCGTCAGTATCAAGATGGCCGCTCCACTGTCCACATGCACCGCGTTAGAACAGTGTTCGATGATCCGGTTTTTAAGCAGTGAAGGTGTGAAACCCAATTCAAATTCATCGCAGGATGGCAGCAAAGTATGGTGATTCGTATTTGTCCCTGCAGCAAGTATACGAGTGGTGTAGGAAGTTTAAAAGTGGCGTAATATCTGTGGAGGATGCTTCTCGACCGGGACAGGCTCACCGCGCAGTGACTGACGAAAACATTGCGTTAGCGGAACACTTGAAAAGGAAAACAGGCGTATTACGCTGAACGAAATCGCCTCAATCATGAATATTAGCTTTGGTTCAGTTCAACACACAGTGCATAGTGTTCTGCATTTTAATAAGGTGTCTGCAAGATGGATCCCACGTCAGTTGACTGCTGAATTGAAAGATCGTCGCGTCAACGCCTGTGAAGGTCTTTTCCATCGTTTCAACGCCGAGGGTGATGCGTTTCTGCACATGATTGTTACAGGCGATGAGACCTGGTTTTCATTATTACCAACCAGAAACCAAAAACGCAAGGAATGGCGGCATATCTCCGACGAAACCAAAAAAGAAAAAAGAAAACCCTGCACTCAACCATCAGTAGGAAAGGTCATGCTCACTCTTCTGAGATGCAAAGGGAGTAATTTTGGAACAGTACATGGAAAAAGGAGTGACAGTAACCAGTGCCTCGTATTGAAACCTGCCAAAAAATCAACTTCGCCCTGCAATCTGGCGTAAACAACGAGAACTTCTGTTCCTCAAGTGTCCTGCTACTGCATGACAACGCCCAACCACATACTGACCATTTGGCGTTGAGACTACCGATGACATCAAATTTAAGTCTCATTTATCCACCCTATCCACGAGACCTTGCCCCCAGTGACTTTCATCGGTTTGGACCACTCAAAGAAGCAATGGAAGGCAAGCATTTCAATAGTGATGAAGAGTTGAAAGATGCGGTGGATGAGTGGCTACAATCTCGACCAAAAGAAGTCTTCTAACGTGGTATCCATGCACTTCCGAAGTGGTGAAATACTTGCATTGAACGTCAAGGGGACTACGTTAAAGATTTCCGTTTCGTTGTTACACTTTTAAATGTATTGCACTTTTATGGTTTTCTTTCATAAATCAATATTTCATTAATAACTCCATTAAGCCATTTTTCTGGGACACACACACTGTTAAGAGCATGAGGCAGGTGGGAGGTGCTTTCAATACCCATCTCATTCTCTCACCACAGGAATGTACAAGATATGCAAATGATATGTAAATGTAAATACTTAATAAAATTTAGATTAGCCAAAATAAATATAAAAAAATAAAAATATAATTTAGTATCGGTAGAGCCAAATTATAATAAAATTTAGAATCTACATTCCTGTAAACATGAGTTCTATTTTAACGTCCCATTGCCCCGTTAGGGACAGTAATGCTGCTTGAAGTACTAACTTTAGGTCAGATACTATCTTACTATTAAGATAATGTGAATTTATCATCAAATTGCATTAGTTAACTCTGGCAGACACAACAAATCCTGGAATGCCTGAAAGGTAAATAAAATTTTTCTTAAAAAAATTACAAGTTATTTTGTACTCACCCTGCGGCTAAGTATTCAATTAAAAACTCCACACACTTTCTAGAAAATGCACACATATTTATTTTTAATTTCACTAATGAACACACAATAACACCACACGCAATATATAGATATATATACACACTAGATATTCAATAGATATATATTTTTTTATCAACTTGATAACTGCTTAAATTAGTTTCTTTTTATAAAAAAAATAATAATAGAGATCTCTCTCAAATTCAAATGTTCACTGTCACTAAACCGTTTAAACAAGACATTTCATTTGTCGTCACTGTAATCACACTTCACTACAGATGATTCTCCTGGAGAGGTCCTATTATCCTTCTTCGGGAGTCACTGTCTTTAGATTTTGTCTTCTATTGAGAATAAAGTTTCAGTTTCAGAGAAACTGCTGATAAAACACATTGGCATCTTTAACTCAGTCTTATACCTTGTGTTTAAATAAATAACATTGCACTGATGTCAAATTGAAGTTCAGCAATGCAAACATAGTGTTTTACTATTGGTATGCTAAACTGATATTCGTTAACTTTCAAACACTTTCAGCTGTAAAGTTGTCATAAAGATTATTCATTTGAGAACCAAATAAAATGTGGTTCTTCAGAATTAATATCTTTTTATAACAGATGTCCAAGTGACCTGTGCTCCATTATTTACTGCTGAAGTTATGTATGTATGAAGATATGACTTCAACTCTCAGTTTCTTAAAAAAAAAAAAAAATGTCTGACATTGGCGACTGTCGATCTTCAACTAACTGAATGTTTTACTCTCATTTGCTTTTGTTACACACACCAAAGCTAGTTTTTACCAAAACTCGCCTCCTTCGCGGGCTACAAAGGTTTTTTTTTCATTGTCAGAGGATAGCGGGACTTTCTTTCACAATAAGGGTTGCTTGCGAGAGGCCTGACAGGTGTATCCCTCTAGCGGTTACTGTTTCTTTTTCGAATGTAAACAACCTCTCTCAGTGACCGATATCCTTTTCTGTTTGCATTTATAATTAATGATATTATCGTTTAATGAATTACAATTGACATGTAACAAAAGTTGAAAACCAATATTTAAATATCCTATTTTACATTTATAAACTTGGGTGGAGTTGTCATTGTTAAAAAGCAGAAAAAATACCAAATAACTTGTTGGTGGTAGACAATTGTCTTCTGCTACCCTTCATCACACTCCAAGGCATGCCGGGAGTGCCAGAATCAACATACTGAGTTTAAAATTAAGCAAAGAATAGCAAACTGCCAAAATAGCTATTCTATAAAGAAAATAAGGTAAGGATCGCGATTCTACATACTAATATAACTATATCGGATCTGTCCAAGAATTGTTATAGGTTGGAATTTATATTCAAAAATATATTTCATATATCAGTCCTTCTGGTAACCTTGGAACAATATGAAAATTGAATTGATGAAGGTTCGCTGACTAGGCACCCAGATCCGTTGAACCACCCCCACCGGAGAGGTAGCGGTTCCATTAAAAGTGTAAAAATCGCGGTCAGTGAAACAATTTCTCACGTATTGTATTCGAAAATTCGTATCTAGGTGTGTATAGTTTAACAAAAGATTGCTCAGCGACTTTCTGTCGCCAATTTTGTTTTGTCCATCCTTAGAGTTTCTTTCCTTTTCTTACAATATATTTCTATAATAGTTATAACACATTGAAAGAATCTTGTTTATAGTATTTTCTAGTTACTATAGGTTGGCAATATTTGGTACTCTAAAGGTCACTAACCTCTATCTCCCTGAAGTGTCAAAAATCATACAGAACTTTCCACAAATATATATTAAAAAAAAGTTTTCTGTTATGCTACTAAACTTAATGAAATTTAAAATAAAATAAAATAATATCAGAATGATTAGCTTGAAATCTAATGTATATAAAATAACTATACTAATTAAATATATATATATATATATATATATATATATATATATATATATATATTAAATCTGAATATAAGATTTAGATTGCTTATGCAAATTTTATGAATAATAAAAATAAAATAAATAAAATATCTCTGTTAAGCTTGCTCATAACAAATCCCCCTTTGGGAAGGTTGGGATATACTTGTGAAAAGATATCACAACGTTCTCCCTTATGCTAATTAAACATGAATAGAGTTACCTAGAGTGAATAATATATATGACACTTGGATTAGAATTAATAAAAATACAACTATCCTAGCAAATTTATGCGTATTTTTCTACCTATCTATCTATAGACTTGTATGAAAAACTATATTACTAACAATACTATATATATAGAAATATGCTTTAACCTAATATGATTATATGTGTGAATATAATAATATAAATACTAATTAATTAATATCTATGTATCCCATGATACGTTGGAGTTCCCATCTTGAGAATTTATGTTTCTGCATTCTCCTTTCCAGGTGTATTTTCTCGCATGTTATATTTTTTTTTTAATAGAAAAGCATTTCTCTTAATTATCTCCTTGCCTGTGTTGAGGTCTGCAAGTGTATAGACATTGGTGTCTGTCTTGTGGACTACTTTCCAGGGGCCACTATATAAGACCATTAACTTTTTGGACACCCCTGCCAAGGCATCTGATTTTGGAAAGAGACGAACGAGTACAAGGTCTCCAATATTATACTCTACAAGCCGATGATGCTTGTCGAAGTATGCTTTTCTTGCTTCCGCCTTTTTCTTCAAGTTTTTCTGCGCAATTTCCACGTAATACTTGGTTTCAGCAGATCTGTCCACTTCCGGTACCTCAAACAGACGAGCTATATCACTTGTTTGTGAGATGTTTAGATGTAGCTCATAGGGAGAAAATCCCGTACTTAAATGTTTTGCTGTATTTAAGCACCTTTCCACTTTAGTAAGTAATCGTGGCCACTCTTTTTGGTTATGAGAGCAATATTTACGTAGCATACGGACTGTAGACTTTACAGCTGTTTCCGCAATTTCTCCCTGAGGAAAGTAAGCACTACTCATAACATGCTTAATTCCTAATTCTTTCATTGCATTTTTCCACTGTGTGGACTGGATCTGGGTCCCTCTATCCGTAATGAGCATTTCTGCATTTGGGCATAGTTTGAGAAAATCTCTCAATTTTTGTAATGCAATGGATGTAGTTGCTCTCTTACAAGCATAAAGACTTATTAATTTTGAAAACACATCTAAAAATACTAATATGTATTGGTAACCACCATATCCTTTAATGATTGGACCGCAGAAATCACACTCAGAAAGACGCCTGGCTTCTCTGCTATAACTGAATGCATAGGACCTCTATAATAACAAGTAGGAGGGTTTGCTTTCTGGCATATGGAGCATGAGTCACAATATTTCCTAATTACAGTGCGCATCTTTGGTCAAAAGTAACTCTCTGTCAACTGAGGCACAAGTTTGCTAGCTGAAAGATGTCCACTTTGTTCGTGATAGTAATTTAATAAAGGTTTGACTAAGACTTCCGGGATACATATGCGTATGCCCATGTTATCTTACATAGCCTACCATTCAATATTTCATACCGGTGGCTTTTCCCACAAACTTTACCATTCTTTTCTCCATTTTCTACTTGTCTTTTAATGGGACCTAGAAATGAATCTGAAGTTTGTAGTTCAGGTAACATGCTAATTAAACTTCTCATTTCACATGGAATCTCTTCTAAGATACCCATTAATGATTCTTTCAAAACTGGTTTGGCTTCAATGTCAAACTCAACATTACTATGTGGTGGATATCTTGAA
The DNA here is from genome assembly GCF_964235325.1 of Thermobia domestica. Lineage (NCBI taxonomy): Eukaryota > Metazoa > Arthropoda > Insecta > Zygentoma > Lepismatidae > Thermobia > Thermobia domestica. The sequence goes on along the minus strand of NC_137457.1, from coordinate 299,271,472 downwards.
TGATAATCAGCCATATTATCTTGGGACCTTACATGCTGAAAACTGAAGTCTAAATTCGCTAATGAGAGTGCCCATCTTAAAATTCTCTGATTGGTGAGTCTACATAGTAAAATAAACCTTAAGGCCCCGTGGTCTGAACGTATTATGAATTTATTTCCTATCAAATAGTGTTGAAATTTTTTCTACCCCATCAACCAGTGCCAAAAGTTCCTTCTCCGTCGTCGTATAGTGTTTCTGAGGGCCAGAAAATATTCTCGAGGACATTCCTATCACTCTTTTCTCTCCATCATCATCTATTTGATACAACAAATTGGAACTCGCTCGATCAGACGCATCTACTTCTAAAATAAATTCTTTGTTAGATAGTGGCTTTTTAAGCACTACTTTCTCTTGAAATACTTCTTTAATTTTATTTAGAGCTTCCTGATGCTGTGAACTCCATTTAAACTTAACATTTTTCTTTAGCAACTCATAAAGAGGATACAAGACATCCGAATATTTTGCACTGAAACATCTGTAAAATCCTAAATAACCTAACAGCTTACGTAACTCTTTTACATTCTTAGGTGGTCTAAAATCAATTACTTTCTTAATTTTATTCTCATCCTTACCAATTCCTTCTTGAGACAATTCAAAACCAAGTATCTTAATTTTTGGTTGCGCGAACTCACATTTTTTTTAGCCGGAGTGTAACTCCTCCTTCTTTCAATAAGGTCAACACCTGGTCCAAATGAGACAGGTGCTCTTCGAAGCTAGTAGATACTATAATTGTATCATCAACATAAGTATTACAGAATGATTTGACATCATTTCCTAGAATTTGATCAAGTGCTCTGATGCACGATGACACTGGTTTTTGTTCCAAATGGTAGTTTCATGAAACAATACGATATACCTTCATATACGAAGCCTAAAAATTGTTGGTCTTTTTCCCTGACTTTCACGTTTACAAAGAATTCAACTATATCGAGTTTACTGAAATAATTCTTATTACTAAGTGATTGCAAGATGTCAAGAGGGACCAATGGTTTGTCGGTCTGTCCTTTTATAACTTGCGAAAGCCTCCTCCCATTCACACATAGACGAATCTGTCCATTTGGTTTCTCTACAACAAGTGGATGACTATAGCTACTAGGTGATTTTTTAATTATCTTCCACGCGAGCCATCTGTGAATTTCATTTCGAATTTGATTCTGAAATTTCATGGGAAAATTGTACATTTTTGACCTAATGGGTGTGGGATCAATTATTTCAATACAATGTTCATACCCTTTGATTGTTCCAGGTCTCTCGTCAAATATATCACGATGTTTGATTAATAAAGAAGCTAACATGGCCTTTTGATCATTATTAAGTTCTACATAAGCGTTTACATGTTCGTGGATTTCTTCTACAGTGGTTTTCGTATCCACCTGTAACCATTCTGAGGGTGACAATACTCTTTCTTGCAGTTCCTTGATTGTTGGAAACTTTCTAAGCTTCAACTGTGGCTTGGGGTCAGTCTCATTTAGCTGCTCCCTTGAATTGCCATAAACCATTTGCTGCAATTCATCATGTCTCTCTAATTCACTAAAATTCTCTACCGTGATTGCATTATCAGCATCACAATTAATTGTCTCCTCTATATATCTCAATACTAAATCTTGGTTATCTACTTCCACGTCTCGAAAATTTATTTCTACAGTGTGTGGCTTGTGTAATACTAATAATCCTCTAGAATAATCTAACACAGCATGTGCTTCTACAAAGAACTGAGATCCAAGGATTAAATCACGATTAAGGTTTTTCACTATGATCCCTACTGTGTGAAATAGTTTCCCATTAATGTACAATGCTAATAGAGTTTGCCCCAATATAACAGCTACCTTTCTACCAAACGCAGAAGTAACTTTCATATTGTTACTTTTCAAAAAAGGAGGTGCGGGATTACTGTCCTTAACTGTGTTCCAAAGATTTTCACTCAATGCTGAGATGGATGATCCACTGTCTAGCAATGCATTGATTGACTGCGCATAAATCATTACATTAATTTCCGGTAAATGTATAATATTGTTTCGAGTCACAGGCTCGTCTCGAATATCAAGCAAATCATCAAATATCCCGTTTGCTTGTTCAAATACTGGTTTACTAATTAACACACTTTTACCATCTTTTAATACTAACTTAACTGAGTTATTTTCTATGTCACTACTTTGATCAAAATATTTCTTTTCTATTATCTTTGCACAAGTGACACAATTTTCTTTTTCTTCTAATGACCTATCTTCTAAAATCTTCAATGAAATTTCTTTTTCATTGTGTATCATACTACCATTATTACTGTTTTGACTGTCATCGAGCACGCACTGGGGTTGGACCACTAGTTGAATACTGCGTTCTTTATTTCGGATGTCAAGTATCAACTCTTCCTCAGTGCATGCTGGAAATTCTCATTGTTCATTGAGATTGTTTTCCCTTGCACTGGTTGTATTTCCTTGTGCTGTGTAAGTGTTGGAAGTTTGTCTGCTGTCATATGTTTCTAATACTTGAATTTGTTCTGTGTCATCATATGTGTTCCTGTTATTATTATTACTACTACGGCTGTAAAAATTCCTTGTATTTACACCCCGTGTACCTCTCTGTGGTCTCGTGTTTTGATGAGGCGCGTTTTGAGAATTGTGTCTGTTATTTCTGGTGGATTGATTTTCAGTATTTCGGCCACGCCCCCTTGAGGTCTCTTCATTTGCATTTGAATTTCTTTCAGTCCTTTCTACGCGACCTCTTGCATTTCTAGAATAAGGACCACGGTTTTGTCTGTGAACACGATTATTCCGTTGTGGCTGAGTGGTCTCGTGTTGTTCACGTGTGACCTCTAGCATATTAATGCTCCTCCTCTGAAGAACATTAATCCTATCCTGGTATGAATACTGAACTTCCGTCACAAGCGTGAGTAATTCTGAAATAGTTTCTGGTTTTGCGGCTATTATAATTCTGAAAAGAGAAGGCGAAAGTTGGCGCGGAAGAACCTTTGACAGGATTTTCTCTTCAAGGGGAGGGTCTAAGACCGCATTTAAGTGTAGCAAGTGGAGCAAGTACTCCGATGCGCTTTTGTGTACTTTTGGATTGAATTGACTTGTCAATATGTTTGCTCTTAAAGCAGCTAATCTCTCTTGGTTCAAATATGTGGCTTTAAATGCTGTTATAAAGTCTGAATATGTAACAATCTTGCTTCTCATGACTTTAAACCATTGCAAGGCACTACCTTTTAATGTGCGAGAGATGAAGGACAGACGTGCTTCAGTGTTGAAACCAGTTAAAAATAATTATCAAGGTCAACAAGGAAGCTATAAGTCTGGGCTTCATCTTCTAATCCTTGAAAACATGGCAACTTTAAATCTCTATGTAAAAAGGAATTCATAGCCGTTGCCAAGGCAACCTGACTATCCATCTGAGTTAATGACTGTGCAGGTGGTGAGCTTATTGGTTGGAACGTATTATCACCTACTGCCCTTGAGCACGATGGCAATTCTTGTTCTAATTGAAAGGTTACACTGTCTGACCTATTGCCATTGCCTGTATTTTCATTATTGAGATGCATTCCCCTACATTCTTCACCTTGTGTCTTATCTTGTAACCTGCTTATTGAATTACATAATTCTTGCACTTTCTTGTTGGTAACATTATCTAATGCAATAAGTTTTCCTTCTAAATTTTGCACTTTTTCTATTACATCTTGCTTGAACACTGTATTGGCCTCACTAATTTTTTTCTCTATGTCTTCTTGCAAACTGATCTGTCCTGCGATTACATTTTCTAACTTATCTTCAAATTCTGATCTAGTGTGAACTATTTCAATTTGAATAGTGTTATTTTTCTCTTCTAATGTGACTAATTTTGAACCTATTTCCGTCCTAACACTTACAATTGAATTTTCAGTGGCCTGAATTCTATCGTTTACCTTTCCTAATGCGCCATCTACTTGATTCACTGTCTTCTCAAGATCATTATGTAACTGTTGCTTTGTATTTTCGAGAGCTTTAGATAGTCTTTCTTCTAAATACTTGTGAGCATTTTCAAAATCCCTACGCGCATTTCTAATTTCTGTATTTGTATTCTCTAATTTTTCTTCAACCTGCAAAAGTTTACTTTCTATTTCTTTTTGGCAAGCGTTCGTTTGATCTAACTTATGATTTGTGCTATCAATTTTCTGTTCTGTTTCCTTCTGTGAAGCAACTATCGTTAATTTTATAAATTCCATTAGATTTCTCATTTCCTCACTATTTACTCCTAATGGTGGTACTACAGGATTACTTGGCCTAGCTTTCTCTTTATCTCCTTTCCCTTCTTGACTACGTTCTACTTTATCACCTTCTGATTGCCTAACTTCTAATGTTTCTCTCCTATCACCTATTGATACTTCACCTATTTCTTGGACATTTATTATGTCTTGCTCTGAAGGACTCAACCTTTGTGCATAATCTAAGAATACCAGATTTTCATCCATCTTTCTCTTTTGTGACCGAGTCAATACCATTAACTTTCTCTAAAATTTCTCAAAATTTATCTCTAAAACTCGATTTTTAAAATTCTAAAAATTATTTCCCCCTTTATTGTTTAAATCTAAAACATAACTTTTGTATTAATGAGCTTCATACTTAATTATGTAACAATTCTTGGACCAGATATGGGAAAATATATTCGCGAACAGTTAATTTTGACTTGTGATTATAAATTCTCATTTGCAATAAATGACAGATGCAGCATTTAGTCTAGCAACACGCTGGAGAGGTTTTATGTAACACAATGACCAGCGTGATCAAGCCCCACGCTGGGCGCCAAATTCTTGTTAAGAGCATGAGGCAGGTGGGAGATGCTTTCAATACCCATCTCATTCTCTCACCACAGGAATGTACAAGATATGCAAATGATATGTAAATGTAAATAATTAATAAAATTTAGATTAGCCAAAATAAATATAAAAAAATAAAAATATAATTTAGTGTCGGTAGAGCCAAATTATAATAAAATTAAGAATCTACATTCCTGTAAACATGAGTTCTATTTTAACGTCCCATTGCCCCGTTAGGGACAGTAATATTGCTTGAAGTACTGACTTTAGGTCAGATACTATCTTACTATTAAGATAATGTGAATTTATCATCAAATTGCATTAGTTAACTCTGGCAGACACAACAAATCCTGGAATGCCTGAAAGGTAAATAAAATTTTTCTTAAAAAAATTACAAGTTATTTTGTACTCACCCTGCGGCTAAGTATTCAATTAAAAACTCCACACACTTTCTAGAAAATGCACACATATTTATTTTTAATTTCACTAATGAACACACAATAACACCATACGCAATATATAGATATATATACACACTAGATATTCAATAGATATATATTTTTTTATCAACTTGATAACTGCTTAAATTAGTTTCTTTTTATAAAAAAATAATAATAGAGATCTCTCTCAAATTCAAATGTTCACTGTCACTAAACCGTTTAAACAAGACATTTCATTTGTCGTCACTGTAATCACACTTCACTACAGATGATTCTCCTGGAGAGGTCCTATTATCCTTCTTCTTCGGGAGTCACTGTCTTTAGATTTTGTCTTCTATTGAGAATAAAGTTTCAGTTTCAGAGAAACTGCTGATAAAACACATTGGCATCTTTAACTCAGTCTTATACCTTGTGTTTAAATAAATAACATTGCACTGATGTCAAATTGAAGTTCAGCAATGCAAACATAGTGTTTTACTATTGGTATGCTAAACTGATATTCGTTAACTTTCAAACACTTTCAGCTGTAAAGTTGTCATAAAGATTATTCATTTGAGAACCAAATAAAATGTGGTTCTTCAGAATTAATATCTTTTTATAACAGATGTCCAAGTGACCTGTGCTCCATTATTTACTGCTGAAGTTATGTATGTATGAAGATATGACTTCAACTCTCAGTTTCTTAAAAAAAAAAAAAAAATATTGTCTGACATTGGCGACTGTCGATCTTCAACTAACTGAATGTTTTACTCTCATTTGCTTTTGTTACACACACCAAAGCTAGTTTTTACCAAAACTCGCCTCCTTCGCGGGCTACAAAGGTTTTTTTTTCATTGTCAGAGGATAGCGGGACTTTCTTTCACAATAAGGGTTGCTTGCGAGAGGCCTCACAGGTGTATTCCTCTAGCGGTTACTGTTTCTTTTTCGAATGTAAACAACCTCTCTCAGTGACCGATATCCTTTTCTGTTTACATTTATAATTAATGATATTATCGTTTAATGAATTACAATTGACATGTAACAAAAGTTGAAAACCAATATTTAAATATCCTATTTTACATTTATAAACTTGGGTGGAGTTGTCATTGTTAAAAAGCAGAAAAAATACCAAATAACTTGTTGGTGGTAGACAATTGTCTTCTGCTACCCTTCATCACACTCCAAGGCATGCCGGGAGTGCCAGAATCAACATACTGAGTTTAAAATTAAGCAAAGAATAGCAAACTGCCAAAATAGCTATTCTATAAAGAAAATAAGGTAAGGATCGCGATTCTACATACTAATATAACTATATCGGATCTGTCCAAGAATTGTTATAGGTTGGAATTTATATTCAAAAATATATTTCATATATCAGTCCTTCTGGTAACCTTGGAACAATATGAAAATTGAATTGATGAAGGTTCGCTGACTAGGCACCCAGATCCGTTGAACCACCCCCACCGGAGAGGTAGCGGTTCCATTAAAAGTGTAAAAATCGCGGTCAGTGAAACAATTTCTCACGTATTGTATTCGAAAATTCGTATCTAGGTGTGTATAGTTTAACAAAAGATTGCTCAGCGACTTTCTGTCGCCAATTTTGTTTTGTCCATCCTTAGAGTTTCTTTCCTTTTCTTACAATATATTTCTATAATAGTTATAACACATTGAAAGAATCTTGTTTATAGTATTTTCTAGTTACTATAGGTTGGCAATATTTGGTACTCTAAAGGTCACTAACCTCTATCTCCCTGAAGTGTCAAAAATCATACAGAACTTTCCACAAATATATATTAAAAAAAAGTTTTTTGTTATGCCACTAAACTTAATGAAATTTAAAATAAAATAAAATAATATAGAATGATTAGCTTGAAACCTAATGTATATAAAATAACTATACTAATTAAATATATATATATATATATTAAATCTGAATATAAGATTTAGATTGCTTATGCAATAATAAAAATAAAATAAATAAAATATCTCTGTTAAGCTTGCTCATAACAACACACACAAAAAAATAAGGGTTTGAACTAAAGCTATTTAGGGAAGACAACGGATAAATAATTTGACTGCGAGAAAAAGAAATCTGTTTGTATTTACAATTTAGTGACTATCCCTTAACGAGCCTAGCAAGCAGAAGAAAGAAAAACTAGCCCGTAAAACTCTTGATTTTCTTTTAACAATAAAATAGTCAAACGATAAAGAAATAGAATAAAAATAATAAAATTGTAAATTATCAGAAATGTGTAGTCACTATTGCAGATACAAACATTTCTATTAAGCATACAAGACGTAGATAAGAAAATTTCTGAAGCCCGAATAAAATACTAAATTTAGAAAAAAGAAAAGTTTCAAGTGGGAACCGAACTCCGTTCTTGAGCTGTGAAACTAACTTTACTCTCAAAGTAACAGGATTTCTTCCATCAGGTGACCTATTCTTATCTTCACTTTTCTTGTTGTTTGTTGTCTAGCATGTCGTAACTTTTATTTTGCTCTCGTCTTTCTTCATCTTGAATTTGCTGTTAACTAGTTGTTGCATACCGTTTAAACCTACGAGGGTCATTTAACTTAAACTGGCAACACTGCTACGATTGGCGTGTCGTGTGGGCAGGAGACAAATGACGAACGTAGTGTGCTCCGTGGATGTGTACGAGTCAGTTCAACCTTGCTGCGGTCCCATACTACGATGTGTGTGGCGAGTAGACATTGTTAAAGTGATTATTGTGTGAAATACCGCCCTAACGCAATGTTCACGCGTGCAGAAGCGCGTGTGTTTATGAAATTCCAGGTGGCACGAGGTCGAAATGCTAGGACAATTCACAGAGGATTAGTAGAGGCCTGTGGTGAAGCTGCTCTACCGTATCGGACAGTGGCGAGATGGGTTGCAGCATTTCGGGCGGGACGACAGTCAACAGACAAAATGCACGGGGGAGGGCATATGCGAACGGCTACGGACGAAATTCATCTTGCAAGACTACGGACACTGCTTGACGGTGATCGGCGCTGGACTTGTAGTGAATTGGCGCAGGAGCTTTCCGGTTCAGTGTTCCGCATGCTAACACAAGATCTTGGCATGCGGAAAATTGCAGCCTGATGGGTACCCCATGCTCTGACAGAGGTTCAAAAGTGGCATAGGTGGGAATGTGTGCGCGCCTACACCTTAAAAGTTACAATGAGGAAGGTGATGACTTCTTGCACAGCATTATTGCAAGTGAAGAAACGTGGGGAAGATCCTACGAGCCTGAATTGAAACGTCAGTCGAGTGAATGGCGCCACCCAGAATCTCCACGACCGAAAAAGCTTAGACAAGAGCCAACAAACGTGGAGGTGATGATGATAATGTCATACGACCACGAAGGTATTATCCTGTCACATCATGTTCCACTGGGCGTTACCGTCAATGCTGCATACTATGCTTCATACCTCAGTCACCATTTGCGACCAGCATTGCGGCGTAAAAGTCCACACCTCCTGAAGTCTGGACCAATTCTCCTACACGACAATGACAGATGAAATACAGCCCATCCAGTACAGACTCTGTTACGACGATGGGGTTGGGAGGTACTGGAGCACCCACCACACTCGCCAAATATGAGCTCCTGCGATTTTGATCTTTTCCCCAAAATGAAAGAACCTCTCACGGGCAAACGTTTCAGAGATATTCCCAGAATTGTTCGTGTCTTAGGGCGCACGGTCAACACTCTCTCACAAAGTGGGGCTTTGACAGGTATTCAATGGTTATCAGATATCTGGCGAAGGGTTCAACAGGTTATCGGAGACTACATCGAAAGACTGTAAACTTCTTGAGATGAGTGATACACTACATTCTATTTCACAACTATGTTGCCACTTCGAGTTAAATGACTCTCGTATCTCTAATTTTTTCTTACTGTCTGCCAACATTACAATATCGACCGCAAATCTAAGGTGTGTATTTTCTGCCCATGAACAGTTATTTCTATGCTGTGAATGTCTTTGATTTGTTTCATTACTTCTTCAACGTAAAGATAAAACAAAATTGGTGAAAATTAGCATTCTTCTCTAAACCCTTTCTCAATTGCTGCTTCTCTCTCCTTCTACTTCAATTGTTGTCTATTGTTCTTTGTACAGGTTAGATATTATTCTTCGCTCCTTATAGTTTATTCCGACTCCACTCAGAATTTTGAACATTTTGTTCCATTCTACATTATCAAACACTTTTTTTTTCAAGTCCACAAATGCTAAGTAAGTTTCTCTTTCTACTCGAATTCTTTCTTCTAGCAATGCTCTTAATGCAAGTATTGCCTCTCTTGTTTCAGTTCCCTTTCTGAAACCTAACTAATCATCTGCTAATACTTATTCTATCTTGGATTCCAACCTTATATAGATTATTCTTATCAAGGGTTTTGAAGCATATGTAAGCAAGATTATCGTTCTGTGGTTCTCGCATTTCTCAGCACCTACTCTTTTTGGTATTACCATTATTTTGCTTTTCTGGAAGTAAGGGGCACCCGTCCTTCTTCACAAATGCTGTTAATCTATGTAATCTGTTCAGAACTGCCTGTCTCGCATATTGTATAATTGCTGCTGGTGTCTCATCTACACTTGGATCATCTCCATGTTTTGGATCGTGTAATGCTTTGTCGTACTCGGATCTGAGTATGAAGTCATCTCTTCTCTCTTCTACTTCCTCTGTTTTCTAATTCTTGTAATTACTTGTCGCTTCCATACAGCCTTTCTTAATATTTCTTCCATGTTTTCACTTTATCTTGAGCTCCAATCATGTATCTTCCTTCTTTGTATTTTAGTACATTGATCTTTGGTCTCCGTGGTTTGAAGTTCCTCTTAATCTTTTTATAAGCCACATACTTTTTCTGTGTTCATATTCTTTTCTTTTCCTTCACATTATTATTTTAACCGCGGCTCCTGGACAAGTCTGCATTTTCAAATTATCTGACTTCTTATTTTTTATACTGCTTCCTTAAACTCATTGTTGTTGATATTCCCTTAAACTCATTGTTGTTGACAATTTCCTTTGTTCATCCACTAAATCCAGAATTACCTTGATGATCCATTCTTTCCTTGCTAGTTTGGTTCGTGACCTAACACTTCCTTTACTACCGTCATTTTTTTACGACCTTGTTAATTTCTTCCTTTGTTAGTTCTTGTGCTATCTTACCTACTGTCTTTTTCGCGTAACTTTCTTGAATATCTCTGTTCTTCAGCTTGCTTGCAATTTCTATTTTTCTTTTTCCCAACTTCTTAAATTTTAACTTATTCTTCATTATGTTACACTGTCTACATCTGCCCCTATCTTCAAGAATTCTTTATTTATTTCTTAACCTCTCCTTTTCCTAACGAGTATACAGAAGGTTGGTCCACATTTATGGAAACAAATTTGTGTCCCTTACGCTAGGGCGTAAAGCCGTATTTTCACTAACGGTTGTGCTCGATACGACCACCCCTGACTATAAACTATAACCGACACCGAAGTTTCCATTGGAGTAGGCTTCTGTTCAGACAAATTTCATCAAGAGAGCGTTAATTTTTACGTCTCGTGCAAGTCTATACAGGAGAAACTTCCCTTTATGGCAAAAACCTGTAACCACCATGAAGCCACGGGGAAAACTTTCGCGGCACGTGCGGACCCAATTGGCATGGTCCTTGGCATCCTTTGGATAATAGTAAATGGCTCGAACCTGCTTGGAGTTTGACAAATAGATCCAGGCCTCGTCTAACATGACCACATAATTCCATTTGTCACCCGCTAAAGACCGTTCATACAGCCGTTTGCAATGGACCCTGAGTTCCCGGATGTGTTTGGCTGTGAGTGTGTGAGCACGTGGCTTATGCTTCACTTGGGGACGTAGATCGTAGCTGATTATCCTCTCCGCAGTTGATATGGATCTTCTAACATTCCTAGCAATGTATCTTTGTGGCGGCGGATTCTCCTGGGTCACCAACTTCTGCACTTGTCGAACCACATTCATTGTACATTTGGGACGGGGGTGTTGTTTTCGTGCCACTGTGCGCACACCCGCTCCTCTGGCTGTGCATTTTTGTTGTGTTTGAGTACATTGGCAATACCCTTCTTGGAAATGGTGAAACCCTTGGACGAACAGTTTCTTAATTGCACTGTAGTTGTATCCGATGTCGGTGAGAGCGGTGATGTACCCCTCCCAGAATGGGGTCACTTTTGAGGGCATTTTTACACTCGGAGCACTTTACTTCCTGCTACCGAATTCTCCATACAACTGGTTTCTGATTGCTCTGCTGTGCTTACTTTACTGTCTATGCGATTCTAGCGCCCCTGGCGGACGTTCCACTTCGTTTCCATAAATTGTGGACCGACCTTATGTATTGTAAAGTTTTCTGTGTTTTTAGGTTAGAGCTAAAAGATGGTACACGGGAGTTTGGACTTTCCGATCACCTTTTATTATAAAGTTTCCTCTTAAATACAAAATACTACAAGTTCCTCTAATTATTTGGAGCTTTGTTGGTGAAGTAAAAGGAGCCCAATGACCGTGCGTCTTAGGGTGTGTTGGATAGGTACCTCTCAATGACCGAGCGTGTAAGAAAGGTACCTCTCAATGACCAGGCATCTTAGAGAGTTGGTGGTTTGATCAACCGGGCGAAATTCATGTCTTCTGTGGTGTACTGTTTTCTTTTAATCCTAAATTATCGGCTACCTTCGTTGATCTCCGTCACTTGCCAACGGTTGGCGATCAAATTCATGTAAGCTTATTACTTTGTCGTCTGTGGAATGTTTACATCTAGCACGTGGTGTAGAAACACATGAACTTTACAATGTAATCTATCTGTTATTCCTGTGGATCACCTGGCATTCTCCACATATAAATCCTGTGGTTATGTTCCTTGAACAAAGTACATGCTACGTAATAGCTTGTTCTTTGTGCAAAATTCCATCAGTCTTTCTCCTCTTTCGCTGCGCTTTCCTAGTCCGTCCCATGTACATCTTTTCCTACGATCTCATTCCGATTTCCTATTAGACTAAGATTCTTTTTTCCTTTTCCGGCTTTCATGACTTGTACAGTATCTTCATAAACTCACCTTACTTCATTATAGTGAGCTGCCATTGGCATATATGCCTGGATGATAGTTGTATCCCTTGGTTTGGTAGCTAGTTTTACTATGATTCTGTTGTTTATTATCTTAGTGTTATAATTTACATTACCATAATATAGTTTTATAGTATGATGTAACAAGCCGAGGTGAGCCGAACTCAAAAGTTCGTGACGTGCAAAGTTGTCGAACATAGGCTCTGCAGCAGAGTCGAGTCTATTCCTATAGTGTGCTTTATTCCGTAGATGATGGGCTAATTGCCTATCAAATTTGATTCAGATCCAGCCAGTAGTTACGATCATGTAAAGTACCTCATACGAGCCGAGACGAGTCCGTTCCTGGTAGAGTCAGGTGGTCCTGCGTACCGCAGTCGCTAGCGCTCTCACCTTTGGTGCGAGCGGTCCCGGCTTTGATTCCCGGTGAGATACTCGGTCGAAAAAGTGTAAAAGCTTTTTCAAGCCAACCATCCTGAGTTTTCCTCATTCACACCAGGCAAATGGCAGGATGGTACCTCATATAATGGTCCAGACCGCTTCCTTCATTATTCATTTCTTCTTTCCCATTTCCCCGGGGAACACCTGTCCGCTTATTTATAATGAATAGTTTATATATTGGTCGTCACCTTCCTAATTCGACAGACTCCTCTAAGCTACTGTGTTTTTGCCATAAAGGGTCTCTCCTAGTAAGATAGTGAAATCGGCCCTTGATCCCAATTCGGTCGCTATTGACCCAAAAGGCTACCCTTGACCTAAAACTGCCTCAAAAAAGATTGACCCCCTTACCGAATTATCGTATCATACATGCTCAAAATTGAATATTTTTAAATTTTGGTGGGGGTGGTCGAAAAATTTTGAGTTTCACATTGTAGATATTATCTAGATGTAAATGTGCATTTTTTTCAAAAGCATCGATGTGTATTTTCTTTATTTTTTGCGTGATGAAATTTTCATTTTTTGGGGGGGGGGAACACGCTGATTTTTTGGTTAAGTAATTTGTTATACCCTTAGGTACAACATATATTTGTTTCGAAGCCTGAAGGTGATGGCAACATTGTCAAAAAGAAATAAAACTGAAAACAAATGTGTTTTCTGCACAATTTTCCCGAGTCCGTTGAAGTGAAAGTACTGTTGCGGAGATTTATTTGGTGTTTCTGTTCCGAAATGGACACAATTGAAGCAGCCGAAGAACGACAAAAGCGAAAGAGACTCAAGAGAAATGAAAATTGTGAACTTTGGCAAAGGATTATTTGAAGGGGCCCTAAAATGGAGAAAAAAAATTGTGCGAAAAACACGTTTGTTTTCAGTTTATTTCCTTTTGACAATGTTGCCATCACTTTCAGGCCCCGAAAAAAAATATATGTTGTACCTAAGGACATAATTTTTTTTAACAAAAAGATCAGCGACGTGTGCCCCCAAAAAACTTTTTCTACAATTTTTTGAAATTGTCAACACGCAAAAAAATAAAGAAAATACACATCGATGCTTTTGAAAAAAATTGCACATTTACATCTAGATAGTATCTACAATCTGTGAAACTTTCAAAATTTTTCGCCCACCCTCACCAAAATTTAAAAATATTCAATTCTGAGCATGTAGAGACGATAATTCGATAAGGGGAGGGAGTTAGGGGATCAAAAACTTTTTGAAGTAGTTTTAGCTCAAGGGTAACCTTTTGGATCAAGGACCGATTTCACTATCTTACTAGGAAAGACCCTTTTGAATAGTCTATACCCCTTAAGCAAAGTAACATAAACACTTATCTCGAGGTAGATTATATCTATCTTCAAAAATTCAATCAAATGGTCATTTGTTTCCCGTGAAGCGATCCCACACAAGATTACTTTCATTTTTAGCTTTTGACGTAAGCATACGGGAGCTTATTGTAACTCGAGGTGTATATGTGGTATTTTATTTCTCGGTAACTACTGGCCGGATCTGTATCAAACTTAGTGGGCAAGTAGCTGCCATGGTCTAAGGAATGAAGTTCGCTATATTTGGTGGTCAGGCTCGGCCAAGAATAAGATTATATTTTGGGGGCTTTCGGCATCTATGGCCATGTTAGTTCCCCAAATATATAATTCCTAATCCTTTTCTTATTGAGTTGTACTTATTTTTTCAGATGTTCACGTGAATAGAATCATCTCTAAAACGTTGTAAGTCACGAACATAAATAAATGGAGATTGGAGCCATTATTTCTTATGGCTCAAACCTCCATTTATTTATGTTCGTGACTGTACAAAGGATACTAGGAAAGCTATGCAATACACTATTTATGTATTTTTTTCAAAATAATTTTCACTACATTCAATACATCTCTCCATACTCCGAAACAAATCGTTAAACCAGATCTGCCAAGTTTCAACAGGGTGTAAGGTACACTCGTCCCAAGCCTTCAACACACCGTAATCAATGGAAAAACATGGGAACAGTGCAAAGTCGCAGAGAGCAAGATCTGGAATCTAAGGAGGGTGCTCAAAAAGTTTCACTCCTATAATGGTCAATCGGTGCAGACTTTCGTGTGGTGAGCTGGAGCAGTGTCATGATGGAGGAACCAGGCGTCCATTCTTGAATTTACTTGTAGATTCGATGACTTTAAACACTGTTCAGTGTACCACTTAGCTGTGACTGTTTTTTGTGTGTCCAGAACGACACGCTCCACAATTCCACTCAATTTGAAAAATACACCTATCATTTTCTTCTTTACTGACGGTATTTTCTGACATCCATAGGTGTATCCTCATCATCAAAGACCCAACTTTGTTCTGAGTCTTATCGGCACATCATGATAGTACAACCAAGCCTCGTCATCTGTCACGGTGTTGTTCACATATCGAGATTGTCGCTTATCAAACATTTGCAGCATCTTCCGGCACCATGTCACATGTTGTGTCATCTGCTCTTCAGTGAGACTATGTGGCACCCACAGACAACGAAGTTTCTTCACGAGCAAATGATTATGCAGAATTGAACGAATTGCTGGTGCATTTAGAGACCTAAGGTATCCTCAATCTGCTGGTAGGTCACTAGCGCGTCTTCATGAAGCATTTTGCTAACAGCAGTAATGTTTTCCTCCGTTACTGACGTTCGTGGCCTTCCCGCCTTCTCAGCGTCCTCCAGTGTGAAATTTCCCCTTTGGAATTCTCTATACTACCTGAATATAATCGTACGATATGGACAGACATCACCCAGTGCAAGGTCATTGCTTTTAAGCACTGGTCTACGTTTAAACCATGTGCGAAGTTATACAGCGAAACTGCTCGTATCTCATTTCATGACAAAGATGACATAGTAAGCACTTTAGACTGTAACTGCTAAAGAACTCAGCCGATCGACTTGGCGCTCCAATAACTGTGCAAGTATGAACATGTCTCAGCATACACCAAGAAGCAGAGTCTGCGACTCTTGGTTGCGTCGTACTGCAAAACTTTCCTAATACCCTTTGTAAAAAACAGTGAAATGTTGTGTACTCTCTTTCACAAAAATTTCTTTACAGAAAAAACTATATATGTTTATTTATATATATTTATTAGTTATCACAATATACAAGCAAATATAAACATGTTGTAGTATTGCTTTTGGTTCTTTTATACATATATATCTTATCCATACAACATTTATTTTTATTAATACACTAGAACGGATTCTTCGATTTTCATTTATTTTACTTATAGAAAAAAAATAGCACCAATGTAGTGTATATGAGTTTTTCGTAAAATTTCTCAAATTATTATATTTTGTTACTATTTTTTTTAAATATATATAAGATGGAATACTTACTTTCTCATGTATTAAAAATGCTACAATAAATAAATAACAGCTATGTCACAATATTGATTAAACTTCTTGAATTATCTACAGAAGATTACATTGATTAACCTCTATATATATATTTCAAATGTTAAGCTTACCATATATCTATATTATTTATATCTATTTATACGTACCATGTTGTCTTTTTCGTTAAATATTTTGTTTTTTTCTATACATTATTAAATATCACGATTATTTTGATGCTGTTCACATTGCACTGCCACTTAAAACATCTTTATATATAAAAAAAAGATATCCCGTTACTTATTCATTATAGATGGTAACAAACGTTTTCATACATACATAACATCAAAATAAAAACTTCATTGTTCATAGAATTAATTCATCATTCTACCTAGCAACCTAAGGTCTACATTTTTTTAAAATACTCAATATTCAAATATATTTTCTTTACATACGTATATATATGAATACGGGTAGTTTGAACTGAGAGCCATTTAAACAGAAGAATCTATTGTTCTGTATTGAAATACCATATATATATATATATATATATATATATATATATATAAACATTATTAACTCTGAGAGCTTTCTACGAGGGTAAGTCACAAATTAATGGCAATTTTGACCTAACTCTTCTTACATAGTTCATGCTGACCCCTGTCTTCGTTTATTTTATTGTTATGCCGTTGTGATCATGCTGTAAAAGTTTGATCTTAATTCCTCCATTTGTCTTCCTTTCGTTGCAGATAGATCATAGCTGCTCCATTAGAAGTTTACACCAAAGAGGAAACAACGAGCAGTGATCCGGTTTTTGTAGTCGAAAAGTAAATCAGAAAATGCAATCCATCAAAGACTTTCGGCACAATACAGGGACAGTATCTTGCCGCAACAGAGTCTACGAATAGATTGAAAAAATTCAAAAATGATCGCACAAGGAAGGACCCGGACGACCATCTGAGGAAACGATTACAAATAATAATAACACTGAGCGTGCACGTGACATGTTTCTGTTAGACAGACGAATGACTATTAATTACGTGGCACATTGTCTGGAAATTAGTCATGGTTCCTGATACACCTTCCGACTACAAAAACCGAATCATTGGTCGTTGTTCCTCTTTGGTGCAAACTTCTAATGAAGCAGCCATGATCTATCGCAACAAAAAGAAGACAAATGAAGGAATTAGGACCAAGCTTTCATTGCATGGCCACAACAGCATAACAATAAAATAAACGAAGACAGAGGTCAGCATGAACTATGTAAGAAGTCATGTCAAAATTACGGATAATTTTTGACTTACCCTCGTATTACTAATTTATTATTTTATGTAACAATAAAAAAACTATTTTCATTTTTACTTAATGGATTCTGTTATACTATTGTTTTATGTAAAAAAAAGTATTTCAAAAACGATTACTGTTTCCTATGTAGTTAATATCTATTAAATTTCTGTTACTTTTGGAACGGTTGTAAAACACCACCAAGAGAATTTAAAAAAAGTCGAATATGAATTTTTTTAATTAATATTTGTAATACAATTGTGCTAAATACATAAATATACTCTTGTTCCTTATAGTATCCATTTGCATATCTCATATAATTAATTTCTCATTCAAATCGAATTGTGCTTAGAGTTAAGAAATTTCACAACATGAATAAATTAACATTTAAAATAATAGAAAAAACAACTTTTAGACTCATTAAGGAGCATGTTTTGAATTGTATTTATTTGTTCGTTGAAGATCGGAGGCTATATCAGACATGAACTTACCGATATAGTTCAAGGTTGAATCTGAACTACTGTAATGCATTCAAATTGTTTTTCATACACTTCCAGCGGGAATCGAACCCGGGACCACGTATATCAATGGCAAACGCGCTAGCAACTAGACCAGCGACAATGGCCAATTCATACTCTTGCATGTTGAACTAATATACGTATACTTTTAAAAAATAAGAATTTACGATGTGTATAATTTAGATTACGAACAAATGAATGTGGCCGTCACGTACCGCAGCACTATCACACGTTACAGTCTCTGAGCACACAAGTTCTTCCCAGAAACCATTTGTTTAGTTAGGTCAAAGTATTGTGCGAATGAGTAAATGTACAACACAAAGCTATAAGAGAAACATAGGATAAAGTGAGACCAAAACTAGATATCGCGGCTTCGTGAGAGTGTGTGCCTGAGTTTCATTTTTTTCGGGCCTGATGGCAATGCACCTGTTAAATGGAAGGAGTAGAACATATCCTTTTAATGAAAATTAAGGATGTGCAAATTCAGTTTAAAAAAAAAAAAAGCTTCAGGAATGCGCTGGAAGGATAATATAAAGCAGAATCTTCCGATATCGGTAGCGTCTATTTTAACTGGTGAATTGTATTAGGTTAAAATAGGATTTAATGCAAACTTTATTTTTTAAGCGGTTAACTTTCAAGGTTTTTGAACTATCAAGTGAAGTTGCGGCTGATAATTGTTTCGTTGAATTATTAATAGCATCAGAGATATGTTAAAATAACCAGGCTACCAAAAGTTTATAACTCTTTCTTAACTGAATACATTGTTTTCAAACAAATGGTCAAGTTTTCCTCAACATTTGCATTATCATCAAACATAGTTATTTACATTGTTCTGCCCTGTATGTTTACAATGTTGCCGAAGAAAATAGTTGCATTTCCTGGATATACAGAATTTGTTTTCTGTCACTCGTATTGTAAAATAATCATTTATCTTCAGTTCATTAGCGATTCTAGTTTCCCTTAAAACGCACTAAATAAGATAGAACCATCGAAAAACATTTTTAATTTAAATAATACATCGACTTGGATATCTGGGACGTATTTCGACGAGAGACGCTTATTGCACCAAAGAGATCAGGTCAATAATTGCCATAGCCAAAGAAGCATTCACCAAGGAAAGACCACTCTTGAACAGCACGCTTAATACTGAAATAAGGAAGAAGTTAGTTGGAGTATTGGACTGTATGGGCATTACGGAAGCTACAGAAGAAATATTTAGAGCGTTTCAAAATGTGGTGTTGGAGGAAGATGGAGAAGACAAAATGGACAGAGAGTGTAACAAACGAAGATGTTTTAAAACGGATAGGAGAGAAGAAGACGCTTTCGGGCAGCATTTTTCGTAGGAAGACCAATTGGATTGGACATATCTTGCGAAGAAATTGTCTTTTTCATACCGCCATAGAAGAAAAGGTGGAAGGAAAGAGAGAGAAGAACACAAGTGATCGATGATTTTAAAATATAAGAAAATATTGGCAGTTAAAAGAGGAAGCTTAAGCCCAGGAAATGTGAAACAAACATTTCCAGACCTAAACCTAAAATTTAAAATAAAAAAAAAAAAAAATATATTAGTCCCAGGATCTGCCAAAGGGCAATAGACTTGAAGCTAAACCTCACAGCAATTACCATTATCGCCACAAATTAAACAAAAAATTCGATATCTCGCATTTTGGCATTCTTCTTCTACAATTTTGTATAACAAAATGAATACACTTCCAACGTTCATTAGGTGAAACACAAAATGATTATTTTACCATTTTTTGGAAAATATAAATATTTTAAGAAGCTTATGGAAGGATTTTGAATTTAGCTACATATACCAGCGTAGCATAAATCTAATTTTGCCACTATACTCGGAATATATATCTCGTTCATGTCGATTTTCTTCCATACCTAAAAACAAGCAATAAAGGACTGAACTGCCATTCATCAGACATGACAAGAGTGGATAAAAGTTTGGAAAATGCTTCGTCTAATAGCTAGCAACAAGCTCAATGCAAGATCATCTTACAAGAACAGACCCCGCTCCCCCCTCCAATAAAAAAAAAACAAAAAAACTATGCCATAAGTCTCGGGTCCTTTTTCGTTAGTTTTAAACAATGCCATCAACAATATTCTAAATTCTAAAGGAAGCGTTTTATTCGTCACATTAACATTTTTCTCATCTTAAAGAATCATTTTCCAAAATGCATAACTTATTAACACCCTGTATATTATCAATTATTTATAGACTTGCGTTTGAAAGTATAAATGAAGAACTAGTTCCCACCATGCATAATGAAAATTATTCGCAAATAGGAACATCATACCACAATAAATTCTTTTACAGTTTGTGTATTTTTTTCTTTTAAAAATGATCTACACTTTCTAATGAAAATACCGCTTATTGTTGTGTCTTGTACATCATACCAACCAAAAAAACACCAAATTATTTTTTTCTTTTTCTTTTGGAAGACACAACATTGTACCCTGTCGCGTTTTGTGTCGTTTTTCTATATGCCACTGCTGACAGGCAATATTGAGGTAAGAAGTTGTGCTTTATATTTGTTGATTTTTTTTTAAATAAAAAAAATCAACGATTTGATAAATGAAGCTAACTGTACACAGTATGTAGCCAAAAAGAAAAAAAAACAGACAATAAAATTTGTTGACACAGGAAGATTGGTAACGACTGGTATCATTTTGTAGTCTTAAATTTATCGCAGTGCACTAATGTCCTTAAGTACAAAGAGTATTCTAAAGAATATATATACAGGATGTTTCAAAATGAAAATCGGAGTTTTAAGGCTTTATAGTATTTATTACATTTAACGTAAAATTATAAACAATACATTAAATGAAAGAGCAAATCAAACAGTTTTGTACGCACACATGAACACGTACTGTTTCCTCTATCTGTCGCTAGAAAGCGCTAGTAGCAAAGATGGCGATTAGTAAGCAGAAAACTTTTTGCGTTTTACCTTTTGCAAAGACTGAATCTGTAGTTACAGTGCAACTTGCTTTCCATATTAATTTCAATTGCAATCCACCAAGTGATGATAACATCCGTAGATGGTATCATTAGTTTGAAAATATCGGCTGTCTGTGCAAAAGGAAGAGTATGGGACTACCAAGAGTGACGGAAGAACGTGTTGAACGAGTGAGAGAGTCTTTCACGCGTATCCTCAAGAAATAAATTTGAAGGGCTAGTCGTGAATTGGTAATTTCAGTGATGTCTGTGTGGAGAATTTTAAGGAGACGCTTACAACTACGTCCTTATCATTTACAGTTGTTGCAACAATTACACTAAACACACTGATCAGGATTGGGAAGAATTCACCTATCGACACGCGATGTATGCCGTGTGACGGACGAATGGTGCTCACATTCAACACTTGCAGCAAAAACTGATTGAGTTGCTCTTTCATTTAATGTATTATTTATAATTGTAAGTTAAATTTAATAAATACTACAGTCTTAAAACTCCGATATTCATTTTGAAACATCCTATATATATATATATATATATATATATATATATATATATATATATATATATATATATATATATATATATAATCTGATATTCTTTTAAATAGAAATGATGGTGAGGCCCGAACTGAGAATAACAGAACAATAAATCAACCCACTATGGAATGAAAATAATCACCTTTAGTCGAACTGTGTATGCATGATTGTAGGATTATGATATTGAAGTAGAAACTAGTTTGCACCAGGAAATTCGTACGAACTGTACTGCCGTAACAACAACTTTTATAAGCCGAAGTTGGCAAGCGTATCGTACACGATTTGTACTGAACGTTATCTAAATAAATTTCAAGTTATTGACCTGCGTTACTAAACTCTCATATACACTGAATATGTCTGGGCGGAACTGGTCTCGCATATTGACATCTGCTGTGTCACCAAACGCATAATACGAACGTAAGACTACGAGAATTATTCTACTTTTTTTTTAAATTTCATAATAGATACGGTTCAGAAACGGGGGGGGGGAAATTATTATTCTTATTGAGGTATTTATAGTATTTTCTATAATGGAAAGAATTCTATTTTTGTCCAAATTCAGCGAGTTTTCGTTAACAAGCCAGAATGTTCTATTATATATAATTTTGAGGAAAAAGTAAAGTAAAAAACCGGCTTTTGTGCCAGTGTTGAAAGTAGCCATTATCTTCAATACTAGTGCTATTAGGTTATAAGATAGTCCTGAAACTTGACTGTGCGAACTATTACAGGCAATTTGAAACAAACAAAGAATAAACTTGTAGTAAATTTAGTCCCCTTAACAGTACAACATGCTAAAAGATAATCATGGGATTATTTGAAATTCTCACTTTAAACAAGTGACGGATTTGCTTTCAGTTTCAACAAAATTGACTAAAATTAAAAACTGACAGTGACAATACTATTAATCATATGTTTTAAAATTCATCCCTACGCTTTCGCGTAATGCGGAGATTGTCAATATGGAAAAGATCGGTTATGTATGGTATCGGCAGGGACTGGTAGTGTTGACACCATCTAAATGACTGTGTCTTAACGTCTCATGCATTATTAGTATATTTAGGTTATGATGATGATGATGATTCTGCGTTTAACGCCCCTTTCAACAGCGAGGCTATATGAGACGGGACCTATTGATTAACATGGAATTCGAATCACATTAGCTCCCGCCGGGGATCGATCTCGGGTCTCCCACGTCACAGGCGCGTACGCTAACCGCTTGGCCACGAAGGAACTCTATATTTAGGTTATGTCTGTTCTTTTTACAGTATTGTGATTAGGTGACTGGCGTGCGATGAGCCTGTGTACGCGTAAGCTTGTCTAATATCGTAAATCGGAAAGAAGACAAGCCGCTAGAAGCACGTGCATGTTCACCAAATTGTAAACAGATAGTAATTACTATTCGGATTCATGTTAAAAGAAAACTAAAGACATTAGTGCACTGCACATAAAGAAGAAAAAAGTATTAACCATTCTGTTGTAGTATATTGGCAAAAGCACACCCTGTAATAATGTTAGTAACATGTTTGGAAAATTAAATTCCCGCCTCGACACACTGTTCCAAAATAATACAACTTTATACAGTTGTTTTATTTAATTTTTTAATAAAGAAATCCCTGGTTTATTTACCACAAAAAAGTATTTCCAATTTATTCCATTCCTAAATTCAACACTGCTGTTTAAAAAAAACTACAAATACAAAAAAGTACTAAATGCTTTTACTTTCTTAGATTTATTATAGTGTTTTTCTTATATATTTATTTACAAGGACATAATGTAGCTAAATTGTTTAGAAATAAAGATATATATTCCCTTAATATATTTATATATATTATATATAAGTGTGTGTGTGTATTTTTGAATATATATATATTTATATATAATTGTAACGCTATTACTAGAAATCACCACCCAACTTGTCTACGCACATACTTTTATTTATTTTTTTCTTTATACAGATAGGAAAAAGTGAAAAATGGTGGTCGATTGGCAAAAGGTGCTAAATTAATTATTAGGATGAAAGAGGAACTTGATAAATTCTGATCGCGGTGTCTGGAAATCCATCATCATTAACAACACTCATTTTCCTTCATTTGTTTCATTCAAAATTTACACTATAGTTGTTGTATTAAACACAGTTTCATGTGAAATTTTTAAGAAATACTGTACTTGGCAATATGAAGAGAAAATAATGACAATTTTCACATAACGCTTAACAAATATTTCTTTGAAAGGGGTTTAAAGGAGCGCTGATTACCAACAGATGGCAGCACTCATCCCTTCTTTCCACCGTATTTTGTACGGAATCAGGAATAGTAGTACGGTTAGGCTTTGAAATATTGCGAATGATTATGTATAACATGGAGGTGTGTTATAAATATACATACAAGCCACGTTAATTAACGACTATCCATCTCTCCGTTAAACGTCTTCTGTTCACAAATGTTGGTCAATATTTTAATGTCAAGTCTTGTTATAAAGATCTGAAGAAGAATAAAAATACAGCTGTGTTTTGGTACATATCCTCCAATTGATGAAGACTTTTCAAAGTGAGATGGGTGACTTAAAAAAAAAATGTCTATACAGAGCTCAACAAACTTTGAACAAAAAGTTTTACTTAATCTTCCTATCTTCACTTTTTTTTTTTTTTTTTTTTTTGATAACCTTCGTATCACATACACATACATTGCACGCTACTTTCATAAACCACCTCATTAATTTGCAGGAACATAATACTAGCACCTTGTACCAAATAAGCACCGAAACATTTAATAATACAGGTGAATTTTTATACTTATATATACACAAGGTGTAACGAAAATACAGCGACAAACTTTTGACAAGTGATCGCTTAGACCAAACTGAGTAAGAGGTTTAATATAGATCAAAAAATGGATTCTTCGATAACTCTCCATAAAGTCTATACCCATACCCACCCCTTGATTCTTAGAAACGACTGAATATACAGATAAACGTCGACACCATTGAAACACAAA
Source organism: Thermobia domestica (assembly GCF_964235325.1). NCBI lineage: Eukaryota > Metazoa > Arthropoda > Insecta > Zygentoma > Lepismatidae > Thermobia > Thermobia domestica. The sequence goes on along the minus strand of NC_137457.1, from coordinate 299,247,084 downwards.
ATTTCTATCTGACTGACCTGCCAATAATGGCAAAACACCAGTAATAATTATTATGAGCCAATACAATTTTACTTTAACTGTAGATCTTCCCAAAATTTTAGATAGAAAGAGAATCGATAACACATTGTTAGGAAAGTTCTGACAAATGTAACATTCTGATGTTATCTGCCATTCTGGTTTCGAAATTAAAAACGAAAATCTTTTAAAGGATATTTTACTCAACATAGTTGAAATATTTGAAGTTATTATGTGCACTTTGCTTTAAAAAGCCACCATAAAATAATGTCGACGTTCGTTCATCCTTTTCGTCGCTTTTCAGATTCTGAAGATGGGTAGGCATACCACTGGACATTTTGTACTAGAATGATTTCAATCCATGTTTTTTGATCTTTTTTCTCCATTTGGTCTAAGAAATCAATTCTAAAAGTTTCCTGGTATGCTCACTTTACACCTTGTCTATTTTTTTCTTTTATTCAACACGAAGAAGAAGGCTAGAGCTACAAGAGAACTACGTTTGAATAGTGAAAACCTACATTTGCCTTGCTCAACACGGCTTAAGAGCTCGGAGAAACTACACTCCCAGGAACGGATAACCGTGCTCTTTTGGTTATAAGATTACGGTGGGTACAGAATGGTTGAAGCTACGCTGGTTGGCAGATAACATTTATATATGTTCCTGCCAAGCTTAGGAAAAGCTGCTATTTTTAATTCTTTTTTTTTTCAGTTTAAAAAAAATTAAAAGAATAATATTTCAAAAATTACAATGTACAGTATCTATACACATACGGTTGCATAGGAATCGTATTATGAATAACAGTATTGCAACCATAGTATATAACGTATACTGTTACCATGAAAGTATGCATGGTGGAAATTGTTCTCATTTACAGATTGAAATTTATGAAGAAAAAAAAAACCCTTTCATAAACCAATGCTGAAATGAAGACAGTGACAAATTAACTAACTCTTTTTTTTAATTCTCTATTTGTTACGATTCTCACGTAATAAATGACTCTAAAAGAAATATTGGCTATTTAATACCAGAAACTCCTTACAAATAGTTTTAAAACGACCTTCAAATAAATAATTAATCAAAAACCGACCAATATTAGTGTTGAATCCATAGTCTTCCGGGTCGCTGAGATGAATAGTGACACGGCCGATTCCGTCTAAGTTCAAGTTCAGGCTCCCAGAGATGAGAAGGGGGAGCAGAAGATAAATGACCAAGATTAGTGTCGAATCCATAGCTTTTAGAGCCACTAAGCTGATAGCCCAGATAACATTTAAATCCAAGTTTAGTCAAGAACGTGCATTTTAGATGGCCTGAAAATCGACTGGAGCTGAACCGAAAGGAATGTCTGCTTGTTCACATCATTGGTTTCGGATACTTCTAAGTTACTGTCGCGGAAAGCCCATAGGCTATCTACAATTTTTCACCAGGTACTTGGTACAGATTAAGAACAGATGTACCAATCCAAAAAACATTACATACATCCTACCTTTTCGATAAAATCAATCCTTAGTACCTCCAAAAAATGGTATTTTATAAGCAGGGTTACATTCCTCAGTGCCGATTTACTTTAGGAAGGCGTAATTGTTACTGCTATAAACTCAGCGTGTTCTGGGCAAATCAAGAGGGACCACAGGCTATACACAATATGTCCCGGCCAATGCTTGATATTAAGATACTAGTATTTTGCACAAATAAGAAAAGATGTATTATTAATTCATAACGAAAAAAAAAAATACTTCTTACCTTCAGAGCGAAGACAGAACTCCATATTTAAAAGCACTTTCATAATTAATTTTACATTAAGAAAAATTAGATGAGTAGCATTATTGGATATGCAAATGGATATTGAACAATCGTTACGTACTTTTTAAAAATAATACAACTAAATAAATCTTGTTATAAAAGGATATTAAACAATTCTACTTAATTTTCTCTAACTTCTGATTTTAGAGCAATATACATGCAACGAATTACTTCAAAGAGAATTTAAAGGAAGCAAGCTTTGCCTCTCCCATACGAAACTGCATATTAATATAATCGTCGAAAAAACAAAATAGCATATTTTGTATACAGATTATAAATAAAATAAACTATTTTCTTTTTGCTACAGACTGTAAAAAAACTCGCAAGAAAAATCACATACCTGCCCTACATGTTATTCTTAACAGTAACTTCGGAATGAATGACTTAAACTTAGATCTCTACAATCTATAAAAAATAGTACTCCAATTATTGTTCCATTCCTTCCGAAACTGTTGGTCAACAAGCATGTATGGGACAAACATTCACTTTTGTCGACGAGTGTACATAAATTACAGTAATACTGATCTGCACTACACTTGTACTTCTTTGATTAATGTGCAAAAATAAACAAGAAAAAAAACTAGCGGTCTACTTTTGTTTTTTGTTTTTTAAAAATTAACTGGCCAGAACTCAAGAAAGAAAACATTCATGAAATGCATCTACTGGTGCGATTATTCTGAAAAATTATTACAAATATCCAACGTTAAGTGAATACAAAAATTATAATCACATACAACAACAACTGTTTCGTCCGTTAATGTTAATTCATTGACAAATATTCAACCTCTTCCTGATTACATAACAATAGCGTTTGGCCTAAACACTACTGCATCAAAACAAGTAAATATCTACAAAAAGACTGTACACAACTATTAGGCCAGTCACTTTATCATTGTCCTTAAATTTTCGAATTCTTATAGTAGTCTCCTATATTTAGCACAAGGAGCGGGGTTGTGTTCAACATTGTTTGAAAGATTCACATACAATTCGTAAACGTATTACGTAAAATTGTTAACACATTATAGAAAATCTATAGGTTATTTCAGCAATTTCACTGCACTAAATGTTAGTTAACACAATATTTTACACAATACAACCCCGCTGCATTACTAACGTATACAACACCGGGTTATCAAGACCCGGTTAACTATATTAAATACTTTATACTTACAAATAACGTGAAACGAAAAAAACAAAAAATGGCATGTCATCTCTAGTGCTAACAACATACAAAAATTACGTGCTACGTGAAGAACTCCTTAGGCCCGCTATGCACTATGAGATAAATCCTAGGAAATATCTTAGGACAAATGTTACGACATACAGTGAAACTTGCTTAAACCGGAACTTGAATAAGACGGAAATCTGTCTATAGCGGATATTTTTCAAAGTCCCGGTAGCTCTTATGGGAATTCATTTACAAATAGTTTCTGTAAAACGGAATCTTCCGTAACGCGGAAACGGAAAGCAAAAATAGTCCCAGGAAACCTTTGAAGCTTGCATAAAACGGAATCTCTTTTTCGCAGTGGAAGGCTGCAACATCTTACTTTTCATCTATCTTGTGCGTGTCTTATTTGGAGGTGAAGAGATCAATATGGAATGCCACTTAATGGAACAAGTGAACCCTCCTCCATTAGTTCTTGCCTTTAAATAATGCATCACAAAATACCGCTATAGATTTCACCTCGTTTTCCTATGACGATCTTTTGCTGTTCGGAAGTACTGAAGCAGATGATTGACAGGTTATTATTCATGTACCATTTTTTTCTATATGCATTTGCTTTCAATCCTCCACCTGTGAACTTCACCTGGTCTTAAAATAATGCTGGAGTCCACAAGTGTTTGTGTTTGCGGCTCTCCAAAATCTGAGAACCTTCATTTACAGCTGGTGATTGTTCACAGTTCACTAAATTTTCTCACGCAAATGCATCTCGATCATAATGACAGAAAGTTGTCATCAAAAACAGAACTAGAGGGGGAGTGGAGCGAGAGACAAGTACATTTCTACAGTGTTCTGAATTTGTATTCAGTATCGTGTTTTTTCTTCTGTGGTTAAAACAAGCTGTTTTTTTATAGTTTTTATTTTAGCCATACACACAATGGCTAAAAGACATGTGACTCTCACTTTGGATGATGAAGTACAAATCATTGAATCCAAGGAAAAGGACAAAATTTCGGTGAAAGAAATCATGTGTCGTTTTAAGTGCGGAAAAACACAAATTTATGATACACTTAAAAACAAGGACAAAATTCTGAAGTGCTGGATGGAAGGGAATGGCGACGTGAAGCGGGTAGGAAAAGTAACGGGCAACGATAAAATAAACGAACTGGTATGGGAGTGGTTTGTAAGTGCCAGATCGACAAACTTGCCAATTTCTGATCCTATCTTACAAGCTCAAGCTCTCTCGATCGCCAAATCTTTGGGGAAAGTTGATTTTGAAGCATTGTCGGGGTGGTTGGACAGTTTTAAGTCTAGGCATAATGTTGTGTGGAGAGAAGTTTGTGGTGAGTCAAAAGATGTCGATCCGAAAGCAATTGAAGAGTGGATCCCCAAGGTGCGTAAACTGACACAAAACTATGAACCAAAAGACATTTTTAATGGTGATAAAACTGGTCTATTCTTTCGGGCACTTCCGAGCAAGTCGTTCGCATTGCATGGGGAGAAATGTACAGGGAGGGGGGAAATGTCGAAACAAAGACTCACTGTGTTTTTATGCGCGAACATGACAGGAGATATGGAAAATCCTCTTGTGATTGGGAAATCTGCAAAACCTCGTTGCTTTAAAAATTTAAATGTTAAATGTCTGCCAGTTGTGTGGCGAAACAACAACAATAGTGCTTGGATGACAAGTACCATTCTGGAAGAATGATTAAATTCTTTCAACGCGAAGATGAAGAAAGAAAATCGTCATGTTCTGTTATTCTTGGACAATGCCCCATGTCATTCGCATATAAAATTGTCCAACGTTACTATAGCTTGGTTTCCTGCGAATACTACAAGTGTGTCACAACCTAAGGACCAAGGTGTAATTTTCACCGTTAAAAGTCACTACAGGCGATTGGTGCTGGAATCTCTAGTAAGTAACATGTCAGCAAGCAATTCTGCAAGCCAGTTAGTGAAATCGGTGTCTGTACTTGATGCTGTAAATTAGATTGCTGTTTCTGCTAAAAGAATTAGAAAGGAAACCATAGCTAAATGTTTTATGAAAGCTGGGTTTACTGAAAATTCTTCTTCTGAAAGTTCTGACATACCAGAAATAACGGAGACTGCTGAAGCTGTTAAACTCTTGTGTCAACAAAATGGACAACCGGATGACGGAACATCTTACATTTCAAGTGATCAAGATGTAGGAACTTATCCTACGATTGAATCGAATGCGGGTCTCTTGCATGGACCTGAAACTGAAGAAGAAAAAGACGACAATGTCACCGAAGTTGAAGAAATCAGGGAACCTAAAATTGGTTCTTTAAGAGAAGCTCTTCATTATGTTGAAGACCTCATTGAATTTGCGACTGACTCAAATTATTCAGACCTTCTAGAACCATTCTATTTTGCCAGGGAAGTGTTGCAAAAAAAAAAAAAAAAAAAAAAAAAGTCACAAAGAACAAAACAACTTACCTTGAAAGAAATGTGGAAAATATGTGAATAAGCATAGAGGGAAAAATGATGTTGGTAAACTGCAACTAAATATAGTTTGTGTAACTTTCTAAACTGCATCTTGAGTTTCAGTAGATTTTCTTGCTTTTATTTGAAGTGTTAACATCATTTCAAGTGTTTTAGTGCTGTGAGAATATTAAGTGTTGTGTGTCCTGAAAACTACAAAAAATACAGAATATTTTGCGTGTGTGTGTGTGTGAGTATGTGTGCAGAGTATGAAAGACTGCATTTTGGAGTTCCAGAGCAAATATAAAGGAAACTATGAGACAATTTCCATCTGTCTTATTTTTGTAGCTATTTATTTTCAGATTTGTATAAAACGGAAATCTGTCCAAAACGGAAACAAAACTTGAACCCGTCACTTTCCGCTTTATACAAGTTTCGCTGTATTTCGTAGGAAATCCTATCCTTTTGTGCCATACACGTGAAGATTTTTCCTGTTTGAACGAATGACGTTGCGAAACGTTGATTCATAGTGCATTGTGTTAAAAAAGAATGGCACCTACAGTTGAACAAGCATAAACAACACTATTAATTATAACTCCAGCTCATGATTCCCTCTTAAATATCGTGCACAGATCACTTCGCATCGTGGATAAATATGGTGGCTGGCGGGGAGAAAACAAATTTGTTATCACTTTCTCTCACCTGATGTCGCTTAAAACGAAATCTTATGAATTTTCGTTCCGAAATAGAGCGTGCTTTAAACAAGAGAAGTATCATAGGATCGTTCAGAACATAGGAAATGACATGCGATCTGATGTCGTACACGTTGAGATTTTGACTGTAGGAAAAATTGTAAGAGATTTCCTAGGATCTATCCTATAGTGTACAGCAGGCCTTACTGCATATATCTTCTACAAAATAACTACTCAATTCATTTCTTCTAACGTCAATTCAAAAAGATATTTTCCTTCTGATAAATAACAGTGCGTATAAATAGTGAATGGATAATACTATTTAAATGGAAAATTTTGTTGAGATGATTAGAGTTCAAAGCTCTTCACTATTAAGACATATCTTCAGCACAACATGCGATTGATATCACAAGCATAGGAACCAAAATGAGATCTCATATATTAAAGATGAAAATCCTGTTCACTAAGAATTCTTAAACATTACAATTTTGTCACTGTCATACTCTTGAAGACCAACATTATACAGCTTTTTATTAATCTAAATTCAGCACCGCAATTTGGAGAAGGGGGAGAAAGAAGATATATAAAAATGATCGAAAATAACCATTATCAGTGTTGAATCCATGTCAGTGAGATGAACAGTGACACTTCCGATGCTGTGCTTCGCAACGTGGGGAAGGGGGAGAGATATAAAATAATTGAAAATGACCTATTAGTGCCGAATCCATAGTTTTCGGGTCACTGAGATGAACAGTGACACTTTCGATGCCGTTTAAATCTATATTCAGCCACGCAACACGGGGGATGAGAAGGGATGGAAATATAAAAATCATCGAAAATAACTGATATCAGAGAGCGCTTTAGGAATAGTAAAAAGTGACTGACTAACGGAAGATATTACTATTTTTTCTTAATTTAACCCAGCGAAGTGGGTAAATGATGCTAGTATCTAATAAAAGCCGAACAGCAATTTACTACTAATCAGGATTTGAAATACTCGAGTATTCAACTCTTTTTCACCAATTTGGTCCCAAATGATTATTATTTATTCCCTAAGCTCAACACACATCCGTGTAGCCGAAATCTTTTTATTCATACGGAAATGAAATCTAAGTTTTACGTCCCACCGTTATGCCGACTGACCTAAAGGAGACGATGATGATGAGAAATTAATGAAATAGTAGAATGAAGAAAGTGGGAGAGCCCGAGAAAACCCACGCACACGGTGTTTGTCCACCACAAAGCTCACCCGGCGCGAGCTGCGATCGAACCAAGAACCCTATGCACCACAGAGGTGAACGCTCTACCACTGAGCCACCGCGATCTCTGCGCTGAATATCGATATGAAAGAAAGCCTTAATAAAACCATCATTATCATAAAGCTGCGTTGTTAAGGTAAGTAGAGGAATTATGTAGAAAATAAAAATGCAAACAACCTCCTGCAGCATTTGGAACGCAGCTTTATCGTGGTTAAATGATGAGTGTCTTTTTCTTTGGTAAGGAAGGGAGGACTGAAGTCGATTCTCATTGGAAGAACATACGATTCGGCTTCCACACTGAATTATAGAGCCACGTCTTATATAGCTTCGATACTCTGAAGAGTCATTAAACTCCAAACAAACACAACCATTTGCAAGTATTCCGCTGAGATACGAATTTCTGAACGTTTTTCGTACGTATTTACTTTCCGAGTGAATTGACTCTCTACAAAATTTAGTTTTCTCAATTTTAAGAAATGGATTATCAACTCAAGCTAACAATAAATCTGCTTCTTCTTCTAAAAACAAAACAAAATTGAACTACTTCCATTAAATGAAACAATTTAAATACTGAGAACACCATGTTATAGAATTGTTCTTTTATACATAACACATTACCTTTGTCATACACAACAATTTGAACAATTAGAAATTGGCCAAAAATTGGTCAAAAAAATGAAGTAACAATGCTACCTGATATCCAGTATACAAATGATATACGAGGAACAATCAAAAAGTTCCCGGAATTTCGTTCTAGTTCTTTATTACCCACAATATAAGAAAACAATTTACTTAATTGTCTTCAAAGTAGGCACCTTCGGAGCATATACACTTGCTCCTGCCTTTACTGGAAACACAGACAAAAGTACTCTTTTGGTATCTTTCGGAGTTCAGCCATCGCATTGGTTTTCATCTCTTCTACGGTAGCGAAATGGGCACCTTTGAAGCCAATTTATAACTTTGGGAAGAGCCAAACATCCGATTCTACTAAACTGTTTTTAAGGCTATCCAAAGTTTCAGAACCAGATATCGCCAATTTGTACATGCACTTGATGTTTGCGCGTTGCTCGAACTGTGACACTGTGCCAAGTGATTACCACACACTCCCCCGTTCAGCTACCCTACTCGTACACTGCCTGTTATAACCTGTTCACAATTTTCAAATTCATAACTAGTCAATCTAAGGAGTGTACTGGATAAGATTAATTGTGATTGCTTCACAAGTGCTAAAACTACAACATTCCGGGAACTTTTCGAGTGCTCCTCGTATATAATCCAGATAAAAATATATTAAACTGCACATGAACGTGTCTACTTAAAAAAATTCTCATATATTGCAATCAAAACTTGTAACTTACATCAGGAACACACAAAATGATGAACATAGAAGTATATAATAGTCTCATTCCCAGATGACAAGCTTTCGTAAGTTTAAAACTAGTTTAGTACTGTGGTAACTAATGCACGTCCTACCAACAGTTATGCTTTTTTTAATTTACCGCCCCACAAATGTCAAAAAGAAAGTACCTAATGAATAGGCCGGCATCGCTTTGAAAAAATGAACACACATTTTACATGAGGAAGCTATATCCGAGTAAGGAAAGCGTCCTGATTAATATGTGTCTTTTGGTAATTCATTTAGAAACTAGGATCTCCGAAAAGGTATTTTTGTTTCTGTTTTTTCTCCTCCAGATTTTTGAAAAGGTATAAACTAAAATGAAACTTCTAATTTTAGGTCTCACCATTATGTCCTATAGGGTAAGGGAGACGGGAGGATTAATGAAAGCGAGTGATTATGGAAGAAATTGATGGACTGGGAATGCGGGAGGAAACGGAATAACTCCGAGAAAACCAACGAACACGATGTTGTCCATTACAAACTCACTTAACCGAGAGTCGAACATCGAAAGGTATACATTTTCAACTAGCCCATATATAATACAGGGTGTATCAAAAAGAACTTTACAACTTTGAAAACTCATATTGATTGATTCGTTTATCTTACAGCCATAGTTTCTGTGTCATTTTGTAGCAAAATACATCAAGTTTTGACTCACGTAGTACACTAGTTCAGAAACAAGCCACTGCAAGCGCTAGCACCAGTTGCAGCAAAGATGGCTGCCTTTACTAGTAACGAGCGTGCTAGTTGTGTGTTTTGGTTTGAAGAATCCAAATCTGCGACAACTGTGCAACGTAATTATCGTACAAAGTATGATACAAAGATCCTCCCAGTAGGCCTACTATTTATCAGTGGCATAAGTGTTTTATTGAAATTAGATGTTCGGTTAAGACACAACAAATCTTCAGGTCGTCCCCGTACGTGTGAAGACGTTGTACAGCACGAGAGACTTTATATGGAATGTGTGCCGCATCGCCAATGGAAGCCACATTGAACCTCTTTAGGTATAAAATAAAAAAAAATAATGTATTTTGCTACAAAATGACACCAAAACATTGTCTGTAAGCTAAATAAATAAATCAATATGAGTTTTCAAAGTTGAATATGAGTGTCTCTTTTTTGATATACCCTGTATATGATAAATGTAGGAAATAAACGATTCCTTCATGAAATGAAATTCATCCTTCAGTTTTACAGTTTCGCCAACTAAGCTAAACGAGATTGTGATAAGAATAATGAATGAAATGGTGGAATGAAGAAAGTGAGAGGAAACGGGAGAACCCCGAGAAAACCCATGGACATGGTGTTTGTCCACCACAAAGTCCACACGGCGCGAGCTGGGATCGAACTAAAGACCCCAAGCACCGGAGGTGAACGCTCTACCACTGAGCCACCGCGCCCCCTAGCACAAACTGAGATCAAATTAGATATCCCACGTACCAGAGATTGAATAATTTATTATATATTTGCAGCTTAATTTTGTTTCTTTAGTGATTTAAGAATAAATTGAAACAAAACGAATGACATAGTATCCCATTTTAACGTTTACAGCTTTGAGATTCGCCGTGCAAGGATTAAAATCTTTCAAAAATAAACTTCGTAGGCCATAGCTTCTAAATGAAACCAATACACGTATATATATATATATATATATATATATATATATAAGGACTTATTCTTCACTTTTGTCTATATTATGACGTGGTATATTTCACAAGCACGTTTTACATACCCGGTATACTTATCGAATAAGATACTAGTTGAACACCTAACACTCGAATAATAAACAACTTTTTCACCGATTTAAAACTTATACATTAATCAACAACCTCTTATTAACTTTTCTTCCTCACTAATGGTAAAATGTACGTTGCTCTCAATCTAACTTAAAAAGTGTTCGCAAAATAACGAACAATTCAGGCGTGTTTTAAAATTTCAGTCTTTTGAAAAAATCTGAAATGTACACTTCATATTACGTCTGTAGAAAGATGAATTGCTGGTACTGCCACTCTAGTAATATTAAAAATGTACCCTCGGCAATAGTACGACATGTAAACAGCACTTTATATATATATTTAAAAAGTATTGAGCATATTATAGAAATATTTTAATGACAGATTATCACAAGAAAATATCTAACCTCGCGGACACAGTACACAATCCCTTTACATTACATTCACTATCATGCACAATTAACGTACAAATTTTATGTTATGTATTAACCAAAATCAAATGCTTACAATTATTTTTCTTTAATAAAAAACACTATAGCTATAAATGCACGTTGAAATGTTTGTGTGTGTGTGTATATATATATAAGCAATTTTTACTAACTGTATTTCACAATATCGAATATTTATAATTCTAAATACAAATATATAATTGCCAGCAAGGTTCGACACGTGACTTTGGAAAGAAATATAGACTTCCTCTTATATATTAACTTGTACAGTCACCAGCAAAAGTACGCAACTTTTTCTCTTTATTTGTTGTTCTTTCATCAATAATCTCGACAGAAATGGATCATTCTCAATACACAATACTTATCTTTAGTAATACTCTTCACATAATTGGGTGGGAGTAGTTGTTAATGGTATATGAATTCTGGATATTTAATTAGGATTACCACAGTAAACACAACTTTCTTTGATACAGAGAAATCATTCTTTGCAAATTAACGACAAATGTTCTTAAAATGGTCCATTTTTTTCATTTTTTTTTTTTTCCTGTGACTACAAGTTACCTTTGGAAGACAACGATTTAAAAATATGCAACGACAAATAAATGCATCAGAAGAAAATGATCAATGGATGTTGGTTGAATTATGTAGCATTAAAAAAAAATTTTTTTTGAACAGTAAAATTTTCCCCACAAGTGTAGCCTACTTAAAAAAATAAAGAAAAAAAAAAACGATCAAAGTAGTCAATAGTTTTAATGGCAATTTTCGTCATTTATTTATTTATTTACATACTTCACATTTAATTGCCTCAGAGCAACCAAGGCTTTTAAAATCTTCGGAACCATTGACCAACATCGTTATGAGTAAAGATATGAAAAAATGAAACGAGAAAAAGAGATTATAGGAAATAGATGCTTGTCAATCTAAAAATAGTGAAATTTTTCCAATTGCAATATATATATATATATATATATATATATAAACTTAATGCAGGATGCCTTACCAGTACGGAACGTAAATGAATAATACGACTGGTAAATTTATACCATTTTAGATTGAAAACCACCTATTTTCCACAACTTTGCTCTTTTTCCATTTTCTCGAAATCTTTATTCATATCAAAATTGGCCTGTGGCCCCGATATATATATATATATATATATATATATATATATATATATATATATATGGGGTATACAAAAACAGAAAGCTGCCACTTTTATACGATAGTAATGAAATTTTCAAAACAATTAAAGTTCTCAAGTTTGGGGATATCATTTCACCCCGTCCACTGAAATCATTTTAAAAATTGATCTAGATGCATACTACTACCAAGTTCCACGCAGTTTCGAAGTTACGTAAAATATCCAATTACGTAAAACAAAGGTTATAAAAATATTCAAATTCAATAAAATGATACATAACTACGTATATATCGTGCATCTGTTAAAACAACTGTATTTTTAAGAAATGTAATAGCACAAAAGTGTTAACATTACGAAGGAGTAAGGAAAAATGACTGGAATCAAGAAATTGGCTGGGTGGGTAGGTAAAAATAATGAGGAAGTATCGTAAAACGTAACGAAAAGAAAACCTAAATTATCAAACTGGAATCATATTAAAATGCACTTTGTTTCAGTAACGCAATAAGCTGTTATTAAACTTAAGAAAAAAGTACTAATTTAATGAACACACTATAGAACCTACGTTACCTTTCTTGTTTGAAATCAGAATGTTCTACAACAAAGTAACTCATAATAACAAAAATATCTTTTCAAAAAATAGTATTAGTTTAACTTCCTGAAGATGCAAAAATATGGAACGTTTATAGAAAATATATTATTAAACGTAGATGTATATTGTTAATATTGTTTTTAGGAAGTGATTTATTAGTGAAAACTCGTTTTTCCACAAAATCTGTAGATGTTTTAAATTGTTGTTTTCAGTAGTACTAAATTTTTTCAACGAATTCACATGAAAAGGAATTGCCCTTGTTTACTCGAAAACTTAACAAGCTATTGCTGTTAATGTGTTACATAAATGATAATATATATATATATAAGTGTTAAAACACAGAATAAAAGCACTGAAATTGCTCTTGATCACTCGTACTGTAGATATTCAGAGATAGTGAAACAAGTATTTACATGTTTGGAGGTGAAACAAAGGAACATCTGCTTACATGTCTCAATTGAAACACAATTTCGTTTTTTCTAGAAATGATACTTCAATTCTTTACTTAAACGAGTACAATTATTCGAGTAATTTTGATCTATAATGTTACCTGAGAAGTTCACGGTAATCACAAAAACAGTACTTAGCAATTTGATACATGTTTTGTTAGTAGGTCAGAAGAATGGATCAATTTGAATACTTCTCTATTTAGTAACCAAGATGAAATCATTGTGAGCTACCAAAAACCATACTCAAAATCGTTCATTGTTTCTAGATTATTGTCAAAAACACTTTATCTATTAAAGCGTGGTACAAACTTAATGGCATTTGAAGGCGGTGCTCTGAGTTCCCTTTAAACGCCATTAGAACAATGCAGTGTTGCCAACTCTTTGTACAATGCACGTAAGTCTATCCTGTCACCTGTTCATCTGTTGGCGCTGTAATGTGTGTTCAAACGTATCATAATAACGTTGTGTCAGCAATCATTTCGCTCACTTACACCATACGCCGTCAAATTTGACCCACACTTTTAGTACATAATTCACAAGTGGCCGCCGCTTCACAGAACCACATGAAAATTATGAACTCTCACATAATTGCCTATATATATACACACATTTTAAAACATTAAGAAGGAATAAATATTTCAACATAATCAAGTAGAAAACATATTAAAGAGAAAGCTAACAAAATAATATTTCTTTCTTTTTTATATTAATATCTATAAACAGACGTTTCACATCAAAACTTTTTTATATTAAAAAATGTCTTCTTTGTATTAACGGTAACATATATATTTTATATATTAATATGACAACGTTAGACGACATAAGCCGATACAGAAAACAAGCTAACTACGGCCTTAATGAAATCTTAGTTATACGCTAAATATTAGAAATTATAGAAAGCATAAATTAAGTACTACTGTTACTAAGGTAAGCCAATTTAGTAGTAACACTAAAATTTCCTTAATGAATGCAGTACGCCTGATTTTATGAAGTACCTGTTGCTTCGAATGGCCGCATGAATTTAGTTTATTGCTTCTCATTGAGTGGAATCACATTTTTCAAAACAACAATGGCCACTAACAAGTCATAAAGGTGGTTATTGAGCTGTAGTAACTACTTACATCTTTAGATCGAAGTTACAATCTTTTCTAAAATAAAGTTTAGGGAAATTAAATAGCCCAAACTTCAGGCTCTTCGCTCTTAACTCACCTCACTGGCTGTTTTGAATTAATGAATAACTTAAAAGACAATGGATATATATATATATATATATATATTTACAGGATGTATCAAAAGACTTTACAACTTCGAAAACTCCTATTGATTGATTCATCTATCTTACAGATATGGTTTTGGTGTCATTTTGTAGCAAAATATATATGAAGTTTTGACTCATGTAGTACACTAGTTCAGAAACAAGCCACCGCAAGTGCTAGCGGCAGTTGGAGCAAAGATTGCTGCCTTTACTGGCAACAAGCGTGCTAGCTGTGTGTTTTGTTTTGAAGAATCCAAGTCTGCGACAACGGTGCAAAGTAATTTTTGTTCAAAGTATGGTAAAAATCTTCCCAGTAGGCCTACTATTTATTAATGGCATAAGATGTTTTATTGAAATTGGATGTTCGGTAAGACACAAAAAAAAAAAAAAAAAAAAAAAATCTTCAGGTCATCCCCGTACGTCTGAAGACGTTGTAGAAAAAGTGAGACTTTAGATGGGATGTGTGCCTTATCGCCAATGGAAGCTACATTGAACCACTTTAGGTATAAGGTTAAAAAAAAGTATGTAATTTGCTACAAAATGAGATTAAAACCATGCCTGTAACATAAATGAATCAATCAATATGAGTTTTTAGTTGTAGTATCTATAAAATGTTATTAAAACAAAGTAATAATTGTTTCCAAATCTTTCCATATAGATAAAAAATTTGGATTTGCAATGTATGACACTATAATACAGGGCACTCAAATTTACAAACCACATAAAAGATCCTGCAAACAATTATTAGTTTACGTAACAACATTTTGCAAATACTATCTGACATACTTCCTACTAGGTGTGGCTAAAATTTTCTGAAATCCGAATCTCGGAAACTTATTTCCAGGAATCGGAAATTTCACGTTCTGGATTTCGGAAAAATTCCGGAATTTAAAAAAACTCCGCATTTAGGAAAAATTCCAGGATTTTTCCGAAATCGGAATTTTTCGAAATCCGAAATTGTTCCGAATTCTGGATTTTTTCTGAAATCAGAATTTTCCGAATTTAGGAATTTTTACGATTTTATTTTCCGGACATCGGAAAGTAAAAATTCCGGAACTAGCCATCCCTACTTCCTACATTTTTTTATATTTATCACTGTCCTTAAGTTATTGAATAACTTTTAGAAAGTAGGGTGAGTTTACGACCGAAAAGTCCTACCCGTAACGCAATTCGATTTATTTTCGGATCATGCTTAAATTCCAAGTTCAGATTGTACAGGAATTAACGAAATTTTATGACTTGTATGTTCATTAACAAATACATATCCCATATTTCTGAATCTCTTGTATGTCAGTTTAATGTGGTGGGTTTGGTTACGGAATAACTAAGATTTCATTGTATTAGTTCCGTAACTAATCACACAACACAGTTAAACTTTGGTTTATAAAGCACTTAATTCTAAACATTACACATACTGTATATATATAATATTTGTTTCAACGTTACCGCAGTATGAATTAAAATATGTTCTACACAATACCTGAATGAGAAGTATCACCATCTGGATTATCATTGACCGATCTTTTGGTCTTCCTCACCTGAGCATACATGGCACGCGGACTGTCAAGCAGTGTGTTTTCTTGTCTTGAAGTACCATCACTATCGTTCCTTTCTACAAAATCATGTAAATCACCACTATTACCATCACCACCTAAATCTATCTCTGTAAATTCTGATTCCACAGTTGGCAGTGCTTCAGCGACACGTGTCGCGGAGGAGGGTCCTCCCTTCTTTACTTTTTCGTAACCAGGCACGGTTTCTGTATCCGAGTCTTTGTTCCCGTCTTCATTATGAAGTCTTTCGTACGGAGGGTTGTTATACGAATCGTGCGGTGAGGGCGAACCAAAATATTTAACACTTTCATAGTTGGGATCATCCACATCTTGATCGTTGCTGCTATGATGCAGTGTCTCATAGCTTGGTTCATCGTTACCACTACCTGTTCGATTCATATCAGCTAACACTTCATAATTGGGTTCACTATTTGCTTCATGCAGCTGCCGATTAAGTGAACGAACCGTCTCGTAGTCTTGGTACACTGACGTTACAAAATTTCGCTCTTCCACATTGGACACTTTTTCATAATTAGGATCACTATCAGTTTCTGCTGCGCCACCGCTTCCGGATTTAACAACCTCATAACCAGGTTCTTGCAAGCTATCACTATATACAGGTTTCTTTGGTTTGAGTTCTTCGTACGTGGGGTCGGAATCTAAAGAATTACTATTTCGCTGCAACATGGACTTCACGATCTCATATCCTGGATCATAGCTACTTAATTCTTCCTGTTTTACGCTCTCATATCCTGGTTCATTTTCTTCTACATCGCCTCTTAATCTACTCCCTGCACTCGACACTATATCGGTCTTTCGCTTCACAACTTCATAACCCGGATCACACTCATCGCTCCCGCCTTTCACACTTTCAGTTACAACGCTGCCTGGTACAGTTTCATAGCCCGCGCTTCTACTTTTTCTAGTAACTACGTTATCAAAAGTTTCGTCCACTAGGTCATGGTCAGAACTCGACAAAGAAGTGGAGTCTTTTATTTCATTGGAGTCAGTACTAGGTTTCCGCTTCGGTCTCACTCCCAATACTTCAGGTGGGCGTTCTTCTGGCAGTTCACTGTTTAACCACATGTCCACAGAGTGTCTTTGGAAATTTTCGTCACCGAACGCGTACGGAGATACCATTACCGGTTGGTGGGAGGTCGGTCGCCTACCGTCAGGTGTAGGATCAAGTGTCCACCCACCGCTGCCACCAGATAACTCTAACGGATTCAAACCCGATTCGCTTTGCTTCGACGATGATGCCGATGAATTTGTACTCTTTTTCTTGTTTACTTTGGCATACATCTCCTCGACACATTTTGAGGTAGATGGCGGATCCTCGCCACTTCGAGACAACTTCCGTGTTTTATCTACCACCGAGTAAAGTTCAGCTGCCTCACTGGATGGGGGAGGTGGCAGAGGGGAGTTGGCTTGGCGTTTCTCTGGTTTAGGCGAACCAAGATTGGCGACTGAACTGGTAGCACTCGAGGATGACGCTGAAAAAGGAAGCATCAGTAAGTATGGCTGCACTGACACTTTTAATGTCTATTCAAGAGTAACACAATATTCTTACATCATTTTAGCCCTCTTACCGAAAAGAATTTTGATGAGATTCAAAATACTGGAAGAATTTAGTCTTATGGTTTTTTTTTTTTTTTTTTTTTTTTTGTTTTTTTTTTTTTAAGAATTTATTATACAATATTGCCTTTTCTACGTACAATATTTTTCAAGAGCTTGTTATTTACTTTAAATTCATAGTAGTCTCACCCATAGTTAGAAAGTTCTGTTATTACAGGAAAAACAACATATATACATTCCTTTTATTTTATACTAACTTTTCTCCACTAATAGCACTACAGCCGATTAAAAAGTGGGAGGTTTCATTGAGTATTATTGATAATAATTGTATTGTCAACTGTTATATCATTTCAATACACAACAAAACAGAGTAATTACAAACTCTGTAATTAAATCAGAATAAAGTAATGACAAACTGTTTTCAAAACCATTTTATATTATTGAATAAACAGGTTTCTATCTGCAATATATTTTTTATTTTATTTTTTTTTTATTTTTATTTTTTTGTTTTATTAGCATTAAAAATGAGGGAAGTTTTATTGAGTCACCCTGTACATCTGTACTTGGATTTCCTCCGCTGAAAGAAAGATAGCAATGAATTTTCACAAAACCATTAATGCAAGGAAATTTGCTCGTAGATATTACGCACTTAGATTTCTGCCATTTTAATTTGGTCAAGCACTACATGCATATTTATTTTATTAGAATAAATTGAAACAAGGGAATTTTAAAGTGGGCATAGAAAACGCGTTACTTACCAGAAAAATAATGGAAACATCATCAGGGAAACACTAAAAGACTAAAATGAGGTACAGTATGAACTCTTTCGCTGAATATTTCACAAGATAGGAAGGCAAAGTAGTGTGAAAAACACGTCAAGAGAATTAAAGAACACAAGACTAGCTTTGAGGTAGCTTAGGTGGGCGACTTTTCGGAATTTGAATGCTGTACAGCGACTTCTCAGTTCTTTAATTTCGTTCCCTTTGTTCCTACTTCACGTTCTTCTTATCTAACGAAATACTTATCGAAAGCGTTTATAGTGCACTTCTTAAAGAAACTCATTAGGTGATGATGTTCCAACTGTTGTACTGACTTTTTACTATATAGTACATATAATGACTAGAGTAGTATTTACCCTGCCGTGAATGTGCCTGTGCCACGTGTTTCAAGCTATCCACACTTGGAGGTTGTGGCGGATGGTGAAAATTTTCTCCCGGGGGTTGAATTTGGGCATACGTCTCACTGCCACTTGTATACACTGGGGCAGGGTCCTCAATAGCAGCATACATCTCATCTAAGGAACAACAAAACTCAAGTCAATATAGCTCTAATATTAATACAATGAACGTGACGTTGTTCTTAGTAAAATGAACCTTTGATTTATTATTAAGACACACCACAGTGATACATAGATTTCTTATATAATAAATAAATAAATAAATATACAGGATGTCCAAGAAGTTTTTATTTATTTATTAAGTGTTTAATGATATCTCAGGACGCAGTGGAAATAATACTGCTGTGTGGGAGTAAAGGTTAGTCACATTGGAATGTCGCCAACGAGTTCACTCGCGACTACCTTTGTGTCTCATGCCATCGTAGGACGATTTTCAGAAATTCAAAAAGAACATTGCGTGCGAAGCAATCGGCTCGATTATGACGCCGTCTACTCATCAATTAGCGATTTCGACTATAAACATATGTGAAGATCATATTGAACAAATGTGATTTTGCCTCTGATGCGGGGCTGTTTGCATGCCCTGTACAATAATTATTTAGAATTACGGATTATGAATATGCACACGAAGGGAAGCATATGGAAGTGGATTCCTTGCCATTGATCGATACATCCCTTGCCTCCTCCTTCGCGAAACCGACTTGCTCATTGTAATAAAAAGACTTGTTTTATCTCATGAAAAGGGCAAGTTAAAGATTGTTTCACAGTTAAATCAATGAGTTTGGCCTTATTTTCGTAGAATCTGGCATTTCTCCATTAGACAAACACTACTTACCATTCTATACACTGACCTCCTTTGTATTTGGCAAATTTACCACATTTTCAGTTATAATTCTGTGGTAGTACCAATCTTAGATTTTATTTTCAAGTTTATTTATTTATGACTTCTTTTACGTGGCGAAGTTAAGGCTCTGCAGCCTTCTCCGAACACTTAACCACGTGCATACATTCTTTTTTTATTATTAAAAAAAGCACCAATATATAGAAAATATTAACAATTACAAAAGAAAAGTACTGAAGCACATTAATTGAGGTAGACTGTTCCAGAGGCGTGTAGTACTTACTATGAAGGATTTTGAGTATGAATCAGAATTGTGACTGGGTATAGAGAGCAAGAAATTATCTTGTGATCTTGTGCTTCTAGTATGAAAGTCTGATAAATATAAAAATCTACGGGCTAGATACGATGGTTCTAACGTAGTATTTTGTACAATAGGGTAAGATTATGTAAATTTCTTCTTCCAACTAACGTCAGCCATGACAGTTTTTTATAAAAGGATGTGAGATGTTCCCTGTAAGTTACATTGAAAATAAATCTAATGCAGGCATTTTGCACTCTTTGCAAGCGCCTGGATTGATTTTCTGTTAGATCAGAATAGACTGAGTCGCAATAGTCAAGATGTGGAAACACCAGTACCTTGACAAGTTTGATCTTCAGAGACATTGGTAAGAAATTTCTTAGTTGATTTAACGTATGCAGGGCACCAAATGCTCTCTTACAAACTCCATTTATTTGATCTGACCAGGAGAGATTTTGATTTAGTATGACTCCCAAATTTTTGACAGTTGTGGAGAATGGAATAACAGTATTGGACAATTTTATATTTGGGAGCTGATAGATATTAATAGAAGAGAGAATTTTTGGAGAGCCAAATAAGATGCACTGTGATTTTGTTGCATTTAATTTTAACCCATGAGCCGTAGACCAGTCGCTGATTTTGTTTAACTCAGTATTTATTTTCTCAATCGCATTATTAATATCTTGTTGGGGAAAAGAAGCATATAACTGAAAATCATCAGCGTAAATATGGTATTTACAATAGGTGAGAATTTTAGGGAGATTATTAATGTAAAGGGCAAAGAGAAGGGGACCTAGTACGCTACCCTGCAGCACTCCACTGTTGATACAATGCCATGTCGATATATGATCCTGATTGATCACTACTCTTTGTTTACGTTCGTCAAGGTAAGAATGAAACCATTTAACCACTGGTTCAGAAAAATTAAACAATAATGAAAATTTCTGAAGTAATATGTCAAAATCAATTGTTTGAAATGCCTTACTATAGTCAAGTAGAGTAAGGAGCGTTAGTTTTCTGTTATCAACAGCCCATCTTATATCCTCCGTTACGTTTACTAGTGCAGTGCATGTGCTATGATTACTTCGAAAACTACATTGAAATGTATCTAATAAATTATTTGTTGTTAAGTATTCCCGAATTTGATCATTTACAATATATTCAAAAACTTTTGAAAGCACGGGAAGGACACTGATAGGACGATAGTCTGCGATATTGTCAGCGTTGTTCTTTTTTGGAAGTGGGCGGTTAAATCGGTTAAGCGGGGAAGTTAAATCTGATTTTCATTTTTCGTTTATGAAATAAGAAAATACGGAAATGAGTTTACTTGTAAACAATTGTATCTGAAGAATTATATCACGATGTAACTGTTATACAATCATGTCTGTGAATTTGTCTTATGCGCTCATGACAGCTTTACTTACATAACTGAACTCATTACGAAAAGCTGGCACAAACAATACTTCTTTCTTTCTAAATTCCGAAATTTGTTCTGGAACTTCTAGAACCCGGACTTGGAATATTTTTATTACTGCACATGGCTTTATGCCACGTCCACGAGCTTTTAGATTATCAACCTCAGCAAATATCCTGATATAAAATATTAGGTAATTTCAAGAAAGAGGAGTTCCGAAAGATCTGGGAGTTCATGCAGTTTAGGTAGTTCATGGGGTTGGTTAAACATCTAAGTCTATAGTCATCATAGACATAAGGAAAAGTTCTCTACTCCTTTCAAGTTTAACACCACCGAAACAGTGGGTGTTCAGCATAACCACTATACGACTAGTAAAGGACTACTTATCATCAATAGTCTGTCTCCGAGGTAATAATTCATCACCAACAAGAACTATCAGAAATATGTTTGTGCTAGGCTTTCCAACTGCATAAGACAATTCATTCATAGACACATAAATTTACATTCAAAATTAAATTCTATTAAAACTCTTTTTAAATTTGATATGAAATTTAACTATTGTACATCTCGCTATACACCCTCAAATTAGAACCTAGAATTAGAACAATCTCATATATCAACAATTCTACGCTTTCGAACTTACTAAGTTCATATCTCTATGTTGATTCCACAAACAAAATATTCGACTTTGTACATTTTTACACCGAATTAGAACTGTTACCAGTATGTCGGAAGGCTCTGGAGAAGGCAGGCAAGAGTAGGAAGGACTGGCAATAGGAAGCAACTTGTCCAAAACAAACTAAGTCGTGACGTTTAATACCATATATGTATTTTTACTTTAAAAAATTAAATAAATAAATAAAATAAAACAATGTGGAATGATATTCACTTTCCTTAGGACTATGGACTGTGTAAATGTATTACTGACTGGTAGCCGCGACACCTACTGGACCCGGTGCAGGTATGCTACCAACAACCACTAATTCATTCACCAGACCAATCGTCCCCGGAAAATGGAACTCAAATTTAGCTCAAAGAAAACGGTCCCAGAGTATCTTCCATCACAACTCGAAGTCCGGCATCCAGGCCTGCAGTCTGCTATCCGCAACACGTCGTGAGAAAGGTAACGAACCACAAACTACCAACACAGGATATCAACCTTTCAGCTGAGTTGGTAATGATAACTACTGAAACTGAAAATTTAAGTGTATAATGGCGCTACCAGAAAAAAAAAAATCCACAATAACTTCCAATACAGAATTTTAGCGCAACGGAAAGAAAAAATATAAAAATAAAATAAATAAAGAAACGAAAGCTCAAACTGGAAGAAAGAAAAAAAAACTTCACAGTATTCAGTCGTCTCTTACGTCGGTCGCACCAAGAAAATTTTTATACTTGTGAAATCTTACTTTCCTCTGAAAGTTAAAATACTTCTGATACTGCTCATGTATTTTGCACCTTGACTACATAGCTAGGTTTTACTGTATATATTTTCTAGATTAATACACATTTTTACATTCCCAATTCTACTTAAAAGGAAAATTGTTAGATTACAACTTCTACATTTTATTGAAGAAGCATTTTATGAGTTTATACAAATGCTACAACTATATCTTGAACAGTATTGAAAGGAAATTAAAGAAAAAGAAATAAAAATAATAATAATAATAATAATATTGATGGTTCTACAGGTTGATATTTGATTTCATTGTTTACAGGAAATCTGGCAACATGTATTTAATGTTACATTCTTCTAGTGTAACCGAAATCTTTAACTGAATCAAAATATTTTTTAAGGAATAAAAAAAGCAAACTTGAGAATCAATAACACTAATGACTGACATTAAACAGATATCAGTATACGTAATCATTCATTTATATATATATATATATATATATATATATATATATATATATATATATATATATATATATATATATATATATATATATATATATATATATATATATATATATACAAGTGATTGGTGCTCCATCCGCAAAGCAAAATTATAGCAGTCATCTCGAAAGGTGATGCTCAGTATTTTCGAGGACTACCACGGCGTTATCACACCTGATCACCAGGAAATATTATTGCGACCTATTTATGTTACAGAGTGCTATCAAACAGAAGCCTTCGTGCTCGAATGATGGGAAAAGAAGTCCGGATTTTACCAGACAATGTGACCGTCCATTTTGATATTGTTGCGCTATGAATCTCATCTACCTTATTCTTCGGACTTGCCAAGAAGAGAGTTCTCGCTCTTTCCCCTCCTTTAGTCTGTGCTTCATGGCAAGTATTCCCGTGACGATAAACATGTGATTACTGAGGTGGAACATTTCTTTAACACCCAAATATCGATTTCTACAAACAGGATATCCGGAAGATGATCCATCACTGGAAGAAGCTTCTCACTTTGGGTGGACGAGGAGGATTAAGTATAACACGAATGTTCGTACACATGGTTCCCTTTCTTTGTAGTATTAGTACGAACTTCATCGCCATCTCTTATAATAGTTTAGATTACATTAAATTTACATAAGGAGCTTTAAAAAAATGTTCAAAAATGTATTCTTTTTGCTGTAAGTTTGTTACTTGACAATGTGACTAACAGTATCTAATAGACAAATTTCACTGTACTGACCATAGGTCGATTCCTTTCGTATTGTTATTATAACACAAAGTATTCTATACTATATACCATTACGTAAAAGATAAGAATTAAATTAAATTTTCCCATTCTCACAAAGTAATTAGGGGAAAAAAACACTAGTTATAGACAATTTATCAATGTCGTTATACAATCACCAAAATAATTTGCCAAATTGGGTAAATCTCTGAACAGTTACTTTTGACCTTACCTTACGCGAATTACAAATTGCATAAACGGTAGCTAGTTCAATATATTGCACAGCCTGGCCATACAGCTCTATTTCAAAAGTCGTATTCTCACAATAGCATGTACAACAGTTGTGTATTTTGGTTTGGAATTAGGATTTTACACAGTTGTAGATTTTGATTTTTGCAGTAGGCAGAAAGTGATTTCAGAACTGAGTAGCAGCAGAAAAGAAAGAAAGAAAAAAAAGGAAAAAAGAGACAGACACACAAAGTAAAGTGAATGAAATGAAATATTTTGGTTTAACGTCCCACGATTATGCTCTAAAGGCTAAGGGAGACGAATGATTAAGGCACGTGAAAGATGATGGAATGAGAATGTGGGAGAAACGAGAGTATCCCGAGAAAACTCATGGACACAATGTTATTCACCACAAACTTACTTAGTCGGACAGGGACCCCATACACCAGAGGTAAGCGCTCTACCACTGAGCCAAAGACAAGAAAAGAAAAGAGAAGCAAGCAAGCAAGAAAGAAAGAAAGCAAACAAGAACGAAAGAAAGCAAGACAGAAAGAACGAAAGAAAGCAAGACAGAAAGAAAGCAAGACAGAAAGAAAGCAAGAAATCAAGAAAGAAAGAAAGAAAGAAAGAAAGAAAGAAAGAAAGAAAGAAAAAAGAAAGAAAGAAAGAAAGAAAGCAAAGAAAGAAAAAAAGAATGAAAGAAAGCAAGCAAGAAATCAAGCAAGAAAGCAAGCAAGAAAGCCAGAAAGAAAGAAAACAAGAAAGCAAACAAGAAAGAAAGAAAGAAAGAAAGAAAGAAAGAAGAATGCAATGTACTTTATTTTAGATTTGGAGTCGCAGTTGTTATACCCATAGGATTGTCTTCTTTTGTACAGAACATATTCATGTGTAAATAGCGGAATAAATATAATTAAAATATCATCTCTAACTTGTTTGGATCTGAATGTACGTTATCTTTTAGACTGGATTTCACGTCAATAAAAATTAGATTTCTGGAACTATTTTCCACCCACCACAATTTGTTTAACTCAATTCCAACTATTGGAAAAAAGACAGATCTTTTCAAAGAGGGGTGAATAGCTTTTTATATATATACACAAGACTTACATTCTTATTTAAACAATACAGAACAATTAAGACATACCTGAATCATCAGAAACGGTTGCATAATGCGGATCAGAAATTTCCTGTGTTCTGCTTCGCGCAGTTGAACCTCGAGTCTGCGCTTTGATCTCAGCCAGAGGTTCTCTTACACTAATGCTTGTGTATCCTTCTGAAAATTTTATAAATTTTATTAAAATGATAAATAATTTATCCTATGCAAGTACAATTCACAAATAAAATAATCTTTCCTGAATGAGAGAAATTATATATCAAGTAATGTTAATTGACCAGACATCACACACACAAAAGTAGAGATGCATTTTTTTTCAAATCCTTCTTCGATGGATATGGACAAAAATTAGAGATTCACACGTGTTGAAGAAGGCTAGGTGAGAATTATCTTAAGAAATGAATAGAAATTATTACCATCTGATCGTGAACAGAATGTAGAAACCAAAAGGATGGGCAAATGCTACTTCACTTTCATAGAAAGTCCAGAAGAGATCACGAAATCAACGATAAATCTTGGATTTACAATGGCAACTGTACTACTAAAATTCAATATATGAAACGTGGACCTAAAGTTTGAGGAAGAATCTGAACCACCGTAATGCGTCCAAAAGTTTAAGGCTCTTCTATAGGGAATCGAAACTGATACCACGCGCATCACAGGCGCACGCGTAGCCAGTAAACCAGCGGGAAGGGCTAAGTTTATGGAATGAAAAGAAAAGGCAGAAAATAGAATACTACCCCCCCTCCCCCAAAGTGAAAAAGATGTAATCTATAAGGGAGTATAACACGAAATCGAGTTAAGGACCCTTCGTACTAACGCAATCGTTTCCAACTGGCCGATATCTGGCATAGAAACATGGTATTGTGATTGGAGAAAGGGCTGTGAGAAATATGTGGAGCAAAGGAGGGATAGTATCATAGGTCCATTAACAGTGTCTGCAAAACCATTCACAGACCATCGATGTTCTTAACTGCGTATCATCACAGCAGCAGCTTTCTACGCCATATTTGATGTTTGTTCCTTGTTCTCTACGTGTGGTTTAATGAAAAACTGAGTAGAAAATGTGACGTCACAGGCCATTCACTTGGAAATAACTGCACATGAATGTTCTACCACTATTTGTAAGTCCCTGTGCCCCTATTGTTAGAAGTATACAACTCCTTCTGGAAAAGTGGATAGTAATTTGAACATGATTGCATATACAGGATGTGTGAAAAGTCACAAAGGGGTTATTATAACTGTGAATAACTTTTTTAAAAAAGTTATTATTAGATTCCATTGATATTTCACAGACTTAAAGGACCAAGGATGCAGATTGTTTACACTTATGTATGGAATATAATCTCAGATAAGTGTCCGCCATTATGGGCCTCGCAGACACCTGCAATGTGTAGCACATGATTCATGATAAGAGTTCAACACTTCTGGTCCGAATGCCCGTATTTCTGCACGCATATTGTCATTTGTGGCAATTTGAAGGACAAAACGTAAGTGAACAAACCACAAACAATACAGAAACTCAAGGACAATGTTGTGCAGAAATAGGGCACTTGGACCAGAAGTGTTGACCCTTGTCATGAATAATGTGCTAAATAGGACCCGTATCTGTGAGACCCATAATGGCGGAGACCTACGTGAGATTATAATCCACACATACGTGTAAACAATCTCCCATCCTTGGTCTTGAAGTCTGTGAAATATCAATGGAAACTAATGATAAATAAATAAATAAATAAATAATAATAATAATAATAATAAAAAGAATAGTTATTCACAGTTATAGCCCCTTCGTGACTTTTGATCCACCCTGTATACCCAAAGAACAGAAAAACAGTTACAAACATCTCACAATAGTTTTAAGTTCCATTACAGTATATAAAGTAACTATACATAAATAACTTCCTGTACGATGGTTAAGTTAGAGAGTCGTTGACTGAAAGATATCTAGGTTAAAAGTCTTCGAGTAGACTAGTATAAAGATACGAAAAGAATCACTAGTACCCTTGAAAGAAGTCACAACCGGTAAAAATCAAAATTTTGTCGGTACAAAATAAGAGAAGAGAACTTACCCAATGTAATATTTAATTAGTATCATTCAGGTAAGTTCTCTTCCTTTAGCTTGTACCGAGAAAATTATAATTTTTATCGTTTGTGACTTTCCGTAAAGCCTACTGAAACCATATAAAGGAATATCTGAGAAAGGTAGATTGCTGAAATAGGGTACGATTTACTGGTGGGCATTTCTTTCTCCGGGATTGCACATGCCGAATCCGAAGTCATAGAGTTAATTAACTAATTTTAAAACAAATACTGCACTTGAAGAGTCACCTTATATTTGTTGTCGAAATTAATTAAAAACTTACTGTTAGAATCTTGTGAATCGCCACTGAAGTTGGTTTGCTGATTAGGGAACACAGGAGGCGGTGTATCTCTGGGAATCGGCGGTGTCATATAAGGGAGATCCTGATTGGCAGAGATACCACCGGCAATTGCAGTGGCTGCTGGGATATCAGGAACCGAGGAAGGACTGTCATCATCATTCGATTCTATGCTACCAGGTAGAGCAGCAACTGAAGTTGGGGATACTAAGGAATTATGGGAAGAGGATTTCCGAGTGCCACGTGATCTTGGGGGCGGTACAGGATTATTTGATTGAGAGGACATTGGTCGTGGGGAATCTTCGCTGGTGCTTACGCCACTCGACATTGACTGATGCAGGCTAGTCACATCTTCTGTCCTAAAGTAATAAAGAGCACAAGATATAAGTATACGTAGGATTGATAACTATTAGAAACAGAACGTAAAAATGTGCAGGATTATGATCAATTTTGTCAAAATATTTACAAAAATATCATCTTGCATGCCATTCTGTTACAGAGAACACACAATTTCTTTAGCAAAAACCAGTAAAAATTTGAATCCAGGAAAAGTACATTTAAAAAATTGTAGTACGTCAAAATATCTCAATATATCAAATATAGACTGATTTTTTTTTTTTTTTTTTTTTTTTTTTTTTTTTTTTCTGAGTGCTATGATTATAGTCCAGCTTCCTGTTGAAAACGTGCGACCAAGCATCGAACAATGAACTCTGATAATGATGTTCACACATTACATGATTTTTGCATGCTGTTTTTGTTAAAATAATATCGACACAATTTTTGAAAAGCTAACCAGTATTTAAGTTTTTTCAACATCAATTCCGAAACTATACTGTGCAAATACCACTAAGAGAAACTGATATAAATTAAAGTCACATACATTATAGTCTGTTTTTACACACAAATCAGTGGCATGACATATATATATATAATCGCAATACATGCACCAGAACATGCAACTAGAATAACACCATGCATTGTATTGAGATTATGATCAGTATTTGAAAAAGATGTGTATTTGTTTGAAAATTGTCGGAAGTGGGGTCTTGAAGTGCAGCCGTGTAGACTAAGGTCAACATGCAGACAGTGATAAATGTAAAGAGCTATAAACATTTTTAAAAAAATTTAAAATCAAACGAACATGACTATCCAGTGCTTCAGAAAGCAACTGAAACTAGCGGCGAGGGGATATAAAAATATTAATTATTACGTAAGTCTCAGGAAATAATAGTATTCTGAAAAAATCAAAATATGTATTCGATATTGGTCTATGACGAATCTATAACTTACAATGTGATCAAAAACTTTTTTTTTTATTGAATCCTAAGTCTAACTTTCATCTTTCAAATAAAATAAACCATATATAATTTAAATATTACTACTAACATTATAATTGCAGTGACTTTCTAGATTCCACTAATTCCCTCATATTCGCCGTATGAATTCGTTTAATAACTGCATACGCACTAATAAGAAACGTTTATGCTAGCGAAACTGCATACCCTCCTTCATCTAATCTTATCAGTAACTTCAGAAAGAATAGATCAATTTGAGTTCAAGTTTCTTTAACATGCGGTAGATATAATTCTCTACAGGTTACTGGAAACTCCATTTAAATAGCGAATTGGTTCATGAATTATTAGTTAAGCGAAAATATATATATAGGGAAATGACATCCAGTTTTACTGGAGACTGTAAGGTGATTCAGTAATAGAGCATTCATCTCTGGTGGAAGGGGTCCGTGGTTCGATCTCAGGTTAAATGAGTATTTGGTGAACAACATCGTAATCGTGATTCGTTGTTTTATACTTTCACGATGAGAGTTCAACATTTCTATCTACGGTTTTTACGTTATATGTCATGTGGTTTAAATTCTCAACCAATGATAATTTTCGCTGATCTTGTTGTCGGTCTTCTCAGAGTCAAAACAAATGATCATCGGTTGAGAATCAAAAACACATGACACGTATCCTAAAAACCTTACAGAGAAATGTTAAATCGTATTCGTGAGTTTTCTCGGACTTTTCCCATTTTCTACCGTATTCTCATTCCATAAATTTTTGTATTATCATTTCCCTTTAGCCTAAGAACATATCTGGGGGGAAGAAATTTTTCTAAAACAATTTTTGGATCTGTAATGTTCTATCTGCAGTGAACTACCGTCGCTTGAAGCAAATTTGAAATCGCTGAGTGCGAGCATTACGGGGAGGTCTTAAATTGTCAAGTTTGCTCTTTAACTTAGTGCAATTTCTTTATTCCCTATTAGATTGCTTTCACAACTAAAGAACTTTTTGTTAGCGAAATACTCTGCTATTTAAAACCATGAAATGAAAAGTTTTATTTTCCATATATATATATATATATATATATATATATATAAAACATAACAACAACAATATGTTATCCTTCTTTTGTGTAATGTTGCAAATGTATAACTGAAACATCCATTCGAGTGGCTTTCTAGTCACTACAACAGACTTGATGAAGAAAAGCCATATCCTTCACTTCTTCCACGATGTCGTTGCTCCACTACCTACATAATTAAACTTTTCGATATTGATGTTACTTCATACCTACAACATAATAGTATGCTAGTCATTTGACTAATGTGAGCTTTCCAACTGCGCAAAAAGTCGTCCTTCATTGATTTTTAAGCAAATCTACTTGACTCATTTGACCAGTATGAGTTTCTCAATTGTGAGAATGTCGTCCTTCACGGATTTTTAAAGCAAATCTTTATTAAAATTGTTTTACGAAAATGTCATTAAAGTGCAAATCCAAAATTTGAGAGTTCATACGTCGAGAACCAAAAGCCTGCACAAAACCTGCCATAATATTTCAAAAATTGTATACCAGGTTAAAGTCCATCATATGCCAAATTTGATTCAGATATATTTTTTTTTGGGGGGGGGGGGTTAAAATAATGTTTTCGAAAATGTAACTCTCACTTTGAAGATGTTAACTCGGGAATGAAAAGCCTACACACTATAATACTTGATATTGGTACTAAGGTTGTCAAAGTCTACCATCATACAAAGTTTGATTTACATGTGGTGATTTCGGTTGAATTCGTACGATATACAGGGTGACCCATAATTTTGTATACGATGGTTGACTGATTGTAGTATTTGTAATTCTGGACAAAATGTTTCGATATGGCAACACTGTGTAGCCTGAGAGTGGGGATAACGGTCCACAATGTCATACCAATGGCGAGAGTTGCTGAACGAAACACTCCCGAACCGATGGATCGGTCGATGTGGATCTGAGGAGTGGCCAGCTCGATCTCCAGATTTAACACCACCTGACCTTTTCTTATGGGGTGTTTTAAAGGACAAGGTGTATCAACATCACATACGCAATTTGGCCGAACTACGGGAAGCTATCACAGAAGGGTTCCATAGGATACCACTACGGGTCTGTCAAACTGCTTGTGCCAACGATGCTCTTCGTCTACAAGCTTGTATCGATTTGGATGATGTATTAGTGGACCATGGCATGGAGAACAGAGATTAAAATTCTTGTAAGGAAAGGTATGAGAGTAATGAGTTTATGTTCAATTTTATATGAGAGTAATGAGTTTATGTTCAATTTTATATGAGAGTAATGAATTTATGTTCAATTTTATATGAGAGTAATGAATTTTATGTTCAATTTTATATGAGAGTAATGAGTTTATGTTCAATTTTATATGAGAGTAATGAATTTATGTTCAATTTTATATGAGAGTAATGAATTTTATGTTCAATTTTATATGAGAGTAATGAGTTTATGTTCAATTTTATATGAGAGTAATGAATTTTATGTTCAATTTTATATGAGAGTAATGAGTTTATGTTCAATTTTATATGAGAGTAATGAGTTTATGTTCAATTTTATATGAGAGTAATGAGTTTATGTTCAATTTTATATGAGAGTAATGAATTTATGTTCAATTTTATATGAGAGTAATGAGTTTATGTTCAATTTTATATGAGAGTAATGAGTTTATGTTCAATTTTATATGAGAGTAATGAGTTTATGTTCAATTTTATATGAGGGTAATGAGTTTATGTTCAATTTTATATGAGAGTAATGAGTTTATGTTCAATTTTATGTTCAAGTTATGTTGCTAGTTTCTATACCGCAATCTTTGAAACTTCACATACATAATTATGGGCTACCCTGTATAATATTCTGGATTTTTCACGAAAAAATTAATAAAGGACGAAAACATAACGTGTTTTAGATCAGTTTATCAGAATGTGTTCCCCAGTGGCAACCTGATACCTAACTTTCCGAACGCACATTTGTTTTACTGCTAGTTTACACGTATATGTGCACTCATGTCCAAAATAATTGTCGCATATCTATAACTGTCTTTTTGTAAGAATATAATTTGATAATGATGTTACAGGGTACTTTTAATACTGATACTATGTGTATAATCGGGAAATGTATATTTGTGGTAAATTTCATAAGAAAAGAATTATAAATACGAAAATTAGAATGAGTAAAACAAAATGTTATTGAATGAAGAAGAAAGCTGTATTTTCGTTTTATTGTTCTTATTTACTGCTCTTTTGACATTAGATGTGCCACATACATGTCTTTGCCGATTATACACATACTAACATTATAAGAAATACTGGGCGAATTCGTTATCAAATTATATTCCTAGAACATACTTATAGACTTGCGACAATAATTTTGGACATGAGTGTACATTGTTTTCAGCGAAATATCATTGGTTTTACTGAAAATATTATTGCAATTTCTGCATTCGCAAGCCAGTTGCAATATGCTTGGCTGTCAGTACAGATGAAAATTGTATACAGAAAAGCCAAATCTGCTAACAGCTCAAAATTGTGTTTTCAGAAGGGAATTAATTACAAACAAAGGATAGAGAGAAAGGGAGGATGCTAAACATACAAAAACTGGGAATCTGTACTAGAAACTTTATTTGGTCAATGGAGAAGCAGAAAATTATCAAGTGGACGCAAAATTATCATACGGAAAGAGCATACAACAATTCCAAACAACAATTTGCAAGCACGCTTGCTAAATCATGCTTTCAGTTAGATAAACTGTCCTGCATGAAACGAAAGGACAGCAGCCAAACCACGAAAATACACTAATCATCATCTGCGATTTCACCGCCACGGTTCAAACTCACCTGGCTATCATAGGCTGGGATCCACTCTCGTCTTTGGTAATACCTATGTCCCAAGCTCTTCCGAAACTGTGTGGTGTATTCCATCTCGAACAGTTCAAAGATGATTCCATACCCATACCAAGACTAAGAATGCTAGACAGAAATACGGAAGCTTCAGCATAATAGACCCAGTCCCAACTACACTAGCAAGCATCAGATAATAAAAGAACTTTCGAGAGAAAAAAGAATGGGCCGATTCTAATTCTACATTGTGTAGTCCACTTTCAAGATAAGTATGCAGATTTGGATCAAAACTATAATAATTAATCTTCAAGCCTTCGTATGAGACATATACCGTATTAGCCCCATATAGTCGCACTCTGAAATTTGAAACAACGTGGTAAAAAGACGATACCCGAACATAAACCGAGAGGAAGAAATTAAAATATAGGCAATTGTTTACCGACATATTCAGGAAAATAAAATTAGATAACTAAATGTTTTATTTTATGGCAGGCTTGATAATCGTTTGTCCTTTAAACGATCGCTCATACTGGTGACAAACCGGAAGTTCCATTTCAGTAGAAATGAATACCGGTGAGGCTTCGAGAATAACGAACGCAACCTTAACGGTAAATTCACAGAGTATGTTATCAAGAATGCCGGTAGCTTCAACAGTGCTACTAACTAACTAACTCTATGGCCTGCGGAATCAATGCTGCGTTCACAAAAGCTCTCCATTGATTTCTGTCCTTAGCCAACTGGATCCAGTTTCTGCGAGATCCATCTTAATATTGTCCTCCCATCTACGCATACGTCTTCCTCATGGTCGTTTTCCGATTGGATTTCCGGTTAAAACTTTGAAAGCGTTCTTAATTTCTTTCATTCTGGCTACATGACCTGCCCACCTGAGCCTCCCAGACTTGATGATTCTAACAATGTTCGGTAAACGGTATAAATTATGCAATTCTTCGTTATGAACTTTCCACCATTTCCCATTCCCGTTACTCTTGGGTCCGAATATTCGTCTTAGGATCTTGTTTTTAAATATTTTCAGTCTCCGTTCAACAGTAGTAGCATTGTTGTTTCAACAATGCTACAGTGCGTAACATTACGATATCTACAGTGAAGCAAGTGTCTACAGGGTGGTCCAGAAGTGGGCGTACCCTTCCCCTTTAGTTTTAACAGTATAGTGTCAGTTATGGTAGAATGTCTGTACACAGTTACCTTGAAGTTTTAAGAGTCTTAAGAGTCATAAACATTGGTATAATCACCATCCATCGCTGAATTCTGCGCCAAGTTCTCGTAGATATTTTGCAGATATACTCCGGAGTCACGAGGGTGAAGCTGTATTCCACAGCTGCTCGTAATTCCTGCGTTGTGTGATATCGAGTGTTTTTACTTGTTGCTTTATGAAAACCCAAAAGAGCATAGTCTAGTGTAGTCAGACCAGGATTTCTTGGAGGCCAGACAAAGGGAGCTGGTGAAGATGCACAACCTCCTCTAATCCAGCGGCCTGGAAACGTCTGATTCAGGTAATTACGCACGTGAATCGTGAAGTGCGCTGGTGCTTCCGGACCACTCTTAAGACTCATAAGAGTTCAAGGTAACTGTGTACAGACATTCTACCATAATTAACACTATACTGCTAGACACTACACGCCACTTCTGGACCACCCTGTACAATGTCATTGTTGTATTATAGCATACGATACGACGAAGTGTTATAACTTTTGTTTAAGTTTGCGAATATAAGATGCATCCTTATTTTTTTTTAATTGAAATTTGAAGTGTGTGCCTTATATTTGGGCTAGTACGGTACCTAATGACTAGAACACACAACATTTAAAGGAAGCCATTGTTAATGTAAGCCGCTTGAAAAAATAGTTATTTTATCGATAAACGCAAAAGATATCACCCTACTCTTTTCTTCACTGTTACGAATTAATGAATTAATGAAACCAATCGTTTCCAACTGGATGCGTGTGACTTCACAGTTTAATGCTAGGATTTTTAGTAAATTACTCACACAGAGTATGGAAAAGGCAGCAAACCTAGTTTTGATACAAGACAGTAGTGATAAGGCATATAAAGTGTGGTCGATGGTTTTGCGGATTACATTCCTCGTGGATTCATGAATAATTGAACACTGTCAACTTGCTTTATTCCATTCCATCGCCTCTAGATCACAAAATATCGCTTGCAAACGGAACTGACTACACTGATTGATTTTACAGTTCTAGAAAAGAGTTCATACTTAAACATATTTTTTAATCAGGAAAAGCATTTTCCGATTATCCTCAGCATATCTGAATTATTGTTCGATATTATTATTATTACTATTTCCATTGAAATGGGGGTGAAGAGAACTAGTATTTTTGGGATGGTGCTAATAAAAATTTTAGCAATATATCTTTCGCATTTAGCTTTAACAACGAGCTTCCGAATTTCAAAACAGTCTTATTCTACCTCTTACGTTTAGAAAAGATTAGCGTGACAGAAATGTCAAACTTCACAGAACCAATAGTGGTTCTCCTTAGCTCCAGATCTGACGAAGCCGCGAAGTTACTTTAAAAAACTGAGAATTAAGAATCGGCTCATTACAAAGGAAGTTAAAAATACAGAAAGCACCCTTCAACTTAACAACTTAAAAAACAATTTTTAAAAAAATAATAGACAAAATAGCTGTTAGCACTTACAAAGAAAGAGGGAAAAAAAGATGTTTAATACCCATATAAAAGTATCATCAAAATTTCCACACGAAGAGGAAAAAAAACAACAACGAAGAGTACAAGTTTTTTGATAAAAAAAAAGTAATTGTTTATTCTTGTTCAATATGTGCTCACTCACCTTCGAAAGACCCTAGATATAGTTGCATTCTCTTCTTTTTGAAGTTTGTGATGTAAGAAGCATTACTGAGAGAAAAGCTATTTTTCTTTCCTCCAAAAAGGAGATTTAAAAAAAAAAAATGAAAATTTGAAACATTTTAATGTTATTTTATTGTAACTCTACCAAAAAGTGAACTGTAGGTGTTATCACTCTCCAAAGCACAACGTGAAATGCAGATTTTTCATCTGCGAATTCCAAACGGTAGATAAGGTGGAAAATTGATCAATCACATACAAAGTATAACAATTATAATATACGAATGCAGTTTCAAAATGTCCCGATGCAATGGTTAAAAATTTAAATTTAATGCTGGTTAATGTTATTAATTTCTATCCCTTGCCCGTTACTAAGCGTACTATTTTGGACCTGTAACTACACGAACACGGGATAATTATTGTACATCAATATATTTTTTTCTATATGTATCGATTCTGCTGTCACTTCGCTTTGTAATTAAAACAAGAATTTTAGGGAAAATAATAATAAAAAAAAATGGATCGAAAGATTGCGATCTTGGCCCATAATTAATTTTTGGATCAGGGGCCACAAAAAAAAAAAAAAAAGTTTTGAACGGCCTCTAAATCGAGTTTTCGTATTTTCTACGGAATAAGCATACCATACCGAGTTAAGTGATAGTTTGGGTTTGAAAATGAAATGAAATCTTTGAGCTTTACGTCCTACGGTTATGCCGGTTAGGCTGAAGGAGGCGGTGATGATGAGTAATGAATGAAATGGTGGAATGAAGAAAGTGGGAGGAAACGGGAGAACCCCGAGGAAACCCACGCACACGGTGTTTGCCCACCACAAAGTTCACTTGGCGGGGGCTGGGATCGAACCCAGTGGTGAACGCTCTACCACTGAGCCTCCGCGGCCCCTTAGTTTGGGTTTGGCTACACTATATGTAGTTCTCCAGATATCAGGCGTACAAGAAAATTTTTGATTGAAATATATTGGATCTTTTGATCCAAAACACTTCAATGAGAAGTTATAGGTTGCCGTTCTTCCCCTCCCACTTCATTTACATCTTTACGCGATCTAACAATTTCAACAGCTACGGCTTTCAATCGAAGATCTTATGTGCATCGAAACCCAATATTTTGGAAAAGTGCGAAGATGATTTACGAAGAAGCAGAAGTGGATACAGCTGGTATAGATTAATAACTTCGATTTGACATGGGTCATAAACATTTTTCATTATATACGAGGTCTGTCCAGAAAGAAACCAAATTTTGGAAAAAAAAATCAACGAAAATATCCTCGACTTTCTGCTTGCCAGCGCCGTGCAACGGGATTCTTCCCAAGCATTTCAACGGTAATTACATCATCTTGCCTTGTGGCATTGTGAGACTACGAGCGTTAGAATGAAGTTATGTTTCGTACTTGTAGCGATTTGGCGGTATTACGAAAACGAAGATTTTGAAAGCTCAACATGTGTGCATCAAATTCTATTTCAAACTAGGCAAGACATTTACAGAAGCTTGGAAATATTGCAGAAAATGCACGGGGAAAAATGTATATGTGGTACCCAGTGTTATAAAGGGTTTCAGCGTTTTAAAGAAAGAACATTCATCGAAGACGAGGCAAAACCTGGACGTCCATCAGCATCATGTGGTGGTGTTCTCGTTCAGAAACTGTTCGATGTTATACGGAAAAATAGTCTTTTGACCGTTAGCGAAATAGGTGAGGAAGTAGAAAGTCAGTAAATCGTCCAGTCATGTGATCTTAGCTGAAAAATCAAACATGCATCGTGTTGCTGCACAATTCACTCCACTGTTGCTAACAAATGAACAAAAAAAACACACACATCTGGAAATCTGTGAAGATAATCGTGCCAATGAAAATGACAGCTTGTTGAAAAACATTAAAACAGGTGACGAAATTTGGATCTATGGCTATGACGTTGAAACAAAGACATAATCATCCCAATGGGTGGGGAAATCTCCGCCGATACTCAGAAAAAGCACAGCAAAGTCGCTTAAACACTGAAGTAATTTTTTTTTATTTTCTTTAATTTTCGAGGTGTTGTTCATTATGAATACGTTCCATGTGATCAAACCCCCCAACAAAAAGTTGAGTTGATTTTGAATTTAACGTCCCTTTCAGCAGCGAGGCTATATGAGACGTGGACCTCTGATTAACGTGGAATCCGAACCACATGACCTCCCGCCGGGAATCGAACCCGGGTCTCCCACGCCAAAGGCGCGTATGCTAACCGCTTACCCCCAACAAAAAGTATTACTCACAAGTGGTGATATGTTTGAGGAAAGCTGTGAAGAAGGGACTGGAAATTTAGAAAACTGTATGCTGCATTATTACAATGCTCTTAGCCATTCCATGCTCTTCATTACAGAGATTTTGGCGAAGAATAATACGAACTACATCCCAAACACTCTACTCGTGTAATCTGGCATCTGCAGACTTCTTTCTATTTCACAACTTGAAATTCATTCTAAAAGGTCGGCGTTTTTAATTTATAGCAGAAATGATATTATATTAATATATATAAATCACTACAGGACCTCCAAGCTACTCCTAAAAAGTGTGTTCCAGCAGTGAAAGAAGAGCTGGAGATGATGGCTGAACTAACAATAGAGGGAATTATTTTGAAGGAAATATATCTGAATAACTTCCACAAACGATAAGTAGCATTACATAGAGTGGCGCAGGAAAGCGGGAGATTTTGAATGTACGATTAGTAACATTGTAGCGTCAGCATTTGTTCGAGATCAATGCGACATTACTGAAAAGGTTTTACCATTCAATAATGATGGAGCATTGTAGTGGTATAGAACATGTATTTACTGAAAGGCGAGTCACTTTACGTAACGGTAACATTTCATGGCTTTCGGGATCCCCTGAACTCAGTGTTTGTCGTACCTTTTGTGGTGAATCTGTTAAGACATCTCGAAAAAAAAGTGCATAGAAAACTTTCTGCAATCAAAGGTAAACTATGAGACTAAAGAAGAAATTACTAGCATTTCTCGAAACATGAAGCATCGAGTATTACACAGGAGTCTGTACAGCGAAATGGAACACATCTTTCTGATATAGTTTTCAAGAAATAAAGTGACATGTAAATATCGAGTTAACGAAGTCACTAATAGCATACTCTGTACATGCATCTCCATTATTAAATGCATATTTTCCTGTCCTTATTAATGATTTATACGTAAATTCAAATCTTCTCGTTTCTCTGTGCCATCCTAAATTTTAAAACTTCAGTTTCTTTCTGGATAGATTTTCCATCTCGGGATCTCTAAAATTTCTTGGGAAAAATGGGACAACAGTTCGATGTAAACGACTAAGTTAATGCAGCTGTACCAGTTGAGGCTTCAATAATTTATTGTATTAACAATTGATTTCCTTATGGAGTTCTCCATTATTAATAATAAATTAAAAGTTTCATATGCGCATGAAGCTTCTACCTATATAGCTTGTAACATAATATAATATATGATTATTAGTTACCGGTAAAGTAATATGTGGATTAATATTTTGAGTATTTTCTTATGCACAGAGAAAGCTTTTTCGATCCTTGTATTTTTTTTTTGTTGTTGTTAGTGCTTCGGTGGCATTTTCGGGTACAAGTGATGGGTTTCCTTTATAGGCGCTCATAGTTGTGCTGGAATGTACCCTGGGAGGAATAACAATTTTACTGTCCGCTACTGTGGTTATGTAGGGTACTGTTATAGCCTAATTACTGCATTCTTAATTGAATTGGGATTAATATATATAATAACTTCGAATGTTGTTTAAGTGATTAAACATATGAAAGTGGGAAAAGTCGTCGAATATATGTCATTGCCGGTAACTTTTGCAAGCTTAACGTTTGAAACCATTAAATTTTTGCCATATTACCAGACATGCTGTTACGAGTTACAACGAGATAGCTGCTTACGGGGAAGAATAGTAAATACATTTGATTGGTCAGTAACTTAACATTTAATCGGGTCAAAATAGTGGTTTGCTTTTAAAAATTAAATATATCATTTTGTTGAATTGTTTTATATGTAATTTTGTTCAACAACCATTTGAACGTTAAATATATTGTTCAATCTAAATTGATTGATAGTCAAGTATTATTTTACAAAAATTTCTATCCTATTATTAATGTTGCAATACATTACATGGATTTCAGTAGCGACTATATTTGAATGTTACGTATCCTTTTCCATATTCAATGTGGTAGTACCTATCACTAGAATTCAGTTGTGGGGAACCGGCTTTTGAGTTGTCCTTTCCCACCCGTACGGATGCGCCATTTTTCGAAGATTTAGGAAGAATAGAAAAGAATCTCGAAAGTAATCAAAATACAAAGTGGCGTAACGCAAATATGGTTACAAGCTGCATTAATGTATCTGTCATTTATATCTAATTATTGTGCCTTGGGAAAAAAAAAATACCGACCCGAGATGCATACCACATGAAGTGTTTATTGCCCGTATTGAATCGAAGCTCTCAATCCATACCCACTGTATCTACTCTTCAGTTCCCTCTTAAGCACCACTACACCAAGAGTACATCAATCCGAATACGTCCTCTTAATGAACTGTGATAGCGTGCACACACACACCAAACTGTGTAACTCATCAATCAAATAAAGTGAAAAACTACAATAATAATAATACAATTTTAAAATACGCATTGGCCACTAATAAAGGTAGAAAATAGTTCGACCTGCCTCTCACAGTTCTGCAATTCGCCTGTCCGCTCACAAAAATTAACCGCGTTTGCGTTTACCTTGCTGTCTCTAATGCTTCAGGCTTCCAACGAAGGTAGCATTTGCTTGGTGCTACTACGAAAAATTAAACCAAGATTAGAATGGCTAGCTCTGGAAAGTACATTTTTTAGTCGTTGTTTTCCGGTTTAATTAATGCCTCTCTTTCCAACAGAAGTCTATATGAGATGAGCGGTTTGATGTGGGATCCAAATCATAAAGGTTTCCATCTAGAATCGACCCCGGATTTCTCGCACCAATGCCGGCAATGCAAATCTACAAAAAAAGTGGAGACTTTTGCTCTAACGCCCATCAGTATGTTTTACTTTTTGTCTT
This sequence comes from Thermobia domestica, assembly GCF_964235325.1. Taxonomy (NCBI): domain Eukaryota; kingdom Metazoa; phylum Arthropoda; class Insecta; order Zygentoma; family Lepismatidae; genus Thermobia; species Thermobia domestica. The sequence continues at coordinate 299,206,411 of NC_137457.1, read as the reverse complement.
TTCAAACTGAGTCTACGGAACAAGAAAAATACAGTGCACAAGTGCAAATGCTTTGTGGGAGTAAAAATAAGAGAAAGTTCCTACACTGTTTAAGCAGAAAGTAGAAACAGAAATTATCTACAAATGTGCTCTACAGTATCACCACCACCAACTTCTATATAATTATACTCAAGAACTGAATTATTACACAGTAAAGTGAATGTTGTCTTACCTAATAGATCCTCTTCTCTCCCCATACTCCTGCGAAAGGTCACAATTCTCGGTGTCTGTCTCCATGTCTTCGTCAGTTTTTACCTGCGCGTACGGATTTTCACCTGAAATATTCAATTTTAGTGTTACTACAAAAATAATGCAAATCCTTTACTCCATGCTACAACGAATCTATCATCAGGTATTCAACTACCTGGATCACCTGTAAACAAATTTCAAGACTTTTTCTAAGTAACGAAAAAGTCTTGATTTGTCTTTTATCAGAAGGTGCTGAGTCTTGTAACGATTACGCGGAATTACCCAGCTGGTTATCCTGAAAATAATCTGCAATTACGAAGTCAGTCATCTAGGGTTTTTTTTATTATTATTTATTTATTTATTTTTTTATTCTTGAATTTTCTTCTGGTAGTTTAGTGCTTTACATCTCTTAGGATAAAGAAACTCAAGCATGGTCAGATAAAAATTAAAATAAGAGGTACTATATTAACACTGAAGACCTAATAGGGTTGCCAACTGGCCGGTTTTTCATCGGCCTGGCCGGAAATATTGCTGTTATTTTGATTAAAGCCGGTGACCGGTACAAACTTCTTACCAGCCCCTTTATGACCGGTTTTTTCAAATTCGTATCTAGTTCGAAACAATTTCATCTAGTTAGAAGTATAAATTTAAAAAGTAACTTTCATTCCGTAAATCCAAAACTGTCACCTTTCACCATCTATCAATTATTAATACATTTTGTTCATGTATTTAGATAATTTTAAAGAGATAACAGGGACTGTATCAGGGAAAATTTGAAATTTACTTGTAAGGAATTTTATACATTTATTGAGAGTGAAAAAGGACTTCGTAAAGCAATTTCCTGTAGTTGAAGTATACGTTTAAAGAATAAATTTCATTTTCCAAATCCAAAGTTGTCACGTAAAGATTAATATACTTTGGTTCATCTGTTTCGATAATTTTAAAGTGGCAAGTTACTGATAAATACAATAAAATGACTAATACCGACTTCAGTTTCTCATTTTTAGCACAATGTATCTATTAAGCTTATTAGTGAATGTACTAAGAATATGCAGAATGCAGGTGTTAATGCACTTTTGTTCACGATAGTACATTTCCTTCCCATAGATTGGTCCGAACAGAGATACTTTACACTTAAACCTATATCATAGGGAATTTTGATGGGGTGTCGGTTTTTTTATGCTCCAGTGTTGGCAACCCTAAGACCTAAATGTACAAATTAGCATTTGAATCTCGAATAGCTTGTCAACAGAGTGTATAGAAAAAGGAGAGTAGAAAAGATAGGGAATAGTACACAAAGTGTTACAAAAATTTCTCACAATATTTTGCGAATAGATCTCTCCCATCAAAATAAGCAAAAAGTTCATATGGACCAGTGGTCGAAAGTGCACAGTTTCGTAGTTCTAGGGTGCCGAAAACGTGAAAAAATTAACTTTAAAAGGTCCACAGTTCCACTACTGATCTGATCGTAGTCCGGTCAAGACATCACTGAGGAACTGGTATGTGAACTATCCAAATATTCATCTTTCAGAACGTCCGGTACTTGCACAATCATTTTTAGAGAGGCTGTTTGGGAGTACTTGATCACTCTCCATATACTTCTTTAAAAATTGGTGTGCAAGTACTGGAGCATTCTTAAACATGGATATTTGGATAGTTCACATACCAGTTCCTCAGTGATGTCTTGACCCGACTACGATAGCTCCCATAGTAGTGGAGCCATGGAGTTTTAAAATTCACTCGTTTCAGTTTTCGGCACCCTAGAACTCCGTAACTATCCACTTTTGAGCACAAGTCCACATGAACTTTTTTTTTTCTTTCTTATTTTGATGTGAGGAATCTGTCCCCAAAATATTGTGACACATTTTTTTAACACCCTGTGGAAAGACATATTCTGGCCAACTTTGTTTATAAGCACAATAAACATTTTACACTGCTCCAAAGAACTCAAAAACTTAAAGTTTTCTGAGATAGTTGTTAATAAATTAAATATCAATCGTGTATCTTGTAATTGCATTTTTTCATTTTATATTTTTAAGGTATGAAGAATGGGACGTATATTAGTATGATCCGAATTAGTACTCGAGTTTTTACCCGAGATGCTTTGTAAGCAGAAGCAGCTAAAGGCAGTGAGTTAGTCGCTAGGCTACAGAAGTGTTCCCTCCCGACTGTGTATAATCTTTAGTCAAATACAGACAATAAATATAATCATAGTTAGATATCGGATTTTTACGCAAATGCATATTGCTTATATGTATCTCTGTTAAACTTAGTAGGGATTACTATCAACAATAATATAGCTTGAATTTGAAGTTTTATAGTGCATATAATTGCGTATTTCAAAGGTTAATGCATATATTAGTGCTTAAGAGCATCTTTAGCATATTCTATAAGTTACTTTTATTTCAGACATATGCTTATAGTATGCAACAAATCCAGTTTTAGTTTGCATTTTCAATGCATTTAAACGTCTATGCTACAGAATGGCTTTTTGCTTGGGACGAGGGAAGAATGTCTGGTTTATGGAGGACCAATATTGTTAGCGCCAATCAGCAGAGCAAAAACGCTTACGATTGCCAAGACATTAAGAGAAATTTGATAAAGAATTATTCTAATATCGTGTCGAGATCAACTCAGAAACAAGAGACGCGAGGAATTGTGCTCTGTAAATGCTTACTTCTAGTTGATGAAGTTCAAGCACGAGCTCCAGTCGGTTCCTCGTAAATTTGGGCGCTCTGTGGAAAAGAAATTGACGGACGTTCTTGCAGAAAATCCGACTACAAAGCAATTGAAGCAACGGAAAAATACTTTCAAGAGTTAAGTTTCAACTTGCCAGAAAATATACAGATGGTGATCAGAAAAATGGAAACACCTGAACGAAATTGCAACTTAACAGATTAATATGGTGTCGGGCCACCTTTCGCCTTCAGAACAGCCTTGATGCGACGTGGGATGGAGGCATAGAGGTCGTGAATGGTAGCAAGTGGAATTTTACACCATTCCTCGTGCAGGGCATCGGCCAGTTCTGTGAGAGAGGATGGATGTGGAAATCGTCGCCGGAGTCGTGTTTCCAAGACGGACCACAGATGTTCAATTATGTTGAGATCTGGGGATTGGGCGGGCCAGGGGAGGTGTTGAACTTCATCCCGATGTTACTCAAACCACACTGCAACAACGCCAGCTGTGTGAATGAGTGCATTATCATCCTGGAAGATGGCGTCATTGTCCGGGAACAACATCCGGACCATAGGATGCAAGTGGTCTCCTAAAATTGCGACATAATCGTTGGCAGTGATTCGTCCGCTAAGTGTGACCACAGGACCCAATGAAAACCATGATATGGCGGCCCACAGCATCACCGAGCCGCCGCCATGTTTCACAGTTGGGCGGAGACACTGCAGATCATAAGCTTCTTTGGGCGTTCTCCACACATAAACACGGCCCGTGGTTGGGAATAGGGTGAAGGATGACTCATCCGACCATATCACACGTTTCCAGTCCTCAACGGTCCAAGTTGCATGGTCGCGGCACCATTTGCGGCGTGCAAAAGCGTTATGGTCCCTGATGAGCGGTTTGGCCCGTGCAACACGACCCCGTAAGTTCATGTCATGTAATTCGCGGCGGACTGTGATTGTCAAAACAGGGTGGGGGAGGTGCTGATTGAGTTCCTCCGTCACTTGCTCCGCAGTGACACGACGGTTCTGCGTGACAATGCGCTTTAATACCCAGCGTGACCTGTCACTCATGATTTTCTTCCGCCCACTGTTCCGCTTCCCCGATGTGGTTTTCCCGTGTGTTGTGTAGGCCGTCATCACCTTCGACACCGTCCCACGCGACACACCTAACACAGTATCCACTGCCGTCACACTCACTCCACATAACCGCGCACCAACAATTTGCCCTCTGAAAATCTGAGAGGTCTCCCATTTTACACTACCTCCGTCTGCTGCAGCCACTGGACACTGCTGTTCCACTGCGCCTGACGTAGTATGGAGATCGACCTAACACACCACCACCAGCGGTCCGGCGCTGCGGGCGCCACGACACCACTGCCAACCCATACATCTGACGTGTTGCCAACTACAGGTGTTTCCATTTCTCTGATCACCATCTGTAGATACTGAACTTCCTCTTGTCTATAGATATTGTCCAATCTGTTGATATTGAGAGACCATTTTCTGGCTACAAACGTTACTAACTGACACCAAAGAATGTAGAGAAGCATGTCGTGATATGTGAGACTAATTAAAGCAAGGAGTAAATCCTTATTTTTTTTAAGTGAAAACATGTAGGAAAGTACGGCTCGTATTAATTCATGTAAAGTAAACGTACTCTAAAATATACAATTGCAAAGAGAAATTAGAATTCATGTTCTCATATCGTTGTGTCTATTTTAATTTCATAATATATGTGTGTTTTAAAAAGTCAGGAGTATATCAACCGTAAATATTATGAAAATAAATCTTGAAACGAAGTCCCTAAGGTGAAGTACATTTTTGATGTAATATTTCACTTACTAAACTTTGTCAGAACTTTGCTACATGTTTGAAAATGCTCTTCTTTATTGCATTGTTAGTGCATACTAATTGCATATTTTAACACATTTAACAGCATAGCTGCATGCATGTTTCATGAACATTAAGTGACAAAAAATCTGATGTCTAGTCAGGGGCGGACCTAGGACGGACTTCTGGGGGGCAGTGGGTTGTAATACTGCTACTTAGAGGTACTTTTAAGAGCTCTAAACTCTGGAATGGGTTTTATTTATATATAATTTTTTTTAAAAAAACTTTCCTCTTCTGGGGGGAGGCGGGTGGCGATCGCCCCTCTGGATCCGCCACTGTGTCTAGTCATAGATTACAACAGAGAAAGAGGAGGGGCAACTTTTGTTGTTACTGTTGTTGTTGTTCTCGGCCATTCAATAGTGGTAATCTCAAGTGTAGATCAAGCGCTATTATATAACTATTCAAAGGACTCTAAAAACTGGAAGATCTAAATTCAAGAACGCTTTGGAATTTTTCGTAGAACATACAATGGAACTACTGCCGAAAAAAAGTCATTACACACTTCTCTACAGGCTCTTCTGTAATAACTTTGGATTGTATTCATCATTCTTTGTCGAGGTTTACATTATTTGTATGGCAAAGAGAACTATACTCAATTAGATCATTTCATTTGGAAATCGTGTATAGGGAGGTTCTGCATTTTCACTGGTGACTCTATGTGTTGCAGTATATGATATACCGTAAATATTGAACGATTAAGAATAGCAAATACATCCTACTTTGGACATTTCAAGTTCTTTAACTATTAGTGAATAGTACAGTAAAAATTGCAATAACTTAGTCGTAAGTAACGACTATTTATTTACAAATTTATTCTAACTGTATTTACATTCCACAAAGAGCAACATAAATATTTCACTTACTCTTCTTCACACGATCATATGGATGCTCCACTTTCAAAGGTGAATATTGGCTTGTATTGTCCCCACTCTGTCTACTGGATCCTGGCGACGATCTCGCTTTTCCGGGATTGCCCTGGCCAGGAGTAGCGGGAATGCCTGGAGCAGGACGTTTCTTGCCAGGACGAGAAGAGGGAGGCCGGACTGATTCTTGAAGAAATATAAAAATACATGTGAATCGTATTTCGTACACTGAACTCAAGCTAAAATTCTCTTCTCACGATTATATTAATGCAAAATTCTTATAACAAAACATTAAGACTACGAAAAGAATATACATTAATAGTACAAGTGACATTGTGGAGCCTCCTTTTTACAAGAAAAGATTGGAAATTACCGAAACTATGAGCAACGGAACAGCGATACAGGATACATCATTGATAAGTTCATATAAAACCTGATTAGTATTATTAGTTTCTTATTTGTAAAGATTAGATGTATAAGATTTGCAGACGATACGGCGCTTGTTGCAGAATCTGAAAAGAAAATCAATAGGATATTAGAAAACTTGAGGAAGGGCTTTGAAGAATATGGGATGAAAATAAATGTTAGAAAGACAAAAGCCATGGTGATTGGAACGAAGGGATAAGTGTCAAATATAAAAGTGGGAGGGGAGAAAATAGAACAAGTGAATAGTTTTGATATCTGGGTAGTATTCTTAGTAAGGACATAAAGTGCAAATGTGAAATAAAAGCAAGGATAGGAATGGCGAAAGAAGTCTTTAGGAGGAAGAAAATTCTGTTTTGTGGGATCTTGAATAGAGAGTTGAGGAAAAGACTCATAAAATGCTTCGTGTGGAGTGTTGTACTGTATGGGGTGGAGACGTGGACATTACGTAAAAGTGATGAAAAACGTCTGGAAGCATTCGAAATGTGAGTGTGGGGAAGGATGGAAAGAATTAGTTGAGTCGAGCGGAAAACGAATGAGTGGGTGTTAGAAATGGTGGGGGAGAAAAGAACACTTTTAGATGATATTGAGAAGAGGAAGAAGAACTGGTTGGACATTGGCTAAGAAGGAAGAGGGACGTGCTAGAGGTTATGATGGCAGGAAAGAGAGGGAGAGGGTGAACGAGGCTACAATTGATGGACAATATAAAAACAGAAAAATCATACGTGAAGACGAAGAGGTTAGCGGAAGACCGTGGAGGATGGAAGCTTCTCAGTTGCAAAAAGTGACCTGCCAATAAGGGCAGAATGATGATGATTTGTAAAACGGTATCTTAAAATATTACTCTACCAACTGTACGCCTATCTACGTATTCAAATTACACGTCTTAACCTTTCCCAAATTACAAATCGATATTCAAACAACGTAACCTAACATAAGTTTCAATCGACAAACGGTAAATTATGTCCATAAAAGGTTTCCAAAACAATGAAGTGATTGTCTATAAGAAAAGAAAAAGTACGATTCTTTCACAAAAGAAGACGTGTCAAGATTAGATAAAAATAATTAAATTTGTAGTCTGTCCAAGTTAAATAAATAAAAATTACATGTTAATTAACTGTGGCTTTAAGAAACGGAGGCAGTTACTTTGGGTTACATGCGTAGGATCGAAACTGCGTAGCATCGAAACTGCGTACGACCGAAACTGCGTACGATCGAAACTGCGTACGATCGAAACTGCGTACGATCGAAACTGCGTACGATCGAAACTAAAACCGGCGTAGGATCGAAAACAGATAAGGTCTTATGATCGAACAATAAAAAAACAATTATTTTATAATCACAGAATATTAAGTAATAGTATTTTTTTGAAGTTATATGGGGAAAAATCGGAGTAGGATCAAAACTGTATACGACCGAAACTGCGTACGGTCGAAACTGCGTAGCGTCGAAACTGCGTACGATCGAACTGCGTAGCGTCGAAACTGCGTAGGATCGAAACTGCGTAGGATCGAAACTGCGTACGGTCGAAACTGCGTACGATCGAAAGTGCATAGATACGAAACTGAGAAATAAAATAGTGACAAATATAATTAAATAATCATACAGGGGTGTACCCAGGAAGTTTTTCTTGGGGGACTATGACTTATTCAGGAGGACCAAAAAAGCTAAGTCTTGTCTCAGCAGGGAGAAAGGAGAATCCTCCCCCCAAAAGCCACTACTTCTGATCAAGTTGGCAAATTCCTTGTTCAGAAGATTGCCGTTAAGTTCAATTGACTTAGCTTAACATTTTCTTAGTTACCTAGTTGCTGTGAATTGTCACTTCTTTTATAGACTTTGCAGGTGGCACAATCGAAGGTTCATGTAATTAGTTCAAGTTTTTGCTAGTTTGGGCTTCGTCCCAAATTTACTAACTTCCAGGGTTGTTTTGTTTAAAACAAAATATTTAAAACAAATGATTAAAACTTTTTTTTAACAATTGATTTTGTTTAAAACAAATTTTGTTTATGTTTTAAACATTTTGTTTTAAACACGTTTATTTTGAAGACTTGTCTTAAACATATGTTTATTTGCATTTTATTTTATGTTCGTAAAAAAAAGAAATCTTCCAGAGCAAGAGAACTGTCCAAAAGTGCTCCCCAATCAGAAGACTATTTTATTCCCATGTGAATGGTTTGATTTCTCGTGGCTACAGCAGGTCAATGTGGTGATCTACAATTTATTTTGTCTCTTTTCCCCCTTATTTTTAACGTATATTGTATTGTTTAAATGCTTCTCAGTTAACTTGCGAGAAAGTGTCGTAGTCGAAGGTTGGACTACTTATAGAACTGATATTAAAAAATAAATAAAATAATTATCACGGAAACAAACTGTTGTGTTGTATTCATTGCGACGTTGAGGTTCTGAAATTAAAATATCGCAAGCATTCGTTTGTACAGTACATGTTAGTTCTGTCTCCGTACAACATGGAATCGTTTAACATGGATTATGCGTGAAGAAAAGAAGGACATGATTTGATACAAATTTATTAGAGTAACTCAAACTCAATCAGGTAAGTAAACGATCAAACGAGTTAGTCACAAAACGTGTAAGAAAGAAATGGGTGGTTTAGTTCCAAGAACGAAAATCATTATAAAAAATGCAATGCTTGGTAAAAATGGAAACCCAAACAAATGGTAAAAATGTTGATCCGAAAATTGCTTCTGATGAATCTAACGTCAGTGGTGTGGCTGAGATGCAACTGGAAACTTCAGGTAACAACTAATTTTGTATCAACAATATCTTTTTCATTATATTATGAAAATTTTATTTCGTACCTCTTCCCCACCACAGTTCTAAATTTTCTTTGAAACTTTACAACTTGGCATAGCTTGTATGAAGAGACCAGGTGAGAAACGCAAGGTATGGCAGTCGATCACGTAACTAACCAAGTGTGATACTTATTATAACGTTAGTGCTGAACGTCAAGGTCTGGGACAATTTGATCTCAATTTGTTTGTTTGTATGTATGTACCACGCTACAGGGTGCAATATTCAGTCTTTTAACATTAATTTTTGAGGATAGAGACACGAGGCGTCGGAATTTGCTGTATAGATTTTGACTGCGATCCCACGTAAAATTTCAAAATTAGTGGGTCAGATCCCACTTTAAACAAAAAGCCCTGTCTAATATAGCCTTGCTACTGATGCAAGATGTAATCAATCAAACTAAACAAACTAATTTTATATGTTTCGAACAAACTTGGGTTGCAGGATAAATTTGGCTTCAACTCAACATTTAGAGCACAAGGGACCCAAGTTCATTTTCAGAAAGGTTCACTTTTGCTCAGCAAACGTAATATCTTCGTAGCATAGGGTATGAAATAAATGAAACAAAAACCACGGGAAAGCGTGTGGACTAGAGTTTCATAGGACAACCGCTAGACAAGGGCGTTGACGGAATGGGGAGGAGAGCTAATTTTCCCTTCCCCCTCCTTGCTCATACATTTAAGATATTAACATTATACTTGTATTGTGTATGTTGCAGCGTTGGAATGATTAACAAGTCAAGCTCCGAATGTCATAGTCAATGATGCATAATTACGTTACATAAATGCAGAATGTGTCCAAAAGAATACATCGACGTAAAATGTCATATTTTCACAACCACGAATCCGAGATGAAAGAAAGAAAAACTACCTGAAAAAAAGGAATCTAGAATTTTGTATGATTGCCGCTAGATAGGGGCGTTCGTTTAGAAATCATCCGTCTTCTACCCTGAATTTCAGATTTTTGGGGCAGTAATGCAGATTTAGAAACATTTTGCTTAGCAAAGTCCAACATTTAAAAATTGAAGTCCTTGCACCGAATAAATACGGATTTTGATCATTGGCCGTAAGGAGCTATAGGCCTATATTGCTTTCTTGTATAATTTTTTTACCCAAGGATTTCAAAGGTGGCTCTACTTTCGAGTTTCGGGCCTGCTTAAAATTCAGGAAATTGGACCTAAGCAACTTCCCAGTTTTAATCATCTGTATGTTCTTCGTATTTATTCGGTGTAATTACCTCAGGCTTATTCTGTTGGACTTTGCTTATCAAAAGATTTCTAAAACTGTCTTACCGTCCCCAAAATCTGAAATGCAGGGTGCGGATGAGGGTGGTTGCCCTCCTGTTCCACTGACGCCCTTACTAGCGGCTGTCATATGAAACTATCCCACGCCTTTTCGCATGGTTTTAGTTACATTTGTTTTGGATTCTTGACTGCGAAGTATTATTTTTTGAAATAGAATTCATTTGCTGAGGAAAACTGAAGTTTATTGAAAATGGATTTGGATCTATTGTACTCTGAACGCCCCAAATATTACCTTTCGTCAATAAATTTTTGACTCAAAAAACAACCAATTACATAGACTTGCAGAAAATATAAAGTTAGCACAATATGAAGTGTGCTTCAAACATTACTTTTCGAAAACGTAGCCCTATTATTATAAAAATAATTTTATTAGCACCAGTGTTATGAAGTAGTAATCAAATTTTGCAACAAAAATCTCACCCGCCTCCACGAAACGCTAGCTTAGCCCCTAAAGGCATAACTACAAAACTTTTAGAAGCGGTAACTCGAAATGATTTTCTTTATGGTTAAAATAACCGCACAACAGCATTTCTGGTAAAATTCTAGCCCTCATGTAACATGACACCATTTGCATTTGAAATTTCGAATACTAAGCACAGATGTTCGCCATGATGCTTGATAGCACCATCTGATGTGTCAGACCACTTCCAAGATTCATCATTCTCCCTCAACCCGTTGTCAACGCACAAGGATGGTGAGGACTTTTGTTTTGCCATGTATATTGATAGATTGTGTGAAATCTCTATAGTTGGTAAATTTTAAAATCTACCTTAAAAGCTTACTATATCCAAGAAAATACTTACTGTATGAGAGTCACTGGCAAGAGGATGTAATAAAAGGGGTCGTTATATGAAATAAGTTGAAAATTACTAATCTATACGGAAATGTTCTGTACCCAACACTGTGTAGTCTTAAAGAGAATAAAATAAATGAAAAGATCGGTTGAAAGAGCAAAAAGTCTTAATAAATACGTGATTACACGATTTTGAAATATGTTTAAAATAATATTTTAAACTGTTCAAAATGTTTAAAACATGTACTTTTACTTTTTTGTGTGTTTTTTAAAACATCTTTAAAACATTTTAAACACTTTTTTCATGTTTTAAACACGCGTTTTGTTCTTTTTTTTTAAAAAAAAAACTGTATTTTTTCCAACCCTGCTAACTTTTGACCAAGTTGGAAAATTAGAATGCGTTGCTGCCAATATTTACTTAAAAGACTTCCGTTTCTTTCAATTGACATTTGGATTAGCATTTTCTTACTTACCCAGTTGCTGTGATTTTCAATTTCTTTATGAACTTGGCAATTGGCAAAATTAAATGTTTATATAATCAGTTTAGTTTTAAGTAGGTGGGAATTTGTCGCCAGATACAAAATTTCTCATCCTACGGCCTCGCGCCTCATAAACCTACTAACATACCAAAATTCCTAGTTTTTATTCCGATTTCAATTACGGTACCTAAAATATGAGATTTTGTACATCCAAAAAGTCTATTTAAATTACACAGTTTTTTGTCTCTTTAAAGCTGCTAAAAATGGAAAATATTCACTTTTGGAAATTTTCTATATAGTCCCAGGAGGCTAAAAACTTTGCCAAATTTAATCCTTGTAGTTCTACTGGAAGTGCCTATACTGTAAAAAATCGTTGTATTATTTCAACGACATGCCTCATCCGATTCTGGAAGCCTCATCCTTGACTTACACAACGCACTATAAAAAGTTTCACTTGGATAATTGGGGACACTACAATTCCGGTCTTACAGTATACCATATTACATAATTTTAAGGATAATAGTGACTTTCTAGGAAAAATGATATACTTTTTAAAATTACATGCTTAATTTGAGAGATATCATCATGATACTAGCTGAATATATTATTGGTGGGCCAAAGATTACTTTAAAATTGTTTGCTTCTGAGTGGTAGCAATGTTGCCAGCTACAGAAAATGTTAATTGTAATTGTTTGTAAAAAATTTGGGAAGTTTATCCTTTCCCCCCTATTATTTCAGTGTCCTTGGCTATATTCAAACCAACGTACAACTGTCTGGAATAATTCTTGGCCTACAAAACGCACCATAGAGGAGCACGATTGAATAATTAGGGAAGACGGTGAACCACCATGTATGCTGATTTTTGCTTCTGACGCGTAAGAAGTGCCAAAATTTGATGTGTATTATGAGAGAGTTTTTTTCTTTCTCTCTTTGTATGGCAGCCAGCGACTTCAGGTTTTTACTGTACCTTGTCAACATACCAGAAAATTCTTTTTAGGTGACTTGAACCCCTGTGGCTTCGGTGTTCCCAGCTAGAAAAAATCATGAAATTCGGCTAGGGATTTTTTTTTTTAAATTTCACTCCTACATTTCTTCAATAATCCCTCCCGTTAGCAACACTGCAATCTAACTTACACCAAAAAATAGCCATGTCCCTCTTCTAAAATACAAGACGTAAACGATATCAATCGGGATAACAGTGTTTGGGCAATAAATCATTAACTGAAAGTCTACCAAAAACCCCAAAATCGATTTTGTCCCGAAAGGGTTAATGAGATATGCGCGCCAAAGATTTCGGGCTCTAATTTAACGTGAGCCCCCTCCCCCCCCCCCCCCCCCCAAAGTTTCTGGGCTGGTCCAGAGAATGAATGGCCTACATAGTACTGTCTACGGGCTGGATAGGCTACCAAATTTCAGCTTTCGTTCTCCCATAGTTAATGTGATATAGGCGCCGAAAATTTGGGGGCTAACTTCACCAGAGCCTCCCAACTTTCTGGGCTAGTCGAGATAAAGATCGATGGGCTAACAAATTTCATCTTTTGGGCCAATATAGTTAATAAGGTGTGAAAATCAAAGTTTTGGGGCGTTAACTTAACGTGAGCCCTTAACTTTTTGGGCAAGTTGAGATAATGAGTGTACCAGGTACTAAACTTCATGGGCCTTCCAACCCATTATTATTTAGCATTTGGGGCACTCAAGGAACACAGATACAGGGTCTCCAAATGTGAAAATGAAAATGCAATCTTTAAGTTTTATGTCCGACTGTCATCCTGGGTAGACTAAAGGAGACGCAGATGATGAGAATAAATGGAATGGTGAAATGAAAGAGTTGTGGGAAAGGGAAACTCCAAGAAAACCCTCACACACGGTGTTTGTTCACCACAAACCCCACTTTGCGCAAGTTGGTATAAAACCAGGGCCCCGCAGCATGTGTGAACCCTCTGCCACTAAGCCACTGCGGCCCGGAAGTCCTCGAGACGAGACACATAGGCGTATACCTAACGTGTAATTTGTTCGTAGCGGGAATTTCTGTTATGGTATAGTTAATTACATACAATGAAAAACCGAAAATGTGATGTGGACAATCGCGAACAAGCAATAAACAATCTGCGTGATTTGTTTTAGATTTCGTAAAATAGGTTCTGCCAGATTTACGCTTATCGACTGTAATCGTTTATTTATTTATTTATTTATTTGGGAGGGAAGCAAAGTATAATACATTTCAGTCATTACACATGCAAAGAGATGTTTTATGGTAATTGTTTTTTGCTGAAATATAACTTCGGTATCTTTTATACGTGTTTAGGAGCTGAGATATTTATCTAATAATTATAAGGAAGATACTTTTTTTTTTTTTTTTTTTTACGAAGATACAAGTTTTTCACCTTCGTACAACAATTCATGTTTAATAGGCGTATAGAAGGGGCTCATGCCCAAAACATTGGGACTCCATTTCTGGGGCCCCATGTTGGGGGCCCGGTTCCTGACCACCACTGTGCTGAGGGGAATCGGATCTTTCCAACGTCACCATCTGTATGCAACAACTCCATGCTGAAACGAGAAATAGAGTGGACTCAAGCCCAACATTTCGGAACCACATTTTCTGGAGCTTCGAGGCCAGGGCCCAATTTCTGACATTACCGCTTTCGTTAATCGACCCCGACCTTTCAAACGCTAACACTATAGTACAACACCATGTTAAATAGGCAAATAAAAGAGACCTGAACCCAAACTTTTGGGATCTCATTTCTGGAGTCTCAGGTCCCGGAGCTTTCCAACACCACAATATGTATCCAATAACTCCATGCTTAAAAGAAAAATATAATGAAGCCAAGCTCAAAATTTCGGGACACCATTTTTGGACCTTTGAGACAAGGGCCCAATTTCTGACGTTAACACTGTGCTCAGACGACCCGAACATTTAAAAACTTCACCACCCACCCACATACAATACCATGTTTAATAGGCGTATAGAAAGAACCCGCGCCCAAAACTTCGGGACCCCATTTTTCTGGAGCCTCATGGCTGGGGCCCGGTTTCTGATATCACCACTGTGCTCGGGAGACCCGGACTTTTCCAATGCCACCATCTGCATCCACTAACTCCATGTCTAACACGGCTTCCCCATTGTAGGAGGATTTTGACGAATTTTCTGCAGGTTCTTTACAACTATTTACAACGTTTCAAACTATTCATAAGAAATGAAATTTCAATACATTAGAAACTATGTTCTTTTAAAATGTTCAAAATGGATGACAGCATTGATTTCCAGTAATAGTTGTAAACTTTCGTAATTTTATTCTCTATTTGAATAGTAGTTTAATTTCGAATCTTTTACGGTTAAAAATATTTTTGTGAAATGTAACGGAATACATTGAAATGCTCCTACCCCCACGGGTACGTGTTCCAATTATAAATCGATTTGAGGTTCAGCGTACAAATGAGAAACTCCCAAAGCGAAGTACAATATTGTAACGTTGTTGACATACATATGAATAACTGGTGATTAGGTCGTTAAGCTGTACATAAAATCATATAAATTTTCATTCATATTACGCAGACAAGTACACACAGAACAGCATATGAATCTTTATCTGACTTTTGTTTCTCTAACTTTCTGATAGCCTTTAGAAATAATATCTTTACAATCGAAATATTCGTTAAACATTATTATTATTATTATCCTTCAATATTCATTATACATCATATTCTTCATTACTTTAAATTCTTCATATTACATAACTATTTTACATTATATTCCGTCGAAGCTGTTTCAAAGTTAGTATTACACTTCTGACATAGTCATCATTACAAATCATAATTGATTCTCAATCCATACGCCTGTAACTTGTCCATCCTACCTGCAGTGTGGATCCTACGCAGTTTCGATCCTACGCAGTTTCGACGCTACGCAGTTTCGACCGTACGCAGTTTCGATCGTACGCAGTTTCGACGCTACGCAGTTTCGACCTACGCAGTTTCGATCCTACGCAGTTTCGACGCTACGCAGTTTCGACCGTACGCAGTTTCGATCCTACGCAGTTTAGGTCGTGTGGAGTCCATGAATATAACCCTAATTTATAGCTGCACAGGTTAAACAAATTAAAGAGAGAGAAAAAAAATATATTTTTTGAGCGCATGATTAAAACTTAAATTATTTCAGGGCAACTGCGTAGGATCGAAACTGCGTACGGTCGAAACTGCGTAGCGTCGAAACTGCGTAGCGTCGAAACTGCGTACGATCGAAACTGCGTAGGATCGAAACAGGTTTTGAGCTGAATTTTTCGATCGTACGCAGTTTCGATGCTACGCAGTTTCGATCCTACGCCGCATTCCCGTTACTTTAGCTGGAAAGCAAAGTACTTATTTTCTCTCCTTTCCTCTTTTCTTACCTGGAAGAGGAAATTAAACAAGCATCAGTTAAAATTATATTCTTAAATGTGTGAGAAAAATACACGACTGGACCAGGAATCCAACACTGGTCTCCGGCTTACTACATTAATGCGCTAACTACTACGCTACCTAGTCTGCTCCCTGAGCAACCATACAGTCTAACTCGAAGTCGATGTTTTGCCACTCATAAGCTTATCAGAAAAGCTGTGATCTTTTGTCCGCTCCCATCTTAACTGAAAACTGTTCCGACTCACCTGGATCCAAATAAAATAAAATAAATAAATAAATATAAGTAGAAGGATCTTTGTAGTTTAAATTTTCATTATTATTATATTATTATTAAGTAGTCTGTTATCTGGCAGGTTCTGGGACTAATGATTTTTTTTTAAGGTTTAGGCGTGGAAATGTTTCTTCCACGTTTCTCAATCTTCCCAATTCCCAAGATTTACTTCTACTTTTCAAGTCATTGATCAGTTGTGTTCTTCTTCCTACTCCTCGTTTTCCTTCCGTCTTTACCTCTATGGCGGTGTGACGAAGACGACAACTTTGTAAAATGTGTCCAATCCAACTGGTCTTCCACGAAAAGTGCTCGCTAAAAGCGCCCTCTTCTCCCCTATCAGTTTTTAAAACATTTTGATTTGTTACTCTCTCTGTCCATGTTATCTTCTCCATCTTCCTGTAACGCTACATTTCGAAGTTCTCTAAATATTTCTTCTCTAACTTCCGTAACGCCCAAGCCTCTGAACCATACAGTCCAATACTTGTTATATAGCACTTGACCAACTTCTTTCTTAGTCCAATATTAAGCCTGATAGTTAAGAGTGATCGTGATGCTTCTTTGGCTATGGCAATTCAAGTTTTTATTACACATGGGATTTTTTATAAAAAAATAATACAGCAATATGAAATTATCTTCTAGTCGACATACAAGGTTTGACAATGAAGTTCTAGAACTGACTCGTTTACTGCTAATGACAGAAAGTTCCTTAACATGTGAGATTAATGCTTCTCTTCTATTCTGTTTGATATTCTTCTTTTGCAGATCTGATAAACGGAGTATCTATGCCCTTCTAAGAACATATCATCGAAGACACTCTGGTTCCCATTCGTCGCCTGTAACAATGTGTTTCAGTAATGAAGTATCTGACTCAATTGATTCAAGGAGCTCTGTGCAGCACTCGACTGAACTTGTTGCGCCAAAGAATGAGACACAAGTCTTCCATTTTCTCGTTTTCTTTCAGGTTCTGCCGAATCGTTTCATGGTTAGTGTGCAACGCATCTTCCATCATCCAGACAGTCTGACTGCAGGGGGTGGCAAACACGTTCCACATTATTCTTTCAACGACTGGTTGACGGACATCCACTTCTGGAGTCATCAAAAATGCCTTCATGTAGATCACGAGGTCGGGCATATCAATCAAACACACGACCGAGATATAGCGCATTCTTGCAGTAAACAGTTCTGATTGTCTCGTAAGTCTTTGTTGCTGATTTCCATAATTTACAACAAAACTTAAAATCCATGACAATGCGAAATAAGATATCCTGGGTGACCGATATTTAGAAGAAGATTATCATAGCGTTAATCTCACATGATAAACCATTTTCTGTTATTAGCAGTTACGCAATATCATCCACCATCAGTCCTGGAACTTCATTGGCAAACTTTGTATTAACGTGGAAGATATACTGTATATACAACAAGCGTGGAAAACTCCTTAAGGTGGTAAAGAGGATGTTAAATAAATACTACTACTGTAGATGGTCTAAATGAGAGAAAAGTTATTGATATTTGTTCGGCTATTGGACTGGGCAATAAGAACTGAGTATAAACTAACTGTATGTCAAATATTGGAAAGCAAGTTTTCAGTGGAATTACGTAGAAACAAAACGTAACTGTGGTTGCTAAGGTAAAACTAAAGGAAAACTAACATAAAATCTTTACTTTGTGCGTACAGTGCTTAGTTTAATCAGCACTATAGTTTTCACTGTTCTTGATGCAAGCTGAGGAGACTTCAAGTGGTTTGTGGAAGTTGAAGACCCTTAAATAGTATTTGGTGATGTCACTGGAGCACAGTCGGATCTTTCCATATGTCGTCTGCCAGATGTCAGTATGTAGCTAGCATTATATACGTAAATGTCAACTAACAGCACTTGTTCTCTACTTTGCCAATAATAATGTTTCCACACTGGTTCTTTGTGTAAACATATAAGCCTAAGTCATACTTTTAACAACTGATTTTCGAAATTCTGTTCTTACCTTGAAGAGCTGCATTGTCTCCGACTGTTGCATAGAGCTCAGAACTCGTGTCTCCACTAGGTCCATTAGCTTCCCAGTGAGCTTCGCCATCGACAGGAATTGTAGTTTCACAATTTGGAACTGGAATAGCTGGCAGACTCCTGTTTGCAGTTGAAGCCCTGCGAAAATAGTTTATACATGCTATATTATGCCTAAAGATTGAAAAGAGAAATATTCTTGGTGATATAATGGATATATAATATATATATAATTTCATTAAAGACAATTATATTTAGTCAGACAAACTAACCGTAGTGTATTGCTTTTTAGACCAGAGAATTAAGCTGTGGCTGGTCTTGTTGGTACTTGGATAGGTTTTATACATAAACAGATTACATTCACCTAGTGTAGTAAGGACAACTGGGAGCTACCTGCAACAAAAAGCAGCGGACTCCAGTCAAGGAAGCCAACAGCTGTGATGGGATTAGCCATGTGCTTACTACACATTTCCTACTTGCAAATCTTCTAGTGATCGCCTTACTTTTTGCAAAAAGAAAGAAAAAAAACTTTTCGCTTCTATTGCAGTTTTTACACTACAGCGATACACGTTACAACCGGAAGTGGTTGATTGAATACAAGGTGTGATCAAAAAATACGGTAAATAATTTTATTAGAAACAAAGTAATAAGTTTACATAGAATTTGATTTAATCTCCTTTAAAGTACTGTCCTTGGCTAGCAACGCATTTATCCCAATGTTCAATCTATTACTGGAAGCATTTGTGGAAGGGCGTTCAATTGCTCTGTCGTGGCTCTCTCAATGTCAGGAATGGTGTCAAAACGTTTTCCTTTAAGCATGGTTTTAATTTTTGGGAAGAACCAGAAGTCGCATGGTGCTATATCTGAAGAGCACAACGAATGTGGACAGACAGGAATATTTTTCAGTCAAAAACTTGCGGATCAAAAGCAAGGCGTGGCACGGTGAGTTTTCGTGGTGAGCGAGGAAGTCATGTTTAAATGCTTTTCACAGACCCATACGAGTATTTAGTTCTTCGGAAAGCTCCCGAATAGTCAATCGTCTGTTTGAACAAATCATCTGTCCCATTTTTTGCACGTTTCCATCTGTTTTTGACGTCGAAGGATGTCTTGAACGTTGCTCGTTTTTAACCGACTCCTCGCCGGTTTTGAGCCGCTCATGACACTTGTAAACAGTCTTCAATGCCACCGCTTCATCACCATAAACCGATTTTGATATTTCGTGAGCTTCTTTGGCACTTCTTTTTGTAGCTTAGAACAAACCATAATGTTGGCGCGCAACAGACACTTTTACACGTCCTCATTCTTCTACCTCTGGAAGCCAACTAACATGTCACAACTAGTTGAAACTTGACATTGACTGTACCAAAGGTTTAGGCTACGGGGCTTACTAGTTGAAATAGATACAACATCGCTAGATGGCATTGTGCAACTACATTCATCGTACTTTTTGACCACACCTTGTATAAGGTTATAAGATAAGATGGTATCTATTCTTAGAATGCTAAATCGCTTCCAAAAAACACCCTCTTGCTATCCACTACGAGTTTTGCTGTATAGTGATCAGCGTTGAAACTCGAAATGGTTCATTTCTCCACTTCCGGTTTGAATATCAAGTCCACCAACGAATTCTATTCCTAATTTTTGACCCTCTACATTTAGGGCAAAAATTAATGGAGATCCATCAAGTAGGGGTCTGAGAGTTTTTGTCTCCCGGGCGGACAGACACACAGACAGATGGGGTAAATATATAAAGGAGTTTTTGTAGCTCAAAGTCCTTAAAAATTGTCATGAAACTTTAGAACAATACACGGTAGCACAAAAGTCTGTTTACCCATACATAAGAATCAAGTTTCATTGGAAGAGTCTCATCGTGGACACACTACAACAAAGTGGACCTCACTATCGACAAAAGAATAATAGATGCAATGTTACTGAGGTCACATGACAATCTGACCAATCCTACACGGTCAGAGATATCACTTACAGGGTTGCTACTGATCTGGAGAAATCTATTTCCCTGACTTCTCTCTGATCTTTGGCAGGAAATTCCCTGACTTTCATGACAGGTGTCGGATGACGTTGATATACGAGAATAAATAACGGTGAATATTTATATATGAGAACATTTATTCTATAGAGACAAATAGTAATCAATTGCTCATACGTACATTCCACTTACCACACACAAAAATCTGAGTAACATTTCATACTGTGATCATTAATGGTTGGCTAAGCTGAAATTGGTGTGCAATTAATGTTATAAAAAACATATTTTATAAAATTTCCCGGACTTTCCCTGATTCCCAGTCTTTTCCCTTGAGTTTCCCTGTCCTGCACCATTTTCCCTGAGTTTTCCCTGACTTCCCTGATCAGTAGGAACCCTGACTTAGCACGAACTACATTTATATCTTAATATGTCTTTCTTTGGGTAAGAGTGTAAATGTATTTAGTTACGACGTTGTTTGAGATGAATCATATTCTAAAGGAAGGTGATAAATGGCTGGTATGGTAAAAGAGGGAGAGGAAGAAGGAAAATGCCATTAATACGAATTTAGAGAAAGAAATGTTTATGTTGAAAATCTGTTAACTAGAAGCAAGACCGAAACATCTATGTCTTATATTTGCAACTGTACTTCAGGTTAATCAAGTGTCTAATTTTCGAGTTATCTAAAGTAACAAAGTTTCTAACTATACACGGGTCTCCCTTCAATCGTAGATAAGAAAAGGTAAAAATACGGAATTTCAAATCGATTAGTGTCGGTTATAATCCAAAATGTCGACTTGGATAATACAACAGCCTGACGTTCGATTTAAGATGAGTTTGCTTCTTGTTTATATTATGATAAATTATCACTATTCCAAAAGCGTTTTAATTGTGTTTGGTTGTTAGTGTTAATTTTAATTGTCAATTCCACTATAAATATCTTTTAGACTGGAAGTCAAGAATAGTTTAGTATTACTAACAAATTTTTCTTAACTTTTACTATTGGGATTATCATGACTAAGACGAAAAGAAAGGAGGAAGTAAAAAGAAGAGTTACTAAGGATACAATACAATCAAATAAAGCAAATTACATACAATCAATTAGCACCATCGGTAAATCACAAATAGAGTGGCAATAATTTACAAATAACAGCATTCGGTAAGAAAGCCTGTTGTAACTATGTATTTCGACAATCTTTTTCGTTTTAATTTTATTTTAGCTAGAAGAACAGTAATACTTCATAACAGCAAGTAAAAGATGACGCTTCATACCAATGCACTGCTACAAATCGCAAAACAGTAGCACTTTCGAAAGACACGTCCTCCGCTTCATACAAAATGGTTTGTTTACTTCGAACAACCACCTCTATTCTTTAACTTTCACACACGTGCTTACCTTTGTAGCCTTTCTTCAGATGACAGAAGTCAGTTGAAGATGAGAGCCGTCCTCGAAAATGTTACTATTCTGTGATTTATGGCGAAAAGTATGAATATTATATTTTACTTGCTATTGCGACTATTATCACTGCTCGCGGTCTATATTACTATAGTAATATTTCTAGTTTACTGTACAGGTTATTCGGTTTATACTGGACCAAACTGGAAACACCACTGCCATCTTGGTACTGACGCTCGAACGACGAATCTAGTGTATTTGAAGTTAGGTAGATGGATATCGCCAAATGGCGGTTCAATTAAACCATTACTAATAACGCTATATCATGGATCTTTCTCATGCTCGTTTTTCCTACATACACTCGGGAGAATGGATTCACACTCGGGGTAACTACTGCAAAAGCTACTGTAACCTGTCATACAAACCATGAACCCTGACGAAACAGTCGCCCACAAAAAGCACCAGCGGAGTAATATAAATAGTCCTGAAGGGAATCCGCCGATTGATTTGTCAGAGAAATCCACTGACCGAGCCAGCGATTTGATTTGGCACTTTCAACTGTGAATTCGTAAGTGGATCCAGCTGAGGTGCGTCCGTAAGACCTATTCCCGCGCCACATTGAAGAACGAAAAACGAACTGCAGGAAATTGTATGAAAAGTCTGGAGGAGTTAAAATGATAGACAATCGTCACAAAACATACATCCATATCACTCCTCGTAGTAATATTCGGGTTCAGATACCATGACAACGATTTTAAGAACCGATGCAACTTCGTTCACCACAGAAGAGGAAGTTTTCAATGTCGGTTTACGGTTGTTACGGGATTCTGTTATGCAAAGAAGTTGTTGATACGCGAAGTTCATGAAAATATGAAAGTGAATGAAGCATACTTTCAGGAATTCATTACGACACTGGTCTTTCGGATCGACATCCCACAATTGTACGGTGCAAACGCAAACCAACTAAGAATCCACATAAAGAAGGCCAGGTGTCTACTAAAATTCCAAACTGAAATTTCGTGACTTTTTCGTGACCTTTCCTTTACCAAACCATAAAATTTCGTAACATTCAAAAACTAATAACAGCGTCTATATTTTTCAGCACTTATCTTTACCTTATCTCTACTTTCAAAGGTTGTTCCCTGAAGCGATAAAAACTTGGCTGTCTTGTCACAGTTGAATAAACTGGTTAAATACATAGGTGGTTTCGGCGATGCGATGCGATTTGCATCGCCACTGCTCAATGATGCCAGCTAAAGGACAGTCTTAAGAGCAAATTTGAAGTGAATTAGGCCGAATTTTCATGCATGCGATAGAAGCGTGTTTGCTTGCGATTTGGTAGCCTCTAAAGCCGAGAATAGACATTTTTGGTGGTGAATTTTACGTTGCATAAATTAAAATTTTCCAGTCTGTACTTATATTCGTACAGATAAAAAAAAAAATCGTGACTATACAGCTAAATTTCGTGAGTTTCATGACCGTTTTCTAATTTCGTGACTTTTTCATGACTTTGGTGACCGATAGACTCCCTGAAGGCTTCAAATTATACATCCAGAACATCTCTTGAGTTTTTATCAGAATATGGGACAGAAATCAAGAATTTACGTCATTCAATTTCAAGATATTATTGTGAAGAGAATTTAATACCAATCCAGTAAGTATTAGTCTCTGAAAAGCTTGCAGGAAACAGTGGGACCGAATTCCCTTACCATGCTTCGCCAAAGCTAGCTCCAATGGAAACTGCGATGGTGGCCGATAGTTCACAGTGCTAGCTGTCCACCAGAATATCATCTGTGATGACAAAGATTCATGTAAGGTGAGTACCGTTCAAAATCGATTCGATATAAACCGAACAACCTTCTGTTAAGAAACTTCTCAAATAACGCGAATAACAACTACAGAAACATGTTCATAAGCAGGAGTAGGACGAAATACGTAGGCATAATTGTAAAGAAAAAATAAAAGTTCTCTATTGAATCTGGAAAAGAACCCCATACAGCTTTAATTAATGTGGATGGTATTTAACGTGCCTTTAGTGATGTTTAAGTGGTATATCTACTTCTTATCATTTCAGGATCAGGTGGTTAGGATGTGTGACTATGCCGGCCATTAGAATCTAAAACACACTTATTACAGCAAATAAACCCATTAACAAAATATAGTTCTACAATATGTTTGCTAAAGATTTTTCTCTAACCTACTTGTGGTACTCGTAACAAGATGAAATTCCAAGTGAATAAAGATACATGTTTACATGTGACATAGTGCACGTTGTAGATCTGAACTCGTCATGATTTTGTTTTATAGGCAACGAGATACAGAAAAGTGTAAGCATGAAGCCGGTGAAATACAGTGCAGTTATCAAGGTGGCAATTTTATTGAAAAGTCATAAATACTGGCAGCTGCAATTCAAAGTCTGCACGCGTAGGGAGTCTGCTATTCCATATCGACCGTAAGAGCACGATCGAAAAGACGAAGAGCTGCCGAGTAACAATTAGTAGAGTAGCTGACGGTGTCAATGTGAGTGTAAAGTTAGAGACAATAAAAAAAGCAATCCAGGGGCATTCGCATATAATGCGGATAGGATTAGCATATGGGCCCCCATTTGCTTTCATCTTTTCATCTGCTTCCATGAACTTTTAACCATATACAACACTAGCAGCGTTCACCCCGCTTCGCTGCGGTCACCCCGGAACGCAATAAACTTTGTTACTTAGATAATTTTTACTTTTTCGCTTTCAAGTGATATGATAAAAACCATAGAAGATTGCAGTAAATCTTAACATTATATCGCCTGTCATTTATGTTAACCCGCCCCGCTTCGCTGCGGTCATCCCGGTGCTGGCATATTGTAAAAGTGTCTGTAAAAATAAGCAAATCAATTAAAAAATTTTAAACAGAAGATTCAAGCTATTTTCCGCTGTATATCGCCTGTCATTTATGTTAACCCGCCGAGTGACATGGTCATGCGGGTTGCATATAAATACGTTTATTTTTACCTATGATGAACTAATAACAAAGGATTTGTACGTTATGGACACTTGAATGGTCAATTATCTCAAGACACTGGTAATTAAAAATTAAAGTGATATGATAAAAACCATCTAGGGTCCAAATCCTAATAACCCCCCAAAAATGAAAGAAATTGGTTCAGCCGTATTAGCGTGATGAGCGGACAAAATATTGTACGTTCTCTTTTATATATATAGATACACAGGATTAGACATAAGCTCATCACCGAAGTTCATCTAAATAGCGGCAGCATTATACCTCCCCATCCTCTAAATGACACATATCCAACACTCTGCTATGAAGATTATGCTAACTAGGCTGGATTTTTTTCTATTTTTTTAATTTGCTTTGAGCAAGTTGCGGAAAAGTCATTGGGTTAGAGTAGTTTGCATGCGAAACTGCAGATATTTTTGGTCAACTCCTTTCCCTGCCTCAAGGAGACCAAAGTTATCACCAGTTAACGTCAGGCAATAAACACGTCACGGGTCTCCCTCACCCTCTTTTTTCTTTTAAACTTCTATACCAAGGAAACTGCTTTCTAAGGTAGGGCTTGTAAGCTTTAATGTTTTTAATGTGATTTTTTAAAACTAATTTTCACGCTATGAAGCGACGATGTATAAACATCATGTATAAAAATGTAGTTTTGTGTAAGTTTTCTTGATTTCTTTTGGAGATTTGTACTTTCTACTTGTTTTCAGCGACCTATTATTATTATTATTATTATTATTATTATTATTATTATTATTAATGGCATGTCATTTCTCCATCTAAATTTGAAAAAAAAATGTTTAGTGACTCTTATTTGGATCGTTCTTGCAGCTTTTCGTTAATTTTGAATCCACTCTGTAATGTTCTGAAATCACCACGAGGAGGTGGCTACACTCGAGTTCAGCTTATCCACCCTCCCCTGTTTTTATTCATTCTTCTGTTCAAGTTAGCTAGCTTGTTCGTCTTCACATGACAAAGCTTCATTTCAAATACTGGCATATGCCAAGGAGAAGTCAGTTTTGCTTGGTTGTGATATTTTCTCGAATCCTAACACTGCCTTCGAAGCCTCCGTTACTACAAGCACGATTGTGTCAACATCTTGAGTATGGCATGGACATAACACAATGTTGTTATAATCTGCCTGCAGCATTGCGTTCTTGATTTTTTTTTTTTTTTTTTTTTTTTTTACAAATTAGTTCGTCGTTATCAATTTGGTCAGCGATGGTTCATTATCTGGATGGAAACCAATTAATCATGTAGTAACTGATTGATGTAAAGTTTGATTTCGGGGACGATGAACTCCTGTTAAGTTCTTTTTTTTTTTTTTTTTTTTTTTATCGGCATTTCTTGATATGATTCGATCTCAATGTCCTATTGTCAATGCTTTTGACCGTTCCAGGATGAGCGAAAAATCAATTAATACGTACGGATGAGTGGACAAATTATTTCATGTCTTCTGGACGAAACAGGCCAATTCAATGAGTTTCCATAAGTGCCAGAATGTCCACAGTGCGATGAGTGTAACTTAATTTCGAACCACACAGGAGCATAGACTTGAACCACGTACTAAACCAGCCAAAGTAAAAGTCCTTAAGGCACAAGGTATTCACGTAAAGATACCGTCCAATGAGATTGTACAATTGATCTAGGGGTTTTCATCAGCAGGTTTGGCGAACATGTGCCACTAGAGACAGTTCAATATATGATTAGTATATATTGTTGGTCGTTGGTCGGTAATCAAATCTTTGAAATCAGCATTGCTTTGACAAATTGGACTTCAATCGGTTGGAAAGAAATCAGAAGTAATTTTCACAGGAAGTCAATCTTTTTCCAATCGGACTAGACAGTGCCTTAAAAAGCAGTTTGGCAAAGCACCATCGAAGTGTTCAACTAGTGGCGGAGAGAGAGTTCTAATTCGTCTATATGAAAGAGAGACACAATCCTCTGCAACTCCTTCCCTAACTTTTCATCCACACATGACATTACTCTACTAAATTTACCTGTATTGTCCATTCCAAAAGATAACAGCTTTGTCTCACACAACTACCAAAAGGGCAATTCAGGACGGTGGTTGTTAGTTGTTGCCAGATGTCCGATGTTATTAGGTAGAAGAAGAAACAAGAAAGAAAAAAGGAAGCAAGTGAGAAATAAAAACATAGCGTTATTACTTTTTGTGATAAATTAAATAAAAGAAATTGGAGAAAAGGGGACGTTTGGCAACTTCCGCTCTTTCTAATCAAGGGTCGCCTATAGTTTTCTTAGATTTTTGGCCTATTGACAAAGGACAGAGCCATGTGGATGTTCCGTGCATTTACATGAATGGGGGTTCTCTTGTTCTAAAACCGTCTATATTTACATTAGTTCTATCGCATCCAATGCTAGTTATAAAAAGTCTGTTCCACTTTATTCACGAAACTGGAGAATTACTTTCTCCTAGTATGTCTCCATGCCCTAAAAATGGAACAATCCGTTCAAGATATTTTGAGTCGGGTTCCTGTACTAACAAATAGTGCTCTTCTTGTATCTCTCTTCTGTAAAATTTGTTTCTAACTTCCTCCTGTATTCGTGGGAGACCCGGATTCGATTCCCGGCCGGAGCTCATGTGGTTCGGATTCTACCTTAATCAGTAGGTCCCGTCTCATACAGCCTCGATGCTGAAAGGGACGTTAAACTCAAAATCAGCTCAATTCCTCCTGTATTTGTGGGTCACGTAAGAGCTCTTTCGTGGCTAAGCGGTTAGCGTACGCGCCTTTGGCATAGGAGACCCGGGTTCGATTCCCGGCGGGAGCTCATGTGGTTCGGATTCCACGTTAATCAGTAGGTCCACGTCTCATATAGCCTCGCTGCTGAACGGGACGCTAAACTAAAATCAACTCGTGGGTCACCTTTCCATCCATTAAAACCCGCCAAGTTTATATTTCGTACCAACGTCTTTCTTCAAATTACACACTAGTTTGTCCTTCTCCGACGATTTTTCGATTTATCTACTACGTTAGAACCGTCTTCCAAAGTGACAACGACGGTATCCTGAAGAGCTGTTGATCTGTCTGAGATTCCTACACGAAAAGCAGCATCAGATACGTGAGACAGTGTCAAGGGAGCTTGTGAAGAAATATTCTTTTTGTATCCAGGTCCAGCTTCTAATTAAAATCAAGTAATAATATTTGATTCACCCTGTTTAACCTCTCCTCACTCGTGAGATCAACGATGTTGGGTTTGTCACACGTTATATTACGTTCGCTCTTCGCTTCTCATTCTTCAAAATTCTTAAACGCAGTGAAAATTCAACAAAGGCGCTTCCAATACAAAAACTTCAGAAAAATTCAATAAACTAACAACGATTCGTGGTTATATTTATTCCATTTCATTACAATATTGAATCGTTAACAACAATCTATATATTAAAATACTAGGTTTATATGTTTGTGGTCAAGAAGAGTTTATATGTTTGTGACCAATGCTTTTGACAATATCTGAGAAACCATAAGCTCTAGAAAGATGCCGTTTTCACTGATCGATTCCAAATTTTGTGTAGATTGTTCACTTCTAACAGAATGTTTTTAAAAATTGCCGTTATTTCTCTATTACATTTTTAGGGGTGCACTGGAAGTATTGAAATTTTAAAAAGTAAAGCGCCATATCCTACGAGTTATACATTCCAATACCACATATTTATATACGGAGTTAGTATATCTCTCCGGTGTTTGTTTCATGGCCAAATGATAATGAAAAACAAAGGATAATCATTTCTCTAGCCTAAGAATCTTTATTGTTTGGAGTGTTTTGTCCAATGAACACCACATATTACTGATATTATAATTAATTGTGTGGCTAGTGTATTTGTTTATTACATACTGTATGCAAGAAGAAAGAAAACACTGATCATACATGAATTAGAAACTCCAACCGAAAGTAGGCCCAAATCTTGCAACGGTTCAAGATATTGAAAAAATAATCGAAAAAATTTTCCTTTAATTATGATACCCCTTGCCGATTTTTATCAAGACGTCTTTCATTTGTGTCTGTAAAAAACATATACAGATGTTGTGAGGAATGACAAGGAGATTCATGCTCATATGTGCATGATGCGCTGTGTAGAGAGCGCAGGTTCAGCTAGTAATAATTTAAAAAGTCACACTTTTTTTATTTTAAATTTATGATAAACAACATGTTCTACCTTAATTTTTCTTTTATTCAGTGCTTAATAAGAAAATTGCGGCCCGTGACATGCTTGTCTACCTTCGGCAGCTGAAAACCTTGACCTTCTTGAGGCAGGGAAAGGAGTTAACCAAAAAATCTGCAATTTTGCATGCAAACTATTATAACCGAATGGCATCTTTTCTGCAACTTGCTCAAACGAAATTAAAAGAAAAAATCTAACCTCCCCTAATGCTCACAGTCTTGGAACCACCAAAAAAATAGTAATTACAGATTTTCTAGCAGAAAGGACTTATAATAATTGGTACATCATTACCAATACATACAGCTGCCACCCCCCTCCATAAAAGGAAGGGGTATGTCCATGTCTAAATATGTCTATGCATTATAAAACATTGCTCCTGACCACAATTCTCATGTTACAGTAATGGATGCACTGCCCTACGGTTAAGTCATTTTTAATCATCTCCTGATTTACCCGAATCTGCGTCGCCTTAATTTCACAATGTTTTTTTCTCTAAAGATACTTTTGAAAGGAAAGCACTTCGCAGATGACCGACTATTCGGGTGTAGTAACAACTGCATTTCCAAAACGCAGAATTCTACAAAACAGTCATTTTACTTACAGATTCCTGTAATTCCTAAATCTTCTTTAAACTTTCCAAGTTTTCGACTCTCCCCTGGCGTCTTAGTCACGAAGGTTAAAAACAGGAAGAAAAATAATAGAAACATCAAGGAATAAAAATGGAACGGACTTACCAAGGGAAGGCCTGTGTTGTATGGAAACACGTTGTCAAGTACGTCGGTAATATCCAGATGAAAATGATGCCACTTCTACCTGATGGAGATTACCAACGTACTTGACAACGTGTTTCCGTAAACACAGGTCTTCCTTTGGTAAGTCTGCCCCATTTCTATTCCTTGATGTTCCTATTCTTTTCCTTCCTGTTTTTAACCTCCGTGACCAAGACTCCAGGGAGAGTCGAAAGCTTGGAAATTTAAAGAAAATTCAACAATTACAGGAAATTGTTAGTAAAATGATAGTTAGAATTCCTGAGTGTGGTTTTACATTGTCTGAAGTTTACAAAATATGTTTCTGCAATTCCATAAAACAATGTGAAGTCTGTGGTTCTGAGTAACAGTCATTCAGAGAAGGACTAATGTAGCCACGCCAACTTACGTACTACTTCTTCCACCAGCTTATGATATGAGAGGGAATATCTTTATTGAATGCCTCTCGTAATAGATCAACACAAAAGTAAATTATTGACCCAATTTATCTTCTGTCCTTCTAGGTTAAGAGTTCACAACTTCATTCAAATGATTTCCCACTAGCCCTATGATGCCAGAATTTGTCATAAATGTATGTATTCTTCCTGTTTATTATTTTGTACAAGTCGAATGAATACACAAATTTCTACATCTACATATATTGGGTATAGGCCTCTATATACATCTACATAGGGTGACTCTATTGATATTCAAAATAATAAAGGTATTTCGCGAAACAAAAAAAAAAAAAAGCAAAACTAGCATGCATTTATCATGTTCATGCAAACGTGGTTTATCTAACTACAATAAGAAAGGGTGAAATCATGCAACAACTACACCACCTCTTGCTGGCAGGACCAATGTCAGTGCACTTTCCATCCACAGCAATTTGACCATCTGCCACCACAGCGGGGGCACTCGCATCATGTTTATAATTAGCTGCCTCTTCAGGATTCGTTATTTTCACTCGGCCTTCAACACCTAACAGGTCATTCCTGTGTCAGAAACGATAATACATCAATACACACATACATATACACATAGTACATTTGCACAAGAAGCAAAATTAACAAATATGCACAGCACTATACAATAATAATTCAAGCCACATAAAGCAATACGCTGTACATTATTGAATAATACGAAACTAATACAGTATTTTAAATAAACATATTTGGTAAGGATGATGCAATGTCTAAATAGTAATGGTAATTTCTAGCGTCTCTGTTGTATCAGCACGGCAACCTTAATTGTGAAGCCATGATACATTGTAGAAGACTGCAATTTGTGTACCTATAATCTGAACTACCACTGAACTTCGTTACTGATTCTTGTGGAATATTTAACCTTTAGACGCATGGACCGTACACTTCTATACATCTGATGATAAGCTTTCCCGCGAGACAGGTAACACACCGGAGTCTGAAAAGATACGTTCAATACAAAAGGCCTCAACTGTGAGGCAAGACGGTGCACTTGCGCCACGACAATATCGCGCCTGAATACAGTTCATACGACAGTGCTGTTATGCAACGGGGGGGCTGGAAAATTCTTTCGCACCCACCGAACAGCCTGAATCTGACCCTGTTTGATTTCAATCTTTTCCCCAAAATAAGAGAACATCTGCGTGGTAAACGATTAACATCATTCCATTTGACTCAATACCGCAAGATATTGTAGGAGAGCCAAAGGAACAAAGCCAGAAACTTTGAATCAACTGGAGATAAGGATTTCTTCCCATTAATTAAGAGTCTGCTCAGGTACAAATGGTTTGCAACCAAGATTGTTACTTCTAGCAAACTGAACAAGATTATACAGGTACATATCTTTTTCCGACCAGTTTACGAGTTGCGTCTTTAAGGAAGAAAGAAAGAAAAAAACAGTAGACTGATATTGACGGGTATGTTTCTCACCGTTCTCATAATGGAAATATCTATCTATCTATCTATTTATATACAGGGTGTTTGAAAACAACACAGACGTTTGGAAGGTGATTCCTGACACCAAGATAAGACAAAAAGTATAGACCATCGTGGGTGCACTTCCTATCGGAGTTATAGGCTGCCAAAAACATGAAAAAATGAAGTGTAAAGGTTCATAGCTCCAAAACTATGAGACTTGCCGTAGTCGGGTCAAGACTTCACTTAGAAACTAATATGTGCCCTATCCAAAAATCCACGTTTCAGAATCCTAAGGTACTCACGAAGCAATTTTTATAGGGGGAGTTTGGCTACGGTCACATAATTTGAAGTACTCTCAACTGCCTCTATAAAAATTGTTGCAGAAGTAACGCAGGATTCTTAAACATGGATTTTTGGATAGGGTTCCATACTAGTTCCTAAGTGGAGTCTTGACCCGACTACGATAGGTTCCATAGTTTTGGAACTATGGACCTTCAAACTTCATTTTTTCAACTTTTTGGCAGCCTATAACCCCGAAAGGAGGCATTTATGCACCCACGATGATCTATACTTTTTGTCTTATCTTGGTGCCACGAATCACCTCCCAAACGTTGTAGGTGTTGTTTTGAAACACCCTATATATATATATAACCCTATATAACAAACTCGTGCGTAACTTCTCACGGGTGTCGCCAGAAATAGCAGAAGGAGCCATCGCATGCACGAGGTTGATGGACGATAGTTTGGACGCCTTCTGTACGTCTGCATTACAGGATCGCGAGAGGGGAAGAAATTGACAAATATAACTATGTACTCAATTTCACCTTTTTTTTTTTTTTTCACTTATGATCGTTGCTAATTTGTTACAATGGGAATTTAAAGACGTACCGTGTCGGCAAAAGTGACAAGGTGAATTCCGATTATCAGATTAACACCTTAGAACCTCGCCACGGTATCCTTCGTCCTTATGGGAGATAGACAAATCTAGTATGGCTGCATCAAGACAAAAAATACCTCTCACTCGACAGTTCTCTTCCTTCAACAAATGACAGAAGAAACTAGTATCGGAGCCACTCTCTTCACCCACATTCCAGTGAAATATCTGGATGTCTTACTGATGAACTATTCGGTTTTCCCAAACGGGCCTTGGTACAGTGGAAATCCCAGCACCATTGATGACCTGCGGAAAGTGTGAAGACGAGTAATTGTGACTGGACAAGTCTACACTGTGTGCCAGCCTCTTCTGATAGAAGGATAACCACAACAGTGCAGTGTCATCACATGCATCATCATCAGGAGAGCACCATGAGATCTGAGATAGGTGCATGTCAAATCGTCATTATAAATCGAAAATAACCTCTTTATACGTTTTCTTTGGCTAATCATTTTATAATTCAGCACAAAATATAAAGGCGTTTTAGTAAGTTAAAATACTGTTCCCTAATTTCTTTGTACGAAGAATTTTTATGTCCTAACATTTCATTACTAACTTCATCATGCTCACAAATACGGTTGACTGAGTAATTTGATGCAGAGAACACTGCAGTTGCCATCTCCCTCGTAACAACTCTCTTCGGCCTCGGTGCAGTAAGATATTTGGAGGACCTCATTTATACATATGGTTTCCTGTTTGGATCTGCAGGACATTCTCTCCTCGGGAACACTTCTGCAGCAATGGCTGGCCTTCAACTTCTGGGATCATGAATGGAAAATCTTTAAAAATTCCACCTTATAAAACAAATTTTTATTCGAAATCTTTTACAGTACGCACTATAAGGCAATGGGTTTAATTCTGGATCCAATTTAAAACACTATTTTACTATTTAAAAGGAAATTAAAACATTTTCTTGAGGCAGATTACCAGTTATCAGTATATCACCTAAGTTATTCCCCTGTGCATTTTCTTCTGTTTTATTTTTCTTTATTTATAATGTTCTTTCTATGTATTTTGTACATTTTCACTTGTATTTTGTCATTCTCTCACGAATTATTACACGGTGAAATGTAAGAAAAGGTAAAGGGCTTTAACTTCGTCATTTAAAGTAAGCTAATCAAGAAGTAAATAAAGTAATTGATTAATTAATTAATGAAACCAAGTCAACTTATTAGACCTGCCGACTTTAACAAAAACATATAAAGTTTTAACGCTTACCACACCGATATATTGAAGAGTAATTTCTAGCTATTCTGCATTCAAGGTCCCAGCCTAAGCTGGCTATCTGCAGGATATTGTGCACTGTACAATGCAAGATGATCTAATTGTTTTAATATTTAAATGATGTTTTACTTTTTTTGAACTTTTAGTACGATGTGCTACCGTATACATATGGAAAATTCTCTCTATCGGTATGTCTTTGTAAGACATATTACCTGCCGAAATTACCGGCCTTGGTTCGAAAAAAAGTTTTCTTCATACCTACTAATCGTAGTTCAATGAAACCCGTGGCAAGTAAGACTATATAGTAGTATTCTTCGAGGTATCATTTGAGTTTAACGTCCCTTTCAGCAGCGAGACTATATGAGACGGGATCTACTGATTAACGTGGAATCCGAACTACATGAGCTCCCGCTGGGTATCGAACCCGGGTCTGCCATCGAGGTACCTACCTTTTGTGCAGGTACCTAAATCTGCGGTCCAGATAAAATTTGTCAGAATTTTTTAACAAATGTCCTTCGAGAATTATTTCTACATAAGAAATAAAACCCTTTTACGTGCAAAACTATTGGTCAATTCTTGTGTATTAAAATGGATTTATTAAAGGTCTTTAGCATCTATTCTCCAGTAACAGTATGTCTTGATCACTGAAAAACTACAGGCGATATGGCATACCACCGCACACAATCTCACTTCGACCACTGATTCAAACGCTTGATTTAATCTGAAGGCAATGACGTACGAATTATGAATTTAAGGCAATTACGGTATGAACACCAGGTTCATTTTATTTTATTTTTACGGTAGTAAATGCTAAAAGAGTAAAGTTGTGCCCCTTAAAAAAAACCTCCATAATAACACAAAATTCTTGGTGACTATTAATATTGTTCAATCCATACATGTCACACGAAGGAAAGAATTTCCCACAAGTTCTAAAATACCCCCCCCCCCAAATTTTCAAGATACATAAGTACAGTGGCGGATCGAGAAAGTAAAAAGTAAGGGAGGATGCAGCCAGAACCCAGACTATGATAGGTTTATCATGAGTTTACAATTTTTGATGGGTCCTTCAGAAGTTTCCAACCTAACTCTCTCCGAATGGATATTATGGCTAGATTGGGCGTTGACATTGTGGATCTCAAGTATTGTTTTACACACTGTACAACAGAAAAACTGAAACTATCTGATGTTTCAAAAATTTTACAATAAAGAATAAAAAGCAACGCTTACTATAAACTTTATAATATATATATATATATATATATATATATATATATATATATATATATATATATATGGCCGGATTTAAGTGGGTGCACCGGTGCACGTTCACCACCACTCCTTCGTTGTAAATATACACTATCTAAAATCAGAAGCTAGTAGTGAAAATAGCAACATTTTCCGAAACTTTCTGCCGTTATGTTTCCGTTTGGGGCTTAAAAGGAAGACGAGTTTTGCAAAAGCAATAGTTTAAGTCGGTTTTCTGAAGGTTGAAGGAAAAGGATTCAACAAGCAAAACAATATAACATTTATCAAATAGGGGAAGAAAACAGAATCCAGGGGGAATTTTTTTTTTTCCTACATATCACTTGCGACCCTGGTTAAAATACTCCCACCTCCCCCGTTCTATCGTCGCATGGCACTTTGTCCAGTTTCAGTGTGATTGATTATTTTGATAGTTATTGGTACACCCCACTCAGAAAATCCTGGATCCGACCCTATATTTTATATATATATATATATATAGCTTAAATTATTTTTGTCGTTCAAAAACTGGGGGGCTTTGGCTAGATCCCTTCTGAAATCAAGGAGATTGTATAAAGCACTACTGTACTGCTAAGCGATTGTAGCCACTTGAAAGCACAGGAAAAAAATAAAGATACGGTGAATATCAAGGTTAATTTTGTACCTGCGGACGAGACACGTCAGTTTAAACACAAGAAATCACATCTATATGCCATAAACATACATCCGATAAACGTTTTCAAGAAAAAAGTGTTAACAACAAAATCCGCTGTTTCACAGTTCAGCGAACTTGTAGTAACAACGAAAATATTTTTTTCTCTCTTTCTTTTTCAACGATAAATTGCCGAAGGAAATCACACGATAAAACACTTATACCCATTCTTAATCAGAACGGAAGATTAATTTTAATGTTGCGTTAACTGTACACTGCACAAACGAGTTAAAGGCATTTTCGATCATAAACTTTTAAGTTATTACGACTGTAGCTCAAGTCTCCCCAACACAAGCACACAACACATTAAAGGAAGAAAGAAAAAAAAAAGAAAGAAAAAAGTGACACATATGCGATATAAACAAGGCTTAATTTGCTTGATAGGAAGAAAGAGGCTTGGTGTCCTGTGCCACAGAAGACCAGAGTAAATGGAAGTTGTACGAGTAATCCCAAACCATTTTATGTAATCTAGAATGCAACGGCTAATAAAGAACGATGAAACCGACGATTAGCCAATCAATATGTCCGAAACACATTTCCCACATACCCCCAAAATGGCTATGTTACTATTCGCGTAACTTCCACATACCCTGCACAAAACAAAGGAGTGGAAAAAAAAAAAGCCAATTCTTTGAGAAAAAAAAATCTGCCAATTAACAAAGTTATAAATCAAACTACGAAAAAAACGCTGCACAACCAATTTGGCCTACACTGCTCTAATGAAATTTCAAGGCTACCCTCTTAATTTGCAAAAGCAAAAAGTACTAGAAATAAAAACGTTTATCTTCTTATAGTGCGTAAGTTTTAAAATATACATAACGAAGATGAAGTCTTGTCAACGCTTCCTAGACCTAATGAACCATGGTCACGGTAGATAATTATATTTGCCACAGATCACTTCGCGAAGGCATCAACCTGTTTTTCCAAATTATTTAATTTATTGTTCTTTCATAGGTATACTTACCACTCGGTGGACCGAGTGGTAAGTACGAGGAGTGATCAGAAACTAAGTTACAAATCCTGCAGTGAAATGTGTATATTATTTCATACAACCAATACAGCCAACAGGTAATACATACATTAAGTTATTTTTCGACAGTCTCCATATCGGTCAAGGCATTTCTCGCATCGTGGGATGAGTTTCAGGATTCTCTTCTGGTAAAAATCCTGTTCTTGTGTGTTCAGCCACGTTGTTACGAAGTGTTTCACCTCCTCGTCTGAAGCAAAGCGACGGTCTCCTAGCCTAGTCCTAGGTGCTCCTTCAAGTGCGGGAACAGGTGAAAGTCGCTTGGAGCGAGGTCCGGGCTGTAGGGAGGATGGTCACTGATATCCCAACGAAACTGCTTTAACAGTGTGGTGGTCTTCTGAGACATGCTGACAAGACATTACTGTCTCTCCGTAAATCTCTACCAGCTGCCGGTGAATTTCAGCCGCGGTTACACGTTTCGCCCACAGAAACCGAATAACTGAGCACACTTCTTCGCGAGACCAGTTTTCCTAACGAGTCGCCATTTGTGTTTAACTACAACTAGTGCCGTAGGTGGTGGGTGGCTGGAACTCTGCACAGTTGCCAACTCTATGTATTAAAATTACCGCACACTCCTCCCCTGCACATTCTTATATAACAGACGAAACTCCTGAAATACGGCCTTGTAACTTTAGTTTCTGATTGGTATACCTACCTCCTATCGTACTAAAGGGGAAAAAAAAACTCCCTCGTATACCTAACCAAAGGAAAAAAAACACAATAAATAGAAAAATTTGGAGGAAATAGCATATTTTTCCTAAGAGATCGGTGGTAAATATATACGAAGATATTTCCAAAAGTTTCCGACTTGACACTGAAATATCTCGCCACTACGTAGTAATGAGCCATGAGCCAGTTCATTGGAGGTAGTAATATGAATCGATCATTGAGTGTTGAGTTCACACAACACATGATAATGCTCCAGTGCACACGGTTCTTGTTGTCAAGGCTGCAGTGCTAAATCTGGACAGTAGGGTGGGTGTTAAGTATTCTCGAAGCTATAGTCTTTCACAATAACCGAGTTTTGTTTCACATTTTGCGGTAAATTCGAAACTGTGTCAATTCAATACTGAAACCGGTAGTAGGAAATGTGTAACTTTCAGCTGCAATAGGGGGAATCTTTACGGTTACGAGATGGAATCTGTTCTACAGATGCTAAATTCATATCAAAACAGGAAGTTATGCTACTTCTTGCTACTTCCGGTTTCACTACAAGAGTAAGGAATAAAATGAAATATATTACTGGGGTCCTGAATCCATTCGTAAAAAAGCCGTTTTTGGTCCATGGAGAACAATATCACAACTGGACGGGTTAGTAGAACTGTACCACTTACAGTTGATATAGGAAAATAAAGTCGGTGATGAAAGTTATTTTTGTAGTACTGAATCAATATTAAAATAACTTATTGCTATCTATTACTGTTTTTTCACTATTTCGAACTGGGAATCACAATTTTTTTTACCACTTCCGTTTTGGACAGAGGAATATAGGTCGAAATTAAACTTACTCATGGATAGCTGAACCCATACCAAAAAGCCGCTTCTTGCTAGCTCGTACCATTTGTGCTTTATGCAGTTCAATATTGAAACCGGAAATGGATTTCTACCACTTCCGGGTTTAGTAGAGATATAACGGTGGAGATGGAATCCTTTCAACGGTGAATCGATTACTCAAAAAAAAAAGAAAGAAAGAAAAAAAGAACGCTTCTTCATGTAACTTGTTATTGTTGCTCTGACACCTGTCAACAGACGAACATAACCGTTCTGTAAGACTTCAAGGAGACAGTGCCAGCCATGGCAGTGGTCGAATGCTCAGCTCTAAGGTCGCATGGAGTTTCTGTAGTGACCGCGACGACTCGTAGAGCCTGGATCCTACACCAATCATAGAACTGCTTTGCCTCACGTGTGATGCATCGGAGGAATTCGGTACGATTCGTGGAATTACCTTCCGAACGCACACTTGAGAAAACGTCAAACAGCAGAAGTGCACGAACAATGTTGGCAAAATTAGAAGATATGGGGAACAAACGATAAAAACACACACACACACTTAAAGAACTGTATAACACGAACACTAACAATTGTAAGAATTAAGCGATAACAATAATAATAGCAAAAATATAAAACAACAACAAAAATGAAAATGAAACCTAGTGGCAGTCCAACAACACTGTACCCTCGGAGATGTTCTCTGTTTAGCATGAGAAATGACACTGGCAAAATTTTATGGCTGGAGGTTGACGACCCGGATTCTATTAGCTCGTGAAATGATAGACCCAGGTCAAGCTTCATGACTCCGTGCGATCACAATAGTTCGAACCAAGCTCACGCCAAACGGAAATGGTGTGGAGGACAAACACCGTGTGCGTAGATTTTTCAATTTCATCCCACTTTCTTCATTTCCATTATTATCTCCTTCGCTTTGATGTGTGATCGTGAATGTTAATCTATATAAAAGACTTCCATACTTATGCATAGTTCGGAAGCCTAAAAACAAATTTGCATTGATACTACCCAACACACCTTGGGAAGAGTAAGAGCATAAAAAGTCAATTTTTGACATGTATTTAACTACTTCGTATCTATCTCCTATATGTATAAAAATGAAAGTGACTATGTTGATCTCGATCAAATTTTCAACATAGATTAGATTCGGGCCTGGGATGTTTTTTATTATTTCACTTTGACGGTGCAACTTAGGGGAGGAGGAAGGGGGAAATATTTTAAAATGATCGAAAATGACTTACATTAGTACCGAATCCATAGTTTTCGGGGTCGCTGAGATGAATAGTGACACTTCTAATGCCGTTTAAATAGAAATTCAGTCTTACAACTTGGGGAGGGGAATATATATATATATAAATATATATATATATATATATATATATATATATATATATATATATATATATATATATATATATATTATCGAAAATGATCAATATTGGTATCGAATTCATACTTTTTGGAATCGCTGAGACGAACAGTGACACTTCCGCTGCCGTTTGAATTGAAATTCAGTCTCGCAACTTGAGGAAGGGGAAGGAGGAGGTCACCTAAAGTGACCGATATTAGTATTAATTACATAGTTTTCGGGGTCGCTGAGATGAATAGTGACATTTCCGATGCCGTTTAAATCCAAATGTATACTTTTATGTCCAAATGAAACGTACTCTCCCCGTACAAAGGACAGATACTTGGCAAGTTGATGATAATAACTTTTTTCACAAAATCGTTAGACATACATACCTCAGTACGTTGAACATATCTATCAGGTAGGGGGCGCGGTGGCTCAGTAGTAGAGCGTTCACCTAGGGTGCTTGGAGTCCCTGGTTCGATCCCAGCTCGCGCCGTGAGGACCTTGTGGTGGACAAACACCGTGCTCGTGGATTATCTCGGGGTTATCCCGTTCCCCTTACTTTCTTCATTCCACCATTTCACTCATCTCTCATCATCACCGTCACCTATCTGGCATAACTGTTGGACGTAAAACTTAATTTCATTTCATTTCATAACTATCAGGTAATCACTTAATTTATTTATTCAAGATAAGGAACGCTACCCATTAGAATACAGGGAAAGTGAAAGATTACAGGAATAAAGATTATGAGATTTTCTTAAGAAGTGTTTGACGTTATACGTGAAGAATGATTGATGACACCAGGCACCGTGACTCAAAGGATACGTGCTCGGAGGCATTTACTGTAAATATTTTTCTGCTTTTACACTTACTCAATATATCTACGAAAACCTGTTGACGACGAAGGGGACGTACTAACGTTATTAGAAAATTTACTGCATTCCTTTAGCTGGCTGCGTCAAAGATTTACTTTGCGCACAGTACGGATCTGAAATACAAATACATGGTAAAAGAGAAAAAAGAAAGTCCTGCTTGTTTGGCAGGCATTTAAAATTATTTTTGAATTGGCGGCATTTAATCAGATTTAGATTGTTTAGCCCTTTGTTTTAAAATAAAAACTTTCTTTAAAAAATAAAATATTAACAACCTCGAAAAATGTGCTAAAATTACAAAAATACTTTTTAAAAAACGTTAAAAAAAAGAAAATAATTATTACTAACCAGGGTTGCACCCAGAATTTTTGGTTGGGAGGGGCCTAAATTTTTGTAGGAATCCAACACGTCTATATATTATACCGGTGTTATTCAGCATCCGAAATATATGTAATTGTTAATTTCTGCCACCTATGCTCTTAGAAAATCTGACAGAACTAGATTATTTTTATAAGGATAACTAACTAACTATGGCCTATGGAAGTCGGTGGTTCAATGCCGAATTCACAAAAGCTCTCCACTGACTTCTATCCTTAGCTAACTGCATTTAGTTTCTACTTTGGATTCCAATCTCTGCGAGATCCATCTTAATATTGTCCTCCCATCTGCGCCTAGGTCTTCCTAATGGTCGTTTTCCAATTGGTCTTCCAGTCAAGACTTTGAAAGCGTTTCTACTTTCTTCCTTTCTAGCTACATGACCTGCCCACCTAAGCCTCCTAGACTTGACGAACCTAACAATGTTGGGTAAACCGTATAAATTATGTAGTTCCTCGTTATAAAGTTTCCGCCATTCCTCATTCCCGTTCCTCTTGGGTCAGAATATTCTTCTCAGGATCTTGTTTTCAAATACTTTCAGTCTATGTTCTTTCCTCAGACTAAGCGACCATGTTTCGCTACCATACAGAACAACAGGCATGATTATCGTTTTGTATATTTTAAGCTTCAGATTCCTCGATAGAATTCGCGACGACAAGAGATTTTGAACTGAATAATAACACGAATTCCCTGCTTTTAGTCGACATTTAATTTCTTCGTGAATATGATTTTCCTCTGTTAATATTTTTATAAGGATAGGAAGATGTAAAATCAAATCTTTAGGATACATCAATCATTTCTCTGTGAAACAAGTATAATTATGTTACGAAAGTGTACAAAAGTTAGTCGAGTTACGAAGTTTTGGGAGGTCCGGACGCGATGGACCCTCCCTTGGGTACGCCCCTGCTACAAACTATAAAAATTCTGAAGTTTGTGCCAAGCCAAACAAAATATAAAACAAATGAAATCGTTCAGTTTTGCGTCCACAGTTATGCTGTCTACATTAAAAGAGACTAATGATGATGACAAGTGAAGTAGTGGAATGAAGAAAGTGGGAGGTAACAGGAAAACCATGAGAAAACCCTACACACGCGATACTCGTTCACCACGCTCTGACGCGAACTGGAATCGAACAAGAGAACCCACGAACCAGAGGTGAACGCTCTAAGATTGAGCCACCATTGCCACGCCAAGCATATTAATATCTAATGTAAAGTTACAGTTTTAATGTTAATTTTAGGCTAGTACACACTTCAAAATTTGTTACAGATAATAGTAATGAATTATTAGGTTGTCTAAAAAGTCCTGAGCCTTTTGACTTCCAAATTTGAGAATGTAAATTTTGTGATTTATACAGAACATTATAAAACCACATAATGCATCAATTTATTCGATAGCCTTTTGCCACTTTTCTGGTATCATAACAATGTCGCTACAGAATTTCTGTGCTTTCTGGTCAAAAAATTATGAAATGTGATTTTCACAGTCCGCTTTTGAACTAAGACCAATAATAGTCCGACATTACCAGGTCCGGACTATATGATAAATGCATTAAAACCTTCCAGCCAAGTTCTCTCAATTTATGATGGGTCGGTAAAGAGGTATGTGGTCTTGCGCTGTCAACACGGTATATGACACGCTTTCTGTTAGTCAATTCCGGCCATTTCTTTCGAATTGCTAGGTAAGGTCGCGCCGGTTGTCGACAGCACCGAGTCTACATATCGTTCTGCCCGGTGGCGGCAACACCTGAATCTCAATGTCCTTCTAATCCACCAAATGAACAGCTTAGCTGTCCTGGGCGTCAGTTTGGGATTTGCTACATACTGTAGATTTCTCCTAGCTTTGATCCTTTTTTTACACATTGTTGTCGTAAGTAATCCACTTTTCATTACTTATGATCAACAGCTTCAGAAATGGCTCGAGTTCTTTTCGTTTCAGTAGAGGTTCACAGATAGATATTCGATCGAGTAAATGTTTTTTGATTCAGATCACGTGGCACCAGAAAGGTTGAGTTCATTTTTGTAGTCAGCTTTATCCAAATGATTTAACATGATTTGGTGATGGAAGTTTATTTAGGTCATTGGCTGTGTCATGGTTGCTTATATACCGGTCTTAGTCGACTCTTGCAGAATTATCATCCACTTTTGCTGTAATTGTTCGCCCACTGCAAGAAGCATATTGGATATCGAGATTTCCGGAGCGAAAGCGACTGAAATATATTTTGGCTATTGTTTTTGGTAACTTATCTTGCCAATAAACACTATTTATCACGGGACTACACAGCATTTGTGCCTTTATTGAAATAATATTGTAAAACTAGCGCAGTTTCGCGAAAGGTTCTTCCATCTTCACGGCGCACTACTTTACGTCTGATTACTAGAATCCTACAACTGTGACAATATATGAGGTTATATGCGAAAACTGATGGCAGAGCGAACTCCTTGCGACGAATCGAACTTTTGTGTTTTTCGCCGTGCAGACAACTAAAAGGATTTCAACAGTTCATATAGAAATATGCTTGTCTGTACAGCTACGTATTTTTGTGTCTTGTCTGTGTAAAGGGACGCGTACCGCCAACCCGGCGTTAAACATGTTGAACTGTTAAGGAAAGTAAGTTACTGTTACCCAGTGGTGTCCACCCCCCCTTATGTCTATGACGCACCCCCCCCCCAATTGTCTATCCGTAGGTGTTCTTCCATGAAAAAAATCTTCTTTTCGATTAATTTTACCCCCCCCCCTCATCAAACATATTTATATAGATTTTAACCCCCCCAAATATTTCAATGGCGCAGTTTGCGTCATAGCCCCCCCTTGTGGGCACCCCTGCTGTTACCGGGCTCCAGTATTAAGTTAACAACATGGATGACGCTGTATGGTTCGTCACGGTTGTGTATCATCTCATGGTGCGGTCACATTGCGCGTTTTTAAGCTTGATCTCACCGTTTCACCATAAGTATGATTGTCATCGCAATAACTCGCCGAACAACGTGTTATCTACCATAAACTCAAATGGATCAAGGCACCAGAGGTTAAGACCTACAAAGAACCACCGTGCCGCCTCAAGTTCACTATATTCATAACAAAGGTGAAGAAGAATATCGTGGTAGTAAACTTTATAAAAAATTATTCGTGTAGCTATATTTGGAAATACCATTTCTCAAACAAAAGTTACTTCTACTATCAAGTTACTTCTTGCAAATATATATTAAGAAGACACCTACCTTTGCTATTCAAGGAGAACCGTATTCTCCTTTCTCCTTCTAGAGTATACAAGATTTGATCAAAAAATGCGGTGAATGTAGTTGCACAGTGCCATCTATCGATGCTGCATCAATAGCCCGGTAGCCTAAACCTTTGGTACAATCAGTATCGAGTTTCAACGAGTTGTTACATGTTAGTTTGCTTCTACAGGCAAAAGAGTAAGG
Source organism: Thermobia domestica (assembly GCF_964235325.1). Classification (NCBI taxonomy): domain Eukaryota; kingdom Metazoa; phylum Arthropoda; class Insecta; order Zygentoma; family Lepismatidae; genus Thermobia; species Thermobia domestica. The sequence goes on along the minus strand of NC_137457.1, from coordinate 299,162,399 downwards.
GCTTGTTAAGAATGTCTGTCGCGCGCCAACATTGTTTTTTCTAAGTAGCAAACGAGTGCCAAAGCAGCTCATGAAATATCAAAATCAGTGTATGGCGATGAAGCGGTGGCATTTGAACACGGTATACAAATGATTCAAAAGCGGCAAAGAGTCGGCTGAAAACGCGCAACGATCGAGACATCCTTCGACGTCGAAAACATGCAAAAAGTGGCACAAACGATTTGTTCAAACAGGCGAATGACTATTTGAGAGCTTTCCGAAGAACTAAACATCTCGTATGGGGCGATGAAATACATTTTAACCACAGATTAAATGGGCAAATGGCTTTCTTCTTCGCCACGAAAACGCGCCATGCCACACCCTGCTTTTGATCCGCGAGCTTTTGGCTGAAAAAAGTGTTCCTGTCGGTCCACATCCGCTTTACTCACCAGATTTAGTACCATGTGACTTGTGGCTCTTCCCAAAAATTAAAACTGTGCTTAAAACACATTTTGACACCATTCCTGACATTGAGAAGACCAGACAGATCAGCTCAACGCCCTCCCATAAGAAGCCTTCCAGAAATGTTTCCAGTCATAGATTCAACGTTGGGATAAGTGTGTTGCTAGCTAAGGACATCACTTTGAAGGAGATTAAATTAAATTCCATGTAAGCTTATTACTTTGCTTCTAATAAAATGATTCACCGTATTTTTTGATCACACTTTGTAGCATGTTCTTGTTTGGCCTAATACCTTGTATCAGTTATGAAAGACAATCAAAAAAGAGAAGCAGTGATTAACACAAGTCTGCTGCGATCTTCTGAACCTTACAAACAACGAAAAATCAGACTCCCAACTCACATCAACAAATGGAGAAGACTATCCAGAATCACCTACACCATCTCAAGTAGAGAAGTCGACTGAAACTTCAGGTGTGAAAGTACTTTAAGAAATTAATATAAGATCAACCACATCACGCCAACATGATCACTCATAGGTTATCTACCCGACTCACCACTAACAGAATTGTAACTCTCAACATCAAATTAATAGTATTATACAAATATCATAAAATATCTGAAAACACGAAAAAATCTTTTCAATATATCGTGCCACTTAATTATATATCATTAAAATGTATAATATAAATATAATACTTTTGGAGAAAAAGAACATGCAACATGGAAAGTTCTGTGTGCTAAACGAAAGTTTTTAGAATATTTTTCTACACTTCTTTTTTTTTAAAAAAAAAAAAAAAAACTAAACTTTTAGTGATGTGCAAGTGAGTTTGAAAAACTCTCCGAAAAGTGAACGAACATCTGCTGATTTAATCATATAAAAGAAAATTCCAAGGACTTCACACACGTAATGTAAAATAATTTCATGCGTAAGAAGCAGTACCGGTAATTAAAATTGAAAACATACCTTAACATTTTAACAATCTGCATTTCGAATTAAATGTGTTGGCGTGTTTCGTCGTTATCGATCCCTTACGATTTGGATCTGGTTCACCAACCTTTCCAATTCTGCGTATTCGCTCTTTTATAGCTAGTCATCCAACAATATTTTCTGATTCATACAATACCAATATATGCATTAGATCTTATAACATTTCTAGTTGGCGTGTCACACACAATATCTCTATGTTAACAAAAAAGTGTGTAAAGCCATATTATCACAAAACTTGCACAATCGTTTCATGCAATGTAAGTAAAATCAGTTAAGACGAGGATGATGTTTCTAGCAGTCAGGACATGAGAGGGAAAACTCACTTTGCCGATGAAGTTTTTTTAAGAACTTTTTACGAGGTTTCTTTGAAGTTTACTTTAGCGAGTGTAGTTCCTACTCTATCGAACGCAACGAATTGCGAAGTCTGGGCTCTACACGAATCATAGAATTGCTTTTCCCTCATCGGAAGAATTCCGTACGATTCCTGTAGCTGCCTTCCGAACACACACTTCGGGAAAAGTGAAACAGTACAAATGTACCAACAACGTTGCCAAACTTAGAGGATATGAAGCGACAAAATATCAGCACTTAACGAACTATAAGATAAAACACTAGAGCCTGTCGATTTCCGGCGTGCCCTCGGAAAATATGCGAAGCATACTTCGGCCCCACCCCGGCCAACCTCTGACGGAGGAAACCCTCCCATTGCGTAGGGAAAAGAAGTGAATGACCTCAGCCATATTGCCAACTTGTCATTCAGTCGGTTGGTCTCGACGAGTGAAGATTGTAGGCTACTTAGAATGGCTAACAAGACAGAGCACAGCGAAGTCCATGAAATAATTCATTGTGGCAACGCTTCCGCATTCAACAATTGAAAGATTTCGGCCGCAACAAATTGTCCCTTCTCTTTCGAGGGAGGTACAGGAAAACGCTTGGGGTTGTGCAAGTTATGTTTTTCGTGTGTATATTAGACATTTGCTAACTTGGATGTTTGATTTCATATTTACTAGAAATGTAAGTTTATAGGCAATAAACAAATGTGAGATTAAAAAAAAAGTTGGTAGTTCTTTTAGTTGGTAACTCTCAGTAGGATTTAGAAACTGTTCTAGAAGCTTCATAAGTTTGGCGACCTGGTTTAGGTGAACTAGTGTTACCCACGAGATTTGAAAAAAATGAAATGAATTTTTTAAGTTTTACGTCCCACGGTTATGCCGGTTAGGCTAAAGGAGACGGTGGTGATGAGAGATGAAAGAAATGGTGGAATGAAGAAAGTGGGAGGAAACGGGAGAACCCCGAGAAAACCCAAGCACACAGTGTTTGTCCACCACAAAGTTCACTGGGAGCAGGGTTTGAACCCGAGACCCCTAGCACCAGAGGTGAACGCTCTACCACTGAGCCACCGCGGCCCGCCCATGAGATTTGAGACACTTCTCGTCTTGTCTCGAAAACGACATGAGAAATGTCATTGTCTCGTTTTGAATTAAAAAAAAATACTTCTCGTGTCGTTTGCAAGACGAAGACATTTCCCTTCTCGTGGGCAACACCACACACGAGTTCGCAGCTAGAATTGAATCCACGCCTCCGGCGTCGAACGTGCGTACACTAACCATCTAATCAGGAGGAAGCCCCCTCGATAACATGAGATCGGTATTTCTGTCACTCAAAGAACAGGTGAAAACATGATAAGCAAAAGCTGAAGTACCACATTCCTTCTTATCAGACTGATAAACACGTATGAGAAGTGTTTATGCTGTTTCGATATGTACGTATTTGAGAAATCAATGTACTCCTTATGTCCTACCATTATCTGTGTAGTACAAGACAATTATATTTTTAAAAAAGAAGAAAGAAAAGAGGTATTTACAACATTATGAAGATACGCTTAAACCTTCAAACAGCCTTCGGGAATTATTTCTTATGCTTAATAGAAACAATGGGTTATTTTGATTTCAGATCAAAAAGTAACCTTGACGAAAAGAAAAAAGTTTTGTCAATATATACTGAAATTAAACGCAAGAAGTAATTGCTAACAACTCGAAACTTTTTCTCAGTACCTGGCAATGTAGTGAGAAATTGGGGGAAAATATGAAGGGTGAAAGAATCTTTTAGGAACAAAACAAGTGCATTTTGTTCACCTTTTTTTCAATATAAAGAGTTAACAAAAATATCAATTAAATATTTGGTAAAAGTAGGAGGTGCACATCACAAGTACGCCCGTTTCGTTATTATTTCCAAGAAATACAGGGAACTAATCTCTGTCTATTTCTCAACAAACTCTCCCTATTTACTGATACACGATTGTCATCGCTCCGTCAATTTTGTGTATAGCGTGTGACACACACATCTTTGTTTCACACAACGATCTTATAAAATAGAGGATCTTGAAGCCATACGTCACAGTTTCGCCACCCCTACTCTGCCCATTCCACCCAATAGGATCACAATGTTTTGAGCCAACAATCATGGCAGAAAGGAAAGTAGCCAATCAGACGATGGCAGAAAGGAGAGTAGCCAATCAGACGTGCCGATGCTCGGTTGTTTTTTGGCTTCATCGATTTAATAGGATGAAGATACATATGGGCAGATCCTCTATTTATAATATCCTTGGTTTCACATACTGGAAAACAGCACTTCCCAGGGATGATCTATTGACAAAATTGTTTCTACGAAGAGAATCCTTAAGGTTTGGTAACAACCAGAAGTCGCTCGGGGCTAAATCTGGTGAGTAGGGTGGATGACAATTCAATTTGGTGCATTATGTATAATTCAATAGACTGCGAATCATTTCTCTACGAATTTATCAGACAGGTTAAAGAGCTGAATTTATCAGGTTGATTGGTTGGATTGGCAGCGTCCGCTTCAGCACCGGGGTTATATGAGTTAAGGACTAACAGTTTAAGGTGAAATCCGAACCACCGTAATCAGGGTTCGAATCTTTTTTTTTTTTTTTTTTTTTTACGAGAGGTGGTAATTATTCTAGATATGAAATGGGGCTAAATATTTCGTTGGCAAAGTAGAAATTATTTAGAAATTGAATTTCTGGGCTTTCAGTATCTAAGGCCATTTAGCTCGTCACGTATGAGGGATGATGTCTCGGGGCGATCAAACTATCCGAAGAAAGGGAAGGAAGTGGCCTGAGATTTGTATGTTAGGTACCATCCCGACATTTACCTGGTGATTGAGGAAAATCCAGGAAAAACTCACTCAGGATGGCTGGCTGGCTTGTAAAGCTTTTTCTACAATTTTCAACCGACAGCACCCACCGGAATCGAATTCGGGACCGCTCGCACCAAAGGCGAGAACATTAGTGACTACGCCACGCAGGGCCTAGAAATTATTTTTTGAGCCGAGGAAAACTTCATGAGGGGGAAAATCCCCTCATCCCCCGTTGAATCGAACCCGACGTAATGCAATCAAATTTCACGATTTTTCCATCATGAATCGAACCAGGGACACTGTGCAGTGTGCACCAAACGCGCACGCTATCGTTACTAGACCAATGAGAAGAGCGCAAGCTGAAATTAGTTTTTAAAGCTGTGTACATTATTCACGTAAGTAATTATCCTTGAATTTTTTGCTCTTTATAATTTTAAAGGTTTACACAGAGAACACCCATAAAACTCACAACTACAGCATTTCATCCTATGAAGACAATAATTCTCAAAGCATAATAACAGCACAAGGAAAGCATTTCCGCCTTTCGGATGCAAAGTACAATACACTGCTATGCAAATTCCCATTCTCTTGCATTCATTGAATCTTTTGTTTTGCAGTTATTGAAGCAGAAGTGAGGAAACAGGGTCGAATGCTTTAGCCTTGGAACTCTACCTCTCTTCTCTAATGAACTTCGTTTCCAAGCTAATCCCACCGGAAATCTGTAGACGCACAGACAACAGTGAGAAAGCAACTAACGCACTCCTTTCGAAATTAGCACAGAACTTCCGAAATTTAATCAACCTAACTGAATGTGGCTCCTCTATTTAAAAGTCTTGCTGCATCCAGTTAAGTCAAATAAGCACCATAACCTAAATGTAAGTGCAAAAGCTTGGATGTTACAACTTTAACCAACACCTGCATGGAATAGTGTTTACCCTCGTGACTCAAAGATTTCGCGTTCGACTTCTTGCAACTGGTCGAGCTCCTTCGTGGCTAAGCGGTCAACGTAAACGCCGTGGGAGACCCGGGTTGGATTCCCGGCGGGAGCTCATGTGGTTTGGATTACATGTTAACCCTACAGTGTATTTTTTTTTTTTTGTATTTAAGTGAAATAATATACATGCATATGATAAGACACTTCTAATTAATATCCGAATAGAAAAATGTCCTAAAGTAATTTTTCGTTCTAAAACATAAAAATACTTTGTATCATTTATGATACATTATGCATCAACAGTTCATATTCCTCTCTCGTACAAAATCAAATTACAGCATACGTAAAAAAATGAACTTGAATTTTTGCAACTTCGAAACTATTCTTTGTCCTTCAGAGTAGACGGTCCATAAACTCTTCTATTCTCACCTTCGCTAGACACGCACACGACTTCTTTCTCTCTGTACTGAAGCAACATTTTCCTGACATCTACCGGATATATGGTGAACTATGTGCTCAGGAGAAATATCAGATACGATACAATATGTATTTTTGATACAGCTCACGACCTGAACACTAATACTAGCCATAATTTATTTTGTGTCAAATACGATACAATATGCATTGTAGGGTTAATCAGTAGGTCTCGTCTCATATAAACTCGCTGCTGAACCAGACACTAAACTCAAAATCAACTCAACTCTTGTGACTGGTCATCTCGATATCTTTTTGATAGAACTCACAAACAGTAGTTTCATCTGCGGCTAATCTTTTACCGTAATCCTCACTACCACAAAATAGAAAATGAAAAAAATATTTAGTTTAACGTACCACGATTATATGTGCATTAGGCTAAGGGATACGATTAAAGCAAGTGAATGATAATGGAAGAACTGGTGGAATCCGAGAAAATCCACGGACACAATGTTACTCACCACAAACTTACCTGGCAAGGGATCAAACCAGGGGCCACACAACCAGAGGTAAGTGCTCTTCCATTGAGCGACCATGCCCCCCTCCAAACACACACAAAATAGAGAAGAAAAATAATAGATAAAGTGGGTCGTTAATGGAGTGTTTCTCTCTTCCATAAAAATTTCGAAGTTCAATTCCAGCCCACGTTAGAATGTGAAAGACAAAACCGTATCCGTTTATTTTCTTAGCACTCTCATTTCTTGTTCCACGTTCTATTTGCCATCTCTTTCCCAAATTCTTTCATTATTCGCCTACATTAATAATTCGCCAATTTGCTTTCTATCGGCCATAAAATTATCGTGGAGGAAATCTGTGTCCACAGAAATTCAATAATGTTCAAGTCAGGAGACAAAGCGGGCCACACAAACTACTGAACAGGCCAAAGGAGGTTCAAATGGTTGATTGGAATTTAATTAATGTTTGTTTTCAGCACCGAGGCTGTATGAGGCATGGAACTAGAGTTTAAGATGGAGCTCGAACACGTAATGCATTCAAATTCCAAAGTCTATCGATGGGAATCGAACCCGCAACCTTATTCTTCCGCGCCAAACGCTCGCGCGCTAGGCAGTACATCAACGGGAAATTTGGTCCAGAGAAAGTATTGCAATTCATCCTGATGTTCATGGCAAGTCTGGACCGTTGTGGCTCTATGCATTGGTACAGTGTCACCTTAGAACCACTGGGTCATTCTTAGGGAATATTTGCACTCTACGATCTACGTCGTCACCTAAAATGTCCACAAATCACTGACAATAATCAGTGATGCCAACTAGGGATGTCCAGAACAGGTTCCTGGTGGAACCGGTTTTCGGCTCTGAAAGGGTCCGATTCTAAAAGATCCGGTTCCGAAAACGGTTTTTCAGATCCACATCTGGAACCGGTGAACCGGATTTTCGGATCTAGGTCTAGAATCGGTTCTGAAAACCGGATCTCCAAGAACAGGTTCCGCCGGAACCGGAACTTTGTGGCCATCCCTACGCTAAACTCCAGTTGCTGGCAGGCTGTGAACAGTGCACTAGATGAAATGGTTGAAGCGACAGGCAGGTGTCCAGGCGGCGGCGGCTTGTCTCATTTGACCAAAAAAACTGGGTAACTGGCTAACTCAGTGGCTGAACAGGAAAACTGACAAACTCATTTGGCTAAAAACCCACTGGTGGACCAATTTTTTTTCTGGAGGGCACAAGCGCATGATCCTCTTTGCAGTGTTTTCAAGGTGAACTTTGTGCCTCCTTTACGGGTCTTTGGGGACTTTCGGATCCAGGTCTGGAACCGGTTCCTAAGATCCGGTTCTGAAAACGGGTTTTCTGATCCAAGTCTAGAATCGGTTCCTAAGATCCGGTTTCGGAACCGGGTTTTCTGATCCAGGTCTGGAACCGGTTTCTGAGATCCAGTTCTGGAACCGGGTTTTCTTATCCAGTTCTGAAACCGGTTCCAACCTCCAGATCTCGCGGGAACCGGAACCTTGTGGCCATCCCTAATGCCAACTTCAAACGTTATAAAATTCTATCCAGAGTGTCAGAAATTCCCATTTTGCCCTTGAATTTTCCATGCTTTAAATTTTCAAAATTTATAAAATATGAGAAGTGAAGCTATTGAATATCACTCACTTTCTTCAATATATGAGTAAATTCTGACTTTCTAGGTTAATCAAACAGTTTATGAATAAGTAATTAAAAGAAGAGAATTGAAAATGTTTAGGAAAACAAGTATATTTTCTTGTTTGAAATTAATATTTGCATTTACGCATTTGTGTCGAAATCTTCGATGGAACGTAAAAGAACTAGATAAAACAAGTTTCATTCTCCAATAATTTCGAAGTGGAACGTTTTAGATGTTTGTTTCTCGTTTAGTATTATTTTAAAGTAGAAGAGTTGTTAATAAGTTCCACGTACTTACTTTGTTTAAATTCCCAGTAACTGTATAAATCGCTTTCATACTAGCATGCATTTTACAAAATTAAATGAAATGAAATTTTAAGTTTTACGACCTATGGTTATGCCGGCTGGGCTAAAGGTAACAGTGATAATGAGAAATGAATGAAATGGTGGAATGAAGAAAGTGGAAGGAAACCGAAGAACTCCGAAAAAAAACTCACACACACATGGTGTTTGTCCACCACAAATCTCACTTGGTGAGAGCTAGGATCGAACCAAAGACCCCATGCACCATGGACCAAAGGATCTACCACTGAGCCATCGTGGCCCCCTTACAATTTACAGTAACAAAAATGTGTCAATTAGCAATGACTTCACGTTTATTGAAGACTCATTAGTTCCCCCAATCACGTTTATTGAAGACTCATTAGTTCCCCCTAATCAAGTTTATTGAAGACTCATTAGTTACCCTAAATCACGTTTACTGACGACTCATTAGTTCCCCAATCACGTTTATTGAAGACTCATCAGTTCCCCTAAATCACATTTATTGAAGACTTATTAGTTACCCTAAATCACGTTTATTGAAGACTCATTAATTCCCCCAATCACTTTTATTGAAGACTTATTAGTTACCCCAATAACGTTTATTGAAGACTCAGTTCCCTCAATCACGTTTATTGAACTCATTAATTCCCCTAAATCACGTTTATTGAAGACTCATCAGTTCCCCTAAATCACGTTTATTGAAGACTCATCAGTTCCCCCAATAACGTTTATTGAAGACTCATTAGTTCCCCCAATAACGTTTATTGAAGACTCATTAATACCCCCAATCACGTTTATTGAAGGCTCATTAGTTACCCCAATAACGTTTATTGAAGACATTAGTTCCCCAATCCCGTTTATTGAAGACTCTTAGTTCCCATAAATCACGTTTATTGAAGACTCATCAGTTCCCCTAAATCACGTTTAATGAAGACTAATTAGTTCCCCCAATCACGTTTATTGAAGACTCACTAGTTCCCCCCAATCACGTTTATTGAAGACTCATTAATACCCCCCAATCACGTTTATTGAAGACTTATTAGTTACCTCAATCATGTTTATTGAAGACTCATTAGTTCCCCCAATCATGTTTATTGAAGACTCATTAGTCCCCCCAATGAGTAGGCGTAGATGAAGTAAATGTATGAAAAATCCTATATATGCTGGCACTTTCTATAAAGTTCCCTTTATCCCTATTGGAGAAATTAATATTAAAACATCCTACAAAATGGGATTTCCCCCCCGGGTTGGCATCACTGGCAGTAATGCATCCTGTAAACTTAACAGAGATCTCTAGTCTATGCACTGCACTGTTTTTTTTTTGTTTGTTTGTTTGTTTTTTGTTTTTTGTTTTTTTTTTTTTCCTCAGACGCGCCTCTTCGGTTTCGGCACCTGAAGATTTGAACCGAAACGGGCTATCATCATTACAATATCAGTCTTCAACCTTTATTTCATCATTCATATTTATTTCAGGAACGGGGACAAGGACAAGGTTGGATTTGACAAACCACAACGTTGAACAAGAAAACAAGAAAACGTGGCCTCGATTACCACAAACGTGGCTGAACCCTCCTCAAACGAAGTTTCGACTCGGAGGTTTTTAACACTTTAAAGTCAGGTTGGTACAATCCGCAGCAAAAAACCTGTAACATGAGCATGTAAGTTTATTGTGAAACTACGCTTAACAGCGCAGGGAATCAATATAACGTCTAAGAGGCACGAATCACGCCAGGATAAACATCGGCGTCCTCCCCTGCACACTTATTTTGGAGCAAAAGACTTCGTCGTTTCACAATGAACTTATATGCTCATGTTGCAGGCTTTTTGCTGCGAACTGTATCTTTACCGTTAAGAACGACTATTTTTGAGGGACCAATGCACACATCTGACTGTCAAAATCTATTTCAATCCAAGCATCACAACTATAGATATACCACATTGAGTTGACATCTTGTCTTCCGTTCTGAGCGCTGCTGTCGACTGAAGGAATTCCACTCCCTTTCGCTATGGCTCTCTCGCTTAGCAACAGTTGAACCCTTATTGGCTCAACGCGTGGGCGTGTCGAGAATGAACTTTGGTTCGTATTTTTGCCACGGTTCAAGACATTTTGGTAGCACTATAGCCACATCGAATCTCGCTCAGAATGCAAATAAATACAGTACTCAATCGCGCTCTATTTCCTTGTATTTGTAGTTATTCTATTTTTTTTTTTTTTTAATGAAGTGAAGATTGGAACTAAATAAATTTCAACTGCGTAAATGAAATGAAATAAAATTTTATTGTTATTAAATTATTGGAGCATTTACAATAGTTTTTTAAATTCTTTTTTCAGGGTGTCTGCTATAATTCCAAAATGAAATTTCGTGACTTTTCTTTACCAAACAATACAATTTCACAACATTCTCAAAAGAAAATTTGGGTGCGAATTAGGCCGTACTTTCATGCATGCGATAGAAGCACGCTTTGCTTGCGATTTGGTAATGTCTAAAGACGACCATACGCATTTTTGGTAGTAAATTTGACGCTTTATAGAACAAAATTTTCCAGTGTATACTTATATTTGTACACATAAAAAAAAATCGTGACCTAAAACCTGAATTTCATTACTTTTTCTTGACTTTCATGACCGTTTTCTGATTTCGTGACTTTCTCATGACTTTCGTCACTTTCGTGACCGATAGACACCCTGTTTTTAGTTTCAATCACAAAGATTAAAATATGTAGAAGTTCCACGGGATTCCACTCACATTTTCCCGACTTAAAATTATTCTTTATTTATAAGTTATGAAACAAGAAGTACTTGCTCCCGCTTGTTCCATTTTGTTTAATTCAAGCTTTTCTGTGGTGATACAAAAATCTGACTTTGGGCGCGCATTATAAGCTTTATTTTTATTTGATGTAAAATCACTCAATAAAATGTAGTGATAAATTTATTTTGTTATTAATACACCTAAAATTGATAATCACCACCCTCAGAAACCCCACAATTTCGATTTTTGTTGAACTCGAATTATTTTTAGACCGCCATATTGGATCCAGTATCTTATGTTGTGAAAAAGTGATATGAAATTCAAAATCAGTTACCTCGGAAATCCCGCAATATCAATTTTTATTTAAATCAACTTACATGAGTCAACAAACAAATTTGAACTTTTTGACTGCTGCATGGACGAAAGTAGTCATTTTAACTAAACCAACCCCTCCTGAACACGAAAATGGCAATAAAAAGTTCCTAAAACGTGAATTTTTGTGTGACAGAAGCGAACTGGATTCTGGCTTATAAAACTACAAATGAATTAGTTTTGTTATCTCACAATTTCAATTACGTCATTAATATACTTATTTAACTTTGAAATCTGATTAGAAAATGAATCCGTTTTGCAGATAAGATAACACGAAATGTAATAACCTAATTTTGCTTTCGTAAAATTATTCACAGACTTAAATGCAACTCATTAAGAACTCTATCTTTGATAGTTGCTTAAACTTGGTTTCATGTACTAAATGAAAAGTTTTAAATTACATTTTTTTAAATCAATATTTAAATTTTTATTCAAGCGTTTTTGAAAAATTATAATTTTTACAACTATAAAAAATCTCTGAATTAATTTTTATATAATGTCTGTAGCGGTACGAACCAAAATATACAGCTAATATAAAATATAGAAATGATGAATGTATTTAAAATTTACAGTTCTTCCTTTTTCTTGCTGCGCTTCACCTTCTAGAAAAACCAGCAGTAGTAGCCCATCATGGGAGGATTACATCAATATTGATACATTCACTCCATTTTAAAATGCCATGATGAAATTATTCTTTTCGCTCATAGTCCGTAAGTCTTGGGAAAAGATCTGGCTGAAAATGTATGAAGTGAATTTTCAGCCGAGTTGTCCTGTTTACTGAACAAGTACCAGGCAATAGTTCTTTTGAATTTACTGAAGAAACATCTTTAGCACTCTGATACGTTTTCCCTCATAGGCCAGTTCTTTTACAATATAATGCTACTGAATTTCCCTACTGTCTCAGAACCCAAGAAAACAACTACATTTTCTCAATTATCCCTGTAATAGTAGTAATATAGGAATGACTTTTAAAATTTCTACAAATTTACCAACAGCATTTATAATAATGATCCATATCCATAGACATATCATCATGTGTTTCCTTCCTGTCTACCGAATATGCCAGTGGTATTGATGGTTTAGTTCCCGTTGTATAATAATAGCTTAGTTTAAAAAGAGATGATGAAAATCTTTATTTTTCAGGGGTTTATTGGGAATTTTGTGCCTAGATCAACCATCTATATCTATACAAGTAAAGGACTCTTCCTTGCATAGCACCCCGAAAATTATTCATGTCGGTTTCTTAAAACAATATTATTAATAACTTTTAGTGAAAGAATCCAGTAAATTCCACTTCAGCTTGATGCTTAGTGTCTGGAGGCAACATACCATCACCATCTGCAACACTACCAAAACTGAAGTGGCTGAAATTTATTAGTACTGCCGGTTTCAAAACTGATTTCCATAGAGCACAAACTGTAAAATATAACGAGAAACTGTATTCAGCAATCTATTCAATGCCCCTCAAAAAGATTTCATGTTCTCGGCTAACCCTTTATTCAAACAAATTGGTAGAAATAAATCATTCCCGGTTTCCATGTGTATCGACATAGAACAAAAACGATAACAGATAGCGATAACTGGTCTCTTGTAATCGGTTTAGCGTCTCAAGAGAATATACAATCACCACATGCAGCACAATACCGAAACCGGAAGTGGTACAAATTTACTATTAATAGTACTTCTGGTTTGAATTTTACTGATTTCTACATGGCACAAACGGTTAGAGATATCGAGAAGCGATTTTTTGCAACCAATTCAGCGTCCCAAGAATGGGTTCCATTTTTCCATTAATCTCTTATTCAAAGCGGAAGTTATAGAAATTAGTCATTTCCGGTTTCAACTTTCTGCCGTAAAACAAAAACGGTAAAAATAACAAGTGGTTTTTGCAATCGGTTTAGCGTCCTAAGAACACATAACACTAGTTAACAAAGGTTTTGTTACATAAAAGGAAATACCTGTTCTTAAAGGAACTTTTTGCGCTGAATTCGAATATGCACTCGGTTTTTCTCCATCACGTACGATTTTCCCGTAACAGAGGGGGAAATCCCTCAAAAATTTCCCTTTTCGTTTATTTTACACCCCAAGATCTTGTCCCCTTGCATATACTAACATAGAAATTATACCTAAGTATACTTTGATTCATATTTAACAAACTCTCCAAGTTCCGTAATAATCGCTTTATTCTTTCTAGAGAAATAAATATGTTTGTATGTATACTGTGTGTACTGTTTATTGCACCTTATAGTAATGCTTTCAGATCTCTTAAGTTGAGGTAAAACGTTTTGCTTTATTACCACAAACACATATATAAAATATAATACAATATAATTTACAAGTGTGACAATTTACAATAAACAACAATACAAATGTACCAAAAGGTCATGAAAAACAATCAAAACTATCACAATATATGAAACTTCCATTGGGTTACAAAAACGTACACTACTTCCTTCTTTTGTAAGAAATGTTGCATTCTCTAACAAGACCCCAACAATAGTCCCCCATCATTGAAGGATCCCATCGTTCCTGGTACCTTTTCTCCATTGCCATTATATCTTGGTGGAATCTTTCCCCCTGTTCGTCGCTGAGAGCACCTAGGTTAGCACGAAAGAAGCTGAGGTGGGAGTGCAAAAAGTGGATTTTTAAAGACATCCTACAACCCAACTCTTTGTATTTCTGTATCATGTCCTGTACGATTTCTGTGTAACTCTCAGCTTTGTTATTGCCCAGAAAGTTGCGCACAACGCACTTAAATGCTGTCCAGGCAGCTAGCTCAGCATTGTTTAACTTGCTGTCAAAGCTATCATCAAGCATTAATTTCCTAATTTGGGGACCAATAAACACTCCCGCTGAAATCTTAGCATCACTCAGGTTAGGGAACTTATCTCGCAAATACTTGAAACCTTCACCAGATGTGTCCATGGCTTTGACAAAGTTTTTCATAAGTCCTAACTTGATATGAAGTGGCGGTAGTAATATCTTATTAGGATCTACCAAAGGAGCGTATTTGACGTTGCATTCTCCAGGTACGTAATTCACTCTAGGTTCCCATTCCTTCACTTCATAATGTTTGTCATCAGCTCGGCTATCCCATAAACATAAAAAAAAAAATTGGTACTTCCTGTAACCGCACTGCAGTCCTAATAAAATACCAACTACCTTGAGATCACAACATATTTGCCAACAATGGTCCTTGTAATTTATAAGATTTAGAGAAGTTGACATGGTGTCATAGGATTCCTTAATCTTCACTGAGTGCGCAAGTGGTATAGAAGGTTTTTTATTTCCATTATGTAAAAGGACACCTTTAAGGCTGACCTTTGACGCGTCGATAAATAACCTCCATTCTTCTGGAACGTAAGGAATTCCTAGCTCCGCCATCAACCCATTTATATCCGTACATACGCACACATTATCTTGCATTGAGAAATAGCTTGAAAATTGAACATGCCTTTTCCTGTACACTGATATGTTCGTTTCTGCATCCAATAAGTTCCACTGCTGGAGCCTTGATCCCAGAAGTTCCGCTTCTTGTTTTGTCAGGTGCAAATCACGGACTAGGTCATTAAGTTCACATTGCCGGATGAAATGTGGCTCGCGAACAGTCAGGGATGAACGTTGGATCCTTGGATGTACATGTTGATGTCGATGGTTCATCAAGGTCATGATCATCATCAGAGTCTTTTGGCCATATCTCTTCCCAGTTGGTAGGGGGCTCGGGAAGTGGAAGTTCATCCCCGTGCGGAATAGGTCTAATTGCGGATTTAACGTTGGGATAACTTATTGTGTATGTACTTTTTTTAGAATGTCCCTTAACTACTGTGAGACAAAAATAACAATCATCCAGATGGTTGGTGGGTTCTTTCCACACCATTGGTACAGCAAATTTCATGAACCTCCGTTTCCCTTTGGCCCATGCAAGTAAAGTGACGTAGCACGACGCACAAATTATGTTGGGTGCCCAAGTTTTGTCCTGATCTCCCACACGACATCCGAAATATATATAATATGCTAGTTTCACCGATGGCGTAATGGATCTACACTGTCCTTTAACTACAAACTGGCCACACACATAACAAAAACTATTTGGTGAGTTAACACACGAACGCCGTCCTCTTGACGCCATTGTACTGATCACAAACTAAACTTCTGGTCTTAGTTGGGTATAATGCCGTTAAGATCAAACATGAAAGCACTCTTAGCAGCAAAGACGACTTTGAAAGTGAAGTAGTGTTAAACCACACGTCAATATAAAAATGTACAAAACTCCCTCACCATGTCAAGAACACAAGAAGGAAAGAAATGCGCGGGGGGAGGGGGAAACGATACCGGGAGGGGGGAAAGTGTGTTGTTGACTATTGTAAATATTCATTTTTATGTCTGAGTTTGTAGTAATAAAGCAAATCGTTTTTACCCCAACTCAGGAGATCTGAAAGCATTACTATCAGGTGCAATAAACAGTGTACACAGTATACATACAAATATATTTATTTCTTTAGAAAGAACAAAGCGATTTTTACGAAACTTTTAGGGTTTATTAAATATAAATCAAGGTATACTTAGGTATAATTTCTATGTTACTATATGTAAGGGGACAGGAGCTAGGGGAATAAAATATCTGAAAAAGGGAAATTTTTGAGGGAATTTCCCGAAAATCCCTCTGTTACGGGAAAACTGTACGTGATGGAGAGAAACCGAGTGCATATTCGAATTCAGCGCAAAAAGTTCCTTTAAGATCAGGTGATTTTTCTCATGTAACAAACAAAAAGTTTAAATTTGTTAACTAGTAAGGCTTTTAATATGTTAATTTGTATCAGCTTCTTAACTCTGTTAGTACTGCACGTACAGTCTTAAATACATATCGAATGATATATGCCAAATTAATTTTGAACTTCCAGAACAGGCTGCAAGTGGACTATCTAGATAGAAAGTCGAATATATGACTTGTACGAGTGCTAGTGTAAAACAGATACACTATCTATATTTCATAATTGTCATTCTCAGATTTAAAAAAAAAAAAAAAAAATACACCTTTCAGAAATTACTGCACATTGCATTATAATGAATACACAATGAAACAACTGTATTTTGAAGATAATTATATTATTCCTCTTATAGATACCGGAAGGACTTTTAAGTACTTAAAAACCTTTCGGAATCGACGTAATATTTGCAATTAATTCAATAGGACATTCCATTTGATAACTTATCTCTACGCTCTTTCTTTCAATGTAATTTCTAACAGGGACTTCAAGGACGATACTTATTTTCTAAATTTATACTTTAGTAAAGTATTATTCGCAATGATCTGTGTTTTAAAAAGCGAAAGAAATATCACTTACACACGCACTTTGGAAAGTTACCTCAGGGCGGATATGTTAATATGCATTTTCTATGCACTATACGCAGCATATTAAATCTAAGGGCACTTATTAGCTGAAACATCCCACGGTTATGGCCTGTACGCTGAAGGAGACGCATAATTAATGAAAGCGAGTTATAATCAAAGAATTAGTGGAAGAGAATGTGAGAGGAAACTGGATTATCTCCAGAGCATCCATGGGCACCATGCTGTTCACCACGAACCCTCATGTCTGAGGAACAAACCCAGTAGTAAGTCACATATCCTTTAAATACATATTAAGTCACCATACTCCCTGGTTTGATTTAGGATTTAGATTTCTGGGCTCTCGGCATCTATGGCCATGTTAGCTTGTCACTAGGATTAAAATTAGGATATAGATTTCTGGGCTCTCGGCATCTATGGCCATGTTAGCCCATCACTAGGATTAGGATTAGGAATTAGATTTCTGGGCTCTCGGCATCTATGACCATGTTAGCCTATCACTAGGATTAGGATTAGGAATTCGATTTCTGAGATCTCGGCATCTATGGCCATGTTAGCCTATCACTAGGATTAGGATTAGGAATTAGATTTCTGGGCTCTCGGCATCTATGGCCATGTTAGCCTATCACTAGGATTTGGATTAGGAATTAGATTTCTGGGATCTCGGCATCTATGGCCATGTTAGCCTATCACTAGGATTAGGATTAGGAATTAAATTTCTGGGCTTTCGGCATCTATCGCCATGTTAGCCTATCACTAGGATTAGGATTAGGAATTCGATTTCTGGGCTCTTGGCATCTATAGCCATGTTAGCCCATCACTAGGATTAGGATTAGGAATTCGATTTCTGGGCTCTCGGCATCTATGGCCATGTTAGTCCATCACTAGGATTAGGATTAGGAATTAGATTTCTGGGCTCTTCGCATCTATGGACATTTAGCCCGTCAAATATGAGGGATGACGTCCCTCGGCGAGCACACTAGGAACAAAGGAAGCGGCCTGGGACCTATTAGTTAGGTACCACCCCGACATTTGCCTGGTGTGAATGAGGAAAACCCAGGAAAACTTCATTCAGGGTGGCTGCCCTGAAAAAGCTTTTACACTTTTCCGACCGAGTGCTGGTTTCTTTTATTCGTAAACACAGGGTTTGACGACTTGGTTCCATGACTGATGCTGAAACTCTGTAACTATTAATGACAAAAAATCGTTTATCACATGAGATTAATACTATGATATTTTTCTTTCATAGGACATAAGAAGATTTGGTATAAAGAGCACAAATGCCTCGGTCATCAAAAACACAGACTTAATCAGCTCTGTCTAATACTCTTCCCTCTGAGGTTTTTTTCCCTTTCAGCCAAAGAATGAGGCACAAATCTTTCCTTTTTCCCAGATATTCTCTCAGAATGGGTCGAATTGTTTCGTGATTGGTGTGTGGCACTTCCTCCACCATGTGCATATAGTTATGCAACAGTCTGACCCAGTGATGTAATGCTAGAATTTTTGGTAGGTATACGCTCGATCGTTTTCAAAAGTATAGCGTATACGCAAGACTACTTGGCGTATACACACTCCAATATATATTCATTCTTTCGTAAATTTAAGGTGAGTGTACGGTGGACTATACAAATTTTAGGTGGGTATACGCCGTATACTCCCGTATACGCCCCATTACATCCCTGGTCTGACCACAGCAAGTCGTAAGTACGATCTACATTATCTTCTGAACGACTGGTTGATGGACGTCTTCTTCCGAGGTAACCTGAAACGCCTTCATGTACATCATAAAATCGATTCGGAACCATTCGAACACACGATCACGAGATGGGTAATTCTCGCGGTAAGTAGTTCCGATAACCTAAGAAGTCTCTGTTACTGATTTCCCTAACTTAAAGCAAAATTTCATGTTCGGTTCTGGGAACCAAGGTGTATGGACAAATGAAGGTTCTGAGTTACCGTACCGTTTATAAATCCTACTGTGAGTGAGCTACCAACCAAGAGAACTACCAACTTAAAAAAAAAAAAAAAATGCCTATGAACTTACATGAAATCAAACTATCCAAGGCAACGAATGTCTAATATACACACGAAAAACAACGTGCACAACCTCACGCGTATACAATGAACTGTGAGATTGGATAATGAAGATAGGAAGAGATAAGCTGATGAACTGGACAGGGGGCTTACCTATTTATGAATTATAGCAGAGAATTTTGGATAGCGTAGACAAGATGAAATTGAAAAAGGCCCTTACAAGGACCAAATATGGCGGAACGTGATTGGTTGGAAAATGGACACGAGGACCTACGGGATTGGCTGAAGGCTTCATAAGAATGATTATATATATATATATATATATTTGTGTGTATGTGTGTCTTCATTTATGTTCTAGAGCAGCGTTTTCCAACCGGTGTGCCCTGAATAGGCCGCTGGTGTGCCGCGAGGAATCGAAACAAAATTATTAATTTTATAGCAATCAAAATGGAAAAGGTAGGGAAAAATGTATATTTGTATTTCACATTACTATGAACCTCTACTATGAATCTACAATTTTAAGTTTTATACCAGGTTACTGTTCTGTACATTTCTAATGTTGAAAAAAAAAAAAAAGTTATCATTGTTATGACCATTATTGCTTCTTTGTTATTGCAGACTATTTCGTAACTTGAAAATTATAAATATCATTCAATCCTTTCGACAAATTACCTACATTTGTGTTTTAAAAGTAAAAGAGATTTATTTGTTCGTTCGTTATTTAGTGATCTTCCTTCTTAGTAAAAGGTTGAATACAGTTTTTAAAAAGAAAGCGTATTTTTAGAAACCTGAGTCCAATATTTCATTGCAATTGTTTTCTATTTTTAAATTAGAATGTAAAATAAGCATAATGATTTACCACGGGGAAAAACCAATGATAGAGCTCTCTTCTCTGTAAGAAGGAGATCAATAATCACAGAAAAATACCACTGTGTTTTATATTTACAAATAATATCTATAACTGTGCCGCGAGAATCCAAGTAACACCCATAGTGTGCAGCAAGTTGAAAAAGGTTGGGAAACGCTGTTCTAGAGTGTCTATATAGTGAAGAATATGTTAGATATCCAAAGCTGTAACATTTTAGAGTTTAAAATACAGTGTGTGTTGAAGCTTAGGTCAGTGTTTCTTTTGTTACATTAATATCACATGATAATTTACTGTAATTAACAATTACACAGTACCAGCATGTCCTGGAATTTTGTCAAACTTTGTATTTCTATCTCGAAATAATACTATTAGTCTCATGCATAAATTATTAGGCGAAGAGGTAACTATTACTATAAAAAGTTTCACTCTCTCCTCTAATTTCTGTTTTCAAGATAATCAATCTGCGAGATCACACATCAAGAAACAAGATATTACTTCCTTATTGAACCCATAATTTATGAACGTAATCATATATGTACTTCAAATACGTACGAACCAGCGACTAAGAGTTCCAGCAACAGCTGCTGAATATAATCTCTAACCTTATGTATATATGTATAAAGACTCCCTTGTTGGTGTTACTCATAAAGATCACATACGCTGAACAAGCAGTTTGCTATTTGCAAAAACAGATTCTCATAGTAGATAATTGCTTCAGCTGTTGCGGAATAAACATAAAACAGACAACAGTAGTAGCAGCAAAAAAAAGTTTTAGGATATCAACTTCTTTACCCTGTAGTCTTGTGTAGTTATACTGCCTAATTGAGATATAGCTGGAGAAGTTCTCTTTTAGTTCTACCCGATTTCTAGAACTACGAATTTTGCTCTTTAAATAAATTTTATTATTACTATTTTAATCAGGGTGTCTACTAAAATTCCAAAATAAAATTTCGTGACTTTTTCGTGACCTTTTCTTTACCAAATGATAAAATTTCATGACTTTCTCAAGAGTGAATTTGGGTGCGAATTAGGACGAATTTTCATGCATGCGATAGAAGCGTGCTTTGCTTGCGATTTGGTAGCGTCTGAAGTCGACTGTAGACATTCTTACTGGTGATTTTTGATGTGTTATTGAAAAAAAATTCCAATCTGTACTTATATTTGTACAAATTAAAAAATCGTGACCCAAAAGCTAAATTTCTTGACCTCCATGACCGTTTTCTGATTTCGTGACATTCGTGACCGATAGACACCCTTGACTTGACTTGATTTTGAGTTTAACGTCCCGTTCAGCAGCGAGGTTATATGAGACGTGGACCTACTGATTAACGTGGAATCCGAACCACATGAGATCCCGCCGGGAATCGAACCCGGGCCTCCCACGCCCCGATAGACACCCTGTTAATGGAGTAAATTACATAAGGCGGAACGGATTAAGACTTGGGTATAATGTTTTATAGAAATATAAAATTTAGCTATCATATTAATGATATAGTTCCAGGGACTAGAAGAATAAATAGGGTTTATTTTCAGACAATGGCCTGAGTTTAAAAATGCCAGCTCAATGTATATTTATACAAGATGCAAGATCACAACTAGAGTTTGTTACAGTTATTTGGAATAGTATAACATTGGCAAACAAAACTGAAAAAAAATGAAATGAGATCTTTGAGTTTTACGTCCCACGGTTATGCCGGTTAGGCTAAAGGAGATGGTGATGATGAGTAATGAATGAACTGGTGGAATGAAGAAAGTGGGAGGAAACAGAAGAACCCCGAGGAAACCCACGCACACGGTTATTTGTCCACTACAAAGTTCACTTGGCGAGGGCTGGGATCGAACTCGGGACCCCAAGCACCAGAGGTGAACGCTCTACCATGAACCACTGCGGCAAACAAAATTGAGTCAGTCCAAAAATGTTTTATTAGGCTACTATGCCATAAAATGAATAGAAATTACTACTCACGTAGTCATAAATACTAGAATCAATTTTAAGGATTACAGGCATTAAATGACTGTAGAAAACTTGTTGAAAGAGACTTTATTAAAAAAATATACTAGATAATAGATATCATAGTGAATACTGCTTGCATAACATAGGTATGAGTACCAATGTGTAATACGAGAAACGGACCAACACTAGTTCCTTTGAATTCAAAATAGGAAGAATGTCCAATTCTTTTAATTTAGTTTAATTTATTTTTATCAGTACAGAAGCATAAATTTTAAAGTTCGACAAATGTTATTTGCAGTATTTTTGACGGTGTATTTATCTCGAGACTGAAAATATTTGGTATTAATTTGACAAGGAATTATTGTTTAAACCGATATCATTTTATTATTATTTTTTAATGCTTCAGTAGGTAGGTTATATTGTATGCAATATATGTTTTAATTTTGTTTGGTTAGGTGTTGTATTTTTGCCATTGGGCTGTTCATGACACAAAAATAAACACTGTATTATTATTATTATTATTATTATTATTATTATTATTATTATTATTATTATTATTATTATTAATGTGGTTAATCATCTGGTTTGACCTCAAAATAAAAATAGGGTACGTCTCTACTGTGGGATAAAAGCTTAAGTTGACCCAAAGACTGAGGAAGGATGTTTTATGGTTGAGCTAAAGCAAGTTGAGAAGGCTGGATTATTATTATTATCAGGTTTCATCCGATGTTTTCCTTCTTATCCTGAATCTTGTTTAATACTCATTACCTTATTCTTGATCCGTCATTTCCAACTGAATGCCCTGTTACCATTGCTGCCCAGGGGATGAGACGTAGGTGTACTGGTGTTCCCACGAGATTGAAAAAAAATTCTTGAATGGTGAGCAATAATAGGTCACCTAAGTCTGAGATCTCAAAGACCTTTTCAGTGTTACAACCTCTGTAAGGGTCACACATATGGACATTACGCAAAAATGATTATAAACAACTTGAAGTTTTCGAAATGTGGGTGTGGAGCAGAATGGAGAGAACTAGCTGGATCGAGCGGAAAACGAATGAGAGGGTGATAGAAATGGTGAAGGGAAAAGAACAGCTTTAATTATTATTAAGAAGAGGAAGAGAAGGAACTGTATCATGAGTGACGTGCCAGAAGATATGGTGGCAGGAAAGAGAGGGAGGGGGCGAAGGAGATACAATTAATAGACGATATCAATACAGAAAAATCGTACGTGGAAGACCGTGGAGCTTAGAAGCTTCTCATTGAGTTGCGGCAAGTGACCTGCTAATAATGGCAAATATCTGATGATGATGATGATTCAAAGTACAAAGTGATTGTACGAACACAATGAAGAAGATAATAAACATTTGAAGATACGCAAGCCATTACAGAATATAGTCTAATAATAAATATAGTTTGAATTTTATGTCACACCTTTCATGGCTGTCTTGTGACGCGGTAGGATTCAGATAACTTCTAGATGACCTTAACAAAAAAAAAAAAAAAATCAGAGCATATATTTAGTACATAAATTTACAAAACAAGAGAAGAAAATTCTAAGCGAGACGAGAAATCATACTTCTTGTCTGATTGGCAAGACTACTTGTGGCGTCACAGTTTCTTAGACCCCTTCTGATGAGTAAACATAGTGAAGGGAAGAAGCAAGCAGGTAACCTAGCATTGATAAAACACAGTTGTGACCAGGGATGTTATAAAATAGAGGATCTGCCCTTACAACAAAATCTTGAAGTCATACGTCACAGTTTTGTCACCCCTACTCTACTCTGCCCACTCCGTCCAATAAGATCGCAATGTTTCGAGCCAACAATCATGGCGGAAACGAAAGTAGCCAATCAGACTTCTCGGTTGATTTTTGGCTTCATTGAT
Organism: Thermobia domestica; assembly: GCF_964235325.1. Taxonomy (NCBI): domain Eukaryota; kingdom Metazoa; phylum Arthropoda; class Insecta; order Zygentoma; family Lepismatidae; genus Thermobia; species Thermobia domestica. The sequence goes on along the minus strand of NC_137457.1, from coordinate 299,138,771 downwards.
TTAATAGAATGAAGATACATATGGGCAGATCCTCTACTTTATAACATCCTTGGTTGTGACTGGCAAACAGGAATGTATATAATGAGACGATTGTTTTGTCGTCATAAAATAAATAGCAGTGTAGCGTGTAGGCCTACACCGCGTGAAGGAGCTTGGTTTGGATGCCGTGATATTTTCCCAATACTGAACGGAAGTTGTAGTACATTTCTACCACTCTCTGTTTAAGTAGAGAGATTAAAGTGGAAACGGAACTTACTCTTAGGACGCTTAATTGATTATAGAAAATTTTCTCTCATTATCTACGAGGTATATGCCAAAAAGAGGCCGATATAAAAAAAAAAAAATGATACATAAATTAGTGGTGGGTACAAAAACCGGTTTTTCGGTGTTTGGTTTTTAGAAAAACCGAAACCGGTTTCGGTTTTCTTAAAAACCGGTTCGGTTTTTCATCGGATTCGGTTCCGGTTTTTTTTGCCAAATTTGTTCTATTTCTGACCAGAATAGTGTTTTGTTGTTCTCCGGAAACCGAATCTGTTTCCACAGAAATAGACTTATGTTTTCCAAAAGTTTTCACCGAAACCAGTTTCGGTGAAAACAGAACCGGTTTTGAAGAAAACCGAAACCGGTTTCGGTGAAAAAACCGAACCCATCCCTAATATAAATACATACATTTGCTATTTTTGGACGTAGTCACCATGAACCCTCACACTTTTCTGGTAGTGTGGTACAAGCTTTCGTATATCCTGTCTGTAAAAATTGCTGCTTGAGAGTGCAGCCGATCCATGAATAACTAATATCATGAGTACTTCACTGTCGTTCAAATGCTTCAATACAAGACACCTTTTCATATGAAAAGAAAGAAAGAAATCGCTGGAGGCAAGTTCGGGGCTGTAAGATGACTGAATAGTCCCCATCGAAATCTTTGAATTGTCCCAACGTACAAGCAGCTGTGTGTGGGCAGGCGTTGTCATGGATCAGAAGAATTACATCAAGCCCGTATCCACGGAGTCACGGTGCCCCCCCCCCCCCTACATTTTTGAGCTGGCTACAGGCTTGTTGTAATTGTTCGCCCTTGTTCAAAGAGTTCCACAAGAATCACACCCTTTTGGTTTCACCGTTGCTATGATTTTGTGAACCGATTATGTATTAATTTCTTCGCTTTATAAAAACCAGAGTTCCGCCATTACGCTGACTGCTGTTCGACTCCCCAGTCATAGGCGCCGACTTTGGGGAGGCAGGACACTTTTGCCCCCCAATATTTATAGATGGGGTCCTCGCCCCTCCAATATAATTCAGTCGAAGAAGAATTAGCAAAGAGCAGCAATAATTTCTATCGTAAACTTCGTCGTGGCTTTAATTCAATATTAGAAACAGCCTTTTTATTCGATAGAAAATGCCGTTTTCAAAACGGTGCTTTTAATAGATCACTGAGGCTTCAACCAACACTCTGGCAGCACTGATATGAAAAGTAAAGATCAATGTGGTGCGCAAAGTTGCAGTGAAGTTCTCAAATTTTGAACTTGAATTTGTTTTAATGCCTTTAAACGAATTTGACTTAGGTCGTGAATTTCGCAGCAGAGTAGTGGACCGAGATATGGGGCAGGTGAGGGGGCCCTTCTTCAAACAGTTGATAGAAAATAGCTGTATATGATGATATATTTGTTCATCGTTTGCCCCCCTCCCCCTTAATATTTTCTTTAAGTCTGCGCCTATGTCCTCAGTGATGTATGATATCCAGATTACATCCCTTGTCTCATGTGAGAAAAGATCATTCCCACCCTCACTCCATCGGGCCAAAAATTCACGTGCAGTTGTCATTCTTTTCTCTTTATGAACGTCTGTCAGCATTTTCGTCACCCATCTCGTACACGGATTGTGATAACCAGCTTGCCAGTTACAATTCGATCCACTATTTTCGCAAACAATTCTAAAAACTCTTCGGCGAGCTCAATTATTGTGAACTGGAAATTGGATCGCACTTTCTCGTTAACATGTTCCAGCAGATAGTCCGACTGAACACTAGGTCTTTCGTTACGCTCATTGTCATGAACATTTGGACGTCCTTCCCGAAACTCTGCATCATTGCCTAACCTTCCCTTCATTCATTACTGCAGTCCGTAAATGACACACAATTCCAGATGGACGTCAACTGAATTCTGTCTCTTGCCGTTCAGAGATTGTATAATAGATCTCACTTCACATCTGGTGTTTTGTGTTACGGCAGCCATTTCACCTTACCGCTACTCGCACGTACGCAACTTCATTCGGGCTACACTAACTCTTGAGGCAAGCACAAAATACTAGGGCATGTTCCTGCGCATATACACAAATTTATCAGAATTGCCAACCCCGCGTTTAAAATTATCGGCCGTTTATCGACATGTGCCTCGTATTAAGGTTTCTAATCTATGGTGATCAAAGTTAAAACCGGAACTGGTTGATTTATGTCTCTGCCGATTTGATTAGAGATTAAGAGGGAAAATAGTACCTATTCTTAAAATGGTAAGTCACTTATCGTCTTCGCTCTATGTAGATTATATAAACCAGAAGTCATAGTGGATTTCTACCAGTTCCAGTTTTAGTAGAGAGTTAAGGATAGAAATAAAATGTATTCTTGCAAGGCTTAATCGATTGCAGGAAAATTCTTCTACCCATTACCGTTGTTACCCTATAGTGGTCATCGTTTAAAACTGGAAATGGTTCATTTCCTGACATTTCTGGTTTTAAGTGAGAAATTACAGTTAAAATGGAATACACCCTCCATTCCAAAAGAAACCCAACTTTTGAAAACAAATAGTACCACTAGTGCCATCTGTTGTAATATTTTACCGGTAGATGGCGTAGTCCCTCATTGACAACTGGCATAAATGTCATGACATTTGGATGCACGGCAACAAAGTTCTTGCGTTTCAACTGTCAGTGTGTTGTGTACATCGGTCGGAAAATGAGTTTCAAACAACGAGCTGCAATTGAGTTTTGTGTTAAACTGGGTAAAACTTTTAGTGAAACGCACCAAATGCTACAAAATGCATATGGTGATGGGTGTCTATCCCGTACGCAAGTTTACGAGTGGTTCAGGCGATTCAAATCGGGTAGAGAGACGCTGGATGATGACGAAAGATCAGGCCGTCTCAGAACCGGATTATCGGAAGAAAACATCGAAAAAGTGGGTGAATTCATCAAACATAACAAAAAATCGTCGGTGAAAGTTATTGAAATGGAATTAGGCATTCCTCAAACAACCGCATACCTCATTTTGACCGAAGTTTTGGGCCTTAAGAAGGTTAATTCGCGGTTTGTACCACACAAACTCACCGAAGACCAAAAAGTTGATCGAATTGCGCATTGCAAAGACATCGTTAAAAGTGCTCGGCAGGATCGAAACTTCTTGAAATCGATTGTAACTGGTGACGAGACGTGGTGTTTTGAATATGAGCCCGAAACAAAGCGGCAAAGTGCTGAATGGAGAGCGCCGGATGAAGGAACACCCAAAAAAAGTCGCTTGGTGAAGTCAAAAGTTAAGGTGATGCTGATTTGTTTTTACGATTCAAAAGGAATTATCCACAAAGAATTTGTTCAGCCCGGCCAGACAGTCACTGGAGAGTTTTACTTGGGCGTCATGAAGCGTTTGCTGGCAAGAATTCGTCGTATTCGGCCCGAATATCGCGAAATCGGCAGTTGGACTCTTTTGGACGATAATGCACCATCACATCGTTCGCGACTTGTAACTGAATTTTTGGTCAAAAATCACATTATTCGGTTGCATCGTCCGCCCTATTCACCAGATCTCGCTCCGTGCGATTTCTATCTGTTCCCGAAACTGCATTTGGCGATGAAAGGAAAGTGGCACGCATCGATTGATGCTATTGAGAAGGCGACGACCGCCGTCCTAAAGACCATTCCAATAAAGGACATGGAGAAGTCGTTTGACAACTTGTTGGAGCGTGCAAATATGTGTATCGATGCAGAAGGGGAATACATTGATTAATAAAAATGATTTGTTCCAAAATGTACATTGCTTTTTTGTTTTTTTAAAACGTTCGGTTTCTTTTGGAATGGAGGGTGTATATTCTTGGGAGGCTTAATTGATTGCAGAAAACCATATCTCGATATCTGTTACAGTTTTTACTCTATAACGATTAACGTTAAAATCAAAACTGGTTAATTTCTGCTCTTATTTATTTTCAAAACCTTTCGTATTGTGTATTTGTGTGCCCAACGCTTATGACGTCACAAACCGCGCAACCAAATTTCTAGTCTACAAGAAAATGTTTTGAAATACAGTGAATGTAAAAAGTATTCATACACCTCATAAAATGGTAACATGTAACTTATCCCGGTGAGAAAACACCACATGAATTGAAAATTTGTATTTTATTTCTTCAAGTGTAGGAAACATAACACAAAAATACACTGATAAGAAACAAATTAGGACTGCAGATAAAAAAGAAGCTACTATTCGTGCAGGAAATTCAAAAAGGTAGTGAAAAGAAAGAAATATCAATCAACAAAAAGTATTCATACATTTCACTTAGTGCCTTTGTTTTGGTCAAATTGGGCCACTTTAGTACTTCGTAGGAGATCCTTTTGCTGCTTTAATAGCTTTAATACGCTTTGTCATTGACATTACCAAAGCCTTGGTCTTTGATGAGAAAATTTTCTGCCATTCCTCTTGCAGAGCATTTTGCAAGTCTTGTTTATTCTAAATCGGTCGTTTTCTAATCTGTTTGTCAAGGTAGTCCCATAGACGCTCAATGGGATTAGTGTAGGGGGATTGGGGAGGTGTTAGCATGTACTTTGGCATATTGTACGAGATGCAAAGGCGCGTGTTTAAAGCGGAATGCTTTGGATCTTTGTCCTGCATGAATATGAAGTTTTGTCTAATGTCCATTTGTCAGCAGATGAATGGGGATTCGATTTTAAAATATCAGTGTAAAGATAATGGTTCATAATACCATCTATAGAGTGCAAGGACCCTACACTAGATGCACTCATACACCCCCAAACCATGATAGAACCACCACCATGTTTCACTGTAGGTTTCAGGTTTTGTTTTCGAAACTCTGTATTCCTTTGCCTCCACACCATGGTTCGTCCATCGGATGCAAAAATGTTGAATTTGCTTTCATCCGTAAATATCACACGGTTCCAGAATTATTGTGGTGTATTTCGGTGTTCTTTGGCAAATGTTAACCTTTTCTTCCTATTGACTTCACTCACAAAATATTTTCTTCGGGCTACCGAACCATGAAAGCCACGCTTTTTCAAGTAATCGCGAATCGTAGAATGTGAGACATGCACTTTAAGTTCGTTATGAAGCTGACTTGCAAGCTCTGACACACTCAGACACAAATGCTTTTTATTTATTGAACTATCAATGACTGACAACACGTATTTAATTTGACTGGACGACCTGTTCTATGTGCATTTTTCAACGTTTTTCTCTGTCCTATTCTATCAATAATACTATGAATAGTCCCTCTAGGCTTACCAACAATGCTTGTGATTTCAGAAAGTGAATTACACTGGTTATGCAGACGAATTATAATTCTTCGTTCCTCTTCTGTAGTTTCACGAGCCTTATGCCCCATACTACCGCACTTCCAAACTCCGCGATAATGTTGTGAACTAGAATGCACTCCACGGGAATGTAGAACAAACTAGAGTGCCTTTATAGGCCTGACATTCGTTTCTGTACACGGAGAGTGAGGTATTCCTGTGAGAGTTGTGGTACTGTATGAATACTTTTTGCACATTAATTTTCAGACTTTTCCATTTTTGTCCCTGTAAACCAAGGTCAAAATAGCATTTGTTGTTTATACTTCCCCCAAGTCTTCCTTCCCGGAACACCTTTTTCTAATTGCCCAGTGAGTTGGATCTACATATCATGGAAGCGGGACAAAATCACATTTTTTTTTACAAAAATATTGCCTGTATGAATACTTTTTACACTCACTGTAGTTCTTAGTTTACTTAACAGCATTTTGTACATGCTCCCTGGTTCACCTTTTACATTTCTGTTATTCTTTATCGTATTTAAGGTAAAAAGAAAAAAAAGTCAGAAACAGTTTAGCGAAGAACTTTAAGCAGAGTGGCGTGGGTCCATAAAAACTTGACCCATGACACACTGACCCACCACCCACCGTAATCCACTCTGACGCACCCATAGAGACCTGCACGGGCCGAATTTTTCGGCCCGAGCATAATCCAGCCCGAATGTACCTAGGTCCGGCCCAGCCCGGGCCCGAAAAGTTTTGGAGATTTTCGGCCGTAGCCCGGCCCGGCCAGATAAGTTTTTTTTAATTCTTGGCCCAGGCCCGACCCGGGCCCGATAAATTTTAGAAGTTTTTGGCCCGACTCCGGCCCGATAATTTTTTTTAAATTTAGCTCGAGCCCCAATCTTTCTCAAAATTTAGTATTAAACTTGACCTAACCCTCAGAAACATTTTCTAAACTCTGGTTCACAACCTGATGCTTGCCTCCGGAATGGTACCATTCATTGCCTCCTAGAACTTTGCCTGATATCGAGAGAACAAAAACTCCATTTTCTGTAACAAAAATCTAACTTAATTGATTTTTAGCATATAGTGACGATGGCAATATTGTTTAGCGACAGGCAAAACTTTCCCATCCCTTCTTGTCATATTTTGGGTTCAGTGAAGGTCAAGGTCAGAGCTCAATTTACCGCGCAATGCCTGCAATCCTCTATAGTGAAAGTGGAGCCGCTAAGCAACACAAACTGTAAATAGCTATTGCATTCTTTGTAACATTTTTCACGGGCACACTTCTTCAACGTTTGGCTTTATTCCAATTATCGTTTAACGAAAGTCAATAATTTAAAGAATTGCAATTAATCGGCCCCAGCCCGGCCCGACCTGAAGAAATAACAGAGTCGGCCCGCCCAAGCCCGGCCCGTGCAGGTCTCTACGCAGCCACCAAAATCCATCAACTCTGGCCCATGATCCACGCCCTTCTCTCCACTGACTATAGAGTTTACACTTGTAATAAAACAAGACTGTGAAAGTATTACTAATCGGAGTTTGTATTTCTCCGCTCAATCACTCGAGCCGCTCTGTTACAATACCGGTGGATCTGACCTTTACGATATAAAATGGTACGCGTAAAGTATTTGCCATGGGCCAAATTATTCAATTATCATCATATGTAATTAATTCCTTGTTCAATTACAGATACGTTCAGTGGAAAATAGGATGAAATTTAAAAGTCTCAAATCAAGATAAAGTAGGCGGAAAAAAGTGTAAAATTCGACTGTCTCGAAAGCCAAGTAGTAAGTCCTATATTGCTATTATCACAATTACAAATATCAATATCCAAAAGTGCCTAAGTTCTTTTTTCACTTAGATATACTCATCTCAGATAAGTACATAGAAACAAATGAAAAATGAAGAAAAATGAAAGCCTTGAAACTAAATCGTTGACAAATTCACCAGTGTTGAGAAAATGTTGTCTACAATGCATTGAGCAGCGTGGGTCGGTGGGTCATGGTGGGCTGCAGTGGGTTACGATCTGTTGACCCACAACCCACTCGCAAATCTTGACCCACTCTATCTCTGACGTTAAGATATTCTTTAAGATCTCTTATGGGACGCAAATCGACTACTTTAGTCAATCTCAAACAGAAGTGGGATTTCTAAAGAACAAGCCCCATAGTTTCATAAGCATTTACTTCAGTTTATTTATAGCAACGTCAAAGCAAGAGTTTACAACCAAAAGAACGCATACTTCACGACCAGTCGAGTGCAAGCTTTTGTTCAAGTTTTACTCATTTACCCTAAAGCATTTATTAAGAAATAAAGTGGGGAAAAAATGCGACTTCGCATGTTTTTGTTCATCTAGCAAGCTGAAAAGTACTTCAACTTGAGGCAGTGGCACGAAATAGGAAAAGAGCTTTCTTCCCTTAGCTAAAACCGGAAGTCACACCCAGAACCCCTCTTCAGAACTTTAAGGTGTGGCTTAACAATTCGGTCTCCAGACGACCCAAATTAGGCTCAAGGAAGATATATTCTACAAACGGTACTTTTTTTTTTTCTTTTCAATTGTTTCTTTGCTTTTATTCAATGTTATCCATGCATTTAGCAAAACGAACATGACTTCTTGACAGTAAAATATAGGTAAAAGGTAAAAACGATTGCCATCACTTACAGAAGAATTACATGGCTGAGATGCTTAAGATTCACCTTCAACCATCAAAGGAATGAAGCAAGGGAAATCCACAACAGATGGGGAGGAAATGGGACAAAAATAAACATACATCACGTCAAACCAGAATAACTGGTAACTGTACTTCAGGATCTTCACAATATTCATTCTCTTCCTCAGACAAATGTTGCTAACAAAGCGCAGAGACTGCGTTCGACTCCCGGTTCAGGAACAGTATTTTTGATACTAATTAAATTCATGAGCAGGGGCAGGTTGCGCCTATGTCATTTTTGGGGGAAGCTTAATTTTTAAATTGAAAAAGCAGCAATCAAACCTTAAGTACATTATAATGATGGTTTTAAGAATGCTAAATTCAATAAAATTTAGTCTAACAAGCAAAAACAGAAAAAAAAATCTTGGCCATCTTTCTTTTGTCACAGCCAACTTTGACCGCCTCTACTACTTTTCTTTAGGGGGGGGGGTAATCTGGAGAAGTTGTACGCATGAACTTGGGGGAAGATAGGCACCACTCCTCATGAGGCAATTTCGGAATTAACTTAAGAAGTAGGGAGCTCAGAGCTAAAATCTAGACATAATGACGACAGGCCGTAAGTGTTGTCTTTGCATCATCCAGTTGAATATGCGCCATCTTGAAACTATAGCGCTAGGCGTTCATGTTGCAAGCCACTTCCTCTGCATTTTCACAACACGCATACAAACTCTACTAATACATACTTATTGATACTTTTACGATGATTAAATGAATTCAGTTTTATAATTAAAGAACTCGTTTTTTTCGGTGGGGTGGGGGAGGGGATTCGGTCTATCTTTAATAAACCGTAATTGTTTTCACGATCATTTTGTCAGTTACTCAGGGCCGGATCTACGGGGGTACTACGCGTTCGCAGGAGGCGCCAGATGAAGGGGCGCCAAACTGGAAAAGGAATTTTGTGTTTTAAATGTAAATATTTATTAGATAATTTTTTTTTCAAATAGCAATTTTGTACAGACTGAGATACAGATAAAATACATCAAAAGGACAATAAAGTCGATTCTTTTCGTGGTTGGTTGTAAAAGCTCCTTTACAAATGAAATGGATCTGTACATCAATGAACACCAATTCCACACTCACAAGTAATGCTAGTTTGAGGAAAATTTCCCGCGGCGAAGGTAGAATTGGGAAAGATTTTTTAAAGAGGGAAAAAAGGAAGTTTTCGCTAATATGAGATCAAATGTAGGGAAATTTAACTTTTCAATAGATGTTATATTAAGCACTACGGGCTACGGCAGTACGACTAAAGACGGCGGCATTTTTTACACAATCCCTCCATATGCACAAAATACAAATGCAACAGACTCTTCTTTCCTCTTCCAACAACCCTCCCGCGACCTTGCTAGAGGATGTCATTACCAAAATATGTCTGAAATAGGAATGAATCAACAAACGAAAAGAAGTCAACTGCACTGTTGCTTATGAACTGGGTGGCATTATCACAGTAGAAAGAGATGTCTTCAAGGGTGCTCCGCCCTATCGTAAACCATGTCCGCGCATAGTAGACCTATTTTGGTTCAATGACCACAATTAATGGTTGAGAAATGTCAGCATAAATGAAATTACATTATCGACCTTCAAGAGACTAAGCTTTTGTTGTCTATTGCTCCAAGAATGGGAGCGAATACTACGAAAAGACAAGCGGTATAAATTGAATTTTTGATAAATTGAATTTTAACGCTGGCTCACAATCGCCTCCACTACTTAATGCTCACTTTGTTAATGTCTATTAGTCCATTTGTCACTCGTCAAAATTTTCGTTTCTATCCTGAGTCGTTTTGTTTTGTTTCTTTTATTTATACTTTTAGACATTTTAGTAAAATTCAGGAAGTGTACAACTTCTTTTCAGCATCAAATTACCGCTGGGGCATTCTAACTAAACATTCATCAGCATTGACAGTAAAACCTATCAACAGCACTCGCTGGGAGAGTAAAATTGAAACCATATTACCCTGAAGATATTATCCAGAGTAAATTTATGAAACAGCGTATGAAGCCTCCCAAGACAGACAGACACAGGCAGACAGACAGATAGACACACACACACTCTCTCTCACTCACTCTCTCTCTCTCTCTCTCTCAGTAGAAACACTGCTTTGGGAATTTTGAGAATTGCTAGAAACTTGCAGAGTTTCGTTTCTTCGCTGTAGAGTCACCTGGCATTAGATACTGTTTAAATTAATGCGTTAGTAAAATGTCACCTCCGGTCTACAGAGTTCAATTAATCTCATCAAAAGTGTTCAAGGGTTTATTCAAATAATAATAATAATAATAATAATAATAATAATAATAATAATAATAATAATAATAATAATAATAATAATAATAATAATGTCTGTTGATGGAATGAATGGTGCAATTATAGACGCAGCAGAGTTTGCACACGAAATCGGAGTCAAACTCAATTTCGCCCAAGAAACATGAGAAAACAATTATCTCATGAAAGTGAGGATAAACTTATTAAAACAGAAAAAACATCTTTCAAAGTCAACTTTCTTAATGTTATGCTTAACAAAACAATCACTTCACTGAAAAAAGTTTCCAAATTATGGAAAACCATAATAAATGCATTGAATTTCTATACCAAATACACCATCCGGAAACATGGGGTAAAGAGGCTTTGAAAAAAAGCATGTATGAATCGTGAAAGTATGTTGAGTAATGAAGAGGAACGTGATATTGACGGAAATGATCTCTACAACGAGCTCCAAATATTTGCATCTATATTCACCTCCTCTACCTTTCGTGTCAAAGCCTTGTTCTTCATCATAAAAAATGACTGTGTGGATTCATTTCCAAACATTTTTGTAAGCTTAAGAATATTCCTCACTCTCCAAATGTTAGTGGCCAGTGGTGAACGGAATTTTTCTAACCTAAAATTAATAAATAACTATTTGAGATCAACTATTTATAATCTCAAGCACGATTAGATGAACTAGCTTTGATGACCATTAAAAAGACATATTCAGTGAAATGGATACGAAGTAATGAGATTTTGCCAAATTGAAAGCCAGAAAAGTGTCTTTACAACATGGACTTTCCAGTAACAAAAAAAAACGAAAATTACTTGTCAAAGTGCATCTTAAGTATGTATCTTAGTTGTGTCTTGTGCTTATCTATTAATTATTAAAATTGAAACTTTGTTTAGTACTCACCCACAGTCAATTAGATATAAATTCGCCATTTTTCGTTAATATTTACAGTGAGACTATAGATACTGCAGAAATTTGCGATTGTAACAATTATTTGAAGAATTTTTGTCCATTACAAATTTATACTTTTTTATTATAATTTAGGTAGGGGCGCCGAAATATTGTCTGCTTACACTTAAGAAATGTCTAGAATCGGCCTTGCAGTTACTGCACTAGTTTCCGGTATTTTAAAAGCTGTTTAATCATGAAAATAAGTTGGCACATATTGATCTTATTGAGGTACTATAAATGAAAAGTAATCAATATATTGTATTGGATATTAACACTGAAAGGATATTTGAGGATATTATCCATATACAAGTGATAAATTTTTATGAAAGGATTTCGAAGCGTACTTCTCTAGCAACTGAGAGATCCTGTGCTAGAATCCCGAAACTCCGAGTGTTTCTCAGACCCAAGAAGCGAATGCTGAATATTACCTCTAGCATATCTTCTTTCTAGCGAGGACACGATAGCTCATAGGTAGAATGCTCACCTCTCGTGCGAGGAATTCCAGATTCGATCCCTGGCCATGTCAGCATGAGCCCCCCCCCTCCAGCTCACGAAAATGCATACGTAATATAGCAAACCACGTACCACACGTAGGTTAATATAACAACCATGGTCTGGGCCCCCTAAAATAAAACGAAGATAGCCTGTAGAGTCGTTTTGACATATGATTATCGTCATACTAAAGGCCTGATTACTGCAGGAAACATGTTAGTCGAACTCTTTAGTATGGCACTAATCATGCGCCAGAACGACCCTGCATAGGCCCAGCAGGTTTACTTCTTTCAAAACAATCCTTTCCGTTTCCATGGTCATGTTCCCAGTTTAAAATGACATGAAATTTCTAGTTTTACGATATGACATCTATACCTAAACGTTAAAGGTGACAGACGATTAATGGACTGAATGATCATGTAAGATTTAGTGTAATGAGAATGTAGAAGAAAACGAAAGGACCTGAGAAAACCCACGGGCATAAAGTTATCCACAAATCAATTTGGCCTAGGAAAGAACTGGGGACCGCAAGCACCGAGATAAGCGCTCTAAGCCACCGCGACCATTTAGTGTTTAAAAAAAATGTATATGGAGCACTGTGAATAAAAATAAATAAGGGTACTTACTTTGGTGAAGTTTTCTTGCAGCCACAGACGCATGCTGCTATAACAGCTACAAAAGCCACTGTGCTCCCAGCAACCACAGCCCACAACCAAGTCTCTGGTCCATCCGAGTCTCCAACCATCCTCAATCCACAGCCCGGGAAGGCTGCACCTCACCCGGGATCATCGTGCACTAGAAAGCAAAAAGGAACGAAATATATTCAACCATATCTGAAATGTATTCTATAATAATAAAAATAACGGGTTTATTAAAATCTTAATTATAATGGGCAAACGTCAAAGCCTGATGAGTATGTAATAATAAACATTCATACCAATACATGTTGCTACCTACGCTATTGGGGTGTTTAATTGTGAAGACAATTTGCAGATTTAAAACTATTAAAATGACCGCGGATTAAAATGCAGATTCTCGGGAATGGTCCGGAAGTGAACATCACGAAGTTGTTCCTTCATTATTTTGGATTAAACCATACTTACAGGGACCCAAAGTCCTTGTGAGTATGATACAAAAGATCCTGTTGTTATGATTTAATCCCCAATGCAGATCAACCCAAGACTGGTAGGCCACACACGACGACGGACGAGGCAACAACTGTAGCAGTGTTGGCATTATTCAGTAAAAGTGCCAAGAGAACTAATCGTGAAAATGGTGTTAGTCGCACCTGAATCATGCGCATGTTTTGCCTTGAATACGTGGCACCTTCATAAACAGAAGATGATCCAGATTGTCGTCCGGAATTTGCTCAAAGGGTCAGAGAGCAGCTACGACTGAACTCCACATTTGCCTCTGATGTGTTGTTTATGATGAGGCAAAAAAAAAAAAAAAAATTAAGTGTAGAGTGAGACTGACGAACAAAACATGCGCTAGTGGTCGGATTGTATTGTGGATTGGTGTGACGCATCCGCAGGTGTTCCCGGCAAGATGAAGTGTGGTGTGGCGTGCCGTATGGGAAACTCGCGTTCTGTCCACTCTTCATCGACATGACTCTAACGGTGATGGATTATAGGAATGTTCGAAGATGATATCTTACCATTACTGCTGTCGGAGGATGGGTCATAAGTTTTTTACCTGCACGATGGCGCCTCACCCTATTACGGTACATGTGTCCGTGAGCACCTTGATAAGCAGTTTCGCAATACGTGGATTGGTCGGCAAGGTGCTATGAAACGGCCATCTCATTATTCTGACATGACCCCACTATTACTTGTGGGGTCATGTGAAGTTCGTTGTGTATGCGGTGAAAATTAGAGATGTTTAGCGTCTCAAGGAGCGAATCGTGGACGCATGTTACAACATTAAAGCTAACACTTTACGCAAGGTTTTGTATAACCGGAAACTCAAAATGCATCTGACAATCGACTGGAATGGGGAACACATTGAACACGATCTGTAAAAGTAAGTGCTCACCGGTATATAACCAAACTCACTTGTTGGGAACAAAGAAACAGTCATAACTTCGCGATGGTTCGTGTTAAAGCAAAAGTAATAATGTTATTCAATTTCTACGAAAATTTGCTATTACAATGATGTATCACATACTATGGTTTCAATGTAAGACAATTGCGTAAAATTCAATATGACGGACGTCATTATGATGTGTTGTCAAACATTTCCCTTATCCTTATTCACCAACATTGCTACTTTAGTTATATGTTACAGCGTTTACAACTTGTTAGGGTGTGTCCATACTTTTGGACTACCCTGTATAAGTAGTACCGGTATATGCAACATGGAATCGAACCAATTACTGAGTTTTACAAGTGAGTGCTTTTATGAAATAGCGTATCTCATAAAACAAGAAACAGCTCGCAGTAGTAGTTGGATTGGGTCTAAGAAACACACTACAAAACAACCACGAAGCACAGCTATCTTTTTTACAACATTCGAAGTATTTCGAGTGGCAGAATTCGTGGAAGTTCAAACGGATGATTGCCATGTTTTCTTTGTAATGTAAAGGTCTGCTATGAATGAACTCTGAAATCTTGTACGTCCAGACTAACAACTATCGTCACTACGGTCTATAATTATCAAAATATTTCAGCCTGTTTCTCCACAAAATATATTATTACGTATTTACGTCGTGCGTGTTCCTTTAAATGCTATTTAAAGAAAAACAGCACATTGTATAAATAGCCCACAGAATAAATATTACTGTATGACATTCAGCCTTTCCTTTCCCATTTAAAAGTCGGAGAGTTATGCTCAGAAAAATCTAAAATTTTATACGTACGAAACCCGTTCGGAAAGTAACCTCCGATGGGTTAAAAAAAAGAAACACCAAAGTAAAGAAGAATAATTTATTATATGCATTTGAAAACTACTCATTGCTCTATTTTTCAACATAACTAAACTAACTAACTAACTCTATGGCTTATGAAACCCGGTGGTTCAATGCCGCGTTCACAAAAGCTCTCCACTGACTTCTATCCTTAGTAAATTGGATCCGGTTTCTACTTTGTATTCCAATCTCTGCCAGATCCATCTTATTATTGTCCTCCCATCTGCGCCTAGGTCTTCCTAATGGTCGTTTTCCGATTGGTCTTCCAGTCAAGACTTTGAAAGCGTTTCTACTTTCTTCCATTCTAGCTACATGACCCGCCCACCTAAGCCTCCTAGACTTGACGACCCTAACAATGTTGGGTAAACCATATAAATTCTGTAGTTCCTCGTTATGAAGTTTCCGCCATTCCCCATTCCCGTTCCTCTTAGGTCCGAATATTCGTCTCAGGATCTTGTTCTCAAATACTTTTAGTCTATGTTCTTCCCTCAGAGTAAGTGACCATGTTTCGCAGCCATAGTTTCCATAAACATTCAGGTAATTATCATATCTCTACACTAACTTAGAAATTCCATCAGCATAAAATCTCCCGCCTGTGTCTTGAGCCAGCCTAACCTCCATGCCATATAATACAATCCTGGAAATTTGTGGAAATTTATCGGGAAGGCCCGAGGTTGTGAAACGTCGATTTTCACGAACTGTTCCATCAATCTTATGAACGAATTCATCAGTGACTCCTGATGGCCTGCCACTCCTCTCTTTGTCAAGAATGTTGGTTCGTCCACTTTTAAATGAACGAACCCGTTCACAAACAACCCCTCCACTTATCACACTTGGTCCGTGCACGGCAAACCTCGCATTTGGCGGGGTTTTCTATTGCAGTACACAATTTGAACTAGTGACCAGACTACCTTTACTCTACCACAACTGGATGCAGACTGATTGATCTACCGCGCATGTCTGTGCAAAATTGGTAGCGCTACCCCCCACTACTTCACGCATAGTGAACAATCGGAGGTTACTTTTCGAAAGCGCCTCGTATAAAAGATTAATTGTTAAGACTTACTAATGCTGTGAACAGTAATTTTTAAAATGAATGTATCGTTAAATAGCATTCAGGTATGACGAGTCTCGAAAACGAGACGAGAACATTTTTAATTCAAGAATTCGAGATTTTTTTCGTCTTGTGGACAAGTTACACGACTCAAGTATTGGATTTCAAACAGTTTTTAGTGTTACATGACTAATGATAGGGGAAAAATGGTAAATTATTTTCTTTATTTTTCATAAATCAATATCTTATTACCCTTGGACAGTGTATTTTTTTTCTCGGAAATATCAAGAACAGGTAGTTAGTTTATTCTTGGGGTTCAGTTGTTTTCGGACAATTTACTCATAAACGACTCATTCGAATTTGTTCATATTTCATAATTGTCTCACTAACATCCCTACAATATGAAATACATCATTTCTGAATAATAAAAATGCACTAGGATTCGTTTAATCTCTAAGGTAAGTTTTTGTCTTCGGGCAATTTTGTCGTACCCTAGTCGGCTCAAGACTTCACTTACAAACTAGTATGTGCCCTATCCAAATATCCAAGTTTCACAATCCCGCGGTACTTCCGAAACAATTTTTATAGACGTGGTTGGTGAGTACTTAAATCATATGCCCATAGCCAAAGTTCCTGTATAAAAATTGTTTCGTGAGTACCTTAGGATTCTGAAACATGAATTTTTAGATAGAGAACATATTAGTTTCTAAATGAAGTCTTGAGCAGGGTTGGAACGTGCTTAAAACATGAAAAAGGTGTTCAAAATGATTTAAACATGTTTTTAAAACACATACGAAAAAACATGTTTTAAACATTTTAAACAGTTTAAAACATGATTTTAAAGATATTTTAAAATGTGTAATAACGTGTTTAGTAAGACTTTTTTGCTCTTGCAACCGATCTTTTCATTTATTTTATTTTCGTTAACACTACACTCTGTTGGGTACACAACATTTCAGTATAGATTAGTAATTAACTTATTTTATATCACGACCCCTATTTACTACACCCTCTTGCCAATAACTCTCGGGGTAAGTACTTTCTTGGTTGTAATAAGCATTTTAGGTAATTTTAAAATCTACCTACAATAGAAATTTCACACAATCTACCAATATACATGGCAAAACAAAAGTCCTCACCATCCTTGTGTTTTGAGAACGGGTTGAGGGAGAATGATGAAACTTGGAAGTGGTCTGACATATCAGATGGTGCTATCAAGCATCATAGCGGACATCTTTGATTGGTGTTTGAAATTTCAAATGCAAAGGGAGATGAGATCAAATGCATGATGAGATTTTAGTTGCAAAATGTGATTACTATTTCAGAACACTGATGCTAATAAAATTATTTTAAAATAATACATTTTTGAAAAGTAATGTTTGAAGCACACTTCATGTTGTGCTAACTTTAGAATATTTTCTGCAAGCCTATGTAATTGGTTGTCTTTTGAGTCAATAATTTATTGAAGAAAGGTAATATTTAGGGCGTTCAGAACACAATCGATTCAAATCCATTTTCAATATAAAGTTCAGTTTTGCTCTGCACATGAATTCTATTTTAAAACGTAATATCTTCACAGTCAAGAGTCCAAAACAAATGTAACTAAAACCATGAGAAAGGATGTGGGATACTTTCATATGACAACCGCAAGACAGAGGCTTCAGTGGGACAGGAGGGCAACCGCCCCCATCCCTACTCTGGATTTCAGATTTTGGGGGCAGTAAAGCAGTTTAGAAATATTTTTAATAAGCAAAGTCCAACAGAACAAGCTTTAGGTCCTTACACCGAATAAATACAAAATTATACAAAATTCTAGATTGCATCTTATCATGTAGTTTTTCTTTCTTTCATCTTGGATCTGTGGTTGTGAAAATATGACGTTTTCCGTTGGTTTTTTTTTTTTTTTTTTTTTTTTTTGACATCCTACATTTATTTAAAGTAATTATGCATCATTGAGCTTGACTTTTAATCATTCCCACGCTGCAGCGTACACAATATAATGTTAATATCTCAAATTTATGAGCAAGGAGGGGGAAATTAGACTCCCTCCCCCTCCATCAACACCCGTATCTAGCGGTTGTCCTCTGAAACTCTAGTGCACACCCTTTCACGTGTTTTTGTTTAATTTATTTGTGGTTAAGTGCTTAGAACTTTGCTGCCCTTGCAGGAGCCGGGCAGCAGAACTTCATTTTGTCTGCACACACATCACGATACAAAGTATGATAAAAGCCAGTTTGCAATCTCGTTGATAGCATAGGATGCACAGATATTCTTTTTTTTTTTTTCCTCTACGTTCTTCTTTTTGAGCAGCAAAATAAGAAGTGCTTGCTTACTATTAACAGCCATTTCTCAAACTGGAGTAACTTGAGACGGTGGGAATGCTTCTACGAACTATATGAACCGGATAGTCGCCGAATGGACACTGAAATATCGAACCATGAACGTCTATATGTGTTTCTGTGTGTTCCATATATTTCTATGTGTCCTGGCAATACCATTCATAATTTGGGCAATAAAAAGAGGAGGAGGATAGAAAAGAACAAGAAACCTCAGTAGCTGCTGTCGGTTGCCTGTCTTTTCACAAGCAATGACGCAACTAAACGTCACTCAGTGACTGCGAGCGAAGCGACCCTTAGTGTACGTACGGATGGAATCTGCCCTTGATAAGTTCACGTTTTAATACTCTCCCATCGGGAATTGAACTCAGAACCACATGTACAGCGGTGGACACTTCTAAATGGTACACCTTAGCCGTAAATCTCCATATGGCTGTACCATTTAGAAGTGTCCACCGCTGTACCAGAGGGCCACGCGCAAGCTGCTAAACCAGTGAGGATGGCTATTTATAGTACTTAGCCACTAATAGGCTTTGCTACTAATTGTTTCGTATCATGTAATAATTTATCAACTGACTTGTGTATAGCGTAATCTAAAGGCAGTATAGTATTTCCACAACCATGAGAAAAGATTTTTTTTTTTAAATGAAACACAAGCAGCGAAATGAGTATGCACGTAGCAGAAAACTTTTTGTCTTTAATCATCTTCACAACTCCAGCCAGCCTTACAAATACCAGATATTCAAAAATCCTAAGGCGTGTTTCCTGGGTCATCTAACAGTATAAATATACACGTGTGTATATATATAAACGAGGATTCTCTTAGGAAACAGGTTCCATCCATATATTGCAAATAATGTATCCTCGCTGTCGTTTCGGCTTTTGTTTTTCCCTGAAGGGAAAGGCCCGAAGACACGTGGAAGGTATGACTACAACATGAAAGATTCAGTACGCTTTATCTAAATACTGTCTCATTTATTATATACAGTGTTACCAACTTCTGTATTTGGGAGGTATTATGAGTGTCTGGGTCAAAAGTTTCTTTTTTTTCATTCTTTTTTTTTCAGTGTTTTCATTACGTTTCTTCCATTTTGTCATATTGTTAGAGTCAAATCTTGCAACTTAAACTTAAGGCACTCCATACGATCTAGGATTCTGAAATTCTGCATAAATATTGACCATAATTTTCGCTGTAGCTTATCGTTGGTTAGTTGAATATGAATTTAGCCCCCCTTTCAGCACAGAGACTATATGAAAATGGACATGCAGCTTAACTTCGGATCGGAAGCACATCAGATCCCGCCGGGAATCGAACCCAGTTAATCTGCGCCGAAGAGACGCGTACGTTAACCATGAAGCTCGCTGTATCTCAATGAGATTCGCGTTCAATCGGGTTAGCTATGCTCAATAGAACTCACACTTAATCATGTTTGCGCTCACTAACTTCACTGG
The DNA here is from genome assembly GCF_964235325.1 of Thermobia domestica. Classification (NCBI taxonomy): domain Eukaryota; kingdom Metazoa; phylum Arthropoda; class Insecta; order Zygentoma; family Lepismatidae; genus Thermobia; species Thermobia domestica. The sequence goes on along the minus strand of NC_137457.1, from coordinate 299,119,117 downwards.
GTCAAGCACGCTCGTACCTGGGCTCTGGCTCGATATTCATTTATAGGGTTCCTGCTCACATAGACTTGCAATGATTGAGCTCTCGATCGCTTGACCCAAGCTCGAGATTTCTGACACCACTGTTCAATGACGTGTGTCGTCGTCGACCGCCGGATTTTGAAAATCAGTGGAGGTACTCTAATTCACTGTACACAACAGGAGTTCTGAGGATGCTTCCAGAGTTAGCAGAGGATTCAAGGGTCTTTCCGAAAAAGTCTGAAATTGACTCTCCGGAAAACAGAATGTTCGGTATTTTATATATATATTTTTAATAGTGGAATATATATATTATTCAACGAGACCATGAAGCTTGTAAGATTTTAAAGCCTCATCTTACGATTTTTCATAGTGTTCTGAGCGTTAACCTTTCGATTTATAGATGTCAAAAGACAATAATTTTAATGAAATATTTCGGCTTAATATCCTACGAATATGCTCTTTAGGCTGAGAGAGCCGAATGATCACGGCAAGTGAATGATGATGGAATGAAAGTGTGGAAGGTAACGGGAGTACCCCCCGAGAAAATTCACAGACACGATGCTGTCCATCACAAACTTACTTGATCGGTGATCCCATGCATCAGAGATAAGAAATCTATTATTGAGCCACCATGCCCCCTTGGATAGATATTAAAAGGAGAGAAATCAAATGAAGTTTGTTAAATAAAAGAAAATTCATTCGCATATTTTTCAATAATGATAATGTATACAAGGCAGTGGATTGTAATGAAATGCTTTAGTTCATAACTTAAAAGTATTACATCCCTTTCCCCCTATTCGCTACGAAAAAAAGACCCTATTATAACAGAAAATACGACGAAAGATAAAAATATCATCCTTTTCTTCCTTTCTTTTTCACTCTTTTTTCTTCTTCTTAGTTTGTGTGGAGGCTGAGCATCCCCCTCAAAAATTCTGAGGGTTGCTCGAGCACAAGAGCACGTGGTGTTTAATTCATCACTCAAAAATGATTGGGACTAATCCATTACCTCATATGGCTAGGTAAACACCGAAAATTTCAAATGGCCATCATGAAATGAATCCTGGACCACGCGAACACGTAAACACGCAGAAGCAACTGTACAAGTCTTGAAATAATCTGACATATACTGTGCTAAAAATTCTGTTTAAGAAAAGATGCTGCTTAGTAAAAACTTTTAATCACTTTTCCTCAACTTTTCTTGATTGGTGCGCAAGCACCAATACCGAATACTATTCTATTCAGAAACACAATAAATGTGGTTAAATTTCACCTTATTTTCCGCATCTCGCTGGCAGTAATTCAATGGCACACTTATTATTCCAGGCATAGGCGCCGACTTTGGTGGCGGGGGGCAAGACACTTTTGGTTCCCCAATATTTATACGTGGGGTCCTCGCCCCTCCCATATAATCCAGTTGACGAAGAATTAACAAAGAAGAGCAAGAATTTCTGTCGTAAACTTCGTCGTGCTTTTAATTCAATATAGAAAAAGCCTTTTTATTCGATAGAAAACGCCACTTTCAAAACTGTATTAATGGAGCACAGAAGCTTCAATCAACACTTTGGCAGCACTGATACAACAAGTGAAGATCAATGTGGGCGCAAACTTGCAGTGAACCTCCCAAATTTTGAACTCGAATTCGTTTTAAAGCCTTAAGGCAAATTTGTATTAGGTTGTGAATTTAAATGCAGCGGAGTGATGCAGTTTACCGAGAATTGGGAGGAAAGGGGCCTTCATCAAACAGTTGATAGAAAACGGCTGAATATGATGATATATTTATTGATTGTTTTGGCCTCCCCAATATTTTCTTAAGTCGGCGCCTATGATTCCAGGGAGGCGCTGCGGGTACTATTGTTTATTATTATATTACAGACGTATTATTTTGGTCTCTTCCAGGAAGGGGGCACTCTCAGAGCTCCGGGGGGACAGTGCCCCCAAAAACATGTCTGGAAGAAACACAGAAACAGTGACCGCAAAAAAAGCGAAGAGAATGGTTTAACCAGTTAGGATCTCCGGACCCAATCCAAAAATAAATGCGCTATACAAGTTGCTGGACACTGGCTGAATAACAGTTTGATCTAGTTTCTGATTTGGTAGCAATAAAGAAATGTTTCACAGTGTGTAATCCTCTACATTCTAAAATTGTCCGAAAGCTTTTTTCAGGAATATTCAGAAACTAAATTCTTGCTTTAATGTTTGAGGTTACGTTCTGAGTAACAGTACAGGACGATAAATGAAAATGAATGGAATGCATGTATTGATAGAATTAAGCAAGTGGAACAAACGGGATAACCTCAAGCACGTGCGACCAGGAAAAACCCACGGACGGACATGATTTTAGCCACTTACAAGCTCAAGGAACTGAGAAAGAAGGTTGCAAAGCAGTTTACAACATTATTAGCACTTAAGAAAAGAAAATGAAATGTTTCAATTTAACCATGATTAAGCCCTTTAAGGCTAAGGGAGACGATGATTAGGGCAAGTGAATTGGAGAAACTAGAATGTGAGAGGAAACGGAAGTATCCAGAGAAAACTCACTGACACGATGTTGTTCACCACAAACTTATTTGACCGGGAATCGAACCAGGAATTCCACGCAGTAGAAGTGTGTGTTCTACCACTGAACCACCGTGTCCCTTAGCGCTTCACGAGAAGAAAAATATATCAAAAGATAATGATATGGGTTGACTAAACTTATGTCGAATTCTCGTCTCGTCTCGTCTCAATTATCAAAAAATTATTTTTCGTCTCGTTTTGTAAAGTTCATGTACATAAGTTACGCCCCGATTTCTTCCTAATTTCATCTAGAGGTTATCAGAATCCTTTCATGAGATCAGAGGTCCATGAAGAGTGTGATATAACAACATTTAAATAATATTTATTACAGAAGTGTGACTTTTGTATCTTTAAATATCGATAAATGTTCTTTCATCGAAATCACATTGTCATTTTACAGTTTCTTTTCTTAAAAAGAAAAAAACAAAAAAAAACTATGAATCACACAATACTAAAACAGTGTTTAAAATGAAAATAAAAATAAAATATTTCAGTTTAATGTGCCACGATTATGTCCCTTAGGCTAAAGGAAACTATGATGAACGCAATGATAGGATGAGAATGTGGAAGGAATCGAAAATACCCCGAGAAAAATATTTGTTTTACTTCCCACGGGGTTGCGTCGTGTGGACTAAAGGAGATGGTAATAATGAGAAATGAATGAAATGGTGCAATGAAAAAATTGGGAGGAAACGAGACAACCCCGAGAAAACCCACACACACGGTGTTTGTCTACCATAAAGCTCACTTAGCGCCAGCTGGGATCGACCCAACGACCTCATGCATCAGAGGTGGACGCTCTACCACTGAGCCACCGCGGCCCAAGACAATACCCCAAGAAAAAACTTATTTTGCTGGGAATTGACCAATAGTAACGAATGCACCAACGGTAACAGTTTCACCACTGAGCCACTGTGCCCCCTCCCCTGAAACTGTATTCGAGAACTAAGATGTGGGTGAACAAGTGTTCCCCAAGAGACTAAAAACACTCGCGCTTTGAATTTGAAAATCCGCTTCTCGCCTCGACTTATCTCGTGAACAACACTAGAAGAGAGCGCTCTACCAGTTATAGTCAGTCCCATACTTCTCCTCCTAGTTACAAGGACTCAAGTTCTTTCAATCACTTATTCCTAATGTTCACGTTTCTACTCAGCAAAGTTAAAATACTTCATATGAACCCTGTCTGCTGGTTCAGAGGTTAGTGCGCTTATATTTGATGCACATAGCCGCGATTAGACTTTCGGTGGCAGCAGGAGCAGGGCCGCAACTAGAGAGGAGACCCGGGCGCGTGGTTGACAGGGAGTCAAAAGGGCAATATGTACACGTTGAGGAGCCACTGAATTTCGTGTTTGCCTTGGGTGACAAAAACCTTAGATGCGCGCCTGGGTAATGTAGAGGTGTGTTTAGGTTTTAAAAAAATGTTATGGAAATGTTGTGTCAGTACAAGATAGAAGTAGAAGAGGAAATAAATTTGTTAAAATGTTATCATTCTTGTTCTTGAGTTTTTAAAACCGTTCTTATTTATTATCCTTGTTTACTTCGTTGTATTTAGTTTGAGTTATATAAATTACGTAATATAAACGTGTGGCGATGTTTTTACTTTAATCCACGGTGCAGATTAAGTTGGAAAGCGTTACCCTATGCGATTACTTAAAACAATAATATTACAAATGGAAGAGAAACGTTATGGTAGTTCGGATTCCACCTTAAGCTACAGGACCACGTCTCATTTAGTCTCGGTGCTAAAATAAGATGCTAAACTTCTACAAACAAAATATTCTACACAAAATAAACCTATCCCGGAACTCATTCAATGACTCTCACAATCCCCAGTTCTTCGTAGAGTTCTTACGTAAATCATAAAACAGAAAAAAATCTCATCTCCGTGTTATCAATCATTAAATGAAATGAAATCTTTAATATCATGCCGCACATTGTGTCATTTAGGCTAACGGATACGAATGACTAATGGAAGAGAATAATTATTAAATAATTGGTGGAATGAAAATGTGAGAGAAACAGGAACACCCTGAGAAAACTGTCGGACACGATGTTATGTTCCCATGGCTCTACCATATGTACAACACGTCCATTTACACGGGGCAGCAAAATCAGTTCTATCTATCTATGTATTAAAATGCTACAAAACTAATATAAGCGCTTTTTTTTGTCGTCATCCCGTTTAAAGGGTAACGCCCTTTCTTCGGGTTAGAGGAGTAAGAATTATCAGGAGAGGGTGAATTATTTGTTGAGGGGTTTGGGTAGTTTTCTTTAATCATTATTATTTTTTTCTATTTTTATTTTTTATATTTTTTTATTTTATTTTGGAATATGGGCAAGGATTTGGAGGGTTCTTTCGGCCAGGGCCTATGTTCGGTACCATTCCGGCATTTGCCTGGTGTGACTAAGGGAAACCCTGGAAAACCTTAGTCAGAATGGCCGGCCACAGCAGACATGTGCCTGCTCGACCTTTTGGTGTAGGAAATTTTGGGTGTTCGGTATCCTGGTATAGATTCATGCATAAGACGGGTAGATGTCGGATGATAGTTCTTGAGGTCTATAGATGTTTAGAATTTCGGGGTCTATGGTAGCGGGATCTTGGGAAAGATGGCGTAAAGTCATGTAATGTTGGAGAGGTGAATCCTGATGGATTGGCGGCGCGTCGTGGTTTGCATCATATTGGATGATGTCTAGGATCATGGGATGGGCGGTTTCGGTTCTATTGTTGATGTATTTTTGGCGAAGGGTTTCAAGGTGTAACAGGATGGGAGGGAAATCTATCCGGTCGTAAAGCTCTCTCGTTGGGCTGGGCAGGCTTATTCGGTATGCGAGGCGGAGTGTGTGCCTTTCTAGGATGGCTAGTTTCTGGTAGAACTTGTGGTTTGCTGAGGTCCATGCAGTATGACCATAGGTGAGAACAGGTCTTAAGAAGGCTTTGTAGGTGTTGGTGGTTATATGTGCATTGAGTCCCCAGGCTGTGCCACATAATCGCTTTAAAAGGTTTAGTCGGTTTCGGGCTTTTGAGGTAATGGTTTGCAGGTGTGGATTCCAGGTTAGCTTTGAGTCGTAGGTGATCCCAAGATAGGTGAGTGTGTTTGTTGGAGGGATTGGTGTATCGTCGATGGTGATATCTAGGAGTCGGGGATTTCTCCGGATCTTGCTACGTGTCTTAGGGGGTAGGAATACTAAGGCTTGGGTTTTGGTAGGATTTATCTTTAGGCGCCAAGTGGAGCACCACCGGGCAAAGGTATCGATGCTGGTCTGTAGTGTTTTGTTAATCTGTTGAATGGAGTTTGCTGTTGCGAGAAAGGCTGTGTCGTCTGCGAATTGGAAAAGGTTTAGGTTATTTGGGAATTCCGGGAGATCGGCAGCATACAGTATGTAAAGGAGAGGTGATAGTGCAGAGCCTTGCAGGACTCCACAGTGGAGAAAAATAGGGTGTGAGAAGGCTTCACTGATGGTAACATATGCTATTCTGTCGGTTAGGAAGGAATGTATGAGCCGAATGTAATTGTGTGGTAGGAAGAAATTGTGGAGTTTGTGAATTAGTCCGGCGTGCCAGACTTTGTCGAACGCTTTTTCTAGGTCGAAGGTTACAAGGCATGAGGGTTTTGATTGGTTAAACTGGTTGTAAATTGCTGTGCTAAGACGTAAGAGCTGATCTAGGATGCTGTAGTTGGGACGGAAGCCTGCTTGTTCTCGTGGCAAGAGATTGTGTATGGATAGATGGGTATGTAAGCGTCGGACCAGAATGCGTTCCAGTATTTTGCTGAAATGTAGATGTGAGTTGGATGGGTCGATAGGATTGGGGGTCTTGGGGAGGCTTTTTTGGTTTCAGGAATACTAGAACTTTCGAGACTTTCCACTCAGTTGGAAAGTATCCAGTTCTGAGCATGAAGTTATATATTGCGCAGAGGAGAGAGTAAATGGAAGGGGGTGATTCTTTGATATGGCAGTAGGATATGGAGTCAAGTCCTGGTGCGGTGTTTTTCTTTCGGGTATGATGTTATGAATTTTATTTGGTAATATAGGAGCTGTGAGAGGATCTTGTTCATTGGCGGTATGATAATTGCTCGGGGTTAGAGTAGGTGAGTGTGGATCGGATCTTTGGTTGATGATTCGGGATAGATTGCGGGGTAAGGTGCGTCCAGGAAGGGGTGTAAATATATCTTGCAGGTGATCTGCGAATATGTTAACTTTCTCGGTGTCTGTGGTTGGAGCTTGGTTATTAACAATGATAGGATATGGTGAATGGCTATTTTTGCCTGTAAGTTGGTTGAAGCGCTTCCAGTATTTAGTGGGGTGAGCTTCTGTGGAGAGTTTGTTCCATGTGAGTATCCATTGTCTGCGTTTGTAGGCTATTATGTAATTATGGACTATTCGTAGGTATTGTCGGTGGACGCGAAGGGCTTCAAGGTTTCGGGTCAAAAGGTATTCTCTGTAGGCACGACGAGAGGCTGTGACTAGGGGTAGGTAATTTGGGGGTATTTTGGGTTTATGAGGAGTGATACTTTGAATTGGAATATGTTGATCTGCTGCTGTTTGAAGGATATCTGTGATAGATTGGACGGTTTGTGAAAGTTCTTCGGAATTTGTAGGAGGTGCAATATTTACAATGGAGTGATCTATTTGTTGTCGGTATGAGTTCCAGTCAGCATGGTGGTAGGCGTATATTTTTCTCGTGGTTGGAGTTATCAGGGGAAGGTGGTTAGGAAATTCAAGGGTAACTTTTATAGGAACGTGGTCGCTGCCAATTGAGTCCAGGACCTCGAGGGTTGTATGTTGAGAAAGCGTTGAGGAGGTTATAACTGTCAGGAGATGTATTGCTAATTGGTCTGGTGGGTTTTGGTAGTACATGGAATTCTCCGTTGGTTTGTTGGTCTATAAAAGTAAGCAAGTCCTGTTTATCGGCTTGGGTTCTGCTGTGGAAGTTAATGTCAGCCATGATTATGTAATGTCTATTGTTCCTATCAATGTGTGTGAAGAAATCAGTGCGGATCTGGTGTCCAGGGCGGATGTAAATTGTTCCTATTGCGATAGTACGGTGTTTTAGATATAATATTTCTATGTTATATTCTGGTAGAGATAGTTGGGGAGAAAGAATGATTTTTCGGTGTGGTATGTAGTTTTTAATGCCTATCAATGTTCCGCCATGGATTCTGTTTCTGTGAGGGCCATCGTGTCTGTTTATGTTGTATTTTGGTATGTAGCACGATATCTGGGGAGCCAAGTAGGTTTCATTTAGGGCGAAGGCAGTTATGTTGTGTTCCTGCAGTAGCTGGGTATATATGATTTGGTGAGTAGGTAGAGATCGGATGTTGAGGAATAGGAAGTTGTATGTTGAGAGAGCTTGAGGTCTTGCCATCATTTAGGATGTCTCGGTAGAATGGATTTCAAAGTGTACATTCGGGCCGCTGTAGGTGGCATGCAGCTGGAGGTTGTACATGCTTTTGGCGCAGAGGATGATTTGGGTGAGAATGTGGTCCCTGTGGAAAGGATTGATATTTTGGAGTGCAACAACCATGAAGCGGAGAAGGTCTTCGACTGTCACGGGGTCTTTCAGAGAGTTGCTAGGAGGAGTGGGAGTGTCTATAGGGCGGAGTGGTACCACTAATTCGGGTTTGGCTGAGTCGGGAGCAGGTTTACCTTGACAGCGGTAACTGTAGGTGGGGTGTTTTTCTCCACAGGTGTTACATTCTGGTGGGTCTTTGAGGTTGGATGGTTTTTTGTTGGATGGTTTTGCGCGCAATAGCCACATTTGGTTTGGTTGATGCAGGATGAGGTGGTGTGGTCGTTGTAAATCTGGCAGTTTTCGCAGCGTACAGGTAGTGGGGCTGGAGTTTTGGAAGGTTCGACTTTATGTCGGAGTCTATAGATATAGGCGCAGTTGGCAAGAAGATGATCGATGACATCTTGTTGGTTTGTTAGGATACGGACTAGGTAGGTAGGTCCTCGGTCGTTTTTGATGCGAAGACTTCTTCACTTCGAGTCCTTCTTGACAAAGCTCGTCATGAATTTCGTCATCGGAGATGTCGGGATCTACGCCGCGTATAACGACAGATAGGAGTGGAGGCCTTCTGGGAGGTGGAGGAGACTTTGGAGAGCTAGGATTTAAGGGTTTCAGGTTTGCTTTCGGTCCAAATATTTCAAATGTGGCCTTATTGCGTACGTGGATGTGGAAATTTGGATTTTGTGATTTCAGAATGAAGCCATTGTTGGTCTTGATAATTTGGTGAAGTTCGGCCCTAGGTACGTACTTGGAGATTTGGAGGAAGATTTCTCTCTCGGATTTATATTTTGGGTCATAGCCGGTCAGTAGGAAGTTGTGAACAGAGGTTGGAGTTGTTGGTGTGTTGTTGGCAGTAGCAGAGGTGGATGGGTTTGGAGATGCGGTATCCATGGGTATTGGAGTTTGATGAAGCAGTTGGTCGGTGGTCTTAGCTTTTTTGATGGTAGCGGCTGGAATGGTAGTGTCCTGTGGTGATGTTGGTCTGGGTTGCTTGGAGCGTATGACATTGGAGTACTGGTTTGGTCCCCCCTTAACCCCTTTAGAAGGTTGGTTGGAAGAGTTGACACACGGGGGAAGTCCCTTGTGCATCTTTGGATGGGTGTAGGTTTTTAGGTAGAAAGTTAGCCGTTCGGATACTAACTTAAGTGGGCTGACACGTCACACAGTCAAGCGTAGATACTTTCTGCGCTTCACTAGCTCAGTCTCGCAGAAAGTACACACCGCCTGGCAACACTGTGGCAACCAGGATTGAGGACTATGCCTCAGGTGGGTATGTAAGCGCCTTAGCTCCAACTTCTAACTTATAATTTCAAACTTTTGATTTACGGTTATTTGTGATTTCACGTTTAAGAAAGACAAACGTTTTAAAGTATGTGTACTTTAAATAAATTATTTAAATAGATCTTTTTAAATAAACTTTATTTTTTAAAATTATTGTTCAAAACCTCCGTATTTTAAAAAGCCTTCTCCAAGTTCAATGCAAATGCATTGTGCTGCCATCTTTGGAGTTCTTTTAAACTACATGTTTGTGGGCGTTTATATGTTTTGTGGCCAATTCTTTCGACAATGAGATATCGGAAACTGCAGGCTCTAGAAAGACGAAGTTTTCACTGATCTTTTTGCAAATTTTGTGTAGATTGTCCTGTAGTGTGCCACACGCGCCATCTCAATTGGCGCCAAAATTTTTGCCACACTCCACAATTACTCAAACAATTAACGACAATTATTTTTCTAATTGCGTAGACAAGTTTATTTTTTTTCTTAAATCTTAAAACAAGGAAGAACGAGAGAACAGGGAAATGTTAGTCATTCTCTTCGCGCATTCAAGTTCCTTCCAGCTGTCTTTATTTTTTTTGTTGGATGAAATATTATGTCTGCTTCATCCCTCCCAGCCAGCTGACTGTCTGCTCAAGAATCAGTTAAACTATAACCTTTCTCGTCTAGAGAAGATAATATTTTCTCCTACAGGAAAGTAATAGATTCCTACTTTTTGGTTATCAAAATCTTAAATAAATAGAAACGACAGAATTAATCTGAAATTCGTTTAGTTAACTTAAAGGTTAAAAAGGTTATTTTGTTAGTCAACCATATATTCAATAACTATGACACAGAGTCTCATCTTCCCGTAATACGACCACAAGTGTTCGATTATAAATTTGATTATTCACTATGTTTTTGGACGTTTTAGTAATATAAATTGTCACAGACCTAAGTCGTTAATTTTTAAAGCACACTTGCAAAGTTTGAACTTTTGAACTCTTGAAATTTTATTGAAAATATAATGTGTCTGGAGAGTCACGGTGTACTTAAAATTGTCTTAGTAAATTGTACTATCTGTAACCAAAATTGACTCTTTGTACACATGAGGTCAAATGTTAACCTTCTCAGGTTATCAGGGTTTTTGTATCAATAAATTTTTCCATGTACAGGAAGCTTTTAGGATACGCCCTCCGCCTGCTTACGCAGTCGCAGAAACTTAAATTCGTTTCATAAATAATTTGAAATCCAATCAGGTAAAACCCTGACTTACCCCTGCCTTCACACGTCCCTACCCTAGTGCCGTGTGAAAATGATAAGGTCGAACAAAAAGTGAGAACATCTCTCTAGAGAGAATTAGATAGAATTCGTCAATTCGGGGGAATCATCAGCATCTAGTTTTCGAAGAGGCGCGGGCCTCCGCCCGTTGCCCCCTTCGGGGGAATTCCGATCACCTTTAGGAGTGGCACAAGCTCCAGCTTGTTGCTTCCTTCAGTTAAAGTTCCATCAAACTCCACGACATGGACTTATCGTCCACAGTCTAACTTGGAACTACGCCGGAACGTTGACACTCTTGTTATAGCCCGTTCTTCGGTCGGGAGAAACTTTGTTACATCCCTCACCGACTTGTGCTATTGTGTCGGCAGTGACTGTTAACTTCCATCATACGGCGTAAGGACGGTATTCCTTCCACCACGGATATTTCATAAAGATTCATCATTGGAGACGAGCAGTGTGTGTTATCACTAATTCCACCTTAAGTGCTCAACTGGACAGTACCTCTGTTCTCACTGTGAGTATACAGTCAACCTACAAACTTAGTTATTACTACTCAGATTCTGCTTACCTAATCTGAACTTTGGCTCTACAAGGATCTCTTTAAGATCTCTCATTAATTCAACTTTTGTGTACCTAAATGCTTCCTAAAACAATATTCGTTAACCTGTGCTAACGCTGAGTTACGTAGAAGACCTCATGTAGGAAAGTCACCCTGTAATGTATTCAGTCTACGGACTTATTCGAGCCAGCTAATAAAATTCTTCCTAACTCGAACTTGCATTGTTTACGTCATTCCAAAAACATTCTCAATACTTCCCTTTTGGTGAACGTTTCATAATTCTTTCTCAACATCTATATTAACGCCTCGTATCGACGTGCCCATGTTGTAGTCTACTGGAGAAGGCAGATGACCTGTGGAATGAAATCCTGTTGGACGTAGTTCGAATCTGGGAACTGCATTCACCATTCGTCTCACCTCTATTCCATCATCCATCCAGGAGAAGACCAGCCTGTGCGAAGTCCCAAATATTCCGAAGACTTCTAATCCCGTACGAAGCTCAGTGACGACATCGTCTTACATGAAGTCCTGATCATCGTCCGTCTATCCTGTTCTTGTATTTCAGCCGCTCGAAGTACAAGTAAGTTTCTCGTAATAGTGTTCTTAGTGCTTTTAAGTGATTGTGCTACCTGGTGCGTACGAAACGGCTACAGCAGCGTCGAAGATAGCCCCGGAGTCTTCCCATCTCGACTTGGAGTGCCTGGAGGTAGGACCACGGACCTCAGGTGGGTTATCACTGTTTATTTAATGTTTTCATGTAACTGTCATTTGCATTCTCTTTTCATAAAGTCGCTTAACTGTAAAGGGGATCACCTCCCAAGTAGTTTCAAAATTACTTTGAAACCTTTTGTTGCTTAAATATCGTTTGTGTGAATTGCTAATTACTTTTGATTTCCTAGATCTCTATTAATTCGAGCAGCAATCTCGTGTCTAATTATAATGATATAATATGTCTTTGATATGCTAATTTGCCAAGTATTCTGAACTGGCTGATAGCAGTGGTATTCCAACTCGCTGACGCCTTCTCGCTAATATCGTAATACTCGTAATTATTGTTCTTTTGCGTACTGACCTCACTCGTCCTCATTCAGACGAAAACCGCCTTGCTTTTGTTATCTGTATTGTTCCGGGACCCTAAAAGCTGTCCCCTTGACGAGTGGTCATTCGATAGCCTGTTTGCTTGAGATGGACATCTGCGCCTTTGCGCCTTCACTCGGTTGTTATTGAAATTGTATGTCATTTAACCATCTATCATCCGAGCTGCATAGCTCCTCTTTGACACGGACTAATTTGAAGTCCCAATATAAACAGCCTTTTTCAAGGCTACCTCTTGCTATCAATATAAACAGCCTTTTTCAAGACTACCTCTTGCTATCAATATAAACAGCCTTTTTCAAGGCTACCTCTTGCTATTGTTCATTATTATTGTACTAATAACAACCTCCTCCACCAAGACATACTTTGGTGACAGATTGGTGGAATGTGCACGCGCAACATAATTGTTGTCGGCCTGTGACATGCGATACCTCGCGTCACGCACATAATTTGATAACCGAATCGTTGGGATATGTACCCGCTGACTTAAGTTGGTGGCTACATTGAGACTCGAACCCTGGCCCACATAAATAGTGGCCCTGAAATGAATTAATCTTGTTGTGATATAATTATCCTCTGGCGGTATATAAATACTTGTTGTTCTTGGCTATCGTTCTCTATATCGGTGTCTTCACACCCTGTCAGTACGCCCATAAATTAGTTAAGCGCTCGTGTATATAAAACCTATATTTTGAATTCTACCTGAGCTTACTTGGGAGCGTGAACAAACTATTCGTTGTTCTTTAAATGCAAATGATAGAATCGGTGTTCTACAACTTTCTAACACTGAGAATCCTACCAGTCCACCACGAAGGTCTAAGCTTCCCCTTGAGACCGTTCGTGGCCGCGACAGAATTGGTGGCAGCGGTGGGATGCGAACCTGCTTCACAAGAGTAAATTCTGTTAATTTTGGTAAATTTTGGTAACAGCTTGTGATAGCGAAAAATTTAATCTATCTTGTAAATTGTTACACTGTATTGATTTAATCTTGTAATTTTAGTTAAAATTTAAGGAAAGTGTGTTTCAAAGTAAATCAAGTTAATTTGTGTGTTTTTGAATAGTTTGCACACCTCATTCAAAAGATTTTGTTCATTTTTAAATCACAAGATAGTTGTTTGGTAGAGACACAACAAATCTCTCATTTTGCTTTGTTGACGTAAACGTAATCTTACATTCTTTTACAAATTTAAAAAGAGAGTTAGGTATAGTTTCATTGCAGAACTTATTGTTCCAATCTTTTTTAAGCTAAGATAACACTCACAGAAACATCTTGTTCGTTTATTCTCCAACCCCCCCCCCCCGTGGTAGTTGTAAATAAAGAAAAACAAGATCAAAGAAGGTTCACACCTAGAAAGAAAATAGGATAGAAAATTGACCGCGACAGGAAGTTTTCAATCTTTTGGACAGAAAGCCTCTCCTTTTGCGTTCGCCGTCAACCCACGGCTGTAAAAAAAAAGAAAAGAAGCGAAAACCGCGGAACGAAATACTTGTTTCCCTCCGCAACCTTTCGAAAAACGATCTGTTTTCTTTCAACTGGTGAAGTTTCTTTCTTCTTCCTAGTAACATTAATAAGAAGGTATAATAGTAGTAGTAAAGAAAAACGGAGGCGTGAGAATTCTTAACTCATCAAGTTAATTGCAGTTATTTGATTCATGTAAAACTTAATTACTTAAGTCATTAATCATTGAGAGAAAGTCAATTTGTTTTATGTATGTGACGATATCCACTCGTTCGTTCATTTATTCGTCACTCGTTTGTATTTCAGTAGTTTAGTAGAGAGAGAGAGAAAGGAAAATTAGTTGTCAAAATGTTTGGCCATCATAAATTGTATTACCCTGTCTATAAAGAAGACAAAGTTCTCATGCAAGATTCTTCATTTAAATACCTACTTGCGCAACGTTCAGTTTTGCCTAAATTTGAATTGTTTAATCCCACTTACGGATTAGCAGAACAAGAGGAAATTGTTCAAAATCTAAGCGGCTTACGATTCCGAAAATGGTATGAATTACATTTCCAGACTAGCCTAGCGAATAGTTCAGAAATTATATTTCACGGCATCAAAACCATGTCTTTACATTATCTCTCTGATTTAATTGAGTATCATGAAGAGTTACGACCTTCAGTTCTTTTCGCATTCTCTGGTCCGAATCCGAGAATACAAATTGTTGCTTTATTACCGCTAGTCGCCAAAAATCTTGTTGTCAAACACCTAGAATCAACTCTTATTGATTTGCGTTTAGTTAAATGTGTCAAAACGGATGACCCTTTGAAATCTTTGAAGTTGTACAACGATTTAGCGTTTTTAATCGTTTCCAAAAACAGAAGCTATCTAAACCTCACGGCAAACGTAGAACTTTTCAAGGAAAATGTATCCATTTATGAGTATTATTAGACATGAAATGAGAAATTGCGTGCATTCATGTATGTTTGTTCAGGAATATTGAAACCTATTAATTAATGAAAATGTAGTATACCGTTCTAGTTAAATCTCTTTGTATTGCAATGGCCGTATAGTATTAAAGTAATGTGGAAAGTATCAATTCGAAAATCTAATTGCAAATGTGTCGGACGTAAAAATGTCGTCAGCCCATGTGACGTAATCATCAAACTCAGGTGTTTCCGCTCAATTTATAATCTCGCTAATTTTCAATTGTAGTGTTTTGGGTTAAGTAGTACTTCCCTCGCATCTTGAAGAAATTCATATAAATTGCGTTTGATGTGTAGAATACATATCTCTCTGTTGTGCTAGATTGCTATTGACAGTGCCTTCGAACTGTCCTCGAAATAGCGATTGCGAATTGCTGCCTACTCGCGTAAAACAGCTGTCGTCATCTTTTCGGAGTGACCACACCTCTTTGCGTCAGTCTAGGTCCAGCCATGCTTATGTTGATTCAATAGGTCCGTAAATTTACCGACCTGGGCGCATTTTCTTGCAGCCCCTCTGTCTTCTCCCAGAAGGCAAAAATGCGATTAAAAGGCGAATAAAAGCAAGGAAAAGGAGGCCAAGTGTCTTGTTTCCTTTGCAGAAATATGTAAATGTGGTAAAAGTGCGAATAAGCGGCCCCTTCTGAACAGGCCTGCTATACTGAGTAAGTTTTCTGTTGTATGAAAGTAATTCCGAGCGCCATCCGCTCCAAGGTTAGTGTCAAGCGAGAAAATCTTTCAGGTATATTGAAGTTAGTATTATGTGTTATTTCATTACGTATTAG
Source organism: Thermobia domestica (assembly GCF_964235325.1). NCBI lineage: Eukaryota > Metazoa > Arthropoda > Insecta > Zygentoma > Lepismatidae > Thermobia > Thermobia domestica. The sequence continues at coordinate 299,103,636 of NC_137457.1, read as the reverse complement.
TTATCTAAGGAGCACCAATGACAAGTTCCATTCTTTCTTCCTTGAGTAAAAGGTTGTCCGCACCAGAAAGCCTAGTAAAGTTGCCCACGGCCGAGTTAATTGTGTATTTGTCTAAATGTTCTACTAAATTAAGCCATTATTATCTTTTTCTGCGTTAAAATCAGACGCCTCAAAATTGCTAATGAAATTCATGCAATCATTACTAATCGTAACCAGTCATCCAATCTCATTCAAAAAGCCAAGCCGCCCCTCTCAAAAAAGGAAAATCTTAATGTAAAACTCTCTCATCCGAAGTTTAATTATCGTTAATTTGTTATTTGAAGATCAATTGTTTGATCTACAGCAGTGACTTAAGGATTCTCGAGCTCTCGCCATATGTAAATGAAAATCATTTAATCTAGAGGTTAATTGTAATGCGAATTTAGTAAGAAATTCAAGTGTAGCGATATAACTGTGTATTATTTGTGCCCTTAAATAAGGATGAAAAATGTATGAATTTAGTATGATTAAGTACCCTTATCTGATGCCGATTAATTGGAAACCAAATATTGATCCAAATAATCGCCTATGCTTGTTTACAATGTAGTTATAATGTAATGAAAAAGTTTTAAGGTAATATGTATAACTAATTATAGGCAATACATATAGAAATATTATGATAGTTTAAAGGTCTTCTAATCACTCACCTAGTCCAGTAGCGTGGACGAGCTCACATTAATTAGCTATTAGCGAATTAAAAACATTAGTATTTTATCGTTAATTGTAAATGTTCAATTATAACTCAAATATTACTATTTCAAGCGAGAAGTGTCTATGAATTGCCTAATCATTAAACTTTAGTAGATTTATTTATGTTGAGTCATTAGTACGAAAGGCATCATCATCCCTTTCTAGAATACTCTATTTAAACAAAAATTGTGCAACTTGCGTCCCACGCGCAAAGAATATAATTATTTCAACCATACTAGAAGTCAGTATGTTAATTAATTTTAGAGCTATCTATTGTTTGTTGTTCAGAAATCTCCTTCAATTACCCGTAAGTTAACATCATTGAAGTAACAATTAACTTACTTAACTTACTTATGCATCATTTAACGGATTCATAAGATCATAACGCATAAATAGCTTATATTTTTCATATCTGTAATTTCTTGCTCTGTATCTTCATAATATCATTGTGGCATAGTGATTTTATATTTCCCATATAAATGTACAAAAGGTCTTTTACCTGTACTCTAAAACTCTTTCTGTGAGAGAATTAATTTTCATGTTATCTCGTAAGCTTTGCCATTTTGTAAATCAATTATGAAGGATTCATTATCAATTTCTATAACAATTGATACAAACTGATCAAACTAATGCTTGTAGCTATAAATTCGAAATAATTAAAGTAACAAAATGCATAAGAAATAGCCACCATAACATTGTTGCTAGTAATAATAGTATTAATATTGATGTTGCCAACAACATCCATGCTAATAATAATCGTATTGAAAACGATAATGTTTCCAATCAGGAGGTCTATAATACCTCGTACGTTATATTAATTATATAAGAATAAAAGTGTGACAATAGTATTCTGTCTAATCCAAGGCAATGATAATTTGCATCATTAATTTGTTAAACGTACATCTAAAAGGTAGCTATAATTTACGATTACAATATATTAGTCATATGTGTAAAAGATACAATCTCGAAACATCTGTTTCCAAATAGAATGGTTCCGTTAACGTAGGGACAAGAAACAGTTTAAAAAAAAAAAATCTCAAAGGTTAGTTGTGTAGCTGAAGAATATATATATATATACGTCTATACACAGATTCTTGAATTCTTTCATCTTCTGTGGTTTACCCCTCTGTAGAAAATATCATATATCAGCTCGAGGCCAAGTTGAATGTGTTAATGGTTTAGGGTAGTTTCTTTTTTTTAAAAAAGAAAAAGAAAAAGTTAAAAAAGAAAACGTACCGTTAAAAGTCTAAAAAGTAGGTCAAGTTCATCTCTTATCCCTTAATGGTTTGTTTGGGTTCAGTAAGGTCAACTATGTGTCTACTTCCTTATTATGTTTCCGTAGATAAACAAGAATTTGGTAATTCTGTTTCCTTTTGTTTTTGTATCTTTGCAAATACAATTCGATATTGCTACCGCCTACGAATTATTTGGTCTCATATTATTTTTATTCTATAAGCACATTTGTCAGAAAATCTTAATAATTTTGGAAATTATTATTAAAAGGAATATCATTTAAATTTACATGTAAAATTTTAAGGTACATATGTAGAAATGCTATAAAGTTTTAAAGAATTAACACCTTTAGTATAAGCTCATATACATACTTTGTAAATGTCTATAGGTAGCGTATTGATTAGTATCATTGAGTTTATGATCCAATCATGTAGTTTAAAGTTCACTAATCGTGTCATTTCTTAGTTTTATGTACTTATTATGAAATTGTCACTATATACTATATGAGTTCTCTTATCTTGAGTTAGGGTATGTTCTATTTCAATTGTAATTAACTTTAGTATGTAGTATTGCTCGAACATACAACAGTGTTGCAACCTACCATAGGTTAAGTCAATGTTGCCAACCCAAAGTAAAAACTCATTTAACATGAAAGTGTTGCCAACTCGGAAATTTAATTTGCCATTAGCCCTAAGTAAAAAAAATGTTTAGATTTGTCGGAGCAAACTAAATTTTTTTTTCCTTAAGGGGCGTCGACTGTAGTGTGCCACACGCGCCATCTCAATTGGCGCCAAAATTTTTGCCACACTCCACAATTACTCAAACAATTAACGACAATTATTTTTCTAATTGCGTAGACAAGTTTATTTTTTTTCTTAAATCTTAAAACAAGGAAGAACGAGAGAACAGGGAAATGTTAGTCATTCTCTTCGCGCATTCAAGTTCCTTCCAGCTGTCTTTATTTTTTTTGTTGGATGAAATATTATGTCTGCTTCATCCCTCCCAGCCAGCTGACTGTCTGCTCAAGAATCAGTTAAACTATAACCTTTCTCGTCTAGAGAAGATAATATTTTCTCCTACAGGAAAGTAATAGATTCCTACTTTTTGGTTATCAAAATCTTAAATAAATAGAAACGACAGAATTAATCTGAAATTCGTTTAGTTAACTTAAAGGTTAAAAAGGTTATTTTGTTAGTCAACCATATATTCAATAACTATGACACAGAGTCTCATCTTCCCGTAATACGACCACAAGTGTTCGATTATAAATTTGATTATTCACTATGTTTTTGGACGTTTTAGTAATATAAATTGTCACAGACCTAAGTCGTTAATTTTTAAAGCACACTTGCAAAGTTTGAACTTTTGAACTCTTGAAATTTTATTGAAAATATAATGTGTCTGGAGAGTCACGGTGTACTTAAAATTGTCTTAGTAAATTGTACTATCTGTAACCAAAATTGACTCTTTGTACACATGAGGTCAAATGTTAACCTTCTCAGGTTATCAGGGTTTTTGTATCAATAAATTTTTCCATGTACAGGAAGCTTTTAGGATACGCCCTCCGCCTGCTTACGCAGTCGCAGAAACTTAAATTCGTTTCATAAATAATTTGAAATCCAATCAGGTAAAACCCTGACTTACCCCTGCCTTCACACGTCCCTACCCTAGTGCCGTGTGAAAATGATAAGGTCGAACAAAAAGTGAGAACATCTCTCTAGAGAGAATTAGATAGAATTCGTCAATTCGGGGGAATCATCAGCATCTAGTTTTCGAAGAGGCGCGGGCCTCCGCCCGTTGCCCCCTTCGGGGGAATTCCGATCACCTTTAGGAGTGGCACAAGCTCCAGCTTGTTGCTTCCTTCAGTTAAAGTTCCATCAAACTCCACGACATGGACTTATCGTCCACAGTCTAACTTGGAACTACGCCGGAACGTTGACACTCTTGTTATAGCCCGTTCTTCGGTCGGGAGAAACTTTGTTACATCCCTCACCGACTTGTGCTATTGTGTCGGCAGTGACTGTTAACTTCCATCATACGGCGTAAGGACGGTATTCCTTCCACCACGGATATTTCATAAAGATTCATCATTGGAGACGAGCAGTGTGTGTTATCACTAATTCCACCTTAAGTGCTCAACTGGACAGTACCTCTGTTCTCACTGTGAGTATACAGTCAACCTACAAACTTAGTTATTACTACTCAGATTCTGCTTACCTAATCTGAACTTTGGCTCTACAAGGATCTCTTTAAGATCTCTCATTAATTCAACTTTTGTGTACCTAAATGCTTCCTAAAACAATATTCGTTAACCTGTGCTAACGCTGAGTTACGTAGAAGACCTCATGTAGGAAAGTCACCCTGTAATGTATTCAGTCTACGGACTTATTCGAGCCAGCTAATAAAATTCTTCCTAACTCGAACTTGCATTGTTTACGTCATTCCAAAAACATTCTCAATACTTCCCTTTTGGTGAACGTTTCATAATTCTTTCTCAACATCTATATTAACGCCTCGTATCGACGTGCCCATGTTGTAGTCTACTGGAGAAGGCAGATGACCTGTGGAATGAAATCCTGTTGGACGTAGTTCGAATCTGGGAACTGCATTCACCATTCGTCTCACCTCTATTCCATCATCCATCCAGGAGAAGACCAGCCTGTGCGAAGTCCCAAATATTCCGAAGACTTCTAATCCCGTACGAAGCTCAGTGACGACATCGTCTTACATGAAGTCCTGATCATCGTCCGTCTATCCTGTTCTTGTATTTCAGCCGCTCGAAGTACAAGTAAGTTTCTCGTAATAGTGTTCTTAGTGCTTTTAAGTGATTGTGCTACCTGGTGCGTACGAAACGGCTACAGCAGCGTCGAAGATAGCCCCGGAGTCTTCCCATCTCGACTTGGAGTGCCTGGAGGTAGGACCACGGACCTCAGGTGGGTTATCACTGTTTATTTAATGTTTTCATGTAACTGTCATTTGCATTCTCTTTTCATAAAGTCGCTTAACTGTAAAGGGGATCACCTCCCAAGTAGTTTCAAAATTACTTTGAAACCTTTTGTTGCTTAAATATCGTTTGTGTGAATTGCTAATTACTTTTGATTTCCTAGATCTCTATTAATTCGAGCAGCAATCTCGTGTCTAATTATAATGATATAATATGTCTTTGATATGCTAATTTGCCAAGTATTCTGAACTGGCTGATAGCAGTGGTATTCCAACTCGCTGACGCCTTCTCGCTAATATCGTAATACTCGTAATTATTGTTCTTTTGCGTACTGACCTCACTCGTCCTCATTCAGACGAAAACCGCCTTGCTTTTGTTATCTGTATTGTTCCGGGACCCTAAAAGCTGTCCCCTTGACGAGTGGTCATTCGATAGCCTGTTTGCTTGAGATGGACATCTGCGCCTTTGCGCCTTCACTCGGTTGTTATTGAAATTGTATGTCATTTAACCATCTATCATCCGAGCTGCATAGCTCCTCTTTGACACGGACTAATTTGAAGTCCCAATATAAACAGCCTTTTTCAAGGCTACCTCTTGCTATCAATATAAACAGCCTTTTTCAAGACTACCTCTTGCTATCAATATAAACAGCCTTTTTCAAGGCTACCTCTTGCTATTGTTCATTATTATTGTACTAATAACAACCTCCTCCACCAAGACATACTTTGGTGACAGATTGGTGGAATGTGCACGCGCAACATAATTGTTGTCGGCCTGTGACATGCGATACCTCGCGTCACGCACATAATTTGATAACCGAATCGTTGGGATATGTACCCGCTGACTTAAGTTGGTGGCTACATTGAGACTCGAACCCTGGCCCACATAAATAGTGGCCCTGAAATGAATTAATCTTGTTGTGATATAATTATCCTCTGGCGGTATATAAATACTTGTTGTTCTTGGCTATCGTTCTCTATATCGGTGTCTTCACACCCTGTCAGTACGCCCATAAATTAGTTAAGCGCTCGTGTATATAAAACCTATATTTTGAATTCTACCTGAGCTTACTTGGGAGCGTGAACAAACTATTCGTTGTTCTTTAAATGCAAATGATAGAATCGGTGTTCTACAACTTTCTAACACTGAGAATCCTACCAGTCCACCACGAAGGTCTAAGCTTCCCCTTGAGACCGTTCGTGGCCGCGACAGTCCAGTTCTAATTGAATATTTAAAAAAAAAAACATGACCATTATTTCTTTATTACATTTTTTACGGGTACATTGGAAGTGTTGAAATTTTAAAAAAACTAAAGCAGCATATCCTATGCATTATACATCCCAACACCACATAGTTGTATATAGGGGTTGCATATGTCTCAGGCGTTTGATTCATGGCCAAACAATAATAAAAAAGGAAGGACACTATTTATCCTGTCTAAGATGAATCTTTATTTTTGGAGTGTTTTGCCCAATGAAGAGCATATATCACTGACATTATAATTAATTGTGTGAGTAATATAATTGCTTATTACATATTGTATACAAGAAGAAAAAAAAAGCACTGACCATACACGAATTAGAAACTCCAATTGGAAGTAGGCTCTAATCTTCAAACGGTACGAGATATTGAAAAAATAACCGAAAAATCTCCCCTTTCTTGTACCTCTTGTCGATTTTTATCAAGACATCTTTCACTTGTGTCTGTAAAGGGACATGTACAGATGTGAGGAATGACAAGGAGATTCATATGTGAGTGATGCGATGTGTAGAGAGCGCAGGTTCAGCTAGTATTATTTAAAATAAATATTTTAAGTTGGAAACATACTTCATGATGATGGTAGTCAAATTTACTAACCTGAGCTATTTGAATACTACATTCATAAATCATGTTTAAGTTGCGTTAGTTTAAAACCACATGGACAGTGCTAAAGCAAATGGTCACACAAACCCCAGCATGACTTGCTTGATTATTGTGAAATACAAAAAGTCAGTTCTTGAACAGTAACGAAGATGTGTTCCATTTAGTTATCCAAGTTTTGATATGAAAATTAGTCTTATATTTGTCACAAAAAAAAGTTCCTTATAACTGAAAGTGGAAAGAAGTCTCTTTTTAATTTTTAACAGATATAGAAGGAAAATTAAGAAATAAAGATAAAAGAGCTAGCTGTACTGGAATTGCAAACTAATAAATCGTGATTGAAGTTCGATATTGAATTTTATAAAAAGGATTACCATCTTTCCTCTGCAGGTGTGTTTGCTTCATCTTTCACTAACATAATAGATTCTTATATAGATTATAAGAAGAAACAGACAAAACGAGATTGTATTTGAAGTGTTGAGGCATTTGTGAGTGCGAGTGCTTTTCCCTACCCTTCGTTGTTCATGTCAGGATGGCATTTGATCTTTCTGGAGAAAGGGGGGCCAGCAAATAATGACATTGCACGGAGCGGCAAATTGCCTATAGCTGTCCTTGTATCTACCACAAACCCGCGTTGGTTGTGATCATACTAGATACACTTCAAACCAGCAGTGACCGATCTACCACTGAGCCGCCAGGGCCGGGTTTAGAAGGAGTGCAAAGTTTTACGTGCACCCCTCGTTCATTGTAAATTACCTAAAATGAGAAGCTAGCAGTGAAAATAGCAACACTTTACGAAAAATTCTGCTGTCATGTTTCCGTTGGGCTTAAGACAAAGATAAGTTTTGGAAAATCGATAGTTTAAGTTAATTTTTTTAAAGGCTGAAAGAAAAAGATTCACCGAGAACAGACACTTAGGATTTCCAGGGCATTTCCTCATTCACACTACAGATGCCTAAACACATTTTTAAAAATTCCAATTCAATTCAAATAAGCTGGTAGTTATTGGTGCAGCCCACAGAGAATCCTGGATCCGACCAATTGGCGTCCTAAGGGGAGGGCAGGGTGTGCCCCCCCCTTTGGCTTACGAAAATGTATATGTAATATAGTAAACCACGTATATTAAATACCAGACTTAATACAGCAATCACGGAGATAGGCCCCTCTTTAGAAAATTTTCTTCGGGTGCCCCTGGATCCGACCCTGAGCCCATAAATCATTAAATTCAATTATTTTGCCTGTACTCCTTAGATTTGTTTTTAAAAAAAGTTGACATCAAAAGCTGAACGTAATGATTAATATATATATATATATATATATATATATATATATATATATATATATATATATATATATATATTTATTTATTTATTTATTTATTTGTTTGTTTGTTTGTTTTACTAATAAATTCACAATAAATGGTTTAAGTCATCTCTCATGCATTTGATTGTTCTCGAACGTAAGATTCTGTCGCTTGAAGCTCAAGAGTTCTCAACATTAACAAAAATCACTGGAGCATCTCTTGTAAGAGTCTGAATTAAATCCTTAGCGGTGGAGTTTCAGCACATTTCTGCCCCTCATAAATGTGCTGAAACTCCACCGCTAAGGATTTAATTCAGACTCTTACAAGAGATGCTCCAGTGATTTTTGTTAATGTTGAGAACTCTTGAGCTTCAAGCGACAGAATCTTACGTTCGAGAACAATCAAATGCATGAGAGATGACTTAAACCATTTATTGTGAATTTATTAGTAAAACAAATATATATATATATAAGCTTTTTGTCTATACGCCTTTCTTCCGGGCACAACCCTTTGATACACGCAGTAATGTTAAGGTAAATTTGACTCTCCGCTATTCCATCTTCAGTACGACAGTTCGTAGATCAAGTCTGAAATAAAATTATCCCAGTATTCGATGATTATCATACACGATGGCAACGCTGGATTACACGTAATGACATAGTTGTCAAATGCTACACCCTAAACGTGACAATAAAGCATCAAATGTTGCACTTTCCACCTGCGAAAACACGACGACAAAGAATGCCATCCAACAAGTTCGTTTTTTTTATTTTTTATTTTTTGAGAGAGAGAGAGAAAGAGAGAATGGCTTTGCGTTCGACTTCTCACAAGACAAGAGCTATGTCATATCCCTTTCATTTCTCTCTGAACCTTGCAGTATTACAGTGCCTTTCCTCCGAATCATCCACAGCCACACGATCACAAACAAAGTACTGTACTATCTCTCTTCGTATTCACGCATACTTCTTAGAAAGAGTCGCTGGACCACGTAACCTGAACCATGAGGCAACCGGCACCAAGCATTCAACTATCTGTGCCACAACACCGCTTTCCACTCTTATCACCATATCAAGCTTATAAATCACTTCCTGATAATGGATTAAAATTCTATTTACACTACAGGAACACAAGTGATTTCTCCTTTCAGAAAATGAATGATTCTTGAGAACAAAAGATGTTCCTATATATATATATAAAAAAAAGAATCATGTTTAATAAAAAGAATGACCGATCATTAAAAGAAAATACGTATTACATCATCCGTACTGTGGAGTGTTTTATACTATACGGAAAAACTTAACTTCAGAACATTAAACTCCCTGAGAGTTAGTATTTATATCACACTACAAGAATGCTTGTTGATAATCTTATTCAGAGCCGCGCCGAGGTGGCTCAGTTGTAGAGCGTTCACCTCTACTGCATGGAGTCCTCGGTACGATCCCAGCTCGCGCCAAGTAAACTTTGTGGTGAACAAAGACCGCGTGCGTGGGTTTTCTCAGGGTTCTCCGGTTTCGTTCATTTCTCATCACCTCCTCCTTTAACCTAGCAGGCATAAGCGTGGAACGTAAAATTTAAAAGATTTCATTTCTGTAAGTTTTCACCAAAACAAAAAGGTTAAATGAATGGTTAATGAAGCGCCTAATACTAAAATTGTTGTTGCAAGTTCGATAAAACCGCGTAAACAGGCAGAGTACTAACAATCATGCTTTAGTTGCGGAGTTTATTATCTGACTTGCTATGTTTCATATCCATCTTAAATGGCTGTAACGTTTAATAATGCTTGGACTTCATACGATATATGATTTTAATGAACGCTTTTACTTTTTATGACTATAAGAAGCTGAAAAAGGATTATTTTTACCCACGTTTCTTAATAACACTTCTAAATCCTATGTAAGCGATGTATGTCTATGCATAGTGGCGTATTTAGGAGGCTATTGGGCTTAAGCCACGAAATAAATTTGTTAGTTTTTCGCACGCCACGTAACGTACAACAATAATCCTTCTTACCGTTTCTAAGAATTTCATTGACTTTCCATTTTTCTAATGCTCTTTGTTCAGAAATAATACTGTATTTATCCAATTTCATTTCATGTAAGAACTGCGTTCTTTTTTCTTTCTTTCGTCCACTCTACTCTTCTGTTTCCCTTATTCTTAGTTGTTACTTTCTTTCGTTTCTCCTATCATACTTTCAACCGTTGTTAATTATGATTCAAGTCGGCCGTCGTTGCCAGTAGCACCAAAACTAAGAGGAACTGATAAGCGAAACTGGTGTTCCACACCAACTTCCACGGGAATCAACATAACGGGACTTTAGTTATTATGGCAAAGGAATATTTACATTGTTTAGTTATAAAGAAAGGTAAATGTTTGAAGAAAATCAATAAAGGGAAAAATTAACTCAGGAAATTAGGCAAACCAAGAGGATCTCACTTTTTCTTAAATGAAAAGAGTAAAAGGTTAGGTTCACTGTTAAATTTTTGTATCATATCACAAAATTCACCAGTCTGCAATTCTTGCCATTAAAACTTCAATTTATGCATAAATTAAAATATATCTAATTCTCAAAACTCAGGTGGGCTATCGCTCCCCTGCTTTCCCGTATTGTGCATAGCCCCCGAAACAAAATTCTAAATACGCCCTGCTTTTGCATTAATTATGTTATATGCTAGTCATTCAATATGAATGTCTCTATTCTAACACTTCGTAGAAAATACTATTCCTTTGATTAATCAATGAAAAAATTTTGCAGTTTAGTTCTATTGAAAATAATCCTTTTTATTTTATTTTTGCGAGAATTCTCTCCAAAGTATTGCTCACCCAAGGTGACGACAAGAAATTACGATAATGAAATGAACGGTGAAAGGGAAATAGATACTATCCATGTCCACGCAGGATTCGAACTCGCGACAAGCAGGCCTTTGAGATCGCCAGCTGTGTTAACCGTTCTACCCGCTGAGGTTCTTAAGAGTCTTCATCCCGGCGAAATTAAAATTCCGCTAATTTTACAGTTATTATGTGATATCTTCAAATAGATAAAAGATAATTGAAATATGGAACAAGAGCGCCCTAGACAATATTATTTTGCGTGAGGTACCGTTATCACAAGTCACCTAGCGGCTTTCCGTTTTCAGCTGTTTAGAAACGCGAAAATAAATGCCGATTTTCAAAATGACTCGAAATCGAAAGCAGATAAGTGAGTCGTGATAACGGTTTTTCATGTAAAATAATATTGTCTAGGGCGCTCTTGTTCCACATTTCGATTATCTTTTATCTGTTTGAAGATATCACATAATTACTGTAAAATTAGCGGTATTTTAATTTCGCCGGGATGAAGACTCTTAACAAACACCGTTTAGTGAAACAAACAGACTTTTGCTGCTGACTGTACAACTGATTTTTTTTTCTTGTACGCTTTCTTTTTTCTTGTAAGTTCAAGAGAAAAGGATGACATATTACATCAACCATTGAGGTTGAGTTGGAATCCAATGTCTCGGTTCAGTTGACAAATAACTGGAACAGAACTGCTGAAGATTCAGAATCTATTCTTCTCTCTCCCTTTTCTTCCTTGCTTCATTCATTCAATACAACAATCCTTATCCTACCACAATTCAAATTGTTGTCAGCAACAATATTATCTTTTAACCAAAATTCGAAAAGTCCTGGGTAGTAGGTCAATTCCGTTACGAGCACAGATACCAGAAAATTATTATTATTAAATGGGGTCCCTGGTTCCATCCCAGCTCCCGCGTGGTGGACAAATATCGTGTGCTTGAGTTTTCTCAGAGTTCTCCCGTTTCTTGCCCCTTTCTTCATTCCACCATTTCATTCATTTCTCATCATCACTGTCTCTTTTAGCCTAGCCAGCATAACCATGGGACGTAAAACTTAAAGATTTCATTTTTTTTCTCGAGTTCTCGCTTAGTAAACACAATATTCAATATTGTTTATACACAATGAATACACAGTGCTGCATATTATATACAGTATATATGCTCTCATTTACACAAAGCAAAATCGTGCTAAAAAATTACATTTCTTTTAATGACAGGCAATAAAATTTTTTCTACATAACCAGAACAATTATATATTTTCGAAAAAGAAAAAAAAATAAGAAAGGAAAAGAAACTAGTATTTGCGTGTGAACGTGTGATTTTTTTAATTCTTGAAACGAACAAATGAAGGAAAAAAGAACAAACAGTTGAACCAGAATTTCTGTGAAAAAGGTTAACTATTAAAATTAGAAACAGAAATATTTCGTGATGCTCCTCTGGAACGTGAAATAGCTGGAAGCTTGCTTGCTTTGCTCCTCTTTACTTGTTTTATTCTTTCTTTACACATTTTTTTTCTTCCTTTCATTCTTTACCATGGCCTCCCGACAAAAATCGACCCGGCATGGAATATGACGTCACTTTGTGTCCCGTTACGTCAGAAGTACAAGATGCGGAGGTTCATCAACCTGAAAAAAATTCCAATAAACTTTTCTTCCTTTTTTTTCTGCATTATATATTGGTATGGCTAAATAGGTGCTAAATGAATATACATCTCTTATGCTTAAGCCAACACCTGACATTTTGTTAACCTCAACGGAAAAACACTTTATTCGGAAGATCCGGGTAAAGGCTCCAGGTCTGCTAGCAATTCCGTATGCAATGAAAACTTCTTGAGATTTAATGAATATTCAAATTAAATTGCTGGAGTAAAATCCCTTCCCTTTCTTCACCGTTTCTTTGTGGAAAACCTTCCTCTGGACTAATGAGGAGGCTTCCAAGTTTTAATTTCTTCTTAGACCACGTTGAATGAATCTACGCTGCATAAGAGAACAAGAAAATGCTGCTGCATATAACAACGTACTCGCAAATGAAAGAATTAGGGATGTATCGATACCACTTTTTCACCGATACCATTATTTTTGGGCATTTCTTATATATTATCATGGATGTTCAGAATAATGAAATGATCATTGTAATAGCGTATATTAGATATAAGGCCAAAATTTGACATACAAAAACAAAAAAGCAAAATTTCATATTAGGTTCCACACAAAAAGTATATTTGCTCTAAATTTAATCAAGCTCACATAAAATGAACTAAAAAGCAGCAAATACTTATATAGTGTAAACATAATTCTAAGAGTCAGTGATTGATATTTAGAGTGATACTGTACTTTGATAGTTACCTTGTATTTACTAGTCTCTATTACATGCATGTAATGCGAACGGATATTACCGTTACTAATTGTTATTGTCTACAAAATTATGCGTGCTGAACCAGATGTTGCTGCGTATGCCATTAAAAAAAAAAAGAGAGTTAATTAAGCGAAGTCGAAAACAATCAAACTATTTATTAACTTTAGAACTAACTGTTTTTACCCAGTAAGTAGGAGAAAATAATGACAAAGTGAGCGTCTTGTGGGTTTCTTCCATAGCATTTTCTTCTGAATCGAAATCTCTGTCTCGTTTCGGATTCAAATTACGGGTCCGCTATCCTTACCATGGGCGCCCGAAGGGGGAGGGCAGGGTGGGACCCCCCCTGGCTCACGAAAATGTATACGTAATATAGCAAACCACGTATATTAAATACGAGACGTAATATAGCAACCATGGAATGGACTACTCTAGAAAATTTTCTTCGGGCGCCCATGATCCTGACTGGCAAGTAAAGGGTCCAAATGGATGAATCGAATTGCGGGATGGGACTTAGTTAGCTTGATAGAGGATGTGGAAACATGTATATGTGCAAAGTTATAGCGGCTGAGTGCCATAAGAAAGGGTCAAAGTTGGTGGGAGAAGGGCTATGCTATGTTATTAAATACATCAAATAAACTGTTGAATCGTGAAAATAGTGAAAGCTAGATAACGCAAACGGTGGTAGTTTCACATATTGGCAAAAGAAGAATGGGCAGAGTAGATCACGAACCTCCGCTGCCATCTTGAAATCCGCCATTTTGAAATCTGTGATATTTTTGAAATGGAAAGGTAGTCATGTGATATATCAATTAGGGCCAGCATGTTCTCAAAAAGTCAATTATGAACTTTACTGATCGTTATCTGCACTTATTTCGAAGATTTAGGATCATCTTTATAGTTATTTACGAAAATCTACAAGCTGAACATATCTACAAACCAAGAAAACTAACAGTGAATTTACTGTTAGTTTTCTTGGTTTGTAGATATGTTCAACTTACACGTATATTCTTGATAATCCAGACTTTCAACATACGAATATCAGTCTCCTAGATTTTCGTAAATAACTATAAAGATGATCCTAAATCTTCCAAATAAGTGCAGATAACGATCAGTAAAGTTCATAATTGACTTTTTGAGAACATGCTGGCCCTAATTGATATATCACATGACTATCTTTCCATTTCAAAAAATATCACAGATTTCAAAATGGCGGATTTCAAGATGGCAGCGGAGGTTCGTGATCTACTCTGCCCATTCTTCTTTTGCCAATGTGTGAAACTACAACCGTTTGCGTTATCTATATTTCACTACTTTCACGATTCAACAGTTTATTTGATGTTTAATAACATAGCGCCAGCCCTTCTCCCACCAACTTTGACTCCTTCCGTATTTTATGGCGCTCAGCCGCTATAACTTTGCACATATACATATTTTCACATCCTCTATCAAGCTAACTCAGTCTCATCCCGCAACTCGATTCATCCATTTGCAAACTTTACTTGTGAGGACCTTTGGCTTTTCTTCACCACTATTTGCGCATCGAGAGACTAAAAGTATCAGCTGAGTATGAGTAGTGCACATGCGTAAAGAAATCGATTGTATAATTGATAATAATTTTGATCAACTTTTAGTCTAAAAGAAGCCGATGAAATATGTGTCACTTTTAATATTTAAAAAATTGAAAATCGTTCGGAAAATGTATTGGTAAATATCGGTAGAGGTTTGCGCGGATGCGGATATCCGCATCAAAATGGGTATCTGCGTATACATATTTTTTCTGTGCGGATAGCGGATAAAGTTGCGGATATGGTTTCCTACATCTTTTCCTTACCTATGAAAACGTTATGAAATTTGTGATGATGGTGGAAAGAGCACTAAGAAACGTTTGTTTTGAATTAAAAGTTTTAAAAGCGGTTGAAAAAAAACTGAAATCAAAATAAGTGTGTTTGAAGCTTGTGACTCAGTGACAGCAAAAAGACAAGAAGTGACAAGAGAGAATTGTCCTTTATTGCTGTTTTCAATATTTTTAACAGTCGCTTTGTAGGTGAATGACATCTCTGACCTAAACAGAACCTCTGAACCTCTCTAGTGACGTGCTCTAGAGTTACTTTATAGAGGGGATATCACCTACCTGGCATTATTTTAGTTCTGGCATTATATTAAGTACATAGATCTTCATTATTTCTAATTTGTATCTGCACAGTATATTGCATTGATCACGAGCAAACTGATATAATGTATTGTTTCGTTTGGTTCAGAAAATTACAAGAGAGAGCTATTTAAAATGTGTTCAAAAATATTTTTGAAATCATGACCATTATAAAATATGTAAGGTTTATATATTTGTTACATTTGTTACTTCATTATCTGCGGATACGGATAGAGATGTTACGGATGAGATATTTTATATCCACGCAAACCTCTATATATCGGTACATCCATAGAAAGAATATATCAAATAACCAATTCAAATTATTGTTTTAAAATTATCTATCCCATAAACAAACATAGTCCCTGCAGTTTGGAAATAAGTTTTGAATCGCCAGTATATAATTAACCACTTCTTTTAGGCTGTTTTTTCCCGCTTACGTGGGTCGACACTTTTAATGATTTGCTTCCATGTTGCTCGGTCCCAAACAACATCCTATATTAACCCATTTTTTTTTAAAAGTCCGTAGCCTCACGATCTTCTTTTTGGCCTTCCTCTCCGTCTTTTGTCTTACATCACCCCTTGTCTCTTGCTGAAATAATCACTATTTCTTCTTATAGCATGCCTGAACTATTCTCTTGTACTTCCGACATCTCAGTCACTTTAACGTTGCCTCTTATTCTACTGTTTTTGACCTCGTTGCACCATACATTCATGTGAGTATTTTCACTTCGGTCACTTGTAGTTTCTTCTCTTGCGACTTCTTGATCCCGCAAATTTCTGTTCCGTAAAGCATTGTGTGTCTCAGTGTTCGTAGTTTGAGGGAAATTTTCCTACTATAGGGAAATTTTATAAGTTAATTTGGAAAAAAGGAAATAGCTCGATAAAACGTGAACATACAGGAAAATTCTCATGATGACTGATTGACTAATGTAAATGCTTAAATTTTTCTTTGCTCTTCAGAAATAAACGAACACAATAGCAATAGTTTGTGTGTGTGTTCAAAGTAGCAGAATTTGCACCATTGTTGGCCGAGTGTATTAGGATTAGGATTATGAATTAGATTTCTGGGCTTTCGGCAGCTATGGCCATTTGTTGTTGATTCGATGTTTAGCGTCTCTTTTAGCAGCAAGGCTATATGAGATGTGGACCTACTTAACAGCTTAACGTGAAAACCGAACCACATGAACTTCGGCCGGGAATCAAACACAAGTTCCTCACGCCAAATGAGCGTATAGTAACAACTTAGGCACAAGGGAGCTCGCGTCTACGGCCATGTTACGCCGTCAGGTATGAAGGAGACGTAAATCGGCGATCAAACTAGCCGAGGAAAGGGAAGGAAGGAAGCTGCCTAGGACCTATGTTAGGATACCATCCCGGCATTCGCTCGGGCTGAAAGAGGGAAATCCAGGAAAAATTTGAATCAGGATCGGTGGCCTGAAAAAGCTTTAACACTTTTTCGGCCGACTGTCTTAACCGGGAATAAAATCCAAGACTGCTCGCGCCAAAGACGAGAGCTTTAGCTACTACGCTACGCAGGACCACGGCTGAATATATCTGTGTATATTCTTTTCTTTAGAAAAGCAAAGGAAAAAGTAAAAACAAATAGAAGCAAAAAAGCAAATGAATAAAACCAATGTGGTAGGCACTTCCTTTAATATAACTAAACAAATCTTACCACATAACTAGTGTTGTAAATAGAAAAAAAACGGTTCGTATTTTTTCAGAAATTTACGTTTTTTTTAGAAAAAAACATTGCCTCTCGTTTTTATTTCTAAATTTCGTTTGTTTTCAAATAGTCATTTGTAATGCATCTTACGTCCATTTAAGTACGAAATATTTTTATGTAGGTGTAATTACCGTAAAATCCAACATAAATTATACGCTAGATACTGATACGCTACAAATATTTTACAATTTACATGAATACCATACTTATTAACAATTCGGGTTTCAGCAGTTTTCATCAATATCAACTAAGAAATAAAAGTAGAAATGAATTTTTTTTTCGTGAAAGCAGGCCTTTAATAAGTACAAAAATAATGTCACGAACAGTATCCAATAACCTGTCTAAAGGTAAAAACTAATATTAATTTGCCTAATATTATTTTTCTAAATGTCATATATAAATAATTTGTCAACTAGATATATATGATATGCAGAGCCGGCTCTACCATATATGCAACACGTGCATTTGCGTGGAGTGGCAAGCTTGGATGGTCCGGCAAAATCTGTGATAAGTATATTATTTAAATTAAATATTTCTTGTTGGAAACAGACTTCATGATGATGGTAGTTACATTTACTAAGCTGACCTTCTATTTGAATACTACATTCATAAATTATGTTTAGGTTACATTAGTTTAAGGCCACATGGACAATGCTAAAGCAAATGGTCGAATAAATCCGAGCACAAATTGCTTGATTGTTGTCAAATGCAAGAATTCAATTCTCGAATAGTAGTAAATATCTGTTCCATTTAGTAAGTTATCGCAGTTTTGATATGAAACTAGTCTTGTTTTTGTCAGAAACAAGTTCCTTATCATTGAAGATAGAAACAAGATTTTTTTTAAAAAAAAATGTTAGATGTAGAAGAGAAATCAAGAAATAAAGATAAAAGAGCTAGTTGCACTGGAATTGCAAACTCATACATTGAGATTGAAGCTCGATAGTGAATTCTATAAAAAGGATTACCATCTTTCCTTTGCAGGTGTGTTTGCTTTATCTTTCACTAACATAATAGATTAATATTTAAAGAAAAAAAACAGACACAACAGGATTGCATTTTTAGTAAGTATTTAAGCCTCTCTGAGTGCAACTGCACTTACCCTCACCTTTGTTGTTCATGCTGGAGTAGCATACTTAAAATCATGACTTTTAAGATTTGTTCTTTTTGGAGAAAGGGGGAGGCGGCAAATTATGCCATTGCACGAGGCAACAAATTGACTAGGACCGGCCCAGATGATATGTATATATAAGACATGAATATAAGATGACTCAATTTGAAGTAATGCAGGGTGTTTCAAAATTAATATTAGGGTTTTGTAACTTTGTAGTACCTATTACAATTAACTTACAATTATAAACATTATATCAAATGAAAGAGCAACTCAAACAGTTTTGTACGCACGCATGTACATGCATTGTTTCTTCTGTCTGCCGTTAGAAAGAGCAAGTAGCAAAGATGGAGACTAGAGAGCAGAAAGCTTTTTGTGTTTTAATAAAGACTGAATCTGTACAGTGCAACCGTCTGTGTGAAGAATATTAAGGAGACGCTTGCAACTACGTCTTTATCGTTTGCAGTTGCTACAGGTGTAAAGCCTACAGACTGCGGTTTACGTGCCAATTTCGGAAGTGAAATATTCCTGCATAACAAGGAAGATTTTCTGGATCGTGTCGTCTTCAGTGATAAATCGACCTTTCACCTAAGAGTTAATGTGAACACTCATAATGTTTGCATCTGGCCGTCAGCAAATCCTCAGGAGATGGTACACTTGAAACGAGACTCCCCTAAATTGAATGTGTTTTGTGGCGTATGGCGGAAAGTTTATGGGCCTTTCTCGCCTACCGACTAGATGTGTGCCATGTGACGAATGAATCTCACAAAGACTATTTGAGGTGCTCTTTTACTTGATGTATTGCTTATAATTGTACGTAAAATGTAATAAGTACTAAAAAGACTTAAAACCCCAAAATTTATTTTGAAACACCCTGCATTTCTCAGCAACAGTGTTGGAACTAAGATGTAAAAAGGAGAGAAAATGTTCCTTATAAAGTTATTGTTTACAACGATATTATTATTAGTCGAGACTATAACTACAACAACAACACGGGTTAGTAGTCAAAAAAATGTAATCAAATATATACTCGGTGGCCCAGGTGGCCAAAGTGGCACACACGGAAGTGGCACTTGTTTAACCCGCTCCTGTGTGGACACTAATTAAGATATCGGGATATTATTCTTGCCAAATATGGCTGGACTATAGTTTATCATATTAATTTTCTTTTCTTCTGATGTCGAATTTCCTTCTCAAATTTCAACCCAGTCAAAAATTCGAGAATTTTCTAATTTCGAGTTTCCTTTACTTCTTTTTTCCCTGTAGCTTCCTTCGTTGTAGAAAGACATCCTTAAGATTTGCCAGGTAGATACCTCGGATGGATACCTAACTGTTGATATCAATTGGACGGGCCTGCGCGCAGTGTTGCCAATTAGGGAAATTAAAATTCTCCTATATTTGGACAAAAAAAATTAGAATTTTTTGTTTATAAATCCGTACCTATACGTACGAGTGCAAGTTAACTTACGCCAATCGAACATTTGTCCTTACTTAAAAACGCAAGTACAGATCGTTACAATGGGGTAATTAGGGGGCGCACATAAAATTCGTATTTAGGTTCCAACCTTTGATTTCTCTAGTTTTTCCCTACTTTTCTGTTTACCGTAATATATTTTTGGTAATTAGAAACTTTATTCCTTAAATATCGCCATAATACTTGTAGGAAATATTAGTGGTGTACCAATGTTTAATTTAAGATAGTTTGCGTCTGTGTGGTAGCAGTGTTGCCAGCTACAGAAAATTTTAATTCCAGATTTTAGGGGGAAATTTTGGAAATATTATATTTTTGTCTCTATTATTTCCCTCTTGTTGGCTATATCGGAACAAACGTACCAGTATATGGAAGTCTCGTCTTTCCTCTACACAACGCACTATAGAAAGTTTCAATAGGATAATTAGGGGAAGTTCAGTTGAGGTTTACAGTAGACCTTGTTCTCTAATTGGAAAGATAACTGCGATTTTTTTAAAGGTAGAATGAGATATTTTTTATTAACATGCTTACTTTATTAGACATCGTCACAATACTTCTAGGATATATTAGAGGGATACAAAAGCTTATTTTAAGATAGTTTGTGTGTGTCTGATAGTAGTGTTGCCAGCTACAGAAAATTTTAATTCCAGATTTTAGGGGCAAGTTTTGGAAAAAAAATCCCTTTTCTATTTCTATTATTTCCTTCTTGTTGGCTACATTCGAACAAACGTACCAGTGTCTAACAGCCTCATCCTTAGCCTACACAGCGCACCACAAAAAGTTTCCCTAGAATAATTAGGGGAAGTACAGTTGAGGTTTATAATAAACCATTTTCTGGAAATGGTAAGAAAATGGTGAATTTCTGAGGTAGAATGCGATTTTTTTTTATTTCATGCTTACTTTGTTATATATCGCCATGATACTTGTAGGATATATTCTTAGAGTAGTACGGTTTATTTTCAGATAGTTTTCGTCTGTCTGATG
This sequence comes from Thermobia domestica, assembly GCF_964235325.1. Classification (NCBI taxonomy): domain Eukaryota; kingdom Metazoa; phylum Arthropoda; class Insecta; order Zygentoma; family Lepismatidae; genus Thermobia; species Thermobia domestica. The sequence continues at coordinate 299,082,937 of NC_137457.1, read as the reverse complement.
GCAGCGTTTCCAGCCAAAACAATTAATTCCCGCTATTAGGTGAAAAATTCGGAAAATTTCCCTTTCCCCTCTATTATTACCCTCTCACTGGCTACATTGAAACAAACGTATCACTACCTGAAAGGTTCCTCTTTGCCCTACAGAACGCACGATAAAAAGTTATCAATAGGATAATTAGAGAAGCTGTAGCCCCGGCATATTTGATTTTTGCTTCTGAGGCGTAAAGTGTCAAAATTTCATGTGTATGACAGAATTTTTCTTTCCCTCTTTGAATGGAAGCCAGCGACTTCAGGATTTCACTGTACCTTCTCAACACACCAAAGATTTGTTTAGATGACTTGAACCGATATAGCAGCAGTGGTGCTAGATACAAAAAATTTTGAAATTCGGTTAGGGAATTTTTTGTAAATTTTCACCCGTACATTTCCCTCAATGATTTCCCACCCGTTGGCAACAATGCAATGCAACTTACACCAATGCAATGCCACTTCCATTTTCTAAAAAACAAGACCTTAACCATATCAATAGAATGAATAGTTTTTGAGCAATAAGTCACTAACTGGAAATGTAGGAAAACGCCAAAAAGACCTGGGTCCGAAAGGAATAATCACATAATTTTGCTCGTATAGGTACAAAGAAACAAACGATTTGTAAGTTACGAGGGCTTCGACTCAAGTTCTGTTGATTATTTTAATAATCTGCAACATAAATCAATAAATCATAGTTGCCAGAAAAAAAACAGACATTTGAAAAAAAAAACATGAAAAAGAACGGTTTTATTGAAAAAAAAACTTCACAGAAAAAAAAACCGTTTTTTTACAACACTACACATAACCTCTGTTATACGAACTGGACACTCAAAACATTAGGAAAAATTTGATAAGACAAGCGAAAATGTTTCTGTCGAGGGAAATTTTCTTAAAACCTACGAACACTGGTGGGCCTCACTATGGTCTTGTAGGCTCTTCCTTCATCTTACCACTTAATATCCTTTTATAACAAAGAACATCTGAGATCATCTTCTAGTTCATCCCTCCGCCTTTAAATCTAAAATACTCTACATATTCTTAACTTTAAAGAAAATGTTAGGTCATGGCTGTCCACGCAACTTCTTCGTTGGGTGAAATCTGTTGATGGGATAAAATATTGGACAAGAAGTGCCCCATAATGCGCACTAATACTTATAATTGTAATGCAAGTATGTTATATTGTGTAACGTAAGTGAATACTAAATCCTGGTCACTTCCGAAACGAAATAAAGGAAAACCTAACTAATGATGTATGTTACAATTACCTATGACTATGTAATTAAGTTAGAGAAGAATTACTACATATCAAAATTATATATAACATTTCATTATTAAGTTCTGGTGGAAACATATATGATACTTATCCGGACAAGTAACATTAGGACTAATGATACTGACATTAGGCTTAGCAGCATATAAAATGGAATATCTAACATAGCCATAATTTTATTTTATACCCACATTCATAGCATAGAAACAATCGTACATGCACAGAAAATATACACGCTAAGATATGCGTGGGAAATTTTCTTGTCGGGCAGGCAATGAAACAAAAACAGAAGTAGATTTTAATGGAATGAACAGGTGCTTACCAGCAAATTCAACATGAAGATAAAGGAGACCAAAACATAAGTTATTAAATGCGCAGCATGAATAGAAACAAGGAAAATTATGATTAAACGACCACTTAGAGAAGACATTTTCAGCTCGCAGATGTATGACGTAGAAGCGGCTTTTATGATCAGAACTAGGAGAAAGAGAACAGGCTGAAAAAAAAATGGAACGGAACAAAATAGACGGAATGGAATAAGATTTACAGTGTTCGATTAATCATGAATTCTCGAGTAGTGTTCGATTTGTCATGAATTTATGAGTAGTGTTCGATTAGTCATGAATTCATGAGTAATGTTCAATTAGTCATGAATTCACGAGTGGTGTTCAATTTGTCATAGTATCATGAGTAGTTTTCGATCCGTCACGAATTCATGAGTAGTGTATCTGTCAAACCATCCACTATGCCTTGTTTGCTTGTGAACACTATCAACGCAATGTTTAATGACTTCTCATGGCTCTCTGTGAGTAGTTTACTGAGAATATGAGTAGCAACCTGTGACGTTATGGAGCATCAAATTGGAATTGACAGATCTAAAGGAAGAAGTGCAGGAATTGTTATTTAGGAAGTAAAATAACAATCAATAATTGATGAAAATAAGATGTAAAACCCAGAACAGCTTCAGGCGAAGACGGCATTTGAATGAAAAGAAAAGCTTTTAAACAAGGCACATCAACATACACTGGCCAACCAAAACATCGACATACTGCTACTTTTTGAACGACGTGGTTGAGCTGACGTAAAAGTCACGAGACATGACCGAATCGCCAGACAGAGACACGGATCTCACTCAATTAGTCGGTATGACGCTTATGTGTAGAATGGCGAATGGCAGCAATGTAATCAGAATTTGATATAGGCTAGATTGTGATGGCCAAACAACTAGGGAGAGCATCTCGAAACCAGTTCGACTTGTCGTGTGTTAGCGAGATGAATTGGTTAGTGTCTTGCAGAGGTGGGAAAAGGATTGTGAAACCAGCATCACACAACACGGCTTGCAACGGCCACATCTCACTTCATTTAAGATGTCGAACGTCGTAGGAGAGCATTGAGCGCCAATTACGGCACAACAGATTTTAACAGTGAACAAACAACGAGTGTGTCTGAGCATACAGTTTACCGTATACTGTCAGAAATGGGTGACCACAACCGATGTCTCACATGCTGTACCCATTTTAACCGCATGGTAACGTCGATTACGACCAGAACGAGTACATGTCCATCGTCATTGGTCCCCAAGCAATGACACAACGTTGCATGATCCAATGAATCGCGATACTTCCTTAACCACATTGATGACCGGAACAAAATTTGTCGTCTTCCGGAGGAACAGCTAGTCGAGAGTAATAGGAGGAAGATAGGCCGGCGGTGGCTCCATTATGGTTTGGGAGCCTTCACATCGTCATCCATTGGTCCAGTAATGCGCGTGGAGGGCACCATAACGGTACCTAGCTATTGGTAAGTCATTGCTGATCAAGTCCACCTATCTATATTGTATATGTTTCCAGCTGACAATGGTATGTTTCAGCAGAATAATAATCCTTGTTACAAGGCCAACGCTGTGATGCAGTGGTTCGAGGTGAAGTTCAATTGCTAATGGTTCCCAAACTCATTCGATCTTAATCCAATTTAATACCTAAGTAATTGTATGTGCAAATGTGATTCGTCACGTCTCCAGCCACCTACCAAGGCTTCATTGCTTCATATAACTTAAAGGTGAACACACCAGCTATTAGGTAGGTGTTCATATTATTTTGGGGTTGAGTTGAGTTGATTTTAGTTTAACGTCCCTTTCAGCAGCGAGGCTATATGAGACGTGGACCTACTGATTAACGTGGAATACGAACCACATGAGCTCCCGCCGAGAATCGAACCCGGGTCCCCCACGCCAAAGTCATAATATTTTGGCAAGCCAGTGTAGAAGTGAAGAAAAGGCAGATGAATGGACATGAATCGCATGTGACTTATATGGATATGAGACATGGACTCTAGAAGACCAAAAACCGGGATTGGAAGGCTTCAAAGTGTGGTACTACAAGAGGAAGTATGTTGAAAATTAGATGTGTGGATAAGGCATCAAATTAAATAATATTGAAATGAAAAAAAAAATGGAACGGTAAGAGAGAGAGAAAAAAAAAGACTGTTTCAAAAAGAGAAGGTGGGATGACCGAACACATTGTGATCTATAGAACGAAAGTCAGACGGGAAAATATTCAGAAGGCGGCCGCGACCGACCAAAATCACACAAGATGTACTGAACAGTGATGGAATGGGCCACAGAGTTCGTCGGGCCCGCGGTCCAGAAGACTCAGAGGCAATCAGCCGTATGATCCACCAGACTCGGTGATCTGAGCTGACCCTGGGTAAGGTATGAGTGAGGCTCCTAACGTAACTTTAAGACACACGATGTTCTCCCCTTTATCTGTCTTCTCACCATATTATAATTTTCTTTCTTGTTTCGTGTTTGCATCTGTCAAACATTGCACTGAAATATAACTACAAGGTTTATCAGAGTATAAGAGCGTGAGACTCACAGAAAAGATCGGCTGTACATTCTTCTTATAAGGGGTCGTCAAGGTTAAAGCAAACGAAACAAAAATTTGTCGCTGAGAATACAAAAGATACCGGTGAGCTCAAACAGTGTTCTGTTAAATCTTTTTATGAAATGTTTAATAGTGTAATTTTCAATAGTTAATGTTCAAAAACTTTTGTAATATTTACCAGTATAGGAAGACGAATAAACATAAAATTATATTTAAACATTCACAACATGGTGGTACCTTGACTTAAAAATGTCACACCGGGAAAGAAACAAGTAGTGAACATCACTGTTTAATTATAAAATTCTGAAGAGCTGACTGTTTTCGGGTCATCGGGTCTGTCTGGGCCAGACCAGTCTGACAAGTGAAGCATGCCTGAAATAACACAGCGACGCATTACTCTTTCCACCACTAATACGAAAAAGTAAGTAGATGGAACGAAAAAGACTGACTCAGGATAAGGAAAGGTGGACAGCTGCGCCAAACCAATCGAAAGATTGCTGAAGAAGAACTTTATAAATGGCGTACACTTCAACTAATGCTGTATCTCAGAAAAAGGGTATTCGAGGTCAGAAATAACGAACTTCACACGGCAAATATATTAATAAGAACCACATTTTGTTACCTTTTATCTGTCAATATATATATATCAGTGACAAAAGTAGCACAACTGAGAAAAGTTAACAGTAACCAAGTTCTAAATTACAAAATTTACCAATACAAATACTTACACACACCCACAAACTAACTAAATATGTCATAGCTTGCAACTGAGTTTCAAAACAGCTAAATTCCTTAAAGCTGGGCGCGTCCACAGAACGCATTCTCAGAAGAAGTTAACGGTTGAACAAACACCCAGCTCACTATGCAAACACTCCACAGGCAAGTTAAGTACTTGCACAAAAACTTTCACATCTTATGTTGATACCTTGTTGTAGGTGAGGCTCAACTGCAATTCCACAGCTTCAAATAAACTTTGCTAAAGACAATATAGAGGGTCGCGCCCAGAAGTTTCAATTTCGACCGGTAGATGTCAATCACTGGGATGTTTCGTACCATCTAGCGGCGAGATGTGTAACTTCTAGTATTTGTTTCAATAGTAGAAAATACGATATGGATAGCTTCTGATAAATGCAACGTTATCCGTGAAGATGTTCTCCATTAACGAACTCGGAACACATGACATCTTGACATCTGTCAGTTTCATGTACCACGTTTATGCCGTTTAGGTTGAGACCGACAATAAAACAAGTGAATGATGATGGAAGAATTGGTGGAATGAGAATATGGGAGGAAACGGGAGTACCTCGAATCAGGAACCCTACGCAGTTGAAGTAAGCACTGTACCAATGAGCACTGTACTACGAACTCGGAAGAGTTAATAGTTTAAAAAAAAAAAAAAAAAAAAAAAAAAAAAGAATTCACAAATTCGCTTTCGTTCCAGAGCTATTGTCTGAAACAACGGAAGGACGCACAAACATCGCAATCTTCTAAGTCTCACTTGCATGATCCTAATCTTGAAAGCCAGGGGTAGTTCGACAGTGATATAATCAGCGGAAGTACAGGGTGTTCAATATACAATGCAACCCAGAGTTTGGGATAGTAGAACTTTTGAACCTGAAGCGATACACAAATAATGGTTATACCAAAATGAACCTTTGTTCATGCACATATTTTTAAACTAGGAAGCAACAATTGAAGTACACTAGGAACGAAACTCCGGGTTGCATTGTATATTGGACACCCTGTATTTTGCCATCGAAGCATCACGATGCCCAACTAGCCTCTTTCATCTTGACGTAACAACTTTCTGTTTTAACCCATTTAAGCTCACGTTCCCAAATTGAAACAATTTATTTTTTTTTATCCCTTTTTGTTGGTGGATTATCTGTTATGGATTTATTTCGCCTTTTACAGTAAGGACCTGGTACCAGTCTATCTGCTGGCACTAAAATCCTCAAAGTATATTAAATGAGGTCAGAAGCAATAAATTTAGGGACAATTACGAAATTCTGAAATAAAAATAAGTTGGGCTTAAATGGGTTAACATCGCCCATCAACTGTAGTTTCTTTTCCTCCTCCTTTTTCCCTTTACCGTACCTTCTATCACGCCCCTCATGATATAGTTAATTATAAGCCAATATTCCAACCCGTTTCTCTTCATTTTAAACTACGTCTAATAAAAGGTCCTACTATTGCTAACACTTCATCACTAGTTTTCTGTTATACCAGTTTATTTTCTCCATTCTTCTCCATACTCACATTTCAAAGTCTTTTTTTCGTCACTTTTGCTGTATCTACGTTTCTGCCCGATAAAATAGCGGTTCCCAACCGGTGTATCGCAAAATCATAGAATTTAAAAATCATGATATATTTAATTAATTAGTTAAAATCAATTTTGAAAAAGATTGTACCAGTCAACGCATCCAGCGGTAACCACAGTGCTTGTACACTGTGTCACTACTTATAGGCTTACAATATTATTGTTAATTTTTAAAATAATCAAACAGGTTGTCGGTACGCTGACACAGCGACATATATCATTTTTCTCGAAACTGAGTTACTGACACTTTGATGTTGCTCAAGTTTATATTTATCACGTTACACGTGGCGCACCTCAAGCAGCAGACTCACAAGACTTCAAAGGATTTAGCAAATTTGAAAATGTATTATTTCAGCCTTTTGCCAGGTCCTGGAACTAATGAGGTGGTGTTCGTTTGATTGTGTTTTAATTCTACATTTTGGCCTGGCAATTTTTCTTCCACATTTCTCGATCTTCAGTTTCTTCGTTAAACTTGCAATATTTTTTTTTCTTCTATTTTTCAAATTATCGATCAGTTGTGTCCTTTTTCCTATTCCCCGCTTTCCTTCCATCTTTTCTTCTATGGCGGTATGAAGAAGACAATTTCTTCGCAAAATGTGTGCAATCCAATTGGCCTTCCTACGAAGGATGCTGGCTAGGAGCGTCCTCTTCTCTCCTATCCGTTTTAAAACATCTTCGTTTGTTACTCTCTCTGTACATTTTATCTTCTCCATCTTCAAGCAGTAGAAAATTTACAAGCAACAGATTTGTTTTACTTTGGACGTTCTATCTAATCAGTTACTACTAGTTTTCGATGCTCATGTAAATATGTTTTCCTCCCTTATTAATCTTCGATCTATTTGCTAAGAAACAAACAAATATTGCAATTATTTCTTCCATTATGATCTTTATAAATCAATCATTGTAAGTTCTATATATACAGCTGACGACTTTGGAACCCAGCGCCAACACACGAACAATAACTATTTGCGGAAATACATCAAGCTTAACCTGTCCATTATGATGTCCAGAAATAACGCAGATGAAAGTTGCTAATACGCCGACAATGCACAAGTAACTAAAAGCTGACAGCAGGCGACGAATCACGCAATATTTTAGCACTGTGTGTATATAGTGCAACATTATTTTCCAACTCTCAGTATTGTTACGTATTTTCACACGCTTCAAGAAAGTGCTCCTTAATCTTCTTACAGAAAATGAGTTTCGATCAAATCTGCTAACTGCTGATTCAGAGCCCTAACTTCCTTTTTCTTTAAGGAGGGGTGTCAAAGTGAGGTTTAATTCAAAACCATAAGTACTTCGAAAGAGCAATTTTACTTGATAACGTTCTTGCTTCGCAATCAGTGGGTTTCGGGTTCGAAGACTGTGACTGGTCCTGTTGATAAACATTTTCCTCGAGTCTTTCCTCAGTTCTAGCAGGCAAAAGGAATAATGTACCTTTAAATATACGTAGTGACTGATTTCCTTTTCCATTGTTGACGTTCGTTATTGTAGAGTTCAATAATTCAAGAGAAATCGATTAAGCAAGCCGTAGCTGGAAGTTAGTTGTTGTTTTTGGGTTTTGTCCCAATTGAGACATATAATCCGGACCTCGAAAACTATAACATGTATTAATTTAAGCACACTGACCTCACACATTTTATACAAAAATGTGTAACTGCATCTGCGGCCACGGTGCCTCAGTGGTAGAGCGTTCCTCTCTGCTGCATGGGGTCCTTGATTCGATCTCAGCTAGCGCCAAGTGAACTTTGTTGTGGACAAACACCGTGTGCGTGGGTTTTCTCGAGATTCTCCTGTTTCCTTCCACTTTCTTTATTCCACCATTTCATTCATTTCTCATAATTAAGGTCTCCTTTAGTCTAGCCGGCATAACCGTGGGACGTAAAACTTAAAAGATTTCATTTCATTTCTGTACTCAAAATCGCATATATCGTGCACTTGAATAACTCTTAGTTTCGTGCCTATCAAAGTATGAAAAATTACAACTTTAATTATTTTATGAAACCTTATTTAAACTGACTTTTTAAAAATCAAAAGTTGCTTTAATCTTAAAAAATCATTTTTAAAAATTCTACATGAAGCCGAGATTGTTAATTTATTAATTTTTCCACAACCAAATTTGTCTTCTTGCTTTTTCTTTGTTTCGATTAAAAACGAGACTCCAAAAGCTAGTAAGAAATAAAACGACTAAAATTCTCCTACCGGATCTAGCGATTTTGTAAACATTATCTTTCAACGTAGCATACAACACACTTTAGTGGATATATATTTTTCCCTGGTTCTCTACTTAGGCAAATATACAATATATATATATATATATATATATATATATATTTAACTATAGATATTGACGTGTACAGGACAAATTTGATTCCATGGAACCAGAAGCTTCTCACACGAGGTAAGCACTGTAGAATTGAACCACTGTACCTCCCAAGGGAAGTCCTTCTACAGTCACCGTCACAAGAAAATAGCATATTTTATAGGTATGAAGACTCAATGAGAGGTGAATAAGAACTCCTTTTTTAAAATCATGAAGGTGAAAAAAAAAGTACATTTCTATTTCACCCCCAAAGCAGAACTGTTTTCAACTTTCTGCGACGAGTTACGAAAAATCCAAAAACTTGCTTCAGGTATTTTAGTAATGCTGTAATAAAATTATAACAAAATTTCCATGCACATAAAAGCAAAGAAATTTTTACATTTCTATTTTTCTATTTTTTTTAATGCCTCTAGACTCCTTATTTAAAAAGAAATAGACAGGGAGCTTATAGAACTATGTCATAACTGAATAAGTAAACTATAAAGAAATCCCCACATATATTTCGCGACTCTAAAGTTTATAGGTATATTATCATGACTATCAAACGTTGAATTACTCTGAATCGTGTTTTATTGCGGGGAAGAAAATTTTTCAACTGTAATTTTTATTTATAAAGTAGACGATCTTTCCGAAACAGTAGTTTTCATCTAGAGGTTAGCCAATCTTTCTGCAGCCCTCATTTTTTTTCTGCGACATTGTTGCACCGTCGCGTGTTGTTGTTGTTGTTTTGGGGTATTTTACAATAATTTCAGCCAGCTGCAACCCTTTACAAAGATTATCAAATTAACTATTTGATTTTTTCCGCTACGAATAGCATCCATCCATATGGACACAAATTTCAGAAATAAAGAAAAAAAAAAGCATGTAGTACGACTAATTTAAAAGAAAGAGTTAAAAAATATACGACTGGACCGAGATTCGAACCCGGATCTCCAGTTTATCATACCGATGCGTTAACAACTACGCTACCCACTAAGCCTCCTGAACATATGGAATTTGCATTGGCATGGTAAACCGGAACCGGGTCAGAATCTCGGTTCAACGTACAATTTTTTTCCTAACTTTTTGTACATCATTAAGTTGGCATCTACAGCGGATCTCACGTACTTTAAAATCATTTCCTTCTTTTCCTCCACTTACCACTCATCATTCTTCTAATAGGAAAGTAATCACAAGTCAGAAACATCACATGTTCAAAAAAAGCGATATGAAAAATGAAAATCTTTCAGTTTAACGTCCAGCGGGTATGCCGATTAGACTAATGGAAACAGTGATGATGAGGAATGAATGAAATGGTGGAAAGAAGGAAGTGGGAGGAAACGGGAGAACCCCGAGAAAACCCACGCATACGTTGCTTGTCCACCACAAGGTTCACTTGGCGGGGGTGGGATCGAACCCGGGCCCCAAGCACCAGAGGTGAACGCTCTACCACTGAGCCACCGCGGCCCCAGAAAACCGATATCAATAGTTGCACTGGCGCATTTTACGGGGACGGACAAGCAATAGAGGGAGAGAGAGAGAGATGTGTATCTTGATTTGCGATATTTTTACATACACAACTCATCAACCTTTAGGAGCATTTATAACACTTTTACCATTCTTTTATTACAGGAGCGATATAATAGGACCAAATACATGGGATACCGACAAGCGTATACATATATTTTAAGACAGCAAAATACAGAAATCCAAGCAATTCAGCCTCACAATCAGATCAGTAGTAATGTTCGTCGTAAATTTTTACTAAGTACGAAGAAAATGAAACCCACCTAAACTCACTTAACCACATAGCACATCCTACCACATCTAATCTTACGAGAGATATCAGTTCTAAAGGTTAGTAACAGAAGACATGGCTGCTCTTTCGGAATACAGTGCTGGAAATTGGTATAAAGGCAGAGGGATATTTGAAAATAGAAGAAGGGAAGAATGCCGAGGATGGATAAAGTTGATATATTTACAAAGTAACATTGTAGACTGCACAAAATCAAAGGCATATCGTTTGTTAATACGTCACTGGCACGCGTAGTTTATACAAAAATATAAATTAGACCATTTTCGGGTGGAAATTAGTATAAAGGCACCCATTGTCTTTGGCAAAAAATAAAAATACAGTGTACGGTACAGAAATGAAAATAGATGTTCAGTACTTGATTGACCCTCCTTTCTTCTGAATGAGTTGGAATATACGCTTCGGCATTGTGTTTATGAGATATGTTAGTTGTTGCAGTGGAATAGCTGACCACTCTTCTTGTATCGCGTTTTTCAACTCAGCAACCGTCCCAAATTGCCGACCATTGCGATAAACATTGCGCGCAAGGATTCCCCAGAGGTTTTCTATCGGATTAAGATCCTGGCTTCTCGTTGGCCACTCCATAACCTTGATGCCCTTACCTTCAAACCACAGTCGGGTTGCTGCTGCCCTTTGAATAGCAGCGTTGTCCTGCTGGAAAATCAGGTTCTGATCGTCTGACTCCTCATACATCCGCACCAATTCTATTTCTAACATCTCTATGTACGTAGATGAATTCATTTTGGTGTTGAGCCATGCAATGTTGGATGCACCTTTAACACAAAACGCTACCCAAATCATAACACTTTCTCCGCCAAAATTTCTGCTCATTTGCACTTGCTCCTCTTTCCTAAGGTCATGTCAATAGTATTGAAAACCATCCGGACCATCTAAATTGAACTTCTTCTCATCACTAAACACAACGTGATTCCATTCGGATGTCCACGACATATGTGTTGCCGCAAACTGGAGTCGCGCCTGCTTGTGCTTCGCACTAAAGGGGGGTTTACACTTCCGTTTCTTGAATATAAGATGTGGATCTTGATTCAAAATTTGACGCACTTTTCTGGATGTGACAGGTAAGTTGCAAGCAGCAACAATTTGGGAAGATGACATATTTCCGGCCCTTGCCTTGCGCACAATTAATCGTTTCGTAGCCTCCGAAAGTTTTCATGTTCTACCATACTTCCCGTTCTTTTCGTATTGTGCGCCCAATCGAACGTAATTATTAATTACACAACTTAAACGATTTAGCTGTTTAGTAATTTGCCGATTTGACAGGCCCATGTCCTTGTACGCACAGACACGTGCTTGTTTCTCGCTGGACAACAACTTTCCACGAGGCATGGCCCACACAAGCTCACAGACGTTCGCACCCGCACTTCTCTTATCGCACTGTGTCAGCTGATTCCCAAAGTGGCATCAAGAGTAATGCTGAACGTGTAGAGGGCGCCAAACAACGAGTAACGGTGGGTGCCTTTATACCAATTTCCACCCGACAATCGTCTCATTTCGCTTTTTGTGTAAACTATGCGTGCCAGTGCCATATTAGCAAGCGATATGATTTTGATTTTGTACAGTCTACAATGTTACTTTGTAAATATATCATCTTTATCTATCCTCGGCATTCTTGCTTCCATCTATTGTCAAATGTCCCTCTGCCTTTATACCAATTTCCAGCACTGTAGCGTAGCACAAATTTAGAAAACTCAGGGATCCAATATATAACTTCATAAAGACCAATCAAAGAAATTAATCTATGCAGGTGAGAAAATTCTAACTTTAAAAAAAAGGGGTAAATGGAATAGAATTTCTATTGTTTCACCCCACCCCCCATGGTTATGGCCATCAAACTATAGGGGACTGACTATTAATTAAAGTATATAAGAATTAAACAATTGGTGGGACCAAAATGTGGGAGGATACGAGAGAAACCCAGGAATACGATATTGCCTACCACATACTCGGTGGTCGAGAGTCGAACCAGGAACCCTTGTAACAGAAATAAGCGCTATACCACACTGAACCATCCTAACCCCTAAAAACAAAAGCATACAAGCAACATAAATAGCCATTACGATGTAATCCTTCGCAAGAAAAATTTACATACACTACACACCTCGAATAAAATTTTGTCTGGATCTAAGCAACAGACATTCTTAGTCTTACTAACATCAAACAATACATTTCTCTACGCTCTAAGCCTCTGTCTTATTCGCGTCTCTTTGCTCCCTTATTTTGAGATGGGTTACAAAGCAAACCTTTGAATTTTTGAACGCTTCACGATTATGCACTATGCTATAGATGATAATAAGTTGGATGGTAATGGTAGTATGGCGAAAAAGGCAGAAAACGGAAGAACTCCGAAAAAACTCATCCACATAATGTTATAAAGCCATTCCCTTCAAAACCAAAACAGTTCTGGTCATCATATTTATGTCCCCATTATTCGCAAACTGTACGGTAGCATGTTTTACATATTCAGCAACTTAACTAAGCGCTGCCACTATTACACTAAACATGGAAATGTCAATAACTCACATATTTTCAAATGAAGAAAGAAATAGCTACTCTTACTATCCGAAAAATGAAATGAAATTTCGGGTTAGTGCCGAAGAGTATGTCCAAAAATATGAAATCAAACCAAACCTAAACTAACTTAACTTAAACCTACCACCGTGGACATACTTCGCGGCAGAAACACTTAATTTTTTACTTTTAGGTCCCAAGTTGATGTCCTTCAGGCAAAGGGAGACGGATGATTATACGCTAACTGACAAATTGAGGATGTGAGATGAAGTAGAAGAATCTCGAAAAAAACACTTGCACACGATGATGGACACCAAAAGCTCACTTAAACTAGGAATCTACCAGAGACATTTCACATCAGTGGTGAGCGCTCTACTATTGAGCTACAGTTCCCCTTACTTAGTATCCAAGGAACCTGTTACATGTACACACACGCTTCAGCACTGCACTGACAATTATGATCGCATTAAAAGCGCATAGTAAAGTTTGCTAGGGTAGGGTCAGGTTAGCTTAGGGTTAGGAAAGTTTAGACTCATTTTGTTAAACTTAATCGAGTGTAATTTCCTGTGTCGGCATAAGGATACCAGCTGCAGCGGTTACTGTAAAGTTCACCCATCACATAATAATAAACCTAGAAAAAATCAAAATAATATGCTCCTACTGTAACGTTAAAAGCATAAGTAAATAACTTGCATTATTACCCGTTAATAACGTTTAATACATGATTATAATGAAATCAAAAATAGGACAACGTCCTACGCTACCATTATACAATGTATGGAATTGATCTGAATGAAAAACCACTCCAGAAAAATTCAATTCATACAATAACTGTACGCACATATAATTTTCTTCAGAATACATTCGTCTGACGATACCTTACAATTTACCCTATTAACAACTTTACGTATTTATCACGAATATTTATGTGAAAAAATATCTGTGTAGTCTAAAGTATAGCACAGAGGGGATAGGGCCGAACGCATTCGGACAAGTTACTATTATAGGGAGCTACCTTTAATGCGAGGATGAGGAATTCAGAGTTGAATGGCAGGTTCCCCACCCCGCCGCCAATAAACGGTCACTCGACGGTCCTGGGCAGGGTTGCCAGTGCGTTGTCAAAAAATTCAGCTAATACTCACTTAATTCAAAGAGTTTATGCAATTATGCTCTCCCTATCGAAGATCCCTGTATACGTGGACACACGCAAATTAGGCTGTGATAACAAATGCTTCAGTTTTTTATCCCTCGCTTCTTCGTCGCACTGCACTATGGCCTTCCATATTACTTCTCTCGCTTTGCTGTGTATAGTTTGCCCTCTCTTACGCTGTGAAGCCATTGTCAAATGAATAATAAGCAAAAAAAAACGCAACCACAACAGCACACAACAAATAACCAACTCACAGTAACTCTTCAGAATGACATTCATGTGACAAATTTTTAACCCTGGCAACGCTGACATATAGAAGGAGGGTGAGGGAGTATTGCAAGAGTCAGGCAGAAAAACTGTTGAAAATTTTCCCCCTTTACCTCAGCCCCCGCTGGTAAACAAGCTAGCTCCCTATAATACTTGTAATCGTGCAGGTGTAGTTTTGGCGCAGCTCTAGAAATAATTGTTAAAAAAATGTAATTCTTTCACTAATTTACTTCTTATTGTCCACTAAAAGATTTCAGTTAGGCGACATGAAAATATCTCACTTGGCATAGATAAAACCCGAGGGGGCCACCAGAGATAATTGCTTAAAAATTACAACTCTTTCTCGATCTGCGTATAAATACTTTTTCCGGACGTATTGCATAAGAACTACAGTGCAAAAGCACAAACCAACCTGTGGTAGGTGGCCACTAAAAAAAGCACAAATGCTACCTAACCGAGTCAGAGTAGGGCGAAGCTGGTAGGCCCGCGCGGGGTGCGTCCGAAGAGAGCAGGCGCATCAGCGATGGTGGGTATAGGCGTAAGCGAGGACAGTGAAAAAAAAAAGAGGATTTTGGCAAATATGCGAGTTTCAATAGCACTTGTTATGCCTTTACACTAGTAATGTTCCACTTGTAAACATAAAATACAGCTACTGTGCAGAAATACACCACAGGCGGAAAATAACATCTTTCATATGAACTCACTTATTTTGACCACCGTAAAGCACTTATAATGATTTTACACTTGCAAACCTGAAATTCAGCTGTATTACTTTGTATAAAATTTTGTCGCTTGCTGAAATATGTTCCTTATGAATATATCTTTCTGTACAAAGTACCTGTAAATCTTCCAAAATGGAAATCTTCTGTACAAAGTACCTTAAATTTCACCTGTAAATCTTCCAAAATGTGGTGCGCCAAAACTACCCAGCACCCTTGTAATTCCACCTCTATACTGTGTGTAGTAATATATTACGGTGGATTTATTTATTACTACGTTACTACTTAGTTGAGATTATTATTTATGAGGCTTATGTACTGCATTATTTGATACAAAATCCAAATATCAAAAGCTATTTTCCAAAGACTGTACTCCACTAAAGGCACCATACAAGTACGTCACAATAAGCTAGAGCTTTTGTAAAGAAAAAGAAAAAAACTGCTCCTAAATACATTTCGGGATAAATTCTTTGCAAGGGCCAAAAAAAAAAAAAAAAAGGAATAAAAACTGCGCCCTCAAAGCATGACATCATACCCCACACACAGCAAAGAAATTTGTTTAAAAAAAACTGACAGTGAAGTGTATTACTATTAATTATGTTACTTGGCGCACTGTCCAATTAATGCCATGCTCCAGAAATAAACAATATAAAATGCATTTAATTCTTTCAAAATATTTCTTAATATCACACGCCCTCGTTATTTTTCATCCGTCATATGGTATACCGTTTGACGTTTTATTTATATTTATGTTTACCAAGTAATACGATCAAACCAATTACTTACCTTTCAGGTTTCATCTTTCTATGAATAAACACTTTATAACGCCTAAACCTTGTTTAAAATATTAAACATATTCATGCACAGCACACTACACTTCCATCACTTCCACACCTACTATTACACTACGGGAGCCATCTTCAAAAACGGAAATCTGCTGCGACCTCGTGGGAAGTATCCGAACTACTACCTACGATAAACAACTGTCTGCTGCTCAAGTGGGAGAACCACACCATACAGCGAAACGTCGAAATCGTAACGGAAGTAACGTCACTTCGTCCTCTATACATTTATTTGTTTGTAAAGAAAAAAAAGTGCAATATCTTATTGGCAAAACAACCTTTGTTTAACACTAGCCATAAAGAAACGGTATTGATCATGACTTTGAATAAGACCCATGATTTAGCACTTACATGAATAGAAATCACCACTGAGCAACGCGTGTTAAGGGCCAAAATTACAAGCTCTCGTCGAAACCTCCTTTTAAGAATGAATGTTAGTAATTTCAGGCGATGAATGGTTTGTTACATTCTTTAGTGACAGATCTGACGTTTATACTTAGTGATACTCAGTTGTCACGCAACTTAACGTTCTTAGGAATTTAAATACTTGCAACTTCAGAGAAAGTGTATCTTTATTTCTGTTCATGGTAGCATGGTGTTCGATGGTAGGCCACTTAATTGTGGTACGAGAAATCCGTAGTTCGATCTCCGGCCACGTGAATTTCTGATGGACAAGATTGTGTTCGTTGCTTTTCTCAGTGTTCTCTCGTTACATTTCGTTTGTCCCACTCCCGCAGTTAGTTCATCATTACTGTTGTCTGTTATTATTAACCCTCTTCGAACAGTCACAAGCAATTTCTAGTGCTGCAGCTGCTGCAGAACTGAATGATGTGAGAGCTCGGCCTGAACTCTACGCCGTCTACATGTCTGCATATAAAAGAGGTCCTGAGTGCAGGGCCGTTTTTAACCTCCCCGGCGCCCTAGACACTTTAAACTGTTACGCCCCCATTATTTACAAAGCACCCCCATCTTCAGTTATTACCATGCCAGTTTTGATTCGGGAGGAATTTTCCCTTAACTTTCTTCTTCTTTTCGCTTTCTTTGTTTTTGCTCTTTGGGGAGTCTTTCCACTATTCACTTCCATTTTCCAAGTAATATAAATTTCTATTTTCAATTAACAAAAGTAAAATTATACGTATTACATTTATATTAACCGCCGAGATCTAATTTGTTTGTAACCAGGTAGCTCAACCAGAACGAAAATGACATTTTCTGCACTAGCGTATTTTAATTTTTTCTCTTTTTCCGTTCTCCAATTTTTTGCGTTCCTAAATATTTTTCGCCCTAGGCACGTGCCTAGCGTACTTAAGCGGAAAAGCGGCCCTGCCTGAGTGACTGAGTGACTGAGTGACAGGGGAAAGATACCCTGTTTATCTTGTTTCAGAGTTGGGACGGCGCAACGGATTTTATAGAGGAAATTGCGGTAAAGGTTCCGCTCTTCTCCACTTCTCTTAAAGCATATGCGCCAGTACAACCCAACTCTGAAATATGGTTAATTAGATAGACAGTGTACTAGTTCAGGAGCGTCATTTTAGATTTTGCTTGGGGAAGGGGGGGGGCAAGACCTCTTGATATAAGTAAAATTTTGCGTTTTTCACTTATTTAGTACAATTCTAGTGATAAAATGTATATAAATCTCAAACTCAGGAGGGGGCAATTGCCCCTCCCTGCCCTCACTAAATGACGCCCCTGTACTAGTTCCTCTAATATTTCTTTAACCGCCTTTGATATCTCTCATAGTTTTCGAGCTAGGCAGCCTCAATGTTATAATTTTCTCGATTTCGGCATCTCGTTAACTTTGAAACAAAGCGTTTTTCGCCCTACGTTCATATGTACTGTTTTTCATTGTTTAGATGTAAGAATTTCACCAGTAGATTTTGGCTACATAATAAATGAACACCCGATAGATAGATAGATAGATAGATAGATAGATAGATAGATAGATAGATAGATAGATAGATAGATAGATAGATAGATAGATAGATAGATAGATAGATATGAGAGAGAGAGAGAGAAGATAGATATGCAAACCTCAAGCATTGTGTAGCATTCTTGGCTGAAATGTGGGCCATACAATAGGCTCTTCATGAAGTTCAGTATTTACCTCAGCACATAGGGGTGAAAGAAATAAGAATGTTTAGTTTTCTTTAGTTACACAGTATTGAAATACTTATGAAATTTGCTAAGTAATAAATTGAACTTCCTGACGCTAATACAGTCATGAATGAGTATGACCGGCCAGACGGCTCACGTTAAACTGGGTGATGAGTAGTCAGCTCATCGATTCCCAGGTATCATTATTTCTGGCTTTCTGGATCAGAGTTCGCTACCTCTTAGATCAGGTAGCTCCCGAATTGCGAGAATAGAACTATGCGACTAAACTGAAACTTTAATAATAATAATAATAATAATAATAATAATAATAATAATAATAATAATAATAATAATAATAATAATAATAATAATAATAATAATAATAATAAAGAAAAACACAGCTTTCTTACAAGGCTGGCTAGAATATTTAATATAAAAAATAAACTAGAAAAGTAACGGTTTCGGAAGTATAGCACTTCCTTCCTGAGACTACACTGTACAACTCTGTAGTGTACCGTTACAACTCTGTAACTTCCGAAACCGTTAATTTTGTAGTTTATTTTTTATAATGAATACTCTAGCCAGCTTTGTAAGAAAGCTGTGTTTTTCTTTATTCAAGATGGACACAAGACCATATTGTCATAATATCCATCATAATAATAATAATATCATTCGGGAGAAAAGAACAAGAAACAATTATTCTCTTTCCTCTGTTCTTACCATTTTTACTTTCGAGCGATGATCGAAGAGAAAAAATATGCTGATTATAAAAAAAAAAATGGACTTCGGGGTTTCAGTTGTTTTACGCATTTCATGGCCTTTACATGACGAGAAACGGATTTTTGGGATATCTGTTGATCTGTTTGTCTGTCTGCCTGTTTGTCCCGATGTAAAAAAAAAAAAAATCACTCGTCTAGGAGCCATATCATTCAACATATCACGTCCAAATTTAAAACTTAAAGGGCCTAACGCAGAGTCGTTCTGACGCTTGATTAAAGCTATACTAAAGAGTTCGACTAATATGTTTCTGCAGTAGTCAGGCTTTTAATATAACGCTAATCATACGACAAAACGACTTTGCATATAGCCCAAAGTGTTTACAAGATTCTCTAAGGGAGTTTTCTTGAATTTTCTTCGTATCCCTAAAATAAGAGTAGCTCCCTTAAGGGTGAAAATTAAAATTTTTGGATTATCTCAAAAACAGCTCCAACGATTTTGTTCATATTTCGTAAACCAATATTCCATTAACATCCCTATAATCTGACGTAAGTCGTTTTTCTAGGAAAAATCCAGAAGGGATACTTTATTCTTGAGTGTGAGTATTCCGGACTACTTTCTAGTAAATGATTTAGGAGATTTTTTATATATAATAAATAAATGTTTCATTAATAACCTGACAACATGATGTAACTCATTTGTCTCGGAAAAAAATCACAATGAGTAGTTATTCTAGAAGGTGAGTTTCTTCCGAATTATTTTCTCAAAAAGACTAAGATAATTTTGTTTAGATGTTATTAATAGATATTTTATCAATAATCGATAAACATGACATAATTAATTTACCCTTTAAAAAAGTCGAAAGAGGAAGTTTACTATTGGAGATTTTTTTTAATCAGGCGATTTTGTTTACGTTGCGCAAATCAGTTTACAAATGTAGTTTCATTATTATTATTATTCACTATTTTCTCAAATATGAGTGATGCGATTTTGTTGATATATCATAATTAATGTTTCATAAATAAAACTAGTACATGATAGTCATTTGTCATTAAAAAGTCCACAAACCGTAGGTTACTTTCCAGGCTGAGTTTTCTTCGAACGAAGTCTTCTGAAAACATACTTTGTTTGTATTTCATTAAAAAAAAGTTTCAGTAAAAACTACAGCATAACATTATTTAGTTTAAGAAATTAGAGAGAGAAAGTTTAGTGTAATGCACCGTTATCTTTTCTTTGCACACACAAAGACGAAATGAAATAAATGGACTCCCTAATATTTTTTTCTTTACCTATGAATAGTTTATAGGCACATTTCCTACCGATGCCCACCGACAGGAACGGAAGGATATGGGGTAATGCTCGGAAGCTTGGGTGTACTTTCCACCTAAAGCAGACCAAAAGTCATCATGTACGTAGGTACCGTACAGCGCCGTAACTTAGGTTTTTTCTGGGGGGAGGGAGGACAAACATTAATATTTGGGCTCTCCCGCAAAAATTCGAAATATGCCCTTCTTTCCATCTTTCTCTTAATCTTTGTGGGTCCAGGAACCTGTGAGCCCTCCCTCGCCCGTGGGCCCGTTTCATACATGACAAATTAATTAAGGGGACAATATTGACAAATCTCAAAGCCATACCAATAAATATTATTTCTAGGTGTTTCTAGACAAGATTCACATAATGAAGAATTTCAGAATCAACTCGCAATATTCAGTATTAACCTGCAGAGGCGGACTGGGCTGCCCGGATACCCGGAAATATCCGGGTGGGTCCTGCCCTCTGCAAAATCACTTAAGATATTGTTCGATTAGTTATACCTAATTCAAAACTGTCCTCGTTCATAGTAACCAGTAGCGTAACTAACGAGCACGCGGTATTAGCGAGGGGGTGCACAAGAGAAAGGGGTCCCTTGTCCAACCCGTAGCCTTGTTTCTTGAAAAATCAATAAGAAAAAATCTTTAAAAAAAATACATGTACGTTATCAACTCGAAAATGTTATCTCGTCCATAATTTATGTATTCAATAATGTGATGTGTAATAGATAATATATAAAGAGCATGGAGCTGATTCTCCTACGGTAAGGAAACCGTGTTAGACATGGAGTTGTTGGACGTGAGTGGTGGTGATAAATAATGGTCCCCTGATCACAGCGGTGATGTCAGAAACGGGCCCGAAGCTCCAGAAATCGGACCCCAAAGTTTCGAGCTTGGGTCCCTTCTATTCACCAATTAAATATGTCGTTCTTGAACGTGGGAGGTGGCAATCGGAAAGGCGTGGTCCCCTGATACACCGGTGGTGTCGTGAAGCTGGCCGGGGCCCGAAACCCAAGAAATCGGGCCCCAAAGGATGTTCATGTCATATTTCCCATGTTTTTTGCTCACAAAAGTAAGTTTTCTTATTATCCTGCCTAAATGTTATTCAACAGAACATTACAAGACAATAGTGTGATGCTGCATGTCAGTAAGGGACAGCACAATATATTTGATATTGAATAGAAGGGACCTGAGTCCAAACATGTGGGACCCGAATTTTTGGGTTTCAGGTCACGGGGCCGATTTCTAACATCATCGCTGTGCTCAGGGGACCCGGTTCTTTCCAGCGCCATAACTCGCATTTCCATCTCCATGTCTAACAAGGTTTCCTTACTGTAGGAGGATTTTCATGGAATATTCTTCATATTCTTATTCAAGAGTAACAACGATATTACAAAGCTGTGGGAATTAATAGGGCATTAGATTGGGACAATCTCTTTTCATCGCATGTACAAAATACACGAGAAATAGTAAACCCAATGGAAACGCACCACTCCTTTCTTGCAAATCTCCATTTTTTAACTTGTGATTTTTATTTTATTTTATTTTTTTAAACTTGTTTTCAGAACTCGAGTAGGAGGTCTCCATTGCTGATGCATAGTTTTTTTTTTTTTTTTTAAGTTCGAGTCGATAAAGAGGATGGAGGATAGCAAGATGGGGGTGTCTAATTCAAAATACCTAACAATAGTGCACGAATATTGACGGGGGGCATTTGCGAATATTGCGGGGGGTTGGGAGCACGCGATCTTAGTTACGCTACTAATCGTAACATTAAAAATAATTTAATTTGAATTGTATTTACGCATGTGTTATGTAGAATAATTAATCATAGAGAAATGTATGGATATGGATAGGTCATATGAGTCTTTAACAGAGTTGGCGTGGGTCAATGAAAACTTGACCCATGACCCACCACCCACCATGACCCACGGCCCACTCTGACCCACCACCCACCATGACCCACGACCCACTCTGACCCACCACCCACCGTGACCCACTCTGATCCACCATGACCTACCACCCACCATGAACCACTCTCATCCACTGTGACCTATTCTGACTCACCAAAATCCATCGTCATCAACTCTGAACACGATACACGGCCTCTTCTGTACTGACTAAAGAGTTTACACTTGTAATAAAACAAGACTGCGAAATTGTCACTAATCGGAGTTTGAATTTCTAGTCAATCGCTCAAGCACCACTCTGTTAAAATAACCGTGGATGTGACCTTTACAATATCAAATGGTAAAGTGTTTGTAAGTGAGGAAATTGAAACACTTCGAGTGGTGGGGAATTAGTGTGTGCCTTAAATATACTTGCACTAAGAGAGTATTCTTGCAAGTGTTAATTTCTGAACGCATTCCAAAAGAAACTTCTATTCGCAGGAAAATACCCCTGTACAACATGGAAAAGGTTATGGTTTCTTAGTTCACAGCATTTTTCTCATAAAAGACTTGAAAATCAGTTGTTCATAGGGTATAAAGGTGCTCGGGTACCCTATGTGAGAGCATTTCCATAAAGTATGCTCATAATTGTAATTTGTGTAATCACTAAAACACCACGTTAAATTTAAGTTAAAATATGCATAATTGCAATTATCATGAATATTTATTCAAAGTAGTTTACCTAAAGCATAGAAGAGACTTACTAAAAAAATAGGTACAAAGTTGAATAACACAAATAAGCCATTACTAATACAAGTATACATTTTCTATAACTCGTAATTTTCCACCTTAAAACAAACTTGAAATCGGGTTTATTTCCTGTTGGTAACTTTTTCGTAGTAAATCATCCGCAGCGGAATGATGTCCATTCTTCAGCCAAGAAATAACTAGCTCGTGTACTTTGAGCTTGTCTAGCGGTGGGCCATTAACATTGATGAACAACAAGTTAGACAATGTTTCAGCACTTAGTCTATTTCTAATATGTCATCTGTAAATTCATAAGGGGAAATCCCCGTTCGCACTCTGTCGTGAATATTGATAATACTTCTACCCGATTTCTGCAACTCCTCATCGATTATCTGCTTGTTAGACTTAAGTCTGACAACGATTTCTCTTAGTCAGTTTTGAAATACTCAGCAAGAAGTACGTATAATCTCTCTATCACCATACAACATCTTTTCCATATCGACCATGTCAGTTGGCAATGTCGACTCATGGAGAACAGAAACTTCATCTACCACGCCTTCGATAGGGAATCTTGTGAATAAATTATCAAATAAAGCCTTATAAACTGATGATTTCTTATTTGTTTATAAATTTAATTTTTACACATGAAGGTTTGATGCCATTACCAAGTTCCCTCCCCCGTCTAGAAAGCGAAAGGGAACGAGGTTCCTGGAGTGTTCAGAGGTGAATGGGAATTTCCCTCCTTCTTCCGCTTCAATTACCACACTGCTGTTTGCCATGTGCCAAATTACGATGAGTTTAAATTAAATTATCATAGTATAATTATTTCCTTGTTGAATTATCAATACTTTTCAGTGGAAAAAAGGATGAAATTTGAAACCTCCAAATCAAGGTAAGTAGACCAACGTAAAGGGGAAAAAAGTGTAAAATTTTCCATATAATTATGCATACAATCCAAACTTAAAATTTCCGTGTAACAACCTTACAGTACAAATTTTATGCCTATTTTAGTCAAGTTTTTGGGTTGATTGCCCTGTGCTGTAAGCGCTCCATATAATAAACATAAGCTTCAGCAATTATTATAGTAGAAAGCAATGAATATATGAAGCCAAGCACTGTATTTTTTGTTTCTGATTTTTTTTCTTAAATAACATCGATCGTTTTCGATCATTTATACAAACCAACTCACTACCAATTTTCCATATATAGAAAATGCCCCCATAAAAGAGAATTTAAAAAGAATGCTAGGACACATTCTGTTTATTTTCAATAAAGAGTTAATAACTGAATTTCAGCTCCGTAAGTTTAAAGGTTTGCGAGATACTATTTTTTTCGCAAAAATTCGGATCTTCTCTATCTCCTTAGGATATTATGCATTATAATAAAAGCAATATAACATCCCAGTTTGGATTAAGGCCTAAGTATATACCAAAAGTAATTTCATTTGACTTTGCAATTTGACCGTGATGATCAGGCACACATAGTTACATTCAATTTTTTATATATAATAATTTATATATTACAGTGATTCAAAAATGTATTTTTTCCAGTAGTTAGCTCCTCTAAAAACTCACAGATCTCGAAAGCCAAATAGTAGTGTAAGTCCTATTGCTATTATTACTATTAAAAATATCAATATCCAAAAGTCCTGAAGTTCTTTTTTCACTTGGTTAGATATACTCACCTCAGGTAAGTAGACAGAAACAAGTGGAAAAAGAAGGGAAATGAAGGTCTTGAAAGTAAAACGAAGACAAATTTACCAGTCTTCAGAAGATACTGTCTACAATGCAGTGAGCAGAGAGGATCGGTAGATCATACTGAGTCGGTGAGTCGCAGTGGGTCATGGTGGGTGGTGGGTCGCAGTGGATCACGGTAGGTGGTGGGTCGCAGTGGGTCACGGTGGGTGGTGGGTCACAGTGGGTCACATGCTGTTGACCCATGACCCACCCAGAAAACTTGACCCACTTAACCCACCGACCCACTCCAACTCTGGTCTTTAATACGAAGGCCTCCCGAAGGAAACAGGTCACAGAAAGATATTACAGTTAATCATTGTCGTAACTTTGAACCCGATTAACGATGATTTTTTTTTGTGTGTGTTTTCTTAACACTTCATTTCGCAGCGTTTAGCAATAAAGCATAATTTCACCCTTTCCAATCCCTAGAAAATACTGTTTCCATTTTCCAAACATTGTTTTCTGTATACAAATATTTGATAACTCTTTCAGTTACTCAAGTACCGTGTAAGCGAGCATTCAGTTATCTTAAATTAATTAAAACTTGTCTTGTACGCGTTCGTCTTTGTCAAATCATATTCTAGTATCATTTATGCTTGTGGCCATTGAAAGGGATATTCTGCAAAAAAAAAAAAAAAAAAATCTCTAATGATGAAATTATCAATGAAATTGGGACATCTTCTTCTGTCTTTAGAAAAATGCTGCTGTAAAAGTTGGTTTGATAAATGAACTTCATTACTCACGTATTTTATAAGAATTACTAAACGCATCAAAACATGACTAACAAATACGTTGTCACCTTTGTGTAGTCAATAGGTATGCGAATTTTTACATCAAAAGTTCGTGGTGTTCGTTCCGTTTTTCTTTCTTGATTTTGAGAGGATGATTCCTAACTGCCGTTAGTAGAAAAAATAATTTAGGCTGATGTGCTAATAAATGGTAGTAATGTTCCAATTTAATTACTGTTTAAGAAGTCAACAAGAAGTTAATTCTTATCAAATTCAGCGTGCTTTGTCAGAAATGTTTTAAAATCGTTTCTCTAAACTTTCAGTGTTTTCAAAATGTTACTTTCTTTTCTCTCACCTCCATAATTGGATGGTTACTCAATGTTCTTCATTATATATCATGTAAACAAATCTACAAGGATAGACTGTTGTTTTACGCAATAAAATTAAGTTTATTATAATTTATTCACTCATTTGCATGTACCATTCATGAAAATTAAATTTCTCATAATTTTGAAAATAGAATCGTATCATATTCAGATCTCTTTCAATATAAATAGTTGCTGCTTTGAAGGCACATGTACGATTCATTACAAAGATTTTTATACTGTAGAAAATAAAGAAAGTGAAATAATACTTGGCTATAGATACACATACACAACTTTACATTTCGTGTTGCCGGGGGTTTAGCCATCCAAGTCTTCAGCTAAGGATTCATTCCTAAAAGGGCAGTCCACATTCGGTATTCATCAAGGCTCTTAAGCACCATTCTCCGGGCGGGCCCTTATACTCCCAGTCCGCCTTTGCTACCCTGGGGTCCATCTACGAGCAGGAGATAGCAGAAATGTACGGAAACTGGATCAGCATGACCCGCATTCATCAAGACAAATCTTCATCACATACCTTGAAAACGTCAGCCATATTCTACCAGAATATGGATGCTACTGGTACTCGAATACAGCCATACCTTTCGAGATACCTGTGAAGTTTTTAGACGTAAGTTCAATGCACCTTTGTGGATTTGGACTACCCACAAAAGCATTTCGAAAGAGTAGTGTGACAACTATGACTGAACTCTGCATGTGAAAGAGATGTGGAACAAGATCTCCCTTTAGTTTTTCAATGGAACCTTCTGCAATAGAAACTATGTTCCTGAGCCCTAATGTGAAACCGAAAGACACATCAAGCATTGCCACATATCTTCGTAAGTATTTGGTAAGTACAATTTGATCACATACACACAGAATATTCTCTATAATACTATTTAAATAGCATGACAATATATAATCAAGAAGGGTAATTACTGTTCCCAAAATGAAAATGTATCTGAATAGTCATTTGTTTAGACAACTAAGAAAACTATTTTATAGAAAAATAAAAACACGAAAATAACTGAAAGAATTGAGGGCCAAGCCCCCTCAACGACAATATTGGGGGCTTTCAAGGAGTCTGAGTCTATAGGACCTATAGTGCCTGTGTGTGTACTAATAAGCTCAGCGTCGTGGCATCTCAAATTCCAGCAGCCTGAAAACACATTCTCTTTTGTGCAAAGCTTAAAGTGACTTCAGAAAGTAACTGGAATATTAACCACACTAATTTGCTGGAATGCAGTCAATTATAGGAGTCAACAAGAAGCGAAAGTTCCAGCTCAGTTCTAATTCGCATACTAATAATGATTTGATGGATAAACTCAAAATATAATACTAACAATAATAATAATTAAATTAAAAAGAAATGTCCAATGTTGCACACGAACCCAGTTCCTATAGGACAATGCTGTGCAGGAACGAAGTTCCGATGCGTCTCGGCCCATTTTATGCATCGAAGTAAGCCGCAATGATTTCCATGTGTTCTTGACTTTATATCATTCAGTTGGAAAGTTAAAAAAAGAAAGTCCTGAAAATATGGGAATCTTATACATAACTAACTCTATGACCTATGGAACCCAGAGGTTCAATACCGAGCTCACAAAAGTTCTCCATTGACTTCTGTCCTTAGCCAACTGGATTCAGTTCCTACTTTCCATTCCTATTTGTAAGAGATCTATCTTAATATTGTCCTCCCATCTGCGCCTACGTCTTCCTAATGGTCGTTTTCCGATTGGATTTTCAGTTCAAACTTTGAAGCGGTTCTTCTTTCTTCCATTTTGGCTACATATCCTGCCCACCTGAGCCTCCTAGACTTAATGACCCTAACAATGTTTAGTAAACGGTACAAATTATGCAATTTTTCATTATGAAGTTTCCACCATTTCCCATACCCGTTCCTTTTGGTTCCGAATATTCGCCTCAGGATTTTACTCTCAAATACTTCTGTCTGTGTTCTTCCCTCAGAGTAAGTGATCATATTTCGCAACCATACAGCACAACTGGAATGATTATATCCTTTAATATACTTTTAACCTTCAAATTCCTCGAAAGAATTTACGAAGACAAAAGATTTTGAACTAAATAATAACACGAATCCCCTGTTTTCAGTCGACGTTCAATTTCTTTGTGGATATGGTTTTGATCTTACATATTCGAAAGTATAATTTTGACGAAAGCATTATTTGATATTTGGACGTATCCATAATTTGGCGAATTTTCATGTATTTAGTTTTCTCTGCATTTACTTCTAAACCCATGTCCCTGCAAGCGTTTCTTTTTATTGTTCTTCTACCATCCAGCAATCAGATTTAAACATCATCAGCATATGTCATAACGTGGTGATGACCACTCAGCTCCAGGCTCTGGTTGCTATCTGGAATTTTCCTTGTAGCGTACTCCAGAACAAAGCTGAATAATAATAGCGAGGACCGCATTTCCTTGTTTCAGGCCATTTTCGACGTGAAAGCTCGTGGATAAGTATTTCCCTACTTGGGATTATTCTTAATTAATCTATTTTTTTCGGTATTCCAAATTCTGTAAGAAAGTTGTATAAAGTTTCCCTCCTAACCGAGTCGTAGGGCTTTCTAAATCAATAAATAGTTGATGTACCGGGGTATTGTATTCCCACTTCTTTTCGAGTATTTGTCGAATATTTGGTCGAGAGTTAATCGATTTCGCCTAAATCTGCACTAATAATCTCCAATAATTTCATCTGCGTATGGAGCCAATCTTGCTAACAATGTTTGAAAGGATTTTATATTATGTTGACAGAAGGGAGATGCCTCTGTAATTTTTCAATCAGTTTTGTTACCTTTCTTGTGCATTGGAACAAAGATTGATTCTTTCCATTCTTGTGGCAATGCCTCCTTGTTCCAGATAAGGATGAATTTGTGTATCTTGTTCCACAATTTTTCCCCTCCAGCCAAAATTAGCTCAGCCGGAATTTTGTCTACATCCGGAGATTTGAATTTCTTTAGAGCAATTTCTATTTCTGTTCGGTTAGGCTCTGGAATATACGGTTCTGCTGTGTGCGCAGTGGCAGCACTAGCTTCGTAATATTAGGGCCAAGAAAAATTTTGGGGAGGCGAGGCAACCATACTTGTTTTACTTTGAATATTATTATTCACCGGTTGTACATAGAAAAATGGGGGTGGAGGAGGATCGATAAAAAAAATTATTGGGGTGGCGGTCGCCCTTCTTCGCCCCGCTGTGGTGTCGCCACTTTGTGTCCACTTTCCTTCCTCCATGAATATCAGTTTTGGTTGCGTGAAGCAAATTATCAGAGAGATCTTTCCATCTATTCAAAATGCTATACTATACTTAAATGACATCTGTGGGATTTTTAAAAGTATTTCATAACGTTACAGCAATAGTTGTTTTTATATAACTGGACGGTGTTATTTTTCAATTGACCAAGCGCCATTTTTCGATTTTCGCGATTTTTATATCAGTGTGTAGGAGACAATGTAAATACGTAAAAAATAAATAAATAAATAAATAAATAAAAAATGAAACCCTACTATTTGCTTAAACGTTCAGGAAAAGCTATTCGACCAAGCGCCAAGTACTTGATCGTAATGGTAACATGTTTGTGTTTCCTTCAATATCTCAGAACCACGTGTTGGCGCTTGGTCAATTGATGCATATCTTCCAACTATAATATTTAATAATAATATATAACATATAGATACTATATATAACATAGAAGACTTTCAGCGGCACAATACGGGGAGAATATGTTGCCACAGCCGACTGTATACTAGTGGACTGAGCGTGTGTAGTCCTGGGCTCCCCCACCATCACGCAATCATTCGAAAACAATTTCAATCGTTTGTACTTCGTTTGCTCTCATTTGCCCCGCAGTAGCTCCGTTTGCTCCCTTACCGTTCCCGAGAAAAGGGAACATTAAAGTGTGGGGGACAGAACATCGTCCCAGCTCCCCCCCAACTAAAAATAATCGCTGAGGGGAACGGATGGTGGCATTCGTTTGTACTTCGTTTGTTCCCATTTGCTACGCAGTTTCTCCGTTTGCTCCCCAGAAGTTCTCGAGAAAATAGAAATTTAAAGTGGGGGGAGGAGGGAGAACATGGTCTCAGCCCGCCTACCCAATAGCAAAGAGGAACAAATTGTGACATTCGTTTGTACTTCCTTTGCCCCCATTTACTTCGCAGTTTCTACGTTTGCTCCCCTACCGTTCCCGAGAAACCGAAACATTAAAATAGGGTGGGGGCAGAACAAAGTGGTCCCAGCCTCCCCTCCAACTAAAAATAATCGCTGAGGGGAACGGATGATGGCATTCGTTTGTACTTCGTTTGCTCCGCAGTTTCTCCGTTTGCTGCCATACTGTTCCTGAGTAAATAAATTTTTAAGGTGGTATTTATTAGTACTTCGTTTGTTCACATTTACTCCGCAGTTTCCACGTTTGCTAAACTATCGTTCGCGAGAAAATTGAACTAAGGGGGCCGCAGAACAAACTGATCCTAGCAACTCATCCAGCTAAAACTAATCGCAGAGAGGAACGGATGGTGGCATTCGTTTGTACTTCGTTTTCTCCTTTTTGCTCCGCAGTAGCTTCGCTTGCTCGGTTACTGTTTCCGAGAAATTGAACATTAAAGTGGAAAGGCCAGAACAACGTGGTCCCAGTCCCCTCACAACCAAATAAAAACTATGGCAGAGGGGAACAGATGTTGGCATTTGTTGGTACTTCGTTTGCTCCCATTAGTTCCGCAGGAGGTCCGTTTGTTCCCTTACGGATCCCGACAAAATGGAACATTAAAGCGGGGAGCCAGAACCATGTGTTTGCTTGAGTAACGTTCCCGAGAAAATGGAATTTTAAAGTGGGGAGCCACAACAACAAATTCCCAGCCCCCTCCCCACCCAACTATATATAATGGCAGAGAGAAACTAATGGTGACTTCATTTGTACTTAGTTTACTCCCATCTGTTCCGCAGTTTCCACGTTTGCTCCCCTACCGTTCGCGAGAAAGTTGAGCTTTAAAATGGGAGGAGGCAGAACAAAGTGATCCTAGCTCCCCACCCAACTAATCTTTGTTTCACCCTAGGAAGAATATAAAACGGAAATACGTCAAACGCGTCAAACCAGTGTAGCCAGTAGCAAAAAGTGCACTTTTCTGTCAGAAAGGATGAAAGACTATTGTCCCTTTATACATGTGCATATAGTCTCATACAACAAGGTTACAGACCTTACGGTTGCCTCTATTCATAGAACAAGTGGGAAGTGAACAACACAAGTCACTTTATGTAGTTATTTATATCTTTACTTAAAATAACTTAATAGCGTGTGTAATCCAATTTTATGTATGGCCAAACGGCAAAGCAGAATGAAAAGATTTTCGGTTTATATTAGACCCCAATCCCAATTAAGATGTTATCATATCACATTAATTATAATAGCATACCAAGGAGGAGTGGGGAGGAGTCCGAATTTTTGCCAAAAAAATTAAGTATCTCACTAGCCGCTCAACTTAGAAAGCTGAAATTTGACATTTTTTAAAAATAAGCAAACAGCCCAGGAATTTTAGCGTTTTTGAGAATTCCCTTCAGA
The DNA here is from genome assembly GCF_964235325.1 of Thermobia domestica. NCBI lineage: Eukaryota > Metazoa > Arthropoda > Insecta > Zygentoma > Lepismatidae > Thermobia > Thermobia domestica. The sequence continues at coordinate 299,051,662 of NC_137457.1, read as the reverse complement.
TTCTAAACCCTTCTAACATTCATTTTTTTTTTTACATACCCCCCTGGATAGAAAAGGAATCCAATTCTTTCTTCAAATCCAATTCCATCAATCAGTGTTGTATGTTTATTGCATCAATTAAAAAAAAAGGTTTGCTAATTTCTTTCCTTTCAAAATATGAAGTAAACACATGCTCATGTCTGGTTTTGTAAAGCACATGATTTCATTGTTTCGGAGTTTCGATCAAGACAATCAACAAAATAGAAATGCTTAATCCTTCTCTTTTGGGCGCCGCAGTTCCTTCCGAGAAATAATTAAGCTTTTTTTTTTTTTTTTTTTAAAGGAAAAATGAAGGTTGAAAGGGAAGAGACCATTAAACCAGTTATCACTAATAGTTGAGTTACAGAATATATTGCTTTGTGAATACACCCTCTTTTGTTTTGAACATCCCTGTAAGAAAAAGTTCCTGGCGTACGTATTGACTCCCTTTTTAGTGGGAGGTCGCGCTTTTAGTATATTACGAGTTGGTAGTGGGTTGATATGTAAAAATAATCGGAAACGATTGATATTAGTGTCGAATTCATAGTTTAGGGGTCACTGAGATAAATAGTAACTCTCCCGAAGCTGTTCAAGTCTAAGCTTAGCCCCATCCACATGGTTTGGATGAAAATTAAAATGTCCAAACTCATTAAGATTAGTGTAGAACTCATAGTTTTCGTGGTCGCTAGATGAATAGTGACAATCTCCAATTTGTGCAAATAGTGTTGCTCACGAGACGAGAAATTAGGTTTTCTCGTCTCGTCTCGATCATGGAAGACTTACTTCTCGTGTCAATTATCGAAGGATTAGTTCTCGTCTTATCTCAAAATTTATTCGGATTGTTTTGTAAATTTATTTATGCCCTGAGTTTTCTTAATTTCATCCACAAATTATGAGATTCCCTCCTCATCACGAAAGGTTTACGAAAGGTAACAAAAATTTAACTATGTTAACTTTTGTAGCAATAGTGTGGCCAGGGAGGACGATCCGGGGCTATACACCCCTAAAAGTTTTTTTTTATTCCTGCATTATTATTTTTGTCAAAGTTATAGGTAGCCAATTTTAAAACTGTCAAAGTTAATAGCCTATGCTATTCTTATTTTCAGTGCACTGTATTTTTTATGTATTTTATTGTTATTTACGATATAGAACCTGTTTAAATGCGCTTGCCCTTTCTCTATTGAAAGTATTTAAGCAAAACTAAATTCGCTTGAACAAGTCATTGAAGCGGTGGGGGAATATAAATTTGTAAAAAATGAAGCCTGAAACAACTTTTGCGGGGGAGGGTTCCGGACCACCCACTGTCCTGTGTGGTATTCCATACTACTGGTGCGTAAAGAAATAACGGTTTTTAAAAGAACCGACAGATTTTTTTCAAAAACTGGGAAGATTATGAAAATTCCGAATTTCAGAGAAAATTCTTTCGAATTTAAAAACTGTTGCGTTTGTAACTGATGCCGATTTTAATAGAAAACCGAACCGTTTTTTAGTAGAAAAACGAGCCGGTTTAAGACCAAAAACAGTTTTGGTGAATTCGATTAGTGACAGAATTTAAAATGTTTTAGAAGATTGTGGTAAAAACAAATTAAACTTCAGAGTTGGCAGTTTATAATTGTTCGTGTGTCCAGCGTAGCTGGTAAGTTCATCTAGCATATTAATATAAGTGCTTGCAACCCTAACGGTAGCCGACAACAACAGCAGAAGCATGACACAAGTAAGATTGTCAGATTTACTCTCACTCAAATATTAGTGTATCGAAAAACTTTTTTAAAATGGAGCTACTTTTGCAGTAGATACACGAAGAAAGTAAGACTGACTGTTAGAATAATAATAGAGGTATGCAAACTCATTCTTTATCAGTTAAACTTCTTACGATAAGGTAAGTTTGGCAACATGAGCTCAGTTGTTGCCACGTCGGCGGAAGCGGGATGACAGTTTTGATTCATTGTGTTCTGTGATAGTTCAGTGAATTTTGTTGTGCAAATTTCTTCTGTTTTGTTTTATTTTGTTATTTTCTTGTTATAGTTATTCCGTGTTATCTGTGTTATTATTAGTGCTGTTAGTAGTTAATTTTGTGTTTAACTGCTATAGTGGTATTTTTGGAGACAGTGGCTAAAAATTCCCACATTGTTATAAGAAGCAAAGAAAGAAGGGAAACCTCTTTCTACTGGTGAAAAAATCATGTTATTAAACGTTTATTCATATTTTCGAAACCAGGCAGTGAAGCTGGAGAGAGGGTTTGTCCTTAGGCGTCGAGGCATCTCTGAAAAAAAAGGGGGGGAGTAATAGTGTGATTCATACCATGACTGAGAGTGGGTAAATTCCTGGAGCTGACCTCGTTTTTCGCGGCACAAAAACAGCTGATTATCACAAAGAATTTGAGCAGCAGAATATGAATATTTCCAAGAAATACTCTTTCCGAATGTACCACCAAATTCCGTGATTGTTATAGATAATGACCGCACATACTCAATAAAAGACGAAAAAATCCTTACGAAATCATGTTCCAAAAAAGAAATTGTAGAGTGGTTAAAAAGAAAAGTGTTGAATGTGATTCAAGCTGCAACAAATTTGAAAGTTGCTTCTAACACAGAAGTCTCCTACAGAATAGAAGGCATTAAGTTCTTCGTCTCCCCCTTATCATTGCGAACTCCCTCCCACTGAACTTGTGTGGAGTAAAGATTTGGGTGCTTCTTGCCTCCAGGAATAGATTACGTGAGATAAGTAATTACGATTCCTCTTCTATTATTATTATTATTATTATTATTATTATTATTATTATTATTATTATTATTATTATTATTATTATTATTATTATTATTGAGTCGCTTACCGCTGCGCAGTTTGATTTGTGTTCTTTTTTATTTTCTCAAATCGGCTTCCTCCTACTCATAATAAGTGGCAACATCGCGCTAGTTGAACGTCATTTCCGTTTTATAATCTTCCTAGGGTGGGACAGAGAGTAAAAGTAATCGCAGAGACAATTGCGGAAGGATAACTGTCAGAAACGTGTACGAGGGAGGACCCAAAAGAAACCGGACTTTCGTTCTAAAAAAATAATTTATTACATTTTTTACAAAATTCTTTCAGTCTCCTTCAAAGTACTCTCCATTAAATGCGATTCATTTCTCCCATCTTCTTTCCCACTGTTTGAAGCACCTATGGAACTCTGGAACTTTTATATCGTCCAATGCGCTCTGCGAAGTTCTTTTTACAGCCTCTACACCATCAAAACACTTTCCTTTTAAATTTTGTTTAATTCTCGGAAAACGTCATCATGTTTGTCAAAAAGTTTGGATCACTTTCAATCTGATTTTTCAAGTCCTGGTTCAAATTCAGACGAATGATTTGATCCTGTGAGCAGGCGAGAAACAAACTTAGCGGCAACATGTCTCATTTGCAAAACCTCACGCTGGCACGAGCTCCAACTCACTCCTGCCTGTTTTGAAATATCATCGATCATGAAACGAATATCCTCGCTGATTTTGAGGCAGATTTGTTCGATGTTTTCGTCGTTTCGAAATGATGAAGAGCACCCAGAACGAGCATGATCTTCAACACTCATCTCACCACACCTAAAGCGCCCAAACGACTCAAAAAATTGTGTGCCGTTCATAGTATCCTTCTTGAAAGCCTGTTGAAGCATTTGGTAAGTTTTCGTTTCCGATTTTCCAAGTAGGAAGCAAACACACTCCTTGTATTTTTGAATCTGCCATAACGATTTCGCAGGCGGCAAACGAGGACAGTTGAGAAAAACAATAATACGATCAAACGTTAACCTCCTACGCACGCGCCGCTTGGCCAACTGATCTGGGAAGGTCTCTACTAGACCCACCTAGCAGAACTCTCTATTACGCCTAGGAACGGCAGCGCTCTTTCAATCCGGTTTCTTTTAGGTCCCCCCTCGTATATTACTGAATGTGGCTTTTGAATAATATCAAGGATGGTTTGTTAGATCCTTACAATTACATCATAATTGATGAAGCATGGTTTCATCTTTCCGGTCTTGTGAATTCACAGAACACGAGGTACTGGGCAACGGAGAAGCCTAACATTGTTTTTTTCAGCAACCATTCCATGATGGAAAAACCGGCGTTTGGTGCGGTGTAACAGTAACGCGCATCATTGGACCGATATTACACTACCATCAACACGGTTGCATACATGGAAATTATTTATGCATTTTGTGCTCAACTCACTGAAAATGAAAGACAATATTGTTTCTTCAAGCAAGATGGGATAAAATGCCACAACTCTACGGTATCCTTGGAACGAGTCCATGATGTCTTATCTGAGGAATGAACTGTCAGCAAAGGTATGTGGCCACTACATTAGCCTAATCTAACAACATGAGATTTCTTAGTGTGGGGACACCTGAAGAGCAAGATCTATGAAACTAATCCACACATGATACAGGAACTGAAAGAAAACATTAGCCATGAAGTTGCCGCCATCGATATCCGAACTTTACAGCGGGTGTATCTGAATATGTTTGCACATGCATTTTTCACTGTATTTTTCTTTCTATTTTTCATTGTAAATAAATGGTAAGTTCATTTTAGCTCTTCGTTTATGTAATTTCATTGCATTTCCTTTATTCTAACACGGGCTACTTTTATTTGTATATACTATCCAGTATATACTACATGAGAAAAAAGCGAATGCCACCATTCGTTCCTCTCTATCACTGGCTGCGGGGTGGGGAGCTAGGACCACTTTTTTCTGGCACCTCAGTTTAAAGTTCCATTTTCTCGGTAACGGTAGGTGAGCAAACGTAGAAACTGCGGAGCAACTGGGAGCAAACGAAGTACAAACGAATGCCACTATCCGTTCTCCCTTGTACTTCGCTCCCCACCCGCTGGGACGACGTTGTTCTGCCCCCCCCCCCCACCTTAATGTTCCATTTTCTCGGGAACGGTAAGGGAGAAAACGGAGCTACTGCAGAGCAAATGGAAGCAAACGAAGTACAAACGATTGAAATTGTTTTCGAAGGATTGCGTGATGGTGGAAGGGGGCAGGACTACACACGCGTGGACTGAACATGGTCGAAGACGTCCAGCTACAGCAACAACTTGTGACAGTTTTGTCCTGAATCAAGGCAACGAGTCTGTGCTTTGATTCTGAATAAGACAAGTGACTGTTGATGAAATGGCAACCCACATGCAGATTAGTCATGGTTCTTCATATGACATATATATAATAGGCTCGACTTTCACAAAGTCTGTGCGAGATGGGCTCCGAAAACTATGAAGAGAATAAGCGAAACCGTGTGAGGTATAAGAATGTAACCGCCTTCGGCAGTCGTTTTGACGTATCATTAGCGTCATACTAAAGGTCTGACTACTGCAGGAAATATATGTTAGTCTTTAGTATGGCACTAATCACGCGTCAGAACGACTCTGCATGAGGCCCTAAGTATCTACTGGACCGTTAGCTAACGAAGATGAAGCGTTTCTCAGGCGAATCATCACTGAAGATGAAATGTGGATTCATCAATTTGAACTAGAGAGCATACGCCAGAGCATGGAACAGAAGCATTCCAGATCTCCCGTCAAGAAGAAATTCAGGAGACAACCTTCTGCTGGGAAAGTGATGCTCACATGTTTTGGGACTCATAAGGGCCAATCCTGGAACATTACCTGGAAAAAGAGTCAACAATAAACAGTAAGATGTACAGTGATATGCTGGTAAGCAAGTTGAAGCCTGCAATTTGTAATAAACGTAGAAGTTGATTATCAGAAGGCGGCGTTGTGTTGCATGACAATACGCGTCCACATACCGCCGCCCACACCGCTCAAACTCTTCAGACGCTGCTGCGTTTCGACGTGTTGAAGCATCTTGCATAGTCCCGATCTCTCTCCGTCATATTACCACCTGTTTGGTCCACTTAGAGATGTCTCAGAGGCCGTCGATTCAGCTCCAATCAACAAGTGAAAGAAGCGATGCATTCGTAGCTTACTGCACAATTAAAAACCTTTTTTTGCAGAGGGTATCGGAAAGCTTATGCTACAATAGACCAGGTGCATTGAAAAGCAGGGTGCAATGTTAAGAAAATGATATAAATAAAAACATTGTACTCTTGCGGTAATAAATAATAAAAATTGATCGCAGATATTTATTGACTTACCCTCGTATTACTGTTGTGTTGGTAGTCCTGGATATTGATGTACAAAGCAAAATTATTTAGCATTGTTGGTTGTTTAGATTTGGAATTGATTTATTACTATACGTTTCTGCTGCTTCCTGATGTTAGCATTTGAAGTGAAAAATTTGAACTCGCAACTGCGTTTAATTAGTTTTAACTACGTCACTATAAATATTTATAGCTCAAAGGAGGAGTCGAATGTAATATTTCGGTATTTTTCTTGTAACTTGGCTGTGTTGAATGTTTTTCTGCGACGTCCTATTTTTGGAACATTAGGATAATGTGACTGCAACTGGTATAACTTGCATAAAGTATCATAGCTAATGAGATGTGCCAAGGTCCCCAAAAATAGGACGGCCATTTGTAAAGAACCTAAGCCCTGAAAAATTAAAATAATAATAATTGCTGTTTCAATATACAGTAGTATAATCATCAGTAAGTCAATAAGTCAAACGTGTATTGTGAATAATTGACAGAAAATGGGTTAAAATTGAAATATTTAAAAAGGCCACATTTCACAGGCCAAAACCCGGAAAATACTGGCTTTTTTTCAGTCTCTGCACCTCTAGTTGTAAGTAATGTTACGTCTTGCTTTGTGGTAACCTACCAGGATAATTCCTTCGCAACTCAGAAATACTAACAACATTATCTCCTTTGTGGATAGTTGATTTTTTACTAATTTCGACGTGGAATAATTTTATGCTCATCATAATGAGCCCAACATTCATCAGTCAGTTTGGAAAAACGCATCACTCTCCTCAGGACATCACCAACATGGGGCCTCAAATTACTGCTATTTTTCCCCTAAAAATAAAATCAAGAAATGCACAACCGCAGGAAAATAAAATTATATTTCCATGTTTACGTTCCACCGTTATGCCATATAGCTTAGAGGAGACGAATGATTATGAATTAATTGGTGAAATGAGGATGTAGAAGGAAACGGGAGAAAAGAGGGATCGAATCAGAGATCCCTACCAGAGGTGATCGCTCTACCATTGTGCCAACCGATTGTCACCTTTTTCACATAAGACAGTGGAAAACGAAAGAAGGATGTCTGTTATGCAGCCTTGACATTGAGTTCTTAACAAGCCAATTTAGATTTCAGGGGCCTTAGGCAGAGTCGTTCTGACGCGTGATTAGTGACATACTAAAGAGTTCGATTAACATGATTGCTACAGTAGTCAAGCCTGTAGTATGACGCTAATCGTACATCAAAACGACTCTGCATAAGGCGGCAGTAGTTTTACAACCTTTTATAGTACAAGGGTGTCAAAAAAAAAAAAAAAAAAACAAAACAAAAAACGAACTTTTCCAATACTTTTATCTGTACACGAAAGCTCGGTCTTTGACGTAATCAGCTCCTTTACTTATACACGTTGGCCGCCATGTGCATAATTCTGATGCACAAATAGTATGGTGCTAAATACCGCGAAATATGGCTTGGCGGCTAACGTGTTAAATGCTTTTTCGAGGGATGGCACAAGTTTCTCTACGTCTTCTGCAAAGATTTCCTGTCTAACGTCCGATTATCATTGTTGGGTTAGAGTTTTCGCCTTTCTTTCATGGGACCAGAGAACATGGAAATCACAAGCTGTCAAGATCTAGGCTGTAAGGAGGTGATCCCACACTTTCCACCAGGGTTGGCAAAAACCATGGTTTTTATTTAAAAAAAAAAACTGTTCTTTTGGTTTAAACTTTTTTTTTGTTTAAACCATTTTGCTGTTCAAATAATCTGCTCTATATATTTATATTACATATGAGCAAGAATAAGTTTGTTTCGCCGTGGTGTATTATGCAACAACGGAGTTATGCTGGAAGGTGTCACATAAGCTTAAAGCGGAATCGAAACCGCTTCTTGGCTTACATCCGAGACACATTGTCATCCATTTGGACTCGAAACCGGGACTAATTGGCCACAAAGGCAATGAGTGCCGACTCACTCACGAAGGATTCTGATAAAAATACGTTGTACTGACCTTTACATACAGATGGTGATCAGAAAAATGGAAACACCTGTAGTTGGCAACACGTCAGATGTATGGGTTGGCAGTGGTGTCGTGGCGCCCGCAGCGCCGGACCGCTGGTGGTGGTGTGTTAGGTCGGTCTCCATACTACGTGAGGCGCAGTGGAACAGCAGTGTCCAGTGGCTGCAGCAGACGGAGGTAGTGTAAAATGAGACACACCTCAGATTTTCAAAGAGGGCAAATTGTTGGTGCGCGGTTATGTGGAGTGAGTGGGACGGCAGTGGCTACTGTGTTAGGTGTGTCGCGTGGGACAGTGTCGAAGGTGATGACGGCCTACACAACACACGGGAAGACCACATCGGGGAAGCGGAACAGTGGGCGGAAGAAAATCATGAGTGACAGGTCACGCCGGGTATTAAAGTGCATTGTCACGTAGAACCGTCGTGCCACTGCGGAGCAAGTGACGGAGGAACTAAATCAGCATCTCCCCCACCCTGTTTCGACAATCACAGTCCGCCGCGAATTACATGACATAAACTTACGGGGTCGTGTTGCACGGGCCAAACCGCTCATCAGGGACCATAACGCTTTCGCACGCCGCAAATGGTGCCACGACCATGCAACTTGGACCGTTGAGGACTGGGAACGTGTGATATGGTCGGATGAGTCATCCTTCACCCTATTCCCAACCACAGGCCGTGTTTATGTGTGGAGAACGCCCAAAGAAGCTTATGGTCTGCAGTGTCTCCGCCCAATTGTGAAATATGGCGCCGGCTCGGTGATGCTGTGGGCCGCAATATCATGGTTTTCATTGGGTTCTGTGGTCACACTTAGTGGACGAATCACTGCCAACGATTATGTCGCAATTTTAGTAGACCACTTGCATCCTATGGTCCGGATGTTGTTTCCGGACAATGACACCATCTTCCAGGATGATAATGCACCCATTCACACAGCTGGCGTTGTTGCAGCATGGTTGGAGGAACATCTGAATGAAGTTCAACACCTCCCCTGGCCCGCCCAATCCCCAGATCTCAACATCATTGAACATCTGTGGTCCGTCTTGGAAACACGACTCCGGCGACGATTTCCACCTCCATCCTCTCTCACAGAACTGGCCGATACCCTGCACGAGGAATTGTGTAAAATTCCACTTGCTACCATTCACGACCTCTATGCCTCCATCCCACGTCGCATCAAGGCTGTTCTGAAGGCGAAAGGTGGCCCGACACCATATTAAGTAAGTTGGTACGTTGCAATTTCGTTCAGGTGTTTCCATTTTTCTGATCACCATCTGTTGTCAAGGGTCATTTCAGAGGAACAAACAGATAAACAGATGCACAATTGAAACCATTATATAGAATTATATATAAAGCGGGAAACTCCCGCCTTAGCCGTTGGGAAAATCCTGTTATTACTTTAAATGTAAAGCAATAATGAAAAAATCTCGTTATTGCTTGGCATGTAAAATTTTATAGTCAAAGTATCATAATCAGTACGCTAAAACTGATCATTTCAGTATGATTTGTATTAAGTTACAAATTTAGTATGTAGATATTCAATTAAAACTGAAAGTCTAATCCAAGCTAATGTTGGAAGCTACATAGTTAGTCGACAAATTTTGCCAATTTCTATCAATATATTTAAGCAACCTTGGCTTCTTTGTAAAATAATAATTTTAGGAATGATCCAAAAAATGCATATAAAAAAACATTCTGATTTTGGCCAATAATTAGTTTTGGATCAGGGACCAAAAAGCTTGGAACGGCCCCTAAATCGAGTTTTCGTATTTTTTACGTAATAAGCATATCATACTGAGGAAATTGTTAGTTTTGGTTTGGCTACACTATATATAGTTCTCAAAATATGGGGCGTACAAGAAAATGTTTGATTGTATGAAATATACTGAATTTTGTGTATCAAGGGCAACTAAATTTTTGAACGGTCCCCAAATCGAGTTTTGGTATCTTTCTACGGAATAAATACATGAGTAAACTGGTAGTTTTGGTTCGGCTACACTATATGTAGTTCTCAAAATGTGAGGCGTACAAAAAAAACAGGGACCACAAAATTTTTGAACGGTCTCTAAATCGCGATTTCGTATTTTTTACAGAATAAGTACATCATACTGAGTAAATTGTTAGTTTTGGTTTGGCTACACCATGTGTAGTTCTCAAGATATCAGGCCTACAAGAAAATTTTTGCCTGAAATATATTGGATCTTTTGATCCAACAACAGGCATTCAGGCATACAATTAGGTTTCGTTTCGTGTGTTTAGGCTTAACATCCTTATGTAATACCAAACTAAAAAGAAGACTTTCGCTTAAAGTGACATCCGAACCTGTAATTGGTTTACACTTGAAAGAAGGGTTATGGTTCGACGGAGACTTGAACATGGGACGTCTTGATTAAAAAGTGAAAAGGAGATAAAAACTAGTGCAGATGGTTTGATATGTGGAAACGTCACCATTAAGTTCATACGACTAAAAGCATTTTTTCGTTCTTTTTTCTTTTGGTTTAAACCAGTTGTTTAAAAAAAACACACACACACACACACACACACACACAAACACACACACACAAAAAAAACAGCTGGTTTAAAAGTTTAAACCAGCCAATCCTGTTTTCCACGTTTGTCGAAGTTAATAATCTTCTCTCGCGATAAGCGTCACCAATATCTGTACGTCTGTTCTCAATCATGTTGCATCACTTCGTAATATCTTTACGCGAGATTGCATTTTCACCATACACTTTGCGCACCTGCCAATAAATTTCTGTAGTTATACCTTTTTGTGCACAAAAAGCAACTCACTGCAAACACTTCCATTCTGCATGTCACCTGCAGATACCGAGATATGTTCACAACTGATTAGCAAGCAAACTAAAACTGCCGCGTCAAAACCGCTACATCTCGCGCTGTAGATAAATGCTGTTACCAAGTTTAAACAAAATATATTTGAACCAAGAGTGTTTTTTTTTTTTTTTAAACGAAGGTGTGCAACTAACATTTTGATTGACCCACGTAATTACCCATTCTTACCTTGCTTGTATCTTTTGATACTGCCCATGTTTAAAAACAAAACATATCGTTTTATTATGTACACTCATGTCCAAAATTATTGTCGCATGTCTATAAATATGTTATAATAGGAATATAATTTGATAATAAATTCGCCCAGTATTTCTTATAATGTTAGTATGTGTATAATCGGCAAAGACATGTATGTGGCAAGTTTCATGTCAAAAAAAGCAGTAAATAAGAATAAAACGAAAATACAAACTTTCTTCTCCATTTAGCAACATTTTGTTTTACTCATTCTATTTTTTGTATTTATAATTCTTTTTCTATGAAATTTACCACAGGTATACATTTCCCGATTATACACATAGTATCAGTATTAAAAGTACCCTGCAAAATCATTATTAAATTATATTCTTACAACAAGACAGTTATAGATATGCGACAATCATTTTGGACATGAGTGTACCTTTTGAAGAGATTTATCACTGTTACAAGCACAGTGGAGCTACTGATATCATTTTATGACTATGGTGAAGCTTAATGATCTTTAACTGAAATCAAGTCACACTTTCTGACTCCAAAATAATAAAGTAAAGTATTTGTTGACTATCTGTCAACATTGACGAACATATGCTGCAACGGTATTATGTATTAAACAGCTGCTTACTCTATGTTTTTTTTTCTTTTCTTTCATCTAGTGTGAAGCAAAAAGATGTCTTCATTACAAAGGCAAAATTTATAGCTTCATACGTCTCTCACCACTTGTGAAATAGGACAACTTAACTATAGCTAGTGTTCTCATACTATCTTATTTTACAGGATTGTCCTTTAAAAAGTCAACGAAATATCGCAGCTTTTAGAATCACCACGACGAACCACTCGGGTAAACGAATTTTTGACTTTTTATAGATTTACCTCTATCTATATATTAAAATGCTAGGTTTGTATGTTTGTGGTCAAGTAAAGTTTATATGTTTGTCTCCAATCCTTTCGACAATGAGATCTCGAAAACCACAAGTGCTAAACGGCGTGACAAACTTCTTGGCATTTGGAGGCGGCGCTCCAAGTTCCCTTTAAACACTGCTAGCAAATGAGGCCAGCGGTATTGCCACGTTTATTTTGTACACATCCACGTCTATCCCCTGCCACCTGATCGCGCTGTAGTTTGTCTACTTAGCTACAGCCACACCCCTTTACCATTTGCCAACGTCGCGCCAGAGCTTGCGTCTTATTTGTTTAGCTCAAATGCCAAGATGTTTGTCAAAGTCTTTAGAAACATAACGTTTTCACTGGTCGATCCCAAATTGTGTAGATTGTCCAGTTCTAATTGATTTTATAAAAAAAATCTTTATTACTTTTTTTTTAGGAGTACACTGGAAGTGTTGATTAAAAAAAAACATCGTATCCTGCGAGTTATACATTCCAACACCAGATACCTGTATACATGAGTTGTATCTCTCTCAGGCGTTTGTTTCATGGCCAAATAATGAGGGATAACTGTTTCTCCAATCTACGATGAATCTTTACTGTATGGAGTGTTTTGCCCAATGAACACTATATATAATGACATTATAATTAATTGTGTATGTAATGTATTTGCTTATTACATACTGCATGCAAGAAGAAAGAAAACACTGATCATACATGAATTAGAAACTCCAACCTAAAGTAGGCAAGGGTACCCCTTGCCGCTTTTTATCAAGACGTCTTTCACTTTGTGTCTGTAAAGGGGCATGTACAGATATTGTGAGAAATGACAAGGAGACTCATGTTCATATGTGAATGATGCGCCGTCTAGAGAGAACAGGTTCAGCTAGATGTTTAACGGAAAGAAGTGAAGTAACAAATATTATATAAAGCTTTATTAAATATTTCAAAGCAGTGGACAGAAATGAAAAAAAAATACTTAGTACAATATAAGAGGTTAATTTCCCCACTGTCTTTCCTCAATTAGGCCTCTCATTTACGCGTCCTTCTCAAGTGGAACAAAGTAGTGTTAAACATCAACTAACTGAACAACTAGCACAAACATTTCACAATTCACTAAAAACGCAACACCTTACGAAAAACACTAAACAATACCACAAAATGATATGACTGCCTTTGTGACTTCAGAATTTTTTTTTCTTTACACGGCGGGAGAAGCGGGTGAAAAAAAGCGTTTAATATTAATCGAAACGTTTAAATTCGTTTCATCTTTGTTCCCGAGGTAGAACTGCACTTGAGTTCTTATGAATTTATTGCATATAACACTACAGAATGAAAAAAAAAAGAAAGAAAAAAATAAATCCTGTCAATAAATTAATTTTTACATTTTATATGTTAGCCGAAAAGCTGAGAAAACCATTAATTATTATTTTTTTTTCCTACGCATTTTATATTTAAATATGTAATTGTTATAACATATTGAAGTTCCAAACCACAAACACTGGAAATTACTGGCTGGATAGTTCATTAGACCACCTGTAAGAACGAGCTAGTGTCTTCATTCATTTTTAAACTAATTCTAAGTGCCTTTCAGTTTCAATACTCAAGAATTTGTTTTTATTTAATCTTCTAATGCACCACTCTCATATGCATTTCTGTACGATTTTTCATCTTTTTTCTCTGGGTTCAAGCGAATCATATCGTCGATACGCAAAATCGTAATAGCAGCTTCTGTCGCAAATTTTAAGCTCTTGATTTTGGAGATAGCTGGTTCGAGAACACCTGCCTTTTTATTGTCCCGGACAGTACCCTCGTACAAATCCAGGCCCACCCTGCAAAGCAGAAGAGAGAAAAAGTTTTAGATAAGTATTATAATCTTATACAGAGTAATAAGCATCATATTCAAAAGATTTTACAGCAGGGGTGTGCAACTTGGAACAGTGGGCGGGCCAATCACAGAGCACTAAATGGCGTCGCGGGCCTCACTGTAGGTATATCATTTTTACGACAATTGAATAGTATAGTACTAAATGATAGAAAATGTTCATCGTAATTTACATCACAATAACACAAAATAACTGTTATACTGATATCCACAATACTGTATTTGCTCACTAAAGAGGAGCAGAATAATGTATTTAGAACTTTGTCGGTATATCTAACAATCCTTATACCGAGGGAAATTTCCCCCAAGTACCTGCGCTTGTCAAGTGCTTGTCTTCAGAGCGTTACCACGTTTCGCACTGTGTGGTCGATGGAAAATTTCCAGTTCACCCTTAACAGGTTTTGTAAAAAAGAAAAGTTATAATAATATTTTTTTTTTTTTTCAATAACTGACCAGCGGTCCGGAAGACAAGGTTACGCGGGCCGTATATGACCTGCGGGCCGGCCGTTGCACACGGGTGTTTTACAGCTTAAGTTTCAAACTTTCAACCCGCTTCGATTTACCAGTTTGCAATCTGAATCTTAAAAAACGTAGCTCTGAAACAATACACTTTTTTTTTTTCTCTCAAATTCATATGAATCACCAAAGCGAATACATTATCATTAACCTGTGTTACAGCTTCGGAAACGTACATTGCTTTTAGATATATTAGACAGTACAATCTAGCGGAAAACGAGTGGAAGACACTGCTAACAACCAATAAAATTTTTCATTTCATTTTCTACTGTTCTAAATTTTTTTAATTCGAACCTACTTTTTGGTTGTGTCGAAATTTTCGCCTATTTACAAATTTACAAATGGAAAAAAAAATGACGTAACGGCCCGATTTGTGGGCCTGAGCCGCTTCACGCCATCTGTTAGCGTTTAGTAGAACTACGTCCAGTCTAGCGACGAACAGTGGTCAGTGCGCCGTGTCGCCCTATTGCTAATCGGTGTATCGGGAGCTTTCTAGATTTAGAGGCCGTCACGTTATTTATTTACTTTACTCCTCAGTTTGCCTCACGACGGTGGGTAGACGCCAAAAATTGGGGAAGCACCGGCCGGGACCACGCGGACACGAATCCAACGCTCTAACCACTAGACTACAGTGTCCCCTTGAGAAATGTACAAACAAAAGGAAAATTCTTAAATGGTTGGTAAAAGTGACCTCTCATTTTCTCAAATATGAGGAGCATAAAAAAAACGGGGTTGGCAACATTGATGAAGCTGAGCATGGCTTGCAACAGAGAGAGAATTGTCCCAAGTGGAGTTACGTACTTGCAAGTAGCAGGTAAGGTGAAATGGCTGCTGTAATATAAAAATCCCGCCAAATGTGAAGTAAGATCTGTGATACGATTCTGAACGCCAAAGGACAGAATGCATGAATTTTGTGCCATTTACGGACCGACAATAATGGGTGAAGAAAAGGTCAGGCAATGGTGCGCAGAGTTTCGGGAAGGGCGCTCAAATGTTCATTACTTTGAACGTAGCGGAAGCCTAGTGTTCAGACGGATGATCTGGTGGAATGCGTTAACGAGAAAGTGCGATCCAATCGCCGGTTCACAATAACTGAACTCGACACAAAGTTTTCGGAAGTGTCTGCGAAAACAGTGCATCGAATTGTGATTGACAAGTTCGGCTATCACAACCTGTGTACGAGGTAGATACCAAAAATGCTGACAGACGTTCAGAAAGAGCAAATAATGACAGTTGTACGTGACTTGTTGGGTCCACTGCGAAGAGGATGGGGATAACCTCTTTTCTCACAGGACGGATGATACCTTGAAATCATACGACAATGGGTGTCGAAGCAGCAGTCAATGCAAAAGTGGCACTCTTGTTCTCTTAAAGCGAAGAACTCAAACACAATCAGTTCATAAAAGCATGGTAACCATGTTTCAGGACCAAAAAGGTGTGGTTCTTGGAACCAGGACGAACAACTATGCCAGATATGTATTGCCTAACACTAAATAATCAGGGACATGCCATCCAAAATTGTGGAGGGAAATTCTTCTGATCCATGACAATGCACACCCACAAACAGCTGCTCATACTGTTGAAAAAATTCAACGATTTCGTTGGGGACTATTCAATCATCTTCCTTACAGCCCTGACCTTGCTCACATCGATCTCTGTTTTCTTCACTTGAAAAACTGGTTTACATCGAAGTGTTTCAACGACAGTGAAGTGCTCAAGACTAGACTGGCTGCACTCTCAGGCGGCTTTTTTTTTTTTTTTTTTTAAATACATGTGTCTTGCATATACGGTAAGCTATGGTATTAAATTGTACTTTCATGTACATGATGAAAACAGCGTTATGTCGACGAGACTGTAACACAGATTACAGGTAAATGCTTGTCTTAGTAAGATTTTATTACAATCACGCTAAGTGGTGCTTGTAATATTGTAATATTATTACATCCGTCTGTTACTAACAGCCTAACTCTTAAACGAAAGTAAGCTTTTTGCAATAGACAGCTACAGAGATCATTTCGGCTGAATTCGCTAATAGAGTCAATTCATTAACACCTTCAGGGGTAACGGTGGCATTAATGGTACCGATCCACATCCCATAATGGAAATATGTGCGTTTCGCTATCTAAGTTATACGTAGTATCAAGCATAGAATAAGCAACATTCAATTTACATATTTGTACGTTCTTAAACTGAACCACTCTATATAATGTTACTAGAAATCTATACACAAGGTGAGACAAAATTATGTGAACACTCTGAAGTTTGTTTTGTTTCCTATTACAGGCTGACAGACTCACATTGGAGCACAGAAGAGTGGTGGGAAGCTTAATGGAAGTTGTGTAGTCGGCAACAGAAGTGTGTCGAATGTCTGCAGAACGATTTCCAGATCGATGGCCATCAACTCGTTTAACAATTTATCGCACTTACCAGAAGTCTGTAGCAACTGTATCCGTGGCAGACCATTACTGCGGAAATGCGGGGCGACCTAGAACTGACAAAAGTGAATTAAACATTGCTACAGTGCAGGAGGCCATACTACGGAGTCCAACCAAATCGAGATGATGTTGCAGTCTGGAAACAGGGATTCCACAGACGACAGTGAAAAGAATTCGAAATGAAAACAAGTTTTACATCCCACAGATTTGCCGGCTACGCTAAAGGTGACGGTGATGAGAAATGAATGAAATGATGGAATGAATGAAATGGGAGGAAACGGGCGTATCCCGAGAAAACCGACGCACACGGTGTTTGTCCACTACAAAGTTCATTTGGCGCGAGCTGGGACCGAATTAAGGACCCCAATCACCAGAGGTGAACACACTACCACTAGCCACCGCGGCCCCTAGCACCGAATTTTATCCAAGGACCTGGGCATGCGACTATACTACCTACAAATCGTTCAAGCTTTGACTGCTCGACAGAAACAGGTACAAGTAGAATGCTGTGAGATTCTAGCTGAAATGTCACGGATGCAGCCGGGCACTGTTAGTCAAATAATTTTCAGTGACGAAGCTACCTTTCATACCAATGGTCATGTTAATCGTCATAACAATTTTCTGGGGTACTGAACATTCATGTATCGCTCGTGATTATGAACTTGCACCCCCGAAGGTGACTGTGTGGTGAGCCGTGACCGCTACTGGTGTAATTGGCCCAGTTTTCTTTACAACTCCAACGATGACTGCAGATGACTACTTTCAAATGCTGCAAGAGTTTGCCATTGATAACATCACCCTACAATTTGGAAGAGGTTATTTTTAACATGATGGTGCATAGCTTCATTTTACTCGTGCTGTTCTCGCTTATTTTGATCAAACGTTCCCAAATCGTTGGATTGGTCGCGGCAGACAGTTGGCATGGCCTCCCCAATCTCAGGACCTCACACCCAATGACTTCTGGTTATGGGGTATGATAAAGGAGCGCGAGTATAGTACAAAAGTGAGAGACACCGAAGAAATCAAGGACAGAATAAAAGGTGTGATATCCAACATTCCCCCTGAAATATGTTTCGTTCACTAAATTGAACTGTTGAACGTTGGTTTATGTGCATTAATTGTGCTGATGAGTAGGTTGAGACTGTATAACGAAAACTCTGACTAGTGTTTACATAATTTCTCTCAAATAGTGTTTACATAATTTTGATTCAACCTGTACTTTTCAACCATCTACCCACAAAATGAAGTACACGAAAATAGCTCTACTGGCTGGGAAATAATTACAATACTTGAATCCAAGTTGTTAGACAGAGAGAGATTGGTTGCGATTAAACTTACCACTTAAGATTAGCATGGTCCACCTTTGTTTGACTGGAATTATGATAGGCTCGAAGCTTAGCTACGAGATCTGTTGCATCCTGTGCTGCATTTACAGCTAATGTTTTTGGTATAATTAATAACGAGCGGGCGAACTCTGCAATAGCTAACTGCTCTCGGGAACTCTGAAATAAATAAATCAACAGGAATTACAAAACGGAGAAGGTGTATTTTTCCCTAAATATACTCTTTGTTCGAAATACTTAAAAACTTATCAAAACAATGTTAACATTTCCAATTTGCGGTGATAAAATCAGAATAGCATATCAAAATTACGCAATTAAAGGTCGCGATACACATGTGAAATTCCCACTTCTTTCCTTTCTCTTGTTTTATTGAAGATTTCTTCTCGATTGATTGATGATGTATAGTATTACTTCTCATCAATAAACTATACTTAAAACAGTTCCTATTTCACTGCAAATTATGTTCAAGGACTTAACATACTTCCTTCTTTTTACTTTTAGTTCCCCATTCTTTAAGACGTATCTTTACTTCCATAATAAAGTATGCACCCCCACAATGGCGTAGACATTAGAATAATCTTCCGAACTGCATTCTATTCTAACATATATTCAAATAAGCTTACATAAATTTCACTACAGTAGGTCGACATATAACTGTAGTAACTGAAATGCTTACTGACTTCGTAGTCCATAAATTTGAAAGAGCAGAGATTCATTTCCGCAAACTGGATTCACAGTTGACGAAGATAAACTCGCTGAGCACTGCTTCCTTAAAAGTCTTTACCAAGAAATATAAGCAAAAGGCTAGTACTCACCGCAATAAGAACCAAAGTATTATTCTAGGAAGCGCTTTCGGAAAACTTCATCTTCAGCCTAAAAACAGTTCAAAGGGAATTTAAAACATGAAGGAGAAATGTGGAAAGGTTAAAAAATGGTTAAAAGGATTTAAAAAATGCGAAGCACAAATCTTCTCGTCGGAAATGAACCAATATTAATGGCCACTTGCTTTCCAGTGTTGTTCGTTTTTGTACCTTTCAGACGGCGGAAGTAAGTAGTAAAAAGACAGCTCCAAATATCATTTACGTCTTTTTTTTTTTTATCTAAATTGAGTGTAGGTTTCTCTTTATAAATGTAAAAGGCTTCTTTAATTTTTCGCTCAGTTATTGTTTTCATGTTTGGCAGAGAAAGAAAAACAACTGAACGAAAAATTAAAGAAACCTTTTACATTTATAAAGAGAAACCTACACTCAGTTTAGATAAAGGAGCCATAAATATTTGAAGCAGCGTTTTTTACTACATATTTCCGCCATCTGGAAGGTGGTAATAATAATAATAATAGTGAACAACACTGAACGTTGACAAGTGAGTTACCGTTAATATCTGTTTATGTCCGACAAGAATATTTACGCCTCGCATATTTTAAATCCTTTATAACCTATTTTACCCATCCACACTTCTCCCCATGTTTTAAAATTATTTTCGAATTGTAATTAGGCTGAACTACTTTGAAACTAGAAAAATACTTTGCTTTTTTAGAGGTAAGTGCTAGCCTTTCCCTTATATTTCTTGTTAAATATTACCGCCCGCAATGTTGTGGTAACTTTTCTTTACGTTTAACATCCCATGATTTGCACCGAAGGTAAGGGAGACGGTGATAATGAGATGGACAATAATGGTAGAATTATTATTTTTAAGTTATTTTTGTTTAGGAGTTATTTTTAAGTTCATTAGTACTTAGCACAGAAAATATTTTCAAAGTGAATCTGTGATCGATGCAGTACAGTCGAAGGAAAATTTCTTCCCCACAACATGTCTTTGCATTAAATCAATGACATGATGAATTATCACACAGAGTAATTCCAAGTTGAACTCTAAGCTCTTTGTCTTTGTCCACAATAAATTGCGTTCTGCTGGAAATCCTAGAAAATCTTCACTCAGTACCAATAATCGTAGATAACCATATGGCCAAGAATTCTATGCATGCAGAAGTAGTTCTTTCTCCTGACTAATTCACTCTTCTTTTCGCTGGAGCCTGTTACTTATTTATGGAGAGCGAGAGCAACATGTAAGAAACGTATAAACTGTATCTGTGCCAATAACAATTATTATCATCCTACACATACATTACTGAGAAAGCTCGTCATTTATGAGAGTACGTTCTTTTGCTCCGAGTTAGGTTTAAATGTCCTTACAAGACCAAACATAAACACAGTTATCACTCCTGATATATTTATTGTACTCAACTTCCATATTCCACATATGAGTCTCATACGAGTTACTCCTAGTAATTCAACTAATCCTCACATGACTGTCTTTACATAATTAGAGATAGAGATTCCACAACAAAAGAGAATATAAGAGATTCCTGAATTACCTAATCCATGCAACATGATTTTCTTTGCACAGAACTTATCCTAAGAACAATTATTCAATATAAATGCATGTGTCAGTATTCCGAAACACTGTGTTCTTTAACCTTGTAGCCATTCCGAACAAAGCCTACATTTTTTTTTCCCTGCAACTTCTCATTTTACTGCGAAAATCCCTCCCAGTAAGTCGACCATTGAGTATAGCACTTCGATATTAACTCTATACTTTTATAACTAATTTACCCCCCCCCCCCCCGCCCTCTTTTTGATTCCTAGGGTTAAGTACTTTTCACTATCTTTATGCTCCTGAATCATACCGAAATCATATTTAAGCATTTCAGCCTGGCCACATCTCAGTTACATGAACTGCTATTTGTGGTTTGATTAAAACCTTATCCTGTGAACTAATTCCTAGTAACTTGTTTTATCACCCTTAATTACGCAGGGCATCTCCATGAGAAAACTATTAGCGGGTAGGTCAAGGCACAAAGAGTAACAGTTATAGTGATGAATTAAATCACATATAAATATGCTCACCAAAGATGTAGCGAAGTTCTCCAAATAGATGGACAACGCAGCCTCAACAGCACCACCTCCAGCGACTACTGTTTTGCTCTCCAACACTCGCTTCACAACACACAAAGCATCATGTACAGAGCGCTCCATCTCATCACAGTAGAAGTCATTGGGACCACGAAGGATAATCGAACTAGCTGTGCGGGCTTTGGGTCTGCAAATAATAAAAATTAAGTAATGAACATAGAAATAATCATTCACACTCCTTCTCATCATACAGTAAATAGTATAATTTACTGCTACAAACTAAAATTAATAAATTACCACTATTTTAAATCGTAATATAATGTAATCTGTATTACAGTTATGTACCGTATTTGCCGGTATAAGGCGCTTTATTTTCCTTTTCCTCCTCTGAGAATAAGTCTAAAAATGGAATGCGTCTTTTCCGATGCTACGGATATTTATTATTTCAATTTCAGTGAGTATTTCCGGTTCTGTGTTATTTCATATCTTCCTTGTGTCTTTACGGTGTGCAACAACATTCCAGCCACATACAGTTTAGTGATACACATTCACTTTATCATTTCATAGTATACATCGGGACAGCCTTAAAGGTCTCTTTCCCCAACCACTGCTTCTTTTCACCCCCACAACCCTCGGTTAGTCCTCGCGAGCGTGTAAGCTGTCACTGCTCTCAGTGTTGCCGTACCTCTGATCCACTTGTGTAGTTAAAGTCCGGCAAAATAAGGAGAAAGCTTTCCTTCCTATTTTCAGTTAACAACAACAAAAATTAAAAAAGTCAACTAGGAAAAAGGAAAGGAATTGAGGCAACATTGGTTTTTAACCACAAGGGATCATAACTCTCAACCACGTGTCGCGAAGTATAGTAGCAAAAGGTTTAGAGAGGTGAACAAGGTTTTCAGAATTCTTGGAAAAAGAACTCTTAAGTATGACCCAAAGTTTATGTATGCTTTTCTCTAGACGCACACGCGCTATACACATCCCCAGAAGCGTGTGAGATTTAACATTTAGTTAAGCATTGTTAACTCCTTCGCATATGCTTTGTGCTAAAATATCACTGTACTTAAAAATCTTACAATATACAAGTCATAATATTTTTCATTAAAATTGAATACATATAATGGATAAACCGGTAAATACAGTAATTCGTTAATTTTCCAATTTTCTTACACTGTTATCAGCACAATATTTTTCTTAATTTCGATAATTTGTTTTAGTTTCCGGCGAATACGCAACTTTTTTTTCCCTTTCACTTTTCATATATGTCGTTAAGTTATTAAGAGATCTAATAGTAAGTCCACCTCTCAATGCTAGATCATGGCATACTCTTCTAACGAACTTCACTCAAGTCCATAAATCAGGAAATATTTAAGTTGGAGCTAAGGCACTGGCCGCAAATCTCCCAGTTAAATATAGGACGGCATGTTCCTTTGAGGTATTATTATTATTATAGGCAGATTCAGTGTGCTTTCAAGTATTAGGAGATCATAACATACAAAGAGTGAAAAAGTGATTAACTGGTCTGGGACTCGAACCCAGGGTCTCCAGCATACCGTGCCGATGTGTTAACCACTACGCCATCCAGTCCACTTCCCAGAACAGCCAAACATCCTCTCACTCCTGTAGTCCACTAAGACCACATGGCTTGTACCACAGCCTAGCTGCTGTGCTTGGACAATCCATGTATTGAGAACACCTTTTTGACGGTTGTGATTTTATATATTAATGAGAAGAGGAAATAACCGATTTAAACTTATTTTTTACACACCAAGAATTTGGTGTATAAAAATAAGTTTAAATTGGCTGTCTTCTTTCATTAATATTAGGTCATATTTGCATAATCTATAAGGGTTCACTAGATAGTCGAAATCTAAAACAAGACATTATCTTAATCAAAAAATATTTTTTTTTAAAAAAAAAAAGAAAGAAAAAAATACATACCCTTTGATTAGAATCAGTTCATCATCACATATCCTTTCCTGCACAACCTCTGCTGCCTCTCCAATAGCACTGACTTCGAAGCTGTCTTCGCCTAAGAAAGTACATGAGATAAGTAAAATTAGCGAAGACAACGTTAGCTAATAAAAAATAAGCAAAAACTTTTTGCTGCTATATTTGCTGTCCCAACTTGTACCGGCCTCTACAGTAGTTCCAGGTAGCGCTTGGGAATGGTCCAAGAGAAACTTATCTCTGTGACTACGTGAAACAAGGGATACAAGCATTCATTAACGCTTGCCCAAAGAAGTCGCAAAAATCAGTTCAGGAAGCAGAAGATCATGGCAAGGGAAATGAAAGTCCTACTTCGTACCGTGTCATACATTATTAAAGAGCTGAGGGTTGGGTACTACCGCCTCACCAGTTATAGACGTAACTTAACAACACATTTGTATCACATAAGGGCAACAAGAGCAAAGAAGCTGCTTGAGAAGTTGAGAGATACACAAAACGTCAGCACCACCAAATCATTTTCACAGATTAAAACATTTTCACTGTAAAGGCAAAATTTAACTATCAAAATTAGAGAATATAAGCGCATGGTTCTCAGGAGGAGGTCACAAAATTCCTAAGATAGAAAGCGACCAATCACCCAGCTTCAGTGACGGTTTGATATGGAATGTTACACAATTGCCTTTGTGCCGCCAACTAGCGAAATGATACGTTGAAGACAGTTATCAAATTCTTCAGGAACCAGTGGACATTTCAAGAAGATTCTACACCTACATGTAGGGCAACAGCGACACAACATTGGCTGATGTCCAATGTGTCTCACCGTCAGAAGTGACGATTGGCTTTCACGCAGTCCCGTTCTTAATCCATTAATTACCGACTGTGGAACATTTTTAGAGAAGTAGTCCTGCTCTAAACCTCATTACAATTTAGAAACTCTCAACGCAATTTTGGTGGAAACAATAGCATTCATAGATAGGGTGTGTGTGACGATTGCATGTGAGTGGCCTGGTGTGAAAACTAAGAGTGATCATATTGAATAACTGTCTGTCAGTACATATATACTACAAACCATAAATTACATTGTGTTTCGTAAATTGCTTTATGTGCTAAGTGACTTTCTCTGAGGGACACAATATATGGTTGAACTAGGTACAGTGCAACTATAAACTAAACCACCTTTTCTTTATCATCAGTAAACTGTTAAAAAAAGCATTAGCAGTAATCGTGGACTGTTAATGAATCTAACGTTGCCAATGTAAGAATAACATATATTTTAACACAACAGGTTAGATTATATTTTACTTTTATTGCACTTACAGAAAATAACTGTAGGGAATCATTTAGAATACTTTAAATTAAATAATTAGATCAGCCAGAGGTTTCCAAAACTGGTTTACGTACTTACCAGTATTAATTATTATTTAAAAAAAATTATACATACAGATTTAGAAACTGAGTAAGACCTTTGGTTATCTCAAAGTTGAGAGTTGATGTCCGTTGACGAGTTAGAATCCGAAAAATCTTTACGTTTTACGTCCCACGGTTATGCCGGCTAGCCTAAAGGAGATGATAATGATGAGAAATGAATGCAATGGTGGAATGAAGAAAGTGGGAGAACCCCGAGAAAACCCACGAACATGGTGTTTGTCCACCAGAAAGCGCACTTGGCACGAGCAGGGATCGAACTAAGTACCCCATGCACCAGAGTACTCTATCTCGTACACACACTATCACTGACCCACTGCGGGCTAAAGTTAGAATTCAAAATATATATTTTAGATAGCCCCAACATCCACGTCATGCAGAATATCGAGTGCGTGTGAATATTGAAAGAAAGAAGAAAAACCATAAAAAAAATATTATAGAATGGAAAAAATAATTACTTCTTGTTCATTCAAAATGTTCCGCAGAGCGAATTCTACACATTTTGTCACGAAAACTGCAGCATCAATTTGTTAACGTATTAGCCTTTTTTAACTTGTGGAACAACTGTTTGGATTTATTTTATGTATAAAAGCGTGTCTATTGCGAAGTATATTGTGAAGTACAAGAAATTAATATATCACTTTAATTCTTTGATACACTACGTATTACAAACCCTCATACAAGTCTTGTAAATAGTTTCTGTTATCAGTAAAGAAGTACTGGAGGTATAGCACATATCCCATTAAATGTTGTTACTGTAAATAATTGACTAACTTGTGTTTACGAGCTTTATCAGCAGGTAGAACAAGACAACAGTGGGATCTGAACCACTGCAGTGCATTCGATGATCAACCATAAGGAATCAAACAAAGGACGTAACACATAAAGCTATTGTAATATTCTGCTATTGCTTCTACTTATAATCATCAACATGTGCTTTTATTTGTAACACCACACGCATTTTTCTAAAAGCTACTACACGCAGCAGACGACACGAACCATCGTCACGGCTAATCATTTGATGGAAAGACAATACCAGCGCTATCGCTATCCAGGAAGAGGTATAAAATTCCAAGAATCACCGCAACCGACATCAGTCTTGGCTGATCCCTCCTACTGTCTTAGCTTGCTCTGGAGCTCTTGAGAGAACTTGAAACTAACCGAAACCTTCTAGCCTGCCTGGAGCTCTTAAGACCTCCTGCCCATTTAGCTTGCTGTGCAGCTTTGTGAGGCTCCTTCCCTAGGCTGCATGGTTGGCAAAAACCACGTTTTTTATTGAAAAAAAATAAAAAAAAGTTTTGTTTTGTTTAAATAATTTGATCTGTGTATTTATATTACATATGGAAAGAAATAAGTTTGTTTCGCCTTGGTGTTGTTATGTAACAATGGGGTTATTATGGAAGGGATCACGTAAGCTTAAAGCGGAATCCAAACTGCTTCTCGGCTTACATCCGAGAGAAATTGTCCTCCATTTGAACTTGGAACAGCAGAATGGAACTTCCACCCAGTTTACACCAACACCAATAGTATATTCGCTTATTCGGAAATCGTTTCATTATAAAATTGGGTGGTACGGTAAGTAAATTTCTTAAATCGGGGAATTCCTGTCTTAGCCACCGGGAAAATCCTTTTATTACTTTAAATGCAAAGTAACAACGTTAAAATCCCGTTATTGCTTCGCATGTAAAATTTTACGGTCAACGTATCATAATTAGTACGCTAAAACTGAGATACTAAATTACAAATTTAGTATGTAGATATTATTCAATAAAATAAAAACTGGAAGTCCTATCCAAGCTAATGTTGTAGGCAATCGATAAATTTTGCTAATTTTTATGCAACCTTGGCTTCTTTATAAAACAGGCATTCAGGCAAGCAGAAATATACTATTTGGTTTCATTTCGTATGTTTAAGCTTAACATCCTTATGTAATACCGAGGTTATCAAGGAGATTTTCGCTTAAAGTAACATCCGAACCGCGACTTGAAAGAAAGGTTGTGGTTCGACCGAGAATTGAGCATGGTGCGCCTTGATTTAAAGGTGAAAGGGACATAAAACTGTACGATAAAAGACAAATTCTGACCAAAGCATATACAGTATAACCTAATAAATAATAGTATTACAGTTTCACCAAAATATCTTCATCAGACACACTATCTGATGTGCCTGATGTATAATGTGTCTGATGAAGGCAGAGATATTTTGTCGAAACTGTAACGCTATTATTTATTAGATTATGTGTGTTTTGGTCAGGATTTGTCTTTTATTGTATAAAACAAGTTCCAAAGCTAGAATAAGTGGTATTCAGAGATAAAACTAAAGATGATAGTTTGATATGAGGAAAAATCACCATGAAGTTCACACGATTTAAAGCATTTTTAGTTTTTTTTGGTTTAAACATTTTTTATTTAACAGCTAGTTTAAACCAGCTAACCGTGCTAGGCTGCCCGGGCCATGGGACACCAATTCATCTCTATTATTTAGTGAAACTGTATTATACTGTTTATCGATTCCCATATCATTTTTGTCTCTACCAACTTGCTTTTAGCAATTTTTTTTTCTATTGTGCCAGACAGGGAGACATTAGCACTACGAGAACAACGTAACGAAATTTCAAATGGACGTATCTTAGTGTATGACAAGGTACGTGACATAGAATATGTGCCAAATGACTACCAATAGCAAACAGTCTACATAACAGACGGTAACTTGGTAAGTACCAGTAGTCAGAATGTCCCCAGGAATTGCCTCAGTTCGTAAAATGAAATAATGCTTGATTTCAATGCGACAACTGATCGCTATCGTTTTCATAAACTTTATGTAAGAAATAACCTCACGTGTCATATCGATCGTAGAGCTCAAAATCTCTTCGAAACAACTTCTCAAATAAACTACTATTGCAATATCATGTCGCTCCATCGTGTCGTTAATGGCCAAAATTTTATGTACGCAGTGTGAACTCAAATAATGAGAAGCCGAAATACATTACTGCCGCTACTTCTATTTCTTCTCAATTCACCAAATCCAGTTTAAGTTTGTGATATCTTCATTATGGTTCATCTTACTACAAAATTACACGGTAAGGTAGTGAATAGAACAACATGTAGTTAAGAAGAGTACGGACTTTGTATTTTGAAGTGCTACATGAATTCACATTATCCGACACGTGTCTTCTGGAAATTGTACTTTATCAGTTGGAAATCAGATCTGAAACTATCATTATTATTACTTAGCTCAACATTAACCAATGTACACTGTCACCAGATTCAGTAAATGCTTCTCCCTGATTTTTATTTTTGATTTAATTTCGAACAGATCGACCAAATTGTCTACTATGCAAACCCCCGTCAAGTGAACTTTGTGGTGGACAAACACCGTGCGTGGTTTTTCTCGCGGTTCTCCCGTTTCCTCCCACTTTCTTCATTCCACCATTTCAATCATTACTCGTCATCACCGTCTCCTTTAGCCTAACCGGCATAACCGTGGGACGTAAAACTCAAAGATTTCATTTTTCTATTATGCAAACAACATATTTGCTCTTCTGCTTTGACTAAAACAGTCAGCTATCCCTAGCTTTACTCAGTATTATCTAAATCGAATTAAAAGCCAAGAACTGAGTTAATGAAGATAGAATAAAACTAGAAAAATTAATATAAAAAATACGCAACACTGTATACAATATGTACTTCTTGTCTCTCTTCCAATGTAAATATTCTATTCAATTTCTTTTTTTAATTGATGAATCAATCCTCAGTCCTTACCTTCTCTCTTAGTAATGTGAAAAGTAAAGCTATCCCAAACTGGACAGTACACAGATCAAAAAGCAATTTATTTATTTATTTATTTGTAACTACCCTCAATTACCCGCTTCGCTGGGTTTGAATAAGAAAAATTAGTAATATGTAACCCTCTCCCCCAAGTTGCGAGGCTGAATTTGGATTTAAACGACATCGGAAATGTCACTTTCTTTTCTCTTTTCGTTTGATTTAATTTAATGTCTCACGGTTATGCCTGCTAGGCTAAAGGAGACGTGGACCGCAGATTATAGTGAAATCCGAAACACTTTGGTCATTCAACTGTACCCCCACCGAGATTCGAACCTGGGACACGCGAACCGAAGTCAAGGTGCTAGCCACTAGACCAAGCGGGGGTTCTATGTCACTGTTCTTCTCAGCAATCCAGAAAATTAAGGCTTCAGCACGAATATCGGTCATTTTCGATCATTTATATATATATATATATATATATATATATATATATATATATATATCTTCCCCCCCCTCTCCTCCCCTAAGTTGCATCGTCAAAGTGAAAAGATTAAAACCATTCCAGGTCGAACCTCATCTATGTTGAAAATTTGATCGAGATCGATCAGGTGGTTCAAGAGTTAATTTACAAACAAAGTCACTTTCATTTTAACGCTTGTCACCTGAATTTTACCTCTATAACACAAAACTGAAGGGTCAAGGGAAAAAAGAAGGAATGTCACAAAACCGTATTTTCGAGAAAGTTTTAATGTTGAAAACCGCGTACAAAATGAATAGGGTTAGTCAAATAATTTGCCCCTTTCCTTAGACATTTCTACATCTACGCATGCATGGCATATACAGTGAAATAGTACCATGAGTCATCAACAGATAGGACAAAGCATCCTTTAAAGCACACACATAAACATTCCTTGTTTTTTTTTTTTTTTCTCTTACCCTTCAACCGCACTCATATTTGCTAATTCGTTCCCACACTGTTTATAAAGTAACACGTGGGTATAAGTATGGTTATTTGCTGTAATTTGAAATTTACTTTCAATTAAATGTAACTATTCAGCAGTTTCATACCAAACATAAACCCACATTTAATATTCAAACGTATAGACCAATAAGCCCATGTTACCAGGAATCTCTTAATGGCCCTTCGTGGCCAATAGGTTCAATACCCGGTAGGGGTACTAAGCCTCCCATAAAAGCCAGAGTATTGGTTCGAACTCTACTTTAAGTAGGTCTTGTTCTCACTACACAACCTAGTGTTCAAAAGGAACGTCGAACTTTAATTAAAAAAAAGAAAAAAAGAAAAGAAAAAAGAAAATTACCTTCCATATTACTTAATGATGTCATATATGAGGCTCCTGTGGCTTTTGCAATTCTCTTCAAGTCTGCTTTCTTCACTCTTCTCACTGCCATAGCTCCAGATTCCACAAAGTACTAAAAAAAAATCACATTAATTACTGATATGTTTACTACTATCACATTTCAACATTAAGAGCTTACACGGAAATGCTACGGATCACAGTAAGTATGATAATAATATTTTTATTTTTTAATTTATAAAACATGGAATTCATGAATACTATTATACAGAGTAATGAAATATTTTCCACGATACTAATTTTCATTACAAAACTTCGCGCTCTATCGCTTTTGTAAGAGGAGTTTATTATTATTATTATTATTAACAACACTTTTTAGTTCTATTTGATGCAACATATCTTCCGGGTTAAAAAAAAATAAATAAAAATAACTTTACACCCTGTGTGTTCCAAACGCTCACTACATTATAAGGAAGCAGTGGTAAACCAGAATGTCACTGGTGTTATTCAAAATGAAAGAGTTCTCTTCATGCCTTTGAAAGCAAATGGCAATTCACGGAGTGGGGGAATCCGGAATCTCCTAGAAATAAGAAGCCGATCTCTCCAGATTATGCAACAAACTGATTACCAGTTTCTTCTCGGATCAAAATGAAATGATTTTCATTGACTAAGGAACATGCGACCTCCAACAAAAAGAGATACCGTGTATCACTGGACAAGTTTAACCGTGTATTACGAACCAAAAGACTACCGCTGGGGAATAATGGCATGAAGCTGTACAATAATAATATCAGGTCATAAACAGGGCAAGCATTATAAAGAAAACTGCAAACTGTACTGTCCAACTCGTTCTTTCCGACTTATGTGTACGGGAGCATGAAAAGTTAAAACGTTGCAAAGAGATATGTAACAGAGCTTACTGCGTCAGAAAGTAGTATGTCGACCAACCTCCGGTCTTTTGACAAAGAGCTTTCATAATCTAGAAAGAACGTTGGCTGGGATGCAGTGAAGCCAATGGATCCTACATTAAGTGATATGTTAGTGTGACTAAAGGTTCCAAGTTCCCTCACACGAACTCATATGGCCTTATTACATCAAGCAAGAACAGTTACAAATTATGCCAACTTCTCTTGCCAACCTTTGATTGATGCTTTGAATAGAAGACACGAAGTACCACCAGCCCAGTATTTTGCAAAAGTGAAGTATTTATCTTTCCACGGAATAAGAGGTGGGATTACCGCATCCCTGTTTTTATTTTAATCACTTTTGTTAGCTATTGTACACACATCGACGCGCTATAGTAAGTATTTAAGACGTTGATTGCTTGACAGTCTATATTTTATGTAAAGATTTAACGCATCAAATTAAACACTCTGCATACCGACCTTGTTCAGCTTGGCAAATTTCTACCTGCCTGCCAATGCAATATTAACCGGCTGTTAGCACACTATTCCCAATTGATTGTTAACATTGACTTGACTGCTGCCATAGCCAAACTAGCATCCTTCCCCCATGAGTTGATATCTGCTGTGTTATAAACAGCACTTTATAGTTCCTTACCCTTTTTATAAATAATCTGTTTGTCCTGTTTTCTGTGTAACCAAGAATATCCAACATAAACAGTTTTCTCTGTTTATTACCAAGTAATATAGCGTATTTCAGGATATCCACTGAATTATCTTATTTCAATTAAACCCTTACCTTAAGGCATAATTCATCAATTCCACCAGTGCACAATATCACATTCGCTCCAGCATTAATTATTTTCTGGATTCTTTCTTTAGTAATATCTGATTCTCGTTGTCTTACTGCTTCCAGTTTCTCGGGATCTGTTATGAGGACCTATAAATAATTAATTCAACCCATTAGTTTCATATATAACTCAAAAGGAACATTTATAAACAAGCCATATAATTTCACACAAAGTAACCAAGAATTAATGATTTAGAGTTCAAATGGCAACGAAGAAATGAAACCATCCAGAGGTTTTTTTTTAAACCTTTATAATATCACTTCTTTCCTTACAGTAGTGCAAACTGAATATATATGATGCCTTATAGTTATGTTAGAGTTCCGGAAATTTTTGTGCCAAGATATGGAAGTTTAGGTTCAAAATGAGATACAAAATGAAGTGTGAAAGAACAATAACACCGACACCCTGCGCGGAACTCGGACCCACGATTCACAGGAACAGTACTACATTTTTGAGTTTTACAGCCCTTTACGGATCTACCCTTTAGGCTAAAGACGAAGATACGACCCAAAAGTGAATGGTGACACAACAATAGCTAATATCCATGGCCTGGATAATGTAGAAGTATACCAGCAGGAGATATGATTGGGAAGAAAAGTTTCGAGAAAGTTGAAAAAATTAGAAGAGAAAAACATGTTGATTGAAAATAATGGAAACTTGTGGTGGTAATAGTTATGTACCGTGGACATCTGAGTCAAGCACGCTAAGTTGGACAAAATGATAATTAAGTACTTGAGTAATCAGTCGAATACTACAGTACAGAAGAATAGGCAGGTACCAATTGAGATTACCATTACAAAGTGTAGATGGTTAGTTGGGTCACAGATGACTAACATTGGGAGTCCACAAAGTAAACCAATAAAAAGATCACAGCCATATGGCTTTGTGTTTTATAAAAGCGTTAGGTATTAATTACATCACATTATTATAATCAATATGACCACGAATTTCTCTCATTCATACAAACATTCTTCCAGTAACAGCTCCACAGTTCTACACGAAGAAAGTCACATCAGCAGCGGGGGAAAAACAATATCCCTGCCTCCTGGCTTTCGGGTGTCCAGCAATTTTTCACGTGAAAGCATTCTTTAAATTCTGATGTGAGGCGCAAAATATTACAGGAAAAACAATAATGAATTTTCTATTACATAATTATATATCTAAATATTTTTCATTCAAAATTACTTAACTTAATTTTAAATACATCAATGCAGGATCTTTTATATAATTTATAAATACTTTAATCAATACAAAGTATTCAAGAAGTGGAAAACAAATCATGTTGCCAAAATTGCTCAACCTATTTCTTTCACTTAAATCTCTCAATCGATTCTCTAAAAATCACTGATAACTTATCCATTAAAATGAAATGATTTTTAAAAGTTGAACGTCTCTTTTACTCTAAAGGGCATAGCGATGAGAAAGTTGGTTAATGAAAGATTGTGAAATTAATTTTTTTTGTGTTCTCCCACCGGAAGTCGAACCCAAGATTGTGTGCACCAAAGGCATACACGGTAGCCACTGGACCAGACGGGGAGTAAGGAGCACATTCATTAACATACATGTTTAGTAACAGTGTAATTTGAAATACTTCAAAACTAATAGTAAAAATTTACCTAGTTTCATTTCCCGTATAAGATTTATTGATTTCTCAAATAAGACACCACGCATTCAATTGCCAGCCCTTCCTGCTGATCTAGTGCTAATGGGTATGGCTTTGGTGCAAATGGTCCCGGGTTTGATTTCCAGTTGAAGACCACAATAAATTTAATTTCACTACCATTCGCTTTCATTAATCATCTTTTACCTTTATCTCAAAAGGGCAAAACCATGGTACGTTAAACTAATTCATTTTAATTTCATTTGATTTCGATCATTTCTAAAGCAAATGAGTAATTCATTCAACATTTATTTTCAGCACCAAGACGTTGATCTACTGTTTAACGTACAATCTGACTCAAGTGCTTCTGCCAGATATCGAACCCTCTTATCTCATGCCGAAAGCGCCTTTGCTAACCGTATATTCACGAGGAAGCTCTAAAATATATATGTGAATTTCCGCAAGTCTAGCGGGAACCGAATTTACTGAATGTTCCCCGCTTTAAACCCACCTATCCAACATGACTTGATAATTGACTAATCTCTATTTATTGGTACTTAATAATTATTTATTTGAATTACACGTGTAAAACAATTTATCAGCGGCTTCGCATGCTTGTTTTCACAGTCACATTTTCACATCAATTTAAAATGATGTACAAGAATATTCATTCGTTTCTTAAATGCTTGCAAAATGACTTAAGCTTAGTTGCAATTTAACTGCGAAATTGAAAAGCGCATTGAGAAATTATTATATTTCTTCCTTTACAATAGTTTGTATGCGAGCGTTGCAAAGTATGCAAATCGACTGCAGAATCCCTCTAGTTCTCGAAGCAATATATGACAGTCTGTGTGAGAAACAGAAAATCGCTCCCATCTTCTTCATGTGAATCGCGCGTCTGCACAGAGCTGAGGCTCCGCCCTATTTCTATCTCTCGTCTGCTGCAAGGAGGTAAGAAAGGTAAGTTTTCAGTTACGGAAAAGTGTGATTATATTGTACGTACGAGCAAGCGTTTAAAAGACTGCTCTGTGAAACAGACGAACGCTAGAAACAATTAAACCACAACATATGACCAGGAGTTCGTGCTCATAGAGATCAATCAAAAAATGAAATCTTTCAGTTTAACGTCCCAGGATTGTGCCCGTTAGGCTAAGGAAGACAGATAATTAAGGCAAGTGAATGATGATGGAAGAATTGTGGAACGAGAATGAAGGAGGAAATGGGAGTATCCCGAGAAAACCCACGGACACGATGTTGTCCACCACAAACTTACTTGGTCGGGAATCGAACCAGGGACCCCATGTATCAGAGGTAAGCGCTCTACCACTGAGCCACCGTGCCCCCATGGAGATCAATTAGAGCTGGGTGGCAGCCTCCATATTAAATTAAAATTTTTGTTTGATCATTGCTCATTCGTATATAGGAATAAATGCCCATAATTTTAACATTTTTCTTCATATTAATTGAGAAGGCACGTGAGTACACAACAACGTCACCCCTGCAATCATTTATTTATACATTTAACACGTAGAATTCAAACTCACAACAAGTCTTGTTTGATCACCAGCATAATGACAAATGCTCGACTATGCCAGCAGTGAAAAAACCGAAAGGAAGAAGAAATATGCGACGAAAAAATGTATACAGCAACTAGAGAAGCAAGATTAATACAGATAAATATATCTATTTGTATTTTTAGAAAAATCGTGTACTGTTTTCTCCGTAGCCCATTATCATGACATTTGTACGTATAATATATTTGCCAAAATTTAAAATGTAAGAAATGGTGCAGAGAATACAAGGCAATAAAGATATGCATCAAAAGCAGACTCAAATTAATATCCCTGGTCCCTTTGACGGAAATGATGAAAGGTAAATATACACGAAACGCCACGTTTACTTATACTTTAGCTTTACTATTCTTCAGAAAAAATAGTGTATCATAATTACTAATATTGTTAATTCTGAAAAGGTCAAATTTACCGTCATATAATGTACACTACTTACCTCACCAAGATGTAAGGGAGATGTGCTAAGGTTGCCAAATCTTTGAGAGGCGCATAGTGCCCAGGTTTGAAATACATTGTACGGGCCTGAGCAGTGGCGGCGGTTGGACATTAAAAGTGGGGGGGCAAGACATGATCTGAACAATTGTATATCAATGTTAGATTTCCTGAGTGTTTCTAACACTGTTTGATGAAAGGTTGTATAACTAATAGGATACTATCTTTTTGCACTGAAAATACTGCATATCGTATTTCTATTTTATTAAGTAAATTCATAAGAGCAATACAGGTAGGTATTAACCCTTTATACTCTTAAACAACGAAAGTGTAAGAAGAGATTTGAGTTCTTGCTCATGAACATCTTAAAATTCTGTCTGGAAAATTGTGTGATAAGATTACTTAGTAAATTTGCAAAACAATTAAATAGAAGGGACAATATTAATCATAGTAATGAATAATATTGTAGTGAATAATATATGTAATGACGCTTGTTTTGCAGAAGTTATATTGAAACTAGGAACTAATGAACAACTTATACTTTTAATTCCACACATGCCATTAAATGATTGTTTTTACTCTTAGAAAATTAAATACAGTAAGTACTCCAAGCATATGCTACGACATTTAAAGAAATATGCAATTGCAATATTAATTGCGTTGAATTGCAATTAAAACGCAATTTCTGTAGTTTTCTTAACTCCACGCGAAGACAAATAACCAATACGTACTCACGCAATGGCAAATATATGGCACTATTTTTTCTATAAAACAGAAATGCATACAAAACCTTTACCAGGGTGTTCACATTCTGGAAAATAAGTGAAAGTCAGGTAAGTAAAAATGTATCAGGTGAAGTTAGGGAAATGGCAGATTGGTCAGGAAAAGTCAGGGAAAAATCGATTTAGGTCCATTGTTCAATTACTGAATTTATGAAATAGGGTTGATTTCTTTACTGTTAATGGATGCAAAATGTGGTGTTCTCAATGATGATATTGAGGGAGTCAGTGTTCTCTGATTTAGTTGTTAAAACTAATTTTCTGCGAGAAACACATCTAACTGCATCCTGGCATATTTGCTCAAAAGGGTAGACGCTGTTCTAGAAGAATTGCATGGTGCCAAGAGGATATCTGGACAAGTGGCTGAGAACGCGAAGAAATGGTATCTCCAGCTCACAGTGAAAGCTCAGACTGAAGAATTTAAGGAACACTCGAGTGAATTCATAGCCAATGACAGAGATTGTATTGGACTTGATGAGTTTTTTACTTAGTCTTAGGAAATGGGAAGAACTTCGTTGACTTATGGTCAGTTATGAAATTGTGTTTTATCTTCTTTCACGGAAACTCATTTTTTGAAAGTGGTTTCACAATAAATAAAATTCTCATTGTTGACAACTTACAAGAAGAATCTCTGATGCCTGAACGGATCATACATGATTCTGTGATGAGAATAGGTGGATCACCAGGATTAATAATTACAAGAGGAATGACAAATTCAGTGAGAAGTTCAATGAGACAATATCAGATGTATTTGGAAAAGAAGAGAGAAATAAATACTGGAGACGAGAAGAGGAGGGAGAAACGGAAGATTCAGCAACAACTAAAGGTGTTAAAGGAAGAAGAAAAGAAAATTAAACTGCGGAGACAACAAGAAGGATATTCAGATCAATGAGAAGAAAACTATGCGAGAAAGGATGAAAACAAATTTCAAAATGGGTTGCATTTAACAACTGCATCAGCAAAAGTATGTGTTACATAATGTGTGTATATGTGTGTGTGTGTTTTTTTTTTTTTTAATAATCATTAAAATCATGTATGAACTGTTTATTACTATAGGCAATATTATAATATTGTAATTGGTATTATAATGTGTATTTTTTTTCATATCTTAAGTACTTTGTATACTGCACACTTTCGTTTGTAACAATTTGTGTAATATGTAGGCCTAATCAATATCGGCCTAATGCACATGTTTGTAAATTTACATTCGTTTGAAAGAAAATTTAAAAAAGAAAGAAACATAAGCGGAAAAGAACAAGGCCAACTATTAGGAGTGTAGAGGCTGGGGTTTCTTTCTTTTTTCTATATTTTTAAGTTATTCAGGGGTCAGGGAAACCTGGAACTTTCGTC
This sequence comes from Thermobia domestica, assembly GCF_964235325.1. NCBI lineage: Eukaryota > Metazoa > Arthropoda > Insecta > Zygentoma > Lepismatidae > Thermobia > Thermobia domestica. The sequence goes on along the minus strand of NC_137457.1, from coordinate 299,014,551 downwards.
ACGGAAAGTCATGGAAAAGTCAGAGTTTTTTTTCTTTCTCCAAATTGTATGAACACCCTGTTTACATTTCCAAATAAAACTATATAAATTAGGGCGTCACTTCAAAAAAGTGGGGGGGCAACTGCCCCCTCTTGCCCCCCCTAATCGCCGCCCATGGGCCTGAGGACGATTATTTAACTAAACCTAGTGCTTAATTATTTATGCTATTTATATCTTATAATATATGTTGTCCTTAATTGTTTGGGATTTTGGATTTGAGTTTAAGAGTCTCTTTCCATAGCGAGGCTATGTAAGACGTGGACTACAACTTAAGGTGGGATCGGAACCACAGGAACTCCCACCGGGAATCGAACCCGAGGTACTTAACTGTTATTAGTTATTTACACAAATTATATTTTTATTGTAACATGAGGATAAGTTTAAATTATTTTCATCGTTTGCCTGTATTATCCTGTCACCAACACTTCTTCATTTAAGGATTTGACAGAGGTGGGAATAGAACTTAAAACTAGTTTTGATGGAAATAATCTCTACAGTGAGTTTCCTAGTTTTGAATCTATATAATATCAACACTTAATACAAGGACTAGTAATAATGGTTGCTAAATTATGGAGTGCATTTTCCGAGAAAAATCAAAATAATTCAGTATATTCTCGCTATAACAGTAACTAATGCACATGTCAAACGAGTGTTTAGTGTAATGAAAGCTATACAGACAAATAACAGAAACAGAATGTCAACAGAACTTGTGATGGCCGAGATTTATACTCAGACGAACTTCACAAAAACAACCTGTCACTTCATCCACAAAATTGTACTAGAAAATGGAGCTCTTTTTCCACAGCGAGGACACCCAAAAAATATTACTAATAAGATAAGAATCTCAATGTTTTCTGCCATTTTCACGTAGTTTTGTACATGTAAGTTTGATTGCTATCAATGGTAGTGCTTGTAGTTAGTAATAGTGTTTCTTTCAGAAACAATATTCCGGGGGGCACATTTAGTATTCCAAGGGGACACTGTTGGTACTATTCTACTTATTACGTGGTTAAAAGTGTTAGAAATAGTGGAAATAATAAGAAAGAAAAAGAAAACTTCAGTTTCAAATCTGTTCTTCAGATACATAAATGCCGCTGTCTCCGGGCTTGCCTTCACTTTAATCTGGCAACCTTGGATATTTTATACTTAAAAAAAAAACGTTACCTAAAAGAACTTTACTTAAGAAGAATACATTAACTTAAAATTGGTGGTAAGCCCGAAAACAGATCTTTCGGTTCCCGGCTTTTACAAAAAACAATTTTGGCTATCCCTACTTAAAGTATAAGAGAATATATTTTACGCATACCAAAAGACAAAGATATACAAACCTGGACTCCTAACTTCATTTTTGCCTTCTGGAGTGAGAAATCAAGGCATGCTATTTTAGCACCTACAATCTTCTTTGGCATTGCTACAAAAGAAAGAAAGAAAGAAAAAAAACTTAAATACGAATCACAGGCTTTTCAATGCTAGTGGAAAAAAAAAAAATATAGGAAATCACGACGAAAAAATATAGGAGGTTTCGTGAAGTTGTGAAAAAGAAAATTTCAATTATCCAATAGATAGAAATAAAAAAAAAAAAAAAAACATGAAAATTACACCAATTGTTATACGAACATACATTCCACTATGAATATAACGAAACGGGTAATTACCTCGTTGCAAAATTTTATACAAGTTTCTTAATGTTTTCGTACGTAGCTCACCAGTAGTAAGCAACGATCATAAGGAAAGTGTAAAAAGGATCTCCATTAGAAAACCAGTGTTTGTAGTATACGTCTCCAAGATGTGAATAATTTCATTACTTGCAAGATCCTATCATTTTTTTTTTTTTTTTTTTTTTTTTAATAATATACGTAAGTTGTAAAAATCAATACAAAATTCATTTAAAAAATCACAAAACACATGATACAGAGTTAGTTGGTTAAGCATCTAACTACACAATTGCACACAGAATTTAGTGCATCTAAGAATATATACACAAAAGTAAAATTATCGGTTACACTTTCATTTTTCTTCAGTGCTTGAACATGCTTATTTGCCATCTTCCATTTTTCTCTGTTCTGGTCGTCTTGAATTTTCTGTAGTTCATTCATCTTCAAAGATGCGGTCTGAATCATTGCCTGGGCAACACTAACGTCAGCCATGTCCTTTTTTGATAGCGCAGATCTTTAAAATCACCACTCTATAGAAGTTTTTAATGAATATGACGAAACTAAATTATTTTTTGTTCCATTTTGTAGGTGTATGAATACTTTTTGCGCTAACTGTATATTGTTTTGTGTAATTATCTTTAGACAATAAGCAGGAAAGGACGAAACACAGAAGAGTATCCATTCAACCACCCTACTGTAGAGACAAAATGCCCTCTAACTACCCACGCCTTATTTCATTAAGTGATTTTCACAAGTGGAAGTAGCAATGCCACAAAAATATAGGAGGTCTCATTAAAATATATGAAATAAAGGAAAACTATAGGAGTTTATAGGAAGAGACGCAAATATATAGGAAAAATAGGAAATATAGGAGTATTGGAAAGCCTGCAATCAACAAATAATTTTAGTTTTTATTTTGAAACAACACGAATAACAACACATTTACACAAATTTATTCGAGTGATATCTTTCTTCCCTCAACATTCATTATTATTATTTTAAATCCAGAAATAACAATGCTTACATACATATTTTCTTTTTGATCACTACAAAATTTGAATTTACTTACACATTTACCTATCCAAACTCTCAAAAATATTGTCAACTTTTCGCGCCGCGACAGCGGACATTTTGAATTAAAAAAAATTTAAAATAATATAAAATAAAGTATGCATCTAAATGAAATAATGAAAAGATAAAATACAATTATCTTTGCTCCGCACGGCACGAAAAGTCGATAATAGTAACAAGGGACAGAAAAATAACAAATATTAAAGAAGGAAAAACAGAAAAAAAAATCTTATGACCAGGCTACCAGGTCATAGGGAAAAAAAAAAAAAACCTAACAAACTTATATAACTGGTAATTCAATTTACTTATGGATAACGGATCTTACAAGAACGAGATCTTATACATACATACATTAAATAGGTTTAACATTGCACATTATCATGAGCATAGGTTTTACACTTATGATGAGAATGCAAACGTTACAAAAAAAAAAAAAGTTCTGAGTACTTTCTTCCAGCTGCAATAGAGACAGTCGTGGAGGTGCCGGCTATCATCCTAGGAAATGGCAAATGGAAATTATTATTTATTTATTCTTTCCTAGTAGTTTGTCATGGTTTGTCGATGAAATTGTAGACAAAACTAGAAATTTCCAATCGAGTTTTACATATGTTCAATGGAGGATATAGGTCTAGATATCATGCAAGCCAGGAGAGCTGACGCACGCCATCAAGAACGCTTTGGGTTACAAGTGATGTATTGACAGATACTGTTCTCCGTGGAAGAACCCACCTCCCTTATGGACAGGAGGGACAAAATAACCGGCTAGATGATGATCTAGACGCACTAGTTTAAGTTCCTTGTATGAACACAAAAGGCGAGTGGTCACGAAGGTTAAGGGCTATACTTAAATTAATACAAATATTTTGAAAAGTTGAACTGGAAATATCTTTATCTCTGGAATCCTATATATGATCTATGGCCCAAGTTTTAACCTTTCCTTTCATCATACAAATATTACATTAGCACGTAAACCTTTGGCTACCTATACTTAAGATCTTTAACTTTTATTCCAAAATCGTCTGTGTCCATTTAAACTCCTGGTTCTTATACAATGTATAAACAAGCTTGTTTTCGATGGACTAGATACTCGAAATTACACACAAAAGCAACTAAAATTCTTACCTTGAGAAGCAACTGTGCAATTAAGTGCATAGCCCGGAACAAGAATGCTCTCCCTTGCACTGCGTCCATGGGCTTTAAGGACATTTACAGCTTTGATAGGGTACAGAAACCCTCCTTTGCCATCTGAGATCTTCACAGCTTGGGCCGCATCGACTACCATATTGGCGAAGAAATCAGCATCACTGGATTTGAGTTAAGGATACATCTGATAAACTGGAACCTTCAACAAATTGGTGGTTCCCCCCCCCCCCTCTACTTTCAGTTTTAGTCATGCCTGGAATTTCATGGACCATAACGTTGGATTTCCCCACTCTGACCACAAGACAGAGGACTCAAGTTTCAATTCAATGCAACTGGTATATATTTCCCTGATTTTCTCCAACGAAAGGGTACGTGAACTACACAAATGACAGATAGACTTAACAGTAGTAACCGCAATAATAAAACAGCAGAGTAACTATCTAAGGATATGATTTGACGCATATTTCTTTAAAAAAAAACCTACGCCCAAATACATTTTAATTTTGATAAAAGAAACACTGACCAAAGCTTAAAACACACTTTACTTTAAATTATAATAACGTTTTCGGATATCTAACATATCCTTCTTCAGACAATATCGAAAATAAATCTAGATTTATTTTCGATATTGTCTGAAGAAGGATATGTTATATATCCGAAAACGTTATTATAATTTAAAATAAAGTGTGTTTTAAGCTTTGGTCAGTGTTTCTTTTGTCAAAATAATCAATCCAAAGCCATGGATAGTCTTACTAACATTTTAATTGTACAAAACTATTTCAGCATTCTCTGTTGCGTTCGTCAGTGGTTCTCAGAAAATCAGACGGCAGTTGATCTCAAATTTTTCTTCAGCTTTGAATACTAGTGCAAACTAACAAGTTATTGGAAGATTCGTTGTTTGAAATTATGAGCACGAAGAAAATATACATATTGGATGCAGCCATTGCTTAATACAAATTTGAAGTGAATGGTAAGTTTAAAAAGTATGTAATCTTATACGGTTATATAATTACAACAATAACTTTACACAAGCTCATTTTTACATTACATATATCGTTGCAAAACAGAAGTTCTAGTACCAAATATTCCATTCTTTCAATTTGTTAGTGGACGGATACGATAATAGCTACGTAAGCGTTAAAAAGTGTTGATTAAGTTTTTCTTTTCTTTCTTTCTTTCTTCTTTTTTTTTTTAAAAAAAAAAAACTTTGGAGCTCAGTTTCTTTTACAGGACAGTACAGAACAACATAACATACGAAAATAATGAGTTTCAAGCAAACATAAATGAAAGCGACGTGTTCATGATCTCCAAGAGGGTCGAAATATTGAGAATACTTAAATAAACAGAGGAAAATATCGCGATACAAAGGCAAGTCCATTGTTCTATATTAATATGTATTTGACAGCGTCTATTAGTAATTGTAAATTTTTTTAAAATTATTTTTAATTTGTCCTATGATAATGAATAAAATGAGTTAATGAAGAAAGTAGGAGGAAACGAGAGAATCCCGAAAACGGCCACACAAAGTTCATTTGGTGCGAGTTGGAATCGAACCAGGGACCTCATGCACCAGAAGCGAGCGCTTTACCACTCAACCACTGCAGCCCAACAAGGTATTTGCAGTAGTGCATCGGTAAAAGAAGAGTTGCTCGAGTACAAAGGATTTACATTAACAAGAGTTTCAACCTCATCATTTGTCAGCTGAGCACAAGAAAAACATAAATAAATAAATAAATAAATAGAACGAAATCCTTCAGTTTAACGTTCCACGATAATGCCTGTTGGGTTAAGGAAATGAAATCTTTGAGTTTTACGTCCCACGGTTATGCCGGTGAGGCTAAAGGAGACGGTGATTATGAGAAATGAATGAAATGGTGGAATGAAGAAAGTGGGAGGAAACGGGAGAACCCCGAGACCCCATGCACCAGAGGTGAACGCTCTACCACTGAGCCACCGCGGCCCCTCCTGTTGGGTTAAGGGAGACGGATGATTTCGGCATGTGAATGATGGAAGAATTGATGGAATGAGACTGTGGGAGGAAACTGGAATACCAGGGGCCCCACGCACGAGAGATAAGCGCTCTGCCACTGAGCCACCGTGCCCCCAAAATGAAATTTTAAAGAAGTGGGGAAAGGGTTTCTCAGAGGTACACGAAGACAACACAAATTGCTGAAAAAAAAAAATTAGTTATATTAAAGTACATCTGGACGCAGTTAATTATTTATTTCAGATTTATTTAGCTCAGTCCCAACAGGTGTTTAACTCGGGTGTCCCACACCGGAAGAGAGAGAGAGAGAGAGAGAGAGAGAGAGAGAGAGAGAGAGAGAGAGAGAAAGAGATAAACTACTTAAATATAAGGAGTAAGAAAAAAATGCACAATACAAACTAAAGGAGATAATGACGAAGAATAATTATTCATGATAGCTCAATGTAACGTACCAACGATATATATAGTAACAGACAAACGATGGAGTATGCAGCTTGCAGTATTAACGAAGAAGAACAATTCCGTTTGAAACAATAGAAAAAAAAAAAAAGTTTTTCACCAATAACGCATAAATTTAAATAGTGAAAGGATACGCTCCTATAAGTTTACTTGATATAGATGTTTTGGCCGCATTCACTAAACAATCTCTTCCTAGCTCATCAACATTTACAGTCAAATGCTCTTGAATATATTTACATGCCTCCCTAGATGAGAAAAAAAGAAAAAAAGGATGAATTATTAGCCAAGCGAATAATAAAAGAATTTTGCATTCATTGGGGAACTTTATAATCTGACATATTTGATGGTGAAAACAATTTCTACCTTAAAGACGAATACGAAAGAGTAAACCAATCTTTGAAACGAAAGCAGTGACTAACATTGTAAGAAAAATACTTAAAAATAGGTGACACCACAGCGTTAAGTATAATACATCTTTCAACAACACAAAAATACATTGATGCATTTTAGAAACATTCAGAGTTCGTTTAACTACAGCTCTAACCTATTATAAAGGACGCATATTCACTTTCATGCCAACTTTTTAGGGTAATAAATAAATGATTCCTACCCGCCAGATGATAACATGTGTATCTACACTATAATTAAAAAGATCCTGAAAACGAACACCTACTCATTTGATTTGATCTTAGTTTAGTTCAGCGTCCCGTTCAGCAGAGAGCCTATATGAGACGTGGACCTACGGTTTAACGTAGGGTCCGAATACGTGCTCTCGCCGGGAATCGAATCTGGGTCCACCACGCCAAAGGCGCGCACGCTAACCGCTTGCAACGAGAAATACTTTTCAGATATAAAAGTATTAGACCACAAGGTTAGTTGTTTCTTTTCCACTTATGACTTATCATGATGTATATATATACCAGTATTTTTATTTTGGTTTTCGCGTCGGAAATTGCTAAATAAATTTACATTTGCGAAGCAATTTGTTAAGTTTTGTATCGCATTTTCGGCAGCGTAGGAAATTATATATTTCACTGCTTTAAGTGGATATGAAATAATAATTATATTTATAATAATATTATAATATTGTTATATTTGTAATATATATATTACAAAAAATAATGATAATGAAAAACGCAAAGGAAAGATGAAATTAAATCATTTAACGTCCGTTAGGCTAAGGAAGACAGATGATTAAAGCAAGTGAATGATGGAAAATCCGGTGGAATGAGAATGTGGAAGGAAACAGAGTACCCCAAGGAAACCCATGGACACGATGTTGTCCACCATAAACTTACTTAACCGGAAACAGAATCAGAAACCCCCCCCCACGCACCAGAGGTAAGCGCTCTACCACTGAGCCACCACAACCCTTTGCAACGCAAAGGAAAAGTAATGTCAGTTGTGCAGTCACGCAAGAAAGTATTTTTCAGTTGACAAAATTTCTTAACAATAAATTAACCTATTAGAGTACCGACTTTGGCAAGGTGTTAAGTTATAACTATTCTAAGGATAACAACAAAAAAGATCCAAATTAAGTCATTTGTTCCCGAGTTATTGGCAAAAGAAACTGCGTCAACTGTCAAATACTTTCTTTTCCGTGTGTACTTGTTTTTAACAATGTGCTAACTATGTCTTAAGCTGGTGGCTAGTTTTGAATGCTTCTACATCGAGTTTTTATCACCATCACGATATGGAGAACTGGAATTGTGCAGTTTACAAAGTGAATCTTCATCCCTATGATAAAATGAAATGAAATGAAATTTTTGAGTTTTACGTCCCACGATTATGCCGGTTAGGCTAAAGGAGACGGTGATGATGAGTAATGAATGAAATGGTGGAATGAAGAAAGTGGGAGGAAACGGGAGAACCCCGAGAAAACCCACGCACACGGTTTGTCCACCACAAAGTTCACTTGGCGGGAGCAGGGTTTGAACCCGAGACCCCTAGCATCAGAGGTGAACGCTCTACCACTGAGCCACCGCGGCCTTCCCTATGATAAAGACAAAAAAAAAAAAAAAAAAAGTTTAATTTCCCACAAATGCTAATTTTCTGATATTGTACCCAAATCCTAATCGGATCCAGTTCATTTTCCCACTTCTATAGAAGTTCTAAACCAAACACTCCCTTTCGTTCGCTCCATTTTCAATGGAAAACAGAGGGTTTAGCAAAAATTCTATTTCAGGAGCAATACAACTCGATACTGTAGAATCCCACTTTCACCACATTGTAGTAGAAGGATGTTACAATTTCTAGGTTCGTTGTGTGGATGGAGACTCCCACCGTAAAGAATACTATCCTCTCTTTTATTCATATCAGACGTACATGCAGCCTATGATTCTTTGTAATGTTTACTGGATGATACATTATTCAATAAACAACGTACTAATATACATATATATGTAGATATATTTTATTAGAGATTACTCTGTTAACAGCCTCTTCATCAATTTACACATTATTATTAACATACTTTTATCACATATCATTATATCTGCATTTACTTTCCATGTTTATTTCTATATTATTAAAATCATATTTATTGCATTTTATTTCTGTAGATGGCTGTTTTAAAAGAAACACTAGAATCTTTTCCTCAATGCATATACATGGAGCAGCCCTGCCCTGCCCACGGCGGGCAGATAGTGGAAACTCTCCTCGTGAACGCTCACGAGCATTCTACGGGCAAATACCATTGTTCGTGCTTCGTGGATCTTTGGGTTTCGTCCTTAGAGGAGCGGAAGTGTTGTCAACCTTGGCGGTAATCACTAGCTTACCAAAAAAAAAAAAAAAGTATGTATGGTAACTGATTGCCATTTAGTGTAAAGTGTTTTTTTTACAATGTGGTAACCGTTAACTATAGACAATACAAACTTGTAACAGCAATCAAATGATAAACTATGTACGTTCCTTTTCTTCTTTTTTCTTTCCTTTTGTTAAAGAAGGATGTGGGTTTGTTATATCCGAGTGTGGGTTTGTTATATTATGTTGTTTCGCTTTTTAGGAAAAGAGATAATCTGTTGATACGAAAAAAAAACTGTAGTACTTGTTTGTAATTATCTAAGTATTATTTCCAGAAAATTAGCTTATGCATGTATGTGTGTACGAATAGGCTTAACAAGGGGTTGGTTGTGGAGATTAGAAGCCACTATTACACTATCAATAGGAAGAATAGTATTTCTTACTCCACTTTTAAAGTTACTTTGATCGCAAAGAATCAAACAAAATATTAAGAGAGCCATAGAGATTTTCCATTTTTAAGAGTGACCGTTAGTGACTGCAATTAGTTTTTTTTTTTTTTTTTTTTAAACCAAGGAGTGTCTTTTTAATAAGGAAAAATGTATTGTCCCTGGCTGGTTGCTTGCCGGTGGCTTGTTAAAAGTAAAAAAGAATGTTAAATCATTTCAACGACTGAAGCTACACGCTTGTCTTTCTTCGATAGTTACTGACTGATTTTGAAAGTCACAATGTTGTAGGCCTACTGTAATAGCGTAGGCCTACTGTAATAGCGTAAATTCGGAAGGAAACGTTCCAACTGGATGATACGAACAATTATTCCCAATGTCTTGAACATGAAACGTGGGTTGCACGGATAACGCTTAAAGTAGGCTGGACTGCACTGGAATTTCCTTCCGGCAAATTAGTGTTTGGTCGGAACTCAGTTCTTCTGTGTAATTGTCTCTTAACAACATTTGAACATTTCTTTTAGATAATAATAACTAACTAACTCTATGGTCTATGGAACCCGAAGGTTCAATGCCGCGTTTACAAAATATTTCCACTAACTTATGTCCTTAGCCAACTGGATCCAGTTTCTACTCTGTACTCTTATTTCTGCAAGATCCATCTTAATATTGTCTTCCCATCTATGCCTAGGTCTTCCTAGTGGTCTTCTTCCAATTGGGTTTTCAGTTAAAATTATGAAAGCGTTTCTAATTTCTTCCATTCTGGCTACATGGCCTGCCCACCTGAGCCTTCTACACTTAATAACCCTAATAATGTTAGGTGAGCGGTATAAACTATGCAATTCCTAGTTATGAATTTCCTCCAATCCCCATTTTCATCCCTCTTTGGTCCGAATAATAATAATAATAATAATACGCATTATTATTATTATTATTATTATTATTATTATTATTATTATTATTATTTTTAACCTTCCGTCGTTCTTCTATCAATCTAGCAACGAAAGGCGTTTACAACTTAGCAAACGTGAAGCGAGTGACAAGTTACAGACCGAATGCTAATGTAATACAACGTCACGAATTGTGTAAGCAAGCTAAAAAGGTCTGAAACAATTCGTTTCCGATTTTTGCAGTCGTTTTTACGTCTGTAAGATGACATGTTTAATATTAGTTTCTTTCTTTCTTTCTTTCTTGTTCATTTGCTAGTTACTTCAACGCTAACTGTAACCTCTATCATGCGTCTTCCTCGACCAAAAAACGTACCAATTTTATTTCCTGTAGTGTTTTCGCGTCACTGCTTTCGAAATGGGGAGGGGGAGAGCACACCTGCACATTTCACGCTTGCGTCTGCTCAATGCTTATCATCGTGCGAATTTCTGGCCAGGCTTGGCCATAGGTTTTTTGCCATCATGTGTGGTTGGCAACACTTATCGGATACAGTGGAAGAAGCGAAGCTAGCAGCACCTGTGCTCACCTGTTCTTATCTTCGCTCGTGCTCGCTCACGCTTTGGCTCCGGGAGCCAATTCATGGACAGGCCTGACATGGAGGCTTCATCCAACAATTATCGGTTATTCTAATTTATGAAACTGCACATCGTATTCTGATAGATTACTTTAACTCAGAATATAAAATACAAACTACAATTGGTATAGCTTCGATGTTCGATCCGAGGCTTACTATTTTTAAAGCCACATATTTCTAAAATACATATTAACTAATTCACAAAATGTTTCTTTCACTATAGATATTATATCAATTTCTTTATGAATTTCGATTCGTAACAAATTGTAATGTCTTTTAGATTTGGCATTTTTTTTAAATAATCGGATAAGGACCGGAATTCTTTTAAACCATCCTCAGAGATGTTTTGTAATGAGTCGCTCAGCTACATAATAGCGGCGCATTACAACACGTCATTTATCAACTACTTATTACAGCTTGCAACAACGATGAAAAGATAGAAGGGGAGAAAAGAGGGTACTACTGAAGATCCATGTCTTTTGGAAGTGATCTTGTTTCCGAAACGTTAAGATAGCGTTTTGCATCTTGAAGTTGAATGAGGAGTTTTTATTTTCAGATCAGTATAATGTCAAGGTACACTCATGTCCAAAGTTATTGTCGCATGTCTATAAGTATGTTGTTGTAGGAATATAATTTGATAACGAATTCGCCCGGTATTTCTTATAATGTTTGTATGTGTATAATCGGCAAAGACGTATGTGGCAAATTTCATGTCAAAAGAGCAGTAAATAAGAACAATAAAACGAAAATAAAACGTTCTTGTTCATTTAGCAACATTTTGTTTTACTCATTCTAATTTTCGTATTTATAATCCTTTTGCTATGAAATTTACCACAAAAATACATTTCCCGATTATACACATAGTATCAGTATTAGAAGTACCCTGCAAAATCATAATCAAATTATATTCTTACAAGAAGACAGTTATATATATGCGACAATCATTTTGGACATGAGTGTACACAAGGTCTTTCTCGTCAATTCTATGACACCCTTCAGTAAATGGTGTGTAGTTTGTAGTGGATTGGTCTGTATTATTGAAAAAAGTTTGCATTTCTGAGTGAAGGGATATTTATCACTGAACGTTTAATAGTATATGCGACACTGAAACATTGAAAACGAACCATTCTATTTTCAAGGAAAGACAATAATCTACTGTTTTTCTTCTTCTTTCTTTTCTTTCTTTCTTCAAAAGTAGCTTGCTTCGGTAATAAATTTTCAGTGCTGCGATGGATAATTACACGGACCTTGCGTCATTGCTGTGGTGGATAATTATGCATATGCGAGGCAGTACAGTACGGACTTGTATATACGATAAACCAGATATTGCTGATGCAAAATGGGAGACTCATTTTTCAACGAGGCCAAGTTATGGAGCATAGACCAATCATATTAACACCAAAAAGTCCTATCATTTTCAACGAGGACAAATTATGGAGTACAGACTAATCAAATTAACTTCAAATTGATGGTTATTTTACGGCTGAATTAAAGTTAGTGTCGCCATAACATTATCCAGAAAATATAGATTATTTTAAGTGGAGACCGTAGAAGCCCCGATAAAACTCTTTGTGACTTCTTGTGGCGATATCTTAGGAGAAAATGAACTAGAAGAAACCAGCAAACGTAGTACAATCACTGGTAATCATAACAACGTCATTTTATACGAGTAACTGTGCTGTAAACCTGAGGGTCCGCCTTGAAGATCTTACACGAAACAACGAAAGATATACTGACATGTGCTATCTATGTAAATCCCCAATGGCTACCCATATTTCGGTAAAATTTTATTAAATACTGTATTCGCCAATTTTAATATATGACATTTCGTACGCCGGACTACCAGCGTATTTCCTAATTAAAACGGAGACAATTATCGATAACAAAAAACGTGACAAATCCTTAAATAATAATATAGTACTTACTTGCATGCCAATCGATAGCCACTGATTATAGAGGTTGGATGGATCCTCTGCTTCACTAGCTCATCAGCATTTTTTAACAGCTCTGCTGCTATAATAACCTGCAAACCAGTCATGCAAATTCTTAGTTTAAATTGTGATATACATATTGAAAAAAAAAAAAAAAAAAAGGTATCAAAATCAGTCATAAATAAAAACACTATAATTATTATTATTGTATACTCTGTAGATATCAATACAATACTAAATAAAATAAAACAAATTTGGTGAGAAAATATTGCAATTTGGTGAACAGGTACAAGTACTATCATGCAATCATTCAAGTTCGTTTCGTTAATTTTCTCTCTTCTCCCGCTGCCCTCCCAACGTGTCTTCTTAATTGAAAAAAGAAGAAAAAGAAATTAAATCTTTGAATTTTACGTCCTACAGTTATGCCGGTTAGGCTAAAGAAGACAGTAATGATGAAAAAGGAATGATATAGTGGAATGAGTAAAGGAAACGGGAAAATCCCCCAGAAAACCCACGTACACGGTGCATGTCCGCCACGAAGTTTAATTGGCGCGAGCGGGGATCAAACCAGGGACCCTAAGCACGAGAGGTGAAAGCTCTACCACTGAGCCGCCGCGGCCCCTTCTCCCTAATTGACAAAAACATTTGTGTTCAGTTGGAAAAAATGAAATCTTTAAGTTTTACGTCCCACGCTTATGCCGGTGAGGCTAAAGGAGACGGTGATGATGAGAGATGAGTGAAATGGTGGAATGAAGAAAGTGGGAGAAACGGGAGAACCCCGAGAAAACCCACGAGCACGGTGTTTGTCCACCACAAAGTTCACTTGGCGGGGGCTGGGATCGAATCCGGGACCCCAAGCACCAGAGGTGAACGCTCTACCACTGAGCCACCGCGCCCCCTGTGTTCAGTTGGAGATTACACATACAAATATTCCTCATTCTTTAATAGTTCCAGGATCTATGAATACTTTTCAACTTCACATGTTTGTGAATCTCTTAATTTTACAAATCTTTCAGTTTAACGTTTCACGATTAGGCCCTTTAGGGTAAGGGAGACGACGAATAAAGCAAAGGAATAAAGATGGAAGAATTGGTGGAATGAGAAAGTGGGAGCAAACGGAATACCTCGACAGATGATGATGTCCACCACAAACATACTTGGTCGGGGATCGAATCAGAGACTCCACGCAGCAGAAGTAAGCGCCCTACTACAGAGCCAAAGTGCCCCCTTCCTCCTACAGAAATGGATCCTCTTGTGCTCACGTCGCCATTCTGTCTTTCTCAAAAACTAAAAACAAAAGACACTCGGTGTCATACAATGATCATACGCTCATCATTTAGTGACACAGTCATACTGACACTCATTTGTAGTCATTTCTTCATTAAATTATATTCGAGTCTCATGATAGCCAGTTTTCATCTTGACCGAGTCCAGCATGATGACTATTATTATAAAGATCTATTCTCAAGTTTCTACCTTACTGTCACAAAGAACTTACAAATTGACTTCAATGAATAAGTCTTGTAAAATGTCTATTAACTTCTTTTTTTTTTGGGGGGGGGGGGGGGTAGCTCAGTGGTAGAGCGTTCACCTCCGGTGCTTGGGATTCCTGGTTCGATCCCAGCTCTCGCCGTGTGGACTTTGTGGTGGACAAACACCGTGCTCGTGGGTTTTCTCGGGGTTCTCCCGTTTCCTCCCACTTTCTTCATTCCACCATCTCATTCATTTCTCATAATCACCGCCTCCTTTAGCCAACCGGCATAATCGTGGGACGTAAAACTTAAAGATTTCATTTTCATTTTTTTAAGTTCTTTTACTTAGTAGTCACCCACTAACTGTATACGTCCCACGATAAATCTGGCGTAAATATTTACCACTATTAAGCTACGAGCTACACACTTTTACTACAAACGTAACTTGTAGTTTACAACTTCGTGGTTTAGTTAGTTACAAACAATACGTACATTTAGGCATGAAAAACAAAAACTGAGTTTTCAAATTCTGATATAATGTGCACCTATAATGAAGAGGGCAGCTACTTACCACAGACGTCGTTCCGTCTCCCACCTCCTCATCTTGTAACTGCGCCAACTCAACAAGAACACGAGCTGCTGGGTGCTCTACATCCAAAAGACGCAAAATAGTTGCCCCATCATTTGTCACAGTAACATCCTATAAAAGAGAGACAGAGAGGATTTACATCTTACAAATGCTAAATTCCTAACTCACATTACAACCAAAGATGCCCGGATCGCCCCCCCCCCATAGTTTTTAAAAAATTAAGTCTCCCCATAGTTTTTCTAAAAATAAGTCCCCCATAGTTTTTTTAAAAAATTAAGTCCCCCATAGTGTTTTATAAAATTAAGTCTCATAGTTTAAAAAAAATGTCCCCCTATAGTTTTTAAAAATTAAGTTCCCCATAGTTTTTAAAAAATTAAACCAAAATGGCTTTCTTTTGCCATTTCAGTGAAAATGAGATGACTTACCAAAAGAATGTTTTTGTGCCAATGATATGAAATAACTAGCAAATGTATCATTTATGAACTCCTTACTCCAGAGTTTGAAACAACAGAAGGGCAGAAGAAGGAGTACTGCTAAAGTTCCGTACTTTCACTAGTTACTTAATGTCCAAAAAATAAGCTGAAATCTTGCATTTCGAAAGTTCACTGAGACTCTTCATTTCCATACACTATAAAATGTCGAAGTGCATATGGTTCTTTGTCGTCAATTCTACGGCTAGTTCTCCAGTAATACATGAGCAGGTCGGGCGAACACATACTATTAAGAACTAGGAATGGCCAAAATTTTCTGGAATCGGAAATTTCACTTTCCGGATTTCGGAATTGACCACCCATAATAAGAACTATTTCCGATGAAACTGAGTTACTATGTGGAATGGGGAGGGTCTGAACCAAAGAACAATATGTATTCTCTTTCCAGCCTTAGAAAAAAGTAGATGTAAACAAACCCACCTGATTGCAAGTCGGTCGATGACCAGTGATTGGTTGTTGGTCTCACTGCACTAGTATCCTACCGGAATATAATCCCTACTAAAATAATAATTTCGAATAAAAATTCCTGAATTTATCCTGCATTTTGTGATAAGAAACGCAATATATAATATTTAATAACAAACATAGTTTATTTCAACCATACCTGTACTTGGACATATAGTATTTACTGCGCATGCGTATGCGTTCGAGCGCCGACTCCGCTCATTTGAAATTGTAGATGGCAGAGTTTCATGGCGACGATGAGTGACAATGATCCATTTTCGTCTCGTGTTATAAAACATAAAAGAGGACACCAGGAACAGAGGCAATCTCGTTTATATAACGATTTAAGAAAATACATATTTCCAGCATAGCAGTAGTCAGTGTGAGTGCGTTTATTATTTAACAACCAACGGAGCCTTACACTTTGAAAATTATGCGACGACAATAAGTAAGCAGACGATCTTGATGCTCACGCCTTTCGCTGCTGAAGCAAGTGTGAGCCGCGAAGCAATACATTTCGCTTTGTTTACGTCTACTTTGTTCTAAGGCTGGAAAGACTTTAGGTAGTTTAATTTCAGAAATGTACCTGCAGATGGCAGGAAAAACTAATTTGGTGTGCATCATCGCATTGAATTCCATGGGAATGTTGAACTTTTTTTTTTTTTTTTTTTTTCAATCTACTCGAAAGTTAGAAAATATGAAATACCATTATGTTCCCCCGATTCGCTCATACATGTAAAGTATAAATAAGTAAAACTTGAGTATTAATGAGTATTGGGCATCAGCCAATTAAATTTAGAGATGGCGGTTTTGAATCATTCACTTGGTTTATTGTCGCATGCCGTTAGTTGTTCGCCTTCCTAGCAGCTAGTTTATCTGTGGTTTAGAGCGACTTAGGAGAAAGCGCATTCTTGCTGTTTGCTATCTTGATCGACAACGCGCGAAATTTTCACTTGCTGTGAGGGTTTGTCCCCGTATCATTTAGTTTCAGATGTTAGTTTATGATCCTTTTCATTAAATTAAATGAGCCAGCGACCACAACATTGCAATAAAAGCATCGAATTCATGGCAATGTTGAATTTTGATAGAAGATGATACAGAAACTGGTTGCTAATATATTGTTGATTGAGTTATTAAATTGTTATATCAGAATATGTTCGTATTAGTTGCTTAATGTTCGTGGCTGGTTCTTAGCAAAGCTTATCGTAATTAATGTGGAGTTCAGCTAGAGTATTGATCCAAGTAATAAAATATGGTTTAGAATTTATTAAAAAAAAAAAAAAAAAATAATAATAATGCAGTTAGCTATCATGCAATTTATAGTAGTTACATTGTGCGATATCAGGCCGCTAATAGAATCCACTGTCTAAAATTGGAATCCAAGTAGGACAATAGTTATAATTACATTACTTCTTAACATATTTCAAGGTTTTGTAAATTGCTGCTATTTGCAATTCTTAACGTAGATTAAACGCCGAAGAACACCATTGCTGCGTCAAGGTTTTAAATCTTAATAGCTTAACCTCTAATTAAGCTAGGAAGATAATTTTGATATCAATGTGTTCGTGAAGGATGAAGCTTTCCGCCGATATGCATTTTATGTATGGGGGGATACCTCGGCGGAGAGGGGAA
The DNA here is from genome assembly GCF_964235325.1 of Thermobia domestica. Lineage (NCBI taxonomy): Eukaryota > Metazoa > Arthropoda > Insecta > Zygentoma > Lepismatidae > Thermobia > Thermobia domestica. Next base: position 298,996,931 of record NC_137457.1, on the reverse strand, counting down.
GGGTAAAGTTCGTGTTCTTTGTTTTTTGGAGAGACCATCCCTTCCCTTGGGGATACAGTCATAAAAAATGATATGTGAGGTAATGAAGTAGTCCATTACATGCTAATACCCAGCAAAAGTACTTGTTGCTTACATGGCGGGAGCAGGGGAGGGGTAAAGTCGGCATTTTTTTGAGTCACAGTTTTTTGACGTAAATTATATTTGTTTTCTGGACAGTCCCATATTCTCTTTTCACTGAATTGCCCCGAAGCATAATTCTTGTTCCTGTATTTTCTAGAGACAATAATGAAAAAGAAAAAAAGGTGTGTATATAACGTGGTACTATGGTGGGGTCACCAGGGCCGACAACGTGAAGATCTGCAACAGCTCTTTGAAAATGATGTACAGGGCGTTTTATAGGAATTTTGTTCTGAAATTTTATCTCGCTTTGTAGTGCAGCAAGGCTACCAGTTAAGCTACTGGTAGCTTACTTATATTACTGTCACTGCCCACACCTTAGCTTCATTTTGCCAGTGTAGAGTGACTGTAAGGGTTGCCAGGACTCCCGAAATTCTATTTTTTTTTTAAATAGGATTTTTCTTCTTTTTCTACGAATAGGGCGGGAATTGCACCAAGTGTTACCTCGTTGGAATCAGTGTTCCATAAGCTTTCTAACGAGGTATCAATCATTATCCTGTGATAATTAGAGGGGTCACCAGGGCTCCCAACGTGAGAGTTTACGATTTCGTCCAAATCCCTGGCTGGTGTATAAAGGTTAACGCATTTCATGTGAGTTCTTGGTAAATTAATGACATAAAATATACAATGCGTATATTCACGTTTGCAACATAAATGGTCATTTTTTTGGTTCTTTTGCCAAAACCGCCTGCTTTTAATCATACGAGAAGGAATCAGCCACTCTATTCCTGTTTAACAGGCTAAGTGATCTGGATAGCTGATCAAATGGAAATAACTTTAAGACTCCGTAATCATATGATTCAGATGAATATAAGCTCTATAACTGCATACTATAAGGGTAACGCTTTATGCATTTGAATACATGATTCGAACCAAACAGATATTAGAGGTACTTCTTAAAGACATAAAACAGTATAAAGTAAACAGATACTTACACCAATGTCATCCACAAGCATCTTATCCAAACCTACTGGTCCTAAGGAGCTCTTTACGATATTGGCGATTGAGCACGCAGCCATTACTGAAAAATAAGAGCTTCATTAATGAAAAATAACTTATGATTTACGACACCAATTCTACTAAATAAATCTAAAATATTACATTCTATATTCCATTAGCAAGTATCTAAAACAAATACAGATGAAAGATGAGAGAAAGGAAAAGAAACATCGGAAGAAGCAAGGGAAATGTAAATTTCTTTTTAAATAGTATGTTTTGTTGGTATTCCTGTACTGTTGTTATACATATATCACGCTTTATCATGCCAATAGTGCCGCGAAAATTCAACATCGACCACTGGTGACCGGAAAGTTTTTACAAATATCAAGCGGTCATTACAGCATTCCAACTTAGTTACATTTTTGGTCTTTTAGTTTCTCATTGCTATCGCGACACCATTCTCGGCCTTAACACCGCTCGAGTAGAATATTGTGTAGTTTCCCCCGATACTATTTCATCTTTTTCTGACCATCGCACTTCTTCAAACCCACTATGTTCACTTTACAATTATCTATTTCCAATTTTAAATTTTGAAATTTACCCGCGTTCCAACTCCCTATGTTTCTACGCCGAATTCCAAGTTATGATTTCCCCCTTTGATGATTCTTTCCGTAATCCTCACCTGGATATCCGAATGGGGGGGAAAGGCTATTTTACCTGCGGAAGAACCACCAATATGTTTAGTCTCCTCTTTCGTCCCTCTTGGAAATACTACATAATGTAGTAGTATTCCCATTTCATTTCCACATCTCCATACTATTGACCACCTTCTGGTTCACCCGCCCTCCAATATGGTCGTTGGCACTTTGTAGAGCCCTGGAACCACTGGGTCTTCACCGACGTTGGTCGCCTAGGGCGCAACTCGCTTTCTACCACGAGGAGGTATAGACTGGAAATTTTCCCTTCAGTCAGGATGAGACCCCAAGACATTACTCAAACCTCTCCATACTTGTCGGCGGTTAATAACTTGAAAACGAGGCGTTTTTCGAAGCATGTTTTATTTTAGAACTATTTTCTTTCATTTGATTTCTCCCGGAGTTTGATGGTGTTATTTTTCCGTAAACTTTATATACATAAAGCAAAGGAAAACTTATTTCGGAATTAAGCAACCGGTTCTCATTTCAGAAATTTTCACTTTTGTTTAAACCAGTTACCAGTTTAAGTTGCCAGTCTTAATACGTAATACGACTGGCGAAGGTCCTGATTTTTGGAGGTGACCGTATCAAGGTTAAAGGTCAGAAAACCCTACTGTAGCATTATGCTTCAGTGGACTGTTGCGCGAGCATTCCTGATATTCAGTATGTATTTTGAACAGCAATAAAGTCGAAACTGAACTCAAAATTTGATTTGGATCATATCTTGAATTGACTCGAAGGATAATCAGGCCAAACTAAGACAATTTTTTCAAATCTCAATTCAAAGTTAAAAATTATAAGCCCATCCAAAATAGTTGAACAGTCAACACCATCTTCTGTTGGGTTTATCTTACACTCTCCAGTTGATGCTTTTACACAGAACAGAAACAAAGTATTCAACAGATGGCGCTATTATATCTTTACGGATAAATCATGCTCCGAGCAATTCATCAACAATTTGACGAACGGTCGTATCTCAAAATTTTACTTTTTCAGACATAGAGAAAGGAATAATAATTACGTAGACAGAAAACCAGTTGATTATGCAATAACTCATCACCTATTCCAGATAATAATAATTATGTGGAATTATTGATCAATTATTGCATATTTAACTTTTTTCTCCTCTATGGAATCATGTTTCTTTATGTCTGAAAAAGTGAGAGTTTGAGATACGACCCGAATTGACGAATTGTGCGGAAAATATCTACTAATATCTGCTAGGTGGTCACTACAAGCAAGTATTGCATTTAATCCGCATCAGGGAAAAGCGAAGCAAGAGGACAAAGCAATAGCACGGGCATGTGACTGTAGGAAATAGGTGAGTTAGCGAAGATATACGCGTAAAGAAAGATTTCTTTGGTTCACGATTTTCTAATGCGACTATTTGTCCTCATGGCTAAAAGTAGAACCATTGTTCTAATCTGCGTAAGGACACTAACTGTATCGAGGTTTGTACAGTTAACCCCCTCAAAATTTGCTATTCATACAGAAAATACTCTCTAGAGAGCTTCAATGTATTATTTATATTTCATTTTCTAACCGAACTCCAGGTGTTTTCCATACTTCTGTCACTGAATCGTTGACTGAAACAAGGATAACAATTTACAGTATGAATATGAAAAATAATTTTACTATATCACCGTGTAAGTAATAGAAATACATTGTGATCTTACCTGTGAGATGCGTATTTACGAAAGAGTGAAGGACAAACAAAAAAGTTACTCCACCATAAGTGGTGGAGAATATCCAAAGATGAAGCCAGTATGTGGTTTGTTTCTTACAACATAGTTTGGCATATTTTTGGAACTGGGGGGCCAGAATACTTTGATCAAATTTTGCACTTTCTTGCTATATTTTCTGATTTTTTTTTATTATTTTATGGTTCAGGTAGGTTACGTTAACTTAGGATATTTGGGGCATTACTCGAGCAGACGGTTCTACCAAATTTTCACACATTCATTGCAATTTCTGGTTTCTTTTTGCAGAACATGCACTAAATGAGAACCGTTTATAAACCACGAACCAAATTGCGCTAGGTGGCCACTAAAAAGCACGAATGCCATCTAAACGGGTCACGGCAGAAGCGCAAATGGTGGGCTCGAGCGGAGCAAGGGTGTGCGTCCGTTGGAAGCAGGCGCGTGAGCGAAGGGGGGCATACGAATAAACGAGGATAGTGGAGAAATACATAAAATATTCGCAACAATTTTTACATGGTCATTTTACCTGAATTCGAACTTTCTTACTATATTTTCTGTGTTTTTGATGGTTTAAGCTAGGTTAGGTTAGGTTTGTTTAGATTATGTTATGTTAGTAATTACACTTACGTAACATCAACTCATTTCTCCTGTAAACATGGTGATTATACCTGACTTTGGCCCCCAGTTCGAAAATTATCCTCATAGTTTTCATTTGGACGCTATATTTACATAAACCTTGAATGAATTGTAATTTATAAACAAGACTTCGGTTGCCTCTTTGAATTTCATCTATGCTAAATACTGTAGTCTTATACTGCCTAATGCAAATATCTTGGAGAACAAAAATGAAGAAAATTACACTTATCAATACGTTAGATTAGGTTTCGTTTGTAAGCGTGCATTGGTTTAACGTAACGAGTCTTAACGAGAACCTAATTTCTAAATAATTATTTCGAGGGATGAACCTATACTTGACTTGCATGCGTGCTTTTTAGTGGTAACCTAGCATCAGGTTAACTAGAGTTACTTTTCTAAGTTCAGTGCCAGACAGCAGTTCCAGAATGTGAAAAATACATAAAATTTACATGAAAGAAAAGATGAATTGGTTATTTTTCATGAAAATCTTGCTAAAAGAAAGAAGTGTAATGTGGTGCTTTCAAGTGACAGAGGCTGCGTGTTATTGGTAATATTTTGTTGGAGGGATTCTTTCGTCAGACATTATGGTGTAATGAGGAAATTAATTTCAAGCTTTGAACAATGATAGTCGCTTATGACGGATGCGACATTTCGATTGTGAGTTTTATAACAACTTATATTGGTACCGGTAAGAAAAAAAACTTTAAATAGTGTGAATTGTCATTGGCAAAAGCTGGCAGTGAAAGATACTTTTTTTTTTTTTAAGCACACAAAGTTGTCGATAGATAAGGTAGGTAAAACTGTGAAGGTAAGTAACTGCAATAAATGTATTAAGGAAACATGTAACCTAGCGACATCCTCGTCTAAGCGCATACGCACCATCGCTGACGTATCTCCTCCCTTCGGACGCATCCTATCGTTACCGCTCGACTGCCCCCTCCCTGCTGAACTCTGGACCTGACTCGGTTAGATAGCATTTGTGGTTATTAGTGACCACCTAGCACAGGTTGTTTTTTACACTAGTTTTTATGGCGTATTTCCACCAAAAACGGTACAGTCCTCTTAAACTGAATGTGCACTGAGGAATTCTTAAGCAACCCTAACATAATGACAATAGGTATTATCGTTAATAACAAAAATTCCAAATCTTTCGACCTGAAAATACTGGACCTATTCTGCGGCACAAAGGATGTTTCTGCTGTAGGTATTGTACTTATGACACTTGTCCGGACGCATAATTATATGGGTAAGGGGACAAATTAGTTTACACGCATATTATTACTCTGTACGCAATTATTTGGGCAAAAAGCAAGAAAAGTGAAATAGAAATACTTTTTTTTTAAATTTACACGGCTCAAAATTTTAGTAGCGAATCTTAATTATTCGTCATTCGATTTGATCTTGTTATGATCTTCAGAAATCGGGACCTGCAACAGTAGATTTGTCGGGTAAAGTTTAGAGTTACCCCTCCACTTTTTATAAAAATCAGGAAAATTTACAGGAGAAATGAGGTAAGAAATGATAATTTGAAGTTTTTATTTGATAGTTAGGAATTTAAGTTCGGCAGGAGAGTTATTTTTAATACGAGAAAAGATGTGTGGAAGTTAGTACTATTTGCCGGATGCGGAAGCATTCGCGGAAGGTTTCAGCAGCATGGTAGTTGTAAAATATGGCGAACAGGTATAACGGATGCTCAAAAATAATGAAGAAAACCTTTTTAAATTTTTGTGAAGCCCACGGAGTACTAAAGTTAAGTGAAATGTAACAATTTTTAATACTTTAAGCACTGTTTTTTGTATGTTGCAAAGTCCAAGGGCACCTTCAGACTGGAGGGGCAACTCTAAATTTAAGCCGATTTCTCGAATCAAATTGCAAGGAATCTTTGAAAAATTTACGAAAATAACCCAGAAAATTCAGTTTAACTTTCATGCTCCATAGGCTTTTAGTTTATACTCGGTCATCTATTTTTCAAGACACAACAGTATTAGGAAGATGATCACTCCTATATTACATCTTTAAGCAGTCATACTACTTAAATATACTTAGTTATTTATTATTTTAAAAAAGTTACAATTCTCAATTTCTTAAGCGTCTTGGCAACAACAATGGTGATGGCCGGTTGAACAGCATGGTTTAATATACACGTGAAAAGCGTTAGTTCCAATGTTTTACTTCGAAAATAACATAAATATCATGCATTAATGAAAAAAATTACCATTCTGTGTCCTCACAGGAGTTCCTGAAGAACGGGTCCCCCCAACTGTTAATGGACTTGCTACTGTTGACATTTTCGTAGTATTATAAAACACTGTTTTTCACACCCGACCACGAGCAATTGTTCCAGATCTCTCGATACCAATATTGTACACTGCTATGAGTCACATGTTGCTTACCATCTTACTTCTCAGAGGTGTGACTATTATTGCTTTGAGGATTTTTCACGTTTTTTAAAATTTATTTTAAGAGAACAAGTGCGGAATAAATAGGGCCTAAATATGTAATATCAACAACGTAAACAGAATTTCAAAAAAAAAAAAAAAAAAAAGAAAGCTTCGCCCGCTGGAAACGACTTCATACCATATTTTTGCAGAAATGCGCTTAAATATCTATAGGAAGGAAAGAGTATATCTGAATATATAACAAACACCTTCCTTTATATAAAAACAAGTAGCTACGTTAGTTTTAAAGAAACATGTGATATATACACAGGGGGCCTTATGCAGAGTCGTTCTGACGCGTTACTAGTGCGATACTATAGAATTCGACTAACGTGTGTTTCCTGGAGTAGTCAGACCTTTAGTATGACGCTAATCATTCGTCAAAACGACTGTGCATAAGGCGGAGGGTGTCTATCGGTCAAAAAAGGCATGAAAAAAATACGAAATCAGAAAACGGTCACGAAAGTAAAGGAAAAGTCACGAAAATTAGCTTTTGGATCACATTTTTTTGTATCTTTACAAATATAAGTACAGACTGAATCATTTTGTTCTATAAAATGTCAAAATTCACAGTCAAAAGTGTCTATGGTTGGCTTTAGACGCTACGAAATCAATGCAAAGCACGTTTCTATCGCTTGCATGAAACTTTGACCTAATTCACTCTTGAGAATGTTACGAAATTTTATAATTTGGTAAAGAAAAGATCAAGAAAAAGTCACGAAATTTCATAGGAAACGGGAGAACCACGAGGAAACCCACGCACACGATGTTTGTCCACCACAAAGTTCACTTGGCGGGGGCTGGGATTGAACCACGCTCTACCACTGAGTCAGCGCGGCCACTGATATTCTGCAAAGAATGCTTACTTCTTTCAAAATACCCGTGATTTGGAATTTAGTCCACAGTTTTTTCCATATTTTATATACTTCTTCACATTAATGTATAAATTTACATGAGCAAAAGCAGCACGATCGCATGGCAAACATTCGCATTCAAACAGTGGCGGATCTAGAACGTAAAATTTGGGGGTGGGGCAGCAAGACCCCAGACTATGATAGGTATATGAGTTTACTATAAACTTCCAAAAATAATAACTTAAATTATTTTTGTCGCTCAAAAAACTGGAGGCCTAGGCCCCGGCCCCGTCCTAGATCAATCACTGCATCCAACATTATCCAAATACGACACGATTGAATAGCATACACATATGTGTTTGTGGTAATAAATCGAGAACTACTGATAAGTAATCGCACAAGCATCACATCAAGGATCTTATAAAATAGAGGATCTGCCCTTACTACAAAATCTTGAAGCCATACTTCACAGTTTCGCCACCCCTACTCTGCCCACTCCGCCCAATAGGATCACAATGTTTTGAGCCAACAATTATGGTGGAGACGAAAGTAGCCAATCAGATGATGGCAGAAACGAGAGTAGCCAATTAGACGTGCCGATGTTCAGTTGTTTTTTGGCTTCATCGATTTAATAGGATGAAGATACATAGGGGCAGATCCTCTATTTATAACATCCTTGCATCACATGACATCGTTAAAACGGTGCATCATCAGTCCAGGCTCGCAAACAACCACAGAAGTATGGGGAGGGGCATGAATATGTTAGGGGGGCCAAGTCATTAAACATTCTCTTACCAATAGCTAAATTGTGTTTTTTATATTAATAATAGCATTTTGTGTTAAGGCCTCGAGGGGCCACGAAAAGTTTAGGGGAGCCAGGCCCGCCCTAGCCCTCCTCTAGTTGTGGGCCTGCATCAGTCAAAGCGTAACGTCAGTTGTTTGTTCGTTATTTAATTCTTTACTGCAAAACGATTTTCCTCAACAAATGTCTCAATGTAAACAGAATCATGCATTTTCGTATTCTAATATGAACAACGTTGTTTATTTTACATAACTAGGCCCTACTTCACCCAAACTCCTCTCCCCCCGAGGAGTTCACAATGTCTGAATTTAACACTGATTCAAAATAAACGTAAATACCACATTTCGCTTCCCCAGCTCCAGTGGTTTGAGCTGGACATGCGTGTGATACATAGTGCGTCATTTTCAACTCAAGATGTCACGTTTTTGAACATTTCGTACGATGACTGATCGACAATCATGCCAAATTTGGTTTTCCTAGCTTCAGCAGTTTGGAGTGGCTATAATTTCGACATAGGTTTTAAGCGGCCATCTTGAATTTATGGTGGCCACGGACTTCTCAATTAAATTGTTTAGATTTTGACTCGCCGCCGTTTTGCAGGGTTGCCGTAGAGAGTAAAGTGTTGGCCTATCTTCTGTCGTTTCACAACCGTTTTCAAATGATGCTTGCCCTTTAACCCCCCTTGCCATTTGAAACTTTTGAGGTGGATCCCGTCTGGGACCCTGCTGGAGACCCTGGGGCAAACTTTTTTACCCCAAAAATTGTGCCTCTGAAAATGATGGGATTCGTGTTCGTCGACTTTTCCATATACTCAACCTTTCCCAAACACGTGACACAGTTCAAACTATTCTGCCAGCTAAAAGCTTTTACATTACAAAATACGCTCTAACTCACGATATTCCGACCGGTGGTACGTATAACTTTGGGATTCGTCTAGTTATAGCATATCAAATGCAAACACAGTTGTCTCGTTAAGATTTCAGCGGAGCCACTTCGTGGCGTTCCCTTGTAAGTGTGAAGTATCTCTGTTCGGACTCTTTCCATGTTAAGGAAATGTACTATCGTGAACAAAAGTGCTTTAGCACCTGTATTCTGCATATCATTAGTACATTCACTCATAAGCTTAATAAATTTTAGTACATTGTACTATAAATGAGAAACTGAAATCGGCATTGCTCACTTTATTGTATTTACCAGTAACTGAAATTCTTTAACAAAAGTATATTAATCTTTACGTGACAATTTTGGATTTGGAAAATGAGATTTATTCATTAAACTTATACTACTTCAACTACAGGGAATTGCTTTAAGAAGTCCTTTTTCACTCTCAATAAATGTAAAAAATTCCTTACAAGTAAATTTCAAATTTCCCTGATACAGTCCCTGCCTTCTCTTTATAAACAGATGAATAAAATATATTATTCGTTATTAGCAGGGGCGGATCCCGGAGGGCGATTACCGCCCGCCCCCCCAGAAGAGTAAACTTTCTAATTTTATATATAAATAAAACCCATCCCAGAGTTTGGAGCTCTTAAAAGTAGCTCTAAGTAGCAGTGTTACAACTTATCGCACACTCTCCCAGAAGTCCGTTCTGGATCCTGCCCTGGTTGATAGATGGTGAAAGGTGACAGTTTTGGATTTAGAGAATTGAAGTTATTTTTTAAAGTCTATACTTCGAACTAGATGAAATTGCTTCGAAGTAGATACACATTTGGAAAAACCGGCCATAATGGGGCTGGTAAAAAGTTTGTACCTGTCACCGGCTTTAATCACAATAACAGCAATATTTCCGGCCAGCAATATTTTCCGTATTCAGTTTGCATGTGCATACAGGTAATCTAACTGAGTGGTTTTTAGAATGAACTGCCAACACTTTTTAGTCAACCATTGCAGCTTGCATCTTGAACTTTTGAGCTCGGGGAGTTTGACTCCGGTATTGTGTGCAGCCACCACGCACGTTCCGTCGGGAATTATGTATGATTTTGTGTTAAGCGGCACAAGCTATTAGCCGGCGAAGGACGTTTTCTTACTGCTAGCCCCCGACTAGTGAAGTCCCAGGTTCAAATACCTTGTGCGTACCTGTCAGTTATCAACGCGCCCTCCAACATTAGCATGCTACTTTGGAGATCTTTTTTTATTTGCTGAAGACGCATCTTAACTCTTCAGGATCGTTTGGCGCTGCAACTGGATTTCTACGTGGGATTGTCTCGGCAACTTTTCCCTCAGTGCTAATCCCCCAAGTGCGTCAAGGTGTGAGAGAAGCATTCATAGTGAAATTTCAGATATAATCTCATATATATATATATATATATATATATATATATATATATATATATATATATATATATATATATATAAAGGGGTACATTGCATTAAAAAGGCAAAGTGTGATTTTAGTGATGAAAATTATTACACATATTCTGTGTTAAGTGTTGTGTTCATTCCTCTTCGTTTTTTATATATATTAGTATTCTAATAAATAAGTATAGTGCTATTTAATCAAGTGTGTTTTCATTGTTTGTGTGAATAATGTTTGTGTGCGTTATGATCTGGATGACCGTCTGATCATCCGTGAGGTTTTCGAGACGATACATCCGAACCTCTCGGCGCCTAATGCTCACCTCATCATTGAGACCGACGAGCGATTTGGAAACAATTTGTAACCTCTTCTTGGGGAGGTCTTTCATCGTCCCATCCAGGTAAGTTCTGGCCTCAGCAGAATACTTATTGGCAGGACCACGGAGGACAGAACCACGAACAGAGACTGGACATCCGGGTGGTTACAAATAAATGTTTGTCCGAACAGAGACCTCTAACACGAATTGGTTACAAACTTAGGCTGCCTTACTACGGGTAAGTCCAAAATACTACACCTAGATCCTTACGCCCCTCTGATCTGTACTTACAGCAAAATTTATTTTCCCTCTATTGTGATACAGGATAAACGCGTAGTCTCACAAGAGCAATAGTCCATCCTCACATTCTCACATTCCCTCCAAGAAAATATATAACAGACGCATATTTTTTCATGCTCGACCCTAGCCACAGGAACTAAATTCATGTTTCTGGTTGGTTGTGGTTTGCGGTTGTCCAAACCTTCTGGTGTATGTATTGTGCAAGGACTAGCTCGGGAGAGTAATGCTCCCGGAAGTAGAAACGAGAAACACATTTCTGCTTGGTTGGCGTTATACACTTCTTGCCACGTTGCATTCAAATAGAAGACAACAAACGCTTGCTGCTGTCGGCCTCAGTGGTCGAGTCAATACGCTAGTAATAAAATCCTCTTTTGGCGCGAGTTCAAACCCCGCCCGAGGAAAGTTTCTTTTTTTACATTTTTTTTACATTTTTATAACACTTATTAAATTAAAATAATATGAAAATAATACTTAAAAAAGTGATTTATTTATTTTTATGCAGATAAGTAGTTGTAGTACTTATGCCCTTGTACTCCATGATATAGGGTCATTTTGTTCCCCTTGTACTTCATGATATAAATTTTGTGACCAACTTAAAACAACTAGGATAGCGCGTAAAATAGCTGTCTAGAGTAGCGCGCGGAAAACGTACTTCCGGGAGTATTACTCTCCCGAGCGGGTCGTATTGTGCATTATAGTAATAGAAGAAAATTGTCAATATTGAAACTAAAGAAGCAGCTGAGGTTAAATTTATATCATGGAGTCAAGGTGGAACAAAAAGAGCCCTGCGGGGTTTCTAACCAGTTCATACTACTACTACTACTACTACTACTACTACTACTTCTTCTTCTTCTTCTTCTTCTTCTTCTTCTTCTCCTTCTTCTATGAATTCGTATAGCAAAGCTGCGCGTGTAACGTAAGTTAATCATTTTATGAGTATTATTTTCATCTTTTTTTAAAGGAAAAAAGTGTTATGAAATTTAAAGAAGTAACTTTCCTTGGACCGGGTTTGAACTCACGTCAAAACTGATTAGAATTACTAGCGCATTGCGTTACCACGCTCTACCACGAGGACCTACAGTAGAAGGGGGTTTGATTTCAGCTTTATGTATGCTACGTGGCGAGAAACGGATAAATTCAATCAATCAGAACCGAGTATTAGCTCCTACGGCTAGGATCGAGCGTGATTTAAAATATGCATAACAGACATATAGAATAAAATCATGACAGTTTACAAAACGAAATATGTACAGTCGTTGTCAAAAGCTTGAGCAGATACTGATATTTCAATATTTTCCGATTAAAAAGGCATTGTGTCTATACAAAACCTTAATTATTGGTATAGGCCTAATTTCTACATTTTGTGATTGAAATTTTGAGTTTCTTCGGGCCTCAGAGAACGTCATAAGGGCGTGTATGCTGTACGAGTTCGAACTGGGGTCAAACGCCACTGCAGCGGAGCGGAAGATATGACAGGCCTTTAGTGAGGGTGTCGTGACTACGTGGACAGTGTAGAGGTGGTTTAACAAGTTTAAGAACGGTGACGTAACACTCGAAGACGCAGCACGTGCAGGAAGACAAACACATGTACAAAGTGAAGATCTTCAGGCAGAAATTGAGACGAACAGTAACCAGACATGTGAGGAACTGGCACTACAATTCAGCGTTTGTGGAAAAACCATTTGACAGCAACTCCATCAACTTAAGAAACACTACAAGTTGGATCAATGTGTCCCACATGGTTTGACTCCGGACCTGAAGGCAACGCGAGCAGGCACCTGTATTTCTTTGCTGTCTCGTCTGAGGAAGGATCCATTTCTGGACAGGGTGTTGACATGTGATGAGGAGTGGGTATTATACGAAACTCCACGACGTCGTCATCATTGCTTAGCATCCTATGAACTGGTTCCAAAACAGCCGAAACCAGCACTGCACCAGAAGAAGGACCTCCTGTGTGTTTGGTGAACCATGCTCGCGTTATCGTGCATTAGGAACTGCTACACCAGCTGGTCAAAGCATCAATGCAACTATGTACTGCCAGTAGTTGAGCCGTATTTAAAAGAAAAACTCAAAATTCTGGAGGCAGCACTTCTGAATCGCGAAGAGGTCCTCCTGTTACAGGACAACGCTAAGCTCCACGTGGCTAGGATGACCCGGGACACCATTCTACGCTTGGATGGGAAACACTATTGCAACCGCTATACTCCTCGGACATTGCACTGTCCGATTATCACCAGTTCCATTCCTTGGACGCCAGTGCAAATCCCTAGTAGAGGTGCAAAATGCACTTGACACTTCCTTCGCTTCACGGCCCACCAAGTTCTACCGTGATGGAATTCAGGACCTTCCAGAACGTTGGCAGAAGGTCGTTGATGCTGTTGGGGACTATTTTTAATCTTTCAGATACGTGTTAGGTGACATATCGATGTTCGAAGGTAGTTGGTGAAAAAGTGACAGAACTTTCTTGGTTACCTTTTTATATAAATATTGTATTTTTGACAATCATAGCTGCCAATTATGTTGCATCTTCATTCATTCGACCCGTTGAAACAAAGAGATCTACGAGTGACTAGACCGAATTACAGAAGTTGTTTGCCCCACGCAGCAACTCTAACCACCCCAACAGACGATTGGAAGCATCATAGAACGGAGACAACTATTGTTTTTTTTATTTATTTATTTACTATTTCGATTATTTCTTATTTCTTTTGTTATTCTCACTTTCATTTTCTATCCTGTTTGTACCATACATAAATTAGTGCGTCATTGTGAACTCGAGATGTCACGTTTTTGAACATTTCGTATCTTTTCGTCACCTACGCTTACTGGTCAACATTCATGACAAATTTGGTTTTCTTAGCTTTAGTAGTTAAGAGCTGCTATACTTTCGACATAGGTTTTAAGCGACCTTCTTGGTTTCAAGGTGGCCATAGACTTTTTTTCTATTAAGTTTGTGTCTACATTTTGACCGTCTGTCACTTTGTACAGAGTTATCCTAGAGAGTTGAGACTTGTTTCATCGTCTTTCATTTAACAACAGCTTTCAAATGATGCGCAACTTAAACCACCTTGCCATTTGAAACCTTTGGGTTGGACCCCACCTGGAATCCTGCGGGCGCCCTGAGACGTTTTACTTTAAATCGTTGTACTTTGAAAATAATGTCACACGTGCTTTCCTGTTTTCATATTTGTCTCACCATTTCCGGTTTATAGGGATGGCCATGGACTTTTCAATTAAGTTTTTGTTTACAGTTTGACCCGCAGTCATTTTGCAAAGGGTTGTCGTAGAGAGTCGAGACTTTCTCTATCTTCTTTCATTTCACAACAGCTTTAAAATGATGTTCCAGTTAATCCCCCTTGTCATTTCAAACTTTTGACTTGGACCCCGTCTGGGACAAACTTTTTTACTCCAAAAAGTGTACCCTTGAAAATGATGGGATACATGTTCGCCGAGTTTTCCATATACCCAACGGTTTCCGAACAAATGACCCAGTTCAAACTATTCTGCCAGCTAATAGCTTTTACATAACAAAATATGCTCTAACTCACGATATCCCAACCGATGGCACATATAATTTTGGGATCCATCTCAGGGCAGTCGCGTGAGTTGTAAGCGTCAGGGGCGAGAATTCCCAGACTCAGTGTGTTATGAGAAACAACCAGAGTTTATTCTGTATTCCTAGATTTAAATATGGAATGTAAAGTCATAATATAAGATAAAAGAAGTTGGTATTATGTCAATTTTTAAAAATGAATGGCTATTGTGGTTAAAACATAAAAGTTAATGAAAACATGATTTTTGAATTATTGAAATCGAGTGCTATTATTGCTTATTTTGACCTTGATACACATCAACATAGTAATATCATAGAATATACAAATAACGATACAAATATTAAATTCCAAGATAAAACCACTTGAGAATGCTCTTGGAGCATTGCTAGAACGAACTTAAAAAGAAGGGAGAGATGGAGCAGGAAGGATAACTGTCATTGTTCCTAAATGTAAAAGTAAATCTTTCTATCCGCACCTTCTTCTCTTTCTCGCAAAATTTAGCAAAATATCATCTCTCTATGACTTACAGTTCTCGAGATATGGCTGCTTAAATATCTAGAAATTCGAACTTTTTTGGGCCAATATCTGGGAAACTTTGGCCACCGGTTACTAATTGTTACCAAAATGTTCACAATCCTCTTAGGTGTTCATCAACACCAAAATGATCTCTATATAACTTACGGTTCCCGAGATTTGGCTCCTTAAATCTCTCGAAATCTTAAATCTTTTGGCCAATATCACTGGAACGGTAAGTCATAGAGATGATATTGGTGTTAATCAGTCCCTAATAGAATGTTAAACATTTTCTTACCGGTATTAATTGATTACCACTATCCAACTGGCTACTGGCCAAACCAGTGGCCAGTCGGACAGTGGCCACGGGTTACTATTTGGTACCTAAATATTTACCATCCTCTTAGGTATTGATCAACATCAATATTTTCTCTCTATAACTTATGGTTCCCGAGCTATGGCACGTTACATATCTAGAAATTGGCCATTTTTGGCCAATATCACGGGAACTGTAAGTCATAGAGAGATGATATTGTTGTTAATCAATACCTAAGAGCAGAGTTTCCCAACCTTTTTCAACTTGCGGCACACTACGGGTGTAACTTGAATTCTCGCGGCACACTCATAGATAGTATTATTATTATTATTATTATTATTATTATTATTATTATTATTATTATTATTATTATCATTATTATTATTATTATTATTATTTGCAAATATAAAATACCATGGTATTTTTTTTCTGTGATTACTGATCTCCTTCTCACAGAGATGAAAGCTCGATCACTGGTTTTCCCCTATGTTAATTCATTATTATTATTATTTATTCTAATTTTAAAATAAAAAACAATTGCAATGAAATATAGGACTCAGATTTTTAAAATACGCTTTCTTTTTCAAAAACTGTAGCCAACCTTTTACTAAGAACGAATATCACTAAATAACGAACGAACAAACAAACGTCTTGTACTTTTAACTTTGCTGTTTTTACTAGTGCTGTTGAATTTTTGTGACATTTGCGGTTTTCGGTTTTTGAGAAAACCGGTTTTCTGAAAACCGAAAACCGCAAATGCGGTTTTCAAAACCAAAACCGCAAAAGCGGTTTTCAAAACCGAAACCGCAAAAGCGGTTTTCAAAACCGAAACCGCAAATGCGGTTCTCAAAACCGAAACCGCAAATGCGGTTTTCAAAACCGAAACCGCAAATGCGGTTTTCAAAACCGAAACCGCAAAAGCGGTTTTCAAAACCGAAACCGCAAATGCGGTTTTCAAAACCGAAACCAATGTTTTTAATTACACCTTTTAACAATTGTGAAAGCATCTATCGATCGATACAATTGTATTGATTTATGTCTGTGTTTCAACTTTTTTTTATTTGCTCCCGTTTCCTCCCACTTTCTTACGGTTTAGAACTCCGTAAGTACTGATGTGAACTTGTGTGTTACAAATACTGACCTGGGATCATTTGCACTTTTTTTTTTTAGTTACTTCTTTGATGACACTTCCAAGGTACTTTTCGGTTGCAGGGAAGCAAACTGGACCCCACCTGATTTTTATATATTTTGTAAAGTAGAGCACGAGGAACACGAATCTTAAGGAATTTTGACATTCCGACTTCCCGAACTCGAGATACTAGAACTTATACAGTAGTTTTACATAGTATGTATAAAATTAACGAAGAAAGTTCTGTCGCTTTTTGACCTATCACCTTAGAACATCGATATGTCACCTAAGACCAGGGGTGTAGCCAGCAGGTTTCTGTAGAAGGGGCCCGTCGTTTTTGAAGGGGGGCAGCTACAATCTAAAAAAAATGTGTTACAGCTAGTGTTTTTGAAGCCTGAAAAAAACTGGAAAATTTTGGTTTCCTTCCGGAAAACTAAAAACACTGTTTTAGCTTATTATTATTATTATTATTATTATTATTATTATTATTATTATTATTATTATTATTATTATTATTATTATTAATAGTAATTTCATAAATTATATTACAGATAGTTTGTATTATGTTAACCAAGAACTACTGCCTCCGACCAAACATTATACCTTTGTGCATAACTATTTCAATACACAGAACCGATCTATATAGGTAAACAAGAAAGTTCTATCGCTTTCTCACTCACCACCTCCGGACATTCATATGTCACCTAACACGTATCTGGAAGATCAAGAATAGATCGACAACCTTCTGCAAACGTTCTGGAAGGCCATTTATTCCATCGCGGTAGAGGTTGGTGTTCCGTGAAGTGAAGAAGTTATCAAGTGCATTTTGCACCTCTACTTGGGATTTGAGCTGGCATTCTTTAAAGTGATTGTCCAAGGAAGGGAACAGATGATAATCGGACGGTGCAATGTCCAGGGAGTATGGCGGATGCAATAGTGTTTCCTATCCAAGGCGTAAAATGGTGTCCCGGGTCATCCTAGCCACGAGGGGCTTAGCGTTGTCCTGTAACATAAGGACCCCTTTGGGAGTTTTGAGTTTCTCTTGAACACGGCTCAACTGCTGACAGTACACAGTTGGATTGATGCGATGACCAGCTGGTAGCAGTTCCCGATGCACAATGCCACGAGCAGTTCATCAACACACAGGAGGACTTTCTTCTGGTGTAGTACTGGTTTCGGCTGTCTTGGAACCGTTCATGGGATGCTAACCAATTATGACGGGGCCGTGGAACTTCATACAGGACCCATTTCTCATCACATGACAACACCTTGTCCAGAAATGGCTCCTTCCTCAGACGAGACAGCAAAGAAACACAGGTGTCTGCTTGCGTTGCCTTTTGACCCGGAATCAAGTTATGTGGGACCCATCGACCCAACTTCTAGTGTTTCCTCAGTTGAAGGTGCTGCTGAATGGTTTCGCCACTCACACTGAATTGTCCCCATGCCGTAAGCGTCGGTGGACCACAAATGTGCAATTAGCGACATCATGCCAAACATTGGCGGCAGAGATGCGACAAAACGCCAATGAACCACAAAATTACTCCCCCAAAATGTTAAATCGGCTAAATGTGTGATTTAGTTACATTAAGGTGAGTCTAAAAAACACTTTTAAAAAGTACCAAAAAATTACCCCGAAGGGGACTCAAACCACCAACCTTATGATTACTAGGCAAGTGTTCTTCCTACTTCGCTACGATGGCGGTGAAGGAAACGTTGCTTGCAAAGGGATAAAACGTTAAGATCTTTTTAATTTGGTCAATCGCAGTGCTCCTTTAACCGTGTATGTTCGACGATAACTGTTTGGAATTAGATAAAATGTGTTCGCCATGTAATTTTGTAACAAAATGACGCGTGTCTATTTACTTTATTTCATAGTTCTCGCATACTCACTTTCTAATGATCGACGACAGTTGTCATCTAAATTCATACAATTATCGCACTTATCTCAAGATTTTTCACGTCATGATGTTGAGGCAGAGGTTATTCTTGACCCTCGGAGCTAACCTTAGGAACAATTCGTCAGCAAAAAATAATATATAATAATAACCGCATGCACATGACTGGCGACAGTTCGTGTTGGTCCCTTCACGATTCTCCGCGAAGAATCTGAGAAGTGCGGACCAAGACGAAGTTCTCGCTGGTCGCTGCTACGCGGTGGTACTTCAACACCCCGACGCGAGATATATGTTTCGACTCGACGAAACCCGGCCGCCAGTTAGGGTCAACTATCGCAGACCTACGCAAAAAGCGATAGAACTTTCTTGGTTACTTTTATACATAAGACTGATTTTCTTTGAAATTGCACTTAATTTAATTTAAGATTTTCTGAAAAAATGTTTATTTATTATTCGTGACTAAAAAGACATAATTATTTTATTAACAGCTATATCTCACTTCCTGTTTTACACGAAATAACATTTTAAAAAGCGAATGAAATCCAAACTGAAAAACTGAATAAAAACGTTGCTTTTCGCCAAATTTTCCATCTGATAAAAAGTTTTCTTGAAACACTAATTACAGCATATAAATAATATAATGTACTTACGATTTAGTATAGTACCATTGTTTTATGATAGAATTTATAGTTGGGGGCGCGGTGGCTCAGTGGTAGAGCGTTCACCTCCGGTGCTTGGGGTCCCTGGTTCGATCCCAGCTCGCGCCGTGTGGACTTTGTGGTGGACAAACAACCATGCTCATGGGTTTTCTCGGGGTTCCGTTTCCTCCCACTTTCTTCATTCCACCATTTCATTCATTTCTCATAATCACCGTCTCCTTTGGCCTAACCGGCATAGGCGTGGGACGTTAAACTCAAAGATTTCATTTCATTTCATAGAATTTATAGTACCTAGTCAAAACGTTTGTCTTCAAACTGTCAAATACAAATCGCCGTAAATTGTGTAATCTACTGTCACAAAAAGTATACCATACTATTTTCGGATTGCTATGAGGAAGAAATACCATACTATTTTGTGATCGGTATGGTAAAATACTATTTTTCCATACTATTTTACCGTAAATTATTAATTATATGTAAACATTGTTATTTTTAAATGACTGAAGCGAAGTAATCTCACGATGATGTTTTAACATCTGGTCATTAGGGGGGCCAGGAAATCATTTGGGGGGCCTGGCCCCGTGGCTACACCCCTGCCTAAGACGTACCTGGAAGATCAAAAATAGTACCCATCAGTATCAACGGACCTTCTGAAAACGTTCGGGATGGGCATGGATTCCTTCGCGGTAGAACTTGGTTTGCCGTGAAGGAAAGAAGGTATCAAGTGCATTTTGCACCTTTACTACGGAGTTGGACTTTAGTTCTCTAATGTGAGTGTCCAAGAAATGGTTCAGGGCTAATTGGACGGTGCATTGTCCAGGTAGTATGGCGGTTGCAATAGTGTTTCCCATTTAAGGCGTAGGATGGTGTCCCGGGTCACTCTAATCATGTGGGGCTTAGCGTTGTCCCGTAACGGTAGAACCCCTTAGCGATTGAGAAGTGCTGGCTTCAGGGTTTTGAATTTTTCTTGAACACGGCTCAACTGCTGACAGTAGACAGTTGCATTAATGTTCTGCTCTGACCAGCCGGTAGCAGTTCCCGATTTTTCTCCAATCCCAAAAAGAGGGTGGTTTTTCGTGATTAAGATAGCGAGGGACGAATATAGAACCTGACAATCGGGTGGTACCTGCAAAAATCGGGTAATATGACAACACTATGCTAAATAGAAAATAAGGTATATCCCTATTTAAGATCACTACACCTGCAACCCATGAAATCCAATTTGAAATCTCATCCACTTAGACTGAGATCTTTTATATTATCATTACTCTTTCACTTTGTTTCTAAATAGTACTGCCACTCTTTCTTTTGTTAACAAAAAAGCACCACCTCCCTTTCTTAAAAAAAAAGAAAGAAAAGAAAAAAGAAAAGAAAAAAATTTAGATCGCAATACACAATTTTATTGTTGATTTGTTGCCACTCCGATAAATGTGAATGTTGTGGTTTTGCATGTGTTGACTGGTTTCTTATCGCAAGTCCCAGACACCTGCAATAGTTCATACGTGAAGGGAACACCGATCATATTTTATTCTATATCTTTTTACTTCCCAATAACGATAGCCGTGCCTCTTTGTGAGAAACTGCAACTTATTTTTTTTATTCTGCCAATTGTAAAAGAATACTAAACAAGAATTTCCCTACACGTTAAGACATTTTAAGAAAAATATCTTCTTTCACCTCTGCAAATTTTGAGCATTTTTTCCCTACGTCGGGGGAAATTTCCCTCCATCTGGCAACTGTGAGCCGAAGATGGGAAAGATTCTTTGCTGTTTCCTCGTCGTTACTTGATAATAGTGCTCTCGAATTTTTGTGACTTCTGCAGTTTTCGGTTTTTGAGAAAATCGGTTTTCAAAACCGAAACCGCAAAAGCGGTTTTCAAAACCGAAACCGCAAAATGCGGTTTTCAAAACCAAAACCGCAAAAGCGGTTTTCGAAACCGAAACCGCGAAAGCGGTTTTCAAAACCGAAACCGCAAATGCGGTTTTCGAAACCGAAACCGCAAAAGCGGTTTTCAAAACCGAAACCGCAAAAGCGGTTTTCGAAACCGAAACCGCAAATGCGGTTTTCAAAACCGAAACTGCAAAAGCGGTTTTCGAAACCGAAACCGCAAATGCGGTTTTCAAAACCGACATTTCGGTTTTATGAAATTTCACTTTTTTCAAAAACCGGTTTTCGGTTTTTTCAAAAACAGATTTCGACAGCACTAGTTTTTACCAAAACCGGTGCATATTATTGCAATCACACAGTTTGCGATACTTCGAAGTCAAAATATACCTGTTGAACAAAGTGTTGTTCTGTCATTCACGTGCAAATGAGTGTTCTACGAACGTTCACTTGACGCGTACCGTACAAGTGCTTCCATTTCTCGGTGTTAGTATAACTCTCAATTGAAGCGTAACATAGCAGCTAACCGTGGAAATGTGTACGATCAGAAATACTGTCTGCTACACAGTAATAGATGTAGAATAATATATTACAATTACATAAATTTTTCCATGGTAGAAATTCATAGTAATGTGAAATACAAAATATACATTTTTTCGTATGTTTTGCAATTTGGTTGCTATAGAATTAATAATTTTGTTTCGATTTCCTCGCGGCACACCAACGGTCCATTCGCGGCACACCGGTTGGAAAACGCTGCCTAAGAGTATGGTAAACCATTCGCTACCAATAATAATTGGTCGCCAGTGGCAACCGGTTACTATTTGGTACCTAAATATTTACCACTCTCTTAGGTATTGATCAACATCAATATTTTCTCTCTACAACTTTTGGTTCCCGAGCTATGGCACATTACATATCTAGAAATTTGCCATTTTTGGCCAATATCACGGGAACAGTAAGTCATAGAGAGATGATATTGGTGTTAACAAATACCTAAGAGTATGGTAAACATTTCGGTACCGATAATAATTGGTGGCCACTGGCCAACTGGCCATTGGGCAAACTAGTGGCCATCGGTTACTATTTGGTACCAAAATATTTACTATCCTTTTAGATATTGATCAACACCAATATGATCTCTCTATGACTTACAGTTCCCGTGATATTGTCCAAAAAAGGCCAATTTCTAGATATTTAACTTGCCATAGCTCGGGAACCATAAGTTGTAGAGAGATAATATTGATGTTGATCAATACCTAAGAGGATGGTAAATATTTAGGTACCAAATAGTAACCGGTGGCCACAGGCCACCAATTATTATCGGTAGCGATGACTAATACCAATATGATCTCTCTATGACTTACGGTTCCCGAGATATGGCTCCTTAAATCTCTAGAAATCGGCCACTTTTTGGCCATTATCTCGAGAACAGTAAGAGTGACGCAAAAAAATATAATCACTTTCTCTGATAGGTTTTGAAGTTCTATCGAATGCAGGGTTCAAAATTCGATAAGAACAAAAAAGGCGCAAATAACAAATAGACGGACAGACAGACACACAGACACAGAGAATTCAGTAACGAACTTTTTAAGTTCGCTGAAAATCTCGCAGAGGGCTGGAGAGAATTCCAGTTGAATAATCCTAGACGATGTTATACATTAACGGTAATTTTCAATACTCTATAGCAGTTTCTCAAACTTGTTGTTACCGCGACCCACATTAAATAATAAAAAAGTATTTTGTGTCCCACCTACTTTTATTTAAATACACATTCATATTCTACGTAATGGTATATTTCAAAGCAATTAAATTCTGTGTATCATATCTCTAATTCCAGTTCGTTCAATACCAGTTCGCATGAGTGATCAACATGTAATTTAATTGGGGATGTTGTAAATACCCCGAGCGACCACGAATATTACAAAGTAGAACTCGATGCTTAAATTTTAATAAATCAAAATTTAGTTGGTTTCTTTTATGTCTATCGTAAATATCTCACTTTCAAACTAAACTCTAAAGAAAATTTATGAATATAGTGGCCCTGTCGGTAGGAGAATATCAGTTGGTGACGACCGAGCAAGTGTAAGGATCATTCCATGTCAAGTGTACCAATGGTCCCCACTTCATCATCTCCGATTTGTTTCAAATTTTGCACAAATGTTACCTGAAACCAACAATGAAGAATGGTAAAATTTGAATTGAAGATCTGTATTGGTTGCGGTACTAGGGCGTTTTCAAAATGGCTTCTGTCTGAGCAACAACGAGTAACAAACGTCATCTCCCGTGTTGAAGTGCCTGCCATTTTGAACTGAAAGCTCTGATAAACTTCAAAATTTGTTTCCTAGGAGAACTTTTACAGTAGATGAAGGTTAGTTGGTCACAAATTCCCTTGGGGATTCAGAACTTGTACAATAAATTAACAAAGTTGGCTAAAAAGTGTGTGCACGTTTCATGTGTGCCATATTTAGACTCCCATAAAGTTGGATGAAGTCAAGTCAGTAGATTGATATTTGAAAGAGAGAAACCATAACATACGTACTTTAGAACAGATAAAACATTTGGTCTTTAGTGCATATGGTTTAAGGGATATGTGGCTTTAGAAATGGGAAGAAATGAAAATATGTGAAAAATGGACCTTTTTGGTACCCAATAATGGCCATGTTGCCAACCTTGCACCAACTTGTGACCATAACCAATGCAAAGAGCATGTCTTGATATAGTTAGGAATGAATTTTGGTTTTGGTACCTTGTTTGGTTTTTGGATGGTTGTATTTTATATTCTAGGTCAATTTACAAAATTACCACATACTTAATTTCTACCTGTATAGTATATCTATGCAAGTAGTAATTTTATTGAACATTTGCTCTTTGTTATCAAGTTACATTTAAGATTTTTTTCTTACAGTTAATATGGCCACATCAAGAGATATCGGTCTACTTATTGTATATATAGGCAGAAATGAAGGCTCTGTATGCTACAGAAAAAGTTTTCTACAAGTTGTGGGTTTATAAAGTGTGTAGACTTTACAGAAGAACGTAAATAATTATTACTTATGCGAACAGGGTATGAAGTACTACGAGATGATGCATTTATATGTCTTCACTATGAACACCTGCTACTGGTTAAATACTAAGACCTGCAACTCCACTGTTGCAACCCGTTCTATTACCATAAATCAACACTACCAAAAAAAACTACGAGTCATTGATACAAAAACAGCTTTTGTGTTAAAAGAAAGAAATGGGAAAGATATTAAACCAGGACAAGCCGTGTGCAGGTTGTAGGAAGAAAAAACTTTCAATAGAGAAATTAGCTGTAAGGTCAGCCAATGATAGAGACACAGCTGTATTCAATCCACCTGAGTCTCAAAGGAGGATACTCAACACAAGTCTTCTAGAGCTTGATATTTCTGGTGATAAGTACAGATGCAAATACTGTGTGAACTTGTAACGCCAACTGTGACACACCATTTTGGTTGAAGTTCAGAGAGCTTGGAAAAAGCTACGTCAGGTCTATATCTCATTTTGTAGGCAGTGTACATTTCGTTCAAATTATATTCCAACAGCCGTTATGTTTCTAAACCTTTTATCCATTAATTCTTAACAACGTGCAGTCTTTTTTTTAATTTTTTTTTTTTTGGCAAGACATATCCTGCTGAATTCATCTTTCTCATAAAATTGATGTACTCTTGATGATACTTCAGAAGGCCACCGTTTTCCTATCATCTTTGTTGTTATTGCAAGAATACCTTGCTGTGCTTTCAAATTTTTAGCTGTTTTAACCATTCATTTAGAAACTCTAAATACATTTGTTGTTTTTTCTATAGACCAACTACATGGGGTCGAGTTAGAATTTGAAGTTTCCTTTGTTTGTCAGATGTTGCGGCTTTGGTTTTCAATTCTTCAAGCAGTTTCCGGTAACCTTCACAATCAATACACTTCTTTTGACTTGTGCTAGATCATTCTCCTACGTTAACGCCTGTAATGGATACAATTTCTTGACCAATGGCCTTTTGTGCTTCGCTTGTTTTCCTCTTGACATATCTGTGCAAATCTCTTCTACTTACTCTTTCAGGTTTTAGGGGAGAAATATCTAGTCCTACAACATTTGTGTTAAGTTTCCTCCTTTGAGACTCAGGTGGATTGAATACAGCTGTGTCTCTATCATTGGCTGACCCTACAGCTGATTTCTCTATTGAAAGTTTTTTCTTCCTACAACCTGCACACAGCTTGTCCTGGTTTAATATCTTTCCCATTTCTTTCTTTTAACACAAAAGCTGTTTTTGTATCAATGACTCGTAGTTTTTTTTTTGGTAGTGTTGATTTATGGTAATAGAACGGGTTGCAACAGTGGAGTTGTAGGTCTTCGTATTTAATCAGTAACAGGTGTTCATGGCGAAGACATATAAATGCATCATCTGGTAGTATTTCATACCCTGTTCGCATAAGTAATAATTATTTCTGTTCTTCTGTAAAGTCTGCACACTTTATAAACCCACAACTTGTAGAAACTTTTTCTGTGGCATACAGAGCCTTCATTTCTGCCTATATATACAATTAAGTAGACCGATATCTCTTGATGTGGCCATATTATCTGTAAGGAAAAAATCTTAAATGTAACTTGATAACAAAGAGCAAATGTTCATAGATATACTATACAGGTAGAAATTAAGTATGTGGTAATTTTGTAAATTGACCTAGAATATAAAATACAACCATCCAAAAACCAAACAAGGCACCAACACCAAAATTCATTCCTAACTATATCAAGACATGCTCTTTGCATTGGTTATGGTCACAAGTTGGTGCAAGGTTGGCAACATGGCCATTATTGGGTACCAAAAAGGTCCATTTTTCACATACTTTCATTTCTTCCCATTTCTAAAGCCACATATTCCTTAAACCATATGAACTAAAGACCAAATGTTTTATCTGTTCTAAAGTACGTATGTTATGGTTTCTCTCTTTCAAATATCAATCTACTGACTTGACTTCATCCAACTTTATGGGAGTCTAAATATGGCACACATGAAACGTGCACACACTTTTTAGCCAACTTTGTTAATTTATTGTACAAGTTCTGAATCCCCAAGGGAATTTGTGACCAACTAACCTTCATCTACTGTAAAAGTTCTCCTAGGAAACAAATTTTGAAGTTTATCAGAGCTTTCAGTTCAAAATGGCAGGCACTTCAACACGGGAGATGACGTTTGCTACTCGTTGTTGCTGAGACAGGAGACATTTTGAAAACGCAGGAGCCTACTACCGCAACCAATACAGATCTTCAACTCAAATTTTACCATTCTTCATTGTTGGTGTCAGGTAACATTTGTGCAAAATTTGAAACAAATCGGAGATGGTGGAGTGGGAACTTTTTTCAAAACTGGTCCACTTGACATCGAATGACCTGTAATGTAAATTTGTTTCTCAATAACTGTGTCTGTTATATGAAATTATACGCATGCACAAAGAGGGTTAAAGCGTTTCCATAGATAGGTAACAAAGAGCTAACACCACTCACGACGCAATGTCCTACCCCGTAACAGATTTTGACTCGCTCAGTCTCTTTTTATTCTAACCCAGCGTATCTACTAACTATGACGGGACAGGGTTCCGAATAACTACTTAGTTTTCACCTCATTAATAAACACTTCCAATTTTAGTTTTCTGAATTGTACTTCACAACACATGATTCTGCATCAAAATAAAATTTTCACAATTAAAAGGAAAAACTTCTCGCGACCGACTGAAAACTGGTCCGTAACCCAGCAGTGAGTCGCGACCCACACTTTGAGAAACACTGCTCTATAGGGAGTCCCTCAAGAATCTAATGTAGGTCCCCTGTTATTTGTTCTTGGTATTAATGATATTTCTCTGTGTATTAAAACCTCTCATGTTCTTTTTCGCCGACGATCTCTAATCATATACACAAAAGTAAGTTCAATTGATGACTGCGTGAAACTTCAACAGGATCTACAGAGCGTTCAAATATAGTGTAATAAGAATATATTAGTCCTGAATGTGTCTAAGTGTAAATCTCTATTTTTCACGAGGAAAGAAAATGCAATTAACTTTACCTATATAATAAGTAGCATTTTCCTTCTCTACCCCAAGTACTACGTATCAAAGATCTAGGAGTTATATTTGATAGGAAATTAACCTTTGCTCAACACATTGACGCAATAACGAGTAGTGCATATAGAAACCTAGGTTTATTTTATTGGATAGGGCCAGAGGCGTCATTTAGGAGGGCAGGGAGGGGCTTTTGCCCCCCCCTGAGTTTGAGATGTATATAGATTTTATCAATAGAATAGTAGTAAATCAGTGAAAAACGCGAAATTTTACTTATATCAAGGGGTCTTGCCCCCCCTCAAGCAAAATCTGAAATGACGCTCCTGGATAGGGCAGGATTTCTACAAAGAATCAACATTTATAAGGTTATATTTTTCGTATGTGAGGTTAAAATTAGAATACTGTTGTACTGTTCGGGCACCAAATGTCACTAAATACACTGATGCAATAGAAAATATATGGTCATTTGAAGTAATACGACACTCTAAGGACATTAGCACTACTACAACATTGTAATGAATTAAAGAAACGAATTACAGCCCACGATTAATTGAGGAGTTTGATGCAATAAGGGCGTAAGTCTGAAACATGCAGTTCGAGAAAAACGATGTTGAAAATTTAAGTAATGTTTTATTTTTCTTACATAAAACAATGTATAATTTGCAGCATTTTATTGCGATATTGAATTGAAATGTTACCAGGAAGGTAACCAAACAAGCATGGCAAAAGCCACAAATGCGTTTGATGCAAAAAGGAAGTAAACTCGCTTACGCCCTTATTACATCGAACTCCTCGATTATACTAGGCCCCTATTTCAACTAGTTGACAGATACATGTTAACGTTGAAGCGAACGCTGAAGAAGTGTCGGACTCCCCAAACTCCATGGGTAAGACTAGTGATGGGCAGTGGGAATATTCCCGGTAGGGAGGAAAATAAAAAATGGGAACATTCCCGGGTTTTTTCCCTGGCATATACATTCCCGTGAAGGAATTTATTTCCATTTCTTTACTTTATCTTCCAAATTATAAGAACCATGTGTCTAATTACTTTATTTTCATTTATGCGTATTATTTACTTCTAGGTTTTAAATAATTTGGAGATTAAAAAAATAAAATTCTTTGACAGTACTTTAAATAACTAATAATATGATATTTAAAGTTCCATTTCCATTTGCACTAAAAAGTAGCAAAATACTAATTTAAAAATGATGAAAAGGAACCAGTTTGTAAAGCAATGTAGAAATTATGTAGAAATAGAGATGAAGTACTATCAATACACCCCAAACCACCGTTAGTAATAGACGTCAGTCTCTCTCCTGGCTCTGAATCAAGTTTCTGAAAAGGTGCTTAGACTTCTCTTACATGTGAATTAACGCATGAAATTTCAAGAAATAGGTATGAAGAAAGGTCGTGTGTTACAATGTTACGTGCAAAATTATAAAACTAGGTCAGTATTTTGCAAATATTGTGAACATAAATATGTATGCGCAAATGTGTCTTCTGAGACATGACATATGTCTTCTGACAGTTACCCAACCTAATTTGTTTATAACGTTTAAAAATTTAATATGTTTATAATATCAATAGTAGAGTTTAGAAAATCCACTTACATATAAATTTAAACTGTTTAGCGGTGTAAAAGTATGTGGACTTACTATACCATTTTTCCATATATTTACTTGCATAGAACATATTGTAAGTAAATATACATTTATGCGTATTCTCTAAAAATAATAAAATATTAATAAAATAACATAATGCCGTTCAGAATATACATTTTGAAGAATCCTCTGGACATAACAGTAATAATATACGGTGATAAGAAACGAATTTACCTTTGAAATCATAATATAATAATAGAGAACTGGCAGGATCTTAAAAGCCTTAGTGGGTGGTAATCGGAACTGTCCGAACAATCATATCCTCTTACTAGTGACTTTGTAACTTAACTTATGTTCAACGACGTTGCCATAGCTTTGGTCCCCATTACACTGTGATTAATGGTTTACACATTGGGTTCTTTCTTTCTATATAGAGAAGGGGGAAATAAACAAACACTGACCGATTTGCCTGCATATATAGATCATTCCGTCTCAATGGAAAAAGAAATATTCTGTTGAAAGCAGGTTGAAAGTGTCGAATAACAGCAACATCAAGCACTCGGAGTTTCCAGACTACTTTTTTCTTCGCCAAAACATTTGAGACATTCCATTCCATATTCATATGAGTGAGAAGATCAGCTTTTGCTCACCCCCTATTTTTGCCGAGAGCTGCCGTCCAGTTTGAACTTTGTTCCTCTCCAAAGGAAGAAGGAAGATTTTTCCACTCAAAGTGTCAAATAACAAAACAACACAAACCATTCGAAGTTTCCACGCTACTTTTTTTTCTTTTTCGCCAAAACCTTTCTCAAGTGACAGAGAGGAATACACACTCACCCCTCTGGTCGAAAATTGTCAGCTAGCTTGAATTTCTTGGCAACACCGGATTTCGGAGAAAATGTTTGTTTTACTACCATGTAGTGGGAGGAGAAGGTTAATAGGTCAATTTTCCATACCTCCCCCAAGGTTTTTAAGAAGTTTCTAAAACTTTAGAATTCAATTTTCTTTGTGTTTGTACATAAATTCCCGGAATATTCCCATTTTTGGGTATTTTCCCAGGGAATATTCCCGAAAAATATCTTCCCGGGAATTTACCCATCACTAGGTAAGACCGACAGGTTGTTTGGACAACTTCGACATCAACATTAAAATCTTACGTACTATGATAGGGCTACTAATAATTCCATAACACACACATTACTCTTCATAAAGTAGTTCATATGCTTTAAATAAACATGGAAATCTTTAATTTTTAGGAATGTAGTATATCTTTATTTACAGCCACAGAAAATATTAAAAAAATTCACTGAGTTACAATTGAGGGAAAGAATAATCACAAAAATGTGTTGTTACAAGAAAAATATGAAACAAGAAATTTACTTTAAAAATAATATGCTAAATGTGAGCTAGTGCAGAGAGCACAAAAAAACCCTACATCATCAAAAAAAAAAAAAGTATTTGTTAATTTATGTTAATGGTACGTTATCAAAACTGTAGTTATAGATCAAAATATTAATGTTAGCTTCATATACAGGAAAGAGCAAACATTAAACTCATATTTATCTGGGGTTTCACACTGTTGACACTCAGAGAAAAGATCATCTAGATAAAGAACATAGTTTTCCTGAAATCGCTAAAAATATTTCGTACATTGCACTCAATCAGCAGAATTGTTTTTACCGTAAAACAACTTACGCAGATAGCATAAAATTTTCTTTTTGAGTTTTCTCATTTTTATTACTGTGTTTTGCAACATTTTTATGTACCTGTACTTTCTTCTGTGTGCTACTACCTTTTGCTTTTACTGTTTTGCTATTTTTCTGTGCAGATGTTAAAATTTTGGCACTCTTACCCTTTAACTAACTAACTAACTAACTCTATGGCCTATGGAACCCGGAGGTTCAGTGCCGCGTTCACAAAAGCTCTCCACTGACTTCTATCCTTAGCTAATTGCATCCAGTTTCTACTTTGTATTCCTATCTCTGCGAGATCCATCTTAATATTGTCCTCCCATCTGCGCCTAGGTCTTCCTAATGGTCGTTTTCCTATGGGTCTACCAGTCAAGACTTTGAAAGCGTTTCTACTTTCTTCCATTCTAGCTACATGACCTGCCCACCTAAGCCTCCTAGACTTGACGACCCTAACAATGTTGGATAAACCGTATAAACTATGTAGTTCCTCGTTATGAAGCTTCCGCCATTCCCCATTCTCGTTCCTCTTGGGTCCGAATATTCTTCTCAGGATCCTGTTCTCAAATACTTTCAGTCTATGTTCTTCCCTCAGAGTTTCCGACCATGTTTCACAACCATACAGAACAACAGGCATGATTATCGTTTTATATATTTTAAGCTTCAAATTCCTCGACAGAATTCGCGATGACAAGAGATTTTGAACCGAATAGTAACACGAATTCCCTGCTTTTAGTCGACATTTAATTTCTTCGTGAATATGATTTTCGTCTGTTAATATTGATCCTAAATATTTGAAAGTATCCACTTTATCAAAAGTATTATTTAATATTTTAACTCCTCCACAATTTGCCGTATTACGGTCCCGACGCACTTCCATTGACTCTTACCCTTTGCTTTTCATTACTACATTTTATTTTCTTGGTTGAACCCATACGAGTCTTTTATTATTATTATTATTATTATTATTAGGGTCTATTATTATTATTATTATTATTATTATTATTATTATTATTATTATTATTATTATTATTATTTAATTAAATTGTGGAGGCGTTAAAATATTAAATAATACTTTTGATAAAGTGGATACTTTCAAATATTTAGGATCAATATTAAAGGACGAAAATCATATTCACGAAGAAATTAAATGTCGACTAAAAGCAGGGAATTCGTGTTACTATTCGGTTCAAAATCTCTTGTCGTCGCGAATTCTGTCGAGGAATTTGAAGCTTAAAATATATAAAACGATAATCATGCCTGTTGTTCTGTATGGTTGCGAAACATGGTCGCTTACTCTGAGGGAAGAACATAGACTGAAAGTATTTGAGAACAGGATCCTGAGATGAATATTCGGACCCAAGAGGAACGAGAATGGGGAATGGCGGAAGCTTCATAACGAGGAACTACATAGTTTATACGGTTTACCCAACATTGTTAGGGTCGTCAAGTCTAGGAGGCTTAGGTGGGCAGGTCATGTAGCTAGAATGGAAGAAAATAGAAACGCTTTCAAAGTCTTGACTGGTAGACCCATAGGAAAACGACCATTAGGAAGACCTAGGCGCAGATGGGAGGATAATATTAAGATGGATCTCGCAGAGATAGGAATACAAAGTAGAAACTGGATCCAATTAGCTAAGGATAGAAGTCAGTGGAGAGCTTTTGTGAACGCGGCACTGAACCTCCGGGTTCCATAGGCCATAGAGTTAGTTAGTTAGTTAGTTAGTTATTTAATATAATTAACTTCTATTCTAGGGTGTGTACATCAGAAAATGTTGTAAGTTCACCAAAATGTTTCTTGCAGTAGACTTTGAATAACACCGTGTAATGTATCCGAAGGACTTCAAGAGCTCTTACAGCAGTAGCAAGTAGCATTTCATTCTTTACTGCCTTTATGGGTACTGATATTTCATTCAAATTCCAGAAGCATCTCATGCTTTTCCTTGTGTAATTTCGAACCGTGATGCAATGGAAAGAAGGATGCAAACATTCCGTTATCTATATGTTAATACTAATGTAGTATTTTTGATGTATACGTTAGTAAAAATCACAAAGAAAGGGGGAGAAAGCTTCTGTCGAACGTGCTCCAAATGTAAGTGTCGAAAGTATCCCGAATGAATATGTTGCACTTTACTGTATTTTAAGCAAGTTAGAAACACTGCACACGGAAGAACCTACTACATTTGATTGCACAACTTTCAGCTGTAGCTGTCCACAGGCCCGTAGCGAGCTCAAAAATGTAGGGGGGGCGGTAGAAGTTAGGGGGCCCCGACCCAATCATATTATAGTTCATTTGCAAGTCTACCGTGAAAATTTTAGGGGGGGCAGTGAAAATTTAGGGGAGGCGGTCCCCTAGCTCCCTGTGGATACGGGTCTGGCTGTCCACCATGAGTTCTGTACAATACAAATTCAAGACCTTAACAAATCATAAAATTCGTACTCCCCATAATATTTTATCGGGATAAATATGCTATAATAAGTATGCGGAATGTCAATGCAACTTATCTTAATCTTCTCTCTGAGAAAAGTGGAAAGATAGCTGATGCCAACTATAAGCGTAATCTGAAATCAAATGAACGCTCCTGAGAATCTCTGCGCTTCCAAGACGTTTGAAAAGGCCGCTTATAGCTTCGAAGACATTTCTCATGCTGACGCAACTGCAGTACTCAAAGCGTCACAAATAATTCGTGACGAAATCCTTGCCAGTAGGGATGCGCACGAGTCGAGACATGTCTCGAATCTTGACTCGACTCGACTCGAATTCGAGTCGAGACACACTTTGTAAAATTCGAGACGAGTCGAGACAAACGTATTTCTCGACTCGAATTTTTGAGTCGAGACTCGAGTCGAGTCGAGACAGCTGGTTAAAATCTCGACTCGACTCGAATGTTTCGAAAATTTTTCTATAATTTTTAATATTATTTTGAAGAAAGTACTCACTCAGAAATATTCGGCACGAGAATTTCGGGAACTGCAGGACTTGTCTGGTGTTCGAGGAGTGCTGAGGTGATTCTCTTCAACAAGTGGCGAAACCAAGGGAAAAGACGTCCAAATGTCGAGGGGATGGGCGCCCCCCACTTCATTACAGATGTCGGACGTCGTAGGCTGGGCAGACTTAAAACAGAACAGGCAGCGAACTGTGTCGGAACTAAGATCAGAGTTTAATGCTGGGCAAAGTACAAGTGTGTCTGAACTAGTGTTGTCAAATTTCCGGAAATTTTGAACCTGTTTTTTTTTAAAAAAAAGTTTTTTCGATTTTCTGAAAAAATTGAAAAAAATAATATGTTTGTATTAGGTTAATTTTACTAGTAATGATATCTTTAAAAAAAAAAAAACGCGAAAAATGTAAGTTCAAAAATTTCAATATTGCGAATATTAAAAAATAGTACTTGAAAATAAAACTATTCCAATTATTATCTATATATTAAAATACTAGATTTACGCGTATATGTTTCTCCTCAAAGAAAAGTTTATATGTTTGTCTCCAATCCTTTCAACAATGAGATCTCGAACCCACAAGTGCTAGAAATGTGGCGTTTTCATTTGTCGATTCCAAACTTTGTGTAAATTGTTCAGTTTTAATTGAATATATTTTTTTAAAAAAAACATGACCATTAGTTCTTTATTACATTTTTAGGGGTACACTAGAAGCACTGTGGGGGCGTGAGGGCTCAGTGGTAGACTGTTCACCTCCGGTGCTTGGGGTCCCTGGTTCGATCCCAGATCGCGCTGTGTGGACTTTGTGGTGGACAAACACCATGCTCGTGGGTTTTCTCGGGGTTCTCCCGTTTCCTCCCACTTTCTTCATTCCACCATTTCATTCATTTTTCATCATCACCGTCTGCTTTAGCCTAACCGGCATAACCGTGGGACGTAAAACTAAATATATCATTTCACTAGAAGTACTGAAATTTTTGAAAAAGTAAAGCATCATACCCTACGAGTTATATATTCCAACTTCACATAGTTGTATATAGGGGTTGTATATCTGTCAGGCGTTTGTGTTCATGGCCAAATCATAATGAAAACGAAGGATAACCATTTCTCCAGTCTAAGATTAATCTTCATTGTTTGGAGAGTTTTTTTTCAATAAAAACCATTTATCACTGACATAATTAATTGTTTGTGTAATTTATTTACTTATTTAATAATACATGCAAATGCATACATACACAATATGGGCATTCAGTAAATGGATACTTGAAAATTTGAATTCAATTATCTATACAAGCCGGCTACGAGTCTTTTGTTTTGGAAACGGGTGCAGTCCAAACTACTCTCCTTCTACCAATTTTACAATTAGGATTGAGCTTCTTACCGGATGTGTAACCTACCGAAGGACCACACAGATGTTATCGTAACTATTGTGCTTGTTTCTTTGTGTTTTTTGGCAGAAACTTCTGTAGATATCAAAGCCTGCCAGTGAAGCCATACGTAGCATCTTGGTGCTAGATCTAGCATAATTCACTCCTATTTAGCATCTAGCATCTTGACTTTAGCATCTTGGCAAAATCTCATTCTTTCCTCTGGAGAACAGAAAAAGAACGAAAATTTAGATTTCTCACTGAGCGTTGGGAATTATTCCTTAGTTGAAGCGATGGTTAGAGTAATAAAACCAGTTAGTATTTCCGTTGTTGTATTGTTGAATTTACAGAAATGTTCAAAAATAAGCAAAACGTGACCCTGCACAAGATGTTTACTTACCCATAGTTTCATTATTGTCAACTGAATCCTGTGTGTCTGGGATGTTTCTGTCCTTATCACTTTACAATTTGAGAGGGGAGGGGGTATGATCGTCAGAAATGCTTCAGTGCTGCGTCGGAAGCGGCATGTTTTGTAAATATTTCTTAAAATGTTATCCATTCATAAAGTATAAATTCCCCCTTCCTCCCCTGATTCTTTCCAATACAGAGAACCGACTTTTTAAATGAAGAAAGAACCCTGAACCCTCTCGAAAATGCTAAAATGAATGATGCGTACAAATAACAAATATGTGGATGAATCAAATAATGCAGATACATGAGAAGATGATGACAAAGATAACAGTGCTTGATGCAGCGCAGTCCACCACATGTAAATAGATTTGAAGTGTTCATATTTGTGTATGTGTACGTGTGTATGTGCTTGTTTCTGAGTATTTATATGCGCGTGTGTCTTGTAATTATTATATAAAAATCCACTGGATTAAGTGAAAGTATAAAATGGATTTGATGACTGCCAAATTGACGTCACCTTGGTAAGTCATTATTTTTTAATATTTAGTAATACTAAATTAGATTATAGTTTAGCGTCGTTTTCAGGAGCAAAGCTCTACAAGACGTGAACGTACAGTTTAACGCCGGATTTGAAACACATGAACTCCTACCATGAATCAAACCTCGTTCGAGAAAGGCGCATACGCTAACCACATACAGTAGCAACGGGGATCTCAACATTTAGTAATATGTATATTAAGTTGTAAAATTATATTCGTTTAATTTTCACTAATATAATCTTCACAATGTAAAGCATTCGCTGGGCACGTTATCTTGTTTAAAAACAAAAAGCCTAGCTCTTATGTTTCCGTCTCGGGGTTGGACTGCGGGATGATAGAAATCCGAAAGAGATGTTTTTATTATATTTTGTACAGTAGATCTGCTCCTTCATAATCTCCGTGTTTGATAAGAATGAACCTCCCTGACTCACGAAAATGTATACGTAATATAACAAACCATGCACATTAAATGCCAGACTAATATAGCAAACATTGAAGATGCCCCCTACAAAATTTTCTTCGGCCGCCCATGTCTGGAGGTACACAATTTCGCAACTCAGTGGATACGATGTGGATGTATTCAAAGCCCACTGGTTTACCCATCAAATTTAAATTTTATAAAAATATTCTCAGTGAATACTAACCTGAGGAGAACTATTTTTTTTTTATTTCGATCGCTAAAGGAGTTTTTTTTCCACCAGGTCTCGGTAATCGTCCGGCACGAAAACTGAAGTTTCTACAAGTGTTTCCCCAGCAAATTTTTTGAGAAAGGGGTCCTCCAGCAGCGTTATTTAGGGGGTAATTCCTGCGTTTGTTATATACATATATAGATATAGATAGATATAAATATAGATATACTGTGTATATATGTAAAGATAAGTAGGAGCGGGTCTTTAAAATTAGTTCGGAAAGATAATATGAAAATGTGGCATAATTTGCAAGAATCTATCTAGTCTAATATAAATAAAATAAATAGTTTGTTTGGGTGTTTTGTGCTGGAATACGCCATAAGGAAAATCAAAGATAGCAACCAGGGCCTAGAGTTGAACGGCATTCACCAGGTTATGGCATATGCTGATGATGTAAATTTACGTCGGGACCGTAATACGGCAAATTGTGGAGGAAAATATTAAATAATACTTTTGATAAAGTGGATAC
Organism: Thermobia domestica; assembly: GCF_964235325.1. NCBI lineage: Eukaryota > Metazoa > Arthropoda > Insecta > Zygentoma > Lepismatidae > Thermobia > Thermobia domestica. The sequence continues at coordinate 298,960,052 of NC_137457.1, read as the reverse complement.
TTTCAAATATTTAGGATCAATATTAATAGACGAAAATCATATTCACGAAGAAATTAAATGTCGACTAAAGGCAGGGAATTCGTGTTACTATTCGGTTCAAAATCTCTTGTCGTCGCGAATTCTGTCGAGGAATTTGAAGCTTAAAATATATAAAACGATAATGATACCGGTACATGTTGTTCTGTATGGTTGCGAAACATGGTCGCTTACTCTGAGGGAAGAACATAGACTGAAAGTATTTGAGAACAGGATCCTGAGAAGAATATTCGGACCCAAGAGGAACGAGAATGGGGAATGGCGGAAGCTTCATAACGAGGAACTACATAGTTTATACGGTTTACCCAACATTGTTAGGATCGTCAAGTCTAGGAGGCTTAGGTGGGCAGGTCATGTAGCTAGAATGGAAGAAAGTAAAAACGCTTTCAAAGTATTGACTGGTAGACCCATAGGAAAACGACCATTAGGAAGATCTAGGCGCAGATGGGAGGATAATATTAAGATGGATCTCGCAGAGATAGGAATACAAAGTAGAAACTGGATCCAATTAGCTAAGGATAGAAGTCAGTGGAGAGCTTTTGTGAACGCGGCACTGAACGTTCGGGTTCCATAGCCCATAGAGTTAGAGTAGTAATTGCATGACTTGGCCTCACTTTTTGGCCCCTGGGTCCCTGCCTCAGGACCCATGGTCCCTGGCCCAGGGTCAATGACCTAGGGGTACCATGGCCCACCCCCTAAAATTTGGCAGGGGTACATAGGACCACCCCCAGGACCCATGGTCCCTGGCCCGTGTCAATGACCTAGGGGTACTTAGGACCACCCCTCTAGATTTTGGCAGGAGTACATAGGACCACCCCTTAAATTTTGGAAATTGCCAAATCTAAAATTGGGTGTGGTAGCCTAGGACCACAGTATGTACCTCTATCAGTATTGGTTGTCTATGTCGTTCCCTTTTATGAGTAAAAAATTGCCAAAAATTCAAATTTCGGAGGTTTTTGACCTAATTTATCCCCTTGGATGAGGTATTATTACCCTATATGGTTATATGTGCATATACAGGGATTTATTCCCTTTTATAAGACATGGGTATATTAATGCACCCCTTGAAATTTTTGGGAGGGGTACTTTGGCCCACCCCTTCAATTTTGGAAATTGCCCAATTTAAACATTGGGTATTATAGTACAGGACCCTAATATGTATTATGATAAATTTGGGTGGTCCACCTCGTTCCCTTCTAGGGGTACAAAATTGCCAAAATATAAACGTAAGCAATACGTAGTACCACGTGTTTGGTTTTTGGTCGATTTTATCCCCTTTGATGAGGTTATTATCCTATATATATAGTTATATGGTCATGTATAGGGGTCCATTACCTTTCATAAGATATGGGTATATTTGTGCACTCCTTTAAAAATTTGGGAGGGATACTTTTGGCCCACCCCCTTAAATTTTGGAAATTGCTCATTTTATATATTTGGTATTATAGTACGGGACCCTAACATGTATTATAATAAATTTGGGTGGTCCACTTCGTTCCTTTTTAGGGGTACAAAATTGCCAAATTTTAGTACAACCACGTGTTTGGTTTTTGGTTATTTTATTCCCTTGGATGAGGTCCTATTACGTTATATGGGTGTATACAGGTGTTTATTTCCTATTGTAAGACGTAGGTACATTTGTGCACCCCGGCAGGAGTGCCTTGGCCCACCCCTTAAATTTTGGAAATTGCCCAATTTAAACATTTGGTATAATAGTATAGAACCCTAATATAGATCACTATAAATTTCGGTGGTCTATCTCGTTCCCTTTTAGGGGTACAAAATTGCCAAAATATAAACGTAAGCATTACGTTGTACCACGTGTTTGGTTTTTGACCTAATTCATTTCCTTGGATGAGATCCTATTACCTTATATGGTTGGGGGCGCGGTGGCTCAGTGGTAGAGCGTTCACCTCTGGTGCTTGGGGTCCCGGGTTCGATCCCAGCCCCCGCCAAGTGAACTTTGTGGCGGACAAACACCGTGCTCGTGGGTTTTCTCGGGGTTCTCCCGTTTCCTCCCACTTTCTTCATTCCACCATTTTCATTCATCTCTCATTATCACCGTCTCCTTTAGCCTCACCGGCATAACCGTGGGACGTAAAACTTAAAGATTTCATTTTTTTTACCTTATATGGTTATATACCATGTATAGGAGTCCATTCCCTATTATGAAACATAAGTACATATGTGCACCCCCGGGAATGGTACCTTGGCCCGCCCCTTAAGTTTTTAGAAATTGCCAAATTTAAACATTTGGTATCATAGTACTGGACCCTAATATATATTACTACAAAATTTGGGTGGTCCACCTCGTTCCCTTTTAGGGTGCATTTTGTTCCGCTTTAGGAGTGAACCTTGCAATCGTCCCGAGTTTGATTCTTGGAAATGTTGAATTTAACGTCCCCGCGAAAACGGTGAGAGATGATAGGACGAAACATGAACTTACTTGACTGAGGATTGAAGCAGTGACCTCATACAGTAGAGAGACAAGCACTGAGCCATCGTACACGTGTGTTGATTACTATGCAATGGTCCCGAGTTTGATTCTTGGTGCTAGTGTTAGAAAAATTTAACGTCCCACTTGAAACGATGATGAGAAATGAGAAAACATCATAAACTTACTTGCTTGCGGATTGAAGCAGAGATCTCACACATCAGAAAAAAAAACGCTGAGCCATCATGCCAACTTCAGTGCAAGCAATTTTTGCGTATGAAAAAAGAACATGAACAGATTATGTTACATTACTACACATTTCTGCTCGTTGTTACGCATAGAAGCTTGTTATTGTGAAATTGCAGAATCTGCTTATACTACATCAGCATTTTTTCTCAGCTGACGGACTTTTAAAGCTCAACTTTACATTTATGTCAAAGACAGTTTCGTAACATATCGATGAGTGTTACATTTTTCAATCAAGTTTAAGAAAAATGAATCACATTTTAGATGTGGTAATTTGAATGTCGTAAGAAACTAACGAGTCAACGGTATGATGTCATTATCAAAATTGCGATACTAGATGTCGTAACGATTGATGTGTAAGGAGAAAAAACGTGAATAATGTCACAACCAATCAGATTGCTTCTTACATCACGTTTCGGCTCATGATACATGATGAAAGCTGTGTTTTCATTGGTTCTCCGTGATGTCATTGATTCATTTTCCTCGTTTCTGATTGGCTGATAGTGTTGTCACTTTATAGTTGAACCGTTTCAGACCTAAATAAAATTCTTAATTTTCATTTTCAAGTCCTACTTCCACGAAGATCTTGAATGAACGTAGGTGTACCTCTAGTGACAGCGTGACTTTACTCCGTTCCTTGAATTTGAGGTAAGTATCAACCGCGTTTCTTAATATCAATGGAGTGTTTTTGCATGAGGATAACATTGTTATCACTGTTTTTATTTAACATGAATTATTTTAGCAAATGGAAGAATAACTTGACCGGGGATCGAATTAGGAATCCCACACATTAGAAGTAAGCACAAGAAATTTGTTGATTTTGGTTTAGCGTCCCTTCAGTAGTGGGGTGCTAGGAATACAGCTTAATGTTGAATCTGAGCGCATACTGGGTGTTGAACCCGGGCCACATCCCACACATTAGAAGTAAGCACGAGAAATTTGTTGATTTTGGTTTTAGCGTCCCTTCAGTAGTGGGGCTAGGAATACAGCTTAATGTTGAATCTGATCGCATACTGGGTGTTGAACCCGGGCCAGAGTTGCGTAACGCTAACCACTTAGCTCAGTTTCTGAAAGTAAACAAAGAAACTACGCACGAATTTGTTCCCTACAACGTGAGACGTGGACTTGCAGTTTAATGTGGGATCTGATCTCCCGCCGAGAAACGAATTCGAGTCTTTCTTGCCTTAGCTCGAGAAAAGCAAGCGCATGAGATTTTGTTTTCGTTTCATGTTCGTCATATGTTTTAAAGTTCAGTGTCAGAGGAAAAAATGCTTACTACAATGATTCTTTCAGCACAGTTAGAAAAACAATTTCATTCATTCTTTTTTATCACTACAGAAACTTAGGTCATTTACATGTTGATGTTGGTCCGGGTTTGATTTCCAGTATGACGACAATAAAAATTTAACAGTAAAACTATTTGAGATATGATCATTCTTTTAGGATTAACCGTGTAGTCATTTTGATAATGTAGTGATCTCTGAATTCAATTTTAATTCGTGCTTTTTTTTCTCTCTCGTTTTAGATATTTGTTTTCTTTGCCTATTCCTTTTTTGCTTACCTTACCTTTTTTCCCTATTTGAATATGGCTACTTCTGGCTTTACTGTCTTGCGAGAAATCAATAGACATTATCGGCGTTTTAATCTTGAAGGACGAATGCTGGAAATTCAAATTAATGCTCCGACCAGTGGCACCGATATTGTGGAGTGGGTTCAGGCCTCCTTTCAACAGATGTTGGATTACTTATTGGAAAACGTCGACGAATCATCGATGGTTGGATTATCGATTTTATCCCACGATGAGAAGAACAAGCCATTTTATTTATCTTTCCGGCATGCAAGTAATTTGACACTGGAGACTTTATGGGCTTCCTTTGATCGCATCCTTCAAAGTAACGATAGTTTTCTCATGAACGAACCGTTCATTGTCCATTTTCATCATGTGGATGTGCCCCGTGGATTTGGATTGGTGCGTCGAGGTCTTTTATCAAACGACGAATTATTAAAGTGCAAGAAAGGCATTTTACGTGTAAAAAACACCGACAAGAAATGTTTAGCGTATGCAATTGTGATTGCTATTGGCCTAAAGAAATATAAGGATATAAATAAAAAAGTTTACGATCAATATCGCAAACAGAGCAAGTGTGTCGTTCTCCCTGACGTACATGAACTTTTGTCCAGATCATCAGTGAATTTAGACCATGGGGGATCTGTGGAAGAATTACGACAATTGCAACGCTACTTAACCGATTATAAACTTACCGTATACACCAGTTTTTCCGGAGAAGATATTCTGTATGAAGGGCCGGGTGGCGAAGACAAGATTCCAATCAATTTAATGTGCATCAATTCTCATTATGACATCATCACGTCATTAACGTCTGTTTTTTCTACCAACTACTATTGTGCTGCATGCCACAAAAAATATGATCATCGTAATGCACACGTCAAGAACTGTTCGGCCATGTGTGAGAAATGTTTGCAGAAACCGCCATGCAGTAAGACCAATACGGAGAAGCAGTGCCTAGAATGCAATCGTGAATTTTATGGTGAAACATGTTATACAAATCATCTGACTGTACCATACCATAAAGGCCAACCAATATGCAAGATGGTGAAACAGTGTGCCAAATGTCTACGCATTTATTCGTTTGTCCATACAGGGGAAAGAAAACATGATTGTACTGATTATTTTTGTAATGTGTGCCATAAACATGTTACGTCTACCCACCAATGCTACATGAAGCCTGATACGACTCAATTAAAGCCTGGAGTTCCATCAGTGTTACATGCCAAGAAGGCTATGATTGTCTTCTATGATATCGAAGCCACACAGGATACTTTCTTCGATGAAGACACATTCATTCATAAGCCCAATTTACTGGTGGCCCAACAAGTATGTTACAACTGTGTTCAAGATGAGGATATACATCATCCGTGTGAAGTTTGTGGACAGCGAGAACATATGTTTCAAGATGATCCGATCAATGCCTTTCTTGCGTATTTACGTCAACCACGACCCAACATCAAACTTATTGTATCTTTGGCACATAACTGTAAGGGATATGATGGTTATTTTATTCTTAAATCTTTAGTGGAAGAACATGAATTGAAACCTACTTTGATCTTGAACGGAGCAAAAATTTTAAGCATGAAAGTGAATCACTTATCGTTTATTGACTCCTTAAATTTCATGCCAATGGCTTTAAGTAAATTATCCAAGGCATTTCATTTACCCGCGACCAAAGGATATTTTCCACACTTTTTTAATACTGCTGCAAATCAAACGTATGTGGGAAAATTACCGGACATCCATTATTATGGTGCAGATGAAATGAAAGTGGATGAACGAGAGAAATTCATGACATGGTACAACGAACACCAGAACGATACGTTTATTTTCCAAAAAGAATTGGTGCGAGTTAGTATTCATGATAACATCATCATGGCTACTTGTCTGCAGTTTCTAAACACACGTGATTTGATGAAATCATTTACCAAGATTACTGATTTACAACAAAATGTACCTTATAGAATCTTAGCTAGCCAAATGATCCCTACAAAGTTTGGAGTAAGAATCGTAGTGAAGCTTGAAAATGATAAGAATATAATTTTACCAGCAAGATATTTACCCATGGAACCATCAAAACAAGAAGAACTGCTGCGTTTCTTAAATACTGGATCTGTATCTTTATGTTACAAAGGATTCTTGGGTCGAAGTCATCAACTTGAATTTAGTACACAGCCAGATTCGTCAGCCATTGTGATGAAATCATGAATCAGCACATTTCTTTCCAATGACGTCAGCTGTAGTTGTATGAATTTGGTTGGTCGGCATGACGTCAGCAACTGTGATGAAATCATGAATTCAAACGTCAGCACATTCCTTACCAATGACGTCAGCAATAACTATAAACCAGCAAATACAGTGTCATCCCACGAAATCATTTGAGCAAGTGCTTTTCAGGAGGAAAGATGTGTACTTCTAACGATAAAGAGTTCATCTTCGCAAGCTATTATCCAATAAATATATTTCAAACAAAACATGTGATGATTGGTATCAGTGCTAGAACATTTGACCCAGTGATTCGATTGGGCAAAGCAGAACAATTTGGTGTACAACTGACCTGTGAAGAATGGCAAATATTATGTTCACAAATCGACCAAATGAACGATTATTTTCATGATGAGCTAAATGTGACCATAGTCAAATCATTAGGCTCAAATCATGAAGTGGTGCTGCGTACAGTCCTCGAAGAGAAGATGGTGCTGTTACGTAAAAAGAGTACATTTCATGTCCCTCGCAACATGGTGTATCTAACACAAACTGAATGGAACAAATTTATCAGCGTATTTCAGTGTGTGAAACATGCAGTGGAAGTGTGCAACAAAACTAGTATATTCCTGAAAAAGTACTATTTTGAAAAATGTGTTATGCATATTGTACAACATGTATCTAGATATTGTGATGGATGTCAACATCGTTCTTGGGTGCATACCTGTATTGATAAACAGTTTATTTGTGATCAAATGGACATTGAGTTTCCACCAATTGATATTGCATTAGATCTTAAAAGACTTCAACTGGAATTAAAATTATATGCTAAAGACAAACTAGTGCAAGAAGTTCAAAATACATTGTATCGACAATATCCAGAACCACTATCTGGTATGGATGTATGTGGAGTGTAATAAAATGATCCATTTCAATGAATTGTGTTTTTTCATTTCAAGTACAACCCCAGGTTCTGACGTGTACTATTGCACCACAATGTTGTCAAAAGGTTTTTGTTCTAAACAGTTCCAGTTCTTTACTAATAAGTGCACAAACTTTTAAAAATGTCAACAAACTTTGAAACAAAAATTTCAAACAAAAATCTTTGAAACAAAAATTTTGAAACGAAAAAAATTCAAACAAAAAATTTCAAACCAAAAAAAATTCAAACAAAATTTTGAAGCGAAAAAAATTTCAAACAAAATTTTGAAACAAAAAATTTCAAACAAAAAATTTGGAAACGAAAAATTTTAAACAAAAAATTTTAAACAAAATTTTCGAACAAAAATTTTCAAACGAAAAAAATTTCAAACAAAAATTTCAAACGAAAAAATCTCAAACAAATTTTTGAAACAAAAAAAAAATTGGAAACGAAAAAATTTTCAAACAAAAAATTTCAAGCAAAAATTTTCAAACTAAAAAAAATTTTACGTTTCACAGTTAACCGTCAAACTTTATCCGGTTTTTAACTATTCGATTAACAAATAAACGGTTTTGATCATATTTATCAGTGAGTGCAAAATGTTGAACGAAACCAAGATTTTTAAATGTTAAACAAAACTTAAACTGAATACAGCAAAGATTTGAAAATCAGCAACCAATCAGATTGCACGAAAGATAGTGATCAGCCAATCAGATTGCACGACAGATAGTGATCAACCAATCAAATTGCATTAACAATAACTTTGCCAGTGTTGTAGCATGTATTGCCTTTCGTCTATGAGTCATAAAATTCAATAAGGTTAGCTATCAGATTTCAAATCAATCACCACCAATGATCTTAGACTATGAGCTGTGACTAAAGTTCAATGTATTGTTTCAAATTTCGCACCTTATGTTAAAATTCTGTTTATCACCATTCCCAAATTTAAAGAATACTTCTCTTGATATACCTAAGTCTTAGAGTTAATCATATCATTATATGTTCAATAATGTCAATAATGTCCGTCAATTGTTTACCTGAGTAGAACCAACTGTTTTCTAGAAGTGTGTGTGTACTCAAACTTAAGAAGTACCACAACAAAGGAAATGAATCCCTGTACACTACCTCATCAAGGACAATCACGTGGTACAACGTCTTGCTTTACGTTTATATTTGGCGGGAATAATCAAAACCAATGACGCAATTCTCAAATTATCCTACAAAGTTTCAATGTTCCAATGTCCTGGACTCCTAATTCCATCATAGGTCAATAACTGATTACGTGATCATAATGATTTACCCAATGAATGAGATACTATCCAATTTTAAGAACCATTACCAATTATTGATATGACAATAAGAAATGTACCCCTCCCAAAATTTAAGATTGGTACACAAATACACCTGTGTGTTATGAAAAAGTAATAAATCCTGTACTTATTCAATAATAAAGCCGGTCAATAACCTTTAAATTTTGAATATTTGGCCATAAGAGGAACACCAACATCTACAATGGGTCCTAGAAAAAGGTTTACCGAATTTTGTTATTTGATAATTCCCCAAATTTAAAAGGGAACATAAACATATAAAGGTAATAAACCTCTGTACATACCCATATAACATGTACCCATGAAAGAGAAACGAGGTAAACCACCCAAATTTATCATAATACATGTTAGGGTCCAGTACTATAATACCAAATATATAAAATGAGCAATTTCTAAAATTTAAGGGATGGGCCAAGGTACCCCTAACAAATTTTAAAGGGGTGCACAAATGTACCTATGTCTTATGATAGGGAATAGACCCCTATACATAACCATATAAACATATAAGGTAATAGGACCTCATCCAAGAGATAAATTGGGTCAAAATGTCAAACACGTGGTACAACGTATTGCTTACGTTTATATTTTGGCAATTTCGTACCCATGAAAGTGGACGATGTGGACCATCCAAATTTATCATGATACATATTAAGGTCCTGTACTATAATACCGAATGCTTAAATCAAAAAAATTCCAAAATTTAAGGGGCGGGCCAAGGTACGTACCTCTCCTAAAATTGAAAGGGATGCACCAATGTACCTATGTCTTATGATAGGAAATGAACACCTATACATTACAATATAACCATATAAGGTAATAGGACCTCATCCAAGAGGATACATTGGGCCAAAAGACCAAACACGTGGTTGTACTAAAATTTGGCAATTTTGTACCCCTAAAAAGGGAACGATGTGGACCACCCAAATTTATAGTGATCCATATTAGGGTCCTATACTGTAATACCAAATGTTTAAATTGAACAATTTCCAAAATTAAAGGGGTGGGCGAAGGTACCTCTCCCAAAAATTTAAAGGCGTGCAAAAATGTACCTATGTCTTATGATAGGAAATGGACCCCTATACATGACCATATAACCATATAAGGTAATAGGACCTCATCCAAGGGAATAAATTAAATCAAAAAACAAACACGTGGTTGTACCTAAATTTGGCAATTTCGTACCCATGAAAGGGAACGAGATGGACCATCCAAATTTATCATGATACATAATGAGGTCCTATACTATAATACCAAATGCTTAAATTGGAGAATTTCTGAAATTGAAGGGGTGGGCCAGGGTACCCCTCCTAAAAATTTAAAGGGGTGCACCAATGTACCTATGTCTTATGATAGGGAATGAACACCTATACATGACCATATAACCATATAAGGTAATAGGACCTCATCCAAGGAGATAAATTAGGTTAAAAACCAAACACGTGGTTGTACTAAAATTTGGCAATTTTGTACCCCTAAAAGGGAACGAGGTGGACCACCCAAATTTATAGTGATCCATATTAGCGTCCTATACTATAATACCAAATGTTTAAATTGGGCAATTTCTAAAAATGAAGGGGTGGGCCAAGGTACCCCTCCCAAATTTTTAAAGGGGTGCATTAATATACCCATGTCTTATGAAAGGTAATGGACTCCTATACATGACCATATAACCATATAGGGTAATAACACCTCATCAAAGGGATAACTTAGGTCGAAACAAAACACGTGGTACAACGTATTGCTTACGTTTATATTTTGGCAATTTTGTACCCCTAAAAGGGAACGAGGTGGACCACCCAAATTTACAGTGATCCATATTAGCGTCCTATACTATAATACCCAATGTTTAAATTGGACAATTTCCAAAATTTAAGGGGTGGGCCAAGGTACCCCTCCCAAATTTTTCAAGGGGTGCATTAATATTCCCATGTCTTATGAAAGGTAATGGACCCCTGTATACGCCCATATAACCATATAGGGTAATAACACCTCATCCAAGGGGATAAATTAGGTCAAAAACCTCCGAAATTTGAATTTTTGGCAATTTTTTACCCATGAAAGGGAACAACATAGACCCCAATACGGATAGAGGTACATACTATGGTCCTAGGGTACCATACCAAATTTTTAGATTTGGCAATTTCCGAAATTTAAGGGGGGGTGGTCCTATGTACCCCTGCCAAAATTTAGGGGGTGGGCCATGGTACCCCTGCCAAAATTTAGAGGGGGTGGTCCTAGGTACCCCTAGGTCATTGACCCCGGGCCAAGGTCATTGACCTTTGAGCTATGACGTCACAAAGGTCGGGGTCAAAGTCCAAAGTGAGGCCAAGTCATGCGATTACTACTGTTAGTTAGTTAGTAAGTTTGTGTGTTTGTCTGTCTGTATGCGGCCTGCTAACCAGACGAGTGGACCGAGAGTTACCAAATTTTGGTCAGGGGTACCTTGGCCCAGGCCCCAGATCAAGACGAATCTTTTTTTTAAATTCGAACCAGGGGGTCTCAGGGGGCGCTTACAGGGACATGTAAAAGTGGTAGAAAATGACCGATATTACTGTCGAATTCATAGTTTTCGCGGTCGCTGAAATCAATGGTGAAACTCTGATCACAGTAACTTCCAAATTCACCCTATTCGGGCCGGGGGTCACCGGGGGGGTCGGGTACCGAGACAAGTAAAAGTAATCCAAAATGACCGGTATTAATGTCAAATCCATAGTTTTCGCAGTCGCTGAAACCAATGGTGACAATTCAATTAGCGATGATATGCAAATTCAGAAACAATTGCATGCGAACCGGGAGTCAGCGGGGGGAGGAGGGGGATACCGAGACATGTAAAAGTAATCCAAAATTACCGATATTAGTATCAAATCCATAATTTTCGCGGTCGCTGAGATGAATGGTGACACTTTTATTAGCGATCACTTGCAAATTCAGCTACCATTGTATGCGGGCCGGGAGTCAGCGGGGGGGGGGGGGGGGATACCGAGACATGTAAAAGTAATCCAAATGATCGATTTAGTCTCAGATCCATAGTTTTTGCGGTCGGGGAAATGAGGGTAATACTTCCACAGGAATTGACTTCCATGCGAAGAATGGGTATATTTAGCTATATATATATATATATATATATATATTGATCAAAAAATTAGGGAATCAGATAAAAACACATGTAAAACTTCTTACGAATAATATGAGAACACTGTATCTTGTCCAGTTCAGATTAAAATCATAAAGGCCCAACGTACAAACGAACCGTTTGGAACATCTGTGCACGTGATCAGTGACGTGGCGCTACCAGATATCATTTAGTAGTGTGGCGCTGCCAACACTTTCCAGCTCCAGGATACCTTTGTTCTCATTGTGTTTAGTGCGTCACAAATCTACGTAGTGAAATTGCGCAACAACGTGATTTGCCAGAATCGTTGGCATGGCGAGCTATCGGTAGGTTGGAAGCGGGAGGTGGCACATGCCATAGTAGTGGCACAAAGTGTGATTTCCCGATTGTGGAATCGATTTCAAACAACTGAAAGTGTTCGAAGAAGACAAGGACAGGGCCGTCCACTAGCAACCAAAGCCAGAGACGATCCTTATCTCTTGTTAACAACCCGTCGAAACCGGCGTCAGAATACAACTCTCCTCCCGCGAGCCTTCCGAACAACAACAGGACGCACAATATCCACTCAAACGATCCGCAATCGCCTTCGAGAAGGTGGTCTCTACGCACGTAGGCCTATGGTGTGTGTCCCATTAACTGCACGACACCGTGTTTATCGAAGAGCGTAGGCGGAGGAACATCGTGGGTGGGGACGCAATGAATGGGGCAATGTTTTGTTCTCTGACGAGTCTCGATTCAGTGTGGAGCCTGATAATCGACGTGTTTTCATCTGGAGAGAGTCTGGAACACGACACAATCCCATGTTTGTGCGAGAAAGATCCCAGTATCATGGTGATGGACTGATGGTGTGGGCAGGAATCAGCATTGGTGGGCGTACTGAGCTCCACATCATCCGAAATGGCTCTTTGACGGCTCTCAGATATAGGGATGAGATCATGAAAACTCTTATTCTTCCTTATGCTGGTGCAATTGGTGATTCGTTTCTTTTCATGGATGACAATACTCGTCCTCACAGAGCTCGGTTAGTGGATGAGATGCTGTATGCTGAGGATATCGCTCGGATGAAGTGGCCAGCATGCTCTCCGGATCTCATTCCAATTGAGCATGTCTGGGATATGCTTGGCAGACGAATTGCCGCTAGGCCAGTAAATCCAACAACCATTCCAGAGCTGGAAGTCGCTCTTCTGGATGAGTGGCACAACATCCCCCAAGAACTCATCGATAATCTGATTGAATCCATGCCACGCAGGTGTGCGAGGCTCTGTTGGCTATTCGAAGTGATCATATGACATATTAAGGAACAATCAGTGTTGTTGCCTTGCCTGTTTGTGACCAGTTCGAGAGGTGCACACATAACCGTCTTGTGTCATGAGCCATGTGAACAAGGTTTTCCGTGCCCCAACACCAGTATGTGCCACATTTTTCTAGTGTATCTTAAAGCATTCCTTCTTGTATGATATATATGAGTCAAACACAAGCTTATTCATACACTATCTTAAGGTCTTGTGTGATATTTCAGCTGAACTCCTAATTTTTTTGAGCATTATATACAGTATATATATAGTGGCGGATCCAGGATATGATCAAGGGAGGGGCTAAACCATAGTTTGCAGTTTTATACAGTGTAAAGCAGGATTGAAGCCCATTTTATGCAGTGTATACTTGAGTGTGAAGGGGGGCCTATAGCCCCCTTGGATCCGCCTCTGTATATATATATATATATATATATATATATATATATATATATATATATATATATATATATATATATATATATATATATATATATATATATATATATATATATATATGATCAAAAATGGCCTCGAATCCATACTCGCTGAGATGAACAGAAGATGCCGTTTAAATCCACAAATTCAGCCCCATCAGTACTGTAAGGGGAATGGTGACATGTAAAGATAATTGAAAATTATCGATATTAATGTCAAATTCATAGTTTTGGGGCTCCACAAGTTCATTGGTGACAGTTTTGGTGCCCTTGGGGCCAAAATGAAAGTATTCTCCCCGTGCGAAGAACGGATATTCTGCTAGTCTGTAATAATAACTAACAGAAGTTTCACTTAATATATTTCTCGCTGCTCAAATTTACTCACTTGTGCGGTATATGTGTGTAAAGTAGAATTAAAACCTGTTGCTTTAAGTACTTTTCCGTTAGCGAAATACATTGTATATACAGTAGGACGTCGATAATCCTAACGTCAAAAATCCGAACGCGGTCCCTAGAAGCTTTTTACATTTTGTCTTAACGCTAGCGATAAGCAAACAATAGCGTGTCCATCGACGTTATGTAAAGTCAGTGTTTTTACAAAAGTTCATTTATAGGTAATTGTTTATCATGTATTTTTATTTTTATTTTTTCTTAGGCCTATAAGTTTTAAGTGTGACTTACAAGAACAGTGTTATTTAGAGTACAAGCAGGTTCTTCAGAAACATTAAATGTAAGTAGCCTTACGTACGGTATTGTAATTACTGTATGTACTGAATAACCACTGTATCGATAGAGGAACATACCGTACAGTATATGTAAGCCTAAATGGCATTTTCTTGGTCATTTTCGAAAATCCGAACAATTTGAAAATCCGAACTGTGGTCGCAATGAGTTCGGATTTTCGACTCACCACTGTATATGTTGCAGACATGTTACAGCAAGTAAGATTACTAGCATCAGGCCAACAAATAGTTTTTAAAGTATATTTTCCTGTTTTTGCCAATATATCCGAGCAAATTATTTTTTCTAATGATTTCGAAATTTCCGAAATTTTACATAGAACAATGAAGATATCTCTATGAAATATATGTTTGATTTAACATATTAACTAAAATGATTCTGTGATTAACAAAAATGCTGATTCTGATAATACCAAAATTTTCCGTTTTTTCCCCAGTTCGGGAAAACCGTAAAAAATGTTTTTTATCCAAAATTTCCGTTTTTTCACAGGCCTTCACAACACTAGTCCGAACACACAGTGCACCGAACACTCCTTACGATGGCGAATGTTAACACCACGACATCGGCAACTACAACTGAAATGAACAGACTAGACCTTGGCACAATGGCAGAGCGTTGCATTGTCTGATGAATCCCGATATCTTCTTCATGATGATGTGAGGGTGCGAATACGTCGTGTTCCAAGGGGACAGCTCCTTGACATCTGTACTGCGGGACGAAGACAAACTGGGTGTGGCTTAATTATTATCTGGGGAACATTCAGGTGAGCATCCATGTGTCTAGTGGAGCTCGAGCAAGGCACCATGACGGCCGAGGCGTCGCACGCTGCTTACAGACTACGTACACACCTTCATGACGGCCATGTTTCTCATCGGTAGTGGCATTTTTCGACAAGATAATGCACCATGTCGCAAGGCCAGAAGTGTGATGGAGTGGTTCGAGGAACACAGGAGCGAGTTCCAAGTGATGTGGTGACTCCCAAACTCTACGGATCTCAACCCAATCGATCACATCTGGAATGTGATTGAACGTGACGTGAGGATGCATCACCCTCTCCCCGGAATTTACGGGAATTGGATGACCTGTGTGTGCATATGTGGTGCCAACTCTCTCCAGCGAGCCACCGAGGGACATTGCGACCATGCCAAGACGCGTTGCCATTGTTATTCGTGCCAAAAGGTGGACATACTAACAATTAGGTAGGTAGTCATAATGGTTTGGCTGATGTGTGCGTATATTTTAACTCGTATATTTCGTCTCGACTCGAATTCGAGTCGAGTCGAGACACGAGTTGAGACAGCAACATATTTTCGAGTCGAGACACGAGTCGCGACAACATTTTTTCGAGACGAGTCGAGACAGGCTTAAATCTCGACTCGACTCGACTCGTGCGCATCCCTACTTGCCAGTGAACACTAGAAATTTGATGGATCTTTTGACGGGTATAGCTCTCTGCCAATCCTCCAACAGTTCATGCGTTGGCTGATACAAGGCTATAAGTCAGAGATTCAGACAACACGACGAGCTGAAGAAGTTAATAAAGCCGTGAACAACTTCTGCCAATTGGTTGTCGCTAGCTCTAGAGCTGATCGTCAAATTAACCAACATCCAAAACATGACGATAGTAATTTCCGACAACAAGCTGATACACCATTAACCATTGGGCTTCCGCTATTCATTCATCATAAAACAAGAAGCAAACAGCTCGTAAATGCATTGGAGAACTATGGAATTGGAGTTAATTATAAGAAAACAGAGGACGTTGAAGTTAAATTTGCCCATGCAATGCAGACAGAAGTGAGACAGTATGATAATGTTCATATACCTCCATTCACAGTTAAAGAGAAGCCAGTATCGTTTGCTATTGATAACATTGACTTTAATGAAGGTATAGCCACAGAAAAAGACACTTTACACGAAACTTGTACCGTAATGTATCAGAAGCAGTATTCCAATGAAGTAACGATGGTTCAGAAGTTTTGCTTCAATCCCGAAGGTAAGATCAGTCACGAAAAACTTGCTCCAAGTGTGTGCATTCGTCAATTTTCAGCTCCAGTTCCTCAGCTACAGACTTACAAAGGTTATTGTATTTCTAAACCAAATGACGAACTACAGATGTGCAATGACAAGGACATTGTGTGGATTATGTTATCATGTACATGCATAACAAATTCAAGCACATGTGATTCACAAGAAGAAAATGAACGGATATATATCACCCACGGATCAATATAATAGGTGCTTACCGGGTGTAAGATAGAACAATGTTTTCGCTATGGCAGCAATTATGACGGCCACCATATTGGATTCGGCCAACCTGTCAGACTGGGACCACTTCAATTCCTCTTTCATCGTATCATAATATCAACACATACAACTGGAGAGATTTCAGCAAAATGACTCTTTGGTTATTTTATTACTCTTAGCCCCCTCTATTCATGTAGGAAAATCAAGCAAAAAAGGTAGACCTATATATTAATTTGTTATAATTTCGTTGTTTCTTAACCAAACTGAATTGATATACATGACAATTTAAAGACAATTTATTACTTAAGTAATAATTCTTGTCAATGTTTAAGAATTTATTACGTCGTTTGGTGTTTGTTGCATGAAGATTGGTCAATTAGTTTGGGAGATGTAGGCATTTAAAAACAGCGCTGTGCATTCGCGAAGGCCTCCATCTTTGATAGCCGCCATATTGGATTCGGATGAACGAAAAAAATGTCAACCGTGTCAAAATTTCAAAGCATCACCGAAAGAATACAAATTAAGTGTTAGTTCAATTTTAACAAGAAATATACACGGGATTACACAATACCCCCCTCACTATTAGACCTTCGTTTATAATCCTTTAAATATCTAAATTATGCTCAATAGATGGCAGCATAATTCAAATTTACTGGCAAGTTCAAAATACAACGCCATGTGTATAAATCTACATCAACTGGTACTAGGATATTATTTTCGATATTATTGCATTTAGTCATATGTTCAAAGCTTATAGTTTTGATAGAATCTTAGCAGGTACATCAAGAAATTGAAGGTACACGCAGCTAACTTATCAGGTCTAATGAATTAAATTTGATGGCCAAAGGTGCAAAAATGACCAACAATTTCTGCGCGGCTTTCAGGGTATCAAATTCAACGATACGATTACCATGATGCACATGCGCGCGCTCAAGGAGGAGTACTGATTGGCTTTTCTCCAAAACTTCCTTATCGGCAATACAATCCTCCTGCATTTGCACAGCTACCTGAACATCTCTTCTTCTCTATATACTATCCTTCTCTCACAGTAAATGTAGCCACTATATATATCCGCCCTGGGCATCCAATTCCATTTTCTTTTTTCGATTATATAGCCCGTAATTTTAAAAATATAATTATTATGGCCGACATAAACATTCATAGCAGAAGTGCGAGGGAAAAAGAACGTTTTACGGAATTTATTTCAACCACCCTACAACTTTATATTCACAACCTTCCTGGTCCCACTCGACCAGCCAGCCAAACAACTCCAGATGTAGTAATCACTTCTTTATCGCTTGTAAATGACTGTGAATTGCAGGTTCTCGACACGATCGGGAGTGATCATTGTCCGATCAAACTGTCCATTCACAAGGGTCGTTCCTCTGTAAAGCAGTTAAAACCTCATATTATTCCTCGTTATGATAAAGCCGACTGGCCTCAATTTCGGCAGTTCATACACAACCAGGTCTCCACCCTTCATCCACCAACTTCTGAAAACGAAATGTATTACACAGTCAACCAGATCACAGATATCATACGTACCGGTGCTCAACAAACCATCCCTGAGGAGAAACTTTATCCTTCTAAACCTAAATTGCCTCCTCAATATCTGTCTTTAGTACAAAAATCACGCCAACATTTCCGTGAATACAAACAAACCGGAAACGAGGAATGTCTTCATCATCATCGGCAATGGCATCGCACAGTAACTAATTATCTCCTAGCATACAAACGTCGAAGCTGGATCAGCGCCTGTAATAAATTAAACGACGAAGCATCTCCAAGCCGGTATTGGAAATCTTTCCACAGACTCACAGGCAGAACTACTAAACTTTCGTATCCACTTTTGGACAATGGTACTCCTCTATTTACTGACCTAGATAAGGCCAACGCTTTTGCGACGCAATTGCAGACAGTTTTCACACCTGCAGTATCTCCACATTTACGTAACCGTACCGACTTGGCTACTATTCCTGCTCTACAGCCGTCACTGTTACACATACTGGATGAGGAAGCCCCTCTTACATCACCAATCACTACTCAGGAACTTCAACGTGCACTGCATAAGAAACGCAATACTGCACCAGGCATTGATCGTATTTCCTACCGGCTACTAAAGGAGGCTCCGCTTTCTTTGCTTACGTTACTTGTTGCAGTATACAACTTTATTCTGCGTACCGGCTTTTATCCTCTGGATTGGAAAGTATCCAAAATCTGCATGTTTCTCAAACCTCATAAACCGGCACATGATGTAACGTCTTATCGCCCTATCCAGCTCACATCAGTCTTTAGTAAACTATTCGAAAAAGTCCTGGTACAAAGGCTTCATCCATATATCCATGAACATAATTTATTACCTACACATCAAGCGGGCTTTCGACCCACATTTTCGATTAATGACCAGTTACTTCGTCTTTCGACGATTATCACCAATCAATATAACAAAGGTCTCCCATCATGTCTCGTCTTAATGGATCTGGAGAAAGCATTCGACAAAGTTTGGCATTATGGGCTGATACGAAAGCTGCAGAAACTTAAACTTCCGATCAGTTATTTACGTTTTATATATACCTTTTTAACTAATAGAATCGGATATGTTTACATAGGATCTGCCATCTCCCGTCCTATTTTTCCATACTCCGGAGTTCCACAGGGTTCTGCACTCAGCCCACTTCTCTATATACTGTACGCCTCCGATATCCCACAACCTACACAGAATGTGTACTTATTTCAATACGCGGATGATACGGCGTTTCTAGCTCTGGGCAAGACCATGCATCAGATCAACACAACCTTACAATCAACTCTAAATAATTTTATGCAATGGTGCACTACTTGGCGACTAACTTTAAATGCCTCCAAAACACAAGCATTGGTATTTCTACCTCCTAAACGCCGCTCCAAGGTTCAACGTAACCCTCGCAACCTTAATATATCTCTAGAAGGCCATCTACTTCGACCAACACCTACAGCTACATATCTTGGGGTTGTTTTCGACTCTAAATTAAGTTGGAAAGCTCATTTAGAGAAAATAACACAAAAGGCCACTTTGCGCCTCAATCTTCTACGGCGTCTAACAGGAACTACTTGGGGTTTACACGCACCTCTCTTAATCAACACATACAAAATGTTCCTCAGGCCCATTTTAACATTTGGCCACATTGCTTGGTGCAATGCTCCAACAAAGTTTTACGACCGATTATCGATACTAGAACGCCATGCCATTAGACTTGCATATCGCATAAAATTACCATACCCGAACCTCATGACATACGAACACATCAACTTTCCTCAACTTATTGAACATCTTGCAGACCTCCGTTTGAAATACATACTCTCTCGTCTACCAGTCTCCCATCCATTACTCCTAGACACTTTACAAGCCGATGCTGAAACTGACACCCCGCATAAATACCTGCATACACCGTTAAACGTTCTCCTCACGCTATACCTAAAATCAGCACATCCTACAGCTGAAGAACACGACATCTTTCATATATATCTTATACCAGATCATCTTCATCATCTGTTTCCATTATAGCACTATGTCTCAATTCAATACTAACTTTGGGCTTTCCACGTGTCTCCATCAGTCTCGAGTCGCCCCGAGACAGAAGAACTAACATGCATTCGTGTATCTAACATTATGTTTGTGACTGTGACGTGTACGCACTGCATTTCATTTTATACTATCATGTTTATTTCATACAAATACAACGCACTGCTTCCATGCCAAAGTTCCATTTTGTTTATACTTGCACCATTTATATATGTATTTTGTTTACTTATATGTACATTTATATTTATTCACTCACTTGATGTTTTGTTTATTGTTACTTTCAGCACTATTCGTTTATAAAATTGCACTTAGACCATCTTATATGCTATAAACCCACCAGTGTCATCAATTCTGTGCCAAAGAGAGGGCGTAACCCTCTAATGGCTAGGGTTTAGGAGACACATTATAAGCATACAATGTTGAAAAGAAAATAGATGAATAAAGTTTACACTACCAATCCCTAACCCTGTAACCTTTACAAAAAAAAAAAAAAAAAAAAAAAAAAATGCAAAAATGCGAGTAAATGTCAATTAAGTTAGTCACTTATATTTGGAGAAGCATTTCTTGGTTATTTTAACCGTTTTGCTTCAATGTTATAATTTTAATAGTGTATTTAATAGTGATAGGAATTCTGATTCTTTTCTTGTATTCGATTCCTTTGGATTCGTTGAGTTCAAGAAATCATAAAAAGTAACGACTACTTTGATTACAAGGACTCATGTGCCTCTCTGAAGCCCTGTACTCAGTTGCCTTTTGGGTTTCTTTCCCTCAATTCTGATTACCCTACTCCAGGGGCGGATCCAGGATGGACTTCTGGGGGGGGGGGGGTCGGTCGGTAGTAATACTGCTACTTTTAAGAGCTCCAAACTTTTTATGGATGGGTTTATTTATATATAAAATAAGAAAGTTTCCTCTTCTGGGGGCCCCCCTGGATCCGCCCCTGCCGTACTCAAACACTTTTTCAAAAGCTTGCTCCTCGCTTTTGCCAGTGTATTCAGTTACAGTTTGGCCTCGTAGTAGTTCGTATATCTTCGACAGCATACTATTCATAAAGCAATCAAGTAGAATTCTGCTTCGGGTGAGTGAAAGGGAGAAAAGGAAAGAATATTTTTAGGCAACTGACTTTAAAACAAAATAGCACCTCCCGCTCCATCCTCTTTAGAGGGAGTGACTCCAGCCAGCGGTGCAAAATAGTTGTTTACATTCTTCCTTCCTTAATGAACACCCGACGCAGAGCTGGCATAAGTTTGATAGTAGTATTGTGAATAACTGCGGGGCGGCTAAATAAAACAAAGAATGAAGGGCTGTGTTTCACGGTATTATAATTTTTTTTTTTTAAAAAAAAAAGATTGTTTATTTACATGAATTTGAAGCGAATTAACATAATATCCTTCGAAAGTAAGACATTATCGGGAAAATAGAATGAAATTTGAGATTTAAAAAAAAATGTAGAACGCAAAACTTTCTGGCCTCCCACTACAAATCAAGCCTTTCAAAACAGCAGCTGCAAGCTTTGTGCGGACTGCGTGGAGAATACCGGGGAATTCCTCCCCCGGAAAAATTGAAATCTCCCGTGACTAAATAGAAATTGGGAAATAAATTAATTCGCATACTGACTACAAGTGACAAATTTGACAAAGTTCAAAAATTTAAGTTACTGGTACTTTCTGCGCAAGAATTGTAAGAGTGGCCCCGCATAGCGTAGTCGCTAACACTCTGTCGCCTTTGGTGTGAGCGGTCCCGGGTTCTATTCCCGGTGAGGACACTCGGTCAAAAAAGTGTAAAATCTTTCTGAGGCTAGCCATTCTGATTGGATTTTCCTGTTTTTTCCTCATTCACACCAGACAAATGTCGGGATGGAACCTAATATATAGGTCCCAGGCCGCTTCCTTCCTTCCCCTTCCCCGGTTAGCCGAGGACGTCATCCCTCATACGTGACGGGCTAACGTAGCCATCCATGCTGAAAGCCCAGAAACCTAATTCCTATTCCTATAATCCTAAGGATGAAATAGAATCTTTGAGAGCAGGTAATACGTCGACTCTGATGACATTTTAACGTTTTTTCTTTTGTCTGTTAGTTTGTCAAGAATGAAGGCAAATACTGGAATTTAAATAACCATAATCATAGATAATGGTGTTATGCATCAGAAAAGATGCATAAAAGCAACCATTAGCGTTGATATCTGTAGGCATTTGCACTGTTACCACAAATTATGATTTAAAAAATGTATGTGACGAAAGCGACTAGAATAATGAATTCAGCGGCATTAAATGATAAATTGTGTTGTCTTCGCGGTATTTTCAAATATTACATGTACTTAATTCTAATAATTGTATTTCAAAACGATTTTGCTTATTACAAATATCATAAAAGTATTATTTAACAATTAGAACATAGCCGTATAAGGATTCAAATTGAATTGGAGCTGCTCAAAATAGCAACAGATGAAGACATTTTGTTTCTGCGGCTATGAACTATCTGGTTTCTTAAGCCATAACCAGGGAGGGGTCTAGGGTGTAGTTATCCCCCAACTAAATACAGCTTATATTTATGTTACTAAAGCTGATCAAACGTTAAAAACTGTTGATCATATGTGATCACGATTGACATAAGAAAAAGTCGAATCGGAGATGTAGAGGATTGGCCCCAGGGGCGTAAATAAGGGTCCCGCAGACCCCGCATTGCGGAGGGCCTCAAGCCATCAGAGGGTCCCCAAATCGTGAAGTGGGACGTAGAGAAGGGGCCCCGCTCCACGCTGTCTGCGGGAGGGCCCCCAAGCCTTTAGTTACACCGCTGACTGGCCCTCATTTTCTAACCATTATTTCTCTGTTAGTAAAGTTGGTCAAACCTGATCGAACAATTGGCATCGAAAAATTCTGGCGTGAAGAGAGGACTAGTGTGTAGTTACTCTCCTCTACTAAATATAGCTTATATTTATGTTAGTAAAGCTGATCAAACGTTAAAAATTGTTGAACATACCTGATCAAACGATTGACATAAAAATAATTTTAATTTTTTTGTGAGGGGGTACTAACTGTACGTAGGTGATTACAATCTTCCAAAGTCTCCCATATTCTGTTTTTATATGCAAATATGTAAGAAAGACTGTCAGTGTAAATAGTTGTAAATACATTTAAAACAATCTGTATATAACTAGAGAATAGATGGCATCACACTTCTTTTATTACTGTGTTGTTTGGCCCCTTGTATGGGCAAAGCCGTGGATTCTCAAACCGCTGGATTAGAGAAAGGGGAGGAGAAAAATAGTTTAGCTTCGTCTTCCTGTTTACGAAGTGTGCATAAGGGAGAATAGGAGAGAGTACTCAACAAGAAGGAGAATCAAGCAAAGAAGGTGTTTTTCTCTTAACGCATGCGCACTATAATAGCCATATGCTTCCAACATGTCTTTTTGTCTACCGTTTCGTGTGAGTATTCGTTACTAAATCTTGTCAATCTCTCCAATGCAAATGTGAATTGAATCCAGGAATCATATGTCTAACTTGACATCCGAATCCAATGAATACTTCGAGTCCTTGGACTCGCAAGATTCCGAAATGAATCCGAGTCCTTTGAGTTGTTTTGAGTATTCGTTCCTTTGAGTACTCAAGAAGAGTCCCGCAAGTAACGACCCATCACTAGTATTTAGGGGAAGTTGATCAAGACAGAATCCCTAGACTGCGGTACTAGTTTTTAATAATGTTACTACTAGACGTAGTTAGCAGCTCCTTTTTTTGTTTGCCTCCTTAATGTTTATCCATCTGTTTTAGTGCTTAGATAAATTAATTGTGCAGAGCAAATTAGTGAAATGGATTTTTTTTTTTTTTTTTTAAGTTTAACCTCCCTCGAATATGCCCTTTGGGCTAAAGGAGATGAATAATGAATGAAAGTGATTTGTTTGTACTTCTGCCACAGGCGTCTCTAGCAAGGAAACGCGTTTCCCCGAAAAGTACTTGGAGTAGATCAGGAAATGGAGGTAGGCTGGACATACTTGGAAGAAATAAACACATGAATGCTATATTTCTTAAGTAGTAGTATTGAATTGTGTATCTACTTATAACAGGAGCGGATCCAGGACGGACTTCTGGGGGGGGGGGGAGCGGTGGGTTGTAATACAGTTAGAGCTACTTTTAAGAGCTCCAAACTCTGGATGGGTTTTATATAGATATATATATACGAGGATCATTCAATAAGTAAAAAGACAAAGTCTATATTTTTAACACTAATCAATTTTTTTTTTTTTTTTGTTTCAGGGGTGTTAGCTGGCAACCTTGGGATATGCTCTGATCTGCTGTTTCGTAATTTTATGTCAACATAACTTCAAAAATATCAATTCATCATGGCAAGTCCTCTAGAAGATTGCATCTTAGAAGAACAGCGCTCAGTCATTAGGTTTTTAGTCGCAGAAGGTGTAAAACCAAGTGAAATTTTTTCTCGAATGTTGAGACAGTACGGTAACAATTGTATGAACCGTGCGAATGTGTACAAGTGGGTTGATCGGTTTAAAAGTGGCCGAACAAGTGTAGGTGATGAACCCCGATGTGGACGTCCAGTGGAAGTTTCTGGTTCTTCGTTGGAATCGAGGATTGACGGACTTATTCGTGATAACAGAAGAATTACTGTTGAAATGATAGCTGCGGACGTTCAAGTAAGTGTTGGAACTGTTCACAATGTCATTAGGAACATTTTAAAGTACAGAAAAACGTGTGCCAGATGGGTTTCCAGACAGCTTACTGACGCTCATAAAGAATCAAGGCTTTCCATTTGTCAAGCCTTAACGCAACGAAGTTTGATTGAAGGAGACGCTTTTTTTGAAAGAATAGTGACTTGCGACGAGGCCTGGATCCATCACTACGACCCTGAGACCAAAAGGCAGACTATGGAGTGGAAACACACTAGCTCTCCAGTTCGCAAAAAATTCAAGGTTCAACCTTCCGCTGGTAAAGTGCTGCTGACCATCTTTTGGGACTCACAGGGTCCAATCTATTGCGATTTCCTTGAAGATCAGCGAACTATCAATAGCCTATACTATTCTGAGATGCTAGAACACAAAGTTAAACCAGCTATCAGGAGCAAACGCCGTGGACTCTTGTCAAAAGGAGTCATTCTTCAGCACGATAACGCCCGCCCTCATACAGCCCAGCTGACCCGAGATAAGCTTCAAGAATTGGGTTGGGAGGTCTTACCTCATCCTGCCTACAGCCCAGACCTCGCCCCATCTGATTTTTACCTGTTTGGACCACTCAAAGATGCCTTACGTGGAAAAAGATTTGCTAACAATGAGGAAGTTAAGGCAGCGGTGCAAAGGTGGCTTCGGGGTAAATCGAAAGATTTCTTCGTCAAGGGAATTAGGAAGCTGCAAGAAAGATGGGACAAATGCATAACTGTGAAGGGTGATTATATTGAAAAATAGCCCTAGTTTTGAAAGATTGAAATAAATCTTTATTGAGCTATAGCAATTTGTCTCTTTACTTATTGAATGCCCCTCGTATATAAGAAAGTTTCCTCTTCCTGGGGGGCGATTGCCCCCCCCCCCGATCCGTCACTGACTTAAAAGAAACTTCTGAGAAGAAATTACCTTCTGAGTCCCGCTGCATAATATAAGGAGAACAAGAGAGATAGAGAAAGGCTACAATTAATGAGTGGTATTAACGCATATAGATGCTATGACAAGATCACGATGTTGAACAGCGATAGTAAGAGAAAAAGGAAGAAAAAAAGCGCGAAAGTTGTCAGATCACAATCTTGTGATGACTGATGTAGGATCCCACTAAAATATATATATATCTAGGAAGAAAAGTAGGACACAAGTTAGATATTGAAAAGGTTTGTTTGAAATTTTTGAAAAGTATATAAGTTGAGAGAAAATAAATACATGAACTAGGGAGTTATGGGAATATTTTGAACTTTACTATTGGTTGATTAGGGATTTAACGTCCCTTTCAGCACCGAGGTTATGTAAAACGTGGATATACAGTTTAACGTGGAATTCGAAGCACATGAGAGGAACAGTGACTCAGTGATAGAGCGCTTACTTCTGGTGGTGACATCCCTGGTTTCATCTCCGGATAATTAAGTTTGTGGGGAACAGCATGGTGTGTATGCGTTTTCTTGGGGTACACCCGTTCCCTCCCATCTTCTCATTCCACCAATTCTTCCATCATCATTCATTTGCCTTAATATTCGTCCCCCTTAGCCTAAAAACGACATACACGTGAGACGTTAAACTGCAAGATTTCATTTTTCGAGCCATACGAGCTCCTGCCGGAAAATCGAACACGGGCCTTCTCCATCGAAGACATATACGCTAACCGTGTAGCCAAGAGGAGCTCTTGAACTTCGTGAGTAAAAGTACATAATCATGAAAAGGTTTCACATCAGTTCATCGACAACGTAACATCGAATACTAAACATCGACATACAAAGCACCGACGATACATCGACAGTGCATTTCATCGATAGTTCATAAAATTGGCAACCAAAACATCGACAGCCAAGTCATCGATATTGAATTCATCGACAATTAAATCATGGACAGGGAAAACATCAACAACCAAGTCGTCGACAACAAATTCATCGACAACCAAATCATCGATAGCTAAGATATCGACAGACAAATCATAGATAGCCAAGTCACCAATAACCAAATCATCGACAGTCAAATCACTGAGACTAAAACATCGAAAACTATAACACCAATAACTAAATTATCGACAGCCACTTCATGAACAGCAAATCATTGACATCCAAACCATCGATAGCAAGTAATCGAAAACCAATTAATCGACAGCCAAAATCATTGATAGCTAAGTGGTCGACAGACAAATCATAGTCAAGTCATTGACAAACAAATCATCCACAGCCAAAATCATCGATAGCCAAGTCATCGACAGACAAATCATAGATAGGCAAATCATCAACAGCAAAGTTTTCGAGTACCAATTTATCGAACACCAAATCAACAACCGAGTCATCGACAGTCAAGCCATGAACATACAATTCATCGACAACCAAATCTTCAACACTCAAGGCATAAATGATCAAATTATCAATAGTTCACGGCATCAACAATTAAAACATTAAGAAATATAATATTAACAGCATGAAAATGGCCGACACATAACAACGATTCTAGTACTATTCTTATATGTTAGACCTACTAATTAACAACATACCATCGAATACTAAAACATCGACACACGCATAGGCGAAGACTTTGGGGGGACAGGACACTTTTGGCCCCCCCAATATTTAAAGGTGGGGTCCTTGCCCCCCCAATATAATCCAGTTTAGGAAAAAGTAACAAAGAGGAGAAAGAATTTCTGTCGTAAACTTCGTCGTACCTCTAATTCAATATTAGGAACAGCCTTCTTATTCGATACAAAACGCCACTTTCAAAGTTGTATTTAATAGAGCACCGAAGCTTCAACCAACACTATCGCAGCACTGATATGACAAGAGACCCCCTTCCGATCGGCACAAATCCGTCTTCAACATTGAGCGGGGGGTAATATATATATATATAAAAGCAATGTTCAAAATATTTATGAAATTCAAAAACAATGTTGTGGAGGATCAGGGGAGCAGAGTTGTCTTCAGTGGCGTATAGGGTGCTATCGGGCTCAAGATCGCCCCGTAATAAATATGTTAGTTTTTCGCATTCCACTTAAAACAATAACCAATAATCCTTCTTAGCATTTCTAAGAATTTCATTGGCTTTCCATTTTCTTATGCTCTTTGTTCAGAAATAATACTGTATTTGTCAAATTTCATATAATGTAAGAATTGCGTCCTCTTTTTCTTTCTTTTGTCCTTTCTAATTTTCTGTTTCTTTTTCTTGATGTTACTATCTTTGGTTTCGCCTATCATACTTTATCGACCGTTGTTAGTTGTGATTCAAGTCGCCCGTCATCAGTAACACCTAAACTAATAGGAGTTGATAAGCGAAACTGGTGTTCCACACCAACTTGAGCGGATATCAACATGACGGAACATTAGTTATTATAACAAGGGAAAAATTATATCGTTTTGTTATTTTAAAAAGAAGGAAATGTTTGAATTAAAGAAAATCAAAACGGGGGAATAATTAACCTGGAAAATTAGGTAGGCCAAGTGTATACTTCCTTTTTCTTCTATGGATATAATAAAAGGTGAGATTCACTCCTGTTTTTGTATTATACCATATAGGATTTATCGGTCTGCAATTCTTGCCATTGAAATTTCAATTCATGCATAAATTAAAATATATTTAATTCTCAAACTCAGGTGGGCAATTGCCACTTTCTTCCTTGTGTTGGGCGTAACCCCTCGAAACACAATCCTAAAGGCCCCACTGGTTGTCTGCAACATTGCGAGGTGGGCAGATTTGAGACTTATTCTAAGGAAGAGAGATGAAATCCATATTACGGTAAATGGCTCAGTGGTAGACCGTTCACCTCTGGTGCATCGGGTCCCGGGTTCAAACCCTGCTCCCGCGACGTGCACTTTGTAGTGGACAAACACCATGTGCGTGGGTTTATTCGGGGTTCTCCCGTTTCCTCCCACTTTCTGCGTTCCACCATTTCATTCATTTCTCATTACCACAGTCTCCTTTAGCACAGCCAGCATAACCATGGGACATAAAACTCAAAGATTTTCATATTACGGTAGATGAATCTGATTTCTGAGGTGAACATGTTGTAGAGTAAATTATATATTAGGCGATGTAGATGAAGTAGTAGTAGTACATATCCGTATTACAAATCACTGCCGTGAACGCATTCTGAAATCTTAATACATGAATATTTATAATTGGTATGTTTCCAATTAGGCATCAACAATGATCCACGTTAAAATTTTGGACACTTGTTTTATAATAATATAAATAATGACTTCCCCAAAACTATGAAGAAAGAAAATTATGTATGACGCAACAATACTCTTATTTGAGCAAAATGATGATAATCTCAATAGCATTACAGGAATCGTTACAGAAATCTGACACGTGTCATATACACTTTAGTTAACAGATATAGCCTTAAGATTACGGAAAAAAATATTCGAGCAATTAAATTCTTTTCTTTACTTATGGAGCATGAGTAGATACCTAGTCTGATACTCTAAATAGATGAAATGCGCTTTTACTGAAAAGATGGGTTCTACTGACGTAGGGTAGTCTATATACTATTCGTGTGCTAGGGCCTAGGAGAGAGGAGGAGATAAGATTTCACATCAGGTTACGTCACGCACAGTCGCACACCTTCATTTTCATTAAAAATGGAAAAGTCAAAAGAAATCAATTTCATCTCACTTTCCTTTGAGTTGAGTTGATTTTGAGTTTAACGTCCCGTTCAGCAGCGAGGCTATATGAGACGTAGTAGTAGTCCCCCCCGTATATGCAGCCGAGTCAGCAAAAATTTCTCGATTCTGATTGGCTGAGAGAGGTCACGTGACGTTAGGCCCCGCCCACGCGGGAAATTCAAATTTTCAGGTCACGTGGTATGACGTCATGAGTCACCCTGCGGGGAAATCCCTCACTAATTTGTTCCCTTTTACGGGTAAGATGTGTGTTTATGATTGGTTGACAGCTGTCACGTGATTTTACACCCTGCGATATTTGAAATTCGTTCCCTTTTACGGGTAAGATGAGTGTTTATGATTGGCTGACAGAGGTCACGTGATCTTAGGCTCTGGGATTTAAAAAAAATTCGTTCCCTTTTACGGGTAAGATAAGTGCTTTGGTACCTTGATTCTGATTGGATGATAGAGATCACGTGATTTTAGGTCCTAGGATTTTTGAAATTAGGGTGTCCTTTCTGATGTATACTTTGGTATTTCGATTCTGATTGGTTGATAGAGGTCACATGATTTTAGACCCGCCACACAGTGAACAGGTTACATGGGAAAACCCCTCACTTATTTGTTTTATTTTATGTGTAAGATGCGTGTTTTGGTACCTCAATTTTGATTGGTGGATAGAAGTCACATGATCTTAGCCCCCCCAGTTCATGAGGGAAATACAGAGCGATATGACGGCGATCCATCCTAGACCGGGATCTTAGAATTTAGTTCCCTTTTTATGGTTATGTGTAAAGTTCCCATGAAGGGTTCAACCTCCTCCTTAAATATCCCTTTTTTTTTGGTATCATGATATTGTACTGAAGTTTACATTAAATATTATCGTTCTCTTTGGCAGATAAGATGATTCTTACCTTGATGGAGATCCTGTCCTTGAATTAGTAGCCTATGTCTCTGGAAGTAACAATGGTGAAAGAGGGTTGTCGCTTGTAGATTTCTTATAACACATTGTTGTGAGTTTAAGCGATTTATTGCTCAGTAAGCGCTTCAATTATGGAAACAGTGTTACCAGATTTTTCTTACCTAAACTGCTCCGATTCTTTTCGAAACGGTTCCGCAGAGTGCAAGAAATTTTAAACTAAAAATTTTTTCGAACTAAAAAAAATTTGTAACTAAAAATTTTAAACAAAAATTTTCAAACAAAAAAAAATTTCGAACTAAAAATTTTGAAACAAAAATTTCAAAAAAATTCGAACTAAAAAATTTAAACTAAAAACTTTCGAACTAAATTTTCAAATCAAAAAAATTTCGAACAAAAAATTTTCGAACCCAAAAAAAAATTCGAACTAAAAAAATTAAAAATTTTTCGAAAAATATTTTAAACTAAAAACTTTCGAACTAAATTTTCAAATCAAAATTTTTCGAACTAAAAATTTAAACAAAAAATTTCGAACCAATTTTTAAAAACAAGTTTCGTACTAAAGTTGTAAACCACATTTGAAAGTTTTCAAATCCAAATTTTTTTCGAACTAAATTAAAAACCAAATTTTGGACACTAAAAAATTCTTTAATTATTTTTTCGAACAAAATCATGTAAACCAAATCTTGGATATATTTTCCACCTTAAATTTTCAAGATTACCATTTATTTGAAAACAAGTGTTCAAGGTTTCAAGAAATAATAAAACATATTTTTTTCAACTTGTTGTATTTTAACGAAAGGTATGTGCTCTTCTCATACAATTTTATTAACATAATAAATACAGGATCTAGTTTAATGAATATGTTGGACGTGTCATCATCTTCGAATGTTGTAGACGTATCCTGTAAAGAAAAAGAAGAAACGACGGATTACTTTAAGAATTTCTTTTTTCTGAAACAATAAAAATGAGTCAATATTGATAAGAGAGAAATAAAACTTACTCGTAAATGATGGATCTGTTTAGGTTCATCTTCCTCCTCGGGTACAGGATGACTGCATTTTTTTCACTGATGGATGTTTATGAACTTTTTCTGGGTACTGCATTTTTCTTGGTGTTGCTGCTTTATGGTCAAGGTTCCTCCTTCGGTACGAGATGACTGCATTTCTTCCACTGATGGTGGTGTTGATGGTTTATGAACTCTTGTGGGTACTTCATTTTCTTCTTGGTGTTGCTGCTTTGTGGTTAAGGAAGGGAAAGAAGAAAAGGAAAAGGAAAAAAGAAATGGCGGCCTTATTGGGTGTTTACAGTTTTTTCTTCTTCATCTTCTTTTTCCAGTTCCATCTTCTGTTTTTTAACGTACCCGTACGGAACCGTATCATAAGAATTGAATTCTTTAAATCGACGTTTTGTGTACTGGATACTGTACATTTTTTCTTCTTTGCGTGTGACGATGGTATGGTCTTTGGTCCTGCATATCTTATGGGGGATAGTGATGGTGACTTGTCCACGGCATTGATTTGTAATCATTTCTTTTAGCGTGTTGAAATTTAATTGTTGTCCTGCATTGTAATTTAATGTAAATCCTCTAATTTTGCATATGTAACTGGTGACGTTGGTATCCGGATTGTATATTTCTAGGCTGTAATTTTTTGGTCCTCCACTGACAAATGTCTTGATGTATGCTCGTGGTCCGTAAGACTCCATCTCATTCGATAAGCATCCCAAGTACGTTGAAGGTTCAATGGTTGGCTCCCCGGGCTTCTCTGTAAATATTACAGAATCCGTGTCGAAATATAAAACACGTTCCTGCAACATTTCCAGGTACTTGTACAGTTCCAGGCGTGCCTGACATGTTGTAAATGCACCTAACACGACATTGGTGTTTCGGTTTTGAACAGGCACATGTTCATTGTACTCCCAGAACGCATACAACATCGTATCATTGATGGGTACAATTTGATGGAGTTTAATGTCGGGGGAAGTGAGTTTTTCATAAAATTCTTCCGGCCGATCAATAATTGCGGTCTGGCTAAAGTTTGATCTTTGGCAAAGCTTTCCCCATAGAGAGTTCACACAAAGCTTAGATAAACTTCTTCGTGCAGGATTATTTTCAATTTTGGACGGATCCAATGCAATACCTTCACGCTCCAGGACGGTTTGTATGAATTTTGATTTGTCTTCTTCGGTCACACAGGAACTAGGCCAGCCAGACGCTTCCATTTTTGATTTTAAAAATGTATTGATATATTCCGTGAACAAGCCACCTGTTTTCGTGATGGGATCATATTGTTCAATGTCATAATCCCAAATTTCAAAAATTTCCACTGGTTGATATCCTAATTCTACTGCTTTCTGGATTTCATATGATACCCATGTTCCAGTGAGGCATCGCTCCTGATCGTTGTGTGTACACGTTGCTGTAGGGTCTGGGTTCATTTCTTCGGCACACGCAGCACACAGCGGAAAGAGTAGTTTCTTGTTGCATCGGTAAGGCAGGAGACCATGATAAAGATGTTGACTTGGTAATATCGACATTTTGATTAGACCATTGACTTTATTTATTGGTGGTATATTTTCATCACCCTGTAGATAAATTCGTGGATGGCCTACAGGGTATTTAGCACACTTATTTACATAGGGATAAAGCGAGACAATATCGAAATATTTTATTACTTCCCCCGCTTTTTCGTCGACTTGGTGGTACAATTTCACGCAATTGGTCCTTCCTCCAAAAAAACTATCTCTTGGATTTAATGGTCTGCGGTTCATGTACGGGTGATTCTTCAGATACGTCGCCATTGCAGGATTTTGTTTTAAGAACTGATTAAATTCGCACTCCCACATTTCATGTACAATGTACCCCAATTCACGCAGTCTTGCATTTTTGCGTTGCGTTCGTTCATAACGGAATTCCATGGTGTCTTCTGGATTGTTGTAGATGGGCTGATTACGGCCTGTAGTAAAACATACTTTACACCCGTGATAAAAGCAGCCGGCATGCTCGTAGACGTGCTCCTCTAACGTCTCAGGATCTTGGTAGTAGCCATCAACATGGAATCCCGCAATAAACACTTCTTTTTGTCGGGCCGCATGTAAGATTTGTTTTCCTTCGCTTTTTTCAATGTAGGCCAGCCATTGCATTGCAGCGATCGATTGGGTACTTCTCCATCGATAGCCATGTGCCGGTAGAATTCCTATGGTATTGGGTTTAAGGAAATTCCGGCGGAATACTAGATTGGAAGCACTGGCAATCGTGATCGTCTCCAAGAAGGGATTCACTTTGGTTTCTGTTTCAAATGACGTCATAAACGAAACGCATGCTTGTCGCAGTACATTGACATCTTGAATACAATACTTGAGAATTTCTTTCTGAAAATCAAACGTGTCATTACGATGATCGTTGTACCACTGCATGAACTTGTTTCTGTCTTCGACGGCCATTTCATCTGCACCATAATACTTTGTTTCTGGAAGTGGTCCAATATACGATTGATTCTCCTTGGTGTTGAAGAAATGCGGGAAGTAGCCTTTGGTTGCGGGTAAATTGAACGCTTTTGACAATTTACTTAATGCCATAGGTAGGAAGTTCAACGAGTCAATGAACGTCAGATTATTCAAGGTTAAACTCAGTATCTTGGTCCCATTTAATATGACGTCAGGTCTCCATTGGCATTGTTCTACCATGGTCTTTAGGATAAAATGTCCATCGTATCCCTTAGCGTTGTGCGCGACACAGAAAATCCTATTTATATTGGGACGACGTTCCCGCAAGTACTGGAGAAAATCATAAACTGGATCCTCTCCTTGGAAAATATGCTGGCGCTGACCACACGTACTGCAAGACTGCTGGATATTATTGTTTTCAACACATGCATAACATACTTGTTGTGCAACCAATAAATTTGGAATGTGTACATACGTATTATCGCCAATATTCGTGTCTTGCATAGATTCTATATCATAGAATATCAACAAGGCTTTCTTTGCGTGCATGAGTGAAGGAACACCAGGTTTCAAGCATTGGCGATCGGGAAGCATAAAACATTGATGGGATCCTGGAACAATCTTCTTACAAACATTGCAAAAGATCTCATTACAATCATGAAGTCGTTGTCCGGTATGCACAAAAGAATATACTCTGTAACATCTAGTACATTGCTTCACCATTTTGCATACAGGTTCCCCATGATGATATACAATATTACGATGATTGCTAAAACATTCTTCGCCGTAAAATTGACGATTGCAGTCTTTGCATAATATCGGCGTTTGGTTCTTGTCGCATAGTGGTCTCTGTAGACATTTGGAGCACGTTACAGGACAATTTTTTACATGTTCATTACGTTTACTATACTTTTTATGGCACGCCTCACAGTAGAACTTGGTTGCAAAACAAGCAGTTAAAGATTGAATGATATCAAAATGGCCAGCCAAACAAATCAAATTTATGGGAGTGCGATTTTCGTCGTTGGGCCCCTCGTACATGATATCACGGCCTGTGAAACTGGTATACACAGTAATTTTATATTCTTTGAGGTATGCCTGGAATTGTCGAATTTCATTTACACTGGCACCATGATCCAAATTCACTCCTGCATTTGCACATAGCGCATCGACTTCATCGTCCACAATACATTTCGATTGATGTTGATATTGTCTATGTCGTTGCATATCTACATTCTTGTATTTTTTCAGGCCAATAGCAATAACAAGGGCGTACGCCAGGCACCTTGAATCTTGATTTTTTACACGTACAATCCCTTTTTTGCAACGTAATAATTCTTCATTTTGAAGTACTCCTTGCCGCAAACCGCCATAGCCACGTGGAATATCCACACGATGAAAATGCACGGTGAATGGTTCGTGCAGGAGAAATGCATTGTTACTTTGTAACACTCTTTCGAACGAGGCCCACATCGTTTCCAGTGTCAGGTTTCGCGCTTGGCGAAAACTCACCCAAAATGGTTTATTGGTATTCCGTGGCGATATTACGGATAAACCAACCATCGCCTCATCGTCGACATTGGCTAACAAATGGTCCAGCATTGCTTGGAAACTGTTATGTACATACTGGATGATATCGGTTCCTACGGGCGGTGCGTTGAATTGAATTTCGAGCATTCTGCCCTCGATGTTAAATCGTCTATAATGACGAGTGATTTCATTGCGAACAGTAAAACCCGATTCGGCCATGATTAGAAAAGGAGAAAACAAACAAACAGGTACGGTAAAACAAATATGTAATGGAAAAAAAGGAATTGAGCAGCGTGAATTTACTACAAAAGAAAAGAAGAAAGAAAAATCTTAATCATCTGATAAACAGGAAATCATAACGTTTATGATAAATTCTTAACTAAACAATTCATGTAAAGGTCCTGAGTTTGATTCCTGGCGGTGGCGTTCAGAATCTCATTATGAAAGCATATGTACTAGAAATCAAAGTTTTTTTTAAATAATTATGTTACTGAAATGAGTGTTTTATTGCTGTCAAACTCGAGAGCATTACATCAGCATATAACTGACCTACCATTCTATAGTGATAAAAAGAATGCATGAAATGAATGAATGTTTCATCAGTGCTGAGATGTGACAAAGTACGCGTAAGCATTTTTTCCACTCACAACGACCTTTAAATGATGCGTTTGCAAGTTGAAGAGATTCATCGAACATTAACGATACACATACGTAATTGTCGAAACAAAATCTGCATAGCGTATTTTTTTTATTATTATTGTGACTAAGCGGTTAGCGTACATGCTTCGGACGTGGAAGGCCCTGGTTCAAGCCTCGGTGGGTTTGCTTTCCACGTCGGGGCATGTCAAGCCTATTCTGAAATTTAATATTCTCACGCGTTATCATACATTCTTTTCAAAACTAAGCTAAATGGTTGACGTGCACACCTCATAATACATAAACGTACATAAATCGTCTATAATGACGAGTGATTTCATTGCGAACAGTAAAACCCGATTCGACCATGGTTAAAAATGAAAACAAACAAACAGGTACGGTAAAACAAATATGTAATGAGAAAAAGGAATTGAG
This sequence comes from Thermobia domestica, assembly GCF_964235325.1. Taxonomy (NCBI): domain Eukaryota; kingdom Metazoa; phylum Arthropoda; class Insecta; order Zygentoma; family Lepismatidae; genus Thermobia; species Thermobia domestica. The sequence goes on along the minus strand of NC_137457.1, from coordinate 298,923,679 downwards.
CAGCGTGAATTTGAGTTGATTTTTTGATTTTTAGTTTAGCGTCCCTTTCAGTAGCGAGGCTATATGAGACGTGGACCTACTGATTAACGTGGAATCCGAACCACATGAGCTCCCGCCGGGAATCAAACCCTGGTCTCCCACGCCAAAGGCGCGTATGCTAACCGCTTAGCCCAGGAAATCATAACATTCATGATAAATTCTTAACTAAGCAATTCATGTAAAGGTCCTGAGTTTGATTCCTGGCGGTGACGTACAGAATCTCATTATGAAAGCACATGTACTAGAAATCAAAGTTTTTTTTTTAAATAATTATGTTACTGAAATGTGTGTTTTATTGCTGTCAAACTCGAAACCATTACATCAGCATGTAACTGACCTACCATTCTATAGCGATAAAAAAAGAATGCATGAATGAATGTTTCAACAGTACTGAGATGTGACAATGTACGCGTAAGCATTTTTCTACTCACAACGACCTTTAAATGATGCGTTTGCAAGTTGAAGAGATTCACCAACCATTAACGTTATACATACGTAATTGTCAAAACAAAATCTGTATAGCGTAAATCTTTTTAACCACATATTCATGCACTCGTGGCTAAGTGGTTAGCGTACATGCTTCTAACGTGGAAGTCCCTGGTTCAATCCTCGGTGGGGTTTGCTTTCCCACATCGGAGCGTTGTCAAGCCTTTTCTGAAATTTAATATTCTCATGCGTTATCATACATTCTTTTCAAACTAAGCTAAATGGTTGACGTACACACCTCTGGCCCAGGTTCAATCCCGGGGCGGTTGCTCGAATATCACGTTAAGCTGAAGGGACGCTAATGCTTTCAAAGGGAATCGAACCATATTATTCTCAGGCATAGTTTCTGAAATTTTGTAATGCATTCTTTTCAAAACTAAGCATACACATTTTTCTGGCCATGGTTCAATTCCCGACGGGTGCTCGCTGAAGGGACGCTAAACCATATCATTTATCGTGCTTACTTCTAATGTGTGGGGGTTCCTGATTCGATCTCGTGAGTTTATTCGGGGTACTCCCACTTTCCCATTCCACTAATTCTTTCATAGCCTAAATATTTCGTACTAAAAGTAAAACAGTGTATGAGTGATCCACCCCACAAATATAAAATAAAAATGATTTTTCGAATCTTGTGTGAAAAATAAAATCTCACTGAACTTACCTCAAATTCAATGAACAAAAAGTCGGTGCAGTAAAGCTTCTTAAATAAAGACACTTTTCAAGAACAGACCTTCTCACACGATAGTTGAGAGCGGTGTAAGATTTGAAAAATGAAATTTAGATTTTTATTTAGGTCGCTGCGAAAACGATGTCACCGTCAGCCAATCAGAAACGAGGAAATTTATAAAATGACATCACAACGAACCAATCAAAACGCTCGCTGCTTTTGTCATGAATCACGAACCAAAACGATGTGTAACAATCGATCGTGACGTCATTCACGTTTCTCAATAGTTACAACATCTAGTATCGCAATTCCGATGCCAATTCCCTTCTGCCAGGATCATGTCACTACTTGTCGTAACTGTGACGACATTTCATTTTCATCATATTCCATACGAGAATGTCAATGTTTGCTTTTTTCATGAATCATGCTGACACGTTCGTAGTAAAACAAAAGTAATGCGATCCGCTGACGTTTGCATTTTCAATCATATGTGCTTCTATGTCGTCACACAAAGAAGTCTATCAGCATTTTATTTTAATCCACGTTACACTGTCAGATTTATTTTCTTAAAGTATATGTGTATCCTTTTCAAGAACCATGGTTCGAAACCCACCAAGCACGATTAAAAAACCGAATTCATTCATAGCTAAGCGGTTAGCATACACATCTTTGGTTTGAAAGACCTGAGTTCGATTCCTGGAGAAACATTTCTTAGGATTTTTCTAGAACTTGGTTTAAATTTCTAGTTCGAAAATTTTAAAAGTTTAGTTCGATAAAAAAGTTTGATTTGAGAAGTGTTACACTGTCAAATTTATTTTCTTAAAGTATATGTGTATCCTTTTCAAGGACCATGGTTCGAAACCCACCAAGATCGATTAAAACCGAATTCATTTAAGCGGTTAGCATACACATCTTTGGTTTGAAAGACCTGAGTTCGATTCCTGGAGAAACATTTCTTAGGATTTTTCTAAAACTTGGTTTAAATTTCTAGTTCGAAAATTTTAAAAGTTTAGTTCGATAAAAAGTTTGATTTGAAAATTTTTAGATGTGATTTACATCTTTAGTTCGAAACTTTTGTTTTTAAAAATGTTTTAGTTCGACAAAATTTTGTTTCAATTTTTTAGTTCGAAATTTTTTTTTGGGTTCGAAAATTTTTTGTTTGAAACTTTTTTGTTTCAAAATTTTTAGTTCGAAAATTTTTTGTTTGAAAATTTTTGTTTAAAATTTTTAGTTACAAATTTTTTTTAGTTCGAAAAAATTTTTAGTTTAAAATTTCTTGCACTCTGCGGAACCGTTTCGAAAAGAATCGGAGCAGTTTAGGTAAGAAAAATCTGGCAACACTGTTTCCATAATTGAAGCGCTTACTGAGCGTTTAAAAAATCGCTTAAACTCACAACAATGTGTTATAAGAAATCTACAAGCGACACCTCTCTTTCACCATTGTTACTTCCAGAGACATAGGCTACTAATTCAAGGACAGGATCTCCATCAAGGTAAACAAGCTGGTAATCATCTTATCTGCCAAAGAGAACGATAATATTTAATGTAAACTTCAGTACAATATCATGATACCAAAAAAGGGTTATTTAAGGAGGAGGTTGAACCCTTCATGGGAACTTTACGCATAACCATAAAAAGGGAACTAAATTCTAAGATCCCGGTCTAGGATGGATCGCCGTCATATCGCTCTGTATTTCCCTCATGAACTGGGGGGGGGCTAAGATCATGTGACTTCTATCCACCAATCAAAATTGAGGTACCAAAACACGCATCTTACACATAAAATAAAACAAATAAGTGAGGGGTTTTCCCATGTAACCTGTTCACTGTGTGGCGGGTCTAAAATCATGTGACCTCTATCAACCAATCAGAATCGAGGTACCAAAGCACTCATCTTACTCGTAAAAAGGGAACGAATTTCAAAAGTCACAGGTGCTTAAGATCACGTGACCTCTATCAACCAATCAAATTCAAGGTACCAAACCACTCATCTTACCCATAAAAGGGAACGAATTTTAAAAAATCCCTGAGCCTAAGATCACGTGACCTCTGTCAGCCAATCATAAACACTCATCTTACCCGTAAAAGGGAACGAATTTCAAATATCGCAGGGTGTAAAATCACGTGACAGCTGTCAACCAATCATAAACACACATCTTACCCGTAAAAGGGAACAAATTAGTGAGGGATTTCCCCGCAGGGTGACTCATGACGTCATACCACGTGACCTGAAAATTTGGATTTCCCGCGTGGGCGGGGCCTAATGTCACGTGACCTCTCTCAGCCAATCAGAATCGAGAAAATTTTTGGTGACTCGGCTGCATATACGGGGGGGACTACTACTGACGTGGACCTACTGATTAACGTGGAATCCGAACCACATGAGCTCCCGCCGGGAGTCGAACCCGGGTCTCCCACGCCAAAGGCGCGTACGCTAACCGCTTAGCCACGGAGGAGCTCTCACTTTCCTTTGAGGCAGTCGGACACAAATCATCACACTTATCTGCAAAAAGCACTTTTCAAATCGGATTATTGGGGGAGCCTCCAGTTCCAATGTTGGGGGACATGTCTCCCAATTTCCCCGGGATTTTTGCCCGTACCTACAGCTGAGACAATCCAGAATGAGGAGAGGGACATATTCTCCTCTGGCATTTATTGCAATTTGTGCCCAAGTAGCGGGTGTGGAATTAAGACATATTGATGAAACTACTAAACGAACTACAGCACGAAGTTCAGTTTGAACTACTACAGAATACGATTCTTTCTAATATACCGGTATATATATATATATATATATATATATATATATATATATATATATATATATATATATATATATATATATATATACCGGTAAAAGCTAAGAGAAATAAATTCCATCATACATTCCTTTATGGCAGACGGACACAAATCATAACACTTATCCCAAAAAGCACTTTTCACGTCAGATTATTGGGGGGACTGTTCCCCAGGTCTCAGATTGGGGACATGTCCCTCTCATCCTCCCGGGATTTGCGCCAGTGGCTCCCCCAATATTTTCTTCAAGTCGGCGCCTATGGACACACGAACTATCTTTTGCCAAGTCATTGCGGATTACAATATTGTCGACAGCCGAAAAATGGATAACGAAAACATAAACAAGCTAAACATCGCCAATTAAAATTTCGACACCTAGAAATGCTCTGCTTTACAGCTCATGGCTTGCAGCGATTTGGATACATTCTTTGTGTTTCTCTAGTTTAAGATTTTTTCAAACTTTATTTCGATTTTTAATTGTTTGTGAACACAATTTTATTTGATTTAACGTTCATTATTATGTCTTAATTTTTACACTCTGTTGCTTTTACTAATGCAAGATACATAACCCATAATGAAAACTTAACTGAACCGTGTCATGTCAATAAATAAATAAATAAATAAATAAATAAATAAATAAAAAATAGAATAAATAAATAAAAATAACCGACGTACATTCCATCGACGACATAACATCAAAAGCACATATCCACGACACCTATTTTAACGTCATAAAACATTTGTATTTGTAATGATTTTACACTAGAAACCCTACGCTTGTAATGATTTTTCACTAGTATCTCTACACTTGTGAACAGAGGCGGTCTGGGAGTACAAGGGCCCACCCGAGTTGGTCTGGAGTCAGGACTGTCCTTTTAGGAATGAACCTTTAGCTGAAGACTTGGATACAGTGTTGTCAGGTCCCGTCAAAATTCCGCAACGTTCCGCTACCCTTACTGAAATTCCGCTATTTTGCGAGCACACTATCCGAGGAAAGTGAAGGAAGAGAGGATTGGGGAAGGAAGGAAGCGGCCAGGGACATAAGTTAGGTACCATTTGCCTGGTGTAAATGAGGAACACCCAGGAAAACCTCATTCAGTGTGGCTAGCCTGAAAAAGGGCCCGGGACCGCTCTCACCGAAGGCAAGAGCGTTAGCGACCCCTTCCTCTTTATCGACTCCAGCTTTTAAAAAACTATGATTGCATCAGCAATAAAAAACCTCCTTTTACCCGAGTTTTGGAAACAAGTAAAAAAAAAATAATAAAATAAAAAATCATGTTAAAAACTAAAGATTTGCAAGAAAGGAATGGTGCGTTTCATGGTACTATTTCCCATGTACTTTATACATATGATAAAAAGAAATTGTCCCAATCTAATGCCCTGTTAATTCACACAGCTTTGTAATGTCTTCGTTACTCTTGGATAAGAACATGGAGAATTTCCATAAAAATTCTCCTACAGTAAGGAAACCGTTTTAGACATGAAGTTGGAAACGCAACTTGTGACGTTGGAAAGAATCGGGTTCCCTGAAGACAGCGGTAATGTTAGAAATCGGTCCCGTGGCCTGAAACCCAAGAATTTGGGCCGCACATGTTTGGTTCAGGTCCCTTCTCTTCGATATCAAATATATTGCGCTATACCTTACTGATATACAGCATCAGTATTGTCTTGTAATGTTCGGTTGAATAACATTCAGGCAGTGTAATAAGGAAACTTACTTTTTTCAGCCATAAGCATGGAGAATATGGCATCAACATCCTTTGGGCCCGTTTTCTTGGGCTTCAGGCCCCGGGCCAGATTTACGATATCACCGATATGCTAAGGGGAATCCGATCCTTTCCAAAACCTTCATGTTTCGTTGGTGAATAGAAGGGACCGATATCTGGGAACATCAGGCTCAATTTGTGACATCACCAGAGCCGTAGCTAGAGATTTCGGCGCCCGGGGCGAAGTAGAATTCGGCGCCCCTAAACTCATCTTACTAATCTTACCAATCATTATATATATATATATATATATAAGAAAAGCAGCTTTTGTTGTTATGCTACGCTGAATTTTTATAAATCTTCTTGGAAAGACCATTGCAACAACTAAAAACGATCATTATGTATTCTTTTTTAAATAAGAGTTGTTTCCAAGAGTCTTATTTTGGGCTTTTTGTTAAGATTCACAAAACTACGTTTGGTTGTATACAAATTCACTAGGAGAAGAGTTCAGGAAAATTACTACTATGTACAACGTTTAATACTATCGATAAGAAATTATATTTCAATACATTAAAAACTATGTGCTTCTAAATTGTTCGAAATGGGTGACAGTATTAATTTCCAATAATAATTGTAAACATTTTAATTTTATTCTGTATGTGACCACATCAATAGCATTTTAATTTCGATCTTTTTACGGTAAAAAATATTTTGTGAAATGTAATGGAATTTCAGAAGGAACCTTCTTTGTGAATTTCTAAATATTGATCGATGGAGGTGAAGAATATGTTCAATGTTTGTACTTAAAATCCAAAATATACTTTGGTTACTACATATGTCTGAAATTATAGTAATTACTTAATTTCTTAATGAATGAAAGTTCCGAATTTAAGCTACTTATTATTAATTAACATATTAAAATACACTAACACGTACTTATATTAAGTGTGTGCCTACTTATGTTTTGTATGTATGTAGATAGATAAAAACATCACACAACTAGACACGTATGCACAAAATAATATGCTGACAATACAAAAAGTTGATGAAAAATGACCCCAATAAATTCCTTCAAACTGGAAGAATTTCATATGTTAATGGAATTTAAAAATAAATCATTGGTAGTGATTAGTATCTAAAAAAGTTGAACTTCTTTGGGCTAAGTTCTGATCCCTTAAGTCCCTATTCTACAACTGCTTGAAGTTCGAAAATGTTATTCTTCCCCTCGTTTACCTTTATTTTTAATATTATCGCACAAACAGCAGCTTGAATGTGTCTCTTCACTCTTCTCACTTTCATATCTTCATTCTCACCGTCGCACAGTGGGGCCGAACCAGGCAATTCTTAGCAAAAACTCGAAGAATGAAGTAAAAGATTGACTTGATATAATTTGTTATAATGAAGCCTTAATAGTGTACACGTAAGACAGTGTGCAGGAAAATAAGTGATAGCAACTTACAATGAACTCACGGGACGTGTAAATTTGATTATCCGCTGTTTCCAACATCTAGTCATACTTCTCTGTCATTCACCAACAGAACTAAACTCTAGTCAAACATATTTGATTAATGGTGGCGACATTTTGAAACGCCGATGCTAAACAATCTATGAACCATATTAAAATGATGTTGATCAATTCAGTATTGTGTTTTTGTGATGCATGCACAGAAGTGACATTGGAATCAACTGTAATGAGCCTCCGCTCGCTCCAGCTCAGAGTGTTCCAATCAAGATATAAAATGAGCTCACGTAATGCACGATGCAATATATGAAACAACCTGAACAGGTTACTGATGCTTGTAAATCATAATATGTTTAATGTATCTGATAATATATTCATATCGAGAACTTGTGATGAGATAATTTTTATGTATTGAAGGTCCTTGCATCTTCATTGTTATAACGAATCCTCCACAACTTTGAAATAATTTTGAGAAGCAAGAACTTTTCTTCAATTTTATTACTCTTCAGTTGTAAAATGAATAAGTACACTCTTTCCTTTCATACATAAGAATATAAGCCAATCGTAAATTGCCAAATCAAAGCATATTGCCCATGCGTTTCTTTATGTCAATCATATAATCTGTTATATAATTTAGGCGCGAATATAAGGGATATTTCCTTTTATGATGTAAAACTCTGTTTTTGATTAAATAATGTCGAAATAACATTATTGTAGCCACTGCATACGCCGAACTAATTGATTTCAATTTTCCGCTTCATATTGCGAATTCTTATTTTTGCCAAGAATTCAGTGCTTTGGCCCCACTGTGCGTCGTGATTAATCCGATTGGGTAGAAAAACGTTTTGAAGTCAGCAAATTCATCACTGTCAAAACGCCGAACACGACTTTGCTCGTTTCTGATTTTGAAAATGCTCATGCGTACACTATAAGTCATTACTCGGCACCTTGTATACCACATGTCATTAAAAAATCATGTATAATAAATCTTCAAATAATAAGTAAAAACTTGTTGTGACTTATTTAAAGTCTTGCATTGCGAGCGAAGCGAGCAAGAAAATTTTTAAGAAATCTATGTATTTCATTGATAACCTACAGCAATATTTATCTAATAGGGCGCCAATACTTTCTGGGGGCGAATCGTCTTTTACTCATGTTCAACATCACTTTTTCTTTTTCCTTGCTCGTGCGGCGCCCCCTTGCTGTCAGCGCCCGGGGCGGGCGCCCCGCTGGCCCCCCCTTAGCTACGGCTCTGGACATCACCACTGTGCTCTGGGGACCACGACCTTTTCAGTGCCACATCCCACGTCCAAGAACTACATATTTCATTGGTGAATAGAAGAGGCCTAAGTTCGAAACTTTGGGGCCCGATTTCTGGGGCTTCGAGACCATTTTCTGACATCACCGGTATGCTCAAAAGAACATCATTTATTGTCACCATTCGCGTTCAACAACTCCATGTATAACACGGTTTCCTTACCGTAGGAGAATCAGCTCCATGATCTTTATATGTTAGCGATTGCACATCTCATTATTGGATACATAAATTATGGACGAGATTACATTTTCGAGTTAACAACTTACATGTATTGTTTTAGACTGTTTTATTGTCTTATTGATTTTTCAACAAACAAGGCTACGGATTGGAAATGAAATGAAATCTTTAAGTTTTACGTCCCACGGTTATGCCGGTTAGGCTAAAGGAGACGGTGATGATGAGAGATGAGTGAAATGGTGGAATGAAGAAAGTGGGAGGAAACGGGAGAACCCCGAGAAAACCCACGAGCACGGTGTTTGTCCACCACAAAGTTCACTTGGCGGGGGCTGGGATCGAACCCGGGACCCCAAGCACCAGAGGTGAACGCTCTACCACTGAGCCACCGCGCCCCCCCAAGGCTACGGATTGGGTAGGGGTCTCCTTTCACTAGTGCCCTCCCTTCATTAGCACTGCGGGCCCGTTAGTTACACCACTGGTTACCAAGGGCGACGATTTCTCTGTAGCTTTGGGGGGCCCATTCATAAAAAAATACATATAACAAGAGAAAATACATATAAAAATACATATTCGTAAAAATACAGGGGGGCACATAAGCTTTGCCCCCCTCCCCAGCATCGGTGCCCTTGCTGGTTACTGTGACCACCCACGGAGTTTTGAAATAGTTATAATTAATCGAGCAATATCTTAAGTGATTTTGCAGACGGCAGAGCCCACCCGGAAATTTCCGAACATCCGGGCGGTCCAGTGGGCCCCTGCGTGTAAACCTAAAAAACAGGTGTATTACTTAGTATTTGATTCTTCCGCCTGGAGAAGTTTGTTCCTTATAAACATGTCTTTCCACGCAGAACATTCAATTTTGCTCTTAAATTTTGCAAAATGTGGTGTGCTTCACCTTGACCAGCACCGAATATAATAACCGAATTCACATTAACGACAATCTTTCAGTTGAATCCTTCCGAACATCCTTATTTAAGCATATGATAAACGAGTTTGAACATCGACATGGATCGATTACAATAATAAATGAAGGCTACAACTCGCAGTATTATATGTGTAATCAGAAGTTGATTAAGTTTGTACATCTGTTATGGCAACGAAACAGGAGTATTTAACGTGGACAGGTAATGAAAACCAATATTTGACTCTTACGTAATTTTTTAAAGATCGTAAGCAACAAGCGCTCCAAGTTGGAGGATAGTTATAAATCAACTCCGAATGCTGGATGACCTGGATTTATTGCTTTCCTAACGTTTCACTTGAAGAGCTATCAATTAATTATTAAGAAAAATAGAAAGTAAATAAATATAAACTTTGAGAATTAAAAGCTCACGGCACAGGGCGAGTTGCATAGGAATTTGGAACATTTATAAACTAAATCGGTAATTTTTAATTAGGAATATCAGATGCTTAGTTAAAAATTGCTTTTCCAATTGTTCGGATGTATCGATTTCGTACTGTACTGTTTTAGATCCACATACTGGCATTAGATACTCACGTTTGGAATCAAGAAAGTTAATCTTAGTACCATAGAAAGTGTTTATGACTGAAAGAGATACATTACTTGGCGCAGATTCATCTTAGGATTAAGGCGGATTTTCATGCCCGCGTTAGAACGGAAGCATCACATGTAGCGTATTCACCGTAAATTATTTTCGTTTTCATACATCCGTGGGTGTATTGCGCCAAATTACTACTCCCTAGCTAATGCGCATGCGTAAAATAGAAAGTTTGCGACTTCCGCCATGTTAGTCAGTGAATACAATAGTGTACGCGCGCTACTTCCGTCAGAATTGAACAAATTTCTACTCTGACGCGAGTGTAGGGGCCGCGGTGGCTCAGTGGTAGAGCGTTCACCTCTGGTGCTTGGGGTCCCGGGTTCGATCCCAGCCCCCGCCAAGTGAACTTTGTGGTGGACAAACACCGTGTGCGTGGGTTTTCTCGGGGTTCTCCCGTTTCCTCCCACTTTCTTCATTCCACCATTTCATTCATCACTCATCATCACCGTCTCCATTAGCCTAACCGGCATAACCGTGGGACGTAAAACTCAAAGATTTCTGACGCGAGTGTAGCGCGCCATCTCCGATGCGTGATTTCATTGGCTGTTTAGCACAATCGCTCGCAACTCACGGAGGTAAAGGACACATGAAAATCCGCCTTTACTTGTGATGGGTACAAATACGCATTCGGATGTATGCCATTAAAGCGACTGTGTGATAAACCAACTTATGCGAGAACCACTAGAAAGCACGAATGCTATCTAACCGAGTCAGTTCAGGAGCGCAACTGGGGAACGTATGCGAAAGTTCGTAGGGAGCAGGCGCGTCAGCGACGGTAAGTGTGCACATAAACTAATAATTATTTAAAAAGAGAAAAAAAGTTTTTATTGTTGACAGATTGGTATTTTGAAACAAGAATATTTCTGTAAATTTTGCAAATCTATGCAGGCCTGAAATAGGGCAGTACCATCGATTTTTACAAAGGTTAATATGTACTTTAAGATAAAATGAAGAAGCTATGTAGTAATAACATAATGCGCCACCATATTCTTAATCTGCACTAATATATGTGTAATTACTATATAGTCCGTGAGAACACTGCAACACAGGCAACGTCTTGGGTATTATAACACCCTGTATTTCACAGCAAACCCCTAGTTAAAACGTAGGGGTTTTTCCTTCCATTTCCTTCCATACATGATAGTAGGTAACGAACATAGTCTGCTGTGCTTAGGTTAAAAATGTGTCTTTCATTACAGAAGTACTGTATACATCCTGCCTTTTGAAAAAAATGGACCCTTAGTATCTTCAAAAACGTATTTATTTCAAATTTCATTTCTCCATCCACACCTACTTTAGGACGACGTAAATACATGATGTTTCGAAAGGAATGACTTGGTTTTAAAAGTCTATATATATTGATAAAAACATACTACAAAAATGGAATAAACTGCAAAATACTCACAAAATCTTCAAGTTTTAGCTATGCTATTTCAAATGCTCTGTGTGTCCACCAGCAGCAGCATGAACAACATCTAGATGATAGTAAACATCTAGACGATAGTAATTCGTCATAAACTTTATATTATGTGTCCGCGTTGGCAAGATTCTAGATTACTGGTCCCCCTTTCCACTGAGCAGTAATAAAGACACAAAACAACGTGCCCCCGCGGGGCTCTAACCCGCCTTCAGTCGCTAACGCTCGCTCGGCAGTACTGTGTAAATTAAATGTATAAACTTTAGTACAGAAAGAAACCCACCCAGCTACTAACCTACACGGGGGACCAGTAATCTAGAACCTTCCCGTCTGCGTTTACAGCAGTTATGGCGGCTGTTATTCTCTTTATTACTTCGTCTATGTCACGAGGTAAAAGAGGGATGAACATACTGTCTTTCACATATCTCCACAGAAATGTTGCTTCATCACTGAAAATTAATCGTGATGAAAATGTATCGTCTTCCATGTCCTCTAGTAGAGTATAGCAAAAGTCAACCAGTTTTCTTTTATCACCAACCCGAATAGCTTGCACTACTTGCAGTCTATATGGTTTATAGACCAAACGACGTCTCAACACTCGCCGAACAGACGTATAAGGCATTGCCAGTTCGCTATTGCGCGGTAAGTAGACTTCTGCGGACTCCGCGCAAACGTTTGCCGAATTCTTTCCACCATTTCATCGGAAGTGCGAGGCTGACCTGGACCTACCTTTGCACAAGCCTGTCTCTTCAAATTGGCGATGCCAACGACGAATGTTTTTCGATGCAGACGGATCAACCAAACGGCGACGAAAAACACACTGAACCGAAATAACTGACTCATTCTTTACAAACGGCATCACATAAAACGTCTCCTCTTGAGCGGACGCCATCGTACTTCTGACTGACTGCAAACTGAGAAGACGCATTGACTAATATCTAATGACGATCTTTCTGGAACTCTAGGCTACACCCATTCAAACAACACTCATTTCCTTGCCGACACGTCCCATGTTCCGTAATTATTACCGCCCCAAATCAGGCTATTCTTTTTGAAACACAGTGTATAATTAGTAATGATAATGTGCTTCTGCCCACAGTTTGTCCCATATTGCCTAAGAAAACAATTAACTATTTTAATTATGACGCTTTTACTACTGGATATTTGCTTCATGACCCGCGTCCAGGAGTGAAAGGGACAAAGCCAGGCGAGTAACTCAGCAGGTTATGGCAGAGAATATACCTGAAGACTAGAATCTACTTTAATCGGGATGAGTAGTAAGATTAGGAATTTCATTCTCCGCCATTTTTTTTTTTCAATTACTACAAGTTCTAAATCATGTTTTAACATCTTTTCCTAACTATTTGTACGCTTATCTAATTTCACTATATTCACCGATGGATAGATGTTTAATATTTAAAACGACGAAAGGAGAGCACGGTGGTTCAGTTGCAGAGGACTGTGGTGTAAGGGGTCCCTGATTTGACCTCAGGTCATATGTTTGTGGTGGACAACATCATGTTAGTGGGTTTTGTCGTGGTTCTCCCATTTCCTTCCACATGCTCTTTCCGCGTATTCTTTCATAATGATTCATTTTCGTTAATTATCCGTTTCTTTTAGCCTGAAGGGCATACTGAGGGATGTTACTCTAGAACAGCCAGTCCCGGTCCAAAGAACTCTTTTATCCGGCCCGTCTGACTCCTAATTGTAAATATACTTCATACATAATCTTAAACTGAATTGAAAATACTTCCTGGATTACTGATGTCCACGTCGGAAAATATCATTCGCGTTGGAATATCCAGCGTATCACGGAACATTGAGATACTAATTCAGAACCTGAAGAATCAAATTTTCTACTGAAATGGTAAATAAATATTTTTCTACCTTTCTTTTAGGAAATAAATATTTTGGTTACCGCTAACAGTTTCTGTGTTCCTTTCATGTTAGTGTACGACGAACGAGTTCTCCAATAAATACGGCCATTCGATTGTTATGAAAATGTTAAACATTGTCTTATACGGCCCTCAATGCCAGTAAGTCCTCTGTGATTGGCCCACCCTCTGTCCCTTATTCCAACTTGGACATACCTGCTCTAAAAGTTTTCATTTTAGACTTTTAAGTCTTAGAGAGCAGTTATGTCCTGTCTGTCGAAGAGAGAGATAAGGAATGTCGGGAAGCGTTTTTAATTTTTTTTTCTTTTGGAATCGATACAACGTTCCGAGAATAGGTTCAATCTTATCCGTTAACCTTCTGTTAAAACGAGAGGTGCTAGTTTCAACGTTGATAGCCATAAAACAGAAACCGTAACACGCATCGACAAGCGATTTTTTGGAATTGATTTAGCGTCAAAAGGAAAGGTACCGTCTTTAACTCTACTAAAACCGGAAAGGGAGAAGACTTACTACAACTTCGATTTCCATATTAATCTCTGTAGAGACAAACAACAAAAGGTAGAGAATAATGACATTTTGATATGCATTCAAGTCCAAGGAACAGGTTCCACCTTTGATTTTATCCCTCTATTGCAACTAGTGGTTATAGATGTTCTACTTTAAGTATTGAGTATTGAATTCACATAGTTTGGAAGTCTATCATAGTTTCACACTGTGAAACGAAATACACTTGTTTATTTCGTAAAAGACAAACATACGCTTTTCACATAGAATAGAATAGAATAGAATATTTTATTGTCATTGAGCTTTACAAGCAATAGACAACGTCCGAATGAAATATACATAGCTATAGATACAGATATATATATAAAATAATCATTACATACAGACAATCAGTTATTGGTTAATATTATTATGAACAATCTAATAATATTTGAAATAAAGTGATACTGCAAACTAGGACACAATGTCTTGACATTCAATAAACTCTTGAATCGAGTAAAATGGATTCGTTATTAACCAGTCATATAACTTTTTCTTAAAAACCTTAAATGGCAGCTGTTGTATGGAGGATGTTAGTTTATTAAATAGCTTTGGTCCTATAACTAAATAACTATTTTTGATCTTCGATAATCTAGTTAAGGGTATATCAATTTTCTTACACAATCTAGTATTATATGTATGTACTTCATCTCTGAGTGTCATATTTGCCAGGTTTTGCTTAGTGTAAAGTAGCACTTGATAAATATATACATTAACTACTGTCATTATCTTAAGCCTGATAAATAGTGGTTTGCAGTGTTCTTTATCATGTGTTCCAACAATAATCCTGATGGCTTTCTTTTGCAAAACTAGAACATCATGTGCTTGGCTACTGTTACCCCAAAGCAAAATCCCATATCCAATTATGCTGTGGAAAAATGCAAAATATGAATTCCTCAGATACTCATAAGGAACTGTATCTTTCAATTTTCTTAACAGAAAGAGCACTCGGGAGAGCTTTGTACATACATATTTGACATGTTGTTCCCAGGTTAGTTGTCTGTCTATACGTATACCAAGAAATTTAAACTCAGATACATCATAGTTTCCTCTATCATTGCAGTGATTGAGACTAAAGGTTACTTTTTTTGTTTTATCTTGATTTAGCACAAAACCATTTCTTTTAAACCAGGTCGCTGCCTCTCTTAATGCAGTTTGAGCTTCTATATACACTTCTTCAAAGCTTGTATTTATGTTAAGTAGCGTAGTGTCATCCGCGTATAGAATTGATGTGGTATTAGTATTTAGAGGCAAATCATTTATCATTATTAAAAATAGTACCGGACCCAGAACAGAACCCTGCGGTACCCCATATTTCACTTCTAAGATGTTTGAATGCATGTTGTTAACACTGACTATCTGTTTACGTTCCTTTAAATAGGATTTTACAAAGTTTAAACTGCTACTGCGGAATCCGTAATACGCTAACTTATCACATAGAATTTTATGATCTACACAATCAAATGCTTTACTTAAATCGCAGAATGTAGCTAGAGCAAAACCCTTATTTTCAAAAACTTCATATATTTTTTTCGTTAGTGATTCTACTGCATCAATTGTGGATTTCCCAGATCTGAATCCAAATTGAGCTTCAAGAATTATGTTTTGCTCAGTCATATATTTATATAGCTGATCTTTAACAATAGTTTCCATAATTTTAGAAAAAACTGGAATAAGGGATATTGGATGGTAATTAGATGAACACGATCGATCTCCCGTTTTGTATATAGGAATAACTTTTGCTATTTTAAGTGCTTTAGGAAAAATACCTTGAGAGAAACATTTATTGAAGCATATTGCAAGGGGGTGCGCAATTTGATTAATGATAGCTTTTATAAGGTTGTTCGATATGTCAAATATATCCTTACTGTCCGAAGTTTTCATTTTTTTAACTACTTTTATGACATCATCAGGGCTAACATGGTTAACAACAAAAGAACTGTTAAATGGAGTATGTTGAGTTAAATACTGATACATATTTACATTAGTATCTGCATTGTTTTTCTTGATTTCCTCTACGGAAGTAACAAAATACGTGTTAAGAGTATCAGGCGACAGCGTAACATTATTGTTGTTATTATTATTACTATTGCTTACCTTGTTGATTATCTTCCATGCAGTTTTGCATTTATTTGATGCTAATTCAATGCAATTTTCATTGTATGTTGCTTTCGCTACCTTTATTGCAGATTTATATTTACTCCTTTGAGACTTATAAATATCACTGGATTCACTAGTCATTTTATTCTTATATATATTATAATACTGCATTACTTTAGCTTTCATGGCAGAGAGTTCTGGGGTATACCACGTTCTTTTACCTAACTTTGTTTTCTTTGATGAATTATATCGGACCTCCCTTTTAGGCACACACATATCAAAAATATTTAGAAACTTTGTTAAAAAAAGATCAAATGTATCGCTGGCATTTAAATTATCATACTTAATGTTTACTTCCCAGTTTATACACGATAATTGTTGAATGAAACTTTACAAATTAGTTTCTGTGATGGGCCTAGTTGCTATAAGTTCGGTGGTGGGAAAACTAAAGTTGCAGGATTCTACTTTTGTTGTACTTAGATTGACTAGCAGGGCATCATGATCTGAGAAAGGAAATTGACATACATTACTGGTTAAATATTCCGTTTTTACATTGGTAAATGCATTATCTAAGCACGCTCTGCCTCTAGTCGGTTTACGGTTAACCACTTGAAGATTATGTTGTCTGAGTAGATTAAGTAACTCATGGACAGTTCGTTTGTCAGTAGTCACATCAAAATGTGTATTTACATCGCATATACAATAATACGCCTTTATACATGTATAATATTCCTTTCACAGTAGAAGCCTATTCATCATTTGCACAGTACAGAGGTACAGCAGGTGAAGACATTGGCTTACACCTTGGTTATTCTGGACAATGCTATACTGAAAAGGTACCTAAAAGAACCGTAGTACTTGGCGTAACAGCTCTTTTTGTGGGCCTTAGCAGCTACAACGCCATCTGTTAGCAACCGGCTGAACTACTTCGAGCCTAGCGACGAACAGTGGTCAGCGCGCTGTGTCATCCTGTCTCTAAAAGGCGTATCAGCAGCTTTCTAGACCTAATGGCCGTCACGTCTTTTTATTCACGTAACTCCCCAGTTTGCCTCACGACGCTCGTGGACACCGAAAATTGGGAAACACCAGCCGGAAATCGAATCCGGGACCACACGGACGTGAGTCCAACGCTGTAATCACTAGACTACGGTGTCCCCCCAAAAGGTGCCTAAAACTCTAAATTAAACCAATGTGCTGGGTGCTTTTCTTATGAAGTATACACGTATACTGTATTTGTTTCTTGTTCTCCGATCGAGCAATTGTGTAGATCGTTATGGAGTCAAATAAAATTTCTGCTGACATCCCTATTCAATCTTATTCATTGATTTACTTGTTCTCTGATGCCGTGGCTACTACTTATCTCGTAGGTACGTTATATGCATGTTACACCCTAGCCACTATCTGATATCATTCACGTTACATTTAAATTTTCTATGAAGCTCTATTCTTATTCTTAATGGAAAAAAAATCTATCATCTTGGTTTTCCAGAGGTTCGAGATAATTTCCGTCAATGGAGGGAAGATAAGGAGCGTAGAAGTCGAGATGTGGTGGAATTGTGGGAGAACGTCCTCAAAAAGAAGATTCATAAGCTGGGCGATGAGAGTAAGTAGAAATGAAAACATTTTTCATTGTCCTGTATACTTTAAATATTTTTTTTTTATTAATTATTTTATTTCAGTGTTATTTAACAATAGACAGAACAATGCAGTCTATATAAGTAAAAGAAATAATATAATGATGCTTGCTTACTAACTTTCTCCTAGAACCCTGCACCAATATTGACGATTTTTGGTACTTGAGGGCAACATGGCGTGACACGTTTTTGGTACTTCTTCGGCAACGGGGGTGAAGGGGTGAGGGGAAGAGAGCGACATGTAAAAGACGGCTAAGTACTCGTAGACTGCTACACCGATTTGGATGAGTTTTGCTACATAAGTAGACCGTAGCTTAACCTTTAAATATCGATTGATGCAACTGCTGCATTAACGCTTTAAACCTCATAGCAGGATAATTTTGATATCAATGTGTTCCTGAACGATGAAGCTTTCCGCCGATATGCATTTTACGTATGTGGGGTACTATGGCGGAGGGGGAAGGGTAATGTTCGTGCTTTTTTTTTTTTTTTTTTACGTCAAGTTTTTGGGGGTCCATTCCGCCCCTTGGGGTATACTCATAAAAGTTGGTAGGGCTATGTGAAGCAGTGAAGTAGTCCACTACATGGTAATACTCTGTATGTGTACTTGTTGCTTATATGAGGGGAGGGAAGTTGGCCAATTTTTTGAGTCTCAGTTTTTGAACGTAAATTACATTTATTTTCAGAACGGTTACATATAAGACATCTTTTCAGTGAATTGGTCTAGAAGCATAATTCTAGTTGCTGTACATGATGTATGCAGCAAAAATGATATGCATATAACGTGGTACTATGGTGGCGATGCGACAGGGGCGAATGTCAAATTCAATTAATTTTTCTTTGTGCATAACTTTTATTTTTTTTTTAGAATATTTCCTTTGTCAGCAATGGCTATCATTTTATTATATTATTATTGTCTCAAGTGTGTAACATCATTTTGTCAGCGTAGGGTGATTGCAAGAGTTTCCAGGGCTCCCAAATTATGTTTTTTCCATATTTTTAGGACTTTTTTGTTTCTTCTTCTTCTTCTTGGACGAGTTGGATGAAAATTGCACAAATGTTACCTCGTTGGAATCTGTGTTCCAATAAGCTTTCCAACGAAGTATCAGTCAAGGCTGTGATAATTAGGAAATCACGAGGGCCCCCAACGTAAGAGTTAACGATTTTTTTTTAAATCCCTGGCGATCATTGAAAGGTTAATTTGGATTTTTAGCACATTTTCGGCAAGGGGGGTGAAGGGACGAAGGAGTGGCATGTAAAAAAAAGCGAAAACTACCGGTCTTAGTGTCGAATCCATAGTTTTCGGGGTCACAGATGAATAGTGATTTTTCCCGATGACGTTTAAATCCAAATTCATTTCCCATCGGCATGGTTGGTGAGGGTTGTGCTGGGAAGGGATGACGTATACAAATAATCGAAAAAGATAGATATTAGTGTCAAGTTCATAGTTCATAGTTGTTGTGGTCGCTGAGATGAATAGTGACACTCCCCATGCCGCGGTTTAAGTCCAAATTCATTTTCCATGCGTATCCTAAGAGGGGAAAAAAAAACTGGTTTAAATCCAAAAGACCGGGTTTAAACAAATAAAACCTGTTTTTTTTGGCTTTTCCAATAAAAACCATGGTTTTTGCCAACCCTGCAAATAAATCTGTCTGGTCAAAGACAGATTCCACATATAAAATAGTGTGTTACGAATTCTACATATAAAATATTAATGCGTATATATATTAATAAATCTTGTACATACGTAAACCGCCATTTTGTTAATTAGTATTCATTGCATCCTATCAGGCAATTGAGCGACAAACAAAAGCATTTGTTGATGGATGCATATCAGAGTGAAAAATCTTTTCATCATGTCATTAGTGTAGCAGTAAAAAGGATTACTACACACCAAACAATGGGCCAGAGAAATTCGAAAATGTATGTTATAATTTAATACAGGCAGTTCAAAGTAAGATATTATTATGTAAAATCTTTTAAAATGTTAACGAAATTACGAATATTTCCGTCAATAACAATACTAATGTTTTTAAATATTTAATAGGATAAAGAAGATAATTTACCATAGTATTTTCATTAATTTATATATATCACCTATGTCCTAAAGATTATGCTTACTGGATGCTAGAAATTGAGTTTACTTTCTAAGGAGTTTATTTTACCAAATCTCTGTCCGTTCCTTCATCTGGAAGCCAAAAACTCTCAAGAACTATGTCAATCACCAAATTTGGTCAAAAGTAGTTCTTTGGAGCCGATAACCAAACCGGAAGTGTTAGTAATGAAGTATTTCCGACTTTAACATTGCTCGCTATGGAGTAGAAACGGTAATACATTTACCGATTTCTGCAATCGGTTAAGCGTGCCAAGAATACATTACATCTTCATTCTCAAGTCTTTATTACTAAAGCCGGAAATGGTAGAAATCAACTACGATTTTGTTTCAGTGTTTATTTATTCAACAATCACTAGATACAGGTCGGAGGCCATTTTGTACTGGATACCTAACAATGACAATAACAATGGCATGGACTTGGGGACGTATCGGACAAGGCCTGTTTGGTAGGTACCATCCCGACATTTACCTGGTAAACCTGAAGAAAACCATGGGAAACCCGTCAGGATGATCGGCAGCGGGAATCAAACCCACGACCTGCCGAATGCGAAGCCAACGCACAATTACTTGAGGTACTAGAGCAGAAACGCTGATAGATAGCCAGAAGCGGTTTTAGGGAATCAATTTAGCGTTCTAAGAATAAGTACCATCCTCTCTCGTAACCTGCTATTCAAACCGGAAGTGGTAGAAATCAACCACTTCCGGTTTTATCATTGATTGTTATAGAGTGAAGACGGTAACAGTTAGCGACAGGTGGTTTGCTGTAATCAATTAAGCGTCCCAAGAATATATTCCTTCTCCACTCTCATCTCTTTACCGGTAGTGGTATAAATCTATTAGCACTTCCCGTTTAACCTTTAAACGCTCATTGACGCAACTGCTGCGTCGAGGCTTTAAAACTGCAATAGCTCTGTCCCTAATTAAGCTAGGAATATAATTTTGATATCAGTGTGTTCCTGAAGGACGAAGCTTTCCGCCGATATGCATTTTATGTATGTGAGGAGGGTAAAATTTCGTTTTTTTTTTCATCATTTTTTTTTTTGGGGGGGTGGCCTTTCTTCCCTTGGAGGTACACTCTTAAAAATTGGTATGTGAAGCAATGAAGTAGTCCACTACATGGTAATACCCTGTATGTGTACTTGTTTCTTAAATGGGGGAGGGAATGGTTAAATTTGGCCAATTTTTTGAGTCAGTTTTTTAACGTAAATTACATTTTTGTTTCTCCTTCTCGTACGAATAGGGCGGGAATTGCACAAATGTTACTTCGTTGGAATCTGAGTTCCATAAGCTTTCAAATGATGTATCAATCGTGATTCTATGATAACTAGGGGAAAGGAGTCACCAGGGGCCCCAACGTGAGAGTTTACGATTTCGTTCCAGTCTCTGACGGGTGCAGAAAGTTTAAGTAACAATTGGGAAACCATCACGCCATACAAACCAAACTTCTTCACGTGCTGTACACATTTCACTGCTACTTGTAAATTTTCTGATATAACTCTGGAAACAATTAAGTTCCTTTATTATTTTATTTTATGTGTCATGCGTTGAGGTATTGTAGTGCGAATTCCCATCTTCGTCGCCAGCTCTTTCTTCAAACATCAACTATAAATTTATCACATCACGTAGCATTCATCGTTGAGGCACAGAAGTATCTAAACAAAAATGTTTCTAGTAATAAAAAAAGCTTTTGTTGTGGATAATGTCGAGTTATTTGTACATATTTTTGTTACTGGAAGAATTGTTTTTGTTTAGATATTTCTATACCAGACGCACATGCCGTGTAATATGATGAAACCCTTATTTAGGTAGTTGCTATTCTGTGCTCTAGCACAGGGCGACAAAATTTTGATTTTTTTTTTTTTTTTTTTTTTTAAGTTTCACAATAACGTAATATTTAAAACGCAATCTGCAGAGTCCCGCGGAAGGGCAAGAAAATGTTAATGTGTTTAATTCGCTCTGATTACAGTAGTTACTAATTAGCTAGCTTATCTGATTATAAATTTTTAAAAAGTCATCCTTTTCCATCCCCGCCCCAAGGGGTGAGGATGAACTTGAACATCATGAAAACTGATATCGTTAAACTCAGCGATCTCCAAAACTATTAATTCAATACTAATATCTGTTACTTTTGATTACTTTTAAAATCTCGCCCTCTCCCTGTGGAGTGGAGTATGACCTTGAATTTGAATTTGATTAAAACTGTCACTATTCATCTCAGCAACCCAAAAACTGTGAATTCAACTCTAATATTGACCGTTTTCGATTATTTTTAAAATGCTCCCGTGTTATTCTTAGGCTAGTTGCCTTGTAATCAAGTGGTCCCGGGTTCGATTCTCGGCGGGGACACAAGTGGTTCGGATTCGAAGTTAAGCTGTAGGTCCCGTCCTAAGTATCATCATCATCCCATGAAAAGCAATGGCAAACTACCGTGGGTTCACCTTGCCCAGGAACCTTCGGGCAGAACACCACATCATAATCATCATTGAAAAAATTAGGCCACTTAAAATTACGCTGTAACTTTTGTAACTTATAACACCTAAACTGGTACTCAACAAGAGCTGGTATGTTTTCAAAAGTTTGTGTGGAGGAACGGGAGGGGGGGGGGAGATTATTTAGAGCATAAGGGCGCACAATATATAAATACGGGCCTGAATGTGATGAATTTGTTGTTGATCAAAGCACACCTACAAGAGGGTTCACCGGGTTCGTACCCTTCCCCACAAAAAAAAAAAAAAAAAAAAAAGCTAGCTCAACACATATTTGTACACTTTCTCAATAAAACTATACTTGTTTAACAGGGAAATGATTGATTTAGCATGAAAATTTGATCTTACACTTCATCTGTACTCTTTCTCTTATAGAAACATTCTAGTTCTATCACATTTTTCTGAAAATATAGGTGGAAGAATTTTACAATTACTTATCGTCTTTTCGGGTGCAGAATAATACCCGTTGAATACTATATAGACATACTGGCTTGTAGTATTAGACCCTCCCCCGAAAAGAAAAGAACGTTTGGACCCCTCCCAACAAATTTTCTTGGTGCGCGCCTGCTGTTGATATTTTATGGAAGAGGCCACTGAGGAAGATGGCAGTTCCCTTTGAAATCTTTTTCGACAGTTACTAAATGATACATATACCAAGATTAGTCCAAGTGAATATTTGTAATCATGCGTCAGTGTAGTGCTTTAAGTTATACATATTACTCCGTATGTTTGTTTTTCTTAAATATTTATTTCAGAATATTTAGTGTATGAGCAAGTCTTCGTAGCAGCATTGGATTCCAATCGACTAGATCTTGCGAAGGAATGTCGAGAAGCCTTAAGAGATGAATTTCCTGAAAGTCACCGTATTCGAAAACTGCTGGCCATGGAGTATGAGGCTACAGAAAAGTAAGCTAATTGAAAATAGGATTAATTTTAAACTGAATTGTTTGTTAAGTAACGATATTGGGTTTAATTAAGCAATAATCGTAAGGAAGATAAACTCAAAAATTTGAGAAACATATCTAGTATATCTTCTGTGTCAAAATTGAGCGAGTCTGCGAGGATTTGATAGGGAAGACTCTATATAATTATCGTAATATCAAGACTCGGGGAATTAGAGCCATATATCTCGGAAATATATCGTCGAAAAAAAAAAATGTCTCGTTCTTTAGTGTATAAGAAACCCAAGGCACGATTAACTAACATTCGCCCATAGCGTATTATAGGGATCCTAAAAGGATTGTGAGATTGTGGCCCCGTGTAGCGTAGTCGCTAACGCTTTAGCCGTTGGTGCGAGCGGTCCCAGGTTCGATTTCTGCTGGGGGCACTCGGTCGAAAAAGTGTAAAACGCGTTTTCAGACCAGCTACCCTGAATAAGGTTTTCGTGGGTTTTCCTCATTCACACCAGGCAAATGCCGGGGTGGTACCTCACTTATAGGTCCCAGACCGCCTCCTTCCTTCCTTTTCCCCGGATAGCGTGCTCGTCGAGGGTCGTCATACCTCATACGTGACGGGCTAACATGGCCTTAGATGCCAAAAGCCCAGAAATCTAAATCTTGTGACGTGAGATTTTGTGAATAAGTATTTCCTTACTTGGGTATACAAATATGAAGCTGGAGATTTTTGCACACTAATTCCACCGTTACTTAAACAATTTTAACTACTATTACTAACTACTAGCATTACCATTACAACTAAGGAAATGTATACTGTACCAAACTAAATAAAAACAGTATAAAATATTAGTAACAATTGGCTGTCATATTTGGAGGGAAAGGGCTTTTTGCTGCGTGAAGAAGACTATTTAGTGGAAATTTTGATAGGTGATTCTCAGCTTCATCTGAATAGAAATTTCGGCCATCAAAATTTCAGTTGATGTGCTGCATCTAACAATAAAACTTCCATTTCACTAAACACTCTTTCATCATGCGCATTACTGACTGGTATAGCAAGAATGTGCTGCGTTATTTATCACATGCTTGGTACATCTGCTTTTCCAGAAATGCATCTTTCTTCTTCGTGTCAACTATTGATTTTATAGATTTTAAAACAGAAAGCTCATTGTTCAGTTCATTTTCATCGAAGGTAATTTTAAGCCACCTGCGGCTATCAAATCATTAAATGAAAATAATATCGTTGCCGTGCGATAATATAGACACAACAATGAAAAAGTTTAAACCTAACTTTCGTTATAATAAAAATATAATTCTTGTAATTTGCATTATGTATAAATTTCATATTCCTTAAATTACTTTTGATTAATAAATATTTATAGCTACATTTAATTTTTACGAAGTAAGGGACATTTAAATTAATTTCAGGAAGACACCAGTAAAATCACAACTTTAAAATTCAAGTCAGATTATAGAAAAAAAATGCCTATATGAGTAGGTTTAAATATATATATATATATATATATATATATATATATATATATATATATATATATATATTACTAAACACCATTGGGGTCGTAGATTTAGTCTGTTGGTCTGTAGACTCCTAGAATGTATTTCGAATCCGGACACAGGTGGCGCCAGGAGATCTGACAAACCTTGTTTTCCAAATTCAGAAGAAAATCTGAATTAATTTGACAAAAAATAATGTTTGGCAGATTTTCGTTAAGATTAATAATGACTAAAGTAATTATCAAAATTAGGGTTCTCAAAACATAATAATAATAAGTTGTGGTTGTTTATACTGTAAATCAAAATTAGTTTATGTTTAGTGGAAAAAAATGAAAAATCTTTTAAGTTTTACGTTCCACTGTTATGCCGTCTAGACTAAAGGAAACAGTGATGACGAGAAATAAATGAAATGGTGGAATGAAGAAAGTGGGAGGAAACGGAAGAATCCCGAGAAAATCCACGCACACGGTGTTTGTTTACCATAAAGTTCACTTGGCGCGAGCTGGGATCGAACCAAGGACTTCATGCACCAGAGGTGAACGCTCTACCACTGAGCCACCGCGGTCCACTTATATATACATTAAGTATGCTCAGAAATTATTATGATGATGTGATTTTATGTACAAATTATTTCTAGGTATGAGAAGGCATTGGACATTCTGGAATCTATTATAAAAAGAGATGAAACGAATGCAGCACCGCGGAAACGTAAAGTAGCAATTCTGAAAGCGAGAGGCAAGATTCCAGAAGCAATTAAAGAGCTTGTGGAATATCTCAAGCAGTAAGTACAATGCTCTCTATTAGATTAAGAATTTCTTTTGTAAGTTTTGTATTTATCTTAATTATAAATTATTTTAAGAACTGAATTATATATATATATTTTTCTTAAATATTACTTTTACGGGACTTCTTTTTGTTTCTCTGTATATTATTTCTTTTATCTTAATCGTGTTCTTGTACACGTTTTAAGTTTTGTATTTGTTTGGTAGAAATTTACTAATTGGATTTGCTCATTAAGGCTCAAGTGGATATTGTGAGAATAATATTATAATTAAGGTATGCAGATTAAATTTTCTGTTCTTGCAAATTCTAGAATAGCTGAGATATTTTTTTTTCTCTTCAAGATGGTGGAGTTAATACCCATATATAGTATTCTGTTCCAGTGTGTAGCTAAATAGTTAGTAAACTCGTTATTAATGAATATTTTCTATAGAGGCGTGGTAACTACTGTTATCTCTGGAAAAGATCTGGCTTCGTGCTGTTAAGTGATAATGCCCATATGAGAGAAGTATTAAGTAACTTGCGAAACTGAATGTGTGTGTGTAATGAAATCATATTCATGTATGTAGGTTATTAATTAATTAATTTATTTATTTCGCACCCATATACCTCTTTATAAATCTTAGATGTCATTATTCTTTTGCTATAGCTCTCCTAAGTTCTCTAATTTTCCGTATATACCTTTAAATCAGAAGAGAAAGGAACTGGCAGTACCCCTACTGTAGTAGCGTAGATATAGACAGTGGGGTTAGGATCTGCTTTTGGATAGAACATATACAGCACTATTATAAAATGCAATTGCTCTACCTTAGAGTTCTGTTTGGCTATTTGGACGAAATTGTATTGCTAAGATATCATTTGTCTCCCAACTTTTGTGAGCGTCCAGTCCTCCCCGCTAGTCTAGTGGCTAGCGCGTATGTCTCTGGTGCGCGTGGTCTCGAATTCGATTCCCGGTGGGAGAGCACACAAATTTAATTCCACAATCATTCACTCTCATTAATTATCAGTCTTATTTAGCTTGAAGGACATATCCGTGGGAAGTTAAACTAAAAAATTTAAATTTCATTTTTCTGGGCGTGTGGTTTCTTATGGCAGGTTAGCTCGGATTTTCTACATCTTTTTCCATGGTTTCTGTCTTCTTTATTAAATACCTAAAGTCCACACTATGAAACATGTCATTTATTCTGTGTCAACTATTAGAATGTTCTCGTCATTTAATGTCTCTCGTGTAAAATCACTGTTTTCAAGCACCGAATTTCACCGATGTGCAAGATTCTTGGTACGATCGGTGAAACAGATGTGCAAGATTCTTGGTACGATCGGTACGAACAGTGAAATTCGACACATGGCAACAGTGAATTCACGTTAGATATTAAATGACAAGCACATTGTAGTAGTGACAGTTGACGCAAATAATTTGAATTTTGTTTACAATTTTGGTGTGGATTCTAGATATTTAACAAAGAAGAAAAGAACTGAAATATAAGGTGTAGGAAATTCGTACTGACCTGCCACAAGAAGCTGTAATTCGCAGACGATTTAGTAAATGAAATGTTGACATCACAATTTAATTCGAATAGGAAGAGAACACACAACTCTAAGATGGAACACTTTCATAATATATATATATATGTTTGTTGGTTAATAACTCTTGAACCACCCGACTGAGCTCGATCAAATTTTTCAGCATAGATGGGGTTCGGGCCTGGGATGGTTTTTATCATTTCATTTTGACCTACAACATAAGGGAGTGGGGAGGTATATAAAAATAAATAAAACGTAGTAACTCTTGAACCACGAGACCGACGTGGATCAAACTAGCTACATAGATGAGGTTCGGCGCTGGAATGCTTTTTATCATTTGACTCTGACGATGCAACTTAGTGGACGGGAAGAGGGGGGAAAATATTTAAAAATAACCGATATTAGTGTCGAATCTATAGTTTTCGGGGTCGCTGAGATGAACAGTGACACTTCCGGTGCCGATTAAATCCAAATTCAGCCCCGCGACTTTGGGGAGGGAGAGTTATATAAAAAGATCAAAAAATGACCGATATTAGTGTCGAATCTATAGTTTTCGGGGTCGCTGAGATGAACAGTGACACTTCCGATGCCGTTTAAATCCAAATTCACCGCTTTATATCTAAAATGAAACATATTCCCCCGGTGCGAAGAACGGGTATCCTGCTAGTAATGATATAAGTTGCGTAAAAAATGAAATCAACAAGACTAGATTATCAGTGTTACTTTCCATGCTGCAGTAACTTACTGGTAAAGTTTTTTTTTTAAAAGCTCTGTTCAATGTTGTAACATTCTGATGGGCAATAAAAACCTACGTGGATTGTCTCGGGCTTCTCCCTTTTCTTCTGCTATAAATTCTTGCATTATTATTAACTGACATTTATTATTCATCTCATTCTGCGTACTAGAACGTCAAACCCTCCGGTGCTTGGGGTCCCTGGTTCGATCCCAGCTCGCGCCGTGTGGACTTTGTGGTGGACAAACACTGTGCTCGTGGATTTTCTCGGGGTTCTCCCGTTTCTTCCCACTTTCTTCATTCTATCATTTCATTCATCTCTCATCATCACCGTCTCTTTTAGACTAACCGGCATAATCGTGGGACGTAAAACTTAAAGATTTCATTTCATTTCATTTTAGAACGGCAAACTAAAGGTGCTTCAATTTCGGTGTGTTTCTTAGGTTAGTAGGAGTACGAAGAATGCAAACAAATGATAATAAAATAATTCGGAGAATGAAAAAGAAAAAAAAAATCAAATCCCTCGGTCCCAAATTCCAGAAAAAAGAGAAAGAAGAGTAAAGGCAAACGAATCTTCCAGAGGTTAACGCTGCAACTGAGACACTGCAACAGGTGATAAAAGTGATATTTCAATCCATTGGTATCACATAAAAGAAATGAAGAATTAAGAAGACGAAGTTGTACACAGTAGGCTATCGCCTATTTGGCCTAATATGGCGCAAGGGCAGACTGGATAATAAAAAAGCCAGATTTCTATAAATACTCATGTCCTGCCTCATTCATATCATTAAAAGCACACATTATATACCAAAACTGGTTCTTATTTCTTATTTTCTGACCTCTTAAAAACAGGCCAGTATTTTACAAATGTTTGTTATGTAGTGCACAGTACGTTAAAAAATATATAGAAAAAGAAGCCCAAGAATTAAAAATATTATACACATTTTAAGATAAATTTTATGACGTTGAACTTAATTGAAGGAAATGTAAAATGATGTGCACTAAAAACTTAAGCCTAATTCTGAGACATCATCGACTTAAAAAGTCTAAGGCGAAAGATTCAGAATTTACAACTTTTAGCTCTGAAAAGGTCCATGATAGTTGACTGGTTCCCCTTGGCAGTCTCGTTTTTATTATAGAGATCCAATTTTATTACAGATATATACATATATTAACTAGACCTTATAGTACGGAGGCTAAATAGGCGCGAGCCGGATAGTCGATAGTCTACTGTACTTGTGTAAGGTAATAGAAACAAAATTTAAATGCATACCAGAAGGAAAAAAGAGTAATTTTAAAATTTATGTTAAAGTTATTATTTCTAATATATTTCTGTTCTTGTGCAGCTTTATGAGTGATCAAGAGGCATGGCAGGAACTTTGTGAGCTATATCTTCTTGAACAGGACTATGCACATGCGGCCTTTTGTATGGAGGAGTTAATATTGCATAATCCACACAATCATTTGATTCATCAGCGATACGCAGAAATTCGGTACACTCAGGTAAGGTTTAGTGCCGGATAAAATAAATAAATAAAGAAATAAAAAATTGTGGTTAGCTAATCAAATATCATATGCATTTTTAAAAATATAATATCGATTTTTTTCAAATGTAAGGAATTAATTAACTTTTTTTCTAGCTGTTCCTAAAATTTGTTAGATTATCCTGGAAATTTGTTCTTTTATTTACTTATTCATTTATATAAGGTAAAATAAATGTTCACGTCAAGTTGTTTTTATTTATTTATTATTTATTTATAATATTAAAACAAAGTAACATGACATCTTTAATTCAATTGTCACTAGCTGTTTTTACATCTATAGTTTATTGAAGCAGTGTTCGTATAACAAAGTAACAAAGATTCGTACTCACTACCCTGTTCAATTATGGCACTACAAATCTATTAATTTATGGCACTTTACAAATCTATTAATTTATGGCACCTTACAAACCTATTAATTTATGACACTTTATAAACCTATTAATTTATGGCACTTTACAAACCTATTAATTTATGACACTTTACAAACCTATTAATTTATGGCACTTTATAAACTTATTAATTTACGGCACTTTACAAACCTAGTAATTTATGGTACTTTACAAACTTATTAAGTTATGGCACTTTACAAACCTATTAATTTATGACACTTTACAAACGTATTAATTTATGGCACCTTACAAACCTATTAATTTATGACACTTTACAAACCTATTAATTTATGACACTTTACAAACCTATTAATTTATGACACTTTACAAACCTATTAATTTATGACACTTTACAAACCTATTAATTTATGGCACTTTATAAACTTATTAATTTACGGCACTTTACAAACCTAGTAATTTATGGTACTTTACAAACTTATTAAGTTATGGCACTTTACAAACCTATTAATTTATGACACTTTACAAACGTATTAACCCAGGGACGTACGTGCGTATGTTTTTATAACGTCGCATATAAATATCATGGACGTACCTGCGTACGTTCGTGGTATTATTGCACAGACTTAACTTTTTTGTGCCTGGTATTCTTAAACACAGTGTATAATACCATAATAATGCTCTCTCTGGTACTGCTAACAGTGACGGAGGAACTACCAGTGATTTTGTGCCAAGGTATGAGTCAAAAGCAAAAAAACAGTGCCTCATTCTCGTTTGTTTTCTCCTCCTTTGTGGTGATATTCACGTAAACCCTGGCCCACCCTGTCCATATTACACCAGTGCTTTCAATATATATTATCAAAATGTTCGTAGTATTAAAAACAAATTACTTGAGTGCTCATTGAACCTAGGTGAGATAAGGGAACTGGATTGTTTCGCAGTGACCGAATCGTGGCTGAATGAATCAGTGAACGACAGTGAAATGAGCTTTTCAAATAATTTCACCATTTATCGTAAAGACCGCATAACTCGTGGAGGTGGAGTGATGATTTGTGTAAATAATAAGTGGAAGAGCAAGAGAAGATTGGATCTCGAACGGGATTGTGAACTCATTTGGGTGGAAGTATTTATTCCAAAGCGTCGTTCTGTGTTTATTGGGTGCTTCTATAGGCCGCACAAGAACACCCCCCAGCACATCTTAGAAGCTTGCCATGACTCACTGTTACATTCGTTGTCACACGGTGACGTCATCCTATTGGGTGATTTCAACCTTTCCATAACGTGGCAGGACAGCAAGCATGGCGTCACTAAAGATGGAAACGACAGTTATTTCATGGACAATTTTATTCATGGACTTGGTCTAGGTCAACATAATATGCATAATACCCGCAATAATAGCAATCTTGACTATATTCTCTCTAACTTAGAACCTCGTTGTGTTGTCCCATGCAGAAATCTTTTTCCATCGGATCACGATTCCTTGGATGTTTCTTTCGATTTCCTCCCCTCCACTACTATAAACCAGCCCCTCAAAAGTAGGTCACAACTTCTTTGGAAGAAAGCCCCCTGGGGTGACATCTGCTGGGCTATTGAACTGTTTCCTTGGTGTTTGTTAGAGGTAGGAACTGTTGACGACGCTGTGGACTTATTTACATCTGTTGTCCACTCAGCCATAAAGGATTTTGTGCCGGTGAAAGCATCAAAATCGAACAGGTTTCCGGTCTGGTACGACAATGAACTTCGTGAACTTTTTAAAAACAAAAAGCTTGCCTGGGCTCTATGGAAATCACATCCGAGTGACTACACATACAAAAACTTTGCTAGAATTAGAAGTCTTGCCAAGAAGGTACAGCGGCGTAAATACTTTGAATACATGGACTCAATTGGTAATTTTACTGTTAGTAACCCTAAAGTCTTTTGGTCTGTAATTAAATCTAGAACAAAATCTCCGGGCATACCGGCAACAGTTCAAGATGAAAATACTGAAGCGAGTGATGATCAAAGACCCAACCTCTTCAATAACTACTTCTGCAAAACATTTACTTCCCTTCCCTCTACAACCCATCTTCCCCCTCTCCGCTCCATCTGTTCGGACACGTTATCCAATCTCTCTACCTCCCCGGGCGAAGTTCTGGCTCTCTTGCTATCGTTATCTCCACACAGATCACTTGGACCTGATAAAATTAGTCCTCTCTTTCTCAACAAAACTGCTTCAGTTATTACGGTTCCTCTATCTATCTTATTCAATAGATGCTTCAAGGAAGGGTATTATCCCACCAGTTGGAAACTAGCTCACGTGACCCCAATATATAAATCAGGACTTAAAGATCATGTATCCTCCTATAGGCCAATATCTCTTCTTTCTGTAATATCAATTATCTGCGAAAAAATAATCAAAGACAGGCTACTTAAATTCACCTCACCTTACATCCATAGTTCTCAGCACGGCTTTCTACCGAAAAGCTCAAGTCTGTCAAACTTAAGTACTCTTCTTTCCTGTGCAGTCAAATGTATGAATAACAATACTCAATTAGATGTTATCTATTTTGATCTCTCGAAGGCCTTTGATTCTGTCAGTCACATTCATCTTCTTCATAAACTCTCCAATAGATTTAATGTACATGGCAAATTTCTCTCTCTAATCACAAGCTACTTGAAGGACCGTAAACAGAGAGTTGTTCTTTCAGGGGCGACTTCTAACCCCCAACCCGTGATCTCAGGGGTGCCTCAGGGGAGTGTACTTGGGCCTCTGTTGTTTGTCCTGTATATGGATGATCTCTACACGCACTTATCAGCTCAACCTAGTGGCCTTCTGCTTTTTGCTGACGATTGTAAGTTATACAGAGAAATATCGTGTCTCCATGACACAACTGCTCTACAGGAAGACATAAATTACCTTACAGGCTGGTGTGAAATGTGGCACTTGAAACTAAACAGTAAGAAATGTGACAGTATTACTATTACTTTGAAAAAGTCTCCTGTCCCCTCCACATACCATATCAACGATTCCCCTATCACACATTCTGCTAGTCATAATGATCTTGGTGTCATCTTTGGTTCAAAACTCACATTCTCTGACCACATCTCCTCAATACTAAAGAATTCAATGCGCATGTTGGGACTTCTTTATCGATTCACCGAACTACGCACTATTTCTTCATTAGCAACCTTTTATAAGACATTAATAGCGCCCAAGATCGAATACTGCTCTCCCATATGGGCCATGGCAGCACCTACACATCTCTCCAGACTTGATTCTGTTCTCAATTTCTTCATCGCTATAGTCCGTTTTCGTGTTCCTGCACTTCGAATATTATCTAAGAAGGAAGTCTTGCGACATCTTAATATTCAGACTCCTGAAGTACGCAGAACTATCTCTGACCTGAAATATCTACATAAAATAGTTAATGGAAACTTAAGATCGGAAATATTACTTCAGGAACTATCCTTACGTGTCCCTTCCCGCATCACTCGGAATACCCACCTAT
This sequence comes from Thermobia domestica, assembly GCF_964235325.1. Taxonomy (NCBI): domain Eukaryota; kingdom Metazoa; phylum Arthropoda; class Insecta; order Zygentoma; family Lepismatidae; genus Thermobia; species Thermobia domestica. The sequence goes on along the minus strand of NC_137457.1, from coordinate 298,890,454 downwards.
TCCATCTTGCCCATCCTAGGTTGGCTGTTATACAGAGGTCTCTTTTTTATAGAATACCAAACTGTTATAATCAAGTAACAACTGATGTGGACATATTTTCGAGCTACCCAGTGTTTGAAAGAGCAATTAAGCGAGCTTTGACGGAATAGTTTACTCTTACACTCTTTTTTCTATGTTGTTATTGTTATCTTGTTTTTTTTTTTTTTTTTTTTTGTTTTTGTTTTTGTTAGCATGTCCCTGTGTAAAATGGCAAAGTTATGCTGTATCTGGGAATTTGTTCAATAAATAAATCAATAAATAAATAATTGTTATCTGGTATTCTAAGCCGTGATTATTTGACATGTCGATATTTTTAGCCTTCATTTATATTAGCTAGATGGCATTAGTAATCATTGAGTTATAATTGTTATCTGGTATTCTAAGCCGATTGTTTTACTTGTCGATATTTTTAACCTTCCTTTTCACTCGCTAGATGGCATTAGTTTTCATTGAGTTCCTGAAAACATACTACGCGGCTTGTTTATGAACGACGTTAGTAGATCAAGGTGGAATTGTATTTCACTTATTATTGTTGTGAATATTATTCATTTGGTATTAGGATCCCTTTATAGATGAATTAGCCTGGTGCTCAAGGGGTTAATATTACGTACGTCTGCTTTGTATAATCTGAAACTGTGTATTATGATTACTAATTCCAGACTGTATCATTTTATGCTGCTTGTATGTCATTCTGTAATGATCCAGTACATAATATTCTGTTGATGTTTCACGTGTCTGTTTTAAAGGTAATTACTATATTTAATTATGTGAATTTCTTATTTAGGGTGGCTTCGATAATTATGAAATTGCAAGAGCTCACTTTTCCCAAGCTGTCAAGCTCAATCCAAATAACATGCGTGCTTTATATGGAGTGTTTCTGGTAAGTCTTTAAAATACTGTAAATGAATTATTAACCCTGGCAGGACGAAGTTGGGGGGGGGGGGGAGCTACAAAATATATATAATTTTGAAATTAGAGTTTTTAATCGTGAAGATATGTGGCCTTCCACTCTGTGTATTTATTTTGAGTCAGTAAGTTTTTAAAATATTTGTTTCAATGGGACAAATCATTCTTCTCTGTTTTCTTTGTGAATAATAAGAGCTTAACAGTGATAATTCAGATTGAATATTATTTAAGAGCAGACTTCATGCCAAGTTTCAACCACATCTGATTTCCCGCAAACAGTTCCAACGATACTACAAGCCTAATTACATCAAAATTAGCATGAGAATGTATTAGTAAATAGTCATTTAATTCAAAATAATTACTGCAGTGAAACTGTTGGCAGGTATTGATATAACCATCTGGTATAAATTACTCCTAAAATTATTTGGAAAACGTCATGTACCATGTATTATGTTTTCTGTTAATCCTTAATTGAATAATACTCGTATTGACTCGAGTTGTAGATACAAATCAGCACATACCGGTATATATATATAATTGCGGACAATTAGAATATGTCATGGAAAGCACACTTTTTAAAACTAAAATAAATCTCTGAATAATAAATATCTCGCTTGAGTTAAAAGATTGAAGTTGACATTTGTTACCCCCGGCCTCCCTCTTCCTTCGTCCACACCGAAATGTGCAGATCCTTCGTCCTTTCAAAGTTAATGGTAAGATATTAGTAAATCTTCACAAATTATTTATGGGCGTGGAATTGGATGAATTTTTTACTTGAACGGTACAGATTAGAAATTACACAAATAATTTTAGATCATTGTGTTACTGTTGTAATTTTTGGACACATGTTAACATAGAAAGACAGTAATTGAATTAGGCTATATTTTTTTTTTCTTTTCTGATTTCAAACTTGTCCTACTGGATTTTTTGATAAAAATATTTCTATCAAACACTTTTTTACTAGAATTATAAGACTTTTGATACTTCTTATCTTTTCGTCTCGAATTACAGCACTAGTCATGCTTTTATTATTATTATTATTATTATTATTATTATTATTATTATTATTATTATTATTATTATTATTATTATTATTATTATTATTATTATTATGTATTTTCTCCACTTCTCATCTGAGCAGGCGATATATAATATACAGGTCACCCAAGTATATTATTTTTCCAGTGTGTTTTTCCTTTTATTCTGGGGTTTGCAGGAAATTCCTTACAATTCTGTATATATCCAATATTACGCTCTTCTGTATTTTCTTTATGACTTTTTCTTCAATTCCAATTATTTCAAGTTCATTTTTCAACTTATTGTGGACCATGCCGGTATCCAATATTATACTGCTGGTATTATTTTCACATTTTTGGGCTTCCATTGTTCTTTTATGTTTTGGGCTAGTTGTTTGTATTTTTCTCTGTGCTTTCTGCAGGTTTGCTGTGTTTGGTATGTCTATTAGATGTACCTCCCTTCTCTTTCCGTATTACTGTGATGTCCGGTCTGTTATGATGTACTTCTTTATCGGGTAGTATTGTTCTGTCCCAGTAAAATTTGTGTTGGTCTGTATTGAGTAGGGCTTCCGGTTGGTATTTGTCATACGGTATTACTTCTGGTATAATTTCTGTTTCATTGCTATTTCTTGATATATACTTTCTGCTGCTTTGTTGTATCTCCTTGTATTCGGTTTGTGTTATCAATGAGCATCCACTTGTGATATGTTGTATTGTTGTTTCTTGAGATATCTGATGTCATCTGCATTTGTCATCTTATACTGCAATGCTTTTCAGGGTATGCTTTTTGTATTTATTACCTGGTCTTGTATTCCTTGCATGAAGACTTCTGGTTCTGGGTATAAATCTCCTATTTGCATCCACTGAAATGTCGTTTCTCTGTCTGCATGTTCTGGATTGACTTGTTCTGGGACTTACCCGTGCAGTGGCTTTTCTCTTCATTGCTTCTTTATGTCATCTCTTGTTGGTAATGTTGGTATTTCTTTCGATTCCTCCGTCTAGCTTAGGTGAAGTGATGTATATTTGTGATTCGCTACTACTATTGCGCTGTGTAGTTTGAAATTTTGTTGTTTTCCATATAAATAATGTCTTAATATTTGAATTTGTAATGTTGATTAGTTCTAGTATTCCTTTGTTTCTTGGTAATGACTAGGGCCCGGAAGTTGAGGAAAAATCCTTTTTTTTACAAGTGCCCGAAGACAAGGCTTAATATAATATATGTTCATTTTGGGTCATTGTAGGCCAGAAAATGTTGGATTTTATTTGTCCTTTTTCGGAGTTTTTTTTAATTTTTTAAATTTTTTTTATTGGTCTTTTTTAAAGCTTTTCATAGGTCTTAACGTCTTTTTTTGTACTTCATTTTTCGACAATAAATTTACCTATCATTAACTCGAAACACCACCGCCTCTTGAACATCTTTTCTTTAGTAATGAAAATTCAAAATATAAGACAAGAGCTGCAACAATCACAAGTCAGATAAAGGGGCGTAACAATGTCCTTCAGCAAGGAGGAGTGAGGGTGGGGAAGTTTTCTTATTTTAGTTTGTAGTTCAGTTTGTGGAAGGACAGACAGACCGTTAACCTACCAGAAGCTTGTATTTCTTGAGCATTATATTCATTAAGTATGTAATTCTAATTAAATTGGGTCTTATTTTTACGTCTTTATTATTATTATTATTATTATTATTATTATTATTATTATTATTATTATTATTAAGATATCTTGAGGTCTTTGTATAGGTCCGTTTTAGGCAATTTTTAGGTCTTCAACTTCCAAGCCCTAGTAATGACACTTTTTCCTTAGCAGCTCGTGGGTGTAGTATCCTGTCCGCTATCAATATTGTTCTGGTTTTCCTTTCGAGATCTGCTAGTTTGCTCTCTGTCCATTTTATTAGCCGAATTGAATAAGTTAAAACCGGTACTGCAAAGATATTAATAGTTTTATATGTGTTCTTACTGTTAAGGTTTGTTTTGTATGTATATCTTCCAATCTCTGTTGGTAGTTTTGTATTATTTGTTGTTTTATCTTTTTGTGCTCTCTTCTTGTGGATTGATTGAATGTTCTTACTTTCTAGTTCTGAAATAGTGTGCGTTAATGAATATTTTATATATATATATATATATATATATATATATATATATATATATATATATATATATATATATATATATATATATATATATAAACGGATAATAATTGAAGAGTATTAATTAAAGAAACACAGTTCGTCAGAGAAAGAGAGAGAGAGAGAGAGAGAGAGAGAAAGAATGACGTCAAAAGTTGTGAATTTGTTGATGACAAAGAGTTGATTAAAATTGAATCGTTAGGTTTAAGAAGAAAATAAACTAAAAAATCTGCGTGTTAAGAAATGGAAGGAAGAAAAGTGAAAACGGCAGCGCATTCATTCAATAACCACCAAATTTGTGCTGTTACTTGAGAATTGACCACCTACATGTAGTGCAAAGCTTGGAGATACTGTCGAGTACAAAAAGTGATTTTCTCATTTTTTGGTCTTCGCTTCTTAAACCCGACGCACAGTGGGAGATTTCATCGATCTAGGGGAACTTTATTCAGTGTGTGATGCACATTTCCCTATGGCAGGTTTTAACATTCTATTCGATTGAAATATGTGATTTGTTTGATAAAGAATGCTGTTTATGTATTATTTACCAAAGAAGTAACACATGTGTGAGAAAGGTAAACAAGATTACACATAATTGTTAAAAGGACAACAATAGGATTGATGTGATCAGCTTATATCTAAAGAAACGTTTAGTGATAATAAGTACATTACATTAGATAGTCAGGACAATGAACAAGAGTCAGCGAGCACGCAAAACTGACGGGAAAAACAACTTCATTAGTGTTAGTCACTGCTCTGTTAGGAATGATCAGAGAAATCATTCACATAAGGCGCATTTAACAATCATAGTACCTCGGACATTGTCTGAACCTTTGGTTTTGGCAGGAGCACGTTTACTAGCAATGTATGGATCAGAAGTGATCAGGAATCTATGAATTAAATCCGTGTTGGTATTCACTCTGAATAACTATCTGGTGAAGAGTTTCTTATATTTCTTATTGTCTTTATTTCGAGCCTCCTGTGCTTCTTCAGAAAGCTGGCCTATCGGTAGAAATTGGATTTTGAGTACGCTTACGGTAATATGATACCAAGAATACTTTTGCAAATACAGTTCCAAAGTGCAGCGAGCTCACTCACTAAATTTGTTTGTATCAGTCGGAAAAACACAATTTAAGCAATCTAAAATAATGTGTCATCGCTTAATTAAGTGGACATTTTACCCGAGTTATTTCGGACGATTTTTCAGCATTCCGAAAAAAACTTGCGGGCTGTAGTGCCATCATTGGTATTTCCTGCTTGTTGTTTTGGCATATCTACCAATAGTCCAAGCACACTACGAAATTTTGCTTGGACAAGTTTCTTTTTTTATTCGATTTTCATCCGATTTTCTTTGCCTCGTACATGCCATGCTTTAATATCTAGGCAGTAGGCAATGAAAAGAATACATTTCATAAGGCGTATCCAAGAATAAACCGGAGATAGTCAGTCAAAAAGTTCGGATCTACAGTTTTATGAGAAAGAATACCAAGATTATTCATCTCTCTCGGTTTTGCTCCACATAAATAACACGTCTGCATAGACGCACATGAGAATACAAAATTTCACACTTTTCCATCAATCATACAAAAATCATCTTAGGCCGAACGATAAATTCCTTCTTATCTATGTTATTATGATCCGAGTGAGTTTCTCGATTTAGTCTTCTATTATCTGGATTTCGTTTTGTACACCCTCAACCGTTTCTTTTGGAAACACAGAACTTATTAGATGACAATATCTGGTAGAGGATGGAGCGGGATTTTGCCAAATAACACGGTTACGATTGTTAGTGACACTGTGCAGTTGAATAGGGACCATAGATACACCAAACAAACTCTCGTCAGTTGAATGCTCATCTAAAAAAGGTTAGCGATACATAGTTTGTTGCTCACCACCACGGTTCCTATTAATTGGCGATACATACTTTGTTGTGCGCCACTACAATCCCCCTTAACACCAATATTAATGTTGCGAACATCAGACAAAGTTCGAAACACATCTTCTTGTGTTTTACTGTCTTCTTATGGTATTATGAAGAAGGGATTGCACCGGTATGTCAACGGATATGTCTGTGATTTTCATTTCATCTGTATAACAACGTTGCTTAGCATCTCTAACCTTATCATAGGATGGATACATTTTACAGCCTGCTTATTTTTCCTCATCACGCATGACATTTTACTGGGTTTTCCAAAGATTGGCATCAACTAGTAACGACAAAGCTTCATCTTCTGATAATTTCGCCGGAACGGGAAGGGCAGCGCTACCAGATTTCTTGATTTTTCGTACCCCGTGTGGAGAAAGAACGACAAACCTCATTGACGATCGTTGCCGAGTCGCATTTTCCTGCCCTCCATACTTTTAATTCAGTCCCCATCATCAGTTCCTCGTTGCTGGTTGATTCTATAAGTTCTTTAACTTTCCTACATTGCACTTTTGAGTTACATTTTCGGTCTACCGCATTTATTTTCAACAGAAGTATCCGTTGGCAGGACAGGCGCTAAGTTGAAGTCCACTTCATTTTCCAACCATGTTACATTGTCTTCTATCAACCTCTCCTGGTGCCGATTGGCTTTGTCCCATTTAACCATTACGTATATCATTAATGCATTTTCTTATTCTTGCTCGCGAACTAGTGGTCAGTTCTACTACCTTGGTTTGTTCCATTATGTAATTTGTTAAAACTTCAACCACTTTGTTGACGCATGTTGTTCCCACACATCTAATATAACATGCCATGTAAGCACAGGAGCCATTTTTACGCCATGATCTCACGTTTTTGCGCAAACTTGCGCAAGGTTTCTCGATTGTTTTCACTTCTAACCTCAATAAGCTTTCAGGTGAACTTAATCCGCAGGCTGAACACCACAGAACACCTACTTGAAACCTTGTTTGTAATTCACACATAACATTTTTCCCGCACGTTCACACACACTCTTTTCCCACGCTGTCCCCTAGGAACCCTAAAATGTAATGCAAAGTTCAAGTGCTCGATCTTTAATCCGGAGACCCTCAATACTATTCCAGCATTGCACTGACCACTCTGTGTAAGCATAGCAGGACACAAGTCAAATGAACTGCTAGTACAAAGCGTACCTGTCGCAGGTTCTACGCGCGTCCACTTGGTTGCCTCCTTTCAGGCCATATTTGCAATCGTTGCACGCGACCATCGTCCGAATTGATGTCAATTTCATACCAATGGCATATTTAGTTACCTACATCGCAGGTATTCTTTGCTCTATTGCATGGTCGCAAAATTGAATAAAGTTCCCTTAGATCGATGAAATCTCCCACTGTGCGACGGTTCAATTAATGATATTAACTGTCATAATGACTGGTTACTTCGTCTCCATTGAGTACAATACGGTAGATTCTTCACTAACAGTATGCCGGTCTTTCGGAAGGCTTATGCATGCATTTTTTTAAAGAAGAACTTCTATACTATATGCATCTTCCTAATTTTTGATCATTTTAACCATAAATTCCTCTGTTTTGATCAGTTTCTTCTAATAAAGAATCATTTGGGTTCAGAATATAACGAATTTAGTATTGTTATTGAGTAAAATGAATGAATGCAGAGCTCTCAGCTGTCCTATTTTCCTATTTTTTCCTATATTTTGGAAATTTGTGTATATTTGTCCTATAGTATTCACTGACTGAGTTATTGAAAATACAAGCCAAGGACAGATCTAGTGATGATTTAAATTGGTACATATTAGCAATATGCTAAATATGTCTTAGCATTTTTTTTCTGAGGGATTAGTCACTAATTCTCACTATTATTTTTATTTGCTTTTTTTTTCTATTCTCCCATGTCCACGCTTTTGTTTCCTGTATGCTTATTCTTTCCCAATGCAGCTTAGCTGAGGAACCTTGCCATGCTCCAGTTTTTACAACGCAAGCTGTGTTAGCATTTTCTTTCAGCAGTGTGTGGAGCGGTATTGGCTAAGCATTGAGGTGTGTTGGTATTTACCAACATATCTCAACACTTTCCAATATTACCGTACATAATATGCAGGGTTCTCACGTGTCCTGGAAAACCTAGAAATAAAAGTGTGTCATGGAAAACAGAAAAATGGTGAAAAATCCTGGAAAAGTCATGGAAATTATTTATGAACTGGAAATGTCTTGAAATTTAAGTTGTGTAACAGTTGTTAAAAGTGTATATATAATTTGCAGACCTATGATGAATGAAACGCTATTACAATATTTATTTCAGAGGAAAATACGTTGATCAAATAATTCAATGTTTAATTAGATTCAGATATTTCATTATAGAGAAATAAGTTGTCAGTCTTCTTTTTTTCATTAGAAAGATATGAAATAATGAAAAATAATGTCAAAATGAAGTTCATCTGTAACATATATACTAGAAGGATAGTAGGAAGGTAGAGAAATAGTTAATATTTTTGCTTGCATTAATTGAATTTACGTATTCAAAATTGTGTATGAATAACGACATGTAAATGTATTAAATGCCATGGTGATTCTATAATTAAGAGTTGACTATTTCTTTTTCTTCTGAGGTAGTGCGAATATGTTCTGAATTCTTAACAATATTGGAGCTGCATTTTTTTTAAGTGTTTTTATATATACCAAACTGTCCTATTTTCTAAACCGAACTGTCCTATATTTTTTCAATGTTCTGCTAGGAGGCCTGTGAATGCAAAAAGAACTCTTTGTTGTTTTTGTGAAATATATCGTCCTTTATCAGCACCGAGGTTATATAAGACATTGATCTACAGTTCTAAGATGTAATCTGAACTGTTGTAATGATTTCAAATTCCAATCTCTTCTCCCCCAACTAAACCCCTGGCATCCCACTCGCTAGAACGATAGAAATTATATAACTTGTATACACAATGTTGAGAAAACAGTTGTCGATAATTAATGTCAGCTTATTCCATGTAAGTTATTTGTTTTACAGTCGAGCACAAATATTGCTTTATCTCCAAAGTGTCCCTCGCCTAAAAAGAAAGATGCGTCAAAGATTGCGAAGTGGGCTTTAAAACAGATTCGTGATAGGTAAGTTTCTTTTTTCTATTTTTGATATTTGTTTTGATACCATTACTTTAAATATTAAACAATAAAGAATTGATAAAATCTGCATTTGGTATGTACGTACATATATGATGATTGAAAAGTATCAGTTAGCGTAGCTTATTTGATGTCCAATGAGTGAGTAGAATTTGACGAATTTATTTCCAATGTATTCAGGATCTGTTTTAAGTTCTCTTTGAATTGGTTTTGTCAAGTTATTTTTAAGAAGTATATTTTAAGGAAGCTCTAGACAAAATGGCACCTGACCAAGTAAATTTCAGCAAATCCTTAACCAGTACGGAAAATGTCTAGCTGATTATTAAAGACCGACATATGGCAGGCAAAATAAATTTAAAAAAATATATATATTTTGTATTGCAGAAAATTAATATATTTCTTGTATCTTTGTGTCATTATTTGACCAAAAGCTTCCATTAATTGCATTTATCTATATTAAGTATTATAAGTAGTACTAATTAATTAGTATGATTTGAAAAGTATAAATTAGTAGTGTTAAAATTTGAAAAAAAAATATATATATTATTCGAATGATGGATTCTTCGGATATTCGTTATTCGAACTATATTTGATCCTAGAATATTTCGGTTAACGAATAACTAATCCAACAGCTATTTGCGTAACGAATAATTACTCGAACAATTCGAATATTGGAAACAAATATTCGATGTTTCGAATATGCGATTGTACTTATGATAGAAAGGTGAGCTTTCTATACACTAGACTCTCGCTAATCCGGCCATTCCTGGCACATATGGGTGCCGGATTATTGAGTTCTTTCTTTTTGATGTCATAAGTAGTTGCTTGTCCAACATTGAACTCAGCAGCAATGGCTTATCTAGAATTCCTCAATTAACTTATCTAAAATTCCGAGTTTCTGTTTGAGATCTAGCGTAACATGTTTTCTTTTAGAATATGTGATTCCGAACTGTAAAGAATGCTACAATTTCGAATACGTACAATATATAAAGCATTGCTTAACTAAGCATTGTTGCGCATGCGCACGATAATTTATTGTGCACGTGTTTTTGGTTGGATGTGCGCCGGATTACTGAGAGGCCGGATTAGAGTCGTGCATAAATAAAAATGAAAGTGACTGTATTTGTGACTTCATTACTCTTGAACCACTCGACCGAACTCGATCAAATTTTCAACATAGATTAGGTTCTGGTTTGAGATGAATTTTATCATTTCGGTGCAACTTGGGGGACGGGAAAGGGGAAATATTAAAAAATGTTTGAAAATGACCGATATTAGTGTTGAATCCATGGTTTCCGGGTCGCTAAGACGAGCAGTGACACTTCCGATGCCGTTTTAATCCAAATTCAGTCCTTTATGTCCAAAGTGAAACGTATTCTCCCCGTGCGAAGAACAGGTATTCTGCTAATATTCATAAGAAAGAGAAACAACCATATACCCCTCCACGCTGGTCTAATAGTTTGCGGTCCCATGTTCGATTCCCGATGGGAAAGTACAAAATATTTATTTTCACAGTCATTTACTTTCATTAATCATCTGTCTCCTTTAGCTAAAGGGCATAGCTAAACATCAAACTTAAAAGAAATAATCATAAAATGGCAAAATATGGATTTTGCCACAAGTGCCGCTCTATCATTACTAGCCTACGACTAGGTGGGGACTTCGCCGCATTTGCTCGGCCTACAGCCTCGTACTTCTCATTTCTCTAACATATCTCTAATCTAAAGAGATTTCAAGATATATCCATCGTATTATAACAGTTGCAGTCCTTACTCTTTTTTCTTCTCTTCTAAGGGAAACTTTAAAAAAAGTGCTGAAATACGTCTTCAGTTATTTAAATGGAAAACCTAAATACCAAATTTTATGTCTGTAACCGTAAGAGATTTTGACTTACGGCCATCTTATTTTAACAGATGCAACCGTCACCTTTTTTCTTTCCGCAGTTTTCTTCCCTTGTAACGCCGGGTACTTCAGCTGGTGTTTCCCATAAATTCATTCTTCCTGTGCAATACCAAGCACTTCAGCTAGTATTTTCCATAAATTTATTCTTCCTGTGCAATAGCAGGCACTTCAGCTAGTATCTTCCATAAATTTATTCTTCCTGTGCAATGCCAGCCACTTTAGCTAGTATTTTCCATAAATTTATTCTTCCTGTACAATACCAAGCACTTTAGCTAGTATTTTCCATAAATTTATTCTTCCTGTGCAATACCAGGCACTTCAGCTAGTATTTTCCATAAATTTATTCTTCCTGTGCAATACCAGCCACTTTAGCTAGTATTTTCCATAAATTTATTCTTCCTGTACAATACCAGTCACTTTAGCTAGTATTTTCCATAAATTTATTCTTCCTGTGCAATACCAGCCACTTTAGCTAGTATTTTCCATAAATTTATTCTTCCTGTACAATACCAGCCACTTTAGCTAGTATTTTCCATAAATTTATTCTTCCTGTGCAATACCAGCCACTTTAGCTAGTATTTTCCATAAATTTATTCTTCCTGTGCAATACCAGCCACTTTAGCTAGTATTTTCCATAAATTTATTCTTCCTGTGCAATACCAGCCACTTTAGCTAGTATTTTCCATAAATTTATTCTTCCTGTGCAACACCAGCCACTTTAGCTAGTATTTTCCATAAAATTATTCTTCCTGTGCAACACCAGCCACTTTAGCTAGTATTTTCCATAAATTTATTCTTCCTGTGCAACACCAGCCACTTTAGCTAGTATTTTCCATAAATTTATTCTTCCTGTGCAACACCAGCCACTTCAGTTAGTATTTTCCATAAACTCGTTCTTTCTGAGCACTTTAGATTACGACTTAATTTTTCGTGCTTCTTGTTTACAGATACCAGCAACGAACTGAAAACACAAGCCTAGTAGATGCATTGGAAAGTATAAGTGGTCCTCAAGTCCCTGCTTCTACATAACAAAAGTCGGATGAAGAACAAGGAAATGTGATCTAGGACTACATTCATTCATACTGGAATAGAAGACCAAGCTGTGTCACAGAGAAAAAGAGCATTTGATAAAAAAATCAATCGGACATTACTGTACAACAGAATGCACCTATTTATGGACTATATTCATTGTAATAAACTTTGGAGTCTTGTTAATAGAAAAGAAACTTTATGTATTTGTAAATGTTAATTGTTATATATGTTGAAAGACGGTATTAATGAAAAAACGTTCCATTTCAATTGATGAACTGTACAGTGTTATACTCTTTGTTAACAAAAAGAAAAGTGCAGGGAATAAGATTTTTTTCCTTTGGAGTATTGAAATTCTTCTTGTGTTTGTTTACGAAAAATTAAAGTTATTTGCCTTCAACATAAAGATTTCTTTTTGGAGTACTTGTGTTAATTATTAACACTATGACTTGAGGGACCTGTAATCTCATCAGCGCAGAAAGACAGCTCGTTTTTAGGATCATCTCCTGGCGAAGCCGATCCAAGCAAGCTTATTGTTATATATATCTTATGCAAATACTTACACCAAGGTGTCCCATAAGTTTCTCACCACATTCCATGTGGAAAAAGAAAACGCAGGGGAACGGTGTAGAAGCGACTTCACTCTGCAAAATACAAACCATTGTGCTTTATGGTGAATACCCATATTTCCGGCAAATTCCGAATGTCCTGTATATACCGCTTCTTGGACTTCGAGTCGAAAAACATTTGCACCCCACAGCCTCATTGACGTATGTTTTACCACGAAGAAAGTGTCCCATTTCACGGAACAAGTGGTAATTTGAAGGTGCTAAGTCAGGACTGTACATTGGAAGTGGTAACAGCTCAATATCTGTAAAGTTACGAATTTTTTCTTGGATGACACGAGACCTATAGCAGGGAGCATTGTCCTGCTGCACCAACAGGTGTTTTGGTTGATTTAATTTCGGTATTTTTGTGATATAGTTTGATACTTTTGTTCCAGTTACTCACAGTACAGATCAGCGTTCACTGCATGACCATGAGGAACAAGTTCCAAGTCCCTTCAAAATTCCACCATACACTAAGTATGACTGTGTTCAAACAGCTCCGTGTTCCACCACGCGTGCTGTGTCCTGGTATGGATCCGATCATTGGTTGCTGGAATCCGATAATAAACGCATTTTTCTTCTGACGTCACAATTCCTTTAATGAAACGCTAATCCATGGGATTTTTCAACAGTGCCTTCGTTGCCTGCTCTGGAGTGAGATTGTTGGGGACAGTTCAATATCGAATCTACACCTTGTCAACAACGGTCAATATCCTTTGAATGGTTGATTTTGAGGTACCCAGCTCGGCAACCGATTACGGGTGCTGGTGTTTGGGTTTGCCTCCACAGCTTGGCGTAGATTCCATGTTGAAGGTGGTGGATCCTTCTGCACCGTCTTTTTTTCGCACGTAATAATCACCCTATTTGAACTTTTTGACCCACATCTTTGCTGTGTCGTAACTCTACAATTTTCCCTTTCGCCGCACAAATGTTTCGTGCTGCGTCATGGGCTGTGTCTCAGTTGAAATTCATATAGCAGAAGCTCAGGAATAAGCATTCTGTGTCGCTCTATATTTCAGATTAAAAGAGCATCTACGACGATACTAAAGACAACCATTAATGGATATATATCAAGGGAAGGATTCCTCTATACATCGGCGTATTTGTTGCTTTGTTCCTGTTAACCATTAATATTTCTAGAGGTGCCAAAGGTTCATGTTCTGATATAGTGGGAAACTTAACGGGACACCCTGGTATATATTATCTTTTCTTTGTCTACGTAAAGATCTCTTTTAATATCTATTAATAACCGCAATCAATCTTAAAAGGTACTCTCAAGTTCTAAGGTCCCCTAATTTTTTCAGGTACTGAGAGCAAATGGAATAATGTAGATTATATTGTTAAAATACATGGACTCTGTGAATTTGTGGTATAGAAGGCAGCACTGTGCCGCGCTTGTAGTTCCTACAGCCGCCGCTAGAGTGATCAGCCGTTTGTCATAATACAAATGGCAATATTCAGTGGGAAAGAACAGCGTATGATCATTCGTTTTCTCCACCAGCATGAAATATAAAGGTAACCAGAAAAGATCTGTCGCTTTTTATGGAGGTCTGTGTTTAATTGACCTTCACACCGTGAGTTGAATGTGAATGGAGATAAGGCGAATGTCAGTTGTTGGTGTGGGTATATCCAACATACCACCTGGTTGTGGCAGTTCAGTTACACCATGAACTTGCATAAGGACAGAGTGAACATGGAACCTTCACAAAGCGTCATAAGGGCGTGTATGCTGTACAAATTCAAACTGGGGTGGGTCAAACGCCGCTGCAGTGGGGAGGAAGATATGCCAGGCCTTTGGGTGTCGTGACTACGCAGACAGTGTAGTGTTGTTTTAACAAGTGAAAAGGACGGTGATGAAACACTCGATGACGCACCACGTGCAGGAAGACAAACACATGTCCAAAATGAAGATCTTCAGGCGGCAATTGAGACGAACAGTGGCCAGATATGTGATAAACTGGGACTAAAATTCAGTGTGAGTGGAGAAACCATTCGACAGCACCTCCATCAACTTGGGAAGCACTACAAGTTGGGTCGATGGGTCCCACATGATATGACTCCTGGCCAGAAGGCAAGGCGAGCAGACACCTGTGTTTCTTCGCTGTCTCGTCAGAGGAAGGATCCATTTCTGGACAGTTTGTTGACATGTGATGAGAAGTGGGTCCTGTATGAAGCTCCACGGCGCCGTCGTCATTGGTTAGCATCCCATAAACCAGTTCCAGAACAGCCGAAACCAGCACTGCACCAGCAGAAAAAAAATCCTGTGTGTTCGGTGAACTGCTCGCGGTATCGTGCAACGGGAACTGCTACCAGCTGATCAGAGCATCAATGCAACTGTGTACTGTCAGCAGTTGATCCATGTTCAGGAAAAACTCAAAACTCTGGAGCCAGCACTTCTGAATCGCAAAGGGGTCCTCCTTTTACAGGACAACGCTAAGCCCCACGTGACTAGGATGACCCGAGACACCATTCTACGCCTTGGATGGGAAACACTATTGCATCCGTCGTACTACCGGACATTGCACCGTCCGATTATCACCTGTTCCATTCCTTGGACAATCACCTTAGAGGACGCTAGTTCAAATCCCTAGTAGAGGTGCAAAATGCACTTGATACCTTCTTCGCTTCACGGCCCAAGTTCTACCGCGATGGAATCCATGGTCTTCCAGAACGTTGGCAGAAGCTCATCGATGGTGATGGGGACTATTTTTGATCTTTCAGATGCGTCTAAGGTGACATATTGATGTTCGAAGATGGTGGGTGAAAAAGCGACAGAATTTTCTTGGTTACCTTTATAATACTAACCAATATTCATCGACAACTCAGTGAGGCATGTGGTCAAAATGTTGTGAGTGTGAAAAATGTGCATTCGTGAGTGCGAAAGTTTTAAAGAATTCAAACATCCTCGACTAGAGTCAAGCTGACGTAACAATATGATTGTGTGAGTGGAGGAATTTGTTACGGAGTACTGCCAATATGTGTGCGTGATATCCCCTCTGGAATTAGTATTTCCATAGGATCTGTTGAGACAATTCTGCATCAAAATCTGAAAATGCGATAAGTTTCTTCAAGGTGAGATCACCGAATGCTGATTGTTGACTATAAGGCTGTACGGCTAGCAGTGTGACAATCAATGTTAACACGTACATTGAATGGTCCCTTCTTTCCGTCAATTGTTGAAATGGATGACATGATGAGACGAATCCTTACAACTTTGTAATGAAATACTCTCCGTGAAATAAGAACTCTGCAGCGAGATGTGAACACTGAATCCGTGTGTCGTAGTGAGACTAGTGGCACAGGCGTTCTGGACATGCAGTGATGATCTTTCGGCTGAGGAGAGTAGTGTATTTGAAGATGATCTTGGAAGAACAAGAGACAGCAGTGAGTGAAATTGAAACGTTGGTGATTGACGACATGGTGTTGGATAACGAGGAAGATGTGAATAATTTTGGAAGTGGCTGCAAACATACGGACGACATTGGCTCAGCAGAATCGTCCGTGACGAGTGCAGAAAAGAGCGGTGCGCAACAGTTCTCATACATGTCACTTTTACGTCTACACACCCAAGAACAACTACCAACACCTTATAACTATTGGTTTGAGATTGAAGCAACATTCAGTTAACGAAGGAAGCCATCTTCTGTATCAAACATGTATGCGTATTTGCAGGGGAGTTTATTCCCTTTTTTTACGTTTGAGCAAAGTATCCATCAGTTTTCTACATCTCTTTCAGACGATGTGATGCACCGGCCCTATCATTCGTGACTATGCTGTGACTCTGGGCGTCGCATGTGAATCAACAAATACGTTCAAGGGATCTCTGTTGTGAGTTAGGAAATACGAGAGGCAGTCAAAAATTTCCCGGAATTCTGTTGTAGCTCTTTAGTAGCACAATATAAGTACACATTTACGTAATTACTTTCAAAGCTGGCACCTTCAGAACACAAACACACTTGTTCCACCGCTGCTGCGATTGGTGGAATCACCGACGAAAGGCCTCTTTTGATATCTTCCGAAGTTCAGTATTCGCGTTAGTTTTGATTTCTTCTACGTTGGTGAAACGAAAAAGGCCCATTTTTAGCTTTGGAAACAGCCAAACACCCGATGGTGCTAAAGCTAAACAGTTTTTAAGGCCATCAAACACTCTGAATCAGATTTTATCCAAATGGCACATGAACTTGATGTTTGCGCGTTGCTTCATCTCTGAAATTGCGCTAACTTATCACCACACACTCCTCCGATCACTTACACTTGTCAAATTTATAATTAAGCCACCTAAGGACTGTATTGTACAAGATCCATTGTGGTTACATCACAAATGCCAAAACTATAACAACATTCCGGGAATTTTTTTCACAGCCCCTCGTATGACATGACACCAACGGCGCAAAACATTACATTAGGGGAGACGAGTAAGACGGGTCTCTCTCTTTCTCACACACATTATATATATGAAGTTGAAAAACAACGCTGTGGAGGATCAGGGAAGCAGAGTTGTCTTCCACATTGGGAGGCGGGCAGATTTGATGTTTATTCTGGGGGAACAACAATTTCATCTCATTTTCCCATGTGGTAATCGGACACAAATCATCACAGTTTTCCCCCCAAAACACATTTTAAATCGGATTATTGGGGGGGGGGCAGTCCCCCCAGTTCCAAGATTGGAGAGGACATGTCCCCCTCATCCCCCCGGCATTTGCGCCAGTGCATAACACTACATTATACTTACAGCGTTGGCAAGGCCTCAACAGACGAGTAGAATATCCGTCGCGCAGCAGACGAGTTAATAGCAACAACGAAATGTCTGATGAAACGTCATGACGTTCAGCCACATCAAGTCTTCAATGCAGATCAAAGTCGGTTTGAGAAAGAGGTGGACGCTGGAGAGCGGCAACAAAAGGGAAGAGAAAATCGTACGACAATTGGGTAAGACACAGTCACCACATACTCCTAATACTGGTCATCTCGATGGACCCTTCTCCAGTCCCTTATATATCCTCTATATGCGGAACCTCCTGTCAAATTTCCTGCGAACAAGCCTTGCGATTTGCCTAATATAAATTCAGTTTCTAGACAGACATCTGATATATGTAAAAACGACTTGCAATTATTCCTTCAAGGTCTTATGGCCAAATGTATACGAGGAGGATATTATGCTGCTGCTGGGTTCGTAGTTATGCAATCAAAACAATGATTTAATCAATGCGACTTTTCCGCAATGTTCAGTTTTATAAACAATTAATACCTCAAGTACACTGATTTGATTCAGCCACTAGACACATCTATGTCCATCGATAGTTTCAACATCTGGCATCGTGATAATTACATCCACATGCAGGCGCTCATACACTTCCAGTTTAAGGCTCCTCACTTTCGTAAGACCCATTTCAGTCTCTCTTGCTTTGCTACTAAAAATACAGCAGACCGTCAATATCATGCATATACTAATCCTGTTTTTTTCCTCATATATGCACCATGGTGATTTGTCAATTTTGCTTCACTCACTGACCGAAAGAGAAACTTCTCATCACGTGCATCGGTGATTAACACCAGTTTCCTTTTTAGTGTGACACATCTTTATTTTGTCTTTCGTCGTGATGTCATTTTAGTCCTATTACACCAATATTCATGTACTGATTTGCACGTCTATTACAGATATGTGCTAACTTGTAGTTCACTCGTAATTTTTGTCTCATCTGTTCATTGCTCTCTTGTTCTCGAGTAATATAAAACTATTGTCAATATATTTATACGTGCAATGCAAGGATAACTATATTCTGGATGTTTCTCGAGTATTTCGAGCAGTGTCCACGTTTGTCATAATACGTAACTATCATCCATACACATACGTCTTGGCTTTCAAACAAATCACCTCAAGCGATGTACTAAAAGGCTAAGCAGAGTTTTAGGCTAATAGTTTACAACTTAATGCCATTTGACTGTCATTTTAAAGGATTGTTCCAGACATCCTCTTTTATAGTACGTTTACATGCAACAGGAGTGCAGTTTGGCAAATTATTTCAAATTTTCAAATTGATTTTACAATAGCATCCCTCTTTTAACCGCATTTGTGGAGTTGCAACGTCGTAACACCACTGTGTTCTTTCTTTCCAATATTATGGCTAACATGAAACAGATGTCAGGCAATGTAAGAACAAGGAAGCTGGTCTTGAGAACAGGAGTTTCTTTGGAAAAGGAAAACAATGCAAAATCCGTAATTTTTGTTTAATATATAGTGTGCATAACTTGTAAAGAACATAGATTTCTCTGCCTATATGGATATCGGCGGTGGTTGATTCGTGAAGCTCGTCTCTGCTTATACAGAGGTTTCGTTCCATCATCCCCCCCCCCCCCTATCATTCGCTTTCATAATCGTCCGTCTCCATTAGCCTTCGTTTGACTAATGCGGGATGTTAAACTGAAGATTTTATTTCAATATGTGGAATAGGAAAAAGAGAGAACCCCGAGAAAACCCATGAGCACGATTTCGTCCACCGTGAACCCACATGGTCTGGAATTGAACCAGGATTCCCGGGACCTGAAATGAGCACTCTACCACTGAGCCACCTCCAATTAAAGAATAAGAAGTGTGAAAATTTATTGTTCACACAGCAATTTCCATGATGATAATATAGTGACTTCGGACACTTTCGAAAGCGAATTTTAATTCAATCTAAATCGAACTAACTTGCTCGATTGTGTCCTCTTCAGTTTCCATGTTACTGTCGTAAGAGTTCACATGAATAATAAATGTATTGTTGTCTGACTGCTAGTCGTGCGTAAGATAGCTATTTTCGATTTTCTTTACGTGGTCAATGCACTTCTTTAACACATTTGTGTCTATCAATTCAACACACTCTTTAACACCCTTGCAAACACTTGCACTTAATCAGTGTGTTTCATTTTTCTTCCTGTACTCAATCAGTGTGTTTCATTTTTCTTCCTGCACTTAATCAGTGTGTTTCATTTTTCTTCCTAACATCTCTCTTGAGCTTCGATCAAATCATTTCGATCGGCTTAAGGCAGCAATGACAAGCCTGAAGTCTTAAAACGTAATGGCCATAGTCGCGCGCGATATTGTCAATTACATAGACCTTACATACATTTGTCTTTTTAATTTCATCCAAGAGGACCGCCTTTATCAGGAGAGGGTCGAGCACTGGGATATTGTTTACATGTGTAATGAACTAGGTTGAACTTTTACGCTCATGGACATGGCCGGCGTCTTCAATTTTAAGTGTAAATTATATGGGACATTATCTAAAACAATCACACACTTTTCATTGTTGGCAATATTTACCATAAGAGCTGTCGTCTGTATATGAGATTGTACAGTTATTCAATATCTCAGTGTCTGATGAAGCCAAAGAGTTAGTTGGTGAAACTGTAACACATGTTTAATTTTTAATGAAAATATATAGCTTTGCTCAGCAAATAATTAGTGTGTATTTACCATAAGGGTTTCTGAGAAATTTTCTCGAATACGACAGAATTCATATCGTCGTGACTATTAGTCACTGCATTGCCAATAATTTTCGCTGACAAAAACTGTTTTTACCCACTATCATTACTGTCGGCACGCAATACTATTATTCGTTTGCCCCTAGATACGGGAGCATGTAGGATAGACTAGCACGAGCCATCATCCTTGAAACGTTATGGTTATCGTAACAAATTTCATCTAAATATATTAATTTTTCCATCTTCACTGAGAAATTGACTTAACTTCTTCAGATACATGCATAGCTAAGCAACGATTCTATTTGACTCTATTATCGCTCTCCTCTTATCAAGTATCCAGTATTTGAAACCTAAATGATTTAAAGTCGGTCAATGTGATGCGCCCATAAGGAGAGTCGCAATTTTACAGAGATGACTTACAATTTAGTTTAAAGTAGGTGCTTTGCCCTTACGGTAGAATTTATAAATTTCTCGGCAGACTAAATGGCACAAGTAAGTACATCAAGAATGTGAAAGTCTCTTTCGTATTATTTCATACAACGCTACCTAGCGACGTGAAAGAGGATAAATGAAAAACTGCCTTTAATTTCTCAATCACGATGCTGAAAGGCATGACTAGGACAGAGACACAGGGAAGGAGCTTCTTTCCACCAAGCCTGATTCCCTACAGAAATTCTGACAAATCATTTCGATGATGATGATGATTATTATTACGAGGCGTGTCCATAAAAGTTTTTCATTTGTTTTTCACATAGAAAACACTTTATTGGCAACAAATGTTACATCGATGGAAAGGCTGGACTTCCAGCTATTTTTCGACGTAATCACCGTTGCGATCGATGTACTTTTGCATGAGCTGTGGCATTTTTCGTGTACCCTTGTCATCGAACTCTCCAACCACATTCCGGGCTGTTTAAAGTCTTCGGTTAGCATTTTTGGGACCCACCACGCACACACCTCGTGATAATGCAAATGTTCGGTCAAAATCATGCGAATCGTATTCTTACTGACTTCAGGGATCCGTTCATACAACTCGCGCACTGTCACACGCCGATCTTGAAGCGTCGCTTGTTCCACTTTTACAATTGTTTCGGCCACAAATGAAGGCCGACCAGAACGCTCTTCATCATGAATGTCTGTACGTCCGTCCTTGAACTCTCTCATCCACTTTCGCACGTTTTTGACGTCCATACACTGTGACTCATACACTTCCATGACTGACGATAAATGTCAATCGGGATAGAGCCCTTGGCACTCAAAAAACGGATCACTGCACGCAACTCGCACCTGACGAGAGAAGCGAGGGTGAACTCCATCATAAATGGCTGCTCACTCCACACTGAGCGTCGCAGCGGGCTCTGTTTGGTGATGTTAAAAGAGGTAGCCATGCTACACGCCAATGTTGCCAGATCTCACGTAAAGGCGCTCCTCTCGCTCCCTCACCAATCTATTTACTGATCCAATTAACTGCTTCAAACTCGCTCACTTCAATGTTTTAGACTCTGAATAGGGATGCAGTTTCTTCAGAAACAACAATAAAAGGCAACAAGTTATACATGATATCTTTTATTGTTCAATTTTGCTACAGTATTAACAATTTCATTAAATGACGGAATGCAATGAAAACAATGTATAGAATAATTTTCACTTTTTAAAGTTTCTAAACAGCTGCACACGATAAGAATAATTTTATTGTTTGAGACCAAGACATATATTACATTAGTTTCAACTACAAGGAATAGAAAATATACAATATTGCCTACTCAGGAAGTATTGACAACGAATGTACAGCATTTACTCATACTGGATAAACAAACGAAAAAAAGACGTAAAAAATATTACCATCATTTCATTTCTTTAAATAGACTTAATGAATGGAATACATCTTAGCACCAGATGCACCATTGTTATTCGGTAGAGGAGGGAGACTCTGACCTGCTTTGAAAAGATATCTTATAAATTTCTTCGCTCGCCATCTGATCCGTGTAGCACCATTTCAAATATATTCATAACAACGTCATCCTTTGTTATTTTGATTCATCGTAGAAGAGTGGGACATCGCATAATTTACCGGAACGATCACACGTTATCATCCATGGCAACTTGCGATGATATGGACTAGATACTTAAATGCTTCTCTTACCAATGAACCAGGAGATCCCTGGGCACCTCTTCCCCTATTTCAAAGGTCTGTAATGTAACACCAAATCGGCTGATGCCTTCCATATAAAGTGTCTCACAGTCCGAAGGTCCATGTTAGGATCTAGCACCTGGAAAATGATTTACAAAAAGTGGTTACTTGTGTTTGCGTGCAGAACAAAAACCAAAACGATACTACAATTTAAAAGGATTTTCCAGTAAATACTAAAAACTGTTATCAGTGGAAACCTGGGGTTTAGATGTAAGTAAGAGATCCGTCAATTTTTGAAAACCAGTCCACGCAATTAGGCTTGTTAGCGGAACTAGATCAACGCGAATACGAAAACTGTTCAGGTTCTGATGATTTTAACCATTAGTCACAGGCCTGGTGATACGAGAATAGAAAGAAATACAAAGATTTTATTAAACGCCTGCAGGCAGTGCAAAATCAGCGCCCGGGGGCAAGAGTATACGATGGCGTCCACGTACATATGAGTGAGGTCAACAGAGCAGCCGCGAAGTGCCACCATGGTTGGCGCGAAGCGCAAGAAAATTTTCAAAAATAATCCTTACTTTTTCTTGATTTTCAGCACTTCTTATTACGTTTTTTCCTTCTATTTTATATATGTACACAGGCATTTTCCTAACATGAATAACGTAGAACCATTACCTAAAGCAAGAAGAGGATTTAACTACATCGTAGTCTGTACCCTGGTCAAATTAAATATTAGATTGAAAAATACTGCTGTTGATTCAAAATATTCCAAGTAATTTTTCTTTTCCTTCTTTCCTTCCGAATTTTGCGCCCCCTTACTTCGGCGCCCGAAGCAGTCGCTCCGCTCCCCCACACGACACGGCACTGCCTGCAGGGACTTGGGTTTACAAGTAAATGCAAAGAAAATTAAATACATGGAAATTCGCCGTAGCCATAATACTGCAAATTATGGATACGTTAAAATATCAAACTATTTTCGACAAAATGGATACTTTCAAATATCTAGGATCAATATTAACAGACGAAAATAATACCCACGAAGAAATTAAATGTCGACTGAAAGCAAGAAATTTGTATTATTATTCAGTCTGAACTTTTGTCTCCACGAGTTCTGTCGAAGGACTTAAAGCTTAAAAATATATAAAACGATAATTATGCCTGTTGTACCGTATGGTTGTGAAACATGACAAAAACGCTTATTTTGAGAGATGAACGCTTGGCAGAAACTTTGTAACGAGTAACTGCATAATTTATATCGTTGAATTTTGGAATATAGTTATCGCCTATCTTAAACTGGGATTTTATCGTGTCAATTTGATTATAATGCATGTCCTACGAAGAGGAGGGTGAGAATCGGATACGTAATTTATGTGGAAAATAGAATACCTCAATGAGTTTCTCAAGCCAGAAACACGAAACTTGGTATACTATAAATTCCTCATTAAAAATAAGCACCCACATATTCCAAAGGTTTCTGAAATATCGTGAATGAAAAAGGGAAGACAACTTTCTATATTTCTGATTTTCATTTTCTGTATTTCTTTCACCACATTAAAATCAATGTTATGATATCTGTTTGTGATCGCACCACGGGAAATCGAATATTCCGTTTGAAATGAATTTTCCACCACAGCAAGTACTTGAAGCTGGTTATTTACCATGTCACTTGGAATAAAGGGTGAATCCTACGTGAGTAGGGAGGTTCAAAAATTTCGGTCAAAATACAGGGTGTTTCAAAGTGAATTACAAGGTTTTAAGGCTTTGTAGTATTTATTATATTATACTTACAATTATAAATAATACAACAAATGAATGAGCAACTCAAGTAGTTTTGTATACACGCATATGCATGCACTGCTTCCTCTATCTGCTGTTAGAAAGCGCTAGTAGCAAAGATGGCAATTAGTGAGTAGAAAGCTTTTTGTGTTTTACATTTTGCAAAGACTGAATCTGTAATTACAGCGCAACGTGCTTTCCGTATTATGTTCAATTGCAATCCACCAAACCATGTGATAACATAGGTAGATCATCAGTTTGAAAACACCGGTTGTCGGTGTAAAGGAAAGACCACGGGACGACCAAGAGTGACTGAAGAACGTGTTGAACGAGTGAGAGAGTCTTTCACGCGTAGCTCCCAAGAAATCAATTCAGAAGGCTAGTCGTGAATTAGCAATTCTAGTGACGTCTATGTGGAGAATTTTAAGGAGACGCTTACAACTACATCTTTATCGTTTGCAGTTGTTGCAACAATTACTCCAGTGATCAAGGTTTGGGAAGAACTCGCCTTTCGACTCCATGTGTGCCGTGTGACGAATGTTGTTCACATTGAACACTTGTAGCAAAAACTGTTTGAGTAGCTCTTTCATTTTATGTATTATTTAGAATTGTACGTTAAATGTAATAAGTACTACAAAGCTTTAAAACCCCGATATTCATTTGAAACATCCTGTGTATTGAAATGCGTATCCTAAGGGGAGGGGGGAGAGGGGGTTCAAATTCTTCCATGAACCTACTCTCGCGTGCGAAGAACACGCATTTTAGCTAGTATTAATATAAGGATATAAAACAGGATCTTGGAGAGGTAAGAGCAATCAGAAGCTTAGCAGAAGAGAGGATCTAGTGAAAAGAAAGTTTGGTTTCTGTGCTGGTGAAACTCCACTATCTTATGCCATGGAGAGATAAGTTTCTGAGATGATTTTAATGGAAAAATAACCTCCGGTAGACAGTAAAAAGGATCACGCATTACAAATTTCAAATTTCGTCCGGTAGATGTCAACCGCTGCAAGATTTTTGGTGCCATTTAACCGCGAGATATGTAATTTCTACCATCTTTGAAAAAAAAATAAATCAAAACTTCCCCTTCGTTGAAGAGTTAACCTCTGGAGTAACGGATGGACGTGAGTCACCGTTAGCCGTGAAAATGTTAACGGATTAACTCCATTAACGAACTCGGCCGAGATATTTACTCTAGCTATTTATGAACGGACAGACACATGTACTTACGTTATAGTATTACAAGTCCCATATGTATGACCTTAATAAAAATCCCAAGCATTAAGTATTACACATTTTGAAAATATTATACAATGTTAAACTTACCAATTTAAAGTTGCTTTTAACATTTAAATCCCAGTCTTTATCACACCTTTTGATGATGATCATTACTTCACATTTAGTACTCTGATGGCATATTTAGATTGATTTGAATATCTCGTGGAAGCGTAGGGAAAATACTTAACAGTAAATTTCAAGTGTCAAGTCAAATCGACCCATAACATGACGCATTATCATTACATATTTTCTGTATCATGATTCACACTGAAATTCTGATACGGATTTCCCTGAATTTCCATGATTGACTAAGTATATTTACCTGTTAAGTTACGAGCTACGAACTTTTTAGTAGATGTGACATTTTAACTTTTAGTTAGCAACAATACATCATCATACTACACCTCCTTTCGCAACAAGTAAACAATAAGTTGGAATAAGACTCTGTTGTCATTTTCTATAAACTACACACAACAACGGAACTTGAACAGTTATTATTAAAATATCGGAAGTGATAACAAATAAATTCATACGCTTTTAAACTATTTTTTCTATGACGTACTATAAGAACACCTTCAAATTTAATCATACTGAAAAAAATATTGAATAAACTGGAATTTTAAAAAGATAGCTAACCTGATCATTGCAGAGTAGTTCAACTCTGTCTTCAGCCAAGGAGCCAGTTTCCTGTCGCTCTGGATCAGGACGCTCCGTGCCAGGAGAACCTGGGCCTGCCACGGACCCTGACTCGGAACCCGCTCCCAGAACTTTCTCGTACACATGCTCAGCCACTTTTCGCACTTGGATGAAGTCATTAGCTATAAGTCGATCTCTGTTAAATAAGAAACAGAACAAAAGTTTAAATGGCATTTCACATTTAGATATGCTTCTACAAAGTCACATCTATTTAAATGCTTGTGAACAAAAACGCAAAATTGAATTTTAAATAGGATGAGCACTCAATCACTAAGATACTAATCACGTAAGCTGAATTTCGTTTAATCTGAAACGCTTTTTTAAGGAAAAAAATAATTAATAAAGCTCACTGACATGCTACAACATAAATCCTATTCTTCTAAAATTATTGTACTTCATCTTACTTTTTCTAACAGAAATTAGTGATGGATACTCGTAAATATATGCACACTTTTAGTTTCACATAACGTATACAATATGAATCTAAAAGTGTAAATATAGTTAAGAATATTATTCCTTCATATTTTCGGACTATTATTTAAAATAGTACGGTTAATAGTTAATTCTATTTATATTAATAGTTTACCCACGGATATGTTTACGAGGTTCAGGAAATGGACGCAAACAAATTTCAAATACGAAAGAAGAAGAAACAACTAGAAATAATTCAAAGGATATGATGAGCTTCGACACTACAAACAAGAGTACTGTTGATATTGGAAAACATCAACAATTGTGGGGAAAAAAATGCACGTGTGGGAGACCTCTAGCAACAATGTATTACCGGGCTTTCACTCATTTACATTGACTACACCGTATTTTGTTACCGTATCTATTCTATATCGTACTTATTCTTTGTACACTAGTTGTGTATATAAGAGTATTGACTCTCTGGAGGTCAAAATTGAGAATACATCTACTGTATTTGTTATTTGAAAATATTATTATAAAACCACATATACATAATTTTGTTTTACAACCTCCTGTCATTTTTCCGCCAACACTATAATCCCGTCGCTATAGAAATTCTGTGGTTTCGGGTCAAATATTGTCACACAGTTTTCACAGCCCTTTTTAAAAATTAACTTACCACCATTTGGGGAGTTCTGCGGAGACTGAAATAAATGATAGTCTGACAGTGCCAGTAGGGCTATGCTGTTGATGTGTTGAAGCCTCCCAGCTAAGTTCTCTCAATTTCTGACGGTCGTTAAAAATGTATACGGTCTGGAATTATTAGCGTGGTATACGATATCCTTTCTGTTGACTATTTCTGATCGTTTTCTTTGAATTGCTAGATGTACTCACGCTAGTTGTCGACAGTACAGATCCGAGTCTACTGTTTTGCCTGGCGCCAGCAGCTTGTGATGCACGATACCTTTCCAATCGCATCAAACGCACAACATAAACTTCCAGCGTTGATTTTGGCACACTGTGGAACGTTTCCCCGATTCGACAAATTTTTTTCGTATATTGTTGTCCTAGGTTATCCACTTTTCATCACTTCATCAACCGTTTCAGAAGTGACTCGAGTTCGTTACGTTTCAGCAGAGATTTGCGGATGGAAATTCGATCGAGTAGATATTTTTGGGTCAGATTAAGTAGCATCCAAACGCTGGGATTCATTTTGTATCCAGCTTTCTCCAAATGGATTAACACTGTCTGGTGATTGAATGTTCAGGTCATTGGCGATGTCACTGCGGCTTACATGCAGGTCTTACTCTACTTTTGCCAAAATATCATTCATTTTTCCTGTAATTGGTCGTTTTCTGCGAGAAGCATCTAGGACATCGAAATTTCCAGAACGAAAACGACTTAACTACCTTTTGGATGTTACTTTTGACAACGTATCTTGCCTATAAACAGCACATATTTCTTGATGGCTCTGCGCAAAATATGCGTCTTTATCGAAGTAAATTTTATTTTATTTATTTATTTATTTTTTTTTGTGAAGTTCACTCGTTTTCACGGCACAATTCCTTACATTTGATTTTATGAATTTCAACCCCTCTTGCACACTACTAGCTCCGAGTGTCAGCTGTCAAATGGCGTTAGGTCCGACCCGCTGCGAACTTACACCATGAGATTTACGACATTAACCTTTAAACGCCTGGTGACGTAACCCTGCGTCATGGCTCTAAACCTTCATAGCTCAGCCCCTGATTAATGCACGAAGATAATTTCGGTATCAATGTGTTCGTGAAGGATGAAGCTTTCCAATATGTATTTTATGTATGTGGAGTGTGCTACGGCGGAGGGGAGGGAGGATAAAATTCGTGCTTTTTTTCATCAGTTTTTTGGGGATCATTCCCCTCCCCCTTGGGGTACAGTCATAAAAATTGGTATGCGAAACAATGAAGTAGTCCACTACACGCTAATACCCTCACGAAAGTAATTGTTGGTATGTGTGTGGAATAGGGGAGGTCCAAAGTTGACCAATTTTGAGTTGCCAGGGCCTCACAAATTCTATTTTTTCATATTTTTACGGATTTTTTCTCTTCCTTCATCATCATCATCATCATCTACGAATAAAGCGGAAATTGCACAAGTGTTACCTCGTTGGAATCTGTGGTCTGTAAGCTTTCCAACGATGTATGAATCATGATTATTTGATAATTACGGGGGTCACTAGAGCATCTAACGTGAGAGTCTACGATTTCGTTGAAATCCCCGGTCGGCGTTTAAAGGTTAATACAAGCTCGTGCACAAAAGATGTAATGCATATAGCTTAAAAATATATGTCTGCTGTCGTGGCTAAGACAGTAGAATGCAGAAACAACACGTTAGTAAAAGATATATGAAATGGAATACTCACTTCTTCAGGCTTTTCACTCCTGATGTAGCGTGTGGTAATAAGTAAAAAGGTATTTTTATGAACTTCGGTAAATTCTTCTCCACCACGATGTCCACTACCCATGGAGGAACAGTCTCGTTAAGAAGGACGCCTTCTGTGTCACCGCCAGCGTCACGAACCAGCAGCCGATACAGGGTTCTTCCACCAACCTCACTGTTAACACACAAACTAAGTCCACACATGATCAAAAACTTAACAAATGTATACACACATTCAAATATAAGCAAATTGTGCAAAGTTAAAGCATATTTATTTTGTACTGAAACGACATACAAAGGCAAAATTGGTTGGAAGAGAAGAAATTAAAATTGTACGTTTTGTAGTTTACATCAAAGCCACTAGAAGACCTAGTTGTGTAGTTAACAATGTAAATGGCGACTACGAAGATAGAGCTTGAGTATTGGGCAATGGAATTTGCATGGAACACGGTCTGTCGTAACAGTACAGAAAAGTTTTCGTACAAAATCTAGGAAACAAGCACCGCATAAGAACTGCATTTCACACTGGGTGTTTGTGCTACATGAAAAAGTCCTGGTCGATCAGAAACATTGAGGGAGAGGATAGACGTTTGCCTTGCTACCCATGGTGCCCATATCAAAAACTTACAATCTTCCTTTCTATTTTTCCGTTTATTTTTATGTCGTTTCAGTACAAAATAAATACGTTTCCGTTTTGCATAATTCTTTTTAAAAAATCCCTGTATATATATATATATAAAGAACAGAGGAATACAATAATCGAACACAAAAGCTATGTAAAATGAGTTACATAAAAATATTGGATTTTTAAGTTTGTATTTTTTTCATTGTCACGAGTAACTTGTTTAGTGTCCTTGAACTTTCAGGTCACTAAAGCTTCGTCATATGTTTGGACAAATCTTTGTTAGAGGTCAAGCGGTAGGTCTTGGCAACATTTCAGAAGTTCTCAAAATATCCTCATGGCTCCAAACTGACGCCCATATCTAATTTACCTATGGTTTAGTGTAACATTAAGGATTTCAAATTCGAATTCTTGGAAGTCAACTTGTCCTTAGATTTATTTATTTATTTATACTTATTTCTGGGCATTACAAGAATCCACGACTTAAGACCGTCACGTATGACGGAATGAAGCGGCCTAGGACCTGTGTTAGGTAGTATCCCAGCATTTACCTCTCCTTCACTCAAGACGGCTGGCCTGAGAAGGCTGTTACACTTTTCCAACCGAGTCCCCCCACCAAGAATCGACCCGGAACTGCTCACACCGAATTCGAGAGTTGGCGACTACGCTACAACTTGTTCTTAGAAAGTTCGGGCCAAAGTCACTATACATCAGGGTGGAAAAAATCACGATTTTTTAAAAAAAAATCATTTTTGTTGATTTTTGGATTAAATTGATATTTTTTACTTAAATCAAACCTTTCTTCTCGTATAATACAAATCGCGAAGTGAAGAAAAAAAAAAACAATAGAAATGAGTATTAAATGTTAATTATGCCATTTAAGTGAAAGTATTGGGGGTAAATTTTGAATTAATCCCCAATCGTTAACTTATTTTCATTCCAAATAATGTTTCTTAATAATTAAGGAAAAAGTACAGCAACGTTTATCAACATGACACTTCTTTTCACAAAAGTTATTGATATTTGGCAGGGGGCATATTTTTAAAAAATCGGAATTAGCTTGCGGCACGAAATACATATACAATACATAAATTTCATCTAAAGTTATAACATCTAAAAACAAGTTTCGGAGAGGGGATCGGACTCCTATAAATACGACCCTATTATGTGGGAACGAACAAATAGACGCGCACACAAAAGAATTTTCGTCTTAAATGTCCATGGTGATTTCCCTGTTGGAATAGTTAACGATTTAAAAACCTTATGTTATGAAGAGAAGAAAGTAGATTCAACGAACGGGATTTTCCCTAATCATCCTCTGCATGACAATCGTTTTCATACTGCTCCCAGCGGGAGCTCATGTGGTTCGGATTCCACGTTAATTAGTAGGTCCACGTCTCATATAGCCTCACTGCTGAAAGGGAAGCTAAACTAAAATCAACTCAACTCAACTCAACTTGTTTTCATATTGTGCTGTACATACATTTAAGTTTCAGTGTGTTATGATTATTATCTCTCATAATCGAAATAACAGAACAGAAACGGGATTTTACGTATTTTCACTTTAAATTAATTTATTTCGGAATTTGATTTAAATCAGACTGATTTAAATCAATCCATCCTGCTATAGCTACGTTACATAATCTTGCTGCCTTGGTCTGCTCAGATCACTTTTCGAACATTTGAGCTACTGAGCAAGAGATAAACCAAGAACAAAATTTATTATTATTCACTTTAGATGGCCTTTGTTTTAAAATATTTTATACATCATATGACCTTTGTACCAGTATATAATGATATTAATGGATATAACCAAGGCCAAATAGGTCATCATTCTTGTTAATAACAACATTATAAAAATTTGTATAACATGTGCAGTATAAGAGCAGTCACTCCACGGATTTAAACGCAGCCAGCGAATTTGGTTTAGCGGATGGAATGTCAGGAATCTGAACCAAAGTGGCTGTTGGAGTTAACATGAATGTCTACAGTATTTCCCGTTTCCTTTTTTTTTTTTTTTTTTAATCCAGTACACCCTCGTGAACTGGAAAAAAAAGTGGGTGTCACATATGACTGTATGGCGTGATATTTAACAGCCTGTAAATTATGTTGAAAAAGCAAAGTTGTCTTCAATATTCTAATAAAAAGAACGTCACAGAAATTAGTGGGTTATAACTAAAGAAAAAGTGAGTTTTCTGGGCGTTATTTCTCCCAGAATACATGTCGAAATCCACGCTTTTGTGTGTGTATATTGACTTCCACTCACCCCTTTCAGCAGCGTTTCCCAACCGGTGTGCCGTGAATAGGCCGCTGGTGTGCCGCGAGTAATCGAAACAAAATTATTAATTTTATAGCAATATTGCAAAACGTAGGGAAAACTGTATATTTGTATTTCACATTACTATGAACCTACAATTTTAAGTTTCATACCGGGTTACTGTTCTGTACATTCCTAACGTTGAAAAAAGTATTTGTTATAATTGTTATGACCATTATTGCTTCTTTATTGTTGCAGACTATTTCGTAACTTCAAAATTTAAAATATCATTCAATCCTTTCGACAAATTACCTACATTTGTGTTTTAAAAGTAAAAGAGATTTGTTTGTTTGTTCGTTATTTAGTGATCTTCCTTTTTAGTAAAAGGCTGGATACAGTTTTTAAAAAGAAAGCGTATTTTTAGAAACCAGAGTCCAATATTTCATTGCAATTGTTTTCTATTTTTAAATTAGAATGAAAAATAAGCATAATGATTTACCAAGTTGGAAAAAACAGTGAAAGAGCTTTCTTCTGTGTGAGGAGATCAATAATCACAGAAAAAATACCACTGTGTTTTATATTTACAAATAATAATATCTATAAGTGTGCCGCGAGAATCCAAGTAACACCTGTAGTGTGCCGCAAGGTGAAAAAGGTTGGGAAACGCTGCCTTACAGCTAACCCTTTCCTAAATCGATTCACAATATTTACACCTTCTTTTTTATACATTTGGTCAGCCGGTTCTCTGAGGAAGTCATTTAATGTAATGCTTACGACTGATTGATGCAAAATGAATTAAGATATTATATTATGAACACTATTTATTTTCTTTCTTGAACCAACTGGAGTTTCAATGGTTGGCCAGTTAGCCCTATCATCACCTAGAACCAGACGATAGGACTTACATTCTGAAGGGTCTCAAAGGAATTTTTTACATTTCTCCAGTATATTTTTAGTATTTCCAATTTTTCAAATATCAATAGATACTCTGTGAGCATAATAAGTTAATTAGATAATCTGAAGTGAGAAACAGAGCCACTCAACATGGATAGAGTGGGGATCAGTAAAGTACAATGGAAGGATGAAGACGACTTCTGGTCAGATAGGTATACAATTGTTAACTCGAAAACAGCAATGAATCAGGAGACACGATCACCAGTACGAAATGACTATATAGTAACCGATGGGATCACAGTAGTAAAATTAGCTTTCAAAACCAAGAGATACAACTATTGTGAAAATATGTGTGTCAACGACAGCGCACTTCGATAAATAAGTAAAGCAAGTACTTGAAGGGATTGGAAACGTGATGAAAGATGCAAAACGCGAAAATCTTATTGTGGTCGAGGTTGGAATGATATCATATGAGAAGTTTCACAAGGGAAAGCAGTAGGAAAACATGGACTCGAAAAGCATATTGAACAAGAAGAAAACTTGACCGAGCTCTGAAAATGAAATGAAAAGAAATCTTTGAAAATGAAATGAAATCTTTAGTTTTACGTCCCACGGTTATGCCGGTTAGGCTAAAGGAGACGGTGATGATAAGTGATGAATGAAATTGTGGAATGAAGAAAGTGGGAGGAAACGGGAGAACCACGAGAAAACCCACGCACACGGTGTTTGTCCACCACAAAGTTCACATGGCGGGGGCTGGGATCGAACCCGGGACCCCAAGCACCAGAGGTGAACGCTCTATCACTGAGCCACCGCGGCCCCTAAAGTAATCTTTTGAGTTTTACGTCCCACGATTATGCCGGTCAGGCTAAAGGAGACGGTGATGATGAAATAATGAATGAAATGGTGGGATGAAGAAAGTGAGAGGAAACGGGAGAACCCCGAGAAAACCCACGCACACGGTGTCTGTCCACCACAAAGTTCATTTGGCGCGAGCTGGGATCGAACCAAGGACCCCAAGCACCAGAGGTGACCGCTCTACCACTGAGCCACCGTTGATCAAGCTCTGGTCGAAGAACAAGTTATAGGTAACAAACACTCTATTCAACAAACATAAAGATAGGATTAATACTTAGAAAATGCCAATACATCTAGGTTATTTTTTTTTTAAATGCTCGTTTTAGCATTTTCATAAGGGATGGTGTTTGAGCAGGTGTATTGATCGTGACGGGGACGAACAGCCCCGATGCTGACGTCCTCACTAACTAACAATCGATCAATTCATTATATTTTTTGCCTGTAAAGTCATGTTAAAGCAACGTATATCCTGCAGTGAATGTAACAGCTAGGGATAGGAAAAAAAAAAGGTTTTTATAAAACATGAAACCGGTTTGTACAAAAACTGATATTAAAACTGAAACTTGTTTTGATAGAAAATCGGAAAGGTTTTCACAAAATCGGTTTTTGACAGTTATTGAAAACAGATTTCGTTTTAAAAAAAATGGTTTCGTCCTTCTTAAAAACGATTGATTTCGGAAGACTCCCAAAATTTCGTTATACTGCTATTTTACTATATCCCTGACCACGAGCCCGGGTTTCTCGCATTAAAAAAGGGAACGGTAACGACTTAACCACAAGGAAGCTCAGATGAATATACCGTTGCCCTGGTCTCCTTCCTTCCTAAGATTATTTTTTACTTTCAACCGTTAATGTTTCCGATGAAAAATGACCTTTCTGTATGTGGAACACTGCTAATTTATATCCGGTATTACATAAATAACATATTAAACATTTCAACGTCTTGAACTGACCTAAAAATGAGCGGCGTATGCCCAGGAACTGAAAAGTATTCATTGCCTCCTCGTGTCTGCGTAGGTCCTTGCTGATCGCCTTGACTTTCAGCATCTTCATCACCCTGAAGAGGCCGCCACCAGTTCTCCAACAGTGCTTGCAGGAGTAAATTACCATAGTTCACTGAAATAGGTAAAGAGATTAATAAATATTTTTTACATGACTACATAGCTCGTTGTTTTATACTACTGCGATGCTCATTACACTTCATGCCCCCTTACTTATCAAAATATAGGGTGCGGCAGAAATAGTTAGACGATGTTTTTTTTTTTTTTTTTTTTCAAATTAAATATTTTAATGACCTTTTATGAACAAAAGTTTTACATGTGCAGAATGTACACCTTGTCTCAAAAAGGTTGAGCGCATTCTTTATTGGTATTTTGAGGCAAAAATTTTCTAAGTCCAGCTTCGGGTATCTTCGGGAAAAAGTAAGCCAGGTTCGAACCTCCAAGCCAGCCTTTGCAAAAGGGTAAAAGTTTGCAGATGTGTTTTTCTTCTTTTAAATATAATAAGACTTGTTACCAAGTGTTTAAAAAAGCAACATTGATTGAAATACTAAATGATACAATATTTCGAAACGTTTTTATTAATGTGAGCACATGCTTGTTTGTCATTTAGCTCTCTATACGTAATGGAACATTTAAATACGTTAAAGAATCTTTCCATATGTAAAAGAATGCTCAAAATTAAGAAATAGAACATAATTATCGCCTGAGTACTAAAATAAAAGTCAAAGTAGAACAGAAACTGCGTTTGTAATGGATATGAATGTCATAATTATCATGAGATCCATTATACATCGCTAGAAGCTTAGTTCTAGAAGTCCTTGTGTTAGCTCATTGGTAAGCTGTCGGATTTCAAATCATATGGTTGAGAGTTCGATTCTCGTCTGGGCCAATACTTTTTTTTAAAATTATATTTTCCGCAATGCATGAAAAATTATATAAAATAATTACATTAAAATACATA
Source organism: Thermobia domestica (assembly GCF_964235325.1). Classification (NCBI taxonomy): domain Eukaryota; kingdom Metazoa; phylum Arthropoda; class Insecta; order Zygentoma; family Lepismatidae; genus Thermobia; species Thermobia domestica. The sequence continues at coordinate 298,855,028 of NC_137457.1, read as the reverse complement.
AGTTGTTTATATATAACATAATAATTGCAGAACATAGTAATTATTATGTTTAAAATATAACATCTGAGATAATTTTCACAGTAGGTCGGTATTATATATGAGAATGTTAAATACAAGTTAGGAAAATCGTTTAATAGCAATAAATAAGTTATGTAGTGTATTTATTTGCAGCTATTTGTCATACAGATTTAACTTCTCAATATTCTCATTACAGTATGTTATTTATATTCGTGAAATACAGTATATTCCTACGGATATAGAAAGTGTATAAACAGAGTATCCAAAGTCGTATCCTGCTTCAAGACACATAACTTTTCCCGATCCCCTTAACGTCACGGGAAGAAACACAAATTCTCTTTAGAACGGAATGTCGTTACTTAGAGTCTCATTCGAATACGTTGAATATGCTTTTGTGTATTCATATCTCTCTCTCTCTCTCTCTCTCTCTCTCTCTCTATTTCGCTTTGTTTATGTGTGTGTGTGTGTTGCGGAATATCCCAAGTTGAATACAACATTTGCAAAGTATATGAGCATCATTGTCATCGAATACCAGAAATTGAAAGTCGTGTTTCTTCAGGTTGGGTTTGCGTGTTCATGTTAGTTCACTGGTAGAGTACGGACTTGCCACTGAAGAGGTCTTGAGTTCAAAGCCTACAGCTAATTATCATTCTTTTGTTAGTAGGATTGCACAGAAATCGGATACAAGGAGTGGTTTACTTCTAGAAATATTTTCAGAGGCGTTTAGGTAGCCCTGAAAAGGGCTTTTTTCGGGAGTTAAGGCGGGGACATTAATATTGTGTCCAAGACCCTTCTGAATTTATTACACGCCCCATTCTTCTGGGCATGGACTCTATTACATGGGTGACAAATCTATCTCCTTCCCCTACCTCTAGCCATGCTTCGGAAACAAGATGCCACAGGTCATCCTGAGTTCTTGGTGGATCTGCCTCAGGCCAACTTTCCCTTAGAGTACGCTTCACTTCTGCCCACATATTTTCCATGAGATTGAGGTCTGCTCCACGAGGCGGCCAGTCGATTAAATCAATCTCAGGGTGCCCTGCGAACCATTCATGAACCACACGGGAAGTATGTATTGGCGACTGGTATTGCTGGAACTGAATTACACCATCAGGCTGAAATACTCGTACAGATGGCACCATGATATTATTGATAATGTCTAAGTACTGAGCATTGTCCAGATGTCCTTCAATTCTATGAAGCTGTCCTGCTCCGCGACTGGAAATCCAACCCCAACATAAAATAGATACATGGCCACTGCGATTGCAAGCAGCCACATATCCATGGTCATATCGGGTGCCTCTCGGACGATACACAAAACGGCGTCCCTCCTTTGATGTTGTGTATATGGATTCATCTGAGAAAACTACGTTTTCCCAATTGAGACCCACATTCGCCTGTGCAAACGCGAGACGGTAAATTTTGTGGTCGTCTGAGAGTTTTTCCTTCACGGCAGCAACACGGCCACGTAACCCAGCATGACGAAGCCTTCGCAGAGCTGTATGCTTACTACCAGGAAAGAGAGAAGCTTCCCTTAGCTGTCCAGACATCCTTAGTGGGTCTAACCGGGCTTCGTTTACTAATCTCGCATCTTGGGCTTCGGTTGACACATGCGGACGACCAGGAGATCGTAAATTACCAGTCTGACCTGTAGCACCATATTTCCGAATCCATCGCCTTCCTGTAGAGGCCGGGACACCTACTCGCCTGCTAGCTGATGTTGCAGAATAACCTTCCAACTCCCATAAAGTAATTACTGCTGTACGTCTATCCATAGTTACCAATGTTCTGAGCTGTGAGAAGGAAGCAATAGGTAAAAGCTAGTACCTGACGTGTGATTGGTTACTTGCACGACACGCCTATTGTGGGGAACAGCGTTGCCAGATCTAGCATAATGATGCTAGATCTAGCATAATTTGCATGTCTCTAGCATCTAGCATCTTGCTTTTAGCATCCTGCCCAAATCTAGCACAATTTCAGCAAGTTATCAAAAAGCCGTAAAACCTGGAGATGAGAAAGAAGTTGGTCGTGGGAAGAAAAAGAACGGCAGAAATGTATCCTGTTCCATTGATTCATACACTCGGTAAACCATACAGGCAGTCTTATTTTCCGAAGTAAGTTCGGAACGGCTTTGGGCTTTTTTTTTGTGGCTCCACCCAGGGTTTTCTAATCCTTTAACTCCGAGGCATGGGCGGAGCTATGGGGGCCATTCTCCCCGCAACTTTTTGGCAACTTCACCATCTTTATTTCTGACTTCATGATCATATTTATTCCTGAAATGACAGCTCCGAGGCACGTGTTCTTCTGACTTCCCCACGGAAACGATCATAAAAAGCTTGGTTGTTGAAGGATAAATCATTGACGTCTTAATTTAGCCAATCAGACAAACCCCTACATCTTGAGTTCTAGGAGGTGATACCGTGAACCGTTTCAGATTTATTGCTTTCTGGTGGAGTACTATCCATGCGCAAAATTTGAGCATAATAGCCGACATGCATCTTCGGTGCCTCTTATCTTTAGTACAATTTTAACCAGAGATTGTGTGGGTCAATGAAAATTTGATCCACGACCCACCATGACCCACTATCACTCACCACCCAAATGACCCATTGGCCCACTCTGACCCATCAACCATCGTGATCCACTCTGACCCACCACCAACTATGAACCACTTTGAACCATTGCGACCAACTCCGACCCACAAAAACCCATCGACATCAACTCTGACCGATGACCCACGTCCTCCTCTCCATTGACTAAAGAGATTACACTTGTAATAAAACAAGACTGTGAAATTATCACTTATCGGAGTTTGAATTTCTACCGTCATTGGCTCAAGCACCTCTTTGTTACAATACTGGTGGATCTGACCTTTACGATATATAATGGCAAAGTGTTTCTCATTTTCCGAATTAAAATGAATTTAAATTTATCATATGTAATTATTTCTTTGTTGCCTTACAGACACATTCTGTAGAAAATAAGGTGAAATTTAAAAGTTTCGAATCAAGGAAAAGTAGACCAACGTAAAAAAAAAAAAAAAAAAAAAAAAAAGAAAATGCCCATGTAATTACGTTTAGAATACAAATTTTATGGCCATTTTCTCTAACTTTATGGCTTGATTGCCTTATGCTCGGAACGCTCCATATATTAAACACCAGCTTCAGCAATTATAAATAGAAAGCAGTGGGTATAAAATTCAAAAAGAACTTTAGTTTGCATTACTCAATTTTTTTCTCAACTAATATCAATCGTTTTCGATTATTTTTACAAATCAACCCACTACCAATTTCCAATATATAGAAAATGCACCCCCGTCCCCCCGCTCATAAAAGACAATTTTAAAAAATGCCAGGGCATATTCTCTTTATTTTTAATAAAGAGTTATATGCTGAATTTCAGCTCTCAGTTGAATGGCTTGTGAGATACTAACTTTTTCGCAAAAATTCGGACTTCTACTTCCCCTAAGGATATGTATTATAATGAAAGTGACACGCGTATGATAACTTCCCAGTTGGGATTGGAGCCTGATTATATACCAAACGTCAATTCATTTGACTTTGCAATTTGACCGTGATGATTACGCAGACATAGTTACTTTCAATTTTTTATGATACATATCCTTATTTCATATGTTACAGATGATTCAAAAATATTTTTTCAAGCAGTTAGCTCCTCTAGAATCTCACAGGCTGCATCCCAAAATCCAACTCCTACTATCCTATGACAATCCAAAAGTGACTGAACTTTTTTTATTAGGAACAAATGACAAAAGAAAAATGGAGATCTTGAAAGTAAAATGTAGAAAAGATCGGTGCCCCCAATAACTACATATTTCTCCGCCCCTTCATTCCGAACTTAAAAATAAAACTTAATTCGAATATGGTTAATTAGTGAATTTATTACAGCTAAATTCCACTCACTACATGCTACAGCTACAACTATGTAACAAAAAATAACAACTGTGAAACATGTTCTGAATTACTATTACATTTCTTACGCTATTATTAAACATATTAGAATAGTAAAAGAGGATTGTTCCTGAAATAGTATATTTGCTCATGATTTTTAACTTTTTCATACGGAAAAAAATTAAAATATTATTCAAGTTTTAAAATTTGCACTCTGCAAATATGTTGCCCTCTAGGCAATGGGACTAATGTGGACTAATGGGAAATGCTGCACTGTTAGCGGCGCTGAAAACTTACGATTCGATTCTAATATCGGTTGATTTCGATATCTTTATGTCGCTACGTAACCACCCTGGGTGCTAATGGAAGCTTAATTGCACTTGAATTGAAAGTAGAGCTATTCACCTAAGCGACCACGAAACTATGGATTCGATACTAATATCGACCCGTTTCTAGCATTTTTGATATGTATCCCGACAGTACTCTTTTTCCAGACTGTAAGAAATATAGTTAAAATTGCTCTAGATATATCAGAATTATGTTGAAACACACACATAAATCCACTTTTATATTCTGTATAAATAGAGAGTGAGCGAGCGAGGGAGCGAGAGAGGGCGACTCAAGGCATCACTACTTCCACATTGCAAAAGCATATATCAGGAATTGAATTGAAAATCTATGTAAAGACTTTCTGCTGTGGCATGCTTCATAAGGACAATTCCAGTCTGCTCACGTGACCTTTGGGGTTCATGAATTTTTTTGCGAGCGTTCCGACTTTGGATTCTCTGTTTATACCCTCTGTTTATGCATCGAATAACTTTTCAAGAACATAAATGACATTCTGCATTATGAATGTTGAGAATTACTCTCTATATGCCAAATAGCTGCAGATAAATACACTACATGATTTATTTATTGCTATTGAACGAGTTTCTTAACTTGTATTTACATCCTCATATATAATACCGACCTACTGTGAAAATTATCTCAGATGTTATATTTTAAACATAATAATTACTATGTTCTGCAATGATTAAGTTATATATAAACAACTTATGTATTTTAATGTAATTATTTTATATAATTTTTCATGCATTGCGGAAAATATAATTTAAAAAAAAAAGTATTGACCCAGAGAGGGATCGAACTCACAACCTTATGATTTGAAATCCGACAGCTTACCAATGAGCTAACACAAGAACTTCCAGAACTAAGCTTCTAGCGTTGTATAACGAATCTCAAGATAATTATGACATTCATATCCATTACAAACGCTGTTTCTGTTCTACTTTGACTTTTATTTTAGTACTCAGGCGATAATTATGTTCTATTTCTTAATTTTGAGCATTCTTTTACATATGGAAAGATTCTTTAACGTATTTAAATGTTCCATTACGTATGGAGAGCTAAATGATAAGCAAGCATATGGTGACATTAATAAAAGGTTTCGAAATATTGTATCATTAAGTATTTCAATCAATGTTGCTTTCTTAAACACTTGGTAACAAGTCTTATTATATTTAAAAGAAGAAAAACACATCTGCAAACTTTTTCCCGATTGCAAAGGCTGGCTTGGAGGTTCGAACCTGGCTTACTTTTTCCCGAAGATACCCGAAGCTGGACTTAGAAAATTTTTGCCTCAAAACACCAATAAAGAATGCGCTCAACCTTTTTGAGACAAGGTGTACATACAAAAGCATTACATATGGTAACTATGTCTTGAAAATTATGTCAGTTAGGTGTGCACCATGGTTATTCAAACAGATCTCTGCACGTCGCCTCACAGCACTCACAGCTCGTTGAACCATGTCCAGCGGGGTTTGGTGGATTGCATGTTGAATGGATTCACACAAATCCTGTAATGTTGCAGGTTTTGTTGCATACACTTGTTGCTTCAAGTAACCCCATAGGAAGAAGTCACATGTCAATAGGTCGGGCGAGCATGCAGTCCTGGAAACATCCTCCCAAGAATGTTGATCGATGCAATTGCTCTGTGTGACGTGGCTCCGTCTTGTTGGAACCACATCTGTCTAAGGCGACGCCGTCGCAGTTCTGGGAGTAAAAAGTTTTCGAGCGTGTCCACATATCGAGCACACGTGACAGTTACAGTGTTACCATCCTCGTCGTTGAAAAAGTATGGTCCAATAATCCCATTAAAATAAACACCACATCATACTGTTACTTTAGGGCTATGAAGGGGCGCTTCATGCAACAACCTTGGATTTCTGGGTGCCCAGTAACGGAAATTCTGCTTATTTACACACCCATCAATGTGAAAATGAGCCTCGTCGGACATGATTAACCTCTGTAGAAAGTTTTGGTTCTCATTAATCATTTGCAACAGCGTATTGCAGAATTGTACGCGAGCATTAAAATCCTCAGGGAGCAACTTGTAAATCATCTGAATTTTGAATGGGTGGAAGTGTAGGTCCTGGTGTAATATTCGCCGCACACTCCTATCTGACATGCCAAGTGACACAGCATGCCAACGAGCTGAACGCCTTGGACTTCTAATTAATGGTTCTCGAACCCTCTCTATGTTTCCTGGTGTTCTCACTGAACGTCGACGACCTTGGGATTTCTTTGATCTTGCAGAAGCCGAAGCTCGGAACTTTTTCACCCAATTAAGAATAGTTTGTCGTGTTGGTACTTGTCCAATTCTGCCAATGTTAAAATGACTCCGAAACTTAAGCTGCGTAATTGTTGCCGAGTCTTTGTTCTTGAAGAAACACTCCACTGCGAAAGCGCGATGTTCATCCGACCAACGCTCCATGGCTACTGACGGAAGGCTTACGTAATTCTTCCAATACTGCGCATGTGCACCGAACAGTCGAACAAACCTACATGCATACACAATGCTTTGAACCACTTTACAAAACAAAACAACAATGAGCACGTTATCTATCGGGTTACGTTTTCTATGTTTATTTTACATCGTGTAACTATTTCTACCGCACCCTTTACATCAGTGTCTTAAAATTAGAATCTATACATACAAACAATAAAAAAAATATTTACAGAGCTTCGAGCTCCTGGGTGGCTAAGCGGTTATAGTATGCGTCTTTGGCGTGGGAGACCCGGGTTCTATTCCCGGCGGAAGCACATGTGGTTCGGATTCCACATTAATCAGTAAGTCCCGTCTCAAATAACCTTGCTGCTGAAAGGGACGTTAAATTCAAAATTAACTCAACTCATTCAGAGAGCTTTGAAATGTGGTGTTGGGGGAGGAAGGTGGAAAAGATAAAATGAACAGGGAGAGTAACAAACGAAAATGTCTTAAAACGGATAGGAGAAGAGCCCCCCTTTTAACCAGCATCCTTCGTAGGAAGACCAATCGGATGGACACATTTTGCGAAGAAATTGTCTTCTTCATACCGCCCTGGAAGGAAAGATGGAATGACGGCGAGAAGTAGGAAGAACACGATGATCGATGATTTGACAAAAAGAAGAAAATATCGGAAGCTAAAAGAGGAAGTTGAAGGTGAAGAAACGTAGAAGAAACATATAAAGAACTAAACCTAAAAAACACCTCATTAGTCCCAAGATCTGTCAAAAGGCGGAATACTTAATAATAATACGCACAAAATTAAATCAATGTTAAATTTTCACGACAAAGTGGCTGAACCATTTCAAATTTAGTTCTGAACTTAGAATTTGGCTCGAGATGTGTTTTTTATCACATGATAAATCAACTATCCACAAACTGAGATAATTGAGCATGAAAGTGTCCACTATATTGCAGTGGAATCAATTTTTCGTTACTGTCGGTCACTCTGCATGCTCATTGATTTTAATTTCCATAGAACTCGCACCAAGATGATGAGAAATAACCATTCTTTCTAAATTGTTCGTTGTTGCGTTATTTACTTATTATTTATAATTCTTTTTATTATTATTGTATCTTATTTGTTTATTTCTAAGCAGTTTGATTTATCATTAAAAAAAAAACTCCCTTATAGATTTACTCTATTCGTGTGTTCATCCGGAACACAAAATCAGAACTACTTCATGTTGTCTACCACGAACTCGCATTTCCGAGGATCGTATCAGGACCTCTTGAACCAAAGTGAGCGCTCTACTACTGAGTCACAATTAGGGATGGCCAGAACCGGTTTCTGGTGGAACCGATTATCGGCTCTGAACGGATCCGGTTCTAGAAGATCCGGTTCCGGAATCGGTTTTTCGGATCCAGGTCTGGAACCGGTTCTGAAAACCGATCTTCAAGAACCGTTTGCCGGAACCGGGACTTTGTGGCCATCCCTAGTCACAATGCCCTCCAAGAATGTAAGTTGTAAGGTAAAATCTTTTATACCTCGTTAGATATTGCTCATAAAATTATATAAAGTAAATTGTATAAAATTAGAGACTAAAAACACTTCATATAATGTAAAAGGACTGAGTGGCTCAGCAATTTGATATAACATTTTGGTAGTCCTATACTGAAATTAATAACAGTACAGACGTTAGAACAGCGTGTCGAATCGAGAACTTACGAATATGGGGTTAAATGTATTAACTGATACGATATTCTGATAGTTAAAGAAATGATATTACGAGACAAAGAGAGATAGATTATCAGAAACGTATTAACATTTGAACTAACCTTTTTGATCAACCGTATCATTAGGTGCAAGACCAGCTTCTCTTGCCGATACCCATGCGGAGAAACAATCGTTTTCTTCCTGGCCAAGATGGATAGTTAACATCTGAAATGAAGAGATAGGCATCGTGAATATAAACTACTTCAATCAGTTGAAACGTCAATAGCCTTCTTTTATCACAAGGAATCCTTGTAATACAAATATCAAGTTTCTACAATGAAATTTCATGTTCATTTTTTAAATAAATTTATTCAAAGGATAAAACTGTATAGCAAAATTAAACTTTGTTCTGCATCTTTCAAAAGATCACGGAAAAACCTACTATATTCTGCTCACGACTTAAGACTGTTTCCAGAGGCTTGAATACAGAGTTGAGAAAAAGATTGGTAAAATATTTCATGTGGAGTATTGTACTGTATGGATCAGAAACATTGACATTACGCAAAATTGATGAAAAACCACTGAGAAGCTTTCGAGATGTGGGTGTGGAGAAGAATGGACAGAATTAACTGGGTAGAGCGAAAAACAAACGAGAGGGTGTTAGAAGTGGTGGGGGAGTAAAGAACAATTGTAGATATTAAGAGGAGGGAGAGAAACTGGTTGAGACACTCGCTAAGAAGGAAAAATGAAAATGAAATCTTTAAGTTTTACGTCCCACGATTATGCCGGTGGGGCTAAAGGAGACGGTGATGATGAGAGATGAGTGAAATGGTGGAATAAAGAAAGTGGGAGGAAACGGGAGAACCCCGAGAAAACCCACGATCACGGTGTTTGTCCACCACAAAGTCCACACGGCGCGAGCTGGGATCGAACCAGGGACCCCAAGCACCGGAGGTGAACGCTCTACCACTGAGCCACCGCGCCCCCTCGTTAAAAAGGAATTGTATCATGAGAGACGTCCCAGAGAGTATTGGGGCAAGGAAGGGGGAGTAGACTACAATTAATGGACGATATCAAAATAGAAAACCGCACGTGAAGACAAAGAGGTTAGTGGAAGACCGTGAAGCATGGAAGCTTCTCAGCTGCGACAAGTGCCCTGCCAATAATGGTAGAATTAAAGATGTCATAGAAGTATGTAGATTATAATTAACACCCATAAAACAAGGAACAATATGTGGTAGAAGTCTGCACAAGAGACTCATGTCAATGCCAATAAAAATAATCCAATCTCACTTGCTTCTCACGACCCAGTCAATGTCAATCTAACTTGTCAATTTTGCAGTATCAACTTAAAGGCAATTTTCAGAACAATCTCGCCAATACCAGAACAAAACTATCCAACAACGGGTATTACATATTGTCCACGAAGCCTGTATCACGATTTAAGTTCAACAAGTATAAGTTTTCCTACTGAGAAAAATATTCATTTTTGAAAGGTCTTTTTAGGCAAATCTTTATTAAAGTAGTTTTTGTGAAAATCTCGGTAAGACCAAACATCAAATTTGATGACCCACAACTTGTGAACCAAAAGCTGCTCCCACATCATACTAGTTCCCACATCACATACGAAATTTTTACAGTATTTTATCAACATCAATTGACAACTTTATCGCACTATTGCGTTTTCGATATATATAAAAAAAGTGATTTTTCGCTTCGCCCTAATATATAACGTCCCTGATTTTTAAGAGAAAAATCAAATGAAGAACGAAAAAAGAAATCTCCGGGAAAATCCACACATACGGTATTTGTTCACCTCAAAAGTTGACTTAGTGAAAGCAGAGATTACTATCTGTTATTACATATTACACCATATGTATTTTTACTTTAGATTTTATGCGTAATTTGTATGCATATCCTTCAGACTAAACGCATGTTCATTTTCCTGTTAACATTATGAACAGAAAAAAAGTTTCTTTTTTATATCAAGATAATACCAAAAGTAAGGTCTTTAAAGCGTTGGGATCACAGGAAAACTGTTCGTGCGGCCGTTGGCAACACTGTTATGTTTGTTCCCGTCTTCCCAAACAAGCTTGCGCAAACTTCGCTGGGATGAACTTATAAAAAAATTCGTATGATATAAAAACAACCAGATATTTCTTCTATTTATCGTATGCTATATTGTTTAGATCATTTTAAGAAAAAATGCTATTTTTTTTCTTTTAAGTTAACGTCCCATGTTTATGCTTCGAGGCTAAAGGAGATAGTGATAATGGTGGAATTCATTATGGGAGGAATGGAAGGAAACGAGAAAACCCAGGGAAAACCAACACATACGGTGTTTGTTCACCTCAAAGTTCACTTGGTGGGAGCTAAGATTAATATTTGTTATTACATGTTACAACACATATACTTTACTTATAATCTCATACGTAATTTGTATGTATATCCTTCAGACTAAACGAATGTTCAGTCTTGGCTCGTTTGTAACCTAGCTCCTGCTTGTCGCTACCGCCAATTGCGGAGTTCGCGTAGTTATTATATTTTTCAACGCAAAAGGCGTGCACGGATGTCAAAAATGCCTGCAAGTGGCGTACGGAGTTTGCAGCTAGCCGCACTGAAATTCACGACGAAGAAAGAAGCGGATGACCGTCTATTTTTGACGAAACAGTCCCGATGACTAAGAAAACCATACGTGACGATCAGTGGATCATTCTGGATGATCTCTGCATTTTGATTCCTGAGGTTTTCTGAAGCACTATTCATATGATTTTGACGAAAATGTTGCAATATCGGAAAGTGTGAGAAAAATGGATCCTGCGAATGCTCACAGATCAAACGGCAGCTGAGTTGATTGAGTTTAACGTCCTGTTCAGCAGCGAGGCTATATGAGACGTGGACCTACTGATTAACGTGGAATCCGAACCACATGAGCTCCCACCGGGAATCGAACCCGGGTCTCCCACGCCAAAAGCATGTACGCTAACCGCTTAGCCATGGAGGAGCTCGATCAAACGACAGCATTTGCTGCTATGCACACGAAAGGACAAATTTTGGGATTTGATTGTTACAGGTGACGAGACTTGGGCGTTCCACTCCACACTTAAGACAAATGAACAATCATTTAAGTAGTAGTATTCCTCTCTACCCAAGCCGCGAAAATTTAAACAAATATAGTCTGCCAGTAAAGTCATGCCAACTGTGTTTCGCGATCGAAAGGGGGCATTGTTGGTCGACTTCATGGTTTCTGGGACCACAATAAACACTGACAGGTACTGTGACACTGAAAAACCCAGACGGGCGATTCAAAACCAGAGGAGAGAGATGTTGAGTAAAGGCGTATGCAATTCTCCACGACAACACTCGCCCCCACATCGTCAGGCAAACTGACACACTCCTGCAACAGTTTAGTTGGGACATCAGCATCCACCCACCGTATACTCCAGACCTAGTATCAAGCGACTACCATCTGTTTCCTTCGTTCAAATTAATTTGGCCGGAAAGCGCTTCAGCAAAACAACAACGAAAGGAAAGATGAGATTCAACGCTTCCTTAAACACATGGCGACGAACTGGTACAGTCAGCGACGGAAGTTCTTTCCTTTTGGTAAATTGTATTTGGTCTAGGAATTAATTCGTGCGGTTGGTACGCACACATTGAATCTGTAGTACAAACACAAAATACATAAATACCTTAAGAAAAATATTGTCCATCGCTAGCCACCACTTTCGCCCATCTGTCAGGCAATGTACGGATTCCGTGGCGAAAGAAGTCCTCATCCTCGGAAGCGATCCAGTCAGAGACCCATGTTTCGATATCTTCTGAAGAAGTAAACCGCTGTCCAATCAAATCGTTGTTCATGCAATCGAACAAGTAGTAGTCCGAAGGAGCAACGTCTGGTGAATACGGCGGGTGGGGTAAAACTTCCCATCCGACATTTTCTAAATAGGTTTTGACCGGTTTTGCGACATGTGGGCGAGCGTTATCATGTTGAACAATAAGTTTATCATGTCTGTTCTCCCATTCTGGTCGTGTTCTGGCCAGAGCTTGCTTCAAACGCATTAATTGTCGTCGATAACGTTCTCCATTCATAGTTTCACCCGGTTGCAGCAGCTCATAGTACACCACACCTTTCATATCCCACCATATGCACAGCATAACCTTTGCACAGTGAATATCTCGTTTTGGTTGTGATGGACCTGGTTCACCTGGTTTCACCCAGGCCTTTTTTCGTTTAGGGTTCTCGTAATGGATCCACTTCATATCACCCGTAATAATTCGATGCAGAAACCCCTTTCTGCTCTGTCGTTGAAGCAGCAATTCGCAAATGGTTTTTCGTCTTTCAACGTCTCTGTCTTTCAATTCATGTGGAACCCAATGTGACATCTTTTGAATCATTCCCATGGCTTTCAAGCGTTTGGAGACTGTTGTTTGATCAACGCCTAATGCTGCTGCAAGTTGTTCCTGCGTTTGACACGAATCCTGCTCGAGCAATGCTGTCAATTCTTCGTCTTGAAATTTTTTTGGCTGTCCAGCTCGCTCTTGGTCTGCCAAGCCGAAATCACCACTTCTAAACCGTGCAAACCACTTCTGACACGTTCGCTCAGCTAGAGCATGGTCACCATACACTTCCACCAAAATACGATGACTTTCAGTCGCACTTTTCTGCATGTTAAAGTAATGCAGCAGGACACCCCGCAAAAACACTTTATCAGGCACAAATTGCGCCATGTTCACTTAACTACAAACTGGTGTTGTTGACGCTTTAATCCACTGCCCTATACTACGAACGATACGCGATGACAGGGGTTTGCAACACATGTGTGGATACACGGAACTGTGGGACGCTCCGTTCGTTGCGCCATCTCTTGTCCACCCGCACGAATTAATTCCTAGACCAAATACTTTGGGAATAACGGTGGTATGGCTGGAACATTAAGAAAATTATGTACTCATTATAATTTACCGAAAACTGCACTCAAATTGTCCTTCCATAAGTTATTTACGAAACTAATTTATGAAACGGAAATAACTTTTGTTTCTGACTGTAGCAGCATCACTTGTATGACATGAGCATACAAAAACTGCCACAATATTTACAAAAATGCGTCGAGCGAAATGGCGATTATGTACAAAAATTGATCAATGTACAAGCTTTAAAATAATGTACACTCATGTCCAAAATGATTGTCGCATATCTATAACTGTCTTCTCGTAAGAATATAATTTGATAATGATGTTGCAGGGCACTTTTAATACTGATACTATGTGTATAATCGGGAAATGTATATTTGTGGTAAATTTCATAGGAAAAGTATTATAAATACGAAAATTAGAATGAGTAAAACAAAATGTCGCCAAATGGACAAGAAAGTCTTATTTTCGTTTTATTGTTCATATTTACTGCTCTTTTGACATGAAAATTGCCACACACATGTCTTTACCGATTATACACATACTAACATCATAAGAAGTACCGGGCGAATTCATTATCAAATTATATTGCTACAACATATTTATAGACATGCGAGAATAATTATGGACATGAGTGTACATATTATCGAATTATTGAAAATAGAAGTTCCTTTGTATCTCTATTTAAAAAAAAGATGATCTTACTTTTGAGGTTACTCTCGTATACGGATTTGATTTCGAGTGTTAAATTGTAATGACTTAAAACTTACATGTATGTAAATTTTGAGTGTATAACTTAAATAGTTAAAATTAAAATAAAATCTCTATGCATGTTTCATACATAGTACAGTAGAAAGTTACACAAATTAGGATTTCGCAAGCTACCAAACATCCAATCAAAGAGGACTAATGAATCACAATCTGTAAGCTAAGATTTGTTGTTTTTACAGGATGTTTCGGTAATAACATTTGTTCACAGATTATCTATCTACTAAAATGCTACAATTGCAATTAAAAGCGTCCGAGCTCCAACCTATAACTTTGGCTTTCAAATCTTTCATATACGGTTATGTGTGATTTCACGTTTAACAGAGACAAACATTTTGAGTATTTGTACTTTAAATAGTCTAAATTAGTTAACTATATCTTTTTCACAAAGTTTATGATATAAAATTATTATTCAAAGCCTTTGTATTTTAATAAGCCTTCTCTAAAACCAATGCATGTGAATTGTGCTTCCATCTTCCGAGTTCTTTTAAACTATGTTTATATGTTTGTGGTCAATCTTTTCGACAATGAGATCTCGGAAACTACAGGCTCTAGAAAGATGACGTTTTCACTGATCGATTGCAAACTTTGCGTAGATTGTCCAGTTCTAATTGAATATTTTAAAAAACATGGCCATTATTTCTTTATTACAGTTTTACGGGTACATTGGATGTGTTGAAATTTAAAAAAAAAAAAGCTAAAGCATCATATCCTACCCCTTATACATTCCAACACCACATAATTGTATATAGGGGTTGCATTTTTCTCAGGCGTTTTCTTGGCCAAATTATAATGAAAAACGGATAACCATTTCTCCAGTCTAAGTTGAATCTTTATTGTTTGGAGTGTTTTGCCGAATGAACACCATATATCACTGACATTATAATTGATTGTTTGTGTAATGTATTAGCTTATTTTAAAATATATAAAACGATAATAATGCCTGTTGTTCTGTATGGTTGCGAAACATGGTCGCTTACTCGAAAGGAAGAACATACATTGAAAGTGAGAACAAGATCCTGAGACGAATATTCGGACCCAAGAGAAACGGGAATAGGGAATGGCGGAAACTTCATAACGAGGAACTTCGTAATTTATACGGTTTACCCAACATTGTTAGGGTCATCAAATCCAGGAGGCTCAGGTGGGCAGGTTATGTAGCCAGGATGGAAGAAAGAAGGAACGCTTTCGAAATCTTAACTGGAAGACCAGCCGGAAAACGACCATTAGGAAGACCTTGGTGCAGATGGGAGGACAATATTAAGGTGGATCTCGCAGAAATGGGAATACAAAGTAGAAACTGGATTCAATTGGTTAAGGATAGACGTCAGTGGAGAGTTTCTGTAAACGCGGCATTGAACCTCCGGGTTCCATAGGCCATAGAGTTAGTTAGTTAATGTATTTGCTTACTACATACTGCATGCAAGAAGAAAGAAAACACTGATCATACATGAATTAAAAACTCCAACCGGAAGTAGGATCAAATCTTGCAAACGGTTCGAGATATTGAAAAAGTAATCGAAAAAAAAATCTCCCCTTTACGGCATCTCTTGCCGACTTTTGTCAAGACGTCTTTCACTTGTGTCTGCAAAGGGACATGTACAGATGTGAGGAATAACAAGGAGATTCATGCTCATATGTGAATGATGAGCTGTGTAGAGAGCGCAGGTTCAGCTAGTCTATTTATTAAAATGCTAGGTTTATGTGTGTCTCCAATCCTTTCGACAAAGAGATCTCGAAAACTACAAGTGCTAGAAACGTGCCGTTTTCACTGGTCGATTCCAAATTTTGTGTAGATTGTCCAGTTATTATTCAAATTTTCAAAACCGTGTCGTTATAGTTCTATTCAAAATTTTAGGGACCGTTTTGAGTTCATAAGATTAACATTGTTGCAGGCCGAAACTACGGTGTTAGGCAACCAGATTGCAGGCGCATTGCTTAAATCTGAATGGCAAAACCTATTGCATGCTGGCAACTTCAAAGGCCTTAAGAGACGCAATGAGGCGTACTCGGACGGATATGGATTTATTAAAAAAAAAAAAAAAAAAAAAAAAAAAAAAAAAAAAAAAAAAAAAAAAACTTCTACTTGATATCGTGTTACTTCTACAAATTTGCTACAAACTCACTCCAACATCTATACATACAATTCACTTCCTTTGTGAGTCTCCTATTCTTTGCTTGTGTGAGTAAGGAGACATGCACAGTGGGAAGGAGATTCATGGTCATAACAGAATGATGCGCTGAGTAGACAGCGTAGGTTCAGCTAGTAATTATAGATTGTTTTGCGATAATGATATAATTAATTGATATGATGAATAAATACTCACCCCTGTTTTCAAATCGACATTGAACCAATTTGGAACGTACACCATTTTAAATCGCTTTTTGGTTTCTTCTTCGAAATCCACTTGACCAAGTTCCTCAACTTTACATGCCTAGAAAGAAAAAGCAAAGATAACTTGAAATAGTAATCATCATCATCATCATTATCAACGAATGTTATAGTGTGTTCACTCAACAGAAGTGCAGTTCGGCAAATGTCTTTGAAGCGTCCATGCTGAATTTTATAACAGTATCCCTCTTTATGCCACATTTACAGAGTTGCTATGTCTAATCATTAGCTGAAAGGACAGCGTTTGGAAATGTGGCAACTAAAAGTCCACGTGTAGTTGACAAGCGACTGTCAATTGTGTGAAATGAGAATTCTGGTTGGTCACTTAGTTATCGAGGGTGTTTTCCAAAAGTTCCCACGGACGATGACTTATTTATGATACGAGCCACCATACACAGAAGGCGGCATCCTTTATATGTGAAATGCACTTCGGTTGAAGAAACAAACTATACATGATGCAAGTAAAACAAATCTTTTAACATTTTAACACTGACACAATCTGGCACATTTTGTTAAGAGTAACTAACATTCACCTACAAAATATCCTCGGAATCCTAAAAGAAAGAAGGAAACCTCGATAAGAATTGAGATTTATTATAAACAGATTCATTCAAAAACATCAAACCTTTATGACTTTAAATTAAACAGGTAACGCAATCTTTTAGATTTGTACATAAACAATTTGTTCATAGATAGATCTGTATTAGTTGATGCAATTTTTCGATAGATAAAAGAAAAAGAAAACAACTTGAAGAGGGCAGAGGCTAGTGGGCTACAAGCCACAAAGAACTAATCATGAACACCGATCGGTTGCACCTTCTAGAAAAGTGATGGCAAACTACGGCCCGCAAGCCAGATGCGGCCTTCTGAAATGTTTTGTGCGGCCCGCGACAAGATACCTAATCTAAGAATGAAAAGAAGAATATATTACTTCGAAACAGTTGTATTAGACATAGACTCACAAACGAGCAAATAATTTTACTTCTGAGAATCAGTGCGTCAAAGTTCGAACCAGATTATGAGAAACTTCGATCATTAATTGGGCTTAGTGTCACAAAAATTTTATAAAATGTACCATTGTTGTCTTTAATAAATTATATAGGCCTACATAAATATTTTTATCTTTCCCTTAGCCTCTTAAAAAAGTTTGCCAAGAGGTCTAGAAGATCGAAAGTGCAAAGAAGAGGGTGATTTACGAAAGGAAAGAATGAAAAATCGAAATGTGATATGTGCTCCAAAAGACACATGGTAGAGAATATTATAACTTATCTAAACTCACGCAACAATCCTTAGGAGCTAGGGCCTACCACCCGGCTTATGGCTCTCATGCCTCTGGAGACATATGTGGTCAACACGTCGACTTTCTTCGTCGTTAATGCTTACTTTCTAGACTGGCGTTGGCCGTTTTTTAAGTAGCTCCCCAACTGTCCTCACGATACTGCTGTGACTATGAATGACAACTGATCTTTCCTCGGATCAAACCCGGCACTGCTTAACTTTACTGATCTCACGAGAAACAGTATTTCAGTGCGGGCACGAATTACGTTGGCACAGAAAGTATCATATTCAACTGATATTAACACGAAATACTGTCTTTTTACTGATAGTTGATAACAAAGCGTCCAACTTCCAACCTAAGTGGAGAGCTGAGCCGGTTTCTTGGATCTAGCAGGGCGGAGTGATACTCAGATCTACCGGCTTTCCCCATATCCACTAACCAGAGGTTCACACAGGATACAGTATGACACAACATACGAAATAATACCGGACTTTTGTGTTTCTCCGGCGATAAACCGTTATTCACTGTTTAAAAGCAGAATTGCTCGATCTCAAAACACAATTAACATCCTCTCATCTTCACTTTTACGATTCAGTGGTTTAAGTTTCACAGTAATTGCTGCTGATATGTGTACTAATCGAAAATTGGCGGCAGAAGGGTGAACAGAAAGGTCTGATGACAATACATATGTACCATGTTAATGAACACACAAATTATTACCAGCTTGTATAAAAATAACTTTCAAATGAAAGTTCAGTGAGATGCAGTTTCTCAAACACATCATACAAACTTTTTTAAGTGTTCAAGCATTACTTACCTTTAATACATCATACACTGCAACATTATTCTCAGTGTCCTTTGTTAATATGTGACGCTTATCATTCAGAATGTTGTAGTGACGAACAGCTGGGCCTCCTTTAATGGTTAAATCAGGTTTCAAGCTGACTGGCTTCAAAATGTCGTCTTCCATCATCTCGGATATTTGAGAATCCCTTTTTGGAATCGACTTGTAAAAATAAATAAATAAATAAAAATCTGATTATTAAAGACATAAAATTTTCGGAACAAGGTTTTTCCCTAAACTAAAAACTACGACTAGTTTGAAGTTCTTATTATTATCTATTTATAATTATAGTGATCTTTTTTAGAGGTTAAGAGGGTAACTCGTAACCTACTCCCGTAAGAGGGTAACTTCAGAGTAACTACCGTATTAAAAAAATAAATAAGTAAATAAAAATAAATTTGACGTTTGTTTCTTATAGAGATTAAGAAATAGTTCAACTGGTTGGGCATCAAAAATTGGTCAAGAGTAAGATGATGGAATCCCCCTTTGACCCTCCACAAGGTATTTCGTTTGCTTTTACAGTCACCGGAATCACCTATTACTACTGGTATTGACGACAAGGAAGAGCAGTCATTGTTTATGACAGTAACAAAGAAATGAAATGAAATCTTTGAGTTTTACGTCCCACGGTTATGCCGGTTAGGCTAAAGGAGACGGTGATGATGATTGATGAATGAAATGGTGGAATGAAGAAAATGGGAGGAAACGGGAGAACCCCGAGAAAACCCACGCACACGGTGTTTGTCCACCACAAAGTTCACTTGGCGGGGGCTGGGATCGAACCCGGAACCCCAAGCACCAGAGGTGAACGCTCTACCACTGAGCCACCGCGGCCCCCTGCCAAGATAAGTCTAGATTTACGCGGGTATATATTACTCTAAAATTAAGTATCTTTAAACTTAATTTCAATTGTCTTCATGGTTATTTTACTATGGTCAAAAGAAGTCCTATAATTGATTTTCTTACTTTATAAGACGTATGAATTAGATAAACATTTTCACGTTTAGGGTTCAGAAAAAAAGTATAATGCAGTTTCAAATACAAGTACATAATCTATTTGTAAATTTCTCTTTTATTTATTGCGTCTAATATTTCATGTACTATTAACTGTATTATTTCCATGTTCCCTGACACCTTCCTCAGCAGAAATGGGCCAGCAAATTTACAAACTATTATAAGCATGCGTTAATTCATATATCTTTAACACTTTGAGAGCTAATTCCGTACTTTTACGGTCTAGCTGATCTTTTCACAGACTGTGGATTCCGTATTTATACGTGATTTGATTCAAAATGTATTTCAATGTTTTGCAGTTTTGAAATATCCCTTGAACTTCGTATTTCAGAATTTCGTTCATAGATGGCGTGAAGATCCTAATTAACATCTTATTACTGTCAGAGTTCAAACACCATGTGCTTATTTTTTGACCGTCAAAATGGCGAGAAAGAGCCTTTCGGACGATTCAATATGCTTCAGTTTAGAAGCGGAATT
Source organism: Thermobia domestica (assembly GCF_964235325.1). Lineage (NCBI taxonomy): Eukaryota > Metazoa > Arthropoda > Insecta > Zygentoma > Lepismatidae > Thermobia > Thermobia domestica. The sequence goes on along the minus strand of NC_137457.1, from coordinate 298,834,930 downwards.
GAGCGACAGTGATGGAGATTTGTTTGAAGGAGAATTATTGGACGATTGTGAGAATGATCCACACTATGTAGCAACAGAAATATCAGATATGTCAGGTAACTTTGAGACAATAATTCTCATATTCGCATTCATTTTCCTTGCACTACGTGTGATAGTTATTTGTAATGGTTTTATGGTTCGAATACAGAATATTATACATAAGAATAAAGAACAAGCTCTGGACTTTCAAACGGTGCATGTATTATTTTAACTTTTCTAGATTTTGAGATATAATTTTTTAAAAAGTTGCAAAAAAGCCCAGCATTCTTGGGAAAGCCTGCACTTCAGAGCCCAGCACTCAAAGTGTTAAAACAATTATCATATAGGCTATCATTAGACTGATAAAATAGACTGTATTTACAATACAAGTGGGAAATCGTCAAAGACAAGGGGACACCACGTATCTCAATCATGTCTACATTATAAACATTGAGGACGAAACAACAATAGAACTATTTTATCTCGTCCATGGAGAATAAGTGAAGAAAGGCTTTTAAGTAATATACGTCAAGCCCTTTAACTTAAAAATAATAATAATAATAATAATAATAATAATAATAATTTTATTATTAACACACATAACTAACTAACTCTATGGCCTATGGAACCTGGAGGTTCAATGCCGCGTTCACAAAAGCTCTCCACTGACTTCTATCCTTAGCCAATTGGTTTCAGTTTCTACTTTGTATTCCTATCTCTGCGAGATCTATCTTAATATTGTCCTCCCACCTGCGCCTAGGTCTTCCTAATGGTCGTTTTCCGATTGATCTTCCAGTCAAGACTTTGAAAGCGTTTCTACTTTCTTCCATTCTAGCTACATGACCTGCCCACCTAAGCCTCCTAGACTTGACGACCCTAACTATGTTGGGTAAACCGTATAAATTATGTAGTTCCTCGTTGTGAAGTTTCCGCCATTTCCTATTCCCATTAACACACATGAACATTTTGTTTTTTTATTGTATGTATCATTTGTAGGTTATCAAAAATGTTTAACGTCCCCACGATTAAGGTCTTTAGGCTAAGGGAGACGGATGGTTAAGGCAACTGAATGATGATGGGAGAGATCGATGGAATGAGAGCATAGAAGGAAACGGAAAACCTTGAGAAAGCCCACTGACACGACGTCGTCCACCACAAACTTACTTGACCGGAGATCAAATCAGGGACCCTAAGCACCAGAGGTAAGCGCTCTATCACTGTGACACCGTGTCCGCTATAAGGTTATCAAATTCAACTCCAGGATTCACTGTTTCAAATCGTATCTTCTATAAATAAATACATAAATAAATAATAAAAATACTTATTGGTATACTTACCCAATTCTTGATAGATGATTCTGAGGTTGCAACCCACAGGGAATTTTGATCTGGTGCCATAACCATTTTCAAGACAGGCGCTGTCTCTTCACATATTAGAAGTCGTCGCTCTGGATTCCGTAGGTCAGTCATATAAATTTTACGATCTCTACCGCCAGATATCACATGACTAAATGAATCAGTCGTCTGGAAATAGCATAAAAGGGAAGAAAAATATTCATAGCTCATCGATATGAATAAACTAAAGACCTATAACGTACAGACAGCGAAGTAGTGAGAATAGTTACAATACAAAGCAAAAGAGCAAATGCTTCATACTTATTGCCATAATTTTAAAATAGTATTTTCTTTCGCTTGATACTGATACTGATGAATTGCTCATATTATATATATATATATATATATATATATATATATTACACTTTAGAAATTACAAAGAAAATAGACTAACAGGATGAAACATCTTTCTCAAATAAAAACACTGATAATCGAATAACTGAGAAATTAAGCATTAAAAACACGGAAACAACCGGATTCAAGTTTCCGCTAGTCCAGCAATTACTTTTTCTTTTCTTCATAACCCCTTTCAGGATTACTGGTAAAGGGTTAATACATATATATTTATTCAGTGTTACTGATGGTATTTAGTACAGCATTTCCCAAATTGTGGTCCGCGGACCACAAGTGGTCCTCCAGATATGCCATTCTGGTCTTTTTAGACTGAACAATAGCTCAAATACATAAAATTTAAATGAACTAAAATAAAATGAAATATCTTAGATTTCCGTCCAACGGTTATGCCTTTTGGGCTAAAGCAGATGGACGATTAATACAAAGGACTTTTTTTTTTTTTTCAACCTCTATTCAGCCATCAGGGGAAGACCACATGAAATGGTGAAACGCAGATAAGCGAAATCTGTTCCTTGGAGGTCATACATCTCCCATGTCAAAATACAGACTCTTAATCTTTGTGGAGTAGCGACTGAAAAAATACATCGAGTGTAATCGGAGCGCCCACCAAGTGTGAATTATGTGATGTAATTCGATTCCTGCAGCCAGCTGCTGAGTTCCCTGAAATCCTAAGAACACCCGCCAAGTGTGAATTACGTGATGTAATTCGAGTCCTGCATGCAGCTGCTCCGTTCGCTGAAATTCTACGAACACCCGCCAAGTGTGAACTACGTGACGTAATTCGATTTCTCCAGACAGCTGCTGAGTTCCTAAAATCCTAAGAATACCTGCCAAGTGTGAACTACCTGATGCAATTCGATTCCTCCAAGCAACTGCTGAGTTCCCTGAAATCCTAAGGACACCCGCCAAGTGTGAACTACGTGATGTATTCGACTCCTCCAGGCAGCTGCTGAGTTCCCTGAAATCCTAGAACACCCGCCAAGTGTGAGCTACATGTAATTCGATTCCTGCAGGCAGCTGCAACGTTCCCTGAAATCTCAAGAACGCCCGCCAAGTGTGAACTACGTGATGTGATTTGATTTCTACAGGCAGCTGCTGAGTTTCCCGAAATCCTACGATCAGGCAGTTCAGAAGCCATATATTCTATTCTTTTCAAGAACCACATGATTCAAGCGTTCAGCAAGATCGCCTTCCGCCAGAGACTTCCACCTTTGGCTATTCTAGTCGTGTACATCGGTGAGGTTTTCTTTAAACTCTCTGCAGAATTTGCGCACACAGCAATCACTTATAAAGTTTCTGCAGTAATCCTTAATTATTCGACGAATTGCTGCTGTATTATATCCTTCCGCCCGAAGAAATCGAATTATACCAGTATTTCACACTTGGCGTGCGCTTCGACTGCATCCGATACATTTTCTCGCTTGATACTATATATTGATTGAACAACGATCGAGTCTGTGTTTTGGCATGGGGAATGTGCTACCTCCAATGAACAGACTTGATTTATTCGCGTTAGCCATCTTACGTGGTTCTTCTGTGGTGACTTCATGGAGGTTTAAAAACTCGTACCAAAGAGAGGTCTGGGGAGATACAACAAGAAATCACCCATGATAGTAAAATACATTGAAAACTGCTGTAGAGAAACCTGTAGATATGACAACTCGTAATAAAAGTTTTATGAAGTAATTAATTAAGGACTAAACTTGTTTCACTCTTTATTTTATTTTACATAAACAACACAGAACCATTATTCTCGTGGACGAAATATCGATTAGAGTTTGATAACAAGTTGACTATTTGATCATACAATTCAACAACTGTACGCTGGATCAACATAAAAGTTCTTTTGTCATTTTACCATATTTTACCCAGAAAGATCTGAAGAAGTTTCAATGACTATAAACTAATTTCGAATACCTTCCCATGATTTTCCAGGAACATGGGAATAATGTATAGGGAAGAAGGAGTAATTGGCAGAAGAACTTTCTAAAAAATTGTATTTTACATTTTAGTGTATTTTTATGGAATTTAATTACACCAAAATTTTGGGTGGGTAGATGTTGACCAGAAAAAAGTATTCTGAGAGGGTGTAATAATGACGAAAAAGTTTGAATGAGAAGTGACATATCTGAAACTGAGTTTCAGGCTTATGTGTGTTTTGGTTTAAGTCACAAAAATAAATCGCTCATCTATTTATGTTTTGAGCCAGATTTTTTACTGCTGCTTAGAAACATCATAAGGACGATGCCGTGAAGAGCAGCAATCTTGAATCCTCACTGTGAAGCAGTTAAATTTTTGTTAAAATTGGGCGCATGATGTGGGGGTAAATGGGTGGAACGTCTTAAGTGAACATTTTTTGCTTGGAATTCATTTAAATACTGTGCTATCTTTGTCTTTTGAGGAGTACACTTTTGTTTCATAGTGCATTGTGCTTATTATGCTATTTTTAGGATTTAGATTCTAAGCTTTCGGCACCTATGGCCATTTAGCCCGTCACATATGAGGGATGACGTCCCTCGGCGAGCACATTATTCGGGGATGGGAAGGAAGAAAGGATTGGAGAGGAAGGAAACGGCGTGGAACCTATAATTTAGGTACAACCCCGACATTTGCCTAGTGTGAAGAACGAAAACGAAAGAAAACTTCATTCAGGATGGCTGGCCTGAAAAGCCCTTTACATTTTTTAGACCGAGTGCCCCCACCGGGAATCGAACCCGGGACTGCTCGCACCGAAGGCGAGAGTTATGCTATTTTGTTCAACTTAGGTCTGCAGTGGCCGTTGCGCATGCCAATAGTGCTGATGCTGTAAATAGGACCTGTCTATCAATCCAGAGTTCTAACACATGTTCTATTGTAATAATTTACAGTTATTTAGCGTTAGTCTTATTACTTTCTCCTATGTTTATATTTCGGAATAAGTTCACAAAACAATATACCGTGCTATAAACAATAACTGGAAGGCTTGAAAAGGCATTCAAATATCTTTAGAAATAAGTTACTCCTTATTTTGTGTAAACAAAGGTATAATTTTTTTCTAGGCCACATAAAACTATTAGCTTTTAAGTGGAGTACAAGTTATATACACCAAATAAAAGCTTGAGATTTCTTCATTTACACCCAATCACTCCCACGGGTTTATGTGCATCGGAAATGGCTTTAATAATTTTGCATCCAATTACCCTCTTGGGAGTAATTGGGTGGAAATCTGACAACAAAAATAAAAATGATGTAGCATCGAAAGTAAAGATGTTGGAAGCTTACCACTACCACAGTAGATGCAGAACAACCTGCGACATACAATCAGTTCTTTAAAACTTTAAAAACACCTATAACCTGTGAGGAAAAAAATGTTGACAGAAACGTAACTCCTAATTCCCTCCTACGCTCAATGACAACTGCTGATTGAAATTAAAATCGCAAACCTAAGGCCGTACTCACATTATTGAGTAGTTCAACTTCTTGAAAAACTTATTCATATTGGGTGAAATTTAGCGTCTCTTTTTGGACCGATGCCATTATAAGATGTAGATCTATAGTTAAAGATGGAATCCGAACCATTGTAATGCGTTCCACAGTTTCCAAGCGGGAATCGAACTCAGGACTACTTGCACCAAAGATACGCCCACTAGCCACAGAGAGAGAGAGAGAGAGAGAGAGAGAGAGAGAGAGAGAGAGAGAGAGAGAGAGAGGTATTTCGTGTAAAGAAACTTACCAACAATGCCCAAACTCCTTCATCATGTACACGAATCGTCTGGATGCACCTCTGCTGCCCAAGAGACCACAATTTAATAGTCCCATCTGAACTTCCAGACAAACACTGTGTTCCATCACGATTTAGGACAAGCGCCTTCACATTGTCTGCATGACCTGGAAGTACAAGATATCTTCATTTTATCTAGTGCAATAGCTATGTTTTGCAAGCTGCACAAGGCAATAACAAATCGTGTTGCCTTTAACAGCTAGAATACTAATGAAGAGCTCCGGTTTCAAAAATATACAAGTATTTTTTTTCATTATATTTTATTTAATTTGCTTGATCATTATACACATTAACTCATAACTTAGCGGTTCCAATATAAAACAATCTAGAATATTACTATTTACGCACGTTTCATTTATATATAGTTTAAAAATATTTTACATTGACTGAAACTTGACAATAATAAAATCGTAGATTGCTTTAATATTCATCTCTAACACTTCAATAACTTATTGTTGATTTTTAGCATTTTCTATATATATATATATATATATATATATATATATATATATATTTGGTCTAGGAATTAATTCGTGCGGTTGGTACGCACACATTGAAGCTGTAGTACAAACACAAAATACATAAATACCTTAAGAAAAATATTGTCCATCGCTAGCCACCACTTTCGCCCATCTGTCAGGCAATGTACAGATTCCGTGGCGAAAGAAGTCCTCATCCTTGGAAGCGATCCAGTCAGAGACCCATGTTTCGATATCTTCTGAAGAAGTAAACCGCTGTCCAATCAAATCGTTGTTCATGCAATCGAACAAGTAGTAGTCCGAAGGAGCAACGTCTGGTGAATACGGCGGGTGGGGTAAAACTTCCCATCCGACATTTTCTAAATAGGTTTTGACCGGTTTTGCGACATGTGGGCGAGCGTTATCATGTTGAACAATAAGTTTATCATGTCTGTTCTCCCATTCTGGTCGTGTTCTGGCCAGAGCTTGCTTCAAACGCATTAATTGTCGTCGATAACGTTCTCCATTCATAGTTTCACCCGGTTGCAGCAGCTCATAGTACACCACACCTTTCATATCCCACCATATGCACAGCATAACCTTTGCACAGTGAATATCTCGTTTTGGTTGTGATGGACCTGGTTCACCTGGTTTCACCCAGGCCTTTTTTCGTTTAGGGTTCTCGTAATGGATCCATTTCTCATCACCCGTAATAATTCGATGCAGAAACCCCTTTCTGCTCTGTCGTTGAAGCAGCAATTCGCAAATGGTTTTTCATCTTTCAACGTCTCTGTCTTTCAATTCATGTGGAACCCAATGTGACATCTTTTGAATCATTCCCATGGCTTTCAAGCGTTTGGAGACTGTTGTTTGATCAACGCCTAATGCTGCTGCAAGTTGTTCCTGCGTTTGACACGAATCCTGCTCGAGCAATGCTGTCAATTCTTCGTCTTGAAATTTTTTTGGCTGTCCAGCTCGCTCTTGGTCTGCCAAGCCGAAATCACCACTTCTAAACCGTGCAAACCACTTCTGACACGTTCGCTCAGCTAGAGCATGGTCACCATACACTTCCACCAAAATACGATGACTTTCAGTCGCACTTTTCTGCATGTTAAAGTAATGCAGGAGGACACCCCGCAAAAACACTTTATCAGGCACAAATTGCGCCATGTTCACTTAACTACAAACTGGTGTTGTTGACGCTTTAATCCACTGCCCTATACTACGAACGATACGCGATGACAGGGGTTTGCAACACATGTGTGGATACACGGAACTGTGGGACGCTCCGTTCGTTGCGCCATCTCTTGTCCACCCGCACGAATTAATTCCTAGACCAAATATATATATAAATAAATAAAATGTCCAGCTGGAGGTAAACAGGATCGGCTGACGACATAACAATATAACAATCCTTTTAGGATTTCCACAACACTTCATAGATGATAGATTATGGTATTTGCCCACCGTGCAACCCAATCTTTGAAGGGGGTATGGTGGCTCAGTGGTAGAGCACTTACTTCTGGTGTATGGGGTCCTTGGTTCGATCCCCAACCAAATAATTCTATGGCGGACAACATTGTGTGCGTAGGTTTTCTTGAGTTCTACCGTTTCTTCCAACTCTATCATTCTACCAATTCTTCCATCATCATTGACTTGCTTCAATCATCGTCTCTCTTAGTCTAAAGAGTTTAATTGTGGGACATTACACTGAAATATTTAATTTAATTTTCATTTCTAAAAAAATGAAAATGAAATGAAATCTTTGAGTTTTACGTCCCACGGTATGCCGGTTAGGCTAAATGAGACGGTGATGATGAGAGATGAATGAAATGGTGGAATGAAGAAAGTGGGAGGAAACGGGAGATAACCCACGCACACGGTGTTTGTCCACCACAAAGTTCACTTGGCAGGAGCAGGGTTTGAACTCGAGACCTCTAGCACCCGAGGTGAACGCTCTACCACTGAGCCACCGCGGCCCCAATTTTCATTTCGAATCTTTGAAGGAAGTAATGGTAGTATTCACTGTTTAACATCTTACCGGTTGAGAGATACGTAGTGACTTCGCTCTGAAACACTAATTGCGTCAATCTACTCTGTTTCGTTCCTCCACTTTACTTAATCCCTTTCTCCTTTTTCCTTCCACAATATATTTTTCCTATTCTGTAGAGCCCTGTTTTCTGCTTTGTCAGACCAATAGCTCAAAAAGAATACCAGGAACGGTTAAAGACTATCATCATTTTCGTTTACAACGTGGAGTCATATAAAATTAAGCAAAATCCCGAGTACAAAATAATAAAAAAGGCTTCATATATGATATTTACAATAAACAGAATAAGAGATGAAAGACACATCAGCAAACCGTCTCCTGGTCTTAAACATGTGTAATGTCCTCCTCCACTAAATCAACTCTGCTCTCCCTATATATTTGTTTACCTTTTCAAATTCTTGACTGTTTTACATATTATTAAAAATTACATTACTTTCCAATCTGCCTAATCCCCTCCATTATTATTATTATTTTGTTAATTTCTTCATTGATTTTAACTTTACATCTTTTTCTTTCTTCTTTCTGCTATACAGAGTTCACCCTGATATTCCGATACTGATTTGCCTGAATTTCCATGGGCAAAGAAATACATTTTCCTTGACCCGCGACACTATTAATTTATGCTTTTCCCTGACCCGTAACATGGCGAACATATAATTTATGGTTAAGTTTAGAAAAAAAATCACTCTCTAATCGGCTTCCACCATCCTCATAGACGTCCATCCCTCACCTTTTCTAATTTTTTTTTTTAATTTTCTTAATACAGCATAAGCTTACTTTCTTACTATAAATACTTATTACAAGTCAAATTTCCTGTATTTGGAACACAACTAGCACTGAACTGTTATACAGCAACGATATGCTTAATATCTTGGCATTCTGAATATACTCACATAAAGGAAAAAAAAAAAAACCGTGTCTTATGTAAAATATAGCAGGATTCTCCCGCCTCTTGGTGTATTTTGAAACATTTCATGAATTTCAGGGTCAGTGTGAACACCGTTATATTATGCAAAATTTCTTTTCATTTATTATTCTTTTCGCTCTCCTGCACTCCTATCGACTTATCCGTTACATTTGTTTTATCAGGAGAAGGAATGACGGAGATATCTAAGCGACAGCGTTAGGTTTATCTTTACTGAAGTCCATCGACTTACAGACTAGAAACACTATTACGTGAGCAGGTGACCGTTATGCGTTTCAAGGACTACAAAACTACCGCAATTCCTGATTTCAAACACTCAATCCATTTCACTTACCTTTCAATTTCATTAGCTTGGCACATGATCTCGGGTCCCATACCCTCAGCACTTTCTCGGTAGAGCCACTTACAATTGCTGTTCCAGGCGGATTCATCGCTAAACTATAAATGGAGTCTTTGTTTCCATTTAGAGAAGAGGCTGAAAAAAAAAGAAGAAAAAAAAAAGAATTAGTTTAGGCAACAACCGCATAATCAAACCTACCATGGTGGTAGTAATCTGTTCCTCAACCATTAGAAATAAAGTACAATAAAATCATTAGATTGTAATGCAAAGGTTTCCTGTTATTTTAAAGGCTATTTAACATCTTGCGAAATACAAATGATGGAAAGCATATTGATTGAAAATTTAATGATAAATAATAAAAATTATTTTCAGTGCTGCAAATAGCTCTCACGCAAAAATACAGCACTTTATAAAAACAAAGATAGAATCATTTACAATACATTAGAAAAAATATTATAGCATGTAATCAATATAAAATAATTGTCACTTAAGAAGGTCAAGATCCTTATTGAAAAGTTAAAATACTTACATAACCGAAGTTCAAGCTGATTTTTTAAATTATCACTAAAAACAGCAAATTTCTTAATATATCATTTTCAGAAGAAGGTAAATTATAATTCCAATTTATTTCTATTTCAAATTAAAATTAACATAAACAAATATAAGTTAAAAAGCTAGTACTTACCGCAGACCAAAATATTCCTTTAAGAAGCGCTTTCGGAAATCACAGTTTCCATCATCAGCTTAACAGTTCGAAATTAATTTAAACATGGGAAAAACACATGAATGGGCCAAAACATAGCTAAACAGGAATGAAAATATGAAGCACACAACTTCTCGTTAAAACGCATACATGTTTCTTTTCCATGTTTAAATTCATTTTGAACTGTTAAACTGATGGTGGAAACTGTGATTTCCAAAAGGGTTTTTTAAAGGAATATTTTGGTCTGCGGTGAATATTTTGAACTCAACTTTTTTTTTACTTATATTTCTTTCTAAATATAATCACAGCTCGCAATACACGGTGATATAAAATTAACAAATTTTAAAAATACACAAGTAGCAGACAAAATTCGAGACCACTTTATTCACATTTTTGAAACTGTGCCGAAGATACTACAATAAAAATATATTGAAGACAAATATATTAACAACAAAATTAAGACTGAGGTCCTTGAAACTTGAAAGATAAAAGATAGAAAACTAATTTCAAGACCAGACCAATTTACGCAATAAATCACGAGGGCAAAAGGGAGGGGTTAAAAAGATAGATTTCCCTTAATCGAAGAAGGGCAGGGGTGAATAAAATATATTCCCATCATCAAGTTTAAACAGTTTAATATACGTATATAACAAACACTCTATTACTAATTATTGCTTTCTTTTCTGTTTTGACTTAGTTTAAATTATTATAAGATGCTGTCATTTTTCACTGTATTTTACATTTTGAATTTAATGCAACTAATGTAAGTAGAGTAACTTAGATTTTTCTGGGGGGGGGGGGCACTAATACGTGCATTTGGGCCCCCTAGAAAAAGTTATTTTTTCTAATTTCTGGGCCCATCTTTCTCTTAATCTTTATGGGCCCCTTTCTCTTGCTCTTTATGGGCCCCCGGAGCCTGTGGGCCCTCCCGCACGGCAAGGTTTGTGGGACCGTTAGTTATGCTCCTGGGCCCATTCTATACATGACAAATCAATTAAGGAAACTGAAAAATCTCAAAGCCATACCAATAAATATTATTTGTAGGACCCCTAATAGTAGACATTTTCTACTGAAATGGGTCCATGACTCATTTTTGTTTTATTTTCCTTTTGTGTGCTGTTTTCTTTATGTAATGTAGTGAACCTGTTTGATAGTTTATTTATAATTTCATGTTCGTATCGTATATGGAGTAAGAAAATTTTGTCTTAAAGTGGGCACCCCTCGAACGGCGGGGTTTCCCTGGGGAGGAGGGCAGCTGCCCTCCCTCCCCCAGAAGTTACGTTCTTGGCTATTAATTATACTACTATTCAGCATTCTTGTTCCTTTATTTTTCGAACAATATTTATTATACATTATCCATTGGAATAAAGGACTTCAATCAATAAATTTACTTCTTTTCAGTAAAGTTTGAAGACCCCAATAGCTTAACTAAGATTCATTTCTGTAGTGTGGCACAGGAAAATAGGAAAATTTTAATTGACGTAAAATGCAATAATCAACACAGGATAGAATACATTTAATGACTGAGATGCATGTAGAAAGTATGCCATCAACAATGACATTAGCAATGGCATTTACGTCACTTTATTTCTTGAAGATGACATCGTAAAGATGTTTCTCATCTCGGCATACACATTATGATACGGAAATTCGCTGGAATGTTCAGTGTGTTACATTTTGAGGAGCGCCGGTGAGTCCTCATTTAACCCTTAGTTTCAGTTCAACGACGTTTGGAGGGCGTGTACTATACTCTTTGCTTTCGAAATATTCTCACAGATTCGTCATAAAGACAAATGGTACACACTGATTTCAGGGGAATTCGAGGCCATAGAATGTTACCGTTTTTCACAGAGAACACACGTTCCGCACAACTTCAACGCTTCATTATTACTAAATGACAAAGTCTTCTCAATGTTGTTTTATCGGTCCCAAACAAATACCGGCCATACAGTGTTGCTAATTCTAGATTCAACATTTCCTGTTTTCTTGCGCCACCATGTATAACAGAGCGGTCTTATAAAACATAATAACAATAATAACTGGTACAACAGCCCTTAGGAGCAAGAAACTGACATATGGCACTCCTTTCTTTGGGGTGTTTTGTGGTTAGTGCATCGGCTCCCCTCGCCATTAATGCTGGCTTTCTAGATTGGAGTTCACTACTCCTCTCTTTCAAGCAGTTCCTCAATTGTCCTTACGATGTTGGGTGGACGTCGCAATGCAAATACCATTTCGTGAGTATCAATCGTCAGCCATCTCAGATCAACCTCGATACTGCTTGATTTGCTGATCTCTTAAGAAACAGTATTCTAGTGTACCCAGCCATTGGTATTAATAATAATAATAATAATAATAATAATAATAATAATAATAATAATAATAATAATAATAATAATAATAATAATAATAATAATAATAATAATAATGTGTTAGGAAAAAAACTAAGAGCAGCTTGTCAATCAGAAGAGTTAATAGTTACCGGTAGCTAAGTTGCCTCCATCCTAATGAACTAAATGTCACTAACGGATAAGCCCATTGTTGATGACCAAAACAGACTCGTTATCAACATTTATATATATAAACAAGTCGCTTCCGTCTGTTAGCAGGGTGTCTACTAAAATCCCAAACTGAAATTTCGTGACCTTTCCTTTACCAAACCATAAAATTTCGTAACATTCAAAAACTAATAACAGTATCTATATTCTTCAGCACTTATCTTTACCGTACCTCTACTTTCAAAGGTTGTTCCCTGGAGCGATAAAAACTTGGTTGTCTTGTCACAGTTGAATAAACTGGTTAGATGCGTAGATGGTTTCGGCGATGCGATGCGATTTGCATTGCCACTGCTCACTGAAGGACAGTCTTAAGAACGCGTCTGAATGTGAATTAGGCCGGATTTTCATGCATGTGATAGAAGCGTGCTTTGCTTGCGATTTGGTAGCATCTAAAGCCGACAATAGACATTTTTGGCTGTGAATTTTGACGTTGTATACAATAAAATTTTCCAGCCTGTACTTACATTCGTACAGTATATATATATATATATATATATAAGTGACCCTAAAGCTAAATTTCGTGACTTTTTCTCGACTTTCATGACCATGTTCTGATTTCATGACTTTCGTGACCGATAGATACCTTGGTTAGTCACGAGTCAAATAATTCACAAAGAGCTTCATAGTTGGCGGTAGGCGCGTTTTCTGAGCTGATGCACTAGATGTCACTAGTGTGCAAGTCCTTTGCATGCGACCCTGAGATTCGTTAAACAACTATTTCTTAAGTAGGAGAAAACTATTGTTTGCGATCCAACCAAATTGAATCTGTCAGTTACGCTCCTTAATAATTAAAAGCCGAAGTACTACTTATCAATATTTCTTACTTGATATTGAAGAATATTCGAAATGTCCACTGAATTCTAACCTTCCGAATGATACGTAAAACATATAGTAACAAAATTCTAATTTATCCTAGAATATATGCAACAAACTACGAACAAAAGTATTCAATTTGCAGGGACATAATATTATAAAATTCTAATCATATATCAATGACACAGTGAGACTCCATGAACACTTACTTGTTACGGTATTATTGCTGGCCGTTAAGGCAGTCAATGTGTTGACATCCCACAGAAAAATCGCTCTGTCGAGCCCTGCGGATGCTACTTGCTCTCTGTCACGAGCATACGCTAAGGCTTTCACGTAGTCTTTGTGAGTTCTTAAAGTAGACATACAAAACCCTTTGTGAGCATTCCACACTTTTACTGTAGTGTCTGAGCTTGCTGATATTACTAAAGGGAATAGAAACAGAAACAATTACATACAATAGGATTACCACAACTAAATACGTATTACATAAGACAGTAGCTAGTACAGGGTGTCTATTAAAATTCGAAAATTGAAATTTCGTGACTTTTTCGTGACCTTTTCCTTCCCAAACCATAAAACTTAGTAACATTCTCAAGAGCGAATTTGAGTGCGAATTGGGCAGAATTTTCCTGCATGCGATAGAAGCATGGTTTGTTTGCAATTTGGTAGCATCTAAAACCTACCAGAAACATTTTTGGTGGTGAATTTTGACGTTTTATAGAACAAAATTTTCCTATCTACACATATTTCTACAGATAAAAAAAAAATCGTGACCCAAAAGCTAAATTTCTTGACTTTCATGACCGTTTTCTGATTTCATGACTTTCGTGACCGATAGACACCCTGCAGTAGTACTTTCATTCAGTGAACATAAACTTAACTGAATATATATTCGACAACTGTGGACGGGAGGAAGAAGTGAAACAAGGTTAAAAGAAAAAGTATTTTTATCTTTTAAACACAGTCAAAATTCACCACCACAGTATTCCAAATATCATGAATTATAACAACACTGTTTTAAATATATTACTATATTCTAGAGACAATCTAATGTTTAACAAAAACAAAAAAAAACTTGAAAAGCTGTTCGTGTTGTTACGTTATAAAACGTTTCAAAAGTGTGATTCTAACTGTTTTAACTTCGTACATTATCTGAACATACTGAAAATATAAGGTAAGCTGCAGACAGCGTATTATTGCTATATTATTACCTGCAAATCTAGTTGATTTCTCAGGGCAACGTTGCATTTGATTACTACGAGGGAGGATCAGAAACTAAGGTTACAAAGAAGATATTTCCGGAGTTTCCTCTGTTATGTAGGAATGTGCAGGGGAGAAGTGTGTGGTAATTTTAATACATAGAGTTGGCAACTGTGCAGAGTTTCAGCCACCCGCCACCACGGCGCTAGTTGTAGGTAAACACAGACGGCGACTCGTCTGGAAAACTGGTCTCATGAAGTCCGCTCAATTATTCGAATTCTGTGAGCGAAACATGTAACCGCAGCTGAAATTCACCGGTAGCTGGTAGAGATTACGGAGAGACAGTACTCTCTCGTCAGCATGTCGCAGAATGATGTCGAGTGTGACAACATGCACTCGCATACGGCCCAGAAGACCATCGTACTGTTGAAGCAGTTTCGCTAGGACATCATCGACCACCCTCCCTACAGCTCGGACCTCGCTCCAAGCAAATTTTAACTGTTTCCGCACTTGAAGGAGCACTTAGGAAGCCGTCGCTTCGCTTCAGACGAGGAGGTGAAACACTTTGTGACAACGGGGATGAGCACGCAAGGATAGGATTTTTACCAGGAGGGAATCTTCAAACTCATCCCAGATATGACAGGTGCTCCAAGCGATATGGTGACAACTTAGAGGTCTGCACGGGCCGGAATTTTTAGCCCAGGCCTGGCCCGGCCCGTTAGTTGATAATGAGAAGCCCGACCCGAGTCATGTTTTAGCCTTTAGGCCCGAGCCTGTGTGATAATCATATGAGCCCGAATTACAGAAACTTAATAATGAACACAAAATTGCATTTTTATTTACAACAATTAGAGGATTAACTTTGCAGTTGTGTTTAACAGTTCTCCTGAAAAAAACGGTCGTTGGACAGTATATTTTAAAAAGTTAGGCCCGAAAAGACCCGAGAAATATGGTCATATATTTAAAAATTTACGGCCCAAACCCGAAGTGATCTACGCTTTGTAGGTCCGAGTCCGGCCCGCGGGCCGGGCCAAGCCTAAGCCCGGGGGCTTAGCCCGAGCCCGTGCAGACCTCTACAACAAATACATCGAAAAATAACCTAATATAGTATGTACTATCTGTTGGCTGTATTAGTCGTATGAAATAATATATACATGTTTCACTGCAGGCTTTGTAACCTTACTTTCTGATCAGCCCTCGTAACAGAAATGAACCAGCATGAATAATCATACATTCTATCACTCTTGAAGTCGGTGCTCAGCCACTCAAGACCACATGGACTGTACCATAGCTCTTCTTGTGCTTGGACAACTCAGTGTTTTCATTACAGAACACCTCTGATGGTTGAATTTGTAGAAATTAGGTTCTCCAAGCGCAAGAAGAGTTGTGGTACAGTCTGAGAGGCTGAGCACCAACTTCAAGAATGATGTTCAGGAGACGGACTGGGTAGCGTAGTAGTTAACACATCGGTACGATAAGCCGAAGACCCAGATTGGAATCTCAATCCCGTCGTGCACTTTTTTACTCTTTATATAACACGGAATTCACGTGATTCAATTTCCCGCATTACGAAAAGCATCTACATAGTTTTGGCATGACAACTGACATCACATCTTTGTTATTGGATTCGCAGCCACAGAGGATTTGGTATGTAAAAATTAGTATAAATCGGTTGTTTCCTCTTTTCGTTAATATAACAAATTCAACGGTCTTTGAAAAGTTATTCTATACTTTCTACAATTGTTCTAGCCGTTTGCTTATGATTTTCCCATAAATGGTTGAAAAGCTGTTAGAAAAAATAAATATTTTAAATTCAATTATTTCTCTCGTTACTAATTTTAAGTATGAGTAACAATAAGAATAATATTTTATCCTGTTATCCTCTACACAATTTAATGTTTGAACGATATAAAGATTGGACTACTAGTTAGCAGATACAAGCATTCAAGGTCAACACTATGCTTAGCCTCTGCCGCCATATTGGACGGCCGCTATTTTTGTATTGCCCAAGGGTGACAAGGTGATACCCGTTGGCTTCTCACTTAGAATGAGACAGTGCACAGACCGCATAGCAAGGATCACCTAAATTTTGACCTTCTGCTATCGGACTAACTCTAAATGATATATTTATACCTGAAAATGCAAAAAGATAATTCTAACAACTTCATCTAGTTTCTCTGCATCTGTGGTACGATGCTATCAGGCTCTATCACTAATGAGGCATACGTTACATTTAAAAAATAAAAGTTACCATCTTAATTTCACGATATTGGAACTATATATATATTGACAACCCAATATCGTGTCGTGCCTATATGGGATGTAGAATGCTCTGTGACACGATATTAGTTGCTTCTGTTTATTATCCGTAATAGACAGGAATTATATAACAATCATGCGAGAGGTTGTATTATAAATCACGAGCTAAACACTTACTATTAAATTTGTCATTTATTGTCATTAATTAATGTAGAATTACGTGTAATGTGTTTGTTTATGAGTCGTTAGTTAAATTGTTTGATCACATCAGATAGACTGTTGGTTATTCACTCATCTGAGAGCAACCAGAGATGTAATACCACATACCTTGACGTTGATGGAATCGAACTCATGGACTCTGAGTTAGATGTCAGCGGTGAACCACAGTGGAAGGGATTCCACTGGAAACTTGAAGTTGATACTCCACAACGGATACCCAGGAACTGATCCTCTGCAACGGATCACCCAGAACTGATCTTGATTCTCTTTGACATTACCTTTTTATGTCATTCACTAGACGATGATCTTGTGGTTTCCTTCCTTTCCAAATTTTGATGTTATTACATCTCTTTGCTGAAACCGTAGTTTCTACATTGTCTCTCAGTGACCAAATCTCCAAACAGTCTACGTTTGCGATTTCCACAATTTTACCCAACTTTCAGAATGTGTTGGTGTTAACATAAAATTTACAAAGTTTTACAATTTCATCTTGCCTCAATGTTTGTTTACATTGTGATGACACGTGCAGACTCGTGTCTGTATCGTTACTTCATTCAAAACAAACAACCATAAGCATAATGTAATATTATTTGTTAATTCGTCTGTCTGCAAGATTTCTCATTTCTGAATGTAAGCCAATTTTAAAATATAATTTAATTTTCATCTTTAGCCAAATATATGAAATTAACATAGAAATTTATATCTGAATTTACCGTTCCTTGACAATATATATATATATATATATATATATATATATATATATATATATATATATATATATATATATATATATATATATATGAAAAGGAAATGCTAACAACAGTTACGCCACACTGGAGGACGTTTCGCCTTCAGCTTTCAACTTACTTAAAAGTCCTAAATTTTCTCCCGATTTCCAGTTTAAGCACTGGTACACTTGACTTTTTCATATCACTTTGTTTTCCTTGATTTCCAGGTTTGTAAGACACTTTCGTGAGTCCGTAGATAACAGCAAATTAGCATGATGATAATTATAGATGGCTTTATTTAAGACTGCTTAAACGATGAAGCGCAGTGTATTCACTTGCATATATTCATTCAATAAAAAGAATACTGGAGTTCTTATAGTATTATGGAACTTAATCCATGACGGAAGAATGAGGTATACTGAAAGAACTACCGCTGATGCCAATGGTAAAAATGCCAAAGCTTCGATACATAACTAATTGAGCCTTTTATACTGATTTGAATATACTGAATTCAACAGAACTATTTTTAAACATATGCATCCATTGGATCACGATAAAAATGATCTCGAAGTTCGAATATTTATATCCAAATTTTGTGGCTATTTTTTAAGGTTGAGTATGCTGACTTCCATCACACTCCCAACGATGAATATATAACCTCGCGTAAACAACTCCAGCTACTCTGAGACGCGTCCGCGCGCCATGGTGTCACTTACTGTATCACATATTCACACCGTCACCTACACCATACTTATCGGCCCTTTACATTTCACCAATTTTTGAGAACTAAAAAGAGGTCATTTCCATTTTTTCAAATCTCCGAAACTGACGATGGTGTTGAGTTGAGACATATTTTTCCGGATATCTTTCAAAATATTTTCTTGATGCAGAGACTTAATTTTATGGAAACATTGGAATTCCAGTACACAAATTTCCGTGAATTTTCCTCTCTTCTCGATAGGTAAATGATACCGATATTTGAGAGACTGTTTAATTGCAAATTAAATGAGGTATCATTTAATGACGTTAGAAAGAATAACAAAATATATGTCTGGACCGGAACGCGAACCAGAGATCTTCGACGTACCGTGCTGATGCGTTAACCACTACGCTACCCAGTCTTCTCCCTGAACAGTCATATATTCCCTCGTTCTAGAAGTCGGTGTTCATTCACTCAGACCAAACGGTTCGTACCGCAAGTCCTGTTATGCATGGACAATCCAGTGTCCGAATATCTTTAACGGATGCACGATAAATTATAGTAGTAAATGGAGGGGTCAACCGAATTTTAACACACCAAATCCTCTATGGGTGCAAATTCAATGATACACGAATATTGGAAAAATGCACGAAGGTATGTCCAAGATCTCGGGGTTCGAATCAGGGGCCAGTCGTGCTTTTTTTTTTTTTTTTTTTTTTTTTACTCTTCATGTAAAATTGAATTTGCACCTACAGAAAATTTAATGTATTAAAAATCGGTTGTTTCCTCCTTTTATCTCGTTTAGACAAATTACACTGGGATCTGTTGCTACTTAATCAAACAATAAAATCACGAAACCGTCCTCTAAGGATTAAAAAAGAAGTTATGCACCTATTTATTATAGCTTACTTGACATAATATTCACTTACAATTTTTGCCTCCACAGCATAACACAATGTCGTTCACCCAATCAGTATGGTGCTCCATAGACTGGATATATGGATCCTTCATGTTCCTACAGTTCCATATGCGGATAATACTGTCCCTGCCCGCTGAATACAAGCGGTGTAAGTACGGATCATACTGCAGAGAATTGACCCCTGCTCTGTGGCAGGGCTCCACTTCATCCCGTATTACAAATGACACCTGGAAATAGTAAAAAGACATGAATATATCATAGTATCTCAAATTCATTCATAGATACGGCCTAGCATGACTAGACACACAGGGTACCCGAAAAGCACAGCAACCTTAACTTTTAACAATAATAATAGGCGTAATACGAAGAAAAATGTAGGAGTAAACCCACGGAGATGATGATGATGTCCACCAGAAACTTCTATGGCTGGGCATCGAACGACGGGCCTCTCGCATCAGAGCTCACAGTTATATCACTGAGCTACCGTGCACCTGTTTTACACTCAACACCTTCTGAAACAATGAAATTATTATTAAAGCTCCGGTGATATTCTGTCACTTCGTGTCTACGTATTTTCTATAATGATACTTTAAGTTTTGAATATAAACTGAACAAAAATAAAAAAAATAAAATAAAATCTTATATATAAAAGAGAACGTACAAATCCTTTGTTCCCTCATCACGCTAATACGGCTGAACCAATTTCTTTTATTTTTGGGGGGTTATTAGGATTTGGACCCTAGATGGTTTTTATCATATCACTTTAATTTTTAATTACCAGTGTCTTGAGATAATTGACCATTCAAGTGTCCATACGTACAAATCCTTTGTTATTAGTTCATCATAGGTAAAAATAAACGTATTTATATGCAACCCGCATGACCGTGTCACTCGGCGGGTTAACATAAATGACAGGCGATATAATGTTAACATTTACTGCAATCTACTATGGTTTTTATCATATCACTTGAAAGCGAAAAAGTAAAAATTATCTAAGTAACAACGTTTATTGCGTTCCGGGGTGACCGCAGCGAAGCGGGGCGGGTTAACATAAATGACAGGCGATATAATGTTAACATTTACTGCAATCTTCTATGGTTTTTATCATATCACTTGAAAGCGAAAAAGTAAAAATTATCTAAGTAACAAAGTTTATTGCGTTCCGGGGTGACCGCAGCGAAGCGGGGTGAACGCTGCTAGTAAAAAATAAAATAAAATTTCGAAGTGAAATTTAAGGTTTCTAATTTACACAAAATCCCTTAACATTATACGTTAAGTATGAACAATAAAGAAAAATAATTTCCACACGAAAAATACTAATCGCATAAACTAGATGGAACTCCAATCAAGCCATAAGCAGGACGAAGAAAAACTTATATTTAAGGAGAATCAGGTCGTTTGACAAAAAAGGCAACCCTGGATATGTTCCAGTATTTGCCACATAATAAATAATTAAAAATAATAATCGCTTTTCTAAAGACAGGAAGCTCGGGATGTTATTATTATGACGTGCTACGAGGGCGAGTCAAAAATTATCTACACTTTTGTCATAACTTTTCTTACATTGCGCACTTTGTCTTCTGTCCTCGCATATTGTAATGTTATACTGTTGTGGTGATGCTGTGAAAGTGAGATCTTGATTCCTGCATTTTTCTTCCTTTTGTTGCACAGGGTGTCTACTAAAACCCCAGAATGAAATTTCGTGACCTTTCCTTCACCAAATCGTAACATTTCCTAACATTTTCAAGAGCAAATTTGGGTGCGAATTAGGCCGAATTTTAACCCATGCGATAGAAGCGTACTTTGCTTGCGATTTGGTAGTGTCTAAAGCCGACCATAGACATTTTTGGTGGTGAATTTCGACGTTTTATACAACGAAATTTTCCAATCTGTACTTACATTTGTACAGTTAAAAAATATCGTGACCCTAAATTTCGTGACTTTGATGACCGTTTTCTGATTTCGTGACTTTCATGACCGATAGACACCCTGTTGCAGATATATCATGGCTGCTCCATTTGAAGTTTGCACCAAAGAAGAACAACGAACAGTGATCCGATTCCTCTGGTCGGAGGGTGTCAAAGGGTCAGACATTCATCACAGACTATCATCGCAATATGGGAGAAGTGCACTATCACATAAAACTGTGCTTTTGTGGCTCGAGAATTTTAAAAGTGGTCGAACAAGTGTAATGCACGAAGAGGGAGCAGGATGGCCATCAACCTTCACTACAGATAACAACATTCAGCATGCTCGAGAGATGGTTCTGGTGAATAACTATCGATGAGATAGCATCTGCTTTGAACATTAGTCATGGCTCTGCCCATCAAATCATTCACGACGAGCTCGGTTTTCATAAAGTCTGTGCACGATGGGTACCAAGGAAGCTTACTGCAGAACACAAGCTCATTCGTGTTAGGGCTAGTGTTGTAAAATTTCCGGAAATTTTGAAATTGTTGGTTAAAAAAAAAAAAAAAAAAAAGTTTTTTTTCGGAAAAATTGGGAAAATAACAAAAATCTTTGTATTAGGTTAATTTTACTAGTAATGGAACCGCTTTTTTTCTCAAATGTGTTAAAGTATACGTTGAGAAACTTCAATATTGTGAATATTTAAAAAAAGGAGTAATCGAAAATAAAACTGTAGTAATTATTCTTGAAAATTAATAGTCTGCACTCATTTCCTTTATATGCTTTTTAGTCGTTTATTCGTGGTTGTGCATTAATTGCAGGACTCTTAATATTGCATACACATCTACCATCATGAAGCGTTTCTGTTGCAACAAATAGGGCTCTTGAATGAAACTGAGCTCTTAATGTGTTCTTTGATCTGGTGAAATTTTATTAATTTTAACCAAAATACTTCTTAAAAGACACAGCAGTAGGCAAATTTCACTAATACCCATGTGCTAAAACATACAATTACTATTATTTAATATTCCAATATACACTTTATATAAACTTTATGCACAAAATTTTCCTGTTTTCTAGTGTGACAAATTATATAAAAATGAAAGTGACTATATTTGTAACTTAACAACTTTTGAACCACCCAACCGATCTCGATAAAATTTTCAACAGAGATGGGGTTCGGGCCTAAGATGGTTTTTATCATTTCACTTTGAAGGTGCAACTTGGAGGAAGGAAGGGGGGATATATATATTGAAAATGACCGATATTATTGTCGAATCCATAGTTTTCGAGGTTGCTGAGATGAACAGTGACATTTTTGATGCCGTTTAAATCCAAATTCATCCCCGGAAATTCGGGAAAGGGAGATATATAAAAAGTGGTGGAAAATGACAAATATTAGTGTTCGAATCCATAGTTTTTGGGGTCGCTGCGATGAACATAGACACTCCTGATGCCGTTTAAATCCAAATTCAGCCATCATCAGTACTTCTGAAGGGGGAGGGTGACATGTAAAAGTAATTAAAAATGACTGATAGTAATGTCAAATTCATAGTTTTTGGGGTCCCAGATCATTGGTGACAGTTTTGGTACCCTTTATGTCCAAAATGAAATGTATTGTCCCCGTGCGAAGAACGCTTATTTTACTAGTATTTACAGACGTGTTCAAATTATTAGACTCACACTCGAAAAATGCAAAATTGATGTAGGAGTCCTAATTTCAGAGTTCTAGAACATTTAATTTAAGTTAAACCACCAATACAGGATCTTTCATTTGTTTACTATACAGTTGAAGTAGTGATATCACCGTTGAAGAGCAGATGGCATTAGTGAAGGGAAGAAATTCTGAAAGTTGTGTTTCAGTTGTAGATAGTTTTTGTGGTTCCTATCAACAAGTTACAGGCTGAAGTGTTGTGGTTGCTGTCGTACGAAGTTAACGACATTGAAAGCGTTCAACAGTTCGAATGGGCTAGTTTAAAATGATCGTGACGTGTTTCGTGTATCAATCTTTTATTCTTAATTGCAGCTTAATGGGAAAAGCAAAAGACCTTTCTCCGCGTAAAATAAAAGTTAAGAAAATACTTCTGGTGCAAATAAGATATACATGGCAATACAATGCTAGTAGAGTTGGGATAGAACAAAAATATGTGAGTAGAATCTCTGTTGAAATGAACAAGAGCCAAAATAGGGTTGGAAAGTGTGGGCGAAAACCAAAGCTATCGCTAAGAGGTACCAGAAAACTAAAAAGATTGGCTTTGGGCAACAGAAGTGCAACTTCTAACAGACTTAAGCATAAAAATGGCTGAGAATGGCGCAGACATTTGAACTGAAAGTGTTCGAACGATTCTTTGTGCTGAGGGAATAAAAACACACGGTCAAGAAAGAAAACAAAAATTAGAGTCTACTCCAATCATGGCAAAGAAGCGCCTCGAATGGGCACAAGGCCTAGAGTTGATTGAATTGACTTGATTTTGAATTTAACGTATATTGGACTGCAGACGATTGGAGAATAGTGTGTTTCAGTGATGAATCATGTATCTTTGTGTCTGATGAATGCTCACAATATGTGCGACGTTGACCTGGGAGGAATTCAAGTTAGAATGTATTTTAATAAACCGTGAAGCATCCTACTTCAGTCATGGTCTGGGGTGTGATCTCTGTCTTCGGGCTTGGAAGACTGTACATAGTAGAGTAGACAATGAAGCACGACCAATACCTACAAGTTCTTCAAGAACTGCTTTCCCAGACTGCACTCTGGTTTGATGACGTACAGTTCATCTTTATGCATGATGGAGCCCCATGCCACTGGGCCAAAGCTGTAACAAAATTCTTCGAGGACAACGAAATTAGTGCTCTTCCGTGGCTAGGCACTAGTCCTGATATGAACCCGATTGAAAACTTTTGGAGCTTCATGAAAGAAAAGCTAGAGAAGAAGCACATTAGAACCAAACTTCAATTGATTAAGGAGATCAACAATTTGTGGTATCACGATGCTGACTTGAAGGCAAAATGTGCTAAACTCGCACATAGGATGCCACAAAGGATAAAAAAAGACTTAATAAAGAATAACTGATTTCATAAGAAATATTAAGCTTTGTGTGAGAGATAATTTTCTTGTAAGTATCCCATTTCATTTTTTGTTTCCAATTTGGATATACACACTTTATAGTAATTATATTTGAATGTTACGTACATATGTTTTATTGATATTGAAAAGCATATGCCACACGCACTAGAAATTAGGACAGAGTTACAAAGTAGTAATTTGGACTAAGTTCGAACGTATTTTCTCACGTAATATTGTAAGAACAGTAAAATATTCAGAAACTGAATGTTGAGTCTGATAGTTTGAACACGTCTGTAATAATAACGAATGGAAATTTCACATGTTAAATTCTTTAATATATTTCTCGCTGCTCAAATTTACACTTGTGCGGTGTATATGTATGTGTAAATAAGATCCTCTCTCTTTCTGAGTTGTTCAAAAAATATACAAATAATAGAGATTTTTACCAGAAATCAGAAAACTATAAGGTAAAATTAAAACATGTTGCTTTAAGTATTTTTCCTGCTAGTGAAATACATTGTATATACACTGCAGACATGTTACAGCAAATAAGATTAACATTAGGCAAAGAAATAGTTTTTAAATTATATTTTCTGGTTTTTGCCGATATTTCCGAAATATTTTTAATGGGTTCAAAATTTCCGGAAATTTTACCAGCAAAAGAAAGATACATATCTCCATAAAATAGGTATATTTGATTTTAACATACCGGTATTAACTAAAATGATTTTGACCCCGTTATTATAACACTTCCCTGCCATAAAGCGGGAACTTCATAACATTGCTTAAGATAATTTAAATGCGTCTATATTGGTCTATATTAATTAGGCAAACTTAGGATTATATTTTAGTACGTTTTGTAGCCATAACTCCGTTCTATCACGGTGCTAACACTAAAGGAGTGGTGCACATATATTTGTGACACAAAGTTTTCCTATTCTAATACAAGAAACATAACTACTCAATAATCTTAACTGCAAACTAGTAAATATAAAATATTTTTCATTTTAAAAGCATAATGTAGTAAAATGTTCAAAAAATTCAATTTTTCCCAAATTTTCCGTTTTTTTCCAGGCCCGGGAAAAAACTGGTTTTTCACCCAAAATTTCCGTTTTTTTCCCAGGCCTTTACAACACTAGTTAGGGTCTGTCAATGCTTATTCACTCGCTTCAACAACGAAGGTGATGCATTTTTCTAGCCCAGACCTAGCTCCATCTGACTTTCACTTGTTTGAGCCACTCAAGGATGCTTTGCGTGGTCGCCGATTTACCTCAGATTTAGACATGCAAAATGCGGTGCAAAAATGACTTCACGACCAACCGAAAGCCTTTTATTTGGAAGGAATACGTAAGCTCGTTGACCGTTGGGCCAAGTGTATTGATAAGGAGGGAGATTACGTAGAAAAATGATGTGCATAGTATAACCCTAGCTTCATGTAAATAAACTGTAGAATGAAAAGTGTAGATAATTTTTGACCCGCCCTCGTACCTTTAATATGTTTGTTTCATCATCGTATTGGACTTGTTCTGTATCAGGGTTGGCAAAAAACAGTTATTTTTGTTTTGTTTAAACAGATGACTTTATTTAGATTATATATGGATAGTTTATTTATTTATACATATTTCTGGGTATTACTGGCATCAACGGTCTTAAGCCCGCACGTGTGAGTTCGACATCCTCTGCAACCTCATTGTCCGGGGACGGAAGAAGCGGCGTGGGATATGTTAGGTACCATTCCAGCATTTGCCTGATGTGAATGAGGAACCCCAGCAAAAGCCCTGCCCATCAGAATGGCTGACCGGAAAAAGCTGTTACCACTTTTCGATAGTGTCCTTAATGGGAATCGAACCCAGGACGGCTTGCACCAACGGTGAGAGCGTTGGTGACCACGCTACGCAGGGCCACTATATAATGGACAGAAAAGTTCGTTTGAACTTAACGTCCTTATGAAACAGCAGGGTCATGAAGAATGCGACCTACAGCTTAAAGCGGGATTCGAACTACAAATATTTAGTTTGCACTTGAGACAAACTGTTCTCCATCTGGACCTGACCCTAGGTTCCCTTGATTATCAGGGCAACGGGTCTTGGACACTTCACAGAAATACATTGTAATGATTTTACATACATATGAATATTTTAACAGTCACTTCTGAAAAATAAAAGATACATAACTGTACAAGCGAACTCACTGTACAGAGTTAGGCACATTATTAAAATAAACTGAAAAAAAAAAAAAAATAGTTCAAGTTAGTTCACTGAATCAGAAACACAGCAACTTAATTTAATTTCCATATCAACACAAGTGAATAAAGATATCAACATTAGTTCCTTCTGGCTCTAAATCACTCATACTGATACATATCGCTACCGGAAACCAGAAAGGTGCTAAGCGCCATTGTTCTTGATTTCCAACTAAGTACATATCCTGAATTCCCATTTCATGTTTAATGTTGGCAGAAAGGGGACAAGTTGCAGGAGACAACATGAAAGGTCTGCAGTGAAAACTGAATTCTATAGAAGAATGAAAGAATCGGAATTATTTAGTATTTCATTCGTTTTTATGCTCTCCTGAGAAATTTGCAGTTTGGCGCTTAGCACCTTTCTGCTTTCTGGGGGCGATATGAAAAAATACTTTTGATTTCAATTTCACTTATATTCATGCTTTCTGAGTTTGCAATATATGAGAAAAAGGTCTTTCTAGATGATTTGGGATATGTTGAAATGTCAACATGAAGTTAATACAATTTCTGGAATTCTTGCTTTTAAATTTATTTTTCTGGTTTAAACCTCTTAATCCATGTTTGTGTTAATTCTCGAGACACGTATTAATTTAATCGTAAATATGCAAGATGAATTTCGCGAATCACAGTTTGGTATTGATTGACTGGATATTTAATTTCGTGAATCAGTTTGGTATTGCTTGATTAGATATTTAATTTCGCAAATCACAGTTTGATATTGAGTAATGATGAAGTCACAACCCGAGTGATATTAATTTGCTTACAATTTACAGGAAGCAATGAGAGATTAACTAGTGAATGTACCAATACCGATATTGAAGAGGCCGATACTTTTGGATGTACTTCTTATATATTATCAGGATTTTAAGAGCTTTATTTAAGCACAGTCGAAAACGGTAAAACTATTTATTAACTTTAGAACTAATTGTTTTTAACCAGTTAGGGGAAAATAAGATGAGCGGCTTGTGGGTTTCTTCCATAGAATTTTCTTCTGAATCGTTTGGGATTTAAATTACGGGTCTGCTATCCTGATCATGGGCTCCCGAAGGGGGAGGGCCAGGATTTTTGTGGGACTCCTCTGGCTCACGAAAATGTATACGTAATATAGCAAACCACGCATATTAAACACCAGACGTAATATAGCAACCATTGAATGGGTCTCCCCTAGAAAATTTTCTTCGGGCGTCCATGATCCTGACTGAACATCTTTGGCTTTTTCTCACCACTATTTTGGCATCCAGAGACTAAAAATATCAGTTGAGTACGAGTATTGCAAATCAAAGGCGTACACATGCATAAAGAAATCGATAGATCAACTTGTAAGTCTAAAAAAAACCGATGAAATATGTGTCGCTCTTAATTTCTAATAAATTAAAATTAAATAAATTGAAATTAGTTCGGAAAATGTATCGGTAAATATCTATGTCCATTTACCGATACCGATACTCTCAAAGTGGCCGATATCACCCATACCGATATATCGGTACATCCCTACTGGTATAGTAAGCGAAGTCACACGCATAAATCTGTTCGATAAATCGATTTTGATTTTGGCAAAAGCACAGGGCATTAGAAACATAACGCAAACGAATAATTAAAAATATTACAAGAACGACCTTAAAGAATATGTAAAGTTTTCAGTCTCTTTCTGTTTTATTATACATGTAACACCATCACGAGAAGTTTCTCA
Organism: Thermobia domestica; assembly: GCF_964235325.1. Classification (NCBI taxonomy): domain Eukaryota; kingdom Metazoa; phylum Arthropoda; class Insecta; order Zygentoma; family Lepismatidae; genus Thermobia; species Thermobia domestica. The sequence continues at coordinate 298,806,628 of NC_137457.1, read as the reverse complement.
CAGATAAAACATTTTTCAGCTGACATCTTGAGCACAGATGATTTAATAGACCTGATTACTTATCCTTAGTCACATCTGCAATGAATGAAAAATATATTAATTTGTATTTTATATAAAAGAAATCACTAAAACAAAATAGTATCAGAAAATTTTCGTTAACGTTCTGCTACAAAGCGATGCTGAAAGAAAAGTGCGTAATTTGCCAAGCCTGTAACATCTAAACGGTGTATCCTAGAGAAAAAATGGAGAACATTTCTTGTAGAGAAAATGTAGATTAATTTTTGTAATAACATGTTTTGCTCTAAAATGCTTTCCATGCGAGATATTTGCAAAAAAAAAAAAAAAAAAAAAAAAAAAAAAAAAAAAAAAAAAAAAAATTGACGCCATTTTTCCAAGATGGTTGCCAAATCCCGAGTAGTAGTGGTGCAAAATTAGTATGTTGTTACGGACACTTATATAAAGAAAATAAAATTTGTTCCAGCTTTCCACCATTTTTTCCCCCCTTATTCGACCCTTCATTGACTGGCCTATATGCAAAGAAGCGATATTGTTGCGGCTCGTTGCAAATTTTTGAAAATGATGATGAAAATGAACCCGAAAAACTTAGTATGGCTGGACGAAACATGGGTGAAAGCAGGACACACGAGAAGTAGTGCGTGGACAGACGATACATCCAAAGGGACAATGAAGATACCTATTGGCAAGGGAGGTCTACTTATTTTGCTTCATGCTGGGACTGTGCGCGGATTTGTACCTGAGGCAATGTTGCTTTTCAAATCAAAGAGCACTTGTGATTACCACGAGGAAGTGAATTCCACAACTTTCAAAGACTGGTTTGTTAATAGTCTGCTTCCAAATATTAACGAGAATTCCGTAATCGTGCTTGATAACGCGACTTATCATTCCGTTCAAACGAATAAACCTCCAAATACGAACAGCAAAAAGGACATTATAAGGTGGCTAGAAATAAATAATTTTCCTGGAGTATCGCTAGATATGAAAAAAACAGAATTAACGGCATTAAAAAAAATCTATAAGCCAAGACAGCCATCACATGAAATCGGTGGAATTGATGAGGTTCACGGGCATACAGTTATTAGACTTCCACCATATCACTGCCCTTTTAAGGGAAGGTTCTAGAACACAGGTCCCTCGATATAGGTTAGTAGCTAGGTTGGTTCCTTTCTGTACCAAAGTTTAATAATTAATTCACATAGTATTGCCGAACGAGCGTTGGCGAGTGAATGCGGGTTAGAGCCCCGCAGGGCTTCTTGTTTTCTGTCTTTATTACAGCTAAATGGGAAGGGGGACCTGTGTTCCAGCGACGAAGAAGAAATTGAGGCAGTTAACGCTAACAAATTATTTTAAGACTGTGAAGTTCAACCTATCGATAGTGACGAAAACATGCAGGCAGCGAAGGTAAGTCAGTTTACTCGATTACTTTGTTATGTTTAATTCTGGCTATTTTTAATTTGTATCCTTAAACGAAAAGTTTGAAAAATTCCATGAAAATTCAGCATTTATTAAGCAATTCATTTCGATTGTATTTGCATGCTTTTTCTATTTATTCTTAGTGTGTGCGGTTAAACTCACGACAAATTCGCAACATTGTTTTGTCCACGTGCTGTCAGAGCCAGAGACATAGCGACCATAGTATAGGAGTCTATTTTATATCAAAGACAGTGTATGAATACTTAGTATGTTTATGCCTCACTGTTGTTAATCTGCACTTGGATGTGCGAGGCGATTAAATTTACTTACAGAAAACAAAAACAGCGTTACCAATACATAGCTAATATAAACACAATCTTTTGTATAAAGTAAGACCTCTTATCAGTGACTTTCAGTATTTATTACCTATACTTCCGCAGATGGAGAATACAAGGACCTGCAATAACTATAATAGAGAAATCAATAACATATTTTTTCTTTACATAGCTTCTCTACCAATATCTTTAAAACTTATTCGGTGGTAACCTTTGTATTTTACTACCCATTATATCTTACCGGTACTTATAATTTCTATATTCTTTAGTTCTGCCCCATAGACTACAGGAAAGCATGAAAACTAACTTATGGTAATGAAAGGAATCCTAAAATTACAGCACAACACTTATGCCATGAGTAAATTCCAACCTGCGAGACTGGATTGTGAATATCTAATCCTTATATCGTTCTATATCAAATTACAAAAGCAGGTATCATCATAAACAACAAAATATATAATTTTGTTGCACGAAGTATAATTAATGTCTGAGATACCTTCCTTTATTACACACTGAATTGTTAATTAAGAGGGCTGCGGTAGACTGTTCACCTCTCATTTCAGCTCGCGCCAAGTGAACAAGTGGTGGACAAACACCGTGTGCGTGTACTCCCTCGGAGTTCTCCCGTTTCCTCCCACCATTCAATTCTCATCACTGTCTCCTTTAGAATGGCCGGAGGATATAAAACTCAAATATTCCATTTTCAATTGCTAATTATATATGCACAAAGTGATTTGTTCGTAATCCACTGGAAACTGAAAGAGCCAGTCCAAAGACTGTCGCAGTCACAATAGGAAAGTGATAACTCCCGTTAGGAGTAAAAGCTGTATTCTAACGGAGTTGGAAACTTAACACTAACAGTGTTTAGTTTAGAGTTCTTTTACAGCACCGAAACTATACGGGATGTGCATTTACAGTTTACGATGGAATCCGAACACTGGAATACATTCGAATTTTAATAGTCTCCCACCGGATATCAATCCGAGACCTCGCAAATCACAGGCGAGCGCTAGTTCTACTCCGTAAACCAGTAGGAAGGACTAGCTTATTGATTTCGAGGTATGACACCTGCACAAATAGGTTGCTTGTATTAGTCTCTCTCTCTAAAACAATTAACTTTTCCATAAATCCCTAAACGTTCGAAACTCTATTCTTAATCTGCATTTGAATACTGAGATAAAGCATGTCACATTGAATCTTACTTGAACTTTTTTCCTGCCGCTTTGGCCGCCACTTTTATGTGTAGCCATATTCTATTAACAATACATAATTTGTCCAAATTCAAAAAAGCATTACACTGATCATTCAACTAAAATTGTTTGAGTATATAAAATCCATCCTTATATGTTCAATATTTCATGAAAACAAAACAATAATAATCCACATCCTCATTTTCACATACAAATCACGATAAAAATTCTACACAGTAATGCCAACCAAGTTAAGTAAAATTTCCCTCATGCCGGTCCAAATTTTCCCTCGATTCTGAAAAAGTCACACTCCGAAAATCGATAAAAATGTCTATAGCCCTATACGGAATTTTACAATACATTTATAAAAATTGACCACAATCGAAGAGATATTTACGTGTCTAATTAATTATGTTAGAAATAAATTACAACTTTAATTTTATCTGTCTGCATAATACGAAGACAGTTCGTTTAAAAATAAAACTTCTCTGATGTTCACGCTCCTTGCTACCGCACAATTCGTATAATCTTGTTTGTTGTTAAGATCTAGGTGTCATTTCGTAACATAAAATGTTGTGCAGTTAATATTTTCTGCCTGCTACGAGGAAATAAAAACACAAACTGAATTTTCATCGCTTATTTTATTCTTTTCTATGTTTAAAGTCATTTGAAGCGGAAAATATTCTCTCATCTTCCTCGTAGAATGTGGAAGGGACAACACCAGTGTTCTGAGATTTCTAAATTACGGAAATTTGAAATGGCATTGAAGTCACTAACGTTACAAATTGTTCAGTTGGGCAATTATTATCTAAACATAGGGAGTAGAAAATTTCTGGATTGTGTCAATCAAATTATTGTCGTCCTACAGTCAGGCCTGTAGCCAGGTAGGGGCTAGGGAGGAGGGTACTGCCCCTAAATTATTTGCCCCCTCTAAAATATAACACAGAAGAGAATTTTCAAACTGACTCTAAACCTGTGAAATTCTTGCAATTATATTTACCAAATTAAATTCAACTTTGCGAATTCTATTCATTTCTGTGTAAAATTACGTTTCTTGCTAGATGCACCAAACATCTTCTATTGCCTTCACCCATTTCAAGAATTTCAACCGTATTCTATTATTACAACCATGACAAGCATCCAAGGATACCAGGTGCACTTCTAAAGAACAGTATCTTAGTCTAGAACGTTAGTTGTGAATATAAATAAACTGTAGTGTCTCGCTTATTTTGGAAGGTAGAAAATTGAGTGCAAACGTTGAATAAAACATATACTTCTATTTTGTATTGGTATAATCTAAAATTGCTGTAATATAATTTACTTCTAATGTTTAAAAAAGAAATACTTCAGTTTTAATTATTAATATGAAACAAAGTACCTCGGAAAGAGCTTGTATTAAGAACACAAAAATTTACAGTTTCGGTAATTCAAAAATAAATATAGATTCCGTAATAATAAATAAATGTACAACTTTATGGTGTTCTTTGATGTCTTTGCCATTAACCCCTCGGTCTTCATTTCTGCCCCTCTATTAAATCAGGCTGGCTACGGGCCTGCCTGCAGTTGAAGTATATTTTAATTTCAGAATATTGAAAATTCGCAGGTTTTTCAGCTTTTAAAAGGTATTTTCCATTTTCCCCATATAAACAAAATGTAGCCTGATTTTCCCACGATACGTGAAATTTCTGTCGAGCAGGCATCACTGATTCCATCTGCTCAGAATCAGTGATGCCAATCTCAAGCAATACAAAATCACAATTTGAAAAAATTACACTTTTGCTCTGAAAATTCTTTTCAAAAACCTCAAAAATGTTTAGAAAAACATATATATCACCAATCTTTGGCCTTATTTCATATTACCAGACGCAAAAAAATCGCGGTGTAAAATTCCATGCTAAACTTTCAAAACTCTCTATTATAGCCATTATCTAGAAAAATCACATTATGCGATACGTTGACGCAGGCCGTAACGGAAAGAGGACTCTCTCCACAACATTTGAAATCTGTAACTTTAGATACTACAGCGTGCCCCACAAAAAAACAGGAATTTTGGATTTTCTACAATAAGAGCGATTGTATGTCCAATAATGTGTGTTATGTGCAGTTGTATAGTTTTGTGCTGTTCCATTGTGTATATTACGTGTGTGCACCCAGATGTTCCAAGACATTAACACAGTTATGTGTGATCACGAATGGACATGACAGGAAGACGGTGGGAAGGCCCATACAGCAATCGATACTGTGACATGGATAAGAATTAATACTCCTGACTTCATCGAACCTAACGACTGGCCGTCTAAAAGTCCAGATCTCAACGTGATGGATTATTGCATTTGGGGTATACTGCTACAGAAGGTTCAAGGACACAGGAGAAACAACACAAACATTGATGGCCTGAAAGCTAAACTGACAGACGCCTGGAACAACGTTACACTTCAAACTATCCAGAATGCCACCGGAAATTGGTTACAATGTCTACACCGCTGTGGGAGCCAAAGGAAATCATTTTGAGCACTCGACTGAATAATATTGTCATAAATAAATAAATAAATATAGTGGAGTGTGTCTGAATCTTGAACTACAGTGTGATAATTCAGTACTCTAACCACAAGACCACGACGAAAACTGGTAGACGAAATTCGTTTAGTAAATTTCAACCCTCTTTCTCTCTCTCTCTCTCTCTCTCTCTCTCTCTATCTCTTCCTGCCCCGATATGAAAAGAGGAAAGTGGATTTTAATCTAGAAGAAAATGGAGGAAAAAAGAAAAAGGAAGGGAGATATTCAAGCAAAATGAAAATAATAGAAACTACGATTTCGGTACACTAGGCTTAGAAAGAGACGAAATTAATTTTTTTGACGAAAGAGAGGAAATTAAGTAAGATATAATGACTGGTTTTGCTTTATCACTGCAGTTTATTGACAACGCTGTAAAAGAAAAGTAGTAGTGGTCCCGTTATATTGAGCCGAGTCAGCAAAAATTTTCTCGATTCTGATTGGCTGAGAGAGGTCACGTGACGTTAGGCCCCGCCCACGCGGGAAATTCAAATTTCCAGGTCACGTGGTATGACGTCATGAGTCACCCTGTGGGGAAATCCCTCATTCTCTTTTATGACCGGGATTTTTGAAATTTGTTCCCTTTTACGGGTAAGATGAGTGTTTATGATTGGTTGATAGCTGTCACGTGATTTTAGACCCTGCGATATTTGAAATTCGTTCCCTTTTACGGGTAAGATGAATCCTTTTGGTACCCCAATGCTGATTGGTTGATAGAGGTCACGTGATCTTAAGCCCTGTGACTTTTGAAATTCGTTCCCTTTTTTTACGAGTAAGATGAGTGTTTTGGTACCTCGATTCTGATTGGCCGACAGAGGTCACATGATCTTAGACCCGCCACACACCCCATGAGTGAAATATAGAGCGATATGTCGGTGATCACCCTAGACCTGTATTTTAGAATTTTGTTCCCTTTTATGGTTATCCTTAAAGTTCACATGAAGGGTTCAACCTCCTCCTTAAATAACCCTTTTTTGGTATCATGATATTGTACTGAAGTTTACATTAAATATTATCGTTCTCTTTGACAGATAAGATGATTACCAGCTTTTTTTACCTTGATGGAGATCCTGTCCTTGAATTAGTTGCCTATGTCTCTGGAAGTAACAATGATGAAAGAGGGGTGTCGCTTGTAAATTTCTTATATCACATTGTTGTGAGTTTAAGCGATTTTTTAAACGCTCAGTAAGCGCTTCATTAATGGAAACAGTGTTGCCAGATTTTTCTTACCTAAACTGCTCCGATTCTTTTCGAAACGGTTCCGCAGAGTACAAGAAATTTTAAACTAAAAAATTTTTCGAACTAAAAAATTTCAAAACTAAAAAAATTTTAAACAAAAATTTTCAAACAAAAAATTTTGAAACAAAAAAGTTTCAAACAAAAAATTTTCGAACCCCAAAAAAAATTTCGAACTAAAAAATTTTGAAACAAAAAAGTTTCAAACAAAAAATTTTCGAACCCCAAAAAAAATTTCGAACTAAAAAAATTGAAACAAAATTTTGTCGAACTAAAACATTTTTAAAAACAAAAGTTTCGAACTAAAGATGTAAATCACATCTAAAAATTTTCAAATCAAACTTTTTATCGAACTAAACTTTTAAAATTTTCGAACTAGAAATTTAAACCAAGTTTAAGAAAAAATCCTAAGAAATGTTTTTTTCAGGAATCGAACTCAGGTCTTTCAAACCAAAGATGTGTATGCTAACCGCTTAAATGAATTCGGTTTTAATCGATCTTGGTGGGTTTCGAACCATGGTCCTTGAAAAGGATACACATATACTTTAAGAAAATAAATCTGACAGTGTAACGCTTCTCAAATCAAACTTTTTATCGAACTAAACTTTTAAAATTTTCGAACTAGAAATTGAAACCAAGTTTTAGAAAAATCCTAAGAAATGTTTCTCCAGGAATCGAACTCAGGTCTTTCAAACCAAAGATGTGTATCCTAACCGCTTAGCTATGAATGAATTCGGATTTAATTATGCTTGGTGGGTTTCGAACCATGGTCCTTGAAAAGGATACACATATACTTTAAGAAAATAAATCTGACAGTGTAACGTGGATTAAAATAAAATGCTGATAGACTTCTTTGTGTGACGACATAGAAGCACATATGATTGAAAATGCAAACGTCAGCGGATCGCATTACTTTTGTTTTACTACGAACGTGTCAGCATGATTCATGGAAAAAAGCAAACATTGACATTCACGTATGGAATATGATGAAAATGAAATGTCGTCACAGTTACGACAAGTAGTGACATGATCCTGACAGAAAGCATTTTGGGATCAGAACTGTGATACTAGATGTTGTAACTATTGAGAAACTTGAATGACGTCACGATCGATTGTTACACATCGTTTTCGTTCGTGATTCATGACAAAAGCAGCGAGCGTTTTGATTGGTTCGTTGTGATGTCATTTTATAAATTTCCTCGTTTCTGATTGGTTGATGACATCGTTTTCACAGCGACCTAAATAAAAATCTAAATTTCATTTTTCAAATCCTACATCGCTCTCAACTATCGTGTGAGAAGGTCTGTTCTTGAAAAGTGTCTTCATTTAAGAAGCTTTACTACACCGACTTTTTGTTCATTGAATTTGAGGTAAGTTCAGTGAGATTTTATTTTTCACACAAGATTCGAAAATCATTTTTATTTTATATTTGTGGGCGGATCACGAATACACTGTTTTACTTTTAGTACGAAATATTTAGACTATGAAGAAATTAGTGGAATGGGAAAGTGGGAGTACGAATCAGGAACCCCCACACATTAAAAGTAAGCACGATAAATGATATGGTTTAGCGTCCCTTCAGCGAGCACCCGTCGGGAATTGAACCATGGCCAGAAAAATGTGTGCGCTTAGTTTTGAAAAGAATGCATTACAAAATTTCAGAAACTATGTCTGAGAATAATATGGTTCGATACCCTTTAAAAGCATTAGCGGCCCCTTCAGCTTAACGTGATATTCGAGCAACCGCCCGGGATTGAACCAGGGCCAGAGGCGTGTACGTCAATCATTTAGCTTAGTTTTGAAAAGAATGTATGATAACGCATGAGAATATTAAATTTCAGAAAAGACTTGACAGCGATCCGATGTGGGAAAGCAAACCCACCGAGGATTGAACCAGGACCTTCCACGTTAGAAGCATGTACGCTAACCGCTTAGCCACGAGTGCATGAATATGTGGTTAAAAGATTTACGCTATACAGATTTTGTTTTGACAATTACGTATGTATAACGTTAATGGTTGGTGAATCTCTTCAACTTGCAAACGCATCATTTAAAGGTCGTTGTGAGTGGAAAAAAAAAATGCTTACGAGTGCTTTATCACATCTCAGTACTGTTGAAACATTCATTCATGCATTCTTTTTATCACTATAGAATGGTAGGTCAGTTACATGCTGATGTAATGCTCTCGAGTTTGACAGCAATAAAACACTCATTTCAGTAACATAATTATTTAAAAAAACTTTGATTTTTAGTACGCGTGCTTTCATAATGAGATTCTGAACGTCACCGCCAGGAATCAAACTCAGGACCTTTACATGAATTGCTTAGTTAAGAATTTATCATGAATGTTATGATTTCCCGAACTAAGCGGTTAGCATACGTACCTTTGGCGTGGGAGACCAGGGTTCGATTCCCGGCGGGGAGCTCATGTGGTTCGGATTCCACGTTAATCAGTAGGTCCACGTCTCATATAGCCTCGCTGCTGAAAGGGACGCTAAACTAAAAAATCAAAAAATCAACTCAAATTCACGCTGCTCAATTCCTTTTTTCCCATTACATATTTGTTTTACCGTACCTGTTTGTTTGTTTTCATTTTTAATCATGGTCCAATCGGGTTTTACTGTTCGCAATGAAATCACTCGTCATTATAGACGATTTATGTACGTTTATGTATTATGAGGTGTGCACGTCAACCATTTAGCTTAGTTTTGAAAAGAATGTATGATAACGCGTGAGAATATTAAATTACAGAAAAGGCTTGACATGCCCCGACGTGGAAAGCAAACCCACCGAGGCTTGAACCAGGACCTTCCACGTCCGAACCATGTACGCTAACCGCTTAGTCACAATAATAATAAAAAAATACGCTATACAGATTTTGTTTCGACAATTACGTATGTGTATCGTTAATGTTTGATGAGTCTCTTCAACTTGCAAACGCATCATTTAAAGGTCGTTGTGGGTAGAAAAAATGCTTACGCGTGCTTTCTAACATCTCAGCACTGATGAAACATTCATTCATTTCATGCATTCTTTTTATCACTATAGAATGGTAGGTCAGTTACATGCTGATGTAATGCTCTCGAGTTTGACAGCAATAAAACACTCATTTCAGTAACATAATTATTTTAAAAAAAAACTTTGATTTCTAGTACACGTGCTTTCATAATGAGATTCTGAACGTCACCGCCAGGGAATCAAACTCAGGACCTTTACATGAATTGCTTAGTTAAGAATTTATCATGAATGTTATGATTTTCTGTTTATCAGGTGATTAAGATTTTTCTTTCTTCTTTTCTTTTGTAGTAAATTCACGCTGCTCAATTCCTTTTTTCCCCACATTACATATTTGTTTTACCGTACCTGTTTGTTTGTTTTCTCCTTTTCTAACCATGGCCGAATCGGGTTTTATTGTTCGCAATGAAATCACTCGTCATTATAGACGATTTAACATTGAGGGCAGAATGCTCGAAGTTCAATTCAACGCACCGCCCGTAGGAACCGATATCATACAGTATGTGCATAATAGTTTCCAAGCAATGCTAGACCATTTGTTAGCCAATGTCGACGATGAGGCGATGGTTGGTTTATCGGTAATATCACCACGGAATACCAATAAACCATTTTGGGTGAGTTTTCGCCAAGCACGAAACTTGACACTGGAAACGATGTGGGCCTCCTTTGAAAGAGTGTTACAAAGTAACAATGCATTTCTCCTGCACGAGCCATTCACGGTTCATTTCCATCGTGTGGATATTCCAAGAGGATACGGATATGGAGATCGTTTAGCACAAGGAGTACTTCAAAATGAAGAATTGTTACGTTGCAAGCGAGGGATTGTACGTGTAAAAAATCAAGATTCAAGGTGTTTGGCGTACGCCCTTGTTATTGCTATTGGCCTGAAAAAATACAAGAATGTAGATGTGAAACGACATAGACAATATCAAGATCAATCAAAATGTGTTGTGGACGATGAAGTGAATGCATTATGTGCAAATGCAGGAGTGAATTTGGATCATGGTGCCAGTGTAAATGAAATTCGACAATTCCAGGCATACCTCAAAGAATATAAAATTACAGTGTATACCAGTTTCACAGGCCGTGACATCATGTACGAGGGGCCCAACGACGAAAATCGCACTCCCATAAATTTGATTTGTTTGGCTGGCCATTTTGACATCATTCAATCCTTAACTGCTTGTTTTGCAACCAAGTTCTACTGTGAAGCGTGCCATAAAAAATACAGTGAACGTAACAGACATGTGAAAAATTGTCCTGTAACATGCTCCAAATGTCTACAGAGACCTCTATGCGACAAGAACCAAACGCCGGTATTATGCAACGACTGCAATCGGCAATTTTATGGGGAACAATGTTTTAACAATCATCGTAATATTGTATATCATCGTGGGGAACCTGTATGCAAAATGGTGAAGCAATGTACTAAATGCTACAGAGTTTATTCTTTTGTGCATACTGGACAACGACTTCATGATTGTAATGAGATCTTTTGCAATGTTTGTAAGAAGATTGTTCCGGGATCCCATCAATGTTTTATGCTTCCTGATCGACAATGCTTGAAACCTGGTGTTCCTTCACTCATGCACGCAAAGAAAGCCTTGTTGATATTCTATGATATAGAATCTATGCAGGACACGAATATTGGTGATAATACGTATGTACACATTCCAAATTTATTGGTTGCACAACAAGTATGTTATGTATGTGTTGAAAACAATAATATCCAGCAGTCTTGCAGTACGTGTGGTCAGCGCCAGCATATTTTCCAAGGAGAGGATCCAGTTTATGATTTTCTCCAGTACTTGCGGGAACGTCGTCCCAATATAAATAGGATTTTCTGCCTCGCGCACAACGCTAAGGGATACGATGGACATTTTATCCTAAAGACCATGGTCGAACAATGCCAATGGAGACCTGACGTCATATTAAATGGGACCAAGATACTGAGTTTAACGTTGAATAATCTGACGTTCATTGACTCGTTGAACTTCCTACCTATGGCATTAAGTAAATTGTCAAAAGCGTTCAATTTACCCGCAACCAAAGGCTACTTCCCGCATTTCTTCAACACCAAGGAGAATCAATCGTATATTGGACCACTTCCGGAAACAAAGTATTATGGTGCAGATGAAATGGCCGTCGAAGAGAGAAACAAGTTCATGCAGTGGTACAACGATCATCGTAATGACACGTTTGATTTCCAGAAAGAAATTCTCAAGTATTGTATTCAAGATGTCAATGTACTGCGACAAGCATGCGTTTCGTTTATGACGTCATTTGAAACAGAAACCAAAGTGAATCCCTTCTTGGAGACGATCACGATTGCCAGTGCTTCCAATTTAGTATTTCGCCGGAATTTCCTTAAACCCAACACCATTGGAATTCTACCGGCACATGGCTATCGATGGAGAAGTACCCAATCGATCGCTGCAATGCAATGGCTGGCCTACATTGAAAAAACCGAAGAAAAACAAATCTTACATGCGGCCCGACAAAAAGAAGTGTTTATTGCGGGATTCCATGTTGATGGTTACTACCAAGATCCTGAGACGTTAGAGGAGCACGTCTACGAGCATGCCGGCTGCTTTTACCACGGGTGTAAAGTATGTTTTACTACAGGCCGTAATCAGCCCATCTACAGCAATCCAGAAGACACCATGGAATTCCGTTATGAACGAACGCAAAGAAAAAAATGCAAGACTGCGTGAATTGGGGTACATTGTACATGAAATGTGGGAGTGCGAATTTAATCAGTTCTTAAAACAAAATCCTGCAATGGCGACGTATCTGAAGAATCACCCGTACATGAACCGCAGACCATTAAATCCAAGAGATAGTTTTTTTGGAGGAAGGACCAATTGCGTGAAATTGTACCACCAAGTCGACGAAAAAGCGGGGGAAGTAATAAAATATTTCGATATTGTCTCGCTTTATCCTTACATCAATAAGTGTGCTAAATACCCTGTAGGCCATCCACGAATTTATCTACAGGGTGATGAAAATATACCACCAATAAATAAAGTCAATGGTCTAATCAAAATGTCGATATTACCAAGTCGCCATCTTTATCATGGTCTCCTGCCTTACCGATGTAACAAGAAACTACTCTTTCCACTGTGTGCTGCGTGTGCCGAAGAAATGAACCCAGACCCTACAGCAACGTGTACACACAACGACCAGGAGCGATGCCTCACTGGAACATGGGTATCATATGAAATCCAGAAAGCAATAGAATTAGGATATCAACCAGTGGAAATTTTTGAAATTTGGGATTATGACATTGAACAATATGATCCCATCACGAAAACAGGTGGCTTGTTCACGGAATATATCAATACATTTTTAAAATCAAAAATGGAAGCGTCTGGCTGGCCTAGTTCCTGTGTCAGCGAAGAAGACAAATCAAAATTCATACAAACCGTCCTGGAGCGTGAAGGTATTGCATTGGATCCGTCCAAAATTGAAAATAATCCTGCACGAAGAAGTTTATCTAAGCTTTGTGTTAATGCTCTTTGGGGAAAACTTTCGCAAAGATCAAACTTTAGCCAGACCACAATTATTGATCGGCCGGAAGAATTTTATGAAAAACTCACTTCCCCCGACATTAAACTCCATCAAATTGTACCCATCAATGATACGATGTTGTATGCGTTCTGGGAGTACAATGAACATGTGCCTGTTCAAAACCGAAACACCAATGTCGTGTTAGGTGCATTTACAACATGTCAGGCACGTCTGGAACTGTACAAGTACCTGGAAATGTTGCAGGAACGTGTTTTATATTTCGACACGGATTCTGTAATATTTACGGAGAAGCCCGGGGAGCCAACCATTGAACCTTCTACGTACTTGGGATGCTTATCGAATGAGATGGAGTCTTACGGACCACGAGCATACATCAAGACATTTGTCAGTGGAGGACCAAAAAATTACAGCCTAGAAATATACAATCCGGACACCAACGTCACCAGCTACATATGTAAAATTAGAGGATTTACATTAAATTACAATGCAGGACAACAATTAAATTTCAACACGCTAAAAGAAATGATTACAAATCAATGCCGTGGACAAGTCACCATCACTATCCCCCATAAGATATGCAGGACCAAAGACCATACCATCGTCACACGCAAAGAAGAAAAAATGTACAGTATCCAGTACACAAAACGTCGATTTAAAGAATTCAATTCCTATGATACGGTTCCGTACGGGTACGTTAAAAAACAGAAGATGGAACTGGAAAAAGAAGATGAAGAAGAAAAAACTGTAAATACCCAATAAGGCCGCCATTTCTTTTTTCCTTTTCCTTTTTTTTTCACTCCTTAACCACAAAGCAGCAACACCAAGAAGAAAATGAAGTACCCACAAGAGTTTATAAACCATCAACACAACCATCAGTGGAAGAAATGCAGTCATCTCGTACCCAAGGGGGAACCTTGACCATAAAGGTGCAACAGCTAGAAAAATGCAGTACCCAGAAAAAGTTCGTAAACATCCATCAGTGGATGAAATGGTGTTATCTCGTACCCGAGGAGGAAGATGAGCCTAAACAGATCCATCATTTACGAGTAAGTTTTATTTCTCTCTTATCAATATTGACTCATTTTTATTGTTTCAGAAAAAAGAAATTCTTAAATTAATCCGTCGTTTCTTCTTTTTCTTTACAGGATACGTCTACAACATTCGAAGATGATGACACGTCCAACATATTCATTAAACTAGATCCTGTATTTATTATGTTAATAAACTTGTATGAGAAGAGCACATACCTTTCGTTAAAATACAACAAGTTGAAAAAAAATATGTTTTATTATTTCTTGAAACCCTGAACACTTGTTTTCAAATAAATGGTAATCTTGAAAATTTAAGGTGGAAAATATATCCAAGATTTGGTTTACATGATTTGTTCGAAAAAATAATTAAAGAATTTTTTAGTGTCCAAAATTTGGTTTTTAATTTAGTTCGAAAAAAATTTGGATTTGAAAACTTTCAAATGTGGTTTACAACTTTAGTACGAAACTTGTTTTAAAAATTGGTTCGAAATTTTTTGTTTAAATTTTTAGTTCGAAAAAATTTTGATTTGAAAATTTAGTTCGAAAGTTTTTAGTTTAAAATATTTTTCGAAAATTTTTTAATTTTTTTAGTTCGAATTTTTTTTTTGGGTTCGAAAATTTTTTGTTCGAAAATTTTTTGATTTGAAAATTTAGTTCGAAAGTTTTTAGTTTAAATTTTTTAGTTCGAATTTTTTTGAAATTTTTGTTTCAAAATTTTTAGTTCGAAATTTTTTTTGTTTGAAAATTTTTGTTTAAAATTTTTTAGTTACAAATTTTTTTAGTTCGAAAAATTTTTAGTTTAAAATTTCTTGTACTCTGCGGAACCGTTTCGAAAAGAATCGGAGCAGTTTAGGTAAAAAAATCTGGCAACACTGTTTCCATTAATGAAGCGCTTACTGAGCGTTTAAAAAATCGCTTAAACTCACAACAATGTGTTATAAGAAATCTACAAGCAACACCCCTCTTTCATCATTGTTACTTCCAGAGACATAGGCTACTAATTCAAGGACAGGATCTCCATCAAGGTAAAAAAAGCTGGTAATCATCTTATCTGTCAAAGAGAGAACGATAATATTTAATGTAAACTTCAGTACAATATCATGATACCAAAAAAGGGTTATTTAAGGAGGAGGTTGAACCCTTCATGTGAACTTTAAGGATAACCATAAAAGGGAACAAAATTCTAAAATACAGGTCTAGGGTGATCACCGACATATCGCTCTATATTTCACTCATGGGGTGTGTGGTGAGTCTAAGATCATGTGACCTCTGTCGGCCAATCAGAATCGAGGTACCAAAACATTCATCTTACTCGTAAAAAGGGAACGAATTTCAAAAGTCACAGGGCTTAAGATCACGTGACCTCTATCAACCAATCAGCATTGGGGTACCAAAAGGATTCATCTTACCCGTAAAAGGGAACGAATTTCAAATATCGCAGGGTCTAAAATCACGTGACAGCTATCAACCAATCATAAACACTCATCTTACCCGTAAAAGGGAACAAATTTCAAAAATCCCGGTCATAAAAGAGAATGAGGGATTTCCCCACAGGGTGACTCATGACGTCATACCACGTGACCTGGAAATTTGAATTTCCCGCGTGGGCGGGGCCTAACGTCACGTGACCTCTCTCAGCCAATCAGAATCGAGAAAATTTTTGCTGACTCGGCTCAATATAACGGGACCACTACTACTAGAAAGAACTAAAACATACTAAAAAAATCAAAGCAAACTTAATTCAATGGATCCTGTTAAAAATCTGTCGTCACAATTAAATTCTGAGACTAGGAAACCGAAAATTACTAGACATTATATTATATTCAACAGTGGCGGATATAACATTACAAGCCAAAATGTTGCAGGAAGAAAAAGAATATTAACTATCGAGGAAACGAAGAACAAGCAGAGACCTACAATATTTATAAGAGAAAAAGACAATGAAGGAGGTTCAAGCTTAAGGATGAAACCAAACCAAGCTGTAAGTCCAGCTAGGGAGGGAATAAAAATAACATACGTTAAAATCACTAAGAATGCCCTAATCGTAGAACAAGACATGGAAAAAATAGTCTCAAATAAGAAGCTACAAGTAACTTTGAAGGTAGAGAACCTCAAAAAAGAATAAAAACAGACACTAATAATAATCTAGGACGTAGGAAAGGGTTTCAAAGATGAACATGTAGTCCAATAAAACCCAGATTTCGCACTGAGCCAATATACGAAAACCGAAGACACTTAGTAACTTAAGTTACATCCTGGATTAGATGAAAACTTTTATCAACAGGGAAAGTCTACTAATTTTTCCAGATCCACGGCATTAAGAATTTCGTATCAATTCCCAAGTGCCTTACTTGCTGATAGTACGGACATCTCAGCAAGCCATGCAAAGAAGAGCATAGGGCAGGGATGCAAATAACCACTCACCCACTCTCCCGGGGCGAGTGGTTCACCAGTGCGGGCGAGTACTTAATATAATTCCGAAGGTAAGCAAATGATTTCTATTGCGCGGTGTGGGCTAGAAGAATTTATAAACAAAAGTAACGACAATAAAGAAGGTGAACCACCAACATACAAAAGCAGGCAGGGGCTGAGTCAAATATAGATGTTAGCACAACAACGGAAAAAATAAGTAGAAGAATAAATAACTGGCAAGTCTTACCTCGCAAAATGTGAAGTTAACACAACCATAAACTATTTTCATAATTTCTAACTTATATCGTTACTGTACGTCAGTTTTACTAAAACTACCGTTAGTTTTGCAAAAGTGCAAGTTCTATTCCAGAAATAAGGCTTCCCACCAATTGTAAACTACCCCCACTTTAGTGGAACTTTCACAATTTTCCACTAAAACTATAATTAATTTCGGAAAAATACACTTTTTATCGGAAAATAAATAGACAGGATAACTTCACGGTTCGTACCCACAAACGAATTTCAACATTTTTCTACTCATGTCACTAGTTTACGATCATTTTATTAAAAATACCGTTAGTTTTGCTTAAACTATTATTAAGTTCGAAAACTATAATTTTTATTCCAGAAATAAATTTTCCTGTCAAGTGTGAAGTTTACCCAACCATTGACAATACTCACAATTTTTACCTTTATATCAATATTTTATCATTAGTTTACGTTAGTTTTTGTAAAGGCATTGTTAGATAACATCCTCTCTTGTATCTTGAATATTTTTGTTTTATCAGAACTATAATTCTCTTTATTGCGAAAGGAATCCAATGAACTGAAGTTTCATAACGAGTCGATATTTACGAAATAAGCACATTAGTGTATAATTTGTGACGTTGGAATATGTTCTACGTATAGTTACATAAAATTTGTGCTGATGTTTTTTATCAAGTAACAACGAACAATAATATATTACGATACAAATTAAACAAATAGCGAAACGTTATGTACAATAAATAAACAAATGGAAAGTAATGAAAATTTTTGCAGAAAATAACGTAAACTACCATTAATGAAATGGAAGTTCAAGACGTTTTGTACATAACAAATTCAAGCCCAATTTTACTCATTTGGGGCATATTTCATAATTAAGAACTCTACCTGAAGCCCTTTTAAGTGCTTTTAAAGAACTCAACATGAGCCCCTTCATGTCCATAACTCTTATGGTATGACAAAATAGTTTTCACTTTTCCATGTTTTGAAAGCGGCGTAAAAGCTTTGTAATTTTTTTCTGAAAATTTTAGTAATCAGACTTGAAAGTTTGTGTTTTGAACGCATCATTTTTGTGAAAATTCCTTAAAAGCAGACTCATTTCACACTTGGCGAAAAAATTTATAGTTCAATGAAAATTGTACTTTTTGCGAAAATAACCATGATCTTTGCAAAACTTATTTAAGTTAATGATTTGAGTTCGAGAATTATGAAAATTTTGTGTGGGCTAATTTCACACTTAGTGAGCAATCTTATTTGTCGATTTTTAAACTTATTTTAGTAATTTTTTTAAACTTACGATAGTTTTAGGAAAAGTACTGTAAAGTAAGGATAAACTAAGGACATGAGGTGGAAAATTATAAGATTGTTTACGGGCAGCCTAAATTTACACTTGACGGGAAACTTTATTTTTGTAATGAAAAGTATAGTTTTCGAAACCTAACGATAGTTTTACCAAAACTAACGTAAAATAACAATATGAGTTGAAAATTATGAAAATTGATTGTGGGTGGGCTAATTTCAAACTTTTAGGAAAATTTTGTCTCTCGAATAAATGTGTAGTTTTGTGAAACTAATGATAATTTAGCAAAAGTAACGTAAACTAGTTATATGAGGTGAAGAATTGTAAAAATTATTTTTTTTCCTTTTGGCAAGGAAAAGTGATGTTATCCTGCCCGTTTATTTTTCAAATGAAAAGTGTATTTTCTGAAATTAACAATAGTTTCAGCAAAGCTAACATAAATTAATGATACACTAACGACGTAGATGTGAGGGCAGTCAAAAAGTTCTCGAAATTTAGTTGTAACTATTTATTACCACAATATAGCTACACATTCACTTAATCGCTTACAAAATGAACTCCTTGAGAAAATACAATTACTGGAAACAACGTTGAAAATCCTGTTTTATAATGTTCCGAAGTTCAGCCGTCGTGTTGGTTTGAATGTCTTCTACGGTGGCAAAGCGGTTACCTTTGATGCCCTTTTCGATCTTGAAGAAGAGCCAGAAATCCGCTGATTCACTAGTTCTAAGCAGGACCGTTTTTAAACTCCCGGTACCTAGGCATTTCAAATTGTTACGCCCCCCCACTATTTCCAGGGTACCTCCTCTTTCAGTTATTATTTTGTCAGTTTTGGTTCGGGAGGGATTTTCCCTTAACTCTCTTACTGTTTTCCCTTTGTCTTTGCTCTTTGGAGAGTTTTTCCTAATATTAGTACAGTTAATAGTTTGTTTTACCCCCCAGTTATCTTCAAACAACTGTCCTTAAGTATTCTTATTTACTGTATCAAGTAATATAAATCTCTATTTTCAATTAACAAAAGTAAAATTATACGTATCACATTTACATTAGCTGCCGAGATCTAGTTTGTTTGTAACCAGATAGCTCAATCAGAACGGAAATGACGTTTTCTGCACCAGCTTGTTTTAATTATTCTCTTTTTTTTCCTCCAATTTTTGCGCCCCCAAATCTTTTGCGCCCTAGGCTAATGCCTAACGTGTCTAAGCGGAAAAGTGGCCCTGGTCCTGAGTGTGTGCCTGTATTGTGGTAACAAATAGTTACAGCGAAATTCCGAGACCTTTTTGACTCTCCTTCGTATAGAAATGCTAAATTCATTGGTAAGGGGGAGGGTAATTTTAGAGATGTGAATTGATGAATAGATTTCTTCTGATATTACACTGCTAAGAGTTGCGGGTGGGACAATATGAAAATTTTGAGTATTTCCTGGAACTAACATTTTATTTTGTATCATCTATTTTTTGAGCTGAAGGTAAGAAAGAATAACATACCTGTTTGGCATGTTGAAATTAAATATAAATTATATTGGGCGAATGATGAACTAGCTGTTTAGTTTATAGTATTTTTATATTGGAGAAGAAAATTTTATTGTGTTATACGTATGCAATACGAAATAATTCATTGATAATAATTTGTAGCTGGATTAGAAGAGCTTAAAATCTATAGTTCTTGTTTTTTTTTTTTCTAAAAAGACTTTAATTTATCTAAGTTAGCCACTTTATAATGGAACTAATGATTACCAACTTAGACACAGTTCACCGTATATATACTTTCAACCAAAGTCAGAAATTTCACAGTGAACGGGCTCAAGAACCCTTATTTACTTCTCCTTTGATACATCCCTGGAACACTTACTAGTTCTTAAGAGATACCTTGAAGCGATTATGACAGATCACATAGTTTTGCAGCTACTGAACTTTGAAGTTAATTTTCAGTCATTTCCGGCAGCATATAAGTTTGGATGGATTCATTTTCCGTCGGATCTTCTTCTTTTGAGGTTTCCTACAAGATAGAATCACCGTTATCGCAATTTCAACAACCGTTGTGTATTTTTCTTCCGAATTGAACTTAGTTCCTGTTCTTGTGGGCTTTTTCTTCCTTCTTTTTTCCTGATTATGGCGATTTCTCGTGATTATTCTTTCGTTTTCAGGGTGGCCACTTACCTGGAAAACCTGGAAAACCGAGAAAAGTCAGGGAATTTTTTAACTCTGAAAAAGTCAGGGAAAAGTCAGGGAATTTTGATGAAAAACCGGGAATTTTTACTCGGGAGAAAATTTACGTTCTGCTGTATTTCTAGCCATTTAGCCGGTTTATTTATATACAAAATAGCTTTGGTCGCTGGGGGCTTCGCCCCCAGATCTCACCTTCGTTCCAGGTTTCGTTTATCTAGCCCTGCTGGTTTGGGCTACGCATACTTTCTTCATATTCTTTTGTCATTTAGTACTGCCCATGAATTGAGCTGGAGCGAAATCGGGACTATTTTGTAATTAACACACTTGTTTAGTTTGATGGCTGCTTGATTTCCAGAATTCGCTTGGGGCTGCGCCCCTGCATCCCGTTTTGGTAGTCACGTGATTAATATAAAGGCTGAACGATAGTTGAGTATTTCTGCCGGAAGAGTTCCGAATGTGTGTCGAATTCCACAAAATGTGCGGAATTTTGGTTAGTGCGTGTATTTCTATGTGTAACCAAAAACTGTGTGGATTCCACATGCATTTGTACTCAGTGGCGGAAGTACTTTTTGCGACACACGATTAATTGGCTATGCTTTTTACAGATATTTGACCTTTTGACCACCAATTTGAGGTAATGACATTCCCCTCCCCCTAGTTTTTACACCCAATTCCGCTACTGCATGTACTACTGTTCTAAAAAAAAAAAATCAGCTACAAATAAAATTTTCTGATTTCTTAAAAGCACATTTTATTAGAGCTCATTTACTTCAGTTCCGTTGTTTTGTTACACAATATTTCCCATCTATGTCGACCTGTTCCCCGGTTGCATAACCACCGCACGCCACTGCTGGCACGACAAAACCTTTGGGACCCGGGCCTACCTAAAGTTGTTAACGCCGGCTTTCTAGACCGAAGTCCGCTACTTCTTAATACAGGTAGTTCCATAATTGTCCTCTCCATACTCTCTGGGCCAACACCAAACCTTTTGAGTGTCCACAAGAAATCGAACCCGGGACTACGTGCATCGTACGCACACGCGCTAACCATCCGGTTCAGTATATATATATATATATATATATATATATATATATATATATATATATATATATATATATATATATAATGTACGTTGGCTACGCCGCATCGATGTGTGCTTGTGTGAAATTGTGTGGTATTTAAACGTGCTACGCGTGTATTTTGGAGCTTGTGATCCGGCAGCTGGATTTAAGAGGTTGAGGATTAAGGAGGTAAGTAAAGATAGATTATGCATATGCAGTTATTAAAAATATATGAAGCATTAAGAATACATACCAATCACGATTGTGCTGTTTTATGTTTGCGTGTGAGAGGGGGATCACACGTCGTGTGGCTTGTAACAACAGCGAAATTATAAATTTATCTATTTTTATTTATCTTTTATTTTTATTTATTTATTGTTTGTGTTCAGCTCTGTGAGTACTTTGAATTGTTAGTAATAAAAACACGTAACTTTATAGAGCCATAGAGGTGTGCCTACTGAATTTTTGTGATACACTGTTTGCAATAAGGATGTAGATAGGCCTAACTATTCTTTCATGTAGGCCTGTGTGACCATTAAAGACGGTACCTTTTAGTTACGTGCAAGAGACTTGGGTATTAATAAAATACATAATTCCTCACGATATTTATGACCATGGGCGTCCACAGAGGGAGTCGAAGGGCCAGTCGACCACTCTGGAAAATTGCATAGGTTAATAATAATTTCTATAATAGGAAGTTATGCTTTCAAATTAAAAGTTTATACTTATTAAGGAAGCTTGTATTCTTCACCCTCCCTGCGAAATTTTCTGTGGACGCCTTTGTTCGTGACTGATGTATAGTACTGTTCAATTACAACATAGTGAAATATATGCTGAGCTAGTGATGACGGGTTCATAGCATGGAAATTTCGTATTTCCATGAAAAATAGTCAAAGGTCCACAGAATACGTATGCAAAATTTGAATATGATCCCTTGAAAACTAAGGTCACAAAAAATTCGTGAAAATTTCCTAAAGAAAAAAAATGCGATTTTAGGCTTCCGCGCCCCCTCCCCCCGTTTTGCGCCTCCAAGTTGGCGGTCTGCGAAAAACCCGTGTGAGCAGTGTTGAATTTAGAAACTTTTCTCCGGGGGAGGGATAATGCTGGGTGGATATGTTGGAGAAAATCATACCAATATTAATATCTTGTGAATTTTCTCATGTGTCTTCGGGGTGAGGGATTTTTTATCTCAAGGGGAAATGTACCCCGGGGCACCCCTGAATTCAACACTGCATGTGGGATGATCTTTGCTCATGATCTTTGATCAAACATATATTTGTTTAAAAAAGAAATGAAAATTTCAGTCAAGGGAGTTGAGAATTGTCACAGGATGCGGGCTCCACCTCTGTTGGCCATTTCCTAGCTATGGGCCTGGATCAAAATACCATGTTTTCGAGTAATTATTTTTCTTAACACATGAACTTCTTTGCCGTATAACTCACATGATTTGTGTTTAATAATGGTTTACGAGTTTGCAGGGCCGGCGACAGGGGAGGGGGAATAATGGACAAATGCCCGGGGGCCTGGAATCACAAAAGAATAATTAAAAACAATAATTTTACTGGGATTTAGTGGTTCGTGTCCCTGAGTTGCCCAAGGTTCCTGTTGTGGTGTATGAATTTATTGTGTATATCTTATGTATGATACTGCGTTAATGCGCGTAACCACCCGTAGGAGTGATAAAATATACACTGGTAATTTTTATGAATTTTTCCAATGTCAATGATTTGTAAATATTATGTAAAACGACATTTCTGCGATGGGTTGGATTTATTTTCTGTAATTTTGAGCCGTTTATCGACCTTTTCGCGCATTGTTCGTATTCGTATTTGATTTTCCGTTACATTCGATTTTTCAATCCTAAATTCTAGTACAGATTTGTTTTTGGTCTGAGGAAATAATCATGCATATTGATTGTAACATTGCGTAAATGTTGATTCGTCCTATATAAATTATTCGCTTCTAAATATGTAAAGAGAATAACGGATGGCTGATTCATGGGCGTCGATTAGGGGGGGCAAGGGGGCAGTTGCCCCCCACTTCTTTGAAATGACCCATTAATGTATATAGTTTCCTTTGAAAATATAAAGTTTTTGTATGTATTAACGGTTCATAGAATAAAAATGGTGTCATAAAATATTTGCCGCTCCGTGAGTACCGGTACGTATTTGTTGTCTTCCCGTGCAGTTAAGAAAGCTACAAGAATTGCGTTTTAATTGCCACGAAAAATGGCTAAAAAATTAACCTATTAGCACGCCACAATTCGAGTGTACTTTCATTTCTTCTTACAAGGGCTCGATATGTTAGTCAGCCGCTTTGGAACTAATTGAGATAAAATTTCGCAAAAAAGAATTTAAAAAAATAGTCCTTCACAAGCAGTGTTTCTTTCAAAAAACAATGTTCCCGGGGCACACTTAGTATTTCGGAGGGGTACTATTCTGTTTATTATTATATGATAGACTGTTATTTTGGTCTCCTTCGGGGGGAACTCTCAGAGCTTCAGAGGGCAGTGCTCCCCAAAAACATGTCTGGAAGAAACAAAAACATGTCTGAAAAAAAAAAACTGTTCACAAGTTATTCTTTAATTGCACAAAATCGACAGTTCCTAAAATGTCTTTTCTTCTTTCTACTAGTAAGGGATATTTTGATTTGATTTTTTTGAGTTTAACATTCCGTTCAGCAGCGAGGCTATATGAGACCTGGACCTACTGATTAACGTGGAATACGAACCACATGAGCTTCCGCCAGGAATCGAACCCGCGTCTCCCACGTCAAAGACGCGGCATTGTTTTGCAGTGTAATATACAAGTTTAGGGCAGTAGCATATATTGTGGGCTATCAAAGCTATCACTGAAGCCCATATCTAAAGTGAACTAGACAGTTGCTAGTGCTAATTCTTCGAAATGTGTAATAAAACAACTACAGAAAAGACTACACTGTTAGTGAAGTTAACATTTAATCAACTAGCCTTATTGTCCGGATCTGCTAGGTCTAGTGATAGCCCAAGTCACAATCCCAGCATACACCACTGGTTTAGGGGTACAATTTTGTATATACAATTAAGGTGGATCACTAGGTGTTCTCGGTGCTTTGCTAAACGTTGCTTGAATAGTGCGGCGTTGTCAGATAGTGTCGAGTGTTTACTGATGCATGATAATAAAGGAAGTAATCATGGAATTCTGCTTGGATACTTACTGGAGAAATTAGTTTTTGACCTTATCGCAATTCAGAGCTAAGTTCCGCTTCTCGAAATTCAACGCTAGAATCCAGGAATTTTGTTATTGTGACTACTACAGTAAACGTACAAATTTGGCAACAGCGCATTATGGCCTTCTGCGCAAGTTTCTTCTCAAAATTTATTTCCTTAAATGTAAATTAATATTTAAAGATAATGTGAAACATAACAGGAGAAACGGTCAAACAATATATCTATTTCGTAATAAGATAGTTACTTTAAAATACTTTATACGTACAAATACACATTTCATAAAATTGAGCACTTCTAGTAAGATCTAATAGCAAGTGCCATCTTGTGTGCTTATTGTAAAACGAATCAAGTTTTTTTTCTTTTATTTGTTATCTTATTCGATATCAGAAGACACAACCAAATGAATCGGTGTCTTGTGTTGCAGCTGAAACATAACTCTATCTTATAGTGCAATATTTACAATATGTAACGTTTCATTGCGCAGTAGTTAAGGGAATGAGCTAAACTATGTATAACACAACCAGCGAACGAGTGCGGGCGGCCGATTTTGGAACTAAAATGCAAGCAGCAGTGTTTCTAACCGGACGACTAGTAATCAATCTATCACAGTTCTTTCTGTCTTGTTCGTAATAAACCACTTCACGCATATGCTCAAGTCAGGGGCGGAGCGATCGGGGTCTTGAGTAAGAAAATTATTTTGCATTGACATCATATTCGGATGTACTTCAAAAAATAGGTGAGAGAGAAAACTGATAATCTTTCACCGCCACCCTCCTAACCGTCTCCCCAGGGGTCCTGGGTCCACCCCCTGATTGAGATCGTACATAAAGATAATTTTGTCTAATCTCTGTCATTATTTAGCATGGTTTAGTAACTTAGAAACAAAAGATATTTCTGCCACATTTTGAAAACTTTCAAATAAAGTTTTCAAAATGTGGCAGAAATATCGTTTTTTTTTTTAAAAAAAAAAACTAAACCATGCTAAATAATGACAGAGATTAGACAAAGTTATTTTTATGTACCATCTCAATCAGGGGTGGACCCAGTACCCCTGGGGAGACGGGTAGAAGTGTTGCATTGACGGCAGAGGGGAAGCGATTAAAATGGGGTGCCTGATAATTGAAGGTTCCTTATAACTCCAGTAAAATTCAGACAAAATCTCTGAATTACGTAAAAAAGAAAACATACAAAATACATTTTCAGGGTAACTCTTACAGCCATTACTTTATTCTAAGATTAATGTTACTTCTGAAATTGATTAGAGCGAATATGTATTTGAATAACAAAACCACTTTCATAAGTTTTTCAAAGTATCAAGTTTGAAAAGAACGAAGTTTGTTTTCCATTGTTATCTCATTGCTCAAAGATACCGGTGATGAAGTAATTGGCTGGAAATCAATCGGCCGTTTCTTACATCAATTTATAAAGAAGATGAGTGTCAATGTTAGATATGTCAGTTCAGTATTTTAAAAAAAGCCACCCAACCAACCTCTTGCAACCATGCGTAGCGCATTTTAATACTTACACGAAATAAAAATACAACTGAATAAAGACGATTGACTTTGCCTTTGAATTTCATATGTGAATAACAATATAGGACTTTTCAGATAGAGGACAGGGAGGAGCAGGTTTTATTAAACAAGATCGTACATCTGATATGTTTGAACTATAGGCAACTTGTATTTACGGGCTAAACTCAGTCCCTGAAGTCAATCGACAAATACCTTTAAGATGTTCAACAGAATAACGTATCAGCATTATTATATACTACAGACACAAATATAACACTAGGCTCCCAAGTTTCAAAATTATATTGTGTGTGAAAACAGTTAGCAGATTTAGTACAGTTAGAACAGTTAGTAGTTCTTTGTGACCTGATAGCTAAAACCTGAGAGAAATCCAGAGGTAATTTCTTTCCTCATAAATAAAATTTATTGTGTGCTGAAGCAATGATACTTACTCTTACACTACACATACGCTGATGTTTTATCAATACTTTTATTCGAACTCTACCAAAGGGCTGGATTTCTATAATGATCCTAAAAGAAGGGTGCACTGAACCAAATTGTACAAATCAATCCCTAAAGGCAAGCTATCCAATCCCATAAATCTTTAAAAAATGAAGGAAACATTTCTTCACCCCCTTTTCGCCCAAAGGGTCCACATTTCTCGAACAAAAAAATGAAATTTCTTTATTTTAACGTCCCATGATTATGTTGTTTATGCTAGAGGAGACAGATGATTAATGAAAGTGAAGGATTGTAAAATTAAATTTTGTTCTCTCAATGGGAATCAAACCCAGAACCACATAAAATAAAAGCACATGCGCTGGCCAATAGACCAGCGGAAAGGACTTTCACAGTTCTCGAGAGGAAACGTTTCTAGATTCCTCCAGGCCCGTAGCCAGCCCCAAAATTTAGGGGGGGGGCGATCCAACCATATGATAGTTCATCACCATATTATAGTTCTTTTGCAAGCCTACTGTAAAACTTTTAAAGGGTCAGCAAAAATTTAGGGGAAAAATTTAGGGGGCCTGGATTCCTCCCTAGCTAAAACTCGAAAAAATAATTTATTTGTCAATCGATAAACATACACTTAAACAGCAGCACCATGAGCCTTAACCTTAACTTGATTTAAACTTACAGTTACAAGATATTACGCAAAACTCTAAGCTATCAACCCAAAATTAATCTTTTAGTCACTGACATTGTCATTCCTGCGTTTTACAGGCTGCTACTGTTTTATAATGAAATCGAATAAAACGTAATCAATTTTTATACAATCTGCTCAATATACGGTAGAAGCTCACTGAATTGTCAACTGTGCTATGTTGTTCTTAAATTGGTAATTTCCATTCATAAATCACTATTCACAATACATCTGCATTACTTCAGGGATGGTTCACTACAATACATACATAAGTTACGGCGTTTTTTATTAAGCGTAAAGAGATTAGACTATGCACAACATCTAAACTGCAACTTTAAAAAACCGTTGGATACACTGCAAAGTGAAACTCTCCGCTCCCCTGTCCCACCGCGCTTGCCAAGAAACTGATGTAAACACAACAGCAGCGCCATCCTCCCAAAACCGCACAGCTATCCTGGTCAGGTTATACTAGCTTCCGGGTGGTGATCCACCTTAAATTTTGTGATTTCAACATAATTCTAGGTTTTAGAATTATTTTACATAACTGTAGTGGGGAGTGATTCTAAGTATTGTTGAGTTTTGATGTATTCCAAGAAAGTGAAAATTGTACCTAATGGCAACGAACATATTTCGGAAAGCTGCAAAAGTATTTCTTTAAATATCGCAGCATAAGCTTGTAGTATTTACTGTCTTTCTAACAGTAATAACATATAACAGCATGCGTGGAATTAAAACTATAAGTTGTTAATTATTTCCCAGTTTCAAAATAACTTTTGCAAAACAAGCCTCAACTATATATTTAATGCGCGTGTCTGTCTGTCTATCTGTACCCAAAATATTCACAGACTAAAAGCTAAAGGGGCTACGGGTACCAAATCTTGACGCTTTCGCAATTTGCATTATTACGATTCCGGCGAACTTCCATGTATTTAGTTTTATCTGCGTTTACTTCTAACCCCATTTCCCTGCAAGCGTTTAATAAAATCTCTGCATTTCGTTCTATTGTTCCTTTATCTTCCCCTATCAGATTTACATCATAGGCATATGCCATAACCTGGTGAACACCTTTTAGCTCTAGCCCCTTGTTGCTATCCTTTAATTTCCTTATAGCATACTCCAGGACAAAGTTGAATAATAATGGCGACAAAGCGTCTCCTTGCTTCAGGCCATTCTCAACGTGCTTGCGGACAAGTATTTTCCTACGCGGACTTTGCTTTGGGATTCGCTTAAACACATCTTATTAATCTAACTAACTTTTTCGGTATACCAAATTCAGTAATAACGTTGAGCAATGAGAAACAATAGACAGTGTGCTTATTTTATTGATGTTGTTATATATATTAATTTCTGATGTGAATGAATTGTACACTCATATTCATATTCATATTATTTTTTTTTCATTTCAGTTTGCGTCTCAATCATGTCTAAAAAAGCTACTTTTTCGAAGACTGGCTGTCCAACCCAAATTTCTCATTGTGGCTTTCTGCTGTGAAGGACAACAGGAATGCAGCATTCTGTAAGATTTGCAGAAATACTTTTAGCCTCAGCAACATGGGGAAACGGGCTATTATTAGCCACATGGAAGTCAAAAAACACACTGCAGCTGTGAAGAACTCTCTAGTAACTCGGCTGATAATTTTTTTGTCAGCAAAAGAATGCATTGGAATGTAGTGGTCAGAATCCAGGTCCTTCTTGTCCCGCTGAAGAACTGATTGTAAGTAAAGAGATGCTGGTGGCTTCCGAAGAATCTATTAAAAATAAACATGCTAATGTTATGAAGTCGTTTCTAGTTTCTGAGTCAGTAGCTAAAGCTGAAGTTCTGTGGTGTTTGCGGGCAGTAATGCAACACTTGTCATTCCGATCTGCTTCCCGACTGGCTAACAAATTTCAAGCTCATGTTCCCTGATAGCGAAATTTGTAGTAAGATGCAATTACAACGTACCAAGTTAGCTTATAGAGTAGAGGGGGGCAAGAGTACGTGGGGGGTAAGGATACGATTCCCTAAAATCAGGTGAATATATTCGCGTATGGCAATAATGCGTCACGTGGAGTGTGATGTTAATGGCGTCTAGAACCTAAACAAGTTTGAGTGTGCTGCGGCAAACTACAAGCTATCTAGGTAATTATTTATGTTTTTCTAATAGTTTGATATAATATTACGACATAAGTAGTTAATGAATAACTTACACAATTTTATAACGATTTCAAAGTACTATAAAGCGTTAGTTTCTAACATATCCATTGTTTGACAGGATGGAGTAAATTGCCTTTCTTCCAACAGTTGGCTGTACAACATCACGGGAAAGTCAATTGTGTAGTAAGGGGGCAAGGGTACGCAGATACCTACGGGGTAAGGGTACGCGTGCGTACTCTTGCCCCTTCTGTTTTATGAAAAAGAATCCAATTTGATTTGGAATTAACAATAAAAAAAATTGTAGATTCCGTTGTAATAGAGAGTGACGGCAAGCTTTACGAATACTGGTTCCCATATGTAGCCTCTAACGTTAAGAATTCTGAAGAATCCTGATATTTTCTTATGTACGAGGGATAAATTTTTATTCTAAATACCATTCCTTACACAATAGTATCTAAGGTGGTGTTTGAGTTTTCGAAACAGATAAACGTGTGAGATAGTGACATATGCAGTTATTGAATAATGTTACGCTTGCTTATTTTATTCAGGTTTCAGAAATACTACGCTTTGTCCTCTTTTATCTTAAATGTCAGTAGTCTTCAGTAAAAATTTTAATGGGCCTTATGCAGAGTCGTTCTGACACGTGATTAGTGCCATACTAAAAAGTTCGACTACCGTATGTTTCCTGTAATGGTCAGTCCTTTAGTAATCATACGTTAAAACGACTCTGCATAAGGCGGTATCAGTCCAATGATTGGTACGGGATCCTAGAAAGATATATGAAGCTAACCTAACCTAACATTTGACAATATGTAGCTTTATCAAGGATAGGTCGAGAAGTTTTCAAGTTACCCTTGTAGGTGACAAACATTCTGTAACTGATGGAATAAGCTGGAAATATATTTTTATAAAGGGTCTCTGATTTTTTTTTTTTTGTATCCTATGCATTCCCATTACTGATATAAGGAGAATTAAGATTTTTTCCTTTTTTTAAATGAGAATCTGCAACGTCTTTAGGCACAATAAAGCCAGTAGGCCTATTTACCGAAGAAATGGAGAACGAATTAGTGTAATATATCACATTACTGGATAAATTCTTCTATGAATTAACTTTAAAAGATCTAAGAAGAATGGCATACAATTTTGCTGAACGTAACTAGGTGCCCCATATCCTTTAGCGGTGTGAATCGAATGGCAGAAAGAGATTGGACAGAGTCTTTCCGTCTTAGACATTTAACAATTGCTTTGCAACAGCCTTCAAAGACTGGTCTGGGGAGAGCTCGTGGTTTTAGCAAGCCACAAGTTGAATGTTTTTTTTTTTTTTTTTAATTGTCTAAAAGATCTTGTAAGACAAAACGGCTTTTCTCCACGGGATATCTACAACATGTACGAAACTGGAATAAATACGGTTCCTCATAAAGTTCCAAAAGTCGACTAAAAATCAGTGTGAATAAAACTGTATCTAGTGATTTTGGAGTTAACATAACAGCTGTTTCATGGTGAGTGCATCTGGTTCCTTTATTCCCCAGATATTTCCCACAAAACAAATGAAACAAGAATTATTCGATGGCTCGCCGCCAGGTTCTGTGGGAATATCTAATTCTGGTTCATCAACTCACAACTTTTCGTAGAATGGTTATATTATTTACACCAACATGTGCGATCAATTTCGGTTACGAAAAAGGTATTTTTACTTGTTGACAATCAGACCTCTCACATTTCAATCGAAGCGATTGATTTCAGCAGGCAAAATAGGATAGTGATGTTGAGTTTACCACCAAATCCCAGTCATAATTTGAAACTATTAGATCGCTCCTTTTTTGACCCGATGAAATCCTGGTATTCAACTGTGTGTGATAAATGGATGAGGAATCATCTACCCCACATAATTCCAAGTTGCGAGTTTGTTTACTGAGGCTTACTACAAAAAAGACTCATAAAATGCTTCGTGTGGAGTGTTGTACTGTATGGGGTGGAAACGTGGACATTACTTAAAGGTGATGAAAATCGACTGGAAGCCTTCGAAATGCGGGTGTGGAGAAGAATGGAAAGAATTAGTTGGGTCGAGCGGAAAACGAATGAGAGAGTGTTAGAAATAGTGGGTGAGAAAAGAACACTTTTAGATATTATTAGGAAGAGGAAGAGAAACTGGTTGGGACATTGCCTAAGAAGATATTGTATCATGAGGGACGTCCTAGACGGTATGGTGTCGGGAAAGAGAGGGAGGGGGCGAAGGAGACTATAATTAATGGATGATATAAAAACAGAAAGATCATATGCGAAGACGAAGTTAGCGGAGGACCGTGGAGCATGGAAGCTTCTCAGCTGCGGCAAGTGACCTGCCAATAAAGGCAGAATACCTATGATGATGATGACTACAACGCTGCAACCATTGGTATCCAGCCTTCAAGAATCTGGAGTTGTCCTACTGAATCCAGATGTGTTCACTGAAGAAGATTTTCTTCCTTCTATTGTGGATGTGAAAGACTTAAATGTAGAAGCCAGGTCTGAAGACAAAAGCATTCCTGAAGCAAAAAATCAAGCATCAGACCTGAATAGAGCCCAAAATCGTTCATCGGATGATTCACTGGAAGTAAAAAGGGACCCATGCGGTGCATCCAGATCAAACACTCCTTTGCCAGTTGCTCGTCCTCCTCCATCTGTTACCAAACCTTTAAACAGTAACGCTAGATCCTCATTAGAAGCAAGCAAGAGCTCATGCTGACTGTCCACTTCAAATACTCTTCTGCCGGTTGCTCGTTGTCATTCATCTGTTAACAAACCTTCAACCAGTAACGCTAGATCCTCACTAGAAACAAGCAAGAGCTCATGCGAACTGTCCACTTCAAATACTCTTCTGCCGGTTGCTCGTTCTCATTCATCTGTTACCTAACCTTCAACCAGTAACACTGGATTCTCACTAGAAGCAAGCAGGAGCTCATGCGGATTATCCACATCAAACACTTCTCTGCTGGCTGCTCGTTCATCGGTTACAAAACTTTCAACCAGTAAACTAGATCTTAACTGGCAGTAAGCAGGGGCCCATGTGGACCATTTACACCATGCACTCCTTTGGTGGTTGTCAGTCCTCCTCCAACTGCTACCAAGCACTCAACCAGTAGATCTTGATCTTCTCGAAATCAATCAGAGATTCTGACATCCTCTCCTTTCAAGCAGAACTTATTTTCGAAACGGCGCCCTCCAGAGAGCAAAGGCAAACATCATCTTGCACCAGGAAAGCTACAACCGAAATTGTAGCTACAACTCCTCAGGTCAGTGAGGAAGTAGTGTACGAGTGTCCATTATGAAATATCATTTACAGTGATCCACCAATAGAAGACTGGATCAAGTGCGCAAGATGCCATGAATGGTGGCATGAACAATGCACATCATATAAAGGAGTAGCACCTTCATCTGTGATAATTGTTAATGCTCTTTTGGGTGCGTACTCTTGCCTCTTTGATTTCGTACTCTTGCCCCACATATAGGGGCAAGAGTACGAATTTGAATGTTTTCATTTTATGAGTTCTACTTCCTCTAAGAATAGAGGTATATAAAAGTTGAGTTCACATTTCGTAAAGGAGAGTTCAAGTTTTGTGTTCCATGTAAAAGTTTTCCGTTGTAACTACTTTTTACCAAAATATATAAGTTTAATTAAAATTTGCGTACTCTTGCCCCCCTTTCCTATACTATCGTTCATAGTCTTGGACGACGTTTTAAAGGTGATCATCTCAAAGAAATAGAAGCTTGCAAGCATTATGTTATTGGGTTTGATGAAAGCCTTAACAAAGTCTCGCAAAAGCAGCAAATGGACCTTACGATTCAGTTTTGGGACAATGAAAGAAACCAAGTGTCAGCAAGATATTTAAATCCAGTGTTCCTCGGACATTCAACGTCAGCAGACATTCAAGTTAGTTTCAAGAATGGTATCTTAGGTTTGGACCTCAAGAAAATTGTTCAAGTTTCGATGGATGGCCCACATGTTAACTTCAAATTTTTAAGTGACCTGCAGAAAGATCTTGCAAGTTCACCTTCAGACCCAATTCTTCTTGATATTGGAAGTTGTGGGCTGCATACTATGAATTGTGCTTTTAAAGCTGCCATGCAAGCAACAGGTGGGAAATTAGAAGAATTCCTAAGGGCGTCTTATAATTTATTCAAAGACGTTCCAGCTCGTCGTGCAGATTACATAAGATGCACAGGGTCTTCTGTGTTTCCGAAAAAAATTTGCAGCATTAGATGGACAGAAAATTCAAACGTTGCTTCCCGGGCGATGGAAATATTACCGAACGTAAAGAAATACGTACAGTGGGCTGTTGATGAGAAGAAAGTACCACAGTGCAAAAGCTTTGATACTGTAAGACATTTCACAAATGATAACCTGCTTAGTGCAAAACTTGGCTTTTTCACAACATTAGCAAAAACTGTTGAACCTTTCCTGTGTGAATTTCAGGGAGAAGCTCCATTAGCTCCTTTCCTTTACAACTCGCTCCAGGCCATAGTATTGTCTGTTGCAGGTCGTTTTGTGAAAGATAGTGTTTTGGAAGGCCGGCCATTAGTTAAGATTGATTTCAATAATAGCGAAAACTTAAAGCCAGCCAAGTTTGTAAACATTGGGTACACATCAAAGGATGCTACACGAAAAACCAATACCGTATCGGATAGACAGACTCTTGAATTTCGACAAGACTCGCGCAGGATGTCAGAAATTCATACTGAAAATAATGGACAGGTCACCTGTAAAATTCAACCTGACAAGAGCAATTTCTTTCCTGGATCCAAGTGTGTTTGTTATGGATGACACTGTAGCTGCAAAGAGATTGTCCAATTGCTTAGAAATCGTAGTATCCAAAAATTGGATTTCAGGAACATTAGCTGATGAAATCCAAGGTGAATTCATAGTTTTTGCTAAAAATCCTCTTGTATTGGAAGCAATGAGGACTTATGACAGGAAAAGTAAGAGATTAGATGACCATTGGATGGAGATGCTGCATTTAGGCGCATGCTCAATACATATGACTGATTTTGTGAAATTTCTCCTCATTTTATCTCATGGGAATGCTAGTGTGGAGAGGGGATTTTCAATCAACAAAGAATGTTTAATTGAAAATCAAAGCGAGTTGAGTCTAATTGCACTCAGGCAGGTACATGATAAAATTTCAGCTGTGGGTGGTATTGATAAGTTTCCAATTACAAAGAGGGTTGTCCATGCTGCCCGCAGTGCTCATGGAGTATATGTTGAGTCTCTGAGGAATCAAGAAG
Source organism: Thermobia domestica (assembly GCF_964235325.1). NCBI lineage: Eukaryota > Metazoa > Arthropoda > Insecta > Zygentoma > Lepismatidae > Thermobia > Thermobia domestica. The sequence continues at coordinate 298,771,848 of NC_137457.1, read as the reverse complement.
AGGAAGAGAAGAAACAGAAGAAGAGAAATGCCATTAAGGATAAAGTTATTGAGCTAGAGGCGAAGAAAATGAAGTTGTTGAATGATGTCAAGGAGAAACTGTCTGCAATTGATGAAGAGATTATTGGTTTGAGGTCTTAAAACATTTAAGTGGATGTGGTCTTAACTTCAGTTTGATTTTAGTGAACTGCAAGTCTGTGATTTGAGGTTTTAAAACATTTCAGTAAAGTAGTGTTCGTTCCAGTAATTTGTGTTTTAGCAGTGGAATGTAAGTGTGTGTACTTTTGCGACTAGTATTAAGCTTAAGGTTGGAAAGCGATAGGGATAGACATTCCTCTTCTCGTTCTGTGCAGCAGTTGGTTACCGTGGAGTGGAAACACACAGGAGAATTGAAAATTAGGCAAGTAAGTGATTAAAATTAGACTATTTATCTTCGCTATTGTTTTTGTGATTCTTTTTTTAATAATGATCCTCTAGTCCACGTTGCATTTCACTTGTAGCTTCTGTTTAAGCTTTGAAAAACAATGATATACCAATTTTAGATCTCTCTAGAAATTTTCTGGAAAACCGGGAAAATTTCTGGAAAAGTCAGGGAATTTTGAAATTTCAAATGAGTGGCCAACCTGGTTTTATACTTTAATATGCTTCTAAAATCAGGATTTCTGCCAAGTGGTGTTATTTGAGAAGGGAGGAGAACAATGATTTGAGTGAAAAATAGGGATTGCCAGAACCGCGGTTCCTGGTGGAACCGGTTTTCGGCTCTGAAGAGATCCGGTTTTAGAAGTTCCGGTTCCCTAACCGAATTTTCGGATCCAGGTCTGGAACCGGTTACCAAGATCCGGTTCTGAAACCGGTTCTGAAAACCAGACCTCCAAGAGCCGGTTCCTCGCGGAACCGGAACTTTGTGGCCATCCCTAGTGAAAAATCAGTCGCAGCATCCATTTTATCTCAGAACCCAGTGTCCTGGATTCGATCTTTTTGAAAGTTTGACTGTAACAAAGACCCTTGTCATATTACTTTTCTGGTCGTGCTTTCCGGTGGGACAGCTTGACGACTTACGTTTGCTTTACAATAACCTAATTACTCTGATCTTCAGTGAAAATCATAACTTCAAATGCGAGTTTTTCCCCTATCATTTCCCCGTAAATCTTAGTTAACTTACTCAAACAGCCTCCTGTTGGGCAGACTGTCAAATAACAGGTAGTACACGAGTAGTGTTTGACCAGAGGTCTGATCAAGGGTAAATTACTCTTACAAATTAGGAGCGGGTAATACGTCTACAAGAGTACACCCATGTTGACACACTTCGTAGTCTTGATGAAATCAGTGTCGGATTGGCCAAGTTGAGGGCCCTTGGCGCGGGTCATTAAAGGCCCCTATATATATAAAGTTAACACGTCAGTTGCAAAACATGGTAAATGAAGAACTAATATGTTCTGGGTAGTATACTGTATATGAACGGTGTACGCATGAGACAACAGGTAAAAAGGAATAGGCGCAAGAGTCCGTTACGGACTAGAGGGGGCCTTTGCTAAGTACTAAGCTTTACTGCCTCACGGGCCGTACTGATATAAGCAAGGGGGGGGGGGGGGCGAGACTTCTTTCGGAAAGACGAAGTTAGGTTTCCGCAACCTTTTTGCAAGGAAGACTCAAAAAAACAATTGTGATCGCGAAAATTCGACCAAGGCCTACAAGTCCTGCACTTCGTGATCCCTGCGGGGCCCCTCGGGCCCTTGACGATCGCCAAGTAGCCAACATGGCCAATCTGGCACTGGATGAAATTAGAATAATTCCCAGGAACTCTTAGTTTGACTATCTTTGCTTTTAGAAGTGCTTACAGTTTCAGGGTTAAACACATGATCTCCCGGAACAAGATACAAGCGCTTATTTCTTAATCTCAAATGCTCAGATATCAAAAATTAGAAATGGGTTGAGATGGATGCAGTGGTGAGGGTTATTTGTATTTGAAATGCATACTTACCATTATCAACAATCATTGGTTCATTGCTGGATTAAGGTCTTTCCAATGCTTTTTGACAACCATCTGTCTTGTATAACTTGTTTCAAAGATGTTCGCAGTGCTACTTATGGTTTGTTTCCTAAGAGAGTTATATCTATTTACCTACTCTCCCTCTCTCTCTTACGAATGGTCTCCTCTCTCCCTCTCTCTCTTACACTACTTGCACCTCGTCTCGTCTCGATAGCGAGACCACAAGAGATATTTTATAACTGCTCAGCTCGGCTCGGGAAAACTGAGCCGATGGTTCGAGCTGGCTCGCTTGGGATGAGCCATCTGCTCAGTTCGGTTCAACTGAGCCGAGGGCTCTAGCCGAGTCGGTTGGGTGACTCGGCTCACTTCTCGGTTCGGGTCGATAGTGAATGAGATGTTAACAGAAACAGAAAAGTTAAAAATAAGGACGCCCCTCGGGAAAGCCCGCGCCCTGACAGAGAGTAAGGCATCAACCATCTATCTACATGCCTCTCCTCACATGCAATTAGTACACTAAAGAATCTGTCGGGTGTAGGTGTATGCCGCGGTTTCTATCTTTTACGAAAGACATTTACACGCGATTATGGCAATGTGTGAAATAGAAGGATAGAAAGGTAAAGAAGAAGATAGGAAAGCGCGAGAGAAGAGTTATTTGTGTTTGATAGAGGGACAAAAAACCTGGGAACCAGGAAAAAAAACCCTTTATCGGTCATGCTACATGCAATAGTATTTACATGGCAAAACCACATTTGAAGGGTGGCCAAAATCCATGTAAAAGTGTCTGTAATAATAAATTTATAAATTATCTGTTATGTTGCAAACCTAACTTAGAATCTGTTAATTTTTAAAGCAAATCTGTGTTGTCTGTATTTGGGAAGTATTTGGTTAGTGGGAGATTTGTTATTTTTTGAACATGCAAGTCCTTGGTCTTGTTCCTTGGCATCGCTTGTCGTCATCGGTTTGCAGCGGTCACAGCATCCTAGCTCTTCTCCTCCAGTGGATCTTCTGCTTTCTCGCTGTTCCCCCTGCTTTTTAGCTTCTGTTTTACTGTTGTTGGCTTGGTGATGTACAGCTGACCATTCGTCGTGGTTATTGTGTTTATTGTTAGGTGAAATATGTTCCTGGTAACTGTTGCTATTGTTTCAGCGAGTTTGGGCCGGGCTGTTGCTGGTGTTGTGACTGTCAGTATTGAAGTGACCCATGTTATGATTTTATGTGTTGCTTTTTCTATTGCCTCTTCTATTGCTGTCATTGGTGGTGACTGGATGCCGTGAGCCGAGCTGCTCGAGTCGTTGACAATTCTTAACGCGGGCCGAGCAGTTTTGAAAATATTTAGCCAGCGCCCTTTAACTTTTAACAATGATTGGCTCGTGCCCACTCTGTAACAATAACGGTGGATCTGTATCATCTCTCTATCACCATACAACATCTTTTCCATATCGACCATGTCAGTTGGCAATGTCGACCCATGTAGAACAGAAACTTCATCTACCACGCCTTCGATAGGGAATCTTCTGAATAAATTATCAATTAAAACCTAATAAACTGATGATTTCTTATTTGTTTATAAATTTATTTTTTGTAATTACACATGAAGGTTTGATACCATTACCAAGTTTCCTCCCCCGTCTAGAAAGCGAAAGGGAACGAGGTTCCTGGAAAGTGTTCAGAGGTGAATGGGAATTTCCCTCCTTCTTCCCCTTCAATTACCACACTGCTGTTTTCCATGTGCCAAATTACGATGAATTTAAATTAAATTATCATAATATAATTATTTCCTTGCTGAATTATCAATACTTTTCAGTGGAAAAAAGGATGAAATTTGAAAGTTCCAAATCAAAGTAAGTAGACCAACGTAAAGGGGAAAAAGTGTAAAATTTTCCATACAATTATGCGTACAATCCAAACTTAAAATTTCCGTGTAATTAAGCTTACAGTACAAATTTTATGCCTATTTTTCTCACAACTTTATGGGTTGATTGCCCTGTGCTGTAAGCGCTCCATATAATAAACATAAGCTTCAGCAATTATTATAACAGAAAGCAATGGATATATGAAGCCAAACACTGTATTTTTTGTTTCTGATTTTTTTTTCTTAAATAACATCGATCGTTTTCGATCATTTTTACTAGGGATGGGCACGAGTCGAGATGAAACTCGACTCGACTCGAATTCGAGTCGAGTTTTGAGCCGTGTCAAAGGTAGTTTTCTCGAGTCGAGTTTCGAGCCGAGTTACTGTTTTTGAGATCGAGTTTCTAGTCGAGTCGAGTTTGATACATGGCTCACTCGTTTAGCTCGTTTTAGCTCGATTTGAAATCATGGCCTGATTAAACTGGAAAGCGAAATCCATGAGAAACGTAAGCCGTACTGTGGAATATTTTTAGTGTTGCTCACGAGAGGGGACACTGCTTGCATCTCATCTCGTCTCGATAACGAGACCACAATAGATTTTTTTTAAATAAAAGGACAGCCTCAAATGTCGTGAGCACCAATATATGTATATCCTGTAGTTTTTACCATCAAGGATGAGACCTGCACGGTCGTATTTCTGAACCTAAGCAGAAGCCCAACCCGGGTAGTGATGTCAACGGGCTCGGCTCGGTTCAACAGAGAAAACAGCTCGAGCCATCTCGGTTGGGATGAGCCATCGGCTCGGCTCAATTGAGCCGATGGCCTGAGCCAACTCGTTCGGGATGAGCCACCGAATTGGTTCGGTTCGACTCAGGTGAGCCATCGGTTTTTGCCGTCTCGGTTAGGTGAGGTGTTGACTCGTCTCATTTCTCGGTTCGGATCGATAGTAGATGAGCTGTGAGCCGAGCCACTCGATCCGTTGACAATCCTAAACCCGGGCGGAGCACCGCGGTGATTCAGATAACTGCTAACTCCAGAACAGAAAAATAACAGGGTTGCCGGGGTATTCTAAGATGGGTATAGGTCTATACATGATGTGCCTCATGTAACCCTTCTTTAATCAAATTGATGTGGGTATTAATTTATCTCCTGGTATACACCTTTATGCTATAGCCGTGTTGAAGCAGCTCTCACGTTATGAATACTCGTAATTAATTAATTAATACGTAAAATTTACTATATTTTCCAATATTTTATCATATATATATATATATATATATATATATATATATATATATATATATATATATATATCGAATAACCCCTCCAACCATAATTATCACCATTAAATCTCCTTGTCTTTATATATGTGACTGTGTATAGCTGTATTGAAATGGCTCCCATTATGAATGATTAATAAAAAGGATAATTCAAAATTGATCACTTTTCTGAATATCTTATCATAGGCTATATGGAGAAATTACTAATTTTTCAGTACTAACATATTGCTTTTATTAGTCTGTTTTTCTGTTAGTATCAATCATTATAAAGAATTCTAGTGACAAAAGAAATCATACTTAACTTTAAATTATCTTCATAATACTCTTTCGTAATATTCCTATATTGTCTTTAGCTTTATAATTTCCCTATGGTATTTTTAAATATTATTCCTCATATTTAGAATTTCTTGCGAGAAGAATAATCGTCATCTAGTTTCTACATATTATTATTATTATTATTATTATTATTATTATTATTATTATTTTTATTATTATTACCAATATTATAAAAAGCCTATTCCGGATAACAATGTTGTTATTTGTATAACATGGGCAGCTCGTGGAAACATAATTCCCACCCCACCAGGTACATTCTAGGAACGTGCCATTTAAGTTCCATATGTACCGTTTACGTACCTGGTACTTGAAAAATGTACATTTCATATGCATAGCACGTGTCGCTAGGTACGTGCCTTTCGAGGAATTTCTGACACTTGAAAGGTACTTTTACATGCTTCACTGGAATGTGAGGAATGTGAATGGCACATACCCCATGTACCATGGCATGGTTGTGCGTAAGTTGCTTCGTATTGCGACTAGGGTTGCCAATTTAGCCACTTTGTGACGAGATCTGGCCATTTTGAGAACGTCGTTAGTCACATAATTTCCAAAGAGCCAATAGTGGCTTTTTAGCCATATGCTTTTCACTTCTATAGCCACTTTCTGAGTTTAGCCACATTGTAATATATTGTGTGTGTCATACAACCGCTATATACAACAGTGTGGTGTTGGAATGTGTAATGATTAGGATGTGATGTTTTATTTTATTTTTTTGAAAGTTCAACACTTCCAATGTACCCGTAAAAATGTACTAAAGAAATAGTGCCCATGTTTTTTAAATATTCAATTAGAACTGGACAATCTACATGAAATTTGCAATCGATCAGTGAAAACGTCATCTTTCTAGAGCCTGTAGTTTCTGAGATCTCATTGTCGAGAAACATATATGTGTATTTTAAAAGAGCTCCAGAGATGGCAGCACAATTCATTTGCATGTATTTCGGAGAAGGCTTACTAAAGGCAAAGGCCTTTGAACAATAATTTAAAAGGATAAACTTTGTGAAAAATATTTATTTCAGTAATTTATTTAAACTGCACTCTTTTAAAAATATTTGTCTTTGTTATAAACGTGAAATCACAAATAACCGTAAATCAAAGGTTTGAATGCTAAGATTATAGGTTAGAGCTCGGTCGATCATTATGGAACTGGCCACCTGGAATCTCTAACCAGGTAAAAAAATAGGGTATTCGTAGCTGGCGAAGAAAAATAACCAAGTCATTTAGGCATTCCATCCCAATTGGTTTATTTTAGTCGCGATCTTCGTATATACGGTTGGATTACTTACCTCCTAGAGGTGAAGGAAACAACCGTCGAATTATATTGAATACCTCCACGGAGGTTAACGCACCAAATTGATCTTTTCTGTTGACAACCTTGCTATTCCTCTTGGTTTAACTATTTATTTTGGTACTCTCCTTTTCGGAGGTAGAGATAACTGAAGGAAGACAATAGTTGACGACTTTGGCACTTATACCGGCGAAAGATTAGTAGTGCTTCCTCTTCGGAGGAAAAGCACCTTCTCAAATTAAAACTTAGAGCACTGCTCTAAGATCATATCATTTATTGGGAACGCTATTACCCTTCTTGTAAGCTGGCGCCATCCCCCACTCTAACAATAAAGATGCTTTCTCAGAAAACACCGATCAAACCAGACAAAAAAGCACAATCTACCAAAATTCCCGGTACCAAGGGCAAACTAATAAGAGCGACATATAAACCGGAAGACTTCCTTCTGCCTTTAGGTAAAAAGGGCCAAACAACCACACCAGCAAAGCTGAAAATGAAAACACCTGCACCTATGCAGTCAAGAAACTCACAGCCATCAACTTCAAATAAGCCTGAAGACATGGATTTCACAGTAGTGGGAACACTAAAACGACGTAGGTCTTCTTTGGAAAATCTCAACAAGGCAGAAAAACTAATCAATAAAACCCCAGAATTTCCACCTCTTCCCACTAGTAATAAGTTCGATGTTCTGTCATCGGAACAAATGGACAATCCTAGTTCCAGTAACAACACTCCACCGCCTAAAAAGCCCTCCAGTTTCAAGCCGCCTCCGATTTTCATATACGGGATTACCAACACGTATACCTTTATAAAGACCCTGTCACGTGCATTGAAGGAGCCTCCCTTAGCACAGCCCAACAAAGAGCGCATTCGGCTTCAAGCGGCTAATAAAGACGATTATAACTCTATTAAGACTTATTGTGAACAAACGAAGACTCAATATGCCACAGGAGTAGCAAAAACTGAAAGGCCCATTAAGGTAGTTGTTCGAAAACTGCCTATGGATACAGAATTAGATGACCTGAAAGAAGATCTTATCAGATTGGGCTACAAACCGACAAGCATCCATCAAATGTCCCGCAAAAGTAAGACGGATGGCCAGAAAATACTAATGCCATTATTCTTGGTTGCTTTGGAGAGAACTGCAGCTGTTAAAGAGATCTATGCAATTAACAACTTACTACATTACAAGGTCCAAATCGAACCCTATAAGCCTCCCTCAGTGCTACAATGTTATAGGTGCCAACGTTTGGGGCATTCGCAAGATACCTGCCAAGCCCATCCTCGGTGTCTCAAATGTGGGCAACTGCATTTTACACAGTCTTGCAGTAAACCAGATACATCCACACCCGCCACTTGTGCAAACTGTCAGGGAGATCACCCGGCAAATTACCGCGGTTGCCCGGTATTTAAATCTTACTCTGAGGCTCTAAAATTGCCGGCACAGCAGCCGAAGAAACATCCAGATAAAACCAAGAAAAGTTCCCACGATCCATCAGATCAGGAAATTCCCACTATTGTCAATGTCCAACCTGTGGCTACGGATGGTGCTGATGCTAAAGCTTCCACTTCATCCCACACCGACTCAGCTTCTACTCAACAACACGAGAGCCCTAACGAAGACCTGGATATAAAGTCCGTTCTTTCATTCCTCAAGGGCTTGCATTTCCGCAAAATAATAACACACATAAAACGTGGTATTACACGTTTCCGACAAGCTGCAGACTCAGCTTCCAAGGCTGCAGCAGTCATCGAAACAATAGCGGAAATGGTTGACGATGGCTGTTTCTAAATCCAGCGTCCTACAACACACACTTGTCCTCGCTACGTGGAATGCAGATGGTCTAGAGGGGCAGAAACAAATGCTGATTAGATTTCTCACACAACACAGAGTTGATGTCATGTTTATACAGGAAACACACTTTACAGCTCGGATCACTACTTGGAGACTACCAAATTACATTGTGTACCGACAGGATAGAGTGGGCAGACAGAAAGGAGGATTACTACTTATCATCAAAAAGGCATTCCCAGTCAAGTTGCTTGCTATACCACCCCTACTTACTTTGGAGGCACTTGCTGTTCAATTAATAACTCCAGGTGTTCCATTAATATTGGTTACCGGGTACAGGTCCCCGGCCACACAACTAGAGCCCACAGACTTCGATGTCATTTCTAACTTAGGGCCAAAAGTCATCTTAGCTGGAGATCTCAATGCTAAACATGGAGAATGGAACTCGATTACTCCAAACACTGCTGGAGATGATTTACATGAATATCTACTTACCTCCAACTTCATCATCAGTGCTCCACCTGACCCAACTCATTATCCAAAATTCGGCGGACAACCCGATGTTCTTGACGTTGCTCTTTGCAAAGATGTATCATTTAGTGTTCATCCTTATGTCATTTCGGATTTAGATTCTGACCACGATCCAGTCATTTTTCACGTCTCGCACCGCAGTATCGCTCATTCTGCCCCTATCTTCAAGCAAATAGAAACTGACTGGCATCTTTTCAAACAAGAACTAAACACTATGATCGATCTGCGAGATAGACCCGCCACCATTGAGGACGTCGACCAAGCGGTCTCTCACGTCACGTTAGCACTTCGCACAGCAGAGGCAGCGAGCTCCACCTGCATAAACTTTCCAACGCAAACCAGTCAATGTGACAGTTTCCACCTACAACTTTATATTCATCTGAAACGTTGGGCTAGACGTCGATGGCAGCATACACTACATCCAGCATACAAAACGCTCTGGAACAAACTGCGTGCAAAGCTCAAGTTGCTGACAACGCGACAAAATCAACAATATTGGGAAAACACTTTTCAAAATGTCACAGCAAATGACCGTAAAATTTGGACATACTGCAAATCATTCCAACGTGCTACAAATGCTTCCAAAGCTAGAGTCATACAAGGACCTCAAGGACTGACACAAGATCCTCAGTCGCAAGCAAACATTTTCGCTGACTCTCTGGAAGAACAGTTCCAGCCTAACAGAGCACGCCTCGATCCCTACCTCAAACAGCACATCCGAACCACACTATATAGCATAAGGACACAAAACCCAACACATGACATCACCATAGTAACACCTCGGGAAATAGAAAGACACCTAAAATGTCTGCCAGGAAAGACAGCATCTGGGCCTGATGGGATTCGATCTGAGATCCTAAAACATCCAACTAGAAAACTGCTGGTCTTTTTAACCTATTTATTTAACGCCATATTTCAATTATGTTACTACCCCAAGACCTGGAAGGAAGCTCGTGTCATCACCATCCTTAAACCTGGAAAGAATCCACTGCTCCCGGAAAACTATAGACCGATAAGTCTTCTGTCGCACTTGAGTAAACTCTTTGAACGTGTGTTACTCTCGAGGCTGAAACAACATGTAGTTAATAGAGACCTCCTACCTTTCCATCAGTTTGGGTTTCGTGCCCAACATAGCACTACTACACAACTCGTACGAGTGGTGGACCACTTAACAGCGGCTTTTAACAGGAAACACCACACTCTTGGAGTTTACCTCGATGTCTCAAAAGCCTTTGATAAAGTCTGGTTATCAGGACTATTATATAAGATATACACTCAAGGTTTTCCGGATCGTCTTCTACTCTTACTTGATTCATATCTCATTGGCAGAAAATTTCATGTGTCTGTTGACGGTGTCAAATCCACGTCTAGATCTATAAAAGCAGGTGTTCCACAGGGCGCTGTACTTTCACCGCTCTTATATAATCTATACACAGCAGATCTCCCGACCTTACCGCATTGCTTTTTCGCAACATATGCTGATGATACTGCCTTTTTCACGACCAGCAGCTCCCTTGCGCAATGTTACATCTACATGCAACGACAACTAAACAGTTTTCAGGAATGGGCAAGACGTTGGAGGATTAAAATCAATGCAGGCAAAAGCTGTGCTGTCATTCACAGTAAGAGACGCATCCGTGCTCCACGAAATTTAACATATGAGAACGCTCGTATTCCTCACGCTATGCACGCCAAATATTTGGGTGTAACCTTAGACCGTGGTTTAACGTTCGCCGCTCACATCAGGGACATAAAACAAAGGGCCTTACGAAAAATTTCAGCGTTATACCCCATCTTTCGCTGCAGTTCACTTTCCCATGAGGTTCGAGTTCACATCTTCAAGATGATAGTCCTGTCTACAATCTCTTATGCATGCCCTGCCTGGCAACATGCTTCACCCAGTCATATACAAACACTCGAAAGTGTACAAACTCGAGCTGGTCGTATAATCACTGGTCACGACAGATACACACGAAACAGTCAGATTCTAGAAGATTTAGAGTTACCCACTGTTAGACAAGTTCTACGGCATTTGCACAGTAAGTTCTGGCGTACTTTACCCAGACATATTAATCCAGCCATAGCTAACATTGGCACTGAATGCACTCTCCGGAACGTCCATCGCATGCCACGTCTTTAATACCTTTCCAGAGCTCGTAATGAAACCATAATCAGCTACTCTGCGACAGTTGCAGATGTAGACTTGCATCCATCACAAAACAATAGTAATTTACAACTAACTATCAACACATCATTATATATATATATTTTATCCAGTCCTACTCATGGAGTCAGGGGCTGCGGCCCGATCCTCTATACAAAACTACAGCATTACCGTGACCGTGACCGTGACCGTGATCATTATGGCTTTAATATTTCTGTTTCTTAATATCCGGTCTCTTCAATCACATAAACCACTGTTTGAACAACTGCTACTAGAAGAACAAGTCAATGCATTTCTCCTTAACGAAACTCATCTGAAGCCTAAACAAAGCTGCAAATTTTCACGATACACACTGCTCAGACATGACACAACCATACCCATGTGCCGTGCAAATGGCGGAGTCGCCCTTGGGTTTTCTCCATCAATCGCCTATCGCCAACATTTACTGTCAATACCAAACATCCCGGAATACATCATTACCACTCTATACTACAAAGATATATATGTCACTTTGGCTACCATTTACATCCGCCCTGGTCATGCCATACCTCTAAATTTTTTTCAGTATATCTCAGACACTTTCCGCACCTACATCATTATGGCAGACATAAATTTTCACAGTCGAACAGCCCGCCAAAAGGAAGAATTTCTAGATTTCATTTCAACCGAAACATCCGGCACATTCCATACCCTGCCTCATTCTACCCGACCGATCTCGGATACCACTCCAGACGTTGTCATTACTTCAGCCAGTATCTCTGCACGGTGTACTCTCACAGTACTCGACCCGCTTGGTAGTGATCATGTTCCCGTTAAATTATCACTCACTTCTTCACACCGTCCAGCACCCCACTTACCTCCTGTCACTCGTACCACATTGCGCTTCGACAAAGCCGACTGGCCAGGATATCGAAATTACCTCAGTAGCATTTTTGCAAACTCAACTTTATCAGAAACGGAGGAAGATCTTCATAATTCTTTGGATAGAATAACTACAGCACTCCATGACGCTACCAGCCGTTTTATTCCGACTAGTACATCCCATAGTTATCGCCCAACGCTCCCACCCCATTATTTACCACTTATCAGACGTTCACGAGCGCTCTACAAAGATTACAAACGTACAGGAAATCTAGAGTCATTGCACTTACATCGTCAATTTCAACGCACAGTTCACAATTATATTAAAGCATATAAACTCCGTCAATGGATAAAAGCTTGCAATAATTTGGCAGACGATGCACACCCATCCAGATACTGGAACCGTTTCAACATGCTCACTGGTCGCAAGACCCACACTACCTATCCTCTTCTAGAGAATGAAAATCCTCTTCACACAGATAAAGAAAAAGCAGACGCCTTCGCAACCTATCTACAATCTATTTTCACTCCGTCTGAAGCAGCCATTCCTCGCAGGCATCCCACACATACCTTTAACATAAATTCACCAGAACTTCAACCCAGCACGTCTCATGTTTTACCCGCACATCCTCTTACTACGCCTATCACTGTAACAGATATCAACTCCGTCACGGCTCGCAAGCGCAATACTGCCCCTGGTCTGGACTCAATCACTTATCGTCATGTCAAAGAAGCGCCTCTCGCCTTACTACACCTTTTAGCAACTATATTTACGTTTATTCTCCGCACAGGTTATCTTCCCCCTCAGTGGAAGACTTCCAAAACACTCATGTTTGCTAAGCCACACAAACCACTAAATTCCGTATCATCTTACAGGCCCATACAATTAATTCCGACTTTCAGTAAAATATTGGAACGCATCCTTGTCAAAAGACTTCACACTCACTTAACAGCGAAAAATTTGCTACCTTTACATCAAGCTGGTTTCCGACCAGGATATAGTATTAACGATCAATTACTTCGCCTCACCAACATGATCACTAATCATTACAATTCTTCCAAGCCTGCCTGTTTAGTTTTATTCGATCTCGAAAAGGCATTTGATAAAGTATGGCACCTGGGACTTTTATTCAAGCTTCTGTCTTTCCGTCTTCCAATCACGTACATCCGCTTCATTTTTAATTTTCTCTCAAACCGCCTGGCTTACATTTACATCAATGACAGTGTCTCTTATCCTGTTTTTCTTCATAGCGGCGTTCCGCAAGGCTCTGCCTTGTCCCCACTGCTGTATCTGCTTTATGTCGCTGACATACCGTCCTTACCGCAAAATATTCATACATTTCAGTACGCCGATGACACGGCTTTCCTGGCGTTAACAAAGACTATCTCTCAAATAAACACTGCGATGAATGAAGCTATCCGTCGCTTTAGCGATTGGTGTCGGACGTGGCGCTTAACAATAAACGCTACCAAAACTCAGGCCATAGTCTTTATTCCACCAAAACGTCGATCACGAGTTCATCGAAACCCAGCTCGTCTTGCCCTTACCGTCAATGATGCTGCCATACAGCACTCAAAGACAGTGAAATACTTGGGTATAACATTTGATCATCATCTTACATGGCGTCCACACCTCGCTACCGTTGTAAGCAAAGCCAAAAATAGATTAAATTTACTTAAACGTCTCATAGGTACAACGTGGGGTCTCCATTCTTCTACGCTTATCAACACCTACAAGGTCTTCCTCCGTCCCGTACTTACATATGGTTTTACCTCCTGGATATCAGCAAGCGCAAAACATTACGAAAAGCTGTTAATAATGGAACGACATGCTCTCCGCCTAGCCTACCGCATTAAATTACCAAGTCCAACCCGTGAATTGTACGACCGCATCACATTTCCTCACCTACTTTATCATATTGAAGCTCTTCGTATTAAATATATAACTCAACGGTATGACAACGAACACGCTTTATTTTTTGAAACCGTTTACAGCGACGCTCCCTACACTCACAGCCATCACCACACGTCTACACCTCTCTCACTGCTTTTCGCATTATATAAATATACCGTACCTCCAAATCATCCGGACTATAACATCATCAGTATCCTCAGCACATCACACGTACCGGCCCATATCTCACCTTCATATCATGCACAGTAAACCCGCTTGTCACTAACAGGACCTCCTCACGTATAATAAAATAAATAAATAATTAAATAAAACTTATGGCGGTTTAATACAGTTCATAAATGTCTCTTTGCCCAACTGAAAATATTTCTTTTTCCGACACAAATATGTTAAATCTCTTTCCCTAATAGAGGGTGTAGCCCTCGAATTGGGTGCTAGCTACACCATAGCTAGCTAACTTTAAAAAAAAAAAACGCTCGTAAATGTTACTGTGGTATTTTAATAGATAGTTAAATTGCCACACAGATGCCGGAGGAGGGCATATATTTTCAGAGTTAGTTGCTTGGCTTTTTTTTAAAAGTACAAGCTTCTAAATTCGAACGTAAAAATGAAGCGTTAAGGTTTTAGTATTTAAGTACTCGCACCCCCAGTTGCATAGCACTGCCCTAAGGAACATTACTGACATGCCTAGTACATTCCTGGCACATGCCAATGCCAAGTAAATGTGTCAAGTACATACACGGTACGTGATATACACATAATAGATACATTCCTCGGTATGTGTAATGCACGTACTTTTGGGCGGAAGTAACCTTATTCCTTACATGTGTATTTCACATGATTGCTCTATTCACGTACCTATCATGTACATTCCAATGTACCTCGAGGAACATTCTTTACACATGATCAGTATGTACTTGTGTTGGGTGGGTTGTATGCCACATTTTCTAACTTTCGAGTAAGTATGAAAAGAAAGTTCATCATTCCTATGCAATTCGATACAATGACACATACCAAACAAGTTTCCCTTGTGGTTTAATACAAATCCAGTCCACCTAATAACTTAATTTTACCAGAAGTGACAATTATCATAATGTTCGCTAAATCCTCTCATATCATGGTAAAAACGAAATGAAATCTTTAAGTTTTATGTCCCACTGTTTTGCCGGTTAGGCTAAAGGAGACGGTGATGATGAGACATGAGTGAAATGGCGGAATTAAGAAAGTGGGAGGAAACGGGAGAATCCCGAGAAAACCCACGAGCACGGTGTTTGTCCACCACAAAGTCCACACGGCGCGAGCTGGGATCGAACCAGCGACCCCAAGCACCGGAGGTGAACGAAAGTGCTGACTTCGCTTCTTCATATTTTGTGTGGCCGGAAATTCTCTTTTATCTTATTCATTAGAGGCAAACGTTCTTACAGATTTAGACTGGACTGCAACTGAACACGTGTGGTTTATTGTTCAACAGCCCATCAACTCTGCAAGTAAACAAGTTACCACCAAACGGAATCTGTAATCAGAGGTCCCTCCCTACAGAGGTTCAGACTTTCCTTTACTGAATAGTTTTAAGCTCTTTCCTTTTTTATAGTAGGCAATAAAAATAGGAGAAGAACAATATTACTTTTCCGCGGCAGTGTGTCATTTACTTGAGCAAAGCTATGGTAGTCAAAATTTGCAGACACTCCTCAAATAACAGGAAGAATCCCACAACTATTTACAAAGGCAATCGAAAAAACAAGTTCATTTCTCTGCTTTCACGAAATATTTACATGTGTGACACTTTGCGTGCTGAAATTATTATTATTATTATTATTATTATTATTATTATTATTATTATTATTATTATTATTATTAATAATAATAGTGAATATCTACAATATATTATCATTATTCATACTTTATCTTATTTCTGACAGCAGTGTTACATACATAAGTTTGTCTTCTTCAATCACAAGCCACTGTTGTGATTATCCGATTCAAATCTCTCCTCCATATCGTTCTGCTTATTTACTCAGTAACGTACTACTAGACTAATATTCATTCACAACAATTCTTTGGTCCAATACTTGATCCAATTTTTTGTTGTATATACCCACATTCATGTCCAGTTCCATCTAAAGAAACTAGTGTAAAAAATATTTGTTCCCGAGCGTTATAGTAGTGTATGATTGAATTCCGGATATATGAAGGCCCATAAATATGCAAATTTCATATGGGCCGTTAAAATTAGTGCAATATGCATTGGGCCTCGGAGAACTTCGCATTTGAATCAATTTTACACGAATACCGAGAAAACACTTCGCGAATGTAGCATAGATTGTGTCTTAAATTTACTCATACACAGACCACGACAATAGTCTAGGAGACAAAGTTTGTGTATGTCTCGTATCGAAAAAGTATCGTAAAAGTGGTGGTCTCTTAGGAACTGTATATGTACCTGGAAATGTATGACTTCATGCCCACATCAGCCATCTTTTGCAGAATTAAGTGAACGAGAGGTATATTTATTTATCTATTACTAAGCTACCAGATACAATCTCAGAGGCCATTTTACACTGGAGCACTCAAATCAACAATAATAACAACATTGGGAAATGAAGTGGAAGGATGGCGGCCAGGGTCTGTATTTTAAGGTACCATCTCAACATTGACCTGGTGTAACTGAGGAAAATCCTGAAAAACCTCAGTCAGGAAACTGAACTCTGGATTCGAGCATGGAACCTTCCGATTGCGAAGCAAAAACGCTGTAATAATAATAAATCTTTGAGTTTTACGTCCCACTCTTATGTCGGCTAGGCTAAAGGAGATGGGGATGATGAGAAATGAATGAAATGGTGGAATGAAGAAAGTGGGAGGAAATGGGCGGGCCCCGAGAAAACCCATGCGCACGGTGTTCGTCCACCACAAGGTTCACTTGGCGGTAGCAGAGATGGAACCCGGGACCCCATGCACCAGAGGTGAACGCTCTACCAATGAGCCACGGCGGTCCTTATAATAATAATAATAATAATAATAATAATAATAATAATAATAATAATAATAATAATAATAATAATAATAATAATAATAATAAGTAGTAGTAGTAGTAGTAGTAGTAGTGTCATTGATAATAATTGTATTGTGTATGTATGATACTTGAAGAGAGTACTTGAACTACACACACGATTAGGCTCGATTTGGCTCGACTCGACTCGAAACTCGAACCAAATTCGAGTCGAGTTAGAGGAAATTTTTCGAGCCGAATTCTAGAGTCGAGTTCAAACATGTCTGTTTCGAGTTTCAAAGAAAACTCGCTCGTGCCCATCCCCAATCTTTACAAACCAACTCACAACCAATTTTCCATATATAGAAAGTGCCCCTTCCCCACATAAAGGAGAATTTAAAAAATATGCTAGGACACATTCTGTTTATTTTCAATAAAGAGTTAATACACTGAATTTCGGCTTGCGAGATACTCATGTTTTTTTTTTCGCAAAAATTCGGATCCTCACTACCTCCTTAGGATGTTATGCATTATAATAAAAGCAATATAACATCCCAATTTGGATTAAGGCCGAACTATATACCGAAAGTAATTTCATTTGACTTTGCAACTTGACCATCAGGCACACATAGTTACATTCAATTTCTTATATATTACAGTGATTCAAAAATGTATTTTTTCCAGTAGTTAGCTCTAAAAACTCACACATCTCGAAAGCCAAGTTGTAGTGTAAGTCCTATTGCTATTATTACAATTAAAAATATCAATATCCAAAAGTGCCTGAAGTTCTTTTTTCACTTGGTTAAATATACTCACCTCAGGTAAGTAAACAGAAACAAGTGGAAAAGGAAGGGAAATGAAGGTCTTGAAAGTAAAACGGAGACAAATTTACCAGTCTTCATAAGATACTGTCTACAATGCAGTGAGCAGAGAGGGTGGTGGGTCGCAGTGGGTCACGGTGGGTGGTGGGTCACAGTGGGTCATGGTGGGTGGTGGGTCGCAGTGGGTCACGGTGGGTGGTAGGTCACAGTGGGTCACATGCTGTTGACCCACGACCCACTGACCCACTCAGAAAACGACCCACTGACCCACTCCATCTCTGCACACGACATCACAGAGCTTCTGAACGCTCCACTGCCTCCACCGTCTCGAATGCCTCCAGTCGATCGCGATCGCCAATTCATTCAGAGAGCTATGCTGAGCGTTTAGTCAACTCACCGCCAGCAAAGAAACAACATTTAAGTCGAACATCAACTTCCGTAGACACGGACGCCGACATCGCTCACTCTTCGTCTTCATATCAACGTCAAAACCAAGTCATACCATCAGTATCAAAACCAGAGCTACATTGCTTTCTCCTTCAAAATTTTGATCCAAAATTCGATAACGTCAAATACGTAGTTCTTCAAGTTCGTAAATATCTCCCAAGTATTAATCTCACTCAAGTTGTCAAATCCCGCAATGGGATAATCTTGAAATCTACGGACCCATATTTCGCTACTACTGTACGAAACAAGGCTTCTTTCGAAATCTTTGGGAAAACAGCCAAAATTGACACCCTCAGTTCCTCTCGCCGAAAACAACCACCATCTCCGAAAAATCCTCCTCTCCGTTGTTATCAGGGGCGTTGATCCTACATATACGGATGAGGAAGTTTCTGAAGAGCTGAAACTAGAAGGCTTCACCATCACCAAAGTACTCCGCATCCGGAACGATCAGGGACCCACTTACATGATGCGCGTCTTAACAACGTCGCAAGAAACAATTGACACCATGCTCGCACATGGCGCCATGATCTATTAAAAAACCATCGTGTAGAACTCTCCGATCATCCCCGCCACTTCCAATTCGTTGCGAAAGGTGCCAAGCACACAATCAGCACACCACTGCCAACTATCGCAACACTGCCATCTGTGGCTACTGCACAGGCACCCACCCTACCCGTACTTGTCCGAATTTAGAACTTCCACCCCGTTGTGCTACCTGTAACGAACAACATCCCACATACAGTTACAAGTGCAAAGGAAAACCTCTACCTGAAAGTACTCGCCCTGAATTAGTTGCCCCACTTCGCACTCATGATTCTTCTACCAACACGGATTTCCCCATTGATTCCACTCCTGTTACTATAGATAAACTTCTCGCTTTCACTACACTTGCCTTGCAAAACATCCACCCCTTTATCCGTCCCCACATACTTCAACAAATCATTCACGCAGCCCTATCATTTTTCACGTCTCTTTCAACGCAACATACTCTAATACCAATGCTCATTTTCATACGTCACATCTTCCGTCTTATTCTTAACAGCCAACTCTTACAGCATATCATCATGGCTTTAGTGTTTCTATTTCTTAATATCCGATCCTTTTTCAAAAACAAACTTCTCTTCGAAACGCTTCTACTCGAGGAAAAAGTAAAAGCATTTCTATTTAATGAAACCTTTTTCAAACGATCGGATACTAGCCATATAGCACGCTATAACATCCTCCGTTGTGACAACACTCTTCCAGCTCAGCGAGCAAACGGTGGGGCAGCAATTGGCTTTTACCACAACCTTCAATATAGACGTCATTCAAGCCCAATTCTCAATCTCCCTCTGTAATAACTACATTATATTTCCCGAATATAGCCATCACACTCATTACTATTTACATCAGACCATGACATCCGATTCCACTTCATTTTCTACAAGATATATCCAATACATACAAGCATTACATCATCATGGCAGATATCAATCTTCATAGTCGTACAGACAACGAACGTACCATGTTCACGCAATTTGTTGCTTCAAATACAACAGGCATCATCCACGCTTTACCATCCCCATCTCGCCCTATTTCTCAGACAACTCCCGATATAGTCATCACATCCAATACTCTTGCTTCCCATTGCCCTGTTGACGTTCTAGCACTACTTGGCAGCGATCACGCATCTTTTATGCTGACGTATCGTCATACCCAGGCCACTAAATCTGCTAATCTACCACCTCCACGGCCAACACTTCGATACGATAAAGCTGATTGGCAAAAAACCGTGACTACATTTCTCAGTCTTTACATCATCACACACCACCTACTACAGAAGAGCAATTATACGACAGCCTCTCTACCATAAACTCGACTCTTAGTCGTGCCTCCGAACTGTATATTCCAACTACCTACTCTACTCCTTATAAACCACATCTTCCACCTCAATACTTATCCATGATCCGTCGCTCCCGTCAGCTATACCGTGATTACCTCCGTACTAGGAACGCTGAAACCCTCCATCATCACACTCAACTACAGCGCACTGTTCGCAATTACATCAAAGCGTACAAACTGCGGAATTGGGTTAAGACCTTCAATGACCTCAACCAAACCAGCCACCCAACCAAATACTGGAAACGATTCAATGCTCTCTGTGGCAAATACTCTAAGCCTTCTTACCCTCTTCTTCATAATAATGTACCACTTCAAACAGATCTGGAGAAAGTTAACGCCTTTGCAGACTACTTGCAAGATATCTTTACACCTGTCGCCAAAGCCTACCAACGCTTAAACCTTCTCAAGCGTCTTACTGGCACTACCTGGGGCCTCAAACCAGCTACAGTTCTCAATACGTACAAGGCATTTATGCGCCCCGTCCTTACGTACGGTTTCCCTGCCTGGCTTTCCGCTCCGCCCACCTTTTACGAAAAAATTCGCATACTAGAACGACATGCATTCCGAATCGCTCACCGAATACAACTCCCCAGTCCGAACCAAGCACTCTATGACCTTATCACCTTTCCAAGCATTACCCACCATATCGAATCTCTTAGGCAGAAATTCATCACAGCGCGATATAGTACTCAACATCCTTTACTCCTGGGTACTATGCGCTATCATGAACTCCATCCTGTCCGCCCTCGCTACGCTTATTCTCCACTATGTCTGCTTTTCACCTTATACTGCTATACTCTGCCACCTGACCATCCGGATTTGTTTCTGCTCGAAGACTACCAACTTCATGCTCATCTACCTCACATCTTTCCATCCTTCACTGCACAGTAACACCTTTTGTTTCTAACAGGGCTCCCCATGTCTTCATCAGGCTAGAGCAGCCCCTAGGCAGAAGATAACACGCATTTGTTTTACTAATGTACCCTGTGTTGTCTCGTGTATCGCACATCGCCCCATGTCTCACTCTCATTGTAAACTGAATCTCGCTGGTAGTCTAACATTCCACGATCACTTACTCAATAACCATATATATATGTATTGTAACTTCATTCTTTATCTATTTATATCATCAATCTCCTTCTAAATCTTGTGCTTATCTTTTGTTTTATCACTTCCTTATTTTATATTGTGTACACTTATATTTATATTATTATGTTACTGTTGTTATGTTCTTATGTTTTTCAACTATCCCTGCCATTCACATATGATTATGATCGAAAAGATCATAATGTCCTTGTTCTGAAATAATAATAAATAAATGAATTAATAAACAACCCTTAGCCCACCTATACCTTACTCATCTATAGATAACCATTCCTTCACTTCTGTCACCTAAGAGACGGTGTAGCCCTCTAAGAGGAAGCTGGCCTTTGGCTAGCACTAAAAGAAAAAAAAATCAAAGCGGCTGATTAAGATATCGAACCCTTGTAAGAAGAAAGAAAAGTATCCTGGAAGGATAATTTTTGGACCATTTTCCGTGGCAATTAAAACGCAATTCCTGTAGTTTCTTAACTCCACGGAAAGGCCTACTCACGCAACGAAAAATATTATATGGCACATTTTTTCTATGAACCAGTGATACACACAAAAGCTTTACATTTCCAAATGAAACTCTGTATGCATTAATGGGTCACTTCAAAAAAGTGGGAGGCAACTGCCCCTTTGCCCCCTAATCGCCGCCCATGCTCAAGGGGTCCGTGAAGGTAAGCAGAGAGGTAAGAAATGGAATCGAAGATAATAAACAGGCGGACTAGGGAGTACCGTTTAAATAGTTTCTTTGATGTCACCCACCCCCAAAAAATTTACATGCCAGAGACGCCTATGGTTAAAAGCGCCGTGCACTTTGAATCTTTGCAATAATAAATACAAAACCGAGAAACTCTAATCTACATTAACATAGAACTAGCAGAGAAAATCCGTGGGAAATGTCAAATTGAACGCCCTGGCTATTCTGGCAATTGAAAGTGACCTGGCATCTAAATTCAATTTTTAAACAATATTAGATACATTTGCTGAAACCAAGGAACGTTGAAAAAATGTAAACAATCTGAAAGTGAAAACGAAAATAAAGTCTTTTATGATGTATGCACAATATTTGCACTATTTCATGAACAGTTCTTTTTTTTTTTTTTACTATTCTAATATGTTTAATAATAAGGCAAGAAATAATTCAAAACATATTTCCCATTTATTATTATTATTATTATTATTATTATTATTACGTAGTGTAGTTGTAGAATCTAGTGAGTGATATTTAACACCAATAAATTGTTAATTCACTAATTAAGCATAATGTTCAGTTTCATTTTATAGTTAGTGATGAAGTGGTGGAGAAACATGTAATCGTTCGGAGCACAGACAGCAAAAGTGCTTAGGGGTGCCGAGGTTCTAAGTGCGGCACTACTTATAGCTATTAACATTATTTTATTTTATTTTAATGTATGTAACTGTCTTCAAGAACCGCACTACATTGTTCATCTCTCCAATTATAATTGCTGAGAGATTCATTCAATTTGCTTTTTATTAAAAAAAAAAAAAAACTCCAGAGCAGGAGCGTCATTTCAGATTTTGCTGGGGGGGGGGGCAAGACCCCTTGTTTTAAGTAAAATTTCTCCTTTTTCACTGATTTACTACTATTCTTTTGATAAAACCTATATAAATCTCAAACTCAAGGGGGGCAATTGCCCCTCCCTGCCCCCCTAAATGACGCCCCTGCTGCAGAGAAACGGAGCTTCCATTTCTTTACACCGAAGAATATTAGTATTTTAATTACTTACTAAACGTTCACAAGATGGCAGCAGCTTTGGACGTGTAATAAAGGCAAATAATTTCCGTTGTTAACAGATTATTACTACCTTTTCAGAAAAGAAATAGAGGAAAATATATTTTGGATAGCAGTAAGTATTGAAATTTAAGATAATATCGAAAGATAATTAATTTATCTCATTTACGTAAACGAAAACCCATTGATGTAAAATGTTGATAATGAAATTTAGAAGAACGTTATTTCTCTGACATGAATAACCTATATAATGACAACTAAGTTGCATCTTGTACATCATGTAATTGCTCTGCCACCCTTTCCCTGCCTGATGTTAAGGCCCGCACAGGTCCTAAGTCTTTGACCGCTGTAACAAGCTTTAATAAAGAACTCTGAGACCCTCTCAAAATAAGGCACATCTACTGTTGTCATACTTCAGTTCCCTAAGAGAGGGCATAACCCTCTAACAGGGTTCTAGCTGAAACGGCTAGTCACTTACCAAAAAAAAAAAAAAATCTGACATGACTTAGCCTGAGCGTCAATTTGTTGCGTTCCATAAAATTTGTATCTTAAACTTTTTTTGCAAGAGCTTGTAATGGGCAATTTAAGTCCTTAGCTCTAATTTTTAATGTGGAGTTGTCGGGAGTATACGACTGTTTGAAAAGTCTTGCCCCTGTTTTCGAAATTGCAACAAAACACGAAATTCAGAGTATTTGAATGAAGATTGTCAATAGCAAGCAACGGTTCATAATTATGTTGTTCCTCATAAACGGCTTATTTGCAGCAAATTGTGCAGTCAATTCAACACAGAGTTACATCTCACGAAATAGTGGAAAAATTCATCTCTTAACGGGTCAAACAATTAGTTCATCCTATCCTCTCGTACGGGATAACCAACTTCTAGATACGGATCAAGACAAAGTAGACGTTTAGCCAGAAATCTTCAGTCAATATTTACGCATCCGCCTTACACACATCGATTCAGCCCTAGAGTTTCCGAAGATATAATCACACAATTACTCCAACCTTCCATCCAACACACTTTGAATTCTGATAATCCTCGGGAAATCACCTCCGATGACATACAGTCCATCATCAAACGGAAACGTGCTTCTGCCCCGAGCTTCGACCAAATAACGTGAACACTAATTAAGGAGTGTTCGGTCAATTTTTTTTTTCATGTTTCTAGCAATGATACACACATTTCTCTTTGGAACTGGTTTCTGTTCTCTCGATAGGAAGGTATCTAAAGTACATATCTTTACGAGACCAATCATACCGCCGCATTCAGTACATATCGTCCAATCGAGTCAGTAGCGTATTTTATGGGCAACCGAGGCTACCGGCGGTAGTCCTGCAACATTAGTCAAGTTAATATAATATGTATAAATTAATTTTAAATAATACGTTTACAGTTTATTATCTTTTTTCATAATACCAGTTTCTCTATATTTTCGCAAACGTGAATAGGTACTAAGGCAGCCGTTCACGCTTTGAATGCAATCCTTCTCGCTTTCGCAGACACTGATGATTGAGCTGAGCGAAGCGAAGCTCTTATACTCGGGTTAGCCGTTTGGTTGTCCGCGAACTCCTCCTAGACCGTTTGGCCGATCTCAAGCAAACTTAGCACGCTGATAGAGTATGTCGTGCTGAGTGACAACATAGGTCGAAATAAAAAATCCGATGTACCATCGAGGAATAATCACCGAAAAACGCTTACTCCTAGACCGTTTGGCCGATCTCAACCAAACTTAGCACGCTGATAGAGTATGTCGTGCTGAGTGAGAACATAGGTCGAAATCAAAAATCCGATGTACCATCGAGGAATAATCACCGAAAAACGCTTACTCCTAGACCGTTTGGCCGATCTCAACCAAACTTAGCACGCTGATAGAGTATGTCGTGCTGAGTGAGAACATAGGTCGAAATCAAAAATCCGATGTACCATCGAGGAATAATCACCGAAAAACGCTTACTCCTAGACCGTTTGGCCGATCTCAACCAAACTTAGCACGCTGATAGAGTATGTCGTGCTGAGTGACAACATAGGTCGAAATCAAAAATCCGATGTACCATCGAGGAATAATCACCGAAAAACGCTTCCTGATTACGTAGTTTAAGCTCGCTCAGCTCATTTCATTGCAATCGGGTATATCCATTGCATTCCTAGTTTAACAACCTTTGAGATACCTCTGTTCACTACTGCCAGCAGAGAGAAACGTGTAACTGCTTGCGCGCCCACGTAGGTTCCTCGTCCTCCGTAACAGTGTGTAATGCTACTTGTAGACGATCCAAGAAAACTTGAACAAGACCATTCAATACCTCAAATTTACACGTTCAAAGGAGTATTGTTCAAAACACTTGAACAAGAGTCTCGAATAGTCTTGAAACAACTTTTACACGATCATAGAGGTATTGAATCATGTTTTATATACTTGTTGATAGGTGGCAGGCCAAAACAAGTGACTGAAACTATGAAAACAAATGAAAGCGAAACTGCCAAGTGATTTAGTTCAGACCTGAATAGGTATAATATTAGCATATCTTTCCTAACTTCTTGCAGGCATTTCGAATTTAATAGATTACCGGTATGTTAAATCATTTAGAAAACAGGCCAATTGATTTTGTAGCAACCCCCTTTGAATTTTAACGAAGTATTTTGTCCCTTTTACATTGAATGCGGGTTAGGTTAGCTTAAGTTAAAAGAGTAAAGTGCTGCTTGGATATAAAATCCCTGTAACTACTAAGCTTTTTAAAAATCTGATTCTTCAAATGGCGTACTGATGGCAGAATCACACTCAAAAAGAAAAATCGAACTGTTTCCCAAAATTGTATCACGAGGAATGACTGCCTTTTGATTTTATTTATGCTATGGTATCGAAGACTGTTTAAAGAAACGACTGAAAACGCAGGAAACCAAACGAAGCAATGATAATATATTTTTTCAGCCATTGGACTTACCCCTCAGATTTGCATCAGACTTTCTTCACAAACCTATCCCATATTTGGTACTGGTTAAGAATAACCCGTCAAACAAATAGTAAAATATGAGTGCGTATGAAAGAGGATGTTTGGGATAATAATTTCCACTGTCGGAACATGCCTGTGTAGGTTTAATGTAGGAAATAAGTATTTTATGTTTAGAAATTTAATGTTAAGAGTATCAAATCATTACAAGGGCTGTAGTTGAGTTCAAATGAGTGAATACGATGTCAAAGGTTTGCTGCACTACGGTATTCTTATTCTTATGTTTCTTACAGTATAACCTCCGTACACTATAAATGACGAGCCTGCTCCCGACGGACGTGCTTTCGCGTGGTCCCCTTTCTATGTTCCTGATCTGACACTGTTAAATAGCATTCTTGATTTTAGTGTTTTTCTCACTTTCGTATATGTGGCATATGTCTGGATGCGTATTTGTTCCTTACGGGAAAATCCTCGTAAAATTAACTTGTACGCAAGAAAGCAACTCCTACCTTAAGAAATATCTCCTGAAATACTAAGTGTGAATTCCGTATTAAAATAATTGCATATTTTATAAAATGTTGCATATTTTATAAGATATGATAACATGTAATAATTTCCAAGGTACTTCAGTTAGCGAGCATAACACCAATCTGTACGCAATTATTATTTTTTAATTTCAATGAGGTTTCAGAATTAAAGAAAAAAGCATTAAAGAGTCCCTTCTATTCATGCCCTGGAAGAGAGGGAGTATTATACTGCATTATTTTCCATAAAAAGAAGCTTTGCTTTGTATATACTTAAACACAAACAAACTATTTGCTGAGCAAAACAATATATTCACATAAAAAACTATATACGTGTTACAGTTTCGCCAACTAACACTTTGGCTTCATCAGACACTATCTCACTGTAACACGAATGTATTTTTTACGTGAATATATTGTTTTGCTCAACAAATAGTTTGTTTGTGTTTAAGTATATACTGCATTGTTAAACTTGTAACTATACCCTGTTCATCGTAAGCTCTGAACTCCGATAAACAAAATATTTGTATCCTTCCGCTCGTCACAAATACGATTGGCTAGTGATGTATCACTCCCATTCCCCAGGGGAAGGAGCAAATTATACACGTGCATTTTGACAATACTGTCTTGTGTTACCCAGATACTTAGGGGAGCAGCAGAAAAGAAAGAAAAATACATGAAAGACTTTTTTAAAAAGTTTAAATTTAGCTGGTAAGCAATTGTTGCTCAGTGAAGCAAGGTTTCTCTTGTTGGTGTTTCACCACAAAACTCGCGGAACCGGGATTCGTGTGAGACATCTTTCAGACGTAAAAGCAGAACACGCCTCCACAGTTGAATTGGCGCCATAATTACTGCGCATGCTTAGTGTTTATTTCTGTTGTTTCATTAAACACACTCGATTGCAGTATTATTAGATAATCCGTATTATATTTTTGTCATTTATAATGATAGTAGATACATTTTTCTTGACACCATATGAACATATTTAAAACAAGAATCTTAATATAAGTATTGTTATAAACACCTCAGAGTTTTGCTTTCCATGTATGGACCACTCCAAAAGTGCATTACCACCTGCAATTCTACTTTTCCTGCAATAAGAGGAAACCCAAAAAGCACGGTAGTTGGGTTGATTAAGAATTAGAAAGACGTTAGACCAGGCCTGTCCATGAATTGGCTCCCGGAGCCGAATCGTGGGCGAGCACGAGCGGAGAAAAGAACAGGTGAGCACTAGCTTCGCCCTTTCCACTGCATCCGATAAGTGTTGCCAACCACACATGATGGCAAAAAACCTACGGCCAAGCCTGGTCAGAAATTCGCACGATGTTGAAGCATTGAGCATACGCAAGCGTGAAATGTGCAGGTGTGCTCTCCCCCTCCCCATTTCGAAAGCAGTGACGCGAAAACACTGCAGGAAATAAAATTGGTACTTTTTTTGCTCGAGGAAGACGCATGATAAGGTTACAGTTAGCGTTGAAGTAACTAACAAATGAACAAGAAAGAAAGAAACTAATATTAAACATGTCAGCTTACAGACGTAAAAACGACTGCAAAAATCGGAAACGATTGTTTCAGACCTCTTTAGCTTGCTTACACACTTCGTGACGTTGTATTACATTAGCACTCGGTCTGTAACTTGTCATTCGCTTCACGTTTGCTAAGTTGTAAACTCCTTTTGTTGCTAAATTGATAGCAGAACGAGGGAGGTTGAAAATAATAATAATAATAATAATAATAATAATAATAATAATAATAATAATAATAATAATAATGGTATTATTATTATCATTATTATTAGTATTAGTATTAGTATTAGTATTAGTATTATTCGGACCAAAGAGGGATGAAAATGGGGATTGGAGGAAATTCATAACGAGGAATTGAATAGTTTATACCGCTCACCTAACATTGTTAGGGTCATTAAGTGTAGAAGGCTCAAGTGGGCAGGTCATGTAGCCAGAATGGAAGAAATTAGAAACGCTTTCATAATTTTAACTGAAAACTTAATTGGAAGAAGGCCACTAGGAAGACCTAGGCGTAGATGGAAAGACAATATTAAGATGGATCTTGCAGAAATAAGAGTACAGAGTAGAAACTGGATCCATTTGGCTAAGGACAGAAGTTAGTGGAAATAATTTGTAAACGCGGCATTGAACCTTCGGGTCCCATAGGCCATAGAGTTAGTTAGTTAGTTAGTTATTATCTAAAAGAAATGTTCAAATGTTGTTAAGAGAGAATTACACAGAAGAACAGAGTTCCGACCAAACACTAATTTGCCGGAAGGAAATTCCAGTGCAGTACAGCCCACTTTAAGCGTTATCCGTGTAACCCACGTTTCATGTTCAAGACATTGGGAATAATTGATCGTATCATTCAGTTGGAACGTTTATTTCCGAGTTTACGCTGTTACAGAAGGCCTACAACATTGTGACTTTCAAAATCAGTCAGTAAGTATCGAAGAAAGACAAGCGTGTAGCTTCAGTCGTTGATATGATTTAACATTCTTTTTCACTTTGATTAGTAATAATGGCAGTTAAGCGAATAGTTGATCATTTATGTTGATGTGATCAAGTCGAACTCTAGATTGATGTAGAGGTTAAAGTTGTCAACCAGTTATGTATGGGTGTAAACATAATACGAGTATTTTTCCAAAGACTTTATCCGCTGTAGATGTTAACTCGATTCAATGGCGTATACTGGTTTAAAGGCATGGGCTACCACTAACCTTGTATATTAATATTAATAATAATAATAATAATAATAATAATAATAATAATAATAATAATAATAATAATAATAATAATAATAATAATAATAATAATAATAATATACAAAATATGCATAACAATGAACAAAAAACGTGGTTGCTGTGTTTTGTTTGAACTTTTGCTTTGAGACCATTAATGTTTTTCACCGTAAATGAAATTCCATTATACATTTGCACAGTCAACTTCCCGTGGATTACATTCGTAAAATGTTAATTTTTACCAATGTCAATGTGAGTTGCCTCTGTTACTGACGTTGGTTGTCATTCCGTACCAGTCTTCGCAAAAATTCTGAGTATAGGAAAGTAATGCAAAAATGCAGACAGTCATTATACTTGTAATGTCCATTATCAATACCTAAATCGCAAATTTTGCGTTGTGTTAACGCAAACAGTTACGGAATATGCCTGGTTATCCCGTACAATATTTTTGGTTCATCAACTTGCATCACGAAATATGTAAAGTGATTTTGCTATTTGAAAGTGGCGGCTTTAGCGGTTAGGCCGGATAGGCATAGAGGCCTACCCAAAATTTTTGAAAAATATATAAACACTAAAACATACAATAAAGAGCAAATATATTTTTCACTATTTATATTAATGATAGATAATTATTTAACAAATATCATCACCATTACTGTAAAAGTAATTTCCTAGTGTCATTAAACAATCAAACGTGTATATGTATCCATAAGCGAGGGAGCGGGCTTACTCAAAATTAAAATCCTATGGCCGCCCCTGCTATTTGGTCTTAAATCATTTTGATCATTCTAAAAGAGATTTTATTTATATAAATTTGACACAAACTTCGTTTCCATCCTATAATTCAATTTGTTCTATCCACGTATGAAATGCGAAATATGCAAGATTTGCTACGTCTATAAGGAACCAGCATCGAATTTTCCTTTTAAACATTTGTAACTTTTCATTATGATACAATTCGGACTTTTGTGATAGAAGTTGAACAGTAAAATATCACTTATTCTATTTTTCTTTCTGTCTCTTTTCTATCTTTTCGTTTTCTTCTTTTGTTCAGTTTGCATTAGAAGTCTGGTATGGGAGATATGACCTACGCTACCTATTAGGTTTATTGTAATGCATTTCATATCTGTGTGATTAATGAACACTACCGAATTTGCAATCGAACCACGCGAAAAAACAGGGTGTATGTTAAGCTTTTGGCACGATCCTAGATATGTCTCGGAACTTTTCAGTTTCACTGGAAATTGAGTATTTAATTTAACCACGAAGTTTGGTAATGATTTTGAAAGCGACTTAATGATTTTTCAAGCATCCTCTACGTATATATTCGATTAGTTCTGATAAAAATTAAGACAAACGTTATTTCTATGTTACTGTTGGATTTTTGGGAACGGAACTTTATAATCTTAGGTTGTTTTCTTGCTACGTTTAGATCCAATATTTTTATCTGTGCTCGCTTTTCTTTTCTTTCTCTATCTCCTTTTCTCTCTCTGTCTCACTTCCGTACCTCTATCAGATATCTATTGGTTTAAATTTTTCATTGAGATATTTTTAAGTTCCTCTCTACATAAACTTATGAATCTCGTTTCGTCTCAAATCTATTCTTTCACTTTATTGACACTAATACATATGCATATTGAAACTAGAATTGTCCTCATCTTATTGTTGATTTTAATATTGGAGAGAGGAAAGGAGGAGAGAGAGGGGGCTCTTTAACAAACACGATCATGATATAAGAAGTTGTATATTGGATGGCCAAGCTGCAAAGTGTTAGCTGTCACTTTTTTTATGCGGAGTGTATAGGTTCAGTAAATCACCATGAATAGAGTCAATCAGATGTGCTTTTGTAACGAAGAAATAACAACATGAAATGCGAAATCTCTTTTATCAAACTGTCGAGATTTGAGAGTCGACAAACTTTTCTCTTTCCGGACCGATTGCCTCAAAATCCCGATTGCCAGTATTAGCCCGGGATAGGGGACTTATATTTAAAGAAAAAATAATGGCAGCAAAATGCATTATAGTCTTTTAGTCTGAGAGGAAAAAGGAATTAAATTTCTCATTTCTAGTTCTATTATCCTTGTAATTCTGAGTCTGAAAATTACTGACAAATAAGGACAGTGAATTATGCTTATTCTATAGAACATTCCATTTCAATATCACAGGTATTTCATTGTGAAAAATTACAGAGTATAGTGCTACACTATGTACAGTATGTGTACTGTCGCTGATTTCTGATGACAATCAGAAACAGAGGTAAAAGATAAATTACAGTAATTGTTTTCTATTAAGGGGCAGTATAACTACTTTTATTTTAACAATTTTTTTTTGCTTAGAATGTTTGCTCGAGTTCACCCTCTCCCCCCTCAACTTTGTGTACCGAATGCAAAAACATATTTAGATTTTGATTATTGATTCCCATATATTTTAAGCATCATTTCTCGGATCTAGGCCTGTGCGATATGGCGATATAGCGATATCGTCGATTTCGATATTGACACATATCAACATTCGATATCGCAAATATATCTACATCGATATATCCATATCCTAAATTTTCGATATCGATTTTGGGGGTGAGGCATTGTTGGTCCCTAAGACTTGCGATGGATGAAGAAATGAAACTTAATTTTCATAATAATGTCTCCCAATGACAATTTCTTTAATATCACAAATTTCAATGTAAAGAAATACACTTGCAAATATGCAATATTATAAACTGTCGCTCAATTCCCGAATTTCTGATACTTAGTGTATTCAGGTGGCGACATCCCTTTGATAAGGGTTTTATTACTTTATAAGATTATATGGACGTGTACAGGAGGTCCCTTTTCTTTCATAGAGTATGGCTACATTCATGTGCCCCTCTTAAAATTTGGGAGGGAATCAAGGACAGTCCTTAAATTTGGGAATGATGAGAAAACAATAATTGGTAAATGTTCTCTAGGACTCTAATTTATACCATTATTAATTTTGACAGCCTAGCCCGTTCCCTTCAATGGGTACAAAATGGCCAAATATTAGTACGGAGCACGTGTTCTCCAAAAGGTCGGTCGAAAAAGTGTAACACGCTTTTTCAGGCCAGCCACCCTGAATGAGGTTTTCCTGGGTTTTCCTCATTCACAACAAGCAAATGCCGGGGTGTTACCTAACTTATAGGTCCCAGGCCGCTTCCTTCCTTCCCCAATCCTTTCTTCCTTCCCTTTTCCCGGATTGTGTTCTCGTTGAGGGACGTCATCCCTTAAATTGTGACGGGCTAAATGGCCTTAGATGGCGAAAGACCAGAAATCTAAATCCTTAATCCAAGAAGTCGATTATTGGAAAAATTAAAAACAGTAGTTGATTGTTACTCGGGGTTGATAGCTAAAACGATTGGATAGATATGAGAAAGAAAGAGTAACTATGAATACAAGTTTGTTCAATTATACCAAAATAACGAACGCTTTGGCTTAAGGTTCAAAGTCTCATCGTAGCAGAAACAGAAATTTCCATTAGATTTTAACCTGCGAAAAGTCAATGTACTATGTTTGTTATCAACCATCCTTCAAAAATCCACTTAACATTGTTCGGAAGCCAAAAGCCCACTTAATAGTCTCTTTCTCCTAGACTTTCTGAATAAAACTTAGTTACTTAGTGCTTATTTCGCATACAAGCAACGTGTCATGCTTATCTTATACATATTAACTTTGCTATTTCTATTCGATGACCTGTAGTTGTTGTAAAATAAAAGCTTGTATAGCGTTTTAATTCACCTGAATGTATTCCTCTTTTGCTCCAAATATTATTATCAACATTTTATTTTCGAAACCGGGCAGTTCCCGTTTTTGTATTCGTGTTAGGGATCAATTTCCATATTCATACAAAATTGGGTAGATTGAGGTCTTATTGATTTTAATGTTTTCGATAGACATTTGTTAAGACAATAAAATTTTTACAGTAGGGTAAACTTAGTATATAAATAATATGCAATACTTTTCTACAGGACAAAAATTAAAAACAGTAGTTGATTGTTACTCGGGGTTGATAGCTAAAACGAACAGCAGTGCTTTCTCAACATCTGATGCGAGCGAGTTCACGTACGAATTTAGAGTTTACACGATTCTGTTTATTAGAAAAGCTTCCCTCCCTGTGAAGGTCAGCGACTTGCTTTCCCCTTCTGCGGTGGTAAGTGGTGGGAGGTAGGGGAGTTTCCTATCAGGTTGCCTGGAACATACTTTTAGTGTTTGAGATCAACGTTTCAAAAAGAAGATGAAATCTCTTGAAATATGTTTTATTGATGTCATTATCCTGTAAAAAAAAATCCAGTTGCGGGTTTTTCGGCTTTTTGAATAAATAGCCCTAGTTCAGTGCAATTACGACAAAAATCGATCAAACTTAAAGATTTTTTCAAAAAAAGAAATTACTAAACCTGTTAGAATACGTTATATGTGTTGATATTATACTAAAACAGTCCCAAAACGCTAGTTGCTGGTTTCCCGCCATTTTAAATAAGCAGTACATCTTGAAATTTTCCCCAGCACGTAGCTTTGCCTTATGGCTCCTACGCCATTCTTTCTTTATTACACTTCTAATATTATAGGTTATATAATAAGTGATCACTTTCTCCGCGTTGGCGTTACCAAAATTCAGTGTACCTTAAAGTTTTATCTATTAGTGCTTGAAAATATAAATTTAGGAAAAATTAAAGATGGTGATTTAAACAAGGGATTAATTATTAAAAATGAATCAAAATATATTTATCGGAATTATTTGAGATGCATTTCGCATCCGATTTACAGCAAATACCATCATATCCTGTTTCATGATTTTCACTATTTCACTCTACATACTAACTTTTATAATTGTGCTCAGATTCCTCTGCGAATCTATTAAACTGCTAAACTTAAAAGTATTGTAGCATAAAAAGGAAGACAATATAGACTAATCACCAGTTGAATTATAGACACCTACCTACTAGCGTGTAACACCACCTTTCACTTTGATAACGGAGGCTACCTGCCACAGCATGGACTCCACGAGGTGTCTGAAGTGTTGTTGTGGAATTTCAATCCATATATACTGCAAAGTCTCCCACAGAGCTTACAGATTAGTTGTAAGAGAGTCCACAGCCGAAGGCGTCGTTCCATGGCGTCCCAGATGTGTTGGATCGGATTGAGGTCCGATGACCATGTTGCCAGGTCAGAGGAGTGCTCATCAAACCAGTTTGCTGCCATCCTAGAGCGACGGACTGGCGCATTGTCCTGCCGCAAGATGAGCTCACCACCTGGATGTAGCAACTGAGCAAATAACATCACATGGTCGTCCAGAATATCGCGGTAGCGTTTACCTGTGAGGGAATGTTTATTAATATTTTAAAGCTGTTTGTTAATATTTTTTTCGGTCGATATGTCGAAACTGTTGGAAAGGTTGTCGGTATGTTTGAAAGTACCAAAAAAATTAAAAGCGACACTTAAACAATTCATAACTGATTTATAAAGAGCTAAGAATGTATACAAAATTACGATTTTTCTTACGGTTATGTAAATAAAAATATAAATGATGTAGCAAAATAACACTAAATCATATATCCTATAAACGCAATATAACTATTGAGCAATAACTGTTTTCATTAAGACCAAATTTAATAATAATAATAATAATAATAATAATAATAATAATAATAATAATAATAATAATAATAATAATAATAATAATAATAATGCACTGCAATCGTATGCAGAAACTTTGCTGCAAACAATGAATATTTGACGATTAAAAGCTGTATTTCAAGACATATAAGGGGTCAGTGAAAAACAACGTATGGTCGACGAGGAAAGAGGCAAGGGATGAGAGGCGTGAATTGTACTAGTTTTATGAAGAAGGCGCCTGGTGAGCAAGGTTGGAAATCACTGGATTTGACGAATAAAGTCCACTTGTAATCTCATATTTATCTATTTTCTTAAGCTAAAATATAGCAAACTAAAGTTTTCCAAAAGTCTGCAATCCCATGTTTTCAAATTAAAAAAAAAAAATTCAAATTAGAAATTCACAAACAAAAATTTTTAAACCAAAATTGTCAAACTAAAATTTAACTATTCAAAACAGTGATAAAAAATTTTAGAACAAGAAATGTAAACGTTTGACAAAATTTAAATATATTAGAATTGAAACACTAGTGTTGACATTTTTCAAACTAAATTTTTAAACAAAAAATTTATACTAAAAGCTTTATCCAAAATTTTCAAAACAATGTTTTCCAAATTACAAATTTTAAACTAAAAGTTTAAAAATTAAATAGTGATAAAAATATATGCAGAACTTTTAAACAATATTGTAAGGATTCCCGCCTTCTGCGCAAACACGTGTTTCTGTTACAAACAATACAAGCAGACAAGAAACTACAACAAGGAAGACATGAAGCCAAGACGACGGAGCCCGAGGACGAACGAACTACCAGGAGACCATCTATAAAAGCGCAGCCCGAGGAGGAACCAGCCATCAGTTTGACCTCTGATCAAACAACAAACACCCGCTCCTGAGGTCGCCTTGGACTAGGGAGTTTACCTTTATCAAACCTGCGGTCACTTTGGGCTAGAGAATCCTAACTACAATCAAACCTCGCGAAGCTGCTTTGGGCTGAGCAGGTTTCCCGCAGGAGTCACCTAAAACCCTGCAGGTGCTCTGGAGGCTGCTTTTAGTAAAACGGGCACCGTGCAAAACACCTTTCTCCTTCATTTTCTTCGCTTAGAAGGACAGATTTAATTATATTGTTCTTTGTAAATTCAAAGATATTTGTATCTAAATTTTGTAATAAAATTGGTGAAGGGGAAACAATAGGACCATTACTGACTCTACCTCAAAGACATTAAAATATACAAAGCAATTCAAATTGCATCAAGAATAACTTACAACTAATCAACCAGTCAGATTGTACCAAGAATAAGTCTCCGGTGAACAAAACATCACATTGCACCTTTGACGATGAGTTATGAGTAAAGTTCGAAGTATTGTTGCATATCAATCGATTTGTCAGGTATTATGTTTTTAAATTTTAATCTTAGTCTACAACTTGTCCTAGTGTTCAATGTCTGAAATTATTATTTACTTCAATATGTTCCTATCAGGTTCAGGTGCTCAGAAAAGTGAAATTTAAAATAGAGGTTAACCAATCAGATTTCTTAGTTAACTTTCCACAATGACTTTGCGCTATAAGTTGTGACTGAAGTTCAAAGTGTAAAATTGAGATTAAAAGAACTTCAAATTTTGGTTTTTAGCAATTTTATATCTTTGGAAGCATAAAAGTTGATAATCCCAATTTACCAGGGTCCTAAAGAACAATTACGATTTTTAAAATTTATTTTTGATAATTCCAATTTTTAAGGATGAGTCAAATGTAGTTGTCTGAATGAAAGGCAATGGGACCTTGTTACAATCCATCTTAG
This sequence comes from Thermobia domestica, assembly GCF_964235325.1. Classification (NCBI taxonomy): domain Eukaryota; kingdom Metazoa; phylum Arthropoda; class Insecta; order Zygentoma; family Lepismatidae; genus Thermobia; species Thermobia domestica. The sequence goes on along the minus strand of NC_137457.1, from coordinate 298,735,227 downwards.
TGAACATTAAGCACAACATACAGTTTTCGTGTCCATACTAGAAAATTACCAGATTTTATCACAACTTTCAAAATTAAGGGCGTATCTCTTCCAAAAATTTAAGAGGAGTGCATTATGTATCTAAGTCCTATAAAAAAGAAAATTGATGCTGTAATTAATCATATACTCACATGTTGCAGTATAGCTTCATCGAAGACGATAAATCAGGTCAACAACCTCCAAATTTAGAATGTTTGGCAATTATTTACCATAGAAGGGGACAAGCAAAATGACCCAAATTTACATGAATTTATTAAATTTTATTTTTGACAATTCCGAATTTAAGGGGTGGTGCTATGTACACTTTCCGAAATTTAAAAATTATTGTGTTCTATGAAAAGAGAATGAACACCTGTATTAAATTGTCATCATGAACGTTTATCAAAGAACATAAAGTTGGTCAATAACCGACCACATGACAATGCTAATATTTGACAAATTTTTTACCTGCGAAAGAAACAAGCTAGATGATACAAAGTTATAGAAAATCCTAGAGAACATTTATCAAATATTGTGTTTTAATAATTCCCAAATTTAAGAAGTGGTCCTATGTACCCATCCCCCAAAATAAAGGACATCAACGTACCCATGTATTGGATTTCAGTCCTCACACCTATAGCCATATGAGATAAGATAATATGGAGTTATCAAAGAGGAGGTAAAAAGTACCAAATTTCGAAGGTTAATATCATACCACATGTTATGAGCTTTGCATATGTTTAAATTTTGGTAATTTTTTTACCCATAGGCGGGGATAATCGGGAAAAACCAAATGTATAGAAATGTTTATTTGGTCTTAAAGCAGTTAGATAATTCAATGTTGACAGTTCCAAATTTAAGGGGTGGTCCTAAGCACTCCTTCTAAACTTTAAGAGAGGGCACCTATGTCCAGGAAGTCTAATCTCTCCCACATAACCATATAAGGTAATAAGGCCTTATCAAAAAGGAAAAAATAGGTTATGAACCGATCACGTAACGAACACGTGACTGTACTAATATAAGCAATTATTATTTACCCACACAAGGAAATGAGCTGAATCACCGATGTTTACAGTGGGACCTACCGAATATTTATAAAATTTTTAAATTTGGCAATTCCCAAATTTCATGGGTGGGCCGATGTACTCCTCCCAAAATTTAAGAAGGATCCACCAATATACCCATGTCGTATGAAAGGTAATAAGTCCTTGTACTTATTCATATAATCATATAATATAACAGAGCCTCATTAAAGGAGATAAATTAGTCCAATAATCGACTTCTTGGATTCAGGATTTAGATTTCTGGTCTTTCGGCATCTAAGGCCATTTAACCCGACAGAATTTGAGGGGACGTCCCTCAACGAGAACACAATCCGGGAAAAGGGAAGGAAGAAAGGATTGGGGAAGGAAGGAAGCGGCCTGGGACCTATAAGTTAGGTAACACCCCGGCATTTGCTTGTTGTGAATGAGGAAAATCCAGGAAAACCTCATTCAGGGTGGCTGGCCTGAAAAAGCGTGTTACACTTTTTCGACCGACCTCTTGGAGAACACGTGCTCCGTACTAATATTTGGCAATTTTGTACCCATAGAAGGGAACGAGCTAGGCTGTCCAAATTAATAATGGTATAAATTAGAGTCCTAGAGAACATTCACCAATTATTGTTTTCTCATCATTCCCAAATTTAAGGGCTGTCCTTGATTCCCTCCCAAATTTTAAGAGGGGCACATTAATGTAGCCATATCTATGAAAGAAAAGGGACTTCTATACACATCCATATAATAATATAAAGTAATAAAACCCTTATCAAAGGGATGTCGCCACCTGAATACACTAAGTATCAGAAATTCGGGAATTGAGCTATGGCTTGGTGCAACCGACAATACAATTTTTTTTGCAACGGATGTAGTGCGTCAGGTTCATTGACACTCGGGACAGGGCGAGAAGAAAATTACGGTATATGCGTGTGTTTACTATACTTTGGTTTTCGAAACAGAAGAATGAACTAGGGCAGTGATGGGGAAACTTTTTTACAAAAAGGCTAAAATAAAATAAAAATCTTAGGCGGGCAATAGCAGTTATGGAAATACGAACAGTAGCCTACATTTGACATAGTTCTTGTTCTACTAATCGCTATTAATGATTCATTATATACAGGGCCGGATTTAGCATTTTGGCGCCCCTAGGCCCAATAAATTTTTCCGTCCCCTAGTCTGGTTAAAGTTACTTTCCTACAAACCTTTATTAAAAAATTATATCAGGCCTATATGTTAATTGCTTAAACACCACTCCACGATGCAATTTTATCATTGCAAGTTTTTTGAGGAATTTACTTGGTTCTGGGCTTAATGTATTAACAAAAGATTTGTGAATAACTTTGGTTTTGTTCAATTTAACCATTTGGGCAAATAAATAAAAAAAAACTCTGTAGTAAAAAAATAAGTAAATAAGTAAAAAACAGCCAGTTCTCCCGTGTTTGAGATCAATGTTGTAACGAAGTTGATGCATAATGTTGAAAAATAGTTTAACTTTACCAACAATTATTTGTTCCAATGAACTTCAAAATCAGAATGCTTTATTAGCCTGATTTTTTTTAATCAATCCAAAAAATATGTTAAGTTATGGCTATTTATTTTTATTTCTAGATATTTTTAATTTTTTTTTCTCTCGGCCGTGCGTCCCCTGGGAGCTTGCGCCCATAGGCCCGGGCCTATTGGGAAATCCGGCCCTGATTTTATATATATATATAAAATCTGGTTCGAACTGAGATGCAGTAATTCTCAGAATTGAAGTAAAATGTTTACCTATCTGGCGGTCTGCTTCTAATACAACTCTTTCGAAAAAACACCATTCTTCAGATTAGGATCATGTGACGACCCGGATAAAACATTTCTGGGAGCTGTATCTGGCCAGTGCGCCGTAGTTTGCCCATCACTATATCTGGTTGCAGTATGTAGTGTGTCGTTCTGTGTAATTGATAAATTAAAGTGTGCAATCAGTGTGTTTTTTATTCCGTCTCAAAAGTGTCGTTTAAAAAAAAAACAATAAATAGAAAGAGTTAAGCAGGGGCTTAACCGTAAGGTGAAGAGGCATGGAGGACGAGATAGTACTTCTCGCAAATAAGTAATTTACCTGGTTTCTGTTTTAATTGATTTGTTTTCATATACACGTTTACTTTATGTTTCGCAAGAAAAAGAAGGAAAACAAAATATCGTTTTTTAGCTTAAATTCGGCAAATGCCGGTTATACTTAGTTTCGGAGCTGAATTTAGCGACATTTTGCCATTAAGAGTTGGCTACAGTGTTGTCAAATTTGGGGTAAAGTCGCTAAATCTAGGGGATTCGCCTTCCAGGATAGCGACAAAAAATAATTTTTCCGATTAGCGACTTTTTTGGTGATTTTGGGATGACTATCTGGCGACTTACTTACAAATCTAGCGACTTTTGTGGTGCAAACAACTTGTCCTAAAATAAGTACTATTAGCTCGAATCAGTTCAGCTACATGCTTATTTTCCTTTTGCTTATTTGAATCAGTGGCAGGTGTTGACGAGCTGGGAAAGTACATAATACTTATCTCTACATTCCTGCTTTTGTTACTGTTATCTCTTACCTTCTAACGGGGATCAACTCCAGCTTTTAATGTCCTTTAGTTTACAGAGCACAAATAATGTATTAACAGTACCGATAGCAAACAGATTATCTGAAGAAGCGTGAGTAGAAGTGAAGTATGTAAGATTTTTTTTCTATAACTTTAATTTTGTTCGTTTTTCTAAACTCATTTTCGATTTTGTTGAAGCAAAATTGATCATAAAGTTAAAAATATACAAAAGTGAAATTATTGTTAGTTATATATGAGTCTTTCATATACGTTCTTGTAACGTATATAGTAGTATGACTTTAATTGATCATGTATCTTATACACACACACACACACACACACATTATATATACATACATATATATATATGAAAGAGGCTAAATTCTGGAGTCATTTCATCTTCTGTTTAGCGAATTTTTGTATCAACTTGTTGGCAACACTACTCATTAAAACAACACACTAGAGGGAGTTCGGCAGTGGCTGTTGCAGTGTTGCCACACTTGGTGCAATTGTACCAAATTCAGCCCTTTTTGTTTTTCATTGGCCCGTTGGTACCACGCTGGCATTTTCAGCCCCTTTTGTGAAAAAGTTGGTACAATTCTACCCAATTCAGCACCATTTAACAAATACTTGTCACATTTTTAAAAAAATGTCAGTAAGGCTTTTTCTACATCTCACATTACTTATACTGTGGGTTGATCTCGTAAAATATGCTGTTGAACATTCATTCTGTGACGTTGCACTGCATAACGCTACGAACTTCGTGTGTATATTATCCTGCTTTGGTCGTGAAATAAGCGAGAATATAGTGCAGTAATTTATATTTTAATATTTTATTATAACGTACTCTTTACACGAACTCGTAGATGATTGATTTGTTCCTCGTTTTATATAGGGGAAAAGGGGGTAATGATACGCGTTTTTTTTTAATTGTTCAGAACTGCAATGAGAGAGCACCATGCAATCTAGTGAATAGTGCTGTACATACCTACTTATGTTTACTATGAAATAATTCGGAAGTATTGCGTAATTACTCTCCGTTATAAGATAGCAGACGGAAATTTGAAACCTTATACTACGTGCAGTTACCCTGCAGTTGAGTGAAATTGCACGCAACAGTTGAATTCTTAGTTAAATTATTTTTTAAACTTTCATATGATGATATTCCGTAAATGTATTTGTTTCCTTCGCTCTTTTTATTGCAGAAGAACCTTATGACGCATTGCTGTTAGAATTTCTGAGCTTTAATGCTTTCCCTTCTGCTTCACTGACGATGGTTTTTGCCTAGGAATTGGAGAAATTGCTATTAATGGGACTATTGTGGAGAATTTTTCGGAATTGCTGACTTCTCTCGATGGTCCAGCGACTGACAGTTCAGATACGCCACTAAATTTTTGTTTCGTCAAGTCCATTGCATCATGAGAAAGTTCTGCTTAAATCTTCTCCTCAGTCTGACAACAGCACTGATCACTTGCAGCAAAATCAGCATCTATAAAAACTTTTGGATTCATGGGGAACGTATCACACTTTCCAAAGCCTGATGAGACATTTTTAACCACACACACTCTTTGTGTTCATGCGTGCTATTACCCCAAATCAGGCCATCTTGATTTTTTTGTTGTTGACTGGCATGCGTAAATATTATAACAAAATACTAACCCTATATTTATTCTAAATTGACTATTCATACATATTGACTACAAAAATACCGTACCCCAGAAGTAAGTTTGAACTTAACCACTAAAGAAAACTGGTGAATTTTTTTTAAGAAAAACGAAGATTTTCCATATACGGTATGGTCATACTACGAAGTACGTTCTCTGCAGCGCTCTTCCACTCAAGTGAGGTTCGTTGGGCACGTTGTTGGTAGGGTTGAGCACCATGCAAGTCTTCTCCTTCTTCTGCTTCTTTCTAAACAGTGATGAGTGCAATTATACACAGCGTGCCACTACCCCGTTTTCCCCTATTTTTTTCATATATGGCCATAATAAAGTATCGGTTTATTGGCCACTTTGAACCAGAGTGCGTTTGGTTTCCTTACTATACATACCGTAGACGAACACTGTTTTCCCTTTTAATTTACGGCCTCTGTTATACTTCCTACGTGCGAGAAAAGTTTCATCTACTTTCATGGTTGTTCGGGGTCCTCTATTTCGATGTTTTTTAAAAAAACTAATTTTTAAGAAGAGCACTTTCTTGATTTGGACTCTTGGAAGTGGGAGGGGGAGTGTTCTAGAACTGTACCTGTTTTAGTTTCGTGTTATAGAGCCATGTATTACACTGGTATAAAAAATGAATTCAGCAATTTTTGTTTCAATTTGGTACTATTTTTCAGCCCACTTCAGAGCTAGGACTGTGGCAACAATGGGCTGTTGTAATGGGTGCCTCGTGTCTGGTGGTGCTCCGTGAGGAAGAAGGCTAAGTGGGACTTGCTATACACTTACACTTTCTGTTACATTTACACGTACATACATTCCCTTCTTTTTTTACGCTTTCCTTTTTCATTTTACACTTACCCTTAATTGTTTGCCCTGTTCATCTTGGCTTTTTGCCCTCTTTCCCTGTCTGAACTTCTTTCCCGATTTTGACCTTTTCCTGACTTGTGTCATTTTTTCCCGATTGTGTCCTGTATTTTATTCTATTTTGTTTTTGAATCAAAAATCCTCTGTTTGAGGTATACATTTGACAATTTCGCATTAGTAGCACATATGCCTAGTAAGCTGGTGCACCTACCTATTTGACTAATAATAGTCATAAGACAAGATAAGATAAGACAAGACAAATGATTCTTAACAGATGGGGGAATAGTTGTTGAGGCCTCTTTTAAATGGAATTTTTGTAGTCGTAAGCGAACAAAGACAAAAATTCAAAAAGGGCAAACAGTAACATAAGATATGCACGGAATTTCCAACAGGTATTACAATTATAAAGTACTTCAATCTTTCAACAGGCATTACGATTGTGAAATATCGGTACTTATATTCTTCAACATGTATTACGATCATGAAGTTCCTCATTCTAATAGTAGTCCCAGTGCAAATGCAATGTTGTAGTGGTAGATTAGTTTGAGACAATCAACCAGTTTACAGTAGAGGTTTTATGCATGCAGATTCACTTTACGGATCATACAAATTCATGAAAGACACTTCTTTCTCTCTGCATTCACTTTCTATGCCTTCAGCAATCACTTTTGACGTGTGCAGTTGCATTCTCCGGTGCAGATCCATTACAACAAGTCTTCTGCAAAAACACCAACCAACTTGTGCTAGATGGCTACTACAAGAATGGGATAATAATACCTTCACAAAACATGGCTGAGCGAGCGAAAGGGTTTAGAAGTCGTGCAGGTCACGTTTTTTTTTAAAAAAAACCTTTATCACTATATACAGAAGAACAGGCTGGCCACTAAAAAGCGCCAATGCTACCTTCACAAAACATACCTGAGCAAGTGAAGGGGATTAGAAGCCCCGCAGAGTTCGTTGCTTTTTTTTTTATCTTTATCGCGATTTAGACAAAAACAAGGTCAGCAAAAAACTTGAATGATATCTTCAGAAACCATAGCTGAGCGAGAGAAAAGGGTTAGGAGCCTAACAGGGCTCGTCGGTTTCTACGTTTATCAAAATTTAGATATTAAAAAAAAGATGGCCACTAAAAATCTTTTAAAAAATCTTTCAATAGTTCCGCTTACTTTCATATATCCTGCTTCGCCTTAAATGAGTTTAAGCACTGTGCACAATGGCTACGTGAACGTAAATATTTCTGTAAAATGTTACACTTCATTTTCATTAGTTTCTAAGTAACGATCCTTGTCGGACTTAAACACACTAACTACTTCGATTGCTCAAAAACTACGTTAATACAATATGCTTGTAATATGTTGAAAAACGTTCACTAAGTAGCCATCCGTCTGTAATTATCTTATGGAAGAATACGAGATACCACTTTCGACTTTCATATCTATATCTCCAATTATATTCGCATCTCAGACGTAAGTGCGCACCATATTTCCATTAAAATGTTATTAAACAAACTACACTATTAAAATATTATTACAAATTTCTTCTGTAAATTTTACAAATTATGGATCCATATAGTAATTCTGTGCCGTTTTATGAAGGAATACTACCTTGTGTATAAAATTCACGTTTTGCATTAAAATACATTATTCTGTAAGGAAATTACTTGCTTGATCTTCCGCAGATTTGCGGCTTTAGATTAAAGTCGCAATACCCCGTTTTCAATGCTGTATTGCGGGAAGGTTCTAGAACACAGGTCTCCTTCATAAAACTAATAAAATATATTTTACGTACCTGGTTTTGGTTCCTTTTCTGTCTTCTTTTCTTCCGGTTTTTGAACTTTTTATCGTTGAAGTATATTATTACGAAAATTAAGAGCACTCAACTTCAATCTTTGAACAATCCACTGCTATGTTTGGTTTCTTAACCACACTAGTTATATGTAGGTTTATTGTTTTATACATAAATTAATAGTAATGTTTTAATTTATTTTAATTTTAGATAAATGATGTTTTTTGTTTCTTTCAATTTACGTGCACACATTTTATTTCATTTTACTTTTTATTTATTTGAAATTGTTTTGTTTCATTTTCGTATTCGGAGCTGATGTTGAATTTTCATTGGCGGTAGAGGTGGTATGTAATTGTATTGCGTGAATCTGTTGAAGTATTTATATCTTGCTTTACATCTCGTGTTCTGTTGTAACAGCTTGCTTTGAACAGTTACTTAAACTCAATGTTTACTCTCGTTTCTATGGAAAAGGATCTTGGCTTGAATCGCCAATTTTGTAACGACCTATTTCAGGGCCATAAAATAAAATGAAAACATACCAAGCAAATCCTAGATTGGATCGTCAATTTTGACACGCTCTTTTTGCATCATGAAAGAAAATGACAACGTACTCTGAATATTCAGTAACCAATTTTGTAACGACGTACTATTGATATATATATATAAAATCCTGGATGTAGTAGTCAATTTTGAAACCAGTATTGGGTAATCTTCGGTTGGAAATGCCAAGCCAAATAAAGGAAAAGTAAATAAATAATAATTTCTAATTTACATGCGCAACGGAATCTTAAAGCTAATTAGGTTCTTGCTAAAGTAGTAGACCAACAATGAGACTTTAGTCAGTGTACCATCTAGCACATGTTCCACACGAACTTACAATGTTCATTATTATTTTTATCTAATCTACTCTTAAATTTTAATAAGACTTTCTGAACTCGAATCATAGATTCAGATTTGGAATTATTATTTATTAATTCAATTTCAGAATCAAGTTACAATTTAGAAAGATTGATATAAAATTTTGAATTGTGGTTTTCAAATAAATTTTGTTTCAATTATCTCGACTTTACAATGTTTCAGTTTTTAGATTCTGTCATCACATAGGGTTTTTATAAACATATTCCACCTTATGCAGAGCCGTTTTGAAGAATGATTAGTGTCATACTAAAAACCTGACTACTGCAGGGAGCATATGTTAGTCGAACTCTTTAGTATGGCGCTAATCACGTGTCAGAACGACCCTGCATAAGGCCCATTATTATTATAGTAAAATTTGCATATCAATAGCTTCCCCGTACAAAGAAGAAAGGACAAGCTTATAAATGACACATTGTAAGTAGCTTCTTTGGCAGGTCAAATAGGTTACTGTTTAATGAACTATCTTCATAATGACACAACATTTCTCCTAACGATCCTTATAATTTTAAATTGATCCTTCAATCTTTCGTTCAAAATTTTAGGAAAGTGCGAGAAATAAATAAAATAAAATAAAAATGTTCCGTGCACTTCTGTCACGTATTGTTTATGTGCCCATAATTACATACTACATTATCACTTTATTTAGAAAAACATTTCGTACATTATATATTTGTAGAATATTGTAAATTGGCTTACATGCCATGGGATCACATTTTGCAACATAACAAGTACTACACTAATTATTAGTATTAATGAACATGCAATATATATATACAGATGATACGAATGACGAAGAAAAGAAAAGAAAAAATCTAAGATGTTTTGCAAAGTTAGCACTTTCCTGATTATAATCTAGGCATAATATTTTATTCCATGGATCAATATACTGAGAACTAATTAATAAAGAGTGACAAGTTGATCTCCATTGACATTTCAAGAAAAACAAGCATTTCTCTGAGGCTTATTCTATAGTTATACCGGATAATCGAGCTGTTAGAAGTTGCATATTAAATTTGGCTAGAAATTACATGTTAAATTTTCTGCTACTATTAGCGGAAATATTACGATGAACCTATGAGATGCGTGACGCAATACAAAGTACTATTCGCACATGTTCGTCATGCTATTGCTAAGTACGGATAAAAATTTTGTAAACAGTTAATATTTTCCAATGCTTCAAAGTTCACCACACGAATGGTACCATAGATCTTGTTATCAACAGTCCAAATGGTTTGACAAGAAGAAAACTGTAAACTTGGTTTACCTGATAACTTGTTCGACGACTCAGGACTTCTCTGGCTCTCACCTCTTCAGGTTAGTGTAGAGACAAGCCCCAAAGCTGTCCCGATCCGTAAGACAACAAAATTTATCATCCACGCATAGCTATGGATGACTATTGTAACGCCGTTCCACAAGCAAGGTTAAATTTAAATTTTGATCAGAGCCTCCAATTTAGTCCTAATTATCACAGGTTGTGCCGAAAAAGATTTTACAACTGTTACACCTAATACAGCTTTTTGCTGGCGACAAATTTCATATTTTCTAGAGAGCTCTGACTGCGTCACATTATTCTTACATCAGTATGGAACATGATGCATCATTCAATACCTGGCTACGTCATGATATCTCATATCGCAAACTAAAATATTTTTACTATAACGACCGCCTTTAATCTTAAAGTCCTATCAATTAGCAGTAAGTATTAACTATTTAATTGAATTAATATTCTCCCAAACTAGAATAAAAGTAATTTTACAGCGCACTTACTTGAGCCATGTACCTCCATCAATTTCCTCCAATAGCAGTTAAACACTTCACATCCTAACACGTCTAACAATTCGCCATCTTTGCCGCTATTCCACTTGAAATGTAACAAGTGACTAACGCCGTGCTACACTAATGGTTGATGTGTGTCTAGAAATTTGGGTGAGTTAATTAAGTGCCATAGTTTTTGCCACAGTTAATTATATTAGTAATAATACACGTAACTAATAAATTTTATGCCAAAATCCAGGATCTGATATAGAATTTAATATAATTTTACAGAGTAATCACATTCGTAATTAATATTGATTCAAACGTAGCATTACTTTTAAGTATAGTGCTCAGATATAGTATAACCTCACCATCTAGAGGTTTGCATTATATTATCATTAACATTTCAATAAATAAACATTAAAAACCAACATTCAAAAACAAATCAAATCGAACACGTATTAGAACGAATGGCACGATTCTAGTAAACGGAGACCATTCAAACAAACAAAAGAAATAATAACAATAAAGTTAGGTACCGATAAACGGTACGTTACACTGTATACATTTTATAGTTTTTTTAGTAATAATAATAATGATAATAATTTTATTGTCCTTGAACCAATTATGGCAATAGACAACGTCAAAATCTACAACAAAATATTACAATATGTTAAGTATTACGTTTAATTTGCACAAAGTATTCATCTAATGAATAAAACGGCCTTTCTAGTAGCCAATTGTATAATTTGTTTAAACACATTCATGGAACTTGAAATTAATTGACTTGGTAACCCATTATACAATTTTATGCCTAGTACATCATAGTTATTCTTCGACACATTGAGTCTCTTATGTGGTACATCTATATTTATTGTACCTTGTATTCTACGAATGCAAGTTGTATCTGTACTGTAATTCAGGTAGTGTGTTTTTCACAAAATAGCTGTATATATATATATATTTATCACAGTTAATATTCTCAAATTTTTAAATAAAGGTTTACAATGCACTGTTTGATGTGAATTTGTCATAATTCTAATTACTTTTTTCTGGATTAATAGGATATCATTAATACGTGAAGCTTTTCCCAAAAGAATATACCGTATGGGAGAATACTTTGAAAGAATGCAAAATATGCAGTTCTTATATAACCATCCGATACATAATGTTTCAGTCTTTTCAGAAGGTAGACAACTCTAAACAATTTACTAGCCATATATTGAATATGTGGTTCCCATGATAACCTCCTATCGACATAAACACCCAGAAACTTTACATTATTTGTGATGTTAATATTTGAAACTTCCCTCAAGCCAAATAACATGTTTTTTGCTTCTATTGAGATGAAGACAATTAGCTTGAAACCACAAACTTGCTTCAGTTAAAACACTATTGCCATGTGCACAAGATTGTCTATATCGTGGTTTATGTTCACACAAGTGGAGTCATCAGCATACAATTTTGATTGAACTTGTACACAACTTGGTTGATCGTTTATCATTATGGTAAATAAAAGTGGACCAAGCACCGACTCTTGAGGGACCCACACATTAGACTTTTCTTTTGAGACTGTATACCGTTTGTAAAGACAACTTGCTTTCGGTCTTCCAAATATGTTTTAATTAAGGTCAATCCAGTGCCATTTATGCCATAACTAGTTAATTTATTCAACAGTAGACTGTGGTCTACGCAGTCAAAAGCTTTGCTCAGATCACAAAATGTAGCATGAGCAAAGAACCGATTTTCAAAAGCTTGTGTAACCTCTCTCACCAGCACGTCAAGGGTGTTAACCGTTGATAAGCCTGCCCTCAAACAAAATTGAGATTTACTTATTATGTTATACTCATTAAAAGATTTACTTAGCTGAGAATACATAACTGCCTCTTTTATTTTTGAGAAAATAGGGACTAGAGAAATTGGTCGGTAACTACTTGGATCACTCTTATCACCTTTCTTATAAAGTGGAACTACTTTACTCACTTTGAGCACATTTGGAAAATATCCCTCAATTAAGTATTTATTAATACAAAAAGTGAGTGGAAATAATATATGATCTATTACTTTTTTAGTCGTATTACTTGATAAATCATATATGTTGGTACTCTCAGAATATTTCATTTTATTAACTATATCCTGTATTTCATTAGGAGTACCACTTACAAGATTAAATATAAAGTTAGTATGCTGTACACATTTAAGTATTGTGGTGTTTGACCCTGGTGTAGTTGAGAATGCTATATTGCTACGTATTCTGTCAACAGATTGCATAATATATATATATATATATATATATATATATATATATAATTTATTGTGTGTTATAGGAATTGTTTGTTTCTTATTCTCTTTTGCGACAGAGTTTATTACCTTCCATGCGGCTTTGCATTTATTACTAGATGCTTCAATGTTGTTCAAAATATGTCTTTTCTCAGCTGTAATTGTGGCAAGTTTGTATTCCTTCTTAGCATTTATATTTGCATCATTTGTTGTTTTAGACATTACCATTACTATATCGATTATACAGTATCATTAGTTTATATTTCTTGATGCTATTATATTTGTATGCGGGTTTAGGTTTTATGGGTTTTCAAAATGTTTACTGTGTCATACAGTGTGCTGCTCTTTGAAATTCATTTGTTCTCAATGGGTATATTGTCTAATGGATATTGTTTTTCAATGTCTAATGTTATTGATGTTCCTCGTTACTTTTGTTTTTAGGGCTAGTTTTGTAAATTACGACATAATAAATTATTCGAAATTAATCATTAACCAAAATTCTACTTGCAGTGAAGCATTTCTTCTAATAATATATATATTCTAAAGCAGTGGCGTAGCACAGTTTTGTGGGCCCCCCTGCAAAGTATAGAGAAGGGGCCCTAGTTGTAAAGCCGATAGAAGTAATGTTGAGGTTCTACTTCTTTAAATCTTTATTCATCGCAAGACTTCGGGGGCCCCTATACCTCGGGGCCCCCCCGCACTGCGGGGGTTGCGGGGGCAGCTGCTACGCCACTGTTCTAAAGTAATGTACGTTTGGAGGGTATAAGGGCTCTGTCCCCACTGTTATTTTATAGTTTAGATTATTGGAAGAAATCCTTTTATGCAAGGGGTGTTTCGGTTAGTTAATAGTTTGAAATAGAGTACTTTGTCGTTTTTCACCTAACTTGGCCGCTGAGTGATGGATCTGGAGGGGGACCTGTGTTCTAGAACCTTGCCTTGTATTGCTGTTTGTTTGTTGTTATTTTATTGCCTAGAATTAGCGTTCTTTCATTTCCGTCGTTCATTTTTAATTGTTAATAATAATAATTTCTTATTTTCATGCTTTGTTTGTTGTTGGAAATGTATTCGTCTGTGTTGTATTCGCAAAATTAGTATATTCCAACTGTTAAGTGTTGGAAGAACGCTTACCATCTTATGTTTCTAATCAAGATAATAAACAACCTGCTACAGTAATATGTAAATATGCTTTTAGAACAAGGATTGAGAACAAAGCTGCCTATCAAACATATGTCCCTGGGACATCAAAAATTACAAAACACATACGAAAATACTTCTTTCAAGTATTTCTTGCTATATAAGTTGGTACGTAAATTCATGAAATATGAATTTTCTTGGCTGGAAGTAAACTCTTGCTGTTTTAGAAAGTGCTCCTTAAGGAAGGAGTTGCATTAACAAAGCAAGCAGATGACAAGCAGAAAGCAAGCAAGTAAGTTCAATGAAAGCAGATTGACTTCGAGAGAGCTGAGTATAACTATAGCGTTTGGACATATGGCATACAAATTGAAGAACATAGATCACAAATCAACTTACGCTACGTAGTGTGTAAAACGGTACGAATGCTATCTAACCGAGTCCGGCAGGAGCGCGAGCAGTAATGAGGTGCGCTCATACGGGAGGCGCGTGAGCGACGATGGGTTGATGCATAAACGACGCTAGTGGAAAAACACTGCTTTAAGAAACATGTCTTGTGACACTTATGTGAACACTTTGTAGATTGGCTTCATATTTCTGCTTTCATACTTCACTTCATCGTGTTTTTTATGGACTACTCTGTGACAAAAGAAAGAGTACATTTTATATTTCTCACTACTGCTTTATTGTGCATATAACAGATTAGATTTGGACATATTTTGATTACTTTAACATTTTGCTTCCATGGACTTTACAAACTTATGTCAGCTTTAAATGGGATTGCACCCAGATTTTTCTGTTTTACCACACTTGCTCGGGACAATTCTCCTCTTATTAGTTTCCGCTCTACATTCATATTTTCTCTCCATTACTAAAACATACACGCAGTAGGTTATTTATTAAGACAATGGGTTATTATGCTTAAACACTGTCTTATGCTCTGTTGTCTGTTTATCTAATATTGTATCAATATGCAAACTCGAATAGACCAGCCATTAATTTCGTTTTTCTCCGTAATTAATTACTCTACATTGATTAGCTTTATTACCTTTTGTTACTCTCATGCTGACACTCCGTCTGATTCTGTTATTTCTCCGTAAATTTTGCACTTCGGTACCGCCTTCTGTAGTAGTAGATGCAATTATTTATGTGAGCGACACATTTGTAACTCAATGAGGTAATTAGAAAATGCGTGTAATCATCACAGAGTTGTAATCTTTCGAAAGAAAAACTTTGAAGAAAACTTGTAACGATGTATAGGTAAACTTTCGTAGTTGGTATTCTTGCATGTAGTAAAAAAATATGAGAAACGTGATGGAATCGTCAAACAGTAATTTGATTTATATAATTCATTGTAAAATTAACCGAAAATTTAAGGAAGAATGTGTAAAATTGAAGATCAAGTGTAAATTTAAACTGGATGAGTCAATCAACGCACGACAATATAATACAGTACAGTGCAACTACTTACATATTTTCGGCGATTTCAGTCCAGAAATATGACTTATCTCATTATTTGAACTACACATATATGAATATGCATGTAAAACAAATACAGCAAAGGAAAGAAATTGAAAACGCAAAATATAAAGCAATGTTTATTTTTGTATTTTTTTTTTTAAATCTGCGACATTCGACAATTTGTAATAGCACTCGAAAGTGTAGAAAAATCTGGAAATATCTAGATGCTTATGTGATGCAGCTATTGAGTACTTTCTCAATGAATGAGCCATGCAGGCTCCGAAGATTTTGGAAATTTAAAAAGTACCATGTAAATTTTTTAACTGATTACACTAACATATACATATGTAGTATTGGGTAGTAAATTGACAGAATACATTAAAATAAAAATGTAAAAGCTTATAAAAATTTAAGTCGTGCTGCTGGTCTAGTGGCTAGCGTGTGTGCCTATAGCATAGTCCTAGATTCGATTCCCAATGGAGAGCACAAAAAGTAATTTCACGATCATTCCGTCTATTTTCGCCTAAAAGCTATATTGGTGGGACGTTAAACTAAATATTTTATTTCATTTCGTCAAAAAAAATATATATAAAAGCTTCAAAAATCAAGGCCTACAGTTTAATGACAGAATTTTTTTTTTTTTTTCCACGAACATTTTGAAATAACAGCGAAAAAGATAAACCTTTACTATTAAGAACAGAGAATACAAAACACAATCGCAAACCTGAGTTCGATAAATATATACTGGGTAACCGTAAGGGGATCAGAATCAGACAAATTAAAAATATTAAAAAACCAAACTTAAAGCATAATTTTATTAAAGTTAACTAAATTGTAAAATATTCCAGCGTAAACTTTCTATATAAAGTGCAGGAATAATATCTTGATATGTAGATGTTCAGAAGAGAATCTATGTATACTAAAAAAAGGAAGTAACAGTAGAGCAGTTAGCATGTCTGGAGTGTTTTTCAATAAAACAATATACGCAATACGTTATAATCTTGAAAAGAGAATAGGAAAATGCGAAAAGGCTAGGGCGAGTGTACCATTTTATAATCGCATTCCTTTTTAAAGGTAATTTTAGATCTTTACATACTAATTCTCTGCTCGTACCCAAACTGCTCTTGAATAATGGTTTGAACGTATTTGTCTTCGAAGAACAATATTCACGTGTCCCACTTGATACATAAATTTAGATATTTAAAAGAAAATTTCAGTTTCCCAGAGAGTGGTAACTGCACGAAAGGCACCTCCAGAATTACTGCATATCTCAGACCCTATATTTGCCAAGTTCCATCGAATGTCGGTCAGTAGACATGGATATAGGAAAAAATCTTATCGAACCAAGCACAAAATTTTCAGCTAACACATCTTCCTTCAGGATTAGAAGTGGAAAGCTGATCGAAAAAGGGAGAGTTACAACAAAGATATGTGATTTATAATAATAGTACAGACTCAAAATTAACATTACCAAAGCTGACTTTACTTTTCCTTCTTCCGGATCAGAAGAGAGACTTTTAGCAAATTGTAAGTGCTCTATCTTACAGGAAGATAAGTGATTGAGGGGAAACAATCATGTGCACAATTACACATGTAACATACAGTACATCATCACAAGACAGCGAAAAAACACAAGACGGGCAGTCAAAGAAGTCTCTGAAAAAGCAATAAGACGTTTTCGTTCAGGCATGTGCATTATAGTCAACTGTTATTGCCTGCTAGATTATATCAGAGAAGCACAAATATTGGCTCAATGTTTTCAAGTAAGGCCTCGTATATACAAGTCTGGACACACTCTTCATAGTTGGGAATGACTACAGGCATTTGGAAGCTATCTTTGCTACGGGTATTAAGGGTAAGAATACACAAAACCTCATTAGATGGTCATTGTAGCGTTCGCTGTTGAATTGAAGTATTTTATATAGGATACGAGTCTCGTAAGCTGTCTTTTGATACTAGAAGTCTGTCAACGACATTTATCCGGTATCCGTTTCCACCTAGCTTTACAAGACTCATTTCCATGAATTCCTGTGTTGGGAAGAAAATTATAAGTCTACACATAAATCGTTTTGTTTGAAATAAAATCAGTTTCAGCCGAGCTAGTAATCTGCCAATTCAGATGGGGGTTGGAGAGGTACCACTATTTAAAATTATTGTTTTGGCCAATATTAAGTTTGAACTATATCAGTATACTCGCTTAAGTTCTAAATATGTACTTATTCAAAAATAAGAATAGTCTCGCACTATCAAAATAGTTAAGTCCGATATATTTCAGAGCGAATTTTATTCAGTTCTGCATTTTTTGTAGCAATTCTACTTCTTTGTATAATAAGGTATTTCCATACGTAGTGAGAATGTTCAGAATGTCGTGATGGCAAACTATTGTTTCAGTGAAAAATCTGGACCTTATAGCTTCCTAGCATTCCCGTTGGGAAAAAGAAGTTTTGAGAGCTATGGCGCTAACTTGTTTTCATGTGTGTCAAATGCATAACATTGACTTACATCATGTGACTTCTATATACTAGCCATAATTGATGGTTTAGTTAAAAATAAATAAAACTGTAATCATTTGGAGGCCAATAAAATATTTTTCCTTATCTTTTCAAGATAAATACATTTCTATTTCCACTGTTTTTTTTAATTATTTCCTTTTCCACTTGGAAAAAAAGGCTGTTGGTTCATTTTGTTGAAAAATGAATCCAAAGGATGGCGGTCTGTAATGGATCACTTTACCTGCTTCCATCTCGCCTTCAAAAATCTTAAATGTCCCTTTTTCCATACCAAAACATTTAAAAATATTTGTCACAAATCGAAATGATTTGGCTCAGAAGAACAACTGGATATATTTTGTCTCTGCGGCAAAATACTTAGTGTTTATTTCACTGTATGCGGAGTTAGTTTAACTTCAAAGTTCATAACTTGTTCTGTGCTCTTAACATCAAAATATACAGAAATATCTTACATAATGCAGAATATCTTACATTATTAAATAAAAGAAGTTGTTCATATGTGATTATGGAATCAACATAACAACTCTGAAGAAGCTGAAATACGCTGTTGTGTATTCAAATTTAAATGTAGTTGAATCAGGGATACTTCACAACTAAGAAGGTAAGTGCTTTAGCACTAAGCTCCGCGATCCCATTCTTCAATGGTAAGTGATATCACAAAGAAATACTCGATTCGACTCTCACAGCATTTTCATCTATACGTGCATATCGGTATTAACTGCATTTATTTGGTAAGTTCGATTGAAAACTAATGCCAGTTCATAAGTCTGTTTCTCCAAGGTTGTATTATAAGCTCCAAGATCTGATTCTGTATTATAAGCTGTGTTTAGATCTTGTATCTTCTGTGATTGAGTGTTTACTATTTTGCAGTAACGAGTTTAATACTCAGTTTAAATACGTCTGTTTCGGATTCCGAGTTAAATTAGTTGCCCACCGTTATATACTAATGGTTAAAAGGTAGTTCGATTCCTGACATTTGAATTTTCTTAAATTTATTTGATATTCGTTGTCTTAGACTAAGGATTGTGCGATTAATATGAAAGTTGCCAAAAGAAACTTCTCGTAACGCGTTGTATATGTTGATTTATGAGTAATAGTAATACATGGGACAAATTGCAGTTATATTACAGATATTTTTTAAGAAAATAATTTCGTGTCATTAAATTTTGTACCTTTTTCTATTTCCTTGTAGATGCTGTTCTTGCAACAACGTTGAACAAGAAAAAGTACAATAAAATGATCTTTTTACATATATTTTTGGTAACGTCACATTGAATATTGGGAAACTACAGAAATATAGTAATCCATAATGGAAGAGGAGCGTAGATCAGATTGTGAATTTACTTTGGTGGTTACTAACCAAATATTTCTTAAAGTTGAAAATAACGATTCTTTTATTGACGAGAACTCTTTGAAAGGAAAGAATGTAATGTGTTCTCGCACAAAAAATTGTGAGATCCCAGTATTCACAGATGACAACACAGAGAAAGATGAAAGTATGAGTTGTACTTCCGCTTCAAACGAATTTGGTTCGATCAAGGCAGACTGTAAAATAAAAGAGGAAGATTCCTATATAACTATTTGTGAGAACGAGATAAAAATTGAAGAAACTGACGAGCCTGAAGAATCAAATGAAACATCTGTAAGTAACATAGAAGAGGGAAGAATAGAAGATACAAATGAAGTCGCAAGGTAATTATGTATACAGAATAAAATCTTTAGTTCTTACCAGACACTTTGCTTATTGCACATAGAATCTCGAAACAAATCATCGGCATTTGCAAGCACCAAATTTACTGTTTTGAATTTAGAAAGTCAATCGATTATAGTTTTCTTAAGAGTTACAATTGTTTTCTCAGATTCTGAATATGCTCAAAAGATTAGGAATTTTCGTTTCACTTATCAAACGATTGCCTTTGACTTAAGCTAGAAAGCTATATGTTGCATAAACTGAAAATATATGTAATGATAATACAACTGGTCGTTTATCTCTCCTAAAGCTAAGAATTTTATCATTTTTCGGAAACATAGTTATAAGACTGATCGTTCGTTTATTCATTCGTTGTAGAGAAATTCACAGCATCGACAGGATATTTTTGAAGAAAACAAGCCATAGGCTATTTAGATTAAAAAAAGAGTGTGTTAAGGAAATATATCAAAACTTACGACTAAAATAGAGTATCTCAGAAGTTTCTTAATTTAAGATAATGGCTTCTCATTGAAAATAATTGAACATGTGGTTCAGTGTTTTCGAAAATTCCGCTTGGATTAAGAGAGCGAGACAATTTCAATAATACTTTAACATGTTGACAAGTTACGTAAATCCGTACCGTTGAACTGTTTGATGAATTTTGGATCATAGTATCTATCCCGAACTGACATTTTCCATTCTACTTCGATCAAAGTTCACCATGTAAGAGGTAGGCAGATTTAAAGTTCATGACAAAACTAATTACAAATGTAATTCGGTGTATATAAACTGCACGTGAGAAAAAATTGTACCTGTGTTCCAATGGTTTGAAAACTCCACTTCTTAACTGCATAAAGTGCAATTTGTGTAATATTTTATTATCTCACTTTGTATTAATAATTATTATTTTTATTGTATCACGGTGTTATTTTCTTACTTTATTTTAAGTGGCAAAAATAAGGAAACGCTTGAAGCGGGTACGATATTTTTAAAACTATTTTACACTTTAGTGGTAATGGGTTTCTATAATTATACTTTGGTCGATATGCACTTCATAACGAAGGAAGGGAAGGGTTAAATAATTCATTAAGAATAATGACATCACCATTTGAATTAAACTTGTGAACGTATTTAGTACCTCGGTGAATTTAGGCTTCGCGATTGCATTGTGGTTTAAAGAAGAATTTCAATAGGCTCAAATATATTTTTCAAATGTTTTCTTGACCCTATCTTTCGTATTCGAACACCCGCACTTCAGCTATTTTTAAATAATAACTGTATGCTGCATGTTCTATTAAATGATAAAGTTTTAGATTTACTCAACTAAAGAGAAGTGGCATGTAGCGACAGGAAATCGATTTTTTTTACTAAGGATTGCTAAATATTACTGAAGATTTGAAATATATGCAAGAGGATATATTTTGATTTTGTTTTCAAAATGTTTCCTTTGCGCTATTCTCATTACAATTTCGAGACTATTTCAGAGCAGTTTCGGCAAGGTGCTTCAAATATTTTTATTATTATTATTTTAATTTTTTGCAAACTTTTGAAATCTGCAGCAAGAATTTTAATTTTTACCCTTTTGAAATAACATGATTCAGATCAAATGCTTCCTGCCAAAGGGTGAATTTTATAGGAAAATGCATCTTATTCCTTAACTGCAGTTCGAGCCTGGATTAAAAATTTACACGTTCCATATTAAATTACCGACTTGCGATATAACCATAACACATTGATTGTCTTTTAGAATTTCAATATACAAAATTTGCCATAAGCCTGAAACTCTTTTAAAATACAATCGAAGTAAAATACCTGGTATGAATTATAAATCGGTGTACAGTGTTACAAAAAAAAAAAAAAAAAAAGTAGCAAAGAGTATTTTATAGGCTAGCTGAAACAATAGTGTTCGGTTTATCATCCAAGTTGTATGAAACGCAAATATACAGCTTAAAGTGTTGTGTAAAGTACATGGTCTCCTGCCTGGAATCGAACCTGATTTCTCCCGACCAAGGAGACGTGTACACTAACCACATAACCGCGAGGAATTTCTCGAAAACTAAGATATCAACTCGTGTGAAAAAGTTCATGAAGTGGTATATCTCTTAATTGCTACATTAATTTGGGTTATAATTCGATTAATAATTTGTCTATAACTATACTGTGAAGCATTATTTCTTAACCCTTTCGGCGCTGGTGGTAACATGTGTACATCATATTTTAAAATTAATATTATGCCTCTGGAGGTTTCAAAATGGCAAGGGTTTCATGTCAATATTCTTTGAACATGTCTAAATCACTTTCCGCTATTTCTCTGGTGCTTTCATCTGTTGTCCAGAAGCTACGCACATTTCTTGTAGAGTACTTGCAGGAGCTATCACAATGAACGAAGCTCAGCCACATAGGCTGTTTTATTCTTGGCGAAACAAAGTACTTGCAATAAATCCTCCTCCTGCCTTAGTAATGTGTTTTGAGTTTCTAAACTATAAGTAATATATTGATGTTTTCGACTAATGCTATTTTGTATTTTACATACGTATTTCAACAATAGCGCACGCAAATTTTATGTCCATAATTCTGCAAACCCCACCCGAGAACAAAATAACAGTTGTATTTCATTTGTTAAGTCAAAAAGGGTAATTAGACAAAAATATAATGGGTCAGTGAACAAAAAATCAGGACTGAAAGGGTTAACGTGCAAAGGACCGAATGGAACACAATATTGTTTAGCAGCAAGGATCAAAGTATGATGGAACTGATTTCTGATTCGCTAAATACATTTTTCTGTAGGACTTCACAAATAGAATATTATTGCGTAAAATCTCGTGTGAATGTAATCAGTAAAACTATCGGCAAAATAATCTTTAAAGCTTTTCAGTAGAGAAATTTTACATAACTTTATCAACGCGACATGGAAGAACCTGGTTCGATTCCATGTGATTTCATATCCCATGTGAAATTGCAGATGCACATATGAAAGAAGTTCGTTGATAAACGGGACGGTAAGTTCCAGTCCTATTAGATCATCCATGAGAGGCCATGTCATTATTACGTACTTCTCTGATACTTTGTATATATATAGGGGAGAGTGCTGAACCTACGGCCAGTGCTCATCAAAAATCATATGTTCTCGGGAAAGATCTGGAATTCCTTAGAGAAGAGTTCGTTCCTACCCCTTCAGTTCCACACGTGTCCGTGTTCCGAGATCTTAGCCCAGTAAATAGCTGTTTATCTTTTAACGTTTTCATGAGGTCAAATTAAAAAAAAAATACAGAAACAAACTGTAATTTTCTCTCCCCTTCAGCGCACGCAAAAGTACCCACAATTCATTAGAACTATTGGGAGTGATTCTATTGATTGATTTCCGATTTTTATTTCGATGAAGCCATGTTGGGTTTGTCACCGACAACCGATAAAGTAAAGATTGCGAGTACTGTACCTACGGCCATCGAATCAGCTGTACCTACGGCCACAGCACTAAGGCCCGTGAAAAAGTAGCCGATGACAATGAAGCAGGATCATCCTTGAAGAACAAGGATGAACAGCATTTAGAACCAGCAACAGGCATAAATCAACAGGAGCCTCATATATCGGAAGCCACCATTATGCCTGGAGGTCCATCAGCATTCTATTTGATATCGCCAAAAGTTTTAAGACCTTATCCCAAGTCCCCTCCCCTAAAATCGAATTGGCGGCGGCGACAGAAAGTCAGTTCAAGGATTCTGACAAACTCATCAGTGATTTGAAACTAGCAAAAGCCTATTAGGAAAAATAAGAAAAGCTTCTGAAGAAAACTACAAAAGGAGCAGCACCATATCTAGTAAATAAACAGACTACAAAAGGGGCCTTGACATTCACGAGTGGGTATCTTAAGAAGGTGCGATAACCAAAAGTTGGATACACTACACGTCAATCCCATCTTCTCTCATTTTCTGTTGGTTTCAGAGATTTCAACTTGGGTTAAAAATAAAAATTTCATTTTTCAGAGAAATGTGTGCGATTAACAAGCATAAGCCTTGGTAACTTTTTCTAAAACATCTGTTTCCTTTACCAATCTGTTTATTAACAAAATAAAATGTTATTTGTGGCCTATTCTTTACTATTTTTTCCAATTTCAACGACTTCGTGATTTTAAGTAATAGGTGGCCGTAGGTACAACAAGCAAACAGTCAAATCCAAATTTTGGCCGTAGGTACAGTACCTTTCCCTATATATTAGCTAAGCAGAATCGAAGGTTTTGCGCTGGAAAAGTGGAACGAAAATTTTTCTTCCAGTTCATAAAATTGCTGTATTTAACGTGTTAAAGCAAAATACTTTATCTTGATAACAATACCTGTCTCGTAATACGTCTTGTCGATAATACGATTCCAAACGTTATAAAACAAATTACATGTGACTCAATGGTTGTAAGTTCCAGTATGTACTTTACTTTTTTGAAACAAAATTTGAGTTCATATTCTTACTTTGTGGATGACTATCTGCAATTACTTAATTCCAATCTCATATTTTTTTTATGGAACACTAATTTTTATTTGTAATATCTGAAAAATTTTCTCTTTTTCTATTCGGGTTTTATCATTTTACTACGATTCTGTTCGTTCTAGTACTGAGTTTAAGACGAATAGTTGTGTCTAAATTAGCAGTATGGTTCAACATTTGTTAAAACTGTCTTTCGTTAGTATTTTTGTGTGGGCTTGTTATTTCTTTCAGCGTCTTGTTACTTAACTTCAGTTGCGTTGTAATTTTGTTAGAAACAACCAGTTTTGCAACCACGGGAGCTTGCCCCTGAACTTTTGTTACCCCAAGGACACAATATTTCATTATATGCTACATAACCCAAAATGTGGAATTTAGAAATTATAAGAAATAGCTTAACTTCAGTTAAATCGCTTCCATTTCAATTTTAGTCGCTTTTAAGAAAATACGAGATGATGAAATGCATAAAGCAGCTAGAAAACCAATGATACATAAACATAATACTTATTTTCTCAATGGTATTTTTATAAAAGTTTTTCGGTAATTCCCCAACCGACATCATATGTAAAATGTAGTGAGTGGAATTGATTGACGGTATTCTTAGAAAGGCTAGTGGAGCAAAACACGGATTTAATAAAAAAAAAAAAAAAACGATGTCAGAAAGGATACAAAACAAGTGCCAAAACACAGATTACAACCCTAGTTATGACGTTTTTTGTTTTTAGGTAAAAGATTTGGAGCTAACGGGTGAAAATGGCTTAGACAACCTAACAAGAACCAGTAGGGAATTAATATTTTTTGAAGACATGATTGTTCTTTTTACGTCCCAGATTATGTACCGAGACTTAGCGAGACGATGATGATGAGCAGTGTTTCATTCAGAAACAATGTTCCGGGAGAACTCTGCTGGTACTATTCCGTTTATTATTATATTATAGACGCTTTATTTTGGGCTCCTCCGGGGGCACTATCAGAGCTCCAGTAAGCCAGTGCCCCAAAAACATGTCTTGAAGAAACGCTGATGATGAGTAATGAAATAGAATGAAAATAGTTGGAAACGGGAGAACCCGGAGGAAACTACACACCTGCACGGTATTTTTCTACGTCAAATTATACTTGACGAGTGCTAGGATCGAACCAGGATTCCACACACCCAAGGTGAGCGCTTTATTACTAGACCAACGCCTTCTCCAAGACAGCGTTGATGTAGGTAGTTTCGGTTTTCAGTTGCTCGAGAATGCCAAAGTATGTATTATTGAGTGTGAGATTTAATCGATGCCATTGTCGAACACGAGCCAAAACATCTCCAAAAGTTCGCAAAACTTTTGCTCTTCAGCAAGATATAGTTCCACTGCACGTTGATATGATTAAGAACGCATGATTCAATATGCAGTAATTATAGTACACAATTCTCAAACATTAGAATACGTACTTTGATGCAAGCGCCTTAAGAAATACTAGTTAATTCCCTTGCTACACTGTGAAGGAAAGATATCACTTCCCGAGATAAAATATTTTATCTTTGTATAGTACTGGTCAAAGGAATACGGGTATGGATTATCACTTACAATCTTTATCAGGCAGAATGCACGACGTTGGACGTATACATATCACAATCAGTAAAAAATTCTTTTCAACGTTTTTCTTTTCTTTTTTTGACCATCTAGACCTGTACGAACAGTATAGGCAAAATTAGTTCTATGTACACATTTTACAATCTTTTGTCAACGGAAAATGATTTAAGTTAGTTGAGGACACGTAATATCCTATTGTTACTCAGTTTTTTGTTTTTGTTTTGTTTCTTTTAATAAGTTCTGTGTATATGAGTTCCCATTGCGACAACTTTATCCATGTCTGTTAAGGAGTTCCGAAAGTTAAATATTTCGAGAGACATAGAAGTTCAGCCATATCCCTTATCTTGCGTGTCAGTGTTACATAATTAGGAAATATCTGTACTACGTCAGATTTTTGCTCTGAAAACAAGGTAATCAAATATATGATTACATGTTAAAATTCTTTAAATAAAAGCTTCCTATTTCTTTTATATTGTCTGAATTTCTACATTGCTAACCTCTCAAAAAAAATTTACATATGTATAATGTGACTTATATCAACATCTAATATTTCAGGGCACATGTTAAATCGAGAAGAAACAAGGTGAAACTATCACGAAAGCTACAACGCATTTGTCCAATTTGTGGCAAATCCTTAAAATCCAGATTAAAAAGACATATAAAAACTCACAATGGTGAAAAACCTTATAGTTGCAAAGAGTGTGGAAAATCATTTACTCGAAACTTTATATTGAAGGCACACAGTCTTAGTCATCAAGATCAGAACCCGTTCGTATGCGTCGAGTGCGGTAAAACTTTGAGTGGTAAATATTCATTAACAACACACATGTTAACACACAAAGTTGAAAGGCCGTATGCTTGTACGGATTGTGGAAAAGTTTTCAATAATAAATATACGTTAAAAAGACATACGAAGATTATTCACTCCGGATATAAGCCACATTGTTGTAAAGTATGTGGAAAGACATTTAGTTTAAAAGCAAATTTAAAATCACACATGTTAACTCACACAGGTGAGAAGCCACATGTTTGTGATCACTGTAATAGATCATTTACTGACAAACTTACATTAAAACAACATTTGTTCATACATCTATATGGTAGCCAGGAGTCTAAGTCGGTTTACTCTAAAAAATATGGATTTGAAAAGCAGACAACAAATCATATAAGTGAGGAATCTTACACATGCGAAGAGAGCAATAATTTTTCTAAAAAATCTCCATCAAATGTACTTAAACCAAAGCGTACACGAGAAAGACCATATCTATGTTTATATTGTGGAAAGACGTTTAGTCTTATATCTGCCTTAAATAGACATACATTGACACACACAGATCCGAAACTATTCATGTGCGAAAACTGCGACAAGGCATTCACTACATGTTCCAAGCTGAAAGTACACATGCTATCCCATACGGGGGAGAAGCCTCATGCATGCAATATTTGTAACAAAGCTTTTAGTGTTAAATCTTCTTTAAAAAGGCATATGTTTACGCACTTCGTTTAGAGAGTACACATTTCCAAAAATTCCAATGCACATTCATCGTAATAAACATTCTAAAACCACACTGAAGCGATGTTTTAATGCCTCTGAGTATTTTAGAGTCTAACGGAACAGGAATCTTTAAAGTAATCTAGGAACGTAATTTAGCTAATAAGACATCTGGCAGTGTGTTGCTATGTTTATATTTAGGTTAGGTTCTACATTAAGGGGAAAAATAGGCATATAGAAGAACTTCTCATTCTCCCCAGCTAACAAGATTTGATGTTAAACCTCATTTAACAAAGATGTGTTAAGTCAATGATCAGAGAATCCACAAAACCAAAAAATAAACTTTTATCTTTTCATAATGCACCTGTGGTAATAATCAAACAGATTTAAAATTGTAACAATATTTCTGTTACTGACATAAAACGTGGAATACATGAGAGAGACTATCTTTCTAACTATTTGGCTAATTTACTGAAACATGTCTTTATATAGTCGGCTTAACAGAACATGTTGGTAGTGGATGTGAGGGTTTCATAACTCCCGTATGAATGAAGTTTAAACGTAAATTGAAAAGAGTTATACTTCCAATATTATTCTAGTGGAGGTACGTTATTACATCTAACCTAGTAAATACTTAGGTTGGCATCACAGTAATTGAAACAATTTATTCAATATTTCGTATTCAAATTGAAACTGAGTGTATGTTTCAGCTATGGTTATAGATTCGGGTGCGTTCAATGATTGATTTCTATACAGAATCAGTAGTTTTACTGGTTGATTGAGAATAGGGAATATGTAGTAAAAGAAGGCTTTCAGTGTACGATTAAATTTATTTAAAAATATATTACAGTAGAAAGGCTATGCTGACTTATCACATGCCTAACTGTGTCATCTATTAAGTTAAATATTGGATTCTAAAGTTTTTTAATGAATACCATTATAAGCCATGTGAATCGTTTCCTTTCAAGTGTATTACCACTTTTAGTATAAGTTTTATATTTTTAAAATGCAATAAATTAGGAAGTATTAAACATTGCGATTTAGGGGCCTTGTGTAATATGATGTGAACTGTGCTGATTCGTATGCGTCTCTTTAGTAGATTATAGTTCTATCAAGCGTACTTTTCATGTATACTTTACACAAATTTCGAACACTCAGATTTAGTATTTACATCACAAATTTTGACAAACCGAGTATTAATAATAGCAAGAAAAAAGTATATTTTTAAGAACAGTAGTGTTTGCTGTATGATGCTGGTTTCTGCAACTAGATATGTAATATCTGGTGCAATGTTAGAAATATATTTCGTTAAATCTGGTTTGATATCAATTGATTTTTATGTTTTTCCTCTTCGCGATAGTACAGCAATTTTTTCTTGAAGTAATATGTAGTAGCAAAATTGATTGCTTTTTAATAGCTTTCCTTAGCAATTCAGCATAAATACTTTCCACAAACAACCAAAATTTTAAAAAGGTTATCTTGTTGGAAAGCAATTTTCATGGATCCACTGCATAATGATTCGTCAACTTGTTTCTCTTCCGGTAGAAATTTCGACGAATTCAGATACTCTTTTCAAGTTTATTTGCTCAAAAATTAAATTTATATGTAGCGTTCATATCTTGTTATGGACTGTAAAGAGGTTCGGACTGGGCAGGGATGCCTGCCGGGTCTCTTTCTCTCCGTCATCCTCTCTCTCTCTCTCTCTCTCTCTCTCTATATATATATATATATATATATATATATATAATGAATATTGAATAACATGGAAAGTAAGGTAAGTTGGAGTACAGTTACTCGTAGTTTGTTCCGTTTTCAGAGTTCGTTGGCCCCCAGGATTGAATGTAGTGTTCGGGTCCCAGGAAACTAACAGTATTATGAAGTCCTGTTTGTGGCTCTTTGTTCGTGGCCTAGTAAGAATGTATTTTAACAATACGAAGAATGAAGCCCCAGCATCATATTCCCTAAATGTGCATTGGGGCCCCATGAATGTCGAAATGAGACTGACTTTTATAAAGTCCTGCTGGGGCCTTCTGTTACTCGTTTGACAAATTATTGCAACACCATAAAGAAACACAACAGGAGCCCCACTATCACTCGTAAATGAAACTGATAACTTTATGAGGAAAAGCCACGCTCCGCGGTCGCATCATGAGGCTCCTACATGCTACGTAGCAAGGGAAGATCGGGCCCTCCAAGTGAGGGTCTTGTCGAGGACCTATACCCCCCCCCCCAGTCCGAGACTAACTGTGTCAATAATCCTTGGAAGCTTAGATTTTATTCATTTGAATGGAAAGCTGAATTTTTATCAGATGTGCAACTTTAGAAACGACATCATTAGAGGTCTATGGAAATGAAAATACCTCTTGATATTTGGGGCTCTGGTCGTTACCTTGGATGAACAAAAATTACCGAAAAGTGAAAATTTTGGAGTCTTTGAGGCCTTCACTATGTCGAAATGGGAATTAACTATACTGGAAAAACATCACCACGTTAGTTATCTACATATTAAGGTAACCAAGAAAGTTATGTCACCTTTTGTGGAGGTCTGTGTTCAATTGACCCTCCCACGCCGTGAGTTGAATGCGAATGGAGATAAGGTGAAGGTTAATTGTTGGTGTGGGTATATCCAACATACTATCTGGTTGTAGCAGTTCACTTCCATCGTGAACTTGCGTAAGAACAGAGTGAACATGAGACCTCCACAGAGCGTCATAAGGTTGTGAATACTGTACGAGGTCAAACGGGTCAAACGCCGCTGCAGCACGGCGGAAGATATGCCAGGCCTTTGGTGAGGGTGTCGTGATTACAAGGACAGTGTAGCGGTATTTTAGCAAGCTTAGGGAGGTGACGAAACACTAGAAGACGCACAACGTGCCGGAAGACCAACACATGTACAAAATGAAGATCTTCAGGCAGCAATTGATGCAAAAAGTGCCCAGAGATGTTAGGAACTGGCAATACAATTCAGTGTGAATGGAGAAACCATTCGGCAGCATCTCTATCAATTTGGGAAGCACTACAAGTGGTTCGGATTCCTCGTTAATCAGTAGGTCCACGTCTCATATAGCCTCGCTGCTGAACGGGACGCTAAACAAAAAGCAACTCAACTCAATTTGGGTCGATGGGTCCCACATGATTTGTCTCTGGGCCAAAAGTCAACGCGAGCAAACACCTGCATTTCTTTGCTGTCTCGTCTGAGGAAGGAGCCATTTCTGGACAGGACGTTGCCATGTTATGAGATGTGGGTCCTGTGCGAAGTTCCATGGTGCTGTCATCACTGGTTAGCATTCCATGAACCGGTTCCAAAACAACCGGAAACAGCACTGCATTAGAAGGTCCTGTGTGTTTGGTAGACTGCTTGCGGCATCGTGCATCGGGAACTGCTACCAGCTGGTGAATGTGTATTGTCAACACTTGAGCCGTGTTCAAGAAAAACTCAAAACTCTGAAGTCAGCACTTCTGAATCGCCAAGTCGTCCTCCTTTCACAAGATAACGCTAAGCCTCCGATGGCTAGGATGATCGGGACACCATTCAATTTCTTGGATGGGAAACTCTATTGCATCCCCATATTCCTCGGAGATTGCACCGTCCGATTATCACCTATTCCATTCCTTGGATAACCACCTTAGAGGACGCCAGTTCAAATCTCTAATAGAGGTTCAAAATGCACTTGACACCTTCTTCGTTTCACGGTCCACCAAGTTCTACCGTGATGGAATCCATGGCCTTCCAGAACGTTGGCAGAAGGTCGTCAATGCTGATGGGGACTATTTTTGATCTTCCAGGTACATCTTAGGTGACATATCTGTGTTCGAAAGTGGTTGGTGAAAAAGCGACAAAGCTTTTTTGGTTACCTTTATACTTTGTTGATTAGTTGGTCACTCACTCGCTCAGGAATTCACGGTACGTTCAGTAATTCAGGGACTACTTCGAAATGGGACCTAACAATGGCGGAAAAAAATATTACCATGTTAGTCATTTACATACATACCCTTCCGTACCACAAACTCAAAAAGCCGATCGTAGAGGCTTTGAAACGCCCGAGGAGAATCATCCGCTGGAATGTGGTTCAGCATCGCCGCTACATTCTCTTGAATCAATAAAGCTTCTTCAAAGCGTTCCAACTTGAGAACAAATTTTAGCTCAGTGAAGAGCATGAAGCATGTTTCTGCTAAATCAAATGAAAACGTGAGTGTTCAGGGATACCGACCTTTTGTTGGTGGCCAAAAACTGACACACAAGAAAGCTGGTGTGGGCCGATGCTAAATCATATCTATACGCTGTCATCTGATGATCCTCGTCTGATAATTCTCGTCTAATTTTCGAGAGTAGAATCGAGACGAGAGGTAAATTTCACGAGTCTCTCAGACAACTCTACTTTATCCCAGTCTTACTTATCAAACTTTGTTTTATTTATATATGAATCATAGCATAAAAATCATAAATTGATAAATGATTGTACGAACACAATGTGGAAGCTTTATCTCTTTTTAAAGATGGACCATACACCATATACTCGAATGATAAATATGGTTTGTGTATTATATGACTCCCTCCATGAACCTCTCGTTACGCTGAAAGATTCTGATAAATTCCAGATGAAATTAATACAAGTGAATTTTGAAACTACAGAAGATTTCCAAACTATCTGAATACAATACTCAAACTTCGAAGTAGTCAGTTACATGTACAACTACTAGTTGTAATAGAGGAATAATATCAAAGAATGAACCTGTTTCTGAGTTCATATTATCTATATAACGTTTCTCGCTATTCCTTACTGTTTTCGTTCTATGGCGATAAATGTTGGAACCAAGAATCGTTAATTTGAACCACTTAAGCTTAAATAGAGAGTTAAGGGAGGGTATAGAACTTATTCTTGGGACGCTGAATCGATTGCAAAAAAAGGTGCTTCTCAATATCTTTCACAGTTCTTGCTCGGAAAATCAGTATTGAAATCAGAAGTACTGTAAATTGAACCACTTCCGATTTCGATAGTGTTGAAGATAGTAATAATATATGTACTCTTGAGAGCATGAATCAATTGCAGAAAAATGTTTTTCGCTATCTATTATCATTTTTATTCTATGGCGATAAATATTGAAACCCGAAATGATTAATTGTAATTACTTCCGGTTTGAATAGAGGATTAATGGAGAAGACAAAACCTGTTTCTGGAACGTTGAATGGATTGCAAAATTCGCATATCGATAACTCCTGTTGTTTTGGTTGTGATATCTGACGACAGACAGACAAATTCGTTCTGTAAAACTTGTGACACATATGCATAGCATAGTTTGGAAATCAAAAAAATCGGTTCATAAATTTGGATGTGAATTTACAAAATGAAACGAGATGAGGACATCTTTTTGGATATTCGAAACTAGAGAAAATAATTCTTCAAAAGCGAGAAAAGATGTGATTTACAAAATTTACAAGGTGAGACAAGGAAACCTTATTTCTCGTTTCGTCTCGTGAATTGCATTATATAACATGCATTTATTATTATATTGGTAATAGTGTTCGATCTGTGTTTATCAAAATTGGAGAGTGCATCTATTACAGTACATTTCTTTGGTTTTGCTACAGTCAATATGTATTATTTATATTGTGCTTATTATTTTATTGCTATAATATTTAATCATTGTTCAAGGAAGACGTTTATACGTTTTACATTGCTCTAGTTTCGCAGCAAAATGTTTACTTTATCTTAATTACGAGAAAGTAAAAGAAAAGTGTGTTGTGAAAAAGATTTTTAAAAATTGACAAAAAAGAGAAAGAAAGAAAGAAAAGAAAAGGAAAAAGGAAAAAAATAGTCGCTGACGATTTTTTTAACAATTTGGAAAGACATAAGACAACGTCGTACAAGCATTGATGGATCGGCTTTACCAGCGGGAGGGTTGTTCGCTGGCGTTATTTGAGTGCTGTTTTGTGGTTTTCAGAGGAAAGGGACCATCCTTTGAGTTCCTGAAACTGTATAAGAGGAGCGAACCAACTATAACAAATTTGTGTTTTGTCTCATGTTCCGAACAAATGTTCGGAACCGCTGTTCTGTCGACTTAACCCATAACCGGCGTACTTATTTTTTGCTACACTAAAGGATTAAATTGGTCCCTGGGACCCAGCATGAACTATTTGGGCTTCATGCAGAGTCGTTCTGATGCGTGATTAGTGCCATACTAAAGAGTTTGATTAAGATATGTTTCCTGCAGTAGTCAGGCCTTTAGTATGACTCTAATCATATGTCAAACCGACTCTGCATAAGGCCCTTTATATTTAGCATACGGTAATGCATATACATTCAGAAATGATTATAATACTTGTGGATATGCGTGTGCCATTCTTGAAAATATTGACACTCTTGTTTCCTGGGTTTTTAATGAAATACAAAATTTACAGATAAATACTCTATAGCTTATTTATTAGTACTCAGAGGGATACTAAGTGTGAATTTGGCACAATAATGTTACTTCAGGATTTATAAAATTATTATTATTTGGAATTCGACAGTCCATTATCTCATCTTACTGCAATAGTTTGAGTTCTTATTTCAGTAAAAAAATGCAATGTGTTCTGAAAGCAAATTAAAATGTAGCATTTGCAACGGAGATGACAATTCTAATTTTGATATTTGCAGCGCTTTTCCTATTAGGCCAGGTGAACAGCATTTCATTATATTATGTTGTGGTGTTCTACCGCGGATTGAAGTCTTATTTGTCCAATTGTATTGATTCTTTCCATAAAAAATTGTGTGTCAGTAACCACTTGACCGTCAATTTCCTCTGCACTTATTTCAGACTCAGTTTCGTGTTCACTGCACTCAAAATTACTTTCAGCGTCACTTGACACTTCACGAAGTACACGTTCTACTTCTTCGTCTATAAGAATCTTAGCACAAGCCATTCCTCTGAACTTCTGAAGCACTTGTAAATATGTTACACAAAAGGAACGTATGAGTCCCCAGGACTTGAACAAAGCCAGTTCACAGAAACCGTAGACCCACGAGAACTGTGATAATCACTGCAGTGTTGCCAATACATGCTGCAAGAGAGAGAAGATACAATTGGCTTGGGTACCCAGGACCCATATATTCCGGTTCCGGGTTTTAAAGCGGAGCTTCTCATTACTTAGAACTTGGACAGGTCTTGGCTGACTTTACCTCAGCTTATAAGAGCAACAAGAAATTAATCAAGGCTACTAGCAGTAACGAAAAGTACATTTCTAAGAAATGTTAAATTCTGCAGAAAGAACACGAAGCCCCTCTTTTGCATTTTTTAAGTTTGCCAAAGGGAATAGCCAAAGAAAACACTTCTTTAGTTCATAGTCTGTTTCAGTCATTCATTAAAGGAATTCATTTGTGATTTTTTAAAAAAATCTATATATTTTTAAAACGTTGTTTATGCCAAATAAATTACAATTCTTTTGGTGTGAATTTGTAGTATGATGATAGCCAAAGAATAATACGTGAGTTTAGTAACATGTTTTGTCAGGAATTCCATAACAATGCTATGCACTCATTTGTGATTAAAAAAAATCTATATAGTTTTCTCTCTAAACTTTGTTTATATTGAATAAATTGCAGCTCTTTTGGTTTGAATTTGTTGCATATTGCTTGCACCTACTGATGAGCAGTAGGTAGGAAAATAAAAAAAAAGTGCTGCATTTATTCAGGTTCATATTATTCAGCTGATTATTTAGATTGTTTTCAGCGATATACCGTATCGTAAAACGGGGCTACTTTGCACAAAATATGAGAAGAGTTTTAGTCCTCTGTCGGCAAAACCATAAACGGAAAAGAGGAAGTTTCGACTGGCGCTGTAAGATAGAACATCTAACTGTATTTTGGCTATAATGTTGGCGGTTAACATCAGTTCTAATTACCGGGAGTGTTCATTGTTGTAGAGATATAGAAAGCAGTCACTGTAACGGCCGCCAAAATTTGAAAGATATCACGTACAAGATTTTCCGTCAAAGTTAAGTCAGTTTCGTAGAATACTACTGTGAATAATAGGACTTTGACGCAATAGTTGAAATTGAAATGTGAAGCGTTTTAAAGTCATAGAAAAGTAAAACTGGGAGAAGGCGGTTTTAACCTCTACTCGGGGTTACTTTGCATCGGTCCAAAATACCGCTTAGATAGGAAATTATTACTATTGGAACCTCCTGCATTCTAAATTTAGGTAAATTTCCTATTTAGGAAGAGGTCGGAATGAATTTCTTGTTGGAAAATAAATTATGAACAGTGGCGGATCCAGAAAAGTAGTTTGAGAGAGGCTTCACTCACAGACTTCGTTTTTTTTCCTTTAGAAACTACTAGACATTTTTTTAGGGGGGACTTGCATCTTATACGCATAGGAATGACTAACATTAGATTTTTAAAAAAATAAATCATGCAATTGGGTGGGTTTCAGCCTGAAAGTCCCAAATCCCATACGGTTTCCACTGATTACGGTTGGGATGATATTCTTGGGAATAAGGAATAACCAAGGCAGTTCACAGGGATTTCCTTTACCTTCTGCTGTTTTCTAAACTGTGGCCTGTAGTGGCCAAACGGTCAGTGATTTGTGGTTGTGCCTGTTGATACTTTTTCTCAGGATCAGAACATCTACAACATATCACAGTCTCAGTCATTTTCATCAAAATCTAGAATATCACTATCTTCGGCTGCTTTCAAAAAAGTGGCCCTGTAGTGGCCAAACGATCAGTGATTGGTGGTTATCCTCATTAAGACTTTTTCTCATCATGACAATATCTACAACATATTACGGGTTTAGTAATTTTTACCGAAATCCAGAATATCGTTATCTTCGGCTGTTTTCAAAAAAGTGGCCCTGTAGTGGACAAACGGTCAGTGATTTGTGGTTGTGCTCATTGAGAGTTTTTCTCAAGAACACCATATCTACAACATAACATGGTTTTAATTAATTCCATCGAAATCCAATTTGCATAAGGATTGTGCGGAGTCCTTTGTCATTTCGAACAGGGCCATAGCCTCTGCAACCCTTTCCTCACAAAAACGACAAAATCCGTATTTCCTACTTTGAAGTCATCTTTGCATCGGCAGAGTTTCATTTCTTTAAATTGGCCCTTTTAATCAAGAGGCCCCATTTTTGTAAAGGGGACTTTGCCCCCTTAAGCTCTTTTCCGAAAGAAACAAAAAAATACGTGTCGATTTATTTTCGGTTTACTATATACGTGCCAAGTTTGAAGAAAATGAGATGAGTGGAAACCCTTGTGAAGCTACCTCCTTTACATTTTCATTTTTTGGACTTAACCTGTTTTTGTCCCAAAGTCTTGAATTGATTTCAGGATTATTCTGCAGTAATGCTTTAACTCTTTTGTACAGTCCGGAGCAAAAGACCTGCAATATGAGCATGTAAGTTTATTGTGAAACGTCGAAGTCTTTTGTTAGAAAATAAATGTGCAGGGGAGGACGCCGAGGTTTCTCCTGGCGTGATCCGTGCCACGTAGACGTTATGTTGATTCCCTGCGCTGTTGGGCGTAGTTTCACAATAAACTTACATGCTCATGTTGCAGTTTTTTTTTTGCTCCGTACTGTATCATTCACTCAAGTTAGCAGCTCCATCAAAAGAGCAGCTTACAATATCAGATATCAAAACATTGTTGGCACAAAGTATTCTTTTGATTTCATTATAAGTTCGTTGTCCTGTAATGTCAACGTTAACAACAACCGCTAACAGCATCTCAAGTACTTGACCGTTTATAATGTAGCGAATTACTATTGCCAGCTTGATTGAGCACTGAAATATCTTGGGTTGAATGAACCATTATGCTAAAAATGCCCGCTTTCTTGACACCTTCCATTATTTCCTTCTGCAATTTTATAAACGTTTTTGATAAAAAAATATATATTTTTCAATGCGCTGTATTTCCATCTTTGATTTATCAAATATAGACTTACAAGCTGTATTAACGTCCATAAAGGACCAATCACCCTGTGGTTAAATATGGGTCCAGCTACAAACCAGATCCCAGTCTTCAAGGGCCCCAACTGCCCAACATAATGAAGACTGCCCTACATAATAAAAAACTGTCCAACATAATGATAAAAGGGCCGAGGTCCCAACAGCCCAACATGATGAAAAAGGCCTAAGCCTTCAACTGACCAACATGATGAAAAGGGCCCAGAGCCCCAACTGCTATGAAAGAAGGGTCCCAACTGCTCAATATAATAAAAGAAGGGCCCCAACTGCCCAAAATTATGAAAAATGGCCCAGGGCCCCAACTGCTCAATGTGATGAAAGAAGGCCCCAACTGTCCAATATATTGAAAGAAGGCCCAAGGCCCTAGGAACAAACTAAATCACAGTTTCTGATAATAAAAGACCATATTGAAAGATGGACCTAGCCACAAATTCAGTAACAAAAGGAACCTATTGAAAAAGTTAACTTACCGATGGAAAGATGGAAGAGGGGTGTATGTTTAGATCATAATAACAGTGATCTTCCGAATTATTTAGCTTTCCTCTGTTTTAGTTTTCTTCCTTTGTGTTTCTTTCTTTATTGTTTTATTAACTTTCTCTGAGAGGGCCTAGGCCGCGATTGAGGCCTAGAGGCCCTGGCCAGTCCGCCTGTGAATAATAATAATAATAATGCACTGCAATCATATGCAGAAACTTTGCCGCAAACAATAAATATTTGAGGACTCAAAGCTTGTAACGATCTCGTTACGATGAGCATTGGAGAGAGAACAAAAAGGAAGAAAAGGAATAAAATAATCTTTATTATTGTAAATTATGCTCTCTTCATGAAAGATAATACCTATAATTATGTATCTTTTTCCTTCTTGTGGTTACTTTAAAAAAAAGGAAAAAAGAAA
Source organism: Thermobia domestica (assembly GCF_964235325.1). Lineage (NCBI taxonomy): Eukaryota > Metazoa > Arthropoda > Insecta > Zygentoma > Lepismatidae > Thermobia > Thermobia domestica. Next base: position 298,697,180 of record NC_137457.1, on the reverse strand, counting down.
AAGAATGAGTAAAAATGCAAGCTGTTTCTATCAGCTGAAGTTGTTGTTAAGGAGAGAGGGGAGGTATTCTGTTGTACTGCCTCAAGGCCGATGACGTGTTACGCGTGTCTCACCTGACGTGATGGTAGCGCCAAGTGCTTAGGTGGGTTCGCTCGTACCTTGTGACGGCGAACTGACCATGAAGTGCCCGGCGTGGGTAGATGTCTGGAATTTGTTGTCTGTAGGAGGAGAATGGCTATGATCTGTTCGTGTTCGATACGGTTGAAAGTGGACTTTAGTTAATGGGACGTTTGATTCAAATTTCGATTCCTACCAATACCTTTGTTGAGTTTCATCACTGTGTGGAAGAGTAATAGGAATGAGAATAGTAAGTTGTCGCTGTGAATTTGTTTTCTGTGATTTTCAAAAAAGAAGTGCTGTGAAAGAACAGTGTTACTTCGTGATCAAAGTGTTAGTGCATACAGATTTGTGCTCAATTGTGATTTCCATTGAGTGGAGTTTCTTTCCTTTGCCACTCTTTAAGTTGATTACATTACTTTGTTCCTCGTTTTTCTGCCGTGTTTCTGACGCACGAAAAACATATAAGATATATTTGTCTAAGTCTGGTCAAATCGCCGAGTTTCCCTATTCAAGGAAAACCCTTGTTGAAATTATTATATTGCAGTTCTCTATTTGGTGGAATGGGAACGAAGGAAACTCGTGCTTGAACTGGCAGAAAAATCCCACTTCAGTCTGTGTTAGCATTCCAAGGAGTTGGAAATTGAATGCAAATTACGTAGAACTCGTTTCTATGAGCTACTTGGACAATTTGCTGAATGGTGGAATGGGAATGTAGAAGACGTAAGTGCGTATGGTGTATAAACCTTTGGTTTGTTCGAATAAGGTCTTTTCCCACCATCTTGAGAAGGTTTCTTATCTTCTTTTTCATGACTTCACTGTTTAGTCAAATAGTGGAATGCGGATGTGGGAAGTCGTGAGGCAGAAATTTAGTCAATTGATTAGAGAGGGAAATATCTGTGCTGGAAATATCCTTATTGAGCCTAATTGCAGAATTTTTCAGAATCCTTATTGTTCAGTACTCAATTGCAATAGTTGCAAGGGAGTGTTGCAAAGTGCAGCAGTTTGCAGGCTGACTGAAAGGGTGCGTTTTTCCATCTAATTGACTAAGGATAGTTAGAATTTCAATACAGCCTGATTATATTACACAGCAACGACCAAATTATTCTCCATTCCCTTTTTCACTTGTAAGACGACATGCAGTCCCAGGAAAAATATACAAGGAGGTAACTATAGAACTGAAAGATACGAGAGGTGAGTGTTAAGCTATTTAATTATTACTTTGGTTGTCCGTTGTGTGTGTTGTTTGTTTGTTGGTCGTGTATTCGCCTCCATTGTTGCTCGTTATTAGTCTAATTCGTTACCGAATCTTCTATAGTTATCAAGTCGCATGATAATTCAGCATTTAACATTTTGGCTGAGAGCCGATATTATTATCCATTTGTCTTGGTTACATTTATATGAGTATTTGGAATCACATTGATTTATTTTGTCTCATGAATATTGCATATAGAGTATATTTAGAATTTGGATTAATTTAGAAGATATTTGATGAAGTATTAAATGCGTAAGATTTACGGGGTGAGATACTGCGTTGTCGTATTCGATTTTGAATTCTAATTAATGTTTTCCCTTGCTAAAACTTTGAATGTTTTAAAATTTCTGATTATTGAAATTGCATTTAGAATTCAATTCCCCCAGAATTTTGACTACATTGAAATCATTTGTTTATGAATTGCTTATCGTTAATAGTTCTGAGGCATTATGAAGAATTAATCTCTCTCCTTAATAGAATATTGAATATAAGTAAATACTTGAATCTTTTGAATATTTTGATAAATTTCGAGATTTGAACGCATTGATGATTATTGACTTTTCTCTAAAATTAAAAGTATTTATTTTGAGACTGAAATTTGAAACTACGACGTACTAAATTCATCGACGAAGAATTATTGTTGCCATTGAATATCTGAAGGATCAGATATCGATTGTAAATATTTTTGTTAATAAATATTTGTTGAGTTGAATTGTGTTTGTTGTCATTTATTAGATATAAGTATATTTGGTTATTTCTATGGTATTATTTTGGTTTATTGGTGAATGTTGAATTATCTGTTATTGCCTGAATCCTGCTCTGGATACAAATTGATGACGTCCCCTCGCGTAGATCCCTCTGTAGTTGGTTGAGGGTGTTGCTGACTGATCAACATATCTTGCGACCATTTATCCATGTGTGTTGGGCTCTTGGCAATTGCTCTGACTTTGATGGCGGATGGGAACGCTACAAAATTTGCTTCATGGTCAGTTCCAGCTCTTTTTTTTTTTTTTGAGACACAGTCCCAGTAATCAGTTCCATCTCTTAATTTTTAGAGACACAGTTCTCTCAGTTCCATTTCTTTCTTTTTGAGAAGCGTTTCAATCAATTCCTAACTTTTTGATAAAAGATTTCAGTTCAATATTTTTTTATAAAAAAAATGTTTTAATAACTTTGTTATTTTCTTATAGGCAAATAGTTTGAATGCTTGTGTTGTTAGATATTGATCAATCATTACAAATTGTTTAGTAATTTTTGTGAGGCTGCCATCGATTGGAAAAAATAAGAAAGAAAATATATAATTTATTTAAGGATTTAATGTTAAAGGTTGTTTGTACGGTTGGATCCATTCTGGTTCTTCTGGGTTGTGTAGTGTCCGTAGATAGTTTAATATTACGTTTATTTATTATAACCTGTAATATTTCTTTTGTTATTATCCTACAGTGTTATTTATTTTTGAAAGTGTACGATGAATAATCGATACGAATATATTAGTATTGATATACCTGAAGGGTACTCGGAATTGGTGACTTATGATAGAACGGGCTATTGCGAAGCTGATACGCATTCGGATTTTGGACATTTAAGTATGTCTCTTACTCCGACTATGCAAGGAAGCCTATATGCTAGGCGAGTTTCTTTGGGAAAAAATAGTAATTTTGAGAGAGATAATGAGAGCTCACGTTCAATAAGCTATGGTTTCAGTAGGCTAGCGAATGCATCTAGTGAACCTCAGAGGGATATGAGACAGGTTGCTTTCGAAGCTCCGATGAGCCATCCCATGCAAATGGGTTTGGGAAATAGAATTTCTTCGAGCGAGAATGCTGTTGGTAATAATCAATGTAACGGTTCAAATAGATATTTAAATCTTCGGAATTATTATCGAAGAGTATCACAAATTAGGAATTCGACTCCTAAAGCTCCTGTGAGTTCTCCTGTTTATCAGCCTATGAGTAAGTGTATGGAGAGACATAACTTAGAACCTGGTACTTTGGGTGGTAGTAACCGACCTGATTTAAATGATGTTGAACATAATCTTATGATTAAGTATGCATTTAAAAGAAATAGTGAATCTCTTGAATTTAGATTCAAGAATATAGCGTCACGGATGGGAGTAATAGTAATCTGGTTTTCGAATTGTTACTTAAGATCGAGGATACTCTCTTGGAGACAAGTTATTCCCTTAGTTTGATATTAACTGTGATTGTTGCCAAATGTACTGGAGCTTTATTGAGGGAAATTTTGTTTGCTATCAATAATAACATAAGTTGGCAGAATCTAAGAGAGAAATTATTGAATAATTTCGTTACTCCTGTTAGTCGTCATGCATTTGTTTCAGATTACATTTACAGAAGGCAAAGATTGTCAGAACAAATAAATAATTATGTAAGATCGGTTGTTATTGCAATGAATGTGTTAGGTTTCTCAGGTCCAGAATCAGAATTAGTAAATATTATAATTTGTGGTATAAACCCAAATCAAAGGTTTAGAATGCTAAATAACTATATTCCAGCAACTCGTTTGGAGTTATTAGACATAGTCGATAGACATGTGTTGAATTTCCGAGATCAATTAGATTATAATAAGGAGATGGGTTATAATAAAAAGAAAGTGAATACATTCGTATCCAGTTATCAGTCTAAAGGTGGATATCAGAATAAATTAAAGGTTAATGAATCTTTGTTAGAAAATAAAAATAGATGAACCCTTAATGAAAATAAATCTGGTAGTTTAATTTGAAACTCTGGGGATCTTCGGAATTCCAAGGGTCCTTTTTTCATATCTGAGCCTAGACGCGAAGTGAGACCAGCTCAAACGCAAATTCCTTCTGAGATGAACAATACAGTTGCTTCATTCATTGTGGGGAAAGTTAATCATCAAGTGACGGACATATGCATAGATGGTGGTTCGAGTTTCAACATAGTTCGAATGGACTTGGTTCGTGCTTGCGGATTGGAGAAGAAGATTATGATTACGCAAGAAAAGCATGTGAATGCTCCTTCTGGTTTGCATTTTACTACGAACCAGGAAATCATTCTGACTTTGAATCTTTCGGGTCATTTCGAAAGAGTTGGGTTCAAGGTTGTTGAGCAGTTACCTTGCAAGTGTTTACTTGGGACTCCGTTTTTGCGTTCTACATGTTCCGTTATTGATTATTCGAAGAATGTTTTAGTGCTCCGCAATGGTAAACGACGAATATCGTTGAACTTTAAGAAGACGGTTCGTCAACACGTTTTTCGTCCCAAGGTATTTAAGTCAGTATCTCGAGATGGCCAGTCGAGTTCCCATGATGCAAAGAATCATCGGAAATGGAATCAATTGGAAACCAAGGATAATAAGATGGTTTCGATCTTCATTTATGAAGATATCTTCAACTATGGATTACATGATGAGGGAATCCAATGCAATCTGGATTTATCAGATACTGAATCGAGGATGTTGGAGATTCGAGTTCCAGATGATATCCAATTGGGACAACTTAGAGCTATGTTCGACTCCGAAGTGGACTTAGGGAGTCCTATTGAAGATAGGTTGTCATGTATGGCAGATGCTTATCGCACGGAATCATCGACCAGTGGATTACGTGGAGTGAATGAAATGTCCGAGTTCCAGTCTTCACTAGTTGGTAATTCAACTTCAAGAACATCAGGAAATCCTCCTAGTACTTCATCAAGGAGTTCGACGGGACGAATTGGTGTTAGTGCAATGTCATGTGGGAGGAGACCAATGGGTATTAACATACCGAACTACAGTCCAGCGGTTTGATGTACTACAGTTCCAGCTGAAGAATTTGGAAGTACGGATGGTGTTGTTGGTACATCCAGATCTTATCAACGTTGTAGTGAAAGTTTGGGTTCAGTTAATTCTGAATGGAACACTGTAAATAGTACTCTTTCCAATGGGATGCAAGTTGATGTGCATGAAGATTCCAACATAGACTATCCGAATTGGTTTTCTGGAACTTCAGATAGACCTATTGGTGCAAGTGAAATGTCCTTCCAGGAATCTTCATCTGCGGGACATATGATGCCTACGAATTCTGCTGGGAGATCTTGTGATTTTGAAGTTTCTCGTTCAGCTAATGGAGTTGGTGCGAGTGGAATGTCCATTAGTCATCGAACTTTCGCTGATGGTGAATCATCGAATTGGGTTTTGAATACCGAAACTCAAGATGCTCAAGGAACTTCAGAATTTGTATCTGGTGGCAATCCTTCATCAGATAGTGTACTGCCTTTGGATAACGTTGCTGTTGCTCACAATTTGGATTCATCGGATAAAGAACCTTCGAACACTGGACAATCCGAGAAGTACTGCAGCAAGAAAAGGCGTGAACGACGTCAAAGAAGAAGAGATAGGAAGAAGAATGTGGTCACCGAATCTTCGAAACTAGATAGTGGTTTTGAAAGATCAAGTAGTGCTAGTGATCCAGATATGAGTGGTAAGATGGATCTTAATGAACATAAGAATGTTACATCTAATATGCGTAGCAGTGGTTCAGAAGCGTCGGATGTGGATTTTGAACAATCTGAGAACTTTCATAAACTGATACAACGTAACAAAAAGTTCCAGCCTATTGACCATTGTTTGGGTTCATCGAATGGGGCTCAGAATAACACGCAGGTGTTTATCCACGTAAACACACAGGTGAAAGATCACAGCTTAGATCAGGACTCAAGGAAGTACGAAACCCCAGAGGTTACCGCTTTAATCAGCTCGATGCATGCCAAGTATTCAGATGTTAAGAGTTTCGTCAGTACCTATGACTTGTCAGAAAGTAAAGGGGTCAAGTCAAAAGAAAATGGGACATTTAGTTTCTAATTTCAACCGAAGGATTAACGCACACTGGATGTATGACATAGTGGGAGCATTGACTAATTCCAGGGGTTATAAATATATACTCATCGGGGTGGACAATGCAAGCAGATTTGTGGTGCTTGAACGTCTACGCAGTTTGAGTTCTAGTGTGGTGGTCAACAAAATGATGGAAATATTCAGTAGATTAAGTTTTCCGGAGGCTCTGTCTACTGATAATGCCTCAATATTTGTTTCCGACTATTTTAAGAAGTTCTTGTTTGGCCTAGGTATTAAGCATATAAGGCTTAGTACGTACCATTCTGGTGGTAACGCAGCGGAGAGATTTATCAAGACGATAAAAGCTTCTCTCAGAGCTTATATATCTACCAAGCAACATCTATGGTCATCCCTTATCCCAGAGCTACAATTTACCTTAAACATCAGCGAACATTCGGGATTGAAGATGTCACCAATCGAGGTCTTCTATGGACGTCCTTATAACACACCACTTGAGAATCGATGGTGCATCAACGATTCCGATTTCGGAGGTAATTCGTCGGCTGAATTGTGGAAGGAGGCGATATGTAACATGGAGAGAAGTTGGGCTTGAAGACGTAAGTTAATGCTGCGGAGGAGAAATCCCGCTAATCTGGATGTTGGACAAAAGGTACTGTTAAAGGCGCATGTTAAGTCGTCGTTAAGGGACAAGGTAGCAAAGTCACTGAGTGACAAATGGTATGGGCCTTTTGTCATCCGAAGGTTTTTAACACCTAACACAGTATTAGTGTCGGATGAAAACGATACGGAGGATTTATACAGACGTTCGCACGTATCTGAGCTAAAGCTTTATCGAAACAGACGTGATCAAATGTAGTAATTTGGGCCGTTTGTTTGAAATAAATAGGAATCTTGTAAATATGTTTGTAAATACGAGGCTATGATTATTGTTATTATATTGGTGTGTCATTATTCTCTTAATACTTTGTTATCTCATCATGGCCATGATGAACAAAAAAATATACAGAAAGGGATGAGTAATTGAAAATTATGGTAAATTAACATTATATTAATTGTATTATAATATTTTTGTATATAATAATTTATGATTTTATATATTTGTTATTGTGAGTTTATTTATGCTTGTACTTATGATGTTTGTATATTTCGTAGCCTCGCTGTTTTGTGATGATAAAAAATTCCAGGAGGAAGAATTTTTCTTTTCCATCGGTGGCCAGCCTGTAACGATCTCGTTACGATGAGCATTGGAGAGAGGAAAAAAGGAAGAAAAGGAATAAAATAATCTTTATTATTGTAAATTATACTCTGTTCATGAAAGATAATGCCTATAATTATGTATCTTTTTCCTTCTTGTGGTTACTTTAAAAAAAAGGAAAAAAGAAAAAGAATGAGTAAAAATGCAAGCTGTTTCTATCAGCTAAAGTTGTTGTTAAGGAGAGAGGGGAGGTATTCTGTTGTACTGCCTCAAGGCCGATGACGTGTTACGTGTGTCTCACCTGACGCGATGGTAGCGCCAAGTCCTTAGGTGGGTTCGCTCGTACCTTGTGACGGCGAACTGACCATGAAGTGCCCGGCGTGGGTAGATGTCTGGAATTTGTTGTCTGTAGGAGGAGAATGGCTATGATCTGTTCGTGTTCGATACGGTTGAAAGTGGACTTTAGTTAATGGGACGTTTGATTCAAATTTCGATTCCTACCAATACCTTTGTTGAGTTTCATCACTGTGTGGAAGAGTAATAGGAATGAGAATAGTAAGTTGTCGCTGTGAATTTGTTTTCTGTGATTTTCAAAAAAGAAGTGCTGTGAAAGAACAGTGTTACTTCGTGATCAAAGTGTTAGTGCATACAGATTTGTGCTCAATTGTGATTTCCATTGAGAGGAGTTTCTTTCCTTTGCCACTCTTTAAGTTGATTACATTACTTTGTTCCTCGTTTTCCTGCCGTGTTTCTGACGCACGAAAAACATATAAGATATATTTGTCTAAGTCTGGTCAAATCGCCGAGTTTCCCTATTCAAGGAAAACCCTTGTTGAAATTATTATATTGCAGTTCTCTATTTGGTGGAATGGGAACGAAGGAAACTCGTGCTTGAACTGGCAGAAAAATCCCACTTCAGTCTGTGTTAGCATTCCAAGGAGTTGGAAATTGAATGCAAATTACGTAGAACTCGTTTCTATGAGCTACTTGGACAATTTGCTGAATGGTGGAATGGGAATGTAGAAGACGTAAGTGCGTATGGTGTATAAACCTTTGGTTTGTTCGAATAAGGTCTTTTCCCACCATCTTGAGAAGGTTTCTTATCTTCTTTTTCATGACTTCACTGTTTAGTCAAATAGTGGAATGCGGATGTGGGAAGTCGTGAGGCAGAAATTTAATCAATTGATTAGAGAGGGAAATATCTGTGCTGGAAATATCCTTATTGAGCCTAATTGCAGAATTTTTCAGAATCCTTATTGTTCAGTACTCAATTGCAATAGTTGCAAGGGAGTGTTGCAAAGTGCAGCAGTTTGCAGGCTGACTGAAAGGGTGCGTTTTTCCATCTAATTGACTAAGGATAGTCAGAATTTCAATACAGCCTGATTATATTACACAGCAACGACCAAATTATTCTCCATTCCCTTTTTCACTTGTAAGACGACATGCAGTCCCAGGAAAAATATACAAGGAGGTAACTATAGAACTGAAAGATACGAGAGGTGAGTGTTAAGCTATTTAATTATTACTTTGGTTGTCCGTTGTGTGTGTTGTTTGTTTGTTGGTCGTGTATTCGCCTCCATTGTTGCTCGTTATTAGTCTAATTCGTTACCGAATCTTCTATAGTTATCAAGTCGCATGATAATTCAGCATTTAACATTTTGGCTGAGAGCCGATATTATTATCCATTTGTCTTGGTTACATTTATATGAGTATTTGGAATCACATTGATTTATTTTGTCTCATGAATATTGCATATAGAGTATATTTAGAATTTGGATTAATTTAGAAGATATTTGATGAAGTATTAAATGCGTAAGATTTACGGGGTGAGATACTGCGTTGTCGTATTCGATTTTGAATTCTAATTAATGTTTTCCCTTGCTAAAACTTTGAATGTTTTAAAATTTCTGATTATTGAAATTGCATTTAGAATTCAATTCCCCCAGAATTTTGACTACATTGAAATCATTTGTTTATGAATTGCTTATCGTTAATAGTTCTGAGGCATTATGAAGAATTAATCTCTCTCCTTAATAGAATATTGAATATAAGTAAATACTTGAATCTTTTGAATATTTTGATAAATTTCGAGATTTGAACGCATTGATGATTATTGACTTTTCTCTAAAATTAAAAGTATTTATTTTGAGACTGAAATTTGAAACTACGACGTACTAAATTCATCGACGAAGAATTATTGTTGCCATTGAATATCTGAAGGATCAGATATCGATTGTAAATATTTTTGTTAATAAATATTTGTTGAGTTGAATTGTGTTTGTTGTCATTTATTAGATATAAGTATATTTGGTTATTTCTATGGTATTATTTTGGTTTATTGGTGAATGTTGAATTATCTGTTATTGCCTGAATCCTGCTCTGGATACAAATTGATGACGTCCCTCGGGTAGATCCCTCTGTAGTTGGTTGAGGGTGTTGCTGACTGATCAACATATCTTGCGACCATTTATCCATGTGTGTTGGGCTCTTGGCAATTGCTCTGACTTTGACGGCGGATGGGAACGCTACAAGCTGTATCTCAAGACATATAAGGCGTCAGTCAAAAACAACGTATGTTCAACGACGAAAGAGGCGAGGGATGAGAGGCGTGAATTGCATAAGTTTTATGAAGAAGACGCCTGGTGAACAAGGTTGGAAATCACTGGATTAGACGAATAAAGTCCACTTGTAATCTCATAAGGCTTGTACCGAATTAAATCTGCCACTATTAAATTGATGTAGCCCTTTATTACGCATTGTACAAGTTTATGTTTTACATTTATTAATGCATAAACTTAGAAATTGATATACTTTTCATTGTTTTATGTTGCAGGATACAGACACAGCAATGAATGATAGAGATCGCCGTCAACGAGTCATCGACAAATGGCTCCAAAATCCTTGTCCCCCGTGGAGTTTGATTGCGTAGGACCTGAAAATGCCCCGCAGGACTGTCCAAACCATACTGACACAGTACATTACGACTCAGTCGATCGAACGACAACCACACAATCGAAATCCTTACGACCCACGTGACCCTCGACTTCACAAAAGGATCGTGAGTGCCATAAAGAAGAATCCTAGTGTTTCTGTCAGGGATATTTTCAAGAAGTGCAACACAAGCGTCAGCATGGTGCAAGGATCGAAGCAACGGGAAGGTATGAGGACATACAAAAAACAGAAGGTGTCAAGAGAGTTTCAGAAAATCAGCGCACCGTTATCACATCACGTGCTCGCAAACTGTATGATCTCGGACACGAAAATCGCCACATCATTATGGACGACGAAACCTACATCAAGGCGGACTTTTCAGAGCTTCCTGGACAACAATTCTATACTGTCTCACCTGGACAGCATCTCCCACGATCCGAAACGACGGTCGCAGTGGGGAAATTCGACGAGGAATATCTTGTGTGGCTGATGATCTGCGAATGCGGAAAAAGAAGTTCGGTTTTTGTCACGAAGGGTACGGTGAACGCAAAAGTCTATGTCCAAGAGTGCTTACAGAAGCGACTGCTGCCACTAATTCGAAAGCACGATGTCCCCACTATATTCTGGCCTGATCTAGCCCCAGCCCACTATGCCAAAGCGACGACCAAGTTCATGAAGAACAACGGGATCGAATTTGTCAAAAAAAGACATGAACCGAACTAACGTCCCGCAGTGCCAGCCTATGGAGCATTATTGGTCACGATTGAAAGGCGTTTTGAGGAAGACAGGTGAAGCTGCGAAAACCATTCTGGAGTCTCAGCGAAAGTGGATTGCTGCTGCCATGATGATCAAGAAAGTGTCTGCCGAAATCCTCATGAAGGAAGTTCGCAAGAAGCTGTGCCATGAATACAATCCATGAAATCTTAGCATTGTTTCTTTGAGCATACTTTAAGTCAATGTACTTCCTCTCAATAAATGTAAAACAGAAACTTGTACAGTGTGTAATAAAGGTACTTCATCAATTTGAAAATGGCAGATTTAATTCGGTACATGCCTTATTTATCTATTTTCTTAAGCTAAAATATTTCAAACTAAAGTTTTCAAAAAGTTTGCAATCCTATGTTTTGAAAATTAAAAAAATCAAACTAGAAATTCTCAAACAAAATTTTTAAACCCAAAAGTCAAACAAAAATTTAACTATTCAAAACAGTGATCAAAAATTTTAGAACAAAAAATTGAAACGTTTGACAGAATGTACACATATTAGAATTGAAACACTAGTGTTGAGATTTTCAAACTAAATTTTGAAACAAAAATTTTATACTAAAACTGCTATCCAAAATTTTCAAACTTATTTTCAAATCAAATTTTTTCGAACTAAAAGTTTAAAAGCAACATCTTGAAAGTATAAAATTTCGAACACCAGTTTTGAAACAGTTTTAAACTAAAAAGATCCAAAATTTTCAAAACAATGTTTTCCAAATTACACATTTTAAACTAAAAATTTAAAAATTAAATAGTGATAAAAATATATATAAAAATCTTTTAAACAAATTTGTAAGGATCCACACATTCAGCGCAAGTAAATGTTCCCACAACACGTCCTACTGTTACAAACAACACAAGCAGACAAGAAACTACAAGGATGACACGAAACCAAGAGGACGGAGCTCGAGGAAGAACGAACCAACAGGAGACCATCTATAAAAGCGCTGCCCGAGGAGGAACCAGAGTAGATGGCCCCACCCTATCGCACTCTTGATTATCCCATTTGGGGCCACCATGGACCATAGTGAATGAATCAGGGATGCTTTGGCCCGGGATTGCATCACCTATTGAAATTTTGCTTATGCTTATTCAGGGGCCATGCACGCTGGTGCGAATGAGTCAGAGGTACCTTGGCCTTGCTATGACGTCATTGAATTGGGAGTTTTGGATCAGATGTTATGATGATTCTTTAAAATTACTAAAAATATAGTCTTGATGATTCATTACGTAATGAAATAGTATAGGTTTACGAATGCTTTTAATTTTCCGTTCCGTTTTATGGCATAAAATTTGAAGATTGTTATATCTTTGATGAGATGGACTAACACTGGTGCAAATAAAATCTTTAGTTTTACGTCCCACAGTAATGCCGTTTAGGCTAAAGGAGCTGGTGACGATGAGAAATGAATGAAAGTATGGGAGAAAATTGGAGTATCCCGATCATAATGTTGCCCACTACAAAACTACTTTTGCGGGGTTTGAACCAGGGACCCCATACAGCAGAGGTGAACGCTCTACCACTGAGCTACAGCACTCTCTACTGGTATGAATGAATTAGAGGTATTTGGTTGGGGCTAATGTGTTTGTATGACGTCACTGAACTGGGATTTTAGCTTGGAGGTTATGATGGCTTCTTTCGTTCCCTTTTATGGGTATAAAATTACCAAAACAAGTTTGATCTCTTTCTTGATGATCTATTACATTATGAATTAGTAGACCCAGTAATAGTATAAATTAGTATTAGTATTAATATGAAACTCGAAAACTTTGGAGTTCCTTCGTGGCTAACCGGTTAGCGTATGCGCCTTTAACGTGGGAGGCCATGGTTCGATTCCCGGAAGGAGCTCATGCGGTTCGGATTTTACGTTAATTAGTAGGTTCTATTTTCGCTGCTGAACGGGACGTTAAACTCAACTGAAAACTTTGGGACGAATACTTGATTTTTGGTTAAGGTATGGTTTTCATTCACGGGACTTATGGGATTCGAACCACGATATTCAATTGTCAAAAAGTGTGTCCAGGAAAGCATACATTTATTTGAGACGCATAAAAGAGGGGGAGGGGCGATCCCGGACTTGGTTAACAATAATAATTTATATTGTATTCGTTTGTGGATTAAACAAAACTGTTGGAAAGATTTACAGAGCTTCTTTGTGTATTGACTTATAATCATATGTTGAAAAAGAATCGTCAACTATATCGTGTTATATATGCTTACGTATTCGTTGTCACAGTACTGTTTGTTTGAACAAGTACGGTGTTTAATTGTCAAATACTGTGTAATGGTTTACTTTGAAAAAGACATATTAATTCTTTGAGAAGGAGAAAAGGGATGAGATGATGTTATTTTGGACCTAGTTAGTACCTCTTGTTTTCGTCTGTGACGTCACATTTACGTTTTGCTTAAAACTAATTGGTTCATTGTAATAACGATTAATCATACTTATGTAACGAGATAACATTGAAGAGTTATTTCTTATCACAAAACAAGAACATATATGTGTAATGGTTTACTTTGAAAGAATACATTCATTCCTAGGGAAGGTAAAAGAGGGAAGTGATGAGCTGAACATAGTTACTAATTTTCGTTTCCGTTTGTGAATAAATAATAATGATGTCATGAGTATAGGCTTTTATAGGGCATGGGTACATAAACGAACACTAAAATTTCATGATTGTTGGGGTTAATTTGGCAGAACCAAAGTCATGGTCTCCAGAATTAATTTTACTATTTGAGCACCTAAAATTGCTAAAGACATAATTTGGGAAGGTTTCTAATCTCATGTATTCTCTTTATTACGTTATTGGCATGTACAGGCTAGATTTTTCAGTGAGCGCAAAGAGGGAATTGTTTCACGGTTAACCGTCAAACCTTATCCGGTTTTAACTATTCGATTAACACATAAACGGTTTTTAACTATTCGATTTACAAATAAACGGGTTTTAACTATTCGATTAAATTTTGAGTCTTTACAATTTTTCAGTTATTACAAAAGTTCAAGTGAAAATTTGAAACTAAAATTTCTAGAACTCAAAAGTTTAAAATAAAAAAATTGAACCGAAATTTTCGAATTAAAAGTTTCAACCTGTGTTAAACTAAAAAAATATAACGAAATTTACAAATCAAATTTTCGAACCTAAAATTTCAAACCAAAATTTTCGAACTGAAAATTTAAAGTTTCGAACAAAAAATAATTCGAAATTTCATACAAACTTTTTGAAAAAAAATAAGCAGAGGTTTGAAAGTGATCACTTAATTAGATTACACCTTAGAAATAAACGGTTTACAACAAATGAACGTTTTCGACTAATCAAAGTGTAAAATTAATGAATGGATTTCAAGGTCGATCTAGAAGTTCGAGGTAGGGATTTACCAATTTTGGGCATAGGTAACTTTTTATCAATAACTATCCTCTATTCAAGTTTTATAATCATAAAAGTTTATCATTTCAGATGACTAGAAAACTCCATATTTTAAAAAAACTAGCAATGATCTGTTTGGTCATAACTCATTTCATAGCCGTTTACTGATTTTAAAATTTTAATTGTCTTGAAGAAATATTTGGGACTAAGTTTTCTGAGAGATGAACCGTTGGTAAGCCATAGCCGAATCGAGACATTGATATTGCTTGAAATGAAGTTTAATCAAGTTTTATTTCATCAGACAGCCCTAACTTACGAACCGTTTTAGTGCAGTTTTGTTCCAGATCAACGGCCAGCCATAATCGGACTTTTTTGTATAATCTTGAAAGCACACAAAGCTTCTCAGAACGGTTATAGGCGTTACGCTACGTAAAAACCCGAATCCCTAGCACAGAACAAACATAAACGCATATTTCAAGACCTTGAATCGAACCTGGGACCGTTTTAAGAAAATGTTACTTACCACTGCGAATCTCATCCCGATGTGTTCAATCCATCCCGCTTAAGTGAAACGAACGTGTTAGAAAATGCTAAGATGTGCAAATTGTTTTAGGCTGACATTAATGATCTACTGCTCTTTCTCTCTCTCTCTCTTTCTCTGTCTCTCTCTCTCTCTCTCTCCTGTGATAACAAAGTACAACTCAAGATAGGTTGAATGCTTGGATTTCGTAATGAAAACAAATGCGATTTCCTGTGGCAAGGTCGGTTAAAATGATTTCTGCAAGTGTCAGCATCAGCTGTACTTCCTTGAGAACGTTTCATGGAAAGACTCACGAATGAAGTTTACGCATTGTTGTGAAATAGCGATCCTTATTAGTAGACACTTATCGCGAACCATAATTCAGAACTCTGGCGAGGGAAGAAATCAAACAATCATCACAAACACGATTTCAAGAAATCCTATTTCAGAGCACGAAGCATACTACCAAGATGACTGAACTAACAAAAATTCAAATGCTACATTCTTTATCTATGACGAAACTAAGTGATTTCAAGTGCAGAATCAAGATATCTTTGAATGGAAAATCAATCGCTTTACAGTATAATGCCGTTTCAAAAGCTTGGCTGGGTCGGGTTGAGAAGCGCTGTGGTAGGTAACCTTTTCTTAAAATGGTTCCAGGTTCGATTCAAGGTCTTGAAATATGCGTTTATGTTTGTTCTGTGCTAGGGATTCGGGTTTTTACGTAGCGTAACGCCTATAACCGTTCTGAGAAGCTTTACGTGCTTTCAAGACGATACAAAAAAAGTCCGATCATGGCTGGCCGTTGATCTGAAACAAAAATGCACTAAAACGGTTCGTAAGTTAGGGCTGTCTGATGAGATAAAGCTTGATTAAACTTCATTTCAAGCAATATCAATGTCTCGATTCGGCTATGGCTTACCAAACGGTTCCTCTCTCAGAAAACTTAGTCCCAAATATTTTTTCAAGACAATTAAAATTTTAAAATCAGTAAACGGCTATGAAATGAGCTATGACCAAACGGATTATTGCTAGTTTTTTATAAATATGGAGTTTTCTCTTCATCTGAAATGATAAACTTTTATGACTATAAAACTTCAATAGAGATAGTTATTGATGAAAAGTTACCTTTGCCCAAAATTGGTAAATCCCTACCTCTAACTTCTAGTTCGACCTTGAAATCCATTCATTAATTTTACACTTTGATTAGTCGAAAACGTTCATTTGTTATAAACCGCTTATTTCTAAGGTGTAATCCAATTAAGTGATCGCTTTCAAACCTCTGTTCATTTTTTTTCAAAAAGTTTGTATGAAAATTTCGAATTATTTTTTGTTCGAAACTTTAAATTTTCAGTTCGAAAATTATGGTTTGAAATTTTAGGTTCAAAAATTTGATTTGTAAATTTCGTTATAATTTTTTAAGTTTAACACAGGTTGAAACTTTTAATTCGAAAATTTCAGTTCGAATTTTTCGTTTGAAAAATCTTCATTTCATTTTTGTTCCAAAATTTTAGTTTTAACTTTCTAGTTCTAAGAAATTAGTTTCAACTTCTTTTGGTTCGAAAATTTTGATTTCATGTTTCGAAAATTTTTAGTTTACATTTTTAGTTTAAATTTCAGTCTGAAATTGTTTGATTTGAAAAAATTTGAAATCGGAATTTTTTATTTATTCTTTTTTGTTCAAAAATTTGTAGTTTTCCAAAATTTGTTTCGAAAACTTTTAATTCTAAAATTTCAGTTTGAATTTTTTCTTTGATTTGAAATTTCGAATTCGAAAAAAAATATTTCGTTTTTTGTTCGAAAATATTAGCATCAACTTCTCTAGTTCTAAAATTTGATTTCAACTTCTTTTAATTCGAAAATTGAGATTTCAAAATTTCAAGTTATAAAGATTTTAGTTTGACACAGGTTGAAACTTTTAATTCGAAAATTTCAGTTCATTTTTTTTATTTTAAACTTTTGAGTTCTAGAAATTTTAGTTTCAAATTTTCACTTGAACTTTTGTAATAACTGGAAAATAGTGAAGACTCAAAATTTAATCGAATAGTTAAAAACCGTTTATTTGTTAATCGAATAGTTAAAAACCGTTTATGTGTTAATTGAATAGTTAAAACCGGATAAGGTTTGACGGTTAACCGTGAAACAACTCCCTCTTTGCGCTCACTGAAAAATTTTGGCTAAAATATTTTGAGATGATTTTAACTAAACCGTCAATGTTATTTAAGATATAAATTACACGTACTAACACCAAGTCCAAGAAGGTAACCTTAAAGTATCATGGTTCCCTCTTATCAAAAAGCTTAAGAGGAGTGCATTAAGGTACGCATATTCTCATTATATATAAATAAAGTGACAGTAAACTCTACTTTGAAGAGCTCACACAACGTCTATGTAGAGCATAAATCCAAAACAGCACAAAAATTTGTTAATATCTATCATATAAGCCATCATCGAGAATCAAACTCATGACCTTCGGAAATTACATCTAGCCTGTGCATGCCTATAACGTAATAAAGAGAATACATGAGGTTAGAAACCTTCCCAAATTATGTCTTTAGCAATTTTAGGTGCTCAAATACTAAAATTAATTCTGGAGACCATGACTTTGGTTCTGCCAAATGAACCCCAACAATCATGAAATTTTAGTGTTCGTTTATGTACCCATTCCCTATAAAAGCCTATACTCATGACATCATTATTAGTTATCCACGAACGGAAACGAAAATTAGTAACTATGTTCAGCTCATCACTTCCCTCTTTTACCTTCCCTAGGAATGAATGTATTCTTTCAAAGTAAACCATTACATATATGTTCTTGTTTTGTGATAAGAAATAACTCCTCAATGTTATCTCGTTACATAAGTATGATTAATCGTTATTACAATGAACCAATTAGTGTTAAGCAAAACGTAAATGTGACGTCACAGACGAAAACAAGAGGTACTAACTAGGTCCAAAATAACATCATCTCATCCCTTTTCTCCTTCTCAAAGAATTAATATGTCTTTTTCAAAGTAAACCATTACACACTATTTGACAATTAAACACCGTACTTGTTCAAACAAACAATGCCAACAATACTGTGACAACGAATACGTAAGCATATGTAACACGATATAGTTGACGATTCTTTTTCAACATATGATTATAAGTCAATACACAAAGAAGCTTTGTAAATCTTTCCAACAGTTTTGTTTAATCCACAAACGAATACAATATAAATTATTATTGTTAACCAAGTCCGGGATCGCCCCTCCCCCTCTTTTATGCGTCTCAAATAAATGTATGCTTTCCTGGACACACTTTTTGACAATTGAATATCGTGGTTCGAATCCCATAAGTCCCGTGAATGAAAACCATACCTTAACCAAAAATCAAGTATTCGTCCCAAAGTTTTCAGTTGAGTTTAACGTCCCGTTCAGCAGCGAAAATAGAACCTACTAATTAACGTGAAATCCGAACCGCATGAGCTCCTTCCGGGAATCGAACCATGGTCTCCCACGTTAAAAGCGCATACGCTAACCGGTTAGCCACGAAGGAACTCCAAAGTTTTCGAGTTTCATATTAATACTAATACTAATTTATACTATTACTGGGTCTACTAATTCATAATGTAATAGGTCATCAAGAAAGAGATCAAACTTGTTTTGGTAATTTTATACCCATAAAAGGGAACGAAAGAAGCCATCATAACCTCCAAGCTAAAATCCCAGTTCAGTGACGTCATACAAACACATTAGCCCCAACCAAATACCTCTAATTCATTCATACCAGTAGAGAGTGCTGTAGCTCAGTGGTAGAGCGTTCACCTCTGCTGTATGGGGTCCCTGGTTCAAACCCCGCAAAAGTAGTTTTGTAGTGGGCAACATTATGATCGGGATACTCCAATTTTCTCCCATACTTTCATTCATTTCTCATCGTCACCAGCTCCTTTAGCCTAAACGGCATTACTGTGGGACGTAAAACTAAAGATTTTATTTGCACCAGTGTTAGTCCATCTCATCAAAGATATAACAATCTTCAAATTTTATGCCATAAAAGGGAACGAAAAATTAAAAGCATTCGTAAACCTATACTATTTCATAACGTAATGAATCATCAAGACCATATTTTTAGTAATTTTAAAGAATCATCATAACATCTGATCCAAAACTCCCAATTCAATGACGTCATAGCAAGGCCAAGGTAGCTCTGACTCATTCGCACCAGCGTGCATGGCCCCTGAATAAGCATAAGCAAAATTTCAATAGGTGATGCAATCCCGGGCCAAAGCATCCCTGATTCATTCACTATGGTCCATGGTGGCCCCAAATTGGATAATCAAGAGTGCGATAGTGTGGGGCCCATATTACTAACCAGCCGTCCGTTTTACTTCTGATCAAACAACCAACACCCCTCCTGAGGTCGCCTGGGATAGGGAGTTCACCGTTACCAAACCCGAGGTCGCTTTTGACTACAAAATCCTAACTACAACCAAACCTCGCGAAGCTGGTTTGTTCTGAGGAGGTTTCCCGCAAGACTCACCTAAACCCTACAGGTGCTCTGGATGCTGCTTTGGGTAAAAGGGACACCGTGCAAAACACCTTTCTCCTTAATCTTGGTCGCTTAGAAAGACAGATTTAACTAAATTGTTCTTTATAAATTCAAAGAAATTTGTATTTAAATTTTGTAATAAAATTGGTGAAGGGGAAACAACCGGACCGTTATTGACTCTACCTCAAAGACCTTACAATATATAAAGCAAAAATTTGAAAGTCATCATTCAAATTGCATCAATAATAACTTACAACTAATCAACCACTCAGATTGTACTAAGAATAAGTCTCCGGTGGACAAGCCATCACATTGCACCTTCGAGGATGAGTTATGACTAAAGTGCAAAGTGATGTTGCACATCAATCGATTTATCAGATATCAAGATTTTAAATTTTAATTTTAGCCTACAACTCGTCCTAGTGTTCAATGTGTGAAATTATTATTTACTTCAGCATATTCCTATAAGGTTCAGGTGCACAGAAAAGTGAAATTTAAAGTAGAGATTAACCAATCAGATTTCTTAGTTAACTTTCCACCAATGACTTTAGGCTATGAGTTGTGCCTAAAGTTCAAAGTGTAAAATTGAGATTAAAAGAACTTCAAATTTTGGTTTCTAGCAATTTTATACCCTTGGAAAGACAAAAGTTGATAATTCCAATTTACCAGGGTCCTAAAGAACAATTAAGGTTTTTAAAATTTAATTTTGACAAATCCAATTTTTAAGGGTGAGTCAAATGTACTTGCCCGAATAAAAGGCAATGGTACCTTGTTACAATCTACCTTAGTAAACATTAAGCACAACATACAGTTTTCGTGTCCATACTTTAAAATTTACCAGATTTTATCACAATTTCCAAAGTTAAGGGTGTATATCCCCCAAAATTTAAGCGGAGTGCATTATGTATCTAACCAGGGATGATATCGAAACTGCACCTTGAATTAGGAGACATTCTATATATTTCCTGATAGGACTTCTCTAGCAAGTTCCAAAACAGGTGTTCGTTTCTTGCCCGGAAGTGACCCCGCCTTTGCAGGGGCTAAAATATATAGAACATTTTGACCTATTTTCTATAGCAGGCGACCATAAAGTACGTTGCTACTCCTAAAAGTTGAAACCTATGCTAAAACGGCAAAACACCTGTTTCATCATTGTAAAAGCATAATTTAACGAAGTGAAAATATTTGCCCCAGGGTCTCCGCAGGGTCCCAGGTGGGGTCCAACTCAAAATTGGCAATTGAAAAGATGGGCAAGCAGCATATCGTTTGAAAGCTAGTGTTAAAAGAAAAACGATAACAGAAGTCTCACAGCTCTAATCCAACTCTGTGCGAAATGGAGGAAGATTCAAAATTTGAAAACAGTCTGCAGCTGACAGTGCATGCCCACCACTAGAATTCCAAAACTGTGGTACAGGTGTCAAAATTCTAAAACACGTGTTTCATTATTTAAAAAGTTCTATTTATCGAAATGATAATATTTACCCCAGGGTTCCCGCAGGGTCCCAGGTGGGGTCCAACTCAAAATTTGGCAATTGAAAAGAGGGGCAAGTAGCATATCGTTTGAAAGCTATCCCGCTACAACTTACCGACAGCCCGTCTGGTAGAAGTGATCTGGAAACCTCTAGACCACGTGGCTGTTTTGCATTTACAAGTGTCGTTTTGATGTGAAGAACCACATAGTTTGACATTTGTTTCAAAGCTTTAGGTGTAAGAGGTGGTCATGAACCTTAAGATTCAGCATGTAGACGTAGTGTAAACACCCTACCATTTTGCACAGGATTGGCGTAGAGACGAAAGATCGGTTCCATACGCTGTCTGTTTTGAGAAACTTTGAAAGAAAATACTACTTAACCCATTTGAAAATGTGTAGTTTGACCGCTGCCCGCATATAGGGACTCGAAAACATGCGTTTTCATTTCTATACATTGAACGTTTGCAATGACGAATTTAGAAAGCCAGCAACCCTGACTTATAGCCTGTGATTAGCTTGAATGAAAAGTTGTGTTAGTCAATTTGCAATAACGTTGACTTACATCTAGAAAATTAATTCTCTAGATTGCAAAGACGGTTCACAAGCTCATCAAGTTGATGTTGACAAACTCTGTTCTCCAGGACATTACAATGACCGTAGTCGATTATGTTACGTTGGAAGATAATCCTCAATTCCAGCCCTTGGACACGACATCAAGTCAAGAAGGAACTGCTTCGGGTACCGAAGGCGATCCTGATTACGACTGCCTGGACCCAAATCCTTCTCAGGAAACCGCATTTTGGAGATCATGGAGTGAAGCGAAATTGAGGAATACTGTAGCAGCTTATAACAACGCGTCCAGTGGTCGCAAACTCAAGGATGCGAAACGTGTAGCAAGAGTTGACATCTGTACAAGTGACATCATTCGCATGAAACTATTCCTGGACAAGGCATCCAAGCGGACCAAGCTAGCAGAACTCCGAGAATCTCAAAGCATGGTGCAAAAATCAACGCGCTGCTCCGAATTTTTTTCAGGATTACTGAAGAAGGCATTGCCGTGGAAGCCTTAGAAAAATCGCGGAAGCTAGGGGTTACTGGTTTCAAGGCATCCGCCGACTATTGAGAGAAATGAACTGGGGTTCCAGGAAAATCACAAAAGTCATGACAATGGCAGCCAGAAAAAAAGCACTGGAACGTTCAAACGAATTTGACAGCTACATTCAACAAATCAAGCGGGAAATTGAAGAGGATAACTACAACCTTGATCAAATTGTGAATCTTGATCAAAGTGAATTCAATTATGAATTACAAACACCACGAACTCTAACTCAACGTGGAGCAAAAAATGTCGAAACTCAAGTAAGATGCGAATCAAAAGTGACACATTCTTACACAGTCCAGGAAGCGATTTCGGCATCAGGAAAGCTCGTGGGCCCGACTGTCATTGTGTTCCGCGAACCATCCGGGAAATTTGGATCTAGGGTCCAATGGAAAATTCCTCAGATCCCTGGAGTCATGATCAGAGCAAACAAGTCAGGAATGATGACAAAGGCAATATTCAAGGAATACCTGCCACATCTTGTTCGAGACGTTGGAACTCCTTGTCTTTTGTTGAAGGACGACGCAGCCATCATGAGAGATCCGGACTTGTATCAAGAGTGTCCTGACTTACATCCAGGAACAATCATTCCCGGCTGTACTTCCTATGGACAGCCATTCGATATGGGATATATTCTTTACAGAAAAATGATAGTGAAGCGTGCCCACAAGCATGTTCGGAATGAAGGACTTGGAGACAAGCTAGACATGACAAATCGGTATTCCATTGCTGACTTGATTGGGGTAACACGAAATCAGTTGGAATCACCCAGATTCTAAGATATGATCAAGTACGCTTTCGGCAAATGTGGATACATCGACCTAGCTAATGATTTTAGTTACCAGTCAGTGAGACTTGTCTTTCAGTTTCCATACAAAGAATGCAGCTTTCTTGACATGTTCGATTCCGGACGACGAACACTGCATGGAGAAGAGTTTTATTCAGTGCACTTGGTGTCTCCAACCACTGTGCTTTTATAACTTCATCATGAACAATAGCACGGCCACACCACTCCATGAGACACTCAAGCCTCACTATCACGCCGTAGAGTGATCGTCATGCATAAGGCCCTTATACCTGCATAACAAAAGATATAGTCCTGGCAGCTACCACGTTGCTACGACCGTGGCGTGTGACTTACGTGGCCCTCACACATAGACCAGAACAAAAGCCAAGCTTCAGTAAACAACAGTCGACGGAGCCGTGTCTTCTAGACTGCTTCTACCAGACGGGTCGTCGGAAAGTTGAAGAACGATAGCTTATAAAAGATATACTTTTTGAAGCCTTTCCAAATGAAAACTTCGAGGTAGACTCCTTGTGGGACCTTACGAGGCCCCTGGGGCAAACATTTTCATTTAGATAAATTGCATGTTTTAAATACTGTAACATATATTTTAAAATTTTGATACCTGTATCACAGTTTTGGAATTCTAGTGGTGGGCATGCACTGTTATCTGCAGACTGATTTCAAATTTTGAATCTTCCGCCATTTTGCACAGAGTCTGATTTGAGCTGTGAAACTTCTGTTATCGTTTTTCTTTTAACACTAGTTTTCAAACGATATGCTACCTGCCCCTCTTTTCAATTGCAAATTTTGAGTTGGACCCCACCTGGGACCCTGCGGAGACCCTGGGGCAAATATTTTCACTTCGTTAAATTATGCTTTTACAATGATGAAACAGGTGTTTTGCCGTTTTAGCATAGGTTTCAACTTTTAGGAGTAGCAACGTACTTTATGGTCGCCTGCTATAGAAAATAGGTCAAAATGTTCTATATATTTTAGCCCCTGCAAAGGTGGGGTCACTTCCGGGCAAGAAACGAACATCTGTTTTGGAACTTGCTAGAGAAGTCCTATCAGGAAATAAATAGAATGTCTCCCAATTCAAGGTGCAGTTTCGATATCATCCCTGGTAAGTGCTATAAAAAAAAAAATACCCTGTAATTAATCATATAATCATATGTTGCAGTAAGGCTTCGTCGAAAACGATAAATGAGGTCAACAACCTCCAAATTTTGAATTTTTGGCAATTGTTCACCGTAGAAGGAGATAAGAAAATTCACCCAAGTTTTATCAGTTTATCAAATTTTATTTTTGACAATTCCGAATTTAAAGGGTGGTGCTATGTACACTTTCCGAATTTTAAGAATGATGGATGTCCTACGAAAAGAGAAAGGACACCTGTATTAAATCATATCATCATGAATTTCAACAAAGAACATAAAGTAGGTCAATAACCGACCACATGAGAATACTAATATTTGACAATTTTTTACCTGAAAAAAAAATTAGACGATACAAAGGTACAGAAAGTCCTAGAGAAAATTTATCAAAGGTTGTGTTTTGATAATTCCCAAATTTAAGGAATGCTCCTATGTATCCATCCCCCAAAATAAAGAAGGACATCAATGTACCCATGTATTGAATTTCAATCCTCACACCTATAGCCACATGAGATAAGATAATGTGGTCTTATCAAAAGGGGAGGTAAAAACTGAAAAATTTGGAAGGTTAATATCATACCACATGTTACCAGCTTTGCATACGTTTAAATTTTGGTATTCTTTTTACCCGTAGGAGGGGATAATCGGGGCAAACGAAATGTATAAAAATATTTATTGGATCTTAGAAAGCATTTAGCTAATTCCATGTTTGACAATTCCAAATTTATGTGGTGGTTTTAAGTACTCCTTCTAAACTTTAAGAGAGGACATCTATGTTCCCATGTCTGAGACGTCTAATTTCTCTCACTTAACCATATAAGGAAATAAGGCCTTATCAGAAAGGGAAAAATAGGTAATTAACCGACCACGTAACGAACATATGACCATAGTAATGTAGGCAATTTATTATTTAAACACTGAAGAAAATGAGCTCAATCACCTACGTTTACAGTGATACCTACCGAGCTTTTATAAAAAATATGAATTTGGCAATTCTCAAATTTCATAGATGGACCGATTGCCTCCTTCCAAAATTTAAGAAGGGTCCACCAATATACCCATGTCGTATGAAAGGCAATAAGCCCTTGTACTCATTCATATAATCATATAATATAATAGAGCCTCATTTAAGGAGATAAATTAGGCCAATAACGAACCTCTTGGATTTAGGATTTAGATTTCTAAGCTTTCGGCATCTGAGGCCATTTAGCCCGTCACGATTTGAGGGATGACGTCCCTCGGCGAGATCACACTCCAGGAAAAGGTAAAGAAGAAAGGATTAAGGAAGGAAGGCAGTGGCCTGGGACCTATAAGTTAGGTACCACACCGGCATTTGGCTGGTGTAAATGAGGAAAACCTCATTCAGGGTGGCTGGCCTAAAAAAGAGTGTTATACTTTTTCGACCGACCTCTTGAAGAACACGTGCTAAGTACTAATATTCGGCAATTTTTTACCAATAGAACGGAACGAGCTGGGCTCCCCAAATTAATAATGGTATATGTTAGGATCCTAGAGAACATTGCCAATTATTGTTTTTTGATCATTCCCAAATTTAAGGCTGTCCTTGATACCCCTCCTAAATTTTAAGAGGGGCACTTTAATGTAGCCATACTCTATAAAAGAAAAGGGACTGCTATACACATCCATATAATAATATAAAGTAATAAAACCTTCATCAAAGGGATGTCGCCACTTGAATACACTAAGTATCACAAATTCGGGAATTGATTTATGGCCTCGTGCAGGGGCGTTAATAAGGGCCCCGCAGACCCCGCATTGCGGGGGAGGGTATCAAGCCATCAGGGGCCCCCAAATGGTGAAGTGGGACGTAGAGAAGGGCCCCGTTCCACGATGTCTGCGGAAGGGCCCCAAGCCTTTAGTTACGCCACTGGCTTGGTACAACTGACAATATAATTTTTTGCAAGGGATGTAGTGCGTCTGGTTCATTGACACTTGACAGTTCGGGACAGGGTGAGAAGAAAATTATATGCGTTTGTTCACTATACGTTCGTTTTCAAAACAGAAGAACAAACTACGGAAGTGATGGGTAAATTTTTTTTTTCAAAAACACTAAAATAAAAGGAAAATCTTAGGCGGGCAATAGAAGTTATGAAAATAAGAACCATACATTTGATATAGTTCATGTTCTACTAATAGCTATTAACCCATGCTTAATTCTTTCTATTTATTTATTTTTTTTAACGATACTTTTGAGACGCATAAAAACCACACATATCGTAGGCTTTAATTTATCAATTACACAGCACTCACAACACACTACAGACTGCAACTAGATATAGTGATGGGCAAACTATGATCCACTAGCCAGATGCAGCTCCCAGAAATGTTTTATCTTTGTCACACATGATCCTATTCTGAAGAATGGTTTTTTTTCGAAAGAGTTGTATTAGAAGCAGACCGGCAGATAAGCATTTAACTTCAAATCTGAGAATTTCTGCATTTCAGTTCGAACCACATTATATATATATATATATATATATATATATATATATATATCATTAAACAGTAAGGCATGGAGGTGTGGAGGACGAGACAATACTTTTCGCAAATAAGTACGGTAATTTATATGTTTCCTGTTTTAATTGATTTGTTTTCGTATACACGTTTACTGTATGTTTCGCAAGATAATGAAAGAAAACGAAACATCGTTTTTGGACTTAAATTCGGCAAATACCAGTTTTACTAACTTTCGAAGCTGAATTTAGCGACAATTGCCCATTAAGAGTTGGCAACAATACTCACATAAACATCACACTAATGATTTATAATAGATGGGGGAATAGTTGTCGAGACCTCATGTATAAGCAGTTTTTGTAGTCGAAAGTGAACAAAGACAAAAAATCAAAAAGGGGAAACAGTAACATAAGATATGCACTGAATCTTCAACAGGTATTACAATTATAAAGTACTTCAATCTTTCAACAGGCATTACGATTGTGAATTACCGGTAGTTACATCTTTCAACAGGTATTACGATAATGAAATACCTAATTTTAGTAGTTGAAGTGTAAATGCAATGTTGTGGAGATTTAAAACATCACATTACTTTGTGACAATCAACCAGTTTGATGTAGAGGTTTTATGCGTGCAGATTGACCATATGGATACATACACGAATTCATGTAAGGTACTCCTTTCTCTCTGCATTCACTTTCTATACCTTCAGCAATCACTTATGAGGTGTGCAATTGCATTCTTCGGTGCAGATCCATTTTAAGAGGTCTTCTGCAAAAATATAAACCAACCAGTTCTAGATGGCAACTGTGAGAACGAATCCTACATTCACAAAACGGCTGAGCGAGTAAAAGGGGTCACAAGTCGCGGAGGGCTCGTTTTGTTATATTTTTTTAACCTTTATAACAATATACAGAAAAACAAACGCCACTAGAAAGCGCCTTTGCTGCCTTCACAAAACATACCTGACGAAGTGAAAGTGGTTAAAAGGCCCGCAGGGCTTGTGTTCTATCTTTATCACGATTTAGACAAAAACAAAGTGGCCACTTAATAACATGAATGCCATCTTCACAAACGATAGCTGAGCGAGAGAAAGGGGTAAGAAGCCTAGTAGGGCTTGTCGGTTTCCACCTTGATCACCATTTAGATTAAAAAAAAAAAAAAGTGGTCACTACAAATCTTTAAAAAGATCTTTCAATGGTTCCGCTTACTTTCATATGCACTGATTCGCCTTCAATAAGTTTATGCACTGTGCACAATGGCTCCCTGAACGTAAATATGTGAAATATTTGTGTTAAATGTTACTTTTTATTTATTTATTTATTTCAGTAACGATCTGTGTCGGATGTAAAATCACAAACTTCTTCGATTGCTTAAAAACTACTTTTATACAATATGCTTATAATTTGCCGTAAAAAGTTCACAAACTAGACTTCCGTCTCGAATTATCTTATGGGAGTATACGTGCATACCACCTTCGGCCTTCATTTCTGTATTTCCCATTAAATTCGCATCTCAGAGGTAGGTGCGCACCATATTTCCATTATATACACACTACACTATTAAAATAATATTAAAAATTTCTTGTGTAAATTTTAGAAATTATGTATCCGTATAGCAAATCTGTGGCGTTTTATGAATGAATATTACTTTCTGTACACATTGAGAACATCTGTATAAAATTCAGGTTTTGCGTTAAAATACATTATTCTGTAAGGAAATTACTTGGCTAAACTTCCGCAAATCTGAGTCCCTCGATTAGATTGGCAAGACCCTGTTTTCAAAGTTGTATTACGGGAAGATTCTAGTACACAGGGCCGCTTCATAAAACTAATGAAATTTATTTTACGTACCTAGTTTTGGTTGCGTTTCGTTCCTTCTTTTCTTCCGGTTTTTGAACGTTTTATCGTTGAAATATATTATTACCGAATGAACTTCAAACATTGAACAATCCACTGTTAGATTTGTTTCCTTAACCACACTATTAGTGATATGTAGGTTTATTGTTTTACCTACAATAATAGTAATAGTAATTCCTATTAAGTAATAGTAATGTTTTAATTAATTTTATATAAATGATGATGTTTGTTATTTCTTTCATTTTATGTGCACACATTTTATTTTCTTCCGCTTTTTGCTTTATTTAAATTCTGTTGTTTCATTTTCGTATTCGGAGTCGATGTTGAAATGTTCATTGGCGGAAGACGTGGTGTGTGATTGTATTGTGTGAATCTGTTGAAGTATTTATATATTGCTTTAATTCTCGTGTGTTCTGTGTACATTTTATAGTTTCTTTTAGTGTTATATTTCTTGATGCTATTATGTTTGTATATGCGTTTAGTTTTTATGGGTTTACAAAATGTTTTCTGTCATATAGTGTGCTGTTCTTTAAAATTCATTTGTTCTCAATGGGTATATTGTCTAATGGGTACTGTTTTGTAATGTTATTGATGTTCCTCGTTAGTTTTGTTTTTTAGGGCAAGTTTTGTGAATTATACAAAATAAATTATTCGAAATTATCCATTAACCAAAATTCCACTTGCGTTGAAGTATGTCTTCTGATAACATTATATTCTAAAGTAATGTGCGTTTGGAGGGTATAAGGGCTCTGTCCCCACTGTTATTTTATAATTTAGATTACTGGAATATTTTTTTTTTTTTTTTATGAAAGGGGTGTTTCGGTTAGTTAATACTTTGAAATAGAGTACTTTGTCGTTATTCACCTAACATGGCCTCTTAGTGATGAATCAGGAAGGGGACCAGTGTTCTGGAACCTTGCCTTCTATTGCTGTTTATTTGTTGTTATTTTGTTACCTAGAATTAGTGTTCTTTCATTTCCGTCGTTCATTCTTAATGGTGAAAAATAATAATTTCTTATTGTCATGCTTTGTTTATTGTTGGAAATATATTCGCCTGTGTTGTATTCGCAAAATTAGTATCTTCCAACCAGGGATGTAATGGGGCGTATACAGGAGAATACGGCGTATACCCACCTAAAATGTTTATACTCTAGCATATACTCACCTTAAATTTATGAAAGAATGAGTGTATATTGGGGTGCGTATACGCGAGGTAGTTTTATCGTATACGCTATACTTTTGAAAACGATCGAGCGTATACCTAACAAAAATTCTAGCATTAGACCACTGCTTCCAACTGTTAAGTGTTGGAAACTACTCACTATTCAGGAATAACTAAAACAATGAACCCTTACCATCTCATGTTTCTAATCAAGACAATAAACAACCTCCTACTACAGTATTATGTAAATATGCTTTTAGAAGAGGGATTGAAAACAAAGCTGCCTATCAGACACATTTTCCGGGGACATCAAAAATTACTAAACATATACGAAAATACTTCTTTCAAGTATTTGTTGCCATAAAAGTTGGTACGTACATTCATGAAGTATGAATTTTCTTGGCTGGAAGTAAACTCTTGTTGTCTTTGAAAGTGCTCCTTAAGGGAGGAGTTGCGTTAATGGAAGCAGATTGACTTCAAGAGAGCTGAGTATAACTATAGCGTTTGCACATATGGCACACAAACTGCAGAACATAGACCACAAATCAACTTGCGCTAGGTAGTGTGTAAAACGGCACGAATACAATCTAACCGAGTCCGGCAGGAACGCGAGCAGTAATGCGGTGCGCTCATACGGGAGGCGCGTGAGCGACGATGGATTGAAGCATAACCGAGGCTAGTGGAAAAACACTGCTTTCAAACACATGTCTTGTGACACGTGAACACTTTCTAGATTGGTGGGGGGCGCGGCGGCTCAGCGGTAGAGTGTTCACCTCCGGTGCTTGGGGTCCCTGGTTCGATCCCAGCTCGCGCCGTGTGGAATTTGTAGTGGACAAACACCCTGCTCTTGAGGTTCTCGAGTTTACTTCCACTGTCTTCATTCCACCATTTCAGTCATCTCTCATCACCGTCTCCTTTAGCCTAACCGGCATTACCATGGGATGTAAAAGTTAAAGATTTAATTTCATTTCATACTTTCTAACTTGGCTTCATATTTCTGCTTTCATACTTTAGTTCATCGTGTGTGTTTTTTTATGGACTACTATGTAATAAAAAAAGAGCACATTTTCCATTTTTCACTTTTGCTTTATTGTGCGTGTAAGAGGTAAGATTCCAACATATTTTGATTATTTTAACATACTTCTTCCATTGACTTTATAAACTTATGTCCGCATTAAATGCGATTGCACCCAAATTTTGCTATTTTACCAGATATGCTTGGGACAATTCTCCTCTTATTAGTTTCCGCTCTGCATTTATATTTTCTCTCCATTACTGAAGCATACATGTCGTTAGTTATTTATTAAGACAATGGGTTTGGAACACTGTCTTATTATGCTCTGTTGTCTGTTTACCTAATATTGTATCAATGTGCAAACCCGTGTAGACCAAAAATTAACTTCGTTTTTCTCCGTAATTAATCACTCTACATTGATGAGCTTTATTACTTTTTTGTTACTCTCATGCTGACATTTCGTCTGATTCTGTTATTTCTCCGTAAATTTTTTAATTCGGGGCCGCCATCTGAAGTAGTTAACGGAATTATTTGTGTTAGCGACACATTTGTAACTTAATGAGGTAATTAGAAAATGCGTGTGATCATCACAGATTTGTAATGTTTCGAAAGAGAAACTTGGACAAAGGTCTTGTAACAATGCCTCGGTAAACTACCGTAGTTGGTATTGCTGCGTACAGTAACAAAAATATGTGAAACGTGATGGAATATTGGAACAGTAATTTGTTAGACATAATTCATTGTGAAAATAATCGAAAATGTAGGGAACAATGTGTAAAATTGAAGATCAAATATAAATTTAAACTGGATGAGCCAACAATCTACGCACGACAATATAATACAGTACAGCGCACCTACTTACATATTTTCAGTAATTTCAGTCCAGAAATATGACTTATCTCAGTATTCGAACTACATATATGTGAATATGCATGTAAAACAAATACACAAAAAGAAAGAAATTAAAAACGCAAAATATAAAGCAGTATTCATTTTTGTAGTTTCTTCTGTGATATTCGACAATTTGTAATAGCACTCGAAAGTGTAGAGAAAACTGAAAATACCTACATGCTTATGTGATGCAGTTATTGAGCACTTTCTGAGTGGGTGAGCCATGCACGCTCCGAAGATTCTGAAAATTTAAAAGGTTCCAGGTAAATTTTTTAACTCATTACACTAACTGTGTGGTATTGGGTAATAAATTCACAAGATACCCTAAAATAAAAATGTAAGTCGTATAAAAGATCTAGATCGTCCTGCTGATGTACTGGCTAACCTGTGTGCCTATATTAGACATAGTCCTGGACTCGTTTCCCAAGGGAGAGCACAACAAGTAATTTCACGATCATTCTGTCTATTTCGTCTAAAGGCTATATTGGTGGGAAGTTAAACTAAATATTTTATTTCATTTCGTCAAAAAAAAAAAAAAAGTTCCAAAAATTAAGGCGTATAGTTTAATGACATTTTTTTCACAAACATTTTGAAATAACAGCGAAAAACGATTAACTATCACTATTAGAAACTAAATATAAAACATAATCGCAAACGTGGATTCGATAAATATATACTGTGTAATCGTAAGGGGATCAGAATCACACAAATTATAAATTAAAAAAAAAACAAAGAATATTTTTATTTAAGTTAACTAATTTGTAAAATATTCCAACGTAGATTTCCTATGTAAAGTGCAGGAATAATATCCTCATGTATAGATGTTCAAAAGAGAGTCTATGTATACTGAAAAAGGAAGTAACAGTAGAGCAGTTTTCATGTCTGAAGTAGTTTTTTTTAATAAAATGATATATGCAATATGTTATAATCGTGAAAAGAGGATGGGAAAATACGAAAAAGCTAAAGTGAGTTTTACCATTTTAAAATTGCGTGCCTTTTTAAAAGAAATTTTAGAGCTTTGCATACTGATTCTCTGCTCGTATCCAAATTGCTCTTGAATCATTGTTTGGACGTATTTGTTTTTGAAGAATGAGACATTCGAAGAACAATGTCCTACTTGATACATAAATTTGGATATTTCAAAGAAAATTTCAGTATCACAGAGACTGGTAACTGCACGAAAGGTACCTCCAGAATTACTGCAAATCTAAGACTATATATTTGCCAAGTTCCATTGAATTGCGGTCAGTAGACATGGATATAGGAAAAAGTCGTATGGAAACTAGCACAAATTTTTCAGCTAACACATCTTCCTTCAGGATTAAAAGTGGAATGCAGATCGAAGGAGAGAGAGTTACAACGAAGATATGTGATTTATTATAGTACAGACAAAAAAAATACCAAAACAGTGACGTTACTTTTCCTTCTTCAGCAATTCCGGATAAGAAGAGACTCTTATAGCAAATTGTAAATGCTCTATCTTTCAAGGAGATAGGTGATTGAGGGGAAACTATCATGTGCACAATTACACATGTAATTTACAGTGCATCATCACAGGACAGAGAACAAACACAGGCTATGACAGAAAGGGCAGACAAACAAGTCTTTGAAAAGTCAAAAAAAACGTTCTCGTTCAGGCATGTGCATTATAGTTCACTGTTATTGCCGGCTAGATTATATCAGAGGAGCACAAATATTGGCTCAATGTTTTCAAGTAAGGCCTCGAATATACAAGTCTCGACACTTCATAGTTGCAAATTACTACAAGCATTTGGAAAGTATCTTTGCTACGGGTATTGAGGGTAAGACTACAAAATAGGTCATCAGATGCTCATTGTAGCGTTCGCGGTTGAAGTATTTTATATAGGATACTAGTCTCGTAAGCTGTCTTTTGATACTAGAAATCTAGCGAGGACATTTATCCAATATCTGTTTCCACCTAGCTTTACAAGACTTATTTTCATTAATTCCTGTATTGGAAAGAGAACTATAAGTCTAAGCATCAATCGTTTTGTTTGAAATACAATCAATTTCAGCCGAGTTAGTGATCTGCCATTTCAGATGGGGGTTGGAGAGGTACCAATATTTAAAATCCGTTGTTTTGGGGCAATATTAAGTTTGAGCTATACCAGTGTACTCGCTTAAGTTCTAAATATGTAATTATTCAAGAATAAGAATAGTCTCACACTATCAAAATAGATAAGTCCGATATATTTCACATAATAAGGTATTTCCGTGCATAGAGAGAATGCTCAGAGAGTCGTGGTGGCAAACCATTGTTTCAGTGAAAAACCTGGACCTTATAGCTTCCTAGCTTCCTCGTTGGGAAAAAGAAGTTTTGACAGCTATAGCGCTAAATTGTTTTCATGTGTGTCAAATGCATAACATTGACTTACATCGTGTGACTTCTACGTACTAGCCGTAATTGATGGTTTATTTTTTAAAAAAAATAAAACATTAATCATTTGGAGGCGGATAAAATATGTTTCCTCCTCTAAATTTTCATGATCTTTCCAAGATAACTACAATTCTATTTTCACTGTATTTTTTAAAATTATTATTTCCTTTTCCACTTAGAGAAAAAAAAAACAGTTTGTTGGTTCATTTTAATAAATGAACCAAAAGGATGGCGGCCTGTAATGGCTCACTCTGTCTGCATCCGTCTCGCCATGCAAAATCTTGAATGTCTCCTTTTCCATACCAAAACTTTGAAATATTCTATTGACATAAATCAAAATGAATTGGTTCAGCAAAATAAGAACTGGAGATATTTTGTTTCTACGGCAAAAAAAAAGAAAAAACTTAGTTTTCCTTTTTCTGTATTCGGAAATAGTTCAACTACAACGTTTATAACTGGTCTGTGCCCTTAGCATCAAAATATAGAGAAATATCTTATATAATAAAGAACATCGTACATAATTAAATAAAAGAAGTTGTTCATATGTGATTATGGAATTAACGTAACAACTCTGAAGAAGACTAGAAATACGATGTTGTGTATTCAAACTTAAACGTAGTTGAAATGAATCAGGGATATTTCACCACTAAGAAAGTAAGTGCTCCAGCAGTAAGCTCCGCGCTCCCACTCTTCAATTGTAAATCATATTACAAAGAAATACTCGATTCGACTCACACATTTCCATCTATACGTCACACATTTCCATCTATACGTGCATACGCGGTATTAACTGCTTTTATTTGGATATTTTTAAAAGTTTGATTGGAAACTAATGCCACTTCATAAGTCTTTCTCCAAGGTTGTATTATAAGCTGTGTTTAAATCTTGTATCTTTTATGATTGAGTGTTTACTCATTTGTAGTAGTGAGTTTAATTCTGTTTAAATACGTCTTGTTCGGATTCCGAGTTAAATTAGTTGCCCACCGTTATATACTAATGGTTAAAAGGTAGTTCGATTCCTAACATTTGAATTTTCTTCTTAAGGGGACAGACTACTAAATATTTTTGGAAAGCTAACAATTTATCGTAAATGAAAAGAGATAAATGTAACTTTTCTCAATAATAGATAATGTTATTCTACACCCAAAAATACGAATCGGAAAAATTTTCAGTGTTGCCATCCATAGAAATTACAGTATGGCCATAATTTGAATTACCCAAAAATCTAGGTTAAGACAGCGACTAGGAAAATGAACTCAACAGTAAATGATGGCTTACGATGCTGTCGTTCCTTGTTAACTACTTTTTAAATAATATTTATATTTACTCTGTAATAACTTAAATACGTTATTACAAAATAAATACAAATATTATTTAAAAACTAGTTAACAAGGAACACAGACAGCATGATAAGTCATCAATATGGATGGCAACACTGAAAATTCTTCCGATTCGTATTTTTGGGGGTAGAATAACATTATTTTATTTTGAGGAAAGTTATATTTCATTGTCTCTTTTCATTTACGAAAAACTGGCAAAAGAAAAATTGTTAGCTTTTGAAAAATATTTTGTAGTCTGTCCCCTTAAATTGATTTGGTATTCGTTGCATGAGAATAAGGATTGTGCGATTAATATGAAAGTTACCAAAAGAAAGTTCTCATAACGCCTTGTATGTGTTGATTTATGAGTAATAGTAATACAGGACAGAGATTGCAGTTAGGATTACAGATATTTTCTTAAGAAAATAATTTAGTATCATTAAATTTTGTACTTTTTCTGTTTCCTTGTAGATGCGGTTGTTGCAACAACGTTGAACAAGAAGTAGTACAATAAAATGATCTATTTATATATATTTTTGGTAACGTCATATTGAATATTGCGAAACTACAAAAATATAGTAATCTATAATGGAAGAGGAGCATAGTTCAGATTGTGAATTTACTTTGGTGGTTAGTAACCAAATATTTCTCAAAGTTGAAAACAACGATTCTTTTATTGACGAGAACTCGTTGAAAGGGAAAGATGTAATGTGTCCTCGCACAAAAAAATTTGTGATCCCAGTATTCACAAATGACAACACAGAGAAAGGTGAAAGTATGAGTTGCACTTCGGCTTCAAACGAATTTGATTCGATTAAGGCAGACTGCGAAATAAAAGAGGAAGATTCCTATGTAAATATTTGTGAGGACGAGATAAAAATTGAAGAAACTGACGAGCCTGAAGAATCAAATGAAACATCTATTATAAGTAACATAGAAGAGGGAAGAATAGAAGATACAAATGTAGTCGCAAGGTAATTATTTATATACAGAATTAAATCTTTAGTTCTTACCACACACTCTGTTTATTGCACATAGAATCTCGAAAGAAATCATCGGAATTTATTGTTTTAAAACAATCACCAAATTTAATATTTTGAAATTAGAAAGTAGATCGAAAATGGTCTTAAGAGTTACAATTGTTTACTGAGATTCTGAATATGCTCAAAAGATTAGATTTTTTTATTTTCTTTATCAAACTTTTTTTGCCTTAAGCTAGAAAGCTGTATGTTGTATAAACTGAAAATATATGTAATGATAACACAACTGCTCGTTTATCTCTCGTAAAGCTAAGAATTTTATTATTTTTCGCAAACATATATAAGACTGAACGTTGGTTATTCGTACGTTTGTTCTCGTACGTTGTAGAGAAATTCACATCATTAACAGGATATTCTTCCAGGGGACAGACCATAGTCTATTTAGATTTTTTTAAGAAACGTGTGTGTTAAGGAAATATATCAAAACTTACGACAAAACTGGAGTATCTCAGAAGTTACTTAATTTAAGGTGATGATTTCTCATTAATAATAATTGGATATGTGGTTCAGAGTTTTCGAAAATTCCGCTTGTAGGAAAGCGAGAGAGAGACAATTCCAATAATACTTTAATACGTTGACAAGTTACGTAAATCCGTACCGTTGGACTTTTTGATGAATTTTCGATTATAGTATCTATCGCGAACTGACATTTTACAGTCTTACTTCGATCAAAGCACGCCATGTAAGGGGCAGGCAGATTTAAACTTCATGACAGAACTACTTACAAATATAATTCGCTGTATGTAAACTGCACACGAGAAAAAATTGTACCTGTGTTCAAATGTTTGCGAAAATTCCACTTCTTAACAGCATAAAGTGCAATTTGTGTGACATTTTATTTTCGCACTTTGTATTAATAATTATTATCTTTACTGTGTCACTTTGTATTATTTACTCACTTTATATTAAGTGGCGAAAATAAGGAAACGGTTGAAGCGGATACATTTTTTAAAACTAATTTTCATTTTAGTGGTAATGGGTTTCTATAATTATACCATGGTTGATATGCACTTCATAACGGAGAAAGGGAAGGGTCAAATAATTCATTAAGAATAATGATAGCACCATTTGAATTGAATTTGCAAACGTATTTAGTAGTTCAGTGAATTTAGACTTCGCGATTGCATCGTCGTTTAAATAAGAACTTCAATAACTCAGATATAATTTTCAAATATTTTCCATGGCCCTCTTTCGTATTCGAAGACCGGACTTCAGTTTTTTTAAATAATAACTGTATTCTGCATGTTTTATTAAATGATAAAGTTTTTGAATTACTTAACTAAAGGGAGGTTGAATGTAGCGACAGGAAATCAATTTTGTTTACTAAGAATTGCTCATTTCTACTGAAGATTTGAAATATATGTAAGAGGATAAATTTTGATTTTCTTTTCAAAATATTTCCTTTGCGCTATTCTCATTACGATTTCGAGACTTACTTCAAAGCAGTTTCTGCAAGGTACTTCAAATATTTTTATTATTATTATTAATTTTTGCATACTTTTGAAATCGCGCAGCAAGAATTTTAATTTTTACACATTACAAGTAACATGATTTACAACTGCTTCCTGCTAAAGGGTGAATTTTATACGAAAATACATCTTACTCCTTAACTGCAGTTCGAGCCTGGATTAAAAATTTTCACGTTTCATCCTAAAATACCGGCTTGCGATATAACCATAACACATTGATTGTATTTTAGAATTTCAAACTACAAAATTTGACGTAAGCCTGAAACTCTTAAAATATGATTGAAGTAAAATACCTGGGATCAATTATAAATCAGTGTACAGTGTTACAAAAAATGTAGCAAAGAATAAGTTATAGGCTGGTTGGAATACTAGTGTTAAGTTTAGCATCCAAGTTATATGAAACGTAAATATGCAGGTTGAGGTGTTGTGTAAAGTACATGTTCTCCTGCCGGGAATCGAACCTGGTTTCTTGCGACAAAGGAGACGTGTACACTAACCTTATAACCGCGAAAATTTTCTCGAAAACTAAGATATCTACTTTTGTGAAAGTTTATGAAGTAGTATAAGTTGTGAATACCGTTCCTCATAGAAGGTAATGATATTTTTAAACATGGAAGATGTATGTCTTAATTGCTACACTAATGTGGGCTATAATTCGATTAATAATTTGTTGTTGATAACTATACTGTGAACCATTCTTTCTTAACGGTGCAAAGGACCGAGTGGAGCACAATATTGTTTAGCAGCAAGGAACAAAGTATGACGGTACTGATTTCTGATTCGCTAAATGTATCTTTCTTTACGACTTCTGAAATAGAACATTACGTAAAATTTCCTGTAAATGTAACCAATATAACTATCGGCAAAATCATCTTTAAAGTTTTTCAGTAGGGAAATTCTACATAACGTTATCCACGCGACATGGAAGAGTCTGGTTTCTATTCCATGTGATTCCATATCCCATGTGAAATTACAGATGCACCTATGAAAGAAGTTCGCTGCTAAACTAAACGCTAAGTCCCAGTCCAATTAGATCATCCATGAGAGGCCATCTCATTATTACGTACATCTAGGATGCTTTGTATATGTATAGGGGAGAGCTGTACCTACAGCTGGTTATACGTACGGCCAGTGCTCACTGAAAATCATGTGTTCTCGGGAAGGATCCGAAATTGGTTAGAGAAGATTTCGTTTCGAGCCCTTCACTTCCATACGTGTCCGTGTTCCGCGATCTTTGTCTGGTAAATAGCTTATCTTTTTATGTTTTCGGGAGGCCAATGTAAAAAAAAATATTAAACAAACTAGTTTTTCTTTTCCCTTATGTGCACCCAAACGAACCAACAATTCCTTATAACTATTGGTAGTGATTCTATTGATTGATTTCCGCTTTTTATGTCGATCAAACCACCTTGGGTTTGTCACCGACAACCGGCAAAGAAAAGATGGCGAAGTGCTGTACCTACGACCTTTGAATCAGTTGTACACCTTTTCTCAAAAAGGTTGAGTGCATTCCTTATTGCTGTTTTGAGGCAAAAATTTTCTAAGTGCAACTTCGGGTATCTTCGGAAAAAAGTAAAGCAGGTTCGAAACTCGAAGCCAACCTTTGCAGTCGGAAAAATTTTGCAGATGTCTTTTTCATCTTTTAAATATAATAAGACTTGTTACCAATTGTATAAAAAAGGCAACATTGGTTGAAATACTTAATGATACTATATTTCGAAACTTTGTTTTAATCTCAGCACATGTTTGTAAGTCATTTAGCTCTCCATACGTAATGAAACATTCAGACACGTAAAGGAATCTTTCCATATGTAAAAGAATGCTGAAAGTTAAGACGTAGAACATAAATCTCGCCTGAGTACTAATATTAAAGGCAAAGTAGAGCAAAAACAGCGTTTGTAGTGGATATGAATGTCATAATTATCTAGAGAGCAGCTATACATTGCTAGAAGCATCTTAAAAAGAGTGCTTGTGTTATCTCAGTGGAGGCCGTTGAATTTTAAATCGTAAGGTTGTGAGTTCGATTCCCATAAGTTTTATTTTCCGCAATGCATAAAAAATTATATAAAATAACTACATTAATATATATATATATATATATATATATATATATATATATATATATATATATATATATATATGTATGTAAATAACATAATCCTTGTAGAACATAGTAATTATTATGGTTAAAATATAACATCTGAGATAGATTTTCACAGTACGTCGGTATTATATATGAGAATGTTAAATATAAATTAAGAAAATCGTTTAATAGCAATAAATAAATTATGTAGTGTATTTATTTGCAGCTATTTGTCATATAGAGGTTACGTCTCAACATTCATATTACAGCATGTCATTTATGTTCTTGAAAAATTATCCGAGGCATAAAAAGGGGTTATAAACAGAGAATCCAAATTCGGGACGCTCGCAAGAAATTCATGAACCCCAAAGGTGACGTTAGCAGACTGGTATTAGCCTTATGAAGCATGCCACAGCAGAAAGTCTTTTCATAGATTTTCAATTCAATACCTGATATATGCTTTTGCATTGTGGAAGTGGTGATGCCTTGGGTCGCACTTTCTCTCGCTCGCTCGCTGACTCTGTATTTATATCCGTATTTATAAATATAAAAGTTGATGTGTGTGTGTGTTTCAACATAATTGTGATATGTCTGGAGCACTTTTAACCATATTTCTTAGTCTGAAAAAGAATACTGTTGGAATACATATCAAAAATGCTAGAAAAGGATCGATATTAGTATCGAATCCATAGTTTCGTGGTCGCTTAGGTAAATAGTTCTACTTTCAAGTCCAATTAAGCTCCCATTAGCACCAGGGTGTTTACGTAGCGACATAAAAATGTCGAAATCAACCGATATTAGAGTCGAATCGTAAGTTTTCAGCGCCGCTAACAGTGCCACATTTCTCATTAGTCCAACTGGGCCCGTGCCTTTCAAAAGCGCAAAGTTTAAAAATTAAATACTATTATTTTTTTCGTATGAAAAAGTTAAAAAATGAAGAGCAAATATACTATTTCATAAACAGTCCTCTTTTACTATTCTAATGTGTTTAACGATAGCGTAAGAAATTTTAAAATAATTCAGAACATTTTTCCCATTTGTTATTTTTTGTTACGTAGTTGTAGCTGTAGCACCTAGTTTGTGGTATTTAACTGTAATAAATCCACTAATTTAGCATATTGGAATTAAGTTTTATTTTAAAGTTAGAGATCAAGATATGGAGAAATATGTAGTTATTGGGGGCGCCGAGAGCAAATGTGCATAGGGACATCGAGCTTCTAAATGCAGCACTGGTTGCTAAATTAATTGGTAGAAATTTTAATGCCATTTAAGATCTAATTTAGTCCTAGCGGTGGTAGTATCCGTTTGCTCTCCTAGGCATGAACGGGGATGGCGTCAAAATTATAAAATAAAGACCGAAATTAGTGTCAAATCCATAATTTTAGGGGTCGCTTAAATAACGAGTGGCACTCCAGATGCCATGCAAGTTAAGCACCCATTAGCACCCTGAAGGAATGTGCAAAATTGTGGCATGTAGAATTACCAATGTTAGTGTCGAATCTATATCTTTCGGGGTCCCCAAGTTCATTGAGAGCAGTTCTGATAATCTTTAGTTTCAACTTCCAGTAGGTGTAAGATCCCCTAGTACATCTAATAAGTAGAGTCGAAGGGAATAACATATACAATAATTCAAAACGACCGATGTTAGTGTAGAGTCCATAGTTTCGTTATCACCGAGATAAATAGCAACACTTCTAAACGAACATGTCAGCTGGATTTTGGATGTACAGGGGCAGCATCGAAGGCATTGCTCGCACAGTTCTAAGTATTTTTTATTTATTTATTTAACAATCACCAGATGCAGCTCAGAGGCAATTTTATACTGGATATCTTTTAAAGTTTCTGTATAAATGAATATTACATCGTAACTCCGGAATGTCTGGGATATCCTTTACCAAACTTTGGGGACATATTACTTTCAATCTAAGAAAAAATATTGTAGTAGTATGAAGTTATGGAAGTTGGGAAGTGTGACATTAAAAATAATGTAAAACGACTGATCTTAATGTTTTATCCAATGTTCCCAATGGAGTTTAATTCCAAATTGATCCCCATCTTCACAGGATGATGGCCTAGGAGAGCAAAAAATAAAATCTCAAAAATTACTGAAATATTTGTCGAATTTATAGTTTTCGGGGTTGAGAAAGCGTTTCTAATAACTTTGGAGGTAGTTTGTACCCACTTCAAGATGGGCTTTTTAATCAACAATTTCTCACTATTATAAGAAATGACCATTTCAACTATTATGTTAGGCCAACCTTGGCAATCGATGAAAAAATTGTGTGGATGTATGTTTCGTCTTTTAAATGTTAAAATCAAAGAGAGAGTGGGTCAATGAGTCGGTTGGTAAGTGGGTGAAATGGGTCAAGATTTGGAGTGGGTCTAAAAAACATGGCCTAG
The DNA here is from genome assembly GCF_964235325.1 of Thermobia domestica. Taxonomy (NCBI): domain Eukaryota; kingdom Metazoa; phylum Arthropoda; class Insecta; order Zygentoma; family Lepismatidae; genus Thermobia; species Thermobia domestica. The sequence goes on along the minus strand of NC_137457.1, from coordinate 298,655,064 downwards.
TGCGAGACACCACTCACCGTGACTCACAATGACCCACCGACCCATTCTGTTCAGTGCATTGTAGACAGTATCTTCTGAACTCTGGTGAGCTTGTCTACGTTTTACTTTCAAGATCTCCATTTTTCTTCTTTTTTTCATTTGTTTCTAACGAAAAAAGTTCAGGCACTTTTGGATTTTGATATTTGTAATTGTAAGAGTGGCAGTAGCAATACGAGTTCGATTTTGATATGCAGCCTGTGAGCTTTTAGAGGAGATAACTGCTGGAAAACAATATTTTTGAATCACCTGTAATATATGAATTATTATATAAAAATTGAAAGTAACTATGTCTGAGTGATCATCACGGTCAAATTGCAAAGTCAGATGAAATGACGTTTGGTGTAAAATCAGGGCCCCAATAACAACTGGGAAGCTATCATACGCGTTTACTTTCATTATAATACTTAGGGTGTATCGGAAAAACGTTTATTTCAAAATCGTGTTACCCTTAGTAATCATTTTTGGCCAAATGTGTTTAATATAAAAAAAAATTTCAAATCGATACCTCAACTTTTTGAAGTGTCGCCACTGGCTTGAAATTCGAAAAAAAATATGAAATCGTAGATTTGTAAAATAACAAATGAAATATTTATTACTTCATACAGTATTTCTCTTAGTAGTAATTGTTTTTCAAATAGCTCAAATACAATCAAAAAAGAAATTTGAAATCGTTAGCGATGTTTATGAGGTGCCACCATCTCTTTGACTTCGGGGGAAAATCATAAAATTACAATATTTGTGTGTGACATCTGCTTTCCCTGCAATTCAATTATCGAAACAAATGGACTTGCCTTGCTTATACATACAAATCAGTTTAAGGTGATATCACATTTAAGTAGTGTGGTTTTGCTAGTTTGGTAGCGTTGACGCATAATATTGTTTTTTGCTTGATCCTATTGTGTACAAGCCTGTGGCTTTTTCCATATATGTTTGTGAGTGCGCAATTGTTTTGCTTGTATCAACATGGAATTGGAGAATAAGACTCGATTACAGTGAGAAGACACAAAAACCATTATTCACGATGTTATTGGGTCTCCCGAGGAGTTTAGTTGTGTTCAACTGCCTACAATAGAAAGTGTACTGAAAGAGTTCCTGTTAGAAAAGGGAAACAAAAAAATAATTCCCGTTCTAGAAAAGATCGACCAGCCTATAATATTACTTACATAGTTGCTTCTAAAATTTTCAAGTTTGGAATTAGTCATCTATATGTGAAAAGCTAATTTAAGTCAACAACCAGTTGTTGCCTTAATTCATTAATACTACGAAAAAGTTCGTCAGCTCCTAAAATCAGTGAGAAAATCCAACCCTACATGTGACGCTAAACTAGTTCAATTTCACAAATTTCCAGAGAAACTTTATTTGATATTGCTTGGTGTAAATGTGCTGATGCACTGATTCACTGTAAATGTGAAAAAGGAAAACGAATGCCAAAGTTACAAGTCATTTCTTGATCAAAAAACAGAAGGGAAATGATTATAGGAGGATTAGACAAAAGTGATACAAAACGGCTTATGAAGCGGTATAAAAAAAAAAAAACTTGGAAATGAACATTTAAAACAAGTTGAACAAACTTTAAGCGAGGACCAAGGAAATCTACATCAGGCAAGCTGGGTGACAACTGCTAGTGGAATTTTGCGCATGCTTTTACATCGGAACGGAAAATCAGTGAAAAGAGCTCAAGATTATGGTTTCCTACATAATGAATATTTATGCCTTTGTATGGTTCTATTTTAAAAGTGAACCATCGTGCATACGAGCAGCTAAACATATTTGGAAACATGTTATTTTCTAGATCTATGGATTCAAATACTAAATCAATCATAGATTCAGTGATAATACGAAATGTATGGTTTAGTTATCCCGAGAATTTGCTTCGGGCAATGATATTGATCACAGATGTGAACATAAGAAAGCTCGGTTAGAGAGGGAGGGAGGATGGAACTCGAACTGCAACCACCTTCATCATGATGAGCTCTAAGTTATTTCCAATGTAATAAATTTATTTAAAAATGAGTTAAGTGTTGCAGGAACTACAATGTTGTATCTCAGCGAGTTTTAGGAAACTTTTAAAGTATCATACGTTTTCCAAATATATGAAAACTGGAATACTTTTCATTTTATTGATTTTGGGATCCATTGTGTCTAATACTTGACGAAAAAAAATCACTAACATGTTTAAATATCTTTGCGAAAATCTTTTAGAAATATTCATTAATACACAAGATAATTGACTTTTCCCCCCACAGTTAAGAGGGATGCTGACCACTCAAAAAATTGAAGTAGAGTCTTGAAATATTTTTACAGTATATTCAGACTGTCTGGAGAACAATGATTACTACGAAAGGGGAACATATTTTAATGTTATAATATTTCATTTCGTGTCTTAAAAAATCTAGGATTGGATCATTTTTTTAAAAATTTCAAGCCGTTGGCGGCACCCCAAAACATTGAGGTATCGATTTGAAATTTTTTATGTTTTATTAACCACATTTGGCCAAAAATGGCAACTAAGGGTATCAAGATTTCGAAAAAAACGTTTTCTCGATATACTCTAATACATATCCTTAGGGAGGAGTAGGGGTTCGAATTTAACTCTTTATTAAAAATAAACAGAACGTGTCCTGGCATTTTTAAAAATTTTCTTTTATGAGCGGGTGGAGGGCATTTTCTATATATTGGAAATTAATAGTAGGTTGATTTGTAAAAATAATCGAAAACAAATAATATTAGTTCAGAAACAAATTGAGAAATGAAAACTATAGTTCTTCGCATTTTATACCCACTGCTTTCTATTATAATAATTGCTAAAGCTGGTGTTTAATTATAACGACTCTATAGAAAAGCGTCGTCAACCTGGTCCGTCTTGTAATATATAAGTTACGAAGCGATAATTACTTTTCTTTATGCAAGAATCAACTCAGATATTCAAAGATCATTAGTCTCACCTTTATTGCTTGATATGTCTTAAATATTCCTTTTTAAAACCGTGAAATACATAAATTCACTTGACTAGGTCAACACATAACATGTACATAGCCACAACTATCCCATAATAATCTCTTACATATATTAAAAACATTCTTCTTTTCTGTTAATTTAAAATGAACATTCTACTAAGTATATTACATATTTATGAGCACTTTTTGCCCACGGTACAGGTAAATATTATACAAACTAAAGTATTTCGTTATAGAAAATGTCGCCCGACAAAGGGACTGAATATAAAAGTCATGAGTAGGCTTGGCTTTTATATTCAAGAACCACTGGTCTGATTAGATTAATGTTCGTACATTACATATGTTCTTTATATTTTGATCACACCTCGTATATATCTTCATTACTTTTTGGTTAACCCTCATATATATATAAAATATTAGTTATTATCATTCACATAAATACATTTACAATAAATCTTTGATTTCATTAATATTTCTCTTTTATTACATTATTATTTATTCTTTATCATTAAAAACATCGTCGCTTAGAAATATAATTAACGAGGGTGAAACACAAATTATGAAGATTAATAGTTTCGATCATCATTACAAACGGTGATATGACAAATAATATTTGTTCTTTTCGGGCGCATTGTATAACAAATAAGTTAGATGTTGCAATTGTAATGTATACATAGTAGCACTAAGATGTCCAAAATAAAGAAGAATTTCACTCAAGGTAGTCATTGAATAATTGATTTTATAGAATGGATCTTATTCTTAACATAATCTTTGATAATTAAACACAAATCAATCTAATATAAAATAATTTTTGCCTTTAACTAATTATAAATTGAATTATGATTCTTCACATTAATAAGAAAGAATAAAAATTAAACATAACCTACGTTTGAATAATCAAATGGAAGTAAATAAATTTATTTTACAGAAACGTCATAGGAAAGATCATTTTCATAATTAGCATGAACCGGTAAATTGGAAGATAAATGTTCATAGAAATTATCGCTTAAATTTTTAGATAAATGCTCATGAGAACCTACAGCTGACATGGGTTTAACCCCTACCATATCAGCCGCAATTAGTTTAAATTCATACTCGAGTAGGGTTCCAATAGGGTACACTGTACAGCACAATCATGATTATGTCCTGTATTATTGTTTTGTACAGAAATTACTTCAATACCTGGATCTTGATGTGAAGTGCCATCTCTTATCCTTCCATTACTTCTATCCACGTAATTCGCTGCGTATGTGGAATTTCTCCATACATTTCGTCTATTTTTAAACCTATTTTGACTATATGGTCTAACATAGGAATTATTACGATTAATTAGGTTAGGCGGATTCCCTACATAACCTTGTCTATTTTGTTCATTTTGATTGCTAGAGTATACTCGTCTTAGGTTCGGTTCATTATTATTCACACTTCGGATATTCAAATTCCGAACAGGGACCAAATGATCTGAATTATTCTTATTTTTACCCATTCCTGATTGTGTTAAATTCATAGCATGGTATTGAGTTTCGTAGCATTGTACAAGCATTAATAAATGACTGAAACTCATACACTGAGTGGAAAATAAGATCTGCTGTAATTTAAATGGAAGCAAATTGCGAATCGATGCAATTATTCTTGATTCCGATTGCAAGGGATTAACAACCTTTAATTCATTATAGACATTTACAACAAACTCTACAATAGATTTGTGCAATCGAGGATTGAAATGTTGATTTCTAAGAGTGGCATCTCTGTTTGCCAGCAAAAAGTCATTTTCGTAATTCGCGATCAATGCCGCTTTAAATTCCTCATATGTACTAATGTGATCACGTATTGCCTTAAACCATAAGGAACAAGGTGGGAGTAATACATGGGGTATTAATTTCATGTATTGTGATCGGTCGATAGACATTATATTGCATTCGTCTTGGAATTTCTCTAAGAAAGAACTAGCATTTTCATTGCACTTACCACTAAATTTACTCATGGCTTTGATTTCGCTCATCTTGACACTTAACTTTACCTTTCTTTTCTCACTCCTTGTTCTTGTGGTGTGATTGTTCCGGTCCGTAGCGTGCTGTGTCATGATACCATTTATATTTCGTTCATCAGTGATCTTCGGACAATTTTCCTCTAATATAATATCCTCCTCAGATTCCGGCGAAGGCGTATTTATATCCGGTGATTGGGGAAACTCGAAGCGATCACTGCCCAGATTATTGCGATAAATGTTATCTCTAGCCTGTAACGTTTTAATTTCTTCCTGCATAGTAGCCAACTGGATCTTTTGATGTTTAACGGAAGATTCTATTAACGTTAAATCCTTTTTTACAGCACAGATTTCATGATTTTGATGATCGTGCTTTTCTTGACACTCATCGGCTAACCTTTTTAACTTCTCTTCAAACTGCGAGGATATGTCGTTCATCACCTGGACGATTGTTTGTTTCGTATCGTCTGATTTTAGTTCTATCCGTTCTATCCGTTTACTTAATTCTTCATACTGCTTGTTAGCTTCGTTGAATTTCAGTTCTATCTTCTTTTCCATGGTCTGGTTAGCTTCATAGAACTTCAGTTCTATCTTCTGTTCCATGGTCTGGTTAGCTTCATAGAACTTCTGTTCCATGGTCTTGTTAGCTTCATAGAACTTCTGTTCCATGGTCTTGTTAGCTTCGTTGAATTTCAATTCTATCTTCTGTTCCATGGTCTGGTTAGTTTCATAGAACTTCTGTTCCATGTTTGTGTTAGATTCATTGAGCTTCTGTTCCATGGTTTGTTTTATCTCAGTCGTCATTTGCATAATTTGTCGCTGCACAGCTAACAAAAGTCGATCCTCAGATGACAAACTTGGTGTTGCACTAATTTCACCTGGATTACTGGTATTAGATTCCTGTTGCACTATTTCACTATCCATTTTTCTTTTGATGACCTTACCGCTTCGTAATACGGTTAAGTTCGTATTCATAAATGGTAATATCCAAGTAAATTCAGCCCTACTTTCCTTCTTCGGGAACTGAATTTTCAAAAGTCCCGGGTTCCGGCACCAAATTTTTATAACGACTCTATAGAAAAGCGTCGTCAACCTGGTCCGTCTTGTAATATATAAGTTACGAAGCGATAATTACTTTTCTTTATGCAAGAATCAACTCAGATATTCAAAGATCATTAGTCTCACCTTTATTGCTTGATATGTCTTAAATATTCCTTTTTAAAACCGTGAAATACATAAATTCACTTGACTAGGTCAACACATAACATGTACATAGCCACAACTATCCCATAATAATCTCTTACATATATTAAAAACATTCTTCTTTTCTGTTAATTTAAAATGAACATTCTACTAAGTATATTACATATTTATGAGCACTTTTTGCCCACGGTACAGGTAAATATTATACAAACTAAAGTATTTCGTTATATAATATATGGAGCCTTCAGAGAATAAGGCATTCAAGCCATAACTTGTGAGAAAAATGGCCATAAAATTTGTATTGCAAGCTTAATTACATGGACATTTTTAAATTAGCCCGGCATGCTTAATTATATGGAAAACTAGTTTTTCTTTTTTTACGTTGGCCTATCTTATCTTGATTTGATACTCAAATTTTATCCTACTTTCTACTGAAATGTATCTGTAAGCCAACAAAGAAACAATTATATATGATAAATTTAAATTCATCTTAATTTGGAAGATGACAGACACTTTACTATTGTATATCGTAAAGGTCAGATCCACCGGTATTGTAACAGCGGTGCTTGAGCGATTTACAGTAGGAATTCGAAATCCGAGAAGTGATAATTTCATAGTCTTGTTTTATTACAGGTGTAACCTCTTTAGTCAAGGGAGAGGAGGACGTGGATCATGGGTCATTAGTTGATGATGATAGGTTTTGGTGGGTCGGAGTTGGTCACAATGGTTCAGAATGGTTCATAGTTGATGGTGGGTCAGAGTGGGTCATTTGGGTGGTGGGTGATAGTGGGTCATGGTGAGTCTTGGATCAACTTTTCATTGACCCACACCATCTCTGGTTAAAATGGTACTGAAGAGAAGAGGCACCGCGGTGGCTCAGTGATAGAGCGTTCACCTCCGGTGCTTGGGGTCCCTGATTCGACCCCAGCTTGCGCCGTGTGGACTTTGTGGTGGACAAACACCATGCTCGTGGGTTTTCTCGGAGTTCTTCCGTTTCCTCCCACTTTCGTCATTTCAATCACTTCTCATCATCAGCGTCTCCTTTAGCCGAACCGACATAAACGTGGAACGTAAGACTGAAATATTTAATTTCCAAAAGAGCCTGAATTATTCTTTTTTCATTAGAACCAAATGAATAACAGAAGAAAAATGGAGGTCTTCGAAGTAAAACGTAGACAAACATACCAGTGCTCAGAAAATGTTATCTACAAGGCACTGAGCAGAATGGGTCGGTAGGTCAATGGGCCAGTGTGAGTCACGGTGAGTGGTGTTTCGCAGTGAATCATGTCGACCCACTCACAAATATTGACCCACACAATCTCTGATTTTAATATGTAGTATATCATTTAAAAGACGAAACATACATCTACAAATATTTTTCTCGATTGCGAAGGCTGGCTTGATGGTAATTTCTTCTTAAGGTGAGAAATTGATAGGATTAAAAAGCCCATCTTGAACTGAGTTCAAACTACATTTCAAAGTTATTAGAAACGCTTTCGCGACTCCAGAAAACTATCAATTCGACAAATATTTAAGTAAGCTTTTACATTTTCTTGGTCATAACTCCGAGCCTCTCATCCTCTGAAGATGAGGATGAATTTGGAGATAACGCCATTGAGTGCCTCACTATTCATCTCAACGACCCAGAAAACAAGGATAACATTCTATGATCAGTCATTGTACACTATTTTTACATGTCACTCTTCCCATTTTCCGTCCCTTGGAGTATCTGACTTCCACAGTATTTTTTTCTTAGATTAAAAGTAATATGTCTCCCACGTTAGGCGAAAGTTGCTCCAGACATTCCGGAGTTTCGCTGGAATACACACTTATACATACATTAAAATATTTAGAGTTATGTGAGCAACGCTTTTGATGTTGCCCCTGTAAATTCAAAATCCAGGTTACATAGTCGGTCATACCAAAATGTGACATTAAATGCTATTGTGATTGTAATAGCTTGACGAACCCAAACTATAGATTTCACACTAACCTCAGTCACTTGAGACATTTTATTAATCATCCTTTATCGCCCGTCATAACGATGGGATTTGAATCGATTGAGTTGATTTTGAGTTTAATTACTCGTTGAGCAGTGTGGCTATATGAGACATAGACCTACTAATTAACGTACAATCCGAACTACATGAGCTCTCGCTGGGGGCCAAACCTGAGTATCCCACGCCGAAAGCGTGTACGCTACACGCTTAACCACGAAGGAGCTTTACGATGCGAGTTGAATTTGGACTTCAACGCTATCGGAATTGTAATTATTAATATCTGCAACAACGAGAACTATGGATTCGACACTAATATCGATCGCTTTGACTTTATATGTATCCCCTCCAACTCCCAATAGCTTACTCTAAGAGTATTCTTTTTTAGACTGGAACCACTATATGTAGGATGTTTGTTTACATGATGGAACATTATATATATATATATTTTAAAGAGGCGGACAGAAAGAGACCACATCCATATACAAAACCATTGCAGATTATTGAACTGAAATCCTTTGGAAAGAAATCCTATTCTGCATTCTTTCTTAAGTATAAATAAGTCTCTTTGACATGACTTCGTGTTCGTAGATTTCCTGTTTATATGGTTTTGGGGATCGTGAGTTTTGTGTCTAACCAAGATTCGAGTTTGTATAATAATTTCTGTTTATACGCGCATAGTCTCTTTACCTTTCAGAAAGCGTAAATCATTTGGTGTAATGAGAAAATTGAGAAGTAACCTCCGTATGACAGATATCTGCAAATCAATACACCATATAACCTAGTTGTTGCTGTGGTATTATTTTCTGAATTTTTATTTAACATTTACATATAGAATACCAACGTCCTGTGAATACCTATATCAGACGTTATATTTTAAATATAATAATCACTATGTTCTGCAATGATTATATGTTATATGTATACACACAAGTGATGTATTTTAATGTAATTATTTTATATAATTTTTCATGTATTGCGGAAAATAGAATTTCATAAAAAAAGCATTGATTCAGATGGGAATCGAACTCACAACCTTACGATTGAAATACAAAGGCTTATCGCTGAGCTAACATAAGCACTCTTCGGAAGATGCTTCTCGCGATGTATAGCGGCTCTCTAGATAATTATGACATTCATATCCACTGCAAATGCTGTTTTTTATTATTTTGACTTTAATTTTAGTACTCAGGCGAGACTTACGTTCTATGTCTTAACTTTCAGCATTCTTTTGCATATGGAAAGATTCGTTTACGTATCTAAATGTTCCATTACATATGGAGAGCTAAGTGACTGACAAGCATGTGTTGACATTAATATAAAGTTTCGAAATATTGTATCTTTAAGTATTACAATCAATATTGCTTTTTGTCTACACTTGGTAACAAGTCTTATTATATTTAAAAGATGAAAAACACATCTGCAAACTTTTTCCCGATTGCGGAGGTTGGCTTGGAGTCTCGAACCTGTTTTTACTTTTTTCCGAACATACCCGAAGTTGGACTTAAAAAATTTTTGCCTCGAAACAGCAATAAAGAATGCACTCAACCTTTATGAGACAAGGTGTACCTATGACCACCACAATAAAGCCATTAAACAAGTAGCAGATGACAATGAAACAGATTCATCCTTGAGGAACAAGGGTGAACAGTATTTATAACCAGCAACAGGCATAAATCAACAGGAGCCTCATATATCGGAAGGCACCATTATGCCTGGAGGTACTTCAGCATTCTTGTTGATATCGCCAAAAGTTTTGTGGTCTTATACCAAGGCCCCTCCCCTAAAATTGAATTGGCGTGGGCGACAGAAAGGCAGTTCAAGGGTTCTGACAAACTTACAAGAGATTAAGAAACTAGAAAAAGCCTATCAGGAAAAATAGAAAAAGCTTTTGAATAGAACTTCAAAAGGAGCACCACGAAAACTAGTAAATAAACAGACAATAAAACGGGCCTTGGCATTCACGAGTTGATATCTTAAGAAGCGGCAATAACCAAAAGTTGGATTCACTACACGTCAATCCCATCTTCTCTCATTTTCAGTTGGTTTCAGCGATTTTAACTTCGGTTAAAAATGATAATTTCATTTTTCAGACAAATGTGTGCGATTAACAAGCATTAGCCTTGATAACTTCTGCTCAAATATCTGTTTCTTTTAACAAAATAAAACGTTATTTGTGCCCTATTCTTGATTATATTTTTCCCATTTCACCCTGTTCGTGGGTTCAAATAATAGATGGCCGTAGGTACAACGGGCTATTGTACCTACGGCAAAAAAAAGGTCTCGGGAAAATAAAAATTATTCTTATTTAACGACATTTTTAAATAGGCACATTTTTTTATTCGAGAGACTCCAAACTATATGCCTATTTTTTTATTTGCGAAACAATGCATCACAGGGATCAGAAAACAATCAAATCCAAATTTTGGTCGTACGTACAGCACGTTCCTCTATATATTAGCTAAGGAGTATTGAAAGTTTTGTGAATGACGCTGGAAAAGTGAAACGGAACTTTATCTTGTAGTCCATAAAGTTGCTGTATTTAACGTGTTCAAATAAAACACTTTATCTAGATAACAAGTACCTGTCTCATCGATAATACGATTTCAAACGTTATAAAACAAATTACATGTGACTGAATGGTTGTAAATTGCATTTTGTACTTCATTTTTTTTAAAACAAAATCCGAGTTTATTTTTTTACTTTGTAGATGACTATCTCCAATTACTCGATTCAAATCTGATATATTTTTTTAATAAAACAGCTAATTTTTAGTATTTGTAATACCTGAAAAAGTACCCTTTCTATTCGGATTTAATCAGTTTACTACGATACGCTTGTTGTAGTACTGAGTTTAAGACGAATAGTTGTGTCTAAATTATCAGTATGGTAAATTATCCATTTGTTAAAACTGACTTTTTTTAGTATTTTAGTGTGGGCTTGTTAAATCTTTCAGCGTCATTTTATTTAACATCCGTTGCGTTGTAACTCTGTTGGAAGCAACCAGTTTTGCAACCACGGGAGTTCGCCCCTAAACTTTTGTTACCCCAAGAATACAAATTTCATTATATGGTACATAACTGAAAATGTGCAATTTAGAAATTATAAGAGATAGTTTAACTTCTGTTTAATCTCTTACACTTATTTTTTTGGTCGCTTTTAAGAAACTACGAGATAATGAAATCCAGAACCCAATGATAAATAAACATAATACGTATTTTTTTTTCAATGGAATTTTTTTAAAAGTTTCTCGATAATTCCCGAACAGACATCATAGGCAAAATGTAATGAGTGGAATTGATTGACGGTATTTGTAGAAAGCCGAATGGAGCAAAACACATACGGATTTACAAAAAAAAGAGCAAAAAAATCTATGTCAGATACAAAACAAGTGACAAAACACTGATCACGACTCTAGTTAGGACGATATTCCTGCCTAGGTAAAAGTTTTGGACCTAACGGGTGAAAATGACTTAGATAACCTAATAAGAACCAATAAAGTAATAATTTTTGAAAACATGATTGTTGTTGTTACGTCCCATGATTATGTACCAAGACTTACTAAGACGAAAATGATGAGTAATGAAATATTAGAATGTAAATAGTCAGAAACGGGAGAACCTCGAGGAAACTACATAGACACACGCACACACACACATGCACGGTATTTGTCTACCACAAAGTATATTTGACGAGTGCTAGAATCGAACCAGAATTCCACACACCCGAGGTGAGCGCCTTACTATACCAACACCTCCAAAATGTAGGTATTTTCGGTTTTCATTTGCCCGAGAATACCAAAGTATGTATTTTTGAGTGTGAGATTTAATCGATGCTATTCTCGAAGACTAGCCGAAGAATCTCCAAAAGTTCGGAGAACTTTTGCTCTTCAGCAAGATACAGTTCGACTGCACATTGATATGATTAACCCGGCACAGGGCCCGTGGTGAGGCAATCCCTCACTCCTTGCTTTCCCCATGTACTACTGCGCAATGGTTATGCGCACTGTATATCCTTCTATGTATTCCACGTTCACTATTTTTAGCTTCAATCTGCAACTACAGCTTGTTGATGAAGAATCGTTGTTTTTGTTAGCAGTGCATTGTTAGAAGCTTTGCAATTCAGTGAGATTTTATCTCACCTTGAGCCCTGTTACGTTACTATTTCTGGCAGTGTTGAATACTACAAATACATTGACTGTAGGTAAATATATTAAACTGTGGACGACAAAACTGCACAAAAAGTGTTACAATGGATGGATGAGGTGGAAAGGGAAATGAACATAAGGGAAGACGCAGATGAAAGTGCAAGTGAAATAATGGACAGTTGCAGTGACAATGAAGGGGATAACGTTGAGCAAGTTGAACAAAGTAGTGAAAGTGAGTTTTCGGGAATAGAAACAGAACCCGATGTTGTAAATTCTGACGAAGTTGTGAGAGACCTATATATACAGCGAAAGATGGAGTTACAACGTGGAATTTTCACTCCAGAAACACGACACATAAAACTAGGCATAGAAATCTCGTGAGACATTTACCAGGTGTCAGAGGACAAGCACGAAATTTAAAATCGCCAATGGAAGCATGGCATTTATTTTTCCCTGAATACACTATAAAACAAATTGTGGAATATACGAATCTAAAATTAGCAGAAATTCGTATAGGAATAACACGTGAAAGAGATATTCGTAACACTGATTATGAAGAAATGTTAGCTCTATTAGGTTTGCTGTACTTATCGGGTATGATGAAGAGTTCTCGTTTAAATCTGGAGGACTTATGGGCAACTGACGGAACAGCTCCAGAATTGTTTCGTTTGGTCATGTCTCAGAAACGGCTTCGTATGCTTCTACGCGCCCTGAGTTTTGATGACATCAACACCAGACAGCAGAGAAAAGAAGAAGACAATTTAGCTCCAATACAGGCATTATTTGAAGAATTCGTATTGAAATGTGCGGCCTACTGGACACCACATGAACATGTAACTATTGATGAAATGCTTCAATCTTTCAGGGGAAGGTGCTCTTTTCGATGTTACATGCCAAATAAACCGGCAAAATATGGCATTAAAATATATTCCTTAGTGGACGCACATGTCTACTACACAATGAAAATGGAGATTTACCCGGGAACACAACAGCCGCGAGGACCATATGTTCAGGACAACAGTGCGCACGCAGTTGTCAAACGTCTCATCGAACCCATTACTAAATCTGACAGAAATGTGACAACAGACAATTTCTTCACATCAGTTCCTTTAGCGCTAGATCTTCTAAAGAATCACGGCTTAACACTGGTTGGAACTCTAAGAAGTAACAAACCTCAGATTCCGGTTGAGTTCCTGAGTACAAAGGGAAGACCGCCATTTTCAAGCATGTTCGCTCATGGAGAATATATGTTACTTTGTTCATATGTGTCAAACAGAAGAAAAAATGTGCTATTACTCTCCACAATGCATGAAGGAGAACACATTGATGAAGCAACAAAGGAGCAGGCTAAACCGGAAATCATTACATTTTATAATATGACGAAGAATTGTGTAGACTGTGTGGATGGGCTGAAGAGTCTCTATACAGTTGCAAGGAAAACCAACAGGTGGCCGTTACGTATCTTCTACACACTCCTTGATACTGGTGCTCTAAACAGCTACATCATATATAGATTTAACTGTGAAAATGCTGACGCAAGGAGACTCTATCAGAAAAAGTTAGCAATGGATCTCTGCAAGCCATACCTCACTAGAAGAGCAACAATACCATGCTTGCCTACACTTTTGCGATCACAGATAAGGATCCTGGGTGACTCTCCAGCAGAGCCGTAGCTAAGGGGGGCCAGCGGGGCGCCCGCCCCGGGCGCTGATGCAAGGGGGCGCCGAACGAGCAAGGAGAAAGGAAAAGTGGTGTTGGACATGAGTAAAAGACGAGTCGCCCCCAGAAAGTATTGGCGCCCTATTCGATCAATATTGCTGTCGGTTATCAATGAAATACGTAGATTTCTTAAAAATTTTCTTGCTCGCTTCGCTCGCATTCCACTGCCGAGTAGTGACTTATAGTGTGCGCAGGAGCATTTTCAAAATCAGAAACGAGCGAAGTCGTGTTCGGTGTTTTGACAGTGATGAGTTTGCTTAGTTCAAAACGTTTTTCTACCCAATCGGATTAATCTTAACGCACAATGGGGCCAAAGCACTGAATTCTTGGCAAAAATAAGAATTCGCAATATGAAGCAGAAAATTGAAAGAAAACCAATTATTTTGGTATGTGCAGTGGTTACAATAATGTTATTTCGACATTATTTCATCAAAAACAGAGTTTTACATCATAAAAGGAAATATTCCTTATATTCGCTCCTAAATTGTTTAACAGATTATATGATTAACATAAACAAACGCATGGGTAATATGCTTTGATTTGGCAATTCACTATTGGCTTACATTCTTACGCATGAAAGGAAAAGTGTACTTATTCATTTACAACTGAAGAGTAATAAAATTGAAGAGAAGTTCTTGCTTCTCAAAATTATTTCAAAGTTGTGGAGAATTCGTTATGACAATGAAGATGCAAGGACGCTTCAATACATAAAAATTATCTCATCACAAGTTCTCGATATGAATATATTATCAGATATATTAAACATATGCCGCCTTATGCAGAGTCGTTTTGACGTATGATTAGCGTCATACTAAAAGCCTGACTACTGCAGGAAACATATGTTAGTCGAACTCTTGAGTATAACACTAATCAAGCGTCAGAACGACTCTGAATAAGGCCCATTATGATTTACAAGCATCAGTAACCTGTTCAAGTTGTTTCATATATTGCATCGTGTATTACGTGAGCTCATTTCAGAGCTTGATCGGAACACTCTTAGCTGGAGCAAGCGGAGGTTCATTACAGTTGATTCCAATGTCACTTCTGTGCACGCATCACAAAAAACACAATAGTGAATTGATCAACACCATTTTTAATATGGTTCTACCTTATAGGCCATAGATGGTTTAGCATTAATGTTTCAAAAGGTCGCCACCATTAATCAAATACGTTTGACTAGAGTTTAGTTCTGTTAGTGAATGTCAGAGAAGTATGACTAGATGTTAGAAACAAGATGGGTCCTGGGGGCGAAGCCCCCAACGAGATCTGGGTTCAAAATTCTAGAATCGACCTATATTCAACTTTGTCACTGCGTGCATGGGGGATCACACGTCTAATAACCTAACACTTGCTCTCACATTTATCCCAGCTCAATTCAAAAGCAGCATTGCATCCAGAATGCGGTTTTCCTTAAACATTTTCATGTGCTAAATTTCTCAAAAGTGCAAATATGTGCAGGTTTTCTCTTTGCATACAGTAAGAACAATGTTTCCGCTACGACATATTAAAAAATTACAGACATATTATGCCATATTTTCTACTAAAATGCCATTCTATCGCTTGACCATAGTCATATGCTTTCAGTACCACAACATTTTCCAAATATGATATTTAGTAGGGGATTATCATAGGGATATGATAAATATTAGCATCATTTCAAATATGATTATTGACTAGACATCACATCTACATTTTAAATATACAAAATGATACATACATGTTGGCCGTGTTACCATGTTTACCAGCCACTGAATATCTACACGCAATGTAGGAATCGTTGCATTCAAAGTCAATTTCCTATTTTCTGTCACTAAGCAGCGCCTCTCCGGCTTTGGCGGATAACCAAATTTACGCGTCCCATGAGTTCATTGTAAACTGCTATAACTTCTTTTCCTGTATACTATCTTATGTGTACACTATTATGGTTTCATTATAACAAATTATGTCAAGTCAATCTTTTACTTCATTTTTCGAGTTTTTGCTAAGAATTACCTGAGAGATCTTAAGTTGACAAAAGGAGAGCACCATATAATATGACGTCACGCCTGGCACCATTGTGTGACGATGAGAATGAAGGTATGAAAGTGAGAAAAGTGAAGAGACACATTCAAGCTGCTGTATGTGCGGGAATGTTAAAAATAAAGGTAAATGAGGGGAACAATAATATTTTCGAACTTCAAACAGTTGTAGGATAGGGGGTTAAGGGGTCAGAAATTAGCCCAACGAAGTTCGACTTTTTCAGACACTTATCACTACCAATGATTTATTTTTAAATTCCATTGACATATCAAATGCTTCCAATTTGGAGGAATTTATTTGGGTTATTTTTCATCAACTTTTTGCATCGCCAGCATATTATTTTGTGCATACTGCGTGCTAAGCGAAAAAGCCTTAACTCCATATCACATACTTTCGAGAAAATAAGCAAAACGTGTTTTGGCTTAGGCTGTACGTTCAGATTTGTTGTATTTCAGTAAAACTTTATTAAATATATATTCACGATCTAAAATTTGTGTGGTAATACAGTTAAATATCTTTGCTTATGAATTCCCCTTAAGGTCTTTTTGCTTACTTTCAGTTACAGTTTTGAACATAAGGTAAACACTCATGACGTTATTACCCCCTACCTATTGGTCAAATCACGTCAATTTCACTTTAGATAGATGCAGAATTGTACTACGAACATTCCCATACCAATATCTCGATTTTCGAAAAATGTGGAGCTAAGGTCTTTTCGCTTAGGACGGCAGCATACGTGTCTAGTTGTGTGATGTTTTTATCTATCTACATACATACAAAACATAAGTACACACATTCTTTATATATGTACGTGTTAGAGTACTTTAATATGTTAATTAATAATAAGTACCTTAAATTCGGAACTTTCATTCATTAAGAAATTAAGTAATTACTATAATTTCAGACATATTTAGTAGCCAAAGTATATTTTGGATTTCAAGCACAAACATTGAACATATTCTTCAGATCCATCGATCAATATTTAAAAATTCATAAAGAAGGCTCCTTCTGAATTTCCATTACATTTCACAAAATATATATTTACCGTTAAAAGATCGAAATTAAAATGCTATTGATGTGGTCACATACAGAATAAAATTAAAAACTTTACAATTATTAGGGTCTACTGACACCCATTTCGAACAATTTAAAAGCACATAGTTTTTAATGTATTGAAATTTCATTTCTTATCGATAGTATGAAACTTTGTAAATAGTAGTAACTTTCCATAACTGGTCTCCCAGTGAATTTGTAGACAACCAAAGGTAATATTGTCAAGTTTAACAAAAAGCCCAAAATAAGACTCTTGAAAACAGCTCTTATTTGAAAAAGGATACATAATGATCGTTTTTGGTTTTTGCAATGGCAATGCCTTTCCAAGAAGATTAATAAAAATTCAACGTAGCATAACAACAAAAACTGCTTTTCATATATATATATATATATATATATATATATATATATATATATATATATATATATATATATATATATATATATATATATTATTGGTAAGGTGAGTGTGGGGGGCACCGAATTCTACTTCGCCCCGGGCGCCGAAATCTAGCTACGGCTCTGCTCTCCAGCACCTGTGCACTCCGAGGCACCAGCAGGGAATAGTGATAAAAGGTGTTTAGTCCTAACTTGTGTATTTAAATTGTTTTGTTTTGTTTAAAGATGTTTGTTCAATGTAACTTGTTAGCTGTAGAAGAAGAAGAAGAAAGGGTAGGTGCTTGTTGAAACTGTGCATAGCAGCACTGTGTGTGAGTGAGCTCGTAGCCTATAGCTGCCTGATCGTTGTGTTCAATGTGCATTTTATTTAACTCGGGAATTGTAAGAAATATTAACAATATTATTAAACCGAATTATTAAAGAACGAACCAGCGTTTGTGTGATACAGTCCATCATAAAGATTTGGTCCTCCTACCCAGATGTTAATACGTGTTTATGTGTTTTATGTGACCTACGTGCTAAGACTCGTGTGTTAACAAGAAAGAAAAAACTGTGTGGGCGACAATGGAAGCTTACAATTCCCGAAAACGTGTTTTAAAAGGAAAGGTCAATCGTGCTGAAAACTGCATAAACAATATCACAGAACAGGAAGATATTAGTGTAGTTCAGGTCTACAAAAACAAAGTGAGTGAACTGTCACGTGAAACAAATGAGCTTTTGTTTCTAGCCAGTAACTTGTGTGCCGAAGAAGAAATTTATTTGGTGCAAGAAGAAGAGCTTGCTGCTATTGAAGATAGACTTACAAAGCTTAACGTGAAATTAGTGGAAGCGCAGGGTAAATTATCTCACGCTTCTTCTAGTGATGTGAATAATCAAAAAAACACAACAGAAATTCGACTTCCAAAATTGCAGTTGCCATGCTTTAGCGGGAACTTAAATGATTGGCTTTCGTTTCGTGATTTGTTTATCGCAGCAGTGCATAATAGTGAAAAATTGACGGGTGCACAAAAACTTCAGTACTTAAAAGCTAGTCTACAAGGTGAAGCAGCAACACTTGTTCAATCTATACAAATAACTGACGATAACTATAAAGAAGCTTGGGACCTGCTAAATTTAAGGTATCAAAATAAACGAGAATAAGTCACGTCTATCTTGCGGCGGTTTGTAAGTCAAGGTCAAGTGCAGCAAGAATCAGCTGGCGCGTTACGTCGGTTGTTGGATACAAGTGTTGAGTGTGTGCGATCGTTATCAGTGTTGGACATAAAAGTAAACGAATGGGATCCTTTGCTTATATTTCATATAACAGAGAAGCTAGACAGTGAAACAAAAAGACAGTGGGAACTTTCATTGTCAGACAGTGAACTACCAACATTCGACCAATTGGTGAAATTCATAGATCATAGGTGTCGTGCATTAGCAAGTAGCACTTCAAATGCAAAATCAACCCCACCCAGTGAGCCAAACAAGAGTAATAAAAAATCAACAATAGCGCATCATGCTTCAGCTCAATTTTCGTGTTGCCAGTGCAAAAGCAAAAATCATCCTTTGCATAAATGTGATGACTTTCTTTCGCTGTCAGTTGACGAACGTCATTCCTTAGTGAAAAACAAAGCATTATGCTTTAATTGTTTACAATCTCATCATAAACTGTCCAGTTGCAAATCAGCATCGTGTCGTGAGTGTGGCAAACGTCATCATACTTTACTTCATTTTCCAAATAAACAGAACTCAGGTGTTTCAGTGGGGACTCATTTTTCAAGTGAAACTAATGTGCAACATGCAGTGTTACTACAAACTGCAGTAGTGATGGTGAAGGATTCGTATGGTAATTTACAACCTGTGAGAGCCTTGTTAGACTCAGCCAGTGAAAAAAGCTTTGTGTCAGAAAACTGCTCACAACGGCTTGGTTTACAAAAACAGCCTGTGTATGTACATGTTTCGGGGCTGAGTTCCAGTAATGTTGCTCGGGCAAAAGGTGTTGTTAATATTGTGTTTACATCAAGTTATGATGTTAAATCAGAATTTTCTATAGAAGCGTTAGTGTTGCCAAAGGTAACAGGTATGTTACCAAAACGGTATATTCATAAAAGCAAGCAGTGGTCGCATGTTAACAAGTTAACATTAGCAGATCCGAATTTTAATGTTCCTGACAGAATTGATCTGTTATTGGGTGCAGATATTTACCCTCAATTGCTATTGGCGGGTGTGTGTAGTGGTGTTAATGGTTCTCCCGTAGCAGTGAATACCAAATTAGGATGGGTGTTGTTTGGTTCTATTGGCGACCACGAAATGCGACGTAAAGAATTCACAGCGTCAACATATCATATCCAGTGCAACAGTGAAAGAATTTTGCAACAATTTTGGGAATTGGAAGATATTCCTACACAAAAAATAATGTCGTCAGAAGAAAAGCAGTGTGAAATTTATTTCGAGAAGACCCATCAAAGAGATGAGACAGGTAGGTTTCATGTGCAGTTACCGTTTCGCGACAACAGTGCAAGACTTGGTGAGTCACGTGAAGTGGCAATTAAACGCCTTAAGCAAGTAGAAAGTCGTTTGAAGAAGAGGCCTAAAATGCGTCAATTATATGTAGATTTTATGCATGAGTATGAGGTACTTGGGCATATGGAGATTATTCCAGAGAGTGAAATACTGAAACCAACCAATGAAGTGTGTTATTTACCTCATCACGCAGTGTTGAAAGATTCCAGTTCTACAACAAAACTGAGAGTAGTTTTTGATGGTAGTTGTAAAACTTCATCTAATGTGTCATTGAATGATAAGTTACTTGTCGGACCTAGGTTGCAGTGTGACTTAATTCCATTACTTGTGCGTTTTAGACAACATAATGTGGCATTGACGGCTGATATTGAGAAAATGTATAGACAGGTGAGAATCCAACCAGAACATAGAGACTTCCAGCGAATTGTGTGGCGTGAGAAACCTAATCTTCCGATCAAAGATTACAGGCTTGTGACGGTAACTTATGGTACAGCTTCAGTACCGTATTTAGCGGTGAAAAGTTTGCAGCAATTAGCGAAATATGAAGAAGAATCATTTCCTATTGCATCGGCTGTAGTGATGCAAGACTTTTTTGTTGATGACTTAATCAGTGGTGCCAACTCAGTTAGTGAAGCAATTCAGTTACAAGAACAACTCAGTGCATTATTGCAGAAAGGAGGTTTTGAACTGAGAAAATGGGCATCCAACAGTCCCAACGTTTTGGACTCCGTACCCTCTCATTTGAAACAAGCGACGAGTAGTTTAGACTTTGATAGTAGTAATTCAGTGAAAACGTTAGGAATTCAGTGGTATCCATCAAATGATGTATTTTCGTATAATGTCAATCTTGTGTCAGTTAAGTCAGTTGTAACAAAGCGTAATATTTTATCAGAAAGTGCAAAAGTGTTCGATCCATTAGGTTTGATTTCTCCAACTACTATTATTGCGAAAATATTATTGCAAGAAATTTGGAAACTAAATTTAGAATGGGACAGTCCAGTTCCTGAATGGATTTTGAGGAAATGGAGGAATTACTACTCAGAGCTTTCTTTATTGAAAAACATCAAAATCAACAGGTGTATCACTATCACTCAAGCTACGAGAAGAGAGTTAATAGGATTCTGTGATTCTTCCGAAAAAGCCTATTGTGGAGTGGTGTATATGAGGTCTGTATCTCAAGACGGCCAAGTGAGTGTGAACATTGTTATGGGAAAAACGAAGGTTGCTCCAATCAAACAAGTGTCCTTGCCCCGATTAGAGCTCTGTGGTGCCTTGCTATTAGCTAAAATGATGAATCTCATATTAAATTCATTACGTTTGGAAGTGCATGATGTAATTGCATATTCTGACTCTACTGTTGTGTTATCGTGGCTGAATTCGGATTCAAGCAGATGGAAAGTGTTTGTCGCGAATCGTGTAGCAAAGATTCAAACTCTTTTGCCATCAGTGAAGTGGCTCAAAGTGGATTCAAAGAATAATCCAGCAGACTGTGGTTCTCGAGGTTTATTACCTTCTGCCTTACTTGCACATCACTTATGGTTCTCAGGTCCAGAGTGGCTAAAAAACCCCATTCTCCCAGAGTGTAATGAATATACAGTGGATTCAAAGTTAGTCAACCAAGAGGAAAGAAAACATATAGTTTGTATGCATGTTCATGTTGATACCTCCATTATTGACAATTGTTCATCGTTGGTGAAACTTGAGCGAACTGTTGCATATTGTAAGCGCTTTATTAATAATTGTCGTGTGTCGCAAGGAAACAAGCACACAGGTCCACTTACAGTAACAGAACTTTCTAATGCCTTGATGTGTCTGATAAAGATTGTTCAACAAGGGTCATTTGCATCAGAAATTGAGTACCTGAAAAACGGAAAATCATTACCTTCCAAAAATCGATTGCTTTGCTTGAACCCATTTGTCGATGATAAAGGTATTTTACGTGTGGGAGGTCGACTTAAAAATGCCAATGTTTCAGAAGATCGAAAGCATCCCATTTTACTTCCAAGGGATAGCCATTTAACAGAATTAATTGTGTGGAATGAACACAAATTGTGTTTGCATGGTGGACCAAGACTGGTATTATCTTCTTTACAACAGACATTTTGGATTATAAATGGAAGAGATTTTGTTCGCAAATTACTTCGGAAATGCGTGACATGTCATCGCCATAAAAAGTTAACGGTAGAACAGCTTATGGGAGATTTACCTGCTTCAAGAGTAAATCCTAGTCGGCCGTTTAGTCGTTCAGGAATAGATTATTGTGGGCCAATTCATCTCAAAGCAATTAAAGGCAGAGGGCGAACAACTTACAAGGCATATGTAGCATTATTTGTATGTTTTACTACTCACGCAATCCATTTAGAAATTGTGAGTGACTGTACAACTGAAGCGTTCTTAGCTGCTCTAAGAAGATTTGTTGCTCGTAGGGGAAAACCAACAGATATATTTAGTGACTGCTCCACAACCTTCGTCAAAGCTAACAAAGAGCTAAAGGATTTTGTTACGTTGCTAAAATCTGATCATCATAATATTAGTGTCACAGATTATCTTAGTAAAGAAGGCATACAGTGGCACTTTAATGTACCTCATGCACCACATTTTGGCGGATTGTGGGAAGCCGGAATCAAATCCGTGAAGTATCATCTGAAAAGAATAGTAGGCAATGCTGTGTTAAATTTTGAAGAAATGTCAACCGTGTTGTGTCAAATTGAAGCGTGCCTGAATTCACGGCCACTCACCCCTTTGTCTTCAGACCCCAATGATTTGTGTAGCCTAACTCCAGGACATTTTCTCATTGGAGCTCCAATGTTGGCAATACCTGAACCAGATTATACAGAAAAGAAACTTAATCGACTGTCAAGATGGCAATTAGTGCAACGACTTCAGCAGAACTTCTGGAAGAGGTGGAGTGTAGAATATATCTCTATGTTACAACAGCGTCCAAAGTGGTGGAAAAGAAACAACAATGTGAAGGAAGGTGATTTAGTTTTACTTGTGGAAGATAACTTACCTCCTTTAAAATGGAAGTTGGGGCGTATTGTAAATATTCATCCTGGAAGCGATAACATTGTTCGTGCAGTGACTGTAAAGACCTCAGATGGAGTTTACAAAAGACCAGTTGTGAAAGTATCCCCATTGCCATTTGATTGAAAAAGACATTTTTCATTTACCGTTTTGTTTTACTTTTTTTATGTCATTTCAAATATTACTAATTCATTTTTGTGTGTATCTTGAACTAGATCGTTCAAGGGTGGGGGCTATGTTTAGTCCTAACTTGTGTATTTAAATTGTTTTGTTTTGTTTAAAGATGTTTGTTCAATGTAACTTGTTAGCTGTAGAAGAAGAAGAAGAAAGGGTAGGTGCTTGTTGAAACTGTGCATAGCAGCACTGTGTGTGAGTGAGCTCGTAGCCTATAGCTGCCTGATCGTTGTGTTCAATGTGCATTTTATTTAACTCGGGAATTGTAAGAAATATTAACAATATTATTAAACCGAATTATTAAAGAACGAACCAGCGTTTGTGTGATACAGTCCATCAAAAGGAAATGTGGCTTCTGTCCCAGGAAGAAAAATCGATACACCAAAACATGTTGTGCAGACTGTCTTGTCCCAGTGTGCAAGGAGCACGCACCAGCTGTTCTCTGTTGCAGGTGCCGAGGGCGTGAACAACATGAAGACTGTGAGTGATAACTGCCACATTCCGAAAGGATTTTGCTCGGTTTGAATAAACTGTTTACCATTTTGTTCATTTGTTTGTTTATTGTGATTCTGTAGCTTTACTGTATTATTCAGTGTTGGAAAATTATTGATTTTTTTTTATTGTGTAGTGATATCAATAAACAGTGTAAAATACCCTGCATATATGACTAAAATATTCTAAAGTTGTAAATTTACAATAAAATTCACAATTAAATCTTAAACTGTGTTAATAAAAGGGATTTACCCATTACTTTCATAGGTGAGAGAAAATCTCACCACGCGCCCACTTGCGTTCCTAGTAACCACGCGCCCGGGGCCGGGTTAAGAGGGCATGATATCGGGAATGTTATACAATAATTATAATATACAATTCTCGAATATTAGATTACATACTTTGATGGAAGCGCCTTGCAAAATATTTAATTCCCTTGCTATACTGTGATAAAAAGGTTTCCCTTGCCCTGATAAAATATTTTTCCTTTGTCCTTGTCAAAGGAACACGGGTATGGATGAATACTTGCAATCTGTTGCAGACAGAATGCTCGACGTTAGACGTATACATATCACAATCACTAGAAGTTTCTTTTCACTGCATTTTTAAGCGTCTAGCTCTGTACTAACGCTATAGGCAAAATTAGTTCTATGTACATATTTAACAATATTTTCCTTCCTGTAAAATGTCCACCGAAAATGGTTTAATTTAGTTGAGGACATGAAATATTGTATTGTAAGTCTCAAGTTTTTTTTCTTTTGTTTTTTATAAGAGTTCTGTCTAAGTTCATTCCCATTTCGACGACTTCATCCATGTCTCTTAATCAGTTCCACAAGTTAAATATATTTAGAAACATAGAAGTTTAGCCATATCCCTTATATTGCATATCAGTGTTACATAATCAGGAAATATTATCTGTACCACGTCAAATTTTCGCTCTAAAAACAAGGTTCTCAAATATATGATTAAATGCTAAAATTCTTTAAATAAAGCTTCGTATTTTTTATACGGTCTGAAGTTCTACATTGCTAACCTCTCAAAAAGAAATTTAGATATGTATAATGTGACCTATATCAACATCTTATATTTCAGGGTACATGTTAAATCGAGAAGAAACACGGAGAAACGATCACATAAGCTCCAACGCCTTTGTCCAATTTGTGGTAAATCCTTTAAATCCAACTTAGAAAGACATATACGAACTCACATTGGAGAAAGACCTTTTAATTGCAAAGAATGTGGAAAATCATTTACTCGAAACTTTATATTGAAGGCGCACAGTCTAACGCATCAAGATAAGAATCCCTACGTATGCGTCGAGTGTGGTAAAACTTTGAGTGGTAAATCTTCATTAGCAACACACATGTTAACACATAATGTTGAAAGGCCGTATGGTTGTACTGATTGTGGAAAAGTTTTCAATAATAAATATACGTTAAAAAGACATACCAAGATTGTTCACTCCGAATATAAGCCACATGGTTGTAGAGTATGTGGAAAGACATTTAGTTTAAAAGCACACTTAAAGTCACACATGTTAACACACACAGGTGAGAAACCACATGTTTGTGACCACTGTAATAGATCATTTACTGACAAACTTTCATTAAAACAACATTTGTTCATACATTTAAGTGAAAATCTATATGGTATCCAGAAGTCTAAGTCTGTTTACTCTCAGAAAAATCCATTTGAAAAACAGACAACAAATCATACAGGTGAGTATTCTCGCACATACGAAGAAAGTAATAATTTTTCCCAGAAATCTCCATCAAGTGTGCGTAAACCAAAGCGTACACGAGAGAGGCCATACCTGTGTCTATACTGTGGAAAGACGTTTAGTCTTTTATCTGCCTTGAATAGACATATATTGACACACACAGATCCGAAACTATACATGTGCGAAAACTGCGACAAGGCATTCCCTACGTGTTCTAAGCTGAAAATACACATGCTAACTCATACAGGGGAAAAGCCTCATTCATGCCAGATCTGTCAGAAGTCTTTTACTGTTAAATCATCTTTAAAAAGACATATGTTTACACACTTCCTTTAACGAGTGTTCGATTACGAAAATTGCAATACATTCATTGTAATAAATATTCAAAAACCACACTGAAGCGGTGTTGTCTTAATGCCTCTGAGTATTTTCGTGTGAATCTGATGGAACTTAAAGATGTAGAAGAAAAAAATTACGAAAGCAATTTAGCTTATAAGACATCTGATAATGTTTATGGAAAGTACTACATTAAGGGAAAGAGTAGAAATTTAGAAGAAGTTCACACGCTCGACAGCTAACAACATTTGATCTGACAAAACTGAATCTCATCTAACGAAAACGTGTTAAGTCAACGAGATGAGAATCAACAACTCTGAAAAAATAAATTTGTTTCTTAGTTTACATAATACACCTAAAGAAATCATCAAACAGATTTGAAATTCTAACCATGTTTCTGTTGCTGACATGGCACTTGGAAAACACATGAGAGTGGCTATCTTTCTAACAAGGTGGCTGATTTACTGAAACATGTCTTTATATAGTCGGCTGAGCAGAACATATTGGTAATGGATGTGAAAGTTTTAGAACTGCCGTATGAATTAAGTTTAAGTGTAAATTTAGTAGAGTTATACTTCCAATATTATTTTAGTGGAGGTAAGTTATTACATCTAACCTAGTAGTTATGTTGGCATCACCGTAATTGAAACAGTTTATTCAATATTTCGTATTATATTCAAATTAAAATTAAGTGTATGTTTGAGCTATGGTTATAGATTTCCGTGCGTCAATGATCGATTTCTATACAGAATCAGTAGTTTTAGTGCTTGATTGAGAATAGACAATATGTAAAGAAAGAGAGCTTTCAGTGTACGATTTAATTTATTTAAAAATATATTACAGTAGTAAGGCTATGCTGACCTATCACGTACCTAACTACGTGTCCTATTAACTTGGATATTGAATTCTAAAGTTTGTAATAAATTCCATTATAGGCCATGTGAATCGTTTCCTTCACTGGACAAGTTTTGTATTTTTATAAAATAATATATTAGAAAGTACTCAACATTTCGATTTCGAGGCCTTGTATAATATAATGTGAACTGTGCCTGATTCGTATGCGTCTCTTTAATAGATTATAATTCTATCAAGCGTACTTTTCATGTTTACGCTACACAAATTTCGTAGACTCATATTTAGTATTTACAAATTTTGACGAACCGAGTATTAACAATAGAAACAAAATCAGTATATTTTTAAGAAAAGAAGTTTTTGCTGTATGATGCTGGTTTTGCCACCAGATATGTAATATCTGGTGCAATGTTAGAAATATATTTCATTAAATCTGGTTTGATATCAATCGATTTTTAAGTTTTTCTTCGCAACAGTAAAGCAATTTTTTCTTTATGTAATATGTAGTAGGACGATTGGTTGCTCTTTAATAGCTTTTTTTTAGCACATCAGGATAAATACTTTTTAGAAAGAACCAAAATTCAAAAAAGCATATCTTGTTTGAAAACAATTTTCATGGATCCATGGCTTAATGATTCGCCAACTTGTTTCTGTTCCGGTAAAACTTCAACGAATCCAGATACTATTTTCAAGTTTATTTTCTCACAATGAACAGGCTAGAGAAAAAATCCCTACCGGGCCCCTTCTCTCTCTCTCTCTCTCTCTCTCTCTCTCTCTCTCTCTATATATATATATATATATATATATATATATATATATATATATATATATATATATATACGGTGCTCTAAAAGTGGCTCCTACGGACCAGAGAGCACTGTTTTACAAATCAAAATAAAGCGAAAATGTTATATAATGGAATGCCTTCCGGGGCCTCCTTCTGCCGCTATGGGAAATCAAGAGTTCACTATGTGGCAACATAGCACATTAACTTGAAACCATGAGCATTGCTCTACAAATCCATCAAACAGTTACATCGATCGTTAAGGTAACAAGTGCTAGTGTCAATGTTTATTGACTGTAACTGTCATCTGGCTAGAATCAATGTAATTATTTTATAGATTCGTAGCTCTGATGTATGGTTCTTTATCTGCAGCGTTGCCACATATTGCAATTCGCGTCTCCAGACTGTGTCCCGAAATATATAGAAACGTATATTTTTGGTTTATTTTGACTTGTAGAATAGTGCTGTGGTCCGTGGGCGCCATTTTTAAAACACCCGTTATATAATGGGCTGAATGCGGGCAAATGGTGCAAAACAACATCTCCCAGGGGAATGTTCCGTATTATTGCTGTACCCTGGAGAGTTATGGTGTGCATCATGGAAACAAATCATCGCGTAGGGCACACAGCTGAACTATTTCGTCCGTTGCACTTGCCAGTCGGGAGGATACAGTGTTCAATTTCGTTGATCCCATAGTGTGGGAGGTCTAGGAGGGGAGAGGCCACCCTAAGAAGCAACATCACAACTACCGGGAAAGGGCTTTTAAACACATCCTGTGTGGACACCAAGGTCAAGATCTGGGAAGAGCCCCAGACCTCTTACAAAACAGATGCAGGAAACATTGGTAGAGCATGCTTGCCTCGTTCCACATCTCGAAGAATTATGTGCAACAAAGTGAAAAGAGTTGTTTTCTCCCGACCGACTAGTGTCATTCACTCAATATTTCGGCTGTGTGCACCACTTGCTGATGTGTTTTTATGATCAACACCACAACTCTCCAGGGCTACCGGGCACTGTCCAGCAATTTTACCGCCAATCCCACTGGAATATGTGTTTTTCAATTCATTTCAATGCTACTTTTGATGACATTTTGACCCGCCGCCATGTTGCATAGGGTGATCGTAGCGAATCGCTACTTGTTTTAGCTTCTTTCTTTTTACAAGAGCTTTCAAGCGATATACCACTTGACCCCTCTTTCCATTTGACAATTTTGAGTTGGACCCCGTCTGGGACCCTGGGGCGAAATTTTTACTTCGATCTGTTGTACTTTGAACATCATGTGACACTTGTTTTTCAGTTTTTCCGTCTGCCTGCCCGTTTCAGATTTATAGGGGTTGCCATTTTGTTTTCAATGCAAATTTTGATGACACTTTGACCCGCTGCCATTTTGCATAGGGTGAGCGTAGAGAATCGGGACTTGCTTCTTTCTTTTTACAAGAGCTTTCAAGCGATATATTACTTCACCCATCTTTCCATTTGACAATTTTGAGTTGGATTCCGTTTGGGAACCTGGGACGAAACATTTTACTTTGCTCTGTTGTCCTTTGCATCTAATGGGATACGTGTTTTTCAGTTTGTACATATCTCGGACCGTTTTCGATTTAAAGGCCTGGTACGGACTAACGGAATCATCCGATATATATAATTAGTATTGAATAACATGTAAAGTTAGATTAGTTGGACCACAGTTAATCGTTGTAGTTTGTTCCGTTCTCACAGTTCGGTTGTCCCCAGCATTGAATGTAGTCCCCAGCATTGCCCAATAACGCAAAGTAACAGTATTATAAATATGAAATTAACAGTATTATAAAGTCCTTTTTGGGACTCCTTGCTCGTGGCCTAATAAGAACGTATTTCAGCAATACTAACAATGAGGCCCCAGGATCATATTGCCTAAATGTGTATTGGAGCACCATGAATGCTGAAATGAGGCTTACTTTTATGAAGTCCTGCTGGGGCACTCTGTTAGTCGCTTGAAAAGTTATTGCATCACCATAAATAAACAGAACAGGGGCCCCACTATCACGCGTAAATGAAACTGATAACTTTATGAAAAAAAAAACCACGCCTCCCAATCACATCGTGAGGCTCCTACATGCTACATAGGAAGGGAAGATGGGCCCTCCAAGTGAGGGTTCTTTCGAGGTCCTATAGCCCGTCCGAGACTGACTAAAAATATCAACGAATTTTAAAATTTGTAAAAAAAAAAAATACTCAAGATATCAGCCCCCAGATTTTTTGAACACCCCCGTAAGTTCAAAATTCTGGATAGACCACTGAATGAACATATTTCATTATTCAATGATATCTGTGGCAGTTGGTGTGATGTTCTGTAAGATAAATGGTAGAAAATACAGTTTGTTTTATCTGCATTTAGTTTTAATTTATTTGAAGAAAACCAATGCGTAAGTTGGGATGTTGTAAGATCAATGGTTTCTTGCAAGTTATCTCTGTCTTTCTCAGTTACAATTACTGTTGTGTCATCAGCAAAAAGAATAAATTACCCTTCTTTATATTTAAGGATAAATAATTAAGATATAAAAGAAAGAGTATTGGTCCTAAAACTGATCCTTGTGGAACACCTTTTCTATTCGTTCATTTATTTTGCTCAGACTTTTTGTTGTTTCGTCGATATGAAGAATTTGTACGGTTTCTTTACGATTGTACAGGTATGATTTGAACCACTCCAAAGCAATACCCTAATGCCATATTTTTCTAATTTACCAAAAAGTATATCAAGGTTGCAATGAGCACTTTCAGGCCCATTGCTAGTTTTGTACATATATGCATATATTTAAAGGAAATTTAATATTCATATTATTTCTTGTTTACTAATACATATATAATTAGGTTAAAAAAAACCAGCGCTGGTAAAATTATTATAGTTTGGTATTTTGTCTATTAATCTTTATATAAATTTATATATTCATGTGTGCATTTATGTATTGTGTAATGTATGTATATATATGTATATGTTAATCTTTAAAAGTTATTCTTTTCAGTTTAAAAAAAAAATAATAATTCCAAGTAAGGCAAAAGTTCAGTAGCTAGCTAGCTCATTTGGAAACACTGCTAAGCTCAGTGACAGTTTCTTCTCGTCGTAGCGGAGAGGGGGAAAGCTGTTAAATCGTATATAAGTAAGAAGGGAATGGCAGCGAGGAGGCAGATTTTGGATTCTTTTGATAGAATCGAGACGGAATTTTTAGCGGGAGGAGCTTTCGTGCTCCTTGGGTCTCTTTTTGCTTCGCGACTTTTCTTTTTAAGTCAGAGCAGGGATACAGCTGAAAGAGATGGCTGTGTATAGGGTCAACCTTTAGACTTGTTAAGCGGAATACAATTCAGAATATTTGAGTTCTGGTTGTATGTCCAAGGGTAAGGTCTAAGGATAGGTTCGATTCCCGGTTAGGAATATTTTAAGAAATGAATTGTAGTAGGGATTTTTAGATTTATTGTGACATCGCTCCTTCCGAGCGCTGTATGTTTTCAGAAATTTTTCTTTATTTTGATTTTAGGGAAGGCTGTTGCTACGGCAACCGAGCCGGATGAGTAATATATACTTTTTTTTCCTCGGCTAGTTGTTTCCGATTAGCCGATTAGATTTTTCACAGCTGATTCCTCACATAAGGGGATGGTAGGCTGTTGTTTGTTTTGAATTTTATTCCTACTACCGAGCCTGAGAGAAGGTGCTTTATTCCTAAATGAAGGAATTTTCCATTTCCCTTTACCTTTTAAAGTCTGTTAGCTAGCTGATTTCCTTAAGGGTTGTCCAATAAAGGGCGATTCCTGAATTAGGGACTTAGGCCAGACAGTTCTCAGAATGTTGGGTCTGTCTTTAGAGTATGTGAGGTTCATGATGGCTTGTACGAGGACGCATGTTCAGAACCTCTCTTAAGGAATTTTAGACCGATTTTTAAAGGAAGCTTCATGTTTGGAGCGAACTGTTATTTAAGGTTTTAAATAGGTGGGGACCTCTGGGTCCAGAGGTGTACCTGAACGAACTTTTTTTTGATTAGAGAAATCATTTACATTAAGGAATATTAATCTCAGAGAGCATTTCTTTTTTGTTTTGGTTTTTAAAATTTTGAATAAACTAGTCTACTTGGAAAAGTCTGATTGATATAAAATTCCCTGAACCTTGGGTATTGATTTTAAGTTTATCGTTTACTAGTTACCTAGACGATTAGTAAGCAAATTTATTTATATTATGTGAGTGTCTCTCGAATTAATTTTCAGGTTTTGAAGCGAAGTATAAGATAGTAGAACGAACATACTATATTATATACGTGTAATATAGGGCGCATCACAAGGTCTAGACAATCAAACGCTTTTGAGAGATTACAATATATGCCTACAGAATTGGCTTTCTGACCGTGATATGTTCATATATGGCAGTAATTGTGGATTTGCATTTTATAAATCCGTGTTGACTTTTCGTGATTACGTTTTGTTCATTAATGAAACTTGTTGTAGTAGTCGCTTACATACTAGTATTTCAACAAGTTTTGAAAAAAAAAACTGAAGAAAGTGATAAGACGGTAGTTTTCCATTTCGTTCCTACATCATTTTTTGAACAAGGGTTTAACGACTGAGAGTTTTAGTACATCGGAGAAGATTCCTTGGGAAAATGACTCATTAATGATGTCCACTAATGCAGATGCGATAATGTGGATACTTTTCTTCAAAAGAAACTGTGGAATATCATCCATTCCTGCAGACTTTTTATCATCAAATTTACGTATTGCTTCCACAATCTCATGTGGGGAAGTTGGGATAAGGAAGAATGACCTACTGATGTACTTAAGCGGCTGTAGTCTCCTTGTGTCACTTGGGGTAGGTATACCACGTATAGTTTTCTCTGTAAAAATTATTTAAGTACTCAGAACCCAACTTCGGGGCATTTGTTAAGTTACTGCCTTTTGTACGTAACTCTATATTTTTGTGCTTTTAATTTTACTTTCCTAATTCACACTTTATTATTTTCCACGACTCTGCTTTTATTCTGTGCATTGTTTATTTTATTACTATAATAGTCCCTTTGGCTTTATTAATAACTTTTTACAGGGATTTATATTTTTTATAGTAATCAAGAATTCATATATTATTTGCTTGTTTCCTAAGTGTGAACAGTTCCTTTAGTTTCATACTAGAAACCCTAATGCCATGTGTAATCCACGGTTTGTTACGTGTGTTATTTACTTTTCCATTAGATAAAGAAAAGGCGCTTTCAAATAATAGCTTAAACATGTCATTAACGTTAGAATTGACAGTTTCGTCATTTACAAAATTTTCTCTTTCGAGCAGAGAGAAATTTTGATATTTTGTGTTTGTTATAGTATCTTCTCCCTAACATCCTGATAGTTTGTTCATTATCTTTGGAAAAACGTGTCAAATACAATGCTTGTCCTACATGGTTATTTAATGCCATGTTAAGAGTATGGGATCTGTGACAATTTATTACACATCTTTGACAAAATATATTGTCAATTGAACTGCAGGAAGATCTCGTAAAGTGAGTTGGTTCAAATATTGTCATATGTAAATTGAAACTTGATAAAATATTGAGCAATGTATCACGCATTGTGGTTGATTCTTTCGTATCTATGTTAAAATCACCACATAGTACAACTGTATCTAGTACAACTGTATCATATTTATTGGTGACCACCTATAACATGTTGTAGTGTTTTGAAGAATCTACATACTTTGGAGTCTGGGGTGCGGTACACTTCAATAATAATTTGATTAGTTGTTTTATTTGGTAACTCTACTTCAGTATAGAGCTCCTCGTGGCTAAGCGGTTAGGGTGCGCGCCTTTGGCGTGGGAGACCCGGGTTCGATTCCTCAGGTGGTTCGGATTCCACGTTAATCAGTAGGTCCACGTCTCATATAGCCTCGGTGCTGAAAGGGATGCTAAACTAATATCAACTCAACTCTACTGCAGTATATTCAAAATATCTATCAATGCTTTCTATTTTATCAATTATTTTGGGACGAGAAGGGTTAAGTGTGTTTCTCATTAATATGCACACCCCCACACTTCATTCTATTTCTACAATAACTAGAAACCAAACTATAACCCGGAATGATTATTTGTTGATTCATCTCAAGGCAGTGTTCTGAGAGACATAATACATTTATATCATATATCTCTAACATAATTTCTACGCCAATTTTGTTTATTCCGAACTGATTGTATGTTTTGATGGACTACCAGTAATTCATTGAGTTCCTTGTTTTTAATTGAAACCTGAAATTTATATTTCTTTGAATTATTTTCGTCTCTAGGCCTCTGAATTGAACTCTGTACCAAGGACAATTCAGAGACGTTTACATGTTTCCTTTTTCTGCCAAGAAAGGGGGATAGGAGAAATGCAATTTGCACTGGTCTCTTGTTTGTTCAAAATAGCATGGACAGCTTTTACCTGATCTATTTAAGTGTTGTCCGTGGCGTGTGAAATATTTTCTTTCTACTGACTGTTTCCAATATATATATACAAATTGTTTACATACCTTTTCTATCTTATTGTTTGTTTTTCTAATAGCAAGATTAACACAGGAGTTTTGTAATAGATCATTTCTCAGTTTTCGACGAACAACAATGACTTCACTTGTTACATTTCTTTTTAGAGTGGAGAGTAGTGCTAAAACTGCCTTATTTCCTTCATTATGAGCGACATCATTTGACCCACTTATATTAATTATACAGTCAGAAGGATTCCTAGATGCATCAATACCTTTCATTACCTGTAGCACCTAGTTTCACGTACACAGTTACAGATACTGATGGGTTCTTTGCTTGAATTATCTTGGCCGGACCTTTACCATGGCTATCGGGCTAAACACTTACGCATTTCCTTCCTTAACCCTTACCTTTTCTTTCATTTTTAGTTCTCTGACTACCACTTTCATTACCTAACACACCATCACTTTTAATAAACGAGCTACTTCTGTTACTACTCACGGATTTACCACATGTTACCGTGACTGCTTTCTTAACAGATGCTTTCTTTCCGGATACTTTCTTTCCGTACCTGAATCTAACCTATTTTGCACTCTAGTTACCTTGGTTTTTTTTCTGGTAGGATTTCATTGTACTCTTCACCGTTTAAAATCTGAAAACGATTTGAAGTACATACAGGTGAGGGCTTAACACCTAAACTGGAGGGAGATCCTGTTCTTTCACAACTGATTACCACTTTCGTTTGCGGGATGCGATTACATCCGCATTCCTAGTTAATACATTGCTTCCTACATAAACTTCGTTCACTCTGCTAGTGCGTTCTTTTAGTCTATTAATATCTTCAAGAAGAATTTTATGATTTTTTCTTTCGAAGCTAATTCAGCAGTCAGCTTTATACATAAAGAGCACGGGGCCGAAGAGCACACATTTTCATGTTCGCCTTCAACGTCCCGTGTTTGAAAAGTAGTGTGGACATATTGTTTCGATTTAGATCTTGTTATTTCTGAGTAATTCTTACCTTGTGCTCACATGTAGAACACAGTGATTGTACACTGTTACTTTTCTTGCACCTTTTACATAATATATTAACCAAGTTTATTCTAGATTGATACATTGTGGGCATTTTCTGCTTCAATATTTATAATAATGCACTGATATATAAAAGAATAAATTTAAAATATTTTAGCACTTCACTGTAGTAATCGTATTGTTATACATAACCATCTACACAACGAAATTATTTCTATTTATTATAGTTCTTATGTTCCTTACTACTATTTATTAATTTATGATAAATTCTTGATTAATTAATTTCTGCGATTTTTATGCATACTTAAATCCTCCGATTCGTTTAATTTGAAGATGTAACCCAGTACGATTTACCGTCGGTGGTTAATGAGTGTAAAGCGGTCCGGTCATACTGGCGTTGCCAGAAGTGCGAAGACTGTAAAATCGCATTCTGTGATGCGGGAGGAACGTGCTTTCTATGGGGGTGACAATGGCGACGATTTAGCGTCCCTTGCGTCCTAGAAATTACTAAAGAAAATAGTGTATTGCTAAACTGCTATGTGTAGCTACATAAAAGATGTACGTATTTCTTCTTCAAATACTTAATGTGTTAAAAAATATATGAAATGTCCCGTATAAGGATGTAAAATGTTTCTGGGACAGTGTTATTTCGAAAACCGGGTGATGCTAAGGTTGCAAAGAGTGGCAGCCATGATGTCCGTTGCAGGAGAATTCAAAGTTGGATGTACCAATTAGCAACGTGCAATGGCCGACCAGTAAAATTGAAAACTTGCTTTTAGGAGAACATACAAGTTTTAAGATTTGAAAATGATTGAATATGTTGTTGTTAGTTTATGACACTTCAGTAGAACTCTCCTATAGAGTGTATATTTGGGGAATCAAATAAAACACTACACTGAGTTTCAAAAGATACCACATCTAAAATTGGCTCCAAACGTGTGTGAAAATGATTACTATCATGGTTTGGGACAAATTCATTTAAAAATAAAGGATTACACAATAAGTTCAGTGAATTACACGATCTTTCTTTTGCTTGTAAATCATGCCGTGTACTGGCAATGATGCCGGTGTGAGTCACTGTGGAAATCCCCTGCTATCTACGTGTAAAAGAAAGGCAGGATCTGTCTCTATCTATCACCCGTATGGTACAAATTGTACCATAGAATCCCCAAAGGGCTATTTATGTAGGGACGACGTTCCCGCAAGTACTGCAGAAAATCATAAATTGGATCCTCTCCTTGAAAAATATGCTGTCACTGACCACAAGTACTGCAAGACTGTTGGATATTGTCATTTTCAACATATGCATAACATACTTGTTGTGCAACCAATAAATTCGGAACGTGCACGAACATGTTATCATCAATATTCTTGTTCTGCATGGATTCTATATCGTAAAGATCAATAATGCTTTCTTTGCATGCATGCATGAGTGGAGGAACACCTGGTTTCAAGCCTTGTCGATCAGGAACCATGAAGCATTGATGATCTTGGAGCAATCTTCTTACATATATTACAAGCGATCTCATTACAGTCATGAATAAGTTGTCCAACTTCGTACAAAAGAATATACTCTGTAACATTTAGTACATTGCTTCACCACTTTACATACAGGTTCCCCTTGATAATATGAAGCATTCCGATGAATATTAAAACATTCTTCACCGTAAAATTGACGATTGTAGTCGTTGCACACCATCAGCATTTGGTTCTTGTCGCATACAGGTCTTTGTAAACATTTCGAACACGTTACAGGATAATTTTTGACATGTCTGTTACGTTGTTCATACTTTCTGTGGCTATTTTCAGACTACAACTTGGAGGCGAAACAAGCAGTTAAAGATGGGACGACATCAAAATGACCAGCCAAACAAATTTAATTTATGTAAGTGCGATTTTCATTGTTCGTGCACGGTGTCATGACCTGAGAAACTCGTGTACACTGTAATTTTATATTCTTTAAGGTAAGAGTGGAATTGCAAAGTAACGGTTCATTATAATAACAGTGCCGTTACTTACGCTTTCACTCTCCAAAGTTTGGATAAGTAGACGACAAAAATTCTATTGAAATTACAGATTTGATTTTTTTGAACACATCAAGGGGACTGACAATAAGATAGCTGATTTGTTAAGTAGGAATACTCTGGAGTATCCAACCGAAGTAGACACTTATCGAATAAATTTCGTGAGTTATGAAGAGAAAACTTGTTTTGAACATCAAAAAATCATTGATTTACAAGATTGCGATTCTTATTATATCCAGTTAAAAATAAGTTGTATTCGACACCAAAGTGCGAAACCATGAAAATAGTTGATGTTATGGTATTTATGAAGAATTTAAATCTTCAGATATGGTTATTGGTTATTCCGGTATCTAGTAAACAAAGTAGTAGAGAAAATACAAAACACTGGTAATTTTGGAATAAATAAATGTTTGCATCTGGCTCGAAATTTATTTCATTGGAAGAACAAGAGGCATGCATTTGTACAATATATTAAAAACTGAGAACTATGTGCTAAATCGAAGTTTTCTAATCGTATTATTATTGCTCGGGAAGATCTGCATATTGCGGCGGAAAAAGCCATCAAAACTATGTGTAAATCTTGTCGGAAAACTCCCGCGAAGTTAAGGATATTACTTCATACTATCAATTATAGATGTTTATACTAGATTTGTCTGCTATCTACCTTTGGAAACAGCTACAGTCACTGAAATCATCCGGGTATTGGATAAAGATTATTTTTGTTTGTTCCCTTACCTAGTCAAATAGTATCGGATAAAGGACCATAATTTGTTTCCAATCGTTGGAAAAATTATTGTTTGGAACATAAGATACATATCCTTATTACACCTTATAATCCTAAGGCCAACGGATTATAAGGAATTAAACCGAATTATTCGACTTGTGTTATGATAACCACACTAAATGGAAGACTATTAAAAGATGCTCAGGATTTGTTAAATTATTCACATAATAGCGTGAACTTTTCATATTCAGCCATTGACAGATTAAATGAAAGTTTTCCTTAGCCATTGGAATTGCAAGGAGTAGAAGGATCAAGGTGATATATACAGGCGTTTCCTCGAATGTTAACTAAACGTAAACGTAAATTGTGTGCAAAGTCAGCACAACCAGTAACTATACAACAAGGTAATTTAGTGGTGTTTAAAACCCAATTTATTTCTGATGCATATAAAAGAATTACGCAAAAATATATGCCTGTATACACTGGTCCCTATGTAGTGGTTAGAATTCATCACATTTCATTGTTTTTTAAAGATTTGAAAGTGAAAGAAGTGCCGAATCGAAATGTAAATAATATAGAACTATTGTTCGGCGGAGTAAATAGCAGACTTACTAAAGGATTGCAAATAAAAAGTCTTCATC
The DNA here is from genome assembly GCF_964235325.1 of Thermobia domestica. Lineage (NCBI taxonomy): Eukaryota > Metazoa > Arthropoda > Insecta > Zygentoma > Lepismatidae > Thermobia > Thermobia domestica. The sequence continues at coordinate 298,616,782 of NC_137457.1, read as the reverse complement.
TTTAGCATTCTCCATATTTTTATTAACAGCCTGGGGAAAATGTTACGGTATGTTTTCTACTACAGGTAACATTGAATAAAATTATGGTACGTTTTCCACTACCGGTATCGTTAGATATAACACTGCAGTACTACTTGTACTTTGTATCAACATTGTATTGTCATGGGTTGTTTTGATTATGATACACATTTCTTTTGGTCACCCTATTGTGATTCAATACCGACAAAAATATCAAAATCTACATAATGTAAATAATGTAGTAACATGACAATTCGAACAATGTGCTTTGCACACAGTTTATGTTTATGTTGCTAGGCCTAAGGAATTACAATACGATAAAATGAGAAATTACTTATTGCGATTATAGTTAATAACAAAATTGTTTTTAAGTTCCAAAATTAATTGTCACTGGCTCAGGAAAGAATATATAGTTTACTTTTGCTTGCTTAACTCGAGGCCTAATGTGAACTCAAAGGTAAACAAAGAACCTATTGTTTACATTTATAGATATTTAAATTGTTTCTCATTAGAATTATGATTATTTTGATAAGCGTCGGAATACAGCAATATTTTTGTAATGAGCTTACCTGTTTTATAGTCTCTTTACATACAATAATTACGGTATTGATTAGCATATGATATCGAGTGGATATTAGTTTATACGGACTTCCGCCATGTTGGTATGTGTCAAAGTTGGAACAGCCTGATTAAATTTGCAGTGTGAAAGAAAATAATGGGATATGTGAAAATAGCATAAATTAATCCCGTTTTAGTTAAAACTGATTTTGTCTTGTGAATAAGAAAATTAAATAAAAATGTGTATTATAGTTAAATCCAGTCTTGTGAGAGGGGATAAGTAAGGTATACGGAACAACCTCAAGTAAGAAATGAACGGGTAAGAATCCCCTTCTAAAAGTTAAGAAAATTGTGCAGGTAAATTTAATATTGAGGACAACTATTATAAAAGAAGATTTGGCCTAACCTAGCACATATTTGGATAAAAATTACTCTTCCCGTGAAATATAAGTGGGAGTGACTGAATCCTTTCGAGATGCTGATACGGCCTGGTTCCGGAATAGGGATTGCTTTAAAGTAATAATCGAGTCCAGGTAATTTTAGCACTGTGTAAAAAGGTAATTCAGCTGAGATATACAGGTTAGTCGCTACAACCTCCATTTTGTAGACTCTAGAAATTTCGTCGAGGAATCTAGCCACTTGGAATATTTGTGATCTTTTGGGATGATTGAACTAAAATTTGGAATCATAATCACCCATTTATGAATATGTTTGCAGTAGTGATAAATAATAGTACAACAAACCGCTACGTCACATAGATTAAAACAGTCTTTTCGGAAACGAGAAATAAGTAATGAACGTTAACTTAGTGTTTCTAATGTTCGTTAACCTTGTGTTTTAAAATAATTAGCTGACGCTATACTATGAGTTTCGCACATCGTCTGAATGAATGTTTTAGAAATATTTTGTCTATTTTCTATGTGATAATGTTGCTGGTGGTACTGAGCAAAATTTTTTGTTAGGATTTTTTTAAAAAATCATTCCAGGAACGTTGCCATTGTGATACTCACGGGTAAATAAATTTGAATTTAAAGTGGACGAAATTATGCTAACAAGTAAACCTTACGTTTGGGTGAATCGAGTTGCTGACTGAGACACATATGAGAAAGTAGCACTAAATGTGGTCAGTATTTCAGTGAAGTTGTAGGTGCGAAGCTCCAGGGGTTTAGGAGATACAGCTACCAGAACATCACATGGAAGTACAGAATAGTCTTCATACAGTTGGAGGTAAAAGCTCTGTAAGACCTCTTGTAACGACAAAAGATAATTAACAAATATATGGGTACATATTAGGACTAGGGGGAAGTCATATAGTAAGGGTATATCTGACGGCGGCCATCTTGAAATCCGCCATTTTGAATTAAGGTTAAGTTTTTAAAATAGGAATAGGGTCATGTGATACATGATTTAAGACTCAAATTTAATCAGAAGAACAATGGTGACGTTAATTTTGATTTACGCGCAATTGGTAAAAAGTTACAGAGAAATTAAATATTGTTGCTGCATATGTATTAGTCCTTTACCCCACCTTGTAAATTTTGTTTTAATGATAATAATTAAATAAAAAGCAGATGGATAAATATTAGGTCTATGGTAAGAGTTGCCTTGATGGCGGCCATGTTCAAATCCGCCATTTTGAATCAGACAAAAGTTTTAAACAAAACGCATAACAGTGACACCTTATTAATAGCAAATTTTCCCATAAATCCAACGGTATAACCATTTTTGCTTTATCATTAACCAGCATTTGTTATCCCATAAACAAGTTGCTAATTTAAATAAAAATGACCAAAGTGGAACTGAGTCATAATTGAACTTGGGTGTTTGGTGTTTTCCAGAAAAGTCCTCAATTAGTAGAATCAATATGTAGTTCAGAAAAGAGTGCATGACTTGCACAAATGCTCTGCTCACAGTGAGCACACCTGGCACAGGCAATCGAGTTACACTTGACACATTTGTCGTTAACAATTCCGCCAAAGCAGTAGTCGTAAGAAGCGATCCATTTAACCTTGTGCTGGTTAATGATAAAGCAAAAATTGTTAAAAATGGTTATGGTAAAATTTGCTATTAATAAGGTCTCACTGTTATGCGTTTTGTTTAAAACTTTTGTCTGATTCAAAATGGCGGATTTGAACATGGCCGCCATTAAGGCAACTCTTACCATAGACCTAATATTTATCCACCTGCTTTTTATTTAATTATCATCATTAAAACAAAATTTACAAGGTGGGGTAAAGAACTAATACATATGCTGCAACAATATTTAATTTCCCTGTAACTTTTTACCAATTGCACGTAAATCAAAATTAACGTCACCATTGTTCTTCTGATTAAATTTGAGTCTTAAATCATGTATCACATGACCCTATTCCTATTTTAAAAACTTAACCCTAATTCAAAATGGCGGATTTCAAGATGGCCGCCGTCAGATATACCCTTACTATATGACTTCCCCCTAGTCCTAATATGTACCCATATATTTGTTATGCACCTTTTGTCGTTACAAGAGGTCTTACAGAGCTTTTACCTCCAACTGTATGAAGACTATTCTGTACTTCCATGTGATGTTCTGGTAGCTGTATCTCCTAAACCCCTGGAGCTTCGCACCTAAAACTTCACTGAAATACTAATCACATTTAGTACTACTTTTTCATGTGTGTCTCAGTCAGCAACTCGATTCACCCAAACGTAAGGTTTACTTGTAAGTATTAAAACCCTCATTTGCACCCTCACAAAAATTACTAAAGATTTGTTATTCCTGTAATTGATGAGTTAGACTCCATAGCGTCCAGTTAATATGTACATGTGTTTCTCGCTTTTATTATTATTATGTGAATGTTATTTTGTTTACATTTGCTATGAAAGTTATTCGTAATATTATAGTAAGTTTGCTTTTGTCATTCAGGGCTTCTTCCAGATATGTTTTTGGGGTGGTACTTTCCCCCCCGGAGCTCTGAGTGCGCCCGGACGAGATCAAAATAATACGTCTTATTAAATAATAATAAATAAAATAGTACCAGCAGTGCCCCCCAGAATACTACATGTGTCCTCCCCCCGGAACACATTTTCTGAAAGAACTACTATTTTCATTTTATTTCAGTATAGGCCTAGAAAGGTAAATGCAAGCATAATTTAGAATCAGACATACCTGAAATGTAATTTATTCCAGTGGATAGACTCCACTCAAGTCATCATCATCATTACTACTGATGTCACTGCTACTAAGCTCCTCTTCACCAGATGAATCACTGGAACCACCAACACTTATTATTAATTGTTCTACACTTTCTTCAAGCACACCTTCATTTTTCCATGCATCTTGAATAACTTTATACGTATGGTTAACTGCATCTCTCCAGTTTTCTGGCGTAATTGAGGCTATGGCTTCTTCTGTTAATTTTACAACAGACGACATGGTGAAACTTTTATTTTTACGGCCAACGTACCCTTTAATTTGTTCCCAAATAAGTTCTATGGCATTGAAGTGACAATGGTAAGGGGAAAGTCTCACTACTTTATGCCCATGTTGAGTAGCGATTTTGTCAATGACGTATGTGAGGAATTGGGGTTTGTATCTTTGCACGAGTTGCATTAATTCTGCTTTTCTCAAATCATCTCGAACCTCCACGTTGCGTTGAATTAACCAACGAACAATGTCCTCTTTTCTAGTGGCCATAGTAGGAGCTTTGTCAGCAATAACTGAATGGTATTTTGCGTTATCCATAACAATAATGGATGGCGTGTGCAGTTCGAAGAGAAGAGATTCCTGAAACCACTGAAGAAATTTCGTTTGGTTCATTTCCTCATGATAATCTCCTGTTTTCTTCGATGTGAAGAGAAGTGAACAGTTTGGGAGGAACCCAGAAGACGTACCGGCATGAAGAAGTATAATCCTTCCCCCTCTACCTAACGGCAATCCCACTGTGCTCTGAAGCGTGTCGTCGGTCCATCCTTTACTAACGCTGTGGTTCACGTTCACCCAGGTTTCATCAAGCCACACTATATTATCAAAATTATGTTTTAATATTTCCCGAAAAAATCTACATCGCCACGCAGAAACGTCCGGCTTCTCCATTAAAAGTCTCCTTCCATTTATTTTCTTATACGAAAACCCTAACTTTTTAATAATACTATACAAGGATGTTTTGCTTCTTTGAAAAAGTTCGGCTTCTTGGAGTGACGCGTGTAATTTCAGGAGAGTGGGGTGCTCCTTCTTTTGATAATAAGAATAAATATGTCGCCGTATAGCGTCTTTTTGGAAAGTATCCAAATTCGTCACACGTTTACTTACTTTTCTCTTCTTGCCTGGAGTTTCTAATTTTGAAAACCCGGATTGATTTTCTTCATTTTCGAACTTCTCCTTGCCAATTTTCACGATGGTACATTTATTTACTTTTACAGCAGCGGCAGTCCTGTCAAGCACCTTATTTACAGGGATAATCGGTCCTCCATTGTCCCTTTCCTGTTCGAAATAGTCCCGAACCGAGCATATAATTTCCCTTGATTGTCCTTTAATAGAAATACCTTTCCCTAAAACGTTCTTTCTTTCAGAAGAATGTGTTCTCGGCCGTTTTGCAGGGAGAATGTCCTCCATTTCACTGGACATTATTTAAAATAGCCTATATGTTCGTTATATACACAAGTATAAATATATATATACACAAACTATAACGAGATACTTTGTATCGGCTCATAACTACATATATCTTGTTCAGAAAGTGCTTTTACATAAGCACTATACCTGTTATAATGTTAATTAAAAATAATAAAAGAAGAATGTTTTAATATATAAGAAATATACATTATTGTCTAGTTGGTTGCTATGTCGTTGTTTATAGATACTCAGTTAACATGTTTGATTGCAAGTCGGTTTGTGTGAATATACATTAAAAGGGAATCAAAGAATAAATTATTTAATATTCATTATGGACTTGTAATTTCAGTAGAAAAGGTGAGCATACTAGTGAATATAACTTTAGAAGATATTTTAAGGTGAAAACGATTATTGCCACTAAAGATATAACTGAACCAGGGTTAACGACTACCTTTGGTGAGTCGTTATAAAATTTTTGGTTTACCTCACCCGGGATTCTTGTAAATTCATATCCCGAAGAGTAAAGTAAGGGTGAATTTACCTTAGTAAGAAGGTTCATGAATACGAACTCAACTATTCTTAGAAGTGGCAGAGTAATCACAAGAAAAATCATGATTGGTGAGACAGTAGAGAATGAAACTGTTGACTGCTAACAACGAGCAGAATATAGCTCCTATTGCACCTGGAATGTTGACATTAGAAGACAGAATTCTACTAGCATTGCAGCGACAGGAACAAAGCCGAAAGGATGATTTAGAAATTATGAAACAAAATTTAGCCCAGATGTCCGAAGAAGTAAAGCAAACAGTACAGCAAAAATCTGAAGAATTGAGTAGACGGTATGAAGAAGTGAATGGACGATTAGAAAGACAATATGAAGAATTGAATGGACGATTAGAGAGACAGCATGAAGAATTGGGTAGGCAGTTAGGACAAATAGACCAAAAGTCCGAAGAAGCGAAACAATCTGTAATACAAGCTGTGACAGACATCACGTTACAATTCGACGAGAAGTTAAAAGATTATCTGAAGATTGCAAGGATAATTACAATCATGTAATCCAAGAAGTTAATATTGTAAAAAAAGATTTTGAAGTAATCGAATCTTCTGTTCGTCAGCAAAAGATTCAGGTGACAGATAATTCTAACCAAATACGTGCAAATACACAATTGATATCTACCTTACAGGAGGAAATTAGGACATTACAGATTAAAGACAACGCATACAACAACAACATGGTTAATGATCGTTTGGAGTTCCCTCATTCACAAGAGATGACCTCGCATTCACCCGCAGTAGATCGACGTGGACCTTGCGTTATCTCTTCTTCAAGTAACCCATCCGATGAGGATATTATTTTGGAAATAATTCAACCAAGGAATACAAATGGGCGGAAAAGAGATGGTGGAACCACACATAACGCAGTAGGTAGAAATTTTCACTCAACACGAACACGAAATGGTGAAAGAAATGTAAAGTTAAGTGTAAAAATGAGCAAAATACGTGCTATGAGTAAGTTTAGTGGTAGATGTAATGAAAATGCTACTTCTTTCCTAGAAAAATTTCAGGACGAATGCAGTATAATGTGTATAGATAAATCTCAATATATGAAACTAATCCCTCATTTATTACTTCCACCGTGTTCTTTATGGTTTAAAGCGGTACGGGAACACGTCAACACATATGAGGAATTCAAGGCAGCGCTGATTGCAAATTATGAGAATGACTTTCTACTTGCAAACAGAGACGCTACGATTAGAAATCAACCTTTTAATCCTCGCTTGCACAAATCTGTTGTTGATTTTGTTGTGAATACGTATAATGAATTAAAAATCGTAAATCCACTACAATCTGAATCTAGAGTGATCGCATCTATTCGAAATCTACTACCGTTTAAATTACAACAAATCCTGTTTTCTACGCAATGCATGAGTTTTAATCATCTATTGATGCTTGTTCAATGTTATGAAACTCAATACCAGGCACAGAATCATCAAGCGGGAATAGGCAAAATTAAAAACAATTCAGATAACTTTAGATCAGTACCAGTCCGGAATCTAAATATCCGTAATGTAGACGATACGGAACATAACCTAAATCGAGTAAATTTAAACAATCAGAACAATCAGAATAGGCGAAGATATGATGGGAACACACCTAACCTAACTAATCGTAACAATAATTATGTCAGACCATTTAACCAAAGTAGATTCAAAAACAGACGAAATACATGGCAAAATTCTAGAAATACTGTAAACCCTAGTGATAGACGTAATCGTAGTTTAAGAGATGGCACTTCGTATCAAAATCAAAACAATGACGCAATTCATGTACAGAATAATAATGCGGAACATAATCATGATTGTGCAGTACAATGTACTTTATTGGAAGCATATACAAGTACGAATTTAAACTGATTGCAGTTGATGTGGTAGGGGTTAAACCCATATCAGCTATTGATTCTTATGAATATTTATGTGTGAAAATAAATTTAAGTTCTTCTTTTCGTTCACTTGAACATAGATTATTATATCTACCATACGGGAAGATGTTAATGTTGTTACTGATTAAAAACAAAGATTATTTATATTATATTGATTTATGTTGAAACTTTATTGTCAAAGATTATATTCAGTAGAAGGTTCATTCTATTAAGCTAATTATCCGACGACTGTACTCATGTGTCACCTTATATGATACTTGGATAAGATTCTTTTGTATCATGACGCCTTGTTGATATGATGTATACTTTAAAATACCATCTTACGTAATTGTTATATAATGCGCCCTGGAAAGAGCAAACATTTTTTTAACATGACCGTTTTTAATGATGAATGAAATCGTTGATCATTGTAATTTGTGTTTTAAAATGTAATTATCTCTTAGGCTTTTGATTTCGCATCCTTCGTAGATTGTATTAGTAAGCGACGACATTTTTAATGATAAAAGATAAATAATAATGGAATAAAAGTTTTATTATAAATGTATTTATATGAAGGAAACTTAATGAAGTTATATATGAAGGGCGATCAAAATGTAGAGAACACAATTATTATCATGTCATTATTATAAACGGATCAGTGGTTCTTAAATATAAAAGTCAAGCTCCCTTGTAACTTTTATATTTAGTCCCTTTATCGGGCGACATTTTATATAACGAGATACTTTGTATCGGCTCATAATTACATATATCTTGGGCAGAAAGTGCTTTTACATAAGCACTATACCTGTTATAATGTTAATTAAAAATAATAAAAGAAGAATGTTTTAATATATAAGAAATATACATTATTGTCTAGTTGGTTGCTATGTCGTTGTTTATAGATACTCAGTTAACATGTTTGATTGCAAGTCGGTTTGTGTGAATATACATTAAAAGGGAATCAAAGAATAAATTATTTAATATTCATTATGGACTTGTAATTTCAGTAGAAAAGGTGAGCATACTAGTGAATATAACTTCAGAAGATATTTTAAGGTGAAAACGATTATTGCCACTAAAGATATAACTGAACCAGGGTTAACGACTACCTTTGGTGAGTCGTTATAAAACACACAACACCACACGATATATACAACAAAATATCTCACATATACAAATATATTTACAGAATTGTACACAAAGATAAAACTCGAATGCACAAGAATAATCTAGAAATCACTCCCACACACAAGGAAACGAAACACTAAAAATATCTTCTTTCTTTCTGAAAACACGTGTTTACTAGCGGCAACATTGGAATGTTAAGGTCTGTTGCCAAGGAAACCCTCCACCTACTGTTGGTAAAAGGGCGTTTATGATTCGACCCTCGCTGAGTGACCGCAATAACTGTGTGACGTAGACTCCTTTCTTCAAAACAAACTTGCATGTGCTTTTGAGCTGTCAATTTGCTTCTTGTATAGAATGGACTTTAAAATAAAATATGAGTAATGCCTTCAGTATCCTGTGATTTTCTTATTACAGTATTTGTATGATGTTAGGAAGGATTGGGTTAGGTTAGGTTAGATTAGGTAGGTAGGTATATGTTAATTTGTGTGATATTGTTTTGATTCTGATGTCATTTTTGTTTTCCGTATAACTGAATGAATAATACTGAGTAAAGTGAAATAGAGATGTCAGGCTTCTGTGCCCGTGAAGGGAATGCGTTCAGTACTATAAATATGTTAAAGCCATGCATTAAACATTCCATAGTATTTTTGATGCTCTTTGTTAATTAAATTGAGATATATGTTCAAGCACGCTTAATAGAATACTGAGTTAGATCTTGAATGTATAATGTAGATAAGAATAACAGAATAAGGATTTTTTCTTTCCACTTTCATTTCTTTTTTTTCATTTTCTTTCTTCCTTTCAGACAACTTCTTATGAAAGGAAAGAGTGTTGTTGTTAATAAACTTGAAGTTGAAATAAAAGATGTACAAATACTTGACTTTTTATTGGTCAAATTAAATAACAGTACATTCTTTTATATACAGTTGAGTGATATTTCTTTCGTGTAGATGTGCCATAAATCAACTTAATGATATTATTCAACTGAACTAAATCTCAAAGGTTTCAATGCTGGGTGTCGCTTCAGCAACATCTTGGAATTAACACATGCTTAGTATCCAAATTTCCTTCTTGATTCCTCGGATGAAGCAATCATTAAATGTCTGGCTTTATGAACAAAAACTTTTGTGGAAACCCTGGAAACTTCTTTTACGACTCGTTCAACTGCTTGTGAATGACATTGAATTCCTGTAAATTCCAGTGGTCCTATTTCAATCTTTCCCAGCAATTCTTCATCTGACATTGAGTTTACAAGTGGAGGTGGCGTTGTGACGGAAGCATCCCAATCAATCATCTTGTAGTAGTTTTCTGCTTCAAGATGAATCATAATATTTGATTTACAAAATTTTCTGACTCCAGCTTCATTGGTCGTTCTTGCAACAACAATCTTGTTTACTGCATCTTTTCTTACTTACATGTCTGGATCTCCAAGAGCTGCAAGAAGAATATTTTCACTGTGCAATAACAATTTAACTTTAGAGATCTTATTGCAGCTTCCTTCATCTCACTATCGGGTAAATCTCTAACTTTTTCCAAAATAAAATAGAAGTTACGTGATCCATCAGTGCAGTTGGAATGGGTTTTTATCTCGAACCAACTTGGAGCATACACTCTAAGGATGTAGGTTACAAGCTGCAATAGGTTTTTGGATGGATTTCTTGTGCTCATGAACAAACGAAGGGTTCGATTGGCGAGCGTCAACCACATGGCGTGATTAAGGGCACCTAGAGAAGCAGTTTCTAAAAATTTTATAACAGCAGCATCAGCGTTGTCCTTTCCCTTTTGTACTGCGATGCAAGCCTTCAGCAAATATTGATCAGCCCTAAAATCTTTTGTGATATTCACACAAAATCCCTTGACATTTCCAGTGACGGGCTGGAAATCAACTATTGGAACATCCCGTGGATCAAAACTTAGCATCTTTCCGATATGCTCCGAAAATCCCTTTGAACCAGTTGATTTGCCATCAATATTTTTAGAAATTTCTCTTAGTGGAAGCTCATTCAGATGCAATGTACAAATGAGCCACTGTAAAGGTCGATTTAAAGCTGTTTCCAGTCGACGTAAAATTCCAGAATGTTCGCCGGTGTTTGTATTTGTTCCATCACATACCACAGCACGCAAAGTAGCTGTCGAATCCGTGTCACGTATAACAGAGAGTATTTCATTTGAAATATCTTCTGCTTTGCCACTTTGTGGAGCAATATGATCCACGTATTGCTCACTAGGATATGCAATAATAACGTAGTGATCCTCCTTCTTTGTTAGTTGTCCTCCATCTGGTCCAAATAGTCTGGTTTCATCTGTGCCCATCAAAACCAACACAAATTAGCCTGCGCAAGTCAAACGAATGAGATTCTGCTTCCTTGTCTCTCCAATAAATTCGCTGTCTCCGCAACTTTGTTGGTTCTAGTATATTTTCCGGTTTATCCAGTTTCAGGTCTTTCAGACATGCATTAATTAATTTGCAAGCATCTCGGTTACTAACGCCAGTTCTTTCCATCCTTTGGCTTAAGTTAGGGTACTTATGCCTATTTTGTGCTGGCCGTTTTTCGGAATTTGTGTCTTCAGAGTCGGATGTGTTTGCTTCATAAGATGATTCATCTTCCAAGGCCACACCACTTGCTTCATTTTCTTCCATAAAATTAAACTGACAGGCAGTAGTTTTAGTCGTAGTTAGGCTTTGCAAATGCTTTTTCCTAAACCGCTCTTCCTGGTCCTTCCTCTCTGCTTTTTTCTGAAGTGAACTCGAAACAATCTTATCAATCTAACAGATTACCATTTTCTGACCCGAAGTCTGATCTACCCAGAAATTCCACTCAATTTGTGGTACTTTTGTGGCGCATTTACACAACTGTCTGTCCATTATTTTGTTTCTAACACACTTGCAAGTACAGATATCAAATACTTGTTTGAAATTACTGAAGTCCACTTTGAATGTAAGTGATGTGCGCTTTGCTGGTGGATATTTTTGGAGCTCTTGGGCAAGTCGTATGAGCTTTGAAAGTTTGCCCAAAACGCTGGAATATCCAATGACTGGAATGCTAGCTTTGTTCCAGATACTGACAAGATCATTCGCCAAATATTTTAAAATATCTCTCGTAGAAGGTGTTTCTTTCCCCTCTTCAGGTAGCATTTTTTTGTAGAGCAGGTAGCATTTAATTACTTCTTCCTTCGTCGGGAGTTGTCTTCCAGAAAATACTTCAGGCTGACCAAATAAAGAATGGTGACACTCTGATCGAGTCAGTGGTCCTCTCGAAGATGAAGCCATGCTCACTTTTAGTTTGCTATACTGAAATACATACAATTTCACAAAATCGTTGTACTCGGTATGGAAAATTTAAAACTAAATATGAATGTAATAGATTAAGAGATGTACTTCACACACACTAGGGATGAGAAGTTCTTTTTTTCTGAGGTGGTTCACCCTCTTAGATATTTGATGATAGCGTGCTGTATTCCCACTCACAGTGAGAACCCGTTTTTTATTGAGGCGGGTGCCCTCAAATCAAAAGTATAGATGATTATGAAATTGTTCTGCTCCCACTAAAAGTGAGAATCCGTTTATTAATGAGGCAGGTGTCCTCAAATCGAAAGAATAGATGATTATTAAATTGTTCTGCTCCCACTAAAAGTGAGAACCCGTTTATTAATGAGGCGGGTGTCCTCAAGTCAAATGTATAAAGCTAGCTGTGACTCCACTGTGCTCTCAATAAGAGAAAAGCACGGTGATGTCGATCTTACGATCCTTCACAGTGTGAGTTCCTTCAAAAATATAGATTTTCTTGTGGCTCCCCTGCGGCCTCAGACGAGAAACACGGTGATGTCGACCAGAGACTGATCCTCCACAGAGTGAAATTTTCATCTCATAAAAAATAACGGCGTACAGATATAAATGCCAGATTTGATAAAAGCTTGTTGCAAGTTTTAGGATAAAACCGCGTTAATTGAATCGAACAAACATTTATTTTAAGCAAAACAAGAAAAAAATGAAAATATGTATAAACTATAATTAAAATATATGGTAAGGAAATTCTGCAACTACACGCAAAATCTTTTGTTTTACAAAAATACACTGACATTTGTGGTGCCATGTAGCGAGAAATTGGAAGATTACAAAATAATAAAATTACTGAATCAAATTTCAGTTGCGACCAGTAGAAGTGTGATTTTTATAGAAAACATACTGAAAGTGTGCTTAGCACATGCAAGAGCAGCGATCTTCATTAAATTTGCATCAATTAATTTTTGCCCCGCCCTAAGATATATATATATATAAATTATCTACATTAGATCCAAACAAACCGTTTCAAAATTTGGTGCAATAGTCAAAATTCGATTTAATAAGAATGTAATATCATTTTAATAGCGTCCCGCATCCAAAATTTGTTTCTATGAAAATGAGACTAAATTTGAAGTTTAATCGTTTAATTACGAATTGAAGTTCACGATTCTTTACTATGATTTCTTATAATAAAATAACGCGTTTCACAAGGCCCCTGGTTGAATCCGCAAACAGTAAGTTTATGATGTTTTCTCTCACTTTCTCATTTCACTATTTCTCATCATTGTTTTGTTTAGCCCGGATGGGGACGTTAAACTCAACATTTTCTTAAACTTGCACCAAGGATTGAACTCGGGAGCGTGTTCGGACGATTGCAATGTCTATAAACAGTAATCAATCATAATTCATGAGGACGACGACATAAATCACAAGATCGTGCATTAACTTAAAATTGGTAAGGCTTAACAAAACACATTTAAAGTATCCATATTCATCCCTGTGGTATAAAACAAGGATAGAAATGGATCACGAAGTACATATTCTACCATATCAAATTTCCGGGAATGATCTTAAGTACGCCTTCAAATAATCATGTAACGTAATAAGGCCCCATCATAGAAGAGGTCAATAAGCTCCCGGTTGTAACCTCAATCATTGATCCTCCTCAAATGGAACGAGAAGAAATTAACATGGACTATACAATACACCCTATAAGGTAAGAAATGAGAATAACAATCTCCATATTTTATACCCATAACAAGGAACGAGAAAAAGCCTCAGTTGGACTACCCCATAAAGGTAGAGAATATGAACCCAAAAATGCGTGGCAACATGACCCGTGACTCCATACCACGTGACCTGGGTGTGTGTGATTAAATTTGAGTTTTCTGCGTTGGCGGGGCCTAAGATCTGCTAACCTCTATCAGCCAATTTGAATCGAGCTACCAAAGCACTCATCAAACAGGATAACCGTAAAATGGAACGAATTTCAAAAATCCCAGGTTCTACTATCACGTGACCTCTATCAGTCAGTCAGAATCGAGGTACCAAAGCACTCATCAAAGAGTGTAATGTAACATTACAATTTAATGTAATGATATTTTTGATGGGAGGGTGCCAGAATTTTTTTTGCACCGACTGTACTTTCTATTTAGCAAAAATTCCTTTCGGTCCATATAAGTTACTTAATTGTTCGTTATTTTATTCCAAATTCACATGGAAGACGGTAAAAAATTCATTAGGAATCATATTTTTGGGGATTCATATCTTTATTTATATATTAACTAATTATAAATCTCATGTATGCATATTTTAAATGCGCGATTACAAATCTCATGGTGTCAGAGCTATTCGGAAATATAGGCCCACCATTGGATGGAAGTTTTAGAATAATTAACCAATCTAAATTTGGCACAATATTTCAGACTCTCCTCACCCCTCTTTTTGGTACCAATGTTCCTCTAAAGATCCGGTTCAATCCAGATTTTACCATTTTTTATTCGTTTTAAATACTCCACCGCCAAAAAAAGCTTTAGTTTGATTGGTGCAGTTACCCACGCTACATATTAAGGCGCGATCATCTTCATTCTACCTCAAGCACAGGAAGAGTATAGATCCATATCTAATCAGCCCAGCAGATTGAGAGGATTTTCACCAGAAAAGCCGAGTAAACCAGGTAATTTATATCTCAAAGTCAAAACTACACTAACCCGGAAGTACAGGAGCTAAAATTTTCCAAATCTTCATAGTAAAAACGAACTAAAATTGGGTGAGATGTAGCTGTCAATACAGGACGCCATGATGGCTGTAAACAATTAGTGTGGACAGGTTTGGCATTTAAGTGCATTTAATTTGATGTGATAAACTCTTCAGTTGTTTTGACTCAGTAACTTCAATACAGTGATTATCCTTTTCACCCCTCCCAATATCATATAAAGACAAGACCTATCCGTGTAGTAACTTGTTGATGTAGATAGCAAGTGATTCTTTTTAATAACCCACATGGTGGTATTTTAAGTTTAGCATAGTCTCTTTAACATTTAGAATGATCGCTTAAGTCAACTTTAAGGGCTCCTGTTTTAATCCCGAATTGGGGTATAGCTTCCAGTAGGGATGGACTAAATATTTAATTGTCTAGGTTTCCTTTCCCTTTTAGGGAGGGGAACCTCTAAATTAAGAGCTTTGGTATGTCCCTTTGGGACACGTTTTGACCATTATCTTTCAGAACATCATGAGTTAGTCAGGACAAATTGGTTCAGTTTTCCCTTTCCATTTCCTTCCTCTAAATAAACAAGAGCCGATTTAAAAAAAATGGTAATGATGATTAGTATGTATTAGCATAAGGTGTCTTGTAGTTTAAGTAGTATGTGTGTATTTGTAATGTAGTAAATATTTTCTTGTAGTAGTTGTTGTAGTAGTGAGTGATTGGGAGCGTGAGATAATTAAATATGGACAGTGTGGTATTTACTATTTGATTTTCTTATTCCGTCAATCAATGAACTCATTATAATCCATATCTGAAAGTGAGAGTAATATAGTACGATAATTCAGTGTACAAGGTCACATTCGGTGGTTTACAGTTCGATCAAATAGTTACTAGCGCCCTTGTGTCGGAATTCAGTACTATCCGTCGTGCATATTTTACCATTGAACCCAGTTAGTGATTTAGGTTCTACAAAATTGACCTTTATTTTCGAATTAAAACCGAGTAAACATAATTTCCGGCCCATATGAACAGATAGTTGGATAATGTGATTTGACACACTAATATTCTGAAAACTGCAACATTCTGCGTAGTCCAGTAATGAAAATATTTAAGTAAATAAACTATGCATAGATTCTTAACAAACGTCAGCCAATGTGATGCTATTTCCGTTCTGAAATTACGATATTGAATTCTAAATTTTTTCTTGTGGTTGCAGAATAATTTTCATTGTTCCTGTCAGAATTTCATCACATTCAGCAATATTATCGCGGATATTTTATTATTTTGTGAATATATCTATATAGAAATTTGTTTTAAAACAGCTGCGAAGTAAGATATAGGATGGTATGTGTGGTAAAGAAGTCTTGGGTTCGAGTAATGTTTCTTGCGTGTTGGTCGGGACGCGATTTATAGATTTTCAAAGTATATGAAATGAATGTATAGTCTGGGCATAGATAGAAGAAACAGGGTGTCTAAAAAGAATACTGCGCTGTCAGAAATGAATAAATATATGAATAAAATGATAATACAAGTGAAATATAAATGTAGTGTAGTAAAAGAGAATAGATGATAGGACACCCGTATAGTGTATACATTGGCCCAGTGTATTTTAGCCATATGTAGATATATAGATGAAACGTAAATGCGTGGTGAGAATCGTTTCGAGTTCTGACCCCCACGCCAAAACATTACTCGACAAGGTAGGCGATTTATATGTCAGAATATATTATTACTTTGTAGTTGAGTATGCTATAACAGTAATATTTATTTATAACAATCTCGTCTGACAGCAGGGTAGGGATAGCATCATATAATGGCTAACTAAATGTAATTGCTAATCGATCATGATACCAAATAGTTGGTGTTTTGGGCTGTTGGGAATTATGTTTTCGGTCGGTTATGAAAGAGAAGATCCTACGTCTGAGATTTTTTCTCATATTACGCTACCATACAGTGTTTGTAGAGTGAATAGGACAGACGAGGCAAATCAAATTAACCGCTACTAAAATTTTAGGTTCATTTGCGTCCCCGGACGTCGACCCCTAGTCCTCTTAAGTATTTTCTTTTCTTTTCTTAGTTTAATTAGATGATGGAAATTAACGACGTCCCAGACCTTGACATGTCTGCACAGGGTAGCCATCGGTGATGTTTGGTCACTGAAATCACCGATCCAAAATTCAGTTTATTTAATTTTTTTGGCAAATTACTCGTTAGGGATATCTTAGCTGTTACTTACTCTAGTTTCATTACTATTCTGGACTTTCTTAGTTTTCTGAGAGGTCGAATGATTTTTTTTGAAATCCCCAAAATTAAGAATCTACACTAACCTTCCGGTGATTCTGGGGTCTTCAATGGCGTTGACCGGATACGGTGAGTGGTGGGATATCCGTAAAGCCTTTGTCTTTCCGAAAATCCCATTGAGGGCACAGACTCGTCTCGTTGTTGAAGATATTTGTTTTTTTTTCGGCTATTAATTTGGTAAGCCGAACCCCTTTTGGCATAAAAGAAAATATTTGGTTACAGTATGTTGTATACGTAAATTTGACCACTTATCTTTTGTAGTTGTAGTATTCTCTCCTCTCTTTTTACCTATTCTTTCTTCTATTCCTTCTCTAAAGGTTTTTTTTAATTTTCCAACCTCTCCCCCCGATTTTGAAAGTATTAGATATCAGTGAATTAATGTATAATTTTTTAAACCGAAATGACCAGCTGAGACGTCTCGGGACACGATTCGTTTGATGAAATATTTAGGGACTGGGTGTACATTATATTTGACCCATTGCCGAAGTGAGTAACGATTCGGTACACCGTAATTTCCACTTTCATTCCTTCACCATGGTCCGTCTGGGATTTTCTTTTGATCCAGTGGTCACTTTCCATTTATTTGATTTCAGTGAATATTGTTGTAATCGTGGGCCCAAGTTTAAGATAAAAATTTTTTGGTGTAGACCTATATGTGTTCATGTATTTATGAATATTCTATGTTACGTGCCTGCCACAATATTTTTTTTTATTTATTTTATGACCTACTCTTGAAATACATGTATAAAATCTAAAGTTTATAATCACGCGGTATAGAAAAAGGGGAATTTGGTTTCTCTACAATGTTGCAACCTTGAATATTTTGTTGGGGTTATTGAGTTATATGTGTGCGCTTTTATTGAATATATATGTATGTGTCGAAATGTAAATGTATATATTAAATATGAATAGAATATTAAACTGAAATACCAAATATCAAATTGATTGGTATCAAATTGATTGGAAGGATATATGTAAGGGCGCCGCATTTACCCCGAACGCTAATTGGTTGCCGTGTTTTTTTTAAAGTAATTTCCCTGTGAATGTAGAGAGGTAGAGGTTAAGAATACCGCCGCGTAATAAATATGTTGTTCCAATGAATGTAACTAGTAATTCCAAATGTAATAGTGTTACTAACATGTATGGCGGAATAACGGCAGGTCTTAATCGTAACGTAAACTCATCAACCTGTTTAATATCTGTTCGACGATGAGAGGTTACTTGGAAAGTGTACCTTTACAACCCCCCCTTCACCTACATATCCTAAATCCTAATTAGTGGTGTTTTCCTGAATCCCAGCCATCTTCATCCTAGTACTTGTGAAAATGTCGCTCCGAACTGGAATACCCTATATCAATTTTCTACATAATCAATTAAATAAAATGAAAGGATGTGTCCCGACAAAGAACAAGTGACTTAGATTTGGTAAATTAACCAATTAGTAATAGGACCGACCCGAGCAAAGATATCCTAAGTGTGATATAAACAAAATTTCGTCTTTTAGAGTACCAAGGTGGGAGAACTATTCAAAATGTGAGTGTACTTATGAAAGTTGTGTAGTATCTGCTCGATGAGCTATTCTTATGACTATATATATATATATATATATATATATATATATATAGATAGATAGATAGATAGATAGATAGATAGATAGATAGATAGATAGATAGATAGATAGATTAAACAAAGTAGAGCGAAATAGTTGAACGCTATGAATAGTGCCTAATAGTTGTGATTTTAACGCTTCGTTTGATATATGCGTCAGGACGTATAAATACTATTAAAGATCTGACTTTGGAGGTAAAGACTCATCTTTTAGTTACCCACAAAAGTTTTTTTTCCTCGTTCATTGCTATTAAATAAATAATGTAAGGGAAATATTTTAGTGATTCATATTGTGAATTACAAATTTGTTTTACGATATCTAAATCGTCATATATGTGATCATATTTTTTTTCTTTTCTTTTCTTCTATGTAAACAAAAATTTATATATTCATCTGCATCTAAAACGATGCCATTGTATAATCCACACAACGAATATATATATATATATATATATATATATATATATATATATATATATATATATATATATATATATATATATAATATTAATGTATATGCTACTGACATATTACAACAATTCGTGCTTTTAATTTCTTTTCGTTCTTTTAAATTAATGTAATAAATGTTTGTGAAAATTGTAGTTAGATGGTTTACTTTGACTATAAACCTCAATACCTTTACGCTGTCCTGTGTGAATGAATGTGTGATTGGGTGATAAATCTAGCTTTAAGTTGTAGTATTGATACGAATTTTTTTTACTGTACTAATATTGGTAATGTACGCTTAATAGTTTGATATGTGGTAGTTCACGACCAAGGTCATGAAGGACCAATACCGACTGGTTTAAATCTGCTCTGGGAGAGAAACTAACATAGCAGGATGAGCCTGAATACGACGTTTTCTTTTAGATACATCGAAATTTATATCGACGCATAAAATATGAATATTACATTGATAACTTTTATTTTTTTCTTGGCTAATTTATGTGTGTGGTCGATTTCAAAGTCTGAACTTCCAAGAATGGATATTAGTTGAGTATTTCGGAAACAGTGGGTAAATTATTAAATTAAACTTTTTCACCGATCAGGGCTAGATTGGGATAACCCAGTAGTCGTGGTTATCTGGGTCTAGGTCTGAGCTGTATGTACGAACATGTGTCTATATCTGATTACCTTAGTACTAAATCCTTATCCAATAGCTTGAAAACAAAGTCAGTTCAATAACCATCCACTTTCCTTTGCTACATTTTGCAACAACATCCAGTAATAGTTCTGTTGTCCTTTCCTTCTCTCACTTTGTTACCTCTTTCCCTTATTCCTTTCCTCTTCTTTCCTACCTCTTCCTCCTACTCTCCTTATTTACCTTTTTTACTTCTCCTATTTCTAACAAAACTGAAAACGAGGCCGTGGCTGGGAGTGGTCGGTATTAACATGGTCAATAAATTGTTTGAATAGTTTTTTTCTTCTTCGGAAGTCCGATATGAAATTTAACCAGAAAATGAGCAATATACGGAAGGAATAGTAATAATGTGATTTAGTCATGGTTTAACCTAGTCATAAAACATTTATGATTTTTATCTTTCCTTCCGCTAGCGACACCACCTCCCATCCACACGAAGTTTATTTTATTGTATTTTTTTTCATTTCTCGTTTTCAAGAGGATACCGTAAAAGAGAACAAATTTCAAAAATCCCGGTCATAAAAGAAAATGGATTTCCTCCAAGAGTGACTCATGACGTCATACCACGTGACCTAAAATTTGAATTTCTCGTGTGGGCGGGATCTAAGATCACGTGACCTCTATCAGCCAATCAGAATCAATAAAATTTTGTTGACTCGGTTGCATATATGGGGGTCCGTACTACTCCCGTATTCGTCTGATTCAGTGTCAACTTACTTCCTGAGCTCATATTTGCTCTCAAAATTGAATGCTTTGAGGAAAATGTGTTGATTCAAGGGAGTGTAACGGCGATTCTGAGCCGCATTCCATTCGATGATTTCCGTCGGGCGTTTCAAAGCCACTATGATCGGCCTCGTGAGTTTCTGGAACGAAAGGGAATGTATGTAAATGACTAACATGGTAACAGTTTTTCTGGCATCGTTAGGTTCCATTTCGAGGTAGTTTCAGAATTATTGAACGTACTGTGAATTCCTAAGCGAATGAGTGACCAACTGATCACTCCCAGGCCAAACCATTTAAGAGGCCTTTTCCCGGCGATATTAAAATACCGCTAATTTTGCAGTAATTATGTGATATCTTCAAATAGATAAAAGATAATTGAAATGTAGAAAAAAGCGCCCTATACATAGTATTTTGCGTAAGGTACCGTTATGACAAGTCACCTAGTGGCTTTCCATTTTCAGCCATCTAGGAACGCGAAAATAATTGCCGATTTTCAAAATGGCAAGAAATTGAAAGCAAGTGAGTTGGGATAACAGCATCTCATGTAAAATGATATTGTCTAGGGCGCTCCTTTTCCACATTTCCATTATATTTTATCTATTTGAAAATATCACATAATTACTGTAAAATTAGCGGTATTTTAATTTCGCTGGGATGAGCCCTCTTAAGCTAGAAACTTGAAATTTAAGCAGGGCATGGAATTTGTAACAAAAGATATCACTAAGAAAGGATTTTTGGGAATTCAAAGAGAAATGGAGCAAAATAGAAGTTGCAATTATTATACTAAAATCTCCGAATCCCAAAAGGATAGACACACGAAACTTGATATGGACTTATCATTTAAATTTATTACTCATATATTTCAGAATTTTTGATATTTTATCTACAAGGGACGAAAATAGACATAACGATTATTATTATTATTATTATTATTATTATTATTATTATTATTATTATTATTATTATTATTATTATTATTATATGCCTATTTCGGAATCTTTTAAGGTTACAGACATTAAGTTTAGTATTTTGACTTCTCATTTGACCTCTGTTAAGCGGACGTCATGCGCTTCACAGTTCAATTTTGCCCTCATGGGGAAGCATTTTGAGGATATTGTACAGTATTCGTTCATGCAAATGTAATGACGGTGCCGAACTGTATTCCAGTATATGGGTTTCATCGGGCGTTACAAAGCCTCTATGATCGGTCCCGTTAATATAAGTAGCAGGAAGGGATGTACGAAGATAACTAACATGGTAATATTTTTCATCATCGTTAAGTTCCATTTCGAGATAGCGAAAGCATCAAAGACACCGCAGATTGAGAACAGACAACTAGGAGGTTTTCTTTTTTTCGGATGACCTTTTACTATTTCGTATTTTTCACATAATAACATGATGGAAGTTGTTTTAAAGAATCGGTAATGTTTTTGATTCAATTCTGGGTGAGCATTTTATAGATCTGATGACTAATTAACTACATTTTATTTCCTGTAATTTTATAGAACCTTAATGCAGAGTCGTTCTGACGCCTGATTAGTGCCATACTAAAGAGTTCAACTCGTATATGTTTTCTGCAGTAGTCATTCCTTTAGTACGACGCTAATCATACATCAAAACGACTCTTCATAAGACCCGTAATGTTTAATTATGAGAATTGGTTTCATTCTTTTTGGTAACCCGTGCTTAATACGCAGTAATTGCATTACTTCTATATATCGAGAGATATCCCTACTTTCTCTACACTCCAACTCTATTCGACCCTACCATTCATTATCAACCTACAATGACATCTATTACACTTCCTGTTAACACGAGGGGGCTGGAAAACTCATGAAATCACCAAGAAACCACGTATATGATCATTTTATCATTGCTATTTCCTTTTTTACAGGTTCTCTAAGAAGCTATGGCGGAGGAAATAAGGAAATTCGGGAAGAATGAACTTCGCAGTGTCATCAAGTTTTTTGTTCTGCAAAACAAATCCTTATGGAAATTCACAAAACTTTGAGGGAACACACTCCTGGATATACAGTAGCGAAGTGGGTGAAGCGTTTTAAGACTGATCATCGTGAGACTGAAGCTGAACCTCGCTCAGGCAGACCTTCAAATGCAGTGACCATGGAAAACATCGACGAAACATGACCATGGAGGATAGGCGCATATCGATCAAAAACATTGCTGCGTGTGGGGGGGATATCGCATGAGCGTGTGGGTGTCATAATAGTAGAGTAATTGGACATGCGGAAGATCAGTGCCAAATGGATCCCAAAATGTTTAAATGCTGACCAGAAGAGAACAAGGGTCACGGGTGCAGATGTCATAGGAATTTTTGATGAGTTCTTGAGTAGTCTGGTGACAGAAGATGAAACGATTACAGTACTATGATCCAGAGACTAAACAGCACTCCATGGAGTGGCGCCATAGTGGATCTCTTCGATCGAAGAAGTTCTGAAGTCAAAGATCAGCTGGAAACGTGCTTGCATCGTTGTTTTGGGATAAGTACAGTGTCATCCTCATCAAATATCTTAAAAAAAGGTGAAACCAACAATGCTGGGGTTTATTCCAACTATTTGATTGAAAATGAAATGAAATCTTTTGAGTTTTACGTCCCACGGTTATGCCGGTTAGGCTAAAGGAGACGGTGATCATGAATAATGAATGAAATGGTGGAATGAAGCAAGTGGGAGGAAACGGGAGAACCCCGAATAAACCCACGCACACGGTGTTTGTCTACCACAAAGTTCACTTTGCGGGGGCTGGGATAGAATCCGGTACCCCAAGCACCAGAGGTGAACGCTGTGGCATGTCTTACTGGACACAAGAAGCGGAAATAAGTTTGGAGAAGAAAATGCATTTACGCATAATTCCTGAAATGTCTGCCTATGCCCATGAATGGAGGTGAACTTTTGAAAAAAAGAAAGAAATAGTTCTTTATTAATGAGATGGACTTTTAAACGATAATAATATTTTTCTAATCATTATGTGTGATTTGTTCTCTTTTTTTAAAAGGAAAGAAGAATGGAAAATAATGAATATGTAGTTATATAAAAGAAATAGATTTGAATGCAACTTGTATGCTTTGTTTCAGAGCGAAAAGGGAAGAGAAAGAAAAGAACAGTTGTGTATGTAATACGTCAGCACACAATGTAGTATCCTTGCGCTTCTGCCTTGTGGCTGAAGAACGTTGCGTGAAGCTTCTGTTGGAATCCAGAATTAACGCGGATAGTATGGGTGTCAAACTGAGCCTATTAATGTAACCCGAATGTTAAAGTTAGTCAGTACTTGTTGGACTTGGGTGTCCGTGACTTTAATTTTTTGGAGTTAAGAGAGAAAAGAAAAAGCTAACTTCGCTTCATTATTATAATCTATAATTAAGTGATGGTTTAAAAGGACAGAGCTTATCTTTGCTGAGGATGTGTTGTTTGCCTTCGTTTTTGACTGTCCATTCGAACTACTCATTTGTTGAGTGTTATAATTGAAGCCAGAGAAAGGGGACCTTTGGAAGCAGTATACGGTAAGTGTAATTAAGTAAAACCTGGAGATAAATCCCTTGTCTTTGTCTTATTTATGTATGTATGGTTGTCTATTTGAAGTTCCACTTTTGGCAGTTGATCAAAGGCTGAATTGTTCAGTTTTTCGTCTTTTTTTCGGTTTTTTTTTTCGGATAATTTCACGTCCCTCATTTGTGCATTGATGTTGAATTACAAGATTCGATTATGCGGTTTGTAGATGATAATAATTAACGAAAAATTAGTTGAATTTTGTTTCGGAATAATTAAATTAAATAAAACTAAAACGACTTTGAAGCCTTTTTCTGACGTGTGAATTGCTTAACGCGATTAAGTTTTAAATATTATTCATATTTATTTTGAAATTTTCCGTTGGTTGGCTAATTTAAAAGTAAGTGAACTTGTTTAACCATTGAAGGCTGACTTTTGGTTGAAATAAATGTGTGGAAAAAATATATATTAATTGGTTGTAGTATTTCGTATAGGGTGAGCATAAATAATCGAAAAATTTTTGAAATTGTAAAGTTTTAACTAGTTGAGCTCTTTCTGTTAAAAAGAGATTCAAGTTACCGATAAAATTATGTTTTGGTCCGTTAATGAACTTCTGAATTGTTGTTATTGTTGAAATTCCATTTAAAGTTGTTGTAAATAAAATTATAGAATTGTTTAACTGTGTTTAATATTTGAAATTTCAATCACATATTCTGTTTATTGGCTTCACATAATACTTTTGAGATAAAGAGGTTTTATTAGCGTCATCGTCAGGTGTGAAAGAAAAAAGGTAAGAAAAATACCTGTTTTTCCTTAGGTATGTTTGAACCCTTCAGAAGCCGCCCGCTGTGTTGGATCTACAATGCTTCCGTCTGATTTGTGCCATTATAGATTGGTTAGTTGACGTTAAATTGCGGATTCCAAATAAGCGTGGTAGCGTTGCAACAACGCTCTACCACTGAACCACCGCGAACTATTTGAGCTGAAGGAGGCTCTAAAGAGAAAACGTCGGGGAAAAGTGAGTAGTGGTGTTCAGTTAATCCAGGACAATGCACCTTTCCACATGGCTCATCAAACCTGCAATTGCTGGTGGATCTGGGCTTCACCTGTGTACCTCGCCCATCCTACTCACCTGATCTGCCCTCTCCCACTATCACCTCTTCCCACATCTGAAAAAACATCTCAAAGGCAAATATTTTCTATCCGATGAGGGAATCATTGCGGAGGTGGAGGGCTGGTTTCCACGACAGGACAAGATCTATTTGCAAAGGTTAGAAATGTTGCAACATCGTAGTAAAAAGTATATTGAGCTGGGGGGGGGGAATACGTTGAATAGTGTATTAAAATGATTGATCCAGGTAAATTTCTTCTTGGTGATTTAATGAACTTTCCAGCCTCCCATCTTATCGCATTATTCCTTCTATCTCCGCTCTTCTTCGTTTACTGAATGAGGTTCTCCATTCTCTTATTGACATTTTCCTCTCCATAACAGATTTCATATTATTCATACCTCTCAATACTTTAACTACTGCGAGAATGAAACACTAAGGTTTGTATATAATCGAAAAGCGTTAAAATCAGTACAGAAAATACAAACCATGAAACACTCCAAAAGGGTGAGGTTAAATTTACATTGAAGTTGCAGCACCCGATCATGGCGTAATATCACGTGGTATTAGACCACTTTGCACAAAGAACTCTATTAATTTTAAAAAGTGATTTATTTACGCCACGAA
The DNA here is from genome assembly GCF_964235325.1 of Thermobia domestica. Lineage (NCBI taxonomy): Eukaryota > Metazoa > Arthropoda > Insecta > Zygentoma > Lepismatidae > Thermobia > Thermobia domestica. Next base: position 298,591,060 of record NC_137457.1, on the reverse strand, counting down.
ACATAGCTAAGCGAGAGTCAGCGAGCGAGGAGGGCTATAGCACTGGTGCTCGTTATATTCCACCTTTATCACAGTTCACAGAAAACACTCTTCCGTTCACAGCCAACACGTCACCATGATAATGCCACGTGACGTTACTTTACGATCGGATGGTGCAACTCCCATGTAAATCTAACCCCACCCACAAGGAAAGTGCAGATTTCGCGTAATTTGCAATGCTTTAAAATAAGACACTATAGACAATATTATGGCACTCTTTATCCTCTTCTTACGTCCCCTTCGACATTCCGTATACAATTATTTTTTACGTTGAGCTTACGTTTATGCACACCGCTTGAAATAATTGTTGTAAAACTATAATTCTTTCAATAATTTCATTCTTAGTGTCCTCTAAATCATTTCTGCGGAGTGACATGAAATTACCTCAGCATACATAACGTTCAAGGGGTCACCAAATATAATTCTTGAAGAAGTACAATTACGTCACAATGTATATATACACAGCTTCTGGTCATATACCTCAAAACTAGAATGAAAAATTTAAATGCAAGGGATGCATCTGTATAAAATATGTGTTCGCCCATACGCGAGGGAAGTGAAGAAAGGTGGGTTTCTAGTAGTGATACGAGTTTCTATCGTACTCGCAATGGTTTCACACTACTACTGCTACATTTTGTAACAAAAATGCAGATTTTGTATACTGTGCAGATATACCAGCCGTCAGAAAAAGTATCTAATACACTTCTTTAATATACACTTACTTCTTTAATATGCACTTACAATTCTATACATTTGTAGTGAATTTTACACTAGTAACCTTACACTTGTAAATATAAAATACACCTGCACAACTTCCTATTTAATTTTAGTGTGTGGAAAAGTTTGATCCCCCCACATATGTTCCTCCGCAAGAGTGTGCTAGCGACCCACGGCCGATAACGAAGTAGGTTTCCTCCCTGTGAATCGGTTTCCCTAGGCAGAGCGAGGGGCTGCGGTGGCTCAGTGGTAGAGCGTTCACCTCTGGTACAAGGGGTCCCGGGTTCAGTCCCAGGTCCCGGCAAAGTGAACTTTGTGGTGAACAAACATCGTGTACGTGGGTTTCCTTGGGGTTCTCTCGTTTCCTCCCACTTGCTTCATTCCACCATTTCATTCATTTCTCATAATCATCGTCTCCTTTGGTCTAGCCGGCTTAAGCGTGGGACGTAAAACTCAAAGGTTCCATTCCTAGGTGGAGCGAGTAAATTGAAGTTAAGAACAATGACATAGCTGCCATTTTGGGGCTATCTGAGAATTTCGGACATCATTTCGTTGCGCTTTGCGTCAATGCAATGCAAAATTTGTGTTTTACTTTGCGATTCTTGTTATTGTAAATATAATTACTCATTAAGTTATTTGCATTGAGTTGAATCCGCTGATTTTGGGCCAACCGTTACAAAATGAGGCAAACAGTATTGTAGATTGGAGAATGTGTTAACTTCTATTACTCCGGTGATCATTGTGTGTAATATCTAGATGGAAAATAAAATGCTACGAAGAAAATTATTAATTTTTATTTTTGATACAAAGTAAATTGATTATAGAACGTTTTTCTGTAAGGCTAAAATCAATACATTAATGGATTTAAGACCAAATAGCAGGGGCGGCTTTAGGATTTTAATTTTGGGTGAGCCCGCTCCCTCGATTATAAATACATATACACATTTGATTGATTAATGACACTAGAAAATTACTTCTACAATAGTGCTATTCGTTAAATAATTACCTACCATTCATATAAATAATGAAAAATATATTTATTTTTTATTGTATCTTTTAGGGTTTATAGATTTCTCAAACTTTTTGGGTAGGCCCGTGCCTACCCACGAAACCCGTCACTGCCAAGTAGGTAAATCACTATACATATTTCTTGATGCAAATTAATGAACCGGTATGGTATGGTACAACCGGGTACATTCCGTAACCGTTTGCGTAAACACAACGCAAAATATGCAATTTAGTTAGCGTAAACGGGCATAAAAATAATGACAGTCTACATTTTTGCGCTATGTTGTTATATTCAGACTTTTTGCGAAGACTGGTATGGAATAACAACCAACGTCAGTAACATATGCGACTCTTGAGGGAAGTAACATTGGTAAAAATTTACATTTTACGAAACCAATCCACGAGAAATTTAACTGCGAAAATTTATGATGGAGTTTCATTACGGTGAAAAACGTTAATGGTGATAAAGCAAAAGTTCAAACAAAAGACACCGAAACTTTTTGTTCACTGTTATGCATACTTAATAATAATAATAATATAAGAGGTCAGTGGTAGCCCATGCCCTCAATGTTTTCAAATGAAATGAAATATCTAGTTGAACATTCCACGTTTACGCGAAAAGCTAAGGGAGACGGTGATGATGAGAAATGAATGAAACGGTAGAATGAAGAAAGTAGGAGGAAATGAGAAAACCAACGCACCCGAGATAGTGCGAGGTTGAGTGAGCGTGAAGTTCTGAGTGGCGAGTGAGCATGAGATCGAGTAAGTTCGAATTCGTTTCCCCATCGTGAGCGCGAGGTTGCATAGGCTGAGTCGTTAAGTACGATTCCGTTTGTGATCGTGTGGTTGAGTGAGTGTGAGTTCTATGTCAGTATGTGAATGCAAGGGTGAGAAAAAAATAACACCTCCAGTTAGCGGCAACTAATATTTCATAGTTTAATTACAGACGATCTCTATATCGAAACCTTTGAAGGGAAAAAGTGTTACAAGTAATGGAAGCCTATTTACAGGGTAGGATGCAAGCACTTGAAGTGACCCATATACAAAATGGGAGTGTAAAAACATCTGTATCAAACCCAAGACAAGTCCCCAACGGCGAGCTTCAGGGCTCAATATTAGATCCAATCCTATTCCTATTGTATATAAATGATTTCGCTGGAATACTAAAGAATTTTGAAGTAATTTTATATGCAGATGACACAAGCGTAATTGTGGAAGGTAAAACCATAAGTGAGCTAAGGAACAACACATATAGAGTATTAATTAGATCAAGCCAAAAAAATGGTTCGAAAGTAACTGCTTATGCATAAACAACACAAAAACAAAATACCTAGTTTTTCACACAAAAATTAAAGAAACCAATAATAATAGACTGATCTAAAACTAGATTTCACCCATGATATTAAATTTTTAGGACTAAATATAAATGAAAATCTTACTTGGGAAACCCACGTAAAAGAAATAATAGTAAAATTAAATTCCAGATTTTATGCACTCAGGATACTAAAAGAAACGTTAAATACTAATGCTTTGATCCAAGTATACTAGGGGCTTACACACTCTATACTAAATTACGGCATCATTTTTTAGGACAAATCCTCAAGCAGCAAAGCAGTTTTAATGAAACAGAAGCAAGCAATACGGATAATATTTGGTCTACACATGAGAACATCATGCAAAAATAAATTTAAACAGCACCACATCCTTACCCTACCATCTATGTATGTATACGAAACTGCAATCTATGCAGCAAAATTGAAAAACGGAACTCAAAGAAGTCACGTTTATAATACCAGACAGCAAAATGAAAGAAGACAATATTTTACAAAATTAACATTAGTACAGGAAGGCCCAACCCATATAGGAGTACAAATTTGCAATGAGCTTACCAGAGAAATAAAAAATGAAGAAAATATAAATGAAATGAAATGAAAATTTTGAGTTTTACGTCCTACAGTTATGCCGGTTAGGCTAAAGGAGACGGTGATGATGAGTAATGCATGAAATGATGGAATGAAAAAGGTTGGAGGAAACGGGAGAACCCCGAGAAAACCCACGCACACGGTGTTTGTCCACCACAAAGTTCACTTGGCGGGAGCGGGGTTTGGACCCAAGACCCCTAGCACCAGAGGTGAACGCTCTACCACTGATCCACCGCGGCTCCTGAAAATATAAATGTTTTTAAAAAGAAACTCAAGAGATTCCTGGTGGATAAGGTATATTACAGCGTAGCAGATTATCTTTGCAATAATGTGTATTAAATAATGTAACATATTTCCTTTTTTTTAAAGTGTATTAGAAACAAGAAAGAGGACTGTCTGAACCCTCCAAATACCAAATGTATCTTGGTTTCAAATGCAGTAAATAAATACAAATACAAATTCTCTATATCAAAACATTTCAGTGGAAAAATACTTTTTTTTACTATTCTATCTACCCCCATCTCCCACTTTGACTCTGTCATGATTTGCACCCTAGTTATGCCCCTGACTATGACCCGGATTTGATTCCCGACGGGAGATCATATTGTTCCGATTCCACGTTAACCTGTAGGTCAAAATATCTCGTATAGCCTCGTTGCTGAACGGGGCGCTAAACTCAAATCAAATCAAATATTTAAAAAAAAAATCCTGTACAATGTTGCTGCTAGCCGTTCATTACTTACGACAGCAGTGACGTCACTAGGTCTTATTTGAGGGGCTTAACACCCCTAAATTTTTTCAAAGTCCCTCGAAATTTCACACCGAAAATATGTTACAGTTAAAAACTTGTTTGAATATGCATAATTTTATATGCTGTTTAATATAGACTATTTTGAAAAGTTTATTATAGTATATGCACTGTTTTGGGCAAGTCACAAGTCGAAAATAATAATAAAAACATTGATGAATATATATTTATCAATATATATAAATAAATATATTTATTTATTTATCTCTCAGATTTAGTGGAAAACTACCTAATGTTCTCCTTAAATGGTGCCTCAGACACACAATTGATTTCTTTTCTAAGACGAGATAATAATCTCTAGATTTAAATCATTATTAAATAATTCATTGGTCAAGTACTCACCTGTTCAGCAAGTTTTCGAGTTTACTACTGCCTTAATGGAAATAGTTCCTGCGCTTCGTTCGTATAGGTTGTATTTTCAGTCATGAAGTATTTTTTTTTTATTTATTGCCACTTTCTTGTTCGACTTTTTGCATAATTTGCATAACCCATAGGGATGCTTCCCATTTCCAACAACTTCGAAGTACACATGAAGTTTACTTTTTGCACTCGCCACTTTCGTTCTTTATTTTGCAAATTTGTTCTTATGCTTTACGAAAGTTTCATGTATAGTTTTATCATTACTACTATCATCTGGTGGTACAAAACTGCTACTATCACTTATTGACATATCTGTTAAGACATTGTCAGTCATTCTTTTAGAACACAATTATGCAATCCAAGATGTTAATTTTAAATAATCATTGCGCTTGTTTCGAAGCTATAGAGGAGTAGGTACGTCTGTTCAGCACTGAATGAGAAAGACTTTTTTCAAATTCGTGTTCAGTTCCTTACTGGATGTTTGTGGCGTTTAAAAACAGACTGCCTGAACACTGGAGTCATTAGCTTTTTAAATCTGGGGGGTTAGATGAATCAAAATCAAAATCCTCTTTCCGACAAAAGTTATATATACACAAAGTAGTATAGTTTCTTAAAATATATTTGACTAAAATCTAAAGGAAAGCATCCCCCCGACATCCAAGCTAACGACGCCCGTGGCCTGAAGCAACTGAAGGGTGAAAAATTCTTTTGCTATATTTATCCCTGGACGAGCCGACAAACTCTACCAACTATACAAATTTTCAGCGTAAGCTCTAAACTCCGATAAACAAAATATTTGTATCCTTCCGCTTGTCACAAATACGATTGGCTAGTGATGTATCACTCCCACTCTCCACGGTGAGGAGCAAAATACACACGTGCATTTTGACAATACTGTCTCGTGTTGTCCGATACTTACAGCAGCAGCAGAAAAGAAACTCGAAAGATTTTTTAAAAAAAGTATTTGAATTTCGCTCGTAAACAATTGTTGCTTAGTGAGTAAAGGTTTGCCTTGTTGGTGTTTCACCACATCACTCGCGGAACCGGGATTCATGCCAGTCATCTTTCAGACTTTAAAAGCAGAACACCCGTCCACAGTTGAGTTGGCGCCATAATTACTGCGCATGCTTAGTGTTTATTTCTATTGTTCCATTAGCCACACTCGATTGCTGTATTATTAGATAATCCGTATTATATTTTTGTCATTTATAATAATATAGCAGTTTCATATGAAGCTTCATAGTAAAAGTAATAATGCAATCACATGAACTATTTTGCGGAGGAGTACAAGCGTCGGTAGGACAACAGCAAATCAGCGAGATTTAGTTTCACGTGGTTTTGTTTATCGCAGTTTAGAGCTTACGCCGAATAATGTGTAGAAGGTCAAAGTTTAAGTTTACTCCGGATAAAACACTTGTAAAAGTGTCTGATTTCCGATAAGTAATCCTCATTGTTTAGAAACACAGGAATGCATTGTAATCCAGCACCAATGGCACATTTCTTTGTGTGCAACAAGGTTTGATTAGAATTACACTTGTGTGGCTTGAAAACGAGTAATAACTACAGAAAACGTGAACTGTAGCTATTTATATATAGTACAGGAGCAGATAACCTTACACGGATTCCATAAATTACTGGGAACACATTCACTCTAGCTGCATTTTTACTGAAGCCAAGAAATTCCAGTGAACAATGTAACGATTTTTCTCCTTTTTTTTACATTCTATAAAATATTCAATATCGGTCGGTACTTGTGCAAGCCTCTTCCGCAAGAGTCTTGGTCTTGGGCTTGCATGCAAGACTCTTGCAAGAACTACAAGACCAAGACTCTTGCGCTCATCACTAGAAAGGAGTAAGTACCTGGGTCCTATTAAACCTGTAAGTAAAAAGAAAATCGTAGACTCACAGTGAAATAGCTATTGTATCAACACTATTCATTAGAAAGTAATGGTTTATAGTTCATTCTCTTCAGCATGAAACAAGCTTTCCAGAGGGGAAACAGCATGAAACATGCATTGGGGCTCATAACGTACTTGAACACGGAAAATCGGGAGAATCACGGGAAAATTCCCACCAAAAACCCCTCCCATCAACTTTGGATCCCTCTGGAGTGGCCCTAGGTAAAAGTACACAACCCAAATGCATCTCATGAAATACTATTGTGGATAAGAAATGTGTGTACCAAGTGTTGTACTCATAGACAGAATAGGTATGAGGGAAAAGCGTATAATGGTATACAGGTTTTCCCCTCATATCTACCGTCTATCAATACAAAATTTGGTACATTTCATTTCTTATCCCCTCTAGTATTTTTCGAGATACATTTGGATTGCGTGGTCTTACTCGGGATCACTCCAGAAGGGTCCAAATTCAAATTTGATGGGAGCGATTTCTGGAGGGAATTTTCCCAACATTCTCCCAATTTTCCCTGTTCATGTACGTTATAGGTCCCAATGCACAGCACCTCTGGAAAGCTTGTTTCATACTGAAGAGAATTAACAATAAACCATGATATTCCAATGAACAGTACTGATGCAATAACTATTTCACTGCTGGGTCTCAGGCACTTACTCCGTTGCCCATGGCTCCTAATTTTTTTTATGCATGAACATATCTTTGTTATGTGTATGTTTATCGAATGGACAACGATTGATTGGGGTGCCCGGATGACACATCATGTCCATTCCTTGTGAGTAATTCCTTTCATTCGTGTGCCAATATTCAATACCTTTGCATTAGGTTAAACTAAAACTTTAATTATTGATATCTGTGAAGCAGAATCTAATGCAGCATCAGTATTCTTATCTTCAGTCAGTAATGGCAGTAAGATCATATCATTTCGTGTAGTAATGGAAGATTTTACATGACCCTTATTTCCTAATACAGTGCTATCTGTAAATATACTTCCTACATTTACAGACTATGCGTTTAAAGACTTCTTACGCAACAAACATGCATCTTCTGTGTGAAAACCATGACCACTAAAAAGCAAATGGGATGTGTTTGTGCCTGTTTCGGAAATCGTTGATAATTCTTTCCATACACAGGTGTTAGAAACTGATAATTCTGAAAATTTCCTACAGGGTAGCTAAAATTGATTTCTCGTCTAGCCTACAAAACTTCTAAAATTCCCTCTTTGATTGTGATTCTGATTTCCTCTATTTTGCCTGTAAAAATGTAGCAAGAAAACTTCTTTAACTAGTGATGGGCAAACCGATTCGCCTCTGAGATCGCCGCTCAATAGTCCACTCACTAAAATGAATCGATTCATTTGAACGACTCAGTGACTCACTTATATTTTTACAACGGGGAGAGGGAGAAGTTAAAAACTAAAATTGTATTATCAGACTAAATGCGTAACATAAAATGAATTTAAAAGATATTACTCCAATTTTAGATTACAAAGCATACTGCTATTAACAAATTTAACTTTAAAAAATCACAGAAAGTTACACTTATAGACTAATGCAAATTACAATTAACAGATGTAACATACAAAAATGCAATTCAGATACAAATTAGACTAAATAAAATGACTATTAATAAGTGTGAAAATACATCACAAATGCAAAAAAGCTATATGCAAATTACAGCCTAAACGAATCAAAATACGGAATGCAAACTATTACAACTTTAGAGTCAATGCTATAGCAATACAATTTTAGAATTACTGCAAAAGTGTTACAACTTTAAATTCAATGCCAAAAATATTATAATTTTATTACAACATCGTGAGAAACAAAATTTTTCCTGAAAATGTTGGCCACAACATCCCCCTTAGAATACACATTTTAATCAAAGTAACGAGTTCCCCCGTGGCTAAGCCGTTAGCGTACGCGCCTTTGGCGTGCGAGACCCGGCGTTCGATTTCCGGGAGCTCATGTCGTTCGGGTTCCACGTTAATCAGTAGGTCCACGTTCATTGTAGCCTCGCTGCTGAAATAAAATGAAATATTTTAGTTTAATGGCAAACGATTAAGCCCTGTAGGCTAAGGAAGACGATGATTAAAGCAACTGAATGATGATGGAAGAATTAGTGGAATGATAAAGTGGGAGGAAACGAAGTACTTGAGGAAACCCACGGACATGATGTCTACAACGAACTTACTTGGATGGGATCGAACCAGGGACCCCACGCACCAGAGGTAAGCTCTTTACCACTGAGCTACAGTGCCTCACCACTGAAAAGGACGCTAAACTCAAGACCAAAGCAAATCAGGTCTGTAGCCAGCCCAAAAATGTAGGGGGCCCGGTGGATGCTAGAGAGGGCGATCCAGCCATATGATAGGTCATCACTATATTATATAGGTCATTTCCAAGTCTACCGTGAAAATTTTAGGGAGACAGTAAAAATTTAGAAGTGGCCCGGCCCCCGTGCCCCTCGAGGATACGGACCTGAATCAAATCAAAGTAACATGATAAACTGAATTCAAAGTAAGTGTTAATTACTATATCAAAAAAATTAAACGGTTCAACTGTTTTCCCTTGGCGTGATTACAAGATTCTTGTCATTTTTAGATGTATTGTGTCAATAACATAACATTACGTTTTAAGAACTGTTTTAACTACAGAAAACCTTAATAAGGGCATCGGTCCCACACATCCCACCCCTGTGAGCTTCAACAAAATTCAGTTATGTTGTAGGTACAACTTACGGGAAATACGTTTTTAATTTTGTACATCACAGTGTTAAGAATTTCGATATAGGCCTAAAGTAGTAGGGGTCCCCGTTGACGCGGATTTGGACTTTGACCCCGACATTAGTGACGTCATAGGTCAATGGTCAATGACCTTAGCTCGCGATCAATGACCTAGGTGTACTTAGGACCACCCCTTTAGATTTTGGCAGGGGTACCATAGCACACCCCTAAATTTTGGCAGGGGTACCAAGGACCACCCCCTTAAATTTTGGAAATTGTTAAATCTAAAAATTTGGTATGGTAGCCTAGAACCATAGTATGTACCTCTATTAGTATTGGGGGTCTATGTCGTTCCCTTTCATGGGTAAAAAATTGCCAAAAATTCAAATTTCGGGTTTTTTGACCTAATTTATCCCCTTTGATAAGGTGTTATTGCCTTATATAGTTATATGGGCGTATAGAAGGCTCCATTCTCTTTCATAAGACATGGGTATATTGATGCACCCCTTTAAATTTTTGGGAGGGGGTACCTTGACCCACTCCTTAAATTTTGGAAATTGCCCAATTTAAACATTTGGTATAATAGTATAGAACCCTAGTATGTACCACTATAAATTTGGGTGGTCCACCTCGTTCCCTTTCATGGGTACAAAATTGCCAAATTTTTAGTACGACAACATGTTTAGTTTGTGGCCCAATTCAATGTCAGCCAATGAAATCATTCGAGCAAGTGCGTTTCAGCAGGAAAGATGTGTACTTCTAACGATTAAGAATTCCTCTTTGCAAGCTATTATCCAATAAACAAAACATGTGATGATTGGTATCTGTGCTACGTTTGAACCTGTGATTCGATTGGGCAAAGCAGAACAATTTGGTGTACAACTGAACTTTAAAGAATGAAAAATATTATGTTCACGAATCGACCAAATGAATGATTATTTTCATGATGAGCTAAATGTGACCATAGTCAAATCATTAGGCTCAAATCATGAAGTGGTGCTACGTACAGTCCTTCAGAAGAAGATGATGCTGTTACATAAAAATAGTACATTGCATGAAGCCCGCAATATCTAACGCAAACGCAATGGAACAAATTCATCAATGTATTCCAGTGTGTTAAACATGCAGTGGAAGTGTGCAAAAAAACAAGTATATTCCTGAAAAAGTACCATTTTGCGAAATGTGTCATGCATATTGTACAACATGTATCTAGATGTTGTGATGGTTGTCCACATCGTACGTGGGTGCATACCTGTATTGATAAACAGTTTATATGTGATCAAATGGACATTGAGTTTCAACCAATTGACATTGCAATAGACCTTAAAAGACTTCAGTTGAAATTTAAATTAGACAAACTAGTGCAAGAAGTTCAAAATACATTGTATCGACAATATCCAGATCCTTTATCTGGTATGGATGTATGTGGTTAACCAGTGCAGTGTAATAAAATGATCCATTTCAATGATTTGTGTTTTTTTTTTCATTTCAAGTAAAACCCCATGTTCTGACGTGTACTATTGCATCATGATAAACAATGTTGCCAGAGGTTTTTGTTCTAAAGTTCCCGTTCTTTACTAATGAGTGCACAAACTAAAAAAAATTCCAACAAAAATTTTCCAAACTGAAATTTCAAAAAAATCAAACTAAAAGTTTTGAAATGAAAAAATTTAAAACAAAAAATATTTCACAAATCTCAAACGAAAAAATTTCCAAAAAAATTGAAAAAAATGCAAACAAAATTTGGAAATGAAAAATTTTCAAACAAAAATTTTAAAAAAATGAAAACAAAAAATTCCAAACAAAAATTTTTCGAATAAAAATTTGAAACGAAAAAATTCGAACAAAAAATTTTAAACAAAAAATTTGGAAACGAAAAATTTCAAACAAAAATTTTAAAACAAAATTTGAAACGGAAAAATTTCAAACAAATATTTAAAACAAATTTTAAAACAAAAATTTCAAACCAAAAATTTTCAAAATAGAAATTTTGAAAAAATTAAACAAAAATTTCAAACAAAATTTTAAACTAAAAATTTTTCGTTTCACAATTAACCGTCAAACTTTATCCGGTTTTTAGCTATTCGATTAACAAATAAATAATATTCGATTCATATTTATCGGTGAGTGTAAAATGTTGTACGAAAACAATATTTTTAAATGTTAAACAAAACTTAAAACTAAATGCAGCAAAGATTTGAAAATCATCAGCCAATCAGATTGCGTGAAAGATAGTGATCAACCAATCAGATTGCATCAACAATAACTTTGCCAGTGTCACATTACATCACCTTGTGACTAAATTTCAGTGTTGTAGCATGTATTGCCTTTAGACTATGAGTCATAAGATGCAATAAGGTTAGCCATCAGATTTCTAAAGCTCAAGGTCAAATCAACCAACACCAATGATCTTAGACTATGAGCTGTGATTAAAGTTGAAAGTATTGTTTCAAATTTCGCGCCTCATGCTAAAATTCTGTTTATCACAATTCCCAAATTTAAAGAATGGTCCTACGTACCTGTCTCGAAATAACCTAAGTCTTACAATTAACCATATCATTATATGTTCAAGAAAGTCAATAATCTCCGTCAATTGTTTACGTTAGCAGAACCAGCTGTTGTCTAGAAATGTGTTATTTGATAACTTCCACGAATTTTGAAAACGAAATGAATCCCTGTACACTACCTCAAGATCAATCACATGGTACATCGTATTTTTTACGTTTATATTTGGCCCATAGGCGGGAATATTCAAGACCAATGACGTAATTTCATTTTGACAATTCTCAAATTATCCTACAAAGTTTTAATGTATCAATGTTGTGGACTCCTAAACCCATCATAGGTCAATAACAGGTCACATGACCATATTCATATTTGACAATGATTTACACAAAGATGGGATACCACCCAATTTTAAGAACAATTACCAATTAATATGACAAAAAGAAATGTACCCCTCCTAAAATTTAAGATTGGTACACAAATACACCTGTGTCTTATGATAAAAGGAAGAAATCCTGTACTCATTCAATGATAGACCCGCATCAAAGAAAATAAAATAGGCCAATTACCTTTGAAATTTGAATATATGGCCATAAAAGGGACACCAACTTGTTAATAATTCCCAAATTTAATAGAGAACATAAAATATAAAGGTAATAAACCTCTGTACACATTCATCCTTATCAAAGGGCTCATTTACATTTTTGACAATTTTTTACCCATGAAAGGAAACGAAATTTATAAGAACCTATATTATTAAACCAAATTGGGCAATTTCCTAGCTTAAGGGTGAGTCAATGTACCTCTACCAAATTTTAAGATGAAAGCATCGATGCTCTCATGCCTTACAAAAGAAAATAAACCCCTGAATACATTCATATCTTCATATAAGGTAATAAAACCGCATCAAAGGGGATCAATAACCTCCGAAATTTGAATTTTTAACAATTTTTATCCATAAAAGGGAACAAAAATGGACCACCCAAATTTATACTAATACATATTAGGGTCCTATAATACTATATTAAATGTTTACATTTGACAATTTCCAAAATTTAAGGTAAGGGGCCATTGTACTCCTTCAAATTTTACAACGGATGCACCAATCCATCTATATCTTAAGAAATAGAATAGACCCCTATACATGCCCATACAATCATATAAGGTAATAAGACCACATCAAAAGGGGTCATTTGATCCGTCATTTGATAACCTCCGAAATTTGATTTTTTGGTAGTTCTTTAACCATGAAAGGGTTCGTGATGGATCACCCAAATTTATAGTGATACATATTGATGTCCTGTACTATAGTATCAAATGCTTATATTAAACAATTCTCAAAATTTAAGGGGTGGGCCAAGGTACCCCTGCCAAATTTTAAGAAGGGTGCATTAATACACCTATGTGTTATGTAAGATAATTTACCCCTTATATAATCATATAAGATAATAGGATCTCATCAAAGGGGATAACTTAGGTCAAGACCAAACACGTGGTCCTACTAATTTTCGACAATCTTTTACCCATGAAAGGGGACGAGGTGGATCATCCAAATTTATCATGATACATATTGAGGTCTTGTACTATAATACCGAATGCTTAAATTGGAGAATTTCCAAAATTGAAGGGGTGGACCTAGGTACCCCTCCCAAAAATTTAAAGGAGTAGACCAATGTACCCATGTCTTATGATAGGTAATGGAGTCCTATAGGACCTCATATAAGGGGATAAAATGGACAAAAACCAAACACGTGGTACAACGTACCGTTTACGTTTATATTTTTACAATTTTTTACCCATAAAAGGGAACGAGGTGGACCATCCAAATTTATCATGACACATATTGAGGTTTTGTACTATGATACGAAATGTTAAAATTGAAGAATTTCCAAAATTGAAGGGGTGGGCCTAGGTACCCCTCCCAAAAATTTAAAGGGGTGCACCAATGTACCCATGTGTTATATTAGGTAGTAAGTCATATACATGACCATATAACTATATAAGGTAATAGAACCTTATCAAAGGGGATAACTTAGGTCAAAACCAAACACGTGGTACTACGTATTGTTTACGTTTATATTTTTACAATTTTGTACCCCTAAAAGAGAACGAGATGGACCACCCAAATTTATAGTGATATATATTAGGGTCCAGTACTATGATACCAAATGTTTAAATTTGGCAATTTCTAAAATTTAACGGGCGGGCCAAGGTACCCCTCCCCAAAATTTCAAGGGGTGCACAAATGTACCTATGTCTTATGAAAGGGAATGGACCCCTATACATGACCATATAACCATATAAGATAGTAGGACTTCATCCAAGGGGATAAATTGGGCCAAAAACCAAACACGTTGTACTAAAAATTTGGCAATTTTGTACCCATGAAAGGGAACGAGGAGGACCACCCAAATTTATAGTGATACATACTAGGGTTCTTTACTATTATACCAAATGTTTAAATTGGGCAATTTCCAAAATTTAAGGGGTGGGCCAAAGTACCCCCTTCCAAAAATTTAAGGGGTTGCACCAATATACTCATGTCTTATGAAAGGGAATGGAGCCCTCTATACGCCCATATAACTATATAAGGTAATAACACCTCATCAAAGGGGATAAATTAGGTCAAAAAACCCGAAATTTGAATTTTTGGCAATTTTTTACCCATGAAAGGGAACGACAAAAACCCCAATACTAATAGAGGTACATACTATGGTCCTAGGCTACCATACCAAATTTTTAGATTTGGCAATTTCCAAAATTTAAGGCGGGTGGTCCTAGATACCCCTGCCAAAATTTAGGGTGTGTGCCATGGTACCCCTGCCAAAATCTAGAGGGGTTGGTCCTAAGTATCCCTAGGTCATAGGTCATTGACCCCGAGCAAATGTCATTGACCTTTGACCTATGATATTACTAATGTCGGGAACAAAGTTCAAACTCGCGCCAACGTGGACTCCTACTACTCCTATATTATAAAAGTATCTTAAAATACCCTTAAGTAGACCTTCATTATTTAAGCTGAAATTACCTTTTGCAACGAAAATAATGAACCAAGACAATCAGGATCAATTCTCTCCCATTATAAAATATATTTAAAATTTACTGTAATTATTACGAATTTATTTGAATTACATATGCTCATTTTAACATACCATTTCTCTAGAGAATTGTAGAACACATAGTTTTGTTTAAAACTAACGGTTGCACAATATTGATGTACGAACAAACGCAGAGTGACTAATCAGTTCTTATCACTACTGCTGGTGCGATGTGCGCTCTCGTTTCCATTAATTTCTCAACTGAATATTCAATTTGTCTATGTGCGATTTTAAGAGCGGATCCAGAGAACAGGAAAGAACCGGCTATTTCGGGTTTTTACGTACTGGACCTACTCCCCCATAAAACGAAATATATATATAAATACTTCGCTTTAGCCCTGATTCGTTTTACGTATCTTTAAATTATCATGTTATTATAATAAATATATCAGCTACTAATTACTAACCATAAACATGAATTGCGTCCAGATATCGTCGATTTATTCTTCTGTTTTATACGTACATTAAATATCAACAGCAACCATATCTTTCGTATACGTATCCTCTAATTTCGTGTGTATATCTCCGTAAAGAGCTTTCCCATAGCAACTAATAATCTCGACAATAACAACATGTTCTATCAATAACAAACTAATAATCTTACTCATGACAACATGTCCTGTCAATAACAGCGTTCTTTCTTTTAATTATATCTAAGCTATATGCTTAATTATTGCGCCTCTGATCAATGTTGATAATATAGGTACAGATTAATTATAATAGGGATATATCGCTGTAGATGTCGCCCAGAACGGGAATTCCGTAACAGTATTACAGAGAAGGAAAGAACCCTGTATATTTTCAAAACATTCACTTTTTGAATAGCCCTCGTACTAATTATTATTACATCAATCCTCGTATTAATTATTATTATTACATCAATATAAGTAGTTTTCTCTTCTCTTCTTTCTCCATATATATATCAATTCATTTATAACAACATTTTTCTTTTATTACTAATTACGTATCATAAAACGTCGATTCATTACAAATATCATTTATGGGTCTATTCAAAATTATAACTAATTGATGACTTACGCAGAGTTACTAGTTAGTTGTTCCTCTTTTACATTGAACGATAACATCCATATACAAACAACATTATTTATAATTAAGATCGTCATCTTATCAAAACAACAACAAGATCAGAAGGCAATAATTACATTTAAAGGCTTCAATTTAAAATCAATGTCATAGATTTCAAGTTAACACAATCAAATCTCTTTTGAACATGTAAAGTAAAATAAAGGTAAACATAACATTCAAAGTTAATACAAAGATAAGATAAATTAATCACATCATAACATGTTGCTCAAATAAACTATTAGATGAACATTGAGACGAATAATCATGAGAACCTTCAGCTGATATGGGATTAACCCCAACCATATCAGCGGGTTTTAGTTTAAATTATGATTAACAAATGAGTCAATTAAAGTACATTGAACACCACAATCTTGGTTATTCTCTCTTGATCCATTTCCCGTTTCATTTATTACTTCGGTCCTATTCCGACAGTTCCTGCCATCTCGAGATCTCCAATTGAATCTGTTTTGGGTCACACTGGTATGCATGACATTGTTACTGTAATTACGTCTTCCACGAAAGTTTCTTCCGTTCGTCCAGTTCCTCGGATTATTATAATTCGTTCCATTTCTACCGCTAGAATTGAATCTTCCATTAGCTCCAGTTCCAGTACGTATAACAGATCTTTCACTAATTCCAATGCCAGTATTGTCACGTGACCTCTCATCGCTGCGAAGATTTTCGGTATTTTCATTAGTTATATTCAGGTTTCTGACAGGAATTGGATTGGGTGGATTACGATTACTTCCGCTAGGGTTCGGGAATTGATTCTCGAAGTTTTGAACTAAAATTATCAGATGATTGAAGTTTACGCATTGAGCAGACAACAGAATCTGTTGTAATTTATACGGCAATAAAATGCGTACGGAAGCGATTATTCTGGATTCTGGCTGAAACGGATTGACGAGTTTAAGTTCATTATATGCATTGATTGTAAAATCCGTAAGAGATTTATCGACCCGAGGTGAATAGTGTCGAGTTCGCACCATCGCATCACGGTTAGCTAACAAGAAATCATTTTCGTAATTAGCCAACAGGGCCCGTTTAAATTCTTCGTAGGATTTTATATGGTCGCGAATAGCTTTAAACCACAAGGAACAAGGAGGAAGTAACAGATGTGGTAACAACTTCATAAATTTAGATTGATCTACACCCATAATCTCGCACTCTGCTTCAAATTTTTCTAAGAACGAGCTTGCGGTTTCGTCACACTTACCGCTGAATTTAGTCATGGCCTTAATTTCACTGACCTTAACGTTTATTTTGCTATAGTTATGTTTTTGTTGGCGTTGATAATGGTCTGGAACCCTTTTGTACTTATTTATCTCCTTTCTTCTTTTGCGATCTGGACTTTGGAATCGCCTACTGTGGTTTTCCACAACTAAACCATCATCAGTAGAACTCTTAGAAGAAGATATCCCGTCAGTTTCTATTAATGGAGTTCTCGGGCAGTTATGCAATGTTTCCTGTTGATGATGCATTGTTTCCTGTTGATTGGGAGTACTCAAAGCCTCTTTATACATAGGATCATTGTAGTCACATTCCCTCTCTTGTAACGATCTGATTCCCTCTTGTAAGTTGGATATCAGTATGCTATGTGAATTAACCTGGGCAGTAATATTCGCTATCTGACTTTTTTGTTGGGCTGTCGTCGATTCCATGGTTTCAACGGCTTTCTTTATCGACTCTGTTTCTAGAGCTAGTTGATCCTGTCTATCTTGCCATTTGTTACTAAATTGTTGAAACCTAGTATCAACTTCTCGCGTCATATCATTTGTAATTTTGTTGGTAACTTCATCAGCTAATACTTGCAAATTTTCTTTCAAATTGTATTGCAAGCGATCAAAATTTTCTTGCACACCTTGTACTTTATCTGAAAGAGATTTATGCTGCGCTAGTATCTGTTCTAGCTTTTCATCGTTTGATTTCAGCTTTTGATCGTTCAATTTCTGCATCTGTTCTAACTTTTCATCATTCAATTTTTGTTGTTGATCCAATTTAGTTTGTTGTTGATCAAATTTAGTATCAAGTAGTTGACTAAACATATCAATAAGGTTAGAATAGGAATGTTCAGACAGAGTTACGGCATTTCCAGGTATGGTTTCATTTGAAATGCTGGGTACTTCTTCAATCTCGGAATTCTGCATATTAGCAATTCTTTGTATTCTCTTCCCACTTCTCAAAGTAGTGAAACTCATAAAAAGGCATATATACGTATGCACATAAACTCAGTTCTTACTATTCTTCGGAACTAAATAGTATAGTATAGTCCCGTGTCTCCGGCACCCGATAAAACGAAATATATTATAAAAACACTTCGCTTTAGCCCTGATTCGTTTTACGTATCTTTAAATTATCATGTTATTATAATAAATATATCAGCTACTAATTACTAACCATAAACATGAATTGCGTCCAGATATCGTCGATTTATTCTTCTGTTTTATACGTACATTAAATATCAACAGCAACCATATCTTTCGTATACGTATCCTCTAATTTCGTGTGTATATCTCCGTAAAGAGCTTTCCCATAGCAACTAATAATCTCGACAATAACAACATGTTCTATCAATAACAAACTAATAATCTTACTCATGACAACATGTCCTGTCAATAACAGCGTTCTTTCTTTTAATTATATCTAAGCTATATGCTTAATTATTGCGCCTCTGATCAATGTTGATAATATAGGTACAGATTAATTATAATAGGGATATATCGCTGTAGATGTCGCCCAGAACGGGAATTCCGTAACAGTATTACAGAGAAGGAAAGAACCCTGTATATTTTCAAAACATTCACTTTTTGAATAGCCCTCGTACTAATTATTATTACATCAATCCTCGTATTAATTATTATTATTACATCAATATAAGTAGTTTTCTCTTCTCTTCTTTCTCCATATATATATCAATTCATTTATAACAACATTTTTCTTTTATTACTAATTACGTATCATAAAACGTCGATTCATTACAAATATCATTTATGGGTCTATTCAAAATTATAACTAATTGATGACTTACGCAGAGTTACTAGTTAGTTGTTCCTCTTTTACATTGAACGATAACATCCATATACAAACAACATTATTTATAATTAAGATCGTCATCTTATCAAAACAACAACAAGATCAGAAGGCAATAATTACATTTAAAGGCTTCAATTTAAAATCAATGTCATAGATTTCAAGTTAACACAATCAAATCTCTTTTGAACATGTAAAGTAAAATAAAGGTAAACATAACATTCAAAGTTAATACAAAGATAAGATAAATTAATCACATCATAACATGTTGCTCAAATAAACTATTAGATGAACATTGAGACGAATAATCATGAGAACCTTCAGCTGATATGGGATTAACCCCAACCATATCAGCGGGTTTTAGTTTAAATTATGATTAACAAATGAGTCAATTAAAGTACATTGAACACCACAATCTTGGTTATTCTCTCTTGATCCATTTCCCGTTTCATTTATTACTTCGGTCCTATTCCGACAGTTCCTGCCATCTCGAGATCTCCAATTGAATCTGTTTTGGGTCACACTGGTATGCATGACATTGTTACTGTAATTACGTCTTCCACGAAAGTTTCTTCCGTTCGTCCAGTTCCTCGGATTATTATAATTCGTTCCATTTCTACCGCTAGAATTGAATCTTCCATTAGCTCCAGTTCCAGTACGTATAACAGATCTTTCACTAATTCCAATGCCAGTATTGTCACGTGACCTCTCATCGCTGCGAAGATTTTCGGTATTTTCATTAGTTATATTCAGGTTTCTGACAGGAATTGGATTGGGTGGATTACGATTACTTCCGCTAGGGTTCGGGAATTGATTCTCGAAGTTTTGAACTAAAATTATCAGATGATTGAAGTTTACGCATTGAGCAGACAACAGAATCTGTTGTAATTTATACGGCAATAAAATGCGTACGGAAGCGATTATTCTGGATTCTGGCTGAAACGGATTGACGAGTTTAAGTTCATTATATGCATTGATTGTAAAATCCGTAAGAGATTTATCGACCCGAGGTGAATAGTGTCGAGTTCGCACCATCGCATCACGGTTAGCTAACAAGAAATCATTTTCGTAATTAGCCAACAGGGCCCGTTTAAATTCTTCGTAGGATTTTATATGGTCGCGAATAGCTTTAAACCACAAGGAACAAGGAGGAAGTAACAGATGTGGTAACAACTTCATAAATTTAGATTGATCTACACCCATAATCTCGCACTCTGCTTCAAATTTTTCTAAGAACGAGCTTGCGGTTTCGTCACACTTACCGCTGAATTTAGTCATGGCCTTAATTTCACTGACCTTAACGTTTATTTTGCTATAGTTATGTTTTTGTTGGCGTTGATAATGGTCTGGAACCCTTTTGTACTTATTTATCTCCTTTCTTCTTTTGCGATCTGGACTTTGGAATCGCCTACTGTGGTTTTCCACAACTAAACCATCATCAGTAGAACTCTTAGAAGAAGATATCCCGTCAGTTTCTATTAATGGAGTTCTCGGGCAGTTATGCAATGTTTCCTGTTGATGATGCATTGTTTCCTGTTGATTGGGAGTACTCAAAGCCTCTTTATACATAGGATCATTGTAGTCACATTCCCTCTCTTGTAACGATCTGATTCCCTCTTGTAAGTTGGATATCAGTATGCTATGTGAATTAACCTGGGCAGTAATATTCGCTATCTGACTTTTTTGTTGGGCTGTCGTCGATTCCATGGTTTCAACGGCTTTCTTTATCGACTCTGTTTCTAGAGCTAGTTGATCCTGTCTATCTTGCCATTTGTTACTAAATTGTTGAAACCTAGTATCAACTTCTCGCGTCATATCATTTGTAATTTTGTTGGTAACTTCATCAGCTAATACTTGCAAATTTTCTTTCAAATTGTATTGCAAGCGATCAAAATTTTCTTGCACACCTTGTACTTTATCTGAAAGAGATTTATGCTGCGCTAGTATCTGTTCTAGCTTTTCATCGTTTGATTTCAGCTTTTGATCGTTCAATTTCTGCATCTGTTCTAACTTTTCATCATTCAATTTTTGTTGTTGATCCAATTTAGTTTGTTGTTGATCAAATTTAGTATCAAGTAGTTGACTAAACATATCAATAAGGTTAGAATAGGAATGTTCAGACAGAGTTACGGCATTTCCAGGTATGGTTTCATTTGAAATGCTGGGTACTTCTTCAATCTCGGAATTCTGCATATTAGCAATTCTTTGTATTCTCTTCCCACTTCTCAAAGTAGTGAAACTCATAAAAAGGCATATATACGTATGCACATAAACTCAGTTCTTACTATTCTTCGGAACTAAATAGTATAGTATAGTCCCGTGTCTCCGGCACCCGATAAAACGAAATATATTATAAAAACACTTCGCTTTAGCCCTGATTCGTTTTACGTATCTTTAAATTATCATGTTATTATAATAAATATATCAGCTACTAATTACTAACCATAAACATGAATTGCGTCCAGATATCGTCGATTTATTCTTCTGTTTTATACGTACATTAAATATCAACAGCAACCATATCTTTCGTATACGTATCCTCTAATTTCGTGTGTATATCTCCGTAAAGAGCTTTCCCATAGCAACTAATAATCTCGACAATAACAACATGTTCTATCAATAACAAACTAATAATCTTACTCATGACAACATGTCCTGTCAATAACAGCGTTCTTTCTTTTAATTATATCTAAGCTATATGCTTAATTATTGCGCCTCTGATCAATGTTGATAATATAGGTACAGATTAATTATAATAGGGATATATCGCTGTACCCATTCTGCAGATTGGATTTTAACTGATAGTTAAAAGTTTACGCTTTATATGTAAAATTTCAATATAAGTCAAACTGCCGCATCAAAGTACTAAACATTTACATTGTTAGCATTCTTTTTAATTTATTCATGCCAGAGGTACAAATACACTAAGGTAACGCACATGTGCCGAACTCGACTGAAGAGGCGCTCGCCATAGTGAGAACCAGCAAAACTACCTTCCAAAACAGCAACTGACTAAACCAACCAACAAGATTAAACAGCAAGAGGGCGGTTCGCGAGTAAGCGACGTACAAGATTGACGCTCTCCAAACATTGTCACTCCTAAAGAATCGTCTCTTCCAGAGAATAGTGGTTCAAAAAGAATCATGACTTCTGAAGAACGACGACTCCCGAAGAACAATGACGGACCACGATTCTCGAAGAACCACGACTCCCAAAGAACAACGACTCGCGAAGAATCGTTGCTCATTTCTAGTGAACAACGACTCACTCACTCATCGAAAAGAGTTAGTCAGAATAGTCTGCTCACTCGCGAGCGATATATCACTATCGTTAACAATGTAGCCTTGTAAGCTTTACCTATTTGTATATGTTTTTTCTCATTTTACAATATTATTGTTTTTGCAGGGACTGTTGACCATTTGGATTGTATTTGGCATTTGTGTTACACTGCAGAATATGACCATTTAACTGTTAATAATGAATGTAATTAAACTATTTCTTATAAACTTGGAGCACACTAAAATATTACGGCATAGTTCCCGGTGTTTCGATGAGCGTAACTTATGAGGCTGTGGAAGGCAGCAAAGAAAATTTATGCGCTGGTATTATTAGCAACATAAAACTCCCTTGAAATACTTGGCTCCAGGACCCAAAAGCCTTAATCCGCCCCTAATCTACACAACCAATCCACTATCCAACGCTGGTATATCCAGTTCAAGCGCCTCGGCTAACTACGACGTCATTGATGGTCACTTCAATGCAACGTTCATAAATCAGATGAGTTGTTGATAAATTTTATTGAAACTTAAAGTTATGTATGTTGTTTGTTAGTCTTTAGTTAATAAAATTCAACATTTAAAATTGTGCTATAACTCAATTATAATCCGTCACAAACACACAAAGAGTTTAAAATCTACAATGTGCATTATTGGTTAGCAGTTCAAAATCTAGCCATTTTTGCGTTAGAAAAAAAAAAACTTATTTCTGAGGGTCATTAGCCTATTTTCTTGAGGAGTTGTTTGCAACACTGAACATTAGTATACCTATTATCACTGTGCCTATTATCCCATCAGTGATGCCAAGTTAGTTGTTTTCCAACTAAATCTGGTTCTTTTAGAAGGCAATTAAGTTGTAAAAATAGTTGTCTACTTGCTAGTTGAAAATCTAGTTTTTAAAAAACCCCATCTAGTTGAGTTCTAGTTCTTTTTATGTTAAGAAATTGTGTAATTATTTCTGTCTATATTTCCCTTGAGAGAATTATTTTGTATTAGTAACAGAAATTTTAACAAATTAAAATTCTCGTCTACCTGTGTTTTCTGTTTTGGAATTGGCTTATCTTAGAAGTACCTAGATCTTGTGACTGAAGGGTGTTGGCTTGGCTAAGGGGAAGGAACACAAAGAAGAGATTGAATCTTCGATTTTAGTCATCGTCAGCGTTGCTAGATATACTGTTCCTTGCAGATCTACATTTTTTTTTTTAAATCTTCACCTCTACTGCAAGTAAACGAAAGATGAACCTCCTGCCTTTCTTATTTCACGAAAAGAGAAAAATATTTGTTGATTGAGAATAAATTTTTGTGGTCACCTTTAAAAAAAGAAAAACTAGTATTATTTTTTCTCCTGTTTGAATAAATTAATAGAAATCGGGGTTTTCCCTTCTTAATCAGAATTTCCCCTTTTGCATTTGGCTTTTACACTTTGCATGGCTGAGTAAGTACGTAGGAATCCGTCTCTGCTCATCTGGGTGGAGTGGGATACAGTGCCGCAAATTAGTCTTCAACATGTGGGGGGTAAGGGGGACGGGTAAGACCACATAATCTTTTTTTAAAAGCGATATTCAACATATTTATGAAGTTGAAGAACAATGCTGTGAAGGATCAGGAAAGCAGAGTTGTCTTCAACATTGAGAGGTGGGTAGATTTGAGGCTTATTCTGGGGGGACATAAATTTCATCACTTTTCTTTGTGGCAATCAGACACAAATCATCACATTTCTCTCCAAAAGATACATTTCAAATCAGATTATTAGTGGGACAGTCCCCTCAGATCCAAGATTCGAGGGTACATGTCTCCCACATTACCCTGGAATTTGCGCCAGTGGGGAGGTGGAAGATTGAATCACTGTGTAAAAGTTGCTTTACTAGTTTGTGTATTTAAAGTTAAGGCATTGTGTATTAAGGTAAGATAAAAATGTTTTACGTAATTTTCTAGTTCTTTTGATGCTGTTTTTAGTTGTTTTCACCCAAAATTTCGTTGGAAAATAAATTTCTGTTGGCAACACTGTATCCCATTATCCAAAGGGTGGATCAGTGATGCCAATTGAAGGGAAATTTCCCTTGGCGCAGGGAAATTTTGAGAAAATTTTGGAGAAAAGGGAAAAAGGGAAATTGATTGTAATCTCTCAATGTTGCAGGGAAATTTGAACCTCTCTTCAATCATTTATAGATTGAATGTATTTACGTATCTCATTAATCTCATTAAAATTCAGTATATATTCAACGTCGTATTTATTCCAAACATAATCCGTTGCACATATTTCATATAAATTCTCACAAGTTATCTTGCTTTGCATTCGTTAATATTTATCAACATCATGGGGCGTTTACACTTAGTCGATTTGCGTTCGATTCAGTTGAATTGACGACATTTCAACTTAATCGACCGTGTAAACGGGACTTCAACTTAATCGCTTGTTGATCGAAGGCGACTAATCGACTGGCAACTGAATTAAAAGACGTTCTATTTTCTGTGGTTGAAATAATTGAACACATCCATCAATCTGATTCGGCCTAGTTGCTTCGATTTAGTGGCAAATGCAGCTAGTCGATTTAATCGTGCGACTAAATCGACTAAGTGTAAACGCCCCATTACACATCGATCAACATATTCAGTTAAATTCGAAACATTACATCAATGATTATTTAAAATCTTTTATCAAAATTAATCTTCCTCTTGTCGAATTAAAGGCGATGCAATAAAATGAAATATTTCTCAATTAAATTATCACTCCAACTATTATAACAGTTTGGTTTTCCCAATCAGAAGATGTTTTTCCCAACCAGAAAATTGATTGTGAAGATGATTAATCGATGTAAGAGAAGAAAATCTGCGTGTCGTGAATGTAAATATGTATATATGGGCGAATACTGGATCATTAGTGTGTGTGTGTTTGTGTAAGTTTACAAATTTTCTGGTAACTGTGCGCACAGAATTATAAATTCTTAAGCATTCCGCATCCATAAACTCTGTATTGTGCTTACGAACATTCCTCGTGTACAGTCAAAGAGAGTAGCAGCTAGTTTTCTTTATAACTGTTCGTATTCGTTTCAGTAAATATGCGAGTGCTGTTCTTAAGTAAGTACCTGCTACATACCAAATATATACTTAATATTTTCTTTGTACTTTAGGTTATATTAATATTAAAATCTATCATGATATCTAGGATAAAAATTAAATTTACATAATATTTATTTTATATTCTTTATGATTTATTTACGCTGTCCGTCCTAACCTAGGTATTTATAGGGTTTTTCCTCAGTCACACCAGGCAAATGCAGATATTGCACCTTAAACATAGGTCCTACCCTACACCTTTCCATATTCTTCCCCCTCCTCTATCGCGACGCCTTAGATACCTAAACAACAAATCAAGTTCAAATTCTGCGCAAGCTCAAAGGAAGGCTGTCAGGTAGGTATCTGCTTGTATGTGGTTATAAGATTGGGGCGAGGGGGTGGAAGCGAAAACGATTGAAAATGCGTTTACTTGAACGGTTTGGATGAAGGGAAATTTTGTCCGGAAAAGGGAAATTCTGAAGCTTGTGAAGGGAAAACGGCTCTGAAGGAATTGGCATCACTGGGGTGGATAAGGATGAGATCCTGTAGCAATCTTTGAAGACGATAAATTTAAGGCACATAAAATTTAGTTAGTACGATGTATAGGGCCAAGAAATCAGGAAGCACTTGCACTAACATACGGGTGCTCGATTTTGCAAAGTGGTAGGACGAATGAATAGTACTTGATTCGATTATTATTAAGAATATGTACCTTGTAGATTAGGCGAATGCACCTGGTCTTTTGGCGTGCAACTCTTGGATGATTTACAGGTAAAATTGTCATTAATGCTGTATCGCCGGAAGAATTTGAAAATCGAAAAAAAAGTGCCAAAATGTACGGTGTTCGATTATATTTAATTACATTAGAATTAACTTACTTTATATTATAGTCATGAAAACTACAGCGCAAAAAACAAACTAACCTGTCCTAGGTGCCCACTAAAATAAGCACTACTATGATACCTAACCGGATCAACACATGGCCAAGCTGGTGGGTCTGCGAAGTAGGGTTAACTACTTTATCGCCAGACCAATTTTAGAAAATTTACCATATGAATTAGACAATTTATTTTGATTTGTAAAGAAGAGGGAGTGAATGTTAAATCAGGCAAATAGTTCAGTTACGAAGATACTTGTTACTCTTAATTGTCTTTGATGATGTAAGCGGCACTATATGTGGAGCCGGAACGGACTATTTGGCGGAGAAGTAAACTTGTTATGATTTATGGGAAAGGCAGTGTGGAAATGGCGCGTAAATGAGAACATTATCATAGGCTATATCATGTTTGAAAATTAGAAGTATCTGTTTTCGAAATTGTGCGAAAAACATGCTATACTAAATAGGCGAACAGTTGGTAGTAAGTATAGAAACAAATTGAAACTACAAATATGAAGAGGAACATTTAATCTAACCTAATTTACTACATTTTGATACTTTATTAGATGGCATTTAGTATCGTTCCCAAAACTATTCTCCACATAACATATACATTTTATAACATAAAATGTTTTAACACTATGCTCGTTTATATCCATACGCACCGCCGCTGACGTGCCTGCTCCCTTGTCCGCACTTCCTCGCTGCCGATTGTGCACCCTGCGCTAATTCAGGTACTAGCATACGTCTTTGTAGTTGGTTCGTGTTTTATGCATACTGTATTCCGGCCAATAATCACTACAACTTAGTCAGTATCAAAACCTAGTATTTTGAGGAAGAAACTAATATCTTTTTTCGTTTGTTTTAGCTAACATAGCTGTAGATTCAGGATATCTAGAAATATGCTGGATAATTTTACTATTATAATGTGTTACTGCAAATAATAAGGGGATTACGTAAAAAAATAAAAAAGTCATGCTCAGGTTAAGAATACGATCACCATATCAAGGATAGTATTGTTTGTAGGAATGCGCTGCAATTTCGGATTAGTAATTTGTAAAAAAAAAAAAAAAAAAGTCTACTATTGTGTTGATGCAACCCCAGATGCCATATAAACCTGTCACTCAGGGGCGTACTTACATGGGGTACGAGTCCGGAACCCCCCAATTTCGTAACTCATCATATATATGTACACCTTCTCAATAAAACCATACTTGTTTAACAGAAAAATCATTGCTGTAGCAAGAAGATTTGATCTAACAATTCATCTGTGCTCCTTCTCTAAGAAAAGTAATGTAGTTCTACCTCTTTTTTTTTAATGCAGGTGGAAGTATTTTGCAATTGCATATCGTCTTTTCGGGTACAGAGTAATGCCCACTCAGTACTACATAAACGTAGTCACTTGTAGTATTGGAATCCTACACTCCCAGATCTTGGAACCCCAACAACATTTCTAGGTGCACGTCTACTCTTGTCAACGTCTTATTATTAATTATTTGCTGTTTCTCTAATATATATTGTTTCACAATTATTCTTTCTTCATTTCCATTACGATTACAATTACTACAATTATTCATGTCTGATTTTCATCCTTCACTCAACTATTAGCCTTAAATATTTATTATTTCGCTCTTTCTTTTTTATAGATTATGAGTGTTTCGGGTTCAATTCTTCCCTATCCCAGTTCAGATAAGTCATATCGTGATCTTGGGTTTGTTCCTAACGTCCTATGAGGAAAGGTCATGTAATGATGAGATATTGTTCCAATTTTCATAAGGAGGAATACACACTCACGGTCATCAGGTTCGGGTGCAATAAATAACCACAAGAAGGCTGAATCGTAAGCCCACCATCATTGGCGAGTCAAACATTACGGCTATATCGATAATACATCTTTCATCGATAATTTCAAAAAGAACACTTGTGGGGGAAATAAATGACATTGCTGACACCGGATGGTTGCAGAAAGAGAGAGAGAAATGTACTTTTGCACTGCGCCACTTTCAATGTGATTTACCTATAGCCTAATAAAAGAATAAATCATGCATGCACTATATATTAATGCTTGTCCTGTTCCACGATAGAAGATAACAGGAGACTACACACAAGAACACTATTTAGTAGTTGTTGCCCGATTTGAAATGATCACACTGGACGAATATATGTCATATATATATATGGGTGATTCCACGAAAAAGGGAAATTTTCTGTCATGGGCATTTCTTCAAACTACTACTAGAAAGAATCACCTCATTTTAATTTTGTTTGGTAGTAACCGTCACAAAGTAGGTATGCCATGTATAACAGTTTGCAAATATAACACGAAACATACGTACAAAATTAATTATTACCCGATTATTAAAAACACCGTCGGCTGTCACAGACTACAGTTGACTGATTTTAATCAATAAATTACAACTGAAGTCGCAAATCAAACATCATTTAATGGTAGTTAAATGGAAGAGAACACTTCAATGTTTCGGTTTTATGGAAAGCAAACCTTTATAACGATTATTTTCGAACGCTTGGCTATGCTTCGTTTCTCTCACCTCTATTTCGTCTCAACTTCATGCATGAGAAAAAATTGTCATTGCTCTCAACAGATAGCATGGTCGTCCACATTAGCAACACCCACAAGAAGACAAGGCAGACATGTTTGACTGAAGAACAGAAAAAGTTGTGTGCATGTGTTAAAATCTATAGGAAAAATATTTTTGTGTGTGGAAAGCAGGTGCGTATATTAATTGCTACTCAACACCATGGTATTTATTACTGAATGTATTTGTATGGTATATACCTTCTTTCCCTTGAGAAATCTACGCCTTAACGTAGAAAATTCATACACAATTACTCACATGTACTGGTTAAAAGGTGGACCGGTAAAGATAAATTATATTCAATTTTCTCAACTCCATGTCCATCTGAAAACTAAGGAATCCACGGAGTTGAGACAAGTTCATGGAGTTGATCCTATAGTTTTGTTATGCACATGCTCTTCCAAATATTTCTTCTTTCAACATATTGATAGAAATAAAGCTCGTTTATGGTCTAGTGACTAGTACGCTCGCCTTTCGTGCGTGGTTCTGAGTTTGTTTCCCGGTGGAAGCTCAGAAATTAATGGTGTTTACTTCGCACAGTGAGGCAATTGAAAAACTCATTTGAGTAGAGATGTACTGAAACCTGATCGCGCAGACCATCACAGCGGCCGTTGGAGCCGACACCCTGACCACGTGTCATTCACACTCAAAGGCCGGCTGGTGGATCCTAGCCCATTTAAGGAGTGTTTCGCGGAAGTTCAGATTTGGGGCTATCAGGTTGCCGGAGATAAAACTTCAGTCAAGTCTAGATGGTGTCTGTTTTTAACCTATTGACGTCTCAATCTATAAGTGTTATGCGCACCAACAAAAAGCTTTTAAAGAAGCAAGAAGAAAAATATTTTTGCGCATGGAAAGCAGGTGCGTAAATTAATTGATATTGGTTTATTTCCTCTTTTGATGGATTGCTTGTTTTACTAGTTCCTAAGTGAGGTCCTGACCCGACTACGGCAGGTCTAATAGTTTTGGAGCTATGGACCTTTACAGTTCAGTTTTTTCATCTTTTCGGCAGCCTATAACCCCGAAAGGAAGCATTTGTGCACCCAGGTTGTCTATACTTTTCGTCTTACCTTGGTGTCAGGAATCAGCTTCCAAACGATGTGTGTATTGTTTTGACAAACCTTGTATATATACCAAATATACAAATACACTAACCAAATGTTGAAAAAGTATTGCACTTTCGACGTGTTGACTTGATCACACAGAGAAGACAGACGGTTTGCGTAAGCTCAGAAAACAAATGAAGTAGACAATAGTAGACAATTATAATCTTAATCACTTATAAACCAAAACTTATCACCCAGATATATCACGTTTCTCAACTCCACAGCAATTTTCAACTCCGTGTTCACTAATCTCAACTCCGTGGGTGCTGAAAAGTTTATTATTTTTTTATGTAATATACCAATAACGATTCAGCTCTGCTGAACACCTAATTAACATGTACTTAGTAGTAGTAAGTGCATCTGATATTTTTTTCGAAATAGGCGACCATCAACGGAACAAAAATTTTCCAAGTGAAAATTTCCCTTTTTCGTGGAATCACCCATATATATATTAGGCAATTAGAAACACACTTCTGCGCCTCACACAGAATAAATTTTGTTACGAAAATTATGGCCCCTAGGAATCGATTCGGAAGCGCACGGAACGATGTCGACGGAAATGACGGATATCGCGGTTATGGAAATTTAGAGAATTTCATGAGCATTCTGAAGACAGTACTTATCTTCTTTTCACCATCACTGGAAAAAATTATTTCTTCCAGCTTCCAACAAGAGACTCCTCCTACATGATAGTTCCATTTTCACTAGTACTGAATTTTTCGCTACGTTTTTCGTGAGTTTAGTAGATAATTATAACTTAGAAGTCTTTCCGTATTGAAATCTTTCATTTAACTTATCTTTAGTTGAAACGTTAATGATTAGCTTAACACAAAAAATTGTATTTAAACTGTTGGCGCTTGCATTTAGCACTATCTTAAAAATTGGAGTCGTTCGTCGAGTGCTCTAACCTCTTCCGTTGTCTAAGTTGCACTCTCCGCGCCAAGTCCTGGTTGCTCTCTTCGTTGACATAATGGTGGCTCATTGATACGTTATTGGAATAAAAAATAGTTCGCATAAAACATTTAGTTTTTATATAACTGCTTCGACAGTAAGACTAATTAATTAATTATCACTTGATTGAGAGTACATTAATGATACTAAAGCACATAGTAACGTAAATAATTAATAATTATTAGCAAAAATACACATTATGATGTGTGATTCATTGCTATTGTTTGGGAATTCAGCTTTGCGTAGGTGTGAGTGAGGGAACGAGCAAATACCTTCCCAAATACGATTCGGCGAGAGGTGCTGAAATATCTTGAGGAAAGAGGCACCTTCTGAGTAGAAAAGTTCCATTGTTTCGCTCTTCTGCGAATATCGACTGGCTAGGCGTTAGTTCCAAGAATTGACATTGAAGATACGAGGGTTGATTATAGAATAGACAACTTTACTGTCACAAAATACATATGAATCTATAATGTGTTACTGCGCAATATTACCTTGGATTGTCAAGTGTTGTAAATTTCGCACTGATAAATAACTAAAATATGAAACCTTCTTACTTTGGTAGAAAATATAACTTCGAAAATGCTACTTAGAATTGACAGACAATGTGAGTCTTTTTAATTGCGTTTTTGGATAAGTGTTATGTCATATATCCACTCTTTCTGCTCTAGAAACTGTTTCTTCAGGAAGCAGTTGTATTAATACAGGAAGTGCAGGTCTACTTTGATAGGGCTAGGTACAAATGCTTCGTATGGACATGCGCAACAAAATTATAGTGCATGAAACACAAACCAACAGTGCGTAGGAACGAAGTATTTTATAGGGGCGCAAGAGTTGGGCGACCGTCTTTACGTATATACATATATGGACCCAGTTATAAGAGTCAGTAACTTGGGTATTTCTAGTTACTAGCTTAAGTCAAATTAATCCACTACCAAATTATTTAAGGTTACAACCTTACATCGTGTAATATGAACTGTCATGTTTAAAAGAAGATACGAGTGCATGTCAAAAGAAATGAAATGAAATCTTTAAGTTTTACGTCCCACGGTTGTGCCGGTTAGGCTAAAGGAGACGGTGATGATGAGAGATGAGTCAAATGGTGGAATGAAGAAAGTGGGAGGAAACGGGAGAACCCCGAGAAAACCCACGAGCACGATGTTTGTCTACCACAAAGTTCACTTGGCGGGGGCTGGGATCGAACCCGGGACCCCAAGCACCAGAGGTGAACGCTCTACCACTGAGCCACCGCGCCCCCCTGCATGTCAAAAGAGTAGCCGATAATTTTTTTATGAATGTTACTCATGAAGCTGAGCACTCGTAGGAGCCTGCCGTAGTATTCAGTGCTTCCAACAGAGACAAAATCATCCAAGTAGACTTGCATACGTGCGAGTAAAAGTGTCGAATGGTTGTTGTAATACAAAATCCGCCAAATGTGAATTGATATCTGTCAAACGATTTCTGAATGCCAAAGAACAGCTTATATCCAGCTGGGACTTTGGGCAACTTACCGACCAACAGTAATAAATTTAGGAAATGTCAGCCAATGACGCAGATTTTCGGAAGGCCGTTAAAATGTACATGGCGATGAGCGTAGCGAAATGCCTAGTGTTGAGACGGATGATCTGGCGGAACACATTAACGAGAAATCATCAGTTCATTATAACTGAACTCGGCAAAAAAAATAATAATAGTTTCCAGAAGTGTCTATAAAAACAGAGCATCTAGTTGTGACTGATAAAATGTACTGACACACTCAGAAAGAGCAAAGAATGACAGCTGCATGACATTTTTAGGTCACTTAGGGGAAGATAGAGATAACTTCTTTTCTCACATAGTGAATATTGTACGTCAGTAGGTAGTCGAAGCAGCTGTCAATACAATGTTTTGAGACGAAAAGTGTGACTCTTGTTGAGTCCTTGGAAGCAGGACGAAAGTTACAGGAGATGTGAATTGCCAAATATTGACTAATCTGCGGCATACCATCCAAAATCGTCGGAGAGCAATGCTACGGTCGGAAATTTTTGATCCATGACAATAACGCCTGGCAACACACACCTGCTCGTACTGTAGAGGCAATTCAAATATTTCGAGGGGGCGCGGTGGCTCAGTGGTAGAGCGTTCACCTCTGGTGCTTGGGGTCCCGGGTTCGATCCCAGCCTCCGCCAAGTGAACTTTGTGGTGGACAAACACCGTGCTCGTGGGTTTTCTCGGGGTTCTCCCGTTTCCTCCCACTTTCTTCATTTCACTCATCTCTCATAATCACCGTCTCCTTTAGCCTAACCGGCATAACCGTGGGACGTAAAACTTAAAGATTTCATTTCAAATATTTCGATGCCACCTATTCAGTCACTCACCTTACATCCGGGAAAGTGGTTTGTACCGAAGCGTTTCAACTACACTCAAGTGCTCAAGAGATCAGTTCTGAACTGACTGCACTCTCAGGCGGTAGATGTTTACATAGAAAGTATACGGAAGTTTGAGCCACCGTACCAGAAATGTCTGAAGATTCATGGTGACTACCTCGAAAAATAGCAAGGTATGTACTTGTAAATCAATCATTTGCTCGTTTTCTTAAGAAGAAATATCGGCTCTTGCCTTGACATGCGCCTCGTACACAAATGTGAGTTGAAGGTGAAAATAAAATAAGTAATTTATTTTAATATATTGTAAGTTGTGTAGAAAAACTGCCACTAAACAGTGTCACTTGTCAGAGTTGATATTTTCTTATCTAAGCAGCTTATGGACCATTACACAACACATTCAAAAAAAAACAATATTCCTGTCTCATTTGTGATATAAGGTTACAACTAAGGAACAATTTTTGTAAATTCCACAAGAGAATCTGAAAATGGTGACAATTATTATATTAATATGTCTATGTCTCTGGAAAGTAGAGATATTCGATGTTAAGTTTAGCCTTTCTTTGTGCAGTAAGGCTGTGGAAGACGTGAAACTATAGCTTAATATGAAATCCAAACCACATAAGCTCCAGCCACGAATCGAACTTGGGTCTCTCAGAGTAGAGACATGACATCTGATATATATGTCTTCCCATTTAGAGTAATTTGGTTAAATGTTTTACTCTTTATATTTTCCTTAGGAGGGACGAAAACCCTGACAAATTCTGAACATTCAATAATATTGAACACCTGAGATCAGTTCTGGAATCAGGATGCAGACCAGATATCTTTCTTCTTCACTAATAGAAGTTAATGGTATGAAGTGTGACGAATGATACAAGTCTCTGAGAACATTCTTATATAATTACATTCTACGATGAATCAGTACTGTTGTGTAGGCTAAAGGTTATTCCATGCGATATTAATCAGGTAAGTGGCATTTACTTTAGATGTTTTCATGTTATTGATAACCATTGGTATAGATAACTGATATATACAATATAGTACTATAGTGGAAAGGAGACAATATTTCGACTCAAACAAAATTTGTATTGTGCAGTGTGGTCTCGTCAGTTGTTATGCCTCTACACAACAAAAACAACATTAAGAATTTGGGAATTTAGAACTCAGAAGCCCATCCGAGGATTATGTAAACTAAAATCCTTAGAGCAGAGGTAATGGGTTTTTAACTTGGGTCAATGTTCCGTTAAGGGGTTCAGTGTCTTTGACACCACTTCTTTCTATTGATTTTCGTTTGATTGCATGATATACGTTATATTAGGTTCTATTAGATTAGGTTAGGTTAGGTTAGCTTAGCTTAAGAGGTCCAGTGTAGTTTTCGACCCCCTTAACGGAACATGGAACTTAACTTGGGATGCTTAACAAATGAAATTGGATACTTTTCAATTAGAAACACATTGCAACGTAAGAGGGTAAAAGAGCAAAGATGCACTTAGGATAGGTAAAAGCTTACACAGCACTTGCCTGGAATATGCAATACTTTTCTCGAAGTGCTGTCGTATATCTTCAGGAACATAGAGTTTGGACTGTGGATGGCTTAAACAGAAGCTGGCACGCAAGTAACAAAGTTAGGATAAACTTATGGCGTGGAATAACTTGGAGTAAGAATGCTTCCTAATAACAAAATCATGTTTGTCGTTGATAAAAGAATACGCAATTATGTGTGTTGGCCTCATAATATGGATAAAGTTTAGGTGCAAAAATCAAGCATCGCGAAGACTTCCTATCTGCATCGTCGTTTTTAGTGAACTCTGTCTTATGACGTTTCCTCCGTAGTTTTGTTCCAAGGCACAGATCCTTGAATTCCTAGTTCAGTGAATCAAAAGGAGACTGATGAAATGCAGAGCCTGTACGTTAATGTCAGATGAAGTGATCTTTAGGAATGCGGACAAAGGAATTATCTGTGTGTTTATTCATTAAAAAATACCTAAGTGAAAAGAGACAACACAAAAATACAAATTCTTTTAGGGATGAAAATGTAAATGAACCCTAAAATTCACTAAAAGAATTGGAAATTCAAATTATAATCTTAACATCGATCTATAATGAAACTTTACCGTTCATGATTTAAATAAATAATGTTTGTCGTTTTCACAGACTTTGAGTCCAATATATCGCCTGTCCGAAATTTGTTTTACTGTTATTTAAATAACACCATTCATCGTGCTGGACACGATATCTTCACAGTATTACAGATTGTGTGTATTTACACGATACATTGATCTTAGTGTCTCAATATCCTGCTAATGCATGCTAGTAATGGTGTTATGCTACTTCATCTTGAAGATTCTCGCAAAACGCGCAAACGCAAAACACTAGCGTTCGTTTATTCTACAACTTCGAATGACACGTACAGTAGTACTGTGACACACAACCTCTTGAACAGAATTCTTGGTCATGTAGATTGTGATTTGTCATTGGTAGATGGATGGTGTACTCAAGAGAACCCGAAAGTAGCCACAGTAGATGTGCTTTCTGAGTGCATCCGCGATGTACGATTAGGTCCTGGACAGAAGGTTCGCTCGGCCTACTTTGACAAGACGGTAAATATCACTGCAATTACATCTGTATTGTTCCTGTGTGAGCGCATAACATTAAACAAGCGATTGTTAAAAGTAGATATATTTCTCAGTCTCGATTACTCCTGTCACCTACTCATCGCAGAGAAAGTCTTCGGGAGAGATTGGCGAAGCGAGATGCGTTGGCATTCAGAGAAAAAGTGCTTCTGTATAAACATAGTAAAAGTAGTCTGCACATGACGCAAATGTGACTGGGGATGTGGAGCACGTGCTTCCACTTTCCGTACAGGACTCATATTTGGCATTCTTGTAAGAAAGTAATGAGTTAAAAATGAGCCCAAATGATCTCTTTGGGGCATGTTCCCTACTTATTCAGGCTTCACCGCCCCGTCCGAAGTCTGCTACATGTAAATCACGTAAATTGAAGCACGCCCGGAAGAAATGAACCCCCAGCTGATATGGAACCAATGTATACTCTTGTCCAAAATGATTGTCGCATATCTATAACTGCCTTCTGGTAAGAATATAATTTAACAATGAATTTGCAGGGTACTTTTAATACTGATACTATGTGTATAATCGGGAAATGTATATTTGTGGTAAATTTCATAGGAAAAGAATTATAAATGCGAAAATTAGAATGGGTAAAACAAAATGTTGCTAATTGGACAAGAAAGTTTTATTTTTGTTTTACTGCTCTTTTAACATGAAATTTGCCACATACATATCTTTGCCGACTATACACATACGAACATTATAAGAAATACTGGGCCAATTCGTTATCAAATTATATTCTTACAACATTTATAAACATGCGACAATAATTTTGGACATGGGTGTACAAAAACATGAATTTAATTACTAGTCCGATGTACTGAAGAAATTTAAAGAATATGATTTAAAACGGAAAACAAATAGAAAAGAATTCCTTCTCCAAAGCACAAAATAAAAGTTCAATGGCAATATGAGTTTTTAAAACGGGACCAAAGTCAGGTTTCCAATCTTACTGACATCCACGTTATTATCTACGAGTGCTTATGTATTAGTATAAAATATTGTCTCTAAAATATTTTTTTTTTTTTTTTTTGTGATGCACTCTGCCTTGGAAGGCACATAATACTCTGCTCTTAAATATTTTACGCTTAGTAAAAATGAAGAGAGTTTACTCTGGATATATTCAATATTAGGTCATTCTTAGAAGTAACCTGATATTTTTATGTCCCGTTTTAAAACTAAGTAATATCACAACAACAGGTAGAGAAACAGGATTTTCATGGTTGAAATGAAACGTTGTCAGAAGACACACCCACGTTCGTTGGTGGTTCTCGCATCGACCTTCTATGAAATTCTGTTTTTTCAAGTTATCATAACGCACATCAGTTGTACAATTATTAATAGCAAATTAAATTCACGCTGTCTGAGTTTTTGTTTTTCCTAAATTATCTAATCAAATTCTGCTAATTTGTATATATGTCAGGTCTGTTCTTTCACAGCAGTCGTTGGAGTTTTGTTTTTCTCAACTAATGAACTGAAAACATTTCGTTTGATCGCGAGATGTGGAACTCTCCGCTTATCAGGTTCTCGATAAAACTTGCAGACAGTACTTGCCAGCAGTCATGACTATGCTTCCATTACACTTTCAAACCGCCTTACTTGCATTAATGGTAAGAAATTGGGAAAAATGGCAAAACAAGTAGGTTGGCCAGTATGAGGTCCTTTTCTTGGATAAAGACATGCTTATGATTCGCTAGCATATCCTAGATGCAGAAAATACCTAGAAGAACGATCTATTTTAAATAGAATTGAAAAACGAAGAAGAACCCCACTTTGAGAAGATGGGAAGAGATATCCAGTTATGAAGTATTTATCGTACATAAACTAGAAACTTAAGAAAGTACCTAAAGCTGGAGATATTATTAACATTATACTTTAGCAATAGGAAGAAGATACCAAGGAAATAAAATGCAAGTTAATAACATGAAATGTGTGTTATTCCACAAAAGATATTTGTTTTGTCTAAATCGAGAAATTTTGTCCTATATTATGGGTGTGAATTATTGTCATGGATGACTAGAGAGAGAGAGAGACGAAGGTTCCAAGACATGTCACCTGAATAGGTAGTGCTTAGGAAACGAATAGATTCCTAGTCGGAGAACTCGGATCAGATCTTTACGTAGGCCAAGAATAAACTGGGCGATAATGAGAACAAGACTTTAAGGAATCCTAAGTAAAGCTTCTCTTTAAGAGTAGAAACTAGAAATGTTTTCTCTTTCTCCTGCCCGAAATTTGATGTTTCTAATGTTCCCTGTAAGGTTTGTTTAAATAGTAAATTTCAAAATTCATCTTGTGCTACCAGCACCGTATTCTATTATAAACTGTTTTAACTGTATCTTTAAAACATTGTATGCTTATGTCACTCTCTGGTTGTCCTTATTCCTTAAAGATTGCTATAATAAGTTTAGTTGTCGTGTAAGTATGTATTATTTGGGTTCCGAGAAAAGCTGTCTGTGCACTCCTATGTTGCGTCAATGCTGGGAAGACAGTTCAGTTTTCTTCTTAAGTATTGAAGGAACTATTTTCCACTTCGTCTGGTGGTTTTATATGTTGATTAATGAGTCAGAGTAATGCAGGATATTTGCAGTTATTTGTATATATTTTATTATAACAAAGCAAATAATATAATTTAATTAAAGTTTATACTTATTTTCTTCGTTTTTAGGTACTGTAGTAACAAATTTCTTGAACAAAAGAAGAGTAAAATAAAATTAGCTATTCACATATATATTTGGTAACTCGTGTTGAGTATTTAGAAGCACTTCATTTACAATCAAATCATAATGGGAGAAGAGCATAATTCAAATTGTGAAGTGTCTTTGTTGGAATATAACCAAATATTCATTAAAACTGAACATGACGAGTCTTTCCTTGACGAAAATGCATTGGAAGTTAAAAATCCTATGTTCCCTAGAACCCAAGATTTTGCGTTACCACCATCTTCAGATGAAAACGAAAAGAAACGTGAATGCGTGGCTTTTACAACTACTTCAAACGAACTTAATTTTGTAAAGCCAGAACCTGAAATGAAAGAGGAAGCAACGTATTTAACGTTTTGTGATAATGAATTTGAAGAATCTAACGGTCTTGAGAACTCAGACGAAGCATATTTAGGTAACTCAAAAGAAGAAATAGAAGATATAAAAGAAAAACTAGAAGATACAAATGAACCTGAAGTCGAAAGGTAACAATTTATTTTGTATAAACAGGATAAGGCCGTCATTCGTACCAGACGTTTAAGTTCGCTCGTATTGCACATTTAATCTGGAAATGAAACATCTCAAATTACGTATGCCATCTTTTAAGAATGCAAATTCCTTATTTCAAACCTAACCGAGATTATTCAAAGAGAACATTATCAATTTTTGACTCAGACTGAAATATACGCATCCAACTGAACTTGTTTCGATATGTTTTTAAATACTTCTTTGCCATAAAGCTAACAATAACGATGCAGTGAAAATTTGAGCTTAATTCACAGAACGTTACTCCTTTATTCCTTCTCATTCTAAGAATCTTTAATTTTGTCTGTATTATATATATAAAACTGAGTGTTTGTTGCTTCGTATGTCCCTTATATAAATTCACATTGTTAACTTGGTATACTTGTAAGTATAGGGAAGAGACCGTATAATATTGGTCGTTTTAATATATGTCTCCTTAAAGGAGATCAGGTTTTTAACTTGTACTGAAAATAGAGTGTCTGAAACACCATTCAAGACATGGAGATGAAACTTTGTAAATTAACTCCTCATTGAAAATATTTAGACACTAGTCTAGAGTTTTCGAAATCTCAGCCTCTAAAATGGCAAGAGGACAATTTGTGAAATATTTAATTCAATTGTATATGCATGTAATGGCAAGGGAAGTAAACAGTTAAACCATTTCATGAATTTTTGAAACTGATGACATTTGTATTAACCATGATTTCTATTTTTACACTTTGATTGAATGGCTTATCCTAAGGATTAAACGGAGGTTATATATTCCACAAAGAAGTTGCATCGGTTGAATTGAATTTTTCAACTTACATTGATAGAGCTGAGTTTTTCTTATTTGCTTTCGATTTAAACATCTACCTAAAGTAGGAGCAGATTTCAAAGAAGTCTTTCTAATATTTCCCCTTAATCTGTTCTCCCCGTATGCAGATCGGACATTTCAGCTAGTATTTAAAACCATGATTATTTAATTGCATATGTTGTAATTTTAAACTTCTATAACAGACCGGAAATCTATTCACTTGTAAAGGTAATGTAACCGTTTAGCTTGAGATTTGAACTATATGAAATAAACGTGGTTTCATTTGCGCTAAAATTTGAACCGTAGTAATTAAATAAACTTTGGTTTCGTTTGCTTGTTATTTCGACGCCATTTAAAGCACAAAAGTGCACTTTTCAGAAATTGCTTAAAACTTCTTATTTTCTTGCTTACAAATCCGAAGCAAAAATTATCACATTCTACTTCCTAAAAGAGTAACGTGCACTATAGATAAACCACATTTGCTTACAAGAGTCATTTTAAGGAAAATGATGTGAGAACTTTACTTCATTGAGTACATTTTGAACTTCTATTAAATATTGCCATTTACTGTTTTAAAAGACCTGTTCTAGTAGAGACAAACCATCTCCAGACATTTTTTGGAAGTTCAAAATATTACCACTAAATTTAATTTATGTTTTGTACAGTAATCCTGTTTGAAAACTACATGCAGTACGAGTTGACTTAAAGGCCTGATACGAACTAACAATCTCACCATACATTCGAAGCAGTCCATTTAGTTGGAATCGCCCTTGTAATTTTTAAATACATACGTGAAAAGTATTGAAAATTTCTACAGCTTAAATATCGACATTGAGACATTGTTTGAGATAATGTACAATACTGCGAATAACATGATATCCAACCCAACATAAAATTATATCTTTTGGCGCTTCATCAAACTATTACATACTTCAAGTCGGTATACCATATGAAAACCAGCAATATCACGTTTACTACTCAGTGTTAGAAACTTGGGGCGCTATAGTTAAGCCAACATCAGATTGTGAAGCATCTGTATCAGTGAAAGTACGTGTGAAAGGAACAAAGTACGCTCTGCATATTCGAAGTTACTTACTGTCGAATATTATAATATTCCATACTCCTTTAGCCTAACCGGCATAACTGTGGGACGTAAAACTCAATATTCCATATTTCGAATAATAACTAGGGACAAAGTTATTAGAGACTATAATTTGGTTTTTCAAAAGGTATTATTTCTACAAACTGCTAGGGTAAGTACCACATTCATAATACCTTTTATAACAATTTGATATCTATAACGTTTTCGATTGTGTTATATATTGGTAAAATTTTCATCACTTGTTATTTTTTCTAGCTGAGATAACTTCTTGTAATTCCAACTAGAAAAACTTGTAATTACAAAAACATTAGTGTAATGCTATATAAACAAAGAAATCCAACAATCATTACAAAAGTTTCCGCAAATACTTCATTTTTAGCAGTATAGCAATCTCTAACCATGTTTTTCATATATCTCAAGCAATTTGACATAGCAATAGAATTAGATCATAACGAGACATTGTACCTATTTTGAATTCTCTGTGCACGCGGTCTTCATTTATTGAA
Organism: Thermobia domestica; assembly: GCF_964235325.1. Classification (NCBI taxonomy): domain Eukaryota; kingdom Metazoa; phylum Arthropoda; class Insecta; order Zygentoma; family Lepismatidae; genus Thermobia; species Thermobia domestica. The sequence goes on along the minus strand of NC_137457.1, from coordinate 298,549,367 downwards.
TCATCATTTTGTATTGGTAATTAAGTAAAAACACCAAATATTTTCTATTTTTCCATTTGACCCAAATTGCTCAATTATCATCCTTTTCCTTCTGTTTCCTGAAGACAATCTCAGCCATGAAAATCACTTCACTATCTTTCAATTCTTACTTTATGTTGAGGTGGACAACGTAGAAGAAACACGAAAGGAACAGAACAAACCTACTGAACAAGCATCATGACAGCCATTTTTGATGCTTTCAAATGAAGAAGGCAACACGAGGTTAATTCTAGAGGAAGCACCTTTATCAAAGACGTGAAGCCAGCCAACCATAGTCTCATACTACTTCTATGACCGAGGTGTCATACTGACAAAAACCCATCAGCATTCTGAAGAACATAGCTTTTATGCTTTCGTGAAGGAGAGAGAAATCGACGCTCGCATTCGAGTCCCTGTCATTTGGATACCAGAAACATGTGACGCTGTAGGCACTTATGCAGGGTTGTGTTTCATACCTTACCAGCTTATATAATGGTTCTACATGTGCATCATGGGTGAAGTACAGAAAATTATTTCCTTTATCTTACTTGCGTATCTTAGATCTTCTCTATTGAGAAACTAGCATGACTCATTTATTATGATTTTCAAATTTATTTATATAATTCCACTACTAATTCGATCCCAGATTAAATTCCCTGAGCCCCATCCCTTTATTCTCTTAGGGGATTCCTCCTGAAATATAGTATAGTACTGCAAAAATATTATATTCTTCTAAACTGCATTATAATCTATAAGGTCTTTCTAAAACCATTTATGTCATTGGATGTAAAACTTACGTTAGATGGGGGCGCGTTGGCTCAGTAATAGAGCGTTGATCTCTGGTGCTTGGGGTCCCTGGTTCGATCCCAGCTGTGGACTTTGGTGGACAAACACCTTGCTCGTGAGTTTTCTCGGGGTTGTCCCGTTTCCCACTTTCTTTCCACCATTTCATTCATTTCTCATCATCACCGTCTCCTTTAGCCTGACCGGCATAAGCGTGGGACGTAAAACAAGATTTCATTTCAATTTTTCACTTACGTTACACTTTCTAAGTAAATCATTTCTAGGAAAGTAAAATTTTGCTTGTAACTTTATTAATACTTTCTTTTTCCTTTTCAAGTCCCACTGATATGCACCGAGCCTAAGGGAGACAACGGTGAGGAGATCGATGATAAATATGATGACCCTAGAAGGAAACAGGAATACACAGAGGAAACCCATGCACAAAAGTTTGTCCACCACGAAGTTCACTCGGATGAAGCTGGGACAAAACCAGGAACCCCACAGGTCAAAGATTAGTGTTCTATAACAGATCAATCCTGTTCCAAGTTCTTAGTTTTCTTTCGGAATAATAATACCGTGTTCATATAGTATTCCACATTGAGGCACTTTTTATGTATGTTGCATCGTCGTCTCAATTTTGTTCTTTCTATCGTAGACCTCCAAACTCCCAACTTTTGTGATACTGTAACGCCCTTGGTTTGTAACACTGAATAAAAAGTTGATATTTAAAATTTTCATTTAGTGTGTTAATTTGAAACCTGTGCTATTTGATAAAATACAAATTTATAATTGCTCTGCAACAATTTAATCTGGTAGTGTTGTGGAGTACGTCTGAGACTGTCTCCATGTAGATATTTGCATCGTACAATCCTCAGGCGTCTTTTATCTGTTATTTCAAAAATTATAAGGACGTTTCAACATAAACGCTTCGACCTTTATATATAAATCTGTAGGATTTTTCAAAACTACATAATAATATTTTAGGGTATATTCCTGACATATAAGTAAGAAGAGAATTTCGTTTCTACCTTTGAAGGGACAGTGATAGATTTTGAGGGAATTCACATCGGTTTAATTTCTACTATCTATAGGAAGAATATTTACCTACTGTATTAATTCTTGTGTACAAGTATTAGTATATTACATGTGTTTGTTACCTTAGGTAGTAGTGATTATACTTAAATATCTACCAATGTACTTTCGTTGAAAGTTACCCTTTTAAAAGGATATTCTATAAGGCAATCTCATTCCTCCATAGAAATTAGCAATTATTTTTAACACGTTATCTACATCGACTAATAGCGACACTGAAGTGAATTATACTTTATTTAATAGTTTGTAGTCATCAAATCCACACAAGGAAATAAAACACTATTTTCGTAGCAACAAGGCCAAATATATGGTAATAATAAATTTAGATTCTGTAAGACGTCTTACTCTAAGCCATCTCAAATAGAATACTACTGGTCAAATTTTCTATGTATATTTAAAAAAGAAAAAGAAGAATTAGAAATGCTCCTAAAGTCGTTTTCAATTTATACATTGGGAGCTTTGCACTTATTATCATTCACGGGTGCTGATTTTGCCACCCCATATTTTCACCGTACTATATAACAACTTTATAAAAGTCCGTATTCTGGCATTATCTGGTTACTTTTATGGCTACTAATAATCAATCTTCTCAAAGGCTTTGTGAACCATGTGATGGAAGAATAGAACGACACCGGAGTCCAGTAAAGTAATCATGACTTTCATTGAACCAAGGGTATAACCATTCACTTTCCTTGGGAGAAATTTAATGAGGGTTTCCAGTGTGCTGTAAAATGTGAATGAATTCATGAAAGCATTGAACAACTGGTTAAAATAAGATAGTTGCTTTCGAAAAAGTATTTATATGCATTTATCTGAGTCATTATATCTTTGTCCTGAAGGTGCAGGCACTTAGGTAGTTATAATTTGAAAGAACATCCAAGTTTATATTAGCAACTCAGTGTATAGTTGTATATTTACTGGAGATGAATTTGTGATGACGAGCAAATCTAAGATTCCCTTCCCTAGGTTGACATCAAGCTTTACTACGCTGGGTAGCTTAGAACTTATGCATCCACTGCTACCCACAAGTAGATAGATTAAACAATAAGTATACACCTATTGCGCGGAACACCGAATTTCTTTACCAATTAATCATTGCTTGAAGGGTTTGCTATATGTTCATTAATATCACCCATAACAAATCGCTCATGACTTCTTAAATCTTTGGTGTTAGCAGTTTGCAGAGGACATAAGATAGAGAGTATCATGTATAAATCACATTCCATTTAAAATTTGACTTGCATATAATATTACAGATTGAAAGAGGATCCAAGCGCATAGGGATTCTATTTATATATATACTGGTGAATTGGAAATGATCGACAACTCTGTTTTTGAGAAAAAGATGTGTCCTAGAAATTTGGATTTCATCTCTTCATTATGCTGTGTACATAAATAGCAATTACTACTCAATCATGTTTTAAACCCCTAATAAAAACTTGTGTGAAACTCAAATGATATCTAATCAATGTCTTACGTCTTGAGAGTTAAATATACAGGGTGTCCCAAAATCAGCGACCCCGATGTTTAAGATCGTATAACTGAAAAACTAAATGAAATGAGAAAAAACGCTCTTTGCAACAGAAAGCCCCATATATTGAGAAAATGTTCAGACACAAACATGTTTCTTGCCATGCATGATTTAATAATAAACATTTAAAATGTTGCCAGAGTCGAAAATATTTTTGCAAATCGATTATACCTAATCACAGAAGCCAAGCCATAAATTTTTCCAACATTTCTCAATACTACCGAACAATCTGGATGCCCATATTTTGAATTTGACAGAAAAAGTACGTTACTGAAGTCTTACAAACATTGCACACGTGTACTATTGAGCTATTCACAAAATCCATGTTTTTTTACAATAATATGAACCACGCTGGCAACAGTGCTGCTTTCAAGTGTCACTGACATGGGTTTGACCTCTAGCTAGCACACTAAGGCACTTTTAATGAAAAAGGAGAAAGTTGATTTTTTTAAAGATAACGTACATACACCTTGCAACCCTGAAATGTAGCGATTATTTTTTTCATTTGTTAATATGCCTAGAATACTTGCAATCCAGTTAGCTGTTTGCTGTTCGATAGGTGATGTTGTCCACTTGTGCTGAAGTGCTTTGTTTTTCAAAATAAAATTCTCTACGCAGGAAAGAGTATATATTGTGGAATAATACTTCCGAACAGTGTCATATTCTGGATAAGAGAAGCGTTTAGTGTAAAATTCCGAAAGTCTCCTTTGCCACAGAAGTCAATCATTTTTCCCTGGTTCAAAGGTTTCGCGAAACTGGATCAGTAGCAGACAGGTTACGTTCAGGACGCCCCTCTGTTTTGGTGGCTGACGTTATGCAGCGTGTTGGAAAAGAATTGTGGTATCACCAAAAAAGTCAGAAAGCTCGCCTCAGGATGTGATTTACGCAAGTCAGCTGCTCACAGGGCTGTACGGAAGTTGAAATTTTATTAATATAGATTTCATGTTGTTTATGAATTTAAAGAGGTGGAGTTTGCGTTATTATCGTTGGTTCCAATCATTAATCAGAAGTGGTGTCAATAGGGCTGTACGGAAGTTGAAATTTTATTAATATAGATTTCATGTTGTTTATGAATTTAAAGAGATGGAGTTTGCGTTACTATCGTTGGTTCCAATCATTAATCAGAAGTGGTGTCAATGTTCTTAATATCGTGTTTTTTTTGTTTTTTTTTTTTTACCGACGAAGCGTGGTTTCAATTAGATGACTATGTAAACAGCCATAATTCGAGATTCTGGGCAACAGAAAACCCACATCGGTTATATGAACAACCCTTGGACTCCAAAAAAATCGGGATGTAGTGCGCAATATCGAGGTGTCGTATTGTCGGACCGTTCTTCTTTGAGACAGCAGTGGACACTGCTGTGTACGCAGATCTCAAATGCAGTTCGTTGCTCTATTGGAAGATGAACATGACGCTTGGCTGCAACAAGATGGAGAGCAATTTGCCACACATCCAACGATTCACTTCGTATGCTGCGCGAATTTTTTTTTACGATCGTCTGATTTCCAAAGATTTATGATCCAGTCGCTCTCCAGATGTGACGTCTGCTGACTATCTCCTGTGGGATTACTTAAAAGGGAAAGTACCCAAAATAAACCCAGGACCTTGAAGGATCTAAAAAAAACATTACACAGGAAATTAAGAATAACTGTGCAGTAACCAACAGAAAGGTGCCCGAAAATATCATAAAACGTACAAATTTATGTATCCAAAAAAATGGTGGACATTTTGAACACTTACCTTGAACATTTCATGTAATTTGTAGTCATTTGTCGATTTCAAAGTTGCAAGGTGTATGTACTTAATCCTTATATCCTTAAAAAATCAACTTTCTCCTTTTTCATTAAAAGTGCCTTAGTGTGCTAGCTAGAGGCCAAACCCGTCTGCAATGACACTAGACAACAGCAGTGTTGCCAGCATGGTTTATATCATCGTAAAAACATGAATTTTGTGAATAGCTCAAAAATACACGTGTGCAATGTTTGTAAGACTTCATCAACGTACTTTTTCTGTCAAATTCAATATATGGATAACGAGATTATTCGGTAGTATTGAGAAATGTTGAAAAAGTTTACGGGTATGGCTTCTGTGATCCGTATAATCGATTTGCAAAAAAAAAATTCCGACTGGCTACACTTTTAATGTTTATTATTAAATCATGCATGGCAAGAAACATATTTGTGTCTGAAAAGCTTCTCAATATATAGGGCTTTCTGTTGCAAAGAGCGTTCCTTATTCCATTTAGTTTTTTAGTTATACGGTCTTAAACATCGGGTTCGGTGACTTTTGGGACACCTTGTATGACTTTGTTAAATGGATGTATATACATTTTCGAAATCCAGTGTCACCACTTTAGAAGGACCCTTAACAGATTAGAAATCTATTCAGGTTATGCTATACCACATATTCCTAACCACCATTAGATTTCTAGCACGACAGCCAAATTTCAATACATTGCATCAATCATGGCCTTGCAATCCTTAGTTGAGGTAAGACATTTTTACTTACAGCACCCTTACAAAGCTAGTAGTAGGCCCTGATTTATATCTCGCCAAATCAGGAAAAATTATTGGAACCAGGGTCCGGCCCAAATTTTGGAAGTCTTACTTAATTTGGGGGCCAATGATTAATTTTGACTATTATTGGGCTTGATAATAGGATATGGACATGATAGTTTTAAAGGATCAGTTAGTATCCAGAGATCACTGTATATTTGAATCTGATTTTGGGAGGTTACTCTGATTTTTTATCATTATGACATCACATTTACTCGGCTAAATTCTGATTAGTGTGAAAAAGGCGTAGTACTGAAATATGATTGGTTAATTGTTACACTGACTTGTCATACTTAGTAAACGAGACAAGAATGAGCTGTTATCATATGAGTTCAAAACATTGTTAATGGTTTGAGCAATTTTAAAACTCTCAGCGTTTAGTTTTCAGTCCAATTCAGCAAGCACGTAGTTGATTGAAAACTTAATATACAGTACTGCCAGTTTCTATCTAAACTGCTCCGATTCTTTTAAAAACGGTTCTTTTTTGCTACAGCAGTAAGTTCTTCCAGTGAGTGCAAGAATTTTCAAATTAATTTACAATGATCCATACTGTACGTTTCTAAAGAACATTTACCAATTACTGTTTTTTCTTCACAATTCCCAAATTTAGGGTAGTCCTAGGTAATCCTCCCAAATCTTAACAGGGCAGCATCAATGCACCCGTGTACACGCACGCATATGCGCCGGGAATGGACCCTTGTACACACCCATATATAATGTAACTAGACCTCATCAGAGGGGATAAAATAGGTCAAAAACCTCGCAATTTACATTTTTGGCATATTTTACCCATGAAAGAAACGAGATGGTTCACATAAACTTACAGACGTACAAACCCTTGTTCTATGCTACCATAGCATACTTGAATTTGGCAATTTCCAAAATTTAATGGAAAAGGTCCTATCTGCGCATCCCAAAATTAAGGAAGTGTCCAAGGTATCCCAGCCAAAATCAAGAAAGCATTGACCTTTATGCTGTCATACAGTCATCAGCTCGCTTCAGTCAAGAAATATTCAAGATAGTCCACATGTAGCAGTTCAGGCAGATAGCCATTCGTATAGATGACGAATCCTTGTAATACGTCGTACGTGTGGGGATGGTTTCCCATTTCCATATAGTTGAATAATAGTCGCTTCAGAAGCCTGACTGCATGTCAGCAACCTCCCCATCCTTTGATGCAAGTGCTAGGTAAGGCTTTCGTCGGAGGATGTACGAAGCCAAAATAAGGGCGTATATTGAGTAGAGCAAATTTAGTTGCTCTTGCCATGACTACAAGTCTTATCCTCCTATAAGACGGAGTCTCGCAAAATATCAAGCTAAGGTCAGATCACGCGTCACATCAGAAATATTTCACTAATCATATTTCAAAGAAGGAAAAACTGAAGTGATTGGGATATGTAGCCTATTACCCTTCATACCGAACACCATACGTCGGTCCTCCATGGCGAGGAACAACAAACACTAGAGTATACTGTCCATCTACTCAGCTATGAACATCCGCACGTCTGTTATTGTATGCAAGACAGAAAGTCTTAGCGAAAACCACATTTCTCCATTCATATCGACAATACTCTCTGCCGATACCATTACAGACGTTCTCGGTGATGAAGGGTTTAGAGATAATCGCGCTGAAGGAATGTGTAAACTGCCTCCAACAATCGATTATTTACTTGTCTTGCCTTCACACAGAAGCAACGATGGCAGTGATTTATTCATTTCTAAGACTTCAATTTGAAATAGTTTGTAATCTGTCACTTCCTAAGTACGAAATAAACATAGACTATTATTGTATAAATAAATAAAGCTTAATAATGTTGGTAGCTAAATAGATAGTCAAATCTCTTAATTTCATGTGAGATGTTGAAGGAAAAGTATATGACACATTTTCATACACACAATTTTATAAACTAATATTTAGTGTAGTGTGGAAGGCAAATATCATTCCCGAATTTGTTTATTGTGTAGGGCCGCGGTGGCTCAGTGGTAGAGCGTTCACCTCTTGTGCTAGGGGTCTCAGGTTCAAACCCTGCTCCCGCCAAGTGAACTTTATGGTGGACAAACATCGTGTGCGTGGGTTTTCTCGGGGTTCTCCCGTTTCCTCCCACTTTCTTCATTCCACCATTTCATTCATCTCTCATCATCACCGTCTCCTTTAGCCTAACCGGCATAACCGTGGGACGTAAAACTCAAAAATTTCATTTCATTTCATTTTTGTTTATTGCGTATCTCCAATCATGTATTAGAAACGAAAACCATCTTCTAAAATCCCTGCATTTCCATCGTAGTCGTGATACTTTCGTTGCTAGATGGATAACATTCTCATCCCCGGTGTGAGAGACTCAAATTTTATTTCTGTTGGGGGTATGAAAACTAATTCCACGTAATATTTAGATCCATTTACGCTTTGGTGGTGAAAAGAGATTTCATCAAAACAACAAGGCAAGTTTGTATATACTTACAACAATTTATCAACCTTATTCATTCGATGCTTGACTTAGGTGTTATTATTTTGACCAAGAGAAAATAAACACTGAGGGCACACGAAGATTCTACACTAATATTTATGAAACCCTACCTATTTAGGTATTTATATCTTAAAGGATTCTAAACATCATAGGTTCCTGTAAAATCAGTGTTTCCTATGATTTCTATTGAGGAAAAGAATCTTAAGACTAGCTGTGTTTGGTAACATATTTTCTGTAAATGTGTATTCATCGATCTTTCTTGTACGTTGCAAATTTTAAATTCTCTATTTTATCTCTTTCTTGTAGTTTTCTTTCTAAATAGAAATGCAACCAAAGTTATAAATTCATTATGATAATACTTCACTTAAATCCATACAAGTACAAGGCCCTTTTCTGTAAATATACAATCATTGTTAATATCTCATGTAAAGAAATATCCTTGATTTTCGCAGGAATCCTCAATTATGTGCCTACCTATTGTCAGCTCATAGATGTAGTCACTAGCCTCTTCAAAAGTTCTAGAGAATTCTACCAGTTCATGTATAAATCGTATTCTGGTAAATTTCACTGCACAAGTCCTAACGTATGCGTTGATATCCCGGCTGAGAGTATGTTGATATCATTGTTCTTCAATTTACGAATATTAACTACACAAGAAGGGATGTTTGTCAACCACTAAAAGCTATTATTTCAGTCAACAAATCCAAAACTCATTCAAAATATTCCGCCCAAAATTTCCTTAAGCAGCGATAATTTCTTACATCGAATTTTGTTTGATTCTTCTCGATAATTTTCTTAATGGCTTACTGACCTTCAATTGCAAAGATGATACTCGAAAACAAAACAGTTTACTGATCGTATTTAGCTGCCTCTTTCTGTGACCGCCATTTTTTAGTTTCTGTTCATATCCTAAGGTAGATACACAAAAATACTTATGTATACTTTAAAAGGTATTCTAATCTAACATAATTTTGCTCAGTTTGAAAAAATGATCTATGAAACAAATCAGCATTTCCCTCAACCAGTTGAAAAGAAAGTGTCCATATTCGTTTTCGACTAAGTCGTACCTTTTCAAGCTGGAAAATTTGAGTATATTTTCGTGTTCCTTGGAAATTAATATTTCTACGTTACTCGCGTTTGAACGATTTCATTCACCTCAATTCACCAGTTCCATTACTTATATGTTTGTTTGGAGAAGAAGAATTTCTATAAAGCTCTTTGCGCATCAGCTCATCTCTAGCCGGAAGTATGATCTACTCCGTGTAACGTATTTACCTGTAAACTTAGAGCAAAATATGCAATTTACAGTTCAAATTTATGGATCAGTTTTGGATTCTATGCACTGCCCACAACTTTACAGGATATACATCTCCAGCTAGAACTTAAATACATTTGTTAACTATAATTGTGAATTGTATTACACCGATTGATAACAAATTTTCAGGACGCAACTTACCTTGAAAGAATCGATGGTGATCCATTCAGGTGGTACCGCACATATTTGTGAATATTGTGGCCAAACTTTTAAATATCAATCTTCATTGAGAAGACACTTACTGTCTCACACAGGTGAGAAGCCATATAAATGTAGAGAATGTGGTAAATCCTTTACTCGCAACTTCAAAATGAAATTACACGAACTAATGCATACAGGTTCAAATCCATTTGAATGTGTTGAGTGTGGAAAGGCTTTCAGTTGTAAATCTGCATTAAAACTTCATACATTAAGACATAGAGGTGTAAAACCATATCTCTGCACAGAATGCGGTGACACGTTCAGTAGTAAGTCTACTCTAAAAGTACACACATTTATTCACACTGGAAATAGACCACATGCTTGTCAAGTATGTGGAAAGGCATTCACTGTAATTTCCAAATTGAGATTACACATGCAAACTCATACGGGTGAAAAGCCGTATGCGTGCAATAATTGTAACAGAGCTTTCACTCATAAAATGACATTAAGACGGCATATGCTGACGCACACAGATGAGAAGCTATATGCTTGCCTCCAATGTAATAAAACGTATACTCAGAAATCTTCACTAGAAAAACACAAGCTAAACCATACTGGTGATAGACCATACGCATGCCAAGAATGCACCAAAACATTTAGCGATAAGTATGCATTAAATGCTCATAACCGAACACATACTGGGGAAAGGCCCTATGTATGCCAATATTGTGGCAAGAATTTCAATGCTAAATCTGCTTTGAACCGACATACGTTGTCTCATACACGTAAAAGATTATATGCTTGTGAAGAGTGTGGCAAGTCATTCGTTCAGAATTCTACGTTGAAAATACATAAGCTATCACATACAGGTGAAAAGCCACATGCATGCCATACATGTGGCAAGACTTTTACTGTTAAGTCGGCTTTGAAAAGACATACATTAACACATAAAATTTAGAAATTACATGCTTGTTAACATTTTTGAAATACACTTCGCAATAAATATACAGATGTCGCACTTCATATATTATAAGGTAATTTTGTATTTAATGTTGATTAATGCTCAAGCGTGAATAGTGATTAATATTTAAAAGTGAAAGTAATTTCGTAAATGAATTGGTGGATAGAATATAGTTCTGTGACAAAACTTCTTACTTTTAAAACACTTATACGAGATATGAAGTATTTATACGTTTTAAATACAGCTATGTGTACATCATTATTTTATATTCATTATTAGCATTATTTTCAAATATAAAGAGTTCATGATTTTTCTTCTACCAGAATCATATGAAAATATTGTGAGAATTCAGTCTAAAAGATTTATCCTGTAAAACCGACGAGAGTCAAAAGTTACGAATTATGACTTTGATCTAATTCTGGGACAAGAAAGAAGATATATATTTCTTAGCGATTTTCTGAAAATAATGATAACTTGAGAACTTTCACAATTGTTACTGTAAATATGTAATACGATGAATACGAAATTGAACATTATAATCGTCCTATGACCGGAACAAAGAAGCGTCTTTGAACATTAACTGCGGAGCCTAAATAGGTATGTGAGCGGATATCACTCAAATGCATCTCGTACATGCATGTCATAAAGGAAATCCAATAGCTATCCTGGAATATCTTACGCAGCATCTTCGCCTACCTTCTTTGTACGTTAATGTATCGCCTGGACTATAGTAGCTAAAGAAACTGTAGAAGCACGTTTTGTTCACTAACAGTCACTGAGGTGCCGTCGAAATATTCTCTAACAAGTAAACCTTACGTTTAGGTGAATCGAGTTGCTGACTGGGACACATATGAGAAAGTAGTACTAATTGTGGTCAGTATTTCAGTGAAGTTGTAGGTGCGAAGCTCCAGGGGTTTAGGAGATACTGCTACCAGAACATCACATGGAAGTACAGAATAGTCTTCATACAGTTGGAGGTAAAAGCTCTGTAAGAACTCTTGTAACGACAAAACGTGAATGACAAATATATGGGTACATATTAGGACTAGAGGGAAGTCATATAGTAAGGGTATATCTGACGGCGGCCATCTTGAAATCCGCCATTTTGAATTAAGGTTAAGTTTTTAAAATAGGAATAGGGTCATGTGATACACGATTTAAGGCGCAAATGTAATCATAAAAACAATGGTGACATTAATTTTGATTTACGCGCAATTGGTAAAAAGTTACAGGGAAATTAAATATTGATGCATCATATGTATTAGTCCTTTACCCCACCTTGTAAATTTTGTTAATGATAATAATGAAACAAAAAGCAGGTGGATAAATATTAGGTCTATGGTAAGAGTTGCCTTGATGGCGGCCATGTTCAAATCCGCCATTTTGAATCAGACAAAAGTTTTAAACAAAACGCATAACATTGACACCTTATTAATAGCAAATTTTACCATAAATCCAACGGTATAACCATTTTTGCTTTATCATTAACCAGTATTTGTTATCGCATAAACAAGTTACTGTTTTAAGGACAAATTACGAAAGTAGAATTTAGTCATAGTTGAACTTGGGTCTTTCTTCCAGAAAAGTCTTCAACTAGTACAATCAATATGTAGTTCAGAAAAGAGTGCATAACTTGCACAAATGCTCCGCTGACAGTGAGCACACCTGACAAAGGCAATCGAGTTACACTTGACACATTTGTGTTTTAAAATTCCGTCAAAGCAGTAGTCGTAAGGATCCATTTAATTTTGTGCTGGTTAATGATAAAGCAAAAACGGTTATACCGTTAGAGTTATGGTAAAATTTACTATTAATAAGGTGTCAATATTATGCGTTTTGTTTAAAACTTTTGTCTGATTCAAAATGGTGGATTTGAACATGGCCATCAAGGCAACTCTTACCATAGACCTAATATTTATCCACCTGCTTTTTATTTAATTATTATCATTAACACAAAATTTACAAGGTGGGGTAAAGGACTAATACATATGATGCAACAATATTTAATTTCCCTGTAACTTTTTACCAGTTGCACGTAAGTCAAAACTAACGTCACCATTGTTCTTATGATTAAATTTGCACCTTAAATCATGTATCACATGACCCTATTCCTGTTTTAAAAACTTAACCTTAATTCAAAATGGCGGATTTCAAGATTGCCGCCGTCAGATATACCATTACTATGTGACTTTCCCCTAGTCCTAATATGTACCCATATATTTGTTATTCACCTTTTGTCGTTACAAGAGGTCTTACAGAGCTTTTACCTCCAACTGTATGAAGACTATTCTGTACTTCCATGTTATGTTCTGGTAGCTGTATCTCCTAAACCCCTGGAGCTTCGCACCCACAACTTCACTGAAATACTGACCACATTTACTACTACTTTCTCATATGTGTCCCAGTCAGCAACTCGATTCGCCCAAATGTAAGGTTTACTTGTAAGTGCACTTACTCTATGCAAGGATAGAGTTTATAAAGGTTTTGGCTTTTATGATTACTTGGTTGATGAAGAACGAAGTCCTAAGTCTAGATAGGTGTCTCTCTATTGTTTCTGTACATACGACATTATGTTCGTTTATATATCCCAAATGTTATTGCCTTCTTCCCAAAACCGATTTTGGGGCCAGTCCTCATCATCAATATGATTTCCGTCATGACCAGGGATATTCAAATCAGTTATTAGAGGTACAAGATAACGCAACTCAGTGCTAGTTCAGAGTTGGGTAAACAATGACAGCGTCAGGAAGTGCATACGCCTTTTGGATGTTTTCCCACATACAAAATATATCGGATCGATTTCTTCTCGCCTCAGAAAAGGTAAAGACGTTTCCCGCATGAGGCGTGGAAGAGCCTTACGTGCAGGTGTGAGAGAGGAGTAAAGCCTGAAGAAGAATGAATGAACTCAGTTAAATAAATTAGTCCAGATGCGATACGAAACTTCAAATCTGGAGCTAATACCGTAAAGGATGTTGCAGAATTACAAGGAAGAGAAAACAGAAGCACTGTGTTTAGGAATGAAGATGGAGTGGAAATAAAGCGAAGAGTCTATAAAATTTGTATAAGGTACTGTATAGTGGAACAAATCAACAAGGTAAACATGGGGTAGGAATTGTCCTGTCTACTCAATAAAGTTTAACTATAGTTTGTGTAAATAGCAAAAGTAATAGAATAACGAGAAAAGAGAATGTTGTTTCTAGAAAAGAAATTTTTAAGGGACTAGCGATTGTAAATGATGGACAATAACAAATTTTGCGCTGGCATCTCATATGGCTAGATACAACACGCTCTGCCACGAGAATGTGAAACAATTATTTACATATAAACATGGGATAAAGCACAATAGATTTCACTTTATGCAAAAACAGGGGTAAAAGTGGATCTGAAAAGATACGGGGACAAATGATATCACGCCGCCCCTGTATCTATCTTTTCCAATTATAATTTCTTTTACAAATTGGAACGCTATAGATATTTTCTGAAAGTGGGTAGACTGCGTCCCCACGTCTTCCTCCTCACTTTTACCCCTGTGCCAAAAAAAAAACACTTCCAAAATAATGAATATTGTAAAATCGTGAACTTAATTGTCATTGCAACACAACACACGCACATAAAAGAATTGCAAGGAGAATTATACCTCAAAGTAAGTGGTGCAAACTCAAATCTAATATATGAGTTCAAAGAAAAAGTATTGAAAGACTGCAACTCATAAAAGCAGTCTACAATGTCTGGAAGATAAAGAGTGTGGTCCTTAAACAGAAAGGGGGAAATACGAGGGCCGTTCAGAAAGTAAAAAACGATTGCGCATCGCGCTCGGCGCTGATCCCTCACCATTGCGACCGCCTGCGCAGGAGTTATCTTCTTCCTTCACCTCAGTGTAAGCCGAGTCTCAATGTTGTGCGGTCACGCTACTTGTTTTTGCAGCGATTCACAATAGCAGTGACAATCAAAAATCCCGCCAAATGTGAAGTACGGAGTGTCATTCGCTTTCTGAACGCGCAAAATGTTAAGCCTATTGAAATTTATAGGCAAATAAAGAATGTTTATGGTGATGGTGCAATAACAAGTCATCAGTGAGGAAATGGTGCATTATGTTTAATCAAGGAAGGACCAACGTGCATGAAAAGATCGGAGTGGGAGGCCATCACTTATTACGAAAGAAGTGAAGAATCAAAGAAAAAATTCCCGAAAACTTCACTTATTCCCGAAACTTACGGAATTTTTGGGTGGAAAACAGTTCACAAAGGATGAGGAACTCAAGCAAGCAGTGACAGCCTGGCTGATGAGCTGCAGATCTTTAGCGGCAGATGAGTATACCATCGGCGTTGAAAAACTGGTCCCACGTTCTAACAAGTGTCTTGACAACTATGGCGATTACAGAGAAAAGTAGAGTAAGGTCCTGTGGTTTTGTAAATAAAATGTGCTGATATCTTCTGTTTTTATTTAACCATGCCAAAACGTTCTTTACTTTCTGAACGACCCTCGTACATATTAAGTAAGAGTTCAGGAAATAGCTCTTTAGCAGATAAAGTCCCCATTTGTGGAAAGTAAGCAAAACGAAAGGAATACCAAATTTAAAAAGGGTTAAATCACGATCTAATGATGATCGAATACAATACCGACTAACACAGCACTAAAAAAAAGAAGAAAAAAGCAAAATCAGAGGTTGGTGTAAAGTGCTTGAAACTAGCAAATATGAGGGAAAACTTCTAAAAAAATACGGCACAATACAAATCAACAAATGATTTTTCTTATAAAGATATAAAATTAATGTTGAAAATAATAAAGGAGTTGGAAAGTCTATTATAATGACTGGTAAATGAAGGAAACTCGAGAATATTTTTCGAGGGCGGTGTATCATATTAAGGATTTGCAGAAAGCATAACAAACGAAGGAGTAATATTACCGTTAAACAAAATGAAAATTTCCAAACTACGTGCCCCAGATGAAACACCTGAAAGTATGGAAAGCCCTCGGCGAACATAGAATATATAAATACTTTAATGCAAGATATATATATATATATATATATATATATATATATATATATATATATATATATATATATATATATATATATATATATCGAAGGAATAGTACCCAAAGAGTCGAGAGAGTATAATAATATCAGTTTCAAGGATAAATGTGGTATTCAAGATTGCAATATCATGGAGGGATTAAGCTGCTGTCCCACACAATGAAGATTAGGTAAAGAGTTATTGAGAGACGGCTTCGCAAAGAGACACCAATAAGAAGATTATATTTCGAATTCGTGCTCGGTTGGGAAAGTGATTTTTGCAATAAAACAAATAATGAAAAATACCAAGGAAAAAATAAAACTACCTGTAGTTTATCGACCTGGAGAAAGCTTCTCACAGAGTATTGCATCGCGAGATCTGTGTATGCTAGATAGGAAAAGATCAACCAGAGAAATATGTTCGCTTCCCCCAAGCAATGTATGAAAAGGGTAGGATAGGTGTCAAACCAGAGTAGGCTTCATGGACTAAATGTTTCTCAGATTCACGTTACGTCAAGAATCTTCCTTGAGCACGTATGCGTTCAAGCTATTTATGGTTGTCCTATCTAAAGCTACTAAACACCTTGGTGTGCTGTTTGTATATGACATTGTCTTATGCAATGATAACACAAAAGAATGGAGAAAACTGGAAAACTGAAAATTAACAATCAGTAGAAAGAAAGCAATATATATAAATTTCGGAGATGGATAGGAAACCGTGCAGATAGAAAGTAAATACATTTCAGTATCTAAGATCAAATAAGATCAAAAGTTCAGATGCGGAAAAAGAGCCCAGAATTATGGTAGTATCAATGAACTGGAAGAAAATATTAATTGCTACTTGTGATAAAAGTATAAGTGTCAAGGTAAAAAGAAGAGGCTACAACACTCTATTAAGGCCTCTAACGTTTTACCCCTACGCCAGAATCATGGGGAGTCAGGAAAGCACAAGACCAAAAATTAAAGTGGTCGAAAAGGAAAAGCTCAGATAGGAGTATCATGTCAGGTTGGTAAGCTGAAAGACGGAAGAAGTAGCGCTTAAGTGACATTCGAAGGAAGTACAAGAAAGAATACTCTGATGTGGCCAAGTTATAAGAAAATATGGCGACTATTTATGCAAGAAAATGAGGAACATGGAAGTTGAAGGCAAAAGACGAAGACGAAGGAACATAGATAAGAAGAGATATTCATGCTGGATAGCACATGTACGTTTCTAATGTCCATTCTATTCAAACGTTCAAATCTTTTCATGATATTCGTAATGTACCGTCGAAGCTGTCAAACATACTTCATCGTCGTGGGTCTACAGTCCCACAGAAACGGATATTATTTTCCCCAATTCTTCGAAAACAGCAGAGCAAATTAAGTTATTATACAAACTCTGTATGTACAATTTCTTTTCCTTTCCGATTCGTTTCAATAAGTGAATGCTTCATTGACTAGCGTGAATTCTATTCTTTCCAAAATATACCATAATATTAAGAGCGTAGCACGAAAAATCGCAAAGGACGTAACGTAGAGTTTTATCTTAAGCTGCTTATGTTTCTTTGGGATACATTTTCATTACAACATCCTATCCAACAAAAATATTTCGTTTATAAAAATATTCTCACTGGAAACGTACACGCAGCTATGACGCTCAAAGATAGCCTCAAAAGGATGCACACTATTTACAGTGTATCACAGTCTATGTCACGGAGATTTGGAGATTATCATTGCTGCAAAACGCAAACGATAAGTCTCGGCCTCTTCCCTAACGTGTCATTTCTGTACTAGTTCCAATTTCTCTTAAAGGATACGTGACACATACTTATTGTAATGTTGAATTATTAGTTCATTTTGAAGAAAATGATATACGAAACATAGCAGGAGCAATATTTTTTTAAAATTTTCTGTCTTTTTTCAATTTAATGGTTCAGAAATATTTTCTCCACCATATTTTCCGGCAAGCGTATACTAGGGCAAGGAGTATTTTTAGATGTACTTTCAGGCAGGTACCTGAATTTTAGGCCCCAATAATTTTACGTAAACAATTAAAAAGGAACTTTTTCGAGGATTAGGGACATTTTTCTGAATTCATGGATGCGTCGTATATAACCAAAATATTCAAAACCCTAATTTACTTTAAATAACGAATAAACAATGAAACTAAGGTAGAGTAGGAGTAGGATCGTCGTAAGTGATTTTTTTTCCATTTCTCGAATGTTTATTTTCTTATCTACTAACTATCCTTGTTGAACTATTATTGTTTATGCGCATACGCTCCGTTGATGACGCACCTATTCCCGACAGACGCATCCCCATGTAGGCCCCTGACTCAGTTGAACAGCATTCTCGCTTTTGATGACCAATAGTTTTTGTGCCATACGTCTGTACATGTATTTAAACCCGTACCGAGAACCCCACAAAGCAAGAAACAACTTCTAAGATACTACAAGTTAATTTCGTTATAAAATAATTACATATATTATAGCACGATAAAGTATAATTATTTCCAAGACACTTAAGTTGGCACGCATACTATCAATCTGTACGTATTATTTTGGGCATACGCCAGTGTCATAACAGTCCAGAATGTCATTTTAAAACAACAAACGTTAACCCTTAGTTGGTAACATCCAAAAAATAACCTATAACAGTAACATCCACCTGAGAGACGGACACACAATTGAGACGTTTGAAGCCAAAGTGGTGAAAGTCAGTTTTAAATAATCTTTAGTTACACCCAGAAAATTGATTTTACGTAACAAAGTTCATAAACAATATGAAGCAATCGTAATTCATTTGTGGGTGTACCCGTGTGTTCAATGCAACATGCTTCACCGCTGAGAATCCTTTTCTAAACATATAACTTGTAAAATTTTATCAACACATATATGCATCCCAGTAGAATATGTCGTTTGGTAATTAGAAATGAACTTATTGAAAACATTAGACACTGCTGCTGGAGGATTCTTTCTTTTCCTTCGTTCAAGAATAGATGAATCATCAAACCTAAGGGCCGCATGAACTCCAGTGCTGTCAGTTGATAAAAGTGACACCAAGCTCTCACGCTCCGACTTGAAAATGGAGCATAAAGCCATCAAACCAATAAGCGCTTTAATTTCAGCCAGAGATGTGCGTCTACGCGTAAAAAACGATAGTTTACGTTTACGTGTCAACTATGCGTAGACAATGTAAACAACGTAGACTATGTAGAATATGTCAACAACATGTAATTTAATATGGCATCGTGGAGAATAAAGGATCTTTATTTTGTCGTTACCTTGCGAAATTGCGTACAAAATAAAATGCCTAGACCAGCGAATAGTAACTTTCGAATATTTAGTTTCGTCTTGATGAAGGAAAATGAAATATTATGCATTTTGTAAAATATGCAAGAAAAAATTGGCAAATACAGCAGATTCAAGACTGAAAGCCCACAGGTGAGAATTAGTTTTGTAAATTTCATTATAAAAGCAGTGCTCGAAGTGGAAAATCTAAGAAAGTGGTATGTGCAGAGCAGAGTAAACATACAGATTAGATAATTCCCTCTACTTTTTATATGTTAGTCGTTTCCCTAATCTTTCCCTGCACCGAAGCAAAACAACTGAATGAGGAAATATGAACAAACGAGCAACGAAATTCTTCCTTACATTTGATAGTGATTGTCTACATAGTTTACATGGGAAAAGGTGTAATGTAGATTACGTATAGATTACAGTAGACAATCGCGTAGACGTAAAATTATAGTTTACGGCACATCACTGATTTCAGCCTTATCAGTATTCTTATAACTTGAGGAGGAGTTACGAACTTCCTTCTCATCACTTCAATTTTACACTAATACGGTCCACAGTTTCATTCAAAAAATCATCAGTGAAGAATAAATGCCAGATGTGCTCTGGATTTGGAAAATTCCCTAACTGATTCGCGGGTCCTAACCATGATGACAATTTAATTTTTATCATGTTTTCCTTGGGTGTTATAAAACCCAAATTTGGCTTCTTGCAACTCCATCTGATACAAATATTTTTTGCATCAGTCAGTTTCTGGTGTACTTTCGTATTATTCAGATCGTTGCTCTGACCAATGCTGTATCCTTCATCAGATTTATTATTGGCTTCATTAAACTCTATTTCTGGATTGCTTTCATTACCTGTTTCGTATAAATGATCTTGTTCGGGCACATTCGAATCATCGGATCCGTAATCATAATCAGTTTCTGATCTGTAGCCATCTCTAAATGTTCTATAGCCATTTGTAGTATAGCTCTATTCCTTTGTCGTAAGTTATATCTTTGCTACTTGAGATCTTAAAATGTTTAGATTTTCGAAACGAAAGAAACACCCAATATTAATAATTGTCAGTATAAAGTAATATCCGCATCTTAAACGGACAAAATATATTTTTTACAGTAATATCCGCTTGAGAGACGGGCTGGAATAACTTTATACACATCGAAGTTCGCAACAATGAGCTAGACACGCGACCACCTGCAAAAAAAAAAGCACAGTCAACCAACAACTGAAGCACAAGTGAAATATCAGATCATATCACGAATATGCGTACCAACTCTGAAGAAAAAAATCTCGTACATCCGCCTGGGAAACGGATATTACTAAGGGTTAAATATATGTCTTTTAATTTGGCAGACCTGCAACTAATATTCGTGTATAATAAATTCTCAATATTTATATCTATTGTTGCTTCCAAATTTAATAATTACTATGGACGTGCAAACACTGCAAGTTCATAATTAAATCGTGTATATTATCAGTACGATTACTCGGATATTCGCAGTATTTTCCCGCGCTAATTTTTGCTTTTGTTTATTGTGACAAGACACACTTTGAACATCATAAACACATGAAAAAGATTCATAAAGATGTTAATTCAACAATTGTTGGTCAATCCCACGACACGAACATAGTTATTTTGTATTTTTGTGCAATCAACTCGGGAGCTGATTAGCTACTGAATGCTCTTGAATTGGATTACATAGAACAGGATCCAGACGAAATCTCTTGAACGAAACTATTGAATTCAAGAGAAAATGACGGATGTGGTGTCGTCTTTTTCACAAAATATTCTTCAGTGGTCTCGGGCAAGACTTGATCAAGCTTTGTCATCGTGAACAAACAGCATAAGATGTACGAAACCGTGTTATATACGGTCATGAAACAGTGGAAAAAGTTAGAAAATAATACTTATAATCGGAAACTTTGAAATAAAATGAAAGCTGCATTGCAAATAATTCGGACAGAATCTGGAAAACGAAAATCGTCTAGTTTTAATGAAACGTGAAGTGAAAAAGCTTATCATTGATAACGTGAAACTAAAAGTATACAGCGGGCAATACGTACCTACGCAAAATGCTAATACTTTCGAATTTACGCCCAGTAGCCAGTCAAGAAATCATAAATACTACAGTAAAAATTAAATAAGTTTTTCGAGTTAAAATAGATTAAAATAATGTAATGGATTCACCTCCTCTCCTCGAGGTTTCCTAGATCTCTGCTGTAACTTCCCGAAAACTCACTCGGGTTTGATACAATATTAAGGAAAATTTCTTTGATATTATACCACAATCCGCAGTGCTTAAGATTAAAGTCTGTCAAGATAAAAATGCGTAGCTTTCTTCTTTATGACATTTTGAATACATATCCAGTATATATGCATACAGGAAAGACTGAGATTAAATTTTTATGATAATTTTCTTGGCAAACTTCAATTTTGATAGGTATAAATTTGTTATATGTATATAAAAAAGTCAAACCAAGCAACACTGTTTTATGTTCAGAGGCAGTTATTTAAGATGACAAATTAGAAATGTGGAAAATTTTTGAATAAAAGTTGAAGATAATTTTATGAGCTTTAAAATGAGGTATTTACTTTGCCTTTATGTAATTTGATGTAGAAAACTCAAAGATTTCATTTCATTTTTTTCTACATAATATTTATTATATGTCTTACTATGTACCTTATGTATACATTATTAGAAAACTAAAAAGTTTTCTACATCTTCAATATCGTTCTCAGGTTCATTTTCTGTATTTTCACACTCAATCCCGAGACAGTTTTTACACATATGAGAACATTGCAGACCAGCAGAATCACATTCACATTTACGACAAAGGTCCATAAACCGTGAGAGTTGAATTTTGATGAAAATTACTGACAAGATTCAGTTTGAGTTGCTAAGTAACGTAGTAATAGTCACTCGATGCGCAATGCTTCGTTGAACTGCTACACCGACGCCATCTTGAAATACAGTAGGCAATGTCCAAGAATACCCTTTTGGCACAAAAATGAAAAAGCTTTTGGTAGATCTGACTTTAACATTGTAAATCAGGGTAGGGCATCTATATGTGGGAGTACTTCTAGTGCATGATCGCCATCTTGAAAGGCGCCATATTGAATCGCGGTCAAATATGATAAACGGCAAGGGGGTCATGTGGGGTATCAAATAGCCCTGGAATTAACTTCTGAATCCATTTTCGTAACCAAAGTTTACTTATCTGCTTTCACTTCAGAGTTAAGAGCTCCCTCACCCACAGGAACATATAAAAAGTGTGCAAGTTAAATTTGTGTTATGAAATGCTGTCGTGCGAGCAGTTGCAGGATTTTAACTAACGCAGTCACTTGATGTACAATAGCCACCATACCAATCAGATTATGAGCCTAGTGAGAGAAATCGTTAATTAAATTTAAATGTCTGTAGTGAAAAATGGAATAGCAGCACTGTGACAAATTATACCTTTTTCGAAGCGCGCTGTATATATATATATGTGTGTGTGTGTGGGTGTGGGTGTGTGTGGGTGTGGGTGTGTGTGGGTGTGTGTGTGTGTGTGTGTGTGTGTGTGTGTGTGTGTGTGTGTGTGTGTGTTTGTTACGATTATGCATAGTATTTAAATGCCGTAATATAAGTTAGGTGCAACGGCACATATGAGTTTACAAGGATATATCTTGAAGTTATTAGAAAATTAATACGAAAATAATAGAAAAATTATTAGAAAAATAATATAAACTGGCTCACATAAGCAAATATTAAACTACTAGTCTTTTGTTCTTCAGTTGTGATGATGGAGATCCATAAGCAAGTGATTGGCACACATCGTGGAGGAGTACAAACACTTAACAAATACACTTTCGTCACAATCTTCATGACCACAGACAGTATTTTCTACTTTGCAACATAGTCTCCAGAACATTTGTAAATGAACCAACTATTGCTTTTGTGACGTACCCACATTTCTGCCATGCATTTGCAAGCATATCCTTTAGAACTGGCGCACAAAATTGATGATACACAACAGAATACATTTTCAATATGAAAATTGTGTCATATGACTTGTTCGGTGTACCACAACGAATTTATGTCGAAAATAGTCCTCAAGTCTCCGATTTACCAGCTTATATTGCCGAAAAAGGTATGTATCAAGAGGCTGAATAAATTTTGTGGTCTTTGGGGGTATAACTTCAGCACGAATGTTTTTCTCCATGTAACAATTCTCGCACGTCTTCACCCGTCTGTCCACTCAACGAGTCAAGCAACAGCAGGGAATCTTCTTTCACATCAGGAATAAACACGTCTTTTAGCTACCGTTTGACGTGTTCGCAAGTGAGCTTACCTGATTTCCTTGCATCAATAACAATGTTGAAAGGTGTCTGTCTACCTAACTGTTGTTTCACTTTGGGTCCGAACACGCCTTTAGGCTTCTTGAAGCATATATATGTATGTATGTGTGTGTGTGTGTGTGTGTGTGTGTGTGTGTGTGTGTGTGTGTGTGTGTGTGTGTGTGTGTGTGTGTGTGTGTGCCTAGCCGTACTGGGGAAATGTGAATTTGGATGGTGTATGCGTGGGATATTGAGTCCAAAGACTGGACCACTGCTATAGTATCACGCTCACCTATTTCTGACAGAGTGGAGCAGAGGTCATTTCATACTCAAACCTAGACTGATCAGTATTAAAGATACGTTCACTATTGTACGGTTTCTCATGTATTATTCTATTAATTTTAATCACAAAATTTTGGGCATTATCAAGAAAATTTTGGGCCCCTTCGTTTTCAAGCTCTTTCTTAAATTTGTTAATGAAACCACGAGAAGCACGGAATGGATAGTTCAGTTTCCTCTCTGTCAGTAACATCCACGCTTTTAAATGATAATCATGTACCGTAAGTCTTTTAGTGCGAGGTGCTTTGTTATGGAACTTCAAAGCCTTATACACAAACGCCACATTTAAATTTCTTCGTTGCAGCTGCAACAGTGTTACGTTTCCCATTCCTTTTCAGTAATGCAAACGTGCTCCTGAATTTGTTTGTATTTTTAACGACAGTTTTTGTTACACGTACAGATTTAGTCCAGCTTGGATATCACATTTCATACTCGCTCGTAGAAGGTTCATTGTCACTTTTTGATGGACTAGTTATCTGTTCCAAATTCATTTCGTTTGTCGAATCTTCATGCTCACTCTCTGTGTCACATCTAATGTCACTAACCGTTTGAGAAACGTCATCATCATATTTGCTTGCTATCATTGCAAGCAATGTACCTGCAAATGTCTTATCTTCTACCGCATTCTCACGACACTATATTTTTCCACCACTGCTTGGTTTAAAATGTTGACTACGTTCATCGGATTAATTGGTCGCATTTTCTGCACGGAACGAATGTTTCACTGGTCCAACAAATGCGTTCGTACCGAACGTCACACGCCTGCCCGCACCAAAATTGCTGTACTACTACCGTTTGTCATTCGAAGACAGACACCATACACATCACTACACACCCATGTTGCAGTTGCCTGTAGGAAAGCACTCTAAATTTCGCGTGCCATGTCTTAAAACCCTAAACAATAGTCTAAAGTCAAGAGAACTGATAAGTCTACTTTGTCAGTTTTCAATAATACGGAGTACAATATTGAGGAAATTCAACACATTCCCAGAGTATTTCAAACACGAAAAAGAGCCATACATATCATTGTGAGTGTTAAAGCAAATGAATAAACAAGTCCCAAAATGGATTTCTTGAGTTGTCAAGTACGTGATTTAAATAATAAATAAATCCTCGGATTTTAAGGAACACTTGCTACAGTTAGTTAGTTATCACAGTTTTGATATGAAAACTAGTGTTGCCCTTATTATAAGCGAGTGTTTTATCGTTAAAGCTGGAAAGATGCAGATATTTAATTATTATTGTAGGAAAAAGCAAGAAAGAAGCTTGTTCTATAAATTGCAACTTGGTATTGAATCTTGTTATAATCTATATTGCCATCTATTTTTTAGCAAGGTGTGTATGCATTCTCTGATCACTAATAGCAGAACAGACACAAGAAAAGTGAATCTAAGTTTCCAGTTCTATCTTCTAAGAATAGGCTGTTAATTTAAATCCCCTTCATAGTTCAATGCTTCAGCGATAAATCGATTTTATTTAGACAAACTGACAATAAATGCATTACAATATTTTAACTTCGTAATACGCACGGTAAATTATAGGTTGTCAAGTATGAGTATTGGAAAAGAACGCAATATTCTGCAACAATGAGGGTATTTGTGTAAGATTTCAAGATTGGAGAAGAATACTTAACACACTATAAAGGACCATGTAAAATTGCCTAAAATAGATTTTTGGTTTGATTCAGTTTAACGTCCCACACTTGTGCCTGCTACGCTAATGCAGACGTGGACCTATTGATTAGAATCGAATCCGAACCATTTTGGTAATTCAACAAATATGCACCAGTTTATAGCATTTTTATAATATATATATTCGAACAATTCCTTCGGTATTCTCTGCTCGTCAGTACTATTAAACGCGTGTTTCATCGACCATCAGTCTATTCCATCGCACTTCGAAATAGGTATAATTTGTAGCATGCTGCTGTTCTATTTTTCACTAGAGGCATTTAAATTTAATTAACGATTTCTCTCACTAGGCTCAAGATCTGATTGGTATAGTGGCTATTGTACATCAAGTGACTACTATTGCATTAGTTAAAGTCCTGCAACTGCTCGCACGACCGCATTTCATAACACAAGTCTAACTCGCATAGTTTTTATATGTTCTTGTGGGTAAGAGATCTCAACTCTGAAGCGAAAACAGATATGTAAACTTTTGTTACGGAAATGCATTCAGGAGTAAATTCCAGTGCTACTTGATACACCACATGACCCACTTGCCATTTATCATATTTGGCTGCGATTCAATATGGCGCCTTTCAAGATGGCGATCATGCACTAGAAGTACTCCCACGTATAGATGTCCTACCCTGCTTTACAATGTTGAAGTCAGATCTACAAAAAATCTTTTTCATTTTTGTGCCAAAAGGATATACTTGGATATTGCCTACTGTATTTCAAGATGGCATCGGGGTAGCAGCTCAACGAAACACTTCCGCATCGAGTGACTATTATTACATTACTTAGCAACTCGAGCTGAATCTTGTCAGTAATTTTCATCAAAATTCAACTCTCACGGTTTATGGACCTTCCTCGTTAGTTGATCATTTGTTGTTTTTCATTAAGGGGATCTGATACCTCTTCGCTTAGGTTTCTAACTCTCCATTTAATAACATGTAAAATTTAATATGGCAATTTCTAACAAAGTATTGCAGGTAATAACTTGAAGTTTTTAATACAAATACACAAGACACATATAAATCCAACCACGGTCTCCAATTTGCGTTACATGCGTTAGATTAATTGTAATATATTCTTCAGTAAGTTTGGCAATTATGCTGTATATAGTATATGGATAGATCTTTTTGAAGGAATTGAGAGCCCTCAGTCTTCGCGACACGTGGTAGTGATTTATGAGCGCTTCAGGCTAAAAACCAATGTCGCCTCTGATCCTTTCTTCTTAATTTTCTTTCTTTTTTTCCTTTTTTTCAAAAACTTGTTTTGGGCAGCTTTGCCCTTTTGTCGGCTGTCTATAGAAATAGCAGTCATACTTCCTGGAATTGTTGATTCTCGGTTGGAACAGTCACTTCCTCTCCGTCGTGAACCTCAGTGTTAGATTCGATAAACAAAAAGACAGTAAATGTAAAAAGACAACAGCAGCAGTAGTTTGTATTAAAAATTTGGAACGAACAAAAATATTGTATCTAAATAACGTATTTGTGTTAAATGTATTTTATCACAATAAGAAGTTCTATATTGTTCTCGTATAAGATGCTATAAATGCTCTACTTTGTAATAAAACTAAAAGTAATGTCGGTAAAGATGGTATTAGACTTGGCAAAAATTGGTTTTGTGGTGTCAATGTAATAATATCATACATACGATATTTTTATTCAATTTTCAGACATTAGTGTATTGGTAATATACAAAAAAAAAATGAAATGAAATCTTTAAGTTTTACGTCCCACGGTTATGCCGGTTAGGCTAAAGGAGACGGTGATGATGAGAGATGAATGAAATGGTGGAATGAAGAAAGTGGGAGGAAACGGGAGAACCCCGAGAAAACCCACGAACACGGTGTTTGTCCACCACAAAGTTCACTTGGCGGAGGCTGGGATCGAACCCGGGACCCCAAGCACCAGAGTGGTAATATACAAAGTGTACAGTACATGTAATCAGTGTACAATATTAAGATATTTTATTGATAATTGCTTTTTGGATGAGTTAACTTCAAGCATATAATCATTCTATTCTATTCTATAATGTAATTAATATAAATGTGTACACAAAGTATAAATGTTGTTTGACAATAGTAAGGTATTTTGTTGGGAAAAATGCTTTTTGTAGGATCGTTTTAATTTCAGATATATAGTTTCGTTTTCATAAAGTATTTAATATAAATGTATCAACAGTATAAATGTCGTTAATGTTAGAAATGTAGTGAAATATTTCGTTGATAATTATTGTAGAATGATTTGAATTTTAACCTTATAGTCATTCAATGCGGTTTCATAGTCTAATGATTAGAGCGTTCGACTCCTGATCGCCTGGTTCTAGGTTCGATTCCCTGCTAGAATACTCAAATTATTGGCGTCTGCCCATCGTCGTGAGGCAAGCTGGGTAGCCATGTGATTAAAAGACATGATAGTCTATATAATAAATATAAATATATACACAGTACAAATGTTGTTTGACAGTAATGAGGTATTTCG
This sequence comes from Thermobia domestica, assembly GCF_964235325.1. Lineage (NCBI taxonomy): Eukaryota > Metazoa > Arthropoda > Insecta > Zygentoma > Lepismatidae > Thermobia > Thermobia domestica. Next base: position 298,521,394 of record NC_137457.1, on the reverse strand, counting down.
TTGATAATTTATTTTTGTAAGATGTATACTATTTTTATAATGGTAGAATGTGTGTATACTATTTATAAGATGTAAACCTATACATTTCTTTGTATAGACTTTTATAATGTATAATGAATTTTTATAATCAAGAGCGAAAGTTTAAAACCTTAGAATGGGCGAATCTTGCCACAAAAGCGAGATGTACCCGTAGAAAGATTAATAATAATAATAATAATAATAATAATAATAATAATAATAATAAGGGAAGGAATGAAGACGTACTAAAGGAAGCTAGTAAAGGACAACAGATCATGAAGATAATAGGATAGAGAAGAAAGAGCATGCTTACCTATCTTATTCGACACTCAGATCGGACACCGTGTGGATAGAGGAAAAGGCAGAAGAAAAACCAGGAAGTGGAAGACCAAGGATAGAAAAATCTATAAGTTTTACGTCCCACAGTTATGCCTGGTAGGTTAAAGGAGCTAGTGATGTTGAGAAATGAAGGAAATGGTGGAATGCAGAAAGTGGAAGGAAACGGGAGAACCCCGAGAAAAAAACCACACATGGTGTTTGTCCTCCACAAAGTTTACTTCGTGCGAGCTGAGATCGAAATAAGAACGCCATGCATTAGAGGTGAACGCTCTACCACTGAGCCACCGCGGCCCGACCAAGGATAGATGCAGTAACGAAGAAGAGACCTTATCAAATTATAAAACAGCTCTCCCAGGGGAGAGAAAAGTTTTAAAATTTCCTTCTTGCCCATCAACCTATGATTGAAGTGAGGAAGATTATTATTATTATTATTATTATTATTATTATTATTATTATTATTATTATTATTATTATTAGTGGCGTATTTACGATTTTGTTTCGGGGGCTTTGCTAAATTTTGGTGAGCTTTCCCTGAAAATGTGAAAATTCTGCAAGATATTTCATATACTTTACTAGTAAGATTTCAGGGGGGGCTTAAGCCCGGAAGTCCCCCCTAAATACGCCACTGATTATTATTATTATTTTATCGAGAATGTACTTCTGGATTTCCTCCTAAAAAATACACACACACTATTTCCAACTATGGTTATCTAACTTTTTACAAATTTGTTTAATTCAATATTGGTTTAAATCGTAGTTTTCAAGCTACGAGTTCTTTGACTAACTGAATAGTGCACGCCCCGTCTGGCTCACTCGCCACTATTTAACATTAAATTTCAGATGTCTCGATATATTTGCATACGTTTATTATTTCTAAAATAAACATTATGTACAAGGTCTATTCAAATTGATATCAAGTTTTTCTGACATGTGTATATTACGCATATCTTTCTCAATTTGCATTACTCACATTACCCCAGAGAACGAACAAATTTTAGAGTTCTGGTTTGAACTTCTCTTACAATAATAAGCAAATATACGAGGAACAAATTTACCATTATTGACGATGCGGAGGGGAGGAGATTTTCTGGACTAGGAAGGAATGTGTGCGGGTGCAGAGCAGAGGTCTGCACGGGCCGGAATTTACAATGTGAGGCCCGACCCCAATCCGAAATATGTCTTAGTATTTAGGCCCGAGCCCGGACTGAGCTCTGTGATAATCAAACGAGCCCGAAATAAGTCCGAATTACAGAAACTTAATTATTAATTCAAAATTGTATTTTTATTTACGGCAATTCGACGTTTGATTTTGCAGAAGTCCTCCAGAAAGAAAGGTGCGATTTGTATCGTTTTACACAATATTTACAAAGTTAGGCCAGAAAAAGTCCGAGAAATATGGTTGTATATTTAAAAATTCACAGCCCGAACTCAGGGGCGTCATTTAGGGGGCAGGGAGGGGCATTTGCCCCTCTGAGTTTGAGATTTATATATATTTTATCGATAGAATAGTAGTAAGTCAGTGAAAAACGCGAAATTTTATATATATCAAGGGGTCTTGCCCCCCCCAGCCAAATCTGAAATGACGCTACTGCCCGAACCCCTCCCGGGCCCGAAGTGATGCATGCTTTGTAGGCCCGAGCACGTGCAGACCTCTAGTGTAGAGGCGTTTCAAGTGGTGGGCGACTGCCCACGGCCTTGCATCTTTAGGGACCTCGCAAAGACCAACGAGCCTAAAACGATTTGAAACTCACTTTTGCCGATGCAACAATAGAAACAGATAAAATGAATTCTGACTTATTTACAGAAAAACAATACATAAGGCTTCAAACTAACTTTTCATCTATTCGTATATATTAGATCGCTAGCATACGCGACAGGCGGCGAGTTTATTTTAAGATTGCATATAAGTCTTTATCGTTGAGATTTTTTTCACTAATTTGTTTTTTTAATAATTAGCAATTTTTAAAAAGTGGGGCAGGAAGGATTCGTAAACCTTACTCGCCTTGCTGTGCAGATGGTATGGTCAAAATCAATACTGGATAGTGAAAGTGTAAGTGTAAAGGCTAATATGGTACAGAGAAACAAAAGAGAACTTGTTCAGAAGGGAATTGGGAGGGGAGGGGAGTACAATACTGTAACACTTGAAATGCGTCTTGATCTGTATACTTCAACAAACTTTTCTTATTAGATTACGCAATTTCTAGTTTCTTACTCCAATTATTCAAAGTATTCAAATGTTCTCGGAGGGAGTGACCGCCCCTCCCTTTAATCCGTCCGTGGTGTCATTCAGTTTTGCTTTTTGCTACTAATTCAAAATGCTTTCCGAAACAAGTTGTCTTCTTGTGACTGCAGGGGGTGGAAGAAACAAACAAACCGTGAAAGGAAGAAAGAAGTGGTTTTGGGCTCTTACAGTCCAGACCATTCTAACACTGAGAAGTGAGAATCACAACGTGATTTTCTTGTAAGAGCGTCCTTTTAAAAGCAGCTAACAAGCAAACAGATGGTCAGCCCTCTCCCCGCTGCAGCATACATTTTATTCTCTGTTGCCAAACTTACTGAAGAATATATTGCAATTAATCTAACGCATGTAACGTAAATTGGAGACCGTGGTTGGATTTATGTGTGTCTTGTGTATTTGTATTAAAAATTTCAAGTCATTACCTGCAATACTTTGTTAGAAATTACCATATTAAATTTTACATGTTATCAAATGGAGAGTTAGAAACCTAAGCGAAGAGGTATCAGATCCCCTTAATCTTGCAAGTACATTTAATCAAAGTAAGAAGTTCAGGTGGTACAGCTTCTACATTAGTTGGAATGGAACGTAATTATCCTCGTTTTAGAGTAATGCATTTTTTAAGAAATCGCTACTGGGTATCCAGCCACAAAAGGCCCTTGACACACAGCAAAATTCAAACGCACAGAGATTTTTTTTTTTTTTTGTATAATGTACACTTTTGAAATAATGGCATACCAAATGACGGGCTTGAAGGATATGAGTAACATTTGATTCGTTTTCTATATAAATCCTAAAATTTTGGAGAAGCCATCCCCTTCCCCGCCTGCGTACTTTCGCCACTGAAAGTAATAGCTAAAGTAATTTAAGCTATTATTTATATACAGAGTGAGTCAAAAGTCCTTGGACACCTGCATAAGTTTGAAAATCAACGGGAAAAGTAAAAAGTGATGATGGTAACAGAGGTTTGATGAGGGACGGCAACTTTTGGAGTGTATGCCATTCATGGCCGCCATTTTGGATTCAAGTCATTTTTTTAAAAAATAGGAAGGGGGTGTATGATACATCAAATAACACTAGCTTCAGCTCAGGAATTTAGTGGTGTAATTTGTTTTTATCTATCTTATACAGTTTAGAAGTTATTAGTGTTCAAAGGTGGGAAATTACCTTGATACTGAATGCTACAACACATGTTCTACAGTGCATTTTGTACCTGTACTAGGGATTTGAACTGGCGTCCTCTAAGATGATTGTCTAAGGAATGGAACAGGTGATAATCCGACGGTGCAGTATCCTGGGAGTATGGCTGATGCAATAGTGTTTCCCATCCAAGGTATAGACTGGTGTCCCGGGTCACTCTAGCCACATTGGGTTTAGCGTTTTCCTGTAACAGGTGGACCCCTTTGCGATTCAGAAGTGCTGGAGTTTTTCTTGAACACGACAGTGCACAGTTGCATTGATGTTCTGATCAGCTGGTAGTAATTTCCGAAGCACGATGCCGAGAGCAGTCCACCAGACACTCAGGAGGGCCTTCTGGTGCAGTACTGGTTTCGGCTGTTTTGGAACTCGTTCACGGGATGGTAACCAATGATGACGAAGCTGTGGAGCTTCGTACAAGACCCACTTCTCATCACATATCAACACCCTATCTAGAAATGGCTCCTTCCTCATACGAGACAGCAAAGAAACACAGGTGTCTACTCGTTTTACCTTATGGCCTAGTGTCAAATCATATGGGAATCATCAACCCAACTTGCAGTTCTTCCCATGCTGATGGAAGTGCTGCCAAATCGTTTCTCTATTCACATTGAATTGTAGTTCAAGTTCCTCACATGTTTGGCCACTGTTCACCTCAATTGCTGCCTGAAGATCACTTTGTATATGTATTTGTCTTCCGGTACGTGGTGCGTCTTCGAGTGTTTCGTCACCGTCCTTAAACTTGTTAAACCACCGCTGCTCTGTCCGCGTAGTCACGACACCCTCATGAAAGGCCCGGCATATTTTCCGCCCTGCCGCAGAGCCGTTAAACATCAGTTTACACTCGTACAGCATACATAACCTTGAGAAAGAATTAAGTAAAATGAAATCTAAGTTTTACGTCCCACGGTTTTGTCGGCTATGCTAAAGGAGACAGTAATGATGAGAAATGAATGAAATTGTGCAATGACGAAAGTGGAAGGAAACGGGAGAACCCCGAGGAAACCCACGGATGCGGTGTTTGTCCACCACTGAGCCACCGCGACCCCGTAATTGAGAAATCTTTCATCAGTAGTTTGCGAGTGGTTCTCTTCGTAACATATGGAACACAACATTTTTGTGCCTTTTACTTGTAACTTCTGATTGTGAGCATTATATAGTTCGGCTAAAGATTGTACAAGCTTTAATTAATTACTTCTAATACTATAGTCATTCCTGATTAAGTGGCTAGTGAGTATGATTTTAGTTAACATAAAACTTGGTTCGGTTCCTGAGGGAGTGCTAAATTTGAAAATATTACGGTCAGGGTTAAATTGGATCTGAAAAGGTAGGGGAACGGTAGATAGCGGCATGATGTGACACTGTCCTCCTGCCTTTCTTTACCCATTGCAATTTTTAGGAATTGGGGGACGCCATACATATTTTTTTCGAGGTCGGAGTACGGCGTCCCCATACGTTTCTCCTCACTTTTAGCCCTGATTATGGTAGTAAAGTAGAAAAACTTCAGAACCACGTCTTATATAACTTCAGTGTGGGAAAAGGACGCTAAACTTTCAACAGAAAAACGAATACCCTATTTATTATTAAAAAACTTACACTGAAAACATGCCGTGCCGTGGAAAATCAGCGTCGGGGACAAGAGTATACAACGCCGCCCCCGTACATATGAGTCAGGTAAACAAATAAGCCGCGAAGCGTAAGAAAATTTTCAAAAATAAACCCTGCTTTTCCTTGATTCTGAGCAATTTCTATTAATTTTTTTCTTCCATTTTGTATATGTGCACGTACACATTCTAATTTTGCGCCCCCTTACTTCGGCGCCCCGCATAATCCTCGTCTCTCACGGCACGGGACTGATTGAAAATATATGTATTGTGTCATTCGTCGCCACCAATTGTTCTATGCTTTTAAATTAAACATTGAAAGCATTTTGTCGAGTCTTATAAAAATATGTGCATTGCGAATGTAGCAATTTCGTTCACATTCATTTATCAGTACCGCAACCAAACTATCTAAACAAAAATAGAAGTTATATACATAATATTTTTCTTCATATCAGTTTAAGTACTTTTTTCCTCATCGAATTTTGCGTGCAATATATGAATAAGTGTTAAAATTACTTGGACTCAGGTTTCTATTTTACATGTTAACGATCATCGATCGTTACAGGATTGACGTATCGAAATAATTTATATATGTGTAAGAAATAATCCTATTGTATTGATACATATTATTTCAAGACTCGTGTTTACCAGGAGTATAATGGCATTACAAAAGAATATCCAGTGAAACAACAAATACTTATGCATTCCGGTGGATATTAATATTCAAAAGATTGTACTCTTGAATCCACATTGAAAAAAGATATTGTGATTCATAATGACGAAACTTCGCAGAGGTGCCCAGTGTGTGGCAAAACCTTTAGATCCACATTGAAAAGACACATGCGAATACATACTGGAGAAAAACCACATGTTTGTTAGTTGTGCGCAGTGGCTTTTAGGGAAAATTTTACATTAAAGATATAATTGTTAATTCACACAGGTGAAAAACTACATGCCTATTCTGAGTGTAGTAAGGCTTTTACCAGTGGCGTAGCAGCTGCCCCCGCAACCCCCGCAGTGCGGGGGGGGCCCGAGGTATAGAGGGCCCCGAAATCTTGCGATGAATAAAGATTTAAAGAAGTAGAACTTTAACCTTACTTCTATCGGCTTTACGACTAGGGCCCCTTCTCTATACTTTGCGGTGGGGCCCGCAAAAGTGTGCTACGCCACTGGCTTTTACTAATAAAGATATATTAAAACGACACGTATTAACTCATACAAAACACAAGTTATACGCTTGCCAGGAGTATAGTAAAACACACACAGAAATCCGGATTTGAAAAGCATAAGTTAAAGCACTCAGGTGAGGTACCATACGCTTGTGAAAAATGTCACAAGACATTTATTGACAAATATACATTTAATGCACACAAACTACTCCACTCAGATTTAAAAAAAAAAAAAAAAAAAAAAAACTTACTCATGCTCACACTGTCATAAGACTTTCAATGTTAAATCGGCCTTGAAACAACATATCTTAGAAAATTCTAGCAACAAACTATATGCTTGCCAAGAGTGCAAGAAAATATTCACTCAGAATTGTGCATTAGTAATACATATACAGGTAAAAAATTATACACATGCCCAAATTCTCCAAGGACTTTTAGTCTTAAGTCGTCCATGAATAGACATATTTTAAAACATACCGGCAATACAGTACACCGTTGCCAAGAGTGCAACAAGACGTTTACTCGAAAGTTTACTTTAAAAGTACATAAACTAACACATACAGGTGAAAAGACACATAAATGCCAAAACTGTGGCAAGGCTTTTAGCACTAAATCAACCTTAAAATTACATGTGTTAACGCATACCGATTGAAAACAATGTATGCCAACATATTTTGATCATTTGGCGGATATTTCCTTGAATGTTGCTATATATTTACGCGTAAATCTAGGTTAACATAGAGCTAAAGGAAGCTTTTAACTCAAAGTTTGTAATGCTAATTTATGTAGCTGATAAGCTGCACTTTTATCATTCTGTTGTACGAACTTCGTAATTATAAAATTAATGTTTATTTTTTTTAAAAAAAAAAACTCGCACTAAGTTCTTCATATACAATAATATTTCTCGCATATTCGGAAGAGACCACATTAAACTAGTCGTTTCTCAAGATTCTCTCAGAAATGCGCTTTAACGGATACGTTAAACCGAATATGTTAGAGGTCCAAAGCTCAAAAAAAGTTATTTTCTATACGAAGTCATTCTAAAGTAACAATTAACCATCCAGATTCAGGAGGCTAACATTATCCCTGCTACTGATATAGGACTACACTGAAACAATCCAGCTTTAAACGGCGTTGTAATTAAAACGACTGCCCTGTAATTAGCTTCTTTCCTATTTCTACAACTGACCACTCATACACCTACCCACGAATACATGTAATGTTGAAGATTATGTGATGTGGTTTGTCGCGATAGTAATGTGACCCTTTGAGAGAGTAAGGAAACATCAACATTTTGTATTAAACTATGTAAGATTCCTGGAGACCGTTGGCCTCTTAAGCCAACAGTACAGGAAGAATATTTTGAGTTTAACGTCCCACTATTATGCACTGGCCGAAGGAATCACGAAAGTGGAAGAAAACCTGAAAATCCCGCGCAAACCCACGCACAAGATATTAGCTCATTTGGCAAAACTGGAAAGGAAGAATTGTCGCATACCTAAGTTTAATAGGACACAATCTATTTCCAACTGGTGTTTATCGAAAATATTCAGATCCAGGAAATCAAGATCAGCAAAAATTAAAGCATTTGCAAGAGTTCGTTTTCCATGAAATTGCACACAGCCCATGTATGACATGGAAAACTAGAACAGGAGGGCAGTGGGTCTGTTCGTGCTATTCTCATAAGTAATTTACATATGCAATGTGCGTATGCGATCCCAAAAAGTTAAACGATAATCAGCGGAAGGACTGTCCAGTAGAGAAATGATTAACAGGGTCGAACACTGTTCAGGTTTCTGAACAGGGTGAATACAACTAATGAGACATTGTGTTTTCTGTAGGACATTATTCAAATAGTCATCGAATGGAAATCACTCTCCGTGCCCCTACCAAAAAGATTTCGTTTAAACAGACCCAACCAAAAGGTTGTGCTGGAAGTTTGCTTCTATATCCGCGGCTTGGTGCACTTCAAATTCATACTTAGTCGAATTGTCAATCGACAGGCGTACATAGATATTCTTCGTGGTAGAGTACGTCGAAAAAATCTTATTTACCTTATTTAGGTATAGCAAAGCGGAACTATCTTTACTATGGCAGCATTCACCGTGAATAAATATATCACAGAGCAGAACAGACCTTCCGCAGCCTCCGTATTCTTTCGATCTGATCTAGTTAAATATTACGTTGACTAACAAATTACACAACGCCAAAGACGCACACAATTGCTACGAACAACTTGAATAAAGCGTACACTTGAAGACATTAAATTGAATCTACGAAAGGAATTACATTCCAACGAACGAGTAACAAATGTACAAGAGGTACTAACGAATATTTAATTTTCATCATCTACTAGTGTTTCGGCTAGTAAAACATTTGAACTACTTTTTATCCGTACTTACCACCTCTTTCCAAATATGAAACAGTTGCTGGAAAGCAGGAGTCTTGGTTCAGGTCACGAAGTTAAGACAAGAAACGAAACACACACTCTGAAATGAAGTGGCTAGAGATGATCTCTAGTGCTGTTTTGAGGGGTAGCATAGACGTTGACGTAAGTGTGTTATTGCCCAAAATTATTAATTTTAAGAGTGTTATGTAAAAAGTATATTGTAAAATACAATAAAGATTAATGTAAAAGTTGGGTTTAGTTTGACTGTAATTAGAGAAGGGTTGAAAAAACACGTTTCTTTAAAAAAAAAAAGAACGCTTGTTATGTTTAAAACATTTTTTGTTTAAAACTTCTAAACGTTTAAAACAAAGTACTTTGTTTTAAACAAAAAAAAACACGTTTAAAATGTTCATTTTGTTTAAAACAATAATCTAAATAGGCATATATATATATATATATATATATATATATATATATATATATATATATATATATATATATATATATATATATTCCATTTTTACATGCTCACAGGTATTGCTTGCCATCTATATTCAACCGTTAGATCAAATTTCTGGAACTTCCCTAATCTCGATCCGTCCAAATGTTCAATTCCGGAGAAAGAAATCGGGATTTGCCCAATTTCTGTTCACTGAATATGTAGTTTCTTTGTGTTACGTTCTACTGGTCTTCTGCATTCTTAATCTTTAAACGCCCATTGACGCAACTGCTGTATCAGGGCTTTAAACCTCAATGGCTCAGTTCCTAATTAAGGCTGGAAGATGGTTTTGGAACCAATTCATTCCTGAAGGATGCAGCTTTCCGCTGGTGTGCTTTTTATCTATGTGGGGATCCCATGTGGTGGTGGGAGGAGGGTAAATATCGTGTCCTTTTGTTTCTTTTTAAACGGTTTTTGAGAGTCATTCTCCCTCTTGGGGAATAGATTCATAAAAATTGGTACATGAAACAATGAAGTAGGCCATTACATGGTAATATCGTGTATTTGTACTTCTTGCTTATATGGGGGAGAAGGGAGGGATCAAAATTAGACAATTTTTGGAGTTTCAGTTTTTTGACGTAAATTACATTTACTTTTCCAACAAACATCAATAGCTCAGCCCTAAGCTAGAAAGATGATTTGGTACCAAAGTATTCCTGAGGAATGAAGACTTCCGCTAGTATGCATTTTATTAGGGATGAGCACGAGTTGCGACTCGAAACTCGAAGCAAATTCGAGTCGAGTCAAAGGTAATTTTCTCGAGTCGAGTTTCGAGCCAAGTCACTGTTTTGAGGTCGAGTCGAGTTTGATAAACGGCTCGCTCGTTTAGCTCGTTTTAACTCGTTTTGAAATCATGGTCTGATTAGACTGGAAAGCGAAAGTCATAAGAAATGTTAGCAGTAACATGGAACATTTTTAGTGTTGCTCAGAAGATGAGACACTGCTCGCATTTCTTCTCGTCTCGATTAGCAGGACGACTATGGATTTTTATAAAGAGACAACCTCAAATGTGAGCACCAATGTAAGCACAGATATATATATACTGTAGTCCTTACCACCAAGGCTGAGACCTGCACGATCTAACTTTTGAGCCGAAGCAGAAGACCAACCCAGGTAGTGATGTTAACTGGCTCAGTTCGGTTCAACTGAGCAGCAGCTCGAGCCGGCTCGGTTGAGATGAGGCACCTACTCGGCTCGAGCCGGCTCGGTTGGGTGAGCTGTTGGTTCGGTTCGATAGTGAATGAGCTGTGAGCCGAGCCGCTAGAGCCGTTGAGAACCCGAGCCGAGCAGGTTTTAACATATTTGGCCGACGCAGTCTAACTTTTAACGATTTTTGGTTCGAGCCTGAATATTTGCTCCTCCGGAACGGAAACCCAGAACCTCGTGAACGATGTCCTTGCCTCCTTGATTTCACCTTTTCCGAGATCAGCTGTCAACTAGTTTTTAGTATTCAGATACAAACCGCCTATTATTCATGTTTATACACACGCTGGTGTTGTTATAATGATGATGATAATAATAATAAGTTGCAGTAATACTAAGTATCATTGATAATATTTATATTGTCTATTTAGGATACTTGAAGAAAGTACTTGAAACTACACACAGCATTTGATTCGACTCGAAACTCGAGTCGAGTTAGAGAAAATTTTTCGAGCCGAGTTCCCGAGTCGAACTCAATTATGTCGGTTTCGAGTCAAGTCGAGTTTCAATGAAAACTCGCTTGAACTTGCTCGTGCACATCCCTACATTTTATGTATGTAGTGGGTATTTAACTACGGCCGAGAGAGGGAGGATGAAGTTCGTTTTTTAAATTTTTCATCAGATTTTAGAGGCCATTCCTCCCCCTTTGTGGTACATCCACAAAAATTAGTATGTGAACGGTTCCATATAAGGCAAGATATATATATATATATATATATATATATATATATATATATATATATATATATATATATATATATATATATATATATATATATATATATATATATATATATATATATATATATTACTGAAGTGATCTAGAAGCATAATTTTTGTTCGTATACATGATGTGTGCAGCAAAAATGATTTGCATGTGGACGTGGTACTGTCGTGGGGGAGGGGAAAGAATGTCTAATTCAATGAATGTTTTTCTGCGCATTTTATAAATACTTCCTACATAAAACGAATTCGTTACGCAATGGCATCACTGGCTACCATTTCTTATAGTAACACAAGTATGTGGCCTACACATTAGCATCATTTTGTCAGCGCAAAAGCACATATTTTGCACATTTTTAGCAGCATTTTGCGGTGACTGCCAGAGTTGCCAGGGCCCCGCAGTCAATATTTTCATATTTTTTAATGATTTTTGTGTCTGCTCGTTTCTACGAATACGGCGGGAATTTCACGAATGTCGCCTTGTTGGAATCTGTGGTCTATAAGCTTTCCAACTGTGTATAAATCATGATTCTGTGATAATTAGGAGGGTCACCAGAGCCCCGAACGTGAAAGTCTACCATTTTGTTAAAAATCCCTGGCGAGCGTCTAAAGGCTAATTGTGTTGTTATGCCGTAGACACTAATCACTGTTAGCTATCCATGTTGCAGATAGAGATGTATCTTGAAAACTGTTTAGTTAAAAGATGTCATTTGCTCCTTGTAGGCTAGTCACTGCTCTTTTCTATGAGTTGTATTGTATTTGTCAGAGTATTTCTTCTAGCTTATGATGTGAGAACTGTTCATTATTATGGAAATGATAGTGATCAAAAAATGCCCAAGTTTTGAATTTGTGAATTTGGATCTTAGAATAGTGTATAGTGTGTTCAACCTCCGTTATTCTTGGAAATTAAGAAATGTTCAAGTACTTCACTTGAATTTCTGTTGGTTTAGTTATACGCACACTGATATACAGAATTTCATTCAGTAATTGCTGTTATAATAAGAATATAACTGCTTGTAATTTACTCCATGCACAAATCGTGCGGAGGATGGGTTGTTTGTTAGAAAATTAAATTAGCTTCTTCAATCTGATATTTTAGTTGTTTTAAACGTTTGAAAAAAAAAACACGTTTAAAACAATTTGATTAAAACGTTTAAAACAAACTTAATAATACAACAGCCTTCTCTTAAAGCATGTTTTAAACACTTGTTTTAAACATTTTGTTTTAAACATATGAACCCTGAATTAGAGCACGAAGCAAACATGAGAAAGATCCTTTTAGTGCCTATAATGGAAACTATAAATTGAGGATAACACATAGAGAGGACATAGTATTGATAATGGTAAAAATTATGTCTATTTCATAATGACTTCATTTCAGATGCAAAGAAGTTTATTTTGAAATGTATTGAATGAGCATTAACTTAGTTTACACTTCAAAAATAACTCCCAATCATGTTGAACAGTGTAGTCTTTGGCGCGAGAGACTCGGGTTCTATTTCCGGCGGGAGCTCATGTAGTTCGGACTCCTCGTTAAGCTGTAAGTCCACTTCTCATATAGCCTTGCTGCTCAAAGGGATGCTAAACTTTGATCCATCCATCTAAAACTTGTAATAAATACTTCTGTAGAGGGTAAGGAGTGAGTCTTTGCCAAGTATCAATGCAAGTTCTCTGCTTCCAAATTAAAATAAACCGTCCACTTACGAAATCAGACTTCTCGTTAACGTTGAATAATGCAAAATTGCTTGAAAATTTCGTTTTCATTACTTTATCATCATTTTTTGCTGATCCAACAAATACTTAGTTTTTGTGATACTTGCTTGTATCTCCTTATTATCTGCTTGTGGTAATCTGTAGTAATGTACCGAGACAAATTCTTTGTACATAGCACCACTATATAAACGTTTAATTAGAACAAACCATAGTATACAAATCGTCTAACCCAGTTAAGCGTTAATATACATATTTCATTATCTAAGCAGCATATGCAGAAACAAAATTGTTAATAGTGAAATTGGCTATCGATTTAAATTTTAGCGCTTGTAACTACTATGATTGCAATATGTCTGTAAGTAAAATACATATAAAAAAAAAAAAAGCTTAAGTTTAGAGTTGCCCCTCCAGTCCAGAGTTGCCCTTGGACTTTGCAACATACAAGAAACAGTGCTTAAGTGTTAAAAATTGTTACATTTCACTTAACTTCAGTACTCCGTGGGCTTCACAAAAATTTAAAAGGTTTTCTTCATTATTTTTGCGCATCTATTACACGTGTTCGCCATATTCGTCATATTTTACAACTACCATGCTGCTGAAACCTTCCGCGAATGCTTCCGCACCCGGCAAATAGTACTAATTTCCATATATCTTTTCTCGTATTAAACATAACTCTCCTGCCGAATTTACATTCCTAAACATCAAATAAAAACTTCAAATTATCATTTCTTACCTCATTTCTCCTGTAAATTTTCCTGATTTTTATAAAAAGCGGAGGGGTAACTATAAACTTAACCCAAAAAAAAAAAAATAGTATATTGCTATTTTGGAATGAATGTAAATTTTGGAAAATACGTCAACAGACTTCCAAACAAAGAATCAGCTACAATTTACTGCGTTTGACCATGTTTGTTAGGACTAGTGATTTACCTAATATATATTTACTAAAAACTGAAAAATAGCAAGAACTTTGCAATTTGTTTTGATGAAGGTCGGAGATTAAATCCGCTCGACAAACTATGTGCCAGAACTTTATTACTATCAGATTGATTAATTGATTGATTTTAACGTCCCTTTTCAGCAGCAAGGCTATATGAGACGTGGACCTACTGATTAACGTGGAATCCGAACTACATGAGCTCCCACCGGGAATCGAACCCGAGTCTCTCGCGCCAGAGGCGCGTACGCTAACCGCTTACCCACAGAGGAGCTCACAGTTAAATCAGAGCTAGTTTGTGTTTTATTTGGTATCTTCTGCAAAGGTGGTGGTTTTATCAAGACATAAATAATCGAAGCTCTCTATATGTGAAAAATACTGACCTGAATGTTGCAGATACATTCTATAGTACAAATTTCTTCAATTTTAAGTCTATATTCGTAAATTCACGTAAGTTTGGGAATTATATGGTTTATAATAAAACGGTAGTGGGAGAAAGTTCAAATTCCAAGAACCATTACTTACTCTACCTACCTGAGTACCAGAAGATTACAATATGAATTAACACTCAGTGCTTAATTGACCACTGAAGTTGAATGATTTTTCAGCAAATCACTTACGACGAAATCGGCTCTAAACTTAACCACCTGCAACATCCACATAAAAAATATGCGTTGTACAGTGTGACCCAAATGTTGGATACAACTGTAACACAGGAAAGGCTGGAGTCCGCATTGGCCATATTTGATGTTTGAGGATCTAGTACTCTCAGAAACACAAGTGACTACTACAGTCGCTATGTTGGAGCACGTCATCTTAAATATCACTAAATTGTTTAAATACGAAGTTCGGCATTTGGCGCATGTTTTATATGCAGTATTCTCGTAGAATTGCAATGCCGCTGACCGTTTTGTCTTATTAATAACTGTGCGCTGTTTGTGTCAATACCCTGTAACATACGCTTGAAATAACAATCCTCTGCAACAATGATGTATGCCACACGCTTCTTCCATTCCCCACGCACGGCAACAAGCAACGTCAGTGAACTCATGGCAGCAAATACTGTAAATTCCGAATCTTCATGGTGTACACCATGGCTTTAAAGTACTGTAGATGGTCCCACGTTTAGAAGTCCAGTTGGTGAGATCCAGAAAGCATGATGGCCAGCTCGAAAGTATATTCCTATTTCGTCTCATCTTGAATTTCCAGAGAGACAAATATAATGCGAGTTAAAATACCGGTAATAATAATATTTAAATTGTGAGAAAATTGCTGATCAACACGCAGCAAATCTCACAAGTTCTGTCGGAAGCAACTGAATCAGACGAGACGAGGGTAAACGGACAATTAATGAGAATATTTTTCTGCCTCCTTTGAGCTGCCCAACTTTGAAGTCAATACCCTATGCCGTAAGCGTCAGTGGACCACCGATGGGCAACTAGAGATATCTCGCCAAAAATTGGGGGCTCCGCAGTGACGGTCTGTGGTGGCCCCACTTCCGTTTTGAAAATTAAACTACCAACGGCAGAGACGCGACGAAACACCAATGAACAACAAGATTACTCCCCAAAAATATGTTAAATCACCTATGTGTAATTTGTTTACATTAAGGAGTCTAAGAAACACTAAAAATTTTTTAAATGCCTGGGGTGGGCGCGAACAACCAACTTTTGGATTACTAGGCGCGTGCTTTTCCGACTTCGCCACGAAGGCGATGAAGGAAAAGTCGCTTGTAGAGGCATAAATGTTGAGGTATTTTTAATTTGGCTAATCAGAGTGCTCCTATAACCGTGTATATTCGACGATAATCGTTTCAGATCAGATAAAATCCGTTCGCCATGTAATTTTATAACAAAATGACGCGCTTATATTTACTTTATTGTATAGTTCTCCCATATTCACTTTCATATGATCTGCTACAGTTGTCATCTAAATTCATTCAATTATACGCACTCATCTCAAGATTTTTCACTTCATGATGTAGAGGCAGAGATTACTCTTGACCCCCGTAGCTCACTTTAGGAACAATTCGTTAGGAAAAATAATATATAATAACCGCATGCATATGACTGGAGATAGTTCGTGTTGGACCCTTCGCGATTCTCCGCGACTAAACGAAGAAGCGCGAACCAAAATGAAATCCTCGCTGCTACGCGGTGGTAACTTCAATACCCCGACTCTAGATATCTCTTTCGACTCGATGAAACCCTGCCACCAGTGGCACACTAGCGGCAGTCGTTCGACGCGTCGCTATAGCGACGATCAACATTTACCGGCATGGGCCATTAGGTGTTGACGATGTTTACGACATAGGGTAATTTTATTTTGTTTATTTTTTAATTCTAATTTTTCGTTGTTCATCAGTGTATTTGCCACCTTCAAATCGTTCCCAACCGGCTTTCTTTGTACCCAAGTAACCAATTTATTCTAATTTCAAGCGTAAATAACACTTCAAAACGACCCTAAACGGCACAAGAGTGGTGTCAACAGCACGCGCTGTTCCATTGCTAAACTTATACTAGAAATGGATATATTTTGCTAATGTATCAATAATAATGGCAGTATCACTAACATAAAAATCATTAAAGTAGTCCTTTTAAAGTAATCGTGCATATTAAATATGGAGCTATCAAGATTATACAACGTGTTGTTTAACTTTGTATATCACTTTCTGAACAAGAGGGTGCAAAATTGCAACATCGTTCTCTTTTCCAGCAGGTTAACCGGAAAATCACCCTCAACTATAAGACTTGTTGATTTATCCCTCTCATGTAACAAAGAAACATGTGGGTTACTTCAATGGTGTTCCGCTCCCTTTGAAGTGCATGAAGATGATTTGACCGCGCTGACTTTAACAATCCATTTTTCTACATTTGAAAATGTAGTGAAGGTAAAAATTACACCTAAAATTTCTCTACGTAATTATTTAGTACTTAGAAAATATCACTTGGTGGAAAAGTTTATGTTCTTGGTATGTTTTCCATTCTAGAAGAAGTACTCTTCACTTCGATGATCATTTTGTTGTCTTAAGAGGGCAAACTAAGCAAAGACGAAGACCACTTCAGAAATGCTGCTTAGTTTACTAAGTAGTATTTTGTATTTTCTAGAAGATGATATTCTTTCATTTCTGAACTAGTTTGAAAACGACAAAAGGGGATGGGGTTGATAAACACTTAATGCTCGAATACATGAGTCACAAATTACTACAATTGTTTTATGCAAATTAAGTTCGGTGTGACTATGTTTGATGTCTAATATCGCCACGTGCGACGTCTTTGAGAAAAGGACCGTTGGTTTACAGAGAATAGGTGGAAAGTTACGTATAGATAGATATAATGGTTAAGTCAGATTAAAATTATTCTATAAACGTTGTCTTTATGTAGAATAAAATTCACACACGAGCTTTTGTTTCTGCGGCGATGAACCGTCGAGATCCCTAAAGCATATGATTAATTCCAAATAATAACAATATATTTGCAAAAAAAAAAATTAACAATTTTCATATTAACACCCTAAGATTCGAAGACTTTTACAATTACTGCAATTACACATCAATCAAGACACGAAATTTTTTTCAGGGTATGAGAAGTGCATTCGGAGTTAAGGAGTTCTTTATGTCTTCTTGTCTATATTTTCCCTTCTGACAAAGACTAACAGCTATTGTTTCGTTCAAACCATACTCTTCGCATGAGGCAAGTAGTTCCTTGGTGTGTATGACGATACTGCAACGCTAGTTCAATGTTCAATTTCTTTTTATCAATCTTTTTTTTTTTCTTATCTCATTTCACTTACGAAAAAAACATATTTTCCTAGAGTAGATTCGAACCTCCGGTCTTTGGTTTTATCGATTGTATTTTCTTGCCAACTTACCGCTTTTGTGTGTGTGTGTGTGTGTGTGTGTGTGTGTGTGTGTGTGTGTGTGTGTGTGTGTGTGTGTGTGTGAGTGAGTGAGTGAGTGAGTGAGTGAGTGAGTGAGTGAGTGAGTGAGTGAGTGAGTGAGTGAGTGAGTGAGAGAGAGAGAGAGAGAGAGAGAGAGAGAGAGAGAGAGAGAGAGAGAGAGAGAGAGATGATAATTGATGTGAAGGCTATTATTCACGTTTTCTGATACAAAACTTTTGTTGTTTGTTTGATAAATCGGTGAAGCAATGTTTAAACACAAATACTGTAATACTGCTGCTAATATTTAAAATAATTTTATGATATAAGATTTCGTAATATGTTTCGTACGTAAGTCTGAATCCACGACAGCCTTAATCTTTTCGAAGGTTAAGTGCTGAGTAGATTATAGAAGCGTTTTTGATACGTCATTTACACGATATGCATTTTTTAAAACACACAGTGGTGCATAACCCAACTAGTATGAAAGTTTAAGCAAAATAGTATTAAAGTTACACCCTTTCGAAACCAGGGACTGTTTTTGTGGTCACCCTATAAATTAACGAAATGCATTTCTACAAATTCCACCATTTCATTCATTTCTCACCATCACCGTCTCCTTTAGCCTAGTCGGCATAACCGTGGGATGTAAAACTCAAAGATTTCATTTTATTTTCTACAAATTAGGTTAATAAAATGGGGAGAAGTGGTGCAATTACCAATTATTAAAAAAAAAAAAAAATTGTTCGATTTTAATTTTTTTAATCGAAATTGCACTAATTTTCATTTAATGGTTAAACACATCGAAAAATTGAACGATTTCTTTTTACTTGATGCAATCGAAAATAATAGGATTAAAATAAACATTAAAATGTAAAATACAAACCGTTAACAATTATTTGAAATTCATATTAAGATTAAAAAAAAAAAAAAAAAAAATTCAAAACAAGTACTGTCGTCTAGCTAGTCTGTAGAAGAATGACATGTGGCATCTTGACCTCTACTTGACAAATTTCCAGCAGAAGAGTTAGATTCGCCAGCTTCAACCGGTAATATAAGTTTTATTTTCGATTCGCTGCCAGTAAAAGACTCACTCCGTAACGTTTGCATTAACGTAACGCAAAATGTATGTTTTAGTTCCCGATAATAAGCATAGAAGTTATAATTGCCTTTTGCAAGTTTTGTAAGGCATTACGCTCCGGAACTTTTGCAAAGGTTAGTATAGAATAAGGCCCTGACAATGATTCTTTTCAAAGGCAATTTATATCATTCTTTTGTAAGGAGTTACAAGATATGAGGATAATCTGGAAATAAACATTATACAATACCTGTTACTAAATTCAATTTTTTAAAATGTAATTTCTACTTTCTTCTTGTTTACAAAAAAAAAAAAAAAAAAAAAACTTTACATTTCTGTAAATTTTTCATTAAAAGGAGTATCGCGTACATAAATTTTACGAAGATTTCTACCTTTCCGAGAAAATACTTTTTTCTCATTATAAGAAAAGATTATTTTTCAGTGATACATTTTACCGAACTTCCTTCCATATTCAGATTTACATCTTGAAGAAAAACAAGGCATCTCTTTGTATTACACGTAACACGAGCATAACATAACAAGGTTCTCGTCTAGTTGTTACATTAATTCTCCCTCATAACCACAAGAAAAACTATTGCAGATACAAGGGCTGGATTTTTTGTAATGGCAATACTGATATACCTATACTCGGGAACAAAGCAATCCATTATAATTCATACCAGCGGTAGGTTAGATGCCAACCTTCTCTCAGAGCACATCAACTCGCCTCCTCTCCTCTCCATGCGCGCGCAACGCCAGCTGTTAGAAGGCAGTTCTGAGGAAGTGTTCGTGGACTACAGTCACGCTGGGTGAGTGCTCGCGGAATACAGTCATGTTTAGGAAGCAAGATCAGACGAGTTGGTTGAAAATTGAATGCGCTAAAAGCAGGATGCAAAACTGCTACGACGTATTGCAAGATGTTTGCGGTGCAAGTGCATTACCATACCGTAGAGTAGGAAGGTGGGTCAAAGCCTTTAATGACGGACGACAAAATGTCACAGACATGCCTCGATCCGGCCACTCTCCTGTAAGTGAAGATGTGTAGAAAGCGAACGCGTTAGTGTTAGCGGATAGAAACTCCACGATTCAATTGGCCAACGATACAGGACTAGCGCATTCGACTGTGCTGAAAATTCTGAAGAAGAACCTGGGATTGCGTAAAATCGCCTCAAGGTGGGTTCCACATGATCTGATCAGCCACCACAAATGGCTGCGATATGATGCCACTCGAACACACTTGGAGCAGTGTCAACGTGAAGGTGAGGCCTTCTTACGCCAGATCATTGCTGTTGATGAGACCTGCACCAGAGCATACGAACCACAGCTGAAACGGCAATCAAACAAGTGACATCATCCTGGGTCACCGAGAAAAACAATTCGAAATACCCCAACCAATGAGAAAGCTTTGCTCATCATTGCATACCATTGGGATGCTGTAATTATAAACCATACCGTCCCCCAAGGGCACACCGTTAGTGCAGAGTACTACTGCAATTTTTTGCAAAACAATCTGCGAGCAGCTGTAAGACGAAAACGACGCTACTTCCTGACGAACCCACCCATCATTATGTATGGCATATCAAGGGCACATTCAGCAGGTGCCGTCACTGATTTGTTGCATCGTTGGGGCAGGGAAGTGCTGTATTACCCCCATATTCTCCAGATTTAAGTCCCTGCGACTACCTCTTCCCGATGATAAAGGAACCACTTCGTGGGAAACGCTTCTGTACAGTTGATTATTTTCTCCGGGTGACCGATCGCTCCATTCGCACTATCCAGAGATTAGGCACTGCCAACGGCATTCAGCGGCTTTCACATCGGTGGGAACGCATGATATATATATATATATATATATATATATATATATATATATAACGAACACTGAAATTTGCAACAGCATTTATAATAGGATTTTAAGAATCGAAAAAAAATAAATAAAAAACGAAAACTCAGATTAAATACTAAATTTTCACCATGATGAGTTAGGCACTATTAGAAATTATAAAACTAAAATTTAAAAAAAAAATAATAATAACCATATCGAAATATGATTGAAAACTTAGCAGAAGAACTTTCTTGAATATTTTTTTTTTATTAAATATGCCTAACGGGCTTTGAGTTTTATACAAGAATATTATCAGAGCAAAGGGAATCAATTCATCACAGTTATTTAATTCTTCACTTTTGGACACAAGTCTGTCTCACAAGAAAAATTTCCTTCTACTAGTCTCCAATTCATGTCTTCTGCCTTTGATGATCCACTCATATTCACCCGTCTTTGCGTCGAAAGTCCCAGTCTGAAGTGATAACAACCTCAACGTAAATCTCGGTCCCAGTTCCCTTAGTTTCACTTTTGAATTACTGTCCAGTGTGTATCTACAAGAAAAAATAATTTCATCATAACTTCTAATTATTAAACTAAATTATTAACTAGAATTATGTTATACATGATAAAGAAGAAAACGACTGATTTTATATCATACAAATTATTGTATGTGTATGATTTCAATTTTATATATATATATATATATATATATATAGTGGCGGATCTAAGGGGAGCTATAGGGCCTCCCTTGACGCTCCGGTATACACTGGATAAAATAAAATGGGCTTCAATTAGTGATGGACAGTGGGAATATTCCCGGTGGGAAGGAATTTAAAAAATGGGAATATTCCCGGGTTTTTTCCCTGGCCTATAAATTCCCAGGAAGTAATTAATTTCCATTTCTCTACTTTATTTTCCAAATTATAAGAACCATATGACTAATTACTTTAATATATTATGATTTACTTCTAGGTTTTAAAGAATTTGGAGGTTAAAAAATTTAAAATTATTTGACGGTACTTTGTATAACTAATAATATGAGTTTTAAAGTTCCATTTCCATTTGCACTAAAAAGTAAGGTAATTGTTTAGTATTGTGAGGCCAAAACTAGCAAAAAGTAGGATGATTTACGGAAGAAATGAGTTGATAGTGATGTTCAAGTAGTCAAGAAAATATCGAACACAATTTTTTTTTAGGGTAGTAGGGGATTTATACAAAACGCAAAGGTAAATGGAAGTGATTTATGTGAGAAAAGAAAGTGAATTGTTGGTTACGAAGATAGAAAACAACGTTCCATGCGGGGCTCTAACCCGCATTCATTCGCTAACGCTCGCTCTGCAATGCTGTCTTAATTTAATGTTGGTAACGTAATTTAACGTATGAAACCATAAAACAACCGCATCGGAATAGAATATCCCAAAAAAAGTAGGTGCAAAAGCTAGCCCCCAATGCTAAAGAACAGCCAAAATTAGCAAAGTACTAATTTACAAATGATGAAAAGGAACCATTTTGTAAAGTAATTTAGAATTATGTAGAAATAGAGATGAAGTACTATTAATAAACCCTGAACCACCATTAGTAATAGACATCGGTCTGTCTCCTCTCTCTGACTCGAATTTCTGAAGAAGTACTCGGACTTCTTTTACATGTAAATTAACGTATGGAATTTCGAGAAATAGGTAGAATGAAAGGTCGTGTATGGTGATGTTACGTGCTAAAATATAAAGATAAGTAAGTATGTTGAAAATTTTGTGAACATAAATCTGTATGCGCAAATGTTGATAAATTGTTGAGACATGTATCTTCTGGCATTTACCCAATCTAATTGGTTTGTAACATTTATAAATTTAATGTGTTTATAATATCAGTAATGGAGTCAAGTTGTACAAATCCACTTACATATAAATTTAAACTGTTTAGTGGTTTAAAAGTATTAGGTCTTACTATATAATTTTTTTACATATATTTAATTGATAGAACATATTGTAAATAAATATACATTTATGCGTACTCTCTAATAATAAAGTGTTAATAAAGTAACATAGTACCGTTCAGAATATACATTTTAAACAATCCTCTGTGGACACAGTAATAATATGTTCTGATATAAAAATTAATTCAACTTTGAAATCATAATATAGCAATAGAATGCAATTTTCTGATTGTACATAAATTCCCGGATAAATTCCCATTTTGGGAATCTTCCCGGGAATATTCCCGAAAAATATTTTCCCGGGAATTTACCCATCACTAGCTTCAATCCTGCCTGTATATATACAGGGTGGCCAAAAGTAGGTACACAGCCCTACAAACTACGACATTTTAGTTTATTAAGATAATTAGTTTATTTGCTTCTGTTTGTTCCAAGCTTAAGGTATGAGTAAAAAGAGATTAGAAACAATTAATAAAGAAACTGTAAGTCACTGCTTGTATGTAAAAGAATAAGTAAATTATATAAAATGTCATGAGCCGGTTAGTACGGGACTGTATACCTACTTTTGGGCCACTCTGTATAAAGTGAAATATGCACGAATGGACTTGGAATCAAATTTAGGCTTGCGTACCGTATCAATGCGTTAACCACTACACTACTCAGTTATAGATATACTACATTGACTTCACACACCTAATCTTCCGTTCCAAGCGCTGCTATCGACTGAAGGAATTCCACTCCCTTTGCTGTAGACGGCTGCAAGGCTCTGTCGCTTAGCAAGAGCTGAACCTTTATTGGCTCACCGGGTGGGTATGTCAAAGGTGTGAGCTTTAGTTCGCATTTTTGCCACGGCTCGACATTTTGGCAGCACTATAGCTCCTTATACAGCCGTACATTCTATTATACCTCAGGTCGGTGCTCAGTCCCTCTGATCACATGCCTGAACAGTACTGTACAATGTATTATTGTTTAAGAAGCGAACTGGGTACCATAGTAATTAATCCATAGGTATACAAAGCCGGAGATCTAGATCGATTCCCGATCCAATCCTGAACTTTCACTCCTTGTATATCCTATAATTAAGTTATTACGTTATGTCTTTCTGACAGTCAATGCTAGATATTTGTTCCCAACTTCTATTGACCTCAATATCGCATCACAACTAAAATCTCACTACTAACATTGAACATGATTACGATTAAGACCCAATTGGTTACGTGAACATCGTCGAGAAAGTTTACAATATTTGTATAGAGCCTGTAAACCAAAGATTTATTTAAACATTAAAAAGCTTACCTGCTTTGTGTGTTTTACGAAATTACTTATTCAGCCTGTGACTATGTACCGCGGCTTAAGAATACCATACTGATGATAATAGTGGAATGTCGAAAGTGGTAGGAAATTGGAGAATCCCGAGAAAACTCACGCACATGGTGTTTGTCCACCACAAAACCTACTTCGTATAGCCAAACCCACACTATCACTTAACTCACTATGATGTGCTTATTCCATAAAAATACGAAACCTCGATTTAGGGGCCGTTCAAAAATTTTGTGGTCCCTGATCCAAAAAATCCCATACATTTTTTTTCAATCAAAAATTTTCTTATACGCCTTATATCTGGACAAGTATATATATTGTTGCCAAACCCAAACTATCACTTAACTCAGTATAATGTGTTATTTCGTTTGTTTTTTTTTTTATTATTTATTTATTTATTTATTTTTAACGATTTAGGGGCCGTTTAAAAATTCTGTGGTCCCTGATCCAAAAACTAATTATTGATCAAGATTGCAGTCTTTGATACATTTTTTGGATCATTCCTAAAATTCGTGGCCAAGATCGGAATCTTTTGATTCATTGTTTGGATCATTTCAAAAATTCTTGTTCTTTAAATCTCACTGCTGTAATGATTGGTAGACACTCGGATACCTGTTAAAGAGCTCAAAGTGTAATAAAAGTATTACCAGAAAATACAATAAAATAAAGAAGAGGAACTCACCTGTGGTGTCTGAAAAATATGTAGTCTCGTTGGTTGTGAAATGTAACAACCCTCGCCTTTTCAAACTCAGGATCGTAGGGAAACAACGCTGCAAACATTCGGGCAACAGTATGTCCAAGACGGGTCCTAAAGTTATTCACTATAACTTCCGGTTTGCAACCCGTAAGCCCCTTATAGTGCCTCTGCAAATTTAAAGAAACAAACAAAATTTTAAGAAAATATTACCTGCTTGCCATATCCGAAAGAACAAGTGTAATGGTAAATAATCTTATGAATAGTATATCTTCAATCTTTAGAAACGACTGTAACAACCACATTCATCTTTACACATGCCACAACAAGGACACTGTATATAAATCACAGGTTGCAGGTGGCCTTGAAAATTTCTTTTCGTCTTACGAAATGGTTTTAATGGCGGTCTGCCGATGTCTTAAGAAAAGCAGAGCAGACCACTATACAAGGTGTCACAATATTTTGGGAACAGATTTCTGACATCAAAATAAGAAAAAAGATTCATATGGACCAGTACTCAAAAGTGGACAGTTTCAGAGTTATAGGGTGCCGCAAACCTGAAACAAGTGAACTTTAAAAGTTTATAGCTCCACTACTATGGGACCTATCGTAATCGAATCAAGACATCACTGAGGAACTGGTATGTGAACTACTCAAATATCCATATTTAAGAATGCTCCAGTACTTGCACACCAATTTTTAGAGAGGTTGGCGGAGACTGATCAGGTGCTCCCAAACAGCCTCTCTAAAAATGATTGTGCAAGTACTGGACGTTCTGAAAGATGAATATTTAATGATTGTGCAAGTACTGGACGTTCTGAAAGATGGATATTTAATGATTGTGCAAGTACTGGACGTTCTGAAAGATGAATATTTAATGATTGTGCAAGTACTGGACGTTCTGAAAGATGAATATTTAATGATTGTGCAAGTACTGGACGTTCTGAAAGATGAATATTTAATGATTGTGCAAGTACTGGACGTTCTGAAAGATGAATATTTAATGATTGTGCAAGTACTGGACGTTCTGAAAGATGAATATTTAATGATTGTGCAAGTACTGGACGTTCTGAAAGATGAATATTTAATGATTGTGCAAGTACTGGACGTTCTGAAAGATGAATATTTAATGATTGTGCAAGTACTGGACGTTCTGAAAGATGAATATTTAATGATTGTGCAAGTACTGGACGTTCTGAAAGATGAATATTTAATGATTGTGCAAGTACTGGACGTTCTGAAAGATGAATATTTAATGATTGTGCAAGTACTGGACGTTCTGAAAGATGAATATTTAATGATTGTGCAAGTACTGGACGTTCTGAAAGATGAATATTTAATGATTGTGCAAGTACTGGACGTTCTGAAAGATGAATATTTAATGATTGTGCAAGTACTGGACGTTCTGAAAGATGAATATTTAATGATTGTGCAAGTACTGGACGTTCTGAAAGATGAATATTTAATGATTGTGCAAGTACTGGACGTTCTGAAAGATGGATATTTAATGATTGTGCAAGTACTGGACGTTCTGAAAGATGAATATTTAATGATTGTGCAAGTACTGGACGTTCTGAAAGATGAATATTTAATGATTGTGCAAGTACCGGACGTTCTGAAAGATGGATATTGGGATAGTTCACATACTAGTTTCTCAGTGATGTCCTGATCTGACTATGATCGGTCTTATAGTAGTGGAACTATGGACCTTTAAAGTTAATTTATTCACGTTTCCGGCACCCTGTAACTACGAAACTATGCACTTCCGACCACAGGTCCAGATGAGATTATTATTATTATTATTATTATTATTATTATTATTATTATTATTATTATTATTATTATTATTATTATTATTATGTTAGAAATCTATTCCAAAATATTATGACAATTTTTTTTAATACTCTGTATAACTTGCATTTTGCATGTTCTGATGCGGGAAAATAGCATTCCTTCAAGTCTTCCTTTAAAAGGTTGAGAACGCTGAACTCAACAGTCCTTGGAGGTTTTATAACTATGCATGGAATCCTTATTAGTGCTGCTCAGGTATTATTTTCCTTGACATCAGTCAGTACAGCTCTTGCCGGATACAGTGAAGCATCTGACTTAACTAATAAGCTAAATGTTTCATTTAATAAATAAAGTAACAGATTTTATATACGAAAGTAGAAAATTCAAAAATATACAAAGACTGGAAAGATGAACGACCGGGTCGCGAATCGAGCTCGGATCTCTCACTTAGCGTGCCAACGTATTAAAATGAAATGAAATATTTCAGTTTAACGTCCCACAATTATGCCCTTTTAGGCTAAGGGAGACTATGATTAAAGCAAGTGAATGATGACGGAAGAATTGATGGAATGAGAAAGTGGGAGGAAACGGGAGTACTCGGAGAAAACCCACTGACACGATGTTGTACACCACAAACTTACTTGTCCGGGCATCGAACCTGGGACCCCACGTAGCAGAGGTAAGAGCGCTACCACTGAGCCACCGTGACCCCGCCGATTAATATTAACTACTGTACGCTACTCAGTCCGCTCCCTCAACTTGTTATACATTCTTCCACTTTTGATATTGGTACTCAACGGTCTGAAACTCCGACAATTAATTTACACACTTTTTTTCAAAGCTAACTAAAGAAGAAAAAATAAATGAAATCTAGTTTTACGTTCCACGTCTATCGCCTGTACGTTAGTGACGATGGATGATTAATGAAAGTGGGTAACTAAGAAATCATTGGTAGAATAACAGTGTGGGAGGAAACAGGAAACCCCGAGAAAATCCACATATGTCATAATGTTCATCACAAACTCACATACCCTTGGGCCGAACCAGGACACCTTGCACCAAAGGTAAGCGCCCTACCACTGAGTGAACTGAAAGAGAGGCTACAATGTATGAACTGACAGAGCAAAATATGATGTACATTCCTTACATAGTTCGCCGTGAGAATAAATTGACGTTTTGTAATGGGTCATCCCATGGAAAATCATCAAGATATTTGGAAAACTGATTGCATCATGTTTATGGAATCCGATGAATTATTGCACAGTTATTAGAGAAGCCAAAGTAAGTTTAAAAATAGAATATTACCTCTCCCTTCCCTCTCTCCCTGAGCCTTCAGAGTTGTAATGGTGGCCATATTTTGTGAGAAACATGTCATCGCTGCGTATGATTCTTTGGCGTTGATAAGGCAGAGTGGTGTCTGTCGATTTTCTCTTCGTTTATCCACGATCCACCACCTGAGTGCTTGTAAACCATCCACTCTCACTAATGTTAATTAATGTGTGTACACAGTGTTTATCTTCTATTTATTTATTTATTTATTTATTTATTTATGTCTTGAACTGGTATAGTAGCCTCGGTCTAAAGACAGCCACTTGCTCACAAAGGGAAGCCGGCCCCGTGTGCTTTTTTTTAAAATACTGTCCTGTTTGGTTTTCTCTCCCTTGAAAAGTAACTGACAGGCAGTGAACTGAACCCAAATTGATACCAAATCTTTATCAATGATCCTTTTTCTTTCCTTCTTTCTCTTAAACAGCGGCTTCCCTTTATGAGCAAGTGGCTGTCTTTAGACCGAGGCTACTTATATGTCTAGGTTGGTTGGAGTCGCCCCTTTTCAGCACAGAGGATAGATACATGAGGCGTGAACCTATAGATTAAAGTGGAATACGGACCAGCGAAATAAATTCGTTTTTAAGGCTGTGCCACCGGAAATCGAAACAACTATACCAAAGGCGTGAGAGGGGAGGGCTCGGGCTCGACTGTGTGTATTTCACCAATAGTGACTTTGGTCTTGTAGTCTTCTCAAAAAGGACTTATCTGAAATAATCATAGTAATCATCAAAATAGGAATCACAAGTCATACATACAAAATATCAAAAACAGGTATCAACATTAATTACGATTACTCCCTCAGAGCATTCTATACAAGTACAAAATTTAATTTACAATGAGTTTGTTCGCTCAATTCCAGATTATATTAGCACTATTCAATTTAAAGAGAGTCTTAAGAGGCAAATACCTGAAGAAAAACAAAGAAAGGGAGTAACTACAAATGCATAGTATTAATAAATTGCTGTGTTCGCTTAACAGCGTTTAAAACATAAAGGGAAAAAAAAAAAGAAAGAAAAATTTACTTACTCTCAATTCCCTGGTGATTTTCACATTTCGCATTCGAAAATGCGCCGTTGGGCCGTTTGGAAGATGAATTAATAATAAGCCATCTAAAAATTATTTAAGGAAAACAATATACATGGTATGCTGTGGCTGACTCATCGTAGTTAGCTGTTCAACATTTTGTGGAGAATACCCCATAATCCACTAGCATAAAACAACTCTCTTACGTTCATCGTTCCTTTAATTAACTTCCCTTTGGCGTGGGAGACCCGGGTTCGATTTCCGGCAGAAGCTCATGTGGTTTGGATTCTATGTTAATGAGAGGTCCCGTCTCATATGGCCTCGGTGCTGAAAGGGACGTTAAACTCAAAATCAACTCAACTCAACTTCCTTACTTCTCTTTCTTAAACCAGACAAAAGTGTAATAAGCGAATGCATACATGCTTCGTTATGAGTTTAAATACCGAAACTGATAAATGATTACTGTGTTTCTATCTGTGTATCTATTACGGAGTTCGTACAGGTTCTCAAAAAAGAAAAGAAAAAAAAAACTAAATTTTCCCTGGCCTTTCGTAAGAATTCCATGACCATGAAATTCTTAAGTAGGCCTCATCCTATCCTTACTCACCAAGCAGAAGTCCCTTACTTCCCTTTGTAAACGGAGTGTTAATGAAAGAACAACCATGTAGATACATATAAGGCCTAGGGGGAAGTCGTATGGTAGGTATGACCTTGACGGCAGCCATCTTGAAATCCGTCATTTTGAATTAAGGTCAAGTTTATTAAATGGGAATAGAGTAATACGATACATAATTTCGGGCTAGAATTTAATCAGGAAGACAGTGGTGAAGTTAGTTTTAAGATACGCCCATTTGGGAAAAAGTTACAGGCATACTAATTGTTTATACTTAATATGTGCGTAAGTCCCTTACCTCCGCTTCTAACCCGCGTATTAATAAGTGGATAAAAGCTTCGGTAATACATATTATGCCTAGAGGGAAGTGATACGGTAAGGGTATCCTTGAGGGCAGCCACCTTGAAATCTGCCATTTTGAATTAAAGTGAAGTTTTGAAAAAAAAAAAAAAAAACATAGCATGTGACACCTCATTTTAATAGCAAATTTTCCCCAAAAGCCAATGGTATGCTTATTTTAGTTCTATAGTTAACCAGTATGAATTTAGGACTGCTTCTAATGCGCATCAAACGTCCATTATTCTTTCTTTCAAATTGGCAGTACTCCTAAGTTTCACAGCATGTTTTAAGATTCCAACTGGCACTTTGCAATTGCGTAGCTCATATTTTCTAAATTTATTACAATTTTTTTTTTAAGAGTTGGGATTTGTCAGTTCATGAATAGTGTTGGGATAAGCATCCAGCAATCTTTCTGAATTTTGAAGACTTACAATATAATTATTTATTTTAAACCAGAATACATGAGGAACCTGTGGACCTATGTGACGTAAAGAAATACAAATGAAACTATAACAAATTGGTGTTATACGAACACATAATTATCAGGAAATGTAGCCTATATGTTGCGCAAACGACAAACAATAAAATGTTTTTAATAAATACAATTTTAAAGGAACAGCAGCAATGATAGAAAATATCAAAGAGGCATAATATGATTGTTCCCAACACGCTGTCTGTACCATGAAAAAAATATGAAAACAGGTAACTCGTTTATAAAAAGGGTAACTTAATCGAGTTTCCGATCAATACTGATTATAAATCTTACAAAAATGAACCATCGACAACAATCACTAGAAAACGAATGACCTTTTTGTCTGACTAGCTAAAAAACTGCCCTAGAAAATAAATAAATAAATATACAATAAAGAATTAAATATAAAACAAAACAAAAGACCATTGATTTACACAACAATCATTTCGTTTTCCTTTTTGAAGTGAATTTTCATTTGATTTCTCGTCTCATCTACTATCCATACAAGCTACGTCTTCGGTATTATCTGAATGCAAAGTTGGAGTTGTTTCGTTGTGCGATGATACATATCAGTAAATGAGTTTTTAAAGGGCAGGTATAGGAAATACATAATTACATGGCATAGGAAATAAATAATTACATGACAAGTTTTCAAAATTCAGAAAGATTGCTGGATGCTTATCCCAACACTATTCATGAACTGACAAATCCCAACTCTTAAAAAAAAATTGTAATAAATTTAGAAAATATGAGCTACGCAATTGCAAAGTGCCAGTTGGAATCTTAAAACATGCGGTGAAACTTAGGAGTACTGCCAATTTGAAAGAAAGAATAATGGATGTTTGATGCGCATTAGAAGCAGTCCTAAATTCATACTGGTTAACTATAGAACTAAAATAAGCATACCATTGGCTTTTTGGGAAAATTTGTTATTAAAATAAGGTGTCACATGCTATGATTTTCATTTTTCAAAACTTCACTTTAATTCAAGATGGCGTATTTCAAGATGGATGGGTAAGGACACCCTTACTGTATCATTTCCCTCTAGACATAACATATATAACCTAAGCTTTTATCCACTTATTATCATTAATACGCGAATTAGAAGCGGAAGTAAGGGACTTACGCATGTAGTAAGTATTTGGTCTAGGAATTAATTCGTGCGGGTGGACAAGAGATGGCGCAACGAACGGAGCGTCCCACAGTTCCGTGTATCCACGCATGTGTTGCAAACCCCTTTCATCGCGTATCGTTCGTAGTATAGGGCAGTGGATTAAAGCGTCAACAACACCAGTTTGTAGTTAAGTGAACATGGCGCAATTTGTGCCTGATAAAGTGTTTTTGCGGGGTGTCCTGCTGCATTACTTTAACATGCAGAAAAGTGCGACTGAAAGTCATCGTATTTTGGTGGAAGTGTATGGTGACCATGCTCTAGCTGAGCGAACGTGTCAGAAGTGGTTTGCACGGTTTAGAAGTGGTGATTTCGGCTTGGCAGACCAAGAGCGAGCTGGACAGCCAAAAAAATTTCAAGACGAAGAATTGACAGCATTGCTCGAGCAGGATTCGTGTCAAACGCAGGAACAACTTGCAGCAGCATTAGGCGTTGATCAAACAACAGTCTCCAAACGCTTGAAAGCCATGGGAATGATTCAAAAGATGTCACATTGGGTTCCACATGAATTGAAAGACAGAGACGTTGAAAGACGAAAAACCATTTGCGAATTGCTGCTTCAACGACAGAACAGAAAGGGGTTTCTGCATCGAATTATTACGGGTGATGAGAAGTGGATCCATTACGAGAACCCTAAACGAAAAAAGACCTGGGTGAAACCAGGTGAACCAGGTCCATCACAACCAAAACGAGATATTCACTGTGCAAAGGTTATGCTGTGCATATGGTGGGATATGAAAGGTGTGGTGTACTATGAGCTGCTGCAACCGGGTGAAACTATGAATGGAGAACGTTATCGACGACAATTAATGCGTTTGAAGCAAGCTCTGGCCAGAACACGACCAGAATGGGAGAACAGACATGATAAACTTATTGTTCAACATGATAACGCTCGCCCACATGTCGCAAAACCGGTCAAAACCTATTTAGAAAATGTCGGATGGGAAGTTTTACCCCACCCGCCGTATTCACCAGACGTTGCTCCTTCGGACTACTACTTGTTCGATTGCATGAACAACGATTTGATTGGACAGCGGTTTACTTCTTCAGAAGATATCGAAACATGGGTCTCTGACTGGATCGCTTCCAAGGATGAGGACTTCTTTCGCCACGGAATCCGTACATTGCCTGACAGATGGGCGAAAGTGGTGGCTAGCGATGGACAATATTTTTCTTAAGGTATTTATGTATTTTGTGTTTGTACTACAGCTTCAATGTGTGCGTACCAACCGCACGAATTAATTCCTAGACCAAATATAAACAATTAATATGCCTGTAACTTTTCCCCAAATGAGCGTATCTTAAAACTAACTTCACCATTGTCTTCCTGATTAAATTCTAGCTCGAAATTATATATCGTATTGCTCTATTCCCATTTAAAAAACTTGAGCTTAATTCAAAATGGTGGATTTCAAGATGGCTGCCGTCAAGGTCATACCTACCATACGACTTCCCCCTAGGCCTTATATGTATCTACATTGTTGTTCTTTCACTAACACTCCGTTTACAAAGGGAAGTAAGGGACTTCTGCAGTAATCTCTAATAACCACTTAACTCTTAATTAAAAAAAAAGAATAAAAAAAGAAAACATGCACCATGGCAAAAATTTCTGTCATCACAAATAATGAATACATGTCCTCTATCAGCAAGAAAAATTTCATTGAAATCGGAGCCGGACAACTGGGTGATGTCCCTTGTCAGTAAACTTTTCTCGACGATCTGGAAAGTCTCAGAATAACTAGTACAACGACGCACATAAGGCCGAAAAACGAAATTACGGCGCCAAAAATAGAAAAAAATATTGTGATGAAACTAATCAGAAATGCCTTCAAAATAGTCCCTATATACCAGTCCATGATGTACCGTAAGAATTTGTTTTGAGAACGCAACACAGTAGCCAGCGTATGTGCGCAAAGTCGGAGTTTATTTCGAACGGCCAACTGCAGTTAGTTGTGCCTGAGTTGCTGACGGAGAAACAGCTCGTGCTAAATTTTCCCAAAGTGGCAGTAACAACATTTCAATACGAATATTGAAGAGTTAGATATATATAGTGTACATCTAAAATGACTGTGAACCTAACAAGTGAGCCTAGTGTAAATACAGTACAGGTAGTATGATGGACTAGTGCGGTGTCGAAACAAGGAAGAAATATTTACTATACAGAGAGTTATAAAAAAAAGTTCCAAAGAGTACCGCGACTATTCTTGGACAATTCGACAGTATATCTTATATCGAACATAGAACAGGAATACACACGTCCCCCCTTTTCCCCCTTTCCTGATTGGAGCGTATTGTTTACACACAGCTGTGGCAACGATCTGTGAAGAACATGAAAACTAAGAGAAGTGAACTCTTTATAGTGTTATTTAAAGAGCATTTTTACAATAGGTCTTCATTAAAATATAATGAACAATTATTACAGTATACATTAAACAAGTGTGGTATCAGTGAACTTGCTGAACAACGTGGAAATAAACTGAAAACTGTAATGAAAGTATTTGTGTCAAAGGTTTTGGCAAAATGGCGGGCATGTAATTACATGTACGAGTGGGAAATAAGCATATGGAGTGGCTTGATCAAGACGTAACACTTCCGGTGTTACAACCATCACCGCGTCCCTCAACAACATCACGGCTTTAGGAGCAAATGAGAAGAGGAAGATCAAGAAAAGTGTTCGAAGAGAGTTTGCAACGAAGTAAGAAAAGATATGTGAAGAAAATTGTAAAGAATACCATTTCCGAAAAGCTGTGCTTGTATGTAGAATCAAGTTTGGTGAAATCTGGCAAGAGTACTGCAGCCGAAGTTGTGAAATTGGCGATCCAGTCTTCGCCTAAAAGATTGAAAAATATGAAAGCGATCCATGATACATCATCTGCTACTATATGACCGTGCAACCCTGACGAAGCTTTAGGCCTTCTAGTGGATCTTAGCTTGCCAAAAGAAGATTATAAATGAATGAGACTTGAAGCAAAAGAAAGAGGATCAGATATTTATCTCTCATATCTAGCAGAGACAAAGAAGTGTTATCCTGCAAATATTACGGTAATTGAAAACGAGGCTGTGGTTCCACTGCAAGATGAGCTCTGCATTTAGTACAAGTACAGAGTGATGTGATACTGCAGAACATTTCGGAGGACTGTGATATTATCGATGTTTATTATAAATTGGGCCTAAATGGTAGCGGTGGCCACAGCATATATAAACAAACTTTCGCGAATGATTCCTAATACATGGATTCCAACATACTTTCATGTACCATTGTGCCATTGTACGTGTGTCAATCTAATTGTAAGAACACAACAATATTTTGGAAGAACATGACTCCATCATCAACAAGTTAGCGCCGACCAATTGCCTCTAAGATAAAAAGAAAAAAAAAAGGAAACGGTTCACAATGTGAAATCAAAGTATGACGAAGTACAAACACAAATATTGCAATTGCAGCTAATAATCGTTCTCGGCAATAAGACAATAAAATTTAATCATATTCCGCATAAAGGCATATAGGTGTAGTCATCTCATGATGATTTCTGAGCAGGATATTCAATAGAATCAACTTTTTTATTTTTGGCGTCGTAACTCGATACTTTGGCCCTATGTGCGACGTAGTAAAGTACACATATTCCGGTCCACCGATTCATTGCATCAATGTTTCATAATGTTTTTACTTTTTTTGGAGGGGAGCGGGGGTAAATTTTAAGTATCCTCCATTTATCAAAAGAAAAACTTCCGAAGAAACTTCAAATCTTCCCCTGAATTTCAATCGATTTCCCTGACGTTTCTTGACCATCTTTAGTTTCTCTCGAGTTTCCAGTTTGCAGGAATCCTGAAGTACTCTCCATTAACTTCAACTTTTCCCCTGGCGTTCAATTGGTTTCCCTGACTTTCCAGTTTGTAGGAATCTTTATATAAAAGTGAAAAGCATCGTCTTTGACATCGAACCATGTGAAAACACCTGAACCGATTCAAATTAATTTCCGGATAGTGTTACTACCTACCTTGAACTGGGTGTTTAGGTTACTTTCACTAAAATGTATATCCTAACGGAAGGGGGTCATAATTCAAGCAAATTGAAGATCTCACTAATCCTTCAAGCTAGGAACTTGAAACTCAGTATATAAACTTTTCATTAAAATAAATGGATACGTGTCTCACCGATTTTGAAAACTGTTGTTTCACGGAGAGGCATGGGATAATTTTATGTAACCAACCTATTCTTCTCGTGACAATAACGAGCATTTCAGCCACATATGGGCATCTTCCCTAATCCTCATTTACTCTCATTCACCCTCAATTGACTTACTCACACTCACTTGTCCTCATATTTAATCAACTCACTCACTCTCACACTCAAATATTGTTGGTATCCTCAGCCACACTCACCCTCAATCGACTCACTCGCCCTCACACTCAAATATTGTTGATGCACTCATCCTCAGGCACACTCACGCTCAATCAATTCCCTCACACTCAAACATTATTGATACCCTCACACTCGCACTCACACGCCCTCACCCTCAGCCATACTCACCATCAATTGACTCCATTACACTCACCTTCACTTACCCTCACACTCATCTATCAAAATGAGGGTGGGAGTGACCCTCTTGAGAGCAAAAATGAGTGCGAGTGTCCTCTGATTTCAGATACTCTAACATACCGGGTGCATCAAAAGTCTGGGGCCACAGACCAACTCCGTTAATAAATATACGAAAAAAATGGAAAAAGCCAAGTTGTTGGTTTTTAATCTAAAATGACTTGTTTTTTCCAATCTCACCAACCATTTGGGTTGACATTGCTAAGGTATCCTATGTTAAAGAGAAAAAAGCAATGTTTCAAGTACAGAAAGGTGTTCGAACGAAATGTAAAGTCGCTCAAAAATTATACGGTGCACGTGCACATTATTCTGAAACAACCTAAAACACTCCGAATCAATTTCCCCAAAATACTGGATTGTTGATATGATGAGACCCAAAGGAAAAGAGTGCAAAACTGGCAACACTGCTTTTTCATTTAACGTTGGTGGTGAAGAAGAAAAACTAAGGTTGATTGATTGACTACTTTTATGCTATAAAAAAGCATACGCAATAAGAAAAATCGAAAATCAAAGAATTGGACCAGAGTTACACACAAAATATTAAAATACAATTTATAATATAGGCCCTACCTAATGCTTTTTTTTTAAAAAAAAAAAAGTTACTCAAAGGATACTTGGTTCTTTGGCATCTTCATTTACAACAATGACATCCGTAAAACCTCGGTTGATGCTACTTCGAACTATAGATTTTACACTGGCTCCCTGTCGAAATTTGGCAACTGAATTCGGTATCACTCTTGATAACTCACGTCCAAACAGACGAGTTCTCTGCAATAGAAAGAAAATGAAAATATTATTATTATTATTATTATTATTATTATTATTATTATTATTAATAATAATAATAATAATAATAATAATAATAATAATGATAATAATAATAATAATAATGTACAACTCCCAACTCACTATTCACAAAGATCTCAGGTTAAACAGCAATCTGACGTCAGCTCAATGGCTTCCACTTGTTTTTACCTTTCTAGAAGGAAGTTCTCCACGTTTTAATTTAAATGGCTTTCCAATTGCGGAAGGCGCAATACAATTGAAATATTTGGTGTGCCGGAGAGTACAAATGAAAATACCCTTGATGTAGTAAAAAATATAGGGCAAGTCTTTAGATGTTAATGTTAGTGACGATATGGTAGATGCATGTCATAGAATGAAAAAATTACCCCATCAAAAATTTAGTGGAATCGTAGTTAAGTTTGTGCGACGTTTGGATAAGGAAAAGTTTTTACAGAGGAGGAAAGTGAAAAGAAATCTGAACACATTTGGGTTAAACTACGAGTGAAACTATATGCGTAAATCAATCTATTACCTCCTATAGAAAGCGTATTTTTGGTCAAGCCAAGAAAAAGAAAAATGAGAAACATTTATGCATATTTATGGGTTGATCAGACGGGAAATATCAAATAATAATAATAATAATAAAAAAGTCAAGATGATAGAAACGTTATAATTCTTAAAACTTTGGATGATGTACAAGCTTTGTAATACATTAGTATTCTCAATATAATGGTTTTAAATGAGATAGGCATTTATTACCAAAATGTGAGGGGTATTAATACTAAATTGTATGATCTCTTGCTTTGTATATCTGCAGAAAATTATGTAATAATATTGACAGAAACATGGTTAGACGATAATGTTTTTAATAATGAATTTATTGACGATCGATATAACGTATTTCGTAATGATAGAGTAACTAAAGGAGGAGGGGGTGTTCTTATCGCTGTCTTGAGTAAATACCAAACTGAAAATTTAAAAGTTAATATTGAAAGTTAGTAATGTCGAAACAGTGTGTATTAAGATACAGATCGGATACATACTTTTGTTATTTCAACGGTTTATTTTCCACCAAATTCTAAATTAGATAAGTATATTGAATACTATCGATTAATGGAAAATATTATTTCTAACCAGTATCAGGTGCTGGTTGCTGGTGACTTTCATATCCCTGAAGTTAAAGATAATAATACGGACCTACTACACAATGGTAACATATGTGTTGCTCTGGCGAAATTTTTATCTTTTTGTGATCTAAAATTGGTAAATAATATTAGGAATAAAAATGGTAGGACATTGGACCTGGTTTTTGTTAATTAAAGTATAAATTGTAGTGTTGCTAAAAATACGTGTACATTATTAAAAGATGATGATCATCATCCATCTTTGCTATTACAAATATTATTAGCAGGAAAAATAACTAATGCGAAACAGAATCAGGTAACAATGTTTAATTATAACGAAGCTGACTTTGTTAATATTTATACTTCCTTAAGAGATGAAAATTGGGATGTTGTAAAGATGAGTTATAACCCTGAGAGTGCATTGAACAAATTTTACGATACTGTTAACAATATTATTAATAAGAACGTGCCTAAGAAGGTGGTAAATGCAAGACATCGTTACCCTCCCTGGTTTTCTCCCTCAATTATTAAATGTATAACGGAAAAAGAATTTTGTAGAGAACGGCAGAAATACTCGGTTTACTATCATAATAAATTTGTTGAATTGAGAAGGAAATTAAAAAGTATGATTGATTCATTATATAAATTATATATCTCTCAGACAGAGTCTACTCTTGTTAGATACAAAGCCACTTTGGGCATTTATAAAAAAAATAAAAAAGTCAAATTGCTGTATGACGATAAAAAATGAAGTATTGATGTCAGATGAATCCATATCTAATGCCTTTGCAGATTACTTTAAAAGTGTGTATTCTCCTTCCCCTTCTACATATAGTCAATTTGATTCAAATAATATGATAGTATCTCAATCTCTTTCTTTATATACAATTACTGATTCAGAATATAATCAACCTGTAAAAAAAATTAAAACCATCAAAATTTAGTGGACCTGATTTGATACCAGCGTACATCTTTAAAGATTGTTGTTCAGTGTTGAAAATTCCATTATGTCATATTTACAATTTAATTCTAAAAACACAAATATATCCTACGCTCTGGAAAATTTCAAGAGTTTGGCCAATCCATAAATCAGGTAACTCTTTGGAGGAAGAAAATTACAGACCTGTTTATATTATTTCAGCCCCATCAAAAATATTTGAGAATGTATTATACAGTAGAATATATAATCATGTAAAAAAAACATATATATATTATATATATATATTAATCAACATGATTTTTGTCAAGGAAAATCCACTGTAACAAATTTAGTTAACTTTGTTCAATATATATTTAATACCTTTAATAATGGAAATAATGTCAACACAGGTTATTTGGATTTTTCAAAAACTTTTGATACCCTTGATCATAATATTCTTCTACACAAATGGTCTAAATTTGGCTTTTGTAATAATTTTTTAAAGCTGACGTCTTCTTACCTGACAATTCGTAACATATAGACATACTAATTCGTACACATATACGGTAAATTCTGGGGTACCACAAGGTTCCAATTTAGGACCTTAATTTTTTTCATTATTCATTAATGACTTACCAGATATCTTCAAATATTCCAGGTGTTTGTTATTTGCTGATGTCAAGTTATATAAAGAGATAAAAACTCTGATGCAATGAATTAAACTCTGATTTATCAAGGGCATATAAATGGAGTTTAGACATTAAACTATATTTTAACTCAAATAAATGCAGTGTTATATCTTTTTCTAGAAAGAGAAAAATCTTATGTTACGATTATCAATTGTCTGGAAAGAGTTTAAAAATATGCAATATTGTAAAAGATCGTGGAGTCTCATTGGAATATAAATTAACTTCTGAATTCTACATTGACAAAATGTGTAATGATGCTTTCAAATTACCAGGATTTATGTTCAGAAATACTCAGGCGATGAAAAATGAATTGGCTCTGATTAATTTCTTTAATAGTTTTATAAGGAGTAAGTTAGAATATGCTAACCTGATATGGTTTCCTTACACTAGAAAGAATATAGATAAAATTGAACGAGTGCAAAATAAGTTTCTGCGATTTCTTTATTATAAAAAATACAATAAGTCCTCGAATTGTGAAAGGATTTCTTATAAATCTTTCTTACAAGAATTTGAAGTCACTTCATTATATATCAGAAGAGAAATACGTCAACATATCTTTCTCTATAAAAATGTTAATGGTATTATTGACAATCCCGACTTTCTAGGTTCACTTCGTTTTAATGTGAAAAAAGATGTATTGCGTATTAGATTACCCTTTTATTATGGTATATCACACGCAGATTTTCACCTGTTACAACGCTTAGCACAAAACATAATGAATTGATACGACGTAACTCAAATATTGATTTCTCCTTACCATTTCAAGTATATGTATCAAAAATTATAGTAGTAGTTGAGATTTATACTTGCTGATGGTATTGCATACAAAGCTTTTCTTTTTTGTTTTTGATACGTATCTGAGCAATCTGGAATTCAAGCGAGAAGTTTCAGTTATAGTAGCAAGGTAGAAATGAAACTGATAGTAATTTTATTTGTAATTATAAATTGTAAAAGCATAATGTACTGAGAAGGTCTTTTTGTTTTGTTTGTCGACTGTACATATTGCTATATTCTTTGATTATTGTAGTTAATACTGTAATGTGCACTTCTATTACGTCTTCTTTATTCTTTTTTTAAATAGTATTCGGGAATATATGTTTTGTACACCTGTTGTGATTGGGGGGAAACCGCTGTTATAGGTAATAAAGAAATTGCCGCACAAGCTCGTAAACACTGGAAATTCTCTGCCTCACGACAAGAGTAACATTGGATGAGCTTGAAAAAACAGGAAGAATCTTTTAAATAAAGAAATTATACAGGCTGTACAACTTCAAGATTTTATTTAGGAAACAAAGAATATACAGATTTGTGGAAATTACAACAAAAATAGTAGTTATTGAAGTTTCATTTGCCTCATTTATAAAGGTAACTAAAAAAGTTCTGTCGCTTTTTCACCCACCACCTTCGAAAAAAAAAGAAATGAAATCTCTGAGTTTTACGTCCCACGGTTATGCCGGTTAGGCTAAAGGAGACGGTGATGATGAGTGATGAATGAAATGGTGGAATGAAGAAAGTGGGAGGAAACGGGAGAA
The DNA here is from genome assembly GCF_964235325.1 of Thermobia domestica. Taxonomy (NCBI): domain Eukaryota; kingdom Metazoa; phylum Arthropoda; class Insecta; order Zygentoma; family Lepismatidae; genus Thermobia; species Thermobia domestica. The sequence continues at coordinate 298,480,256 of NC_137457.1, read as the reverse complement.
CCCCGAGAAAACCCACGCACACGGCCACCACCTTCGAACAACGATATGTCACCTAAGACATACCTGGAAGATCAAAAATAATCCCCATCAGCATCGACGCCCTTCTGCCAACGTTCTGAAAGATCATGGATTCCATCGTGGTAGAACTTGGAGGGCCGTGAATCGAAGAAGGTATCAAGTGCATTTTGCACCTCTACTAGGGAATTGAACTGGCGTCCTCTAAGGTGATTGTCCAAGAAACGGAACAGGTGATAATCGGATGGTGCAATGTTCGGGGAGTATGACGAATGCAATAGTGTTTCCAATCCAAGGCGAAGAATGATGTCACGGGTCATTCTAGCCACGTGGGGCTTCGCGTTGTCCTGAAACAGGAGGACCCCTTTGCGGTTCAGAAGTGCTGGCTCCAGAGTTTTGAGTTTTTCTTACAGTTGCATTGACAGGCACAGCTGGCAGCAGTTCCCGATGCACGATGACGTAAGCAGTCCACCAAACACACAGAAGAACCTTCTTCTGGTGCAGTGCTGGTTTCGGCTGTTTTGGAACCCGTTCATGGGATGCTAACCAATGATGACGGCATTGTGGAGCTTCGTACACGACCCATTACTAATCACATGTCAACACTCCGTCCAGAAATGACTCCTTCCTCAGACAAGACAGCAAGGAAACACAGGTGTCTGCTCGCTTTGCCTTCTGGCCCGGAGTCAAATCATGTGGAACCCATCGACCCAACTTGTAGTGCTTCCCAAGTTGGTGGAGGTGCTTTCGAATGGTTTCTCTACTCACACTGAATTGTAGTCCCAGTTCCTCATATGTCTAGCCAGGGTTGGCCGGTTTAAATCTTTTTTTTTTTTTTTTCAAAAAACCAACTGGTATAAACCAAAAAAAAGAACGAAAAATGCTTTAAATCGTATAAACTTCATGATGACGTTTCCACATATCAAACCATCTGCATTAGTTTTATCTCCATTTCACTTTTTAATCAAGGCATCCCATGTTCAATTCTCGGTCGAGCCATAACCCTTCTTCCAAGTGTAAACCAAGTAGCGGTTTGGATGTTACTTTTAAGCGAAAGCCTTCTCCTTAATAACCTAGGTATTACATAAGGATGTTAAGCTTAAAATACACGAAACGAAACCAAATTAAAAATTTCTGCTTTGCCTGAATGCCTGTTGTCTTATAAAGAAATCAAGGTTGCTTAAATATATTGATATAAATTGACAAAATTTATCGACTGCCTACGTAGCTTCCAACATTAGATTGGATTGGACTTTGTTTTATTTTAATTGAATGATACCTACATACTAAATTGTACTTTAATACATCAGTTTTGGCGTACTGATTATATGTTGACCATAAAATTTTACATGCCAATCAATAACGAGATTTTCCTGTTATTGCTTTGCATTTAAAGTAATAACAGGGTTTTCCCAATGGCTAAAGCGGGAGATTCCAGATTTATATATAATTCTGTATAATGGTTTCATTTGTGCAACTGTTTATCTTTTTGTCCTTCTAAAATGACTCTTGACAATTATATTAACAAGTATGTAAAGATCAGTACAACGTATTTTTTATCAGGAGTCTTTCATGAGTGAGTCGGCAGACTCATCGCATTTGTGGCCAATTAGTCACGGTTTCAAGTCCAAATGGATAAAAATTTCTCTCGGATGTAAGCCGAGAAGCGGTTTGGATTCCGCTTTAAGCTTATGTGACCCCTTCCAGCATAACTCCGTTGTTGCATAATAACACCAAGGCGAAACAAACTTATTTCTGTCCATATGCAACGTAAATACATAAAGCAAATTATTTAAACCAATAAAAAAAGGGTTTAAACCACAAAAAAAAACTTTTTTTCACAATAAAAACTATGGTTTTTTGCCAACCCTGTGTCTGGCCACTGTTGGGCTCAATTGCTACCTGAAGATCTTCATTTTGTAGGTATGTTGGTCTTCCGGTACATGGTGCGTCTTCGAGTGCTTCGTCGCCGTCCTTAAACTTGTTAAACCACCGCTGCAGCGACGTTTGACCCCAGTTTGAACTCATACACGCCCTTATGACGCTCTGCGGAGGTCCCATGTTCACTATATCTTTACGCAAGTTCCAAGCTCACGGTGTAACTGAACTGCCATAACCAGGTAGTATACCAGGTAGTATATATCCACACCAACAACTGACCTTCGCCTTATTTCCATTCGCATTCAACTCATGGTGTGAGGGCCAATGAAACAACCTCCACAAAAAGCGGCAGAACTTTCTTGGTTACCTTTATAATAGACTTCTATCAAGACGACGCTCGATTTCTCGTCATGTTCTCTGTAGCATAGCGTCTTCAATGGTAGTAAAGTGTCATCGGGTCATCTCTTGCTTCAGGTCATATCTGTTCTATATCTTTGTTAGATGCATGATATCTTCAAAATAACCTCATAGAAAAAAGCTCAGGAGAATGAAGTTTGGTAAACGAGGTGGTCTGGGTTGTAGAAAAACTGGACTTCTGATTCCACTGCACAGAGTCCATCACCATGTATTAATTTTGCAATATTTTGGTGAAGTTCCTTCGTCATATAGAAGCTTTCAGGGTCCAGGTTCTCACATTGTGTGTGTGCAATTCTCTGTAACATGGTAGTTGCCTAACTACTAAAACTAACACATCATTTCTTCCAGCATGTTTGGTGCAAACTCTTTTTGTGATGGATTATCATTTGCCCCGAGTATATGGAACAATCCACTATCGCCAAGTAACTCTTATGTAGGATCTTGTACACATTTGACCGTGGTAGCTGTAACTATCTGTCAGCAATATGAATGGGGTTTGTAGGAGAACGAGGAAGGGAGGATCTGAACACTAGCGACGTTTTCCTCCAAAATTCGTCGTCCACTGCCTTCTTTATCCATGGAGCACGGTGGCAAAGTGGTAAAGCGCTTACACCTGGTGAACAGGGTCCTCGGTTCGATTCCCGGCCAAGTGGTGCACATCATGATATTCATAGGTTTTCTCGGGTACCTTTTTTCAGTGGCTCTCCAAGCAACAGACTCGAAATCACGCTGTGGCGGCATTGTTCCTATTTAACACACTACTACATTAACTCAGATCCAACTATTCCGCGTCACCACTTCTGGCGTTGTGGTTTTCACGTTTTATTACCGGACGCCAGTTATGCCTCATGAAATCACACAATTCTCCAGTGCTCATACTCTGGCATGAATTGTGTGCATTCTGTAAAGTACCGACCACCAAGCACAAGCAAATAAATCATATCGGCACAATACTGGGGTTATGCTGTTTCTGGCTCGATCCGCGAAATGTTTGACCAGTGTTCTTAAATGGTCCATACATTCTATACATTGTGAACGCCTGAAACTGTGAAATAAATGCAACAGTCACACGAGAATGGCCTATACACTTAGAGAAATGTGATATAACTACACACATGGACATGTAAAAAATAAGACATCAAAAATAAATCAGTCAAGGGAAATGAAAGAAAACATAATATTGTACTTCATTCAGTGATAACAATTGAATGGTTTACTTATTTCTATTGAGTACTAGCGTCAATTACCCGCTTCGCTGGGTTAAAATAAGAAACATTAGTAATATGTTCCGTTAAAGTCAGTCACTTTTTACTATTAATATTACTGAAGCGCTCTCAAATCGACTGAACAAAGAAAATATAATGAAAAATCAGAAAATAATAAGTAGCCTATATAAATAAAAATTAAATATCACTATTGTGGACTGAATTTGGATTTGAACGGCATCGAAAGTGTCACTGTTCATCTCCTCCGACACCAAAAACTATGGAATCGGCACTATCTTTCAAGTTTAACTTCCCACGATTACGCCTGTTAAGCTAAGGGAGACGATGATAAAAGCAAGTGAATGATGATGGAAGAACTGATGGAATGAGAAAGCGGGAGGAAATAGGAATACCTCGAGAAAATCCACGAGCACGATGTTGTCCACCACGAACTCACTTGGTCGGGGATCGAACTAGGGACCCCACGCACCAGATGCAAGCGCTCTACCACTGAGCCACCATGCTCCATGAATAAAGAAGGCAGCGGACGACGAATTTTCGAGGAAAACGTCCATAGTGTTCAGACACTCCCTTCCTCGTTCTTTTACAAAATCCATTCATATTGCTGCCAGATAGTTACAGCTACCGCGGCTTCGACACTAATATTGGTAATTTTCGATCATTTTTAATTATCCCCCCCCCAGTTCCCCTACACTGCACTGTCAAAGTGAAATGATAAAAATTATCCCAGGGCCGAACCCCATCTATGCTGAAAATTTGATCGAGACCGGTCGGGTGGTTCAAGAGATATAAGTTACAAACATAGTGACTTTCATTTTTATATATATAAGAGATTGGTAACACTCTGGCACAGCTATTAGCCCTTGGGAAACAAATATAAATTTATACATAAAACATTATTATCAAACCAATTTTAATTTGAATCACCTGAGTAATATCACTAAAGACTGCTCACCTTCTCTGGATTATCTGAATAAGTAATAAGGACTTTTGGTTGTACTTCTTTTTTAAAGTAACTCCGAAATTCTTCATGATCTAAATCAAATTCTAGTTCCTCATCAGGATTCTTCTCATCGTATTCCGTACCGTCAGGCACTCGCATCATATCAATGGTTTTGGGAACTTGTTTCGGAGCTCCAGGAGGTTCCATCTTTCGACGCTTTTTCTTAGCTTTCTTTTCCTACATAATAATAAAAATTAAAAAGAAAAAAGAAATAGTTATAAGAAATAAAATAAAAAAACAAATTGACTTCTGCACCCAAACAACCTACCAACTCCGGAAACAAATTTACAAACACAAATCTAGCCAAGTATTAGTAAGAATGATGACTCTGGTATACCGATTCTTTTGAATGGATATGTTACACTGTATTCTTACACACTATATATATTTTAACAATTAAAACAAAATACATACTTTTACATAGAATATGGAAAAATATCGGAATAATTTTCTCTGTATACTACTATACAAAGCTCCCAATGACAGCTGAGATTCCATATGGCTGTTGATAAATAAAAAACAAGGCAAAAGGGGGGCACGACTTTTTTTTCTTTCTTTTTTTTTTTTAAGTTTAACATCCCATGGTATGCTCTTTAGGCCAAAGGATACGGATGACTAATAAAAGTAGATGATTGTGAATTTAAATTTTTGTGCTCTCCTCCAGGAATTGAACCTGGGATCACGTGTACAAATAAGCACAATATAATTTACTTTCCTCAAATAACACTGTATTTTATGGACTATAAGGCACACCTTAATTTTTAAGCAACTTTTTTTTTAAAAAAAATACCGTAACATTTCCCGAGCGTGACGTCATGGGTTGTCGACTAACAGATCGACTGGTTAGTTCCGTAGTCGCATGTTGGAGGCGCTACGGTTCGCCTTGTTTCCAGTTTTTCGCACAGTTTACGGTCTGTATATTCTAGTCTGTGGTTCTGAGTTTGTGATGGCGGGGCGGGAGGGAGACAGTGTTAGCAAGTTTGTGTATCCCAGCAACTCGTGTTCGTCGCATCGGTGCACTCTTGCTGCCAGTTGAATCCAATGTTGCAAGATAGAGATATGTTTCCCCGCGGCATCGAATATATGGCCATTTTTAAGACTGGCGGAAATTTTAAATCAAACACTCTACATTTTTATATTAATTTCAAGTATAAGACGCACTTGAATCTTGGAGGCAATTTTTCGAAGAAAAAAGTCCATAAAAATACGATATATTTTTCGCAGGACATAATGGAATTTCGCTGTTGGCTACACTTTCTAAACTGTCTTAATTGAGTAGATTACTGGCACACATTGACTAGAAGGTAGAGCGTTTATTTCCGACATGAAGAGTTGTAGGTAGCAGGGTTGGCAAAAACCATGGTTTTTATTGAAAAAACCAAAAAACTTTTTTTTTTAAAATAATTTACTCCACATATTCATATCATATATGGACAGAAATAAGTTTGTTTCGCCTTGATGTTGTTATGCAACAACAGGGTTATGCTGGAAGGGGTCACATAAGCTTAAAGCAGAATAAAAACCGCTTCTTGAGTTACATCCGAGAGAAACTGTCCTCCATTTAAACACGAGACCAGGACTAATTGGCCACAAATGCGATACGTCTTCTGACTCACTCACAAAGGAATCCTGACAAAAATACGTTGTACTGAGTTTTACATGCTTCTTAACATAACTGTCAAGAGTCATTTTAGAAGGACAAAAAGATAAAACAGTTGCACAAGTGAAACCATTATACAGAATTACATATGGACAATTTCAAAGTACTACGGAGTACAGAAGAACTAATTTACTTCAACTTAGTTAACCACGACTTTTATTGATCCAAATTAAAGAAATACGACTTAATTTGCACATCAGTAAGAAAAGTGATTAAAAATACGAATTATTTGAGTCCACTTTGGCTCAGACTCATTTTATACATAAATAGATACCAGAGATACTTCTCATTTCACTAAATGCCTCTCGCGGTGTCTGTATGACCCCATCCCCCCCCCCCCCCAAAAGTACGGCATTTCTATGTATTTTAACAATAGTCAACATTGAAACGAAACAATATTTAGAATTTTTCTTTGATTGCAATTACATAATAATAATAAGAACTACAAAACAAACATTTATAAACTTATAAAAAAATAGTTGCTTTTGTAGTATAATCTTTTTGAGTAATCAATGGGGAATTTAAGTCTGAATATAATACGAATAATATACGGGAGTGAAACGTGATAACCCACAAATGTGTGTTTATCAAGATTTTACAAACACTTACAATTTTACGAACATTTTTCGTTTTTTGGTTTAAACCATTTTTTTTTTTTTTTTTTTAATCACCCGGTTTAAACCAGACAACCCTGGTAGGTAGGATACAAGAGTTTGTAATAAAAACACATCAGCGATTCTATAAAATAGAACAAATTAAATTTGCGAAAAATTGTACTATATCAAAAAGATACCTTATATCTGTGTGGTAGTTAAGAGCCTGAATTTCTAAGCAAAATGCTTATTTCTTGTCACACCTCTAAAGACATGCAGAAACGCTGTACATTATAGTACACGCCCTGACAAGCAATTTAACTGTAGTTGATAGTGCTTAAAATCATTATATATACTGCGTACTTATTTTACGATTTTCAATTAAAATTTCGTATTTTACTCAAAACTATCACATTAAAAATGTATATTGCACTCTTTTACACTGTTATTATTATCACCGACTCCATATTTTTCGCAACACATCCAAACCCACTTCCGGGGCCGCGGTGACTCAATGGTAGAGCGTTCACTTCTGGTGCTTGGGGTCCCGGGTTCGATCCCAGCCTCCGCCAAGTGAACTTTGTGGTGGACAAACATCGTGTGCGTGGGTTTTCCGGGGTTCTCCCGTTTCCTCCTACTTTCTTCATTCCACCATTTCATTCATTACTCATCATCACCGTCTCCTTTAACCTAACCGGCATAACCGTGGGACGTAAAACAAAGATTTCATTTCATTTCCAAACTCACTTCCCCAAACTACCCAATTTTATAAAATAGTTGGAAGCTCGAAATAATTTCTTACAACATTCGCTTTCTCTAATAGAAGACATTTCAGTAACATTATCTTCAGACATTCATCCTGTTGCTAAATTGCATTTGACAAGCTAAGCCAGGTATTAATAAAAATATCCTAGTTACAAAGCATTGTATCAAATTTCTAGAAAGCTTTCCGGCGAAGAAACAGATATTCAAGAGGAATTCATGTTCACAATACGGCAAGGTTCTAGAACACAGGCCCCTCTTCCCATTTAGCTGTAATAAAGACAGAAAACAACGTGCCCTGCGGGGCTCTAACCCGCCTTCACTCGCTAACGCTCGCTTGGCAATACCATGTGAATTAAATATTAAACTTTGGTACAGAAAGGAACTAATCTAGTTACAAACCTATGTAGGGGGACCTGTGTTCTAGAACCTTCCCTCACAATACAAAATTCTCGTTACTTTCCCACAATCCAACCATGCGGCAACCTTGCGCCAAGTAGTTCCTTCCACTTGCCAAATAGTTAAATGTTTATAACTACTTAAAAAATAATACCTAAAAAACTAAATAAACAGAAACGAGCAAATTATTCATTTCTTCCCGGTTAATTTTTAAAATTTTGCTAGAAACGGACAACCAACTTTGGAATTTAATCCAACAAAACCCTTAAAATTATTAGGGTGAGTAGTCTCTTAATTATTACTTCTCTTTTGGCTAGTTTATGGATAGAAACCAACTACGGAAATATAGGCCTATCTTTAATGTAAAATATATACTAATACTTACTAATATATACTAATACTAGCAAAATATATACTAATAGAGTGAAAAAGTGGCTTGACTGAACTGACACTCGAACCCGGGATCTCCCGTCATGAGTAGAGTGGTCTGAGTGGAGAGCGCCAACTGCAGGAGTCAGAGAGTGCATCGCTGTTCTGGGAAGCAGACGGGGTGGCGTAGTGGTTAACGCATCGGCACGGTATGCCGGAGATCCCGGGTTCGAGTCCCGGTCAAGCCACTTTTTCACTCTTTGTACGTTGTTTAATTCGCACCTACAGATAATTGTGGTGTGTAAAATAAATCGGTTGCTTCCTCCTTTTATTAATATATATATACTAATGCACCTACTTGCTGCTATGCTTCTGAATAAGATATTTCAAACTAATTTTTTCATATTTTACTCATCAAAACTTTTCGACGAAATGATCTCCTTGTCAGCAGAACAATTCTCATGAAGTCTATAAACCAACGCTATCTTATTCGAAATGAAATTTTGGGTTAAATTCTAATTACAGGTAGAGGGCAGTTTTTTTTTTTTTTTTTTATCAGGTGGCATTTAGTCTTTCCCAAATCCATCGACAACTCCGGAGCCGATACTGTGACTCTCAGTAAAAGGTTGCAAATGACGTCTGTTTATACACTCCGTCACTGACGTGCCTGTGCCTTGCGAAAGCACCTTCTCGCTACCGCTCGGGATCCCCTGCTGCGCTCCTGCCCTCACTCGGTTAGATAGCATTCGTGCTTTTTAGTGGCCACCTAACACAAATTGGTTCGTATTTTATGTACTGTAGTTCTTGTGCCATATGTCCACACTATATTTATACTCATGACTACATCACAGTTTTAAATAACGAACCATAATCAGTACCAAGTAAGACAAAATCACTACCAAGTGATTTGGGAGAGAAACCAAAGGGATATGTTTCGTTCCAAACCCGAAGGGGTCCAAAAGCACGTAAAAAACGCAAAATTTACAGGAGAAATGAGTGATGCAAGTACTTAGACGTAACACAACGTAACCAAATCTAACCTAAAATAACTAATGTAAGCTAACCTGAACTAACCTAAACTAACGTAATATTAGTAGAAATAAGCGAAATTCTATCATTTTTTGGAAAATTATGCGGGACTCCTACACTAATATAACATAAACTAAACTAACCTAACGTAATCTAAACTAGCCTAACCTAACTTAAACTAACCAACCCTACCCTAAACTAACCGAATGTGAACAGAAATTGCCAAAATTTTAATTTTTAGAGAAAAAAGCTGGACCCCTTCTGCTAAACATAGGCCAAACCAAATAATGACCTTTTTTCCTAAGAATTCATACTTTTTAGATAACTATAACCAATTTTGCTTAGTTACATTATGATGTATTTACCTTCATAGTTTCAATTTCTTCAAATTACTGGCATCTTACCTTCCGTTTTTCCTCCAATTTACGACGTTCTAGTTTTCTCTTTAAAGATTGACACCCAACAAAAGAACTTGAAGGAAATAAAACAGTTTTCTTATCGTCTTCACCCATTTTAGTTTCTGCCATATTCCTTCTTCTTCTACACAACTGCACCTGTCTTTTCTAATTCAAAAATCTTAAGAAAATCGATTTGCTGTGTCAAATGCATATGTAACACACAAAATCACTACTGTGATGTCATTTAAAACTTCGAATCAACCTCAACATGCTTTTAAATCCATCACCCATGGAACACACATGTACTCTGTCATATTTCTTCTTCTTCTTCTTCTTTCAAAAAATTTAATACCCGTAAGGTAACATAGAGGAAAAGGCAGTCGTATTAGTCATGTCCTATATGACACTGAAAAATTGTTAAACACTGGAAAAATTGTAATAAGCAGAAAATGATTGACACTAGATTAAAAATTTGGCAATGCTGCGGCGGAACTAAAATCGCAAGAGTCGGAAACCCGAAATCGCCTTGTGTTACGCAAAATGGTAATGAAGTAAAAGAATTGTAGAAAACGTTTGAATTTAGTTTTGAATTTGATCGTTTATAGTACGTGTAAAAGTTTTAGCCAACATCTTTGACCTTAACTATCAAAGACAAGTTTCATACAGCATTTGATGGAAACCAATGACCACGTATAACTAGGATTAAGGCCGCGCCTCCATTACATCCGAATGCGACTGCGAACGCGAATGCGAATGCGAACTGCGAATTCATGTGCCTCTACTACATCCGAAGTTTTGTGAATGCGAATCAAGTTGTAATATCTCTTTCAAACCTTCAATGTGAAATATTTTTGCTTGAAAATTCATATTTTAAAGTTTTCAGAGCAATAATAATAATAATAATAATAATAATAATAATAATAATAATAATAATAATAATAATAATAATAATAATAATAATAATAATGTATTAATTTCCTTTGTGTGCAAAATAGAGTGAATGTCGCAAATGTCGCTCCTGTTATTATTATGCTTCTGTGGTAACCGCTATGTTCACTTTAAAATAAATAAACTAAATAAAATTAGAGATTGCAAAATCAACCAACTTTCTAAGAAAATTTTCTCCATGAGTAAAAAACCCGTTTTTGCTATTTCAAACATATTAGTCAATAATTATATGTATTCGTAAAATCATTATTTGAGGAACAAAGAGGAAATATAAATTGAATAAAAAGTTGCGGTTCGTGTATTAATTAGATCTTCATATTTTAAAGAGAAAACAAATAAAATTATTAATATCTTCCACTCCAAGTTCTTTACTTACATCTGCCCATAATTTGTTCACGACGTGTCGTTTGTGGTAATCTGGATAACCTTGGATCCACAATGGAACTTTATAAAAAACACAATTTATTAAAACATCAACATTTATTTCCATTATCATTTTCATTTTTATCTCCGCACCTCGCACCGTCGACTACTTTCACGCAAAAAGAACTTTCATCTCTCACGTAGCGCTCAACTTCTCTGCAGACGACGCTCCATTCGCATCAATTCGGACGAACAATCCCAGCATATTGGGATCGTTCGCATTCGCATCTTTTCGTCGGTTTTCGCAATTCGCAGGTCGGAACTAGTCGAGGCACTCCAATTCATTTACACGTGCTGGGAAATTCGCATTCGCATTCGCAATCGCATTCGGATGCAATGAAGGCGCGGCCTAAGAGTTAGAGGGCACTGGTCGAAGTGAGACGGAATGCGGTGGTATGCCATACCGCCTCTGTTTTTTCAGTAATGAGGACATACCGTCTCTGGTTTTTCAGTGATCAAAACAATATTTAAATAACAGGCATGTTGAGTCAAAGTCATAATAAAACATACCGCCTCTGCTTTTTTTCCACTTCGAACACTGGTTGAAAACATATTAACTTTGTAATAAAGGAGGAAAGATTAGGGTAAGATGGAGGAAAGTCGTGGTGAACGGAGAGAACAAGAATAGTGGCAGTACCAGCGCGGCATTGTACAGTCACGAACATTAATAAATGGAGCCTGAAGCCATTATTTCTCATGGCTGCAACCTCCATTTATTAATGTTCGTGACTGTACAAATCCAACGTTGAAAATGAAGTGTAGTTAGGAGTGGAAATAATCTAAAGGAGATACTGAGGGATCAATGTAAGTTCCATGAAGAGTTCGGTACAGTACGGCACCAACAGTCTCAAGGATACCTACATGTTCATTGGAACAAATTAGGTAAATTGTAAAAGTAGGGAGGTACGAAGATAAAGAAGTAGACTGATTTCAGATGTAATCCAGAAGGATTTCGAAGTCGAAGGGGAGAATTGTAAGGATTGAAGTACAGATTTAGAATCTGTGGCTACATACATGGACGGAAACGAATGCTGAGTGAAAAAAAGCAAGTATGCCATAAGCTTCATTAAGAAAAGTTTAACGGTATCAATATATACTTTATAGAACATTTTATTTGGTTTTCGTATGTACAGTTAAAAATTCTTAGAACTGAATTTTTGCCAGATGGAATTCTTGGAAGTGCAGTTAGGTGCTTCGAACGAGTATACATATAGCTGGGAGAACAACTAGAGGTCTCAACTGAGTATACCTATATCTGTTGCGAGCAGTCGTTTTTTCAGAAAAAATGTTCCGGAGTGCACTCTTAATATTCTGGCAGCACTGCTGGTAATATTCTATTTATTATTATAATATTATAGACGTATTATTTTGGTGTCCTGCGGGGGGAACTCTTAGGGCTCCGAGTGGCAGTGCTTCCCCCAAAAAAAAAAAAAAAACATGTCGGGAAGAAACACTGGTTGCGAAGATTCCGTATAAGAAAGAAAGCGAACTTTTACTTCTTTATTATCATTGGTTATATCATGGCTTATTATAACAATTGCATCAGTTGCTATTTATCGAAACTTGTAAAAGGCAAAAATGGGAATTTCTCGATATTAGCTTCGTTAATTAGTGGGTATAATTGAATAATAGTTATATTGTGATTCACAATGATAAATGTTGAATCTGTAATAATTTTGTCTTTTTCTTCTTTGGAAAGAGCGAAGAAGGATACCTTCTCCTCCTTCCCTCTTAACCCTTTTCAATTCGTGGTTGATTCAAGGAGCTAAAATCAGTTAATGGCCAAGACGCAGATGAACAGGGAGCAATCATACCACGAAGAAAAGTAAAGTGCCACAGCTAGGCCTGCATTTTTTTGCCCTTTACAAAATAGTTTTAAATTTTCTTTGCATTACGTGTACAATTCGCGACATAGAAATTGTTACAAAAATTCTAAGTCCAAATTAATAACAAACTCTTGCCCCGTTTTCTTATGCACCCAGAAATACATGTCTCAATCGATTAGTTGCTTCTAGTATTCAATACAACTCCTCCCCCTCCTCCACCTTTCCTTGTCTAAAGCAGTGAGTGTGACGTAGTATACTCTTTCCATTCAGCTGAAAAAGAAAGAGGAATCAAATTTACAACGTTATAGCTTTAAAACAGTCTTTTCCATTCGTTTGTTCTGAAATATTTTTAAGAGCCTAAATTAAAAAAAGAAAGTCACACAATGTTCCCAGAGATTCATAAAGATCTTTACTTTCATTCTATCCCTTATTTAAAGACTGCAAGCTAGTAAGATGCTCCCTAAGAAATCCATGGAAATTGCCAATAACGGCAGTAGGTTTTGTGGTTCCTAAAGTCTGTAATGCATGCACAGAGCTCTAAAATATCTACTGACAAAAATGAGTGTTATTTAATGATTCATTTCATTTCTTTCCAGTAATTGCAAGCAAATGTTCCAAGGGGGTCATTTTGGCAGGACAGGAGAGTGTAATTCCCCCTCCCTTGAGCTTCATAAATACGTATTGTTTGATCAAATGTATAGTAATACACTAATAAAAAATGAAAATCTTATGTCGCCGGAGAATCCCCCCCCCCCGAATAAAATCGAAAAGACACTGTTTTTAGCAAAAAACCTATAGAGTTACGATAGCACATTGCCAGAGCTTACATTTGATTTTAAGAGTCGAAGGTTTGATCTCAAGCCATATGAGTTCCTGGGTGACATTGAGAGAGAGACAGATTCAAGTATGGACACAGAGATTGATGATTTATATACACAGATTTAGAATTGAGGAAAAATGATCGGACGGCATTCGTATTATGACGAAAATTGTGATTTTGAGAAACAAAAGAAGGGAAGGTTTCGAACAGCGAGGATCACATTAGGCAGTTGTCGAATTAAGGTGGAGAACTCAGTTTAGAGGATCAGATGATTACGAAGGCACAGAAAGATCTTGAGAACTGAGGAATTAAGAATTTAAAAAATCTGAAACTTCCGAGATGGGTTTCGGACCACGAACCTTGTAGTTATCGAACCATGACTTCATCCATTCTACTACGGAGAACTCTATGTACTCGTTTACATACGTTTCCTTTAGTTGCGTTGAAAGCTAACTTAACGGGATATTCCAAAATTGATTCGGTGGATGCGTCATTCAGATAGAACGTAAACATCTTGTAACTTAGTTACAATGTATCGTGGCGGATATAAATCATTGATCAGGTAATGGCGACTGCTTTGAAACAAATGCAGAGTATGAGAATTAAATCAGTCATAACTGTGGTTTCGTGTGGTGAAGAAACAAACTTGTGAATCAAAGGTTTAAGAACAACTCAAGTTATTAATATAAACTTTGCCGAAGATTATTCACTTATATCATCATAAAAGAAATACGAAAGACGCTCTGAAACGAAGAAATACGTCTTTGCAAGGGGAGGCAAAGAAACCTAAAGTAACGAGATTAAAGATGAATCATTTACCGCGTAGTGATCGTAGTTCAGTGGTCAAGGTGCTGGATCAGTAATATTGAGGTTCGTGGTTCGAATCCAGGTCGGACATTTTCTTTACTTTAGGTTTTTTGATACCGATTGATCGACGATGACACACGTTTTATTGTATTCAGATATTTGAATACTCGGATGTTTCAATACTTGAACTATCAAATCTTCATGAATAATATTAGTAATAGTAATAAATTAATAATAATTATTATTATCTCGTAGAAGATTAAAAGCTAGGAGCTAATTATCGCTCAGTTCATACCATTACAAGCACACAGAGAAAAATCCCTTCTCCGGACAGCGGTATATTGTATAAATATACGGTGTCCTCTTGTTTACTATAGAAATCAGAACGGAGCATACGTTTTCCGTATGCTAAATAGGCACTGCCCTTAGGTGTTACATAATGTCGTTGCAGGATGTCTGACATCTAACAGTTTTCCGTATATTACATTCATATACTTATGTTACCTTCGTCAGCTATATGTTATATACGTTCATTTGTATGTGAGATCCTGACCGCCTACATTATTTCATACAGAAAGTACGTATAAATGGAACACTTATACAGAAAGTATTATAAAACATGCGTTTTCAGTTATACGTCTGTTGTACGTTAAGTCCAGAAACTACAGGAATTACGCATGTAATCTATCTTTTTAAGTATGTCACCTACAATTTTTTTTCTCAGTGCAGAAACGTGACATTTGGCAAGAATATTTTGATTTTTTTTAAATGTTGCCCACGAGAAGAGGAATTTTGCATCTCGTTTTACAGCGATACTATAATTAATCTGTACCCATTTTATCAACATTGATCAGAGGCGCAATAATTAAACAGATAACTTAGATATAATTAAAAGAAAGAACGTTGTTATTGATTCGTTGTCATGAGTAAGATTATTGTTTTATGATGGATAGGACATGTTGGTATTATCAAGATCATTATTTGCTATGATTGCTGCTGACATTTTATGTACGTATACTACAGAGGAATAAATCGAAGATTTTTGGATGCAATTCATGTTTATGGTCAGTAAATTAGTAGTTGATATGTTTACTATAATAACGTAATAACTTAAAAGATACGTAAAGCGAATCAGGGCTAAAACGAAGTGATATCGTTTTATCTGGTGCCGAAAACACGGGACCATACTATTTAGTTCCGAAGAATAGTAAGAACTGAGTTTATGTGCATAAGTACATATACCTTTTTATGAGTTTCACTATTTTAAGAAGCGGGAAGAGAATACAAAGAATTGTTAATATGCAGGATTCTGAGATTGAAGAAGTACCCAGTGTTTCAAACGAAACCATATCTGGAAATGCAACAGCTGTGTCTGAACATTCCTATTCTAACCTTATTGATATGTTTAGTCGACTACTTGATGAAAAACTAGAACAGAAATTTGATCAACAAGATAAAAAGCTAGAACAGAAATTTGATCAACAAGATGAAAAGCTAGAAAAGCTAGAACAGAAATTTGATCAACAAGATGAAAAGCTAGAACAGAAATTTGATCAACAACAAAAATTGTACGATGATAAGTTAGAACAGATACTAGTGCAGCATAAATCTCTTGCAGATAAAGTACAAGGTGTGCAAGAAAATTTTGATCGCTTGCAATACAGTTTGAAAGAAAATTTGCAAGTATTAGCTAATGAAGTTACCGTCAAAATTACAAATGATATGACGCGAGAACTTGATACTAGGTTTCAACAATTTAGTAACAAATGGCAAGATAGACAGGATCAACTAGCTCTAGAAACAGAGTCGATAAAGAAAGCCGTTGAAGCGGTGGAATCGACGACAGCCCAACAAAAAAATCAGATAGTGAATATTACTGCCCAGGTTAATTCACATAGCATACTGATATCCAACTTACAAGAGGGAATCAGATCGTTACAAGAGAGGGAATGTGGCTACAATGATCTTATGTATAAGGAGGCTTTGGGTACTCCCAATCAACAGGAAATATTGCATCATCAACAGGAAGCATTGCATCACCGCCCGAGAACTCCATTAATAGAAACTGACGGGATATTTTCTTCTAAGAGTTCTGTTGATGATGGTTTAGTTGTGGAAGATCACAGTAGGCGATTCCAAAGTCCAGATCGCAAAAGAAGAAGGCAGATACATGAGAGCGAAAGGGTTCCAGACCATTATCAACGCCAACAAAATCATAATCATAGTAAAATAAACGTTAAGGTCAGTGAAATTAAGGCCATGACTAAATTCAGCGGTAAGTGTGACGAAACCGTAAGCTCGTTCTTAGAGAAGTTTGAAGCAGAGTGTGAAATTATGGGTGTGGATCAATCTAAATTTATGAAGTTGTTACCACATCTGTTACTTCCCCCTTGCTCCTTGTGGTTTAAAGCTATTCGCGATCATGTCAAATCCTACGAAGAATTTAAACGGGCCCTGTTGGCTAATTACGAAAATGATTTCTTGTTAGCTAACCGTGATGCGATGGTGCGAACCCGACACTATTCACCTCGGGTCGATAAATCTCTTACAGATTTTACGATTAATGCCTATAATGAACTTAAACTTGTCAATCCGTTTCAGCCCGAATCCAGAATAATCGCTTCCGTACGCATTTTATTGCCATATAAATTACAACAGATACTGTTGTCTGCTCAATGCGTAAACTTCAATCATCTGATAATTTTAGTTCAGAACTTCGAGAATCAATTCCCGAACCCTAGCGGAAGTAATCGTAATCCACCCAATCCAATTCCTGTCAGAAACCTGAATATAACTAGTGAAAATATCGAAAACCTTCGCAGCGATGAGAGGTCACGTGATAATACTGGCATTGGAATTAGTGAAAGATCCGTTATACGTACTGGAACTGGGGCTAATGGAAGATTCAATTCTAGCGGCAGAAATGGAACGAATTATGGTAATCCGAGGAACAGTTGGACGAACGGAAGAAACTTTCGTGGAAGACGTAATTACAGTAACAATGTCATGCATACCAGTGTGACTCAAAACAGATTCAATTGGAGATCTCGAGATGGCAGGAACTGTCGGAATAGGACCGAAGTAATAAATGAAACGGGAAATGGATCAAGAGAGAATAACCAAGATTGTGGTGTTCAATGTACTTTAATTGACTCATTTGTTAATCATAATTTAAACTAAAACCCTTGAAACTAGTTGAAGCTTTAGTTAAACCTGATATGTTAACTAAATTAAACTTAGATAACAATTCTTAATTTTATTATCTCAGATATTACGAGTTGTGTTGTGAATACTTCATTTAAACTTTATGTTTGTGCGACATGTTATCATGTGATTAACTTATCTTATCTTTGTGTTAATTCTGAATGTTATGTTTCTTTATTTTATTTTGCATGTTCAAAAGAGATTCGATTGTATTAACTTGAAATCCATGACAGTGAATTTAAATTGAAGCTTTTAAACGTAATTATTGCCTTCTGATCTTGTTGTTGTTTTGATAAGATGACAATCTTAATTATAAATAATATTGTTTGTAAATGGATGTTATTGCTCAATGTAAAAGAGGAACAGTTAAGTAGTAACTCTGCGTAAGTCATCAATTACCTATAATTTTGGATAGACCCATAAATGATATTTGTAATGAATCGACGTTTATGATATGTAATTAGTAATAAAAGAAAAATATTGTTATAAATGAATTGATATATATATATGGAGAAAGAAGAGAAAAGAAAAATATTTATATTGATGTAATAATGATTAGTACGAGGGCTATTCAAAAAGTAAGTGTTCTGAAAATATCCAGGGTTCTTTCCTTCTCCGTGAATACTGTTACGGAATTCCCGTTCTGGGCGACATTTACAGCGATACTATAATTAATCTGTACCCATTTTATCAACATTGATCAGAGGCGCAATAATTAAACAGATAACTTAGATATAATTAAAAGAAAGAACGTTGTTATTGATTCGTTGTCATGAGTAAGATTATTGTTTTATGATGGATAGGACATGTTGGTATTATCAAGATCATTATTTGCTATGATTGCTGCTGACATTTTATGTACGTATACTACAGAGGAATAAATCGAAGATTTTTGGATGCAATTCATGTTTATGGTCAGTAAATTAGTAGTTGATATGTTTACTATAATAACGTAATAACTTAAAAGATACGTAAAGCGAATCAGGGCTAAAACGAAGTGATATCGTTTTAGTTTCTAAAACAAACAAAAAATGAGAATTAACATTTTACATTCGAGACGGGACAAGGCTAACTCAAATTATCGTCTCGCTTTGGAGATGAGAATCGAGACGAGACGAAAAGTATCGTAAACATTTCTTGTCTTGTCTCGATTCTCAGAATAGTGTATGTCCCTTCTTTAAGTAACAATTGCTCTATAGACTGAATCTTATAGGTTTTTTGTTACTTTGTATTTCATAGCTCATTGAATTATGGTCTGTGTAGGTATTTTTTGTAGCAAAGCTTTTACAATTACCTCTGCATATCCTGAAAATTAGGCCCTACTGTTGACTAATATTCAGTTATTTTTTTATTACAGTTATTTTCTTTAAAACCTACAGTAGAATACTTTGTACATGAAACTTTAGTGGAAAGCTTTTGTTTAAAATGTGGGTAGTTGCAGAGGTGTGTCTTGAATGTACGGAACTTCCTCTCCGAAATCCCTACGTTCAAGTAAGTTTTGCCAAATTTTAGGGCAACTTTAAAACTTTTAATACCATTATTTATTATTATTATTATTATTATTATTATTATTATTATTATTATTATTATTATTATTATTATTATTATTATTATTATTATTATTATTATTACTGAAGTGTTGTTAATTTAATGGTTCACCCTGTTCCACCCAGCTCCCGCCTAGTAGGCATTGTGTTGAACAAACACCCTGTGTGTAAGTTTTCTTCGGGTTCCGCTTCCTCCCACTTTCTTTATTCTAATATTTCTTTCATTCTCATCATCGAAGTCTTCTGTAGCTTAGCCAGCATAACCATTACTAAAAACAAACTGTCTTATAGCTCTTGTGAGGTCTGTATCCCTGCTTTCTACATGAAATTTACCTCGAAACTTTCCGTTATAACATTTAGCTAGTTGTAGGGATGTATGCAGAGGTTCTGATGGTCCTGACACTTCTCTCCAATCCCGGGTATTTTTAATTCTGCCTAACGGTACGGGCGATTTTACATATTTTAATACAATGTGTCTTCATACAGAATTTGTCTTCTATATTATTATTATTATTATTGTGAGAAAATAGACATAAAATTTGTAATAGAAGCTTCAGTACGTTGGTTGACTGACCTTGAATTGGGACTTAAAAATTTCATCCGTTTTCCCACTTAAAAATATCGATAATTCAACAAGGAAATAATTAGACCATGATAATTTAATTGAAATTCTTCGTAATTTTACCCACGACACCATTTTATATCGTAAAGGTCAGAGCCATCGTTATTGTAAGAACGGTGCTTGAGCGATTGACGTTAGAAATTCAAACTCAAATTAGTTGGAATTTTACAAGTGTAAACTCTTTAGTCGGTAAAGAGGACGTGGATCATGTCTGAGTTGATGACGATGTGTTTTGGTGAGTCAGTGGTTCATGGTGGATATTGGGTAGGAGTGGGTCATAATGGGTGGTGGGTCATAGTGGGTCACGGTGGGTGGTGGGTCGGTGGGTTGTGGGTCAAGGTTTCATTGATCCACGCCATCTCTGGGTTAACTGGTTTGGGTTCGGTTTAAACTTGAAACAGTATGTGTCCGTTTATTTCAGAAAACGAACCGTAATTTGGTTCAGTTTTGTTTGAAAATAGACACTATATTGCCACTTTTCATAATATCCGTATATATTTTGGAAAAGTTCCAAACGAAATGTAATGGTTTCGTCTTAGGTTAAGGTATTATGAGTCTGCTGTTTCACTTTTGAATTGAATTACGACTCCCCATGTTTTTTTTCTACATATTTTTTTTGTGAAAAAACGTTAATGAGTAATAGAAAATACAACTGTTTTTCGATTCGGATTGGCCTGTTAAGTTGAGGAAGACTATGATTGAAGCAAGTGAATTATGATTGATGAAATGGTGGAATGAGAAAGTGGGAGTGTCCCGAGCGATGTGGGAGTGTCCCGAGTGACCGGAAGCGAACCAGGCACCCCATCCATCAGATAGTTCAGTAGGCGGGGTCTCAGTTTCGATTCCCGGTGGGAGAGCCTTTGAAATATTAAATGTCTCGCTGTATTTGTGTTCGTGTCCCTGTCGTTCAAGGTTACTGGAAATACCTGTAAAACGAGAATAATCGAATATAATAGAGATAAGTTACGGAGATGCTTTCGGTATTTTTTTTTTAATTTAAACTTGAATTCTCTGGACCATAGTATTTTATCATGACCGAAATCAGTGTTTCATCGTTAACAAAATATTGGAATCGTAAACGTTTACAATTTGCTACATAGACGAGTGTTTCTTGACTCTTACTTAAAATAGCGATCTTAGGGTAGTGGCTTGAGCATTTGTTTCGTGAGTTAGGGGTCCGCGGTTCGGGTCCGTTCGAGGATCCCAACAGTATTCATGAACTGACAAATCGCAACTCTTAAAAAAATGTAATAAATTTAGAAAACATGAGCCATGGAAAAAATTGCAAAGTGCCAGTTGGAATCTTAAAACATGCGTGAAAATTAGGAGTGTTCCCAGTTTGAAAGATCGAGTAATGGACATTTCGTGCGCATTAGAAGAGTCATAAATTCATACTGGTTAACTATAGAATAAAAATAAGCATACCATTGGCTTTTGGGGAAAATTTACTATTAAAATTTGGTGCCACATGCTATGGTTTTCAGTTTTCAAAACTTCACTTTAATTCAAAATGGCGGATTTCAAGATGGCTGCCGTCAATGATACCCTTATCTTATCACTTCCCTCTAGGCATACTATGTATTACCGAAACCTTTATCGACTTATTATCATTAATACGCGGGTTAGAAGCGGAGGTAAGGGACTTACGCACATTGTAAGTATAAACAATTAATATCCTGTAACTTTTCACCAAATAAGCGCATCTGAAAACTAACTTCACCATTGTCTTCCTGATTAAATTCTAGCCCGAAATTATGTATCATATTACCCTATTCTCATTTAAAAAACTTGACCTTAATTCAAAATGGCGGATTTCAAGATGGCTGCCGTCAAGGTCATACGTACTATACGACTTCCCCCTAGGCCCTATATGTATCTACATGGTTGTTCTTTCATTAACACTCTGTTTACAAAGGGTAGTAAGGGACTTCTGCAGTAATCTCTATTAACCACACCACAACCTTTAAAAATTATTAAAAAATAGAAAACATGCACCATGGCAAAAATTTCTGTCCTCACAAGTAATGAATACATGTCCTCCATCAGCAACAAAAATTTCATTGAAATCGGAGCCGGACAATTGGGTGATGTCCCTTGTGAGAATTACACGCTGTAGGGAATACCCAGGCCCGTAGCCAGCCCAAAAATTAAGGGGGGCCCGACCCAATCATATTATACTTCATCACCATATTATAGTTCATTTGCAAGCCTACCGTGAAATTTTATGGGGGCCAGCCAAAGTTCAGGGGGCAGCCCCCCTTGCCCCCCGTGGATACGGGCCTGGGAATACCCTAGTAGTAATCGCCCCACTTGGCCTAACTTTGGATTATCCTCAATGAGGGGCCCCAAGGCCAGGGGTCAATGACCTAGGGGTACCTAGGACTACCCCCTCTAAATTTTGGCAGGGGTACCTTGGCCCACCCCCTAAATTTTGGCAGGAGTACATAGGACCACCCCCCTTAAATTTCGGAAATTGCCAAATCTAAAAATTTGGTATGGTAGCCTAGGACCATAGTATGTACCTCTATCAGTATTGGGTGTCTATGTCGTTCCCTTTCATGGGTAAAAAATTGCCAAAAATTCAAATTTCGGGGGTTTTTGACCTAATTTATCCCCTTTGATGAGGTATTATTACCCTATATAGTTATATGGGCGTATACAGGGGTCCATTACCTTTCATAAGACATGGGTATATTAATGCACCCCTTGAAAAATTTGGGAGGGGTACCATGGCCCACCCCTTAAATTTTGGAAATTGACCAATTTAAACATTGGGTATAATAGTATAGGACCCTAATATGTATTATGATAAATTTGGGTGGTCTACCTCATTCCCTTCTAGGGGTACAAAATTGCCAAAACTATAAACGTAAGCAATACGTTGTACCACGTGTTTGGTTTTCGACCTAATTTATCTCCTTGGATGAGGTCCTATTACCTTATATGATTATATGGTCATGTATAGGGGTCCATTACCTATCATAAGACATAGGTACATTTGTGCACCCCTTTAAATTTTTGGGAGGGGTACCTTGGCCCACCCCTTTAATTTTGGAAATTGCCCAATTTAAACATTTGGTATTATAGTATAGGACACTAATATAGATCACTATAAATTTGGGTGGTCCACCTCGTTCCCTTTTAGGGGTACAAAATTGCCAAAATTTTAGTACAACCACGTGTTTGGTATTTGGTACATTTTATCCCCCTTTGATGAGGTTCTATTACCTTATATGGTTATATGGTCATGTATAGGGGTTCATTATCTATCATAAGACATAGGTACATTGGTGCACCCCGGGAGGGGTACCTTGGCCCACCCCTTAAATTTTGGAAATTGCCCAATTTAAACATTTGGTATTATAGTACAGGTCCTCAATATGTATCATGATAAATTTGGATGGTCTACATCGTTCCCTTTTAGGGGTACAAAAATTGCCAAAATATAAACGTAAGTAATACGTTGTACCACGTGTTTGTTTTTTTGGTCCATTTTATCCCCTTTTGATGAGATCCTATGATTACAAGGGGTCCATATCCTATCATAAGACATGGGTATATTGTTGCACCCTTCTTAAATTTTGGCAATGGGGGTCCACTGAAATTGTCCAATTTAAGCATAGTACAGGACCTCAATATGTTTCGGTGGTCCTATTTTCAAATTTTTAAGTACAACCACGTGTTCGGTTACTGACTCAATTTATCCTATTTGATAAAGTTATAAGGTATGGACGGTATCTCCTTTCAATTTGGTAGTACCCTTCGGGTGTAGTACGGTCACGTGATCAATGATTTGGTTTTGATGCGCGACGAGGTCCCTGGTCAATGTTCTCTAGGAATTAGGTGGAAACTTTGAACAAGATTCTTGGCATTTAAAACTTTTTTTTCAACTTTTCAAACTAAAAAAATCAAAACAAAAAATTGAAAACGAAAACTTTTAAACAAAAATCTTGAAAGTAAAAAATTTTTCAAAACAAAAATTTGAAACGAAAAATTTTGAAACGAAAACATTTGAAACAAAAATTTTGAAACGAAAAATTTTCAACAAAAAAATTTGAAACGAAAAATTTTCAAACAAAAAATTTTGAAACAATAAATTTACAAACAAAAAAATTTCAAACGAAAAAAATTTGAAAAAAATTTGAAACAAAAAATTTTCAAACAAAAATTTTTGAAACAAATTTCAAAACAAATTTCAAACGAAAAATTTTCAATTAGAATTTAAATCAGTGATCAGCTTTCACGGTTAATCGTTAAACTTTATCCGGTTTCTAACTATTCGATTAACAAATAAACGGTTTTCAACTATTCGATTAACAAATAAACGGTTTTCAACTATTCGATAAATAGATGAACTGTTTCTTTCCTTTTCACACCAGTGAGTGCAAGAATTGTTGTACTCTCTTTAAATACGCATCATTTTTGAAACAAGGTGTTAGTGTTCATCATGGATACACAATGGAAACATCCATTTACCTGTATTCTCGCAGGGCCTAGTGGGTGTGAAAAAACGTATTTTGTGAAGCGATTCATGTCACATCTCCCAACCATGAGCAATGCAAAATTTCGTAAGATATACTGGTATTATGCAGAATGGCAAGACGTGTATTCAACAATGCCGGTTCCAGTAGAGTTTCACGAAGGACTTCCACGAATGAAAGATTTTCAGCCTCAAGATGGACCACATTTGATTATTATTGATGACCATATGCGAGAAGTGAATAGTGATATTGTTGATATGTTCACAAAAGGATCACATCATCGAAATATTAGTGTGATTTTTATAACACAAAATGTATTTCATCAAAGTAAAGCAAATAGAAATATGAGTTTAAATTGTTCGTATTTGGTGTTGTTTAAAAATCCACGTGACAAGTCACAAATCAAGCATATGAGTTATCAAATCATGCCTGAGCATCCACTGTTTCTACAAGAAAGTTATGCAGACGCAACAAGAAATCCACATGGCTATTTACTGATGGATCTTAAACAAGATACACCCGATGAAATGCGATTTCGTACAAATATTTTTCCCGACGATTTGCATCATTATGTTTACGTACCAACAAAACATGTTTAAATTATTGTGCATGTGAAAAGAATGACTTAGTCTGTCACGATGTCTCCTACAGTGAAACACGCTGATCTGCTACGTGCTCTGCACAAAGCTAAACCAAGATTGCGTAAAGCTATTATTGCCAATGCAGACGCTTCATTAATTCATAGTATTTGTGAATGTTGTTATAATGTCTTAAAAGGCAATGTTCCACTGACAAGTGCGCAGAAGTCAAGATTAAAGCGTTACAAGAACACGCTACGCTATCTCGTAGACAATACAAAATCATTGGATAAAAAGAAGAAACATTTAGCCGTACAACAAGGAGGATTCTTACCTGCATTACTTGCACCTATTGTAGGAAATGTGTTATCCAGTATTTTGTTTAAACAATGAACATCATGGAACATAGCAAGAAGATGGTTTTAGTGCCACCAGAAATGCTTCAACGAATGCATGCATCATCATCCCGTGCGAGTGAAAATCGAGAATCTAATCTCGATCGTGAAATGCAATCCATATTGAATACATCGTATCCAAGTGATGAAGAAAAATGGAATCAGTACAATAGAATATTACAGAAATATCTTTATGTGATACGTAAACAGGAAGAACCAATACCACTTACAATTACATCAATGAAACCTGATGGTGACGTCCCGAATGTTGACGATAGCACGAAACAAGAAATTTTAGCCGCAATACCACAAATGTATCGTAAGAAAGCCGAACTACTATTCCGTCGTTTAAAACAAGATGACGCAATTACGTGAGATCATAAAGGAACAGTGTACATCAACGATAATAAACTACATGGATCCAATATTGTAGATTTAATGTGTGATGTAACTCGACCGAGGAAACATTCTAATCCTCAAGGCTGGGAATTGTTTTGCAACTACCTTGCATCGTCAAACACACCTCAAGAATTAATTGGTAATCCACGAAGATTAAACTATATTGTCAAGCATAATAGTACATCAGCATCTGAAGGATCTGCACCACCAAAACCGGCACCTGAATTATTTTCTTCCGGAGAAGAAGAAGAAGATGATGATGATGATGTTTTAGAAGTCCGACCAAAAAGAAAACGTATTATTCCACAATGGTCAACGTACAAACCATGAACAAAAAGTTGAAATCCATTTATTACAATCCAGCACACCCTGCATCGTTTTCTACTGCAAAGAAATTATGGCAAGCCACAGGAAAATCTATACCTCTAGCCAAAATAAAACTTTGGTTAAACAAACAACCTACCTACACGTTACACCGTCCTGTACGTCGTCGTTTCCGTAGAGATTTTTATCTTGTCAACAATATTGATGATCAATGGGAATGTGATTTAAATGATTTACAATCACTTCAAAACTATAATGACAATTACCGCTATATTCTTACAGTGATTGATGTGTTTAGTCGGTACGGGTGGGCTGTACCACTAAAATCAAAAAGTGCCGAGGATATAGTGAATGCATTTGAAATGATTTTCCAGGACAGGAAACCAATTGTGCTACGTAGTGATCAAGGAACTGAATTTACCAACAAGACAGTACAAAAGTTTCTCAGGAAACACAACGTGCAACATGTTACAACAAAGGATCCAGATATTAAAGCCAGCATCGCAGAAAGATTTAATCAGACATTGAAACATCGTATGTGGAAATACTTTACCAAATATCAAACATACAATTACATCAAAGTATTGCCTTTACTTGTAAAAGCATACAATGAAAGTCGGCATTCCAGTATTAAAATGGCACCTGCAAACGTTTCTCAGGACAATTTACTGGAGGTGTGGCATAACTTGTACGACAAAAAGCTACAACGTTCAAAACAAGATACGGATTTATCTGTTGGTGATACTGTTCGTATAAGTAAAACAAAACGTATCTTTGACAAGGGTTACCTCGAGAACTGGACTTGGGAAATATTCAGAGTAAAAGCCATTGTACCAAGAAACCCACCAGTGTATCGACTAGAGGATTTAAATCATCAACTCATCGATGGTGTTTTCTACAGAGAAGAATTACAACCAGTGCCGCTCCCTTCGACGTTCTTCATCGATAAAATATTACGTACAAGAACAAAAGGTCGCAGAAAGGAGTATCTCGTCCAGTGGAAAGGATATCCTTCCTCATTCAATTCGTGGATCCCTGCAACTTCATTGAAGAAGAAGAAGAAGAATGGAACCTGATCAAGATTTTTACGTTACACTTCCCAGTAATAGTTCCATGGATTATTTTCCAGAAAATACATTGACTTCATATATTACGAAATTACAACGACGTGTAGAGTTTCGCCAGAAATGGGATGTGGCAATTGTAGAGATTCATTATCCACATTCTTTGCTGAACATTAACAGTGAAAACAATAAAATATATTACAAATCATCAAGTAGTAATGATCAAGAACCGTGGAAGGTTGTAACGATCCCTGTTCGCTATTATAACAATATACGGGATCTTATTCATGCAATTAATATACATCATAAAGAAACCAATTTATTTATATCTCATGACGCAACTAATAATATATGCCTCATAAGACATCCCAAAAAGGAAATCCATACTTCTGTACAAATTTCACCAAGTGTTAGTTTAATGTTTGGATTTGAACCGAAAAGTGATTTAAAAGATATGGAAAAGGGACAATATACACCGGATGTACGATTAGGCTTACCATCACAAATGTACGTCTATTGTGACATTATTGAATCTGTCATTGTTGGAGATACAATGGTACCATTGCTACGAATTGTCAACATGGATCCTGTGAATCATACTTTTGGAAGTCATGCAGTACAAATCTTTAATCCTGCACATTATGTTCCGGTGGAAAAAATGAATTTTGAGCAAATACAAATCGATATAAGGGATAGCACAGGTCATCGGATGCCATTCACCTTTGGAACGGTGTGTACAAAACTACATTTCCGTCGTCGTCGTCATGACTGATCCGTATTTGCAATACTACCAAAAACACGCGTTGTCCGGTATCGGCAACGTCTATGTGGAAAGTCCCTATCAAGCAGGACATGGCATTGGAAGTTTCCTTGGTGGCTTATTTCGTTCAGTGTTACCACTTGTGAAGCAAGGAGCTAAAACTGTGGGAAAAGAATTATTAAAATCAGGTGCCAATATGATTAATGATGTTGTGATCTCGAATCAACCGCTGGAAGAATCGTTTCATCAACGGATGCAAGAGACAAAATCAAATTTACAAGAAAAAGCTAAAAATAAGTTTAAAACTATGCTGGGAAGTGGATATCATAAACGAAAATGGGATGACTGCTCTCAGTTTGAGGTTGACCTTCCAACGATCAACACCACCATCAATCCTACAAAGAAACGTAAATTATCACATAAGAAGAAGAAGAAATCATTGGCATCGTCACCAGATATTTTTGATTAATTCAACGATGGCTTTCTTACATCATCAATCCTGTGAATGTGTAAAAAGTGAATTGGACATTTTTTCAACGTTGCCCACGCAAACCAGTGTTCTGGACAATCGTATTATAGGCTACAAACCAATTAGTTCAATAGCTGAAAATTCACCAATAGAATTTGTAGTGAGTGGTAGCAGTGATGAATACATTGATTTGCCACAAACCTTATTGTACATCCAAGCACAAATTGTGAAACCAGATGGTTCCTCCTTCACCAATACGGATAAAGCAATTGCACCTGTCAATGATTTTCTAAATGCTATGTTTAGTGAAGTACAAATCTACTTGAACAATAAACTGATTTCATTTCCGTCACATAATCATCCATATCGTTCGTACATGGAAAAACTGCTCAATTATAGTGATGGAGGTAAAAATACACATTTACAAACAGCAATGTGGTTTCAAGATACGGCTGGTCATATGAACGCAACCACAAGTGAGAACAAAGGATTTCAACAACGCTATGAACTGACAAAACAAAGTATGAAATTCGATATGATTGGACATCTTCATTGTGACATTTTTAATCAAGATAAATTTTTAATTCATGGAGTGGAATTACGTGTGAAACTTATTCCTGCAAAACCAAACTTTTGTCTCATGGCCGGTGAAAGTGGTGTCAATGCAAAAATCAATATTCTAGATGTATCGTTGCAGGTGAAAAAAGTCAGCATCAGCCCTAGTGTTAAATTGGCACACAAGAAAATTTTACAATCTACACCGGCAAAGTATCCTCTGACAAGGGTTCAAATGAAATCATTTACCATCCCGAAGAATATACAATCCAAAACTATTGATAACCTGTTTATGGGAACATTGCCAAATCGTATTATTGTAGGATTTACATCGAATGAAGCATCCAGTGGAACTATTACCACCAATCCATTTGAATTTCAACATCTAAACATTAATTTCTTTACATTGTACGTGGATGGAAAAGCTGTACCTTCAAAACCATTGCAACCCAACTTTGAAGAAAATCTCTACATTTCATCGTACCACACTGTTCTCAGGCTCTGGCATACATTTTACCAATACTGGAAATACAATTTCAAGAGCCGACTACAAGAATGGATATACACTGTTTGTATTTGACCTAACTCCCGATTCTTCTGCTGGAGATTGTCACTATTGGAATTTACAACGACATGGCGCCATCCGATTGGAAGTTCATTTCCAAGAGAAATTAGCAGCACCTGCAAACTGTATTGTGTATGGAGAGTTTCCCTCACTCCTAGAGATCGACCACCAGCGTAACATTATCCTGAACTTTTAAATTACAAGGTACGTATACGTTATGTATCATTTCCATTCACGATGTTGAATACATTACAATTAGCTAGTGCTTTACACGGTAGTCCATTATTCAGAAATCATTTTACCGGGGTATTTGCAAGCGATGAGTTGCCCTCACGGATTTCTCTTCCTCTGGCAATGATTGTAAATATAGATCCATCCACAAAACTAGGAAGTCATTGGATTGCAATTTATATTGATCATCGCGGTGTTGGAGAATATTTTGACAGCTATGGCCTTCCTCCTTATGTACCACAACATGTTGCATTCTTAAAACTTCATTGTATGTACTATAAATATAATAATAGCCAAATGCAAAGTCTTGGTTCATCCGTATGTGGCTATTATGCTTATTTTTATTTGTGCTGTAAAGCCCAAGGAAAATCTCTGCGTGAAATTCAATACTTGTTCACAACAGTACCCACGGTTAATGATCGTAGACTGCTGCAATATACCTTCCAGGTAATTTTATCATATTTATCATTGCAAATGTATTGTTTAATCATCATCTATATCTATACTAATCATCTTTTTCCTCGTTCTTTTTTACAGAATTCACAATACGAAGCTTTGCAAACGGGTGCTATGCTGCAAAACATGGAAACAAATCATTACAATCAAGAAGAGGAGGCGGTCTAATGAAGAAACCCAGCTCAATATACAAACATTGTCAATAAGAAAGAAAAAGAAGAAACCAGAAAAATGAATACAATACAATTTATACTTATTTATGTCTTTTTATTGTTCATTCCATATACAACGTTATCAGATTCTCCTAAAGAACTCTGCGATATAAGACGAGAACCCTGGACAAAGTTTCCACCTAATTCCTAGAGAACATTGACCAGGGACCTCGTCGCGCATCAAAACCAAATCATTGATCACGTGACCGTACTACACCCGAAGGGTACTACCAAATTGAAAGGAGATACCGTCCATACCTTATAACTTTATCAAATAGGATAAATTGAGTCAGTAACCGAACACGTGGTTGTACTTAAAAATTTGAAAATAGGACCACCGAAACATATTGAGGTCCTGTACTATGCTTAAATTGGACAATTTCAGTGGACCCCCATTGCCAAAATTTAAGAAGGGTGCAACAATATACCCATGTCTTATGATAGGATATGGACCCCTTGTAATCATAGGATCTCATCAAAAGGGGATAAAATGGACCAAAAAAACAAACACGTGGTACAACGTATTACTTACGTTTATATTTTGGCAATTTTTGTACCCCTAAAAGGGAACGATGTAGACCATCCAAATTTATCATGATACATATTGAGGACCTGTACTATAATACCAAATGTTTAAATTGGGCAATTTCCAAAATTTAAGGGGTGGGCCAAGGTACCCCTCCCGGGGTGCACCAATGTACCTATGTCTTATGATAGATAATGAACCCCTATACATGACCATATAACCATATAAGGTAATAGAACCTCATCAAAGGGGGATAAAATGTACCAAATACCAAACACGTGGTTGTACTAAAATTTTGGCAATTTTGTACCCCTAAAAGGGAACGAGGTGGACCACCCAAATTTATAGTGATCTATATTAGTGTCCTATACTATAATACCAAATGTTTAAATTGGGCAATTTCCAAAATTAAAGGGGTGGGCCAAGGTACCCCTCCCAAAAATTTAAAGGGGTGCACAAATGTACCTATGTCTTATGATAGGTAATGGACCCCTATACATGACCATATAATCATATAAGGTAATAGGACCTCATCCAAGGAGATAAATTAGGTCGAAAACCAAACACGTGGTACAACGTATTGCTTACGTTTATAGTTTTGGCAATTTTGTACCCCTAGAAGGGAATGAGGTAGACCACCCAAATTTATCATAATACATATTAGGGTCCTATACTATTATACCCAATGTTTAAATTGGTCAATTTCCAAAATTTAAGGGGTGGGCCATGGTACCCCTCCCAAATTTTTCAAGGGGTGCATTAATATACCCATGTCTTATGAAAGGTAATGGACCCCTGTATACGCCCATATAACTATATAGGGTAATAATACCTCATCAAAGGGGATAAATTAGGTCAAAAACCCCCGAAATTTGAATTTTTGGCAATTTTTTACCCATGAAAGGGAACGACATAGACACCCAATACTGATAGAGGTACATACTATGGTCCTAGGCTACCATACCAAATTTTTAGATTTGGCAATTTCCGAAATTTAAGGGGGTGGTCCTATGTACCCCTGCCAAAATTTAGGGGGTGGGCCAAGGTACCCCTGCCAAAATTTAGAGGGGGTGGTCCTAGGTACCCCTAGGTCATTGACCCCTGGCCTTGGGGCCCCTCATTGAGGATAATCCAAAGTTAGGCCAAGTGGGGCGATTACTACTACCCTCTACCTATTGACAATTGATGAAATATGCACTTTTGGATTGTGTATCAGAGTGGCCGAAAAAAACTTTTTTATTTTTTTAAGTCGCTATAGCGCGGAAAAGTTGCCTTTGGTACTGATTAGAAAAATTAAGAAAAAAAACTGAAATCGGTTAACATCTTCCGTTTGCGCATCGCAGTTAAAGTTTACCAAAAATGAAGACAATCTTGTGATTTTTAATTTCTTTTGTCTTATAAATAAACAATAGTTAATCGATTCCATGATTTATTTTCTGTAATATAAATTGTATTAAACTGTAAAAAATTAGTTATTGTATATTTTTAAATTCACAACATAACTGAAAATTATTTTCCAAAAAATTACATTTTTCATTTGTATAACATAGTTTGGATTATTTCAGTCAAATGACTGGTTTTAAAAGCAGTCATGACTGGTTTAAAAAATGAACATTGTAAAACCATTCATGTAACTTTTTATTTTTTAAAATTGTACTTAAAATTTAAATAATTTCATCTGCAGCTCTTCGCCCATTCGTAAACAGGAATGACCTAGAACTCACCTAAGGAGGTGGCTGCAGTTCGAGTTCCACCCAACCATCCAATGCATGTGTGTTTTACATATTTTTAGTTAATCCTTGATTTTTGTGGATTTTTTTCACTTGTTTTAGCAATGAGGATCCACTTCGAAATTAGATTTTTGGCTGAAGTGTGGCATAATAGCTCTGGATTACGGAGTTGCCCTGATATATATGCATCTCTTGACTGAGCACCACATACTTTGCCAGCTGCTTCTGTTACCAGTTTTACATGTCTCTCGACAGCTTGTGTGTGGCAAGGGAATCCTCTTACAAGTTCTCAATCGGGTACCATGCCACTCTGTATAAGGAGTCTGATTTCATCATCATTGATTCGACGCAACAGTGGAGGAAAAGATACTTTGCAGGTCGACCAGTCAATCATTTCAGTATAATCTTTAGCACCAAAATTGAGTTTGGGTGGTATGAAGTTCCTGATTGTCTTTCCTTTAGTTTTTGCCTGTCTTGCGTTTATTATTCGTCTAAGAGCAAATTTTCCAATATATTTCCTTTCGTCCGTTATCATAGCCAAGAGCAAGTTTTCTAGATGGGCAAAAAAATGCGTTTCTCTCAATTATAGGCTTTACCACTTGCCGAAGAGTTTCAGGGAGGTATCTTGTTGTAGCAATTGCTTCAAAAAGATGTTTCGAACCATCTGAAAAAGAATGGCTTGTTTTGATTTTAACCACAAAGGCACGTACGAACGCAATATAAAAAGTACCAATTCTTTGAGACCTTCTGAAGGATTTTCAATACTGATGTACAACCTAAGAATTATGTTTGTGGTTGTCGGCCATCTTGAGTGCGACATAGGGCCAGGGTCTCGATAGGACAAGTCTTTTGGACATTCCCCTGCATTTACTGCTCTTGAAATATTACTGCTGGTCTTTGCTGAGAATTTGACGGTCTACTTCAGGGATTATGCAGTCAACTCTTTCAAATTCAACTACATGTAATCTTTCACAGCCATTAAGCAGTTGACCGATCGGCCCACTAAAGGCTTTAGGACCTGTTGTTTCCCCATCAACGTGTTGAAGTAAGTGGCGGAGAGGCAACTCAATAAAATGGAGAAGACATACAGCCCACTGCAACGGTCTACCTATATGAAGTCCAATTTGCCGAATTACACCATTCCTCCATCCTGTATTGGTAACAGTACCATCACAGCCAACAACATCTAATTCGTCCAAAGAAATGTTAACTTCAGTCAAGTAGGAAATTATGCTGGAAGCAATATCAGTAGAAGATCTCGATGATGGAGAAACGTGGCCAATATATGTCGACCCAGATTCTTGAATGATAGTGTAGTGCTCCTCTTTTTGAAGTCTACGAAATGACTTAGAATCACGTTCTTCAACTACCAAGGTATCATCTTTGCGCCCATCAAAGTATAGACCACGAAGCAAAGTATCAGTTTATACTGCAAAGGTCTCCTGATATGACTTTTCTCTCTCCGTATTTTATTTTTATCGACCACGTGAGAATAGTCCGTGTCTGTCACCATTCCAATATCTTGTAGAACGCTGGAAGCAATTGCAGCAGTAACACGGTCAGATACACCAAACCTATCACTATTTAGTGCCGTTGTCTTCAGTTTTATTCTCATTTGCCATTCTGACGGAGTTTTGGTGGCGATATCTGGGACGAACTAATCATTTTCACTTTCACAGAACTCAGAAGAGCCCGAACCGTCTTGTTGAAGTCTTGAACTGAAACAATCTGTAGGGTCGTTTTCAAAAATGATTGATGAACTCGAAGGCGTATCATTAAAAACACGTTTATGTTGGTAGTTCCTTCTTCTCAGTCTTGAAGTTAGCCTTTTCGTTTCTTGAAGATCTATTGATCCAATTTTGCCCAAAGCACACTTCCTTTGGGCAAACATTAACGAAAAATGGATATTCAGAAATACTCTGTTAGAATTATTGTTAGAAAAAAAGCTATTACTCTGTGGAAACTTATCTTAATGATAACATATAGAGAATGTAAACCATATCTTACAACTGTAATGCTTAATTGGGAATTGTCCTCATATTATAAGCTATGAACAGGCAAATAAATAAATAAATAAATAAATAAAGAGGGTATGGGGAAATAATGCCCCCATTTCTAGCAAATGTGATATCATTCAGAAATCTATACTTCGAAAAAAAAATACTATACACCAAATTTCATTAATTACAAAATTTTATACTTAAAGGAACAGAGTAAACATATATCGCAAAGAATATTGAAAACTTAAACATTAATACTATATTTAGGAATTATCAGGGATCATCTTACTTGGAATAGTGATTAGTGTATATCAGCATCCTTTATGCAGTACGAAATATTAGAACTAAAAATAGAAATAAAAAACAAATACCCTACAAATTATATATATATAGTTCGTTCCATGTATTATTGGTATAGTGTGTAGGAGGATTTGTTTGTTTAATAGTGTGTAATGGCTAATGTCAATGTGTGTTGGATGTAGGAATATTGTTGATACGTGTTTCCGTTTTGCAAGTATAACGAGTGAAAGATGGCGTTCAAGATCCCCAATCCGCCCAAACAGGACCAGCGTGCTGTCATCCAGTTTCTGAGTGCTGCCCTATGCAGAGTCGTTCTGACGCGTGATTAGTGCCATTCTAAAGAGTTCGACTAACATGTTTCCTGCAGTTGCCAGGTCTTTAGTATGACGCTAATCTTACGTCAAAACGGTTCTGCATAAGGCGGAGAAAGTTTAGAGAAACGGTTTTAAAACATTTCTGATAAAGCACGCTGAGTGACAAGAAATAATTTCTTGTTGATTTCTTAAACACTAATTAAATTGGAACTTGATGACAATATATTAGATTACTGCCTAAAATATTTTTTCTACTAACGGCAGTTAGGAATCACCCTCTCAAAATCAAGAGAGAAAAACGAAACGAACAGCACGAACTTTTGATGTACATTAAAAATCTCTTACTTATTGACTACACAGAGGTGATAACGCATTTGTCAGTCATGATTTTGATACGTTTTGCAATTCTTATAAAAAATACGTGAGTAATGAAGTTCATTTATCAAACCAACTTTTACAGCAACACTTTTCTAAAGACAGAAGATTTGCCAACTTCATCGATAATTTCATTATTAGGGATTTTTTTTCCCAGTACATCCCTTTCAATGACCATAAGCATAAATGATTGCAGAATATGATTTGACAAAGACGAACGTGTACAAATTTTAATTAATTTAAGATAACTGAATGCTCGCTCACACGACACTTGAGTAACTGAAAGTGCTATCAAATATTTATAAACTGTAAACAGCGTTTGGAAAGTGGAAACATTCATGTTATATCTTACTAGCAACCTGTAGCAACGTAAGTAAAACACTGCTTACACAGGTTTTCGTTGCACATCTTATAAGACTGGCCTTCTGAAAAAGAGGCAATGCATTTCTCAGGTTCACTTTCGCCCTCCGAGGCACTACACTCAGTAGAACCGTTGCATTCTGCAACATCTATATCTGGTTATGTGTCAGTAAGTCTTTATTATTTGCTTTATGACAGTAATCTGGCAGAGTTTCTGGAGTTTTTCAAAAATTTTAGCAAATTTCAACAATTCAGATTTCAAATTTGCATGCTCAACTAAACATTTTTCAGCTATCTCCTGTAAAGTACCTTCTGGAATACCATCATTTAGTAAATCAGTAAATTGGCGAGGATCAAGACAAGAAGTATCAAAGATTAATTATTTTGTTGTTTGTAATCTCATCGTTAATCGATCTAGAAAGCTCATCGTTAATAGGGTTCCAAGTTACGACAACGATTAATTGTAATATCTTTCCGTGACCTCTTTGGTTCGGGGCACCCTTCGTATCAGATCCATATATCCTGTGTAATCCATACATTTTCCCAGGATGAATTATTCCAAATAACACAGTCATAATTACAATTCAAATTATATTATTTTGAATGTTACTTTTAGTAGAGTAACTATGATCGCGTGCCCCAACCCTCTGCAATATTCGCAAATGAGCCCCCGTCAATATTCGTGCACTATTGTTAGGTATACCGAATTAGAAACCCCATCTTGCTATTCTCCTTTTTATCGACTCGAACTTTTTTTTTAAAAAAAACAATGATTGCATTAGCAATGGAGATCTCATTGTATCCGATGTTTGAAAATAAGTAAAAAAATAAATAAATAAAAATCATAAGTTAAAAAATAAAGATTTACAAGAAAGGAGAGGTGCGTTTCCATTGAGGTTCACTATTTCCCGTGTACTTTATTTATACGATAAAAAGAAATTGTCCCAACCGAATCCCCTCGTAGTTTCAAACAAATACATTGTTAATCTTACTAAACGAATTAAATAATGCTATTTTAAAAAAATAATATTCTATAGAAACACATTTTAACACTTCTCTATAATATGTAACAAATGAAGATATTTATATACTCTTGATTTTAACAAATCCTTAGAAGCTCCACCTAAATACAAACAAACATATCTGCATAAACAAATTTATTTGACTGATATCAATTCCAACCTTACAATACACTCGTATTTCTTCATTTGACTCTATTACACATTAATAAAAATAAATAAAAAAAAGTACACTTAAAGAGATATTTGGTAAGTATAATAGGGCACTTGTACAGTCATACTCTCTCCCTATGTTCTTTTATCAAACTCGGAATGAATAAATCTGTTTCAGTACAGTAAGCTGCAGAGAACTATATCAAGAGAAATGAACTGGAATTCCTAAATTACAGAATAAAGAACATACAAAGTGAAGAAAGTGGAAACTATGCAGAGCACTCTGTATCATATTCACGAAACTTTGCTCTATGGCTATGGTGTAAACAACTTAACTCATAAAAATTGCTTTCACTTTTTTTCAGACTCGCTTTACGATGTTATATGTCTATAAATCTTATAGCTATCAACAGAAGAATTTGCTCCACATCATTCTTTAACAACAATATATGTCGTTAGTCTTCGCTTTAGTGTACGGCTACTCAATGCGTTCGTAACGCGTTTTTATGGCTCATGCGTACGCTTGGAATACGATGATGTATTTAAATGTGGATGGTTAATCACAATCCGCTGCAAACACGCAGAATACGTCGGCTCGAGTGTATTTGGGGCGTTTCGGAACAACAGACCGCCTGCTGTTTCGGAATCAGTAAAAGATATCTAAAGAAAAGGTAAAAAAGCAAAGACATGTTGCCAGGCAAGGGGATTTTACCAGGAAACAGCTGCTTTGTAAATGCTTTGTCCAGAGTATTAGAACTCTGCTATTATAAAGTATGTGCGTGTATAACAAAAGAAAGTTTACAAAAATACAAGGAAATTCCGAAAAATTGGCTAATCACAGAAAAATCTATGTAACACAATAGGGTTATTTCTCATGATTCGCATGAATGAGAATAAGTGTGTGGCAGCAAGGCTGGAAACCCTGACTGGCTCACAGTATGATTTATAACTCTGGCGAAAGTAAAATTACCCAAGTAGCCACCTAGGTCGCGTTCGCTGCGGGGGTAACGCATCGGAAACGCATCCTTGTATAGCCATACACTTAGACGCAACGTTCATGTCTTGTAACCTAATGCAGATTCGATTCCCACCGGAACCAAATTGGGGTAAGGTCGAGTCAGTAAATACCTGCATTGTGATTTCATTGCTCCATTGAAACTTATCTCCACCACAAGGCAATAGAAAAAGGACTTTTACAGAATGGTTTATTAATCAGTCAAATTTTTGCCCTAAAACATATTTATGAAACTTTAAAAAGGCGTTCTTGAAGATAAATCCAAATGATCTGTCATAGAAATACAGTCAGCATCAGCATATGACAGCCATGCGCTACCGTGTCGGCCGGCTACATGGTTACATGATGGGTCAAAGCGTGTTCTTTTTTTTTTCTTTCTTTTTTTTTTTTTTTTTTTTTTTTTTTTGGGAGAAGGCAGAAGATTTGTTTCATTATAGCTGTTTATCCATTGTGGTAAAGCAGATGAAAACTTATCAAGGTATCAGTGGAAGGTGAGTTTCATCATCAAACTATATGGCATACCCTACAGGAGAAATTGCACATGACGCAAATCGCGGCATACTGGTTTTCCCATTATTTCCCCAAATCTAGAAATGGAACCAGTACGTTGTGGCTGATATCCATTTAAATAGATACCAACTGGATAATAAATTCCTGAAACGCAATGTTGCGATTCATGAGACCTAGGAACGGGAACACTATCCCCCCCCCACACACACACACACACGCAAAAATAAATAAAATGTGCTTCAATAAGTGGCGCCACGAAAGTTCATCGTGAACATAAAGTTCCAATAGGAACCCAAACCCGAGCCTCTATGATTTTGATTCTTTCCACAGTTGAAAGAATTCTTCCGAGGGAAAAGGTTTCTAGATATTGCATCGGACAGTTCATAACCGAAAGCGATTAAAACGATCTCGCTAACGACACACAACTGTTACATGGGATCTGGGAAACAGTGCGAGACAATGCAGGTGATTACATCGAAGACCAGTAATGTGACTGTCAATAGAGATGCAATAACATGTCTGTATTAACACAAGGGAAGTTTTTTACTCGATTTTGGATTTGAAAGTTGTTCTACCTGGTCAGCATCGATACTACATGACACGTACACCTACAATTTGACGTAGAAGAATTCGAAGATCGAACTCTCGAACACGTACAGCAAGAACCCGTAATAACCATTCGGAAGCCAAATTCTTCATCTTTTGATCCAACATACTTTAATGATTTCCTGAGAAAACACAGTTACACGACACATATGTCTGAAACTAACTCAAATAAAATCTTCATTATCCATGGTTATGTTGACAGTAACTAACCATGTAATAGTTATTGACTAATACAGTTATCAGAAGCAGGAAAGGCTCGGGAAAACCTAAATACACAGTGAGTGTCGTTGAACAAGGTTCGAACATGTGACGTTTCTAGGAAATAGCAATTCTATACTAAGTTCATATGGTTTCTACTAGCAAAGTTTATTAAATAAGCTACAAAGGCCTTATAATTTTCTAAGCACAGCACGTGAGTACATTAAAAGATTTATTTTCGTGCTTAGCGGTGATGCTGATGGCTAGTCACACTTCCTTCCATTGACTTCCCATTACCGACGCAGCTACGTGCGGAACTTTCACTAGCTGGTGGTGCTTTAAACATTTCAATCTTCCTCCATTTTCAGAATGTGATCTGTAGCGATTGTTCAATTTCTACTATCTATCTTCAAATGGTTTATCTAGTTCATGAAATGGAGTACTATTAATTGTACCACTATAATTATCATCTAACTGTATTGAGCTGAGTCCATTGACTATCTTCTGTTTCTGAGTGCTAAATAATAATTTGCGCTCTCTTCTTGGAAGCGTGGGAGGAGTGAAATATTTCTTGCGAAACGTTGAAGTCACATCATCCAGTTGAATTTCACTGTCTGATGTTTCCTAAAAATAGAACAAAGAAGTCATATAATTTTCTTTCTACCGTCTATAAAATGATAAACAATATCTTAAAGGCAAATACATCAGATGTACCACACAATACGAGGGCAGATCAATAAGTAACGCACATTTTTTTCACGTGACATTATATTGATCTGAAAGGCAAGACTGAAAGAGAAGTACTCTGAAATTCGCAGTGATGTTAGCAGGTGTTCGATCAGGTGAAATGAAGCTTTTAGTTTAACGTCCCACGATATGCCCTTTAGGGTTGATTAACGAAAGTGAATAATCGTGATTTTTTTTTATCTCTCTCATCGAGAATCGAACTAAAGACCACGTACACCAAAGGCGCACGAACTAGCCACTAGACCAGCGGGGAGGCTTTAATCAGGAGTAACTCAAGTGGCAGAAGTGTAAACTACTGAGCACAGACAGCGTGTGAGTCACAGTTGTCTACTTGTGAAGAGCAGAGAAGTGTAGTTCGTTTTTCGTGGGAAAAGAACAAAGCCCAAGTAAAATTCACAAGAAAGTGGTGTGCGTATATTGGCAGATTGTATAGAGCGAAGAAATATTCCCAGGTACACATCTTAAAGACAGTCAAGTGAATTTTGCGAATTTGCCAGACGTCTACCAACATCAAAAGGGAACAAAATGTCATGGGCATTGGAGGTGCAATTCGTAATGAACAGTGAATTCATCTTCGAATATGGTCAACATTTAGTATGGTACAGTGTATGATGTGGTGCATGACAAACTGAAATTACGTAAAACTCGTTGTGCGCAGATGGGTATCCATCCCATCCAAAAGCCAGATTTCTGTGAACAAGGTATTTTGAAATGTGTACCACGATCGTGTTGAAAGTCTTGGCGGCTATGTTGAAAAGCTTTAATATGACACTCTATACTTTGTGCATATATATTCTTGATGTGATACCTATTTCACTTTCCTTTCACCTTTACATAAATTGTTGTGCGTTACTTATCGATCTACCCTCGTATCAACGAATTTAAGTTTTAATGTATTATAATGGTTACATACTCAATAATTTCCTCAATTACTAATTATAATTTAATTTTTACACAGATATTTAAAGTTAAATATATAAGTTACGTTCTAGAACAGAATAAGCACTGTCTATCAGAGACTCTTACACTGTTAGTGCATACAGGCGCATTGTTAAATCTGCAGTTCTTCCACAGAAATCGCAGTAAAAAAAAATCTACGTTTATCAAGAGGTCCTACTTCAATTTTAGAATCCTTGCATCAAAAGTTCAAAATTCCTTGTACTATAATTCGATCTTCATGAGTGATTTAACCTGAGAACACGGCCACAGAACAAGTGGTAGGAAGAGGAAAAACTCTTATGCAAGTAAGAAACAGAATAAGTGTTTTACGTTATCTCCTTCACAGTTTACTATTAAGTATTTTCTACACAGCTCAAGTAATGTTACTTTCCTCTGAAAATAGCATATCTAAATTCAAAATTGATCATTACACGATTAATCTCAAAATATACGTGTCACATTCATTAAAGATTTCCCCTAACTTAGTTGTAGTTAATGTACAATACTGAAATTTTACATGTGTATTGATACATATCACTATAGATTACGAGGAAAATTTCAGCTTTTAACTCCTTATATTTTTTATGTGACAGATACTAAACTGAACGAAAGTGTAAAGATGGATCCAATCGAATTCCGAGTGGTGATCAAGTTTCTGTGTTTGAGGGGCCTACGCCAAAGAAACATTTGAGAAGGTGAAACTTCTAAAGAGAAAGCCCAATCAAATAATGTTGTGAAGTACCGTCATCGTCAGTTCAAGTGTGGTTGAATATCCGTAGAAACTGCTCCCATTCCAGGGCGACCTCAGTCCGTCATTAATGAAGACACTATTGGACAAGTAGAAGCCGCCATCCTGAAGGATTGTCGCATAAGCATTCGCCAACTAGCTGAATGTCAAAAAGTGTGGAAAAGAATAATGAGCATTTGCAAGTGTATAAGGTGTTTGCACGATGGGTTCTCCGGCTACTGACATCTTTCCAAAAGTAGGAACCAATCACTTGCTCCTAGGAAACTTTGATCTTGTATTACGAAAATCAGCAGGAGTTTCCTGACATACAACATGAGGACGAAACATGGGTCAATCACTACGATACAGAGACTAAGGCCGAATCACAGCAATGGAAGCGTACTTAGTCGCCAACTCCAAAAAAGGCCTGTGTCCAACCCACAGCTGGCAAGGTCATATTGGACCAGCTAGCGATTATGGATTTTTTGGCGAAGGGTACCACAATTAATAGATATACTATAATCCACTGCTGCAGAAATTACGGGAGTCCATCAAAACCAAAAGGCGTCGAATGCTCAGCAAAGATGTCTGTATTCTTTACGACAAAGCTCCAGTTCAGAACTCGCATACTGACCTGACACGACACAAGCGCGGTCCTGCAGGTAGAAAATCCTTTCTGATTCCTTGTATTCTCCTGACCTTACACCATCTGACTTTCAACCTCTTAACCATGAAGACACTTTTGAAGTGGAAGTATTTCAAAGACGATGAAACGTTGATTTCTGATGTTCGCTGTCTTCTGGAACAATCTGCGGACTTCTATAAACGACGTCTTTACAAGTCCATAAAGCGATGGGAAAAGTGTGTGGTCATTGAAAGTTCCTATGTACAGAGGTACTAATGTCTGTATTAAATTTCGTTTACCCCAGTCAACCGTAAGTGGGTCAGGAGAAATCTTTAATGAAATCTTACATATATATGAAATACTATCCAATGTTAGGTTAACGAATATAAAGATGAACTAACTTGTCACAGATCTTAACAACTGTAGAAACTCTCACTTGAGCTAGAGTGAATTACTTACTAGAAAACAGAGAA
Source organism: Thermobia domestica (assembly GCF_964235325.1). Classification (NCBI taxonomy): domain Eukaryota; kingdom Metazoa; phylum Arthropoda; class Insecta; order Zygentoma; family Lepismatidae; genus Thermobia; species Thermobia domestica. The sequence continues at coordinate 298,437,201 of NC_137457.1, read as the reverse complement.
ATACTAGGTGTCTCACTTAAACAGACAAATAGTAGGGTTCCGTTCAAAGTATACTCCTGCAATATTGTTTAATATTATTTGTTTGTAACATAAATTACGATTTACAGTAGTTGCTTGTTAGTTTGGTTTGAGTTCTGTTTATCATAGTATTATGAGACTAGAGTCTTTCTATTTCAAGTATGCCCTCGGAAAATATGTGAAACATACTTCGGCCCCACCCGCGCTACCCTCTGACGGAGGAAACCCTCCCTCTGCTTACGGGAAAGAAGTGAATGACCTCTGCTGTGTTGCCAGTTTATCATTCAGTTGTTTGGTCTTCACGAGTGAAGATCGTAGGCTACTTAGAATGGCTAACAACACAGTGCCCAGTGAAGTCCGTAAAATAATTTATTATGACAACGCTTCCGCATTCAACAATTGAAAGAACTCCGCCGCAGCACAACTTGTCCCTCCTCTTTCGAGGGAGGTATGGGAAAACACACAACGACAGCAGCGTCAGAAGGGGCACAGTTGAAACAGAAAGGCTCTACCTGTAACGTAAAAAATTACCACGCGTTTCAAAGCTAAGTATACTTCGCTCGGGTCAGGCCGGTATTACGTGGGACGCCCAGTATAATCACACACTCTAAAATAGATATACTATTAACCCATTCGCTGAACGCCTTATCAGATAGGGAGCGAACAAGTAAATGAAAAACAGAAAAAAATGCATAGCACGGATGTGTTTAGGTATGTGGTGCCATCTTAAAATTCCTTTAAAACAGATCTACAACAATAAAGTCAAAGCTACTCACTTAAAGGAGATCTACAATAGTAAATTCAAAGGTACTCACTTGAGAGGTCTACACAATAAAAGTACTTACTTTTGCTGCTCCAAATTATTACGGTAATTGCTTTAAAAAATTAAATTAAACGTCGAAGTTTTGCTCACAGCTATCAGCATTGTCAAAACTTCGGTAAGGAACGGTATTTGGTAGGGATAGTGTGTACGAAAATTAAATATTTACAAAATTAAATATTAAAAAAATCTTACTGTTCCACAGAATGCATAAACTACAAGACTGTCGCTTAAATTTTGACAAGATAAAGGACATCTATATATATTACGAATATAAGTAATGAAAAAACTGGATAAATTGATCTTACCTCAGGTTCTTTTATTTTCTCTAAAGTAAGAAGCCGTCGACTCGAGTGGCTTGTCAATATCTGCTCGGAGTTGGATTTCAGAACAAAACTCGGGTGTTGTGGTAACTTGTCTTCACTATAGTCACTCCTAAAGAATAAAGAACTACATTACCCCAGCATCAATAACAGTTACCAAACTAACACTAAGCGCTCTGAGTCATTTTCAATGTAAGCAATATATCCAACTCACCTTAAAACGTCTCAATCTAATTATAAGCACTGTCTTGGAAGACGATTACTTAACTTACCATTTACCCGTTTATCGTGCCCGCGGATTTTCCTTTTTCTTCCTACTTTCTCATTCCACCATTTTTTAATGATCACTCGTTTCGTTAATCATCTGTCTCCTTAAGCCTCAGTTGCCAGCTTGAACTGAAGGCAAGCCCGGGACCAGAGTATTTGTGTGAATGAGAGAACAAATTTGAAGCTGATGATTATTGCATATTTACTGTATTACCACCGTTACTTCAAACACTCATGACCACTCATGACTATTAATAACTGAAGTGCTTAGAAATGAAATGAAATCTTTCAGTTTTACGTCCCACGGTTATGCCGGTTAGGCTAAAGGAGACGGTGATTATGAGAAATGAATAAAATGGTGGAATGAAGAAAGTGGGAGAAAACGGGAGAACCCCGAGAAAACCCACGAGCACGGTGTTTGTCCACCACAAAGTCCACACGGCGCGAGCTGGGATCGAACTAGGGACCCCAAGCACCGGAGGTGAACGCCCTACCACTGAGCCACCGCGCCCCACTGAAGTGCTTACAGGATAAAAGTTGTTACTTTTTTTTTTTTTTTTTTTTTTTGAAACGCTGAATTCTTGCGGTTCTTGCACGTGTTCTATGTTAGTCATACTACGTAACACATCATTTAGTAAGTCCTCGTCTGAGTGCAGATATTTAGAAACGATGAAGGGGGTATGTTAACGGACAAAGTCAATTTTCCCGAAATGTACAATTTGTTACATACCACTTTTATCCTCTAATCGCTTCAACTATCAACACTATCATTACAAATATATATATATACACTGTATCGAACTAAATAAAAATAAATTAGTACTTTATTTTTAAGTTCCTCGCTGAATCAAGTAGAATCTTGCTTTTCAGATTCGTTTTATCATCATCTTAACAGATATATTCACAACTTCATCTGAACACTGACATCGGCCATTACAAGTTCTGCCGGAATTGTATTTCTACCATCTCATCATACAGCTTTCGTTACACCAAATATTCGTTCGACGTGCCTATTACTGACTGGTATAGCGAGAATATATTGCACTACTTTAATCAAGTTTGATGCATCTGTTTTTTCGAAAAACGCACTCAATAAATTACAATTATTATTATCTTGCTATCAAGTGTCGATATCACAGATTTCAAACAGACTCACGCATTGTGCAATTTGTTTTCATCGAAAAAATTTTAAGTTTCATCTCCACTTTTGTCAAATCATGAAATGAAAATATTGTTGTTGCCACGCGAACGCAACAATACCAAAAATTTAAACGTAGCCTTTTGTTACGATAAAAAAATATAATCATTGTAAACTAAATACAACATATAAGGCACAAATGTTATACATAATTTATTGTAAGTAATTCAATATTTAAGTTCGTAGAACTTATTTCGAACCCACGTTCATAAATTCTAACCATGTAACGGTAAATTAAAGATTTCTTTTTTCATATCTTTTTTTTTTCATTGTGCCTTCGAAAATTGATGTTTTGAATTTTAAATTTATTTTCTTATATTTTGAATATTTATCTACGTAGTGTATTCTACGGTAGTTCATGTTTTAGTATGACACAATTAATTCAATGTTTGCACTATTTACAGACCTACACGATATGAGACAGATAACCCTCTTCAGTCAACACCCAGCTACGCACGTCAGTAGGAATTAATAAAAACTGTTAATGTCATTTAATTACGTTTTTGTCACTTGAAGCACTCAAAAAAAAAAAAAAAAAAAAAAAAAAAAAAAAAAAAAAAAAAAAAAGAATTCCTTTGAACGCCAGTCAGTGATTTTGTTTCTGCGACACACCATTATGGTTTGTCTAAACAGTGGTGGAAGATGGAAGTTATGTGCATTTTTCCGATTCCGAGATATTATACATCTCGTGTAACAATCTGTTTTGCCACAGTTTTCATAATAGGATCATTGGTAGGTAGTTGTGTTTCCTAGTTTTCCTAAGTTGCATATATATCCTTCCGATTATCTACAACATGTTTACTTTAATAATCCACTTTCTTTACGGCTTCTGAAGGAAGTTACTGAACACACTATTAACAAAATTTTGAGAGAAGTGCTTCGCTAACTTCTAAGATATCCTATGAAAACTGCGATACTGTGGTGTGACGAGTTGATCTACTCCCAAATCAAACCATTGCAAAAAACACAAGTTCCCACAATTCGATAGGTTCATGTGCCCTATACCTGAGATCAAACAAACAAACAAACAATATCTCAGATAATCTACTTTTGGACAAGTCCTAAGGTTTCAAGAAGCTTTTCATTTTTTTCATCCCCACCTTCACAGGTTGTTACCCGCCTAATGTCCACGTTTGACATATGGGTGTTCGAATTCCTCAAACAATACATCAAGCTGTGACCATTGTGTACGTCTACCTATGACTATAATTCGTCGTCTGTCATCTGTGCGCACTTCCGCCGTAACATCAAATGTAAATGACTAAGTTTTTACGGTGAAAGTAACTTCCTTCGGAATGTTCGAATTTTTATCTTTATCTGGTGAACCAAAACTTTTTAATAGATGAATTCTACGCCAAGTAACGTAATTGGTTTCTTCACTCTTATCTAAATATATGCCAAAAGAATTTATGCCTATAGTTACTGTAAACGGCCTCATGATATTATTATTTATTTTTTAAAAACAAGAACTCGAAACTAAACTCTAAAATATTCCATTAATTTCCACTTTCTAAGTATTGTTTTCTAAGTTTGGTCTAATCTGTGCTAACTGGTCCTTTGACCATGTTTGAAGTTGTTCCAACATACTAAAATCCATGTTTACTAAAGTCACAAGTAACCAACTCACAGTATAAAACATGCAAAAAATAAACACTTGAGTTCAATAACAAAATGTAAACAAGCACTTTTCTAAAACTATTTCATCATTTCAGTTACACAAAATTTTTATTTTATTTTAAAATTTCATTTTGCAGAGTATTTCGATAAAAAGTTAACATAATCATCCATTCATCATTATATAAAAGGTGCATATATTACGGGTGTATGTGTGTTTTCAGCTAGGATCAGCTGTTTGGTATTTTCGTTTGTGCGTACTATAAAAATTGACGGAAGAAAAATTCGCGAACAAATAAAATGTTTTAATTTCTTACGAAACAAATTATACTAATGATATTTCTATGATAATTAGATTTACTTTCTATTTTTTCAAACTCTACTCATTGTTTTCTTTTTCTGTTCTTTCTTTTTCTTTTTTTCTTTTTTTTTCACGAGTTAAAACAATCTACGCATGATTTTACACCAAGTCTGCTGCTTGTGACTACGTGATTCAAATGCTTACTGTTGTCGGGTTTTGATAAATGAACGCTAATATATTTAAATACAATTCTATCCGAAGATTAAACTATGTTCTTGTCACGGTTTAGCCACTTCGGGTTGTGACCAAAGTGTACGTCGTGGTTCGGATTAATTTCTCAGTCTCATACTTCGCCCTTTTCTTCCTTTTATCTTCCAGCTATTTTACGACGACTATGATCACTGCCCATGCCTACAACTTCGTTATGCGGTAGCTGGAAACACAACAGATGAAAATGCAGGCAACGTAAATATATTTGTTAGGCTACAAGTATGATGGAATTAAATACTGACTCTACAACAAATAATAATATCACATTTAAATAGTAAGAATATAATATTACTGAATAAGCATAAACGTTACATGCATTCGAGCTCAGAATATAACTACATTCAATAACTTTTCACTGAACATCGATATTGAGATGGCGTGGCTTAACTAAAAGACAACTCACTTATTTCTTCGGCTAGCCTACGAATTAGTCCATCGATGTCCTGGGTTCAATCACAGATGCTACTCCTGGGATTGATGTCCTTAACTGGTTCCAAAGTGCAATCCTCACGTAGATAACAATAAATGAGATATCACCACAATAATCCACTCGCAATGAACGAGATAACTGATTCAACTAATATACACACTAGTGTTACTATACAATTTGGATTTAGTATGCGCAGGAAAATAATTGAAGACGCACACCCTATATTTTAGGCAGCAGTGAACGCTGCTCTTCTGAAAAGCGCGCAACGCGCGAGCGAACGACGACACGAGGATTATCGTCGTGTAGATGCAGAAAGACTGTTTCTGGAATTAATGTTTTGGGTTTGAGTTCCGACTGCTGCTTCCTCAATGAGTATCCCAAACTGGTGTTACGATTATAATCCCTTGTCCATGAGGTTGTCGATGACGCTTTATCATACAAATTCACGTATGTAAAGGTTACTGCGAAAAAATACGAACTATCACTTTTCACATATACAAAACTTCACCAATTCTGACTTGACACTCGATGTATTAAAAAAGAATGTTTATATGCGCGTAACCACATAGTATTGCTATAATTGTAGGCAGCATGAACGCCGCTTTCGATAAAGTACGGCGAGCGCAGGAGTAAACAGTGACGTGGAGATGGTCCTTCCAGGGGTGCCGGAGCACTGAAGCTTTTCCTAGTTAGCTTCTTCGTATGAATGCTTGAGACTGAATTTTCCCGCTTATGACGTATAATGTCAAGTTCACACTCTTTGGCTGAAGAAGTGCGGATATTTCAAATAAACGAACCAGCGATGGGCGATGACAACAAGTAAGTGTCTTGTAATTGTCCCGTTTTTTCGGACTCAGAGAGAACGTTCACAAAGGAGTCATTGTTTCTACATCATATGTCCATATTTGGCTACAAAATCTAACTGAGGCTTACCAACACAGACGAAGAGGCATACCAAAGCGATGAGAGAAGAGTTTCTAGAGTGTTTGGAATATACGAGGCTTGGTTAATAAAGTTCAGAATAAATCTATTTTTCAAGTGTCTTTTTTAAATTAAAAAAAAAAAAAGCTTTAGGACGGTGACAAAGCGATGGCGTTTTATTTATATGTAATCCCTATTCAACTTACATATTTGATTTAAGTTTAGCATTCCTTTCAGTAGCTAGGTTTTATGAGACATACAGCTTAACGTAGGATCCAAAACACATGTGTTCCAGCCGGGAATCGAATTTGGATCTCCCGCGCCTACATATCACAACATAGGTAGCTCTTACTGGCTGAAGTGGACGAGACAATTTTCCGGACACCCTATATTAGAGGCAAAATGCATTTGCTTACCTGTAAACAGGTATCCAACAAACTAGGCGCCCTCCGAAAACCAGATGTTTAGCAGCGAACTTCAGGAGATCTCTGTACAGTTCTCCCAAACCATATTCAATCTTCGAAGGTATATGCCCGGGTAGATGTTCTTCACTAATTTGGTAATTCTTCGTTGTTCCAATTCGCTCAGTAGCTTCACGAATACCGTAAGGCGCTGTAAGAAACACATCGAAGATCAGATTTAAATAAAACAAAAACAATTACTTACAAGAGCTGAACATATTTAAACAAAAAGAAAATTTTGATTCATATCTTTCACGATCTGCTATATAACATACCTAAACTAGACAAAAGTTCTGATACACATGTCGGTGGATAGTATGTATAAGCACGTGCGAACATGCGTATGCTCTATACAGAGATTTATTGGCTATAGTCCAGTGCACAAGCGACAGATACAGGTCATTCAACATGTATGCTGCAGGCAAACACACAGGCTCATAAACTCGGCCAATCGCTAATTGCACCATTTTCGAAGGACGTACAACGACAGTTTCAGGGAAGCAATATCAGGGCGTTGCCTTGAGTAGACCTTGGCCTTTAATTTGGATCACAGATTAGTCCAAGGAGTTGAAGTCAGCGTTACCAGCCGGCTATTGGTAAGCTATGATAACCTTGGGTAACTGGAGGCATGACTAAAGTCTGACTGGCGTGGAATCCTGTTGTATTAGTGGATTTTGGCAAAAAATTATAACAGAAATTCAAGTCCAGTTGTTAGAATACTAGACTAGTATTTCACTACAGTTTCACAGCAGTGGATCTCTGTGACTCCATGATATTAGATCCCACAAACCATCACCACGGCGAAGCGTTGCACTCTGGGAGCGATTGCGGCGGCTTCCTTGGACGATATTGCATACATCGGGTCTTTTTGAGCGTCTGTGAACGAAACGTTGTGATGTGAATCACATGTAAACCATTGCAGAAGTTTCTGTAGTCTTATATATGGAGTTAGGATACGTTTTTTAGGCGATTATACGCCTTAATCTCAACATCCTCAAGCCCCATCGGTACATGCTAAGTGATTACAGTCTCATTTCTTTCGTCATGACACTTTGGTTCCGCAACGGATTTCGCTGTAGTCCGGTAAGCACGTATCTGATGGCCTATGGATCCCTATATTACATGGACGATCCGAATGTGGGTGCCTGTTGGTAACTCTTTACGGTAAGGTAGACGAACATGCGGGTAACCTCGACTGGTTGCAGGAGGTTGACTATCTCACTTAAGATCTTATCTTCCTACAGACTACAGATCTTACCTAACTACAGACCCACATGGTTAACATACTCTCTATCTGTTCTTTATTACTTTCCTCTTCTCTCTATTTGTTTTACCTTTCTTCCCTCTCTACCTGTTCTTTCCTTTTTCTTCCCTCTATCTGATTTTTACTCTTCTGTCTGTTTTTTTCCCCTTTTCCTTCCCCCCTTATCTGTTCTTTTCCCTTTTTCTTTACTTTCTACCTGTTCTTTACTCTTTTCCTTTTCTCTCGGTGTTATTTTCCCATTTTTCTTGTCTGTTATTTTCTCCTTTTTCTTTCCTCTCTATCTGTTCTTTACTTTTTCTTTTCTTTGTTTCCCCTTTCTTCCCTCTATTTGTTCTTCACTTTTCTTTTCTCACTATCTGATCTTTTCCCTTTTTTTCTTCCTTCTCTGTTCTTTACTCTTTTCTTCCCTCTATCTGTTGTTTACTCTTTTATCTCTATCTGTTATTTCCCTTTTTTTCTTTCCTCTTTATCTGCTCTTACCCTTTTTCTTCCCTCTATGTTTTATCTCTTTTCTTCCCTCTCTATCTGATGAAACTTTTCGTAAGAGCTCTTGTGCTGGACTAATAATAATATTATTTTTTGATAACTAATTTTAAAGGAGTTTCGTTCACCACAGTTCCTTCATATATTTACCCTGTCCGCTCGCCTGTCTGAGAGACAAAAAAAAAAAAATCTTAAGAGATACTTGATGGTTCACCACCAAATTTGGTCACGATGTACAGGGTCAAAATATAAGAATCAAGTTCCTTGATGGACCTGATATTTAAACCGGAAGTTGTAGAAATAAACCATTTCTGGTTTTTACCGTTCATCACCACAGACCAAAATTGGTAACAGATAGTGACAAGCTGTTTTCTGCAATCGATTACGCATTCCAAGCATACACACCATCTCCATCTTAACACTTTTAAAACCGGAAGCGATAGAAATGCATCACGACTTCCGGTTTCTGCATTGATCTACATAGCAAATACGACAAGAGATAGCGAGAAATTTTATCAATCAATTTTAGCGTTCTAAGAATATGTTTGTTGAGATCAATTTTAGCATTCGAAGAATATGTATCATCTCTCTTAACCCTCTACTCAAACCGGAAGTGGAAGAAATCAACCTTCCGGTTTTAACGTTGATCACCATTGAATAAAACCTGTAATAGACAGCGAGCAGCTGTTTTCTGCAATGAATACAGCATCCCACGAATTTATTCCATCTTCACTCTAATCTCTATATGAAAACCAAAAGTGGCAGAAAATCAACCACTTCCGGTTTTAACGATAATCGCTATAGAGTAACAAAGGGTAATGAATAGCATACAACGGTTTTCTGCAATCGATTAACCGTCCCAGGAATGCATTTCATTTCCTGTATTAATACCGGAAGTGATAGTAGTTTTCCACCACTTCCGGTTTAAATACTTATTAAGACTATTACGTCACAGAAACCAAATTCCTTCATGTGTTGTACACGTGGCAATGCTACTTATTCATATTTGGTATGTATACATATATTCGACAGTAGTTAGTGAAGTTTGCTCTTTGGTACCTAATTCAAAACTGAAAATCTTACCTTCTGCCCTCAACTGCTTCCTCCGCGTGAACATAGTTTCAGAAAAAACTGAAATATAGCGTAATGAAGTTCTACATCGGAGATACAAGGTAAGATTTTCGACAGCTTGATGTGGCCTCGTATTACGTAGTCATTAACGCACTCGCCTTTGATACGAGCAGTCCCGGGTCTGATTCCCGGTGAGGATACTCGGTCGGAAAGACGTAACAGTTTTTTCAGGTCAGCACCTTGAGCGAAGTTTTTTTCCTGGGTTTTCCTCATACACACCACGCAAATGCCGGCATGGTACTTAACATAATGGTCCCAGGCAGCTTCCTTTCTTCCTCTCCAATTCCACGGGCAGTCTTATCACCGACGGCCGTCATCCCTCACATGTGTGACGAGCTAACATGGCCATAGATGTCGAAAGCCCAGAAATCTAATTCCTAATCCTAATCGACAGCTTGATATACTTAGCTCTCTCGTAGCTACATGTTTAATAGAGAGAGAGAGCCGCGTTGGATTAATGCTGGAACCTCATGTAATTTGAATCCCATGCTAAGATGTAGGTCCACGTCTCACGCAGCCTTAGTATTCAAAAAGAGACGTTCAACTTCAAATCGGCAACAACCAGATATTAGATTCAAACAAGTGAGTTACGATTCATATTGTGGAGCTACTGTAGCCTTCTGAACTCAATAGTGAAACCAATACTGAACACAGTAGAGCTATAGCTTCCAGGTGTAACAGATGGATAAAGATCAGAGTTGAAATTATTTCTGGGATGCTAAAGCCGGATTAAACAGCCAATTCCTGCTATCTCTTACCATTTCTGTTATACGAAGATTAACCCTTTGCGTTCCAGTGACATTCATGTGGATGTCATAAAATACTCCGTTACAATTAAGACGTTCCTTAATTGTGATACAAAAACGAAATTATAAATTCAAGAATTCACCTATTCCTTCGAACAAGAAATAAAGACAGGAACCCTTTTCAAAGTGCGAAAAAACAAAAAGAAGTAAAAGTGGAACCGATCGTATCACACATGCAATTAACTTTTGTTCCAAAATAACAATGGAAAAACATTTTTCTTAACAAACTAGGTAAAGTGTAAACATACATTATTGGAAAACACGGAAGGCCTTGGCTAAAATAAAACTGTTTCACAAACAGTTCTCTCTTTATGCCCTTCAACTTCCGCGAATATGAAATAACAAATAGAAAACGAAAGTGTTTCTGTCGTTTACCAGAAAGTGACTATAACAACCTTAACAAATTCTACTAGATCACTCATTCAGCGACATTCACTCAGCGAGAATTCGACGATCTTTCAACAACCATTGTTTTAGACAATAATTCTCGATGTTCTGGTTATCACTAGTGTTGGTTACAACGATAATGTATATTTTGTATGTACTTTTTAAGTATTGTTAATATTTACGGGCAAAAGTGCTATTCTAAAGGCACAAGCACTTAAGAAGAAAAATATAAAGAAATAATTTAAATATTTGTATCATATCGAGTTATTTTCTTAATTTCGTTGCTATGACAATTTCTTTATCTGTTTGATGTCGTTGTTATGGTAATATAGAAAAATATAACTAAGTGCCAAAAAAATGTAGAAAAATAGAACGAAGTGCCATCTTGTATAGACTGAATGTATAATATTTTAATGTAACGAACATTATATATGTTGAAGGTGAATATATATATTTAAAAGTGCATAATTGTGTTGGGTGATCCATGATGATTTAGTGAACTGTATAAATATACATTTCGAATCAGAGAATGTAACGTAACGAAAGTAAATAACGTTACATGGTGCTCTGGATAAGTGTAGTAAGTACACAACCATGGACCTCAGTGGACTGTAAGTACTCTTTTATGAATTCTCTGTTAATCATTGTGTAAAGAAATGGACACATAACAGGCTTAACTCTAAAACGAGAGTATGAACTTCGTGTCAATATGCATCACATCAGTGATCTCTAAATCTTTCACAGTTATGTATTATACACTATAAGCTTCTTTTGTAATTTTTATGGTGTTAGTTGATGACAGCTATGTATTTATTCCAATAAAATCCTTTTGGTGGTGTTTTTATATAGAAGATTTTTCACAAACTAAATACAACTTTCTTACAAGGCTATCTATAATCTTTATTATAAATTAACTAGGAATGTTACAGTTTCGGAAGTATATCACTTCCTTCTTCAGACTACTACTCCAACTGAAATCATAAATAATATTACATCATTTGTTATCTCTACCAATCAGGAATCACTTTTCATCAAAATTCAATATATATGTCCATTTTTGTGACAATTTTAAATTCTTAACAGACATAATACATTGTTAACAAATCTTTATATTTCTTTTAACATATATTAACTAAAATAAATACTAATTAACTACCTAAATATTACTACTAGATATGTACCATTTTCAGTTAATTTATAATAAAGATTATAGACAGCCTTGTAAGAAAGTTGTATATAGTTTGTGTTTAAGATGGACACAAGGCCTTTTTATCAGAAGATTATTCTGTTATCTCTTCAAGTACACTATCCTACCTACATCATTCATTTAATTATGTTTTTTTACATGTTTTACAATATACCAGTGACATTCATGGGAATGTCATGAAAACGTATCCTTTATTAAGGATCATATTAAACCTGGGGGTGATGAAATTTTTTAATGGGTGCAAGGCACGAGTTGGTTGACTATTTCTCCTTCTCACCTTATTGACAGGAAAGAAAAGAAAAATTTTGTCTCTGCAGATGGCAGACCTAAGGGAGCCATGTGTTTGTTCTGACGATAAACAACTGGCAACTTCAATATCGTATTTCGAGATCGCAAAAAAGAAAAATCTTTGCCTTTGATCTCCGATCAGTGTTGCCAACCTGAAGGAGCATAAAATCCCTTCTGAACATCAAAATTTCCTTTTTTCAGTCCAAATATTCCACAATGCAAGTATTTTTATAATCAGTAATGCGAATGCTATCCTCGCGCTTCCACAATAAATATATCCTATATAACGATCTAGACAGTCTTTTAACAGTAAATGAAAACCTGGTATTACAGCACGCACATGGGAAAATGACACCTGAAACGCAAAAGGGTTAATGTTCCACTTCATTTCTACAACTTCCGGTTGCGCTAGAGAGGAACACAGCTGGAGATGGAACATTCTTTTCCGGTATTGAATTCATGTAAAGAAACTGGCTTCTCGATCTACTACTGTTTTTTTCACTATGGCGACCAGTCTTGAAACCTGAAATCGTAGATTGCCAAAGGTCGAGATGGAACTTTTTCTTGGAATGTTAAATTTATTTCAAAAAATACGGTTTTCGCTACCGCTTATAATTTTTGCATTGTGAAAATTAATTTTGAAGCCGTATGTGGTAGTAGATTTCTACCACTCCTGGTTTTAGAAGATGGAATATAATCTTGGGGTGCTTTATCGATTGCAAAAACCCGCTTCTCGCTATTACCGCCTTGCTCTATGGTGATCAAAGTTGAAATCGAAAATTGTTAATTTGTACAACTCCCGGTTTTAACAGAGGGTTGATGGACGAGTTGAACCCTCTTCCTATGATCCTGAATCAGTTGTATATATATATATAAAGCTTCTTGCTATCTCTCATCGTTTTTATTCTGATATCAGTTGACAGACAGACATAAGTATTCCCTGACTTCCGATATTTATGCGTAGCATAATTTGCAAATCTAAATGAGTTATGGCAAACCAAAAATTGAGCGTAGAGAAATAGGTAGGAACACTACGTACAAGAACTGTGTAATTACGGCTCCCTTACATGCCTAGTCACTTATTTCCCATACGTTAATCAATATTCCTCAAAAACACGGGGGTATCAAAACGCTCGCGTAATCACATAGAAGGTGATGAACCCACTTCCGGACATACATTTTATAGTTAGGTCCTTGTATGTTAACCATGCAAGTTTTGAACTAGTTATAATAATAATAATAATAATAATAATAATAATAATAATAATAATAATAATAATAATAATAATAATAATAATAATAATAATAATAATAAACAAAAAAATCAAATCACTGAAGGTGCGATGATGGATAAGCTTGAAGTACGGGGCTTGTTATTAAGGACCTTCATCTTTAGGGGAAATCAGCAAAGCAGATCCACGAAGAGATGAAAGAAGTCTATGGGAACGAAAGCCCATCCTATGAGATGGTATTCAAGTGGAAATAGCAATTCCAACTGGACACATAACCACTACAGACGCCTATATATCTGCAAGACCATCGTTTACTCATGATGTCGTCTTGACGGAGAAATCTGAGAAGATCATAATGGAAGACAGGCGAATAACCATAGGTATGAGTTATGGATCTCCCTGGAATATTATTCACAACCAGTTGCATCTTCAGAAAGTGTGAGCACGCTGGTGCCATGACAGTTCACACCTTTCCAGAAAAGAAATCGCGAGGACGCTGTAAGAATAATGTTGCATCGGGTGAGATGGATAAAGAGGACTCTTTCGGCAAACTAGTAACAATGAATGAAAGTTGGGTTTACCTTTACAATCCAGAAACAAAGGAAATAAGCAAACAATGGAAACACACCCTACTAAAAAGGCACGAATGCAGAAGTCTGCCGCCAAGATAATGCTTTCCGTTTTCTGAGACTGTGAAGGGGTCATCATGACAGATTACCTATCACAGGGGCAAGACATTACTAGTATCTATTATTCCCATCTCTTGACTAAGTTACAAGAGGAACTGGCGAAGAAACCTCGTGAATTGATCACAAAAGGGTGCTGCTGTTGGCAGGCAATGCACCAGCTCATTTCGCCCATGATGAAGGTATTTTTATTAGGATATGAAATATTACCCCTCCCGATATCACCGGACTTAGCACCAAGTGACTTCTTTCTCTTCCCAGAAATGAAGCATCCACTCAGAGGACGCCATTTTGACAGTAGACATGACGTCATTTCTGAGGCTCAATTGTGATTTCAAAGTCAAACTGCAGACTTTTACAAGATCGGCTTACGGAAATTGAAGAACCGAAGGCAAAAATGTGTCGTTAGGCACGGTGGCTGCGTAGAGAAGGATTAATTTAATCATGGTGTCAGAGTTCTCCAGAGTGGATTTCTTCTAGGTGATAGCACGAACTTTTTGATATCCCCTCATATAAAGCTCTCTGACTTCCTATAGTGACAATAAGATAGAACTTTTACACAGAGATTCACATATTGTTATTATATTATAATGAAATATAATGAATTAATTATTATTATGTTTAAAGCAAATTATTCGCAATCAAAATTCCAACAGAATTATGCACTGCTCTTCAAATAAACGACGCGACTCTCAGAATAATCAAACAACACAGAAAACTGATCGCTGGTAATTTAAGTGGGCAAGTAAGTGCCTATACAGTAAAGAATGAGGTGTTGAAACAACACAAAATGACTACCACTTTAGCATGTTACTTATGTGTTAATTCAACACCAAGGATCGCCTTCCGAGCATATCAGAAATAACTCGTTACAAGCTGTGAGAATCTGCATTGGTTTTTCTTGTTTGGGATAAGCAAAGATTTACACAGTATATTTGGCATTTATACTAGGTAACGAATAAGATTGTATGTTCTGTGTAATCGGTCACAATAATAGTCTTGTAAACCTGTGAACTGTCTGACAATAGTGACATCAGTAACAGTTCTGCCATCTCCTGTTCTTACCTGCTAAGACATAAGAATAAAAGGTAAGGAAAACAGATGGCAGCACTGCTATTTATGTAACTGTTGTCAGACAGTTCACAGGTTTACAAGACTATTATTGTGACCGATTACACAAAGCATACAATGTTATTCGTTACCTAGTATAAATGCCAAATATACTGCGTAAAGCTTTGCTCATACCGAAGAATAAAAACCCATGCAAATACTCACAGCCAGTAACTAGATATTTTTTATATGCTCGGAAGGCGATGTCCTTGGTCTTGAATTAACACACAAGTAAAACGTTAAAGTGCTACTAGTCATTTTATGTTATTTCAACACATTTTCTGCTATGTACCAAGACTGAGATAACGTTCGGCTTCAAGTTACTCCAGTGATCAGATTATATTTTTCCAGCATTGTTACATACGGTACATGTGGTATAGTATGGATTTAAAATTTGTATTTAATATAAATCTGTACACAATAGTAATGCAAATTTAAAGTAAACACAGTACTAACGCGTCCACACAATTTTCACGAAATTAATTCAACTAGATTATTTAGATAATACTGACTATGAATACTAACGATCAGTAATAATAGCATCCAATTTCAGAGATGAATTCCATATGGGAACAGCTGCATCGGCTACCAAAACGTCCACATACTGATGACCTTTGTTGTATTGTCTTAAATTCGCTCGAACACTTTCATCCTTTTCTCGTTTTTTCTGTGAGAAAAAGAAGAGAATATATTCATCAGTAAAGAAAACTTATTCTTAAAATCTATGTATAGTAAAGTTCAAAAGTACTGATCACTTTACAAATATTTCCTTTCTCAATAACTCTGAAAGACTAAGTGTGAATTAAATTACCGAATGAATGAACTGACCTTACTAGCTTTTTTTTTTCCCTGTAAATACAAGGAAGGATCAAAAACTAAGGTTACAAGACCGATTGTTTCTGGAATTTTGTCTGTTAGAGAGGATTGAGGAGTGTGCGGTAATTTTAATACATGGAGTTGGCAACTATGCAGAGTTTCAGCCACCACCCGCCACTTGGCGCTAGATGTAGGTAAACACAAATGGCGACTCGTTTGGAAAACTGGTCTCGCGAATATGTCCGCTCAGTTATTCAGTTTTTGTGGGCGAAACATGTAATCGTGGCTGAAATTCACTGGCAGTTGGTAGAGGTTTACGAAGAGACTGCAATGTCCCGTCATTATGTCGCAGCATGGTGTCGAAAGTTTGCGGCTGGTAAAGAAAATATCACCGACGAGGGGCGCAGTGAAATCTTTGAGTTTTACGTCCCACGGTTATGCCGGTTAGGCTAAAGGAGACGGTGATGATGAGTGATGAATGAAATGGTGGAATGAAGAAAGTGGGAGGAAACGGGAGAACCCCGAGAAAACACACGCACACGGTGTTTGTTTACCACAAAGTTCACTTGGCGGGGACTAAGATCGAACCCGGGACCCCAAGCCCAGAGGTGAACGCTCTACCACTGAGCCACCGCGGCCCCTGGAATGTCGTTCGGAAGCACCTAGGAGGCCCTCGCTTCGCTTCAGACGAGGAGGTGAAACACTTCGCAACAACGTGGCTGAACACGCAAGGGCAGGATTTTTACCAGAAAGAAATCTTCAAACTCATCTCACGTTGCGATAAATGTCTCAACCGATGTGGAGACTATATCGAAAAATAACTTAATGTATACTATCTGTTGGCTGTATGAAATAATATATATACACGTTTCACTGCAGGCTTTGAAACCTTACTTTCTGATCACCCCTCGTAATCCTAATAATAAAAGGCAAACGTCTTAGTTTGTCCGTGTGTCACACTAATAGATGTCGCTCTTGCCTGCTTAAAGCTAATAATGTCGCTACTTGCATATCGCTTGTTACTCAATAATTTAAATGAACACAAGGTTGCGTATAACGAAGTCCTTGGATATTGGAGTAGTTGGTGGGCGAACTTTTTTTTTTAATGCAATCAATCAGAGTACGATTTAATTAAGCGCGATTTTTAATCTACAGTGTACAGTGGAAGACAAAAACCTAGTATTCATAGTACCAATCTATTATTATTATTATTATTATTATTATTATTATTATTATTATTATTATTATTATTATTATTATTATTATTATTATTATTATTATTATTTCAAGTGACGAATAATAATATAGCTGACGAATTTATTCAGAAATAATCAACGAAGGAAGTTTTATCACGAGGTTACAACTTTCGAATGCAACTGTGTGGCAGCAAGTTGATATAAGCTATCTTGCCGTAAGTACATAGACACCTTCACCTTAAAATTAACCTTCAACTACTGTTACGTATCATAGCACAAAAGAAACTATTCTTTGATGTTGAAGATAGTGCTTAGTAAAGTCCCTTACGCTGCACATTAACCATGGTATCCACTAAGTCATCGATCACATTCTTTCACAGAAATACGATTCGTCACAGAGTGTCTCACGTAGGCACTGTTTGTGTGGCTACTTTGTGCAATTTTAATTCCAGACAAATTTTATGGAACATTTAGTCCAGTCAATTTATTGCCGGTGAATACATTAGAAATTTAAATTCAATAAAGAAAGAAAAGAAAAGAAAAAAATCTGAAATCTCTAAATCCCACGAACGTTATTATACCCTACAAGCTAAAGGAGACAGACAGTAAAATGCGATTGAATAATGTTTAAATAATAATAATTCTAGTGAAATGAGAAATGGAAAGAAATGAAAGTACTCCGCTAAAACCCGAAGACACAGCGCAGTCTCCTCAAGATCAGACTACTTGGGATAATTCCGAACCTACGATCCTTGGGTCCAGAGGTAAGGTACTTTATCACAGTACTTACCTTCTTTCAAGATAATAATGTCTGTAACTGGATGTTTAAGGTAAAGAGTATTGTTCTTTTTTAAATGATAATACTGTATTTTCTTTTTTAAATAATGTAGTAATATTGAAGAAACTATATAGTAAAAGACAAATTCTGACCAAAGCATATGCTGTATTACCTAATAAATAATAGTGTTAGAGTTTTGGCAAAGCATCTTTGCCGAAACATTAACGCTACTATTTATGAAATAATATATGCTTTGGTCAGAATCTGTCTTTTACTGTATAAAAGTATAAAGGTAACCAAGAAAGTTCTGTCGCTTTTTCACCAACACCTTCGAACATCGATATGTCACCTAAGACGTACGTGGAAGATAAAAAATAGACCCCATTAGCATCGACGACCTTCTGCCAACGTTCTGGAAGGCCATGGATTCCATCGCGGTAGAACTTGGTGGACTGTGAAGCGAAGAAGGTATCAAGTGCATTTTGCACCTCTACTAGGGATTTGAACTGGCGTCTTCTAAGATGATTGTCCAAGGAATGGAACAGATGATAATCGGATGATGCAATGTCCGAGGAGTATGACGGATGCAATAGTGTTTCTCATCCAAGGCTTAGAATGGTGTTCTGGGTCATCCTAGCCACGTGGGGCCTAGCGCTGTCCTGTAACAAGAGAATTCTTTTGCGATTCAGAAGTGCTGACTCCGGAGCTCTGAGTTTTTCTTCAACACGGCTCAACTGCTAACAGTACACAGTTGCACTGATGTTCTGACCAGCTGGTAGCAGTCCCCGATGCACGATGCCGCGAGCAGTGAAAGAAACACACAGCAGGACCTCCTTCTGGTGCAGTACTGGTTTCGGTTGTTTTGGAACCGGTTCATGGAATGCTAACCAATGATGACAGCGCCGTGGAGCTTCGTAGAGGACCCACTTCTCATCATATGTTAACACCCTGTCCAGAAATGGCTCCTTCCTCACACGAGACAGCAAAGAAACACAGGTGTCTGCTAGAATGGAGATGGAGGTGCTGCCGAATGGTTTCTCCATTCACACTGAATTGTAGTCCCAGTTCCTCACATGTGTGGCCACTGTTCACTTAATTGCTGCCTGAAGATCTTCATTTTGTCGTGCTTCCGGCACGTGGCGCGTCTTCGAGTGTTTCGTCACCGTCCTTAAACTTGTTAAACCACCGCTGCACTGTCCGCGAAGTCACGACACCCTCACCAAAGGCCTGGCATATCTTCCGCCCCGCTGCAGCGGCATTTGACACCAGTTTGAACTCGTACAGCATACACGTCCTTATGATGATCTGTGGCCGTCCCATGTTCAGTCTGTCCTTACGCAAGTTCCCGGTGTAATTGAATTGCCACAACCAGGAAGTATGTTAGATATACCCACACCAACAACTGACCTTCACCTTATCTCCATTCGTATTCAACTCACGTTGTGAGAGCCAATGCAACACACAACTCTACAAAAAGCAACAGAATTATCTTGGTTACCTTTCTAGTTCCAAAGCTAAAATGAGTGGTATTCATGAAGAAACTAGTGAAGCGTTTCTCAATCTGTGATCTTTGAAGTCTGTGATATTCAATCTGACGAGGTTTAGATTGAAAATTAAACGAAAAATAGAATCAGAAATAATAGAATTCACGTGAATTTCGTATCACACTGCACTTGAAAATGAAATCTTTCAGATTAACGTCCCACGATTATGCCCTTTAGGCTAAGAGAGACGGTTTATTAGTGCAAGAAAATGATGATGGAAGAATTGGTGGAATGAACATATGGAAGGAAATGGAAGTACTCCGAGAATGCCCACTGATACAATGTTGTCCACTACAAACTATTGGATCGAACTACTGCCCGTGGATCGAACCAGGGACCGCACGCATCAGAGGTAAGCGCTGTACCACTGAGTGCCCCTTGTACTTGAGAATCTCAAAGGGGTACAGATTATAAAATTTAATGAAGTAATGATTATAGATGTTCTAATACCTTATACTTATTAATAATTTATATTCTAGTAACTTAGATTCTAGCCTACTATCAATTATTCTTCATAGTCTTGTTTTTTTTTTTTTTTTTTTCCTAAATAATATTTTCTTATGTTAATATCAATCTAAAATTACGTTTAAAAAAAAAGTTTTACTTATTTTGTGCAAAAGTGTTATACAGCGTCCGGAAGAATATATACTGGTAAGAAATTTGAATAACTCGAGAATCAATAGTGATAGAATTGTCCGGGTTTGTTTTTCGGAAAGAGAAAAAAATAGTATTTTATATCCAGCATAAAAAAAATCACTCAGTACACCTCCACGTGCCCCTTTTGTTGCTCGTTAAACATCAAGTCAGTACTCAACTTCCCTCCACGTGTTGCAGAACATTTCAGATTTCATTATCCACAAGCATATAATTCTTTGTCTTAGATCATTCAAATCTTGAATTTGGGTCTGGCACACAAAATTCTTCATATATCCCCAAACAAAACAGTCCAAGGTGAAGTCGGACGATCTTGGGAGCCATTGAACAGGACCTTTCCTTCCGATCCAACTGTTCTGGAAATGGTTATCCAGAAATTCTCTCACGCGACGGGCGTAATGGTGAGGAGCTCTGGCTTATTGATCATGAACCCTGTAGTATGCAAGGTACAGCATAATTTTACAACATTGCCAGGTACGTTGCTCCTGTAATTATAGTCTCTTGAAAGAATGGGCCTATGACAGAATTTTCAGTCAACGCACACCACACTTTAATTTGGGCTTTTGCGTTCATGTTCCACAAACTGATGTGGGATTTCCTCACCCCATATCCTGCAGTTATGCCTATGCATCTTACTTGACGTATGGAAGGGTGGCTTCGTCAGAAAAAGGCTATCATTTTAGGGGAATTATTGTCCTCATCAATGTGCAATAGCATTTCAACAGCGAAATCATGGATATTATGATAAAAAGGTCTTGTGTCCATCTTAAACACAAACTAAACACACTTTCTTACAAGGCTGTTTATAATCTTTATTATAAATTAACTAGAAATGTTAGTTTCGGAAGTATATCACTTGTTTCTTCAGACTACTACTCCAACTGAAATCATAAATAATATTACCCCGAAATTATATATGATTTCAGTTGGAGTAGTGGTCTGAAGAAGGAAGTTATATACTTCCGAAACTAACATTTCTAGTTAATTTATAATAAAGATTATAAACAGCCTTGTAAGAAAGTGTGTTTAGTTTGTGAGCGAAATCATATTTGCAAGGCTTGCCATTAGAATAAAGTTTCTGAATAAGCTGCACAAGATTTGCAGTTGTGTACTTCACGCCTTATCGATTTGCGTGGACTTCGCTGAAAGGCTTCCCGAACCCTCTCCACTTCTTCATTCACGGGCTTTTCCCCCACTGCCTTTCGTCAACACAGGATCAGTTTCCAGCAATTATTTGTGCCATCTAACAATGCAATGGCGGTCTGGCTATTCCTGTCCGTATTGTTGTCTAAATCTTCTCTGTATGGTTACAAGGGACTTGAATTCTGCGAAACAAAAACAGCACTCCAACTTCTAACGAACAGCAAAGGACGCCAGTTTAATCAAGAGAAATGCGCAAGTGTGAAGTCCTATTTGCGTTCAATAGTCTGCTGAGCATAAAATTTTATTCTTTCGTCCTTCCAAAAAACAAAACTGGACGACTGTACCACTATTGGTTCAAGCTGTATTTTAGGCTTTCTCTCTCCTAATACGTCACTTACTTTATGAACTGCAAGCTTGTTTGGGGGTCGCACCTTATAAACAATTAAACAGAGAAGCGAATAACATATTGGCTATATGGTCCCTTCTTCATCAATATTCCACTAGATGAACTAAAAAAAAAAAAAAAATAAATAAAAAATTCCTACAACTTTATTAATGAATTACAAAATGTATATTTTCTGTCTTACTAAGAATAACAGAGGAATTCGATGTAATTGTTAGTATGACAGAAAATGTGCATTTTTAATTCATTAACGAAGCTTTGGGAGTTTTGAATAATTTTAGAAGTTCGTCCAGTAAAATACTGATGAGGAATGAATCATATAGCCTGTATATTATTTGCTTCTCGATTTAATTATTTATAAGGTACAACTCCCTTATAAGCTTGCAGTTCATAAAGCAAGTGAAATATTACGAGACAGAAAGAATATATGACACTCTTGCGCAAAATACGTAAGAACTTTTATTTCTCTTGTTGTACATAACTTTCGTAAACAATATGAAAATTTTAACATAAAATTACAGGACTTTTAACTATAACACTATTTTAAAAATGTAAGTACGAAGAGCGTTCGGAAAGTAATCTCCGATTTGTCACTGTGCGTGAAGGAGTGGAACAGCGCTGCCATCTTAGCACAGACGTACGCGGTAGATCAGTCTGCTTCCAGCCGTGATACAGTGAAGGTTGTCTGATCACTAGTTCCACTCTTGTAGCGTCACAAAGTGTGCTGCAGTAGAAAACCCAGCCACAGTGCGAGGTGCGAGCTGTTAAACGTTTTCTGACGGCAAAATAATATTTGGCAGCAGTTATTCATCGGGAACTTTGTACCGGAGTGAAGGAGTTGTTCGTGAATGGGTTCGTTCATTTAAGAGTGGACGAACAAACATTCATGATGAAGAGAGGAGTGGCAGGCCACCAGTGGTTCCTGATGAACTCCTTCAGAAAATTAATGGAAAGGTTCGTGAAAATCGACGTTTCACAACCTCGGAGCTGTCCGATGAATTTCCACAAATTTCCAGGATTTGGTGATGATGAGGAGCTGAAATGCGGTCACACACTGGCTCAAGGCACAAGGCGGGAGATTCTTATGGTGATGAAATTCCTAAGCTAGTACAGAGATATGATAAATGTTAAATGTTTATGGAAACTATGTTGAACAATAGAGCAAAGAAGCAGTTTTCAGACGTATATAATATATTACT
The DNA here is from genome assembly GCF_964235325.1 of Thermobia domestica. NCBI lineage: Eukaryota > Metazoa > Arthropoda > Insecta > Zygentoma > Lepismatidae > Thermobia > Thermobia domestica. The sequence goes on along the minus strand of NC_137457.1, from coordinate 298,414,251 downwards.
CGTATTTATTTTGGTGTTCCTTTTTTAACCAACTGGAGGTTGCTTTCCGAAAGGCCCTCGTATACTGGTATAGAGCTATTTCCATAAAACACACACACACACACACACATATATATATATATATATATATATATATAGTTTGTACTGAAGGTTTTGTAAGATAAAAATTATTGTTGTTGATTTTAGTTTAGCGTCCCTTTCAGCAGCGAGGCTATATGAGACGTGGACCTACTGATTAACGTGGAATCCGAACCACATTAGCTCCCGCCGGGAATCGAACCCGGGTCTCCCACGCCAAAATAAAAATGATTATACTTGCTGTGTATCATATATACAAAACTTGATACTTCAAGCAGTTAACCAACACATCTTAAAAGTGACCGAAAATATTACTAAAACAGATGTAATATTTTTTTTTTTTTAACGTTATCACTATTGATTTAAATCTTTGAGGTGAGAAAAAAAGTTCAAATGAGCTTTCTATACAAACAACGATGAGTAGTCATAAATTATTGCACTGTAAGTTACTCTTACCTGAGTAGGACGGCTTGGTCGAGTCTTTCCGTGAAGCATTAAATAATCAATATCTGTTCCTAGAACATAACCTCCAAACATAGCTGCAGCAACTAACAACGACCCTGTGATACAAAATGAACAGTTCTAGTGTAATTTAGTTTAGAAGAATTCTATTTATTAGTATCAAGTAAGGAATCAAAAAGAATTTTATATATAACGAAGTTTATGTCATCTTACTACTTGGGTGAGAAGTGAGTAAAAGAAGTTTTATTTTGTGATCTATTTCTAGTTTCGAGACATTAAATGTAATAAATACATCAGCAGGGACGGCCCGTGCAATGGCATCATTTGCAGCTCCCCTCTTTCTCCAGAAAGAATAGATTTTAAACTTCACGATTTTAAGTATGCTACCCCATCACGAACAACGAAGGGGAAAGAAAGGGCACTCCCACTCAGAAAGGCCTACACACTAAAAATACATTTTTCTTAAATGATAATCTACTATGTTAGTGAAAGATAAAGCAAACACACCTGCAGACGAAAGATGGTAATCCTTTTTATAGAATTCAACATCGAGCTTCAATCTTAATATATCAGTTTGCAATTCTAATGCAACTAGCTCTTTTATCTTTATTTCTTGATTTTCCTCTTCAATGATAAGGAACTTATTTGTGACAAAGACAAGACTAGTTTTCATATCAAAATTGTGATAACTAACTAAATGGAACATATGTTCGTTACTGTTCGAGAATTGAGTTCTTATAATTGACAACAATCAAGCAATTCATGCTAGGATTTGTTTGACTATTTGCTTTAGCACTGTCCATGTGACCTTAAACTAATGTGACCTAAACATGATTTATGAATGTAATATTCAAATAGAAAATCAGCTTAGTAAATTTAACAATCATCATCAATAAGTCTGTTTCCAACAAACAATATTTGTCTTAAATAATACAGTTATGACAATTTTGCCACCCCATGCAAATGCACGTGTTACACATATGGTAGAGCCGGCCCTGTACATCAGATTCATACGTTAAACTCAAGTAATATTATAAGAACTTTGTAGAGAAAAATTTATTTGCAAATAACCACTAAACAAACTTTTGGAGTTTATATCGGATTTTGAAGTTAGTTTTAGGATTTGTAACATAAACAGTTTTCGCATAGTATCAATGTGCACGGAGCACGCAAAAATACCAACGGCGATTGATTACCTCTGCAAATTAACTGCCAGAAGCTGTTTCGCTAATAAGGCCCGAGGAATAGTACGAATGCACAAAATGGACTAGGAAATATAAAGAAATGGACTTACCAGAAAAGAGTAGTGAAGACTTTTTACCTACTGCTGTGTTTATTCAAGTGCAAGTGTGGCTCGTTGTGAAATAGTAAAGTCACGTTCATGCATTTGCTTGGAAATGTTGTCCATTATGTCGGTGTTTTTAATAATTATTATGTCACCACTGATGACTTTTTTTAAATGACTTTCCCTCTCCCTATCAACCTTAAGTTTTGGATGTTTTAAAAGAATACATAAATTTTCAAATCATATACCCTTTTAGTTTTATTTTTGGATACTGTTACGTTGCTTAGGTTAAATACAAGAAACGACTCGGATAAAACGTTTAATGGTGTATTGTCTTTTACATATAATTTCCAATTAAAAAGATGATTTTCAACTGAACAAAAATAACAAAGTTCACTTAGTACTAAATTTAAAAAATGGGGATTAACAAATAACGAAACGAAGCTAATTCTCAAGTCCAAATAGTAACAAATGACTACCCGGAATTGGCTTATAAATTGGCTGAACTTAAGAACAGGATTAAATAATATAATAATAATAATAATAATAATAATAATAATAATAATAATAATAATAATAATAATAATAATAATAATAATAATAATAATAATAATAATAATAATAAATAAATAAATAAATAAATAAATAAATAAATAATACTTGCCCAATCTAAACAAGTTTCCAAGATCCATGCAAATAATATAAAAATATACATACATACTAATGTCCACTGTGCTAACCAACTTAAAGTCTTGTTTTCTTTCATTCGTAAATTACAGTCGAATCTGAATTTCATTAAACGTTCTTTCTACTGAATACTCTAACTTCTTTCACCAACTAAATAACATTGCAATAAATATTCACTTTGCAAACTCAGAATAACTTCAACATAATTTGCTTTATACATGCCTCTTTTGATGTTGAACTGCATTTGGAAATTCAGATGTAGAACGGCTTACCTTTCTCATGGAACTGACAAACGGAAGCCACGCATACCTATATGAAAGTTCATAGAGGGCACCACCTCCCACGCCTCAACCGTATGACAAAGGTTGCTAGCTAACATCCATCCACAGTAACAGCTGTTACCATAGATACATGTTTATGCAAGTGAAGCCTGGATTTCTTTTTAACAAATAAATTTCACACAACAATCCAAACAAAATTCTTGATACAAAGACCTGAAACCGAATAAATGTAAATATATTTGCATCCCTAACATGTTCTTTGATACGCACTTCTAAATTTCTTCAAACTAACTAACTCTATGGCCTACGGAACCCGGAGGTTCAATGCCGCGTTCACAAAAGCTCTCCAATGACTTCTATCCTTAGCCAATTGGATCTAGTTTCTACTTTATATTCGTATCTCTGCGAGATCCATCTTAATATTGTCCTCCCATCTGCGCCTAGGTTTTCCTAATGGTCGTTTTTCGATTGGTCTTCCAGTCAAGACTTTGAAAGCGTTTCTACTTTCTTCCATTCTAGCTACATGACCTGCCCACCTAAGCCTCCTAGGCTTGACGACCCTAACAATTTTGTGTAAACCGTATAAATTATGTAATTCCTCATTATGAAGTTTCCGCCATTCCCCATTCCCGTTCTTCTTGAGTCCGAATATTCGTCTCAGGATCTTGTTCTCAAATACTTTCAGTCTATGTTCTTCCCTCAGAGTAAGCGACTATATTTTGCAACCATACAGAACAACAGGCACGATTATCGTTTTCTTCTAGTCATGCCTATATATATAAGGAATTTAAATTCTTACCTGTGCCTACGAAAGGATCCATAACAAGATGACCTGGTTGTACTTGAGCTTGATTTGCCATCAGAAGTGACAATTGTGGGTCCATACTCGTATTTCCAATGAACTTCCTCTTCTTCAACGAAAGGTCACTTATCATTTTTCTTTGACCATCTACGATCTATGAAAATTACAAACATATTAACATTAAAATAAAGAATGAGTCTAAAAGAAAAATGCATTTTTAACGTTTTACAAAAACAACAGTTTAATGCAACAGCCATGGTTGGAAAATATGGCTAAATTACAAATATGTGGCCCTTTTTCTACGACGACAGATACCAAAGTGATAGTAGAGTTCTTCCCCAAAATGTCTCGGTATGTGTACGTCAACTGCTCCCCCCCCCTTCCCCTTCATCTCCCACAAGCTCCACTACAGTTCTCGGGTTTTCAGTCCCTCGTATACGAATGTTGTGTTTACTCAATGTACCAATCATGTGCTAAGATAATTCTTTATCGAAAATTATCCGGTCAAATTCAGGTACGCTGAAAGCCTTTTCTACTATATTGTTCAACTGCTGGCAAGGAAACTAACGTGACGCTTAGGCCGTGATTTACAATTGGCAAACAAATCATTTTGCCGTTTACAGCACTTCGATATCTTAAACCGATCCGGAGATATGATAAAGTTCGCAACACTGCTGAAAATAGCGTATTTCTGGACAATATTTAAACTGATTATTGTTTTCCTTCTCTTTTATAGCACTGCAGGAATAACTTTTAGTAGGTGTAATTACAAGTCCTCGCAATTACATGATTTAAGCAGTGTTGCAAGTTTTAGCAATGTTTCTTATATCTCCGGAACGGTTTGAGATATCGAAGTGCTGTAAACGGCAAAATAATTTACACATCCATTGCAAACCACACAAGTAACTAGATATGATACTTATCTAAACATGTTTTCGAAATAAAACCTTTCAAAAAAATTCAAATTTTTAAGCCCTTATAACTTCGTTGCTATTCATTCAAAACAAGTTATACCACGACCATAGTATCCACCGCTATAGTACTTCCGATGTGCATTGTCTTGTCCATCTCCGTTGTGCTGTATGTGTGATAAGAGCTTCCAAATTTTGAATGTTTGTGATACTATAAAATCCTTACTTTGCAACACTAAATACTAAATGTGGTATTTTAAGTTTTCGTTTAACATGGTGATTTGAAATGTGTAATAATCTGACGTGGTGCCATTTGAACAAATATAGCTTTATACTGGAATAGCAACACTGTTCACTGAGTGGTGGTGTTTTATACGTAAAACGATGTCCCCCTTCTTATAGCTGCTTCGTAGAAAGTTTCGCTTTTCTCCCTCTTCTGGTTTCTCCGTTATTACGGATGTTCCATATAAATTGTCCACCCTGTATATATAGTATACTACCAAGTATGCGGTCTAATGTAGCGGAAGGGCAGGCCGGATGACAAAAAAGCTGGATAGGACGAAGTTCTATAATTACTCACTTCTTGCCTCTTCCGTATCATTAGGAACATACCTTTCATACCAAAACCTGTAACGTCACACCAAGTTCGGTTGATTTTACTTAGATTTAATAATTAAAAATTGCTTCTCAGCAATTCTATACACTTCTAACTTACATGGCGACGACTTCTATTGTATTTATTTATAAACAAAACCTTGGTAACGGGAACCGTTACCATAAAACCGAGTTGCGATAAATACATAAAACATCTGCCTCTAGCGGTAATAACATGGAACATTTTAAATCGAGATTATTCATGAAATTTTTATATTTCTTTTTCTTTTTTTTTTCAGCTCGTAGCTATTGCCAAATAAAATACCATTTCTGCTCAACATATTAAATAAAAATAAAAGCAATATATACACGATATCGGTGTAAACCCACTCTTACTCATATTTTCTGAGTCTTTAGTACAGGCCAGTAAAGATTTGTTATGTACTGCACACTGTACACATTTTAATATAAATTTTGTAATATCAAATTTAATTGCAAGAAACATAAAATTATGTACACTATACATACATACGATTTTGAAATAATGAAATCATTAGTGTAAAACGTAGGCATGACTATTAATTAAATGATTTAAAATTGATTTACTGTTCACTGAAAATGATTACATAAATGTGTAAAGGTATTTCTAAAACAGTCAAAACATTATTTTTTTTTTAAATAATAATAATAATGAAGCTTTACAAGTTGAGTAGATCATTAAAGAAATTATTCCTCATTTTATTACAGTTTCTTTTTCGAAACTGGGCCGGATAGTACGAAGACCGGGTAGTTCAGAATCTACTATATATATATATATATATATATATTTATCGGGTGGCGATGACAGATACATTTCAAAGTTGAATATGCGCAGGCACGATACCTTGGAGTGGGTTACCGGTGGGTGATAATAGGACAACATTTTATAGAAATACCGTAACAGTTACCATGGACATCGTTGGAGCCTTGAACAATGTATTTTCTGTGTTCGTATTTATTACGAAATCAAGTCATTTATTAAAGTGCCGTGATTGTTCAGATAGTATACTGTTACCTGACATTACGCTCAAGGTCCACTGTTACTGTTGCAGTGTTATTATGAAATGGCATCCTATCCACTTTCCATCCCCCAGCCGCAATTTACTCCATCCTGTACAATATTCCACTATGAAATGTGTCAGTCGGTTCCGCACCACCCTCTATATATTCCTTATTAAAAATAAATTGACACATGTCCAAGTGTTTCTCAAAATTCTGCTTTTTAAGAGCAAACACTATAATGTTTTCATTCCCCATTTTGTATCCATAAAAGAAGAAAAACATGGAAACAGAATAGTTTAAAATAAACTTTTGAAAACTGTTAGTACTAAATAGAACTGGCATTTTATCATTTAATTTCGATTCAAATGTTTTCCACAAAACTACTCTTCTCGTGCGAAAAGTGGGTATTTCAGTTAGTACACATAATTACATGATGAAACAACTTGTGCGAAAAAATAAAACATGTATGAAATAACTTACCCATCGTCCGAAAAACAAGTCGTAAGGCTTTTCAGGAATATGATTGGGATCAAGGCCATAGAATTCGATGTAATGTAAGCTGACATCAGGATCTTTCAACTTTACGGGACCTTCAATCGGTAAGTAACTAAAACTCTGCAAACAAAGAAAGAAAGCAAAACGAATCCGTGAAAAACAGAAACAATTTAACTGCATCGAAAGCTTTATCATTTCATTTCTTGCAGTGTTTAGACTGGAAATTTACTAAATAATTAAAGAAGGTTTCATACACACTAAAAAAATAAGATTTTATTTGGGCATGAATTGAAATCGCTTTGAACTTAGGAGATTGGTAAATTTATATTTTTTTTTTTCAGACCATGTACAGTCATCGACAAAAGTTCTTTCCGTTTGATGAAATTAGTTTCGTGAATAACTTCAGAATAGAAGAACAATTTGAGTACCGATTTCAGTAAATTGAAAAGAACGTAATTTTCTGTACATTCTAGCCATACCACTGATATTCCCAAAATAAATTTTACCAAACGGAACGAACTTTTGTCATTGACTTGTGATGTTTACTCCATAGGATGGTAATCCAAATAGTGTAAACATTACATTAGATAGTCATTACATTACATTAGATACATCAGATAGTCATAACTTTTCACCCGAGCGTTAACGACGAAATAAGTTATCACAAAACCAATAGCTTCTTTCACCGCTAACTAAACATACGCGAAAATTCAAATAACAACCTTAAACTTACAATTAGGACAAAACTTCGGCATCGTTTGACTGAAAAACAACTTACAACAACAATTTGCTAGCATTAATATATATTCTCCACCATGCACAACAAAGCGAACGAACATGAAACGGCAATGTTCGGGTTAGAATAACGCCAATGATACGCATAAATAAAGCTTATATTTGATACAGATTACAATACTTACATATCTTTATAAATGATAGGTAATATTCTGACAACAAATAATGTAGATGTATTCAGCTTTTTGCATTATAAACGGATATGTTAAACTTTACATTTCAATATCGCAGCGATTGCAAGATGCTTCCTATCGTATAAAGTGTCTCGGCGCCCAATGCCAGCTACGTCTCGCAGTTTCCGCTTTGTGCTCACGTGAGTCCCACCTAACAAAGTGATGTAAGCGCAGGTAGAGCCGTGATTAACTACTGTTGATTACCAAGGTCGTCAGCTGCTTCGCTTGCCTCGTTGCTGATATACATCCGTTGCGAGAACGTACAACGAATAGTTACACTTTTTGTTTAAAGGTAATAGCCTTTTAAAATAAAAAGGATTAAACTGTCTGAGCTGGGCACACTAAAAATAATGCACAAATAAGTTTATTACAGACTGTACAACTAAAATTAAATAAAACAGAAAAAAAATTGAGCAAATAGCTGAATAACTTGCATAACGCTATTTTGAACACTTAGGGTTTTGTTCCAACGTGGTGGTTATTACTACACATATTGACAACAGATTTCTAATTCAAATTTTTAAGAAACTAACTAACAACTGGTAGTGTCACGTGTGCACCACCTTAAGGAGTTTGGAATGTATGTCGTGATATTTTCTCAACTAATATTCAAACCGAAAGTGGCAGTAAATTTCAGTAGAGAGGTTAAAGTGAATAAGAAACATGCTCGGACGCTTAATTGATTCCAGAAAACAGTTTACCGTCTTTACTCTGTAAAGATTATCGTTAAAACCGGAACTGGCTGATTTTCCGTCGCTACCAGTTCACAGTGGAGATGGAATATATTCATCGAAACCTTAACTAATATGACAATACTAACAGTGCCAGATGTAAACAAATGTGGTTGGCGATTAGCTATCCTACGAATAGACTGTTACTTAAAAAACATTGAGGAAATGTAATGGTCTAACCTACTCACCTGCCCATAACTTCCTGAATGATTTGCAAGCTTCTTGCTTGTACCAATCTATGTGTAGGATAGTTGATGGGCAGTCACATGCGCTGGCACCGTCCACTAGCGTCAATGTTCCTATATTTTGTCATAATGCCGGGAAACAGATGGTTTTACGACACACCATTATCATGCCTATGGGTGTTGTCTGCATTTAGTCCCAATGTGTTGTTCTTGTTCCACAACGATACATTCCCTCCCAGCGTACCATTATCATTCCCAATTTGTCCACAATCAATGGCACAACTATCTCCAATTCGTGATTTTCCACATTTCGTTAAAAAAAAAAAAAAAAAATGTTGTTTCTGGCATTCGTGAAGACGAATATCCCACCAAGTATCTCCTTCCCACTATTTACATCTCAAAAATATCTACATAGATAGGCCTTCCTTGTCTGGCAGTTTCGTTTCATTTGGACTTCTGATTCTGAAGTTCTGATGCCCCAAAGTTTCAGACGCCCTGTAGCTCCGAAATGATGCATCTGTGCACCCATGTTAGTCTATAAGCTATTTCTCATGTTTTTGTGTGACTATTCATTCCCCAGAGTTCTTTTGTTGTTGTTGCCAAACACCCTATATATACATTATATATATATCTTGTGTTCTAAATATGGCGCCCACGAACCACAGAGCATTATTCTACAAGTCAAAATAAGGCAAATATATATATATTTGCATACCTTTCGAGTCCTCGTCTGAAGACAAATTGCACTATGTGGCAACGTTCCAAATGAAGAACCATAGATTAAATCTACTAATCTATCAAAATAGCTATATCGATTCTTTCCAGATGGCAGCTAAAGTCCATACTGATTGACACTAGCACCACTTGCTAATGTAGCAATCGATTCAACGGCTTGTTGTATTCGTAATGCTGATGGCTCCAAGTTAATCTGCGCTGTTGCCACATTGTGAAATTTTGATTCCCCATAGCGGCTAAAGGAGGCCCTGGAGAGCATTTCATCATATAATATCTTCGCTTTATTTTGGCCTGTAGAAAGGTGCTCTGTAGTCCATGGGCGCCATTTTTAGAACACCCGATATATATATATATATATATATATAAGAAGAAGAAAACAAGACCCCTTAGTATTCCCAGGACCTTCCAAAAGGCAGAGTACGGTACTTAAATAATAATAATTTGTACAGTAGGAGACTTCCATTACCTAAAAGAAATTGATCCACTCACAATTATTCGCAAGCATACTGAATAGCATAGCTTTGAACAAGGTATCACTTTCGCTACCAGCTCATCTTAATATTCCCTTCTCACTTCACACCTTTATGCAACTTTCTTATACATTACGGTTGAATGAAACACTAGAAATCCAAAGTACTTAGGTTACTACTTTGTACATACCTCTATCTTCTCAACCTTCTCAGCAGTGCTAAGAGATTTACAAAATGTTTCCACTTGTACTCGAAAGGAAGTTTTCGACCCAAAATAAGGCTTCATGTGTTCTATAGGATATGCCTTTAAGTTTTGGTGTAATTCGTTGACAGTCTTTCCTCGGGCCCAAAGCTCGTAACAAGAACGCAAAGCAACTGAGCGGGAAGCTATTTTCTTTACAATCTCCTCCGATGGAAGTTCCAATATGTAAAAGGGCTGAAAAGCACAATGTCAAAATATCATATTACAATTCTGTAAAAATTACAAGAAACTACAACTTCAACCGAAAATCGAAGTTTTAGCTATTGGTTCTCAATATGCCTAATATCTTAGATTAATTACTCACAGAATTTTACGAGGGATAAATACAAAGTACAAAAAATGAAATGAAATCTTTAAGTTTTACGTCCCACGGTTATGCCGGTTAGGCTAAAGTAAACGGGAGAACACCGAGAAAACCCACGAGTACGGTGTTTATCCACACGGCGCGAGCTGGGATCGAACCAGGGACCCCAAGTACCGGAGGTGAACGAAAGAAAAAGTACAGTAAATAAAACTTCGTTAATCTGAATTAATTGGGGGGATAACTTGACCGGATAAACGGAAGTCCGGATTAACTGAAATAACCTAAAAGAGCAATACGAAATGCATTACAACTCTGTTTATAGCAACAAAATAAGTTTATTATGATGCATTTAAAGGAAATAGGCCTAAATATACAATATAGTCTTATATATAACAGCTTACTTCTAAATGGTCGCCACTTAAAACTGACAGATTCTAATACGAGGGCGAGTCAAAAATTATCTACACTTTTGCCATAACTTTTCTTGCATTGCGCACTTTGTCTCCTGTCCTCGCATATTTTGTTGTTATACTGTTGTGGTAATCCTGTGAAAGTGTGATCTTAATTCCTTCATTTTTCTTCCTTCTGTTGCAGATATATCATGGCTGCTCCATTAGAAGTTTGCACCAAAGAGGAACAACGAGCAGTGATCCGATTCCTCTCGTCGGAGGGTGTCAAAGGGTCAGACATTCATCGCAGACTATCATCGCAATATGGGAGAACTGCACTATCAAGTAAAACTGTGCTTTTGTGGCTCGAGAAGTTTAAAAGTGGTCGAACAAGTGTAATGCACGAAGAGGGAGCAGGATGGCCATCAACCTCCACTACAGATGACAACATTCAGCAAGGTTCTGGCGAATAGGCAAATCACTATTGATGAGGTGGTAGCTGCTTTGAACATCAGTCATGGCTCTGCCCATCAAATCATCCACGACGAGCTCGGTTTTCATAAAGTCTGTGCACGGTGGGTACCAAGAAAGCTTACTGCAGAACACAAGCTCACTCGTGTTAGGGTCTGTCAACGCTTACTCACACGCTTCAACAACGAAGGTGATGCATTTTTAAGGAGAATAGTCACCGGCGATGAAACATGGGTCCATCACTATGAGCCAGAGTATGCAGTGGAAACACCCTGGATCTCTAACGAAAAAAAAAAAAAAATTCAAGACTGAGCCATCCGCAGGAAAGGTTATGTTAATAGTGTTCTGAAACTCACAGGGGCTCATAATGGTAGAGTTCATGGAAAAGGGAAAGACGGTCAACAGTGCGATTTATAGTGAAATGTTGGAAAAGAACCTGAAGCCGGCAATTCGCAATAAAGGCCGAGGTTTGTTGTCGAAAAAAGTTTTGTTGTTGCATGACAATTCACGGCCACACACGGCTAATCACACTATTGAAACCATCAACAAGCTGAAATTTGAGTTATTGGAACACCCTCCCTACAGTCCAGACCTAGCTTCATCTGACTTTCACTTGTTTCGGCCACTCCAGGATGCTTTGTGTGGTCGCTGATTTGCCTCAGATTTAGTTGTGCAAAATGTGGTGCAACAGTGGCTTCACGACCAACCGAAAACCTTTTATTTGGAAAGAATATGTAAGCTTGTTGACCGTTGGGCCAAGTGCATTGATAAGGAGAGAGATTACGTAGAAAAATGATGTGTATAGTATAACCCTAGCTTCATGTAAATAAACTGTAGAATGAGAAGTGTAGATAATTTTTGAATTGCCCTCGTAGAAACTGACTGTATTATGTGCAGTATCATATTATTGAAATGCTCAATATATTGACATCAACAATCAAGCGGTAGGCTTCCATTACATTTTAGTCAAAGTGGAGCAGATATTTACCTGTCAATAATGAGCAGTTGCAAATGATTGACTTACGAACGACATACTGCAGTAATACAAAAGAAATACCGTTTGAGGTGAATGCTATTTATTCATGTTAATATTTTGAGCGTTTCTATAACATTCATAATAAAATCTAAAACTTCAGTATAGTATTCTTAACCATAATGGGCGAATGCAACTGTTGATGTCTAGTCAGATTTAAAACCTTGAAAACTAATATTGTGATTCACTTTCAGATACTGTAGACGTTCGAATCTGGAGTCACACTGAGACTTGCGTCACTACAGACCAGCGTTTTCTAATCATTCTGATGTGGACCATTTGTTGGAGCTCTTCTCTGTAGACTGTCGTAAAATCAAAAATGTGGTTTTTCAAACATATTTTACATATCATAAAAACGAAATAATACATTACATTTCTTCACTAAATGTGTCGTTCACGACAATAAAACACTGCTATAAATGGAGACACTAAAAAAAATACAATTATATCAGTTAGGTCTAATATTATGATTTGAATTGATTTTCAGTTTAGCGTCTTTCGAACATTAAGGTTATACTGTATGAGAGTGGGCCTACAGCTTAACGTGGGATCCGAAGCATATGAGCTCCCTGGTCTCCCACGCCAAAGGCGTGTACACTAACAGTTTAGTCCCGAGTGAGCTCTGTCTATTATTATGAATTCAACATTCACGTAATGTGATGGGTAATACACCTTTCAGCCTAGATATTTCTTCCTTTAGTTCTATTCTTCTTAATTATGTTAAACCTAGGTAATGTACAGTTTTGTTCAAAAAATCCTGGACATGGATTTTCTTACACACATTATTTTTTTACAATAAATTATTGTTTTGCTCAGTAAGTAGTTTAAATCATTCGATCTTTCTTGCCCAGCCAATGTTAAATCTCCTGTTATCTACTACTAAGCAGCGTCGAGATCTGAGACCCGAGACCACGAATTACGTCACCACATGTGACCTCTCGCTTCTCGTGTTCTTTGGCCGACAAAAGTCAGGACAACATGCAGTTCACGTTGTCCTAAAGTTTTTACATAATTTGTCTTATACTGTAAGTTTGTGTTCACACTATGCATTTTATTGTACCTAATTAACATCATATTTTTTTTATGCCGCTATACTTGCATATAGAGAATAACGTATATAAGTATTACACGGTCCACATGCGTGTGTGTGTCTTTACCAACATTAATAAATTAAATTTTTCAGTTTTACGGCCCACGATTATGCCGGCTAGGCTAAAGCAGACACTGATGATAAGAAATGAACGAAATGGTGGAATGAAGAAAGTGGGAGGAAAACGGGTGAACCCTGAGAAAACCCACACGCACGGTATTTGTCCACCACAAAGTCCACCACGCGAGTTGGAATCGAACTAGGGATCCCATGAACAGACGTGAACGCTCTACCGCTGAGCCATCGCGGCCCAAGTTTAATAAATGCTTCATACTTTCTTCAACATTATTTTCTTCATTTGGTTCTAAATTAGAGGAATTCCCGGCGTATTGATGTTGTGGAGAGGCAAATTTAAGATAGTTGTGTTGAATTTGCTTGTCTACGTGTGTACTGTGTAGTGGAAGAAGGTTATCCTGCGATGTTTGCTAGCGAAATACGCTTTCTGGCTCTACAGAAAGCTTTATCATTACAAATTGCTGGTTCAAAGCCTGAGAAATATCCTATTTACAAGATTTTATAAGATTGTGCTCCCTCATCCAGGAATTTCCTAAGAATACACACACACATAAGAGCATTTCATCATAGTTATAATCTTAGTACCCTGCACTATTTAGTTGGACTCTACACAACCTAATTTAGAATAGTTTATTTCCCTTACACTAGAAGTGCTAAAACTTACCAGATGACTAGGCTCCTCTACCCAACTGACAGGAATGTTGAACATACTGAGAATCGACTCGAACTCCTGTTAAAAAAAAAAAAAAAAAAAAAAAAAAAAGTACATATTAATTTCAATAATGAACAGGATGCTATAATCAAAATATATAGAATAAAAAGTATTGTTAATATATGCTAGCTAGTTACATTATCAACACCCATGTCTGTGATCAAACATTCTTTATATCAAAATACTTACTACGTTTATTCCACAAGATGTTATATCCAGCTAAAACTATGTAAGAAATTAAAAATACAAGATTACGTAGAATTTATATATGACAGAGAAAGAAAATCCGTTTACTTTTCGAAGCATAGAGAAATTCCACTTGGTTTTACGGATCATGGAGGTAAATAAGTTTATTTTTTATAAAACCTAGTAATTTAAACATATGAAACGAGGCATAACAGATAAATAATCGTCTTGATGCAGTAATATGCAGACCATTAGCCAAGAGATCTATAACACTGAAAGGGACAACGGTTTCTCAATTAATAATAACTCGGTTGCACACGTTTTACTAAAGGCTCTTATTTACTAGCAAGCAGTTCGAAGGCAGGTCATTAGATGGTGAAACTGTTGCCTAACATAATTATTTTAGAAAATAAATAACACATCGGAACAAAATTACTACTTAATTTACAGCCGTCATAAAACCAAACTAAGCACATTAAGCGTGTCTCTCCACGGTCTAGTGAATAATTCATGTAAAATCTTGATTACGTGAATATTTTCATTGTTATAAGCATCCATTGCTGAAAATGCGATGTCACCGTCATAAGTTCAGCAATGGCTGGCATCTCACACAGGGATATACACAACTTCTAGTCCATTACCCATATGAAAATTTTATAACTTCATTATTTCCATTCTTATTAGCATTCTATTGTTGAATACGAGAGCCACAATATCTCCGTCAAAAAATCAACAACGGCTAGTATATCAAACAGGCGTATTTACTACTATAATTTATAGCGCATTACTCATCTGAAATTTTGGTTACCTCATTAATTCTGCTGTTTTAAGCATTCTATTGTTGAATACGGGAATCACGAATTCTCTGTCATAAAATCAGTAATAAATGTCATATTACGCAAGGGCACTCATCACTACAATATCTACTAGTGCATTACTTACCTGCAATTCTATTACTTCCTTATTTCCATTGTTGAAATGCGAGGTATGGTATCTCCATCATAAAGTCAGCAATGGCTTCATTACCATGTAGGCATATACATTGCCACAATCTAGTCCATTACACATCTGAGATTTTGATTACTTCATTACCTCTATTGTTGGAAACACGAGGAAAGATCTCTTAGTCCTAAATTCAACAATGGCTGCCATATACACAACTACACAACAGGCGCATACACAACTACAAACTATAGTGCTTTACCTAACTGAAATTTTGATTACTTCGTTATTTCCATTGTTAAAAGCATTCTTCTGTTGTAAAAAATACAACCCAGATATCTCCGTCATAAATTCAACAATGATTACCGTATCACGGAAGTGTGGTGGTGCTTGTTCTCTGAACAGGTATAAACCTAACCTAGTCCAGAAGACTCGCCCCTCCGGCTAATTGTTTGTCCATAAAGATGCGGAAGGGTGACATTATCAGTGTCCTTACCATCGATGTGCAGCAGTAATAAAATAGAACACGATTTCATAAGCCACATTTTTAAAAAGTGTCATTTTTGGTTCCTTTCTGTACCAAAGTTTAATATTTAATTCACATAGTATTGCCGAGCGAGCGTTAGCGAGTGAAGGCGGGTTAGAGCCCCGCAGGACACGTTTTCTGTCTTTATTACAGCAAAATGGGAAAAGGAACCGTGTTCTAGAACCTTGCCGCTATGTTGGTTATGTTACTTACCGTTACATTGCAAAGCATAATTTTCTCCACGTTTCTTTACAGTTATTTGCTTACCCCATTTTCTACAATTTCACTTTTAGATTTATTAAGCCATGACTTTTACTTACTTTAATAGATTTCCTCATTATGTTTACCAGCCTTGTTTACATAACAAATGCTCATTACATTCCCATAATCCTACCATAAAGTAACCTTGCGCCAAGTAGTTCCCTCCTCTTGCCAAATAGTTCCATGTTTAGAATCGTTTATATAAGAAAACAAACACAACTTTCGCTTTTCTTATACATTATTAACCACACAAAAAAACAAATTATTCATTTCTTCCAGGTAAATTTTCAAAATTTTGCTAGAAACGGACGACCAACTTTGGAACTTAACCCCAAATTTCAATCAACTGTTGTAATAGATATCAATGCAGTGTTACGTCAAATTATAACTTCAACCAAATTCAAAGTCTCAGACGTCAAACTGATGCTCTAATGCTGTGCCAATCATCTTTATCCACAAAATAATAATAATAACAACGTCACTGGTCGATTGCGTACAATAGGTTTAATACAACAATAACATGCCCTTCCTATGGTCTAGTGTCCAGCGCGTGCGCCTTTGATAAACGTGTTCCCTGCTTGGATTGGCGGTGGAACAGTACAAATAATTTAATTTCACAATCACTCATTTCACATCCTCTCTAGCCTAAAAGCGTGCAGGTTTACTTTTGGCGCACTACTCGAAATAACTGTCCAAAAATTACAATTCTTTCATTAATTTCCTTATTATTCTTTTCTAAATGATTTGCGCTGGACGACATGAAAATATCTCACGTGGCATCGATAATATTCCAAGGAGGCTATGATAAGGAATTGTTGAAAAATTACAATTCTTTTACGGTCCACATATAAATACAAAGTCCGGATGCATACATGAAAACTACAGTGCAAAAAACACAAAACAACCTGTGCTAGGTGGACACTAAAAAGCACGAATGCTATCTAAGGAGTGTCGGCAGGGCGAAGCTGGGGACGACAGCATCAGCAAGGGGTGCATCGAAAGCGAGCAGGCGCGTCGGCGAAGGAGGGTATACAATAAGAGAAGGTAGTGAAAACGAGTGGGTTTTAAAAATGATACCAATTTTAACAGCAGGGTGGATTGATTTAAATCAGTCTGATTTAAATCACGATTTTAATCAAGATTTAAATCACTTGATTTTTTTAATAAAAATCGTTGATTTAAATCAAATTCCGAAATGAATTAATTTAAAGTGAAAGTAAGTAAAATCCCGTTTCTCTTCTGTTATTCCGATTATGGAAGATAATAATCATAATACAGTGAGACTCAAATGTATGTAAGCACAGCATGAAACGAGTATCATGTGGGAACTATCATGGAAAATCCCGTTTGAACGGGTTACGGGTGAACCCTGTTTTCTTCTCTTTGTAACACAGGGTTTTAAAATTTCTGTTCCAACGGGGAAATCACCATGGACATTTAAGATGAAAGCTCTTTTGTGTTCATGTCTATTTGTTTGTTTCCAGATAATAGGGGCGTATTTAGAGGGTTCGATCCCCTCTCCGAAAAAAAAAAAAAAAGATTTTAAAATTTTGGGCGAAATTTATGTACTAAATACATAGAAGTTCCTCGGGATCGTAATACGACAAATTTTGGATGCGTTAAAATATCGAATAATACTTTTGATAAAGTGGATACTTGACCCCATTGCAGAACATGCCGCGATCTGCGATGTGATCGCAGAAAATTTGCCGCGCCTGCGCAGGAAAAACTGTAAGAGGAAATAAAATAGCCAACAGAAAAGTATGAAAACGTGCCTGCTATGTATAGATGTCTTAAATGCACGGACAACGAACTGTTTTTCACGTCACATAAAACATATTTTTAACAATCACAAGTGTTTCTTCTTCTGGAACTGATCATCTTGATTTTTTTATTTTGGAATTCCTGCAGGGAATTCGTGTTATTATTCAGTTCAAAATCTCTTATCATCGCGAATTGTGTCGAGGAATTTGAAGCTTTAAAATATATAAAACGATAATTATGCCTGTTGTGCTGTATGGTTGTGAAACATGGTCGCTTACGCTGAGGGAAGAACGCAGACTGAAAGTACTTGAGAATAAAATCCTGAAACGAATATTCGGAACCAAAAGGAACGGAAATGAGAAATGGCGAAAACTTCATGATGAGAAACTGCATAATTTATACCATTCACCAAACATTGTTAGGGTCATCAAATCTTGGAGGTTCAGGTGGGCAGGACTGTAGCGAGAATGGAAGAAAGTAGGAACGCTTTCAAAGTTTTAACTGGAAGTCCAATCGGAAAACGACCATTAGGAAGACCTAGTCGCACATGGGAGGGCAATATTAAGATGGATCTCGCAGAAATAAGAATACAAAATAGAAACTGGATTCAGTTGACTAAGGATAGAAGTCAGGAGAGCTTTTGTGAACATGGCATTGAACCTCCGGGTTCCATAGGTCATAGAGTGAGTTAGTTAATTTTAGGCGAAATTTATGTACTTTATATGTATTTCGTGCCGCTAGCTAGTTCCAATTGTTTAAAAATATGCCCCTGCCAAATATCAGTAACTTTCGTGAAAAGAAAAGTGTCATGTTGATATACATTGCTGTACTTTTTCCTTAATGCTTAAGAAACATTGTTTGGGATTGAAATAGGTTAACGATTGGGATTTAATTCAAAATTAAAACCCAATACTTTCACTTAAATGACATAAATAACATTTAATACTAATTCCTAATGTTTTTTCTTCAGTTCGCGACTTGTATCATACGAAGAAAAAGGTTTGATTTAAATCAAAAAAATCGATTTAAATCAAAAAAATCAACAAAAATGATTTTTTTGAAAAAAATCATGATTTTTTTTCACCCTGTTTAACAGCACTTGTCATGGTTTCATACTAGTAGCGCTCTACTTGAAAACATAAAATACAACTTCTGTACACTATGCAGAAATACACTGCCGGTGGATAATACTGTATATATACACACTCACTTATTTTATCCGTAGTAAAGCACTTGTAAGGATTTTACAGTAGTAACCCTACACCTGTAAACATAAAACACAAATATGTTACCTCATATTTAATTCTACCACTTGCAGAAATTTGTTCTTCATAAATATGTCTTTTCGGGTTTAGTGCCGGACCAATTTTAGCAAATTTACCGGGTCAATTGGAGAAATTATTTAAGTTTGTGAGGAGGAATGAGTGAATGTGAGGTAAGTGAAATAGTAAAAAAGAAGAAAGTTGTTCTTTTTGTTGTTGTAAGCGACACTGCATGTGGAGGCGGAAGGACTATTCCGCGGAGAGGTACATTCCTTTCATCTTTATCACCAAAATCCATATAATATTACTACTCTAACTTACGCATATACCCACTTTCGCCGACGCACCTGCTGCGCTCCTGCCCTGACTCGGTTATGTAGCGTTCGTGCTTTAGTGGCCAGCTAGCACAGGTTGCTTTATTTTTGTACTGTAGTTTTTATGCCCCTAACGTAAAGTAACGTCATCTAACGTGCCTTAATAAATCCAAGAAAAAAAATATAACCGAATGCAGTACATTTTGGTACTCTTTTTCAGTTTTCAAAGTGGTCCGGCGATTGGGCACTAATACCGTCTTTTCATGCAAAGTATTGAATTTTACTTGTAAATCTTGCAAAATGTTTTGCGCCAAAAGTAAACCGCCACCCCTAAAAGATATAACTGTAGGACGTTAAATTAAAATTTCGTTTTATTATCTGTCGCAATCCGGTAAATTTGGAAAAATCCGGTTCAATTTCGATAAGCCCGCCGCAACAAACATAACGTAATCTAACTATTCATTCGCCATTACTATCATTTTGAAAAAAGCTGGCAGGGGTTTACGGAATAATCTTTGAACAAAATACTATACTGCTATATTTATACTGTAATAGGTTCTTTTCTTTCCTCAAGTGCAAGGCTATATTATCGAGTACATAATATTGCTTATAATCAGTTTGTTGGAACATTGTACTATACATTATTGTCCTCATCTACTAGTTAAAAATAAAAATACTTTACAACATAAATTAACAACTTACCGGTAAACGAAAGTCAACCAACTCGTTAGCAAACCACAGTAAATATTTCTTGCACTGTGTCATTTTGATGCCCATATTCCTGTATCAAAAATTAACATAGAATGAAAATATTTCTTGCTGCTGTTAACACATCTTGGTTTACAAAATATTACGGTCTACTGTAGGCATTCAAAAAAAAAATGTTGAAGGTGCATTAAATCAATGAACATATTGAACCTCGACTCAACATTCTCATTCTTCTTTTTCCTCTTCTTCTCTTTACGCACCAACATTATAATCTTGTCTTCTTCTTCTAGTAAAAACTAATATAACTTGATTCAAATATTCTTATCACTGTCTTGAAAAAGAAATGTCGGTACTTTACAAAGGTAATGAAGAGTAAGTAGCAAAGGCTACTGTTTAGCAGAAGGGGTTCAGCAATTGTTTCTAAAAATGTTATAATTTCGGTAATTTATGTTCATATTAGATTAGTTTGTGTTAGATTAAGCTAGTTTAGGTGAGTTTGGGTTAGTTTAGTTTAGTTTAGGTTAGGTTATGTCAGATTATGTTAGTATAGGAGCCCAGCATAATTTTCCAAAAAATGATAGGATTTAGCTTATTTCTGCTTATATTAGGTTAGTTTAAGTTAGTTCAGGTTAGCTTAGGTTAGTTTAGGTTAGATTTGGTTACGTTATGATAGGTCTAAGTACTTGCATCATCATTTCTCCTGTAAATTTTGTGTTTTTTTCCGTGTTTCTGGACTCTTTCTGCTAAACATAACTCGTAGAAAAAGTTTTAAAAAATAAGAAATACGGCAGAGGTAAAAGTGCGTGTGAACGCGGGCGGGCACTGTCCCCCCACCTTCAGAAAATATGTATGGCGTTCTCCCAGTTTCTAAAAAATGGCAATGGACAAAGATAGGCAGGGGGAACGGCTTGACGTCATGCAGCTACATGCCATTCCCCTACCTTTTCAGATCCAGATTTACCCCTGAAATACAGGAATAAGTAATAAAAGCCAACAAAGAAATAGTTATAAGATAAAAGAACGTGAAATATAAAACAGAAGAGTGGCCTGTAGCCAAAAGACTTCCTAAAGACGACCATGATACCATGGCTAAAAAATCGAACCCGGGAAATGTAAGGAGCTATTAGTCTCGGAGACACGGCACTAGTCTTAAACGGCAGTAGACCTAAAAATCATTTCGTGGCACAAGTCCTAAACAGCATAAGACCTGAACGGCACAAAACCTAAAAATCTTTTCGCGGCACAAGTCCTAAAAGGCATTTGTCCTAAACGGCACTGGACCTAAAAATCTCTTGTGGCGATATCATCGCGTTCGTGCCAAGAATACTATTAGTCAGTCAAGTTTTACACTGTGTTAGTCAAGTTTTAGACTGTTTCATTTTACAGAAACAGTTTCTAGCTTAGTTCTTACAAGTAATTTGTATAAATACACATTCTGTCGTTCTGGAAAAAAATTATCTTATAAAATTGAAAGTGACTATGTTTGTGACTCTTAAGGCTTTATGCAGAGTCGTTCTGCAGGGTGATTAGTGCCATACTAAAGGCTCGACTAGCATATGTTTCCAGCAGTAGTCAGGCTTTTAATATGACGCTAATCATTCGTCAAAACGAATCTGCATAACGCCGTTAATCTCTTCAACCGCCCGACCAATCTCGATCTAATTTTCAACGTAGATGCGGTTCTGGTCTGGGACTGTTTTCAGCTATTTGCTTTGACGGTAAAACTTAGGCCAAGGGGAGGAGGGGGCATAGAAAAAAATAAATAAAACTTATAGCTCTTGAACCACCCGACAGATCTTAATAAAATTTTCAATGTAGACCAGGTTCGCGATTGGCATGATTTTTATCATTTCACTTTGACGGAGTAACGTAGGGGAGGGGGAAAGGCGAGATATACAAAAATCAATAAATATTAAAATAAAAGTGACTATGTTCGTGAATTAATTACTTTTGAACCACCCAATCGATCTCAATCAACTTTTCAACATAGCCTATATGAACTTCAAACCTGAGAAGTTTTTTATAATTTCATTTTGACAGTAGATCTTAGAGGAGGAGGAGAGAGGAGGGGAAATATATGAAAATGAATAAAGCTTAATAACTCTTGAACCAACCGACCGATCTCGATCAAATTTTCAACATAGAAAAGGTTCGGTCCTGAGATGTTTTCTTCTCTCCACTTTTACAGTGCAACGAAGGGGAGGGGGAGCGGGAGATATGTCAAAAAAGTAAAAATAAAAGTGACTATCTTTGTGACTCCATCATGCTTAAACCACCCGCCCGATCTTTAAACAATTTCAACATACATGAGATTCGGACCTGAGGTAGTTTTTATCATATCACTTTAACGGTAGAACTTAGGGAGGAGAGGAGAAATCTATAAAAATAAATAAAACTTAATAACTCTTGAACTACCAGACCGATCTTGATCAAACTTTCAACATAGATAAGGTTCGGGTCTGCAATGTTTTTGGCTTTTCACTTTTACAGTGCATCGAAGGAGAGAGGGAGGAGGGAAATATATGTGTAAAAAGAATAAAAATAAAAGTGACTATCTTCGTAACTTCATCACGCTTTAACCCCAATACCGATCTCAATCAAATTTTCAATATGGATGAAGTTCGGCTCTTGGGTGGTTTTTATCATATCACTTTGACGGTCAAACTTAGGGGAGGGGGAGGGGAGGGGCAGATATATATATACATATATATATATATAAATTTTGAACCACCCAATTGATCTCGATCAAATTTTCAACATAGATTAGGTTCGGGCCTGGGATGTTATTTATCTATTCACTTTGACGATAGAACTTATGGGAGGAGGTAGGAGGAGAGATATATAAAAATAAATAAAACTTAACTCTTGAACCACTGGATCGATCTTGATCAAATTTTCAACCTAAATGAAGTTTAAACTTGAGATGATTTTTTCGTATCACTTTGACGATGTAGCTTAAAGGAAGGAAAAGACATTTACAAATGATCGAAACTGACCGATATTAGTGTCGAATTTATAGTTTTTGAGGTCGCTTAGAGATGAATAGTGACACTTCTGATGCCATTAAATCCAAATTTAGCAACCGCAGAAATTGTGGGAGGGGAGAGTGTATATAAAATATATATAATCAAAATGACCAATGTCAGCGTTGAATTCAGTTTCTGAGGTCGCTGAGATGAACAATGACACTTCCGATGCCGTTCCCCACAACATGGGGAGGAGGAGTCTATATAAAAATCATCGAAAATGACCAATATCAGAGAGCGTTTTAGTAATAGTAAAAAGTGACTGACTAACGGAACATGTTACTATTTTTTTTAATTTAACCCAGCGATGCGGGTAATTTACACTAGTAAATAAATAAATAATGCCTATTGTTCTTTCTTGCTGTTTGCATGATAGCATTTGTGTGGTGACAAAATATTAATAGCCTATCAAATGTGATTCACAGATCTTTCATAATGTCCGTTTTTCTATTCCCAGACCATTGACCTCGTATTAGTAACATAATGTTGTGTTTTAGTTATATACGTCATAAATTTTGCTTTCTTTGTGCTGATTTGAAATAAATTATTTTTACACATATATTTATCATATTCAACTCTTTCCGTAGCAAATAGTTGTCATACTCGTAATTAACTACTCTTTACTCGTTACTATTATTAACATTAGTTTTAGTATTACTAAGATAGCTGTTGCCGTTGGAATTAACTATTATTATTAGTAGTAGTACTATTACTACTACTACTACTACTACTACTACTACTACTACTACTACTAATAATAATAATAATAATAATAATAATAATAATAATAATAATAATAATAATAATAATTCAGATATGCTACATTTTTGAGACTTGAGCCTTTAACGTACATGAAGTTAAAATCAAAGGTTATGTCACAGACGGCAAATGATGACTTAAAACCCAAAACAAACTCTTGGTCCCCAAGTGGGGATTAGTCTGTGTTTAATAACTACAGCAAATTAATAATGTTTATAATGGAATGTGAAAGAAACACTTTTTAAAGCTTTAAAAAAAAATCAGAATTGCAATATGTATACTCTGTGGAGTGCATTTTATTAAGAGTAGGACAAAGCCCACTATAACGTTCCAAAGGTAGGACAAAAGCCCACCAAAGTTTGCTTAATTAGGACAAAAACCCACTAGATATTTCACAAGTGAACACTAAATACCGGCTATGTATATTAAGAACGCAGACAGTTACTACATTTTACAGTGTGTTTTGATAGAGTTGATATGTATAAGCCAGAAAAAATCAACAACTAACGCTAAATTACTAATGTAATATGCAACGCAATTACGTTTGAAGAAACCGATGCGTAGTCATTTAGGGATGTAGCCTGCAAACTTTTTAGGGAGGTAGGCTTTTTAACATATTAAAAGCAAACCAAAGGTATATTTCCAAATTACGAAAGCTTCAACAAGACAATCAATATATACATATTACACACGTACATAAATACTTATTATTATTATTATTATTATTATTATTATTATTATTATTATTATTATTATTATTATTATTATTATTATTATTATTATTATTATTATATTTTCAGTTACCTTTTTGAAACCTGGATCTCGACAGTCCGTGAACTTAAAACTACAGCTTGTGGGAAATATACGAATAAGTTAAGTCAAAAGAAATAGGAAACTCTTCACGAAATTCAATATGAGTTTGACTGTGTTTATCTTCTGTACTCTAATATAAAAGAGTTAAGATAAGTGACTTTCTGGACACTACTACAGAGTCATTAAATTTTAATTTTAAAAAATGATTTTCTTATGAAAGCAGGATATAAGAAAGATTTTTTTGGAAATACGTATTGTAGAAAGGGTGGGGTAAGATTTTTTTTTTTTTTTTTTAAAAAGTAGTGTGTCTCGTAAATCTCTGAAGCTAGTAAAATGAAACTGGGCATCTTTCCACTGTAAAACAAACAAAAAAAAAATAAAAATTCAACACATAAAAGGGAAAGAACTAACGGTGAATTTTCTTTAATGTTCGAATTTCCCATTACTTGTTCAGAAAATATTTATAAAGTAAAGAAGGATTTGCTTAAGCTGGATGCGTAAAACTCGGTATTTCAACTTTTAACTAAAAGTAATAAAATATGTTTCAGCGTCTTGAAAATTACATTTGTAAGAGGAAAGGAGGGTCAATTTCTTTAGTATTAAAATTTTCCACTACTTATGAGATTTGGGCAGAAAAATATTTCCCTTTAGATCTGGGTTCGTCCAGTTAAGCAAATGGGAGTACAAAGTGGATGGTTAATTAGGTTCTTTTAATTATTTTAACATGTTGACGTAGTTTAATTTCTTAAGTTATTAACCTTTATGTACTGTAAAAGCCTCTTGATAAGGGTCCACGCAGCAAAACTTTAAGCTTATGGCCTTACAACCCGTATCTGCATCATAATGTCTTTACAAACCTTGTCGATATTAGGTACTGATTCAGAACAATCCGTCATTTAAAAAAATGGTTATTATACGATTAAAAAAGAGTGAATGTAATATATAAAAGAGGACTGTCTGGAATATTAATTTCTACTGGTGGCGCATTTCTGCACAATGTGAGAACCATCATTTCCTGTTTATAAATTTAATGTTACTAGTGTTAAACCATTACAAGGGTTATACCAGAGTTGAAATAAGTGAATGCGATATGAAGTTTGTTGCACTATTCTCGTTTAAGCGCATATCCTCCATCGATGACGTGTTCGTTCCCTACGACCCAATACCAGTGCTATGACGCATAGAAAGCATTATAAGCAGTCCAGCATTGAAAATAAAGTGTGGTGAGGCTAAAGATATCTATCAAAGATACCGAGAGATAAATGTAAGTTTTGTGAAAGGCTCCATATCGTGCGCCACCATCAGTGATGAAGTTCCCAAGGATACCAACATGGTCTTCCGACCAAATTAGGCATGTAGCGTAACTTAGGAAAGTACGACAATAAAGAAGTAGGCGGATTCCAGAGAGAATACAGTAGAATTTTAAAGTCCAGGGAAGAATTGTAAGAATTGAAGTAACGATTTAGAATCTATGGTTATGCAGATGGACGGATACTGATGTTGAAAAGATTGAAGAATGATCGCAAAGAAGGCATAAGCTTCAATGAGGAAAGTAGAAACAGAACTGGATAGTTTAAAACTGAAACGTTGGCGAAGAGAGGAATCATAAAAAGGTGAACTCAAATTCAAGTCCTGGCCAGAACCGTCCTAGTACGAATGTACCGTGTTCGGAGGGAAAGAAGTAATAAAAGAAAATGAAATGAAATCTTTGAGTTTTACGTCCCATGGTTATGCCGGTTAGGCTAAAGGAGACGGTGATAATGAGAGATGAGTGAAATGGTGGAATGAAGAAAGTGGGAGGAAACGGGAGTACCCCGAGAAAACCCACGAGCATGGTGTTTGTCCACCACAAAGTTCACTTGGCGGGGGCTGGGATCGAACCCGGGACCCCAAGCACCAGAGGTGAACGCTCTACCAAGTAATAAAAGAGTAGAAATGATGATAAGATGAGGTTGCACAGATGAGAAGGGGATATTGAAGGAGAATGATAGAAAAGAGTAGAGAAAAAATAAGATAATGATGGATATAGCATGAAAAAGTAAACGTACGTTGTAACAGTGGCCGCCGGTGGAATGTGGTTTCGGGTGTTGCAGTACGAACGATAAGAGACAGAAGATATAAATTTGACACATTAACTAATCAGCATAACTTTAGATGCAAATGCTATGTGACATGTTAAATTAAATAAAATTCCGTTTTTAAAAAATAAAAAATGCAGAACATTTTATCCGATTAATCACCTTAATTAATTAGTAAGTTCATTCTCCTCTCTTTGATAGGAGCAAATCTGTCTAATACATGCTTGTTGAACTCTGGTATTCTTATTGTCAGGTCTTTTTCGATGGGAAGCATATCCAATGGTGATAACCTTTCTGGGGACTTTCAATTCCTTGAAAGTGTCAATTCTTTCTCATGTGGAAAAAAAGCTTTTCATCTTTTGCTGACGCCATAGGTACAGTTAATATTAATTTCAGAGGCTTTGTAGATTCACTAAATATTTTTCTAGATTATTGCGAACGATTTATTCTAGCAAACTCAATCCCTGACAGAGTGATCCGAATTCTTCTTCAGCGTTGACTGAAGGGAGTTCGTAGCGGAGATTAGTGTTATAAAAAATGTACATTGAACACACTTTATTCACAGTTTATCCAGAAAAATTTAAAATAAATTGAGGAAATGCATCTGGTACAAACAACACTACTATCATAAGATATCCTCTAAATTTAAACTGGATTTTTTTTCGAACACTCTCCATAATTGCCCTTTGCTTGTTTTGTCTAAGCCTTAATTGCAAATTTTTCCTCAGTTGAAAGCTGGTCAAAGTTTTTTGTAAGTTATTTACAGAAGTCATGGTATGCAATTCATTCAGAATTTGTAGGTTATTTACAGAATTAAAGCGCACACAATAAAATTAAACGTAATAATTTAAACCCAAAACAGCTGATACAAAATAGGTACTGGTATATGAATTCCGAATGTCATATATTCATACATCAACACACACACACACACATGTGAGTAAAAGAAAAAACTACATTCCAAATCATCCGTCTTGGTTGTTACGCAATGCACGATGAACACAATATACTTCCACATGAGGTGAAATAATGCTTACCAATGTGATATGTTCTGGAAAGGAAACCTCGAAACCCGCCAGACGAAGGATCAGCATGTAACAGAAGCCAAAAATCAAAGAACATCAAAACAAACAGCACTGCTAGTTCTACACCCAGAAATGTTAACTGGGAGGGGTCCAACGTATTCGAGGGAGGTCGAATACGTCTACATAATATGGAACCTGTCTTATACTGCACCCGAAAAGACGATAAGTAATTCTTACTTACTGTCATCTATACTTTTAGAAAAAATGATAGAACGATTATTTTTATAAGAAAAGAAGAGTACATGATGAGGCGTAAAATAAAATATTTAGCCTACATCAATCGTTTCTCTGTTAAACAAGTATAGTTCGTTAAGAAAGTCTACAAATGTTAGTCAAGTTTCGAAATTTTGGGGAGGTCTGGACCCGGTGGACCCCCCTCGTGGCTACGCCCCTGAGCATTGCTAACTAGTCTCAAATTCAATGTGGCGTTCCCCATCATAGAGTTTCATGTGGAAATTATCAAGAATATAAAATATACTTATTTTATAAAAGAAATATGTCTATACTAAAATACTATCCACAGAGAGGGGGAGAGCGAGTCTACATACTGACTTATTAATATTTGATTCACAAATTAAGGCGGATTTTCATGCCCGCGTTAGAACGGAAGCATCACATGTAGCGTATTCACCGTAAATTATTTTCGTTTTCATACATCCGTGCGTGTATTGCGCCAAATTACTACTCCCTAGCTAATGCGCATGCGTAAAATAGAAAGTTTGCGACTTCCGCCATATTAGTCAGTGAATACAATAGTGTACGCGCGCTACTTCCGTCAGAATTGAACAAATTTCTACTCTGACGCGAGTGTAGCGCGCCATCTCCGATGCGTGATTTCATTGGCTGTTTAGCACAATCGCTCGCAACTCACGGAGGTAAAGGACACATGAAAATCCGCCTTTACTGTAGAAGAAGCCTTCATTATCAATATAAGCTAAGAATTAACTTGTACATGCGGGTCTACTTTCATTTGTTTTCTCCTCTACTAGATATTTTCTTTCTTATTTTGTAATTCTGCAATCACTTTTTTTAATTGTCATTATATTGATCTGCTTCAGTATGGTCCCGTAATTTAAAAATATGAATGAATAAAAACAAATTCCATTTGTTAATTGCTAGTGAAAAAAATTCAGAAATCTTATTTAGCGTGAAAAACCTTCTCGTTCCCTGAAAACCGTGCTGTGTTGCAGTAGCAATGCAACGACTAGTCCCTTTAACTTCTGAGATAGCGTAAGGGAGACTTATCATTTGCTCCAATTGCCGCGCTGAAGGAATCTGGTCGTTGTATGCTCGCTGCAACACAATATAAATTAGAGACTCTGTTACGGATTATTTTTCGCTTTTTAAAACGGATTAACGGAACGGACAGTTACAGAAGTAAAAAAAAATATGTTATTTAAAGTGTATATATGCAAGTATTAATAAGTATTTTTTCTGTTCTTTACTACTATTGATAATAATATTTTTTTCTTGAAATACTTTGGTCGTTGCGCAACGCTGCAACACTAACATTAGTCGTCACTGCGTTGTAAATGAAGCAGATGCGGTTAGAGCTCATGGTAATTATTGTATATAAGAGGGAGAGAAGTGGTATATGTGCAACGTTTAGGAATAGTATAAGTTGGAAACATTATAAATAGAACTTACCCGAGAGGTATTTGATGTAAACCACTTCTTCAAAGTTCCCTCATGGTTAGGTGAGGAACTAAAGTGCATACTACGCAACAAAAAGGGCATGGATACGATGGAAGGATTTTCCCAGTGAATAAACTTATAAGAACTTTACTGATATTATAAGACATAGTAAATATCTTATCAAAAGAAAGTATGAGGAGTACATTGAACACATTACAATCGATACAAGTAATAACTCTAAGCGTTTGTGGACCCTAATAAACAATCGAAGAAATAGTTCTCGTATATCGACATAACTGATTTACAAAAATGCTTGTGTAAATGAAAAACACAGGACAAAGATGTTTAATGAATATTTTGCTGATAGCTTTTGTTCATCCCCTCCCACCTCTCCTTCCTTCCCTACCCTCTTCAACCTGTTTGTTCTAAATCTTTGTCTTCTATCAGTACCACTTCGACCGAAGTACTTTTTCTTGTCTTGACATTGCCCCAGCAGCGCGCCTTAGGGCCATATAATATTTACACTTGTTTCCTACGCAGTGTTGCCAGTTCGCTTTCTAAACCCTTTTCGAATTTACTAAATCGCTGCTGTGCAGAGGATGTCCTTCTCACCTGTTGAAAGAGAGCTAATATCACTCTTATTCATAAGTCTGGTAAAAATAAAAATGATGTGTCCTCCTATCGATCTTTTTCTTTATTATCATCTCTCTCACTTGTTTGTGAAAAGATCTAGTGAACAGCATCTCAGAAAATTCTCAACTCGACATTTTGTATTTGGATCTGGCTAAGGCTTTCGATTCTCTTCCACACCATCTTATACACAAACTCAGTTCTAGATTCAATATACATGGCAAATTACTTAGTCTTTTGGAAACCTATCTCAGTAATAGGACATAATGAGTTTCAGTTTCAGGTTACTTTTCTGATTTTATTCCCGTAACTTTTGGAGTTCCTCAAGGCAGTATTCTCGGTCCACTTCTATTCTTATTATACATGGACGATCTGCCTTCCTTGTTCACAAACACCTCTACCAATATTCTTCTATTCGATGATGATTGCAAACTCTACAGACAAGTTCCATCCGAGTACGATGCGTTCGCTCATCAACATGTTGCTTCAATTCTTCTTAACTGGTGTAACTCTTGGAAACTTAGCTTAAACATCGAAAAATGTGCTTCTCTTACATTTCTCTAAAAAGGAATCTATAAAACATGTAAGGCCCTGTATAATCTGGCTAGAATTGTAATACTAGTGTAATTTATAAGACACATCTTGTAATATAATTGTAGTTTGCAACCCTGTAGAAACATCATGCTCGCGGTCGCGCGCAAAGAATTCTGGGTACCCCGCCAGAACATGGAGGAATAAGAGGATGTAGTGATATTCCATGGTCAACCTATTTTGCTATATCTTCGTTTATAAGGCTCATCTGCATTTAAGAAGTGGGTTTAACTCACGTTGTGTTACATAGAACATTTTACGCTAGTTAGTCTTTGTGATCAACATAAATTGAAGCAGTATTTGAATGGTGTTGGGACGTAGGCCTTCTTTTCATTCCACCACGTGAGTTGACATTGTGTGGAAATTTGTCATGTTTGGTACAGTGGCTTCGTAGAAGCATATTCCCTCATCTGGTGTGCTGTCTGTAGAGAGAATTTGTCATTATGTCAGTAGTAGCATATAAACTTAGTTTGCAGCTAAGTCTCATCATGCATAGTTAAGCCCCAGTCAGCGGCCCCCAACCCATCCACGTCGTCAACTAAGTAACACAATGATTAGTTATTCTATCTGCCTTCATCATTAGCCTACATCAATTCTGTTCTCAACTATGGAAGCCCACGGATCTTATTGTCAATGCAACAGGGACAAGCTAATTTTTGTGAATGTGTCTTTAGGAAGCAGCCAACGCAATATGTCTAGCAACCAGTCAGTATTGATATATTCTCTTCATACCATCATGAAAACCATGAATTCATCTCGCAGCGGCTTATGCTTATGTAACCGTATAATCAATCTGAACAATTCAATCCATTTACGTAGTGTAAAAGCGAAGATGAAGCAAGATGTTATTTAAGTAAGATATGGCTTTGTGCCTTGGATGTATATAGTTCCTTGCCACTGAATTTACTTGGACACGTTTTCTCTGGCGTTTCTTCAATGTGTTAATTAAATCAGCCAGACTTAATTTTGTTTTAATGACCCAATGTTTTGTACTTACTACATACGTTACGCATGTGGATCACATTAAACCAGTGTGCAGCCACCATATCATCTGAATTGCCCAATACTGTCCAGGAAGTGGATGTGTCACCGGCTTCTCCCTGCCCGGAGAAGGTTATTTACAATGAGGACATCTTCCTACAAATAGATTCCAGTTATGGGTAGTCAAGAGGATCAACGTCGTAATAGTGATTCGTTAATTTGTCCAAGATCATTATATTATGTATGTGAGTGATGCAATATTTCGTGTATCTCGTGTAATTATTCTCCTCTCCTAAAGTGTTGCTCATTTGTGTAGCAAGTGCATCTAAGAAAATAATAGTGAAATATATCTATCCAATGTCTGCAAGTAGGGTAAGTACACAAAGGATATGTGCCTGCCTTCGCAGCTGGCCAGTTTCTCTGCCTCGTGCAGAATTCATCGACATTTCTAATGATTTATTTTAGTTTCGAGTACGTATTGCACCCATTTGTGGATTTGCACGTACATCACTTAAATATTGTCATTGCAGATAATTATTCTTAACTCACAGGAGTCTTAGTTGTGTTATAAACATCTCATGAGTAAAATAATGCATATGTTAATAGTGGTCATTTGAGATCATTACTGCTAAGCCACGAACGTATCTTAGCCATTTGAAGTTTGTTTGGCCACTTAGCATAAGTTGGTCCCTTCTGTTGTCCTCTTGGGTTATACTAGCTATTTTACAGCTAATTCAATTTTCTGCGGAAGTCATGTTGTTCCCTCTCCAGTTCTTTCTTCTCAATCTATGTCCAAAGGTATCCCAGCCGCATTCTTGGTCTACAGTAGATTGATTACACGGGTCTATCTTATAGTATGTCACAATGTCCATTATTATAGTATGTCACACTGTCAATTATAGCCATACTTGGCAATTTGTCCACCTTATTGAACCCTTCGTTTACTACGAGTGATATTAATATGACATGATGTTTCTTTTAAAAAAAGGGTTAATTTGTCTCCTAGTATTAAGTCAGTCAAGTATAATGTACAATTATAACAATGTCCTATCCAATCCTATATCCACCCGACTAGTCGTGGTTCTCAAGGTTAGATTGCTCGAGCTATTTTGTTTAATTATGTACTAAAGCCATGGTAAACTGATCAGCATAATGTTCTGTTATTTTATGTGTGTGTGTGTCCTCTGTATATTCGTTTATCCATGCAGCATGTTTAACTTTCTCAATACATAGTATAAGCCTGTTTTGTTGCATAACTGCACAAGTTCAAAAGTCATAAGAACATTATTTTATTTGATTCTAGTCTCAATGTAAGAAAATAACATTATTCCATTTCTACATGCATAATACTTATTGAATAATTTTACTTGTGGAAACATATATAGTTAAATAAATGTTACAACACATGTAATCCCACTCTTTATATTTAGAGAAACCAAACCTCACGGGTGTATCTTTGGTGATTAAGTTTTGGTTTACTATCAGGTAAGGAAATCATGACACAAGAAAAGGGCTGTTCTCTGTGCACTCGTAGAGTGTACAGGTGGCAGTCTCGCTTAGGTTGGATTCGTTTACCGTTGTGATTTTATTATTATTATTATTATTTTTGCATTCTTAGTTTTTCTTTGATGCAGGTTTATCCTGTATTTGTTTTTGTGTGTTATGTTTTACTTCATTCCTGTGTTCCCAGCAGTTCACAGGTGGCGACCCCTTTCTTATAACTATTAACTCGGTGCTCCGGCACTGGGCGTTAAACTTAGCTGTGGCTTTCCAGGGATTAGGGCCCTCTGGGGCGCTACAAACACATTTACAAAATTGATCATAAGAACATAACTCCTGTCCCCTCTTTCAGAGATCTGTGTGTTATCATTGACAGTAAGCTTACTTTTGCGGATCTTATAGGCACAGTATCTTGTACTGCTATGAGAAAACTGAGACTCCTTCATCGCTTCACTGACATAAAAAATCATAATTACTTAATCTTGTTATATAAGTCATACGTTGCTCCCAATATTGAGTACTGTTCTCCTATCTGGTCTATGGCATGCTCTAGTCATTTAAAAAAACGTAATTAATTTCTTTTTAACCATTGTATCCTACCACGAACCTCATCTCCAAACACTTCCAAAAAATGACGTTTTAAACCTCCTCAATATCAAACCTTCCCTAGTGAGGAACAAAATTTCTGACCTAATATTTTTGCAAAAAAATTATAAATGGCCACATATCATGTGAACAGTTATTAAGTCAGATCAATTTTCGTATACCCGCTAGAACAACACGGTCTAGTGATCTCTTTTACACTCGAGCGGCGAGAGTTAATATAGGGTGTCCGAGAAGTCCTTCCCTGATTACAGAAATTGATAACTCAGGTTAGAAATAAGACAGAAATATGAAACTGGTGTTGAATTGTTTACAAATTATAAAAGTTTTGGTCACATCAGTACACTGCCAACATATCCAGGTACACTGCAGATGCGATGATATCCTCAGCGAAGAAGAATGGCCCGATAATTCGATCGTGCAATAACGCGCACCAAACATTCACCTTTGGACTGCCTCTGGTGAACTCCCTGACCTCCCTGGGGGGTTCTAAACCCCAAATGCGTACATTATGGCGATTCACTACTCCACTGACAAAGAATGTCGCTTCGTCGGAAAAGGCAATTCGTCTGAGATAACCATTATCGTCCTCAATACGTGATAGCATTTCGACCGCAAAGTCATATCGACGTGTACCGTCGTCGGGCAACAAGGCGGAACGAGTTGCACTTTGTAAGCACGAAACAATGAACGTTTGTGTAAAATGTCATGGAGAGAGCTTTTTGGCATCTGTAATTCACGTGAGGCCCTGCGCACCGATTTCTTAGGACTTCTCACAAGTAAACCTTACGTTTGGGTGAATCGAGTTGCTGACTGAGACACATATGAGAAAGTAGTACTAAATGTGGTCAGTATTTCAGTGAAGTTGTAGGTGCGAAGCTCCAGGGGTTTAGGAGATACAGCTACCAGAACATCACATGGAAGTACAGAATAGTCTTCATACAGTTGGAGGTAAAAGCTCTGTAAGACCTCTTGTAACGACAAAAGATGAATAACAAATATATGGGTACATATTAGGACTAGGGGGAAGTCATATAGGAAGGGTATACCTGACGGCGGCCATCTTGAAATCCGCCATTTTGAATTAAGGTTAAGTTTTGAAAATAGGAATAGGGTCATGTGATACATGATTTAAGGCGCAAATTTAATCAGAAGAACAATGGTGACGTTAATTTTGATTTAAGCGCAATTGGTAAAAAGTTACAGGGAAATCAAATATTGTTGCAGCATATGTATTAGTCCTTTACCCCACCTTGTAAATTTTGTGTTAATGATAATAATTAAATAAAAAACAGGTAGATAAATATTAGGTCTATGGTAAGAGTTGCCTTGATGGCGGCCATGTTCAAATCGGCCATTTTGAATGTGTCAAGTATAACTCGATTGCCTTTGTCAGGTGTGCTCACTGTGAGCAGAGCATATGTGCAAGTCATGCACTCCTTTATGAATTACATATTGATTATACTAATTGAGGACGTTTCTGGAAGAAAGACCCAAGTTCAATTATGACTTAATTCCACTTTTGTAATTTTTCCTTAAATTAGCAACTTGTTTATGCGATAACAAATGCTGGTTAATGATAAAGCAAAAATGGTTATACCGTTGGATTTATGGTAAAATTTGCTATTAATAAGGTGTCAATGTTATGCGTTTTGTTTAAAACTTTTGTCAGATTCAAAATGGCGGATTTGAACATGGCCGCCATCAAGGCAACTCTTACCATAGACCTAATATTTATCCACCTGCTTTTTATTTAATTATTATCATTAACACAAAATTTACAAGGTGGGGTAAAGGACTAATACATATGCTGCAACAATATTTGATTTCCTTGTAACTTTTTACCAATTGCGCTTAAATCAAAATTAACGTCACCATTGTTCTTCTGATTAAATTTGCGCCTTAAATCATGTATCACATGACCCTACTCCTATTTTCAAAACTTAACCTTAATTCAAAATGGCGGATTTCAAGATGGCCGCCGTCAGGTATACCCTTCCTATATGACTTCCCTCTAGTCCTAATATGTACCCATATATTTGTTATTCACCTTTTGTCGTTACAAGGCGTATTACAGAGCTTTTACCTCCAACTGTATGAAGACTATTCTGTACTTCTATGTGATGTTCTGGTAG
Source organism: Thermobia domestica (assembly GCF_964235325.1). NCBI lineage: Eukaryota > Metazoa > Arthropoda > Insecta > Zygentoma > Lepismatidae > Thermobia > Thermobia domestica. Next base: position 298,378,391 of record NC_137457.1, on the reverse strand, counting down.
CTGTATCTCCTAAACCCCTGGAGCTTCGCACCTACAACTTCACTGAAATACTGACCACATTTAGTACTACTTTCTCATATGTGTCTCAGTCAGCAACTCGATTCACCCAAACGTAAGGTTTACTTGTCAGAAAAGACTGCCGCACAGCCTCCACCGTGTCTGCTGAGGTTCTTGGTCGACCAGACCTCGGAAGGTCAGCAACCGACCCTGTGTTCTAGAACTTCTCATACCAGGCTTTAATGCTCTTGACATCAGGTGGAGTCCTCCCAAATGTTGTCTGGAACTGTCTCTGCACCGTGGTTGGTGATCGTGTCTCATGGTACCACAGGACACACTGTGCCTTCTCCTGGTTGGTTGGCATGGCTTCTTGGGCTTCTTACTTACGTACTACAAACCTAAAACAAAAAAAAAATTGAGCCTTGTAAAACAGAACAAACCTAACACAGACAAAAACTTTTATAGTTTGTAAACAATTCAACACCAGTTTCATATTTCTATCTTATTTCTAGCCTGAGTTATCAATGTCTGTAATCAGCGAAGGACTTCTCGGACACCCTGTATTGTCCAAAGATCCCTTCTAAACCGAATTGTCAGTATTTATAATCAGAAACTGTAGACGTTTTTCCAAATGAGTATACTTTCAGATCACCTATTTATATAAGCTATTTTTGTAATGTCGTTGTTGTGTTGTACCAATCTTGAGCTCAAATTGTTAACACGTTTCAGTGTTAAATGGTCTAGTAACATACCTGAGGCCTGATATAAATAAATAAATAAACAGATTAGGGCAGAATCCGAGTTTCATTGTTGTAGATAATACATAGATATTTAGAGAGGATGCCTTATTGCCAGAGAATATCAATGAGATCATAAAGGGAGACAGCCATAAGTATGAGAGAGGTCAATACAGACAGCAAAGACAAACAGCAGCAGGGAAAGGCCAGCCAAATGTCGGGGCTTAAGAGACAGAGTCATAAACAATGGAACAGACTCTGAAGCTATATTGCTGTTTGAAGAACAAGAGGTAATATTCGGAGAACTAATGGAGGTAATGTTCGGAGAACTACGTAGATCATGCTTGAGGAGATGTTCAGACCTTTCGCAAACATGTGGAGAGAGCAATAGGGCGATAACGATCAGCAATACCAGGGTGTTTAGTGAATTTGAGGATGGGAAAAATGAGGTAGTCCATCCAAAGAAGTGGAAAGCGTTCAGAAGACCAAGCAAAAATTATACAGGACGATCAAAAACTGCAGGTATATTGGAATACATTGTAAGTGACGATAGGTAACACCATCCTTACCAGGACAAGACTGGGATAGACAAGAAAGAGTTCGGCGAGGGTAAAAGGAAGATGTAAGGGGTGGATGGTTATGGAGCATATAGAGAAAATCAGAGAGGAGGGAAAAGGCAAGTGGCGGGAGAAATTGAGAATGAAAGTAGTGGAGACAATGACAAGAAGCCAGAGGAACAACTTCTATTAAGAAAGGAGTGGGAATAGTTCAAATAGAGGAGATCCATTGTCATCCAGACGTCACGACGAGTTTGCTAAACAAGACGGGCTGGGGTAACTTGGTTTTATAATACAGTGTTCGTTACTTGGTATAAGTGTCAAATCTACCTCATAAAGCTTTCCTCGTAGCAAAAAATAAAGGTTAATACAAATTCTCAACGTCAGTTAAATATTTATTATATCCTTGGGAGTCAATGTGTACGCTTAAAATTATAGTATGTGTGAATCGATCTGATACACAGGATTTTCAGGCGGTCGTATTACCTTTTTAAGCCATTGTTCCCAGCAAATAAAAGCTTTCGCTGACCACTGACGAATAATACAGTTCCTTATTCATATTAATATATTACTTATATCTTATTGGCTTGCGTTCATCATGCCAGCTGGACTGTGATTAAAAAAACATGATGAGCCTTAAACAGAGAACTTCTGACGCATGATTAGTGTCGTACTAAGGAGTTCTACTAACATACGTTTCCTCTAGTAGTCCGGTCTTTAGAATGACGCTAACCACACGTCAATATGACTCTAAATAAGGCCTGATACATATGTAGAGATAATCATGGTGTTTTTTTTTTTTTTTCATTTTCGTGTCCCTTTCTTTAATAACTTAGTGATGTAACAGCCGAGGAGTTATCTTCACACCGCTAGTCTTTGTATACAGGCAGCAATTAGCACCATCAAGCATGTGTTAACCCTTACAATGGCCCCTTGGCGGTGATGCTGGGATCATTCGTTTTAAAATTGTTTTATTACCATCACTATGTGTAGTGTACCTTATTTTAGCAGACTGCAGACATTTTTTTAAAAAGAAAATACGTAGATCATACCAAAAGTTCTTGTTTTCCCCCATATTGCTATGAAAGAAGTAGTAAGGGCGGCACCCTATCTCAATCTTGATTATCCAATGTAGGGGCCCCATGGATCATAGCGTTGGTGCGAATGAGTCAGAGGTAGTTTGGCTCGGGATTGCATTACCTATTGAAATTTTGTTTATGCTTACTCAAGAGCCATGCAGACTGGTGCGAATGAGTCAGAGGTACCTTGGACCGGCTAAAGCATTTGTATGACGTCATTGAATTGGGATTTTTGGATCAGAGGTGATGATGGTTCTTTTATGGGTATAAAATTATTAAAAACATGATCTTTGATCTCTTTCTTGATGATTTATTTACGTTATGAATTGATACAGGGTGTATGTATGCTTTTCATTTTCCTTTTATGGCATAAAATTTGGAATTTTTATCGCCTTTGATGAGATGTTATTACCCTATATCGTTATATATTTGGACTAACACTCGTGCGAATGGAAAAAATGAAATGAAATCATTAGTTTTACGTCTCACTCTTATGCCGGTTAGGCTAAAGGGGACAGTGATGATGAGAAATGAATGAAATGAAGAAAGTGGGAGGAAACGAGAGTACCTCGAGAAAACCGATGAACACGATGTTATTCACTACAAACTAACTTGACCGGGGATAGAGCCAGGGACCCCCTGCACCAGAGGTTAGCGCTCTACCATTAAGACACCGCGCCTTTACTGGTGCGAATGAATTAGAGGTATTTGGTCCGAACTAATGTATTCGTATGACGTCACTGAACTGGGATTTTTAGCTTGAAGGATATGATGGCTTGTTTCGTTTCCCTTTATGGGTACAAAATTACTAAAACAAGGTCTTTGATCTCTTGATCTATTGCATTATGAATTAGTAGACCCCAGTAATAGTATGAATTTTTATTAGTATTAATATGAAACTCGAAAACTTTTGAGCTCATCCGTGGCTAAGCGGCTAGCGTATACGCCTTTGGCATGGGAGACCAGGGATCGATTCCTGGCGGGAGATTATGCGGTACGGATTCCATGTTAATTAGTAGGTTCTATTCTTGCTGCTGAACGAGACGTTAAATTCAAAATCAACAACTCGAAAACTTTGGGAGGAATACTTGATTTATGGTTAAGGTTTAGTTTTCATTCACGGGACTTGAATTGAGACTCGAACCACGATATTCAATTGTCAAAAAGTGTGTCCAAGAAAGCATACATTTATTTGAGACGCATAAAAGAGGGGGAGGGGCGATACCGGACCTGGTTAACAACAATAATTTATGTCGCATTCGTTTGTGGATTAAATAAAACTGTTGGAAAGATTTAAAAAGCTTCTTTATCTATTGATTTATAATCATATGTTTGAAAGGAAATGTCATCTTTATCGTGTTACATATGCTTACGTATTCATTGGCATTGTTGGTACGAACAAATACGGTGTTTAATTGTCAAGTAGTGTCTAATGGTTTACTTTGAATAGATATATTCATTCTTTGAGAAGGAGAAAAGGATTGGGATGAGATTTTGGATCTAGTTAGTATCTCTCGTTTTTTTTTTTTTTTTTTTTTTTTTTTTTTTTTGTGGATTAAAATAAAGAGATGATACTTTGCTTAAATCTGATTTGTTCATAGTAATAACTCTTCTAATGAGATAACAATGAGTACGAAACATTGTTATTGGTTTGAGCGAATTAAACGTTCAGCGTTCCAGTGTTTAGTTTAATTACTAAGGGCTTAGCTGATGGAAAACTGTTCCGACAGCACTTGTTGTATGCTTGTTATATGTCGTTTAGGTTCATGAATAAAATGTTCTTAATATTGTGTAATATTTGTAAGCTTGATTGATTCTTTATTACATTATATGGATGAATATAGACTTTTATAGGGCAAGGGTACATGGACGAACGTGATTGGTACCAACTTTTTGTGGATTAATTTGGCAGAACAAAAGTCATAGTCTCAAGAACTAATTTTAGTGTTTGATCACTTAAAATTGCTAAAGATATAATTTGGGAAGGCTTCTAACCTCGTATTCTCTTTATTACGTTATAGGCATGCAAGTCTACATTTAGTCTCCGATTCTCGATGAGAGCTTATATGATTTATATGACATATATGAGAGCTTATATGACTGATATTAACTTAAATTCTTGTGCTGTTTAGGATTTATGCTCTACATAGACGTTGTGTGAGCTCTTCAAAGTAGTTGGCTGTCAATTTATTTACATATAATGAGGATATGCGTACCTTAATGCACTCCTCTTATGCTTTTTGATGAGAGAGAACCACGATATTTCAAGGTCATTTTCTTGGTCGTGGTGTTACTTCGTGATTTATATCTTAAATAACCTTGACGGTTTAGTTTAAATCATCATTTCAAAATATCTTAGTACGTGCCAAAAATTTTCAGAGTGCAAAGAGTTAATTGTTTCACGGTTAACCGTCAAACTTTATCCGGTTTTTAACTATTCGATTAAAATAACGGTTTTTAACTATTCGATTAAAATAACGGTTTTTAACTATTCGATTAACAAATAAACAGTTTTAACTATTCGATTAAATTTTTGAGTTCACCAATTTCCAGTTATTACAAAAGTTCTAGTGAAAATTTGAAATTAAAATTTTTTCGAACTCGTTTCAAATCAAAAATGTTCAAACTGAAATTTTCGAATTAAAAAATCAAACTAAGAATATTCAAAACAAAAATTTCGAAACAAATTTTCAATCAAAAAATTTCGAAAAAAAAATCAAACTGAAATTTTTAAATTGTAAATCTTCGAAACAAATTTTGGAAAACTAAAAATTTTGAAATCAAAATTTTCGAACAAAAAATTTAAATAAAAGTTTCCGAATTCAATTTTTTCAAACCGAACAATTTCACACTGAAGTTTTTGAAATAGAAATTTTAAACTAAAATTTACGAGAAATGAAATCAAAATTGTCGAAAAAAACATTTCAATCCAAATTTTAGAACTAGAAAGTTGAAAAATTTTTGAACAAAAATTGAAATAAAATTTTTCGAATTTAATTTTTTCAAACCGAACAATTTCTCACTGAGATTTTTGAAGTAGAAGTTTTAAACTAAAATTTTTGAAAAATGAAATCAAAATTGTCGTAAAAAGCATTTCAATCCAAATTTTAGAACTAGAAAGTTGAAACAAATTTTCGAACAAAAATTAAAAAAAATCGAATTCAAATTTTTCAAACCGATTAATTTCACACTGAAATTTTTCAACTAAAAATTTTAAGCTAAAATTTTTGAAAAATGGAATCAATATTTTCAAACCAAAACATTTCAATCCAAATTTTAGAAGTAGAAAGTTGAAACTAAAATTTTCGAACAAGAAAAGAATCAAGATTATTAAACCAAAAATATTTCAAACTGAAAGTTTCGAATTAAATGTTTCAACCTGTTTTCGAACAAAATTTTTATAACAAAATTTTCAAATCAAATTTTTCGGACCTAAAATTTCAAATCAAAATTTTCGAACTGAAATTTTAGTTTCGATCAAAAGAAATAATTCGAAATTTTTCAAACAAACTTTTTGAAAAAAATTAGCAGGTTTGAAAGTGATCACTTAATCATATTACACCTTAGAAATAAACGGTTTTCAAGAAATGGCCGTTTTCTACTACATTTATAATCTTAAAATTCAAAGGGTAAAGTTAATTAATGGATTTCAAGCTCGAACTAGAAGTTAGAGAACCAATTTTGGGCAAAGGTAACTTTTCATCAATAACTATCCTCTATTCAAGTATTACAGTCATAAAAGTTTATCATTTCAGATGAGGAGAAAACACCATAAAATTTTTAAAAAAATGGCAATGATCTGTTTGATCATAACTCATTTCATAAGGCATAACCATAGCCGTTTACTGATTTTACAATTTAAATTGTCGCGAAGAAATATTCGGGACAAAGTTTTTGAGACGATGAACCGCCTGGTGAGCCATAGCCGGACCGAGACATTGATATTGCTTGAAATTAAGTTTAATCGAGTTTTATCTCATCAGACAATCCTAACTTACGATCCGTTTTAGTGAACTGTAACCTTTTGTTTGTTAAAATCAACGTCGACGTGATGGCCAGCCATAATCGGACTTTTCTTTTGTTTTCGTATCATCATGAAAGCATGCAAAACTTCTGGTCATAGCCTCTACGCTACGTGAAACCCGAGTCCCTACACAGAACAATCATAAACGCATATTTTCAAGACCTTGAATCGAACCCTGGACCATTTTAAGCAAAGGTTAATTACCACAGTAATTCCCATTTGATAAGTTCAAGAAACCTTAAAATCAATGATAGCCCTTACAACAGAACAAAACAAAATGCTAAGGTGTACAAATTCTTTCAGGTCACCTTAATCATCTACCTCTCTCTCTCTCTCTCTTTCATAAGGACAAAGTACAACTCAAGATATGTTGAATGCTTGGATTTCGTAAAGTGTTTAATGAAAACAAATGCGATTTCCTTTGGCAAGGTCGGTTAAGATAATTTCTGCAAGTGTCAGCAACAGCTGTACTTCCTTGAGAACGACAACTTTTCATGGAAAGATTGACGCATGTTTTGAATACGAACGAAGTTTACGCACTGTTGTAAAACAGCGATCCTAAATGTATTTTTTAAAATCTGACACTTATCGCGAGCGGCACAACACTGGTATCGTATCTGAGGGAAGAAATCAAACTGAGAACATCTACATGCTCGATCACTAGCTGAGGGTGCCGCCCTTACTACTAAAGGTCTGTAGATCTTATAGATAAATCTATAGACCTGGCAAAACTTGTCACAAACCGCAAGCAGATGGTATCGATGTCTTGTGAACTCGCATGTAAGTAGCGCAAAATTCGACTCCTCAGAAACACATCCAACGCCAACTTGCTTTGATGCTACAACGTATAGAGGATGTGATCACAGCACGTTTTTTCACATCATCCTGATTTATCAAGATTAGAGGTGTATATTTCTGAAATAGTGCTCATTTCTGTATGGTGATGCAGTAAAACAAATTTAATTCCATTCGGACGCTTTTCCTGATGCAATTTTCACAAACAATAATGCAGTGGCGGCTCTTCTGCTCAGACACATCGGTAAGAATTCAATTTCATCACTAAGGGAAGAAAGCTTCATACTGCTTCAGGAAGCTGATTGCAAGAATTAGTACCTTAGGTAATTCTTCGGTGCAGTTTTACTATACGGATCCACAGATTGTAAAATACATGAAAAATGTGAAGGTCTTTTAATTTACCCATTTTATATCGAGAACAGAAGCCAACGAACCCCTGCGGGGTTTCTAACCCGTTCCTACTTCTACTGCTACTCCTACCCCCACTACTACTTATACTATGGATCTGTATCGTAAAACTGCGTTTTTTTTTTTAAACAGATATGACTATCCTCAAGATACATCAATGCAGTAGTATCTACTCCTAGTCTGGTTATACAGTCCTCAACAACATTCCAAAAGAGTCACTTTAAAGAGTCAATGGTGAATTTAAACAAGTACCAGTAATACAGGAAGGGCATGGTCGGTAGAGACTGAAAATTTTAAAGTTTTAAGTTTTAAGCTGTAAAGTTTTAAGATTTACAATTCAGTTCATAGATTAGCACACTCAATAGCAAACAGGAGGGTTGCCAAGGAAGAATGCTTATTTTAAAAATGGCCGACGTAACAATAATTTGTTAAAGAAGTTTCGCACCATCGTCCCTTAAAACGGCATTCATTGAGTACGTGGGAACAAAAATTTCGGCCAAAACGAGGTTGGGACTATAGGGTGGCTGCGGAAGCGTTTCCACATTAAGCTTTGCCAAGAACTCATGGACGTGTGGCTGGGCACATTATCATGATACAGCGGCCAAATAGCGGCGGTCTTTTCGCACATGGATGGCCTTTTCCCAAAATCTTTCCAGAACACTCACGTAGTAGGCAATGGTAACGGTCCGTCTTGAAGTACATGCTCTGTGAACCACACCTTCAGCATCGAAAAATATTACCAACATTGTCTTCAATTTGGATTTGCTCATTTTGCCTTCTTCTGTTTCGGGCTTCGCCTCTGGGTCGTATTGAAATGTCCACGTTTCATCACCTGTAATACTGTTGTTCAAATAATCTCGTTCAATGTCCAAACGTCCCTTTAGTTCACTCGCGATCAACATTCGATTGCTCTTTCGCTCATTTGTCAACAATGTAGGGAACTACTTAGCACACATCTTTCTCACGTTCAATTCTTCCATAATTATGCGATGCACAACGTTTTCAGAATGTTCAGTGTCAGCTAACAGCCGAACATTCGTATGATGACTAGCATACAACACCTCATGCATACGAGTCACATTTTCACTAGTTTGGCTAGTTGATGGCCGTCCAGAGAGGTCATCGTCCACCTCTTTTCGGACTTGATCGCCAAATGTTATTCGAAAGTATCCGCCATGACGTGATCTCAAAACAGGGGTGCACTGTTAGCGATCCTGACGCTACCAATGCTCAGAGCTGACTAGCCTAGAGTATCCTGTAAAGTTGAGAGTCCTGCCCACCTAACTCAACATGTCCGAACGTGCTGCGACCAGTCGGGGAGTGACAAAAAATACTTCAAATTTAGGACACACCTTACATAAAGGAATTTATTGTCAAGAAAGTGAAACAGTCAGGAAGTCGTATTAGTACCTTTTGTAGATATTGGTATGTTTGTATTATTGGTCTTTATGATAAGAATAAAAAACGTCACTGTGGTTTAGTTCTCATCATTGGTAATGCTGTTAAAATTCATTATCCAAATAATAGTTCGATTTTTCATAATACCAGCCTATGTATTTATTCTAGAATAATTTATAATAAGGATTAATCTCTTGTTCGTCGATTCAAGGGACTCATTCTGTACGCGTTTGCGTCAATACAACACAAAATATGAGTTTTAGTTTGCGATTATCGGTATAGTACTCAAAATTGCTTGTTCCGGACTGCGAAAACTGGTATGGAATGATTCTCCAACTGGAGTAGAAAACACGACTGACATTATAAATCTAACAGCAAAGTGATCATATTGAGCACATCCTATAGAATGGCAATTCTACTTTCAAAGGATACATTACAATCAAACGCAGGAATTTTGTCTCACCCTGTATAACAGCTAATATGTATGGGTGCATTTTCAATATATCACTTTCGCACCCCATCTTATGCAGAGATTAGAATGCGAAGGACCTTCAAAAATGTATTTCCTCTGCAAGGTTTTACAGGAATCTTCTTTCGTAAAGTGAATTAATTAACATTCTGCCCCAAATGTTCACCAGATAGAATATTGTCAGACAGAGCATCTTTCAACTTCTAGAATATGCAGCTGTGCTATACCAACAGTACAATTGAAGGAATGCCTTTCCTGTTCATCTCGAATACCAGTTGAACACCCTTCTGTTGGTACAGCACGCAATACTGATCATATTACGAGGATCATTTAACTCGAAGTGGTTGTGAAATGGAATGTAATAGGTCACTCACCTCAAGAAGCTTACAGTCCTTCGATGTAGTCTCCGCCAGATGTCTGGTAACCATTGAATACCTGTCAAAGCTCCTCGTTAAGAGAAGGTGTTGACAGTGTGCCGTAAGGCACGAACAATGCTGGGAATGTTTCTGAAACGTTTGCGCCTTTCATTTTGGGGAAAAGATCAAAATCGCAGGGGCTCATATTAGGGGTGTGGTGGGTGTTCCAGTACCTCCCATCCCCTCGTCGTAAGTCTGCACTGGATGGGATGTATGGCATTGTCGTGTAGGAGAATTGGTCCAGACTCCAGGAGGTGTGGACGTTTCCGCCGCAATGCTGGTCGCAAATCGTCACTGAGGTATGAGGCATAGTATGCAGCATTTACGGTAACGCCCGGTGGAACTTGATGTGACAGGATAATGCCTTCGTAATCGTATGACATTATCATCATCACCTTCAAGATTGCTGGCTCTTGCCTAAGCTTTTTCGGTCGTGGAGATTCTGGGTGGCGCCATTCACTCGACTGACGTTTCAATTCAGGCTCGTAGGATCTTCCCCACGTTTCGTTACTTGCAATAATGCGGTGCAAGTCATCACCTTCCTCACTGTAACGTCGAAGCTTTAGGCACTCACATTCCCACCTATTCCACTTTTAAACCTCGGTCAGAGCAAGAGGTACCGTTTGGCTGCAATTTTCCGCATGCCAAGATCTTGTTAGCATGCGGAACACTGATCCGGAAGAAATGTTCAGCTCCTGCGCCAATTTACTATAAGTCCAGCACCGTTCAGCGTCAAGTAGTGTCCGTAATCTTGCAAATGAATTTCGTCCGTAGCCGTTCGCATATTTCCTCTACCGTGCATTTTGTCTGTTGACTGTCGTCCCGCCTGAAATGCTGCAAACCATCTAGCCACTGTCTGATACGGTAGAGAAACTGCACCACGGGCCTCTACTAATCCTCTGTGAATCGTCCTAGCATTTCGCCCTCGTGCCACCTGAAATTTGATAAACACACACTGTTCTGCACGCGTGATCTTTGCGTTAGGGCGGTATTTCACACAACAATCATTTTAACAATGTCTACTCGCCACAACATCGTAATATGGGACCGCAGCAGCGTTGAACTGACTCATACACATCCACGGAACACACTACGTTTGTCATTTGTCTCCTGCTCACATGGCACTCCAATCGTAGCAGTATTGCCAGTTCGAGTTAAATGACCCTCGTACTTTTTTCTAAATACTTAACTTATACGAAGTCAAGTTGGTGAGGAAAAAAATTGACTTCTTTCCCCCCCGAGAAACAGCAATAAGCGTGGCTAGTGTAAATATAGAATTGATCGATTGGAACCAGCCAAATCCCTCTTTCTGTAGGAAAATATTCTTGTTTATACATGGTAGTACACAAACTTCAGAAGGTGATTCTTATAACAGGCACAAAAAAAAGTAAATTGATATTTGATACCGCATAGTTTCGGACATATACAGGATTAACCATAAGATGTGTCAACTACCGAGCGACTAAAAGTAGAGGTGGACAGACTATCAATGAGCCTAAAGAGACTAGATAGACACCAGCATACCATAGGTGTACTTCTATCGTGTTTCCCGAACGATGGGTGTCCTGCCATTTAAGTGAGCATCTTGAACACCCTGTATATCTCCGGAACGGTGCAATATCACATATATTGATATTAGCCTTCGGCTAGCTAGGGATTTCCCCTCCACCCATTTTCTCGGCCTACGGCCTCGCACCTAATATTTCAGTCTCTGCTTCAGTTCTTCGAGCGGCAAGGATACGTTCATGGCATTTTCTCGGCGAAAAATTCAAACACTTTTACCACTTACAATATCCATTTCGAAATGAAATGATAAAAATTCATGTCGGCTCAAGTGCTGTGTTCATTTTGTTTTTTAAGACTTAAATATGATCGAAGCCATTTCTATACAGAAAAAAAGTTGAAATTGCCTCCCCCTCTCTCTTTCGGTAAAAGTGGAATTTCCGGAAACTAGCATATGACCACTTGTTTTGAATAACGAGTTTATACTAGAGATGCAAAAAAGCCGGCTTTTTTGAATCGATGGTTTTTTTCACATAAAAAGCCGGCTTTTTTGGGAAAAAAACGAGAATTTTGGAAATTTTGGCTTTTTTCAACTTCATGATTTTTCTATCTAAATAGCTTTCTTATAGTATATTCTATAGTTAGATAAGAATTCCATGACCTGAATGTGATATTTCGCCCTGAAATTCACCATCAAGATGGATGGAGCACATGTTTTACGAATTAAAGCTAACATGAAGAATGTAGTATTTGAGGGTAATTTTAGAGGCTATTTAACTTTATTTTAACTTTTGAGTTATCGACATCTTTTTTCTTCTCTAGTTTGTCATCCGTGTTTCATTTCTAAGAGCTTTTAGTACTCTAGCTTCTAGCGCAAAAGTTAAACTTGGCCGTTTTTCTATTTATCCGTCAAAGCGTACGTTTTCCAATATATCCGTCAAACCGTACTTCCACATTTCTGTTATACTGTAGCTGTGAAGTGATTTAGCAATAATTTTCCGGACACAACCTTGAATACCAATTTATACAAATAATCAGTAGCGGATTTAGAAAAGTACTTTAGGAGGGTTTTTTTTCTGATTGTTTCGTTTCCTAAAAAGTCCTAATTTTATTTGGGAAGTTTATAAGTACAGGCATAACTAATATTTCGTTTCGTTTATATGTTTAGCAATAATCTTCCGGATACAACTTTAAAAATCATTTTATACTGAGAATCAGTGGCGGATTTAGAAAAGTATTTTGGGAAGGGTTTCTTACTAATGTTTAGTTTTTTTAAACATTCGTAATTTTTATTTGACGGGAGCTTAAAGTTTATCAGTAAAGGCATAAATAATAGATATTTCGTTTGTTGCAGACATTCCGTAACTTTGGGGAACGGGCTTCAGTCCGAAAGACCGCCCCCCTAACCTTCGCAAAACCGTCACTGCTGGTAATTAGTAATAATAACGATTTAAAAACAATAAAAAAGGAAGTCGCCCAACTCACAGTACACGCACTATTTCTACATTCACAGATGGAATGAAGAAAAGCTTTGACAGAATGGTCGAATGCTGGTTGAATCCCGGACTTCCCGATAGAAGCGCAAAAGCTAATCACTCAGTCATGTTTGTTGTGCAGTTGTATTTAGCTTAACTTAAATATATTCCGTAGTCTTTTTTTGGGGGGGGGGGGGGGGGGTTCCGTAATGATATGTTGAATCCCTCTTGTTAAAAATTCAGAAAACTTGAGGATTGGGTAAACTGTGATGGTGGTTCTATAAAACTTAACTGTAGAATTTCAAGAATATACAGAACCAAAAGTTCTAGATGTGCAGTCTTTAAGTGTATCATATAAATCTAAGTATTTCTCTTATGTTTTATTTTAATTTTATTTTGTTTCAAAAAGAGGGTATGGAATATTTTGAAGTAAAAATACTACATACTATTTTGCTAGTTATTTGTGTATTCTTTAAAAAGAAGTGTTTACTTTTAGGGTTGGCTGATTTACACCAACTTTTTTTTTTAATAACTGGTTTAAACCACAAAAATAAAAAGAATGAAAAATGCGAATCGTGTGAACTTCATGGTAACGTTTCCAGATATCAAACCACCTGCAATAGTTTTATTTCCCTTTCACCTTTTAATCAAGGTGTCCCATGTTCAATTCTCGGTCGAACCACAATACTTCTTTCATGTGTAACCCAAGTAGCGGTTCGGATGTCAGTTTAAGCGAAAGTCTTCTCCTTGATAACCTCGGTATTTCGTAAGGATGTTAAGCCTAAATATACGAAACAAACCAAATTGTATATTTCTACATGCCTAAATGCGTGTTGTTTTATAAAGAAGCCAATATTGCTTAAATATATTGATAGAAATTGGCAAAATTTATCGATTGCCTACGTAGCTTCCAACATTAGCTTGGATTGGACTTTCAATGATATCTACGTACCGGTACTAAATTTGTAATTTAATACCTCAGTTTTAGCGTACTGATTATGGTACGTTGACCTTTAAATTTTACATGCAAAGCAATAACAGGATTTTCCCGTTATTGTCTTACATTTCAAGTAATGACGGATTTTCCCAATGGCTAGGGCGGGAGATTCTCAACTTAAGAAATTTACTGACCGCACTTCTTTAAGCTTATGGGAGTTCTTCCGGCATAACCCCGCTGTTGCATAATAACATCAAGGCGAAACAAACTTAGGCTATTTCTGTGAATATGTAATATAAATACATAAAGCAAAAAATCTAAGTCAAAAAAGCCTGGTTTAAATATCCCCCAAAAAACGGGTTTTTGGCATTTTCAAAAACAACCACGGTTCTTGCCAATTCTGCTTGCTTTTGTATATAGGAGGTTAAAAAATTCTTATTATATACATTGGTTAATCCTGTGGAATTCATAATGTAAATATGTTGAAGAAAAATTGTTTGAAATATTTTTTCGAAATTCATAGTTTATTTTCGATGTTTTATATTATTATCAGCATCAACCACTAATTAAATGATTTTTTGTGTTATAGAGAAGCGATACAAAGTCTGTTTTATCAATTTAAAGCAGTATTTTGAAAAAAGCCCAAAATTTCCGAAGCAAAAAAGCAAAGCAGAAAAAACCGAGTTTTTTTCCAAAAAAAGCCGGTTTTTTTCCGAGCACTTGCATCTCTAGTTTATACATTAAGTTTTAATATCCCTAATCTTCAAGAATTTCGAGATATGGCTATCATCTTATAGCAAATCCAACTTCCTACTATTTTTGATTCCCGTAATATTTTCTCATCTAACACACACACACACACACACAAAAAAAAAAAAAAAAAAAAACTATTTTATTAAAGATCCACATACTACAGGAGCATCATTTCAATTTTGCTTTGGGGGGGGGGGGGGCTTGATATAAGTTAAATTTCACGTTTTTCACTGATTTACTACCACTATCCTCTTGATATCTACATAAATTTCAAACTCAGGGGGGGAATTACCCATCCCTGGCCCCCACCTAAATGACGCTCCTGACATATCATAATCTAAAACGATTGAGATATGGATATCTTTTTACGATAATCTTAACTCTTATCCTTTTTTCTTCCCACTCTTTTTCGTCCCTTCTTGAGAAAATATCAAAAAGCCTGAAACACGTCTCTCACTCAACATGAAAAATGAACTAATGGTTTCATTCACTTCTATGGATGAGATCTTCCTTAAGAGATTTTTATTATCAGTAAATTATAAAACAGTAAGCTACATTGAGACTTTGGTTGTCAACGTAACAGAAATGTGAATTGTTAACGAGATCTTCAATATTCTGGAAAGTATCCACTTTGAACCCAAGCAGTCTATATATAGATATTTTTTTTCGTTGCTTGTCAGAGAAATCACCTGCTAAAATCTGGACATACCTTTATGCATCATCCTGTACATCTAGAAAAAGCACTTGAAGAGATGAGTACATTTACTAGAGTCTTTCAGTTTAAAGTGTGCCCTTGGAAAATATGTGAAACATACTTCGGCCTCATCCGTCACTTTGCTTCGGGGAAAGAAGTGAATGACCTCCGTTGTGCTGCCAATTTGGTCCTTCAGTCATTTGGTTTTGGCACGTGAAGATCGTAGGCTATTTAGAACGGCTAAAACTGTACAGCGAAGTTCGTGACTTTAATGTGGCAACCCTGTCCGCATCCAACCATTGAAGGATCTCGGCCAGAGCAACGTGTTCCTCCTCTTTCGAGGGAGGTACGGAAAAACACACATCGACAGCAGTGCCCGCTTGAAATAGAACGGCTCTATAAAGCAATAGCATAAAAATATCTCAATTATAACCACAGACAACAAGGCCCATTATCGAAGTTTCAGGAAGTACGATTTCGACTGGATATTTCACTAAAAATGTTTTTTTCCTCCTCAATTTTTATAATGAAAGAGCGGAAAGTATCTCATAGACTTCAGTTTGTAATAGCGAACATGCAATCATCACGCAACATATCAGGATAAAGGCAGAAATAAAATCCAGACATATGAACAAAATAATTATTTATTATTGATCACTTGTGTACCAAAAAAATCACAAGGCAGACAATGGTTGATGTATGTGAAAGAACGAACGATGAACATCAATTAAACCATTCTACCAATCTAACAATTGGGTAAATTTTATATACACGTACATCGTACAAAAGCGTATGTCAAGAATATGTCTATGTCATATACACACACACACACACACACACACACACACACACACACATACATACATATACATTTATAGAATACATTCACGCAATTAACATTCGCTCTTTATGCATACAATTTCTGCTTTTTTTTTTTCATCGTGTCCTTTTCTATTCACAATACGTATAACCATTGTTTCTCTTATATCTGCAACAGATTTTACTAGTATCCAAATGTCGTAAGAGATTTTTTCAGCTTTCTTTACACCTGATTATTTACGTTTTCTTACACTATTCCAACAGACAAATTATGACGAGGGCACTTTATTTGAAATTATGCTTTTTCCTGTTGGGCGTTACACTCCATAACAATGTTATCACGTGAAAGAAATTGTGAGCGATTGATTAACACTACTTTTAACACCAGTACACAATTTCCTCACTTTTTCAGTAGAACTGTGCCTTTAAATATCACATGACTGAGAATTTCCCTCCTCTGTTTACGGTGTTTATACGAGATCTGACCACCATTATACAAACACATTACAATCAAAAACCAAACATTGGCCATTTTGGGGGCTTGCTGCAACAGGTGGAACAAATCTCCCATTCTAACAACTACTATTGGCTCGCTTGTTTTCTTTCTTTCTCTCTCTTTAGTACACGAATAACAGCAATCCACTTACAATACTATCCATCCACTTCCTTCGTTCCTCTCCTCGAACAACAGTGAACAGTGCCGATTTCTGTGCCACGTATGAACGTTTCCTCTCTCGGCCTGCTTTTCCGCTTAACAGACTTGGCTGAAACTATGTATATCAGTCATCGTGACCCTGCATGCTTGCTAGGTGCCTCTGGTGAATGCTAAAAAGTAGTTAGAAAAAAGGGGAAAACCATTGTAAAACCGGCGTCATCAAACACTGTCTTTTCTTTTCTAAATATGACTGCAGTACTATCTGCCAGGTTACGTCTTTTTTTACAGTGAATTAAGGGTCCTTACTATTCATCTCATATGTACTTTTTAAATTACAGTATTAAGGAACAATATTATATAGCTTTCTACCACTAAGAAAATAAAGATAGCTAGAAATGCTTAGCTTCCCTCTTTGGATTAGAATTTAACGACTCAAAGCAGATACATGAGACTTGAACCTACAGCTTAACGTAGAAATCAAACCACGAACCCATACCAGGACTTAAATCCAGCTTCCTTACGTTGATTTTTTAAAATCCTAACTATAACCGAGAATTGTAAAAATATTAACTCTGGAAACACGCGTTAGATGAAAATATACATCATCTATTGGCAATATTTCGAATATATTCTCTCGAAATTTACCGGAACATAAGAAAACAATGCTCATTAATAGGTTATTATTGTCTGGTAGACTTGCTGCTTACGGAATGTTTTGTAGAAAACTGTTTTAGTGTCATCAATATATATAAAATTGAACCGTATGATAATTAACCTCTTGTTACAATTCCCTCTTAAGATTTTACTCGTTCTCAATGCTGGGGGGTCCCTAGTTCGATCCCCGACCAAGTTTGTGGTGTGCAACATCGTATCCGTGGGTTTTCTCAGAGTACTCGTTTCATCCTACTTTCTTATCCAATCATCATTCACTTCCTTTAATCATCATCTCTATCAGCCTAAAGGACATAATCGTAGGACGTTAAACAAAGATTTCATTTCATTTTCCGCTCTCAATGCTTCTCCCCTTCACCCAACGTTAATCATTGTTCAAAGTCTTATTCAAGATTCGGCAATTCCTTGAAAAATCTTGACCCTTTTGATTCCTTTTAAGCACGAGGAAAATATAGATCTTATACATTCCACGATTTCGTAATTGTCTATAATATATAGTCCTAATTAGGATCATATACATATTAACATAAAGCTTTCTCAATATCAAAGAGTAGTTATGCACGTTATACTTTAATATCTACGATTTCAGTGTTAAGAAAAGTGTAAGTGCATGAAAAAATTATTATTCAAATATTAAGAGAACTGAAATAAAATCATGACTATACAATTTACTGTAGGTTTGATTTACTGGAGACTGTCCGTAACACAAAACTTTGTATTTGGAGAGTTAAGTTTCTAAATATACACTTATATAACGTCAATAGCTATAACTTTCTAGCTGAAGCACTGATATACAACTTTTAATCCCCCAAAACTGCTTTATTTTAAAACTATTAATGACCTTCTCCGCCCAGTGAGAAAACTAATGGTAAAATCTCAAACAAACCTCTCACTTCTAGCTCAGGAAACTCATTAACGTAAGTTCGAATCCACTGGAGATTCGAAATCTCTCCTCCGAAGTTATTTCTATACTACAAGTAGCAAAATAGCCTAACTAAATTCCTTTCTCGAGATTGGAAACTGTCTATTAATCTTATTTCATAAAACTGTTAGGAAAAAAAAAAAACGTTGTTGTTTTCCTTTCACAACTTATTCTCCCGAAGTGAACAAGTAAGTAATTACTTTCTCGCATTAGAAAACAGAAAATGTAACACATTCCATGGAAAGTGTTAGGCAATCTAGGAGAAAGTTTTTACACGAATTGTCCTACTTTTACGTTATTGATCAGCTCCTTAGAATCTGCGCGTAGCCTACAACCATCCGAAAAACGGTGAAGGTTTAATCATTAAAGCCGGACCAGTAGGTTTTACTGTAAGAGCACATACAAACATACTGTTCGAGTTTTAAGTAGTAAACTTTACGGAAGATTACGTGTGTACGTGTCCTGCTTTCAACCGCCACCCATGCATATAATATCGATTGCACTAATCCGGTTGTTCAAAGGTAAACACACAGTCACAAGCTTTCAGTACTGTTTTGCTATCCTAAGTGTGTACCGTGTGCATCGAAGTCTTAAAGTGAACAGGTTTTGAAAAGCGTATATCGTGACACTTTCCTTACGTCAGATTTTCTGTGTCTAAAAGTGATAAACAGTGGAAATAAAACGGATACACTATAGGATCGACTACTACAAACATGGTTAGATGATATAAAACCCACGAGGTTCCAGCTATTAGTTTACCCATCAAGGGCGTCGAATGCGACTGTAGACGCTTCTGTGAACCATCTATCCGGTATCAAGTAATGTTCATCGCTACACTGGATGAAGCTTGGATTTACCTATCTGACTGTGGTAAAGTTTACCATACTTTACACTTCGACTGATCAAAAATCTCGTCCATAATTTATCCATTACAAAGCAACTTTCTAGAATTTATGGTTGTCAAGGGATATTATTATAATGGAAGATTCACTATTAGTCATGTGCCAAAAACTGTAAAATCAACTCTGCATACCATCAGCAACATATACTGGCACCCATTTATATAGAATGTCTCATCTATATAGGAACGTCACAAGCAGACCTCGGTATTTTATCAAATCAAAAGAATTTGTTGGGAGGTTGTTGAAACTGTTTCCAAGTTACCCACATGACTTTGGAGTTCCAAACTTGAAATTCATATCCATCAAATTCCACCAAAAAGAACTTTCATCACCTAATCAAGAAACCTTACCAAAGCAGCACCAGACTGAGATTGCATTCGTTATCCATACATGTTGTATTGATGTATGACTTATTTCTTTCTCGTAGCCGGCGTAACCGTGGGGCGTAAAACTCAAAAAATGCATTTCATTTTCATTTCTTTCTAGTTTCCCGCTAGTATTGATTTATTGTCGTTATAACAATGCACATAGTTTTGTTTAGATATGTAACAACATAGTATAGAAGATATCGAAACGTAAGTTTACGAAGGCATGAGATGGATAAATGAACAAGTTCCCAGCCTTTCTTACATTGCGGAAAATGTAAATACTGTACTAACGCTATAATTTAGGAATATGCTGAAACTATGAAATGTTGCTAATCACGACTAAAGCTATTTTTTCATTTGATTTTTTAGTCAAGTGTCCCTTTCGAAGCGAGGCTATAGGAGAGATTGACCTACAGAGTAACGTGGAATCTGAACTACATCAGCTTCCGCCGGGAATCGAACATAGGTCTGCCACGCCAAAGGTCTGTATATACTTCTTAGGTCTGTCTGTCTAAGGTCTATAACCGCTTAGGCACAAGTGATACCACATGACTAACGGGAGTAAAATCACTAATTACCTATGGTAAAATAAAAGAACTTTAGTCAATGTTAGAACAAAATCTCACGCTCCTTCTAGCAGAATAAAGTACTCTTGGCAAACCAAGAACGTTTGATATTTTCCAACATTCAGATGATGAATGAATGCTGCCAATTTCTATTTCACTATTTTACGGTTTGAAATCTCAACTAATGAAGGTCAAATTGTGACATTCATTTACATTTTTTCGATGATAATTTACATTTAGCAAGTGACCAATATCTAGACGAATAGAATATAAAACATTTGCAACGTAATATAATTAAGCTATTTTTTATTCCACCATTTTTTCCCCCCACTTTCCATTCATCAATTTCAGTACCTTTCCTCGACCGAAAATTCTAGCCCTTGTCATAAGCCAAGTCTATTTGCCCCAAAACATACATCTCATTCTATTCACAGATTTTCTGTAACGATTGGAGATAACCACCGACATTTAGGATATTTCATTTCAGGATATACTGCTGAAATACTATTAGCCAGTCCTGTGGAATTCTGAAGAGAAAACTCCGCTCGCGTCGTATCATGTCTCCGGGTTTGTGGAAAGCCTGTAAAAGAGGAATGTCAGAAGATTCCCCTTTTTGTGCTCCGTAGAAGGCCTCTAAATGAACGCAGAAGCTATTGTTAAGACACACGAGGGTCACATTGGGGCCAACCTTTACTGGCTTTTTCTAAGGTAATTTCAAAAATGAAGTTCAATCTTTCCGTTTTACGACTCATGGAAATGCCGTGTAAGCTAAAGAAGGTTGTGGAATGAATGAAGTAGCAGCAAATGGGAGAATCCAGAGAAATGCCCTGGCAACACTATTTTTCTACCTCAAAACCCATTTGGCGCAGCGACCCACGAAGGTAATATGAAGTTCAAATATGGACACGCATGTTGTTGAGTATTTCTCAGTGACGATATTTGTAATACAGAAAAAGTGAACATTAACTCATCACTAATTCAAGAAATTTGTTCAAGTTTGCTAAGCAACTGTTAACGATAGCGCTACTTCCACACGACATTTCTTTGCCGCAGCACAGCATGGGCTATTGGACTTCAACCGCAGCACTGAACACAGTACATATTTTCACCAATTGTGTGAAAATGTGGGATCTGATTTTTAATGTTTTATATATTAGTCACAGCCAACACTAATTTCGACAATGTCTACAATTAAACGAATCCTGCAACTTGTATTTCAATATCGCAGACCGGGTCGAAGTACAATGACTCAGCTTAATGTTGTCTAGTGGCGAACCAAATTAAAAAGAACTGATTTTGGTTACGTTTAAATATATTTGATTCAATCCAAGTTTTATTTTATTCATTCATTTGTTCATGTAATGACATAATAAATGGTCTAAATATTCGTCTCAAGGTTAAAGCGTAGTCTTAAAGACCGAAAATACTGAAATAAATACTTATTTTAACGCCTACTCACTTCGAGAACGACTACGAAACCAACTTTCTCAATGCTACAGGAATTGCCCGTAACACAATATGCAGGAACATACACAATAGGTATCTGAAATATGACTTATCGGATGTTTTTCTCACGACCCGACTGCAGAATTTATGCTGACAGAATAACCATTGTATTTACATTAATTTTCACCCATCATTACTACTTTATAGTAGTTTAATGTTATTACTGACTGCACGACATACATACGGAACTCGATTTCGTTTTCCACTATAACCATATCATGTATTTAATATCTCTATGTCAACATTAACTTGCATCCACTTTTTACTGTACAGAGAACATGAAATATTCTTAAATCATGAAACTAAAATATATGTATGTTCTATCAAGTAAGCGAGAGAACTAATTTTGAACTTTAATACTCCAAGTTATTCATAATAGAAACATTTATGAATGCAACGGCATTGCTAAATAAAATGATATACGGTTTTGCAAGTAAATACTGACCTAATTCAATATTTAATTATGGTTCAAAAATAAATTTAAAATCCTTATATACTATAAATGCAGATGCAAGCATAAACTCCACGATTTTAAGACCGAGTATTCTGAATCGGCTTTATCTTTTTATTATTATAATTTATTTAGGGGAAAAGACTTGAAATCGAATTCCGATCTTTAAAAATTCTATATGGTTTATTATTTTATAGTTTCCCTCTTACGTCGAAGAGCTGCTGAAGAGTAGGGAAAAGAAAAAATGCAGTCACTTGATTTACCAACACTAAAACTACTCTGGGACGAACGATCAGTACTGAGGAATATTAGTTAATTAAAGAAAGAGATAAGTACTCAAAGATGTACTTTATTCAGAGTGCTTATGCAAGATACAAATGGCAAGAGAACAACTTAATTTTGAACAATTCTGAATTGTTCTAATTTTTTTCTTTTTAAATAAGTTTTCGAAACCTGAAAATGGAACCATACTTTAAAAAAAAAAAAAAGTTCATTAATTATTTCAAGTACTGTAGACAAACACTCTGCTCCTGCCACTGGTATGCGAACGTATTTATATAGAGGACGAATTTTTTATTTTAATGCAATATGCACAAAAGCTTAAGAATATGCTATAAGCAATTGCTCCAACTGACAAGGAAAAAAAAAAAAGACAAGTTCTTTCTTTTTAAAAGAAATACATAAAACAAGTTACGATTTTAAAATATACAAATATACATATGGAGCTATGCTTACAAATGCACAAAGAAATATTCACTCATGCACCCACGATTTTCCCCTTTCTCACTTTTTTTTTAAACTTATATATACACATATGCTGCTGCATTATAAAATGCATTTAAAATCCCTTTCAGTCCTACAAAGGTATACAGATATAAAACTGATTTACTACTAAAGTTCTCTCTTTGTTACGCAACTTGAAATATGTACATTGTATTTCTCTTTTCACAAGTCTTTATTTTATTTAATTTATGTAAACACACGACCAGACTAAATCACAATGCACACCAGCATTGTTCATCACCACCACGAATGACTGGGTAGAGCATCACGTCTAGCTCTATATGGGGCAGGGTAAGATTGGGCTGGTGAGAAATAATTATTAAATGAAAAACAGAGGGTTAAAGTGCTATTTGACACCTCCCTCTTCTCCAGTTCTCACCGAGACAAGGAATGGCTTCGTTCACGTCCACTGTCCCCCGACCCATGGAAATCTCCCAATCTCTGATGAGAAGGGATTTTATCGAAAAATGGATGCCTGAGAGCTTCTCCCAACGTTATTCGCTGGCTTGGTTCATACTCCAACATCCTCGAGATGAGATCGAACAGGTTTCTATGATCTTCATCATCACATGTTAAATACCTCTGCAAAGACAACCAAACATTCAAATTAATTTCAATACACACTAAACCTAATAAAAATAACTACCATTTCTCTCGCTGTAATGGATGAGAACTAGTGAGCAGCTAACGGAAACTGACGTCTTGACAGTCCGACAGAACACGTCGCAGGTTAAAAGTGAAGCTGTTAAAGACACTACAACAGAAACAGCAGCTCTGACAAACTTAGAACATTTAGTAACTCGTAATTCTCTAATTGTAATACAAGAGGAAGATATGTAACTCGATTTCTCTGCCGACAACAACGCGGTTAGTGACCTTGCTTGCCTAGAAATAGCGTGAAAGATTATTGAAGTGATTGGCAAACAACGTACTTCTTAAAGTTTTGTTTATAGGATGTGCAGACGTCAGGTTTCGTTAAGCGCACAATAACGTACAGTATATAATGCATTATTTACACTTAATTAGCATTATCACCAAATACCCTGTTGCTTATTCGTGGATAATTCAAGTTCTCTTTGCTATTAGCCTTATCAATTTAGTAAAGTTCTGTTGAAATTTCCTTCGTTAAACTACAAACAAATAAA
Organism: Thermobia domestica; assembly: GCF_964235325.1. Taxonomy (NCBI): domain Eukaryota; kingdom Metazoa; phylum Arthropoda; class Insecta; order Zygentoma; family Lepismatidae; genus Thermobia; species Thermobia domestica. The sequence continues at coordinate 298,354,360 of NC_137457.1, read as the reverse complement.
AAACCTAATAAATACATGGAAGGATCATTGCTTTAGCTCATGCCACATTTAACGATCTGCTTCGTCCTACTGGTATGATCGATCTTCTTTCAAGTAAAATGAATTATAAAGAAGTAGCAGGGTGGATTGAGTTAAATCAGTCTGATTTAAATCACGATTTTAATCAAGATTTAAATCACTTGATTTTTTAAATAAAAATAGTTGATTTAAATCAAATTCCGAAATAAGTTAATTTAAAGTGAAGATAAGTAAAATTCCGTTTCTGTTCTATTATTTCGATTATGGAAGATGATAATCATAATACCATGAGACTCAAATGTATGTAAGCGCAATATGAAAACTAGTATCATGCAGAGGATGATTAGGGAAAATCCTGTTTTGAATGGGTAACGGGTGAATCCTACTTCCTTCTCTTCGTAACATACGGTTTTTAAATCGTTAACTATTCCAACGGGGAAATCACCATGGACATTTAAGACGAAAATTCTTTTGTGTCCACGTCCATTTCTTTGTTTCCTGGTAATACGGGCGTATTTAGAGGGGTCCGATTCCCTCTCCGAAACAAAATAAAAACAATTAAAACTTTAGTCGAAATTTATGTACTAAATACATATTAGTTCCCCTGAATCGTAGTACGGCAAATTTTGGATGCATTAAAATATCAAATAATACTTGAAAGCAGGGAATTCGTATTATTATTCAGTTTAAAATCTCTTCTTGTCGCGAATTCTGTCGAGGGATCTGAAGTTTAAAATACACAAAACGATAATCATGCCTGTTGTTCTGCATGGTTGCGAAGTATGGTCGCTTACTATGAGGGAAGAACATAGACTGAAAGTATTTGAGAATAAGATCCTGAGACGAATATTCGGACCCAAGAGGAACGAGAATGGCGGAAACTTCATAACGAAAAATTACATAATTTATACGGTTTACCAATCATTGTTGGGGTCATCTAGTCTAGGAGACTCAGGTGGGCAGGTCATGTAGCCAGGATGAAAGAAAGTAGGAACACTTTCAAAGTCTTAAGTGGGAAACCAATGGAAAAAGAGCATTAGGAAGACCTAAACACAGACGGGAGGACAATATTGATTTCGCAGAAATAGGAATACAAAGTAGAAACTGGATCCAGTTGGTTAAGGATAGAAGTCAATGGAGAGCTTTTGTGAATGTGGCATTGAACCTCCGGGTTCCATAGGCCATAGAGTTAGTTACTTAATTTTAAGAGAAATTTACCTACTTTATATGTATTTCGTGCCGCTAGCTAGTTCCGAGTATGTCCCTGCCAAATATCAGTAGCTAAATGTTGCTGTACATTTTCTTTAATGCTTAAGAAACACTGTTTGGGATTGAAATAGGTTAGCGATTAGGAATTAATTCAAAATTCAACCCCAATACTTTCACTTAAATGACATAATTGACATTTAATACTAATTCCTAATGTTTCTTCTTTAGTTCGTGACTTGTATTATACGAGGAGAAAGATTTGATTTAAATCAAACAAATCAACAAAAATTATTTTTCTCCACCCTCCGAAGTAGTGAGAGCTTCTACAAAATCGGTGTAAAACAACGGACAAATGACGTTTACAAAAGAGCAAAAGATTTACTCCAGAAACTACATAACTTAACTCCATTTCTCCAAATACTTGCCGTTCAAATTCAAGTAGGTATCACTGCATAGTAATAAATTTTCTATACCTTCATTGGCCTCTTTGCCGCCAATGTATTTAACCATGTATGACAGGGTTTTTAAAGTTTCATCAGCAGTGAGAAAGAGCATTTCGGAAAGAAGAAATAATTGACTGTAAGATTGTTAGCAATTGGATCTTATCTCGTACGAAGTCAACCACGTCCCAAACATCTGCTATATTTCTATTCCATCCGAGAGTCTTCTACTACGCGCTTCTAAAGCAAAAGCCCTGCGTTCATTCCTCATGGGAGAAAAATGCCCGCCCAAGATAAAACTGTCAGTTCTTAATGAAAGATATTTATTATATAGATGTGTAAGTGAAATCCTCACTTTATTCAATTCTGAAAACACAATTATCAAAAAATGATAATCAGAAAAAATACATAAGATTTTCTAGACAAATTTGTAAGACTACAGAAATAAAATTACTCTGTGATAAATCTCTAGTACAGAATATATACTATCCGTGTATGAAATGTTAATTTTTCCGAAAAATAAATAAAATTTTCCATTGGAACTATTTACATCATGTTATTGTATGGTTAAGGAAAGCTGGTGTCTGATAGTTGAACAGAACATATGGAGCATTGGAGATGCGTTTGTTAGTCTCTGCAAAAATACGAACGGCAGCTTGAATGATGAATGTATAACATTTAACCAGACTTACTTTTATAATCGTAATAAAATAATCATGTATAACAATTTTAAAAGAACACGGAGTATTTAGATGATGATTCAACATTTAACTACAAGCAACATTGATGTCAATTACTTTGATTGCCTAGAAACAGTGTGAAAGAATACTGCAGTGACTGCGAAAACATTTCCTCTTCGTTTTGTTTATAGCATGTGCAGCTGTTATACGCCAGGTTTCCTTAACCACACAAGAAATCATATTAAAAATCCTGTGATGACTATTAATGATAGACGTCTAAAACTGAAGATTTTTATTAACTTGAAAATTCTTGACTTCTAGCTACTCATATACAACCAACTTCGGCAATATCCATATTGAAACTGCTTGAAAATTTATTTTCCGCACCAAAGAAAGATAACTTTGTAACAGACATTTATATATAAAATGAGCTGGTGTTACTGCAGCTTATAGGTAATACTAATGTCGATACGAAAAACTTAAATGAATATTTATTTAAACCTAAAGATTCATGAAGGAGTTTGGCCAAAAAAGTATATAGACTATTACTACTATATGTTTAACGAGAAATGTATATATATATATATACACACACACTTTGTCCATCATTTGATACAGTTCAGTATCTTAAGTAAAATATCGTGTATTGAATAAATAACTATGTTCAGGAAGCATAGAATTCATATGCAACATCATGATGTGAATTTTTAAAGTATAAATTCTAAAGGGTCAGGGAGCAGAAGGTTAAGCAACACATCAGAATTGCTTCCTACCGGTAGTTAATGGCAGAAAAAATAAAAACTGAAATCAAAGTATATTTCACAATAACGAATACAAATAGCTAAACTGACAAACGAAAGCATTACTCTACGTTGAAGCAACTGTTCCACTGAAATTCGATTCACCTCCACATGGGTTTCCTTGTCTTGTTTGTTGATTTTCTTTTCTTTTGTGAAATCTTATTTAAAAGAAACTACTTTAATTCCACATAGTTCACCGCACCACACAGCTGCTGGCTATCTCTCACCTCTTCATTAACCAATTCCTATTAAGGTGATACCCTCAATTTACACGGTGTAAAAGCTTACCTGTCACATTACTTTAAATTAACCCCCCAAAAGTAAAAACAATAGCCAAAAAACAGAGGCCTACTTACATGCAAAGGCTTGCAGTTTTCTCTCACGTATCGTCCAGCTGAACTCTTTTCATCCCAGTCTAACTTGCCGTGATAGAAGTACTTTGTTTTGGTTTTCCTCGCCATTCTGTAATAAAATTAACATATGTATTATGTAACAATTTCCCTTTGGTTATGAGCTTCAAATTTTCATGGACAATTAAAATAATTTATAATACAACGAAACTTAGTTAAACGTGATTGTAAAAAAGTGCAACACATGATGTTTTGCACTGACAAAATTTTTAACCATACTGAGCCACAATAACTTGTAGGAAATAGACTGCTTTCCCTTGTTCTAGATGAAATGTATCTGCGGGAAATTAACGTTCTATTTTTGCGAATAACATTGTAATTTTAGCTTAATAGTTTGAATTCCAGTATGTAGTCTTCCTTAAAGCGAAAATTCACTTCTCAATAACGCTCGAAACCAATTATTAGGTTGGTGGCAATGAAATGGGCGCTTTGAGCCTGGTGAGAAACATCAGCAACCCTACACAGGAATAGACTAAGATTACGCGTCTAACGTCACAAACTCTGTGCAAGTCCAGCACACAGTCAATGCGTCAGGAGAGTGCGTTGTTGAACCGAGTCGTATGAAAGAGCATTACAGAGAACACAACTGAGTGCGATAAATTCGAACTGGGGCATTCTGCATAGCAGAGAGCAAAAATTTATAGTGTATTTGGGACAGACATTGGTTCGTCAAATTTCCTTCCGGTGACCCCCGTGGGTACCGACTAATATCATGTTTGGACGAGTTCCTCAGGAACACCGTTGAAGCGGGGCCCTCGGAGAAGTATTCGTGTTATTAAAGACTAGTCGGGCATACACCATATCACTGATGTTCGGCAGTTCCGCGCAATCGCTGAGAAAAAGTTGGGCTTATGGACGCCACATGAGTTGACACCGGTTACCAAGATTGGTCGTCTGGAAGTATACAGTTCTCTGAGTGTAAGGATAACCGGGAAAGTTTTCTTCACTGGATCGTCACTTTTGATGTAAAACGTCTTCTACGTCAATCCTAAACGGTCAGGACAATGGCTGGATCTTGATCAAGCCCACCTCTAGAATATGTGGTATAGTGATCTATGGGAGGGTTGATCTATCGTCTTTCTCCGTCAAGACAAAACGATCGCTGCGGATTGTTCAGTGCTGAGCTCGATTAAATGCATTTGAACTCTGCCCGCAAGCATCTTGAAATGTTCCAAGATATGGTGACATATTGCACGACAATGTACGCGCAAATGTCGCTCAAATAACACTGCAAACTCCCCATGAGTTGCAGTATGAAACCCTATCCTATCCACCGTATTCTCCTGACGTCTCTCCCTCTACCTGCTCTTTCGGCATCTTTGAGCACTTCTTGGGAAGGAAGATCTATCCCTGATGATCAGGTGGTGCATCATGCAGTTGGGACTTCTCCGCATCGCAGACTCCAGAATTCTTTTATCACAGAATCCAATCATTGGCTGAGAGATAGAAGCAGTGTATGCTTGCAGATGGCAACTATTTTGATGCATCAGGTATTGTAGGTTCCATTTTGGGGGAGGGATGATGATGCACTTAAGGCGGACATTTCATTTGCATTAATTTAATGTTTTTCTCTTTCGAAGCATCTAAAGGCTAGGGAATCCACCAAGTATACCATAAGGTGCTTTATTACAATTTTATCTTTAAATTAACATCACACTGTAACGGAATTGAAAAAAAAAAGACACAGTTTGTGAGCATTTAGATTGAAGTAAGGAAGTTGAATAAGTAGTTATCAGTTTAGTCACTAGAGGTAGGCAGTGATAGATGCTTTCTATACGCATCAGACATAGTGACATCTAGTGGCAAAGGTTGGAACTAGCTGAACCGATGTAAGAGTACTCAACCTTGTGTCAGGTACATTTGCTGACAGGAAGACGGAGTGAATGGAACAGTAGTATTGAACTTAAAAATGTGATTGAATATCGTTCCATTATATATCTTTCGATGTGGATGCCTAGAACAGGAGTTTCCTGGTATCGTAAGTTATAATTGTAATAGTCCATATTAGCATAGGATAATGAGTAATCTTTAATCATTCTTTTTGTGTTAATTTTCTTGTGTTTTTTTTTCTTTCTTTTTTCATTCTTTTTTCACATAGTTAACTTGACTGTTTGGTTTGATTGGGGATGCCTTATTATTTATGGCAATATGGGCTAATGTATTGTGTATTAAGTAAAAATGGGAAAGTGATATTAAATACTTCTTTTGGACATTTAATTCTTATAAAGTTAAAATTGAAACCTAACTGTTAAACTCCGATGTTCATTAAAATGTATTGATAGTTCTGCATCGAAAGATCAACGTTTCTGACTACGAATTTGTTATGAGAATTTTTCATGGTTACTGTTATCTACGTTTAGTAATTCTGTTGTTGTTGAATTCATATATAATTTTTGTTCAAATAAATGTTATAGCAGAAACGTCCTTTTTGATATTGAAACTTAATCTAACCTACATCCAACACATATTGCAGCTGAATAACCGCTTTGAACCTATTGGGATTTCCTCTAGTCTCTTTGAGGCCTCACGAGGAAGTAAAAATAAAGGATTGGGGTGTACCCCCCGCAAAAATAAATTTTGTTACAAGCTTCCTGTCAGCAAATGTCGGTTATTGCTGTGTTGGATCGTATCCCGGTATTATTACATGTGTTGGTTTGTGTTCCAGTGAAATATTTGAATATTGGTTCGGATCAAGATAGCGTAGGTTCGATCCCGGAAGGTAGGAGTGGTTAGTGCATTACGGTTCGAGTCCTGATTTGTGGTACTTGGTTCGATGTCCCATTATATCAATTTATATGTGGTTGGTTGAATGTAAAGAGTACGTATATGTTTCATTCCCTTACTTGTTGAGAACAAAAAGGAACAAACAAAAATCGTTTCAGCATTGGAAATAATACGAATAATTGGCTTTTGAGAAAATCTGTTGTAAGGAATATTCGTTCCGATATACGTAGTATATGTAAATGGTTCTACTGTGTTATAGATTTAATAAATTTAATGTGTTGTGCGGGGGAAGTTTTGACCATTTTCGGCCTTTCAATTAGAAAATATATTTCAAAAAAAAATCACAATCATGAATTTTGCCGCTCGTTTTGGAAGAGAGTTCACAGGTTGGTCTCCTGTGTGTAATCCACCAGGGGGTAACGAGGTTCCCGTTGCTTCCCTGGTGCAGATTGACGATGTGCCCACCGCAGGAGCCAGGGGGGCCCCTCAGAATCGGGAAGTTTCTGATTTGTTGGACTTCGCTGGCTGTGCGGTGCCACAAGTACGTCCTTATCGTGGGTTGAATAAACCACCTATCACATGTAATTTCACAAAAAAATATTCTCAGAAAGCATTTATAAATCTATTGAGATGCAAATTAGCGAACTACCTCTTGTGAATGAAAATAGTGGTATTCTTTTATGCCAGTTCTTGTTGAAGGTAAACGAAATGATCGAAATGAAGGTTGCACCATCTGAAGCAGTTTTAGTTGCTAGTTTAAGTAAGTGTAAAAACCAAATGTTTGAAGAGATGCAGCGATTACTTAATATAACGACTGATTGGAAGTATATTTCTGAATGTATTTTGGAAAAATTTATCTCACCTTTAGTTCGTACGGAATTTTATAATAGTAAGATGTTTAGAGTTATGAAAGAGCATGAATCCCTTCAAAATTTTCTTCGTGAAAAAATATCAGTGTTGCAACTATTGAATATAGAAATGTCAGATGTAGAATTCTGTCATACGGTCTCAAACTTAATCAAACCTGAGATTCGGGATTTATTATTGTTAACTGGTTTGCCTAATACTGTTCATGAATTTTTAGAATTTGCGGAAAGTTATGAGATGAATAGGCGATATGCCTTGGATTATCAGAAAACAGTAAAAAATCAATATATTTCGAATACAGTAGTACGTAACCTTACGAAACAAAATCGTGTTAGAAATGTTGGGGCAGGATTGGTCTGCAATGTATGTGGTAGTAGTAATCATGCTTGGAATCGATGTCCGTATAAAGGTAGTAACATTCGGGGAGACTCTATGTATTTGAATAATGAAAATGAGAAACAATATCATCTTTTACAAATGATGGTTTCCATCTGTCGAACGCCTTATCCGGCTGTTATTGATACAGGCTCAACCTTGAATTTATGCGAACGAACAGTTTTTAAGGAAATAAGTATGAAATGTCGACCTAAAGTTAAACCTGTAAAGTATTCAGTGACTGTTTTGGACAATGAGTCTGTAAACATCGAAGAAATGGTTGAATTAAGATTTTTCGTGAACAATTCTTGTTTTAGTGCTTGGTTTGGAATTATTGATCACCCTAATATGAAATTATTATTGGGAATTTCGTTTTTAAACGAAAATTTCGCTCATATTGACATTCGAAATAAAACTTTATTTTTTGAAAAACTCAATAAAGAAGTTAAATTGACTGAATTTAATCAACATGATTCTCATCATTCGGATGTATTTGTTGATTATCCTACAAAATTAAAACATTCTAGTGTAATTTATAGTGGGGTTAATAGACAGAATAGTAATTCCGGATGTCGTCCTAGAGTATGTAATGTGACCGCTTCACTTCAGAACTCCTGGTGCAGATATGCAATGCCCGGACCAGGTAGGTTGTTCATCTTCTACTGGACAAGGTTGTCAAGTTGAAAACGATCAACGATTGGAGTTTAGTGGAAATGAGAGTAATGGTATTAGACCTGGATCGCGTTCTATATCTATGCAGCGTAGCTCCTCAGCGGCAGCGTGTAAAGGAAGAGGTTTTCATAGGTCAGCTGGAAATATTGGTAATCGTCGTGAATCAGCGGGGCGTTTTCGTCAAGGAACTTTTGTTATCAATTCATCCCGTCCATCAACAACATCGTGTGATGTGGGAAATAGATGCCTGTCGGTTCATCAGAGTAGTCACCATCCATCCATGATGTCAAGAGGTCTTGGAGTTTCAGAGGCGGAGCGTAATCTAGATGTCTCTCACCAGACAAAAGTAGTACCATCTAGGAATTTTAGACGACAGTCAACTTTTCATCGAGGTCAGCGTCCGTCTGCGGTACGTAGTGATCATGAGTCTTCAGTGGAGGTGAGCAGTTGTGGTTTGTTGTGTCAACCGTCAACATCTGATGGGAGTGGATTTCAATTTACGGCATTGGATGAACGATCAGCGATATATGATGGATATCATTCAGCAGTGGTGTTAATACTCAGTTGCCTATCACACAGAGGTCAGAACATCCTGAGGAATCAGTTCCAATGAGTGATCGTCGATTTCCAGTGGTGCGTAGTGACACTGATTTACCTGATCAATCATTTAAACCCCCTTTAACTAGTAACTATTCACAGTCAATTTTGCAGATAGATCGTTCAACTTCAGGTGTGGAGAGCAATGGTGGTGGTCCTAATCGATCTTCCCTAGGCCAAACAACATCGGGTGTGAGCAGAGAGATGGTTTCCCGTCAGCGTCAGCGGGCCAGATCTAGGTGGAGAAGGGGGAGTTCCAGCCGAACCAATGTTGAGACAAACGTTCATATACCACGGCGTTGTTCATCTAGGCAGATGGATTCGAGAGATTTTTCCAGAGAGGTCCAGTTTGTGGAAGAAGTTCCAGCTGGGGTCAGTGTTGACAATCCCACCAGATCAGAATTCCAGAATTCTCCCAATGAGTTGGAAGAAAATGGAAAAGGTAATGTTGATTTCTCTGTTGATATTATTTCTCCAAATTTAATACCTTATGTTGAAAAATTGTTTAATGAATTTAAAGATGTCATCACCGATGATTTAGGTATGATAAAGGATTATCAACATAAGATAATATTAACTGATACTACACCGTGTATTACACAGCCCTATCCTGTTCCCAAACATAAATTGAAAGATATGGATAAATTTATCGATTCTTTAACAGAAAAAGGGGTTGTTGAAGAGATTAAAAGCTCACCGTTTATTTCACCCTGCTTCATGATTTCAAATAAAGATAAATCGCCGAGGTTAGTAGTCAACTTCTCAGAAATCAACAAGCGTGTGTTAATGACAGGATTTCCGAGTCCCCACGCAGAATCTATCATAGCTAACATTGGGAGACATCGTTATTTTAGCTGTTTTGACGTAAAATTTAGCTATTATCAAATAGAACTTCATCCTAGCTCTCGACCAATAACAGCTTTTGCCACCCCAACTAGATTACTCCAGTTTCGCAAGATACCAATGGGTCTCGTAACATCAGGCTTTGTATTGTCTAGCTTAATGCATAGAATGTTTAGGGACCTGGAAGGAGAATATTTAGACATATTTGTCGATGACATAATAGTTCATGCTGATAGTATTGAAAAACATAACGAGATTCTGGAAAAAGTTTTGCAAAGACTTCGAGAGAATGGGGTAACCATTTCCCCTCATAAAACTCGTTTGTGTAAACGTAAAATAAAATTTCTTGGTTATGAATTTTCTGAAGGAAATATGTATATCGACAAAGAAAGAGTGAAAGTTATTAAACAACTTCCCCGACCTAAAAATCGTAGAGCATTAGCGAAACTGCTAGGTTTTCTTTCATATTATTTGAGATTCTTGAAAGATTATGGAGAATTGTTAGGGCCTTTATACGAACTTAAAAGTCCTAAAAATACATTTAAGTGGGGTAAAGAGGAAGATGAAATTTTAGATCAGATCAAGGAAGCTATAATAAATCATGTCATTTTGAAGGTCCCGGATTTTTCAAGTCCATTTGTAGTATATGTCGATTCGTCTTGTCGATGTTATAGTGGAGTCCTTAGTCAGTATGATGATCAAGGGTTATTAAGACCGGTGATGTTTGCTAGTAAGTTAATTCCAACAACTGATTGGTCGAAGAATATCTTCGAACTTGAGATGAAATCTTTAATTTACTGTTTAGACAAGTTTGATATGTATCTGCATCATAATAAATTTACAGTATTTTGTGATAATGCCAGCTTGACATGGATTTTGAAAAATCATAAAAGACAAAGAAAATACGGCTCTATGATAGAAAAGATAAGTAAATATAATTTCAATATAATACATCTTAGGAGTAAAAAGAACTTTTTGGCTGATTATATCAGTCGTATGTATAGTTTTGTTGATTTCGAGCCTCCGGGCGATGATATTGTTGAGATTAATACTGTTGACAATCAAAATGTGCATTTATCTTTTATAAATTTTTGGAAATTGCCTCTTTTTAATAAACCTTTAGGAGAACTGCAAAGGATGGATCCAAAGCTGAAAGGTATAATCCAATCTATAGAAAATAAACATACAGTAGAACCATATCTTATCCAAAATAATATTTTGTTAAAAAGAACGAATGGCAAGGTATATGGGGGACTTCGGGCTGTAATTCCTGACAGTATGAAAGAGAGTATCATTAAATTCTTCCATGAACAAATCGTCGGGGGTGGTCATGGTGGTCGGGCCAAGACCATCGCTAAAATTGCAAGCCGCTTTACTTGGGACAATTTATATCAAGATATTGCTCAATTTATTCAATGCTGTGATATTTGCCAGCGGATAAAAGATCGAAATATACCTCTTTATGGTACGTATTTTTCGAAAAAGGAGACTAAACCCAATGCTTGCTTGCATATTGACGTAATGGGTCCTTGGTTACCTAGTCATGGATATAAATATCTGCTAGTTGTCACGGATGCCTTTTCAAGGTTCGTTATTATTGAACCACTTAGAAAGATAACTTCTAAGATTATATGTGTCAAGTTGGATAAGATATTTTATATGTACGGATATCCAGCTCGATTATTGCATGATAATGCGAGTTACTTTAGATCTGATCAGTTCCGTCAATATTTGTTTAGTTTAGGTATACAAGACATTTGTACGGCTCCCTATTCGCCTTCTTGTAACTTCACGGAAAGGCAAAATAAAAATATAAAGTTGATATTGAAAGCGTACATAAATCAAAACCAAACTAAATGGGCTGATCACATTTACAAAGTACAATATACTTTGAACTCGTCAGAGAATTCGGAAACTCGTAAAACTCCTGGAGAGTTATATCTTGGGAGAATAATGTGGAATCCTCTTGACGTTAGATGGATTATAGATCTTGGTGTATTTGATAATACACAAGATAAGGAAGAGATGAGTCAGAGGATAGCTCAAAATATTGAAAAGGCTTGGCGTCGGAAAGAATCCGCTTATAAGAAACGCCGTATTCCGGTGACATTCGCTGTGGGTGATTCTGTCTTAGTGAAGCGTATGTTAAAGGCTTCGATCGAGCAAAAAATTATGCCGAAACTAAGTCAGAATTATGATGGCCCATTCCAGATACTTTGCTATCCGACCAAAAACACTGTTTTGTTAAAATCTATAGAGAATCCTGACATTGTTATAAAAAGGAATGTAATGCATATAAAAAGGTACTATCCTCCTAGAGCTTCATAATTTGTAAAGTTGAAAGAATTTAAATGTAGATTGTAAAATTGCATTTAAAATTTCTATTCATAAGTAATTGAATCTTATTCATGAAAGTAAAGCTTGCCGGAAACACGTGTAATAACCTTAAATATTGTAAATATGTAGATAGACATGTTTAATGTTAGAGACATTTTTATTATGTTTGTATACTGTGTTTGTTTGTTCAATCCTGCAGGATGTGTGTACTTGTCCATGCCTGTTCATGTCCCTGGGAATACATCGTCAGAAATGGTAGAGACTTTCTTTCCTTCGTCATCAGTTGCATTTGGTAAATACTCTGGATCCTCGAGATGGCTGTCACATTTTCATCCTCGTTATGGAAAGGATTAGAACTCCATGGAACTCTGAATATTCCGGAATTAAGTGGGCCCATATTCAAGTAAGATCTTTGTTTTGGAAAGTGAGTGGACATGGTGAGTTGATCCTTCCGATTTTGGCATGCCTGATTTCAACAGAGACAGATCATTTTTTTTCAATTACCTTGTTGTCTGTTAAATTATTTATACACCCTTGTGGGGGAATTTTGTAACGGAATTGAAAAAAAAAAAGACTAAGTTTGTGAGCATTTAGATTGAAGTAAGGAAGTTGAATAAGTAGTTATCAGTTTAGTCGCTAGAGGTAGGCAGTGATAGATGCTTTCTATACGCATCAAAGACATAGTGACATCTAGTGGCAAAGGTTGGAACTAGCTGAACCGATGTAAGAGTACTCAACCTTGTGTCAGGTACATTTGCTGACAGGAAGACGGAGTGAATGGAACAGTAGTATTGAACTTAAAAATGTGATTGAATATCGTTCCATTATATATCTTTCGATGTGGATGCCTAGAACAGGAGTTTCCTGGTATCGTAAGTTATAATTGTAATAGTCCATATTAGCATAGGATAATGAGTAATCTTTAATCATTCTTTTTGTGTTAATTTTCTTGTGTTTTTTTTTTTTCTTTCTTTTTTCATTCTTTTTTCACATAGTTAACTTGACTGTTTGGTTTGATTGGGGATGCCTTATTATTTATGGCAATATGGGCTAATGTATTGTGTATTAAGTAAAAATGGGAAAGTGATATTAAATACTTCTTTTGGACATTTAATTCTTATAAAGTTAAAATTGAAACCTAACTGTTAAACTCCGATGTTCATTAAAATGTATTGATAGTTCTGCATCGAAAGATCAACGTTTCTGACTACGAATTTGTTATGAGAATTTTTCATGGTTACTGTTATCTACGTTTAGTAATTCTGTTGTTGTTGAATTCATATATAATTTTTGTTCAAATAAATGTTATAGCAGAAACGTCCTTTTTGATATTGAAACTTAATCTAACCTACATCCAACACATATTGCAGCTGAATAACCGCTTTGAACCTATTGGGATTTCCTCTAGTCTCTGAGGCCTCACGAGGAAGTAAAAATAAAGGATTGGGGTGTACCCCCCGCAAAAATAAATTTTGTTACAACACCCAACTCCCAAGAACGTTCAAGATCTGAAGTCTCACTTCATTTACTTGTGTCAACGTCTAACTGCAATTTCATAGAATGACAGAAATGGACCAGGTTGGCTGATTGGTTCAATTTAGCGTCCAATTGAGCTGCGAGGCTATGCAGGGTGTCTACTAAAATTTCAAAATCAAATTTCGTGACTTTTTCGTGACCTTTTCTTTATCAAACCATAAAATTTCGTAACATTCTCAAGTGTGAATTTGGGTGCGAATTAGGCCAAATTTTCATACATGCGATAGAAGCATACTTTGGTTGCGATTTGGAAGCGTCTAAAGCCGAACATAGGCATTTTTGGTGGTGAATTTTGACGTCTTATAGAATAAAATTTTCCGGTCTGCACTTATATTTGTAGATAAAAAAAAGAAAAAAGAAAAAAAGAAAAAAGAAAAGAAAGAAAAAAAAGAAAGAAATCGTGACCGATAGACACCCTGCTATGAGACAGACCTGCAGCTTCATGTGCGATCCTAACCTCAAGCTTCCACCGGAATTAGAAACTTCGTCTTCCGCGTCTACGCTAACCACATAGCAACAAGGGAGTTCAGAAACGGACTAGGAATAGAATCCGGGACCATGACTTACAATAACAACTATGCTACTCAGTTCGTTTACGACCAACTACATGTTCCCATTCTTGAGGTCGGAGCAGTCATTTCGATCAGATGAGGGTATTATGACTTCTGTAGTGCCTGGATAAGTATCTATATTCATAAACAATATCTTGAATAAGATGTGAAAAGGGTGGAAGCAACCGAGTTTTCCTTATGCTATGTCCTCATAGGTCTGAGTTCAATGGAATTCATAGTGAAAATGTAGGAGTGGACCAGTAGTTTAATGTTTCGTTTATTGACATAAACCGGAGAGCAAGTCTTTATTTTTTCTCGCTCTCTGACTTTCATTGAATGGAAGTGTTAAACGTAACGTAGTTTGGCATCATATCTTTCCAACAAGTTCCAAATAAATGTATTAAATACGAAAGCTTAAAAGAGTATAATGACTGTGATCACCTGTAAACATTATAGAAGATAAAATTGTAATTTTTGTCTAATTTTGTCTAAGTTCTAGAAAACGAGGAACATAACTAAGATAAGGAAACTTCTTGTATGAAAACAAATGTAAATTACATATCTTCCAATGGCTTCTTTATTTACCAGCCATACTCTTTGGAACAGAAAATGCAAGTTACCGAACCTTGGCTCTTCATTGTCACCGGCTGTGATGAAGTAAGACTCTCATTCATTTGAACCTATGAAAAGATATGGGAAGGACGGTGATTCAGCGGTAGGGCGTTCATATCTGTACCAGAGTCCTCTAGTTCGATCCCAGGCCAAGTGAACATCCCGTCTGTTTTTCTGGGTTTCTCCGTTTCCTTCTACATTCTTATTCCACCATTTTTTCATAATAATTCACTTATATTAATTATCCATCTCCTTTTATCTACAAAGGCATTACCTTGGAACGCTCAATGAAGGATTTCATTCGTCTCATTTATCAAGCTTTGGTTGCTCTATTCACATTTCCCTCTTATGCTTCGGATGATTTATCCAAGTTGAACAAGAAATATCAGTCTACAAGTGGGATTTTTTTTAAACTCTTATTTTTTATCTGTTTCTATATTACTACTTTTAATGTACTAGCTCCTTTGTGACTGAATATTTAACATGTTTGCTTCTTTTTTGTAAGGTTTAATTACAATTAGGAGTACTGGGTGGGGGTACTAAACTGTAGGTCTACGTCTATATATAGTTTAATGTGCTGGAAACTCCTTCTAAATAATAGTATACTTTCCAAGCCTATGCCCATCTTATCACTGACATCTCAGGATGGGTCTTGTTGACTGAAATAATTTGCTTGCATGGGCGCTAATATTTAACCCCACGTATAAGTAATTCCGCATAAATCAACGCATTATGATGAACACGTCAGTCCATTAAGATAAAATGTTGAAGGGGAAACAAGTTTTCGCTACTACTACATAAATAGCCGTTATTCTAAAAACATGAATACATACCTATAGGGGATGGGTCCTAGAATCCTTTCCATCATCGCTAAGTGTTCCCTATTATCGTGCGTCTGGAAAAGCGTTATTCCAAGGTATAGTTCGAACATAATACACCCAATGGACCACACATCACATGGCTGAGACCAACCTAATTCTGCAATAAGGAAATAAAAAATTATAAGTTGTATGAAAATGTCATTCGTACCATAAAATCCAATTCACAAGTAAAAATGGGGAAATCCGAAGAAAAGAATCTGTAGTTGATAGCATTGAAAATGAATTAGAATTCTAAGGGTATTGTATCACCTGTGCTTATCTATTCTAGTAAAACTGAAGAAATTACATAAAATACAATAGCTTTTGAGATGTCCACGAAACTTTCAACATAACAGCTATACATACATTGGGTCATACTTAAGAGTTCTTTTTCCAAGAATTCTGAAAACCCTATTCACCCCTTTAAAGCTTCTTCTATTAGTCTTCAAGACACGTGGTAGAGATTTATGATCCCTCTTGGCTAAAAACCAAAGTTGCCTTTTTTTTTTTTTTTTAACTGAAAATAGGAAGGAAAGCTTTTTCCTTATTTTGCCGGACTTTTAACTACACATGTGGATCAGAGGTACAACAACACTGAAAGCAGTGACAGCTTACATGCTCGCGAGGACTAACCGAGGGTTGTGGGGGGTGAAAAGAAGCGGTGGTTGGGGAAGGAGACCTTTAAGGCTGTACCAATGTATAAGCTCAAATTAACCATTAAGTGTGGAATTTTTGGGGACAAATACCTCTTGACTTTTTTTCTCATAGAATTTGTTTGAGAACATAAAGAAAAACAGATATATTGATTGGTTTTTGTAGTATCCATTACAACGACACTACCACTAAACCTCGTACCGAAACTGTGATGAAAATTTATGAGAGAGTCTATTTACGACTTCCACACACAAATCCAGTATAAAACCAAATTCAAAGTGTATATATTTATATACACCATCTCTACTACAACCTTACATTGCGGACGCGGACGTTATTCACACTTAAAGGGTTCATGTTCTCAACATCTTCACTTTAATTAAAATATTAGCTATGACTTAGTTACGTGAGACTTAAAAATGATCGGGAGCTCTGCTACTGGTTTATCAAAATCAAATTGTTATTTCTGCTTTGTACCTGCAACGATTAATTTAAAAGCAACAAGATGCTTTACGGTAACTTTAAAAAAGCTTGAAATGTCAAAATATATTTAAATGTGAATCCATAACCTTATCTATTAGCTCTTTTCTCGTATATTTAATTCTTTTTGATTGGCCTAATTATGTAATACATTCTTTAAAAGCACTAACCTAAAATTACTTCCGGTGCCCTGTAATGCCGGGTGGAGACGATCGTACTATGGTGTTCGTGATCAAATGTAGCACTTCCGAAGTCAATTAGCTTTACATCAGTTCTTTTGACTCTCCTTATGTCTCGTTTCTGGAAAAGAAAAATTATTATTATTATTGCAGTAATAGGAACACGTCAATAAGAGGTTAAAATTCTTAAGTGAAAACCCTTCAGGTTCCTTTGATCTTTTACTGATATGTGCTTTGATAGAATAAAGGCTAATTAGATTACGTGAAATGATGTAATAATTTTAGCTACAAGTCTAATACTTTGCTATGAAGGTAATACATTCTATTCGTAAGAGGGACTGAAGTTTATAAGGATATGTTAATAATACTAGTATTATCCATTGAAACTCAGAATAAACTAAAATGACACTTAGGTATATTGTATGGATAATTTTAGCCTCTAGCAATTGACAGGTTTACCCTAGTCCACTAAAATTGAAAGGATGAAAGTTAATTGCACCCGGAGAAGTGTCTTATTTTTTTATTAATATGAACTAACTCCAAAGGCTATAATACAGCAAGACATTATAACAATACGAAGGAAATATTGTTATTATTTGGTGTTTCTAATTTCGTTTCCATATTTACTTCAAGAATTTTATTATGAGATGTTTCAAGTACTAAACTAATGTGGACGTGTGCGAGTCACTTTTACACACTTAAGCCTCACAGACTGGCAGACTGAAGGCAGCTAAGGGATAGCATACGAAATTCTTCTAAGTAAGGTGATGATTCCTGTTTTGCTTAATGTTCCCTTAGTTATCCTTCTGTCGAGAGGTACTACAGATATATTGACTTTCACTCACGATAAATGCTATGATAATGACATGTCTTGCCATGTGTTAGTAGTGTCACTTTATTACACATCAATGTGTAATGTTTATTTAGATTACTATGATATAAAAAATAGCAAGGTAAACACGTATTTCGTTACGGATTGTATATTATATACATGAACAATGAATACCGGTATTACCTTACTTGTTCCTGCCGGGTCAACTGCCCAAAGATCTACATATTTATTTTACAACCTTATATCGCAATTTTTAATGAAAAATTATATTCTGTAACTGCACATACATAACTTGTTTGAATTTTGTCTTTTTCATGCCCAAGATAGATCTGCATTTTTGACCTTCCTTATTTTCATTGATATTCTTAACCAAATGTAGAATTCTCTACGAGAACTTCAGGTGTTCTTGAAAACTACTTAAAAAAAAATTTTAAAAAATGCATCATACCTTGTGTCTAAAACGTGTAATTTACTTAAGGATTCTACTTACCTTTTTACTATTATACACGATGTCATAATCTGAATCTACAAACAAAATATTCTCTGGCTTCAAATCAGTATGTGTGAGTTTACTATCATGTAGGAATTTTACAGAATAACAAAGTTGATATGATATGTGACGTACTTGATCCAGAGTATATGGCTGGTAGTTATTATCTTTCTGTAATGGGAAAAAAAAATAAAAAGAATTATTATCTCATTTCACTAAATATTCAGACGCCGAAAATTAGCTAGATGACACCTCAATTGACACTTCAATATCCACTGAAGTCCTGTTCTAAAATTGTAAAATTTTCTAAAAGTGTAGAATTCTACCTATGGTTCAACGGAAAAACATTTAAAACAAAGTTGGAAAAAAAAGCTTACTAGCAATAATAAAATAATTATTTACCTTTTCTACTGCGATTTTATTTATTTATTTATTTATTTATTCCATTAATATTTCGACCGTGGATCTTGCTGCGGCCTTCAACAACTTCGGTTTACTTATGCAGGAGGTACTTCTTTATATTGGACATAAAATTATTAAGAATATGAGCTCCTTGAACACTGAGAAGTATTACTGACTGCCAATAGTAAATTATATCCACTATTAACAAGTTTTCAGTGTTTTAACAAATTTATACTCTATAAACAATTTTAGGTTCCATATAAAGAATCATTTATTGCGTAAGCAAGCTGAAACTGATGAAGCCCGCAGCCAAGATAGAAGGAAGAAATATTAGTGAAATACACAATAGAAAAAGCTAATAATTTTTTGATTCATTTTATGTGTATGTAAAAAATAAATAAATAATTGAAATCTGTAGCTTACTAGCATTCCATTTACTGTTTTCTGAGATTAATAGATCCTGTTAAGAAGCTTGCTCAGAATACGGAAAGGTGACATAAAAGAGGTAAAAATTCCGAATTATGCCCATCAGTCCACAGGGAAACGGATGATTTGACAGGTCAGAAACTACTCTGTTTTCAAGGAATTACTGTATACACGCCTCTTCATATATTTTCGAGGCCCGGCTGAGGATACATATGCCTCATTCGTATATATTTTCAGCCTAGAGTCTGAGGAAGATCCCGGCATAGAACGAAAACTAATTTTTATGAACGACCTGTGCTGATAACTTTTTTAAAGCTCATTTTGAATTTACTCCTTTCTTGGCAACAATTACAATATGAACATATATACTCACCAGAAAATCGAAGACACTGAGCCCTAGCATTTCGAATCCAATACACATGTGCCCATGATAATCAAACCAATCCAGCATCTTCACACACAAGCTGCAATGGAACAATATTCATCATTCTATACCTAATGACATGGATGAACATTCACTGTTACATAATTAATCTATTGGCAGGTTATTTGTATGGTTTCTATACATTTCAGTATCTACTTGATTTTCGTCTCGATGTAAGAATTATTCTATCGCCTATTAAAAATGATGGAAACACCTGTAGTTTGCACTTTGCAACACGATAAGATATGTGAGGTGGTAACACTGAAGATGTGAATGCAGTGCCTGTCTGCTGTGAGCAATGTTATGTAAATGTGTTGAAGGCGCAAACGGTGATAATTGAAAAGCGAGACCTGCCTTTTACTAGCATAGTTTGTTCTTATTGTGGATGCACAGTTAGTATATCTAAGGATCCTGGTGTGTTAGGTGTGTCGAAAGGAACTGTGTCTATGGTGATGAAAGCCTGCAAAACGAGCAAATCAGACGAAGAGTAATAAATAGTAGACGGAAGGGCAGCCTTGGTGACAGGAGTACTGAATCCAAACACTGAAAAGGATAGTCACAATGAATCTTACGGAGAATACGACGAAATTAACTGGGAAATAAATAAATAAATAAATAATAATAATAATAATAAATCTGGGACAACCTTTTGCAACAATCATTGTCCAACGCAGCTGCATAACCTGATTGCAAATCCGAGGTGCAAATCTCAAATCTTTGATCACCACCAACAACGCATTTGAGCGATGAAAATGTTACTGAGAACATGCGGAGTGGAAAGTCATGATTTGAAATACGATAATGCGATGAGTTCTTTTTCACCTTATGTCCAACAAAAGTCGTGGCTGTGTATGTTGGATGGCAAAAGAAGTATATACTACTACTTGTCTTCCTTCTACCGTGAAACACGACAGTGGCCACAATTTACTGGTATTCCATGGGTGCTGTGATTATGTTTACAGGTTATATTACTGTCTGTAATTATGTGTACATTTCAGGTGACCACGTGCACCCTACGATCCAGATATTTTTGGCAAATGACGTTTTTTCAAGATGACTGCACCAATTCACGCTGTTGTTGCGTGATTTCATGAAAATCTAAATGAACTAGAATGTATTCTTTGGCTTGCGCAATCCCTAGGCCTCAACGGAACACTATGGTCAGTTCTGGAACTCAGAATCCAAAGCAAATATTCTCCATCCTTGCTAACGGAACTAAGTGTCTCACTGCAAAAAGAACGGTACAATATTCCTCTGAAACTATTCATGACTTATATGGCTTCATTACACACTGAATCAAGTTGTTCTGCGAAGTAACGGTGGTCCCAAGTTGTATAAATCAAGTAAGTTGCATTTTCTTCAGGTATTTCCATCATTTTGATATATTTTCCACTCCCACTTTACAAATGCTAGTGCAATACAAGCTGTTATTTATGGTACAGAAGCAGTAAATTTATCATTCTTCAACAACCATTAATATTGAAAATTTAATACTATTTCTAAATATTACTCGGAAGATTATGGACACTCTTAAAAACAAATGTTTCTGGATGTAATCATCAAATTATATTTAAATTATGACAACCGTTGTACGGATCCTATGAAGATAGTGACTCCACTATATTTGCTATGTTTATCGTTGTAAGTTGAGCCGAGTAAAACACGCTTACCATGTGTTTACGTAAAACAAAAAATCGCACTGTTTCTAACAGTGTTTCTCAACCTGATTTATCTAAACACATACCCAACGGGCAGAACAACAATAATCTGATCAACAAGTTGCCAATATTGCATTCCGCTAGTTACTTAAATAATGACTACTACTTTCCAAAACAAGATAAAAACTCACACTTATCAGCATAATTATATTATAGTTCCTTCAGGTTCGGTACCTTTAGCACAATCTTACTAAAAGCATATATAGAAAATATTTATATATTTATACTTTTTCGATCAACTACTGATCACATGTCTCGCGATCTTTACTTCTACATTTATCCTATTATACAGTGTTGTCTAAGATGCTATGCAGTGACACAACGAAAAATCAAAGTGTACACTATTTTGTTTTCTTACAGTTCAAGAAAGAATTATTTACTTGCGCCAGTGTAATAAATCATACAGAATGAGTCAGTTTTTCCTCATTTTTAACAAAGTTTAATTGTACTCGGTTTGCCCCTCACATATGAGCCTGCTATTTAATTCCTTTATGAACATTTCTAGTTCACTTTCATGTTAACTTCATCCATCTTCACTCTGAAACTATTATTTAATTAATACTTTTCTGACTAGAGTATATACTTATTTATTAAAATAAGTCTTAACAGTTACAATACTTAACGTTAAAGTTAGATGAAGATACCGTTAAGTTATTGAAACTGTTAAGACTAATTTTAATAATTAATTATTCACTTTCGTAGTTTTGATATTATGCGGATACGTTCCTCTCATCGTTCAACAGTAACAATGTTGAGAAATTAGACACGATGATCAACAGTGGCAATTTTGTGATGATAGCAGCCAGAAAGGGTAATCATCTTGTCCAATCTATCAGTAAGGAAAGTAATTGTTTTTTTTTTTTTTTTTTTCCTACAACAAACATACTGCACTCTTGCTATGAAAGTGCCACAACTCAAAAATTGTCAAGTTACATTATATATATATATATATATTTTCAGAGCCTCCCCTCTATCCGACAATATAAGAATCACGGCTCTAGCTTCACTAGAAGCTGCGTGAGAGCACTAGTTTTATTAGTTAATAACATTAAAGCGAATATATTACCAACACTTAAATGCAATTTACTCAAAACTATTTTGAGTTGTGGCACTTTTGTAGCAAGAGTGCAATACGTAAAACTATATCTTGAGGACAAAATAGGTTTATCAAATATTAAGCAGTAGGCAGAGATTACAATCCTACAGATGGCTCTTCCTGGGGTGCTTAGTCTTCCCTCACAAAATGTTATGGAATTTACTATCTTCTTTTGAAAATCTTTCACATAGCGCAGGAATTTCGCGTAACAACAATTATTATCTCATGAACTGAAACCACTATTTCTGGCTGTCAGACAGAGCTTGCAACTATATGTAAACAGAATTTTTAAATACTAGAAGGTTTACTACGATTACTAAATTCTTGTTTTTGCATTACTCAAACTCAGTAAGTAGACGGGAATGTAGCAATACGACAAAGAGCAAAAATTTGCACGATGTCGCTACCGGTTTATCTACTCACCTCCTCGTATTCTTATATTATGTCGATGAACTTAGCAATTACTAGTTAGCTCTACTTAAAACACAAAAAAGTACCTTCTACACTGCTGCTATTTCTTTATACTAGCTTTGATGTTAAAAGTATTTTTACTCAACACAATCTTTGAAAATACTTACTGCCTACTGTCTGGATCCTTCTCTGCTATTTTTTCCAAGGCATTTATTTCTAATTTGGCTGCTTCCCTGTACTTTTCAACATTTTTGATTATTTTTAAGGCCATAACATGATCCCTAAAATAAAATTCAGAAAGTAATATTAAGGTTGTATAAAGGCACGCCTGATTCAATCATGTAAGATAATTTGGATGCCCCTTTTCCGCAATTAATTTCCTTGCCAAAAGGTTGCAGATTATGGTTACAAATAAAACTAAAAATATAAAAACAATACTACTTGTCTTTGTAAATACCTAAAAGTGGTTCTAATTACAATCTAGTTTAAAAAAAAAAAAATATGAGTGAGCAAAGAGAAACAACTATCACACTGAAAACAGCTATACTACAAAATCCTCCACGAACTTGTAGGTTCGTGTGTTACAAAAATTGATGAAACAAATATAGCTAAACCTGAATTCCAAACCCCTGCACAGAATTTTATATTGTCCATGACTGATGTATTAATGTGAATAGTGAAACTTTTATTTTTATTTTTTTGAGTCTTTTCTTCTCTCTACGTGTTTCGCACTTAGACTACCTATTATCAGTACTGCATCTCGTAATTAAAGCTGATTAATCATTTTTCATTTTTAGCATTTCATACAGAAACAAAAATTGTATACGAATGCAATTAAAAATTTTACTTTGCCACCACTGCAATATTAAAACGCAGCATAGCTCGTAATATCAAAAGCAGCAACGTTCATAAATACCGACTGGATATGAACTCAATGGCTAACTGGCACTAGAAATTTATATTTTTAATAACTAAGAAAATTAACTTCTATCAATAGTGATGTACCAACTTTTACTACTACTGTCTTGTTCTAAATTTAGAAATGAACCTTTTCATTTCTATCTTAGACTTAAGAAATATCCCAACACTGTTAATGTTATTTTTCTAATAAATTTAACACTTAAACTGATCAAGATAAGAGATACGCCCAGCCCATAGTCACTACCGACGGTTTCAGCAACAGAGGCGCCATTTCAACCCTTCTGGCCTCTCTCTGCCTAAGCCGCTGGGTCTAGTCCCAGACTTTAGCAGTTCGACGCTGTTGTGCAGTCTTTACGAACCGGTTCTTATCTCCTGTTTTGTGGAGTGTGCTGTTTAATGGAACATCCGACCTCGTCTTGAAACACGGACTAAGAAATTTAATGTGTGCGGGACGCATTTGGAATTAGTAAACCCAAAGCTGTAATGGAAATAAAGGCATCTCTATATAGAGGCTGAGGGAAGATTGAGACCCATCTTTCTTTATCTTTGGAAGGGATGAAATTACCTCTCGTGCCTAAGCGGGTGGGCCAGGTCCCAGATCTTAGTAATCCAATACTGTTGGTTCAGACTTTATAAACTGGGAGTACCTTCTGTTTGTGGCGTACGATCTTCTTTCCCTTTTCATTTTATTTGGTATAAGGTGTGAAATAGTACTTTAATTGTTACAAGAGTCCTCAGTATGTTCTGGTTCGGTAGATTGTTACCTCACGCCAGCGAATACTCATTGTATCTCAGACTGTGGCCACATAATTTAGCAGGCATTGTTTTTTTTTCAAATTTGTAACCAGTTTCAAAAGTGACAATAATTAGTAAGGAAATTTTGTCCAGATTATGCAGCCTCCCTTTAACAATCAAAAATTGAACTAATTTCCACACCACTCTAACCCTCACAGTAATTTCACTTATAAGGACATTTTTTCACATTTTACATCTAATATTTAATTTAAACACAGTTTTGTCCTTTCGCCTGCTTGAAAGTGAAAAAATGAAATGAAATCTTTGAGTTTTACGTCCCACGGTTATACCGGTGAGGCTAAAGGAGACGGTGATGATGAATAATGAATGAAATGGTGGAATGAAGAAAGTGGGAGGAAACGGGAGAACCCCGTGAAAACCCACGCACACGGTGTTTGTCCACCACAAAGTTCACTTGGCGGCGGCTGGGATCGAACCCGGGACCCCAAGCACCAGAGGTGAACGCTCTACCACTGAGCCACCGCGGCCCCTCTGCTTGAAAGTACTTGGCAATTACAGACTAATAATGTGTTCAAACAGAAATAACAAACTGCTCTATGCCAGCCAGCTCTCACGCATATGTATGAACTGTAGAAGTCTCTCCCCCTTCCCAGTAGAAACTAGTTTCAAAATAAATGGACCATTATTTTGACAGAGCAGAGTGCATTTTCAGTAAACACACCTTTGTCGAATTTACCCTTACTAATCGAAATGCCTTTATATATATACGAGGCGCATTTCAAAAGAAAGGGCAGATATTTTATTATAAGCGACTGGCAATAGTGATCGGATCACACTTGCACAGTACATCACTTGGTCCATTGGCTATCAAACAACCATAGTTTCGCCAGTCATCTGTTTGTTTTCGTGTGTGCTGGAGCGTGTTAAAATGGCTGCGCGCATACACAATCCCGCCAGGTGCGAGGTCCGCTCTGTGACTAATTTCTTCATGCCAAATGACAAAGTGCTGCTGAAATTCATAAAGAATTGTGTGTAGTGTACGGCGAAAGTGTAATGAGTGAAGGAAAAGTATGGCACTGGTGCCGTGCATTTAAAGAAGGCCGTACAAATATCTACAACGAAGAGAAGAGTGGAAGACCAAGCATTCAGACTGACAACTTGGTGCAGCGAGTGAATGAAAAAAAAAAAGAAATTCATCGCTTCACCATTACCGCTCTACACATCGAATTTCCAGAGGTTTCACCAACAACATTGCACCTAAAAAAGTGGCTTTCATCTCAACGATTTGAAGAACCTGATGAATTGAAAACGGCAGTGTTGAAGTGGCTGAACCCCAGGCGGCAAATTTCTATGCAGAGGGTATAAAAAAAAACTTGTGCCACGGTACAGAAAGTGCTTGGAAATAATGGTGACTATGCTGAAAAATAAAGTGGATATGTACTTGTTTTTACCCAATAAAACAATGTTGCTAAACTTACTTACCTGTTTCCAATTAAATATCGGCCCTTTCAGGAATATTAGTTTTCCCTATAGCTGGTTGATTGGCTTTTAAAGTTTTGCTTTACCAACAATGCTACATGTGACGGATCCTATTACTTAAAGTGAGAACTGATCTAGTAACTGGATTTTATCCGAGGTAAGAATCCTCACCAGACTTCGCGAAATTGCTTGTTCAATTCAGTTTATTACAAAAATTTACTTAACGTAATTCAAATCGGTCACTTCGTTTCTAAGTTGCTGATAAAATATATACCATGATACAATTTTCTAACATGAACTATACTGTGTGGACTATGATACTGGATCATTTGCACCTGATTAAGAAATGTGCGAGATTAAGTTTTCCAAGAGGTATATTTTATTTTCATTCAAGAAACACACTGATAAAATGTTTGCAAAAATTCTGCTCCCACAAAGAGCTGAGATTACAAAGAGTTTTATTGTATTGATATATAATTTATAATTTTGTAGTATTTTCTATTAGCTTAAAGTAATAAATAAATGCAAATATTAAATGGTGGTGTATTTTACTGTATTTCCGTCATTGTTTCCCAAAACTCTGCAGTTTTTTGATTAAAAATTTGATCTCTGTAACCGATTGTCAAAAAGTACTAGTGATAAAACATTGGGGTATTGTTTTCTGTCAGAATGTGGGTAACCTACAGGTATACGCCACAATTTTCTACTGATTGTAATCTACCACTGTTTCTTTCTCGAAGTTCGTCATACCAGCCAATTTTCTATTTGGCCGATCGGTCTTCGCGAGTCATACGTTCGTCCTAAGCGCGGGGCATCGTTACTCTTAACACTTGTCTTTCTAAAGCGACAAACCCATTTTGTCGCCATATTTCTGCCAACGGAATCTTTTTCGTACCAAGATGTCTAAACTCGTGATCTTTATTGGAATTCCTTGATCGCAATAATAACGAGCGCGAGCACAAGCGAGTCCAAGTTCTGTGGATAGTAAGCCCCAACGAAGCTAATAATAGCGAACACCAACCTCAATCTGAGCACAATCAGAGCAAGATCAAGCTACGGCTACTCTCTACTCTCATTAAGATCAGCGAGTTACACTGAGAATAGTGAGTCCAGATTGCAAAATGACTATTTCTGCTAAATACACACTACATTGTTTCCCCACTTCTCTTGATATGCCGTTTATTGTAACTTAAGGTTAATTCATGTGCCGTTAAAGAGAGGGTAATCTATAACTGCTGTTTACGACGCCAAAGGGCCTGATCAGAACAAAATGGGTACCACCTGACACCAATTACTGTCAGGCGGCAACAAAGACTTAAAATGTTGCATCAAACCAAAATATTGCTAAGATTTATCATTGACTGAATTTCTATACTGTAAGTATACGAGTAAATGTTACTTACGTGTGTAAATCCTTGACTTTGACAACCTTGCCAAATGTGCCTTCCCCTAAGGTGGCCAAAATCTTGTCTGAAAAAGAAGTACAAAATACATTAGGCACACATTATAAGTGACTTCGCCTTATAGTCTGAATTTTTCTCTGCCAATCCAAACTTTTATTACATAACTTTTTATCTTTTTTAACTTTAGAGATCTCTCAAAATTAATTTATTATTTACGATTCAATATTTTGTCCTTACACTTCTGTTAAATTATAGAAAATAATACTTGTGACTACAAGAAAAAAAAGTTAACTGCTACCTATATCAATTTTGATTACTGCCAAACATGCAATTTTCTTGAATAGTATGTAAAATTTAGTTCTAACACTCAAACCAATCCTATTTTTTTAAACTTTATATTGTAAAATTACTTTGTGACTAAATACTTTCCCTCATCTTTTATTTCACATTATCTACCTTTCGTCATGCTCAAATATTTTATTTCAAAATTACGAAATACTTATATTTGAAGTAACACCCTAGCTTACTGTTACTTAAGACCAAATTATAAAATTCTCTTTATTAAAAAATCCCACATGAAAAGAATGAAATTCCACAACCAGTCAAAATTAATCCTACACTTACTTCCCTATACAAACTAAACTCTCACCCTCCCACCTCCTGGAAAAGAATTGTGCATTAATTATCCCTTAAAATCTCATTTTGTATTAAAAAAATAAATAATAATCCCTTTCTAAAAACAGTGTAAATATATATATGTAATAAAAGATATATGTATATAGCAAAGTTATTATTAATGGGAAATAAAACTGTCACTAGAGGAAATCTAAATTACTACAAAGTGTATTCACGAACATCGGTCTTGTAGTACGTCGCCATGGCGGTATATCAGGTGCCCATCTTCATCATCTTCCACAGAAGGAGCTCGAGAACTCTGCAATCGCCAACCAGCAGCAGCATCATCCAGGCCATCACGGGCACCAATCGTTCAACCAATCAGCAAGGACCCAAAGGAGCCATGTGATGAAAGTTCGTTGTTGCGTGAGGATGTGCCCATTGTCGTAGATCATTCATAGCCGCCAATTAACCGAGATGCAACCCAACAATAGACAAAGAGGGGAAAGGCAAATGGTTGCCATGTCAACAATTGTCAACAATGATTGCCATGGGAACAAGATATGTTACCATAGCAAAGCAATATAGATGGAGGCAGTGGTAGTGAGAAAACTGTTTATGTGCCTTGTACTTTTTAAAATTTCTTTTTTTGTTTTTAAAGAAAGATATAAACATCATTAAATAAACAGAACAATTAAAAACTACCACCACAGCCTCACTAATATAATAAATAGTACAATAAAAACCAATAATTCTTTTAAACATTACTCTTTTGAAGTGTGTGTGCTGAACTGCAAACTATTATCATTACGAAACTTTATCACTTGTATACAAAAATGAATTTTTTTTGAACTTTGTAATTTTAATATAGTGTGTCTATAAATTAGTTATACAAAAAAATACGAAGTTTTAGCTGTCGAATTTTCCAACAAAAAAAAAAAAAATGTGAGCTATATTCCTCTTGAAAATATCTCTAGGAACCATACAGATATTCCAGCAGATATGCAACGAACTATCGGAGAGTGTGTATCAACATGAAACGCATCCAATGTTACTTGTGGTTTCGCACTCAATGTTGTAATTACAAAAATTTGAGAGAACGAGTATAACAAACCTTGATACTTATCATGTATGGAGAGCCATGTAATTTGTAGTATTTAAAAATGCAGGTGTTACAAAAATGTGTCCCAATATTTTGGGAATAGATTCCTCATCAAAATATGAAAAAAGCTCATATGGATCTGTGCTCAAAAGTGGATAGTTTTGGAGTTAGGGTGCCGAAAATGTGAAACAAGTGACCTTTGAAGTTTATAGCTCCACTAGTATGGGATCTATCGTAGTCGGGTCAAGACATTACTGAGGAACTGGTATGTGAACTAATCAAACATCCATGTTTAAGAATGCTCCAATTTTTAAAGAGGGAGGTGGAGAGTGATCAAATACTTCCAAACAGCATTTCTCAAAATGACTGTGCAAGTATCAAAGGTTCCTAAAAATTAATATTTGGATAGTTTACATACCAATTCCTCAGTGATGTCTTGACCCGACTAGGATCAGTCCTATAGTAGTGGAACTATGCACTTTTATTTATTTATTTTTTACATACGGTTTGGGCACTTGTAATCATGAAACTATGCACTTCCGGCCACAGGTCTATATGAACATTTTTTTCTCATTTTGATGTAATGAATCTATTTCCAAAATATTTTTTGTAACACCCTGTATAAGTTACTTCCAAATATCAAATGAAGAGAAAAGTTTATTCATGTCAACTACTTTGAAGTGATGTTAGCCAAGGTAAACAGTGTTCTACATTTTTAAGCACTTTCGTCCTCGTTTTAAAGATACCACCCTTGCACCGTAAAGGCAGAAAGCATTTTATTTTCGAACGAACAAAGAAAACTCCATTTATTTGCTTGGGGAACGTTCCTTTGGTGATTATTCAATGAAGTAAATTGTTTATGTCTATTAACATTAGCATTACACCCGGAATGGAACGTACTAATTTTAATACAATAATTGTTATGTAAAAAAGAAATAAACATGGATTTAAAAGAAACTCCATATACTGCACGACTCTGGAATAGTGATAAGAATAAAACATTTTACTTCTCTTGAAATCTTTCAATACATTCTCGAACAACTTAACCATCTCCACATACAGGAAAAGTATCACAAGGATGTATTGTATGCTAAGAAGGTAGTGAGTGATGCTCTATGTCAATTCTTTGAAATATGTTAGCCACCAACCAATTTATGCCTTCTCTCCAATATTAAGTTACTCTACCGAATTTTTGTATAACTAATTTGTAAACACATCGTATACAAGTTTTCTTTTTCTTTTAATAATCTGATAATCAAAGTCATTTATGTAAGATTTATTAAGCTTCGTTTGTCTTACCAGTTCTTCTCTTCTGTCGATCAACTTCGTTAACAACACGGGTAGAGGAAACAGCATGCTGCATGGCACTTGCTGTTAGTGGCATCATCGGACTCATTTAAACAATTATGTATGCCCTGATCACCTAAGTCCGTCTGTCTAATGCAGGATCAAAACAGGGATACGAACTATAACAAAGACACAACAGAACATGGATCCTGTTATGGATATATATTACATTATAAGCAGCATTAGAACAACCATCAAACTCGATGTTTACATGCTTCTAATGATCTTCGTTTCAAAAATGCCAAACGTCACGGCACTTATCATTAGCACTCCACAATTAACACTACAGTTAACTGCTAGTAGGACTCTTAGAAAATAAAAACAAATAAGTACGCTTACGTATTAGGAATAAGCGCAATTGATATACTGAAAAATCAGATCGGAAGTAATGCCATTACATTTCAGTTTGTAGAAAGAAAAAATGGTGAATACTCATTACACTACGTTAATTAAAATAGTTTACGATTTAAGAATATTTCACATGGTGCGCACACCCTACGAAGTCAGCCACTTAATGAACGATAATTTAACTTAGCTCTTCTAGTGATATGCATTTCACTTTTTATCTAGACTTTACATTTGAAAATAATAATGGTGGGCGAAGTAAACGTTGCTCTTCTTTTCAACGTATATAAACTGATTGTGCAGGCATTACATTCGCACCGCCTAATCAATCCTGACAAAGCATAGGGTGGTCAGATCCCACGCGACATGGAGAATAATCACCGATAAAAACAATCCCTTGGAGTTCAATAGGAAGAAATTTAATGGTTCAAACTCGGCAACCAAAAGCCTGCACAAGCTTTTATAGCAGTACCATCATGTGAAGTCTGATCAGATCAAACGAGTTAGGTTCAACTCGTGCGACTGAGCCTCAAATTTAATGGCTAATTCGGGAACCAAATCCCTGTACACCATATTTCATTATGCATACTACGCCTGTCAAGGCGTAACACCATGCCAGGTTTCAAGATTGGATAACTTTCAACAATTGCATGGAGAAATTGTTCTGCGAAACAATTTCTCTAAATCCAAATTTCTAATTTTGTCAAATAGCTTGGAAACCAAGACTGCACATTGTAACATTTCACGCACTTGTATAGTAGGTCAAAGCTACACAGCTACCAATACCCACATTTGATCAATTTGGTTGAACTCTACTAACATATAACCCTTTATTTTTTAAGGGAAAATCAATGAAGCACGAAAAAGGTACCGTCACTTGAAATCAACAGCAACAACGGAGCATAAAATTTTAGAATTATTTGCTATCTGGAAACCTAAATAATAATACTTATAATAATCATCTGAGGTAGTTAATGGGCATGGTGATATCATGTATTGTTTTTTGTTCGCAAGGTTTCTGTTCCAACGTAATCACAACCACCGTGAATTGTGTGGCAAATAAAGTAAAGCATGGTGGTAACATTCCTAATAGTTCTCTATAAATATTTATTAGCTTGAACTATGCACATTTAACATACATATTTACAGAAATGAGGAACGTCACCTCGACTATAATATTCGCTATAAATTTCCTATTGTAGTTGAGTTACATTTTTTATTAACGTATGTACTAGTAAGCATACCACAAATAGCAAAATATTTACAGAATAGTTTCCTAAGGCATCAATACACAACAGTATACGGGACAAAGGATGGAATATATTCAATGTATTAAGTGTATTTCTCTTGTATTGAAAGAAAATATAAGAAAAGCAACTAACGTGATATGTATATGGGGTCAAATTGCTGTTTGAATCTGTTTAAGCTAGCACTTCAACCGTAGATTTCGATATTGACCAAGGTAGACACTATCCTTTGTCGTAAA
Source organism: Thermobia domestica (assembly GCF_964235325.1). Taxonomy (NCBI): domain Eukaryota; kingdom Metazoa; phylum Arthropoda; class Insecta; order Zygentoma; family Lepismatidae; genus Thermobia; species Thermobia domestica. The sequence goes on along the minus strand of NC_137457.1, from coordinate 298,322,263 downwards.
TTGAACTTGAGAAAATTATTTCAATTCCTGTGATCAGTGAAACTAACATTTTGTTCTATAACTTGTATTCAACTACTCACGCCCTCCCCGCTGATCTAGTGGCTAGCACGTGCGCCTTGGTGGACGTGATCTCGTGTTCGATTTCCTGCAGAGTCTTGAAAAATCTGAACGCATGCTATGGTTCGGGTTCTATATACTACGTCCGCATCTCATATAGACTGTGTTGAAAAGGTGCTAAACTATAATCCCGCAAAAACATGACTAATCTTATAGAAATTCTCGTAATGCATTAGTAACATTAGTGTACTTGATCATCAATTGCTGACAAGCATATAGCATCTATCCTTACCTGATAGGTAATCAAGAACCCATGCTGAAACTTGAGTAAATAACTGACCCTAAATTCTAACTTACTTCTGTCTAAAACGGTTTTTCGGATTAATTATATTGATTTACTCACTACAACAGTTCTTATATCAAGGGGGGAAGGGGAAGAATCAGGGAAATTTTCTAAGTGATGCTGCTATAGTACAGAACAGCCTAGTGGCTCTACTCTTTCCAGGCCGCTATTCAAAAAGACTGGTCGGAAGCCAATTTGGCACAATCTCCTCTACTTTGAAATAAACAGTAGTTGTCAAGGATGCTGACGACTGATTAAGCAGGTGTCCAGAACTCGCATTACAGCGGAAAATCTGGAAATCTTGAAGCTATGTTAAGAATTGTGCGTACTTGAGAGTTTATAGGACTTTCAGCAAATATGATCTTCTCACGCTGAATGCTAACCCAAATAAAACACACTTTCTTTACGAATAACAAACATTAATTATTGACGTACTAAGAATTTTGTGCAATCTATCTAATCTTTCCCCGACGACTTTAAACCAATTTTTAACGACGATTTAAGGCATATTTAAAGTAAAAGCAACTGGCAACAACTGAAGTTGCAACAGAGCATAGAAAGTTATATTTATACTGGGCAACGCAACTAACAAACAGCGCAGCAACTCCAGTTGCCAACTGTTTACAGCATAAGCGCGGGCTAATGGTCAGAGCTGGTTTTGATGCCACAACAAGATTAACATTTTGAACTAAATCGTTTATAACCACTCCCAGAAGAATAAAACCTCATTACATTGATAAACATGCCTCACTGTAGACTTATGTTGTAATTAAAACTTTCACAACCACTCAAGTACAGCAGGAGAGTCGATGTGATCAACTGCACCGTATTGCAGCAGCGAATATTTTCTACTTGCAACGTAAAAATCTTCTGAATACAAGTATACACTATTTTATTATACAGTACAATTAATGGAATGCATATGTGCTAATATTAACATTCTAAAAAAGATGATCAGGATAAGACATTTTAAAATGCGACGGAGTACAACTTAGAAATGAATATAAATGGGAATTCTCGGCCTCTTAACTGGCCTAGTGGCTAGTGCACGTGATTTTAGTTCAGAGACCCTGAGATTCGTTTCCCAGTGGCAGAGCAAGTATCAATCACTGCCAAGACTATATAAGGCTCCGTTCGCCTCATGGTTCAAGCTCAACTCCGATGAAATTTTCCCAAATAGTTACCTCGAGGCATGTTTAACGGTAAATCTAGGTACAGTGAATATACAATTAAGGAAAATATTGTAATTTTCTACAAGTATTAACATCAAGTTATCCCAATAAACACCGAACAGGTGTTTTAGAATGGGTAAACGAATCTCGAAAACTAAACACTACGTACTCATCCGAAAACAATTCACTGAATCTAATTCAGCTATTGTCAAGTGAATGCTCTGTGACGCAAGTATGCACATCCCCTTCTCAGTAAACTACATAGAGCGAAGAAGGTTCACACATGAAACCGGATGTTGCAAGACAGTGGTAACAAGCAAACATCGACAGCGTAGTAGATGGTTTTGCAAGCATACTGCTCGTGGATCCACAACAATAATTCAACACAATTACCACCTCATTATTCCAATCTCCTACCTCATTTCCTCCCTCCCTATATCGTTCTGTTATTTCTCGGATGTAAAGGTGCGCACCTATGTCCTGTTCTGCATTGGGCAGTTAGATATGACTGATCATTCAAAACGCATTGAATAGTAGCACTGAACTGATAGATTGATTTCTGCACAAAAAATACAAAAATGTGAACATGTGCCCCCGTTGGGAATTGACCTGATCTCTCGCGACCAGGTGTGTTAACCATATAATCAAGAGGGCCACGTTATAAACATAATTCCACATCCATTCAAATGGAGTCGAGACAAGAGATTCCCACTCATTTTGAAATAATGGGTAATTAACTCATTGCTCAAAAATTGAAATATTCCAGTTTAACGTCCCACGATTATGCTCTTTAGGCTAAGGGAGACAATGATTAAAGCAAGTGAATGATCATGGAAGAATTGGTGGAATGATGAAGTGGGAGAAAACGGAAGTACCCCGAGAAAACCCACGGACACGATGTTGTCCACCACACTTACTTTACCGGGGATGAAACCAGGGACCCCATGTATAGAGGAAAGCGCTCTACCACTAAGCCACCGCCCCCCCCCCTTAACTCATTGCTGAAGTCCATATCATGAAATTAGGTTTTAATATCGAAAAAAGTTTATGTTAAGGATCTTGGACTTAGATGTGAAAAAGCCCATCTACCGTAGAAATACAGTAAAGTGGAAATAAACATTTAGGCACTGTAACTATTACTTCTTTTAAACAGGCAAAAGAAGCTGGTAATTCTGACCCATGTTCTACTGAAACCACTTAGCTGCGCTGGACAAATATTGGAGTCTGGCAGAATACCCATTCGTAAAACTCACGTACGTAAATGACAATTCTTAATTTCATTTAATAGCACGTGCTCTAATTATAGCAGAAAAAAATAGTAAAAAATGAAATGAAATCTTTAGTTTTACGTCCCACGGTTATGCCGGTTAGGCTAAAGGAGACGGTGATGATGAGAAATAAATGAAATGGTGGAATGAAGAAAGTGGGAGGAAACGGGAGAACCCGAGAAAACCCACGTGCACGGTGTTTGTCCACCACAAAGTCCACACAGCGCGAGCTGGGATCGAACCAGGGACCCCAAGCACCGGGGGTGAACGCTCTACCACTGAGCCACCGCGCCCCCAAAAAATAGTACATATGAATGGAGGCAAGACACCTGGTGACCAAGATGCCTTGTAACTTTTTAAGTTGTTAGAAAAAATAAATGAATTATTCAACTACCTGCGGTCAAATGCTTTTGGGGATAGGGGGGACGAGTGACTATTTTTCAATAACAAGTCACTGAATGATGGAATGAAGATGGTAGAGGGAAACTGAAGAACCCGAAGAGGAAACTAATGAATAAATGTGAAGTCCTCGTTTACGTACAACACTCAAGGCTCTTTCCTAAGCTTATCCCAACTTTTTTTTTTTATTTTAGTAAACATAATATAAAAATTTATAAAGTGAACAAGGTATATGTACACAACAATACTATATGATCTAAATTATTTTTCAAGACTCTCCATATGGTGTATAAATCTGGGAACCCAGCGATGATAACGTTCTGAACTCTGCACGCAAATTATTGGTATTATATATGCATAAAGATTTGGAAACTTGTTAGTTTATTTAATAGCATTTTGTAAATATTACTTTGCTCATTTTCCATATTTTTCATAGCCTTTCCAAGTTATCCACCAAGTTTCAACAAGTATGGGTGAGCTTAGTGAAGAAGCTTAAGACTGGACTCTGGACGAAAGAAGAGAGCATCGTGAGTGTGACATATTGGAACCGGTGATATAGTTTTGTTTTGAGGTGTACAGTCCGCAGCAAAAAGCCTGCAACATGAGCATATAAGTTTATTGTGAAACTACACCTAACAGTGTGGAGAATCAACATAATTTCTAAGTGGCACGAATCTTCCAGGAGAAACCTCTGCGTCCTCCTCAGCACACGTATTTTGGAGCAAAATACTTCGTAGTTTCACAATACACTTACATGCTCATGTTGCAGGTTTTTCGCTGCGGACTGTACAAGCAACATGCTTGCTTCCAAGAAATTTGAACTCATTACCAAGCCCTGAACTCATTAAATTACGTAAACAAACCAACGAACATACAACTTCCAAGATTTGTCAACGTCACAAAAACGAAATATTTTGGGTCCTTTTCAATCTTACGTTGTCTGGACTGTCATCGCTCACGAAACTAAGGAACTCAAAACAACCACTTTGGACAGAAATAACTATTCGAATCACCTCAACACAAGTCTCACAACTACGAAGGCCAACTTCACTTACTCATGCCAAGGCATGATTTTATTCATCGATCCTACTCCATACATGAATCGCTAACTTCTAAAATTAACAATGTCCTTTCTTCCCACTGTTTGGCATTGTAACCCCCTACAAAAAATCAATTAAAACCAAGTGCATCAAAATTTCACAGTCCAAGAATTTTCGTTACAGCCCACGTATAAAATACAACGTTCCGAATTATCAGAATAAATTAACGGTCCTACCCCCCCCCCCCAAAAAAAAAACTATAATTTTGAACATGCTGGACATAGTAACAATAATGATTCTGTAATAGTTACTTAATGAAAAATGTTTCATTAAAACAATGCCTTCTGAAGCCCTATCGAACAGTGACTTGAATTTCGCAGCTTATCACTGAAAAATATTTCAAAGGTACTTATGACGCCGCCTTCTCCCCCCCCCCCCCCGAAAAATCTAAAATCGTCACTTGTTACAGTTTTATATTATTTCTGTAAGGACTACTGTTGCAGCAAAACTATTATCGGTTCACGAAGAAGTGGGGCAACCTGTATCTCTCAATAGAATCTGTTCGAAATTTTAAAGAACTCTGGAATACTACACAAACTTTCAAATGCAAATAGGAGCAAAATCCAACAGACTACACCTCGACTTGGAATGTTATGCAACATGCGAACAAGACACACAAAAACAACACCACAAAGTTTATTTTGTACTTAAAAGAAGCATGCACTGTCATGCATTCCAAACTGAATAGTTTCATCAAATCTACTCACAGTACAATTAACATTACGGGAAATATCACTTTCTACTTGTTGATTCACAAGAGTTTTAGTTGTACTAGTTGAAGAAGTATGTCCGTACTTCTGTTGGTACTTTCGTGTTGCGCTGGCTGAGGTATATATATCATCTATAATTGAATATTTCATTATAAGGTTTTCTATTTCTTTCCTCTTCGTCTCTCTCTCCGCTGGATTGTTGTTGTTATCCTGTTTTACTGGAGGTTCTGGATCTTCTGCAGGCTTCAATTCCAAAGGACGGAGTTTGGCTCTTGTTGAGGTTGTATTGCTTGTCAGTACATGTCGAGACACAAGACGATCACCTTGTTCACTGTTTCTCATTCGAGCAGCACGGCCAGGATGGCGGGGGAGTCGATTTACATTTTCATTCTTCGAAGTTTGTTCTTCAGTCCGCTCTTCCGGTGCTCCCTTATCAGGTAAATGGGCCGACTTGTGACGTGTCGACCGAATATAGTTGGTATTCCCAGTAGCAGTTGTGAAACGAGGTTTATATTCGGCTCCATACTTCGTCCGATACGGCGTCTTTTCTCTGAACTGTTTTCCTTCGTCCTTCCGCTCATTCATGGTCCTCATAATACTAACGTAAGGATAAGCCTTCTCAGCAAGAACCACACTGGTGGCACTCTTCGCTAAAGCGTGTGTTGGTCCTGTACACTGTTCCTCTCTTGAGTTATCTTCGTTTTGCCAGTACTTGGAGTATTTTTCAAGGTACGCCGCATATTTTTCTTCCAAAAGCGCCCTCTCCCGAGCGCGTTCCGATCTAGTTATAGATGTAGAAGTTGTAGTGCTACTGAAGTCTGTCATAATGTTAGACTTGGTTGGTGCTACTGTGAGTTTAGTAGCAGAAGAGTCAACACCTGGGTTGGCTGAAGGACCACGGACGCGGGTGGTAAGACGGTGGATGAGGCTCGTGCAGGTCCGGACAACGTCGGAATCAGCTAGCAGTTGCGTCATGCTGCTCGTCGCAGACCGCGTATATTGACGCCGCGGCCGCGACGCCGCCATTGTCTTCCTCGATCACAACACAACACTTACGATCAAACACTACTGCTCAAATGATATGAAACAGATAGCTTTGGCTATGTTCTGACCACTGGTACTTCTTGTCGCCTTCTGGCCTGGGGACACAACAAGTTGAGGTGAGAATACACGAGTTTCTGGGGACCTGGATTCCTACGTTGCCACGGTCCCCTACCTGCACTGCCATCGTAGTCGGTATTGAAAAAAAGAGTTGAGTCTTTTCCTCAAATAACCTCTCCCTCCCTGCTCCATACAGCGAACAGCAGTTTTGGAGGAAACGCTGAGTTTGTATTTACAAACATTAACTAGAGGGGAATAATAATTGAAATATGGCAACATAGCACGGCGGGATGCACCTAAAGATACCACGGTAAGCCGGGCTGGGAAGGCGCACTCACACTATTCCCACTGCCAAATATGTCGCTAAAAATAACAAGCTGAGAGCAGCAGGCTCAGAAGACAAGCTGCCAGAACTAGGGAATGCAACTCCTACCCACTTCATATAGTTCCGGTCAAAACACCTAAATATCTCTTTGCTTCCTCTCTTCAATGAGCAATGAAGTCCCATAGTTAAAACTCATCACCTGTTCCGTCTTGCCTTTTAACATGCCATGTGATTGTCCATATCTCTAAAGCATCTCGTGAACAATCTAAAAATAACTAGATTCGTAGGTGTCGAGCTTCATTATATATGGTTTATTAAGCGCGAAACGAATCTTGGAATTTTACTTCAAAAACTCATTCGTTAGCTTCAAGAACTCTGTCTGCAGCCCTTTGCGTATTTCAAAATTTTGCTAAATGAAAAGCCTTTACTACAATTATAATGCAGCGTTTTAGAGCTAAGTACAGTAGTCACTTTTCTCTTTCCCCGTTTTCTTATGTTGTTCACTATAAAGATAGTTGATCTAGTAATAAATGTCAAAAGCTGATAAAATACAGCAAATCTAGCGGAAAACAGGTTTGGAAAAACTAGGTAATTTAATGTGTTACAGTTGTTGAGGTCTTGATCAAAAGTCTCAATGTAGCAAAACTGAGAAACTGATTATTTAACTTTTATTCTAATGGTTGTAGAAGTACACTAAAAATTCACATAAATCTACAACAAAAAAGGATCAGTTCCTGAGCTTCATTTCAGGATTTAGGGATTAGATTTCCGGGCTTTCGGCATCTTTGGCCATAGCCCATCACATATGTGGGATGTTTCTCTCCGATTACACTATTCGAGGAAAGGGAAGGAAGGAAGCGCCCTGGGACCTATGTTACGTACCATCCCGGCATTTGCCTGCTGTGAATCAGGAAAATCCCAGGAAAACGTCGCTCAGGACGGCTGGCCTGAAAAAGCTTTTACACTTTTCGATCGTGTACTCACCGGGAATCGAACCAGGAGCCGCTCACACCAAAGGCGAGGGTGTTAGCGACTACGCTACGCGAAGCCACTCTGAGCTTCGTGTAACTTTTGATCAGGACCTCGAAAATTTCAACATTCATTAATCTTAATCCATTTTCCATACGAAGACTGTGGATTCCTTTCTCGCCACTAATATATAGAAGTTATGATCTTATAGGGAAAAACATACCCAAATACAGGCAGAATATTGCAGCTCGCCAGAGAAATAGGCGCCCCAAAGAAAGGCAATTGGCTAGGGTAATATAAAAGGCTAAAATGTGTAGAATAAATGTATTTATGGTGAGCAGCCATTTCCTCTAAAAGTGCTTATCACAATATAGAAGTTAAACGAAAAAATATATCATACACATCTCTACCTGTAGTAGCTAGCAGAAAACGAAGCTGAGCACTTTATAAAAGCAAATTCTGCGGAAAAAAAGTAATAATCTTTCGTCAAAAACTAGCAATATTGTACAATTTTAACTTCCCAATTGCCTCACGATATGGAAATTAAACATGGAACCAAGTGCACTGAATCTATGTGTATTAAGCTCAAGCTACCTTCCATATTTTCCTATTCTAATCACAATGGACTGAACTTGACTGTATTTCACGATTTGCTACTGTATTTCACGATTTGCAAGTAATACCTCATAACTTTATGGGCCGAAAATAAAATAGTAATAATAATAAACATACTTCAATTCTGTAATTCTCAAGTATAAAGCTTTTCGTGCCAAGACACGTTTTCATTTATTTTTTAGAAGATGTTTTTGATGCAACTTCATAAACATTCACACGCATTTCACGGCGTATAATTCTAAAATTAGCTTTGCTTCAGAATGCCAAATGATCCAGTCTTGTGTTTTGTACGTAAGACCTAGAAACTGTGACAATGAAGGAAAATTCCACTGACGATGAAATTGTTATGTTGATATTACAGACTGTCGTTTTCCTAACTGCTTCTCCAGATCCAAATATATCCAGTAATCAGTAAGTTAGGTATTTTATAATCAAGGTTGAAAACCAGCAATTTATAAAAAGAGTACATAAGAATTAGACGAAACATTTAATTTTGAATACCATGCAAATATAATTTCTTCCATCCGCATCCTACCTCTGATAATACATTTTTATAATCAAACCAGGAATAATGTCTCAATTACTGAAACTACAACTCATCGAACTGTAATATAATTTTGTCACATGCTACAGATAAGAACCTAATACATCATGCATGCGCACGTGATGACGTTACTGTCGCAAATCTCAGATTTGAGTCGCAGCCTGATATACTAGTAGACGTACAAAAAGTATTGAAATTCTTATTATGAGACGTAAGGTATTATACTGTAAAGGTGAGTGAGCTTTCCGTAAAACTGTGCTACATTTTACAAGTTATTTTGATAAAGGTACAAATGATGCGCAAGACAATACAGAAATTTCTGCTGTTTATGGGCAAGATAAGTTATCAAAGCATCAACCACAAAACTTTCAGTCGCTTTTCTTCTGAAAATTACGATATCCAAGATGCTTCTGACAATGAACGAACAATCTCAGCAAAAGTGGATGATATTCTAACAAAAGTGGAATAAGATGGGCATATTTAAGGAATCATAATATCGCTAATGACCTAAACGTCCATCACCACACAGTGTTAAATCATCTAAAGAAAGCAGATTAAAAAATTATGGACGTTTCGGTGCCTCATGATCTGACTCAAAAACACACTATTGAATTTCTATCTGCAAATCTTAATGAAATTTACAAGAACTCGAGCGGTTGAACACGAGTCACGAAAGGGGATAACCTACACTGACGCCGCCCAGGAAGATTGTGCTGTCTATTTGGTGGAATTGGAAGTACATCGTATGTCACGAGCTGCTGCCGTCGGGTAGAATGGTAGACTCGGGCCTACGCTTTTGACAATTATTGCGAGTGCACCTAACAAGAAATGACTGGAACTGATATCAACAGAAAGGGTATCCCATACCACACCGACATCTAGATCGAATAAATCTTAAATAACGGACCCGTCAGAAAATGAAAGAACTTTTCTGAGAAGTTTTAAATGAATTCCGCGTATAGCACGAACCTGAGACTCATTTGTTTCGGTCTCGGTAAAACTCCCTGAATTGTACTGAGTTTCAAATCAGGATTGTGAAAACTACGAGTCATATTTTCTTCACCAAAAGCTATGAAAGTTTTGTGGCGACAGAATTGTGTTGCCGGTAAAATGGCAGGTCATCGAACAAGATAATATACATGCGGTTTCAAAATTGTATTTTAAAATCACAATGTATTTTCAATTCTGACCTCCAAACGGCTGGATACATTTGAGACCACCTGTGATCTGTCAATTGTTCGTTAAACTGAACTATAAGATTAACCAACTAGTGACGTCATGGGTCAGGACTTTTCTCTCGGTAATTCGCGTCTGGATCTCACTTGTCAAACTTGGTGACCTGAGAGACCCGGACACTCCGATCACCCAAAAACAGCTGAAATAACTTAACAGCCATAACTCTACAGAATTACTGCTGAATTTTACAATGGATTAATGATAACTGCCTGAGCTCGAACACACATGATTTTAATGTCCGGTGTGATATTTCTTAACCAAGCTAGCATGCCTGGTCTATTTCAAATATAACTGTATGCTTATTCGTTTTGCCATACTAAAAATAACGCAGTGATTTTGAGCATAAGACTACACAAGAAGATTTAATATTTAGTGATATCTCATATTCTACCTAAGTTTTGTAGGCTCGATCGATTAAATTTTGAAACACGTAGCTTTTCATTTTTTTTATTTTCGCGCGTTTATACTGGCAAGACACTGAAGTTATCTTTCAGTGCAATACTGGGGCACACTGACGACCGAGAAAGGAGGGGGGATCGGAACTGCTCAGTGGTACAGCGCTTACCTATGGCGCGTGCCTGGTTTGATCCCAACTCACGTCAAGTGGGACAAACACCGTATGCGGAAATTTTCTCAGATCTCAGAAATTCTTCCGTTTCCTTCCACTTTCATCATTCCTCCATTATCATTCACCATCACAATCTTCCCTGGCGTCGGTGCAAAATTGTGAGACGTTAAGTCTCAAGAAAAATAGATTTCATGAGAAGAGAGAATCATATTAGAATTACGTCAGTAGTCTCACATCTGCTCTCCACGTATACGTATAAAAATGTTTCTTGCCTCTGGGTCACGAAGTAAAGTGTACTATAATTGTACTATAAGTGTATTGAATTCCTGGGAGGTCTGAAAGCTTAAAATCTTTGAAGTATTTTCCGATACAGTTTCAAAAGCACGCGAACAAACAAGATATAGACATCCTAAACAAACGTACTAGAAAATACATTTGCACTATGAGTACCTGGTATTTCAGTATGGTCTCCAACGTCTATTGGCTAAAATAATCTTACTACCTATTGTAGGAATTTATGAAGCCAAGAATGTTCACAAAACTAAAGCACTTTACTGAAATCTAATAGTGCCAATTTAACATCCGACGATTATGCTCTTCAAGCTGAGAGACGATGATTAAAGCAAGTGAATGATGGAACAACATTATGGGAGGAAACAGGAGTACCCCGAGAAAACCCATGGACACGATGTTGTCCACCACAAAGTTACTTGGGCGGGGATCGAACAAGGACTCCATGCACCAGAGGGTAAGCGCTCTACCAATGAAGCACTTCAGCTGAAAATGCAAAGATTCGTAGTTATCGTGAAGACATGTGATAAAAAGATGTATGTATGGCCTTGTTTTCCAAAACGAAAGTAGATACTGGAGCCGTTACGAAGTATCTACACCAAATGTACTTATGGTTAAATTATTTCGGAACTGAATCCATGAATAATTGTTTGAGAGAGTTAAAGACTACAATACAATGGTTTTATTTTAACAGTAGATAAAGTAATGAAACTAAAGGTTTCCTATTAAAATGGTAAAGTTTTTTAAAAATGGTACAGTTCATACGGTAAAATGAAAATGAAAATAAAGGTAGCTTAGGAAAGAAATGTAAGAAGTGTACTTATGGGGCTTTTTTCATTAATTTTTAATGATGTACCAGATTATTATTATTATTATTGGGTTGATTATATATTATAACGTAGCATTAGAGCTAATTATGGTAGAATGTTCGTAATAATATTTGTTTCCTGATTGCACACAGCTGTATTATTAGCTAATTAAGATACCCCAGCAACGCAACTGAACGGATCAAATAAAGCTGAGTACTACAAGACTTGAATTGATTCTATGAGGGTGTTACGCGACGAGTTTGGTCGAACTCCCTTTCCTTTATTTTTAGAAGGAAAAAATAGGACACAGTGTTTGCACATTTGAGTGAGTCTATGTTTATCGTTTTAAATATCGAGGTTAACTGTTTTTCGAACTGACATACAGATACTTCAATCGCAATTCCGATCATACTAAGTCGCACGCAAGTGGACTTATCGGGGGGGGGGGGGGGGATATATAGTTTGTGAACTTTTTCTTTAAGATCTGGACAACTATGTTACTAATCCATGCCAACAAGTACAGTAGCCAAAACAATAAGCTAAGCGCCGAGTGTGCTTTGTAGGTGTCTGGGTTCAAGCTGCACTAGTCAACTCGACCCCTCTTCACTTAAAAGTGAAAACTACAGAAATAAACTCGTCATGATCTAACAATTAGTAAGGAATAGGGGTCGATCAAGGTTTACTAGTATTCCCGTTACTTTTTATTTCGTAAAACACGTTAATTTTGAGTTTCCGGTGGAGAATCACTTCCTATGCAGTAACACTAAGTACAGATTCCAACAATCTCAATAACGAAATTTCTTCGTAACAGTAACCACTTTCACAGTACTGAATGTCCTTTTATAGGTAGTTGTAAAGTGGAGATTGTAACTAGTCTAAATTTGATTTCATAAAAATAATTTCGATGAACCGACACGTAACACTTCCTTTTAAAGATACTCTCAATTAATATTACGTAAACGTCAGCAAATGTTATTGTATTATCTTTAAAAAAATGAATAAATAAAAACTATGAAGTAAAATAATATTGTTGAAATGCTGTACACTATTCGGAAAGCCATAAAAAAATTCAATCTAAAACCAAGCAAACAGTGATTAACACTGAAGCCTGAGCAATATTGAAAGTTGTCCAGAGAAAAATTTTGTTTAATGATATATTCTATATTGTTGAAAATATAGGAACAGAATCTGCACGACTCTTTCAAAGTTTAAAAAAAAAAACTTATTCAAAATATGAGAAGGAATGTTTAAATGCAATTAATTTTAGAGTACGATATGACATATCTCCACAACCGGAAGAGAAAATTATGGTCCAAATCTAACATACAATGAAGACCTAAAGCTAATGACTACCTATTGGTTTATGGTTCGTCCCAATAAATTCAGAAAGCTATGAAAAATCAAAACTGATCTTCAACCGCAAGACTTTAAATACGACCATATATACTTGAAGAGAGAATATGTGCGCATGTGTGTTAAGAGGATAAGACCGGCGACGTCAAATTCTGTGTACTTTGAGCTAGAGATAAGTTTCACTTATTGCATTATGCAAACTGCCCACAAGCATACATTTAAAAAAAAATAAAAATCGCTGAAGAATAGAACAAAATTATCAAACTATTTTCAGTAATTTTCATGTTATACTATTCAATCGCCAAGTCAATAGGACCAACGGCCAAACCAAAGTTTACGATTAATGCAGATATGTTTAACACCGTGCTTTGAAGAAAGAAAAAATCTTGCGCTTTGTTTAGGCTATGTAGGCCGGTCACTGACCAATTGACATCTGGTATAATGAACCGTAACATTTCTTAATAATATTGTTTTTAACTTTCAACCAATTCTACTTGTAATAATAGACAGCTTCATGGCGTTCGAAACCAAGACGACCCTGGTCAGCCAAGTTAACACTGTTAGCTGTGTGATGTACGATCAACAAGCACATCGGTTACTACCGCTATTTATACGTGAGTCCCCTACTTCTTAATTCCAAGTAATTATTATGTCACTAGTGAATCAATATTGAAAAATTCTGAATTACACTACGAATCGAATACTAAAATGGCATGCATACATTCGGCTAACAAAGAATACAGTACAACACTTACAGGCAACTTTCAAGGAAACTACGCAGAACAACACACGTTTTCATTACTGTATATAGTTTTCGCCTAAAATGTATACGAGTTTGTCAAAATGTATGACGCTATTTAATATAAAGAAAATATTGCGGGCAAAGCGTAAACTAACACGATTTTACTTTTATGTCAGCAACATATTAAGTGAAACTATTTGTACGTAATTATTTCTACAAGTACTTGCATATAATCAAGTAAACTAAGTAAGTATACAGAAATAAAGAGAAAGTTTTACGGAACTTAATCATGTACTTATTTTATATCATTGGACAAAGTCTTGACAAATCGAAATAAATATACATATAATAACTAAGAAAGTGTATCGTGTTCTGATTTGAAAAAGTGAATCTTTAACCGGTCAATTATATTTTTAAAGGTTTCCAGAAAAATTATCCAACTGATAGAGAAATTGATTAATTTTTTAAAAATGCAAAAATGGCAAATAATAATTAGCAGCTTTCACATCTTACGCTGTTAGGGTCATATGACCACATAATTATGTATCACACTATTAAAAAAAGAAAAGACAAATCTGTGAAAAGCTAAGTTAAGTTTTATTTCAACGCAAAAAGTGAACTTCATGTCGAGGAGTTAGATGCCATGCATGAAGACCAGCTACTCGTAAGACCCATGCAACCACACTACCTCTCCCTCCATGCACTGGATCCAACCAACATGCCCCCATGTCCAGGGGCTAGGAACCACCACAGTGGAATCCACTGAACACTGTGGCCACCAAGGAACGCCGACCATATCATTGCTCCACGCGACACCGGACGTCTCCATGATTAAATGACCTCAAGCATAAACAGTGTCGCCGCCTGGCGGCCACAACTACTGACACCAACAAACTCAAAAATTACCGACCTGCTTCCATCCTGGACCACGATCCATTCCCATGGTTCCAAGCGCCTATGATCTCATTCTTGGCGCAAGACCATTTCTACGCCGACGAACTGAGTTAAAAATAATCACAATACTGCCATCCTCGTGAACACTTCAGAGAAGTTTAGATTTTGTATAAGGGGTCACATCACGACCTTGACAAACTGATATCTTGATTATTCTTTAATCGTATTTATGTCTCAATGATATAAATATCGTTGATAAGTTTCACTTTTCTCCTTAAAAAATTTATGCTAATCATTTGGAACCTTTTCTTCGAGAAATAAATGGAACTAAAGATAGTTAATGCCTTTGAACAGCAAAGCAGAATAAGTATGTAATAAAATCTTTAACCAAATGCACTTGAATCGAACAGCCAATCAGTTTTCTCATGATTATCACATACTGTTACCAGCACAGTGGAACTGTGACATAAAAAGTTTTTTGTATATCAAAATGAGTGTCCTTAGGAATACTTCACTTTTTAGGACTTTGATTCAAGAACAGTAACTATCACAATACATGGCTATGGAAAAACTATAAGTCACAATCTGCGCTCTAGGCATGTTTTAATACAATAGATTTTTTTCTTTTGATTAGTAGACGAAGAACTCATGTTGATCTGCCACGGCCTTACTAAAATGTTTTCACAGTTCGTATTTGCAACAAAAATCTCCACAAAAATAATCTAGAATGGGAAGAGGCAGATAGAAGATTCTTCAATTTCCAAGAAAGTGTCGACATTTAATTATAGAGCTTATTCGAGGTGAAAATTATTTTACTAATGAGCATGCTTATATTTCAAATAACTCTTATAATTCAAGTGGCCAACAGTCATACAAACAAAAGGACTTGTGTAGAGACATTTCCACATGTTGCAATATTTATCGCAAGCGTGGTCATACATCAACACGTCGTTCTGATTAGTTCTATGGCATTATCGAACACATCCAAAAGCGTGCCATTTAATTGCATTGTTTCTTGAGTGTGATACCGCACGTCGTTCCGGTATGTAAATAATATCGAATACAAATAATATATCATATACGTGAGAAAATGCCACTTTAAATATATCTGATTCACAGACATCCGAATCGCATACGCCAAAGATATCACTATTTATGAAAATTCTTTAAGAGATCACGTCCATTTCATTATCACTTATTAACTAACTCAAACATTTGATGTGCCAATTTCACTAATTTCTCACGAAGAGAAAAGTATCTACCTATTAAAATGCTACAATAGCAATAAAAACGCGTGGTTTTCCCTGGGCTCCCCCGTTCTCTCTCACTTTCATCATTCCACCATTTCATTCGTTTATCATCACTGTCTCCTTTAGCCTAGCCTACACAACCGTGGGACGTAAAACTAAAAGATTTCATTTCATTTTATTTTATTTTAAAAAATTTTGGGGTGTTAGCATGATTGAATCATTAATGGGTTCCCTAGATTTCGCACGTGCTGGAAAAGTAGAACAAAAGAAAAAATAGACCCATTGGGGAATGTAAGACAGCATTTTCAGAAAATAAGAGATGCTTGTATTTAAAATCCCAGCTTTGATGAACAAATGATGATATTTTACGGAATCTGAAAATTTGGCAATACGTTACAGAAAAATTCAGTTCAACAGTAACGGAAAACTTCATGGCTTTACTCTAGATTTTCATTTGCGTGATGCTTTTGTTGGATTATGTGGAAAAAAATAACCATAATGAATTTACTTATAAATGCAAGAATAGCCACGATTAAGTTTCATTAAGGGTTGTTAAAATATCAATATGAACAAGGAATTTATATTTCATTTTTATTTTATTAAAGGAAATAAAATTTAGGTTTCTATTAATGGCCATGTTTGATTTATATATAGCACTGAGAAGCCTAAATCCGCAGCTGCCTAAATTTCTCACTTAGTTGAAAAAGTCATGCACCAATATCTATAACACTAGTTACTTTCTATTTGGCATCTTATTGACGAATAAGCCCATTGTAGCATATATGCCACATCCCTCCCCCACCTCATAAAACTGGGTAACGTAAAAAGTCCCCAAATTTGTTATTTTTTGAAGTCTCCTAAACAGAGAAACTGATTTAACATGTTTTACAAAACGTACTATTTGATGGGCCGCTAGAGGATATATTGTCAATGAGAAATACGTATCAAAATTAGTATATGGTTAATAAAAGTTATACATAGTTAGTATGCTCCGCTTATTTCGATTGTACTTAAATACTCTGGTAAGCAAATGGGTTATCGTATCGTCACAAAGTGCCTCAACGTGTTGGTATCCAGCATATTGTAAGTTCCAACTTATCACAGCTTTAGCTATTTTAATGGAAACATTTACAATAAGTGGACGGACTTCCCGGAAGTCGACTGCGGTCTACATTTCAACGGATATGACTAGTCGGGTGCTACTAATGAAAATTGGGTACACTTTAATGAAGTCCACGTATACACAAACACATGAATGTATCAATGCTGTTAAAATTCAAAACGAATGAATGTTCGAATAAATTAAGAATGTCGAGAAATTTGGGCATATAAGGACACTAACATTACTCATTTACCGAATGCATCTTCATGAATACGTTAGAGCATTCTGCAACCCATATTGCTATCTCTATAATTCGTCGTCTCTACTTGAAATCCGAATATTTTTTAAAAATCCTTTTATTCAAGTATTACAAGGGATATAAGGAACTTTATACTTACACAGACTTCTACGATTGAAGTTCTACGTCCCACAATTATGTCCTTCAGGTTAAAGGAAACCCATTATGAACGTGAATAATTATAAAATAATTGGTGGAACAAGAATGTGGGAGGCATGAAGCACGACGCTCTCCATCAAACTCAAGTGGCCAGGGATCGAGCCAGAGACACCGCACCAGAGCGAGTGCTCTACCACTGAGCCAGCGTGTCACCATAACATACTACTGTTTACAAATGAGTTCATACATATTTACAAGCGATACATGGCACACGGTGGACTCTGGATATGAAAATGGCGAGGGCCCATTTGTCCTCATTCTTAGTAAAAAAAAAAAAAATGAGGATGAGAAATTACAAAGTACGTTACGTATACAAAAATACTGTGCAGCAAAGGTTTAGGGGCCAAAAGTGATATGATTAAAAAGTTTTAAAAATAATCTTCCACTATAGATATGAAACACGTTTATGTCAAACAAGTTGAGTAACTTAAAGCGTAATACTTTTATACTTTCTGATGTATTCTGGAAGAAAAAAAAAAAAAAACTTCCACTGTACAGAAATGCACACTGGATAGAAAATTGGATAATATATAAAGTATCAAAAATAGTACGTTTACTAATAATCTGTTCTTATCACCAATTATACAACTACCGATACCGACTTACCCAATCGTGTTTCCTAGGCAAATGTGAAAATACTTCTTGCAATAAGTTAAATTACTTTAATTCTGACGTTGGTATGCAAACTCCTTAACTTTTACCTTCGCATTAATTATTTCATTAGTACCTTCTAATAATAATCCACACTCGAACACTATAAAAATTCCTTCATTTTGCACACCAATTAAAAACTATAATTATCACATTTGAAAAATAATGTGTAGTTTTGAAATGTAATGACTGTAGTATTTAATTGGTGAGCCTGCACTCTTGATCACAGACAGTTTGATTTAAAGAACGGTGTGACTTGATTTTGTACAGAATTTTCAATTGTTTTTCAGTTACAGACAAACTGAAATGATCAGCAAGATGTATTATGACACCTTTACATACACACTAATCATTGCAGACAGGTAGCAGGATAGTCTTTCAAGTATTGTAGTGTAATAATCTAGAAAAGGATACTTCCGTAGGTTAGTGTAAGACTGAATTCAACGCGTTTTTTTTTTCTTCCTAAGAAGCACTGATTATTTAATAAGAGTTTCAGTGATGCTTTGCAAAGCGAACCACTCTTAGCAAGCAGACCAAAAATTGCTATAAATAGTTGTGCTTAAAGTCCGTTATATATATGATTCATTCGTGCAATATTCATATAATAATATGTTTTGAATAGGTAATAAACTCGACGTAAACTTAAAGTACTATCTGCTGTTTCTAATGGAAAAACAAATACTATTTCGTTCCTTCTGCCTTCAATTGGAATCTTATAATGAAAAATGATCTTAATACTGAAATTTATACTTATGATCTACTGAAGTTGAATTATTACAACTGCAGGAGCTCTCAGGACAGTTTTTCTCCGGCTGATAGAGAAATAAGTAACTATACAGTTAAACCTGCCGAGTTGGCCAATTGCTCAATATATTTACCTTTCTGACAGTTTCCATATCTTGTAAGAAATGCATCACGAATTATACTCTACCCTGTCAGTTGTTGATGTTCATGGTATCCAGTTATATTTTATATTTTCCCATTGTTCAGACAGTTCATCTGTAAATATACTAAGGCGAGTTTTTTAACACTGGCATTATGCAAAAAAGCATGAAGGCTCGCCATATTATGGAAAGTAAAAGTCCATTGCATTCGATGTCCTCTGCCAACGTTCTATGTAGACACAATCACATGAAAAATGAGGTTACACCATTTAGTTTTACGTCCAACGTTTATTCTGTGTAGACAAAGGAGAAGGCCATGATGAAAATAAATGAAATGCTATGAAGAAAGTGGGAAGAACTCCGAGAAAACTCAAGCACATGGCGTTTGTCAACCATAAAGCCCACTTGGCGCGAGATGAGATCGTATGAGGGATCCCGACCCATCAGATATGAAGCTGTACCACAGAGCCACTGCGACTTCAATCATATGATTATAATTACAATTATCCGTCCAGTGTTTTCTTTAAGAATGAATATTGACCAACATGAACAGGTTTTAAGGTACATCTAATCCGTAGAAATCAATTTAGATGACACTGTCGGAGTATTCAACGTCAAATGTGCTGGGTTGTAATAATTAACTTGACGTGACTTATGACATATACAAACATACGGAAGTATCCAAATAAAATTTATTTTACATGGCGTGTGGATTTCAGTGCATAATACTCACCTCTCCTTGATTACTACTCACGAATTATAGGGCAAATCCTCTGAATCTGCTGGTAAAAATCTACTTCTCTCATGCTGCGAACTCTTAGGACCCAACGGCATCCACTTTACATCTTTTTTTCGGATTTCTTTGATCTCCAAAGCTTTCAAAACAAGAACATGTCTACACATATTCAGAGGTCTGCACTTGGGGGCTAAGAAAGAATAGATTTCCTTCAACTAAGAACATATTATTGAAGTAATTCATTCTTATGATCTTTCGTTACATGGAAGCACCACTGCTTTTCAAAACAATTTGCATTTGCATAAGTTTAAAAACATCCTACCTTCTTACAGTATTTCAAGGGGGCACGACTGTTGCTTATTGACGAGCGCAGACCTCTATTTTAAGTATTACACACGCAGTTCAGCACACAGTTTATTATGCATTTTACTCGTTTTGTCTTGTATTACATAAAGTGTTTATATAACTAGATATATTTATAAACTGTAGTGGTAGTTTTTTCTTATTACCCGTCCCATCCGAACAATAAATACATACAAAAAACAATGAATTAGAAACAAAACCTCAGAACGATCGAAATGGCACATAAACATCCTCACAAGAGTAACCTGGAAAAGTTCTTTAATTAAGTAGGCTGAAGTTTTTTTAAAAAAAGGCCGTTAACTGCAGGCACGTAATAATAAAACTAAAATCAATTTTGACATCTTCCAGATTACTCCAACCACAAATTAACATTAAATTCCTTCCATCTTATACAAAAGACTAAAAATTAAAAAAGCCCTGGTTTAAAAAAATATTTTTTTTTACTGTAGTAAGTGCGTCATTTGTCTCTTGTGTCTTTACTTTTTTTCTTTTTTTTTAAAGTGCTCCTCACTGAATTTATGACGCTCATACAGTGAGAACAATTTACGCTGCAGGAATCGATGTAAGGCAGGAAGTCACATGAAGAGAGAAAAAGGACAAAACAGTTTCAGTAGAGGAAAGGAGAAAGGTAAAATTTCAGCAAGGGACATTGATCTATGAAAATGACAGTCGAAACTTGAACCTGAGTGACAGTTTTTGCTACATTATAAAATTGTACACGCCAATATAATCAATTAAAAAGGAAATAATTTAAATGAGGTTCGCAGAAAAAGCATGCACATGACGTCTTAAGGAACACAATAAGAATT
Organism: Thermobia domestica; assembly: GCF_964235325.1. Lineage (NCBI taxonomy): Eukaryota > Metazoa > Arthropoda > Insecta > Zygentoma > Lepismatidae > Thermobia > Thermobia domestica. The sequence continues at coordinate 298,301,515 of NC_137457.1, read as the reverse complement.
TGTTTTTAAACGAAAATGTATGCATTGCTCTAACTTATGACCTTCAATCTTGTTTACTTAAACCATGCTCAAAAGTAACTTCGAAAGAATCAGTTGTACTTGCAAGAATTTATTAAATAAAACAAGCATTAAAACTTTTTCTACAAATACTCTTTGTGTGTATTGTTACATGCAAAACATGCAACAAAATAATAGTAACTTTCCTTACTAGTATTACAGTGGAACTTGTTAATTTGGCTGTAACTTAGCCTCATTTTTGTGGGGTTTGTGTTTTCCTGTAGGATACATTACTTACAATTACTGTAAGTTGGCCATCTATATACACTGGAACTAAACTGCATTACAACTTTTAACGCTATATTTATCCATTGATTACCTAAACTGTAACTTCATTCTGTTGTTTATTGATCGCAGACTATTGCTGTGTATAAGTTAGTTGGCAATTGTGTACTCGGGACACAGAACAAATAGAAATGAAGTAGTGGTTACTTGTGAACAGAAGTTTGTTCCGTTGACTATGATGTTGAAGCAATAGTTTCCTTAGAAATGAAATGAAATCTTGAAGTTTTACGTCCAATAGTTATGCCGGCTAGGCTAAAGATGATGATGATGAGTAATGAATGAAATGGTGAAATGAAGAAAGTGGGAGGAAATGGGGGAACCTGAGAAAACCCCCACACACTGTTTGTCCACCATAGGGTTCACTTGGAGCGAGCTGGGATCGAACCAAGGATCCCATGCACCACAGATGAACGCTCTATCACTGAGCGACCGCGGCCCCAATAATTTCTTTAGACTAGAGAGACTAGGTTAGTAAGTAACAATCGATAAACCTTGGCCAGAACAGCACACATTTCCAGTGGTGCAAGTTACTTACTTCACTGAAATGAATATCCCGCTGTGTTCGTCGCTCTTGGATATTTTCACTTCCTGCAATTTGAACTTATATTCTAGGCATTACTACTGTATTTCAAGGATCAATAATGCAAAAGGTTCCCACGAGATTAGGAATTTCTATTTAAAGACAAAGTTTTTGGTGCAGTTCACTGTTGTCACCAAATGCGTGAACAACCTATGATTTTCATAGGTGATCACGATCACTTTCTGCAGAGCGCCCCTGATCAGAGTTACGCTTCCTGTCTAATCTTTGCTGTATGAATATACATTGCACGAAGCAGCTGAAGCCGGCTTTAGCTTAAAAAGGAAGGGAGGGGCTATTTAATTAACATTTTTTCCCGTTTAAGTTTCATTAATATGTCCTTTAAGCTAAAGTAAACTGAGAATTAAAGTGAATGATTAAAATTAAATTTGTCCAGTCCCACTAGAAATCGAACTCGGGACCACGAGCTCCAAAGGTACATGCGCTAGCCATCAGACCAGCACGACGGCTATCAACGTGAAAACACAGTGAGCTCGCTCATAACTTTACAAACTTATTTCTGTATATTCAGGTGGGTTCTCAGAATTATATCCACACTATTCTTATTCAACAGTTCTTGTTGACATGTCAGAAAATAAATGGAACTTTACTTGTTGCAAAAGATTCTTAGTTGTATTTTTTCGCATACAACGTAAACATAAATACACGAGTATAAGCAGGTACGTCGTAACATTCCTCTTCCGTAACAAGCGAAGTGCCGACTACAATATTCACAATCATTTCATTATATTATTATTATTCTCATTATTATTGAAATTTGCTGCCTATTGGACACACTATGAGCACAAGGTACTATAATATCATATGCAATACCACCACCTGTGACCAATTAGTTACTTGGTTACTTATGTTTAAGACCTAACTTTATTTTAAACTGGGGGGCCGCGGTAGCTGTGGTAGGACGTTCACCTCTGGTGTTTGGGGTCCCGGGTTCGATCCCAGCCCCCGCCAAGTGAACTTTGTGGTGGACAAACACCGTGTGCGTGGGTTTCCTCGGGTTTCTCCCGTTTCCTCCCACTTTCTTCATTCCACCATTTCATTCATTACTCATCACCGTCTCCTTTAGCCTAACCGGCATAAATGTGGGACGTAAAACTCAAAGATTTCATTTTAAACAGCATATTTATCAACGGTGAAAATTTACTTTAGAATTTATGCATTTTGTATAAATTGGTCGGTTCTCAATGACACAATAATGGCCAACAAACTTGGTTTCAGCGTACTTACATATACAGGGTCACCAAAAAGTGAGCGTACCTTTTTTTGTCGGAAAGTACGGGATGTCCGAAAAAGACTACCCTTTTCTGTATTTTTTTTCTAGGTGCCTAGTGTGTAGAGAGAGGTGCAGTGACAAGGACTGCTTTTAGATACTCCCAAGTTTTGATTAAAATAAAATACCTGCTGTTCCCAAAACCACATTATTTTTAAGATAGCGCCCACACAACAGAAGGCATTTTGTGCTGTTGAATACGCAAACACAATGTCTGTTATTACAGTTGAAAACTTTCGGCGACAGTTTGAGGTTGATCCACCTAACGAGCTCCATTAAGCATTGGCATACACAACTCACGAAGACAACTTGCCTATGCAAATGTAAAAGCACCGGCCGCCCTTCGCATCCAGATGAGAGTGGATGGAGTTCGGCAATCCTTCCATCGAACCCAACGAAGTACTTCTATAAACGGGCCATGAGTTAGTATTGTCCCGCTCAACAGTGCGGGATGTTCTTCGTGAACATTTGAAATTCAAGGTTTACAAGCTTCAATTTGTGCAGCCACTCAATGACGATGACAAAAAAAACTTCGCACTTCCTTAAGTTTTTGCCGCCGTTATAAGAGATATATTGATTCAAGTATGAGAGGAAATTTACTATCGACTAGATATTTGCCGTGTTACGAAGGGCGTTTCTTCTTATACGGTTACGTTAATGGAATCTCCAACCAGGAGATCCTTAGTGAATGTTTAGTGCCATAATTGGAACAAGCTAGTATCCTCAATGCTGTAATCATTCAACATGATGGAGCTCCGGTTCAATTTGAAACTTCCGTTATTTGAATTCGGCGTTTTCACAACGGTAGATTGGCACAGGATTTGACAAGTATTTGGTTCCTCTGAGTTTCATCAAGGAGTTAGTCCGAAAACACCGCCACGACATAATGAATACGTTGCGAAAAGCTGTCCAATAAGTCTTGCAGGATGTGACGCTGGAATATATCCTCAAGCAAACTCCAGGACATTGCACAAAATTCAGCTGTGCTACCGTAATAATCTAGAGACTTCAGCACTTGCGCGAGATTCAAACCTGGAATTTCACGTTGCATAGATTTTGTTCAAGTTATGATGAATCAAAGATTAAATAAGTGAAGTGTACTAAATTATGCACAATCAATATACATATTTGCAATGTTAAACCATTGGTAACAGCGGTTTTCAAGATGTAGGCAATTGTATAGATCCCCAATCAAGTTGCTGTAATTGTTATCACTGCACAACTGTTAACAGAGCGTTACGTTTCTATTGTAAGTAGACTTTGAACTATCTACAAGCAGTGAAGACAAAATTTTAACTTCTCTCTCCTCTGTCGTCACAAAATTAAGATTTCTCATTACATCGCATTCATCACTTTCACGGAACTTCTTCCTGTATAACACCTGCCCACTTACACATATAATTTTATCCTTTCTGTATAGTTTTTGTAATTTAAAGCCTCAACAAAAACTACTTTTCAAAAATTATTTAGCACTAATCAAGGATTATTATCCTACACGAACCTTTTCATAAATAGATGTCTACACAACCGGCGTATTTCAGAATAACCTTAAATGTTTCTTATTCCAAAAACGACATAATAAGGGCAAACCTTAAATAGTAGACCATTTCTCTACGACTAAATGCTTTTCAAGTTTTTCGAAAATCTGCAACGTATTTCTAATATCAAAACATGATAAATACAAGGACACAAATAATTTGAAGTCTACCCGTCCCTCCCAAACACGTACGATTAAAGATTTTAGAATGTCAACAACATTCTCTTCAAGTAGTTATCTTTTCCTAGTACATGTAGCATGCAGATTAAGTATTATTCACTACATACACATTGTCCTCACGTGTAAGGAAGGTTTTCCGTCATTTAAAGAGAAAAAAAAAATCACTGAAAACGAACCGGAAAAATTTTACTTTGTTTAAACTACTCTTTTTCTGTATTTTAAAACTGGAATTCTCAATTACATGAATGTCCAGTTACTGGGTAGAAAAAAATATTTCGTATTCCTGAATACTTCAATCATTATTTACTACTTAACGTCTTTTTTTCAGTACAGGGGTTATGATCCCAATTTACACGTAATTCTGGCAACTTCTCTGCTGGGATCAAACTCAGGACCACTTACAAAGCACGTACCCAAATAACTCTTACTGAGCATTCCGTACTAAGCAAATCCTAACTGAGGAGTTTGATTTATTTATATAACTTGTGCATTATTTAGTATTCACGCTTATGGAATTATCGTGCAAAAGTTAACTAAAATAAGAGCCATGTACATATATATAACAGCAAACTTATTTGAAAATAATAAATGAAAACATCAAATAATACAAATGAAAATTTTGCAAGCAGACAAAACAGTCACTCAAGTTTTTCAAGGATCTTTCTGTTCTGTTTCTCTTAAACTGTCTTTTTTCCTGCAGCGTATTCTTCTTTTAGAGAACTTGTGATATTTTGCAATACTCACCTGACTGGAGGAATACGAATGTCGACGGTGATCGCGATCGCGGCGTCTATGACGTTCCCGTTCTCTATGATGATGTCGGTGCCGATGATAGTAGTTCGAACTGGGAGAACGGCGATGGCTTCTTTTGTACCTGCGCTCGGCGCTGGTTCCTCGTTCATGTTGTCGGCTCCGCTGAATTCTTTCATTACTGAAATAATATAAAAAAGCAAGCCAAAACTGGTTAATATCTAATGTCAAGGAGTTACTCTATCTCTTAAACCATCACTGATCTAATGTCGATTTAAGATCAAAATTAATTACTTTCTCTGACAAATTTCTAGTTCGTAAAACGCTGAGTTGAAAATAGAAAACTAATACACGCGCCAAGAACCCTACTTTACTAAAACAAGCTAGTCCTCTAAGTTTCAATTTAAATACGTAACGCATACACCCACTTCAGATTTCACAAAATACTGCAACCTACCTAAAGTATTACTATTTTTCCCCACTGTGTGTTTATGTGCATGTATGTTCGTACCTATTTCAAAGGTATTAAGCTATTGCTTACTGTTGAACAAGTCCCTCTCCTAAATATTGAACAAGTCCCTCTCCTAAAGTGAAGATTTTTAAAAAACATTTCATGAATTGTTCGAAGATTTTTTTAAAAAAAATCTCATATCAGCTTTCTTGAAAATGAAATTTTTAAGTCTCGAAAGTTTGAAAACGGCATCAAATTTGTTTTTCAATATCGAGTGTTTCCATGTTTCCTAATTTTAGGAAATTGACCCCGAGAGGGGAATTGTGAATTATACTATTATTACGTTCCTTTTAAACTGCTTAACGCATAAGCATGACAGTTGGTATATTTGGGAAGGGGGTTGATTCACTATATGTAACGTTCACTAGGACGGATGCAACATGGCAGATACGGAAAAAGGAATTTTCAGTACATGCGTAATTTCCATATTTGCGCAAAAAGTACTGTGGATTACCAAGCTGCTATTGGAAAAATTTTCTTCTGGCCTAGACGCCACAATAATACAAATCCAGTTTGATACTGTTATTGGTATTATTAAATATTTTACTGGAGTTAAGATCAAGATCCATGCTATAAAAATTAGAACTACTAGCAGGTAAAAGCTGACACAAAATTTTAAAAAGGTGACGGAATCATATATCCAGTCACCACGGCGACCTGACGCCCGAGATTTTTCGGGGCTTGTAATTGGATTTTCTGAGGGCAAGTAGTGGTGAAAAGTCTTATAAAACCAAAAATAATTTTGTGGTCATAATGGCAAACTAGTTATGGATTGCTATGATTTTTAGTATAATGATAGGAAATCTCGCTTTACTCGCAAACAGTTTGCTTTCTCAATTTTTTTCGAAATTCCACCAGAAAGGAAGAATGTGCGACGGAAAAAAAAAATAACTATTATTACGAGTCATTTAAAGCGCTAGACGCACGAGATTGGTAAATGTGGGCCTTTTCTTACACCGAATATACCATTCGCTTTTTCGAATTCAATATGGTTGACAGAGAGGGGGGGGGGGAATTTTACAATTACGAGATTATCCTATACCGCTGGTCGTACACGTATGTATGTGGTCTCTGCTACTACACATCACTCACTCGCACGCATTCTATACCTAGTAATACTGACAATCCGAGCACATAATCCATATCTCGAAAAAGTTCTCATATTTACCGCAGTGAATGTTCTAAATTGCGAACATTACTTTCCTAAACAATCAAACTTTTATGTCAAGATAAACCTGATGAATGACAATCGAAACGATTATATTCCTTAAAAACATTATCCGAGTCAGTAAGTAGTAAGCCTTCCACATCAACCTTGTTTCGAATTACGCCTACCTGAATGTGGAATATCAATGTTGAAAGAAATTGCATGAAGCAGAAGTTATACTGAAATCATTCTTTAAAAAATGCATACAACCCATAAAAAGTCTGTCCATCAGTAAATGAAAGTCGGCACTGATAATTTATATCTAGCTTGCTGGAATCTCAAGAAACATGCCAGCTTTTTACATGGCCAATGTTAGTTCAGAGTCAATTTCATGCCCTTATTATTCGAAAGTAATCACTTGTTATATTTCGAAAACAATCAAGAGTAAAATCCAAACGGAAACTCCACAGATACGGGTAGCACTGTGGATTCGAATACATATCTGTGGTAAACAATATCCATTTGCCATATCCACGTATATCTCCCAATATGTAGGTACAGTAGTCTTTTCTTTAGATAAATAGCAACCCATTCTCAAGAAAATGCTTCAAAATAGCACTCACTATACAGCTTGTTATACATATTTTCATATACATATATTTTCTTCCATTTTTTAACCAAAAACTTTATGTAACATTAAGTTCAAGGGATGATTTCATATTATCCAGATAGTATTCACTGATTTTTGTTTTAAAAAGCTAAATATCACAAATATCATGTTAAGACGATGCTCATGCACTAGCATCTAGGGATAATGAAAGTTTACGAAGGCTAACTTCAACAAAACTAGTGACTTAACTTCACATACTTACGAATCACACTTTACACAAGAATCGCCAAAGTATTCGAAAACCTTATTCGAAATATTCATTTCTTAATTTGAGAAGTCCCTTTACGAGATTTTCAATCAAGGTCTTAAATGAGAGAGAGAGTTATTTAACAGATTACAATAGTTTAAAGTTACCAAGGACTATTTTCTTCATCTCGTTCACCTAAAACACAACAACATTCGCTTTGGGTCGATCCCATTATCTTACTCTTTCACAAATCCCCTGGTAAAGGAAATACTTCCGACAACTAAGCTGCTTCCGGGAAAAGACTTTCAAAAAAGATAACAAAACACTATCTTGGTCATTCTTTTATATCATATAATTTGCGAATATAATTTTACTGTCAACAGCTACAGGTTATTAAACATAGCCATGAAACACTGCCCATTTAATCATGGTTCCATATTTATACAATCATGTAATTGCAAAAGCTTGTAATTACCAACTATTGCTACACTATAGAAACAAACTATTTTACACAAATACGTCATATTAAGCAGTATAGCAATCTTTACTATGTTTCTCATATATCCGGAATTGTTTAAGAAATCAAATTGCTTTAAACGGCACTGTTTTTGTTTCTCTCTCTCTACTGAAAACCATATAAGTTCTTAGATGTAATACTTATCTAAGCATTTTTCGAAGTAAAGTCTTTTACAAAAGTCAAGTTATCAATCTATTTGATCGTAATTCCATCGCAATAGTGTCCGACGCTAAGTTAGTTTCAATGTGCATTGCCCCGTCCTCTTAGCTGTTTTTAGTTGGAAAATTCTCCAAAATTTGAATGACTGTGATACTGTTGCATCCTTAAGTTTGCAACACTGAATAATATTTTTTCCCCGTTTAACATGTAGATTTGAAAAATAAAACTTAATTTCGATTCGAAACATTGATAATTTGGTGATACTACAGAGTATGTCGAACTATTTCCGCCTCGATATTTGCTTCGTACTAAATTTCAGAGTTTATCACTCTAGAAGTTACAAGAACACAGTAGTTTATATACATAAAACCACTTCAAAAGTTATTTTAAAATCATCCAATACAGTATTATTTTGAACGAGGATGTGACAAATGTTGGAAATTAGACAGGAAATTATTATGGCGTCATAGGTTGAGCTGTTTTATTTCATTTCACAGTATTGTGCACACATTAGTGTTGCCAAGTAGGAAATTTAATTTTCCTTGTATCACTTTATAGGAATATTTTTAAAAATAGTACAAAATTCAAACGTTTCCAAACCAAGCCAATTAGCGAGAAATAGCTATATTTTTTATTGTAACTATAACACCTTTGTAAATTTCTCAACAACGTAACGTGATTTGAAAAATTTTGAAATTAAAGGAACGAATACTAAAAATTACAATTGATATATTAGGAAACTATTATCACATTAAACACAAGTCAATAATTAACTTCTAGTAAACTCAAATCGACCCCCAAGAAATATGTTCAAAAGCAAAAAACTTCCTTACAACATTGAAAGAAGGAAAATAATGTGCATCTAGAAACTCTGTCTATGGAATATCAAACTATTGAAATACTAAAAGTATGTATCAGTGGCGTAAAACATACAGCATGCTTTATTTGTGTATTATGAAGAAGTTCGGAGAAAAATTGCTATCAATTCAAAATAGCTCATCTGCCAACGACTAATACGATGAAATTCCTACTGTTTCATTCCGCTGCTAGTACACAGATATGTGAAACTACATGCACAAAATATAAATAAAATACGGTGCAAATCGATTTCTCTACTAGAAAAGCAGTATTCTTGAAAAATAAATACAGAAGACCCCTTTATACTAAATCTTCTCAAAGCCAGTATATAATACTTACCAACGAAAACTGGAATGATCACTATATTATTTCCATTGTAAAATCACAAAATGCTATATTGTTTTACACCAAAATATTTGGCAATAATAATAACAGAATAGATTTTCAAAGAGCTTAGCTATTTCAATGCACCTAACAATGAAAAAAGATGGGTAAAAGACTGGCCTTTTGTCGTCGATGATAGTCAAAGTAAGTGTTCATTAAAGTCAGTACACTGTGTGTGTATATATGAAGTTTAAGCATAAAACTTTACATCTCTAAGATGCATATGAAAAATATTATAGTAAGTTAAATCAAGAACCCCACAAACAAAGCACAATTGATATTCCTGAAAGTTGATATTTCAAACTTGCAACAATTTTAGTATGAACTACACTGCACGAATGTCTGTCTGTAAGCTTATTGCCTCTAGTCTTTACGCAAACAAGACGTATAATGGTTCATGAAGAAACTCAGTAAAATTGTTGTTGCAAGTTCGAAAGAATGTCTAAACTGGCAAACTATCAACAACCATGCTTTGTTCCCGAGGTTCTTATAATTTGCTACAATATTTTTCATATGCATTTTACAAAGATGTAAAGTTTTATGCTTGAACTTCGTATTCAGAAGACATACTGACTTTTATGGATATTTTTACTTTTCATGACTATCATAGGTGGAAAAGACCGATTTTAACCACTTCCTTTGAATGAGAGCTCAATAATCCCTATGAACGTACTAATACCAAAGAGGTATGACAAATGCCATACTGTACTATCTTCAATGAACCTCAATTTTCTATTGCAGGAGCAGATTATGATGGCTGGCGTAAGCGGGAACCGAATGACTTAAAAATGAGTCCCTCCTCTACCATATGCCACCTATCTCTAAAAATAGAATGGATAAAAGGATGTATAACTGAGCAGAGTTTTACGAACTTCATGCCCTTAACTTTAATAAAGATGGGAGTCAAAGTGACTAAAAGCATGAAGGTGGAGAAGGAAACAATACTACAGTATCAAGACACTGACATATCTAGTAGCGCACAGCATTAATCTCTGTTAGAAATAAATCCGTACAAAAATCTCACTCGGATTTCTGTAACAAAGCAAAGTACCAAACATAAGGTGAATAAATAGTGGAGAATCATTAAGTTTCCTGGAAATGTTCGCGCATTACTACATGCAAGGGAAGTTGGAAGATTCAGAACAGGAAATTAAAAAAAAAAAAAAAAAAAAAAAACTAGATACCCTCCATATTTTATAGAGGTATACACTAAGTGGTCATACAGGTATAGACGGAGTGGAGATTAAAAGATGTTCTATTCCAGGGAGAAGCACGAATGGAGTAGAGACAATACTTGGAAAAGTGAAAGTGATGATCGTGACAGATTAATAATTATTGATTTAGACTGAAGCTGTGTCGACACTAAAAGTTACATCTTCTCGTCAGTTTTCGCGATCCGTGGCTCGGAACTAAGAGCCTCTGCAATTAATTTACATATTGTGGGAAATTGACATTATAATCCATTGGAGGCACCCCGTAAAAGAATGTAAGAATGACTGTGTTTATCATGATTTACTTATCGAAAAATCAACAACTACCTAGATGGTGATGAGTAGAATCCGGATTTTTATGTAATATCAACCCCCTAAATATGTACATAAATATGTAACAAAAATCGCTTAAAATGAAAGAAATATGTAATATTATATAAGAATATGTAATGTTACATATTTATGGAAACGTAATATTAACATGCGTATGAGTATGCAATATTTAAACGAATTATGAAGATAAAAAGGAAAATCTACTACACTTTATCCTGCTTGTTCCAAGTCCCCCAATGAAGTGAAATGTTTGAACAGCTGAAACAGCCATGCGTCACTGACGTGACTGATTGGAGGATAATAAAAATCAGACGCGAATGAAGGAAGATGTGAATCGGCTAGAGAAACAGGAAAGCCCCGAGGAAAGCAATGCATACGGCATTTGTACGTCAGAAATCTCATGTGGTGTGGTGTGATCCCGTTTCAAATCTAGAACCTTTTACACTAAATGCGCATCCGTCACCATGGCCCAATCTTGAAATGAATTATACGCAATATACAAATTTAAATACTAAAAGCAACTTAAGACGAAATGTATTGTTATATATATATATATATATATATATATATATATATATATATATATATATATATATATTTCATGCAGGGAAAAGCAGTCCTATATCCTTTAAACAATACCAGCTGAACTAAGATTGAAGAATATTTCCACTAATGAACATTTTTAATTTGAAATAAAGTACTTACAAAAGATGTGCCTGCAGTTCAACTGTGTGTTGTTGTTGCACAATGGGTTACAAGGTACTTTTCCAAATGATCAGAAGTAAAATTTTGTCGGCGATCGGATAAAATATTCTTGTATGCAGAGAATGACCTCTCCACATCACATGAAGCAGCAGGAGCGTATTTCAACAGAGGGATGTAGTTGGGGGGAAATTTCTTCAAGGGGGGGGGGTTCTTTCACCACTGAGAATCACACACTGCCAATATGCTGTCGTAACCCGGGTACAGCACTGCATTTAGTTTCTTTCGAATTTTTTCTCCTGCATCTCCACACACACACCTTGTAGCAGTCTCTGCATTCTCTATGATTTCCATGGATTCCGGAAGAGGCCGCCCAACAGTCTCTAGCTTTTTAATGCTTGTAGGTAGCCAACCAAAATTGCTGTCTATGTATGCGATATCACACGCTACTTTTGAGTCAATAAACAGTTTCTGAGCAATGCCAACTGATACAGCAGACTCCGATGGAAATGAATGAACAACAGGCTTAATATTTTGAAACTGTTCATTGTAGAAATGTACTGCCTGTACCCAAGCGCCCCATCGCGTTAGCACAGGCTCCGGAGGAAGTGGCACGTCTGGCAGTTGATCTCTGTAAACTTGAACACGTTGTGGCGCCTTAAACATTTTTTTCGTGGAAGAAACTAGTTGATTAACTTCGCAAAAGTTGTCTCTCACCTATTCAGCAACACGCTGAAGAGCATGGGCCATACAGGTGAAATGAATTAAGTGAGGGTAAAAAACTATAAGTGCTCTAGCCGCTTTTAACATGTACGCTGCACTGTCTGTATAGATAACAAGGACTTTTTCTTCCTGAACTACTCCTAGCCACAACACTTTAAGACCATCGTTTACAAAGCGAGCAATCGTGGAATGATTTGTGCGTTCCAGAAATTTACTCGCAATAAGACAGGATTTAGATGGAGCATCTTCACTTAACTTTCCAATCACTAAATTTGCTACATAAAGTCCCAAAACGTCTGTTGTTTCGTCCACAGAAATCCAAATATATGAACTACCTATTTCTGCCCTAATGGTTAGCTTCCCTATAACAAACTTCGAGATAACACTTTCGAAGAGTGGATTCGTCAGAAATTCGACGCCCGCAGAACTTCTCCAGAAAAGCAAGATATTTTGGCACTTGAACTTTGTTCCAAGGAATGTTTGCTGCTATCATTGCTTTTGAAAAACTCACTGACTGAAGTACCTTGATGCATTTGTGTCAAGAGTACTTGTTTTTCAGTTCGCAAATTTATATTTCTTGCATGGAGTGCACTTCGTACATGTTGTTCTAACTGAGATTTCATTGAACTTTTTTTTTTTTTTTAAATCACACACTTGGCACAACATCACTTTACCGTCCGTAGTAAACGCATCATCGATAGTTACCCACGACCGCAATTTCGCGGACAAAGTTGAGGCAACCGGAGCCATTTCTAACTTCGACGGTCAATAGAGAACACGTGCATTTTGCAACTGCAATACTAGAGTACTGTCCTCCTGTCATTCAATTGAACAACCGAAGTTCTTTGAAAGCTTAGGTTACCTGCTATGATATTGCCATTGTCGCCAGCTTCTTGGAACGAACTCGTGCAGTAAATTCCTGGAAGAACACTAGCATACAGTTTTAACTTGAATTGCAGGATTTGCTTTCATCTTTATTCCCGTCCGACCTCCAATAACAATCAAATAGACTTCATTTTAGGAATTTCCTGGCCAGTCTATTGTCAGGCACGTGATCTGTCTTCCTTCAGAGTTGAGAATAAAGGGCGCTGCTAATGTACTCCGGAGGGAAGCGAAAATTCTGCGAAACATGGTTTGACAAATAAAAAAAAAAAAAAAAAGAAAAATTTCTCGTTCGGTAAAGAAACGAAAAGACAGACATGATAAAATTGAATCTAGATGCAAGCCTTGCACAGTTGGAGGGTTTATTATTTTTATTTTAAAAAAATTTCAGTACACGCAAAATTTTAAGTTTTATGTAAAAAAAATGTAGAAACCATAAATATATGTAATATTGGTCAAAATATGTAAAAAATGAAACTTGAGTTGAAGCACCCTGTAGGTGTAAATCACAAACATTTAAGGATTTGACGAACCTACATATGAAGGAAAAAATATTTAATTACATACAAATCCCGACATTAGTAATGAGAGTTGTATTTCCGAAATAGCCGACATGACGTTTAAAAACATTACTATGATCGAAAGTACCAACCTTATAAAGCTTAAGCTTGAAGACGCTACGTTCTCACGGGATTTGTAAACATGAACAAATCGGTTACAGTTATGTCGTACAATAGTTTCATTTAAAAGGCATAACCAATCAATATCAAAGCCGAGCTAGATTCTACTCTGGGAGAGCGAGTCTGGTCCTTCGTTTGCAACAGTAAAATATTGGGTGGCAGAGTTTAAACCAGGCCGAACTACAAAGACGAACACTGCAGTGGTCGATTAAATGAGGTGATCACGTTAAATATGGTGAAGAAATCTACAAAATGATATTTGATGACTGTCGAATGAAAGTGCAAGAGCTAGCAGACATGGTAGGAATTTCAAAAAGTGCTGTACATTGCATACTGACTGAAAATTTGGACATGAGAACGCTGTGCGTGAGATGAGTGCCGAATTTGCTCACAATGGAACAAACAGCTTGATGTTTCAATCCAGTGTTTGGCGATGTTTCACGAACAATCTGCGTCGATTCATAACCATGGATGAAACATGGTCCATCGCTTTACACTCGAGACGAAGGAATGGTCAAAACTATGGACTGAAAAGGGAAAATCGGCTCGAAGGAAGGTGAAGACAGTTCCATCTGCTGACAAAATCGTGGCGTTGGTTTTTTGGGATGCGCCTGGGATAACTTACATTGATTATCTTCAACAAGTAAAACAATCAACGGCGAGTATTTTATTGAAATTTATTGTGTTTTCAGTGATGAAATAAAGAAAAAACGGCCGCATTTGGCGAAAAAGAAAGTACTGTTTCATGAAGACAATGCATTAAGTTTACACATCCGTTATCACTTTGGCCAAAATAACTAAGTTGAAGTACGAACTGCTTCCTCACGTACCCTATTCGTCAGATTTAGACCCCTCGAATATTTTCTTTTCTCACACTTAAAAAAAAAAAAAAAAGGATTGGTGGTAAAGGTTTGCCATCAATAAAGAGGAAGTCTGCAGTTATATAATTGCTATGAGAAACTCGACGGTTTACACTATCATTATGGGTGACGGGAATGCGGGAGTCAGTAAAGAAAAAACAGGGAGGTGCATGGTAACTGGAACTAGGTACAAGAAATCGAAGTAAGGGGTTGGTAAATTTTTGTATATAAAATAATTTTCTGTGCATTACATTGACATGGATATCAATGACTGATAAGGAAAAGTATCTAATTAACTGCGTTCTAATCCTGAAAAATGAAGGCCATATTTAGAAGCGGGTAAACCCTGACCACAACTACATAGTGGCAAAATTCAGTCTACCCTGAAGAAAGTAGTCAGAAAGGCAATGAAAAACTATACCTAATATAATCACGAATGGTCGAAAAAGCTGAAGAATTAGAAGACATGTCAAAATGAACAAGCGATAAAGAGAATCAATTGATAAAAATTAAAGCAGTAGAAGTGGTTGGTATAAACACCAGTACGAAAGGAAGTGGAAGAATCTTAAACAAAAGTAGGGAAAAGCATGTGTAGAAGGCTTAAAAATATAACTTCGAAGAGAAACAGACATCGCTAGGGAAAGGCTACATGGGGGAGGGGTAAGAAATGGAAGAACTGAAAACACGGGAAGAATGATATTGTATACAGATACAGCTGTCGTAAAGATAATATTTAGAATGAAAGAAAAAAAAGAAACACGAATCCATATTGAAGACAAAGGTTGAACTACCACCACACCCCTTAGCACTCGGCAACATCGCGTCAGAGCTTGCGTTTTATTCGTTTAGCTGAAATGCCAAGATGTTTGTCACGGGCTTTAATAAAGTCTTAATGGTGTTAAGTGCATACCCCATTGATTCATATGGGGAATTATTTCTATTTTCTTTGAAATGAAGTGAAATTTTACTGATATGATTTTATATTCAAGTTGAGTTAAATATAAATATTCCTCGCTTTTCTAAATTGAATTTGCATTACATATTGACTATTAAATATTAAAACTATGTATAACAAAATTTAATTTTCACCAAGGGATATTAAAGATGATCTGAAGCAAGTAGTAAAATCAAACCATTAAAACTAAAGTTTATTTCAAAGAAAACAGAAATAATTTCCCATATAAATCAACGGGCTACAAAAAGTGCATGTATTCAATACCGTTAACAATTGGAACATTTGACACGAACTCAAACACTTGCGCAAATAGCATAGGTTGTTCGCGGGGCTTACTAGAGCCATCGTACTTTTGGGTAATGAGTCACATGTGCGGATCCTTAATAGTCACTCCTCTAGTAGAAGTTCGTCAGTAAACGTCAAATTGTGTGTGTAGAGTAGTATAATGAGGAGACACATCCGACTTCAAAAGAGGAACAGATCGTAGGGCGAATCTAGCAAGTACATCTGTAACTGCAACACTTTGTGACGTCTCACGAGCTACAGTTTAAAGGTGATCTGTGCATATGAACAGGAAGGACGAATCACATCCAGAAGCAACTGCAGGGAAAAACGAAGTTGTCTAAAAAGGACGTCATCACATCGACTAGGATTGTTGCACCAAAATGGAAAAAACACTGCATCAGCATCACCGAAGAAGTGAATACACATCCCATAGAACCTTTGTACACGAAAATAGTCCGTCGATACCTGCATAATGCAGGGCTGCTATACCGAAACCTTTAGTCAGTAGAACAAATGCAGCAAAGCGGGTTCGGTTCGGTGGTGCCAGAAGCATAAAATTTGGACATTGGATGGCCAAAAAAAAAAAAAAAAGTAATATTCTCAGATGAGTCCAGCTACAATGTTTTCCAAATAACAAGGAGAGTGTTCGTCTGGAAAAGCTCCTCTGATGCATAAACTCAAGACTGCTTGGTACCGCTTGGTGTGGATGCTATTCAGTACAACACAATCTACGTAGCTGCTGTAGAGAACAATCACACCACTGACCGCAACATCAGAAAAGTTCAACACGCTAAGATCATACCCTTTCATCAGACAATTCTGCTCGCCGTATTTCAGCAAGATAATGTCCGGCCACATGTATCCCGGAGTGTACACGCCTTCTTCGGAATACGACGGGTACTGCTTCCTTAAACTGCACACCTGCCGTAGGCCTATTAACGTGTGTGAGGTATGGTGTGTTCATCACAGTCCTTCTGCAGACTGTGTCGATGTTTTTATGGGTTCGCATACAGGCAGCGTAGGTGATCCATCAGAAACACACCCATTACCGGTTTGATCTGATGCCACGATGCATAAAGGTTCTGATTGCAGCACGCGCAGACCTCACACTGTACCATTCATCATAGTTCGAGTTTTACAATCACAAAATTAATTATTTCTGTAGAGTCACGTAATGGTATAAATTTCACTCCACTTAGCTGCAATTTTCTCTCTCTCTCTCTCTCTCACATACACACACACACACAAACTATTTACTCCAATTATAGTAGGCTAGGAGCACAGTAAACTATTACTGTTTTCACGCTTCTCTGCAGAATTTAGAAACTAAACTTAATGCTATATCCCTCCGGTGCTTGGGGTCCCGGGTTCGATCTCAGCCTCCGCCAAGTGAACTTTGTGGTGGACAAACACCGTGCTTGTGGGTTTTCTCGGGGTTCTCCAGTTTCCTCCCACTTTCATTCCATCATTTCATTTATTTCTCATCATCACCGTCTCCTTTAGCCTAACCGGTATAACCATGGGACGTAAAACTTAAAAGATTTCATTTCATTTTTAATGCTATATCACTTCATCCACATGCGTTTAGCGATTGCCAGACGGAACTTTATTTCAAAAAGCACATGTCTGCTTCCCACAATATCTGTTACAAGCATATACATAATCCTAGCGTTGCGACATTGACCACTACCTTTACACCCCACTGAAACACACACTATCCTCATATACGACAAAATAACCAATATAATTCTACTCTCTTCCAAAGACGATCTCCATCTTGTCTCAAGTATCCACATAGATTGTGCACTTAGTTGAATCGAAAATGTTCTTAGTATGCTTCAAAAATACAAATAATACAAGAAATCTGGTGTGACCTATTTCCTTATGGAAGAGAATCAACATCATGCAACCCACTTTAAGTGTTAGTGACACACGAACTTAGAATTGTACTCAAAACAGGTGCGTCAATTTCAGAAAACTGGGCTGCAACGTTCATATACCAGTGAGTTAGTTTCGTCTCAGTGTGAAATTAAGGTAACTTTTAAACTATGTTAAATTCAATGCTCAAACTTCAGGGAGTGCATATATAACTATTAACTGCAACAGAAAACTACGGATCAAAGAGATTGTATTTCTCGGACGTTGAATCCGTATCAAAACTCCATTACACGCTCTCTTACTGATTTTGCTCTATGGGGATTAATATTAAAAACGGAAGTGTACCTGATGTCACATCCGGCTGCAAAAAAGAAAGAACTCTCTCACACGAAACATACTCTGAATACATATCAAAATCTGCTAACTATTTCTGTTTTCTCAATTGTTTGTTGCAATTGAACATATTTTTACTACTTCCAATTTCAATCGATGGATAAAACTCGAGATGAAACTCATTCTTGGAACGCTGAATCTGTCATTTTTTTTTAAAATCCTTTACCATTTTCGTTCTATGAAAATCAGTACTGAAACCGGCAACATTTAATTCCAATCACTTCCGGTTCTGGCAGTGTTACGGATTGTAATAATATGTTCTCTTAATACGCTGAATCAATTGCTGAAATCAGCTTTGTCGCTATCAATTACCGCTCTTTTATTATGATGATCAACGTTAAAACCGGAAATGGTTGATTTTAACAACTCCCGATTTGAATACAGGGTTAACGGAAGATTTGGAACCTATTCTTTGGACGCAGATTCGATTGACTAAAATCAGCATCTCGATATCTCTTAACGTTTTTGCTCTAACGAGATCAATATTTGAACCAGAAGTACTAGTATATTTCAACCATTTCGGGTTTTAGTAATGTTGCAGGTGGTGACAAAATTGTTCTCTTGAGACGCTGTACAGATTGTAAAAAAAGAACAGCTAGTCGCTATTAGTTTTTGTCTTATGGCGATAAACCGGAAATGGTTGACTTATTTCCGGTTTGGACAGAGAATTAGCCTAGGATATGAAATCTATTCTTGGGATACTGAATCGATTAAAAAAAAAAGAAAACAACTCTTCGATATCTTTTACCGCTTATGCTCTATGGAAATCAGTATTGAAACCGGAAGCAGTAGTAAATTTCAAATATTTCTTCATTCTATAGACTTTTATAAGATAGAAACTAGTAATAAATAACTAAAAAGGTAAAATATTTCACCACCCCAGTGATCAATTACCAAGTAGTAGGGTACAGAAGGCGTGTAATAATGCATATATTGGTATGTAAAAATAAAAAGCGACTAAGTAAGGTGAATATTAAGTAATGTAAAAAATAAATATTCGGTTTCAGGATTATCGAAACATTTGAAGGTATCTTTACATTAGTATGCAAGAATGTTATAACGTAGGACTGGAAGCTTGGTAACTTTTGTCTTTTTTTACCCGGCTACGACAAACTTTAAAGGAAGGTACTGTACGCAGTACAACGTAACAGAAAAATTCTTGCTGTTTTTAACGTCCCACTTGATGCGCTCAGAGAGGAACTACGACTTACGCGCTGGGAAAGCGATGGGATTAGTGTGACTGATCTTCGCCAATACTGACACGTTGCAGATATTTAGTTATCACAGCTCGCCCTGAGTCGAAAAATGGATGTACTGAAGCAACTCATTCGCGGTTTACGCTGTATGATTTCAAGCTTGCCTGTCAGCAGCCGAATCAAAACGTCCAATATGTCAAATTTGGGAAGGATGCCGTGGACGAACACACGGCCATCATTGGTTCCAGAAGTTCAGATCGGGAGATTTGGGCCTTTGTGATGAACTCCGTACTGTGCAATTATAAGTAATGGATGACGAGACCCTGAAAGCAGACACATACAGGAGGATAGCAGTCTAACGTATGAATCTGCCGAAACTTCAGGTATCCGGGGAAACAGCGAAACTTTACCTGCACCATGTCACACTTTGCTTCACACCAAGACCACTTTTGCACTCACGGCACGGTCACGCTATTAGACTAATCGCTAAGTGGTGCATTACGAGCTCCTTCCACCAGGCCACACTATCACTGTGGATCTGTACTCGCAGCAGCTCCAACGGGTGCATCATGTATTGCAACAGGAGGCAGCCTTGCTTAATTGCATATGTGTATTGTGCAGCGAGACCAGACGCGGCAAGAACGACATTCAGCGACTTGACCAGAAGACGTCATCAATCATACTCGCCGGACCTAGTGCCGTAATATTACTACTTGCTCTGTTCCTGTACAACCACCTCCGTTGAAAATATTTCGACACTGAGGTAGACTTGCGGCACAAACTCGGACTTCCTTGCGTCCAAGAACCCCCATCCGCAGCTTGATCACCTGGGCATTGCGCAGCTGCAGGAACGTAGACAAAGGGTGCTTTTTGAGACCTAACAGTGAATACCACGTGCTCAAAATGTTTCTGACGATCACAAACAAGAACTTATTTTGGTTGCCTGATGCGTTCTGTATTTCGTATTTCTATATAGAACCTACGTCGTTTATAGAATTCAATGAATGAGATATCAAAAGCAATCATTGTCTTCGACTGATGTTGGTATATGAAGTAAACACTTTCTGTAGGACAGCGTTTCCCAACCGGTGTGCCGCGGCACACTGGTGTGCCGCGAGGAAATCGAAACAAATTATTAATTCTATAGGAATCAAATTGCAAGACATAGGGGAAAATGTATATTTGTATTTCACATTACTATGAACCTCTACTATAAATCTACAATTTTAAGTTTCATACTGTGTTACTTTTCTGTACATTTTTAATGTTGGAAAACGTATTTATCATTGTCATGACCATTATTGCTTCTTTATTGTTGCAGACTATTTCGTAACTTAAAATTTTAACATATCATTCAATCCTTTCGACAAAGCAAATATGCATACAAATTATCTACATTTGTGTTTTAAAAGTATAGGAGATTGTTTATTTATTCGTTGTTTAGTGATCTTCCCTTTTAGTTAAAGGTTAGATACAGTTTTCGAAAGAGATCAGTAATCACATGGTATTTTATATTTAAAAATAATATTATATATATATATATATATATATATATATATAATATTTTATATATATATGGGTGTGCCGCGAGAATTCAAGTTACACCTATAGTGTGCCGCAAGTTGAAAAAGGTTGGGAAACGCTGCTGTAGGATATCAAATGAAAGAGGTAACTTAAGAGGACTCGATAAATATTTTATGGGTATTTATAGATTCAGAAGATAATAAATATACGAATGAATCACTTATGCAATATACACTCATAGAAAGCATTACTTATTTCAAATATTCACACGTCTCTAATGGTGTGATCTGAAGTACTGTATTGTACAAGGAACTTAATATTTTGAACAAAATTACAAGTGTGCATTATTTTTAATAGATCTGCTAGTGGGACCCGCAGCTACCACGAACATTGACAGAAAAAATCATGTTTAGTGGTGGCAAACTAACTTCTGCACCATTGTCGTGAACTCTGTGACATAGTACGTCTAACGCTTACTTATATACTACTGCAAAAGACTCAGGAGAGGAAAAAAAAATCTTCTGGTCCTCTTGTCAATGAATGTACGAGGGTCATTCAGAAAGTAAAGAACGTTTTGGCATGGTTAAATGAAAATAAAAGATATCAGCACAAAACTTTGTTTACAAAGCAACATGACCTTACTCTACTTTTCTACGTAATCGCTATAGTTGTCAAAACATTTGTTATAGCGTGGGACCAGTTTTTCAATGCTGATGTCATACTCATCTGCCGCCAAAGATTTGAGCCAGACTGTCACTACTTGCTTGAGTTTATCATCGCTTGGTAACTGTTTTCTCCCAAAAATTCCTTAAGTTTCGGGAATAAGTGAAAACCATTTGGTGCCAAGTCAGGGCGGTAAGCATGATGTCCAAAGATGTCCCACTTTAGACGAAGTTCCTGCTGTGTTCGTGCTGATGCATGAAGCTGGGCATTGTCATAGAGCAACAAAACTTTTGTCGACAGCATTCCACGTCTCTTGTTTTGGATGACACGTCGAAGTCATTGGAGAGTTTCATAATAGGCTTCTGAGCTTATTGTTGTTCCTCTTGCCATGAACTCCGTACTTAATATTTGGCGGGATTTTCGATTGGCTCTGGCATTTTGAATCGCTGCAAAAACAAGTAGCGTGACCGCACAGCATTCAGACTCGGCTCAAACTGATGTGGAGGAAGGAGCTAACTGCCGCGCAGTCGATCACAATGGTGGGAAGTAGGTTTCGGGCGGGATACGCAATCGTTCTTTACTTTCCGAACGGCCCTCGTAATTTCATTTTTAATCTCCGCCTCAGTTTTGCATCTTCATTTCTTATTAATCGGCAACATTTCGGCACTGGAGGCTGCAAGGTTTCGTTAAAACCACAGTATGAAAAACGACAGGCAAAATAAAAATTCTGGTGCACAATAAAATTGAAATTAGCATAAAAAAAGCAAAGTGCTTGAAATATATATATGAAGGGAACAAGCAATCACATATCCTGAATTTGCTCTATACTAGTAAGACTTACCTAAAGTTTTAGAAACCCATGAATTAAAATTAATGAAAAAGAACTTGTACGCTTTGAACTAGGATGAATGGACCTAACAATTATATTAACTGCAATTTGGAATAGTTCATCGTCCAATATTTTCAAATTACTACCCAACACTCACTGGTGTTGAACTACTTTTCAAGATAGGAAAAACTTAGGATCGAACACGAGGACAACAAATTGCAAGGAAGCATATATTACCTATTCCAACGTTCTCATGAACACGAGTTAGGCTAGCACACTAAGCACCGAAGTGCTCCTGTTTGCCACTACTATGACTAAGATAACCAATTCTGTTATTTTCATGGACAAAGAAATTTGTATAGTTGCATATATATCCCCCACCCCGCCCTACCAAAAAATATTTACTAAACCAAGCCCCAACACCAAATGCAAGCAAATGCTTAGAACAGCAAAAACTTATAGCATGTATTATAAGAGCTGGTATACGTGATAAAGACGGAACTTAGGTGCAGTACTGTGCGAAATCTTTCATCAGCCAGAACTGAACAAACCCGAACCCAAACAAAATTACATATTTAAATTACATCACTTTTGATTTTTAAATACAAAATATACATACACTCGTCTTGTCATCCATGGGGACGCAGCAGCCAAAACAGGCATTCTTCTATGCTGCTTCTGCCATGTACTGGAAAGGTACAATACATCTTACCTTTACACTTTTGCGAGTTGAAATAAAAAGGTAATCTCGTTCACACACAATTCATACAGTATCGATACAATAGGCAAATTTCAATATTAAATTTAGCTACGCATGTGATGCTTCGATCTCAATTTTAAGTAAGTTGAAAATAAATTAGTTCAGTTTTGCTTATTCTATAGTTCTAATCAACTAAGATGTGTATCTCCCAATCGATACAAATATCATGGTGCAATACATTAGATTTTCCTCTCTTAATGGTGTTTTCAACAATTTGGGAATGCATTTCTTCAATGCATAATTACGAAGTATCCATGCGCCAGCCAATCACTACACTATCTCTAACTAGTTTGATAGGATTATAGAAATCAGGAAATCAGCCACAAGGAATTCCAATTCAGATCGCTATTAGAATCTACAACTACGTATTTGTTGCGTTCATGAATGCAAATACTCCCTATTGCCTGTGACAAAAGCATGGACCCCCGACTTGATTTCTGGTTGATGAACAGAATTTTGTCACTCAATACTGTGAAGCTATGGAAGTCTAAATCAAGTCTGGCGTAGAAAGGCAAAATTAGTAACGATGGGAGTTCTTGTGCTGATCATACATCACCTAATATAGCCGCCTTGCCAGAATTGGCTGCTCAACTACCATGATACTGAGTCAAGATTAATTTGAGAGAGTATTACATGTTTCGTTCAAACAGCAGAAAGAGTAATTTCACGTTTGTGGTTTCAAGCTTGGTAAGTGAAGCATAAATTTTCTTCAAGCTATCACCCATCGCAATTATTACTTTGATAACAGCAAATTTTTAGTGAATCCTGAAAGTGTTAAAATTTACATGTTCAAATATTTTTCTCAGAAGCTACTAATAACGATGGATTCGATTTAAATAAGCTCTGTACGATCCCGCTCAAAAGTATTAGAGCTGAAATTTAAGTAAAATTTTGCTAAATCGTCATCCGAATTAATGTTCTCTTTACCTTGATGGGGAATTTATAATTTTACTGAATGAGTTTCGAATCTCAAATTGTCACACGATATAAACTTGAGATTCGACAACAGAACTTACACCTACTGATTTGTCAATAACTGTACTCATTCGATGGAAGACTGACAAAGTTATGCAAACGGTATACTCGAGACAAACAAAATATCGTACATGATTTCATGCTGGAAATCTTTGATAGACACCATTAAAAGTGGTAATTCTTAATGTCAAAAGTATGATATTGGTGGAGGACCAAATAGCATTTTTTGTAAAATCGAAACTACCAGCACTTTTCAAATACTATTCTTTTTCAGTAACTGTACTTTCCTCTTTGTTCATGTATTAGTATTTCCGTTTTCTGGACATTGGAAATGAATTCGCAAAATATTACTTTACATGTTGATATCAAAATCTGTGCTTAATTCGTACTTACATATACTTGAGTCTGAAATGAAATTAAATATTTCAGTTTAACGTCCCACAATTAAGCCCTTTAACTGGTGGAATGAAGAAGTGGGAAGAACCGAAAATACATAAAGAAAACCCATGAGCATGATGCTGTTCACTAAACTTGCTTGACCAGGGATCGAACCAGGTACCTTATGCACCAGAGGCAGGCGCATTACCACTAAGTTCCCCTACTTGGGAGTCTGGTTTCCCTTGTAACTACTTTTCAATTCTTGCCTCGAATGAATTCTCTTTATAAACTAGTAAAGCCACTTAAAAGCTGAAAACTAATGCAAAGAATGAAGATGAAATAACTAATAAAACTATAAAATGGAAGGGAACGCATGCTCAAGAGATAAGGAACTACTCAAACATAAGGGGTTCATTCAGTAACGGTCTCAGCACAAAAAAATTGCAGGGCGTAACGCAGCCCAAAACATTAAAAATAAATTGTAACTGCTATGCCTAATATCGCAATTCTGCGTTGCGTTAACGCAAACTGTTACGGAATGAGCCCCAAAGTACTATGAACTTCCATTTATTAGGTGCATAGTTGAAACTAACTAGAATCTGATTGCGACATTAGCTCAGAACAATATATTCGCCAAAAGTTAAATTTATACAAATTTATACGTTTTGTAAAATACGTTCAATTCTGTTTCCAGGCTGTTTTGAATAATATGCTAGGTAATGTGCACTAGTACTGTAAAAATTATTCGAACATCTTCGTGTTAATCTGCCTATAAATTTTCTTTCATGAATAACGTGGAAGTGGAGGTAAGTATTTGGGTATATATTGTAATACAAATGACAGTTTTCTCCCAGTTACAACAAACGATACTGTTTTGAATAATATGCTAGGTAATGTGCACTAGTACTGTAAAAATTATTCGAACATCTTCGTGTTAATCTGCCTATAAATTTTCTTTCATGAATAACGTGGAAGTGGAGGTAAGTATTTGGGTATATATTGTAATACAAATGACAGTTTTCTCCCAGTTACAACAAACGATACTGGTATTGCCATTCACTCAAAAGGGTGTTCAAGCAAATGTGTGTATACGAGTATCCATTTTTCCTACCTACTGGACAGTCAGCGACAAAGTTCTTTCCGTTTGATGAAATTTGTTTCGTACGTAAGTTCAGAATGGAAGGTTAAGTTTTCGGTAAATTAAAAAGAATGTAATTTCTGCACGTTAAAGCCTTGAAACTTGGTGGAACTGTGTATCCACCGTTATTCCCAAAATAAATTTTACCACATGGAAAGAACTTCTGTCGCTGACTGTACAGTCCGCAGCAAAAAACCTGCAACATGAGCATGTAAGTTTATTGCGAAACGACGAAGTTTTTTGCTCCAAAATAAGTGTGCAGGGGAGGAAACCGAGGTTTCTCCTGGCCTGACTCGTACCACTTAGACGTTATGTCGATTCCCTGGGGTGTTAGACGTAGTCTCACAATAAACTTACATGCTCGTGTCGCAGGTTTTTTACTGCGGACTGTATAAGCATCCTAACCTTGCCTAAAACACAAACACGCATTTTCACTCAATTTCAATACTACTTTTTACAACTGTGAACATTATACATTACGCAATCCGCACGTAATTGTAAATGTTAAAACATACCTATCATCAATACGTACAATGAGCACAATTTTCGATATCGTTCTATGTCAATGCCATCTTGTATTTACCGAAACCAGTTTAAAATGCAAAATCCCGATTCGGAAATTCAAGTTAATAAAAACGAAAAACCAGTTCCATTAACATACAGCGGTGCCTACTTAACTGTCAGTGACAACCTCGACCAAGGACATGACACACGATCCTATATAATAATTTAATATGACAAAGAACAAAATAGGCATTGCTTAAGTAGAATTTTGCCTTATTCAATAGTTAATCTTCCTACCAAGCACAACCGTCCACCTTTATAGTAATACACTTCTTTTAGAACTTATGTAAATCAGCAGTGCGCTACACTACGAAGTTTAGAAAGAAACGGAAAGCTTAATTCAACACCAGAAATTACAAATTTTTAATCGAATTAACGTCGAAGCAAATATTCTCTGGTACAAATATATACTGACTTGAGTTAAAATTATGGTAAAGCTAGTTATTCGCCAAAGGAAATATTTTTAGATAATCAAGCTACTCCAGATTCTTGTCACTCGTACGTGCAAGTCTAATCTGCAGTATCACCACATACATAGACGTAATCAGTACTCTGCTATAATTGGATTTTTACTTGCCACAGAAGCTTCCAAGCATACGGATCTGGGCTAATCCTCCCTCTTAATATAGGAATTATTTGCCGTTGTATAGTTTATGCAATATAATCGTTATCTAACTTTCCATATTTTTTTTCTTTCAGTATACCGTCTACCACGTTTTTTTTTCTTTTTTTAATAGTGCACTCAATTAGTTTCTTCAAGTCTTCTTTGCAACTTTATTTGATCATTACCGTCATAGGTATTATACCATTATTGGTAGGTCACTTGCAAACTAATAAGTTTCCATACAGCAAGGTCTTCAGCTACTATGTTCGTTTTGACGTACAAATTTTCAACTTTAATGCAGTCCAACTGTAGCCTCTCCTCATGTCACCATACTTTGACACGTTCCTCATGATACACTTCTTTCTCAGCCAATGTTCTAACAGTTTTTCTTTCTAATTTTTTTTCCTTTGTTATTTTTAACAATTTACGTTCGTCTATATTTTTCTCCATACTCATATTTCTGCCCATTAGAGTACAAAACTACACATGAAACATTTTATTTTCTTTCTTTTTTTATTCAAGGACCCATAGAATAACTCTCCATTTTTTGAAATACTCCTTTCGTCATTCCTATCTTTGCTTTTATTTCACACTCGCACTTCATGTTGTCACAATACTATCCAAGTCTACTAGTCATCCGTTTGACTCTTCCCCTTCGTTACTTCTACAGCTAATAGCGACAGGTTCGTCACAATCACCATGAGTTTTACCTTCCTAACTATTTCTATCCCATATAAAATATTGCGAATAATTACTTTTTCTTTTCACATTCCACAACAAGCGCCATATCATCTGCTAATCGTATACACCTAATCATTCTATCTCCTACCGAAATCATTATTTCAATAACAATTAAAATATTACAATACTTTTTCCTCAACGCGCTTCTCTCATACTTTATCCTGGCTTTTGTTTTTCGCTCATATTTCAGGTTCTTACTACGAACTGGTAGGTAATTTTAGTACATGAAAGAATTCTGTACGTAAAATACAAATCTGCACTTTGTTCCATATTAAATTTCCTTATCAGTAACTGACAATTACTTAGTCTTGATGTTTCTTTTAAGCCTCAAGCTCAAGCAAACACACATGTACCTATAACTTAACGTTTCTAATAAGGGAACATTTTATATTGATAGTAGCGTTGCCCAATCAAACAATGTGCAATCGATAGAGGAGTGAAGAAAAGTGAGAAATCCGAAGGTTTACGGGCCGATACCCAGAAACAGGAGATACGGAGGAAAGAAGGATCTAGGATCTTGTGAAGATAGCAATACAAAAGATACAATGACACAGAAAGAACTTCAACATGATTAAAGTAATCAAAATGACATTTACACAACAGTATAGTACGCAATCATTGTACCCACAAACATGCTCAATAACATCATATGCAATTCAGTGTTGCCAACTGAGCACAAAATGAAGTTTTGTTAAATGGCACGGAACACAAATTATAATATGTAAAAAATCTAATTATGAGTAGAACCATACTTGTGAAGTCATGATGTACAGTGTTGCCAACGTTTGAAGATAGGCTATATGAATTCCTACATGAATCTCGGATGTAGAAGAGAACATATAGTGCACGATTCAAACTAATTAAAACCAAAATATGAGGCCATAAACAAGAATATAATCACTGAAGCACGAAAATAAGGGCACGAAAAGCACAGTGTCGAAGCAGGTTTGGCCAAGTGGAAAATCAGAATAGTATCAAACACAACACACAAAATCGAAATAATGCATGCTCTTGGATTGACAATTGATTAGCAAGCTCACTTTTCTGATGCATGTAATATTGTATCACCTCACACATTATTTGTAGTCAATTTTTCACTATTACTGTTGATAAAGCGCTCCGCAGTGTGTTGGTAATGTATGTATTCTTCTACATCCGAGATTCATATAGGCCTATCTTTAAATGTCGGCAACACTGTACATCATGACTTCACAGGTATGTTCTAATCATAATTAGATTTGCTAGATATTATAATTTGTGTTCTGCATTACATATGATGTTATTGAGCATGTCTATGGGTACAATGATTGCTTACTATATTGTTGTGTAAATGTCATTTTGATTACTTTAATCATTTTGAAATTCTTTCTGTGTCATTGTATCTTTTGTATTGCTATCTTCACAAGATTTTAGATTCTTCTTTCCTCTATCTCCTGTGTTTCTGAGTGTCGGCCCGTAAAACTTTGGATTTCTCACTTTTCTTCACTCCTCTATCGATTGCACATTGTTTAATTGGGCAATGCTACTATCAATACATGATGTTTCCTTGTAAGTCATGAGAGTTTGTGCTAAACAATATAGCGTCCATAGATTTTCTCACGCTATTCCCGTTTCCTCCCGCATTCTCATTCTACCAATCCTTTCACAACCATTCCTTTAATTAATTATCCATTTCTTTTAACCTATAGGACATAATGTAAAGTAAATAAACAATTAGCCACGCATATACGACTAATTGTGGAACATAAAAAGACTTCATTTCATTTAATTTTTAATGTGAGATCCTCACATGAGCTTCTACCGGTATGGAAAACTAATCTCCTCCACCTGAAAGCAAAATTAGCTCAAATACATAATAAAAACACTGTTCAACATTCAGTGCAATCAAGCTGATTTCTCACTTCGAGAGGCAATACAATGGTATAAGCATTTAGCCCGGTGTTCATTGTTGTAGATTTTATTACAGTAAACCCGCGTTAACACGAATTCCAAGGGACTGAAAAGTCAGGAGTTCGTGTTAAAAGAATTCGTGTTAACCGGGGACCCAAATTTTATTATTCGAATACATTTTCTCCATACATACGCACTACAGTATACAGACTATACATACCACTACAGTATATTATGTTTGTCATAGAAAACACTAGAGATGGTATCGAGACGAGACTGAGTAGTCTCAGTTCCAAATTCGAGACGAGACCAAGATTATTCTCTGTCTTGATACCATCCACAGAATTGTATCGAGACGAGACTGAGAGTTTCGATCTCGTCTCGATTTCGAAAAGCACTCTTCGGTCTCAAATTCGAGTTAAGATCGAGATCGAGGCTAGTTTCGGTCTCGGTACCATCCTCTGAAAAGTGAAAACACTACAGTAAGTTTATTATCCTATATTCGAAAATTAAAAAAAAAAAAAAAAAAAGTTTCCACGCAGAAAATCCAAGTCAAGTTATAAAATTGATAACTTCGTTAGCAGGGTGAGTACCGCTAGTAACGGAAAGGTATTTATGATTGCTGTCACCAGTTTGGAGTTAGAGGGGAGAGAAGATGTTTTGTCTCGAGCTGTCGTCAACTCGTCTGCCAAGCACCTGCATGTTCAGCGCTTGACGGAGGACAGAATCAACACCTCATAACAGAGGAAAGATTCCTGTTTCTGGTTTTTCTCTTATTTACAAGGCAATTTTCGTCTGTATAAATACTGTATGACAAAAACTAATCTGGAGGGAAATCTGAAATAAGAAAAATGATCTGAAAACAAAAACAAAGGATTGAAGGTTCGTGTTAAATCAAAACCTTTACTGACTCAAGGGACTAAAAATTAGTTCGTAATTCGTGCTAAACGAAATTCGTGCTAACCGATAAAACTTCCTATAAGATAACGTACAGCGATGCCGGGACCGAAATTTTGTTCGTCCTAACCGAGTGTTCGGTTTAAGCGAGTTCGTGTTAACGAGGTTATACTGTATTATTATTATTATTATTTATTTATACCCCAGATTCAGCAAGAACTGCAAAGTTTTATCTATGAAATTGGTCATCAACTTCTTGCAACCAGACGTACGAAATGTTTGTAAATAAGCTTAGAATAAAGATCTCATTATGACCGAAGAATACCATTTGGCTTAATTGTAAGAGTACAAATATAAGATTTTAACAATGTGAGTGGCAAGACAAGGTTTGTTACGAATTCCACCAGTTTCTGGTTTTAATACGCTAAAATACATTTCTGCATTAGAAAAGAAGCTGAGCCAATTTTCACTTCTTTTAAAATTTTTCCCTCATGAAATATTGCTGTTTAGCACAGTTAGATATTAAAATCACATAAAATTATTAATATCAACATTAATTCGACTTTAGGACCAGTATAGTTAATTAAAACAATACAATCCAATTCACTGTTAAGACGCATTGGATTGTAGCACATGTGCAGCCGTGCATCACGCACATACGACTAATAAAACTGAATATGAAGTGCCCTCATCACAACAAAAATATTTGAAACAATAAAAGAAAGAACGTCACACGCGAAGCATGAAATGTAAACCAAATATTTATAATAAAAAGATCACAATGCAAAAGTGGATTTACCATAAATAACAAAATTGTTCTGGAACGCTGAGCAAGAATACACCGTCCAAAGAACAAATGAATATTTGATTATATGAAGTGCTTAAAAGCGATGTCGCACAATAAAAAGGTAAGACTTTCTCATTACATAATACAAAAATAAATTAAGTATAAATAATATTCAAGAATGTCTAATAACTTCTATTATTTGTATATATATATATAAAAAAAAGGACCGGAAGCATCATCACGCAACATCACTTACCAACTATTAGCTACACTGATTTATAACAGAATTTAAATAGAGCGTTATTGTCTATCATATTTTAATATATTTATGGGTAACAAGAATATTTCGCGGGTTCCATTCAGTGTCGCCGCAACTTTTTTGAATATGTTTACAATTCCAACCGGTAATACGAGAGTATCAGAATTTCTGTGCTCCAGTTTGGGCGCTTCAGTGTACTAAAAGACCTCCACGCTGGTTTGACAACTAGCGCGGGCATCTTTGGTGCGCCGTCCTGGGTTCGATTCTTGGTTGGAATCTTGATATTTGAACAGATTACAGCGATTCGGATTCCACCTTAAATTGTAGTGCAGGTCTGATATAGCCTAGTGCTGAAAGATGACGCTGAACTCCAACCAACAGTGCTGCAAGCTGAGTGAGCTGTTTACCAATTCGTCTAGCTCGTGAGAGACAGCCGCAGTGGTCTGTCATATATCGTCTGCACTGACCACTGTTAGTTCACTCTAGCAGGCTATATAAGTAGACCGGCAGTAATTTTTAAAATGAAAATTAGCCCTTAAACCTAAAAAGTTAGCCACTTCTCGTCTAAGGCAAACTATGTATAGATACTTTAATACAAGAAAATACTTAAATTCATGTCTGCAGCAAGAAATATTCGTATTATTTTCATCCAACGAAAGTTTACCACTCTTACGAAATAACTACTATCAATAAACTACTGTCCAAGTTTATTATTATTATTTACAAAACTGTACTTACACAAAAATTGTGTATGTTTTGGCCAATGGTTATTACCATCCTCAGCACAGGTCCTTTCTGAAAACTACCATATATACTCGAATCTACGATGCACTTTATCACAAACCCATACGATTTAATTTCTACTGTCAAATTCTGAGTTGCTTCAATTGAATATCCAGGATGCGTCTTAGAACTGACTACAAGAAAGTGACAAAACTTTTGAAGTTCAGAAATGGGGATGCGTCTTAGATTCGAGTATATATAGTACTATTGCTTGAACTACGTCACCGTTGATCACCTATTCCTACATCCAAACTTCGTCCAGCAATAGTAGTTTTCTGATGAACCTGTGTCAAGAGAGTATTATCATTTGCCGAAACGTACACAGATGAATAAAGAGATGTCGTCATTGGGTAAATACAATAAGTATTTAACATGCATCCTACTAAATCAAGTCAAAGAATATTATATACTATTATAAAAAATCGTTATTTTATATATATATATATATATATATATATATATATATATATATATATATATATATATATATATATATATATATATATACACTCTAGGTAACATTTAAGATATACATCAAGAAAAACCTGCGTGCAGTTAGCCCCCCCTCATGCTAAATTTAAAATTATTTTTATGTCAATCGTTTGATCATCGTTTGATCAGGTATGATCAACAATTTTTAACGTTTGATCAGCTTTACTAACAGAAATATAAGCGATATTTAGTAGGGGGGGCTAACTACACGCTAGCCCCCCCTTCACGTCAGATTCGAAATTTTTTGATGTCAATCGTTTGATCATCGTTTGATCAGGTTTGATCAACAATTTTCAACGTTTGATCAACTTTAGTAACAGAGATATAAGGGTTCCAAAATGGGGGGCCAGCCCCCCCTTCACCTCCGATTCGACTTTTTCTTATGTCAATCGTTTGATCATCGTTTGATCAGGTTTGATCAACAATTTTTAACGTTTGATCAGCTTTACTAACAGAAATATAAGCGATATTTAGTAGGGGGGGCTAACTACACGCTAGCCCCCCCTCACGTCAGATTCGAAATTTTTTGATGTCAATCGTTTGATCATCGTTTGATCAGGTTTGATCAACAATTTTTAACGTTTGATCAGCTTTACTAACAGAAATATAAGCGATATTTAGTAGGGGGGGCTAACTACACGCTAGCCCCCCCTCACGTCAGATTCGAAATTTGTTGATGTCAATCGTTTGATCATCGTTTGATCAGGTTTGATCAACAATTTTCAACGTTTGATCAACTTTAGTAACAGAGATATAAGGGTTCCAAAATGGGGGGCCAGCCCCCCCTTCACCTCCGATTCGACTTTTTCTTATGTCAATCGTTTGATCATCGTTTGATCAGGTATGATCAACAATTTTTAACGTTTGATCAGCTTTACTAACAGAAATATAAGCGATATTTAGTAGGGGGGGCTAACTACACGCTAGCCCCCCCTCACGTCAGATTCGAAATTTTTTGATGTCAATCGTTTGATCATCGTTTGATCAGGTTTGATCAACAATTTTCAACGTTTGATCAACTTTAGTAACAGAGATATAAGGGTTCCAAAATGGGGGGCCAGCCCCCCCTTCACCTCCGATTCGACTTTTTCTTATGTCAATCGTTTGATCATCGTTTGATCAGGTATGATCAACAATTTTTAACGTTTGATCAGCTTTACTAACAGAAATATAAGCGATATTTAGTAGGGGGGGCTAACTACACGCTAGCCCCGCCTCACGTCAGATTCGAAATTTTTTGATGTCAATCGTTTGATCGTTTGATCAGGTTTGATCAACAATTTTCAACGTTTGATCAACTTTAGTAACAGAGATATAAGGGTTCCAAAATGGGGGGCCAGCCCCCCCCTTCACCTCCGATTCGACTTTTTCTTATGTCAATCGTTTGATCATCGTTTGATCAGGTATGATCAACAATTTTTAACGTTTGATCAGCTTTACTAACAGAAATATAAGCGATATTTAGTAGGGGGGGCTAACTACACGCTAGTCCCCCCTCACGTCAGATTCGAAATTTTTTGATGTCAATCGTTTGATCATCGTTTGATCAGGTTTGATCAACAATTTTCAACGTTTGATCAACTTTAGTAACAGAGATATAAGGGTTCCAAAATGGGGGGCCAGCCCCCCCCTTCACCTCCGATTCGACTTTTTCTTATGTCAATCGTTTGATCATCGTTTGATCAGGTTTGATCAACAATTTTCAACGTTTGATCAACTTTAGTAACAGAGATATAAGGGTTCCAAAATGGGGGGCCAGCCCCCCTTCACCTCCGATTCGACTTTTTCTTATGTCAATCGTTTGATCATCGTTTGGTCAGGTATGATCAACAATTTTTAACGTTTGATCAGCTTTAATAACAGAAATATAAGCGATATTTAGTAGGGGGGCTAACTACACGCTAGCCCCCCCCTTCACGTCAGATTCGAAATTTTTTGATGTCAATCGTTTGATCAGGTTTGATCAACAATTTTCAATGTTTGATCAACTTTAGTAACAGAGATATAAGGGTTCCAAAATGGGGGCCAGCCCCCCTTCACCTCCGATTCGACTTTTTCTTATGTCAATCGTTTGATCATCGTTTGATCAGGTATGATCAACAATTTTTAACGTTTGATCAGCTTTACTAACAGAAATATAAGCGATATTTAGTAGGGGGGGCTAACTACACGCTAGCCCCCCCTCACGTCAGATTCGAAATTTTTTGATGTCAATCGTTTGATCATCGTTTGATCAGGTTTGATCAACAATTTTCAACGTTTGATCAACTTTAGTAACAGAGATATAAGGGTTCCAAAATGGGGGCCAGCCCCCCTTCACCTCCGATTCGACTTTTTCTTATGTCAATTGTTTGATCATCGTTTGATCAGATTTGATCAACAATTTTCAACGTTTGATCAACTTTAGTAACAGAGATATAAGGGTTCCAAAATGGGGGGCCAGCCCCCCTTCACCTCCGATTCGACTTTTTCTTATGTCAATCGTTTGATCATCGTTTGATCAGGTTTGATCAACAATTTTCAACGTTTGATCAACTTTAGTAACAGAGATATAAGGGTTCCAAAATGGGGGGCCAGCCCCCCTTCACCTCCGATTCGACTTTTTCTTATGTCAATCGTTTGATCATCGTTTGGTCAGGTATGATCAACAATTTTTAACGTTTGATCAGCTTTAATAACAGAAATATAAGCGATATTTAGTAGGGGGGCTAACTACACGCTAGCCCCCCCCTTCACGTCAGATTCGAAATTTTTTGATGTCAATCGTTTGATCATCGTTTGATCAGGTTTGATCAACAATTTTCAATGTTTGATCAACTTTAGTAACAGATATAAGGGTTCCAAAATGGGGGCCAGCCCCCCTTCACCTCCGATTCGACTTTTTCTTATGTCAATCGTTTGATCATCGTTTGATCAGGTATGATCAACAATTTTTAACGTTTGATCAACTTTACTAACAGAGCTATAAAAGTGAGATAAGTTTGAGAAAGAAACAATGATAAATTGCCACCTACCAGGGGAAACATTCGGTTATTTACCCAGCGACGCAAATCTGTATTCAACATAGGGGGGGGGGGAGTGACGGATAAGACCGTTAGCAATTTTTTTAAGATGTTTAAAATGTTTATGAAGTTGAAAAACAATGCTGTGGAGTATCAGAAAACTAGAATTGTCTTTAGGGATGCGTACGAGACAAGATTTGTGGCTGTCTCGTCTCGAAAATGTTCTGTCAAAGTGATGTCTCGACTCGAAAAACGTATATTTTTCTATTGGAAGAGCCGTGTCTTTACTCGAATTTTGTCAGGCATCGCTAATTGTCTTCAACATTGGGAGACCTGCAGGGACAGATTTGAGGCTATTCTGAGAGGACTTAAATTTCTTCTCACTTTCCTTTGTGGTAATCGGACACAAATAATCATATTTTCCCCGAAACACATTTCAAATCGAATTATTGGGGGAACAGTCCGCCTCAGTTCTAAGATTGGAGGGGACTCATCCCCCCGGAGTTTTGCCAATGTATCTACCTATGCAGAAAATTAAAGTAAATCGTAATTCTGTATGCTAAGATGATGGACCAATAAAAATCTCTTCCCTGAAGGAAAATGAGTGCAGAAAGATGGAGAGTATAAATTCTCTTCTTTTCGTTTCACGTGATTCAAATAGCGCGTTGTTCGTTGTTTCACAATAATGAGACAAAGGGAGTCAAGATAGGTATGTAAAACTAACATGAAAAGTTTTTTTTTTTTTTTTTTTTTTTTTTTAACTCTCTTGGACCATGGAGTAGTGAAGAAACTCCTGAATCAGCAACATCAAATAACAGCTGAAGCATCTTCATGCATCAATTTACGGTAAGTATCGTATTGTGCTCTTTCGTGTACAGTCGGAAACAATAATAAGTAAAGGTAGAGGTATAAGAAACAATAGGTCCAACCTATACTTAATATTGTTTCTGACTGTACATCTACTCTTGCTTACTTCTTACTTATTTCTGTATAATTTCCTTGTGTGGACTGCTAACAAACTTTAAACGTTTAGATACTTGTGTGTCCAAGGACGTAGACATTTCGAGACCTTAGGCGACAAATATTTCGACGTCGCTTGCTCCCCCCCCCCCCTTCGGTGCCCTCACCTTGATGAAACTTACACCTTTCTTAGTATCTGTTAATAATTATGTTTGCAAGTTTCTACAAACATTGGAAATTATATGTTAACGAAAATACATGTTATTATCTTTGCTATTTTATTTCAAAACTTAACTTTCATATTGATGTATGTAATTTATATCAGATTGCACTACTGTAATACAAAAGCAATGCCGAAGGCGTTATTCAGAGGTATATATTTTTATGCATTTTGTACTTTTAAAGATTTTACATAAACATTATTCTTCTCGTGCTAAGCCGAGTACTTCTACCAGTATATATAGGTATATAGTGTATTATAATTTATACACTATGTTAAGTGTGGCAAGTGCAAACCATCATATCTTTCACTTACGAGCCGCCACCGCTATCAATTTTACTTTCTCCTCTACCTAGGACATTGTTTAGCTTACTTGGGAAGAACTAAAATATATTTAATTGTTATTTATTTGTAACGGTGTTCGTCCGACGGCATTTTCTTTGATAAGGACACCAGTGATCGCCATGACGTACAAAGCAGCCGCAGGTTCCCGTGTAAGCTATTTTTAAAATACCTGTATATATGATTAACATTTTTCGAAGGCAAAAGTAAGGTAACTTTTTTGAAGAGATCAGGGGTGTAGCCAGCAGGTTTAAGTAGGAGGGGCCCTTCGTTTTTGAAGAGGGGCCAGCTACAATGTATAAAACAAACAAACAAAAAAAAAAAAAAACATGTGTTGAAGTTAGTGTTTTTTGAGACCTGAAAAATCGGAAAATTTTTGTTTCCTTCCGGAAAAGTAAAAACACAGGTATTTAGCTTATTATTATTATTATTATTATTATTATTATTATTATTATTATTATTATTATTATTATTATTATTATTATTATTATTATTATTATTATTATTATTGCTTTTTCTCCATAAATTATGTTCCAGGTAGTTTTTATTATGTTTCATCAAGAACTACTGAACCGGACCAAACATTATACCTTTGTGTATAACTATTTGAATTTAAGCCCTTGGACACACAACCTATCTATAAAGGTTACCAAGAAAGTTATATCGCTTTTTCACCCAACACCTTCGAACATCGATGTATTACCTCTGGCTAAGACTACCTGGAAGATTAAAGGTAGTCCCCATTAGCATCGACGATCTTCTGCCAACGTTCTGGGAGACCATGGATTCCATCGCGGTAGAACTTCGTGGAGCGTGAAGCTAAGAAGATATCAAGTGAATTTTGTATCTCTACTAGGGATTTGAACTGGCATCCTCTAAGGTGACTGTCCAAGGGATGCAACAGGTGATAATCGTACGGTGCAATGTCCGGGGAGTATAGCCGATGCAATAGTGTTTCCCATTCAAAGCGTAGAATGGTGTCCCGGGTCATCCTTGCCACGTGGGGCTTAGCGTTATCCTGTAACAGGAGGGCCCCCTTGTGATTCAGAACTGCTGGCTCCACATCTTTGAGTTTTCCTTGGACACGGCTCAACTGCTGACAGTACACAGTTGCATTGATGCTCTGACCAACTGGTAGCAGTTTAAGATGCACGATGCAGCGAGCACTCCACCCAACACACACGAGAACTTTCTCTGGTGCAGTGCTTCTTTCGACTGTTTTGAAACTGGTTCATGGATGCTAACTAATGAAGGCGGCACCGTGGAGTTTCGTACAGGTCCCACTTATCATCACATGTCAACACCCTGTTCAGAAATGGCTCCTTCCTCAGACGAGACGACAAAGAAACACAGGTGTCTGTTCGCGTTGCCTTCTGGCCCGGAGTTTAATCATGTGGGATCCATCGACCCAACTTGTAGTGTTTCCACAGTTGATGGAGGTGCTGCCGAAAGATTTCTTCAATTATATAGAATTGTAGTCCCAGTTCCTCACACGTCTGGCACTGTTAGCCTAAATTGCTGTTTGGAGATCTTCATTTTGTACATGTGTTGGTCTTCCAGCATGTGATGCGTCTTCGAGTGTTTCGTCACCGTCCTTAAACTTGTTAAACTACCACTGCACTATCCGCGTACTCACGACACCCTCACAAAAGACCTGGCATATCTTCTACTTCACTGCAGCGTCATTTGACCCCAGTTTGAACTCGTACAGCATACACGCCCTTATGATTCTGTGGAGGTCCCATATTCCCTCTGTCCTTACACAAGTTCACGGAATAACTGAACTGTCACAACCAGGTAGTATGTTGGATATACCCACACCAACAACTGACCTTCGCCTTATCTCCATTCGCATTCAACTCACGGTGTGAGGGCCAATGGATCACATACCTCCACAAAAAGGGACAGAACATTCTTGGCTACCTTTATACATAAGACTGATCTTTGGAATTGCACTTAATTTCTTTAAGATTTCCTGACAAAAATATTTATTTATTATTCGTCACTAAAAAACATAATTATTTTATTAACAGCTATATATCCTGTTACACATCAAGTAGCATTAAAAAGAGCGAATGAAATCCGAACTGAAAAACTGAAAAAAAAAACGTTATTTTCCACTAAATTTTCCATCTGATAAAAAAATTAAAAAACATTAGTTACATATAAAAATATATAATATCGTTTCTAATTAGTTTAGTACCGTTGTTTAATGGTAGTATTTGAAGTACCTTGTTAAAACATTTGACTTCAAACTGTCAAATATGAATCGCAGTAAATTGAAGACTTAGGGGCAAAAACTCGTCAAGTCCAAAAAGTGAGAGTGTAAAGGAGATAGCTTCAGAAGGTTTTCTCGCCATCGGATTTTCTTCAAACTTGGCACATACTAGACCGAAAATAAATAGACACTTTTTTTGTGTCTTTCGGGAAATAAGTTAAGGAGGCCAAAGGGCCCCTTTTCAAAAAGGGCCTCCTTGGTTAAAAGGGCCACATTAAAGGAAGGAAACTCTGCTGATGGAAAGATGACTTAAAAATAGGAAATACGTGTTTTGTCGTTTTTGCGAGAATAGAGTTATAGAGTTCAATGGCCCCCTTCGAAATGATAAAGGACACAACCCTTAGGAATTTAGATTTCCGTGGAATTGCTTGAAACCGTGATATGTTCTAGATGTTATATTCCTAAGAAAACGTCTCAATAGGCACAACCACAAATCACTGACTGTTTGGCCACTACAGGGCCACTTTTTTGACAACAGCCGAATATAACCACATTCTGAATTTTGGTAAAGTGACTAAAGCCGTGATGTGTTGTGGATATTGTGATCCTGAGAAAAATCTTAATGGGCATAACCACCAATCATTGATCGTTTGGCCACTCAGGGTCACTTTTTTGAAAGCAGCCGAAGATAGTGGTATTGTGGATTTCGATGAAAATGACTGAAACTGTGATATGTTTTAGATGTTGTGATCCTGAGAAAAAGTCTCAACAAGCCAAGAAGCACAACCACCAATAACTGACTGGTTGCTACAGGGTCGCCTTTTTGGAAAAAGAAGGTAACGGTATTCTGAATTTAGGTGGAATTGCTTGTAACCGTGATATGTTGTAGATATTATGACCCTGAGGAAAAGTCTTCACGGGCACAACTACCACTCACTGACCATTTGGCTCCTACGAGACCACTGTTTTGAAAGCAACCGAAAATATTGATATTGTGGATTTCGGTGAAAATGACTAAAACTGTGTTATGTTATAGATATTGTGATCCTGAGAAAAGGTTTTAATGGACACAACCACTAATCACTGACCGTTTGACCACTACGAGGACACTTTTTTGAAAGCAGCCGAGCCGAAAATAGTGATGTTCTGGATTTCGGTCAAAATGACAGAAACCGTGATATGTTGTAGATATTGTCATCCTGAGAAAAAGTCTCAATGGACACAACCACAAATCACTAATCGTTTGTTCACTACAGGGCTACTTTCTTGAAAACAGCTGAGTACAACGATGTTCTGGATTTCAGTAAGATTGAGTAAGACTAAGATATGTTGAAGATCTCATCATCGTGATTGTTTGGTGGGTGCGTACGTTGAGACTTTTCTCTGGATCACAATATCTACAACATATCAAGGTTTCAAGCAATTCCACCGAAATCCAGAATAACGTTACCTTCTGCTGTTTTCAAAAAAGTGGTCCTGTAGTGGCCAAACGGTCAGTTATTGCTGACTGTGCTTATTGAGACATTTTCTCTGGATCACAACATTTACAACATATCAGAGTTTCAGTCATTTTGGTCGAAATCCACAATATCAGGATATTCGGCTGCTTTTAAAAACATGGCCCTGCAGTGGTCAAACGATCAGTGATTTGTGGTTATATTCGTTAAGACTTATTCTCAGGATCACAATATCTACAGCATATCACGGTTTTAGTCATTTTTACCGAAATCCAGAATGTCGTTATCATAGGCTGTTTTAAAAAAAGTGGCCCTGTAGTGGCCAAAGGGTCAGTGATTTGTGGTTGTGTCCATTGAGACTTTTTCTCAGAAATATCATATCTACAACATATCACAGTTTCAAGCAGTTCCACGAAAATCCGATTTTCGTAAGGATTGTGCGGGGTCCTTTGTCATTTCGAATTGGGCATTGGCCCTATAACCCTTTTCTCGCAAAAACGACAATACCGGTATTCCCTACTTTGAAGTCATCTTTGCATGGGCAGAGTTTAGTTTCTTTAAAGTGGTCCTTTTAATCAGGGGAACCCTTTTTTGAAATGGGGTCCTTTGCCCCCTTCAACCTATTTCCCGAAAGAAACAAAAAAACGTGTCGATTTATTTTCGGTCTTATATATAAGTGCCAAGTTTGAAGGAAATCTGATGAAGAGAAACAGAAAATTATTATTTATATATAAGCATTAAAGCTGTCGTTTGGGGGGGAAGGAAGTCATTTGGGGGGCTGGCCCCGTTGGGAGCCCCCCGTGGCTACACCCCTGGAAGAGATAAAAAACAATGCAAGCCGTTCTCACTATCATGGCACCCAAGCAGGGGGTTCCTCACACCCTTTTTTATGCTAGTCACTTTGACCCAGGTGGATGAAACAAAGATCAGCAGTGTGTCAGAAATATAAACATCTACAGTAGAACCGGTTTTCTTTTATCTTCATTAAAATAATAATAATAAATACAAATTTACACTTGTAGAATGCAATAATTCCGCATGAGTCGATGAATGCTTTAACATTGTAATTGAATCTGGAACACTATCACAGAAACCACAACTTTAAGGACATTTTCTTCGAAATACAGGGGTATACAATTTTTTTAAAAGGTGTAAAAAAGTATACAAAATTCGTAGATTATTTTTGTCTACTTAAGTCTTTCATATGAACACTCCGTACTCCAACGTGATCGTTGAGTTAGAAACCCTGACGGTAATTTTCTCGAAACACAGAAGTGTACAAAATTATTTTAAAGGTGTACAAAATTGTACGAAATTCGCATATTATTTTTAGCTACCTAAATCTCGAATCTGGTGATTCCGCACTCGAACGTCAAGTTGGAGTGCGGAATTTTGATCGCAAATTTGTGGAAACACATGGGTGTACAAATGTTTTTAAAAGATGTACAAAATGTGTACAAAATTATGAACATGTTTAATGCGTGATTTGCCGATTTCCCCCTAATAAATATTGCTTATATTTCTGTTATTAAAGCTGATCAAACGTTAAAAATTGTTGATCATACCTGATCAAACGGTGATCAAACGATTGACATAAGAAAAAGTCGAATCGGAGGTGAAGGGGGGGCTGGCCCCCCCATTTTGGAACCCTTATATCTCTGTTATTAAAATTGATCAAACGTTGAAAATTGTTGATCAAACCTGATCAAACGATGATCAAACGATTGACATCAACAAATTTCGAATCTGACGTGAGGGGGGGCTAGCGTGTAGTTAGCCCCCCCTACTAAATATCGCTTATATTTCTGTTAGTAAAGCTGATCAAACGTTAAAAATTGTTGATCATACCTGATCAAACGATGATCAAACGATTGACATAAGAAAAAGTCGAATCGGAGGTGAAGGGGGGGCTGGCCCCCCATTTTGGAACCCTTATATCTCTGTTACTAAAGTTGATCAAACGTTGAAAATTGTTGATCAAACCTGATCAAACGATGATCAAACGATTGACATCAAAAAATTTCGAATCTGACGTGAGGGGGGGCTAGCGTGTAGTTAGCCCCCCCTACTAAATATCGCTTATATTTCTGTTAGTAAAGCTGATCAAACGTTAAAAATTGTTGATCATACCTGATCAAACGATTGACATAAGAAAAAGTCGAATCGGAGGTGAAGGGGGGGCTGGCCCCCCATTTTGGAACCCTTATATCTCTGTTACTAAAGTTGATCAAACGTTGAAAATTGTTGATCAAACCTGATCAAACGATGATCAAACGATTGACATCAAAAAATTTCGAATCTGACGTGAAGGGGGGGCTAGCGTGTAGTTAGCCCCCCCTACTAAATATCGCTTATATTTCTGTTAGTAAAGCTGATCAAACGTTAAAAATTGTTGATCATACCTGATCAAACGATGATCAAACGATTGACATAAAAATAATTTTAAATTTAGCATGAGGGGGGGCTAACTGCACGCAGGTCAAGAAAACACTTGGATAAAATACATACATTACAGTTGGACAAACTTATTATTTTTGAAGTAGCGAAAGTATGTCCACAAATATCGCAAAAGTAAATACTGAAAACTAAACTGATATCACTGTAAGTACTACATGAAACTCAAGAATGCGTCTAAATTTTCATTAATTCAGGAATTTTCAATGAGTACCCTCACCTTCGTCAGCAGCTTATCTATTTACATAAGTACTGCTGTTTCAATCGCATCCAATGGGCGAATTTTACAATAGTTTTTTTTTTTTTTCTGATCAGTTTGAGAACAAAATTGTACCGTACTCTTGTCAGAAGCAGTAAAAAGATTTATTTTCGGGCTAATTTTGTAAAATTAGAAAAAGAGAAGACTACGATCTGTTATGAAGTAACTTGTCTTTAGGTCTAATATTCTGTAGCATGTCTTGAAATCGAATACTCAACTCGCTAAGACTGGATATCATATTAACGAAAACAATGATTCTCAAGCAGTCAGTCAATTCTTTACCCCAGTTCAATGTCTCCGCCTCACGGTCATCAGCCTATGTCACCTCCTACGCAGTAAACGGGATGCGAATGAACTGGACAAGTTCCAGGAGGGAACAAATTACATTTTTTTTTTTTTTTTTAATTTACTACTTGAACCACTGTTATAACACGGAAGAGCACACAGAGGCCTAAATACTGAACTAGTAAACAACTACAGAGAAAAAAATTAACAATACTGTTCAATCACCACCTACTCCTACCTATGTCCTACGCATAGTTATGGATTAAGTCTAAATAACCTAAGGCAATTGTTAATACACGGAATTATGAAATGTTCTTTGTCATCTAACTTGATACACTGTGTAATATTCTGATAGGCTTATATAGCTCTTCAAAGTTTTCTTCGCAACCCATCTTGTCAGGAAGCTCTGTACCTTTACAC
Source organism: Thermobia domestica (assembly GCF_964235325.1). Classification (NCBI taxonomy): domain Eukaryota; kingdom Metazoa; phylum Arthropoda; class Insecta; order Zygentoma; family Lepismatidae; genus Thermobia; species Thermobia domestica. The sequence continues at coordinate 298,257,406 of NC_137457.1, read as the reverse complement.
CATCCCCTGTAGATATAAATACACAGAAAATAATAAGCTCTTATCTACCTTTTAACTCGGCACTATAAAATTCAGTACCTTCCAGCAAATGGTTTGAAAACCGAAATGTTGGTATCCATCTCAAATACAAAATTTGAGAAATACACGCGCAATATGTTGTTTGAATTAGTACCATATGAAGAAAACGGTTTACTCTTATTACACACATGGAAATATATAGCATTGGACTCTTCTTTGCAGTAACTATGTATAATTTATGAAAGTAATCTGCTAACTACTATCAATATAGCATAACAAACATATGTTCTAAATTAAGCAGCACTTAATTATTTAATCCCGCACAATGATTTTAACTAAGATGAAGCATCACACCATTGAACTTTTCAAACAAAAATATCAATATCCAACAAAAGCAAGTATTTCCCTATGTACCGTTATGAAAACAATAAATATCCTGACTCGTACAAATCCTACGATAAAGCGTTATGCATTGAAATTTGCCTATTGTAACACAATACATACACTACGCAAACACTTTCTACACCATCCACCAGCACACATACACAGCAGCAAACCACACATGTGCAGACAGCTGCACAGATCACATCACGAACACATGTTTGTTCCTAGCGCAACAAATTAACAGTGAAGCTGCAGAACCACAAAAAGGTAGTCGCCCAGTTAACGCTTCTCCTCATTGGCTGTAGGAACGACCCAGTGAAAGTGGTCTCCCGCTCCAGAATCTAACCTCAACACATCTCCTTCATTTCAAGAAAGGAAAGGTCAACGCTGAGGTCTACCTTGAGAAGACGCTTATGATGACGCATACAACAGTACAAGACTGTTTTATTGTTGCCTCTGTAACTTGTTTTCCGTTTATTTATATGTAAATTTAGTTTTTTCTTCGGAGTGACTAACCGTTGTAGGACATGTCACTCATCTGTTTAAGATTATCAGCATTAAAAAAATATATAACTGGGTCTCATATTACAACTAGACGAAGGACCACACAATCCTATTGGTGAACTGACAGCAAAAACGTGATCTGTTTAAAATTGTAGTTCCACATGATTTTTTAAAAATATCAAAGGGTAGGATACTTATACCCCTGTTCTGTGTTAGTACACCTATGAAGAACTGTGAAACAAAGCTTGAAATAATAAAAATGTGACCTTGCCCAGGAACAGGTTGGCATGTAATCTTGACATAATGTATAAAGAAGCAGTTTACTTGTTCCCTCCAGACAAATCTACATTCATCCAAAATTCTAATAGAAAATGTCTTATAAAGAGAGTACTTAAATTTATACTTTTAAAATTTCGTTCGCTTTGAGTTCAATGATAGAATAATTCTCGATTTCATCTTTATAGTTATCCTCATTCTTCGTTATTCTACGATTCTTTTCCCCAACATGCAACAACGTCCTGTTCTTCCGTATACAAGACCAATATAATTTAATTTCCCTTAAATTTCTTGATACAAACTTACTTTTATGATTTAATAGTTTATCCAGTTACTAGCATTTTTCGGGGGTTAACAGATATCAGTATTTATAAATTTCGAAAATTTCAATAAAAAGTAATCTTTTACCGGACTTTTTCTTTCTTATCTATCCAACTGTCACACTTCCTAAACTATACTCTATAGTATATGATTGTACGACGCTCTGTCAGTACCGAAAATGTTTATACTCCCAGTGGGAATCGAACCAGGACCAAGCGCGCACGCGCAAACACACACAGACACAAGCACACACTCTCTCTCTACCCATTCAGCTACAAATGAAATTATGTTTATCTGTTATACCCTCCACTCTAAACTAGATGGATAATACTGCCAGTGGATTACAAAAAAAGAAGATAGTGACACAAACGGGAATCCGAAACGCCAGATGGATACTTTGTTTTCTAAAGTCTCCCCCCCCCCACCTCATAGATGGGTCAAGCATGTTTGACTTCTGTAGGTACCGATTCCAACCGTTATTTTGCACTTTCTAAGACTTACTAGCATACGACAACTTTGACATTTTTCTTTTCCCCTCTGCCTGTTGTTTGAGACCATAAATATTGTTTTACAACAGTGTACTTTTGCTGACAATGGAAATGAGTTTCCAGTCATTTCCGGTGTAGGCAAAATTTCAATGTTCTTGGCAATAGTGAAAAAGTAAATTATCCTATCTTCATCTTTCTAGTAATCCAAGCTCGAGATACAATCCTTTTTCCTGAATTTTGAGCCTCTAATCTATGTCCACCCAATGACTGCTCTTTTAAATTAATTTCCGCTATCATCTCTGGAAATTGTAATGAACTGAGAGAACACGTTCTAAAATCAGGGTAACTGGCAACAACAATATACTCCACCTGACGGTTTCAATTATTAAAAAAAAAAAAAAAAAAAAAAAAAAAAATCGGAGATTTCATTTGTGCCTACAGTTCGAAAATGGTTAAATTTAAAATAAAAACTTCAAAAAGAATGTGCAATCTTCATTATGATCACCCCCACTTCTCAAAATTTTAGTAAATAACGTGATTATTCTAGTGAGTTCTAAGAGTATTCACTCTGAATCTACTTTTTTTTAAAAACAAGTAAGGATATTAAAGAAAAGAAAGTGAAGATTGCAAACATGGTAACAGCATGTGAAACGTGGCTGCCTTATTTTGACCGAAAGAGCAAACAATGCTCTTAATGCAATATGAAAACTTCCGCCACTATCTGGGTCACTTAAAACTGCGCACTCATATTTCTGGTCGAAAGTACTATGGTACCAGTTACGAATTTATTTAACCATGTTTTGAACATACTATTTGACTCATTTCCTTCCTAAATTACTGTTCTTAATTTTCTGTACGTGCAAAAAGCCAAGTCACGTCACACGAATAATGCATCATAATGTCAAACTATGTGGTAGCATGATACTCTTACCGATTAAAAGAAACAATACAAATGTTTCCATCCTTCATATATTGCAAACGACCACGTGCGATATTTTCTATTCCAAATCTAAACCTTTGACGAAACATTTTTAGAAGACAGAGGTAAAGATTATGGAGTAGGTACTAAAAAACTTGCCTGAGAATGCCTACCATCGTACCTTTGATGAGTGGCAAAATTCTCTGGGACAGATGCACTGCACCCGAGATCATCACAATCATGATGAGTCAAGGAGAACAGCTAAATAATAAAAAAAATACTCATTTTCGCTGAAGAGCCCTGTATTTAATTCATTTTACATGAGTGTTGGATTTTACATCCCAAATGCACACATCGTTGGATTTTCCTACATTTATAATTTGTTACGGTTTATGTCAGGGTTGAAAAAAAACATGTTTTTTTAAAAAAAATCATAAAAAACGTTTTTTATGTTTAAAACATGTTTTTTTTGTTTAAAACGTTTTTAACGTTTAAAACAAAGTACTTTGTTTTAAACAAGAAAAAAACATGTTTAAAACGTTTATTTTGTTTAAAACAATAATCTACATAAGCATATATATTACATTTTTACACTCTTAGGTACTGCCTGCCATCTATATTCAACCGCTATATCAAATTTCGGGAACTTCCCTAATCTCGATCCGCCCAAATGTTCAATTCCGGAGAAAAAATCGGGATTTTCCCGATCTCCGTTCACAGAATATGTAGTTTAGTTTCTTTGTGTTACGTTCTACTGGTCGGCTGCATTCTTCATCTTTAAACTCCCATTGACGCAACTGCTGTGTCAGGGCTTTAAACCTCAATGGCTCAGTCTTAAACCTCAAATTAAGGCTGGAAGATGGTTTTGGTACTAATTTATTCCTCAAAGATGCAACTTTCCTGGTGTGCATTTTATGTATGTGGGAGGAGGGTAAATATCGTGTTTTTTTTTTGTTTTGAACAGTTTTTTGGGGGCCGTTCCCCCTCTTGGGGGATAGATTCATAAAAATTGTTACATGAAGCAATGAAGTAGGTTACTACATGGTAATATCGTGTTTTTGTACCAGGGTTGGCTGGTTTAAACCAAAAAACGAAAAATGTTCCTAAAAGTGTAAGTGTTTGTAAAATCTTGATGAACACACGTTTGTGGGTTATCACGTTTCACTCCCGTATATTATTCGTATTATATTCAGACCTAAATTCCCCATTCATTACTCAAAAAGATTATACTGCATAAGCAACTTTATATATATATATATATATATATATATATATATATATATATATATATATATAAGTTTATAAATGTTTGTTTTGTGATTTTTTTTGTAGTTATTATTGTTTTTATTTAATTGCAATCAAAGAAAAATTCTAAATATTGTTTCGTTTTAATGTTTACTATTGATAAAATACATCGAAATGCCGTACTTTTTGTGTGGGGGGAGGGGGGTCAGACCCCACGAGAGACATTTAGTGAAATGAGAAGTCTCTTTGGTATTTATTTATGTATAAATGAGTCTGAGCCAAAGTGGACTCAAATAATTCGTATCTTTATTCACTTTTCTTACTAATATGCAAATTAAGTCGTTGTATTTCTTTAATTTGGACCAATAAAAGTTGCTGTTAACTAACTCGAACTAAATTAGTTCTTCTGTACTCCGTAGTACTTTGAAATTGTCCATATGTAATTCTGTATAATGCTTTCACTTGTGCAACTGTTTATCTTTTTGTCCTTCTGAAATGACTCTTGACAGTTATATTAAGAAGCATGTAAAGATCAGTACAACGTATTTTTATCAGGATTCCTTCGTGAGTGAGTCGGCAGACGTATCGCATTTGTGGCCAATTAGTCCTGGTTCCGAGTTCAAATGGAGGACAATTTCTCTCGGATGTAACTCGAGAAACGATTTTTATTCCGCTTTAAGCTTATGTGATCCCTTCCAGCATAACCCGGTAGTTGCATAATAACATCAAGGCGAAACAAACTTATTTCTGTCCATATATGATATGAATATATACAGCAAATTATTTAAACCAAAAGAACCTGGTTTAAACCAAAAAAACGTTTTTTTTTGTTTTTTTTCAATAAAAACCATGGTTTTTGCCAACCCTGATTTGTACTTCTTGCTTATTATGGGGAGCAGGGAGGGGACAAAGCCAATTTTTGGAGTTTCAGTTTTTTGACGTAAATTACATTTATTTTTACAACAAACATCAATAGCTCAGTCCTTAATTAAGCTAGAAAGGTGATTTGGTACCAAAGTATTTTTGAGAGATAAAGCTTTCCGTCACTTGCATTTTATGTATATACGGGGTACGTATGTACGGCCGAGAGAGGGAGGATGAATTTTTTTTCCATCAATTTTTTTTTCATCAGGTTTTGGCGGGTATTCTTCCCCTCTGTGTGGTACATCCATAAAAATTGGTATGTGAAGCAATGAAGTAGTCCCCTACATGATAGTAACCTGTATGTGTACTTGTTGTTTATAGAGGAAGAGGGGGTCAAATTTGGTTAATTTACATTTATTTTCGGGACGGTCCCGTATAACACAAGATATATTTCACTGAAGTGGTCTAGAAGCATAATTCTTGTTCGTATACATGATGTGTGCAGCAAAAATGATTTGCATATGGACGTGGTACTATAGTGGGGGAGGGGAGAGAATGTCTAATTCAATGAATGTTTTTCTGCGCATATTTTTTAAAAAAATATTTCCTACATAAAACGAATTCATTACGCAATGGCAGCAATGGCTACCATTTCTTATATTATTGTCACAAATATGTGGCCTACACATTAGCATCATTTTGTCAGCGCAGGTAACTGCAAGGGTTGCCAGGGCCCCGCAAAGTCAATATTTTCATATTTTTAATGATTTTTTATGTCTGTTCTTTTTCTACGAATACGGCGGGAATTTGACGCATATTATCTCGTTGGAAGTTGTGGTCTATAAGCTTTTCAATGGTGTATATCTCATGAAATGTTCAAATACTTCACTTGAACTTCTGTTGGTTTAGTTATAAGCACACTGATGTGCAGAATTTCGTTCAGTAATTGCTGTTATAATAAGAATATAACTCTGCTTGTAATTTACTCCATGCACAAACCCTGCGGAGGATGGGTTGTTTGTTAGAAAATTAAATTAGCTTCTTCAATCTGATATTTTAGTTGTTTTAAACATGTCCAACCAGCATCGAAAAAAAAACACGTTTAAAACAATTTGTTTAAAACGTTTAAAACAAACTGAATAAAACAACAGCCCTCGTTTTAAACATGTTTTAAACACTTGTTTTAAACATTTTGTTTTAAACATATCAACCCTGGTTTATGTTTGTATTTGATATGTATAGACGTGGTGGTTTCGTCCAGCAACTACACAAAACTGGACCTACTGTGTAAAGTGAGATCCACACATTGAGTTTTTTGTCGGCTTGGTAATCCCACCAAGGAGCATTGAGCACAAAACGCGCGCACACACTTTGCAGTCTGTCCGTTCAATTTAATCTAAATTAATAATAACAACAACAACAAAAAAAAAAAAAAAACCTCCTCTCATCTGGCTAAATTCAAGATGAATATATCAAAACTTAAGTATTAACTTTAACTTTCCTGCTTCCGAGACCAACCAAAACTCCTTTATTTATCCTATCTGTCCAACCGGATGATGGACCACCATCAATTTTGGTCAAGATGTAAAGAGGAGTTGTTTCCTGCAATCGATTAAGCGTCTCGAGAATGCATTTATTTCATCTTCATTCTTAACTCACTATTAAAACCGAAAGTGGTAGAAATCCACTATCAATTTCGGTGTTAATACGGATCTATATAGAACAAAAAGGTAGGGGTAGTGGAAAAGTTTTCCTAATCGATTTAGCGTTCTAAAAATAAATGCCATTCTCTCTCTCAACCCTCTATTCAAGCCGGAAGTGACAAATCAACCACTTCCAGTTTAACGTTAATCGCAATAGCGTAAAAACTCAAATAGCGAAAAGCAGTTTTCCGCAATCAATTAACTACCTAAGACTATATTCTGTTTCCACTCTAATCTCTACTAAAACCACCACTTCCACTTTCAATATTGGGAAAATAACATGCCATACAAACTAAACTTTTCACGTGGTGTACACGTAACATTGCTACTTATTCAAGGTATCATACATAAAACTGTTAGTTTTCTTTGTATCGTGAAGAAAGTGTTCTTTTACAATTGTGTTCCATATATATATATATATATATATATATATATATATATAGCAGGTAGTGCACTAGGCACAAATTTGACATACAAAAGATTTCCGTACACGAGGAAGGCATGTAGCTGTCCAATATGACGTCAGAAAATTATAAGATTATCTCATTAATAAATGAGAGCTTGAAAGCTATGCTGTTCTGTTTAAGAAACACCTAATTTCATTGGAATGCAACAATAAGTAGCTTTCTCGTTCCGAATGAGTTGTTCTAAAGAACAACGTATACATACTTTCATATGTAAATTGAAATTCAAGGTAACGTTCAAAGCTTATATCAGCAGCACGAAGTTTCAAGTTATGGCTAGAAAGCTGTTACAGAATGAATGTTTCAACATGCGCACAAGAATTTATGTAAAATGGAAAATAAATCTCACATTTTTGTTCTTATTGAAAATAAATCTCCAAGACTATAATGTCAAGTAACTGAAGGTACCAATGATTGTACAGTAATTGAACTTACTTGACTCGGTACATCAAACCTTCTGCTGTTATTATCCAATACTAGTGAATATGTATACGAAACTAGAAACAAAGCAACCTCACGAAAGTGCCATTTACATTTGGATCTAGAGCAGCGCTGTCCAAATGGCGGCCCGCGGGCCGCATGCGGCCCGCCAAACTATTTTCTGCGGCCCTCAAAGCTTTCACGATTCACGATTTTTACTACTGATAGTATTTTCATTTATATTTATTCATTCGTTTAATGTGTCTACTCTTCTAACGAAATAACGCATCCATTTAGCGTTTCTGTACAACAAATAGGGCGCGGGCATCCACGGCAACAGCTTTCCCTAAAAACTGAGAGTTTGTTCGGAAAAGAGTGTCAATGTTTGATAGTATAAATTTGTGTGAAAGTGCATTTACTCTACCATGAAAATTGTGAAGAATCGCTTCAGAAACTGCCTTGGAGATTCTTCTCTTTACATCTCCTGCGGCTCGCAACAATAGGAAGGGATGTAGATATTCCAGCCCTTGTAAACGCTGCTAGTCACCCTCATTTGTCAGAGATTGAATAGGTAATATTTCAAATACCTTTTTTATATTTTTCTTTTGTAGTGTAATAATAATAATAATAATAATAATAATAATAATAATAATAATAATAATAATAATAATAATAATAATAATAATAATAATAATTATAATAATTATTATTATTATTATTATTATTATTATTATTATTATTATTATTATTATTATTATTAGCTGCGGCCCTCCACTTTACTAGCAAAGACGGTTATGGCCCTTAGGCTCATTATAATTGGACACCACTGATCTAGAGCAACGAGCACATACAAAAATACGTTTAACAGCGTTAAGTTCTTGAATCATATTTCGATCCATAGGTTTAAAAAAAAAAAAAAAAACTATCATTATGAAAGAGGTTAAGTTCTTGTTCATTCCGACTGAAAGTCACGTTAACAAAAACTTTATATTCTAGTTCTACAAATTAATAATTTTGTCGTGACTACAATGTTAGAATTCTTATCTGAAAGCAGACTCACAAGTTTCATTTCTAATAGTAGTGCAGCCTACAACAAAAGAAACTAGCATATTGTATATCCAACTTGTACGTAAAATATGTTGCTTTCTTTACTTAATGACCACATATAATTTAAAAATGAAATGAAATGAAATCTTTAGTTTTACGTCCCACGATTATGCCGGTTAGGCTATAGGAGACGGTGATGATGAGAAATGAAGGAAATGATGGAATTAAGAAGGTGGGAGGAAACGGGAGAACCCCGAGAAAACCCACGAGCACGGTGTTTGTCCACCACAAAGTCCACACGCACATATAATTTAAAGTTGAAGTTAAAATCTAGGCATGCGCGTTACACAATCTCTGCGTTGGAAACTGAATTTCAATCGATCAGATTAAACAGCTCCAACAATGAAAACTGCGACCGCTTTCTATTAAAATGTCAGCAAGCTGATCGAGAACATAGATAACAACTCGTAAACCTCAATTACAAATATAGTATACATTTCTTCGCGTTAGGAAAAAAAAAAACTATATTAAACTTAAGTCAACACTGCCAGCACTGATACTGCTCACCAATCAAGATTAGGAACATTTATTCAAAACGCTCTTTTTAAATATGTAATATGTTTGACCCTTTCAAACAGAGAGGTTCTATGATTTAGTTGACTTCAGCAGCCCTTAATTTTACTCCACACTTTTATCCATTATACCGGGTGGTCCACGTTTGGTTTCCCTTCTATTTCACGTTGAAATACAACAGACTTTCTTAGAGAAATGAACATAATTACATTTGATGATTACAATACTCACTTGGATTTATATATATAACATCTACAAAAGTCTTCTACACCCCTTCGAGTGTAGCTGGTCAGTCGTTCACGGAATTTGCCCATGATTCGGTGTAAGAGATCCGGAGTAATGGCGGAAATTTCCTTCTGAGTCCTGTGCGTTCAGTTCCCCCAGTGGCTGCAGCCGAACTCTATATACTCGCTTTTAAATGCCCCCACAAGAAAAATGCAGGGGCGATCAAATCCGGAAATTTTGGAGACCATGGAGTGTACCCAAATTTCGAAATCACTTTCCCAGGGATCATGGCCCTGACTGTTTCTATTGATTGCCTTCCGTATGGACTGTTGCATCATCTTATTGAAACCACACACATTCCAGATTAACATTTTTCTGTCGTAGCTGTGGGAGTAGAAAATTTGTCAACACGTGTGTTTATCTTTCCGCTATCACAGTAACAAGCTGCTCACGTTCATCGAAAAGTATGACTTGACAACCCCCATAGCCTCCTTGGTCACCAAATGCACAAATGAATGCTCGCTGCAAGAACACGATTGACTCACGCTTTCTACACTAAATTCTACACAAAACATGCGCTTATGTAAGTATTTAATTAGCTTTTAATGGCTAGGTTTTGTTTTTTAAACTCGAAAGGGGAAGACACGATAAGCGTAACGGCTGTTAAAACGTTGCCAATGCATTTTCACGTGACTAAAACTGTCTGCTCAAAGATACCATTGCCAACTGACGAGAAATTTCACCGTAGTGTCAACCTACATTCGTGCGCTCATTAATATTATCACTTCCACTGATTTCAAGTACGAAAAAAGGTAGCTAAAAAGGAATAAAAGTACGGCCAGAAAGAATTGAATGAAATCCCTCTGATTTTAAGAAAAAGTAAAATGTTACTTCCATCTACTTTTTTTTTTTTCTATCTCAACCAAAGAAAAATATTTTAATCAAAAGAGGAAAGAGAGCGGAAATGTTGCAGCTTAACGCGAGATTCGAACAACTTGTGTCCCCACTCGTTCACGGGGGCACACTGAATAAAAAGGCAGTAAAAATTTCAGGGGATGATCTGCGGGATGTTTTTTTTTTTTCAAGTACTTCAGTTTTATTAGGTCTATTATTATTATTATTATTATTTAACCAAGCTACAGCCATAATTCTTATCTTTCTATAACTATTAACTTATTTGTATTAAATATAAACGCTAAGTGTAAAACTTTTTAGGCCAAACACTGATTCATGAAGTGTTTCTCGGAACATCTGAGTTCGCTTATTAATTATATATAGGCCTATGTATTCTTCGTCGGGAAGGAAATTTCAGCGAGAGTTGCTGCAGGACGCATTTCATATTTCTTTTATCTTTCGTGCATTTCAATTTCTTAGGGAGTTCATAACTGATTGTGATTTCTGTTGGGTTTCATAATAGCATTGGTTTTAGAAACTACACCAGGAAACAGGGAGACAGTTTGGTGCGATGCGTGGGGCCAATAGCTTACCTACTGTATCATCTATTGTCGCGCTAGATGACTCATGTCAGATTCCAGACGAAATTCTTCTGTTGTGTCTTGGCTATTGTGCAGTGTGCGGCGGAGTGTGATCTCTGAACATTTGGCATTTTCTTGATTGTGTTCATTTACTTACTACCGTCAAATGGGGTGAATAGAAACACATTTTTGGCTATATGAGAATATAAGTCTGGTAATGTTAAAGATTTCGCGTATCAGATTATTCCGAAAGAAAGGTCTTAATATGCTAATGAATTTCAGTAAACGTCATATTAATTTATCAACTCCACTTTTCTTCACCTTGATTTTTCTTAATGTTTCTATTCACCCCTACCCATGGGGTGAATAGAAACAATTACTTTATTTTCATTGTTGTTTCTTTTATACTATTGGAAAGGTAAAAAAGAAACAGCGTATTTGTTGAAACGAACTATTTATTTGATACCTGCAAGATATTAGTTCAATAGGACCAGTATTTAGAGACCTGCATGGGCCGGGCCTGGCCCGAGGCCCGGCCCGGTCCGGCCCGCGGGCCGGGCTTGGGCGGGCCGACTCTTATTTCTTTGGGCTGGGCTTGGGCGGGCCGACACTGTTATTTCTTTGGACCGGGCCGGGCTTGGGCTGGCCGACACTGATTTCTCTTCAGGTCGGGCTGGGCTGGGACCGATCAATTGCAGTTCTTTAATAATTATTGACTTTCGTTAAACGATAATTGAAATAAAGCCAAATGTTGAAGAAGTGTGTGTGTGAAATGTTACAAAGAATGCAATAACTATTTACAGTTTGTGTTGCTTAGCGGCTCCAATTCACTATAGAGGATTGCAGGCATTATGCGGTAAATTGAGCTCTGATCTTGACCTTCACTGAACTCAAAATATAACAAGAAGGGGTGGGAATATTTGCCTGTCGCTAAACAATATTGCCATCTTCACTTTATGTTAAAAATCAATTAAATTAGATGTTTGTTACAGGGAATGGAGTTTTTGTTCTCTCGATGACAGACAAAGTTCTAGGAGGCAATGGTACCATTCGGGAGGCAAGCGTCAGGTTGTGAACCAGAGTTTAGAAAATGTTTCTGAGGGTTAGGTCAAATTTAGTACTAAATTTTGAGAAAGACTGGGGCTAGAGCTATTTTTTTAAAAAAAATTATCGGGCCGGGGTCGGGCCAAAAACTTTTAAAATTTATCGGGCCCGGGCCGGGCTTGGGCCAAGAATTTTAGAAAACTTATCGGGCCGGGCCGGGCTCGGGCCGAAAATCTTCAAAACATTTCGGGCCCGGGCTGGATTGGGCTCGGGCCGAAAAATTCGGCCCGTGCAGGTCTCTACCAGTATTACATAAGTTACAAACTTATAAAACAATACAATGCACAATATAGGTATAAACGACCATATAGTTTTGATGATATTTGAATAAGATTTAAACCACTGAAATCATCAGGGAAAATTATCATGAGTTGAGTTGATTTTGAGGTTTACGTCCCGTTCAGCAGCGAGGCTATATGAGACGTGGACCTACTGATTAACGTAGAATCAGAACTACATGAGCTCCCGCCGGGAATCGAACCCGGGTCTCCCACGCCAAAGGCGCGTACGCTAACCGCTTAGCCACGAAGGGGCTCGAAAGTTATCATATACTTAAAGCGTGCTGACGAACTCCTAATAAAACCCAACAGTTTCGTTCTGAAAATTTCATTGTTTATGTGCTCTCTTATAAAATACTCCCACATATGCATCATGTTCCCATTTTCGCACTTGGGTGCTGAATAGTCTCATCGAGTTTTAGCTTCTCATTTTACCACAGCAAAATCACCAGCTTTAGAAAACCATCATCTAGTTCGTGATCGTCTGGAATGTTGTCTTCTGGAGTGTTGTCTTTCTCCTCTTCCGACAATACAAATGTAGGTTGAGTTTCGTTGTGATTTGATGAAAATGTATCATTTTCAGAAAACAAACCAAAACTCTTACCAGAAACATCTATTCGTACTCTCTTCTTCCCTTATTTAATTTTTTCATCTTCTCTCATGCTCCTGAGAAGATCCATAAGGGAACGGTTTACAGTCTGAGATGACTTTTGCTGTTCTGTTTCTTCTCGTTCATTGTCTTTTTTTTGGCAACATCCTCAGTATTTGGTCTCGACAAAGGGGAAAAATTCTACACTTTTCAAATCCAGCCCTAATATTTTCCTCCTTCAGTTTCACACTTTTTTTTTTTTTCAGAAGACTTGGAAATTTGTTCTTAGAGGTGGTTGATACATTCCTATCAGGTCCTTTTTTCTGCTCCTCAAGAATTTTCTACTCCTTGAGGAATTTCAAGAATTTCCCAAGAAGTGTTTCTATTCACCCCACTAATTAAAAATCATAACAATAACCCAGTAAAGTTAAATTTTGATTAAAAATAATTTACAAAAGGAAAACTTTTACTATGAACGTCAGTAAATGAAACAACAAACTACAAAATAGGCATATGTTCAAATGCAACAAATATGAAAATGTCATACTTACCAAAAAAGTTTAAGGAGCGCTAAAATACCGTGTAAGATTTCAGTAACACATTAATGCTACTGCTGTCTACCTCAGTGTTCCCAACTCAGTAAAACATTTTGTCTCTGCCCTGGACACTTTAGCCGTATAAGACTATGTTAAGAAATTTCAGTTTTCTTAATTAATTTATCGTCCAGATAAATCCAAAACTAATCTGGGAGTTTTGTTTCTATTCACCCCCATGTTTCTATTCACCCCATTTGACGGTATCCTGTTCTGGGAACAAAATCGCGCTGTCTATGTGTGCATAAGTGCGTGAGTGGGTGTTAATATATCAAAATGGAAGAAATTACAGCCAGCACCTCTTTTAAGCGTAAGAGTGGTCAAGTGTTGAAGAGCAAAGAAAAGGCTATTGTTATGAACGTGTTTAATTATTTAAAGCAGAAAAAACCGAGTAAAAGTATAAGTTGGGTTGGGTTGGGTTGGGATGATGATGATGATATGGAAGGAATTGATTCTTTGGAGTGCGATTGATTCAATGTGGTAAGTTGTTTATTATTATTTATTAATCGTTGTGGTGTGGATTTCTTTTTTTACTATGTCGAGTTGGCAACATCAGTCGGCAGTATAGCGCGATCTGTTCTGCATTTGTTTTTAATGCTCAACTTGGCATCGCTGTTCCCATAAGACCAACAGTCCACAGTCTGGATTAGAGATGCAAGGGCTCGGAAAAAAACCGGCTTTTTTGGAAAAAAACTCGGTTTTTTTCTGCTTCGCTTTTTTGCTTGGGAAACTTTGGGCTTTTTTCAAAATACTGCTTTAAATTGATAAAACAGACTTTGTATCGCTTCTCTATAACACAAAAAAATCATTTAATTAGTGGTTGATGCTGATAATAATATAAAACATCGAAAATAAACTATGAATTTCGAAAAGATATTTCAAACAATTTTTCTTCAACATATTTACATTATGAATTCCACAGGATTAACCAATGTATTTGGTCTAGGAATTAATTCGTGCGGGTGGACAAGAGATGGCGCAACGAACGGAGCGTCCCACAGTTCCGTGTATCCACACATGTGTTGCAAACCCCTGTCATCGCGTATCGTTCGTAGTATAGGGCAGTGGATTAAAGCCTCAACAACACCAGTTTGTAGTTAAGTGAACATGGCGCAATTTGTGCCTGATAAAGTGTTTTTGCGGGGTGTCCTGCTGCATTACTTTAACATGCAGAAAAGTGCGACTGAAAGTCATCGTATTTTGGTGGAAGTGTATGGTGACCATGCTCTAGCTGAGCGAACGTGTCAGAAGTGGTTTGCACGGTTTAGAAGTGGTGATTTCGGCTTGGCAGACCAAGAGCGAGCTGGACAGTCAAAAAAATTTTAAGACGAAGAATTGACAGCATTGCTCGAGCAGGATTCGTGTCAAACGCAGGAACAACTTGCAGCAGCATTAGGCGTTGATCAAACAACAGTCTCCAAAACGCTTGAAAGCCATGGGAATGATTCAAAAGATGTCACATTGGGTTCCACATGAATTGAAAGACAGAGACGTTGAAAGACGAAAAACCATTTGCGAATTGCTGCTTCAACGACAGAGCAGAAAGGGGTTTCTGCATCGAATTATTACGGGTGATGAGAAGTGGATCCATTACGAGAACCCTAAACGAAAAAAGGCCTGGGTGAAACCAGGTGAACCAGGTCCATCACAACCAAAACGAGATATTCACTGTGCAAAGGTTATGCTGTGCATATGGTGGGATATGAAAGGTGTGGTGTACTATGAGCTGCTGCAACCGGGTGAAACTATGAATGGAGAACGTTATCGACGACAATTAATGCGTTTGAAGCAAGCTCTGGCCAGAACACGACCAGAATGGGAGAACAGACATGGTAAACTTATTGTTCAACATGATAACGCTCGCCCACATGTCGCAAAACCGGTCAAAACCTATTTAGAAAATGTCGGATGGGAAGTTTTACCCCACCCGCCGTATTCACCAGACGTTGCTCCTTCGGACTACTACTTGTTCGATTGCATGAACAACGATTTGAATGGACAGCGGTTTACTTCTTCAGAAGATATCGAAACATGGGTCTCTGACTGGATCGCTTCCAAGGATGAGGACTTCTTTCGCCACGGAATCCGTACATTGCCTGACAGATGGGCGAAAGTGGTGGCTAGCGATGGACAATATTTTTCTTAAGGCATTTCTGTATTTTGTGTTTGTACTACAGCTTCAATGTGTGCGTACCAACCGCACGAATTAATTCCTAGACCAAATATATAATAAATTTTTAACCTCCTATATACAAAAGTAAGCAGAGTTGGCAAGAACCGTGGTTGTTTTTGAAAATGCCAAAAACCCGTTTTTGGGAGGATGTTTAAACCAGGCTTTTTTGGTTTAAACCAGGCTTTTTTGATTTAGATTATGTATTTATATTACATATCCACAGAAATAGGTTTGTTTCGCCTTGGTGTTATTATGCAACAGCGGGGTTATGCCGGAAGAACTCCCATAAGGTTAAAGAAGTCCGGTCAGTAAATTTCTTAAATTGAGAATCTCCCGCCCTAGCCATTGGGAAAATCCCGTCATTACTTGAAATGTAAGACAATAACGGGAAAATCCTGTTATTGCTTTGCATGTAAAATTTAAAGGTCAACATACCATAATCAGTACGCTAAAACTGAGGTATTAAATTACAAATTTAGTACGTAGATATCATTGAAAGTCCAATCCAAGCTAATGTTGGAAGCTACGTAGGCAATCTATAAATTTTGCCGATTTCTATCAATATGTTTAAGCAATCTTGGCTTCTTTATAAAACAACACGCATTTAGGCATGCAGAAATATACAATTTGGTTTGTTTCGCATATTTAGGCTTAACATCCTTACGAAATACCGAGGTTATCAAGGAGAAGACTTTCGCTTAAACTGACATCCGAACCGCTACTTGGGTTACGCATGAAAGAAGGTTTGTGGTTCGACCGAGAATTGAACATGGGACACCTTGATTAAAAGGTGAAAGGGAAATAAAACTATTGCAGGTGGTATGATATTTGGAAACGTCACCATGAAGTTCACACGATTCGCATTTTTCATTCTTTTTATTTTTGTGGTTTAAACCAGTTATTAAAAAAAAAAATGTTGGTGTAAACCAGCCAACCCTAAAAGTAAACACTTCTTTTAAAAGAATACACAAATAACTAGCAAAATAGTATGTAGTATTTTTACTTCAAAATATTCCATACCCTCTTTTTGAAACAAAATAAAATTAAAATAAAACAAGAAAAATACTTAGATTTATATGATACACTTAAAGGCTGCACATCTAGAGCTTTTGGTTCTGTATATTCTTGAAATTCTACAGTTAAGTTTTATAGAACCACCATCACAGTTTACCCAATCCTCAAGTTTTCTGAATTTTTAACAAGAGGGATTCAATATATCATTACGGAACTCCCCCCCCCCCCTCCAAAAAAAGG
This sequence comes from Thermobia domestica, assembly GCF_964235325.1. Classification (NCBI taxonomy): domain Eukaryota; kingdom Metazoa; phylum Arthropoda; class Insecta; order Zygentoma; family Lepismatidae; genus Thermobia; species Thermobia domestica. Next base: position 298,240,489 of record NC_137457.1, on the reverse strand, counting down.
ACTACGGAATATATTTAAGTTAAGATAAATACAACTGCACAACAAACATGACTGAGTGATTAGCTTTTGCGCTTCTATCGGGAAGTCCGAGATTCAACCAGCATTCGACCATTCTGACAAAGCTTTTCTTCATTCCATATGTGAATGTAGAAATAGTGCGTATACTGCGAGTTGGGCGACTTCCTTTCTTATTGTTTTTAAATCGTTATTATTACTAATTACCAGCAGTGACGGTTTTGCGAAAGTTAGGGGGGCGGTTTTTCGGACTGAAGTCCGTTCCCCAAAGTTACGGAATGTCTGCAACAAACGAAATATCTATTATTTATGCCTTTACTCATAAACTTTAAGCTCCCGTCAAATAAAAATTACGAATGTTTAAAAAAACTAAACATTAGTAAGAAAAACCCTTCCCAAAATACTTTTCTAAATCCGCCACTGATTCTCAGTATAAAATGATTTTTAAAGTTGTATCCGGAAGATTATTGCTAAACATATAAACGAAACGAAATATTAGTTATGCCTGTACTCATAAACTTTAAGCACCTCCCAAATAAAATTAAGACTTTTTAGGAAACGAAATAATCAGAAAAAACCCTCCTAAAGTACTTTTCTAAATCCGCTACTGATTATTTGTATAAAGTGGTATTCAAGGTTGTGTCCGGAAAATTATTGCTAAATCACTTCACAGCTACAGCATAGGCCTAACAGAAATGTGGAAGTACGGTTTGACGGATATACTGAAAAACGTACGCTTTGACCGATAAATAGAAAAACGGGCAACTTTAACTTTTGCGCTAGAAACTAGAGTGCTAAAAGCTCTTAGAAATGAAACACGGATGACAAACTAGAGAAGAAAAAAGATGTCGATAACTCAAAAGTAAAATAAAGTTAAAAAGCCTCTAAAATTACCCTCAAATACTACATTCTTCATGTTAGCTTTAATTCGTAAAACATGTGCTCCATCCATCTTGATGGTGAATTTCAGAGCGAAATATCACATTCAGGTCATGGAATTCGTATCTAACTATAGAATATACTATAAGAAAGCTATTTAGATAGAAAAATCATGAAGTTGAAAAAAGCCAAAATTTCCAAAATTCTCGTTTTTTTCCCAAAAAAGCCGGCTTTTTATGTGAAAAAACCATCGATTCAAAAAAGCCGGCTTTTTTGCATCTCTAGTCTGGATAAGCAAAAGGCATGTCACTCACCCCTTCCAGTTTGACGCCAGTGTTGTCAAATCAAAACTAGGAACCCGAAATTGGGTCGCACTGTATATGTGCTCAAATACCGGGAGACCTGTGCGTTGTAGAGGTCTGCACGGGCTCGGGCCTACAAAGCATATATCAATTCGGGCCCTGGTCGGGCTCGGACCTAAATTTTTAAATATACAACCATATTTCTTGGGCCTTTTCGGGCCTATCTTTGTAAATGTACTGTACAGCGACATTTATTGGACGTCTGGACCGTTCTTTCTGGAGAACTTTTAAAGCACAGCTGCAAAAATAAACTTTTAATTGCTGTAAATAAAAATACAATTTTGCGTAAGTTATAAAGTCTCTGTAAATCGGGCTTATTTCGGGCTCATTTGGTTATCACACGAGCTCGGGCCTAAATGCTGAAACATATTTCGGACTCGGGTCGGGCCTTACATTATAAATTCACGGCCCGGGCCGTGCAGACCTCTAGCGCGTTGGTATCGTGCCTATCGAAAAGAACATGGTTGATTTCTTCTAAAAATTCCCTATAAGAATTATCCAATGCTCTCAATCGTTTATTCTTCAAGCAAAGTTCTAGGGGAAGGGGGGCAGTAGAGCGTAATTAAGAGAAGAGAATCACAACTGAAGTCTGATTTCCTCTTTGAAACTATTTCTTTTTCTTTTTTTAACGTCCAACTATTATGCACTGAGCCTAAGGGAGTATAATAATAATGAAAGAAATGAAGGAATGAATAGAGAGCATAAGAACACCAATGTCCATGGTTTTAGAGCATAAGAACACCAAAGTCCACTTGGCACGATCTGGATAGAACCAGGACTTTACATACCAGAGGTGAGCACTCTACCACTGAGACACCATGGACCGGGATTTATTTTTTATTATGGAAACTGTTCAGGTAACATATACAGTATTATATAAGTGAATTCGTAATTACTCGTATTTGTTTTAAATTGTGAAACAAACTAAACACTTTGTGCAATATCCCTTTGGTGTCAGGACCTATTAGCCGCCTTGTAGCACTTTGGACAGCATATCGGCTCCTTTCGCCATTAATGATGCTTTCTAGATCGGAGTTCGCTACCACGGTATCTACTAAAATTCCAAAATGAAATTTCATGACTTTTTTTTTTTTTTTAACAAACCATATATTTCCTAACATTCTTAAAAGCGATTTTGGAAGAGAATTAGCCGAATTTTCATGAATGCGATAGAAGCGCGCTTTGCTTGCGATTTGATAGCTTCTAAAACCGATCATCGACATTTTTGGTGGCGAATTTTGACGTTTTATAGAGCAAAATTTTCCAGTCTGTACTTTTATTTGTACAGATTAAAACAATCGTGACCCGAAAGCTAAATTTCTTGACTTCCATGACAGTTTTCTGATTTTGTGATTTTTTCCTTACTTTCGTGACTGATAGACACCCTGGCTACTTCCTTACAAGTACCGTTAAGGAGCGTTGGGTGGACGCCGCAATGTGAACATCACATGGTGTGTATGAACGCTCACCCATCTTTTTCTTTGAGCACACCTGGCCCTGGTAACTTCGCCGATCTCACGAGAAGAGAGATTCCAATGCGGTTTGTGCGCTAGCAAATTTAATCTCATGAAGAATTTTGAAAAATCTGAAACTTCTCTTTCTTGAAATATTTTCTTTCTTCTTTCTCCGATCCTTGTAGCTAGCATAAAATAACAAATTACCTCCGAGTATCGAGAACATGTCTCCAAAATCAACACTGAAATAACAATATTACGTGACAAGATGATCACGCTTGAAGTAATTTTCACTTTCTAAGTGTGGGGTCCGGGATTCGATTCCTAGTGGGGCAGGCCACCGAGTTCGATTTTCACTCAATACAAATGCACAACAATCAAAATTATGAAGAAAAAAATGTTTAGCCGCAACATTTGAACGTAACGTTACTATTCTGTCGATACACAAGTTATGCGATCAGTGGAAAAATTAGTTTTAAAATTTAATGAAAGAAAGAAAAAGCTCGTCAATGGATTCTCCTACATTTATAAATACACCATAATTACAAATATAGACACAATATTCATTGGGTCAAAAAGGATTAAGAAATTAAACTAGGTCCCACACTACTTTAAAAAACAAAAAAGCTAACTTACTACCTTGTGAAAGTTTCACCTGGACACAATTTCATGAATAGATGAAATAATAATTACTGTTTACAAGCCAACAGGGAAAGAACAGAAGAGAATTTTTAAAACTGTAATGAAGACAAAAAGGATAAATCGAAGCTGCTTTCTCCCGACGTAACCATGACCCTCGTTCTGTGTGTCCTTCAAAAATCTTGTTTGATTCTTTACCTTTAAAGGCACTGTTCTTCAAGCATTTATATTCACGCAGCAAGATACTGACTGACCGAAGGTTAAACATTCTGATAGTCAGTAGTGTATGCATGTAGTGTGTATATATATATATATATATATATATATATATATACACAACACACACACACACACACACTATGTTCTTCATATCAAACAAACTTTGTATGAACTTACTACTTATTTTAATTTAAAATAATAGCTACTTGAAATAGCTTTACAAATTCTAAATATTTTGTTTAACGCTTCACGCTTCTCCGCTATAGTCATTAGGTATATTTCTGCTTGGTTCCCAGCTCATAGTACATCACACTTTCTGTAACATTTTGCTGCTACAAGCCACGAACAGAACAAGTTTGATAAAGCTCTTTTGGTTTCAACTATGAAAATATAGCTATTCTCAAATGAATCAAAATAGGCCGTATTCGCTGAGATATTTCTGTAAGAACATTTGTAAATGAGTGATTTGTGATTTTTAAAGATTTTCCTCTGGTATTACGATAAAATCGTTTAAGTTTTTTCTTTGTTTTTAGCTACGTAAGTTGGGGTTTGCGTTCCTTTCAGCAACGAGGCTATATGAGATGTGGGCCTACAGCTTAACGTGGGATCCGAATTACAAGAGCTCTTGCCAGGAAAAACAAACACACATTGGTTTCTTAACTATGTAACTTCGCACATTGGTCACTTCGCAAATGCCAGAAGTTAATAGATATTACTAATTACACTTACAAGCAATGTTGTCAGATATTGATCGAATCATTTCCGAAGAAACAAAAATATATTAATGTACTTCATTTTGTTTCTAAAAATTTCAGATCTATAGATGGCATCCATGGTATACCCGCTGTTACGATTACTTGGCACAGTTGAAGACTCAGATTAGGAGTACTATAACAAGATGTTACATTGTTCCAGGAGAACAGATTTAAAAAAAAAAAAAAAAAAACTTATTTTAAGTTTGTAACAGCTAAAAGCAATGATTCCAACAACTCTGACATCATCATTAAAGTATACTCTACAAAAATAATTCTTGTATTAGCACAGTCAACTGAATACATTTATTTGGCACTTTTGTGGTAAACATGTACTTTATATTCAGTTGTTTCAATGAACTACATTATTTCTCGCTTCTCTTAGTATAACAGTAGTAGCAGGAAAAACTAGTTATCTAGTTTGATCAAAGTGCACAACCAGATCTCCATGACGGAAGGTAACACTGCCACACTGGTCGAACATTACTAGGTCGCCGAAGAGTACTGAAAGATAGAGATTTTGATAAAACTTCGCAAACTAAGAAACTGGTAATGGATTCGCCTCATATTTGGTAGTTCCCATCTTTGAAAACTCGACTTCTTGGCCCTTTCAGACTTCCTCTTTTACATAAATAAATTCGCTTTGTGAGTACCGGTATTGGTCGCCCTAATATATACTATGCAGAGTTTTCTTGTTTATAATGGAAATATGCAGATATGATTCTTTAAAGTTAATTACTTTCATTTCAAGCCAAATCCAAACAGTACGCTTACCAAGTCATTCTTGAAGGTTCAAAGTAAACAGACTTATAACCGATATCCAGGAACGGTAAAGTGTCACAATTCAATCTATGAACCGAAACAGGGTAGTGGCTAGCGCGCGCACCTCTGGTGCACGGGATCCGGTTTCGATTCCCGCTGCGAGCTTTGAAATTTGAACGCATTACGATCGTTCGGATTCCACCTTAAATTCTATTTCTGCGTCTCGTATAGCCTCGGTGCTGAAAAGAGATGCTAAACTAGAACTAACAAGTAAACAAGCAATTTATAATTTTACATACGTTGTTTAACTGAAACGCCCGTTAATATCAAGTGCTGCGAGCTGAAGTGCTAGAATACTTTAAAATTACAACTTCGGTATTTTTTTTATTCTAATTGAAAGTTCAAAAATATGAATTAGTGGTGAATTATATTTTTCCACAAAAAGTAACAGAACTATTTAGAGTTTGAACAGAATCACTCTTTACAGAGAAGAAAAATTACAAAAAGAACCAGGTAAAAATTTCCAAGACAAACAGAAAAGATCGAATTACCGTTACCTTTACATGTAATACTGATATGGAAATAGGAAGCGCGTTCAACAAGGAAGAAAATGGGAATTAATAAAGAAACTGCTGACAGCATTCCTAGTTTCTCCCTCCCATTGGTCTATCCTCCTTTCATTTAAATATTCTTCATATAGACTTGCGAAATTCCATGTTATTCGTTGGTTGGTTTCGAGTATAGCGTAACTTTCAGCACCGAGACTATATGAGGCGTGGACCTACAGATTAACGTAGGATCCGAGTCAAATGAGCCCTTACGGCAATCCTGTTAAAACACCGACAACAGTAATTTCATCTCAACTTTATAATTTCGCTCTAATAAATGTTAACTATTACACGGTGGGTCTCAAACAAAACAAAAATCTTCTCAAATCTTTCAGTTTTAACATTCCACGAATATGCCCTTTAGGCTAAGGGAGACAATCACTAAGGCAAGTGAATGATGGAAGAACTGGTGGAATGAGGATGTGGGAGGAAGCGGGAGTACCCTGAGAAAACCCACGGATACGATGTTGTCTACCACAAATTTACTTGGCCGAGGATTATACCAGGGACCTCATGCACCTGTTAAGCGCTCTATCACTGAGCCACCGTGTCCCGCCAAAAAAAAAAATCTGCAAGTGCCGAATTTAGCTATTTACTACCAAAATCGGACGATGCTGGTATCTGGTTCATGAAATGAGAATATTTTAAGACCTGTGTAAGAACTGCCAGATAGAACAACACACTAATATGAAATTTTGTTGCAAATTGGGTAAAACTGCTACTGTAACAACTTAATCAAATTGTTCACGGCACAGAGGTCATGAATCACAAGAATGTTTTCGAAAATTATGTGGAGTCCTTGAAACTGGTAGTTATGTCTGTGACGTAAACACAGCTTAAGATATTCTCATAGGTGAAGTTAATGTCATTCACACAAACTAAGTCCATCGCATTTTACTGAAAGGTATATGCGTTTTGCACCTCATCTGGTAAGAATCATTCCTCCCCCCCCCCTTAAAAAAATAGGAGATCGTTTAGAATAGTTTCAAAATTTTGTTAACGATTAAAAACGCAAGCAAGACTCTTAACTGACGTTGTACGATACAATTTCCAAAGTGTCAAGTTGGACGAAGTATGTACTGCTTCAGTGTCCACTATTAGCTTCCGTTAATTTTCGTTATCTCCAGAATTAAAATTGGTCATAGCACGTAATAATTAGATAGGCAGCAAACGACTGCTTCCATTTTTACAGTCGTTTCGAGAACTATATTGCGAGTCACAAATATATATTTCTTACTATACTGAATAATCAAGCAGAACCGAAAACAGCGCTACGACCTGTTGGGTGCGACACATATTTCACTTTCAGGATAGTTGTCATTTTTACTGTACTACCTTTGGTAGTGCATATCCAATGTCTACTTAATTACCGTCTTCAAGACTCGATGATATTCCTAGGCTCATCCACTTAATACTACCCTTGTAATTAGCTAACAGATGTTAGCGCCAAACAAGGTTGTAGTTTAAATTAGTTTCAATGACCCAGAAAGGATTATAATATACCAAGGTAAAACAAAGTTAATCACGGACATCAGCGTTCTCTCTCTCTCTCTCTCTACAGTCTCAGGAAATGTAAAGGATTAAACGTGACGGACGAACATGAATTTATTTACAGCTTGAAGATCAACATCTCGTTCCTCAAGATTAATTGCCATACTAAGATATCACAGGTAGTTCTCTCTTATCCAAATCGAATTACAAACGAATGAAAATAAAAAAAAAAATAATAAATAAAAAAAAAACAATGAAGAATTTCTCAGCGTGATTCCACAATTTCATAAAGAGAAAATGTATTATGCTAGAAGAACTATCCCATTTTGTATACCCCAATTTCCCTATTCTATATATATATACGAGGAACAGTCAAAAAGTTCTTGGAATTTTGTTGTAGGTCTTTTCAAAGTAGGCACCTTCGGAACACACACATGCCCCACCGCTCCTGCCATTGCTGGAATACCGATGACTTCCCCTTTTGGTATCTTCTGAAGTTCAGTCGTCCCGTGGGTTTTGATATCTTTTATGGTGACGAAACGGTTAACTTTGAGGCCTTTTTTTGGCTTTGGGAAAAGAAAAACATTCGATGGTGCTAAACCGTTTTTAAGGCTATGAAAGTCTCTGAAGTATATTTCCCCAATTTGCACATGAATGAACTTTACGCGTTGCTAGAACTGCGACATTGTGCCGTCTAACCATACACTCCTCCCCAGTCGGCTATACTACCGGTACCTGTACACTGTGTGTCAAGCAATGTATACTTAATAGCATTTGACCTTCGAGGGTTGTGACTTGTTAGGGAATATCTGTACCATAATATGAATCTGTTCTCCTAAAATATCCACACAGTCACTGGCAGTTATTCGTCTGAGTGTAATGACAGGACAAACAGAAAACCATGAAAGTTGCGACCTCACAAAACCCTAGAATTTCAGTAGTGGTGCATAAGCCTCACTGGAAATTCGTCATAAACAAATCGACCTACTTGGAAATAATGACAGGTAGCTGATCGAACCACGTAACTTTTCTAGTTGAGTTGATTTTGAGTTTAACGTCCCTTTCAACAGCGAGGTGTATGAGACGGGACCTACTGATGAACGTGGAATCCGAACCACATGAGCTCCTGCCGGGAATCCACTTAACTTTTCTAGTGCAGGGTTCCCACTTACTTGGTGAGAACGAATTCCCTGACCTTTCGACGTCTGTATTTCAACAAGCAACTATATTAGCTCCTATCTACTATCCTTGTGCATGTAGGTAGAGAAGTTTTGCAAAACAAATTTTATTTTATAAAATATCACCTACCAAATTGCAAAGTCAGGCAAAAACAAATCTAGTAGACCTACAATTCAAGTATTGTTATAAAAGGGAAAAAAAAGGGGGGGAAAGTACAATTTTCGAATTATAACGGTTCACATTATTATCCACTCTGAGACACAAACCTTGCTAGAGCTTTGCTCGCTATAATGTTGTTCACGAACTTCTAGAACTGTCGCTACAACATAATGCATGTAAAGGCTCGTAACTTTATTATTATTAATAATAATAATAATAAGTATTCTGCTTTTCGGCAGGTCCTGGGACTAAAGTTTATATATATATGATTGGACTGTATGGTTCGGAGACTTGGATATTATGGAAGTTAAAGAAATATTTAGAGAGCTTCGAAATGTGGTGTTGGAGGAAGATGGAGAAAATAAAATGGGCAGAGAGGGCTACAAACGAAGATGTTTTAAAACGGATAGGAGAGAAGAGGGCACTTCTAGCCAGCATCCTTCGTAGGAAGAACAACTGGACTGGACACGTCTTGCGAAGAAATTGTCTTCTTCATACCGTCATAGAAGGAGAGCGAGGAATAAGAAGAACAACACAACTTATAGATGATCTGAGAAACAAAAGAAAATATTGGGAGTTAAAAGAGGAAGCTGAAGATCGAAAAACGTGGAGGAAACATTTCCAGGCCTAAAATCAGTAACTACACATTCCAATGTCGAAACACGAAAGTAAATAAGTTTATGGATACCATCTATGAAAACCATGCACTGTAACTTCTTTATTTTTTTCTTTCTTTCTCTCTCTCCTCTCTATCCATGTTTCATCGTTCCTTTTTTTTTTTCTTCATTTCTGGCTTTGAAGAGGGGATCTAGAGCCCTCTTTAAGTGTGTGAATATTAAACCACGGGCTTTAACTGCAAGAATCGCCATCTCTTTCAGGCACTTATTTTATAAAAAATGGCTGCTGTAGCAAAACAACTGGTTCTTAGTAGTAAAACTGTATTTAAAATTTCTTGACTTTCCCAGGTTTCATATTTTTGGCACCATTCAGACATTCTGAGGTTACGTAGCTCTCATCGGACTGTTCTAGGAGAAACAGATCGTTCCAGATGATGATTACACTATTGCAAATCCACTCCCTGAAAATTAGATAGGTCTCTCATTTTGCATCACGAGTGTCTGACCCATCGTATAAATTAATCCATATTACACCATATCGCTATCATCCGACAAAACTAACAGAAGACAATCACAGATTGCGAATGTTCAATATAGCTCACAAATATTACGTATTGTAATACGTGGGTGTACCCACTGTTTTGTTAACTAATAGTATATATCAACGGCACTATACAAATGGAGCAATGTAGCCTTTACTTTTAAATACTTTTCTATATTCAACATTTTCTAAGTTCTATATTCAACACTTTTTTTTCTTTCTTTTGTTCTCGTTACATTCGTTGCTTGAACTGTGGTTTAGCGTCCCTCTCAGCACAAAGACTATATATGAGACACTGACCTTCATATTACTGTGGAATCCGAACCACCGTAATATTCAAATTTCAATATTCCTCGTTCGAGCCTTTGTTGCAATCTTACTTTTTTTTTTTTTCCTTTACAGTAGAAACAGCTGTAGAAAGTATCTTAAAACAACTTAACGAGTTGACACACTCTTCGTATACATAAAACAGTTCTTTTCTAATAATTCTACAGCCCTTATTTTTGTTTTACGTTAATTTAATTTCAATCCAGATCACATTTTTACAGATTTCATATACCCAATATCGATGAAAGACTGCCTTAAGCAAGGCACTTTGACCACTGAAGCTCCTATAGCCATTTCCAGAAAACGTCTTAAAATTCTAAATATTAGAACAATTTCCAGGTGTAAAACCACGTGCAGAATTTTATTTAATGCTGGTAAATTTCTTCTTATCCACTGTAGTTACATTTGTGTTTAAATACCCAATATAGTAGGGTGATCAGATTCTGACAAGCGAAAAGAGGGGACAAGTATAATAGTATATGATAGTTTACTGCGTCGGCAATACGCATGTCCTTATTTCATTTAACGTTAACCTTAATTCATTTTTGTTAAAAAGCAAAGTACTGAACAAAAGTAGTCCAGGAACTCAACACATCTCCAAATGCTTTGATGTATTACAAAGTGGTTTATTTTTATCAACGTACAGTGAAACCGTGTTCCGGTAAATAAATAAATAAATAAATAAATAAATAAATATAAATATATAAATATATATATATATATATATATATATATATATATATATATATATATATATATATATATATATATATATATATATATATATATATATATATATATATATATTTTTTTTTTTTTTTTTTTTTTTATCGATTTTCGGGGCGCGATATATTTTAAAGAATGAGAGAAAATTTAAACCGGCACGACGGAATTTCTACTCAACTTCGTTAGCATCACTGTCACAAGTTGGAAAAGAAACTTTCCCTACTTTACCGATATCTCAACAAGCCCTTTTCACAAGAAACGGATATGAACGTGTCATCCGGACATCCGAATCAAACATAGTCCATTCGATAAATGTAACAAAGATTATGTTCATGCACAAAAAATTAGATGCTATGGACAACGGAGTGAGTCCCTGGGGCCCATTAACCCTGTTAGTATAAAGAAAATCGTGGACTCGCAGTGAAATAGCTATTGCATTGACTGTTTATTGGAAAGTCATGGTTTATAGTTCATTCTCTTCAACATGAAACAGGATTTCCAAAGATGCTATGTATTGGTAGACACGATTTTGTGGTAAATAAGAATTCGTAATTTCGTTATAAAAATATGTATAAAGCGGGATACAGTCGGTGAACAAAAATTCGTTGTAAGAACACTATTTTCCTTAGCAATTACAATTACTTACCTTTTATTTCACCTTAATTTTCACTCATCAATCATCATGACATGAGCTCATAGCATGACTATATTAAACAATATTTGAGTTAAAAAAAAAAAAAAAAACACTAAGCATCCTCATTGAATAAAAGTAGAAACACACACAGAGAACATTATTAGAAAAAAGTAACTTTAGTGTTCGCAGTTTAGTTATGCAAATAACCCGTAAGTATTGTTTTAATGTTTTCTGTATTAATTTTTTTCTTTTGTCAGTATGTCATTGTAAGAGAGAGGCCCTCCTCACATCAACATTCGCAACTGATATGTACACTAATTTGAGACACTTTCTAGCGATTTCTGACTGCTCATCTAACATGCCCCGCAATACTCCTTCCACACTACCCACTTCACCAGCAGATACCGTTTGGAGCTCATTTTGTAACTGTATATAAAATTTCAAAAATTCATGGTGATCTGTTTTCTCAAAAATGGGAATTTTCATCACGTTGCTAATAATTAGCAAATAATGGTAATGAATAAATCATAAAAGCGTCGAAAAATTGTCACTTTTGCGTCAATTTCGTGGAATATCGAGACTTGTTGCAAATTTAGCTAACTCTACAGAATTTCGCGTTTAATCGCGAGCATGATATGGCCTAACATATAGTAAAAATATATATATTCCGGGTACACAACCTTTACATACAAAACTGATAAATTTCGCGTGTCACCAAAAATTCGTGTCTCTATGTATACTTGAACATACTTGAACAGGAAAAATTGGGAGAAGGTCGGAAAAAATCCCTCCCATCAACTCGGGAATGACCCCGGGTAAAAGCACACATTCCAAATGTATCTCAAAAATACTATAGGGGATAAGAAATGACTGTACCAAGTTTTGTATTGATAGACGGAATAGATAATAGGGAAAAGCTTGTATACCAATATACGCTTTCCGCTCTTACCAATTCTGTATTAATGCAATAGCCATTTCACTCTTTCTTTATACTAATAGGGTTACTCTGTTGTCTATGGCACCTAATTTTTTGTACATGAACATATCTTTGTTATATTTATCGAATGGACTTGGTTTGATTCGGATGTCCGGATGATACGTTCATAGCCGTTCCTTGTCAGTAAAAAGAATGTATTATAAAACAGTACTTTGTTGATTGTTTTCCATCCCTAATCTTTTGAGAGGTATTAAAAAACACAGCAGTTCATTATTCAGAAGAAGAATGGAAGTTAACTCAGGACATTTCTCGATTTTCTAGACCTCTTCGCCACACACAAGACAGCTCTTTGAAAAACAGTACTGTACTGCGAAAATCAGTACGTCTGGTCACCCTACAATATGGTGTTTCTATATTCTTTAAATACTCAGCTTAAAAAAAAAATAAATAAATTCTTCAGCCATACTGCTATAATTCAGTCACCGCTACATAGAGCAAATTTACGTCTGGATCATTTTCTCTCACCACCAAGTTTATATTACAAAATCTTCTCTTTTATAAACAGTATATTACAAAAATCACTATGATGTATAATAATTTTGGTAATTCGCCGAAGATGTATGCCCAGCCTACAATTCAACATTAGACATCAGTTGATAAGGCTGCCATTGACAATGAGCTACCATGACTGGTAATAAGCCACTTTCTGAACACTGTAGGAGGATACAGGAATTAGATTTCTGGGCTTTCGGCATCTATGGCATGTTAGCTCGTCACGTATGAGGGAAGACGTTCCTCGGCGATCGCATGATCTGAGGAAAGGAAATAAAGCGGCCTGGGACCTATAAGTTAGGTACCATCCCGGCATTTGACTGGTAAGAATTAAGAAAACTTTATTCAAGATGGCTGGCCTGGAAAACCTTTTATACTATTTTGACCGAGTGTCCCCCACCAGGAATCGAACCCGAGACCGCTCGTACCAAAGACGAGAACGTTAGCGACTACGCTACGTGGGACCACCTTTCTGAACATCGGTACTCTCCACTTGCTCTCACATTTTATGATGCTATTATTATTATTATTATTATTTAACATTTTGACTACATAACCAGTATGCTTACGTTTTAACTTACAGGTAGTACTAATTATAATTACGTTAATTTTATATTGGTATTAATGGGACAAATTACAAGATTTTTTTTTTATCAAGAACATTTTTCTCAAGTTTTAGGGTATTAAGAATATTTTATATAAAAATTATAGAATTTGTATGATCTTCATTAAACTGTACAATACAGTATTTGTTTAATCTATATGAGAGTTTCAACTGTACTGCGTAATATGTAGTTTTTATTATTATCATTATTTTATTTGTTCTAAGGGAACTACAAGAGCAGACCTCGAGAAAATACTTCTGTTGACAAAAGTGGAACATATAATGGGGTACAATCGAAGGGAACAAACTGTGGGATAACTTTCTATTCTCTGGCGGCCATTTTTATTTTATATATATCATCTTTAAATTCCCGTAGTTTTCTTCACTAAAGCAATTCTACACTTACATAAAATACAGGCCAACTAATACAACTGGACTACAACATCGAATAAAGCCAGAACTGTCATTTATTTACATTATTTTCCACAAATGTAATCTTAGTCACACTATTATTTTTGAAATGCTTCCATGATTAATTTTCACCACCATTTGGATACTAAATTTCTCGATATTTTCTAACCGATATCGTCAGTTTAACTGTAGTTCCGGTTAGTAATTTCTTCTTACACTCACGCTTTGTTCATACGATACAACAATGTATTATCTAATTCAGGACAAATCGTAACGTCCCTTGTTCTATGTCCGTATCGGTACATTCATTTTCAAAGGAAGAAACTGTCCAACACCGCTGAATGCATATTATGCAATATAGACATGAACACTAATGTTGACGTACGAAATTAAAGGAACACAGGACAAGTATTTTTGCGAAAGCCGTGCATGCGCACGCGAAATAATTCAAAAAAGAATTAACACGCATGCAAAACATATTAAGCAAAATGATGAACGAAAGGGGAAACTGGTAATACATACTGTGGGGCCAGTTTTCAATAACAGGGTGTCTACAAAAATTCCAAAATGAAATTTCGTGACCTTTTCTTTACCCAATCATAAAATTTCCTAACATTTTCAAGAGCGAATTAGACCTAATTTTCATCCATGCGATAGAAACGTACTTTGCTTGAGGTTTGGTAGCGTCTAAACATTTTTGGTGGTAAATTTTGACGTTTTACAGAACCAAATTTTCCAATCTGTACTTACATTTGCACAGTTTAAAAAAATCGTGACCCAAAAGCTAAATTTCGTGACTTTTATGTGACTTTCATGACCGTTTTCTGATTTCGTGACGACTTCGTGACTTTCGTGAAAAATAGACACCCTGAATAAGCTACTGCAGCACAAGAAGGCATTCTGTGCTCCGTTTTGAGGTGTTTTATGACTATAATGCAACGTGAGTTTTGTGCACAATGCTTTTTCTGGGAAATTGTTACCGACACAAGCACTTGTTGCCACGTCCATCCAGGTAATTCGTGATAGCATAGCACATGATATATCAAATCTGTAATGAATTTAATTACCGTGTGAAAAATGAAATTTTTTAGTTTAACGTCCCACAATTATGTCCTTTAGGCTAGAGACGGATGATTAAGGCAAGTGAATGATTGAATTAGTGGAATGGGAAAGTGGAAGGAAACAGGACTAGCCGATAAAAACCCACAGACACGATATTATCCACCATAAACTTAGTTGGCCAAGGATCAAACAAAGGACTCCACGCACCAGAGGTAAGCGCTCTACTACAGAGCCACCGTGTTCCCGCTATAAATAATAATAAATTTTGAAACCCTAAATGTTTTGTATATGCCACATACTGCACTTTATTTCATTATTACTTAATTTTAATTTCCTCCAATAATTTTCAAAGTAACGTAGTCCCATATAGCATTGTATAACATGGTATTTTTTTTTTTTCTTCATAGCTTCAGAAACACGTCCAGGCAAATGACCAAGTTGTCATAGCGAAAGTAAGGCTAAGCTTACATCTTTAAAATGTTTTTGATACATTCAGTTTTATCTTTTGAAAATCTTCACGACATTTAGATGACATAGACATGTTCATTGAATTTTAAACTCATTCTTGTCCAAACCCTATTCGTTACCTGCATAGCTCAAGTACACGTGACTACGAATGTATCTACAAAAAATTTAGATTAAGCTAGGTTTAGAACTACAACATTCCTAAGAAGATTTACATTTCGATAGAGGAACTGTTATTCTTTAGTCACTGCAATTTCTTAACCTGATCTATTGTACAGATATTGTCTAACAAATTTACTTACATTGCATTACAGAGTAAACGCATTTATGTTATCTGAAAATTATGTTGTCCTCATTACAGAGAACAACATTTTCCCATATAAACCGAACAGACTAAGTCCGAAATGGCTAGGAACAATCTCAACAGAAAATCTACACACAGTGTTGCATCATCCTACAATATTTCTCTACAAATTATATAACTGAACATCACAATCTCACGACACTACATATACACTGAATTTGCTCACACAATCTGCGCATCTTTGTAATCCTATCTCGGCCACTGAACGCGAGTAAAGTATGCTGATTTTCTACTAGAGGTTCTGATCTCGTTTATTCTAGCATATGGCAATACAGACCACAGTATCTACTTATACAAGTAACAGAGCACATATTCATAACAAAAGTGACTTACCTAGAGTTTCCATGTTCATTACTGTCACGGATCCTTGTTTTTACATTTCTCATTGTATTCTTTTTTCTAACGAACAACTAGTGCAGAGTATTCCGTGAGAATTTCGGTTTTGGATTACCCTTAATAACTGTTCCTGAAAACCCTATTCGTATTATCAACTTTGATATTATCAACTCCTTTAAAATTAAATTTGAAACTTAGCTTTTTCGATTAAGGAGAATTTGGAGTATTCTTTAGATTGGTAGTATTAGCGCAAAGTACATTTTACATTACTTATATTGCTAAAGTTAAATGAACGTACCTAAAATGTGTTATGAGGAACTGTTGGGAATCTCTATCTCTGTTTTGAGACCGCAAAACAGAACTGTGTGAGAAATAAACACATTTAAAGTAGTGTGTTAACATGTATTTGTTCCATTTTTAATGTGTTGTGTTTATATACTGAATGTTAGTTATTTACTCTTGTTTTTGACGTTTGTCATGCTAAAAAGAGAGGTTTATTGGATTATACCTGATGTAGCTGATAATCAGACTGGATGTTACGCAAAATGCCTATTCTTTAAAGATATGATAAAAAAAAATAACGTTTTGAAGTTTATATGGGAATTACAATTCAATTTAAGCCAATTTTCTTTTGCCTATTCTGCCTATTTCGCCCATCCCTGTCTAAACAATTGGTTTAGTGCCTAATGTTACCTAGTTTATGCATTTTCTTCAAAATAAGACTTTATGGGGGGAAATTTTCTAGTTTAGTTTAGGATTCTGCCTCTTCCGACAAACATAAATGTTGTCTGTAGCGATAAGATGTAAAACTTCAGACTGGTGTATGTACTGATCAAGTGTATAAAATTTGGACTTTTATGTGTTGATAAAGTAGTGTAGAGAATGTACTTACCAAATATATATGGAATACATGTCACGCATCGTTTTTATATATACAATGAAAGAAGATATTAACGAACAGGTATGTTTCTATATTTCTTGAACGTCATCCATGACGAACTTTTTTTTTTATTATTATTTTATTTTTATTTTTGTTTATTGTATTGTATTGAATATTTATCTTCACTATTTCGAGTTACACTTTAGTGCCTATTTTCCAGGTTTTTCATGCCTGAACATCTGGCCTCTACTGATAATTTATGCGAAATTTCACAATGTCTAATTTATTACTCTATGTGGTTGTTTCTAAATTCATTTTTGGCTGTTATGAACATTAATTCCACTCAGATTTAATACTTCACAAACTTTGAGAATTTTAGGTGGTTGAATACTTATTTTGGCTTGTATAGATTGTCAATAAGATTTCTAATTAAAGTTAGTTTTATACTTTTTTTCTTGGCATCAAGTCTGAAGTTGCAAAATAATTTTCAACTGACAATTTAACTTCAAATGGAGGAAGTGTGTCTAGATCGAACTTTTGAAGTAAAGTTTCCAGAAGAAATATTCAGTTGCGAAGTAACACACGGAGGCACAAGATAAGCCACTTTTCTTAAGACTATAGTACTTTTGTCACTACATGTAAATTATTCCTTATATGCCCTATTCACAAAAATATATATAGATATGCATTATTTTATAATCTTACACAAAACAACCATCTTATCATATTTGCTTAGATACAGTTACTTAAGAGATGAAAAATTCGTGTTATACTGAAGAAGAAAGCGCGTAAAATACATGAAGCAAAAATAAAGTTCAAAATAATTCTTCAAAAATTAGGGTGCGCAAAGTAAGTGAGCAAATGTTTTCATTAACTTCATATATCCCTTGTTTTATATAAATCCTTACAAAAGCTTCTTATATTCGATTGAAGTACTCATTTACTATGTGAATCAAATTGATAGAAGATGAACGATGAACAATTGATACAATCCGATCGTTAACGGTGTATATATTTCATGCACAATAAATAATATGTTTCAACAAAATAAAAACTATCAAGTGCATCATCAGGTAAACAACGACCGACATGCTCTTTAGTGCAATAAAAATTCATTTTCCTAGACTTTCTTGACTTCATGACTTCATTCTTTTCAGTTGGATCTTATATATCAACTAACCTTTGGCAAATATTTTATTTCAACACAAATTACAGCTTAAAAAGTTGAGGATAATTCTAGGCTTTCTCTCATTAACCATACTATGTACTATCGTCTTGGTAGTCATAATGAAGAAGGTATATTTCAGCATCAGTTTCACCTTAATAGGTAGCGTGGGTTACATATATATAGTTTCGTTCGTCTCAATTTCATCTATTGATTAGTATATATAACTCATCTATTGATTAGTATATAACTCGTCTTTGGACTTTTTTTCTTTTTCGTTGAATGCTAATGTAATATTTAGAACAACCAACATTATGCTTTATTGTTAATTTCAATCATTGTTTTACATTAATCGTGTATAATGTGTAATATTTACTACACATTAAATATTCTAAATATCTTGATCTATCTATTAATATTTTATGCAACCAGTTTCTTTCATATTTAATGAACTTTCTACTTTATTGACTGGAAACAGATTTGCTTTACTCGAGTCAGTTTTTTTAGCACCTGTGTGCGCTTTAAAGGTGCATATATATAAAAAGGGAAAGTAAAAGATGCCATCAAAAAGTACAGAAAGTGCTCAACAGGTACACGTAACAATAGCGTGGAGTTTTTGTGTATTATTTATTGTTCGCGGAACGGTCTCTTCTTTTCCTTTTTCGTTTTCTCCACATTAAAGGATTACAAAGAAAAGTTTACAGAAATAAAAATAGGGTTTTCATTGTTGCATTGTTATGTTCTCAATGATTTTGCATTGTAAATATTGATTACAATGCAAAATATAAACACAGTATGTTAAACTTGCAGTTAAGCAGGTTTTTCCAAGAATTTTGCTATATATTTTAAATTATGCTTTACTTTCTAAAATTATGCTTTTAAAATTAGTTTTTTCTGGACCCTTAGACAACCACAACCATATTCAAGGTACCATGCTTTTGGGTTGCCCTAGTAATATTGTAGAATTGGCAGTTTGTTCAAAAAAAAAAAAAAAATCTGTTCGTCTGAAGGCGTCAAAAGTATGGCAAATATTAAATTCCATTAAAATATTAAAATTTAGCATATTTACTACTTACAATATTAAATAAAATGCTCCTTGTTAAAAAAATTAATCAAATCATCAAACCTTTTATTCAACTAGCTGAATAACACGAAGCACCTGGAGGCATGGTGGCTCAGTGATAGAGCATTCATCTCTTGTGCGTAGGACTCCTGGTTCGATCCCAACTCGCGCCAAGTGGGCTTTGTGGTAGGCAAACACCGAATTCGTGGATTTTCTCCAGGTTCTCCCATTTTCTTCCACTTCATTCATTCCACTATTGCATTCATTCATCATCATCATCATTACCATCTCCTTTAGCCTAGTCGGCATAACCGTGTGATGTAAAATTGAACGAATTCATTTCATTTCATTTCAATAAGCAGCACCTACAAAGCAACAATTTAAAAAGGAAGTCCTGACAGGGGAAACTTTTAAGTTGGTCCACCATTCGTAGACAATCGGGAGAAAAATCAAAAAAGTAATGAATTTTATAATTAACAGACTGAACAGAATACATTACGGTCAGAGCCATAGGTTCGACCCGAGGCTTCCTGGATTTTCAAAATTGCACTGTCCGTGCAATGCCTATAAAGCACCACTTGTGTTCCCTAAAGTCGAAGTACTCATACCTAAACGTAATGTAACTTGCCATTTAGCTTTCGTTAATTATGCAACTCCGAAGTTGCGGGCGAACTGCTACCTCGAACAAACTGACACAAAACCACGAAAGACGGTATAAATATCTTTTCCGATTCAAACAGTCGTTAAGAAATCCTAATGCCAGTTCTACAAAATTAAACAAATGAATTGCCTGCTTATGTTGTAACGTACCACGATAGTAGAAATTACTTTATCCACTTCATAACAGCCAGGTTGCAAATGCGCGTGACTCCAGTAAAGACTAATCTATCATTCTACCTCTCTTTTACTTAATTACTTTACTATCGTAACTAATATGCTGTTATACATTCTGCACGTAATTTTATACTTAATGCTTTACTGTTTTGATTCGAATAAATCCATTGTACGAGAATGTATCAAAAATATTTTTTTTCTTTTACGTAAATCACTCAAATCTGCAATGATTGACACGCCTCAGGCATGATACGTTCCTCAAGGGAAAATTACAATAAACTCACGAGAAGATTAAAAATTTATGGAATGGATGTCTATCCTATGAGATAGTATTCAAATGGAAACGTCAATTTTAAACTGGACATTTAACCACTTTAGAAACCGCTATATATGGGCCACCGTCTTTCATAGATGATACCGTCATGACGGACATAGTGAAGATCATACTGGAAGACACGAGGATAACCACTGAAAGGTTTTGGCTGAAACCTCTGTCAGTTATGGATCCATCTGGAATATAATTCATAACCAGTGTATCTTCAGAAACAGTCAGTGCAGTGGATATCACTTCTGCTTATCCCTTTCCAGAAGAGAATAAGAGGGAAAGTCAAGCGAAATGATGAATCCCTGTGAGGAAAATTAAAACTTTTTCGGGCGACTAGTCACAATGGATTAAAGTTAGGTATATAACTTTATGACCCAAAAACAACGGAAATGAACATGCAATGGAAATATCCCTCCTCCCTCATCTAGGCAAAGGTGCAAAGCAAAAGTGTGCCCCCAAAGTGATGCTGTCCATGTTCTGGGACGTGAGGGGATCAATGATTTACCTGCTAGAGAGTCAAACTACCACCAATTTCAATTTTCTCATACATTACAATATTTTTTACTTTACACAATTAGTATTTTATGAAATTTATATTTCATAGCGCAAATTTAAAGTGTCAGGTGCCATTAACAATAATATACTAGTTTAAACATTACAACTTAAAACAGGTTATTTTGATTCATGTCGGGTCATTTTGGTTATGCTGCAACTTTTGAACTATGTCCAATTTTAATTTTTCTGTATATCAATCTCAGTGATATAGTCAAATTGGCTTCAATTACTATGACTTTCACCATTTATAACCCGAAAGCATTAAGAAAAAAATTATAATACCCGTGAGAAGACGAACAAATTTAAAAGAAAACCAGGCATGCTATGTCCAACGACAGACTTGAAATATCACAGGAGGAATAAATCACACAGGAGAGGTTAGACAACGAGAGAAAGAAGAATGACAGCAACCAGGGGGAAAGAAATTACAGAGGAGCAATAATAACACCAATGCAATCTGAAAACCTTGATTGAAATGTCTATCCCACGGGAGATAATGCTTAAACTTTCCAATTAAAATGAACTTTAGAACACTTACATATTAGGTCGAGCTGAATTTTCACAATTCCGTTTCCACCAAAATACGATTCCTAAGAGGGAGGGGGAGAAATCTCATACTTTTCAAATATTTCTCAAACTTATTTCCCTTATACGAAGAACGGGCGTTCAGTTTTAGTCCTTAATAATGAGTTGGCATCCAATGTTAAAAGAAACATTCGGCACAGAAGAATTCCAATTAATGGGTCTTACTTTAAAGCATGGCAATTTTGAAGATTATTTTTAAGTGACGACATACCATTTAACAGCTCCCGAATTTTGATTAATCCATTTAACTCTATAGATCTGTGGTAACCAGGGACGATTTTTAATCTTGTATTGAATGTTCTGTCCAAAGATACATTGTAACTTCTTCCACTAACGAAGATGGGGGTCAATGATAACCAAGTACGGTGGCTAGCTACATTTCCTCCAGGGGTACAAGAGTGTAAGTAAAAAATGAGATATTCAGGAAATACAACGAGAAAAGTAGGTAAACTACCATATGCCAATAACAGCAGGTTGGAACAAAGAATCTGATTGCTCTAACCGTAGTCCTCGCTCTTATTGGCTTTCCAGTTCATAATACATACCGGAACGTTGTAAGCGTCTACAAAAAAACGCATGTTTTCCGTCAAACGATTGTAGCAAGAACAGGCGAGAGTATTATACTTCGCTGTCTGTAAATAACGTAAATAAAATTCTTCGAAATTTTGAATGCGCAAATTGAAGGTGCTGCGGCGAACATTTATAAATATTTTTGATATCCAAAGGCACAAGTGCGAAGAATTTACCTGACCAAATGAAATGGTTGATCGGATTTAAGAAGCTTTTGCTATGATTTCACATTGTAGTAAAACAAGGAGAAAAAAAGCACTGTAAAAACTCACCTGTACGATGCTTTATATGGGCTTCCACGATAACTGTCATATGAATCGAGACGTCGTCTTTTTATGTCCCTACTGTACGAGTAGGTTCTGGAACGAGAGCGTGATCGAGATCTTGTACGGTGACGCCTTCTTGACCGTGGCATCTGGAATAATAATAATAATCTACATAAATATAACTAAAGTAGTAACCAGAGGTTTACAATAGCATCACCCAAACAACTGAACAGTTTTTATTCTTTTACTTTAGTAACTAAATTATAAGATGAGGTAACTGACCACCAAAATATCCACTGAATCCCAATTGAATATAGCACGTGCTTCATGTTGATCGCTGTTTTTATTTAATTTTAATCGCCTGATAAATAACATCGAAGTATCTACTCAGGAAATTTTCAGGGAGAAATATACCGTAAATAAATAAAACACTTTGAGATCTAATAGTTTCCTGTACGCTCCTGAATGCAACGACTTAACTAATGAAACTGAATGCATGCGCCATCTTTTTTTTTTCTCATTGACTTATATGGATAACTATTTTTTCTGTTTTCTTCAAAATGAACTGGTATTTCAATGGTTTCATCTTATTGATTTCTTCAGATGTTCCTCATTTCGTGAAAATCAAATTGTCATAATTTCACTACTTGATGTTCAAACTGAAGTAATATTAAACTATATATGATGTAAATTAATTTTGAAAATCCAAGGGACATTAA
This sequence comes from Thermobia domestica, assembly GCF_964235325.1. Lineage (NCBI taxonomy): Eukaryota > Metazoa > Arthropoda > Insecta > Zygentoma > Lepismatidae > Thermobia > Thermobia domestica. The sequence goes on along the minus strand of NC_137457.1, from coordinate 298,217,432 downwards.
ACTGGTGACTTCCCATTTTGCCTAACACTATCAGCTGTCAATCACACATAAAAACCACATCCGCCATTTTAGGTTAATTGTCAATTCCCATTTGGCCTAATTCACATTACGCCTAACGATCTTATCGCGAAGGAAATACCCCTATATAAAAGATCTGACAGTGTTTCCACACTTCTACATGTAAACATTATTTCTTACAAAAAAATAACTTACATCAAAGAAATTACTAAAACTACTTGGTGGCTACACCACGGGAAGTCCAAATGGAACAAGCGCTTTTCCAGACACCAATATATTCACGTTTATTCAGCAAATGCAGTCGGAGCAGATGGAAAATGAGAAAACGATGTAGTTGTTGGAGGTTGGCAATCGTGGGGTCCACCAGAACGAAAGCGGAAAAAGCTGAATGACAGGATCAATATATTGAAAGACAGATTACGAAACGAAGAATTTTCTTTATTTTCTTATATAGACGTTATTATGTGCATGTGTGATTCAAAAGTGTTCACTCATTTGTGTCAAGTATGGAAACACTGTCACATCTTCTATATAGGGGTATTTCCTCCGTGATATGATTGTTAGGCGTAATGGGAATTATGCCAAACGAGAATTGGCATTTCACCTAAAATAGTGGATGTGATTTTTACCTATGATTGATAGCTAATAATATGTTATGCAAAATGGGAATTAGGCCAAATGAGTAAATTCATTCGATTACACTAAGAAATTAATAAAATATTAAAGTTCCAGTTCATACAAAAAAAAAAAAAAAAGGAAATTCGCCATATAAATCAATGTGCTAAAAAAGTATTCACTTCCATTAACAAGCCAACGAGACTTAAGAGCCTGACATACTAAAATTAATACAAAGTTTACCATTTTTCTTTTTTTTTTTTTTTTTTTTTCACAAAAGGAGCTAATGAAATGAAACTTCCCACAATCATAGATAATGTCATTGTACCTGAAGAATTTTCATTATGTTGCCATCCATAGAAATTAGTGTTGCCAAAATAAATTTCCCCCAAAATCTAAGTTAAGCCGCTAGTAGAGGAACGAACTCAAATGCGTCTTATTACATACGTAATCCTACAAGCCTGTGAACTACTTTTAAAAAAATAGTTGTATTTAGTTTGTAATAAACCAAATAATCTGAACATACAGTTATTAAAATTAACTAAATGTTATTTAAAAAGTAGTTCACAGGATACCAATATAAACATGATACGTAATCAAAGGCAGTTAAGTTCGTTCCTTTAGTTGCTGCCTTAAGATTTTGGGGGAAATGTTATCCCGGAAACACTGTAATTTCTACGGAAGACAACACTGAAAACTCTTCCAGATCGTATTTTCTTTTGTACAATAACTTATCTATGATTGTAGTAAGTTGCATTTCTTTATCTCCTTTCACTTATGGAAACCAAGCAAAAGAAAAATGGTAAGTTTTGTATTATTTTTAGTATATCAGGCTCTCGGATGAACAAACATTTTGGTGTAACTGAATTTCGTTTTTTGCCCAACGAAATACGCAGGCTCCGATTACTATTATAGTATTAATAATAATTTCGACCATAATATAATTCAACACTTTTCATAGTTATATTGGAAAACTGATACCTTAAAAAATGTTTAGTACATGAAATGAAATCTGTTTAACGTTCCACGATTATGCCGGTTAGGCTAAAGGAGACGGTGATGAGAAATGAATGAAATGGTGGAATGAAGAAAGTGGGAGGAAACGGGAGAACCCCGAGAAAACCCACGAGCACGGTGTTTGTCCACCACAAAGTCCACACGGCGCGAGGTGGGATCGAACCAGGGACTCCAAGCACCGGAGGTGAACGCTCTACCACTGAGCCACCGCGCCCCCAATGTTAAGTACAAATACTAAAAAAATGTCACTTATTTAATAATAATACTAATTAAAAAAACGAATATGAAGATTATCTTCGCCTTTAGGAATTATATCACGCACTTTTATGAATCGGAAAATTCTCAAATTTTCATCAGTAGACACCAGCCTCACCGATATGCTATAAGCGAGACCTGTGCAGCTGAACAACGATGCCCTGCGAGGAGACGTGCACGCAAATTTAATCCAAACTGTTGAGAAATTGGACAGCAAACTCCCCACTCGACAGTTTATCATCTAGAAGACTCTGGGTACGCATCGAAATTTGGTAAATACGAACACTTATCCGTTAACGCATCAATAGACAGAGCAGCGATTGAAAATCTACAATTCCTTGCTCATCTGTAACAGACGTGAGTCACTTCTGGACAGAACGATGGGATGAAAAGTGGGTTCCCTACCATAACATTACACACGAACGTCAGTGGGTACCTAAGAGAAAACAGATTCTGAGCTCCTGCCACGTAGCCGATCAATGCAGATGCCTACTGTCAGCAGCCTGAACGCCTACGGACTGCACTGTTTGAGAAACATCCTGCTCCGGTTCATCACAAGGGTGTGCTCATACACAGGGATGTGCGCCCACATACAAGGACCTGTGCTTTTAAGAACGAGGAATGTAGCTGGAAGAAAATCTCCCATCCGGCGTTTTCACTGGATCTTGCACCAACGGATTACTCTTTCGCAGCCTGAAAAACCACTTTCCTGCAAAACAATGCAAGATGATGACGTGTGACAACTAATTATGTAGTTCTTCGCCCCCATAACCGGTGACTTCTTTCAGTGCAGGCACGGATGGCAATGTGTTATGAAGACATCCTCCTCACTAATGGTAGTAAACACTGTTCTATTCCTCAGGTTTCAGGTAAGATATCGTTCTATTCCTCATAGTGCAAAATGCATTAATTACGGGATGACCAGATATAGCTAGTCCGCCAGACTATGGGCGTTACACAACCTCGAGAGTACAATACCAGATAGAATCAGATAAACATATTTTTTTTATACTTTTAATACGCGTGAAAATAGCTTATCTTCGTCAATTGTTACCTTGCGTTGTAATGACTAACTTGTGGTAACAATGTTTAATATGTTGTAATTTAAGTGGTTATCTGCTCAGAGTAATTTCTTCTCCTAACTGGTCTAGAAATTAGCCCGCGTGCCTTTTAGTACATGGGTCCCCAGTTAGATTCCCGGTGGGAAGGCATTAAACGCATTACGGCCGTTCGAATTCAATTAAAACCGTACGTTCAAGTCTAACTTAGCAGCGAAGATAATAGAAGTCCCGTAGCCTTCCTTATGGTTTTATATATATATATATATATATATATATATATATATATATATATATATATATATATATATATATATATATATATATATATATATATAAAAGAAACAAATGATCATTTCATAAATCATCATAATCTCCATATTAATTCGAAACATATTGAAGCTAGTCAAAGGGAGATAGATTACTTCCTTTCAGATCAATATATAGGACGGACAACTCTTTGTAGGCTACATAAGATTTGTTTGTAATAATGTTCATTAAGCAATGACCGTCACTAGCACAACTTGAGATGAGCATGGAGGTCCCATTGGTTTAAAGATTCTTACCAAACATGATTCTTTAGCGCTGGTCCTTTCATCTACAAACATTAGATTAGATAGATAAAGTTTACTATTCGCCCTTTTTCTCAACAGCCGTATTTTGCTTATTATACTTCAAGGGTTGTTTGCCGAGAGTTAAAAAAAAAAAAAAAAAAAAAAAGTTTATAGAAGAAATTTAAAAAAAAATGAAATCCATAAGTTTTACGTCTCGCGGCTAGGCTAAAGCACTCGGTGATGAGAAATGAATGAAATGGTGGAATTAAGGAAGTGGGATGAAACGGGAAATCCCCGAGATAACACACACACGGTGTTTGTCCACCACAAAGCTCGAGCTGGGATCGAACGAAGGACCTCATGATCTAGAGGTGAACGCTCCATCACTGAGCCACTTCGGCGCCTACAGAAGAAACGAGTTGCTGTTACATAAGGTTAATTGATTCGTATGCTATATGAAAGGCCAATGGAACAAAAATGCAATGTATGGAAGTGAGATATGTGAAAGGCAGTAGGGACTGTCTCAAAATTGTATACAGTTAAGAAAGTGGAAAGGTGTACAAAAAGAACAAGGAAATATTAAATGTGGAACAAGTGTTTGTCCACACTCAAACAATTGATAGGTGGCGTTGGGCGAAGTATTCTGAGCTTGTTTATGGAAAAATGAAGAACATGGAGAGTTATTTGCCTGAGTATTTATTCAGATGTTCGGTTCAATAGCAGAATATCGGACACAACTTTTTTACAGGCAGTGTCCGATTTATACAAATCGTGAAGTACTGGCCGAAAATGGTTAAACTTAACGTACACAAAAGAATCTAAAATTAAAACAATTTTAACACTTTTTCGCAAAAAAGGCTGCTCCCTCAAAACCCAACATACCCCTACTTTAATGTACAAGTACGTAAACGAAAATGAATAAGCTAACAGCTGAATGAATATACTGGGTACCGGTACGTAAATGAATAACCAAGTGTGATAAGGTCCTGGGTTCGATTTCCGATGGAATAGTATCGAAAACAATTATGACCCAATTCTTATAATGTAAATACGCATTAATCATAAGCCTAAATTTTCCACTTTGATGTAAATGTATGAAATTAGGTAAGAAATGTACTAAATATGGTTATATTAGATTGGGTTAGACCTTCAAAACACAACCGTGTAAACTTTCCAGTGGGGTATTATTTAGTTCCTCCCCAAATTACTTCGTAATGACTGGCTTAAGTACTAGCTCTGGAGGCGTCGATGGGGATGTGGACTTGCATTCCTCTGCGCAGATTCACCTTAGGACAACTTCAATGCCTGTACGCGACAAGAACTACTGTGCAAAAGACACTAACCAACTCGTGCTAAGTGGTCACTTAAAAGCACGAAAACTAAGTCGGGGCAGGAGCGCAGCAGGAGGGCTTAACATTAGCGAGAGGGTGCGTCCCTAGAAAGCAGGCGGGTAAGCGATGGTGGTTATACACATAAACGAGGATAGCACGAAACAGTGTGTGGCATAAAACACCTTACCGGTAAATGTGGCTTTCGGAAAGATACCAAATGTCATCCAATGTCGGCCTACCAAAATTTAATAAATTATCGGTAGGTCATATTTGGTTAGGTTACAAACCTTCAAAATAGAGGCGTGTAAATTTTCCAATTTTGAGAAGAAAATCTTGTAAGCCTATATGTAATTTTCCAACTGCCTTTCCCGCGACTAAATCGTAAGTGTACATCTCCGCTAAACAGTCCCTTACGTATTCACATAGCGCTGCTTATATCAAAAACGGCATTTATTCCGAAGTTGGGCGTCCGCTTTCGTCACGTTTTTTCGCTGTTATCTCCTTTCTACATTTTTTGCAATTTGTTACTAGGTTCATTAATCCGTGCTCTTCACAAATTTTTAAAAGATTTTGCTCGTTATCAACGTATTGCTTCACAAATGTTAAAACTGTTACTTCATTGCCCTTGTACATTCGCCATGTTGATTACATAAATGCTCGTTACTTTCCCACAATGCAACTGTTCGGTTACCTTGCGCCAAGTAGTTTCCTCCGCTCGCCGTATAATCCCATGTTTATAACCGCTTATATATAACAAATAAAAAGATTTTTCGAGACCCTTATATATTATCAAGCACACAAACGATTAAATTATCCATATCTTTCCTGTAAATTTTAAAAATTTTCATGGAAACGGACGCCCAACTTTGGAACTTAACCCTCAAAAACAACCAACAACAATAACTTTCTTAACCTCAACTAAGTCCCCTCACTTTAACTATTTTACTAACTCTTCCTCACAAACCAAAATAAATTCCCGAATTAACCCGGTAAAATTTCGTCCGGCGATACAGCACTTAACCCAAACTATTTTGCAGCAAATCATCAATAACAATAGAAACGAGTAACTTCAAAAATGAACAACAAACATCTGAGCAATTTCAGAGCTGAATTTAAGTGTTTCGTGGAATTTACGAAGAATTAGTGTACTCACTTGACTTTAACCGACCAACCATCCCTAGCTTTGTAGCCTATCATGCTGCACAAAAAAGCACGACCCCAATTTTTTTTTTTTTTAAATAATAAAATGTTCGAAACTAACTTAACCTATCGTACAGAAAGATAAATAAAGCGAATAATCGCTCTTTGCACAGAGATACACTGCATGTGTAGTACTGACTTCAGTAAAATAACTGAACAAATATATTCCCAGAACACACTTTTGTATATTAACTACTGCTAATCCAAAAACTTAAAATGGTTCCGCATGCTTGATAATTTCAAGGTCATGGTTAAAATGGAGATGATGAAACATCTATATTCATTAAGCTAGGCTATTTCTTAGTAATTTGAACCTATGGATTATAATCCAGCATTTTGTTACTCAAAATGGCGTTTAGCATTCCTATTAAAGTAACTAGTTCGACCCAAAATAATACAAGTTTTTGATATGGATTTTACATGTACGATTTGAACTTGCAATGCTTTGTGTTTGTTCATTTCACAGTAGATTCAATTCACAATTCAAACGAATGAAGTATTTATTATTTGACAAATATTGCAATCATTTCTTATTAAGAATTTCTAGAAATGTCGACTTCCTGGATGACACAATTCTAAAATTCATATATATACTTCTACATTTGACACGTAAAGTAATATACATGTCTTTTGTATGTACGTAAAATTGGAAAGTCTTTAGGATAGTACTGTTTCTCTGTGTATCATATTTATCGCATTACTTTTACTGCACAATGCACATGCCCGTTAACGGCCATCTTGAAATGCAATCAATGAATTACACAAAATTGTATCGAGATCTTTGTATTTGTTCTCGGTCAACAGGATTCATTAAATATTTCACGCACAAAAATATTATACTCACAGCTAATGTTCTCAAACTGCTTAGTTTATTCCAAATAAAGTCCACAATGCTCAAAAATATCTTTACTGCACTTAAAAATCGCTTCCTCACACAACTACGTCAAGCAACGCTCAACATGCAAACGTAGGTCATTGTAACACTGCCTCTGATTGGCTGTTTCGCGTAAAGTTTCCTTAAGATGGTGGATGCTTTGACAAAAGAACGTTCCTTGTTCAAAAAGCAATATTCACCTATTTTCCGTTCCCCAGTTATTTGTCCAATATAAATACGTGCTTTCCTTCCTTCTCACTCGATTTTTTTTAAGAAAGAAAGAAAGAAAAGAAACAAAAACAAATAATAGGTAACAAGCAACTACGATTTTTTAAAACTTTCAAATGAAGTCTCACAAGTAATAAAATTGAAACGAAGTGACAAGTGACTCAAAATTATAAGTAATTATCTGCTTCGTACCTTGGATTTACAAGATCTAGAAGTACGGTCCCCTCGTCATAAATCAATGCTTTCTTTATTCAGAGAAAGTAATATTGTTGAATCACGGGCAATTAAAAAACGAAAAAGGAATTATTTTTTTAAAAAAGAAGAATAGAAATTCTACTTTATATAGAATATGATCGTTTTATTTAGTGTAAACCTTATAAACGGGCCCGTAGCGCAGTGTCAGGACGATAACGACTCCGCCACCTCTAATTTATGGGGGGAAAGCGGATGGGCAGATATTTTTAAAGGAAAGTTACTTTCTGTGCACCGAAAAGCATATATACTAAGGGTATCGTAGCCGTCATGGGACCTCTCGCCTCTCTTGCCTTTCTGACGTTAACAACGCTAAGCGTCCCGAAATTTTTATATGTCCGTTGGTTTGTATGAATGAATGTAAGATGACAAAGTTTGCCTCCAAAACTCTTTCTCGTTTGGTAAAAACATGAAATTATCAAAGCCTGTGTAGCATAAGTGATTAAACGCGCGAGGTTCCGGGTTCGTATTTCCGGTGGGATACTTACAAATGCAGTTTTATTATTATTATTATTATTATTATTGTTATTATTATTATTATTATTATTATTATTATTATTATTATTATTATTATTATTATTATTATTATTATTATTATTATTATTATTATTCAGGAAAGCATATAATGAATTCGTGTAATTACATCAGAAGTATTTAATTACATCACACCTCCGTTATTGATAAATATCTGAGATGGACTGGGTCGTGGATCAACATAAAGTGTCCCGCCACTCACTCTGACCCACTGACCAACTTTGACCCACCGACTTACTCTGCTCACAAGGGAACATCTTATATTGATAGTAGCTAGAGATGCAAAAAAGCCGGCTTTTTTGAATCTATGGTTTTTTTCACATAAAAAGCCGGCTTTTTTGGGAAAAAAACGAGAATTTTGGAAATTTTGGCTTTTTTCAACTTCATGATTTTTCTATCTAAATAGCTTTCTTATAGTATATTCTATAGTTAGATAAGAATTCCATGACCTGAATGTGATATTTCGCTCTGAAATTCACCATCAAGATGGATGGAGCACATGTTTTACGAATTAAAGCTAACATGAAGAATGTAGTATTTGAGGGTAATTTTAGAGGCTATTTAGCTTTATTTTAACTTTTGAGTTATCGACATCTTTTTTCTTCTTTAGTTTGTCATCCGTGTTTCATTTCTAAGAGCTTTTAGTACTCTAGCTTCTAGCACAAAAGTTAAACTTGCCCGTTTTTCTATTTATCCGTCAAAGCGTACGTTTTTCAATATATCCGTCACACCGTACTTCCACATTTCTGTTATACTGTAGCTGTGAAGTGATTTAGCAATAATTTTCCTGACACAACCTTGAATACCAATCTATACAAATAATCAGTAGCGGATGTAGAAAAGTACTTTAGGAGGGGTTTTTCCGATTGTTTCGTTTCCTAAAAAGTCCTAATTTTATTTGGGAAGTGCTTGAAGTTTATGAGTACAGGCATAACTAATATTTCGTTTCTTTTATATGTTTAGCAATAATCTTCCGGATACAACTTTAAAAATCATTTCATACTGAGAATCAGTGGCGGATTTAGAAAAGTATTTTGGGAAGGGTTTCTTACTAATGTTTAGTTTTTATAAACATTCGTAATTTTTATTTGACGGGAGCTTAAAGTTTATGAGTAAAGGCATAAATAATAGATATTTCGTTTGTTGCAGACATTCCGTAACTTTGGGGAACGGGCTTCAGTCCGAAAGACCGCCCCCTTAACCTTCGCAAAACCGTCACTGCTGGTAATTAGTAATAATAACTATTTAAAAACAATAAGAAAGGAAGTCGGCCAACTCACAGTATACGCACTATTTCTACATTCAAAGATGGAATAAAGAAAAGCTTTGTCAGAATGGTCGAATGCTGGTTGAATCCCGGACTTCCCGATAGAAGCTCAAAAGCTAATCACTCAGTCATGTTTCTTGTGCAGTTGTATTTACCTTAACTTAAATATATTCCGTAGTCTTTTTTTGGGGGGAGGGGGGAGTTCCGTAATGATATGTTGAATCCCTCTTGTTAAAAATTCAGAAAACTTGAGGATTGGGTAAACTGTGATGGTGGTTCTATAAAATTTAACTGTAGAATTTCAAGAATATACAGAACCAAAAGCTCTAGATGTGCAGCCTTTAAGTGTATCATATAAATCTAAGTATTTCTCTTATGTTTTATTTTAATTTTATTTTGTTTCAAATAGAGGGTATGGAATATTTTGAAGTAAAAATACTACATACTATTTTGCTAGTTATTTGTGTATTCTTTAAAAAAAAGTGTTTACTTTTAGGGATGGCTGGTTTACACCAACTTTTTTTTTTTAATAACTGGTTTAAACCACAAAAATAAAAAGAATGAAAAATGCGAATCGTGTGAACTTCATGGTGACGTTTCCAGATATTAAACCACCTGCAATAGTTTTATTTCCCTTTCACCTTTTAATCAAGGTGTCCCATGTTCAATTCTCGGTCGAACCACAAACCTTCTTTCATGCGTAACCCAAGTAGCGGTTCGGATGTCAGTTTAAGCCTCAAAAGCTAATCACTCAGTCTTCTCCTTGATAACCTCGGTATTTTGTAAGGATGTTAAGCCTAAATATACGAAACAAACCAAATTGTATATTTCTGCATGCCTAAATGCGTGTTGTTTTATAAAGAAGCCAATATTGCTTAAATATATTGATAGAAATTGGCAAAACTTATCGATTGCCTACGTAGCTTCCAACATTAGCTTGGATTGGACTTTCAATGATATCTACGTACCGGTACTAAATTTGTAATTTAATACCTCAGTTTTAGCGTACTGATTATGGTACGTTAACCTTTAAATTTTACATGCAAAGCAATAACAGGATTTTCCCGTTATTGTCTTACATTTCAAGTAATGACGGGACTTTCCCAATGGCTAGGGCGGGAGATTCTCAACTTAAGAAATTTACTGACCGCACTTCTTTAAGCTTATGGGAGTTCTTCCGGCATAACCCCGCTGTTGCATAATAACATCAAGGCGAAACAAACTTATTTCTGTGAATATGTAATATAAATACATAAAGCAAAAAATCTAAGTCAAAAAAGCCTGGTTTAAACCAAAAAAGCCTGGTTTAAACCAAAAAAGCCTGGTTTAAACATCCCCCCCAAAACGGGTTTTTGGCATTTTCAAAAACAACCACGGTTCTCGCCAACTCTGCTTACTATTGTATATAGGAGGTTAAAAATTTCTTATTATATACATTCGTTAATCCTGTGGAATTCATAATGTAAATATGTTGAAGAAAAATTGTTTGAAATATTTTTTTGAAATTCATAGTTCATTTTCGATGTGTTATATTATTATCAGCATCAACCACTAATTAAATGATTTTTTGTGTTATAGAGAAGCGATACAAAGTCTGTTTTATCAATTTAAAGCAGTATTTTGAAAAAAGCCCAAAAATTTCCCAAGCAAAAAAGCAAAGCAGAAAAAACCGAGTTTTTTTTCCAAAAAGCCGTTTTTTTTCCGAGCCCTTGCATCTCTAATAGTAGCATTGTCCAATCAAACAATGCGCAATCGATAGAAGAGTGAAGAAAAGTGAAAAACCAAAGTTTTATGAGCCGACACAGAGAAACACAGGCGACACAGAGCAAAGAAGGATCATGTGAAAATAGCAATGCAAAAGATACACAGACAGAAAAAAAACTTCAAAATGATTAAAATAATTAAAAGTCATTTTCACAAGAGTATAGTAAGTATTGTATCCAGAGATATGCTCAATAACATCATATGTAATGCAGTGTTGCCAATTGAGCATAAAATGAAGTTTCGTTAAATGGCATGGAACATAAATTATAACAAAACTAATAATATGTGAGGTGATACAATATTACGTGCATCAGAAAAGTGAGCCTGCTACTCAATTGTCAATCCAAGCGCATGTATCATTTCAGTTTTGTGTGTTTAGTTTTATACCATTCTGATTTTTCACGTGGGCAAAATTGCTTCGACAGTGTGCTTCGTCCCAGTGATTATATACTTGTTTGTGGTCTTATATTTTGGTTTCAACTAGTTCGAGTCGTGTACTGTACATACTCTTCTACATCCGAGATTCATATAGAAATTCACATAGGCCTATCCTCAAACGTTGGCAACACTGTACATTAAGACTTAGCAGGTATGGCTCTACTCATAATTAGATTTGCTAGATATTATAATTTGTGTTCCGTGCCACTTAACAAAACTTCATTTTGTGCTCTGCATTACATATGATGTTATTGAGCATGTGTGTGATTACAATGTTTGCTTACTATACTGTTATGTAAGTGCCATTTTGATTACTTTAATCATTTTGAAGTTCTTTCTGAGTTCTTACTGTACTGTATACTTGTACAGCGGGGGACACTTCTAAATGGTACAGCCATATGGAGATTTACGGCTAAGGTGTACCATTTAGAAGTGTCCCCCGCTGTACAGTATAAAAAAAATGAATGTAACTATGTGTGCGCGATCATCACGGCCAAATAGCAGAGTCAAATGAAATGACGTTTGATATATAGTTACGCCCCAATCCCAACTGGGGTGTTATCATATGCTTTCATTATAATACATATCCTAAGGGGGAAATGGGAGTCGAAATTTCTGAGAAAAATTGAATATCCCATGAAGCCTTCCACTTAGGGAGTTGAAATTCGGTGTAACTCTTTATAAAAAGAAACAGAACGTGTCCTAGCACTTTTTTAAATCTTCTTTTATGGGGGCACTATCTATATGTGGGCAATTAGTAGTGGGTTGATTAAAAATAAATCAAAAGCGATCAAAAGCGGCGATTTGGACTTGCTCTGCAAGCTTATGAAATATATGTAGATCTTTCGTTCCTAAGTTCTACAAAAAATAAAAATCAAAGGAAGAACAATGTTTTCACTACTATCAAGCTCGGACTGGCCAGGGCAGGAGGGAGGAATCCCTGATGAGGCCCACTCTCAATATATATAGGGTGTTTAAAAACAACACCAACAACGTTTGAGAGGTGATTTCTGACACCAAGATAAGACAAAAACTATAGACCAACCTGGATGCACAAATGCTGCCTTTCGGAGTTATAGGCTATCGAAAAATTTGCAAAAATGAAGTTTGAAGGTCCATAGCTCCAAAACCATGGGACCTACTGTAGTCGGGTCAAAACTTCACTTATCAACTAACATGTGCGCTATCCAAAAATACATGTTTCAGAATCCTAAGCCATACGCAAGCAACAATTTTTGTAGACGCTGTTTGACTACGGACATGTAATTTGAAGTTCTCACAAGTTACCTCTATAAAAATTGTTGCGGAAGTACCGCAGGATTCTAAAACTTGGATATTCGGATAGGGCACATACTAGTTCCTAAGCGAAGTTTTGATCTGACTACATTAGATTCCATAGTTTCGGAGCTATAAACCTTCAAATTTCTTTTTTTTTTTTCATGTTTTTGGCAGCCTATAACTCCGAAAGAAAGCATTTGCGCACCCAGGCTGGTTTATACTTTTTGTCTTATCTTGGTGTCAGGAATCACCTCCAAAACGTTTTCGGTGTTGTTTTGAAACAGCCTGTATCGCCGCCACTGACTTGGGGTTGCAATGACTGAGTAGTAGTGCGTTCACCTCTGGAGGTCACTAATTTGATCCAAGCTCGCGCCAAGTGGACTTTGTGGTGGGCAAACACCGTGTGCATAATTTTTCTTCGGGTTTTTCGTTTCCTCCCACATTTTTCATTCTACCATTTCATTAATTCTGATCATCACTGTCTCCTTTAACGATGGTTACACGACATAACCCTGAGAGAACCTGCGTAGCGTAGTCACTACCGCTCTCGTCTTTGGTGCGAGCGATACTGGGTTCGATTCCCGGTAGGGACACTCAGTCTTAAAAATGTAAGAGCTTTTTCATTCGAGCCATACTGAGTGAGATTTTTCTCATTCACACCAGGCAAATGCCGGAATGGTACCTACATACAGGTCCTAGGCCACTTCCTTCCTTCCTTTTTCTCGGATAGTATGATTGGCGAAGGGCGTCATCCCTCATGCGTGACGGGCTAACATGGCCATAGATGCCAAAAGCCCAGAAATCTAACTCCTAATCTTAACCCCAACGACATATTCGTCGGACGTAAAACTTTATTTCATTTTTCTACTAGGCACCTGGACACATCTATCTAATATTAATAAAATCAAGAGTTTGTTTGTGTGTTTGTCTATCTGTGTGCGGCCTGGGGACCAGACGAGTGGACCGAGAGTTACCAAATTTTTGTCACGGGTACCTTGGTCCAGGCCTCAGACCAAGACGAAGCGTTTTTTTGTTTTTTTTTTTAATTCGAACCGGGGGTTTCAGGGGGGCGTTTACTTCCGGGATATTTAAAAGTGTAAAAAATGACCGATATTTCTGTCAAATTCATAGTTCCCGCTACTGCTGAGATCAATAGTGAAACTCCGATCGCATTACCTTCCAAATTCACCCCACTAAGCAGCGGGCCGGTGGTCACGGAGGAAGGGGGGCAGATACCGAGACATGTAAAAATAATCTAAATTGGCCGATATTACTGTCAAATCCATAGTTTTCGCGGTCGCTGAGATCAATGGTGACACTTCCATTAGCGATGACTTTCAAATTCAGCTACCATTGTATGCGGGCCGGGGATCACCTGCGGGGGGGATTTACCGAGACATGTAAAAATAATCCAAAATGACCGATATTAGTGTCAAATCCATAGTTTTCGCGGTCGCTGAGATGAATGGTGATACCTCCACGGGTGTTGACTTCCAAATACAGCCACATTGACTGTAAGCCAGAGGCGTTTTTTTTTTTTTTTTTTTAATTCGAACCAGGGATCTCTGGGAGAGGGGGCGTTTACCGGGACATTAAAAGTAGTAGAAAATTACCGATATTTTTTTCCTTTCGTTGTTCAGTTTGTTTACATAGATACTTTATCTGATCCATGCGAAGAATGGGTATTTCAGCTAGTTCTACAATATGATTTACATTTTTATCCAAGCTTTTAAAGCTATAATAAATGGAAAATTCAGAAAGAAACATGAATATTGAACAATGAATTCCAAATTCAATTTCAGAATTTTCGAACAATATATTCTTCAAATGTTCGTTATTTAATCTAACAAAACCATTATTTGAATGGCTGTTCGAATAAATTTATTTCAAAGCTACAACCAGGCACATATGCAGGAATTTAATTCGGGAGGGGGTCCAAAGCTATTGGGGAAGGTGCAAATTAAGTATGAGGATAAATTATGGGATTTTACATGTTCGGACACATTTGCCCATTCAAGCCTCTCATTTACTGTTATGAATGCTGGAGAAGTTGCTAGACGTAGAGAGACAGAAAAGGAAAAGAAATACAACAATCTCCTCGACAAATTTATTTTTGCTCCAATAGCCATCGAGACCAGTGGAGCATAGGGTTCTAGAAGCCTTGATTTTATCAGAGAGGTAGGCAGACGCATATCTATCGTTTCTGGAGATGTTCGTTCAGCATCTTTCCATTGCGGTATATCCATTGCGGTCCAACGTGGCAACGTTTCGTCAGTTCTTGGTACGTTGCCGCCTGGAAGGGAACTGGAGGAGATATTTCTTCTCTAGTATAACAGAAACAAGGAACAATATCATAATTACAAGTGTTAAGTACATTTTTAATGTAAAAGTGATTTCACAAAATTCTTGTAACATAATCCAAAACAAATATGCTCCATTTTATTTATATTTCTAGAGATTCCATTATGTTATTTCTATTTCTATAGTCTATTTATTGTGCCACTAAGATCATTATTATTATTTTAACAAGTTGTAAACAATCATATATTCAGCCGAGCCTTTTCATCAAAAAATGGATAACTAATTGTTGTGAATACGTTATATTCAAATTTCTATTTGTTTCTATAATTTGTAAATTTCAAATTGTTAAGTGGTATGTACGAAAATGATATTTGTAGTTTGTAATGACAAGTTTTGAAAATAATTTAATTTTGAGAAATAAATACAATTAAAATAATACTAAAAATATATAATAATATAATATATAATTATATTATGTATTATATAAAAATCACCCTTAAAATTAGACTAAATTTACAGAAGAGTCGGGATTTGGAGGAGTTCAGACCTCAAGGACCCTCCCCATGCGTGTAATAATAATAATAATAATAATAATAATAATAATAATAATAATAATAATAATAATAGTTGCCCAAAGATGATAGCTATAAAATTCAATGGATTTCATTGTACTAAACAAAATGATGTGAAAGTGTACCCAGGGCCGGATTTCCCAATAGGCCCGGGCCTATGGGCGCAAGCTCCCAAGGGGCGCACGGCCGAGAGAAAAAAAAATTAAAAAATCTAGAAATAAAATAAATGGCCATAACTTAACATATTTTTTAAAAAAAAAATCAGGCTAATAAAGCATTCTGATTTTGAAGTTCATTGGAACAATGATTGTTGGTAAAGTTAAACTATTTTTCAACATTATGCATCAACTTCGTTACAACATTGATCTCAAACACGGGAGAACTGGCTGTAGGGATGTCGTTGAGCGTAGTACAATTTACTATTTGTACATACAAAATATCTAGTTTTACTTTAAAACACAGTTTTTGTGCCACGTTATCAAAATACTTCATGTAAGCTGTGTTTCTGAGATTAAAGCTACTTTATAATGTATTACAGAGTTTTTTTTTATTTATTTATTTTCCCAAACGGCTAAATTGAACAAAACCAAAGTTATTCACCAATCTTTTGTTAATATATTAACGGTATCTTGTTAAGCCCAGAACCAAGCAAGTTCCTCCAAAAACTTGCAATGATAAAATTGCATCGTGGAGTGGTGTTTAACCAATCAACATATAGGCCTGATATAATTTTTTAATAAAGGTTTTTAGGAAAGTAACTTTAACCAGATTAGGGGACGGAAAAAATTATTGGGACTAGGGGCGCCAAAATGCTAAATCCGGCCCTGAGTGTACCTCATGTGTGGTTTACGAGAAAATCGAAAAATGGATTGTTTGCAATTCTAAAAATTCATGCTGTACGATCACAATGTTATCAATGAAGTTGAAACTGATACTCTTATCAAAGTTTTCATTCTGACACTTGCAAAATAATAGTGCAAGTATGATTTAAAGGACCAACGGTGCACCCATGGAGGTTCACCAGCTCCTTACTCTCCAAAAATACTTTGAAACTCAACATGCATTTATACGTTTACTTAATCTATATATATAAAATTGAAAATCACTATGTTTGTGACTGTAAATCTCCTGAACCACCCGACCGATCTCGATCAAATTTGAAAAAAGGAATGAGGTTTGAGGCTGGGCTGGTTTTAGGCTATTCACTTTGGTGGTAGGACTGAGAGGTGGGGTAGAGGGAGCGGTGTAAAAAATAAATAAAACTTAATAACTCCTGAATCACTCGACAGATCTTGATCAAGTTTTCAACATAGATGAGGTTCAGGCGTCGTTTTTATGATTTAAATTTGATGGAGCATCGTAGGGGAGAAGAAGTAGAGGGAGATATATAAAAATCAATTTATATAAGACTGAAAGTGACTATTTTTGTAACTTAATAACTCTTGAACTACGTACCCGAACGATCTGAATCAAATTTTCAAGATACATGAGGTTCGGATCTGAAAACATATTTGCAATTTCACTTTAATTGTAGATCCTAGGGGAGGGGGACGTATAAATAAAAACTAATAAAACCTATTTACTTTTGAACCACCCAACCAATCTCAATCAAATTTTCAACATATATGAGGGTCGGGTCTTGGGTGTTTTTTATCGTTTCACTTTGACGAGCCACGTAGCGGATGTGGAGGGGGAGATATATGTTCAAAAATTAAAATTAAAATGACTTCATCACTCCTGAACCACCCGACCGATCTCAATCAAATTTTCAACATACGTGAGTTTAGGGGTAGGGATTGCTTTAGGCTATTCAGTTTGACGATGCAACGTAGGGAAGGGGAAGGAGGAGAGAAATTTCAAAATGATCAAAAATGACCGATATTAGTGTTGAATCCATAGTTTTCGGGGTCGATGAGAGAAACACTGACACTTCTGATACTGTTTGAATCCAAGTTCAGCCCTGATGGTTGGGAAGGGGAGGGTACAACGTAGAGGAGGGGGCATAAACGTCGAAAATGACTAATAATAGTGTTGAATCCATATTTTTAGGAGTCAGTGACAATTTTGATGCCGTGTGCCGCAGCAAGGAGGAAGGAGAGGGGGAGCTATATATAATAATGATCGAAAATGGCCAGTATTAGTGTCTAATCCATAGTTTTCGGGATCATTCAAATGAACAGACATTTCCGATCCGATTTAAATCTAAAATCAGCCTCGCCACTTGGGGGAGGGGGAGAAAGATATATATATATATATATATATATATATATATATATATATATATATATATATATATAAATGATCGAAAATGGCCACTATCAGTGTTGAATTTATAGTTTTCTGGGTCCCTTATATGAACAGTGGTACTTGCGATCCCGTTTAAATCCAATTTCAAACCCGCAACTTTGGGGAGGAAGAGATATTTAAAAATAATCGAAAATAACCGATATTAGTGCTGAATCCACATTTTTGAGGTCGCTGAGATGAACGGTGACACTTTCGATGCCATGGCCCGCAACATGGGGGTGGGGGAAATATATATATATATACAGGTCAAACATGACAGATATTTTTGTTGAATCTATAGTTCTTGCGGTTGCCGAGATGAACAGTGACACTTCTGATGCTGTTTAAGTCCATTTTCAGCCCTGAAGGAGGGGTGACATACATTAAAATGATTCAAAATGAGCAGTATCAGTGTGCATTTAAATTATTTATTTCAACCCAGCGAAGCGGGTAATATATGCTAGTAGAACTATACTTGTTTAGAATAGAAATTATAGATATAACAAAGATTTGACTTTATTCTTCACTATGTACTCTTGCTTTTCTTAGGATTTTAGCATTTAGATTTCTGGACTTTCGGCATTTATGGCCATGTTAGCTCGTCATATTTGAGCGATGACGTCCCTCGTCGAGCACACTATCTGAAGAAAGAGAAGGAAGAAAGGATTGGGGGAGGAAGGAAGCTGCCTGGGACATATTTGTTAGGTACCACCCCGGCATTTGTCTGGTGTGAATGAGAAAAACCCAGGAAAACCTCATTCAGGGTGGCTGACTTGAAAAAGCTTGTAACACTTCTTCGACCGAATACCCCACCGTCTTTCTTTTCTTATAGAAGCAATCTAGTTTTACTATTTTTTTTTTCTTTTACAGAATATAGGTACCAGTTCTTAACAATTACTTATTGAGTTTTCAGGTGTTGAATTACCTGGGTTCAATACTACATAGTGACTTGTAGTATTGGACGCCCCCCAAACTTTGAACTACTTTCAACCAGGGGTAAAAGTGGATCTGAAAAAGTAGGGGGACGGTAGGTAGCGGCATGACGTTCCGCCGTCTCCCTGCCTATTTTTGCCCATTGTAACATTTTAGGAACTGGGAGACGGCATCCCCCCGCGTTCTCCCGCACTTATACTCCTGCTTCCAACAAAAATGTCTGGGTGCACGGTAAGATATATTGTTCTCCCCTCTGTTATAATGTCCATTGATACACGTCGCCATATATAGCTATAATTACATTATTGGTAAAGAAAAAGTATGCATCAATCCATATTATCACATGAGTTGAAATAAGTTGAGATGCTTGCGGATAAAATCTCACGGGTATTTTTTAAGAAAACCTAGAAAAAATATTTTTATGACACAAAAAGGGATGTCATTCGTTGCCCTCCCCCGTATAAATATATTCGTCCCCCCCCCCCCGTATAAATATATTCGTTGTCCTCCCTCCGTTCGTTGTCAAGTAGCAGATTGTAGAAGCTGCATGTAACACACATATATAGAAACAGTTTAATATTGCGGTCCCAGTTCGATTAAACTTACTTTAATAACTACCAAAACTTACTACGATAATTATTTCAATAAATTAAACTATTTTTGTTCTTTTTAAACTTTGTTTCCTTATTCGTGGAAATTAAAGACACTTCCATTAACTATGGCTTCCTCACTTATCTCTTTAACAGCATAAAGAAAACAAGTTTAAACACGTCTGACGACAACATTTGTTATCATAAGGTACTGGACTACTATCCTTGTTGCCCTGAAAGTAAATACCAGTGTTGCCAATTTGGGGGAAAAGTCGCTAAATCTAGGGGATTCGCATTCCAGGATAGCGACAAAAAATATTTTTTCCGATTAGCGACTTTTTTGGTGATTTCGGAATGACGATTTGGCGACTTATTTACAAATCTAGCGACTTTTGTACTACGAACAATTTGTCATAAAATAAGTACCTACTATTAGCTCGAATGAGTTCAGATATATGTTTATTTTCCTTTTGCTTATTTGAATCAGTGCAGATGTTGACGAGCTGAGAAAGTACATAATATTTATCTCTATATTCCCGCTTTGATTGCTGTTATCTCTTACCTTCTAACGGGAACTAACTCCAGCTGTTAATGTCCTTTAGTTTACAGAGCTTCTGTTTAGAGGCACAAATAATACATTCCCAATAGCAAACAGATTATCTGTAGAAGCGTGAGTAGAACTGAAGTAAGATTTTTCCTAGACCTTGAATTTTGTTCGTTTTTCTAATCTTATTTTTGATTTTGTTGAAGCAAAATTGATCATAAAGTTTTATATATATATATTCAGTGGTGCCCACCCCCCTCATGTCCGTGACGCACCCCCCCTCAATTGTCTATCCGTAGGTGTTCTTCCATGAAAAAAAGACTTTTCGATTAATTTTTACACCCCCTCAAACATATTTATATAGATTTTACCCCCCCCCCAAATATTTCAATGACGCAGTTTGCGTCATAGCCCCCCTTGTGGGCACCCCTGTATATATATATATATATATATATATATATATATATATATATATATATATATATATGTGTGTGTGTGTGTGAAATTATTGTTAGTTATATATGAGCAGGGTCGGATCTAGGATTTTCTGAGGGGGAATGTGCCAATAAATACCAGTACATTTGAATTGAGTTGGAATTTTTTAAATGCCTTTAGGCATCTGTAGTGTGAGTGAGGAAATGCCCTGGAAATACTAAGTGTCTGTTCCCGGTAAATTCTTTTCTTTCAACTTTTAGAAAATTGACTTAAACTATCGATTTTGCAAAACTTCCCTTTGTTTTAAGACCACACGGAAACATGACAGCAGAAATTTTTGGAAAGTGTTGCTATTTTCACTGCTACCTTCTCGCTTTAGGTAGTGTATATTTACAACGAAGGGAGGGGGGTGCGCGTGCACCTTTGCACCACCCTAAATCCGGCCCTGTATATGAGTCTTTCATATACGTTCATTTAGCGTATATAGTACTATGGCTTGAATTGATCACGTATTTTATATACAGACACATATATATATATATATATATATATATATATATATATATATATATATATATATAAGGAGGCAAAACTCCACGAAAATTTTTTTAGCGACTTTTCAACCAAAATTGGAGTCATTTCATCTCCTATTTAGCGACTTTTTTATCAACTTGTTGGCAACACTGGTAAATACTGTATTCATAAACGTTACCGGTGCACGACTAGGTAGAAAACTGTTATATATGATCTCATATAGACTATATATTGCAAACTATTTTCTCCTAAGAGTGCTCGTAGGAGTGAAGCACAAACTACTTCACCTGTGTAATTAAAAGCTACACAGGTGACGGATGTAGTAGGAATAAAAATTCCAATAAACCAAAAATTATTAAAATAAGAATTACAGAATAATGGAGTAAACATGTTGGAAAAAGTGTGACAGCATTCTTTACAGTAATGAACAACCTAGTAGCCTACTGTCGTGCTGTTGTATGTTTGAATAACACAATTGTTTTGTGGCGCCTGTATATGCAGACAGTTGGTCGTGTCAAATGGGTCAAGTTAAATTGCACGAACTTCTAAAAATCAATTTTGAACTAACTTCATTTTGTGCACCGATACCAAAGTTTCGGAAGTACCATTGAATTAGGACTCTCATTTATAGGGTCAAGGAGGGTATTCCCTAATAGTTACAGTATAGAATATATTTAGTTTATTTATGTTTATTCCACAATGATATATTCTACATGCCGCTCGTCATGAATAATTAATTGTATATTCCATGCTGACAACACACGGGAACACTGTTCAGAGGTTATATCCTCAATTATTGATTGAATGT
Organism: Thermobia domestica; assembly: GCF_964235325.1. Lineage (NCBI taxonomy): Eukaryota > Metazoa > Arthropoda > Insecta > Zygentoma > Lepismatidae > Thermobia > Thermobia domestica. Next base: position 298,195,746 of record NC_137457.1, on the reverse strand, counting down.
TCTCACGAAGATCTTCCACAGTTCATAGAACAGACGTGAAGCATTTCTCTTTTGACCTTCCCCACAGGAAAGCATCACATATCGTTAGTACTGGACTTCTAGGAAAAAGAGGAAAAGTCAGTCCCTCTGGAAACAGTTTAATTCCACTGGTCTGTGTGGATGATGCCTCTGTCTTGTTGAAAAACTCGCTGATTGAAAACGAAATCATGCAGATCATAGAATGTCTGTAAATTTACATGAAATCTGACTATTTTTGATTAAACAGGGTCCGATGACACCATAATTTGAAATCGTCATCCATATTGTTACTTTTGTGGAATGAAGTGGTATTTGTGTGCACTCATCGAGACTCTAGATACATACAGTATTTTGTTTGTTTATCTGATCACTGGGAAAACATGTTGGGCCTTATGCAGAGTCGTTTTGATTATTGATTAGCGTCATACTAAAGTCCTGACGACTGCAGGAAACATGAAACTTTTTAGTATGACACTAATCACACGTCAGAATAACTCTGCAAAGGCCCGTTTTGTTTTTTTACATGATTACTAGAAAAACATGTTTTATTTGTTTATGTGGCAATTGAGAATATGACTTTCACCAAAAAAAAAAAAAAAAAAACAAATAATTATCCATGTAATGTGGATTTTTATACAGATTGGCTAAATCCTCCACAATCCTGCAAGTGGGCGCTCCTAAAGCATCTTTATTCCATAAGATAAGTACTGCTCAAGAAGTTAACATTAACATAAGAATTAACACCAACTAAGCATGCAAGAAGCATTTAAGCATTCCAGATAAATAAATTATTCACATCATTTCTTGACTTGGTTTTGGCTACCTTTTTTTATAGTATAAATAGATTCCAATTACGATCAGCTTTACTGAAGCCTTTGCCCGCACATCCTAGCCTTCTGTCCAATTGAACGGCAATCAATTCAGGAGTCAAACTCCAGATCATGTACGTTGATAATAAAATATAGTTTTGGTCGAATGATATCATTTCGGATCCTCAATAGTTGATTGTAATTACAATTCAGACATGTCGAGTGTGCTTATATAGTATAAGTATACCCTTGAATTTGATTCTTTGGTTTCTTGATTCAAATCCACTGATGACATAGTGGGCAATATATGTAGGAGAAATTCTATAATATCAGCAGCATATAATATGCAGGAGAATACCTAGGTGAAATTATTATTTATTGAGGTAGGTGAATATTAAGAAACAAAAACTTAAAACAAGTGAAGATATCATTAGGTACTTCACTTACGTTCGGTCAAAATTAGAATATGCTACTGTTGTGTGGACTGGACACCATATATGCAAAAATACTGTGATATGATTGAGGGAATACAGAAAAAATTCCTAAGACTTCTAACGTACAGAAAAACTGGGCTTTACCCGAAATACGAATCTTACAGAGAGTTACTGGAAAATTATCAACTACCCACTTTATACCAAAGAAGAAGATACAATGATCTAATATTTTTATATAAATTAATACATGATAAGATTGACTCTATTGAGCTGCGTTCGTTGTTTTGTTTCCAAGTCTCATCAACCAGAACGAGGATAGGAAACACATCTACGTTTTATCAAAGAAAGGCAAGAACAAATATCCTTCGGAAATCTCCTATATGGAGGATAAGCACTTTCCACAATGAGGTCGAGAAAGACTTCAATATTGATATATTTAGCATGTTGGAAAGTGTGTACAAAAGAATAATTAAACAGGCATGTTTTGGAAACGGCATATAAAGAGCACATGTGCTAAAGCCAATATGAATGTGTATTTTTAAATTGTCTATTTTGTAATGTGTATTTCTTTTAATCATTTATATATCTCACTGTTTTGTATTGTTATGTATTTCGTTGTCAAAGACAACACAATTATTGGGCCTAGAGCCTGTTGTGTTGTGCTTGAACTAAAATAAAATTAGTTTCATGGACGTTGGAAAATGTAGAAACACTGATAAAACATATAGGTACATTTTCGTTGAAGTTTATCATTGAACATAGTAATATTAAAGTATGTCCTATATTCAAATGATAAATTTCAATATTCTTAATCCATACCCATTTGATATGTTAAAATATTACAAATAGTTCGAGAAGGAAAATAAGATTCTAAAAATTATTACATGTTAAGAAATCCGGGATCTTTCTGCACATAGAACTCGGTTGATATCGAAAGACTTTTTTTTCACATAATACTGAACAAAGAGAAGGACAATAGTTGCAATATTTCATGAAAGGTTCGAGAAAAATAGGACGAAGATCACAGTCATAGGATATTTCAACTGGTATAATGATTGGTAGACAAACCGCAATTCCATTTACTATATCACAAATACTCCTGAAGACACGTTAAAACTAGGGTTGCCATTCGTCCCGGAAAATCCAGGATCGTCATGGAATCGAGATCTGCGTTCCGTCGTCCCGAAAATATTTCTCGGGACGATTAAATGTCCCTGATTTCAGCGAAAAAGAAAAGAAGGGAATATTATAGTTTGCTTACAAGGGAATATAATATAACAAACTCCGCCAGAACATATTTCCAATGAATTAACCGTTTTATATATTAAAAAAAAATATACAACGTGTGAAAGGAAACATACCTTGAATGAGCTTTCTTCTAGGTATGTTTTTAGAGGGGCTTTGCTCCCCGGAGGAGACCAAAATAATACGTCTATATGTAGAATAGTACCAGCAGTGTCCCCCGGAATACGAAGTGTTACCCCCGGAACATAGTTTCTGAAAGAAACATTGGCTGAAACAGACTCTGAAAACCACAAAACATAACAGATCCTGAGGGGGGAAAAAACTTTGCTTACTAGGGAGAGAAAGTAAATCATCTACTTATGTGTGCTTAATTAGGGAAAAGGTATAGTGAAATGACTAAAAATATGTGAAATGACGTAATACTTGAACAACTGTATCTAATGGAAAAAAATAAACGAGTATATAACACTTCTTTTCATTTTAAGCATTTCAAAGATTCTTGTAATTTAGTAGTGTCCCGGATTTGCTTTTTTGAAATATGGCAACCCTAGTTAAAACTTTAGAAGAAAATTACAAGTTAAACGGAGCCCAGATATGGGGTAGCTTAAATTGACATTTGTGCAATATAATTAGAGACGGCACTTTTATAAGTCGTACAATAGGTCTTTTAAACTGTTGAATACCAGAAGTCATTATGAGTTCCTAAAAATAAGCGTTTAATCTTACTGAGCCACTGGAGTTGGAACGTCAATTCGTTTATTATCAATTTATGGAGCAGTAAACAGAACTGGCATTATATTAAAAAGCTATTTTGAAGTGATAAGTTACGTGGCCTTGAGCAAGCTGTTTTCTCCAACCGCAGTTCGTGGTGTTGTCAATTTGTTACAGACGATAATATGACATTTCGCATCACTGGGAATGTTGTCAATACCAGACGCGCTACCTAGAAATATTGTATATTGTATTAGTATATAAATTACTGTCTTTTGCAAGTAGAAAAATGAATTATGAAATGAATATATAGTGCAAACTGTATGTTTCTTTGTCAACTGGTTATGATACAGACTTTTAAATGATTTCCGTATAAAACAACTGTGAAAATCTGTAGAATACATTGCTTCGCATAATTGCCAATAGATTTTCATTCAATCTTTGGTCAATATTTCCATCTTACATAAAATTGAACCCGTAACCTATCACAGGATAATAAAGAAAATAACTTACTAATACTGCTTGTGCTCTCTTTACTTCGAGATGCATATGTAACTGCAAAATTTTAAACAAACATTTTCATATGAATAAAAAAGTTGATACAAGTTCAAAAAAGAAAGTAGAAGATTCTATTTATTCGAAAATCAATTTTAAAACAAATTCCTTTATCCGGTATACCCACTTTGATTTTTTTTTCCTTTGCGTTTCGCGTTTGAATATTTCATCATTCACTTGACTATTTCGTCTATCATCCATCTGTGGCGTCCCAATTGCACTCGTTATTCGCCAGATTGCATTGTAAAGAGGGCAAGAAGTGGGAGAATTAGCATTGCTTTCTGGGGGTTAGATATCGGCAGCAATAGCAGTACCGTGTCGTGATGGGAGCGACGGCTCCGGGCGCCGAAGTAAGAGGGCGTAAAATTCGGGAGGGAAAAGAAAAGATATACAGGGTGTTTCAAAAATCCCCTGATATAAGGTTACTCTGTTATTATCAGAGTTACAACAAAATGTAAGAGGGGAAAACCGTCTCCAAATATGGTGTTTTCAATGTAAAGTTCATTTAACATTGGGCCCATAAACAATATACAGCCCAAACGGCTCGTCCGATTAAAAAAAAATCCTTCACTTTAGATTGAAAACATCATTTTCGAGACATTTTACCGTCTTACATTTTCTTGTAACTGATAATAACAGTTACCCTATGTCAGGGACTTTTGAGACACCCTGTATATAAAATAGAAGGAAAAAAGTAATAAAAGTGTTCAAAATCAAGGAAAAGCAGGGTTTATTTTTGAAAATTTTCTTCCGCTTCGCGCCAGTCATGTTGGTGCTTCGCGGCTGGTCTGTCAACCTCACTCATATGTACGGGGGCGCCGTCATAGACTCTCGCCCCGGGCGCTGATTTTCCATGGCACCTCACTGAGCAGAAGTTCAAAAATTGGTAGACATATAGCCTAGAATGGATTCGGGGGGGGGGGATATGTAGAAATATCAGAACGACATAAGTTACTAACCGCCAGAGCCGTATATCCGGCAGACGAAATGCCTATCATTAATGCCACAGACTCTGTTCAACTCAATTATTAAACTTTTGTCCGTGATTGTACTTCTAGTTCATTACTATTCAAATGACTTACAAAGAACAGCGAAACAAACTTTGGATATTTCAAGACTAATTGTTATTAACTTATGAATTCTTTATCTGAAAAAAAAAAACTGCTATGTAGTTCTGTCTTTGAATTTGTTTTCAAGTACTGGAGTCATCTATCTTACACAAATCATCATATAAGTTCATGCATTAACAAATATGACGAGAGAATATATTCGTAGTAGAGACCTGCACGGACCGGGCTCAACCTGAGGCCCGAAGCCCGGCCCGGCCCGCGGGCCGGGCTTGGGCGGGCCGACTCTGTTATTTCTTTGTGCCGGGCCGGACCGACACTGATTTCTCTTTAGGTCGGGCCGGACCGGGCCGGGGCCGATTAATTGCAATTCTTTGATAATTATTGACTTTCGTTAAACGATAATTAGAATATAGGCAAACGAAGAAGTGTGTCCGTAAAAAATGTTACAAAATGAAACTTTTAAAATTTATCGGACCCGGGCCGGGCTTGGGCCAAGAATTTAAAAAAATTATCGGGTCGGGTCGGGCTCGGGCCGAAAATCTCCAAAACGTTTCGGGTCCGGGCTGGATTGGGCTCGGGCCGAAAAATTCGGCCCGTGCAGGTCTCTAATTCGTAGGTATGCGTACTTACGATTTCACAACGAGTACAGGAAGTGCATGACTTTAGAATAATCGAGAATCAAAACTACTTAGTTTTCCAAAGTCGGGAATAGTTGCGACACTGAACTAACAAGAAGAGGATTCCGTATCAAACTTTGGAGCAAATCTCAACATTAGGGATATACAGAAGTGTATCATCTACTGGACTTCTATTAGACCATCATCTATAAATTTAAGGTAGGTACTCGTTTCATATTTGTTAATGCTTAGTAATGATTTGGTACTTGGGAAGTTTAAACACACGAATGAACATAAAATTACACACATTAAAATCATTCCCCCAAAACTCTTTTCTTTCATTTCAATAGGAAAAGAATGATCATGAATATTGGTGTGAGAATTATCAATGACTACATTTCCAGGAACAAGTTGATTTTTGCTATGACTAAGATACCTCTCCCGTATGTCCCGTTCTATGTAAATCATGTAGCTTAACATGGTGGAGGTTTATTGTGTTCCTTACGCCCACTGTTCGGTCCCAGAAAAATGGTTCTACATTGGCTAAATTTAGTTATTTCATCAGCTCTAGCCAATAATTCAAAATATTCTGACGCTTACGCTTTTTTTTTTCCTCAAGACCATTTTAACGTGCAGGTAGAGATATTTTAAAACCCAAACCCATCCTTGTGATTATCGATTAAGTAATTTTAAGGTGATTTAGAATGTTAAGCTCGGAGACATTAGATATTAAGAGAATTGTAATTATTTTCTAATAACTAGAATGAAGCACATTAAAATCATCCCTTTTATTTTACATTTCTAATAACTAGAAGTAAGTAATAAACATTTTTAATAACTAAGAAGGAATTAGTTTATGATCGCCAGCCAAATGCCTTAGTCCGCTAGATCATGTGCTATCATTTACGAAACTTTATTCGAAGTCTCGTAGTGTATGTGTGTGTTTATGTTTCAATGATAGAACGCAGGAGTGCCGAGTCCGGGCTGCTCCGGTGCTCGAGCACCCCCAGAATTTTTGTTAAGGTACTCAGTACCCATACCAGAAAGAGAGAAAATAAGAAAGAGGAAAGAAAAGAAGAAAAGGAAAAGAAAGAAAGAAAAAGGGTAAAATTCTAATCTTTCGCCATACTTCTTATGACATAGACTGATTTTTTCTTAGAGCAAAGAAGAGGGAAAATATAGTGCAGGAAGATACTTTACCAGGGAGAAAAATATATGAAATGCAGAAATATTGGTCAAGGATGTTATAACATAGAGGATCTGCCCATACGTATCATCATCCTATGAACTCAGTGAAGCCAAAAAACAACTGAGCATCGTCTGAGCCGGCACGTCTGATTGGCTACTCTCGTTTCCGCCATGTTTGTTGGCTCAAAATATTGTGATCTTAGTGGCGCGGAACGAGCAGAGTAGGTGTGGCGAAACTGTGACGAATGGCTTCACGATTTTGTTGTATTGGCAGATCCTCAATTTTATAACATTCTTGATATTGGTGCTGAGGATCAAAAGTGGCAAAATCCTTTTTCTCTCTCTGCCAACGAGACAACGATTCCTTTTTAAATGAGAAACTGAATGAGCGTTTCTCTGCGCTATTTTCTGTCAGAATTTTCACACTTCTTACATCACAAGTGAGTTTTCAGAATTACGAAGAAGTAATATTCTTTGAGGAATCTGAACTCGAAAAATATAATGGCGGTCCTAATTGAAAATGGTTTCCTAAAATTTATGTACTCTTTAAATGTCACTAAGCTTTTTAGGCAAATTTTAATCAGTCGAAATTTTGAATATTTCTGCAGTTCCTCCTTAAAGGCGCAAAGAGCGATGAGACATATTGACAGTCTCCGAGAAGTTATCTCGAACTGATAAACATTAATGCAATTTAGAGCTCTTGTTTGGGATTGACCAAAAGATGTTGCTGTCGAATTTTCGAAACTTCGAAAAGTTCGAAGAATTCCTCTAAGACTTGAAGACATTCAACTCTTCGCTTTTTCCAGTCCCGTGATTATTACCGGGAAATTTATTCCGATATTTTAGATATTGTGATCAACTGTCTCTAGGGATGCGCTCGAGTCGAGACATGTCTCGAATCTCGACTCGACTCGACTCGAATTCGAGTCGAGATTTGAGTCGAGACACACTTTGTAAAATTCGAGACGAGTCGAGACAAACGTATTTCTCGACTCGAATTTTCCAGTCGAGACACGAGTCGAGTCGAGACGGCTCTTAAAAATCTCGACTCGACTCGAATGTCTCGAAAATCTTTCTATTATTTTTAATATTATTTTGAAGAAACTATTCACTCAGAAACAGCCTTGAAACCAATTCCAGCTTTTATTCCTTCAGAAAGGTACAGAACGCATAAAATTAATAGTTAATCTTTAAAGATCAAGATTTAATTTTCAGCTCAATTCAGTTAATTAGAACTAATAGTTAATGTCATTGTATTTGGTTGTACTGCAAATATAATGATAATAATAATAATAATTGATTATCTAGTTTGTATAAAACTATTATCCGTAGTCTAAATCTAGTTTGTATAAAACTATTGCGATAAAGTGAACTTCATAAATTCTCTGAATGAGCAGTTGGTAGTCTATAGTAATTTAGCATAGTTATAATTATTGTGTTTTCGTTCCCATGAACGCAATAGGGTTACGTAACTTCTGGATTATTCGCTTTCCCAACTATTCTGAGGCTTTAATATGTTGCAGCATATCACGAGCTACGGATAATATATAATGTAACATTTGTTGTAAATCACATATTATGATACGAGACTATTTTACATAGTATATCTTATCTAATATAAATAAAATAAAGAGTTTGTTTGTGTGTTTGTCTGTCTGTCTGTGTGCGACCTGGGGACCAGACGAGTGGACCGAGAGTTCCCAAAATTTGGTCACGGGTACCTTAGTCCAGACCCCAGATCAAGACGAAGCGTTTTTTTTTTAATTTCGAACCAGGGGGTCTCGGGGGGTACGTTTACTGGGACCGACCTGGGGACCAGACAAGTTGACCGAGAGTTACTAAATTTTGGTCACGGATACCTTGGTCCAGGTCCCAGTCTAAGGCGAAGCGTTTTTGTCAAAATTGGAACCAGGGGGTCTCAGGGGGGCGTTTAGCGAGACATGTAGTAAAAGTAATCCAAATTGATCGACATTAATGTCAAATCCATAGTTTTCACGGTCGCTGTGATCAATGGTGACACTTCCATAAGGGATGACTTGCAAATTCAGCTACTACTGTATGCGGGCCGGGTGTCAGCGGGTGAGGAATACCGAGACATGTATAAATAGCCCATATTGATTGATACTAGTGTCAAATCCATAGTTTTCGCGGTCACTGAAATGAATGGTGATACTTCCACAGGTGTTGACTTCCAAATACAGCCCCCATGCGAAGAATGGGTATATTAAGCTAGTATTACAATAAATGGACTGCTTGGATGCCAAGAACTAGTACAGATAAGTACCATTCACTTCTATGAATAGGTATTTTTTAAAAGGATTTTTGTAAACACTAAGTTATAAAACAATGAACTACATACAGTAGTTATGGTTTTGGTTCCCAACATAAAAGAAATATGGATTGTTCATGAGATATTGAACTTCAACTTTCACTCCTGGAAAATTTCAATTTTGGAGTTAGGCCACTTGGCATCAAAGCAGTTCACTGTAAGATAAATACATTCCGCACATTAGTAACATAGTTGTTCAGGGGCCTTCGATTTCCATCCTCTCAAATGAAAGCTGAACGATTGCTTGATACATGCTGACTATATAGGAGAAATAGTGTATTAAGTTTTCGAGCTTTGGTGCGTATCCGTATTTACACTCTGATATAGCTTTAAGTTCACACTCAAATCGAGCTAATTGTTTAATGCATTTCGAAAGCTTTTGTTTTTATGCAGCTCATTAAGGAAAATCTATTTTATAATCGTAACATTTATGTACTAAGAAACTATGAACATAAAGTGGACTCGACCTAGCCCCGTGGCCGCTGTGACTCAGTGGCACAGCTCTCACCCTTGATGTGTGAGGACTCTGATTCTGTGTGTGTGTGTGTGAACTCCGCGGTTAGTGTACGCGTCTTTGCCGTGGAAGACTCGGGTTCAATTCCCGGCGCGAGCTCATGTAGTTCAGATTCCACGTTAATCAGTAGGTCTACATTTCATATATCCTCGCTGCTGAAATAGACGGTAAAGTCAAAATCAACTCAACAATATATGTGTGTGTGTGCTTATGTGAATTTCCTCGTGGCTGTATGGTTAACACATACGCCTTGATCGCAGAAGACTCTGGTTCGATTTACGGTGGAAGCTCATGAAGTTGTTACCGGTATCCCACTTTAAACTGTAGATCCATGCCTCATATAACCATAGATATAATATATATGCCTTTGATACACTTATTTTCCGACTTGGAAGCCATCGAAAATTTCCGGACACAGAGTCCCGTAGACCGAAAATGAGAAACATGGGTACAGAGTAAAACAGCCATAGAAATTTAAGCTTTTTAGGCTAACTTAATCCTTACATATAATGCAACTAGCTTGGCCAAGTTATAATGGAGGAAATGCTATCATTGCAACACTCTGAGAATAGAAAATGTTCGTCAGGTATTACTATCCCCCCTTTCCTGCAGAATGAAAACCCTGACTAAAACTCAATATATATATATAAAACTATTTTGTGTAATGTAACTAACAGTGGCGGATAGTATTCATGTTTCCTTGCAGAGGTCCTTACGAGGGTTCACTTCCATCTTCCTCTCCCCAAGAACTAAAATAAATTAAAAAATTGCTATTACTTGTTAATCTTGCACAAAGGACGCAATTAAAGTCCCAGTGTAACACCCCTTCACATTTAGATTTTTCCCCTGGAAGAAAACCAGTTATTATTGTTTCTCGATTTCTCAGTCTCACCTACATAAACATACGAATAGAATTACAGGATAGGACATGTTTAGATTGCTTGCACGTGACATCTAACTATATTTCTCATCAAATGTGTCACAGATGAAAATTTACGTTTGTACTGCCTCTATTTTCTGGTACATATGTTTCATTTATGTTATGTTGCTAAAATTCGTTAGGAAACAAGTACAGACTGCGCCTGTGTGCCTGACAAAACGTAAATGTACTGGATAATTATTTCTTCACTTTCTTCCAGAAAAAAAGTAACCCATCTCATGTCGGCTAACAAAAGAAGGTAGCGGACCAAAGATAGCCGTTGTTTACCTAAGGTCGTTACACAGCAGAGGTTTCATTCAGTCAGAGGGAAAAGAAAAAATAATTTAAGGTTTCTACATTTGTTTTGAACTGCAATATACTTCTTCCTTTTATTTTAAGAACCATTTCCTTCTCATTTGTCTGCATCAGAAAAAAATGCAAAAAATCACTAGAATGTGCCTATTTACCCAAAGTACGTACTAGATCACTAGTTCAATAGTAAAATCACTAAATCTAGTACGAAATCATAAATGTGGCATCCCTGGGTTGGAGCGAAAGTAATGGTTGGAGTAAAAACTAGTCCGTATTTCTACTGCGTTCTGTTGTTGAATTTACAGAAATGTTCAAAAATAAATTCAAGAAGTAAAACACGATCCTACAAAAGACTGTTTACTTGCTCACTGGTTTTCGTATTGTGAACTGAAACACAAGTGCGCAGTCATGTTAAATACTTCTGTCCCTTTCTACTTTACAACTTGAGGTGGGATGAGGGTCAGGATAGATCTAGTGATATACCGCTAAAGGAAGTGCTTCAGTACAGAGTCGGAAGCGGTATGTATTGTTTATACTACTTACAACGTTACCCCCCCCACATAAAATATAAATTCACCCTTTCTCCCTTCCCTTTTTCGAATACAATGAACCGACTCTTTTGCTGAAGAAAGATGCTAAAAGAAAATTGAAACATCTGTGTCTAAACTTTCTTTGAAGCGCAGTCTTTTGTATTTGTAAGGTTTGGCGAGTGTTTTCGAGATAGCCAAATCTTTTACCAAGGACTCCTGCTGCGAACTGATCGTGAGTAAATACCCGATCTCGCTGTGCTCAATTTCTCTCGCACACGTGAAATGGGTTTGTTGTTTCCAAAACAAATAGGAAGTTACCTTGTGCTTTTGCATTTCTGCACACACACAGGTACCATTGTCGTTTTAATGATCAGAAGAAATATCAAAACCATCCGATATATATGATACGAAACAGCTAACAGAGGGAGGCAAAGATAAAAGTAGGCCTATACCAAGTTTTCCGCGTGGTACCATTACGGAGAATAAATATTTGATAAAGTCACGTAGATGCGCTTAAACCTATTCCATCTGTCCTTATAACTTTTCTGGTCTCATCAATTTCTCAGGAGAATACGTACAACATATGTCCAAATTCCATATATACTCTTTCTAAACTAATGAGTAAACTCATTAAGAACACCAACTGATATCAATAAACAGGAAAGAAAACAATACTTTATACTTCTATCATTTGGTACACATCTCTATGAAGCACAGCTTGTTTCTTTTCGAAATAGCTCCTTCGTGTCACAGCTGTGGTTAGTTTTGTTTTGTGTTAGGATGAAAGAGAGAAATGCAACATTTGCTTCGCGGTGAAGTTATATATATTATTAAGATGAGCGGTGATAAGCGAGGTTTAACAAAGAGTGCCTTTCGGATGCACAATTTAACGGGTAGTTGCAGTCCGTGTTGAGAATCGAACCAAAGCTATGTAAGACATGTTATGACAAATCCAAAAGGTGTGTTGTATCAGAATAATCTTTAATTTCTGATATTTTAGTCGTCACAAATTACAATTTTATAATGTAGTCAATGTTTATAATTACTGGGCAGTTGGGCGTTTAAACTAATGACATCATAATAAAGTCAAAACCATAATTTTGAGTTAAATTGATTCTGAGTTTAACGTCCCGTTCAGCAGCGAGGCTATGTGAGACGTGGACCTACTGATTAACGTGGAATCCGAACCACGTGAACTCCCACCGGGAATCAAGCCCAGGTTTCCCACGCCAAAGGCAAGTATGCTAACCGTTAGCCACGAAGGAGCTCCACCATAATTTTAGTGGGCGTTAAGAAATATCTCGCCAGTGCTTTTACAATAAATAAAATTTTATAAGTATTAAAGAATAGTGGTAAGAGATTTTGTAATAGCTCTTTTATTTATTAGATATGAGTATTTTGAAAAAAACAACTAAAGAATATGTTGGCTTAACCACAAAAGACTTTCTTATAAATACATACGCACCTTACTCACCTTTTATAATTGCCATGCTTACGTTCTCCATAAAAACAGAAATTCTCTTTTAGTAATACTTTACACAAGATCATGAAGTGGGTTCAAATTTAATTAATGGCAAAATACAATAATCCACAAATATTGCCTCAAGTGAGTTTAAAGATTTCTAAACACTAGTGCGAAACCGGGCTCTGCCGTTGCGATCGATTTACAGTTCTTGAGACGAAAGTAAGAAGGGACTTACGCACACAGTAAGTAAAAACAATTAATATGCCTGTAACTTTCCCCCAAATGGGTGTATCTTAAAACTAACCTCACCATTATTTTTCTAATTAAATTCTAGCCCGAAATTATGTATCATATTACCCTATTCCCATTTTGTAAACTTGACCTTAATTCAAAATGGTGGATTTCAAGATGGCTGCCATCAAGGTCATATCTACCATACGACTTCCCCCAGGACTTATATGTATCCACATGGTTTTTCTTCACTTTTCTTCATTAACGCTCCGTTTACAAAGGGTAGTAAGGGACTTCTGTAGTAATCTCTAATAACCACATCACAACTCTTAAAAGTTATTAAAAAAAATAGAAAACATGCACCATGGCAAAAATTTGACATCACAAGTAATGATGCATAGATGCCTTCTATCAGCAAAAAAAAGTTTCATTGAAATTGGAGCCGGACATTTGAGTGATGTCCCTTGTGGGATGTGATTGAACGTGACGTCAGAGCACATCGCCCCCCTTCCCGGAATTTACGGGAATTAGGTGACCTGAGTGAGCACATGTGGTGCCAGCTCTCTCCAGCGACCTATCAAGGATCATTGCGTGTATGCCAAGACGTGTCGCCGTTTTTATCCATGCCAAAAGTCGACATACTGACAATTAGGTAGGTAGTCATGATGGTCTGGCTGATGTGTGCGTATATTTTAACTCGTACATTTTGTCTCGACTCGAATTTCGAGACGTCTCGACTCGAATTCGAGTCGAGTCGAGACAGAGACTGTCGAGTCGAGACACGAGTCGAGACAGAAACATATTTTCGAGTCGAGACACGAGTCGAGACAACATTTTCTTGAGACGAGTCGAGACAGGCTTAAATCTCGACTCGACTCGACTCGAATGCATCCCTAACTGTCTCGATCAGGTTTGGCAAAAAACAGTTTTTATTAAAAAAAAAAAACGTCTTTTGTTTAAATCAGATATTTTGGTTTAAATAATTTGCTCTATGTATTTATATTACATATGGACAGTAATAAGTTTGTTTAACCTTGGTGTTATATGCAACAACAGGGAAGAGGTCACATAAGCTTAAAGCGGAATCCAAACCGCTTCATCCGCTTACATCCAAGAGAAATTGTCCATTTGAACACAAAACCGGGACTAATTAGCCACAAATGCGATGAGTCTGCCGACTCACTCACGAATGACTCCTGACAAAAATACGTTGTACTGATCTGTACGTAGGCCTACTTGTTAATATAATTCTCAAAAGTCATTTCAGAAGAACAAAGAGATAAACAGTTACACAAGTAAAAACATTGTACAGAATTATATATAAATCGGGAAACTCCATTGGGAAAATCTTGTTATTACTTTAAATCAGGGATGCAAATAACCACTCGCCCGGGGCGAGTGGTTCATTGTTGCGGGCGAGTACTTAATATCTTACCGAAGGTAAGTAAATGATTTCTATTGTGGGATATGTGCTAGTAGCTTTTTTCTTGGGCAAGTAAAATTTTGTTGCTTATTTGCATCCCTGCTTTAAATGTAGGCTATTTGCATGTAAAATTTTACGGTCAACGCATCATAATCAGTACGCAAAAACTGAGGTATTAAATTGCAAATTTAGTATGTAGACATCATTCAATCAAATTAAAACAAAGTCCAATCCAAGCTAATGTTGGAAGTTACGTAGTCGGTCGATAAATTTTGCCAATTTCTATCAATATATTTAAGCAACTTTGGCTTCTTTATAAAACAACAAGCATTCAGGCAAGCAGAAATATACAATTTGGTTTCGTTTCGTATGTTTAGGCTTAACATACTTACGAAATACCGAGGTTATCAAGGAGAAGTCTTTCGCTTAAAGGGACACCCGGACAACTACTTCGTTTACACTTGAAAAAAGGGCTGTGGTTCGGCTAAGAATTAAACACGGGACCCCTTTATTAAAAGGCGAAAAGTAGACAAAACTAATGTAGATGGTTTGATATGTGGAAACGTCACCATGAAGTTCACACGATTTAAAGCATTTTAATTGGGGGGGGGGGGGTAAAACGAGTTGTTTAAAAAAACACCTGGTTTAAACCAGCCAACCCTGGTAGGAATGCACACGAGACGAGTCGAGACAGAATTTTCCTGACAAAATTCGAGTCGAGACACGGCTCTTCCAATAGAGAAATATACATTTTTCGAGTCGAGACATCACTTTTACAACACATTTTCGAGACGAGACAGCAACAAATCTTGTCTCGTGCGCATCCCTAAACCCTGGTCTCGATGATTCATTGTCTAAAGCTTTTATGACCAGAGTGGGTCAGTGGGTCGTGGATCAAGTGGGTCAAGATTTGTGAGTGGGTCAGTGGGTTGTGGATCAACAGGACGTGACCCACTGTAACCCACCACCAAGGGCGCCGATCCTGGGGGGCCGAGGCTTCCCCCAAAGCTAATGTAGGCCCCCGCATTGTATTTATGAATATACAATATTTTGCATAATTTGAATGCAATTTGTTTTAAAATTCTCATATATATGCCTTCTGCATCTCAATGCCCCCTCCCAAATTTACAGAGAAATCGGCGCCCTTGCCCACCACCCCCCATGACTCACTGAACCACCGACCAACTATGAACCAATCTGACCCATCGATCTACTCTGATCTACCGAACCATTCTGTTCAGTATATTGCATACAGCATCCTCTGAACACTTAGTCTATACGTTTTACTCTTAAGGTCTCAATTTTTCTTCTCTTTTCATTCGTTTCTATTTACTTACCTGAGATGAGTATATCTAAGTGAAAAATAGAACTTCAGGCACTTTCGGGTATTGATATTTGTAATTTTCATAATAGCAATAGCACTTACTACTTGGCTTTAAAGACACAGTCGATTTTAGTTTTCTTTCTTTCTTTCTTTTTCTTTCTTTCTTTTTCTTTCTTTCTTTACGTTTGCCTACTTTGCCTTGATTTCAGACTTTCAAAATTCATCCTGATTTCCACTGAAAAGTATCTATAATTCATACAAGGAAATAGGCCTAATTATATATGATAATTAAATTGAAATTCATCGTAATATTGCCCATGACAAACTCTTTACCATTTTATATTGTAAAGGTCACATCCACCTTATTGTAACAGAGCAGTGCTTGAGCGATTGACCGTAGAAATTGAAATACCGATTAGTGATAATTTCACAGCCTTCTCCTATTACAACTGTAAACTCTTTAGTCAGTGGAGAGGAGGACGTGGATCATGGGTCAGAGTTAATGACGATGAGTTTTGGTGGGTGGTAAGTCAGAATGGGTCATGATCAGTCAGACGTGTCATGGTTGGTGGTTGGGTCAGAATGGATCACGGTGGGTCATGGGTTCATGGGGTCCTGAGTCACGGTGAGTGGTAGGTCAGTGGGTCAAAGGGTCAAGTTCTCATTGACACACGCCAACTCTGTCTATGACTCAATTCAAAGAAATTGAAACATTTCTTCTTTCCAAAACTAAAGGTTGCAGTTCTGGAGTAAAATTTTATAAGGATGACTTTTCCCTGAAGATATGTTTCAGGGAAATGCACAGAAATATGACGTTAGATGTGTGTAAATCTAAACTTTTATTTGCTTCTTTTTTCTTGTAAAATTTGTAGATCTAAAAGGTTAACGTTCTAATTGACATGACGAGAACAAAGATAAAGTATTAGAATCTTCAATCTGCTTAGTTACGTCACGATACTGTCATTGTATTTTCCACTGTGAAAAAAAAAATGATAGAAACAAAAAAAACCTCCGTTTTCATTAGAGAATATCTAAAATTGCATTTTCAGAGTGGTAATTTTCAAAATCTTCTGAGAAAGGATCTCAGGACCCACAGCTAAGCCTAGGGGTACCCCATACCTCAGTGGAGCCTGCTGTGGCTATGAATTAGAGCACTTCAACCGATTTTCAAAGTCTAGTGACACTGATGGAACGAGTCGTGAACTTGACTGAACAGACCCGGTATAACCAGAGCCGGATTTAGGTTTGATGGAGTCCTAAGCTATTGAAAGGGGCCCTTTATGCGTCAAATTTTCTTTTTCAGCGACAAAATGTTGCTGTTTTTTAGATTTGAATATGTGCTATGCTAAAAATATGGACCTAATGGTTATCAAAAGGAAACAAGGGCCCATTACAAGCAGGGCTGGGAAACATGGGCTCCATTATAAGCGGAGCTGGATAACAAGGGCCTCATTACAAGTGGGGCTGAGAAATAGAGGCTTATTACTTGCCTCATAAAAGCCTAGTACATAACAATACAAAATACAATTGTTGTATGTGCGTTTTATCTTATTTGCTTTTTCTTCTTATTTGGAAATTACATTACAATCAGTTTTTTCTTTAAATTTTCGGGCCCGCAAGCGAGTGGGGCCCTGTTTAGCTTATACGTAAATCCAGCACTGGGTATAACAACGTATTATACTTCGAGTACTATAAGCCAGTGACCTGGACAGATTCGATGTAATCCAGAGACTATGAAACTTCGTCATACGCCAGAACGTTGATTTTCTCACGCAATTCTAACTACCATGATACTCTCTCTCTCTTTCTCTTCTCACTAAATTTATCATTACTTTTTTGTTGTGTGCGTATGTGTCTGTCAAGTATTCTAGTGAAATATAACTGCGAGCACGTACGAAAAGGTGTGGGTCCTGGGAGTCCAAATCCCCATCCGAAATCCCGACTATTCTGTAAATTTAGTCTAATTTTAGGATCAATTTTACAAATTTTAATATAAGTTATCCGCATATTGAATTTGGTCCTTTGGAAAATTTTAGACATCCCTAAAAATAAATTCCCGCGTACGCCCTGGCTGCAAGTGCTGTTATAGTCTACACCCGTGAGAATGACAGAATATAAAAGCTGTATATGTTTTTTTTTTTTTTGTTGTTGTTTTTTTTTAATTTTTTGTTATGAGAAATAACGTCTAGGTGAGCAAGTCTGTAAAACATTTCGTGTAAAATTTAAGCAATACTCTAGATCCAAACATACTACTACTATTATATCGATATCAATAATAATAATAAATGGGAAGATAAATAAACATGAATGTATATTTGAAATATTCAAAACAGAGCATCTTGATTAAGAAATAATGCCTCATAGAATATCAAATATACGAATATTCGAGCTCTAATAGTTGATATCGCTAATCGACTTTAAAATTCTGCAATAATATTGCACAGAAAATTACAGTTTGGCCCTGTCCGGCTTTGTCCAGGTCAGATTCTAAGAAGCGACATTACTTACTTATACTTCTATGACGGAGTATAGCCACGGGGCACAAATAGGGACTTGCCCTCCCAAATGAAATCTTTCCTCCCCCCAAATGTGTTTCTTAAAAAAAATTTAATACTTACAGGAAATGAAGAATGTTTTTAATAAAATATAAAAGAAATATAATGTATACCCAAGTTGCCTACCTGGATTTTGCACAGAATGCATTCTTACTATTGTGTAACAGTATATGAGTCCTCAATGTTGTTCCTTTGGTGCACGTTGTCCAGTTGTCGATTCCAGATAGATGAGCACAAAAAATTAATTTCACTTTCATTAATTATCCGTCTTCTCTAGGCTAAATGTTATAACCGTGGGGCGTTAAAACTAAACTATTTAATTTCATAACACTGCCTAAGATTGATATTATTCTTCCTTCAAAATTTTATTTATTTTACCGTTCATACCCATGTAAATGAAGTAAAACAAAAGAAATTATATACACTATTTTTGTTTATTTGTGAATAGTTTATTGGTATATGTATGTAAGTATATATAATGTGTGTGGGGAAATGTAGGTGTGTGTGTATGATTAGCTTTAAATGCTTTCATTTTTGATACAACATTTTTGGTAGAACTCTATCGTGGTTATATTGTTAGCGTGCGCGTCTTCACTGAGTTCGATTCCCGGCAGGAGCTCATGTGGTTAGAATACCACAAGTTGTAGGTCCATGTCTCATGTAGCTTCGGTGTTAAAAGGATGATAAATTCTAAATCATTCATCATTATAAAACGTTTCGGTTTTAGCATGTAAAAGCACGTTCCCAATCCCGATTAGGCGAATTTACTGGCTATATCGCTGTGCTACTATACAGTCAGAGCTGAAATGCAGAGTATAAATTGTATACACACCTTAAATTTTCAGTAACATTGGTTGAACCTGCGCTCTCTACACAGCGTATCATTTACATATTAGTATGAATCTCCTTGTCATTCCTTACAATATCTGTACATCTCCCTTTACAGACACAAGTGAAGCACATCTTGATTTTAAAAAAAAATCGGCAAGAGGTATCATAAAGGGGAGATTTTTTTATTATTTTTTTCAATATCTCGCACCGTTTGCAAGATTTGAGCCTACTTCCGGTTGGAGTTTCTAATTCATGTATGATCAGTGTTTTCTTTCTTTTTGCATGCAGTATGTAATAAGCATGCACAATTTTGCAAATACATTACATACACAATTAATTATAATGTCAGTGAAATATGGTGTTCATTGGGTAAAACTCAAACAATAAAGATTCATCTTAGACTGGAGAAATGGTTATCCTTCGTTTCTTCATTATCATTTGGCCATGAAACAAACGCCGGAGAAATATACTAACTGCATACAAATGTGTGGTGTTGGGATGTATAACTCATATGATATGATTTTTTTTTTTTATTTCAATACTTCCAGTGTATCCCTAAAGAAAGTAATAAAGAAATAACGGCCATTTTAAAACTATTCAATTAGAACTGAACAATCTATACAAAATTTGGAATCGATCAGTAAAAACGACGCGTTTCTCTAGCACTTGTGGTTTTCGAGATCTCATTGTCGAAAGGATTGAAGACAAACATATAAACTTTTCCTGACCACAAACATATAAACCTAGCATTTTAATACGGGGTATATAGATTATTATTTGTAAGAACAATATCCAGCATGTGGTCTACCAAAGAAAGAAAATGGTATGACAATTTTGATAAACTTCTAGAAAAGTGAAGAAATTAATTGTAGTTATACACTTTAAAAGGGAAAAGTATATAAGCAAGTGCAATAGGTACGATGATAACACATGTAAAATAAATTTTATGTAAAATGTATGCTATCTACTTATGTGGTCATAAGACATGTTCTTTTTAAAATTAAACGAACGAAATTTATTTATAAACATGCAAGGTGTTTGTACTGTACAGCAATGCAGTAAAACTTACGTTAAAATACGCCTAAGACGACTGACGTAATTCTTTCACCTATGCTTATGCAATTAACTCCAATTATGATTATGAATATTTATTCGAAAGATATTTTTAGAATACATGCGTTAAAATATGCTTGTCAGTTATGAACACAGATAAGAAATCTTACCAGGAAGACGAAACTGGACGAGAGAAAAAGTATTCGTTCCTTCTTTACGGAACAAGTTGGTTGGCTTCAGTTTAGAGGGACTTTTGCCAAAGCAGACAATGTATTCCCGTACTCAAACGTATACTTCTATTTTGCTTGTTGTGTAACAAAGCTTGTGTGGTTGTATCCGTGTGCAAAAAGTAAAAGGAATTAAAGGTATATTTACCTCTCGTCGACCTGCAGTGTTGTTTCTCGTCGCCATAATGTGTGATGTTTTCGTGTAAAGAACTACCCCATTCATGTACACGCGCAAGCGCAAAGATAATATACAGTATTTTCTTCAGTGTATTATCAATTTAAATTTATATTGTTTATATATATAAATATTCCCTAAAATTAGTTCATAATTTTGAGAAATAAAATTAAATAGTTTTCTTTTTTATGTGGAAACTGTTCATAAACTGAAAATTTTCTCCATGTACGTCAAATGTTTTGCACATAACATAAATCGATAATCGTTGCTATGGGAACAGATTTTCATGTTTTTTTCTTTTTCACCTCTGTCCTAAGCTGAGAAACATGCGTCGGCATCGTGCATAGACGTAGCCAGTATGGCTCCGACGCGAATCTCTCTCAGTAAGCGGAGCTAGTGCTAGCGGCGTGGTGTCTCTAGACACTGGGGGGTGCTGCAGCCCCCTCAATCGTCCCGCTGCACCAACCACGTCTACACTAGTACTGCAAAAAGCCCGATACTGTAATGTGTGGCTGTGTTTAGATTTCAGGAGACTCTAATAGATAATGTTACATTATAGCTATACAATAAGAATAATGGAAACCATTATCGCCCGGTGACAAAATGTAGGCCGCTTCGTGTTTTTTTTATTTAAAATAATAATAATAACCGGTTAAGTGTATCGATGTTTTTGTAGGATAAAATACATATATATACCTTTTTTAAAACAAAAAAAAAAATGCCTCAATCGCCAAACAATGCTTCCGTTGCGAGGCAACGGGAGTTGTTGTTACAGGAAAACTGTAATGATTCCAAATGCAACAACATCGATGATGACTTTTGTGCCTCTGACGGATTGAATCCAAGGAAGATCCATGCTGATCGCCTATCTCCATCTCCCTCGAACAGCCTCTTGCAGTGGAAAGACATGCCGCCCCATCTGCAATTCAACCCGTATATTTTCACTGGATACAGGCCAATGCTTACAGTGTGGGGGAGCATCATTAGCCTTTTCTACATACACAACGAGACCATCAACATTCTAACTCACGGTAAGTACTTGCATTCTTTTTATTAACTACATTCTTCCATGGTCTTTTAAAAAAAAGATTTAATGATTTTAGCTTCGTCTCTCTCTCTCTCTTTCTCTCTTTGTTTCTCTGACAAAAATTTAGAAAACATTAACCAATATTTTTCAATACCTTTAAATGAAAGCATGAGGTTTATGAAATTAAGTGAAAGCAGATTACTAACACACATATACATACATACATATATGATAAGTAATTACTTGTTTTCAAAATTTACTCGTAAAATATACTTCAATGCCCTTTTAAAACATGTTTTGACTTGCTTCTTTGTGTGACACAAATTTAGTAAGAAATTTTCCTGTGATAAATCAATAAGGTTCACTGGAATAGTCAGATTTAATACTGGACTCGATTAAACTGAATACAATAAATTACGATCAGCAAAAATTAGGAAATAAGAATTATTTAAAAAAAAAAAAAAAGCAATTACTTTAAAAGTAGTACAAGTACGGTAGCTCAGTTGTAGAACGCTCACCTCTAGTATGAGGGCTCTTGGTTCGAACCCAAGCAAATTTAATTTGTGGTGGACAGAATCGTATCCGTGGGTTTTCTCGGGTTTCTCCAGTTTCCTCCCACATTATCATTCCACCAATTCTGTCATGATCATGTATTTTTATTAATTATCCCTTATGTAGGCCTAGCTAAAGGGCAAAAAACGTGGGACATTAAGCTGGAAATTTCATTTCATTTCCTATTGTATTCCCTATTATTATTATTATTATTATTATTATTATTATTATTATTATTATTATTATTATTATTATTATTATTATTATTATTATTATTATTATTATTATTATTATTATTATTGGTAGTAGTAGTAGTACTTGTTGTTGTCTCTATAGATACTGTATTGGCTTAATTAACTACGGTTCGTCAATTTTTTATAATAAATAATCCATAGCTTTCTCATACACAGAGAAAAAACGCATATGTCGTACGTAGAAACGTAGGTTAAATGCGTAAATCCAGTAGTTTTTGGACTTAACCTACAACTATAACATTCAACAGCAAATGGATAACTGAAAACGTATGTTTTATAATACTTTCCGTATGAAAAAAAGAACTGTGTATCAGCGGTAAGAATCTCAACATACAGATTTACATATGTAACATATGGCTGGCGTATGTATTATACGTATACATATGTAATATACGGAAGACTGTTAGATATCAGACATCCTGCAGCGGCATGATGTAACATCTAAGCGATAAAAAGGCAGTACGTGTGCAGCATATGGGTTGCGTATGCTCCGTGCAGATTTCCGTAGTAAACATATGGATTCCGTATATTTGTACAATATACCGTTGTTGGAATAACGGATTTTTTCAGTGTATTTGCATAAGCCATGATATTAATTATTTAATTACCAAAATGTCTGCAAGGACAATTATTATATAAATCAATAGTGATGATAATAATAACAGTAAGAAAAAAGTAGAAGTAAGTAAGTCGTGACCCATCTTTGAGGACGATATCCGAATATCCACCTAACGGAGCCAGCAACGACGCCAGATTTAATTTCTTGTGGGGGGAAAGCGGAAAGGTAGAGGCGTTTTAGGAAACAACAATATTTTTGTATACCGAAAAAGATATAGTTTTATATTACTTGACCTACATTAAAATAATCATGTCTTCAGGGTCAGACATCGCCACTGACGGGCGCTGGACACCTCTGACATGATCACTAAGTGCAACTGAGGAATAACCTCAGTATTAAAAGACAGCAGAGTTTGAACGTGGAACTGACAAAGCAATAAGCCAAGAAGTATGGCTTTCCCATCAAGATGACCACAAATAACTATGATTTTTCAGTGAAAGAGTTGTTACATAACATAATGAGTTACGACCTGTATTACTCTGAACATTGAGGAGAACTAGTGGTTGAGTCCTAGAACGCTCACCTCTGACGCGAAGAGAGCCTTGGTTCGATTGCCGTTCGTGTGAGTTTTGTGGTGAACATGGATGGTTTGCTTGGGGCTCTTCTGATTCCTATCACGTTCTCATTCCAGGAGTTGTATAATTAGTTGGAGTGGTTTGACAGTGCTTGAGAAAAGTGTTACTGGCAAAAATGTTATTTCTATCGGTACGCACTAAAGAAAGAGAGCTTGCCTAATTTTTTACATAACCTTTGAAACTATATGAACTTTTCTTCCTTTAGATTTAAATTGTTACCGATGTGACCTTCCCCAAGACCCGCCACTGTTATGCATTTATTACGTATTACTCACCTCCTTTGGTTCACAGGGCAAAACTTAAAGATTTAAAGTAAAAGTTTCATACATTATTTTTAACCATGCATTACTGCCGGTCCTGAGTTCGATTTCCGGTGAGAATACTCTGTCTAAAAGGTGTATTGAGTTTTTCATTCCAGCCATCCTGAGTGAGGTTTTCCTGGGTTTTCCTTATTTACACCAGGCAAATGCTGGGATGGTTTCTAACGTTATAGTCCTAGTCCGCATCCTTTCTTTCCCATTCCTTTCTTACTTTCCCATTCCACAAGGGACGTCATCCCTCATTATGTGTGACGGGATAACATGGTCATAGATGCCGAAAGTCCAGTAATTTCATTCCTAATTCCTAATCCCATGCGTTACTGCCAAATCCTATCAGATCAGAGTGGAAAATTCTTTTTGATCGGAATATTCAGAAACCATTCCATATACAGCATTGTCAATTAAAGAGAATAGAACAGTATGTGTGACATGTGTAGAGTTTCAGTAGAACATCCTGTTAAAAAAAAAAAAAAAAAAAAAAACAGACTTTAGATAGGCCATGAAGGTAACGGATCACACACAAAGCAGGATCTCACAGAAAATGGATAACAATTATAATATTTCAGCTAATACTTTAGCATTTAGGAAACACTTTAGTTTCTCTTAAGGGTCTTCACTACAGCGAAATTAAACTACCGCTAATTTTAGAGTTTTTCTGCAATATCTTCAAAACAAATAAAAATATTGGAAAAGCAGAAACGTAGTGAACTAGACAATACGATTTTGCATGTGATACCTTTACCATAATTCACCTATCTGTTTTTGGTATACCGCTATTTACAGAACCCGCAAAAAATGCTAAATCTATCTTCAGTTGCAAATCGAAAACAGATAGGTGAGTTGTGATAACGGTATCACATGCAAAATCGTATTGTCTAGTTCACTACGTTTCTGCTTTTATATTTTTTTTTATTTATTTTGAAGATATTACAGAAAAACTCTAAAATTAGCGGTAGTTTAATTTCGCTGTAGTGAATTCCCTTATAGCTAGTTGCAGGCTATCAAGGAAATTATTTAATAACTCTCTACATAAAAGAAGCCCTAACTGGCTGACTTATTAAAGCCTAGGCCAAACTGCTTACGCTAGGAACTTGAAACTCCGATACCACATAGGTGTTGTGACATGACATCGGATTTTTATGCACTTAAAATTCATGATATATGCATGCAACTACGCTGTTGAATGTGTTAAAATATGCATTAACAATACAATAAAAGAGAACACTTTCAAACATGCAGCGAAGTTGTGATAGAAATTTTGTAAGTGAAATATAATACGGAAATTATTCTTTACGTTTCAGGGACATCTCTTCAGAATTTATTATATTTATAGCTTACACATCCTAAATTTTTAGAAGTATACACAGATTATGAGACTAAAATCAACACAATGTTATGATAACACAATTTCTATCTTTTCCTCACAATTATATTTTAGAGTCAATTTACTTTACACGAAACAATACGAGCCTCACTTTTCTACATGCATACCATGTACAGAAAATAAGTTTTTGTTTTTAAGGATTTATTCTTTCTCGTAATCACTCTTACAATATATCACGAGATCTCTATACGTTTTCTGTTTTCTGCTGTCAGTTTGTGACGTTTGTAACCAGAAAATGGCCTGCCAACTTCAAACAGATATTACTGGACAACATTTGTAGAGAGGTGCAAGATCAGTATCTATATTTTCTGGCAAATTGGAATATAAACCTTCAACGTATTTTCCCATGTCTTTAATTGTTTTGCAGTCGGAGTTTCTGGCAAGAACATTCGACTTTTTTTTTTTTTTTTTTTTTTAACAGAACATCTGAATTCACCAGGAATTGACTGGAGCTCGTGCTGAACTTCGTCAACTAGAGCTAAGGATTCACTGAGCAGCATTCCTCGTGTCTCTTGCAGGGGCGGATCCAGGACGGATTTATGGGGGGGGGGCGGTAAGTTGGAATACTGCTACTTTTAAGAGGTCAAAATTCTGGGATTGGTTTTATTTATATTATATAAAATAAGAAAGTTTTCTTTTCTGGGGGAACGCCCCGATCGCCTTCCCCTAGGATCCACCACTGGTCTCTTGTTTCTGAAGTGATGATGACACGATATTACAATAAATCTTTATCATTATCAGATTTCTGTTAACGTCTTGAGAATCAAAAGCGTCTTCACTCTGCGGATCGGTTGCTAACAATGTTAGTTCTTCATAAACTAAGCATTTCTTCCACCCTCCCACACAAACAACCGTTCTGTTGCATAGGCATTTAAATGCAATGAAAATACAATCTAAAATAGAATTTAATACATACTCTAAGTATATCTGAAATAAAAACAGAATATGCTGAATATGCTCTTAAGTATTAATATATGCTTTAGCCTTCGAAATGGGCATTTATATGCACTATAAAACTTCAAATTCGAGCTATATTATTGTTCTTAGAAATTTCCACAAAGTTTAACGGAGATGCATGTAAGCAAATAAAATATGCATTTGCATAAAATTCCGATGTGCAGACCTAATGCACCACAAAGGAAGGTTTTTGGAAACTCGACGTAGAAGAGGTTGCAATTATTATAATAACATTTCCATACCTTGGAATCTCTTAAGGCTAGACATATATTTGGTATTTGAACTTTATGATTTAAAATAATTCAACAAGTGTTTCAAGTTTTTTGATATTTGTCCTAGAATGAAAGAGAAAGGGAGTGGGGGTGGTTTATTAAGATACGCCCATACGAGGTGTTCGAATTTCGTGCGAAACTTCGAGTTGTTCAGACGAATTCTGTATTCTAACCAGCTAATTATAAACTTTTATTTTTATTGTACTTTAATTATAAACTTAATATTACTTATTTTTTTTAAAAAAAAGATTCCTACACATAATTTTATATTTTAAAAAATCCACTATAAAATGTTAAAAATTATTGTGTAATTTTGTCTGTAAATTTGCTCTATGAGCCAAAGACAACTTAACTTATATAATATTTTTTAAAATATAAATCCTGCATTGACAGACTTCGTCGCCTAAACCAAATTTCAATTTGTATGTACATAAACCCAAATTTTTAGATCAGTTTTTCGAGCACATGTTTCTAAGTCATAACCATGGGTAATTTGGGTAACAACTTTAACCAAAGTAATAGCATAAAGCTTTAAAATACTTTCAAAATAATTTAGAACAATATTATTCATTGTTTTAATATCGCAGTAGAAGTAAAATTACATTCTAAACTCTAAAAAGGTAACAATTACTACTAATATAAACAGCAGTCTTTTGTACAAATTTTTACTAAATTAAATACTCGTACTAACATTGTGCTTTAAAGGTAACCAAGTTGTAAGACAATCACTCTGCCGTGCATGTCACATTACATAAACAATTCACAAACAACACGTAACAACAAACAATCAAAATCATTAAATTAATTACACATTAAAGCTTAATCTTTTATTCATTCTTACAATCATCAAATTTAATTATCATAAAACTCTACTATCAAAAGTTTGAAAACAAGTTTAGTTATATTTAGGTTAGTAAAAACCTCTCACAATACATCCCAAATAAAATTTCATAAATAAACCAAAAACATAACTACAATATGAAAGCCGCAGGGGGACGCAAAATAAGGCCCGCAACAATATGGGCGGTCTTGTGTATCTATACAAGCTATTAGAAGATGTTTCTATTTTAATCTTTAAGTTAATAAATTATGTAATTATATGACTATGTTTGTTTGAAATTCTCAACTATAGTGTATGGTATGCAGTTCACTTAAATTTTATTTTTCTTTCATTTGAAAATGAAATGAAATCTTTGAGTTTTACGTCCCACGATTATGCCGGTTAGGCTAAAGGAGACGGTGATGATGAGTAATGAATGAAATGGTGGAATGAAGAAAGTGGGAGGAAACGGGAAAACCCCGAGGAAACCCACGTACACGGTTTCTTTCATTTGAAAGCGCAACACTTGCGATATCGACATTTGCGGTACTGCGATATTTGCGATACTTCGACTATCGACATTTATACTACTGGGACATTTGCGGTACTATTCAAAATATCTTCTCATTCTCCAAGTTAAGATAGGATATTTCCGGGTGCTCAGTTAGAGGATAAGCACACAGTATCAATTGCTATACGAAGAACAATTTTACAACATTGGTGCAGCAAGTAAGTTTTTCTAGAGGAGAATAACATAACTTTTTCAGGGGACTTGAGGCCTTTTTGCATACTAAAATGAGATTAAAAACCTTCTTTCAGAATATAAAACCATTATTAACTTACCACACATACATATAGTACAACCCCTCAAATCCGAACCCCAGAAATCCGAAAACCCGGCAAATCCGAACACGTTCTCAGGAAAAAAAAAAAATAACTACAGCTGGAAAATAAAAAAAAATATATTTAATCACACAAATTTAGTTTTTTTTAAAGGTTTTAACATTTTTAGACTTAATGCTTATTCAAAATCAATATCTAATTATATTCTTACAAGAAGACAGTTATAGATATGCGACAATCATTTTGGACATGAGTGTACACCCGCCAGTCAAGGTCACTGCCCTTTCGACCACTGGGTCACCCTGTCTAACCTCAGTCGTTGTTTTACCGCCAATTCAGTGACGAAATAAGTACTAATATTATTTCCCGGGTAATCCGAACCCCCAGAAATCCGAACAGGCTTCATCCCCAATTAGTTCGGATTTGAGGGGTTGTACTGTACAAACTTTTCTCAGAAACTCTAACAAGGCAACATCTTATATTGATAGTATCATTGTCCAATCAAACAATGCGCAATCGATAGAGGAGTGAAGAAAAGTGAGAAATCAAAAGAATTACGGGTGTACACAGAGAAACACAGGAGATACAGAGGAAAGAAGGATCTAGAATCACGTGAAGATATCAATGCAAAAGACACACTTCAAAATGATTAATCAAAATGACATTTACACAACAGTATAGTAAGGAAACATTGTACACACAGTCATGTTCAATAACATCATATGTAATGCAGTGTTGCCAACTGAGCACAAAATGAAGTTTTGTTAAGTGGCACAGAACACAAATTATAACATCTAGCAAATCTAATTATGAGTAGAGACATGCCTATGAAGTCTTGATGTACAATGTTGCCAACGTTTGAGGATAGGAAATCGAACATGTGCACCAGCTGCGAGCCTACGGACAACTTGGTCATCCAAGGGATGGCTCAGTTCAGCTCATGTGCTGTGTTTTGGTAGCATTCTGACATTTTCCTTTGACAAAACTGCTTCTACACTGTACTTCGTCCGTTATTTTAGTACTTCAGTGATTATATTCTTGTTTGTGATCTCATATACGGGTTTCAACTAGTTTCAATCGTGTACTGTACGTACTCTTCTACATCCGAGATTCATATAGGAATTCATGTAGGCCTATCTTCAAACGTTGGCAACATTGTATATCACGACTTCACATCTAGATTTGCTAGATGCTATAATCCGTGCAATTTAATATAACTTCATTTTGTGCTCAGTTGGCAACACTGCACTGCATATGATGTTATTGAACATGACTGTGGGTAAAATTTTTGCTTATTATTCTGTTGTGTAAGTGTCATTTTGATTGCTTTAATCATTTTGAAGTTCTTTCTGTATCTTTTGCAGTGCTATCTTCACATTATTCTAGATCCTTCTTTCCTCTGTATCTCCTGTGTTTCTGGGTGTCGGCCCGTAAAACTTTGAATTTCTCACTTTTCTTCACTCCTCTATCGATTGCGCATTGGTTGATTGGATAATGCTACTTTCAATATAAGATCTTCCCTTGTGAAAACAGGTAAACCCAAATATAAGGATCACTTATACAGAAAAGTGAAAAAACAATTACTAGAATACATGGTAGACACATCCTAAAGATGTAAACGTATGCTTATTTGTGATTGGTAAAAACTGAAAAAAAAATATAAACAAATCCTTATCCGTGGTTGGTCAAACGCCCGTCCATGATATTTAAAGGGAACTTCTAGAAATATTTATATTTTTAGTTTTCTTTCATAGGTTTCATTAACAGTTTTCTAATATCTATTTGCTTGTGTTTACTCAAAATTGAAATATATTTTTTTCTTCGTTTTCAACATATTGAGATATTTCTAATTACGAGAAAGTATTACGGAATTATACAAAGAACAACTTGCCTGCGGAGTAATTTATCACGTCACTCATTTTGCACACAGTTATTCATTGTTATGAGCATATTTAAGGATTTTTGGTTAGATCTAGCTCGGAATAAGTGTAAGAGACAAAGTCAAGTTTAACGTTTAATGAATTAGTAATTCATTTTAATGATTTGTAATAGAGTTCAATTAGCACATTAGAGATAAACATATAACAGTAACATATAATGCAAGGGCAGAACACATTCTAAAGCAGAGCCTCACCTCTGGAACTGATTTATAGTCATTTATAAGTTCCAATTGCTTAACCTTCCTCCACAAGCACTGATTAAAATGGCAATTACACATAGTAATGTGCGTTTCCAGTGGGAACAGTGTTCTTCGAGATGTTATTGCTGCTTGCTCGAAATCCAATTTGATTAATTTCGGATTCCAATCATTAATAATACCCTTCACCAAACTGAAAAACTCTGATATGTCTTACTATTGATTAATAAAAATGATAGTACAAATTTTTTTGAGGTATTGGTAGATAGTATTTTACGCTGTTATATAATTATTGAGGATTTGTTTTAATTTTTTATGGAAGTTAGTAAAAGAATTTAATTTAGCAAAAAAATATTTAGTTTTTAATTTTATTTACACAGAATGAATTATTAAGATATACAAAAAATGAGAGAACATTAATAAAATATAAATTTTGGTTACCAAATTGATTTTGTAAGGAGATCTAACTTTCTTTGCTTAGAGTTTTTTTTTTTTTTTTTTTTTTTTTAAGTTAAGTTTTACAAATAGGAAATGATTTTACATGAATGTGTGGAGTCCTCTCACCCACATGGCTGATTGACTTTTTCACTTGTTATGGCTGCCTCCGTTCCACCCCTTCGCCAGCCTGGATCCTCCTTATATTTTCAACTTTATTACGCTTTAAACAATTAAGAGGTCTTGTTCATTTGTTAATTTTGTCCCTTAGGCCAAATTATTTTAACAAAAACATTTTAATAGTTCACCTTCTTAAAATTCACTTAAGCACCAATTATCTTATCCATTTTTTTTTCAAAAAATCTGTTTTCCAACACATTCCCCCACTGAAATAGTATATGATTTGAATAACACAGTTCAGTGTATGTCTGTCTTATCCATTTTTTTTTTTTTTTTTCAAAAAATATGTTTTCCAACACACTATCTCTTGGTGGTAACAGGTCGAAGATCAAAGGAACAATATTTGTTTCTTTCAAGTTATGTTCCTGTTCTTGAAATTTTTATGCTGTCTGTACTGAAAACACTGATCAAAAAAGCACATGGTTTCTTCTTAGAGGTTTCGATTACTGTGATAGTTTCCATTAGGCAGCCCGCGTGATCTCGTGATTTTTGAACAGTACTCTGTTCTCCTGTTTTCTTCTTATAACAGGGGTCGCGGTGGCTCAATGCTAGAGCGTTCACCTCCGGTGCCTGGGGTCCCTGGTTCGATTTCAGCTCGCGCCAAGTAAACTTTGTGGTGGACAAACACGTGTGCGTGGCTTTCATCGGGGTCCTGCTGTTTCCTCCCACTTTCTTCATTCCACCATTTCCTTTATTTGTCATCATCACCATCTCCTTTTGCGCCCTCGGTATAAGCGTGGAACGTAGAACTGAAAGATTTAATTTCATTTCTTCTTATAACGTCAATCTCAAAATAGTAAACCATTACAGTAAATGAAATTAATTTTGTACATTAAACACTTTCTCTTTTTTTTTTTTTTTTTTTTTTAAAAAATAATGCTTTAAAAATTGCATCAATATTAAAAATTTATTCAACTGTAGACAAAATACTCCACTATTAAACATACTCACTTGCAGGACTGCAGCTATGCGGAATACGCGACAAAACGTACCACCGACAAAACTTACCACTTACCCTGAGGGCTGCTTATGAAGGGTTTTCTAAAAACATTTTAAATAATGACAAGCGACAAAACGTACCACTTGCCTGGAGGGCTACTTGCGAAGAGTCTGCCAATCAGCCATCAAATAATGACAGGCGACAAAACGTACCACTTGATAGGACGGCAGGCCCGTGCTGGCCCACCGGGACACCGGGACATGTCCCGGTGCGCCCTCCGAAGAATCACATTATAAATAAAGGTAGGCCTACATATTTTATAATAAATTCTTACAGTTATTGATAAAGAACCCGTGATAAACAGTTTTATTTATTCTTCTGTATAGCACAGTTCTATACAATGAATACATAGTGTTACTGTTAGTAAAGAACCCGTGAAAGATGCAGTGCGCCCTTTACATAAGGCGTCCTTACAAAACCACATCAAAGATAAACGGTTTTATTTATAGTAGTAGGGGTCCCCGTATATCTCGCCGAGTCAGCAAAAATTTTAGTGACGTCATAGGTCAAAGGTCAATGACCTTGGCCCAGGGTCAATGACCTAGAGGTACTTAGGACCACCCCCTCTAAATTTTGGCAGGGGTACCTAGGACCACCCCCCTTAAATTTTGGAAATTACCAAATTTAAAAATTTGGTATGGTAGCCTAGGACCATAGTATGTACCTCTATCAGTATTGGGGGTCTATGTCGTTCCCTTTTATGGGTAAAAAATTGCCAAAAAGTCAAATTTTGGGGGTTTTTGACCTAATTTATCCCCTTTGATGAGGTATTATTACCCTATATGGTTATATGGGCGTATACAGGGGTCCATTACCTTTCATAAGACATAGGTACATTTATGCACCCCTTGAAAAATTTGGGAGGGGTACCTTGGCCCACCCCTTAAATTTTAGAAATTGAACAATTTAAACATTTGGTATTATAGTACAGGACCCTAATATGTATTATGATAAATTTGGATGGTTCACATCGTTCCCTTTTAGGGGTACAAAATTGCCAAAAATATAAACGTAAGCAATACGTTGTACCACGTGTTTGGTTTTCGACTTAATTTATCCCCTTGGATGAGGTCCTATTACCTTATATGTTTATATGAGCGTATACAGGAATCTATTACCTTTCATAAGACATGGGTATATTGGTGCACCCCTTGGGAGGGGTACCTTGGCCCACCCCTTCAATTTTAGAGATTGCCCAATTTAAACATTTGGTATAATAGTATAGAACCCTAGTATGTATCACTATAAATTTGGGTGGTCCACCTCGTTCCCTTTTAGGGGTACAAAATTGCCAAATTTTAGTACAACCAAGTGTTTGGTCTTTTGACCTAATTTATCGCCTTTGATGAGGCGTTATTATCCTATATGGTTATATGGGCGTATACAGGGGTTCATTACCTTTCATAAAACATGGGTATATTAATGCACCCCTTGAAAAATTTGGGAGAGGTACCTTGGCCCACCCCTTAAATCTTGGAAATTGCCCAATTTAAACATTTGGTATAATAGTATAGGACCCTAATATATATTACTATAATCTCGTTCCCTTTTAGGAGTACAAAATTGCCAAAATATAAACGTAAGCAATACGTTGTACCACGTGTTTCGTTTTTTACCTAATTTATTCCATTGGATGAGGTCCTATTATCTTATATCGTTATATGGTCACGTATGGGGATTCATTTCCTATCATAAGACATAGGTACATTTGTGCACCCGGGAGGGGTACTTTGGCCCACCCCTTTAATTTTGGAAATTGCCCCTTTTACATGTTTGGTATTATAGTATAGGACCATAATATAGATTAGTATAAATTTGGGTGGTTCACCTCGTTTCCTTTCATGGGTACGAAATTGCCAAATATGGTTATATGGTCATGTATATTGGTCCATTTCCTATTATAAGACATGGGTACATTGATGCACCCCGGGAGGGGATTCGGTATCATAGTACATGCCTCAACATGTATCATGATAAATTTGGGTGGTCCAACTTGTTCCCTTTCATGGGTAAAAATTGCTAAAATATAAACATAAGCAATATGTTGTACCACGTGTTTGGTTTTTGGCCCAATTTCTCCCCTTTGATGAGGTTCTATTACCTTATATGGTTATATGGTCATGTATATGGGTTCATTTCTTATCATAAGACATGGGTACATTGACGCACCCTTTAAAAATTTGGGAGGGGTATCTTGGCTCATCCACTCGGTTTTAGAAATTGTTTAATATAAGCATTTGGTATCATAGTACAGGACTTCAATATGTACCACTATAAATTTGGATGGTCCACATCGTTCCCTTTCATGGGTAAAGAACTACCAAAAATCGAATTTTGGAGGTTATTGACCCCGTCTGATAAGAATTTAGCACGTTATATGGGTATGTACAGAGGTTTATTACCTTTATATGTTTATGTTCCCTTTTAAATTTGGGAATTATCAAATAACAAAATTCGGTAAACGTTTTCTAGGACCCATTGTAGATGTTGGTGTTCCTCTTATGGCCAAATATTCAAAATTTAAATGTTATTGACCGGCTTTATTATTGAATAAGTACAGGATTTATTACTTTTTCATAAGACACAGGTGTATTTGTGTACCAATCTTAAATTTTGGGAGGGAGTACATTTCTTATTGTCGTATCAATAATTGGTAATTGTTCTTAAAATTGGATAGTATCTCATTCATTGGGTAAATCATTGTCAAATATGAGTATGATCACGTGATCAGTTATTGACCTATGATGGGATTAGGAGTCCAGGACATTGGTACATTGAAATTTTGTAGGATAATTTGAGAATTGTCAAATGAAATTACGTCATTGGTTTTGATTATTCACGCCAAATATAAACGTAAGCAAGACGTTGTACCACGTGATTGTCCTTGATGAGGTAGTGTACAGGGATTCATTTCCTTTGTTGTGGTACTTCTTAAGTTTGAGTACACGCACTTCTAGAAAGCAGTTGGTTCTACTCAGGTAAACAATTGACGGACATTATTGACCTTATTGAACATATAATGATATGATTAACTCTAAGACTTAGATATATCAAGAGAAGTATTCTTTAAATTTGGGAATGGTGATAAAAGGAATTTTAACATAAGGCGCGAAATTTGAAACAATACATTGAACTTTAGTCACAGCTCATAGTCTAAGATCATTGGTGGTGATTGATTTGACCTTGAGCTTTAGAAATCTGATAGCTAACCTTATTGAATCTTATGACTCATAGACGAAAGGCAATACATGCTACAACAGTTTGATATTTAATCATAAGGTGATGTAATCTGACACTAGCAAAGTTATTGTTAATGCAATTTGATTGGCTGATCACTGTCTTTCCTGCAATCTGATTGGTTGATCACTATCTTTCGTGCAATCTGATTGGTTGATGATTTTCAAATCTTTGCTGCATTCAGTTTTAAGTTTTGTTTAACATTTAAAAATCTTGGTTTCGTTCAACATTTTGCACTCACTGATAAATATGATCAAAACCGTTTATTTGTTAATCGAATAGTTAAAAACCGGATAAAGTTTAACGGTTAACCGTGAAACGTAAAATTTTTAGTTTGAAACTTTTTGTTTGAAAATTCTTGCTTTCAAATTTTTGTTTGAATTTTTTGTTTCAGAATTTTGTTTGAATTTTTTTTTGATTATTTTCATGGTGAGCTAAATGTGACCATAGTCAAATCATTAGGCTCAAATCATGAAGTGGTGTTGCATACAGTCCTTGAAGAGAAGATGGTGATGTTAAAAAGAGTACATTGCATGTCCCTCGCAACATGATGTATCTAACGCAAACGGAATGGAACAAATTCATCAACGTATTCCAGTGTGTTAAACATGCAGTGGAAGTGTGCAACAAAACAAGTATATTCCTGAAAAAGTACTACTTTGAAAAATGTGTCATGCATATTGTACAACATGTATCTGTACACGGTAGGATATCGATGACACGATTTTTGCTACGAGAAATGCTACGATAAACGCTTCCGTCTAAAAGTAGCCTAAGAATATTGTCCGTGTACTTCTCGTAAAAACATCTCCAACACCAGCTATCTCACAAATGAAGTCAGTTACTATTCATTACCAATACTAGTGTAGTCTATGACTATCATACTACCATATCTTTATTCAAGAATCAGAAGGAATAAAGAAGGTCCATTTAGCGACCACACACAGTTTCAATTACTCTCGTTATTATTTGCAACCTAGGTTCGCCGTAGAGCTAGGCAACTGCTTTTTCACATAAGTATGGTTAGTACAAGTTATATACGTATTGTACGGCGCAAGTGGACCACCTGGTATAATCTTTGGGTATTTATTACGTTACACGCTAACAATATTTCAGAATTTTCTAGACACACACCAAGTTTTATTAAAATGGCATAAATTTCACCAAAGTTAATGCCATAGAAATTTTATGGAAGTTAATATCGTGGAAAAGACAGGTAGACAGACTGATGATAATGTATAAAAACAAATGTTGAGTCAAAAGATATGGTAGTCTTGGTTACGCTTGCTTTAATTAGGTTGAAATTTGTGCACACTACAAATAACAACATAGCACCTTGGCATGAACGCCCGAAAGGGAGGGCAGAGTGGGGTCCAAATCCCCCCTAGCTCACGAAAATGTATTAAATTTCTTAATATTTTCTAAATACAAATAAAAAATACCAAGCGTAATATAGCAACCAGGGATTTGAGCCCCCCCTAGAAAATTTTCTTCGGGCGCCCATGCACTGTGGGATTGCTTTACTATACTTTTGTGGTACTGTACCAGTTTATGCGACCCCTTTCGAGGCTGTAACCCTGTTGTTTTTTATTTTTTATTTTTTTTATTTGAATAACCAAGTCATTTACTGTGCGATTCTTCTTATTTTGTCCAAGAAAAGTTTTAGAAACCTTGCTTTAGAAGACCTTGACATTGTTATTTTCATGATAATATACTTTTTCAGGCAGACACGTAACGAGGAAGAAAGCTATGGCGTCGTCACAATATTGTATTCGCGGGAAAAATTACAACACTAACACATTTGATATAGGTATTTACATTCAGTTTCCTTATGTCCATAGCTTACGAATAAACTGACCTTAAAATTAGTCAAAATAACGTAAAGAAAACCTTCATAAGGCATACACATACTGTACAATGAACGTGATGTGTATATTTATTTATGACTGCTTCCTTCCTTATAACGCAAGTCGTTCATTGACAACCTGTAACCGCCCTCTAATGTTCAAAGCAACAACCAGTTTTCCTTGGTGCATAATAAAAAAGTCAAGAGCGCAGGTTATAATGATCTTAAATTCTGGTCTCTGTTTCATTCCCCGCCCTAATATTTCACATTATACACTTTGCAGTTTGTCATTAACGTCTTATGTAATGTAAGATGGCAGCACCTAATCGTTTTCTAATGATAAATGCTTGTAATATTCAGAACACATTTTTGTTTGTCTACTGTCAACACATCGTATTCATCTGCATATAATGTAAATATATGCAGAAAAATGTTTAAAGATAGCACATACTGAATAGCTCAAAGAAAAACCAAAGCTTCTTTGTCGAACAAAGAAAAACCCGCCATTTTGACAAGACAAATCGGCAGGTCTGCTGCTTTTCATTTCTCTAAAATTTACATCATACTGTTTCATATAGCATTAAACTATACTTTTGGAAGAGTAACAAGTTATGTTCATGGGTGCTTATTTTTATTTATTTATTTATTTATTTTTTAAATATACATCAGGCCCATATCTTTCAGGTGGCTGGGGGGAAATCAACTCTACCTGAAACTATCAGTCCTTTATATACGCGTCCGTCCATAACGGTCACACACACACACAATTTAAACTTATTATATAAAGGAATATAAGCTAAATTTTGGGGATATTTTCTCGCAACTCCATGGACAGATATGTTTGAAAATAGTTGCATTAGATTCAGCGTCTTCTAATTAATATAAAAGGTGCAATTAAAAATCTACTTTTCATTAGTAGCATAAGCTTTAATTCTTTAGCAAATTCCTGGGAAATAGTCAAGTTGTGTTGCAGACCGAACTTTAAAGCTCTATTGTCTTCTGCCTTGTATGCAGGAGAATCAATATGCCACAATACTCCCCACTTTCATCTGATGTCTTCCTTTCTTGAGATCTTGGCAAAGACCCACCTTTCACCCACGATTCGGTTCCAAATGTGTTTGTGTGAGAAAGAAACAAATGTAATTCCTTTCTTGCTTACTGGACGGTATTTATGTAGAATTAGATTGGATTAAAATTAGATTGAAGTTTAGCGTCCCTTTCAGTACCGAAGCTATATATGAAACGTGGACTTTAAGGTGGAACCACCATAATGTGTTAATATTTCAAAGCCCTTCCACCGGGAATTGAATCCAAGTACCTGTGCACCGAAATCATAATTTAAAAAAAATAAACTGATTAACCGAACGTTTCTCAGTTACTGTACTTGCCTAATTACCACACTCTTACTGAGTTCACTTTTTACCATTACGTTAACGACAGCAGAGCTCCCTCACAGCTAAGCGGTTAGCGTACGCGCCTTTGGTGTGGGATACCCGGGTTCGATTCCCGGTGGGAACTCACGTGGTTAGAATCCGATGTTAAGCTATGGGTCCATGTTTCATATAGTCTCGCTGCTGAAAGGGACGCTGAACCCAAAATCAAATCAAATCAAACCTTAATGACAGGGACAAGAACATAGAAAGATCGAGGACAGATAAAAATCCTCAGATAAGATTTTCCTCAAAGGAAGTCGAATCTCAAGTGGATTGCGTTTCATGATCCGAAGCCTAACACCCAACATCTTGCTATTGCCACCGACACCGGCGCTTCTACAGGAGCAAAAAGGGTACTTGTGTACAAGTTTTGGTAATTAGCTTTGGTAATTATGTTGCGTTAACCCAGACACGCACCCGAAACATTTTGTTGGGAAGGGATCCAAAGTTTTTGCGGAAGAGAGAGGCAAAGACGATAGGTAATATGGTACTTGTACCGATTATGGCCCGGGTCTCTAATATGGCCCACCCACCATATCTCTGCAGATTTACGTTGGTGCTACTAGATGACAATATAAACTATGTCCCCATGAAAAGCGTATACATATTTGCGCGGCTCAGAGCACATAGTTTATATTCTCATCTAGTAATAACAACCCATATTAGGGACCTGGGCCATAATCGGTACAAGTACCATAGTTAAATATCTATATTCTCAGAAGAAAACATACAAACTAGATTCTTTTATAAGAAAAGAAAGAGTATAGATGAAATGTAGATCAAATGTTTACGCTGCATCAATCATTTCTCTGCCAAAAAATTATAGTTTTACTAAGAAAGTGTACAAGTGTATGTTGAGTTACGATTTTTTTTTGGGGGGAGGGGCCGGACCCAATGGATCCCCACGTTGGTGCGCCTCTGTCTCAACCAAAAGGAAACTTATGTAATTACTTTGTACTATGTCTTTGCTATGGAATGGTATTAGAAATTATGACCTGATTAGTTTCCTTTTTGAAACTGGTTAGAACTTTCTTCTTCTTCTTCTTCTTCTTCTTATTATTATTATTATTATTATTATTATTATTATTATTATTATTATTATTATTATTATTATTATTATTATTATTATTATTATTATTATTACCACATAATGAAATGCATCTTTCTAGGAGTACACGATTGTTGTATACGTGGAAAGACCACCATTTACAAAGTAGAGAAAATTTCACTAGAAGATTCAATAATCCAAAATTATATCGAATTTTCTGGTTTGTTTTATTTTATATATAAAACATTGTCTTTGCCGCTACTACTAATGGGATTGTGAAGAAATAAACTTACGAAACTTTCTTGATCACTGGGGTTTATTTACTTACAAAGAAAAGTTCGCAGAGTGGGATGATTAAACCTATTTCGATTGCAAACATACCAAAGAATTTATGATCCCTTCCTCCCAGCCATGGGACGTGTATAGTTTCGGTCCTTGGAAAGGAAAGATTATTTCAAATGGCTCCAACATCATTTACGTTTTACTGTAAGACAAAAGTATTTCTTACACCATGAGAATCAAACACGTACAAGGCTATCACCAATCTTAAAACCGAATTTCGATGGTGAAGGAAACC
This sequence comes from Thermobia domestica, assembly GCF_964235325.1. NCBI lineage: Eukaryota > Metazoa > Arthropoda > Insecta > Zygentoma > Lepismatidae > Thermobia > Thermobia domestica. The sequence goes on along the minus strand of NC_137457.1, from coordinate 298,155,695 downwards.
TGCTTATCCATCCGAAAGAAGGCCGTACTGTAGGCATAATAATATAAGCCTAAATAATGCGGTGAATAATGGAAAACGTATTGATTTCATTGGTACGGTTAGATATTCGAAAGCCTTCAATGCTCAAATACAAATTGAGTTGCAGTCGTTTGAAATGGGTTGTCCGAGGCCCGAAACCAAACACGTCTCATGGCTGGCAGACAGGGGTCATGTTCTTAGGTATATTTTCAATCGTAGTAGGTTTATCAAAGGCTATTCGCTCTGCCAACTTTCCCTAGACAATAAATGAACCTCAGAGGTAAGAAAACAAAAGATTTTCAGAATCTTCTGATGCTGTTTCGTTTGATATGTCCTTGACGAACTTTTCATAGCTTTTTTTGTTCACTATCTCACAATAGCAAGGACAAGCTTTTATATGGCAAATAAGATAAACCAGAAGATTCGATAAAACTCTGAAATGGAACTGAATAGGATGAAATTGAAAGTAGTTTTGAGTAGACTATCAGGAGCTTTATCGAATGACACCTAGAGTGTTTCATCCTGTTGCCCTGACATTTCTTACCCTCTCTGGGAAGAGAAGAGAACATCATACGGCTTCAGAAAATTGTAGATTTTACAGCAACTAGTGCATTGGGTAATCTTTCTCCCTTTAGCTTGCAGGAATAAAAGTTAAATTTTCACCGATGTCTTTCTCCGCAACAGCGGTCCCTTAACTGAAATTCTCTTAAATTTGAACTCCTGATTACTTCGCCGTACAGTTTACCAATAATATTCAACGAACTTAAAAAGTTTGTTACTGAAGTCTCTATGTCTGTCTGTCTGTCTGTTATTTGCGATTTTTTCAATGTTGAACCCTGAATACGATAGAGCATCAAAAACTATCAGAGAAAGTGATGATATTTTTCGCGTCACTCTTACTGTTCCCGAGATATTGGCCAAAAAATGACGGATTTCCAGAGATTTAAGGAGCCATATCTCGGGAACCGTACGTCATAGAGAGATCATATTGAGGTTGGTCAATATCTAAAAGGATGGTAAATATTTTGGTACCAAATAGTAACCGGTGGCCACTGTCCAATTGGCCATTGTTTGGCCAATGGCCAGTTGGCCAGTGGCCACCAATTATATCTGTACCGAAATGTTTACCATCCTCTTAGGTATTAATTAACACCAGTATCATCTCTCTATGACTTACCGTTTCCGTGATTTTGACCAAAAAATGGCCAATTTCTAGATATTTAAGGAGCCATAGCTCGGGAACTGTACGTCATAGAGAGATCATATTGGTGTTGATCAATATCTAAAAGGACGGTAAATATTTTGGTACCAAACTGTAACCGGTGGCCACTGGCTTGGCCAATGACCAGTTGGCCTGTGGTCACCAATGAATATCGGCACCAAAATATTTACTATCCTTTTAGGTATTGATTAACACCAATATCATCTCTCTATGACTTACCGTTCCCGTGATATTGGCCAAAAATGGCCAACTTCTAGATATTTGAGGATACATAGCTCGGGAACCGTAAGTTGTAGAGAGATGATATTGATGTTGATCAGTACCAAATGTAAATATTTTGGTACCTAATAATAACCGGTGGCCACTATCCAACTGGTCACTGGTTTGGTTAATGGCCAGTGGCCGCCAATTATTATCGATACCAACATGTTTACCATGCTCTATGACTTACCATTCCCGTGATATTGGTCAAAAAAGGCCTATTTCTAGACATTTAAAGAGCCATAAATCGGGGACCATAAGTTGTAGAGAGATGATATTGATGTTGATCAATACCTAAGAGAATTGTAAATATTTTGGTATCAAATAGTAACCGGTGGCCACTGTGGAAGTCACATAGAGATCATATTGGTGTTGATCAATATCTAAGACGATGATGAACATTTTGCTAACAAACAGTAACCGGTGGCCACTGGTTAACTGTCTACTGGCCAGCTGGCCACCGCTCCCCAGATATTGGGCAATAAAGTTCGAATTACCAAATATTTATATAGCCATATTTCGAGAACTGTAAGTCGTAGAGAGATGATATTTTGCTAATTTTTGCGAGAAAGAGAAGAAGGTGCGGATAAAAAGATCTACTTTATATCTAGGAACAATGACAGTTATCCTTCCCGCTCCATCTCTCCATTCTTTTTAAGTTCGTTCTGGCAATGCTCTTGGAGCATTCTCAACTGGTTTTTAGTTAAATCTATACACAAAGAAAAACAATGCTATTGTTGTTAATATTTTTAACTAGACATAATTATCCTTGCAGAGATTTTGTCTTAGTTATTTGCAAAATGGCGGAAATTTTGCTTTCGTTTGTCTAAGGAAACCAAGAGAAAAGAACGGAAGTGTTAAGTGCCACTGAAACAAGGTGTTAAACGCATATTAATGTTTTGACAATTTATATTAGAAGACAACTTGTTTTTGCTGCCTGGGTACATGACACACACAAAAATCAGTTACGTTGGCGTGATTTCCTATTTTTTTTAAAAGAAACTGCTGTAACGGTTTGCAGCTTCCTAAGTGTTCCTGGTTGTTAGGGGACTCCACCTCAAATTGCATTTATCAAGGTTATATTTGGTATTGCTTCCTACGACGTTTATGGATGAGCGTTCCGCCCTTGTCTCAGTAGATACACAAAATACAGTCACGGACAGAAAATGGGTTTGGATGGATTCTGTTGTTATTAACATTGGAGCAAGGTCACACACACACACACACATGCGCGCGTTAAGGTATATACATAGAAGTACTAATAGCTTTCTTACACAACGAAACATCAGCTAAGCGAAGAGTAGTTATTTTAGTAAGAGAAAAGAAAAAAGCATAATGGATTTCAAGAGCAAATTTAGGTCATATTTCCATCTTGTCACACAGTACGTGATGATTTATACTTGTTTAAGCCAATCTTGAAAGATCAGCTATTTTAACCCTTTATTTAGCACTGTTGCTCTGAAGCAACATCACATTCTATTGCATTATTAGCAAGTGATAATTTAATTGGTACTATTGCTTTCATACAATATTCATATACATGTTTTGCGGGTTGCTTCTTTAGATACTTCTAATCTTCGTCAACAGAGGTCAGTCAAATTTAGTGTTGTAGAAACTTTATCTCTACGTTTCGCGAAAGTTCTTTCTTCATTTTTTTTATTTGCTGTTTCTTGCTCTGTAGGAAAATATTTCAACGAAACTGCTGCTAATTATTGAGAGTATTCTTACGATATTTGACCATCTAGGGCAATGCTGCTCAGTAGGTACACATAAGACCTATTTTATGGCAATGTTGCTTTGAAATAAACACCCTGTATTTTGTAACCAAAGTACAAAAATAGTGTAAAAATTACGAAATTGTGATTAGGAAGACATGGTTCAACCATAAAGCAAACTAAATATTTTAATGGTACTGCTATCAATGCTTGCCAATTAAAGGGTTAAAAAGGTTTGGCTGCCGCTTTCGCATTAAAGAAAAGTTTATCATATCAACATTTCTTGTTCGTATTTTTACAGAGAGGGACAAGAAAGACTGTATGCGCTCACAACTGTACGCAAAGGAGCGATTTCGTATGCCCTTTCTCTTTCTAAATTGTTTAAACCAAACCGTCGACGGTTCCATGATTTTGGAGCAAATAGTAATTATACGATCTCCCTTCAAAAGGTTTGCGTGGTTCGAATTCCATGTAAAACTTAAGATGCTTATTACGTAATATTGTCGAGATGAATACATCACTTAAGAGTCTTCATCCCGGCGAAATTAAAATACCGCTAATTTTACAGTAATTATGTGATATCTTCAAATAGATAAAAGATAATTGAAATATGGAACAAGAGCGCCCTAGACAATATTATTTTGCGTGAGGTACCGTTATCACAAGTCACCTAGTGGCTTTATGTTTTCAACTGTTTAGAAACGCGAAAATAAATGCCGATTTTCAAAATGGCTCGAAATCGAAAGCAGATAAGTGAGTCGTGATAACGGTTTCTCATGTAAAATAATATTGTCTAGGGCGCTCTTGTTCCACATTTCGATTATCTTTTATCTGTTTGAAGGTATCACATAATTACTGTAAAATTAGCGGTATTTTAATTTCGCCGGGACACACTTCTTTCTGTTTTTTTCTTCGTCTTGGGGAGCACGGCGGCTCAGTGTTTGAGCGCTTATCTCTGGTGCGTAGGGTCCCTGGTTCGATACCCGTCCAAGTAAGTTAGTTGTGGACAACGTCGTGGTCGTGGATTTTCACGGGGCACTCCCGTTTCCTTCCACATTATCATTCCACCAATTCTTCCATCATCATTCACTTGCTTTAATCATCGTCTCCCTCAGGGGCGGATCCAGGACGGACTTCTGGTGGGGGCGGTGGGTTGTAATACTGGTACTTAGAGCTACTTTTAAGAGCGTCAAACTCGGGGATGGGTTTTATTTATATATAAAATAAAAAAGTTTCCTCTTCTGGGGGGGATTGTTCCCCCCTGGATCCGCCCCTGGTCTCCCTTAGCTTAAAGCACCTAACCGTGGGACGTTAAACTCAAAGATTTGATTTCATTTCGTTTTTTTATTTCTTCTTCTTTTAAGGGTATATCTGTAGCATTGGGAAGCAAGGAGGCATTATTAGAATAATGTAAGCTATTTCTGCATTGGTTCACACTATATGTAAGGATTAGTACATCCTACTAAACACATGCAAATCATCAACTCAGCAGACAGACCAATATATTGTTAAGCCTTGATTTAGTCAAACATCAAAGATACGCTTAGCCTGTGCGCTCCCTACAGAGCCCCCTGTCTGCCTTATTATTAGGCAAACCACTTTTTGTTGTCTAATATCTACATCATTATATGAAATACAATAATTTGAATATTTAAGCTCTTTTCTTATAATAATAATAATAATAACAGTTTATGACTCGTGATTATTTACTACTTAAATTTCTATACTATAGAGGGTTGACTTATTGTTAACTTACGTATTTCATAGCATTTTATATGTTTGAACTTTCTACTACCCAAAATTATAATTTTCCAATTTCGTACGAGCCCTTGGCACGAGAGATCCGGATTCGATTTCCGGCTGGAGCTCACCTTTTCGGACACCACATAAGCTGTTGGTCTATGTCTCATATAGCCTCGCTACTGAAAGGGGCGCTAAACTCTGATACTACTGCTAATTCTATTTCGTTGTTATTCAAATTTACTTTAAAAAATGGCCGTTGGTTTTGCCTTTTTAATATTTCTTCTAATTCTATAGCTAAGTATTAATCATAGAGTTGAAATCAAAAGGTCGTATCGGTATAAAACCTCACTTCTGTCACATTTATTTACTATAAATACTTATTTCTTTGAATAAGTAAGTAATTATATCTCAGACTTGAATCTCAAGCCGAGTTGTCTCGTGACTATAAGGTTAGCGTACGCATCTTGGGCGAGGGAGATCTTGGTTTAATTTTCGGCCGAAGTTCATGTGGTTTGGATCCCACGTAAGCTGTAGGTCCATGTCTCAAATAGTCTCTCTGCCGAAATAGAAGCTAAACTCCAACACAACCAACCACATCTAACCTGAATATCATTCCTGACAAGAGGAGAGAGTTACATAAAACCCGAATCTTTTGATCAGTTTCCAGATAGCACAATATATCTAGGTCCCGTATCTGTCCGGCGGGATATTCAGGCTCATAGGAATTATAAGGATAAATATCCACGAGATTTCCCTTCAATTTCAATGAGACGTGTCTATCACAGTATAAACTGTAAGGATAATGGAAATATTCAGGGAATTTCCCTTGAATTTCAAAGGGATGTATCTATCACAGTAGAAGCTTTGAGGATAATGGAAATATTCACGAGATTTCCCTTGAATTTCAATGGTATGTATCTATCACAGTAGAAGCTTTAAGGATAATGGAAATATCCATGTGATTTCCCTTGGATTTCAATGGGATGTGTTTATCACAATAGAAACGTTAAGGATAATAGAAATATTCAGGGGATTTCCCTTAAATTTCAATGGAATATACTTAGATTCCGAAAGTCGTACTGGGATTAACCCGCGAAGAGTCGAGAAATGTCCCACTATAAGCCGTGTTTCTGGGACATACGCAGATATACGGGTTTCTACACGTTTGTCCATGGGACGTTCACTACAAAAATGGAGACATCTCAATATCCTTGGATTAATCTTATTCTAGGCGTATATTAGTTTGATACGTATAAACATATCAACCCTTCCATGCGAACTTTTGCCATAACGCGCGGTCGAGAAAAAAGAGTGTACTATATATTTGTGGAGTCAGATTTGTGGAGACATTATTATAACATCTCAATAAAACCTGAAGACATGGAACAATGCAAGTATTGCCTTTATCAATGACAGGAGTGTTAAGCATTTAATCCCTGAGGGAGTTCTTGGGTATCTATAGCTGTCCACATCGATACTTCGGATAGTGATCAGCACGGTTGGCTAATTCCATGAATAAAATAGAAAACTAAGTTGACCCAATGTTCATTAAAGCATACCTAGAAACGCTAGCCAACCAATCATTTGAATAGGGAATATGATGGCTCAGCGGTAGAGCACTTATTTCTAGTGTGAGGTCCCTCGTTCGATTCTCGGCCAAGTAAGTTTGTGGTGAACAACATCGTGTCCATGGGCTTTTCTCCAAGTACTCTCGTTTCCTTCCACATTATCATTCCACCCATTTGTCCATCATCATTCATTTGACTTAATCATCGTCTTTCTTAGCCTAAAAGGCATAATCGTGGGACGTTGAACTGAAAGATTTCATTTCCTTTCGATCATTTGTTGTCATTTACCCAACACTTTCGACTCCCAATCGTAATTTTATTTCTTTTAATGGGTCAGTCAGTTGATAATTGAGTTGGTGGGTAAATGCTCGGCAAAGCGACCAATTATGAGATAGGCCCAAGGTTGATGGTTGGTTCGCTACCGTTTTCAACTGTTGGGTGTATTGTTTGTGCTCCTAGGGTAACAATAAGGAAACTACAGTCCTGAAAGTTCTAATCGCGACGTGATTCCTAATATGGCAAATGAAGGCACTGGTTGGCAATGTTGTTTCTAATAAATTATAAATATTGATTCGCGTAAAGTGCTTTCTTTCTCCTTTCGCTTCCTCCTTTAGAAAAATGTCCATCACTGCGTTGTGTTAAAACATAGAACATTTATCTTAGACCATCTGCTAAATCTCCACTTTAAAATCATTCTCTACTTCTTTCTTCTATACTAGCAGAAGTGCCAGTTTTTCCACTTCGACTGAAATGTATACAACCCGCAACACAATAAAGTAATTCGGGTTGTCTATCTTGAAGGGCTAGTGAGTATATTTTTTGAACCTCCAGAATGTGTGACTCACCAGTCCACCAACCCAAAATCGAAAAATGGCTTCGTATATTTGATCGAAATTGGTCGTTTGGCTCAAGACTGATTAAGTTTTACTTATTTTTATACTTCCCCTTCCTTCCGCTCCCCTAAGTTACACCATCTAAGCGAATAGATTAAAACACTCCCAGCCCCAAACCTCATGAATGTTGAAAATTTGATCGAGACCGATCGGGTGGTTCAAGAGATTAAGAGTCACAAACATAGTCACTTTCAATTTTATAATATGGGTTAGTAAGGATAAGGATTATTATTATAACTAAACCTCGATATCTTTGACACTTTAATCTTCGCTCAAACTCAGTCTCATGAACTGGTATTTGGCTAAGTGAGGTTCGATATTGGGTTCAAATCCTCCGAAATAAATATTCAAAATATGTTTTGACTGTTATCACAGATCGTAACACTTTTATGGATCACTATTCTGTGTTGATGCTTTTCAAGGCGAGCCACTTCATACATCAAATGAGACTGAGTAATCCCATTACACTCGCAGAGTATTACGCATGCTGAACGCGCAAGGTACGACCCAAACGTGAGAAAGAAACGAAATCATGAAGACAGATCGCAAAGGTGTGTCATCTTTTCTTAAGTCTTTAGATACTTTTTGTTCACTTTTGACTATAAAGGGCGTTCCTGTCTCCATCTAGTATTATCAGACGTCGCCCAAGAGTGTCAAAGCAAAGCTCTTGAACAAAATCTATATTTTTTAAATAATATTTTATTTATTCCGCCTTTAGATTTCTAATCTCTCTATAGAGTCCTATCTTTGTGTAGTATTCCTCGTCTACCTTCGCTAGATCCAGCCGTCATAGTTGCTAATTTTGTAATTTTGCTACCAAATTTAGTTGTAGGTCATATCGTCTGGAATCTACTAAGAGATCCCTTAATACCAGATATGACTAATTTATCATTGAGTCATCATGCCTCTCGTAAAATTATTTCAGTTATGTATATACAATTGATATAATTCTTTAAAAAATAATAGTTATAAGTTTAATTATTATTTTTCGTTGTATGTCAGCGATAGAGCGCACGCTGACACCATCCCAGGCCATATGAGTATGACATTGACAACATAATGAGCGTGATTTCCTCAAGGTTCTTCCGTTTCCTTCGACACTCTCATTCTACCAGTTCTTTCATAAGACAAGTTCGCTGTCGTAAGTCATTCGTCTTCTTTAGTCTAAAGGGCATATTCGTGGAACAGTGTACTAGACATTTCATTTAGTTAATAAATCATTTCAGCATTGTAGTACAATCCTGACATTTGCCCGACCACATGGGTAAACATCAGTTAGAATGATTGCCCACTGGATATGAACTCAGAACCAGGACGGGCTCTACCATATGTGCAACACATGCATTTGCGTAGGGCGGCAAGGTTCGAGGGCGAAAAAATCTGTCATAACTATATTATTTAAAATAAATATTTCTTATTGGAAACAGACGTCATGATGATAGTTAAAAGCTGACTTTCTATTTGAATATTGCATTCATAAATCATGTTTACTTTTGCATTGATTTAATATTACATGGACAGTGCTAAGGAAACTGGCCAAACAAGTTGCAATTTCTCGATTGTTGTCAAATACAAAACACTCAATTCTCGAACAGTAGTGAACACCTGTTCCATTTAGTTAGTTATCACAGTTTTGATATGGAGACTAGTCTTGTCCTTATCACAAACAAGTTCCTTATCATTGAAGGTGGAAACATTTTTTTTTAATGGTTTAAAGATGTAGATGGGAAAAATCAAGAAATAATGATAAAAGAGCTAGTTGCACTGGAATTGCAAACTTATATATTGAGATTCAAGCTCGATATTGAATTCTATAAAAAGGATTACCATCTTTCCTCTGCAGACGTGTTTGTTTATCTTTCACTAACATAATAGATTATTATTTAAAGATAAAATCAGACAACGAGATTGTGTTTAGGTCTTTCTGAGTGTCGGTGCTTTTTCTCTCCCCTTCGTTATTCATTATGGAGGTAACACACTTAAAATCGTGACTTTTAAGATTTGTTCTTTCGGAAGAAAGGGGGCGGCAAATGATGTAATTGCACGGGGCGATAAATTCCCTAGGGCCGGTCAAATAAGCATAAAAAATTCTAAAGCAAAAAGGTTATCAAGTTAGTTGTTTTAAATAAAGACTTATATTTGAAGTCACCCAGCTTTTTAGTAGTTGTTATTGTTACACATTATTTTATTACAATAAATTAGTTTGTTATCAGTTGAAAATCAAATTTGTCCGCTATAAAACTAATGTAGGAAAAACTGATATCCTGGTTTCCAAACTTGTTTGACTGAAAACATAGTTTGCTGTAAGCCCACGACATCACGGCACACTTTTACAATTTTTATTAATAATAATTATAATATAAATTATAATAGTGCAAACCTGTAAGTTTCTATGAAGTAGTGACTCTCTAAAGTAGTGAGCATTGTTGTTGCCACTAGAGGCGTTGACTGGTACAGTCTATCTCAAAATTGATTGATTTTACCTAATACTCAATTACTTCATGATTTTTAAATTTTAGAATTTCGTGACGCGCCCTGTAGAAATACGCTACGCAACGGTTGGAAACCACTATCCTAGATAGCATTTGTGGCACCTTTATCCACCGTGTCACCGTTACTTTAGAGTGCTGGTAAAATTATTGCACTTCATCCATTAGAATTTTGTTTGTAACAGGAGAAGTTAATTGTTCAGCCTACCAGTAGTGATAATTAACCAGGGCATATTATGTATGCACATGTACAGAAACGTATGCAGAAATTTATTTCCGGGAAGATCAAAGCTTTTCGGGGTCAAAATTCAATATGAGGATAAATTATACTAAAAGTCGCAATATTATCCCTGAACAAGAATTTTAGGAATGATCCAAAAAATGGATCAAAAGATTGCAATCTTGGCCAACAATTAGTTTTTGGATCAGGGGCCACAAAATATTTGAAAGGCTCCTAAATCGAGTTTACGTATTTTCTACTGAATAAGCACATTATGCTGAGTTACATGATAGTTTGGATTTGGCTACACTACATGTAGTCTCCACATATAAGGCGTACAAGAAAAATTTTGATTGAAATATATTTGATCTTTTTGTCGCTATAGCTGTCGAATCGGGTGGTTCATGGGGTCCTGAAGGCCTTAATTTTATAAAAGAAGTTGGTCAGCGCATTTATTTATCGTCAGGAGACGCTAGAGCAACCTCTTTTCTACTGCAACGCATCAGTATGGCAGTACAAAGAGGGAACGTTGCATCAGTTTTGGGAACGCTACCCTCTGGTAAGGAACTGGAGGAGATCTTTTGTCTGTAATCTCGGCGAAGGTTTGAGGATGCTCTTGCGAGGCTTATCACAATAACGTGTATTAGTGGATAATTATATTTTGATATTCTGTAAAATGTAAATTGTGCACTGTTCAAGGAATGTAATCTTTTGTATTTTTGCCAGCGGACTTAATGCAAAGTGGGTTCTGTGCGTAAAATTGTTCATGTCTGGTTCCCTATTTCTTGCTGTTTTGCTTACTGTTTTGCTGTTTTTCTATCGCTAGGAAAACGATATTAAAATTTGCATGTGTTACTACTAAAAGACGCACAGAGGAATATTTGTACCAAAAACCTGTCCAGATATTTACTGTTTCTTTAAAAGTTCCTGAAAAAGTATGTATATTAACGTGTGATGAAGATTTTTTCCGTGTTGAAGGGTGTATTACAGTTGTAGTTTGCTTGTCAAAAATCTGTATTGTACAGTGTAATTACGTAAAATAAAGAATTTGATCTTTTGGCCCAATAAAATAATTAAGACTAAATTTAGAGAAAAAAATCGGTGGTTTCGGACTCCCCATTACCCATACCCCCTGAATATATTACTGTATGCATAAATGTGACAACATTCAATCTTCATCTTAAGTACTACATATTAAAGACCGGAGAAAGAGAAAGGTATGTTGCCTTCGTGCAGGCTACTCGTGTGTTGTTATATTAATACAACAACGTTTCTATCATTGTCTACCTAACAATTAAGAATTCGGATATTTCGAATACAGTTAAACAAAGGCTAAAAATAATAAAGAAATTAGAAACGAATATTACACCTATATCTTCAATTCTGAAAATCAACAATAGGCCTATTACAAAAAACAACAGAAACAATGTAAAAAGTCATGCAATTGAGATGGAATTATGGTAACGTAACAATAGGATTTTGTTCCTCAACAACCACAGTTGTGATTCACGTGAAATATGTTATCTAGAAACAGATGACTTCCGGAACTTTGTGAGCTGTCATGTGTATCTATGTGTGTACGAGTGTATACTTGACAATAACGTATATGTGAGAGTGAAACTGAAATGAGAGAAAAAAAAAAAATACAAAGCCAAAAGATGGAAAATAAAAAACAGAAGTATTGAGCATGTTGTTATCTTGGTGGGAGGGAGACTCCAAAGTACGTCATCCTACGTAAGCATCCCGCCGCTGTGACGTGAATTCGTTCACCAAATGGATGGGAGAAAAAGTGCTTCAGTTGGAGTCTGGGAGATGGGAAGCCACTCTCTGCTACCTCGACACTGCATTGCTGTAAAACTAGATCATGCAGACAGATATTCTCTCCCTCATCCCACTGTCTTCATCGTTTCCCTACTAATTCCACGTGATAAATGTAGTAGCTAATTTCTTCCACTGGGCATTTTCCAGCTAAGAATAATTTCCTAAATAATCTCTTTAGAGTGCACTTTATTGAATTGATTTTAAAGTGAAAGTGCCCCTTGAATTCAAAGAAGAAAAATATTTTTACAAGCTTGTTTATATGCTATCATTTTAGAATTTACATTATCTAACTTGTATTTACTGCCTTTGCTTTCAATTTATTATTAATGCGGACCTGGTTGCTTTAAATTTGGATTCAATTTATTATTTGTATTAATTTGTGTGGACCTGATTTATTTAAATTTTACATTCAATTTATTACCATGCACTTGTGTTTACTTTTGCCTTAAATTTTGTATTCAATCTATATTATAAAATCGAAAGTGACTCTGTTTGTGACTCTTAATCACTTGAACCACCCGACCGATCTCGATCAAATTTTTTAACATGGATGGGGTTCTGGTCTGGGAGTGTTTTTATCATTTCGCTTTGACGGTAAAACTTCAGGGCTAGGGAGGAGGAGGAGTTATAAAAAATAAATAACTCTTAATAATTCTTGAACCAAACAACCAATTCGTAAAATTTTCAACATAGACAAGGCTCGTGCCTGGGATGTTTTCTTTTTTTTTATCATTTCACTTTGACGGTGCAACGTAGGGGAGAGGGAGGGGGAAATATAAGTAAAAAATAAATATTAAAATGACGAAGTCTTTATAACTTCCTCGCTCTAGAATCACCCGACCGATCTCGATCAAATTTTCCACATATATGAGGTTTGGGCCTATAATGGTATTTTTCTATTCACTTTGAAGGTAGAACTTAGGAGAGGGAGATGGAAGGGAGAGATAAATAAAAATAAATAAAACTTAATAAGTCTTGAACCACCCAACCAATTTCGATCAAATGTTCAACCTAGATGAAGTTCGAACCTAAGATGTATTTTGTCATATCACTTTGGCGGTGTAACTTAAAGGAGAGGAGGGGGAGGGACATTTAATAATGGTCGAAAATGACCGCTATTAGTGTCGAATCTATAGTTTTTGAGGTCGCTGAGATGAGCAATGACACTTCGGATGCCCTGCAACATGAGGAGGGGAGGGTCATGTATGAAAATCATCGAAAATGACCGACGCCAAAAAGCTCTTTTAGTAATAGTAAAAAGTGACTGACTAACGGATCATATTACATTTTTTTCTTAAATTAACCCCGTAAAGCGGGTAACTAATGCTAATTTATTATATATACAATTGTGTGGACCTGGTTGCATTAATTCAATTTATTATATATACACTTGTGTGGACCTGGTTGCGTTAAATTTTTCATTCAATTTATTATACAGGATGCAAATAAAGTCCCGGAACGGACCAGTATCTTCTGAAGTATACAGATCAGGAAAACAAACAAAAACACTCCTAAGTTCAGTACGCTAACCCTATGGCCACAGAGTACGGGACTATCAATTGGCATTTTCATAATGTTTTGGTGCCCCCTTTTTTGTATGTCAATTCAAGCGCCATCGGTGAAGGCACTATATTTAATTTTGGGTCAAATCATTGTCCCTTTTCTGGAGAATCCTAATGTGCAATAAGAAATGAGGGTTCTCATTTAAAATTTTACAGTTACTCCCTTACTCCCAAAAAGGGTGTAAATAGGAGGTTGCGTTTGATATCATTCGTTATCTTTTTCAAAACTATTTAACATGTGCTTTTGTCTGTTTTGCTAATCTGTATATTTCGCAGATACTGGACCGTTTCGAGACTTTTTCCGCACCCTATATATACACATACAGTTCTTCTGACCTGGTTGCTTTAAATTTTATATTAAAAAATGAAAATGAAATCTGTAAGTTTAACGTCCCACGGATATGCCGGTTAGGCTAAAGGAGACGGTGATAATGAGAAATGAGTGAAATGGTGGAATGAAAAAAGCGGGAGGAAACGGGAGAACCCCGAGAAAACCCACGAGCACGATGTTTGTCTACCACAAAGTCCAAACGGCGCGAGCTGGGATCAAACCAGGAACCCCAAGCACCGGAGGTGAACGCTCTACCACTGAACCACCGCGCCCCCATTTTACATTCAATTTACCTATAATGTCCTTCAACGTTCAAAGGATCACGAAATAGATAAATATTACAGAACTGGCAAGTTTTCTGTGCAAATATGTTTATTGATATAGTTACGATGATTAAAGCAAGTGAATGATGATGGATTGGTGGAATGAGAAAGTGGGAGGAGATGGGAGTACTCCCAAACCAGGGACCCCACACACCAGAGGTAAGCACTTTACCACTGAGCCACCGTCCCCTAAGGTATGGTTTCTAGGAAGAAAGTACGTAGGAAGAAAGTTCAATATTCTCTGGAAAATCTATTGGAAATTTTACGTTTAAAATTTGGCTTGGACAAGTTGAAGGTTATGGCCTGTAGGATGGTGACAGGCATTCAAAAACACAGGAGTGTAGGAGTCATGGAACGAGTAAATACTGTACGTTGAAATCTCGAATTCGGTTTCTTTTTTTCCTGATCACCATACTTTCTTCTCTCCTATTTTCGTTCAAAAGCAAAAAAAAAAAAAAAAGTTTTTTTTTTAATGTACGGTATGTAATTCTGTGAAGCTTATCAACGTTTTCAATCAAGGGATCTTTTTTATTTGTTACAAAATTGTGTAACTCATCGCATCCATCACTTAACCAGCGACGAGCAAGGTCTCTGTTGTCTGCCCACACATGCATTCTGCTTTTTCACTGCTTTTTTTTCTTTCTTTCTTTTATTCAACTATTATTCCAAGAGCTTTATCATCTCCATACGGAAACGTGTTCCAGTAGAAACTGCCTATTATGGAGGACATCAAATAGTCTCCCATGCATTAAGCTTTTAAAACTTGCTTTGACAAGAATACTTGAGTGGGTATATGTACGCTGGTCGTCCAGTTGCCATGTATTTGCTACTTTTTTGTTTCTTTCTTTTCACTATTGCCAAATACTTATTCTTCGAAGTCATCCAAACAGGGCAATGTGACTAAGCCCATAAAAATGTCTATTTTGTTTTTGTTTTTACTCATTTCTTTGTTTCGTTTCTACGTACTTCTTTTATTGTTTAAAAAATTTGTCCCAGAGACCTATATTTGTGTTTTAAACATTATTCTGTTTATTGCTGTACTAATGTTTACATCTTTTTCTGTTATGGTTTGTTGCGTTCTCTGCCTCCTACATGCAAACCATGAACAAACGTTATGTTATACTACATGGCCACTTTCGTTTCTTTTGGTAAACGCCTCCACTAAGCTATTGAGAAACCAGTTGTCGCTTGGACTTATATACTTTGTATGTCCCTCTGTTATGTGTTGTAATTATTATTCTATCTGTGTCAACAAGACTCGGGTTCGACGCGAACTGAAGACAAATGTCATGTAGTTAACGTGCAGCAACTTCCAATTTCAACACAACCAGTGCTTTGTCATTGTAATTAAAAAAAAAAAAAAAAATACGAGGAGAAGTCAAAAAGTGAAGGAACTTCAGAGAAAAGGTACATTTATTCTAATGATAGAAAACTGAAACATACATTATTTTTCTACATTATCTTCTTGCACTTCAACACACTTTTCCCAACGTTTCACAAGTTTTTTTTTTATTCCGTCAATAAAAAAAAAAGTTTTTCTGTTGCACCCGCAGCCACTTTTGCACCACATCAATATATTTTGCATCGGTTCCAAATCTTCTTGTCGTTTAAGATGGAATACGCTAAACCATGATTGATGTGTAAAGTATTGGCGATTTCGCCCATTGTAATTCGTCTATTTTCCATCACCATACCCTCAACGACTTTCAAATTGTCCGCAGTCGTTGACGTCGATGGCCTGGCCGATCTTTCCTCGTCGCATAACGAAATTCTTCCCCGTTTGAAACGTTCTATCCATTCGTACATCTTGCTTCGCGCGACCTTCCGCAAACAAAAAGCGAATCACTACCCTCATTTCCTCCTTGGTGCAGATTGACAATGGAGCTGCCATGTTTAACAGTCTGCTACACTCCAATGACTAACGCGGGGAGTGACACGTTGCATAGAAGTGTTGCAAACGACACTAATTTAGCGCTGGATACTAGCAGTGTTACAAAAGCCTAGTGCGAGAAATTGCAGGTCCCTTTACTTTTTGATTTCTCCTCGTATTATATAGAAATATTTTGGTATATTTTTATTACAATTTAATGTCGCATGATTATATCCTTTAGGTTAAAAGAGACGAATAAAAGTCAATGATTAGGAAAGAATTAGTGGGATGTGAATGTAAGAGGAAACTAGAGTTTCTATATCAGTGACTTAAAAAAAAGGAGATACTTTGATTTCACAAAGAGATTTATATTACTCGAAAAATCTCTTTGTGGCATAGTAAAAAAAGTATAATTTATACAACTGAACTTTTACAATATTCAGATTACGGAGATATTAAGTTTCTTTCCTCAGCACCTAAAAATCTATCAATTTTTCTATACTGAGAAAATAGTTAACGCTGGGAATGGAAATCAACATCGAAAATTCGAAAATCACGAGAATATCACGTAGAAACGCGCCGTTATGGATCAGAGTAGAGCAAAGAGAACTTGAAGAGGTCGATAATTTCAAGTATCTGGGAAGTATTTTGACGAGAGACGCTTACTGCACCAAAGAGATCAGGTCAAGAATTGCCAGAGCTAAAGGACATTCAACAAGAAAAGATCACTTTTAACTAGCAGCCTCAATATTGGACAAAGGAAGAAGGACAAAGGAATATTGTACTGTATGGTTCAGAGATTTGGGCGTTACGGAGTTAAAGAGGAAATATAATAATAATAATAATAATAATAATAATAATAATAATAATAATAATAATAATAATAATTTAAAATATTGCTGCTGCCCCATTATTAGACATCAGATTTTTATGCAAATGCATATTTTGTTTGCTTATATGCATTTCTGTTAAACTTGGTAGGTGTTTCTAATAAGAATAACACAGCTCGAATTTGAAGTTTTATAGTGCATAGAAATGCATAGTTCAAAGGTTAGAGCATATATTAGTGCTTAGGAGCATATTCAGCATATTCTATAAGTTTCTATTTCTGATATACGGTTTATAGCATGGCACAAATCCAATTTTAGTTTGTACTTTCAATGCATTTACAAGTCGATGCAACAGAGCAGCTTTTTTTATGGAAGGATGGAAAAATGTCTAGTTTATAGAGAACCAATAATGTTAGCAACCGATCAGCAGAGTAGAGATGCTTACAATTGCCAAAATGTTAAAGAGAAATTTGCTAATGACAAAGACTCATTGTAACATCGTGTCCACATCAATTCAGAACAAGAGACGCCAGGAATGCTGCTCAGTGAATGCTTTAGCTTTAGTTGAAAAAGTTCGACACGAGCTACAGTCAGTTCCTGGTAAATTCAGGCACTCTGTGGGAAAGAAATTGATGGATGTTCTTGCGAGAAACTCCGAGTATAAAGCAATTGAATCGTTGAGTTCGAAAACCAGTCATCTCCATCGAAGCTAATTTGAGAGGAGTGACAAACAAAACTAAATTAATCAATATGTATCTGACATATAGGGCTGTTGTTAGAACGAACATACGACGAACGACATCTTAAAAGATATAGCACAACAAATTAGGAATCTTGACGAAAGAGAAGCTCGAAAAAATGAAGAAATAGCACAACAAATTAGGAATCTTGAAGAAAAACTAGACCGGAAAATAAGCCAACAAACGAAGGATTTTGAAGAAAAGCTAGAACAGTTAGAACAATGCAACGAAAACAAGTGGGAAGCTATTCAACGTCAACTTTCACAGATGAACCAGCATATTGTAGTCAAATTTGAGCAATATGACGAAAAGATGGAGAGAGTATCACAGAGAGTCACGGAATTCCAAAACTCTGTAGATCTCATAGAGGCAACATTAAACGCCCATGATACCCACACCAAGCTATTACAGGAGGAGGTTAATTTTATAAAAGAAAATTGTGTTTCCGAGAGTGCAACGCAAGACGGTGGATATAGGAACATGGTGGGTCCTGCATTTAATACTCGTGAACCTAGTCGCCATCCTAGGACGATGCTGGAAGCTAATGAAACTTCAAGTTGTGGAGAGGAAAGTATCGATAGGGAAAGAAGAGTGAGGCAGTCACTCCGGCGAAGCTCCAACAGGTATATGAAGACTACAACAGGTAAACCCATACAATTCAGTGAAGTTAAATCACTTACCAAATTCAGTGGCATACTGGAAGATGTACCCGCTAGGGAGTTTCTTGAAAAATTTGAGGATGAGTGCGAGCTTATAGGTGTAGATGAATCGCAGTATTTAAAATTATTGCCGCATATATTGTTACCACCCTGTTTAACATGGTTTAAGGCTATCAGGGGTAGTCTTCATACATATTCTGATTTTAAGAATGCTCTATTATCCAATTACGAAAATGATTTCATGACAGCGAATAGAGATGCCATCTTGAGAACAAAGCATTTAAATCCAAAATTGCATAGGAGTATTACGGAATTTGTAGTATCTACATATAATGAGTTGAGATCACTAAATCCAAATCATCCGGAATCTCGTATTATAGCTTCCATTAGAATCTTATTGCCATTCCGATTACAACAACTGTGTAATCGATTACATTGTAATCGATCGACATTCCGATTACAATGTCGGCACAATGCATCAACTTTAACCATTTATTTATGCTTATTCAAAGCTATGAAAGTCAGTCAGCAATACAGAATAATAGAATACAAGATAGAGGTCAGGGTAATTCTGGACGTAATCAGCCACAATATGCTTCTGTTCGTAATGTAAATGTACAACCTGAACATAATTCCAATGTGCCTAGTTTTAATAATAGAATAAATTCTTATAATCGTACCGGTAATCAAACACAACCCAATCATAGAAATGGAGCTAGGAATTTTAGAAATAGCAACAGGAATTTCAGTAGGAGTAATAATTATCGCCGATTCTCACAAAATCAACTTGCAGATGGCAGGAATTCTGTAAATAGGAATCAAAATATAGTATCATCCTATGAAAGACAAGAATGTACACAAGATTGTGCTATACAATGTTGCTTAAATGAACCCTTCGAACGTATAACTTGAACTATCAAAAAGGCGTCCGATGGATTTGTATTAAATTGACCTTTGCTTACGTCTATGGTTAATATGTTCTTCAGTCGATTTATTATTAAAATGTACGTTGAAAGCATATGTAATTATGAAGTATCTTGTTAAATATGTAAAAAGCAAATCATTTACGGAATATTGACGAAGTTAATTCATGGCAGTCAACTGAAAATATTATTGAATTTGTACCTTACAGTTTTGTTGCAATTTCCTTTTATAGCTTTAATTGAGGAAATGTTAGTTTGTGTTTCATGTCTTTTGTAAGTTCTCTCATAATTACTTATATGAATATTATAAATATGTAAAAATAAAAGATCATAATTTTAATGTAAACGTATCAAGGTAATGACAGATATATAAAACAGATGCAACTTATGGAAAGAATATGAATAATGAATATCGAATCTCTTAATTTTTCATATGTTTATATGTTCTAATGCTTTCTGATCCTACTAATATTTAACATTTTAAAGATCTTTATTTGTGATTAATGTTGTTTGAACATGAAGGAAACTATTAGTTAGATTTCAATTTTGAATAGGCCCATTGATGATAATTGTAAATCGACATATTAATATATATATATATATATATATATATATATATATATATATATATATATATATATATATATATATATATATATATATATAAATGTAATGTTATAATATATTATATATTTGAAGAGTAAAATATTTGTATTAAAAATAATATTGAGTATATACGAGGGCTATTCAAAAGGTAGATGTTTCATGAACATTAACCCAGGGTTCTTTCCTTCATAGTGAAACTATTACAGAAGTCCCGTTCGGACGACATTCTACAACGATAACGTTGTTATGTTGTTGTATGTAGTATTGGCAATCTGTGCCAGCTTTAAAAAGGCGATCAGAGGCGAATTAGTGGAACAGTATTATGTGAAAAGAAAAGAAAGATACATAGAGATATCAAGAGATTATTCTTTTGTAATCAAAAATTAGAAAAAAAAGAGTTGTTGCTATGGAAACATAATAAATAAGTGTGTGTATAGATAGACATCTTGTTATGTACGCTTCTCATGAGTGGATATTAAACTGAGTTAAGAAAGTGACAAAACGTATATGAATTGTATTATTTATGAAGTTTATTCTTCTATTGTCATTTTCGGACCGTACAAGTGACATTTTTCTACTTTCCAAAAGTGAAAATAACCCTATATGTCAGTACATATTGATTAATTTAGTTCTGTTTGTTACTTCTCGCAAATTAGCTTCAATGGAGATGACCTGTTTTCGAACTCAACGATTCAATTGAAGCCATTGGAAATACCTTCAAGGTTAAATTTTAACTTGTCAGGAAATTTATATACTAAACTTGCTCCTCTTTATAAACAGTGTTCAGTAACACCTATTGATGTTGACAGGTGACTCTCTGGCTACAAATATCAGATCAAGCCAGATTGTCACCAAAACATGAAGAGAAGCATCTTGGATATACTATAATGCTATTACAGCAAGGAGGAAATCCTTAAAACGTTTTTCTTCAGTTGAAACATGTAAAAAGCGAGGCGGGTATTATTTCGTATAAAGTAAATGAACTCCAAGACATAAATGTGAAAGAAAAAAAAATAGAAATTGTGTTCTTATATCACTGGATTTCTTTTAATCTCATAATTTGTGTTTTAAAAAGTTGGGAGCATGTCATGAAAATAAATTCTGAAGAGAAATCCCTGAAAGATAAAGTACACTTTCGGTGTTATATTTCACCTGCAAAGCTTTGCCACAACTATGCTTGCATGTCTGAAAATATTCTTTTTATTTCATTGTTAGGGCATATTATTTTTTCTAAATGCATATTTTAACACATTTAACTGCATAGTTGCATACATATTTCGTGAATTTTAAGTGCATAAAAATCCGATGTCCACCCGTTATCTAAACAAAATATATTTTCCTAAGAAGTATAAATGTAATCTGAGCCCTATTTCAGTAATGGTGTAGAACGAAACTTGGTGTAGAAGGTTAGCTTGACTTGTGAAATATTTTTGTTGAGACCTTTGTTTCACGAGTTATTGGCTATCAAAAGTACCATTTTAACTTGGTTAAAATTTTCACGAACTAAAGAATTTAAATTGCTTTTTAGAATAAGAATTAATGGAAAACGGATGGATCAAAGCAGAGCGTACTGTCAAGATATCGTATCCAGCAAGTTGAATAAAGCGATTAAATAATAATAATAATAATAATAATAATAATAATAATAATAATAATAATAATAATAATAATAATAATAATAATAATAATAATAATAATAATAATAAAGTTTGGACATGTGACTGAATTTCTGTGATGACAACAAACATTATTAATTTGAGATCATAGACAGTGAATTTTCATTATCAGATCAATGCTAAAATTATATTTTAAGGTTGATGTAAAGGGACAAGTTTTGCCAATAGATGTCACTACAGTCTTCGTATATCTCTCATGTATTTTTTACCTTTCACGAAAATTTACAATTCCTCTTACCTAGAGACTTCAATTTTTTTTTTAGAGAAGGAACTTCATAACCTATCGAAGGCAACAATCCGTGCCGATTTTTTATTTAGAATTTTCTTCATTGTTGAAATGGCTGGATTGTTGGAATGGATATCCAAACCTTTAGCAATATAACTGTTATCTATATTGTTGTCTGACCTTATCTGACTTGCTAAAGATCACCTTATCTGACGTCCAGGGCCGGATTTAGGCTTGGGCCACATGGGCCCGGGACCAGGACGGCGAATTTTGAGGGGCAGCTTTTTAAATTTTTTTTTTAAAAACGATAAAACTATTCAAAATACATATTTCATCAACGACTCATTAAAATAAACGAAAGACATCTTTTTTAAAAATGGTCGTGACTAGGACAATATTGTAGCAGATTAGTCGTAGCAAATATTGTCATAAGGCAGTTGATTATTATGGTGGTTTGATCAGTTGTCGGTGAATCTGCTGAAAAGGGCGGCAGTAGGCAACTCGACACTCGTACTTTGACAAATTGGCGTGTATTTATTTATTTATTCAACAAATACCAGATACAGCCCGGAGGACATTTTACACTGGGTATTAAAAAAATAAGGGAAAGAAATAGCGAAAACCCCAGCTAGGATGGTCGGCGGTGACGATCGAACCCACGACCTTCCGAATGCGAACCAAACCCTTTACCAACAGAGCTATTTTGCTCGGTTTGAAGCAGTACGGCCTATATTAGCACCATTTGCGCTTCGGAAAGAAAAGTCAGTTACATTTATTTAAATCACTGCTCTTTAAAATAAAAGATAAGACATTCTTGACGTGGTGAAACGTACTTAGGTAGCCCCTCTCTCTACAGCTGTAATAACTAGTAATAGTAATACTTAATAATAGTAATAATTAGTAATAGTAACAATTATAAATTACGATCAAACGTTAAAGTAATATTTTAAGAATTGGATCCAGGAGAATCAAAGCTTTGGAGAATAATGCGTTGGTGTGGTTAGGGGCGGCAATTTAGCTAGGGCCCATGGGTATAAAACATAGAAATCCGGCCCTGCTGACTTCACGCCTTGCATTTCACAAGCCTGCTGTGGATTCATTGAACTACAAATTCAGTGAGCAACGTTACCATTTGCCAAAACTCGTTGAAGGACGACTTCGTCCCCTCTTCATTCTAGAAAATAATTACTAGTTTTGATTGTGGTTGTACACATAATAAATTCTGCTAAAGACATTAAAGGGGATCACGCACAGAAGTATCAAGTTCGTCCGGTAGATGTCATCCGCTGGAGTATGTGTGTTGCCGTCTATTGGCGCAGTGTGTAACTTGTAGAATTCTATAATTATACATCTTTGTTTCAGAAGTGAATAATGGGATATGAATAGCTAGCGTTAAAGCCATCGAGACTTGTCAAAATGTTAATGGATTGGGAATTACTAATCAGATTTTTGGGCTTTCGGCATCTATGGCCACGCTATGCCCTCACGTGTAAGGTCCCGGGTCCTCAGTGATCACTCTATCCGAGTATAGGGGAGGAGGAGAGGATTGGGAAAGGAAGGAAGCCGTCTGGGACCCTATTTAGGTACAATCCCAATATTTGCCTGGTGTGAACGAGAAAAACCCAGGAAAACCTCATTCAAGATGACTGACCTGAAGAAAGCTTTTATACTTTTCGAACAAGTGTCCCCACCGGGAATCGAACCCGAAGCTGTTAATGCATTGGCTCCATTAACAAACTCGGTCGAGATAATCGCTTTAGCTATATATTACAAAGAAACAAAATTCAAAAAATCACTTTCGTTCAAAACTTATTGTGTGAAGCAACGGACGGACGTACTAACAATACACTTTTAAATCTCAGTTGCATAATCCTAATAGTAAAGGGTGTCCAATATACAATGCAACCCGGAGTTTGAGATAGTAAAACTTTTGAACCTGAAGCGACACACAAATAGTTGTTATACCAAAATGAAGCTTTGTTCATGCATATATTTTTAAACTAGGCAGCAACGATTGAAGTGCACCAGGAACCACACAATGTTGCCAGATGTAACTGAAGGTATAAAACTTTTTTTTTTTTTTTTTTTTGCAAAACATGTAAATTGACAATTCATACGTATGGATGTTCAGCCGTTCATTTTCAGTTTATTTAGTTGGAATAACTTGTAAACTACGAAGCAGAAGAAAGAATTTTTCATTTCCACTGATAACTAACCGGATGAGGCCTCTGTAAGGAGGAACTAGGGAAATCGTGGTTTTCATAAATTAACACTGAATTGGCAACATTGCTGATGTTTCAGTGCATCAAAAGGTGATCCATGTTATACAGTAAAGACAGACAAAAACATGTCAAATATTCCAAAACACCAGGCCGCATTTAGGATTTCTGCGCCTGTAGGCACTTTTCCCATCGGCGCTCTTCCACAAATCAATCACCTCCTCTTCCTTTCTTCTCCATCCATTCGTTCGCAAACTAATTAGCAGAGAAAGAGACGCGTGCTGTATCATCATTGCATAGATTCGGGGCGCCTCTATGGTAATGTAGAAGAGCATTTGTTCTCGTATTTGTTACTACATAGATTCGAAATGGACGACTCTTCTATCAAACGTTAGGGATACCTGCTCCATTTTGCTCTTATTCTTTCAAAATTTTTAACTAAAAAAATAACTAACTAACTAACTCTATGGCCTATGGAACCCGGAGGTTCAGTCCCGCGTTCACAAAAGCTCTCCAATGACTTCTATCCTTAGCTAATTGCATCCAGTTTCTACTTTGTATTCCTATCTCTGCGAGATCCATCTTAATATTGTCCTCCCATCTGCGCCTAGGTCTTCCTAATGGTCTTTTTCCTATGGGTCTACCAGTCAAGACTTTGAAAGCGTTTCTACTTTCTTCCATTCTAGCTACATGACCCGCCCACCTAAGCCTCCTAGACTTGACGACCCTAACAATGTTGGGTAAACCGTATAAACTATGTAACTCCTCGTTATGAAGCTTCCGCCATTCCCCATTCTCGTTCCTCTTGGGTCCGAATATTCTTCTCAGGATCCTGTTCTCAAATACTTTCAGTCTATGTTCTTCCCTCAGAGTAAGCGACCATGTTTCACAACCATACAGAACAACAGGCATGATTATCGTTTTATATATTTTAAGCTTCAAATTCCTCGATAGAATTCGCGACGACAACAGATTTTGAACCGAATAGTAACACGAATTCCCTGCTTTTAGTCGACATTTAATTTCTTCGTGAATATGATTTTCGTCTGTTAATATTGATCCTAAATATTTGAAAGTATCCACTTTATCAAAAGCATTATTTAATATTTTAACGCCTCCACAATTTGCCGTATTACGGTCCCGACGCACTTCCATGTATTTAGTTTTCTCTGCATTTACTTCTAAGCCCATGTCCCTGCAAGCGTTTAATAATATCTCTGCATTTATTTCTACTGTTCTCCTATCATCCCCTATTAAATTTACATCATCAGCATATGCCATAACCTGGTGAAGCCGTTCAACTCTAGGCCCTGGTTGCTATCTTTGATTTTCCTTATGGCGTATTCCAGCACAAAGTTAAATAATAATGGCGACAACGCATCTCCTTGTTTCAGGCCATTTTCGACGTGGAAGCTCGTGGACAAAAATTTTCCTACCCGGACTTTACTTTGGGATTCACTTAAACATATCTTAATTAATCTAATTAACTTTCTCGGTATTCCAAGTTCTGTAAGAACGTTGTATAATGTTTCTCTCCTAACCGAGTCGTAAGCCTTTCTAAAATCAATAAATAGTTGATGTACCGGGGTATTGTATTCCCACTTCTTTTCGAGTATTTGGCGAATGGTAAATATTTGGTCGATAGTTGATCGATTTCGTCTAAATCCGCACTGATAATCTCCAATAATTTCATCTGCGTATGGGGTCAATCTTGCTAACAGAATATTTGAAAGGATTTTATAGGATGTTGACAGAAGAGAGATGCCTCGATAATTATTACAGTCAGTTTTGTCGCCTTTCTTGTGAATTGGAACAATGATTGATTCTTTCCACTCTTGTGGCAATTCTTCCTTTTTCCAGATAAGGAGAATGAGTTTGTGTATCTTGTTCCACAATTTTTCGCCTCCAGCTAAAATTAACTCAGCCGGAATTTCATCTACACCCGGAGATTTGTGTTTCTTCAATTTCTTTATAGCGGCTTCCACTTCTATTCGATTGGGTTCTGGAATATACGGTTCTGCGGTGTGTATCTCCTTTTCTCCACGCACATTAGTTTTTGACTGCGTGTTCAGCAAATCGTCAAAGAAATCTTTCCATCTATTTAAGAGGCTATCCGTATCGGTGAGAACTGTTCCGTCAGATTTCTTTAATATATAAGCACGAGGTTGATAGCCTTTCTTAAATTCGCTGATCCCCTTATACATGTCCCGAATATTTTTATTTTTACTATTATCTTCAAGTTCCTTAATTTTAGCTTTCAAAATATCCCGTTTCTTTGTTCTAAAAGTTTTGGAAGTTTCCCGCCTGATATCTGCGAAATTTTGTATAGTTGTTTCATTCGGATTTTGTAGCCACCGTAATTTTGCCTGTTTTCTCTTCTCTGCTAAGTTAATGCATTCTTGGTCGAACCATGGTTTGTTCCTACGTATTTCCGCGTGTCCCAATTTTTCTATTGCTGAACTTTTAATGCTATCTCTAATTTCAATCCAAGTATCCTCAACACTAGTGCACTCCGAATCTTCTAAAACCGCGAATCTATTCGAAACTTCAATCTGGTATTCCTCTCTTACCTGGCTCTCTTCTAATTTCTTTAAATTAAATCTCTCCGTTTTCGGACATTGAATATTACCTTTATTCAACGATAATCTCTCTCTTATTATCGCTACTACCAGGTAGTGATCAGTGTCACAATCAGCCCCTCTAAACGACCGGACGTCAATTATGCTAGATTGTCTTCTTCTATCTACTAAAACGTGATCAATTTGATTATGTGTTTTTCCGTCTGGTGATGTCCAAGTGTATTTATGAACGTCGCGATGTGGGAATTTTGTACTCTTCACGATTAGGTTTTTGGATGTTGCAAAGTTCACGAGTCTAACACCGTTGTCATTACTTTCCTTATGCAAACTTTCGTTCCCTATAATCGGTTTGAAAATATCCTCTCGTCCTACCTTCGCATTGAAATCCCCTAATAGAATCTTCATATGATATCGCGGGAGTTGGTCAAATATCCGTTCCACTTCTTCGTAAAAACTATCTTTTATATCGTCACCCTTATCTTCAGTTGGAGCATGTACATTTAAAACAATAATATCACACCACCGTCCCTTAAGAGTAATGAAAGAAAGTCTGTCAGTAACAAATTCAACCCGTTTAATTGCTGGTAATATTCGTTTGTGAACGAAAAACCCTGTTCCTAACTGGTGATTTTTATTTCCTTCCCCGTAAAAGAACGTAAAATTTCCGGAATTCTCAGATCCATTTCCTTCCCACCTAACTTCCTGAACTCCTACTAAGTCCATCCTGTATTTCTCTAACTCACTCGTTACAGATTTTAACGCGCCTGCCCTATACAGACTTCTAATATTCCATGTTCCAAATCTCATGTCCATTTTCTTTTGCTGATGTCGTGCCAAGTTATCAGTCCTTGTCCGAGGCTTTTGTGAATGTTTCTGAACAAGTACCTTTTTTTACAGGATGAGGGTGTTAGCCTTACCCAAACCCCCAAGCTGGAGGACCACTCCTAGTCGTCTGTCCGCGACTGCTTATTCAGTATATTCGCAGCTAACCTCTATATCTAGAGGCCTTCTCCTCTATCCGCAACCTGAGGACGCGCCATGCCGTGGTGACAGGAACCCACGTTACACGGAACTAAAAAAATATTTTTAAAAAATTGCCCCCCTTAAAAATTGCGCTCTAGGAACGGGTCCAGTTCGTCTAATTGGAAATACGGCCCTGCAAAACATAGAATTCTTTCCGTTATAAAGATGCCCTTTTGAAAACTAGCTAGTGCTGCTATCTATCGCCAAGACCGAAAGTTCCGAATATGATAAATTAGTTTCAAATATGTTCTTTCATTTCGTCATTAGCACAAACATATTGTACTAATCGTTATTGACAGATTTCCCTTTAACCTTTATTTTACCACTTTGTCAGTACACTGCCAGAATAGTAAATCCGTTCTTTCCCGCGTTTCACAGTACTGACACAGGCGAAAGGTCTACTTTGACCCGCGAGCACACATATTTTTTTAAAAATGATTCGCCTTATTGTATGAAGAAATAGTCCATAGTGAAAGGAACCAAACACGTTGGTTCTCAATCGGTGTGCTCAGGGGTCAAAGTAGACCTTTCGCCTGTGTCAGTACAGTGACACGCGGGAAAGAACGGATTTTCTCTTCTGGTAGTGCACTGACAAGGGTAAAATAAAGGTTAAAACCAAGTGCATAATTTATGATCACCCTGTATATGTTGTTAAATATCAGTATGCATCTTTTGTTTGTTTTTCCCTGATAATGCCACACACACACACACATACATACATACATACATTCCCAACAGCGATGCGTATACTCCTTGTAAATATGATCTTCGTGGCTAAGCGGTTAGCGTACGCGCCTTTCGCCCGCGAGACCTAGGTTCGATTCCTGGTTGGAGCTTATGTGGTTATGATTCCAAGTTAATCAGTAGGTCCCCGTCTCGTATAGCCTCGCTGAACGGAACGTTAAAATCAACTAAACTCCTTGTAAATACCACAATGTTTAGATTTATTTAAGTAGGTATTTATAAGCGTATATGATCAAACACTGTATAAAACTTTCGATGCTATCAGATTCTTCTCCAGAACGTTCTTTATTACAGTTAATTCTATAAAAAAAATCATAATTTATGACCAATACCAACAGAGTATTTACAGATTGGTTCAGCTTAATATATACAAGAAGCTATTTTATTTTCGTATTTTATTTACGATTTTCAGCTTTTGGCTTCGTTATATTCCAGCAGAGGAAAGAAAAGATCCAGATAACACAAGCATGGAAGGATCGCTGCTGTTAGTTTCTTTTACAAGCCTTGGGGGATGAGACTTTTCTTCTATATAAAACAAGAAGAGATTCGAATTCCATCAACAGACGAGCGACCTCCTACACACTTCCAGGTCTCTCTCCCACAGAGAAATCACATTTTATGAAATACGGAACGAAGAGGAAGCGGAGCCAATCACAAATTATTTTCGTTCGAGTAGAGAAACAAACTTTGGTTCGTTGAGTCTGTCGGAAACAGTTGAAATAAATCAGTTACTCAATATCTAGATACAGCTAAGCTAGTAGGCAGAGCCATGTTAAGTGAAGCCAAATCTTTTATAGTGCATTTCGTCATAATGGCGTTGTGGGAAGGTATAAAATAGAACAATATCAAATGACATACTATAGTAGTTTTCTACCTCTCATTAACAGCGGTCTTTTTTTCTTTCTTTATCTTCGCAATCACAGCCATACTATCGCCGAGAGACAAACAGCAAAATACAAAATGCGAAAATATATGTCAAAAGGCTAAAACACTACATTGACTAAAAAAATCTATGTACAATATTATTCGCATATAACAAAATAAAATAATTATTTTTTGAATCAAAAGAGCCAATATATTTCATAAAAAATGTTCTTGTACGCCTTATATCTGGAGAACTACAAGCAGTGTAGCCAAACCCAAACTACCACTTAACTCAGTATGAGGTGCAGTGCTGTATTTAAGGGGGCTTCCGGGTTTAAGCCCCCCCGAAATGTTATTTACTATTTTAGAGTAAACGAAATATCTTGAAGAATTTTCACACTTCCAGGAATAAAGTTAGCAAAGCAGTTCCTGAAACAAGACCGTATATACGGCACTGATGATGTGCCTATTCCGTAGAAAATACGAAAACTCGATTTAGGGGCCATTCAAGAATTTTGTGGCCCGTGATCCAGAAACTAATTATTGGCCAAGATTGCCATTTTTTGATGCATTTTTGGACCATTCCTAAAATTTTTGTTGAAACATGTTTTCCTTGAAATAAAATGATAGAAATTGTACTTAAAAAATTTAAAAATCTGTTTTCGAGGAAATTACTTCTTTTTATTTAAAAAAAATGCTATTTATGCATGATTTTTAGAAAAGCATAAAGAGCGCTCTCATAAAATCGACCCAAAAATTCTTAAAGTTTGACCTAGTATTATAATATCATATAATGTTACTATTATAACATAACATTGTTTTCTTCATTATTGATAAGCCTGCCAGATTTTTCTCATGAGAATATGGGACATCTTTGAACACCCCCTTAAACTTTACAACACAATATATTTTATGGAAACATTTTCATTGCATTATTTGAAATGGATGCATAGAATTAAGGATCAATTTGTAGTACAATCTGTTCTAAGGAAAGGTTATGCTTCTGGAGAATTCTTATGAGTGTTTTGCATTTAAATGAGATTTTTTAAATCTGAAAATGCTACCCAAATAATATGTTATTCAAAAATCTAGCAGACGGAAGAAAATCATCAACCTACAATATCCTACATATTTAAATGAGGTTTTTTAAATCTGAAAATGCTACCCAAATAATATGTTATTCAAAAATCTAGCAGACGGAAGAAAATCATCAACCTACAATATCCTACATATTTAAATGAGATTTTTTAAATCTGAAAATGCTACCCAAATAATATGTTATTCAAAAATCTAGCAGACGGAAGAAAATCATCAACCTACAATATCCTACATATTTAAATGAGGTTTTTTAAACCTGAAAATGCTACCCAAATAATATGTTATTCAAAAATCTAGCAGACGGAAGAAAATCATCAACCTACAATATCCTACATATTTAAATGAGGTTTTTTAAATCTGAAAATGCTACCCAAATAATATGTTATTCAAAAATCTAGCAGACGGAAGAAAATCATCAACCTACAATATCCTACATATTTAAATGAGATTTTTTAAATCTGAAAATGCTACCCAAATAATATGTTATTCAAAAATCTAGCAGACGGAAGAAAATCATCAACCTACAATATCCTACATATTTAAATGAGGTTTCTTAAATCTGAAAATGCTACCCAAATAATATGTTATTCAAAAATCTAGCAGACGGAAGAAAATCATCAACCTACAATATCCTACATATTTAAATGAGGTTTTTTTAAATCTGAAAATGCTACCCAAATAATATGTTATTCAAAAATCTAGCAGACGGAAGAAAATCATCAACCTACAATATCCTACATATTTAAATGAGTTTTTTTTAAATCTGAAAATGCTACCCAAATAATATGTTATTCAAAAATCTAGCAGACGGAAGAAAATCATCAACCTACAATATCCTACATATTTAAATGAGGTTTCTTAAATCTGAAAATGCTACCCAAATAATATGTTATTCAAAAATCTAGCAGACGGAAGAAAATCATCAACCTACAATATCCTACATATTTAAATGAGATTTTTTAAATCTGAAAATGCTACCCAAATAATATGTTATTCAAAAATCTAGCAGACGGAAGAAAATCATTAACCTACAATATCCTACATGGACTTGCTCACTCTGGAATGACTCAAGAGAATTGTGTTGTTCTTACAGAAAAAAAAATGATTGTGATAATAACAATGGGGTTTTCACACAAAGAAAATTAGTACATGAAATTTTGCATATTATAAGTTTCTTATCTTAAACACTAAACGTTAGATCTTGCTGATATTGATAACGGTAAGCTGATATTGAGAGCAGAAACTAGACGGGACTAAAATTGGGATATTTCGTTCTAAAAACGGGATTGTCCCGTTTTTTACGGGAGTATGGCAGGCTTATTATTGATATAATAAATTAAGGTATTTATATATAATATTACATGAGAATAAATAATATACAAATTGATTGTATATGAGAGGGTTTCCCCATGTTTTTTTCTTTTTATTCACGCATTAAAATATTTTTTAAAATCAATTTTCGTTTTTTTTTACTTTTTAGTACGTTTGTTCATTTATTTTATTTTATTTCCAAGAAAGCATTTTTTTAAAAATACATATTTTATGTTCAGCATTTTAGTCGTAATTAAATACTTTTCTATCGTTGTAGATTTTTGCCCTTTATATATGCTCGATGCTTGGCGAGATTCAATGTCTTTTGACACTATAGTCTACCTGAGAAAGATATTGGAAAATTAAACAAGCAAACAAACAAACAAAAGTTTTTATTTTCTTTTGGTGGAGTAAAATGAAGAAATTGGACCAAGCCTAAAAACAGGGTTAGATGTTCTAAATGATTGACTACTCATATTTGAAAATATAGAATTAGATTGTTTTTATAAGAAGAATATAGGGCATGTCCACGGAAACAGGGACAAAAATTCATGAAAGAAATATAATTTTTAGTCAAGTTGTTCTTTTGAAAAAAATATAATGTTGATTATATTATACAAGCTTTATTTATGATTACATAGGTCTTATTTTTTTCTGTCGGTTTCCCAAGTAAAATTTCATATAACTGATGAAACCTTTTCTTAAAGTAAAGTTCAATGTTCAACTTAATTAAACTGTGCTTATTTCAAATTATTATAAATGTATGTTGCTTATACTTAATAATAAAAGGTCGTTGACAAATGTAACGTGAGTTACCCGACTCTGTGCATATTCCACTAAAATAAATAGTCATAAAATGTAAATAAAAATTTAATATTTTTGCCATAATTAAATTATGTGTGTCCTATCTTACATAGTAATTTCATGCACATAGCTATGCCAGGACAAAAGAAAATGTACTGAAAAATCACAGGTTCTGAATGTAGGGGAAAAAAAATTTGTAACGTGAGTTACTATAGTATTTTCTTTTCTCCTATGTTTGCTGTATCATATAAAATGACGATATTTGGTAATTATCTGTATAAATATGACAGCTTTTCTTTTTCTTTTTCTTTCTTTTTTTTTAAGCGGAGCTTTTAAATTTGTGGTTAGTATTCTTCAAAATATACGTCATTACGTAACGTGAGTTACCATGGACATACCCTATAGGATGCCTAAAATAAGATCAAATTTTTATGTTACCTCAATCATTTCTCTGCTAAACAAGTATAGTTTTATTGGTTTTATTTGATTTTCAGTGTAGCGCTCTTTTCATCAGCGAGTAGCGTTGTCAACGTTTGAAAATGGAAATTCCCGACACCCTCCTGGAGTACGTATACTCTTAAGATTGTAACATCATCGCTCGTCAAAACTATGAACAAGCTGAAAGTAGTTATTTCACATAAAATTGATCGACTAATTTAATAATAATTTTTATAATTTTTCTAGATTATCATCAATAATACATCGTATTTAAAACACAAAAGCAAATATAGTTGACAGTATAATTATAACATGCACGAAATATACTTGAAAATTAAGTCTTCCCGCTTCGCTAGGGCTGATAATGTCTCATAACGCCTACATACTTTTGCGTACTGGATCTGGATGCATTATTTAATTGAAAAATGTAGCTGAAGATGGAGCAGTGCTAGCTGTGCTCTTGAAATTGTACTTGACCTTTAGTAGTTTTGATAAGCTCAGTAAATTTTCCTGTCTTTTAACTCTTCAGCTGATTCCGCGCACGACAGGTCGATACCAAAGGCAATTATAAGCTCTGCTTTAAATTAGTTCATTGACAAATGATTCCTTTCGTCACTCCAAAATAATCTGAATAGAACTGAAAATAGGACTGGTAAGAGGAAAAGTTAATGGACATTTAATATCAGGTTTTAAGGTCGTACTGGACACCGGACAAGGAGATCAAAAACCGAACTGTCCGGTAAAATACTGGACGGTTGGCAACTGGCAACCTTATTAGTGAGGTTATATGAGGCGTGGACCTACAGCTTAACCTTAGAATGTACAGTCCTAAAAGTCCTACCATGTTTATCTATAAGTTAGAGTACTTTGTACATGTCCAGCAGGACAGAAACTTCTCCTGGAAAGAGCATGAACTTCTGGTGGAAAGAGCATGAACTCTAGTTTTAGCGCAGAAAAGAATCTTGTTGGTACGACTGTTAAATCATAGTTCAGTAATGGTGGTTGGTATGTTTTGCAAACGTGATCGTGGGTACGTTTACGCTCCTTTTTTGATCCACCAAACACCAATCATATGTGTAGTAGAGCGAATTTCGGTGATAACTGGGAAACACTATACCCAAACCTATTCTTATATTGTTTATTGTATATTTTAAAATGCGCACTGCCGGAACTTTTCCGTCCTTCCGGAAGAACAAACTCATATTTTTTTCCTTTGAGGAGGTGTCCTGCCGGCTGTCCTAGCGGCTCGAGTACAGAACTCCTTCCGGAAGATCCTTTCCGGCAGGACAAAGGCTTGTACGTTCTATCATTCATGTGCGACCCGAACCACATGGGCTCCCGCCAGGAATCGAAACCAAGTCTCCCACACCAAAGGCGCGTACGCTAACCGCTTAACCCCCGCTGCTGAAAGGGACGTTAAACTCAAAATCAACTCAAGCTAACCGCTTAACCACGAGGGAGCTCTATGGTTTTACAATAAAGTATAAAAATGTATTTCGGGTCACAAAGTGTAGGGGCTCTGGACCCGGTGGAGCCCCCATGGGTGCGCCTTTGCTGTGAGATCTCTGTTAGAACCAAATTATAAATTCAGGTATCGTGATTACACAGCTAAACTACATAGTGATGTATTTTGGTTTTCTGCGTATTACTACTATAGTTAGCCACTTCAGTTTGAACGAAAGTCGTTAACATGTACTCTGATGCCACTGCGCTTGAAAGGATTTTAAAAAATGGATCCAAAACGTGTCTGTTTTAGGTTTTATGTACTTTGAAACTAGTTTGTCCCTCTTGAAATGTTACCAGCAGCAAAGAAGATTTCATGTAATATCTGACACAGACATGAGAACATTCTGAGATTCTCCAGACCCCACATTTCTTTTTAATCTTTCTCATTTTGGCATTTGTCCAGTGAATTCTTTCCTTTCTTGTGTTTTGCGCTATGCTCTATCATTAATTCCAGCTGATGTAGCCAGCCATAAATACAACGCTCAGTCAGCGACATATAAAATTGTTTCAAGGTTGCATAAGTATACATTATGCTTACACCATTGGAAAACTTGAAAATATTTCCCACTTGTGTGGTAATAATGCAAAATCATTTTCGAAAAAAGTATTTTTTTTAAAGTAATGATCGTCTTTTAAAGAAAAACGATCAAACAGTGATCTTACTGCAATAACAAATAATTATCACTAAAAATTTACATAAAACACTATATTTTTTGAGTGTTTTAAATTTTAGTTTTAAAACACTTAAATATCACACAATATGTATAAATCTTTCATAACAAATTAAATACACATAGCCGTAAAATATCGTGCTTCTTTTAATTTTTTTCTATCCAAGATTGACCTTTAATTGCTCTTTAAACAGTATACGAAGGGGACTCAAATGAAACCGGACTTTTGTTCTAAAAAATTAATTTATTATTATTATTATTATTATTATTATTATTATTATTATTATTATTATTATTATTATTATTATTATTATTTTACAAAATCCTTTCAGTCTCCTTCAAAGTATTCTCCATTAGATGCGATGCACTCCTTCAGTCTTCTTTCCCACTGTTTGAAGCATCTCTGGAACTCTTTAGCTTTGATATCATCGAGTACCCTCTGGAAAGCTCTTTTTACAGCCTCTACTTCATCAAAGCGCTTTCCTTTAAGATTTTCATTTTCGTTCTCGGGAACAGAAAAAAAAAACACGGAGCTAGGTCTGTCAAATACGGAGGGCTGGAAACCCTGAGAGCCCAAATAGCAGTTCACAGACAAGGCCGTGTGTACAGGAGCGTTGTCACGGTGAAGAAACCAGTCACCAAATCTCCAGAGTTCAGCGCGTTCCCTCCGTGCATGCTTCCGCAAACGTCTTAAAGGTTTCAAATAAAAGTGCGGGTTAGCAATGTGACCAGGGGGACAAATTCCAGGTGTATAATTTCCCGAACTTAAAAAAAAATCATAATCGTTTTAACATTCGATCTCACTTGTCTTGCTTTTTTTGGGGGGGAGGGAGGGGGAGTTGGGAGCCCTCCACTGGATAGAGATCTTTGCTTGGTTTCGGGTCATATTCGTAACACGAATTCTCATCACCTGTAATGACCTTGGTCAAAAAGTTTTCGTCGGTTTCAATCTGATTTTTCAAGTTCTGGCTCAAATTCAGACAAATATTATTTTGATCCTGTGTGTGCAGGTGAGGAACAAACTTAGCGGCAACACACCACATTTGCAAATCCTCAGTCAAAATCTGTTAACACGAGCTCTAACTTACTCCTGTTTGTTCTGAAATTTCGTCGATGGTAAAACAACGATCCTCGTTGAATTTTTAACGATTTTCTTAATGTTTTCCTTGTTTCGAGATGTTGAAGGACGTTCAGAATGAGTGTGATCTTCAACACTCATCTTACCACGTTTATAGCGCTTAAACTACCCGAAAAATTGTGTGCGGCTCATAGCATCCTTCTTGAAAGCCTGTTGAAGCATTTGGTAAGCTTTCGTTGCCGATCTTTTTTAAAAGCTGGAAGCAAAAGTTCAAACACACTCTTTGTTCCATTAAATCTGCCATCACGATTTCGTAGGCGAAAAACGAGAAAAATCAACACTACATTCAAATGTTAACCTCCTACCAGACGCAGTTTGGGCAACTCATTTGAGAATGTCTGTACTAAAGCCTGTGACAAACATCTTGGCATTTCAGCTAAACGAATAAAACGCAAGCTCTGACGCGATGTTGCCGAGTGCTAAGGGGTGTAGCTATGGCTAAGCAGACGAACTACAGCGCGATCAGGTGGCAGAGGATAGACGTGGATGTGTACAAAATAAATGTGGCAATACCGTTGGACTCTCATCTGCTAGCAGCATTTAAAGGGAACTGGGAGCGTCGTCTTCAAATGCCAAGATGTTTGGCAGGCCGTTTAGATCCACCTAGCAGGAGAATTCTCTACTATGCTTAGGAACGGTCACGCGCTTTTAATGCAGTTTGTTTTTGAGTCCTCGTATACATTTTAAACAGTGTAAACAGTATTAAGATTTTATTACGTCAAATGAACTGATGAAGAATTTTGATTGTTCATAACTTAGAAACCAGAAAACTGCACATCACAACATAAACCAGGTCAAAGTCTACAGCATTCCAAGTCTGATTTCGTTGGGATGAGTTCGGTGTTCTTTTCGAAAATGTGACAAATTTGATTGCCCATAAATCGAGAACCAAAAGTTTGCTTCTATATCAAGTTATGACACACCCCTGTGCCAATCTTGATCCCGATCAGATGAGTTTGGCGTATTACTTTTTGTTTGAGAAAATCTGACTCAAAATTTGACCGCTCATAGCTCCCGAAACCAAAACGTTGCATAACATATTTCACACTTTTATGTATCTTGAAATTACAGAATATGAATGATATCAAATCTGTTCTCACACTCCGACAAGAGAAAAGCAATAAACTGTACCAATATCTAATGTATTTTGGAACAAGTCACTCTTCCAAAACGAGAAAGATTACGTAAGAAATGAAAGCTCACGTATAGGGCTATTATTGTATCAGGAGCGACATTCCAGTTATTGTTTAGCTCGGAGGGGGAGGCAAGATTTTACACCGAAAACCTCCTGACGCAGCAATCCTCAGAGGGTCAGGGCCTATCAGCCTTTGAGGTGATATGTGGTCAGAACATTGGTTCCCTCGACGTGAATGCTGGCTTTCTCGACTGGAGTTCGGTACTTCTTTCTTTCAAATAGCTCCCCAATTAACCTTGCAACACTGGGCGGACACCACAATACTAACGCCATCTGGTGAGTACGAACGGTGAATACCTATCTTTCTCTGATCCATACCCGGCACTGCTTGGCTTAGTGATCACATGGTTTCGTGAAGCTTGATCTAGATCAGGGGGCGTAAGTAAGGCCCCGCAGACCCGGCATTGTGGGGGGCCTCAAGCCATCAGGGGGCCCCAAGTCGGGATGTGGGACGTAGAGAAGGGGACCCCAGTCCACATTATCTGCGGGAGGGCTCCCAAGCCTTTAGTTACGCCACTGACCTAGATATACTAATTCCAGCATCCAATAGAATGCGAATATGTGTCCCGATCGTCAACACCCATCCATGAAACTTTCTTAGTGTCGTCTCTCTCGATATACGGAAAACTGAGAGTACAGTGTTGTCGGATTTCCCCTAAGTTTCGTTTTGTTAATTTTTCTTGTTATCGTATTGCAGTTGTTTTATATGTTTGCTACTACTATTGTTACCGTTTAATTCGAATTATTGTTAGTATTCGCGTTATAGTACTGCTTTTCAGTCACTCATTCGTCGTGTCTTTTAAGTTTGGCAACATTGCTGGCGCTGGGAATGGTGCTTTGTTTCACGTTTTCTCGTCTGTGCATTGGCAAGGCAGCTGCACGAATCGTGCCGAATTCTTCCGATGTATCACACGTGAGACGTGAGGGAGAGCAGGCTTCACGAGCCCTCGTAGACACTATACAAATGGTGTTACAGTGTGGCTATGGCCAGGGCATTGGCAAATATATATCGGTACATAATGTATATACAGTATATTATGGGAAAATGAATGTTCACAAAAATGAGGCCAACACGTGTTACTGTATTATAATTACTCGTATTATTGTATTACAAGCCTCATTCCCTTTTTACGTACTAACATGCAAGGGCGTCGATTTGTCTGTAACTTTGGGAGGGGGGATTCATAAACAATTGCATATAACAATACATATAACAAGAAAAAATACATATAAAAATACATATTCATAAAAATACATGGGGCCCACACGATCTTTGGAGGGACCTGGGTCCCCGGGCTCCCAGGATCGGCGCCCTTGCTAGCAGAGACGAATGATGAATGCAAGAGAACGGTTACTGGTAAAATGAGAAAGTAGGAGGAAACGGGAGAATCCTGAGAACGTTCCGAGAAAGAATATTGTTTACCATAAACTCATGGACTGACATTGAACCAGAGAGCCCACTTAGCCAATGTGTCCCATAGCATATGTATATGTGCCGTCATTTATTTTTTGACTGTTCTAACAAATATTTTTTAACTGTAAAAAGCAGCAATAAGCTACAGGGGTAAAAATTGTATATATTTCCAACGTAAAATTCACCATTTCTGTAGTTGCACAGAAATATATAAAGAAACTAGCAGCTTGGAATTTAGGTTATCTATATACAGTACATTACTACAAATATCAATCAATAATACTAGCGGAGTATTTTTTACCTTTAACGAATAGGTTCTGTGCTGCAGATAACAACATGCAATGTATATCGATATATATTATACTACTAATCAAGGCCGCAACACGAAGAAAGAGAAGGGGAACGGCAATACAAGCTGGCACGCAATACATTAAATGCTGAGTCTTTAACAGCAAGTATAATTTCGTCTCCTTTATTTCTTCTTTTTGTGTATACGTATGTACAGGGTGCACCATTTATTTTTAAATCCGTTTGTAACTTTTAAACTAATAGAAAACTTTGACACGTTTACGAAGCTAATATATATATATATATATATATATATATATATATATATATATATAAAAAAAAAAGTTGTTTGACGTAGTATGCAGTGAGGCATACCGTAGTCTAGCGGTGAGGGCGTAGTTCCGGGTTCGATTCCCAGCCGGTGCTTCTCAATTTTCGGCGTCCACTCAGCGTCGTGAGGCAAACTGGGGAGTCACTGAACAACAAAAGACTTTACAACCACAAGATCTAGAAAGCTCCTGGCTGATTCGCCTGTTAGAGACAGGGTGACGCAGGCCCTGATCACGTGTTCGTCGCTAGCCTGGAAGTAGTTCAGCCGGTTGCTAACAGATGGCGTTGTAGCGGCTTAGGCCCATAAGAGCTGTCATGCCTGTGGTTAGTTGGTTAGTATGCAATACTGCCAGATTAACACTGTTACCAACCAAACATAAAGGTAAGAGCGCTGATCTTTGGTGCATGGGATCCCTGGATCGATCCCAGCTCCCTACAAGTCGGTTTTGTGGTGGACAAACATCGTGTGTGTGTTTTTTTTGGGGGGCTGCTTTCGTTTTCTCCTACTTTCATCATTTCACCATTATTATCCATCCCATCATTACCGTCTCCCTTAGGGCGGTGCATAATCGTAGGACGTTAAACTAAAAAAAAAACAAAGTTGTACCTTTTCAAGTAGCACTACGTCAGATTATTACATATACCCCTATTTCAACAATATCTACACTTAAACAAAAACTTTCAATACCAGATTTATTATTCGGTGTTAGGAACTAAAAATGCTACTGTATTGCATACACCCAAATTTTGAAAGTCTATACACCAGTAATTAGGAAATGAAAATGAAATGAAATCTTTAAGTTTTACGTCCCACGCTTATGCCGGTTAGGCTAAATGAGACGGTGATGATGAGAAATGAATGAAATGGTGGAATGAAGAAAGTGGGAGGAAACGGGAGAACCCCGAGAAAACCCACGGGCAGGGTGTTTGTCCACCACAAGGTCCACATGGCGCGAGCTGGGATCGAACCAGGGACCCCAAGCACCGGAGGTGAACGCTCTACCACTGAGCCACTGCGCCCCCTGCCCCACACCAGTAATTAGGATTAGACATTAGATTTCTGGATTCTCGGTATCTATGGCCATGTTAGACTGTCACGTATGAGGATAACTTCTCTCGGGATCACACTACCAGGGGATAGGGAAGAAAGAAAGGATTGGGGAAGGAAGAAAGCGGCCTGGGGCCTGTATGTTAGGTACCATCCTGCCATTTGTCTACTGTGGAAACAGGAAATCCTCACTTCAGATGGCTTACAAAATGACCACTGTGGCCGTAGATACAAGTAGTTATGTAAAAATAGCTGCTCTTCATTTTTTTAAAAAATTCGAGTGTAAAACAGATTTTAATGATTAAAATAAAAGGTGATGGAATATTTTCACACCCATAATCGTCACTAATACATAAACTGATCTATTTCTGCATATTTTTTATTTTTTTCAGTTTACGGGAGAAAAGAAACACCAATTGCAATACTACATCCACATTTCAAGGAAACTATGTTGAGAAGTGACACTGGTTTGTTTTTACACCAAAGATTCCTTCTCTATGTCAGTGAGAGAGAGCATGCTGGAGTGACTTTCATAAATTCGTCCCAAAGACACGATGGCTTTAGATTTTGTCTCATGACAAATTTAATAATAGAAACTACAAAACTTTTCGGTCTTACTGAAACAAATAAAATGGCTAAAATAATGTTATGAATTTTAATAATTACGGTGAGACAAAAAAAAAAAAAAAAAAAAAAAAAGAAAAGAAAACTTCGTCTTAACAAGTTTTAATTAAAGCCTCTCAGAATGAAACTTTCTTAGTTTCAGCTCGCATATTAGGGGACCAACACGCACTTTATCTTGATTTTCATTAAGTTCTTGAACAGAATAGTATCTCATTCCATTCTTACTGAACGTGTCTCGAGTATCACGCAAAAAGAAATTTAGATATAGTTCTTGTTATTCTAAGAGTAACAAATGGTGATCGTAACTCAAGTATTCATAAAGTGGATGAAAGCTAGTTAGTTTCTCCTTTTGTCCACCACCTCCCATTCGTTGGCTGATATCGATTGGCTGCAGTTTTTGGCCTACAATCTCGTTGGGGAGCTGTGCAAATGTAGAACGCTGGCCAACTATATAGACCATTCTCCCGAGTTTTGTGTGTGAACGAGACGAAAGGAAACCAAGCCCTTTACACTGCTGCGAGCTTGCGTCATTTCGATCTGTAGCACGGAAGAGATGAAGAAAAAAAGTTGACGATCTTTAATACTGGCAAAAATTAATATTTTTTAAAACTCAATTTTGACGGATGTAGGTCGTTCCTGAACAAATGATTCTATGCAGCGCTTTTGATTTATTCTTTTGTTTTATTTTCCGCCTGCTTTTTCTTCTTCCTTCTTCGTTTGTCTTCTTGGTGAATGCAGGGTTGTTAGCAAGGGAAGAAGAAATATTGCTGTAACAACGTGTTCTTCTTTTTCTTCTTTTTCCGTCCTTCAAACTGAATTGCTATATTGATGTCAAGTGTAATTCACTTCCATATGAAAAGAAAGAAATCAAACAAACTCACATGACATATCACAGATCTGTTCTGTAGAGATTTCCTTTTAAGTTCCGAAGTGTTGCATTGCACAGGAAGACGTTCTGCCAGGCACTCGTACTGTACATACCAAAAGATTCTTAATAAATCTTTCTGAATAACTTCCTTTTCTCCCCCTTTTTGTAAAAATTATTTCTTTAATGGGGCAGTGTTTGACTTCCATTTAGAATCGTACTGAGAATTTATTTCGAACGAAAAATAAATTGTCTGAATTTCTTACGTTACTTACACTATTGCATTACTGTATCTCTAGGGTTTGCAGATCTTATGTTTTCCTCATCTAGTGGCTGGTACGCTTGACTTCGGTTCGCATGGTCCTGGGTTCTATTCCCGATGGGGGTACAGTTGAACGACTAAAGTGGTTAATCGTGCGACGTTAAACTAAATCAAATCAAAAACCAAATTTTACATTTTCCACCTAAGTTTTACGTTTTTCTGGCACATGTGACATTATACGTCTTTGTTTTACCCGTAAAATGTGTTTTTATATGATTTTGTTAGTGACTTATTTATTTATTTATCACAGGAACTGATTTCCTGTACACTGTTAAGAACGCAACCCAACGATATAACTGTATTCACATAAAAAATATGTAACAGGTTCCGTTTTAACCTCCTACTAGCTGGCACCCCAGCCATATGAATAAGAATTATTTGACTTTAGCAACTTAGCTCTCGTCTGTCAACATTATCTCGATCATATTGCAATGTTGATCGATTGTGATATACTGATGTCAGGAACAAAAGCTTATGTGAATTAATAAAAGCAGAATATACTAATGTCAGGAACAAAATCTACTGTGAACTAATAAAAGCAGAATATACTGATGTCAAGAATAAAAAGCTACTGTGAACTAATAAAAGCAGAATATACTAATGTCAGGAACAAAACTACTGTGAACTAATAAAAGCAGAATATACAGATGTAAGGAACAAAATCGACTGTGAACTAATAAAAGCAGAATATACTAATGTCAAGAACAAAGCTACTGTGAACTAATAAAAGAAAAATACACTGATGTCAGGGATAAAAAGCTACTGTGAACTAATAAAAGCAGAATATACTGGTGTCAGGAACAAAAACTACTGTGAACTAATACAAACAGGATATAATGATGCCAGGAACAAACTACTGTGAACTAATAAAAGCAGAATATACTGGTGTCAGGGACAAAATCTACTGTGAACTAATAAAAGCAAAATATACTGATGTCAGGAATAAAAAGTTACTGTGAACTAATAAAAGCAGAATATACTGATGTTAGTAACAAAATCTACTGTGAACTAATAAAAGAAAAATATACTGGTGTCAGGAACAAAATCTACTGTGAACTAATAAAAGCAGAATATACTGTGTGTCACCGTCAGTAAAAGACGAACAACAATTAAGAGCGTATATTTTTCTTATATATACACATAAATAGTAAATCTGCTCCAACAGAAAAAAATATCGGTTATTATTGGCAACGAGTAACATTACTACATTTTAGCTTCATCTATCGTAATAACGTTATACTTCATCAATTCAGCTGGT
Source organism: Thermobia domestica (assembly GCF_964235325.1). NCBI lineage: Eukaryota > Metazoa > Arthropoda > Insecta > Zygentoma > Lepismatidae > Thermobia > Thermobia domestica. The sequence continues at coordinate 298,112,260 of NC_137457.1, read as the reverse complement.
TAGAAGAGAGATGTCGTGCATTACTTGTCAGCTCTAAGAAAAACTTATCATGATTTATCATTGTGCGGGCAGAATATCGACGAGATGAATTTATTTAATCAATTCCCTGTTTATGGAATCACACGATAACACTAAAAATAGAGCGTACTTGCATTTACTTCCGTGAGATTCTCTTTCTTTCTTTCTTTCTTTTTTCTAAAAGAAAAGTGCAACAATGGACTGAGAATCATTTTTTTGCTATTTCAGTCTGACACAGTTATTCTCCTGGGACGTAATTGCATTGTAAAAATCGCATACCCAAATTTGTTTGAAACTCAAAGCCTACAGTAACTTATTAATAATGTATGTTAACTCCAGTTTCAAAAGATTAGATTATGTTGTGTTTGCCATATTACATTCAATATTTAAAAGCAATATAAGTTGTTGGTCTTTTCTTGACGTCAGAGGAGCCCTAGTCCTTGAAGCTTAGCATCGAGGAGAATTACAATGTATCGTTCACTGATGATGTAATCCTTCTTCTAAAGAAGACAACAGACAGTATGGAATATTGTATTGCATAAATTCAAATCTCATAAACAAATAAATTTCGTGGCCGAATCATAAAACTTTGATTACGGTTTGATTTCCGGTGATGACCTAGCATCGTGAGCAGTCTCGGGCTAGAGGATATAGGGCCTCGGCAGGAGCCTCAATTGGAGGGTTCCATATTGCCTTCTCATGTAGCATGTAGTATATTATTATTATTATTATTATTATTATTATTATTATTATTATTATTATTATTATTATTAGTAGTAGTAGTAGTAGTAGTAGTAGTAGTAGTAGTAGAAGAAGTTGTTAAAACCGGTTATAGTTTTAAAACCAGTTCAGTTTCCTATTAAAAACCGGTTTCCATTTTAAAGCTAACTGCTTATTCATACGCAGTCACTGTGTGACGCAACTCAGTGATACAACTGCTTGTGAAGCATTGATTTAAATTGTAGTATTCGTACGAGGCAACTGCAGTTGCTGTCACTAAAACGGCTGCCGTCACCGACCGCTCTCGCGCAACTGTCTCGAGCAGTGTTGCCAACAACCTCTGAAGAAAATAGGCTAGATGAACTTCAGAAATAAGCTTATTTTACGCAAAAATGGCTAGATTTTGAACTGCTAACCTTTTTGTGTGTAGGATTATAAGTGAATTATAGTAAAATTTGAAATGTTGAATTTTATTCGAAGCAACATACATGACTTTAAATAACAATAAAATTCATCAACAACTCATCTAATTTCTGAAAGTCAACAGCCATATTATCACTTGAATTGAAATACAGTAAGTAATTGTCAATGACGTCGCAGCTAGCCAAGGCGCTGGAACTGGGTGCACCATGGTTAGATTGTGGATTAGTTGTGTTTGTGTAGACTGTCATTGTCCCAATTTTCAGTAACTTCTTTCAGCATGTCATAGTCCTTACCAACACTTATTTCTCCGTACACGCACATGAATAATCATTGCATTGAGAGTTTTCAACTAATTAGATATCCTATTTGTTTCCTTTAATAAACAAAAAACAATCTCTGTGGCTTGAAGAAGGGAATAGTTTACTAAATTTGTATTAGAAAACTTTCATTCTTGCAATGAAATGCGAAAATTAAAATAATTAAAAAGTAGCAAACGGGGCCGTTACAGGAGCGACATCAAAATTCTTTGAGTTGGTAAGTATTGTTAAGTAGTTGTAAATCCGTGGGTGGGGAGAGAGAAGAAGAATGAAAAGCAAGTGTTTGTTGCGTAATAAAACACCCTCTGTCTAGATAAATCAATTAATATGATAATATACTGTATAATGACAAATAGCGTATTTTTTTTTTTTTTTTAAAAAAAAAGAATACACTCTATTTTCAAAGAAAAAGTATTTTTAGGATTAATTTAACGGCTAATAAAAAGTAAAAAATGGCAAAAGGGTTTAATAAAATAAGCTATATTTAAGGCTATAAGCACTTCGTAGATTTGTATGGCTAAATGCCTCTCCAAATAAGCTAGATGTAACCAAAAATAGGCTAAATTGGAATCACTGGTCTCGAGCAACTCTCAGTGTCCGTCACTTGAGGAAAAGCATTGCTTTAAATTGTAGCCTTCGTATGGGGTGGGGACACTGCAGTAACCGTCACTGCGCAAGGTTGCCAGAGTATGTTGATGCCAATGTATGTTTTAAAAAATGCTGATTAGACGAAAATGTGCACACTAGACCTTTTGGTCCTGTACTAGTCGCGGGTTTTCCACTCCTCCCCGATGGGGGAAATTTTTAACACAATTGCAAATAATAATAATGATAATACTTATTTTATGAATACCTTTATTTCGTCTTTTCTATAAATAATAATGAATTTTCATTTTACATATTTTGTGAAGAAAGACTTGAATTGCTGCAAATTCACGATTTTTTTTTTTTTTTTTTTAAATAAAGTTACAGAGAATGATGAGTTTGAGTTTTACAATATTCATTGGTACTATAATGAAAGAAATTCGATTTGAATTTTCGGCCATAATAGTTTGAATATACCCAGATGACAAAGCCAGGCTGTTAGCTGTCTCCTCCTCCAAAAACGGAGCATGGCTTCAAGCCCTACCTTCTCACACACTCGGCCTACACCTTTCTAATGAGAGCTTTCGTGTTGCTACAGCTCTGCGCTTAGGTGCTAATATCTGTGAGTCTCACTTTTGTCCTGCTTGCAACGCATATGTTGATAATAAAGGATTACATGGTCTTTCATGTAAAAAAAAAGTGCGGGAAGACAATCTCGACATCATATTGTAAACGACATTATTTGTAGAGCCCTCGTTTCAGCGGGAGTTCCTTCAATAAAAGAACCAAATGGTTGTTGCCGCTCTGATGGTAAAAGGCCTGATGGCATGACTTTGGTACCGTGGAAAAATGGAAAGGCACTAGTCTGGGATTTCACATGTTCCGATACGTTTGCTCCTTCCAACTTATCCCATTCTTCAATTCAGGCAGGTCTCGTCGCCGCTCACAGGGAATCAGACAAAAGACTAAAATACTCAAACCTATTGGACAAATATTGGTTTGTAACAGTAGCAATAGAAACCAGTGGGTCTTGGGGTCACGAAGGATCTAATTTCATTAATGAGGTTGGTCATCGAATAGCAATCAAAACTGGTGACCCCCAAGCAACTGCATTCCTTTTCCAACGTATCAGCATCGCCATCCAGCGCGGGAATGTGTCATCGATCTTAGGCACATTACCTCCTGGTAAAGAACTGGACGAGATTTTTCTTCTATACCACACAATGAGACGGAAGTAGAGACATCCTAGGAGGCTGACAACCACTTTGACTATGTTCATGAAGAACGTTTTGAATCCAGTTTGGATAAATATAAATTCTAGGAAGTCATGGCTAATGCCGGTAAATTTGGGAGTGGTAGCAACATTATCTACAGATTTGACTTTCTTGCTCAAAATCGTTAAAGACCCGAAAGATATTGTTGTCAAGCTGTCCGATGTTTATTTTGGAACAAATATGCTATAACTAATGTTTAAGAAAATATGTCATACTTTTTATCATGTAGCTTTAGTTTTGCTACTTATAATTGAAATAAAGAAGTTTGAATATTCAAACACTAAGAATTTCATTAAAATAATTAAAATAATCGGATTGTTGAAATTTAACTAGATTGATATTATGACAAGGTGCTGAGGAAAGAACATGCACAGGAGGGTTGCGAGGAAAATGACGTACACAATACTCACCGGTCTCTTCGTAACGTTAAAATTCCATTTAGCTTCGACGACCAATGATTGAAGCCAATAGACTTGCTAAATCAATTATTATTTGAAGTGTGTTTAATTTGACTTCTATTATTATTATTATTATTATTATTATTATTATTATTATTATTATTATTATTATACTTTTGCACTTTTCTCGTCTTGCTTATTAAATTTTCGTTCAAACTGCTTCCCTTAAAATGTTGCGCCCCTAGACCCGGGCCTAGTGGTAAATCCAACCCTGCCTAGTCGTCTATTATGTTTTGTTCTTTGGCTATTAGTCCTTTATATTAATCATATTTTCAGCCACCACTAATGCTAAATGAATCATTTCTAGGTCTACATTTATTACTATTATTATTATTATTATCACGTAGCGGGACATATAATATTGTACTGTTAGTACGTCCGTCTGTTACTCCTACGATTACTCTTGGGCAAATGGCAAATTTTTATATTATGTTTTGGCAATGAATATGTGGAGCGATTATGGTATGTCGTCTGTGTTCGTCGTTCTTACCTTAAAGATACAGCTAGCTTCTCTTCTGGCGTAATACTTGTTCTCATCACTGTGTCAATCCCTATATGTCCGTAATAACTCCAGAAGTTCATCAAATGAAGGTTTCGACATACGGAAGTAGTTGAAGAATTTCATTTTGTCTGCGCACAGATCATGATACAAAGTATAATAGTATAGGATGCACATATATTCTTCTTTTTGAGCAGCAAAATAAGAAGTGCTTGCTTACTATTAACAGCCATTTCTCAAAGTGAAATAACTTGAGACGGTAGAAATGATTCTACGAACCGTATGAAGTGGACAGTCGCCGAATGAACACTGAAATCTCAAACCATGAATGGCTATATGTGTGTTTCTGCGTGTTCCGTGTATTTCCATGTGTCCTGCCAACACCGTACATAATTTGGGCAATAAAAGGGAGGGAAAAACAGAAAAGGACGAGAGGCCTCGGTATCTGCTGCCGGTTGCCTGATTTGTATTTCTTTTCATAAGCAGTGACGCAATGCAACTAAGTCACGTCACTCAGTGACCACGTAAGAAGGCAGCATAATTCAGTTTTCTATCAAAAGGCGGTTTTCGACGAAAAACATAACCAGTTTCAGACAAAGCCGAAATGTCGGTTTTCCGTGTTCGTTTTTCTAAAAGCCGCTTCTGTCCATCCCTAGTTTAGATTTAGTCAAATCTTCATCTCCCCCTTGCTCCTTAAAACGTAATTGCAGTTTAGAGGAAGAATATGGGAAAAGTACATAGAACGAATCTAATACACGTATCATTTTTTAAAAGAATTTTTCTACATTTCTAAACCATCAGACTATACATGTAAATTGAGTTATCCCTGAAGGGTAGATCGTTCAAACTGCCCATCAATACTGTAAGAGCACAACCTTTATGCATCAAATTTGTATCTTTGTATTACTATATCTGTTAGGAATATTGCAGATATGATTATATAAAATTTTTATTCAGAATAATTTATGTTCTTCTAAAAACATCCTCTGTAACAAATATATTATTACAAGTTATTAAAAATTTTATGTATTATAACGATCACTTAAATACAAAATAAGCATCTACGTTGTAACGTCATTTCATCTCAATATGTGCAAGATCTCTCCTTCCGAACAGTGTTCATTTAATCCTCCCGTATATGGTGGGAAACCATGTATGAGCTTTAAAAAAAATCAATGTAGCAACCATTTTAATGTAATATTTATGCCCTGCTGCTGAGAGTTACTGGGTGTGGTAGAGCTATTATTCTTCAGAATTACGTCTGAGGAATAATGTATACTGTAGGTCTTTAGTAAATGTAAAATTTAGCCTTAAATAGACAAGATTGAAATAAAAACAATTTCAATATGGATCTTTCCTTCATTTCCTTTGACTGATCTTTCACTTTTATGTTTGTAAAATGCAGGGTTCCAAATAGGATTTTTAAAAATTTCAAGCAAACTGTTTATACATCTATCAAGTATCTACACTCTGCTCCCCCTCCCCCTGCTTACAGTATTATGAAAAAAAAAAATACTGGTTTGCTGTGCTAAATTCGTATGAGTTGAGAATAAATCCTATCCGGTATGAAAAGGTTGCAAAACGGTGGGAAAATGAAGGTTGTCCCTAAAAGGGAGGGTTCTGTCCTCTAATAATACATACATTTTTGCCGAAAAAAAAAATAATAATCCGTTTTCGACAGGTGTCTATTAAACGGTCGTTTCACTGTATATAGAGCAACCATAAGTACTTCTTTGTAAAATTAGAATAATTTACAATTCAAATGAAATGAAATGAGATCCTTAAGTTTAACGTCCCATGGTTATGCCGGTTAGGCTAAAGGAGACGGTGATAATGAGAAATGAGTGAAATGGTGGAATGAAGAAAGTGGGAGGAAACGGGAGAACCCCGAGAAAACCCACGAGCACGGTGTTTGTCCACCACAAAGTCCACACCGCGCGAGCTGGGATCGAACCAGGGATCCCAAGCACCGGAGGTGAACGCTCTACTACTGAGCCACCGCGCCCCCTAATTTACAATTCAGTTTTAATAGTGTGGAATATATATATTCTCGCATTTTCTTTTTGAATGGTATTCTATGTGACTCAAGAAGGGACATGGAACGAAAGATGTATCGAAAACCAACACTTTGGATTCGTGATCAGAGGCATAGACTTATTCCATCCGTTTTTTAATGTCATGATCTGCCTGAGCGGTGTCATTCTATTTGGGGTTTATATAGCTGAGGATATACAAGTTCGGTGGGAGTAAATTATAAAAAGCATCGTGTTCGAGAGCATGTTGGGGAGACTATATACATATAAAACTTGGTGTCGAAAAGTGTGAGCTTTGAGTTGATTTATACAATTTTATCTCTATAGTCTATTTTCTTAAATTCTACAATGCGAGAGCTATCCAGAAAGTAATAGACGTTTTGAAATAAAAAAGAACAGCATGAACCAAATGGTATTATATACATTTGAAAGGTACACTTTTAAGGTATTTTTCCACATAACTGCCATGCAAATTAAGGCACTTATCATAACGTGGCACAAGTTTCTCAATACCTTCGCGGTAAAAATCTGCCTCCTGCGTAGTAGTTTCAACCAGTAGCGTCATTTCAGATTTGGCTTGTGGGGAGGGGGCAAAACTCCTTGATATAAGTAAAATTTCGCGTTTTTCACTGAATTAGTACTATTCTATTGATAAAATCTATATAAATCTCAAACTTAGGGGGGGGCAAATGCCCCTCCCTGCCCCCTAAATGACGCCCCTGATTTCAACCACTACCTTACACCAGGATGCAGTTCGGCGTCAGTATCAAAGTGTTGTGTAGCGAATCATGTCTTCATTGCTGGGAAGAGGTGGTAGACGCTCGGCACCAAGGATGTTATAAATAGAGGATCTGCCCATATGTATCTTCATTCTATTAAATAAATGAAGCCAAAAAACAACCGAGCATCGGCACGTCTGATTGGCTACTCTCGTATCTGCCATCGTCTGATTGGCTACTTTCGTTTCCGCCATGATTGTTGGCTCAAAACATTGCGATCTTATTGGGCGGAGTGGGCAGAGTAGGGGTGGCATAACTGTGACGTATGGCTTCAAGATTTTGTTGTAAGGGCAGATCCTCTATTTTATAAGATCCTTGCTCGCCACCAAATCCGGCTGTATGCTGGGTGATCGAACACCTCCCATCCAAAACCATACAAGACCTCTTAAATTCGCTTGGTCATGTGCAAATGAAGGTGCCTCATTCGGCCTTCACTCATTATTCCATGTCCGTACACTTCACCAGTTAGCGATTGATTTCAATTTGCTTTTTTTTTTTTTTTCAACAAAAACCTAATCATAGAGGCGGGATTTTCAATTGCAGCGCACATTGTAACATGCCATAGAAAGTACAGTACGAGCGTCACAGTCTTAGCGCTACCACAGCTGGATGCGTAGTACTGAATGTGGCAACGGCTCAGCCTCCCCCCCCCACACACACACACTTACTGTCGCGATAGGCCAAAACATCTGAGAGTTTGTGCACGTCCCTCGTATTATTAGCGTTTAACCAGGAAAAAATGTTCAAAGGTATGGGAACTATACCAATCGTCGATAAATCTTATAAAACTGAATAAAATTTTTGTGTGTGAGTGCAAATCCTCATGCGTAGATTTTGAGAAAATCGAGAGTTTTTATAAACATAAAAATAGATTTTGTACGATAACCACGTTACATATTAAGTTAAAACTGATGCTGGTGTATACACAGTTCATTTCGATACTCCCTTTCCATTATGACAATAGTAAGACGAAAAACACAGTATTATTAGTAAGCTATGACTAGTAGAAGTCTTTGTTCTTCTTACGGGAAGAATACGGTTTAATGAATACTACGTGTGTTGCTGTTCATGACAAATTTCAAGCATTATTGACGAACTTTTCTGCCGTGCCAAGCGATTGGAGATGGTTGAACATATCGAGTTCTACTTTTCTTCCACCCCGTTCTCTCTTTCTATAAATCTAAAATGTATCTTTTTTTTTTTTTAAAGTAAAAAAAAAAGCGCTGAACTACGTGCTTATTTATTTTGAATGAAATGTCTAATGACCGAACTTCATTTCTTTAAACTTATTGAATGCCGAGATATTGGCATCTTAGTGAATTAACCCATCCACTTTTCTTCCCATATAGGTCTATTTTTTTTTAAGCGTTGAAACATATGTTTATATTTTTTAATGGAAAGTTTAAATGCCAGAGTCTATGTCTAAACTTCCCAGATATGGGCATATTATTATAATAAAAGCAATTCTCATTTTCCCCTCTTCTTTATCATTTTAAATATTCTTCCTAAGTGGTAACTTACGTCCAAATCCTTTGCCCAAAACATTTTCAAGTTTCTAGCTTAAGCAGTTTGTTCTAGTCATTGATTACTCAGTTTTTCAACAATTCTTCTTTTATAAAGAAAGACACAGTATCTATCTCCGCATTGTTATGCTTTTTGTTTTCGTCATAACCAACAAAGATGTTATTTTGGCAAAGAAAATACGAGGACTATCTAGAAAGTCACGCACGTTTTGGTGGGGTAACGCTAGGGGCAGGGAATTCCCCTATGCACAAGCACAAGCGTAGCCATTTTGTGCAGGGAATTCCGCTCGTACAGTGTGCATACAGTTGTGGGCGTGTGGAGTTCATGTCGCTTCTACTCTGTTCATAATACATTGTTACCATGAGTGATCCGATTGAAAATCCCGCCAATTGTGAAGTGAGGTCGGTTGTACGATTTTTGATGGCGAGAAACACTAAAGCGATTGGCATTCATCAACAACTGTGTGAAGTTTACGGTAAAAACATCGTAGTGAAAGTAGAGTGAGAAGTTGAGACCTCATGTTTAAAGATGGCGCACAAACGTTCACAATGAAGACCGATTTGGGCCACCGAAGACTGTGACAAATGAACTGGTCGTAAAAATCAATGACAAGATTCGTGAAAATCGTCGTTGTACGTTAACAGAGCTTTCACTTGAGTTTCCTCAAACTTCATGGAGCTTATTGTATGAAGTTGGGGCTCGAAAGTTAGACTACCATAAGTTTTGTGCAAGATGGGAACGGGAAATTTTAGTAGTGGGCCACAAAATTCAGCGGATGGCAGCCATATTGAATTTCCTTGAGGCCTATAATAAAGACGGTGATTTTATTATTGATCTATCGTTGCTGGGAGTGGAACTTGTTTTAAGCAAATAAATAAATAAAAACACACCACTTCACAAAAAGAAAAAATCTTGCAAACCATGTCTCCAAGAAAACTTATGGCTACTTTGTTTTGGGATAAAAAAAAAAGGAGTACTGCTATTCAATTTTTTGAAACGAGGTGCAGCCCCAACAAGAAATCTTGTGAAACATTACAGAAGTTGGGAAGAACAATTCAAAACAAAGGCTGAGGAAAAACTGAATGCAGAAGTCCTGCTTTTTTCATGACAACGCCCGCCCGTACTTGTCCAAGCGGACTCAGGAACTCTTACTACAGGACTTTCATTTCTACCATCCGCCATATAGCTCGGATTTCGTACCAAGTAACTATCATTTGATTTCCCACATGAAGATCTGGTTAGTAACGCAGCACTTTGATGACGACGCAGACTTTCAGACTAATGCAGTGGTTCTCAATCTTTTTTGACTGAATGACATACTTTACTGAACGTCGAGTACTTCGCGACACATTGTTTAATATTATTATTATTATTATTATTATTATTATTATTATTATTATTATTATTATTATTATTATTATTATTATTGTAGTGAAATTAATTATTTGTAATGACTCTATATAGCACTGAGCACTATTGCTACCGCTGGAGGTGTTGACTGGTACACTCTGTCTCGGTTTTAATTAATTATTATTAAATTCTATAATTTCCCGACACACTTTAGTGGGCTGCGTGACACACCAGTTTGTCGCGACATATCGGTTGAGATCCATTGGGCTAGTGTACAGGAAATGGTTGAAGTCACAGGCGGTAACTTTTTATGACAATGAATTTTGTAAATTTGTTCATTGTTATGATAAGTGCCTAAACTTGTATGAGAACTATGTCGAAAAATAGTACAAGAATGTCGTTTCAGAATGTTTATAATAAAAATGTCTACTTTTACTTGTCTTCTTTTTACTCCAAGGCGTGAGTTACTTTCTGGATGGTCCTCGTATATATTTAATTTATCACGTTTACTCGGTATAGAACGTGGTGGTGTGATTATAAGATTGTGTTTGTGCTTGCTGATATAAACATATTACCGATTGTTTTTGTGGCTTCTTTACTAGTATTAATATCAAAATCTAATCAAAACAAAGTCGGTTAGAAAGGTGCAAAAATCAATAACTAAATGTAATAAGATAATAAAAATCCAATAATCAGAGAAACACCGTTAATGTTAATATAGCAACATATATCGTTAGTTAATACGTTAGAAACCCTCTTCTATTTATTTAGTGCTGCCATAGCAAGTATTGATCCGGTCTTAAGTGGACAGATTGCAGAGATAAACATGACCATGACAGTGTTTACAAGAGTTACATGCCAATTAAGTTAGTTAACGGGAAAACATATTAATTTGTTTGAGAAGTTCTTATATTTATACAGTAGATCGTGCTCTTATTTATTTTAAGACAATCAAAGGTTTCTTTTATTATATACAAACAGATCCTGCGTTAACGTAAAATCTTACCAAGACATTTCCGATATACAGGGTGTTAATGAACTATACCGACAAACTGTAAGAGGTGATTCCTCGCATCAAAATAAGAGAAAAAGTTCATATGGACCTATGGCGAAAAGTGCATAGTTTCAGAGCTAGGGCTGTCCAAAATCGCGAAAAAGTCAAATTTAACAGGTCCTATTTCGAATTCCAGAAACTGTGGGTTGTAGTCATCAGCGTAAAGGAAGCAGATTGAGAGCATACACAATCCAAAAGTGCATATTTCGTCAATTTTCAATAGGTATACAGGGTATTCCCTCCAGGGTGTAATTCTCAGATATGCTCTCATAGAGTTTTCAGATATACCCTGATTTCAAGGAGGGTCCAAAGTAGGCAGAAGGTAAGCCTTGACAACAATGGACATCCAATGCTTCGGAGGGAAGTCGGAAGTGTTAAGAACCGGCAGCTCCATGTATTTTTGTGTTCGGAATAATGTGTGATGCGATGTATTTCCTCATGGTATATTTCATGTTTCCTTCACTTATAAGCGTGATAGAAAACACTGCAGCATGCGTTTACCGAGTACGAGAAACCGTTCTGCTGACGATCCTTAACAATTCCGACATCATGAAAAAGTATTCTGTGTTCTCTGCTATCAAGGCTTATCGTTTGCCTACTTTGGACCAATCATAAAGTCAGAGCATATCTCAAAAAGTCAAAATTCAGTTGATGGCATGTCTGGGAATTTCACCTTGTAGGAATACTCTATACACCCACTGAAAATTAATGAAATATGCATTTTTGGATTGCGTATGCGTGGCTTCCTTTACGCTAAGAACCACCATCCACAGTTTCTGGAATTCGAAATAGGGCATGTTTAAATTCGGCTTTCTCGCAATTTTGGACACCTCTAGCTCTGAAACTACGCACTTTTCCCTACAGGTCCATATGCACTTTCTCTCTTATTTTGATGTAAGAAATCACCTCTTACAGTTTGTCGGTATAGTTCATTAACACCCAGTACGTATATAAAGTTTGTGAACTATATTTGTATCTGAGGCAAGAAATAGCATTAATTTTTAAATTATACTTTGAGGACCATTTAGTGAGTAAGACATGAACTAATTATGTAATTAATTATTATTATTAATTAGTTAATCTTTTTTATGTGCTGTTTTGCTATAGGCCTACGGATCCACACAGAAATTCATGGAAAACACAATTCTTTCTCTCTGCTTTCACTTTCTGTATTTTCAGCATTCACTTTTGAGGTGTGCTCTTGCATTCCAGGGTGCAGATTCAATTTAACAGGTCTTCTGCGGAACACCAACCAACCTGTGCTAGGTGGCCACTAAAACTAATACTATCTTAATAAAACATAGTCAAACAAGGGGAGTTAGACGCCCCCGCAGGGCTCGTTGTTTCCTACCTTTATCATAATTTATACAAAAAACAAGGTGACCACTAAAAATCTAAACAGGGTCCGCTTTCAATGGGTCCGCTTCTTAACGCTTGCTTTTCGTATACCCTGATTCACGTTCAATCAGTTTATATATTGTGCATTATGGCTGCCTCAACATCAATCTTTGTGTACAATGTTACACTTCTTTTGACTTTTTTTAAAGTACAAATCCATTTCGACGTAAAAACATAAACTACTTCGATTGCTTAAAAACTACTCTAATACAATATTTGTTGTAATTTATCATAAACATTTCCCAAACTATACATCCATCTGTAATTACTTTATGGGAGATTACGTGCATTTTAGGTTTGACTTTAATTTCTATATTTCCACGTAAATATGAATCGCTGAGGTAAGTGTACACCATATTTCTATTACTTCTAGAAATATTACTGTAAATTTTATGAATCAATGCACCTTTGTAAAACTGCGCCTTTTGTTTTTTTTAATCAGAATTGTAAAAATATAAGATTCTGTACTATACTTATAGAGTAATTACATTACTACCTAATTTATTATTTTGATATTTTACCCGTGTTTGCAACAGATCTTAGGTTATGGTAAACTTTCGACTTACGCAAAGAACTTTGGAATCTTCTATTTATGTAAGTCAAGAACTGTAAATACGATACTTGTAATTTTTCCGTTAAGGTGCATGTAAAGGATGCTGCCAATCAATGGATAGCAGACCGTGGTCGCCTATCGTTCCAATTTATTTGGAAAGAAGCAACAATATTCAAATTAAATTAATCAAATTCAAGAGTCGGACATTCAAACTTCGTCCAACAAGTTGAATAATCGCTATATTGATTGTTTGTTTCATTGTTGAGAAAATGTCATTATTAGGAACATGTTTCTGTAGACTAAAATTTAAAATTAAATGTTATCAACAATGATAGGGGAAAAGCTGCTGACTGGAATATGCCATAATGTAGGAAAATTTTACATGAGAGTTTGAAAGTATTTAATAAAACTGTGTGACTGAAATATGTGACAATGTAGGAAGATTTTGAAAGTAATTAATAAAAGTAACTAACTGTCATGTATATTGCTGTAGGAAGATAATAAATATGGAGTTTTATCTGGAACAGTCTTGTAAAATTCTAGCGTAGAGGATCCCAAAGTAGGCCTATTGATGCTCGATTCCAAATAAACTAAATTGTACCGCGGAATATTGCTTTTTTTTGGGGGGGGGGGAACGTAGTAGAAGCTCTCGGCGTTAGATAGTCAGCGATGTAAATACGGTAGTTGTCACACGGGGCAAGAACTCGCCTTAGCACCCTCCTGACCAATCAAACCAAAACGCTCCCCCAAATATTTGCCCAATTTTGCACCTTCCCAATCCGGAGGCCAGTGCACAAGTCCCGTTTGCCCGCTCTAGTTACGTCATTGTAGATAGCTGCAAATGTCGTCCAGCGGTTGACATCTAACGGACAAAATTGACACTTCTAATGTGTGTGTGTTTCTTTTTGCTGTCTATTAAAAATTATTATTATTATTATTATTATTATTATTATTATTATTATTATTATTATGCCTGTTGGCAGGTCCTGGAAGTAATTAGTTTTTTTTTAACCTTCGTTTTACGTTAGGGTTTGTAAATTTTTTTCTCACTTTTCTCGATCTTCAGTTTTCCCTTTAAACTCCCAAGATTTTCTTCTGTTTCTCAGATCACTGATCAGTATGTTAATCTTCTTTGTACACCTAGCCTTTCTTCCATCTTTCCCTCTATGGTGTTACGAATAAGACTTTTTTTTTATAAAGCAAAATGTGTCGAATCCAATTGACCTTGCGAAGAATATTGGTTAAAAGCGTTCCCTTCTTGCCTATCCGTTTTAAAACATCTTCGTTTGTTGCTCTCTCTGTCCATTTTATCTTCTCCATCTTCCCCCAACACCACATTTCGAAGCTTTCTAAATATTTCTTCTCTATCTTCCGTAATGTCCAAGTGTCCGAAATATACATTGCAACACTCCATATATAACACTTAACCAGCTACTTCCTTAGAACAATGTTAAGCCTGCTAGTTAGGAGCAGTAGAGTCATTTCAGATTTTTCCAGGAGTGGGGGCAGGGGCGTATCCAGAACGGACTTCTGGGGGGGTTGTAATACTGCTACTTAGAGCTACTTTTAAGAGCTCCAAACTCTGGGATAGGTTTTATTTATATATAAAATAAAAAAAAAGTTTCCTCTTCTGGGGGGGGGGGCAATTGCTCCGATCGCCCCCTTGGATCCGCCCCTGGTGGGGGTCAAGATTGTCTACAATGATAAAAGTTCACGTTTCTTTAAATAGTATATTAGTATTCAGTGGTTTAAAAATCATGTGTTTCTAAAGCTCACGGGGAGGGGTAGCAATTGCACCCTTCCTCCGTAAATTATGTTTCTGGTTAGATAGAAGTGACACTTGTTGTTGAACTCTCTCTTTGGCTATGGCGATTTTGACTTAATCTCTTTGGCCCAGTAAGCGTCTCCACCAGAAGAAAATAACATTGTGTATGTGCATGAATATTGTACTATGTTTTCTGTGGAAAGGCAAAATTTATGTTTTAAGAGGGAGTCAACAAGTAGCTCCCTTTATTTTAGATTAGGGGCCAATAAGTAACGTGCTCTTCGAAACTTTTCTGGAATATCAGAGACGTAAAGAGAATCTTATATTAGTGATGTCTGTTTCGTACGTTTCTTTCTCCAAGAAATACTATATATATATATATATATATATATATATATATATATATATATATATATATATATATATATATATATATATATATATATATCATCTCATGGGCAATACAATACTATTAGTAGCATTCCGACGTTCTTCTGTTCTACTTCTTAGTTCTGTAGGTTGACTATCTAATACCCCCTTCTGGTTTTGATTTCCTCGGGTTTTGCAAATCCCATGCCGTCCACTGAAAGTAATCGACACTTCTATATAGATCGGAAATTAAGAAAGAATTTTTGGCAGCAAAGGTGAAGTAAAAGATTTAGGTCAGTCAGAGGAACGTGGTATTTTTTTTTTCTTTTATTATTATTGAATTCGTTAATCGGTCTCACGCTAGCATTTCGTAAGAGTCGACGAAATGAGATTGATATTACGTGACAGATACGATGCGCGTGACTTCCCCTGGTTGTATATCCTCCAATGCAACGGTGTGGAATCAAGTGGAATGGAGGAGGGTGCTCTTGGGCCAACGTACTTACAATCCAGTCAGTGTTGTCAGGTGGCAGCAAATTTCCAGATAAAACGAAAAATTCACAGATGGACATACAGGATTTTTTTAAAATAAAAATAGGCAGAAAACAGGGATTTCCGACATTCTCAACTTTTCTAGCGCGATTTTCCGTTCAGACCACATATATAATTCTTTCCTTCAACTATTCACTCCTTTCCTTGCAAAAAAGAAAAAAAGAAAGTAAAGGAAAGAGAAGAGAAGAGAAAAAGAAAAAAACTACAACTCATCGCTGTTGTTTCAATGACCAGAAGAAGTATCTATTTTAGTTGACGGGAAGTTCTGTTTCTAAGTACAGTGCTACTCAATGCGTTCGCAACGCGTTTTTATGGTTCTGCATACGCTTGAAATACGCTGACCATGGATTTAAATGTGGATGGCTAATCATAATGGATTGCAAACGCGCAGAATACGTTGGATCGAGCGTATTTGGTGCGTTTCGGAACAATAGACTGCCTGCTGTTTCGGAATCAGTAAAAGATGTCTGAAGGAAGGAAAAAAAGTAAAGACATGTTGCAAGGCAAGGGGATCTTAGCAAGAAACAACTGCTTGGAAGATGCTTTGTTGAGAGTATTGGAACTCTGCTTTTATAAAGTATGTGCGTGTATAACAAAGGAAAATTCACAAAAATACAAGGAAATTCCGAAAAACGAGCTAATCACAGAAAAATCTATGTAACGTAATAGGATTATTTCTCGTGATTGGCATGGATGAGAATAAGGGTGTGGCAGTAAGGCCTGGAAACCTTGACTTGGCTCAAGTATGATTTATAACTCTGGCGAAAGTAAAAGTACCGAATAGCCACTTAGATCGCGTTCGCTGCGGGGGTAACGCATCGGAAACGCATCCTCGATAATGCATCAGAAATTTAACCATACACTAAGCGAAAAATTTTCGTGTCTTCGAACGAGATATTTACTGTTACAACACCAACAACACTGAATCTAGTCAGAAAGGGAAGGAATAAGGAAGGAAATAAATAAGCGGAAAATCTCGCTCACTGCCACACTGCTGCTCAGCGCACAGGTAACAAATGAAAAGGAACTCTCTCGCCTTACCGCAAGTCTTGCATACTTCCAACTCTTGCCTCCTTTTTTGTTTGACGTCAACAACTACCGATACTATCCAGAACGGAATCGATAGAAATCACTTTACACAGCACTCACTCCAGGCCTCAATTTAAGGGGATGGAAGTTTGAAGAAATTTTCCGATAGCAGGACGAAATTTTTGGAGAAGAAAAACAGGAACATTTTGTGGAACTAAAATAATTGGACAAAGCATTTCTGGAAAAGTAGACAACATTCTTAAATTTTTAAAATTCTTTTTAGCAAATTAGATGACACTTTATTATTTATTTATTTATTTATTATTTATTTATTTATAATAGGTTTCAGATACAGCACTAGGCCATTTTACACTGAAACATTTTAACAATTATGTAACATAACAATAGAATAACAATTTGAAATCAAGATAGTACAGTACAATGGCAACATTACAACGATAGTTTATTTATAGATGATCTGAAGGTATGTTCATTTGAAAAAACGTCTACAGTTTCTGTATCTGATTATACGAGCTAACAATTTGGTTTAGAAGGGACCTTTGGACAATATTAACTCTCGCAGCTCGAGTGTAAAAGAGATCACTAGATTGTGTTGTTCCAGCGGGTACGCGAAAATTGATCTGACTTAATAACTGTTCACATGATATATAGCCATTTACAATTTTATGCAAAAATATTAGGTCAGAAATTTTGTTTCTCACTAGGTGAGGTTTGATATTGAGAAATGTTAAAACATCATTTTTTGGAAGTATTCGAAGGTGAGGTACTCGGTAGGATACAATGGCTAAAAAGAGATTAATTACATAGTTTAATTTTTTCATATGAGTAGGGCAAGCCATAGACCAGATAGGAGAACAGTACTCAATAGTGGGAGCAACATATGACTTATAGAATAAGCTTAAGGAACTAGGATTTTTTATGTCAGTGAAGCGATAAAGGAGTCCTAGTTTTCTCATAGCAGTACAAGATATTGTGCTTAAATGATCCGCAAAAGTTAGCTTACTGTCAATGATAACACCAAGATCTCTGAAAGAGGTGACATGATTTATGTTCTGATGACCAATTTTGTAGATATGTTTTATAGGGTTCTTTTTTGGAGAAATCATAAGAGAAGCACATTTTTCGATGTTTAAATTAAGTTTCCGAGAGTTACACCAGTTGAGAAGAATAGAAGCATCATGCTGAAGAACAAGAGCATCGTACTCTGATTTAACTTGTCTGTAGAGTTTGCAATCATCAGCAAATAGAAGAATTTTGGTAGAGCTGTTTGTGAACAAAGAAGGCAAATCGTCCATGTATAATAAAAATTGAAGTGGACCCAGAACACTGCCTTGAGGAACTCCAGAAGCTACGGGAATAAAGAAAGAAAAATAACTTGAAACTGAAACTCGTTGTGTCCTATTACTGAGATATGTTTCTAGAAGACTAAGTAATTTACCATGTATATTGAATCTAGAACTGAGTTTGTATAGAAGAAAATGATGTGGAAGAGAATCGAAAGCCTTAGACAGGACCAAATACAAAATGTCGAGTTGCGAATTTTCTGATATGCTGAGATTATTATTATTATTATTATTATTATTATTATTATTATTATTATTATTATTATTATTATTATTATTATTATTATTATTATTATTATTATTATTATCAGTTGGCCAAACTTTTGAGCTCCTGGGTTCCCTGCTCAGGAGTCATGGTCCAGGGGTGTGTAGGACCACCCTTCTAAAATTTGACAGGGATACCTTAGCCCAACCCCTAAATTTTGGGAGATATACATAGACTACATCCCTTAAATTTTGGAAAAGATCAAATTTAAAAATTTGATATGATAGTATAGAACCGGGGCATATATTGTACTTCTCAAAGCTTGAAAAAAGGTTTGTTATCATTTTCAGCTTATAGTTGTTTTTTTGATGTTAACATTGAAGTATTTACTGATGATCTTATTAAGACTTGAGTTTATTGTGTTAATAAGTTTTTTATTGTTATCTTATTCTGTGGGTAGTTAACCAACCCTTATTGATTTCGGTGATCTATCTTTTTCCATTTCATGGGTAAAAAATAATTAAAAATGTAAATTTTGGAGGTTTCTGTCCTATGGTTTTATAGGCAAGTACAAGGATTCATGTTCTTTCATTCATGACATGGCTACACTGACATACACCTCAAATTTTGGAAGGGGTACTTAGGACCAACCCTTAAATTTGGAAACTGTCAAAAAACAAAATTAGGTAAACGTTATCTATGACCCAAATATATATCACTGTAAGCTTGAATGATCCATTTCGTTCCTTTTCATGGATATAAAATTCCCAAAAATTCAAAATTAGGTAGCTTTTGGATCTATTTTATCCTGTTTGTTAAGGGCTTATTACCTGCTTATATGAGTGAGTGTATATAAGTCCATTCTCTTTTATAAGACATGGATACATTAATGTTCTTATCTAAATTTTTGAGAGGGGTACCAAGTAGGACGACCCCTTAAATTTGGAAATTGTCAAACAAGCAACATTTGATAAATGTTCTCTAGGACTCAAATATAAAACTTTGTAAATTTGAGTGGTTCTACTTATTCCCTTCTGTGGGTAAACAATTGTCAAAATATTCATGTTACTATGTTGTAGGTTATTGACCTATTTCATCTACTTGGATGTTCTTTCCTACAACATGTTTTATCATTGAATACAGGGTCAATTATCTTGTTTCATAGAAGTTAGGTATATTGATGAACTCCTCTTAAATTTTGGGAGGGGTACATTGGTACACTCTTTAAATTTGAGAACTGTGATAAAACGAAATTTGGTAAATGTTCTCCACCAGGACTCGAATATATATTTTTGTAAATTTGATTGGTACTGCTTGTCCCCTTCCTTGGGTAAAAAATTGTCAAAAATTCGAAATTGGGAGTTTTTTTTTTTACCTGTTATATCATCTTTCGTGAAGCTCCAATGTATTATATGCTTAATACAGGGGTCAATTTACTTTCATGGGATATAGATACATTGGTGCTCTCCTTTTAAAATTTGGGAGGGATACATTGGTTCACCTATTAAATTTGAAAATTGTCAAAATATATATTGGTAAATGTTATTTAGGACTTGAATATATACTTCTTTAAATTTTGTTGGACCTATTCAGTGACGGATCCAAGGGGGGCTATAGGAACTAGCCCCTCCCTCTTGACGCTCAGGTTTACACTGGATAAAATGGGCTTCAATCCTACTTTACACTGGATAAAACGGCAAACTATATTTTAGCCCTTCCCTTGATCATATCCTGGATCCGCCACTGGACCTATTTATCCCTTTTATGGAATATATCATTGTAAAAGTAACACCTGATATTTCACTCACTTAATAGGAGTGCAATTCGACAAATGTCTTTGAAGTTCCCATGCAGAATTTCACAACAGTATTCCTGTCTCCCTCCGTCCCTCTTTTGATCATATTTGCGGGTTGAACGTCTTAATACCCACTATGTCTGTTCTTTCTTCCCAATATTATGGCTAATATGAAACAGATGTCAGGGAATGTAAGAACAAAGAAAGGTGGTCTTGGGAACAGGGAATCGAACACTGACTTGGACAGCATTTGGAATTGTGGCAACTAAGACTCCACGTGGAGTTGACAAGCGACTATCAATTGTTTGAAATGAGGATTCTGGTTGGCCATTTAGATATCGGAGGTGTTTAGTACAAGATGACTTATTTATAGCTCGAGCCATCACACGTAGAAGGTGGCATTCTTTATATACGACCTGCACTCCGGTTGAAAAAACAAACTGAAACTGTTCAACAGCGTCGGACTTCGGATTAGACAAACAAGGCTAACTGTTTGGAACCACGAACCTCAGAGGATCTGCAAAGAAAATAAACATTTCAAAATTGGACAGTTTACCACGGAGTAATATAGTGGCGGGCCGCGAGATGCATATATCCGAACTACAGCCCATATTTCAATTCGTTCTCAACTGCGCTCGGTTTTCCACAACAATATATCATACAACAATAAACAAATTAAGTAATTGCTGGTCTCAGGTTCGATTCTCAGTGGGGGCACTCGGTCGAAAAAGTGTAAAAAGCTTTTTCAGGCCAGCCACCCTGAATGAGGGTTTTCCTCATTCACACCAGGCAAATGCCGGGGTGGTACCTAACTTATAGGTCCCAGGTCGCTTCCTTCTTTCCCCAATCCTTTCTTCCTTCCCTTTCCCCGGATTGTGTGCGCGCCGAGGGACGTCATCCCTCAAAACCTGAAGGGCTAAATGGCCTTAGATGTCTAAAGCCCAGAAATTCAAATCCTAAATCCCTTAAGTAATTGCTATGAGTTTATGTTTTTGTCTTGATATTGTTTCGACATCATAAATACACATACACCTTAATTGAGTATGTGGTTTGTGTGATTCTTTAGTGTACTTTGTTCAATATACAATATTCGTTCAACTGAGTGTCACAGAAACAGCTTGCAGTCGACATTTCTGACTTTTTCGAAGTCAAATTTATCAAATTATAATACTTGTAAGCCATTTTTATAACCATTGGAGAGATTCTATACAAGTTAGGGGATATGAAATGAGTTTCTCTTTAACTGACTTTTCCTTTATCCTAACAAAGCCCGGTCCCGTAGTGATCGGCTAGCAGGAAGTCTACTGTATTTCAGTTGATTTTTTAAAAAAAATACATATCTTGTTACAAACGTCACCAGATTTTTAAACAAGATATAATTTTGACTTTATTTTAGTTATTTCTTTTTTCTTTCTAGTTATTTCTGTGTTTGTATTTTGCCATATTTTAAAGTTTATTTATGCATTGTTTTTCACGTGTATTATTTTTTTTTTTTCAGTCAGAAACCCTTTGAATAAATTGAGCAGAGCAAGCAAGAAAAATGTTCACGGTGGGGGTATCATGATTTTGGAGGAAATTAATTGGGGCATATGTTAATTGAATAAACTATTCTGCATTTTAAATCTAATTTATATGTATTTAGCAGAATGACCGCTCTTCACACGGGGAGAATACGTTTCATATTGGACAATCAACTTAGGGGCCTCAAAAACTATGAATTCGACACTAATATCGGTCATTTTCAATTATTTTTACATGTCACCGTCTCCCGCCTTAGGAGTACTAATGGAGGATGAATTTGGACTTAAACGGCATCTGAAGTGTTTCTGTTTATCTCAGCGACTCCGAAAAGTATCTATGGATTCGACACTAATATTGGTCATTTTCGATCATTTTTATATATATCCTAAGTTGCACCGTTGAAGTGAAATGATAAAAATCATGTGACAAACATAGTCACTTTCATTTTTATTTATGTAGAAAATAGATTACTTGCTATTTGACTCGATAAAGAACATAATTCCTGCACCTTTTTCCTAACATTTTCTTTTATTTTAATCTTAATTTTTCCTGTGATTTCTTTCACATCTTATGACTTTTCTTTTTTGCTCTTATTGATCTTCATGTTGAACTTGCTGCTAAACAAGAGGTGATTAGCACTTCATTTATACTTGCTACTAGTTATTACTGTTATTATTATCTGTACACATGGTAATATAGTTCGCGTATCTAATCACGTGCATTTTCTGTTCATGAACAGTTATTCCTAGGCTGTGAGTGTCCTTAAAACATGGTGATATCATTCGCGTATCTAATCACGTGCATTTTCTGTTTATGAACAGTTATTCCTAGGCTGTGAGTGTCCTTGAAACATGGTGATATCATTCGCGTATCTAATCACGTGCATTTTCTGTTTATGAACAGTTATTCCTAGGCTGTGAGTGTCCTTAAAACATGGTGATATCATTCGCGTATCTAATCACGTGCATTTTCTGTTTATGAACAGTTATTCCTAGGCTGTGAGTGTCCTTGAAACATGGTGATATCATTCGCGTATCTAATCACGTGCATTTTCTGTTCATGAACAGTTATTCCTAGGCTGTGAGTGTCCTTGAAACATGGTGATATCATTCGCGTATCTAATCACGTGCATTTTCTGTTTATGAACAGTTATTCCTAGGCTGTGAGTGTCCTTGAAACATGGTGATATCATTCGCGTATCTAATCACGTGCATTTTCTGTTCATGAACAGTTATTCCTAGGCTGTGAGTGTCCTTAAAACATGGGATATCATTCGCGTATTTAATCACGTGCATTTTCTGTTTATGAACAGTTATTCCTAGGCTGTGAGTGTCCTTAAAACATGGTGATATCATTCGCGTATCTAATCACGTGCATTTTCTGTTTATGAACAGTTATTCCTAGGCTGTGAGTGTCCTTGAAACATGGTGATATCATTCGCGTATCTAATCACGTGCATTTTCTGTTCATGAACAGTTATTCCTAGGCTGTGAGTGTCCTTGAAACATGGTGATATCATTCGCGTATCTAATCACGTGCATTTTCTGTTTATGAACAGTTATTCCTAGGCTGTGAGTGTCCTTGAAACATGGTGATATCATTCGCGTATCTAATCACGTGCATTTTCTGTTCATGAACAGTTATTCCTAGGCTGTGAGTGTCCTTAAAACATGGGATATCATTCGCGTATTTAATCACGTGCATTTTCTGTTTATGAACAGTTATTCCTAGGCTGTGAGTGTCCTTAAAACATGGTGATATCATTCGCGTATCTAATCACGTGCATTTTCTGTTTATGAACAGTTATTCCTAGGCTGTGAGTGTCCTTGAAACATGGTGATATCATTCGCGTATCTAATCACGTGCATTTTCTGTTCATGAACAGTTATTCCTAGGCTGTGAGTGTCCTTGATTTCTTGTATTGCTTCTTCAATACAGAATTTAAACAAAATTGGTGACAGTGAGATTGAGTATCCTTGTATGACTCTTTTCTGAATTGTTATTTATTCTTTCTCTTCTTTTAGTTCGATTATTACCTTCTGTTATTTGTATTACAGGACTCCATATAAATTTATTCTTAATTCCTTCAGAATTTTGTACTTTATTCAGTGGTGCCCACCCCCCTTATGTCCATGACGCAACCCCCCGAATTGTCTATCCGTAGGTGTTCTTCCATGAAAAAATCTTCTTTTCGATTAATTTTACCCCCCCATCAAACATATTTATATAGATTTTTAACCCCCCCAAATATTTCAATGACGCGCTTTGCGTCATAGCCCCCCCTTCTGGGCACCCCTGCTTTATTTTTCATTCTAGATTACAAAATGCTTTTCCAAGTTCACAAATAAACTACGTAATTTTGATTTTCCCACTTGACTTCTGCCCTGTGTCGCATCACATCCGGTTCCCTATGAGACCTAGTAGATTCTGAAATTGAAACAAGATGAAAATGTTTCCGGAATGGCACGGAGAATTTTGAAAAGAAAAGCAGATGTTAAATTCAATATGAGGAGAGTTAGAGAAAAACTGGTGTGTGTCCAAAATACGAGTCATACTCAGAAATGGTACAAAACATTTCAACATTCACACTTTGAAACAGCGAAGAACAATACGGATCTTTCATTTTTACACAAATTTCTACATGGTAAAATTGACTGTCCCGATCTTACTTCGAAGATTCAATTGCATGTACCGTCAGGTAAAACCACGTAGGGAATAACATTACATTTTACTGCAAAAAGACAAGAACAAATATCCTCACTAAGTCGAGTACTATATAGAGGATGAGTGCTTCCTATCCTCTATATAGTACTCGACTTAGCTAATTGAAAAGACGTTTGGTGTAGATGTTTTTGGAATGTCGGAGGCAGTATATAAGAATAGACTTTAAAATATATGTGATAAGGAAAAGGTATAAATATGTAATCTTGGGCTCTGCGTAGCGTAGTCTCTAACGCTCTTGCCTGGGTTCGATTCCCGGTGGAGGCACTCTGTCAAAAAAAATTGTAAAAAACTTTTTCAGGCAGCTATCCTGAATAAGGTTTTCCTCATTCACACCAGGAAAATGTCGGGGTAGTACCTAACTTATAGGTCCCAGACCGCTTCCTTCCTTCCACAATCCTTTCTTCCTTCCAGGGCCGCCCACAGGGGGGATGTATGGCGCAAGCTGCCCCATTGAGAAAAATTTTGGGGGGGATTTTACTCTACTTTCGAACTAGCAATTTTACTGTCGGAATAGCATTAAAACACGATTTTGAGAAGCTAATTTTCAAAAATTTTCCGGGGTGAACCCCCGTACCCCCTGCTTCGATACTCGATGAATGAAGTACCGCGCAAATAGCCGTATGAAAGGAAAGGTTGGTTCGTTTTAAGAGAGAAGGGCCGCCCACAGGAGGGATGAATGGCGCAAGTTATGCCATCGAGAAAAAAATTGGGGAAGAATTTTACTCTAATGTCGAATAAGTAATTTTGCTGTCGTCAGAATAACATTGGAACACGATGCGATTTTTTTTTTTTTTTACATCTCGAGAATGAATCCCCCTACCCCCTGCTTAGAAACTATGAATGAAGTACGGTACCGCGCAAGTTGCTATATGAAAGGATGGGCTGGTCGGTTCATCGCTTTGTGTAGGTAATTTACCCATTTTCTGCTGGGAGCATTTATTTATTTCTTATTTATACCATGTACGACACTTAATAAGTAATGCTGTTCAATTGCTACATGATGTATAATAAATGAATTAATGATAATATTTTGTATAGTTTTCTGTTTGTGCGATTACATTTTCCAGGGCCTGCGGTAAACTGAAAACCAGCTCAAAAGTGGCATCACTTTGGGGGGGAGTGCGCCATCAGCTTTGGGGGGGATGGGAACCCCTGCTTCCTTCCCTTTCCCTGGATAATGTGCTCGCAGAGGGACGTCATCCCTTATACGTGACGGGCTAAATTGCCATAGATGCCGAAAGAACAGAAATAAAAATCCTAAATGTATAATCTTGTTCTCTAGGTAAATGTATTGATAAAGGAAATAAATGGAAAACAAATGTAGGGTAGTTATCTTGGAAATAAAATGACTAATGTTACATTCTTTCTTTTTCTTCTTTCCAGGTAAGCAATATTTTAGGCAAATCGACTTGTACTGTAAGTAATATTTATGATTTCTTGTTTTGTAATATCTAAATAATCGTGAATTAATTACTTTTCGACGTAATTTTGACATTAGAACAAATAATTAAAAGTACAACGATGCTTCTATTAGGAGACAGAAAAAAATAAATTTTCAATATTAATATACTAGGGTAAAATTTTAACAGGACCGATGTTGTACTATTGTCCTAGCTTGACCTAAAAGGTGTGTCCCGATCATCAACCTCCATTTTGCCAGTGTCGTCTCGCGCTGTACGGAGAACATCTCCTGAGGATACAGTGTTCTCGAATTGCCACTATGTTTCGTTTTGTTGTTATTGTTGTTGTGGTGGTTTTATATTTTTGCTGCTATTATTATTACCATTTAATTCGAATAATTGTCAGTACTCGTGTTATAGTTAGTTATTTATTTTATTTTATTTTATTTTATTTGATTGATTGATTGATTGATTTTCGCTCGTTATCTATGTCTTGTACGTTTTGCAACGTTGTTGGTGCACTTCTGCTGTTTCATTTTTCTTCAAATGTGTGTTCGGAACAGTGATGCCAGGTCCTCAAGTTAAAATTTCCCTAAAAATGTTCAAAAATTCCCTTTTAAAAAGAGATTTCCCTAATTATCGTCCACTATTATATATATATATATATATATATATATATATATATATATATATATATATATATATATATATATATATATATATATATATATATATATATATATATATATATATATTGGAGTAATAACAGAAGATCAAAAGCGTGCGTGAATGTATGTTGTGGAAATATGAGCACAGTATAATAATCCGCAATAATGCTCTCTTTAAACAATGATATATATATATATATATATATATATATATATATATATATATATATATATATATATATATATATATATAATATCATTGTTTAAAGAGAGTATTATTGCGGATTATTATATTGTGCTCATATTTCCACAACATACATTCATGCTTTTGATCTTCTGTTATTACTTTAATGTTATCTTGTATAATGACATCCTTGAAGCCAGGTCGAGGAAAAAAAAAATAACACTTTGTGTATGAAATTCTGGTAAGATGCCACCGTCTTTCGTCATACAGCCGCAGTGCTTAGTAACATAACATTTGTTGAAAAACTAAATTTCCCTACATTTTATCTCATACTCGTGAAATCTCCCTTTTTCCCTCCTTCAAAATGTCTTTGCTAAATCACCCTAAGCCACGGAAGATTTCCCTCAAACTAGCATCACTGGTTTGGAAGGCAGCTCCACAAATCGAACTCAATTCTTCCGATGCATCACACGTGAGGGAAAGCAGTCCTAGATTCATGTAGAGTCCAAGATTCACAAGTCGTCGCGGACTCTATATTTGTCAGACTGTTCTATATTTGATCTGCTATATTTGTCAGATGTGTTTTTGTTTTCTTTTTAATATAATGGCGGTTATAAAGTCCGGTATTATCTGTAAACTTATACAAACAGTCATTACCTTTAAACAGAACGTGTTCTGCATGCCTGTTGCAATTTTCAAATGTTTCACAATATTGCTTTGAATTCTCTTGAAATTGTAAGGATACAAAGGAGCTATTGCAGTGGTTATCCCAGCAAAAATGTGGTTGAATCTGTGTTGGTGAACGGTTGACCAACAGAAATACACCCTGTTTCAAAAAGAATATACGTATTTCGAATGCATATATCTATATATATAAAAGAGAACGTACAAAATTTTGTCCGCTCATCACGCTAATACGGCTGAACCAATTTCTTTCATTTTTGGGGGGTTATTAGGATTTGGACCCTAGATGGTTTTTATCATATCACTTTAATTTTTAATTACCAGTGTCTTGAGATAATTGACCATTCAAGTGTCCATAACGTACAAATCCTTTGTTATTAGTTCATCATAGGTAAAAATAAACGTATTTATATGCAACCCGCATGACCGTGTCACTCGGCGGGTTAACATAAATGACAGGCGATATACAGCGGAAAATAGCTTGAATCTTCTGTTTAAAATTTTTTAATTGATTTGCTTATTTTTACAGACACTTTTACAATATGCCAGCACCGGGATGACCGCAGCGAAGCGGGGCGGGTTAAGATAAATGACAGGCGATATAATGTTAAGATTTACTGCAATCTTCTATGGTTTTTATCATATCACTTGAAAGCGAAAAAGTAAAAATTATCTAAGTAACAAAGTTTATTGCGTTCCGGGGTGACCGCAGCGAAGCGGGGTGAACGCTGCTAGTTTATTAAAGTTTAAGACATACAAATATGAAATTTTACACGCATATTTACGAACCTCTCAAGTTCAAATTACAGTTCAAAGTTCAAACTACAGATGTTCAATATGTCCTCCATCAGCAACACGAACAATATCACATCGATACTCAAATTCCTCCCATACTCGGGCAAGCATGTCCTGCGTCACTGATGTTATGGCAGTACGGTTCTTCAACTTTTCCAGGTTCTGTGGGAGTGATGGTACATAAACGTTGTCTTTAACGAAACCCCACAAGAAGAAGTCACACGGTGTAATATCCGGCGACCGTGGAGGCCAGCTGAGACATGCTAAGTCTCCAGCTCCTTGACGACCAATCCAACGGTTCAGTAGAGTTTCATTCAAATATTCACGCATTTGTCGACTCCAGTGAGGGGGTGCCTCATCTTGTTGAAAAATGAAGTTGTCTTTGTGCAGCCTCGGAAACAACCGGTTTTGTAACATAGCGAGATACTACTGACTGTTAACCGTGTTTTCATTAAAGAAGAATGTGCCGTAAACAAATGATCGGGATATCGCACAAAACATATTGACTTTGGGCGAATCTCGTACATGTTCAATGACTGCATGTGGGTTCTGTAGGCCCCAAATTCAAACATCTTTTTGTTTAACTGACCACTAACACGGAAAGTCGCTTCATCACTGAACACGATGCGTTGTGCAAGAGTGTTATCATTGTCAATAACATCCAGAATCTCGTTACAAAATGCCACACGTTTGCGTTTGTCATTAGGACGCAGAGCTTGTAACAGCTGTAACGTATACGGATTCATAACCAACCGACGTCTCAAAACACGCCAAATTGTTGTTGTCGGCACTTTAACTCCCGACTGGCACGACGAGTTGATTTTGAAGGACTACGTTGAAAAGCAGTTTGAATTCGTGCAACATTTTCTTCAGGAACACGAGTGCGGCCAGAACTCTTTCCTTTACATACACATCCTGTATCTACAAACTGTCGATACCATCTGCGAATGTTTCACCCATTCGGAGGATCAATTTGGTACCTCAACCTGAAACGTCTTTGCACTGTAATCATAGAATTGCACTTCGCAAACTCGAGAACACAAAATGATTTCTGCTGCAGAGTCGCCATTTTAAACATATGACGGTTACTAAGCAAAACAGAAGACAACTGACATCTAGCGGCTATTAATATAAACTATACTATGTATTCGTTTCTCCAATAGCCGAGCCGAGGCGCAGCGATCGATAGTTTGGACAAAATAATTCTTCGCAATACGTACAATTCTTTTTGAAACAGGTTGTAGATACATTCTGGAAAATATTGTGCCAACGGTGACTTACAAACAATGGGTATGTAATTTCATTTCTAAAAACAAATTGACATACTCATTTGACTTACAATTTGGAAAAATACTGTGTAGGTATGACACCTCTACAGGTCGAGAAGGGGATGACATGTAAAAATAATCGAAAATGACATATTAGTATCGACTACATAGTTTCCGGAATCGTTGAGATTAATAGTAACACTCCCAATACCGTGCGAGCACAACTTTATTCTCCATCGTCGTGAGGGGTTAGTGGGCGACGGGTGTGATAACTAACATGTACAAAATGACTGATATTAATATAAATTTGATACACTGAGAAAAATCCGTTCTCCGGACAGCAGTATATTCTACAAATATACGGAATCCTCTTGCTTACTTTGGGGGGCGCGGTGGCTCAGTGGTAGAGCGTTCACCTCCGGTGCTTGGGGTCCCTGGTTCGATACCAGCTCGCGCCGTGTGGACTTTGTAGTGGACAAACACCGTGCTTGTGGGTTTTCTCGGGGTACTCCCGTTTCCTCCTACTTTCTTCATTCCACCATTTCACTCATCTTTCATCATCACCGTCTCCTTTAGCCTAACCGGCATAACCGTGGGACGTAAAACTTAAAGATTTCATTTCATTTTTTCCCTCTTGCTTACTACAGAAATCAGTGCGGATCACGTGTTATCCGTATGCTACATAGACACTGCCCTTAGGTGTTACATCATGCCGTTGCAGGATGTCTGATATCTAACAGCCTTCCTTCTATTACATACATATATGTATGTTATATACGTCTATTTGTATGTGCGGTACTGACCTCCTATATTGTTTCATACGGAAAGTACGTACAAATGGAACACTTATACAGAGAGTATTATAAAACATGCGTTTTCAGTTATATAATTATTTGCTGTACGTTAAGACCAAAAACTACAGGAATTACAAATGTAACATACGATTTTATGTACACCACATACAATTTTCTTCTCAATGTAGTTTTCGGGGTTGCTGAGAGGAATACTCCAGATGACGCTCAAGTCCAACTTTAGCCCCCCATTGTCATAGGGGTTGGGGGCGTGAAAAGTAATATATGTCCAAAATGACTGATATTAATATTAAATTAATACTTTTCGGAATCGCGGAGATAAATAGTAAAACTCTCGACGCCGTTGAAGTCCAACTTAAGCCCCCATCGTCATGGTAGTTGGTGGAGGGACATGAAATATAACATGTCCAAAATGACCAATATTAGTATTGAATTTATAGTTTTGGGGGTTGCTGAACTGATTGGTGACAGTTCCGATGATATTTAAACCCAGATTTTGTCAAGAATTGACGTGGCGGCTAATTCAGGAACTGACATGGGGCACGCAGAAGGCTTTGCTGTTCGGAATTTATTTATTTATTGCACTCATATTGACAGGGGAAACACAGGTTTTTATTATTTATTTATTTTACGATATTGATAGTGGTGCAAACATTGTTTATATATTTCACTGATATTAACAGGGGCAACACCAAGGCGTTGCTCTTCCTTATTTATTTACTTCACTCATTTCTTCATCTTCAAATATGATATATTGGATAAACCTTATCCTCCCTATGCGAAGAACGGGTATTTCAGCTAGTAAGACTACAAGAAAAATATAAGAAAGATCTTTGTAAGACTATACGATTACAAGAAAGATCTATAATACTATAAGACTATAAAACTTCAAGTAAGATCTATAAGACTAAAAGCTACAAGGAGATCTATAAGATTATAAGAAAGTTGAATAAGACTATGTAAAAAGATCTATAAGACTATAAAGAGATCTATAAGATTATAAGACTGTAAGAAAGATCTATATTGTGCCGTGAAGTGCCACTATGTGCCGTGGCGTGGAATCATCAGTTTGTAGCTCAGAATAATCTCTAAATACTTAAATAAATGTAACAATTGGGAATGAAACTGATGCCCAACACGGTATTTAACTGTAAAAGTTATGGTTGAATTTAAATAAAATTCAAATGTTTCAATTCTATAAGAATGACTAGTTGAAGGAGAGGTGAGAGATAGAAAGGTTTAAACTTTGAAACAAAGGATGAGCACTATCCTGAATATTAATATTGGACTAGTGTCGTCCTCATCATCTAGTCGATGGATGGATTTCCCTGGAAAAAACTGGATACGCTGGAATCAGCCAACAACTGGATCCCAATCCTGTTGTGCTGCCAGGGTCGTCGAGTCCTCTTGTCACGATGTATCTTCAACGATGTTCTCCTTCATTTCCATTCCACTAGTCAGGTGTCTAATTCAAGTGAATCTGGGTCGATGAACCTACAGAATGGTATTTCCAAGACATGGAGTTGGAAGATCTCCTATAGTGCGCTGTGTTTCTCACGATCCTGCACGTATCCAAACTTCATGACGAATACCCCTTTGTGGATATGTCCTCCGTGGTTTTGTTTAACAGAAAAACGATGAGTCTTACATTCAGTCAACTAGGAAGCATCAGGCTAGGCGGAAGGGAATGCACAAAAGCAGGAAGGGAACTAGTCGTGTTTATTAGCAGTATCAATAATGACCATTAAGAAATACATGTTTGGAAATGTACATCATAAATAAAAGTTTTGTTTCGTTGGAATTTAAGAGTTCATCATTCTGTTAAAATTTAGTTGTGGATAAACGTAATTTGATAAAATAACAAAACTGAATTTAACAAATTGAATCAATAATTCACACAATTATACATTATTTCACAGTCACTTCACAATATGACTAAAGTCTTTAAGAATACGTATAAAACTATAAGACTACAAGAAAGATAAATGTAAAAGTGATCAATGATGGCCATAAGACTGAAAGAAAGGTCTATAAAACTATAAGAAAAATCTATATATGACTACGAGAAAGATCTATAAGAATATAAGAAAGAAATATAAGACCATAAGACTACAAGAAAGATCTATATGACTACAAGTCTACAAGGAAGGTCTATAAAACTATAAGAGCAATAATTATGAGACTATAAGACTACAAGAAAGATTTATAAATCTGTAACGATATGAGAATCACTTGTTTTACATTCAAAACAAACTCATAAAATTTACATTGAGAATAGGGTCCGCAAGAAAAATGTATATACGCTTTGTCAACTTGTATCAGGATACCGTCATTGACTATTGTTCTGAAATTTATGTATGTTGTTGTATGGTTTTTCGGCATTGTCGGCATTGTGAACTGTTTTCAGTTGTGACGCTCGAGAACCTTCGCTAAAAGATTACAGAGGTACGTTCATAGGTCTCCATTGATACATTGACCGCTGTAGTTGCAGCGACCCTCTCGTCGTTCCATGCGCCTCAAGCTTATCAGCAATGCGTTTGATTGTTAGGCGAGTTGGTGGTTTAGTACCAAACTTCCCTCTCCACTGATCCTGCACTTCGATGACATTCCCAAACCTGATAAAAAACACTTCAAAACGTACTTACGTTGCTCGAACGTCAAGTGCTCCTGCCATTGTCTTATCTCACTAACCGTGCTGACAGTACCGACATCTGTTGAGCGGAAAACCGTTCTATAACGTAATTCTGACAGCAATTGACAATGTCGACATCTGTTGGCCGAAAAAAACACTACAACATACTTAAATTTCAGAACAATTGTCAATGCTAGTATCCTGATACAGGGTGACAAAGAGTGTACACATATTTCTAGTGGATTTTATTGTTAAAGAAATTATGAATTGTTGAAGAAATTTGTTTTAGCGATATAATCACATGTTTGGTTTAAAGTATATTTTCATTGCTTATTTCCATCCAGTTCTTGTGGTTTTTGTGTATTTTGATGTCTTTTTTATTAATATAGTGCGATCGAATATCCAGTTATAGATAAAGAATTTTTTTGTTGTTTGTTTTTAGGAGGAAAGAGAAGATATATTAGCTGAAAAAAAGGAAATCTTGGCAAAATATCGTATAGAACTTGCAACATTGCTATGCTCTTCCAGAACTGTGGGTTGAGAGTGCTCTCTCTCGTTAGCGAATCGAAACTTGATGGGAGTTCTATCGTCTGTCTGAATTCAGGAACTGAAATGAAAAAAAAAAAAAAAAAAGCTTTATTTATAATGTAGAGGCTTTTACCAATGAAAAAGAGAACAACAGAAAGTTGTTTTAAATTTCCCGAGAAGCCACTGCTGAACATGCAGAAGAAAAGGCAGATTTAAGATTCACGAAAAAGCAAGACGAGGGAGAAGATTAGATCCTGAAGTCAATACTTTGAAATCTATGGTTTAATAAAATAAAAGCAGGAATGAAGCTAAAACCTTTATCTGTTACTGGTTGCTGACAGTTCCACAAGTTAAACGAAAATCTTACGGCGCAAAATTTAGAAAATATAATGTGAAAACGATACTGAAGCCAATCATTTACCTATGGGAAAAGGATTTCTTTATTTGCATTAAACACGTAATACAACTGAGGATCTTATTACTTTTTATTTATTTATTTAAATAATACGAAATTTTAAAAAAAATATACACTGACATATGTCGGATAATTATAACGTTTTTTTAAAGAAAATACTGTACTACTAAATGAAATGTTTTTTATTGTTAATATATTCACCTTGTCCAAAAAATAGGCCTACACATCAGTGCCGTAACAAAACTCTTCTGGGTCCCGGTGCAAGAGGATACTTGCACCCCACTCCCCCACAAGCGATCTAATTTTTCAATATAATCGTAAAAGCAGCAAACAATATTGCAAACACACAACTACACAGAAATACTTTTCTTCAAAGCAGTGGTTCTCAATCTAATTCCTATCACGATCCCCATTTTATCACATCCTCTTGCCAACGATCCCCTTTTTCTGGTTTGTAATAAGCTTGTGTGGGATTTTTAATATATCTATTGCGGAGATCTTATGATATCCATCTATTTCTATAATAGTAGAGATCATTTTTTTGGTATATAGTGGATACAGTAACTTCTCTAAGAGCGAATGGATTAAAACCAAATTTGGTCAGTTCACTCATATTACAAATATCAAATCCGATCCTCTTTAATTTAAATTGATTTTTAAACAACTCTGCACTTGTTGAAGATATTTAATAGACCTATTTTTGTTGTTCTAAACAGTATGTATAAAAATAAAAATATGCCTATCAGAACAAAATTCAAAATAATAATTATTTTCCGGTATTAGATTATAAGTACATTTATCTCTTCCGCTTATCTTCGCGACTCCCATGAAACCCCCTCCAAAGTAATCTTAAAAAATAGAATAACATAAGATAGAATTCACAATTTACGATAATTTTACAGTGCTTTTAAAAAGCACAATACCATATCAATCGTGCAAAGTAAGTGAAATATGGTATTTACAGGTTATTTACAGAGACGAACATCATGATTAAGAAATAAAAAGGAATATCAGGGTTGTTGCACAACTGCTGAAACAGTTTCAAAATAAACTTATTGTAATGGATTCAAATATTCAAACATGCAAGGTACCTTACAATACAACAAAAATTTAAAGTCGTTTCAGAAAGCTTTTTCTCCTAACTTTACCATCAGCAAAATCTGAAACAATCTTGTCTATGTTCAGTCTTGAAGTTTGTTTTCATTCTACTTTTAATATAGCAACATTTGTTGACTTTTTTTTTTTTTTTTTTGTAAGGTATTACTAGTCAAGTAGATCTTTATGAACTTGAATTTCCAGATCGAGCATTCAGCAGAAGCCACACTTACTGGATTTGTTAGAAAAATTACACACAAGCCCTATTTAGGTAAGTGCTATTCTGTGCTCGAGCACAGGGCGGCAGAATTTAGGGGACGGCAAAATTTTGGATTTTTTTACAATTCCATATTTTATTATTACAATGATAAGAGTAAATATTTAAGAAATTCAATCATAATGCAAGTGAAATTATAAAATATAAAAATTACTTAAGAATTAATTGAATGTATTTTCTTTGGACAGTAAATTAAAACCTACATGAATAAATTACATGTCAGTGTTGAGAGAATGTATCCCCCATGAATGAGTGGTTAAATTCGTTGCCTTGTAATCAAGGGTTGCCGAGTTCTATTCCTGGTGGGGACACAAGTGGTTCGGATCCCAAGTTAAGCCGTAGGTCCCGTCCTTAGTACATCATCATCATCCCATAAAAGGCAACGGTAAACTACCATGGGTTCACCTTCCCCAGAGATTTTTGGGTCAAACACCTACCTTCAGGCAGAACACATCGTAATCATCATTGAGAAAATTAGGCCATTTAAAATTACGTTGTAACTTTTGTAAGTTGTAATACCTAAACTGCTACTCAACAAGAGCTGATATGTTTGCAAAATCACGGCTTGTTTCCTTGCTTGAGTCATAAGTTTGTGCGGGGTGGGGGAATTACAAATCATTTAGAGCACATGAGCGCACAATATATAGATACGGGCTTGATTACATATGCGGTAAGCACAACAGGAAAATGTGTAGAATACACATTCTCCACTAAGAAGAAAGCTATTTTCGAAGGTTACCCATTTTAGCCCTATTATAATATCTGAATATCAGTATTTCCCGTGAAAAATCTGAGCTTACATCACTACTGTACTTTGTAGCAAAGTAATATCAAGATTTCTGGTCTTCCTCAGATACAGACAACAATGTTGTTGGGGCGAGAAAAGAAAAGCTATTGAGCACTTCAGTCATTCCGTGGAAACGGGTGCTAACAATACATCCAGACCAGAATAGGATAAAATACAGTGACACGAAATATATCTTCCGATACATCTAGTCGACTATCTTTAGCCAGTTCATCAAAATATTTCTTTGCAAACATTTTGTGTTTCTCTTGAAATGTTTCTGAAGTACTCAATTCCGAGCACAGGTCTTTCGTGGATTTTACAAGCTCGTCATACTTTCCCCGCAGATCTTTCATTTGCTGAAGTGATTTCTTCAGATTTCTCTGCAGAGCAATACCAGAAGACTGCAAACTTTTGGAAGTTACATACATTGATATTATAATCTTTTTTTTTTAATGTCTCACCTGTTCTCAAGTCTTTTTATTATTATTATTATTATTTTTACTTAGACATAATGCGGTAAGGAATTTTTGAACATCAGCAATTCCGTCTTCAATGCAGCTAACAGGTTTTGTTTCCCACCTAGTTATACATTGTTTTGTTAGTTTTTTTCTTTAATTTTGAAGCAATTTCATCAACAAGAGCTAAAAGAGACCATCTAGGAGCACTAGAACTAAAAAAGGAAAATATATTGAAGAGTATATATATATATATATATATATATATATATATATATATATATATATATATATATATATATATATATCCTATGTGAACTTGTTTACAAACAAATCCACGCATCAAGTGTTTATAAACACCACCTCGTGCTTCATCAAGAGGAACTTCCACCAGGGGGACCTGCAATCACCTGCAGACGACGTTTAGCCCCTCCCACGGAGCAGAAGACGAAATTGAAGCAGCAGCGCCAGCGCCACCGCCACCCAAGGGACGCTATAAATTGGACAGAAGAATCCAGCTCAGTACCAGTTTTCTGGTGACCCTCCTTTAGTCTGCTACGGGACTTTTGGAGTAACGTAATCCGAGACCTCTAGTCTGCTACGCGACTACGCCTATCCTATCTCCTGGCTTAGCCTGCTACGGGGGTCTGTTGGCCACTTAACCCGCCTCTGCTTGCTACGCAGCATTGGTTCCACTCCTCTTAGCCTGCTACGGGGCTCTGTTGGAAATCCTGTCTGCGACCTTACGGTCAAAGACCACCTATACTCACCCTGATTCTAGAGAAATCAATTTGTATAGTATTTTTGTAAAAATACTTTTATAATAAAAATACTTGTAGTGGGAGTCGATTCCGGACGCTGTTTTTATTAACAGCTCTACCTCTTCCTTATATATGAGACAAAACTACACAAAGTTTTACAATATATATATATATATATATATATATATATATATATATATATATATATATATATATATATATATATATATATATATATATATATATAATGGAAACGTATGTGGAGACTTTTGCAGCATCGGCAATTAAGATTCAGATTATGCGCACAGCAATGAACGTACGGAGCGTTTGGAGTAGTATTACTAATTCTTGCTTGTAAAGCACTATAAACTCCGCTCATTACTGATGCTTCATCAAATCTCTGCCCTTTGCACCGTTGTATGTCGATTTGGTTGCTGAGTAAAATTTTACCAACGAGATGTTCATAGTTCTCCACATAGGAAACAAATAACAGAATATAAGTATTCAGTAATAATCAGGTTAGCATCAGCTACTGGGCT
Source organism: Thermobia domestica (assembly GCF_964235325.1). Taxonomy (NCBI): domain Eukaryota; kingdom Metazoa; phylum Arthropoda; class Insecta; order Zygentoma; family Lepismatidae; genus Thermobia; species Thermobia domestica. The sequence continues at coordinate 298,074,651 of NC_137457.1, read as the reverse complement.
TCGGGGCCCCCAAAACAGAAAAGAATGTTACCAAAATTGCTAATAATCTAGAATTTCAAAGTGGTTATTTCTCACACATAAGAAACGAATAAGAGAATATAAGTTCTTATTCAATACTGAGTAATAAACGGTGTCAGTGGGTCCCTAGTTTTGGGGGCTCAAAAACAGAAAACATTTTACGAAAATACTCATAATCTAAAATTTCAAAATGATTATTTCTTCCATATAAGAAATAAATAATAGAAAATAAGTATTCAGTACCGAGTAATAAACGAGTTTAGCGAGGATCCCTGGGCTTGGGTACCCCCTCCCCCAAAAAAGTTACGAAAGTTGTAAGTATCTAGAATTTCACCACAATGATTATTTCTTACACATAAGAAATGGTCCTATAGCTTTGGGGGGCCCCAAAACAAGAAATATGTAACTAAAATTATTGTCAATTTTAACACTGACAATGATTTTTTCCAAAAAAGATGAAGTAGAGTAATAACAATATAAAAAGTGAATGACAATATAAGCAGTCAGTACTGAATAATAAAAGGGTTCAGCGAGGACTCTAGGCTTAGGGGCCCCAAAAATAGGAATAAAAATTACTAAAATTGCCGGCAATTTTAAAATTGACAATTATTTTCTCTCGCACATAAGAAATGAGTAATAAAATATAAGTATTCAGTAGCCTACTGAATAATTAACGGGCTCGACGGGACCCCTAGACTTGGGGGCCCCGGTGTATTGCACCGCTTGCACCGCCCATTGTTACGGTACTGCTACATATTTAAATCAATAATGGTTGTCACATGCTTAGACGATCACTGGAGTAAAGAATTAAGATCTCAAAATTATAGGGTTAGATTACTCAGAGATGGGATTATCCTAATTATAAAGAAGAAACATGCCAGTTTGTGCTCATATTATCCTGGAATGGGATACTACCTTGCTTAAATGATTTGTTATGTTGGTTGTTGAAATATAAGGGACACAATGAAAGTTACTTATAATAAATGATAAACGTCTCAGTGTGCCACGCTATTTATTTCTAATAGCAAACAGTCACGATGATAGATGTCGCTACGTGTACTATCACTTTACTGTCTGATGCTAATAAATGGCGCTACGTGTACTATCACTTTCTTGTCTGAAGTTAATAGATGTAGCTATGTGTAGGTACTATCACTTTCCTCTCTAACGCTAATACATGTCGCTACGGATGCTATCACTTTGCTGTCTGACACTAATAGATGTCGCTACGTGTACTATCACTTTCAAGTCTGACTATAATAGAATTGCTAACTGCGAGATTGTAGTGTACGACAAAGTCTTTGAATAACTGCATGAAAAATTAGGGATGCGCACGAGGCGAGTCGAGACAGGATTTTCCTGACAAAATTCGAGTCGAGACACGGCTCTTTCAATACAGAAATATACATTTTTCGAGTCGAGACATCACTTTTACAGCACATTTTCGAGACGAGACAACCACAAATCTTGTCTCGTGCGCATCCGTATGAAAAATCTTTCTTTCAGGTTGTCCTTTAGGCTAAGGGAGACGAATGATTAAGGCAAGTGAATGATGATGGAAGCATCGGTGGAGTAAGAATGTGGGAGGAAACTGAATTACTTCGAGGAAACCCACGGACACGGTCTTATCCAACACAAACTTAGTTGGTCGGGTATCGAACCAGGGACCTCGCACACCAAAGATAAGCGTTCTACCACTGAATCACCGTGCCCCTTAACTGCATGAAAAAACATGGTACGGAGTTTGAAGTAGTTGGCGGGCAAACTCAATAAATAAATAAACCCTGATAAAAGACAGTAAAAAATGGATCACGCAAGACTTAGGTCCTACAGTTATGAATGAATGGACTTGCCTTTATACGTAATTAGGGTTAAACATATCTAAATGTTTTCGCCTAGATATTTATGCAACCCAGAACTCTTAAATGTTGTGAGGTTTGCATAGTAGCGTTACGAGAAACGTACTGTATTAATTATGATTGAATGAGTTTATGGATAGTCACCATTAAAATCATCGTCACCCGTGAGCATATTAACGGATTGGCTCTCGTAACGAACTCGGCCTAGATAATGGCTCTATCTATCTACTACGAAAAACAGAATACAAAAATTCGCTTTCGTTCAAAACAAGGACATCACATGGAGAGGGTAATTGTGTAAAAAAAAAAAAAAAAAAAATGAAATTTTTGAGTTTTACGTCCAACGGTTATGCCGGTTAGGCTTAAGGAGATGGTGATAGATGAATGAAATGGTGGAATGAAGAAAGTCGGAGAACCCCGAGAAAACCCACGCACACGGTGTTTGTCCACCACAAAGTTCACTTGGCGGGAGCAGGGTTTGAACCCGAGACCCGAAGCATTAGAGGTGAACGCTCTACCACTGAGCCACCGCGGCCCCAGGTAATTGTGTAGAAAAGTATATGATTTTTAATAAATTATATATAATATACTATTTAAAAAAATGAAACTTGTGTAGATGGACACTCTTGCCCCCTTTCTGACAAAACTTGAAATGACGGTGCTAGTTATTTTATGGAGTAACGACAGAAAGACGGATTTATTAACATACAAGGTCCATTAGCGCGATTCTAACAAATTTGTTAAATGTAAGAAGTTAGTGCTTTTAATTAAGCATAATAATTTTAATATATAGTCAGAGGCGGATCTAGAAGATAAAAATGGAGGAGGGAGCCAGAACCCAGACTATCATAAGTGTATTATGATAAACTTCCAAAATAGATAAATAATTGCTTCAATTATTTTTGTCAGTCAGAAACTGGGGGCCTAGAGTCCCCGGCCCCGGGTTAGATCCGCCACTGTCTATAGTGTACAGCAGGCCGAAATCTTTGTTGTTAACGACTAGTTTTAGACAGTGGCGGTTTTAAGGGGTAAGCCAGGTAGGCACGGGCCTACCTAAAAATTTTGAAAAATACATAAACGCTAAAAGGTACAATACGAATCAAAAAACCTGCAACATGAAAGTTTAAGTTCATTGTGAAACTACGCCAACAACATAGGCAACCAACCTAACGTCTTTGTGGCACTGATCACGCCAGGATAACCTTCGGCTTCGTCCCCCTGCACACTTCGTTTGGAGCAAGAAATGCATAGACCACGTGACTACAAACCACAAATTTCTCACAAGATGGAGTAATAGATTGAGGTTCTTCTCATTTTACATCCTCAGTTTTAAAGAGAGAGAAAGAGAAAAAGGTCAACGTGATAAAAACTAAATAAAGAGGAATATATGAAATATAAAGGAAAAGAAAACGTGCGCATATATTGACAAATGACACATGCACTTCAAAGGAGACCATCTCAAATTTTGTTATGAACCATATATAATAACTGTGAGAATCAGCAAACCACAAAGACATAATTACACACAGTAAGTGTTATACAACACATATTTATTTAAACAAATAAAAATGCTTGCAGAAAGCTGAAAATGTCTTTAAAATCTCAACCATAACTGAAACAAGAGATTACTTCTCTATTGTTTTTCTTCGTAGCATCCATCTACATGGAGAAATGAGAAAGAGATAAGATCTTAAGAGATTCGCACGTATACAATATCGGAAACTGCTAAATGGAAAAAAGTACCGTCTTTGGGTGGGATTCGAACCCAGAACCATAGTGTTAGAAATCCAACACTCTACCAATGTAGCTAGTCTGACAGTAATACCCTGTTCCTCCATCATTACCTATGAAAGATGGAATGGAGTCTGCAGAAAACTACGTCTAACATGTCCACGACAGACCGCCTATAACCTATGTCTAATTGGTACTTAAAAAAGCTAGTTCTACACGTGCATAGAAAAGTAAAATCAAATGAGTAGTTAGTACACATCACTTTGTCTGTCTCACTCTATCTCTGACTATAGAAATAGAGGAAGAAGAAAAAAAATATAGAGGTGAGAACACAGGAAGAACAAGCAAAAATATAAGTTGCAGGAAAATGAATATCAAGGAGAGAGAGAGAGACATAGAGACAGAGAGAAAAATAGAGGGAACGGAGCAAATGATTTAATATACATCGGAAAAGAAGATTCACAACTGTGCTATACATTTAATGTATTGAATACTCTGCAGGCCCGTATCCACGGGGGGGGGGGCTAGGGGGGCCGCCCCCCCTAAACTTTGGCTGGCCCCAATAAAGGTTTCACGATAGGCTTGCAAATAAACTATAATATGGTGATGAAGTATAATATGATTGGGTCGGGCTCCCCCTAACTTCGGCCCCCCCCCTAAATTTGTGGGCTGGCTATGGGCCTGATACTCTGTTTCTTCTAAATTGCTTGCTAGATGACAAATATTAATTTGTAAAAACGTAGCAAATGCCCGCGTTGTCTTGTTTTCTTACTATTTCAGTAATAGTGGAAAACGTGGTTTATGCAACATAATAAATTACTAATTTTCCCACAACAACCATGTAGATGTTGTTGATGATTTTGAGTTTAACGTCCGTTCAGCAGCGAGATTATATGAGACGTTGACCTACTTATTAACGTGGAATCCGAACCATATGAGCTGCTGCCGGGAATCGAAGCAACCATGTACTGTTGGTAAGAAATTTCTAAGCAAAAGAAAAAACTGATCAGCAAAATACATAAAACGATAGTCCTGCAAACTATTACTTAAAGAGAATTTATTGTAAAATCAATACATCCATGTGGCGGTATATAGTCGTAAAGTGATGAAAACTTAATATTAAACTGTCGATCACATTGTTTTACTTATTTGAATTCAATGTCGTATAGATTCGGTTTTAGCTCTAGATTTCAGCGTTCTCACTTCGATTCTTAACTTGTTGGAAATATGCATTAATCGAAATTATAAAAACATACGAAATTTAACTAGCTAAAAGAAGAGAATAACATAAAAATCCGGATTAGAGTACGTCGTCGCCAACATGTGCTTTTATTTCAGGGAGCATAAAGTCGAGAAGATCAACATTTTTTTTACCATTAAATCGGCCTATAATTCGATGGATACCACCTAACCTGTAGTCTCGCATATCCATCCCCAACAGTGAATCGTCACATGACCCATTCGCGCTGAACGGGCCATATATTGTGGATCAAACCGTCTTCCAGATGGGCGATACACACGTGTTGGCCCAAAATTTCCAGTGGAAAATATTTTTTCATCTGTAAAGACAACAGTGTCCCAGTGACAAGTAATATATAGCTCTGCAAACGCCAGTCTATCGACTTTGTGATCTTCTGTCAATCTCTCCTTAACAGCAGCCCGGAAGGACCTTAAGCCTGCGGCCCGAATTCGCCGTCGGACTGTAGTTACATAACCTGGAAAGGCGGTAGACTGTTGCAGTTTTCGGGCACACATGAAAGGCTGTCGACAGCATTGATCAACTAATCGTTGGTCTTGTGTCGGTGAGGACACTCGTGGCCGACCACTTCCAGATTTTCGAGTTAGGCTTCCAGTTTCCTCATATTTTTTCCACCACCTGAACGCTGTTGCACGATGCACGCCTAATCGAGCGCCTGCTTCAGGAACACTCAATCCCGCATGTTCAATTAGAGCGATAACACTCTCGCGTACAGAATGATCATATTGCGCCATCCTTACACACCAAAGTAAAAGTACTAGAACGTCTTTGAATATAGGATAATGCAACATATTGCTATACATGACGTCGTATTATGAAAGGCATGCGTAGAAGAAGTAGATGTGCCTGTAATCAACTGTTGTTGCACGCAAAAATACTCACTCACTGTTAGTAACAAAATATTTTCCATTTTTTTAAATCCAATACATTAGAATATAGTAGCAGTTACTATTTTTTAAGAACATAACTTCCATCGAGTGGTGGGCATAAACAAAAACTCGTAACTATGCAACAGTTAACTTCCATCAAAACCCACGAAGCACTTTACAGATTTAATCTGATTTATTTGTGCAATTTAGATACATATAAGATTACAACTTGTCCGGGAAATTTGTTTATACTCGTCTAAAACAGTTCTATTCTATTATTCGCCACTCGTATACATTATATGACAAACAACAAAACAGAAACAAGTAAAGTGCAACTACTATAGACAATATTTATCAAAACGTATTAGAGGATTAAGATATAGCCGAGCGGTTTAGTAGAGTAGTCTACTACCTCCGCCTTCTCGTGTTCAAACCCACCTGAGGTTTGTGTCTATTCTCTGTTTTTTTTTTTTCTTGTGCTTTCACAACGAACGTTTTTTCTATAATTCCTATAAGCTATGACTTGCAAACCCTAAAGAAAATACACATGTTTATTGTAATACTCTAATCCGGATTTTTATGTTATTCTCTTCTTTTAGCTAGTTAAATTTCGTATATTTTTATAATTTCGATTAATGCATATTTCCAACAAGTTAAGAATCGAAGTGAGAACGCTGAAATCTAGAGCTAAAACCGAATCTATACGACATTGAATTCAAATAAGTAAAACAATGTGATCGACAGTTTAATATTAAGTTTTCTAATCACTTTACGACTATATACCGCCACATGGATGTATTGATTTTACAATAAATTCTCTTTAAGTAATAGTTTGCAGGACTATCGTTTTATGTATTTTGCTGATCATTTTTTTCTTTTGCTTAGTAATTTCTTACCAACAGTACATGGTTGCTTCGATTCCCGGCAGCAGCTCATATGGTTCGGATTCCACGTTAATAAGTAGGTCAACGTCTCATATAATCTCGCTGCTGAACGGACGTTAAACTCAAAATCATCAACAACATCTACATGGTTGTTGTGGGAAAATTAGTAATTTATTATGTTGCATAAACCACGTTTTCCACTATTACTGAAATAGTAAGAAAACAAGACAACGCGGGCATTTGCTACGTTTTTACAAATTAATATTTGTCATCTAGCAAGCAATTTAGAAGAAACAGAGTATCAGGCCCGTAGCCAGCCCACAAATTTAGGGGGGGGCGGCCGAAGTTAGGGGGAGCCCGACCCAATCATATTATACTTCATCACCATATTATAGTTTATTTGCAAGCCTATCGTGAAACCTTTATTGGGGCCAGCCAAAGTTTAGGGGGGGCGGCCCCCCTAGCCCCCCCCCCCGTGGATACGGGCCTGCAGAGTATTCAATACATTAAATGTATAGCACAGTTGTGAATCTTCTTTTCCGATGTATATTAAATCATTTGCTCCGTTCCCTCTATTTTTCTCTCTGTCTCTATGTCTCTCTCTCTCTCCTTGATATTCATTTTCCTGCAACTTATATTTTTGCTTGTTCTTCCTGTGTTCTCACCTCTATATTTTTTTTCTTCTTCCTCTATTTCTATAGTCAGAGATAGAGTGAGACAGACAAAGTGATGTGTACTAACTACTCATTTGATTTTACTTTTCTATGCACGTGTAGAACTAGCTTTTTTAAGTACCAATTAGACATAGGTTATAGGCGGTCTGTCGTGGACATGTTAGACGTAGTTTTCTGCAGACTCCATTCCATCTTTCATAGGTAATGATGGAGGAACAGGGTATTACTGTCAGACTAGCTACATTGGTAGAGTGTTGGATTTCTAACACTATGGTTCTGGGTTCGAATCCCACCCAAAGACGGTACTTTTTTCCATTTAGCAGTTTCCGATATTGTATACGTGCGAATCTCTTAAGATCTTATCTCTTTCTCATTTCTCCATGTAGATGGATGCTACGAAGAAAAACAATAGAGAAGTAATCTCTTGTTTCAGTTATGGTTGAGATTTTAAAGACATTTTCAGCTTTCTGCAAGCATTTTTATTTGTTTAAATAAATATGTGTTGTATAACACTTACTGTGTGTAATTATGTCTTTGTGGTTTGCTGATTCTCACAGTTATTATATATGGTTCATAACAAAATTTGAGATGGTCTCCTTTGAAGTGCATGTGTCATTTGTCAATATATGCGCACGTTTTCTTTTCCTTTATATTTCATATATTCCTCTTTATTTAGTTTTTATCACGTTGACCTTTTTCTCTTTCTCTCTCTTTAAAACTGAGGATGTAAAATGAGAAGAACCTCAATCTATTACTCCATCTTGTGAGAAATTTGTGGTTTGTAGTCACGTGGTCTATGCATTTCTTGCTCCAAACGAAGTGTGCAGGGGGACGAAGCCGAAGGTTATCCTGGCGTGATCAGTGCCACAAAGACGTTAGGTTGGTTGCCTATGTTGTTGGCGTAGTTTCACAATGAACTTAAACTTTCATGTTGCAGGTTTTTTGATTCGTATTGTACAATAAAGAGTCAATACTTTTCCACCATTTATATTAGTAGTAGATAATTATTTAACAAATAGCACAAACCACTACTGTAAAAGTAATTTCCTGCTGTCATTAATCAATCAAATGTGTATATAGGCCTATGTATCCATAAACGAGGGAGCGGGCCTGCCCAAAATTAAAATCCTAAAGCCACCATTAGTTTTAGACTCAATGAAAGCTTTGTTTTGTGTCACATGATAATTCCCTGTAGCTTAAAAGGGACGAATGATTAACGCAAGTGAATCTTGATGGGAAAAGAATATGGGAGGAAAAGAGAATCCACGAACACGATATTGTACACTACAAACCAGGGGCGAATCCAGGATGGACTTCTAAAGGGAGGGCGGTGGGTTGTAATACTGCTACTTAGTGCTACTTTTAAGAGCTCCAAACTCAGGGATTGGTTTAATTTATATATTAAAAAAATAAAAAAACTTTCTTCTTCTGGGGGGTAATCGCCCCCTGGATCCGCCACTGCTACAAACTCATTTGTTCTGGGATCGGACCAGGAACCCTCGCACAAGAAGTGAGCACATTATCACAGACTGAGGCTCTTAATTATTAAATTTTAATAATTTGCTTTCAGGCATATTTATTCTATTTTTATTTATTTATTTTTTTTTTTAAATGAAGACCTTTGTCATATGTGTTTAGCACTTCAATAAATAATTTATTGATAAAATAGATGGGTGAATTAATTCTGCTGAAGCAAAATCCAAAATGCTATAAGAAAGTTTTTGATGTTTGTAAAAATGGAAAATAGGGTTCAACGCTTCCACTTCCGGTTTGATCTCTGTCTTGTCTCCCATCATAAAACATAATTATGGTAAATTTAATTTTCTATTAAGAGCTTTGAAATATCGGATTTGCTGCCGCGAGAAGCCACGTTGTGACGCTGCTTTCTCTAAGCCTGATTTAGTGTAAAATGTTATTTACCGCTAGTGCGGTACCGCGGCGACATCTACCAAGCGCTTCAGCTGCACAGCATGTGACCGTGTGAACTGGAACCTGGCTGGCAGAGAAAGAGAAAGATGGGTGATCGTCCAATCGCACACAAACAAAAGCGGTGACTTGCTTTTGGTACTTGGATCTTGAAACTTGAAAGCAAAACCGCGAAGAAAGGAAAAAAAAAAAAAAAAAAAACATGCGTGCACCGCCCAACCGTAACGTCACGTTGACGTTACGCGAGCAGCCATTGGCCGTTTCACAGACTGATCGTCGACCGTACTGCAAGAGAGACAATGGCAGGCGAACTAGAATTAGACATAGAATTATTTATTGATGAAATACGAAAACATCGAGAGTTATGGGATATGAATTACGAGTATTATCGAGATAAGTGTAAGAAGACTGCTGCTTGGATTAATCTTTGTGACAAGTTTGTGGATAATTTCGGACAGAAGACGCAAGAAGAAAAAAACGAAATAGGTAAGTAGTTCTACTTTCATCTAATTTCAATGAATATTTCCAGATTTTGATCAAGTTTGTTCTGTGTTGTAATACACTTTACTTTTTCGGCAACAGTAAGTGATTACATAGCTTAACCACTACTCGGAATGTCTTCAAAAGAATAGACCTTCTCTTTGGAGTTGCAAGCGAGCAGGCGAACTAACTTCCTTTCCGTGTATCAAAGCAAGGGTTGCCAACGATTAGCTTTTAGCACTAGATTACAAAGTAATAATAATACAAAAGCAAATATAGACATTTTTAGAAGGAAAGTTTCTCAGTTCTTCACTCTGCATGACACGCGCTAATTCCTAATAATAAACAGTGACTAATAGGTGTTGCTGCGTGCGGGTAGGGTTGCCAGCTGTCCTGAAGTAAGTGGGACATCCAGAATTTGAATAATTTTCTTAGGATCTCGAATTATATTTAAGAAGGATGCATTATATGGCGGAATACCCAAAACACAAAGTATACGACAGATATTATTTATGATATTTTACCCTTCCGACCCACAGTTTGTATCTGTCGAGACATCGATATTGTTAATTCGCTAAGATTTTTCGTTTTGATACCAATGGAATCACTGCCAACCCAATGATGATATTATTTGAGTGGTTATGTAGTTCATAACCTCCCTTTCAACTAATCACCAACTAGCTGAGCACAGTGGTTTAGTTGGACCGGGACTGTCGTTCTGGAAATATTTGTTTTCAGATATTCAGCAGTTCAGTAACAAATTGGCTCGTGAACTGTGTGATTGCTGATAGTCATTCCTTTTTTTTTTTTTTTTTTTCAACTAAATCACTACCTTGTGTATTTCTTTCTGTTACCTCCAATAAATTGTTTCATGGATGTATACTTATTTTGGGTATGAGTAACCAACAAAACGTTGCAACTGTGGGCACGAATAGATAGGCCTATCGTAACCATGCAGCCAATATGCCGATTTAATTGCGATGCCAATAGATGGCGCTACTATGGAGACAATTTGGCGATTTAATTGCGCTGCCAGTAGATGTCGCTACCATACAGGCAATTTTCCAATTTAATTGCAATGCCAATAGGTGTCGCTACCACAGAGGCAATTTGCTGATTTAATTGTGAGGCCAATAGATGTCGCTACCATGCAGGCAATTTGTAGATTTAACTCTGATGTCAATACCAATTTTCCAGTAATTGCGATGCCAATAGACGTCACTACCATACAGGTAACATCTCAATTTAATTGCGATGCCAATAGATGTCGTTATCATGGAGGTAATTTGCCGGTAATTGCGATGTCAATAGATGGCGTTACCACAGAGGCAATTTGCCTATTTAATTGCAATGCCAATAGATGTCGCTACCATGCAGACAATTTGTCGATTTAATTGCGATGTCTCAGCAGATGGCGCTACCATGGAGGCAATTTGTCGATTTAATTGCAGTGCCAATAGATGTCACTACCATGTAGTTAACTTCTGAATTTAATTGCGATGCCAATAGATGTCGTTATCATGGAGGCAATTTGCCTGTAATTGCGATGTCAATAGATGGCGCTACCATAGCAGCAATTTGCCGATTTAATTGCAATGCCAATAGATGTCGCTACCATGCAGGCAATTTGCAGATTTAACTGTTGATGTCAATACCAATTTTCCAGTAATTGCGATGTCATGTCGCTATCATGCAGGCAATTTGCCGATTTAATTGCAATGTCAATAGACGGCGCTAACATGGAGGCAATTTGCCAATTTAATTGTAACTTAAGAACTTCAATTTAATTATTTCAAAATGGATAGTGCTGATGTTCAATATGAACATGCTTTGCTATTTATTATCATTAGAACAAGGCCGTAACTATACTTAGATTTGAGAAGTTGGTTGGTGCTGGTTGGTGGGGAAACTAAAAGCAAAACATTCATTTACGAAATATCATCATCATTATAATAGGTATTCTTCCATTATTGGCAAGGGACTTCTGAGAAGCTTCCACGGTCTTCCGCTAACCTCTTTGTCTTCACGTACTACTTTTCTGTCTTGATATCGTCCATTAATTGTAATCTCCTTCGCCTCTCCCTATTTCTCCTGTCACCGTACCCTTTAGCATAGTTAAGGCTAATTGCGGAATTTTTACTTTACGGAATCAGGAAAGTAAAATCGGCAAAATTCTGCATTCCGAAAAAATCGGAAATTTGGAAAACTCTGATTTTTTCTGAATTCCGGAATTTTCTAAATTTGAATTTTTTTCCGAAATCCGGAAAATTTTGGCCATCCTACTCTAGCACGTCCCACATGGTACAGTTCCTTAGTAGCCAATGTACCAGCTTGTTTCTCTTCTTCTCAATGAATAGAATTAATATAGGTGTGTTCGGACCAAACAAAACAGACTCCAAGAGCAAACTACACCTTAAGGACGTTTTTCATGCAAAATAATTTATAGGATTATTAAGCCATATATTTATTTATGGCATAACAACAAAATCAACTAAACAGTGTTCCAAAAACTTGTCCGGAAAAACTCATCCCAAAAATAAACTAAAGTTTTGAATCCGTAATGACTTGAAAAAACGAGTAATTGGAATTACGCACATCGAAGTCAACTTCATTTTTTACTATAAAATAAAATAACTTATTTCACACAAAGTCCAGTTTCTAATTGTAACCAACTGCTACTCGGATCCAATTCGTTTCCATATTTTAAACATCTTGAAATAAACCTATATTTCTTTTTCGTAACTTCAATGTAAAATAAGCGAGCATAGTAATACATATATATTTCTAGACCAATACTATGAAATAAATATGAAGAGTAGGAGGGCAGAAAAGACTACTGCTAAGGTTCCGTATTTTAGCTATAGTAATCTAATTTTTGAAAAGTAAGCTCGAGTCTTGGATTTGGAGAGTCGATTGAGCCACTTTCTTTACAGATAGAATAAAGTGTCAAAGAGGATATGGTCTCTGTCATCAGTTCTACGGGCTGTTTCAAATTAACTTGATTTGTAGTCAGTAGTAGATTGTGTTCTTGAGAGCCAACAGACAACCAAAGGTAAATGTCTTGTTTCCAAGAAAACTAATCACTGAGCTTTAACTGTATGTAAGATTGAAAGAGAACCATTCTGTCATAAAGGAAAGATAATAAGCTGTTGTCTTTTGCAAAAATAGCCTACTTCGGTAATAAATTATGATCATAGATGCATCCAATTTTGCGATACAAATTTTCATTTGCATTGCGTGTCTAGAATTTTGTGTAGCAAACTGCGATGAGATACCGCTTAAATAAATCGCTGATATTCTGCCATTATTGGCAGGTCACTTGCTGCAACTGAGAAGCTTCCGTGCTCCACGGTCTTCCGCTCACCTTTTCGTCTTCACGTACGATTTCTTTGTTTCAATATTGTCCATTAATTATAGTCTCCTTTGCCCTCCCTCTCTTTCCTGCCACCATACCCTCTACTACGTTCCATATGTGATACAGTTCCTTCTTAGTCAATGTCCCAACCAGTTTCTCTTCCTCTTCTTAATAATATCTAAAATTGTTATTTTCTCCACCACCATTTCTAACACCCTCTCATTCGTTTTCTTCTCGACCCAGCTAATTCTCTCCATTGTTCTCCACACCCACATTTCGGAACCTTCCAATCATTTTTCGTCATTTTTGCGTAATGTCCATTTTCTCTGCCCCATACAGTACAACACTCCACACGAAGCATTTTATGATTTTTTTTTTCTCAAGTCTTTAAGGTCCCACAAAATAGTATTTTCTTACTCCAAAAGGCTTGTTTTGCCATTCCTATTCTTGCTTTTATTTCACCTTCACACTTCATATCATCACTAACTACCCAGATATCGAAAATTTGACACCTGTTCTATTTTCTCCTTCCTATTTCTATATTAGACACTGATCGCTTCCTTCCAATCGCAATGGTTTTTGTCTTTCTCACATTTATTTTCATCCCATATTCTTCACAGCTTTTTCACAAGTTTTCTAACATCTTACTGATTTATATAGCCTATATGTAAAGATGGGTGACTGTAGCGCCTATGGCAGGCATGCCTCCAAATAATTTCAGTCCCCTCACTGCCCCCTCTAAAAATCCTATACACTGGCCAAATCACTCGTGAAGTAAAGAATGTCAGTTAGCATATGTGTGACCGAAAGTGGAAGAAATATATCATTTCCGGTTTCAATATTGATCACTATAAACGGTAGGAAGGACGGTAAGAGATAACTTTTTTTTTTTAAATGCAGATTCAGCATTCCCAAAACAGATTGATGTCTTCGCCCTTAACCCTGTACTGAAACCATAAGTAGCAGTTTACCATCACTTCTGGATTCAGTATTGATTCCTATAGAGCAAAAACGACAATGGATCATGTAAAACTTTTTCACGTAAATTTAGTTCGAAGAATAGGTTCAATCTCGACTTTAATATTTCTATTCAAACCGGAAGTAATAGATAACTACTGCCACTTCCGGTTTCTATTTCTATTCAAACAGGAAGTAATATATATCTACTGCCACTTCCGGTTTCTATTTCTATTCAAACCGGAGTAATAGATAACTACGGTCACTTCCGGTTTCTACTTCTATTCAAACCGGAAGTAATAGATAACTACTGCCACTTCCGGTTTCTATATATATTGAATCACTTGAATTGTAAAGGTGAAATAAAAGCAAGGATAGGCATGGCGAAATAAGCCTTTAGGTGGAAGAAAAGTCTATGTTGTGGGACCTTGAATAAAGAATTGAGAAAAAAGACTTATAAAATGCTTCGTGAGGAGTATTGTACTGTATGGGGCAGAAACATGGACATTATGTAAAAATGAAAAACGAATGGAAGCTTTCGAAATGTGGGCGTGAAGAAGAATGAAGCGAATCAGCTGGGTCGAGCGGATAGGAATGGTGAAGGAGAAAAGAACAATTTTAGATATTATTAAGAAGGGGAAGATAAACTGGTTGGGACATTGACTAAGAAGGAACTGTATCATGAAGGACGTGCTAGAAGGTATGGTGGCAGGAAAGAGAGGGAGGGGTGAAGGAGACTATAATTAATGTACGATATCAAAAGAAGAAGAGATTAGCGCGGAAGACCGTGAATCACGGAAGCTTCTCGGCTGCGGCAAGTGACCTGCCAGTAATGGAAGAATACCTATGATGATGATGATAAAGCAAAAACGGTAATAGTGAGAAACTTTCTATGTGAATTTATTGTCCCAAGAGTAGGTTCCACATCCACTTTAATCCCTGTGTTGAAACCGGAAATTACAGAATCTGGTTCTTTCGTTTTTAATATTTAATTTTCGTAGAGGAAAAAATAGTTAACATTATTGTATATCAATGAATATTCTGATATAAATACGAGGAGTGATCAGAAATTAAGGTTATAAAGCCTGGAATGAAACGTGTATATTATTTCGTACAATCAATACAGCCAACAGATAGTACATACATTAGCTTATTTTTCTATATAGTCTCCATATGTTAAGGCACTTGTCGCATCGTGGACGAGTTTGAAGATTCTATCCCGGTCAAAATCCTGTACTTGGTGTTGAGCCACGTTGACACGAAGTCTCCTCTGAATTGAAGCGACGGCCTGCTAGGTGCTCTTTCAAGTGCGTAAACAGGTTAAAGTTGCTTGGAGCGAGGTCTGAGCTGTAAGCAGGGTGGTCGATGCTGTCCCAACGAAACTGCTTGAACAGCGTGGTGGTCTTCTGGGCTCCTCATCGGTGACGTTTTCTCAACCAGCCGCAAACTTTCGACATCATTCTGCAACATGCTGACAAGACATTACAGTTTCTCCGTAAACCTCTACCACCTGCCGGTGAATTTCAGCCGCGGTTACATGTTTCGCCTACATAAATCGAATAACTGAGCGGGCTTTTTCTTTTTTGCGAGAACAGTTTTCCAAACAAGTCGCCACTTGTGTTTAACTACAGCTAGCGCCGTAGGTGGCGAGTGGATGAAACTCTGCACAGTTGCCAACTCCATGTATTAAAACTACTGCACACTCCTCATTCTTCTATTCTCCAGAAATATCGACTTTGTAACTTTAGTTTCTTATTCTTCCTCGTATCAATAGTACTACAAATAAAAATAATCAATTGTCATTAATTACTAGTACATTAATTCGTTTTTGTTCCTTTCTCGTTTAGTTAAGAAGTTAATGAATAAATGGAAGAATGTGAGGGATAATTTTATCAGGACTATTCGAAAGTATGGTAAATCGAATCCGGCTAAGCGGTACATCTATGCAAAGCACCTGGCCTTTTTGTTGCCATCAGAAGAGAATGCTGAAACCACACAGCCAAGCACTCGTAATGAAGACACTGCTAAGTTAACGGAGGAACACCTTCGGCGGTATTTAGAATTGTATTCGAATGACAATAGTCAGCCATTTCAAGATCTTAACGACTCACAGGAGCGTCAGAGTAATAAAGAATCAGCAGCAGGTGAACAATTAGATGTTGTCAAATTTATCCAAGAAGTTCAGAAATATCCAGAATTGTGGAACATGAATTCTGAATATTATCCGGACAGAAGCAAAAGACTTGCAGCGTGGAATAAAATTTCTGAGAAGTTTACTGAAGATTTTCATCAAAAATCTGAAGAGGAAAAGAATAACATAAGTAAGTAGTTTTTTTTTTTTTTTTTTTTTGAAAATGCCAGCTGGAGTGTTTGCAATTTAATTGAGAAGGAGGGACATTATTTTTGCTAAACCTACGAGTATAATGCATATTGTTACGGAATGAGATTTTATCCTCCCCTGCAGGGTGTAGCCACGAGGGGCCTATCAGGGTCAAGCCCCCAAAATGATTTCCTGTATCCCCCCCACAGATGACCAGCTTTTAAAACATTATCGTAAGATTACCTCGCTTCAGTCATTTAAAATTAACAAAGTTTACATATAATTAATAATTTACGGTAAATTATTTACCGTTCCTTACCGATCGATATTTTTATATGCTTTAAATAACTAGTGTTTTAAAATACAATATTTTTTATCAGATGGAAAATTTGGTGAAAAATAACGTTTTTATTTAGTTTGGATTTCATTCACTTTTTATTTTTATTTTATTTTATTTTATTTTTGCTACTTGGTTTAAAACAGAAACTGAGTTATAGCTGTTAATAAAATAGTTATGATTTTTTTTTTTAAAGTCAGGAAGAATAGATAAATATTTTTGTCAGGAAATCGTAAAGGAATTAAGTGAAATTTCAAAGAAAATTAGTCTTATGTAGATAGGTTTGTGTGCAAGGGCTTAAATTGAAATAGTTATGCAGGTATAACGTTTGGTCCGGGGCAGTAGTTCTTGGTTAAGCATAATAAAAACTGATTGGTACATAATATTTATGGAGAAAAAAAAAGCTATTTAATAATGTCAAATTTTTCCTTTTCAGAAATGTCAAATTTTTCAATCCTTTGTAACTTTATCCCTATTTATTTGAACTACGTTATATCGGGATTGTGGTGTTTGACACCAGTAGAGTCAACATTTCTTTCCGGTTTTTTCAGGAGGGGCAATATTTTAGACCGACATAAGGTTTCATTTTCTTTCTTTTCTTCTTTTTTTTAGCATGTAAGTATATGATTTATTAAAAGCATGTATTTCTCAAACTCAAGGGCGGCACCTGTCCCCTTCCCCTCCTCAAATGACGCCCGTGTTTGACACTAGGATACTTTCAATTTGCATTACCCAATCCGTCTCACTCGCATAGATACCGTTGTAGATGCCTATAAAGTTCTGTTGTTTTTCGATATTTGTGATACTGTAGCATCTTTAGTTTGTAACACTAAATGATAAATATGATTTTATAAGCTTTAGTTTAACCTTTAGATTTGAAGTATGTAATAACTTGACACAGTGCTATTGGAAAAATTATAACTTTATGTTGGCTGGTGGTACTGCAGAATACGAGGTATATTCAAAAAGTATTGAACTTTTGGTTGGAAAAATTACATTTATTGATTTGGAAATTCGAAACACTAATCCCCTTCAAAGTAGTGTTCTTGGTAATGCACACACTTCTCCCAGCGCTCCCATCAATGTTGGGAACACTTTCGGAATGCAGTTTTTGGAATGGTGAGCAACCATGTTGTATTCCATATGCAGGGTGTCTACTAAAATTCCAAAATGAAATTTCGTGACTTTTTCGTGACCTTTTCTTTACCAAATCATAAAATTTTCTAACATTTTGAAGAGCGAATTCGGGTGCTAATTAGGCCGAATTTTCATCCATGCAATAGAAACATAATTTGCTTGCGATTTGGTAGCGTCTAAACCCGACCATAGACATTTTTAGTGGTGAATTTTGACGTTTTGTAGAACAAAATTTTCCAATCTGTACTTACATTTGTAGTTAAAAAAAAAATCGTGACCCAAAAGCTAAATTTCGTGACTTTTTCGTGACTTTCATGACCGTTTTCTGATTTCGTGACTTTTTCGTGACGTTCGTGACTTTCGTGACCGATAGACACCCTGCATATGATATCTTCTCTTGACTCAAATCAGGCCCTTTTTAGTGGCATTTTCAGTGTGGGAAATAACCAAAAATCACATGGAGCCATGTCGGGTGAGTAGGGAGCCTGACGACACACAGGAATGGTGGGGTTGGGATGAAAACCTGAAGTACATTTCGCTGACATTCCTCGTCATGCCCAAATTCCCGTTCAAAATTGAATGTACCGATCCGATTGAAGTTTCCGCTTGGCGTTTGGGTATCGCCAAGCTTTTGGTAAAATTTGATGGAATAACGCTTCTCAAGTTTTTCTGTATTTTTACAAAAAAAAGTGAAAACGGACGACCGCTCACTTCACTCGTTAGCCGACTGTCAGCTACTGACGCTTTCCGCGGGCGGCAAAAAATTTAGAACTGTGCTTGAGTATCCCCTTTACATCTACAGCGAAAAAACTCTCCCGCGCTTCATTCGTTTACGTGGGAAAAAATAAGGTTCGATACTTTTTGAACACACCTCGTATGTCAATGTCCTTCTATTGATATTTGTATGGTTCGAAATCTTAGCGTATTGTATGTATTAGTTTAAATGTTACAAAGGGCATTTCAAGATAAGTAGTGCACTATGTGTACGTGCTGTATATATATATATATATATATATATATATATATATATATATATATATATATATATATATATATATATATATATACAGTGGCGAATCCAGGATATAATCAAGGGGGCTAAACCATAGTTTGCCGCTATATCCAATGTAAAGCAGGATTGAAGCCCATTTTATCTAGTGTATACCTGAGAGTCAAGGGGGCTATAGCAGCCCTTGGATCCGCGCCTATATATATATATGGTGTTTCAAAACAACACCGACAACGTTTGGAAGGTGATTTCTGACACCAAGATAAGACAAAAAGTATAGACCAACCTGGGTGCACAAATGCTTGCTTTCAGAGTTATGGGCCACAGAAAATATAAATACTGAACTTTAAAGGTCCATAGCTCCTAAAATATGGGGCTTACCGTAGTTGGGTCAAGACTTCACTTTGGAACTAGTGCGTATCCTATTCAAGTATCCAAGTTTCAGAATCCTGCGTTTCTTCCGCAACAATTTTTATAGAGGTAGTTGGTGAGTACTTCAGATTATATGCCCATAACCAAACTCCATTCGTAAAAAAAAAAAAAAAAAAAAAAAAAAAAAGCCGTGAGTACCTTAGGATTCTCAAACGTGCATTTATGGATAGGGTACATATTAGTTCCTAAGTGAAGTCTTGAGCGACTACAGTAGATCCCACAGTATTGGAGCTGTAGATCATTAAAATTCTTTTTTTTTTTTTCATGTTTTCGGCAGCCTAGTCCGAAAGGAAGCATTTGTGCACCCAGATTGGTCTCCCAAACGTTGTCGGTTTTCTTTTGAAACATCCTATATATATATATATATATATATATATATATATATATAGTGCATCCACCCACCCACCTTAAAAGGTAGGACCCACCTTCAAAGCTCAATTTCTGCAATCATGAGTCGACCGTGATTGACATGCGTATCACTTGAAAACGTACGTCATTGAGTTTCAAATTATTTATCCTAGATGTCTCTCCGAATGCAACAATAGCTGAATAACCGAACGCAACAATTACGCTAAATTTTCATTGAATAGAAATTTAAACGGTTTTGTGGACTTAAAAAAAAAAGAAAGAAAGAAAGAAAGAAAGGTTTCTTGTGTAAAACGTCACTCCGCAGCAGAAAACTTTTTTCTGTTCTAAAATTTCACAAGACTGGCCCCGTGCTGTTTCAGAGCAAGATCCAGATTCTCCGAAAGTAAACGTGTTCTGTGCTATTTCTTCAAGAGAAATTTATGACCCTTTCATTTCCGAGAAAACTACAGTTAATGGCTGTATCTACCATTAAATACTGGAAAACTAGCTTCTTCCACAACCTATTCAAGGGTCCAATGACCTCATTTTTCAGTAAGACTGTGCACTACAACATTTGCACCGGCAGATTCGACAACTTTCAAATGATACTCTGCCTCATTCTCCGATATGTCGCACAAGATCCGAAGACTTAGCATTACTCTCTTGGCCTCCTAGATCCCCAGACATCACCCATATGACTTATTTTTTGTGGTTGTGAAAAACTATATTTTTGTGCCTCTATTACCAACCAATCTATATGGATGACCTCAGAGCAAAATCATAGCAGAAGTGAATTCAGTGGAAGAAGGCACTGTGCTGAGTTTGGAAAGAATTCAGCTACCGTTTTGATGTTACCTTTGCGGCAGGTGAAGGGCACATACAGCACTTATAACACGGTGAGAAAAATTTGGTGACTCACTAAACTATAGTAGAACCTCTCTAATCCGTTACCTTTGGGACTGAGGGTACGATCGGAACGCAAGAAAGGTCAGATTATCAGTAAATACAGAAAAAAAAAAACAACATGGATTTGCAGTAAAGTAAACAATCACTGAACTCAAAAATGATTGCTTTGTTCTCTACAGTAAAAACAAACGAAAAATAAGCACTAGAAGCTACCCAGTACAGAAAACATACACAACGAAAGAAACGATACAAGATACATATAACGGAGCACTAAAGCAGATATGCAGTAACAAGTTAACAACAATGCCGCGACGGCAGTAAACGACAATGGACCCCGTGAATCGTCGATGAGTCGGGACAAGTTTGTCTCGAGCACAGTCAGATCTACTGGAGTGGCAGACCAGCCGAGGGCAGACGAGAGGGGTTCTACTATACTTATAATTTGTTGTTTGGTTATACATAGTAACATATTTCATTTGCTATACGTAAAATTTCGGTTTTTTGTCCGTTTTTTTGATACACTATATATATTAGAATTGTGAATGGTAAATGCATTATGGTAATACCTATTTTGTGTTGTTTTTGTAGGTAAGAAGTATCTGCATAAATGGCGGAATATACGAGATAATTTTATTAAGAGCCTCAGAAAGCAAAGTCAGTCTGATTCCCCTAAGCAGTACGTTTATTCCAGACATCTGTCTTTCTTACTGCAAACTTATAATCAAGAAGCAATCCAGTCAAACTTCGCTGCCAACGAAGACAAAGATATTTCCAGATATGATGTAGAATCAAAACTTCTACACCGTGGTTTTAAAAGAAGAAAGCAGCATTCCAAACACCGAAGAAGTTTCGAACCAGCGTGCGTCGTTGATAACATGGCGTATCCAAATGCCTATGGCACTGTGATTGAAACTGATGAAGATAGAGCATTTTTTGACTCGTTAATACCAACAATAAAATGTTTTAATATAGACCAAAAATTAGAATTTAGAAGTGAAGTATTAAATATTATTAAGAAAATTAGATTGTCAAATCCAAATCCTCCTCAACATGCCAATTCTTCTTATTGTCCTACTGGCGTTGTCGCTCCGCAAAATTCATTTCATTCTGTATTTCCACAGAATTCCCATGATAGGAAGGTTGCCAATAATATATACTCTTCTACGACTAGTAGTCTAAGTTCTTCAGGTCAAGATGAAGGCGAAGAGGATTCTGCAGATGGCGACGTTTTGTAGTAGAAAGTGTTAATACACAGAGTCTGTTAAAAAATGCATACACATTTTACAACAAACACTATATTCTGTAAATATAACAAAAGAAAACTCTATAGTGTATGTTTGGCCTAAACTTATTATAAAGTGTGTTCCATTAAAAGCGATGGATTTAATTTCTTAAGAAAATATTGAAAGTTTACTGTATACAGTGTGTTTCCAAACAATACCGACAAGTTTAGGTGATTTCTGACACCAAGATAAGACAAAAAGTATAGACCAACCTGGGTGCACAAATGCTTCCTTTCGGAGTTACAGGCTGCCAAAAAACGTGAAAAAATGAACTTTGAATGTCCATAGCTCCAAAACTATGGAACCTACCATAGACTGGTCAAGATTTTAATTAAAAACTAGTATGTGCCCTATCCAAATATCCATGTTCCAGAATCCTGCGGTACTTCCGCAACAATTTTTATAGAGGTAGTTTGTGAGTACTTCAAATTATATTCCCGTAACCTAACTCCCTCTATAAAATTTGTTGCCTGAGTACCTTAGAATTCTGAAACATGTATTTTTTGGATAGCGCAAATATTAGTTCCTAAGTGAAGTCTTGACCCGACTTCAGTAGATCGCATAGTTTTGAGGCTATGAACCTTTGAAATTCATTTTTTCATGTTTTCGGCAGCCTATAACTCCGAAAGGAAGCATTTGTACACCCAGATTGGTCTATACTTTTTGTCTTATCTTGGTGTCAGGAATCACCTCCCAAACATTGTTGGTGTTGTTTTGAAACACCCTTGTATATGTATTGTATATATTAATGTATATTTATAAATATTTTTATATAATTGCGTTGGATCAATATTCTCATTTAAGAGTGAAAGATGACATCCGTTATATGTCCCCCCAGACTTCTTCTGTAGGATTTCACTCTCTCGATTAAATTTATAATTACTTTTGCACACACTTGTTCATTGATGTAGCTGATAACACGTTCAATTTCCACCTTGAGTTTTCGCACTGTTCGTGGTTTGTTTATGTTAATCTTGGAGATTTCTGAAGCTTCGACAGGAAGTAGTAGCAAGGAGTAAGGTCACATGACAGTTGGGTAGCTATTGGCATCGCTTCAAATATATAAGGACTTGGGCAGACAATCGACTCGTGGGAGCTTGCGTCATCCTGTGAAAACCACTTACGTTCATACCAATTCTGTTTAAACGGAGCTACAAAACACTGATTATCATATTGACGTAACTATTACCGTTTCTCCACTAACTGTCAGGGCATTGCCACCCTCATCTTGAAAAGAAGTACGATCTTATCATTCCACCAGCCCAATATCAACACAATAAGGTCACTTGTAAGATACAGACCTGTAGTGAGCCCAAAAATGTATGGAGGGCCGGTAGAAGTTAGGGGGGCCGATCCAATCATATTATAGTTAATTTGCAATCCTGTCGTGAAAATTTTTTGGGGCCAGTAAAAATTTAGGGGTTCGGCTCTCCGTGGGCATGAGCTTGTGTAAGCATCCCAATTTTAAGACAAACTACAAGAATCCGATTTAAGAGCATTTACACGTTGTAATTGTGTAGAAATGTTCGTTATTCTTCAAAAAGTCATTCTATTAAGCATATTATGTCCGTCACTTTTGTTGGGACACCCTTTACACCACAAGTTTAATATATATTACAATGAAGCACAGTACAAGTTTACTGCATCTATATACAATGACTGAAGCTGCTCGAGTGGTTGCCGTTAGCGGACACATATCAGAATGGCGAACAGTTGCTGCGACCCATGCGTCTCAAACATGCCACGTGAGCACAAGTAACAAACGTGTAGGAGATTCTGTTTCAAACTCAAACCTCCGCTGAATTGAACTTCAGCAACATTTTCAAACTTGAAATATAACATTGTAATGGACTTCTGTACCTGAAATGTTATTCATGCGCCGGCCATTTTGTTTCACTATCAGTGTCAGTCAATGAGGAAACATCATACTATGTATTGTAATGATAATTCAACTTCGAAAACAATATGCAAATATTAAACTGTATGAGCATTTTTCTTCAACGGACATCGAGCATTGCTCCTGAGACCCGAGCATTTATTTGTCAAGAACTTTTGATGAAATTTTGTATATTAGGTAATAATAGACCCAATAGTACATATTTAAAAACCATTTTACGCTACTTTCCTATTGATCGGTAATGGGTCGAATTGTATGCAATACTTTGGATCTCAAATTGCTATGTATTGCATACAATACACAAGGAAAATTGTATATTTCCCTTCGTAATATAAGCATAAAATATGTAAATCATTAAACTTGAAATTTACTTCGTCATGTTTTATTTTCTGAGAAATTATTTAATCAATGTACCTGGATCAGATGCGTCCATAACCCCAATTGTCTTCTTCCCGCCTTCAGCAGACAATAGAGCCACCTGTAGGTAAAAACAAAAACCAGCTGTCTTTTCTGCAGTAATTTCCAAGGATCTTATAAAATAGAGGATATGCCCTTACAACAAAATCTTGAAGCCATACGTCACAGTTTCGCCACCCCTACTCTGCCCACTCCGCCCAATAGGATCGCAATGTTTTGAGCCAACAATCATGGCAGAAACGAAAGTAGCCAATCAGACAATGGCAGAAACGAGAGTAGCCAATCAGACGTGCCGATGTTCGGTTGTTTTTCGGCTTCATCGATTTAATAGGATGAAGATACATATGGGCAGATCCTCTATTTATAACATCCTTGGTAATTTCGACACTTCCCGAATACAATAACCGAGATTCGGGCATGTTCTTAAATATTCGTAGCCATGACGGACGTTTGAAAAACGTATTGTATGCAATACGTAGGGTCTCAGGAGGTTAAGGCTAAATTATGGTTCCAATGGAGCTCCAGATAATTAAGTAATATCTTATTTTCAGCATGTTACAAGTTCATCGTTAGATTTTGCAACGGACATCAGAATTCCTTTAAAACGAAAAGGAAAATGTATTATTCCCGTTGTGAAATTATCGCTGCGCCATTTTATTGTGAGTCAATCCATCACATCTGTAATGTTTCACTTCTGTGAAAATTATCTTTATTCGAAGTGTCAAACTCAGCCGTAGTAAGAGAAGTTAAAATAAATTATAAGGCGTGGGCCACTGCAGTAAACTTTCTCGCTTGTACTTCTTAAATTGGATTATAGTTATTACGGAAATATCTATTTACAAATATGAACAGTATTAATATTATAATAGTCAGGGCTTGAAAAAACTTGTTCGTAAGTACTCGCCAGCCAAAAAATCTACTAGCCAGACCATTTTGCAGTCACAGTGTTTATACAAATAAACAAAACTCACTTTGCGACATAGTAAACATATCAATACATTTTTTTTTTGTTTATTAACATGTCTCTTACAAATAATAATAATAATAAAAAGGAATGACATGAAATAGAACACGTCTTTGATTGATCGGACTTTACCAGCCACTGGCGAGCAGACGAGTGGATTTTTCAAGCTCTGATAATAAAGGTTTTTGGAAAACTTTGTATCTAAGAAATCTCACCTCCACGAGCAAACTACCCATGGGCGCCTGAAGATAGGGGAAGGGGGCCGCCTCCTGGCTCACGAAAATGTATAATGTACATTTCTAAATTTCTTAAGATTTTCTTAATACAAATTTAAAAAAAAATACCAAACGTAATATTAGCAACCAGGGAGATGGCCCCTAAAAATTTTTCTTCGGGCGCCACTGACTACCCCTTGGGGACTTTCCCATACATAATGATTTATGCTATAACGTCATAGGATTGTCAATGAAATGTTTATTTACGAAGTACAAAATGAGCTGAACAGTTTTTGGGAAAGAGTGTCTGAAAAATGAACCCACTCCCAAGAATAAATTACCCCTTGTGGACGTTTTCATGACTAATGAATTATAGGATTGTTAATGAAAAGTTTAGTTATGAAATATAAACAAATTAACTGATCGTCCGAAAAACATCCCCAGAGTAAACTACCCTTTGTGGATTTTTTCGTGTAAA
This sequence comes from Thermobia domestica, assembly GCF_964235325.1. Taxonomy (NCBI): domain Eukaryota; kingdom Metazoa; phylum Arthropoda; class Insecta; order Zygentoma; family Lepismatidae; genus Thermobia; species Thermobia domestica. Next base: position 298,048,897 of record NC_137457.1, on the reverse strand, counting down.
GTTACTTATATCATATTTTAGGTTTATAAATAGAACATTTGTTTATGAAATGCGAAACAAATGAGTCGTTTTTGAATAAATCATCCGTAAATAATTCAGCCGCAAAATGAACTGCCACTTCGTACAGTATAACTGAGACGAGTTATAATACTATATATTATAGTGCTGTAAATGAAGTATTGATTTATAAAAAATAAATAAATAAACAAAATCGTTGCTTTCGAGAAAATCGCATTGTTTTATTTTCACCCTTCAGTAAACTACCTTTATTTTGGGGGTTAGAAAGAAACTTCAAACATTCTTCTTGGAGAAGTTAAGAAAAATCTGTAAGTTTAAAATATGGGCCAGATACGTTGAACGGTATGGCCTCTAGGTGAGTACACATCAGGACGGAGAGAACCTGAAAAATCACTTTTTTGGTAACGATTTTATTCTCGCACCTTCTATTGTCGCTAGAAAGTAAGAAAAAAAATTAGTTCATATTTGAAGCTTTTTTTTTTTCTTAGTTACATATCTAGCTAATCTTTACACGTTTTAACAACAAGGTACAATATACGTGGAATATATCGTGACAAAACATATCGCAGCACGCGTTTTTCTGAACACGAGGAACCGTAGAACTGGCGATTTCTAACCTTTCTGACTTCCGGCCAAAGCATTCCGTGTTCACTGTTGTCAAGCTTATCTTTTGCCCACTTTGAATCCACCTTAAAATCAGAGCATATCTGGAAATTCTTGTTGAGGGAATGTCTAGGAATTATACACTGTAGAGAATCCCCTGCATACTCATTTTATATTGATGATTTTTTTAAAATTTTTGATTGCGTATGTACGGCTTGCTTTACGCTGATATGCACTCTCACTCCACGGTTTCCCGAATTCCAAATAGCACATGTTGAAATTTAGATTTTCCACGATTTTGGACGGCCCTAGTTCTGAAACTATGCACTTTTCACCCGCAGGTCATTTGAAGTTTCTCTCTTATTTTGATGTGATGAGTCCCTTCTTGTAGTTTGTCGGTATCTGATATATATATATATATATATATATATATATATATATATATATATATATATATATATATATATATATATATATATATATATATATATATATATATATATATATATAAGATATTATTTCAAAACAATACCGACAACGTTTGGGTGCACAAATGCTTCCTTTCGGAGTAATAGGCTGTCGAAAGCATGAGAAAAATGAAGTTCCATAGCTCCAATACTATGGGACCTACCGTAGTCGCGACAATACTTTATTTAGGAACTAGTATGTACCATCTCCAAATATCTATATTTTAGAATCCTGCTATACTTCCGCAACAATTTTTATAGAGATAACCTTGGTTGGGGAGTACTTCAAATTATATGCCCGTAGGCAACTTGCCTCTATAAAATTTGTTGCATGAGTACCTTAGGATTATGAGACGTATTTTTCGATAGTACCACATTAGTTCCTATAAGTGAAGTCTTGATTTGACTACGGTAGGTCCCATAGGTTTGGGGCAATGAACCTTTAAAGTTCATTTGTTCATGTTTTCGGCAGCCTATAACTCCGAAAGGAAGCATTTGTGCACCCGGGTTGGTCTATACTTTTCGTCTTTGCTTGGTGTCAGGAACTACCTCCCAGACGTCGGTGTTATTTTGAAACACCCTATATATATATATATATATATATATATATATATATATATATATATATATATATATATATATATATATATATATATATATATATATATATATATATATATATATATATATATGCAGTTTCTATCAATAATGCAAAAGTTTTGTTTTCCGTATACTTTCCTACTTTCAATAGAGGAAGTTTCGTGACAGCAGTCTAACTCCATCTTTGAAATTGACATTGAAGCGACTGACTGGTTCATTCGACATAAAAGACAACAAAAAGCGCCATCTACACAAACATACACACACAGAATGTTCGTTGCTGTTGCATAAGTCACTCACTCACGTAACGTAACATCAATACAACCTCCACGTCAGTCAGTCCACCACTCGCTGTGCTCTGTCATTGATTTTTGTACCTGCCTATTTTCATTCGTCGGAGTATATACTACAACCATCAGATTACGCTAGAAAGATTCCTCTCAATCCGTCCCTTGTCGAAAGTCTCGAAGTCTCAATTGATTTTGAGCATTCAACAAACAGTAATATTTTCTTTGTACGAAAGTAAATAAATAAAGAAACTTGTTTCATGATCATGTTTCTCGAAAAGTGTAGCGCGAAAATTTGAATATGATTACTTAGCAGCACAGACATTGATGTTCAATATTGGGAATGTTAGGCTTACTAACTTCCATCGTTGGTTTTATGTTACAAGTTGTCGCTTTGCCGAGCACTTGCCAACGAATTTTAAATGCCAACGTAGCATCTACGAAAATAATAATAATGCGATTGAAAACACGAGGTCGAAAGTGTTGGATAAGTGACGGCGAATTGTTGGTTGGCCAACACACTTTAAAATACGTTGGGCCAACGTGCTTTTTCCATACTGCCAACCATTAGCCAACGTATGCTCTATCAAGTGTGCTACTAGGTAATTAAAGTAGCTTGTGGTTTTGAAAGCATTTGACAGGCCGCAAAATTCCATAATTATTCTCTTCATGGAATCATTTTCTGATAATGCAAAATTATAAATAATAGTGAATAGCTATTGTAATATCAATGATGAGCTTCCTCGTGGCGAACCGGTTAGCGTACGCGTTTTGGTGTAGAAGACCTGGCGCGAGCTTATGTGGTTCGGATCCCGCGTGAAGTTGTAGTTTACGTGTTATATAGCGTCTCTGCTGAGAAAGGCGCTAAATTCAAAATCAATTCAAATCAACAATATTTCTCGTGTTAGGTGTCACTGTGATTTAAGAACAATGTTATGGAAACATACTGTATTTTTCAATTATGCGCGTAATTGAAACTGAAATTTTTAGAAGATCGTTGTTATTTGTAGCTATTTCAGCTAACAATTTGAATTGACTCTGGGTACAATACGCTTGCACCAGACCAATTCTTCCTTGTTAACAGAACATGAGCAGCTGATAAACACATGCAAAATTTACGTTTACATACATAGGAAAATGATAAATATATACTTTATTTATTTACTTTTAGTTTAACATCCCATGTTTATGCTTCGAGGCTAAAGGAGATAATGAATGAACAAAATGGGGAATGAAGAAACTTGGAGGAAAAACGGGAGAATTCAAGAAAACCCACGTACACAGTTTGTCCACTACTTGACGAGAGCTAAGAACGAACAAGAGACTCTCGTACCAGCGGTGAGCGCTCTATCACTGAGCCATCATGGCCCCATTTAAATAGGTTTACTAAAAACTGGGCTTACCAATGCAATTCAATACGAGCAGAAAAAAGTGTGTATACAGGGCCGGATTTAGCATTTTGGCGCCCCTAGGCCCAATAATTTTTTCCGCCTCCTAGTCTGGTTAAAGTTACTTTCCTAAAAACCTTTATTAAAAAATTATATCAGGCCTATATGTTAATTGCTTAAACACCACTCCACGATGCAATTTTATCATTGCAAGTTTTTTGAGGAATTTACTTGGTTCTGGGCTTAACAAAATACCGTTAATGTATTAACAAAAGATTGGTGAACTTTACCAACAATTATTTGTTCCAATGAACTTCAAAATCAGAATGCTTATTTAGCCTGATTGTTTTTAATCAATTCAAAAAATATGTCTTTTAATCAATTCAAAAAATATGTCAAGTTATGGCTATTTATTTTTATTTCTAGATATTTTATATTTTTTTCTCTTGGTCGTGCGCCTCCTGGGAGCTTGCGCCCATAGGCCCGGGCCTATTGGGAAATCTGGCCCTGTGTGTATGTGTATACGAGAGAGAAGTAACAAATGAACTTGTGTGTAGGGGTCTAAAGTTCAATACAGTAGAAAATGAAATGAAATCTTTAAGTTTTGCGTCCCTCGATTATGCCGGCTAGGCTAAAGGAGACGGTGATAATGAGAAATAAGTGAAATGGGGAAATGAAGAAAGTGGAAGGAAACGGGAGAACCCCGAGAAAACCTATGAACACGGTGTTTGTTCACCACAAAGCTCACTTGGCACGAACTAGGATCGAACCAAGAGCTCCATGCACCAGAGGGGAACACTCTACCACTGAGCCACCGCGGCCCCTTCCATACAGTAGAGTATAATAGTCAGATATCCTCTTTACCGGATATGTCTTCTTTTTAGAGCCCTGAAAACGGGCAGGGCAGTTTTTTAAAAGGAAAATGTCGAAATTACCATATTGGGGGGCGGGTAGGAGAGGGACACAGGTTACTGCTTCATCTTCAAGAATCGTGTTATCTATTTACAGGTTATTATTGTAGTGCACAATTCCCAAGGAAACAGAATACTGTACATCCAGCTGTAAGCGCGAAGGAAAGGAACTTAATATCATATATGTCCGTAATAGTTATCATTGCAAAAGTTAAGTTGTGTAAATTATATATTCTCTCTATAACATTAAGAGATAGTCTTGTAATCCAATCGGGCGTTCGGGTACCCCTCAGGTATACTTGTTAGGGATGCGTACAATTTGAAATAAGTTACGTTCAGTCACGGACGGAGGAACTAGTGTACAAAAAACCCTCACAGTCATTTCATTAACAGATCAGAAAAATTTAAGTTCGTAATATACTATTTGTTCCATGCTAATTGTACAGCACTGTAACTTAGATTTTTTTCTGTGGGAGGAGGGGAAGCATTAATACACGTATTTGGGCCCCCTAGAAAAGTTGTTTTCCTAATTCTTGGGCCCCTTTTTCCATCGTACCCTTACTCTTTATGCTCCCCCCCCTGGAGCCTGTGGGCCCTTCTGCACGGCAAGGTCTGCAGGGCTGTGAGTTACGCCCCTGGGCCCGTTCCATAAATGATAAATTAATTAAGGGAACAATATTGAGGAATCTCAAAGCCATACGAATAAAGATTATTTCTAATATACCTAAAGGGTAGTATTTTTTACTAAAATGGGCCCAAGACTCATTTTTGTTTTAGTTATCATAGGCCTTATGCAGAGTCGTTTTGATGCGTAATTAGAGTCATACTAAAAAGTTCGACTAACATATGTTTCTTGTAATAGTTAGGCGTTTAGTATGATGCTAATCATACTTCACAACGACTCTGCATAAGGCCACATATCTTTTGTATTATAATGTAGTGAACATGTTTGATGCTTCATTTCTAATTTCATGTTCGTATCGTATATGGAATAAGAAAATTTTGTCTTAAAATGGGCCCCCCTCGATCAGCGGGAGCTTCTCTGGGGGAGGGCATTTGCTCCCCCTGCCCCCCTCCCACAACTAACAGCCCTGTAATTGTACCATAGTTCTATTAAACACATAGCATGATTCTCTTGCTTAAAAATCAAACTGCAAGAAATTTACTATTTTTAATCAATAGTACAAGTCTTGCTAAGCTAAGTGGAAGATTTCACTGTAATCAGTAGGTCCCGGGAAAGTATGCATGCAAATATGCTCCATAAAAGTTAGAAAATATACAATATAAACAGAATAATAATCACTTAAAAAAACAATTTAGTAATTTCAGGTTCATTTGGTTGCAATGTTTTACTGAATGCAGAATGAATTTCCTCATTACACTACTATTCAGTGGCGTATTTACGATTTTATTTCGGGAGGGGCTTTGCTAACTTTCGGGGGGGGGGGGCTTTGCCTGAAAATGTGAAAATTCTGCAAGATATTTCATATACTTTACTATAGTAAGTAAGATTTCGGGGGAAGCTTAAGCCCGGAAGCCCCCCACTAAATACGCCGCTGCTACTATTTATTATTTACTAGCAGCGTTCACCCCGCTTCGCTGCGGTCACCCCGGAACGCAATAAACTTTGTTACTTAGATAATTTTTACTTTTTCGCTTTCAAGTGATATGATAAAAACCATAGAAGATTGCAGTAAATCTTAACATTATATCGCCTGTCATTTATCTTAACCCGCCCCGCTTCGCTGCGGTCATCCCGGTGCTGGCATATTGTAAAAGTGTCTGTAAAAATAAGCAAATCAATTAAAAAATTTTAAACAGAAGATTCAAGCTATTTTCCGCTGTATATCGCCTGTCATTTATGTTAACCCGCCGAGTGACACGGTCATGCGGGTTGCATATAAATACGTTTATTTTTACCTATGATGAACTAATAACAAAGGATTTGTACGTTATGGACACTTGAATGGTCAATTATCTCAAGACACTGGTAATTAAAAATTAAAGTGATATGATAAAAACCATCTAGGGTCCAAATCCTAATAACCCCCCAAAAATGAAAGAAATTGGTTCAGCCGTATTAGCGTGATGAGCGGACAAAAAATTGTACGTTCTCTTTTATATATATAGATTTATTTATTTTTCTGATATTGAATTTCGATTATTACCTGCTAAGTAAGTTTATAGGACGAAAATGACGTTTCAACATTAATTGACCTGATTGGATTTAGATTTCTGGGCTTTCGGCATCTGTGGCCATGTTTTGAGGGATGACGTCCCTCGCTGAGAAAGGGAAGGATAAAGGATTGGGAAAGAAAGGATACGGTCTGGGAGTTGTTAGGTAACATCCTGATATTTGCCTGATGTAAATGAGAAAAACTCAGGAAAACGTCATTCACGATGGCTGGACTGAAAAAGCTTTTTACTCTTTTTGGACCGAGTGCCTCACCGGGAATCGAACCCGGGACCGCTCGCACCGAAGGCGAGATCGTTAGCGACTGCGGTACGCGGGGCCACTTGGCCTGATTCGATAACATTTAAGCTGTCTGAAGACGGAGCAAATTAACTTTTTCTTTTAGTGGTGTGGGAAAGTAGCTCCTATGAAAACAGTGTCCACTTGTCACGAATTCTTGCCATTAAAAAATAGACTTCATGTGGCTGTTCAGTGACTGTTCAAAATCAAAATGTAAGGGCCTCTCCGAGGACATTATTTCCTAAAGAAAGTGTCCTGCAGATGAGCTAACATGCAAAACAGTTTCATGGTTTATTTTATCTCCCAAGAGGGGATAGCTCCTCCGGAAGTATACCTGAAAGGTCAATAAGGTACTAGTTGATAAACTCTGTCTTTTCTGATTCTGGCTTTGACCTAAGTTCCTTACCAACTTCTCTGACACTTTTCTTTTCTTTCTTTTTTCTTTCTTTCTTTTTTTTTTCCAGTTTCATCTGATACAGAATGTAAACAAGTTGCTTTCCTAAAAAGTTCAAGTGACTTGAAGCGTAGTGATGTTGACTTGTGTTTGTTAGAAGGGTACTTTTGTTTGAAAAAAAAAAAACACTGAAAAAAGACTAATCCATTACCCAGAGTATGGGAGAAAGATGTATTTTTAAGGGATTTATCTGTTTATATATATATATATATATATATATATATATATATATATATATATATATATATATAAACAGATTCAGGACGTTAGGAATAATAAAATCATTATCTTAAAATGTACCTTAAGATATGTCCAGAAAAATTAGCTGTACATATGCATTTTTGAAAAAGCCGGGCCCTAGTAATCAAAAGGTAACTCTGACGGTGCGTACAGGTTTACTTTTGGCGCACCAATAAAAAGAATTGTTGAAAAATTATAATTCTTTTACTAATTTTTTTCTTATTGTCCCCTAAAAGGTTTCCACTGGACGACATGAAAATATCCAACGTGTCATAAATAAAATTCGAGGGGGCTACAAGAAGTAATTGGTGAAAAATTACAATTCTTTTACAATTTCCGTATAAATACGGTTTCCGGATGTGTAGCATAAAAACTACTGTCAAAAAAACACAAACAACCTGTGCTAGGCTGCTACTAAAAGCATGAATAGTATCTAAGCGAGTCAGGAGAATGCCAAGCTGATGAACACGGGGATGCGTCCGAAGGGAGCAGGCGCGTTATCGATGGTGGGCATGTGCACTAGCGAGGATGGTGGAAAGAAGTGGATTTTGGCAATGATACGAGTTTCAGTAGTACTTGTCATGGTTTCATACTAGCAACGCTGCACTTGTAAACATAAAATGAAATGAAATCTTTGAGTTTTACGTCCCACGATTATGCCGGTTACGCTAAAGGAGACGGTGATGATAAGTAATGAATGAAATGGCGGAATGAAGAAAGTGGGAGGAAACGGGAGAACCCCGAGAAAACCCACGCACACTTGTAAACATAAAATACAGATTCTGAACATTATGCAGAAATATGCCACCGGTGGAAAATAACATCTAAGAAAGTCATCTTTTATTTGCATTCACTTATTTTATCTGTCGTAAAGCACTTGTAATGGTGTACAGTTGTAAACCTAAAATATAACTATTGCTTTGTATTTAATATTCTGTCCCTTCAGTAGCGTAGCTAGAATTTTTTCAGGAGGGGGCCAATGAAGGGCCCAACAAAATTTTGAGGGGGCCATCTCCAATGAATGAAAATGTTTATTCATATATATGGGGGGTGTAAAAAATTTTACTCCTTTACAGTGAAACTGTAAGAATTTATTAATTATAAATAAGTAGTTATTTAATCATCTCGATTAAAATATGTGTGGCTGGTTGATTTAAGTGGAAGCAAAGAAATACACTTTTACAGGGGTAAAGAAAATAACTTATAGGTACATGTCTACTTAAAAAAGGATTGTTCTATTCTTGTGGGCAGTATCCAACTTTTCAATAATTTCTTTAAGATCTAACAGTTTAGCTATTTTCTCCTTAATGTAAAGTATCAGCGTAATGTCTTTAATCTTTTCAAACATGAGAATGATGCTTGAAGCATGTAGCTTTAGAAACTGGTATAGTCACAGAGATGATATCTAGCTTGTAGTTTCAAGGAATGCGTTCTTGTAGACAAAAAAGATCAATGAAATTCATCAAGAAATCAACTTTGGTTTTCTCTCGTCTTCAACAAATTTAATTGTGTTTGGGAGGATTTTGAGTTCAAATTTAAATATTTCCAGATCACTTCCATAATGCTGCGCCATAAGCTCAACAATCTCGTAATTTAGAAAGTTTTTACTTTTGGATGTAGAGCAGTGATTGATCGAATGATTTTGTTACATCATCCAAAGCGGTTTTCCATCTCATTGATTGCCTTATCAATAATAGGTAGAAAAATGTCTCTTAGTATATTATCTTTAGAAAATTCGTTTTCTGCCTCCGATGAAGGAAGGGATGCATCCAAAATGAATTTGTGATATTTCGATGGCAAATGTCTAGTTCGTTTTCCTGAGGAACCCCTATAGCCTATCTGTTTCCGGCTCTGGAATTTCAAGACCATTTTCTTTGCATATTTCCAAACGTTCTTGATAAATCTGTTTGAATGTTGTTCGTTGAGAGTCACATTCTCTAAACCTCATCTTCGACAGCGTTTGAACTAGTGAATCTACAACAATCAAATCTTCCGACCTGTGTGCATCTACTTGCGATAAGTAGAAGCTCAAAGTTATAGCATGGCAGCAGTCATCTCAAATTGTAGCAGCCCGGAAACATTCTCTCTTGTACAGATCACACTAATTTTCCGGATGGAATGACGGAAGTAAATAAATATCACAAGTCTAGATTTGGTTTAATACCACATAATAATACAAATAGTTGTTTGGTGGATAAATTGTAATAATAATAATAATAATAATAATAATAATAATAATAATAATAATAATAATAAAGTAATGGACAAGTCGCATAGAAACAGGAACTGAACTCCAACAGGAGACTGATTTGCCATCCTAGCCCACTTAAAATTTTAAGCCTTGCGCTTGCAGCTTAAGTTTCACTTTAAAGTAAATTGTCATCAATAATTGTCATGTATTCTTAAAATTTCAGAAAAATGTTCCGATTTCATGCTCTAAAAATATGGTAGCCTAATCAGTGGCGAAACTAGACATTTGGTGCCCGGGGCAAATTTTGCTGTTAGTGCTCCCTTCATCTACATCTACACCAATAAACACACAGATAAATTTGCTGGCGTCTGGGGCAACTGCCCCGGTTGCAGCCTCTTTTCTGATCTGGCCGTAGTTCAATTATTTTTCGTTACTTTTACCCTTGAGCTCTAAAGTTGAGTAATCAATTAGTCATTACTTCATTAAAATGATAAAAGTCAACACTGTTTGAAGCAAAGAGAGGATTTTTTTTTTTCTAATTTTTTGAAACAGTGTTAGCGCAGACATTTCAATGGGGACGCCTTACAGTAAAAGAAGTATATGTGGCCTTTTTCTTTCTTCCGTTTGTTTCCCTTCACTAGCTTTTAGAATTTGACGTGAATTCAAATACACAAACACTTCACACCCACACCGAATGGCCAAAGTTCAGCGGTAGAACATAAACTTAAGATTCGGAAGATGGTGTGATCGGTCCTTCGTGAGTAAATATTTCGACTGAGGAGTTTACCATGATTCTTCCTCGGTGTCACTAGGAAAATTTTTGTTGCCCTGTTGACTCATTTCCCCCATTTCTATCATCTGAGCCTCGGATGTTTCAAAGCCTTAAAATATGTAGTTGAAGTAACTTAACGCTACTATCGTAAATTAATATTGTTAGCTTTGAGATTAGATTTGGAGGAGGGGCATTAATTCTTATATCCTGTTGAAAATTTATGTCACCACTGATTTACTGTTCTGCATAATTGCTACAATGTAATTTTCTCAGAAATGCTTAATTTTCTCAGAAGTGCATATTTTGACGGAGAACAAATATAAATCTGTGATAAAAATGAGTATTCACTGACTGACCTTACTGAATAGAATATCTGTGGACCGTTCCACAAACTCCTTATATATATATATATATATATATATATATATATATATATATATATATATATATATATATATATATATATATAAATATATATATATATATGATTATTAAACATCAGATAACTGGATGATACAACCTGGTCACGGAAGTAACTACCACTTTTACACAAAATAGCATTACTGCCGCGACCAAGTTGTATCATCTCGGTATCTTACTTATTGTATAGTAATCAGGTGATTATAGCACTGGCTCTGTGATAAACTTCGACATTTCTCTAGTAGTAGTATTTTTGGAATTAAGCTACAGTTAAAATCTTTTAAAAGAAAATACTTATGAACGATTTATTTATAAAGAATCACTGATTTTACTACATTTCCCCAGACTAGTTAGTAGTATAAGTCCACCAAGCGCTGACTCAGTTTTCCTTGGAATTTGCTAGTATCGCTTATTAACATCGTAACAGAAGGTTTCTACAGAGTTACCAACGGCCAAGAGCGTTAGGAAACTAGACGAACTAGAGAGAAGATCAGAAAGTAGTCGAAAGGGAGAACCAGTAGCAAATAGTAGGTGTTGGTAGTATTCAGTATCTTAATTTTCTCGAACGATTGGGATACAAACAACAGAGAGAATGATAGAAATAATAAAAACTTTTGTTCTCTTCTTTTACTGTGTATTAAGCAGGACGACTCGATATCAAGATTATTTGAAAATAATAATAATAATAATAATAATAATAATAATAATAATAATAATAATAATAATAATAATAATAATAATAATACCAAATTATTTAATGAAGGCTATGCACTTGTTCTATGTCGCCATAATCAATGGAAATTAATTACTTACTATACGAATTATAATAAATAGTATACGAAGACTTTTTTCGTTCAACACAAGTGTAATGTTTTACTGCAGTGTATGCAGGCACGTAGCCAGGATTTCGTGAAGGGGCGGGGGTCCGTGACATGAAATACTGTGGTCATCACAAAAGGGGCTCGATCATTCTTAAGTATTTTACTGGAACATATATTGGTTCGTTTAGCCAGGATTTCGTAACGGGGGGGGGGGGGTAACATGAAATTCTGAAGGCCCAGGAGCTCGATCAATCTAAACTACTTTACTATCGACATATATTGGTTTGTTAGGACAATAAAATGAAGATATGTTGGCAAGTATTTTAATAACAAACTATGAAGAAATTTCGAGCAAAATAATAAAAAATAGTATTGAAAAAGATTTTACAATATTTACGTCCTTCTCCTGTTTATTCAAATATAACAATTTTATTTTCGTTATGACCTCAATTATTATAAAAAGTACATACTCAATACTGTCTTGTAAACTATCTTTAATATAAATAAAATAAAAAGTTTGTTTGTGTGTTTGTCTGTCTGTGTGCGGCCTGGAGACCAGACGAGTGGACCGAGAGTTACCAAATTTTGGTCAGGGGTACCTTGGCCCAGGTCCCAGGTCAAGACGAAGTGTTTTTTTTTTTAATTTCGATACAGGGGGGCGTTTACCGGAACCGGCTTGGGAAATAGAAAAATTGACCGAGAGTTACCAAATTTTAGTCACGAATACCTTGGTCCAGGCTCCAGACCAGAGTTAAACGTTTTTGTCGAAATTCGAATGAGGGGGGTCTCAGGGGGGGCGTTTACCGGGACATGTAAAAGTAGTTGAAAATGACCGATATTTATTTATTTATTTATTTATTTAACAATCACCAGATACAGCTCAGAGGTCATTTTACACTGGATATCCAACAACATTAACAATGGAAAGGATTTGGGAAGGTATCGGCCAGGGCCTGTTTAGTAGGTGCCATCCCGGCATTTGCCTGGTAGGACTGAGAGAAACCCTGGAAAACCTCAGTCAGGATGGTCGGCAGCGGGATACGAAGCCACGACCTCCCGAATACGAAGCCAACGTTCTGCCACTTGAGCTATTAGTGTCGTATTCATATTTACGCGGTCGCAGAAATCAATGGTGAAACTCGGATTGCATTAACTTCCAAATTCACGCTATTCGGCTCCGGGCCGGGGGGTCACCGGAGGGGGGTGAGATACCAAGACATATAAAAGTAATCCAAAATGACGGATATTAGTGTCAAATCCATAGTTTTCGCGGTCGCTGAAATCAATGGTGACACTTCCATTAGCGATGACTTGCAAATTTAGTTACAATTGTATGCGGGCCGGGAGTCAGCGGGGATTGCATACCGAGACATGTAAAAAATAGCCTAAAATGACCGATATTAGTATCAAATTCATAGTTTTCGCCGTCGCTGAAATCCATGGTGATACTCCCACAGATGTTGACTTCTAAATACAGCCCCTGTGCGAAGCATATGTATGTTCAACTAGTTTTACAATATATGCGTTTCTTTCTCTGTTGAAACAAATGCTAACAGAACTTTCTTTCAACATAAATTTTTGTTTTTATTATTCCGTCAACTATTGTCGGTTCCAAATGACAGGTTAAAGGAGCAATAGAAAATTGTCCTTGAAACAGCATGTTTGATACTGCAAGGATGCGACGACGAAAAAGTATGATTTAAAATGTTCACGCTGTTACACAACGGCACTATGATTTCGAAAGCTTGAAATATCCCTGACTAGTAGCAGAAATTCTGAGAATTAAATAACTTTTCTTGAAATTTCAAATTCCCTGACTCTTCCAGAATATCTCGCTTACCTCGCCATCATATTGCAAGTAATACAAATCTCCTCATAAGAAAGAGTAAGCAAAAGCTTCCTGTAGTTTTCTTTTTAATTTTTAACTCTGATCCTTCTTTTTGTCATTTCATTTTGTTTTATCCTTCCTTAATTTTTTTCATTTCTGGTCTCGAAGGGGGGGGGGTCCGAACCCCCCCTTGGCTACGTGCCTGGTGTATGCTATTTGTAAGTAAACATCCCATATTTTTGTATGACTTTCAACATTGATGCGAGTGAGAATGCTGTCTGATTTTGATTTTTTTTAATTCTTTGTCGAAAATAAAGAAGATAACCAGAATAGGTACAGAGATTAAAGGGAACGTTCAGATGGTGAGGTCAATGCATGCACCTTACAAATTTCGATGAATTAGATCTTGCTGCACTACAAACAAAAACGAGCCTGAAGCTTTTTACTCGAAACGCAGACTATTGCAACATACGGTATTCTGCAATTGGTAACTCTGTTGCCGAGAGATGTTTTGGTAGTAGTGTTACTTGTGCCACTATCAACTCACCGTCTGTTGACCTATAACAGTATCACTCTGAGTGTGGGGCCGCTAGGGGGGCAAAGAATTTGAGCAAGGGGGCCTAGCCTCCCTTGGCCCTTCCTTAACTCCGCCATTGTGTCGCTTGCAGAAATTTGTTCCTTATAGATATGTCTTTTCATTCAAAGGATTAAATTTTTTCCTGAAAATCTTCCAAAATGTGGTGTGACAAAACTACTCCTGCACCCTGATGTTGATTAAACATTATCTTAACGATATAATAAATAATATTTAACGGTAAGTTTGTTTTTAATAATGATGGTTAGGTGTATCTGATGCCAACACTAACATTTTCAGGATTTTGGTCCATCTTGTATATAAAATGGCAATTCTAAATATAACCTAATATCAAAAAATGTTTGATTCAAGGTATATAAAATAACAGGTAGCCCCAGTTCGCGATTAGCGTTCTGATTGGCTCCTGTCCTTGACGTCATGTGGAGGTATCGGTGAAGATTTTTTTCGCTTGCCTGCTTGTTACACTTCGCGCTTTATTCGTAAAACTGGATTCAAAACATAATTATGATATTCCTTGTCTTTCCAAATACAAATAATGAGTTATTTCTACTCACAGATGAGACAGTAATACCGTCAATAATGATTAACTATCTATATAAATAAAAATTAATATAATGTTTACTTGCTAATTCATTCTAGAGCTTTGGATCGATTTTTATAATTTTTAGTACCGTACATGAGTTGACCTGGCCCTTATTACTCTGATTAAAGGGCGAATCCTAAGGGGTAGAAGGGGTTCAAAATTTGTACCTAAACTACAGCATCTCACGAACCTATCAAGTTAGAAAGATGAAACTCGGCATATAAACTCCTCATTAAGCTTAAAGAAAAAAAAAATGTCCCATTGTTTTTGAAAATTTCCGTTTTAAGGGAAAGAGGGGGCATTTTCTATTCATTGTAACAATGTTTGATTGCTAACTTCTCCTCGACCAACTTTAACGATTTTTGGTACTTTAATGCAGCCAGGCCTAACTTAGGATCTTATCATTTTTCGCTCGGGATGAGAGGAGATAGGAAGGATGTGACAAATAATCAAAAACAACCGAAATTGGTGTCCAGTCCATAATTTTCAGGGTCATTGAAATGAATAGTGACCATTCCGATACCATTTAAAACCAACTTCATCCTCTTTGGGCGTGGGGAAGAGGTGGCGTTATGGATTTTTGTCATTGCACTTTCATTGAAACGTGAATTCTAAGGGTGGAAGGAATTCAAATACTTTCCATAAACCAATCCTCTCAATAAGAACATTTCAGGTAGTAAAATACATAAAACAAACATTATTAAATAATTTCAGAGATTCCGGGTATGTAATAACAAATTAGGTTAGGCAGCGTTTCCCAACCTTTTTCAACTTGCGGCACACTACGGGTGTAACTTGAATTCTCGCGGCACACTCTTATATATTATTATTTGTAAATATAAAATACCGTGCTTTTTTTTCTGTCATTAATGATCTTTCTCACAGAGAAGAAAGCTCGATCACTGGTTTTTCCCTCGTGGTTAATCATTATGCTTACTTTTCATTCTAATTTAAAAATAGAAAACAATTCAATGATTGGACTGAGGTTTGCAACACTACGCTTTCCTTTTCGAAAACTGTATCCAACCTTTCACTAAGAAGATAGATCACTAAATAACAAACGGACAAACAAATCTCTTTTACTTTTAAAACACAAATGTAGGTAATTTGTATGCATATTTTCTTTGTCGAAAGTATTGAATGATATTTTAAAATTTCAGGTTACGAAATTGTCTGCAACATAAAGGAGCAACAATGGTTATAACAATGATAACAAATACTTTTTTCAACATTAAAATTATTCATAAGAGTAACACGGTATGAAACTTAAAATTGTAGATTCATTAGAGGTTCATAGTAATGTGAAATACGAATATACATTTTCCCTTATGTCTTGCAATTTGATTGCATAGAATTAATAATTTTGTTTCGATTTTCCCGCGGCACACCAGCGGCTCATTCACGGCACACCAGTGTGCCGCGGCACACCGGTTGGGAAACACTGGGTTAGGTTGTGTTAGGATAGGTTAGGTTATGTTAGACATCTAATCTACCCTAACCTAATATAACCGAATCTAACCTAACCTAATTTGATTAGGTTTGGTTAAGTTAGATCAGGTTAGAAATCTAACCTAACCCGTTGTATTTAGTGTGTATTAACCAAATTGTCAGATCTCCTGACTGCAAAATATTTCCTTTACATTACTAATATTTGTTTATTACTCAATATAACACATTTTACATTTTGTATTACAGGTTATAAGTTGCACAGATATCTATAGAGTGGTATACATACATTAAAGAACCACCTTTACAGGGGATAATTTGCAGTTATTTGTCCTAAACATTGCCCTTCGATTTATCGGAATTTAGTTTTTGTGGCTTAGCCCCCTCTCTCGGCCAGCCCTTCAATTATAAGAATATGGTAAGAGTGCATTTTGATCAGAACAAATGATTTTGTCACACGATGTGGCATTCGAGAAGGAATAAAATCAATGTGATTTGTACGTAACAGGTACGGTTTGGTTAAACAAGATTAGATTAGGTTAGATTAGGTAAAGTTAGGTTAGGTGCGGCTTGTAATAGGTTCCTATGAATATTCTGCTCAAAGTGCACATTGAGCACTTTGCTAGAATAATGTTTCAGATACTTAACAAAACTTACGAATATCATTTGAACTAAAGAATGTATGAGAGTATACATTTATATTCTCATTGGTACCCCCTTCCACTTCGCTTTACGTACATAAACTTCTTAAGCTTCAGGCCCTCAGAAACAAATATCATAAAAGTAAAATTAATTATTGTTGTTACACACCTGTTTTTCAACTTGACTAGTGTCTAGTTTATTTTTCCCCATGCCAGTTTGGTATCAATAATGAAGGAACAGCATCAGATCTTAAACACTGCTTTTGCAGGAAACTTAGAAGCTCGTTTTTCAAACTCTTTGATAATCCTCTGGTGAAAAATGAGCAGAACACATTCGTGCATTATCCACATTAAAAGTTTTCTTTCGCTTACAGCGGGAAATCAATATTCTTCGAAGTTCATCATTTTTAGGGAATCCATGTACATTATTTCATTTGTATTGCTTCCTATGTTATTAGAATGAGCTACCGCACAAGTAAAATAACTTTTCCCCATCTTGAAACAGTAGTGTTATTGTTTATGCAGAATTTCACTTATTTTGAAAAATACCGCGATACCTCCACGTGACGTCACTGGCCTCAAAGTATCCTGGGAAAAATGAGAGTAGAAAAGCTGAATCAAGAGTCCCCTGTGTTTGATTATTGATATTTTAAACTTTATTTTCTTTTCAATTACATACGTATCTAGATAACCTTACATGTTCTGGACAAAAATCAAAACAATACGTATATTTCTATTGTGTTTATTTTATTTTATTTTATTCTTTTTTAACTGTCAACGAAGTGTCATTTCATATGTCGTAAACAGACATGTTGCAGTATTTCCTGATGACAGCGAACACGACATAAAACATTTCCAAATCGGATACCGTACTCACACACAAGCACAATGCTTGTTCTATCTCTTCCGTGCAGTCATTTCAAGCAGTGATACCAGATAAGTTATTTTTAATACGGTATTTCTCTTGATGGAACGGTACAAATGCATTTTATTATTATTATTATTATTATTATTATTATTATTATTATTATTATTATTATTATTATTATTATTTTGTTAACTAGAATGAAATCTGTCTATAGTGGCCGCCATTGGTTCCACCGATAAAAAGTGAATGCTCCAAAAAGTGAATTCTTGGAGCATTCAATTTTTTGTATTTTTTAAAATGAAGTTTCTTTCTATTATCATTTTTGCTTTGTGACATCAATGTCGGAAGCTGGAAATTGTATTTCAAGCACTTCCGGTTTCTGTATTGTGATAAGAAAGGACAAACGATTTATTGTTAAGGCAGTGAAGCCTCATTCTATAGGTGCCTCTTGCTTTTGTTCTATATCCATCGTCATTGCAACCGGAAATGTATATTTCTACCACTTCCTGTTGCAATAGAGAGGATAAGAACGACAAGGGAAGCTATTCTTGGACACTGAATCCATATTTAAAATTTTCCCCTTTTTTGTGAATTTTTGAGTTTCTTTCTCATGTAGACCAATGGTTCTCAACATGGTTAACGTCCTCCACCCAGGGGGCTATGGTTTCCAAAGAAAGTGCTGGAACTAAAAGGCCGATTGGGGAGCGATAGACTATTTAGCGGGCATTTTATGGAAAGGATGTATAGGAAAATTTACGAGTAAGTGAAAAGAAGGTTAAAATCTTTTCTTTTAAGTTTCACGTCCCATGCTTATGTTGGTTATGCTAAAGGAAACGATGATGATGAGAAATGAATGAAATGGTAAAATGACAAAAGTGGGAGGAAACGGGAGAACCCCGAGAAAACCCATGAGCACGGTGTTTGTCCACCACAAAGTCCACACGGCGCAAGCTGGGATCGAAAGAAGGGTAATGTAAGATAAAATATAGAAACAAAATTTCCTGTCACTTTATGGACGTACACTCGTATATATTTTCTTTTAGGCCGACTTTAAGATCTAAAGCCTTTCTCTGGTTCTCAGACCGCTTCGTCCTTTTCTTAAGTCCAGTTTTGTGCGTCGGTGGCGGATTAAAAGACAGGGGGACGGGTGCGCTCAGGGCAATCTCATTTCTTCAAGGGAGCGCTCAGCTCGAAAAGGTTGAGAACTGCTGATGTGGATTACGGGTGTCGGTGTTGAAAGCAGCCAATTCTCGGCAAGCATATAGGGAAGGAAACATAACAAAAATCTACAAAATTAGAAAGTGTGTTCATTTACGATAAAAAGTAAAAAATTAAATTAAATAAATATTTATTATAAAACGTGGTTTCCTTAAAATAAAATCGTACTAAAGAATAAAAAAATAGTATTGCTTTCAAGAAAATTACTTTAAAAAAAAGCACGACATGAAAGAAAAGCATGAGAAGCTCTCTCATAAACAGTCACTTGATACATTCTTGAAATTTGACGTAATATTATGACATAATGTTACTATTAAAACATTCTTTTTATTATTATTATTGATATAAATGAAGGTATACTTATATACAATATTATAATATTACATGAGAATTGAATAATTTATAAATCTCGAAACTAACACAACCATTTATAACTTACACCCAGATATGCGCCCCTCCCAGTTCAAGAAAATACTAGCTTCGCCCCTGCATGATGCATTCCGTTTAAACCTGCCTCTAAAGTTTTTTCTGACTATTGTCTAACCAACATAATGACATTGACCATAAATGTAAGCGTGTGTAAAACTTATGTATGTTCTATATACGAAACAGTTTTTTTTTCCTAGATTGTGAGAGTTGTCATATCAAACTGAATAAAAATGAATAAATTCTAAATCAAGCTGAATTATATCAAGATGATCATATTTAGGCTAATCTTATTCAGTTTGATTCAGTCCGATCAAGCTGATTTAAGCTGAATCATATCAAGCTGATCATATTTAGACTGCTCTTATTCAGTTTGATTCAGTCCGATCAAGCTGATTTAAGCTGAATCATATCAAGCTGATCATATTCAGGTTGATCTTATTCAGTTTGATTCAGACTGAACAAGCCGATTTAAGCTGAATCATATCAAGCTGATCATATTCAGGCTGATCTTATTCAGTTTGGTTCAGGCTGATCAAGCCGATTTAAGATAATCATATTCAGTTTGATTCAGCTTGATCATGCCAAAGTCATCATATTCAGTTTCATTTCAGCTTGATCATATTAAGCTGAATCAAGGTGAAAAAATTCTGATGAGTAGTTTTCAAGAAAATCGACCAAGAATGAATTTTATGGCTCTGAAAAGTGTCTCGTTTGCTGCTGATAATAATTAACACTTTTATTCTGCTTACGTGAATTGTATCTGCTGTTGTTTGTCTCCTTCTAACATTAACATACATACTTCTAATAGTGACATATACTTCTAATAGTGACATACATACTTCTAATAGTGACATGTATACTTCTAACAGCGACACGTATACTTCTAACAGTGACATAATAATACTTCTAATAGTGACATGCATACTTCTAACAGTAAGATACATACCTCTAATAGTGACATACATACTTTTAATAGTGACACACATACTTCTAATAATGACATATATACTTCTAGTTCTAACAGTGAGACATATACTTCTAATAGTAAAATACATACTTCTAATAGTGACACACATATTTCTAATAGTGACATGTATACTTCTAACAGTGACATAATACATACTTCTAATAGTGACATGCATACTTCTAACAGTGAGATACATACTTCTAATAGTGACATACATTCTTCTAACAGTGACATGTATACTTCTAATAGTGACATACATACATACTTCTAATAGTGGCATGTATACTTCTAACAGTGAGATACATACATACTTCTAATAGCGACATGTATACTTCTAACAGTGAGATACATACTTCCAATAATGACATACATACTTCTAATTGTGACATACATACTTCTAATAGTGACACACATACTTCTAATAGTAAAATATATACTTCTAATAGTGACACACATATTTCTAATAGTGACATGTATACTTCTAACAGTGAGACACATACTTCTAATAGTGACATACATTCTTCTAACAGTGACACACGTTCTTCTAGTAGTGACCAGACCCAGACACTCCTAACAATTACGCCCCTACTACTTGTAAATAAATAAAAAACTCATTGTACTTTTTCCTTGTTGGTAATGATTTTTTTAATAATAACTTGCCATAATCATTAAAAACCTCAGTGCTGCTGATGAAACGTGATTATATTCTCTCTCTCTCTCTCTCTCTCTCTCTCTCTCTCTCTATATATATATATATATATATATATATATATATATATATATATATATATATATATATATATATATATATATATATATATATATATATATATATATATATATATATATATATATATATATATATATATATACATACACCATATAATACAAGAAAAAACCTAGGATACTGATTGGTCTCCACGGAGCTATTGCGTTTCCAATTAATGTAGCACCCAGGCAGTTTCTTCACCTACGAAGTCATTAGCTTGTGAACGCTTTGTTTTGAAAAGCACAAGCAAAAGACATGGATGGAAAACAGAGAGAGAGAGAGAGAGAGAGAGGATGGAAATATCTCCCTCTCTATTTCTATAATTAAGACATGCAAGTGGCAGTTTAATTAATGAAAATTTATAATCAGCTGAAACGTATAGTTAAAATTGCTTTCGTGCTGAAAACGTCAAACTTGAAAATTATATTTAACAGGAAAAATTATTATTGTTGATGTACCTCATATATGTTATGTATATTTCGTCTATTATATACACGTACATGTTTTTAATGTTGAGAAAAGTTTTTAAAATTATTTTTAGTAAATTCTGTGTCAGCTTTGTCCACATTATTTTAACAGATTTGATTGTTTAACACACTCAATGAAATGTTAAATTATTGTAACTAGTGAGTGAGTGAGTGAGTTTAACGTCCCGTTCAGCAGCGAGGCTATATGAGACGTGAATCTACTTATTAACGTGGAATCCGAATCACATGAGCTCCCAGTTGTTGCCCCGAACCTTCGGCTCGTTGTACACTGTATAAGTTAAAATCGTGCTTTATTAATCCCTTGCGTTCCACGTATCATTTACCTATGTGAGTTCTGTAATACTGGTTTCAATTACTTGTTAAAAGACGGTCTAGACCTTTACATAGGGCATAGTTATTGTGTGCGCGTGAGGAGAGCATTCACGGTACTGATAGAAACAATTATTTGGCTTGTGAAAAAGGGAAAATCTGATGTTCTGAAGGGATTCTATGCTGCTTCATGTTATGTTGGCAACACTGACCTAAGATTAAAGACAAAGGATTTCCTTTTCCGATCTCGAAGTTGCTAATTGTTTATCGCCAAAACAAACACATGTGTGTTGTAATTGAATGCTCCCTTAGGCCCACCATCTACTGAGACAACATTTTTTTTTCTGTTAGTAAAGTGCTGTCACCTAAGGAGAAATAGTAGAACTAAATCGTGTCTTTCATCCACTAACAAATTTCATCATCTCCAGGACTAATACGACCCTTAACAAGGGATATATTTTCAGGACATCCCCATAGGTCACTGGTACGCATGGGGTTAATAGCTCTGATTGTTTAAATTCAACTGCTTTAACGGAACCTTGCATCTTGAGACGCGATAGAAGACAGTGCTGAATCGGGGAAAATGTCTAGAGACGTGCTTAATAATATATATATATATATATATATATATATATATATATATATATATATATATATATATATATATATATATATATATATATATATATATATATATAAAATAAAAAAAAGATTTGTGTGTCCTCTGTCTTGAGAGTAATCTTTGGAATCTATGTTTAGTATAGTTCTGCCATCTTTATGTGATTCTTTAAATCCCTGCTCAAACCAGCAGAGACATGTCCCACTCAAGGAGTTAGTTTTTCTTTATTTTCTTATTTGTTTTAGTTTCCCCAAAGGTATTTGCCAGAAATTTTCTTCAGGGGGCGTGTAATAAATTGAAGAGGGGGTATAAATTGTAATATGTTTTATGTAAAAAAAAAAAAAAAAAAAGCAGTTTTTAAGCGCATCTTTGCTTAATACTACATATAGGCTACATTATAAATTTAGCATAACCTCGGCAAAGGATTGCATTGTTTGCTATTGTATGAACACATTTCACGCGCACACAGACATATACTTGCCCTCATATATATATATCTTTTGTTCTACCAAAGTTGCATTGTGTTCATTCTTCACGTATCTTTATGCATAGTAGTTATCTACACATTTCTGTGAGGTTGCTTTAAGGTTATTCATTACGTCCAAATAGTTTGTGTCTAAAACGGTAGATGGCGCCACCGTCACCAATGTTAACATATACAACTAATAAAATTAAAACAATCAAAAATAAAATGAACAATTCAAAAATTAAGCAAAAACGGATATAATCTGGTTAATGGACGTTACAAAATCTAGGGAATGGTACGTGTCGATTTCACTTATTGTTATTAGTTTCATTGTTAGAGGCCACCATTGTTAAGTAAATAATCAACTTTATCTGCCGTACTTTCTACCAGAAACTGACCAAACTTTACACACCCATTTAAGATTGAAATATCTAGGGAATGGTACGTGTCGATTTCACATATTGTTGTTAGTTTCATTGTTGAAGACCACCATTGTTAAATAAACAATCAAGTTTTTCTGCCACATTTTCTACCACAAACTGACCAAAATTTTCAGAATCATTTAAGATTAAGCTATCTATGGAATGGTATGTGTCGATTTCACATATTGTTGTTAGTATCATTGTTAGAGGCCACCATTGTTAAACAAACAATCAACATTAATGGCCATACGTTCTACCAGAAACTGACCAAACTTTGCACATCCATTTAAAGTTGAAATATCTACGGAATGCTATGTGTCGATTTCACATATTGTTGTTAGTTTCATTGTTGTAAGACACCATTGTTAAATACATAATCGTTGGATTTCTTCATTATTAAACAACAATCAACTTTATCTTGCATATTTTCTACCACAAACTGACCAAACTTGCACAATCATTTACGATTGAGATGTCGATGGAATGGTACGTGCCGATTTCACTTATTGTAACTTTCATTCTTAGAGGCCACCATTGTTAAAAAAAAACAATCAACTTTGTCTGCCACATTTTCTACCAGAAACTGACCAAACTTTGCACACGCATTTAAGATTGAAATATCTAGGGAATGGTACCTGTCGATTTCACATATTGTTGTTAGTTTCATTGTTGTAAGACGCCATAGTTAAACACATAATCGTTGGATTTCTTCATTATTAAACAAACAATCAAGCTTTTCTGCCACACTTTCTACCACAAACTGACCAAACTTGCACAATCATTTACGATTGAGATATCTATGGAATGGTACATGCCGATTTCACATATTGTTGTTAGTTTCATTATTAGAGGACACCATTTTAAGTAAAGAATCAACTTTATCTAACACACTTTCTAACACAAACTTATCAAACTTGGCACAACCATCGGGTTACCACAGAGATATCTACTGAATGGTACCAATCGATTTCACATGTTGTTAGTTTCACTGTTCGAGACCACCATTTTAAAACAATCGTTGGATTTCTCCATTATTAAATAAACAATCAACTTTATCTGCCATACTTTATACTACAAACTAACCAAACGTGTCATACTTATTTACGATTGAGATATCTACGGAATGGTACGTGTCGATTTCATTTATTGTTATTAGTTTTATTCTTAGAGACCACCATTTTTAAATAAACAATCAACTATATCTGCCATACTTTCTACCAGAAACTGACCAAATTTTGCATACCCCTTGAAAGTTGAAATATCTACGGAATGCTATGTGTCGATTTCACATGTTGTTGTTAGTTTCATTGTTAAAACATACCATTTTAAGTAAAGAATCAACTTTATCTAACACACTTTCTAACCCAAACTTATCAAACTTGGCACACCCATCGGATTACCACAGATATATCTACTGAATGGTACCAATCGATTTCACATGTTGTTAGTTTCACTGTTCGAGATTACCATTTTAAAACAATCGTTGGATTTCTCCATTATTAAATAAAAAATCAACTTTATCTGCCATACTTTCTACCTCAAACTGACCAAACTTGCACAATCATTTACGATTGAGATGTCGATGGAACGGTCCGTACAGATTTCACTTATTGTTGTTAGTTTCATTTTTAGAGGCCACCATTGTTAAGTAAACAATCAACTTTATCTGCCGTACTTTCTACCAGAAACTGACCAAACTTTACACACCCATTTAAGATTGAAATATCTAGGGAATGGTACGTGTCGATTTCACATATTGTTGTTAGTTTCATTGTTGAAGACCACCATTGTTAAATAAACAATCAAGTTTTTCTGCCACATTTTCTACCACAAACTGACCAAAATTTTCAGAATCATTTAAGATTAAGATATCTATGGAATGGTATGTGTCGATTTCACATATTGTTGTTAGTATCATTGTTAGAGGCCACCATTGTTAAACTAACAATCAACATTAATGGCCATACGTTCTACCAGAAACTGACCAAACTTTGCACACCCATTTAAAGTTGAAATATCTACGGAATGCTATGTGTCGATTTCACATATTGTTGTTAGTTTCATTGTTGTAAGACACCATTGTTAAATACATAATCGTTGGATTTCTTCATTATTAAACAACAATCAACTTTATCTGCCATATTTTCTACCACAAACTGACCAAACTTGCACAATCATTTACGACTGAGATATCTATGGAATGGTACATGCCGATTTCACATATTGTTGTTAGTTTCATTGTTAGAGGCCACCATTGTTAAAAAAAACAATCAACTTTGTCTGCCACATTTTCTACCAGAAACTGACCAAACTTTGCACACGCATTTAAGATTGAAATATCTAGGGAATGGTACCTGTCGATTTCACATATTGTTGTTAGTTTCATTGTTGTAAGACACCATTGTTAAATACATAATCATTGGATTTCTTCATTATTAAACAAACAATCAAGTTTTTCTGCCACACTTTCTACCACAAACTGACCAAACTTGCACAATAATTTACGATTGAGATATCTATGGAATGGTACATGCCGATTTCACATATTGTTGTTAGTTTCATTGTTAGAGGACACCATTTTAAGTAAAGAATCCACTTTATCTAACACACTTTCTAACACAAACTTATCAAACTTGGCACAACCATCGGATTACCACAGAGATATCTACTGAATGGTACCAATCGATTTCACATGTTAGTTTCACTGTTCGAGACCACCATTTTAAAACAATCGTTGGATTTTTCCGTTATTAAATAAACAATCAACTTTATCTGCCATATTTTATACTACAAACTGACCAAACGTGGCATACTTATTTACGATTGAGATATCTATGGAATGGTACGTGTCGATTTCATTTATTGTTATTAGTTTTATTGTTAGAGACCATCATTTTTAAATAAACAATCAACTATATCTGCCATACTTTCTACCAGAAACTGACCAAATTTTGCATACCCCTTGAAAGTTGAAATATCTACGGAATGCTATGTGTCGATTTTACATGTTGTTACTAGTTTCATTATTAATGGCCACCATTGTTAAATACAGAATCGTTGGATTTCTCCAGTGTTAAGTATACAGTCAACTTTTGTCTGCCATATTTTGTACCACAAACTAACCTAACGTGGCACACTCATTTACGATTGAGATATCAATGGCATGGTTCGTGCCGATTTTACATATTGTTGTTAGTATCATTCTTAGAGGCCACTGTTGCTATGTAAACAATCAAGTTTATCTTTCGTACTTTCTACGAGAAAATGAAGAAATTTTGCACACCCATTTAAGATTGCAGGTATGTATCTAGGGAATGGTATGTGTGGATTCCACATATTGTTGTTAGTTTCATTGTTGAAGGCCACTATTCTTAAATAAACCATCAACTTTATCTGCCATACTTTCTAAAACAAACCGACCAAATTTGGCACACCCATCGGATTTGCACAGAGATATCTACTTAATGGTACTAGTCGATTTCACATGTTGTTGTTAGTTTCATTATTAATGGCCACCATTGTTAAATAAACAATCGTTGGATTTCTCCATGGTTAAATAAACAATCAACTTTATCTGCCATACTTTCAACCACAAACTAACCAAACTTGGTACACTCATTTACGATTGAGATATCTATGGAATGGTACGGGTCGATTTCACTTATTGTTGTTACTTTCATTGTTAGAGGCCAGCATTGTTAAATGAACAATCAACTATATGTGCCATACTTTCTACCAGAAATTGGTCAAACCTTGCACACACATTTAATATTGAAATATCTAGGGAAAGATATGTGCCGATTTCTCATATTGTTGTTAGTTTCATTGTAGAGATCACCATTGTTAAATAAACATTCGTTGGATTTCTCCATTGTTAAATAAACGATCAACTTTATCTGCCATACTTTCTACCACAAACTAAGCAAACTTTGCACACTCATGAACGATTGAGATATCTATGGAATGGTATGTGTCGATTTCACATATTGTTGTTCTTTCATTGTTGAAGGCCACCATTGTTAAATAAACAATCGTTGAATTTCTAAATTGTTACCTAAACAATCAACTTTATCTTACACTTTTTCTACCACTACTAACCAAATTTGGCGCACTCATTTACAATTGAGACATCTATGGAACGGTACGTGTCGATTTCACTTACTGTTGTTAATTTCATTGTTAGAGGCCACCATTATTAAATAAAGAATCAACTTTATCTGCCATACTTTCTAGCAGAAACTGACCAAACCTTACACACTCATTTAAGACTGAAATATCTAGGGAAAGATATGTGTCGATTTCTCGTATTGTTGTTAGTTTCATTGTTGAAGACCACCATTGTTAAATACACAATCCTTGGATTTCTACATTGTGAAATAAACGATCAACTTTATCTGCCATACTTTCTACCACAGACTAACCAAACTTTGCACACCCATATAAGATTGAAATATGTAGGAAATAGTACGTGCTGATTTCACATGTTGTTCTTAGTTTCATTGTTGGAGGCCACCATTGTTAAATAAAGAATCAATTTTATTTGCTATATTTTGTACCAGAAACTGACCAAACTTGGCACACCCATCGGATTACCACTGAGATATCTTGGGAATGGTACTTGTCGATTTCACATATTATTGTTAGTTTTATCGTTTAAGGCCACCATTGTTCAATAAATAATTGTTGGATTTCTCCATTGTTAAATAAACAATCAACTTTATCTGCCATACTTTTTACCACAGATTAACCAAACTTAGCACACTTCTTTACGATTTAGATATCTATGAAATGGTACCTGTCGATTTCACTTGTTGTTGTTAGTTTCATTGTTAGAGGCCACCATTGTTAAATAAACAATAAACTTTATCTGTCATACTTTCTACCAGAAACTGACCAAACTTTGCGTACCTATGAAAGATTGAAATATCTATCCTATGGTTCATGTCGATTTCACATATTGTTTTAGTTACGTTGTTGGAGACTACCATTATTAAATAAACGATTCACTTTATTTTCCATACTTTTTACCAGAAGCTGACCAAACTTTACATATTTGCGATTCAGATATCTAGAGAATGGTACATGTCGATTTCTCATATTGTTGTTAGTTTCATTGTTGGAGGCCTCTATTTTTAAATATACAGTAAACTATTTTCCATACTTGCTACCAGAAACTAAGCAAACTTTACTTACCTATTTACGATTGAAATATCTGTGGAATGATACATGTCGCTTATCAAGGGCTAACAAGCCCTAGCCAAATTGTGTGTAATACATCAGTATGCGTTGGGATCAAACGATAATTATTCGTGATCAAACATCAAACGAGCTGGACAAATTCCGATTGAATTTGTTTTCATGGTGGCTGTGGTGGAGGGGCTAACAGGTCATCGGTAAATGTTATTGTTCGGAAAATGGAATAGTGAAAAAAAATAAACACATTTCATTCAGAACTTTGTTGCGCCTGTTTTATAACCAGTGTGAACTAGTTGTGTGCCTCCAGATTTTTTTTTTTGTCTCAGGTGGAGCGGGATGGCCCCCTACAGCGTTCCTAGAATTACACTCTAAAAGCCCACAGTGTTCCTAGAATTGCACTCTAAAAGCCCCTCCCATACAACTGACCTGTGCTTCCCAGCAGACACCTCACATTTGAACTCTGTTGAGATTCTATGTAAGTTTGTCGGCTGTACGTACAAATTCAGAGAATATACATGTATTAGGGAATTGAGAAGTTCTCGAAATAAATTTGCAAGCTGAATATTTTTTCGCGACATAAGTGAAGAGTAATTATATACCCTTGAAGAATTCCCTGGAGAATAAGAAAGCTCTAAGCAAAATAATCATTGAATAAATAGCAATGTAATCACAGTAATGTTTATATATGGCATGTTGTATTTCTACCAGATTGTCAGAGCACTAATTCTCTCAATTTTTGGATGTGAGCGATCTCGCTATCGAATTTCCAGAAGAACATTTAAAAAAAAGTTGTATTTAGGTCTATTCCATTTTAAACAAACGAAATACATTGCGTAAAAGAACTTTCCATGCTAAAATATTTGATGGGTAGAGTAGTTTGTGTGGGATTTGATTGTTATTGCATGTATCTATTGCATGCTGAATGGGTAGCTGGGAAAGCAGCCAGGATATTCATTCTGACGGTTGCAAGCCCGTGAAAATACAGAGCAACAGTTACTCCAAGGGAGTAGATAATAGATAAAAATTCTTAAAACTACCGTGGGGGAGAGAGCCGAAAGAGGGTATAGTGTGAAATTTTGGGCCGGAACTAGGGAAGTTCTGCCAGGAACGCAGGATCACCTGTATACAGCTCTCATTGTTGAGACACTAAAATTTTTTAATTACTCGTATACGGAAGATAAACATTCCGAAACTATTTTTATTTATTTATTTATTTACTTATTCCTCGGGGGGTAGTCTATCTCAGAAGATTACGATTAGCATAATTCTATGTTTCAGGAGTGCGCTTCGAACCCACCCCCCAGAGGCGGCTTTTTGGGCGGGCGAACTATACATTGTCCGCAGGTCCACACATTAATTAAAGTATATGTAACACACATGTACGTATATATATATATATATATATATATATATATATATATATATATATATATATATATATATGTATGCTAAATGTAAAATATTTTTGAACCAATGTTTCCAATCCAAATAATAGAGACCCACGGCTCCAACTCGCCAAGGGCTCCATAAGAACAAATTCCGCCTGTGTCACCTTCTACACATCAGTGCCTATGCCCATAGTATATTCTATGATAACAATTGACTGAATGTGCTTTTCAAGTTTCACTTTCTTGGAAAGAGAATGCGTAAGACTCTCTTAGTGTTCCAACG
Organism: Thermobia domestica; assembly: GCF_964235325.1. Lineage (NCBI taxonomy): Eukaryota > Metazoa > Arthropoda > Insecta > Zygentoma > Lepismatidae > Thermobia > Thermobia domestica. The sequence continues at coordinate 298,018,737 of NC_137457.1, read as the reverse complement.
AGACGAGACAGGACTCTTTGAAGCGAGACACGATACAATACGAAACGTTTTGTGAAATGTCTCGTCTCGTGTCTCGAAAAATACAAACACAGTTTCTGAATTTGCTTAAAAATTTATTAACTCGGAATAAATTATTTGCCTTCGAAATGTATACCATCTTTTATTATTTCAAATGATCGAAATGATTCAATGTTTCAAATCCTACAAAGAACAGGGAATACCTAAAGCATTTTTTAAAAATGATTCTTACAAACAGCTTTCACTTCCATTTTTCAATTGATTCAAGTTTAATTATTTTGTGATAGTGCTCCAAATTCAAATACAAATGTAAAGCGTTCATCAGTGTTTTAGAAGATTTTATTCCGGGGGCTGGTGGAGATATCTACGTATAAAAATCTTGTTTTAGAAGTACAAGTAGAAGTGGCAATTTTATCAGTAACTAACTATTGTTTCATGGTCTTTCTCGTTCCAAACCAAGACAGAAACGTGTCAGCCTTTCTCGATACTGAGGTTTGAAAAGATGCTGATTTGACAACAAAATTTATCTTTTTTATTGTTTTATGATGTTATTCGAAGCTAAACCATTTTTTAAATGGGAAAGTTACATAGGCCTCCTTATTTGTTGAAGTGGCGCCAGGGGTTCTGAAAAAAGGATATCAGAATAAATGGGGAAATCTTGCCTTTCGACTGTACTGACGGTATTGACAAATGTTCCTATCGAAGTAATTATGGTTCAGTCGAATCTAAGCAGTCGTTGCTGGAAGATTGCAGTCGTGTTGTGTGTTGTGCTACCAAACAAAACTTGGTTAAAAGTTGTAATTTTAACCACTTGGTATAACAGCTCTTTTTGTGGGCCTCAACCTTTCTGGTGTTGCTACGAGACGAGACAGAACCATTTGATACGAGACGAGACGGGCACATCTTTTCTAGACGAGACGACACAGCCAGAAGTTTCGTCTTGTCTCGTGGCAACACTAGACTCTCTAGATATATCAGTAAATGGAATGACAACGTTCCTCACGTGTTAGCTCTCAGCCTCTTTCTTTCACTGATGTTTGTTTACATAGTAGATGAATATATAGAGAGTAACAAAAGGATGAGATATGCAGATTCTCCTGAAACCACATTAAAATTATAGCAGTATTTGGAGCTTGTTATAAATGGATTTACCGGGGAACTAAAATAATTCTTGGAATTGATCATACAATATTGATATAAAAAAAACATGGAAACAAGTAAAGACAAAGAACTGAAATCGTGAATTTGTTTTCAAAATACAGAAATCTCGAAGGAATATCTGTTTAGCCAACTTTAATTGTAAACGAATTTTGAATAAATTTTCATTCCCTGAATTCTTATAGATAAAAAATAGAAATCTTTCTTTTAGCGTACGAATGAGAGGCTTTAGGAAATTAGGCCAAGATAATTAAAATTATACTGTCCTTTACAAAATTTAAGGGGAATATCATGATCGAAAAAGCATCAGTCAAACTATAAAGGTCAGTGGTAGCTTTTGTCATTTCTTACGACCACTATATGCACCTTATTGCGAAAAATTTATTCGTATTATAAAACCGCTATCGTTCAATAAATGTCAAATTTAATAGATCTTGAGAGATGAAATTGTCATTACCTCTGTCGCATAATATATTCTAGCTTTGGGACCCATGCCATTATATGACTTTCACGATAAGTGACAAGAAGAATATAAATCCCAAGTTCAAAACGTAAGGAAAGAAACCGGCTGTTCGCCCTTCAAATTATGAAAATTGTACCAAGATGGTTGAAATTATGATTTTGTATTTCTTTACGAGAAAGAAGAATAAAAATAAAAATTGAAGCAATTATGTATGTATAAGGCCACTATCTTCTTCAAGTTACTAAACTAACTTCAAGTGTTTCAACCATTTTTGACACATATCTCGAAAACTTTTAGTGATATTAGAGGCAAGAATACGTGGTTGATAATGAGCTTTTTAATTATGTCACAATACTTTTGAACTTTACCTTATGAGAAATGGCATATTCCAAAAATAATTCAGTACCACCCTAACCTGAATTTTACCAAAAGATTAGCGAAAGTGATACGGTGTGCGTCGTCCAGGGTTTAATTCCCGGTGTGGCACTCAAACATTGCTGTGTTGACCAAACATCGAGAAAAAAGTTGGGAAACTAAAAGATAGCGGAGTTCAATCTAGACAGCCGGATACGTTGGGTGTAGTTGTGCTGACCACTAACATAAGCCCGCTGCAGACTCAGATCACAAGGGACTGTTGCGCCAGGAGTTTATATATATATATATATATATATATATATATATATATATATATATATATATATATATATATATTGGTGTTATTATTTTACCTTACCTCTCAGTAGCGTAAGGACGAATGGGCCTCCCCGCAAAAATGTTAAACGGACCCCCTCTATCCACATCCATGAGTCACGTAAAATTTACAGAGAACAGTTTTGACTTTCTATGTTCTATCTAGTGAGTCGCAACTTGCTCATATGCAAAAAAAATGCACATTATTATTATTATTATTATTATTATTATTATTATTATTATTATTATTATTATTATTATTATTATTATTATTATATTGTGCTATAGTTTTCGTCTATTCTGCTGTACCAACTTCGAGAGTCTCCGACATCCGACATTTTTAATGAGGTGTAGTCGCCCCACTTTTTGTTGTTTGGTTCGATGCTGGTTTCACTGTCCTTTTCCCACCTTTGAAATACATAAGCACGGCAGATCGCGAAAACTCGACAAGTCGCGCTGTTTCCGAAATGAAGCTCCTAGCCATTTACTCACCCTGATATATCGTCGTCCTTCCCCATTCAAGGCACAAGCACCACACTGACTAATCGAGTGAGATTCTTGTCACGTTTGGCGCGCGGTTGTGTTATGCCTTGTAGCTCTTATCTCTGCACAATGATTTCGTTCAAAAAGTAGCGAGTGGTCATAATGTTTTCGCTGGTCAGCATAAGTTTTGTTGGCATTTACTAAATAATCGCTCCGGTGTTACCGTCTTCACAGCTAAAAATGAGATATAGTTGGAACATCACATAATTTTTAACATCCTAACATTATAAAGTTTAACTTCGAAACTGAAATGGGCCTCTTTCTGTTCTGGGCCTCTTAATGTTGCGCCGCAGGCCCTTTAATTGCGCCGCAGCATTCTCTCTACTCAGAAGGATAGGGACAAATAGAAAAGTCAAAATTCATTCTGTCCATTTTTCAAGCATCATACACTTCAGGAAAAAAAAATCATAATACTGATATGTAAGAAAATATTGGTATTGTTTGTTTTCTGTATACAAAGAACCATTTAGGTTTTTTATCTCATATTCTGGTAATAATCGAAAAAAAAAAGAAAAGAGCTTCATGTGATAAACGGACGAAAGAAAATTTGTCAACGCAATGCGAATGAAGTTCTCTACAACCTAATTCACGTTTTTCGTACAAAAACTCTATTCCTACCTGCAAAAAGAAAAGATTTCTGTTACCCGTCAATGGTTGAGATTTTGCCCTGCGGCTGGACAACACGGCTTGTAAAAATAGACTCTGACTGACTGCAGGTGCACGAAGAAAAAAAAACTGTTGGATTCCTCTCCCCGCCCACTTCAATTGTGGATATCCTGGACACATTTAAACTGAGCGGTACGATCTTTCAGTTCTTCCCAGTAGAGGTACCAGCAGTGATTGCTAAATGAAAAAGTGAGCATCTGGTGGCGAAAAGGCGAAGTGCTAGGACAAGGGGGTGGGCACAGTAACCTTAACCAGATGTTGCAAGCTTCATCTGATCAGTTCATTTAGCCTTCGCTCTTCTACTTCAAAACCGGAGCGAATATATGAGCTTTCTATACATGTTTTCATTAAATTGTTTATATGTTCACAGCTAAGTCGGCATCGTTCTGAACATGACACTGTTTTTATATTCTAGTTCGACTTCAGGTTTATTGACATTACAAATGCTGGCCACTTCAGTTAAGCTAGGTGAGTCGGGGATGTTTCTGAGGACATCATAGAAGTGAGACAGCTGTTTGAGAGTACTATCAAACCTTTCCTTCATGTTGCTGATATTTTTTTAATTAGTAATTGGGGAGAAGAGCCTTCAGTTTTTGAAGTTTCAAGTTTTCTTCCATTCTTACACCTCCAGAGTTTGCCTTTCCTACAACACTTTCAGCATGTTCTGAAATTTCCTCAAAAGTGATATCTTCCAAATGTGCAATGACATCTTCCACCAACTTCAGTGCTGTAACCGTATCATTTCCACTTGATGTCTGCAAACATTTGCTTAATTTTGCAAGAGGCTGCCCAACAGCATCTGACGACATATCTCCTTCATCAATATAGATATGCTTTAACGCAATGTATATTGCAGCATAATATTTGATTGGCACAGAAACATTACCTTCATATGAAAGCCACTTAGTAGAAGCAGGTTGCACAATTTGTGAGAACTAGCGTCTATTGAAGATTTCACTTCCTACAGACATCTCAGCCGCTTGTGACTCCCATGAAATGCTGTGTACAGTTTATTCACTACATTTACAACCCTTTTGATATCTTTTGAAGTCCCGCACGCCCTTATGAAAGCCAGTTGCAAAAGATGGCTTCTGCAATGAAGGAAAATGAATCTACGCGAAACTTCTTTGAGACGTGCCTGAACTCCGGATTTTTCACCGCTGAAATTTGAAGCCCATCAAACGCCACAGTAGTCAGTTTTGCAGTACCAAGACCTACTTTATATATTTCTTGAATAATTATCTCTTTAATGCATTCTGCCGTAGTAGACTGAACTCGAATGGCACAAACGAAGGTCTCCTTCACTTTGCAACCCTCTATGTAACATATACAAGTACTCAGAATTTCTCTTCCATTCATATCTGTGCACTAGTCTGCCATGAGTTAGAATTTACTAATTCTAGAGAACTTTACTTTTGTAGATGCAATGATGACAACACCAAATGATTCTATAATAGAAGTAATAGAGTAATGCGACAAGTGATAGGCATTCTCTGGTGAGTTTCTTATATGCTGCTTTATTGTTCCTGAATAGTCTAGCAATGCCACTGCACTAACTAGGGGTCTCTATTTGGATATACATATGTGGTATTTCTTCGGAAAACAGGAAATATGCGATTTTGAACAAATCTTTAGTTACTACGGAAATATGTTCACGCTGAATGTTAAACTGCTGATGGACTTGAGTAGCAACACTGTCACTTTGCAATGAAGCCTGTACCGTACATATATGGTTTTTACTTTTGTCATGTATTCTTGCCATTTTTGAAAGTTCTTTAGGTGTATATAAAAACAAAGGGACTAACAACGCTGATGAACTTTTTTTTAAAAAAAAAATTATTCCGCCCATTCATTTGACAGACTAACGCTCTCACACCACCATTTCTTGTTTCAAGCTCATTTATCGAGTGAATGAAACAAGAGCAGTTTACAATGCTACACTTGATGAAACAACCTGCGTGCGCCATCACCAGAGCACCAGCTTATCACGGACAGATTTTTAGTTTCCTACTGCTCGTTTGAAGTTACCTAATCACCTTTATTTTACTGATTATAGTGAGCCAGCTTTGATATTGTTCTGGTATCAGATTTCAGTTCTAACATGGATTGTTTATATGGCAGTTCTTTGAGTGCAACATTTCAGACGATTTCGTGAGTAGAGAAATAAAAATATAAAATCGAAGCTAATAAATATTTAGATTGAAGCTAATATTTAAATTGTTGAGTTTCGTGCCAGGTACCAGAAAAGCATCACCAAGAGATTATTTATTGGGTTATATTTTACACTTATGGTACTGATGATAGTAATAATATTAAAAAAATGTACACCCTCCTTAGGGGGTATCGACCTGTTTTGCCGGGGGGATATCGCCTATCACAGGGAGGGTGTAAAAAATTCCCTGGTTTTCCCAGCATCCAACATTCGGTTACACATTAATGCTCCGATCTAAAATATGGTTACTGACCTTGTCTTAAGAGTCTTCATCCCGGCGAAATTAAAATACCGCTAATTTTACAGTAAGTATGTGATATCTTCAAATAGATAAAAGATAATTGAAATATGGAACAAGAGCGCCCTAGACAATGTTATTTTGCATGAGGTACCGTTACCACAAGTCACCTAGTAGCTTTTCGTTTTCAGCCGTTTAGAAACGCGAAAATAAATGCCGATTTTCAAAATGGCTCGAAATCTAAAGCAGATAAGTGAGTCGTGATAACGGTTTCTCATGTAAAATAATATTGTCTAGGGCGCTCTTGTTCCACATTTCGATTATCTTTTATCTATTTGAAGATATCACATACTTACTGTAAAATTAGCGGTATTTTAATTTCGCCGGGATGAAGACTCTTAATAAATAAACAGCAAAGCGTTCATGTTCAGCTTCATCACTTTTCGTTCTCATATATAATAAATTTGAAACAATAAAATTTAACATGCATTTTTTTTAAGTTTAACGTCCTACGAATAGTGTGAGAGGAAATGGGAGAACATCATGAAATCCCATGCACATGGTATTTATCCAATCCCAAAGCCCACTTGGCGTGAGTTTAGATCGAACCAGGATCCTCATGTACCATAGGTGTACAATCTTCTACTGAGTCATCACGGCCCTCACAAGTTGCAAAATAAATTGTCACAATGGTTTTAAATCTGGATGAGACTCCATAGTCTAGTGGTTCAAACGTTGGACTTATGTCCGCGTGGTCGCCGGTTCGACTCACGGCCGGTGCATCTCAAATTTTCGGCGTTCACCAAGCGTCGTGAGGCACGTGAATAAAAGTCGTGACGGCCAATAGGTCCAGATAGCTCCTGATAGCTAGATCTGTTAGAGATAAAGTGACTACGGTGTTCGTCCCTAGGCTGGGCATTGTTCAGCCGGTCGCTAACAGATGGCGTTGGAGCGACTCAGGCCCCTGTCACGCCAGCGTATTTTCGAAATACACTGAACTCTAGCCATAAGACATTGTGAATGGGGTTACACTTGGCAACAATGTAGGAAAAATGAATGATATTTATATCGCGATCACGAGTCATGACGTACATATAGCACAAATCAAAGGACAGATGTTATCGGCCTTCGTAGCCGAATAAACTAGCACAACATGGTAGTAAGGAAAATCGTTGTTGGCGTGGGTTCAAACCCTACCTATGGAAAGTTTTTTTTTATTATTTTTAAAAATTTTTATAACACTTCTTTCGTTAAAATAAGATTTAAAATAATATTCAAAAAGTGATTTAACGATTATTTTAAAATGTTCATTAAACTTATTTTATTAAAATAAGTTTGCCCTTGTACTTATACAGATCCATAGCAAAAGTAATAATAATAATAATAATAATAATAATAATAATAATAATAATAATAGGAGGAGGAGGAGGAGGAGGAACGGATTAGAATGCAATTCAGCACTCATTTGTTTCCGTGCGATGTTCCCAAACCTTATGCCTTCTGGCTAGGGCTGAGTGTATTTGGAAAATATGCGTCACGCCATGGTTAGTTTTAAATCTTCAAATTACCTTCACGCTCGTGACATCTATTGACGTAGGCAGCGCATATAGCGACATCTATTAGCGTAACTATTTGCTACAATGAATAAGCGTAACGCACTGACATGTTTGCCTTTTATAAATAGGTTATTAAACATAAAACTTGAACTACAGGTAGTATAATTACCAGTAGTGCTAGTAGAATTGTTTGCAAGGAAGGCAGAGGCGGCGAAAGACCGATAAACTAGCTCAGCCGCGCATAAACACACACAAACACACACAAACACACACACACGCACACCTTGATTCACACATATCCATAACAGTTAATGATAAATAACAATTACTTAACGCACTTTGCATAACTTCAGTAAATACACTATACTGTAAATGAGAAAATTTTTAATACTTATATTTCCACATTTTGAAGAATTGAACCCCCTTCAAAAATTCTCGAATGGGCAATTGTCCCCCTTTCCCCACTCTGTGGGTGGATATGATAATAGGCCTAATAATAAAAAAAGCCACCCTCAAAATCTTCCTACCTCATTTCATGTCTTGAATGGGAAGTGTAAGTTCCTTTTTTAAACTTTTTTTTTCCTATTTTTATTCTAATGGTTTTAATAAATTAGAATCACGTGCAACATTAGCAACTTCCGAGAATTTTGGCCACGGTTCAACTTGGCACTAGTAAGAAGGTCAAAGGTTGAATTATGACGTCATTCCATGTCGGACAGAGAGAAAGAAATTACAAAGAAAAAACTTTTTTTTTTTTTTTTTTGTAAATGGGGAAACTGGAACAAAATGGATTTTCGATCAACTGCTATTTTTTTCACAATTACATCACTCTTGTGCGAGGACACACACACACACAAACATAGAAGAATGTGTGATCATGTAATGTGTTCGTCTTGTAATTGAGATGTTCTCTAGAATCGCAGATATTCAAAAATTCAGGAAGAGTAAGTTCTTAGATGTATACTGATAAAAATTATCAGAGCAAATAAATTACCATTTTATTTATTTATTCTTTTCAGGGGGACAGTATGAGTAATTCAGATATTTGTTTCTTCTCTTGTGAGAGTATACTCAAAAATTTCTTCTGGTTTTTAAGTCAAGAAATTTAAAATTTATTTCATGGAAACGTGTCCATATTTGACAGAAGACATAGAAGTTTGTATAAAGTTCAAATTTTATATCCTATTCAATATTAGATTTTATATTCTATTCAGCATCGGATTTTATATTCTATTCAACATAAGATTTTATATCGTATTCAATATTAGATTTTATATCCTATTTAACATAAGATTTTAGATCCTATTCAACATCAGATTTTAGATCCTGTTCAACATCAAATTTTATATCCTATTCAGCATCAGAGTTTATATCCTATTCAATGTCAGATTTTAGATCCTATTCAACATCAGATTTTAGATCCTATTCAACCCAGATTTCATATCCAATTCAACATCAGGTTTTAGATCCTATTCAACAGATTTTATATCCAATTCAACATAAGATTTTATATCCAATTCAACATCAGATTTTAGATCTTATTCAACAGATTTTATATCCAATTCAACATAAGATTTTAAATCCTATTCAACATCAAATTTTAGATCCTATTCAACATCAAATTTTAGATCCTATTCAACATCAGATTTTAGATCCTGTTCAACATCAAATTTTATATTCTATTCAGCATAAGAGTTTATATCAGATTTTAGACCCTATTCAACATCAAATTTTAGATCCTATTCAATATCATATTTTAGATCCTGTTCAACATCAAATTTTATATCCTATTCAGCATCAGAGTTTATATCCTATTCAATATCAGACTTTAGATCCTATTCAAAATCAGATTTTAGCATAGGCGGCGCCACAGTGGATGCAGTGGATGGAGCTGCACCCACATTAACGTCGATTTTCAGATTTCCTACAATAATCCTTTCTATTTTATATATTTATTGTCTCCTGTCTGGATATATTTGAATGATTTCTTAAGTCTCTCATAATTTACTTGCTATCATACAGGGGATTATTTTTGAGATCTTAAGGCTTAATAGTGCAGAGCGTTTTGGCAACAAGTTAGGATGTGTTGGCAGAGCATCTTCGGTTACTAGTTCCTCGTGCGAAAGGAGTTTCTCCAAGATGAATTATGTTAAGTTCAAACTAAGATCGACTATGCTTCAACATAGACTCAACTCCATAATGTTGCTTTCTGTTGAAAGGTCAATTTCAGTGGGCATAGATATTGAAGATGTGATTGAAGAATTTAAAGTCATGGTTCCATTCAACAGAAAAATACCTTTATAAAATCTCTTGTAATTGATACTATTGCCAAAAAAAAAAAAAAAGAAAAAAAAGAAAGAAAGAAAGAAAAAAGAAAAAAGAAAAAAAGGCACCCTTGTACACTTAAAAATTCTGATATGTCTTTGATAAATTTATAACTCACATACACGTGTATCCATGTATGAAGTTTCTTTTAATATGTACAGTCATGTCCAAAATGATTGTCGTATATCTATAACTGTCTTCTTGTAAGAATATAATTTGATCATGATTTTGCAGAGTACTTTTAATACTGATACTATGTGTATAATCGGGAAATGTATATTTGTGGTAAATTTCATAGGAAAACAATTATAAATATGAAAATTGGAATGAATAAAAACAAAATATTGCTAAATGGATAAGAATGTTTTATTTCCGTTTTATTGTTCTTATTTACTGCTCTTTTGACATGAAATTTGCCACATACATGTCTTTGCCAAATATACACATACTAACATTATAAGAAATACCGGACGAATTCGTTATCAAATTTATTCCACCAACAACATATTTATAGACATGCGACAATAACGTATTCAACTCAGATTTTATATCCAATTCAACATCAGATTTTAGATCCTATTCAACATTAGATTTTAGATTCTATTCAACGTCAGATTTTAGATTCTATTCAACATCAGATTTTAGATCCTATTCAACATCAAATTTTATATCCTATTCAGCATCAGAGTTTAGATCCTATTCAACATCAAATTTTATATCCTACTCAGCATCAGAGTTTATATCCTATTCAATATCAAATTTTATATCCTATTCAGCATCAGAGTTTATATCCTATTCAATATCAGATTTTAGATCCTATTCAACATCAGATTTTAGATCCTATTCAACATCAAATTTTATATCCTATTCAGCATCAGAGTTTATATCCTATTCAATATCAAATTTTAGATCCTATTCAACATCAGATTTTAGATCCTATTCAACCCACATTTTACATCTAATTCAACATCAGATTTTAGATCCTATTCAACATCAGATTTTAGATTCTATTCAACATCAGATTTTATATCCAATTCAACATAAGATTTTATATCCAATTCAACATAAGATTTTAGATCCTAGTCAACATCAGATTTTAGATCCTATTCTACATCAGATTTTAGATTCTATTGAACACAAGATTTTAGATCCTATTCAACATCATGCAAATTACAATGCATCTACGACCATAGTTTATTAGGTGCAGTTAAAAATTCAGTGTTAAAAATTCCCTCGAAAATCTGTGTTTCTTTAGTGTATTCTACGTTCTTAACAACACAAATCAATCCTCTACGTACTACACATCATATTACTGAGGACTGGCCGTAGAACCAACGACAAAGATATGTGTACATACATTTTATTGCATCTGGAAATGAAAACGCCTCAATGGTTTTTGGAAATACAAGGACTCAGTTTACTTTTGCGGAATGTAGATCAATAAGAAAAACATAAAACTTTACTACTACTCTATTCTCTGCTCATCTATTTCATCATAGCTCTGTTAAGGGGTTCATAAATGATACAGTATTTTCAAAGTATTGCAGAGTTGCCAACCTCAGGAAAACAAAATTGTCGATTTTCATCTTTAAAATTATCGTATATTACAAAAATAATTATCGTATATTCGTTATGTACAAGATAATTGTAGAAATAAGTATAATACTATTAATAATAGCAATAATCAGTGGCGTATTTAGGGGGCTTCCGGGCTTAAGCCCCCCCCGAAATCTTACTATAGTAAAGTATATGAAATATCTTGCAGAATTTTCACATTTTCAGGCAAAGCCCCCCTCCGAAAGTTAGCAAAGCCCTCCCCGAAACAAAATCGTAAATACGCCACTGGCAATAATATATAATAAATGTCTGTAGTGATCTTCGATTTCGAATCCAAATCGGCGTCACTGTCCTCGCCATTAAAAAAAATACTTAACACTACTGTGAGCAACAATAATAGTTGCATCCCCTCCTAAACGTAATTGAATTTAAAGAATGGATACAGGATTGCCATTCGCTAATTCTCAAATCATTATTAATTTATTGTAGCAGGAATGACTGCCAAAAAAAATCTAATTGTGTGTGTTTTATAATTAATTAATCCACATCTACAATTTATTTGCACATTCAAAAACTGCAAACCAGCGTGTGTTCAAAAATTATCGTATATTCACCTATTATCACAAGGGGATTATCGTATATAGCATTAAGGCTTAAATTATCGTATATTCACCTATTATCGCAAGGGGATTATCGTATATAACATTAAGGCTTAAATTATCATATATTCACCTATTATCGCAAGGGGATTATCGTATATAACATTAAGGCTTAAATTATCGTATATTCACCTATTATCGCAAGGGAATTATCGTATATAACATTAAGGCTTAAATTATCGTATATTCACCTATAATCACAAGGGGATTATCGTATATAGCATTAAGGCTTAAATTATCGTATATTCACCTATTATCGCAAGGGAATTATCGTATATAACATTAAGGCTTAAATTATCGTATATTCACCTATAATCACAAGGGGATTATCGTATATAGCATTAAGGCTTAAATTATCGTATATTCACCTATTATCGCAAGGGAATTATCGTATATAACATTAAGGCTTAAATTATCGTATATTCACCTATTATCGCAAGGGGATTATCGTATATAGCATTAAGGATTAAATTATCGTATATTCATCTATTATCGCAAGGGGATTTCGTATATAGCATTAAGGCTTAAATTATCTTATATTCACCTATTATCACAAGGAGTTTATCGTATATAGCATTAAGGATTAAATTATCGTATATTCATCTATTATCGCAAGGGGATTTCGTATATAGCATTAAGGCTTAAATTATCTTATATTCACCTATTATCACAAGGAGTTTATCGTATATAGCATTAAGGCTTAAATTATCGTATATTCACCTATTATCGCAAGGGAATTATCGAATATAACATTAAGGCTTAAATTATCGTATATTCACCTATTATCGCAAGGGAATTATCGTATATAACATTAAGGCTTAAATTATCGTATATTCACCTATTATCGCAAGGGAATTATCGTATATAGCATTAAGGCTTAAATTATTGTATATTCACCTATTATCGCAAGGGGATTATCGTATATAGCATTAAGGATTAAATTATCGTATATTCATCTATTATCGCAAGGGGATTTCGTATATAGCATTAAGGCTTAAATTATCTTATATTCACCTATTATCACAAGGAGTTTATCGTATATAGCATTAAGGATTAAATTATCGTATATTCATCTATTATCGCAAGGGGATTTCGTATATAGCATTAAGGCTTAAATTATCTTATATTCACCTATTATCACAAGGAGTTTATCGTATATAGCATTAAGGCTTAAATTATCGTATATTCACCTATTATCGCAAGGGAATTATCGTATATAACATTAAGGCTTAAATTATCGTATATTCACCTATTATCGCAAGGGAATTATCGTATATAGCATTAAGGCTTAAATTATTGTATATTCACCTATTATCGCAAGGGGATTATCGTATATAACATTAAGGCTTAAATTATCGTATATTACTATAAATTATAGTATGGTTGGTAAGCCTGAAGTATTGGCCCAGAAATATTCTATTTGCAACGCACTCTTATTTCTTGTTGGAATAATAATAATTAAAAAAAAATACTATTCAGCTTAAAACGTTAAAAACTGGAAAATCAAATTGGAAATGATTTGGCTACAACATAAATAGGAAATGAACATTTGTGTGAAATTAAGTTATTATGTTTTTGTCATAAAACGGAGGTTTATTTTGTGGATTACGTAATTCCAATTTCCCGTTTCTTGACGCCATTACAGATTCAGCATTGTTTTAACAGAAGAAAAGCAAAGACGCATTCAAAACCAGCTTAGAGCATCTATAGAGTTGCAAAGTTAAGTTAGTACTTTTCTCTTTTTTTCTTTCTTTCTGTCTTTCTTTCTTTCTTGATTTTTAAATGCCATTACTTTTCTTTGATTTTTTCCTTCATCAACTTGTTTGTGGTAAACACAACTGTTTATTTTTGTTATTTCATATCCACATAAATAATAAAATTAATATTAATAATGATTAGGGAGCATTTCCCGATGGAGACAGAATTGTTGTTGAGAACGATTTTGGGAATTCAGAGATAACGAAGACAACAGTGATTCCTCTTACATACCCTTCCTCCCCACAACCCTCAATTAGGCGATTTACTTACAAATAAACATTTTTGTAATGTTTGTTAATGAAAAAGTTTTCTATATCTAACACTCATAGAAACGACTACCTCTCCCTTGATTTATAACATTACGCAATCTCAGTAAATACTGGATTTGATTGTTCAAAAATAATCAAATGCACTGATAGAATTCTTGATTGAAGATTTCTAGAGAAACCCTTTCGGTTAATCTGTTGATTTTCGTTTATTTGTTTCCGTTTTTTGTACAGGAGATCTGAGAACCGTAGTAATAAAGTAAATAGAAGTATATGAGTAAAGCCTTGGAGACTAGATAGGGAATTGTTTCGGACATCTTGATTGGCTAATCGTCTATTCCAGCTTTCTTCATTGGCCATTCCATTCTCGATTTGAAGAATGGGTTGTCATTACTCGTCCAATTTTCAGTAGCTCTGTGTAGTACTGCTCCCGTAAATACTGTTACACAAGAACAGTCTTTTAAAACGACGAGTATAGTAGCATGGAAGACAGATACGCCGAACAGATAACAACCAGTTAGATTTGTGGAAGTAGTAGTACAAGACAAATAAGAATACCAATAGGCCATGTGGATGTTAAAAATTTAAATTTTGCTGTTTTGGTTACTGCTCACGTCGTGACCACGTTTTTTAGTGCAAACAATTTTCTTGTTTAAGGTGGATCAGTCAGTGTTGTATATATATATATATATATATGTATATATATATATATATATATATATATATATATATATATATATATATATATATATATATATATATATATATATATATATATATATATGTGTGTGTGTGTGTGTGTGTGTGTGTGTGTGTGTGTGTGTGTGTGTTTAACTTTGTATTGTTAGTATGGGACAACCGTAGTATAGTGGTTAGAGCCTTGGACTCACGTCCGGGTGGTATTTTCCAATTTTCAGCATCTTCCCAGCGTCCTGAGGCAAACTGGGTAATCACGTGAGGCCACTGGGTCTAGAACGTTCCCGATATGCTGGTTAGTTACAGGGTGACGCAGCGCGCTGACGTGTTCGTCGCTAGGTTGGACGTAGTTTAGCCCAAGGATGTTATAAAATAGAGGAACGACCCATATGTGTCTTAATCCTATTAAATCAATGAAGCCAAAAAACAACCGAGTATTCGGCACGTCTGATTGGCTACTCTCATTTCCGCCATCGTCTGATTGGTTACTTTTGTTTCCGCTATGATTGTTGGTTCAAAACATTGCGAATTTATTGGTCGGAGTGTGCTGAGTAGGGGTGGCGAAACTGTGACATATGGCTTCAAGATTTTGTTGTAAGGACAGATCCTCTATTTTATAACATCCTTGGTTTAGCCGGTTGCTGAATGACAAATGGCGTTGGAGCGCCTCAGGCCCTCAAATGGGCTGTTATGGCAAGTGGTATGTATTGTTAGTAACATCCCAGTTCGCACGGTATTAAGCCATTAAGGTACTAATGTTGATAATTGTATAATTTGTCAGCAATCAGTCAAATCTTTCATTTCATAAGAACAATAGCAAGGATATCACCGCCGTCTCAAATTCCTGTGTATCATATAGATACACCTATACTGTAGTTTTTTAGCGTGTTCCAGTTCCAATTCCAGTGCCTTGGAGTTTTCGTGTTTGTTGAAGCTTCGGGCATATGCCCATGTCTCCTATTTGCTGTATTACTCTGACAGTGGGTTATATATGGTATTTCTAATGAGGAAACTGCAATGGGAGTACGTTTCCCCAGCGTTCGGGCACTCATACGTTTTGCCATTCAGTTCGTTTTAGTGGAAACTGCAGTGAAAGCATCTCGTTTGATTGTCTTTTGCTGTTTTGGCAGCTATTCTTATTAATTTGCATTTTTATTCGAACATTATTACCGGTATTTAATAACTATTTCCAGTGTGTTTACTAAAAAATCCAGTCAGTATTTCTTTCAGGCCTGTTTCTTGGGAGCAGACCCCCCCCCTTCCCGAGGAGATAAGCTTAATACGTACTAGAATAGTAGCAGCAGTGGGAGATAAATAGTTTAAGAATACAATAAATAAATAAATAAATATTTTAATATTGGCACTTTACAAGTGTTCTGAAGCTCGTGCTGAAGTTTTTGGTTTTCTTTTCTTCATATTTAAGGTGGTACTTTACTTTTAAGGTGGTTTTCTTTTCTTCAGGTGGTACCTTATATCTGTAACTACCAACCTTGAACAGATAAGTAACAATTGAACGTCTTGTTGCGCGTACTTCAGAAAAATGTAATACTTAGTTTTAGAGTGTCCTCTCCCCCGGTACATGTTTTCTGAAATGAACACTGAATCCAATGTATTTACTGTACCTTTTCAGGACCGACAGGGATTTCAAGAAAATCATAGACCTTTACGTTGGCGACCCTAGTACCCTTTCTAATTGTCAAAGGAACATGAACTAATCCTCGTTGTAAAGCTTACGGAACTCTGATTCAAAAAAGCTAACTTTTCTGTACCCCGTGTCAAATCCATAGAAGAAGATTTTTTTTTTTTTTTTTAGAAAAATGAGATTTTTTGTTTTTGGAAATTTCTGAGAAGCTGGCAATACTGTTACTTATCGTACACAGGAGAAAATATTTTCGCGTGTACGCCGTATATTGGGTACAATCATGTAAAAAAAAAAAAATGAAGGGCGGTAGTTCAATACCAAAAAATTCTGAACGCGTGTCCTACGAGAATCATCCTGTACATATTTTTCGAAATATTTTGGTCTGCCCTGACGTTGGCAGCCCTAGCGACGCCCCTAATTATCAAAAGTCATACCTTGTTGGAAAGCTTATAGGACACAGATTCCAATGTGGTAACTTTTTTGCCCCCATGCCTAACCTGTAAAAAAAGAAGAAAATTAAAATATTTGGAAGAATGCATTTTTAAGTTTGTGGGGCACTGGCAACACTGGTATTTGCCGTACGCAAGAAAAAAAGTTCTTACATATATACAGGGTATCACTAATTAGTATGTTCATTTATTTTTATTGATACTGTTTTTTATGCTTGTAGCTCCTTTGGGTAAGAGTTTCCGCCTCCAAATGCTGAGGAGGAGGGGGAACTAAAAACATTCAAAATTTTCCCCTACCCTTCCGCTGCGGGACCCCCGATGTGAATGAAATGCACACCGTTGTAAAGTTTCATCCTTCCTGAAGAGATAAGACACTTAAATCATCTCTCTACGTTAATTAGGAGCCGAGCTACGGAGATTCAAACTGCTGGCTCAGCCCCTGAGCCGTTGATCCTGAAATCATTTTGAAAGGTGCTCCCTCGTGGCTAAGCAGTTAGCATTCGCGCCTTCGCCGTAGGTTCGATTCCCGGCGGAAGCCCATGTGGTTCGGATTCCACGTTAATCAGTAGGTCCACCTCTCATATAGCCTCGCTGATGAAAGGGACGCTAAACTAAAATCATCATCATCAATCATTTTGAAAATACGAGTTCGTTGGAATAGGAGTGGGTTGACCTAGCTTCTACTCCGACAGGGTTCTGAAACGTAGTAAGTTCGGCTTCAAGGTTTACTGTGTGAGGAAACTTTCTTTATGAGCTGACTTGAGTTTAGAAATTCCGATGAAGAGACAATGAAGAGACTGGACCGGACGCTCCGTATGAGAAGGCTAGGAATAAATAGCCGTAACAGTCACACAAAGGAAACATAAAGAAAAGAAAGAAAGCAAAAAAAGAAATCTGTTTGTGTGATTATGAATCTTTCCTATTGCCTTGTTGAATGACCTCTCACAGACATTGTCACTGAGAAAAACAGTTTGTCAAGAAGCCAAAACTAACAAACATTTCCTTCTGCCATCAGAAAAAAGAAGAAGAAGAAACAGGAATTTTTCTCTCTCAGTGACTTTCAAGCATTTTTTTCTCCATTAGAAAAATAAATACACATTTGCATTAATTTTATTAAGAAGTGTATATTCTTTTTATGTTCAAAAGCAATCAACAACTGTGTTATTTACAAACTCATAATGAGAGAACTTGGGTACAAAGGTAATTGAATATCTAAGAGGGTAAACACACTTTTACTTTCCTTTTCGTGTGAATATATGAATTCTCAGCATTATAGACGATAAAAAATGCAGGTATATATATATATATATATATATATATATATATATATATATATATATATATATATATATATATATATATATATATATATATATATATATATATATATATATATATATATATATATATATATATATATATATATATAGAAAGAAAATTGTATATTAGTCAAAACCCTGATTATTCTGTGTTCTAAACAAGAGTTCAGCGTTCTTGTAACAAGTTCAAACATAATGCTAAAATATGCATAATGTAACACAGAGAAAGTTTACACGAGAAAAATGTTGACAACAGCGTCCCGAGTTTGTAGCGCTGCTCGTTTTACACAATTATACTCCACCTAGATAATAATAAACTGCCAAAATTTTAAATTCAGAGATGTACTGGAAATTACATCAGTGAAGTTCTACAATATTGTTAGTGCTCAACGAAAAATAAACGTCTACAAATGGAACATATACAATTCGATGCATTTCACTAAATTGAGCAATATTTGCATGCAGTGGCGTACTTACGGGGAGGACTTTGCTAACTGTATTCCTGGAAATGTGAAAATTCACCAAAAAATTTCATTTACTTTAAAATAGTTAATAAAATTTTGACGGGGTTTAAGCCCGGAAGCCCACCTTAAATACGCCACTGCTTGTATGACAGGGGAAAGATCACGTGGGGGAAAGATCAACGAGTCTAGGTCTCCCAAACGGTGTCCCGACAAAACGTACCATCGACAAAACGTACCACTTGAATTTTCGCGACAAAACGTACCACTTTTGACGACCTGTCATAAATGACAACCTGTCCTGGACTAATTAAAACATTTCAGTTATTTAATCCGCGACAAAACGTACCACTTAAAGGAAAAAATGACCTGGAAATGTCAGACATTTAGTTCGAGGAAATCTGACATTGTAAACAGGGTCGGTGGTGGGTTATTAAAATTTACTTTCACCAAAGGTTTTCGTGGGGGAAAATAGGCCTCCTCGCTACTGAGAAGAACTCTACAGAGACAGAGATCTGCGGCGCAAGGAAATAGAAAAGAGCCTAACAAGTTAAAGAAGTGGTGTTAGAAGAAGAAACACTCAAGATGCTTGAGGTACTTCTTTTCTGTTAGCTGATGGCGGAGAAGAAAATAGAATTATAATTTTTTGTGGCGATAAGGGCAAAGAGAGCTTGGAAAGCTTTAATCATTTTTTCATGAGTGGTACTTTCAAGTGCTCTAGTAAACAGTTTTCTCAGATTCACAGTATCCATGCAGATTTTTTCAGTTCGTATCAAGAAACATCAATCCGGTAGTTTTTGCTTTATTACCCAATAAGAATAAGGAGACAGATATTTGTTTGTTTCAACTCAACCTTCAGTCTGTCCCGGAGTGGAAACCAGAAATAGTGAACGTGGATTTTGAATCGTCGGCAATATCAGCGCTTTGCCAAGTATTTTCTTTGACAGAAATCAGTGGGTGCTTCTTCCATTTTAAGAAATGCCTTTGGCGGAAAGTTCAGGAGATAGGACTTTCGGTGGAGTATCGATAGAATGAGGAAATCAGGCATGGTCATGGTCTTGCATCCCTTAGTCTTAGTCTTGGTCTTACATCGGTACTTTTCTCATCACCAATCTGTTCAACTTTTTGTTTGGTGGTATTTTGGCCGGTATATATATACTTATATACCGTCCTATCAAGTGGTAAGTTTTGACGCCTGACATTATTTGATGGCTGATTGGAAGACTCTTTGCAAGTAGCCCTCCAGGTAAGTGGTACGTTTTGTCGCTTGTCATTATTTAAAGTGTTTTTAGAAAACCCTTCACAAGCAGCCCTCAGGGTAAGTGGTACGTTCTGTCGGTGGTACGTTTTGTCGCGTATTCCTCCCAAACCCTCCCCTCCCCCAAAAACTTCATAGCTTGACATTTGCAGTGGTGCCCACCCCCTCATGTCCATGACGCACCCCCCTCAATTGTCTATCCGTAGGTGTTCTTCCATGAAAAAAAAATCTTTTCGATTAATTTTTACACCCCCTCAAACATTTTATATAGATTTTTACCCCCCAAATATTTCAATGACGCAGTTTGCGTCATAGCCCCCCTTTGTGGGCACCCCTGTTCATTTGTACATGTTCTTAATAGAACTTATTTTCTAGTAGAGAAATGATTGATGTAGCCTAAAGATTTTTACACTGAGAAAAATCCGTTATCCGGACAGCGCTATTTTGTACAAATACAGTATACGGAATCCATAAGTTTACCACGGAAATCTTTACGGAGCATAAGTTATCCATATGATACATATGTACTGACTATTCTCGCTTAGATGCTACATCATGTCGCTGCAGGATGTCTGGCATCTAACAGTCTTCCGTATATCACATACGTCAACTCTATGTCATATACGTACATCTGTATGTGAGATCCTTACCGCCTATATATATTTGCTGCAGATGTTACATGTAGTCGTACGTTAAGAGTCTTCATCCCGGCGAAATTAAAATACCGCTAATTTTACAGTAATTATGTGATATCTTCAAATAGATAAAAGATAATCGAAATGTGGAACAAGAGCGCCCTAGACAATATTATTTTACATGAGAAACCGTTATCACGAGTCACTTATCTGCTTTTGATTTCGAGCCATTTTGGAAATGGGCATTTATTTTCGCGTTTCTAAACAGCTGAAAACGGAAAGCCACTTGGTGACTTGTGATAACGGTACCTCACGCAAAATAATATTGTCTATAGGGCACTCTTGTTCCATATTTCAATTATCTTTTGTCTATTTGAAGATATCGCATAATTACTGTAAAATTAGCGGTATTTTAATTTCGCCGGGATGAAGATTCTTAAGTCCAAAGACTACAGAATTTAAGCATGTAACCTACATTTATACGAACGCCACATGTTTTTTTTTTTTTATCTGTGTATCTTACACTTCATCTCTACTCTTCTTTTCCTTATAAAAACAATCTAGTTCCATCATTTTTTCCTGAGAATATAGGTGAAAGTACTGTATTTTAGAATTACTTATCATCTTTTCTGGTGCAGAATAATACCGGTTCAATACTATAAAGCAGGGGCGAATTCAGGGGGGCGATCGGAGCGATCTCTCCCCCAGAAGAGGAAACTTTTTTTTTATTTTATATACAAATAAAACCCATCCCCGAGTTTGACGCTCTTAAAAGTAGCTCTAAGTATCAGTATTACAACCCATCGCCCCCCCCCCTTCGAGAAGTTCGTCCTGGATCCGCCCCTGCTATAAAGACGTAGTGTGTCGAAGTATTGGACTCCCCCTTACACTTTGGACTTCTCCGTTCTTCCAACAAAACTTTCTGGGTGTGCGCCTGCTGTCCTCATACGCAGTTTTTAAGAAAATCGATATATATATATATATATATATATATATATATATATATATATATATATATATATATATATATATATATATATATATATATATATATTTTGCATATGTAAACCTAAAAAATTCATACATAACGATAATCACAATCTATACTAAGATTAAATTTATCATGAAATGTAACCTTATCAAATTTTCCATTATGACGCTAGCAAAGATGACAATACACAGTTTGGTTAATGAGAAAAGCTAAAAGAATTATGATTAAATTTTTAACTTTATTTATTTATTTTCGTTTAACTATAATTTTGCTCGAGGGTACACCGTAGCCTAGTGATTATAGCGTTGGATTCACGCCCACGGGTTCAATTCCAGGCTGAAGCTTCCCAATTCTCTGTGTCCACCCAGCATCGTGGGGAAAACTGGGGAGTCACTGGACAACAAAAGACTTTACAACCACAAGATCTAGAAAGTTCCTGATTCGCCTGCTAGAGACAGGGTGACGCAGGCGCTAACCACTTGTTCGTCGCTAGCCTGGAAGTAGTTCAGTCGGTTGCTAACAGATGGCGTTGTAGCAGCTTAGGCCCACAAAGGCCTGTCACGCCAAATGGTTAGTTTTTTTTGTAATATTGCTCAAAGAAAATATATATCAATCGGTAGATAACATCAAACTGAAGGAAATTAGAGGTTGAGGATGAATTCTTATGCGTAATTTTTGAAAAATCAAAAAAACAAATTATTATAGTACTACGAGTAAAATGAATGTTGTTCGTTCCCAATAATACTTAATAACTTTATTTTTCTAAATTAGATTCTTTCTTTATTGTTTGTTTATATATACCATACTATTAACAGTAGAGTACATAGTAGAGGGTGTACCAAAATTAAGTAGGCGATTTTAAAAGCCGATAACTTCTGTAAGAAATTTATTCTAAAAAAAAAAGGGTTGACAGAGAGTTTAACAAGGTTTATTATTATTATTATTATTATTATTATTATTAATAATAATAATAATAATAATAATAATAATAATAATAATAATAATAATAATAATAATAATAATAATAATAATAATAATAATAATAATAATAATAATAATAATAATAATAATAATAATAATAATGTTTAAAGAGACATTCTTGAAGAGCCTGTCCTTTTCAGCCTCACACATTCTCGCTCTAAGGTGTTTCCCATTATAAATGCTAAAATCTCTTTATTTAAAAGCTTCATTTCAGGTCTTCAAGTGTTCTCTTTCAGCTGTTCACGGGTTGTGGGCAAGTAAGTAACCATCTCTGAGGGTGCGTTTCGTACAGTAAACACGTCTGCAATAGACTCTTTGAGTCGCAGTAATTGATCATAAAGTTTCAATAGTTCAACAGGTCTACTCAATCCTTCCATATATTCAGTCTTCAAATATGAAACGAAAAAAAAAAAAAAAAACTTCCAAGTTTCTCTGTTTTAAATCCGAAACAAAAACAGAAAAAATATGATTTTAAAAGTTATTCAATTTTAAATTTCACGAAGTTACTTTTGTGACATCCTTTACTTGCAATATTGTCCATCAATGTAAAATTACATATAGAATTGACAATAATTCAACAAAAGAACACTTTCTACAGAATGTTAAAGTAGACATATATATTTAACTACTGTCTATCAGATGATAACTTAGTTAATATACAGATGAATTTATTTGGATCAAAGTTAGGACATCTTTCTAATTGAATTTCAGCTTAACGTCTTGCAAAATTTAAAGAAGAAAAAAAAACAATGTAAAATGATTTAATTAATTACGTCATCATATGATAAGGGATCTTGAATATTCATGATAACATTTCATTGTAAGTATCCTTTGCTTTATTATTACCAATACAATCAGCTTTATTTTAACAAGCAGCCGTGTCAGCTGTATACCACGTAAAGGAGTTTGGTTTCTTGAAAATTGAAGTTTGAACTTTTGCATTTCTTCCCACCTCTCCATTTTCCACTCAGAAATTTTAGTACGTTGCATGTCGAGAAAAAAAGTCATTTAATTTCATTTTAATTTTGTATTCCACGGACATATTAGTGTTTTACATCCTGGAGATTATACTAATCCACTAATCCCAACAGCACCGTGGGTAGTCTATCAAGCAAGGTTAGTACCTATGATTACTCCCATAGGAATAAATGGAAAACCGGTTTTCGATTGCACATATCTTGGAATAAACTGGATGGGATCCATTTCCACAAACGAACTCTATTGCCGACCTTTGACCCCTTACATCAGCCATGTGCAACAGCTGGCCTCCGGGCCGATCCCGGCACACTGAACCTTTTCACCTAGCCCGCTTGACCCGTTAGTGATGCATTTCTTACGTAATCATATAATCCAGGGGTCCTCAACCTTTTTTTACAGGCGTGCCACCAAAGCATATTAATTATTGATATCATCATAAACCGTATGTAACACCAAAACCGGCTCGCGTTCCACAAGTTGAGAAACTGATTTGATTTTTCCTCTTAGATAACTGGTGTCCAGCTTGAAAATACCCTCTGTTTGAAATATGCAGTGTACCACCGAACATTGAAAGACTAGTTCATGATTTCTACTAAAATGGTAAATACATTTTCGTTACCGTTATAATGGTGTTTGTGTTTCTGTTATGTTAGTGTGTTATGAACGACTTCCTTCATTGGATATGCTATTCAATTTTACATACTGTGTCGTACGCAGTGTTTCTTCCAGTCATGTTTTTTTGGGGGCATTGCCCCCGAGCTCTGAGAGTTCCCCCATGAGGAAACCAAAATAATACGTCTTTAATATAATAATAAATAGAAAAGTACCAGCAGTAACCCTCCCGGAATACTAAGTTTGTCCCCCCGGAACATTTTTATGAAAGAACGACTGGCTCTACGGCCCTCGTCGCTAGTAACTTCTCTATAACTGGCCTGCCCACTGCTCCAACTTGCACATCCTGCTGTACATCCTGGCCAAAATTAATGGTGTTCCATAAAGTAGTTCTTAAGATTTTGTGTCTCCCGGGTGGACACACGGACAGGCAGAGCAAATATATAAAGACATTTTTGGTAAACCTAACTCCTTAAAAACAGATGGTTTTCTTCTGCTACTTTTTCCGAATTATTACTAATTATTTAAGACAGAAGGACGAGGTTCATTCATAAATCTTGGAGTCGTACGTATCTTGGAGCATTTCTCGCTGAGCTTGAATTGTATATATAAGATGAAAATAGAACAATTTTGTCATGAGGAAAACACAATAGTATTCTGTCTTTTGTATCAAAAAAGCAGTTGACTTCGGTGAATTGCATCTTGTTATCCACTTTTACATTGACATCGCATTTAGATTTTGTGTAGGAATCTGCGAAGGTAATCGGGAGGGAAGACAATTTCAGATTTGACGATTACATTCCAAGATCCAACTGATTTTAGAATAATTTGGTTAGGAAATGTAATATTTATGCAAGTTGAATTCTTAACTTAAAAAAAAATCTCGGTTTTGGAATTATTTTTCATCGCAGATTTTTTAGTTTCCTCGCATGACTCTGTGGTATTTCAATATTCCCTTTTCTAGGTAGCTCTGCACATTCTTGGTGAATATTTTATGAAACATATATCGTTGGAGTCCAAAGAAGCCATTTTGAAAAAAAAAAAGTTTCAATTCAAGAGCTCACGAGAGTCAAAATGTCCTATGTATGCATTTTCATGTGAATTGTTAACATGTGGCTTTATTAAATTATGAAAATATCCGTCTTGTTTAAAGAAAAGCAAAAAAGACGATCCACCCTTTTTAGGTGGATATATTCTCACAACCTTACGTAGAAACCTCTAACAGCACACCTGGTGAACTAATGATCGTCATGGTTGGAAATTACTGCTAATTCTACAAATAAAACTGAAAAGTACGTCGGCCCAAGTAATGTAAAGTGTGTTGGGTTGGCGGATCAACAGATTGCCATCACTTTTACTTCTTTCGTAGAGGTTACTGTGGCAATTAAGTTGGTTGGCAAATGCTTGGCAAAGCGGCCAATTATAACGTAGGGTCAACATTGGCAGTTGAGTTGGTTGGCAAACACTCGGCAAAGCGGCCAATTACAACGTAGACCTCGCGTTGGCAATTGAGTTAGTTGGCAAATACTCGGCAATGTGACCAATTACAACGTAGGGCCAACATTAGCAGTTTAGTTGGTTGGCAAACATTCGGCAAAGTGTTTAATTGCAACATAGGCTCAACGTTGGCAATTGAGTTGGTTGGCAAATACACAGCAAAGCAGATATTACAACGTAGGCCTAACGTTGGCAATTGAATTGGTTGAGAAATACTCGGCAAAGCGGCCAATTACAACGTCGAGCCAACGCTGACAGTTGGCTAGCCAACCGTTTTCTTTCGTTGGTCCTACTGGTCGTGCTGGTAGACCAAGGCTTTAAAACTTTAAGTTGATGTAAAGATATGAATTGCACAAAGAAAATTTTTATTTGTTTCATTTAGTTTTGTCTATATGTGAACACAGACCTTTCAAATAGATACACGTAAGAATTTAGTCGTTCAATATACGAGGGTCATTCAATATACGAGGAGCAGTCAAAAAGTTCCCGGAATGTTGTTCTAGTTTTGGTATTTGATATCCAATCACAATGAATCTTGTACAGTTTTTAGGTTGCCTAAATATGAATTTGACAAGTAAATATTTATTATTTACTTGACTGTCTCAAATTTCCTACACTGGTATTCTTGATGTTGAGGAGGGGGCGGCATAGGTTAATAGGCCGGGACGGTAAAATATTAAATACGGCCCTGGGTACATTGCTGGTGATTTTTAAACTGTATTGCATTTTGAATGCAGTGCAAAAGAATATTTTGAGGGAAAATAATTCTATTTCGAACATATTATTCATTAGCTTATGAGATTTATTTAGAAAATCAACATATATATATTTAGTTCTGGCTAGAGGAGAAACAAACTGGAACAAATACAATGAAAAACAAAGAAAGAAAAGGCGAATGAATGACAAATGTGAGTAAATATGTCAGTGACAAACGACTAAACATGTCGAAATAGCTTTCGCTGAATATCAATACCATTGCGTGCAACGGCCGCATAAATATATCAAACATGACGTAGTAGTTCGAAGGATGAATGCTCTAATTGCATACAGATGGCAGCTCACTGCATTTAAATAAATGATTACAAAAAGGCGCCAGCTTATATCACCTAATCTACCATGAACTTTATTCTCTTCGTTTGTTTTTGCATGTGCAAACTCGTGCGTTATTTATCAACTAACGTAGTTAGGAAACCAGTATTGTAGAAAAAAAACCTAACTTGAACAAACAGCATTTGGCAAACCAATAATAAATGATTCCATGGTATTTCAATCGTGAATTAACTATAAGTAGATTACGAATGTAGGAGAATATTATAAAAAGGGCATCAAACAATTCACTATTTTATGTCAAAGGAGTATCAGACACGAAAACAAAGCATGCATTATAGGCCTATATACTATATTCATTTTAATAAAACAATTATGTTCATGCCATATTGCATTTTCTGATTACAGTATGTAAAATAAGCAAGTAAAGATTTAACTTTTTTGAGTTCAAAAATATTTTTCCATATTATTTTTTACAAATGAATTTGGCAATGTTTGATGCCTAACTCCTCCTATAATAACCGCAAGGACTCGTGAAGCCTAGGCTCTACACCAATCATACAACTGCTTTGCATCACGTCTGATGCATCGGAAGAATTCGGCACGATTCGTGGAACTGCCTTCCAAAGGCACGCTTGAGAAAACATAAAACAGCTGAAGTGCACGAACAATGTTGCAAAACTTAGAGGACATGACAATGTGCGAAAATAATAATAATAATAATAATAATAATAATAATAATAATAATAATAATAATAATAATAATAAAATAAAGAACACAAATACTAAGAATTATTCGAATTAAATTGTAACAATAATAATAGCAAAATATGAAACTAGCGACAACGACAAAACGAAACTTAGCGGCAATCCAACAACATTACAGCCTCAGATGGCCGTATAATGCGAGAGGCGACACTAGCAAAATGTCATGGTTTGGGGTTAATGACAGGGACATACCCTCGCATTCTACTGGGTTCTGAAATTAGTAGATATAGATCAAGCTTCATGATTCCGTGCGATCACTATAGACTGCTCACATATTTCGATGATTTTTGGTAGGCATACGTGAGTGGATCCTGGTGTAACTTAGGTTTTTAGCACATTTTCGGCAAGCAGGGAGTAGAGGAAAGGGTATATAGCATGTAAAAAAATAATCGAAAATGACATATATTAGTATCCAACCATAGTTTTCGGGGATAGCTCGAATGAGTAGTGACATCTCCGATGCCATTTAAGTACAAATTAATCCCCCATTGGCGTATCTTAAAAGAAGAACGGTTCAAATCAGTGATGCCAACCTGAAACGCTAAAAAATCCAATCTCGAGGGGCCAAAAATCCCATTTTGCAACTGAATTTTTCATGTTGTACAATTATTAATAATAATAATAATAATAATAATAATAATAATAATAATAATATTAATAATAATAATAATAATAATAATAATAATAATAATAATAATAATAATAATAATAATAATAATAATAATAATAATAATAATAATAATAATATGTCAAGATGATACTTATGTATATCGTGATTAACTTTTTTCAATTTCTGGATGAATTATCAATAAACTTCGATCATCCACGTTTTAAAATAAATTGTGAATATTTCTCTTAATCGAGAATGGGTACATTTTGTTAAGTTGTCAGAAATGCAGTGACTCCATCACATCTTTCTACCATCACATTATACTGAGTCAAATGATGCAAGAAAAGTTTTATCCTACACACATTTCGTGTGAAAGGCAAGGGCGCCGATTTCTCTGTAAATTTGGGGGGGAGGGCATTCAGATGCAGAAGGTATATATGTGAGGATTTTAAGACTAATTGCACTCAAATTATGCCAAATATTGTATATTCACAAATACAATAGGGGGGGCCACATAAGCTTTAGACCCCCCCCCCAGGATCGGCGCCCTTGGTGAAAGGTTTGGGAATTGATTGTTTCTCGTTTTGATTCTTTCTTCCATTCGTTCATCGTTTTGTTTTCATCATTCTTCAAAATGCCCGGAGCACAAATTTCGTTTCTTGGTACTTGATTTCTAAGAATCACATATGACTAAGTTACTTCTCATTAGCATGCAAGACTTCAATCTAAAAGTTGAAAACACTGACACGCTTATTGATGACTCGTTATGTCTACTTCCCGCTTGTAGAGAATTTGGTTAGCGTGGACTATACATATAGCGAAAAATCCCATATATGTTACAAATTTTAACGAAAATTCCCTTTGTCGCATTCCCAATAATTAATGTCAAAAAAATCTCACAAAATGTGATTTTTTTTCTATTGGTTGGCATCACTGGTTCAAAACTTTCCACAAACCTATTCTCCCCATGCGGTGAACGGACATTTTATATAGTATACCATAATTTGAAAGAATTATTATTTTTCTTCTGTTCCATAATTATATTTATTTTAGATAATTCAAGACAATAACTACAGGAATGTTCGTCCTTACCATGTTTCATGACACACCACATAAAATTTTCCTACTGACATATCCGCCTCCAAAAGACTAGTACCACTGTTAAAGTTAACGGATCTGGTTTCCAACAATACATATCCTTGGATACAACTCTTATTAAAACGTCTTTTTATTGTACAAATTACACGGTTCATATACCCAACTACTTGTAAATTAAAGTTGCTATCTGATTTAGTACTTCAACTGTGATTTTCCTCGAACTCCTCCTAAAATTTCAAATGACGTACTTTGCGTTATGGCACCCTTATGGACCTTCTGTGTAATCTTAAACCCCAAGCGATATATTTTATTGGAAAACGTCAAAGAAAATATATATGATGTTCCATCAATATAGGAGAAAAACGGTTCTAAAATCAGAATTCGTTGAAATATTGGAGATACTTGTAAACTTGTAATATACATTATTTGGATATACAGATGGTGATCAGAAAAATGGAAACACCTGAACGAAATTGCAACTTACCAGATTAATATGATGTCGGTCCACCTTTCGCCTTCAGAACAGCCTTGATGCGACGTGGGATGGAGGCATAGAGGTCGTGAATGGTAGCAAGTGGAATTTTACACCATTCCTCGTACAGGGCATCGGCCAGTTCTGTGAGAGAAGATGGAGGTGAAAATCCTCGCCGGAGTCGTATTTCGAAGACGGACCACAGATGTTCAATTATGTTGAGATCTGGGGATTGGGCGG
The DNA here is from genome assembly GCF_964235325.1 of Thermobia domestica. Lineage (NCBI taxonomy): Eukaryota > Metazoa > Arthropoda > Insecta > Zygentoma > Lepismatidae > Thermobia > Thermobia domestica. The sequence continues at coordinate 297,988,874 of NC_137457.1, read as the reverse complement.
GCCAGGGAAGGTGTTGAACTTCATCCCGATGTTCCTCAAACCACGCTGCAACAACGCCAGCTGTATGAATGGGTGCATTATCATCCTGGAAGATGGCGTCATTGTCCGGGAACAACATCCGGACCATAGGATGCAAGTGGTCTCCTAAAATTGCGACATAATCGTTGGCAGTGATTCGTCCGCTAAGTGTGACCACAGGACCCAATGAAAACCATGATATGGCGGCCTACAGCATCACCGAGCCGCCGCCATGTTTCACAGTTAGGCGGAGACACTGCAGATCATAAGCCTCTTTGGGCGTTCTCCACACATAAACACGGCCCGTGGTTGGGAATAGGGTGAAGGATGACTCATCCGACCATATCACACGTTTCCAGTCCTCAACGGTCCAAGTTGCATGGTCGCGGCACCATTTGCGACGAGCGAAAGCGTTATAGTCCCTGATGAGCGGTTTGGCCCGTGCAACACGACCCCGTAAGTTCATGTCATGTAATTCGCGGCGGACTGTGATTGTCGAAACAGGGTGGGGGAGGTGCTGATTGAGTTCTCTGTCACTTGCTCCGCAGTGGCACGACTTTTCTGCGTGACAATGCGCTTTAATACCCGGCGTGACCTGTCACTCATGATTTTCTTCCTCCCACTGTTCCGCTTCCCCGATGTGGTTTTCCCGTGTGTTGTGTAGGCCGTCATCACCTTCGACACTGTCCCACGCGACACACCTAACACAGTAGCCACTGCCGTCACACTCACTCCACATAACCGCGCACCAACAATTTGCCCTCTTTGAAAATCTGAGAGGTCTCCCATGTTACACTACCTCCGTCTGCTGCAGCCACTGTACACTTCTGTTCCACTGCGCCTGACGTAGTATGTAGACCGACCTAACACACCACCACCAGCGGTCCGGCGCTGCGGGCGCCACGACACTACTGCCAACCCATACATCTGACGTGTTGCCAACTACAGGTGTTTCCATTTTTCTGATCACCATCTGTATTATTTGGAGGTAATTCTGAAAGGTGGACACAATTTGGACAGTCAAACCCTACTGTTTTTTAAAAATCATTATTTATTTCAAAAACGTGAAAAAGAAAATAAAAAGCAAAAGAACTTTTGAAATAAAATTATTAAGTTTTACGTCCCTCGGTTATGCCGATTAGGCTAAAGAAGACGGTGATGATGAGAGATGAGTGAAATGGTGAAATGAAGAAAGTGGGAGGAAACGGGAGAACTCCGAGAAAACCCACGAGCACGGTGTTTGTCCAGCACAAAGTCCACACGGCGCGAGTTGGGATCGAACCAGGGACCCTAAGCACTGGAGATGAATACTCTACCACTGAGCCAAAAGAATTTTTGAAAAACTGTGAGAATGTTTTTTTTAAGCATTTTTTGCTTCAGAAACGTGAAGCTCTCAATTCAAACCTAACAACCAACTATGCTGAGTTTTTCGTCAGTTTCATCAGTGAGCCAACGAGACGAGAAGTAAGTTTTAAAAAAATCGAAATGAAATGAAATGAAATCTTTGAGTTTTACGTCCCGCGGTTATGCCGGTTAGGCTAAAGGAGACGGTGATAATGAGTAATGAATGAAATGGTGGAATGAAGAAAGTGGGAGGAAACGGGAGAACCCCGAGAAAACCCACGCACACGGTGTTTGTCCACCACAAAGTTCACTTGGCGGGAGCAGGGTTTGAACCCGAGACCCCTAGCACCAGAGGTGTTAAAAAAAATCGAGACGATACAAGAAACGAAACAATTCTCGTCTCATGTTCGGGACGAGAAGTGAGACTAGACGAGAAATCTTACGATTTTCATAATCAACACTAGTTCACTAAGTCTTAGATCTCAGATTCTGTTTTAATGTTGCATGGTTCATAGTATTTAAAAAATAAAATGAAATCTTTGAGTTTTACGTCCCACGGTTATGCCGGTTAGGCTAAAAGAGACGGTGATGATGAGAAATAAATGAAATGGTGGAATGAAGAAAGTGGGAGGAAACGAGAGAAACCCCGAAAAAAACCACGAGCACGGTGTTAGTCCACCACAAAGTCCACACGGTGCGAGATGGGATCGAACCAGGGACTCCAAGCGTCGGAGGTGAACGTTCTACCACTAAGCAACTGCGCCTCCAGTATTAAAAGAATACAAACAGATAAAATGATTCTGAGCAAACAGCATTTATCAATTAAAAGATACGCAATCCATTACACAATACGAACTCGGCAATAATAAATATGGTTTTAAAATGTCGTTATAGTACCGTACATGCTTTGTGGGCCTTTCATGACGCACAGGGATTCTGATAACTTCTAGATTAAATTAAGAAAAATCAGGGTGTAAATTTTGTACATAAATTTACAAACTGAGACGCGAAATTATCTTCGAGAATCGAAACCTCCGCAGATTTTGCGAAATGACAACGAAAAACCTTATTTCTTCGTCTTGTCTAGTCTTATGGACAACAGTATAGTCAGGTGACTACTGACGGTTATTTTTAAATACGACTTGGTCACACTGACACACAATCATAGTCATACGTCTTGCAAATAAAATCAGAAAAATAAACACACTGCTGAACAAGACTGCACTTACTTAATATAAAAACACATTTACACGTGACGTTTCGATCTTCTAACCAAGATCTGATTAGGATCTTGGCTAGAAGATCGAAACGTCACGTGTAAATGTGTTTTTATATTAAATAAGTGCAGTCTTGTTCAGCAGTTTGTTTATTTTTCTGACTTGGTCAGGTGTCCACCTTGAAATTTTTGTTGGTAACAGTAGAAACTTTTGCGGGTTCCAATTCTACAAGACAGTACATCTGTGTAGCATTGAACTAGTGTTATTCTACATCCGAAAACACGACACGTAATTGATAAGTACCATTTTCTATATTATCACAAAGAAAATGATACAACTAGATTGTTTTATAAGAAAGAGTACAAATGAAGTCAAATCTATGCTATATTTGTGTCAATTATCCGCTTCGCTGGATTAAAATAAGAAAAAAAAAATAGTAATATGTTTCGTTAGTCAGTCACTTTTTATCACCACTACTGAAGCGATATCGGTCATTTTCGATCATTTTTATATATCTCCCCCTCCCTTTCCCTCTCCAAGTTGCGGGGCTGAATTTGGACTTAAACGTTATTGGAAATGTTTCTCTTCATCTCAGCGACCCGGAAAACTATGGATTCGACACTAATATCAATCTTTGTCGATCATTTATATATATCTCTTCTCGCTCCCCTAAGTTGCACCGTCAAAGTGAATGATAAAAACCATTCCAGACCCGAACCTCATCTATTTTGAAAATTTGATCGAGATCGGTCTCTTGGTTCAAAAGTTGTCACAAACATAGTGACTTTCATTTTTATTTTGTCTATATAGAATTAAATAATCATCTGCTTAAGAAAACAAGTATAGTAATTATTATCAAGAAAGTGTACAAATGTAATTCGAGTTATGAAGCTTTAGGTGGATCCGATGGACCCCCCCCAAAAAAAAAAAAAAAAAAATGGGTGCCCTCCTGGTTCTGGTTGACTTCTTTTTCACTTGCTTTTCCATTATTGTTATAAATGACGTTGTTATATATTAGTGTGTAAAATGTCCCTGCAGTCCGTAACTGGAAGTTTATTGAATAAATAAATAAATAAATAAATAAATAAAAAGGTGGGAGCTGTAATTAGCGCCATCTCTTAAGTTTTTAAAGAATTAATATTTCATTGTTAGCTCCCTATTCTGTTTACGGAACGGAGCACTTAATACCACTATTAACATCGACCCGGCAAAGAATGCCCCAGTGGCACGCAGACGACCTACATAAATGTACATCTAACGCCATATTACCAAGCTTTAGAGACAATGAATTATGCATCCAAAGAGTTAAATATGTACATGTATATAACAGACACACTGAAAGGAAATTATGCGGCTCAACAAGACAACAATATCTCCGCTTAATAAGATCATTATAGAGCGGTTACTCCGTATGAATATTTCAATCTACAAAGCCAAATATAATAATAGATAAATTAAAGATGATAACTTAGGATTTGTGTTGCGAGTGAAAACGCGTGTTTCTGCTTTGTGTATTACAAAATCTATTCAAATGAAAACTGGAGAAGTAACAATCTAACAATCTATGTAAAATGCTAGAAAAGTTTATATATATTTGTGGTCAGTGATTTGGACAATAAAATTTGGAAACCCATAAGTGCTAGAAACATGCCGTTCTCGCTGGTAAATTCCAAATTTTGTGTAGATTTGCCAGTTATCATTCAAATTTTCAAAAAAAAAAAAAAAAAAGTATATTTTTGTATTTCACATTTTAGGTGTCGTTTTGGCTCTATTGACCCTTGGGAAAGGCAACCAGTAGAGGAGCTATGTATAGCGGGTTGATGGTCATTTCAGGCTCTTTGCTTTAATCTAAATAACAAAACCTGCTGCAATTTGTATTTTAATGCTGGTCTGTTTTCGATTTAATCTTACATGATTTCCACGAACTATTTCATATTTGGGAATGTAATATATGGAAAGTGCTATAGAAAGCACGGCAGGTGAATGATACAGGGAGACAAAAATACGAGGATGGATGCAATTAATAGTATGGAATAGAGGTTCGTTAATAATGAGTGTATTTTGCGGTTGTTTTGAGTAGGGGAGAATGGGGTATTGGCGGTCACTTAAGCGCAATTCGATATACTGGAGAATTGGAAGCAGTTATTCGAACTTTTTAAAATGGAATAATTAAGCTAAAATGTACTCTTTGCAAAACAACAACTCTGAATATTCTGTGAAGCATCATCTATCACATACACCCGAAAAAGTGAAAGAAGAGCTTTGACCGGGATTTCCCTCACATGCGGATAATGGCGGTCAGTTCTTACACAATACAATTTTCATATAAAAATAATTTATTTCATAATAATTATGCTACTTAGCTTATGTATAACTGTATGGAAATGAGAGAAAGAACTAATTATGTCCACTGGAACAATATTTATTTTTATACACTTTTCTTACATAGAATTCATAGAGTAGAAAATATTTATATGGTTAAATATTAATAATATCATACACGTTATAACGTAGTTTTCATAATGTAATTTCAAAGTTTAGGTAAAAATGAAAGTCATTAAAGGTCTTTACAATAAGAATCATAAAAACTTAGCTGCTTTTACAGAGGAGTTGCTTCAGTAGGCCTACTTTCAGCGTACTAAACAATTTTAATTATTTAAATGTCTGCCTATCTTTCTTGACCAATCGAATTATTTGTTATATTATTAGTAATAACAATAGGAACCTAACTATAGTATTTATAAACTGCATGGCGGTAGTAATATACAACATATTAGTACTAATATTGCCTTATAAGGTTTTTCAAAACGAAAAGTACAATTTTAATGAGTTTGAAGTTTCAGATAAAATATAATAAGTCATTTAGATATGTACAAAAACATGAAGTTACTACCTTAAAACAGTTTTCTTTTATCAGACAACCTTTTCAATTGCATCTATCACAAGTATATCCTTCTGCAGTGTCCCAACCACTACACGCTTGATGTACCCACAATCCGCACCCTGTACAGCGAAACCACATCTCACCGTCTTTACCATACTCTTCACAAATGAGGCAAAGATCTTTGCCTATGTTTGTTTCACAGTCATCATCAGAATCATCGTCACAGATTTGGCTTTCATTAAGCGAACAGCTTTCTGAATAGCTATCAAAATTCTTCTGTAGGCCTCTATTTAGTAATTTCTTCTGCTTACGTTCATTTTTCTTCTTGCTCTGTACTTCACAGTTCTTGAATATTTCTTCTTCCTTTCTCTCCTTTATCTTACTAGAGCTCTTAAGGCCTTTCTGAAGTCTCTTTGCTTTCTTCTTTTTAAGTCGGTCTTTCATTGGTGTGGATGTTAATATTTGAGAATGCGTTCTTTCCCGCTCTTTTCCCCGATAGCCCGTGCTCGTCAATGGGAGATTATAGATGTCTTCTATTGGAACTAACATTTCAGGTTCTTTAGAAGATGTAGAACTAGGCTTACTTGGTGAACATCCTTGTTGCACTCGATCTTCAGGTTTGTTGTCTGTTTGTAGACGAGAAGATAACAGCGAACCTGGTTCTGAGTGATCGCCTGCTGGAGATGCATCATCAGTACAAACAGGTGTACTGGAAGAATTCTGTAGAATTGTTTCGCAAAGGAAATCTTCTTCGGTAATGATATTTGGATTAAGTTGTTTGATACCTGTGGCTTGAAACCCAGAAATTGCTTTAGCAATAGTCGCTACGACTGCATATGCCTTATGAAAAAGTTCAGCTACATCATAAGGGGTTATCTTCTGAAAATTCCTGCTTTTCATGAACAAATCACATTCTCTGCGATATGCAGCCTGTAAAGGAGAAAAAAAAGTCACATCTAACGGCTGGAGACGATGGGAAGAGTGAGGTGGTAAGGAAACCATAACGATTCCACGATCTTTACAAAACTCATAAGCTTCTAATGTGCAGTGAGAAGTATGGTTGTCAAGGACTAATAAGACAGGATTGTCTTTCGATACATTGGTGAAGTCCGCGAAATGCTTAAGCCACAACACGAATAGTTCTTCTGTTATCCATCCTGATTTACTACAGTGATAAATAGAACCGGGTGGGCCGTTCTTTTCCAGCAATGGTGTCATGCGCTGTCGAGGAAATATGAACATTGGTGGCACGAACTGACCTCCGGAACTCATAGCGCAAACAACTGTTATAGTCTTTCCTCTCTCCCAGCTGGTGATTGAGCCAACTCTTTTCTGTCCTTTTACAGCAATCACGACTTCTGGATCTTGGACTGTGGTTATGCCAGTCTCATCCATATTCCATATATTAGTATCTTTAAAATGGTACTTCTCCATTACTTCCTCCAAATTGGTGAAAAACCGGTTAACATCCATCTTATTAAGGCCCATAACTCTACCTACACTCACAGCTTCAGGTTTCCGGACGCTAATATCATGCCGTTTAAGGAAACCGCTAAGCCAATCCTTTCCAGCCATCCTGTTTGCTTTATTAAAACGATTTTTTATGTTATTACGTTCGGCATATTCAAAAGCTATGCGTCTCAACTCAATAGGTGACAAACCGTGGAATATTTTGGACAGTAATTTGACGTGATTCGCAAGAGCATGTTCATAATTTGGAGGAAAATCAGTTTTTCTTCCAAATCTTGGAGAGCTAAAAACACCTTTCTTCACTCGCTCTTGTAAGGTACTAAAGGGAATTCCATGCATTTTGGCTGCCTTCCGAATCGATATCCCTTCTCTTATGGTAGCAATAGCATTTTCCAGCGACTGTGTTGACCATTTCCCTTTGTCTGTTTTCCTTGTCCACTTAGAGGACATCTGAAATGAGACATAAGAATACTATTCAAGACTCAAGAGGGTAATACCGGTCATAATTATCGAGTGACCGCCATTATCCGAAACGTACATTTATTATTCCCTTCAGTGTATAGCACACATATAGCTCAATTAAGAAAAAATGAATACGTACCTTTAAGAAGACTCTTCAAAGTATTCTATGTACAAGTAGCAGCACTATCGAACAACAACAAATGGTACAACAAGTCTGTAAATGTCATTTATTTTTAGATCAGAAAATGACAAAACACACTTTTCACTACTGTACTCAAACAAAGACTGCGATCTGGGCGGGAATGCTTATCAAGCTTTATTGGGGACTCGGCAGACAGCAGCACCTGTCAAAATTTGTCTGTGACTCACCGTTATATAATGACATCACTGACCATCATTATCGCCTGACCGCTATTACCCTCTTCTCCCCTACTCTATTGAAATTTCTTTCATTAAAATATATGATTCTTTTAATACATTCCTCTCTTACCTAACATACTTTTGTTTTTTTGTCATTACTATTTTAATTTCATATTGCAACTTTTATCCTATAATACAACATTGTTACAGTAGCTTCCCGATTGGGCATCTTTGAATTGAAATTGCTTGTCGATTTCGAATCGACCAATGGTGAATAAGTCGACAAATAGCCTTCAATTTTGGTTGAAATAATTGAACAGAATCCAAAGAATGAATTCGACGTAGTCGCTTCAATTTAGTAGCAACTGCAAAGTCGATAAGCCATCGACCAAGTCGAATACAGGGCTTAAAAGTATACCAAGTATACTTCCCTGTGCAACTTCGGATGTTACAGGTAGAGGGTTAGAAATCGATCCTGCCAAGATGATTCTCTGAATGCGACTTTGTAGGTAGGTAGTCAATAACAGTAAGGGTGACCCATGAATATCGAGCTTTGGAGATTTTAAAATTAGAAAAAAAAAATGGTTAATGGAATCAAAGACTTTAAAAATTTAAAGATTGAATTAAAAAAAATGAAAAAGCAAATGAAAATAAGCAAATTTTGACTTACTGAAGAGTGATAATTCTTGTTTGTTTCACCTCCAAATTACATTTATAGTACTACTGTAGTTTAAAAGTTGTTTCGTGTAAAGATAAGATCAAAGGTCATACCTAAATAGATTATAAGTCAGTTTTCAAGTCTCTCTGTTTAATGCTTTATTTTTTCTGTTCATTTCTTTTCTTTTATTTCATTGGCTTCTTTTTCTCTTTTCTTTCCTTTCCTTTGTTTTCCTTTTCTCATTTCTTTTTGTTTCCTTATTTCCTCTGTTTTTATTTAATTTCCTTTCATTTGTCTTCTTCCATTGTTTTCATTCCCTTTTTGTTTTCTTTTCTTTTAACTACATCTCGCACACCTATTTTAGATTTTCTTTCTAGATAGTTCCTGTGTAAAAACTTATCCACATTAGTTCGGAGTTATAGATCAAGATTGTATATTAGCATTCTTCACTAAATCTTAAAACATATCCTAATACAGATAACTTAATTCAGAGGCGTTATTGGGGAGAAGAAGGGACAAAATGCCCTCTTAGTTTAACCTTTTGACTAATTGTATACTAATAAAAACCGTTAAACTATTATGCCTGTGGATAATCTTGCTCACTCCCCCCTCGTCAACGGTAAAATCTGACAAAAAGCTACTGACTTAGTTGTTCAAATAGTAAATCTAAATGCCAGATTTTAAGACTCTGGTATGGAGCGTGTCGCTTTACGGATCAGAGACGTGGACATTGAGAAAAGCTGAAATATCCAAGCTGGAAGCATTTGAAATGTGGTGTTGACGCAGAATGCTACGCATATCATGGTTCGAAAGGAAAAGGAACGAAGACGTGCTAAAAGAAGCTATTGAAAGACGACAGATCATGAAGACAATAGGAAAAATAAGAAACAGCATGCTTGGACATCTTATTCGGCACTCCGATTGGATCACCGTGCTGATAGAGAGAAAGATAGAAGGAAAAGCAGGAAGAGGAAGACCAACGAATAGAATATCTAACTACAGTTACGAAGAAGAGATCTTATTAAAGTATAAAACGGTTTTCCCAAGGAAGAGAGAAGTTTTTTGCCCACCAACATATGATTGAGGAGAGAAAGAAGGAGAAGAATATCAGATTTTAGGATTGACGTAGACTGCTTAATCACAACACGACGTGTAGGGGTGCACGCAAGGCAAAAGTCGAGGCTGTTCCGTCTCGAAATTGTGTGGTGAAAGAGGTATCTCGTCTCAAAAATGTATCCAATTCCTTGTTAGAAGAGATCTGTCTCATTTCGAAAACTCTGTCTCGTATCGTATCGTGCGCAATCCAACACGACTAGATACTAACAGTGCATATGCGAGGAGAAACTTCCCGTAGTCTCAACAATATTAGTTCATTTTAGTTTAACGTCCCACGATTATGCCCTTTTAGGCTAAGAAATACGATAATTGAGGCAAGTGATTGATGATGGAAGAATTGGAAGGAAATGAGAGTTCCCCGGGGAAAAAAAAAGCGGACATGATGTTGTCCACCACAAGCTCACTTGGCTGGGGATACATAATTGAGAATTTGTACCAATTAGTCAGTTGTGAATAAGATACCAGATGAAATTAGCACAGATTCCAATCTTGTACTGTATGGGGGGATGTAGGAATAGCCAGAATATTTCCACCGAAATTTTCATGCTTGCATTGATAAAATGGATTTCAATAGTTTTAGTGTACTTTAGGGATGCGCACGAAACAAGATTTGTGGCTGTCTCGTCTCGAAAATGTGCTGTAAAAGTGATGTCTCAACAGGAAACGTGTATATTTCTCTATTGAAAGAGCCGTGTCTCGACTCAAATTTTGTCAGGAAAATCCTGTCTCAACTTGTCTCGTGCGCATCCCTAGTGTACCTTATTCTTTATTTCTTATTTTCATAATGGAATGCTTCGAGAACGTTTGGTACCTTAGATCAAAATCAGATTGTAGACTACTCTAATAATAGGATAACTTGCAAGCTAACGATTTATTTATTTATGAATATTTCAGATACAGATATATGTCTATTCCACACTGAAACAATGTAAAAAGTACATAAGAAACACCAACAAAATTAAAACGAAAAAAAAAAATAATAAGTACCACATTTAGAGAGAATACAGCTCGCAGCGGTGTTGCCACTACTCACGTTTCAAGGCTTTTTCAGTGCATTTATATACAGGGTGGTCCAAAACTAGGTATACAGTACCTTACTGTGTTTATATCATTTCTTATTGTTATCAAACAGGTAGACCTAGTTTCCTTGTTATTTGTTCTTAACGTATTTTTACTTATAAATTAAGCCCGAAACAGTCGAAGCAAATAAATTCATAAACTAGAATGTTATACTTGATCAATGCAGGGGATATACCTACTTTTGGGCCACCCTGTAAAATGGCAGTTTTCTTAATGGTGTAAAATAGAGTGATCGTAGTTGGTAACGCTAGCACCAAGGAAGGAGCTGGATTTTCCCTCCGCACGTGGTAAGAAACTTCAGAGACCATCTCTTGAAGGCTCCTTATAGCTTGTTTCTAAAATAATTTTTACAAACAAAAATATCAACATCTGATAACAAACTATTATACAATGATGCCAGCCTGAAGTATAAGAAACGTTGTATAATTTATAGTTTGAATACTACATATGTTAGTAACGTATAACTGTGAGTAAGGCGAGAAGGTATACGAAAATTGAGAATGGAAATCAATAATTCTGAATCAATTTATTTTTGGATTCTCTGAAATACAGACATATATTTCTTTAACGATTAAAAGAAAATCAGGTTTGAACGAGGTTAAATATTTCTTTAAATTACTTCTAATACGAAACCTTCTATTTCTTTTTTTTTGGGGGGGGGTACGTCTTCGTTGGTGAAATAATGACTTGGAAACAGACTACTAGAAATAGACTCACAGTGTGGAAGAGAGGAAGAAGAGTTATTGAGTACATTCATTTGTTCGAGACGTGACGAGAAATAAGAAAAACTTCGAATAGTTCATTCTTGAACTGAGAGAGTTAATCGACAAAGTTTTTTTTTTTTTCAATCCTTCACGATTCATGCCGGAAATGTCTGATGAATTATATTGGAACTGCAACATGGTACGATACTAATTATAGGAGACCCTAGTATGCAACAGCCCACGAATTTTAATCATGTTGTAGTAAGAATACAAATATCAGCAAATTAATAAGTAAACGTTAGAAAATAAATATAATTATCATGATGTTTTCATCAGCACTCGCCCTCATAACAGTCTATAACAATAACGACAACAGGGGGTACGGTGGCTCAGTAATAGAGCGCTTACCTCTGGAGTGTGAGGCCATTGGTTTGATTCCCGGCCAAGTAAATTCTTGGTGAACAACATCGTGTCCGTGTGTTTTCTCGGGTTACTCCCTGTTCTCCCACTTTCTCATTCCACCAATTCTTACAGCATCATTCACTTGCTCTAATCAACGTCTCGCTTAACCTAAAGGACATAATTGTGGGACGATACAGATTTCATTGAAGATAACGCTAATAGAAAGATGGCAATGGTTAACGTGATTTTAAACGCACATCAAAAATTTGTTAATATCTTGTAATTAATTAATTAACCAATTATCCACTTGTTTGATATTCATATACTGGGAAAAATCCGTTATCCGGACAGCGGTGTACTGTACAAATATAAGGATTCCTTATGTTTACTACAGAAATCAGTACGGAGCATACGCTATCCATAACCTACATACGCACTGCCCATAGATGTAACGTCATGCCGCTGCCGGATGTCTGACATTCAACAGTCTTCCGTATATTACACACATATACGTATGTTACATACGTCAGCTATATGTTACATACGTCTATCTGTATGTGAAATCCTGACAGTCCATACACAGTTCTTTCGTTCTTACATAAAGTACGTTTATTCGGAACATTTATACAGAAAGTACGGATAAAATATACTTCTTCAGTTATACGTTTGCTATACCTTAATTCCAAAAACTACAGGATTTACACATGCAACCTACATTTTTTTTTTACGTACGCTACATACATTTTTTATCAGTGTAGTATATAACAATGCTCATATAGCGAAAAAGAATCAATAAATATGTGTGTTTCCATAGAAAATATTTGTATGTCATTTATTCAGTAAGTAATAAGCAATGGCGGCTCGTGACTAAACATAAGCATGACTCGTGAAGTTAAAAAAAGTGACCATTTTTTAAGAGGCTTCCAACCATGATTTTCAGGTGGTTTGCATAGCAAATAGGATATTGTACAAAGAGTATTAAATCTAACGTGACCTATATTTAAGAGAATCTGCAGTGGCGGATCAAGCCCGGGGCCGGGGGGGACCTCGGTCCCCGAGTTTTTTAAGTGACAAAAATATTTAATCTTTTTTTTATATTTTTGATTAAAAAAAATAATAATTAAACTGGCAATAATGTGTTTTCAACTGAACTGCAAAGCTTTAGCTTCTGTGAAGCTACTCGAACTGAAAAATCGGAAGAGCTACGCACTTGAGTAGCACTTCAACATGGTATGATTATGACGCTTGCACTTCCAACTCTCCAACTCCGTGCAAAGTGCGAGTTAAGGAAGGGAGACATCGTTTCAAGGATTTCACCATTGGCACCTACAGTAGTGTAGGAAAATCAGTGATACCAGGGATTAAGATTTTAACTTGTTTGATTTTATGTATCGAGTATTTGATGAAAAAAGAATAGAATAGAAAACCATTTCATTTTTCAAAAATTTCAGTAACTCGCCAACTCAATCGCGTCAAGATAGACCGCCACTGGAAACAAGGGAATTTTCTAGTGTGAACCAGACAATTTATAGTTACTATTTCTGTGGTTATACTCCTTTAGACTAAAAGAGACGAATGACGAAAGTGAATTATTATTAAACTAGTAGTGGAATGAGAATGTGGGATGAAACGGGATAACTCCAAAAAAAAACTTACAGACATGAAGCTGTCCACCGCAAATTCATGCGACCAGGAATCGAACCAGAGACTCTCGCATAAGACATAAGCACTCTTCCAATGAGCAATAAAATCATGGAACTTGGAGAAAACACAAGGTAATATAATTAAAACAAATATGGATATTGGGACATTGAAAGTTAGTTTGTAGAATGGGTATGTTAATGAAAATATTGCTGAACTTCCCGCCTGTACTAAACGGCGTGATAAACATCTTGTCATTTGAAGGCGGCGCTCCAAGTCCCCTTTAAATGCTGCTAGCAAATGAAAGGTCAGCGGTATTGCCACGTTTATTTTGTACACATCCACGTCTATCCTTTGCCACCTGATCACGCTGTAGCTCGTTTACTTAGCCATAACCACACTCCTTAGCATTCGGCAACATCGCGTCAGAGCTTGCGTTTTATTCGTTTAGCTGAAATGCCAAGATGTTTGTCACAGGCTTTAATATTTCAGATGCGTAGAACATAAACATGTCTGCTTTTTCGGGCTCTAATTTGTAATCCATTAAACGTTTTCAAAAGTGTGTGTAAAAATCTTTCTACTTTAGTTGTAGAAATTTGGATCATCAGCAATTGTTCAACAACAGCTTTTTCTTCTTTCTTGGTTATATTCGTCCGCTTCAAATTTTTGATTCTGTTTTGTCTACCACTCGTACACAGGCGCATGATATATGATTGTAGCCAGGGGTAAAAGTGGATCTGAAAAGGTAGGGGGACGGTAGGTGGAGGCATGACGTCACGCCGTCCCCCTGCCTATCTCTGCCCATTGTAATTTTTTAGAAACTGGGGGGACGGTGTACATATCTTTCGGAGGTAGGGGGACGGTATCCCCCGCGTTTCCCCACATTTTTAGCCCTGATTGTAGAGCCAAAGTAAGTTTCAAATGATTCACTCTTGCCTTTGAGATTCAAGAGAAATGCAGCAAATTTTTTCAACTTATCTGATTTTGGCAATCATTAATATGGCAATTTTTCTTGTACTGTTAAATCTATTCTTGAACTCTTGTTTTTTCCCCTTTCTTTTGTGTCTAAAATAAAACACCCCCCCCCCAAAAAAAAAAGTAACCAGCGGATAAGCCTATACCATGTCGACCTTAAAGGAGGCTGAGCATGTTTTTCCTTTTTGTTTGGCATCTGTAGGACTTGTAGGTAAGTTTCAAGATACTTCCGAACCCCTATAGCATAGCTCTGATGTTCAAGTGCATCAGACATAAGTTCAAATTTCTTCCATTCTACAGTATAAATCAGTGTTGGGTAAGTTACTTGTAAAAATGTAACGCGTTACAAGTTACTTTACTTTCTCTTAAAATGTAACGCGTTACTAACGCGTTACTTGCCTCAGAAAAGTAACTGTTACTTTACTTCGAAAGTAACGCGTTACTAACGCGTTACTTTCGGTCCGAAACTTTGAATATGTGAAAAAATCTTATTACTTCAGTTTTCCGTACTACTATTACTACCGTTATTATTATTATTATTATTATTATTATTATTATTATTATTATTATTATTATTATTATTATTATTATTATTATTATTATTATTATTATTATTGCACGTTCTGAATCGATTTAAGTAAAAGCAAGGACAAATTTTTACTTGACAGCTATATGAACATTTTAATGTAATGTAACATTGACTAAAATGCCATACTTCGTTACTCGCAGGGATGGGTACGAATGAATTCGAGCAAGTTTTCTTTGAAACTCGATTCGACTAGAAACAGACATCTTCGAGCTCGAATCGAGAACTCGGCTTGAAAAATTTCCTCCAACTCGACTCGAATTCGAGTCGAGTCGAGCCAAATCTGGTGTATAGTTTCGAGTACTCTCTTCAAGTATCTTACATAGACAATATAATGATTATGAATTGTACTACTACTACTACTACAACTTATTATTATTATTATTATTATTATTATTATTATTATTATTATTATTATTATTATTATTATTATTATTATTATTATTATTATTATTATTATTATTATAACACTGTGTGTAAACATGAAGGATAGGCTGTTTATATCTGAATACTAAAAACATAGTTGATTGCCAACCTCGGTAGTCGTGAAGTCTAGGAGTCAAGGACATTGTTCACGAGCTTCTGAATTTTGGTTGAGGGTCTAGGTTTAGTATTTGGACTCGAGCCAAACATTGTTAAAAGTTATAGGGCAATGGCCAAATATCTTCAAAACTGCTCAGCCCGGGTTTAGAATTGTCTACGACTCGAGCAGATCAGCTCACAGCTCATTCACTATCGACCCAAACCGAGAAGTGAGCCGAGCCAACAGCTCACCCAACCGAGTTGGCTAGAGCCCTTTGCTCAGTTGAGTCGAACCGAGCAGAGGGCTCATCCCAACCAAGCCAGCTCGAGCCAATGGTTCACCCCCAAACAAGCCGGCTCGAGCCATCGGCTCAGTTAAGCCGAGCCGAGCTAAGCTTGTTATAAAAAATCTCTTGTAGTCTCGCTATCGAGACGAGACGAGATACGAGCAGTGTCCCCTCCCGTGAGCAACACTAAAAGTATTCCATATTACTGCTTAGCTTACATTACTCACGGCTTTCGCTTTCCAGAGTAATCACGTCATGCTTTCAAAACGAGTTAAAACGAGCGAGTCATTTATCAAACTCGACTCGACTCGAAACTCGACGCCAAAAACAATGAATCGGCTCGGAACTCGACTCGAGAATATTACTTTTGACTCGACCCGAAACTCGACTTGGATTCGAGTCGAGTTTTAGCTTGACTCGTGCCCATCCCTATGCGTTAGAAAAATGGTTGCTTATTATTCTGCTAAACTAATTATATAATAGTAACAATGTTGCTATGTAAAATTAAAAATACAGATTATAGAGAAACATTACACTACAACTGACAAAGTGAGAACACATGAACTGGGGGTGAATCAAAACTTGCCAATAACTCTAAAATCGATACATGCTTTTTAAAGCTAGTTGTTCCAAACTATAATCAACGGGATCGATATATGCGTTTTAAAGCTAGTTGGTCCAAACTCTACAATCAACGGGACTTTAGGATATGCAAACTGATCTAAAAGAACTCTAATATTACATACCATCAACATTACATCAATAAAGTAGGCCTGCTCATCAGAACATAGTTTATTCATATTTACCTCTTACTGAATGTCGTTAATTATGGCATCCTAGTTTGATAAATATTTCCCGCCGGGGCACCACTTTACTTTTAAATTCTGTTCACCATCGTCTTCAGCTTTCAAGAAAAATATTCTTTCAAATGTTCGAACGATAAAATATTTTCGTTCTCCATCTTTATAAAAACAACACCAATCAAAGTAAAATAGACTACCAGTACCATTGCACTTGTAGTTCACTCACTGAATGTATTGATTTGGAGCTGTCAAAATCTAAGACATAATATTCCAGTTGCTTGCAATCACTATACGTGAATTCTCTGAGGCTGCCCTCATCTTCCAAAAACATTAAGTGGTACTATATTTTGTTATATAAATAAACAAAACAAATTGTATCTATGAATGTATTTGCAAGCCTACCAACATAAAGTTCGTAAGGCGAAACGGGAAAATGCACATCGAGATTTCCCGTTCCGCCTTACATTAAGATGAAAAGTGATAACAGGTTTTACATGCAAATTTCATTGCTAGAGGTCATAAGGCGAAACGGGAAAAGGCGAACAGTGCAGGAATTATCGGTCGCTGACATCGTTCATGCTCCATTGTTTCATTCTGAGAAATTCACTTACAGGAAAGAAACATTTGTTATCGAAAAAAAATACATATATTGTAGTTACTCATCCGAAATGTAACGCGAAAAAAGTAACGCAAACTAGGTACGTTACTTAAAAATTTGTAACGCGTTACCGTTACAGTTACTTTGGAAAAAATGTAACGCGTTACTAGGAAACGTTACTTAAAAAGTAACGATTACAAGTAACGCGTTACTTGCGTTACGTTACTTCCCAAGACTGGTATAAATCCTACAATTGGTCATATAACGTATTCATATAATCTGTGTTAAAAAAAAAAAAAAAAAAGTACGCTGTTAACTATGAGATTTGTTTTCTCGTAAGAGGGAAACACGCCCAATCCTAGCAATCACACTTATATCCTTAACGGTTACAAACATAGGCTTCGTAAATAATATATAATATTGTACCTGGACCCACAAAATAAAGTAAATGGGAGCATGTTTGAAATGGGGGTTGGCAATCGACATTCGTAAAAGACAGTAACTTCATTCACTTATGTTGTGGGTCCAGTTAAATGGTGTACGTTGCATTTTCATTTAACATTGGGCGCATAAAGAGTGTACAGTCTGAACGGCTAATTCCATTTTAAAAAATAATTCCTTCACTTTACATTGAAAACATCATATTTGGAAACAGTTTTTTCTCTTACATTTTGTTGTAACTCTGATAATAACAGAGTTACCCTATGTCAAGGCATTTTTGAGGCACCCTATTTATATATCAAGTGCCTTGACATAGGGTAACTCAGTTATTATATATATAAAGTGGGATATAAATTCACACAATTAATGTGAAAAATTTTAAAATGCTGCTTTTATCGACAAAATTGATAGTTAGTTTATCATAACGTTCTACAAGTTATGTTATATTGATATGATTGTTCGTTTGTAATCCATGCAGCTTCTTTCAAATCCGGCGGAATTTTAAAACCACCCTCTATGTGCTGTACTTGAAAATGGATTAACAGTGAAACTCTCCGTGATTCAGAGAAATGGAAGGAAGGAAAATGAGAAAAGAATAATTTCGTGCTCTTCATTATTTTTTAAAGGAAATTATATATCTAAGGTAAAGTAATGCAGTGAAAAGTTTTCACCTTTAAATAAATTAGAGCGACAGCATGTACGCGAGATTCTTAAAAAAGATAACATTATTTAATACAGTATTATTATATTCTGCAACTCCTATCTTGTATAAGAGGTTTAATCGATAAATAATGAATATCTAATGGAATGAAGTAACATTCCGAGAAAGTTTTTTTTTCTTTTTTCCTTTATTACTCTGTTTTCGCAAAATCAATTTAGAAATTAATGTCGCATTCTCCAGGTTGCAAGAATTTATTTCATAATGTTTTCAACTTAATTTACAATAATCTCCCCCTAGAGTATGGTGGTTGTTGTTGTTACGCAGATTATTATCAATCGTTGAATAAAACTGGTATTACGACATATCAACAGTCAACATACGGTCTCGAGCCATAAGAGGGCCCCATCACGGCGAAATTAAAATACTGCTAATTTTTCAATAATTATATGCTATCTTCAAATAGAAAAAAGATAATCGAAATGTGGAACAAGAGCTCGCTAGACAATATTATTTTACATGAGATAGCGTTATCACGACTCATTTATCTGCTTTCGATTTCCAGTCATTTAGAAAATCGGCATTTATTTTCGCGTTTCTAAATGACTGTAAACGAAAAGCTACTAGGTGACTCGTGATAACTGTATTTCATGCAAAATAATATTGTCTAGCGCACTCTTGTTCCACATTTTGATTATACTTTATCTATTTGAAGATATTAGATAATTACTGTAAAATTAGCGGTATTTTAATTTCGCAGTGATTAGGCCTCTTAAGAAGTTTGATTTACCGAAACTTCTTTATACAGTTGGACATCGATAACTCGAATGCCTTGATACCTTGAATTTTTCACATTCCCTTAAACTCTCTGTAACACTCAATGTTAGAATAACCTCTGTAATTTAAATGTTTAAAAATTACAACCTCGATAAGTAGAATTTTAAGGGTTTCAGAATCAACGCTTTTTCAGCCAAGCCACCCTGAATGAGGTTTTCCTCATTCACACCAGGTGGTACCTAACTTACAGGTCCAGACCGCTTCCTTCGTTCCCCAATCCTTTCTACCTTCCCTTTCCCCGAATAGTGTGCTCGCCGAGAGACGTCATCCCTCAAAACGTGACGGGCTAAATGGCCATAGGTGCCGAAAGAAGAGAAATATACATCCTAAAACTTAAATCATCTTAATTAATTTAAGGAACGCTCACAATTTCAAGCTTTAGAGATTGAACGAATTAAAATTCGAGATATATAGAGAATACATAATCACTTTTAATGAGGAATGCGGAACCTCCATATTTCGAATTTTTGTTGTGGCCATTTTAATAACTCGAACCTTGATTACTAGAAAAATTCGATAGGTCGGACTTTTGTCTATTCGCTTTAGCTTCAAGTTATCAAAGCCCCACTGTATATTTACTCTGTCCATTCATCTGTCCGAAGTACAAAAAAGCTTAAGGAATATTTACTGGGTCACCATTAATTTTGGTCAGAATATAGAGAATTAAAAGTTAGAAATCAAACTTGTTTATGGAGATGATATTTAAACCGGAAATGGTAGCAATTAACCATTTCCGTTTTTACATTGATCACTATATACGTAAGTGATATTTAAGCCGGAAATGATATCAATTAACCATTTCCGTTTTTTACGTTAATGATTATACAGCCAAAGCAGGACAGCAAGAAACGGTTTCCAACAATCAATGAAGCGTCTTAGAATACATTTCATTCCCATCTTTAACTCTTTACTAAAACCGGAAATATAACAACTTCGGCTTCAATATTGATTTATATAGAACAGAAACGATACGAGAGCGAGAAGCGGTTTTTCTGGAATCGATTTATTTACTTCTTAACCCTCTGTTCAAACCGGAAGTTGCAGAAATCAATCACTTCCGGTTTCAACTTTGATTGCTATAGGGAAAAAAACGGTAATAGATAACGAGAAACGGTATTCTGAAATCAATTCAGCGTTCAAGAGCATAATCCATCTCCACTCTAATCTCTTTACTAAATCCATATGTGGTATCAGTTTACCACCACCTCTCGGTTTCAATATTACTAAAAAAAATTATCACACCATCCAAAAAACTCCTTCACGTGGTGCACACGTCACTCTCTTACTTGTTTAAAATTATTTATCGTATTTTAGTACTTTTATCGCCCTACTGCCAGGCTAATGCCGTAATGACTTATTGAATTCTTTTTTTTTTTTTTTTTTTTTTTTTTAAACTGTCGTTACACGTTTGAGTGTAAAATGGCCAACATGCTGTATCTGAAACTATAACATCCATATTGATATATTGATATCTCTGCTTTTGCGATCGTATAAATACCAATTAAATGATTCATACACGCCACTTAAACAGGGATGTCACTTGGAGCTTCAGGGGGTCAATTGCTCGCCCCCCCCCATGTTTGAGAAATATAAACATTTTAATCAATAATAGAATAATATATTAATGAAAAAGTGTAAATCCAATCACTGTTTCTTTCAGAAAAGAACGTTCCGAGGGGCACACTTAGTATTCTCACGGACACATACGTATTAATTTCACACGGCACTATTCTATTTATTATTATGTTTTAGACGTATTATTTTGCTCTCCTCCGGGAAGCACTCTCAGTGCTCTGGGGGGCTAGTGTCCCCCAAAAACATGTCTGGAAGAAACACTGCATCGGAAGTCTTGCCCCCTCCCTTCCCCGAGCAAAACTTGAAATGGCGCCACTGTAATCAAAATTACAGATATTATAATTATGATTGAATGAATTATAGCTCCTATTTTAAAAGAGAAACCAAAAGTATCACAAGTATATTTAAATAAATATTATTTTTAAAAGAAAAGTTTTATTCATTTCTTTTCGTCAGCCCAACAAAAAACAACTTTACCGTTGACGCAGGCAGCAAACTCTTTCTCATTTAATTACGCTCTGTGTAAAGAACGAAGCACACGTTGAGGAACAAAATACTAGAACATTGACGGCAGTAATAAAGCAGTAACAAAGACTATTGCAGTCGGCGATCCAAACAAGACAGAAGCTGATTCTCATCAACCGGTGATATGACACGCGTGACAATTTATATAGACAAAGATAATGACTTTGGGTACTACAGAATCAGATAAAAACAAATGCCTGGAAGCATATAGAAACAGTGCACCTAGTGACATCATTATAAATATTTCGTTGTCAAAAGAAAGAAAGAAAAAAAATGAAGTCTCGCGCAGTGTTTGCAGATCTTATTGTATCGTCGAAAATGTAAGAGCGCCTAATATCCAATGCATTATTGAAGCTATTCCGATTGTTCATCACGACATATAAGCGGCCTTGAAGTTCTAATAATATCCAATAGGTAGCACGAACTGTTCATTCTAGTATTATTTATTTATACTTCGTTTTCATACAGTACTTCGCGCAATTCGTTTTTTTAATGCCAAAGGCTATTTAGAAACTATAGACCCCCCCCCAAAATACATTATAACGAAGTAAATATTTTTCTTCTGTCTCGTTCCTTTATAGCAACGAAAGCAATAAAGAATGGATTCACACTACCTTGAGTATCCACTCAATAATTAATAGTAGGGCCCATGCTGAGCAATGAAGAGTGGATTCATACTACCTTGAGTATCCACTCAATAATTAATAGTAGGGCCCATGCTGAGCAATAAAGAGTGGATTCACACTACCTTGAGTATCTACTCAATAATTAATAGTAGGGCCCATGCTGAGCAATAAAGAGTGGATCCATTCTACCTTGAGTATCCACTCAATAATTAATAGTAGGGCCCATGCTGAGCAATGAAGAGTGGATTCATTCTACCTTGAGTATCCACTCAATAATTAATAGTAGGGCCCATGCTGAGCAATAAAGAGTGGATTCATACTACCTTGAGTATCCACTCAATAATTAATAGTAGGGCCCATGCTGAGCAATAAAGAGTGGATTCATACTACCTTGAGTATCCACTCAATAATTAATAGTAGGGCCCATGCTGAGCAATGAAGAGTGGATTCATACTACCTTGAGTATCTACTCAATAATTAATAGTAGGGCCCATGCTGAGCAATGAAGAGTGGATTCATACTACCTTGAGTATCCACTCAATAATTAATAGTAGGGCCCATGCTGAGCAATGAAGAGTGGATTCATACTACCTTGAGTATCCACTCAATAATTAATAGTAGGGCCCATGCTGAGCAATGAAGAGTGGATTCATACTACCTTGAGTATCCACTCAATAATTAATAGTAGGGCCCATGCTGAGCAATAAAGAGTGGATTCATACTACTGTACCTTGATACAGGGGTACCCGAAGAAAATTTTCTAAGGGGTGCATCTCCATGCTTGCTATATTACGTGTGGTATTTCTGGTATTTAATATACGAGGTTTGCTGTTATATTTTCGTGAGCCAGGTTGTCCGCCCCTGCCCCCTTCCGGCTCTCATTTTGAGTATCCACTCAATAATTAATAGTAGACCTCATCCTTATAACCTGGATGTTGTATAACGACCCAAAATAAATAAATTCGAAATTAACCATCAGTAAAATTAACTCGTTTCATTTTTAAGGAGCATGGATTACCAAAATTCCTTTGTATATTTACCCTGCGCGTGTGTTCACTGTGCGTTTGTCCGTCCAGAAGACAAAAAAAAAAAAAATAATAATAATAAAATAAAATAAAATAAAATAAAATAAAAATAAAAATAAATAAATAAATAAAATAAAAAAAATCAAAACTTTGGGATCGAGTTCGATTTTGCAGGCGATATTCATACCAAAAGTGATATAAATCAACCATTTCCGGTTTTTACGTTGATCAATATAAGTATAAACGGTAACAGATTGTAAAAAGCGGTTTCCTGCGATCGATCAAGCGTTACAAGGATACATTTCATATCAATTCTTAACTCTCTACTAGAACCGGAAGTGATAGGAATCCACTAAAACTTCCGGCTTCAATAATCTATATACAGGAACAAAAAGGAAATGAAATTTTTAAGTTTTACGTCCCAGGGTTATGCCGGGTAGGTTAAAGGGGACGGTGATGTTGAGAAATGAATGAAATGGTGGAATGAAGAAAGTGGAAGGAAACGGGAAAACCCCGAGAGAACACACTCACACGGGTGTTTGTCCAACTATATACAGTAAAAACCATAGATAATGATAAAGGTTTCTAATCTATTTAGCGTTCTAAGAATAGGTGCTATCTTCTGTCTCAACCCTCTATTCACATCGGAAGTGACAGAAATAACCACTCCCGATTTTAACTTTGATCGTTATATAGTGAAAACTATGGTTGATAGCGAGAAGCGGTTTTCTGCGATCGATTAAGCGTCCCAAGAGTGTATTTCATCTCCATCCTTAACCCTATACTAAAACCGGAAATGATAGGAATCCACTACAACTTCCGGTTTCAATAAACTATATAGAGCAAAAGCAATGAAATAGTGAGAAGCGATTAAAAAAAATCGTTTTAGCGTTCTAAGAATAAGTGCCATCATCTCTATTAATTCTCTATTCAAATCGGAAGTGAGAAAAATCAACCATTTCCGGTTTTAAAGTTGTAGAATAGAATAAAATCGTTATAGAATAAGGTTTTCTGCAATCAATTAATCTTACCAAGAATATATTCCATCTCCACTCTAAACCGGAAATGGTAGCAATTTACTACCACTACCGGTTTAAATATCACTTGAGAAAATATCACGCCATACAAACCAAACTCCTTTACGTGGTGTACATGTGACACTGCTACTTGTTTCCCTCCAATTACTACATTTCGTGTAGTTCCCTCAGTTGGACTTTTAGCTATTTATTTATTTATTTTTATCTTTTAAACGTGCAATATAATAAACGGAAATGTGCATGATTTTGGTGGCCAATTAGAGCCTTTTTATCTCAACTGTACCCCTTTTGGCGATGCTGTCGATTTGTGATTTTATGTACCTCTCTCAAAAGAGGAGAGACAAGTTGCTGCGGCCGAAATCTTTCAATTGTTGGATGCTGAAGCGTTACCACAATGAATTATTTCACTGTGATTTGTCTTGCTAGCCACTTTAAGTAGCCTACGATCTTTACTCGTCAAGACCGAACTACTGAAAGACAAATTGGCAACACAGCTGAGGTCATTCACTACTTTGCCCTAACTAAAGGGAGGATTTCATCCGCTAGAGGGTTGGCGTGGGTGGGGCCGAAGTATAGTTCGCATAGTTTCCGAGGGCACAGATGGAATAGACAGGCTCTAATACCATACTCGTCCTTGACAAGCATTTAATTCTTTATGCACTCGTCATCTGACAAGCATGGTAGGCCTATCCAAGAGCGCAGATTTCTCTGTAACTTGGGGGGAGGGGCATTCAGATGTGTGTTTGGTTGGAGACATAGGTCTAAGAAGGCATATATGAGGATTTTAAGACGAATTCAAATTATGCCAAATATTATATTTTCATTAAAAAAAAAATACGTAGATCCTACATATAACAATACCTATAACAACAAAAATACACGAAAATACATATTCATAAAGATATATGGGGAGCCCACATAAGCATTGGGGACTCGGGGACCCCGTCCCTCAGGATCGGTGTCCTTGGGCCCATACAAGATGAATTAATTCTATTATCAGCTTCACTTATATTTTATATGATGGTTGGAAACAAATCAGTAGTGTATAGTACATAAGACTGTAGGTAAGCTTATGTCCGGAGAGCTTTTGCCCGGTGAGCTTATGTCCGACGCCCATATTTTTCATCTTTCCTCTATGCCATTTATACACTAAATGCCATCTAAAAGCCTTTATAAACTAGCCAGTGATGATTTCAGAAGTGGCCCGGAGAAGCTGGAGATTCGGAATTCCCCTCGAGGCATTTCTTCGATTGGGCCCAACCTGTGTTACCAGTATTTTCGCAGTAAAACTTTCACTTTCTGTTTATTTAACTATAGATATACCGCATTAACTTGACACCTAGTCTTCTGTTCCAAGCGCTGCTATCGACTCAAGGAATTCCACTCCCCGCTCTGTCGCTTAGCAAGAGCTGAACCCTTATTGGCTCAACGCGTGGGTGTGTCGAGGGTGTGAGCTTAGTCTGCATTTTTGCCACGGCTCAAGACATTTTGCAGCACTATAGATTGCTTTTTATATTCAACTAGATATAACTAGATACGTAGTTCTTATAAGAGAAGGAGTACAGGTAAAGTGGAAGATAAAATTTTCATGCTACATTAATCATTTCCCTGTCAAACAAGTAGTTTTATTGAGAAAGTGTACAAATGTATGCTGAGTTAGGAATTTTCTTTTTGGGTCTGGACCCAGTGGATCACACCCGTGGGTGCGCTCAAGGATGTTGTAAATAGAGGATCTGCCCATATGAATCTTCATCCTATTAAATCGGTGAAGCCAAAAAGCAACCGAGCATTGGCACGTCTCATTGGCTACTCTCGTTTCTGCCATCGTCTGATTGGCTACTTTCGTTTTCGCCAAAACATTGCGATCCTATTGGGCGGAGTGGGCAGAGTAGGGGTGGCGAAACTGTGACGCATGGCTTCAAGATTTTGTTGTAAGGGCAGATCCTCTATTTTATAAGATCCTTGGGTGCGCTCCTGAGAGGGAGTAAATATAAAGGAGTATTGGTAAACCAAACTCAAAACAAACAAACAAACAAACAAACAAAAAACTCAGTTTTTCAACAACATAAACGTCAAAATATTTAAAAACAGAAACACTTTTACGTGTAATAGAAATAAAACCTACCATCATTTTCGTTGAAAGCTATGCATGGCATAATTATGTCAAGAGTACGAACTAAATCGATAATAGCTGGCACAAAAGTATCGTGCTCAGAATCAATACATATATGTTATGTCATATTTTGATTGATGAGGAAAATGAAGTAGCGGATATGAAACGCAGCGTGATTTGGACATCTGATCTACTTCTATACAAAAGCCATAGTAAAATATCAGGATATTGAATCGACCAGCATGGTAGCAATATATTATCGTAAAAGGCAATTAAACAGATAAACATTCTTAAACTAATGACTTCCTTTTATTACGTAAAGTACGGTGTATTTGTGTACTCATATCCTACTTGTATACAAATAATATAAATATTGACTTTATTTAGGACCACGTTAATGGCCTTTTAAGAATATTATAATGGTAGCAAGTCTGTCCTTCTGTCTGTTAGTCCACATAAATCTTGATCGAAAGCGAATTTTTGAATTCTGTTATTTTTTTTTTTTTCTGCAATGTTAACGGAACGTCATCGTTGATAACTTGACGGACAACGGCGACTTTAGTGTTGGAAATCCATATTATACATGGAAATATGTGCTGAATTTTATTTTTAGGTTGAAAGATAAAATATTTTTGAGGTTAAAAGATTCTTTGATCAAACCTTTAAAAAAAATGGAGAGGTTAAAACCTTATATACGAGGGAGGATCAGAAAATAAGGTTAGAAGATCGATATTTCTGGAGATTCGTATGTTACAGAAGAGAGCTTGACACTGTTGCGCGAAGCAATCAGGAGGAACGGGCAGAATTTCTCTCCGAGGTCGTCATCTTCCTTTATGACTGCGCGCCCGCATACAGCCCAGAAGACACCACGCTGTTGAAGCAGTTTCGCTGGGACATCATCGAGTATGAACCCGAGCCCGAGCTCGGACCTCGCTCCAAGCGACTTTCACCAGTTCTCGCATTTGAAAGAACACTTTGGAGGCCGTCGCGTCGCTTCGCTTCAGACGAGGAAATGAAACACTTCGTGACAACATTTCTGAAGTCACACGATGCGACTTAATCGATATAGAGACTATGTTGAAAAATAACCTAATATATGTATAACCTATTGACTGTATTGGTTGTATGAAATAATATATACATGCTTTACTGCAGGATTTGTAACCTTACTTTCTGATCACCCCTCGTATTTCGATTAGGTCTTTCCTCTTATTTAAACGCGAATAATGGTTTGAATCTCACTTTCAGTAGTAGGTTCCCGCTCGTATGGCCTTGGTCTTAAAGGAGTCGAACTCCAACGAATCAGTCAACTTATTGCAGAGCTATAGAAAGCGCAATAGTATTTTTCACTGCAATATTTTCTTTTACACATTGTATCTAAGTGAATAATGTTCATGATAAACGTCTGGAGAGGCACCTGCTGGTGTAGTAAAGCACTTTAGTTCATATCTGCTAAGAATAAAAAGAATAAAAACCTAAAGTTTATAATCTTGTCTGACAGTAAGGTCATGTACAGACGTAGTGCATAAAAAGCCATTGAATTTAAAATCGAATAGGCCCATATTTTTTATTGTTTTTATATACATTGCGAGTCTTGCAACCGTTGATAGATTTATGATACCTTTTTTTCTCACTGCAAGCTTTCTACTACTTTCCACTAAACGACAGGAATTTTAACATCAGAAAGAAATCAATGTTCAAGTTTCCTTTTTTTTTTCTGATAACATCGTTCCGATTCAATGATAGGACACTTACGTGTACAGGGTGGTTCAAAAGTAAGTATATACCCCAGCATCTATCAAATATAGCATTCTAGCTTATAGATTTATTTACCACGGCTGTTCTGAGCTTAAGATGTAAGTAAAAAGGCTTTAAAAACAAATAATAAAGAAATTAAGTGTATCTGATGGGTAACAATAAGAAATTATGTAAAAAGCAATGGGTTGATCAGTACTGCGCTGTATATATACTTTCGGGTTTACCCTGTATATTACACATTCAAATCTTCGCCATAACGCGTAGACTCTACTGAAATAAACACGATGCCTGATAATAATATCGTAATATACTTGGATATAGACAAATTTTATTGAAATTTTTTTTTACTTCGTTATTCGTGGGGGGCACGGTAGCTTAATGGTAGAGCACTTACCTCTAGTGCATGGGGTCGCTGGTTCGATACCCACCCAAATAAGTTTGTAGTGGACAACATTTTGTCCGTGTGTTTTCTCGGAGTACTTCCGTTTCCTCCCACGTTCCCATTCCACGAATTCTTCAATAATCATTCACTTGCCTTAATTATCGTTTCTCTTAGCCTTTAAAAAGCATAATCATGGAACGTTAAACTGAAGTTTTCATTTTGATATTCGTTTTCCTATTCTGAAACATTTTTCTAAAGCTTAGGCCTATATTCTTCATTCGAGAATTCATTCTTGGCAAATTACAAGCAGCTAATCCAATAACTATTATTCTGCCTTGGTAACAAAATAATCATAGTAAGAAGAAAAAAAAGTGCACTAACTCTACAGAATCAATGGATGGAAAATGACGAAAGATCACCTTAGCGTCCACAGAAATGGACTCACTTGTCAGTTGAACAGGGGCGCGGATTGGATCAGAAATTGTTTATTCGTTACACCGATAATATCGAGTCCGAACATCAGTTTTATCTCCTCGGGCCCAGCAATTTTTTCTGGTAGAGATTTTATGTTCCAATATTATAATTACCTTCGGTTGTATACCCTGTTAGGCAATTTTCAGTTATTCTTTCTCGTATCTTTGTCAGTTGGTCGCTAAGTGCATGTCGCCTATAGGCAACATGGGGTCTCATGAATAATACACATGTCGCCTATTGGCGACACGGAGTCCGAGGAAAAAAAAAAACGATTTTCTATATCAAACAAGACTTTGCATTTCAAACCACGAATTCGAATAAATTTAAGCAATAAATTTGAAGATACGAATTCAAGGATGACAAATATCTAGCCTTCGATTCCCGACTCTGCATTATCCGAGCTTCAGCTTACTTTTCTAGTAAGAGAACTTCGAACTCCGAGAAGCTCCGAACTCCGAACTCAGACAAGATTTCTTCGTGTACGCTGCTCTGCTTCTTAAGGTGTGTATCGCTATAGAGAATCAAACTCAAGACTGTGATAGGAACGATAGATGAGATCTTTGTTCTGTGAACAGTGATAGTATAATGTGTAATTATGAACAGGAAATTATAACCACGTGAGTAAACCAAAGCTTAGGACTAACGTAAATCGATTATACCATTACTATCCATTCTCAGCGTAATTACCTCTAAACTATGAGCTTGAGTTGTTAAGTAGAATTATTGATTTTCCACAGCCTATAGTATACGCGCTGTTTCAATGTTTCAATGCAGGCATGTAGCCAAAGGGGGGTTCCAGGTGTCCGGACCCCCGTTCGAAACCAGAAATGAAAAATTTAAGGAAGGATGGAAAAAAAAAACAATGAGAGAGAGAAAGTAGACAAATTAAATAAGCAGTAGCCAATGATACGCAAATTTGAGCACAGCGTTGTCAGCATGTTTCTTTCTCATTGTTTGTTCTCCACTCCAGCCTTACGAGGAACGCATTAGCCGAATTGCTTGCAATACATGGTGGCGAATAAGCGGGATATCCTCGAAAAGTCAGGGAATTTGAAATTTTTTGAAAACTTACGTAATTCTCAGAATCTCTAAGTCAAGGAAATCTCAAGCTTTCGAAAACATATTGCTGTTCTGTAATAGTGTGGACATTTTTTATCATAATTTTTCGTCCTCTTCTCTGCAGTATCGAACACGTTATTTCAGAAACAGTTTTCTACTGCTCCTTTAACTTGTCACTTGGAACAAACAGTGGTTGACGAAATAATAAACACAAAGGACCTTATGGAGAGTCGTTTTGACGTATGGTTAGCGTCATACTAAAGGTCTGACTACTGCAGGAGACATACGTATGTTAGTCGAACTCTTTAGTATGGCACTAGTTACGCGTCAGAATAGGGATGGCCACAAAGTTCCGGTTCCGGCGGAACCGATTTCGCGAGGAACTGGTTCTTGGAGATCCGGTTTTCAGAACCGGTTCAGACCTGGATCCGAAAACCCGGTTCCAGAACCGGATCTTAGGAACCGGTTCAGACCTGGATTCGAAAACCCGGTTCCAGAACCGGATCTTAGGAACCGGTTCCAGACTGGATCCGAAAGTCCCCGAAGACCCGTAAAGGAAGCACAAAGTTCACCTTCAAAACACTGCAAAGAGGACCATGCGTTTGTGCCCTCCCCGCTCCGACCCGCTTGTGCCCCCAGGAAAAAAAATGGACCACCAGTGGGTGTTTAGCCAAATGAGTTGGCCAGTTTGCCTGTTTAGTGAATGAGTTTGCCAGTTACCCAGTTTATTTAGCCAAATGAGACAAGCGGGCGTCGCCTGGGCGCCTGCCTGTCGCTTCCACCATTTCATCTAGCACACTGTTCACAGCCTGCCAGCAGCTCGGGTTTAGCGTAGGGATGGTCACAAAGTTTCGGTTCCAGCGAAACCGGTTCCTCGAAACCGGTTCTTGGAGATCCGGTTTCGGGACTGGTTCCAGACCTGGATCTGAAAACCTGGTTCCAGAACCGGATCTTGGGAACGGTTCCAGACCTGGATCCGAAGAACCGGTTTCAGACCTGGATCTGAAAAATCGGTTCCAGACCTGGATCCGAAAAATCGGTTCCGGAACCGGATCTTCTAGAACCGGATCCGTTCAAACCCGAAAACCGGTTCCACCAGGAACCGGTTCTGGCTATCCCTAGTCAGAATGTCTACATAAGGCCCAAAAAGTTTAGTGTTCTATTAACATTTGATTCAACAGAGAAAGGAACACAGATATTGTAAAATATTCTGCAAGACATTATTGGATATGTACTTTTTATAATAGGGGATATATACTTTTTATAATAGCTGAGGTCATAAACATAATGAAAGGAAAATTGTTATATTTGAATGAACAGAGGAAGGAATGTAGATGTTGTTAAATCTTTTTTTAATGCTTTTTTATATTTTTTTAAATAGAGGTTTCTTCATAGTTTGTTATTAAAATACTTACTAACATATCCTCATTTTATTGTCCTAACAAACCTATATATGTTGCCAGTAAAATAGTTTAGATTGATCGAGCTTCTGGTGGATAACCACAGTATTTCATGTCACGGGCCCCCCTATTACGAAATCCTGGCTGCATACCTACTCAATGGCATTTTACATTAATAAATTTTAATGTAAAAATTTACTAAAATGATAAAAATGGTGAATGAATCCAAACTGAAGAAGAGAATTGCGAATCTCTTATATGCGATTTGTAAAAAAAGAAAGAAAAGTGAATGTTTAACACAGACAAATATGAATTACAATATTACAAACGAGCTACTGTACTTTTGAATATTATGTCCAGTTTGTTTAGTCTACAAAATGAGATATTATCGTATTTTAGTTTTGACATTGAGAACTGAGAACGTTGTTGTTTGAAAAGCCAAGCTCGAGGTCATGCAATTCGTTCAAGTTGTACTTGCAACAGCCACGACGCAAATATTGTGTAAGTCGACGAAACCTCAAATTGTCCCATTCTTCAAGTTTGCGTGATGATCTAACAGTAAAAATGTCAGATAACGAGTTAAGCTTGCTAAACTTGTTTTGTATTTTTCTTTTAAGTGTTTTGCATAACATCTGCATCACTACATACCATTGTATTCCTGGTGAAGTAATTGAATTGCAACTACACAATGCTAGCTACAAGTTCTTTTCTTCATCCAGAGGTTTTCCCAGGATTTTCAGTCTGTTTTTTTTTATATATATATTAATGCATGGATTACAACATAATGTAAACAAAATTATATACCGGTATGTGATAAAATAAGACAGAAAAAAAGATACCCATAACAAGCATTTTAGAGGATATCGCAAACTTCAGTAATAGAAAACGTTGCAAGCTTTCGCAACAACAAATGGTCACACGAAAAGGTTGAAAAAATAGATAAACAAAGTAGGGAGCAGGAAAGGTAGGGCGCCAAACTCTGCGATAGCTTATAGATGTGTGGAATAACGATAAAATTTAAATTCATCAGTGCGTGAGTATTTTGCAATTTCTACGTGAGTTTCTTACACTACCGAAGACAAGGATGTTATAAAATAGAGAATCTGCCCATATGTATCTTCATCCTATAAAATAAATGAAGCCAAAAAAACAACCGAGCATCGGCACGTCTGATTGACTACTCTCGTTTCCGCCATCGTCTGATTGGCTACTTTCGTTTCCGCCATGATTGTTGGCTCAAATCATTGTGATCCTATTGGGCGGAGTGGGCAGAGTAGGGGTGGCGAAATTGTGACGTATGGCTTAAAGATTTTGTTGTAAGGGCAGATCCTCTATTTTATAAGATCCTTGATGCTTGACGGGTTAAGATTTTTTTTTTTTTTTTTTTTTTTTAACATGACCTCTTTCCCAGTTCCAATTTCAATAACCACCATATAGCGAGCTTACATCATGGATTCATGGCTATGAAATGTTTTTTCTTGGTTTCTTCAACCATTTCTTTATGACTTTGACATGAAGTTGTTGAACTGCCAAACATTCTTATCATCCTGTTTCCTTACGGCGGGTATCTTCGGACCCTCGATTGAGACTTTCAAAACCGAACCTTTTTCGAATATCCAGGGAGAAGCAATGCCCCCTCTTGCTCGTGCTGCGGGCGCCCATAATTATGTCCTGCACATCTAACAATAACCTATATACATACATTCATATATTTTTAAAAAAAAACATTTAACCTAAAACTAAGAAGAGAGCTTTAACTTGTCTATAAAACAAGGCATACCAAAATATACCTGCCCGGCGAGAGCTCAAGTGGTTCGGAATCCACGTTAATCAGTAGGTCTACGTCGCATATAGCCTCGCTGCTGAACGGGACGTTAAACTCAAAATCAACCCAATCAACTCAAAGTATACCTTATTATTATTACTATTTATATATTAGTTAACGTGTAGTTTATTCACATCCATGGAAGGTAAACAAAAACAAAATTCATTCTTCTTCCACCAGATGGCATATCAGAGCAGAACTTCTAAACCCGATTACACTGTAGAAACTCTGTTTTAGGGTCTTGTTAGGAATTCGTTTGCTGAGAAGTACAATTTGCTTCTGCTACATATCCGACGCCTATAAGATGGTTGACTGGTAACGCATTTCTATATGTAATTATGATTATTTACGCTTACCTGTAACAAATTAAAATACGGTAACGCGTAAATTCTAATCGTATCAAATTTTATATTTAGCTAATTAAAATTGCTATATAGGTCTATAAACCAATAGTTGTTTAATACAATGTAATAGGTAATATTGTTTTATTTTCCAATTCATTTTTGCATATATACAAGATCGACCAAAAGTCAGATACTACCGGTATTTCTGACACACACACACACACAAAACAAAAAGTGTTAAGTTGCGGGTCTACACTGCTCATAGATGATATTAGGGGTATAAATCAACTTCAAAAACACAAGTGACTACCACAGCCTACATGCTGGAGTCTGCCATCTTGAATATCACTTTTTAAAAAATAGAAAGGTCACATGTTTTATATGTAGTTTTTTTTTTTTTTTCGCAAGAATGCAATACTGCTGAACGTTTTGTCTTATCACTAACCGTTCACTAATTACGGCCTGTTTGTCCTTGTTGATTCTCTCACAATCATGGGCGCCCGAAGAAAATTTTCTAGGGGTCCCATCTCCCTGGTTGCTATATTAGACCTACGTTTGTTAATACATTTTCGTGAACCAGGGGGCCCGGCCCACTGCTCCCCTTTGGGCGCCCATGCTCGAAATTACCACCGTGGATAGCATACTATACGCCTCATTCACTCATACACAGCTTGTGATGTCTCCGGGCGCTCCGTGCACGGCAGCAGAAGCATCCTCAATGCGCTGCATCAAGTGCTGTAAAGTCCAGCTCCTGAGATGGTTCCATAGATAGAAGTCCAAAGAAGTGAGGTTCGAAGAGTGTGGTGGATACTCCAATTGTTTCCGACGCCCAATCCATCTCCAAGGAATCTGATGACCCAGATAGCTCTGCACACCACATCCGTAATGGGGAGAGAGTCCATCCTGTTAGAAGAACGTTGCGTATAAGCTGTCCTCCGAGAGAACTGGTGTAGGATCTATTCGTTTAGCAGCCATAGGTATTGGTTGGTATTACTAGCCTTAGACATTAACAAAATGACTACTACAAGACTTCCTAAGTCAATTGCGGATATTCCTAAACGTTTGTTCAAGCTCTTGGACAATGTTGATGCTTATGTGAAATTTTAATTATGCATACGTTGTACGAGTCTGCGGATACTATCAACAGTAGTTTCACTGTAATGAACGAAGTACAGAGAACCCTCGTGCCACGAATAACTTTTCTCGCGGGCAAATCACGAACACGTTTGGTGAACCATTTTTTCCTTCGGGTCACGAACGATATTTTGGGATACAAATCCACATACATGCCTATAGTCACAATGCCACACGCTCAGTAATGGTAATGCGCGTTTGCCGTTAACAATATTTGTCACAGTACTGGGTTCAAAAATCTTATTTATTTTTGATCTTTTTTGCGCAATTTGAGTTCTTTTAGCCCTCATTACTTATTTGTCTATAATTAAGGATAATTTTAGGATATATTAAGAGTATATATGAGTAATGTAAAATAACCACAGAATTTTATTTCTATTCTGTATAACATAGTCTATACAATATTTTTCCTGACTTGCTGAGTACAAAATTTTTTGCATGGTCTTTTACTACTAATGTGATTCCTGATTGTAATGTTGGTTTTATCTTTATTTGCTAGGTATCCCCATCGTCTACATTTTGGTTTGTGTTCCTCAGATGATCCGTTGGGATGAACTGCAGATGACGTTTCTTCCGTGGTGCCACATCGTGGGTAGCGTGGCACCGTGGATCGGCAGCTTCATCTATCATCTGTTCATGAACCTGGACGGAGGAGCTGACATCTATTATCGACTTCTGCAACTCGATATGTTGGGTATATGGATAAGTCAAAGTTTTGGTAAGTTTTCCTTTTAAATATTATACTTTATAAAATATTTAGGTATATGTATAACCATATTAACTTCTTATAATTAAAATATAATCAAAAGTGGTAACACTAGGAGAATGGATTATAATCAAATATGTTAGTCATAGATGGAGAAACAGGATAAAGGACATGGGCCTCATATAAATTCTATCTGAAGGCCTTCCAAAGTTTCTCAGCCTATAAGAGTTTTTTTTTTTTCAATTATCAGAATTATTGATTATATACTTCGTATCTTCAACCGAAATGCTGTTCGTATGTAAAGAATGCCATCTTCTACGTGTGGTGGCTTGTGCCACAAATATGTCATCGTCGGAGGGATCTTGTGGGAAACATCCCCGATAGCAAAAAGGCCAACGAGAACTATCATTTCAAACAATTGGCAGTCGATTGTCGACTCCACGTGGAGTTTTATTTGCCACAATTCCAAATGCTGTCCTGTAAGTTAGTTTCGACTCGACTCTCTGTTTCCAAGACCAGTTTCCTTGTTCTTACATTTTGCGTGAAATCTGTTTCGTATTAGCCATAGTACTGGGAAGAAAGAACAGACACAGTCTGTATTAAGACGTTGCAACCCCGCAAATGCGGTCAAAAGAAGAATGGAGGGAGGAAGGGATGCTGTTGTGAAAATAAGCATGGGAACTTGAAAGAAATTTGCCGAACTGCACTCCTGTTGAGTGAACGCACTATACGTTTTTTGTTAGTAAATGCTTAGTGCAGTTGATAAAAATGAAAGTGACTATGTTTGTGACTCCATACTAGGGATGGCCAGACGGATCCGGATCTCGGATATCCGGATCCTATAAGATCCGGATCCGGATTCTATAATATCCGGATCTTGGATCCGGATCCGGAATTTCGGATCTTGGATGCGGATCCGAAGTTTCGGATCTTGGATCCGGATCCGAAGTTTCGAATCTTGGATCCGGATCTGGATGTTCGGTTCCTGGATCCAGATCCGAAATTTCGAAGTTCAGATTCAGACTCCTGTTTTGCATATTTTAGGCCTTAGATTCAGACCCAGAACTAAAATATCCATATGTATAAAATATATATAAAATTTACTAGGTTTTCGGATCCGGACCCAAGATCCGATTTTTTGGATCCGGACCCAAGATCTGGTTTTTCGGATCCGGACCCAAGATCCGGATTTTCGGATCCGATCCAATATCCGGATTTTCGGATCCGGATCCAAGATCCGAAATCTCGGATCCGGATCCAGTGTCCGGATATCCGGACCCAAGTGGATCCGGATATCCGAATCCAAAAATATCCGGATCTGGCCATCCCTACTCCATACCTCTTGAACCAACCAACCGATCTCGCGGGACTGGGAGTGTTTTTGTCATAGTACGAGAGAAATAAATGCTTAACTTTCTTACTTAGCTTTTCCGTTTTATCGCATGCAAATTGTCAAGTACGAATATTTTGTAATTTACAATCACTGGTCATCTCATGCAGGAATATCTATTTTTAGCAGCTATAACAAACTTGTTTCCTTTTTTCAAATTAATATGTTTACTGATAGGAGGGGAAAGTGTAATATTTAGATATATACATTCCAGTTTATGATCAGTTCAATTACCGTTCGATCACCTTTGATTGACAAGTATGAGTAGATAAATTTTATCAATTCGTATTTCGGTTTGCAACCAAATGGTGACTGATTTTTTGAACGAAAGTTTTAGAAATAAGAAATCAATAAACTGGTTCACAAGTTCTATTATTTTCAACTGTTAAAAATATTAACCAAAAAGCACCTAATAAAATGTTAACCAAAAAACAAAGCAAAACATAGGCGAATACAAAACTTTGCTTCTTATTTTACAGCATAATATTAAAAAATATTAAAATTTTACTAACTGTACCAGATTAGAGAGAAATACAAATTTTCATTTAGTGAGACTTTTGCAAGTAGTAGGCCCCGACGTATGTCCAGCCGAGTCAGCAAAAATTTTTGTGACGTCATAGGTCAAAGGTCAATGACCTAGGGGTACCTAGGACCACCCCCTCTAAATTTTGGCAGGGGTACCTTGGCCCACCCCTTAAATTTTGGCAGGGGTACATAGGACCACCCCGCTTAAATTTTGGAAATTGCCAAATCTAAAAATTGGGTATGGTAGCCTAGGACCATAGTATGTACCTCTATCAGTATTGGGTGTCTATGTCGTTCCCTTTCATGGGTAAAAAATTGCCAAAAATTGAAATTTCGGGGGTTTTTGACCTAATTTATCCCCTTGGATGAGGTGTTATTACCTTATATAGTTATATGGGCGTATACAGGGGTCCATTACCTTTCATAAGACATGGGAATATTAATGCACCCCTTTAAAAATTTGGGAGGGGTACCTTGGCCCACCCCTTCAATTTTGGAAATTGCCCAATTTCAACATTTGGTATTATAGTATAGGACCCTAATATGTATTATGATAAATTTGGATGGTCCACCTCGTTTCCTTTTAGGGGTACCAAATTGCCAAAAATATAAACGTAAGCAATACGTTGTACCACGTGTTTGGTTTTTGGCTCAATTTATCCCCTTTGATGAGATGTTATTACCTTATATGGTTATATGGTCATGTATAGGGGTCCATTACCTTTCATAAGACATGGGTATATTTGTGCACCCCTTGAAAAATTTGGGAGGGGTACTTTGGCCCACCCCTTAAATTTTGGAAATTGCCCAATTTCAACATTGGGTATTATAGTACAGGACCCTAATATGTATTATGATAAATTTGGGTGGTCCACCTCGTTCCCTTTTAGGGGTACAAAATTGCCAAAAATTCAAATTTCGGGGGGTTTTGACCTAATTTATCCCCTTGGATGAGGTATTATTACCATATATAGTTATATGGGCGTATACAGGGGTTCATTACCTTTCATAAGACATAGGTACATTAATGCACCCCTTGAAAATTTTGGCAGGGGTACCTTGCCCCACCCCTTAAATTTTGGAAATTGCCCAATTTCAACATTGGGTATTATAGTATAGGACGCTAATATGGATCACTATAAATTTGGGTGGTCCACCTCGTTCCCTTTTAGGGGTACAAAATTGCCAAAATATAAACGTAAGCAATACGTTGTACCACGTGTTTGGTTTTCGACCTAATTTATCTCCTTGGATGAGGTCCTATTACCTTATATGATTATATGGTCATGTATAGGGGTCCATTCCTTTCATAAGACATAGGTACATTAATGCACCCCTTGAAAATTTTGGCAGGGGTACATAGGACCCCCACCCCCCTTAAATTTTGGAAATTGCCAAATCTAAAAATTTGGTATGGTAGCCTAGGACCTTAGTATGTACCTCTATCAGTATTCGGGGTCTATGTCGTTCCCTTTCATGGGTAAAAAATTGCCAAAAATTCAAATTTCGGGGTTTTTTGACCTAATTTATCCCCTTGGATGAGGTGTTATTACCTTATATAGTTATATGGGCGTATACAGGGGTCCATTACCTTTCATAAGATATGGGTATATTTGTGCACTCCTTTAAAAATTTGGGAGGGGTACCTTGGCCCACCCCTTAAATTTTGGAAATTGACCAATTTAAACATTGGGTATTATAGTACAGGACCCTAATATGTATCGTGATAAATTTGGATGGTCCACCTCATTCCCTTCTAGGGGTACAAAATTGCCAAAATATAAACGTAAGCAATACGTTATACCACGTGTTTGGTTTTTGGTCGATTTTATTCCCTTTGATGATGTGTTATTATCCTATATAGTTATATGGTCATGTATAGGGGTCCATTACCTTTCATAAGATATGGGTATATTCGTGCACCCCAGGAGGGGTACTTTGGCCCACCCCTTAAATTTTGGAAATTGCCCAATTTAAACATTTGGTATTATAGTACCGGATCCTAACATGTATTATGATAAATTTGGATGGTCCACCTCGTTTCCTTCTAGGGGTACAAAATTGTCAAAATATAAACGTAAGCAATACGTTGTACCACGTGTTTGGTCTTTTGGCCCAATTTATCCTCTTGGATGAGGTTCTATTACCTTATATGGTTATATGGTTATGTATAGGGGTCTATTCCCTATCATAAGACATAGGTACATTTGTGCACTCCTTTAAAAATTTGGGAGGGGTACTTTGGCCCACCCCTTAAATTTTAGAAATTGCTCATTTTATATATTTGGTATTATAGTACTGGACCCTAACATGTATTATGATAAATTTGGGTGGTCCACCTCGTTCCCTTTTAGGGGTACAAATTGCCAAAATATAAACGTAAGCAATACGTTGTACCACGTGTTTGGTTTTACCTAAGTTATCCCCTTGGATGAGGTTCTATTACCTTATATGGTTATATGATTATGTATAGGGGTCTATTCCCTATCATAAGACATAGGTACATTTGTGCACTCCTTTAAAAATTTGGGAGGGGTACTTTGGCACACCCCTTTAATTTTGGAAATTGCCCCTTTTTACATGTTTGGTATTATAGTATAGAACCCTAATATATATTACTATAAATTTGGGTGGTTTACCACGTTTCCTTTGATGGGTACGAAATTGCCAAATTTTAGTACAACCACGTGTTTGGTTTTGGCTCAATTTATCCCCTTGGATGAGGTCCTATTACCTTATATGGTTATATGATCATGTATAGGGGTCCATTCCATATCCCCTTAAATTTTGGAAATTTTCCAATTTAAGCATTCGGTATCATAGTACATGACCTCAACATGTATCATGATAAATTTGGGTGGTCCATCTTGTTCCCTTTCATGGGTAAAAATTACTA
The DNA here is from genome assembly GCF_964235325.1 of Thermobia domestica. Taxonomy (NCBI): domain Eukaryota; kingdom Metazoa; phylum Arthropoda; class Insecta; order Zygentoma; family Lepismatidae; genus Thermobia; species Thermobia domestica. The sequence continues at coordinate 297,949,017 of NC_137457.1, read as the reverse complement.
AAATATAAACATAAGCAATATGTTGTACCATGCGTTTGGTTTTTGGCCCAATTTCTTCCCTTTGATGGAGGTTCTATTACCTTATATGGTTATATGGTCATGTATATGGATTCATTTCCTATCATAAGACATGGGTACATTGACGCACCCCTTGAAAAATTTGGGAGGGGTATCTTGGCTCATCCACTCGGTTTTAGAAATTGTTTTAATATAAGCATTTGGTATCATAGTACAGGACTTCAATATGTACCACTATAAATTTGAATGGTCCACATCGTTCCCTTTCATGGGTAAAGAACTACCAAAAATCGAATTTCGGAGGTTATTGACACCTATTTAGCACGTTATATGGTTTATTACCTTTATATGTTTATGTTCCCTTTTAAATTTGGGAATTATCAAATAACAAAATTCGGTAAACGTTTTCTAGGACCCATTGGTATTCCTCTTATGGCCAAATATTCAAAATTTAAATGTTATTGACCGGCTTTATTATTGAATAAGTACAGGATTTATTACTTTTTCATAAGACACAGGTGTATTTGTGTACCAATATTTAATTTTGGGAGGAGTACATTTCTTATTGTCATATCAATAATTGGTAATTGTTCTTTGGGTAAATCATTATGATCACGTGATCAGTTATTGACCTATGATGGGATTAGGAGTCCAGGACATTGGTACATTGAAACTTTGTAGGATAATTTGAGAATGTGTCATTGGTATTGATTATTACAGCCAAATATAAACGTAAGCAATACGATGTACCACGTGATTGACCTTGATGAGGTAGTGTACAGGGATACATAGCTAACCTTATTGAATCTTATGACTCATAGTCTTAAGGGAATACATGCTACAACACTGGCAAAGTTATTGTTGATGCAATTTGATTGGTTGATCACTATCTTTCGTGCAATCTGATTGGTTGATCACTATCTTTCGTGCAATCTGATTGGTTGCTGATTTTCAAATCTTTGCTGCATTCAGTTTTTAAGTTTTGTTTAACATTTAAAAATCTTGGTTTCGTTCAACATTTTTTACTCACTGATAAATATGATCAAAACCGTTTATTTGTTAATCGAATAGTTAAAAACCGGATAAAGTTTGACGGTTAACCGTGAAACGTAAATTTTTTTTAGTTTGAAATTTTTTGTTTTAATTTTTTGTTTCAGAATTTTGTTTGAAATTTTTTGTTGCAAAATTTTGTTTGAAATTTTTTTGTTTAAAATTTTTTGTTCGAAATTTTTGTTTTGAAATTTTTCGTTTCAGAATTTTGTTTGAAAATTTTTTTTTGTAAATTTTTTGTTTAAAATTTTTTTGTTTGAAATTTTTTTCGTTTCAAATTTTTGTTTAAAATTTTTGTTTGAAATTTTTCGTTTCCAAATTTTGTTTGAAATTTTTTGTTTCAAAATTTTGTTTGAAATTTTTTTTTGTTTCAAAATTTTGTTTGAATTTCTTTCGTTTGAAATTTTTTTGTTTGAATGTTTTTCGTTTCAAAATTTTGTTTCAAAGGTTTTTGTTTGAAATTTTTTGTTTCAAAGTTTGGTTTGACATTTTTAAAGTTTGTGCACTCATTAGTAAAGAACCGGAACTGTTTAGAACTAAAACCTCTGGCAACATTGTGGTGCAATAGTACACGTTAGAACATGATGCAATAGTACACGTCAGAATATGGGGTTGTACTTGAAATGAAAAAAACACAATTCATTGAAATGGATCATTTTATTACATTCCACATACATCCATACCAGATATGTGATCTGGATATTGTCGATAAAATGTATTTTGAACTTCTTGTACTAGTTTGTCTTTAGCATATAATTTTAATTCCAGTTGAAGTCTTTTAAGGTCTAATGCAATATCAATTGATGGAAACTCAATGTCCATTTGATCACAAATAAACTGTTTATCAATACAGGTATGCACCCGACAACCATCACAATATCTAGATACATGTTGTACAATATGCATAACACATTTTTCAAAATAGTACTTTTTCAGGAATATACTTGTTTTGTTGCACACTTCCACTGCATGTTTCACACACTGAAATACGCTGATAAATTTGTTCCATTCAGTTTGTGTTAGATACACCATATTGCGAGGGACATGGAATGTACTCTTTTTACGTAACAGCACCATCTTCTCTTCGAGGACTGTACGCAGCACCACTTCATGATTTGAGCCTAATGATTTGACTATGGTCACATTTAGCTCATCGTTCATTTGGTCGATTCGTGCCATTCTTCACAGGGCAGTTGTACACCAAATTGTTCTGCTTTGCCCAATCGAATCACAGGTTTAAATGTTCTAGCACTGATACCAATCATCACATGCTTTGTTTATTGGATAATAGCTTGCGAAGATGAATTCTTTATCGTTAGAAGTACACATCTTTCCTCCTGAAAAGCACTTGCTCAAATGATTTCACGGTATTGGTTGATTTATAGAACTACGGCTGACGTCATGTGTTGACGTTTGAATTCATGGTTTCATCACAGTTGCTGACGTCATGCTGACCAACCACATTCATACAACTATGTCTGATGTGCTGACGTTTGAATTCATGATTTTGCTGACGAATCTGGCTGTGTACTAAATTCAAACTGATGACTTCGACCCAAGAGTTTTATAGCATAAAGATACAGATCCAGTACTTAAGAAACGCAGCAGTTCTTCTTGTTTTGATGCTTCCATGGGTAAATATCTTGCTGGTAAAATTATATTCTTATCATTTTCAAGCTTCACTACGATTCTTAATCCAAACTCTGTAGCGATCATTTGGCTAGCTAAGATTCTATAAGGAACATTCTGTTGTAAATCAGTAATCTTGGTAAATGATTTCATCACATCACGCGTGTTTAGAAACTGCAGACAAGTAGCCATGATGATGTTATCATGAATACTAACGCGAACGATAATGCAAACTGATGACGTTTCATTATCATGTTCTGACGTGTACTATTGCATCATGTTCTAACGTGTACTATTGCACCACAATGTTGCCAGAGGTTTTAGTTCTAAACAGTTCCGGTTCTTTACTAATGAGTGCACAAACTTTAAAAATGTCAAACCAAACTTTGAAACAAAAAATTTCAAACAAAAACCTTTGAAACAAAATTTTGAAACGAAAAACATTCAAACAAAAAAATTTCAAACGAAAGAAATTCAAACAAAATTTTGAAACAAAAAAAAATTTCAAACAAAATTTTGAAACAAAAAATTTCAAACAAAATTTGGAAACGAAAAATTTCAAACAAAAATTTTAAACAAAAATTTGAAACGAAAAAAATTTCAAACAAAAAAATTTTAAACAAAAAATTTACAAAAAAAATTTTCAAACAAAATTCTGAAACGAAAAATTTCAAAACAAAAATTTCGAACAAAAAATTTTAAACAAAAAAATTTCAAACAAAATTTTGCAACAAAAAATTTCAAACAAAATTCTGAAACAAAAAATTAAAACAAAAAATTTCAAACTAAAAAAAATTTACGTTTCACGGTTAACCGTCAAACTTTATCCGGTTTTTAACTATTCGATTAACAAATAAACGGTTTTGATCATATTTATCAGTGAGTAAAAAATGTTGAACGAAACCAAGATTTTTAAATGTTAAACAAAACTTAAAAACTGAATGCAGCAAAGATTTGAAAATCAGCAACCAATCAGATTGCACGAAAGATAGTGATCAACCAATCAGATTGCACGAAAGATAGTGATCAACCAATCAAATTGCATCAACAATAACTTTGCCAGTGTTGTAGCATGTATTCCCTTAAGACTATGAGTCATAAGATTCAATAAGGTTAGCTATGTATCCCTGTACACTACCTCATCAAGGTCAATCACGTGGTACATCGTATTGCTTACGTTTATATTTGGCTGTAATAATCAATACCAATGACACATTCTCAAATTATCCTACAAAGTTTCAATGTACCAATGTCCTGGACTCCTAATCCCATCATAGGTCAATAACTGATCACGTGATCATAATGATTTACCCAAAGAACAATTACCAATTATTGATATGACAATAAGAAATGTACTCCTCCCAAAATTAAATATTGGTACACAAATACACCTGTGTCTTATGAAAAAGTAATAAATCCTGTACTTATTCAATAATAAAGCCGGTCAATAACATTTAAATTTTGAATATTTGGCCATAAGAGGAATACCAATGGGTCCTAGAAAACGTTTACCGAATTTTGTTATTTGATAATTCCCAAATTTAAAAGGGAACATAAACATATAAAGGTAATAAACCATATAACGTGCTAAATAGGTGTCAATAACCTCCGAAATTCGATTTTTGGTAGTTCTTTACCCATGAAAGGGAACGATGTGGACCATTCAAATTTATAGTGGTACATATTGAAGTCCTGTACTATGATACCAAATGCTTATATTAAAACAATTTCTAAAACCGAGTGGATGAGCCAAGATACCCCTCCCAAATTTTTCAAGGGGTGCGTCAATGTACCCATGTCTTATGATAGGAAATGAATCCATATACATGACCATATAACCATATAAGGTAATAGAACCTCCATCAAAGGGAAGAAATTGGGCCAAAAACCAAACGCATGGTACAACATATTGCTTATGTTTATATTTTAGTAATTTTTACCCATGAAAGGGAACAAGATGGACCACCCAAATTTATCATGATACATGTTGAGGTCATGTACTATGATACCGAATGCTTAAATTGGAAAATTTCCAAAATTTAAGGGGATATGGAATGGACCCCTATACATGATCATATAACCATATAAGGTAATAGGACCTCATCCAAGGGGATAAATTGAGCCAAAACCAAACACGTGGTTGTACTAAAATTTGGCAATTTCGTACCCATCAAAGGAAACGTGGTAAACCACCCAAATTTATAGTAATATATATTAGGGTTCTATACTATAATACCAAACATGTAAAAAGGGGCAATTTCCAAAATTAAAGGGGTGTGCCAAAGTACCCCTCCCAAATTTTTAAAGGAGTGCACAAATGTACCTATGTCTTATGATAGGGAATAGACCCCTATACATAATCATATAACCATATAAGGTAATAGAACCTCATCCAAGGGGATAACTTAGGTAAAACCAAACACGTGGTACAACGTATTGCTTACGTTTATATTTTGGCAATTTGTACCCCTAAAAGGGAACGAGGTGGACCACCCAAATTTATCATAATACATGTTAGGGTCCAGTACTATAATACCAAATATATAAAATGAGCAATTTCTAAAATTTAAGGGGTGGGCCAAAGTACCCCTCCCAAATTTTTAAAGGAGTGCACAAATGTACCTATGTCTTATGATAGGGAATAGACCCCTATACATAACCATATAACCATATAAGGTAATAGAACCTCATCCAAGAGGATAAATTGGGCCAAAAGACCAAACACGTGGTACAACGTATTGCTTACGTTTATATTTTGACAATTTTGTACCCCTAGAAGGAAACGAGGTGGACCATCCAAATTTATCATAATACATGTTAGGATCCGGTACTATAATACCAAATGTTTAAATTGGGCAATTTCCAAAATTTAAGGGGTGGGCCAAAGTACCCCTCCTGGGGTGCACGAATATACCCATATCTTATGAAAGGTAATGGACCCCTATACATGACCATATAACTATATAGGATAATAACACATCATCAAAGGGAATAAAATCGACCAAAAACCAAACACGTGGTATAACGTATTGCTTACGTTTATATTTTGGCAATTTTGTACCCCTAGAAGGGAATGAGGTGGACCATCCAAATTTATCACGATACATATTAGGGTCCTGTACTATAATACCCAATGTTTAAATTGGTCAATTTCCAAAATTTAAGGGGTGGGCCAAGGTACCCCTCCCAAATTTTTAAAGGAGTGCACAAATATACCCATATCTTATGAAAGGTAATGGACCCCTGTATACGCCCATATAACTATATAAGGTAATAACACCTCATCCAAGGGGATAAATTAGGTCAAAAAACCCCGAAATTTGAATTTTTGGCAATTTTTTACCCATGAAAGGGAACGACATAGACCCCGAATACTGATAGAGGTACATACTAAGGTCCTAGGCTACCATACCAAATTTTTAGATTTGGCAATTTCCAAAATTTAAGGGGGGTGGGGGTCCTATGTACCCCTGCCAAAATTTTCAAGGGGTGCATTAATGTACCTATGTCTTATGAAAGGAATGGACCCCTATACATGACCATATAATCATATAAGGTAATAGGACCTCATCCAAGGAGATAAATTAGGTCGAAAACCAAACACGTGGTACAACGTATTGCTTACGTTTATATTTTGGCAATTTTGTACCCCTAAAAGGGAACGAGGTGGACCACCCAAATTTATAGTGATCCATATTAGCGTCCTATACTATAATACCCAATGTTGAAATTGGGCAATTTCCAAAATTTAAGGGGTGGGGCAAGGTACCCCTGCCAAAATTTTCAAGGGGTGCATTAATGTACCTATGTCTTATGAAAGGTAATGAACCCCTGTATACGCCCATATAACTATATATGGTAATAATACCTCATCCAAGGGGATAAATTAGGTCAAAACCCCCCGAAATTTGAATTTTTGGCAATTTTGTACCCCTAAAAGGGAACGAGGTGGACCACCCAAATTTATCATAATACATATTAGGGTCCTGTACTATAATACCCAATGTTGAAATTGGGCAATTTCCAAAATTTAAGGGGTGGGCCAAAGTACCCCTCCCAAATTTTTCAAGGGGTGCACAAATATACCCATGTCTTATGAAAGGTAATGGACCCCTATACATGACCATATAACCATATAAGGTAATAACATCTCATCAAAGGGGATAAATTGAGCCAAAAACCAAACACGTGGTACAACGTATTGCTTACGTTTATATTTTTGGCAATTTGGTACCCCTAAAAGGAAACGAGGTGGACCATCCAAATTTATCATAATACATATTAGGGTCCTATACTATAATACCAAATGTTGAAATTGGGCAATTTCCAAAATTGAAGGGGTGGGCCAAGGTACCCCTCCCAAATTTTTAAAGGGGTGCATTAATATTCCCATGTCTTATGAAAGGTAATGGACCCCTGTATACGCCCATATAACTATATAAGGTAATAACACCTCATCCAAGGGGATAAATTAGGTCAAAAACCCCCGAAATTTCAATTTTTGGCAATTTTTTACCCATGAAAGGGAACGACATAGACACCCAATACTGATAGAGGTACATACTATGGTCCTAGGCTACCATACCCAATTTTTAGATTTGGCAATTTCCAAAATTTAAGCGGGGTGGTCCTATGTACCCCTGCCAAAATTTAAGGGGTGGGCCAAGGTACCCCTGCCAAAATTTAGAGGGGGTGGTCCTAGGTACCCCTAGGTCATTGACCCCGGGCCAAGGTCATTGACCTTTGACCTATGACGTCACAAAAATTTTTGCTGACTCGGCTGGACATACGTCGGGGCCTACTACTTTGCATTTTCCATTATTTCAGAATTCCGTTTCACATTTTGAGTTCCATTCTCCTTCGGAACTTTTCACACCTGTGTGACAATGTCTTATTAATATGTACTGAGATATGATTTTGGACTGGACATATATATATATATATATATATATATATATATATATATATATATATATATATATATATATATATATTCAAATTATTGATTACGAACAGAAAAATCTATCAATTTGTATTTTAAATATAATTTTCTGGTATTAATTTTTATTGGGAAACCGCTTTATATATTCTGAGGACAAAGCACTAGTGACGAAGCTAGAAGGGGAACAAAGGGGAAAGCGTCACCCCCGGTGGCTACACTTGCCCCCTTGACTGCTCCCAAGCATGTTGTATTATTATGCAATCAAATAATATAAAACTTATTTTTGGTATACAAAGAAAACAAAGAACTGTCACTCCACTTGTCTCCACGGGACATGAAAACTGCGTCGTCTTAACTATAGTACACCCTGAACAAAAGCAAAACAAACTTCCAATGAAGGCAAACTGCACAGAATCAAACCAGTGATGCCAATCGGTAGGAAAAAATCTATTTCATAGGATTTTTTAACGTTAATTTCGCGAATAGGGAACTTTCGTAGAAATCGGCTGCATATATGGGATTTTTCATTTATTGGCAGGAAGGAGATTAATGAGATTTTAATAAACATGAAATCAACACCGATTATCAAATTTTGATACTGTAAAATTTTATTGTGGTATAGAAGTGATTTTTAAAGTGACAAGTGATCAAAAAAAGAAAAAAAATACAAGAGAGATGTAAATTGTACTCTGATATTGTAGAAAAAATAACGTAAGATATAACAACAAAATACCAAACGAGAAACAACCAACTTCCAATACGTTCCACACACAATGACTTGAATTGAACTTGTCTTATTTCGTTACGTTCCGTGGCACGAAAACATGACTGAAATAATAAAATTTTGATAAAATCAGGGCCGTAACTTGTGGGGGCCACTGCTCCCTCCGGGAAGCTCCCCTCCGTTCGAGCGGGGCCCACTTTAAGAAAAAAAATCTTACTCCATATATAGGCCCGTACTTAGGCAAGTGCTATTCGGTGCTCCAGCACAGGGCGGCAGAAATTAGGGAGCGGCAAAATTTTGGAATTTTTTAAAGATTCATAAAATAGTAATATTTAAAACTAGCACTCCGCAGAGTCCCGCAAAAGTGCAAGAAAATATGTTAATATGTTTAATTCTCTGTAATTACAGTAGTTACTAATTAGCTACCTTATCTGGTTATTTTTTAAAAAGTCATCCTCAACCACCTACACCCCAAGGGGTGAGGATAAGTCTGAACATCATGAAAACTGATTGTGTTAAACTCAGCGACCTCGTAAACTATGAATTCAACTCTAATAATGGTCTATTCGATTATTTTTAAAATGACCCTTTGTTATTCTTATGAGAACTTTGCACCATCATATCTCACTTGTCAGTTAAGGTGTAACCGTACCTGGAACAAGTTATTTGGATCATTTCTGTAAGAGCTTTAAATCATATTAAAATTTCGTGTTTCTATCTAAGATTATTATGGTCCTCGAGTTGAAAAGCGCTACAGACAGACAGCTTATTGTATTATTAATATAAATGTTATTGAACCATTACTGACGGTGAATAATGTGAACAATTTTTTTTTTATCAGTTATTAACAATAATTATTGGTGTCTCACAGTGATGTACACCAATGGTTACCTACCTTAGGGCAGAATACCACATCACAATCATCATTGAGAGAATTTGGCCATTTAAAATTACGTTGCAACCTTTGTAACTTGTAATACCTAAACTGCTACTCAACAAGAGCAGGTATGTTTGCAAAATTACGGCTTGTTTCCTTGTTTGAGACGTAAGTTTGTGCGGGTGGGGGTGGGGGCGGCAAATTATTTAGAGCACAGGGGAGCATAATAGATAAATATGGGTCTGTCCATATACGATACGAACATAAAATTATAAATGAAGTATCAAACAGGTTCACTACATCACATAAACAAAACAGCACACAAAAGGTAAATAAAACAAAAATGAGTCGTGGGTCCATTTCAGTGCAAAATGTTTACTATTAGGGGCTCTAGAAATAATATTTAATCGTATGGGTTTGAGATTTGTCAATATTGTCCCCTTAATTAATTTGTCGAAACGGGCCCAAGGGCGTAACTAATAGCCCTGAAACCTTGTTGTGCAAGAGGGCCCACAGGTTCCGGAGGGCCCACAAAGAGTAAGAGAAAGGTGGAAAGAAGGTTCATATTTTCGAATTTTGCGGGGGATACAAACAATTTTTTCTAGGGGCCCAAATATTAATGCTTGCCCTTCTAGAAAAAAAAATCTAAGTTACGGCGCTGAACAATATGTACTTGTTTTCATAGCATTTTCAAATATCTCTTTCAATTAAGGAAGATACTTGTTCACAAACTATTTGATAAACATGAAAGATCGGAATTTACGAATAATTCATTCATATGCCAGAAAAAGTGAGTGAAACACAATAGTTTCATTTTTCACACATTTTGTAGCCTAAATCTTCAAAATTTTGTAATTAAGTACAGCATGGGAAAATTCAACAGAAATAGAGATCTATGGGAATTTCTGCCTCTTGAAAGCGGATTTTATAAGGTTTCAAGTTGGCATCACTAAATCAAACATTAAAAAAAAAAAAAAAAAGTTTGTCGTGATTACGTTGACTTTTACGAAACGGCGGGTCTATGATAATAATAGTAATATAAATTCGCAGAATATATATTTCCCCTTTGAAACTGTCCTTTCTTCTTTTATGGAAAGGCGCCAAGTCAACGTATGATATAAAAGCAATTCTAAAAATCTGCTGAACAGAAATAACTCACTAATTATAGACCTACCTTACCTTTTCCAACATTGTCCAGAATATTCAACCTCCTGACACAGTTTACTTTGATTTTATACGGGTTAATAGGATGCGTCACTAACATTCGAAAATAATAATGTGTGTGTGTGTGTGTGTGTGTGTGTGTGTGTGTGTGTGTGTGTGTGTGTGTGTGCATTTAATTCCGTTATATTAAAGAAAAATAATATAACAAATGAACATTTACCTAATTTTCATTTGACCATGATTAAAATGGTAAAATTGCCTAAGCGTCTATTGAAAATCTAATTCATAGTCTTATGCTGCCAATAGTATAATAAATACTTGCCGCAAACTAGCTAAAGTAGGCCTACCTGTCGTTCCATGGTAAGAATAGCTTTATGGGAAATATTTGAAAGATATATTTGACCCTTCTTATCTCCATTTTACGATGCGTATTTGAATCGAATGGAAATGCTAAAAACTCAGTTCGATTCAAGTGCTGACTGTTTAAATGGTGCAGTAGTTATCTTCTAATACACAGGATATCTCAAAAGTTCTCTGACATAGGGTAACTCTGTTATTATCAGAGTTACAATAAAATGTAAGAGGAGAAACCGTCTCCAAATATAATATTTTCAATCTAAAGTGAAGGATTTTTTTAAAAAAATTGGACGAGCTGTTTGGGCTGTACACTCTTTATGCGCCTAATGTTAAATGAAAATGCAACGTTGCCATTGATTTGGAGCTGGGGGCGGGAAGGATGGCACAGGAAGTGAACATATTTTGTAAGAGTATGGTGAATGGGGGCATGTTTGAAATGGGGGCTGGCCATCGAGACGTTAGCACAACAGACAGTAACTTCATTCACTTATGTTGTGGATCCAGGTAAATGGCAACGTTTCATTTTCATTTAAGATTGGGAGCATAAAGAGTATACAGCCCAAACGGCTCTTCCGATTTTTTTTAAAAAAATCCTTCAATTTAGATTGGAAACGTCATATTTGGAGACGGTTTCCCCTCTTACATTTTGTTGTAGCTCTGATAATAACAGTTACCCTTTGTCAGAGGACTTTTGAGACACCCTGTATAAAATTGAAAGTATGCGATTTCATAGTTCTTGAACCAGCCGACCGATCTCGATCAAATTTTCAATATAGATGAGGCTCAGGCTTGGGATGGTTTTTATCATTTCACTTTGAACGTGCAACTTAGGAGAGGGGGATATTATAAAATAATCGAAACTGATAGATATTAGTGTTGAATCCATAGTTCATTAAGATGAACAGTGACACTTCCGATGCTGTTTAAATCCAAATTCAGCCCCGCAACTTGGAAGAGGGAGAAATATATATAAAAATGATCGACAATGACCGATATTAGTGTCAGTTACATAGTTCTCAGGGTCGCTGAGATGAACAATGACACTTCCGATGCCGTTTAAATCTAAATTCAGCCCTGCAATTTGGGGGAGGGGGAGATATATAAATAAATATCAAAATGACCGATATTAGTGTCGGTTACATAGTTTTTGGGGTCGCTGAGATAAACAGTGACACTTTCGATGCCGTTTAAATTCAAATTCAGCTCCCATTGCCCTTTATGTCCAAAACGAAACGTATTCTCCCCGTGCGAAGAACGGGGAACCTGCTAGATCTTTATATAAATAAATCAAACCCAGGTTTGAACCCCTTATACAATGCCTTGCTGCATTAGAATACCGGTTCTTGTAAATGAAAAAGTAACGTTAGCAGACTGTTCCCTGGACTCTCATCATAACAACAATACACCATTGTTGGAAAACGGATTTGAAGTGTTCTCTTACACTACAACGTACACGTCTGTTAAACTGAAAGAAAAAGTAACAAGTGTATAAAATTGGTAACAAACGATTTTTTAGCGCCACGAAAGTAATTATATCATTTGTCTCGATTTTCTGAAAATTTACAATAATTTAAGAGAATTTAGTACATTATTATTATTATTATTATTATTATTATTATTATTATTATTATTATTATTATTATTATTATTATTATTATTGTTACGTTTTACGTCCAATGTTATGTACTGAGACCAAAGAAGATCATGAGGAGATGATGAGATGGATGATAATGATGAAATGACAAAAATGGGAGGAAACGACATAACCCTGAGAAAATCCACGTACACGGTGTGTGTTCACCCACTACACGTTCTTATTGACCAGTGGCGAAGCATACTATGAGGCTCTGAGGCCGGGCCTACCCTGTTTTCTACCGTATATTCTCTTTATCTTTGATTTCTTATAAAATAAAGTCAATACTTCAACATTTCGTTTTTTTGGTAACAAAATAGTAGGTTAGAAACGTACTGGGAGTCCCTTCCGTCTGAGCCTCAACAGCTCGCTAGACAGGTTTGCGGGCTATGCTGTTCGGGAAGCGAAGCTATTATCGCGGGGATTGTACGCATTGTTGGGAAGGTGCGAAGGCTCGCCTCTGGGAGTTTGGTTTTAGCGTTGAAGGCATCTTTCAATGTTAATACGTTATAAAATGATTTCCTTAGCACAGAGTAAGAAGTTTCTGTGTAGAATTATGTGTTTCTAGTAGTGAAAACTTGTTTAAATTAGGTATATACTATCAGGAGTTATTCAGAGTAGCTGTGTTTTTCCACCTACATGGGGCCTGGTTCACAATAGCTTGTAGAATATGTCTGATACGCAAAACATAATATGTATAATTTTACTAAATGCTACCATACAGGATAAAATAATTATATTTGTGATGTAATTTTAGTTGAGTTTTACATTTCATAGAATCAGTGGGGTATTTACGATTTTGTTTCGAGGGGCTTTGCTTGTTTAGGGAGGGGCTATGGTAACTCTATTCCTGGAAATGTGAAAATTCTGTAACATATAGTATAAAACAATAAAAAGTTGCGATAAAATTTCGGTGAGTGCTTAAGCCCGGAAACCACCTCCTTATATATGCCACTCCATAGAATACAATATTAAATATCTTGAGTTCATTCAAATAAAGTTTCTTCTGAGCATTAACATTTCTAGTGAAGTCATTATCACGTGATACATTAATTAAATGCAGTATTGTACTCACTTTAAAGTGAGAAATGCAAGTAACATACGCTTATCCAAGAAATTAGATATCTAACTGTCAGAATGTACTTCCTTTTTCTCTCCGTCCATTTTCAAATATGCAGAAAATAAAAACAGCAACTGAGAAGGAATTTCCCCTCATCCTCCTGCAAATCCCAGACAGAAGAAAGGGATATTTGTAATGAAGCTAAATGAGAATATTCCATTGCGTGTTTTCCTCATGTAAATGTTTAATAATAATAATAATAATAATAATAATAATAATAATAATAATAATAATAATAATAATAATAATAATAATAATAATAATAATAATAATAATAGGCTACTTTGCGTCTACTTTTGCTTATAAATACTCATTATTTCTTGTTAAATTAAACAACAACAAAAAACTACTATCTATACATCACATAAATTCAACTCTAAACAGGGGGCGCGGTGACTCATCAGTGGTAGAGCGTTCACCTCCGGTGCTTGGGGTCCCTGGTTCGGTCCCAGCTCGCGCCGTGTGGACTTTGTGGTGGACAAACACCGTGCTCGTGGGTTTTCTCGGGGTTCTCCCGTTTCCTCCCACTTTCTTCATTTCACTCATCTCTCATCATTACTGTATCCTTTAGCCTAACCGGCATAACCGTGGGACGTAAAACTAAAGATTTCATTTCATTTTCATTTTTTAACTCTAAACAGTGTTAGAAATACAGGTAAGAAAGTTCTTTAACATAAATAGATTAGGTAGCTTTTTTGTTCAATAAGGAAAATATAATTCTGACTGTAATTTTAAACATTTTATGATACATTAAATGTTATGTTATTAGTTTGTTGGGCCTACCCTACTTGTGGGATTACTCTCCGCCACTGTTATTGACAAAGCTGGCATCAAAACCAGGGGGCTCACGCGCCAGAGGTGAGTGCTTTACCATAAAAGCTACCGCGGCCTCTCCCCTAGTGGAAATAAAAGAGTAGGACTTAATTATAATTATGAACTTTATCTCATTAAGAATACATACTATGCACTGTCTTCTTGCCAGAGTCATAATGAAGAGGTGATGAGGATACAGTAAAGTGTCAATTTACCTTAATCGGTGGAGCGGTTCTTGTACAGTATTAATTTTTAGGTTCACTCTCCAAAAGAAAAGTCTCGAAAACTACACAGGGTATCTGCACAAAGGTGATATGTCCATTTTTCTTCGAAAGTCAGGTTTTGGCTCATGTGGATAATGTCCGAAGTATTTTTGCAATTGGTGCACATTACATTAAAACAAAAGAACCTCCAGTAAATATTCCATTAATAAAAACAAAGTTTTGCATGAACCTCTGATTTGTGAGATGCATTGAATGTTGTCACCTGCAAAAATTACGGCATGGACATATCACCTTTGTCCGTATACCCATCGACATGAACGTTCATGCTTATCCACATTTGTGTTGATTGATATATGTCTCATTTTTGGATTTTTCCCCTTAAACACTAATAATATTGAAGTTAAATTAATAATCGAAAGCTCCACAAGGAGGTTGACGATTAACATATAAGAAATTATAACTCTAATACGTCCCATGAAGCTTATATTGGTGTGACTTCAATAGCATATGTATTTTTCTTCAAGAAATACTTCATAGGTTTGATATATACACAAGATGTCCCAGAATTCTTTATCTGATTACAAACGTTCATAAGGCATAAAATATGACACATAGACAAATTCTTTTTATCTTGAATCGTATGTAATATACTTAAGATTTGTGTACACAATTAATAAATCGTTGCCCGAAGGATATCCAGGCGATATTCTAATTGCACCCATGTGTTGGTCAACATTACGTGAGGGATGGATGTTATGACTGAAGTAATTCTGCGCCGTAATCCTGCGATGTCGTTCACTGGTATTTGGTAAACCTGATCCTTGACATAACCCCAAAGGAATAAGTCCAGTGGTGTCATGTCCGGTGATCGTAGAGGCCAGTTTATGGGACCATCACGCTCGATCCATCCAGTATTTCTTTCAGAAACTATGTTCTGGGGGGCACACTTCGTATTCCGGGGGGCACTGCTGGTACTAGTTTATTTATTATATTATATATGTATTATTTTGATCTCCTTCGGGGGGCACTCTCAGAGCTCCGGGAGGGCAATCCCTCTAAAAATATGTCTGGAAGAAACACTGGATCCATCTCCCCAGAAATGTATCCAAATAGGCACGGACATCTAACTCCAACAAGATAGGGCACATTTTGTGGGGAAATTAAGTCCGGAATGTCCTGAATCTGTGACACAACAAATAACTGCAACATATTGAGGTAGGTATTTGGTTGTGGTGGTCTTTTCACTGAAGAAGGAAAGTTCTATGATTTTATTGTACATAAGACCGCACTACACGTTCCGCTTAGGACTGTCTCTGACGGTCTCAAACACAGCGCGGCAGGGGCGCCCGAAGAAAATTTTCTAGGGGTGCATCTCCATGGTCGCTATATTACGTCTGGTATTTAATATATGTGGTTTGCTATATTACCTATACATTTTCATGAGCCAGAAGGGGGCCCCAGCCTTGCCCTGCCCCACCTTCGGCAGCGCGCCCATGCAGCGCGGAGATTCTCGGACCTCCAGATCCTAGTATTGTGTCGGTTGACAATACCATTCAAATGAAAGGTGGCCTCGTCTGGGAAAAGGACACGTTTCAGATAGTCAACATCTTCCTCAATCTCAGACAGCATAGCAATAGCAAAGTCATAACGAGCACGATAATCCGCTAGTTGTAGGGACCGCACTAACTGTTATGTGAACTTTGAAAGCACGGAAAAGCAAACGTTTATTTGGATGCGGTGCACTGATGTCTTAGGAATCTGCAACTCACGTGAGACTCTGCAGACTGACTTTTTGGGACTTCTCACGAAGGTATCTCTCACTATCTGAATTGTTTGCGCATTAGGTCCAGTTCTGCCTGTACTAGGAAGATCACTAACGCTGCCTGTTTCCTTGAAGTTAGCATACCAAATCTTGATGTCTTTAACATCTGGTGGTTGTCCATGGTAAGCCCTTTGGAATTGTCTCTGGACTGTTTTTGGTGACTATGTCTCGTGATACCAGTGGACACATTGACCTTTCCCCTGGTTTAGAGTACATGTTTCTGCAAAAGGTGTCCAATTTCGCTGTTGTTATGTCACTAAGCGCTGTAACAAACAAAATAACAGTCAATAAACAAACAAAAAAAACTGGAATATATTACAGTTTAAGGTGTCATATTTTATACCTTATGAATGTTTATAATCACGGAAAGGATTCTGAGGCACTCGGTATAACGAAAATTGTTTGTGACTCATGTTAAATCCAAGCTCTTAGTACATATTAGCATTTCTGCTCCGTCTTAGAAAGCTACTTATGCTACACTGCTCCACAAAACTTAAGCAACCCGAGAGAATGTGGTATAAGTGACGTGTGGGGCCCATTCAACACTGGTTAGTGGCATGCACATACACAGAGACACACAGGCAAGTCGAACACCCAATCTATCGCATAAGCAGCATCGTTGCAAGCGCGGTGAACAACTTATGCCATGAGCTGTACACCACAGCCCAGTAGTGTCCGAGGCTCCAAGCATTGAGTTAGTGGTTCTTGTGTGGGGTACACACCTTGCAATGGCTGGTAGACGACATTTGAGTGACTTTGACCGCGGGCAAACAATTGGGCGGTGGAATTCGGCCGATCGCAAGTGGAAGTGGCGCAGGAATTCAACGTGAACAAAAGTGTTGTGTCGAGGCTGTGCAATCGCTTTCAAAATGTAGGTGAAGTCAGTAGACGTCATGGAGGAGGCCGTCCGAAGAAGACGTCGGCCGTCGAGGACGGATTTCTCACACTTTCTGTCAAACGTAACCATCAAGCTTCATGTTCTCACCTGGCCAATGAGTTGTTTCAGGCTACAGGACAACGCGTGAATCGTGAAACTGTTCGTCGGCGGCTCAATAGAGCAGGACTGTATGCAAAAAGGCCTGCGCTGTGTGTGCCATGAAACTGGAGCACAAACGTGCGCGTTACACATGGTGTCAGGAACATGTTGTATGGGGTAACACCAGTGGGCGCGTGTCATGTTCTCTAATGAGTCGAGATTCAGCCTGTCGTCAGATTATCGGACTTTAGTGTGGAGAGAGCCAGGAGCACGCTATCATCCAAACTTCATTGCTAAACGGCCCTTCTATGGCGGTGGTTCCATTATGGTGTGGGGTGGAATTATGCTGGACGGGAAAACGGACCTCCATATTGTGCAACATTGCAGTTTGACAGCACAACGGTACCTGGATGAAATTCTCAATACACATGTGTGCAATTTCCGCGGAGCATTTGGCCCAGACTTCCTGTTCATGGATGACAATGCCCACCCACACCGTGCACATCGTGTGTCCGAGTATCTGGAGAGCGAAGGCATTACGCGTATTGCATGGCCTGCATATTCGCCGGACTTGAATCTCATCGAGTATGTGTGGGATGCTCTAGGGCGGCGAATAGCGCAGCGCAGTTCACCAGCACACACTCTCCCTGACCTGCAAACAGCTCTCCTCGAGGAGTGGCGCCATCTGCCGCAAGACTTGATCAACACTCTGATTTGCAGCATGGAGGCCAGATGTCGTGCCTGTATAGCTGTTCGTGGTAGTTACATGCCATATTGACTGCCTATGCCCTCGCACAACCCAGCTTCACCTGTTGAGCTTTCGTAGTGCTGAACTTTTTGGTCACCCTGTACATCCTAACTGTATTGTTCGTCTTCACTTGTGTTGCATTGTGCATCTGGACCGTCTGTTTGTTCATTATACTTGGTGCAGTGATCGTGTCGTTTTATTTTCTGCCACTTTCTTCGAGTTGCTTAAGTTTTGTGGAGCAGTGTATTTGGAAGACCTAAAATGCTAAAATAAAATACAATCGTAATCGGCAGAAAATTTTCTTCTTCTTGTGTTTAAAATATACTTCTTTATCGACGTGTATATAATATATACTACGACAGATTTTACAATTTATAAATACGGTCATCTGAAAATAATATTACTACATTAACAGACTTAACAACCACAAAATCCAAAAGAATTATTTTTAAAATCCATGAACCATATTGCTTGGAATGATTCTCACATTATGACTCATTATTGTTGTTTATGCAAGAGGTTATTATTAGCTCTATGTATTTTAGTGAGATGACACAGTGTCATAAAGAAATCATAAACGTGAATTGTTATTGTGATATTGATTTGAAGAGAAAACTTCATTAAAGCAAACTTGTAACAATGTCACAAATTGTTCCTGAACTGCTGACACAGAAACTGAAACAATATCCTCAAACAAATTAACTATTTATTTTCTCCTACAAAACAGATTTGCTCAACTCACCCCCTTGCATGGTATACCGTAGAAAAATATGAAGTTATCTATTCTAGATCTATTTACATTGTCAATATAACATTCATTTGTGTTAAAGTTTGCCGTTTACTGGGATAATTTTGCAAGTTTGTCTTGCTTTAAAAATGCAGTTTATCCTACCTTAAAAGAAAAGGGAGATGCAGAAAGTTAGTAGTGTTGAGAATACTTACGCCATCTTTCGTTTTTAGTCCATTGATTTATATAGTCAATTATTATTATTATTATTATTATTATTATTATTATTATTATTATTATTATTATTATTATTATTATTATTATTATTATTATTATTATTATTGTGCTAGTGGGCTTTATAAAATTGTAATATCAGCCCGTCCATTTGTCCGTCCGTTACTCCACACGATAACTCTTAAATGAAAGTATTTTTTTAATTATTTTTTTTGCGACTGATTTCGTTAATGGGGTCAATCCGTTAATGTATTCACGAGTAACGATGACTTTAACTGTGGTTGTATCCATTTCCCACCCCTGGAAATATGTGCATCATCATTATCACCATAAGTATTCTGCCATTACTGGCAGGTCACTTTTTGCAACTGAGAAGCTTCCATGCTCCACAGTCTTACGCTAACCTCTCTGTCTTCACGTACGATTTATCTGTTTTGATATCGGTCATTAATTATAGTCTCCTTCGTCCCCTCCCTCTCATTCCTGTCACCATACCCTCTAGCACGTCCCTCATGATTCAATTTTTTCTTAGCCAATGTCCCAACCAGTTCTTCTTCCTCTTCTTAATAATATCTAAAATTGTTCTTTTCTTCCCCACCATTTCTAACACCCTCTCATTCGTTTTCCGCTCGACCCAACTAATTCTCTTCGCCCTTCGCCACACCCACATTTCGAAAGCTTCCAGTCGTTTTTCGTCACTTTTACGTAATGTCCATGTTCTGACCCATACAATACGATACTTCACAAAAAGAATTTTATAAGTCTTTTCCCCAACTTTTTATTTAAGGACTCACAAAATAGACTTTAGGACTCTTTAGATCTTTAGGGTTCTTTCTCCTAAAGACTTCCTTTGCCATTCCTATCATTGATTTTATTTCACGTCCACAATTCTTATTCTCACTAATAATACTACGCAGGTATTAAAAGCTAGTCACCTGTTCAATTTTCTCTCCTCCTACTTCTTTATTTGACACCGATTTCTTCGTTCCAATCACCATAGCTTTTGTCTTTCTAACATTTATTTTCATTCCATATTCTTCACAGCCCTTCCTCACGTTTTCTAACATCTTACTGATTTTCTCTTCAGATTCTGTAACAAGCGTCATATCATCAGCAAAATATATACACCTAATCACTCTACCTCCTATTGAAATGGTAGAAATTTCTTTGAGCTAATTTTTTGATGTTAAAAGTTTCTTGAGTTTAAGAGTGTTTTTGAAAATTAACGGATTTTTTTTTGGTTAAACGTTAGAAAATATTAATAAGGTTAATGCCTCACACACTTGGGGCATGAGAGAGGATTATATAAAGGCTTACAGTATTATTGTCATTTGGTATCAATTAATAACAAAGCCTCACATCTTGGAGTGATGAGAAGGTACATGCAAAGGGCCGGTTGAACTACCTAAATACACCCATTTGTAAAATTCACGCGATCCTCATTACTGACCCTATCAGAGTTACTTGTTAATGAACTGAAATTTTAACCCTTTTGCTACGAAATTCGACTTTAGTCGAACTGAAATTGGTTGCAAAATTCGACTTTATTCCATGTCTGGATTTGTTTATACTTCACTACAATATTCGATTTCAGTCGCTCATTGTATAGGGAATATTTGGTAGCGATAATGCGTTGCATTGTGCTACCAACTAGCAGTAATTTCTTTTAACTAAAGTACTGATATACTAATGATTACGAATGACTTGTTTCATTCTGTTGAAGCGTGTTTGTGGGTTTGACGCTATCTAATTAGAGAAGAAAATTAACCAATTAGAAATATTCACATGCTATAATTTATTTTTGAATTTTGAATAGGCCTACACCATATTATTTAAAAAATTTCATAATCGTTATATAACTATTTGCATCATAAATAAATAAAACTAATTTTCAATCCTATTTTTATTAGGTTGAATGTAGTAGTAGTAAATACAAAGGGAAGGGAAAAGTAGCCAACACTGTGCATTTTCAAGTTTTGAGATGTTCGAGAACTATATTATTTTTCTTACCAGATTGCACGGATATCTTTATTTTAAAGACTCAATACTTCTGAAAGTACTTTTTTTCGCGAGCTACCCTATTCAGCTGTTTTACGCGCTACCCTAGCCAGCTGTTTTAAGTTGGTCACAAAATTTATATCATTGAGGTAAAGATAGAACAAAACGAGCCCTGCGGGGCTTCTAACTCGTTACTACTACTACTAGTAGTAGTAGTAGTAGTACTATTACTACCTACTTATCTGCACAAAAGTAAGTAAGTCACTTTTTGAGTATTATTTTCATCTTATTTTAATGAAAAAGTGTTATGAAATTTAAAAAATCCTTTGGCCGGGTTTGAACCCACGCCAAAAGCGATTTCCTTTATTATCCCGTAGCGCTAGCAATTTCGGCCACGAGGACCGACAGCAATGAGCGTTTGATATCTACTATATGTATGCTACGTGGCATGAAACGGATAACACCAAAAAATCAGAACCGTGTATTTAGTTCCTACTTCCGGGAGTATTACTCTCCCGGGCTAATCCTTTTTAAAGTGGAAGTAAGTTTGGTGATTATTTTATAAAGAAAAAACTTGGATAGTACGTGTGGGCGGAAAATAATTCCTATATTAGAATCCTGTTCCGCATTACCAGGTAGCTATCTTACAAATAATATTATTTATAAATATTTGTTATTCCACAGACATACATTTGCCTACGAGACCAGAGTAGAGACTGTCCCGTCTCGAAAGAGTAAAAATGCAAGGGCTCGAATAAAAGTAGGCTTTTCTCTGGAGAAATTTTGTGCGTTTTTGAACATTTCGATTTTAATGAAGAAATAACACCACATTCTACCTTTCTTTTTCCATTAAAAAACGAAATAACACTTAATTACTATATTCTGAAGCAAACAATTTACAAACTCGAGAATGAAAGAAATCCGGTTACTCGATAGGAAAGGAAGGAAATCAAATCAATAGACACAGTGGTCTTCCTGGTTACAACGATTTGTTTGTAGATCTTTTAATGTTTAGCGAAAAAAAAGTTTGATTTAAAACATTTAATAGTGTAAGCAACTACTGTTCTGAAAATATAGTAACTTCGAAACACAGTATCGATTACAATTCATGATTAAACTTAAACTTTAGTTAGTGTCTATTTCGAGTTACAGACATATTTTACGTAGGATATTATGTGAAACAAGCAGGCGTGTACCCAGAAATTTCTGTTGGGATAGGTCCAAGCTTTGGGAGAGGGGGGTGGAGGGAAGGTCTAATAGTACAAGGTACTATGTCTATGTGATATTGAACAGGTATTATTCTGCATCCAAAAAATACGATAAGTAATTGTAAAATATTTCCCTTTATATTTTCAGGAAAAAAGATATTCTAGAACTAGATTTTTTAAGAGAAAGAGAGATGGAGTTCATGCTACATCAATCATTTTCCTGTTAAACAAGCACCGCCTTATGCAGAGTCGTTTTGACCTATGATTAGCATCATACTAAAGGCCTGACTACCGCAGGAAACATATGTTAGTCGAAGTCTTTAGTATGGCGCTAATGACGCGTCAGAACGACACTGCATAATGGGGCGTTTACACTTAGTCGATTTGCGTTCGATTCAGTTGAATTGACGTCACTTTCAACTTAATCGACCGTGTAAACGGGACCTCAATTTAATCGCTTGTTGATCGAAGGCGACTAATCGACTGGCAACTGAATTGAAAGACGTTCTATTTTCTTCTGCTATAACACCGCAAATTGTACCAATTACTGCTTGCTTGGACATCTTTAAAATTGCCAGTCGATTTCGAATCGACCAGAGGAGAGCGAGTCGACAAGCAGCATTCAATTTCGCTTGAAACAATTGAACACATCCATCGATCTGACTCGGCCTAGTTGCTTCGATTTAGTCGCAAATGCAACGAGTCGATTTAGCCGTGCGACTAAATCGACCAAGTGTAAACACCCCATAAGGCGCTTAGAGTTTTATTGGGAAAGTATACAAATGTATGTTGAGTTAGGAAATTTGGGGAGGGGGGGAGTCCGAACTCGGTGGACCCCCAGTGGGTGCGCCCCTGGCAACAAGTATATCTATATGTATAAATAGAGCTTATTGTTGTCGTTAAATTCAAGGGAGAGTAAGTTAAAAACGCAATACCCAAATATCTTATTTTAAAAATATTTACATGACACGTGTGAAAAAAATCTGTGAATGATGAAGTTTTATTACCGTTATAATAACATTATGCCAAAAATGTACTTATATTAGGTTCTAATAGAGTATCTGAAACTCATAATAAAATGTTTTCTGAACGAAGAACGAAATGTAAGCAAAATTTTATACCAAACAAAAATGGTTTTGTATCTGTTTCTTTATGATACTTTCTTTTTTCTTGTCAGCCAGTTTGAATTTAGGAAGTCTGCAAAACACATATAACAAGATGTATAACTTTCGGGCATTTAATGCAGCCGTTAGGTAACCAAATTCACACTTGTGATACGTTGGGTTGCATAATTTACGCTTGCTGGCAACCGAAGAAATGCCAATTTGAAAACCAATTAAGATAGCCAACCCCAGACGAAAGATAGGGTTCACAAGTAGTAAATGTTGTGAAGGCATTTTTTTAGTTCTAGTCTACAAGAAAACAAAGGTGGTAGTTGAATAAGAAGGTCACAAAAAAACGAAAATTTCTGTTTCTTAAAAAACTGGATTTTTATGAAAAAACTCCATCTTTCTTTGATCTCTATGTGAAAATGATGTGTTATTTCGGAAGATGTATTGAAAGAGCTTTATCTCGTAGCAAAAATTCTCTTTTCGTGTCGTCTATAAAACATGGCTGCCAAACTACGAAAGTGGCCAACCTAGTAGGTTTTACTGGATTATGTATCTTGCTGCTTTTATGTTTATTGTGTTGTGTATAATAATATTAACTTGCTTTCTCTCTTTATTTTCTAACAAAATAGTCTATGCTTTATCCAGTGGCGGAACTTCTATTGCGGGTCCTCACCGAAGAAATTTGATAGAGCTCTAATTAAAATTCTCTCCTTTCCCTTACAACAATGCATGATTGTCAACTTAAATGTAGAAGTCGGGATACAGCACAGATTATGTAACGGAAAGGTGAAGAGAAATCACACTCGTTTCTCAACAAATAAAGATGTAGACCTAATTTAATTTGCCTCAATATGCAGGTAAATAAATGGTTGTGTTCAACTATGTGAATAATAAATATACATGGTGGCCCAAAAGCTAGTATACAGTCTCACATTGCTCGAATCAACTGACCCCCTCCCTTTCGTCAAGTAATTTCCCCATGCTTGTCACAGAAGAATTTCTTCCTTGAGAGGGAAATATATCTCCAGTTTCATATACATCACTGTGTAAAAAGAAAATTTTGACTACATATATATATCTGAAAAAGTTTCCTCCATCGTAAAACAGATAAAATGGCGTCATTGTGGGATACACTGTTCAACGAAGGTATAATTTGGCAGGCTTAGTTTTATACAACTATCTTCCTAGAGATGTTGCGTAATATGCTGGTACCACAACTCAAAATTTAGACTTATAGTCTTTTCAACAATATATCGTACCCTCTTATTTCTTTCTCTTTATATGTCTTACAGATGATAGACGACCAATCAAATTATTAAAAATTATCTCTTGGTCACCAAAACCTAGAATATTTTCGATTCTCAAAGACTTTGAAGTCATTTATTTTTAAAGACTACGCAGAAATATTCCTTCATTTAAGATCTTTGGGTAAAACATCTCTCAATACCTCTCCGTGTCAAAAATTCTCACGCCGTTGGATTTATCCTTGAACCTGGCAACACTGAACTTAATAGCCAAGTTTACGTACAATGAATCAGAACCGCTTGTCTCCACTCCTTCATCTACCGTACCTTTCAATAGCCCGTAGTTTGAGATACTTATGTCACAGTAGTTCCGCCACTGTCGTTCTGTGTTATAATATATTTTGGCCTAACTTGGTTGTGATCTTTTGTGGTAGGGGCTCTTCCTGCAGTGTGTGCGTCTGTGTATTGTCTGCCATGGGTATACCAATGGCTGGCTATTTCCTCCTACTGTCTCCTATCTATTTGGGGTCTTTATAAGGTAAATACAATTTAAATAAAATAAAACAGCATCCACTTTATTTTTCTGCTTCAAATTTCTTTTACACACTTCTGTTACTCTTATATGTATATACATAAGCTAAGCACTCCAGTAGGAAAAATGGTTGGACCAATGTTGGCAAATTGTTATATGCTAATTGGAATGGTGCTCTGCGAAAGATTGCGTTAACAACTTATAAATACGAGGTGTGGTCAAAAAGTACAGTGAATGTAGTTGCACACTGCCATCTATCGATGATGTATCCATTTCAACTAGTAAGTCCGGTAGCCTAAAACTTGGCACAGGCAGTGTCGAGTTTGAGCGAGTTGTGACATGCTAGTTGGCTTCCGGAGGCAGAAGAGTGAGGACGTATTAAGAGTGTCTGTCGCGCCCCATAATTAAGTCTAGTTGTAAGCTGCAAATAAGTGCTAAAGAAGCTCATGAAATGTCAAAATCAGTGTATGACGATGAAGCGGTGGCACTGAAGACTGTTTACAAGTGGTACGAGCAATTCAAAAGCAGCAAAGAGTTGATTGAAAACAAGCAACGATCGAGACATCCTTCGACGTCAAAAACAGATGAAAAAGTGCAAAAAGTGGCACAAATGATTTGTTCAAACAGGCGAATGACTATTTGAGAGCTTTCCGAAGAACTAAACATCTCGTATGGGACCATGAAAAGCATTTTAATCGCCGATGAAATTGACAGATGGCTTTCTTCTCCACCACGAAAACGCGACGTGCCACACTTTGCTTTTGATCCGCGAGTTTTTAGCCGAAAAAATATGCATGTCTGTTCACATTCGCTGTGCTCTTCAAATATAGCATCATGCGATTCCTGGCTCTTCCCAAAAATTAAAACCGTGCTTAAAGGAAAACGTTTTGACACCATTCCTGACATTGAGAGGGCCTCGTCAGAGCAGCTGAACGCTCTTCCAGAAGAAGCCTTCCAGAAATGCTTCCAGTCATGGATTCAACGTTGGGATAAGTGCGTTGCAAGCTAAGGACTTTACTTTGAAAAAAAATTAAATCAAATTCCATGTAACCTTATTAGTTTGTTTGTAATAAAATTATTCACCGTAATTTTTGATCACACCTCGTAACTTGCCAATGATAATATGCAAAGTACCATACGTTCGAAAAAAAAAAAAAAACTACTTTGCAACGTTTGTCCTCTTATACAAATTACGTAGTTCACCAATGTTGAACCAAAATTCGATTTCCCACCATCTTTTTTTATTTTTTTATTTTTTAAACGTTTTACCAGACTCTAATCAATGATACGTTTAAGTATAAGTTCTAAAATGCCCTGGTCCGTCTGTATCAGATGAAAAGCAGCAGAAAATGGATTCCCAAGAATGTATTCAATTTCCGACTATCAGTGCTCTCTGTTGAAGCCAAAATTGGTGGATCAACCGGTTTCAATATTTAATATCCATAGTTCGGAAGTCAACTGTAATTTCGTAATGTTGAATGAAACTTTAAAAAAAAAAAAAAAAACATAAGTTTCACACCTATTAAGGGTGGAGGTCTTATATAGGCAAATTTTTGGCTGTCTGGTGTCCGATCCGAAAATGTAATCAATTATCTGATGGTTGACCCACGTTGACCCAACCAATTTGCTACTGAGAGTAAATTTTGTGGTAGTTATTAAGCTTAAATACAGGGTTACCCTAAGTGATTCATCGTTTGTCAAAACACTGTTTACTTACAAGTCTACGACGTACAAAGGCGGGTTGTACATGAAAAGATACGAACACTCATCAAGTTTCTAATACATTCTACAAATTGTTCGATGTGTTCGCCCTTGGTCGCTTGGCACACGTCCAAACGGTAATCCAGTTCTTGTTCAAACGTTCACTAGCACGTTTCCATCAATGCCCGTCACAGCAGCAATGATACATTCCTACAGTTCTTGCAGCGTTGTTGGCATTGGGGGTACAGAAACTTTGTCATTAACATAATTCTACAGGAAGAAATTACATGGCATGAGACCTGAAGGTCGGTGCTTTGAAACCCGATGAATCATTTAGGCTAACCCTGTATAGTGATTTACTAAACTATTTGTATTGCTTACATTTTCAAAATGGGGAGAAAAGGATATCTAGGATTTGGGTTCATAAGGATTTAAATATTTTCATAAAATCACTTAAAGCAGTCATAAGATTTCAAGGTATATACAATAAAGCAGAAGTGCAGCCACGGTGGGGCAAATGCAAGTCTGGTTCCCAAATGATCTCCTGCCCCTACTCTGAAAACCTGTTTGTTTTATGTTTATTAAACTTAAAAACTTATATTTAACACTTACAGCAAAGGAAGAATGTTTGTGACAGAATGTGAATATATATATAAATATATATATATATATATATATATATATATATATATATATATATATATATATATATATATATATATATATATATATATATATATATATATATATATATATATATATTAAAAGTACACTTTAAGCCATATCAACACGTTAAAAAATTAAGACAATTGAAATTAACCATCCACTTTGTACTAATTAGATTACGTAGTTGCGAATTTATTATTATACAATTGCATAGGAGTGCTAGAGTTTGATTTTATTTTTTTCATCGTGTTTTTTTATTTGAAACAATTTATACCAATATAAACGCAGTCAAACAAATGGACTTTCATATAAATAGCTTATCTGTACCGTACATTTCCTAAAGGCTATGATTCTGAATTCACACACTGTCAAGAGTCTTGTTTCAAAAAGGTAACTTAATGGTTCCAACTGTTTTTGATTTTTGACACACTTTACTGAATTCGTACGGTATCCTGACACCACCTAGCTTGCTTGAACAGTTATAATATTAAGCTTATAAGTGTCTATAAAGTATTGACCCTATGTAGCACTGAGTATTGTTACTGCTGCTGGAGACGTTGACTGGTATGATTTGTTCGAACATTTATTTTAATTAATTATTAAATGCTTCATGATTTTTAAATTCTAAAATTTCTGGACATGCCCGATAGGACTCTGTGACATACCAGTTGAGAACCATTGAGGTAACGTACTGGCAATAGAATAATAGTAATATGTATATGCATAATATGCGTATGTGTCTGCTTAGTTATTAATTCTTTCATATTTTGAAAGAAAACTTTTGGTTCGCTTTTAACATGCAAGAAGACTGGTCCCTTAAAGAAAAAAAATCACACTCCCCCGTAAAACTACTAGCTGCCCACAGAACTGCGGTCAAGTCAAGAGGTGCACGTAATCTAATAGTTGCTTAGCTCCATCGCACTTCAATGCCAAGTTCACACTAGAAAAGTGGAAGGTGGTAGCAAAATCACATGGCATCATCTCAGGGGCGTCATTTAGGGGAGGCAGGGAGGGGCATTTGCCCCCCTGAGTTTGAGATGTATATAGAGTTTATCAATAGAATAGTAGTAAATCAATGAAAAACGCGAAATTTTACTTATATCAAGTGGTCTTGCCCCTCCCCCCCCAAGCAAAATCTGAAATGACGCTCCTGCACCATGTGCATGACATTTTATGTGCAAAATCTTGAATGTACATATTTAATTCAAAATTCTGGCCATACGTGAGCAAATATGCTTCTTCTCTGGTTGTTTCGGGTCTTTATTTCAAGCTAAAATACTAAATGTTTTATGAAGTTGGAAGAATAGCTACAGTATGTTCTTTTCAAGAAAGATTGCCATGGCCAGATTTTTAAAACAAGAATATGACACTCCAGCTTCATGTTTTTCGCACTGCTTAATAATTTTACAGAACCTTTAATTGGTATTATTTCAGTTAATTACATATTAATAAATAAATATGTCTTACATATACCGGGTTCAATATTTAAGAATTACAGTAATAGTTAATCAGGAAAGAACAAGGTTGCTAATTTTCAATGAAAGTTATGTGCTAAATCAAGAAAACAGTAAGAACTAGAATGATATAATTAGATTTAAAATATTTTTCACATTTATTTAGATACAATTACAATTTTTAAGTCGTATTACAGTGAGGTGATTGATCAAGGAATCAGAAAAGACATATTGCAAACGAGACTTAATTGGAACATAAACAGGAAGTAATAAAATATACATTCGGTGAAAAATATACTTAATAATCACTTTTAAACCTAGGTTATCCTAGCGGACATCTGCCACTTTCAATAAAATTAGATAACAAAGTTGCCAGTAATATCTAAAATTAATGAATGTGAGTGACATTACATTAACGTTTAAAAGCAAGAATAAAGTTTTAACTGACTTTTCATATCTATCGAATATACTCTACAATATTCATTTTTATATTACAAACATTTATAACTTCAAGAATATAGAAGAGTCCATAACTGCGTCTCAAAAATTGAGTACCTCTATTGAGGTTTCGAAGAGGAAATATTATTATGTTACAAATTAAGATTTTTTTTTAAATATATTTGTCAGAATGACCCATCTGAGCAGGATTTGAATTGGGTTAAGTGCTGTATCGCCGAACCAATTTTAGGAAATTTACCGGGCCAATTGAAGAGTTTATTTAAGTTTGTGAGGAAGAATGAGTGAAAGTCAGGTAAGGGGAATAGTAAAAGTTACGGAAATACTATACCTATCCATAGAATGTAAAATGTACAGAAAAAATTGAGCAAGTCTTTAATTTGCCCATTTCCTGTCGAGAACAGAACCTAACCAACCCCTGCGGGGCTCCTAACCCGTTCCTACTACTAATACTAATATTATGGATTCGTATTGTAATACTGAACTCCTAATGTAACGTAATTTAACGTAACTTAATGTAATCCAACCAAATATAATCAATTGCAGTACATTTTCTTACTTTTTTCGATTTTCAAATTGGTCCGGCGATACAGCACTAATGCCTTTGAATTAATATAATTTACTTAATTTCAAAATTTCAAGTTCTTTCGACGATTTATTTTATATTCCTGTCCCCCTCATCTGGTATTCTTACAGGGTAAGTAATTCTGCCTCCATCTGTTGAAAATTTTTGTTTAATTAAAATTAAACTGAGTCTTGATTGATTTTGAAATACTATTGTTGCTAGTGTTGTAAAAGTATTGCTAGTGTTGTATAAGTATTGCTAGTGTTGTAAATATCATGAAAATTGAGATAAGGACATTCTAATTTCTATTAGCTGCAACTATTTCTGTTTCGTACATTTAAATGATCTTCCATCTCTTTCAAACTTGTTAGGCGTTATCCACTTTAAGAGCATAAACTTTTGACTACAGTATGATAGTACTTCAGTTTTATCTTTGATCTTAATTTCTTTAACAATTTACGTTTTTGTAGGCATTACGAGCTTGGTCACCGTGGGAAAGAAGGCTGTGTTTCGCGCTGCCTTTTGCAATGAGGGTTGCACTTTGCTTCCTGAGATGCTCCAAATATGGCGGAGGGGAACCCTCCGCCTTCCTCCACATAATTTTACAGGTATTTGTTTCTTCGTATATTAGACTTATTGAAATATTTTTACTGATGAAGAACTTCTAATGGATATTATTTTTGACAGTTTACTAGTAATTTATGGCAGGGCTATATGTGTTACCGACAGAAGAAACCAAATAACACTAGATGCAATCTGCTAAACAGTGACAACGCTAGAGGGCAGCAAAGGAGAAGGGCGCCCCGATAGTATCATCCACTCCTCAACTGCATTCAGACATGTTATATTGTAATGTAAAAGATTTTCAGTACACCGAATATACTCGATTCTAAGACGCACTTTTTCTGCCAAAATTTCAGGTATAAAATGGGGGATGCGTCTTGGAATCGCATACAAAGTGAGAGCGAAAGTTTGTGTTTAGACAGTGAAAGTGCTTAAGCAGGGTGTCCTCTGTTCACACTGTAAATAAGATTGTAAGATAGTGCCTTTGTTCTCTTATTAATCATGACATTTAATTGTTTACCTTGAGCAAACAAACCCGTATGATTTAATTTATACGATCAAATTCTGAGTTGCTTCATTGAGTTGCTTCACTAATAAATCTCTTTGCTGACCTGTCTCATGCTCTATGCACCTTCCCACCAGACCACTTTCCTTCTCTCTGCTCACTCTCTCTCTCACTTACCACAACGACGCCGTGGAACTGATTTACTTGATTTGTATAAGATCATCAAGGGCAAAATTGACTCTGAATTTTTACTATCGCAGATTAACTATCGTATTCCTTGGCGGCGAACTCGCTCTCTCAATTTGCTAACTTATGAGACACCTAGGTTATCGATTGTAAAGAGCTTTGTTTTACAGACTAGCGCACAATTACAATACATTGTCAACATTTTTACGTCTAAGAGAAACAATAGAACTCAATTGATGAGAACCTTGTTTATTGTGAGATGAATCTTTTTTTTATTTCATTTTATTTATTTGTTTTTGTCTTTATGTTTTACGATTTCAGCTAATTGCTAGTACTGTATAAAACTGTGAATAAATAAATAAAATAAATCAGGGACGTGTAGTGCATATTACCGCTGTTACCGGCGGTAACGGTAAAAATATGAAAGTTTTTGTTGTTTTCATATGTCTCTAAATTTTATCATCAACATGGGAAGACGTTTACATATTTTCCTTTTCTTTCTTTCTTTTCTTTTCTTTTTTCTTTTTTCTTGTTTTTAAGTTGGGACGGCCTATGGCGCATTTACACTGCCAGCGTCAAATAGGAACATATTATTGCTGATACCGTAGATTTCAGAGGTAACGCCAATCCCGATAGCGGTCATTCACTCCAGAAGTACCTTTCAGCGTGCCAGCCAGAAGCATCCTGCGCACTCGTATTTGGACGTTTGGAATGGCCCTTATGTTACCGTTCGGCTGAGTGGAACAGGAAAAAATAGGAACTTTCCCTGTCAAAACAAGGAGAATCTAGAATATCATCAGCATGTTTATTCTACTCGCTCTCCTCTCACTATAGAGGATCGAGCTAGCAGTGTGGAAACTTAGCTGTAATTTTCGTATTCGTAAAGTTCTTTCATTGTCTTAACAGTATACAATTTCATAGTAATGATAATTAGAGAGAAGTAAAGATGTTTCCCGACGCTCCTTCTAATTGGAATACTTATTATAGCCTCTAGCCTACTAGTTGAATTTGCACTTTAATGCAGTTTGATGTGTTGAAAGAGAACGGTGCAATTGTCTTAATCATACCGTAGTTTGACTGTCCCAAATTGTGTTTGACAGTCTGACTCGTTTTCAATACGGAAAACTTGTTGCTCAAACATACGATGGAGCTTCGGTTATGGTTGTTGAGGTAGGAAGCAGCAGCCTCTTGTTAAACAAAGATATACTTGTACAAAAGTCTATTTTCTCATTGTCATGCCTATAGGCTTAATTTAGTGTAAAAAAGTCCGTTGGCTATACAAAAGGCTGTAAGTTTTTTCTAAAACTATGTCGTGACTTGCTTCTTTATTCTCAAAGTCTTCAAAAAGAACAAATGCTTTGGACTGTGTAATCACAGGCCCGTATCCAGAGGGATTAGGGGAGCCGGTTCCCGTAGATTTTTGCTACCCCCTCTAAAATTTTCACGGTACGCATGGAAACGAACTATAATATGGTGATGAACTATAATAAGGTTGGATGGGCCCTCCGAACTTCAGCCGCCCCCCCCCCTACATTTTTGGGCTAGCTACCGGCCTGTGTAGTCAACAAAAGTATCCCAACAGCCTCAAACACAAGGTGGAACTATAGAAGTAAGATAAATGATGTGCTGTATTCTTTAAAGATGAACTGTTAGGACTCTTTAAATCCATGACAAAAACATCGACGAATGAGATTCTCAAACCAGAGTTAGTGCAGCAAAATTCTACCAAACCCTTTAAAGTTTTGACTTCAATTTTTTACTTGAACTGTTTTATGTTATAGGATCAAGATAAGAAATCTTGTTCAATATCTTAGAGAAGGAAATTCATGATGTAAATTTTTGCAGAAAAAAAAATGACTTTGAAGAATATCTAAGATCATTGAGAGACGGTTTCGATTATATTTAGTAAATAATTGAAAAACCTGAAGAGCCACACTTTTCAAAAAGATTAAGGTTAATGAATTGGGATTTGACTCTCCCCCCCCCTTAAAAAATCGTTGCCAATGCCTATAGTCTGAAATGATTGATTCGCTAAAAGCAAAAAGTACTAGATTTTCTGTTATTGAAAAACTAGAGATACTTGTAATATCAGCAACCGGTAACAATTGTAAAAGTGTTACGCCACGCCACTGAAATAAATAATCATAAAATGGCAAATATGGCCAATGTCATTTATTTACAATTTCTTATAAATATTCCAAAATACTGACATTTCTGGCATTTTTGTCAAAACTAACGGTCTTTATATATAACATTTAATATTGATTTGCCTTTCACGCAGTTATCTTTAACTGATTCATTTTTTATTTATTCTAGGATTTATTATCAGTGATAGGAGGTGCAATAGGAGCCATGAATATCCCTGAAAAATGGTTCCCAGGCTGTGTAGACTTTTATCTAAACTCTCACAACATAATGCATGTGTTAGTTGTTCTTGCGGTGTACTCCATGCACCAAGCAACCATGAAAGACTTGCTGTGGATGGTTAAAGTGGGTTGCCACTCACACGACGACCACGAGGTAGCAGGTTTTAGTAATGCTACGGACAAACTGGAGCATACGGAACTATGACTTAAACTTCTGTTTAGCAGCGGACGAA
The DNA here is from genome assembly GCF_964235325.1 of Thermobia domestica. Lineage (NCBI taxonomy): Eukaryota > Metazoa > Arthropoda > Insecta > Zygentoma > Lepismatidae > Thermobia > Thermobia domestica. The sequence continues at coordinate 297,915,169 of NC_137457.1, read as the reverse complement.
GAATTAATACGTTACATTGTGTGATGAAGAATTTTCCCCTTTGTTGGACTCCTTTGTGTGGTACTTCACTGGCAAGAAGGGGAAAACTTCGGTTTCTTTGTTATTATTACTATTATTTTGTACTAAAGAAGGTATTACGAGTAGGCAGAGAATGCACATAAAAAAATATATTGTGAAAAAAGGGATGATAGACACAAACACAGCCACAATACTGGTATTGTTTTTTCACGTCCGTTAGAGAAATATAGGTTTGTATTTGGGAAAATTTCCAATACATTACATTGTTAGTGAATTTAAAAAAAGATATATATATATAATAACATAAAACACTAATTTAATTACTTAATTGAAAGAAAAACTAAGTAGTATATATTAGAGATGGTGTGCAGCAATATTACCTGCACGTTTCTTGAATGAGTTTTTCACATATTTTTTACTTCTAATAGTGTGAATTATTTTCATTGCCATTAGATAGAACATATTCTGGTTTTAAAAATTAAGTGGGGCTATATTAGTGTCTATATTCATTCCAATATTTTTGTTCCATATATGAAAATCGTTAAGAAGAGGGACTATCATAAATATAGAAATTATTTTAATAATAATAATGATAAAAGCTACGTTTTTCAATACTTTGTTTCATTTATGAGTAATATAACGATGCAAAATACGTTGCTATTAGAATTAATCATGAAATAAATATGTATATCTCAGAAGGTGGCGTTATTTTTAAATATGAAGGAGATAGAAGGAAGAGCTACAAATTAAATTATAATAAGTTAAAAATCTTGAAATAAGCACTTCGCTGGACTAATTCGATACTTTAAAGAAAATATTTAGAGAAAACTTACATTTATGTTCTTGTTTTAGAGTTGTATTTCAGTCGATACTTTAAAAAAAAAAAAAAACATTTACAGAAAACTTTCGTTTATGTTCTCGTTTTAGAGTTGTATTTCAGAATATTTATTGAGGAAATGGAGCTTTGGGATATGAATCATAGTGAAATATGATGCCCGTATTAAACCCGTATCAATGTCAAATGGAGATATCCCAAAATTACATTTAAAAAATAGACTAACCTTGGACTAGACCAAAACCTGTGTTCATTGAGATTCATTTACCACAAAATTGCTTCTTAAAAGCATAAAATACATTAAGAATGAATTGATTTTTTTTTTCATAAGTAGGTTTCGTGTATTTTGAGATCGTCTTATCTATTATCTTCCAAAAGAATAAGTTATAATCAGAGAAAATTATATTTGATATATTAACCAAATCTATTAATTACTAAGATATTGACGGTATAAATTTTTGATGCATGGACCCCAGTTAGTTTCAGTACTTTTTCTTATTTTGTATTATGGAATCAGAATTCGCTACATATTTCTTGCAAGTAGCTCCCTAATTATCCTCAAACGTTGGGAAACGAGGCTCCACTGCCAATACCAACAGGTTTTCTCTAATATTCATCCATCCAAGTACTGTCCGAACTCTACACTACTTGATTTGGGAAATCTCACAGGAACAGGCTAGGATGTTGGTTCAGTATTACTTCTAAAAAGTATATTAGTATAAACAGTATTTATATTTAAAACATATGATCCTTAACGTTAGAAAATATGATGCTTAACGAATGACAAATTTAAACTACTGCACAGACTGTTCAACGAAGCTTCGATATTAGATTAATAAAGCTACATATTTATTTTACTTGTATTTATGTGTACAACTGAAATGTTTCTGAGAAAGACAATTATGAGAGGTACCGAATTATTTCACAATAAAAATATATAATAACAATCTAAGCTGAAATTATTAGAAAGATTCGTTATTTCACACAAGTCATGATACTAGACTTGTTTAATTACGGTCAGTATGTAGAATTACTCATAGCTGATCTTCCTGTTTGTTTTGTGCTGCGATTCAATCTAAAGTTCAATTCATAAGAATTTGTCCTGAGATTTTTGATTTGCTTGATGTGTTCAAAAGTTAATTTGACTACCTCCAAGTTAGAGAAATGAGGCTCTTAGTGACTAAATAAATGCCCCGAATTATCACTGAATTCGATTTTCAGTTGAAGTACATGTTATTACAGTCTTACGTTAACCTTTATATCTACGCCTGACAGTTTTGTAAAGAGTTTGGTTTGGTACCGGCAATATCATGGGATCGAAGTGAGTAAAGCTAAACTCAATATAGTTTTAAGTCTATTTACAACGTTATTTTTTTATATCAAAATTGATAATGTGTATTTAACTTTAAATATCTAGATTTTATTTAAAATGAAGTAAATTATGATCACTTGTAAACTACGTATGAGATCCTTGAATAGTAGTGAGATCCTTGATCCCTTTAATACATGCAGTATGCTATACATATTCAATTGTGAATACTTATATAAAAGAAGTACAACATCCAAAAGTATTAGTAGCTATGTAAATTATCAAAGAAAAAAATGTGTTCTACAATATTATCTCCAAAGATTATATATTAGTTAGATAAACCTAGGTATTATATTTCATTGTTCATACCTAATTCATTCTAGATCATTCACATCTTCCCATAACCATCTCTGAGGGCCTATTTTGCCCTTACTAATATCCTTTACAAATCACTAGACCACATGGTCATTCCCACTGGTCTCGTGCCTAGCCGCGCGCCTTTCGTGCACGAGGTCTCAGGTTCGATTCTCGGTGGGAAAGCATTTAACAAATTATGGTGGTTCGGACTCCACCTTAAACTATATGCCCACGTCTTATATAGTTTCGGTGCTGAAATGGGAAGCTAAACTTATAAAAAAATAATAACCAACTAGATCGTATACCTCTCGTTATTCATTTAATGAATTATATTACATTCTAGCAACCATTACGCAAGTATTTAAGCTTAACTATCATGTAGTCAGGCTACTGCGTCACAATAAAGCAACTTCTGCCAACAATAACTTATAATTCTTAGAAGTGTGCTGGTATAAAGGTATATTTACATATTAGTAAATATGATGATTAAACGTCAGGGATAAGAAATACTGTATAATAGCTTCAAATTACAAGCTAAGAAACGAAACTTCGGTATTTGATTAGTATAGTTACACATAGATGTTCTTGTAGCTATACAATTGAAATGTTCCCGAAGCTCTGTAATGATTTATCATTTAAAATATTTCAAATCATCAGTAGATCAAAATATAACTGTGATGTAGTTTTCCTTACAGATCTCATATATTTTAAATCAACCAAAATATCATTAATCATTAGAAATCACAATGATAAATTATGAGAAAATGTACTCGATTTTATCAACTGAAGAAAAAATGCAAGGCCTAAACAATAATTGTAGCTTCTCAATATCATCCTTCATTTCTTAAAGATAGCGTAAAAAGTGAGAAACGGGAAAGTATTTCATTAAATTATTTGTGGAACTAAGATGCAATAAAACAAAGTATTTTTTACAAGAATGGATACCGATAATTGCAATAATAATGTAAGTATTCTTATTATTATATTAAAAGAAATATAAATTGTGAACCTTAAATGCTAACTTGATTTAAATTGAATCGTAATGATCAAATATATATATATCTATATACGTGCATGAAATATATGTATATTTTATCAAGCTACGAGAGAAAAAAATAATTATTTTTGTGAATATAAAGAAAAGAATTTCAGTTTCTTGCTCAATCCGAAGTTCTTCCAGAATCCTAGAGAAAGCTTACACCAAAATTTGTATCAATGTTATCTCCAAGATACGAAATATCATTTTATATCAAGCGAAGCAAACATTTTTACTTTCTTTATTACATTGTTATGATCTGTAATTTTTGTTGTGAGTAAAATTTTCACAATCGTGTTCATGTTTACCCAAGAATGTAGCATGAAATAACTACTTACAATTCTGCGTACAAATGGTTCAAAATTTATTTTTAAATATATGTTTCTTGTAAATATTAATTTTCTTGTTCATAATAACACTATCTATGGCTTTAGATTTGATATTATAACAAAAGAATACTAACCAAAGCTTCAACAAAATATGTTACGGTTTCGGATGTCTACCATATCTTTCATCAGACACTATAGAACACAAACGAAGATGCAGTCATATAAGGATGACTATATATATATATATATAGTCATCCTTATGAAAAAATCTAAGTTTTATTGGCTGAAGTCTTCATCCAATCTCGTAGGTGAAGAGGAGGAAAGACACCAATGTGGTATACAAACATGTTAAGGAGACTACTCACGAAATTAACCGAGGTAAGACAGAAGTATTGGGGATAGAGAAGAGAATGATAATAAGGAAGTGGAAAGAAGCAAATTGGATAAAGAAGGTAGGAAGAGATAAGCTGATGAACTGGACAGGGGGCTTACCTATTAATGCGTTATGGCAGAGAATTTTGGATTGCGTAGACACGAATATGGAATTAAAGATGGCCCTTATAAGGATCAAAAATGGCAGCACGTGATTGGCAGGAAAATTGACACGGAGACCTACGGGATTGGCTGAAGGCTTCATCCAATAGAATTTAGACTTTTTCATAAGAATGATCTATATATAAGTCCGTATCTTCCTTTATGTTCTATAATGTCTATATAGTGTACGATGAAGGATATGGTAGATATCCGGAACTGTAACACATTATAGTTTAAAATACAGTTTTTTTGTTCATATATCTAACATAAGAAAAAAATTAAAATAACATATTATGCCGGGTAAAGTTGAAGCATTTGTAAATTTGACATAGTCTTGTCTACAAAGTTTAAGTTCTTAACTGCGTTATATCACACTATTTTAGTAGTTAAAGCTTACATATGTTTTCAAATGACAATGTTGCTTGTCATCTAAAAAAAAAGGAAATAATCTCAAATATTTCATCTACAGACAGGGTTCATTTGACGAATGTATTTTCTCAATACATAATGCCAAAAAAATATATTTGTTGTGTTGACCAAAATAATTTGCATTTAAAGTGTTGTACAAAAACACAAGTTTATCATTAATATAGTACATATTATATATGTTACTGATGTTAGAGAGTTTTCTTAAAGGCATAAGTCAAAAGTTGCTGAATAGAAAATAATAAGGTTATTCCCAAAAAACTATAATCGAATGGGATTTTTAAAAATAAGATATGAATATATTTACGAATTTCATGTAAATTAATAACAGAGAAATAGTGGTGAGTCAACAATAATCTGTAAACTTGTGAAAACTTTTCTTACACAAGAAATGCTAACTTTCACAAAACTACATCCTCGCTATAGGAACACACATTAGCCAGTATTCAAACCACATATTAAAACAGTCCTGAGGCCCCTTTAGGATCCTCCTCTGAAGCGCGAGTTGTGCATGTCCTTATCTTTTCTGCCGAGGCAAACCAGAGTTCATTTGATAAAAGTTTCTGTGCATGGGAAACAGGTAGTTAAAGTCAGTAACAAGACAAAAAGACATGTATATGTCGCGCTCTCTGAGATATTTCCTGAAAGAACTTTGTAGGACTATTTTTATAAGCGGAACGAATTATGTCAGAAGTGTGTCACTACCGGTGAAAATGGGGTTATGTAAAAGTTTATATTTCTTAACTAATAAATGTTTTAACATGTTTTCAGTTTATTCCTGACTACACCACGTGAAACTAAAGTTAAGAAAGGAAAGAGTTTTTTTTTTTTTTTTTTTTGTATATATGTATCCTACAGTACTTTGAATTATTTCTTTGTTTTCAAGCTGCCGATAATATAAAAGACATTTTCTTTGAGGATACCATTTGTAAATTCTTCATTGCAGCTTTGGAAAATTCAAGATTACTAATAAAACTCAAACTGACCAAAGCAGTATATATATATATATATATATATATATATAGAGAGAGAGAGAGAGAGCAGTATATATCTGTGTTACAGTTTCGGCTATGTAACATAGCCTTCCTCAGACACATTATGAGAGAAATAAATACCCAATTTTGACAGGCTATATACAGTCTGAATGCAAGATCCGCCCACTTTCTCATTACAAAACGTGAACTTTTAATTGGTTCTAAAAAGTAAATTTTTAATTAGATGTTGTCACTTTCTCTTTTTGCGTACCTGTTATGAAACTTAAGAACTAAACTTTTAATTAGGTGTTTGTTACTTACACTTTCTATTCACTATTTGTCCATCTGCCGTTCTCCATTGTACACCTCCTCCAACAGCTCGTATTGATCCTTTTAATTCTTTCTTTCTATTCTGTCTATCATCTTTTCCCATAATTCATGTATTACAAGTCCACTAGACCAATTCATAAACGTTTTCTTCCCATATTTCTTAATCCACTGGGTTTCTTTCCACTTTCTTATCACACTCCTTTTCTTCCTTTCTAATCCTTTTACTCCTTCCCAATCTATCTTATGTCCTGTTTCTTTAATGTGTCTAAGGAAGGCTATGTTACATAGCCGAAGCTGTAACACAGATGTATACTCTTAAAATATATATATACTGCACTGGTTAGCTGGAATTTTGTTAGAATACAAGTTGAATATTTTCCTTATTTATATGATATGGAATAAAATACGAACGGAATACGTATACCTAGACTCCTGATGTGAGAGACATAGACGATCTCTATATTACTATGATTACTGGACTGCAATATATTAATCTTAGTATTTGTCAATAATTTTCCAAGTAGAGATACTCCCTGTTTTCTCAGGTGAGTATGGAAGCGTCTTTGTATCATTTTTGATAGCCTATATACAAAATATCAATATATCTATAACAATATACTAACATGAAATCCTGTAATTTATGTGGCTTTAAATACAAAGTAGCACGTGAAATGATAGCATATTTGCATCTTTAACTAACATTTACGTTTTAAAACAACAGTGTAATATAACGGTTCACAAATCGCTATTCCAGATTCTATCCCTGCCAACTTACTCACGCTGCACACACACATTAGCGGTTTACTGTAATTGTACAAACTACTGTACTTTGACTAACTTTCCAAACTGGCGTTTTCCGTAAACCATTGTATTGCATTTTTGTATAATACCAACAGAATTAAGGTAACAGTAGGACATCACGTGCCACCTTACATTGAAAAAACACAGAAACTGAAGTCTATCGATGCTTCAAAATTGATCTTTCCTTTCTTAATGTTAATTAATATTTCAGATTTTTTTTTAAAAGTGTACGCGAAGTTTTACTGAAGCATTGAATTTGGTTCAATTTTGTCAATTGCACACCAGTTAAAGTGAATATAAAATGAAACATTGACTTTTTGACTTATGTAAGAAACATATCATTGTTGTTTTCTCTATTCAATTTTTAAAAGAGTTGAAAAGTATTTATATTTATTGTAAACTACAACATAAAATATAGCAAAACTTATATTTATTTCGTTTAATATTATAAGGGTTTTCTAAGAATTGCAAGCAGTTAAATAAAGCAAAGTGTTTTCAAAATGGCATATTAATCTTGTTTTGCTATTACATTAGCCTATGTAATTGTTGAAAAATGAAATATATACGAGGGTAAGTCAAAAATTATCCATAATGTTGACATAATTCTTCTTATAATGTTCATACTGACTTTTGTCCTAATTTATTTTATTGTCATGCTGTTGTGGTTATGCTATGAAAGTTTGATCCTAATTCCTTTATTTGTCTTCCTTTTGTTGCAGATAGATAATGATCGCTCCATTAGAAGTTCGCACCAAAGAGGAACAAGGAGCAGTGATCCGCTTTTTGTGATCGGAAGGTGTATCGTAGGGTCCGTAATCCATCAAAGACTTTCAGCACAATAGGGGAATAGTACTTTGCCACATCTTGGAGTGTCCAGAGATGGATTGACAAATTCAAAAAATGGTCGCATAAGTGTTACGCGCGAGGAAGGAGCCGGATGACCATGTGCTGCTACAAATAATGACAACATTGAGCATGCACGTGACATGCATGGTTCTGTTAGTCTGACGAGTGACTGTTTCCGTATTGTGTCCAAAGTCTTTGATGGATTGCGGCCCCTGATATACCTTCCGGCCACAAAAAATGGATCACTGCTCGTTGTTCCTCTTTGGTACAAACTTCTAATGGAGCGGCCATGATCTATCTGCAACAAAAGGAAGACAAATAAAGGAATTATGATCAAACTTTCATAGCTGACCACAACAGCATAACAATAAAATAAACAAAGACAGAGGTCCGTATGAATAATGTAAGAAGAATTATATCAAAATTGAGGATAATTTTTTACTTACCCACGTATATTGTTGTATCTATCGCAATTGTTTCTCCATTAAAATATTGCATTATGAGCATAAAATTTATATTATAATGCAATAATAGCATAATTTATATGCTGTATAATTATGTTTTAAAATTATTGTTATTGAGTAATGACTTAACATAATTGAACGATGTATAATTTTACTTAATTTAATGTCATAGGTACCAGCACAACTGAGTTAAAGAACATATTAAATAAGAAATAACTGGAAAGATATTTTACTCTTATGGAAAAATTACGAATACTGTTAATCTGTTATATTTCTTGCGAAGTCTTACAAGATATTAGTGTGATAACTGCCTTGCAGTACAAAAATTATATATATATGTATGAAACCGACAATGAAATTCGTGTGCATAGAACATAAAAGACATTATTATAAATGTGAAAAACGAACACAAAAGTTTAACAACATGAAGGAATAACATTATTAATTTATACCAACTAATTAATACTGATTGACAAAAGAAAGTATAAATAATAAAACATGATTGTGAACTGATCTGCACTGACAAAACAAAAGAACAGATGAAACTGTTATAAGACCATATGGTATAAAACAAACAGACAAAAAAATAGAAGAAAATTTGCTGAAAATAGGTGCAAATGAAACACAAAAACAGTGTTGTGAACTTATGCGTTCGTTTATAGATATTTAGTACGTACTATATATATAGTTTTAAAGGCAAGTGGAATACTGTTGCAAAGAACCAAGAGAATGTCTTTCGTTTTTTTTTTTTTTTTTTCTCCTTTTAAAACAAGAAGGTACATATACTAAAACTTAATGTTAGTTGATTACGTAACTTCCATTTAAATCATGATAACAATTATAATTAGAGATAGTTTATAAAATCTCTCAATAGTCAATAGAAAGTTTACAATTATCAAACATACTATTGTAATGCATTATTATAGATCAAATAAGTCGAATTCCATTCTATATAAGAACTTAGTATATATATTGTCAGCACAAGTTTAACTAAACATGGATGTTCTATATACAATACAAGGCTTATTTAACTACTAAAAATATAGATGACATAATATCCAATTAAAAGAGAAAAAAACAACAGAAAAACAAGTTAACATTAGCAATAATGCATGCATTTCAATCTTTCAAGGAATGTGATTTTGAAATAATCTCAAGTAAACATACAGAGTTTTTTCTTTTTCACGTACATAACAACTTTCGTCAGTTCAGCCACCACATAAAAATATTGTATTTATTAAAGGAAGTATCACCGTTCTCTTTAATGTATTTCTTTTAAGTAATATGAGTTCCATGCAGATACGAAGAAAAGGTGTGTTTAGTTGACCGATATACGTTACTTCTATATTGCCAAGTTGGTTGGGGTGATAATCATAATGAGACAAAATAATCAAATACAAAACGTAATCGCGACTTAAAAAGGACTACCTAATGAAATCTTGAAATATTTGAAAATTTACTATACTCAAATTAAAAGTTTTGAAAACAGTCATCTTCAAGTTAATGATATTTTACAAACAATATTACTACTTTTGGCTTACAGTTTTCAAGCGCTTACAAAATGCCATCAAGTAAAATGGCCGCCGTTCTCCAGATGTCATTCAATGTTTCCTAGTACGTCCGAAAGTCAATTATTAATATCCAACTTAAAATAAATTTCACGTTGAAAAAACTTTAATATTCATCTGTGTTTCAGTATCTCTATGGGCCCGGATAGGGTTGCAGCAATGTAAACATGTATACTTAATACCTTTGAAGATTTTCTAGCATCAAAACCAGTCACGCTGAAATTTGTGATGTTATTATACCTCAAATTATTCATTTAGTAATGTTCTTCATCAATCTTTCCACCAATATTTCGAGTTAAACACTCAGACACTCATTCTCAGAAGAATACAGTGGCTTAAGAGCCTGACATACTAAAAATAATACAAAATTTACCAGTTTTCTTTTGCTTGTTTTTCATATGTGAAAGAAGATAATGAAAAGCAACTCACCACAATGATAGATAATGTTATTTTACAACATAAAATATGAACCTGAAGAATTTTTAGTCGTTTTCCATAGAAATTACAGTGTTGCCAGAATAACATTTCCCCCAAAATCTAAGTTAAGGCAACGACTAGAGGAACGAACTCAACTGCGTATCATGTTGTTTTGATATCCTGTGAGCTACTTTTTAAATAATAGTTCTATTTAGTTTGTAATATACAAAATAATTTTAACATACAGTTATTAAAATTAAACAATAATGTTACTTAAAAAGTAGTTCACAGGATTCCAAGACGACATGATACGTAATCAAATGCAGTTAAGTTCGTTCCTCTAGTCGCTGCCTCAACTTAGATTTTGGGGAAAACATTGTTCTGGCAACACTGTAATTTCTATAGATCGCAACATTGAAAATTCTTCAAGTTCATATTTTCTGTTGTAGAATAACATTACCCGTGATTGTGGTAAGTTGCATTTCATTATCTTCTTTCACTTATGAAAAAACAAGCAAAAGAAAAATGATAAACTTTATATTGTTTTAGTACGTCAGGCTCTTAAGTCCCTTTTTACAACGCAATGTGCCCCTAAGAATGAATGATTGAGCATTTCAGCCAAAAATTGGAGGAAAGACAGATGAGGAAAATTGCTAGGTTAGTAATTTGAGATATTACAATGTATCCCACATGCTCGACAAGTAATTATAGTGATGTTATAATTAATTCAAATAGTTAAAAAATTCTTCTAACATTTGAGTACTTGCTATTCAAATACATTGTTCAGTTATGTGAATAAATTTTTCAAATTTAATATTCTAGAATTCATTCTACATCTGGAGATAATTATCTGAACAATTGTTTGTTATTGAAATAATTATTTTGCTCCAGTATTTGCATAACGAATATTTGTAGAATATCTGGTCCAAACATTTTATTTTTTTTAACAATCTTAGTAGCACCACTATAGAATTCCCTAAAAGAAAAGTGAGTATTTAAGTTATGCAGGTACGGTCATCCTTATGAAAGTATTTCTATAAAACCCCGTATTTTCTCAAGTACACACAAGTCCATTTGTTACTTTAGCTCCAAACTCTTTGTTTGAGCAAATTGATCGTATGAATAATATCAATGGGGATGTAAGACCAGAATTTTTTAACATTATACGCGAGTCTAACAAAGTTATCTTTCTTGCTTTCCTTTGTTTTATTTTTACAGAAAGGATCTGAAATACATGTAGCATACTTCGATAGAATGCATTACATAACAGAAAAATAATTATTCGCTAGTTGTCCAATTTTTATTTAAAGTTTAGCTTATTTGTCCATATTAACTCAAAAGATCAAAGTTGAAAACTCACTCTATTTTTTTTTTTTTTTTTTTTTTTACTCGAAAACTGATTTTGATGGAAAAATACGAAGGGCGAAATTTAAAATCCATGAAAAAATTGAAATATTTGGTAGCTTCTTAACAAGAAAATTATTTAAGATGGAAGAAAATGAGAATTCAGTACTAAAAATTCAGTACACCGATCTCAGTACTAAAAATTCTACAAAAATGCTTGTAAATGTTGCTTGCTGTGATGCTTTTGCTCTTTACATACCATCCCTAACTCGAGTTAAAAAGTTTCATCCATCTGTACGGCGACACAAATTCTTCCTTTTCTCCATTTTCTTTGAGATTTTAGTCTTCTGGTGCAGACCTAGGTCTTAGTTACTTAAATATATCAGTAAGTAATGTTAATGTTTTTTTTTATCGTAGTAAGTTCAATATAAAAAATTATGGAAGTGATAGGTGATGTTAGATGGCGAATGAATTCAAAGGATATTAAAGTACGATGTATGAAACAAAATAATGAAAGGGCATTAAAAGAGTGTGTTAATGAAATTGAAAGAATACTTACTCAATTGGAGCCTAAAGTATATGAAAATGGATCAAGTTTTAAGTAAAAATGAAATCTTTCAGTTTTACGTCCCACGGTTATGCCGTATAGGCTAACGAGGACGGTGATGATGAGAATAAATTAAATTGTGGAAGAAAGAAAATGGGAGGAACAAGAACCCCAAGAAAGGCTACGCACACGTATTTGTCCATCACAAAGCCCAGTTGGCGCGAGCAACTGGTACTAGTACTTCAGAGCTAGTAATAGGTTGAATAAAATAGCAAAAAGGTCAGTTTTCAACATTAAGTTAATTTTTTATTGTTGATATAGCAGTAAAACAAAGATTTTTTTCTCACAAAATATATTACAGTTTTAAGTTTCAACATGTCAGTCAGGTGATGATGAGGTAATATATTGAAACAAATTTTGAGGGGAAAAAGTCAGTATTATTTCTCTATTTAATCGAAGGATTTTTAATACAGAGAAAACGATATACATAATTACATCAGCATGTCATAAACATTTTGAATATGATAAGTTCCTAATGTGAGCGAAGAAAATATTCTTTATATGTATAAAAAAATGAATTTAGGATTACAAGGTGATTCTTTTTGTTTCATGGTATTACTGTGTTTAAAGACTACGTCAGAAGTGTCGCAGTTAATTCGCTGTTTTTAAATAATAATAATAATAATAATAATAATAATAATAATAATAATAATAATAATAATAATAATAATAATAATAATAATAATAAAGTTATAAGGGATGTTAGACATCGCTGTTTTTCTTCAAAATCATGTTATAGGGCTATGTTTCATCAATCTGCTCGAAACTTGTCAGAATTATGAGTAAGATTTGATGCCCGTGTAATGGAAACAAATGATCTCAAACTAGAAAATTACAATTCATAAATCAATGAAATATTTCACGAAAATGTCGGAAATAATGATAATAATAAAAAAAAAATGCATTGTAAGTTTTGTAACGTAGAGCTTTAAACCAAGAAAATATTTAATTAGTATATGGTTGTATATGATACATAACACTACTAGATTCAAAATTGAAAATAGCATATACTAAGTATATGTACTGTAAGGTTTTGATCATAATGATGTTACTGGTGCAATTGGCTCACTTAAGTACTTCCTTCTGTCAAGGACTTGCTACTAAATCAGTAACTTCCAGCTGAACATAGTGAAGTGGATATTGTTTATATGTTGTGAAGAAGAGATTGTGATTTTACGAGTGTACAATAAAATTATGTACTAATACATAAAAAAAATATTGCGAGTACTGTAGGTGGAACAATATATTAAGAATATTAAGTTAGATTTTGTAAGGTATTAAGTTTTAAAATAATATTTTAAACTTACCAAGGCTGACTCCAAAGTTGAACCTTGAATCTGGGGATAACCTATATATCTCCTGTAAGGATTTGTCGAGTAAGTTCCAAAACAAGTTTGACTTCCTTGCCTGGAAGTGACTCCATCCCTTCAGGGTTGGAAATATATAGAACAACTTGAGATATATATATCAAAGTGATCTGCATGACTAGTAAATTAAGTATATAATATGCACTACTCAATTATATCCTGTATTAATGGACCTATAAAGCTGAGAAAAGCATATTCATAATATCTAGTCAACAGTAACTCATTTGGTATCACAACTAATGTGACTCATTGTTATGACTAGATGTGACACATTCGGTGCACGTATTTCAATTTATATATTTTTCACGATTTCACCTATACACGTTGTCAGATCAGTATATTCATTAAATATTCGTCAACTGCTCATCTAGACGAGTTGTTTGATAGGTCACACGGTACAAAAACGTTCCATAAATTTTGAGTTACTGATTAGGGAAAACTAGTCATGGTGGTAATTTGAATTCATCTACTCGATCCGAACAACTCTTTCTTTGTAGCAGCTATATAAACCCAATTTGTCACCCTTCAGGGTTTAAGCCCTCAAGCTACGACAAGGTTCAGGTAATGGGAAGGAAGAAGGCTCAGGTTGGATGTTGTTTGCCGGAGCTTGGCTTTAGTTTTTGGCTATGTGTGAGGGTCATGTAACTCACACGTCACGGTCCTGGCAAGATGGTGCTGCCAGGACTTGGCCTTTGTTTTTAAGGTGTGCGGGCCACGTAACTCACACTCTCTCACGATCACTCTATGGCGGTACACTAATATAGAATATTTATAGTGAAATAATAATTTTATGGTTTTATTACCTTGATATAGGACAGTAGCGGTTCGTGGTCTGTAGAAGTACCGGTTGCAATGTTGCAATATCAAAGGTTTTCTGAATATGTAGTTACGCGCAAGTGTTCCCCTCTCCCAGCATTCTTGAGTCTTATCCAAAACATATTCAGAAAATATGAAGAGGAAAGTCCTTTTAAGCTCCATTTGTATATTTATTGATTAAAGTGTATTCTCTAATATTTCTTTAATATATAAATTATTTCCTTTTTTTTCCAAACAACCACTATCAATGTACGTTTATATACTATTTATATACAAAACTTCTACGTTTATGTTATTGAACAAAAGATAAATCGAGTATATAGCATGTGCTGTAAGCCACGAATGACATCGTTAACCCAAAAAGAAGGGAAAAAAAAGCAAGAAAATTGCATATATTCATGCACACAGTTAAATAAAATTGTTTAATTAAGTAAATATGCATTATTTTAAAGTGGAAGGTATTTTTTCGTTCTTTTCGAGCTTTAAATTTTTCTATAACTTCATTGAAATCTGAAATGCTGATCGCCAAGTTTTTCTGAATAGAAAGCATCATTACTGTAAATATTTTCCGCTTTATTTTCTTTAGGTTACAGAAACACCTCTTTCCTCCGACAATATGCATTTTGTTAGCATTTCTTTGTATGAATATAAGGAACAAAAAGTACATTTTCAGTAACTACGTATTTTTGTCTGCTGTTCTACTATAAAGAAACATGAAATATAAGATTTGTTTCCTTCGAAAATTGAAAAAAAAAAATAGTTTAACATTCCAGCAATTTAGTCTAAAGAAGACAGATGAATATTGAAAGTGAATGATTTGAGATTAATTTTTTATGCTCTCCGCCGGAAATAGAACACGGAATCATGTGCACGAAAGACACAGAGCTAGGAATTAGACCAGTGGTATGATATTTTCTTCTTCGAGACTCGATCGCTCCCTCCCCAGAATAGGATATTTTTTTTATTTTAAAAATAAAATCTATCTTAAGAATTTTCACCCTTGTATTATAAATGTAAAATAAAATCTATTGACTTCGAACGACCGCCCTTCCCCAAACATTCAGCCTGGACCCGCCCCTGCTATCACCAGACACGTATTTTTTCTTGCGAGTTTCTGTTTTGTGAATAACTTCTTTCTTCCAAGCGTCTATATCTCACTCACCCTATCAATTGAGTCAAGCGCTGCCAAGCGGAGAAATTCGTAACTATTACAGAAGCTGACTATATACCAGTTGCGGACGAAAGAGCAATTGGAAGAGGGCAATACGGGAAGATAGCAGCGATGCAAGAGTAAATCCACTTCCCCATGTTAAGAGATAGGCGCTCGCTGCCATATGCTCAATGTTACTGCTTCCAGTGGCAATGCTCACTGCAACTAGAAATATAAATCACTCTCTTTCTCTCAGTTTTTTAAAATTGATTTTTTTAGAAATGCATCAATACTGTTTTGCGCTCAAGAGCAAAGGTTTTTTTTTTTTTTTTTTTACTGATACACTACTTTAATACTTAAAAATATCTTTAGTATTAAGAAAAATATCCGGTTGTACAACCATGCAACATGTAGTACCAGCCGCCGCTGATATAGGATATAATTGGGTAGTGCATATTACATTCTTAATCTACTAGTCATGCGGAGTACGTTGATATAGAACATATAGGTCAAGTTGTTCCATATATTTCCAACCCTGAAGGGGTGGGGTCATTTGAGGGCAAGGAATTGAAACCTGTTTTGAAATTTGCTCGACAAACCCTTTCAGGAAATATATATAGGTTATCCCCAGATTCAAGGCTCAACTTTGAAGTCATCCCTAGCTAGTCCTAAGTCGTTAAATTGAAACACCCACTCCTATTCTCGAGTATTGAGTTACCAGATGTGTAGAAAGCAATTCAATAAGAAGAAGAAAAAAAAAAACTTTTTTTTTAAAATTAAAGATCATCCTTTTCCAAAAGTTCTATTGAATCATTTCTTCTTTCTAAGAATAATCACATTCGAAAATATCTTCTGGGTTATACACTATATTTCCATACGTAACCCTAAAGAACTTTTAATATGATTGTATAATTAGAGTATCTAAATTTATAATTATATCCTAAATTTATTATTGTTTGGCTGCGTAAGTATACTTTTTGAAACCGCTGTTACGAAGAGGATGAGATAGTCTGTGATAATGTGTATACATTCCATTAATCGTATTAACACTCACGATTCAAGTGTTAAGCACAATTATACACCATAAGCTGTTTGTTTTTCTAGATGATGATGATGATAATAATTTAGAAGTAAATGCTATTCACATTCTATGCATGACACTTTTTGCTACTATTATTATGATGGACTTCATAGTTAATTCATTATTATTGTGTGAAAATATGAATTGGAACAGCTTTAAAATATATACTTCAATAATACCACAAAATGTTTTTATATTTGTACAGTTGGCAGCAAAAATTCATACCCATCCTATATAAACACAGGTTCTTCATCAAAGAATGGGTAAATTTTTGTACGTGAATAAAAGAGCTGTTTAATATTTTACAATGTAATAAACTGTAACATTAGGGATTGTCTATTAACAGCTGTCCAAACTAATCATACGCCCTTAGTCCCAGCATACACATCTACACAAAATCAAATTTCAATAAAACTTGACACGAATTCTCATTTTTATATAAGCATAAGGTTTCTATAAACATTCTGGTTCACATGCTCATATTGTTCTGATGTGCTGATTAGCGGCGACGGCAGAGGGCAAGCCTTTTCCAACTCCAGATATGCTATATTGTAATATATGCCAAGTAATATAAAAATTATCATTTTTGGCATACGAAAAAAATAGCTCCACCCTCTCCCCCCAAAAAAGGCTGTCGTCGCCACTGATGGTGTTTCTTTTCGAAGCTAGAAACAAATCTTCCGTTGCACTCGAAACAAAGCACACACACAATGTCCCTTTTTCCCTGATGATTAACTATTTTGGAAATTGGTAATGAGCCTAAAGGAACTTTTGACATTGAGCCTCAAAATCTGCAACAGCTGCTATCCCTAATGTGCAAGTTACACTTGTATAAGAAATTTTTAAATAATTTCCAGAACTTTACCATTCTTGTATAATTAATTTCGGAATGAATAAATAAATTTGCATACGGTTTTCTGTTACTTTTCAGAGAATTACGCTGTCTATAAGTAAAAAAAGAAGACAATTTAAAAAGGTCCACTCGTTCCCAAATTACTGACCGAAGAATATTATAGGGTGGTGTGCCTTTTTCTACTGTACTAGCAATATATGTGAATTATGGTCATACCTTATTGAAGTATGTATATAAGAAAGATGTTCCAACTACATAGTTTTTTTCTGTAGAGCCTGAATGAGAGATTTTTCCCATGTTTTTTCTTATATACATGCAAAGATTGCTTACATATTAGCAATCTCGGTACAAAATACATCAACGTGTTTACCATCTTTATATAAGAAAAGTGATTCTAAGAACTTGTTTGGTGCTATACAAAGGGAAAATACGAGTTTGTCATTTAAAAAAAAAGATCATGTCACTTCATTATGTAATTCATGTTCATTATCTCGAAAGAATTTCTTCAGAAGAATGTAATCACCATCGAGGGATCTGAACTTCCAGTGAAGCATTGTGATCAGAAACTTTTTTTTTTTTCAATATATTACAAATATTCATAACATACCATGAAGCTTGTTATTACTTTTAGAAAGTAAATAAAGTTTTAAATAAATATTGTAAACTAGTTTTATTTTAAAAAATCCTCTACATTTATAACCTTAAAACAATTTGTGAACCATATTAAGCCAACACCCTCTTTACACTGGTTTAAAATATGTAAAATACTTCAACAGAGTGACCAGAGTGGCCAAAGATTGGGAAATTTGTTTTTGTTCTACAATACAGTTTCTCAAACTGTTTTCTAGTAGGGACCACTTTTATTAGTCAGAATATTCTACGGACCTTCGAAAGGAACTTTAGCATATCGTTTTAAAATTATGTTTTTGAGCATATACTAGCATACATATAGTTTCGAAATAGCACTAACCCCTAGAGTACTAAGATGGGGCCAATTTGACCCGAGAGACATTTTGTCGTTTTTTGTGCGTTAAAAAAATGTATGCTGAAATGATGATCTAGGAATTCTTCTATACGTGTCACTTTAATAATTTTGTATACTTACTTGTCCCTACTTCAGTAAAAATCTTGTCACTGGAAATAGACAGATGTTAATGGTAATTCACTTGCGATTTTTTCAGTCTTTTTTTTTCTCTTCATTACCAGACGGCGGAAATGAGTACTAAAAACACTGCCCCAAATCGCATTTATGTCTCCTTTATCTAAATTGAGTGCGAGTTTCTCCTTATGAATGTAATAAGTCTCTTTAATTTTTCGTTCAGTTGTTGTTTTTGCTTTTTCTATTAAACATGAATGAACAATGTTATGGTTATTGTCTTTGAGATGTGATGTCAATCCGGGTAACTGTTGTAAACTACAAGATTTGGATGTGCGAATGTGCTCAGCTATTCTGGTACAAATATTCCTTTCTGTTTGACCTATATATATTTGGTCACATTGAAATTTAATCCGATAGACACCGCTACTTTGATGAGGATCAGTAAAAAGTGCTTATTATTATTATTATTATTATTATTTTATTTTATTTTATTTTATTTTTTATTTTTTTTTTGAATTTTTATTTGTTATATGGATTTAGGAGGTGATATATTTTTCTATGGATTTAGGCGGAACTTCTGAGACCTTGATGTTATATTTATACAATACCTTCTTGATTTTTGCCAAAATATGTGGGACCAGAGGGACAACAATCCATTTGTTAGCCTCGGCAATTGTTGTTGATTGATAGTGGGTGCCGAGGATCTCCTGTAACCACTTCAGTAATAAAGACTTCTGAAAACCATTTTGTTGTCCAATTTTAATTAAATATTGAATTTCTTGGTTGAGGCCACCAGATAGATCCGAAAATAGCAAGGCTCTCCTCAAAACGTTTTTCCAAATCTTCAATTTCAAGTGAATTACCATTAACAACTGTCTGTTTTCACTAACAAGATGATCTTTATTTCGCATGCTTTTCAAAATCCTTTTTACCATTTCTACCCATTCATATTTTTTTTCCCTATGTTTTAATCCTTTTCGAAGTGTGCCTAGGCTAAGGACCATGTTCTTTGAGAGTACTTCCTAGAGGAGTGGTTTGTTTCTTGCGTTGAGTATAAGCCTTTTACTTACTTCTCTAATTATCATCACCGCTCGCAATAGTGACAACTACGTCTGTTTACACTACCAGAGGTGAAATTTGACTTCACCAGTCCACACCACACTTTTTTCCAACTCTGGTGCTCTTCCAACTTGGTGAGTCACTTTTCAGCAAACTGCAAGTTGAATATCTTAATTCAACCTGTTGGAGAGTCCCGGATGATACGGTTTCAATGATGATATGGTATGTTCTGGGAATTGTCAACGATGCGGACGGACGGCGTGATTTGGATTTATGGAGTAATGACGCTAACATTGCTGTATCCCTCATTCGCTAACGCCTCCATCCGCTGCGATCCTGAGAGAATCCAAGACAATCAAACTCAAGAAAAAGGTTAATTTGTTTACTCCGGGTTATTCCCAGAATACCCCCCCCCCAGAAAAGGCTACTGAGGGTAGCACCGGAAAAGATCAGTCTCTTTAGTCTTACATAGTTGTTCTAGTGCCTTATAACTTAAATAGTGTCCGAGAATTACACCAAAACAAATGGAACTTCAGTATTATAAATAGGATTCACTAATACGAACTTTAAAATGAGATAGAATGAATACAAGTGATATTTCTGTGAAAAGCAATCAATGACATTATATTTTGAAGATAATGTCGCTAAAATAAGTGTATTCCTCTCTTTTGCTGGAAAGGTTCACATACAGTACGCAGTAAAATTCGCAATGGTGTGTTTTCAATGTTCCCTTTCATTTGACGAATTGTTCATGGCTTATTCTCATATACCTGAGATAATCCCTTAGAAAATAATCAAAATAATCAAGGGGGGGAAGAGATAACATGATCTGCGCGGCGGGTTCATATAATCATTTCCGGCCACAACGCATCCGAGGAACTTTTCGCGCAATAAATCTACAGTAATATGGTAAATTCGAATAAGCTCTTGTGTTGTTGAATTCCGTATATCTCCGTTAATTTGCCACAGATTATTAAACACAGCTGTCTCAGTTTAATCAATCCAGTCAGTGCTGCCAGAACACAGTTTCAAACTTCTGACGTTATTATTGGAAAAACCTATACATGATCCAAACGAATTTAACCTATATTTTTTTGTTAATGTAAGCAAATAATGCATTATTTAACTAACAAATAGAAAACTGGTACTTCCACTGTGCTGAATTATAATTTAAAAGGGAGACAGTTTTGATAACTTACTGCTATTATTTTCAATCCATTGGAAAGAAAAATCGCTGGAGATGAACACTCTATTGAAGCAATTGAAGCACCCCGTCGAACAACGAAATATGTTACATTTTAGTGTTTTCGAGAAAAACTTGGAGTACATTGCAGGAGTGCAATAGGATAAAATAAAACCAGGTCAAGCACATTGTGAATGGTTGAACAATACCTGATCTGATGAGTGGTTAATTTGTAGTCTTGAGCAGCATAGCAGGCCGCGAAAAAGATCGCCCCTGGAACAACGATATACATACAGGATGTTAATGAACTATACCGACAAACTGTAAGAGGTGATTCCTCACATCAAAATAAGAGAAAAAGTTCATATGGACCTATGGCGAAAAGTGTATAGTTTCAGAGCTAGGGTTGTCCAAAATCGCGAAAAAGACAAATTTCAATAGGTCCTATTTCAAATTCCAGAAACTGTGGATGGTATCAGCGTAAAGGAAGCCATACATACACAGTCCTAAAATACATGTTTCATTAATGTTCAATGGTGTACAGAGTACTCCATGCAGGGTGAAATTCCCAGACATGCCATCAACCGCGTTTGAAATATGCTCTGATTTTATGATTGGTCTAAAATACGCAACAGGTAAGTCTTGACAACAATGGACATCCAATGCTTCGGAGGAAAGGCGGAAGTGTCAGGAACAGGAAATTCCATGTTTCTTTGTGTTCGAAATAAAGTGTGATGATATGTATTTCGTCACAGTATATTTCATGTTTCCTTCACTTATAAGCATGATAGAAAACATTGCAGCATGCGTTTTCCCGAGTACGAGAGACCGTGCTACTGATGATCCTTAACACTTCCAACATCGCGCCAAAGGATTCTGTGTTCACTGCTATCAAGGGTTATCGTTTGCCTGCTTTGGACCAATCATAAAGTCTGAGCATATCTCAAAATTCGGTTGATGGAAGATCTGGGAATTTCACCCTGCAGGGAATACTCAGTACACCCATTGAACATTAATGGAATATGCATTTTTGGATTGAGTATGCGTGACTTCCTTTACGCTGAGAAGGACCACCATCCACAGTCTCTCGAATTCGAAATAGGGTCTCTTCAAATTTGACTTTTTCGCGTTTTTGGACAGCCCTAGCTCTGAAACTATGCACTTTTCGCCATAGGTCCATATGGACTTTTTCTCTTATTTTGATGCAAGGAATCACCTCTTACAGTTCGTCGGTATAGTTCATTAACACCCCGTATATGCATAACTACAGTGCAGTACGGAAAGTTAATGTGTTTTTGAAAAACCTGTAATAGATACACAACACCCACTGAACGTATCAACATGTGGCAAGGTACGCTGATACCAGTTCCTGAACTACAATACAAAAGTAGTGGTTCGATGACGTCACAACACACACTTTACTCTGGAAAAAAGTCTCATGCAGTTCTTGACACACAATAAAGACAGAGCTCGGGTACACTCTGACAAGTTACTCTGATGCCAGACCGGTAACCAAAATAAAACTACACCTTTTGTCACCGCTAAAAAAACAGGTATACTACTTTACAAATTTCAAACGACCTCCATTTTGTAATACTTTGCTGGATCGTGATGATTTTCATACTAAACTCAGTTCTTGTAAATACCAAGTTTTTGAACAAATTTGGTTTCAATCGATTATTAATTGTGGCAATTATGAATTGCTGAACTCCTCAAAGGGCCGCCATTTTTATTATTTTAATCCAAACTTTTTGGTTCACGAACCTCTCAAGACATACATACAACCAATTTTTCTCTCAGGTTTGGTTTACTTTATCTTACAGTTTCTTGCACTTGTTTTATGGTTCCAATTTGATATATATCGTTATTCCACTCACCTTCGTTGGGTGACATTTTGCCCTGATATTCTTGTCTCTTCCACTTCTGAGTGCTTCCCCTGCATCCCTTCACTTTCAACTTGTCCCGTTCTTTCATGCAGACACGTTTTTTTTTACGTTTCTTGCTTCTATTACTCCGACGAACGTGGCTAGCTGCCATTGCCGTCCGCCATCATGCTTTAACATATACAGTTGTCCCGGTCAGAATCCACTTTGGCAGCACGCCAGTGCCACCTCGTGGTCAAGGTGGCCACCAAACTTTCAATATATGTCCGGTATGTTCGGTAGAGCATAATTCCACTGATAACTCAGAATTATCCAAGATGTCACATGTATCGTTGTTCGGCGAAGTGCTTCAATTCTTATACCGATTTTGGAATGGAACCAATAGCAGTAGGTTAATGAAATCGTCCTCAGTTTAACCATGTCGGTCCCGGCGTCCCCCACAAGGGACACAAAATATGACGAAATTATTATTTCTTTACAACTTTAAAATCAGACTGGCAACATTGATCACAGTTGGATCATCCCCTGTAAACAGTTTCCAATGTTGCCAGTCTGATTTTTAAAGTTGTAAAAAGATAATAATTTCGTCATATTTTGTGTCCCCTGTGGGGGGACACTGGGACCGACATGCTTAAATAATAATACAATGCAGTGTTAACTATCAATTTGCTATTTATCTCTGCACTGCACTGTTTTAATTTTTTTTAAAAATAGACTTACAGTCCGATAATAAGGTCAGAATCTAAAACATAAAACTACGAATAAACTCAAAATTATTTGTGTGAATTATTTTATTTACATACTGTACAGTACATTTTTTTCTTCCTTGATCATAATGTGAATAACAATTCTAATGCTTGATACAATGAAAATCTTAAAAACTTAGTCACAAAACAATGAGAACGATTTCCATTTTTTAAAAAAAGCTCTTAATGTCATTATAAGAAAAAAAGGTCTAAAGCATATTTATTATGTACAAAATAGTAATTTGAGTGAGTTTTCCGTCTTGGAAATAAAATATACATCAAACCAATGATATGGAAATCATTCACATTACATTAAGTCATTACTAAATAATTGTTGTACTTTTTGTCACAAGTCATTGACCATTATTGTTGTTGTTACCACGTTTTGTCACGACTAGCTTTCGTTATGCAATATTTACAACTATATTAACTTCCCAACAATTCATTTTCTCATATTCGCAGACTTTTTCATTTTCAATACTCACTACAAAAATAAACCTCTAAAATCACTGCAAACCGCAAGTGTTTTTTTTCTTTCGTTTTTTTTCTATACAACTACTTCAAAAAATATCGTTTTGTTAATACTAGCACACAGCTTGTCATGTTCACACTAATCATAGAAGCGGATAGTAAAGACCATACGCTAGAAAGAACACTAAGATTGAAACTGTTTGGCAAAGAAATTGTGAATCTAGAAGCGTTCGTCAGATTATGTATTACTTCTTGTGTAAGTAGAGTGTCGTTCTCATATTAGGATTTAAAGTGTTATTTTAAGCTTAGAATTTGTTCTGTTCATTTCTAAAGAAACTACAAATCTAAGGTAATTAGGAGGAAAATAACTTGATTAGAGTACTGAGAAATGAATACAGGGTGCACCGGTATCTAAAAGGACTTTACAATTTTCAAAACTTATATTGACTTACTTCTTTAGCTTACAGACATGGTTTTGGTGTCATTTTGTAGCAAAATACATTTTTTTTAACTTTATACTTAAAGAGCTTCAATGTGACTTCCATTGGCAATGCGGAACCATTCCATCTGAAGTCTCACTTGCTCTATAAAGTTTTCAGACGTTCGGGGATGACCTGAAGATTTGTTGTGTCTTAACCGAACATCTAATTTCAATAAAACGCTTATGCCACTGATAAATAGTAGACCTACTGGGAGGATCTTTACGATACTTTGTACGAAAATTACGTTGCATAGTCGTCGCAGACTTGGAATGTTCAAACCAAAACACACAGCTAGCACGCTCGGAACCAGTAAAGGCAGCCAGCCATTTATGCTGCAACTGTCGCTAGCGCTTGCGGTGGCTTGTTTCTGAACTAATGTACTACGTGAGTCAAAACTTGATATATTTTGCTACAAAACGACACAGAAACCATGTCTGTAAGATAAATGGGTAATAGTATACAACAGTACCTCATCTGCGTTTCTTATGTGTTCCATTACCACTTCTACATGAAATAAAATCATTTTTATACGTAGTACAACAGTAAGAAGCATCCACGTGCACGTGACATGCGATATGTGTTTCAAACCCCCCACATATACTCATACACTACGTACAAGGGCACATTATTATTCTTCGCATACCATAAAACACAACGAAACGAAACGCAAACCGACGTACATTTTATTTTATATTACTCAGTAATTAAATGAAAGTCGCCTTGTTACCTCGTTTTCAAGTTCCTAGATCCTCAATGAATAATCCGTAAAAGACTGCACTTCGTGAGTCCTCGCTAAATGATGAGGTACTGTGGTATACTATATCCGATAAATGAATTAATTAATATGAGTTTTCAAAGTTGTGAAGTCGTTTTTGATACAAACTGTATAACTGGTACTCATACACTTAGAAAAAAAAAGTTCTATTTACAGATAAGAAAAATTACTGTTACATTGCATCCTGGAAACAAATGTAAAAAAGAACGGTTTAAAGGCATCACTAGCATCTTTATCAATGTATCTACAAACAGTATCTATCAACTTGTTCGCAACGTAGCGGCTAGAGATGTCTTGAAATCATTCGCTTTGATATTTATTTCCAAGATGCACGGTAAGAATAGTGTTTTTTTTTTCTTTCTTCACAAAATATAAAATGCACATCCCTAGCGAAGTAGCTCAAGTGGTAGAGGGTTGGCTTCGCATTCAGGAGGTCGTGGATTCGATTTCCACTGCCGACCATCCTGGCTGGAGTTTTTCCAGGGTTTTCCTCAGTCCTACCAGGCAAATGCCGGGATAGCACCTACTGGAAAGGCCCTGGCCGATTCCTTTCCAAATTCTTTCCATTGTTGTTGTTGTTAGATATCTAGTATAAAAAAATGGCCCCTGAGCTGTATTTGGTGATTGTTAAACAAATAACTAAATAAATTAGTTTGGAAATTAACGTAGGCTACAAATGATAGACAAATCAATCATTGCCACTGATAAGACAAGGAAATGTACAATGCAGTTCATATATTTTATTAAAGATGATCAGATATGTTAATTCATTTTTCATTATATTCAGCCTGTGCCTAACTTATAGGAATAGTTAGGGTACTGTTTCACAGGAAGTTATGAGAGACATGGTAAAAAAGTATGATTGATGATGAGAATCACAATTCTGGAAGTGTTTCATGGAATGTAGGAAGCGTGCTTTACCCACTCGGAAACCAGGTAACATGATGACATCACAGAACGTGAAGAAATAGTCATCTGAGAAATTTATTTAAATGGAATTACCTATACATGAGACGAATCCTGCAGGTTTTCCTTTTAATTTCGATTTTTGATTTTTTCCCCCCTCATTTCTTCAAAACCACGAGGATAAACCCCATGCAGGTTTGAAATGTCACTGTTCTTTACAAATGGAAATGCAATAAATATGTACAGTTTTGCTTTTAATAATAATAATAATAATAATAATAATAATAATAATAATAATAATAATAATAATAATTATTATTATTATTATTATTATTATTGTCTTTAAAGTCATATCCTGGCAGCCGTGCGTACAAGATTTTAATATTTTGATTTGAAACAAAGATCCCACTATGCATAGTCCAATTCTGTTTTAACAGACATAAAATTAAAATAAATTCCATGTCTTTAAACTCTAAATAGTTAAATTGAACACATATTTTCATTTCTTTTTTAAATTTTAGCCCATGTCAATAGGGCCGAGAGGGATATGGTTCTTGTGTTTACTTTCAGATGTACTTTTAAAAACTTGGAATCTAAGTTTTACGTCCCACCGTTATGCTGGCTAGGCTAAAGGAGACGTGATGATGAGGATGAATGAAATGGTGGAATGAAGAAAGTGGGAGGAAATGGGAGAACCCCGAAAAAAAAACTCACGCACACGGTTTTCGTCCACTACTAAGCACACTTGGCGCGATCTGGGATCAAATCAAAGACCTCATGCACCAGAGGTGAACATTCTACCACTTTGCCACCGCGGCCCGCGGATGCACTTTGATTTGTCACATTTTATGTATCCTATTTCTCCACATTCATTGAAAATGCAATTGCCTTATAAATAATATCCGCTTTACATGTATTGTCCTTTTACTTTTGAATTCAATCAATCGTTTAGTTGAAGTTTCGTAAGTAGGTTAACGAGGTAGGGTAACTTCTTCTAAAGTAACGTTAATCATGTCTAAACATTCACTCATCGTTGGCACTTTGTCTTCGTTATTTTATGCATTATCTACATGAATGTAACAAATCACAAGTGGATTTGCTATTCAAGTGAATTGTGATTGACGTATGCTATTCAATATAGAATGTACTTCCTACTGAATAGTCACGCATTTTACTTGATACAAACACACTGCTTAAATGAACCTGAAGGGTATGTAGGCAACAATTTGTCTTTCAACGTTAAAAAAGTTGGGTTGAATCATTCATTTGAGCCTTCAAGTGCTTGAATTCCTTAGCTCCTTATTTCTCCTCCGCTTTACACGAACTACAGAAATCAAATCCATAATTCAATGTTGGAGGAATTGGTGAAAGAGCTCCAAGTCCATAAGCTCACCTGACCTGGGATTATTGCAGCAGAGATGATGTTCTATCACCAAGTTCCAGTGGCTCTTACGAACTACAGGATGGAGCAGAGGAAACGCATGTTTTTTAAACCGCTAATACTTGGCGACGAGTAGGATACTGGTTTTGAGCGACCGTTGATAGCCACCTCACACACAATTTTTAGTTTTCATATACCTAAGCTGGCACTCATTCGTTGTAACTGTGTATTTACATTGCTAAAATTGTATGTAAAACCTTGGATATCTTAACCATGAAATGAATGAATTGGCTGGATATTTATGAGAATTTGTTTGTTCGATTTCCCATCTCTTTCCAGCACCAAGGCAATACATGAATCTACAACTTAACATGGGATCCGAATATGTGACTCCATCAGACAAAGGAAGAAGAAGAAAGAAGTGGAAAGGGCGACAATGAAGTGTTCGCATTATGTTTAAATGGAATACGAAGAGCAGTCAAAAAGTTTATTATCACAATATAGGTAGACACTTCACTTAATCGCCTTCCAAATAGGCTCCTTGAGAACATACACACATTTGCTCCAGTGCTCCTGCTATTGCTGGAAACAACGCTGAAAGTTCTGTTTTGGAATGTTCCGAAGTTCAGCTGTTGCGTTGGTTTGGACCGTCTTCTGTGCTTACCTTTGAGGTCCTTTTTGATCTTGGGTAAGAGCCAGAAATCAGCTGGTTCTAAATCCGTTGAGTAGGGAGGCTGGTAGAGGAAGGTTTCTGACTCTTCATCAAGACCAAAAACGGCCTCAAAGGTAACCGTTTTCCCACTGTAGAAGACTTCTGAACTTCAGAACATACGAAAACAGAACTTTCAGCGTTGTTTCCAGCAATGGCAGGAACAAGTTTGTGTGTTCTCAAGGAGCCTATTTGGAAGATGATTAACTGAATGTGTACCTATATTGTGATAATAAATAGTTACAACGAAATTCCGGGAAATTTTTGACTGTCCCTCGTATATGACAGTCACTTATGCCAGACCATTCTTCAAATGATGATAAAAGAGAAGACAAGGTCCGAACTGCATACTTACAAATAAAGACCAGGAGGTACTAAATAGGAAGAGAGAATTGGGATGTAATGAGAAAAAAGAACCATCACACACAAAATGCTTGCTTGTGCTAGTATTATCAAAACTTCCGTTTCATTTCTTCAAATGAAACAGACCTACTTCTAATCTACGAATCCCTTCAACAACAGGCTCTGTTATCAGTCAGTTAAGTGCATGATTCATTTACTTACAATGCTATGACGCAGTGAAATTACTGAAACAAAAAAACAAAAATGTCACTTACAAAACATAAGGCTTTTGGCAACGAAACAAATATATATACTGGGTAAAGTTTGTATTCAACCTAACACCCGGCCGGTGATAATCTCGATCGTAGATGTAACGGTTCAGGATTACCGATAATGTGAATCTTCAAGCAAGGTTGATTTCTTACGAATTTGTACTGACGGAGGCGAGTAACTGAGAAGTCTTACAATCAAGACTACCATTGTCTACCGGTCGAATGTTTGGGTGAATACAATCTTTATTAGTATTACATTTTCATCCTATGAATGCATTATGATATACGGTATGTTTTAAGTATTCCCATTACAACCTTGAGAAGTGACTCTGCCACTAAAATAATCCAAAAATCTATGTGAAGAAATGTTGACCTCGGTTTTGTTTTTGCGTAATGAGTCTGGCAGTTCGTGGGAAGATGAACTTCGATACCACTCAACATAAATACTTATGCTTTACAGGACGCGGTGTGGAAAATTTCATGGCAAGTCCTACTTGGACCAGTCAACAGAAAGTTTGGAATACTGCGCAAGAGATTTTTAATTTTGATATTTATTCGAACTCCTCTACCCCGTTGGAGAACTTCTTTCTCAAAGATTCTGAAACTGATTTTATATTGATTTGCATGCACTCATATATAAGTATATATTAATAAAAATGTGTTAATTTATCTTAAGTGCGTTTTATCGTACCCTTAACTGATAATTTCGACTTCGACATCTTCTTCAGGATTAATTGTATTCGGTGAAAAAATCGAACTGCTTACCTGGATCACATACCTTCACTTTCTTCTTAGACTCCGGTTTTATCTTAAAAGTAAAGAAATAGCCTAGGGACCTCTATGATTCCCAGTTTCATCATAAATTTACAAATTTAAAAAAAAAAAAAAAAAAAAAGATTAGAATGGTTCTAGAATTATAGCAATTAAGTATTTATCTTTTCTCGCCTAATATATTTCTAAAAAGATAAATTTTTAAAGAAGTTCTAGAACTAATCTCATCATAAATTTTGAAAACGGTAAGTATTTGAACTAGTTCTGCAACTATTCTCCTCATACACATTTCTGGATTCTACAGATTTAGGACACAACAAAGAAGTGTACGTATATACAGTCTATGTCTACAGTTTTAAGCAGGGGTAAAAGTGAATCTGAAAAGGTAGGGGAACGGTATGTAGCGGCATGACGTCATGCCATCCCCACATTTTTGCCCATTGTAATTTCTTAGGAACTGGGGGGACGCCATATTTTTTGGAGGTGGGGGGACGGCGTCCGCCCGCACATTTACCCCTGGTTTTAAGATAATCTAAGAATATGAAGGTATTTGACACAGATAAGTAGATTTTAAGTTTTCATTCTGATATAATTAACCCAGAAATCGTCTTCAGTACCAATGAAACTCGAAATTATCGGTCATTAAGAATAAGATAAAAACACACTTAAGGTAAGTTAACCCCATTTTTATTAATATATCTTAAAATTGAGTATTATTAATTAATTTCAAACATTCTAATGACAAGCTCAGGGATTCTAATTACCATTCTACTTATAGGTTTATGCAATTTCTGAATACCACTAGCACTTTCCCTAGAGTCTTGATCACGGAAGATAAAAACAAGGAAAGAAAGATAAAAATATCAGAAAAATAAAACTGGAGAACTTCAAGTGTTCATGCAATTGAAAGGATGTTCCATAAGTAACGCAACTTTTAAAATACCCGCTATTTCTGTTCTGGTAAGTTGACAACACTGAACGTCACTCGATTTTCATCTGTTGTTTTTGTAGTTAGTCGCCACGGAGTGCCGAATAGCTCATGATCGTCATCTGTTTTCTGTACGGGTAGGAATGGAAAAAAATGAAATCTTTTTGTTTTACGTCCCACTGTTATGCCGGTTAGGCTAAAGGAGACGGTGATGATGAGAGAGGAGTTACGTGGTGGAATGAAGAAAGTGGGAGGAAACTGAACCCCGAGGACGGTGTTTGTCCACCACAAAGTCCACACGGCGCGAGCTGGGATCGAACTTGGAACCCCAAGTACCAGAGGTGAACGCTCTATCACTGAGCCATCGCGCCCCCCACGGGTAGGAATGGAGTGCTTCACGTCATTTGTAATACGTTTTCACTATGATAACACGCTGATCAAAATGCATTATGCTCATTTGACGTACGATCTTTGGTTTTGATAAAGCGTCGCTAGCACTGCTCTACTTTGATGCTCTTATTTTTCCTTCTCTTTATTTTATCCTCCAACCAAGACTCCAGGAGAAAGTCGAAAGCTCGAACTGCAAGTGGTATTCAAGAATTGCATTAGCCTATAAGTAGAATCACTATTAGTTAGATCATATATACACGAAATCATTATATATATATATATGATGATATAATAGTGATTCTACTTATAGGTTAATGCAATTCTTGAATACCACTTACACTTCCGAGCTTTCCACTTTCTCCTGTAGCCTCAAAGTTCATATTCCCACATAATGCAAAACTTGTAACTGAGAAACGAAACTGGCTTCGAGTTTTCATCCCATTTTTTTAAAGCTTATTTACTTGTGTAGAATCACCTCCCAAGCTTTGTAATAAGAATCACCTCCCACTATGTATGTTTATACCTATGTCAAAAGCAAAATAAAAATATTCTGATATATACACACACATATTATGGTTTACTGCGCTATCGCAGTACACAGAAAAAAAAATATATGTGAAAATACATTATTTACAACTGCACTATGAAGATAGAGGGAAAAAACAGAAGATATGGAGTGTTTATCTACAAATCGGGCACAAACTGAAGAAATGTTGCACACTAAGTTTATGTTGCATATTACCGGTGATGGGCAAAAAGAACCACACAGAACAAATAGAATACCAATCAACCAACCAAAAGTTCAAAGTGTTTCGGTTTCCTTTCTAATACACTATTGCAATGGGTTCTCTGACTCGGCGGTGTAGCTCTTCACTCGTGAAAACCAAAAAGGTGGGAATTTGTTACTTACAAGGTCAAAGGTAGTTGTACTTTCTTGGCCATTTCTGTATTTCGTCAGAACAGAATAAAGTTGCCAGGTTAACTGAATGTTGATCTTGTTTTTGTATGGATGGATCTGCAGTTCCTTAAAAAATAGAAATAATAAACTGTATTAACGTGCTGAGAATAGCTGAAAGCCAAATAATAATAATAATAATAAAATGAAATTTTTAAGTTTTACGTTCCACGATAATGCCGGATAGACTAAAGGGGATAGTGTTGATGAGAAATGAATGAAATGTTGGAATGAAGAAAGTGGGAGGAAACAGAACCCCGAGAAAACCCACGCACACGGTTTGTTTACCACAAAGATCACTTGCTGCGAGCTGGGATCGAACCAAGGACCCTATGCATCAGAGGTGAACGCTCTACCACTAAACTATCGCTACGCCAATACAATTATTATTATTATTATTATTATTAAATGAATTATGAAGAGAAAAGAACAATGGAACAAGCTGCACATCAGCTTCCCTTCTTTCCTGAAGATACTGCAGAAATTAAGTAAAATACAATAGTTTTCTGCTTAATATTCTAATAATTACACGATTCTACTGAGTAAACTGGTCAACGCTCTTCATTCTTGGTCAGTTTATATATGGCTGTGACGTCATAATTGATTTGAAGACTAATTTTTTGACAATTTGGAACATATCGACAACACAGACTGTTTCACTAAGTAGTAATTTTTAGTGTAGGGTTTTAGCCTGTAAAAGCAGCGGTCTCAATACAAAAAACATGTGTGTACGCGGAATAAAAACGGGTTTGGAATATTTTAAATAGATTATCTCTGGCTCTCAAGAAAACAATGCGAATTCAATTATATGCATCACAAGCATGCTCATATTTGTTTGTTTTTAGAAAGTGAATTTGCGTTTTGTCAACCATCCATTATAGAAATCTCTCTGTTTTACAGATTTAACTCATGTTCTTGATATGATGAAGCTTTATGTTATATAAGGGCACACATTATAAGAGGGTTATCCAGAAACTAAAGAACGTTTTGGCATGGTTAAATAAAAACAAAAGATATCAGCACAAAACTTTACTTACAAGTGACCTTACTCTACTTTTCTATGTAAAAGCCATAGTTGTCAAGACACTTGTTATAACATGAGGCCAGTTTTTCAATGCCGATGTTATCTCTCGCCAAAGATTTGAGCCAGGCTATCTATCACTGCTTGCTTGAGTTCCTTATCATTCGAGAACAGTTTTCCACTCCAAAATTCCTTAATTTTCGGGAGTATGTAAAAATTACTTGCTGCCAAGACAGGGCTGTAAACAGGATGACCAAAGATTTTCCTCTTTTGGACGTTGAAGTTCCTGCTTTTTTTTCGTACTGATGCATGAGGCCGGGCATTGTCATGGAACAACAACACTTTTGTCGATTCCACGTCTCTTGTTTTGGATGGCGCGTTGAAATCGTTGGAGAGTTTCACAATAACTTTTGAGTTTATTGTTGCTCCTCTTGGCATGAACTCCGTACTTCACAATGGCGCCGGCATTTTGAATCACTGCAAAACCAAGTAGCGTGACCGCACAGCATTAAGGGGACAGACTACTAAATATTTATCAAAAACTAACAATTTTTCTTTTGACAGTTTTTCGTAAGTGGAAAGAGATAATGAAATGTAACTTACCTCAGTAATAGATAATGCTATTCTACACCCGAAAATACGAATCGGAAGAATTTTCATTGTTGTAATCCATAGAAATTACAGTGTGACCAGAATTTGACTTACCCAAAAATCTAGGTTATGGCAGCGACTAGAAAAATGAACTCAACGGCAATTAATGACTTATGATACTGTCTGTGCTCCTTGTTAACTACTTTTTAAATAATATTTGTATTTATTTTGTAACAAAGAGTACAAAATAAATAATTTTGCAGTGTTACTGTTTATCTGCAGTGTTACTGTTCATCACAGCGACCCCGAAAACTATGGATTCGACACCCACATCGGCTATTTTCAATCATTTTTTTATAAATCTCCTTTCCCCTCTTCTAAGTTGCGGGCCTGAAATTTTATTTAAACAGTATCGGAAGTGTTACTATTAATCTCAGCAACCAAGAAAACTATGGATTTGGCACTAATATCGGTCATTATTGATCATTTTATGTATCTCCCGTCCCCTTTCCCCTGTTGCAATGCTGAATTTGAATTTAAGCTTCATCGGAAATGTCATTGTTCATCTCAGCAACTCCGAAAACTAAGCGTTCGACACTAAGATCGGTAATTTTCAATATATATTCGCACTTCCTTCCTCCAAGTTGCACTTTCAAAGTGAAATGGTAAAATCCATTTCAGGCCCGAATCTCATCTATGTTGAAATTTTTTATCGAGATCAGTCTGGTGGTTCAAGAGTTGTTAAGTTACAAGTATAGTCACTTTCATTTTTATATATGTAGATAATTTGTCGCACTAGAAAACTGGTATTTGTTTGTATATTAAATAATAGTAATTATATGTTTTAGTGCATGAGTATTAGTGAGATTTGCCTACTGCTCTTTCTTTTAAGAAGTAATTTGGTTAAAATTAACAAAAATTCTCGAGATCAAAGAGCACATTAAGAACTCAGTTTCATTCAAGAGCCCTATTTGTTGCAACAGAAACGCTTCATGATGGTAGATGTGTATGTAATTGTAAAAGACCTGTAATTAATGCACAACCAGGAGTAAACGACTAAAAGCCACATAAAGGAAACGAATGCTATTAAATCTCAAGAATAATTACAACAGTTTTATTTTCGAATGCTTCTTTTTTTTTTAGATATTCACAATATTGAAATTTCTCAACTTACATTTTTGACGAGTTCGAAAAAAAAAACTGTTTCATTACTAGTAAAACTAACCTAATACAAAGATTTTTGTTATTTTCCCAATTTTTCCGGAAAGAAACCGGAAAAAAAAAGTTTTTTACCAGCCGGTTCAAAATTTCCGGAAATTTTACAACACTAGTCGCAATGTCAGTTTCATTCGTTCGACCCGGCAGAAGTTCGCCGATAATTCACGAAGTGATCCACACACACATGAGGGTAAATGTAGTATTCTTCCCGTGCGAAGAGAGGAGAATACTAAATAATTACACGGGAAAATGTTAAGCTTTGATCGTTAATATCCGCAAACTTTTGAAAACCATGAAAAAAATGCAGCCGGAACTGTTAAGCACCCTCACAACTTCTTTTTCTTAATTTTCGCAATCGTATCTATATTGGTTTTGATTTCTCTGTAATTCGTAGATCTATGCGTGTTTACAAGATCAACAGAATTGACAATCAGACATGTTGAAGGTGGTAACATCCTGAATTTTAAAAGAGAAAAGGAAGAAAAGGTAAAATTACTAGTGTCGTGATTGCGTTCAACAGAATACACCTGTTTTATTCTTATGAATATTGAAATTTAAAAAAGACCTACTAACTTACAATATGAAATGTTTGTTCCCCCAAATCTTGGCTGTAGTCTCGTCGCCTGCGAAATCGGTTGTTCACTGCTGTCTTCATACTTTCTTGCCTTCGAAGAACTAGTGTCACACTGTTTCCACGAAGCATGTAATGGCCACACAAAACAGCAGAATTTCGTGGGTTCCGGGTACGAAGATAAGACAGCGATGACATAGGATCGTCTGGGGTGGTTAACATTAACACCAGGCCATCAGGAAAAAACCTGCAATAAATTCAGTAATAACAGCTTAAAGCTAACCGTATTTAAAAGAGGATACCTCCTGATGTAATTTTTTTTTCCGACAATAAATATTGAATGATTACCGCACAACCACAAAAATTCAAGAAAATTAGCACATAGAGTTTTATTTTTATTAAACAAGTATTAAACTAACTAACTCTATGGCTAGTTTTTGGCTGCGTGTTCAGCAAATCGTCAAAGGAAATCTTTCCATCTATTTAAGACGCTATCTGTATCAGTGAGAACTGTTCCGTTAGCTTTCTTTAATATAGCACGAGATTGATAGCCTTTCTTAAATTCGGGGCCGCGGTGGCTCAGCGGTAGAACGTTCACCTCTGGTGCTTGGGGTCCCGGGTTCGATCCCAGCCCCCGCCAAGGGAACTTTGTGGTGGACAAAAACCGTGTGCGTAAGTTTTCTCGGGGTTTTCCCGTTTCCTCCCACATTCTTCATTCCACCATTTCATTCATTACTCATCATCACCGTCTTCTTTAGCCTAACCGGCATAACCATGGGACGTAAAACTCAAAAGATTTCATTTTTATTTTTTTTCCTTTCTTAAATTCGTTGATCCCCTTATACATGTCCCGAATATTTTTATTTTTACTATTATTCTCAAGTCTTTTGTTCTTAAAGTTTTGGAAATTTCCCGCCTGATGTCTTTGAAATTTTGTGTAGTTTTTCATTCGGATTTTGTAGCCAACATAATTTTGCCTGTTTTCTCTACTCTGCCAGTTTAATGCATTCCTGGTCAAACCATGGTTTGTTCCTACGTATATCCGCGTGTACCAATTTTTCTTTTGTTGAAATTTTAATGCTATCTCTAATTTCAATCCAAGGAATCCGGAGGTTCAATGCCACGTTCACAAAAGCTCTCCACTGACTTCTATCCTTAGCCAACTGAATCCAGTTTCTATGTACTTCGTATTCCTATTTTTGCAAGACCCATCTTAATATTGTCCTCCCATCTGCGCCTATGTCTTCCTAATGGTCGTTTTCCGATTGGTCTTCCAGTTAAGACTTTGAAAGCATTCCTACTTTCTCCCATCCTGGCTACATGACCTGCCCACCTAAGCCTCCTAGACTTGATGACCCTAACAATGTTTGGTAAACCGTATAACTTATGTAGTTCCTCGTTATGAAGTTTCTGCCACTCCCCATCCCATTCCTCTTGGGTTCCAATATTCGTTTCAGGATCTTCTCAAATACTTTCAGTCTATGTTCTTCCCTCAGAGTAAGCGACCATGTTTCGCAACCATACAGAACAACAGGCATGATTATCGTTTTGTATATTTTAAGCCTCAAATTCCTCGACAGAATTTGAGAGGACAAGAGATTTTGAACTGAATAATAACACGAATTCCCTGCTTTTAGTCGATATTTAATTTCTTCGTGAATATGATTTTCGACTGTTAATATTGACTCTAGATATTTGAAAGTATCCGCTTTATCAAAAGTATTATTTAATATTTTAACGTATGTATAACACTGATCTGCAAATTTTCAACTTTTCTCTGTTGTTCTGAAATAAAATGAAGTATCCGAATCGATTTTTTCTGCAGATTACGAAAATAACCTTCAAAGTTGTGTATCACGTTAGGTTTTTTTCACAAATCACGAAAATGTCAAAATTAAAAAAAAAAAACGAATTTTTTAACCTGTAGACGCCTACCAGGGAATTCATATCTTGACGTTGTCATCCCTGGCGCCTCTTCTAATCGTTGCAGAGACATAAATGACCTCTTGTTGGAAAGCTAATAGAACAAGTAATGCAACGAGCTATGTTTGGTGCATCTGAGCTCCCATTTGTAGAAGAAATAATTCGAAATATTTGTAAAAAATGTCATTTTTTTTTTTTAAATTTCCGGCCACGCTGGCAACACTGTTAGTTTTTCTACGTTGGTAAATAATAATGATAATAATAATAATAATACGAGTTCCTTACCAACCATACCAACCATATAGAAAAATGAAAGCCGTAGCTACAATAGGAAGCGAGGAAAAAAATCAAAGTGCATCCACCGTTTATAAAATTTTGTGGTTCGTAAACATTCACGTTGTTTACTGTAACTCACGTTACGGATTTTAACGCGCCTGCCCTATAAAAATTTCTAGTATTCTATGTTCCAAATCTCATGTCTATTTTCTTTTGCTGAGGTCGAGCCAAGTTACCAGTTCTTGTCCGAGCTTCTGTGAATGTTTCTCAAGAAGTGCTTTTTTTTTTTTTTAAAGGATGAGGTTGATAGCCTTACCCAAACCTCCAAGCTGGAGGACCACTCCTTTCTTCTGTCCGCGACTGCTTATTCAGAATATTCGCAGATAACCTCTATATCTAGAGGCCTTCCTACTTGATCCACAACCTGAGGACGCGTCATGCCGTGGTGACAGGAACCTACATTACACGGTTATTTAACAAGTATTGCATTACTGTTATTATTATTTGTTTACACTTTTGCTGTTAGTTCCAATTTGTCGAAAGTTTTTACATATAAACATTCTCGAATGCCTTTTTCAGTCGGTTAACTAGCTGGAATTTAACACGTTGACTGCCACATGTATGGAATTCCATACACACACTGGTCTCCCGTGCAGCGCCGCGTATATGATTTTCTATACACAAAGAAAATTATACATTTATGGGGTTAAAACAAAGGCGAAAACAAAGTATTACTAGCGGACTGTTATTTGAGGCACGCAGGTGATAACGGTCAACAGATATGGTAGCAGTAAGGTGTTTAATGTGCTTTCAACATGTAGGCTTTATATAGAGAAACGTACTATTTAAAGCGAAATCAGAAACAGTCCAGTTTGCATATGAGCCTATGTTGTCCGTCATACCCAGACCAAGTAAACAGAAAGCACATACTTGGTTGGTTATATTGTGTTCCTTTGAGTACTAGGCTATATGAGACGTATATCTGCAACGTAACGTGAGATCCAATGAACTTAGGATTTCCCAGCTCCCACAGCGAGTACGCTAATCATATAGTCACGAGGCAGCTTTGAAAGTACAACCGTTAGTCACAATGCCGCTATGTCGTTGTTACTGCTATCAACTGTCATTTTAATTGTTGCCACCAGCGACCCACACAGGAAAAAAATAATATATTTTAGACAAAACTACATAAATAAAAGTAAATGCATAAACATGATGTATGTAGGGGTATGATTACTTATGGTCCACACCCTACATTCCTTTTGATACTCTGAACACTTAATAGGTGGCGCTGACTCATTATTTAAGTTATGAGCAACTGTAGACGACTATAAAATCCGTGCTAAGTGCCAAAATGAAAATGTTGAGTAAAAAGCTCAGATTTTACTTCAGAACTGGTGGGACATATACTCACGCGCATTCTTCTGGCGATTATTTGAACTAGTTCCACAGTGAATATTAGATAGCCCGTTGTTCACTGAGCAGTGTTAGGCACACAGGCCACATTTTGACATTAAATCGAATTTTTCCATTTTTGGCATTTACCACGGATTCTATTTTTACTCTACAATTCTGGACTTTTTTTTTCTTTCTTCCAAAACTGAGGTAATCTAAGACTCAATTGTTCTTTTCAAAGTTTATCCTTGTGTACAAGGTAATCTCGATTCGGTAAAACTGGTTTCATTAGACTGAAGATTACATTCAGTTTGAAAACCAAAAGGTGTGTTATATATATATATATATATATATATATATATATATATATATATATATATATATAAGTGGTTAACGTTGCTCTTTTAACGTGTAAACGCAGATTACAGTGTGAACGAACTGTACTAATGTAGAAGTTCAGATTATGCATAAAAATAAATAATAAAGAGATAATTAACTAACTAGCATTATGGCTTATGGAACTCGGAGGTTCAAGGTTGCGTTCACAAAAGCTCTCCACTGACTTCTATCCTCAGCCAACTGGATCCAGTTTCTACTTCGTATTTCTATTTCTGCGACATCCATCTTAATATTGTCTTCCCATCTCCATCTAGGGTCTTCCTAATGGTCATTTTCCGATTGGATTATCAATTAAAACTTTGAAAGCATTCCTACTTTCTTCCATCCTGGCTACATGACCTGCCCACCTGAGCCTCCTAGACTTGATGACCCTAACATTGTTTGGTAAACTGTATAAATTATGCAGTTCTTCATTATGAAATTTGCACCATTCCGTTTCCGAATATTCGTTCCAGGATCTCGTTCTCAAACACTTTCAGTCTATGTTGTTCCTTTAGAGTAAGCGACCATGTTTCGCAACCATACAGAACAACAGACATAATAAAAAGGTACATAAATAATAATACAGTACATTTTGCATAACCGCCAAATACTACAGATTTAAATTAATTTATTATCATAATTAATATTACAACAGAGACTGACTTCTTAAGTTAATTTTCACCATCATTGAAATAGCAAACGCTTCTATTCCAACAGATTGCCTTTCTTTATAGTAAGTAAGTTAGATACCTATACGTTCACGTACCTGAGATAACGAAAATAAGCAACTAGATGCCAAGGTCGATAGAACTGATCTTGAAAACTATTTTCTCCAGGTCTTACGTAGGTTGTTTTGCTGATGTAACATCCATTGAAATGCAATCTGGGCCGTTCAATATACATCTGCCTCCAGGAATTATACTTGGTCAGCATTCCACAGTTCACACCCCATACCCTAGAAACGTTTATAAAGAAGAAAACAGAATCAACTTTTGAGGAAGGAGAAAAAAAAAGTGCAACTATTAGACATAATGGTCGAGCTTTGTAACCGAATAAAACACCTGTTTACTACTGATAATTGATCACAATGAACACATACTGTACTTAATAGAAAATTAACTAACTTTCCGTATTCTAATTTTTGAAATCTTCGTAATATTTTCAATAGCTAATGAAATTTTTAGTGTCAAGTACGGATGGATTAAGGATTACAATAGCTATGAGGGGTGATCAGAAAGTAAAATTACAAAGTCTGCAGTGAAATGTGTATATACTATTTCATTCAACAATACAGTCAACAGACAATACATACATAGGTTGTTTTTCGACATAGTCTCAATATCGGTTGAGGAATTTGAAGATTCCCTCCTGGTAAAAATCCTGTCCTTGCGTGTTCAGCCACGTTGTCACGAAGTGTTTCACCTCCTCGTCTGAAACGAAGCGACGGCCTCCTAGGTGAGCCTTCAAGTGCGGGAACAGGTGAAAATCGCTTGGAGTGAGGTCCGGGCTGTAGGGAGTGTGCTCGATGATGTCACTGCGAAGCTGCTTCAACAGCGTGATGATCTTCTGGGCTGTATGCGGGCGCGCGTTGTCGTGAAGGAAGATGACTTCCTCGGTGAGACGTTCTGTTAGTTTCCTCCGTAAAAATCTACAAGCTCCCGGGGAATTTCTGCCACTGTTACATGTTTCGTCCACAGAAATCGAATAACAGCGGATTTGTTCGCGAGACCAGTTTTCCAAACGAGTCGCCATTTGTGTTTACCCACAACTAGCGCCATAGGTGGCGGATGACTGAGATTCTGCACAGTTGCCAACTCTTATGTTTTAAAATTACCGCACCTTGTAACCTTAGTTTCTGATCCTTCCTCGTATAATTGACAAGCATTTCTATCAAATATAAACGCATCTCAAATTTTGTCAGTTCCTCACAATATTGGCACAGATTATACCTTACAATGTAGTAAACACTTGTCTTAAACACTTATGCGACTTCGTAAGAGTAAACGAACTATAGATAATACATCTCACATCTCCTTCTCATGGTGCACGTTACTTCTGTGAAAGATACTGAACAGCTGTTTTATTCACTTCAGTAACTTCAAAGAGCGCAAACAGACTGTCCTCAGCATCTCAAACTTGGACACTGTTCGTTCTCATGGTACACATTATAGCAGGCACTTTACTTCATTATAAGAAAGAAAAAAAAAAAAAGAAAGAAAAAAATAATAATTTTATGAATCCTGAATGATTTAGTTGGCTCTATAGTTACAGATTTTTACGTCCCAAACAAATATGTTATAATTTATTACTACTATTATTGTTATGCGCAACGGTTATCAGTTTTTGAGAAAATAGAAAATTATTTACCTGTACATCCAAGAACTTGTGGTAATGGCATTCTGACAAGCAGTCTCATAAATATTTTATCCTTAGTTCTGTATCTAGTCCTCCCACGAACTACTATCTTGTTCAGATTTCTACTAATTTTTTTTTATACTAATGAAAGGTGATTTTTGAATTTTAGTAAAACATTTATTTCTTTTGTTAACAGCAAAATAAAACTCAAGACATCAACAGAGGAAGAAAAAAAGAAGAAAAAAATATTCAAATTATTGTCATTAATTTCAAGAGGAAGATCATAATTTGGACAATAAACAATTATCATTACATTCCAATATTTGTTATTCTCTGATGCTGACTCTCTATGAATAGTTTATTGCTGTATTTCACTGTATATAAAATATTACAATAAATTGTCGGTTAAACATATTTCTAATCATTTTAGTTGTAAAACTACAACATTTATCGCTTTGGTCAGTCTAGGTATCGTTCCATTCAAACATTTAATATATTAAAAACGTATAGACCATATCCGTATTATTATTATTATTTTACAACTGTTCACGGTAATACCAATTCACAGATTTCTTCATTAGACATGTGG
Source organism: Thermobia domestica (assembly GCF_964235325.1). Taxonomy (NCBI): domain Eukaryota; kingdom Metazoa; phylum Arthropoda; class Insecta; order Zygentoma; family Lepismatidae; genus Thermobia; species Thermobia domestica. Next base: position 297,873,035 of record NC_137457.1, on the reverse strand, counting down.
TTCACATATTTAAACATGTTATTATATTTCAATATTCAAATTCAAATTGTCGTTACACTTTACCACATGCATTTATTACATTACAACATATTCAAATCAATTATAGATATATTACTCACTAATAGAAGCCCTAACCTAAACATATTATCGACATATTTAAAGTACCCAAGAAATTAAAATTATTATCGCACTTTTATTAGGCATTTCCCGTGAAAGAAGTATGAAATTCATTACCTAGACTGAACTTAAAGTAGCATATGAGACAAGTACTATTCAATTATCACATATAACTAACGCAATGAGTTGATTCACAAATTTTCCGTGTTAGCTACATCTGATATTCAATAACGTATTCCATATTTGAGAATAATAAAATGGATGACTATGTTCAGAGGACACTTATGCATTATCATAGACCTGTCGCGATAAAGCTAATCCACCCCCATAGGCCTACCCAGGATTATGTGCAAATTGAACGAGTTTAGTTGCTCATGATAAGGAATTTAGCTTTTTTTTCTGTAAATTTATCATCACTATGAAAAGTTTTCTAAATAACAAAGTTCACTTTTACTCAAATTCACGAGTTCATAACAAGATGGCTATTCCTAATGGTTACAAATTCCCGTAAAAATTAATATTCAAAGTTTTAGGTTTCAAACACTTAATTGGCAAGTACCCATATGTACAAAAAATCCTAAGGTTATTCTGATTTAAATTTTAGCAAGGTTTATGGCCAAATTGTCCTTTTTGTGACGATATTTTTCAAATTGTGGATACTGCCCTACATAATTTACTTACATTACCTTTTTTATTCTTTTTCACTGCACCGGATATAATAGCGTCCCCTGGAGTAACTATTACTATTATTATATACTTCAATATATTCGTTTTATTATTAAATTTAGTATTATTTTATTTCCTAAATTTCTATTTTTAATTTTAGCAATCGAATTTTATTAATATTATGTATGTACATTATAAATTTGCATTTAATTTGAATTATCAAACTTCCTTTTTCCAAGATTTCAAATATGGCAGGTAGGGATGTAAATAAACAATCTTCACTGATTCTCGGTTATTGCTATTACTATTAAGACAATAATTTAACCTTAATAATCATATTGGGAAGTCCGTAAGTTCTATTTGAGAATAAATTTCTACTTTTTATAGAGGAAAAATGTATAGAAATGAACTACTCATATATTTTACATAGGCCTAATCCAGCAATATGATTATTTACTCTGTTCTTTATCATGTATATCAATAACGTGTTTCTGCTCTACATGTCCAATCAACGTCATAACTGTCCTCTGAACCCCGATTAGCTTGCAATAAATGGAATTTATAACCTGAGAAGCAAGCTTGAATACCGGTAAAACAAGACTATGTGTAATACCAAATCGTAAACATTGTCAACGGAAGTAGTGTTCACCAGCTGGCGCAGATTAAGAATAAGCAGACCAGAATACTTCCTCCTGAAAATACCCCATAAGATTCTCAATGTAAAATATCTACGTATTTATGTCTATACGAACATATAAAAATTATATTATTATAGTTTACGGGAAAAGTATTACTATAGTCTAAGGTAGTAAACAGTTATTTTATTCACTTACGTAACCTCACGCAATATAAACTAACTGTCGGTAAAGCATCTCAACTTGAACATCTGCTGTTCCCAATGGCACAGTCTACTCCTTCGTTATTATCTAGTTATTTTACTCCATCAATTTTCAATGAATAATTTACATAGAGGTACAGCAAAAGGGTATGCTATAGAATATAGAGGTTACTCAGATTCACTACTCACCTGGTATATAGAAAACAATGCTAAGTAGAAGACCAATTAATTACAAATATCACAGAGTAACATATTTCATGTTTACGTGGCAGATGTCTTCTTGATGAATGTTTAGATATTATAAACAAAGCAAATCACAACTTTCACAACTGTAGTCCGCTACGTAAATAAGTCAGGACAGGTGAAGGAGAGTTTTTTGGTTTCACAGATGCTAGTTCACATAAATCTGCTAAAGCATTATCTAGACACGTCGTGACAGTAATTTGTTGGCCACTTTCTTCCTGGTCGGGTTTAGGACTTATCAGCAAAATCTTGAAACCTGAAGCTGCGGCTACTGCCGTCATACATTAATTACTAGAATATTACGACTCTACAGATAGAAAATGTAACCTAGCAATATATTTACGAACATACCTGATACAAGCAAGCCTCCAAATCTCAGGATCTCTGCTGCAAAGATAGAATCCTCGACACACACGAGAACAAACTTCTAAAGATCGTAAATCTAGATCCGATGACACAACCCATCGAAAAATGTAGAGAATAATTTCCATTGGCAAAGATGAGATGTGAGTTGCCTGAAAACAATTATAGAAAATTACAAGGTCATGAAGCAATAACACTGAATACTACACACGTCACTTTAAGCGTTATCTCAAATCTAACTTTAAAAAATATCATTATACAGGGTGTTAAAAAAACTTGTCACAATATTTTGGGAATAGAAATCCTTACATCCAAATAATAATAATAATAATAATAATAATAATAATAATAATAATAATAATAATAATAATAATAATAATAATAATAATAATAATAATAATAAATCATATGGACCTGTGGTCGGAAATGCATAGTTTTGTAGTTCTAGGGTGCCAAAAACGTGAAAAAATAAACTTTAAAGGTCCATAGTTCCACTACTACGGGACCGATCGTAGTTGGGTCAACACATTACTGAAGAATTGGTATGTGAACTATTCAAATATCCATCTTTCAGAATCTCCGGTACTTGCACAATCATTTTTAGAGAGGTTGTTTGGGAGTACTTGATCACACTCCACCTACCTCTCTAAAAATTGGTGAGCAAGCACTGGAGCATTCTTAAACATGGATATTTGAATAGTTCACATACCAATTCTTCAGTAATGTCTTGACCCAACTACGATCGGTCCTGTAGTAGTGGAGCTATGAACTTTTAAAGTTCACTTGTTTCACGTTTTCGGCACCCTATAATTCAAAAACTATCCACTTTTGAACACAGGTCCATACGAACTTTTTTCTTATTTTGATGGAGGAATCTGTATCACCTTGTATTTTCGTGACTTGGCTTGAATTGTCTCGCAATGCACTAAATATCTCTAAATTACTGAAATGAAATCCTTTGTTTCACCGGAGAAAAGAATACTTTACTTTGTACCCGGGAAGAAGGCGACTTAAGGACTTCCTCTTTAAGAAAGAAAAAAAAAAAAATATTTAAACAATTTTAGACATCAGACTTAGGAAGAAACAGAAAATCCGACAGACATGCTCTGGAATGGAATCACTCTTTACGCCCAGATATACGCGTAAAGTCAGCTGCCAAGCGTCCTACAAATTTTACACTCAAAGATCCATCGAATCTTTCAAAACTTCTGAATGGGAGAAGCGGCAGCTTTTTACTTAGGAGTAGAGAGATTAAAATTTACGTCGTACCTTTTGTTCATACTGAGGTTCACAGACGCGATGTGATCTGCTGAAAAATCTCTGAAGTCGAGTCAATAAATCTCCTTCTTCATCTTCATCAGTGTCACCATCATGACAATCATTGTTGTTTAAATCTTCTTCATACTCATCTAGGAAAAAAGAAAAGAAAAACATTCTAAGCATCATGATTGACAATAAACATATGTTTGTCCACTCTAACAATACTACTTACTGTCTTATTTTAGGACACATATGTACTGAAACAAGATAAAGACATAATATTACTGGACGGGATTTATATGCAGTTCTTGTGGAAATTTTTCTAAATGCTACATCAATCCATCTAAGTATTAGTGTATATTCATCAATGCTATACTGTATCAGAGGAGATCAAAAAGTTTTTACGGATGTAATAGGGACCTGAAATTTCGTCTACCGACTCTTCCTTCATGACACAGTTACTTTCTACGGTCACACATTTCTAATCTATGGAAAGCTTTTTAATACTAACTTCGCAAAAGTCTGCAGATTTCGTAACAAACCAGCTCTCCGCAGGAGTCGGTGGAGTGGTCCTGTGATCCAGCTTTTTGTGGACAGTGTGGTAGAAAACGGCCTTATTGTGGTGGCTGAACTTGCATAACGCAACTGCATCAAATTTAACCGCTTCCCGGTTTAATCCGAGTTATTCGGTTTTACTAATTAGGTCACTTCTGGTCTAATTAGTCAGAAGGATTCGTACCAAAAAGGACCATTTTTTTTTATTCGTTATTTGCCTCGATTTCAAGAGGAACATGCGCATACTATCTCTCTTTTTTGAAAATCGTTAATGTTATGGAGATATGTGACGTCATAAAACCATGCTCAAACAAACCCGAGCTAACTCGTACCTTTTCTAAATGGAAAATATATATACACACACAAGTATACATTATCGTCAAGAAGGCGCTATTTATTTTAAATACGTACAAAGGATCACAAATAAAAGGATTACAGTTTAACAAAATTGTCTGTGAACATATGTGACGCCATAAAATAATGCTCGGACTAACCCGAGTTAACTCGTAGCAGTAACGTAATAGCAGAAACAGTAATATATATGACTGTATATTTTGCATATTTGGGCCCTAATTATTTGAGGCGCAAGCTACACCATTTGTAGAAAAAGCAAGCAACTATAATGCTGAGTTCTATAGTAGTAATCGTGGCTGTTGATCGTATACAGCAGAAATTACGTTTTATAGTTTACACCTATATGGCGGCCACTGTGTGGTACATATGAAAACAAGGGACAACATAAAGTGCTACGTTGCAATCTGGACACCAGAAACGAGATTAACGTCGAAGATACGGGAGAAACGTGACTACGTTGTACATGAAATATCTCGCAATGAATCACGAAATAACGGTCGACGAAACAAAGTGCGAATTTACTTGGGCTAGTCTAAATTGAAACAAATGCGGAAAATGTAATAGCTCGGATTGGTTTGATAGTACCTGGTTACTTTGGATAAAATGGACCGAAAAGTGGTTAAGTTCCAGTTACGGTTTGTAGCCCATCCCGTCTTTCATCACATCGATGCTTCGTAAAAGAACGCACAACTCAAATCAGTTCTCCACGGTTCAGTATTGACAACATCATAAGAACATTTCCCTCTAATGGTTCTTCAAATCGGGAAAGTGGCAGAAATCGGAAGATTAAAGGTTCACAGATACAGCGGTCAACAAAAGTGACTATTTCGGCAGTACGATCTGAAATGCATTATCGGCTAGAAACAACACACCTTTTGATAACCACATTTTTTTCCTTTTTCTGTATTTAAATAGACAGATTCCCGTAACTTTTATGTCAAGTTTACTACAATATGCTTCTGTTATCGTAGACTCATTTGTAAGTAATAACGCAACATCACAATTTTCTGGTCCCAAAATAAAAGCAATAGTATTGCTCCAACACGTTTTGCAAATATTCCACATATTTTCAAAAAGGTGCTCCTTGCAGCAAGAGTACTTATAAGCAAGATATATGTTAAGCTTAAAACTTGAACAAAATAAATATTTATAACTTCCGCTTATTCGATTCGTCCAGTGAAGGCTCTAGAGTTCTACAATGCGAAAGTCACATTGGTAATGGCGGTGAAACTTTTTTTTTTTTAACACCCCCACCTCCCATCGTAAAATCATCTCCTGGTTTTGGAGTCTCCAGTGATGTTTCATTTTGGAGACATTTTTAAAATTCTGATAATAGGTACAAATATTGCAGGAAAATATTGATACAATATAATCATACTAGCTGAAATACTATTCTTCGCATAGGGAGTGTATTTGGAAGTCAATGCCTGTGGGAGTGAGACCACTCATTTCAGCGACCGCGTAAATTATGGATATACGCGGTAATTTTGGATTATTTTACATGTTTCGGTAACCCCTCTCCCCGGCCTGCATATAATGATAGCTGAATTTGAAAGTCCTCGCTAATGGAAGTGTCACCATTAGTCTCAGCGACCGATGGATTTGACACTAATATCGGTCATTTTGGATTATTTTCAGATGTCTCGGTATTCCTCCCCCAGGTGACCCCCAGGCCGCAACCGAATGGCATCAATTTGGAAGTTAATGCAATCAGTTTCACCATTGATCTCAGCTACCGCGAAAACTATGAATTTGACACTAATATCGATCATTTTCTACTACTTTTACATATCCCGGTAACCCTCCCCCCTCATGAGACGTCCCTGGTTCGATTTTTTTTTAAACGCTTCATTTTGGTCTCGGGCCTGGACCAAGGTACCCGTGACCAAAATTTGGTAACTCTCGGTCCACTCGTCTGGTACCCAGGCTGCATACAGACAGACATACAAACAAACTCTTTATTTTATTTATATTAGATATCCAATATATTTGTCTTATAGACAGAATTATTTAAAACATCTACACTAATTAACCTATTTCTTCAATTGAATTTTCTGAGGTTTTTTCCCGGTTTTTTCTATGTTTGTAAACACCACCATCTTCACTCTTACCATTACAACTGCCTGCTATGAACTAACACGATCTCGCGACTCGGCAATTCAACTTGCTCCGCGTCAAGGACTGCTCTGTCAGACACCTCAGACGGCATACGTACCGAAGTACTGGTGGTTAAGTGGATCATTTGTCTTTCTGTTTACAATCATTTTCATGGTCATATTTCCATTACTATGTGCAGAAGAAGCATGAGATGAACGGCGTTGTATTTCTCCGCCTGTACCCTTTCGTGTTATTCATGCTACTGGTTATAGTTCTATTAAAAAAAAAAAAAAAATCCTGATGCCTTATTTGTCAATATTATTCTAGCACACCATACCTCCGTTTGACAAGTCCCATTTGATATTGCTGTTGACCGCAAACCATATATCGCTAGCGTTTCTCGTTTCTTCGGTATTTCAGGCGATACTTTTAGATGCCCTTATTATGGTGTATACATAGTAAAATGACATATCCCTGCGTGCTTTATTTATTTATTTATTTTGCCACAATATTTTACGATACTGAAATAAAATGTTAAAAACTTTGTGACAAAAAGAAGCTAAAAAAAACTTCAATTACAAATAAAGAAGAAGCTCTTAACACGAAAAAAAATTAGCTGATCGACATTTTTGTGAAAAAATAAACCAACTTATAAGTAAAAAAACTATTATTTATTAATTGTATATGCGTGTATGGGCTCCATACTGTAAATAAAAGGTGTTCAGAAACATTTTTGTATTGATTTGTGTCCTTTTTTTCGCCATTTTGCGAATTATCCGCAGGTGTTATGTCACCCAATTCAATGAATAATCGTAAGTTTACTGTATACCATTATTCTTCATCATCACAGAAGAGTGGAAACAAAAATAATTGATAATGTTTACAAAGAAATGATAACAGATCATGAATACACTAGTAATAATGTGTTTTCTGTTAAAATGTGAGGAACCCGTGCACAAAATGTTATGATTTTTTCCCATAAATTGTGTATGTTGTATTCTGGACTTGTTCAACTGAAATACAGAATAGTGTCTACTCATGTCGATATCGGAAGACTGATAACAAAATTTAGAAAATAACCCTGGGTATATTAATTTTTTCACCATGAGGAAGGTGCTGAAAAAATGGAAAAGACACGGGGAAAAAAAACGGATACAAATTGTCAAAGATGCACCCGTAACTAGATGTCTTAATGTCCACTATACACCATCACCAAAAAATACACTTCGCTTGCTTCCAGCTTGTGATTTTGGCTACCACGTGTTCGGAAGGCGATTTAAGTATGATGTAATATACTCCATATTCACCCACTTCCTTTCCAAGCAAAGTGCGTACAAAGTTCAATGAATTTTCCATACATGAGGTTTAGTGTGCTGACAGAGAAACTCCCACAGTAAAGAACGTAAAACTATTTCCTCCTATCAGACGTACATAAAACTGACTAACAATCAAACTATGCATGAAATTCCAAGAGATGTCAACTAGATTATGCAGTACTTAAGAACAACATATGGATATTTAAAAAAACGTCTTAATTGAGATCAATTTTAAAACGTCTCAACAGCCCTTTATCAAATTACGTATTATAATTCATTACATATTATCATCTTTTATATTCATGTATCACCATCATATTATTTACATATTCTCTCTCATCATATTATTAAAATCATTCATATTTCATCATCGTATTTCGTTGAGGGCTGTTTAATAAAACTAGAATTAAATTCTCAATGATATATGTATATAGACATAATCAAAATTACCAAAATCAATTATCGATCACTATGCTTCGTGAAACTGCACATCGCAGATAGACAAATACCAACACAATTGCAACAGCTCGAACCGATTTTATATATTTAGTTTTCATGATTATTAGTTTTTAGATAAAATCATATGTACAAATGTGAATACTGAAGGGTACACGAAAAAAACACGCTAAGTCACATTTCGTAAAATTTTCAGGAGAACAGTTTTAAAGCATGGACAAAGCGGGTTCTTCCTTATATGGGCTTTCTTTAAGCGTTAAGAAAATGGAATCAAGCTATTACTTAAGCAGTGTTGTTATACTATTGGTACGATGCCGCCTTTAGTTGTCTGAAGGGACAAACATTTCTAAATTATGTAGTTTGGAATTAGTGTGTTTTTCCCTTGTACCTTTCAACTGATTTTAGCTTTCGACGTTATATCCGACGTTTTAAATTATTTACGGTTGTATTACCAGTCAAAATCACGAAATATCTTCTACACCATATTTTATTAACTATATCATTTTTCTTCTTAATAGTTTGTTTATTAATTTCGATTCGAAAAAGGTTACGATTTCATTTATTTATTTATTTATTTAATTTTTTAATCATCCGAGGCAGAGCGGTATCCCTCTCAACATCTTCCAAAATGTTATGTAACGCGCCGGTTTAGCTCTACCATAGCAGCGCATTACAATGACGTCAGTATCTTTCTAAATGCTGCAGGTACTTAACAACAATACATTAATAGCACTTCTTACTCCTCTAACAAAAAAGGGGGGAAAAGTGTTGCAGACAGAGTGCTTAATTAGTTTAATTAATAAATGAATGATGACACTGATTTTATTTGTGTGGACATAAAACTCTCCTAAGGGCTACTAAAACTATGAAGAAACCATTATTATTAGTCAATCTCCGTTAGAGACAAAATTCTAACCAATTATGCACCAACCCAATCTTTCCCATATAACTTAGCGGGATTAAAATCAAATGTTAAAGGTGTTGTAACACCTTAATTTTGACAAAACTCTCAATAAAGAATTATTATTATTACCAATACGAAAATCTTTTGAAATGAAACATATACCACTAAATGTGTATAATAGTGCTTCTGGATCCTAATCAACAGTAGAGGGGTTGAGTGTTGTGCTACTTTAGCAGATGCTCGACTTACTGCTCATCTTACCTTCGCTACTCCCTGTTTCTAGCTTATCTTTCAGTTTTAGCTTATTACTCTCATAAATACGAAACTCTATATCTGGAACCAGTTGAACAGCCCGTCGGTAATACTGAATAGCTTCATACAACTTGCCTTCTTGTTCGTGCTGCACGCCTTTCAGGAAAAGACTTCTAGCCTGTCAAGCAAAATAAAGTCTAAATATAATACACAGTAGTCAATGGCATTAATGAATATCAATGACTGTTTCTATTCACCAGTGGTATTTTATTTTTACAAATATGTGGACTGTTTTAAAAATCCGTAAGTTAATGCAAATGAATTCAGTGATCAATTTGGAGGTTTTGTTTTCGAAATAGCGTTTTCTAGTTTTACATAGTGTTCACAGCAGTTCACCACTCCAAATATAAACACCGCAGCTAGTTTTACTGTCAAGATAATACATATTGTTCATTATACAGGGTGTCTACTAAAATTCCACAATGAAATTTTGTGACATTTTCTTTACCAAATCATAAAATTTCCTAACATTTTCAAGAGTGAATTTGGGTGCGAATTAGGCCGAATTTTCATCCATGCGATACAAACGACTTTGCTTGTGATTTGGTAGCGTCTAAAGCCGACCATAGACATTTTTGGTGTTGAATTTTGATGCTTTATAAAACAAAATTTTCTAATCTGTACTTACATTTGCACAGTTAAAAAAAATCGTGACCCAAAAGCTAAATTTCGTGACTTTTATGACCGTTTTCTGATTTCGTGACTTTTTCGTGACATTCGTGACAGATAGACACCCTGTTATATATCGTACATGGACGAAATAATTGATTCTATATCACATCGATTTCTTTACAGCTGCGAATGCAATCATATACAAGAGTAAGAAAATTCGAGTCCATGGGTTTTCTCGGGGTACTCCCGTTTCTCCCCACATTCTCATTCCACCAATTTCATTGATCATTATCACTTGCTTTTAATCATAGTCTCCTTTAGCCTAACAGACATAACTACGGGATGTTAAACTGAAAGAGTTCATTTATTTTATTTTTACAACCATACACGTGATTGGATGTTATACTTAACTTAAAATTAAGCATTTTTCCCCCCCGAAATAAAAACCTTCTGAGAAATATTACATTTTAAATTCCTCGTAACACTATTCTTATTTATTCGGAACACGTCATATCACGATTACTGCATTCAATACTAAGGCACTCCGATACTAAGTCCTCCGAAATTTTGATGTATGTCTTACTGTAGCATCCTTAGTTTGTAACACTGGGTAATAAATATGATATTGCAAGATTTCATGTAGATTTAAAATATGTGATAATTTCACGGAGTACCACTTGAAAAAGTACTGGGTTGTCACCACTGTGAATCTGGTGCCATTGAAGATATATCAAACGGTTTCCCCCTATAGATATTTGCATCATTTTTCATCTATTAGTTTCAATACTATAAATAAATTTTAAAAAGAAATGGTTCACCCAGTATATTTATTTATTTATCTTCGAACTTCAACAAGGATAAATCCCTAGTATAGAAGAAGCTTTACATACGTTAAAGTACATAATTTCATGTTAGACAAAATCACACAAAATCATAGAAAAATGTGGCCACTCAATCTTTACATTACAACAGTTTCGATTTATTCGTTTTACAACAGCACTTAAGAACAACACGAACGATGTCTTCATTATGTATATACGTATATTCTTTAATATTTTTACAAAATTTGCTAAATACTGAAATCTAATTCCCCATGCTTACTAGCTAAATTATTATGCGTCTTGCACATCTATATAATAAAAAGAGTTTTGTAAAGAAACAGTTCTGGGTGTATTATTTGTTAATAAATCCCTTGACCTTAAATTTCATTGCCTAACAAAACTTCCCCCCCCCCCCCCAAGAAAATCAATGTTATCCATTATTCCATATATAAGACTGCAATGTGACTTCAGAAATACATAATAAACAAATCAAGCCAACAAGTTTCCGCTTTACCCACGGGGAACATGCTTCGAGACACTGGTTTGGAAGAAATACTTTAAAAAAATGACTGGTACATACTACTGTTCCTTTCAACTCTACCTAAGATTAAGAGTATATGGCTCTAAAAAAAAAAAAAAAAAAAGCTATACAACAGTTTGCACTAGCAAGATATTTATTTTCAGATAAAACTATGTCTTAATAATTATGAAAAATATAATGAATCTTTACCTGCTCTTCATCTGATGTTAAAACCTGGTCCTGTACTTCTTTCTTAAGAGCGGAGTCTTCTTGTTTTAACGAAACTCCTTCAAGCTCTTTCTGCCACTGCTCTCGGAAATTGGCCAATGCATCCTCAATAGTCGAAACCTAACAATAAATAAATATATTTTGAAATAAAATGGAAAGAAATTTCTTGTTTTGCGTCCCATGATTTTTTTTTAAATACGTGAAGCTTAATCTCTTCATTAGTATTTGAATGTCAAAAGGCAACGGAACTGATTACTGAAATTATACTACGTACATACTATTCCGAGTAGAACTTCTACAGCAAGTGAATGTTACTTAATCTTAACATGTCTTAACAACAATGGGACGTTATACTGAAATATTTCATTTCATTTCATTTCTACTTCACATTGTGAAACTACGGTAGAGTTCCAAACTATGCTAATCCACAACTGAAAGCAGAAGTAGTAGTAAATTTCTGCCACTTCCGGTTCTAATACAGAGATGTGGGTAAAAAATCTAATCTTTTCTTGAGACGCTGAATCGATTCCAGAAACAGTTCATCATTATGTATTACCGTTTTTATTGTATGGCAATCGAAGTTGAAACTGGAAATGACTAATTTCTATCACTTCTGGTTCTAACAGATGGTTAATGAAAGCGAGAGAACTATTCTTGAGACGATGCAGATTTTGAAAGAGACCAATTTTCGCTTTCTCTTAACATTTAGCTCTATGACGATTGATGTTGAAACCGGAATTCGTTACTTTCTACCATTTCCGGTTTGAACAGAAGTTTGATGGAGAGGAGATAGAACCTATTGTTGAGACGATAAATCGATTAAAAAAAATACTTCTCGCCATAACTGACCGTTTTTGCTGTATAGGGTTTAATATTAAAATTGGTAGTAGTAGCAATTTTCTGGAGGGATAACGGATAACATGGAACCTATTCTTAGGACGCTGAATCGATTTCTGAAAAACAGCTTCTCGATAAATCTCACCGCTTTTGTTCATGACACCTGTTGATCCATTCTACGAAACGTGTATGGAAAGTAATTACTGTTTCGTTTGAACGCCACCGCAGCGCTAGTTTCACTGCTTCATTGCCTCTCCACTGACGCCAGTACAATTAAGTTGTCGCTAGTGTACTGTTGAGTTGATTTTGAGTTTTACGTCCCGTTCAGCAGCGAGGCTATATGAGACGTGGACCTACTGATTAACGTGGAATCCAAACCACATGAGCTCTCGCCGGGAATCGAACCCGGAATCCCACGCCAAAGGTGCGTACGCTAACCGCTTAGCCACGAAGGAGCTTGCTAGTGTACTGACCCCATAGCAGAACATGAAGCGATCTGCGAGGTGATCGCAGAAAATTTTGCCGCGCCTATGCAGAAAAAAAGGCCAAAGGAAATAATATAGTCAACAGAAAAGTATAAAAACATGCCTGGTTTGTGCAGATGTCTTAAGGTTAATGTAAAGGGACAAGTTTTGCCGATAGATGTCGCTACAGTCTTCGTATCTCTCCTATGTATTTTTTACCTTTCACGAAAATTTACAATTTCTCTTACAAATTTCAACCTAGAGACTTCAAATTTTTAGAGTGCTATGAAATGAAGTGATGCTACGCGATAGACAACTGTGTATAAAAATGAGACAAGTTAACCGCTATCTGAATAACGTCCCTTCTAGCTTTGATACTACGTATAACTTACAAAGGAAAATCTGACCAAAATACAAACTTATTATCACTAATCAGTGTTGAACATTTTCGGCAATATTATTTACTATTAATAATCTATGTTACAGTTTCGGCAATATTACTATTTTGTGTTACAGTTTCGGTAATATTACTTATTACTGCTATCCTGTGTTACAATTTCGGTAAAATTACTTATTATTACCAATCTATGTTATAGTTTCGGCAGTATTACTTATTATTCTATTATTTGTTACGGCAATATATCAGACCTATAATGTGTGTGATGAAGGGCATGTTTTATAGAAGTAGTAATTGTATGCTTTAATGGGACTTTATTTTCATACGAGTAAGAAATAGACCACTAACCTAAAAATTCTGCGCCAATATTCCTATAGAAGGAATATCTAGTTTTAAGTTTTACGTTCCACAATTATGCTCCATGACTCAACTAGACAGTAATGCTTATGATAATGAACGAAACAGTGTAACGAAGGAAGTGAGAGGAAACACGAGAAAGCCGAGAAAACCAATGTACACTGAGTTCGTTCACCTCAAAGTCCACTTGGATTAAGATTAGGAATTAGATTTCTGGGCTTTCGGCATCTGTGGTTATTTAGCCCGCCACGTATGAGATGACGTCCCTCGGCGATCCCACCATCCGAGGAAACGGAAGGAAGGAAGTAGGCTGGGACCTAATGTTAGTCCACCCTCACCTATGTTAGTAACCATCCTGACATTTACCTCGTGTGAATACCGAAACCCAGGAAAACCTCACTCAGGATGAATGGCTTGAAAAAGGTATCACACTTTTTCGACCGTGTCCTCACTGGGAATCGAACCAGAGATACCACGTACCATACGTGAAAACTCTACCACTGAGCCATTAAGGCCCCTACATGCATTGTTGTGAACCCTTTGGAATGCCAAAAATTGGTCGTCCGAAGGTTACACATTGCATGCAGTATACGAATATTTTACATACAGTATTTTCCTAAAGATATGCTCAAATAAACTTGTCTTAATTAATGAATAATAATAATAATAAAAAAAAAAAAACTAAAAATCTTACCTGTGCAGACGATGACGATGGTTCTTCCTGTTCTTCTCCCTCCACTCCACCACCAGCCTCGGCGCTCTGCTGGCCTCCTCCACTGCTGCGTCCTTCACCTGAAGACGAGCAATCCACTGACGGGAGTGAAGGACTATCACTAAACTGCTTGTTATTCGACTGAAAGAGAAAACGTATCAATGACACTAGTAAGTCATACAGGAATATCAAGGGAATACTACTAACTACTGTTCTACTCTTTCCAGTAAAATATAACCACTATAGAAATGATTATTGTTTATATATACAGGGTGTTTCAAAACAACACCGACAACGTTTGGGAGGTGATTCTTGACACTAAGATAAAACAAAAAGTACAGACCAACCTGGGTGTACAAATTCGACGCCATTTCGAAGTTATAGCCTACCGAAAACATGAACTTTAAAGGTCTATAACTCCAATACTATAGGACCTCCCGTAGTCGGATCAAGACTTCATTTTGAAACTAATATGTGCGCTATTCAAAAATATGTATTTCAGAATCCTAAGGTACTCACGCAACAATTTTTATAGAGGGAGTTTGGCTACAGGCATATAATTTGAAGTACTCACCAACTGCTTCTATAATAATTGTACAGAAATGAAAAAGTCCTACGAACATGCCCTTGAGGCTAAGGTAGACGATAAGTAAAGCAAGTGAATGATAATGGAAGAACTAATGGAATGAGAATGTGGGAGAAAACAGGAGTCTACAACAAACTAACTTGACCGAGGATTGAAACAGAGACCCGACGCACCAGAGGTAAGCGCTCTACCACTGAGCCACCGTGACCCCCACATGTTACAGATATAAAATAGATCATTTTTGCTCATGAAACTGGTAATAAATGATACTTAATTCCGTGTCTCGATTTCCTATTTCAGTATTGAATTTTGGAATTCCTTACGTAAATGTGTCTATTCCTGCGTATTCGGCATCCTAACCCTGAGTGCTATTCCCCTGCGTCACCTTGATATCGCGGCTGCAGCCCCTAACATTCGCAATTAATTATTGAAATTTCGATTTTTGTACTTGAAATGTAAATATTTCCTATAGGCATTTAGGTCCTATACACAAGGCGATTTGAAAAGGAGTACGAAAATTTTGAGAGATGAATTCTGACCTCAAATCCAGCAGAAAAGTTCCTATAAGCATGAGTCGAATTCCGCTTCGTTTTCGAGTTACAGAGTTTCCAACTTGGGACCCAAAATCGGCTCGGGACAATGGAAAATAAAATATAAATTTCGCGTTATATAATTTTCAAAACTGTGTGTCAACGTTATGATGAAGTTCAGAAAGTTGATTTGTATCAATATGATAATTTTTACGTGCGTTACAATTCGGTTGGCAGTGTTGACAACTTGGTACTTTTATTTGTTTCCAAATGACACATCGTGGTATTTATTTGATATTTGGTATTCATTAATGATTGTAAACATCATATGAAGCACAATTTTCCCTCACATCACCACAGTTTTCGAAAAAATACATGTATTTCATTAAAAGGTTTATCTCGTGCGTTATTGATAGTTTGCAACATTAAGTGTGAATTTCACTTGATGTTTGCCATCATTAGTAAAACCAAAATGTCGAATTAAAACTACGTCTGTGTAAGTTGTAATATAATAATAATAATAATAATAATAATAATAATAATAATAATAATAATAATAATAATAATAATAATAATAATAATAATAATAATAAGAAGAAGAAGAAGAAGAAGAAGAAGAAGAAAATTTATCTTTTATTATTGCAAAACCTCTCGTAACCCCATGCATCAAGTTTGAACTTGTTCAAGAAGTTCTGCTGTAACCACGAAAAAGTTTATTACGTGATTCAGTGTTGTGAACATCGTCCTAGTGTTTTCTGGAACCATAATATTGTAGTGTACTAGTTACAGTGTTTGTGTGGATCATCCTCCCCTAATAGTACGTTTGAGCAGACACGCTGTACACAATCCATATATTTTACCGCCAGATAAAATTTTTGCCCAGAATTCTTTCTGTGCACAATCCTCTTATGGGTTTTAGCATAATCAACACATTTAATACGGTCCTTACTGTAATAGGACTTCCCCATTGTTATTCACACAAACACTTAACTAGTGCACTACAATGTCATGCTACCAGTGAAAATTTTCATGGTTCCAGAGAACACTAGGATGATGTTCACGACACCGAATCACACAAACTATCAATAACGCACGAGATAAAACCTTTTAATGAAATACATGTAAGTTTTCGAAAACTGTGATGATGTAGGGAAAATTGTGCTTCACGTGATGGTTACAATCATTAATGAATACCAAATATCAAATAAAATCCACGATGTGTCATTTGGAAACAAATAAAAGTACCAAGTTGTCAACACTGCCAACCGAATTGTAACGCACGTAACGATCATCACATTGATACAAATCAACTTTATCAAAGTTTTAACACACAGTTTCTGATTTAACGCGAAATTTATATTTTATTTTCCATTGTCCCGAGCCGATTTTGGGTCCCAAGTTGGAAACGCTGTAACTCGAAAACGAAGCGGAATTCGACTCTTGTTTATAGGAACTTTTCTACTGGATTTTATGTCAGGATTCATCTTTCAAAGTTTTCATACTCCCTTTCAATTCGCCTTGTGTATAGGATCTAAATGCCCATAGGAAATATTTACATTTCAAGTACAAAAATCGAAATTTCAATAATTAATTGCGAATGTTAGGGGCTGCAGCCGCATGAACGGTTAACGGATATTAAATACTTAGGTACTTCTCCAATACATGTAAAAAAATTCCGATTTTTAAAAGGTGGGGTTTTTGAGAAAATGGCGTCCAAACATGGTGTCTTAATGAAATTTTCAGCTTTTCATCATGCTATAACGTGGGATGTAATAATCAGAAACGTAAGTCCTTTACATTTTCAAGAGACCTTATGGAGTAGATTTCGATGCTAGACGCAGATGGTTGATATTGCTCGTGAGGACAGAAAAAAATGTTTGAAGTTAGCAAAAATGTCATCAAAGTTGGCAACAGGGTTGGCAAAAACCATGGTTTTTATTTAAAAAAACCAAAAAAAAAAAAGTTTTTTTTGGGTTTAAACCAGGTTTTTATGGTTTAAATAATTTGCTCTATATATTCATATCATATATGGACAGAAATAAGTTTGTTTCGCCTTGATGTTATTATGCAACAACCGGGTTATGCTGGAAGGGGTCACATAAGCTTAAAGCGGAATAAAAACCGCTTCTCAAGTTACGTCCGAGAGAAATTGTCCTCCATTTGAACTCGGAACCAGGACTAATTGGCCACAAATGCGATACATCTGCCGACTCACTCACGAAGGAATCCTGATTAAAAAAAAAAAAAAAAAAAAAAAAGTTGTACTGATCTTTACATGCTTCTTAATATAATTGTCAAGAGTCATTTCAGAAGGACAAAAAGATAAACAGTTGCACAAGTGACACCATTACACAGAATTACATATGAACAATTTCAAAGTACTACGGAGTACAGAAGAACTAATTTAGTTCAAGTTAGTTAACAACGACTTTTATTGGTCCAAATTAAAGAAATACACCGACTTAATCTGCATATCAATAAGAAAAGTGAATAAAGATACGAATTATTTGAGTCCACTTTGGCTCAGACTCATTTATACATAAATAGATACCAAAGATACTTATTTCACTAAATGCCTCTCGTGGGGTCTGTATGACCCCCCCTACACACACACACAAAGTACGGAATTTTCGATGTATTTTATCAATAGTAAACATTGAAACGAAACAATATTTAGAATTTTTCTTCGACTGCAATTACATAACAATAATAACAACTACAAAAAATCACAAAATAAACATTTATAAACTTATAAAAAAAAGTTGCTTTTGTAGTATAATATTTTTGAGTAATGAATGGGGAATTTAGGTCTGAATATAATACGAATAATATACGGGAGTGAAACGTGATAACCCACAAATGTGTGTTCATCAAGATTTTACAAACACTTACACTTTTACGAACATTTTTTTGTTTTTTGGTTTAAACCAGCCAACCCTGGTTGGCAACATTGCGAGTGAATTGCGCGATTCCTATTGGACTAATAGACGAATTTTGGCCATCCACCGAAACATACAACTTTATACTCTTCCTGCTATTGCCATTATGTTACTAAGTACACTCGTTTCTCTACAACAAAACTTTTAATTTGACGTTTTTTACAGTTTTTCGAGCAATCCGAGAGGAGGGCAGCAGCCATTTTGGAAGGCTGTATGTCGAAGAATTTTTTTTTCAGCAAAAAGGAAAAAAAATATGGGTCTAATAATTTTGTATGTAGTTTCTTATTTTAAAAAAATAAACTAAATCTGAGACAGTCGTGTGGACCATCCTGGACGATTTGAAATGGAATCACTCTTATATTATAGGGAATTTTGAGGGGTGCTGTTTTTTATTTTTATTTTCCAGAGCTGGCAACCCTACATCGTCTATCTACTGCGCTCTTCCCGTAACTCGGTTAGATAGCATTCGTACATTTTAGTGGCCACCGCCCTGTTTAGTAGTTAATTTGTGCTTAATGCACTGTAGTTTTTATGGCATGCATCCACACACTGTATTTATACTCAACCCTCGTGAAGTCAATCTGCATCTATTAATGTAGCTCCTTTAAGAAACACTTTTTATGGCAGTAAGAGTACATGTAGTGTTCAAAGAAGTTTATTTTTCACGAATGTAAGTATTCGCCAATTGAATGGTTAGTACGCAGAGAAACAGTATTTTCGAATGAGTTTCATTAACTTCTAGCAACATGTTTTTAATAGGGAACACACCTTCAAACACCCCTGAAAAAGTTTATTTAAGTAACAGTTAGTAATTTCTGAGTGGTGAGTACTTTGCAACACTTGACATCTCGAAGGTACTAATTTTTCGTAGTAATACTACGTGGATGCATACGGATGTAGGATGAAAATAATAGAAAAGCAATCAAAGGATGAAAATAATACATATTTGTGATTAACAGTGAATAGGAAAGGCTTGAAATGAAACAGGAGAAATTGTAGCCTAGCTGAGGTATAATAAAGCACATAGTAGTAGTAATACAACGTTGGAAACAGGATCATATGGGCCTTATCCGGGGAAGCCATCTGCGGCACTTTGGCCAGTTATTAATTTGCTAAGCGAATTTAAGGTTTTCGATAATTTAGTTATTAATAATGTTAAATTTATTTATTACTGTTTGCGGTGTCCCTCCTTAACTTCTGCTCCATTTTTATTAGCGCCTGCCCCACAGCTTTCGGCGTCCTAATCCTCTTGTGATATTCGCTTACATTATTTTATTACTCCATTTGTTCCGTATTTCCCGATGGTTACAAAACAAACACTATCGAACAGTAAATGTACTGTATCTAATAAACATGTACAGCCACTAAAAAAATAAAAATAAAATAAAAACTTTCATAACGTTAGCTGACGATTAAAAAAGGGTAATAGTTAAGAACAGCTACTTCTCATCTCCCGTGCACGAGGATACATCTTCCTGTTGCACTACCTAAACACCCTAAGTACAAGGGCAAGAACTCAGTCTATTACCTACTTTTTAACATCCTAGATAGTCAATTAATAATTCCTAAAAGTATGGCGTTTCTCGTCCTTCCCTAAATGGGAAGTACGACTCCTTAACTATAACCTAAAAAAGAACTATAGAATATCCCGAAGTTTTGTTTTCTACAGCCACCAAGAATTGAGGGGTCTATTGCTCACCGCGACGATGTAAACACAAAATATGACCTTGCACTTAAAACTTAAATAAATTATTACTTTCTTTTATTCATAAATTTGTAATTGTAAATACATGTCAACTAAACTGTGTTAAACTAGTAATAACTAATAAATTCTTATCATAACAAATCACAGCAAAACTCGATCTTAAAATATTTTATCATATTACGCAGTTACTACAATTTCATGCACAATAACAACAGTTAACATAAATTTACTTACCATTATACAGCAAAAATTTGTCTTGTAATTGTTGCTTCAAGAAAAAGACTCGCGATCTGAGTAACGAATTACGGATCCACAATATTTTCTAGCTCTCAAGACTGCAGCCATTTTTGTCATCCGGAAGCGGAATACGGAGCTCAACCGTATGCGAATTATGAAAACGGTGGAAGACGTTAGATATTGTGGAACACAACAAATTGCCTATTTTATAACTACTATCCCCTATTGGTCAGTTATTGCAATCCCAACTCGTTATATTGTATTGTACGTCACTACCGCATAATTTAATTGGAAAGATAATATGAGCTAAATGTATCACAATTTAAGTTTGAGCTAACTTTCGTTTTTCTTCTTTAATATTGAGAGGAAGAAGAATTAACCAACTTACAAATTAAGCCATGTATTGTTTATTAACATTTATTTATTTATTTATTTATTCATTATTATAAAAATATGGAAGAACCTATGTACCGTACTACGATAATCAGTGGCATATTTAAGGGGGCATCCGAGCTTAAGCCCATTGAAATTTTATTTATTATTAAAGTAAATGAAATATCTTGCAGAATTTTCACATTTCCAGGAGTAAAGTTTGCAAAGCCGCCGAAACAAAATTCTAAATACATCATTGACGATAATGTGCAAAATTCAATTTGACAGTAACAACCAAACCCAACTACAGATCAAATCCATTGATCACTCAAACATATACATACTTGCTATAATATGATTAAGTTATACTTATAAAATGCAAAACATCATTCGAATTTTTTCGTAATAAATAATTATTGACCTTATCTTTGCGAGAAATATTAACTTGTTCTAGGGGAAACTTGGTAGTAAGTAAGTTTGAACTTTCCCTTTTGTACTTGGCAACGGTGTTTGCAGTGAAGCATCAGAGTTTTTGAGTTGTTGCAGTGTTTTTACTATTGTGGCCGTCTTGCAATTAATTATTTGTGCTTTTATGGAAAACAAAACGTAAGTATTATGCAAAATCAATCACTTTTTATTTGTTTAATCAAAATTTTCTAGATAATATAACTGTTATCTTAATCTGTGTACGGAAGTATTCATGTTAGTACTGGGCCGTTTCAAATTGTGCGCCAAAACACTTCGGTGACGCCATTTTTGTGAACAGATCTGTTGGTGGGTGGCAGTTGGTGTAATCGAAGTTCTGTAACTAAATTGTGCCTTTTTGTAACTGGTGTCGATGTGAAAATAGTACTATTATGCATAGTGATAGTGAAAAACTATAAGGTAAATGTGTTACTACAAGAACAATTCAAGGACAACCAAGAAAGCTGCGTCAATGTTCGGAGGCTAGCATATAATACACTATCTTCACAAGTAACCTGTACGGTTATTCATGTATAAGCAGTATATAAGTAAGTAAACCAAAGGATTCATAATGTTTTAAGATTGGTATTTTTAAAAAATAACAATTTGGATAATAATAGAAATGTTTAACTTTGTTGCGTTTAGTAACAGGAAGTAATCTTAAAATGGAACTCTGTGAATGGTAACTATTGAACAGGCCAAAAATTGTGTATGAAACCGGTATGTTTCAGTGTCTTGTTATCATTGGTACTTGTTCAGATTATTTTTCTTGCAATGAAATAAAGCCTTATATTGGTATTAATGTGAGGAGAACATTTTGGAGGGAGCACGAAATAGATTACTGTCTTCAGTAACCAAAGTTGCGCCTTTTTGTAGTGTATATCATTCGGCATTGCATTCATATTATGTAAACTGTAGTTCGTAGTTTACAATAGACCAGCGTGAAAATGGCAAGTCTAACGTGTAAGGAACTTACACGATCAAGCGTCAAACCTCTGACTAAAGTAGAAAACTAGAAATATTGAATAATACAGCTGTGCAGTAAGAAACACTACACGCAGTACGTATGTAAAGTAAGTAAATGAGGGAACAGATTAAGAATCCCTCAGCATAAAATCAACGTTTTATGATTGAAATTTATTATCTCAAAATGAAAGACCACTGAAATTTAGGCGGTCGTTATTTCTGAAACGAAAGTAGTATTAAATTTACTACAAGGAAACCTTCCTTAACGAACACCCATGCTATATACTTTTTTTCGCAGTATAAATATATGTATTGTTAATGGGCAAAAGCTTTCCTTGGTGGACTTCACAAGGGCCGCTCCAGTTGTAGCCCAATGCTGCGGATGGTATTCTTGCTCCATGGCTATTTTGGAGTCAAAAACGCCGCCATATTTAAAACAGCAAGTGCCAACAACATATGTAAGAAATAAAATAAAATTCCACTTTTAAAAGTTAGGAAAGCATAAAAATAATTACAAAGAATGCTTAGTATACGTACGAAGATAAACTGGGGCGTGTTTATCCCCGAGGCTAAATTTTGCAAATCCTCTCTAAACCCGAAGCTGTATATAGCATTGCTGCACGTCTTGCAAATAAGAACAGAAATATAACACTGAATTGCTTAACAAGACTGTACTCTTCATAAAAATACTATGCGGAGTGCAGTTTTACTATACGGATCCATAGTACAGTAGTAATAATAGTAGGAATGGATTAGAAGCTCCACACTGGTTGATTGGATTCTGTTCTCGACATAAAATGGGCATGCTGCTGAATCATCGAAACCTCTGCATCTTGCAAATAGTACCCACTTTGACATATCTTTCGTATTAAACAACTTTACTGCCAAACTTTTACACACCTAAACATCACGTAAGAACTCCAAATCATCATTTCTTACCTCATTTCCCGTGTAAATTTTCCTAACGGAGGAGCAATTCTAAACTCAACCCAAATGAATACTTTACATTTTATATTTCGATCTTCTAACCAAGATCCTCATCAGACATACACTCATGTGTATAATAGTATCCTTCACACTATTTTCGCCTGATATTTAGTATCTCCCACAATTTTGCGAATATAAGATCTCCCGTGTTACTTCACGAAATATAGCTGAGCAAGCGAAGGGTCTTCAAGCCCCGCAAGGCGCGTTTTTTCTACCTTTATCACAATTTAGACAAATAAAGGGTACTCGATTCTGGAGCCATGAAACAATTTTGGTGGAGACACTAAATGCCATCCCTATTTTAAAACCAAAATCACGCCACCACATTTTAAACACAGTATTTAAGAAATAATCAAAATAATTTCCATTTTCAAGGGGAAAAAACCCCATAATTTCCCAAATATACAATAAAATATGCAGCGGTATTTACCACAGTTTCAAAATTCAGAAGCAGCAGTCTTCTGAACACATAACTTTGGTTATTCAAAATATGTTACACGTAAAGCGCACACGTGCTAAAAGTATTTTACTCCATTAACTTGCCGATTACAACTGCTCTGTCTTTGGATAACTTCATTCTTGCCCCTCATGTATAGCAATCTTTTCCAATTTGATCAAAAGATGCTGTTCCAACAACTTCTCGTTGTATAACTTTCAAGTAAATTTATATAACACAATGAACTCAATACGAAGTTACGTGTAAACACACAATACTTCACCACCTTAGCAAACCGACCCAACCAGAGATCCATCACATACTGCACGTCATTTACATAATCAATCGATACTTAACCACAGGGTTGGCAAAAACCATGGTTTTTATTGGGAAAAAAAAGTTTTTTTTTTTTTTTGTTTAATTTGCTCTATGGATTTATATCACATATGGACAGAAATAAGTTTGTTTCGCCTTGGTGTTTTTATGCAACAACCGGGTTATGCTGAAAGGGGTCACATAAGCTTAAAGCGGAATCCAAACCGTTTCTCGACTTATATCCTAAAGAAATTGTGCTTCATTTGAACTCGAAACCGGACTAATTGGCCACAAATGCGATACGTCTGCCAACTCACTCACGAAGGACTCCTGATAAAAATACATTGTACTTTACATACTTGTTAATATAGTTGTCTAATTGTCATGAGTCATTACAAAAGAACAAAAAGTTAAACAGTTGCACAAGTAAAACCATTATACAGAATTACATATGGACAATTTCAAAATATTGCACATCACAGAAGAACTAATTCAGTCCAAGTTAGTTCACTATTACTTTTATTAGTCCAAATGAAAGAAATACCACGACTTAATTTGCATATCGGTAAGAAAAGTGAATAAAGATACGAATTATTTGAGTCCACTTTGGCTCTGACCCATTTATACATAAATAGATACCAAAGATACTTCTGACATCAATAAATGCCTCTCGTCGAGTTTGTATGAGCCCACCCCTCAAAAAAGTACGGCATTTCAATGTATTTTATCAATAGTAAACTAAACATTAAAACAAAACGATTTTTAGAACGAACCTTTTTCGTTTTTGGCTTAAAGCAGTTTTATATATATAGCTGGTTTAAACCAGCGAACCCTGCTTAACCATATGAAGAAAGTAGAGTCTGTTGACACCTAACACTATCACAAAGAAAAAGACAAATATAAACAAGATCTACTTTTCGCAGCGGATGAAGATATACTGAAGTGTAGGTTGTAAAGTTAACTCGCTTTGCTCTTACGGACACAGATGTTCTTCTCTATTCCCACTCTCACTTCTTTTTATGGTACAGTATTGCAAGTTGTTATAGAAATGGTAATTTTATTGTTAAAATGAATACACAGGAGGAAAGGGTGTATAAAAACAGCAATGGATGCGGTCCTAACAGGTTCACCCTGCTCTGCACCGGATCAGAGACAATTCTTGCATGTAGTGACTACCTAGCAAAGGTATCTAAGTATGATACGTTATAATTTTATTTTTTCACCTAATATTTCAGTAACCTTTCCGTCTCTTACTTTCTTTCTGGAGGGAGGCTTGGATTTAAATAAACTAGTATCACATTCCTTTCATTTTCTCCAGAACTCCTTTCCAATTTTCTCGAAGTGTACTTCTTTTAATTTGCTTGCCGAATGTCCAAGAATTGTATGTAGAACTTAATTATTTTTCATGAAAAATTCACACTTTGTTCCCTTGGAACTTAAGCTTCAAAGATAAAGGAACAAATCGTCAACAATTTGACGAAGGGTCGTATTTCAAACTCTCACTTTTTCAGACATAAAGAAAGAAATGAAATATAATTCCACAGAGGAGGAAAAAGTTAAATGTGCAGTAAATGATCAATAATTTGACATAATGATTATCTGGAATAGGTGACGAGTTATTACATATTAAACTGCTTTCCTGTCCACGTAATTATTATTTATGTCTGAAAAATTGAAATTTTGAGATACGACCCTTCGTCAGATTGTTGACGGAATGTTGGTTTTATAAGATTTCAATGAGGAATGTCTCTTCTCCCACCCTATTTTGAAAATTCCCCCAGTAATTCGAATACTAAGTGCAGTATTTCGATATTTTCCTGTACTTCTATAACTAATTATGCTCGTATGTACCGTATAGTGCATGCAGTTAACCACGTGAACTGAATAACCTCTGATTTTCGGACAAATTATTATGTCAATAGTATCTGCTCTGCAGACTTTTCATTGTAGTTTGTAACATTTCATAATGAAGTCACACTAACGCTGCAGGTGTGCTTGCGTAATGTATTTTTAAGTCCTACTGACGTCAGATAGCACTTTCCTCTACATCTTCGCTTAGTGGTATAAAATTAATTTTGAAAACTATATACTAATAAAAGGTTTTCTTTTACTTTACCTTTCGTACATTTGATTTTTTTTCTTTCATTTTGTGAATGATTTCGTTTTTTTTTTTTTAAAAATCTTTAGGGTTAATGGTTTAAGAACAGTCGAACTGCTATTAATGAAGGTCATATATATCTTGAATTGTCTTCTGTAACTTCGATATTACCCTTAATGTTTAAAAGGAAATCAAAAATCTTATTGTTTTCTTCATATGTCGTAAATTCGTTCGAATATGATAAAGCACGATCCTGATTAGAAGTTCGTTACATTTGTGAGCACTACTACCATTCTTACAGAAATGTCGACAAGGATACTTCAAGAAGAAAAAAATAAGATACTTCAGTTTCTGTTTCAGTTCTTAGCTCTTTGGTAAGGTCAACCGCCACGATTTCGAATTTTAGTGCTAACTTAGGTAATGGAAAGCACGAAAATTTAGAAAGCCAGCCAGCTAGTATCGACAACACGCTATTATCTAAACCAGAAATGGCCAAGTACGGGCCCTCTAGATGATAAGTCTTAGCATTTTTATATATTTTGAGTACCTAAAAATTTTAAAAATTGTTAAAATGTACCGACTTGGACTAATTCACAGAATGGACATATATTTAGGCGCGGAAACCAAAAATAAATTTAAGATTGATTAGTTAGGTTAATGTTTTATTTCATTTATTTTGGCACGTTATGTATCTGAAGTTTAAGTGTTTCCATGTCTGTTCACTCTGCAACGTGAAAAATGAGTGGTTGTTAATATTTTTAAACGCCAGTTCCATTGAGGGCAGGTATATGTTTTTATTTGCGATTTAAAATCTTTTTTGCTTTTTGTTTCCATGTTTGAGAAATTATCCAAGATAGTTTCATCCAACCGTAAGATTATAAGGATATTTTTCGAGCAAAACAGGTTTTGAAGTCTTATTGGAGGGATTTTATCATTGATACCTGGCAACTCTGTGTTGAAGACTGGTGCATTATATCAACACACTTCAGAATTGCAAAGTGTTTCCTCAAGAATTACATTATTTTTAGTTGTCTTTTGAGTCAGGGCCACTTCAGTATGAGTAAGAAAATGTCGATGTATTGTTATCTGTGTTTTGATTATTGATGTTTTAACACACATACGATTCATGTTTTAATAGAGTGTCATGAGTGTATATTATAAACGTCAAGTATCATACGAAGTTGTGACCCTCACCACATAAGCATTTCTATGATGCTGTCCCTTAGTTTAAACATGTCGGCCATCACTGATCTAAACTAATGAAGATTTTTCGTATAGTATATAAATTTGGGCGCTTATCAATTGTGACGTCATAAACTGCGCACCAGGATTTCTAGTCGATAGTGATTATGACGCCATAAATTGCATACTAGAATTTCTAGTCTGGGTTTGGAAGTAGTTATTAGAGTGGTTATGACGTTATAAACTGCAAAACAGAATTTCTAGCCTTTGAGTTTGGAAATAGGGTGCCTTTTTTATGATGTAGGCCTAATAAATTGTGCACCCAAATTTCTGGTTTATAAGGAAAGGTTTCGAAATAGTTAATTGTTTATTTCACAATCTAAATTGCCTGGCTTACTATCTTATTTTTGACATTCTTCGTTGCCTGGTTTGTGATTTTAGCAAAGAGCCTTATGGATGATACCGAAGGTGCAGAAGAAGTCAGTGTATATAATCTTAAAAATAGGTGTTGGCCTTTGCGAGAAATATGGTTTTGTTTAAAGTACTTAATGAACTGTAGGATAAGATAAACCAATATTGAACTCAAGTTAATAATGCAAGTGCTTCAGTGAGTTCAGTATTGGCTTATTTTGATTTTTTTTTTTTTTTTTTTTTTTAACTAGCTTACGTTCAAAGTGTTAACATTTGAAACGTTTTCTTTTTCATACACTCTTTCTAATTTGAATTTCCCTAACACCTAGGTGTTAGCTAGCGAAATTAGTATTTAACAAGAAGATAAAAAATGACTTTTCTTTCTTTCAGATTAGATTTTTCCTCTGAGTGAAGCTGCGTTGAACGAAGATGTTTTACGCTCATTTTGTTTTGGCCAAGAAGGGCCCATTGGCCCGTATTTGGCTTGCTGCCCATTGGGATAAGAAATTAACAAAAGCACATGTTTTTGAGACGAACATTGAGAAATCAGTGGATGGTATTTTGCAACCGAAGGTAGGTAATTGTAAAGTAATTATGAATATTACTTTGTATTACGATGTTTATGTAGATGAAACATGGTATTCTTTCTTAACGAGTATGTATCATACGGTGATACACGCACATATACCCTCTATTAAAATGCTCTAGAAAATATCCTGTTACAAAATGAAGTTTGTTTGTTTGTTTGTTTCTTTCTTGCTTTCTTGCTCTCTTTCTTTCTTGCTTTCTTTCTTACTTTCTTGCTTTCTTTCTTTCTTGCTTGGTTGCTTTCATTTCATTTCATTTCTTGAGGATAATCAGTCAACAACAGGAAATATATTTTGGCAGATGGGGGACAAAAATGTGTGTGATGATATCACTTGAAGTTTAGCCTTGAAGCACAGTCACATGTTTTATGAGAGGGTGATAACATTTTGTTTTGCTGTTCCAGCAAGGAGGCGGGCAGGTTTCACCACTGTTATCTGTTTTTGAGCTGCACAGTTAATGCATAAGTATTGATAAATGAATTTTATAACTTTCCCTTTCCGATCTATATACTGAAATTTTTCGTTCCGTGCTAACAGTTGCTTTTCGGTGACAGTGTTTTTTGTGTGAAGTTGTTGTTGGTTTGTTACTTGTGTAAGTGAAAGATAATTGTATTATTTCGAATGCCTTGTGTGGTAATATCAGAACGATAAGAGTGGTTCTTGGAAGTCTTCTTAAAGAGACAAGGAAGTTTCTTGGGTTCGATCCTCTTCGAAAGCAATTATGGCGAGGTATTTCTTCCCCCTATTATCTGTTAAATATATCGCAGTGAAATTTGACACACACATTACCTACTTGCACCGCATAATGTATTTCAAGGTACACTATGTTCATGTAGTTTTAGCTGTGGCCGCTTCAGAGAGCAAAAATTTCCCAGAAGGGATTTTTTAGGATGGAAATTTGTTGAAGCCATTTGAAAGTTGGTTTGTTTCTCAAGAAAATGACATGAATCGCATTGTTCGTATGGATAGCGCTGAAGCAGCGGCTACGTGAAAGTTCAAAATTTCCTTTAAAAATGCCACACATCAGAAGGGTAATAATAATCCATTATTGTTAGAATTGGATATTATGTTGCAGCGAGCCTTCCTGGGCAATTGTATCTCAATAAACAAGTAAAAAAAAATATCCAAACACAATCAATATTTACCTTTTATATTTATCTACAATGATCTCATCAAATGATGTTACCTCAAATACTTTAGGAGGATTAATTAGTGTATAATCAAATCATAATAAGTCTCGTCAAATAATTAATTTGTAAACATATTAACGGAAAGGGTAATTAATTTTAAGTTCTGTTGTTTAATGTATAGCTGTTTTCAATACATACGATTCTCAGTGTGTGCAGTTTACATACACTGTAAGCACCATGAAAAGGTTTTACTTACCTAATCTGCAAGGTTACTATTCGTGAGAGAAATTTGTTGGCATTGCAGTCGAAATGGGAGATGACTTTCCTGGGTGCTCTCATTCTTTTACGTTTTTGATTTGGTGACAGTTTTGGAAACCCATTTTACCGAGAGCTTGCGCATGTGCCAAAGTCATTATGGATTATGCTGCCGACACGTTTCTATGAAATGCTAAAAAAAATTCTCTCACTTTTGCGAGATTTAGCGATTTTCAAGAATAGTGTCATGAATTTCATCCATGATTTCCTAGACATTCCTGGTTTTTGTCTTCAGCACGTGGAGCATGACTGTTGAGAAGTCGCCACGTTTAAACTGTGACTCCCATTTCTTCACCACTGCATATGACGAAAAGAAAATCTCGTAGTGTTTCACTGATTTCCTCATGAATTGCTTCGATAACTTTCCTTGGTAGAATATAAATTTCATGACAGCTCTGATCTCGATGTTAATGAAATTCGCTAGTTGGACACAGTCACTTTAGGAGCCTTTAAAAAAAAAAAAAAAAAAAAAAAATAGAATTTCGTTATTAATGCAAAAATTTGTCTTCTTTACATACAAAGATGTGCTCTTTAAAACTATAGAATTTCATTATTCTACCTGTACTCTTTCTGAGTTAGGCTACGTATTTTCAGCAGCGCCTTATTATACATCCACACCTTTTCATTGACTCGCTTTTTTTCCTTTTATATGTGACTAAAGTTACAGATTCAAATTTCAGTCTAGATGTTTAATATCTTGCTTCTTGTAGGAATTGTTTATTACTTGTTTTGTAATTTCATGATAAAGTAAGTTATTTTTTTATGATTCATTTTTTCTAGTTGATTAGGGGAAATATATTACTCATGTAACATATATTGTTTTCTTGGTCTTTTTTTTTTCCAACAAGACGGAAACTCAGGCCTGTATAGGAAAAAAAAGAAAAAACGGAAACTCATGGAGTTCTTTCCAGTATTTTTTATCGTCATCTTGAGTATAGATTCGAATTCAATTATACACGGACAGTGAAAAGATGCACGGCTGTGTCCGGATTCTAATCTTTGTCCCCTGCGTACTGATGCTTTCATTTTTTTAAACTCTATAAGTTGCACCTATAAAGAATTTGGTGTGGTATAAAATCGGTTATCTCCTCCATTTATCTATATAATGTTTCTTAATTAGTCTTTTTTAAACAAAAAAAAGATTGATCCCTTACGATTTGAATAAAATATATTCATGTAATGGTGAATGCGAGTTCAAGCCTATGCGTACAATGATGTACTGCTAGACCCCTATTTCTCCTCAGAACATTTTCGAAAACTAGATTTAGCAGGGGAAAAACTACACTCTGCTCCGAACTGACAAAATTTATTATTTGGGAAGACGCCCTTAGTTCGGTATTCTTACATTGTTAGAGTTTAAAATAATAATAATAATAATAATAATAATAATAATAATAATAAAAAAAACTTGCGGCAATCACCCAGCACCATTTATTAGAATGACTGCTGATTAGCACTGGAGTAGCTTTTAAAATAAAAATGTACTGACTAGAGTGCCCATATAACATTTCGACTCATACTTCCCCGTCGAATTGTTCTGTGGGTAAGTTGCTCAGTAGATTTTTTCTGATTAATTGATGCATCGTGTCTGTCATTAAGTAATTTAGTTCTTCAGTTGCGTCGTAGTGCTGGATCAGTACCGAACTTAATAGGCGTTCCTGAAATCTCTAATAATTAAAAATTGAAGTTTCTTCGGCATTTAAGATAAACTTAAAGTTCTGCAGAAATTCCGCAAGTATATTTTGAACTGTAAAGAGATTTACTATTAAAGTGTTCTTCATGTTTTATTTCAGGTGAAAATGGCCCTTCGGACATCGGGACATTTACTCTTAGGAGTTGTTCGTATTTATTCACGAAAGGCCAAATACTTGTTGGCCGATTGCAATGAAGCTTTCGTGAAGATCAAAATGGCATTTCGTCCCGGAATGGTCGATCTGCCGGAAGAAAATCGAGAAGCCGCTGTGAATGCAATTACTCTTCCTGAAGTGTTCCATGATTTCGACACAGCAATGCCAGAGCTGAAGTAAGTAAGGGTAGTCCAAATTTCAGATTTAAGGGTTTTGAAATAATGTATTGAATTAAACAATGATTAACAGTTATGTCCTTGACATATTTTTAACTGTGTTAAGCTCCGCCCACTTCCTTAACTTTTAGTTAATAGCCAGGGTGTCTATCGGTCACGAAATCAGAAAATGGTCATGAAAGTCAAGAAATTTAGCTTTTGGTTTTTTACTGCACAAATGTAAGTACAGATTGGAAAATTTTGTTGTATAAAATGTCAAAATTTATCACCAAAAATGTCTATGGTCGGCTTTAGACTACCAAATCGTAAGCAAAGCACGTTTCTATCGCATGGATGAAAATTCGGCGTATCTCGCACCCAAATTCGCTCTTGAGAATATTACGAAATTTTAGGCCACGAAATTTCATTTTGGAATTTTAGAAGACACCCTGATAGCTAACCCAAGATTTAAAAATCCATTGAGAATTACATTCACTGTAAATAGTGTAACAAAAATAATATTAAAACAAAAGTAATTTTATCATTTTTCTATTTCAAAATCACGAAAAAGAAATGAAGCATGATAATTTTTATTTGCTTAACTGTTGCTTGTGGTGCTTAATGTGATATTGAAATTTCTCTCGAGATTACTTTCACGAGAACAAATACTAACAGTGCCTCTCTGAACGTTTGCATTGTGAAGAAAGCCAGAAAGTTTATTTTACCTGTAGGAAAATTCGTTTCACTTGATGATAACCAATTTTTGGGTAAAATTGCTGATAGATGCTGTATGGTACGTCTCATATAACAATGTGCTTATCTTTGCACCCGTGGTTCTCTTCGTTGTGGTTTATGTTGATATTTCGTCTCGCGCGAGAGTAGTGGTCGGAACTAGTTTCGTACCTCTTGTAGGCAGGAACTCTTACATTCTCATTATTAACTGTTTTTGTACTGTCGTTAAAGAGAACGGCCCCAGAGAATTTCCGAACCAAAGCAGTTAATGAGATTATAAGAATTACAGGCTGCAAGAGATCAGAAATGTTTGCGACCATAACTCCCACGTGAGTTGAAATATCAACATGAAGTAAAGCGAAGTGGACAACAGGTGCAAAGTAAGCACCATTATTTTCAAAGTTTTTAAAGTAAGCTTTAGAATATAAGCAGTATAATGCGTATTCCTGTACAGATTTAAAATCTTAGAAAAGTTTTATTTATAGATCTGAATTTTAGTTTTGAAAATGTTTGAATTCACTACCGTATACGATTTTTTTTTTTTTTTTTTTTTTTTTTTTAATTTTTACGTATTTATTTTGTAGTGAAATATAAATATGTTTGACTCCAGTCTTACTAAACAAAGCTACGAAATCTGAATATAAACCCGAATAGTGGATCGGATTCCACTTAATAAAATAAACCGTAGGTCCCATGCCATATAGCGTCGGTGCTTAAAAGGGTCATTGAACTCGCAGCCAATCTCAATACTTGCATGACCTTTGGAGTGGGAGACCCGGGTTCGATTCCCGGCGGGAGTTCATGTGGTTCGGATTCCACGTTAATCAGTAAGTCCACGTCTCATATAGCCTCGCTGCTGAAAGGGACGCTAAACTAAAATCAACTCAACTCAATACTTACATGAGAAACAGTTTCAATAACTTGGACGTCAACACTCACGAGGTAATGATGTGCAAATCATTGACACAGCTTACGTTCCATGTGTAGGAAGATTATGTAGTTTCAAGGATTATGTAGATAAAAGTTATGAATACATTGTTTTACGTATATTTCCAACTCTGTGAAGGTGGGCAGTCAGCAACAAAAGTTCGTTCCGTTTGGTAAAATTTATTTTGAGAATAACTGTGGTATGGCTGCTATTTTGGGAGTAAGGGTGGTGGTAACGTACAGAAAATCACATTCTTTTTAATTTACTGAAATCTGTACTCAAATTGACCGTCCATTCTCAAGTTATTTACAAAACTAATTTCATCAAACGGAAAGAACTTTTGTCGCTGACTGATATGAATTGAACGCGAGATACTGGAAGTAAGTTATTGTAAGGCATAGGTATCAATAAAAAAATGTGGGTATACGTATTCAAATGTATTGTTTGATGCATTTATTTGTAATATTTTTTAGTGATGTTGACATTCAAGCCCAGTTTACGTTAAACCAATCCCGTGCTGAAGAAATTACAATGCGAGAAGATTACGGGAATATTTCTCTTGTTACTAATGACGAAGGATTTGGTGACATGGGCTTTGATGCTTCCCCTCCTGAACTTATGCGTGATGCATCCAATATGGAACCTTCATTAGAACAGGTAATGTGATACTTCCAGTCTTCTAGTTGTTATCTTTTTATTACATTTAATTAGCTAATTATACATATTCTTAACTGTAGGAGAACTAAGACAGTTTTTTTTTAAAGTAACTATATGAGTTGTATACTTGTGAAAGATTGGTCAATTTATAGCATCTATTTTTTGCATGACAA
The DNA here is from genome assembly GCF_964235325.1 of Thermobia domestica. Taxonomy (NCBI): domain Eukaryota; kingdom Metazoa; phylum Arthropoda; class Insecta; order Zygentoma; family Lepismatidae; genus Thermobia; species Thermobia domestica. The sequence goes on along the minus strand of NC_137457.1, from coordinate 297,838,853 downwards.
CCCCTTTGCATTGTCATTATGTAGCTCCTGACTTTTAAAAGATTTAGTAACTTTCGCAGCAGAGTAATTTAGTAATTCTTGGTGAAGTTTGGCGTTTTGGAAGGTGAGTCTACAAACACCACATTCTGTATATTGCAGAAAATTTATTTTACAAACTGATGGTATGAATTGCTGATTTTTGTCTCAGTCGGGTGTAATAGAATTAGGTTTTGTCAGCGGTAGAGAATCGTTCTATAAATCTGTTCATATGTTATTCTGTGTCCTGAAGTTTCATGTATTTGAATAATTTAAAGTCCTTTCCCATAGGCCGTGAGTGCAGGTACCAAGAAATGTAAAGAGAACAAAGTTGCTGGAAGTGATAGGTTTTCGATTTAAAGTGTTGGAATTTTTCAGATCGGACCAGCAATTTTGGCTCTACACTGGTAGTCTTCCCAATGATAATGGAAAAAAAGTGTGTTGCCAGTCATAATGTTACATAAAAAACATTAGTTCATGCAGTGCTTGAACGGAAAACAAGTAAAAATTGTGCTTTAAGGGAGAAACAAGAATACTACATATCTCGGTTGCAATCATTAGCATCTCCGGATGCAAGGGCGGGCGAAGATAAGAAAGGTGAAATTTGTTGGGAAAAGTGTACCAATGATATCATAAGAAACAATGCAACTCTTGCCACGTATTACTGCAACTATTACCTTCTCTTGCTACTTACTACTACTAATAGTCGGTGGGGACACTCGGTTGAAAAAGAGTAGAAGCTTTTTTAATCCAGCCATTCTGAGTGAGGTTTTCCTGGATTTTTCTCATCCACACCAAACAAATGTTAGGATAGTACCTAACATATAGGTTCCAGGCCTCTTTCTTCCCTTTTCCCGGGTAGTGTGATCCCCAAGGGATGTCATCCTTCATCCGTGACGGGCTAACATGGTCATAGTTGCCGAAAGCCCAGAATTCTGATTTCTAAATCCTACTACTAATAGTATTACTTAACTGATACTGACATGCTTTCATCAACACGAATGTCATTCATTATATAAGAGCTTTTCTGGTGAATGCAGGGGAGGAAGGGAAAATTTTAATTTCTTTTAATGAACCTCTACTTACAGCCACAAAGTTAGGTATTTAGAGCCTGTTGTGGCACAATATACGAATATCTGATGGCGAAAAATCTAGCTCGAAGGGAATAATGTATTTTATCTCTTTATATGTTAAAGTCCTGAATGACCGATAAGCGCCTAACCAGACTGCTTAGAAACTCGAACTTTGGACAGCAAATAGGAATTGTGATCTAAGATACCAGTAGGGAAAAGATTTATAGAAATGCGACATAGGAGGAGGGAAAGTGGACTTTGCAGATATAAGCCGTATTTCGAAATCTTTTTTGGTACGGAATGTGAAGGTCTAGGATCATTTCCATAAATGTCCTTTTAAATGTACATATATTATAAACCACGACTATACTGTGATAATTGCCATGTTGTACATATTTAAAGTATGTTAGTATATGTATTGTTTTTAAAACTCATAAGGAAAAGACAGGGTTAAAGGATTCAAGGCGTATCCCGAGAGTGTTAAACTTTCAGGGTAGCACAGGAAACACTTGTTTGGCCCTTTATAAATTAGAAACATGAAATTTGAAGTTGATCTTTTCATTTAAAAATAATCAAACACATGTTTCAGCGTTTTTTGATATTTGATTCAGAAGGGAAGAGAGGGGAATTGGGGGTTGCATTTATTATATGAAGGTATTTATATGTCCGGATGCGTTAAGTTTCCAGATTTGGTCTTTTCATTCAAAATAATTAAATATATGTTTCACCGTTGTTTAATGTTTGACCTAGAATGGGAGGAAAAAGAAATGGGGTTAGTTAATTAAAATGCTCATATGAGCTGTTTAAATTTCAGACGAATTGTTTGAAAGGTCCAGAAGGAAGAACGCAAAATATTGCCCGCAATAACTCGTAGGGACATTTGCTAATTATTATTTGTTCCTTTTGAAAATTGTTGAACATAAAGGCACTAAATTTGATGTATGAGGTTCATTTTGCTTCAGGAAGTACAGATGTATCATTCGCTTTCACGAGTTTGAGGTGAAGTCGCAGGAGAATAGGACTTTGAATAGGATTTTTTTGTAGTGAAAAAATGAAAAGACCGAATCATATGGGCAAGAGCTTGAGTGGGGTCTGTTGAGAATAATGGTACATGGCTATGGACACGGTTAGGTCAAGTCTATGTAAAGAGGGGAGTGGGGCTACATGGCTATGGACACGCATCGTTATAGAATACTGGCACATGCCCTTACCTTGAATATTGGTTGCTAGGATAGATACTTTGTACATAAATCATGTAGGATTGCAATCAAATCAAGATGGATTAGGTAATCTAGGATTCTCATATGTTCTTTCATGGATGATTATGTGAGAATTACGTGGATTACAATTAATAAAGGAAACTCCCACATGGAATTGGAAGTATAATGAAATAAATATCTGGAATAATTTGTGTATTTATGTTTGGTCTTGTAAGGTCATGTAAATCTTACTCGGAGCTTTGGAACGTATTCTTATGAATGTGGAAGTACTTAGTTGTGAATATAAATAAAGAATAATTGTGGCACAGTTACAGATTATATGTGCACAAGAATATCTAACAGGGTCGGGTCAAGCAAAGAAAATTGACATAATAAAATCCACTGTCGAACAGATCAAGTCTCAGGATTGGGAAATGTAACACATGCTTTTCTTTTTTGTAGGCAAATTTATTGTTCAGTGACAGTGGAGAGGTGCCACCAGAAGCTCCAGCCCCTGGACCATCCACTGAGAAGGAAAAAGAAGTGCAACCCTCCACATCATCTGCCCCCGAGCCGACGCAACCGGCCAATGAATTCGATACTCCCATAAGAGATGACGGATTTGGTGGAAATCTTGGACAAGATATTATTGGTTAGTATTTTTCATAAATATTAACCGTCGTTTACTAGCAGTCATTGAGTTAAAGTAGGTTTTTTATTTATTTATTTTATTCATTCATTCTACTTAGACATTTGTGAGGAAAACGTACATCGCTTCACTATCAGCGAAAACTGGCCAAAAATTAAGTCTCTTCATTCTTTGTTGATGGATTTGTTTGTTTTAAAGGAAAACCTTTACGTGTTTAGGTTAATGAAGATTGCTCGTGTATACCAGAAATGAAGTAAAATACTAACGCAGAACAAAAATAAAAGATTACGTTGTAAGCGTTTTAGCTTACTCTTCATTAGACGAGAAGGGGAAAATATAAAATTTAAAGAATACGTAGTAACTGAGAAACATCAATATCCGAAGCCAGGTTGCACGACAATATTGCCTGTTGGAAGTTAAGAGAGTTCAGTGATGGAAGATAAAATCCACGGAACAAGTAGTCAATAAGAGAGGAAAGAATATTTAATGAGGTGAAAAATATATAAATATGTGGGGTTCCTATATGAGAGTATCTTGAAAACTATTTAGAATAGACATCGTAGAGGAATGTATTTTCACCTCGGATGGATTTGAAGCATCATGTTTGACGAATTTGTTCTTATATTGATCAGCAGATGTTTGCGGGAAGTGGGAAGGGAAGCAGTCACCAAGCAACTTACTAACGCTTCATACAAAGTCTGTGATCTTAAAATTAACTTAGACGCCATTTATTATTACGAATATTTATGGCGAGCATTGGAGAATTCTGCATCTTCGAAAGTAATTTCTGTAATTGGTTCTAAAAGCTCCGCAGCCTAAACAAGGTCTGTGAAGAGCCCAGAAATGGACCGCCATTAGTAGCAATTTCTACTGAACACATTACTGCTGTGGGAAATGAAATGAAAATAAACCCAAAATCAAGGCACCAGGAATTAGAGGAAAGAAAGATGGTCGGATCTGCAGTATTAAACACGATACCCAAGTTTTTGAGAAATTTTGCGCATATAGCGGGAAAAAAAAAAAGGTTTCGTGCAATCTTTAACCATGACAGCGCCAGGTCATTCACAACTGCTTCGGTAGTTTACTTCGTGGCTGAAAACAAAGTGAACGTAGATCTACATCCTTCATATTCAGAGTACATGGCACCAACTGAGTACACGGTGTCTATCAGTCACGAAATCAGAAAATGGTCATGAAAGTCAAGAAATTTAGCTTTTGGTTCACTTTTTTTTTTTTTTTTTTTTTTTTTTTTTTTAATCTGTACAAATATAAGATATAAGTAGAGACTGGAAAATTTTGTTCTATAAAACATCAAAGTTCACCACCAAAAATGTGTATGGTCGACTTTTGATGCCACCAAATCCCAAGCAAAGCACTCTTCTATCGATTGCATGAAAATTCGGTCTAATTCGCACCCAAATTTGCTCTCGAAAATGATACGAAATTTTATGGTGTGGTAAAGAAAAAGTCACGAAATTTCATTTTGGAATTTTAGTAGACACCCTGGTACAGTTTTTCCATATTTGCGGTCTCAAAGGGATTGTCTGTTGGGAGATGATGTTACTAGCGCAGTGCAGAAATCTTCATGATTGTCTAGGTGTAGTGGGCGAATAATATATAGGCAGTTCGTGGCCTTTGAATATTTATCGAGAAAAAACAACAGAGGGGCACTACCCATAGAAAGTTACTGCAGCTGTAATATGAAATAGAAGAGAACGAGAAATTAACGAGGTACCCAAGAACACTGGAATGGAAGACTGGTAAAGAAAGTGGAGATAGTATTATAGAACTTGTGGATGGAGAAAGAGAGGGGTTTGGTCAAAAGTTCAGCTGTGACGGCTTGTATGTTCGGATGCTAGTAAATGTGGAATCTGATAAATATGGGGATAGGTTGTTGGTTGGAGCTAAATGTCCTTTTCAGCACAGAGGCTATATGAGATGTTAACCTAAAATTTAAGGTGGAAACCGAATCTCGTAGTGAGTCCAAATTTCAAAGGACTGCCACCAAAAATCAAACCGGAATCCCATACGGCTGGCACGCTAGCCATTAGACCGGGTTGGGCTAAAGGAGTTAAGGTTTTCCTATTATGAAATAAGGACAATAGGTGCAAGGTAGAAGACAGATAAGGTTGGAGGAATAACGGTTCCTACTGGTCAGAGAGGTCAGGGAAGTCGGGGAAAATGGTGCATGTCAGGGGAACTCAGGGGAAAAAGCTGAAAATCGATAAAAATTAGGGAAATTTTGTAAAATGTTTTCTGGCATTAATTGTACGCCAATTTCAGCGTAGCCAACCATAAATGATCACAGTATGGAACGTTGCTCAGATTTATATGGGGAGGGGGGGGGGGGGTAAGTGGAATGTACGTATGAGCAATTGATTATTATTTGTCTCTATAGAATAAATGTTCTCATATATAAATATTCACCGTTATTTATTCCTTATTTATGTCAACGACATCCGACATCTGTCATGAAAGTTAGGGAATTTCCTCCCAAAGGTCAGGGAAATAGATTTCTCCAGTTCAGTAGGAACCCTGAATAATAATTGCCAAAATGCCGGAAATAATTATTTTGGAAGATGATTGGAGTGTACAAAGGACAGACTCCAAAATAGAGCTGGTTTTCCATTTAAGCATTGATCCAAAGCGAAAGCGAAAGGTTATAAGTAGTATATGAGTTTGTATATTATACGGTCTATGGTACGCAATTTTGTAACGCATAAAAATGATTTTTCAATTTCTGTGCGTAACAAAAGCGAGATTCAGGGCTGCAAAGATAGGCGGTTAGGATAGTATTTTATATATCTCAGTTCTATTATTAATATTTGTGGTTGAGAAATATCTTCGGTTGATGATTGCTGATATTAGAGAGATAGAGATTCACTCTATATTATAATGTTATATAATACGTTTCAACCATTTGCTCTGAACTTGTTCTACAACTTAAAAGAATATTTGGATAAGTAATTTCTACATTTATAAGCATGTTAAGTAAGCTACCAGTTTAAGTGAATTGCAATTTAATAAATTAAATATTTTTGTTCCAGCTGGAGGCTTATTTGAAGGTGGTTTGTTTGACGATGCTCCTATGGGCGAAGTTCCTCCCGTTGATACGAGCACAGCACCAGTTCCAGAGCAGCCAGAAAAACCGGCTGAGGAAGCGCACCCTGATAGCGATGATGATGGAGGAGATCATTTCGGAGGTCCTCCGTCCGTTGGAGGAGCAAGGTTAGTTCCAATAGATATTTTTACTGTTGATACGATATCATGTCTAGTCTGTTTATAGAACGTGTAGAATATTATAAGGAGGAGGCAATAGTCTAACACCTACTGAATGCTATGTTAATTTTATATATAGATAGGGTGTATCAAAAGTCCGGAGCCATATGCCAACTCTGTTATGAGTATAAAGGTACGAAGAATGGAAAGAGACGTAAGTTGTTGGAAACAAGTGGTTTTCAGTCTAAAATAGTGGAATCATTCCAATCGTACCACCTGTTTGAGCTTACGCTGATAATGCGCCGTATGTTACATGAAAGAGCATTGTTGCCAATTCACCAGGCTATTCCCTTGGGTTCTCACCATACCAACAATACAACATTATTGCGAAACACATTTTAAATGATTCCTAGTTTTCCTCCCACAACGACGAACATTCTGTGCGCCATTTTTGAATGGCCGTACGTTCCGTTCGAATAGTGTGCTGAACCGGAAAGGTTGTTTTTTCATGTAACATATAGGATGCCTTACCAGTATGAAGCCCAAATGGGTAATGAATTTGGGGAAATTCTACCATTTTAGACTGAAACCCGCCTATTTCTAACAACTTTAATCTCTTTCCATAGTTTCGTATCTGACTCATAACGAAGTTGCCCTATGGCCCTGAACTTTTGATTCACTCTGTATATAGATGCAACGACTTGTGACCTAGCATTCCTTCAAATATATTTGTCTGACGATTATGGAGCAAAGTTTCCTAAGATCAGTATTTTTCGGTGATTATAGTTCATCCATAGAAACACTGTACTGTTCCTTTTCCGAATCGTTGCAAGAGATTGAAGTGGCCATTAGGAAATCACAAAACCATAGACCCAAAAGTTTCATGTAGCGAGGTTATTTAAATCGGATGTAATGTCTTGAGCAAACATTGATGTGTTTATTCCGGCAGGAAGGAAATTCTTATGGAATAGAAAACCTTAAGTATTTATAAATGATAATACTACTGATTGTATTAGTTGTCATGGGTTGTTCCAGAACAGTGATGGCCAACTCGTAACCCATTGCGGACCAGTAGAAAATAAGTACCATGTTCAAGGTCCATTTTCATCTTCTCTTTTTACTGATGATAAATGTAGTCACACATTTTTCGAATCTTTGTTCCACTATCCGTATCCTGCTTCTTGTTTCCTGTGTCTAGGCCAATTAGGGCCTGAGCTACGAACATTTGAAAGTAACTACATGAGATCTCCATTTTTTTTCTTTCTTGATTTTATTTATTTTATTTCAGGGTGGAAAAAAATCATGATTTTTTTTAAAAAAAAATCATTTTTGTTGATTTTTTTGATTTAAATCGATTTTTTTGATTTAAATCAAATTTTTCTCCTCGTATAATACAAGTCGCGAACTGAAAAAAAAGCAGTAGGAATTAGTATTAAATGCTAATTATGCAATTTAAGTTAAAGTATTGGGGATGAATTTTGAATTATCCCCAATCGTTAACCTATATCAATCCCAAAAAATGTTTCTTAACCCTTTTAAATTATGTTTTTTTTAAAGGTAAGTTATAGACTTTCAGTCAAGCAGCTAGAGCATCATCCCTATTTATCCTAGGATCATGATACATACATCACTCTAGAGTAGAACAGCTTTTGAAACGGTAACATTCACATTTCCCTATCATGTCCCTGAAGCGGGAAATTTTGAGAGTAATAGGCATTTTTAAAACTTTTTTTTTAAGTTTTGGATTACCCTGTGTTAACGCACAGATCTCAAAATCAACTTGGAAATACTAAGGGGTGTACTAAATGTGTGTACAAAATTTGAAGCTTCTATCTTGAGTAGTAAGGGTGAGGGAACTACTTAACAATGAGCTAAGAACATTCCCACAATGCCTCAGATGACCCGGATGTAATATAACAATTTCCTCAGACATCCCTATTTATCCTAGGATCAGGGCTGGCAGAAACCATGATTTTTATTGAAAAAAAAAAGTTTTTTTTTGTTTAAACCCGGTTTTTTTGGTTTAAATAATTTGCTCTACGTACTTATACCACATATGGACAGAAACTTTTTTGCCTTTTCATTATTATGCAACAACCGGGTTATGCTAGAAGGGGTCACATAAGCCCAAAGTGGAATCCAAACAGCTTCTCGGCTTACATCCGAGAGAAATTATCCTCCGTTTGAACTCGGAACCGGGACTAATTGGCCTCAATGGCGATACGTCTGCCGATTCACTCACGAAGGACTCTTGATAAAAAATACGTTGTTGTACTAATCTTTACATACTTGTTAATATTCAAGAGTCATTTCAGAAGGAAAAAAGATAATCAGTTGCACAAGTGAAACCATTATACAGAATTACATATGGACAATTTCAAAGTACTGCAGAGTACAGAAGAACTAATTTAGTCCAAGTTAGTTCACTACGACTTTTATTAGTCCAAATTAAAGAAATACGACTTAATTTGCATATCAGTAAGAAAAATGAATAAAGATACGAATTATTTGAGTCCACTTTGGCTCTGACCCATTTATACATAAATAGTTACAAAAGTTACTTCTGATTTCAATAAATGCCTCTCGTGGGGTTTGTATACCCCCCCCCCCAAGTACGGCATTTCAATGTATTTTATCAATAGTAAACATTATTAAAACGAAACAATATTTAGAATTATTTGATTGTAATTGCATAACAATAATAATAAAATATAAAAAAATCACAAAAGAACCCCCCCCCCCCCAAGTACGGCATTTCAATATATTTTATCAATAGTAAACATTATTAAAACGAAACAATATTTAGAATTTTTTTGATAGCAATTGCATAACAATAATAACAAACTATAAAAAATCACAAAAGAAACATTCATAAACTTCTATATTAAAAAAAAAGTTGCTTTTGTAGTATAATTTCTCAGTAATGAATGGGGAATTTAGGTCTAAGTATAATACGAATAATATACGGGAGTGAAACGTGATAACCCACAAATGTGTGTTTATCTAGCTTTTACGAACATTTTTCGTTTTTTGGTTTAAACCAGGGTTTAAACTACCTTGGTTTAAACCAGCCAACCTTGCCTAGGATCATGATTTGTACATTATTCTCTTCATAATAAATCAAATTTTCAAACGGTACCCTTCAAATGTCTCCGGCATGTATCTGGGGCGGGTTAATCACGAAAAAAGGAATTTTTTGTTAAGAATATATATTTTTTTAAATTTTTACTCAGTGAACCCCCCCCCCTGTCTTAAGGCAGAAATCTGAAAATATTGAGGGGTACACTGAGTAAATGTGCAAAATTTCAATCCTGTAGGTGCAAAAGTAAGCCCGCAAAAAATAATATTCCCCAAATACCCCAGATTTCCGTATAAAACAGGATCTCAGGTAACAGTTTCCTGAGACATCTCTATTTATCCTAGGAGCATGGTACGTACATCATTTTCTTCAGAATAGAACAACGTTAACACACGGTACCGAGGCGGGAAATTCACGAAAAAAGCTATTTCTGTTAAAAATATCCCTTTTTAAAACATTTTTGCCCTTCTGGACCCCGCTGTTCCCACGCCAAGATATGAAAACATTTGAAAATTATTAAGGGGTGCACTGAACGAGTGTGCAAAATTTGTCTTCTGAATGCAAAATGTAACCCGATAACAAAAAATACCTTTTTAAATTTATGACTTCGTCACACACTATGCCTCAACGCAGAAAGGCGTGAAAGCATATGTAACGTGTTTTAAAATGCCTCCTGTCTTGAAGAAAACGATGTAAAAAGCCTTGTTGGTACTTTTGTAATCGAATAATGAAGATAGTACCCTATTACCTAATAATATGTGATATAATTTAAAAGGTTAAGCATTAAGGAAAAGTACAGCAATGTTTATCAAAATAACACTTTTTTTCACAAAAGTTACTGATATTTGGCAGGGGCCTATTTTTAAAAACTCAGAACTAGCTTGCGGCATAAAATACGTAAATTTCGCCTAAAGTTATAAAATTAAAAAAAAATGGAGAGGGGATAGGACCCCTCTAAATACACCATATTATCTGGGAACAAACAAACAGACACGCACAAAGAGAATTTTCGTCTTAAATGTCGACGGTGATTTCCCCGTCGGAATAGTTAACGATTTTAAAACCCAAACCCAATGTTACGAAAAGAAGAAAGCAGGATTGCTCCGTTACCTGTTCAAAACGGGATTTTCCCTAATCATCCTCTGCATGACACTTGTTTTCATACTATACTGTACATTTGAGTCTCCTTGTATTATGATTATTAACTTCCATAATCGAAATAACAGAACAGAAACTGGATTTTACTTATTTTCACTTTAAATTAATTTATTTCGGAATTCGATTTAAATCAACGATTTTTATTTAAAAAATCAAGTGATTTAAATCAGACTGATTTAAATCAATCCACCCTGTTTTATTTATTTTCGCAGTTTAAAGTAGTCTCGATTCTGGTATTCTATAATAACCAGCTATACTCTTCTTTTTATAATGCACTGAGGTATCTCCAGTATTTGAGATAGTTTCAGATATTGGTCGTCAGAACAGTGCAAGATCAATAGTAGGTGTAGGCATCGTTGGGTGTTGCAGTTTTGTTTCACCCTGGTTTTAATCCTTCGACAGTAATTTAAGGAGTAGGTAGAATAATAGTTACACATGTATTTTTACCACTTATTTTAGTTCACTGTTAATAATATAGACTTTTTGCACATAAGTCATTAAACGGTGGTGGCACTCGGTCGAAAAAATGTAAAAAGCTTTTTGAGAGCAGCTATCCTGAATGAGGTTTTCCTCATTCACACCAGTTAAATGCCGGGGTTGTACCTGACATATAGGTCCCAGGTCGCTTTCTTCCTTCCCTTTCCCCGGATAGTGTGCTCGCCGAAGAGCGTCATCCCTCATACGTGACGGTCTAACATGGCCTTAGATGCCGAAAGCCCAAGAAATCTAAATCCTAAGTAAGTCTAAGAAAGGAATAAATCATTCGCTTTGTTATTTGTATTCACAGGATGGATAAAATATAATCGCAGACCGTCATATCTTCTAGAATGTATTATTAGAAAAAGACACACACAGCAAAAGGAAGATTTCTATTGAGAATGAAGTTACGGTTACAGTTGCTTGTCTGATCAAATAGCCTTGATTGACGATGTGTGATGTGTGCAGTAACATTCGAATGCTTCCCTGCAAGTCTTCGAGGTTAAATGGCTGACATGTATATACCAAGATTTAATTTCCGGTAGAATAGTTACCTCGGATACAAACTCGAGAAATGATTCGGGTTCTACTTAAGCAGCAAATCCCGGATTCAAGTTGTTTTCCTACCTTTCAATCAGAAATAAATGTATGCGAGTAATATTTTCATGAAGTTTACGCTGCATTTTTGTTAAAACATGGTGGTGGTTGATCTTGATTCTTCGCTATAAGGATTATAATTCAGTGCCCAGCGATAAAAAAATATTTTATTTCAGTTTTCCAAACGAGCCCTGAAGGTAGGACAAAAGGATCAGTCTAAATGGGTACTACAGTATGTGAAAGATTCTTCTTTAAAACCCTTAGTCACACGTATTTTCTAGTCATTACCATTTGAAAAGTTTTTAATGCTATATCAGAAAGAAGGAGCTACTATTTCATGAAGAAATTTTCATCATTGTTAGGTCGCTTCGTAAATGTCAATGAGTTTAGTTCAGTCAAAATTTCTAAGCTCATATTAAGAGTCAAATAATACTGAACTGGAAGTAGAATCAGACACAAGGAAAATTCTAGCAAAAATTAAAACTGAAACTAAATTCTGTTTTGCGTAATTGGAATGAGTTATTTTTATGAGAAGGTCACAGAACATGCGTTTTCAAAATTACCATTGACCATTTCTGTTGTGAGAAATAGCTAAAATTATCGTAACTTAGGAGAAACTTTGCCTTGTACAGCCATCACTTCACTGAGATGGCTGATAGATACTACAAAGTGAACAATCCCAGGTTTTTTCCTTCATTTCTTCAGAAGGACCAAAGAATGATGAATCCTCAAATGAGGAGACAGCACATGGAGTTCCTTATGTGCTTCCAGAATGAAAGGTAATCAAAATTGATTACATCTTGGCAAACATAGCAGTTAATAGACTTCAAACAACTTACAGAACTACTGCGCATTTTATTTTTTAAAGAAAATATATATATATATATACATATATATATATATATATATATATATATAAGAGCTTTTTAATATTGTCTGAATCTGATACAATCTTAGTGCTTAAAAGAGATGTGTGTGTTAATTTATTCAAACAGTTGACTGGGTCCGCGGTATCTAAGTGGTAGAGCATTCACTTCTGGTGTGTGGGGTCCCTGGTTCGATCTCAGCTTGCGCCAAGTGAACTTTGTGGTGGACAAACCGTGTGCGTGGGTTTTCTCGGTTTCTCCCGTTTCCTCTCACTTTATTCATTCCATTCATTTCTCATCACCGTGTCCTTTAGCCTAACCTGCGTAACATGTTGGACGTAAAACTCAAAATATTTCATTTCATTTTCAAACAGTTGAGTGTCTTCCCGATGTACTATTGTAAAGAATAGCTTGCAAGTGAATCAAGATACTGTGAAAATGTATATGGTCACAAGCTGAAAGTATATCCGCAGAAACTACAGAACTGCGTTATAATCAGTTGTAATATAGAAGAGGTAAATAACTTTTAAATCGGAGTAATCATTAGACGTGATATTTTAGGTATAATTACACTTGTCAGATTTATGGGCATAGTTACAGATATGCAGATTCGTCTTGCGTGTAATAATTGTATTAGGTTCAGTTTTAGAGTTTTTGGTTTTGTATTTTTCTCTAGTTCCGACGCAGAATCTCGACCAGCTACTCCGTTGGTTCCTGAACAGCAACCGGAGCCTGAAATTCAGCTTCCACCTTCAGAACCACCTTTCGCACCAACTGAAGAGCCATCAGTAAACACTCAGGATCAAACGACCTTGCTTCAGAACGAAGAAGAAAGTTTCGCCCTTGCTCCTGTTGATGCATCAGCTTTGAAAGGTTTGTTTCAATTTCTATTTTTTCATAAGGGGAGGATAACGCTTGATGGGTACAAATTAGCTAGACTGCATGTTCTTTTGATTAATGTGTTCTTATTAAAAGAAAAGCATATATAAACTATAATAATTATAGAGTTGTGTTAAATAAATGTATAGACTAGCTGAAATAGCCATTCGCAGAGACAGGATAGGTTTGTGGAGAATATTTTAACCCTTTTAACCCCCTAGGATATGCATTTCAGTTAACAGTAATCCAGTTGTTCTCTGCCGAGTATTTGAGCTACGTAAACTGATCTGTATCTTATAGCGTCCATTGGCAAATATACATAAGAATTAATTAGATCAGTTTTTTTAATAATAATAATAATAGAACGTGTACAAACCCTGTTAGGACTCGTTACGTTTGAAACAATATTGATTAGACCTAATTAATAATAGGCTGAATGTGATTTACAAAATAAGTCTAGCAGCTTTCATTAAATATTGATGTGACTTTAAATTTGTTTTGGGAATGTAATGTTTTAAGATATGAAGTAAGGTTTCGGAAATCCATATAAAAATGTAAGTTTGGTGAACGCCCGGAAATGACGTGTATATAGTTCGGATGTAGGGCTGGAGAACTTCCGTCAATATGTAGAATGTGAAGGATGTGATTTATATCAGTACAATACATTTGGTATTATATGGTGGTACAATACATTTGTCAGAAGTGAATGTGATTGATATTTGGAAATAAATGTAAAATTAAAAAAATAGTGTGTTACCTTATATTGCCGATGCATTGTTTTTTAGGAGGCGTTTATATATGTTATTTTGGAAAATAGAAGGGGGCATGGTAGCTCAGTGGTAGAGTGCTTACCTCGGGTGCGGGGGGGTCCGTGGTTTGATCCCCGGTCAAGTAAGTTTGGGGTGCACAACATCGTGATCGTGGGTTTTCTCGGGGTACTGCCACTTTCTCATTAGACCAGTTCTTCCATCATTCACTTGTTTTAATCATCATCTTCAGATTTACAAAAAGACTTCTTTTTTCTCGCAGTAATCATTATACATCAGCTTCTTCATAAGCATTAACCATATGTTTCTTTTTGTTTACAGGGCATAACCACGGGACGTTGAACTAAAAAAAAAAATCATTTAATTTTATTTCTAATAATAATCTCTTGTGTGCAATGCACGTTTATATCTCAATGAGCAAGTGCTGTATTTTCGCCATATGCTGTTCATTCACAGCAATAAACATTATTATTAGTATTAAGAGTTTTTGTAAATGTCTGCTGTGCTAAACTTAGAATTTTTGTTGTTTTTTCAGGCAACACGAAGACCAAACGAAAGAGAAAATTGATCGTAGATGAAGTAAAAAATATTTCTGGTGAAGAGATGAAGGCTCAGTTGTCGGATACCAGTGACATTGTAACAACGTTAGATCTAGCTCCTCCAACTAAAAGATTGATGCATTGGAAAGAAACAGGTGGCGTTGAAAAGCTGTTTGCACTTCCTGGACGACCAATTCCTGCACGAGTGTTATTTAAGGTGACTTATATTCATGATATATTAGGATTACGAGATGTCCCCAATTTCATATACAAGAATAATTCGCGAGTGCTTAATTTAGCGATTTAAATTTGTTCCGGAAATTTGGATTTCATTTTTTTTCTAATATCGTGTTCTAATTTCATTTTTTTTTTCTAATTAAAACGTAAAAACAATATCAGAACAATCGATGGAATTCATACTATCGTGATCAAAATTGGGGTAGTGATAGAACTTCACGAGCTTAGTACACACATGAAATATTTTGGTGTGCAGGCCTTTGGTTCCTGAATTTATTGACCATCAAATTTTGGATTCGACTTATTGAAAGGTTATTAATGTGGTATGCTATTGATAATACTAATAACCTTTAGTACGTACATGAAATCTCCTGTAGCTGCAGTGATGAATAAATTGCAAGAACCTTTCAGATACAATAATGTATTTTGCTAATTATGTACGTGATTGTAATTTCAGATTTATAGTCAGAATGAAAATTAAGCAAACTAGGGGAAAAATAATACATCTAGGTACTATATTTCGCAATAATTTGACTTAATTGCTCATTTTGAAATTTGTTTAATTGCAGAACTATCAGAGGCATTTGACTAGCCGCGCTGCAGACAATGAAGATTTCGGTATGATGGGAGACGCTGATCGGGACCTTCTTCCGTTGGAGCAAGTTCGCGATGCTGAAGCAGAACCTCAGCAGCTGGAACCAGTGACTCCAGGAGTTCGAAGAATGACGCGGAAACGACGACATCAGGAGACTGAAGATTATCCGACGGTAGATCGAATTTTCATTTTTTCTTTGTATCATCAAATTTTGTCAGCAACTTTGTTTGGAACTTCGTTAACAAGGTTATAATTAGAACTTCTTTATGTTCAGCAATAAATAACTAGATGAGCGCTGACTTTCAGAATCAGTATGATGGAGATAAATTACTGCTTCTAGTATCCATTACCTATTTATTACCTTAAGAAAATAAAAAATTTAGTAACCTCAGAGCTTCCTTATTGCTATGTTACCATACGCGTCTTGGGCGCAGGAACGCTGGTTCGATTCCCATTGGGAGCTCATGTGGCTGGGATTCCACGCTTAACGCTTTTAAGTTGTAGGTACTAACGTAGTGTCTTCATTATTCGATTAAAAGAAGACAATAAAGTTTATTACTTTTTTTAAGCATGGGTGCATTGTAGAGCACATTACGTATGGTTTCATGTCTTTCTGCGTCGAGTCAGGGTGTGATGACGTCATAAGTTTAAAAAAATATTTTTTGTTATGCCCTTATTTTTTGCACGTAGAAGACTGAAATTTTGCACCTCTTAGTATTGTAGATATTTTTTTCAGATCTCTGCGTTAAAACATGGGGGGAAGGGGGATCCAGAGAGGAGCAAAATTTAGAAACAAGGGATATTTTTTAACAAAAAAAATCCCTTCGCGATTTTACCGCCTCAGCTACATGATGGAGACATATGAATGATACAGTTTGAAAGGCTGTTCTATTCTGAAGAGAATGAGATACGAATTATGATCCTAGGACAGAGATGATGGTGTAGACACTTGACTGGGAATCTATAATTTACCCCAAAAAAGTCATAATTCAAAATGATTATGCCTTAGATACAAGTCATTATAGCCTCAGTGCTGAGAGACGTTAGATTCCAAATTAACAACAACAACAGTAATTGATTTACGTATATAATATTTACTTGAACTAATCTTGGTATTGTCAAGTTATTTAGTAATTGGCAAAATTTTCAGTGGGACCTCCCACCTCCCTCAGCTGCGTTTTCTTAAGAGCCTGAGATACTAAAAAATATAAAATTTACCATTTTCCTTTTGCTTGCTTTTCATAAGGAAAAGGAGATAATGAAATGCAACTTACCACAATCATAGATAAAGTTATTCTACAACAGAAAATATGAATCTGAAGAATTTTAAGTGTTGCCATCCATAGAATTTATAGTGTTGCTAGAGTAACATTTCCCTAAAAATCTGAGTTAGGTAGCGACTAGAGGAACGAACTCAACTGTATTTGATTACGTATTATGTTGTTTTGATATCCTGTGAACTACTTTTTAAATAATAGTTGTATTTAGTTTGTAATAAACAAAATAGTTATAACATACAGTTATTAAACAGAAATAATAATGTTATTTAAAAAATAGTTCACAGAATACTAAAACAACATGATACGTAATCAAATGCAGTTGAGTTCGTTCCTCTAGTCGCAGCCTTAACTTAGATTTTTGGGGAAATTTTATTCTGGTAACACTATAATTTCTATGGATGGCAACACTTAAAAATTGTTGGGGTTCATATTTTCTGTTGTACAATAACATTATCTATGATTGTGGTAAGTTGCATTCCATGATGATCTTTCAGTTACGAAAAACAAGCAAAAGAAAAATGGTAAATTTTCTATTATTTTTAGTATGTCAAACTCTTAAAGTATTCAATTCCATAACATGGCATCATTGTGGTATGAAATTACCAAAACTCGGTTTCTTGTATGGATGTCATGTGATGTAATAAGTTTGCTGTAGATACTGTGGAAAAACGCTGCTGAAAAATGATGGGAATTGACATTCAAAATTGGGGCAAATACTAAGGAACAGATGTATACCAAGAGTAGTGCAAGTGAGTATTAGTAACTATGCATCAGTTCAGTTCGTTAAGTTGCGTGGTTGGAAATTACTGTGTAGAATGAAATACTTTCTAATATTTTATGACAATTATTATCTTTTGATGTGCATCTCAGTGATTTAAGACAGATTTAAATTAATTTTTTGATGTGACTCTATTTTATATTTCAAAATATTAATTTATAAGTTGTAGACCAAAATATCGTCGGCCATCGTTTAGCTGACTTTGAATTCCAAATTATTCATTGCCATATTTGGATTTCTGAATATTATTGAAGTAAAATATTGTAAATTTGTGATAATTGCCACAGTGTTTAATTTGCAGTATTTTTCGAACCTACTACCTTGTTTATCCTACTCCTTGACTCCTGCCAGAATTTCTGTTTGGATACTGACATCGATTTCGAAATTGTATTGTGTGTGTGTGTTGTGAAGTAACAATTGTAATTGTTATTTATAGCGTAAGATGGTGGAACACGAAGCCCAGAAGGAGTTGGAACTGGAACAACAATTACCAGTACCCACACCCCAAATGCCAGTGGATGTGCCACAGCCCATGTCAGTACCCCCTGAAATCCCAGAAATACCTCCTATTCCTTCTATTGCTCCTATGCCACCCCACGAGCCACAAGAGAGCATGATACAGCCTCAAGTGGACGCTACACCTCAAGCACCCCCTCCACCTCCCCCTCAAACACCTATTCCACCTACACCCGTGGCACCGATGCCAACGGTCGACCAGGTGGAGCCGCCAGAAATGCCTCAGATACCACCAGAACAGGTAAAGAAACTTGCAGCTTATAGTATGCAGAAATTATTGGTTGTTATTATTAGTAATTTGGTGATGGTTCCGAAGTTAGTGCGAAATTCATAGTTAAACGAACAATTTGGTTATCTAGAACAGATCAGCGCGATTAGATTGTGAGAGCAGTGTTTTTTTGCGCCGCCACACCAGAGGTATATCCAAATTTGTGAGCCTGGCACAATCCGCCTCGAGCACAATGATCCCGAATGAATACAATAAGCCCAAGTCTTTAGCGAACGCGAACCCAATAACGTAAGTGGGCGCGAAATTAAACTTGCGCCAGCCTAATTGAGAATAGCAAGCCTCAACTCATTATTGACATCAGTAAAGGGGAGCCTGAGTTTGAGTAGGTCCTGATTGCAAAATGGACATCTGCGCTATGATGAACTGGAAGAGAGATTAGCTTGTCACCCTCATACAGTCGACATGAATCCCTTCGCAAGCGTGTTAGGGATATTGTGTAACGAACAAAGGTTTGTATTGAAGAGCTGAAAGTAAGGATTTGATACACAGAGGCAAGAGTAAACAAAGAATGGAATCCAATTGTATTATCTGTTAGGAGAGGCATATGAGAAGGGATAGAGAAAGAGCTTAAATAATAACGTTTTTATACAAAGAAGAAAAAAAACTTAGTCAATCGCCTGCAATCATGAATGAAGATTATACAAATAATTAGAACACGTGGACATCTCCAATTAATTGGAGTCTCGCCTCTGGTCTAGTGGCTGGCGCGTCTCTCTTTCGTACATGTGATCCCGAATTCGTTTCCGTGTGAGACAGCACAAAATTTTTATTTCACAATATATATTATTTCACTAACCGCAAATTATTCCACAATGTACAGCACATATATGAAAAAGAAAACTTGGATATAGTTTAACGACAGCCTATTATGTATGTGGTTAGTGCTTGAAGCTAAAGATGATGGGATGTAAAATATTTTTTTTCGCCTTAATTTTATAACGGATAACCGCCTGATGTGGATTTTGGTTCACTAGTGCTGAGTTGAAACGAGAGAAACCGTTATAAGTAACTTTCGTTAAATACGTAGGTGGTTGAAGTAATTTTTTTTTAAAAAAAAAAGCAATTGCTTTAAAGAGCATTTTATTGCATGTTATTGACACGACCTAGATGAGTCAAAAAATAATAAAAAGAAAACAATTCTTAGATTCTCCATTAGCCAGTCAGGTTTTTGAACAACGAAATTTATGTATTTTAATGTAGTGTTACGGATCGTATTTATGTTAAGAACCGATTCGGATAGAATGTTTTGTGGTGTTTTCTCAAAAGAATAAATTTCCAGTAATTTTCAGCTAAACGAAAATAACAATTTTAATTTAATGCCAAATAGTGGTAACAAAATGGAAATGAAGAGATTTCTCAGTTTCATGTAACAAAATACACGTAATTTCTCTGAATCAAATAATAAATATTGACTATATGCAAGTATTTCAGAAACGAGCAATATGAGTCTATTAGAGCATGTTCTTAATAAAAAATAAATACCTGCCCACTTTCAAAGCTTCCTTCAATGTCCATGCAAATAAAATAAAACATACATACCAATAATACGGCAATAAAACATTACTATTCAAATCGTTCAACTGCCGAATTTAACTATAACTTGTCTGATTTAACTATAACAAAGTCGAATTTAACTATAACAAAATTTTCCAACTATAACAGAAAAGACACTTCAGTTCTGATTCACTGCCTCAAAATAGCACATTTCAACACATAATTTAGACGTCCTATTATAATATTGAACTACATTTGACAATTTAGATGTAGTACATTCTTGCCTTTAGAAACCAGCTGACGAGCGAAAGCGAAGCACACCTCAACGTTAGTTCGTAGAGGGCAACACTTTCCACACTTCAATCAGCGATACAGGCAGCCAACTAGCATACACTCATATCAACAACTGTTTGTCAGAAATGGATGCCTTAGCTGTTGAAGTTTGACTTTTATTTATTTATTTTTAGGGAACAGAAGATGGTTTGTCTATTGCTTTGAATTAACTCAAAAACTCTTGGTCTAATCGATATTTGAGGTAATTCTTGTTCAAATGTGTCAATTTGTGTTAATAACAATTGTTGTGTTGTAGGTTCAGTCACTTTTGGAGCAAACACCTGCACCGGAAGCTGTACCCATGGTTCCAGAGCAGCAGCAGCAGCAGGAACAGCAACCGCAGCCTGAAGAAACGCCGGTACCTCCTGTACCAGAGGTTCAACCGCCGCCACAGATATCAGAAGAAATACAACCGCCTCAGGCAGAACAGATACAGCAGCCGCCGGATCAAGAACCACCGACTGCTCCTCAGGAACAACCAACGGAGCAACCAGCAGTCGCCCAGCCGGAGCAGACGCAGGTACAACCAACAGAAGAGCAGCAACAGCCACTTCCTGCTATGGAGAATATGGGATATGATCAGGTTAGTGGATAAGTAAATAATTACATTAAAAGGCTATCTCGATTAGAAAATTCAAGAAAAATTAGTCTTGTGCGGTTGAATAATTCAAGAACCTGTCTGTGATGTGCGTGATTCTGCGTTTGGTTTAGGAACATACTGACTGCTTCCCGATATCTCAACATTTCATATAAATTGACGATTATTATTATTATTTTAATCGTTAAATGATCTATGCTGGTCTAGTAAAACATTATCTTTGAAGTAATGTGCTAGTCTATTCATAGCGATAATATCATAATTTCTTACGTTGTCTATATACGGTCCAAACAGCATAAGTACATTTTTAATTGTTTTATTATTCTAATTGGAATACATACTTATGCATACGAATGTCAGGGCATGTTTTCCTGTTTCGTTCAGTTGTTTACGTTATTCAGTTTTTGCGATATTTGTCCCTTTCCGTTTTTTTGACACTAATTTGTGGAACTGTAATTTGAGGAGTGATTTTGTTCTTTTTCTGGAAATTCTAATCTATCACATTCCCCCTCCCCCCACTCAGTAACGAAGTAGCTGAAGAAAGTTAGGTACCCGCTGTCAATACCATTTAGTCATTTTTATTGTTGCTAGAAGCTTCACTGAAGGTTTATGGCTGTATCCTGTTGCACAGATAAATATCTTCATTAGAGTATTAAAAGTTGTAAATAACCCACCTTTTTTCTGTCAAACTAAACATTTTCGGTAACTCGTCACCCTCGAGTTTGCGAGACTCCATGTTACTTACTTTTGTTCATTTGTTTATTTCTAAATTTTTTCACGGTGTTGCCTTTAAGCTCAAAGAGATGATAAATAAACGATGATAATGAAATGAATTGTGGACAGAGAATATGTAGTCCGCAGACTCTAATCGGAATGCAAACCCGAGACAGGCAGGTCTTGAAATCGTGAGTCTTCAGGCTGACTACTAGTTGGTGTTAGTAGGCCAGTTTTAGGTTCTACCCTGGTTGTGAGAATTTACGATGTGAAATATAGTGTTTGTGAGTCTTTCTGGGTTGCTTTCGTTTCCTTCTATTTTCATCTTCTGTAGTGTACACGGTATTAGAACCGCCCATAGGGCTGGGAAGCGTGAAAAAATATCTTTTCTTTATTTAATTGTGATTATTTTAAGTTCGAAATTACCAACAGCGACAGAGTAATCATAATTTGCCTAGATAAAATAAAATTAGGTTTTTAAAAAATGGATTTACTGATTTTCGAAACATACTTTGATGACAAGAGTAAAGTTCAATCCATGGATAATGCATCAATTTAGTGAGTTCTGAATTGTTACATGGCAGCTTTGATGAAAAACGGAATTGACACCAATTCTGATGACCGTTGGGGAGGTTCAAAGAGAATTTGTCTGAAGGTCCATGAAATGTATGGGCGGCCCTGATGCCGTGACAGTAGAAAGTCGAATTCAAGGTTTTATTTCCGAGTTTTGGACTGGTATCTGCGGCTTTATATATATATATATATATATATATATATATAACGTGCCCACTACGTATATAATCCAATTAGCAAGCCATTGAACTCGTTAATATTTGCCGTATGTTGCACCATGAACTAATGTAAAATAATTATAAACTTCCTTTCAAATTTTATTTTTGTGTATCTGCGCCTAACAATAACTTCAGGTGTGGTGATCTTCCAACGAAACCAAACTAGTGATGTCATTTTTCACTCATAGTCTTCTGTTCAGTTTACACGAGCCTTTGGTGCTACAGTCTATTTGATACAATTTGTTCTTTCTGACAGTTGGTTTCCTCGGTATTTTCCTTCCTGCACGTGGTTATAACAATCAGGCAAGAAGAACTGTTTCTAATGGCAACAGCACATTCAGCCAATTATAGTGGCTCATTTCTCTCGCTCTGCAATGGTAAACATTCCATCCTTTCCGCACGTTGCTAATTTGAATATAAATAAATACACATTGTTTTAGTTGAATCTCAACTTGAGTAGCGGGCCTGCTAGTTATTGAGAGCATTCTTTTTATTTCTCTTTTGTGTCATTTAATTTTATAAAACTGAGATTTACTTGCAGTGAATAATTTCGTGTTCCAATACCCAATTCAAAAGCTGGCAAAACAGAATTGAGCACCACGTGCGCACAACGAACTGTCAGAAAGGACAAATAGTATCAATTGCAGTATGATTCTAACATATATGTCAGTGTAAATGTTGAAGGTCCTATGTTTCAAAAGGTTTTACACGTTACTACAACAGTTTCAAGCAGTACGTATAACTTCAAATTTTGGAGTTAATTTATAGTAAATTAGAAGACAAATTTTATCTTTGAATATAGAAATTTATTTGTTTCACAGTATAGATAGTGTGTCAAAAAGGCCAGTAAATATGTCATGCCGTAAAATGTGGAAAATAAAGAATTAAGCTTTTACATATTTACTATGATAAGAAAACGTGCTTGTTGGGAGAGAAATTAGAAAATTTTCTTCAAGTAGAAGGAAACCACAATTTATTTTAACAAGAAGTCCTAGCTTCCCATGTCTATATTTTATTTATTATTCTCGTAGGGTTTCACTTTATTGAATAATAGAACTTATTGCATGCAAGCATCTTACATCAAGATTATACGTAGTGTACTTATATTGTGTGAATTTTATGTACTGTGAAAATTAAGTATACTATCAGTAGGCGTATTTTTTTGTTAACTGGTAAATTTTTATACACAATGTCTTAAATCCATCCTTCATTTGCTACAGAATAATCCTCAAATGGCCAACATGGGTTATGATGAACAGCATCCACCTGCACAAACTCCCGGTGCGATTTCGGAGAAAGGACAAGCTACACCTGGACATGAAGATTATGAATTCCCCGCATCTGTTGGTCCTGTGAGTATTCGAAATTATATATGTCTGAAGTTTTCGTGGGCCTCGATATTCAGCGTGCTTTACGTGTACTACTTCTTAGGGTATGTAAATCAAGCCTATGCTCAGAATATATATGATGAGTAGATGGTTGTTATTAGCGAAAAAGAAATAGTGAAAAAAGAGCCTACATAATGAAGACGATAACAGGCATGCGGTTTCAGATGATATGGCGCTTGTTGCGAAATCTGAAAGGAAAATCAATAAGATGTTTGAAAACGAACATTCCATGATTATGTACCTAAGCTAAAGGGGCAGTGAAAATAAAAATGAAATGAAATTTTTGAGTTTTTACATCCCACGGTTATGCAAGGTAGGCTAAAGGAGACGGGGCAGCGATAATGAGATAGATGAGAATGGTGGAGTAAAGAAAACTGGAGAACCTCGAGGAAACTTACGCACACGGTATTTGTCCACCACAAGAAAAGAAATGAAGGTAGTGGTAGTCATTCATTCATTCAATCCTTTAAGTGATAGTGGTTATATTTCTAACCACCCACTCTTTCATAAGTTCTCGCTGCATGGCTGAATGGATAGTGGTTACTTAAATAACCATCCGATTTTTTTCCTATAGCATACATAGTACTTATTACCCAGGCAAGGTATCACGTTATAAAATCATGATAAGAAACTAAGAACCTAAATACAATGAGATATTTGTATTGGGACTTACAGGGAATTTTGCCACTTAAAAGGTTAAATTGACAAAACCCTTAAAAGGGTTAAATTGACAAAACCTTTAAAACTGAGGCCGCAGAGGATAAATGAGAAACTACCTATATTTTCTAGATAGTTGCTTGAAATCCTATATTCACAATACTTATTATTCATAACATTACTCCCTCTAAAACTTTGGCCTGAAATATCACCCATGTTAAAGCTATTACACGACCGAATGAAAAATCAAGGGTCTTAGAGATAAAATGTATTTGTCAGGTGGGCCTTATATTTGACTGCAACGTCATATTGCTATGATAATGTAGAGCACAGTTGCTAATTTGATATAATCGGTAATTTTATTCTTGTTCCTCAGCCATTACATTAAATTTCGTTCAGCTGTAGGTTTATAAGTTGAAGTAAGAAAGAAGTGGCTATACTTCACACATGTTTTCTTATTTTTCTAGCTGGAAGAACAGCAAAATGATGAAACATACGAACAATTTGAAGAGCGTGTTCTGAATAAGCGAGCTGCACATATGTACCACATAGTGAAGAGCAAGTTAGCGAAGGACAGTAAATTGTACTTCTCAGAAATGACGCTTCGGAACAACCGAAAGCAGGTAAGAGTGCAATTCAAGTTAATAGCGTTTTTAAAATTGTATCAATTGCACTAAGAGTTGCCAGGTATAGTGCGTTTACTCAATAGAAGTGGAGTTCGGCAAATTTCTTTCAAGTTCCCTTGTTGATTTTTACAACAGTATTCTTTCCTCCCTCCAAACCTGTTTTGACCACATTTGGGGGTTGGAGCGTCTGAACATTCACTGTGTCTATTCTTCCCAATATTATGGCTAATATGAAACAAAGGTCAAGCAATGTAAGAACAAGAAAACTGATCTTAGGAACAGAGAATCGAATACAAACTTAAAGGACATCATTCGGAACTGTGGCAACAGACTCCACGTGGAGTTGACAAGCGACTGTCAGTTGCTTGAAGTGAGGCGTGTGGTTGACAATTAGTTACCGGTGGTGTTTTCCGCAAGTTCCCTCGGAGAATGATATTTATGGCACCACACGTAGAAGGCGGCATTCTTTGTATATGAACTACACTTCCTTCGAAGAAATGAACTATACTTGGTGAAGAAATAAAGAAAATAAAATAAAGTAACGAACAGTCATGCCCAAGAGAAGGAAGAGGTGGCAGATATTGCGGTCTTTGTAGTGATATAGTGTAAACCTGTTACAATGCATGTCAGTCCTTAAATCTTGTGCTGAGAATCTGGTCAGTCATCTTTTTTTCTAAAGCGTGTTCTACTCTGAAAGTGAAATTGAGTGTTAACACGTACACAAACTACTCTCGTATTGCAAGAATTTATGAGTGTGGAAAGGAGATTTAGAAACACGTACTACAGAATGATTTTTGAATGAGTGTGTACTTGAAAGAAAATAAACGAACTTAATACAGGACTACACTTGCACAGAAATTGTTTTGAAAGCTTTAGAGTTCTAAGACAAAAGGAGAAAAGTGGCAAGAGAAAGCCTCCGATAGTGCATATTTTCTTTCCACTTGCTGATATCGATGTCTGCTCTAAAAACTTCTGTAGGATAACTATTGTGCTGGTTTGTTCTCGTATATCTCAAGTTAGTCTTCTTTCTCTCCTCAACCATAGATTGGTGAGCAACATGAAAATTTTAAAACGTTTCTCTCCCTTGGGAGAGCTGTTTTATACTTTGATAATGTCTCTTCTTCGAAACTGCATCTAGATATTCTATCCTCCCTGGTCTTCCTCTTTCTTGTTTTCCTTTTTCCTTTCCCTCTATCAGCACGGTGAACCAATCGGGAGTGCCGAATAAGAAGGCCAAGCATGCTGTTTCTCCTTTTTCCTATTCATGATCTGTCGTCTTTTATTACGTCTTTATTCCTTTTCCTTTCGGTCCATGCTATGCGCAGAATTCTGCGCCAACACCACGTTTCAGATCCTTCCAGCATGTATATTTCAGCTTTTCTCAATATCCACGTCTCTGATCCGTAAAGTGACACGCACATAAAATCAAGCTTAAATAAAACTTAGAACTAAGAGATGCAGTTTTGCAATAGGCAGAAGATCAAGGGATCTGTGTAAAGAGATACCTTTCTTTCTGAACTGAAAAAAAAAATACTTTTTCTCACTCCTTTTTTAAGTTAGTTCCTCAAAGAGAAGATTTTTAAAACACTATTGTAAGTCGAGGATGATGAGTCGGAATCAGACACTGTAGATTAGGCCACAGGGAAAGGTTTTTAAGAATTTATCTCCCTAGGAGGTATCCGATGTCATCAGTCGGGGCTAGTGCTTTTATTAGTGTTAATATTAGCTTTTATTAGTATTTTTAATGATTAAAGGGATCTAGGATTGAATCAGTTTGGTGTGAACAGGTTGTATGCCTGTGGTTAGTTCTGATACGTAGAGGAGCTCCAAGAATATATGAAGATTCTAGTTACATTTTGTTTATTTATTTATTCCAATTGTAAACCGCGTTTTTAATGTCTTTTAATTTAAAATCTCATATGCATCCAATTACTTGAAACATTTGATTCCTATAAGGTGATTGTGAACGATTCTTTCCTTTTTTCACGAAAGCATAATACGATTATGCTATGAGCTATCTGTGATTAACATGATTCAGGGACGTATGCGAGAGGTATCATAGTCAGCAATAACCCACTTTTATTATTATTATTATTATTAGAAATCTAGACATTGATAATTTCTACACCAATATGCATGAAAATTCTGTTAATGTGAAATGAAAAGAATTGTGTTTCGGAGATTGATTTCAATTCGTGTAAGCGATGTTTATTCGTGTCTGTAGAAATGTTCCAAGTACTGTATCATGACTAGGCACTGACACATATGAAGTGAGTTCATACCTTTTTGTTGTATTGCAGAAATACAGATGTCTGAATAATACAAGTCCTGTAGATGACACGTCGGTATTCGTAACTATCACATTAGTGTTCAAGTCGGATCCAAGATTGGATACGGCGGCGTCCTCTTACTATAGTCTAATGTCCCAATGCCACGGCTTAGAAACTACCAAGTTCTTCGACTAATGCTGAGGCCATGCACTTAACTGTACTCGTGATAAAAATTAATAGGTGCGTGTACCTACAGGAATATACGTCGATCATCATTTTTGTCAATGCATGAATTAAACGTGATGACGTTGTGTAAGGTAATTGACTTTGGTACGTAGAAATAAATTCAAAGACAGAATTACAAAGCAGTTTCTGCAGGTAAAGAACTCTTAAGTTAATCATAAATGAGTTTTGAAATATCTAAAGTTTCCTTTCACCATCCTTTGCAAGACATTTTGAAGCATGGTGAACTAAAAGTACAATCACGGACAAAATGTTGAATAGAGTTTCACGTGGTCCGTGACATTTAAATAAGGTTCTGTGTTATACTTGAGTTCAGACTTAATTTTAACCCTAAAATTTACAGAATATTTCAGGATACCCGTATATTCTCGGGATTTTATATCTTCGAAAAACTTATTTCAATCGTTTAAGTTGATTGGTTTAATTTTGTATTTTATCGGCTGACTGCCTTCTTATTTCGCATTTCCATAATTGATGATACGAGAAGGAGTCCGAAAAAAAGTTTCCTCTGTCGTTTTCCTCCAAAAAAGCAAACGGCGATGGAGAAAACAGGACAGCGATTGCACGCGCAACACACCCAGACAAGTGAGTATCGTTCGCCCGCGATTCTACAGATGGTGCCGTCGCAGCGTCTGCATAAAACGAAGACGAGTGTCTCAGTCAGCCTGGTAGCTACGGAGAGGAAAGGTGTTGTTGCTGGACTTTAAGGTTGGAACCATCACTGCTGCACGGTGCTGTCACACCTGGTCGAAGTTGAAGGAGGTGATTCGGAACAAGCGGCCTGGCCTTCTCACATCTGGTGTTCTGTTGTTGGGTGACAATGCGAGACCACACTCAGCGACGGCAACGCAAAACCATATTGCTACTCCTGGGTGGGAGCGCCTTGCCCATCCTAATCTCGCACCCAGTGACTTCCATCTGTTTCCGACTTTGAAGAAGACGGCGGCAGGCGTTTTGAAAACAATGCTGAAGCCACAGAAGCTGGTCTGTGTTTCTTCTGTGTGCAGAGCCCTGAATTTTTCCTGGAAGGGTTTTTGAAGCTTATATACCGGTATGAGAGATGTCAGACTGTACGTGGTACTTATGTGGAAAAATAAAGGTACGTCTGATCTCTAATGTCACATGCTATTTTTGGTCTTGCATCCCTACCTTTATCCACAGTCGCTTGGGGAAACTTATTTTTGGACCCCTCGTAGTACTCTGTTCGCAGATCTTTAGAAAAGAATACAATTTCAGAACTTATGGAGGTTTACATTTCTACATTATTTCTTTCTTTCATTCTTTCAGGTCGCCCAGAAGTTCTATACTCTGTTGGTGTTGAAGAAGCATCAAGCGTTAGAATTGTCCCAAGACTCCTCGTACGACGAGATCTTAATTACCCCTGGACCGAAATTTGATTGCGCAACACTTTGAAGAGTTTAGTAATCATGTGCTCGATGAAGAATCGTTTGATTGTGAATAAGCTAATCTCACAAGACTGAAAATCCGAATCAAGTGTTCGATCAGCAGTGGGAATATTGGAAAAAAGTGATCTCAGAAATCATTATATTATTACCAGGTTTGGTTATAACATACGTAATTAGGTCACATTTAAAATAAAAGAACGATATGATTTGAAAAAGAAATACAGATGAAGACATAAAACTCATATTTTCTAATATCCGTACTTTTTTAAAAGGGCGAAAAATAACTAAAATAATGAATATAAATATTTTCAGCAATTTTGGGCTTGATCTGGTGATATACGAAAGTTGTTGAAAGTTTTCAGTACCTAAGAGTCATCATAAACACTTCTTTGAGTGATTCCGGAATCTTCTAACAACAATGACAATATACTAAGATGCGTTATAGTTAGTGCGAATTTTTATTTCTTCTTCGTTTCAAAGTATGCAAATCGTAAAAGAAAGAAAGCTTACTGCCAATAACATGGTGCATTTTTTAAAAAAAATAATTAAAGTTTTATAGTACCACTGCTATATAAAGAGAGAAAAAAACAAAGCCTTAAGAAAATATAGGGAATGCAATTCTCGTTACAAATAATCTGAAATATTAATCTTTATTTGTGAGATGTAAGTTTTTAATATGTGGTAACTCATACAAGGTAATTAGCAGTGGTCTATACACTAGTTTTGTTTCATTTTTTTTTAACTTCAGCTTTCACAGGTGTCAGTTTATATGTAGAAGGGTTTAGTAATTACTTGTTATGATTACTCTTTGTTTTTTGGTTAGAGAAACAGAGAAACTTTTACTGCAAGAGAATTAGATATAAGTCAGAGGACAACTTTATTTATTTATCGTAAGCGTCTTGCAAGTTAACCGAAATAAGTCAATCGTGTGTGCTGATTATGTTGAACAGGTTGTTTACCTCCATCTTATATTCTTCCGAGTTCCAGTTCGTTCAGTATTAATTTGCTTGTACTTATCGGATTAATGTGCACGAATATTAACTATTGTGAAATAGTTAGTGATTAAGATTAGTACAGTTGCCAATTACTGTCTCTTCAGATTTTACTGCCATTAAGTCAACTATGCGTTATGTGTGATACACAAGTTTCAGACGCCTTGATAGTATAGTTGTTACCGTTCTCGCGATTATTATATAGTGTAAAAAATGGAGTTTGATGCCAATGAAGTACTCTTCATTTTATCATTGCAATAATACTATCAGTACCGTTCATTTTTGGCTCAATAGTAGAACGCCTATCCCTTGCTGCGAAGAATTGTAGCGTATGTGAGTTTGTGATGAGTCTTACGCCCGCACCTCAGTTGGCGCCTTTGTGTTGTTCATACCAGAAGCAGACACTGCACCAGGCTATAGTGGGAAAGTAATCATGAACAATTTTTAATCGATATTGCATTGTAGTCCTGCTCCAAAAATAAGCCCTACCATGAAACTATCCCCCAGTAATTGCAGGACACGAAACAGGTTAGTTTACACACTATAAATATACAGATAATTGTATTTCTGTAAATATGTAAACGTTAATGTGTCTTTTGGGTAAGAAAATTAATATATGACCTAATCTTATTTTCGAGTAAACACAGGGATGATTCTCATCAAATAGGGTGAAGGGTAATTCTACAGTTTTCGTCAACAGATGCTAGAAAGCTATTTAAGGTTGGTTTAAAGGGACAAGTTTTGTCCATGTATGGCACTACAATCTTCGTATCTTTCCCATGTATTTTTACTTTTCACGAAAATTCACGATTTCTCTTACGAACTACAACCTACAGACTTCAAATTTTTAGCAAAGAACTTCATAATCTATCGAAGGCAATAATCCGTGCCGTTTCTTTATTTAGAATTTTCTTTATTGTTGAAATGGCTGAATTTTGAAATGGATATCCAAAACCTTTAACAACAGAACTGTTTCAACAATGAAGAAAATTCTAAATAAAGAATGGACACGGATTATTCCCTTTGATAGGTTATAAAGTTTCTTTAAAAATTTGAAGTCTCTAGGTTGAAATTTGTAAGAGAAATTATGGATATAGTATACATGAAGCTGCATCAGTTCCCGTAGGAGCAGGACGCTCATACTTTTAGGGATTATTCATTGAGTATGTACGAACTTACAAAGGGTGTAACAAAGCTACTTTTATTTACTTATCGACTGATACGAAAATAAAAAAGAACGTACCTGTACTTCATATCTGCATGTGTAGTGCACTTGTACTTTATCTATGACTGTGGGGGGGGGGGGGAAGGGGGAATTTAACGCATATCGCATGTCTTGTGCACGTGGATACTTCTTACTATTGCACTACGTAGAAAATTTATGGTATTTCATGTAGAAGTGGTAATAGAACACAGAAGAAACGCAGATCAGGGGGTTTTCATGTATACTATTACCGAAATTATAAATTTTCTTGAAAGGTAAAAATACATGGGAGAGATACGAAGACTGTAGTGACATCTATCGGCAACACTTGTCCCTTTACAGCAACCTTAAGTGAATTTTAGAGAAGAAAGTAGATAGCAGCATTGAGAACTTTCTGTATGTGAAATGTGTTAAAATTTGAATAACTTGAAGAGCAGTAATGTGCACCCATTGCTGTTAAATCTGGCTTTCTAGATCAGAGTTCATTACTTCCTAATTTAATTTGCCCCCAAATTGCGTCACAATTCCCATCTCAACACCAACAATGTTCAAATTAAAGTATCTGAACGTAGGATTACGCATTCTAAGGATTCAGCTACAAGAGAGTTTTCGAGTTCAAGTTCCGGTACAATAAAGCGATGTGTAGTTGTCATGTTACACTTATTATTACATTTTCCCAGAAAAAAAAAATCTCGTTTTAACATTTAATTAACATGTGTAACCTATTCATTTACTAGTACTAAAGTATGTAATCTACAAGCACATGCGTAAAAGTGCGGACGTTGTCTGTAAAGACACGTGAGCTTGTAAGCGACAGCAATGTAGAGTTTTCTTGAATTTCTCTTGTTCTCTTCCCTTATTCGAGCAAGTGGATATCTTTCTTAACTCTATTTTTCATTCCCCTCCTCAGCCTAGAGGAAGGGAATTGTGGTCCCATATAATTTTATTGTTCATGTTGGTTTAATGGAAAATCCAAATTATTCTGTCATAGATCAAAAGCCATCCATCCAATTAATGTGCGTCAAAAGCAGCAAAATTTTAATATTTACCGTAATTTATAAATGGAGATTCTAGATCGAAGTAGATTATTTCAGTAAAGGCTGTCAGCATTTTTAGATTCAGCTTGTCATATGCATTGTAATTACACTTTCAAAGATAGCTTGAATAAGGATACTCGTCAGGGTTCTTCGCCCAATCTACCTTTTCAGTCTTTTTTTTTTAAAAAAACGTAAATATGAAAGGTAATTTGTTTAAACTTTAAAATATTTTTATTACATTTATGAATCATTTAGCAGAATATTGAGTAAAATAACATCAATATCTACAGCATTGGAAAGACAATCCTTTTTCTTGCTTGCACAATTAATTTGTATATAAAATTCCTTATTTCAGTTGACTCTTTTACATACCGCAAAAATTTTACATTATTAACATCATCATGTAAAACTAAAAAATACAAAATTACTAATATCATGAGTTGGATTTTTTCTTTAATAATTTCGTATATGTTGTACAGTTAATTAGTTACCTTAGTTGAACACTCTTAAATTCATTTTTAATGAACTATATATATATATACAAACTGATTTTCTCTTTAAGTGTGTTGTTCTCTTGATTCGTCCTCATTAATTTTTATTTTCTATTGTTGCCACTAGTCTGTAAGACAGAATCGTGAGACATAAAACAATTATTAATTCATTGTTCAGTTATCCCCAAACGTTCTTTTTGTTGGTCCAGGTGTTAAGTACTATATTTTGTTAGACAAACTTACATTAGTCACTTCGCGATTCTTGTGAAGTTCTGAGTGGATAACCATAATATATAATTAGAACTGAGCAATGTGTTTCAGCGCTAACCAGCCATCCTAATTATGTAGTTACCAATTAAGTGTCAGCATTGTAACAAATTGCTTCCCTCCCTGGCGGGATTAAATGGTGATATGAAGCCTTAACAGTTGTCCAGTAATCGAATAATCATTGTATTAAAAACGAAAATAATTTAAAGAAAAGAAAAGAGGAAGCCACCCACCTTTCTTTTAAAAAGACCTTATTATGTTAGGATTGTGGTTTAAAATAATGAACAGCCAAAGATGATTCACATTTGTTGAATTGAGGAAATAACCCATTTTATGTCGTACCTATAGAGGAATTGGTAGGACTTCAATCATGAAGAAAGAGTGAAAATATGCGCGACTAGACATTCGAACCTGGGACTCCGATGTGTTACGAGTGTCCAAGCATAACAGTAGTAGTGGTGCATTTCGTGTCGTCTGAGCGGTAGCGTAGTGGTTAACACATTGGTACGGTAAGCCGAAGACTCAGGTTCCAATCTGTTCAGTTTGTAATTTTTTACTCTGTGTATATCATTATAACGCTCGCACTTCTTTGATTTGCTTCCGCTCACGGATAATCAAGACAAGCCGTTTTTAGCAAATGGTGGGTGGGTAGGATGTTTAGAATGAGTTGGGGGAGGGGGGAGAAATATGGAAGTTCGGTGTATGTAATCAAGCAATTCTTTATTGATTCTGCTTGCAAATTGAAAATAAACAAGTAAATTACATGGCTGCAAAGTTAAAAGAATATGGTATATCTATTTTACGTAATGTTGGCGTGTAATGTTTTTTGCGGACTTACTGAATAATTGCTTAGTACTTTCTGATTAATATGTATCTAGGTATTTAATGTCTACGGCAGGTACATAAATAATAAACACATAGCATTGTGTCATGTCATGAAGAGTTGATGTGTATCTTAAGGGAAACTACAATATATATATATATTTTAAATCAGTTCAAAGAACAAGTATTTGTAGGTAAGAGAAGATTAGAAAAGCCAGTGTAGTATAAAATACCAGAGTAGCTTTAACGTCGTAAGCTTGATTTTTTTAGTTCGTGAATTACGTATAATGCAGTCATGATCAGTTTGAAGTAACAGGTGGGAAAGTATCTAGCCTGTCATGTAATATCCTCGGTTCGTCAAAAAATTTCTTCCTTGTGTGGGAAATACTTGTTTCATTTCATATATACATATTTCTCAAATCACTGTTTTAAAAAAAACTCTGGAAAAAACCCTTCCCCCTCGGAAAAAAAGGGCTCGATTTGAACTTGGGTCATGATACATGATTACATATACAGTACCGAAAAAGAGTATGAATACTTCTGCCAAAGCTGTAATGCATTCACATTTACAGGTAGTTCCTTCGCATTTGATTGTAGTCCAACGGATTATACCGTGTCCAAAGAGAGATTCATTTTCCGAATTATATGTATGATCATGGACCGATTGGTTAAACAAAATGTAGTTAAAATGCACCCTCAAATTGTAGTTGGTAGCGAGAAAAACCTGAGATAAGTTCAAATTTGTAATAAAAAAAGACTTTTTTTTTTAAATAAATAAATACTGTTCTGATATCGTATCTATAAATGTCTTGTCTGTTTTCGCGTTTTGTCATGTTTTCTGTTTTTCATATAATATATAACTTCCTCTGATATATGTTAATAATTTTCTTGCAGTTTTTTTTTTTCCAAATATATATAAATAACTAAGATTATCTTTTCCTGTTTATTGTGTACAGATAGTAATTATTAAACGTCATTCTTATGTTGTGAACATGCCAAGAATGATGGTGTACAGGTCTCTCTATGCAACTGCATAAGAGTGAGTGAAACAGAATGTGTGTGTGTGTGTGTTTTTCTGTAAATAATAGTTTGATCGTATGAATGGGGTAAATGTGAGAATGGTAAAGAAATTAAAAAAAAAAAAACTAGTTTATTCATTGTATTATACTTTCAGAATTATTGGCATCGCCGTATATAAGAGTAATGTATAAAAAAAATTATAAATATAATATATATGTATGTATGAATCAGTTTATGACAACTGCCCAGGAAGTATTTGATTTATTATTTTTTATTTTATATAAACACTGCTAGAGAAAAAAAAAATGCATTGTACAGATAAAATTGTGTCAGGAATTCTACTGTACAGTCAGGTCAATGGTATATATTATGAGTTGTAAACGTCACTTTTTTTTCTGTATGATAGTCGCACCTACATTCATGCCTTTGTATGTTACTGCATTAGAGCGTATTTTTAATGGTGGTATTGTATCATTG
The DNA here is from genome assembly GCF_964235325.1 of Thermobia domestica. Classification (NCBI taxonomy): domain Eukaryota; kingdom Metazoa; phylum Arthropoda; class Insecta; order Zygentoma; family Lepismatidae; genus Thermobia; species Thermobia domestica. The sequence goes on along the minus strand of NC_137457.1, from coordinate 297,803,811 downwards.
CGCATAATTTTTTTCTCATTTTTCATCTTTAATCTATTACTATTTAGTAACCCAACATCATGATGCAGGATTTAAAATGATTTTTTTGTAAATAATGGTAACAAGGTTCATTGGTTCAAAGAATTTTGTTTAGATGTATTCAAATTGTGTTATCCAGCAGTTTCTTAAACAACTGGTATTTCATTGACTATTTTCTTTCTTTTTTTATTATTATTATAATGTGAATAATTTTCTTTTACAAGAGCTTTCTCTTAATTTTTAACTACGGTTGTTGCTTTTGATTCGTAAGATCCCCGGGTTCGGTGGGAGTGTGTGTGATTCGGATTCTGTGTTAACCCTGTAGGTTCATATCACTGTTCTCGTATTTTGGAATCGTAATAAATATTGACGGGTTGCTTCCCGCAAAGATGTTGATCTGAACGTAGGAGTTAATTGGCATAGAAAGGAACAGAATTGACCCTCCGTGGTCACATTTATTTGTGACACGGAGGTCACACGGGTCTGATGGACTTGAGAAACTTTTTTGTCTTATTTAATGTTTTTTTTATTTATTTGTTTTTTCAAATTTTGTTGTTTTTACTATTCTGTGATAGACGCAGCGTACCAACCATAACAGGCAGTGTTGCCAATTGAATTTACATAGATGAGAAAGGTTTCAAAAAACAAGGAAAAAAATCAGAACTAAAATAATTTCTCTGGGGTCTGTCAGATCCCAGTATGACCACGGAGGGTTAAGAACTTCGATTTAACATGGGTCATACATTTTTTTTTAAATGACATTGTAAATGAAGATATGTTAATTCAGCTATACTGATGAAAGATTCACGGGTATTAAAAGTTAAAATTTATTTATATTACTCTTTAAATTGTCCATGGTTCATACAGGTGATCAATAAACAATTGCGTATAACTTTGTAGTGCTGGCAACTCTTACGATCTTGTTGCATCAGATCAGGTTCTTTGGCGTTCAAGGAGGACAATACCACTTCCCTAGATGTCCGTTGTAAATAACTTCTGAATGCATTGATTAATCGAATACTTCTTGATGAAGAAAAAGAATTCTGTGGTACCGAAGATTTATTCAAATTGGGACTCACTCAAAAGCTTATTTAAAAGAAAGTAATTAAAGTATTTTAAATACTATTTAAATAGTGGTGGTGTGCACCTACGTTCATTATTCCATCTTTAAGTGTTAGTGAACCGTTTCTGTAAAATTTTCCAACAGTTCACCCACATGAAGAGAACTAGCCACTTTATGAAGAGACATATATTTCTCTTTAAATGCACAGGTTCTAAAATTGAAAATTGAGCTGCCGATCTCTTGATGAATTGCTTTTGCAGAAATTTCTTTGTAAAACTGTTAAAGATTTAACTAATCATCTGTCGACTCGAATCATGTGAGAGTCTCATTTGGGTAATACTACTTTATTCTATGCAAAAATTGAAGGAAAAAGTAGTAATTCTTGTAATTGAGAGTATAACAAACCATTTTATACACTAAAATCCGTGCCAGTTTTGTTTTTACGTTAATAAATTTTATTATTAGTCGTTCTGAACTTACTGTCAGGAAATACAGGGGAAACATACCTACTTTTGCCAGTGATTAACCATATTCCCGTCCTCATAATCATAAACGTTGACTAAGGAGATACATATATTTAACTTTGGTTCTTCATCTTATAAAATTTTGAGTTTGCCCAGTAATTTTATATTGAAGTTGTTTGATTAAAGAATTAGAATTTTATTCGTTTTATTGATCTATATTTATTTGGAGTGTAACGTTCCGTTGCAACACCGACATTGTGTTAATGGAAAGGTAGAACTCAACATGGAATCTGAACTACATGCGCCACTGCTAATAACCAAATCTAGGAACATGGATACTAAACGAGCTCAGTAACCTGTCTTCAGCTTAAGAGCGTCTGACAACAAATATGGACTTCAAATTCACCAATGGTTTCCTTACGAGAAACCAGAGGTATTCCAGCAACCTTTATCTACTTAAAGGAATCTGAATACTGATACATATAGCCTATTTTAAAATTAGTTGAATCTTATTTTAAATCATTAATTATGAATCTAGAAATCGTGAACGTTCATGTATTTTAAGTCAGCTTAATGTGCAAATTATCAGTTAATGGCGTTTTAATTTGCTTAATTAAAAAAATATTTATGTAGTTACTCAGAAATATTATGATGATATAAAAAAAGGCTTTAATGTAAATTTTGTTCTTTCGTGTGTATGTGTATATTAAAAAATAATGAAGCCCTTTTTAAATCCTGTATCTGATGAAGGTAACTAGTATGCACTGAAAATTTACTTACTTGCACCTATTGAAGTGAAGTGTAGAACTTGCTTTATATTTACAGAGGACCAATGTGAACGCTGTTCAAATGTTTTGTTTTTAAGTGGAATATTGTATGTTGTACAAGCTGTTAGATATAACTTTGTACAGGTTTCCTTTGAAAAAAAAAAAAAAGTGCTATGCAAAAAAGAAATACAAGGCAAAAGAGACAATTTTATTGTATTTGCAAGAAGTGGAAATAATAATATTTATTTCATTTTTAATAAATAAATATAAAAGGTTATTACACAAAGCCAGTTTTACATCCATGAGTCATTGTCACATCATATCGCAAAAGGTCAAATGTGATGTGTATATTACATATTTCATCACAGATGATGTATAAAGTACAAAAAACATTAAAACAGTTTAATTTCGTAAATTGCGTTCTTTTATTTAGTTACTATGGAATCCAATTTTAAGAAATGATAGAATAGCCGTAAAAATGTAAATGATGGTTTTATTGAAGTACACTAAAAACGGAGAAACTAATTTGGATGGCATTTAGAATCTCCCCCAAATTCATGAGCTTCTTACAGTGTGTCATTGTGAACGACCTCGTTTATGCGTACACCCACAGTCGCTGACGCGCCTGCTCTAACTCGGTTAAATGGCTTTCATGGTTTATGAACTAGTTTTTATGTCATTCGTCCATACTGTATTTATACTCATGACTACATCAGAGCTACAAATAACGAACCGTAATCACTACCAAGTGATTTGGGGGAGAAACTAAGTAATATCCACTAATTTTTTGAGGGAGTAAAATTAAAAGCATTTGGCGCTATTACTGAGATTAAAGGCTGAAGTTTTTATGAACAAAACATTGAATATAGTCTTAAGTTATGTCTTAGTTTCATTTCTTCATTTTACCTCCCCCCCCCCCCCCCCAAATGATCTTTTCAGTGGATTTTTATAAGGTACGAGGCGCATCCAAAAAGTAAATTTTCCGAGGTCGATAAATACAAAGAAGACAGGGACAGCAGATTACACTACTTCTCAACCTATTCACGAGCGGAATTCAAACACTTGTCATATCATGGTATCAATTTTCGTATTCCGATGTAACAGTCAGCCACCTGGGAATAGAATCAGCGTATGGCAGTCGTCTGCAATTCTTCATCTCAACCAAAGTGCTTACCTGACAGGAATTTCTTAAGGTGTAAGAAATGAAAATCGCTTGAAGAAGGATCCGGGCTATACGGTGGGTGACCGAACACATCCGAGTGGAACAACTGCAGATCAGTTGTCACCCATCGTATAGTCCGGGCCGTGCTCCGAGCGATTTTCAAGCGTTCTCTCTCCCAAAACATTAAAAGATGTTCTGAAAGGGTATCTAAGAACTGAAGACCACGTAGTTGTCGAAGATATATATGAAACAGGACAACGTATTTTTAAAATACAACTTTAAAAAAATGGAATATTTGCTGTATTATTTTAACTTATTTAAGTCTACGAAAACTAATTTACGTGTGAGTATATGAGAGAAAAATGAACTTAACGCAGTTATTTGGCAACGTTGCTCGTATCTGAAAGTACACATTTAATGATTTGTCTTGTAGTGGGCGGGGATATGCTTATTTAAATGGAGTCTACAATATGTGGGTCACAAGCCTTATTAGAAATGACCCAGCCTACATTTTAAAAATTTAAAGATAGTGAAACCTCTGTTTAATGATATGATGGTATGCTACCGTTGTAGACAGGATTCCGTTTAAGCAAAATACATAATGATTGTTCCAGTGTTCAACACGCGCTTTTGGTGCATGTGGTCTCGGGTTCGATTCCCGAGAGGAGCATTGAACGCATTACGGTAGTTAACTGTAGTAGATCTACGTCTCATATAGCCTTGGGGCTCACAAGAGACGCTTAACTTCATTGAACAATAATTACAACATGCAGAGAGGAATTTATTAACAATAGGAACATTCTTGCTGTAATGCGGTCAAGTTACAGGATAATAAGTGATGCACATGTTATGAGAAAATGCAGATACTACAAAAACGAGGCCAAATTAATAGGTTTTACTCTTGTATTTCAGTTTCGAAAAACATTGAGGACTAGAGAAGAAAGAAAAAAGTTAAATGAAATTAGAAACTATATAAATAAAACGAGTAAGAAAGAATTGAAGATAGAGTGGAAGAAAAAGCATACAAAAGAATTTATATCTAAATACGGCGGGCTATCAAAAAGTTCGTGCAATCATCTAGATGATGATGAACTCGCCCCGACATGCATTTTATAGTTAGGTCCTTATATGTTAACCATACACATTCTGGAATCGTTAGGATTTTTTTTTAATTTTTTTTTTTTTTTTTTTTTTTTTTTAAGGTAAATCACTGAAACTGTGATGATTGGCAAACTTGAGGCACAGAGCGTCAGTAAGTTCCTTTATCTTAAAGGAAAATCAGCAAAGCAGACCTATGAAGAGAGAAAAGACATCTATTGAGGATAAAAGCTCATCCTATGAGATGGTATGCAAGTGGAAACGGCAATTCCAAAGTGAACACATGACCACCGTGGATGCCTCTAGATCTGGAAGACCATCTTTCACTGATGATTCCGCCTTGACGGAGGAAGTTAAGATCATACTGAAAGACAAGAAGATAATAATAGAAAGTGTTATGTGTGTATAGGTATGTGTTTATGGGTCTGCCTGGAATATCATTCACAAACAGCTACATGTTTAGGTGCCACGACTGCTCAAATCTTCAGAAGAGAAATCGCTGCAAGAGAAATGTTGCATCACAGTGAGGTGGATGAAGACTTTTTCGGCAAACTAATCACAATGGATAAAAGTTGGGTTTATCTTTATGACCCATAAACAATGGAAACATTCCTCCCCAACCCCCAAAAGGTGCGAGTGCAGAAGTCTGCCGTCAAGGTGATGCTTTACGCTTTCTAGCACTGTGAAGCGGTCATCATAACAGATTACCTACCACAGGGGCAAACTATTACTACTACCTATTATTCCCTTCTAAGTTACGAGAGGAACTGATGAAAAACGTCGTTCATTGGTCACAAAAGGGGTCTGTTGTTGACAGATAATGCACCAGCTCATTCCGCCATGCAACCATGATGAGGGAGTGGAATTAGGATATGAAATATTGCTCCATCCCATACTCAACGGACTTAACACCAAGTGACTTCTTTCTCTTCCCAGAAATGAAGCGTCCACTCAGAGGACGCCATTTTGGCAGTAGGAATGACGTCATTTCTGAGGTTAAACTGTGGGTTAAAAGCCAAACTGCATACTTTTACAAAGCGGGCTTACGGAAAGTGAAGAATCACCGGCAAAAGTGTGTTACTGAGCACGGTGACTACGTAGAGGACTAATACCATCATAGTGTCAGAGTTCTCCAGTATGGATTTCTTCTAAGTGATTGCACGAACTTTTTTGGTAACCCTCTTAATAAGATAACAGTGACGCAATTTGCCTCCATTAATGCAAGAATAAGCAAAATACGAATAAAGGAAAATGTTAGGAATATCTACGATAACAGTGAACTCTCTCACGGAGGATAAAGACTGGACTAAAATACTCTTAGGGAAAACTGAGAGGGATATGATGGAATAACTAACTATAATATAAAACTAGAAGGTGTTAATACAATAGTAGAAACTGATTATACAAGAAACAAAATTCACGGAAAATATTCTTTACATGAAGACGGTGAAAATAGAAATTGACTAATCCAGTTTTCAATACAGAATGAATTGATGTTTAAAAGTATTTGCTTTCCGCGTGAAAAGGTAGATCTAGAAACTTGGAAGCTACCAGGCAATAACACATTAACCAAATTGATCACCCACCCACCCCTAATCAACTTCAGACATTCATCATCCATTGCTGATTGTTAGGTTTATGGAGGATACAAGGCCAATACGGATTGCTACAGGGTACGTTAAGGGGGAACGGTGTTTTTGAAAAGACTCGCACACTTATTTTTGAACGAATTTCAAAAAAATCATGTTATTATCCATTAATTGCCATTTGAGATTACATATTGCAACAAAGAAAAAAATACTCAGTTGCGAAAAATCACATCAGTTAGGTGGTGTCCATTTTTATCGAGACATTCTTTCAGATCACTGATAAAATTTTCCATACACCTAACCATGGCATGTGGAACCCTTTGAATTTCTGGCGTTGTGGTATCAGAAAGGGCTTCAAGAAAAAAATGAAATCTTTTGAGTTTTACGTCCCACGGTTATGCTAAAGGAGACGGTGATGATGAATGAAAATGGTGGAATGAAGAAAGTGAGAGGAAACGGGAAAACCGACGCACACGGTGTTTGTCCACTACAAAGTTCACTTGGCGGGGACTGGGATCGAACCTGGGACCCCAAACACCAGAGGTGAACGCTCTACCACTGAGCCACCGCGGCCCCAAAGGGCGTCAAGAGTACGTGATTTGTCTATGTATACTATACCCATAAAATTCACAAGGTGACAGGTCTAGTGACTGAGAAGGCCACTTAACATCCCCACGCAATGAAATCAGGCGTCCACGAAAATGTCTCAAAAAAGCAATAGTTGTTGTCGATATGGCAAATGGTCCCATGTGAAACCACACATTATTGAGGTTAACGCATTGTATTCTTAATTCTGGCAGGAAATAATCACGTAACATGGCAACTTAGCGATCTGTGTTAACAGAAACTGTTCATCTGCTTTCACGAAAAAAAAAAAAAAAAAATCAATAATGCAGGTTCGAGATAAGCCACATCAAACAGTTAATTTGTCACTTCAGAGATTTTTTTGAAGTTCTTCCGGAATTCGAAACCGTCACTGTGTGAAACACTACTGAACGTCCTATTTCAATCAAAGCGTCGTAAACAAATACACGATACGTTACAGTACAGACAAAGGCTCTATTGCTACTGAAATGACATGTGGCAATAAATACATTCAACCATTCTATAGTCCATATTCGGTCCACCGCAGCGCTCATTAGACGTCTTTTCAAAACCGCCATAGCTCCATGCCGGATCCCGTATTTCTTATATAAAGAAAAGAAACGAATCAGTTGAGAAAGGAGGAAGAATGGAATAATGAGAACCAGAATCACAGAAACTGACGACGATGAAATATCAACAATAGTAGAGTAGGGTGGTCAAATATAGAAAATAAAAAAAGAACAGGTCACTCGGCAAACGCATAATATGTCAGTCCACCTAGGTATAATCATTATTCATGCCAGTGAGAAGTAAGCTTCCATTATCCACTTTCAGAAGGTTATCGAAATATGGAGTTTAGTATGAAGCTATCGGTTCAAAAAGCATGAAACTATTTTATAAGATTCTAAATCTAAACGCTGGTGTTAGAATAGGGAAGGAAATGGCAGAGGAGAGTGCAATTGGAAGGGAAGTTCAACACGAATTCTGTCTCTTGCCTATGTTATTTAATATCTATCTAGAAGAGATAGTGAAAAAGAGCCTACAGAATGAAGACTGCATTTCAATAGGAGGTAGAATAATTAGAAGTATACACTTTGCAAATGATATGGCGCTTGTTGCAAAATCTGAAGAGAAAATCAATAAGATATTAGAAAACTTGGGGAGTTGCTGTGAAGAATATGGGATGAAAATAAATGTTAGAAAGACAAAAGCCATGGTGATTGGAACGAAGCGGTCAATGTCAAATATAGAAGTAGGAGGGAAGAAAATAGAACAGGTGACTAGTTTTTGATACCTGGGTACTATTATTAGTGATGATATGAAATGTGAACGTGAAGTAAAAGCAAGAATAGGAATAGCGAAAGAAGCCTTTAGGAGGAAGAAAACACAATTTTGTGGGACCTTGAATAAAGAGTTAAGAAAAAGACTCATAAAATGCTTCGTGTGGAGTAGAAACAGAAACATAGACATTACGCAAAAATGATGAAAAACGGCTGGAAGCTTTCGAAATGTGGTTGTGAAGAAGAATGGAGCGAATTAGTTGGGTCGAGCGGAAAACGAATGAGTGTGTCTTAGAAATGGTAGGGGAGAAGAGAACAATTTTAGATATTATTAAGAAGAGGAAGAGAAACTGACTGGGACATTGGATAAAAAGGAATTGTACCATGAGGGACGTGCTAGAGAGCATGGTGGAAGATAAAAGAGGAGGAAGCGAAGAAGACTACAAGTAATACGATATCAAAACAGAAAAATCGTACGTGAAGACGAAGAGGTTAGCGGAAGACCGTGGAGCATGGAAGGCTCTCAGTTGCAGCAAGTGGCCTGTCCATTATGGCAGAATACTCATGATGATCCAGACGCATATATAGTTGTAAATAATTTTGCTTTGGCCAACTAACGCATTACCAGGCCGTGAGGACAGTGAGCATTTTAAGTTACTATGCGTCTATGTTGTGTGACGAACATGGTATAACTATTAATGCTTGACGTCGACTTCACAAAGATTATTACATGTTATTTATTTAGTTCTTTTAAAAAGAAGAAATGTGAACAAACATTTTTTAATTATTGTGTGCAGGTGATCACTAAGACTTGGATTTCTATATGTCATATTTTTATCTAAGCATTATTTTACATATCTAATTAAATATAAATATTTCTGGCTCTTGTGAATACGAAAATACGGCTTTATTGGTTATATAAATGCATTTTTGAACTATATTTAGGCCCGAAGCGATATAAAAGCATATTTTTGATCATATTTTAGGTAAATTTCACTTACTGTTCAGAAATATATTTTTTAGTATTGGTAACCTTGGTAACGAGGTTATTCGGAATTCCATTGTTATTTTGTTCGTATAACGGGATATGAAGCAATACTGTATAGTGTGATGGATAGCGGCGCACCATCAACTAATTAAAAAAAAAATCGCGATCTCAGTCTGTCTGTCTGTGTGTGTACTCTCCACTGCAGTGCTACCTGAAGTCTAGTTTCTTTATTGCGTACTAGCAGCGTTCACCCCGCTTCGCTGCGGTCACCCCGGAACGCAATAAACGTTGTTACTTAGATAATTTTTACTTTTTCGCTTTCAAGTGATATGATAAAAACCATAGAAGATTGCATTAAATGTTAACATTATATCGCCTGTCATTTATGTTAACCCGCCCCGCTTCGCTGCGGTCACCCCGGAACGCAATAAACTTTGTTACTTAGATAATTTTTACTTTTTCGCTTTCAAGTGATTGCAGTAAATGTTAACATTATAGCGCCTGTCATTTATGTTAACCCGCCGAGTGACACGGTCATGCGGGTTGCATATAAATACGTTTATTTTTACCTATGATGAACTAACAAAGGATTTGTACGTTATGGACACTTGAATGGTCAATTATCTCAAGACACTGGTAATTAAAAATTAAAGTGATATGATAAAAACCATCTAGGGTCCAAATCCTAATAACCCCCCAAAAATAAAAGAAATTGGTTCAGCCGTATTAGCGTGATGAGGGAACAAAGGATTTGTACGTTCTCTTTTATATATATAGATTGCTGGGAATATTTTACATCCATATCTAGGGAAGGCTTTGAATACAGGGGATGAAAGTAATGCCACAGAAAAGAGGTTCCTCTATGGTAGTGCTCTGAAGGTACTGGTAATCCACATAAGTACGATCGAAGATAAGACCTTCGAAAAATTTTCCCTCAAACCCCTTCCTGCTATCATCGTTACCACTTACGATAGGACTTCTTTATTATTATTATTACACCATAATTTTTTGAGTATGAAGGAGATTTGATTTCGTTAGCTTTTTAGTCAGAGAAGCTGGCATTACTGAGTATAGTTTCATTATGCCTAAATCCCTAAAATTAAGTGTTTTACTAATGTGAAGGTGTATTCTTTTAAGTTATATTTTAGGTCGTATTTTGCCTCTTTCAGGGCATAAATGCATGGTTACTTTCAAAACTTTTAGGTCAAAAACTCCAAGCTCTAGTGATCAGCAATACTTACAACTAGAAATAATATCACACACTGACCTTGAAAGTCAGAGAAATCCTTCAAAATATGCCTAGAGTCAGTGAAGTTACTATACTTTACAGAACAATCATGGAAGATGTAATCAGATTTTAGGAAAGTAGTCATTGAACTGCTCTATTACTCAAGCGATTCTAAACAAGCATTAGAATTGTTTACAGGCTATATGACGAACACTTCAAATAATAAATGCTGATTCAAAGAGATCTTTAGACCAAATTATGGTATTTTTTAAAAAAATTTTTGAATGTATTTAGAATGCTGAGATATTACGTTGGTATTGTGTTATTGTATTCCAAATATAGGAAGTCTAACTCATAAGTATTTACAGTAAGAAAGTATGTTTATACTATATCTATAAAATAATGTAACGAAAAGAGGTCAGAGATATTAAGAAAAATGTATAAGCAAATGGAATATAGGGAAAAAAACAGGTAACAATGCGTGTACACTCATGTTCAAAATTATTGTCGCATGTCTATAAATATGTTGTAGGGATATAATTCGATAACGAATTCGCCCGGTATTTCTTATAATGTTAGTATGTGTATAATCGGCAAAGACATGTATGTGGGAAATTTCATGTCAAAAGAGCAGTAAATAATAAAAAAACGAAAATAAAACTGTCTTGTTCATTTAGCAACATTATGTTTTACTCATTCTAATTTTCGTATTTATAATTCTTTTCCTATCAAATTTACCACAAATATGCATTTCTCGTTTATACAATAGTATCAGTATTAAAAGTATCCTGCAAAATCATTATCAAATTATATTCTTACAAGAAGATAGTTATGGATATACGACAATCATTTTGGACATAAGTGTACGTTATATTTTGTTGTTGTTGTTGTTGTTGTTGTTGCTTAAGTGTAATTAAGAGAAAAGAACCTTGAAACTGATATCCTAATAAACAGTAATATAGTTAATACGTTTTCTTTATCGAGATCTTTAGAATGACCTGTTAAACTAGAAGAAGAATAGGTGCTACGTGAGCTTATGGGACTTTTAGTACTGGGAATTACTAATGGGATTCTTGGCATAACTGTGGTCAGGTAGTTTAGTATCTAAGCGCAAATTAGATATTAAAAGACGGACTTGAAATCTAAAGGCAGCCTTGGTTTTGGAGATTACCAAGCGAGGCAGTCTGAGGGAACTTCGTGCTTCGAGACAAAACAACCGATTTCACAGATACCATAACAATCATATATAAAAGACAGAAACTTGTACTTTGATGTAGAGATTTATCCATCATATTCATGTAAGTTACCTTCCTTGATGTATGTAAAATTTAGATAGAATTTAACTTGAGCTTATATTATGGTTTCCTAGCGTAAATTTGTTCATGTAATAAGATTTCATAGCAACTCTAAGAAGCTTCCCCTGTTGTCTCTTTCGTTTATAAATTGTAGTTTGGGTAATTAGGGGTAGATTGGTTCCTTTTACTTGAATTCCATATAGAAAAAGAATAGAACCTACTTCACAAGTTTACATTGTTCCGTCCGGACAGGTAGCAATACTGTTTTTTCCTTGAGTTTAACTTTATTTGATACAATATATACCCCATAAATAACCCCAAAACTTTTATTAATCAATAACAAGGAAAGTGTTAGACGGCTATGGGAATAGTAGCCATAAATGATGCCATTCTAGTTGTCGCAGGTTAAAGAAAATTTACTTAAGTCATGGAGATTCAGGAAAATCAACACCAGAAATCCAGTGTGAGCCATGTAATAGTATTTTCTTTGAGAAGGACTACGTTAAGTACTATTCATTTATCTACGTTCTTTAATTAGTGCATGGCAGTCGATGGCAACAGGATTGGTTGCCGAAATCATATAAGAAAATTAATCATCCAATTAGGATTGCCAGGGCACATAAAACAATCGTTTAACAATCAGAAACAGATATTTAAATGTAATCATTAATGAATCCATTATTACAGCGTGAGATACTGTTTTTGGCATAAATTTTGAACACTCCTGCTGCCTCTCTTATACTACACGCATTTTAATGAAAAACTCTGTTCGAACTCGATCAAAACTCAAGTTTTTATTAGGTTCTCATTACAAACACAAAACATACTCATATTATATATATTATTAATATAGCACATAAATTAGATAAACACAAAAAGTTAATAAAGAATTGAATAGATGCAATAATGCTTAACAAAGTATAATACAGAGCAATTTCTACTCCATGGAAGAGTTTCTTGTGGTTTCAAGGCTACTACGCAATGTAGCATTTGTAGAACCGCCAATGGTCGTTTCGATCGGGAGTAGTAAGCACACTCGCTGTGAGAAACTACAAAGTTTTGTGGATACCTTTTACATCATTAGCTTTTCTGAGGAGGCAATATTGTATATACAGAATCAGGTAAACGCAAGTAAAAATCCCTCAAACAATCCATTTCTAGTGTTTCAAAAGTCTTGTATGTGTTTAATTACACAACTATGCTCAACAATTAGTGTAGACCAAACAAACTAAGTAATGAATATATTTCAGCATTTGGCCTAACAGTAATCAACGTGGGTATTTAAATTGCCCGAAAAAAAAAAAATATTCTAATTTATTTGATCATATTACTAACAAATGAGCACAAATGGTACTGTGTTAAAATATAGAGCTGCTACTCCAAATAAATAGTTCAGTATAACATACACATACTTACCAACAAGTCTTAATACAGTGAAAAATATGCTTAACGAAATATCACAATACATTATTTCCCTTTGAAATGTCTTGCTGTGAATTGTAAGTTAATGTCACCTCTCGCGTAGCCAGCCACATGGGATGCTAAAGTCACTGTTTCGTAAAACAAGCATAGTTTGCATCGAAGTAGTTTGTAATTGTTTTTATTCAAACTTAATTCAGGTGCTTCGGTCAATAGTTCTGAACATTTCTCCATTTACGTATTATCTATGGCATTACGTATTTTGAAGCTTAAGAATCTTGAATCGAGTGCAAGTTTATTTCATTCAACGTTACACATAAGCAAAATAGTTTCTTGGACTTTCTCTTGTGATAAAATTAATAGCAGTTTCCTTCAGAAGCTGGTAAAGTGCGCCAACGCTCTATCCGAACTGGAATATCGCTTCTCGAACTGGAAGATCAGCGATGTCAAGCAGTCCCAGGTCTAGTCAGACGAAAGATGGGTGACCGTCCGTACTCACTAGCTATTGACATTGCGTCATCCAACCAGCAGCGTGAGGATAATTGAGGAGCTACTTAAAGAAATAGCTATTTCCAGTCTAGAAAGTAAGCATTAACGGCAGGGGGAGACGATACGCTGACCACACACCACCTCAAAAGGCACGAGTGCTACAAACCGGTAGGTAAGCCTTAATAAGGTTCCCTCCTTTCCGCAGCAAAATCAAGTGACACTACATGGGGGAAGAAATGTACCAGTGGTCCTTTGTCTGTAATAATGTAATTAAAATCTTCGTAGTGAAGAGCGGATCATATTTATCTAAGTAATAAAAAAGAAAGTGAGACAATTTAACCCATATAGGCCCTATATCACATACAATAAAAATATAGAGTATATAGCCTACGTAAGGGTTTATGTTATGTTACGTACCTAAATAATTCACCATAAAAAATAGAAATAGTTAGCACATCCCAGTGCATTAATACAATAATGAAAGACGAGACATTTTAACGTCCCGACAAAATCCTAGAACCCCCACTCCCGGACTCTTTCGTCAGGTTAAATTAGCTTTCACAGTATAAGAGCAGGATTTACAACATACTTAATCATCATCATCATCTTCTAAGCATTTTTCTCAGTTAGATGGGATCTGCTTTTGGGATCGCTGTTCTCCCCGTTTCAGTTTAAAGAAAGCAGAACGTCGTGTGGCAACAGACTAAGATAATCTTGGCCTCACATAAGTCGGTCTGATGACATGATAGAACGAGCCGAGAAAGTTGTTTTGGAGGATCACCGAATGAGTGTGTAACACATTACCTCCAAAGCTGGCATTTCCGTTGTTTCTGTGCATACAATCCTGCATAAAGACCTGAAAATGCAAAAAGTGTCCTCCAGGTGGGTGCCACGAATGCTGACGGACGATCACAAGGCTGCACGTGGCATGTTGACGGCATGAATGGGACTTTCTTTTCATCGATTGTGACAATGGATGAGACATGGATGCCGTATTTCTTGGAATCCTGAAACGGCGCACCAATCTGTTCAATGGAAAAAAAAAAAAAAAATCAACACCACTAAAAAATTCGGGTAAGCACCAGTGCTGAAAAATTGATAGTGGTCATATTCTCGGGCAGCGATGGAGTAATTCTTACTAATTGCGTTCCAAAGACACTACGGTGATAGGTGCAACCTACGAAGGTGTTTTGAAGAAGCTCTTCCCAGCATTGCGTGAAAAATGGTCAGAAAAGCAGGTACTCTTCCATCAAGCGCACCGGACGAACGTGACGCAGCAGTTTCTTCGTGACAACTTCGAAGTGATTTCTCATGCTCCTTACTCACCTGAGCTGGCTCTTAGCGACTTTTGGCTGTTTCCAACGAGGAAAGAGACTCTCTGTGGGCTGCCCATTCACTAGCCGTGCAGCTATTGTGCAGCGATTTTCAGTGGTCAAAACAAGACTTCTAAAGAAGCGTTCGGTATGGACATGGAATCATGGCGTTGACGTTGTGAAAAATTTGTACGAATGCAGAGATATTACGTCGAGAAATGATACAAGTTTCATAGTTTTTGTGTGATTAGTTAGTGAGAAAAAATAGATGTTATAAGTTGAATGCACCTCGTACGTGTACTTTTGTAATATATTGTTTCTTTTATTGTTGCTGAAGAATAAAATAAAACGTTCTGTAATAAATAATTAAAAAGTGGACGTGTTATTTCAAATTATTCAGTTTGTCTTTGGACAAAGTTTGAATATCCAGTTCTTGAAGCTGATTCAATGATTGTGAATACTGTCGCTTCCTACAAAATACATTTGAAAGACAGGGAATGTGTGCTGTCATCTGTTGCAGATAATCCAGCCTTTATACTTACCTTAAGATACACAATACCACAAAAATTGTATACCTATCTGTTTTAATAAGTGAGAGATTATGCTTTAACAAATGTATACAATTACTTACGATATCCTTAACAGGGTTCCTACTGATCTAGAGGAATCTATTTCCCTGACCTTTGGCAGGAAATTCCCTGACAGGTGTCGGATGACATCAGCACATAGATAGGGAATAAATAACGGTGACTATTTATATGAGAACATTTATTTTATAGAGACAAACAGTAATCAATTGTTCATACGTACATTTCACTTACTTCCCATAAAAATAGGTATTATAAAGGTTGGCTAAGCTGAAATTGGTGTACAATTAATGTTAGAAAAATTATATTTTATAAAATTTCCCTGATTCCCAGTCTTTTTTCTTGAACTGCACAATCTTCCATGAGTTTTCCCTGACTTACCTGACCAGTAGGAACCCTGTATAACCACTTTGATAATGAAAATTACGTGGATTTCCGAACGGCTGACAGCTTCAGCATATGTTATCAGGCTCATAACAGTTATTAGCACTTGACGACAGGATAGCTTGAATTTAATGTAACTATTATTATTTAAAGACGGAGCAACAGTCAAATAACTGTTACAGATATATTTCGCATACTAATACTTTTAACAGTAAACGAGAATATATATAGAGTATTGGTTGAAAAGTAAGGGACATAGGCTCTTTCAGTAGTGAGCCGAAAAATTGATGGAAATCAATATAAGTTATGAGAGTGACAGAGGTGAGTTATCAATCTTGGGTGAGTTGAATTCAAAGGCGGACTTCTGTTTCTGCGGCCTTGAATCTGGACGTTCTCTGCTCTATTATTACTATTTAGTAGTATTCAAGATAAACAATTACTTCACTTTTTATAGACTAAAATTCCAACACCAGACAACAAATATGAATGTTATGGAACAAAAGGAGTCACATAGATAATTGAAGAGTTTAGAGATAAAGGTGTTATATTACAGTAGAGCGTCGATTATCCGAAGTAATTGGGGGACATGGGTGTTCGGAAAACTGGTTTGTTCGGATAATCGAACTGTACATGTTTATTTGCCATGCGCGGAGCGGCACGCCTCAACTCTAAGCTGGTGCAGCTGTTGCTGTGAACAGCTTTGATACTGCCGCTACTTCTACAGCCAGTGCCAAACCGACAGAAGTGTGCTGATTGTTGAAACACAGCGACTGGCGGCTTGGTCGGTCAGCAGCGCCTTATGAAGGCCCCATTAGAAGCAATGTTCCGCCAGCGGTGGCTCAGTGCGGCGACTACTGTGGGAAACTTGGTTTGGGAGTGAGGGGGATGATGGACCTTAGGGTGGGAGAGTAACAGGTGCGAGCGAGTACACAGTTCGGTTAAGCGGTCGTTCGGTTGACCGACGTTCGGATAATCGACGCTGTACTGTACTTCTTTTGAAACGTTGAATTTTGGCGGTTCATTCACGTGTTATATGTTACTCATGCTACATAACGCATCATTTAGTGAGTCCACGTCCCAGTGAAGAGATTTGGAAACGATGAAAGGTTTATGTTAACAGACATAGTTGTGAAAGTCAATTTTACCGAAATGTACAATTTGTTACATAACACCTCTATCCTCTAAGCGCTACAATTGCTTGTAGACGTAATCATTGGAAAAGAAAAAATGAAATCGTTAAGTTTTACGTTCCACGCTTATGCCGGCTAAGGTAAAGGAGACGATGTTGAGAAATGGATGAAATGATGGAATGAAGAAAGTGGGAGAACCCTGAGAAAATCCACGCATACGGTGTTTGTTCACCACAAGATTCACTTGGCGCGAGCTGGGATCGAACCAAGGACACTATGCACCAGAGGTGAACGCTCTACCACTGTCACCGTGGCCCCGTAATCAATGAAAATATATCCCATTAGCTAAAAAATAATTGTTCTGAAGTTCAGAGAATGAACAAATAAGATATCCGGAAATCACTTTTTTAAAGCCACTAATACAACAACACAAATGATTACAACGCGGGACTAATACTACTACGTTTTATTAAGATTTGATTTTTTTTATTGTATGCTTTATTCTGATAGATTTCTGATACAATCTACAAGTATTATCAATCCTTAAACAAGAGAATAAGTAGAAAAATGACCAAGAAGCTGATGCACTTCATTATGGATTCATAAAATATTTTCCACTATTAAGAGTAAGAATGGTTTTCCGTTTCTGTCCCGCTACAGCTTACATTCCTGTACTCTGCTTTTGGTAGGGAAGAACATGAAGGAAAACTGTACGTTATGTACAGTGGCGTATTTACGATTTTGGTTCGGGGGGGGGGGGACTTTGCCTGAAAATGTGAAAATTCAGCAAGATATTTCATATACTTTACTATAGTAAGTAAGATTTCGGGGGGGGGGGAAAGGGTCTTAAGCCCGGAAGCCTCTTCCTAAATACGCCACTGGTTATGTATAATGCACAGACAACTTAAGATTCACGAAATATTTTTCTTACTTGCTGTAAGGATGTTAATGTCTACGTGAAACAAGATCAAATAATGAAATCTATGTTTACGTCCCATGATTATGCCCTTTAGGCTAAGGGTGACGATCAGAAAGGCAAAGGAATGATGCAGGAAAACAGGTGAAATGAGAAAGTGAGAGGAAACAGGAGTACCCGAGAAAACCCGCGGACACAATGTTGTCCACCACAAACATACTTAGCTGGGCATCGAAAAAAGGACCCCACGCACTATAACAAACTACAAACATACCTAGACAATCTGACATTTGTAGCTGTGTGAACCGAAATCTACCAGTTTGATATCACTTCTGATCAAATCGTGGACGTCATTAAAATGCTTCTCTGTCGATATTCATCTGTTATACGCACGCATTTACGAAAGTGCATATGTATAATGCAGGGATGCAAATAATCAACAAAAATTTTACTAGCCCAAGAAAAAAAAGCTACTAGCCCACATTCCACAATAGAAATAATTTACTTATCTTCGGTATGATATTAAATACTCGTCCGCACCGATGAACGACTCGCTCTGGGCAAGTGGTTATTTGCATCCCTGTGTATAATGTATTCTGCGAATAATATGCACTTTTTCGCTGCTAAAATTTTGGAAATAACTACACATTATACAGACAAAAGTATAGTATATCAAATATGTACGGAAAATGAAGGAACCATAATTTTTTTTTTACTAGGGATAGATTCCACTATATAAGATGGGTTTAAGCCTTCTTTCCTTTGTGCTTTCTGCCTGAAAACTATCATAACTACAGTTCGGATTTTTATGTAATATTAACCCCTTAAATATGTACATAAATATGTAACAAAAATCGCTTAAAAATGTAAGAAATATGTAATGTTACATATTTATGAAAACGTAATATTAACACGCATATGAGTATGCAATATTTCAACGAATTATGAAGATAAAAAGGAAAATCTACTTTATCCTGCTTATTCCTTCCTTCTACCTCCAACGAGGTTTTTTTTTTTTTTTTTCCTTAAAGGCACAGATCTTGCATCCTTGATTGCCTATATCCTGAAATTGAGATTATAAAATTTAGTATTAAGTAGGATGTTTAATTTTAAAATTGAGTACTAAATGATTTTTTTTTTTTTATCCATTTTCTCTTGACTAAGTTCGCAGGGTTGTATGATGATATCTGATGAATTCCTTGATTGTTATTTTATCTGTTTTTTTTTTTATAAGTTTAGATTGTTCTGAATCATGAATTGGATGAGATAGCTTAATATATCAACATCTTTTGAATATAAAATCATACTAATGTTAACTGGCAGCGTTTGCATAGTTTTTACTAGTTGTTGACAAAGAATATTTCTATTTTTATTAAATAGTTCGCACTGAAATATCAAATGATTGATCGAACCATGATCTTTTTCACACCAGCATAGATTATTCTCTTTTTTTTTAATTTGATGTAGTTTTATAGGAGTTAATATTGTATGAAGAAACATTCGGATGAGTAGTATCGTTTTGTATCTTGTCCATTTTTCTATGATATTGTATAACGGTTTATCGTTGATCTCCATTAATTCCCAATAGTGTTTTCCAGGACCAAGTCTAATTTTGTTTTTCCATACGTCTAGTTTCCTTTTTTGTTGTTGTTTAACTATATACTTGAAATTGTGAAATGGAAGTTTTATGTTGTATCTAATGCCAGTTGTAGTCGCTTTTCTTGATAATTCATCCACTAATTCATTAAATTTTATGCCTACATGACCCTTGGTATAAAATAGATGGATTTGAAAATTCTTGTTTTTTAGAGCGAAGTAGCTAGATTTAATTAACATGATATTCCATGATGTACAAGTTGACCATTTAGGATGATTTATGGCTGTTATAACACTTAAAGCATCGGTGCATATGCATGCATTCTTTATCTGTAGCTTATTGATTAATAAGAAGGCTTGACGGATTCCAAACGCTTCTGCTTCAAATATTGACGTACTTTTTGGTAATTTGTATTGTTTTTCAATTTTGTACTTAGGAATGATAACCGCAGCACCAACTGGATTATTTTGCTGTTTTGATCCATCGGTGAAGATGAATGTACAATCATCTGACAACTGATCTTTATAATAATTCCAAATGTTTTTATGTATGTTTGGCAATTTCTCTTTTGAGTGAAATTGTATGTAGTTCGGTATTATTGATGGTATTTTAATTAAGTTTACTTTATACTGAAATATAAATGGAGTTATTGAAGGAACTTTAGAGATACTTGACTTATATTGGTTGTATTCAATATATACATGAAATATCCAAGGAAGTCTTTTTTGATATGGCGTGTTTTTCTTTGTATTTATTATTATTAATTTGTCCAAGTATTTGAATAATAGAGTCGAGTTTTTGCCCATTCTTGAAAGTAGATAATTCGCAGTAAGTTTATATATTTGAATTTCAATAGGAATATTATTAGAAATTTCTAAAAGTGCATTCTTTGGACAATATGACGGTTGTGAGTAAATTATCTTCGCTGTATCATATTGTGATTGCTGAATTTTGTCGTAGAATTGTGATGATTGTTGAGAGTAAAATATACTTCCATATAATATTTTTGCCATTATGGTGTTATTTATTATTTTATTGAGAATCACAGGATTTATGCCCCATTTTCTTGCACTTAAGCTTTTCATTATATTCATATAAAGTTGCGATTCATTGAATAAATATTTTAAATGACCTTTCCATGTTAATTGTTGATCTAAATTGAGACCTAAATATTTCAATTGCTTCGTGTAATTTAGATAAGAGTCCTTAATTTTGAATTTTGGAACTGTTTTTATTTTTTTCTTCGTAAAAATGATGTATGAAGATTTGGACCAGTTGATATCTAAACCATTTAGGAAGCTCCATTGTTGAAGGATCTCCAATGCTTTGTTCAATTTTTCTGCCGCCGTATCAACTGTTGAAGACGCTTCCCAAATTATTACGTCATCAGCATATGCTTGTACATTGGTTATTTGTTTTAATTGATATATTAGGTCTCTTATAAATAAATTAAATAATAATGGGCTTAATTTGCTTCCTTGTAAAAGTCCTAAGGACGTAGTTCTTGCCTTAGTCATGAATTTATTAATTTTTATATGAACTTTTCTATCAAAGAGGATGTTATGAATCGTTCTAGTAAATTTTATTGGTATTTTTAGTCGTACTAGTTTTTGTATTAATATATCTAAGTTAACAGAGTCGTAGGCTTTCTTGAAATCAATACTGATAGCTATTAGAAATTTTTGTTGTTGAAAGGAACACCAAATGTCTAAGATTAATGGAGCTATTGCGTCATAGGTTGAGCTGTTTTTTCTAAATCCCGACATATTTTCTGGCAGAAGTTGATTATGTTCCACAAACCACTGTAGTCTATTCAATATAAGTTGTTCAAAGATTTTAAGACTGCATGGTAATAATGCTATGGGTCTATAGTTTTTAGCTATGTTACATTGTGTGTTAGATTTTAGGATAGGAATTACTAAAGATTTTTTCCATAATTTAGGAATGTTTCCAGTATCCCAAATTAGGTTAAATGCATTAAGTAATACTTGTTTCCCTTCTTCTGTTAAATTTTTATAATGCCAGTAATGAATCCCTTCAATGCCCGGGGCAGAATTCTTTTTTTGTTTATTTAATGCTATTTGTAATTCTAATTTTGTAAAAGATTCTTCAAGTTCCGATGGTGTTGATAAATTGAAGTATGCTTGTAAAAATGATCTATCCGTATGAGACGTATCTGGGGTAAGATTTCTGTGGAAGTCTTCTATCCATTGTTGTTCGAGCATTGTATTAGAATTCGGTTGTTTATTAAATCTATTGAACTGATTTCTGAAAAATTTCCATATTGTAGATTTAGGTGTTTGGTACGTGAGTGAATTACAAAAATTTATCCAACAACTCCTTTTAATTTGATTTAGAATTCTAGTGGTTTTTGCTTTTATTTTTATGTACTGAAGGAAGTCTTCCTTGCTTCTATTTTGATAGAAATTCCGAAAAGCTTTTTGTCTCATGTTGATTGCTTTTTGTGCCTCAATATTCCACCAAATGGGTTTGCTATTTTGTTTTTTATGATATTTTTTATGAACAGCCTGAGCCCTGTCTGTAAGATATTCCGATTTTGTATTTGCAACCGACTTTATTATTACGTTATTCAGATCATTCAAGTTATCCTTTCTTATATTGTCCTGATTTAAATTTCTAGATATCATGTTATTATAAATTGACCAGTTTAATTTAGTTTCAATTCTGTTTACCATAGAATAGTGAATCTTATCCTGAAGAAATTGATCATGTCTTTTTACAGATATAGGATGCGTATAAATGATTATAGGAAGATGATCACTGCCAAATGAATCGTAATGTACTTTCCATGAAGCTTGAATATATAAAGGAATTTTACATAAAGAAATATCTGGAACACTCACACCCTCTAAGGTTATTCTAGTGGGTGTTCCATCGTTTAACAATAGGTACGGAGAAGTTAGTAATGCTTGATTAAAATTTTTTCCAGCTTTATTTATTTTTGTACTACCGGTTAGAGAAGATTGCGTATTAGTGTCTCCTAAGATATAATCAAACTTATTCTGATGTTGAAAAATATCAGACCAGAATTTACTATTAGGTATAACATCAGGTGGTACATATAAGTTTAAAAATGTTGTGTTCGCTATTTCGATACCATGCATTTGAACATTCTGATAAGTATGAGCAAATTGTGAATTTACCTGTTTAAACGAAATATTCTTATGGATGATGGTTGCCAAACCTCCATAACCATCTGATCTCAAATGTTCTAATACTACATAATTTTTAATATGAATTGGTATATTGGGTTTTCCCCATGTCTCTTGGATAAACAAAATATCTGGTTCATACGTTTGAATAAGGTGTCTTATAGCATATTGTTTAGTAAAATAACTCTGACAATTCCATTGAATTATTACCAAACTCTTCCTAAAAATACTATCCATTACCAAGTAGTAAACACAATTTTTTTTTTTTAAATTATATATACAAATCGGAAGGATAACTATGATCTATGTCCAGATTTGAACTTTTTTTTTTTTTTTATTCATGTATGGAGATGAGAAGATCATAGAGAGGTTGTGCTAGTTTTTCAATTGTTTCACTATTGATGTCACCATTGATTGAGGTAAGTATATTTCCTAAAATTTGTTTTATAGCTATCTTTGTTTTTGTTATGTGAAAATTTGTTTTTTCATTTGACTCATATGATGACTCTGTGGATTCTTGAGAAGTTTGATTCTGCGAATATGACCATAATCTTTTGGAATAATCCATATTAGTGTTCCCTTTGAGACCTTTTGTCTCCCCTATCTGCTTAGAGATTACTCGCTGATCCTTAGAGGAGTACGTGTTATCTTTCGAGAAGTGTCCCTGTGTGGAACCAAACTTGTAATTAGTATCCCAATTTTGTAATGTAGTTTTATTATTGAAGTTTTTATTTGTTTGAGCAGGCGATGGTTGCTCTTTTTTGTTGCTGACATTAGAGTTATAACCTTTTAATACTCTATCATTTGAAAATCTATGACTTGTTGCAGTCACTGAATTATCAGCATTTCTACGTCGCTTCCATGGAGGAGGGGAGTGATCCCTTTGTACTATCTGAGAGCTGGTTATCACAGGAGACTTCATTGTTTGCATTTCATGATTTGTAATACTAAATTTATTTGAGATTTCCGTGCGATTCATTGGTGAGTCCTTGACTACCTTGCTGTAAAGTGATATCCCTTTATTATGTGAGATTTTACCAATTTGAGCACTAGCTTCGTTGAAGGATATATGCTGCTGTGCCATAATCAGCATGATTTTCTTTTGCCTATGTCTTTCTGGACAGTCGGCAAAAAAGGCATCATGCTCTTCACCACAATGGATACAATTGACCGTGTTTGTACATGTTTGGGATTGGTGATCTTGAGCACATTTGTGACAAAAGTGTCTTTTAGCTTTACATGTGCGATCAGTGTGGCCATATCGTAGACACAGTTTACACTGTCTAATTGCCTGTATGTATGGATCAACTCTCAGTTTAAGATAAAATACTTTTACTTCAAGTGGTAAATTTTGGGAATTAAATGTGATTATTATAGTAGGGGTTGTTATTTTTTTACGTTCTTCATTAAATCTATAAATTCTTCTTATTGAAATTATAGGTACATCACATTTGATTTCCTGAAGTAGTTCATCTACTTCTACTGTTGGGTCCACATCTTTAACTACACCCATAGTATAAATGGCGTGGTTAGGTATAAATGCAATCCAATCTTGTTCTTTGAGGATGGGATGTAACAGGAAATTATTAGCTTTCATGCCATTGTTGAAGTAAATTTTCACTAGATTTTTCCCTATTGTTTGAAAATTAGTAATGCCTTCTATGCCTGCCAGATAGAGTTTCCTACTGATGGACATTAGATGTTTTCGACCTAAATCATCTTTGTTTGATTTTAGAAAAACAAAAAAAGGACCTGTATGTAGTAAAGTATACCTATTGATAAGGTCATTATTTTCCTTCTGATTTTCTCTTAAGGAAACTGAATATTGTTTTGACTGCTCTTCAATTGAACATGTAACCGTATCTATTTTCGTGTTTTTGTTTTGATAACAAGTAGTATCCAATTGAATACCTTTTTCTATATTCTCTTCATTATGTTCTATATCTTTTACCGGTATGGAGATTTCCATATCATTTCCTTCCGCCATTTTTTGATTGTTAAGTATATACAAGCATGTTATAGGACAAATCAAGATATTTACAACTTATAACTAAACCACAAAATTAATGCACTAAAAAGTAAGAAACTCAATTGGCTAACACACACATAAACACTGAGAACTGCAAAAATAAGAATAGATTAAAAAGCTTAGATCTCACCACAAACTGGAGTTCGTGAATTCACTTTTTCTTAAGTGTTTGTTTTCACTGTAACACTAATCTAGCCTTTTAACCCGTAAGTAAATAATTGTTTGTGTTTTATTGAGAAGACGAGTCTTTCTTGAATTATTCACTTTCCAAAAAGCAAAACATTAGATCACAACTCTAAACATTTTCCTGGCAACACCAATTATTATTCACACATATCAAACGCAGATCCTTTATTTATCCGCCATGTTCTCCACCCCCCATCCTGCTTATTGCAAGTCCCCCAATGAAGTGAAATGCTTGAACAGCTGAGACAGCCATGCGTCACTGACGTGACTGATTGGAGGATAATAAAAATCAGACGCGAATGAAGGAATATGTGAATCGGCTAGAGAAACAGGAAAGCCCCGAGGAAAGCAATGCATACGGCATTTGTACGTCAGAAATCTCATGTGGTGTGGTGTGGTGTGGTCCCGTTTCAAATCTAGAACCTTTTACACTAAATGCGCATCCGTCACCATGGCCCAATCTTGAAATGAATTATACGCAATATACAAATTTAAATACTAAAAGCAACTTAAGACGAAATGTATTGTTTTATATATTTCATGCAGGGAAAAGCAGTCCTATATCTTTTAAACAATACCAGCTGAACTAAGATGGAAGAATATTTCCACTAATGAACATTTTTAATTTGAAATAAAGTACTTACAAAAGATGTGCCTGCAGTTCAACTGTATGTTGTTGCACAATGGGTTACAAGGTACATTTCCAAATGATCAGAAGTAAAATTTTGTCGGCGATCGGATAAAATATTCTTGTATGCAGAGAATGATCTCTCCACATCACATGAGGTAGCAGGAGCGTATTTCAACAGGGGGATGTAGTTGGGAGAAATATCTTCAGGGGGGTCCTTTTTCACCACTGAGAATCACACACTGCCAATAGGCTGTAGTAACCCGGGTTTCTTTCCAGCACTGTATTTAGTTTCTTTCGAATTTTTCTCCTACATCTCCACACACACCTTGCAGCACTCTCTTTGCATTCTCTATGCTTTCCATGGATTCTGGAAGAGGCCGCCCAACAGTCTCTAGCTTTTTAATGCTTGTAGGTAGCCAACCAAAATTGCTGTCTATGTATGCGATATCACACGCTACTTTTGAGTCATTAAACAGTTTCTGAGCAATGCCAACTGATACAGCAGACTCCGATGGAAATGAATGAACAACAGGCTTAATTTTTTGAAAATGTTCATTGTAGAAATGTACTGCCTGTATCCAAGTGCCCCATCGCGTTAGCACAGGTTCCGGAGGAAGTGGCATGTCTGGCAGTTGATCTCTGTAAACTTGAACACGTTGTCGCGCCTTAACAAACATTTTTTTTTCGTGGAAGAAACTAGTTGATTTACTTCGCAAAAGTTCTCTCTTATCTCTTCAGCAACACGCTGAAGAACATGGGCCATACAGGTGAAATCAATTAAGTGAGGGTAAAAAACTAAGTGCTCTAGCCGCTTTTAACATATACGCTGCACTGTCTGTATAACAACGTCTTTTTCTTCCTGAACTCCTCCCGGCCACAACACTTTAAGACCATCGTTTACACAGCGAGCAATCATGGAATGATTCGTGTGTTCCAGCAATTTACTCGCAATAAGATAGGATTTGGATGGAGCATCTTCACTTAACTTTCCAATCACAAAATTTGCTACATAACGTCCCAAAACGTCTGTTGTTTTGTCCACAGAAATCCAAATATATGAACTACCTATTTCTGCCCTAATGGTATCTATAGCTTCCCTATACAAACTTCGAGGTAACACTTTCGAAGAGTGGATTCGTCAGGAATTCGACGCCCGCAGTACTTCTCCAGAAAAGCACGGTATTTTGGCACTTGAACTTTGTTCCAAGGAATGTTTGCTGCTAACATTGCCTGGCACAAGTCTTTGAAAAACTCACTCACTGAAGTATCTTGATGCATTTGTGTCGAGTACCTTTTTTTTTTTTTTTTTTCAGTTCGCAAATTTTTATTTCTTGCATGGAGTGCACTTCATACATGTTATTCTGAGATTTCAATGAACATCCATTTTTTTTTTTTTTTTATCACACACTTGACACAACACCACTTTACCGTCCGTACTAAACGCATCATCAATTGTTACCCACGACCGCAATTTCGCGGATAAAGTTGAGGCAACCGGAGCCATTTCTAACTTCGACGGTCAATACAGACACGAGCGTTTTGCAACTGCAATACTAGAGTACTCTTCTGTCATTTAGTTCAACAAGCGAAGTTCTTTGAAAGCTTAGGTTACCTGCTATAATACTGCCATTGTCGCCAGCTTCTTGGAACGAACTCTTGCAGTAAATTCCTGGAAGCGCACTAGCATACAGTTTTAACTTTAATTGCAGGATTTGCTTTCATCTTTTTTCTCGTCCGACCTCCGATGACAATCAAATAGACTTCATTTTAGGAATTTCCTGGCCAGTCGCCTGTCAGGCACGTGATCTGTCTTCCTCCAGAGTTGAGAATAAAGTGCGCTGCTAATGTACCCCGGAGGGAGGATTTTTACTTGTTTCTTCTTATATTTCTTTTGTTTTCGGCAAAAATTCCGCGAAACGTAGTTTGACAAATATAAAAAAGAGAGATATATTTCTCTTTCGGTGAAGAAACGAAAACATAGACATGACAAAATTGAATCTAGATGCAAGCCTTGTACAGTTGGAGTTTTTTTTTTTATCTTAAATTAAAATTTCAGTAAACACAACATTTTAAGGTAATTTTATGTAAAAAAAAAATGTAGAAACCATAGAAATATGTAATATTGGTCAAAATATGTAAAAATATGTAATATGAAACTTGAGTTGAAGCACCCTACAGGTATGAATCACAAACATTTAAAGATTCGACGAACCTACATATGAAGGAAAAAATATGTAATTACATACAAATCCGGACATTAATCATAACAAGTAAAAGTTCCACAAGTTATTGCGAATATACTGTTATTTAATTTTGACCATCACTGTACATGTACGATAGAGATTTCCTATGTAACATGCATACAATTTACATGAATTCATTCCCTCAAAATTTTAAGAATAAAAAAGTACATGATTAACAAAAATATTTATCTTTACTGTGCTTGTCAGCATACACTAGGCTAGTTTTACAATAACTGATTTATATATATTTCAGCTAATATCTGATACAAATATCTTGTCATATCATTCGCCATGTTGTTACATAAGAGGAAACCATTTCGTACTCTAAGAACACAGTTCTATTAAATAATTTATTATATCTTTTTATAAACAGATCTCGTATTCTCCCTACGAATGTGAGTTTCAACACTTCATACAGAGAGGAAAAAAATCAGTAATCAAAATACATGGTCATCACAACGGGATTTATATATATAGGAATATATATCTTTAAAAAAGCAAAAATAAATGACATTGTGTGGAATTAACAGAAGCAATAACACATCACGAAAAATTTACAAGTGCTGAAAAGTAATGATACCCGCTAAAGCAAAGATACAATTTTAAAAGGATATATACCATAGAAATGAATGTATTAACTTTTCACTGAAATTCCATAGATATTGAAAACTTTTTTTCTGAGTAAATTTGCAAAAGTAACCAGTCTCTATTATTCAGTCTTTTACTTCAGTTGACCGTTCTTTTGCGAATTGAAAGGTAGGAGAATATTAAACCTGTATTATTACTGTTAGGGCAAGTGTTACTATTAAATCACACATCCGTTAAAGAAAAAAAAAGCGTAAGCTGGTCCTGTTTAATACTATTGCTATCTGAATTATTAAAAAATATCAGAAATCTTATAAAATGGTGTAATGTTTAACATCTTTTAACATTCTTGTATTAATGGATGATACACGACCAAGATATGGTCACATAACTGGTATTTACATATATTTAATTAAAATGCGTTTTACCGTTCCCCGTTTTATTTAGAACAGCATGTGCTACCGTTTACATCGGGTAAACTCACTATCTTTCTGAAAATCATGTTATTAAGTACAAAATTTGTCGCCCTTGCCCAAAACTTTATCTTCAAACCTATTAACGGTCCTTCAAGGAACTTGGCAAATAATATATAGTTTAGGGCAGTGATCGCCAAACCGTTGATCGTGAACTATTAGTAGCTCGCAGGGTCATTTTCGGTAAATCGCGTTAACGCTTCGGTTGGCTAACCTTGATTCCTCCACGGAGCTGATACTAACGACAAGGAGCGCTGACGACAACAAATGCTTGTTTCTCCTGCGCAACTTCCATTGTCAGCCTGATCTCACAGTTGTTTGTATACGCGTGGGGTTGTGCACTCATGCAGCTATGTAAACCAAGAAATCTTTGCTCGGGAAAAACTTCCAAATGTATGGATCCGTAAAAAGTGTGTGACGTCATTTAAAAACCTGGCTCATTCTAATGACAAATGACATACGAACCATGAATCTTATGTAATTAAGCTACACGCACGAGCCTCATAGGTTTTATTTATTTAAATTTTTTAAAACGTAGCAACAATATAATTCGAAAAAAATATTTTTATCTTCCTAAGTGCTAACTGTATTTCAACCAAACTTGACAAAATATATAGCCTACGACATGTAGTATTTTTTGAAGTACCTTCCGTGTGGCTACCTGTAAATTGGGTCCCGATAGGTGTCCAAATAAAATAATAATAAGAAAATTCTCCGAATTTATGGATCATGCATGTACATATGTTGTTACTCGAAACCCTGATCTATTATAAAGATAATCTAAGGTAATTATGACTCCAGTAGCAACTTTCCAAGTGAAAGTCTACTTTAAAAAAAACAGTAATTTTAAAAGGGTTAAAGATTGGTTGTGAATAAGTGGAAGGAGTGAAATATATTCTGTCTTAAGGAGTTACCTGAATTTATTATTAAGCAGATGAAAGACGTTAGACATTGCAGAAGTTTGAACACAAAAGAATACTACTAACACCTGAAGTATTACTAATTTTTGAGGTTTACTAAGTGAATATTTAAGGTCTTTCAAAACAAACTGTGACCAATTTTCTACAAAGTGCCGTACGCGACACGTCTAATGTTACGCAGTGGGAAGTTAATTTTTGTGAGACTTCAGGGAACCACGCACTAATTCTAACCGTTGCTAAACGAGTGGTTATGTTTAGGATTTGGCATTCTGAGGCAACAGATGGCCACTGGTCATGAAGACCTTCCACAGTGCAATAGTATTCATTAAACGAATCTGCTTAAACACCCAGGGAACGAAATGGGGTTATTCACGTTATTCACGTTAGAGGCCTGCACGAGTTCGGGCCTACAAATCATATATCACTTCGGGCCTGGGCCGGGCTCGGCCGTAAATTTTTAAATATACAACCATATTTCTCGGGTCCTTTCGGGCCTAACTTTGCAAATATACTGTACAACGATATATATTGCACCGTTCTTTCTGGAGAACTTCTAATGCTCAACTGCAAAATTATACCTCTAATCGCTGTAAATAAAAATATAATTTTGCGTTAATTATTAAGTTTCTGTAATTCGGGCTTATCTGATTATCACACGAGCTCGGGCCTAAGTGCTAAAACATATTTCGGACTCGGGTCGTGTCTCACATTGTAAATTCACGGGCCGGGCTAAAAATTCCGGCCCGTGCAGATCTCTAATTCAAGTACATCTCAACACGCGGATAGTCACGCCGATATGTGTCATCGAATGACCAAGAACAGAGAGAACATACTGTTGTTTTGAATTACCTGCTGCAAAATTTTTCAGCTTATATTGTAACTGATTACATGAGGCTCATTATTAGGGTGCTACAAAGGCAACAGGAGGAATCGAATTGTTGGGCCACAAAGGGAAGACAAAACAGAAAATCCTAGGACAAAGTCAGGAATGACTAGAAAAATCGGGACAGAGCAAAGTTCTAGGCTGGAAGAAGGATGGTGACCCACTATTCGGATCTTAAGACAAAGGAAAATAAAGGACTAGATACACAAAGGCTCTCAAGGATAGAACAAGCGACTTGCAGACTTAAAATATAACTTTTTACAATACTATCGTCCCTACTAAGATGATCTGAAGTATTTTTGGAACGCTGAATCGCAATAAATCAATCTGACACCTCAGTAGATGAAAACTTCCACGTTGTATCTGAATTTATACTTCATAGATAGAAATCCAAATCAAGGGGAAATAATTGATACTGTAATCATGAAAGAAAATACAAGTCAAAGAACTATCGTTCACGGCAATGGTAAAAATGCCCACCCATAGATAAGTTCCTTATTGTGTTTTTTAGACTAATGGAGTTCAACTGAGCTGTTTTTAAAGGTACCCATCTATGTGGCCACAAGAAAAATCACCTCAAGTTTAGGTAATAAACAAATATAAATATCGTGACTGAAGTATTTTTTTTTTTTCAAGATCTCATGGACACACATGTCCACAAGTTAATATAAAAATCATTGTCCTCAAGTTAATATAAAAAGCACAATTAGAAATTTGTCCAAATGTGAGCACTTTTACCATTGGCATGAGGGTAATTTTTTAATGATTTCTTTTATCGTAGACATACACACAAACACCTGCATATAAGAGGGAGAGAGAAACGCACTTTGCTCCTGTATCGAGTGTTCTAATGGCACCCCGGACCACAGAGCACTATTCTACTGACCAAAATAAAGCGAAAGTGTTGGTTTGCCCTAAGGGGCCTCCTTCACCCGCTATGGGGAATCAAAATTTCACAATGTGGCAACGTCGCAGATTAACTTGGAACCATTAGCATCACTCTACAAATACTAGCATCAAGCAGTTAAATCGATTGCTATACTAATAAGTGATGCTAGTATCAATCTATATCGAATTTAGCTGCCATCTGGAAAGAATCGATGCAACTATTTGGTTCTTCAATTTGCGATGTTGACACACAGTGCAATTTCAGGGTGTCTACTAAAATTCCAAAATGAAATTTCGTGACTTTTTCGTGACCTTTTCTTTACCAAATCATAAAATTTTCTCACATTTTGAAGAGCAAATTTGGGTGCGAATTAGGCCGAATTTTCATCCATGCGATAGAAACGTACTTTGCTTGCGATTTGGTAGCGTCTAAACCCGACCATAGACATTTTTGATGGTGAATTTTGACGTTTTATATAACAAAATTTTCCAATCTGTACTTACATTTGTACAGTTAAAAAAAAAAATCGTGACCCAAAAGCTGAATTTCGTGACTTTTTCGTGACTTTCATGACCATTTTGTGATTTCGTGACTTTTTCGTGACATTCGTGACGGATAGACACCCTGAATTTGTATCTCCAGACAAGGACCCGAAAAACATACATGTATATATATGGGGCCACAATTGCTTTATTATGACTTGTAGAATATGATACATGCTCTGTGATCCGTGGGAGCCATTTTTAGAACACTCGATATGTAAGATTATATAAGCTCGTGTCAATATACGTTGTAGCCTAGTTGTAAATATTCTATTACACTTCACGGTAAATTTTTCGGTAACCTCTCGTAACGCGAAGTTCGAACTTCTTAATAATTGCAAAAATTGCGAGAATATGGGTATTTTTTTCCCACTATTTTCTTAATATTTCTACCTACTATTTTTGTACACATTTGTTAATGATTGAACATGTATCTATGATGTGTTTAATTGCTTTTGCAAACCCATGTAAATGCCTTTTGTTTTCGCTTTTCATTTTAACAAATATACATATTAAGGTCAGTCTTTACATGTTACGCTACTGGTAAAGGTCGATTTCTTTTTTCCCTAGAATAAACATCGATCAAAATGTACACACACATACACACACATATATATCACCATGCACAGCATACAATTCATCTCAGAGATCCAAGAATAGACGAAACTTTCGTAACTGTAACACAGACGAATGTGTCATACAAAAGAAAAAAATCATGCGAAGTCTTTTATTATTTTTAATGTATGTCGTTAATTTTGAGCATTCTGTTTTTGGTCTTATGATAATGATTGTTAAATATATACCGGGTATATCACAAGTCCGGGGCTACAATCCAACTCCATTATGAAAGATACGAAAAATGGGCATAAAAGTTATCGGAAATAAGTGCTTTTCAATCTAAAATGGTAGAATTTTTCCAATCGCACCAGCCGTTTGAGTTCCACACTGGTGAGGCGCCATATAGTGAACGAAAAAGTATGCTATTCCAATTCAAAATGAAATGAAATCTTTGAGTTTTACGTCCCACGGTTATGCCGGTTAGGCTAAAGGAGACGGTGATTATGAGAAATGAATGAAATGGTGGAATGAAGAAAGTGGAAGGAAACGGGAGAACCCCGAGAAAACCCACGCACACGGTGTTTGTCCACCACAAAGTTCTCTTGGCGGGAGCAGGGTTTGAACCCGGGACCCCATGCACCAGAGGTGAACGCTCTACCACTGAGCCACCGCGCTATTCCAATTCAGTATGCTATTCGAATAGAACTTAAGTGCACGTAAAAATGAAATGGTGAACGTGTACATTGTTGTGGTGAAGGAACCTAGAGCACCCTCAAACCCGCTTCCCAAAACAATGCTGTGTCGTTGTTATGTTAAGGGACAAAGGAAGCTGCTGAACTGGGAACGTTGCTTTTTCGCTTTAGCAGTGTCGAGCCCAAATAGGTAGCGCGACTGGAAATATTTCACCATTTCAGATTGGAAACCACTTATATCCAACAAATTCCGACTATTTTCATCTATCTTCCTATAACGGAGTTGGCTTATAGCCTTGGACTTTTGATACATCTGATATATACATATCGGTGATTAAAAACGATTCGATACTACTTATATATGAAGTATGAAAGAGAAAGAAAAGCAACGGAGGAAGCGTATTTTATTAGTCTTTTCAGCAAAATCTCATCAACTGATCTGTGTCTAATATTGTATTGTACAAATTGGTAACATGGATATTCGAAACAACAATTAAAAACTATTAAAATCTTGGATGGTTATAAGGTAATATTAACCCATTAGGGCTGGTTATCAGTCTTTCCTTACAGACAGACAGACAGACAAACAAAAAAAACAAAAAAAAAAAAAAAAAGTAAAAGGAATTGAAGCCTACGATTGAATATTCTCTTCGTTCAGATGTTAAGTTTTTGTGCCCCGTTCGTCTCTAAAGAGTTAACTGTATAACGATACGTGTATTTTTCTACTTGTATTTCAACGCCTTTGGGCAGAATGTACTTCAAATTGATGCACAAGCTATCTAAGAAAAGGAAGAAGAAATATATAGAAAGAAAAGGATATATAAATGTAATTGTTTTGCTGTTGATATACGTTGCTGTTTTATGTTAAAACAGAGATTCGTTGTAATAGCAACGAAATATAAAGAATATATAATTCCAGAACCATCTTGTAAAAAGTTACACGCAAAAAATCTTTAAGGTGTGTATTTGTTGTAGTGATTATGTATCATAATAAAAAAGTGGAAAATATTAGAATGCAATGTGAAATGTTTTGTGGTGTTTTAGTAGCCTTATTTATATACAAATATTAACTGAGGACCTATATATAACTAACGTCATCATTATAATTTCGTGGTCCTCGCCGCAGGATTGCCGTCGTTATAACTGTTTGACGACAAAGTGGTTAGAAAAAAATTTAAACATAAGGAACATGCATTTGGTTGTAAAGTGTGTTTATATGCCACGCCCGTCTTTTTAAACAGTTAACTGTTTGACGACAAAGTGGTCATAAAAAAAAACTTTAAACATAAGGAACACGCAGTTGGTTGTAAAGAAGGTTAAGTCTGTTGTTTACATGCATAATCAAAGATATGATGCGAAAATTAAGTCACATTATAAAAAGTGTCAGTGTTAGTGCGAAGGCAACTCTAGGTGTACTTGCAACTAGCAAACTTATTCCTAAATGGTAATAGTATGCAAGTAGTAAAGTAAAATTCATTATACTTTACCCGCTTTCTGTGTTCCAATCTAAGTTTTTGCTTATATTTCGGTTGTCTAGCTGCAACCTTCGACGCTTGGTTGGTTGATTCGGAGTTTAATGCCTCTGTTCAGGTCCGAGGTTATATTCGACGCGAATCTACAACTTAATATGGGATCAGAACCACATGAGCTCCTCACCGGAAATCGTATCTGGCCTTTCGCACCTAAGGCGCGCACGTCAACCATATAGCCACAAGGGAGGACGACGGAGCACATAATAAGGATGAATTACAAAATTTTAAGAACCATTGTTATCTATAAATAAAAGGAAAGATTCTTTCTTTAAAATCTTAGCCTTAAACGATGAAATGTCTGTGTATCTCAACATAAAAAAGGCTTCAAAATATATGTATATAAAAATGAAGGAAGTAAGCTAAGTGGTACGGAAAAGCAAGAATGAATTTTTAGTAAACATACGGGAAAAAAAGTATAATCCTGAGAATACATTAAAAAAAAGAGAGAGAGAGAGAGAGAGAGAGGGAAAAAAAAGCTGACTATGAGATTTTTTTGTTCCAGTTTTACGCCAAATATTCTTCAGATAAAAACTACAGAAAAGAGATTACAGGAAAAAATACATGATATTCATGGCTGTGTAAAAAAAAAAAAATCATCCTTAGCGGAGCATGCACCTTCTCTAAATAAACAAATAAATAAAATAAACTTTATAACAAACCATGTTGAAGAGATGGATAAACAAGAGAAGTGATAATTAGATAACTTTTATTAACATATGCATAACGTAGAAGGGTATCGTATTTGAATGGTTAGAAGATTGAAAAAAAAAAAAAAAAAAAGGTATTTTGAAATAAGTGTCGGGAGTTACGTTAGGATTGAGAGAAAGAGTAGAAGAAAAAGAGGGAAGAAAGATTGAACAGGGCAATTCTTACATTGAACGAAACGCTTAATGGAGAAATACACTATATGAAACTATTCATTTCGGGTAATGTCCTACCAGTATTGACCGACTACTTACAAATACTGAAGAATCTTTTGAGACCAATTCCTTAAATTTACCTATATAACTACTGTAAAATACTTTACGATACTCATAAATTCTCCAAAGTGGTTGGAAATAAACAGGTGGTGTCTTTTTTGTCTGAAGTTAATACAGAATTTCATTCAGTATCAATCGTGTTTATTGTCCGAGAATCGCATAAACTATAGATATAAGAAGCTATCTATATTTATTTGGCAGAAATAACAGAAAAACAAAAGTTTTTTTTTCTTTTATTGCATAAGCCTTATTCTTTCCGTGCATGTCAACTGGTCTGTCAACTGGTGTGCGCCTACCCTTCGTTATTTATTTCAGTCATTTCTTTATTTCAAAAATTGGATAAACCTTATTCTTTCCGTGTATATCATCTGCCTGGAAATCGACACGGACGGCAACGCGCAAGGTGTTACTATTTGTTATTTATTTCACTCATTCTCTTACTTTGAAATATTCTGCATATATATCTTATTCTCCCCGTGCGAAGAACGGGCATTTCAATTAGTTTTTTATTAAAATAATTATTCCACTGTTCATTGAAACTGGTTCTTAATTCCCTACGGTGTTGAGTATTCTTTTCTTTTTTTTTTTCATTTTTTACAGTGACGGAACGTAGGGCCAACAGAGATACTTTGAAATGGAAATGAAATCTCTCAGTTTTACGTCCCACGCTTATGCCGGCTAGGCTAAAAGAGATGGTGATGATGAGAAATGAGTGAAATGAAGGAAGTGGGATTAAACGGGAGAACCACGAGAAAACCAACGCATACGGTGTTTGTCCACCACAAAGCTAACTTGGCGCGAGCTGGGATCGAACAAGGGACCCCATGTATCAGAGGTGAAAGCTCTACCACTGAGCCAACGCGGCCCCGCCAAAGGAAACATTGTAACACCAAGGGCGCATCGGAATGTTCTCCCTTGTGACCTATATATACTAGTTGAAGTTCAACATTGGTTTACTTTATTATTAGATAAGAATGTAATCAGTTCATTAAGTACGCTAAATTTTAGCTGGAAAGAAACTGCGAGCTAGATAAAAAAAAAAAAAAAAGTGCGATAACAATAAAAGCACGAATCAGGCAGACAGAAACAATTCTGGCTGAATATAATTGGCACATTGAATTAAATGGTGGCTTTTGTTTCTGAGGCAATGAACCTTAACGTTTCTTAAGCCACGGAATGAGCAAGTTTAATATATATATATATATATATATATATATATATATATATTTAAGTAAAAAAAAAGTGTGAAACAAACGGCAACACGGGAACAGCCTTCGTTATGATTTATTTTGTAATAACTTTGTATGATAAATTCGTCTAATTACCATCCATACACATACACGCACACACACTCACTCTCATTCCCAAGAGGTTCTACTTTAATCTATGTTTATATGAGCACTGAATGGTGTTAGGTTTGAACCATCCTCATATTTACAATACAAATAGACTATGAAAAAATCTTCAACAATATAAAATGACTGTCTTTTCCTGTATTCTTTTATAACTCATCATGGCCAAAGTAATTCGATACAAAAGTATAAAGGTCATCTAGAGATCGGGAGCCTTCATAGTCCTGTATTCGGTTTCCATCCTTGTACAGTATTAACGTTGGAAAACCATTCACCTGAAAAATATAAATTACGATAATGAAATTATCTCGTATAACACACTTCCTCTTGAAAAAAGTTTCTTAAATCTTCAAGTGATTTCAACATGCAATAGTTTGACAACACCTCATCGTATTTGAATGAAACGCCTACAGATCTCTCGTGGCTACATGGATGGCGCATACGCCTTCGGAGCGGGAGACACGGGTTCGTTTCCCAGTGAGAGCTCACGAGATTCGGATACCGTTCGAAGCTGTAGGCTGTCGTCTCATATAGAGGGGCCTCGGTGCTGAAAGAGAAGCTAAACTTCAAAGCAACTTACAGTTTGAAAAAAGAATGTCCTCAAGTTTCGTTTGCTTGGCGGGAGATGACGCTAGTGAGCACAAAAGAGCAACGTTACAGACATCCACCACCAAACATCAACCAACTCTCCAACTTCCGGCAGTGTTCAAGATACGGGACGAGAAATCTTTAAGAAATCAATGAAATGAAATCTTTAAGTTTTACGTCCCACAGTTATGCCGGCCAGGCTAAAGGAAACAGTGATAATGAGACATGGGTGAAATGGTGGAATGAAGAAAGTGGGATTTAACGGGAGAACCCCGAAAAAACCCATGCATACGGAATCTGTCCACTTGGCGCGAGCTGAGATCGAACCAAGGACCCCATGCATCACAGGTAAACGCTCTACCACTGAGCCACCGCGGCCCTGCAACCAGACGAGAATATACTGACTATTTGTGAACTGAAAACTTAAAGTAACTATTATTACTCTGAATTTTGAGAAAATGTCATTATTTTTTTAAAGCCAATACAGTACTTTGAAATCAGGTGATATTGTATGAACTTGAACGTTCTCTTTAGAACTGTAGGTGTTTCATTCACATGCAATTAGCCATTTACAGAATTAAACTGTCATCTGTTATTGTTCCTTTGAACTACGCCTATTTCAAGCACATAGGATGTAAAAAATTATTAAAAATTTATATATGCGTTGCTGTAAATGATAAGAGAAGATGCGTTACGTAAACATGATCAAAACATGTAAATGTACACTCATGTCCAAAATGATTGTCGCATATCTATAACTGTCTTCTTGTGAGAGTATAATTTGATAATGATGTTGCAGGGCACTTTTAATACTGATACTATGTGTATAATCGGGAAATGTATATTTGTGGTAAATTTGATGGGAAACGAAATATAAATACGAAAATTAGAATGAGTAAAACAAAATGCTACTAAATGGACAAGAAAGTTTTATTTTCGTTTTATTGTTCTTATTTACTGCTCTTTTGGCATGAAATTTGCCACATACTTTGTCTTTGCCGATTATACACATAGTAACATTATAAGAAATACCGGACGAATTCGTTATCAAATTATATTTCTAGAACAACATATTTATAGACATGCGACAATAATTTTGGACATGAGTGTACATGTAAATCAATGGTTCACAATCTGAATGCGTGAGAACCAAGCAAGGGCGCACAAGCTAGGGTATAAATAAACTACATTCATAATTACAAATATTACGAATGTTAACAAAAAAGGTGTTATATTAAACACCGTACAAACGCTTAAGTAATTACTGAGTAAGAGTTACGGTTTCATTAAAAACAAAGCTATGGTAAAAGCACTACAAGGGATGCAGAAGTCTTGCTGGAAATAAATATAAATTGGTGAGAATACAGTTACCGTTAACGAATACCTGAAAATTTAATGCTGCATCTGAAATTGCAGGAAAGGTCAGACAAAAAGCACGCATGATCAACGAGCGGAAAGGATGAGGGTGTGAAGTATTCAGAGATTACGAAGAGAAAACAAGGTTGAGAAATTGATATAAATGGAATGCCTGTTGCTGCTCTATGTAAGAACTGTAACCAGAAAGTTAAAATTACCAAAGTTTGTAATAGTCATCATAGATAATTTGGCACGATATAACTTACACTTATTTATAGAACTTGGATGTAAACAAAGAAACAACAAATTTAATACCTAATAGCAAAGAACGATACACATCATCCAGAAAAGCACAGAAAAAAAAGTTATCTAGAGCCATCTAATTTTGTACACACATACATCTTCACCAAATCTAATCGTGTACTAAGCCGTACTATCGACTTTGATTGGGAAGACTGGGGAGTCACGCATTCTGGAGGTTCAAAAAGTATAATTTCAACAGCCCTTCAAGATAGACAACCTCAACTACTATACGGTGTTGCAGGTTACATACTGTTTGGTCCACGAGAACAAGCGCTTCTGCTAATACGAGGGCTACCCAGAAAGTATTAGAGGTTTTAACCTATCGCGGCAGTAAGGACTAGAGTCGCCATCTTGGTGTCAGAACGTTGCCACACTCAGTACACATCCAGCTGTGGTAGCGTAAAGACTGTGGCGTTCTTACTGTGCTTTCTGTGATGTGTTGCAATGTGCGCTGCAATAGAAAATCTCGCCTCAACGTGGCACATTAATTACCTCAGAGAAGTATTGTGAAACATTGAGAAAGTTACGGCGCGCGATTCAAAACAAGGGGGATGGAAAACAGTGCGAAGGTGTTGATTTTTCACGACAACGCATGTCCACACACACATGGCCAAACGTACCCGAGAGATCTTGGATGGTTTCGGATGGGAGGTGTTCCATAAATTAGGATCTAGCAGTCTACTTCCATGATTTCGTGCAAGCATGAGGGGCGTGGCCGTACGTCTTTTTTCGTTTTTCTTTCTTTTAATTTATGGGCAGGTTTTATTTATTTAATGGTGCTACTGCTAATATACCGTAATAATAAGACGTACCTCTTCTTCATCACACAGATTCTTGTTGATTTGCTTTGTACAGTCCACCTGCATGATTTTAACATTGGACCTATTTCCAACCTTTTTTGCCAGAGCTTTCCACGTCGGTGCTAAGCTTTTACAATGACCACACCTGAAAACAAGAAATAGAATCGGCACAGTCTTTAACATAGTCTAATAAACTCCCTATTATTTATGAACAAGAAGAGTAACACATAATTAATTAAAACATAGTTAAATAAATTCCCTATTATTTATAAATAACACGCTAATCAAAACATTGTTTATCAAATTCCCTATTATTTATGAATAAGAGTCCAATCAATACAAGAAAACCATGAGGCATACAGAAGTAATCTTTAGGATTTAGATTTCTGGGCTTTTCGACGTCTATGGTCATTTAGTCCATCAGGTATGAGATAACGTCCCTTGGCGATTACACTATCCGGGGAAAGGGAAGGAAGGAAGCGGCCTGGGACCTATAAGTTAGGTACCATCCAGCATTTGCCTGGTGTGAATGAGGAAAACCTCATTCAGGATGGCTGGCCTGAAAAAGTTTTTTAGAATTTTTCGACCGAGTGGCCGCACCGGGAATCGAATCCGGGACCGCTCGCACCGAAGGCGACAGCGTTAGCGACTACGCTACCAGAAGTAATCTTATTCACCATGAATACCACGTAATGTAGTTCGAGGAAAATCAGACCTACATGTACAGAATGGTTAGTCCACATTTATGGAAACGATTTTGTCCCCCCTACGCTAGAGCGTAAAGCCATATTTCCACCAGCGGTTGTACTCCATATGACGACCCTGACTATAAACTATAGCCCGACACCGAAGTTTCCATTGGAGTAGGCTTCTGTCCAGAGAAATCTGATCAAGTTTGGACCACATCTCCTTGCAAACTTTCCACAAGCCCGTCAATGTGCTTGGGCGACGTAAGGAAATCGCTCGCTTCAAATGCCCGAAAGTTCAAAAAATGCAATGAAATGAATTCTTTGAGTTTTACGTCCCACGCTTATGCCGGCTAGGCTAAAGGAGACGGTGATGATGAATAATGAATGAAATGGTGGAATGAAGAAAGTGGGAGGAAACGGGAGAACCCCGAGAAAACCCACGCACACAGTGTTTGTCCACCACAAAGTTCACTTGGCGGGGGCTGGGATCGAACCCGAGACCCCAAGCACCAGAGGTGAACGCTCTACCACTGAGCCACCGCGGCCCTCAGTGACCATGGATGGCCTGCCACTTCCTCTCTTCGTCATGAATATTTGTTCGTCCACTTTTAAATGAACGAACCCGTCACGAACAACTCCTTCACTCATCACACTTGCCCATACACGCATAAAGTTTCCGATGAATAGCTCCTGCCGAATATTGTTTTGTCGTAAGAAAATGTATTGGCGGGGTTTTCCACTGCAGCATACTTTTTGAGACGCTACAAAAATGGAACTACTAATCAGACAACTTTCACTCTACCACGGCTGGATGCAGACGGATCTAGTGCGCACGTCTGTGCAAAGATGGTAGCAGTGGCACTGTCCCACTACTTCACACTGTAACGCCGCTGGTAGGTTTAAAGTCCCTGGCTGGAGTTTAGTTGCAGGAATCGGATTTTTGAAGATAAATCCACCTTTCAATATGTAACCACTTATTATAACATTAACTGCAATACTACAACAAAATAAATATTCAACAACTAACAGTAAATACAAAAAATATCGAAAGGGAGTTGTGAAATTCCTAATGGGCGCAATATTACCGTGTAGACGTTGCTTGTGGTGACTCGATTACAACACAAATATTGCAATTTTAATTTAGAGGAGGTTATGCCGAATGAATACAATTTAATACTATTGTCAATTACTATCATATGATTAATAGGCAATCAGAAAATGACCCTATGTTGCAACAACAGAAAAGGCGGCAAAGCAAAATTACCAAAGAGGAAAAAAAATATATATATAAAATAAATAATACTACTAAGGAATAAAATTTCTACATCCGGTCAACTCCTAATTTTCTATCAACCATGATCCTCTTTAGCAAGAATATATATATTTTTTTTTTAACATCACTGTTTCAACGCACAGCGACCAATCGGAGGTTACTTTCCGAACGCGCCTCATACATAGTTCTTAGATAGTCAATATCAGCTCTAGAAGTTCGATGAGAAAACAGTATGAATGGAATAAAAGAACATGTCATTACGCATAAAGTTAGAAACACTTACCATGGTGCGTAAAATTTAACGAAGCTAAGTCCTGTATGTATATCTGCTCTAAAGGTTTCTGATGTAGAATTAATAACTTCATCAATGTCAGCTTGAGGGGCTCTCATCGCCATGTGGAGAATAAAGTTTTCCAGAGCTTCGTATGTTCGTTCGCCACGGTATTCTTTCTTTACCTATAAAGTAAAATTATAAAACTAGCCATTTTTTTAAACAACAAATTCAGAGTAGAACAATTTTACACAAATAACAAAAATATTTTATAAGCTTGCTTTATCTATGACTATGAAAGTTCAGCTATTTTCAATAAAAAAAAATTAAATATAACATCTTTCTACAAGTTACTATGAATTTGCTTCACAAAAAGTACCATCTGATTTTATATATAGTGACCAATGGTTACACCTTTTAGGCTATAGGGAACGGATGATTAATGAAAGCCAATGACTCACACCAGAGGTGAACATCCAACTACTGATTCGCCGTGATTCTATGCATTGTCTTTAAGTGCAGCATACAACGATGCATCGTGCAGTTTCTTATTCGAAAAAATCACAGTGTTATGTTGATTTTCCCTGTTAAGACTATCCTGTAAGTGCAACCAACTCTATGCATGTACTTCCTTAACACGCAAATTACTCATAATATCAGAATATCATACTCATAATATCAGAATTCATAAATAAATACGTAAAACCTGAAATAATTTAAACCTGTTTTTTTATTAAAAAAACTTATTACTGTAACAGCTATAATTAGCAATATTAAACTAATTGTGGACAGGAAAATGAAGCGTGATTAACACATAAGTGAGGAATCTACAAGATCTTGTAATAATAATAATAATAATAATAATAATAATAATAATAATAATAATAATAATAATAATAATAATAATAATAATAATAATAATAGAAAAAGACGTACATTAGCAGTGGAACTAATAGTCTAAATGCTATAATGACATTTATAACGTAACGAAAGGCATCCATTTTCTGATCTGATGATTCAGTATGGTGGAAAACTAATCCAACACACCCATCTTTGATCTGTTTTGTATCCTATTTGCATTTTCTTCTTTTCCTCTCTCTTCTCCTTCATTTAAATGATATTCCATTAACCATCGAAAGTATGACTACACTTTGCTAATGTTTATAAAAGCGCGCTACATAACCATATAAAGTGGGAGAACAGTGGCTCAGCGGTAGAGCGCTTTACCTCTGGTGCGTGGGGTCCCTGGTTCGATCTCCGACCAAGTAAGTTTGTGGTTGACAGCATCATGTTCGTGAGTTTTCTCGAGGTATTCGTTTCCTCCCACTTTCTCATTTCACCATCATCATTCACTTGCCTTAATCATCGTCTCCCTTAGCCTACAAGGCACAATCGTGGGACGTTAAACTGAAATATTTCATTTCATTACATACAACCATATAAAATTGAGGTTTGGTTTCTATATTGTAAGGATCCCCATCAATAACACATTGCAATATGCACACACTTTGATTTCTTTCTGACAAAGTACATTTTTTTTAACCCGTTTCAATATTCACCGTTTGAACATGTCTCAAGCAGGGATTTAACATTCCAATCCACTTAATTTAATGAATCATTTTACATTCATACGAAATGAGTATACAATGTTAATAAAATATTAACTGTTTCACTTAATTGTGTGAAATTGAATACTGTACTTAGTTTCATAAGTAATCAAACTAAACTTAGGCGTGCAACAATCAACAAGAAATCAATTGGATTTAACAATGAGATTACTGTACCGCAATTTGTTTCAAATACATCTTATTTTAAAATATGCATTGTTTTTACAAAGGTATTGTCGTCTTAATTATCACTATGTTACGAAACAGCAAGAAGAATTTTTGGATTAGTCTTGAGGAATCAAGATGGCGTCCGGCTTGTTAAGTATTGGAGCGTTATGCTCTTTAATTATTTCAGTTTTAATTTAGAAAACAATTTTACTTTTAGACATAATTTAGTTTGTTGCACTTTGCACATTATATTACATAGTTTGTATATGTTTAGCGCCTCTACCCCCCATTTATTTTTACAAAATAATGTAAAAGCAAATCTACCTAGAACAGGCCAATTCGTCCATGACTGGAGTGGTACTTTTTTTTTTCATTTATAATTTTTATTAAAGACATTTAAAACAAAACTAGTTAAGCAGTCAACTGGGCCTTAACGCTGTGACTTTATAAAATCACCCGAAAGGGGGATAATTGCAACTGGAATTTCTCTTCGCAATTTTTTTCACAAAAAATCTCTATAAGTTTAGATGTTTTGCAGCGAAAATTAATGTTATCA
This sequence comes from Thermobia domestica, assembly GCF_964235325.1. NCBI lineage: Eukaryota > Metazoa > Arthropoda > Insecta > Zygentoma > Lepismatidae > Thermobia > Thermobia domestica. Next base: position 297,759,160 of record NC_137457.1, on the reverse strand, counting down.
CCATCAACGTCAGAAGTAATACCAATGTATTTTGCTTACAATACTCTTTTTTCAATCCTTCTGTCACTACACGATATCTCGAACTACAAAGAAGCACACAAAAAAGTTTGACAATTTTCAAAAGTTTCTAACCTAATATTCTTTTTATTATTATTATTATTATTATTATTATTATTATTATTATTATTATTATTATTATTATTATTATTATTTGCATCCTTCTCTTAGTCCCTGTCGAAGAATATAGATTCTCCAAATATAGAAAGTTATTCTCCATAGTGATTGTAAGACAGCAAATAAGGCAAGATTGTAAAAAATTGACGCTTACATTTCAACGACCAATTGCAGTTATCCTCAGTGCGTGTTCCTTAAGAGCCTGCCTTACTAAAAAATAATACAAAATTTACCATTTTTCTTTTGCTTGCTTTTGGTAAGTGAAAGGAGATAATGAAATGTAACTTACCACAATCATAGATAATGTTATTCTCTAACAGAAATATGAACCTGAAGAATTTTTGGTGCTGCCATCTGTAGAAATTACAGTGTTGCCAGAATAACATTATCTAAGTTAAGGCAGCGACTAGAGTTAACTGCATTTGATTACGTATCATGTTCTCTTAGAGTCCTGTGAACTACTTTTTAAATAATAGTTGTATTTAGTTTGTAATAAACAAAATTATTTTAACATACAGTTATTAAAAGTAAATAATAATGTTATTTACAAAGTAGTTTACAATATACCAAAACAACATGATACGCAACCAAATGCAGTTGAGTTCGTTCCTCTGGTCGCTGGGAAATGTTGTTCTGGCAACACTGAAAATTCTTCCGGTTCATATTTTCTGTTGTAGAATAATATTATCTATGATTGTGGTAAGTTGCATTTTATTATCTCCTTTCACTTATGAAAAAAAAAAAAAAAAAAAAAAAAAAAAAAACAAGAAAAATGATAAATTTTGTATTATTTTTAGTATGTCAGGCTCTTAAGATAACAGTGCTGCTTGTAGAACTACAAATTCTTGATTACTTTACCTACTACAATCCACAGTTCGCGTCAATGTGGTGTTCTGAGCATTTAAATAGTAATAAATATTATAACTGCTAGAAAACTTATAGTCTATTAAGTAGAATTATTACGGTTGAAGTGTCTATATATCTGTCAGCATTGCCTCATTTTTTGTTGAGTATCATTAAGGTAAAAAAGAATAGATTCAAGATGTTTTGTCAATGTGATTCGGTGGGACAGTTCTTCATATCTAAGCAACGTAATATTTACAAGTGTGTTGGGCACAGTTATACTTCCATTAAACTGAAAAGAAATTCTGAGTACAGGTAATGTGGAAAAACAACACTGGTTTATAAAGCAACTACCAATGAGTCCGTAACTATCTATGATACATCTGTAACGGTTCTTCATATCAAGTGAAGTGGTATTAACAAAGAAGCAATGCACAGAGACATTAACTTACAAGCATCTTGAACCTGAGAAGGAAATTTAAAGGCACTAATCCAAGACTACTACTACAATCGAAGAAACTTATCAGAATATTCTGCAAGTTGCGTGATCTTTTAAGGTAGGCGCACTGAGGACGGTGACAATTGGTCGCTGAAATGTGTGCATCGAATTGTGATATGGGTACTTTCTAATTAATTGATGTCCCATCACTCACTAAGATATGGTAAGATTACATTTTCTTAATGTTAATATTGATCTCAAGTCCACAAATACTGTATTACAATTAATAATGGAACCTAATTGTACTTTAGAGTATATACGTAAATACATTGGCGCCCCTGGCCTGTAAACCATTAGCACATAAGGAAAAACCCACCTTACCGGCAGATGTTACACGGGTTTCAATACGGAAAGGTGGTCTGTCTTATATGTATTACATAGAGTTTCTACCATAAAAAGGAGCAAAATATAACACATACCTTTCCATCTTCAATCCACACCAAAGTAGGATATGCCTTCACTCCATACTCATCACATATTGATTTATATACTGTACAATCCACTCTACTTAGGTATATCTTGTCGGGATCATTGAAAAACTTATTTGATAATATTCTCCAATCAGGTGCCAATTTCTACAAGAAAAGAGAAACAGAAATGTTCGTTTAATTCAAACTGTCAATAAGACAAATTAACAACCTGAGGTGCGAAAAGGAACGAATAGGCACGATGTTAAAACAAATAAGACTCGAACGACTAATCGCGTAAAATATACGGATTAGCTAGTACTTGTATCAAAAGAACTGTTGTTTTATCGAAATAGTATTATTTGTACCTTTTCGTGGCCCAAGTGAATGACTAAACGTGCACCGAGTTCGATTCTCGATAGGGATGCCTGTCTCGGATACAAACCAGAGTAGTGGTTCGCACCCCAATTTCCCACCTCATATAGTTTTTATGTCGAAAGAGAACGTGAGAACGCTAATCAATTTAAAAAAAGAAAGAGAGAGAGAGAGAGAGAAACTTAGGTTTAACTAATAAAATAAAATGTAATACAGCATAAAGATGGTAGTTAATGGGTCCATCCGGTTGCAATGATGTTAATAGACTTTGGGGGAGATGGCTGAAATTCAGCTCAAATGTAGAAGAGACTATGCAGATTCTATATTTTAAAAGCAAACTGTCCTAAAATGGATGGAACATAGTAAAAACAAAAATGACATTAAATTAAACACATGAACATTAAATTAAATGGGAAATCAATGAAAAAAATGAGGTCGTCCACATATCTCAAAACCTATAAGAAGATGGTTAACTGAAAGTTTATTGTAGACATAATGAAGACTGGAAGACCAGACTGACATAAGGAAGACTTATGGCAAACCGGACGGGCCCTTCACGTCTTTTTATTTCTAAACAGCAAATTTTCTGAAATCCATTTACTGCCTTTTAGGAGCAAAAGAATACTTGACAAAGTAAGCATACGAAAATAAGAAATTAGTACTTTCTACTAACCTGACACTCTCCACACCAAGGTGCATGGAATTTTACAAAATGCTTTCCTTCCTTGATGTGATTTTCAAAGTTTTCATCTGTCAGCTCCACATTACTGATTAACTTCGTGGCAACTGTACCCTCTGTATCCTGAAAAACATGAAAAACTAAAGTATCGTTTGAACCATGCCGGAAGTACAGGGTCCGGCGGAGAAACTGGACTGTTTCCAAATTAAAATTGTGACCAGTCTAATTATTTCACCTATTATCTTTTATCTCTTAACTATAACTCAAAGCATTTCTCTTGCAACATTTAGTTATGAAACATACCGCCCCTACCTTTTAAAAATTACATTTCCACATTATTTTTTATTTTATTTTATTTTTTTAATCTGAGAGCCGTATTTACGACTGGCGTAACCTAAAGGTTTTTCAGATCAATTCTGTACAGACATGATTATTGAGGTTGACCGTGACATTGTAGCCAGCTCAATTCTTTTGAGTATTCCTGGAGTGTTAGTCAGCAGAACATCGAGTACGGTATTCATTGCGATATGTTTTCTAAAAGCAATCAGTTATTATTTTTCAGTGTGCAATTCAACATTTACTGGAATCACAGTGTTCCAAGCCGCAATATCGTACTGCTGTGTGTTATAAAATTCCTAAAACAAACGCTCAGGAAAACCGCCAACCGTTCGAACTCCAACGAATACAGAAAATATATTTTTCAAGAAGTAGGGACGGTATCTTTCATAACTACTTGCTGTAAGCAAAACTCTTTGAGTTTTAGTTCAATTCTAATAAAATATCATATACAAAATAAGTCAGTCTAGTCACAATTTCAATTTGAAAAACGGTAAGTTTCTCTCCCCTAGGTCCTATACAATATAGTTTATGATTTATACAGCATCCTTCAATTTTCAAAACAACGAAGATTCAGTTACAGAACCATTGTTTTACAGTAGCCTAAAAATAACAATACTATAAAACATGTAATTAATGTTTTCGGTACGTAATATAAGTAAAAATGAAATATGATACCTTAATGGCGAAATTTGCATCACTCCCCCCTGCTATCCCAGCAATATTTCAACTACAAAAGTGTATCTTTTTTTGTCTGTTTCTACAACGTTTGTAGAATTTCATTATGTTTTAAATATTCTTAACCCAACTTATTTTTTGTTAACCCTGCTCCCGCCAAGTGAACTTTGCGGTGGACAAACACCGTGCGCGTAGGTTTCCTCGGGGTTCTCCCGTTTCCTCCCACTTTCTTCATTCCACCATTTCATTCATTTCTCATCATCAACGTCTCCTTTAGTTTAGCCAGCATAACCGTGGGACGTAACGGTCAAAAATGTAATTTCATTTTCTTTTTTTCTTTTTTGTTTCAGAATTTCGTAATTCTTTCTAAAATTATTGATTCTCACTTCATTTAATATATTTTGAGAATTTTAGTGGTAGCAGATCGACTGGTACTAAGTCCTTATTGTAAAAGAAGAAATAAATTCATAACAAATAATCCACTAACAAAAAAGGATAAATATAAATTGTTCCCATTTGGGAACAATGGGCTTAAATGGGTTAAGTTCATCTAAAAAATATTCTGCTTTTGTGGATCATCACAAATGCTTTTTAAGGCTAAAATTCTCAGGTGAAAATGTTTTTACACTGCAACTGCTTACACGTTCTCGCTCGCCTACAATGTTGCCATACTTTATTTTATAAAAAAAAAGCTTGAACTATAGTTACATAATATTTTCCTTTCGGATATTTCGGTGCCAAGCTAACTTACTTAAAATTTCGTTAACTGATGCTTGCATTTCTAATTATGAAATCCCATTATCCATCTAGGTTGTCTTTTAACAACGAAGTTTACTTTTACTTATATTACGTAGAACGACCATAAAGATGCAAACGTTAATGTATTTTCTATATGTAGTTAACATAAATTAATTTGTATTCCTAATTGTCTACAATACAAATTGCAGACAATTATTAATCAAATTAAAAACAACGTATCTTACCTTGATAACTCAGCACATAACACACTAGTCTAAATTGTTTAAACAAAATTCGATGATACATAATGGGCTATTTACAGAGACACACGAAAATCATCAGAACTAACCTAAATTTAGCTTTTGTCCGGAAGAAATAAAAAAAAGTTAAACATTGGTGTCCAGACGTACCACAAGAGAAAGTTTAAAACTGAAGCTGTAATAACTGGCGGTGAAAGCGATGGAATGTAGTGCAACCTCCAGACGAAGGGCTCCACATCCCTATTTGAAGTTCTTATTCCTTACCCTATTATTAACTTTATATACGAGATTTGTAAATTATAAAATTTCAGATGAGTAACAATCTTATGTTGATCCTCTCCCATTCCTATTCTTAAAACGTAAGTAATGTTCATAAAGTAAACATCATTTAAATATTAAAACGATTACAACACCTCGCATTGTGTAAGACAGCCAACTTGACTGGAGGCTTGAGTGCAGAATAGTCACTGAAACAACGGCGAAAACGAAAATCAATATACCATTGTGATAATTATCAGAACTTTACATGCAATATGTCTTAGATGAAGTCTAAAGATCTAGGAGGGTAACTTACGTTTTGTTTTAATGGTGCTATCCATTTAAAGCCAGTTATTGCTACAGCAACGGACCTCGAGGATTAAAGGTATCACGGAACCAATCAGGAAACTATATATATAAATTAATCCGAAGAGGACCGTTATTATGGGTATCTGGAAACCGCTCAACGATGAATCACATTTTACACGCTCAATCAGGCGAGTTGCATTTTCTTCCAGTGTTATTATTATTTTGATAACCATTTACATATTAACACGTTACTTCTACCACTTGTTTCATATTATTCTAATTTTACTCACTCGCGTATCGTTCAAGTGTATGCCCTCAGCGACAGGTTACATTTTCGTCAGTTTCATACCGAGGATATGAGAAACGCAAACCTGGAATTTAACATCGGTCCTGAACCATATGTACGAGGGACGATTAAAAAAAAAAAAGTTACAAAACATAACATCTTTATGTTATTCACTGAAACTTAACGAAAATGTATATGTAGATTAACAACATGTCTGTTTTGGTGCACGCTTCAAGACTTCGGGTTCTAATCCTGTATACCCGAAAAGGGAACATTAAAAATGATGACTCGTCTGGAAAATTGGTCAAGAATAGCAGTGAAATCAGCGGTGCGGTTCCTGTAGATCAAAAACACTGCACTTAGTAACATTCATAGGCAGATTGTAGAGGTATATGGAGAGACTACATCGAGGACTATTGTTAAATGTCATCTATTATCACGTGTGTTGATATTCCAGCTTTGTAATCTTTTTTCGATCATCCCTCGTACTTCCATTCGGATTTTTCGTGTCACGAAATCATATGTACTCCTCCTTGGATTTTTCTTTGTCACAAACCACATGTAAACTCATTCAGATTTTTCGTGTCACGAACCATATGTATCGAATTTTTCGTGTATCAAACCTGAACAATATTATAGTTTTACAGTTCATTTATATACAATCAGCGAGAAAAGTTCTTACCGTTTGATGAAATTAGTTTCGTAAATAACTCCAGAATGAAAGGGTAATTTGAGTATAGTTTTCAGTAAATTAAAAAGAATGTAATTTTCTGTACGTTCCAACAATACCATTGTTATTCCCAAATAAATTTTACCAAACGGAAAGAACTTTTGTCGCTGACTGTACCAATTTTTATAGTCTTGTAAATATTTGCACCTCAGCAGCAAATTATATATATATATATATAGTAGTTAAAACTGATTTACCTCAGGTACAACTCCACGCTGTTCGTTGATGAATGAGATGAGCGAAAGCATATCTCTGCTACCTCGGAATTTAACGCCCTCATCACTTCCACCTTTGAAGTATTTCAAGCTACATTTTGAAAGAGAGAAAAGTACAATAAACTTACATCTCTCGAAAAGTGCTTAAAGTATATATAAGATAAGGGAAAACAGTCATGGAAATAATCGGTCATGCAGTACAGCATATGCTACATTACGAGTATCTTGTTTCCACTCCTCAAGAGTAATCTTAACATCAAATTCACCAATCAATCACTGTGACGGTTAAATTATCAAAAAAGTTTTGCCTCGAAGCTCTAACTACATATCCTAAGAACCCAAACTCTGACGTGGTCTTAAGACTAATTCACACATAAGCGCTATGCTCTTACCGTTCACTCCCATACTCAATTTGTACCATAGTCACGACTATTCACACGTACCATATATACTCTAAGTTAAGACGCATTTTTTTTTTTTTTTTTTTTTTTTTTTTTTTTTTTTTTTTTTTTTTTTGCCAAAATTTCAGGTATAAAACGGACGGTGAGTCTTGGAATCGCATACAAAGTGATAATGAAAGTTTGTGTTCAGACAGTGAAAGTGCTTAAGCAAGATATCTTCTGTTCACATTGTAAGAAAGATTGTAACATAGGACCTTTGTTCTCTTTAATCTTTCCATTTAAATATTTAGTTTGAACAAACCCGTATGATTTAATTTGTACTGTTAAATTCTGAGTTTCTTCATTGAGTATCCAGGATGTGTCTTAGAACTGAATACAAAAATTGGCACAACTTTTGACATTTAGAAATGGAGTTGTGTGTTAGATTCGAGTATATACGATATCTTCTCATTCCGTACCGCTACTGTTTTCTAAATCGTTTTCGAAAATGGATTGCAGGAGAAAGGTGTTAATGGTTCTGGTCAACTTCATGTCGCTTCGCGTACTCCGAGGAAAGACAGAAATGGTTTTCATTCATGGGAGCGCCGTCAAGGCATGGCAGAGGAACGACAAGTCATGTGAGAATTTAAAAAGACTGCTCAATGAATTGTCAATGTTTCAGTCTGAAAGAGAACTTCGTGGACCACGGTACGAAGCCCTACGTGTGAATTAGCTTTCAAACAAGAAATATAAAGCTGGGAAGAGTCTATTCTGTGACGTGCTCCTCAATGAAGGTTTGTGCAACCGCCAACTGCACAAAATTCAAATCCCAGGGTAATTCTGAGGCGAAGTAAACCTCATCCTTCATAATCTCGGTAAAGAAGAAATCAACTAGTCAATGTATGTCACAAAAGCAAGCCATTGGATCTTATCTTACGCTAAGAAGTTACAAACCCTCTTCTGTGAAATCTATTTTTATCTTATACTTTTTATTTACAAGTCAAAAGTTTCTTCCCTAAAGACTTCTTGAAACGTTACTGTGTAAGAAGCACACCAAGATAGAGATCTGCACGGGCCGGGATTTTTACCCTAAGCCCGGCCCGGCCCGGCCCGTGAATTTATAATGTAAGGCTCGATCCGAGTCCGAAATATGTATTAGCATTTAGGCCCGAGTTCGTGGAATAATCATATCAGCCCGAATTACAGCAAAATCGCAAAATAATTAACGAGAAATTGTATTTTTAATTACAGCAGTTAGAGGTTTAGTTTTGCAGTTGTGCTTTAAATGTTCTCCAGAAATAACGGTCCGATAAATATCGTTGTACAGTATATTTATAAAGTTAGGCCCGAGAAATATGGTTGAATATTCGAAAATTTACAGCCCGAGCCTGGCTCAGGCCCGAAGTGATATATATTTTGTAGGCCTGAGTCTAGCCCGCGAGCTCGGCCCGAACCCGTGCAGACCGCTACATCAAGAACAAGTACCAGTGTCACGCATACACCACACAAAGAGGTTTGGTCTGTATACCGTGATATCTTAATTAATATTGAAACTACAAGTGGCACAAAGAAACTTTCTGCATCCTGTTTCAGTACAGATATAAGAGTGGAGACAAGTCATGGCTGTTGCTATCATCACTCCAGACGTACTCATTGAAGTATGGGAGAAACTAACCTATAGGTTAGATATGTGTCGTTTTACAAACGGGGCTCACATTGAACACTTATAAAGTATACTGGAGATGTTACTCTTTCATGTAACTTGGATTTTCTTACTACTGCTATAGGGGAGGCCGGGGTAATAAGAGACAAACGGGGTAATACGAGACAAAAATATATATATATTCTTGCATTTGCATTGATTTCTTGAGGGACTAGAAAAAAATATATGTGACTGTACTTAAAAAAACGAAACCTGCTGATGTATTAACACATCTTTCCGGTTGCTTTTTCACACAAAAAAAAATTCACGAAAAATTTTGTTAAAGTCAGTGTCTCTTATTATCCCTAAGGGGTAATATGAGACAGGGCTCTCAGTACTCATATGCTTAGTATAGAAAATGAGTAGTGGTTTAAGGAAAAACCTTCAGACAATTCTGAACAATTTACTATTTTCGGATCGGAAATATGTACATATGTTCCCGAAATATCAAGATTTAAAAAACGAAATTCAATAGTTCGTTCGGAAATTTATTTGCCTGAGTATTAAATATCAAAAACCATTGAAACAAAGTATAGTTGCGTTTTACGGAATCTAGATACATAATGGATAAAATTCACACTACCAAATAAAAAAGAATGCTGACAAGAAATTCTCTGGAGTATGTCGTAAATGAACTTAAAAAGTGCTTAAATTCTCAATGAAGATAAAACACCGCATTTGAAAAATAGTTTTAACTAACTTAAATGGACTGAAAAAGCTATTAAATTGTAATCATACATGAAGAGAACATTGAAAAATGTAAACCTATTGTTGACCAAATTTTATGAAGATGAATATTAAACCTTTTACGATGTACAGTTGAGTGATCATAAGAAAAATGTACAAAAGAGTTTGGAAATGTTATGCTAGCCTATGTAAACTCCAAGTTAACATTTAAAAACCTCATAAATGTAATTTAAACTTTACTGTAACACAATTATAGCACGTAGGCCTTATTAATTATTTTTGGATGAACCACTTAAACATAGAAAAATGTATAGGCCAAAAAGAACTGTCGGTATATAGGCACGAGTTTAACAAATATAGTGAAACCTCTGAATAACGGACACCAATTGGACATGAATTTTTGTCCGTTATTGAGAGATGTCCGTTACAGAAATTTAATTTCTCTCAACGGTTATTGTATGCAGTAATATACAGAAAATACATTATATATGAGTGTAAATACGTAAAATTCAATATGAAAATACTCTATTTAGTACATATTTGAGTTACTGGGAGGGATGGAGGAGAAATTGACTTCTTGTAAATATTATTATTGCTAGGGAATGTATTCGTATACTGCAAAAGATAATGCGTGTATGGTAATTTTCTTAAGTACATCTCATCACACTGTAAGCATTTTTCATTTATTTCAAATTCTCAGAACATTTTCAAAAGATGCGTTAGGAACCAACTAACCGGCTAAACTCTTTTGTTTAACGGAAATGTATGCTTTTTCTTCTACAAGGGTAATAAAACTCTTTGGCAAGTGTCCACTGAGAATACTCAGTACGGTTGCAGAAGAAACATGAGTGTGTGTTTGTGTATCGCAGAACCGAGAATAATTTCTGTCCGTTATGAAGAGGTTATTGAAATGTTTGGGGGGGGGGGAGAAAGGACTGTCAGCGTCCGTACCTGAGAGTGTCCGTAAAAGGTAGGATTTTGTTCTATAAGAGAACATATGTTTTTACCAGGACAAAACACTGTCCGTTAAGGGAGGTTTCACTATATTAACGATAATCCTACAAACACCTAGACTTACCAAAAGAAGAGGAGTCATATTTAATCTTTCTGTTTTGGTTCCAAGTTCTTTTTTCATTTTGCAATGAACACAACGAATTTTTTGGAGCTATCCTTTGGAAATCTGGAATGGCCCTTTTCCATTTCCATTTAGTTTAATAGGTCCATAAAACACAAATTTGAATGTCACTGTTTGAATGTCATCATAGGCAGGCCAATTGAAACCACTGTTCTTTATTTAAAAAAAAAAAAAAAAATAAATAACCTTGGACGGCCCTTCATCTGCGAAAGCAATAACCCTCCCAATATACCAGTCAAGATCGTAGTACATGACGTAATACATTTCTAAGCAAGATTCTGCTCTGGTTGGATCGATTTCTCCTGGCAAACTTTCACCAGTTGATGATGAAATTAGCTGATCCAAAGCATATTATCCACTGTCAGTATCTATGCACAGACTCTGACTGAATTGCCCGAGTAGGAATTTTCTATTTACTTTATATATACAAAAATTAGCAGCTTATACTCGTCACATGCGCTAAATAAACAAAGTTGAAGTGGGGTAATAAGAGACAGCTGTCTCTTATTACCCCTTTAAAATTTCTAAAAGGGGTAAGAAGAGACCTACCCTCAATTGACCTGAAATGCAATGTTTCAGCATTTTTCAAAATTTCATACCAATCTTCATAATCTTAGTCACGAAGTTACATAGCAATCATCATTTCCACATTTTTAACTTACTTTTCTCAATAAAATTTTAATTTAAAACAGTCATGAACTTCTGTGATAAGCTCAAAGTGAATGTATTTTTTCATAGCATTACAACAATATAAAAACTCCTATTAGTTCATAAGTGCAAGCGGGGTAGGAAAGTAAACGTACTGACGTTGCCATTACTTATTTTTTTATTTTTATAATTTTGATTTGATATTTAGGATATTTTTGACCGTGTCTCTTATAACCCCTATCTCTTATTACCCCAGCCTCCCCTATTTATGTACACCCCGCATAAATAATACTTACGTTGGATATCCAGTAATATCTTGGTCTGAACAGAGAGCAGTTTCCGCTGTGCAATCCACTCTCGCAATAATAACATCACTGTCTTCTCTAGCCTTAAATCTTTCTTCTAACTCAGTCCATGTGGGAGATAGTCTCTTACAGTGGTCACACCTATAAAGCAATAAGAATATAAGACATAAAGCCAGGGAAATTTCAAATCACGAAGACAAAAAATGTAAAATCTGGAGAAGAAATGAAAGAGTTCCGTGCATAATTAATAATAAGTCACACCTGGAAAGAGAGACATCCTGAAGTACGTCTTTTTGTTATTCTACTTTTAGATGTGTTCATAGACGTAAGAACTGGTACATTCCTGTGCAGTACCCTACAAGATGACATTACATTCATTTATATATTATTAAAAGATTTCTCGTTCTTCGCACGGAAAGAATATGTTTCATTTTGGACAAAAAGGGCAATAGGGACTGAATATGGATTTAAACGGCATAGGAAGTGTTACTGTTCATCTCAGCGACACCGAAAACGATGTAATCGATACTAATATAGGTCGTTTTCGAACATTTATTTATATATATATATATATTCCCCTCCCACACGTTGCGGGGTTGAATTTGAATATAAATGGGATCGAAAGTGTCACTGTTCATCTCAGCAACCCCGAAAACTTTGGATTTGGCACTATCAGTCATTTTCGATCATTTTCATGTATTTCCCCTCTCCCTCCCATAAGTTGCGGGGCTGAATTTTGAAACAGCATCGGAAGTGTCACTGTTCATCTCAGCGACCACGAAAACTATGGATTCGACACTAATATCGGTCATTTTCAATCATTTTTGAATACCTCCCCTAAGTTGTATCGTCAAAGTGAAATGATAAAAAACATTCCAGGCGCGAATATCATCTATGTTGGAAATTTGATTGAGACCGGTCTCGTGGTTCAAGAGTTATAAAGTCACAAACAACCACTTTCAATTTTACACATTAGATGAGTTTAGCGACACAAAAGTGAAGCAGGAGGCAATATTTTTATCCTAACTATTCAAAAATTGAAATTAAATGTCTACTTTTACGCTGTGATTGATCGTTCGTTCTGCAAGAGGTAAAAAGGGGAACTCGGGCGTTTGCAGTAACAGTAATTGTTGAAGTGAACTGAAAGAGAAGTTAAAAAGAGTTTCTCCGACATAAACGATTGGAGAACGGGTACATTCCAGGATTAAATTAAGCTCGAAAAATCGATCGAAACTGCTACAACTTACCTTTCAATGCAATACATTTCTAGTTTTACCACCCACAGTTATATCCTGTATGCTAAAGTAGGAAAGTGATTACTATGAAAGAATTTGTGAACTAAGAATGTGGGATGAATTGGAATAACACTGAGAAAACCCTTGGACACGATGTTGTCCACCACAAACTTGCATAGACTGGGATCGAACTATAGACCTCTCCTACCAAAGGGAGTGCTCTCCGCTAAACTACCGTATCACCCTTCTTGCTTTCAAATATTAATAATCTACGCAACACAAAAAATACGGAGAAAAGTTTCTTGCGGCCGGAAAGCTTTGAACAATAATACCCGAAAGCGAAAACTATTCTATCTATTTCTGAGATTCAAGGTCTCCCAAGCATAAAACAGTTAAAATAATCTTGTACTACACTATACACACAAATATTAACAGAAAATGATAAAAGCACGATCACACACTTTTTTTTTTTTTTCTAACGTCCTACAAGTATGTACCAAGGCTACGGGAGATGGTAATGTTGAGGTGATGATAATGGTAAAATGATAAAAGTGTAAGGAGATGGATGAATCCTTAGAAAACTCATGTACACGTTGTTTGTCCACTACAAAACGCACTTAAATTAAATAACAAGTCCTTTCATTAAATGGTTTATCAAAGAGGAAAAGTAGGAACATATGAAAATTAAAGAACAGAAAACAACTGAAGCGTCTAACTGCATGCCATATTGGAATGCAGTCACACACAGTGTTGCTACATTAGGTTATGTGAACCTTTACAGTTGCTAGAATTGAATTAAAAGCAACTCGAATACAAAGGATTTGTGTAATTGGATAGACAAATTTGACAATGAAGGTTTGTATTCACTTATTTATTTACTTATTATTTTCATGCTATTACCACCATTATTTCTAACACTTACAATGAAACTAAATGAAAGTAACACAAAAGATTACAAATGCTTACCTTATCATATATCTATATTTAAGCTCTTCGCTCCTGAAGAAGAGTCTTATCTTTAAGAAGTTAAATTACACTAAATATTCATTCCACATGCATATTACTCACTGGTATAGCGAGAATATACTGCATTATTTTGATCAAATTTGACAGATCAGCTTTCTTCAAACAAGAACGCAACCATATACAACAATTCTATCAAGAGTTATCTATATTATCGACTATAAAACCGAGAACTCAACGTACAGCTCACTTCAATCGAAATTAACCATGAGTTTAATTTCTACCTTTGTCAAATTATTAAATGAGAACAGTGCTGTTGCCGCGACACAATACGAGCGCAATAATGAGAAGAATTTAAACCTAACCTTTTGTTACAATAAAAATAGAAACCTGTAAATAACTAACAGCAACTAAGTACAACATACATGGAAGAAACGGCGTAGATAATTATTTATTGATACAGTAGAAAGTCATTTATCCACACGTCAATTGTTAGCACACTCAAAAGTAAATAAACAAATACAATTTTTAAAAAAAACCGCTCAAATCTGGTACAAAATCTGATTTGTTTTTGTATATACACCGTTTCAAAAAGAATATACGTATTACGAAGAATTATTTTGTCCAAACTATCGATCGCTGCGCCTCGGCTCGGCTATTGGAGAAACGAATACATAGTCTAAAGCGTTTTTCACAGTCCTTTGCACCCTTCAAAAACAAACCGTGTAACTCGATGTTGTATCACTGCGCGCACAATTGTTTGCTGATTGGTGAAGAGGAAATTGTTTCGTCTGTTTCCCGCAATATTTCTGCTGCAGCACGTGCATGTATTTCTGCCATTGCGATGTGCATTACTCGCCTCACTCCCACACCATCGCCGTGATATAGGGCAAAATACCCAATACTATATAATCCCCCTATTTTAAGTGTAACTGAACATTAGTATCTTTTCTCCAAATTGTAATTACAGATGAAACTGCAATGAGTTATGTCAAATTATCAACTGAACGATAAAGAGATGGTACTGGTATAACGATAAAGAGATGGGAGATAACCTGCTGGCTTCCTTGGGCGACATCTTTAAATTGTGGCGCGCACTTCGCGTGTTTTGTCATTTGTTGTAACAGTTTTCTCTTACAAATTTGATTTTGTTTCAAGATTTCGATCCCATATAGATACACACTGAGTCGGATTCTAAATGTTCTTACTATGCCTTATAAATAGATTAATTACCATAATATATTGCATTTGTTGTGTACTATTTGCTTATGGAAGAATCAACTGTTATTAGTCTCATTTTTAATGTTGTTAACTTATAGTTATTTTTCAGTTTTTCACAAAGAATCGTTGTTGAGTTGAGTTGATTTTGAGTTTAACGTCCCGTTCAGCAGCGAGGCTATATGAGACGTGGACCTACTGATTAACGTGGAATCCGAACCACATGAGCTCCCGCCGGGAATCGAACCCGGGTCTCCCAAAAGAATCGTTGTTAAAGAGTTGTGTCATCTCAGAGAAAAGAAAAAGACAAATCAAGTGTACTCGCTGTTCTTATTGAAGATATTAAGTTCCTTATAGTATTTCAGATCATAGATTGATCTTTCATTAAAGATGAGGAAATAGTAAATTAAAAAAAAAAAAAAAAAAGAGAGGGAGAGTGGGGGATAGAGGGAAGTTAAAAAAGATAAAAGCTATTTTACTGATTCATTACGAAGTAATATGAGGTTAATTTTTTCAGTTATAATTCGTATATCGCCTTTTCAAAATGCGATCAGATTAAATTACCATTTAAGAGATGCAAAAACTAAATATTCGGTGCCAGAATTGACAAAATGTACAAAGGAATCTTCGAAATTTAGAATTTTATAATATTGCATAGGAATGTTCATAACTTTTGAGTCTTATTTTTTATTTTTTTCCTGGCTGCAGCGAAATTGAGAGGAGATACTATCTGCATGTTAAATAATGTGTCTTTATTTCTATGTAGGATTAAAAAGTTTCTTGGAATTTGATAAATAAGATGTCGACAGAGTCTTCATACTCTCATGACTGATATTTGTTTATGGCGTAACTTTTCTGTTAGATACCAAACGAAAGATAAGTCACGAAGATTCAAAACATATTTTACAGGTATTTTATTACATATAACAAAGGAAATAAAATAATAAATTCTCTACTTAATAAATAAGTAAACTCAGTAGTTTTCAAGCTCACGAAGAATTAACAATTGCTTGTTCCAAATACTCGCTCGCCTGTAATGTAAACGTACAAGGAGCTCAATTTTAAAATGAAATGAAATGAAATCTTTTGAGTTTTACGTTCCATGCCTATGCCGGCTAGGCTAAAGGAGACGGTGAAGATGAAAAATGAATGAAATGATGGAATGAAGAAAGTTGGAGGAAACTGAAGAATCTCGAGGAAACCCACGCACACGGTGTTTGTCCACCACAAGGTTCACTTGACGCGAGCTCGGATCGAACCAGGGACCCCATGCGCCAGAGGTGAACGCTATACCACTGAGCAACCGCGGCCCCCCAAAGAGCCCAATTTTTAATAAAAATGGTGAGTACAACTGCACATGTTTCTATATCCGATAATTAACTCCTTTGCGGCTATATGATTCGCGTACGCGTCATCGAGCGGGAGGCCTACGTTCGATTTCCGGAGGGAGTTCATGTAGTTCGGATTGCTCGTTAGGCTGTAGGTCCACATCTAATAGAGCCTTGTTGTTGAAGGGGACAATAAACTTTAATATCCAACCATAGATCTGCTAGTAGGGCCACTAAGTCCTCATGTAATAGTGGCTCTGAATCCTAACATTTTAGATAGATTCTCAGCTAGAGGAAACTTTAGGAGTGGAATAGTAAGTTTTAGTTGTAATTTAAGCTGGTAGAAGAAATTTAACGTTCTGATATATATAACAAGATATAGTGATCCTTCTTTATTTGTGTGTGTGTTCCCTCGTGGCTAAGCGGTTAGCGTACGCGCCTTCGGCGTGGGAGACCCGGGTTCGGATTCCACGTTAATCAGTAGGTCCATGTCTCATATAACCTTGCTGCTGAACGGGACGCTAAACTAAAATCAACTCAACTCAACTCAACCTTCTTTATGTGCTCGAAAGCGTGTAAGAATAGAACTAGTGGAGCAATATTAAACAATTGTTAAGAATTGAAAACACTTTCCTGAATAAACGAGAATAAATAATGTTATAACGTTTTATAGCAAATGTGTTCCATCGAATGATAGATTAGACCGATTATAACGTAGGGTAAGGTAGACTAGCATAGCATTGAGTAGCGTAGAACACACATGAGTAAAATAACGTAAACTAAGAAAGAAAATTAGCGTAAAGTAAGGGCAGCATCCAGGAATAGGACATGTTGAAGTATAGGACGATTAAAAAGTAATAGAGTTCAGTAAACTACAGAACAAGACAGAGTAAAAGAGCAGAAAATGAAGAAGCGTAATTAGCACAGAATAAAGTAGTGTAGCGTAAATTAGAGTATGTTACCAAACAAGAGGGTACCTATATTCATGAAATATAAACTTCTCTTAGGAAATGCACTTTTACTGCTTTAAAATGTGTTCGTTAAGAGAGGATTTTCATTAATGATGTAGATCGACTTTAGGAGGGTTGAATATAATTACAGTGTGTGAGATATGACAGAAGTACAGCACATAAAACACGATTTAACTTAAAAACAAAAACCAATATGTGCTAGGTGGCCACTAAAAAGCACGAAAGCTACCTACACAAGTCACGGCAGGAGCGCTGCAGGGATGCCCGAGCGGCAGCAAGGGAGTACGTCCGCATGGAGCAGGCGGGTTAGCAATGGTGCGTATGTGCGATTACGAAGATTTATTTCCAATATTAATTTCTGCATGCGTGGAGATTTCATAGTTACATTGGGGGAAAACCGCAGTGCATAACATAAGCTCTAACTTAAAACACAGACCAACATGTGCTTGGTGGCCACTAAAAGACAAGATTGCCATGTCAGGGCAGGAGTGCTGCAGCGAAGGAGTACGTACGTACATCCGTAGAGAGCAGGCGCGTTAGCGACGCTATGCATGTGTTTACGAAGACTTACTTCCAATATTAATTTCTGCATGCGTGGAGATTCCGTATCCTTGTATCATGTGTATTTTTGGTTCACTGTTATATTGGGAGAGGAGGGTAACAAGGTACATCATTGGTTGTCAAGATCTAAAAAAAAACAGCTGCGCTAAAACTTCGGTAACAGTGCACTTTATGCCGAACAAACATCAGAACCGATTCCTCCGGACAATTCAGAGATCAATTCCCAAAAATGATCCCATCAATCGAAGCAATCGAAAAATAAGTTCTGGACAAGTTCTGCAGATCATCTAATAAGCAATCGTAATCTAACTTCGCACCAGCAAACATATATATATATATATATATATATATATATATATATATATATATATATATATATATATATATATATATATATATACAGGGTGGTTCAGTAATGTTGGACAGCCCTGAATAAATCGGAAACCAGAAGAGATATTAGCAAGGATTTGGTGGATCCAGATACTTGTGAAAGGGGGACGTCCTTTGAGGTACCACACAATGTTACCAGGTCAACAGTGTTGCCAGCTCAGTACAAAGTTTTATTTTTTTAAATGGAACATATAGAAGTTTATGCCATCAAAAGAATTAGTACAGAATGTGAATACCAACAAGCGAAACCGCACCTGTCAGTGTTGCCAAATAAGGAAGTTATAAAGCTTCAAAGATCAAGAAATTAAAGTGTCCGTAGAGCAAAACTAGCAAAAAGGCAAGAAAAATAATACTACGGAATGAAAAGAAGTAACCGAAAGAGTAAACCAAAGAACGCACAGCATCCAGTGAGTAACAGGGTTGCCACAGCAAAGGGGGAAAAAATTGAAAATTTTGCAGTTGCTATAGGAGGAAAAGTGCCCATATGACATAATGCTGGAAACACCATAGAAAGTCTATGTAAGATTCAGGAATCCTAATAGCGTTTGTTCGAAAGCAATATCTCTAACCGTTTCCGAGATACACCAAAGCTGTGCGGAGTTTGCAACACTGCATAATAATTCCCTCGCCCTCCAAACTACAGGAACGAGTAATGAAAATGATACGCCCAACAAAATGTAAGAACTACACGGGTCTAATCGTCAAATCAATTAAGCAGTGTTGCAAACCCCGCACACCTTTGGTGTATCTCGAAAACGGTTAGAGATATCGCTTTCGAACAAACGCGATTAGGATTCCTGACTCTTACATAGACTTTCTATGGTGTTTCCAGCATTATGTCATATGGGCACTTTTCCTCCTATAGCAACTGCAAAATTTTCAATTTTTTCCCCCTTTGCTTTGGCAACCCTGTTACTCACTGGATGCTGTGCGTTCTTTGGTTTACTCTTTCGGTTACTCCTTTTCATTCCGTAGTATTATTTTTCTTGCCTTTTTGCTAGTTTTGCTCTACGGACACTTTAATTTCTTGATCTTTGAAGCTTTATAACTTCCTTATTTGGCAACACTGACAGATGCGCTTTCGCTTGTTGGTATTCACATTCTGTACTAATTCTTTTGATGGCATAAACTTCTATATGTTCCATTTAAAAAAATACAACTTTGTACTGAGCTGGCAACACTGTTGACCTGGTAACATTGTGTGGTACCTCAAAAGACGTCCCCCTTCTACAAGTATCTGGATCCACCACACTCTTGCTAATATCTCTTCTGGTTTCCGATTTATTCAGGGCTGTCCAACATTACTGAACCACCCTGTATATATATATATATATATATGACAACAACATTACGATTGCTAACCAAATGATCTACCACACTCACCAAAAATTTACTCTTCAATTGTTACGAATAATGGAAATATTGGGAATTGATACTTAACTCTTCCGACAAATCAATTCAGGTGAAACGGTGACTATCAATTTTCAGATCTAAATGAAGGGGGGGGAGGGGGTAGCTCAAGAACATTCAAAAAAAAAACATAAAACAAGAATAAATAATAAAACCACTACTATAAATCTAACGTAAGGAAAAAAATGCAAAAAAATGAAGTAACACTCAGCACTAATTATAAATCAATGCAGCATGACGATCAATGTTCACAGTCATATGAGCCCACTGCCCCTTATCCAAACCCACGTACCCCTTCCAACAATCAGTGATAAGGGTTACGTTCCAAAGTTGGGCGTCCGTTTTCAGGAAAATTTTTAAAATTTACAGGAAAGATAAGGATAATTTAATCGTTTGTGTGCTTAATAATATATAAGGGACTCGAAAAATTTGTTTATTTGTTATATATAAGCGGTTATAAACATGGGACTATATGCCGAGCGGAGGGAACTATTTGGCGCAAGGTAACCGAACAGTTGCATTGTGGGAAAGTAACGAGCATTTATGTTATCAACATGACGAATGTACAAGGGCAATGAACTAACAGTTTTAACATTTGTGAAGCAATGCGTTGATAACCAGCAAAATCTTTTAAAAGTTTGTGAAGAGCACGAATTAATGAACCTAATAACAAATTGTAGAAAATGTGGAAAGGAGATAAGAGCGAAAAAACGTGGTGAAAGCGGACGCCCAACTTCGGAATAAATGCCAGTGATAATAACGGAGTCAGGATGTACATGCTAGGAAGTAATTTCTAAAAGGAAATCAGCACTGCGCGAGTTCTCGCTGCACTCACTCAAAAATATTTCCTTAGTTTCACAGCAAATGCCACCCACTATCCAATTCTAACTACGCACATTCGATTCGACATTAAATAAGCATCTGCCGAATTCACTTCAGTATCACAAACATGGGATTATGTTTAGTACAAGGGGTCCAGAAGCACGTAAAAAACACGCAATTTACAGGAGAAATGAATGATGCAAGTACTTAGACGTAACACAACGTAACCAAATCTAACATAAACTAATCTAAGCTAACCTAATATTAGTAGAAATAAGCGAAATTCTATTATTTTTTTGAAAATTATGAGGGATCCCTATACTAATATAACATAAACTAAACTAAACTAACCGAATGTGAACAGAAATTACCAAAATTGTAACATTTTTTAGAGATAAGAGCTGGACCCCTTCTGCTAATCATAGGCCTAAACATGTTCGGACAAAAAAACGAAACTTGAAAATAGCCTATTTAAATCCTGGACAATATCAAAAGAACGAAACATCAGATCTGACCTCACTTAAAACACTTGACACATCTTCAACATAAAACATTCAAACATACAGCATGATCACTCAAGAATACGTAACAACCAACCAAACATTGCACAGGAGACAATATCAGTGCCACCAAGCGCTAAAACACCAAAATATTCTCAACAGGAGAACAAAAACACCGATTTTGTATCTGTTCCAGTGAGTGACTCCATTCCTCCAATGCCACATCCAGTGACAAAATCACTTGTTTGGTATATAGTGCACTCCAGCCAAAATTTTTTATAGAAGTATTGTAGATTAAAAAAAAAAAAAAAAATAAGACAGCCAAGTCCTGTCTTTGTTGAAAATAATAATAACACATGCTATACCTTATATTTTTATGGAGCGAAAATACTGCATTACTGAACGAGAATTATCACAAAAGGTACAGCGTGTTTTGGTGGTAAGCTAAACGTAAAGCTCTGCTCTAGTTATCGAAGAAAAATAGATTTTGGATACATTGATATTATTAATAAATGAGGTTAACTTTCCAATGTGCCCGCTCCAGCTCGTATAATCACTCAGAAACGAGAGATTACACTCTATTATGAAAATGGATCAAAATTTCCCGAAACTTACGCTAATCCGTTCCTACCCCTACCCTACTTATCCTTAATCTTATTCCACTCTACCCTACTCTACTACACCTTTTTAAAGTGGCCCTGCCTATAGTTGCGCGGCTGGAAGGTGAGTTGAGTTGATTTTTAGTTTAGCGTCCCGTTCAGCAGCGAGGCTATATGAGACGTGGACCTACTGATTAACGTGGAATCCGAACCACATGAGCTCCCGCCGGGAATCGAACCCGGGTCTCCCACGCCAAAGGCGCGTACGCTAACCGCTTAGCCACGAAGGAGTTCGCGGCTGGAAGGTGTATTGTAAAGTTTACCCTGTACTAATTCAGACATTCTACGAGACCTACTAATTTAGTCTGGGGAATTTGGTATACTGCACCTTACTGATCACTTGCTTGTGATTACGGTTCGTTATTTAGGTTATCTAGGTTGGGTATTAACTTTAATTCCCAGTAATCGTTTACAACGGCTCACTGTAAAGTCCAACCGGCTGCGGAGCCGTCGATGGATCTGGGGGAGATACTTAATGCCAACCAGATTTAGTGTTTGAGCCTCAAAACACTGGACCTACTTTGCAGTAGGAAGGCCCAACTTTCCACCAACACATGAATACAAACCCCTGTTACGTCTTTTGGAATGTTAAACTGCTTACTTACAAACTTACCAAGGAGCAAAAAACATAATAAAATGGTCTTTCTTCCCAATTTCTTCTTTGAAAGTTTCTGCTGTGTATAGCAAGCCACTGGGGCCATCGTGTGCATATACTGATGAAAAAGCTATAAATATACAAAGCCACCCTTTCATTGTTTCAAACTGATGATGCTTACAAGAAAACAATAGAAAATCTACAAATGTAACACGAATATATTCATTCAGATTGTTTCATCACAATCAAAAATTCAAAGTAGACAAGTGATGATTCTTTCCTATATAGTCGGCATGGTTTCCTGGCAACCACTACGTCAATCAGACAAGTATTTTATAAACTTTCCATAGAGCATATATATATTTTAAAAGTAAACAATCGTCTCAGCATGAGCTGTTGTACAATTTCTTTTTGACACTAAGTGCATCTCTATATTTCACAGAATATTATGATTATTTCTAATACATTAAATGTTATTAGCTTGTATCATATATTTTTTTTGTTATAGCTAACAGATAAACAACACAGTCCGTCAAATGCACAGATAAGCGATATAGATAGGTATCCAGAGAATTTGCATCGGCGAAGAATACGAAGAATACACGTGTACTCCATAACCAATTGCATTGAAACACATCACTCATAACGAAAAAAATTATTTCCTTCGAACAATTAAAAGTGTTGTGTTGATTGCACGTACTACATAACTATACAACTGTTGTTTCACGCTATTTTAATTCTAATACCATAGTCTTTGCTTACCAACCGGTAAGGAGTTAGAAGAGATTTTTCTTTTATAAATTCTGATGGCGTAGACTAACAGTGTTAAAATTTTGGAAAGAAAGTTAGAGATATAGCATACATTTACGCCCCAAATATCCTGAGAATCAAAGCGTTAGCCAATTCAATTGAACTTTGTTATGTTAACCTTGATGAAAACCAATTCTGGTTTTCCAATTCTCAGCAGGGAGTGCAGCAGTTCAAATGTAGACATGAAGTCTGGAGGGCAGAGGAGATCTGGAGGGCAGAGGAGGCAGAGGACGTTCCGGGAAAAATGGAGTTGATATCAACAGTTTAACTGTTTTTGAAAGCACTTTAATAGTGATATTGTCATTGTTCTCTTTAATTTTTAACAAAAAAAAAAGTCTTTGCCCAATGATCCTTGATATAATGGATTAGACTCCTGGGGCCTTATGCAGAGTCTTTATGAAGTGTGATTAGAACCATAGTAAAGAGTTCGACTAACATTTGTTTCCTACAGTACTCAGACCTTTAGTATTATGCTAATCATACGACAAAACGATTCTGCATAAGGCGGCTGTCGTTTTAGTGTTTTGGGGGGCCTCATTCCGCGTAGATTCGCGATAAGACAAATTTGTGTTTAAGTTCGTGATAATCATGATAGGAACTAGGCCTACAATTGCTTGTTGTATTATTTGCAGATCGTAACACAACACAAATAATGCAACAAATAATTATAACTTCTATGTCAACTATACACAAAACAAACGCACAAACTCGTCAGATGGACAGTGCTGAAAATAAATACTAAATAACTGCTCTGCTCTCTTTCGACATTAGTCGCAACTCTTCCTTTTTAAAGCTGTTTGTTACCAATTTCATTATTTATTTTTTAATTGTCGAAAGGGTGTCAGTGTTTGAAAGTACTAAAAACAAGTTAAAAACTACATTTAAACAGTAACCGCCTTATGTAGAATCGTTTTGACGTATGATTAGCGTAATACTAGAAGCATAACTACTACAGGAAACATATGTTAGTATAACACTTTAGTATGATACTAATCAAACGTCAGACGACTCTGCATAAGGCCTACGGATCTGATTTAGAACGAGCCATTTACGATTTTCCTTACAATTATTTAACTTACAAATATAATAAATGTTGTAACAACGAGGAATTAAATTAAGTTTTGCACAAACGCAAAATAACTATTGAGTAAGAACTGTGGTTTCGTAAAGACCAAATGTAATAATAATAACATACAAGATTAGAGTTTTAACTTTATCTGAAGTCGCAGAAGGGATCATCCAAAAACCACGTATGACCAACGAGCAAAATGGATGGGGTAGGAGTGAGCGTAAAGTATGCAAGTATTGTGAAGGGAGGCGCCAGGTAAACAAGTTAAGAACCACTGTATTTGTGGATGTGAAGGTAATATTCGCATGTAAAATTACTCTTCAATATAACTGGGCGAGTGATAACGCAGAAGACTACTTGTACGAATAGAGATAAACGAAGGGATTTCAGAACAGCTCATATTGTAACCGGTCAATTACAAACTTTTTTACTGTATTCTTATTGTACTTTGATTTCAAATTTAATATCACTTGTCAAAAAGAAGGTGAACAAAAAGTTACAACACATAATTTCATGTTAGAAAATCCATGCTATGCTATGATTTAAATGCTATGAATTATTATATAATCTCATCTCTGAACTCGCCTTATGTGCTGAAGACAGCTTAACTTACATAATGAACTTCCTTATTATGTAAAGCCTACATTGACAAATTTCATCGTCTGACTAAATTCCGATTTGTACAGGAACCTGGATTCCTGGACCTGTGTTTCGAGCTCATGGATCTAGCCCTACTTCATAACTAAGGGCAATTTAGGTCCCAGCCTCAGCAAAAGTAATAGTTTAAAATCTTAAGACACTTTCAGGATGGCATGTTGTGTAATTGGATTTTATATCGCACCTTGTCTCTATGTCGTTCTGAGACCAGAATTATATCTTGACTTCGAACTCTGAACACCATCGTCAATAATATGAACATGACATCGTCAATGAGCTTCCTTTGTGAACATCTTGTACCGAAGTTTGAAATAGTGACAATCAATATCAAACAGCAGCCATCTTTGTGTACTCCAACTATAGGTACTTGTTCTGAGATTGTGCTGTAAGTAACCAAGTTATTCACGTCAATTGCTATGTGCTTAATTGAGATCTGTCAACTGTCACAACACTTAAACATTTCAGAGACGCCTTACACAACAAATAATCAGAATCATTAAATTAATCACACATTGAAGCTTGTACCTTTTATTCATGAGTAGAATTATCATGTTCTAACGTATGTTACAAAAACTTTATTATCTGGAGTATAGTAGAGAGTTTTGTGGTTGGGTTATTAAAGCCTCTCGCAACATAACCCCAAATAAGTTTTCATGGATAAACCTTAAGCATAACCACAATATGGTCAACAGCATTGCCACGTCTCGATCTAGTATAGGTTTGCTTTTATAAAGTCATTTTGAAAATTTTAAATAATTATTCTTACATGTCTGATTTTGTATAGGTCATTTCATTTAAAATCTACTAATTTGAATGTGTGAAGACACTTTACAATCCATTATTTCCGGGAGTTTTCTGAAATTCTTATTACAGTCTCAGGCAAATACTGTCAGTCAGTTGATTAATTATTGTTAACTTTTTTTTATTTCTGACATTCAGATACCAGCAGGAAATGAACACAAATTTCTTTCATCGTATGCTCTTCTATATCTTCTGTCTGCTGGAACACGTTTTTTTAACCACACTTTCTTTGTCTTCACGACTCTTTTCTTTAGTTACCAACTGTCCAGTTTTCAACCAGACAGTTCGGTCTTACCATTTGTTATTCGGTGTCCGCTTCATTAATCAGACCGGACACCTTTCGTTTGGTCCTTTTATTTACAAGAAGTACGCGTATATTTTCAGCTAAAGATATATTGATGAGTTAATTAATTTTGTCGAAACTTTATAGTAATATGTTACAGTGGCCAGAAACCAAATTTAATGACCATTGTGCATCATCATATTTACTACTCCCCAAGCAACAATAACGTAACTATGGGGAGAACAAACAGGACTTGTGATAAGGGCACCGAATTGGGAGGACACAAAATTGGACAAATACTTGGGGAAGCGTTTTGGTTTGGTTGGTCAGGGGGGCGTTAAGGCGAGTTCTTCCCCGGGTGACAACTAGCATACTTGCGTAGCTGCCAAGCAACTATTACATAGAAAAGAGTAACAGTAGAACGGAACACGTATAGAATAATAATAGACTGCTAAACTTTTAGGGCAGTATTCAGAGAGAATTCGTTAATCGAAGGTTAGTCACAGTCTAGTTAGTAAGAATACTAACTCTTTACTAAGGAAGGTGCACTTTTTGGTATTCAGAGTCTACTTTGAGTACAACTAAAATGATGATTTGGGTATGATTAACTTATAGAACCCCAATGCATTGGTGAGTAAAACAAATGTGGCAACTACGGAAAAGTAGATGAGCGCATGCGTAATCTGTAAAAATGAAAATACATGAATTACGAAATACGAAATGTTGTATCGCACGCTAAACCGTGGGTAAAAGTTTAGTCTCTGATCTAGATTAATTAAGGCGGATTTTCATATGTCCTTTACCTCCGTGAGTTGCGAGCGATTGTGCTAAACAGCCAATGAAATCACGCATCGGAGATGGCGCGCTACACTCGCGTCAGAGTAGAAATTTGTTCAATTCTGACGGAAGTAGCGCGCGTACACTATTGTATTCACTGACTAACATGGCGGAAGTCGCAAACTTTCTATTTTACGCATGCGCATTAGCTAGGGAGTAGAAATTTGGCGCAATACACGCACGGATGTATGAAAACGAAAATAATTTACGGTGAATACGCTACATGTGATGCTTCCGTTCTAACGCGGGCATGAAAATCCGCCTTTAGTCATATGAGATTAACTTCGTCCAATATTACGTCCTAACCAGAGACTATGAATACAATTTTGATAACCATCCGTTAGTCAACCTCATAGTATGGCGCTAATCAGACGTCAAAACGACTCTGCATAAGGCCCTTAGTGTATTTCTATATCTTTATGTCATGTGTTGAAGTTTTATATTGTTTAAGACAGATAAGAACCATAACTAGGTTCTTGATTGTGCCAAATCTATTATATGAAAAGCTTGATTTTGAAAAATAACTAGTGGTGCCCACGATACGAGAAATTTCGTCTCGTTTTCGAGACAAGAAGTACATTTCCAAATTCGAGACGAGTCAAAAAAAATTCCCGAAGTCCGTAGTAGACATCACTAGTTCACCTAAGTCTTTATGGGTGCCCGAAGGAAATTTTCTAGGGAGGGGCCCATCTTCCTGATTGTTTTATTACTTTAGTATTTTTATTTGTATTTGTATTTGTTTGTATATATTTTCGTAAGCTAGAAGGGAGTCCGGGACCCACGCTGAACTCCCCTTCGTGCGCCCGTGTAAGTCTTAGCTCTCAAACACAGTTCAATGTTAAATAACTCATAGTTAAAGAACTACTAATTAATAAAACGATCGTACAAACATAATTAAGATATCAACGTTTAAAGATATGCAAGTCATTAAATAACATACTCCAATAATAAATATAGTCTAATCGTTCTTATATCACACCTTTCGTGGACTGTTCGTAATAACGGAATAATTCTGATAACTTTAAAATGAAATTAAGAAAAGTCAGATTATAAATTTGCAGAACGAGATGAGACGAGAAAAATATTTCGAAAAATCGAGAAATAATTCGAGTAGAAATTTTCCCCATTTTTAGTTAAACTAGATTGAAACATTTAAGTTAAGCTATAAACTTGATGTAATTTATTTTAATTTTTTGTTCCATTGATAATATTTAAAAGTTTTATGTTGTGCCGTAGCACTACAAGAAGGACACGTATTTATTTAATAGTCTAAATATCAAGTAGTATACAAAATTTACTGTTGTTTTTCTAGTTTTGTGCAATTAGAATATAATATTCTTTGTCAATAATCTCATTTTTTAATTCAAGAATTCTTTGAAATAAGATATAGTTTATTTAACCTCTTAAGCTTATTTAATTCACAGATAAACAAATCAGAGCTGGGAAAGGAATGTGGCAGTAGGGATGATCACTAGTCGAGTCGAGTCGAGATTTAAGCCTGTCTTGACTCGTCTCGAAAATATGTTTCTGTCTCGACTCCACTCGATTTCGAGACGAGACGTCTCGAAATTCAAGTTGAGACAAAATATACGAGTTAAAATATACGCATACATCAGCCAGAAAACTGCTTTGCAATCTATCTCTCTAGTGTGGGGATTACGAAATTTCGTATTATACAGAACGATATATATATATATATATATATATATATATATATATATATATATATATATATATATATATATATATATATATATATATATATATATATATATATATATATATATATATATAACACTGTCGTTTGCAATGCAATTTCACAAAGGACTACCACGAATGAAACATTTTTAACCTGAAGATGAACCACGTCTAATCATTATTAATGATCATATGTGCGAAGTGAATCGTGATATCCTTGATTTATACGTCAGAGGACCGCATCACTGAAATATTACTTCGATTTTCAGTACATAAAATGTGTTTCGTCAAAGCAAACAAAATCGTGACATGAGCTTAACCTTTAAACTACGGAGGTAAATTCTTTAACCTTTAAACTACGGAGGTATTTTACCTTTAACATTTAAACTACATTTAAAGCGTTTTCGTAAGGATTTGCAAAGAAATCCTCTTCTTCACTCCTATTTATCGAAGACACATAAAACAAAAAGTGTTACAAAAGTTATTGTACTACCATTTTCAAATCGAAATATCCGTAGTTAAGACAAGAAACAGGATACTTTGAAAACAAAATATCCCGTAGTTTATAGATTAAGTTTTTTGTATCCGGTGCTGTTTAAAAACCCACGTGAGCAGGAGCTAATCATGACTGAACATCCATTATTTTTGCAAGAACGTTACAACGATACACGAAAATTCCACATGACTACTTGTTGATTGATCTCAAACAAAATATATCTAGCGAAATAAGGTTTTGTACGAATCGTTCTTTCCGGTGACTTAAATCATTACGACTACATATCGACAAGAATGTTCAATTTAGTATGCTTGTTAAAGTATGATTTAGTCTATCGCTACGTCTCTTATAATGAAACATGCTGATTTATATGGTCTACACAAGGCTAAATTATGTTTACGTAAAGTTATAATTGCCAATGCAGACGCTTCATTAGTCCAAAATGTTAGTGAATGTTGTTATTATGTCTTAAAAGGTAATGTTCCGTTGGCAAATTCTCAGGAAACAAGATTGAGGCGTCACAAGAACATGGTCCACTACCACGTGGATAGAATAAATTCATTGGACAAGAAGAAAGCATTTGGCCGTACAACAAGTAGCATTCTTACCAGTATTTCTTTCACCTATGGTTAGGGATACGCACGAGTCGAGTCGAGTCGAGATTTAAGCCTGTCTCGACTCGTCTCGAGAAAATGTTGTCTCGACTCGAAAATTTGTTTCTGTCTCGACTCGTGTCCAAACTCGACAGTTTCTGTCTCGATTCGACTCGAATTCTAGTCGAGACAAAATATACGAGTTAAAATATACGCACACATCAGCCAGAAAATTATGACTTCCTACCTACTTGTCAGTATGTCCACCTTTGACACGGATAACAAGAGCAACGAGTCTTGGCATGAACGCAATGACCCTTGGTAGGTCGATGGAGAGATTTGGCATCACATGTGCACACACAGGACATCTAATTGCCGTAAATTCCGGGGAGGGGGGCGATGCTCTCGAACGTCATGTTCAATTACATTCCAGATGTGTTCGATTGGGTTCAGATCCGGCGAGTTGGAAGCCAGCACATCGAAGAGGTGTGCATAGTCTGCAAACAGTGTGTGCTACGCCTCGGCCGTCATGGTGTCTGGCTCGAGCTCCACTAGACACATGGATGCTCACGTGAATTTTCCCCAGAGCATAATTAAGCCGCCACCAACTTGTTTCCGTCCCGCAGTACAAGTGTCAAGGAGATGCTCTCTTGGAACACGACGAATTCGCACCATCCCGTCCCGTTTTTGGCATCCAAGCAGTCCATTTATTGTAATATACTATGTAAAATAGTCTCGTATCATAATATGTGATGTACAACAAATGTTACATTACACGTTATCCGTAACTCGTGATATGCTGAAACACATCAAAGCCTCAAAATAGTTGTGGAAGCGAATAATCCAGAAGTTATGTAGCCAATTGCGTTCATGGGAACGAAAACACAATAATAGCACAATATATAACTATACTAAATTACTATAGACTGCCAAGTGCTCATTCTGAGAATTTATGAAGTTCACTTTATAGCAATAGTTTTATACAAACTAGATAATAAATTATTATTTATTTATTTATTATTATTATTATTATTATTATTATTATTATTATTATTATTATTATTATTATTATTATTATTATTATTATTATTATTATTTAAAGTTCAATCAAATATCACGACATTAATAATTAGTTTTAATTAATTGAATTGAGCTGAAAATTAAATCTTGATCTCGAAAGATTAACTATTAAATTTATGAGTTCTGTACCTTCCTAAAGTAATAAGTGCTGGAATTGGTATCAAGGCTGTTTCTGAGTGAATACTTTATTCAAAATAATATTAAAAATTATAGAAAGTTTTTCGACTCGAGCCAAGTCGAGATTCAAAACATGTCTCGACTCGTGCGCATCTCTACCTATGATAGGAGGAGTGTTATCCAGCCTACTGTTTAAACAATAATCACTATGGAACATAGAAAGAAAGCGGTTTTATTGCCTCTGGAAGTGCTTCAACGAATACATGCGACTAGTATGACAGAAAGATGTGGATCCAATCTCAATCAAGAATTGCCGTTTATATGCGAGTGATGAAGAGACAATGTAATCAGTACAATAGAATACTACGTGTACTCTTTGTACATATACAAGGAGAACCAATACCTATTTCATTACTTCGATGAATCCTGATCAAGATATTTTGAAGGATGATAGTGTTAAACAAGAAATTGTGCAGTTTTACTATACGGATCCATAGTATAAGTAGTAGTATTAGGAGTAGTAGTAGGAACGGGTTATCAGTCCCACAGGGGTTAGTTGGATTCTGTTCTCGACATGAAATGGGCAATTTAAAGACTTGCCCAAAATTTTCAGCACATTTTACAATCTATGGATCCGTATAGTAAAACTGTACCCAAGCCATATTAACAGCCATATTACAAATGTATCGTAAAAAAGAACAACTATTTCAACGATCAACACAAGACAGTTGAATCACATGGTCTAATAAAGGGTCAGTGTACGTCAATGACCATAAACTGCAAGGACCCAATTTGTAGATTTAATTTATGGAATGACTCAACCCAGAAAACATACAAAATTCTCAAGGCTGAGAATTGTTTAGTAATCTCGTAACATCAAATATACTTCAAGAGTTAGCGATCAGATGACTTATATCACTGGCGTCTACATAAGAAAGTTCCATTTTTTATGTATTACTAGGTTTTACCAATAAATTTAAAAAAAATAAATTCCTTATTCCCAATCGCCTTAATTTTTCCTTCGATGTACATTCATATTTATATTAAAATGCATTTCACATACAAATAGTACTAATTTACTGCAAAATCTTACTGTTCTATGAACTGCTTTAATCACTGGTAATTTCACGTTTCCCCAGGAAGTTTACAATACACTAGAGTGAAAGGTACTACTTCGAAACTACGGGTAACAAACGTTCAGCACGCTAGGTGAGTGGCCTCGGGGAAAATTTCTTCCGGGGCCGTTCTCTGAAGTCATATTTTCTTCATTCCACGATTTTCTCACTTTGTATTCCTAAGAACTATAGCATTTTTCCTAGAGTGCAGCAATAGTGCTACATTTAGTAAGTCGAACAATACAATATCTATATTAGGTAAGTTTTTATCTGACTCTTTATTACTTATATCTACATTTATCTTTCTAATTTCACTTTTCTTGTGAGATATGCTATACATGTATACGAGCTCTTCGACTTCCGATAGACTCTTGACACCTTTTACGTCATCTCCGAAGAACTATGGCGCATAGAAATTTTCATGGGCATGGCTTAATTTTTTTTTTTAAGTTGACTACTTAGTATTGTGCACATACTGTAACAAGAAGATATTTATTTATTTGAGATGATGTTCTTTTAAATTAGCATATATACCTATATTAGAAATGTGGAAATCCCAATTGACACTAATGAGGTAAAAACGTTTTTACACTTATAGAACGACTTATAGATGGCGGATGTCTTATAGAACGACTTTATCCGTTCGTCAACAAGTATTAGAGCTAAAACGATAAAGGATACCGAGATGCGTTTCTTAAAAAATCGATTCAGCTTCCCAAGAATAGGGCCTATCTGCTGCGGTTATTCTCTGTTCAAACTGGAAGTGGTTTACATTAGTCGTTTCGGTTTTCAATGTTTAGAACGAAAACCATAACAGATAGCAAGAAGTGGATAGTAAGAAAACGGATGATTAATGAAAATATATTTTATTTGAAATTAATTTTTGTGTGCTCTTCCACCGGGAATCGAATCCGAAACTACATACACCAAAGGCACGTACTCTAACTATTAGATCAGGATCACCCCGCAATCCCCCGAAATTTTGAAAAATCCCATCAAAATATTGTTTTTTTAAAAAAAAAAACAAGAAATAGTTTTTTTGTTTCTTTTGGAGAAAAAATACCTAGAAATTCGGAAAGTAGGCAAAGTTTGCAACAAAAGAAGTTGTATGACATATTGACGTATGACAAACGGGAAGAGTGCTAGCGCATCTCGCAACATTCGCCTTGGAGCAACGATTCTATATACGTCAAGCGTCAAATTACGCAGGTCCGCTATTAATCACTGACGTCATTTACGTTCGTTATCGCATCTTCCCAGTCATTTTTCTTTTCAAAGCTCTCCCTCTTCCTCATTCCTATGGTCGCTCTATGATAAAAATACCACTGGTCATGGGATCGGGGGAAACTAAAGAACCCCTTGACAACAGAGTGGGGCTCAAGGGGCGTGACAGGGGAGCAGGTGCCCCAAGAAGCTCGAAACACGAGGGAGTGATAAACAGGCAAGGTCATGACAATTGCGAAGTTACCGCATGAAGTCGAGGCACATGCTCGTCCCCCTCACCCGATCATCCTACGTTAAAATGTCATTGGGCCTTTCTTGTTTCAAATGATGTCCACTTTCGAATTTCTAAGTATTTTTCCCAAACTAAAAACATATGTTAAAAATTATTTTTGGGTAGGAGTTTTCAAATTTTCGGGGGATTGTGAGGATCTTTTGGTGGGAAGATAGAACTTCGGATTCAGCGACCCAAGAAAACATGAAGTAAGCCTATTTCAAGAACTACTACTACTTTTTCCAACTAAAATCCCTTATTCCCTGGACTACCTCTTCTTTTTTCTCATTTTCAGTTAGCCTTGGACAAAAAAGTAGGCTCAAAACAAATAAACCATGTTTCAACTGAGTTAACACATTATTGCACTATGTATTTTCGTTTTTTTTTTTTTTTTTTTTTTTTTTTTTTTTTTTTAATAATAAACTACGCTTTGGCTAGCTGGTGCTCCATCCTCAGACCCCCGCGTTTGCTCTACCTACGGTCTCGCGTCTCTTATGTATCAGCCTTTCCACCAAAAATAAATTTCGTGCATTTCCTCTTGACATTTCCTAAATTTGGACCAGCTGGGGTCTTCGCCCCCTGACCCCAGCGTTTACTATTCCTACGGCCTCGCACTTCTTAAACCCACAATTCTACGAAATTTCAAATTTCTTTTCCTGTTTGAACTATCTAAAAGATAAAATTTTGTATCCCAAGAAAACACCCGTTTAAATAACATGGGAATTTCTTCTTCCCCCTTTAGGCCCCTTAAAAATTAAAAATAGTCACTTTAGCAATTTTCCTGTAGGTTAGTCCCAAAAGGCTACAATCATGTCAAATTTCATTCTAATCCTGTCAGAAGTGCCTAAACATTTTGGGGTGTAGAAGATATCCCATATAAATAATATGGAGAAGAATTTTCAGTTCCTCATAAAACCACTCCAAATTTTTAAATTTTTATTTTTAGTGGTTTACTTAGGTAATGATAACGAAAACGTATAAGCATACCGAATTTCAAGTTTTTATTCCAATTGCAAGTACCTGAAACATGAGATTATAGGTTCAAAAAAGGTTCATTTAAACAACATAGATAATTTCTTCATCCCCCTCCCTTTAGACTCCCTAAAAGTTAAAAATATTCACTTTTGGCAATTTTCCTGAGGCTTACTTCCGGAAAGCTACAATCATGTCAAATTTTAACTTTCCATGTCAACCAGAAGTATCCGTTATTTTATATCATTTCATGTAGTTTTATATACAGTGTGGCCCAAAAGTAGGTATACAGTCCTGTCCCATATTTGATATAATTTCTTAATGTTATCAAACAGGTAGACCTAGTTTCTTTATTATTTGTTCTTAACATCTTTTTACTTATAATTTAAGTCCGGAACAGTCGAAGCAAATAAATCCATAAACTAGAACGATATTCTTAATCAATGCAGGGGTGTATAACTACTTTTGTGCCACCCTGTATAGTTAGGTAGGATTGGATTTCAACCTTTAACTTTAACCGAAAAAACGTCCTGTTTTTGAAGGTTTTAAAATGGAAAGCACCCTTTGTAAGGGTAAGGTAAGGAGACTCTTTGTCCTCTTACGTTTAGAAGGTTTTACAATAAAAAGTAACATCTCTTCTTAGTCCCCTTATGTTTCGTTAAGGAAAAGAAAGTAAGATTGGGACTTCCAGGTACAAAAAAAGGAG
Organism: Thermobia domestica; assembly: GCF_964235325.1. Classification (NCBI taxonomy): domain Eukaryota; kingdom Metazoa; phylum Arthropoda; class Insecta; order Zygentoma; family Lepismatidae; genus Thermobia; species Thermobia domestica. The sequence continues at coordinate 297,724,135 of NC_137457.1, read as the reverse complement.
AGATGAGGGGATAGGGAAACTTTTGAAAAGAAAGATGACAAACTAGAAGAGAGAGCTAACGTAAATGACGTCAGTGATTAATAGTAAAGCTACGTAACTGAGCGTAGACAGAATCCCTGCTCCGAGGCATGTGTTGCGAGGCGTGCGAGTGCTCTTCTCCTTCGTCATACTTCAAAATGTCATAGGGCCTTTCTTTGTTGCAAATTTTGTCTACTTTCCGGAATTCTAGATATATTTACACAAAAGCAACAAAAAAAGCTGTGTCTTGTTTTTAAAAAACTATTTTGGGGAGATTTTTTAAACTTTGAGGGAGGGTTACCGGTGATTCTTTTGTGGATAATTAAAAAAGCGGGTTCTGTGACTTAAATTAAAGAAAACATAAAGTAAGTCTACTTCCGGAACTATTATAATTTTTTCCAGGTAAGATCTCTACATGGTATCTATTATCTAGGATATTAGAAGAGACTTCAAAGACTCTACTAAGATAGTCAGGATCTATTTATGCAATGATACTAAACATCGTTCCTTGACAGATAATAAAATTTAATGAGGCATGGGGTCATGGTGACTCAGTGGTAGGGTGCTTACCTCTGGTGCGTGAGGTTTCTTGGTTCAATCCCCGGCAAAGTAAATTTGTGTTGGACAACATCATGTGCATGGACTTTCTCGATCTATTCCCGTTTCCTCCCACTTTCTCCTTCCACTAATTCTCCCATCATCATTCACTTGCCTTAATCATTGTATCTCATCTCATAGCCTAAAAGGGCATAATCGTAGGACTTTAAAGTGAAATATTTCATTTCATTCTTAATGAGCCATTTTCCTCTTTTCTGGGGCTTGTTTCCTATTATAGCTAGTTTTCCCTTTCAGAATGCAGGATCTTCTTAAAGATGGATGTAAGCCTTTATCGTATGCAACCAGCTTCACTCTACAGTGGAGCAGGATAACATACCATATAAGGCGTTAACTTCTAAGAGTTCGGGTAATAGAATTTCAAAAATTTCTCATTTATCATTCAACACTTTGATGCTAATCATTGATATAATGGAGAGTATACGAGAATATAGGGTTTATACCCATCTAACATTTTTATTGTCGAGACATTTTATCTTAACATCCACCTAACATTTTATTTTAAAAACGGCCTAGCGTATACCTACCAAAAATGTTATTACATCACTGGTACTAATCACGTATATGCAAGGGTATACTGAGAAGCTTTTAGCTTTCCTGAGAAAAACAAGTCAAAGCTTTACGACGGATTTGTTCAACACAATCACCCTTCAATTCGATGCATTTTCTGCTTCAGTTCTGCAGATTGTTTATTTGTTTATTTATTTATTTTTTAAAAAAAGACGTTTTAATGAAACAAATCGTTTCAGAAATGTTGCTGATTTCCAAGTTTTTCAGGTGTCTTTTTTTTAAATTTGGGAACAGGTCACGTGAGTAGGGTGGGTGATTTAATCTTTCGAATCCTAATATAGCCACTTTGTCCATTACAACATTGTTCTTGTGAAGAGAGGCGAAGTCATGAAGGTAGACAACTTTTCGGGACAACTTTCTATGGTGTTTTTCTTCAGCTCTGAGTGAAACCTATCTAGTAATGATGCATAGTAAGCCTCGGTAATAGGATTACCTTGTTGTATATAATCAACAAAGATTACCCCATTCTGATCCCAGAAAACAATAGCAAGAACGTTTTAACCCGAAAGTTCATTGGCCTCGGTGAACCACTGTGACACCTTTCTTTTGATTGTTTTCTTGTCTCTTTATCATACAAATATACCCATTTTTTATCCTCCGTGATCAAACGTGCAACAACTTTAGTGGCATCCTGCTCAAATCGTTTCTAGAAGCAAGCACCTAGCATAGTTCTGAAATCATTTGGGCACCCACCTGGTGGAGAGTTTTTGCGTGGCAAGATGTCCGTAAGTAATGACATTAACCCGTTCACGGGAGGTGCCTATATCTTCTGCTATCTTTTTAGCAAAAATGTGTCGGTCAGAAAGAATCACTTCATGTACATTTTCATATTGTTTCTGGCAAAATCACTATGGAGGACTTTCCAGGGCATGATTCATCTTTAAGTGCCAAAATATTATGTTCTTAATTTGATATCCAAATTCTTAACAGTGGCATAGCACGGAACATAAATCTCCATTGTACCAATTCAGCTATATTGTGTAGCTCTTGCCTTAATTTCTTTCTTTACTACTGTGTGCGCAAAGAAAGGTGGCTTCTGACAGTTGGATAGAGCACGTGGAGTTTTGGAGGCGCTGTTGCCAGAGGCTCCGCAACAGAGACAGCAGCTCTGGCGACAAACTTAAGTCGTTTAACAAGGCGTCTCAACTACCGGCATCAGCGCGGTCAATGACCTTCGTTGTCTAGCAACAGTGTGAAAGAATACTGCTGTGATTGGCGAACAATCCTCCCTCTCGTTTTGTTTACAATATGTGCAGCAATCTGTCAGAGGCCACCTTCCAGTAACTCGATAATATAAAAGTCAATGAAAATGAATTAAAATACAGTAAATACGACGACGTTGTCATTTTGTACTGTGAGAGGGGTGTATCATTTTCCTGAAAAGTGATTCATATCTCAAAATTTTTACAACGGATCGCGAATTGCAAAGGGGAGATTTTACTTCCAAAATATGTCACGTATTAGTATACACTGTTGTCCTGTATAGTTGCGAAACATGATCGCTTATTTTGAGGGAAGAATGCAGACTAAAAGTATTTGAGAACAAGATCCTGAAACGGATATTTGAACCCAACAGGAACGGAAATGGGGAATGATAGAAACTTCATAATGAGAAACTGCATGATTCATACCGTTTACTAACCATTGTTAGGGTCATCAAGTCTATGAGACTCAGGTGGGCAGGTCATGTAGCCAGAATGGAAGAAAGTAGAAACTAGCTTTAACTAGAGATCCATTCGGAAAGTAACCATTAGGAAGACCTAGACGCAGATGGGAGGACAACATTAAGACGAATCTCGAAGAAATAGGAATACAAAATAGAAACTGGATCCAGTTGGCTATGGATAGCAGTTACTGTGAACGCGGCATTGGACCTCCGGGCTCCACAGCCTGTAGAGTTAGTTAGTTAATATATAGTCAAAAGTTGTCAGGTCATTAAGTATTCCCTATATAACCATGGATATTTTATTTTGGTTCAATACGGATTCTAGATTATATTTAGATTATAGACGCAGGTCTTTATGTCATGTAAGTCTAGTATTGCAGAGTATTGTGAAACTAGAATCATTTAAAGAGCTAAATGTTTAGCTTATGAGTTAGGGTTTCTTTGTTTTTGTTCTATGTCCTTTTTCAACTCAGAGGCTATGAGACGCATGACCTACTATTTGAGCTCTAAACCGTATTTCAATCCAGTGCAAGAAATGAAATGAAATGAAATCTTTGAGTTTTACGCCCCACGATTATGCTGGTTAGGCTAAAGGAGACAGTGATGATGAGAAATGAATAAAATGGTGGAATTAAGAAAGTGGGAGGAAACGGGAGAACCCCGAGAAAACCCACGAGCACGTAGTTTGTCCACCACAAAGTCGACACGGTGCGAGCTGGGATCGAACCAGGAACCTTAAGCATCGGAGGTGAACGCTTTACAACTGAGCTATCGCGCCCCCTCAATCCAGTACAGTTGGAGGTACGTAGAGCATCATACAATGTTGAACTTTACATTATGGCCCGTTCCCACCACATTATCACGCCTCCAAAAGATTTGGTTTACAAGACCACTTCACCGGCTCCGGCTCTAATTGGTTTATTGTTCTTGACTTTGAAGCAGGAGGTCGAAGTATATGTAGTTTGGAAGTATATATATTTTGGCTTCTGTAATGCAAAATTTGTTTGTTTGTTTGCAGAGGCACGGTGGCTCACTGATAGAGCGCTTACCTCTGGTGCGTAGGATATCTGCGTCAATTCCAGTCAAATAGGTTTGTGGTGGACAATATCATGTTTGTGGGTTTTTTCGGAGTACTTCCGTTTCCTTCCACATTCTCACCCCATAAATTCTTCCACAAGCATTCATTTGCGTTAATTATTCGCCTCCCTTAATCTCAAGTCATTTGTGGGACGTGTAACTGAAATATTTGTTGAAGTTTAGTGTCTCGTTTCAGTATTGAGGTTTTATGAGACGTGAATCTAAAATCAAACAACTGTTATATATTCAATGCTCTCCCACCGGGAATCGAACTCGGGACCACTAAATCATCAGGGAAAGCTACATTACGTTAAAGACACACGTGTCATATACTACAGCCTTGGTACTGAGTAGAGACGTTAAACTCAAGCAAATGGCGTCTAAACAAGCAACAATTAAAACGTCATATCTACTAAAAACGAATATATCTTCTTAATCCTTGCTATTATGGGAATTAGGATTTAGATTTCAGCATCTAAGGCAATTTAGCCCGTCACGTATTAGGGATGACGTCCCTCGGCGATCTCACTATCCGAGGAAAGGGAAGAAAGGAAGAGGTTTGGGACATGTATGTTGGGAACTATCGCGACATTTACCTTGTGTGGATAAGGAGAACCCAGGAAAACCTCACTCAGAATGGCTAGCCTGAAGAAGATCTTACACCTTCTCGTCCGAGAGTATCCACGGGGTGTCGAACCCGGGATCTCTCGCTCCTTGCTATTACAATATAATAGAGATCATCAGTGACGAAGCCAACTTTAATTTATTGGGGGAGGGTAAGTAGAGGGCAATTAATTTTTAGGGCAGAACGTTTATGTGTTATATCAAAAATAATAGTTTCATATTATTTCAGCTTAATGACAATTCAACATGTCTGAGGGCAGGTCTTACTACTGGGGTGGGGGCTCGTCCCCTTCCTTCCCCTCTGACGTTTTTACTGGAGACTGTATAATATCAACTTAATAGTTATTTACATATTTCAAATTACAATTGTGAAAAATCTAGAATAGAACTACTTCCAAATAGTTTAACATAATATTCTAGATGTGGTGCACGTATCGTAGTTCCTTCCCTCTGGAACATTCTATTTACGCCACTGTAGGTTCTCACTGCCTTTATACTATTTAAATTAAATTATTTTTAAAAACTATAGAAATATACATGCAAAGAAACACAATCTTATTTAGAACTTCATATCAGACTAGATTTTTATCACAAATCACCTAATTAGTTCGCTTGTCGCTTTCTGTTGTGTTTCGACATTGAAACTGAAAATTTAGGTCACAGAGTGTTCCATTTTGTATACCTCGACGGCCGTGGAGATTTCGATTGGCCCACTTTCAGTTCCCCCCACCTCACGGAAGAGACCCGCCTCATATCTAGACCAGAGAAGCACATGCTCCAACTCGAAGCTGTTGGCTGATCAATAAACGAGCGCTTTTGCAATTTCTCCACATAAAACCTCAGCCACCAACCGAACACCTGTCCCGATAGACTTCAAAAAAAAAAAAAACAACAGCTGTACTGTGTGTGTGTATATATATGTATACATTCTCCCTCTTCAATCAGTAACCAAGTGGCCTAATGAAAATTAAAGAACTTCTGTGTACAGTCATCAGCAAAAGTGTATACCTATCATCATAGATGAGAACATGAGAAAATACTGTCCACTGATTTTATTTATTTATTTATTTATTTATTAGCTTCAATTACCGGTACCCGCTTCGCTATGTTAAAATAAGAAAACTTAGTAATATGTTCCGTTAGTCAGTCACTTTTTACTATTACTGAAGCGCTGTCTAATACAATAACTAGTGTCAATTACTCTCTTCGCTGGATTAAAATAAGAGAAATTAGTAATATGTTCCGTTAGTCAGTCACTTTTTACCATTACTAAAATACTCTCTGACATTGGTCATTTTCGAACATTTTTATATATATCCCCTCTTCTAAGTTGCGGGGCTGAATTTGGTTTTAAACGGCATCGGAAGTGTCACTGTTTATCTCAGAGACCCCGAAAGTTATGGATTCGCCACTAATATCGGTCAATTTCTATGATTTTATATATAACCTCTTCTCCCCCATGTTGCGGGACATGGCATCGGAAGTGTCACTGTTAATCTTAGTGACACCGAAAACTATGGATTAGACAGTAAAATTGGTCAATTTTCATCATTTTTATGTATTTTCCCTACCCTTCAAGTTGCGCTGCTGAATTTGGATGTAAACAGGATCAGAAGTGTCACTGTTCATCTTCAGCGACTCTGAAAACTATGGATTCGACATTAATATTGGTCGCTTTTGATCATTTATATATAAAAAGGTAACCAAGAAAGTTCTGTCGCTTTTTCACCCACCACATTCGAACATCGATATGTCATGTAAGACGTACCGGGAAGATCAAAAATTGCCCCATCAGCATCGACGACCCTCTGCTAATATTCTGGAAGCCCATGGATTCCATCGTGGTAGAACTTGGTGGGCCGTGAAGCGAAGAAGGTATCAAGTGCATTTTGCACCTCTACTAGGAATTTGAACTGGCGTCCTCTGAGGTGTTTGTCCAGGGAATGGAACAGTGATAATCGGAAGGTGCGATGTCCGGGAAGTATGGCGGATGCAGTAGGGTTCCCATCTAAGGCGTAGAATGGTTTCCCGTGTCATCCTAGCCACGCGGGGCTTAGCGTTGTTCTGTAGAAGGAGGATCAGTTTGCGATTCAGAAGTGCTGGCTCCAAACTTTTGAGTTTTTCTTGAACACGACTCGACTGCTGACAGTACCCAGTTGCATTGCATTAATGCTCTGACCAGCTGGTAGCAGTTCCCAATGCACGATGCCGCGAGCAGTCTACCAAACACATAGGAAGACCTTCTTCTGATGCAGTCCTGATTTCGGCTGTGTTGGAACCGGTTCATGGGATGTTAACCAATATTAACGGCGTCGTAGAGCTTTGTACAGGACCTACTTTTCATCATATGTCAACACCCCTTCCGGAAAAACTTCTTCCTCAGACGAGACAGCAAAGAAACACAGATGTCTGCTCGCGTTGCCTTCTGGCCCAGAGTCAAATCATGCGGGACCCATCGACCCAACTTTCAGTGCTTCCCAAGTTGATGGAAATGCTGTCGAATAGTTTCTCCACTCACACTGAATTGCAGTCCCACTTCCTCACATTTCTAGCCCCTGTTCGCCTCAATTGCTTCCTGAAGATCTTCATTACATGTGTTGTTCTTCCGGCACGTAGTGCATCTTCGAGTGTTTCGTCATCGTCCTTAAACTTGTTAAACCACCGCTGCACTGTCCGTGTACTCACGACACCCTCACCAAAGGTCTGGGTGTTCCGCCCCGCTCCAGCGGCGTTGATCCCAGTTCGAACTTGTACAACATACACACCCTTATGACTCTCTGTGGAAGTGCCATGTTCACTCTGTCCTGACGCAAGTTCACGGTGTAGCTGAACTGCTACAACCAGGTAATATGTTGGATATACTCACATCAACAACTGACCTTCGCCTTATCTCCATTCGCATTCAACCCACGGTGTGAGGGCCAATTGAACACAATCTCCACAAAAAGTGGCACTCCGAAACCTATGGATTAGACATTAATATTGGTCATTTTTGATCATTTTTCTATATCTCCGCCCCTCTCCTACGTTGTACCGTCAAGTGAAATGATAAAAAAAAAAACAGTCTGGGTTCAAACCTCATCTCTATTGAAAATTTGGTCGAGATCGGTTGGGTGGTTCAAGAATTATTAAGTCACAAACATGGCAGCGAGTGATATTCTTTTTAGTGTGGGGTTCCTGGTTCGACCCCCGACCAAGTAAGTTTGTGGTAGACAACATCGTGTCCTGAGGTTTTGTGTGGTACTCTCGTTTCCTCTAACATTCTCATTCCATCAATTCTTCCATCATCTTAATTTATTTGTCTTAATTATCGTCTCCCTTCGCCTAAAGGGCATAATCTAAGCAGCGGCCTCATTTCAGACTTCGCTTGTGGGGGGCAAAAGCACTACCGACATAAGACTTTCACGTTTTGTAGCAGTATATTAGTAGACAATCGATCAAAGTAAATGTATTCTTCAAACTCTAAGGGGGGGTACAATTGCCGCTTCCTGCCCCACCTAAATGACGCCCCTGAATCGAAGAACGTTAAACTGAAAGATATCATTTAAAAAAATTTTCAGATTTTTCCATAGAAAGGAAGAAAAGTGCGGGAAGAAAAAAAAGATGGTGTTACAATTGTTATAACAGGATGACCTTATCTCGAAACGGTTTAAGGTTAGAGACATGATATTTGGCATTTAGACTTTTCATTTAAAATAATTAAAGACAAATTTGAGCATTTTTAGATATTTCCCCTACAAGGGAAGAAAAAAAAGGATGAAGTTGCAATTATTATTAAAATAAGATGGACATATCTGAAAATCTCTTACGATTAGAAACAAGTTACGGACATGAATCTTGGTATATAAACTCCTTATTCTGGTATATATATATATATATATATATATATATACAAGGGCGGATCCAAGGGGGCTAAGGGGCTATAGCCCCCTCTTGACGCTCAGGTTTACACTGGATAAAATGGGTTTCAATTCTGCTTTACACTGGATAAAACGGCAAATTATGGTTTAGCCCCTCCCTTGATCATATCCTGGGTCCGCCACTGTATATATATATATATATATATAAAGTTACTATATCACGTGGGAATATGCAAATGCGTTTCCGGAAATTCCGTTCCAGCATTTATGGAAATTCCACTTCTAACGAGGGAAAGGGTCAGTGTCTAATTTGTTCTCAATATATAAAAATTACTTCAAAGTTGTCAGTCTCATTATCGGGTGAATCATATGAAATGATTTATTGAACACAGCAGTTGAGCTGGCACGTATTTCTATCACTTAACTTTAATTGAAGGGAAATGCGTATTCTAAGGGGGGGGGAATGGTTTAAATTTTCGCAAAGAATAGACATATTTTTGCCGTGCGAAGAACGTGAAGAACGCGAAGAATATGACAAGATAAATATGTAGAAATGTGGGAGAGTAGGGATACAATGTTTTATCAGATATTTCTGAACTGATATAGTAATGTATGACCTTATAACATAATGAGAGGAAAAATTCGCCAAATGTTCGGAAGTCAGCTGCATCAAATGATGCAACCAGAGACGATTTTAAGGGATGGCCCAGGAGGATTTTTCCCCATGGCATACCTCCGATCATGCTCAACTTTTATTACTAGTACTTTTACAATAATACTTTTACAATATATTTTACAATAATATAATAATAGTATTGAAAGTCCCCCGGGGGAAATTTTTCTTTCAAAATCACCACTGGACGCTATATTTCATTCAGTGTCACAATGAAATTTTGTTTGTGTGTGAAAAAAAAAATCCAGGCAAGACCTATACAGTATCATAGACATTACACATACGGTTGTACGATTTCCGGATTAAGATTTAGAAGATCGGTGTCAATATAATATTGAAACGATCGATATATATATCAAAATATCAAAATGTCGAATAATGAAATTGAAGTATCGAAAAATATCGAAACACTAGCTATCAAAATATTAAGAAATATTAATTATAAAAGGGATCGAAACAATCAAAACATTGGAAAATATCAAAAATAGAAATATCGATAAATATTGAAATGTCGAAAAATATTAAAATGTTGGATATCGAAATAAGAAAAGTTATTTGAATATGGCAATAACGAAAAATATCGAAATTTTAAAATATTAACGTATTGACTGTAATATTTGTTTGATATAGATATTTTGCTATTTGAAATTATCGATCGATCGATGTTATTTAGTTTAGCGTCCCATGGTTATGCTATTTAGTCTAAAGAGATGAATGATTAATGAAAGCGGGTGATTGTGAAATTAAGTTTTTGTTCTCTCCCACCAGGAGTCGAACCCGGGACAACGTATAACAAAGCATACGCGCTATGCACTAGACCAGCGGGGAGGGCTAGTATAGGAAAACCTTAGATAGAACAGGAATTCATTAATTGTAAGATAGATTTCTTTTGATTTCGTGATTTCTTTTTAAAGTAACGTTGATAAATGTTCACGTTATGAGCACTTTTCATTTTTTAAACAAACGAATATCGTTTCACAGTGTGAAACTATGACTTCCAAACTATGCGCATTCAATACTCTAACTTGGAATAGTGCATCTGTAAATGTTGGTTGCAAAAGAGTAATAAGATCAAAGACGGACCCCGTTCTTCGGACGCTGGATCCATATAAAAAAGTCATTACTCGCTATCCCTTACTCTTTTTGTTCTATCATGATAATGGTTGAAAGCAAAAGTAGTTTATTTCAACCCCATCCTGTTTGAATAGGGAGCTAAGAGAAGGGGCGAAATCTATTCTCGGGACTCTGAATCGATTGCAAAAAAACCGCATCTTGATAGCATTTACCGTTTTTGCTCTATCGAAATCAGCATTGAAACCTAAAGTAGTTATAAATTTGAATCATTTCCGATTTAGATTGAGTATAACAGCTTCTCGCTATCTGTTACCGTTTTCGTTATATGGCAATAAACATCGAAACCGGAAGTAGCTAATTTGAACCACTTCCGGTTTGAATAGAGGGCTAATGGAGCATATAGAACCTATTCTTGGGACGCTTAATCGGTTGCAAGAAACCGTATGTCGATAACATATACCGTTTTTGCTCTATGGAAATCAGTGTTGAAACTGGAAGCAACATTAAATTTGAACCATTTCCCATTTTGGTAGAATGTTTTCTTGACACGCTGAATTGTTTACTAAAGACGATTTTTGCTATCTGTTACCGTTTTTGTTCTATGGCGATAAACAATGAAACCGGAAATGACTAATTTTGACCACTTCCGGTTTGAATAGAGGGTTAACGGAACTTTGAAACCTATCTTTCGGACACTGAATCGATTAAAAAAAAATATCCCGATATCTCGAACCGTTTTTGCTCTGACACCTATCGACAGACAGACTGACGGACGGACAAAACCGTTTTACAAGACTTCCAACAGTTATGCATAACATAGTTTAGAAGTCTAAAATTACTTAATAATGTCTATTTGTTGAACTTCTAGAAGTTAACCCCTTATATACTATATTATCCCGCTCCATTGTATAGTAAAGCTGGTTGCATACGACAAAGGCGTCTTGAAAATCTAACGTGTTCAGTGGATTATCTAATAAAATTCAGAACAATCTAAATACGCTTCTAATGTGTTTCATACGTAAAGCAAGAAATTTGTAAAACTACTTTTGTTTCAATAATCCTGGATGAAGATACCGATGTAAGTAATTATTCTAAGTTCTCTCGCATATTTCATTGCTCAGGGTCCGATGACCAGCTAAGGAAAGATCCATGGGTTTCGTTAACGTTTCTGAAAATCGTCAGCTGAAGCCCTTCACAATATTGTCTGCCGGGTAGTTGATGGGCACAACGGTGCTCAAGACATAATAGCAAAAAGTTCTGATGGTACGGCGGTTTTCTCGGATCATTTTAAAAGTACTTCAGGCATAATGCTATAAGACAATATCGTGATAGACAAATTAGGTAAAAAAAAAAATCCTTCCAAATTCGAATTTTGGCAATTTTAGGAAACGAATTCAAAGGAATCAGGATTCTTGGTCATGAACTTTCTGGCACAACATTCAAATGTGTGATCTTTTCTATTGAATGCTTCTTTGGCTATGGCACTTCTTGACATGACTCCCCTGGTGCAATAAGCGTCTCACGTCAAAATACTTTCCACATAGTTGAAATTATCAACCTCTTCAAATTCTCTTTGTTCTCTGACCCGTAAGGGTGGGTCTCCACGGGATATTCTAATGAATTTCGATGTTGATTTCCCTTCCATATAGTTTCCCAGTGTCAACTTTCGTCAATCGTCTCCTGTAGTCCTTCGGTTCTAGCTATAATAAGCGTATCGCCTGCATACCTGATCTTGTTAATGATCTGCCCTTCAATCTTGGAATCTTCAATTCCCATTAATGCTTCTTTCATTAGACATTCACTGTTAATTTTGAATAATTGTGGCGACATATTGTCCTTGCCCTTATCTGACTCCTCTTTCAATCTCCACACTATTAGTTTCTCCTTCATTCAAACGCATTTTGACTCGTTGTCCTATGTACAGGTTGCGAATGAGCCGTCGGTCTCTTTATATCTAACTTTAGATATAAGTATAGATTATTAATATTATTGTTCAGTTTTCCATTACTTTCAAAACGAGTCATTATTTCCGAAACATTTAAGATTGAAACTAGCGCTTTACTTTGTTGTTTTCCACCGATCTTATCCGGTGACAGATTCATTAGACGATCTAGCTGACTACGTTGATGGATCAGATCATATCGACCCCTGAATCGAACTCCTTTCAACTCACTGGTCAGTCGATTTGTCGCGTTCGATCAGTAGATGATTGAGTTCAAGTTCAGTTTATTAATCGAATGTGCCAAAAATGACAATATAGTAGTTCAACTAAATAAAATAAGTGAATTTATTTTAGATTTCAAGTGGAAGCATAGAGAAATTTTGGTTTTGAACCAGGATCGTGAGATATTTTTTAGAATCTACTTGAATTAAAAAAGCAACAAAACAGAAATAACAATGATAAGAGTCAATGTAGTGACCACAGATTACTCAATTTAAAAGTGAGCTGGACGGCTGTATCCTTGCAGTAGCATCCAGGGACTCTCGATTCAGCCTTTCTGTTCTCATTTTTCCCAGGATACTTTGAGGTCGGTGACGTCACTTTTAGGTATCACCAACACTGTTGCCAATTTGCGGTAAAAGTCGCTAAATCTAGGGGATTCAACTTCCAGAATAGCGGCAAAGAATAGTATTTCCAATTAGCGACTTTTTTGTGATTTTTAAATGACGATTTGGCAACGTATTTACCAATCTAGCGACTTTTGTATTGTGAACAAATCAAGCACTATTACTTGGAAGCACTTTTTATATGTTCGTTTTCCTTTTATTTATTTTAATCAGTCTAAGGATCAATGAGTTCGGCAAATATATAGCCTATAGGCCCACAGCGTATGAAATCTCCAGAATCCCGCTTTGTTTTATAACAGGCTCCGTCTTGCTCTCTAACCGAAAACAATTTTAACCTTCAATGTCATTTACTCTGCAGAGCTTCCGTTGAGAGACACAAATAACAGCATTACCGATTATCTCGAAAAGCTCAAGTAAACGGTGAAGTGGGTGTAAGTTTTTTTCTTCGTGAACTTTTAAGTTTCATGTGTTTTCTTTTCTTTCTTACATTTTTGTTTTCTTTGAAGTGATATTGATCATAAAGTACAACATATACAGTATGTTGTACTAAGAGGAGATTCTTGTCAAGGTACTGTGATACACACACACACACAGATATATATATATATATATATATATATATATATATATATATATATATATATATATATATATACATATATATATATATATATATATATATATATATATATATATATACATATATATATATATATATATATATATATATATATATATATATATATATATATATATATATATAGAGAGAGAGAGAGAGAGAGAGAGAGACGGAATATCACAAATAATTTTTTAGCGACTTTTCATCAAGATTGGAGTCATTTCACCTCGCATTTAGTGATTTTTGTGTCAATCATTTGGCAACACTGATCTCCAAGGATGTTATAAAATGGAGGATCTGCCCGTACCACAAAATCGTGAAGCCGTACGTCACAGCCATACGTATCCTGTGATTGGTGATTTTCTTACCTATGAAAGATTATGGCTAATTTCTTCTCACTCCTATTTGCACACTCATACATGCAGCATGTAGTCATTATATAATATGAGTATGAAGCAACGACTGAAACAAAAATAAACGACAAACACACTTGCATGTGTACATATGAAGAAGCAATGTTTTGAGCCAACATATATGATGGAAACGAGACTAGCCAAGCAGATGTGGTTGTATTTGGCATCATTCAGTTAATAGGATGAAGATACAATTGGGCAGGTACTCTATTTTATAACGTCCTTGAGTATCGCAAGGTTCAAGAGAACAATTGAAATATTGCATACGCAATTACGCTAGTTGGTATACTGTTTCAAGATGGGCAAAAGTTCCTCCAGATTACGTCACGGACAGGGAGCCAATCAGAACGCTAAACGCAAACTGGGGCTACATGTTATTTTATATACATTGGTAACATCAAGGAGTATATTTTTTCTTAACTTCAATCGAGGTGTTTGAGATGCAGACGCAGATCTTCATTTTGAGATGCAGATCTATGTCTGGGTCACCTATATTATTAACTGATGTTATCAGTCGTCTATACTTAAGAATATAATTTTAAATGTTGTTTATTACAAGAAATTCAAACTCAAATTATTAGGAGAAAATAATATTAAAAGACGAAGAATAAGACAACATAAAAGTTGAGCAAAGAATTATTGTTCTAAACTGTTCTTTTGGAATTATATTGATTAGCGTAGTGCATGCAGCTTTAATCGCGTTGTTTTATCTGGTGCATGTTTCAAGTTAAGTGCGAAATAAATTGTTCCAGAGTGGCTTTTCCACACAATGATAACATTTCTCTTCATTGATCTTAATCAACGGAAATAAGGAAAAAGAGAAAGAAATGCTATTATAGCGTGCCCACTGTTAATTTAGATTTGTTGCAACCGATTAGTTTATAAAAAAAAGGTCAAAATAATTTTATTGTGTATCATACTCTATTGCTGGAAATGAAATTATATTGTAAAACTCAAGGATGTTATAAAATAGAGGATCTGCCCATACGTATCTTTGTCATATGAACACAGTGAAGCCTAAAAACAACTGAGCATCGTCTGAGCCGGCTACTCTCGTTTCCGCCATGATTGTTGGCTCGAAACAGTGCTATCTTAGTGGCTCGGAGTGGGCAGAGTAGGTGTGGCGAAACTGTGACGTATGGCTTCACGATTTTGTTCTATTGGCAGATCCTCTATTTTAAAACATCCTTGGTAAAACTGTAATTAAAAAAAAAAAAAAAAAAAAAAAAACAAGGCATACAAGGTGTTTAGAAACAACATACTTATATTAATGTTTGAGAAAAGTAATTTAAATCCAATCAGTTTCTTTTTACATTGTGAAGTCTATATAATTAAAAATGAAAGTAACTATATTTGTGACTAAATGCATTCTTCTCAATGCGTTTGCAACGCGTTTTTATGGCTCATGCTTACGCTTGGAATACGCTGACCATGTATTTAAATGTGAATGGTTAATTACGATGCGCTGCAAAACGCGAAAACAATAAAAAACGCGCAGAATACGTCGGCTCGAGCGTATTTGGTGCGTTTCGAGACAATACACCGCAAGCTATTTCGGAATCAGTAAAAGATGTCTAGGAAAGAAGAAGAAGAAGAAAAAGGAAAGACGTGTTGCCAGGCAAGGGGATTTTAGTAAGAAACAGCTGCTTGGAAAAATGCTTTGTGCAGAGTATTGGAACTCTGCTATTATAAAGTAAGTGCGTGTATAACAAAAGAAAGTTTACAAAAATACAAGCAAATTCCGAAAAATTAGCTAATCACAGAAAAATCTATGTAACGTAATAGAGTTATTTCTCATGATTAACATGAATGAGAATAAGGGTGTGGCAGTAAGTCCTGGAAACCTTGACTAACTCACAGCATGATTTATAACTCTGGTGAAAGTAAAATTACCAAGTAGTCACCTAGATCGCTTTCGCAGCGAGGAAAACGCATCGGAAACACACCCTTAAGTATCCATAGTCTTAATGGGCCTTATGCAGAGTCATTCTGAGGCGTGATTAGTGCCATACTAAAGAGTTCAACTAACATATGATTCTTGCAGTAGTCAGGTCTTTAGTATGCCGCTAATCATATGTCAAAACAACTAAAGCGGAATATTGTTTGAACAACCCGACCGATCTCGATCAAAATTTCAACGTAGACGAGGTTCGGGCCTCGGGTGTTTTTCTATCATTTCACTTTGACGGTGGGGGAGGAGGAGTGAGAGATATATAAAAAGGATCGATATTAGTGTCGAATCCATATTTTTCGGGGTCACTGCGATGAACAGTGACACTTCCAATACCATTTAAATCCAAATTCAGCCCCACAACTTGGGAGAGGGGTATATATATATATATATATATATATATATATATATATATATATATATATATATATATATATATATATATATATATATATATATATATATATATAATGATTACGCTGCAGTAATCAAGGATATTATAAGATAGAGAAGCTGCCTATAAAATCTTGAAGCCATACGACACAGTTTCGCCACCCCTACTCTGCGCACTTCGCCCAATAAGATCGCAATGTTCTGAACAAACATTCATGGCGGAAAGGAAAGTAGTCAATCAAACGATGGCGGAAACGAGAGTAGCGAATCAGAGGTGCCGATGCTCGGTTGTTTTTTGGCTTCCATTGAGTAAATAGGATGAAGACACATATGGGCAGATCCTCTATTTTATAACATCCTTGTCAGTAATAGTAAAAAATAACTGACTAACGAAACATATTACTATTTTTCTTATTTTAACCCACTGAAGCGAGTAATGGGGGTAATTGACTCTAATTACGTATAATATGCCTCAAAACTACTATAGTTATCCAATATTTTAAGCAAAAGTGGTAGTTTTAGTCAAGGAATAACGTCAGAGATGGTTCCTATTCTTCGAACGCTCATTCTATAGGAAGAAAACTTTCTTGCTATCTCTTATCTCTTTCTCTCTCTCTCTCTGAGGACCCAATTCTAAAACCAGGCGTTGCATTGGACGAATAATGATTATGCATTATATTTGAAAATAAAGATCTGAGTAGAACATATAATGAAGAGCGATGCTTTCTGTGTTTCCTCTATCAATTCAGGCCCAACTGACATGCGGAAACCTTTCGGTCACTATCAAAAAGTAAGAACCGAATAGAATAAATGTTTAAAACAATGCCTTCAGCGTTGCCCTTGTCAATGTAAATAATTGAGTGAAATTAATTAAACATGAGCAATGCCGTAGAAGGTCCCCCTGCAAATTCTGGCACCAGCTGATATACACATTCTTGGTGGAACTTGGTCTTAAGTGCCATCGAAACTATCACAAATCAGATTAATAACCTCGACAACTATCCATTCGATACTGATCTTTGTCATTTTATTTTTCACCCTTTCTTACCTCACCAAGTCGATGGGGGCTGAGCTAAACTTAGACGGCATCGGGAGTGTCACTACTCATCTCAGCGATCCCTAAAATTATTGATTCGACATTAATATCGATTATTTTTTGAATTATTTTTATAGTCCTTCCCTTGGCACCCCTTAGGGGAGTCTCACCCCCACCGTACCTTTTTCCAGATTGTAAGTCATATGTGTATGACAACTTTTTTTTTTATGGATTTACATACAGAGTTTCATATTTCTAACGTGAAGAGCTATGAGATACTCCATTTTGTACATAGATTTTAAACACCTCTACCTTTGAAACCCTCTGCTACTGTCTTAGGATACAAGTCAGAAAGATCTATATAGCCTGTGGTTTCTTACAAATTATGGTTTCTTCGATAAAATTTATTTAAAGTATGTCGAGTCAACGGTGTAAATCTGTATTCCGGATAAATACACAAACATTCATTTTTATTTAGTAAGATTTCCACAACATGTATCTTTAAAACTGCACATAGCTTAAATTTCTAGCTAAACGCTAGAAAAAAATGAGTAAAGAATATTTTTCCCATCGTTTCCCAGGAAAAGGGCAATGAAGTTCAATCACTCTTGTTCTCGGAACAACAAGGGGCTTTCCAAACCAAACACACAGACAGTGACTGACTGGCGTCCGAAACCAAATGTCACCGACCTCTATCAAAATAAGGAAGTCGAAAGGATTCGGTAGCATTCTGCGAATCAAGGAAGGAAGGGAAGGAGGAAATGTACTTGAGAAGAAAATGACAGTATATGAAGTTCGAATAAGTATTTCAAATCCTGTATCCGTTGTTTTTAATAATCTATTGTCAGTGGACAAAGTAGAACGGTAGTAATCGTTTTATTTCTCAAAACAACCAGTCTTCTAATAATAGTGTATTTTTAAAAATCAAATATTGTATAATTGTATATACCATAAAGTCATGAGAAATTAGAGGCATTTTTATTTTTAAAAAATGAAATCTTTAAGTTTTACGTCCCACGTTTATACCAGTTAGGCTAAAGGAGATGATGATGATGATGAGAAATGAATGAAATGGTGGAATGAAGAAAGTGGGAGGAAACGGGAGAACCCCAAGGAAACCCACAAACACGGTGTTTGTCCACCACAAAGTTCACTTGACGCGAGCTGGCATTTGTATTTAGAAATGAATTTTACTGTTATTCTGAATTTCTACTTATGATATTTTACGACTTGTTATCTTGAGAAATAGGCCCCTAATCTTCGAAGCTGAGAAATTCAGTACCGGTATACGAATAAGAGTGATATTGGTAGAAATACACAATCTTTTTTTCTTTTTTTTAATCATTGGTATGTCTAAAGCAAATTTATAGAAAAATCTGACACCTATGCTATTTTCCCTATTCGATTTCTGCTTATAAGTCTACAAAGAAATGTCTCAATTAGAGATTACAAATCTAATTGTTGAATTTTTTGCACAAAAAGAAAACAAAATGTTTCGGTCAAATTTCTTAAGGAAATAAACGAAATTCCTAATTTCATTAGAAATAAAGTAACATACTATTTTTGCAGAAAAAATTGCCAATTATTAAGTTTTGCTGATGTTGCTTTGCTGTGAAGGGTGTGGGTAGAAGCAGACACATGTTAACGGACTCAGTGTGCAGCTAGCTGATACACAATGCATCTTGTCTTGAAGTGTGACAACGATTAAGCATTCTTATTTGCAGTGCCGTGCCGTGGAGCAAGAGCGAGCGGGGCGACGGCCCCGGGCGCAGAAGTAAGGGGAGCGCAAAATCCGGGAGGAAAAAAGGAAAGAAAAGAGAGAGGAAAAATTATTTGGAATATTTTAGATCAACAGAAATATTTTTCAATTTAATATTTAATTTGACCAGGGTCAATTTTAATCTTTAGGAAGTGGTCCTATGATGTTACTCATGTTCGGATAATGCACGTTCTGTGTACATATATATATAACGAAAGGAAAAAAGTAATTAAAAAAGTGTTCAAAATCAGGGAAAAGCAGGATTTATTTTTGAAAATTTTCTTACGCTTCGCGGCTGGTTTGTCGACCTCACTCATATGTACCGGGGTGCAGTCGTATACTCTCGCCCCGGGCGCTGATTTTCCACGGCATGGCCAGTGGCGGTTTTAGCGTGTAGGCATGGGCTACCCAAAAGTTTTCAAAAATATATAAACGCTAAAAGATACAATAAAGAGTACATATATTTCCACTCTTTATACTAAAGTAGATAATTATTTAACAAAACGCATCAACCAATGCTGTAAAAGTAATTTCCTACTGCCATTAATCTATCAAATGTGTATATGTGTATCCGTAAGCAAAGGAGCGGGCCTACACAAAATTAAAATCTTAAAGCCGTCCCTGTGCATGGCACTGCTTATTTGTCAATAATATCTATCAAAAGGACTAATTCAAAACAAAGTCTTGGCAACCACTGGTTGCACTGAACGCATTACGGTGGTTGACTCCACCTTAAACTGTAGGAATATGCATAATTTAGCGTTGGTGATGAATGGTAGCGCTAAACGAACAACTATAGCACCTGAACCAGGGCAGTGCCGTGGAGGGGGGGGCGAGCGGGGCGACGGCTCCGGGCGCCGAAGTAAGAGGGCGAAAAAATCGGGAGAAAAAGGGGCAAAAGAAAGGAAAAATTACTTGGAATATATGTATGGGGGCGCCGTCGTATACTCTCACTCTGGGCGCTGATTTTCCACGGCACGGTCCTGCCTTGAAGCATATATATTCCTCGATAGTGAAGTCCAATGATAACTTACAGATTCACTCTGAAACTTCAGTAAAATAAACTTTTCTTTTATTATTATTATTATTATTATTATTATTATTATTATTATTATTATTATTATTATTATTATTATTACGACTAGTTTCTGTTGATTTTGAGTTTAACGTCCCTTTTAGCAACGATGCTGTATGAGAGTTGGACCTACTGATTAACGTGCAATCCGAACCACATGAGCTCCCGCTGGGAATCGAATGCGGGTGTTCCACTAATAAGGCACGAACGCTAACCGCTTAACCACGAAAGAGTTGGACTAATTTCTATATAACGCGTTTTCATGAACATGAAAAAGCGATCAACTCCTTGTTATGTTATACTTTTACTGACACACGCTATTCAATTGAATTGATCAAAATTGAAACTGACATTTTTTAATTGCGTGCAGAGAATGTTCCGAGCAGTTAAACATCTGATTGCTGACATTTATATTATTATTATTATTATTATTTTTAAACATATATGGAATTCACTAGTCTATTGATAACCCTAATGTGAACAAAACTGCAATGCAGTTAACTTGCTGCTTGTTGCCTTATACTGTGTATTGGTGGACATAATGTATATTGCCATTTAAAATCTGCGTTGGTAATGAACTTAACAGGTATTCCATTGTTTTTAATAATGAAGCAGACAGTAGCACTCACGAGGAGTTCAACTTTAAGGTTTCTGTAGAACTTCCAGTTCTGCGGCAATCGATCGCTGATAGCCGCGCGTGGATAAAGCAGCGAGCGCAGAGTGTTGTGCTTTTTTCGCCACTTGCCGAGCCGACGAAACTTGGACTCAAATCCAAAATGGCTCGCCGAGGACCGACAGTTCTGCTAGGATACGAGGATGAGTGTATTTCAGAGAAACACAAACAGCTGGTGAATTATACAACAAGCAAAATAGGAGGAAAACCAGTAAGTTATTATTTTTTTTGGCACAAACTGATTTTTCTTATCAAATGTATCGGTATGTTGGACAGGTTGGTTGGCGGCGCGAATACAAAACTTAACCTTCAAATACAGTAAATACTGGATCTGCTGATTGGTGCATGCGCTTTTGTAATTTATTTAGAGAGCTGTATTATTTATAATTACGTTCATGTATCTATATATTATTTATGCCTTTTCAGAAAGGGGATTACTAAACAGCTGGCGGATCACAACGGGATTGTTAATAAAAAGGAATTTACAAATTCGTATTAACTATGCTGGAATGCGTTTATTGACATCCAGTGAAGCTTAGCTAGTTATTCAAAAAATATATTAAAATAAATGTGCGTTAGTTTAGGGCTTATAATATATATTTCATGGTTTGCGTCTGCATTGCTGCTGTTTATATCAATTAGAATTTGGCACAGATTGAGTATATCCAGAATACAAAATAGAAATTTTGTGAGGAAATTTGGAATATTGTCAAGAGAAAGATGTCTTGAAGAGTGAATTTTTGTTGACGCTTTAGAGTAAAACTTGTAAAGATGCAAGCATTAACACAAAACAGGGTCCATGTTCCGTTAACGGGGTCCAAAACTGACCTAACTTTATATTATGTAGTCAAACGAAAATCAATGGAAAGACGTGGAGAAATTGCAAATTTCGTATGGAAGAAATTACTGGACCCCCTTAAAGGAACATTGATCCAAAACAGTGTAAGGGGAAAAAATTACTAAAGTCGAACAACTGTATATTCTGTAAGCTTATCGAAAGTACCGTGAAGTACCATACCAGAAACTAATTGCCCCGTCGTCGCCATAGATCTCTGATATACACACCTGCTTCTGCTCACTTTAGCTTCAATTCTCCAATGGGTCATGAGACGAATTAAGAAAGAAATATGTACAGATTAAGAATAGGGAGATAAATTTGGGTGCTATCCTATTTTAGAGAGCCAAAGATGCTGGTTTACTTTTGTGCACACCGCACTTTGAAACATTTACAGGTAAGCTAAAATTCAGTAATTTTCCATGAAAAGACTTATTTATAAATAAGACATTTCTGTAGGTGATAGGATTAAATACAAAATAAGTCATTACTGCTTTATCGCCCGACCATATGAAAAACGACAAAAAAGGATATTATTTAGTTTTCTCATCTCAAATGCTTGGTTGTAACCCTGGCTCTCATAAAAACTACGTAGTGCATAAAACACGAACCAACTTGTTTTACATCGCTGCTAAAGAGCACGAATGCTATCTGAAGTCTGGGCATGAGGGGGCCCCAGTGTTAGCGAGGGGTTATATCCGTAGGGAGAAGGCGTATCCGCGACGGTGGGTATACTCATAAACGAGGATAGTGGAAAAAACACTTTTTATGTCAAAAAATGTATGGCTTGTGTTGCATAACTGTGTGGAAGATACTAAATACCATGTACTGCAAATACCAAAATGTACTGAATTAGGTTAGATGCGATTAGGTTTGGTTAGGTGTTCCTCTTTTGTGTAGTTTCGGTTCGTTTCCTATTTACGATAAACTGTTCGCCTGTTTAGTAGATGATGCCGTTCACACAATTTCAACAACTGACACTCTTTATTTTTGTACAACTCGATAAAACTCAAACACAATATGTGACAATCTTGTCATTTACGCACGTTTCCACATTGTCATTCCCATACATCATAACAGGTGTTCCTATCCGCCAAATGGTCCCTTCCGCCTCCACATATAGTGACGTTTACAGCATTAAGAAGAATTAATAACAACAAATATTTTCTTAATCTTCAACTATTCACCTTACCTGACTTTCACTCGTTTTGCCTTACAAACCGAAATAAATTCTCCACTTTATCTTGTAAATATTCTAAAATTGTTCCGGCGATACAGCAGTTAACCCCAAAATAATACACCTGTGTTTTATGTTCGCAAATGTAGGGTTACTAGTGTAAAAACAAATGGTTTATGATGGCTATCATAAGTGAATCTGTATGAAAAATGACTGTATTAGATACTGTTTTCCGCCGGACACAGTGTACACAAGCTGTATTTTGTGTTAACAGGTGGAGCACTAATAATATGATCCATGATAAGTGCTATTGAAATTCGCATCGTTCCCAAAACCCATTTGTTTTCACTATCCTTGATTACCCAGAGATACACCGTCACTGATGCGCCTGCTCCCCTCGGAAGCACCTGCTCTCTGCCGCTCGTCGCATTGCCCTAACTCAGTTAGATAGCATTCGTGCTTTTTAGTAGTCATTTAGCACAGGTTGGTTTGCCTTGCATCCGTACGCCATATTTATGCGCAAATCGTAAAAGGATTGTAAGTTTTCTACAATAACTTTCGATGGCCCCTTTGAATTTTATGTAGCCTTTTCCAATTGAGATATTTTTATGTCACCCAGCACAAATCATTTAGGGGACAATAAGAAGGAAATTAGTGGAAAAATTATAATTTTTCTACCCCACAGCGGAACATGCCGCGACCTGCGATGTGATCGCAGAAAATCTGCCGCGCCTCTGCAGAAAGAGTTGCCATGTAGCGTTATAATAAAAATATGATAGTATCATCGTGATTTTTTATTTTGGAATTCCTGCAGAAAATTTTTTACTTACAAAAGCTCATCGTAGAAAGACAAAGTTCTGCCATCGGTTTTTTCAGTAATTATTTCGAGTTGTGTGCCGAAAGTGAACCTGCATGGCCACAAATTTACAGAAAAAAAAATTGAATGCTATTTCAAAAGAGGAATAAGTAATCAAAATATATCGAGATCTTACCTGTGGCATCCGTAAAAGTGTTGAAAAATGTAATCCAATGGGTGCAGGTTTATTGTAAAGATGATACAGACTACTATAATATTATACTATAATTACTAATGGTCTTTTGAGTAATATCCCGATAATGTTTTCATTACTCGCAAATTTGTAACAACAAGTTAGTAACGTAAATTTCAGAATTTCATGGAAAATATTAACTTTTGAATACTTTTGTAGTTGCGCGTCATGAATTAGCGCATTGACTTAAGATACTTCGCTTCATTTATACTCTGTGGTTATTAACTATCGAATGGGCGAATTCGTGTATAATGGGTTCGACTTTCATTAGTGTATTTTTACGTAGATACGCATATCTCAGGTAAGAACTCGGTATCCGTGGATCCCTTCTGCACTATCCAAAGTGTATGATTTTCATCACGTAATGATCTATTAGGACCACATGAAGTGCGGAATTTATGGCATTAGTGTGTTGAGTTATGATCCGTAAAGTTGTGCGACACGTAAGCCATTTAGTAACATGAGGAACACGGTGGTTTCCGCTACCCTCTTTTATGTGCATACTTACCGTCACAGACGCGCCTGTTCCAACACAAGTCCGCAGCTTCGCTTTGACTGACGGTGTGAAAATAACTGTTAAGGCTCTCTAAAGTAAAGCTGAAATCAAGAGTACTGCTCTTCTATTTTGTGAAGAATGAATGAATTAAATCATGGATTAAGGTAAGCTTCTGTAAAATAAGATAGCACGTAGATTTGTGTAACAATAAACTTTCCATTTTTGGATTGAAATATTAGTTTCATGTCTTCCACTCTCTCTGTCTGTGCCCGAGATACACATGTGCACATGTGGTTGCTCACGTGGGTGCTCAGTGGTTCGGATCCCGCTCTAAGCTGCAGGTTCAGGACGCTAAACTTAGATCAAATCAAAAATCACTTTGATGCTTCATGCTGACATGAAACAGGTAAAGTTGAATAGCACCACCAGATATACTTGTTCAAAAGTTAACATGCTTCTATTAATGATCCTTTTTGGATACCTAGTTTCGTTACAAGTGTTCACCAACTCCGTATAGATGTATAATGTGCTTGCAAGCGTATGTGCGATACGTGAATAATATATCTGCAAACTTATATATCACTAAAACTCTCACTTGTGAGGAAAATACCAACCTATGCTAGATGGTTACTACAAGCTATCTTTTCATTACAATTGCATAGTAACGAACCACAGTTGTTAGCGCTGTTTATATGTTGATTTATGATTTATATGCTTTTCGTTTGGATAAACAAATTACTTAGGTATTACTGTTTGTTTCTATATTAACATATTTTACCCGTTATTTATTATTGTTTTTGAGTATTATTTAGTTTCTCCCCCAAATCATTTGGGAGTGATTACGGTTTGTTATTTGCAATTATGACGTAGTCGTGAGTATAAATACAGTGTGGGCGTATGGCATAAAAACTACAGTACATAAAACATGAACCAACTTGTGCTATGTGACTACTAACAAGCACGCATGCTATCTAACCAAGTCAGAACAGGAAACCAGCAGGGGGACCCGATCGGTAACGAAGGGATGTGTCCGTAGGGAGTAGGCGCGTCAGCGACGATGGGTGCATGGATAAACGAGATCGTTTACGACGACTTACTGTGCAAAGTCCACGAATTTGTAATATGCTTCCAAATTATCAGCCTAACACTACCTACGTACGTATATTCTGTCCTATTGTTAATACAGGGCGAAAAATTTTAAAGTCAGACGCACTCGCCAATCCAAACATGTTGGTCACCAGTATCTCTCACGAACAAATTATGAGACGTCTTTCTTCCACAGCCTTTGATTTGACAAGGAAAGAGATTACATCAGGTCATACAACCAGATATTAGATTCTGGATAATCAATTTTGAATTGGACAATTCATATAAATGTTGAGTTGTGCGAATTACAACGTTGTAAAAACTTCACCTTCCATGTCCGTTGTGAAGACTTCTCATATCGTCTTTTTTCTCACTCAATGACAATTATTTTCGTGCAAAACAGAAACTGCGTAGCCCTGTGTGTTTAGGCAGAAACCATTCCTACTGAATATGGGTCGCGAGCTATAAATTTCTATTCGCCAATTGCGACCTGGCGACCGTAAATTTTGTGCCCTGGTTAATGTGTACGTTAAAAAAATTGAAAAGTGATAATATACAAGCTTGGAAACCATTAAAAACGATTTTTGCCTGAAAATACGGTTTGTAGTTATGATAGTAATGGAGGAACAAAGTGCCAAAAACAGAAAGCTGGTGTCATTTGTACGCGAGTCAATAATAACACTGACTGGCAAGTTAAATATGTGAGTTTTAGTTCTTGATAGTGCAGATTTTTCTATTCCACACATACTATGCTACATGTCAGTTCACTCGCGCGAAGTTAATAGTTCTAGTAAATACCATGTCATAAATTTGAAAGATGACTCTTCACACTGAAACATGAAAAAAAAAAAATATGCGTATGAATTTTGTCGTAAACCACATAGTTTCCGAGCGAAAGGCTGCCGCTCTAAACAAAATTTAGAGCAGTATTTCTTGTGGAAACAAGCAGAAGCGCCAGACATTCTTGATTATCTAAAACTCGCACGGTGAATGCCCAAGAGATTTCCCATCAGAGTCATAGTGGCCTAGTATTGAAAAAGGAGAGTGTCTACCGGCACTTCGTCTTGTCACCGTCGAGGATACGAAGGATAAGTCTTATAACTGTGGTCAGTCAGTTAAGTGCTTACAACAGACGTAGGGAGAAATTCACTAAACTGTTAGATCCCCAGCCATTTGACTACACTATCCGTTACGGTCTTATCATCCCTAGCGGATGGGGGTCTACTATCATATGCAGTGACGCTGCTAGAGATTATAAGGCAAGTTCCCTTGGAAAACATAGCCCCAAATTACCGAATCCCACTGTGTGACCAAAATTTGGCAGAGTCCAACTCAAACCACCAACCTCAGGAAGGGGGGAAATGCTTGAATTTTGGATCCTGCCTACCTAGTTGTCTTTCAACCGGCGCCAAGAAATACCTCGCAGACGCCCGACCAACCACCTCCAGAATTCATTTCACGTCTTACTCGCCGATTTGGGAGGTATCCGAAGACTCCCTTCCCCATAAGGATAACAAGGTATCAGGCCTCATATGTATCTTATTTTACGGAAGAGGTACACCGTACATTACCAGTACCAATTTGTGGTATGGTTCATCCGTATCAGGCAGATATTTCTATTTGAGAAGCACCAATCACTTTCCCCCCGTAGATGCGGCTAAATAGCCTTTCTCACTGCCAACTAAGGTACCGTGGTGAGGTGTCAGGCACGCTCCTAGGTCAAATGGTTCGTGTCATTGACCCATTTAGGAGGCTTGCATGCCTCTTCTAACTCCTTGTTTTCTCCAGTACGGAATTCCATCTCCACTCGGACTCTATGAGGAAGAGCTGGGCATAGAAGGCGATGTTTTTATTTTCTCAAGACTGCGTTCGTTAGTTCAACAAGGAGCGTTTGACAAGTGGCCACCGCATATGGCTTGAGCCCTTTTCCTTTCTTAACACGAACTTAGGACCGATTATGGCCGAGTTAGTGGCTTAGTACATTAACTAACGTATTGGTCCTGATTTACTCCATTTTCACCTGGATGGTTGCAAAGATGTCTTACGTTTACTTTATGTCAAGCATACGCCACAAGCACTGAACAATTCGTGCAACATAAATAATCTGCATCTGCGAGATTCGTTGTATGTTTGTGTTGTCTCATAGTAGCTTCTATGTTATGCAACCACGCATAACATTTAAAACTCGACCACCATGTTACACCTTATTCCTGTTTCCTAGTGACATGTTCTTGCGTCCATGCTTACTTCGACTCACCTTTTACGTCAGAGACTTTCCCACGTTATAACTTATATATCAGAATCATATATATCAGAAAGGTAAACCGAACTTTTGTAGCGCTAAAAAGTCTTGTCTTCGTTGTCTATAGTTTTATTTTGCTGGAAAAAATTGCTATTCTTGTTTGTCTTTCCCTAACAGCTTCACATACTGCTTTACGCAGTACTACTTGTAAGTAAAAGTTAGTAGCTCTTAATGTTGCTTATTTTACCATTGTCACAGTACATGTTATTCTGTGAAATTCCTTCCCGTAAAATGGTCACATTTTAAGATTAAGCAAAATGGTTCTTAGTTTCTTATGCGTTTGTTCTATCTTTTACCTTTTTAGGATTGGCCGTTGAGTATTTCTCCATCTCTGCAATGCAGACTCTGTGGATTTACTCTTCCCTTGGTTTTGCAAATCTATGCACCGTTGGACAGCTCTTCTTATCACAGGACACTTTACTTATTTGGGTGTGTGAACCCAAATTGTTGGAATCAGAGCGAGAGGTTAGTATTTTAATCGTGTTGCTCTCCCATAGTACTTTTTTTTTCAGGCTTTATATACTTGATTTTTTATTTAACAAAAATGGGTAAAACGTTAGAAAACGCGAAAAACACATCTGAAAAAAGACGCAGGTTGCCAATATACACTTGAGTGCCGTGTTTCCCCGAAAATAACACCTAACCAGAAAATAAGCCTTATCATAATTTTTCAGATAAACCCTACCCCCAAAATATGCTCGAAACGGATTAGAAGATAACGATTTTGTGCGTCTTTTGGGAGAAAAAAAAAAAACACTTTGAGACAGGTGTGGGACATTTGCTTTTAGCCCATATGTATCTATGTATAGGGTGAGCACGAAAACAATTCTTCAGTTGAAAGGGGTTTAAATGTAATACATAAAGTTCTATTCTGCTCAAACTTTCTTACTAGTTACACAATCTCAAAAACTTTTTGGTGGTGTTGATTGGAATTACAAACACGCGATGTGCGCGCCATCTGTTAACGTGAGAATCGTCGAGACGATAATTCAGCTCCGGCCAAATCTTGTGAACCGTAAACGATGTAATGGAGTTTGTGGCTACACTGATGTGTTTCTCAAGAGCATTCAGAGTTGTGGGTGGTAGTGTAGGTTCATAGACTAGGTCCACTAGCTCTTCAAGAACGCGTGAGTGTAGCTGTAAACTCCATTACATCTGCTGCACTTCACAAGATTTGGCTGGAGCTGGATTATCGTGTCGATGGTTCTCGCATAACAGATGACGCGCATATCGCGTGTTTGTAATTCCAATCAATTCTACGAAAAACTTTTTGTAATTACGTAACTACTGCGAAAGCTTGGGCAAAATAGTATTTTTGATATTAAAAGTTCGTTTTCAATCAGCGGCTGTTTTTCTGCTCACTCTGTATATCTGTAAAGTGCATGTAACGATATTTGCTCACAATGTCCTCCAAGACCGCTGGACCGATTTTGATTACTTTTGACACTCGACTTGACCCTTGCCTAGCTTAGGTTTTTATCATGTTTTGTTAAACTGCATATCGTATGGGGGAGCATGGGGTTCAAAATTTATGCGAAAAATTTAGTATCTCACGGTGATCTCAACTTAGAAAGATGTTTAAATATAAACTAATTATTTGCTGAGCAAAACTATTTATTTTCATTAAAATTCAACACGTGTTACAGTTTCGCCAACTAACTCTTTGGCTTCATCAGACACTATGTGATACAGGATAACTGTACAATCGTATATACATGCAAAAGCTAAGATATCTTTCTTCTCTCAGTTATCCTGTATCACATAGTGTCTGATGAAGCCAAAGAGTTAGTTGGCGAAACCGTAACACGTGTTGAATTTTAATGAAAATAAATAGTTTTGCTCAGCAAATAATTATTTTATATTTAATTATAACAAAGCAAAGCTTCTATTTATGGGAAATATCACAGTTAGAAAGATGAAACTTTGTATATCAATTCTTCATTTACAATAGGCGGATCCGTGTCCAAGCGTTGTAAAAATTCTCGTTTTAAGGGGCAGGGAGATTGTATACATACAAAAATAAATGAAACTGTTTATTCGCGAACTACTACTAGACCCTCGATCGATGTTGATGATTGTTGGTGCATGAGAGAACCGTACTATAACCTAGGTTTCTATCATGTTATTGTAATTAAAAAGCATATCCTAAGGGGGGGGGGGAGTGAGAGGGAGTCAAAATTTATGCCAGAAATTGACTGTCATGATCCTCTTAACATTCAAACATGAAAATTGATATATGTACAAACTCTTCACTAAAATAATGAAACCCATGGTCCAGCATTTCTGGAAATTCACGTTTAAAAGTGAGGGGGGCGGGGGCAAAGGGAACATGTTGCGTATATATATATATAAAGATTAATGTAACGATCTCTGCCGTTGATTTCGATTTCCCCCGATTTTGATCATTTTTGGTACATGACTGGACCATAATCTACCTTGAACTTTGGTTATGTTACATTGGTAATATATTATGTTACATTGCATATCCTAAGGGGGGAAGCAGAAGTTTCAAAATTTATGCGAAAAATTGAGTATGTTATAATACTCTCAACTTAGGAAGATGAAACTTGATAAATACATTCTTAATTTAAAACAATAGGACCCGTCCCCAAGCGTTTTTCTAAAATTTCCGTTGAAGGAGTGGCAAAGGGGCATCTTCTATGTATATAAAATTAATGTAACGATGTTTGTCCACGATCTCCTAAGTGCGCCGATTTTGATAATTTTTAGTACAAGAGTGTACCTTGGCTTACTTATATTTTTTTTAGCACACTTCGGCAACGGGGTCAAGTATGAGAGGTATGATGTAAAAATATGTTTGACGGCTAACTTCTCTCAGTCCGCTAGACCGATTTTTGATGCATGAATGGATCTGGCATAACTTAGATTTTAGTTCATTTTCGGTAAGGGGACACACGTAAATAAATCGAAAACGACCGATATTACTGTCCAATCCATAATATTCGAGGTCCCTGAGATGAATAGTGACACTGCCAATACCGTTCAAATTCAAATTCATCTTCTATGAGTATCCTAAGAGGAGAATGATGTTCAAAGACTTAATATAAATATATTCTCCCCGTGCGAAGAACGGGCATTTCAGCTACTGCAAAAAATATGTTTGACGGCTAACTCCTATTAGCTACTGCACTGGTGATGCTTTTTGGTACATGAATAAATCCTGTTCAAACATAGGTTTTTTAACACATTTTCGGTAAGGGGGAGCGATTACATGTGGAATTAATCGAAAACAACCAATATTATTCCAATCCGTAGTACTGAACCATCCTGAAGTGAAAATAAGCTACGTTTGTATGTAGTGATTCGCATTCTAAAATTTGCCGATAGAATTACAGTAGATTCTTTGAAACACTTGATATTGTATTCGCAATATTTTAAACAAATAAAGTGAAATAGCAGTAATCGTTGAGTAATGCTTCAATAAGAAAAAGGAACTAGTAAATGTGTCGATTGATTTCCGTTCTCAACCTAAGTGCAAGGACCTAAAACTCACATTCTCGGTTCCACACAATACATTTGCTAGGTAAAGAAATCAAAGGCTGGTCTTTGTTTCACATTATTTTCATGTAAATACGTTTCCTTTCCCTTACTTATTCTTGACGTATCAAATGAGCATACGAAACCGTGGTGTGGCATAAACAATTCGTATTCTAGTAACAGAAAAGGCTGAATGTGGGCTGCGGTGACACAGTGATAGAGTGCTCGCCTCTGGTGCTGGGAGATCATTGGTTCGATCCCAGCTCTCGCCAAAGGGGTCTTTGTCGTGGATAAACGCCATATATGAGTGGGTTTTCTCGGGGTTCTCACATTTCGTTCATTATTGTCATTGCCATCTCCTTTAACTTCGAGGCATAATCCTTGGACGTTTAAGTAAAAAAAAAGAAAAAAAAAGAAAAATGTGAACACAGGATGGGCGGAAACTAAATTCTCGATCTTCCATTTGTTTCCAGCTGTTGGTCTAACTAATTGAGCTACCTGCGGCGTGGCCAGATTTTGTTGTTTTAGGACCCTCCTCGCTGGTCTAGTGGCTAGTGTATGTCTTTGGTACATGTGGTCCTAGATTCGATTCCCGGTGAAGAGCACAAAAAAAATTTAATTTAATAATCTTCTCTTTCGTTAGTCATACATCTCCTTTAGTCTAAAGAGCATAATAGTGGGATCTTAAAAAGAAAGAAAAAAAGTCATTTATTTCTTTCTTCTTTGTACCATATTGTCAGCAGTGTTAATGGTAAATGCCAAATATATTAAAACAGTGTTGGATAAAATATGAAAAATGTAAGGTAACCAAGGGGAGGCAAGATTTTCCACCGACATGAGTTCCACGTTTTTCTTTAATACACTCTTTGACAATTGCTAGGGATGAAACACATTTTCAGTCATAAGTTTTGAGAGCACGGCTCTTTGGCTATATCAGTAGATGGCACTAGTAAGTCATTGCATCCAAGATGAGAGGCAGCTGGGCTGTGGGAAGTTCCTGCTCACGAACAAACGCCAGACTGACTGACTGAATGATTCAGAAGGTTGCACGCAAAAGACACGGCCAAGCACGGCAGGCGCTGTTGTGAGTACAATACTGTAGTGCAAACTAATTGATTTGTTGGAAAATGATGCAAAAGGTTCATCTCAGTGATTATCGTGGAAGAGCTGTTGTTTGTTTTGAGGCCGGTCAAAGTGTTACAGAGGTTGCATGTGTGATGGGAGTAGTACAAAGCGTTATTTCCCGACTGAAGAAAGCTGCTGTGACCAGATGAATGGTTGTATGCATGGTGTACAACAGCTCGACAGAATATTTACATTGGCTAATTGACCAGAAGAAATAGACTTACCACTACTGCGCAAATTGCTAGTGAGTTTGCCGGAGCGTCAGTTGTTCGTGTGTTTCTCGGATACTTTCACGACGACCCAATAGTGTCAGGTTGTATGCGCGGAAGCTCTAAGTTTGTTTTAATATCCCCCACCCCCCGCTGTTCAGATTACAGTAGTGTATGGTACATCGTGATGGACGAGTCATGGTTCTATATGTCCAGTGATTCTGGCCATCAATTGGTGTATTGAAAACTAGGAATACGTTACCATTCACCGACATCCGTGAATTGGACAGGAATGATGGCACTCTTGCTATGGTATGGCCAGACATCGTGAAAATTAGACGAACACTACTGCACATTTGTGCAAGCGGAACGTAACCGGGGAACGGTATTGTAATGAAATCCTGACAGAATATGTTCGTCTTTTTCGTGGTGCAGTGGGCCCAGATTTCGTTTTCATGGACGACAACGCACGTCTACACAGAACTGCCAAGTTGAAGAAACCCTGGAGCGTGAGATTATTTACTGGCCACCGTATTCTCCTGATCTTGATCCCATTGAGCATACCTGGTATGTTCTTGGACGACGCGTTGCACAGAGGAATTCACCACTTTTGACCCCTCAGGTCCTGAAAACTGCCGTAGGGGAAGAATGGAACAACATACTCTTGAAACTCATGAATTCTCGTGGACAGGATGGCAAACACACATACAGTATGCATTGGTGTCCGAGGTGGTCATACGCCTTACTGATCTGCTCCGAATTCCTCTCTACTCATGACACCTGACATTTTATGTTATTACTCCATAGTGCTCTCCATGTGTTTGTTTGGTTTTTCAGGTTCTGTTCCTTTTCATGATGACCATTTCCTGTCATATTTTCGCAATATAGCGAGCATAATATTTGCACTCATATATTGATCACTTACTGCACCCTGACTTGTTATAATACATTATGGCTGAAAATTTGTTTCATTCCTAGCAATTATCAACCAGTATATATTAGCATACAATTTATTATAAAACATGTGTTTCTACCTAGTACCGGAAATGGTAGAAATCAACATTTTCCGGTTTCAACATTGATCTTCATAGAAATAAATGATAACAGATAGCGAGTAGCGGTTTTCTGAAATCGATTCAGCGTCTTCAAAAAACATCCCAATGCTATCTATAACAATCTACTGAAACCGAAAGTGGTTAAAATTTACTAGTACTTCCGGTTTCAATATTGGTTCACATAGGGCAAAAAAGATTTAAAAAATTATCGAAAAGTGTTTTTTGCAGTTGATTCAGTGACCCAAGAATAGGTTCCATCTCCTTTGTTAAACCTCTGTGTAAATCGGAAGTGATGGCAATCGGTGAATTCCGGTTTCAACGTTGATCACTATAGAAGAAGAACTGTAATAGATATCGACAAGCGATTTTCAACAACCGCTCAGCATCTGAAGAGAACATACCATCACCACACGCAACACTGTGCCAAAACTGAAAGTAGTTGAAATTTACTAGTACTGCCTGTTTCAATACTTATTTCCATAGGGCTAAGACGTTTCGAAGGGGTATCAAAAATCGTATTTTTTTACACAGATTTAGTGTCCTAACAGTGTTTTTTTTTTCGACTTTTATCTGTCTGTTTAAAATAGGGATGGGCAAAACAGTTTTTTATAAAAACCGAAAACCGGTTTCTATAAAAACCGAAACCCGAAAAACCGACATTTCGGTTTTCTCCAAAACCGGTTCGGCTTTTCACCGAAACTGATTTCGGTGAAAACTTTTCGAAAACACATAAAACTATTTCTGTGGAAATGGATTTGGATTCCGGAGAACAACGAAACACCATTCTGGTCAGAAATAGAACAAATTTTGAAAAAAAAAACGGAATCGATTTTGAAGAAAACCGAATCCGGATCAGGTGAAAAACCGAACCGGTTTTGGAGAAAACCGAAACCGGTTCCGGCGAAAAACCTGTTTTTGGGCCCACCACTAGTTTAAAACCGAAAGTTGTGAACATTTTTTTTTTGTTACACTGATCACATAACGATTAAAACGGAAATAGATAGCGATAAAAAGTTTCTTTGATAAAGTTTCAGTACTGCAAGAATATGTTTGATCTCTGATTTGAGTCCTTTATTGCAACCGAAAGTGATAGATATCAATTAGAACTTTGTTTCAATGTTAAGCTCCACAGAGCCAAAACACTAAGAGATACCGAGTAATGGATTATTGATATGGATTCAGCACCTGGAGAACAGAATCTATCTTTCATCTTAATTCCTCTGTTGCAACCTATAGTTCTAGATGTACTACTTCAAGTTTGAGTATTGAATTCGAATAGTTTGGAAGTTACCGTAGTTTTACCCTGTGAAAGCAAATTCGCTTGCCGATGTTTAGTATTGATGTCAGACTTCCATATTAGGTGCAATAAACAATTGACAATGTTCAATACCGGTAAACAATATTTAATAATTGTAGGTCGTTTGTAACTATTACTTGCACCGCAGGTGGTGTGGCAAGGAAAATTACAACTATTCGAGGGAAATTTGTCAGCAGCGATTTTTCATTTACTTTGATTCGATTTCAGTTAAACGTCCCTTTCAGTAGCGAGGCTATATAAGATATGGACCTACAGCTTAAAATGGAAACCTAACCACATGAGCTCCCGCTGGGAATCGAACCCGTCTCCCACGCCAAAGCTGAATACTCTAACTAGTTCGTCACGAAGCAGCTCAGGTGCGAAATTAAATTACGCAGAATAATAGTTTCCGAGGGTGAGGTATTGCCAGTGATTGCAGGCATGCAACATATATATCAATAAACTTGTCTAGACGAAAGAAAACGGTTGGTAGCGGAATTAGTCACTTTCGGCCAACTACTTCCGGTACAAACCTAATACAGTTTCCACGGATGGAGTGTTTCCAGCGACATGCAACATATACATCAATCAACTCGACTTAGGAGAGTGGTCGATGCCAAAATCTGTCACTTCCGGTACACGGTACCTAATAGTTTCCGGGAATGGGATATTTCCAGCGATTTCAAGCATGCAATATATATATATATATATATATATATATATATATATATATATATATGTCAATCAACTCGTGTTAATGAAAGAAAGCAAACGGTACTGAAATTGGTCCTTTCGGTATACAATACCTAACACTTTACAGGGATGCGGTATTTTCAACGACTTCACGCATGCAATATATATATCAATCAATTCGTATTGACGGAAGAAAGCAATCTGTACGGGTACTGGTCATTTCCATCACAGTGTGCCTAATAATTTTCCGTGGATGTGGTATTTACAAGAATTATACACATGCAACATATATATCAAATAAACTCGTCTTGACAAAGGAAAGCTGTCGGTACCAAAATATATCACTTTCTGACAACTACTTCCGGTACTTAATACATTTTTCAGAAGTAGGGTGTTTCTAGAAATACCTGGTATTCAACAGATGTATCAATCAACTCTTGTTGACGAAAGAACGCAAACGATACTGGAATCGGTCACTTCCGGTACATAGTACCTAACAGTTTCAGGTGATGGTATTTTCAACGATTTCATACATATCAATCATATACATAACATATACATATCAATCAACTCGTCTTAACAAAAGAAAGCGACTGATACCGGGATTGGTAACTTTCAGCCAACCACTTTCAGTATACGGTACCTAACGCTACCGGAGTGGGGTGTTAACCAGCAATTGCACACTTGCAACATGTATATCAATCAACTTGTCTCAATGGAAGAAAGCGATTTATAACTTCCACGTAGTAACTTTAAGTAACACGTATACACTACAGTTTCCGAGGATGAGGTGTTTCTAGTGATTGGAAACATACATCGCACATATATATCAATTAACTCATCTTGACACTCCTATCCCGGAAACTGTTAAACTTGTACCGAAGGTGGTTGACCGGAAGTTACTAATTTCTGTTACGATTGATTTCTTTTGTCAACACAAATTAATTGATATATACATTGCATGTGTGCAATTGCTGGAAATACCCTTCCCCGGATAATGTATTAGGTACCTCGTACCTGAAGTGACCGATTCCGGTACCGATCGCTTACCTTCTTGAAGACGAGTTGAAATATATATTGCATGTGTGTAATTGTTTTAAACACCACATTTCCGGAAACTATATTAGATACCTTGTATCGAAGGTAGTAGACCGAAAGTAACCAATTCAGGTACCGATCACTTTCTTTCTCCAAGACGAGTTGTAACTATATATATGTTACATATTTGCAATCGCTAGAAATATCTCATTCCTTAAACTGTATTAAGTACCATGTAGCGGAAGTGCCTGGCCGGAAATGACAATTTCGGTACCGATCACTTTTCTTCGTCAAGACGATCGTATATATTGCATGTGTGCAATCGTTCGAATTACCCCATCCTACAAAATTGTATTAAGTACCGTGTATCGGAAGTGACCAATTACGATACCGATCGCTTTATTTTGTCAAGATAAGTTGATTGATATATATGTTGCATGTGTGCAATCGCTGGATATACTCCACACCCGGAAACTGTATTATTCCCAATTACCCCCTAATTTTAAGACTTTCGATAGGGTATGTTTTGCTAATCGCTGCAGTCGTTGTTTTACTCAGCAGTTGTTTTACCATTCGATGTTTTGTTCGTAAATTGTGTGCATGACTAGCATATAGAGTCCTTTCGAGCGGGATATAACTATAAACTTAATATCAAAAAACTGCCTTTCCCCGCTTTCGTCCCAGAGTGGCAAAGGGATTTTCGTTATCCAGCATTTCATATAAGTACCTTATTTCAAATATGTAAAATAGTAACTGCAAGTGGACAACATAATATGCACACGTCTTCTTGTCTTCAATTTTAATTGCTGACTTCCATTGCAATTAACAATTAAATGTTTCAATTGCACTTTTGCGATGGACAATCAACGAGTATAAGTTTTAATTCCCTGGTGACCAATTAACAATTGACGTAAATTTAATTGCAAATTTTTTGATTGAAATCAATTGCAATTGATTTTATTTGATTTTGCCCAGCTCTGATTTCTCCCCACTTCCAAATTTTCCAAATTATGTTAGCGACAACAATGAAACTTCCACGTTGCTGCTAAATATCTATGTAATGGGTGAAGCTTAACCAAACCTATATCTGCTGAATATTTGCCATGTTGTACCGTTACCTGTGTTAAATTTAAAAATAATTGTTAATAATTCCAGATGTTAATAAAGATATCCTATCTCATTATTTCCTCATTTTCCTTTCCCCCCTTTTTATAGTCTTTGGCACAAAGTTTTGTTCATAATATTATCTCACCTTTATCAAGATCTTCCTTATGTAAATTTAATATAGGATTTTTTGTCCGTATACAATGTGATATTATATTCTGAAAAGATATGTGCTGAGAAAAGCAGTAACTTTTTACCGAAATGTTCACTTTTAGATAGCTTCGGGTGCTTTGATGGTGTTTTTTAATAAGTATGACTATTCCTTGTTTTGGTCCTAAATTTGTGTAGAATAATATTTTATTTTGATAAATTACTGAAAAACAATACTCTCGCACTACTACAAACATAAATTTGAAAAAAGTTCAATGCTTAGTTTTTTACTTACGAATTAGCCGTAAATTTATGGTATATCCTACTGTTTTAACTAGACTGCTTTAATCCAGGTTTAATTTTGTTTCCTTCGTTCTAATAAAGTAAGATTTTTGGACAAATCTTTCTGAAAGTGACGAAGTTCTATGTAGAATGTTTACCTTCGTAATAGAAAGTTTTGGTTCATGTAGGTGTTTTGATAATCCAAAATAACTCCGATCAGCTAATTCCTTGTCCTTAGCGTTCCATATGTTCTTTTATTCTAGTGTCTATTTCTTTTTTATCATGTTTATATTTGATCAGATAGTTTACAATCGTAGATAACTTTATATATACTCGAATATACTTTGCCATTTACAAAGGGATACGGACAAAATCTCGCGGCCGAAACATCGCCGGCCAAAACCTCGCGGACCACAAAACCTCGCGGCCCAAAATCTCGCCGAGCCGAAACCTCGCCTGGGCAAAACCTCGCGGGACAAAATCTCGCCGGGACAAATCCTTGCCACCCAAAACATCGCGTGGCCAAAACCTCGCCGCCAAATCCTCGTGGGCCAAAATCTCGCCTGCAGCTTAATAAAAATTCAGTGTAGTATAACAATATCTGCTGGTTTTTTTATAAGTAAAAAGAAAAAAAAGGAAGGAAGAGCTTGGTGTGGTGAGAGTAGGGGCGCCGAATTCTACTTCGCCCCAGGCGCCGAAATCTCTAGCTACGGCTCTGTATATATATATATATATCCCACTCCCCCTCCCTTTTGTTGTGCCGACAAAGTGAAATTATAAAGGACATCCTAGGCTCGAACCTCATCTATGTTGAAAATTTGATTGAGATCGGTAGGATGGCTCAAGAGGTATAATGTAACAAACATGGTCATTTAATTTTTATATATATAGAGATTTCCAAAGCATTCATTAGAATTTTTCTTGTCATTATTTTAATGTAATTATGTTTTATTAATAAATATATACATATAGTAATATATAGAACATTCTACATTGAAGAAATCGTCGTGAAGAGGTTTTATCCTGACGACATTTCTTCCTAGGCGACACTTACGTCTCGCTTAATTTAGACCAGGCGAGATTCTTTGTCGCGAGATCATTACAACGAGGTTTTGGTCAGGCGAGATTTTGTGTATGGCGATATTTTGGGGCGCGAGGTTTTGGCCCGGCGAGATTTTCGTCTGCGAGGTTTTGGGTGGCGAGGTTTTGGCCAGGCGAGGTTTTGTACCCAAATCATTTACAAAATAACTTTCATACCAAGTACGAGGCGTGTCCGAAAAGTAAGTATCGTTTCGTTTGAATACCACTGCAGCGCTGCTGTCGGCGCTCCGCGCTAGTTTCACTGCTTCATTGCCTCTCTGCTGACCCCAGTACGGTTGAGTGTTGCGACTATACTGTGTCCTGTGATCGTTTATAATGTTTAAAACAATTGCTGAACCCACTAACTGTGGGATTCGTTTTTTTCTTAATAATGCAAGGAACGTTACATCGTTCGAAATTCATCGTCAAATTGCAGAGATTTGCGATAAACGTGCAATGAGTGATGGAATGGTGCAAAAGTGAGTGAGGCAGTTTAATGAAGGGAGGGCAAATGTCCATGACAAACTAGGAAGTGGGCAGCCTTCTGTTGTGACTGATGAGTTAGTGAGGAAAGTGGGTGAAAAAATTAGTGAGAATAGACGGTGCAGTCTGACGGCCTCGACCTGGCGCCGTCTGACTTCCATTTGTTCGTGCATGTGAAGCGCGAGTTCGGCGGTAAGCGCTTTGAAAGTGACGACGACGCAAAAACCGCTGTGGAATTATGTAATTATGGTTGTTGTCACTGGCGGGATGTTTCTTTGAGGAAGGTTTGAACAAGTTGGTTACCACCTATGACAAGTGTTTGAACATTGATGGAAACTAGGTCGAAAAAGAGTTTAAGGCGTACTCTTTCATGTAAAACTAGTTTGGCGTGAACAAACCGGTTTTAGTATTTTTTTCAAAACGGCACTTACTTTTCGTGCACGCCTCGTATAAGGAAGAAAATAAACCACTACTCAACAAAAAAAAGGGAAGTACTTTATTTAATCATTTATGCATAATAGGGTATATTTAATATGTAACATTTTACTCTATAAATCTAGAGATTATTTTCACAATGTGTTTGATACGATTGTTTTCTTTTATTATACTTAAAGTTGGGTGTGTATAAGAAGTCAGACCTTGGAATCTACTAAAGGTTCATGTGAGCAGAAAGATGTTGGCTGTGTAGCCACCACCGATTGGTGTGACGACGCCAACGACTGGGGCAGTGAGGATGAGGAAGAGAATGGAAATATTATCCAGCGACGGAATCTTAGTGTTGATACCGATGACCCGGATGATGAATGTGTTGGTAACTTTGGAACCAATCGCATTGAGTCCTGCTACAATGACGATGATAGTGACATAGCAGTGCAGTTGCAGAATCTGGCTGTGGAAGACCCAAACGCCAATTCGGCCGGAGCAGTTGGCCAATTACATTCGCCGGTGGCCACCGCTGAAATTGAAGGTGATGAAAGTGAGGTAGTATGTATTGATACACCAACTTCTACGCAAGTGGACGTGATCGCTTTATTCCAAGAAGTGGTCAGTCGCCCAGAGAACTTAGAACCAGTTTTTGAGCCACGTTTTATCAGTGTGGCGGAAGAGGTAGTGAGTGACGGTATTTTACTGTCTGAACACGAAAGAGACTTGTTGCAAGAATATCAACAGAAGGAAGGCGTTACTTACCAGGAACTGACGCAGCGAGCACCAATGTCTGATGGAGGAAAAGGTGATGCCATTACCTTGGAAAAGTATGAACGTGGTGTCCCACCCCATGGAGATGCCATGTTTCATCATTTTGTTTCACGCATCCAGCAGAATCCAGGCCAGATAGTCAGGTGAGTATGTAACCAATTTGAAATGAAGTTAATTTCATTTTTGATATTTCGTTAAAATATGCATTTCTACGCCGTTTTCTACTAAAAATCAAAATTTGTCTACCTAAGTAGTTTGTCGTGGCGTTTGAAAAAGCTGCAGTATTTCGTTGACTTTATTTATGTCAGCTTTGACAAGTATGTTATTACTTCGGGATTATTTCTTGAACTGTTACTTATTCCTTACTTATTTTAATTCCAGTATGCAAGAAAGAAATATCTTTATCATTTAAAAACAAATTAAATCGCCGTATTTACGCGAATCTAAGACACCCTCAAATGTAAGACGCACCTACAATTTTTGAAGGAAAAATTGGAAATAAAAAAATCTTCGAATGTAAGACGCACCCTTGACGAAAATGAAAAAAACCTACACTGCATTGATTTTAAAAACTGAAAAAATTAATAAGCATAGGAAAACAAATAATGTTATGGGAAAATAAAGAAACATTGAATATACTGCTGGAATTTACGATATATTCATGTGCATCTGCTGGTACTTTTTTTCCCTAATGTAATTACGATATAACACTTGCTTGCGTCAGTTTTATAGTGACCCATTATCGATATCATATTATACCAATATGTACACATGCACACACCGGGAGAAGACACCAGCCACGGTTTGTGGGAGGAGAAGGAACAATCTTGGCTGTCGTAAATTCACAAGAGAATGATTCATCTCTTTCATTTGCCACTGGTTTGCGGGCTAATTTTAAGGGGTTTTTATTTCGTGTAAAATGTGGGATTTTAGTTCCGCATTCTGTTCGTAAACACAAAATACACATTCTTTACAGAATCGTGACTAACGGGATTAGCAATTTTTGACAAAACTCCATCTAATCTGGTCGAAATTTGCATAACTTAAATCTTAAGGCGTACCTTGATTTTGGAGGGGGGGGGGGGAGACAAAAAATGCGTCTTGGAATCGCGTAAATACAGTAATTTGTAAGGCTGTTCGTTTCTGAAATGAGGTAACGTAACTATAGAACAATATACACTGAATATAGACAGGCTGCCATTTATGTTAAAGTGGTTCCAGTATTTAAACAAGTATGGCAGCCACCATTTATTCAGTGTATTCCTGTAGTTAAGTTACGTCATTTCAGAAACGGACAGACGTACTATTAATATAGTTTTGGCAAGTGCTAAAAGTATGTTTCTCCTGCAGACCAGAAGAAAAATATAGAATAAATAGCAGTTCAAGAGACAATCTCAAAGTAATAGCATGTTAGTGAAATGTGATAGGAATAAAGTCAACGAAATATTGCAGCTTTTTCAAACGCCGTCATGCACCACTCACGTAAACAAATTCTAACTTTTAATTCCATTTTGTGGTGATATCTGTTATCCTAATGTAGTGTACGTTTTAGTTATGAGATTTTCTGATTAACCATTACAGCTCCTGAGAACATGAAAAGGTAGCAAGAAGAAGGAAGTTGCGAGGTAACATTTTTAAAATATAAATGTTGATACATAGATGTACGTGAGTACTGCTTTCCGTAAACCTACAATATTATTTTGTAAATGAAACATCATGCATCAGTATTTACTCGTGTGAAACTTATAAGCTCCTTCTTTGCTATGTGGATAGCGTACTCGCTTTTGGCGTGGAGATTCGGGTTCGATTTCTGACGGGAGCTCATGTGGTTCGGATCCCACGTTAATCTGTAAGTCCACGTCTCATATATTATTTATTTATTTATTTATTTTATTTATTTATAATTTTTATTTTATCTCTTATTTGTTTATTTTATTTTATTTATTTATAATAGGTTTCAGATACAGCACTAGGCCAATTTACACTGAAACATTTTAACAATTATGTAACATAACAATAGAATAACAATTTGAAATCAAGATGGTACAGTACAATTGCAACATTACAAAGATAGTTTATTTATAGATGATCTGAAGGTATGCTCATTTGAAAAAACGTCTACAGTTTCTGGTAACTTATTATACGTGCTAACAATTCGGTTTAGAAGGGACCTTTGGACAATATTAACTCTCGCAGCTCGAGTGTAAAAGAGATCACTAGACCGTGTTGTTCTAGCGGGTACGCCAAAATTGATTATTTCAAGCATAATAATAAAGTAACGTACAAATCGGTCATCATGTGATCGCTTTTAATTGCATGAGCTCAACCAATCTGTACTCAAATTCCCCATTACCTTACAGAAGTTCGGAAGTTGCACTGGTTCGGAGGTTGCACCACACCTAAGAAGATTAATTTCTGCGTCGTATTGTCGCGATTGATGAAATCTGGACACAGGCGTACAAGCTTGAATTAAAGGATTAACCGAACGAACTGCGGTACTAAGGACAATTATGTATAATAATAATAATAATAATAATAATCAGTAGAAAGTAGGGTGAATGTGATTAGTGGTTGTGATATACAATCAAGAGGGCAGCGAATTGCCGACGATTCCTCGAGTCTCATGTGCATCGAGTTGTGCTTTGCAAACATTCAAACTTCCTAAAAATCACGCTACCTTGCGTTTTGCATAATCTATTTGTCACGTTCCGTAGAAAGTGACCCAATATAGGAACTGAAATTGGAAAGTTTTGGAATATCTTCATATACGCGAGACTGTACTGGCTTGTGTGTACGATGGAGTGAACTCCTTCGAGGCGTGAGTTCCCAGAATTCCATTCGTCTTACACACCACCGAGATCACCAGAAACAACCTTGCCAACTCCATACGACAACTGCCACGGAACT
Organism: Thermobia domestica; assembly: GCF_964235325.1. Lineage (NCBI taxonomy): Eukaryota > Metazoa > Arthropoda > Insecta > Zygentoma > Lepismatidae > Thermobia > Thermobia domestica. The sequence continues at coordinate 297,680,408 of NC_137457.1, read as the reverse complement.
GGGGAACAGTACAAGGGAACTTAAGAGGTGATATCGAAGGACTGTGATATGATTCTATATGTATATTTAGCAACATGCCTGTACTGAGTTCCTACCCACGACTTTATTTACAGCCCATGTATTTCAGTGATAACTGCAGTGTAGCGTGATCTACGATTTTTTTTTTAAAATTTATTATTAAGAAATGGGAGCGAGAATATTTTGTGAGGTGGCTCGTATATTTAATTTGTATGTGAGGCGTTCCGGGTTGTAAGGAAGAACTCAATAAAAGTTATGTACAATCTGAACGCTCGGAAATTACATTTGAGATATTCGAATACTAATTCCAAACTGCTCTGTGACAACTAGTTCTCGTGCTTATATGCATAGTTTGTGTAAGTTGTCCCTCTTCCCTTTAGGAAATACAGTTTCAAAATAAATGGACGATTATTTTGACCATTCAAAGTAATTTTCAGTAAACAAGCCTTTCTAGCTAGTCGTCTTCTCATCTGCAAATAAGAACACAATCTATATATATAAAAGAGAACGTACAAAATCCTTTGTCCGCTCATCACGCTAATACGGCTGAACCAATTTCTTTCATTTTTGGGGGGTTGTTAGGATTTGGACCCTAGATGGTTTTTATCATATCACTTTAATTTTTAATTACCAGTGTCTTGAGATAATTGACCATTCAGGTGTCCATACGTACAAATCCTTTGTTATTAGTTCATCATAGGTAAAAATAAACGTATTTATATGCAACCCGCATGACCGTGTGACTCGGCGGGTTAACATAAATTACAGGCGCTATAATGTTAACATCTACTGCAATTTGAAAGCGAAAAAGTAAAAATTATCTAAGTAACAAAGTTTATTGCGTTCCGGGGTGACCGCAGCGAAGCGGGGTGAACGCTGCTAGTATTTGATAAGAAATTGTTTATGAGTAATAAGAAGAAAATGTAACATTCTGTTCTTAAGGCTGTTGCTATCTTTTTGTTAAGTCGAGTTTTCCCTTATCTAATAACATTGGAACTTTTTTCGAATTTTTCTCAGTAAGCAATGAACAAATCCCTACAAAAATTTGCATGGAGTCAGGTCAATAATAAAGGATTCCTTATATGAGCTTATAATTTTACTAAAAGCCTCCATTATTCATTTCCCCCCTTTTTTTTTTTTTTCATGTGAAGATTCGCAACAACGCATTGACGACACTCGGTTCTCTTTCTAGCAGGTTCCGGAGGGTTGCTTTGAGGTTGAACATTGTCCACAGCTGTGAGGAAACCCTTTTCAAGAATGACATATTTATGGCATTTCAGTGAGGAGGCATTAGAGTACGTTTTCTTTCCTGAAAGCAGAAAGAAAAGAAATAAAAACAATGAGAACAAATCCATTCTTCTTTTACATTAGCTTTTTCCCCGTTCATGGATAGACAGTTGTAAGCAATTAAAAGCGAACTGTCTCTATTGAATAAAGATAATTTTAATGTATACCAAAGCGAATATCACTTTATTATTATTATAACTTTTTTTCGAAACATGAATAGATATAACTTTCTTGATTCGAAATAATAGCATGCTAATAACCTTGTAACTTGCCCAGTCTATCTATATATGAGGTATTTATTAGTGAACTTTTAAAGTGGTAAAAGAAAAATTACTTCTATAGTAACGTATCTTGCTAGACAAACTATTTACATTTTATTTATTCGTTATATTTTATTGCATTTATTTACTTTATTTTATTCATTTTATTTATTATATTTCAATTTACAATAAATTGCAGGTTTTTAACAACGAATAGTGCTCAAAATAGTACAAAATAAAACCTATTACCATTCAACTTTAGATTTAGATCAAACAATAATGAACGATACCGTCAATATATATTGTATACATTTATTTTTTTATACTTTTATATTGTTTGCATTTTTTTATAAGCTGTTCAGCTTAGACTTATCCGAAGCCCAAATTTTCATCCAAACTTCCTATCAGCTTTCGGCTCCAACAAGTAGGAAAATAGCGAAGCTCCCTTCAAACTCAGTGAGACAAAAGGACTTCAAAAGACTGAGCCTCTTTGTACCATGCAGCCAATCACCGACATTCCCTCCAGTTCACTGGAGTCTGGCTATTGTTTGTTAAAAATTTTACTCATTCTTCACTTAGAAGAAAAGCTGTATAGAGCAACTGGATTTTCGTGCAGTAGATAGTTTAGTTGATTTTTAATTGATAGTTTATTTTATTTGATGTTGGAAGATGAATTCTGAGGAAGAAAAAATATCAAGAAGAAAGTGGAAAGCGACATACTCGATTCTTCCATTGAAGAAATCCCGCTCAAGTGGAAATCTTCAACGCCATCAGCCCCATTGGTAAAATCATTACTATACTCTCCTGGTTATTCAAATCTTGCAATCAACTGGGGAAAAGAACATGAAAAAGTGCAGCCGAGAAGTATGAAGACAAATATGGGTTAAAAGTGAATCCTTGTGGCTTATTTATAGATATTGATCACCCCTTTCTTGCAGTATCTCCTGATGGCATAGTTCGCCAAGAGGGAAAGGAAGATTATATTATTGAGGTAAAATGTCCTTTTAAAGGTCGTTGTTGCCAATCAAGTGCTGAAGCCTGTAAATCGATCAAAGGGTTTCCATTGAAGCTTACAAGTGACAACAATTTTATCCTTCCTTCGTCCCATCCATATTACCACCAAGTACAAACACAGCTTCAATGTGCGAATGTGAATCGCTGTGACTATATAGTACTCATAGAAAATGACTTGGAAGTTTTGTCCATCTACCGAGATCGAAAGTTTATGTCATCGATAATTCCGAAACTAGAGTCATTTTATATGACATGCTTGTTGCCTGAAATTGTAGATTCTCGAGCTCAGAGGTCACTACCCTTACGAGAACACGCGTGCATTTTAAATAGGAACTAACAAGAAAAACACGGAAAAACAACTCATGGGGAAAAACAATGAACCCTGTCCTTTTTAGTGCATCCACATTTTTCATTGCTTTCCTTCTCGGTAACATATTGTTCCAATATAATCACACATGAGAATAAAAAAATCGCTAAAGTTAATTCGTTTACGTGAAAAAATGTACAAATATTTTATTATCGATTATGTGTATTTCCTAAGTATTATTATTATTATTTCACACAGGAGATTGATCTGGTATCACAGCCGTCTGTTAATTTATATTTGTATAACCAATCACTAAATCTAAGACTGAAATACAGGAGATGCAAGAGGCACCTTGCTAGGTTTGAAAGTAACCACAGAAACTTCCAATAAGACTGGACGAATATACTAAAAGCAATAGGTTCAGCAGAGAAAATAAAGAGCGCCCACTCTTCCTGAGTGCCAACGTGCCTGAACATGCAAGGACAGGATTTTTATCAGAGGGAATCTTCAAACTCCTCCCACGATGCAAGTGCCTCAACCCATATGGAGATATGTCGAAAAATAAAATAATATATGTACTATCTGTTGGCTGTATAAAATAATATGCACGTTTTACTTTTCCTTTTGTGATCACTTCTTTAATGGACACATACAAAGAATTTTAATAGATATTGCCTAGTATAAATAGTGTTATCCTTTAATTGTATGGTATTCTTGCATAGTATATAGTATTGCACAGTGTTATTCTTTAGACAGGAGCTCCTCTGACACACGACGACAAAGTTCTCGTACCGAAGGAATAGGTCCACAGTAAATACTCAAAGCTGGGATTGACAACTTTTAAGCGGTACGACATGTCTCTATTGTGACGTTTGGTAAGAATGTTCTTTGTTTTCTTTTTTTTTTATTAGTAAACAATAGCTCAGTTCCATATTAATATTTAACCCTTTTCTGTTACAATTCTTTTCAACTACTCGCACTGAAATAAGAGATTTTTGTTTTTCTACTAGGTACTGCCGAGATGGTACGTCACCGTTGTTATTGTATCCGCTTCGCGAACTGCCAACGAGGTGCCATCATTGTGGAGGAGACGTCGTGTTTGAAATGCAGATTTTGCCATCGTTAGTCGCCAAGTTGAAATTGACAGGCGTGGAGGGAACTCATTTAGAATTTGGAACAGTGTTGGTATTCGCGTGCAAGAGAAGTTGTTGGAGCTCCGGGGACAACTGGAGAGAGGAACGAGTCGTTGTACAAGCTGAACGGATATAAATTTTAAAAAGAATAACAAATAAAAAAAAAAGGTATTTATCAATATAGATAGTCATGTAAGTAATTTTTTTGAGAGCAAACAAGAAAATTAAATTTACATCTATTTTAGAAGTATTGATTGGATGTTGTTGTTGAATATCCAAAGATGATCTTGTTCGGAAAGAAACTATGAGCAACCTGTATCGTTCAGATTGCTGCTTTCTTTTCTTCTTTATCTTTCATACTCACATGATTCCACTTTAATTCTTATAGTTGGTTAATCGTAAAAATCCCTTTTTCATATCTTTACGAGGGACGATGTAATTGTCATAGACTGCAGAGGGTGTATCAGTACCTATTTTAAACTATTAGGGTCTGTTTCCAGAGTGAAGCAAGTTATGTGTAGAAATTCATGTCGGTAGTAGAAGCGTTGTTTTATTCCTAAGTAAATGTATAATGTAAGAAGTCCGAAGATTCATCTCCGCAGAATCACAAAAACATTGTGGGTAAACCAATCTAGACAAGAGTATTTTATTTTTGACATTTTTTCTAAGGTTTTTGGATTACTCATTTTCTCCGTATGATTTCTAATTTCGTCGTTTATGCGCTATATCTGGAAATGTTAGGAGTCTTCCCTATAATAAGGACTGGTGGATAACCTCAGGAAGGTTATTTGTTCCTAGTTGTAATGTAGGTTGCATCATCTTTGTGTTCTCGTTAAAGAGATGTTTGATTTTTATTCTGTACTAGTAGTAGTGGACGCATACCAAAGTATAAATAAGTCTTAAATTCCTTCTTAAATAATGCGGTTTTCTTTTAAAATACTAATAATGATACTCTTCAAATCTTTTCTAAAACAATTTGATCGTTTCGTTGCTAACTATTAGGAGTGGCATTCATTAGTTCCTCCTGTGTTGTTTCCTTCCATCTATTAAGAAGTAGCTAATTTAAATTTAATCTTAAATAATTTTGTAATGTCTCCTTCAAAAGTACTACGAAGATCGTTGTGAATTGTCTTTTCCATTCTCTTTACCATTTCCCTCCGTACTACCAGTAATGACACCTTTCAGGATTTAGGAATTAGATTTCTGGGCTTTCGTCTACGTTAGCCCGTCACGTGTGAAGGATGGGCTCCTTCGTGACTAAGCGGTTAACGTACGCGCCTTTTGCGTGCCCGGCGGAATTTCATGTGGTTCGGGTTCTACATTAATCAGTAGGTCCCATCTCATATAGCTTCGCTGCTGAAAGGGACGTTAAACTCAAAATGAATTCAACATATGAGGGATGACGTCCCTCGGAGATCACACTATTTGAGGACAGGAAAGGAAGGAAGAAGCCTGGGACCTATGTGTTAGGTACCATCCTGGCATTTGCCTGGTGTGAATGCCTTGTTTTATTGTACGAGGGGGAGTCCGAAAATAAGTTTCCCCGAGCGACTATAGATAGAGGGGGGATGTAAGACAAAAAATAACATGTGACATTAAAGATTAGACATACCATACGTAAGTATTCGCCTGAGGCCGCGGTGGCTCAGTGGTAGAGCATTCACCTCTGTTGCCGGGGGTCCCGGGTTCGATCCCAGCCCTCGCCAAGTAAACTTTGTTGGGGACAAACACCGTGGGCGTGGGTTTTCTCGGGGTTTTCCCGTTTCCTCCCACTTTCTTCATTCCACCATTTCACTCATTACTCATCATCACCGTCTCCTTTAGCCTAACAGGCATTATCGCGGGACATAAAACTCAAAGATTTCATTTCATTATAAGTACTCGTCGTAGGTGATGGGTGGCTGAAATTCTGCACAGTTGCCAACGCAATGTATTAAAATTACCGCACACTTCTCATTCCTCTATAACAGACGAAACTCCAGAAATATTGACCTTGTTACCTTAGTTTCTAATTTTCCCTCGTATGAAGTTGACAGTGTAATGTTTTGGATCATTTATCATATAGATTGAACGAATGGATACGGCGGAGAAAATAGCTTCACAGCTAATATAACTGTAATATTAATATTCAATTTTTGGAACTGGCGTGCGTTAACACCTGGAATTCCGGTTTCTGTCTTTGGATGTTTTTCCTATTTTTCACTCAAGAAAATGCCGTGATGGGATCTTTTTAAATGTAACTTTCTGCTATTTCTTCCGAGAGTCCCTTCCCAGTTTCCATTGTTAATGCTTCCAATGCAAAAAGACGTTATATATGTAACGTATCTGGAATTTTGTGAAATAATATAACTGTCGAATCCTGTCATAACGTGGGGTTCAGAAATAACGCTTTGGGCTCAGATTCTAATTAAGACAAGCTGTAATCTGTCCCTTTCGCCAGAAGTTCTAGTAGTTAGGAATAGGCTTTCTGATACACCCTATAAATATTATATATATTTAAATACCTTCAAGGTTATTAGTTAAGTAAGAAAATTGTGCTGATCTTTGTCAGTTCCCTGATTAAGTGGCTAACTAGATTTATTTTATTCTAGTGTGTAGATTGTTTCCAAGTCATATCATGTCCTAGTGCAATAGTCCATAGTGGATTGCTCATGCGGAGTACCTGTTGAATAGTATGTGTGTTATGTATGTACAGGTGTGCGTGTGAAAATTATATCTGTAAAATCTTTATGACTATATTTGAAACGTTTGTGGCTGTGGAAGAAAAAGAAAAAATATATATACTGGTATTGACATATATATGTGTGTGTGTGAGAATGTGCTTTATTTGTATACATCGGAGTGCGTGGAAATACATAAAATTCATATTGTGATACTTAGAATGGTACATGCGCAGTATAAAGGATTAGAATTGTGAATTACAGGACAGTTGATACAAATGTAACTTCGTATTTGGAACCAAATGTGAGGACCGCCGTTAAATTTTCAGTTAATAGCACAGTTGAAAAAGATACAGCGGGAATTCATAAACTGTCCGAGAAAAATAAGACGACTGTCCTATGATATGAAGTGAAGTGACCGTTTCGTACAGTTCGTACATTTAACCCCGAGTAGTAGGACATTTACTACAGGGATAAAGCGTACCCTTGCTCCAAGTGCGAATTTTGCTTCAACCACCATTAAAGTATAGCCGGGGCCGCGGTGGCTCCGTGGTAGAGCGTTCACCTCTGGTGCATGGGGTCCTTGATTCGATCCCAGCTTGCACCAAGTGAGCTTTATGATGGACAACCACCGTATGCGTGGGTTTCCTCGGGGTCCTCCCGTTTCCTCTCACTTTCTTCATTCCACTCTTTCATTCATTTCTCATCATCACCGTCTCCCTTAGCCTAGCCAGCATAAGCGTGGGACATAAAATTAAAAGATTTCCTTTTTTTAAAGTATATCCCGCACAGAATCACTCGGCCAGATAATTATCATTGTGACTTATAAGATAAAATATTACAAATTACTGTTCGAATTGGCTTAAAGCCAAAGAACATTTAAACATTGGGGCCAGAGGAGTGTAGCTTGTCAGAAATCTATAACACAGCTAAAATGTGACAACTTAATAGTTACATCAGACAGTTTTCTAGGCATCAGAAATGTAATGATTGTTCTAGACTTACTTCAGGTGCGTATAACGTCATATCATAGGCTGATAGAACTCGAATAACTTTGTCTATCAGGCTGTGTTACAGGATATATTTAATAGTAGTGGCACATGATCTTTACCATTATATCCATCCCAATATTGTAAATGTAGTGTAGTACTCACTAGATATATCTGTTGTGATGAACCTCTAGCTGTGCCAACATGCGACTTTCTCTTCTAACTTTCGACTCCTGAGCTAACGCTTCGCATTCTCCAAGATCCCTTGTTTCCTTGGATCTATGAACTTCCTAGCTGCAGCGTAGAGCTTAGCTCAGACGTTGTTAAGGTGTGTTTTCTTATGATGTCCTCCTTATGATTAGAGGCACGAGTTTTTCACAATGCGCGATAAAACGAAATGCGTCAGAATTAAGTAATTTTCAGTTTCTTGACATTTCATATTCCATGCGTATTTTCATTGGTTCCGTTGCGATAAAAAGCGAAATTGGCAGTTTTGCGCGAAATTTTAACAATACGCGAAATAACACGAAATTTTAAAAATACGTTTTCATTAATTTAAAAACACTAGTTTTCCGCTGACGGAACGGTAGAACGTGGTATGAACGGTGCTTTTTGGGTGATTTGGACACGGCTATAGAGAACATCTTACGCGTTAGCTATCACCATCGCAGCTGGATGGGGAGTTCCGGAGTGGTGGGGTTTGAAGTTTGTTGTAAATGCACGTACATATGTATGGCTTCCAACAAGCAATGACAATTAGAGGTTTTTTCCAAGTATAGACTGGTGATAAGTGACAAAGGTACAACAGTGAAGGACGAAAATGTGGAAACATGTACCATGCTTATGTTTAATGCTTAAATGTAACTTGTGTGTATGTGTTTTCAGAAGACAGCAAAACTTTCCTACTCATAGTAAGTTTAGTTACTGATTTTCCTTCAGTTTGGTTTGAAAATATATATATATATATATATATATATATATATATATATAATTATCTATGAGTGAAATTTACAATGTCAAGTGAAATATTCAGTGTATTTTGTTTTTAGGTAATTAATGGTTTATTTCTGTAGTGATCTATGAACAAAAGGGAAAATTATAAAAATGTCAGGGACTATGTTTTCCACAAGAGCTACAAAATGCGAAACTTTATTTGGAAAATGCAACGAAACGCGAAATATGAAAAGCAAAACGCGAAATTTTTAAATTCTTAGTGCGAAAAACTTGTGCCTCTACTTATGATGTACCTATAGCACGGCCAACCAGAGATGGCCTCTGACGTTTCTTACCACATACGTTGGGACACTGCATCCCCTACTTTGATACCAGTGTTACCAACCACGATCACTTTGTCTTATACCATTAATTAAATTGCCACTACAGTTGCACCGAAAAAAACCTTGACACGCGAGTAGTGGCTATGTCACTGCGAGCTGTCAGAGACGTTCTCTTACTGGACGCACTATAGGTATTATCTTGCAGGAATGCTTCCTATACTTTTGGCGTGATGTCTACGTTACCTCTTATATTTCCTTAAACAACAACTATTGTTTATTTCCTTAAGCAAGAAATTTACTAAATTCATGATTGAACTTTGGATATCTTATAATATCAGGGCTCATAGTGAGTCACTTTTTTAACTAAAAGTTACTTTTTTTTTCAAATTTGTCACTAAAAGTTACTTTTTTGGGAGGTAAAGTGACTTTTTCGTGTGATTTATGTTTTGCATTGGCAGTTTCCTAAGAAAAATATAAAAATAAATGGAAAAAGGCAGAAACTTGTTACTCATTACTCTTCTGAAAGCTTCAGTACTTGCTGCCACATGTGAAACAGTCAGCTTTATTCTCACTTCAGCTTTTATTATTTCTAAAGCACAGTGGATGGTTGGTGGATGCTTAAGCCCTATTGTGTCTATTCTTCTATCATAATAGTCTTCTAGTTTTTTCTCGTAATAGTTAACGCTCCGCTCCGTGTGTGTGTGTGTGTGTTTGTGTGGTTCCTCTTGTGTTATGCTTCTGGTATGTTCTTTTTAAGAGTAGGTGATGAATTTGAATATTTCATGGCTTTGAGAATTCTCAATGCTAAGTTAAATATAATGTCTGGGATGAAGAAATTCTGAAATAGGCCAGAACTGGTTCCACTTACTCAGAAGCTTCTTACATCTGCTAAGTCTGCTTACCGTAACTACAAAGCATACTTAGAAAACCTAAAAAAGGAGGAAGCTCAAAAAGAAGAAGAAAAGATGAAACAAAACAACAAACAAGAGAGAGGTGATGGAGAAATTGACAAAGGAAAAAAAAGGGGCATGATGAGATTTTGGTCACTTTTTCGTGTGCGTTTGGTCACTTTTCAACTATTTACAAGAGACCAGACCACTATGAGCCCTGTAATATGTATAGCGAGCGATTGTAGCTATTACTTCAGAAAAAGTAGGGCTCAGTAGTAAAACAGTTTGTCTGATTCAACCTTAGACCATGATGGATAATATCATGTTGATGTTATAAAGATCAGTCTCGCTTACCTGAAGCCTCAATTTTCATACAGTTCCGGGGTATTATTCACTCTTTTATCGGTACAGATAATGAAGTTGGGCTGCTAAACAAATGACATGGTGAAGAAATCTTTCATCGAGCTAGTGCTAACAGGAAAACCGGCACTTTCATTTCCACATTATAATTATCATGTTCATAGGTTTTCCCGACATTTTCATTTCCGCCCTACTTCATCTTTCACCATTGATCCATTATCATATACTTGCATTTATTATCCGTCTACTTCAGCCTGAAAGTTTTAACTTCATGTGGTTCGTAGGATCTGGGATTACCGGTATTACATGATTCCTTTCGTATTAAAGCGAGTGGTCTAAAAGTTTACTAATAGATGTCGACACTTTTCAAGATAGCAGCAAGAATGTTCACAATTATTCGGTCATATCTATAGGTGGTTGTTGAAACTCTGCCCCAAAAGCAGATTGAGTCCATTAATCACTAAATTATTAGTGCTCTTTCGTGATTAAATATTTTATTCGTTCATTATTGATATGGTTGAATTGGAAGTTTGTGCTTAAGGTATCAAATAAAGTGCTTCAAACATTGAATGAAAGAAAATATTTGAAAAGCGCACAGAGCGAACCCATGACCACATGCACGAGCCATTCAACTACACGAAAATTTGCACTTGTTATCAGATCTACTCACATTCCTTCCCTTATGAGTTGTGGTCTGTTGTGCGAAGAATAATGGAAGTATTTGGTTATTGAGCGTATGGAACACATTTTAATAATAATTAAAACTAACTTGAATAGTGTTCCTTTTTCTTGTTTTAATTTATTTTAATTTTTTATAGCCTATATTTCAAGTACTTCCCTCGGATACTCATACTATACCTTTTCTGCAAGTCTTCACATAGATTTTTGTAACAGTGATGTGTATATAATAGGGATGGGCAAAACCGGTTTTTATAAAACCGGAAACCGGTTTCTACAGAACCGAAACCCGAAAACCGACATTTCGGCTTTCCAAAAACCTTCGGTGAAAACTTTTGGAAAACACGTAAAACTATTTATGTGGAAACGGATTCGGTTTCCGGAGAGCAACGACACTATTCTGGTCAGAAATAGAACAAATTTTGAAAAAAAAAAAAACGGAACCGGTTTTGAAGAAAACCGATAACAGTTTTTTGATTTTTCAAAAACCGGTTTCGGTTTTCTGAAAACCGAAAAACGGTTTTTGTGCCCACCACTAGATATAAACAAATTTTCTTAGTTTAGTATAATTTTGGTTTTGCGCTAATACCTAAATCAAACCTAATTCTATATTTGTGGACTGTAGTCCTGTAATCATCTACGTTTAGATTTATTAAACTACATCGTGTTGAAAGACGGTCAACGTCGAAGAGTTTGGAACTAAATTCCAAACAAAGTTATACTATGTTTAGAAAAAAAATGTTCCTATACTTATTATTGTTACAAATATATATATATATAGTAATACCTGCATAGAAGAAAGTTTTAAGCCTAAGCCCCAACGAAGATTACCCACGGAAAATACTTGAAATAGGCCAAAATATATATATATCTATGTATATAAAAATGAAAGTCACTATGTGACTTCATACATCTTGACCCATGCGACCGATCTCGATCAAAATTTCACCATAGATGAGGTTCGGACCTGGGATGGTTATCATTTCAGTTTAACAGTGCAACATTGGGAAGGGGGAGGGGGAGACATAAAATAAATCAAACTTAATAACTGTTGAACCACGCAACCGATCTCGATTACATTTACCACATAGATGAGGTTCGGGCTTGGGATGTTTTTTGTTTTCATTTCACTTTGAGGCTCCAACTTAGGGGAGGGGGAGGACGGGAGATATTTAAAAATGATCGAAAATGACCATTATTAGTGTCGAATCCATAGTTTTCGGGGTCGCTGAAATGAACAGTGACACTTCCAGTGCTGTTGAAATCAAAATTCAGCCCTCAACTTGAGGGAAGGGAAGCAGTTTTAATTATTATTAATGCAAGTATTCCTGATCCTTTATATTGCGTAATTGTCCGTAGAATGACTGACTTTGATGTGATATAATAACGTGACCTAACAACAGAGAGAATGAATGAGTATAGGTGTTTAAATTCCTTCATTATAATGGAAATTCCTGGAGCAGAAGCCTTCTTGAAAGTCAATGATGATAATGCCATTGCTACAAGATGCATAAAAGAAATTTACATAAAACAATTCTAGTCATAGTGATATCTAGTATATTTTAAGAAATTACTAATATATAAATGAGGGAGATGTAATATTTCTCGAAACTTTTTTTGAGGAAATTAGACGAGTGGAATTTTAGTCCAACAGAATATTGTTTAGGATCGTGTAACTACCTTTCAGAATGTTGTCAGTAGTCTTATTTCAGAATTTTTGTGACGGAAGAAATATTTATAGTGGTAAACTTTCAGAGCAAATTATATCGTAAAATCAATGATGTCTTTTTTTAGGATGGTAGATACTTTAGAATTTCGAGACAGAAAGTGACTGTAGTATTTTGGAAAAAAAAAAAATCTTGTTAACTTTAAAGGTAGACTGTTCCTTATTCTGCATGGCAGCACTAGTGCTCTTTATATCATATTGTTCTGTTTAAAATAGTGTAACTTTGATTACGTACAGTCGAGTTAAAATAAAAATGACCACTTAATTTTTTTTTTCTCGGAAGCTTTAGATTCTTATCCACTTACGAAATAAAGTTATAACGTGTTTGATATGTTTGTGCAGAGCCAAAATTGCGAACAAATTTCGTTGGGTTAGAACAGACGTCAGGCATATTGCAGCGGTACCGCTTTTACGTGAAATCTCGTGCATGTGCACAGGTTTTTCAATAAGAATAAGTTGAAACTTGTCCAATTTGTGTGAGAGCAGTCTGTACTTGGATAAAAAAAAGAAGAAGAAGAAGAAATGACATTCAGAGGAGCATGTGTTGTTCTGTTGTCATGCCGTGGGTATTCTGCTGACACAATGTGCTGTAGTTCCTTCACTTCATTGACAAACACTTTTGACCATAGTATTACAAGGCTGCCCCATTGTAATGTTGTCTCTCTGCAGAAACTCTCCACTTGTAACTGCCACAACGACGTTTGTGATTGGCCCTTCTCTCGGCAATCTTAATAACCTCATGACGTAGCTTCCCTTCTCAACACAGATTTCCACATGGGTTTGAACTATCAAGTTTGATCCGAATGTAGTGTAGATTCTAACATTAATGCATAATTTTCTAATTTTGATCTGGGTATAGTTCTTCGTGTGGAGTATTGCACTGTATGGGTCAGAAACATGAACATTACGCAAAAATGAAGAAAAGCAACTGGAAGCTTTCGAAATGTGAGAGTGGAGAAGAATGGCGAGAATTGGCTTGGTCGAGCGGAAAACGATTGAAAAAGTTTTAGAAATGGTAAAGGAGAAAAGAACAATTTTAGGTATTATTAAGAAAAAGAGAAATTGATTGGGTCATTGGCTAAGAAGGAACTGTATCATGCGGGTCGTGCTAAATTGTATGGTGGCAGGAAAGAGAGGGACAGGGTGAAGGAAACTACAATTAATGGACAATATCAAAACAGAGAAATCGTACGTGAAAACGGAGTGGTTAATATAAGACTGTGGAGCATGGAAGCTTCTCAGCAGCAAGTGACCTGCTAATGGCAGACTACCTATGATAGTGTACATACGTTTTCTCTTTTACTTTGTATACTATGTACACTAAGTTTAACGTGGGAGCAAACACTAAAGCACCCAGATGATTGCTAAATTAATTCGTATATGAAAAGATAACTTTAATCGTTAAAGAATATTTTTAAAAAGTTTTTACAATATAGACCAGAATTACTTTGTGTTGCAATTTTTCCATTTTCCTTTTCGAACGTCAGCACTCATTTCAACATTTGTATATAATAACAAAACAAAGAAGTGACTTTGTAGGCTGATTTTTACTGCTCTTATATGCTGGCAGCCCTATAAAGTAATGCAAGAAACTACTCTTGTCTCCCCTCCCTACAACCCTTTAACCACCACGTAAACACGGTGGCTCAGTGGTAGAGCGTTCACCTCTGGTGCATGGAGTCCATTCCATCTTGCGTTAGGTGAGCTTTGTGGTGGACAAACACCGTGTGCGTGGATTTTCTCGGGGTTCTTCCGTTTCTTCTCACTTTCTTCATTCCAAGCCAGCATATTGTGGGACGTAAAACTTAAAAATTTCAACACCACGTAAACAATAGCAGTAACTCTACAGAACAAATGCAGTAACTCATCAGACGCAGAGTCGTATTCGGCTATTTAAGATCTTAATTATAAATTATGATCTTTGGTGTTTTCAGACAAAGATGAATCTCGCTGACAGATAGCGTACATTGAGTTGTGTGATGTCGGTGAGTACAACTTCCGTTGCTGTTGTGACTTCATTTAATTAGTATTTGTTATTGTTTATTTTTATTCAACTCTGTTGTCTTACGCAGCTGGATCAACACCGAAAGTTCATTGAAAGCACAAATAGCAGAATACTCTATTTTGGTTGAGAGTAAAGATCAAAACCAGTATGGCTAGATTTTTTTTTTTTAACTTGACTGTACATATAATAATGCAGAAATTAGTTATAGGGCACGTATACATGGTAAGAAAAGTTACGAAATTGCTTGACCATATTTTCGTATTTTTTCCAAAAACTACTAAAATGAATCATTATATCTTATTTTACTGTTCTTGTTGTGACTTCAGTAACTTCATAGTACTCACCCGTATGAGGTGGGGTCACAAAAGTAGTGAATCTAGCAGTAAAAGAAGGAAGGGTCGGGATTTTTCAATGTATTTTTCCTACATTGTAAAGCTTTCCCCAACTTTAATATTCAATTCAAGAAATAAAAATATCCATCTTGAACAGGCCTGCATTTAGGTATTTGAAGCCCCTGGACCCAAGAAAATTTTGCGCCCCTTTCCCCTTATTCGTATGTATTCAGTATAAACCTAAACATACGGGCGCGACCGCCTACATTGAGCCACTAACAATGGGGCAACGCGCACAGAACCAAATGCGCAGATTACCCTGACAGCCAATAAGCAATAGCCATATCTCCTTCTAGCGCCAGTAGCAACGTAACGAGAAAACCCGGTTGTGTTGCTTTTTAAGTATAGATCTACCGTAAACTTTCCTTCTGTGTATAGTCTCGTTCTTTTCTGTATACTATACTTCAATGTCGATTTCTAATGTGGTGCCCTGGGCTCGAATCCCTGTGGCCCGTATATAAATACGAGGCTGATCGTGAATCTCGTTCCACATACATCACACGAACAGAGAAGATTAAATCTTTCAATGAAAACATTTGTTCTCAATTGTTGCTTAAGTGTGATGAATAACGCGAATTGCTCACTAGGTTGAAGTGACATTTATCTAGTATTTAGGGACCGATAACTTAGTAGTAGAGGGCTCAACTCTAGCGCATGGGGTCTTAGATTCGATCCCAGTTCCTGCGAAGTGTGCTTGGTGGTAAATAAACAGCGTGAGCGATGGTTTCCCTGGTATTCTCACTTTCGCCATTTCGCCAATATCATCTTTCTCATCATCACCGTCCCCCTTAGCCTCGGTTCTAATCGTGTGTTTTCGGAGTGAGCACATGTGGTTCGGATCCCACTTTAAGCTGTCGGTCCACGTCTTATATAGCCTCGCTGCTGAAAGGGACAATAAACAAACAAACAAAAAAAAAAAAAAACTAAATTAATTCATAATCATGGAACATTAAACTCAAATAAAATATTTCATTCACTTAGAATATTATTTCACTTTCCTGATCTTCGAGATATTGAAGCGAATTTTGAAGTCGTATTTCGTGAAAATTCAGTGAAGTGCAAGTTACATAATCTATTCATCAAATCTGACATACACGTCGTAAGTAGATTTAATACTCGACGGTCTACTCTGATACTCTGAAGAGCAATAATAAAGAAAGATCGAGGTGTGTTTATTACAGAGAAATTTATAATCAAAATTAATTATTTTTTCTTAGTAGTAAAGAAAATTTTATATGAGACAACTTCTGGGAATTTTTACTTAATATGTGGCGAATACTGTTGATTATTACATCGTTTTGTATTCTTCCGTTGTTATAAAAACATACATAAAGAAGTGACGAACACAATTAGCTCGTCTTGTTATATATCCAACTTTCCAGTGTAAAAGACACTCCCCAAAGTTTTACGAAGTTCTTTTTAAGGGAAAAAAAATTGAAAATAAAAGAATAACAATTATATATATATATATATATCAAAATATCATAATCGTTTTTGAACAGTGTACTTTCCTTTCAGAAAGCCGCAAAGTCCGTGTCACTGCTAGCTGAATCTTGTTCCCCCCTTCCTCCCGTCGTCGTCACCAGTGACATCTATTTTTCATAATCGCCGTCGTCGTCTTTATACAAGAAGTATCCTCACTTCCGTCAAGGGCATTTCTGATGCCACCAGGACCGTATTTACGCGCAAATCCGGGCCCAGGGCGGAAGTTTGCTAGGGGCGTCATAGTTAATTAAATATGCTATGTGGGAAAACCAGGTTGTCCATCAGAGTGAAATTTAAGAGAAATCTAAACTGCAAACAATGTTCATACCACAGCGCCACAGTTTTTTCTCCTTACGACACTACTGGCGCTAGAAGTAAGTAAGGCTATTGCTTAGTGGCTGCGAGTGGAAAACATTTTTTCTTGTCTTTTGTGTTACATTTGCGTGCACATAACTGAATACGAATAAATACAGGTGTGCGCAAAATTTTCTTCGGCGCTGGGGCGTAGGGGGAAGCAGGTTTATAGTAGCCGGGGCGGCAAAAATATTCAATAATGCCCTGGATGCCACACCTAAAAACGATTTAACGACAGTTTATTCGTTCACTTTCTACCAAGATGTCTTAATACTTGCACATCTGTATAATTGTAGGTAATTTCAGGAGACACTTCGGCTTGAAATAAAAAATAAGTTGGAATATAACAATCTGTATCTTCATTTTATAAAACACCCCATTTGTAAGAGTAAACAAGTACGTTTTATACACCGGGAAATATGGTATGTTCTGTAACTAGCTAAACTTAATAATAGGCACTTGGTTTGATCTATAAAAGGAATCAATGTCAAACTTTCTTTTTTCCTGTTTGAAATCTTTAATACAAGTCAAAATATTAAAATATTCCCGCTGGGATTTTGAATGGAAAACTTTTTTTTTTTTTTTTTTTTTTTAATCTTTTGGTTATACTGTGGTCACGACTCTACATAATGGCGAAGATTAATATGCTTAAAATCTGTCGAGAAAGTAATTTGGTCGAAAATTTGCCAACCTTGAGATTTTTTTGACGTGTTTGGTACTAATATTTTAAATATATGTCATAAATGTTTAATTTTAGATTATTATACTTAGATAATAAGGTAGTAATACATATAAGGAACCACAATTTGTTTTAGTTGAGTTTTCAATAAAATGGACGCTTCAAAAATGAGTGTACTATATACTGTAACAAAGCATATCAAAAGATAATTAAAATATATCTAATATTTAATGTTGTAATGAGTTTCGATAGGTTTTATTCTTTATTTATTTCTGTTGTCTGTTGTAAACATGGTATATTTTGAAATCTTTACATCATTGTAAAACTTCATTTTTGTGTCGTACCAGTTTTTATCGATTTAATGTGAAGAATGTGTTGAAACAGAAGACAATTTTTACATATCGCATTTGTAAAGTCATAGAAATAGGTAGAAAAGGATTCCGTTAATGGTAGCTTGTTATATTAATTTATCTGTTGTCAGTCTAGTCATAATTTAAGAGAATCCAGGAGGAAGCTTGGTTGCGAAGGTGGTTAAGCAGTTAAAGCAGTTTGTGAATAAATGATAGCTTAAAATGAGTAGAACAGAATGTCGTTTAGTATGTAAACCTAAAGTCAAAAGTTATATATACTTCGTGTATTTGTTCAGAAAAATAATTTAGCTCTTTTTCTTCCTTGTGCATACAATCAGCAAAATATTAACACTTACCAATGGATTTATATGAAATCTCGTTCTCTGTACTTGTTGAATGTATTTACATATTTCAAGAATGGTATCCAGAACACAAATACGTATAAAGGGTATGGCATGTCAGTTAACTGAAAATGACTTACCTATTTTACAAAGCTATATATAAAATATTCTTGATGTCTGTGCTCAGCTACTCATCCTGCATGGATTGTACCAAAACTCTTGTTGGCTTGGATAACTCAGTGTCTGTATTACAGAACATCTGTGATAGTTGAATTTATAATTATTTGATAAATTGTGAGGATGTCACGAATTTAAGATCAAGAGTGGAACAATGTGTGGCCGTTCAGACAGCAGATTAAGTAGTGTAGTTATTAATATATCTGCACGGTAAGCCGGAAACCCGGTTTCGAATTACATTCCAGTCGAGCATTTTTTCACTCATACGAAGAACAAAGAATGCATTGAATTCGCAGCCACATAGGAATTGGTGTGACATACACCGTCCGGCAATTAGGTAATGAGACTGATTTTATTATGACCAAACAAACAAAGATAATGTAATAACATCTGTTTATTATTCAAAGTACATCCCTCCTGCGTCAGTACAGCCAATGGCACAAACACGCGAGAAGTAAAACGACCTTTGCAACTCAGTTTGTAGTATGTTCCATAATGCCGTTGTCATAGCTGCTTGGATGTCTTCGTTCGTTTAATGGTAACTTCAGTTTAGGGAACAGAAAATAGTCACATGGGGACATATCTGGAGAATAAGGGGGTGTTGCAGCACATACACTTGCTTTTATTGGCCAAATATTCCTGAACAAGTACTGCCCGGTGTCCAGGTGCCTTGTCATTGGTAAAGAACCAGCTACTTGGGGCCGAGTATTCAGGTCGAACACGACGAATTCTTTTCATGAAACGTTCCAAAATACTTAAAATAAAACTGGGCATTCCCTGTCTGGTACAAATTCATGATGAATGATACCCTTTCTGTCGTAGGAACACAGGAACATTGTCTTTACCTTTAACTTCTGAAGTCGAAGTTACTTAGTATCCTCACATCACCATACACTCTCCGCATTAAATCAACAGTCTCTGTGACACTTTTATCCAATTTAACACAGAATTTGATATTCGTACTCTGCTCCATGCTGCTGGCGTGACGAGAGCCTCTCAATGACTGCTGGTAATGGCGTATTTCCCTGTCATGTTTCGCGTGCGACAATGCGGTGTTGCCAGATTGTAGAGGAGAGATTACTCTTTCGAACGCACATATTGGTTTACGGATTGCATTCATTGTTCCGTCACAAGGAAATCAGTCTCATTACTTACTTGTCGGACGGTGTGAAATTAGTTATTTTCTCAGTCTGTGTCTTATTCGTTCTTGAAGGGCAATAGTATCTATTTCTAGGAATAGGAATCAAGGAATGGATCATTATCAGTTTTACTGCCGTAAATAACTGTCAGAATTAAGGCTAGCCTATGAAATTATGAACTTAACTATGAAATTATGGATCTGAATGTAGCTTTCTGGGTGGAAAGCGGGACTGCCCGAAGATAAAAGTACCTATGTGACTTACTTGTTTATTAGAAAGCCCAGATTATTTCAAATAAGGACATAAAATTTCCTACACACTACACATACGAATTATGCAATGTTACCTGCAAGCATCCTGCTTTGTAGTTTTAAAAATCAGGTAACATTGGATGAACTGGAATAAATGGTTAACTGACAGCTGACTACTGTCCTGCATACTGAATGGAATATACCATAACTCTGAGCGCAGGTTAATTCCTTATTTGAGCATGACTATAAGACCTGTCTAATATTGCATGAATTATATATGTATATTAATGATAGCGATTGTTGTTGAATCAAACTGGATGGATTCAGTAAATATATCGTGCACAAGTATGTGTACAAATCCATACATTATTTTTGTAGGTTGGAGAGTATTTTAAAGATATTCAAACGTGAAATAAAGGAAGACTGTATCTTGCATATTAAGATAATGGTGGGTAATTTAGAAATCAAAGATAATTTTATGTTAACAGATATTTGTTTTTGTTACTCTGTTTTTTAAAGTTAGTTTCGCGATGGATGCCATAGGACTTGTCTGTTTTAGTATTTTTTAAATTTTATTTATTTTTGTAAGAAAAATGGAACATGTACAGACATGTTAAGAAAAATGAACGCACACCTTCCTTTTGCCTTTATTCGAACTCGTGGGAGGTACATTTTGATGTATTAGGAATTAAGAGTAATTAGGAAATCGAAATTTTAGTTCTAATAATTGTGTAGGTGTCAAATAGGCGCGTTCAGAGCGGAAATTTGGTCCCAAAGCTCCTCCAAAAACTAGATAGGTGTGACTAACGTCCACATGCAAATGTTAGTAAACCAACTGTTTCAAAACAACAATTGGCTTCTCTTGCATGGCAGCGCCGTGCGGACTTTGTGGTGGACAGACACCGTGCTCGTGGATTTTCCCGGGATTCTCCCGTTTCCTTCCACTTTCTTTGTTCCACCATTTCATTCATCTCTCATCTTCACCGGCATAACCGTGGGCGTAAAACTTAAAGATTTCATTTCATTTTCTTGCATGGTAACGTGTTTATGCACTGTATGAAGCCATTTCTGGTTTGAATTCGTGCTCGGTGCTTGAATACCAATGATATTTGCCGGGTTTGACTTACATACTTTCTATAAAATGGATTAAAATGGATCAATAATATGGGGGACATTACATGACTTAAATATGTTCCTTCTTGTACAGAGCATTGTCTTCTCTTATTTTTGGGATTAAGGACGAATTTTACAATGTAGCATCAAAGAGTGGAAGAGAGAAATATTTGTTAACGGTTTTTTTGTTTTCTCCCATTTAGGCTAGTTTTGAAGTTATACACACACACCCAGATAAAGTACAACTGGTGATTCTCTTTACTGAGACACCGTAGTGTAGTGGTTAAAGCGTTGGTATTATGTCCGCGTGGTCCCAAGTTCGATTCCAGGCCAGTGCTTCCCAATTTTCGGCGTCCATCCAGCGTTGTCAGGCAAACTAGGGAGTCAACGTGAAAACAAAAACGTGGTGGTCACAAGGCCTAGGAAGCTCCTGTTAGGGACCACGTGCTTGCTGCTAGGTTGGACGTAGTTCAGCCGGTCGCTATCAGATGGCGCTGGAGCAGGCCTAGGCCCACAAAACGGGCTGTGACGCCAAATGGTTTGGTTTGGTTTTCGATTTCCTTTACATACATTTTAAGGTATTGCTTTGTTTATACACCGAATTCGATGAATAGATATATATTTCTTCGGTTTCGATGTTGAAAATAGCATTTTTATTAAAATTTTGTATAAATATTAAAATATGTGAAAATGAGCAGACTTCGAAACGGATAGTTTGAGGTGAAAAAAGATCGTCGTTTTTGGTCAATAATTAGGGATGAAACATGCAAATACGAAGTTATTGTGTAGTATCATTATAGAGAGTAGTAGGTTTTAACCTAAACTTCCTCAGGCTAATTATGAGACCAATCGATATATCAAAGCGAAGAATTTTATTTTGGATTTTTCACTAACTTTGATTCAACATCATGTCTCTCCAATTGTACATATATATACCTTTCTAAGGGTGCACCAAGTTACGGGGGATATTTTTCATTCAAGTCACAGCGCTTTGGATGCCCTTCATGTTGCTAATGTGCTTCCCCTTCAGATTTTCGAAAAATGAAACGTGTGAGTCAAAACCTAGCGACAATGATTGGTATTCAAGTACGCAAATCGACTTTAAACCAGAAACTGCTTCATGTTATGCAAAACAAACTAATTGTATTTTTCTGAAACCGTTTTCTTTACATGTCGCGTGCGGACGCAGAAAAGTTTCATTATTCATATATGTTGGCTGTAATCTAACGTAGGCTAAAGATAAACCTTTGAAATGAAAGTACGTGCTCAGTTTTTCTTTAACATGTTTGTACATGAATTTGTGTGTGTATATATATATTTTGTAAAAAGACAAATATTGTACCTATTATTTTATATTATTTTTTTCCCCTGTGTTTAACTTGTTTGATTAGTGCTGTCATGAGATAAATCTAAGCAGTGAAGTCATTTTAGCTGACTATAATAGTTTTGGAATGCTTAAGGAAATGGATTCGAAATGAACACAGAAATCCACATCTCTTATGCTTTCCTTTGTATGGCGTATATGGATAAATTCATTTGAAATAAATAGTAAAATTATAATTATGGTTATTAATGTTTTTTTTTTTTAAGTATTACTACCATTTTTAATTATTAATGATTTTTTAATTTTGGATTTTATAGTATATTTTAGCCAAACAAGTATAAATCATTGACAAGAGGGTTGTTCCATAAATTTTCGATGTGCTTCTAAAGGATTATTCAAAAAGCGCTCCGGTTTTGGATCGTCTGTCAGATTTTTGTTTCTCGGTTGCCGACATTGTTTTGTATTGTTGCTCTACCCACAAACATTCCGATTGTCGCCTTACAAGGAACCATTCTTTTTTTGACAGTTTGATTTCTGAAAATGCTTGCTATTATCGGATGCAGTACCCAAAGAAACTGAGAAAAAAATGGTTTTAGCGGCAGACCGGAAACAGGGCCGGAGATAAAGAGGTCCAAAGTTCGAATACAGGACGC
Organism: Thermobia domestica; assembly: GCF_964235325.1. Taxonomy (NCBI): domain Eukaryota; kingdom Metazoa; phylum Arthropoda; class Insecta; order Zygentoma; family Lepismatidae; genus Thermobia; species Thermobia domestica. The sequence goes on along the minus strand of NC_137457.1, from coordinate 297,657,546 downwards.
AGAAAGTGCATATAAACATCATGCAACGAGTGGAGGAATTGAGATCAAATTTGAGGTGTGAGTATCTTCGGAATAGGTATGTTGCGCATCACCTTAAAAGTCGCCATATTGGAGTTATCGAAAATAAAGAAACGAGAAGGAAATCGTGTGGCATATCAATTTAGGCTAGCTTGTTCCAAGAAATTCAAATATGAAGTCAGTTTTTACCAACCCTTATGTGTTGAGTAGTTACGGATTCTGGGAATTTTAAACAGGCGAAATTAATGGTAGTGTCTTCTGCCATTTCAGTCGATTCAACGTAAACCAGAAACCAGAATCTGTTGAGCATACACGACTCCTCATTTCTGATGATTGTGCGCCACTTATACAGTCACTGGATGTGTTCTTCTTCCGTCCGTATAAGAACTTTGTAAAATAAATAACCGACACCATTCTTATCTCTTCGGACTTTAAAATCTAGCAACGAGACATCTTTATTAACCTGCAATCACTCACCAACTTTCAGTTCACAGCCCCAAGGTTCCAAGACATGATAAGATATGCATTTTACAAAACTGGATATCTTCAAGACGCACCTGAATCATTTCGGACTCCCGTCGACTACTGCTTCAATTTCAATACTGGTGAAAACTGATGAACCTGGTTGTTTATATTTGTCGTTCTTCAGATGTTCTCCCTGTTGTTTTTACTTCTGTATTAACCACACTGTAAAATCTGTTGTCAATCCAAGATTAGTCCTATGTACTCCTTAACTTTTGATACCTTAAGATTTTATATCGGTTGTTCCCATGCACCTTTCAAGATTACCTTAACAACATAATAGTTTCTTATCAACTGTAATAATTGTAGAATTGTTCTCAAGCACTATTTTGATTTTATTCTTGGTTTACGTGGAATCGATTGAAAGACACTACCATTTTAGTGGCAGAAGACACTATCACTAATTTCGCCTGTTCAAAATTTTCAGAATCTGTAACTACTCAACATATAAGGGTTGGTAAAAACTAACTTCATATTTGAATTTCTGGCTACAAGCCAGCCTAAATTGATATGCCACATGATTTCCTTCCCGTTTCTTTATTTTCGATAAATCCAATATGGCGACTTTTAAGATGGTCGACGTGATGCGCAATATACCTATTCCGAAGAGCTTCACAGTCGATACTCACACCTCAAATATGATCTCAATCCCTCCACTCGTTTCAAAATTACATGATGTTTTTATGCACTTTCTGCGTCCTGTGTTCGAACTTTGGACCCCTTTATCTCCGGCCCTGTTTCCGATCTGCCGCTAAAAACTTGTTTTTCTCGGAATCTTCGGGTGCTGCATCCGATAATAGCAAGTATTTTCAGAAATCGAATTTTCAAAAAAAAAAGAATGGTCCCTTGTTAGTCCGATTTCTTCAGTCTGTGTCTAGCCATGAAGCAGTTTACTATAGCGCAACGTGTGCTAATTGTGAAAACTTTTTATCTGAACGGAGAAAGTTATGCAGCAACTGTCAGGCGACTTCGCCCGCGGTTCTAGGGCAAAATGAGGCACCGAATGAATCAACAGTTCGCAGACTTAAAAAAAAAAAAAAAAAAAAAAAAAAAAAAAAATTCATTGAAACGGGTCCAGCAGTGAACGTAAAAATCCTGGACGTCGTCGTAATGGCCGTTCTGAGCAAAACATTTCGGTGGCGGAAACTTGTCAGGCAGTCATAGCGAATTTTACGAAGAGTTATTGCGTGCCAAGGCAGTAGAGGTGGTCATGTGCCCAACGTCAGTCATCATACCTGAAATCGGTACGTGTGATGATGATTATGAATTTTGTTAGTGTGTTTCGAAAAAAATAAATTTCATAATTTGATATAATAAAACCGGTGCGCTTTTTGAATAATATTATTTTTCAGTGAACAAATATTAAACCTTGATAAGAGAGTTTTCATAAATCTTGGGTATGCCCTACAGTTAATGACATGATCTCAGAATAATTTGAGGAATGCATCGTTTGGTAATACACTCGTACTCAGAACGTAAGGTAATAGTAGTAATGTAAACTACAGTCAGGTGTTACAACCGAACATATGAGAACATAGCTAAAATTATGTATAACTAACAGTAAACACACATACACGCACACAGAAATGTCTACTGTAAGTCTGTCGGAGAGGCAAGACTTACCTCAGTGAAATCCATTTATTTGAGGTCCTGGGAAGGTGTTAATACCTTGTGCGACTATCCTGAATCACAAGACATGTAACAATTGAGTATACAGGGTGAGTCAAAAGTCCTTGGACACCTGATGGGAACAGAGGTTTGATGAGGGGCCGCAACTTTTGAAGTCTATGTCATTCAATACCGCCATATTGAAATCCGCCATTTTGGATTCAAGTCAATTTTTTTAAATGGGAAGGGGGGTGTATGACACATCCAAGATGGCGGCCATGAATGATATACACTCCAAAAGTTCCAACCCCTCATCAAACCTCTGTTCCCGTCATCACTTTTTATTTTTCCCGTCGATTTTCAAACTTATGCAGGTGTCCAAGGACTTGTGACTCACCCTGTATTATTCGCAAGGTTATCCAACAACCGACTAAAAGTTTGCGTCTGACTCTTACACTAACGCAACCCATGTAATGTAATTCTGAGTCCAAAGGGATTGGCTGATGTTCCTGCCTGCCCAGACTATTCATCTAATATTTACTATTTCAAGATACTCATCGACCACAGCTGCTCGATCTGGATGTGTGTCATGTATAAAACGGAAGTTACGACCCACTATACCCCTAAAAAGCTGTACTGCAAGTAGAGTATGAGATGACCGTATCTTTGGACTGTAAGAATTCTGTGTACAACTTCCGAACATTATCACCCCATATCATGGTACTACCTTTCACATAATAGTCCCGTTTTAGAATGTTGAAGAGGCTGTAATGGGTTAAAGATTCTCTCTCCAAGTTAGAATAAGTCAAGAGTCACTTTGTAAATTGAACCTTCCCCACTGATCTTACGTATGTCCAGTCACTGTACCGTACACCAGACTACATGGGCTCTTGCGTTAGCGGTTGTCAACACTGCATGTATTCGCGCATACATCCTATGTTCTTGTAACTGTCTATACACTGTGGCAGGGAAGGTACTCAGTTGTTCTAGTGGCGGAGAAAATTTCCTTTGTAAGTTCCCTGCTGTCGCCAACTGTTGTCTGGCAGTTATGAGTATATACTGATCCTCTTTGGGCCATTGTTCCCTTAGACGTCCTCTGCTGAACTGTCGTAACATACTGTATCTGTCCCGTTGAAAGTGTTGATACAATTAAAAAAAATAGTTCTTGTGATAGATTCAGTTCCTCCCATATGGACATTTGTGTTTGATCTCATGTCAATTATTCAGTGGTTCTACCTCGCTGGGCATCATCCAAATGCATTTTCATAGCTATCATGCACAGACATTTCACTATCATCAAAACTGACCTTAGCTGTCAATAAGATACATATAAGATTGCCAAACTTCTTTGACAATTTTGTATAAGGCATGAAATGAACCGTAAAAGCAACCAGACAGAATGTCCAGTGGTAAGGTCAATGACGGCGATTGGACATTAAAAGTGTGTGTGTGTGTGGGGGGGGGGGGGAGTCATGATCAGAATATTTGTATATCAATGTTAGTTTTCTTGGTTGTTTCGAACACTGTTTGACGAAAGGTTGTATAACAATAGGATACTATATTTTTCAGTTAAAATACCGTATGTCGTATTTCATATTTTATTAACTAAATTGACATGAGCAACGCAAGTAGGCACTAGCCTTTTGTGCTCTTAAACAACGAAGGTGTAAGAAGAGATTTGATTCCTTGCTCATGAACATCTTAAAATTCTGTCTGGAAAATTGTGATCAGTTTATTTAATAACAAATTTGTAAAACAAATAAGCAGAAAGGATAAATTAATCATAGTAATGAATAATGAGGCTTGTTTTGTAGAAGTTATATTTAAACTGGGGATTAATGAACAGCTTATACTTTTAACTTCACACATGCCATTAAATGTATGTTATTACTCTTAGAAAATGAAAGACAGTAAATACTACAAGAATATGCTACGACATTTAAAGAAATACGCAATTGCAATATTAATTGCTTTGAATTGCAATTAAAACGCAATTTCTATAGCTTTTTTTTTTTTTTTTAACTTCACGGGAAGACAAATAACCAATACGTACTCACGTAATGGCAAATATTGTATGGCACCATTTTTTCTATGAACCAGTAATACATACAAAAACTTTGCATTTCCAAATGAAACTATGTACATTAAGGAGTCACTTCAAAGAAGTGGAGATCAAATGTCCCCCCCTCCCCTCCCAGTCGCGGCTCCTGGGTAAAATAATAAGAAAAACGATACTATTAATGTCAGAGTCCTGAGATTCAAATCTGTGCCAGGCAAAAGTTTTTCTTTCTTAAGTAGAATTATGAAGTTAGAAAAATGTAATAGCTGACAGCAACACGTCAGACAAACCAGAAAAAAATACATTGAAACGGTGATTCAGTGATATACCCACCAAGAAACAATTTGCTTCTTTTGAAAATATCGTTTATGGAAACAATAGCTGTCAGGGTTCATCAGTAGTTGAAACGTTGATAATTCTACGTTAAAAAAATCTATACCTTTAAATGTATTTTCCATTCCATGAAAAATGTTTCTTCATTGGTGTGCATTGTAAAAGCTTTCAATTGGAAATAACATACTTTTGCACAAGTCCATAAAGTTTCAAACTAATAAATAGTGGCTTTGTGTAATTATTTATTACACAAAGGCATCATTTATTTTGTACTTGATGTGGAATTACTCATACGAGAATAAGTCAATAAGTATGACTTATAATTTATTACAAGAGTACAATGTTTTTATTCATATCATTTTCTAACATAGTCACCCTGCTTTTCAATGCATTTGGTCCACCGTTGCACAAACTTTTCGATATCCTCTGCCAAAAAGGTTTTTGGTTCCGCAGCGAGCAACGAATACACCACTTCCTTCATTTGTTGACCGGAGCTGAATCGACAACCTCTGGGAGGATCTTTAAGTGGACCAAACAGATGGTAATCCGACAGGGTCGTGATCGGGACTATATGCAGGATGTTTCAACACTCGAAAAGCAGGATGTAGAGTTTGAGCGGTGTGAGTGGCGGTATGTGGACGCGCATTGTCATCCAACACAAGAATGGCTTCCAACAATTGACCTCTGCGTTTATTACGAATTGCAGGCTTCAACTTGCTTACCAGCATATCACTGATCCCGTCAGCAAGTCTAGCAAGGACTGTCAGCATGTGGATGATTCGTCCTTTATGTCTAGAATCATTACCAGTGACGAAACTTGGGTGTATGGGCACAACCCTGAGACAAAGCAGCAGTCTTCACAGTGAAAGACACCATCATCTCCACGACCGTAAAAGGTAAGGCGGATCTACAGCTCGACAAAGTGCATGCTCATCGTCTTATTCGACGTTCGCGGCATTGTGTATCACAAATTCGTCCCTAGAGGCCAGACCGTCAATAGCGAGTTGTACTGGTAAGTTTTAATGCGTCTGAAGGAGGACATTCGGCGAAAACGACCGGATCTGTTGCGTGGCTGCTCCACGATGGCAATGCACCCTGTCACCGTGTTCTCCTCACACGTGAGTTTCTCACCAGAAACAAAATTATCACATTTCCGCATCCACCTATTCAGATTTGTCTCTTACAAACTTCGTCATATTCCTGTAGCTGTGAAGATCCAGCTCAAAGGTTGCCGTTTGCAAACTATTGCGAAGATGCAGCGCGAATCGCAGAAGAATCGTTCTTTTTGACACGCTTCGAAAAGAAGACTTCCTGAGCACATCCCAGCAGCGGCAGAAACGCTGTGAGCTGTAGATCAACATGACTATTTTTTAAGGTAATAGTGTGTAAGCGTACATAAGTAAAGTACTTTCTTGAAACAGAACTAGTCTAGAATCGTTTTGATATCACCTCGTATAAAGCGTTTCGACTTGCAAGGGTCAACTCAACAAAGGCTTTTCCTTAAAGTGCATTCTAAACAGTCAAAATAATCGTCCATTTATTTTGGAACTGTAGTTTCTAAAGGAAAGAGGAATGACTTCTGTAAACCCTAGCACAAGACCTGGCTGCCATAGAGCAATGTGGAATTTGTACTCAAACATCTTAAATATTATTATTATTATTATTATTATTATTATTATTATTATTATTATTATTATTATTACAGGTATTTATTCAAATGATCTAGTACGCGGTGGCTCAGTGGTAGAGCGTTCACCTCTGGTGCTTGGGGTCCCTGGTTCGATCCCAGCTCGCGCCGTATGGACTTTGTGGTGGACAAACACCGTGCTCGTGGGTTTTCTCGGGGTTCTATCGTTTCCTTCCACTTTCTTTCCACCATTTCATTCATTTCTCATAATCACCGTCTCGTTTAGCCTAACCGGCATAACCGTGGGACATAAAACTCAAAGATTTCATTTTCAAATGATCTTGTAATGTGGCTAGGATATAGAACCTTGCATAGATATTTTCTATATTGATTTTTCAAATATAATACTATGAAACTGATTTTCCCTTAATATGGGATCCAGAGGTGAAGAGACTTTTAATAAACGGTTAGGGAAACCTGAGAAATTTTAATAACTGAGTCGTGGAATCTGGGAAATTTTAACAACCGATTCGGGAAAGCTAAGAAACTTTGAAACCGGTTCGGGAAACCTGGGAGATTATAATAACTGGTTCAGGGAACCTGACCTAATAAATTTTAACAACCGGGACGGGGAACCTGGGAGTTTTAACAACCAGTTGAATGACACCACTGCCTAGTGCCAATAATGACCCCGCGGAATCAGAGTACTGGTAAAAATCGCCGAGCATGCAAATTCAAAATTTATCTAATATATATATATATATATATATATATATATATATATATATATATATATATATTGCAAAAACGAGGTAACTGACATTTTTGGCGAAATTGAGATAACAGCATTTTTGAACTTGAAATAAGACCCCATCATGATGCAAAACGGTTATAATTACTACCCAACCAATCCAGAGATATAGCTAGCGGTATAACCGACACAAAAGTAGACGGTGGTATACAGAAGTCAACCTATTTTGCCTTCTGAGAAATTTATAATTCATCAGTTATCCCCTTTTTGCAAAATAGTAACGAAAATGCTCAGAACGCAGGGCATGGGGCGGTTGTCCCATTACCTACATCCAAAATCCACTTCATTGGTCCATATTAACCCTCTTTTGACATAAAATTGTTCCACGTAAAAAGGATTCGATTTTGAAGCAATGTGGCGTATGTATTCTTCTGGCTCTAACGTTGGACATGTTCGTACTACGTGCAGGAACAACTTCCTGATTCGATTCATTACTACTACTACTACTACTACGATTACTACTACTACTACTACTACTAATAATAATAATAATACGAAGTGTGATTGGAAAGTTTTAAGACTGGGGTTGTAATTTAAAAATGGCAGTACTTACAGGCTATTGTGATGGATCTCTTTCAAAGTAGTCCCCTGCTGAATGAACACACCGATTCCAACGGTGTTTCCACTTCTGGAAACATTCCTGAAAGTTATTTTTCGTGATGGTGTGGAGCATTCTCTCCGTATTTGCTTGAATGTCCTCAATTGAGTCAAATCTCTTCCCTTTCAATGGCAATTTTAATTTAGGAAAGAGGTAGAAGTCGGCCGGGGTCAAATCTGGGGAATACGGGGGTTCGGGTAGCACAGGAATATTGAATTTGGCCAAGAATTCCTGGATCGAGAACGCATAATGCGCTGGTGCATTGTCGTGGTGGAGAATCCAATTCTTTTCTTTCCAGAGGACAGGCCTTTTCCGCCACACATTTTCGCGCAGACACTGTAGTATTCTTGGTTGACTGTCTGCTCCCTAGGGACAAATTCATGATGCACGATACCCTTAGAATCGAAAAATAAATCTTCATATTCGACCGACTTTGTCGCGCTATCTTTGTCTTGGTGAATCTGGTCTCCCACTGAGAAGATTGGGCCTTTAGTTCTGGGTCATACCCATAAACCCATGATTCATCATTTGTTCTTACTCTATTCAAGAAATCTGAGTCCATTTCGGCTCGATTAAACAGTTCGTGGGACATTTCAAGTCTGTGTTGTTTCTGCTCGTGTGACAACGCTTTTGGAATGAATTTCGCGGACACTCGACGCATGTTCAAATCATCAATTAAAATTGACTGAACCACATAGAAACTTAAATTCAGGTCTTCAGCTATCTCCCTAATTATAAGTCTACGGTTCGAACTCACTAAATCGCCAACTTTCGTAATGTTTTTGTTAGTTTTTGATGTTGAAGGACGGCAAGACCGAGGTCATCCTCTACTAACTCGCGGCCATCTTTGAATCTGTGAAATGAGATAAACACGTTTGACCGGCTCAGACATTTGTCTCCAAAAGCTGTTTTTAAGAGTTCGTAAGTCTCCGAAACAGATTTCACAGTTTTAAAACAAAATTTCACACAAACGCATTGTTCCAATTTTTCATCCATTTTGCGCACTTAAAAATCCGTCAAGACACACACACACACACACACACGCACTCAATGGTTGCTAAGCCGTATTGTATAAAGATATCTCGGTGTATGTTTCAACATGTCTCAAGGACACACCAAGCCATCGCTTCCATGCTAAGGGGCGATTATATCTATTCCTGAGCAGTGTTGCCAACTGTCGTAAAACTTTCCAATCACACCAAGTAATGCGCAATGACGATACCCTACAACAAGGTATGCGATGTTATTCAATACAGTTGTTTGCGCACACACATACACATACATCTCCATACATCTATCTATCTATCTATGTGTGTTCGGAATCTGCAATGTCGACGTTGCAGCAGGGTTGTGCGGACAATTAGGGATTTTGCAACTAATTATGTGTGAACGTGCTCTATAAGCCGGTCATACGGCGTGGATAAGCGTTACGCTGACCATAATTACTCTCGACTGACACTTATCACATTTCATTAATCTTTGCAAATCGATTCTGACGTACTTTCTTGTCACAGATTTGTTACTTTTCGTGTCACAGCTTTTCTGTACCCTTTTCAGGCTGTGCGCCGTAGTTTCTGTGGTTTGGAAGGCATGCAGGATTTTATGCAGTTTTGCAGCCCCAAAACAATTCTTCTTAAAGCTCTTGGGAATGGTTTGAGATATCGATTCTACATAAACGCCATTGGAATTGCTGCGCTACAGGAAGACGTGCTGTTCAAATTTCCGCATTATGTAACATGGGACTTCTTTCTATGGCCACTCTAACGAGTGCCCTTTTTTATGACTTCTGTATGCTGTGCAAGCTCATTCATCAGTGGATGCTGTGCATGCTATGGTTTACTCTCTACTGTACACTTGTTCCTTCTCCAGTCTTGTTGTCGTTCTACATTTGTTTGTTTCTCTGCACGAACCCCATAATTTTTCAAATTTAAAGCCTCGTATCTGCCTTATTTGGTAACACTGATAACCACCGTTTACTTATTTTCTCTCACTTTTTTGTGTCAATTGTTTTAATGCCATAAAATTGTGTACGTTCTATTTGAAAACGTATAAGTTTGTGTTGGGGTGGCAGCACTGCTTATGTGACACTACTACCGTGTTTTTCGTCACTTGTCCCCCTCCCGTAGGTAACAGGTTAGCTGCACACATTTTTATATTTTCTGCATTTTTCCAGCGTTTTTGGGGTATAACTTGGCACACACTCACCCGTCACTGCCTGGTATATGTATTATACGTAGCGGGTGAACAAGGCATTTCCTCACCGAGTGTCTATCACCACGATGATTATTAGCGATCCGCAATTAGTTATGGTACCAATTTTCATAAATATCTAGCTGTCGGTTCGCATACATCCCTTGTAAATAAAATGCAAAAAAAAAAAAAAAAAAAATGATTATTCTGAAATTACATCCGGCTTCGGAATTCGTGTGCATCTTGCTAGGGAAACTGTCCAACACTTTGTACCTTCGTTCATAATGTTGTTTTGTATTGAAAAGGAAACTGTTTATGCGTGGGAGTACCTGGCAACAGTGCATTTACGAGTTAGGAGCGAGCTCACTTCATTGCTGATTGCAAGCTAACGTAAGAAGGTTGACTTTCTTGTTATGTGTGTGATATTTTTGTACCTTTGTTCGGTGTACTTTGATTTTGAATATTTTTATTTATTGTGCTTGATATACAGGGAAAGTTCTGTAGCAATAAGGAAAAATCTCATACTCGTGTATGGAGGAGTGAAAACGCCCCGATAAACAAGATATATGTAAGCACGGGTAAAATCAACAATCCTGATGTTACTCGTAGCTTTTAAACAACTTCCTACTATCGTTCCGAAGCACAAAGTCGGTAGTGGGGGCAAAGAAAAACGACTAAATCTAGAGACAGTTTTATAATAAGAGAAATAAAGAAAACTTTACAAATGACAGCGTCCGAATTTGTGTTTCGGACCTACAGTTTTATAATAAGAGAAATAAAGAAAACTTTACAAATGACAACGTCCGAATTTGTGTTTCGAACCGACAGTTGAATTCTCTGGAAGCTGCTAGAAACTTTAAGATTGTTGATTTTGCGTTCATATGTCTTTATTGGAACATTTTCACTTCTCCTTGCACGAGTACAGACTTTTTCATTATTGCTACAAAACTTTGTCTTTATATCAAGTATACACTGCAAAAGTGTTCAATACCAAAGTACACAAAACAAAGACGCAAACATATTACACACGGTATAGAAGAAAGGAAAAGGTTCCTTTTTTATATATAGCAGAAATGCATTGTTGCCAGATATGCCCATGCATAAACATTTCTATTTTGAATGCAGAACAAAACTATGTACGAAGGTACAGTCATGTCCAAAATAATGGTAAATATGTTGTTGTAGGAATATAACTTGATAACGATTTGTCCCGGTATTTCTTATAATATTAAATATGTTACTAGCTGAACCTGCGTTCTCTACACAGTGCATCATTCACATATGAGCATGAATCTCCTGGTCATTTCTCACAACATCTGTACATGTCCCTTTACGAACATAAGTGAAAGACGTCCATAAAGGGGAGATTTCTTTGATTATTTTTTCAATATTTCGCACCGTTTGCAAGATTTGAGCCTACTTTCAATTGGAGTTTCTAATTCATGTATGATCAGTGTTTTCTTTCTTCTTGCATGCAGTATGTAATAAGCAAATACATTACACACACACGTGTCAGTGATATATGGCGTTCATTGGGCAAACACTCCAAACAATAAATGTTCATCTTAGCCTGGAGAAATGGTTATCCTTAGTTTTTCATTATCATTTAGGCATAAAACAAACGCCTGAGAACAAAGTAACCTCATATAATTATGTTGTATTGGAATGTATAACTCGTAGGATATGATGCGTTACTTTTTTTAAATTTCAACACTTTCAGTGTAACACTAAAAAATGTAATACAGAAATAACGGCCACATTTTTAAAAATATTCAATTAGAACTGGACAATTTACACAAAATTTGAAATCGACCACTGAAAACGGCACGTTTCTAGCACTTGTGGTTTTCGAGATATTGTCGAAAGGATTGGGGACAAACATATAAACCTGGCATTTTAATACATAGACTAGCTGAACCTGTGCTCTCTACACAGCGCATCATTCACATATGAGCATGCATCTCCTTGTTATTCCTTACATCTGTACATGTCCCTTTACAGACACAAAGACCTCTTGATAAAAATTGGCAAGAGATGCCATAAAGGGGAGATTTTGTCTATTGCTTTTTCAATATCTCGCACCGTTTGCAAGATTTGAGCCTACTTCCGGTTGGAGTTTTTAATTCATGTATGATCGTGTTTTCTTGCATGCAGTACCTAGTCTAGCCATAAATACTGTCACAAAATTTTGGCTTTGACTGTAGAACCTGTTGTGCAGGTGGCAAGGTACAATTTAGCTCAAGGTCAGCTCTGGCCAGTGTGTGTCGAACAAGGAAAGAGAACGGGTGGATCGGCTTCGCTTAAGCATGGAGTGGTGTGAGTACGAAAATAGAGTTGTAGTGATTGCCTTGCATAAGGGTGGAAATTCACCAAGTGAGATTTTCAAACTGCTGAAACATCTGAAAATCAGCAAAAGATTTGTTTACCGGACAATCCAGCAGTTTATTGAGACCGGCAGTGTACGTGACCGGCCAAGGGATGGTCGTCCTCGCAGTGTGAGAACAGTGGCAGCTGTTAAAGCAGTGGCTGCTCGTGTGCGGCGAAATCCACTCCGGAAGCAGAAGATCATGGCACGGGAGCTCAACATGACCCCCAAGATCAATGTCCAGGTTACTTTCTGAAGACCTGAAGGTAAGAGCTTATCGGCGGAGCACGGAGCATTTCTTGACACCACAGCTGAAGCAGCAGAGGAAACTGAAAGCAAGACAGCTCCTACAGCGGTACGCCAACATTGGACATAGGCAAATCCTCTTTCCCGACGAGAAAATCTTTACCATTGAAGAGAGCTTTCCGCCAAAATGATAGGATATATGCGACAAGCTCTCGAGAAGCTCGTGGGAGAGTCCCTAAGGTTCAGAGGGTCACCACCCCTCCTCAATCATGGTTTGGTGGGGGTGAGCTATGAAGGCCACACCAGACTTCACTTTTGTGAGGAAGGTGTAAAAACAAGTGCCAGGGTATATGTGGAAACTGTTCTGGAGCCTATTGTGAAGGACTTGAGTGACACGATGTTTAACAATGATCACTGGACCTTCCAGCAGGATTCTGCGCCAGCTCATAAGGCAAGGATGACACAACAGTGGTTGGAGGCCAATGTACCAGATTTCATCTCCAGTGCTGAGTAGGGATGGGCACGAGCGAGTTCGAGCGAGTTTTCTTTGAAACTCGACTCGACTCGACTCGAAACATACATCTTTCAACTCGACTCGAAAAATTTCCTACAACTCGACTCGAATTTGTTTCGAGTTTCGAGTCGAGTCGAGCCAAAACGAGCCAAGTCCTGTGTGTAGTTCTAAATACTCTCTTCAAGTATCCTACACAGACAATATAATTATTATCAATGATACTACTTATACTACAACTTATTATTATTATTATTATTATTATTATTATTATTATTATTATTATTATTATTATTATTATTATTATTATTATTATTATTATAACAACACCATGTACAAACATAAAAGATGAGCGGTTTGTATCTGAATGCTAAAAACTAGTTGACTGTCGATTTGGTATTCGTGAAGTCTAAGAGGCAAAGGACATCATCGTTCACAAGGTTCTGGGTTTATATTTCGGAGGAGGGTGATAGTGGGCATGGGGTCATACTCTTATAGGACCCACCAAATTAATTGCCCTAAGACCTAAAGTACATCCCCAGGGGAAGTGCATTTCTTTGTATCTTTTCACCCAGAAGCTGCTAGACCTATAGTATTATACAATGAAAATTCTCTTCGGTGCGAGCGGTCCCGGGTTTGATTCTCGGTGGGGGCACTCGGTCGAAAATGTGTAAAAAGCTTTTTTTAGGACAACCATTCTGAACGAGGTTTTCCTCATTCACACCAGGCCAATGCCGGGGTGGTACCTAACTTATAGGTCCCAGACCGCTTCCTTCCTTCCTCAATCCTTTCTTTCTTCCCTTTCCCCGGACACTGTGCTCGTTCAGGAACGTCATCCCTCAAACGTGACAGGCTAAATGGTCATAGATGGCGAAAGCCCAGAAATCTAAAATCCATTCATCCATCCACAATGAAAATTCTAGCACCTTTTCTGTTTCTAACTGTTCACTCTCCCTTATCCTAATAGATTAGATAGCAGAATAACTTAAACTAAAAGAACGTTTTATTGTTTAAAAAGACCTAATGTCATGTGGATTGTTGTTCTGCGCTTTCCTCCCTACTTCCACAATACGCACTGATTGAAATTTCACCGAGAAGCATTCAAAAGACTGATAGGTCTAGATCATGACAAATCTATTACATTTCTTTGCGTAAGAAAATTGGAAGTTATCTTTTAATTTCAGAACTATAATTTGTGATGCTTTTGATCTTCAATTAATTTATAACTTCAATGGTATCTTCCTCGAAAAACTGGAAGTGCGGAAAGTCACTCAGGGCAACCACTCTTTTGGTCCAAAATTTGGGAAACTTAAACGAAAGACACTTCTAGTGTCCTGTTGTGTTATAAATAATCATTTTTTCCGTATTATTCTAGATATTCTTACAGCTTTAACCCTGAAAAAGACTATAAAGCTCCCTCATTCCACAGAATCTGTTGTATTATTCAATATTTTAATTTTCGTGGCAAACGCTACGTATTATTATCAGAAAAATATTATAGGCATGTGCTTTGGAGAAATCACCTATGTGGGTCGCGGTAGCTCAGTGGTAGAGCGTTCACCTCTGGTGCATGAGGTCCTTAGATCGATCCTAGCTTGCGCCAATGAACTTTGTGGTGGACAAACATTGTGTGGGGGGTTTTCTCGGATTTCTCCCGTTTCTTCCCTCTTTCTTCATTCCACCATTTCCTTTATTTCTCATCATTACTGTGTCCTTTAGCCTAGTTGGCATAATAGTGGAACGTAAAACTTAAATATTTAATTTCGTTTCCTATCCATCAGCTAGGCTGCTACTTAGACAAGCTTATACGTATTTTGAAATGAATTGAAAATGAAATGAAATTTTTGGGTTTTACGTCCCACGGTTATGCCGGCTAGGCTAAAGGAGACGGTGATGATGAGCAATGAGTGAAATGTTGGAATGAAGAAAGTGGGAGGAAACGGGAGAACCCCGAGGAAACCCACGCACACGGTGTTTGTCCATCACAAAGTTCACTTGGCGGGAGCAGGGTTTGAACCCGCATCTTTCTGTTGATTGTTTGTGGCCCAATCCTCTCACTATCTAGAAGTTTGGAGGTTTTACCGCTTCAAACAAACGTGCAGGACACAAAAAAGAAAGAGCATTTTGTCCGATTTACCGATGGTAGATTCACAAAATACGAAGCACATGAGCAAATATATTGTTCCAAACAGCATGTTGTACATCATAACCAGTCGGTCTCCAGAGAAAGAGTTTTTTCCCCCTCTCAACCGCGTATAATAGTGCTCATCAAAAGACTCAGGAACACAGATAAAGTATATAACCGCTATAACAGAAGCAGATATAACAGGTTGCCAGATCTACATATTTATCTTTAGATCTAGAGATTTTTCGTCGCAATACGAAAAACCAGATTTTTTAAAGTATGGTCTACAGATGTATAGCCTATATAGGAGAATATATACGTATACTCAAAAATATTGTGAAGTACATAGTTTTATTTTCAGTGAGTTCAATGAACTATATAGGGCCTATATTTTCTCCTTGAAGGTATCTTACTAGGGAAAAAATGCGAGGACGGACAATTGTCAAAATAATGTTTCGTTGTCTTCCTCTATTCTTCGAAGTCTCTTCTATCCTACAAGAGATCTATCATAAATAGAAAATGACCATAGAACAAACAAACTCAACCTTTGTTTCACATTATGTAGATTCAACTGTTGAATCTGCTGCAATTCTATCACATTGCTGCACGAAACATTGTTTTTAGCAGATGAGTGACAAACAGTTAAACCTATGATATATCGAGTCTCTCCTATAGGTTTCTATATTATTATTGCATTGATTTAATGTCTTGATGAATGCATTTGCTACCTATATATGCGTTTGTTTACTACCTATATAATTGAGTATTGTATAAAGATCTAAAGTTAAAATTAATTGTTACGTTAAGAAACTTTTTTTTTTTTTTTTTGCTACCTTTTCCCTGCCAAGTGGCGAATAAATACTTGCCTTCTATGTGTGCGGTCCCGGCTCTATTGTCGACAAGTTGGCTTGGCTTGCCTCGGTTTCAACAAGCGGTAGAAGCAAATTTATTATTCTGTTCCAGTTGATTTTCTGTATGCGCGAAAAGCTCTCAAAATTAAGGAGACAATTTAGAGTACCAGGGTCATACAGAAAGGGAGGGCAAGGGACCCATAGCCCCAACCACCTGAACCAACGGAAACTACTAATCACTTCTATCCATTAATTCTTCAAGATAACTTACAAGAAATTTATCTAGTTGGAAATTTGGACCTAACAGTACAAGAACTTAGTTTCGTAATATTCATCTTCAAAGTTGAACAAACTATTTCTTTAAACGAGGGCCCAGATGCAAGAAGATCCATTGAGTCAGATATACAGTAACTTCAATAAAAGCGACATCTGACTTCTAGCAAACAAACAAACTCGATCCATTTGATCATGTTGAATGATCTGTGCCTACTCTAATGTTGCAATTGGTTTAAATGGGGCAGCTTACGACTTGTTCACCCCAGAGCTCGGAAAAAACGTTAACATGTCATGTGTAGTAAGCCGATGTCTCACCTGAAGCGAGCCGGCTCGACATGATGGCTCACCTGAACCGAACCGAACCGAGCTGATGGATCATCCCAACCGAGCCGGCTCGAGCCATCGGCTCACGAGCCAAGTTGTGGCTCATCGCAACCAAGTCGGCTAGAGCCATCGCTCAATTGAGCCGAGTCGATGGCTCATCCCAACCAAACCGGCTTAAGCTATCGGGTCAATTGAGCCGAGCCAATGGATCATCCCAACCGAGCTGGATCGAGCTGTTCTCGCAGTTGAACCGAGCTGAACCGGTTGATATCATTGCCCGGGTTGGGCTTCTGCTTGGGCTCAAAAATTCGACCATACAGGTCTCAGCCTCGATAGTAAGAATTACATCCACTATATACTTGTATTGGTGTTCACGACATTTGAGACTGTCTCATTATAAAAATCTATTGTTGTCTCGTTATCGAGACGAGTCGAGACGCGAGCAATATTCTCTCTCGTAAGCAACATTAAAAGTAATCCACTACTTATATTTCTCATGGCTTTCGCTTTCCAGTCTAGTCAGGTCATGATTTTAAAACGAGCTAAAACGAGCTGAACGAGCGAGCCATGTATCAAACTCGACTCGACTCGAAACATTATAGAAACATTCATGAAATATGAACAAAATCGCATAGAGTCTTTTGAGTTTTTTCGTAAGGAATACCTTACACAACACTATGAACTTATTAATGAAATATTTATTCAGAAAATCGTCCGAAAACAACTCACCTTTAAGAGCCTGACATGCTAAAAATAATAGAAAATTTACCATTTTTCTTTTGCTTGTTTTTCATAAGTGAAAGAAAATAATGAAATGCAACTTACCACAATTATAGATAATGTTATTCTACAACAGAAAATATGAATCTTAAGAATTTTTAGTGTTGGCATCCATAGAAATTACAGTATTGCCAGAATAAGAACTCCCCCAAAACCTAAGTTAAGGCAGCGACTCGAGGAACGAACTCAGCTGCACTTGAATGCGTATCATGCTTTCTTAGTATCCTATGAACTATTTTGTTTAAATAAAATTATTATTTAATTTTAATAACTACAAACTAAATACAACTGTTATTTAAAATGTAGTTCACAGTATACCAAGGCAACATGATAAGTGATCAAATGCAGTTGAGTTCTTTCCTCTAGTCGCTGCCTTAACTTACATTTTGAGGGAGTTGTTATTCTGTCACACTGTAATTTCTATGGATAGCAACACTGAAAATTCTTCAGATTCATATTTTCTGTTGTAGAATAACACTATCTATGATTGTGGCAAGTTGCATTTCATTATTTTCTTTCACTTATGAAAAACAAGCAAAAGAAAACTGGTAAATTTTGTATTTTTTTTTATTAAGTCAGGCTCTTAAGCATAAATTACCCTCGTAGATTTTTCAGGACAAATGAGTTATGCTATATTGTTAGGTTATTAACGAAATACGAGTTATGTTTGTTTATGTATTTGTTTATGAAATGTGAATACAATAACCTGAGTTGCATCTGAGAAAATCGTTCGAAGAAAACTCGGCGTCAAGAGTAAACTACCCCTTCTCGATTTTTTACCCAGAGAAATGCTTATATCACAGTATGCAGTTGTTATTGAGAAATTGATTTATGTAGTATAAACAGAACCGTTAGAGCAGTTTTTGAGAAAATCTTTTTTTTTTTTTTTTAATTTTCACTCTACAGTCAACTACTATTATTTTCAGTAATAGGAAGAAAATTCGCGCCGACGTGTGCCAATTGTCCAAAATAAGTTCTACTGACTGAAGCTTATTTTTGTTTGCCTAGGTCCAATTCGCTTGGCAATGAAAACGCATCCAGTGGAGGAAATAACTACTAAGGTCAGATTACGGGAGAGAATGCTCCAGTTCAACCTCTGCCAATGAGGTGTTCTGTTGTATCGATAAGCTCGTTTTCCCAGATACTGACATGTCCTGGCATTCAGCAGACAACAACCACCACCCTTATTGCTATAGTTTATGGTATCTCACAAGAATGTTTTGGACTAGGGTGTTTATACTAAAAAAAATATTATGCAGACTTATAATAAGCTTTGCGAGTCAGTGCACGTAAGTTTATGACTCAGCAAAAGCTAAAGAACGTGATTGAGAGCGAGCTTAACTGTTGTTCGTTCAACAGTGAATACTGAACACAGGCGAAACAGACTAAACTCCGAACTGTCCTTATATTATCTCTGACAAAGGTACAACCCAACAGAATTCTCACTTCTTAAATCGTCGATATACAACACCTAAAATCGGGGTACTGTTGTAGCAAAGTTCTATACTCTTGCTAATATTCCTCGATACTAGTGTGCTGTTTGGTGTGTGATGACAATAAAAATGGAATGGAGTGAACAACCATGGTGGAAGAGCACAAACATGTAGAAACAAAGAGACAGCCATACAAATTATTTTTTGATGAGACTCTCGTAAGTATAAACGTACCATGAGCGCGTAGTCCGAAGACGTGCTCTATATCGGTCGTAAATTTTGCCGTCGTGCAATGGAAAGCTGCAGAAGTGGTCAGAAATACAATGCATATGAGCTGTATAATTTCTGAAAAGTCTCTCACGATGATAGGCTAATGATGGTTCGTTTGTTTCTGCAAAAGGCTAATAAGTCGAATGCTCAGGTGATGAACAGTGTCAAGTTGTTTCAGTAGAGAGGAAAGAGCAGGTGAATAAGGAATACAGCCGTAGTCTAAGATGGATGAAATCAATCCAGCCAATCCAATCCAATCGCAATAAAACAGCACGATCAGCACCACACGAAGAAAGTAAATAGCTCGGAGACAAGAGTACTTAAGATTCACGATGTTAAGCGACGATTAAAAGTCAAGCTCAAAAATCAGATTGTGTCAATAAATGAGAGAAGAGTCCCTCCGAGATACAAGCCCAATTCAACAAAGCAAGTTCGTTGGCGACGGAAGTATTCTTACTTTTTTTTGGGGGGGGAAGGGGGAAGAGAAAGCCGAAAACCTGTCTCTTTTGATCAATAAACAAGACAATTTAATGCAATTTGGAACTGTTGAGCAACACTGCGATGATATCTGCAACAGCAATACCTATTCTTATGTT
The DNA here is from genome assembly GCF_964235325.1 of Thermobia domestica. Lineage (NCBI taxonomy): Eukaryota > Metazoa > Arthropoda > Insecta > Zygentoma > Lepismatidae > Thermobia > Thermobia domestica. Next base: position 297,638,003 of record NC_137457.1, on the reverse strand, counting down.
CCTGTTTTAGAGAAAAGAAAAGTCTCATTAGGAAGTTAACTTTATACATATGGTCAGATCAACATCAAAAATCAAAAGGCGAAAATTTCTCCCTTGAATGATATGAAACCCACACAAGCTGTCTGTTGGAATGGTTGCATATAGGCAAGGCAATGCTAGATAACCTTGAAGTTGTTACAGGTGAATCTCAGGTAAAATTTTATTATTGCCTTACCGGAAACAATATATATTCCCTTGTGGTAAAACATCTTTCTCCGGGTTCGATACTCTAACATGATTCCGGGTTCGATACTCAGCATTGCACAGAAGTCTTAGTGTTGAATCAACATTATACGATAGTAATTGCGAAGCGTATTCCAGTTACGACTGGATAATGAGGCTCACACGGGAAGGTCCCACAAGTTGTAGATCCAATCTACTTGCCACATGGCACATCTGATAGAGGATTATGAGAAATGAAAATGAACAAAATTTAAGGTGCTATGGACCAGAAGGATAGGAGCTATACGGTCTTCAAAATTTTAATATCCAAAAAATCACGGAAATTTGAATATCACGGAATTATGTACGTTAAAATAAATATCTTGAAAACCGTTAAAACAATCAAAACAAAAGTTGCACAATGTAATGAGAACGAAATGCCCTATCGAAAAACCACAAACAGTGTTCAGGTTCAGGTTCAAGGTATTTTTCTTCCTTCTCTTCGGAAGCAGTGTTGCCAACTCAGCATAAAATATTTTGTTTGAAATATCACCATATACAAGTACGCACAGATTTAAAATGTACTATTATCACCAAACATAACAGTGAAGTGTAGTGGTAGTGTTGCACACTGTTGGAGCTACGTGTGCTGAAAATGTACACTGGTCAAGTTTGATATGTGGCGACAGATGGTAATAAAGGAATGCGTTAGAATACGTGGGGATTTTGCATTATACTTCTGTAGCCCCGGTGAATAAGCAGACAACTCGCGGAAACAAAATGATACACGCGAAGAAAGAAACGTGTTATCTAATTCTGTAAACTGGTTCTCCAGATGATCTTATCAATATTTGGAAGAGTACTTTCTTGGTTTATGTCTTTCGTGTTAAGTGACATATTCTTTTACTTCCTCTCCTACATGCCATATGATTATGTTATTGTACACTGTAATATTACCATTATTCACATTGGAAATATAATTATTTTATTACTACCTCATTTCGTTTTTAGTCGGCCCGGATAGCTGTGTAGTCTAGAAGGCTAGACAACCGACATATTAGAGATCGCGAGTTCCAATCCCGCCTCGGACATGTTTTTATTGTACTTTTCACCTTACATTTCATTGTTATTTTTCCCTTTCATAGTGGTTCAAATCCCACTTTACACTATAGGTCCCGTCCTATGTAACTTTGGAGCTGACACAGAACGTAAAAATGGCATCACTTAATTTCGTTTTTCAAATGCATCAATATTTTGTTGTACTGCTGACATTTTGCTATGTTGTACTATCGGTGTTATGCATTTGAACTAAATTCATAATATGAGACCCAGATTCCTTTATTGTCATCTCTTGCCACATATCAGACTTCTCCATTGTCCATTTTCAGCACATGTAACTTCAACAGTGTGCAACACTGTACCACTACACTTCACTGTTATGTTGAGTGATAATAGAGTATTTTAAACCTGTGCACACTTGTATATGGTGCTATTTCAAACAAAATGTTTTATGCTGAGTTGGCAACACTGTTTGTGGTTTTCGATAGGGCATTTTGTTCTCATTATATTGTGCAACTTTTGTTTTGATTGCTTTAACGGTTTTCAAGATATTTACTTTAAACGTTCATAATTCCACGATATTTTTTGGATATTCAAATTTTGAAACCCCATAGCTAATATCCTTCTGGTCCATAGCACGTTAAATTTTGCTCATTTTTATTTCTCATTATGCTCTATCAGATGTGCTATGTGGCAATAAGATTTGAAAGACAACTTATGGGTCCTTCCCGTGTCAGTAATGAAGCGTACATCCTCGAGTGCTAAGGTAAGTTTGTGGTAAATATCTTTGTATCCGTGGGTTGTCTAGAAAATTCTCCCATCCCACCTTCCTGTGACCATCAATCCAATTCAATACAATGCAGAATTTTCCAAAATTTGACTTCAAAAGGGGAACAAAGGAAAATTTAAATGTGCTTTCATCACCTACCAAGCCAACGAAAGTGTTGGTCTTCGAAACAGTATTTTGTACAAATATTTCCCTTGAACTGTAGTCTAAACAGGTTTCCAGGAACTGCAACTAGTAAGTACAACACAGTTTTCTGCTAATGAAAATAAAAATAGATTTCTCGAACTTGACAAGTGCCGTGAAAAGTTCAAGGTCAGACTCAACTACGAAAACTGATGTTTTAAATTGTGATATAACAGTACCATATAACCAGCATCGCACTATTAAACCTTCAGTGTATTACCAGAATGTTTGTGGTCTCAGAGCTTCAAAAAGTCAAGAGTTCTTTACAAGTATTGTATCGAATACATACGATATAGTAGTCATTAGTGAAAGTTCCCTAACTGCTAGTTACTCAGACTCTGAAATATTTGATGATCGATATTGTGCTTTCCGTCAGGACAGAAATTTTGAGCTGGTTAACAAGAGTAAAGGGGGTGGGGTAATAATAGCTATTCTTAAAAAATATAATGTGTACTATGTAAGTTCCTGTGATACAAATCTGGAGTGTGTTCTTGTTAAATTAGTATTACATTCTTTAGATGTACTTGTCTGTGCCATTTATATTCCACCGGATTCAAATTTTAAAATATACGAAGAGTTTTGTCAATTTATCGAGAGTAACTGTCCACCAGGAAGCACAATTCTCTGCATCGGAGACTTTAATATTGCAGAAATTACAAATTCTTGTTTTGATCTTATGTCCTCAACAACCAAGTGTAAAGATGTGTATAACTTTATGTCCTTATACAATTTATCATAATTTAACGACATACAAAACACAAATGGCCACACATTAGACCTAGTACTTTCTAATATCAAAGATGTAGTTGTTTCTAAAGAGTATCCACTTGTTCTAGAGGATAGACATCACCCAGCAATTCTAGTGTCTTTAATGCTTAATCATATTACTAAATTAAAGCAAGTTACTAAAGTAACTGGTTTCAACTTTAAAAGGGCTGATTTCACAAAATTATATATAGAATTGTCAAACTTATCTTGAGATTGCCTTTCTCAAAATGATGATGTTAATTGTACTGTTTCAAAATTCTACGAAATGATTTATAACGTATTCAGCCGATGCGTCCCTGCTAAAAAGCACGTCAATGCCAGTTATCCGTGCTGGTTTACCTATGATATAATCAAAAATATCAAACGGAAATCTTACCATCGTAAAAAGTGGAAAGAGGGGCTAAATAATATTGCATACCATCGTGATCAGTTCCTGGAACTACGAAAAGAAATTAAATCAGAAATTTCGAGAGCGTACAAGGCTTTTATTTCACATTCTGAATTTACTGTAGAAAAAGACCCACGGCAGTTCTGGTATTTTATTAAAAGTAAAACCAAGCATCTTTCGTCAGATTCTCTAACATATAATGGTAACGAGTTAAAACATAACAAAGAAATTTCTCAGGCATTCGCGCATTATTTTCAGTCAGTATATAGTAGTGTACCCGCTAAATACGACACAGATTATCTAATAACAAATAATTCGGAATGTAGTATATTAGACACCTTTCATATAAAGGAAATAGAATTAGAAGAAATTGAGCAGGCTATTAAAGCACTGAAACCCAAAACATCTTGTAGTATAGATGACATTCCACCGTATGTGGTGAAGGGCTGTTTAGATATATTCAAGCATCTACTTCACATTATCTTTAATATGTCCATTAAAACCAATATATTTCCGAATAAATGGAAAGAAGGTCTCATTTGCCCTATTCCTAAATCTGGAAACAGGAATGAGATAGAGAACTTCAGACCCGTAGCCATCCTATCTCCCTTTGCAAAAGTTCTTGAAACCATATTATACAACAGAATTTTAAACCATGTAAAGCCTGTCATATCTGAACATCAACACGGATTTTTAAGGAATAAATCCACAACAACCAATCTAGCAATAATGACGGATTACATAGCAAGAGAGTTAGACAAAAGCGGTCAAGTGGTCGTCATTTATACGGATTTCAGTAAGGCTTTCGACAGAGTTGACCTGACGTGGTACTACAGAAATTGGTATCTTTCAATTTTTCTAAACGAGCAATAGAGTACTTCGCTTCCTACTTGTGCAATCGAGAGCAAGCTATCTCTTACAAGGGATATATTATCACGAAATTTACCTCATTATCAGGTGTTCCTCAAGGATCCCATTTAGGTCCGCTATTATTTCTTCTTGTAATTAATGATATTTCAACCTATGTTAAAAACTCTCACTTTCTGTTGTTTGCCGATGATCTCAAATTATATTCTAAAATAAGCACAATAGATGACTGCACACAACTCGAGCAGGATTTACAGGGTGTTGGGCAATGGTGTGCCAAAAACAAACTTTCATTGAATATCTCTAAATGCAAGTCTTTATCGTTCTCAAGGAAAGAAAATCCCATCAATCATCTGTATATAATTAATGGCATATCTCTGTGTAAACCAAATTCAGTTAAAGATTTAGGAGTATTTTTAGATTCAAAATTGACCTTCTCTCATCACATCGATGCAACCTCTAACGCTGCATTCAGAAACCTCGGTTTTATCTATAGAATGGGTAAAGAGTTTAGAAACGAGTCAACATTCATTAAACTTTATACGTAAGGTCCCGATTAGAATATGCGTGCGTTATTTGGACACCGAATGTAAATAAATACTTACAAACAATAGAAAACATACAATTTAAATTTCTAAAAATGCTTACGTACAAGAAAACAGCTTTCTATCCCAAACAGATTCCCTACGTGGACTTAGTAAGGAGTTTGAATTTCCTAACGTTGACGAATCGACGAAAGATGTTTGATTTACTATTTTTATATAAAGTATTAAATAATAAAATTGACTGTCCAGAGCTACTCACGAAAATATATCTGAGCGTTCCAACAGGCAGAACAAGACCAGGGAATACTGGTATATTTTTCTGTGAAAGGGCACGAACAAATATTCTCAGTAAATCTCCGCTGTGGAGAATGTGTGACTCCTATAATGAATTAAGTTATAGAACTGATGTATTAGATATATTCAGTATGTCAGAATATGTATTTAGGAACAGGATTATTACCGAGTACCTGACACTCGAAGTGAATTGATTAATTGTACGGGTAAATGTATATATGTCTATGTATGTATTATACGACACTATAATTAGGCATTAATTCTGTTGTGTTGTTTTCTAAATAAATAAATGAATAAATGTTTCCAACCTTGTTTATTTGGCGCCCCCTTCCTGAACCCTGCATACATCACACTCTACCCTTCTTGCTGATCATTGGTCTGGCTCTTTTGCAATTTCAGATGGAACATTAAAATTCTGAAATCTTCGACGACGACGACGATGACAATAATAATAATAATAATAATAATAATAATAATAATAATAATAATAATAATAATAATAATAATAATAATAATACTTTTTTCTTGTCGTACGTCCAGAACTCATTAATTCAGATAACTGGAGTTTCACATACATATTTATTTTCATTCACAGGATGCACGAAATTTAACATCCTAAGATTTTGTAAAAATGAAGTGAAATCTGTCAGTTTAACGTCCCACAATTTAGCACATTAGGCTAAGGGAGATGAATGTTTAAGGCAAGTGAATGATGAAGGAAAAATTGGTGGAATGAAATGTGGGAGGAAACGGGAGTACTCCAAGAAAACCCAAGAACACTATGTCAGCTTACTTGGCCGGGGATCGAATCAGGGACTCCTCGCACTAGAGGAAAGAGCTTTACCACTGAGCCACCGTGCCCCCTTACTAAGACTTTGTGATATACAAAATGCGAATATCTGATTCGCTAGAATGCATTTTGGAAATTTCATCCAAAAGGATTATGAAATAAAAGGGATTTCTTTTTTCGTTTACACTGTAAAACAACGATCGACATCAAAGTAGAAGAACTTAATACATAAACTTGAATTAGTACATCTATAATTGCTTGAATACAGAAATAAGATGGAAAGTAGGATGTGCTCTTCCGATACTAAATCCATATCAAAAAGCCATTACTTTCTATCTTACTACCTTTGTTCTATGGAAATTAATATTGATACAGATTGCAATAGAGGAACAAAAGGCTGAGGTTAACATATTATTGTGGTACTGAATCCATTAAAAAAACTGCTTGTCGCTGTATATATATTTCTGTTTTATCCATTATGCGATCAGTGTTGTAACCGGAAATCCTAAATTTTCAGCACTTTTGGTTTGAACAGGTAAATATAAGTAGAGGCAAAATTCATTCTTGGCACTGGCACAAATCCCGGGGGGATGAGTGGGACATGTCTCCTCCAATCTTGGAACTGGGGGACTGTCCCCCCAATAATCCGATTTGAAATGTGTTTTTAAGGAGAAATGTGATGATTTGTATCCGATTGCCACAAAGGAAAGTGAGATGAAGTTGACGTCCCCACCAGAATAAGCCTAAAATCTGCCCGCCTCCCAGTGTTGAAGACAACTCTTCTCCCCTGATCCTCCACAACATAGCTTTCCAACTTCATAAATATTTTGAGCATCGCTTTAAAAATTATGGGAACGGTCTTATCGTCCCCCCAATTTTGAAGACAGATTTGCGCCGCTGATTCTTGGGCACTGAATCTGTATCAAAAACCGTTTTTTTATATTCCTTACTGTTTTACTCTATGAATATATATATATATATATATATATATATATATATATATATATATATATATATATATATATATATATATATATATATATATATATATTAAAACCGGAAGTACTAGTAAATTTCAATTAATTTTGGTTTTGGTGAACTTATACGTAATGATGGTATGTACTCTTGAGACGCTAAATCGATTGCAAAAAAAAAAAAAAAAAAAAAAAAAACTTCTCAATATCTATACTTTTTGTTCTATGGCTATAAACATTGAAACTGGAAATAGTTTATTTCTACCATTTCCGATTTGAATAGCGAATAAACTAAACAGATGGAATCTATTCTTAGGACGCTGAATCGATTATGAGAACTATATCTCAATATCTTTTACCGTTTTTGCTCTGCTCCTGCAGTTCGTATTAGTTAATTTTAACAACTTCTGGTTTTGGTAGAGTATTGCAGGTTATGACGATATGGTCTTTTGAGACACTGAATCAATACAGAAAAGCGCTTGTAGCTATCTGTGCCCATTATTGTTCTATGATAAGTGTTGAAACCGGAAATGGATAATGCGAATTCTTTCTAGTTTGAATAGAAGAGTAATGAGGATGGAACCTATTCTTGCTATAGTTTATCTATTGTAGAAAATGTCATGTCGATATCTCTTACCGTTCATAGTCTGTGGAAGTCAGTATTGAAACTAGAAGTAATATTAAAATTAAACTACTTCCGGTTTTGGTAGCGTTCGGGATAGAAATGGTAAGTTACGTTGAGACGCTGAATCATTGGCAAGAAACCACTTCTCACTATCTGCTACCATATTTGTTCTATGGTGATAAAGGTGAAACCGGAAATGACTAATTTGAATCACTTCTGGTTTGAAAAAAAAAAAAAAGAGTTAACTAAGGAGATGGAATTTATTGTTGGAACGTGAATCGATTGCAAAAAAAATGGATCTCGATATCTCTCAACATTCTTGCTCTGAGACTTGTCGACGGATGGATGGACCCAAAGCCGTTCTATAAGACTTCTCACACTTATGCATAGTATAGATTGGAATTACTGTTAGAGTAAACAATAGTGTAATGCTTGAAATATGGAACAATTTTGTTTCAGAAAATACGAATTCAACATGGATGATGTAGAGGGAGAGTCCGCAATTAAACCTCCATAGTAACATACTAGTTGATTGATTAGTAATAGCCAAGGGCGCCGATCCTGGGGAGCCCAGGTGGGGGGAGGACCCCCCCAAAGCTTATGTGGGCCCCCTCATTGTATTTGTGAATATACAATATTTAGCATAATTTGAATGCAATTTGTCTTAAAATCCTCATATATATGCCGTCTGCATCTGAATAGCCCCTGTAGTGTATCATACATGCCCCACCGGAAGTCAAGGAAGGAACCGTACCACTAGTTAGATAATTTAATAATAAGCAATATTTCCTCGCATCATAGCAGCAGCATATACAACACATACATAACGGCACGCTATTAGATTGGATACCCCCCTTAGGCAGATATAGTAGAAACCAGAGGCTTTTCAAAATCAAAACATTATCCTCAATTAAAAGGTATACCAATGAACAATTTATTAACGAGATCATATAGAACAAGTAACCAACAAATATATATATAAGTGAAGCTCTCATAGAACAAGATTTAAATATATAGTATATATTCTCAAATTTCAATTTCAATTAACCTCTCTCTATATATGTAACACGGTAGCAACAGTAGATTAATATCAAATTAGCAAAAATAATTGAATTTAATTATACATTAAGTTAACACTACTTTTACCTGTATATGAAAAAAGGGCAATTTCCAATGGTCAACTCGGGAACGAACGATGGCAGGAAGTTTCACAAACACAAAATATCATATATTAAAAAAAGAGAAAACACTGGAGGAAAAAAAACTATAATAAAAAAATCACAAACTACAGAACTCAATAACAGAACACTTCCGTCTTCGATCCTTTCCCTCGCTGTCCATGGAATTGCAATTCACAATTTTACACTTAAAAAAAATCCAACCAATACGCACCCGATTTGAAGTCAATCTGATAAACGGCAGAAGGAATTCAAATCACGGAGCCAGACATGACGTCATGTTCTATATAATAGTACCAGAACAATTAACCAATAGAACACCAGAATAAGAAAACATGTTTTTTTTTTTTTTTTTAGAAATATTAAGGTAGAATACACTACATGGTGGGTCCCCCCGGAATTCAAAAAATGGAAAAAACATTTTTTGAATTACCAGAAATATGAAACACTTATGGAAATGAAAACGAGTTGTTAGTAAGGGTGATAGATGAATATGAAGTATGAAAAGACAAAACAACAAACCATAAATAAATAATGAAAGGGACCACCAAATAATATAAAGCCAAATTGACCAAATATATTCAAGCATATCATTAAATATAATTTAGTTTTGGTAAAACACAAAACCAGAGTATAGTACTAAATACAAAAAACAGAATAGAGTTATACCATATTATAGAATGTAATCATAACATAGGCTTGAATAAACCTTAAATATCCATAGACGATGAGATTCATATCCATAAGGCGCAGAATAATATATCTCAAATGGAAGTGTAGACTGGCCAGTCTTTACAAATTGGAACAAACATGGATTTTTTTTTTTTTTTACAAATCAAACAGCTCCCTTACACCTGAAAAAGAAATAAGTGTAAGAACCTCACAAATATTACATCAAAATTTACAATTCGGGTTCAGGAGTTTCACGCATTTCATACTTTTTTAATTGGCTAACATGAGAAGAAAATTTTCGGTTTTTATTTTCGTCTAAAAGAATTACAGAATTCGGACCCGCAAAGGAGTCGATGCGGTAAGGACCAAGCCACAGAGGCGACAAAGATTTACTAACTTTATCTGTTATAGACGACTTAAAGTGAGATTTCCAAAGAACTAATTGGCCTATCTGGAAAGTAACTGGATTATTACGCTGCAGGAAAAGATGCTTTCTATCTTCCCAAGCTCTATGCATATTTTTTAAGGCATCGGACCATACCTCTACTGAATTATGTAAGTTCAGGTCGGAATCCTTTACAGACCATTTAACTAATAAAGGATCTAGAGCTTCACGTCCCAAATAAAGCTCAAATGGTGATGCCTTTAGTTCACAATGTTCAGAAACGTTAAGAGAAAATTGGATCGGATATAGGAAATTGCTCCATACAGTCTGATTCTCAGAGCAATAACATCTTAAGGCATTTTTTACAGTCTGAACATATTTTTCAGCTGCGTTTCCGGACGCAAAGTAAGCTGAACTACGTATATGTTTGATCCCTAGTCCAAAAAGAAAACGTCGAAACTCCTCGCTACAAAAATAACTAGCCCGATCCGTGGATAAAGCAAAACAATGACCAAAACGACAAAATATCTCCTTCATTGCTTTAATAATAATTCTACTGGTCGCATTACGTAATGGAACTAAATGCAAAAAACGGGAAGCGTTATCCACAAGTAACATTATGTACCTATAGCCATTGCTTGGGATTAAGGGACCGGCCAAATCACAGTATAAATGTCCCTGGGGTTGTGTTACATATTTAGAAGACAAAAGACCTTGGGGCTTTTCAAAACGTGGTTTCGAGATCTGACATTCATGACATGAGCGCACGTACTGATGCACATCACGAATCAAAGAAGGCCACGTAAAATAACGTTTAATTTTACTAAGTGTTTTAAAATTTCCCGTATGAGTTCCCACCAAAGTTCCAGAGTGATAATATTCCAATACCAAAGGTCGTAAAGACTTAGGCAATAGAACCTTGTAAGGATTATACCGTGCTTTTGTTCTTTTATATAATAAACCACGTGACAAACGATATTCTTTCCAGACATTTCCTGCAGCTTCAGTCTTCTTATAAATATCAGAGATATCCGGATCCTTTATTTGCTCTTCTTTTACATTATAAAATGCCAAAGGAGTATTCAACAGGCTTGAAGCCAAAAATTCACGTTGGTATACCTCCTCATCTATAGGTTCATCTATAAGGTCATACAAACTTGAATCATATATTCGACTCAAAAAATCTGCGTTAATCATCTTGTTGCTAGGTACATGCAAGATATCGAATTTAAATTCTAACAATCTATGAATCATAGTACTATATCGTGTAAATTTTTTAGGGTTACGCAACACGCAAGCTAAAGCATGGTTATCAGTTAATATTGTAAATCTTGAAACAAGATAGTGCTGAAAACGAGTAATAGTATTGTACAAGCTAGCCAACTCCAAGGCAAAGATAGGACGATTATAGTCCGAAGGTTTCAGTTTTCTGCTATAGAACGCAACAGGTTGATAGAAACCACTGGAATCCTTCTGTAGGATCACACTCCCGAACCCTCGCAAACTAGAATCTGCTTCAATAAAAAACCTTTTACTCATATCCGGAATCTTCAAGATAACCTGCTCTTCAAAAGCGTCCTTAATACGAGCTAATGCCTCAGATTGTTCTTTACCCCAAACAAAGGGAATTTTAGGTGATTTTAAGTCGGTTATGGGACGCATAATCTCAGCAAAATTACTAATAAATCGACTATAGAAAGACAAAAACCCAACAAGAGATTTGACACCCTTCCTATTACGAGGAGCAGGTAAATTTCGTATAGCTTCAAGTCGATCCGGAATCATTTGCATAGTTCCTCCACCTACACGAAATCCCAAATAATCTATCTCCGTTTGAAAGAAGGAACATTTTTCTGGTGAAATTGTAAGACCTCGTGATCGAAGTCGATCAAGCACAGTCTTAAGTAATGTTTTATGTTGCTCAATTGTATCAGAATAGAGTACAATATCATCAGCATATACTTCGACACCTTGTTCCTTCAAATCACTTAATACAGTATCAATAGCACGCGCTAAAGCCGCCGTCCCAGTACAGAGTCCCATAGGATGTACCCGAAAATGATAACTTTTATTGTCAAAAGAAAAGCCCGTATATTTCCGACAGGATTCATCCAATACTATCTGAAAAAATCCCCTTTTACAATCGAATCTCGACATAATACGAGCATTAGCCAGTGTAGCAATAGATTCTTCCATGTTAGGGGTGACTATATTATCGGCTTCCACAAGCTTAGATAATTTACCAAAGTTTAGAACTAGCCGTCCTCTACCTGCACTATTTTTAACAATAAAGCAAGGGGAACGATACTCACTAGTACTCTCCACGATAACCCCGTTATCCAAAAGTTCTTTTAAAATTACACGCATTTCTTGCTTTTGTTTACTAGACATAGGGTATTGTTTTTCACGAAACACCGTATCCTCCTTAACCCGAAACTTGTACTTAAAATCTTTAATTCTGCCGATATTTGATGTAATCACATCAGTATAATCATTTATAATATCCTGTACAAATAAAGGTAAGGTACGATCTTCATTAATAAGTTCATTATCAATGTTTTCCACAATTAATTTTCTAGTTGTATTATCTAGTTGGTTAACAGATGATTTGTTATTTAAATTATGCATAACTCTATCATCAATCGCTAATACCTCATTGCTGTTCGAAGGTACTTCTGAAACACCCTGTACAACATTACATTCAACAGGTGATTTAACTTTTAACTCATTTTTATATTTTATTACTTTTTTATTTTGAAAAAAAATCTTTATTAGTAGCTTGTGACGTTAAAGACCAAGAATTTAAAAAAGAATTATATTCATTAAATTGATTTAAAGCAGAACAAGCGTTTTTAAAAATAACAGGTTCTTCAGATAAAGCAAAGTTTTGTTTATATTTAGTAACACACTCTTTACCTTGCTGTAGTACTGCTTCCTTATCTCCAATAGGTTGTTGACCGGCTGGCAAGGCTGCATTACGTGGCACCTGGTCTAGTGAGAACTCGCTCGTTGTATCAGGAATGCAACAGGTGTTATGACCTTGACCATGAAAAAAGCTCTTATCTTCGCTGCCCAGCTGATTTTGAACATTTGGTTTGTCGCAGGATGTGCGGTTCCTTGTAAGATAACCCATCAAATATGATGTAGAATAAGGACCCGTCTTCCTGCAACCAAAAGGAAAAGGGCCAGAATATTGTCTACAAAAAGGAGGTTTGGAAACATACGTAATGTTGAAATTGTGATCAGGAAAGAATATACTTCGTTCTTTAACATCCAATTTAAAGGCAGTCTGCTCAATAAAGGGCATTCCTAAAGTAATATGTTGGCCACTGGGACAATGTTCGTTTATATACGCACAAACAGTTAACACTTGCTTATTAATTCTCAACGGGAGCAAACAATATTTGTGTAGCACTAAACGATAGTTTGTAGCAGTACGTCCCACAAAGTTCTTAACATGTATTTTTAGGTTCGAATCCCGTTGTAGTAAATACTGTAACACTTCGTTACTTATAAAATTAACACTTGAAGCACTGTCCAAACATGCAAAGTATTTTTTATCATATAAATCAACTTCAATAAATATACCACCTTTCCCAACTAATGGAGGTAAGGTTCGTACACCACAGTCCGAGGTTCGAGTCTGCTGAGTATCAGAATCCTTTTGAAAATTAGACACCTGTCCTTTGTGGAAATTACCCGATCTGTTTCGTACATGAGGAGGAACTACACTACGTGATCTAAAGTCACTGCTTTTACGATTTATATCGAATGATGATCCACCAACAGTTGTTTGATGCTGCTTCGTAAAAAGTTCTAACTGTGAATAAGCTTTTAAAGAATTCATAAGTTCATCACGCGTTTGAGGATGCTCACTATAAAATACATGCGATCTCACATCCGGTCTACAACCACTAGCCACCGTTAAGATGTACGTTTCATCACAGATTTGAATATCCAATATACGTGATACTTGATCAAGTCTACGTGAATATTGTAAGACCCCTTCACTTTCGCCCTGAGGTTTATAAAAATATCTCGTGGTAAGTTGCTGTATAGCCACGTCAGAAAGCAACTCAGTCATCACATATTTACATAAATCTCCCCAGTTCCTCGTTGCTTTAACACTATCCTTAAGACACTGTAGTAATGGATTTCTAGTTTTTGTTTGTAAAGCGTATACCACACAACGAATTGGAAATTCATTACCACTTAAAAAATCGTCAATTTTACATATAAAATTGAACAACTTGTCAGGGTCATTACCATCACAAATTGGAAGATTTTCCACAAATCTATTTAACACCGTCAAAGCAGTATTATCCTCCAAACGGGAAGAATTGGTACGGAGATAAGCGTCATCACCTATGTCCTTTGTATAATCACTATGGCATCTATTACCAAATACTTTACTAGTACGTTTAGGAATAGCACCAGTTGACTTATCAGATCCCGTATTATCTTTATTAACAGGTACCCTAGAAGACATCGGACCCACCTTTCCAGCTATGTCTTCTAACATTTCTCCTAATCTTTCAATTCCAAAAAATAACCTATCAATTTTATCTATATTTAGAGGCGGCGTTTTTACACCATCATCATCAAATCCGGATATAGTATCTGAGGCTACCTTATCTTTATCTACACCTTCGGCCATGTTGAATATATATATATAATACGAACAGCAAGGGCATTAACAAACTAATTCAATATGTAAAAAGCCTCGAATTGGTGAGATTGACTTCAAACCATTTATATGTAGTGTATCATACATGCCCCACCGGAAGTCAAGGAAGGAACCGTACCACTAGTTAGATAATTTAATAATAAGCAATATTTCCTCGCATCATAGCAGCAGCATATACAACACATACATAACGGCACGCTATTAGATTGGATACCCCCCTTAGGCAGATATAGTAGAAACCAGAGGCTTTTCAAAATCAAAACATTATCCTCAATTAAAAGGTATACCAATGAACAATTTATTAACGAGATCATATAGAACAAGTAACCAACAAATATATATATAAGTGAAGCTCTCATAGAACAAGATTTAAATATATAGTATATATTCTCAAATTTCAATTTCAATTAACCTCTCTCTATATATGTAACACGGTAGCAACAGTAGATTAATATCAAATTAGCAAAAATAATTGAATTTAATTATACATTAAGTTAACACTACTTTTACCTGTATATGAAAAAAGGGCAATTTCCAATGGTCAACTCGGGAACGAACGATGGCAGGAAGTTTCACAAACACAAAATATCATATATTAAAAAAAGAGAAAACACTGGAGGAAAAAAAACTATAATAAAAAAATCACAAACTACAGAACTCAATAACAGAACACTTCCGTCTTCGATCCTTTCCCTCGCTGTCCATGGAATTGCAATTCACAATTTTACACTTAAAAAAAATCCAACCAATACGCACCCGATTTGAAGTCAATCTGATAAACGGCAGAAGGAATTCAAATCACGGAGCCAGACATGACGTCATGTTCTATATAATAGTACCAGAACAATTAACCAATAGAACACCAGAATAAGAAAACATGTTTTTTTTTTTTTTTTTTTTTTAGAAATATTAAGGTAGAATACACTACACCCCCCCCAAATTTACAGAAAAATCGGCGCCCTTGGTAATAGCATACTCTTGTATAGATCGTAAAACAATAATTTTCAGCTGAGGCCTCTATTCTCGCCTTCTTAGTGAGAGGGGGAACTGGCAGGTAACCTGAAGTTGGTAAAAGACAGTGTTGACAATGAAACAAGAGTTGATGTTGATGATTAAAAATGTAGTTGATGTTTTTACAGGCATACTATTCTTAGATTCATAATTATGCGTACACTGACAACACTTGCTTATTCGAACTTCCTACCTCATCCTCTTCCTCCCTTTACTCCTGTGTTACTTCCTTATTGTTCTCTAATTGTAAAAATCTGCTCCTACGTCATACATCGGCTATTTGATATGACATTGAGATTACCGTGTCTTTGTGAAAAAAAAAAAGTGAAAGGAATAGATAACCGTTTCTGTAACTTCTTAATAAAATCCGATTTTGTTGAGTAATTTTCGTTTTTTTTTTTAAATGCAACTATCCAAAATAATGTTCGTAGATATTCAGAGCATATGAAGATAATGAAACGACCGTTCGCCATATTTGTAATAAATTTACACTATGACAACATGCTGTTCCGTCGTTGAGCACTTCATTCGTACCCGCACAGAAAACAAATGACAATCAGGCGATACGTGACTGTTAACTACAAAGACAAGAGATTAAAATCGTATATCATTCAGTGCTGCCAACTTACTAGAACAGAAATGGCGGGCACTTCAAAAGTTGTGTTCTTTATGGGACATCACTAGAACAGAAATGGCGGGCATTTCAAAAGTCGCGTTCTTTATGGGACATCACTAGAACAGAAATGGTGGGCATTTCAAAAGTTGCGTTCTTTATGGGACACCACTAGAACAGAAATGGCGGGCATTTCAAAAGTTGCGTTCTTTATGGGACATCACTAGAACAGAAATGGTGGGCATTTCAAAAGTTGCGTTCTTTATGGGACACCACTAGAACAGAAATGGCGGGCATTCCAAAAGTTGCGTTCTTTATGGGACACCACTAGAACAGAAATGGCGGGCATTTCAAAAGTTGCGTTCTTTATGGGACACCACTAGAACAGAAATGGCGGGCATTTCAAAAGTTGCGTTCTTTATGGGACATCACTAGAACAGAAATGGTGGGCATTTCAAAAGTTGCGTTCTTTATGGGACACCACTAGAACAGAAATGGCGGGCATTTCAAAAGTTGCGTTCTTTATGGGACATCACTAGAACAGAAATGGTGGGCATTTCAACAGTTGCGTTCTTTATGGGACATCACTAGAACAGAAATGGTGGGCATTTCAAAAGTTGCGTTCTTTATGGGACACCACTAGAACAGAAATGGCGGGCATTTCAAAAGTTGCGTTCTTTATGGGACATCACTAGAACAGAAATGGTGGGCATTTCAAAAGTTGCGTTCTTTATGGGACATCACTAGAACAGAAATGGTGGGCATTTCAAAAGTTGCGTTCTTTATGGGACACCACTAGAACAGAAATGGTGGGCATTTCAAAAGTTGCGTTCTTTATGGGACATCACTAGAACAGAAATGGTGGGCATTTCAAAAGTTGTGTTCTTTATGGAACACCACTAGAACAGAAATGGTGGGCATTTCTAAAGTTGCGTTCTTTATGGGACACCACTAGAACAGAAATGGCGGGCATTTCAAAAGTTGCGTTCTTTATGGGACACCACTAGAACAGAAATGGCGGGCATTTCAAAAGTTGCGTTCTTTATGGGACACCACTAGAACAGAAATGGCGGGCATTTCAAAAGTTGCGTTCTTTATGGGACATCACTAGAACAGAAATGGTGGGCATTTCAAAAGTTGCGTTCTTTATGGGACATCACTAGAACAGAAATGGTGGGCATTTCAAAAGTTGCGTTCTTTATGGGACACCACTAGAACAGAAATGGTGGGCATTTCAAAAGTTGCGTTCTTTATGGGACATCACTAGAACAGAAATGGTGGGCATTTCAAAAGTTGTGTTCTTTATGGGACACCACTAGAACAGAAATGGTGGGCATTTCAAAAGTTGCGTTCTTTATGGGATATCACTAGAACAGAAATGGTGGGCATTTCAAAAGTTGCGTTCTTTATGGGACATCACTAGAACAGAAATGGTGGGCATTTCAAAAGTTGCGTTCTTTATGGGACACCACTAGAACAGAAATGGCGGGCATTTCAAAAGTTGCGTTCTTTATGGGACACCAGTAGAACAGAAATGGCGGGCATTTCAAAAGTTGCGTTCTTTATGGGACATCACTAGAACAGAAATGGTGGGCATTTCAAAAGTTGCGTTCTTTATGGGACATCACTAGAACAGAAATGGTGGGCATTTCAAAAGTTGCGTTCTTTATGGGACACCACTAGAACAGAAATGGTGGGCATTTCAAAAGTTGCGTTCTTTATGGGACATCACTAGAACAGAAATGGTGGGCATTTCAAAAGTTGTGTTCTTTATGGGACACCACTAGAACAGAAATGGTGGGCATTTCAAAAGTTGCGTTCTTTATGGGACATCACTAGAACAGAAATGGTGGGCATTTCTAAAGTTGCGTTCTTTATGGGACACCACTAGAACAGAAATGGCGGGCATTTCAAAAGTTGCGTTCTTTATGGGACACCACTAGAACAGAAATGGCGGGCATTTCAAAAGTTGCGTTCTTTATGGGACATCACTAGAACAGAAATGGCGGGCATTTCAAAAGTTGCGTTCTTTATGGGACATCACTAGAACAGAAATGGTGGGCATTTCAAAAGTTGCGTTCTTTATGGGACACCACTAGAACAGAAATGGTGGGCATTTCTAAAGTTGCGTTCTTTATGGGACACCACTAGAACAGAAATGGCGGGCATTTCAAAAGTTGCGTTCTTTATGGGACATCACTAGAACAGAAATGGCGGGCATTTCAAAAGTTGCGTTCTTCATGAAGTACCCTGTTGTATTAAATACTTAAGTAGTTTGCATATGCATTACCTTGTCAGTCTTACTTGCGTTGTTACTGCCCCTCTGTCTCACTTGACTGCTTTAGACGCCACTAAAATTTGGATGTTTATATTATACCATCCTTAGTTTGCAACACTGAATAATAAGCAAGTTTTCGTTTAATATGTAGATGTGAAATTTGCAATAGCCTGACATAGTGTTATTTGAAATAAATACAACTTTGAGTTGGATTGGCAACACTGTTAACCTGGTGGTATCATTAAATATGTTAAATAATATCTCCCTCACGATATTTTCACGCTACATCATCTCAGTACTTGAAAGTTTTTTTGTTCATTCGTTTGAAAGTTACAACAGCGTATCAATATAAATGGTCCACCCTAATATATATATATATATATATATATATATATATATATATATATATATATATATATATATATATAATGGATTAATTTTAGTAAAATATTAATTCGAATATTCTAACACCATATATGATTGAAGATTATTCACATGAAAGAGGACAATACAGTAAGTTAAATAAAAAGAAATCAGACGATTTCCACTCACAAACTTATAAACAAAGATTTCATTGTTAGCTGTGTTAAAATATCAACAGTTAACTTCAGCATCTGATAAATCTTGTTCTTGATCGTTTACTTAATCTCAAGATACACGAGAAACAGTGTTGCCAACAACTTCTGAGGAAAATAGGCTAAATGGCCTTTAGAAATAAGCTTTTTTTTTTAACGCAAAAATGGCTAGATTTTGAACTGCTAGTCTATAACCCACACTGAGAAAAAAAAATTGTAGTTGGCGTACTTAAAAAATAGGTTACATACGTAATTCCTGTAGTTTTTGAACTTAACGTACAGCAGACGTATAACTGAAAATGCATGTTTTATAATACTTTCTGTATAAGTGTTCCATCTGTAGTACTCTCTGTATGAAACAATGTAGGCGGTTAGGATCTCACATACAAATGGACGTATATAACATATAGCCGACGAAGGTAACATAAGTATATGTATATGTACGGAAAACTGTTAGATGTCAGACATCCTGCAACGGCATGAGTAACATCTAAGGACAGTGCCTATGTAGCATACGGATAACGTATGCTCCGTACTGATTTCTATAGTAAGCAAGAGGATACCGTATATTTGTACAATATACCGCTGTCAGAAGAACGGATTTTTCTCTATGCACATTGTACCTAGGTAGATTCTAAACTCCTTTTCTGTGTGTAGGATCATAAGTGAGTTTCAGTAAAATTTGAAATGTTGAATATTATTCGCTGAAGACTAACAAGAAACATACATAACTTTAAGATACAATAAAATCCATCAACAACTCATCTGATTTGTGAAAGTCAACAGCCATATTATCAGTTGAATTGAAGTCATAATCTATAACGCCGCAGCTAACCGAGGCGCTGGAACTGCATCGTCGTTGGATTGTGGATTGGTTGTGTTTGTGTAGACTGTCATTGCCTCAATTTTCAGTACCAGTAGTACTTCTTTCGACAGATCATAGTCCTTACAAACACTTCGTATTTCTCCGTACACCCATGCATCATCATGATTGCATTGAGAGTTTTCAAATTAATTATATATCCTATTTGTTTCCTTTAATAAACAAAAACAATCCCTATGGCTTGAAGAACCGAATAGTTTACTAAATTTGTATTAGGAAACTTTCATTCTTGCAATGAAATTCGAAAATTAAAACAATTAAAAAGTGTCAAACGAGGCCGTTACGGAAGGAACATTAAAATTCTTTCTGAGTCGATAAGTATTGTTAAGTAGTTGTAAATCTGTGGGTGTGGAGAGAGAAGAAGAATGAAAAACAAATGCTTGTTGGGTACTAAAACATCCTCTGTCTAGAGAAATCAATTAATACAATAACATATAATGACAAATAGGTTAATTTTAAAATAATTACACGTTATTTTCAAAGAACGATATTTTATTTATTATATTGTTAGAATTAATTTAACGGATAATATAAAAAAGCCAAAAATGGCGAAAGAGTTTCCTAAAATAAGCTATATTTAAGGCTATAAGCATTTTGTAGATTTGTATGGCTAAATGCCTCTCCAAGTATGCTAGAGTTAGCCAAAAATAGGCTAAATTGACAACACTGATGAGAAATGAATGTCTTTATAGAAAACCATAACAAATATAAAAGATTAGTTACAGGATCGTGACGACACAGAAAGATCTGTTAAGTTCGCAATCGTGGTCAGCGCTTTGTTTCTATGTACGGTAAGTACCTTCCAGGCCCGTAGCCAGCCCAAAAATGTAGGGGGACCTGGCTGAAGTTATGGGGGCCCGATCCAACCTTATTATAGTTCATCACCATATTATAGTTCATTTGCAAGCCTACCGTTAAAATTTTAGGAGGGACAGCAAAAATTTAGGAGGGCCCGGGCCCCCTAGACCCTCTCTGGATACGGGCCTGGTACCTTCTCACTTTACAATGTCTTTGATTACTCACTTGTATATCTCTGCCTGTTATTAATTGTATTCCGAAATAGTTATAGATGTAATTTGAATCCTCTGATAAGAAAACTAAGTCTTGTGTTTCATTTAATATTGAATCTGAATAAGAATTAGTGATATTTAGATTCATACCATGGGTAGATGGGGCTAATATCATGCCCCAAAATATTAGCAAATTGCTAAAATACTATACATTTAACTATGCCACATACTAAGATGTGTTGCGCGCATACTGAACAGGCGGCTGGAAAGTAAGATAGAAGAGATGGAGGAAGATCAATTCGGATTCCGGAAAGGAAAAAAATGAAATCTTTGAGTTGTACGTCCCACGGTTATGCCGGTTAGGCTAAAGGAGACGGTGATGATGAGAGATGAGTGAAATGGTGGAATGAAGAAAGTGGGAGGAAACGGGAGAACCCCGAGAAAACCCACGAGCACGGTGTTTGTCCACCACAAAGTTCACTTGGCAGGGGCTGGGATCGAACCCGGGACCCCAAGCACCAGAGGTGAACGCTCTACCACTGAGCCACCGCGCCCCCTTCGATTCCGGAAAGGAAAAGGCACCACAGATGCCATTGGGTTAATGAGAACGGTCTCAGAACGAGTTTTGGACGGAAAGAAAGAGTTGTGTTTGTGCTTCATAGACTGGAAAAAAGAGCTTTCAACTGGGTCATTTGGACGAAACTTCTGAAAATACTTAAAGAAATTGGATTCAACTGAAAAGAACGACGACTCATTCGAAACTTGTACATAGGACAATGAGTGAAGTTGCACTTGAATAAAGGAGAAACCAATAGTGTGGAGGTTGGAGAGGAGCCAGACAAGGATGTGATATATCACCCCAGTTATTCAACATTTACAGTAAATATTTAATGAAGGGAGCATAAATGAGAATTGGAGATCTCAAGATTAGAAAGCACATCATTAACAAGATCAGGTATGCAGATGATGCAGTTATTACAGATAGAACCGAAGGACTACAGGAGATGATTGACAAAATAGTTGAAACTAGGAATCTATATGAAATGGAAACCAAGATCGAAAAATAGGAAGTCATGAGAATTTCCCATGGAAACGCGCCCCTACAGATCAAAGCAGAACAAAGACAACTTAGGGAGAACGATAATTTTAAGTATCTAGGAAGTATTTTGATGAAAGACACTTACTGTAACAAACAGATCATGTCAAGAATTGCCATAGCCAAAGAAGCATTCAACAAAACAAGGTCACCCTTAACTAGCAGGCTCAAAATTGGACTAAGGAAGAAATTGGTCAAGTGCTACATACGGAGTATTGCACAGTATGGTTCAGAGACTTGGACACTGCAGAAGTTAGAGAAGAAATATTTAGAAAGCTTCAAAACATGATATTAGAGGAAGATGGAGAAGGTAAAATGGACAGAGAGACCAACAAACGAGGACGCTTCTAGCCACCATCCTTCGTAGAAAGGCCAATTGGATTGGACACATCTTGTCTTCTACATCTAAATTGTCTTCTTCATACCGCCATAGAAGGAAAGATGGAAGGAAAGCGAGGAATAGGAAGAATAAGAACACAACTTATCGATACTTTGAAGAATAGAAGTAAATATTGGGAATTAAAATAGGAAGCTGAAGATGGAAAAACGTGGAAGAAACATCATTTCCAGGCCAAACGTAAAGAGAAAAAGAATTCATTAGTCCCAGGTTTCGTTGCAGCTTGCAAATAAAAATCAATTTGCATTTGTAATTTGCAAATAAAAATCAATTTGCATTTTTGCAACATGCAAATAAAAATCAATTTGCATTTGCAACTTGCAAATAAAAATCAATTTGCATTTGCAACTTGCAAATAAAAATCAATTTGTATTTGGAACTTGCAAATAAAAATCAATATGCATTTGCAACTTGCAGATAAAAATCAATTTGCATTTGCATCTTGCAAAGAAAATCAATTTCCATATTAATTTGTAACTTTTGTGTCGCATTTTCAACAATGTAGGAAATTATTAAAATATGAAATAAAATAATAAAAAAAAGATTTGCTGTATATCACAAACAATAATTATGATGAAAAACAACGTTTGGAAAAATTAATTTAGTTAGCTTTTTTTAAAGTACCAGTTTTGTCCTATAGATTGTCTAAGCTGGTAGCTGGTTTTGAATGTTTCCATATTGAGTTATATGTTAAAGTGCTGAATCAGTAACGCCGTCATGAATCGGAGAATTGGGAGTTTTCATTCTACGAAGTGTACCTTCATTTTTACGATAATTTCACACAAATATTCATTTCCTAAGTGGTATTGTAATCAAATGCTACTTCGATCCAGTTCATTTTGCGTTTTTTAAACTATCCTTTCTCCTTTTCAGTAGAAAACAAGAGGGCTTACTGTTAGCAAAAAGAATGTTTCTGGACCAATGTTATGTAACAATAGATGCATCACTTAACAGAGTTTGAAATAATCATGAAAAGATAGAAAAGCAGAAGAGAAAGTACTGCGAAATTCCTGTGTTTTGTTAGTGATCTTTGTTTCCAAAACATGAGATTGGAAGTCGAAATCTCATTAAGGCGCTTCTATTTCCGGTTACATTTTAATGTCTAAAAAGTTATTTTTTGTCGTCAACTCTATGACCAGTAGTATGGCGTGTAGTCCGTAGTAGATTGATGGATATTATTGAAAACTTAAAATACACCTAAGAAGTAAGGCTGGATTCTCGAGTGAGGGGGAATATTTATAATTGTACGTTTCCTAGTAGATATGACATCGACGCCTAGTACATATGAAGAAAAGACAATAAATATATTCTTTGTTTTACTCCAAACGTAGCTCACTTCGGCAATAAATTGTGATCATAAGTGTATCGCATTTTGTGCAGCAATGTTTCGATTGCATCGTGTTTCTACGATTTTGTGTCGCTCAAAAACGCTAGTATATATAAAGGGGCTGGACAAAAAAAATAAAACGTTTGCAAAAGTGTGAAAATCATACCTAGTATGGTGTGGAGCATGTTTTTGCGTCCAAAACAGCTTGGATCCGACGTGGAATGGACGTATACAGCTCCTGAATCGTGGTGCGTGGAATTTTGTACCATTATTCCTCCAAAACATGCTCCAGTTCCTTAAAGGATGCTGGTGGAGGGTAATGAGACTGAACACACCTTCTAACTCAGACCACAATGGCTCAATGATGTACAGATCTGGTGATTGTGGGACCCAGGAGAGAAGTGATAGCTCCTGGTCATGCTCCTCAAACCATGATTTCGCCGTTTTTGCAGCGTGACAGGGTGCCAAATCATCTTGGTAGATGCCATCACCATCAGGAAACAATATTTGGGCCATGGGTAGAACCTGGTCCCCCAAAATGGCGTCATACGCGTTAGCATTCATCATTCCATGCAGGGCTATGATGAGACCTGCAGAAAACCACGATATCAATGCCCATACTGTAACAGAACCTCCCCCATGCTTTACAGTTGGGAGCAGACAGTCTGTATCATAGGTCTGCGACGGTGTTCTCCATACGTAAACACGACCGGTTGTTGGAAACAAGACCCGTAGACTCGTTGGACCCGTAAGAAACAAGTTCGCTTTTAGAGTCATTACTCAAACCGGAAGTGGTAGAAATAAACTATTTCCGGTTTTCAAGTGCATCGTTATAGAAACATGAAAAATATTGCAGTTTAACGTCCCACGTTATGCTCTTTAGGCTAAGGGAGAAGAATGATTAAGCTAAGTGAATGATGATGGAAGAATTGTTGGAATGAAAATGTGGGAGGAAACGGAAATACCCTGAGAAAATCTATGGGCACAATATTGTCCACCACAAACTTACTTGGGCGGGAATCAAACCATGGATCCCATGCAGCACAGATAAGAGCTTTACCACTGAGTCACTATGCTCCTCAATCATAATAGAATAAGAACGGCAATAAATAGAGTAAAGCGGTTTTCTACAATCGATTAAGTGTAACCGAGAATACATTTCATCTCCATCCCTAATTCTATACTAAAACCGGAAGTGGTAGAAATCCACTACAACTTCCGGTTTCAGTATTGATTTACAGAGTAAAAACAATAAGAGATAGCAAAAAACGTTATTTTAGAATTGATTTAGTATATTAAGAATATATATATACAGGGTTTTCATAAAGTCTGGACGGATTTAATTTGCTTATAATTTTCATAAAAATGCTCATAATGAAATCAAATAAAGTGCAAACGGTAGCGGAAGGATTAAATTTTTAGTTGGCAACACTGTTAGATAAGCTGCAACTCTGAACACGTTGAGAGAGGGAGAGGGAGGACTATCTTGATTTTGTAACCTTTGGCCTTGATCGTCTTCTTGGCTATCTTAAACACGGTTGTCTGTGGAATTCCGAGTTTCATGGACCGTCTAGGAATCGACTTCTGTGGGCTGTTGATGATGCTTTCCCTTACCCTGCTCACTGTTGCAGGCGATGTTGGCGGCCTCCCACTTCGAGGACGGTCCAGGAGGTTTCCTGTCTCCGCCTACGCGAATGTGTGGACGTAAATGGCGCCCAGTTGGAGGTGTGGCGGTGAATGAACTGAGCTGGTGCAGATTACAGGTAAAAATTTAATCCTTCCGCTACCGTTTGCACTTTATTTGATTTCAATATGAGCATTTTTATGTAAATTATAAGTGAATTAAATCCGTCCATACTTTATGAAAACCCTATATATATATATATATATATATATATATATATATATATATATATATATATATATCATGATTTCTCTTAACCCTGCGTTCAAACGGAAAGTAGCAGAAACCAACCACTTCCGGTTTCAACGTAGATTCCCATAGAATAGAAACTGAAATAGATAGTGGGAAACGGCGTTCTGTAATCAACTAAGCGTCCTAAAGAACCATCTCCATTCTAATCTTTCTACTGAACTCGGAAATGGCAGAAATCACTCACTTCTGGTTTTAACGTTGGTTGTTATGAGTCAATGTTGCCAGATTTGAAGATTAAAAAGTAGCGAGGTTATGCTTCAAAAGTAGCGGATTTAAACTATTTGTAGCTCAAACGTAAAAATGAATTATTTTGGAACTACATTTTTAATAATCATATATCCTTAACGATTTAATGTAAACATGAGCTGGAAATACGTCAGATGTCTGGGTTGGCAACGATCAGACGACTACCGAAGTTTCGGACTGTTGGCGGTGGTGTGTTAGGGTAAACTCCATACTACGTCAGAAGCAGTAGAACTTCAGTTTGTGCTGAACCGGGCAGACAGTTATGGTAATAAATCGTCCACCTTTCTGATTTCCAAGGAGACACGTTTCCTTAAGTCAGTTTTGTTTAGTTTACAATGTTTACAATGTTTGCAGTCTGCTTTTTCAGTATTATTCCTCGTTTCTTTAATTCATTTGATAAATTCTTTATCTGCGAGCCATGCATTTTTGTAAGTTTTATTGTACTTAATCTACTTACTTATTAGTTTAATATGGACAATACAATAACAAAATTTAATTTGCATTTTCACGTTTACACTGATCCATTCAACTATTAGGGCTACACATTTACTAAGACAACAACACGATCAGTGATGCTGCAACAGCGTAAATTCAATAAAAGAACTGTTACCAGATCTGGTGATTCAAAAGTATTAAAACAGACTTGAACTGGTATCAAACATGTTAGTTTTACAGGGTGTCTACAAAAATTCCAAACTGAAATTTCGTGACCTTTTTTTTTTTTTTTTTTTTTTACCCAATCATAAAATTTCCTAACATTTTCAAGAGCGAATTTGGGTGCGAATTAGACCTAATTTTCATCCATGTGATAGAAACGTACTTTGCTTGCGATTTGGTAACGTCTAAAGCCGACCATAAACATTTTTGGTGATGAAGTTTGACGTTTTACACAACAAAATTTTCCAATCTGTACTTACATTTGCACAGTTAAAAAAAAAAAAAAAAAAACGCGACCCAAAAGCTAAATCTCGTGACTTTTTCGTGACTTTCATGACCGTTTTCTGATTTCGTCACTTTTTCGTGACATTCGTGACTTTCGTGACCGATAGACACCCTGTTTTAGTAAAACTATTTTTCATCGTGAATAGAATACTCAAAGAGCAAAATTTTGATTATATTATATAAAACTAACAATTTGTAATTTTGCATGTGAAAGTAAGAGAATAGCGCATTCTTAAGAGCTATGGCATGCAGATAATTAAAAGTAGCCCCCCCACAAAAAGTAGTATGTCGTCTAACTTAAAATTTTGGTAGCGAGGGCATTTTAAAAAATCACCCAATTCTCTACTTGTAGCCCAATCTGACAACATTGTTATGGACCAAAACAGTAACAGCGCCAAGCGGTTTTCTGCAATCAATTGAGGTTCCAAGTATATATTCCATTCTTACTCTAAACTCTTTACTAAAACCGGAAATGATATAAATACACCACCACTTCCGGTTTCAATATTAATTTGAGAAAATAGCATGCTGTACGAACGAAAACTCCTCACGTGCAGTATACGTCACACTGCTACATGTTTTTCACAACTTTTATATGTTTTAAAGGGTTTCCTGTATTGTTTTTTTTAATTTTATTTTTATTATTTTCACTTATAAATGTGTTTATTTTTCTAAAGTTTTTTTTGTAGCGAACAAATTTAATGATCGTAAATAGACCTTGAATAACTCACCTGTGCTTAGCACAGACATTTCTTGGAAATATTAGCTGCATTGTGCAAGATATTCCTTATTATATACATGTGCAAGCAGCAAGAGAATTAGGTATAGCGATGGAAATATGAAATATCCTTATATATATGAAATATCCTGAGAGAGAGAGAATGTATGAGGCGCATGTCAAAAAAGGACATTTTTTTTTCTAAAAAGCAAGAAAATGATAGGAAAAGAAATTTATCGTGATTGATATACAAGTACATAAGCTTACCTTACCTATTTTTCAGCGTAGTCACCATAAATTTCCAGATTTCTGGTAGCGTAGAAGCTTCCATATACTTTGTGTAAAAACTGCCGCGTGAAGTGCGGCTAGTTTAGAACTGATGTCTTGAGCACTTCACTGTCGTTAAAACGCTTCGATGTAATCCTCTTTTTCAGGTAAAGGAAAAAAAAACGTTGGGGCAAGGTCGGGGTTGTAAGTGGAATGATTAAATATTTCCTATCGAAATCTTTGAATCGTCTCAACAATACAAGCAGCTGTGTATGGCCGGACGTTGTCATGAATCAGAACAATTTCAGAGCGTAGCATTCCTTTTCGATGCTTTTGAATGGCACGTCACAGATTGTTCAGTGTTTGACAGTAGACATATGCTGTAATTGTTCGTGGTGGTTCTAAGAATTCCACAAGAATCACGTCCTGTTAATGGTAGAACTTGCATTCTGAATATATTTATAGTGTTTTTTTGGCAAAGCCACGAAGCAGCTCGATTTAGAAAAAAAAATGTTTAAAAGATTGCATAAGAATAAAAATAAAAATTACAGCATAAGACGTGCATTACGTAACGAAGGCGTAAAACCCCTCCTCCCCCCTTGTCACGCTTCGTAACGCCAGGCCAAACCCTTCCCCCTTTGGCGCGTTACGTAGTATGTGGACAACCCCTAAGCACACAATACTATTATGCTGCCAATATGTCTTGAGCCGTGGCAAAAATGCGAACTAAAGCTCACACCCTCGACACACCCACGCGTTGAGCCAATAAGGGTTGAGCTGTTGCTGAGCGAGAGAACCTTGCAGTCGTCTACGCTATTGCCAGATTTAAAAACAAGAAACTATCGTATAGAATTCGCACGTTCTGTACTGACCGCAAGATTCGCGTTCCGAAGTGCGGCAACATTGCTCTACGGATGACGAAAGAGAGTGGAATTCCTTCAGCCGATAGCAGCGCTTGGAAAGGAAGACTAAGTATCAAGACAATGTGACATCTCTATAGTGCATGTTCAACTTCATCAGTGTTGCCAACTACGGGTAGAAAATTATCAACCCTTTTCTTGACATGTGTTTTGAAGAGGGCATCTTATATATAAAATTCTGTGTACATGTTCCACTAAAACTTTGGAACGCCCATATGTTTCAGCCAAACTTGATATATGTATGACTAACAATGTGGAAAAAAATCTGTGGGGATAAAACAGACCTACAATCCCTAGTGGGGAGGAGGAATGTGTGAAAATAATCGAAAACGACCAATATTAGTGTCGAATCCATAGTTCTCGCGGTCGCTGAGATGAATAGTGATGTTTCCGATGTCGTTTAAGTCCAAGTTCAACCCCAATCGGCATAAGGATTGAGAAGAGATGAAAAACAGAATGTCCAAAATGATTGAGATTAGTGGCAAATCCATAGTTTTCCGAGTTGGGAAAACTGCCGTTTGGGATTACTTTTGGTACATAATAAGCTATCTCAAACTGAGTTTTTATCATGTTAGTTTAATTAAAGGGCATATCGTAAGGGTGTTAGAAGGTTCAAAATGTATGTCCAAAATATAATATCTGATGCGTTTTTATCACTACAATTTCATTGAAATGCGTATTCTAAGGCGGGGAAGGGGGAGATTGAAATACTTTCCACAAACCATGTATGAAGAAGTGGCGTTTCAGCTGATTGAATAACGTATAAAAGTTCTCTTGTGCCTCAATGATTAGCGTTAACAACTTCTATATGGAGAACTCTGATTTCGTTTCGAGTGCACCGAGAAAAAAATCGTATGTGGCGTAAATAAAAACTTTGGTTACATACGTAAATTCTGTAGTTATTGGACTTAAAATACGACTATATATAACATCCTGCACCAAACGTATAACTGATAACGTATGATTTATAACTATATATAACATCCTGCACCAAACGTATAACTGATAACGTATGATTTGTAACTATATATAACATCCTGCACCAAACGTATAACTGATAACGTATGATGTATAACTATATATAACATCCTGCACCAAACGTATAACTGATAACGTATGATGTATAACTATATATAACATCCTGCACCAAACGTATAACTGATAACGTATGATTTATAACTATATATAACATCCTGCACCAAACGTACAACTGATAACGTATGATGTATAACTATATATAACATCCTGCACCAAACGTATAACTGATAACGTATGATTTATAACTATATATAACATCCTGCACTAAACGTATAACTGATAACGTATGATTTATAACTATATATAACATCCTGCACCAAACGTATAACTGATAACGTATGATTTATAACTATATATAACATCCTGCACTAAACGTATAACTGATAACGTATGATGTATAATTATATATAACATCCTGCACCAAACGTATAACTGATAACGTATGATGTATAACTATATATAACATCCTGCACCAAACGTTTAACTGATAACGTATGATGTATAACTATACTGTATATAACATCCTGCACCAAACGTATAACTGATAACGTATGATTTATATTACTGTCCGTATAAGTGTTTCATCTATACGTATTTTTCGTATGACTGTTTATAGGTGGTAAGAATCTCACTTACAGATGGAGGAATATAACATATAGCTGACGAATGGAACATACGCATACGTATATACTATACGCAGTGGCGTATTTACGATTTTGTTTCGGGGGGGGCTGTGCTAACTTTGGGGGCCTTTGCCTGAAAATGTGAAAATTCTGCAAGATATTTCATATACTTTACTATAGTAAATAAGATTTCGGGGTGGGGGCTTAAACCCGGAAGCCTACCTCCGCCTAAATACGCCACTGACTATACGGAAGGCTGCCATCCTGCAGCTCCATGATATAACGTCTACGCGGGAAAAATGCAGTACGTATGTAGCTATGGACAATGCATTTCTGTACAAATTTCCGTACTAAACATATGGATTCCATATATTTGTGCAATATACTGCTGTCCTCATAATGGACTTTTCACAATGCCATGAGAAGCAACCAACAAAACCGGCAAACTCAACGAAACAAAGGAGAGAGAAGGAAGCTTATCATAACGAACCCCAAATGAAGTGTTGAAGAACAGTATGCAGAAGTTCAGCCAGAGACCCCACCAAGCAAGACACCCCTACACAAGATTATAGCACTCCGAGGCAGAGATGCCTTCCTGCTTTTCCAAAGACACACAGCAAAAAGCCTCCAGTTACTCGTTCGTTACTCTTCAAACATTTTTCGTATTCACGTTGGATAAAGTACCATTTAGTGGTAGCTATCCTTCCATCTGCTTCGGAGGTAGTACCGGTCATAGCTTCAATACTGAATATGGGACGTTAAACTACAGACAACTAACCAATGCGACATCTATGGTTCAGATTACAAAAGTGTGTATACTTCAATTAACGTCGATGCTGTAAACGGATGTTGACAGAGATAGCATTGGTCAATGAAAACTTAACCCACGACCCACCGTACCATAACCCACTCGTGAAATACTAAATTCTTCGCAAAAATTCGGACCCCCCCACTGCCCTCTTAGGATATGTATTATAATAAAAGCGATATGATAGCATCCCAGTTGTGGTTCGGGCCTAACCATATACCAAAAGTCATTTCATTTGGCTTTGACATTTGGCCGCGATTATCACACACACACATAGTTACATTTATTGTTATGTAATAATTTATATATTAGAGGTGAATCAAAAAAACCTCCAGTAGCCAGCTCTTCTATAAACACACAGACTGTGTTTTGAAAGCCAAGTAGTAAGTCCTATTGCTATTATTACAATTACAAATATCAATATTCAAGAGAGCCTGACTACTATCTTACTGTTAGTTAAGTGTTACTGGTTATATTAATCTTAGTTACGTAAATAGAAACAAACGAAAAAGAAAGAAAATGGAGACCTTGAAAGTAAAACGAAGACAAATTCACCAGTGTTCAGGTGTTTACAATGCACTAAGCAGAGTGGGTCGGTGGATCAGAGTGGATGGTGGGTCGGTGTCAGAGTGAGTCACGGTGGGTCGCAGTGAGTCACACCCTGTTGACCCATGACCCACTGACCCATTCACAAATCTCGACTCACTTGATCCACTTGACCCACGACCCACTGACCCACTTCATCTTTGGACATTGAGCTCTGCTTTGAACAATTATAGGAGTTGAAATACCTGGAATTTGTCATCCCGTTATAGTAACAGCTGACCGATCTTGAAACTTGCTATCGCTACATGGAAAATGTTGTCTCATATAATGAAATAGAAAAGTTTTCTTCTTTCTTTCAGTAATTTTCACGGACTTCTTCTCCAGTGACTCTCTGTATCTCTTTCCAGGCCCGTATCCAGGGGGGTCTAGGCCCCCCCTAAATTTTCGCTGCCCCCCTAAAATGTTCACGGTAGGCTTGTAAATGAACTATAATATGATGATAAACTATAGTATGGTTGGATCGCCCCTCCCTAACTTCAGCTGGGCCCCCGTACATTTTTGGGCTGGCTACCGGTCTGTCTCTTTCATAATAGATAATTTGTCCATTTCTTGGACATTACGTGAAAGCAAACATTTTAGCCAGTGTAGAACATACGAAGCCTTCAGGAATGAGGGAAGAACTTTTACATAAATAGATAGTTATCAAGATAATGAAACCCTGTGTTTTGCAACACGTAAAATTTGTAAAGTGTTAACACTAAGAATGCATGTGCAGCACTTAGATAATGTTAGTAGTGTGTTAGTTGATCATTTATAGTACGTCAGTCTGGGTATACACAGGTGTGTGTTGAAGCGGGAAAACGGTGATGATGCAAAATTGGAGTTTCAGACACCACATTGTGGCTGAGCGGTTGCTTGGCGCAAGTGTGTCTATAACAACCAGTGCGTCAGGTATGCTGCGAGGAACTACCAGGGTGATGACGGTAGAACTCATGGCAAAACAACATTGGCGAAGAGCAATAGTGGATGACAGAGAGGCTTCAATGACAGGAATCGCCACGGATTGAAGAGGAATGTCAGCAAGGACGGTAGGGTGAACTCAAGCAGCACGTAGAACACCCGATTTCGATAATCACAACCCGGCACGAGCTGTATAGCCCTAACATTCACAGTCATAGTTTACAATTACGAGACAGCTTATCATTGCCAATGATGTAGTAGGATGAAGATGGTATCGTGAACACATATGTGTACAGCCGATAATTGGAAACGCACAATGTGGTTTGATAAGTACTCCTTCACATCGCTTGCAGTAACAAACTGTGTTTATGTATGTCTTACGCCCAACGAAGCGTATGCTGCGAACTCCCTTCTTCGTACCCTGTAAAATGGCGATCGCAATTTCCTGAGTCAAGCGATTACGCTCGCAATACGCATTACTGTCACTATTATATGGGCATTTTAGGTGATCACGTGCATTCTGTGTTCCAGGTATTGTTTTCAGGCACTGCCGCAATTTTCCAAGATGATAATGAGCCCATTTATATTGCAAGAAGTGTTGAGAACATGCGTGGTTTCATAAACATCGGAAAACAGTATCGCTTTTCTATGGCCAGCACAATCTGCAGACCTGAATATTATTGAACATATGTGGACAGAGCTGGAACTCAGACACCAAAGCAGATATACTCCTCCATTCTTGTTGACGGGACTGAGTGTTGAATGGTAGAATATTCCTCTGGAAATTATTCATGGCTTATGTGATGTCTCTATTCTATGTCGAATCATAGCTACTTTGCCGGACCCTTTCGTGGGCAATGGAAAGCATACTTCCCGCCAAGGGAGCCTAGGAATGCTTTTATTTGCTGCACTGGGAAGTAATATTCCCATTAGTCATAAGTCTTTTTACTATGGAAAACAAAATTGCTCTCGAGAAATGATTTTGTTTGTTTGTTTTGAATGTGTGCTGTTGAGCATAGAGGAGGTATCGTCCCATTCCTTGTAGAAAAATTCTCCCACGAAAGGGTTAACAGTAGTTCCACGCCGTATTAAAAAGATACATAGCTTCTCTTTAGGTGTTTCCATTATTTTGATATATATTAGGATTGCTAGCAAGTCAGATGTTGAGGCTGTCTCGTCTCGGAAAGTGTATATGTCTCTATTGTAAGAGCTCCGTTTCATGTCGTGGCCAATCCCATTCCGAATACTACCTAACGCCAAATTATACTGTACATCATATTGCTGTCACAACAATAGGAAAGCAAATGCCTAGATTTGAAGGTACCATCCTTGCATTTGGATGTTGCAAGGTTAGCATTCTTGCATTTCGAGGATTCCTAGCCACCCTGTTCGAACCAGAGATCTCCTGATTGGTAAACAAGAAATCCTAACCATTAACCTATTTGTGCTTGATAGCCTGCTTAATCCCATAAGTATTTTTGCTTCTTGATTATCTAACTAAGCTGTTCAAAACTTACTGGGAGGAATATAATTTTTCTGAAGGAAAGATCCTCCCAGTCTCCAATCTCATTGATACATTCCTTCAGTTTACTCTCTAGAAATCTTCAACTACAAGCACAAAAAGAAATAGAACAATCTCTTTAAACAAATAGAAAAGTTTAAGGCCCGTATTTACGTATTTTACGCTCCTGGGTTAAAGAAAATTTTTGTACCCATCCCCCCTCCCTTTATTTATTAGTATTCAGTATAGGCCGAAATAATACGGCCGCGGCCGCTTACATTCAACCACCAACAATAGGGCAGGGCGTATAAAACCAAATGAAGGGATCATACTGGCAGCCAATAAGCAATAACCTACGATCCGATCCTTCTTACATCAATAGCATCGTAACAAAAATTCAGGGTCATACGCAGAGGATGGGTGCTATGTGTTCGAAACCCTCGAAATCTTGACTTTGGATTCAAGGGTTCAGCTAATAGGGGTTGCCAATAAGGGTTCAGCTGTTGCTAAGCGAGTGAGCCTTACAGCATAGGAGTGGAATTCCTTCAGCCGATAGCAGTGCTTGGAACGGAAGTCTAGCTGTGAAGTCAATTTGGTATATCTATAGTTGTGATGTGGTGCCAACACTATTTTCAGGAGGTACCAACTGTAACGCTCCCTTCAATTTCTCTGTCGTCCAGCCCCTGGAAATTTGCCGCTTTAGGCCCTTGAGACCCATGTGCAAATATATATCCAGTTGGTTGAAATTAATCCAGTTTTTCTAGGGTTATGCTATATATAATTGATGTATATATGTGTGTATGTATTTATATATGTTCAAGCATAACTCCAGAAGAACTAGATCAACTTCAACCAATCTTGATTTAGGGAGTGAGACACCTTTAGTAGAGTGAGATAGGAACGGGCAACATGTAAAATATTCGAAAACGGACGATATTAGTGTTGAGTCCATAGTTTTTGGAATCACTGAGATGAATAGTGACATTCACAATGCTACTTAACTTCAAGTTCATTCTCCATCCGCACGGACAGTGGGTTAGGGGTGAAAAACAGAATGTTCAAAATGACCGAGATTAGTATTGAATCCAGGGACATATGCAGAGGATGGGTCCTATGTATTCGAACCTCCCTTTTCTGTAAATTTAGATTAATTTTAGGGGTGATTTTATAAATTCTAATATAATTCGTCCTCACATTGAACTTGAACCCTCCGAAAAGCTTTAGACCTCTACCGAAATAAATTCATGCGTACGTGCCTGGTCGAATTAATAGTTTTTCGGGTTCATGGGAAACTGACAAAAGCGTTTGAAATTACTTTCGGAACATAGTATGCACTTCAAGCTTGGTTTTTACCATGCCACTTTGATTAAAGAGTTTATTTTGCGGAGAATAGAATTTTTCAAAGTTTATGCCAAAAGTTTTATGGATTTTTATTATTACACTTCATCGAAATGCGAATTCTATGGGGAAGGGGATTATAAGACTTTCCATAAACCTATTTTCCCTATGCAGAGAAAGGGTAATTCAGCTAGTTTATATAGGGTGTTCCTGGAATAAACCGACAAACTTCACATGCGGATTCAAGTTCTCAATACAAGAAGGAAGTTTATCTACAATTTTCGTCGGAAACGCCTAGTCACTGAGACGAGGGCAGTTTAAGGTAATTAATGGAACTGGAATTAGTCCTAAGATTGTTACACTGAATAGAATAACTGACAAACTTCACATACGTGTTCAGAACTTCAATACAAGAAAAAAAGTTTATCTGGGACCTTACTTGGAAACGCCTAATTACGGAGATAGGGTCAATTTAAGGCAAATGCTGGAATTCGTCATATAGTAGTTGCCTTAAATTGACCCTAATCCGCAACTAGGCGTTTCTGACTGCAGTCACAGATCAAGTTTTTTCTCGTATTGAGATCCTTAATACGTATCCAAAATTTGTCGATTTGTTTTTGTTTCCTGGAATACCCTGTATCAGGAGCGGATCCAGGACCGACTTCTGGGGGGGGCGGTGGGTTGTCATACTGCTACTATTAAGGGCTCCAAACTTTATGATGGGTTTTATTTATATATAAAAAATAAGAAAGTTTCCTCTTCTGGGGGGGGGGGCGATCGCCCCGATCGCCCCCCCCCTGGATCCGCCCCTGCCCTGTATATATTTTTAGTTGCACCTGTAGGCTAAAGGACACGAATAACTAATGAAAATGGATAATTTGATCTTATTTTATTTGATATTTTTAGTTTAGTGTCCCTTTGAACAGCAAGGCTATATGAAACGTGGACCTACAGCATAACGAGGAATCCAGACCACATGAGCTCCCGACGGGAATTGAACCCGGGTCTCCCACGATAAAGACGCGTACGCTAACCATTTAGCCACGAAGGGGCTCAAAAATGGATAATTGTGTTCAGTGGTGTATTTACGAATTTGTTTTGGGGGGCTTTGCTAACTTTCGGGGGGGCTTTGCCTGAAAATGTGAAAATTCTGCAAGATATTTCATATACTTTACTATACTAAGTAAGATTTCGGAAGGGGGGCGCTTAAGCCCGGAAGCCCCCCTAAATACGCCAATGATTGTGGTAGAATTTGGGAAATAAGAGTGTGGAGGAGTACGGGAGAACCCTGAAAATCCGATGGACACTGTTGTTTTCAGTGGTCGAAGTGAGGCGGTATCCGGTGGTATGCCATACCGCGTCTGGTTTCTGAGTGATGAAGACATACCACCTCTGGTTTTTCAGTGATCAAGACATATCGTCACTGGAAAATGGATGCTACTATACCTTTAATAAATCCATTTTTATACATAATAATTGACGAATTGCTTTTCAGATTAGAGACTTTATTTCTTATGTAGAAATAATTTCTAAGTTGGCAACACCAACAGTTTTGTTATATATTTTTCTTACCTTTTGTTTTTAAAATAAGGTGTCTACAAAGAAGTTCACCCCTTGCTCCTACGCAAGAACTCATGTTGGTTGTGTTGGTTGCAGATAAGGGTCACATGTCCGAAAGGACTCAGTCATGGGCCCAATCCAAACAAACGAAAGGCACTATATTGAGGCGACTCGTTTAAACTAAAATCGGAAAGTTTTGTTATGAGTTCGCCGGGACTTCTTTTGTGTCTACAATGGTAAAGAAATACATAACTGAGTCCATTATTTACAAGAAAAAAATATAGTTTACGCAATTAAAAAAAATGTTATTTTGCTTCAATGTTCGTTTATTATATAGTGTACCAAGAAGATTAAATTGATAGAGCTTATATACTTTCATTAAAACGTACTTTTGCAACTTTCTAATAGTTGGATAACAACCTTCCGAAGGTCTGGAATACCCCTCAGTCGAGTTTTGAGTTCTGGAGTTTACCCAAGGGAAATTGTTTAGAAAATGATAATACAAACAAAAAAAATCGGGTTTAGAGCATTTTGGTGTATAATTCTCTATAATACACAAAGAAGGTTTTTTTTTCATTCGCAGAAAACTGGGGGCGGGGCCAAAGCCTCTTCATGCCCTACCCGTAACTACGAAAAGTCCTCCCATGGTTTTGAATCATTGTGTAATAGAAATGCTATCTTTTAGCAAACATACCATCACTGTATTTTAACATTTAGATAGCCGGTATGTCGAGTCAAAATTACAATAAAACATACCGTCTCTGCTTTTTTCCCACTTCGAATACTGTTGTTTATCCCAAACTTTACATGGTTTGGGATCGGACCACTGACCTAGAGGTGAGTGCACTACCTTGAGCTAGCGTGTCCATCAAAAAACTAAACTGCGTTTGTAGCTTTTTTAAAAAAATGCTTTCAATTTGTAGCAATATGGTGAACAATATTGTTCATTTCTTTAAAATACTAATAATATCTAGTTTTCCTCCCTTAAGCCCTCATCTTTGCCTCCACGCTAGGGACATTTCTTGGCGTCGAGTAGAGGAAGGCCACCTGGCGCCAAATTAGTCTGATTGTGGACTATTAAGAATTAGCTTGACTGAAAAAGTGAGGTGTCTTGCGTATAATAATTAAGAATACATCATTTTAAATATTTTCGCCTAGATGTTTATACAACCAGTAACTCTTTAGTGTTTTGAAGTTTGCATCTTACCGATACACACGGACTAAGATGCTTTTATTTTATAAATAAGCTTGAGAATGAAATGAAATCTTTTAGTTTAACGTCCCACGATTATGTCCTTTAGGCTGAGGGAGATGATGATTAAAGGAAGTGAATGATGATGGAAGAATTGGTGGAATGGGAAAGTGGGAGAAAACGGGAGTACCCCAAGGATACGATGGTGTCCACCACAAACTTATTTGACCGGGGATCGAACCAGGGACCCTATGCACCAGAGGTAAGCGCGGGGCTGCGGTGTCTCAGTGGTAGAGCGTTCACCTCTGGTGCATGGGGTTCTTAATTCGATTCCAGCTCGCACCAATGAGCTTTGTGGTGGACAAACACCGTGTGGGGGGAGCTTTCTCGGGTTCTCCTGTTTCATCTCACTTTCCTCATTCTACCATTTCATTCATTTCTCATCATCACCGTCTTCTTTAGCCTAGCTGGCATAATCGTGGGACGTAAAACTAAGATTTTACTTCATTTCATTTCAGAGATAAACGCTCTACCACTGAGCCACCTAGCCCCTCCTATAAATAAAATTATTTAAAGTTTACAAATATGGTAGAACATACGCAGTGCTGTAATCTTTGTGGGCCTCCTAAAGCAGTGGTGTCCACCCCCTCATGTCCATGACGCACACGTAGGTGTTCCTCCATGAAAAAAAATCTTTTTGATTAATTTTTACACCCCCCAAACATATTTATATAGAGTTTTAACCCCCCCAAATATTTCAATGACGCAGTTTGCGTCATAGCCCCCCCTTTGTGGGCACCACTATCCTAAAGTACTACTTTTGAATTTTATGACAACATTCGTCGTAATAGAAATTAATCTTGAGCGATATCCTTAAAAAAGTGATATCAATGAAATGTGTAAGGGTATTTTTTTCGGGAAGTAAATATTTATGTAAATAAAGCGCACAGCAGAAATCATTTCATCTTGTACTTGTGTATAAAACACCTATGTGCCTAAGGGATTATTATCTTTACATTTGCCCCTAACCGATAACGAATTCTCCCGAGTATCGACCCAGGACACAAACAGTCAATCTCCGCATCTCTTCCTGTAACATATTAGCCAGATGCTCAATCAACTGTCTTGATAAATCATTGATATAGTTGACTTCACGCAGTCAATCCCATTCCAGTATAGAGGTATGAAAGAGACTTGTTTTAACCCACTTCCCCTTGCTTCCGCATGTAGTATGATCTCATTTGACACAAATTTTATCTGCGGATTAAAACTGAGATTGGGCTGCCTTGTATGAAATTATGAAGGATTAAAAGTTAACCGGTAAAAAAAAAAATGT
This sequence comes from Thermobia domestica, assembly GCF_964235325.1. NCBI lineage: Eukaryota > Metazoa > Arthropoda > Insecta > Zygentoma > Lepismatidae > Thermobia > Thermobia domestica. The sequence continues at coordinate 297,598,479 of NC_137457.1, read as the reverse complement.
AGCATTTGGTTTCATTTTAGAGTGGATCAGAAAGTACATGTTCCTGTCAAATCAATGAAAAGGTCTGAAAAAGAGATATCAATAATTTCCACTTTAGGCTGAATCTTTTTGGTTGTCATCCCAAAGTGATTTTAGTTTCTAAAAATGTTTATGTGGCTATTGATAAGTTTACTGAAATTTAAAAGAATATTCCCATCTAAGAAAGAAACCTTGTGTCTTTCTTACATTTTAGTGGACCGATGTTTATGAGATAAAAGAGAAAATGACATTGCAGACATCCCGTTCAGAAGCAACGAACATTGACTTAGAACGGCGCTCAGACTCACGGCGTTTCCCTTGCTGTTGAGAATCGCCGTCAGATGTCTCTATGTCAGGGCTGCTGCGCGAGCGCGGAGACTATTTGCAAGTGATGGTCGCTTGTGTAAGTGAGACCTCGGGAAATGAGCGATAGCAATGCTACTCTGAAATTCAGGGACGCCTTAAGGCACTACAATGTTCGTGTACGGATCCGAGATAACGTAGACATGTAATATGTGTTTGCTTGGTGTCATTTCGCGGTGAAAATCTGGCGTCAACGGTGCCGCAGTGGGTCTGGGATCATGGCGTCCTGCTCGGCCGAGACCCCAGCAAGCCACGGGCACAGTTTTACAAAGAAAACCTTTCACAAGCCCACGTACTGTCATCACTGCACGGATATGCTATGGGGCCTTATACAACAGGGCTACATTTGCGAAGGTAAGTGCCCTTGCATGGGACTCATATTCGATGTGGATCATTTATATGTTTTTAGGTTTATTGCAGGTTGACCGGCCGGGCTAGCAGAAGTTCTGCCTGTCACCCCCTCGCGAGAGGATTGGACCGTGCAGGCAGGGGCGTCTGCATCTGTCAAAGGATTTGGGAAAATTGTCATTTTCTCTTTTCTCAACGTAATATTCATATCTGAAATACATCATATTGATCACAATTTAATTCGTTAATCATACAATGCGAAAATCAAGTCGGATAATTCGTTCCTGCATCCATGGACGGCATTTGTTTGACACTCGAGTTGTTGGTACGAATGATTTTGACAGGAATTTCTTTGCACAGAAGCAACAATATAACTTGAGATTCAATTTTTGGTTTGATTTTTCAAAGGGTTTACAGGAATTTGATATTCTAGCAGAATACTGCGTAGCTAATTTTCCTTATTTTGTTGAATTTAAGTTTACGTGTTGTGTGTGTGTGTGTGTGTGTGTTTGTGAGTATGTATATATGTGTGTGTGTCCTAAAGAAAAATAGAGAGGGAGAGAAAGTGCGCACATTTGTGTGTGTTTCATATAAAGCAAATTCTTATTGATACATATATGCAGTGGCGTATTTACGATTTTGTTTCGGGAGGGGCTTTGCTAACTTTGGGGGGGGGGCTCTGCCTGGAAATGTGAAAATTCTGCAAGATATTTCATTTACTTTACTATACTAAGTAAGATTTCGGGAGGGGCTTAAGCCCGGAAGTCACCCCCCTAAATACGCCACTGCATATATGTATTATTATAGTATACCAAAAATATCAATTACATTGACGAAAAATGTGCAAATATACTTGTATACTTTAAAAAAGAAGGGAAAATACACAGAACAAACTTACAAATAGGCATACTTTACACTAAAACTTTTTTTTTGTAATAAGAATTGCAAACATGGAGCAAAATGTACCTTATGCTTTGCAGGGAATACTGTCACAATATGCGAAATGCACTTCAATAGTGCTACTATGCTTATTTTATGCACACACTTCATTGCATGATTTTTTTTAAAAAAAAAAGAAAATATTACACAGTTGCCTCTTAACTTCAATCTGAGATAGATCAAGAATGAAAAATATTGATTTAAGTTAGACATGTAAAACAAAATCATGCAAATTATCGTATCTTAATACACAGCAGTGTGTAAATAACAAGAATCCGTACGTGACGTAAATATTTAAAAATGTCTTATGTAAAATTGGAGAGAAAAAATCGTGATAAACATCCCAATTAAAAGGAAAATTAATACGAAAGTAAAATTTTGTGGATAGGTTTAACTTAGTTTCTAGCTTATCACATCAATAATAAGTATAGTAGGGGTGCCGAAAATTAATTCAAAGTATGTTGTATATAAAACTAAAAAGAAAGAGAAAAACATCCTTATTTAGTGGCGGCTCTTCCTTAACGTACTCCCATTTTCTTATTCTTTTTCTTTTGTTACGAAGATTGTGTTATTGATAATAACAGTGGCGGTTCATGAGGGAAGACACATCAATAAAAAAAAATTAATTATATGTTGCTACATGCAAACGAAAGAAAGCTTCATACAGCTCGAGAAAGTGGTATGCAAGAATTTGTCATTAAATAAACTCTCTTCTATTAGCTTTAGCGATAAAGTTTAAGATTTTTACTGATTTGATTTTCCTCGAGAACCGCCACTGTCCCTATCAATGTCACAATCTTCCTTCTAAACAAAAAGAAGAAGAAAAGAGACAGTAGGTCACTAGGATATCTACCTACTCTTTAATGCAAATACCAAATAGGTTACTTTTTCATATATATTTCAATAACAGTTTAAACAATCCCAGTAAATGTAAAAAATAAAAAATAAAAAAAATAAGAATTTGCTTTCATTATGTTTTTGTGTTTTTCGTGAAACAAGTGAAAAATCCGCGAATACGCACTTACTACTAACCGTAGGCGTCAAATTGAACGGCTCTACGAAGTACGGTATTGATTTTGCTTCCTGAGATAGCACCAACCATGCAGCCAGTATACGGGCAGGAAAGTCGAAGCGAGATCCTTGCTTCCTCAGTGAGCAGCGGATCGTCGGACGATTATGAAAGAGAGAAGGAAAAAATAGAGAGAGAAAAAGAAAGAAATAGAAGAAAAGTAATCCACAGTGTAATAAGCATTAACTTCTTTTCAAGCTTAAACAGCTCTGGCAGTACATTAAGAAAAAAAAAAAAGGATAATAAACAATGTTCTATAGTGGCAACATTTGTTGCATGAAGTGTTGCCAGATAAAACTCAGTAAATATTTAGAATTCTCTAGATTAGGGATGGTGACACTTGCATATTTGTTTTTGCTTCCAGCTCTTTATATTTCTTTCAAGTTACGTTTTCGTTAATAGGTTAAGGGCACGATACCTTAATTGTAGGCGTAGAACACCCATCTCTGGCTAGGTCTTAGGTTTGATTCCTGATCGTGTGACCTTGTGATGCACAAGATTGTGTTCATATTTTCTCAATTTTTCTTTTTAGTTCTTTCTTTATGATTGACCAATGAGACACACTGACATGTAAGAAACATTCGATATGGGGTGAGGAGTAAATCAAAGTTGCAAAATTAGAAGTACAGATACCCAACACAATTCAACCTTACATACAGGCGCCGCGGTGACTCAGTGGTAGAGCGTTCACCTCTGGTGTATGGGGTCCTCGGTTCGATCCCAGTTCGCGCCTAGTGAGCTTTGTGATGAACAAACACCATATGCGTACATTTTCTCGAGGTTTTCCCGTTTCCTCCCACTTTCTTCATTCCACCATTTCATTCATTTCTCATCATAACCGTCTCCTTTAGCATAGCCGGCATAAACGTGGAACATAAAACTTAAAGATTTCATTTCATTTTCAAAGGTATATACAGGGTGTTGGAAAAGAAATGGTTATACTTCTCCAACGAAATATGATATTGAGATCTTTAAGAAGGACAGAAGGCAACATTCCTTGCAATTTTTGCACGGACTATTATGTGTATTTAACTTTCCTTCGCATTTCCATCTGGTAACAATCGAAGCTGAAGCACTAATGATGTCTTATGATACAATTTGATCTGTGGTGGCTGTTTTGTACCAAAGCGTGCTAAATCACGGGATCAGCTGTTAAGAGTGATGATTTCATGGGGTGGCCCAGAGCTAAGAAATTTCCCTCTGAGGCCATATCGTACTTAATAATAGAACGTATAACGTCCTTCAGGCAGGACGTAAAGTCCTAAAAGTCCTACCATGAAGGGCCGGATTAAGGGAGGGGCTTAGGAAGACTGTAGCCCCAAGCCTACAGATGGACGGGGCCTCCACTCTGTTCAAAATCTCAACTAACTATCTAAAACAAACTCATGCAAAATACAATCATTGTCATAAGATAAAATATTACGAAAAATATGAAACATTTACTTAACTTTTTTACTGTTCTTTCACAGAAATGTATGAGGCGAAGTGAGTAAGTAGGGGCCATATATCTTTTTTCTAGCCCCGAGCCTCCACATTAGTTAATCCAGCTATGCTACCATCTGTTGCAGAGAGTGATGGTATGCTTTCTTGAGACGCTGAATTGTTAAAAAAAAAAAACAAAAAAAAACAGCTTTTCGCTATCTATTACCGTTTTCGTTCTACGACGATAGTTTGAAACCGGAAATTGCCTATTTTGAACTACTTCCAATTTGAATAGAGAGTTAACGGAGGAGATGGAATCTATTCTTCGGAAACTGAATCGATTATAAAAATATGCTTCTTGATATATCTTACCTTTTCTGCTTTGATATCTGTTGACAGACACACGGACGGACAAATTCGTTTTATAACACTTCCGACATTTATGTATAACATAATTTGGAAGTCTAATAATAATAACAACTTTATTTTCAGTGCTGTGAACAGCTCATTGGTAAAAGTACAACACTGTGTTAAAACCATTATACAATCATTTAAAACAGACCAAAAAAATTGTAGTATAGAATAAATATTAGACAGGTTAAGGCCCTTGTCAGAAGGTTAATATATTCAAATTATAAGTTTCAAGCTGATTATAAAACAAGATTATAATAGAAATAGTCCTTATCATAAAATACTATTTACAGAACTATGGAAATTAAAGCTTCATTTAACTATCGCTTAAAGAATGAGTCAACCTTGCTTAAAATTTCATATCCAATTATATTACTCCCTAAAGATCCTGTTTACTTATTGTCGTATTTTCATGACAAAATATTGAGATTTTTATTAGTAGTGTCATGAACTTAGTTTTTTTCAGAGTTAATCGTTAATAAATTATTTTCGCACCAATAATAATAATAATAATAATAATAATAATAATAATAATAATAATAATAATAATAATAATAATAATAATACAAAGCGTGTTGAAATGAAACATGTTCGGGCAACCCTGCGCACTCTTCTGTGCATCGACAAAATTAGTTTGGAAGAGTGATAGAACAGTTGGTAATAGACGGTACTAGAGCAGCTGTTAAGGCGTAGTCTTTAACTGTGAGTGCACAAAAAAGGTGTGGCAGCAACTGCAAACCTGGCTTACCTGACATGGCATTTGACTGTAAGAGAAATTTATGCAACCCAACGTATACTAGTGTCGTTTTGGTTGCCTAACTACCTTTTTAATGCCTAAAAGTTATACATCTTGTCATATAAGTTTTTTGGGTTGCCTACATTCAACCTGGAATGCAAGAAAATATTATTACGTACCAGGGGCGGATCCAGGGCGGACTTCTGGGGTTGTTGTAATACTGCTACTTAGAGCTACTTTTAAGAGCTCCAAACTCTGGAATCGGTTTTATTTATATGTATAAAATAAGAAAGTTTCATTTTCTGGGGAGACGATCGCCCTCCACTGGACCCGACCCTGCTACGTACTAGCAATGCTATTTCATATTTTGCTTTGGAGGAGAGGCAAGGTTTTTCTCCAAGAATTTTTATATCTCACTCTTTGGTAATCAACTGCTTCCCTGCATTTCTTTAAATGACGCTTACCACGAAGAATTAGACACAAAAACGGCATTTGTTTCGGCGCAAAAGAGCTTCGTTCAGAAACCTTTACTGTGAAGTTTCAGATATTCTAGTAAAAAATGTTCTAATATAAGCCCAGTTTGCAAAGTTAATACCATAAACAGGCATTTTGGATATGATGTTACTCGTATAACATGGTAGTGAAAATTCATTATGCAGAGAATTTCTTTCTTATTTACTGTTATACAGTATCGTATCAGTGTGTTTGAAGTTTAAAACAATTGAGAATATCGTAAATGTAAATTATTTCTCCTTGAATTTTAAAAACCTCTATAAATGCAATGTTCGACGTATGCTTCCGCATAAAATATGACTTTAGCCCTCAAAACATGTCATGAACTGAAGTTATACTAAAGTTGTAAACGATAATTCCGGATAACAAAAAACAACCAGTACATTCAATTTTCGTTATACAGTCCGACCTCGATAACTCTAAGCTGAAGGGAATAGATTTTTAATAAAATCAAGTTATCGAGTTTTTCGAGTAATGAAGATTCGAATTAGCAAGGTGGCCATAACAAAAATTCGAGATACCTACGTTCCACGTTCCTCAAAAATTACTGTATAACCTTTATAACTCGAAGTTTTATTCGTTTAACCTCTATAACTCGAAGCTGAAAGGAATCGATAAAAATTCGAGTTATCGAGCTTTTCGAGTAATCAAGATTCGAGTTATCAAGGTGGCCACAACAAAAATACGAGATAACTACGTTCCATGTTCCTCAAAAATTACTGTATAACCTTTATAACTCGAAGTTTTATTCGTTTAACCTCTAGAACTCGAAGTTGTGAAAGTTCCTTAAATTAAATAAGATGGCTAGTAGTGAAAAAATAAAATGCTGTACATGTATTGTCTATGTCTAGACATGAGTAAAACACTATTACAGAACAATTTAGTAACAATGACAGAACTAGCAACAATGACAATTACATAAAAGCATAGAGCTATATAGCTTCGAGTTATCGAAATCACATCAAGAGAAAATCGACTTATAAGAGGTAAACTTCAACTTGTAGGGACACGCAGATACGAAAGTTCAAGTTACCGAGGTTTTTTAAAAATATGATTATGAAACCCTTAACATTTTACTTATCAGGACTGAAATTTTTAAAAATTCGACTTGAAGAGGTTATTTTAAAATCTAGTGTTATGAAAAGTTCAAGGGAATGTGAGAAAATCGAGTTATCAAGGAATTCGAGTTATTGGGGTCCAACTGTACTTATTGCTAATATCTATAATATTTATACTAAAGCACTTTTGCCCAATGGGAAATTACGTGGGTAAAAAATTAAACTTTTGTTGCTACATGTTAAGGAAAAACTTTCACCTAAGGCTCTAGTTCCTATATACAATAGTTAGAACATTACATAAGTTTCATAAGTAATAATATATTTATTTAACCAATGACCTTTATTAACCCTTTCGGTATATATTTGATATACACCATACGTGTGTTATGTTTTGAGACGCTCATATAACATCTATTACTGATGGATTTTTTATTATTCAATAGTACATGCATTGCGAAACAGGTCACGTGTGTTTTGAGAAGGAGCTCGTCAAGTTGGTAGGGGTCATGACGTTATCTATTTGGCCTTCAAAAGTACAACCCCAAAAGGCTTATTTTGTTCTGTCGCAAATGCTGTCTAAAAGGTTTTATGGGATGTGTTACGAAATTTTTGCATTACGTCCTATTTTTTGGAAACTTCTGGGTTATTTTTGGAACATTCATCGCACATTGCTAAATATTTTCCCCTCCGTAGTTTTCAAAATATCAAATTGATATTTTGTACACGCATTGCGTACACCACTTAGTATTTTTCAAGTGATTTTGCGATCTGTAAGTTGACACAGGACCGGTCCAGAGGTGCCTAAACTTTTGAAAAAAGGGATTTTTTCAGAAAAAATCCCATTTTCCTCGAATTCCCCTTTTCAGGTATATGATACGGACGTGCGAATTGTGTCATTTGCAAGGTTGCTTTATTTTAAAGAAAAGAGGTATGAACCATGACCCTAGGATAAATAGTGATGATGCAGTAGCTGCTTGACTGAAAGTCTAAAATTTACCTTAAAAATCTCAAAATCCCTTAAAGGGTTACGAGCCACCAGTGTGTTCGTCGTTGAATGTTTCTCTAATAATTCTACAGACAATGTTCTGGAGTTGGAGAACTCACTGCATCCACTGGCTTGCCGTTTTCCCTGACTAATCGAATGATCGATTTTCTTAGATTCTTGAAAAAAAAAGTTCTTTTCTTCCGAATACAGTAATTAAATGTTGTGTGTGAATGTCATGCGAAAAAGAAAGGTGGAATGTACTATTATTAGTAGTGGTGGACACAAAAGTAGGTTTTTCGGATCGAAAGTTTCAGTTTTCGAAAAGCTTCAAAGAAAAACAATTTTTAAACCGATTCAGTTTTCTACCAACAGGTTTCGGGTTTAAAACTGGTTCACTTTCTATCGAAACACAGTTTCGATTTTAAACCGGTTCAGATTTTTTTTTGTCAAACATCAATTTCAGTGAAAAGAACTAGTTTTGGAGAAAACTGTTCATTAAAATTGAAAGGTTTTGAAAAGATAAAAATAACCGAGGCAAAAAAAAGCCTGGATAAAGTTTCAATTTTAAAAGTAACCCACAAACGCCCAAGACCAGTTTTATTCGTTAGCAACTGCATTCAACAATACCGTGTTACATCGAAAACCTGAGAAGAAAACTAAACGAAAGTCGTACAACAAGATAACGGTAGTGTGCCTGAAGTGGAACAACGGGGGTTTGGCTAAATGAATGATAAAGCCCATGTAACGTAGTGAAAAATAAAGTGGGTCACTGGTGGCACAAGGGGCGTTTGTGGGTTAAAAAAAAGAAAATCGTATCTTTTCGTGTCGTGTAGTTTTGTGTGTGTTTAATTCTTCGTGACAAGGGTGTCATTTAGGGAATGGCAAGGAAGCAATTGACACCCCATTCCCGAGAGTGAGATATAACAACTCTTGTCGAAGAATCTTGCTCCTCCCCCCAAGCAAAATCTGAAATGACATTACCAGTATTGCCTTTGAGGTTGAATTAGGCAACCCAAAAACTTATATGACAATATGTTTAACTTTTAGGCACTAACAAGGCGTTAGGCAACCAAAACGGCACTGGTGTAGTTTGGGTTGCATAACTCTCCTTACAGTCAAATAATGCCAAATCAGTATCAAAACTAATCAAGCAATGTTGTAAAGACATTTCTTAATTGTGAAATCCACTACAGAAATAAAAGATGGTAATTAAATTAGAACAATTATAAAAAGCAAAAAAATTCCTTTATTTTTCCTTTAAAATGCCGGTGTTTTATTGGTAAAACCTCCATCTCAAAGTAGCCTTTTTCATCCGCCCCGTCCTTCAGTGGCATCGTCTGTTTCTCTCTTCCTGACTAAAACCCAGATATTTTGCGTTGTAAGATAATTCAAATAGGACTAATATAAAACCATTATTTTTCGGTATCCAAAAAAAAAAAAAAAAAAAAAAAAAAAAAAAAAAAAAAAAAAAAAAAAGATGCCCCTCTACTTATTTTCCATCATGAAATTAAAGCTTGCGTTATCACTAATACGGAATAAAAAGATAAATTCACCCATTTTTTTTAATCCATGGAATAATCTGATTTTTTAATGAAACATTGACAGTTCTTTCTTTGAGAAGTTAGAGGCAATGTTTCTTCGAGACATGTTTTTTGGGGGCATTCCCCCCGGAGCTCTGAGAGTGTCCCCCGGAGAACAAAATAATACGTCTATAATATAATAATAAATAGAATACTACCAGCAGTGTCCCCCCTAGAATATTAAGTGCTCCCCGGAACATTTTTTTCTGAAAGAACGACTGAGAGGGGTTTAAAATAAAATCTATTCGTTAGGATAGAACTCATTCAAGGATAAAAAATGAATTTACCCCAACTTTAAAAAAGATATTTCATGGTAAATTCCGTTATTTAAAAAAATCATAGAACAAGGTGGAATTTTATTCGAGGCTTAAATGTATATAAGTTTAGCTTCTATTTGAACTTATTATTATGTATAGGTAAAGAGAGGGCTGCACAACTAGTTCATATTAGGTGCAGGGCTAAGTTAGTTTCTCTTCTTTTTATTTTAGCAGAAATGAAAGATAAATTACCATTTCACTAAGCATTCTCGAAAAAATGAAGTTTTGCTTCACAGTGTGATACTACGGCAGGCTTCCAAAACTATGCGAATTCAACACTCAATCTTAAGTAGTACATCTATAAACTACTGGTTGCAATAGAGCAGGGTTTTTGAACCTGGGGGTCACGACCCCTGGAGGGGTCGCGAAGGTTAAGCGGAAAAGATAAATATAATTAGAATCTAATTCCGGATAATATTTTGAATTTTGTTCTGATTGGCATATATATATATCTTTTTTTTTTTTTTTTTTTTACATACATACTGTTAAGAACAACAAAAAATAGGTGTACTAAACATTTTCCACAGGTGCAGAGTTGTATAAAAACAATTTAAATGAAAGAGGTACGATATGAAACTAATAAGAACTGCATATTGAAATACCAGAAGCAACAAAACCTGCATATTGAAATACAATTAAAATTAAAATCTAATGAGATATCTGAACATTGTGTGATTTCACTAGTGAGGCAACGTCTGGGTCAATCTTTGTGATGCCCATTATCAAGTCATTTAAAATACTCAATAACTTTCTTAACAACTATCCCAAGTTTTTTTAAAAACCAAAATTAGAGATCACTTTAATTTTCACTATATGACTCAAAATGAAAGGAGTTAGGAAGTTATAAAATTTTCAAATGGCCTCCATTTTGAAACAGTATGACGGATCGGATTCGATATTTATAATATGAATGAACTGACCACATTTGGTTTTAATCCATTCACTTTTAGGGAAGTTACTGAATCCACTATATACAAGAAATAGATTCTACTATTATAGAAATAGGTGGATATCGTGAGATACTCAATAGGTATATTAAAAAAAAAACACAAACTTATTACAAACTAGAAATTATAAGGGGGTCGCTGGCAAGAGGATGTGATAAAATGGGGGTCGTGGTAGGAATTAGGTTGAGAACCACTGTAATAGAGTAATAAGATCAAAGATAGAATCTGTTCCTCTGACACTGAATCCATATCAAAAAGTCATTAGGACTACTCGCTGTCTTTTATTGTTTTTGTTCTATAGCGATAAATGTTGAAACCGGAAACTATTAATTTGAACCACTTCCGGTTCGAAGAGGTTAACCGAGAAGGCGGAATTTCTTCTGGGGAAGTTGAATCGTTTGCACAGAAAATAGCACCTTGATATCTCTTACCGCTGTTGCTCTACTGATATCATTATTGAAACCTTAAGTAGTAAATTTCAACTATTTCCGATTTTGGTAAAATGTTGCAGGTTTTGCATCCAGCAATGGTCAACATATTGTATCCTCATGTTGCACTGCAATGCACGTTCGTATGTCGCTCAAACTTATATGATATTTCTTTTGTTGTGAAATTTAATCGTTGGCTGAACGATGACAAAATACTGTGGTAGAGCTATGCAATATCCGGATTTGGATATCGAAAATCGATATGGACAAAATATCAAAACTTGATCGATGTATCGAAAATCTCGAAATCTCGAAATATATCTATATATATATTGGTCAAAAACTTGATCGATATATAAAAATATCGATATATCGGTCAGAAACTTGATCAATATATCAAAAATGTCACAAAATATCGATATATTACTCAGAAACTTGAGCAATATATCGAAAGTATCGAAGTGTCGAAAATATCGATATATCGGTCACAAAAAGCCGATATTTTGGTGTTTGAAAATATTGTTCGATCGATATACTGCACAGACTTAGTGTATGACTGCAGCCAGAGAGACAACTTTGGCTACCCAGATATTATGGTTGTCAGTGTCTTAGCCTCTAAATGTGACACAAGTCAGTTGTACATTTTATTCGCACCACCTAAGGAAAGTGTTATTTACATACTTCCTAAAAAAAAAAATCTAGATTTGGGTCCAGAAAGAACCACACAGCAAGAAAATACTTGAAAGATTATATTGCTTTCGGAGATCGCACACGAGAAATTTGAATAATAATAGTATCTAGTATCTTTTACAGTGAACTAAAATTGATCGCATAATTTAACTGAAACAGATCGACCTCTACAGAACACAAATTGAATAAAACCGTAAAAAGAAATCTCGAGCACCAGATTCTACGTTGTATGAATCTTTCTTTGATAACAGACACTTCTTGGAACTGAAGTTACTCTTTTTCCGCTTGCCTGTAAAGAATTCTTGGATGTATTTGCCTGCCAACAGCTGTTAACCATTATTATTATTTTTTTTTCTGATTTGCGTGACTGATAATTTCTTTACGCTTTTGAACACACGTGGCTCACATTCAGTACAAATATGTCACTCAGCTTATAATCTTCTAGCTTAAGTAAAATACTGTAAAAGTTTTAAAAGAATTGTTTTTTTTTTTTACTGCCGTAAAGAGATTTATTATTTTTAAATCGTTGCATACCCATATAAATTTTTTGTTATTAGCTAATCGTGTTTACAACAAATTAGAAATCATTGTACCGATTGTTTTGCCACATGTACGAGGGCAGTCAGAAAGTTTCCGGAATTTCGTTAATATAGGTACACATTCACTTAATATAGGTACACATTCACTTAATATAGGTAAACATTCACTTAATGTAGGTACACATACACTTAATATAGGTACACGTACACTTAATATAGGTACAAATTCACTTAATTGAGCTGAGCGAAGCGAAGCTCTTATACTCGGGTTAGCCGTTTGGTTGTCCGCGAACTCTTCCTAGACCGTTTGGCCGATCTCAACCAAACTTAGCACGCTGATAGAGTATGTCGTGCTGAGTGACAACATAGGTCGAAATCAAAAATCCGATGTACCATCGAGGAATAATGACCGAAAAACGCTTCCTCCTAGACCGTTTGGCCGATCTCAAGAAAACTTAGCACGCTGATAGAGTATGTCCTGCTGAGTGACAACATAGGTCGAAATCAAAAATCCGATGTACCATCGAGGAATAATCACCGAAAAACGCTTGCATAGACTTAACATGGGGAAAAAGTTTTCACGCGATTTTTTTGTCAACAATTAATAATGGCATTTATTATTGCATAATGGCCAGGAATGATTACGTAGTTTAAGCTCGCTCAGCTCATTTCATTGCAATCGGGTACATCCATTGCATTCCTAGTATAGGTACACATTCACTTAATATAGGTACACATTCACTTAATACAGGTACACATACACTTAATATAGGTACACATACACTTAATATAGGTACACATTCACTTAATATAGGTGCACATTCACTTAATATAGGTACACATACACTTAATATAGGTACACATTCACTTAATATAGGTACACATTCACTTAATCGCCTTCAAAACAGGCTCCTTAAGAGCACACTCAGTTGTTCCACCGCTCCTGCCATTGTTGGAAACAGCGCTGAAACTCCTGTTTTGGTATGTTCGGAAGTTCAGCCGTCGCGTTGGTTTGGATATCTTCTACGGTGGCGAAACAGCTCACAGAAACGAACATTCCTCTTCTCTACTACTCTCCCTACTCACCGGATTTAGCACCAGCGGATTTCTGGCTCTTCCCCAAGATCAAAAAGGGCCGCAAAGGTAACCGTTGTGCCACCGTAGAAGACACGTAGAAGAAGAATGTGTATCTATATTGTGTAATAAATAGTTACAACGAAATTCCGGGAAATTTTTGACTTCCCTCGTATAAAACCAGATTTATTTAGTAGCAGAATACATAGTTCTCGCTGTTGAGGCAAGTCACAATCTAATTCTTGTATACAGAATTAGTACGTTACGTAAGTTTTCTTCTCATATTTTGAAGCGATAGAAGTTGAATGTTTACAGATGTGACCTCACTCAGAAATGGCCAATTGAAAAAAAAAAATAAATAAAAAATCAGCTTCATCATTCAAATTTAATATAATTACAAAGTCTATACTGTTACCGTTGACTCCGATTTAAATAGACTGTTTGTATAAGCGTATGAAGAAGGCAGCACTGCCGAATATTTGCTCGAAATTGCCCTCTGGAGAAAAATATAAGGTTATTGTCCAGTTCTTATTTGGTGCAGTTTTGTTAAGCTATCTTCGCACTCGTTGCATCAGGAGGTATACATTCATTGAATGTATCTCTAATAATGTATAATCTATACTCTAATCGATAAGGCAATGAGAGTGTCACTGTCGACTCCGGTGGAAGCAAGCAATTTGCACAAACCTTTGAAGAGGGCAGAGCTGCAGAATGTTTGCTAGAAACTTGCATTGTGCAACTTACTCACGCCACCACTAGATGGAAGAACTATAGTGTTTCCACTTTTTGAAGAAAAAGATAAGTGGTGGCCAAATCTGTTCTTACTTGGTGGAATTTTGTAAAGCAAGCTTTGCACTCGTTAGAGGCAAGCTTTGGATTCGTTTAGTCAGCAAGCTTTCATTCATTCACGCAAGCTTTGCATTTAATAATCTTAAAATCTACACTCCAATTGGCGAAGCCAATAACCATTTCAGATTTTTCTCCTGGGGAAATTTCAATACACTGTGGGGTGAAAGTAGCATTACAAAAATACTGGGAATTAATATTGAGCACGATAGGATATGTGATAAAAGAAGAATTTCTGTGCTCTGAGAGGATATCACCTCCCACCCCGGACCAGCTTCTGAAAACATCATTGGCTGAAACAGTGAGAGCCACCGTTAACTTCGGTGGAGCCAGCTGATTTGCACAATCCTATGAAGAGGGCAACAACTTACTCACACCACCACTAGATGGATAAGCTGTAGTGTTTCAACTTCTTTGAAGAAGTTATTAATTTAATATTAATTTTAGACATGCCTCTAATTGATAACTAGAACTAAAATTCATGGAACAAACCTATTATTAAATGTTAATTTGAGACATGTCTCTACTTGTTATAGAGAATTAAAATTCGTGGAACAAATCTGTTATTAAACGTTAATTTCAGGCATGTCTCTACTTGTTATTTAGAACTAAAATTCAGGGAACAAATTTGTTCTTAAACGTTAAGATGTGTCTCTGCTTCTTATTTAGAACTAAAATTCATGGAACAAATCTGTTATTAAACGTTAATTTCAGGTCTCTAATTGTTATTTACAACTAAAATTCAGGGAACAAATTTGTTATTAAACGTTAAGACATGTCTCTCCTTGTTATTTAGAACTAAAATTCAGGGAACAAATCTGTTATTAAACGTTAAGACATATCTCTACTTGTTATTTAGAACTAAAAATTCGTGGAACAAATCTGTTATTAAACGTTAAGACATGTCTCTACTTGTTATTTAGAACTAAAATCCATGAAACAAATCTGTTATTAAACGTTAAGACATGTCTCTTCTTGTTATTTAGAACTAAAATTCAGGGAACAAATTTGTTATTAAACGTTAAGACATATCTCTACTTGTTATTTAGAACTAAAAATTCGTTGATCAAATCTGTTATTAAACGTTAAGACATATCTCTACTTGTTATTTAGAACTAAAAATTCGTGGAACAAATCTGTTATTAAACGTTAAGACATGTCTCTGCTTGTTATTTAGAACTAAAAATTCATGGAACAAATCTGTTATTAAACGTTAAGACATGTCTCTCCTTGTTATTTAGAACTAAAATTCTTGGAACAAATCTGTTATTAAACGTTAATTTGAGACAGTTTCTAACTGTTATTTAAAACTAAAATCCATGGAACAAAGTTATTATTAAAAGTTAGTTTCAAGGGAAGCTTTTGTTGAGAAGGGTCTAAGTTTGATGTGTGGGGGGGATCCAATACTACAAAACACTCTGTCTATTTAGTATTGAACCTGTGTTATTCTGCACCCGAAAATACACTCTCAGAAAAAATAATAGAACTCGATTGCTTTTATACGAAAAGAAAGAGTAGCTATGAAGTAAAAAAAATCAAATTTTTAGGCCACATCAATCATATCTCTCGTAATTTTTTTTAATTAAGAAAGTGTACAAATGTACATGAAGTTACGAAGTTTTTTTGGGGGGGAAAGAGGTGTATATATATGAATGAACCATCATCTACACACAAAGATTGTTGGTTTTCCAAGATTTAAGAAAACTGAAATCCTTTCAATACAATAATGTATGGAAGACTCAATAGGAGAGGGCTACAACTCCACCAACTACCACCCCCTTCGATAGATAAATGAGTATATGGAAAATTATATATAGCGCAGGAATGTATATAGATAACAGGTTTATACTTAGCCTTTTGCCATAGTACCAAACTTTAAAAATAATCGCTTAAATAATAAAGACAGAAAAATAAAAAATAAATGGAAACGAATTGTGCCACTTTATGCTAAAGCTAGATAGTTTACGTGAGATATCAAAATAGACAGGATGCACGAATAATGTCGAATGTCCTCTTTATCACTGCGATAAGGTTAAACCTTCCGGTGTCATGGTTCTCTGCTCACAGGAAAAAGCAGAGTGATTATTATAAAAAATATAACAAATTGAAATAAACTTTGCTAGAGAAGCGCAATGGGATTGTCTGTGTAATACGGCGTTCTGTATATGATATCGGTAATGTGTTAAATATTGTAATTGACGACTTAAACCTTATTTTTTTATTGATTAATTTATTTTATTAGTTGAGAGAATTTTAATGTATATTTTTAGTACGAGGCTATATGAGAGTGGACCTAGTTTTTAAAAGTTGAATTCCGTTACTACTAGGATTTATATGTGACTGGGAGGCAGGGATGCATCCACCGGGTCCGGACCCCCCCCCAAAGAAAACTTCCTAACTCAACATACATTTGTACACTTTCCCAATAAAACTATAATTGCTTAACAGAGAAATGATTGAAGTAGCATGACAAGTTAATTTTACACTTTGTCTGTATTCTCTCTTATAAAAAAAAACATTCTAGTTCTATCATTTTTTTCTGAATATATAGATGAAAGTATTTTCAAATTACATATCGTCTTTTCGGATACAGAAAAATAGCCGTTCAATATTACATAGACGTAGTGCCTTGTGGTATTGGAGCTTTCCCCAAAGCTTGGACCCCCAACAAAAATTTCTGGGTGCGTGCCTGCTGGGAGGCAAGCACTCTTAGCGGAAATTGAACCCGAAACTATATATACACACACAGAAAGTAGTTAGCTTCTTCTCGGTTTACATTTCACAAACTCACAACTTATTGTTTCCGAAGATTTAGCAGTAATGTTAAAATCACTCGAATAAATCTTTTCCAAGAATATTTTTTCTGATGTTAATTCAATGAGATGATTTTGAGTTTAACATCCCTTTCAGGAGCGAGGCTATGTGAGACGGGATCTATTGATTAACGTGGAAATCCGAACCACATGAGCTTCTGCCAGGAGTTGAACCCGGGTCTCTCACGTCAAAGGCGCGTACGCTAACCGCTTAGCCAAGAAGGAGCTCTGCTGTTAATTCAATTATTCGAAATCATAATATATTATACTTGTATCGATTATGGCTCGGGTCCCTAATATGGTCCACTCACCATATCTCTGCAGATTTACGTTGGTGCTACTAGATGACAATATAAACTATGTGCTCATGACAAGCGTAAACATATTTGTGCGGCTTACAGGACATAGTTTATATTGTCATCTAGTAGCACCAACGTAAATATGCAGAGATATGGTGAAGAAATGTCCCATCCTGTATTGTAATGTTAATAATGGAACTTTTAACTCGTAACTCGTAACTCGTTTTTCTCTGTGCGTCGAGCCATTTTGGAGGAAATCATTAAAAAAAAAAACTTATTTCAGTAAACTACCTTATTTTTGGGGTAGAAAGAAAAATCGAACCTTCGCCCTGGACAATCTTATAAAAACCTTAAATTTAAAATTTGGCGTGAATAAGTTGAACAGTATGGTATTTGGGGAAGAGAAATGACGAAAAGACGCAGAGACATTAAAAAGTTACTTTTTCGGCATGTAGGACCCATGAAACGTACAAATTCGTCGAAATCTTGGTTTCTTTTTTCCATAATCACCATTCTTTGTTCTTTCCTATCATCGCTCGAAAGTTTTTTTTTTTTTTTTTTAATAGAAAAAGGAAGAAATCGTTTAGTTTTACTGGTTGCATATGGAAGAACTAAACGAATGACTCATAAAGTTAGAAGTCAAAAAATGGATTCTGAACATCACTTGTTAACATATGCTGCAATGCGTTGTTCGAAATATTTTTCTTTTCTTTTCTTTTTCTTTTTTTCTTTCTTTTTTATGACTTCCCCACTCCATCAGCTCCCTGCTGTTTGAAGCTAAATCTTAAAAGATTCTGGTCATGATGGTAGAGTGGTATCTTTTTGTTCTGTCATTGACAGGACGTGCGCAGTGGATGCCTAAATGACCAACTCTCAAATCCTCCACATTTCTAGCTGCACCATTTTAGATTTTACTTGGGGAAAGGGAAGCGCAAGATTATTCTCCGATGTTAAAGTTTTCCATTATTGTATTATTACTGGTAGAATACCCGTTCCTCGCACGGGGAGAATACGTTTCATAGTGCATCGAAAGTGTCACTATTCGTCTCAGCGACCTCGAAAACTGTGGATTCGACACTAATATCGGTCATATATATATATATATATATATATATATATATATATATATATATATATATATATATATATATATATATACTATCTATCTATCTATTTATCTACCCTCCCCTGCCCCTCCCCCAAGTTGCGGGGCTGAATTTTGATTTAAATGGCATCGGAAGTGTCATTGTTTATTTTAGCAACCCCGAAAATTATGGATTTGACACTAATATCAATCATTTTCGATCATTTATATATATATATATATATATATATATATATATATATATATATATATATATATATATATATATATATATATATATATATATATATATATATATATATATATATATATATATATATATATATATATATATCCCCCTCCTCTAAGTTGCACCATCAAAGTGAAATGATAGAAAACATCCCAGGCCCGAACGTTATCTATGTTGAAAATTTTATCGAGATCGGGCTTGTGGTTCAAGAGTTTTTACGTTTATATATATATATCACCCTCCTCTAAGTTTTACCGTTAAAGTCAAATGATAAAAATCATTCCAGGCCCGAACCTCATCTCTGTGTCAAATATGATCGAGATTAGTCTCGTGGTTCAAGAGATACAAAGTCACAAACAGTGTGGCTTCACGAAACCAGAATTTTTTGTTGGGATGGGTTTCATAGTTTTTTTTGGGGGGGAGGGTATCCAATAATGCATCTACATCTTTCTATAAGATACTACATCTATGTAGCATTGAAGTAGTGTTATTCTACAATCGAAAAGATTATAAGTAATTGTTTAGTCCTCCCATCTATATTCTCAAAAAAAGAAGATAAAACTATATTATTTTTATACAGAAGGAAAGAGTAAAGGTGAAATATAAGGTCAGATCTTTGTGCTACAGCTTAGTCATTTCTCTGCTAAGTAAGTATATAGTTTAATTTAAAAAGTGTACAAATGAATGAATGGGGGAGCACGATAGCTTATTGATAGCGTGCTTACCTCTGGTGCGTGGGGTCTCTGGTTCGATCGCGGGCCAAGGAAGTTTGTGGTGAACAACATCGTGTCCCTGAGTTTTCTCAGGGTTCTTCCGTTTCCTCCCATTTCTCATTTCACCAATTCTTCCATCACCCCCTCACTTGCCTTAATCATCGTCTTCTTTAGCCTAAAGGGCATAGTCCTGGTACGTGGGATGTTAAACCCAAAGATTTCATTTTTCATTTTGTACAAATGAATGTCAAGTTTCAAATTTTTAGGGGGGATCCAGACCCGATGGACCCCCGCGTGGATGCGCCCCTGTATGTATGTGTAAAACTCAGGGGGAATGAGGCTACTGTCTCTCTCTTCATCTTTGCGTTATAATCATTTACGTTCTAAAACATCAGAAAGACATTTGTTCGTATTAAAAATACTTATTCGCCTAAATCTTCAGTTTCAGCAATATTTGTGTATTTCTTTCTTTTTTTTTCCTAAATTTATGAAGGAGGAAGCAGATAGTGTATCCGATTTCCGTACAGCTTTGTGGGGTGGGGACGTTCAGGATGTGTGTTTTGTTGTCAGATACCATCAATACAAATATGACATTTTAAAAGTTTGCTTGCCAGAGGCTTAAGCAAATTTTAGGAGAGACCCGGCCACTTCGACCCCCTGGATCGGAGACTACCATGGAAGTAAAGAGAAGTGTTTCCTTTACAGATCTTCATGATTTTAATAAACACATAGGGCTTTGTGCAGTGTCATTTTGACGTATGATTAACGCCATACTAAGGGTTTGACTAACGGATAGTTATCAGAAGTGAATTCAGAATCTGTTTAACACGTAGTAGTTGACTAAGTTAATAATATGTGACTAATTAATTTAGAGCAAGAAGACCTTGGTTTAGCCACGGTTCAGCCACAATAAACTAACATTATGAGAATACAAAGACAATTAATTACCTGCCTTTCTTTCTTTCTTTCCTTTCACCCCAACTTGTGAATTATGAAGCCGAGTCTTCTAAAATAGCAGAACTGTTTCTTAAAGTGAACAGTGAGAGATAAGTAGAAAATTTATAATTTTCTGAGGGATATACGCCTATACGACTAATCAATAATAAATTTCTTCCCTTCCATCCTTCTATTGTCGCTAATATTAATTGACTTCTATTATTTCCCAGGTAAATACATCTATCAGAAATGAATAAGAGTTATAATTCGTTTTCGTAACTATTTATAAATTATTATGATAAACCACAAAGAAAACATTTCGAATTTCGTATTTCATATGTTTTCATTTTTACAAACTACGTATGTGCATATCTAGTTCTCCGTAGTTGCCACATTTATTTTTCTCACCCGATGTATTAGTTAATCGTATCCAAATCAACTTATTAATCGAACTCCGAGCAGACTCTGAATACCAAAGTACACCTTCCTTAGTACAGAGCAAATACGGCACTCACTAATCGCGTTACTAATGCGTGATTAACGAATTATCTCTGAATACTGCCCATAGGGTTATTTCATGATTAAATCTTCTTATATAGAGCTGAACATTTTCTATAAATCCTATTACATCCTTTTTAAACCATTTTCTTAAAGTTAGAGCACAATTTCAGACACTTTTCGCCTATGTTCTCGTTGTATCGTGAGGTTTCTCGGAGTACGTCCCCATTCTCATATCACAAATTCTTTCATAATTACTCATTTCCATTATTAATTCGCTTCCTTTACTTAAAAAAAAAAAAAAAAACTATGAACGTGGAACGTAAAACCAAGATTTCATTTTTGGGTCAAAAGATCCAATATATTTCAATCTAAAATTTTCTTGTAGTCCTTATATCTGGAGAACTACATATAGTGTAGCCAAACCCAAACTATCAGTTACCACAGTATGATGTACTTATCCCGAAGAAAAAATACAAAAACTCAATTTAGGGGCCGTTCAAAAATTGTGTATCCCCTGATCCAAAAATGCATCAAAAGATCCACTATATTTCAATCAAAAAATTTCTTGTAGGGCCTTATATCTGGAGAACTGGATATAGTGTAGCCAAACCCAAACTATCACTTAACTCAGTATGTTGTCGTTATTCCCCCCCAAAATACAAAAACTCGATTTAGGAGCCGTTCAAAAATTTTGAGAAACCTGATCCAAAAACTAATTATTGGTCAAGATCGCAATATTTTGATCCATTTTTTGATCATTCCTAAATTATTGTTTGAGAATTTTTAATCATCTCAATTATAGCAGTTGAAATTGGCCGATAACGAGGGAGTACGTTCTCCCCAATTTTATATAACATATTTTCCTGAATGTTTATTTAAAAATGAAATCTTTGAGTTTGAGGTGCCACAATTATTCCTTTTAGAGTAAGGGAGACAGACAATGATTAAAGCAATTGAATGATGATGAAAGAATTGGTGGAATGAGAATGTGTAAAGAAACGGGAAACCCCCGAGAATACGCACGGACACGATGTTGTCCACCACAAATTTACTTGACCGGTGCTCGAACCAGGGACTCTACGCACTAGAGGTAAACGCTCTACCACTGAGCCACCATGTCTCCTTCACATACTTGAACATGCATAGTTTTTAAACAATATAAGGTCATCAATAACATTGTTCATTAAAGCCTGTGACAAACATCTTGGCATTTCAGCTAAACGAATAAAACGCAAGCTCTGACGCGATGTTGCCGAGTGCTAAGGGGTGTGGCTATGGCTGAGCAGACGAACTACAGCGCCAACAGGTGGCAGAAGATAGACGTGGATGTGTACAAAATAAACGTGGCAATACTGCTGGCCTCTCATTTGTTAGCAGCATTTAAAGGGAACTTGGAGCGCCGCCTTCAAATGCCAAGATATATGTCACGCCGTTTAGTTCGCCCATTAAGTAGGACTACATGTAAAATTAGGGGCTATGTAAAATTAGCCATATATATGAATTAATTTAATTAAATTGCAAGCTTCTGACAATAATATTATTTTATTGGCACCCCCAGTAAAATTTTAGTGAGGAACACTTTTCTTTCAAATATACTAAGTGGATTGAATTTCGCATGCTGGATATTTTTCTCCGATCGTGGTCAACGTGGGTTACCATTTATTTATTTTGGAGTACTAACTTCACCTCCCGTTTATTATAATGTTTTCTCCAGGGGAAACTATCTAAAAAATCATCACTGCATATATGACAAATGAAATATTTCAGTTTAACAGAGCTCCTCGATGGCTAAGCGGTTAGCGCACGCTACTTTGGCGTGGGAGACCCGGGTCCGATTCCCGGCGGGAGCTCATGTGATTCAGATTCCACGTTATTCAGTAGGTCCACGTCTCATATAGTCTCGCTGCTGAACGGGACGTTAAACTCAAAATCAACTCAACTCAACCTTCAGTTTAACGTCCTACGATTACAGGTCTTAAGACTAAGGAAGACGCTGATTAAAGCAAGTTAAGGATGACGGAATGTGGGAGGAAACGGACGTGCCCTGAGAAACCTCACAAACACGATGTTGTCCACGACAATTTTACATGGCCGGGGATTGAACCAGGAGTGCCAGGCAACAGAGATAAGCACTCTGCCACTGAACTATCGTGTCCCATGCACGGTATGTATCAATCGATAGTGGACCACGGTGACTCAGTAATAGAACATTGACATTTGGTGCGTGGGGACCCTGGTTCAATCTCAGCCCGCACCAAGTGGATTTTGTGGTGGACAAATACCGTGTGCGTGGGTTTTCTCGCGGTTCTCGCATTTCATCCCACTTTATTCATTCCAACATTGTATTCATTTCTCGTCATCACGTCTCCTTTAGCCTCACCGGCATAATTGTGGGACGTAAAACTTAATGATTTCATTTTCATTTCATCAATCGATAGATCACATCGAGCGAAACAAATTAAGATCCTTGAGTTTAAATTCTCATGCGTAGTTTTTTTTTTGAGAAAATAAAAAAAATGTGGCGTTAATCAAAAACACATTCTTAAGTAGCAGATTCTATTTATTGTCATTTTTGTTTTAATATTTCCTAACAGTTACACATATATTCCTAACATTAACGCACATATTCCTTGTAAAAGTAGAAAGGAGAAAGAATACAAGGTTTGTTCAAAAAGTTGTCGAACCTGATTTTTTTCCCGCGTAAACTAATGAAGCGCGGGAGACTTTCTTCACTGTAGATGTAGAGGGAACACTCATGCGCAGTAGTGAATTTTTTTTCCGCCCGCGGAAAGCATCAGTCGCTGGCAGTGGACCAACGAATGAAGACGTGTAGTGAGCGGTCGTCGAATTTCAATTTTTTGTAAAATAATAGGAAAAACTTGAACAACGATATTGCATCAAATTTTGCCTAAAGCTTGGCGATACCCAACCGGAAATCATTCGCAAGATCCAACAGGCTTTCGGAAACGACATCATGAGCACCTCACGCATAAAGGCGTGGAGAAGCAGCCTCAAAAATGGCCGCACATCAGTGAACAGTGAACCACGTTGAGATAGGCCCTCAACAAGCCGGAATGACAATGTCATTGAACAAGTGCGGACTGTGATCTTGCAGGACCATTGTATCACAGTTCGAGAAGTTGCGAACGATACAGGGGTAATATTCGGGTCGTTACATTCAATTTTGAACGAGAATTTGGACATCAGGAGTGTGTCCGCGAATTTTATACCAAAGTTGTTAACAATGGAGCAGAAGTAATGGCGTCTGGACATCGCACAGGATATTAATTCAGGCTTTCGTCTCCAAACACAACATTCCTATCTGTCGTCAGGCTCCCTGCTCATCCGACAGGCTCTGTGTGACTTTCAGTTAGGTGTGATAAGCTAAAAATGTCAGTAAAAGTTACCTGATTTGAGTCAAAAAAAGACATCATGCTGAATTCGACGGCACGATGACTATCCATTCCAAAAACTGCGTTCCAGAAGTGTTCCCAACAATGGCGGGAGCGCTGGGAGAAGTGTGTGCATTACCTTAAGGAGACCACTTTGAAGGGGATTAGTGTTTGGGATTTCCAAATCAATAAATGTATTTTTGCCAACCAAAGGTTTGGTACTTTTTGAATACACCTCGTATATTTAACGTTTCTTACTGCTTACCTATCAAATTAAAACGTTACAATTTTTTTTTTTAAAGTTACGTTTGGCACGTGTTAGAAATGTTTTAACAAGAAATTAACTGCCTTCTTTTTGTTTCAATGAAGTAAACCAACATAACAATTTCTTGGCCTTTCACAAAGCTTCACTTTCTTTTTTAATTTTTTTTAACGAGCCAAATAACTCGGAGGGTGGCCCTCTTCCGCTGTGATTGATGACGTGTTAACAATAGATTGGACAGAAATTATCGTTAGAAGCCATCGAATTGAACAGATGGAGTATAAATCACTTTTCATGGGAAGTGAAGGCGATGCTTGATACACTGTATAAACTATAAGGGGAAAAAAAGTTGATAGACAGGGCACAAAGATTAAATATCGTTTGCTTAATTTCAAGTACTATTCGCTAAGATTGTTCCAAACTGATCCTCAAAATATTTATGTTCTATGTAAAAGTACACTTGGCTTTCTCTCTAAGGAACTTTAAAAAAAAAAGAGTAATACCGATTAAAATCGTATAATTTACATTTTTCTGGTTTAACGTCCCATGATTATGCGCCGAGGTAAAGGGAGATGGTGATGATGAGCAGGTGCGCAGCCAGAAATTTTTATTGGGAGAAGTCCATGCTTTGGAGGGGGCAATAATACAAGCCATTACGTGTATGTAGTATTGACCGGGTATTATTCTACACCCAAAAAGACGATAAGTAATTGTTAACTACTTCCACCTATATTTTCAAGAAAAAGAAATATAATCTTTCAGTTTTACATCCCACGGTTATGCCGGATAGGCTAAAGGAAACGATGATAATGAGAAATGAATGCAATGGTAGATTGAATAAAGTGGAAGGAAACGGAATCCTGAAGAAACTCCACGCACACGGTGTTTGTCCACCACAAAGTCAATTTGATGCGAGCTGGAATCGAACCAGGGACCCCACGACCACACCTGAACTTCTACCATTGAGCCATCGCGGCCTGCACCTATATTTTCAGGGGAAGTGATAAAAGTTGATTGTTTTTATAAGAAAAATGAGTACAGATGAAGTATAAGATGAATTTTCATGCTACCTCAATCATTTCCCTGTTAAGCAAGTATTGTTTTATTTAAAGCCTGTGACAAACATCTTGGCATTTCAGCTAAACGAATAAAACGCAAGCTCTGACGCGACGTTGCCAAGTGGTAAAGGGGTGTGGCTATGACTAAGTAGTGGAAATACAGACGATCAGGTGGCAGGGATAAACGTGGATATGTACAAAATAAACGTGGCAATACCGCAGGCCTCTCATTTGCTAGCAGCATTTAAAAGGAACTTGGAGCGCCGCCTTCAAATGCCAAGATGTTTGTCACGCCGTTTAGTGTTCAAATGTATGTTGAGTTAGAAAACTTTAGGGGTGGTCCGAACCCGGTGGACCTCGCCCTCGTTGGTGCGTCCCTGATGTTGAGAATGAATGAAATTTTAAAAAAGTGGGTGTAAACGGGAAAACCCTGAGAAAATCTATGCATATGGTATCTGACTACCAGAAAGCTCACTTGGAGCTAGCTGGGAAAAAGCCAGGGTCCCTATGCAACTGAGGAGAGCATTCTACCACTGAGGCACAATGACTTTTTATTTTATTATTTTTTTTACCTTCATTGTATTTGGTGAAAACAATAACCAGTTACAAGGAAAAATGAAATGAAAATTTTCAGTTCAACATCCCACAATTAGATATACCCTAAAGTAAGCGAAATTAAGACAAGTGGATGATGATAGAAAAAATAGTGGAATGAGAACGTGAGAGGAAACGTCAGTACCCCGAGAAAACCCACTGACACAATGTTGTCCACCAGAAGCTTAATTTACCGGGAATCGAACCAGGGGCCCTACGTGCTAGAGTTAAGCGCTCTGACACAGGGTCACCATTAAACAATCTTATAGTTAAATAATAAAGTGTTAGACTTAATCATAATTCTTGGCTATATTTAATTAACCAAACCATGTTCTGTTCATCTTGCTGTTGTCGTAAGCAAAACCTTGCTGATGGTATACTTCTGTGTAAGTTTAAGTGGTGTGGTTTTCGTGTAGGATAAAATTTTAGGTTTACAAAGGAATTCCTTTGTTTTTTTTATTTTTTCAAAAACTACGCATTACGATTTGATTTACTCATATCATTTTGTTTAGCTGAACGAGATATGTCGATTAGAGCAGAGTTGTCCAAATGGCGGCCCGCGGGCCGCATGCGGCCCGCCAAACCATTTTCTACAGCCCACAAAGCTGTCACAACATACGATTGTTATTACTGATAATATTTTCATTTATGTTCATTCTTTTAATGTTTCCATTCTTCTTTCGAAATAAGGCAACCATTTAGCGCTTCTGTACAACAAAAAGGCCCGGACATTCAAGGCAACACTGGAGTCAGTAATGTAGCTATAGGCAAGGCATCGTTGCTGAAAGAACAATTACTTCAATTAACCAAACCAAACCAACCATACCAATTCACCATGAAAATTGTGAAGAACCGCTTCAAAAGCTGCCTTGGAGATTCTTCTCTGTTACATCTTCTGCGGCTCGCAACAACAGGATTGGATGTAGATGTCCTAGCCCTTGTAAACTCTCCTAGTCACCCTCATTTATCACATTGAATGTAATATTTCAAATACATTTTTATATTTTTCTTTTGTAGTATAATAATAATAATAATAATAATAATAATAATAATAATAATAATAATAATAATAATTATTATTATTATTATTATTATTATTATTATTATTATTATTATTATTATTATTATTATTATTATTATTATTATTATTATTATTATTATTATTATTATTATTAGCTGCGGCCCTTCACCTTGTTAGCAAAGACGGTTATAGCCCTCAGGCTCATTATAATTGGACACCACTGGATTAGAGTATCTATGGACTTTTTTTTCGATGAAAAACAATATTACAGATTTTGACACTATAAACCTTCTTGACTATACATGTACACCTGGAGAGACTTGTTAATTTTTCTTGTCAGATGAAAACCAGTTTTATAACTCTTGAAACCTGTCAACGCCTTATCTTTGTTTCAAGGCATATACACAGCAGCAGTTCGTTGTTTATGAACCGGGTGTTTCTGTCACGTTGCGTGGAGTACCTGCAAGAAAGGTTTCTTAATATAGAAGTCAATGGACGTTTTTCAGTATAAGCTACTAGCAGCGTTCACCCCGCTTCGCTGCGGTCACCCCGGAACGCAATAAACTTTGTTACTTAGATAATTTTTACTTTTTCGCTTTCAAGTGATATGATAAAAACCATAGAAGATTGCAGTAAATCTTAACATTATATCGCCTGTCATTTATGTTAACCCGCCCCGCTTCGCTGCGGTCATCCCGGTGCTGGCATATTGTAAAAGTGTCTGTAAAAATAAGCAAATCAATTAAAAAATTTTAAACAGAAGATTCAAGCTATTTTCCGCTGTATATCGCCTGTCATTTATGTTAACCCGCCGAGTGACACGGTCATGCGGGTTGCATATAAATACGTTTATTTTTACCTATGATGAACTAATAACAAAGGATTTGTACGTTATGGACACTTGAATGGTCAATTATCTCAAGACACTGGTAATTAAAAATTAAAGTGATATGATAAAAACCATCTAGGGTCCAAATCCTAATAACCCCCCAAAAATGAAAGAAATTGGTTCAGCCGTATTAGCGTGATGAGCGGACAAAGGATTTTGTACGTTCTCTTTTATATATATAGATTACGTTTATCTGTCATTTGGTTAATACAAGGAAGTATCTACTTTATTGATGTTCATTTATTTATCGATACAAAAAAGAAGGAGGCGCTATATGCAATGTTAGTTAAAACGTTAATATAGGAGAGACCGGGGTATTCATGAACACTTAAGCTTTGTTTATGTATGAATAACTCTTTTGTTTTTGGAGATAAAATTAAGATTTCTTGTGTATAGAAAGCTTGGAGTTTTCCCTGTTTATTAAAGTGGAGAGGAAAGTCAAAAGTAACATTTTTCAACAAATCAGTGAGATGTTTTAAAAATGTACCTATGTTTGGGATTGCCAGAGTGGTCGGGGTAATCTCGAACATATTGTTTACTTTAAACTTTCCTTTACGAAAGAAGCGAAATGCATTAAATTACATTAAAATTATACCGTAATTTAGTATTTAAATCTTTAATAAGAATTATAATTACAAACATAACTCAAGTTAATGAGAAATATGACCAAACCTCATCTTTGAAACTATTACAAAAGAAAGCTAATAAGTAATAGGCTAAACAAAATGTACTTTTATGAAACAAATTCAGAAATAACGATGCATTAAGTAAAATATTCATTAAAATGAAAACATTATTTGGAATTGTAGAAATCACAGATATACGCATTAATGTTTTGCTCCCAAGAACGGTATTCTTTATTAGTCCAATGTTCAACTTCCGTTAATAGGCTGAAGAAATTGGCTGCTAATGAACGCTACTAGGCTAAATAAAAGTATAAAGCACACCGTGAATCACACAGAAAAAAATCGCAGCCTATGATGAAGGATCAGGTATCTAATATTTTAATATACGGTTACTGACTATAGAATAATGAAGTAGGTTACTAATAGCTACTGGTAGGCTACTTATTACCAAGACGTGATTTATTTCCCAAACTAATTTCATTAACTTATTACTTACTTTTCAATAAAAAAATTTAAAAAAAAATTTGATAAGATATTTCACACCATGGGCACTCCCGAATACTCCGAGATAATGGCAAACATTCTGTCTGGCATTTCCCCATGAGACACCATTTTATTGTTAAAGTGAAACTAATAGTTGACTGCATACAAGCTAGTTAAATTACAAAGAATGAATGCTCAAATATAGCGTAATATATAGACTTATTTGTAACAATATATAGGTAGGTAAGATAAGAGCCAACTTACCTTGCCCAGATTGTTGAATCAACTTTATAAGTGAATCGACAAAAACAACAAAACGTCTTCTTCCTGGCAATCCACTCAACTGACTGTCACCAAATTTATGCTACACTTTTCCACATCTCTCCGCTAGCATACAGAAAAATCGCCTGTTTTCTAACAAGCTTCCTTGGGCGTAAACTTGGGTGTTCGGCATTACTCCAGTGTTCGCAAATACTCCGGTTTCCCTTATTTAGGAGGATCTCATAAGTTAAATTGTTCTTTTTTATGAATGCATTCTTCTTTACCAGTAATATTACCCACGAGACGATACATTTTTCATCTCGTCTTGTTTTGGAGACGAGACAAGAAATTTCATGAGTCTCATCTAGGCTACACTAGTTAGGCTAGGTCTTAGATCTCCAACACTGTTTTGGAGCCGCTGTGGTTCAGTGATAGAGCGTTCACCTCCGGTGCTTGGGGTCCCTGGTTCGATCCCAGCTCGGGCCGTGTGGACTTTGTGGTGGACAAACACCGTATGTGTGGGTTTTCTCGGGGTTCTCCCGTTTCCTCCCACTTCCTTCATTCCATCATTTCATCCATTTCTCATAATCACCGTCTCTTTTAGCCGAACCGGCATAAGCGTGGGACGTGGAAAGATTTCATTTCATTTTCAAACACTGTTTTGCACTATGGAGCTTCATATCGAAACCGGAAGTATAAAGATGGTGTTTTCTTGAGACGCTGAATCCACTCCGAAAAAGTGTTTGCCGCTCTCTGATTTCGTTTGTGATATGGTGATTAGCGTTGAAATATCATCATCATCATAATCATAAAAGTTATTCTACCATTATTGGAGGATCACTTGCCGCAACTCTCAAGCTTTCATGCTCCACGCTTCTTCCGCTAATCTCTTTGTGTTCACGTACGATTTTTCTGTTTGGATACCGTTCATCAATTGTAGCCTCTTTCATCCCCACCCTCTCTTTCCTGCCAACATACCCTCTAGCACGTTCCTCATGATACAGTTCCTTCTTAGCCAATGACCTAACGAGTTTCTCTTCTTAATAATATTTGAAATTGTTCTTTTCTCCCCCACAATTTGTGACACCCTCTGATTTGTTTTTCTCTCGACCAGCTAATTTTCTCTATTCTTCTCCACACCAACATTTCCCATCATTTTTGCGTAACGTCAATATTTTTTACCCATACAGTAAAATACTCCACACAAAGCATTTTATGAGTTTTTTTCTCAACTCTTCATTCAAGAACCCAGAAAATAGACTTTTCTTCCTCCTAAAAGCTTCATTCGCTATTCCTATCCTTGCTTTTATTTCACGTTTGCACTTCATATAATCACTAATAATACTACCCAGGTATTGAAAATTAGTCACCTGCTCTATTTTCTCCTCCCTTATTTCTATATTTGACACGATCGTTTCGTTCCAATCACCATGGCTTTTTCTGATTTGTATAGCGGGTTAATGGATGCAATGGAACTTTTTCTTGGGACACTGCATCGATTTCAGAAGAGGGACCGGGGTGCCTGAGTGGTAGAGTGTTCACTTCTGCCACATAGGATCACTGGTTCGATCTCGGGTCACGTCAAGTTGGCTTTCTGGTGGACAAACACCGTGTGTGAGGTTTTTTCGGCACACGCCCGTTTATAACCTCTTTCATCATTACATTATTACCATCCATATCATCATTACCATCTCCCTTATCCTCGGCGCGTAATCATGGGACATTAAACTATGAAAAAGCTATTTAAAAAGGCGAATGATGAATAGATAGACAGACCAGTGGCGGATCCAGGATATGATCAAGGGAGGGGCTAAACGATATTTTACCGTTTTATCCAATGTAAAGCAGGATTGAAGCCCATTTTATCCAGTGTATATCTGAGCGTCAAGGGGGGCTATAGCCCCTATAACCCCCCTTGGATCCGCCACTGAGACAGACGAACATAGACTTTCTATTAGTCTTCTGCTATTTATGCATAACATAGTTCGTAAGTCTAAAATAAATGAATAAATAATTCGATTATTCTTTCCTGTTCAAAACACAGGATTTGAGAAAATTATGAAGTGAATTGTGTATAGTGAACAACGGCAAATATTTATTATCACTCGGCATGATGTTGCTAAGCTGTTAAAATTACCTCCCTCTTGTCTGCTTCCCCCTTCAATACACAGGTGCATTCTTACAATTTCTCCCGTATAAAACATCTGCGAAGCATTTTAATTGCTTGATAAGGTTGCCTTTTGTAATGGCATCTGTTCCAATATGAACATTCACACCATAAGCACAGTTCATGTGTAGGCGGACATTACAAAACGGAAAAAATAAGTGGAATGTTGCTTTCTCGAGAAATGTACGTAATAAAAATAAATAAATTACCTGCTCAAACACTTCAACAACA
This sequence comes from Thermobia domestica, assembly GCF_964235325.1. Taxonomy (NCBI): domain Eukaryota; kingdom Metazoa; phylum Arthropoda; class Insecta; order Zygentoma; family Lepismatidae; genus Thermobia; species Thermobia domestica. The sequence continues at coordinate 297,566,616 of NC_137457.1, read as the reverse complement.
ACAACTGAGCTCCCTCGTTGGTTATATGGTTAGTGCAAACGACTTCGGTGCGGAAGATGCGAGTTCCAGTTCCCATTAGGAGCTCGTGTGCTTCAGATATAGGTCCGTGTCTCATATAGCCTTAGAGCGGCAATGGATACTATACTTTAATCCAATCAACTACTACTACTACTACTACTACTACTACTACTACTACTACTACTACTACTACTACTACTACTACTAATAATAATAATAATAATAATAATAATAATAATAATAATAATAATAATAATAATGTAGAACTCTGCTAAAGACAGAAAAAGGATCACACCTAGAAGTTGCAAATTTGTCCGGTAGATATCAGCCACCGGAGGATGTTTGTTACCATCTTAACGGTTACAATTAAACACCTTCATTTCAGGATTTAGGATTTAGATTTTTGGGTTTTCGGCGTCTATGCTCATGTTAGGCCGTCACGTTTAAGGGATGACGTCCCTCGGCGAGCACACTATCCGAGGAAAGGGAAGGAAGAAAGGATTGGGGAAGGAAGAAAGTGGCCTGGGACCTATAATATAGGTTCCACCCCGACATTTGCCTGATGTGAATGAGGAAAATCCAGGAAAACTTCATTCAGGCTGGCTGCCCTGAAAAAGCTTTTACACTTTTCCGACCGAGTGTCCCCATCGGGAATCGAACCCGGGGCTGCTCGCACCGAAGGCGAGAGCGTTAGCGATTAGGCTACGCAAGGCCACTCCTTTATGTCAATAGTAGAAAATGTTATATGGATACCCACCATTAAAAGTAAACCATTACTCGTGAAGACGTTAAGAGATTGACTTCATGGACAAACTCGACCGAGAAAATTGCCCTACCTATTAAACAAACAAACAAAAAAAAAAAAAAAAAAAAAAAAAGAGAGAGAGAGAGAGAGAATATCCAAAATTCTCTTTCGTTGAAGATTTATCGTGCTGAGTAACGGACTGACGTACCTAGAGATGGGCAAAACAGTTCTTTTTCCAATCAAAAACGGAAAACGGTTTGTACAAAACCTGAAAAATCAACATTTCAATTTTCTTCAAAACAGGTTTGCTTTGATTTTTAAAAAATAAAAACAAAACAAAACCGGTTTTTCATATAAAACCGAACCTGTTTTAAAATCGAAACCGGTTCTGATAGAAAACCAAATCGGTTTTCAATACTAACAGTACTTTGAAAGTTTCCAAAAACCAGCTTCGGCTTTTCTAAACCCATGCTTTTCTTTTTAATCATGAATAAGTATACTCTTTAAAAATATTATTTATGCATGATTATAAAGAAAAGCATGGGGAGCACTCTAATATACAATCACTTGATTTACATGAGAATTGAAGAGATTAGAACTTGATTGTATGTGAGAGCGTCTACCTATGCTTTTCTTTTTAGACAGAGACTTTTTTTAAAAGTAATTTTCTTGAAAACAGATTTTTTTTACTTTCTAATACGAATTGTTCTATTTTGTTTATTATTTTTACAAGAAAACATGTTTTTAATTAATTTTATTTTTTTCCTTTTCTTTTTAACATGTATATACACTATTACTGTACAAGACATACAGTATTATTGGTTTTATTCAATGCAATAGCTATTAGATAGTATTTAGAATTAAAGACTATGATCCTTTTACAGGGTGTTCCAAAAAACATCGACAACGTTTGGGAGGTGATTCCTGACACCAAGATAAGATAAAAAGTATAGACCAACTTGTATGTACAAATGCTTCCTTTCGGAGTTATAGGCTGAAGAAAACACGAGAAAATGAATTTTAAAGGTCCATAGCTCCAATGGTATGGGGCCTACCGTAGGCGGGTTAAGACTTCGATTAGGAACTAATATGTACCCTATCCAAATATCCAAGTTTCAGAATCCTCTGGTAATTCCGCAACATTTTTTATAGAAGTAGTTGGTGAGTATTTCAAATTATATGCCCGTAGGCAAATTCCTTCTATAAAAATTGTTGCATGAGCACCTTAGGATCCTGAAACATGTATTTTAGGGTAGCGCACATATTAGTTCCTAAGTGAAGTCTTGACCCGACTACGGTAAGTCCCAAAGTATGGAGTTATGGACCTTTAAAGTTCATTTTTTTCATGTTTTCGACAGCCTATAACTCCGAAAGGAAGCATTTGTGCACCTAGGTAGGTCTATACTTTTTGTGTATCTTGGTGTCAAGGAATCACCTCCCAAACGTTGTCGGTGTTATTTTCAAACATCCTGTATATTACTTCCCTACTCTTTTATCATACAAATCTATGTATCCCCATTTTTCCCTTGCTCTTCTTTTCTTTTAATTCTGTGACTGCATAATAAATGCACCCATTTCGTGCAACCGGCCAGTGTGTGCATTCATTGATTATTATCTGATGGCGTCTTTGGCACGCGATCAGGCGAGGAATGTTGGCATGGGACATTTTGTACGTAAAATAAGGAGACAGAAAAGGCTACATTTAATGTGGGTCAAGATCTCTAACATATATATATATATATATATATATATATATATATATATATATATATATATATAGAGAGAGAGAGAGAGAGAGAGAGAGAGAGAGAGAGTGTTTCAAAACAACACCGACAACGTTTGGAAGGTGATTTCTGACACCAAAATAAGACAAAAAATATAGACCAACTTGGGTGCACAAATGCTTTCTTTCGGAGTTATAGGCTGAAGAAAACATAAAAAATGAATTTTAAAGGTCCATAGCTCTAATACTATGGGACCTACCGTAGTCGGGTCAAGACTTCACTCAGGAACTATATATGCGCTATCCAAATATACATGTTTCAGAATCCTGCGATACTCTCGCAAACATTTTTATAGAGGGAACTTGGCTACGGGCATATGATTTGAAGTACTCACCAACCACCTCTATAAAAATTGTTGCGGAAGTACCACAGGATTCTGAAACATGGATATTAGAATAGGGTGTGTCCTCATATACCAGGTATATATATATATAGTGTGTGTGTGTGATTGTAAGATTTAAAATAGGGAAAGCAACAAATATGTGTTAGTGTGAAAGCATAGTGACAGTGGTTCATCTTTCCGTTCACTTTTCGATGTATTTTTCATTTTTCCACCAATTGAAATAAAATATTTCAGTTTTACGTCCATGGATATCCCGTGAAGCCTATAAAGGAAATGGTGATGATCGGAATGAATTAAATTGTGGAATGAAGGAAGTGGGAGGAAACGGGAGAACCCTTATAAAACATAGTGTTTGTCTACTACTAAGCCCACCTCTAATTAATTGCTGCTCATATAAGTATATGGTATAACACAGTAATGGGCAACTATCTCAGGAGAGGGTAAAAAAAGAAAAAATAAAGAAAAAGGAAAAAATAAGCGATCCAAAGAAGAAAAATTAAGCGAGCCGAGGAGATAAAAAAAAAATTTGACGGGTCAATATAATTGACTGAAAACAACAGTGGTATATAGAGTGTGCACATACTTCGGGAGGTGATTCGTGGCACCAAAAGAAGAGAAAAAAGTCCTCTTGCATGTTGTCGAAAGTCGCGTCGTGTACGAGTGACAGGAGTGCCAACTTGGAATCGAAACTCTAATACTGACAAATGGAACGGAACAGAAAGATGTGCATATTGTCACTCCTACACGATGCGGAATTCGACAACATGCAAGAGGACTTTATGTTTTCTCTTGATGTTACGAATCACCTCCCGAAGTTTATGCACATCTTTCAGGTTCACCCTGTATATATTTTTAAAACTTTGTAATACTAAGCCCTATTAATGCCTGAAGTTTCTCATAATTTAGTTCGAAGTTGAATGCAGTGATTCTTAGAAGAGAAGTTAAATTACCATCTGTCTTCTACCTCAAATACAACTCTTTAGAAGTAATCCTATTCTTCTTTTTATTTGTTAGATTAAGAATCACGTCCAGGCCGGATAGAAACTTTTAGGGGCCACGTCTAGCCAGCGAGTCGCAGTTTGTCCATCACTTTTATATAACACATAGTAAAACACCTTGTCCCAATTCTCGCAGTCTCACTAGCCTCAAACACCGTTTGATTTTTCCACCAGCCACCTGTTCACTGAGTATATCTTCTTCTATTCCTTTGCTGTAACAATTTGAAAAAAGGGGTTCCATTCCACCACTCTGATTTGTATAATCGTAAAATAGTTAAATATTTGCTAATAACCGCAGTCTTTAACAAACCTCCACTCGGGGACATGAGGTACGACATTCATCTCAACAGATAAGTAGTCCTGGATAATCGCTTTTCTAAGTTTCAGTTATTTACTTCCTTGTTACAGATGATTTGGAAACATGCTTGGCAGAGTAAAAAGAAGTGTGACCAGGACTCTATTCCTCAAAATTACTTGTTGATTTTAACGGGAGATTCTTTTAAAGTTTTAAATCTTTTAAAAGAATATAATGGGACTGTAAGATTGCGTATTGTAAGATTTGCTCTTCATGATATTCAAACAATATTTTCGATATATATAGGAGCTTCGAGAGATTCGAAGAGTGTCATTGTTCAGAAGTACTTTTGTAGCATTCTGTGTCAATTTTCAGCAAAATAATCCGGTGCTCTATGAAAAGAAATCTTAATTTTACAAAGTTTATTTCGTGCTCATTATTTTTCACCATTTAGTAGGTTCAATCCCGGATCGGGGTGGCCTGTGTTTTGAATCGGAGTTCTTCCATTCACGAAGCAAGAACATCAGATGTTAACTGTGGTTAAATGTCTTTTTTTTTTTTAATTTTGACGTAAGTATTCCAGTTCCATTTGAAACACAAAGTGTAATTGGAAATAGAATTAGGAAGAGTATGTTAATAGTTCGCAAAATCGGAAAATTCTAATTTATGGTAGAATCCGGTAAATGTTGCCATATACAGACTTAAATTCATTACTAAATCGTGAAGAACACCTGGTTCGATTTTCGAACATACGAGTGTGTAGTAGTAAACGTTGTTGGGTTAGGAAGGAACCTATCATTTTATTTCCATTGAATACATTATTAGGGTGTACCATTTCGTTATTAAGTTACATTTCAACGTATGCACCCGCCTTTTCCACGCACTTCTGAAATCTTTTAGGAACAGAATACACGGCTCTTCTTAGCATCTCAACTGAAACATTTGCAAATACTTCACGAATAGTTTGTTTAAGACTGTAAATATCCTTTTGTTTTAATTTCTTATGGCAGTTTTTTTATTGTCTTAGGGTTAAGCGTTGCGTTCCTACTTCGCTCTTGTCTTCATCATCTCTGCACTTGCACCACCAACGTTCAAACTTTATTCCTGGCGGCAATCTTAGCTATGTCTTCTATGCTGTATCCGCCAGCCATTTTGCGGTTTTCACTGGATCAACTTCTGAAATCATAAATGGTAAACCTCACATTAGTAAACAGTATTACATGCCAGCTAGAGCTGATGCTAATTTCTAGGTTAATCTCAATTAAAAATAGGTATTAAATTTACAACCACTCTGTATAATAAATGTTTTTAGTTACACTAAAAAGGAAAGGGATATATTTCCATGTATGGGATATGGATAGCCACCGTTCCCGTTAAGATATTAACGGATTGACTCCATTAATGAACTTGGTCAGTCACCGTTACCCGTTAAGATATTAACGGATTGACTCCATTAATGAACTTGGTCAGTCACCGTTACCCGTTAAGATATTAACGGATTGTCTCCATTAACGAACTTGGTCAGTCACCGTTACCCGTTAAGATATTAACAGATTGACTCCATTAATGAACTTGGTCAGTCACCGTTATCCGTTAAGATATTAACGGATTGACTCCATTAACGAACTTGGTCAGTCACCGTTACCCGTTAAGATATTAACGGATTGACTCCATTAATGAACTTGGTCAGTCACCGTTACCCGTTAAGATATTAACGGATTGACTCCATTAATGAACTTGGTCAGTCACCGTTACCCGTTAAGATATTAACGGATTGTCTCCATTAACGAACTTGGTCAGTCACCGTTACCCGTTAAGATATTAACGGATTGTCCCCATTAATGAACTTGGTCAGTCACCGTTACCCGTTAAGATGTTAATGGATTGTCTCCATTAATGAACTTGGTCAGCCAACGTTACCCGTTAAGATATTAACGGATTGTCTCCATTAATGAACTTGGTCAGTCGCCGTTACCCGTTAAGATGTTAACGGATTGTCTCCATTAAGGAACTCGACCATGATAATAGCTCTTGCTGTCTATTGTGAAATACAGAATTCAATAATTCGCTTACGTTTAAAAGAATATTGTGTGGAGCAGAAGTAATCGAACTCATGAGTTCGGAACTCACGCTCACTCGATCTCACCCTGACGAAGTGAGCGTGAGGTCTAGTAGGTGTGATGTCGAGATGATGATATGAATGTGAAGTCGCAAAGATGTTGTAAGTGTGAGGTCGAGTGAGCGTGAGGTCGCAATGATGTGAGTGTGAGATTGAGTGAGGTGTAGTCCGAAGTGGGGCACCTTTGGTGTGGAGTAACGGACGAACAAATGAACTAACACCACAATTCTACAGGGCTCACTAACATGACCATAATAACCAGTGAGAAATTAAGAAAAATAATAATTTACTATTCAGGGGCCGCGGTGGCTCAGTGGTAGAGCATTCACCTCTGGTGCTTGGGGTCCCGGGTTCGATCCCAGCCCCCGCCAAGTGAACTTTCTGGTGGACAAACACCATGTGCGTGGATTTTCTCGGGGTTCTCCCGTTTCCTCCCACTTTCTTCATTCCACCATTTCATTCATTACTCATCATCACCGTCTCCTTTAGCCTAACCGGCATAACCGTGGGACGTAAAACTCAAAAAAAAATTTACTATTCAGAGAAAAATCTATTATTCGTAAACAGTATTTAAAATGGTATTTGTCGTTTAAACAAAGGTAAGAACATATTTACAAAAATACAAAAGGCATTCTTGTATCAACGGAGTGATTGTATTAGCTAAGAACAATTTAATAAGAAACAATTAGCAGGAAATGAAACGAATATACAAGAAATGTTTATTCTTAAGAGAAATTTGTGTTAGTAATAAAAAAAAAGTATTTTCTATTTCTGATATGTTTATATTGAGATTAGTCATTTCAACAAGTAAAGAACTGAAATATTGTAATAATAGACGAGTCATATCAAATTCCTAAACAGTGACTAAGATGGAATTACGTTACGACTAAATTGATATATTTACTGATTAACTAATATCAATGTTTCCATGTAACCACAACCTGAGCAAGCACACCTTCAATGCATATTATTCCGGATTCCATTCTCGGTGAGTGCACAGTTTTTTTCCCTCGGAATTAACTTATCTTTATGGACCAATTGGATATCTGCTTCAATCAATCAAGTGACCTATTAGGTAAAGAATTTTAGAGAACAATGGCGTTGGAAGTCGATGCGCTGACTACTCATCGCCTTTTGAAACATGCGCCACATAACCAACTACAATTCAACAATGACTGGAATGGTCACATTGTAAAGATTTCTCAAATATAAGTTAAAAGCATACGAAACAAGATGAGACCTATTTACATGGAAAAAATTTGATCTGCGTTGTTGTTAGTAGTGCATGTGTCCAGTGATTTCAAAGGGCTGGGAAATTCCCCCTGAGCTATGAAATCCCTCCTGGTACTGATCTCCACTTTCAGTATTTTTACAGTATTCTTTGAAATCCCTTCCCAGTGATAATTTATTTTGTTTGAAGAAATTGTTACGAGGTGTAATGAACTATACCAACCAAATATAAGAGGTGATTCCTGACATCAAAATAATTAGTAGGAAAAAGTGTATAGTTTCGGAACTAGGGGCGTCCGAAGTCCTGGAAAAGCTACATTTCAGCACGCGTTATTTAAAATTCGAGAAACCATGGAGTGGTGATTCATATCAGCATAAAGAAATCTTACATATGCCATCCAAAAGTTCATGTTTCATCAATGTTCAATGGGCGCGCAACGAATTCCGTAGATATAGGGCATAATTCCCAGACATGCTCGCAACTGAATTCTCAGATGTACTCGAAGTTCAAGATGGCTCAAAGTAGGCAAAAAGTATGCTTTGACAGCTTTGAACATGGAAATGCTTTGTGGGGAACTCGGAAGTGTTAGAGACCATCAGTACCAGGCTCGCAACCAGAGGGGGCTAGAGGGGCCTTCCCCCTAAACTTTTCGTGACCCCTTCAGACCTCAATACAAAAAACACAATTTAGATATTTGTAAAATCATTTTTAATGACATAGCTTCCCCAAACCTCTGTGGCTGATTTCGGGCCTGAGTACAACCCTCCCTCTTGTTTTGAACATATGTTTATTTTTATTTTGTTTCATTTTTGTAAAAAAAAAAAAAAAAAAAAAAAAAATGCCAGAGAAAGAAAATTGTCAAAAGTGCTCCCCATTCAGAAGACTATGTTCTTGCCATGTGAATGTTTTGATTTCACGTGGCTACAACAGGCCAATGTGGTGATCTACAATTTATTTTGTCTCTTTTTCCTCCCTCATTTTTAACGTATATTTTATTGTTTAAATGCTTCCCAGATAATTTGCGGGAAAGTGTCGTAGTCGAAGGTTGGACTCCTTGTAGAACTGATATTAAAAAATAATATAATTATCATGGAAACAAATTTTTGTGTTGTATTTAGAAAACAAAAGGTTATTTACTAAATTAAGGTTCTGAAATTAAAATATCGCAGGCATTCGTTAATACAGTACACGTTGGTTCTCAGTCTCCGTACAACTTAGAATCGTTTAACCTGAGTTTTACGGGAATCAAAAAGGATATCACGTGTATTTATTAAAGTAACTCAAACTCCATAAGGGGGCCACGGTGGCTCAGTGATAGAGCGTTCACCTCTGGTGCTTGGGGTCCCGGGTTCGATCCCAGCCCCCACCAAGTGAACTTTGTGGTGGACAAAAAACCGTGTGCGTGGGTTTTCTCGGGGTTCTCCCGTTTCCTCCCACTTTCTTCATTCCATCATGTCATTCATTACTCATCATCACCGTCTCCTTTAGCCTAACCGGCATAACCGTGGGACGTAAAACTCTAAGATTTCATTTCATTTCAAACTCCATAAGATAAGAAAACGACCATACGAGCTCGTTGCAAAAGTGTAAGAAAAAAATGGTCGGTTTAGTTCAAAAGATGAAGAATCATTATGAAAAATGCAATGCTGTGAAAAAACTGGAAACCCAAACAAATGGTGAAAGTATTGATCAGAAAATTGCTTCTGATGATTCTGTCAGTGATGTGGTTGAGATGCAACTTGAAACTATCTTTTTCATTATATTATGAACATTTTATTTCGTCTCTCTTCCCCACCTCAGTTCTAAATTTTCTTTAAAACTTTTCAACTTGGCTTGTACGAAGGGACCAGGTAAGAAAGCGCAAGGTATGATAGTCTCCCGGGTAACTAACCATTAAAGCGTGATACTTATTGTAACATCAGTGCCGAACGTCAGTGTCTGGGACAATTTGATCTCAATTTGTTCGTCTGTCTGTATGTATGCACCACACGACAGGGCGCAATTTTCGGTCTTTTAACATTAGATTTTGAGTGTAGAGGCACGAGACGTCGGAATTTGCTTTATAGATTTTGAGTGCAATCCGACGTAAAATTTCAAAATTAGTGGTTCGGATCTCACTTTGAACAAAAAGCCCTGTCTCATATAGCCTTGCTATTGATGCAAGACTGTAATCAATCAAACTAAACAAACTAATTTTATGCGTTTCGAACAAACTTGGGTTGCAGGACAAATTTGGGTCCAACTTAGTTTTTGTAAAATATTTTTAGATATGGGGTATTCAGAGCACAAGGGATCCAAGTCCATTTTCAGAAAGGTTCACTTTTACCCAGCAAACGTTGTATCTTCGTAGCCAAGGGTACCAAATACATGAAACAAAAACAACGTGAAAGTGTGTGGACTAGAGTTTCATAGGACAACCGTTAGACAAGGCCGCTGATGGGATGGGGGAGGAGGGCTAATTACCCCCTCCTTACTCATAAATTTAAGATATTATTATTATATTGCGTACGCTGCAGCGTGGGGATGATTAACAAGTCAAGCTCCGAATGCCATAGTCAGTGATGCATAATTACGTTAAATAAATGCAGGGTGTGTCCAAAACAATACACCAACGGAAAACGGTGTGTCATATTTTCAGAACCACGAATCCGAGATGAAAAAGAAAGAAAAAAATACATGACAAGATGCAATTTAGAATTTTATGTAATTGCCGCTAGAGAGGGACGTTCGTTTAGAGATCATCCGAGCCTTACCTTAAATTAAAATTTTGGGGGCAGTAATGCAGATTTAGAAACCCTTTGCTGAGCAAAGTCCAACATAAAAAAAAAATGAAGTTCGTACACCGAATAAATACAGATTTTGATCAGGTATAATCCATTTCCATTGGCCGTAAGGAGCTATAGGCCTATATTGCTCTCTTGTATATTTTTTGGCCAAAGGATTCAAAAGGTGGCTCTGCTTTCGAGTTTCGGGCCTGCTTAAAATTCTGGAAATTGGGCGTAAGCAAATTTCCAGTTTTAATCTGTAGGCTCTCCGTATTTATTGGATGTAAGAACCTCAAGCTTGTTCTGTTGGACTTTGCTTTTCAAAAGATTGTGCGAAATCTCTATAGTATGTAGATTTTAAAATCTACCTAAAAAGCTTGTTACAATCAAGAAAATACTTACGAGGGACACTGGCAAGAGGGTGCAGCAAAAGGGGGTCGTGATATAAGTTGAGAATTACTAATCTATACTGAAATATTCTGTACACAACACAGTATAGTCTTAACGAGAATAAAATAAATGAAAAGATCGGTTGTAGGTCTTAATAAATATGACATTACACGATATTGAAATATGTTTAACATCATGTTTTAAACTGCACCTAAAACATGTTTAAAACATTTTGAACAACTTTTTCATGTTTTAAACACATGTTTTGTACTTTTTTTATATAAAAAAACTATTTTTTCCAACTCTGCTGGATATCAAGAGACAAGAAATGACCTACGAAACGTCCTCATGCTAGGTAACGTGATTAAATTATGAAGTTCCGCAGAACTACGTGGAAGAGAATTGTTCAAGACAGAGGGTTATAGAAAGAGGTTGAGAGACTTTCATCCAGCAGAGGATTGATACTAGGGAACTACTACTACGACGACGACGACGATGATGATGATCACAGATATAATTATTTTCTTCAATTAAAATATGTGATAAATGCAAAGTAATTATTTCTGTGATCAACCCCTCGTATGCAACTGCTACACTTGATTTTTAATATTGTTCGAAACTAAAGGTGTAAACTTTGCTGAACACTTTTGTTCTTCAGATTATTTCCTATATTTACAGACAACTTACAATTCAAATTTAACTACCTTGCGTATAGGCTGCTCACATATACTGTATAAATAACAATAATATTGGTGATAATACGTATAAAGACTTGAAAAGAGTATTCAGTTCAGTTCTTAAGAGTCGGCGATGGCTCTGTAAACTAGGAGAAAGGGTTTGGCCCCCGTGGAAGCAAAAAGCTCCAGTCTAGATTGATCCGAGCAGTGTATGACGTCACCAGCTATGACCGGGATACGGAAACCTGAGAGTTCTTCCTGCAGCACACGTGGTCGCTCGGGCTTTCTGGCCCGACAAATTACATATAATCTCTTAATATATATACACAATATACTCTGAATATTGTTTCTCACATCAGTATGGTAAGGGTTAATATCAATTCCTTTTTTTTTCTTTCTTTTAAACGAGCATGGCAATGAAAAATAGAAGTATTTGAAAAATTGATTTAAAAATATTTTCCAAAGATTTTAGAGGTTGCAAGGTCATGAAAGATACATGTAATTACGAATAAGACACATCTTGTGGATTATTATTTGCGTTTTTCTTTCTCACACACACAAAAGTCCAAAACTGAGACGTTTACTTACAATCGATTCTCGTCGAGTTGAAGACAATAGATGATTATAAGTGCTCATGCGTAGATTACGAGAAAAGCGATATCTTTCTGTAAACCTTAAAACTGGTACTGTACGATAATCACGCCATCGAATACAGTGAAACTAATACTGGAGATATACTAGTCAAATATTTATTTATTTGTCACCTATAACAGGACTGCTGTCCCAATTGCAATAGGCTTACAAGAATTAAATTACATTGAAATGCTTATATACGTGTACAATAACAAGAAACAAAAAAAAATAAAAATAAAAATAAAATAAAAATAAAAGATAGAAGAAAAATAGAAAGAAAGACGAGTAAATAAAAATAAAATAAAATAAAGAAGGATATATTTGATTGGCATTGGTGTGAAGAAAAACAAAAACAATGTTACATCTATAACGTAATAGAAGAAAAGAACTATATATACAATGTTCCAATAATCATCTGACGCATTGCTTGTCTGATATTTGTTTCAACAATTGCAAATATAAAGGATATAATAGAAAAAAATTATACAATATATACAATATTTTAATAATCATCTGACACACCTCTTATCTAATGTTTGTTTTAACAATTTCAAATATAAAGTGTATGGCAAAGAAAGATCAATTTCTGGACTTTTCTTAGATACATTATTATAATTTCGACAAATTCGAATTAGGGGGGAATTCATATTCATAGAAGTTCTAGATTTTACAGTATAAAATAGCGTTCTAGTCCTTAAGTTCGTTTTGGCAGTATTAAAATTTAACATACTTATGTATTCGTGATTATCTATAATGCCATTCACCAATTTAAATATGAAAATCAATTGAAATATCTCCCTTCTTGTAGTTAATGGCGAATATTTAAAAATGTCTAATAATTTGCTGTAAGAAACTCTTATGTCATAGGAATTCACTCTGCATATTTTACAATACAAATATCGTAAAAACTTGTGTTGTATTCTTTCAATATTTCTTTCATGTTGTTTACAGTAAGGGTTCCATACTATTGACGCATACTCTAACTTGCTACGTACTAAGTTATTAAACAAAACCGTACAAGCTCTTATGTTAGTAAATTCATTTGTATTTCTAATTAAAAATCCTAAAGATTTGTATGCCTCATTAATCATTTTATGTATATGCTGATTAAAGGATATTTTAGAATCTATAAGGACGCCTAAATCATTTACATGTCTAACTCTTTGTATTATAATATTATTCATAGAGTAATTGGAATAAAGTAGGGTTACCTTTCTCGAGAACGTTATTACCGAACATTTATTTATATTAAAAGGCAATTTATTGTCAATACTCCATCTGTAACAGCTATCTAAATCCATTTGTAACTTGAGTACATCATCGTTGTTCTTTATTTCTTTATACAATTTCATGCCGTCTGCATACAACAAACATTTGGAGTATTTTATAACTCGAGGCAAATCATTGATAAACAACAGAAAAAGTAATGGTCCAAGATTTGAACCTTGTGGTACACCCGATAAGACTCTGATTATATAATACATACTGTTCGCGATGTTTAAGATACGATACAACTAATGTCAATAATTTGTATGATAATCCAAAGGAAGATAATTTTCGTAGTAACATATCATGATTGAGTCTGTCAAAAGCCTTTGCAAAATCCATACATATGGTATCAACCATAAAATTGTTATTTATGGAATCTGAGATGTTTTGGATAAATGTAATTAAGTTGGTCACAGTTGAGCGTCCTGGATAAAATCCGTGTTGATATATGGATATGTATGATTTAACATGATTAAAAATTCTATTAAAAATTATGTGCTCAAATATTTTAGCCGGAGTTGATATAAGTGATATTGGCCTATAATTTGCAATTAAATTTGTATTACCTTTTTTCAGAATAGGACAAACTTTACTGACTTTCCACAATTTAGGATATGTTGACGTTTTCAATATTAAATTAAACATATAATACAAAGGTGAAATTAAAATATCACCACAACCTTTGAACACATAGTTAGGAATAGAGTCTGGACCACTTGCCTTAGATGTCTTTAGGTTTTTGATGGATTCTTTAATTTCAAGTTCAGTTATAAAATCAATTGTTAAATTCTGATAAACTTCCATAGTACTTATATCAGGAATAACGTAAGAAGAAGACTCTGAACTTTATACACTTCGAAAATACAGCGCAAAACTGTCTGCTATATCCCTGTCAGAGTTCAACTTTTGATTATTGTAAAACATGCATTTATTTACAAAATTATTATTTTTCTTGGATTTAATAAAATTCCAAAAACATTTAGAATTCTTAGAGTATTTTCAGTTTGTAATATATATCTCTTGTACGCAGTGTTCAACATACGTTTAAGCTGTCTACGAAGTTGAATAAATTTATTGTAATTATACTCCGATTCAGTTTTGTTTTCTATAATAATCTTTTTGCTTGAGAATAGTAATAATTTCATGTGTAAACCAACAAGGATAAGTGCGTTTCCTAAATAATCTTTTCTTAGGTACGTATCTATCAATAACACTATTAACTACTTCATAGAAAAGATCCACGACCTTATCAACGTTATTGGAGTTAGTTACTTCGTTCCAATTTTGTTTCAGTAATGATTTTCTGTAAATTGAAAAAGTCAGCTTTACTGTAATCATATACAACAATATGACTTGGTTTAATAGCAAACTCAGAACTCTTAATATAAAGTTGACAGGTTAAAGAGGAATGATGATTATCTTCAGGCAATAAAGGAAATATACACTTAGATACATTTAAACCTCCTTCAACGTTAGAAAGAACTAAATCCAAAGTTTTTCCATTACTATTTCTCACTCTATTAAATGATTGTAAATTAACTAATGACAAGAAGTTGGCCAACGAAACACAAATCAGACTACCTTGCAACAAGTCATAATCAGAATCGGTAATTTCTGGAATATTGAAATCACCGAAAATTAATAAGTTATTGTGCTGAATATCCTTAACCTGCTCGATTTTTGCAAAAAATTCTTGATATTTATCAACTTTTGTTTTGGGTGGAAAATAAACTACAATTATATTTAATATAAAAAGATTTATGCGCTACTATCAATTTTATAAACAGTATTTCAATTGTATCAATAGTTATTGGAAAATTTTCAACAACAAAATCCTTGAGAACAGCAATCATAACGTCACCCCCATTCCTGTTTTGCCTGTCCTGTCGATACACATTATACCTATAATATATAAATTCATTATTATATATTCCGTCACGTAGCCAGGTTTCAGTTAATAATATAACATCAAAATCATTAGCAGCGATACTCGAATATATGTCGCTCAACTTGGACCTTAAACCTCTTACATTTTGATAATTATTAAACGAAAGGTCACGCATATCATTAACAATCATTACAACAAACTTTTAACCTCCTCTACCGTACTGAGTGTGTATACGTAAGTATCACTTGACTTCTTTAATTTAATGTTACCCGCATAATCAACCCAAAGAAAATCGAAAATTTTCTCCTTTTTAACCTTCCTTCCCTTTTACAGATTCTCCTTTTTATATGAAACTACTACTGAAGTATATACTAGTCAAAAGTAATACTGAAGTATACAAATATGAAACTAATAATACACTAGTCAAATATGAAAGAAATACTAATGTATACAAATGTGAAACTAATACCTACCACACTAGTCAAATATGAAAGTAATACTGGAGGATATAAGTATGAAACTAATACTGAAGTATACAAATATGAAACTAATACTAAAGTATCCACACTAGTCAAATATGAAAGTTATACGGAATTATACATATATGAAACTAATACTGAAGTATTTACTAGTCAAATACGAAATTAATACTGAAGTATACACTAGTCAAAAGTAATACTGAAGTATACAAATGTGAAACTAATACTGAAGTATACACAAGTCAAATATGAAAGTAATACTGAAGTATACAAATATAAAACTAATACTGAAGTATACAAATATGAAACTAATATTGAAGTATACACTAGTCAAATATGAAAGTAATACTGTACTATACAAATGTGAAAATAATAGGGCTACTGAAGTATACACTAGTCAAATATGAAAGTTATACTGAAGTATATAGAGTTCCTTTGTGGCTAAGCGGTTAGCGTACGCGCCTTTGGCGTAGCAGACCTGGGTTCGATTCCTGGCGGGAGTTTATGTGGTTAGAATTCAACATTAATCAGTAGGTCCACGTCTCATATAGCCTCGCTGCTGAACGGGACGTTAAACTCAAAATCAACAACAATAATACTGAAGTATAGACAAGTCAAATATGAAACTAATACTGAAGTATACCTTCATAAACGTTTTCAATATGACATTAGGAGGAAATAGTACATAGTAAAGATAATGAAACATATCTCAAAATAATGGTTAAGACTCAAGTGGTAATTTTTGTTTAACTCTATTATTCAGCAAAAAATGAGACATAGGGCCTACATCGATTAGGGGTGGGCAAAAACGTTTTTTTAATAAAAAGCGGAAACCGGCTTGTAGAAAACGGAAAAAAACAGAAATTTCGGTTTTCTCCAAAACTGGTTTTTGATGGAAAACGGAAACCGTTTTGATAGAAGACCAAACCGGTTTTTAGAAAACAGAACCGGCTTTTCATAGAAAACATAACCGGTTTTTCATAGAAAACAGAACCGGTTTTGAATGAAAACAAAACCGGTTTCTGTGCCTACCACTAATACCAATCAATAGACGATGATAGATGACATACGTGATATTCTTGAGGATAAATTCTTATATGTAGTTTTTGAGAATATCTAAAAAAAGAGAACCAACTTCTTTTTTGTGTCCCTAGAAAGTATGTCATCGGTTATCAATATTAATTGATAATTTTTGTTCTATGTCAGAACGTATTGTTTATTTACTTATGTGCTCAGTGTCGCGAGAGTGTCACATTGTATCTATTGTTAGTCATATCCTAATGGTGACGCATATACTACTTGTAAGGAAATACAAATTTGAAAATAGGAAAGAAAAGTGTTGAAAAGGATGAAAAGTTTTAACTATTTAGAATGTTATAAACAGTTAAAAAAAATGTTTCAGAGGAACGATTAGAAAGAAAATTCAAGCAAAGAAAAACATTATGCCAATCAGGAAATTTATAATAAAAAGTAAATACATCATACATAAAAATGGAAAATAAAAAATATACCGTTTCATTTGTAAATTCTTGTGTCTGAATATACCGTTTCATTGTGTGTTTCATAGAGAATTAGCTGGGTCGAGCAGAAAAAGAATGAAAGGGTGTTAGAAATGGTGTGGAGAGAAAATAACAATTTTAGATATTATTAAGAAGAGGAAGAGAAATTGGTTGGGACATCGGTTAAGAAGGAACTGTATCATGAGTTACGTGCTAGAGGGTATGGTGGCAGGAAAGAGAGGGAGAGATCGAAGGAGACTGCAATTGATGAATAATATCAAAACAGAAAAATCATACGTGAAGGCGAAGAGGTTAGCGGAAGACCATAGAGCATGGAAGTACTCAGTTGCGGCAAATGACTTGCCAATATTGGAAGAATACCTATAATCATGATGATGTTCATATGTAGCTTTTAGTGGAATGTATCACCGACACGTTTACTTAGTAATTAACCCTTTAACGTACCATTTTTCCGATCAGACTGATTTTTTTAAAAATTTGGAGTGGCTTCAGTGTAGGAAACACTTGATTTTTTTAAAAGAAAACATTATTGCAAATAATATGGCGTCTGTGGGATATTTTATGGTTTTTGCATATAGGGTCTATGTAAAATTGTGCATTGACATCTGCAAAGTCCGCTAAAACCAGATAGAACCAATTAAACGCTACGAATGTAAGCGTACTTGCACTTTTGCACGCATTACGCTTCTGTCTAACACAGAAAAAGTCAACAGTTCAAAGCTGTCCACCTAAACGAGCAAAGAAAGCTCAAAAAATGACAACATGGCGTAACTCCGCGTGCAATAAGTAAGACAAACAGTCCAACGCTGGGTTACTGTGACATCTAACGGGAAATTCAGAACTTCATTGGTGAAAGGTCATCTTAGCTGATACGCAAAGCTGCTTTTCTATGTCCGAACTAGAAACTTCATGGTGCAATACAATTTCAAAGTAAACTTTGCATATATGCGAAGCTGCGCGCTAAAGGGTTAAAACATTAAATGAAAATGAAAATTTAACTTTAAATTATTGTCAACCTCGTTCTGGACGCTACACTAGTAGAAGACGTTATAAAAGAAGGAAAATTATAACTCAAAGTAACTGTAGTAATTTTTTGATAATACATAACTGAAATCAACTGTTGTCAAATAATTACTTGATACAACTATAGAAAATCCCTTTCCCTCTGTTATTATAGTGGAGTATGGTTCATTCATTCATCTTAAAGTTAGTGAATATGAATACAAATAACCATTCTCGCCTATCTTGCAGACTTCAAAGCTTCGGAACTTGTTTGTTATTTGTATTTTAACGTCCCATATTAACCAGAAATCTATGTGAGACTTGAATTTGCAGCTTAATACAGGGTTTGAACTACAAGTATATGAACTTTTGCCGGAAATAGCATTTGTCTTTTCTGGACTAATAATAATAATAATAATAATAATAATAATAATAATAATAATAATAATAATAATAATAATAATAATAATAAGAAGAAGAAGAAGAAGAAGAAGAAGAAGGAGGAGGAGGAGGAGGAGGAGGAGAAAAAGAAGAAGAAGAAGAAGAAAACGTTGATTATCGTGGTAGAGAAATGTGTGACGTCACGCTATTCCAGCCTATAGTTTCAATCAACCAGGAGAGGCAGACTCTACCCGCCTTCACACCAGGACAACGACAACACACAGATTAAAAATCGCTAGTCTATAACTGGCTTTAAATTGCGTAGAACGCTGGTACAGTACAGTACATGGCATACTTAGTCCAAACAGACGGATTGATGTGTATTTACGTCCTTTTTCTGTAATTGGGCTTTATAAGATGAGATCTAAATAGCATCGAAACGATTATAGTGTATTTGATGCTTTCCTATTGGGAATCGAGCCCGAGACATTGCGCCCGTGCTTTAGGTATTACGCTAGAGAGGAGAACTGTCGGTTCAAACAGCGCAATGGATTATAACAGTTACTCTGAAACTGTGGTCCGCGGATCCCTAGGGGCAGGCCCGAAACCAGCCACAGAGGTTTGGGAGGGCCATGAATGTGTTAGGGGGGCCAAGTCATTAAAAATTCTTCTACAAATGTTTTGTTTTTGGTAAAAATAATAGCATTTCGTATTGAGGTCTGGAGGGGCCACGAAAAGTTTAGAGGGCTCAGGACCCCCCTAACACCCCTCTGGTTACGGGCCTGCCTAGGGATATTTGAGCATATAGTCGAGCACCTGCAAGCCAAACTAAATTTTGTTTAACCTTATTATGAAAAAATACGAGTATTATAATCATATTGTGCAATATACTGTAATTATGTTATAACTTTATTATTATTATTATTATTATTATTATTAATAATAATAATAATAATAATAATAATAATAATAATAATAATAATGATTAGATGGTTATAGATTAATTATACTTATAATTAATAAATAGTTATCCACAGCGGCGTAACGTTACGGTCTACGAACCCGCCGTGGATTGGAGGTCCGCAATCTTTCCCCTTTTCCGAATGAAAACGGTCAGGACAGTTAGGGCCGTTTTAACATTGGACCTGATGAGGACTTGCCTGCGGCCCCACGTGTATATGGGCTTCATGCTAATCTGTGTATATTAACTGACTTACCATAAATAAATACTATTACACAGTAGTCTAGAGTATACTAAAGTGTAAAGTAAAATTTGATGCAATGTTGTTGTCCCGTGACATTAGATATTGTGTTTTGTCTCGTGATTTAGTATCCCTGGGTTAGTACTATAGTAATCTCTGACACAGTGCCACCTCACATGCATGTAGGACCAGTCACATTTTATTCTTCTTGTAGAGGCCCCAGCACAGTGGTTTCACAGGAACCCATAAAGCTGTTAAGACGGCACTGAAGATACGTCTATCAAAATATCAACTGTGCTTAGGTCGGTGCAGTTGCTAAAAATGCTCACTGTCTCAAATGGTTCTCTCTCGTACATGCTGCTTTCCTTTCTTCCAGTGTTGGCATACGTATCAGCAGTGAAATCAGGAGATTTCAACTGAGAGAGTAGCAGGGCTGTCTGTTATGCAAAACTAAATTATAAATATAAATACTCAAAACCCATAATGAATTTAATTTTAAAATAAGTATAACTTATCTACTAAATAATTTAACTAACTTCCACAGTTAATGTAACTTAGTAATTATCAGGCTTGGTGGTTTAAACCAGCTGTTTTTTTTTTAAAAAAAAAAAAACAACTGGTTTAAACCAAAAAACGAAAAATGCTCATAAAAGTGTGTTTGTAAAATCTTGATGAACACATATTTGTGGGTTACCACGTTTCACTCCCGTATATTATTCGTATTATATTCAGACCTAAATTTCCCATTCATTAGTCAAAAAGATTATACTACAAAAGCAACTTTTTTATATAAGTTTATAAATGTTTGTTTTGTGATTTTTTTGTAGTTGTTATTATTGTTATGTAATTGCAATCAAAGAAAAATTCTAAATATTGTTTCGCTTTAATAATGTTTACTATTGATAAAATACATCGAAATGCCGTACTTTGTGTGTGTGTGGGGGGGGGGGTATACAAACCCCACGAGAGGAATTTAGTGAAATGAGAAGTATTTTTGGTATCTATTTATGTATAAATGAGTCTGAGCCAAAGTGGACTCAAATGACCCTTGACAATTAGGCCTATATTAAGAAGCATGTAAAGATCAGTACAACGTATTTTTATCAGGATTCCTTCGTGAGTGAGTCGGCAGACGTATCGCATTTGTGGCCAATTAGACCTGGTTCCGAGTTCAAATGGAGGACAATTTCTCTCGGATGTAACTCGAGAAGCGGTTTTTAATCCGCTTTAAGCTTATGTGACCCCTTCCAGCATAACCCGGTTGTTGCATAATAACATCAAGGCGAAACTTATTTCTGTCCATATATGATATGAATATATAGAGCAAATTATTTAAACCAAATAAACCTGGTTTAAACCAAAAAAGACTTTTTTTTAAAATAAAAACCATGATTTTTGCCAACCCTGGTAATTATAACCAGTGCGTTAATTTGCATCTTTGCTGCAATATGCTACAATTAATTGCAGTTCCTGTAGTTATTATATTTTTAGGGGGAGCGAAATCTATCTTTGCAGGAGGGCCAGAACAGTTATCGGTACGCCACTTGGTATGAAAATATTTTCTTATTTAATGTTAAAGAAATGATTGGGGATCCGAAAAAATGCACATCATACCCAAGGGATCTTCCAAATCATGAAGTTCAAGAACCACTGGTCAATAATTATGTAACATGCAGCATTATAACCAGTGTTTGAAGTGAAAAAAAAACAGAGGCAGTATGTTTTATTACGATTTTGACTTGACGTACCGGCTATCTAAATGCTGAAATATAGTGAGGGTATGTTGCCTAAACGATTTCTATTCTATTTACATAATGACTGAAAACCATTGGTGAACTTCTCTGTAGTAACGTGGGGGAGGGAGATGTGGAGAGACTTTGGTCCCATCCAACAACTTTCTAAAAATAATTTTAAAAAATATCTCCTTATGTTTTATTATAGAGCATTATACACGAAAATGTTTAAAAACCGAATGAGGATATTAACTATTTCCTCCGGGAAAACTCGACTGTGAGGTATTCCAAACACCCGGAAGGTCCGCTCCAACAGCAGATAACCCCTATATCCGCCCATGTTCAAAACACGGCATTTATATGCATTAAGGCCAGAAGAGACACACATATATACATAACAAAGAAACAATTCAATATGGCACATCAAATTATAAACTAGGTGAACTTCTTTGAAGACACCTCATTTTAAAGAACAAAAGATTGGAAAAAGGTAAGAAAAATGTCGGTGTTGTTAACTTACTGTTAGAAATTATTTCTAAATAACAAAATAAAACCTTTTACGTGCAAAGCTATTCGAATTATATATATATATATATATATATATATATATATATATATATATATATATATATATATATATATATATATATATATTACATATTGGATTTATAAAGGTATTTAGCATCTACTTTCCAGTGACGGTATGTTTTAATCATTGAAAAACCAGAGACGACATGCCTTCATCACTGAAAAACCAGAGGCGGTACGGCATTCCACCGCATACCGTCTCATTTCGACCACTGATTATAACCGAAACATTTCCAGTTTGAGAATCCCTGTGTTTATCAACCGGTTTGTGTTGCTACGAGAGAAGATAAAGAACAAAAAGAGCATTATGGATACAGTGCTCAATGTTACGGTTGAACAAATATTAAGGAAGAACTTAAATAATAATTATATATGAAGGTTCAACTCTTGTAAGAATAGCACCCCGTTTATAACACCTTATTATGCCCTAAGTTCGTTATATTATAGTTTCTGGAACTAATTAAAACGTAGTTTACTCACTAAATGTTTCAATGATAACATAAAAAATAGAATATATTTAAACTGATGTATTTTCTGAAGATTTTCTGCATTTACCTATTTATTTTTACAAAATTTCTTCTTTATAATTGAGAATACATCCACTATTAATGGGTTCTTTCCGTATTATATCAGAATTGTTTAGAAAAACATGTTTGTACATGTCTGGCCACAAAACATAACAAATGCTCAGATCTGGCCATCAAAAATATAATAAAATACGGACTGTTGTCCATATCAACATACACATATATATAAATGTTATCGTTATATGTTTGAGGTTGCTTACGGTAAAATATGGTTACCTTTTGGTTAAGGACAAATTTCGTCAATGTGGCGAAGCACTTTATGCATACATTGACAGTAGATTTATCATTAAACCAAGATATTTCCAGTTGGAGTGTCCGGTCTTGGTGTTCCATCAACCGGTTTTGTTGCTACGAGAGAAGATAAGGACCAAGAAAAATGTTATGCATGCAGTGCTCGATGTTACAGTTTAATAATTATTAAGAAATAATTTAAATAATAATAATAATATATGAACGTTCAATAGTTGTAAGAATATTACCCCGTTTGAGGTGCTTACGGTAAAAATATGGTCATCTTTTGGTTAAGGACAAATTTCATCAACGTAGCAAAGCGCTTTTTGCGTACATTGACAGTACGTCTATCATTATAACCAAGATATTCCAATTGAAGTGTCCTGCCATGGTGTTCCATCAACCGGTTTATGTTGTTAAGCTAGAAGGTAAGGAACAAGAAAGCATTATGCATACAATGTTCAATGTTACAGTTGAACAAATATTAAGGAAGAACTTAATGAATGTTCAACACGTGTAACACGTTTTGCACACATTGACAGTACGTCTATCATTATAATCGAAACATTTCCAGTTGGAGTGTCCTGCCTTGGTATACCATCAACCGGTTTGTGTTGCTACATAGAAGATAAGGAACAAGAAAAGCATTCAGCATACAGTGCTCGGTGTTACAGTTGAACAAATATTCAGGAAGAACTTAATATCTGAACGTTTAACACTCGTAAGAATAGGACCCCACTTGAGGTGCTTACGGTAAAATATGGTTACCTTTTGGTAAAGGACAAATTTCATCAAAGTAGCGAATCACTTTTTGCATACATTGGCAGTTCGTCTATCATTATAACCAAGACATTCCAGTTGGAGTGTCCTACCTTGGTGTTCCATCAACCGGTTTGTGTTGCTACGCTAGAAGATAAGGAACAAGAAAGCATTATGCATACAATGTTCGATGTTACGGTTGAACAAATATTAAGAAAGAACTTAATGAATGTTCAACACGTGTAACACGTTTTGCATACATTGACAAGTATGTCTATCATTATAATCGAGATATTTCCAGTTGGAGTGTCCTGCCTTGGTATGCCATCAACCGGTTTGTGTTGCTACATAGAAGATAAGGAACAAGAAAGCATTATGCATACAATGTTCGATGTTACAGTTGAACAAATATTAAGGAAGGACTTAATGAATGTTCAACACGTGTAACACGTTTTGCATACATTGACAAGTACGTCTATTATTATAATCGAGATATTTCCAGTTGGAGTGTCCTGCCTTGGTATGCCATCAACCGGTTTGTGTTGCTACGCCAGAAGATAAGGAACAAGAAAAGCATTCAGCATACAGTGCTCGATGTTACAGTTGAACAAATATTAAGGAATAACTTAAATAATAATATCTGAACGTTTAACACTCATAAGAATAGGGCCCCGCTTGAGATGCTTACGGTAAAATATGGTTACCGTTTGGTAAAGGACAAATTTCGTCAAAGTAGCGAAGCACTTTTTGCATACATTGGCAGTACGTCTATCATTATAACCAAGATATTTTTAGTTGGAGTGTCCTGTGTTGGTGTTCCATCAACCGGTTTGTGTTGGTACGCTAGAAGATAAGGAACAAGAAAAGTATTATGCATGCAGTGCTCGTATTAAGGAAGAACTTAAATAATAATAATATATGAACGTTCAACACTTGTAAGAATAATGGACCGTTTGAGGTGCTTACGGTAAAATATTGCCACTTTTAGGTTAAGGACAAATTTCATGGAAGTAGCGAAGCACTTTCTGCATACACAGTAAGTCTATCATTATAACCAAGATATTTCCAGTTGGAGTGTCCTGCCTTGGTGTTCCATCAACCGGTTCATGTTGCTACGATAGAAGATAAGGAACAAGAAAAGCATTCAGCATACAGTGCTCGATGTTACAGTTGAACAAATATTAAGGAAGAACCTGAATAATAATATCTAAACGTTCAACACTTGTAAGAATATCGTCTTGTTTGAGGTGCTTATGGTAAAATATTAAGTTAAAATTTCGTCAACGTAACGAAGCACTTTTTGCATACGTTGACAGTACGTTTATATCATTACTGGTTGGATTTTCTGCAGTAATGTTTTAAGATAATATTCTGAATTGAGTTAAAAAAAAAAAAAAAAACTAACGGCTAAATCCCTATTGAAATATGGAACAACTGAATTAGAAAAGAATAACATCCCACGCAGGTCATCTTTATCTCATCAAATTCGTGGTGAATCCGTTGCTATGAATTTGCAATACAGATAGGAATTAAAACCACATTATTTTCAGCTGATGTATCTTTGTTACATTCGTTGCTATGCGAGATCAATGGCATGGATTATGTTTACTGATTGTATTTTGTTTCCGTAGATATATATCCTCCAAAACAATGGCAATTAAGCGTTTGTTCATACGTGGGTGGAGATTGATTTTTCTGGATCATTCTGTCGCAAAGGTTTGTCTTTTCGAACACATGTAAGCTACGCGTATTCGTTACGGAGAGTAATGTTTGAAGAAAAAAAAAAAACTAGAAATCACCATGTCTATTTTGTTTTGTTAAAACACAGGATGAACTGATCGTAGTTCAGTGGGGCCTTGATCAATAGCTTTACAATTTTTGATGATCAGTGGCTACGTTAATTCACTTCTCGGCCCCTCTATAAATTTTGAATAGGTCAAATATCCATACAATGGTTGTTGGCAGTGGCGAATTTAGGAGAGTGGCTATCGAGCTTAAGCCCCCCACGAAATAAACAAATTTAAATATAGTATACATATTAACTGTAACTATTATTTAAATATAGTATATATATATAATAACTGTACACCTACATAGACCCAGCATATATACACCCATTCAGGAGAATGTACATAGCATCCCTGAAACAAAATCCTAAAACACGCCACTGGTTGTTGGTATTACATTAAATTCCCCTGTGACGAGAATTAAAAGTCACTGTTAAAACTAAGGAGTATGATGCCATCGTTAGGACAACATAAATGAAACATTTTAGTTTAACGTCCCATGCTAAAGGTGATGGATGATTAATGATTAAGTGAATTATTGTGAAATTAAAATTCTGAGAGTAGTGGGGACTGGTTTATGTCTCACTCGACGCTGGTTGGTGGATTCATATCACGTGACAATCCTGATTGGTTCTTACAGGTCACGTGGTCTTACGCCACACCCCCGTGGGAGTCAAAATCAGCCTCGCCTCCTGCGTCACGTGGTATGATGTCACAAGTTTATGTGGTTTTAGGCCACACCCCCGAGGGTGATTTAAAATTATCCCCACCCTTCAACCCCATAAAAATATTGAATCGAGATTTTTGAATCAGATTTTATGGTTATCTATATCGTTCCCTTTCATGGATACAAAAATTTGGAATTTTTTGACCTTTTTGGTGATGGTTTATTACGTTAGGAATCAGTATATGGGGAGTGCAGGACAGGAGTACTTAACACAGGATCACCATTAAATTTGGAAATTGATAGTATAGGATCATGGTATATACCTCGTGATTCATTTCGTTTCAGATCGTGTGTATAAAATTGCCAAAAGAGAAGGTTATTGACCTCCAGGATTCTCTTCAGTGATGATTTATTACGTTATGAATAAGTATAGGGGTCTACGACATGAGATACAGTAACACACCTCTTGGAGGGTGATTGGTGGACCAAATTTTACTCCTCACCCTTTTCTCTATGACGTCATTGAACCTGGATGTTTGAATTTCCCGCGGGCAGTGGCCATGTGATCATGTGATCTGTAAGAACCAATTAGAATCGCCACGTGATCTGAATTCATCAATTAACGTCAAGTGAGACTTAAACAAGTCACTACTACTCTGTGCTCTCCCAGAAGGAATCGGAGCTGGAATCACATCACACTCGCTAGCCACTAGATCAGTGAGGAGGGCTGTGTCACCATTAGAAGAGCAAACAACAACAAATACTATCTCCTACTTCACATTATATTATTTTTACACATACAGCACAGGAATGAATAAACATTTGTTTCAGCAAAATATAAAACGTACTACTGGCAACGAACAGCCTACCTTTGGCGTCATAAAAATTCGTTTCTCTCGATATTCTCGAAAATTTACCCTCAAACACTTCAGTTTGTTCAATTGGATGTCAACTATTGACTGATATAATACCTAATCTTTGCTCAATAATATTGCAATATATCCTCATATTAGAAGCATCCTGTGTTAGTAAATAAAAACACATGCTTCGGCTCAAACAGCAGCAAGCAGCGAGGATACCGTCACATCGATAGAACACGAAGAAATACGAAGAGGACCCCTTCAACCCCTCCACAGACTCTGCCTCCAAAGATTGGCTATATAAACAGACACCTCGAGGCAGAAGTCATCAGTTGTTAACTGGTCATATCCTATCTCTCTCTCCAAGCTGCATCGGGCAGGAGAGACTCCTCTAACCTTACCTCTGAGCTGAAACGGGCAAGAGTTATTCTCACCTATCTCCGAGCTGCAACGGGCAGGAGACAACGGCGCCGACTTTCCAAAATTTATGTGGGTGCGTGTTATATGTTATATGTTTTTCATAATAGTTTTTGATTGATTTTCTTTTGGTTAAAATCTTTTATGAACACTGTCATAAAGGGCTGTGTTGTGATAAAGTAAAATTCATCGGTGCTATACGGATAAGTTGAGGCTGCCTTAGTTCAGTCGGTAACACGGCTGAGTTAAATGCAAGAGAAACGGGTTCAAACCAGGTCCAAGGTTAAGGATAAGTTACTGTAATGAATATTATCGACATATGTAATCGTAACATTAACTGTATACTTTAAACAACTTACATGATGCACAATAATTGCAAGAGGCAATGATATTATCAACACGTTACTGAAAGAAAATATCACCTTCATACAAATTAAAATGAAAAGATTGCCATAAGAGCAAATAATTTTAATGTTATTGCAGAAAGAACTTGCAAGGATTTTGTTGTGAACATAAAGTACAGCGTGACTGACTAAAATGTGTTGCTTGGTAGCCTTTGCACAAACACATTTAAAACAAACAATTATGCTATGTTTTTAGAGGTTAGAAACTTTAATCTCAATGTTCTAATTGCTTATTATTTTTTAATAATGGAAAGTGAGAAATATTTATTTTATTTTGTTTCTATCAAACTAAAAATCTTGGGGGTGCTGGAGCCCCGGAGCACCCACTTAGTCGGCGCACATGGCAGGAGATACTAACCCTACATCTGAGCTGCAACGGGCAATAAATACTAACCCTTGCTCTGAGCTGCAACAGACAGGAGGTAACCCCATCTATCTCCGAGCTGCAACGGGCAGGAAATATTTATCTTGCCTCTGAGCTGTAACGAACAGGAGATATTTATCCTGTCTCTGAGCTATAACGAACAGGAGATATTTATCCTGTCTCTGAGCTATAACGAACAGGAGATATTTATCCTGTCTCTGAGCTGTAACGGACAAGAGATATTTATCCTGTCTCTGAGCTGTAACGGACAGTAGATATTTATCCTGTCTCTGAGCTATAACGAACAGGAGATATTTATCCTGTCTCTGAGCTATAACGAACAGGAGATATTTATCCTGTCTCTGAGCTGTAACGGACAAGAGATATTTATCCTGTCTCTGAGCTATAACGAACAGGAGATATTTATCCTGTCTCTGAGCTGTAACGGACAGGAGATATTTATCCTGTCTCTGAGCTGTAACGGACAGGAGATATTTATCCTGTCTCTGAGCTATAACAAACAGGAGATATTTATCCTGTCTCTGAGCTATAACGAACAGGAGATATTTATCCTGTCTCTGAGCTATAACGGACAAGAGATATTTATCCTGTCTCTGAGCTGTAACGGACAAGAGATATTTATCCTGTCTCTGAGCTATAACGAACAGGAGATATTTATCCTGTCTCTGAGCTATAACGGAAGGAGATATTTATCCTGTCTCTGAGCTGTAACGGACAGGAGATATTTATCCTGTCTCTGAGCTGTAACGGACAGGAGATATTTATCCTGTCTCTGAGCTGTAACGGACAGGAGATATTTATCCTGTCTCTGAGCTGTAACGGGCAGGAGATATTTATCCTGTCTCTGAGCTGTAACGGCCAAGATGTTCCTTTAGACCCAGCTGCAACGGCAGTTATTTGTAATCTTGTGTACAAATTGTATAAACATCTTTTATAATAAAAGAAAAGTTAAGGAAAAACCCCGTGTACTGTCACGCTACCGAATATGACAATATAGTTAAAGAAATATTAATATTTAAGAGTTAATCATTATTTTAAGATATTTCTCATTAACCATATTGGGCACTCACATTTCCTAGATTCTTTTTTAATTTAACGTCCCACATTTAAGCACCGAGGCTAAGAGAGACGGTGGTAATGAGATGTACAATACTGGTTGAATGACGAAAGTGGAAGAAAACGGGAGAATGCCGAAAAAATCCACGAAAACAGTGTTTGTCCACCATAAAGCCCACTTGGTGGGAGCTAGATCGAACCAAGGGGCTTCGTTATTTGCTAGTGTTATAAAGAAAAGTTTGATGTGAGTATATGGGTATGCGTTCAGTAGCTGTTTCATATTAGATATCGTTGTCGTTTGTACAGCGTCAATTTTTAGGTTTACAAGACAAAACATTTTTTTCGATTTTTCGAAAACTACGCATGACGATTTACAATCAACTGTATTATTTTGTTCAGGTCAATGGGGCCTATCAATTGGTTCGTATATGTTTCATTTTTGAACACTTTTTTCGGTATAAATTGATTATATTGTAAAATTAGATACTGTCATAAAATCCTCTAGATCACATATCCCTTCATTCCCGTGGATAGTTCTGGTATTTTAATATCGTTTCCACCCTATAGTTCCGTACAAGGGTCTCCATACTCCTCATCTTCTATTACTTTCTTCCTGTAAATTCCCCTGACATGCAGTGGCAGATCTAATCAAGAGCCTAGGCCCCCTCAGTTTTTTCAGTGACAAAATTATTTAAGCTATTATTTATATATTTTTGAAAGTTTATAGTACAGTTATGATATACCTATCATAGTCTGGGTACTGGCTGCCCCCCCCAGTTTTAACCTTCCAGATCCGCCACTGCTGACATGCCCTCCTCAATATCTGCTTTTAAACTTACTCAATTAATTTGGCGTTAAATATTCCCTTCCTACCAATTAGATTACAACGTGCTTACATAAATTATGGTTTCCTTGTATAAATGTTAGTTCCTTTCAGAGTTATAATTAATTTCTTTTCGTCATTCCTTAAAATTTCAATGACGTACTTTACGTCATGATCTTTGTGGAAATTTAGATTCCAGTTGTGGCCCGAAAACGGGATTTCCTATGGGATATTTTTGGGTTTTTACTGGAATAATCAGAGGACGATTTTTAAACATTACGTGTTGTCTTGTGACTGGCATCCCAAGGAAATCAGTGGATACCTTCGTTGTTATTAAACATCTAGTATACTAATTGATTAGTCTTTATAATGTCCGAGTTTGAATTCCATATTCGACATTATCTATTGTAAGAGATTATGAATAGTGGGATTACATGAACGGATTGCTAAAATTGAAGATTCACGAGCAGATGGAGTGGGTCGGTGGGTCAAGATTTGTGAGTGAGTCAGTAGGTCATGGGTCAACAGGACGTGACCTATTGCGACCCAACACTCACCATGATCCACTCTGACCAACCGAGCCACCATGAACAACTCTGACCCTCCAACTCACCATGAACCACTCTGACCCACCGACCCACTCCGATCTACTACAACCCACCGGCCCACTCTGCTCACTGCATTATAGACAGTATCTTCTGAACACTGGTGAATTTGTCTACGTTTTACTTTCAAAGCCTCCATTTTTCTTTCTTTTTTATTTATTTCTATTTAGTTACCTGAAATGAGTATATCAATGTGAAAACAGAACTTCAGGCACTTTTGGATATTGATATTTAGAATTATAATAATAGCAAGTAGACTTATTACTTGGCTTTCGAGAGACAGTCTGTGTGTTTTTAGAGGAGCTGACAATTGAAAAAAAAATATATTTTTGAATCACCTCTAATATAACAGTATGAATTATTATATAAAAAAATTGAATGCCACTATGTGTGCGTGATTATCACAGCCAAAGAGCAAAGCCAAATGAAATGAAGACATATAGTTAAGCCCCAATCCGAACTGGGATGTTATGATATCGCTTTCAATCTAATATATATTCGAAGGGGGAGAAGTACTGTAGGGGTCGATTTTTTGCGAAAAATTGAGTATCTCAATCACAAGCCGTTCAACTAAAGGAGCTGAAATTCAGTATGTTTCACAGCCTTAAACTCTTTAGTCAGTGAAGAGGAGAGCGTGGGTTATGGGTCAGAGTTGATGACGATGGAATTTGGTGGGTAGTGGGTCAGAGTGGTTTATGGTGGGTGGTAGATTACAGTGGGTGATGGGTCATGGTGGGTCGTGAGTCAAAGTAGGTCGTGGTGGGTCTAGTGGGTTGTCGGTCATGGGTCAAGTTTTCATTAACCCACGCCATCTCTGCTTCAGTGTAAAAACTCATGTGTAGTTTTCGAAGATATGGAGGTAAATCAATTAATTTGTAAACCTTAAATAATTAATGCTGTACGAGAACCGTGGTGAAACAGAAACTGAAATACTATACAGTATAATTTAATTAAGCTCTTCATTATGACGGTAGGAACCTAAAATTGTCATTAAGTCTTAAATTTTAAAATTCTGTTTTACTAAAATATTGTTCAAATACAGTATAATACATGTATCACTCAATACATCACGGCAAGCTGTACAAAATAACATGATTGGGGTCAGGCCACACTCAGAAATGTTTGTTCAAGCTTTGGAAGGAATGATCTAATACTATAAGCCAGTACTATGCAGTATCGAACGAGCATTATTCTGCACCGAAAAAGACGATAAGTAATTGTAAAATACTTCCAACCATATTTTCAGGGAAAAAATGATAGAACTAGATTGTTTTCATAAAAAGAGAAAAAGAGTACAGATGAAGTGTAAGATCAAATTATCATGAATCATTAATCATTTCCCTGTTAAACAAGTGAAGTTTTATAGAAAAAGTGTACAAATGTATGTTCACTTAAGAAATTTTGGGGGGTAGGGTGTTCTGGACCCGTTGACCACCACGTGGGTGGGTCCCTGATTTGGGTAGATTCTCATGTGCAGTTTTGTTGTCGAGAAAATCGAGAAACTTAATTTTTGTAGCGCTAAACAGTATATTCTTCGTTGTCTATGACAATTAACAGTTTTTATTTTGTTAGAAGAATTTATTATTTATTTATTTATTTATTTATTTTGTTGCAAGAAATTGATATTTAAAAACATTGTTATTTATTTATTTACTTATTTTGTTGGAAAAATGTTATTTATTTATTTTGTTGGAAGAAATTGTTATTTATCTATTTATTTTGTTGGAAGAAATTGTTATTTATGTATTTATTTTGTTGGAAGAAATTGTTATTTATTTATTTATTTTGTTGGAAGAAATTGTTATTTATTTGTTTGTTTTGTTGGAAGAAATTGTTATTTATTTATTTATGTACTACGTTTGTGCAAAGTATACTGTTAACTAGGATATTGTTGTTTTTTCCTGGCGGTAACACTCATACTCTTTACGCATATACTACTTATGTTTCGGCATAATAATTGTAGAAAGTCTGCATTAGAATCTTAAAGAAACATTATGTATTATTATTATTAAAGATTAAATCGATTCAAAGATTGCACAATTTAAAGTAAAGCAGTTTGGTAGCGTTTGTGTGATTGATTTGCAAAATTTAGAGAAATGGGTGAAAATTTTTATTATTATTATTTTTTGAAGTTTGGTTTCGTAAAAGGGGTGAAAAAATTTCATTTCAAAATTTAACGAAGATTAGGTTAATAAAAAGGATGAAAAGTTTAATGAATTTTGGAAGAAAGTTTTTGAAAATTTAAAGAAAATTAGATTGGTAATAGTGGATGAAAAGTTGGTTTCAATGTTTAAAGAGTATTAGGATCGTAAAGATGGTAAAGTTGTAATTTGAAAGTTCAGACAAGGCATGAAAGAAGTTGATTACAATTATTTAAAAAAAAGTTTGTAAAAGTAGGTTGAAATTTAATTTCAGAATTTAAAGATAATCAACTTGGTGAAAGTGGGTGAAAAATTTGGTGCAAAACTTAAGGAAAATTAGAAAGGAGAATTTATGGAAAAGTTTTGTGATTGCAAGATTTTTTAAAAATGAAATCAGGTTGGTAAAATTTAGTGTAATCTTGATTGCAAAATTTATGGAAGATTATGTTGGTGAAAGGATTTAAAAGTTGACTAAAAAATTTAAACAAAATTTGATTGATGATAATGGGCCAAAGATGATAGTAAAATCGAAACAAAGTTAGTTTTTTAAAAGTGGGTGAAAAATAATTGCAAAATTTAAAGTTAATTTGATAAAAAGAGGTAAAAATTCGATTGTAACATTTCACCCAAATAGACAGAAAATTTGAATATAAATCGCAATGGGAACATTCATGACTATAGTATTTTTTTTTTACAGCAAATTCCTATAAATTTCTGCTGTGATGTTGATGATAATGAAATTTTGCTGAAAAGAACAAAAGTAGTGCAAAAATGAGTGTAAAGATATGAAAGAGAGCGTTGTGTTTGTTGTTTGTTGAGTATGCAAACACGAGTGGAATTTTCCAGCAAAAGATGATCTCAGGTCGCACGAAACGCAGTGAACCATACCACAAGAGACGCGATCACTAAGGAAATTGAGTTCAGTTCAACCTTCTTAACTTTGAGAGAAACTGGAAATGAATACATCAGCGTGGAAGAGAGAGAGATTGGAGAATGTGATATGTTTGACTTTATCGGTAATAGCAAGCATCATCTATAAATACACACATTTCACCTGAGTTTCTCTGAATAATAACACCCGAACAGGTACAGGTTGGTAGTTAGATTGACAAGCAGAATTCCATTTGCAAACTCGATTTAATTACGCTAGCCTTAAAACCATATTTTCTTTTCTATTTAGGAGTGATAATGGTATAGGAAGGTTCTAGAGGCTTCTCTTATAATACTAGAATATCTGAACACCTATGTCTATAATCTGGGTGTGTCACACAGAGCAATGTAGCAATTTTTTTTTCTTCTTCGCCTTTGCAGTTCTTTGTAAAAGGATAGGGAGTCGTCGGAACTATTACAACACAAGAGTCGCTCCATCGCTAGACTGTGTATCGATCGATGGGGCACATGACGACGCAAAAACGGGGGGAGGGGGGCGGAGAACGAAGGGGGGTAGCAGAATGAGAAACAAGAGGATCCCAGACACGGCGGATTCATCTCTGGCAGATAGCGGATCGGCGGGGTTTTGGGAAGGGGCGGGTGGACGGCTGTATGTAAGAAGATTCTAGTACAATAAACAGGCTTATGCACCAGTTTACAACATCCAGTAACATGATATCTTTTTAGGAAGCCTATGGCCGACTGGTATTCGTGGCATTGCAGAATTTTCATTCTTTTGTTGCATGAAGTTTGATGCAATTACTATGGACGAGGAAATTAGTACAAATATTAGCATTCAGATGTAAAAAAAAGCTGTAATACCTATACATTAGAAAGGAAATTAAAATCAATGTTTAGTTTAACGTCCCACGATTATGCAATTTGTGGGAAAGGAGAAGGGTAATGGTGATAATGATAGAACGCAGTAGCGTCGCAGTATTGTACTTGGGGGGGCGAGGAGAAGTTCAACTAGATCTGTTTCTAGTTTAAGTTAAAGTTAACTTTTTGAAATCTATATAAATAAAAAAGAAAGTCACTGTTTGTGACGGTAATTCTTCAACCACTCGCCATAGCGTCCCCAAGTAGTTGTTTACGTATCTGCGCATTTTTAGTTGTAAACATTTCCGGGAATTGTCCGAGCCACGGTAGAGTTTAAACCACATTTACTTCTTCCAGAGGGTTAGTCAGCAATGCCCCGCCACATGGTATCTCTACAGTCTAGATAATTCACTTGTTTCAAAAAAATGATAGCAAATCCATCTTGCTATACCGCAGTGTATTTCGCAGCGTTGCTGTGCCCATTGAGAAAAAAAGTGGAGATTATTTCCCACTTTTCAAATTTCACCCCACATTATAACTCTCACCGCCGCATTTCAACTTGGAATGATGGAACTGCGATGAGTCATGGTCGGTTGACCGTTTCCATGCTCAATGTCGGCTGCTACCTGGGAATTGGCAAAATCGGATTTCACGTGATCATGAAACATGGTTCCGAAAAGTATTGTAACGGTGATGGCTTAATTGTGTATTCGTGACATTTATAAACAGAGGCTTCTTTTGGTGACGCATAAGAACATTCCTTCACTATGTAGAAATCACTGGAATTTGTACTGTCCAGTGGCCCTCGGCTGCGATGTCATGGACAAATTCGGATGGCTGGGTTGTTGCAGGTCGGACGACTTCAAAGAGTGACGTTAGTTCCTGCGGACCCGATCTTGGTTCTAGCCATGTATTTTCGTTTCAACTGTACTATAATCCCTGTTAACCGTTGGTAAGGGTACACGTAATGCAACTCTACCACTCTTCCAATACTCAATTATGCGAACTTTGGTCCTCACAACCACGTCCGTGCGTCATGGTGCCAGTGTCGTACTGCACCTCCACACCACCACCTACGTCATACTCATTGGTCGTTCAAATACGTCCAGTGCTTTCAGCAAATCGTGTTGTCCTACTGGCGTCTATTTACTTATGTTAGGGTATTAGCGATATCTTGATAGGAACGATAACTTGAATCTGTCTGTCTATGTATCTATCTAAACTGTGATGGCTGATGTATGTGTATACATTTGGCTTTATTTAGCAGAAACAAATGGCCGAAAATTCATACTATTTTAGTTTTGATCGAATTATACTGTTCAATAAATAAAATTACCATCGATGGACTACAGTTGAAGAAATATTTTACCAAACTATGTAACGGTTTCCGCATTGGCGTAACAACGCTTTCATAAGACACATATTGCATCTGTTTTTCTTTTCGTTCCGTTCTTTTGGCTGTCTGACAGTGTCCATGAATTGAAACAAACTTACTGTTTTTTCAGTGAAAGAAAGTGACCCGGCCGTATATCGATTTTGGGAAATGTCGCTTAGGAGTGAGTTTCCAGTGAAACTTCTTGAATTCAAACTCCTGATTAGCAAGTTCTTCAGCAATATTTCTTCCTAGTCGAGTAGTCAGACTCTTGTCTTTGGTAGACGAGGTCCAATGTTTAATTCCCGGTGTAAAAACATCGATCACAACTACAGTGGTTCAGATTCCACATTGCGTCGTATGATGACACTATGATGTCTACGTGAAGTAAGATAGTCTCATTGGAAAGTCAATTCTTCTAATTAAGGAGCAAAACACAATAATACCAAAAGAAGATGTTTATGTAGGATGCGGTGCACTGATGTCTTGGGAATCTGCAATTCACGTGAGGCTCTGCTAACTGGCGTCTTGGGCCTTCTCATAAAGACGTCTCTCATTGTCTGAGTTGTTTGCGCATTAGGTCCAACCCTGCCTGTACTAGGAAAATCACTAACGCGCCTGTTTTCTTGAACTTAGCATACCACATCTTGATACTTTTCTCATCTGGTGGCTGTCCATGGTAAGCCCTTTGGAATTGTCTCTGGACTGTTTTTGGTGATTGTCTCTCTTGATACCAGAGAACACACTGGGCTTTTACCTAGTTTGAGTATATGTTGTTGCAAATGGTACCCGACTCCGTTGTTGTTACGTCACTGGGTCCTATAACAAACAAAATAACAGTAAGTATGTCCACAAAAACTTGAATATGTTACATGCTATTCAAGAAAAAAATATTTGTCTGTGTGTCATATTTTATGTCTTATGCATGTTTGTAATCATGAAAGAATTCTGGGATACCCGGTATAAAACCACGTAATTTCTTCCCGATTGAGTGCTAGTTTAAGTAAATGGGTGTTGAAACGAGTAAATAGCGCTAAGTTAGCCTACAAGATGGCAAGACAAGACGGATTCACCCAAATATTGTAATCAAATCAATAATAATATCACATAGGAGGTGAATAAATTTAAATACTTAAGTGTAATATTAACAAATTAACTCTGCTGAAGATTGTTAAGCAGGATCACGAGAAGTTTCAATTTTGTTTGATAGATGTCATCCGCTGGAGGATATGTGCTGTCATCTGACGACGCAAGGTGTAGGTTCTAGCATTCTACAATTATACATCTTTGATTTAATAATAGAAAATGATATATTCGTAATCACCGTTAAAATCGCCGTTACTCGAGATGTTATTGAATTGATTCTGTTAACAAACTCGGCCGAGATAATAATCACTCTGGTTATCTATTGCAAAAATAAATAAATAAATTGTTTTCATTCAAGAGTTATCGTGTGGAGTAACGGATGGACGTAAGATATATTACCCGTGAAGATGTTAATAGATTGACTCCATTAGTAAAGTCGGTCAAGATAATTGAGTTGAGTTGAGCTGATTTTAACGCCCCTTTCAGCAGCGAGGCTATATAAGACGTGGACCTAATGACTAACGTAGAATCCGAACCACATGTGCTCCTGCCAGGAATCGTACCCGAGCCTCCCACGCCAAAAGCGCGTGCGCCAACCACTTAGCCACGAAAGAGCTCTCGAGATAATCGATCTAGCTATTTGTTGCAATAAACACATTTAAAAAATCCCTTTATTCAAGTCATCGTGTATAGTAACGAACAGTCATAAGTCACTGTTAGCCGTTAAGATGTTGACTGATTGAATATTAACGAACTCAGCGAAGATAATAGCTCTAGCTTTGTGTTGAAAAAAAAATTATTTCAAGACTTATCGTATGAAGTAGTTGACGTACAGATGTACTATAATTAGAATCTTGACGTCAAGTAGTACTATACACTAATATAACACTCTTGACGTACAGACATGCTAACATTATAATATTGATGTACGGACGTACTAACATTACAATCTTGACATACGGATGTATTAGCATTACAATCTTGACGTATGGACGTACTAACATTATAGTCTTGACGTACTGACATACTAACATTAAAATCTTGACGTATGAACGTTCTAACATTACAATTTTGACGTACCAATGTACTCAATCTTGACATACTAACATTACAATCTTGACAAATGGACATACTATCATTACAATCTTGACGTACGAGAGTACTAACATCAGAATCTCGACGTACGGACGTACTAACATTACAATCTTCGCATACGGACGTACCAATATTACAATCTTGACGTGCCGACGCACTACTATTACAATCTTGCTGTACGCACGTACTAATATTATAATTTCGACGTACGGACAAACTAACATTACAATCTTAACGTACAGATATACTAACATTATAATCTTATAAGGCCCACTGGCGTTGTCCTAATAAAAATGACGTGAACAAAGCAGACTTGTAATTAATTCGTTAAAAAATTAAATTAAATTAATCAGTTAAATTTTATTTTAAATTTAACCAATTAAATTTTGTAGGAGTTAAATTTTAATTTATAATCGTTAAAGAATTCGTAACGTCTTGTAATGCGCCCCTATTCTCTATCTGTTCGGGATGCATTACATATTACGTATTTCTTATATTATTTTTTATTTGTTCAATTTTATCTGTTTAATGTTTAATACTTTTAGTTTGAATTTAATGTAGGTAATAAGTCCGGTAATCTGTACCTGAAGATATTTTCAGTAAAAAGAAAACGAAGAAGAAAAATTGAATTGATAGATGTACTTTCTATGAGATTCTATTTTGCGATTTTATCAAACGATTCTTTTTGTGTTTTAAATATTGGCGAATATAAGCGGTAAGATTACGAATCGATTAAATACTATTTTAAAATAATTAATTAAGTAACATTTGTGCTTTGGAGTGAAATTAGACATTCCAGCGTTTGCAGAATAAGAAGAAATTTTATATTACAAGGTAACCATAGGATTATAGAATAATTTCGAAACCAGGAGGTTAAGATGAAAACGATGCTGCTCTAAAAGTTTTAGGTTGGGAGAGATCTATCTCTCTCTCCCATATTATTTTGCCACCAGGAATAACCAACATTATGAATTTCGGGTTAAGTTTAGAGTTACCCCTCCGCTTTTTATAAAAATCAGGAAAATTTACAGGAGAAATGAGGTAAGAAATGATAGTTTGAAGTTTTTATTTCATGTTTAGGAATGTAAGTTTGGCAGGAGAGTTATGCTTAATATGAGAAAAGATAAGTGGAAGTTAGTACTATTTGCCGGATGCGGAAGCATTCGCGGAAGGTTTCAGCAGCATGGTAGTTATAAAATATGGCGAACAGGTGTAACGGATGCTCAAAAATAATGAAGAAAACCTTTTAAATTTTTGTGAAGCACACGGAGTAATGAAGTTAAGTGAAATGTAACAATTTTTAATACTTTAAGCACTGTTTTTTGTATGTTGCAAAGTCCAAGGGCACCTTCAGACTGGAGGGGCAACTCTAAACTTAAGCCTGAATTTCTGAACATAATAAATATCTTGACAAACCTTATCCAAATTTCATGTATCCTCTTAAACAATCAATTTATAATATTCAGGCCGTTTTAGCTGTAGAATACGTACTTAAAAAATTTTCAAATGCAAGACAAAATATGCATCTACTAGATTTTAACATAATATACATCATAGATATGTGTTTTACATTTTATATTCTGTTCAATCATCCATCTGAGAGATGTAGGATGTTATCTGTTATTTGATCAACCTGGTGTCTACATATTGAAGATGTCTTCTGTATAACCGGTACTGCTGTCATTGCTAATGATTAAAATGAAGAAAAAAATAAATATTAGACAATTATATGATGCACTAAAGCAAAATAATGTAAACATAGGAAATATAAGCATTGCTACGAAGAAACATGGAACGGAAATGAAGCGAATGTATAACTACGGAAGTTTAAATGATATAAAATAATTTAAATAGTAAAAAAAATATAAAATAAGTTTGATAATAATAATAATAATATCTAATGTAAAAAAAAGAAATAAATGTGGTACTTACCGACAACAGGGCATAATCATAATCATCTATAACGAAGATATCCAGGAACTCTAAAAATAACTATTTAGACTAGAACAACAATAAAATATAGAATATCAGCTAAAATATGTAAACACAAGTATATCTATGTATGAAGTTTTACTATTTATCTTACGCCTAACATTTCCAAAATAGTACTCTGAATTAAATACAATATTTACCTGTTAACAAATGGTCTTCAATATTACGATGTTATGACAAGTATTATGTTATGTATGATTTGTGGTATTCTCGGGTTTCGATACCAATCATAATACAAAATGTAAATTGAAGAATTGTATACTCGAACTTTCATTTGTATATTCCTAGAAAGTCATGATTAAAGGTTTTCTGTATTTATTAATTATTTAGATCTGTATTTTTTTTAAATTATGAAAATACGTGAGGATTACACATAAGTCTCACCTCGCGTTGTGATTTGTATTTTTGCTTCCATGTACTCACGTCATTACCGCGAACCAAGAATCTTCCCCATTTTAGGAAAATGGGGTGGCGTATCCACTGGGCCACAGATGCTCAGTTCTTCGCGGATGGAGACTAAGCCCGAAGGACGACACTGCATCTTCAATTTTGACAGTTGCGCATACCTGCGATATCGGCAGCTGAAGGTTAAATACTTGTGATTGGGTTGCAAATATGATGGATCCAGAAAACACCATACGGATTGACGCGCGTCTGCACCACACAAGTAAGACATCGGATGCTTGCCAGAGCAGGAGTATTACAGTCTAAATACTTAATGGTTATTTTTTCTTGAAAATAATCTAAAATGAATATTCAACAGAAACTTTTTTTTTTTAGTTTATTTTGAAAACTTCACGTATGGTTCACGACAGAAGTGAATTAATGCAAGCCCTTTTTCACGAAATGATCCCAACTTGCCTTGAAGCCAGGATCATAAACTCATGGATTTTGTAATTATTAGACATCAGGAGCCTTATGCAGAGTCTTTTTGACGTATGATTAGCGTCATACTAAAGGTCTGATTACTGCAGGAAACATATGTTAGTTGAACTCATTAGTATGGCACTAATCACGCGTCAGAACGACTCTGCATAACGCCCCGGATTCTTATGCAAATGCATATTTTCTCTGCTTATATGCACCTTTGTTAAATTTGGTAGGAGTTCCTATCGACAATAATAAAGCTCGAACTTGAAGTTTAATAGTGCATATAAATGCATATTTGAAAGGTTAAAGCATATATTAGTGGTTAAGAGCATATTCTACATTTTTTTTTTTTTTAAATTTCAGATGCATGCTTATAGTATGCAATAAATACAATTTTAGTTTGTATTTTCAATGCATTTAAATGTCTATGCAATAGGATGACTTTTTGTATGGAAGAATACCTAGTCATTGAGGACCAATATTGTTAGCAACCGATCAGCAGAGCAAAGACGCTTACAGTTGTCAAGACGTTAAGAAAATCCTGATAATGATTTTAAAAACTCATTATAATATCGTGTCAACATCAATTCAGAAACAAGAGACAAGAAGAATGCTGCTCAGTGGATGCTCTAGTTGATGCAGTTCAGCTCGAGCTCCAATCAGTTTCTGGTAAATTGAGGCGCTCTGTGGAAAAGAAATTGACTGATATTCGTGCCAGAAATTCCGACTATAAAACAGTAGAAGCCATTGGAAAACTGTTTGATTAATCAACTTTCCAGAAAATATAGATACTAAACTTCCTCCTCTCTATAAATACACTAGACTCTCGCTAATCCGGCCATTCTTGGCACATATTGGTGCCGGATTAGCGGATGTGCCGAATTATTGAGTGTCTGACATTTATTTGATTGATTTATTTATCTTGTTTTTTATTTATTTTGAAAACATAGGGGATATAGTGTACTGTACTTTATTATTAAATCGAAGGATATAATTTTAAAACATGGAGGATATAGGTATACTTCATTAAATCCAAATATACATTAATTTTCAAAGAAAATTTAGTCCTTGAGTAGTATCCAAGGGAACCCATCGGGGGGGGGGGCAAGGTAGGGCGCTCCCCCCTAAGAGGAAATTATACTTGGGAATATCGAAAACGCAATAGAATTTTTACATTAGTTACAGCAAAATTTGAAACTATATTTGAAATGTCGCTTATACTCCCCCCCCTTGGAAACTACATGGGCGCCCGTGGTAGTATGAAACATGTCTCTAATTTTTAACTGTCGCAATGATGATACGCGACGGTGGCATGCTTTATCGCGCAACCGAACTGTAACATAACGTCTGGCTTCAAATTCTCAAGCTCATACCAAAAATGTGAAAGAGTAAATCCTTAAAAGCGAAACTTTTTTTTCGTACAGTGAAAACATGTTTTATAGAAAAGTGAAATTCATATTATTTCGTGTTAAAGTAAATTCACTCTAAACCACAATTGTGAAGAAACATTAGAGATCGCGTTCTCATATCATTGTGTTCGTTTTAATCCGATAGTTTGTATTCACTTACTTGCGTCTCGCGCGTTCTCATATCATTGTGTTCGTTTTAATCCGATAGTTTGTATTCACTT
The DNA here is from genome assembly GCF_964235325.1 of Thermobia domestica. Lineage (NCBI taxonomy): Eukaryota > Metazoa > Arthropoda > Insecta > Zygentoma > Lepismatidae > Thermobia > Thermobia domestica. Next base: position 297,524,040 of record NC_137457.1, on the reverse strand, counting down.
ACTTGCGTCTCGCTTTCGTCATTTACTACTATAGAGCAGTGGCGGATCTACAAGGTAAAAACTGGGGGGCCAGCCAGTACCCAGACTATGATAGGTATATATAAACTTTCAAAAAATATATAAATAATAGCTTAAATTGTTTATCACTGAAAAAACTGGGGGCCTAGATCCGCCACTGCTATAGAGGCCACTAAAAATTAGACGTTTGAGATATTGTAACATCCTTAGTTCGCAACACTGAATCGTAGTGCCATTTGAAAAAATTCAATTTCATGTTAAGTTGGCAACACTGTTAAAGTTGTGATGTCACAGAGCACGCAAAAGAGAGTATGCGATAAAATTGTAGGGAAAGAAAGAAAATTGACAATCCACAGTCATCCATAGTACATAAGCGATGATTAATTTCTTAAATAACTTTTCGTTTTTTTATTAGGTATTCATATTATCCTACTGAAAAGTAGAAAATAAAAATTTAATGAACAACAAAAATAGAACTACGGTGAAAATAATTCATTTGCCCTTTGTTCCGAACTGAAAACCAAAAAACAAATTTTTAGCTATTAATATTAAGTTAGAAATTAAAATAGCTGTAAGTCGGAGGCCTTCAATCCATACGATATAGTGTGTACACTGAAAAAAAAAACATTATCCGGACAGCGGTATATTGTACAAACACACGGAATCCGTAAGTTTACTACGGAAATTTGTAAGGAGCATACGTTATCCATATGCTACATAAGTACTGTCTTTTCCCGCTTAGATGTTACATTATGTCTGACTACTGACAGTATTCCGTACATTATATACGTATACGTGTGTTACATACGTAAACTGTACGTTATATACGTCCATCTGTATGTGAGATCCTGACTGCCTATATACATCTATATGTGAGATTCTGACTGCCTATATACATCTATATGTGAGATCCTGACTGCCTATATACATCTGTATGTGAGATCCTGACTGCCTATATATATATCTGTATGTGAGATCCTGACTGCCTATATATATATATATATATATATATATATATATATATATATATATATATATATCTGTATGTGAGATCCTGACTGCCTATATACATCTGTATGTGAGATCCTGACTGCCTATATACATCTGTATGTGAGATCCTGACTGCCTATATACATCTGTATGTGAGATCCTGACTGCCTATATACATCTGTATGTGAGATCCTGACTGCATATATACATCTGTATGTGAGATCCTGACTGCCTATATACATCTGTATGTGAGATCCTGACTGCCTATATACTCTATATGTGAGATTCTGACTGCCTATATACATCTATATGTGAGATCCTGACTTCCTATATACATCTGTATGTGAGATCCTGACTGCCTATATATATATCTGTATGTGAGATCCTGACTGCCTATATATATATATATATATATATATATATATATATATATATATATATATATATCTGTATGTGAGATCCTGACTGCCTATATACATCTGTTTCTTATATTAGGAAAGTACGTATAGATGGAGCACTTACATAGAAAGCACGTATAAGACATACGTTTTCAGTTATACGTTTGCTGCAGGATTAGGGATGCGCACGAGACAAGATTTGTGGCTGTCTCGTCTCTAAAATGTTCTATAAAAGTGATGTCTCGACTCGAAAAATGTATATTTTCTATTGGAAGAGTCGTGTCTCGACTCGAGTTTTGTCGGGAAAATCCTGTCTCGACTCGTCTCGTGCGCATCCTTATGCAGGATGTTATCTATAGCCTTAGATCGTTAAATCCAAAAACTACAAGATTTATGCATGTAACCTACGTTTTTACCACATAACCACATACGTACGTTTTTCTCTCTGTGATACTAATAGCAAGAGTAAGGCCTCTGACTTACGTCTGCTTTAATATCTATCTGTAGGTAATTTAATATGAATAAATTAAAATAAGTTTTTATTTTAGTTTTCAGTTCGAAATAAAGGGTAATGAATTATTTTCACTGTAGTCGGATTTTTATTTGTTAATTAAGTTTTTTATGGTCTTAAAAAGTTAAAGGAAAAAGGTTGGTTTTGTGATGTGTAATCTATACTCTAGTAATGAGTTTACCGATTAGAGAGAAAAAAATATTATCCAATTTTGATTTGTAGCAAATCTTTACTGTAGCTACACATTGCAAAATTAATTGTAAGCTAATTAATAAAGGTTTCGTGGTGAATATAAACTCTGCTTGTTAATAAAAAAGGCCACGCGATTACATGTATCGGATATTTAGAGGAATATTTAGCAGTATGAAACCTTAGATATCCTTTTGATATATGCATACAGCAACCAATCTTTCTTTGCTACTATGCAGATTGCATAAAAGCTAGGGAATGCGCTATCGTTAAACGGGATATGGATAGTTACAGTTAAAATCACCGTCACCCGTAAAAATGTGAACGGATTGATTGTATTAAGGAACTAAGAACAGACAATCGCTCTACCTATCTATTGCAAAAAAAAAAGATAATTCAAAAATTCACTTTCATTCAAGAATTATCATGTGGAGTAACGGACGGATGAATTAACAGTACGGTATTATACGGTCCCTGAGCATGATCTTAATAAAATGTGATCCTAATAAGAAAGTCTAGACTTAGACAACAGACTTCTGAGTTTGCATAAACTTTATTTTTAAGTTCAAAAATTTCGCAACGCACACCTTGAGTCTCTGCGACTCACCGGTTGAGAAAGTCTGCCAGTTGCCATAAACTGTAGTAAAATGAGATGCAGACATTGAGCATTAATTATTTGCCAAAAAGCTGTTTCTCGCTTCACGTGTCAATTGTTCTAAGTAAAGATTTCATACGGGAGCTAGGTAAGCAATACATTTTCAAATCATGCTATGCTAACGGGCAGCGTTTATGGCATCTGAAGGCAACGTTCCGAATTCCTTTTACACACTGTTAGCAAATGACAGAGTTGCAGTGTCTTTGTGCATATTCGTGTCAGTTTATGAACAAGGAAAGCGATTCAGCCTTACAACTGCCATTAACTATGGTAAAAATGAGATGTAGACACTTTCTGTGGTGTACTTTAAATATTTCAGAATCATTTGCCAAGAAAGTCGTTTCTCGCTTCTTGTGTTTACTGTTCTAGGTAAAGATTTCGCAATAGTGGGAGTAAGCAATACATTCTCAAGTCATACTATGATAAAGGACAACGTTTAAGGCATCTGTAGGCAGTGTTCCGAATTCGCTTTAAACGCTGTTTGCAAATGAGAGGGATGTGGTGTTATCGCCTCTTTGTACCCATTCACGTCAGTTTATGCACGAAAGAAGCGATTCAGCATTCACTCACAACTGGTTAGCCACGCTTCTGTGCGACACAACAACGTCACCTCACACAGAATTCGTTGCGTTCGCCTAGCCACACACGCTAAGCGGTTATGTTCCACGCTTTAGAAATGGAATATCTGATTATTGCAATGAACGCTTCAATTATTCGTTCATTTGATGGGAACATTTCTTCGCTATACAAATAATTATCGTCCTCCTTTATTTTTTCTAAAAACAAATCAATCATAATGACAGTGTATATCGTACACGATATACAGAACTGATCAGATCTTGATATCAAACTTTGCATGAAAGTAGACGTTGACTTGCTCACTAAGCATGTGAAATATTTACCTGTGCAAACCTGTGGTTTCCGAGTTCGTCAACTGTTTAAAAAAGGCGAGAGAAGAACCCGTGTACCGCTTCTCTACCTTACATTACAGTAGACATGATGTATTCACGTTGCACAATTGATGTCACTACAAGCACCCTTCAATAGTCAACAGACATGGTATACTTACGTTGCACGACAATTGATGCGTCTGCAAGTATTATTCAATGGTCAACAGACATGGTTTATTCATGTTGCACAATTGATGCCTCTACAAGCACCCGTCAATGGTCAACGGACATGGTATACTCATGTTGCACGGCAATTGATGCGTCTGCAAGCATTCTTCAATGGTCAACAGACATGGTTTATTTATCTTGCACGGCAATTGATGCCTCTATAAGCACCCTTCAATGATCAACAGACATGGTATACTCATGTTGCACGGCAATTGATGCGTCTGCAAGCATTCTTCAATGGTCAACAGACATGATTTATTCATGTTGCACGACAATTGATGCCTCTACAAGCACCCTTCAATGATCAACAGACATTGTATACTCATGTTACACGGCAATTGATACGTCTGCAAGCATTCTTCAATGGTCAACAGACATGGTTTATTCATCTTGCACGGCAATTGATGCCTCTACAAGCACCCTTCAATAGTCAACAGACATGGTATACTCATGTTACACGGCAATTGATGCGTCTGCAAGCATTTTTAAATGGTCAACAGACATGGTTTATTCATCTTGTACGGCAATTGATGCCTCTACAAGCACCCTTCAATGATCAACAGACATAGTATACTCACGTTGCACGATAATTGATACCCGTGCAAGCACCTTTCAATGGTCAACAGACATGGTTTATTCATGTTGCACGACAATTGATGCCTCTACAAGCACTCTTCAATGATCAACAGACATAGTATACTCACGTTGCACGATAGTTGATACCCGTGCAAGCACCTTTCAATGGTCAACAGACATGGTTTATTCATGTTGCACGACAATTGATGCCTCTACAAGCACCCGTCAATGGTCAACGGACATGGTATACTCATGTTGCACGGCAATTGATGCGTCTGCAAGCATTCTTCAATGGTCAACAGACATGGTTTATTTATCTTGCACGGCAATTGATGCCTCTATAAGCACCCTTCAATGATCAACAGACATGGTATACTCATGTTGCACGGCAATTGATGCGTCTGCAAGCATTCTTCAATGGTCAACAGACATGGTTTATTCATGTTGCACGACAATTGATGCCTCTACAAGCACCCTTCAATGATCAACAGACATAGTATACTCACGTTGCACGATAATTGATACCCGTGCAGGCACCTTTCAATGGTCAACAGATATACTGTACTCATGTTGTAAGACAATTATGACCCCGCCAGCAACCTTCAAGGGTAAACAGACATGGTGTATTCATGTTGCACGACAATTGATGTCCCTATAAGCACCCTTAAATGGTCAACAGACATGGTGTACTCATGTTGCACGACAATTGGTACCCACATGTCACTCAAAAAAGTTGAAGACTCTCCACAAGTTACACTATGAACCTCTTTCTTACTTTTAAGCCTATCGTCTCTTCTTCCGACTACCACGTCTAAGAGCATTTCGATCATTTCTAGGGAGGATATTTTCTCTAGCAATTAGGCGGTCAAACATGCCGCTGTGGACTTCCTCGAATCGCAAACCTCAAACTTATTTCTCCACGGAATCCAAGTGTTCGCCGAGCGATTAAAAGCCTGTATGGATGCAGACGCCAGCCAATTATTTTGATTGACCAAGTATTGTAATTTTCATTTTTTTTAATCTTTAGAAATGATACACCTGGATCGGATATTTCATTCGCATTAGCCTAATGGCAAAGAACAGCATAAAAATAAGTTTTTTTTTTCGAAAATTGCACATAATTTACCCTCAAACATCTAATTTTGTTCAGATCAATGACATACCTGTATATATACCCATTAGACAATATTGTACGTAAGTAACAAAAATTAAAGTTTAAGGATTAATTAGAATTTTGGACAATATCTCATTATGTACAGTCAGCGACAAAAGTTCTTTCCGTTTGGTAAAACTTATTTTGGGAATAACAGTGGTACAGAAAATTGCAGTCTTTTTAATTTACTGAAAACTGTACTAAAATTGTCCTTCTATTCTGAAGTTATTTATGACACTAATTTCATCAAACGGAAATAACTTTTGTCGCTGACTGTACTGTGTTCTTGCTAATGTCATAATGAAAGTCTTGATGAAGGTATACTTAAGTATCAGTTTCATGCAGGGGTAAAAGTGGATCTGAAAAGTTAGAGGGACGCATGACGTCACACCGTTCCTCGTGTCTATCTGTGCCCATTGTAATTTTTTTTAGCAAGTGAGATTTTTTTTAAAGTGGGGAAATGGCATCCCCGCGTTTCCCCTCAATTTACTCCTGGTTTCATGTTAATATGTGATGTTATCATGCAGGTTCAATTTTTAGGTTTATAAGAAAAATAGCTTTTTCTCCATTTATTTCGAAAACTGCACATGAGGATTTTCATTCATTCTTATTATTTTCTCCACCTTAATGAGAACTTCCGATTAGTACATTCCCATCTTTGGACATCTTTTTCGTTAAAGGCTAATAATTTTGTTCTATTATTCGAAGCTGTTCGAACTATTACTACTTTCCCAAACTATGCTATACATAAATGCCGGAAGTCAGAAAATGGCTTTGTTTGCTTTGTTCATCCGTCTATCGACGGGCATCAGAGCAAAAACGGTAAAACACATGATGGATGATGCGGTTTTTTTGCAATTGATTCAGCATCCAAAGAATAGGTTCCGCCTCCTCCGTTAACCCAATATTCAAACCGGAAGTGGTCCAAATTAGTTATTATCGGTTTCAACGTTTATCGCCACGGAACGAAAACGGTAACAGATAGCGAGAAATGGTATTTTGTAAACGACTCAGCGTCTCAAGGCAATATACCATGACTATTCTGAACACTCTGCCAAAGCCGGAAGTGGTTCAAATTCAATATTACTTCCGGTTTCAATACTGATTTCCTCAGATCAAAAACGGTAAAAATATCGACATGCTATTTTCTGCAATCGATTTATTGTCCTAAGGATGGATACTATCTTCTTCATTAACCCCCTGTTCAAACCAAAAATGGTTCAAATTAAACGGCGTGACAAACATCTTGGCATTTGAGGGCGGCGCTCCAAGTTGCCTTTAAATGCTGCTAGCAAATGAGAGGCCAGCGGTGTTGCCACGTTTATTTTGTACATATCCACGTCTATCCCCTGTCACCTGATTAAGCTGTAGTTTGTTTGCTTAGCCAAAGCCACTCCCCTTTACCACTTGGCAACGTCGTGCCAGAGTTTGCGTTTTATTCGTTTAGCTAAAATGCGAAGATATTTGTCACAGGCTTTAGTCATTTCCTGTTTCAACACTTATTGTCGTACAATGAAATGGTAATAGATAGTAACAAGCGGTTTTCAGCAATCGATTCAATGTCTCTAGAAAGCATATTGTTACAACCAGCAACACTCTACCAAAACCGGAAGTGGTTGAAATTTTCTTCTGCTTCCGGTTGCAATATTCATTTTCATAGAGGAAAAACGATAAGAGGTGTCGAGATGCAGTCAGAGGTGTCATTTCAGACTTCGCTTTGGGGGGGGGGGGAGAGCACCACCGATATAAAACTTTCACGTTTCGTACTAGTATATTAGTAACAATCTATTAAACTATATGTATTCCTCAAACTCTTGTGGGGGGAATTGCCCCCTCCTGCCCCCCCCTAAATGATGCCCCTGGATTCAGTGTTTTGCAATCGATTTAATTTCCCAAGAGGAGGTTCTGTCTTCTCACTTAACCATATTTTGAATCCGGAAGTGGTTCAAATTAAGGATTTCCGGTTTCAACATTTATAGCTATAGAACAGAAACAGAAAGTAACAGTGAGTAATGGCTTTTTGATGTGGATTCCTCGTCTGAGGAACAGATGCTATCTTTGATCTTATTAATCTATTGCAACCAGTAGTTATAGATGTATTGCTTCAAGTTTGAGAATTGTATTTCTGTAGTTTGGAAGTCTACTGAAGTTTCACTTTGTGAAACAAAACTAACTTGTTCGGATCAGAGGCGGATCTAGAATTTAAAACCTGGGGGCGCAACCAGAACCCAGACTATGACAGGTATATCATGAGTTTACTATAAACTGAAAATACATATAAATAATAGCTTCAATTATTTTCGTTACCCAAAAAACTGGGTGGCCTAGGCTCCAGGATAGATCCACCACTGGTTCAGATAATAATTTTATCTGAATGTTTAAATATAAATTCATCATTTTTTTAAAAAGTATTACTAATGGGGAAGGTAGCGCCATCTTCATCTGTTACGGTTTCATGAGCCATTAGATAAGTAACTGCCAATTCAGCATTATCAGAAAACTCACAACTGTCTTTTAATGTTTGTAGCATTATAACTCACGTAACATAGATAACAGTTACACTAAAGATAAAATACGAAGAATCCATAGTTGTTATTCTGAACCACTTGGATTAACTTATTCCTTGTATTGTTAATTTAGTTCATATGTCCTATTGGCACGTATTAAATTAGTTGGGAATACTTTTAGCTTGTATTGACATTTCTGAAGAATTCTCCATTGTATGGTTTCAGGCAATTAGAAAGGGAAAGGAAAAACAGAATTAACATTGAAATGGAAAACATATTTTGGCATTAGGAAAAAATAAAGTTCACTGAGAACTTTCAAATTAAATTCTAGGTAAAATTTTATTTGTATATGTTATCACAAACGGAATTATATCTTTATGAAACATTCTAAGAAGCATAGTTGTTTTTTCCTAGTCTTCTCTTTCTTCTTTTTAGGTATGACAAGTACACTGTAATATTTAGTAGAATTACGGCGTATAACTGACAAATCAGTTGTTCTAAAAACTTTATTAAATTACACTTAATTCTAACACGTGGAAAATAGTAGACTGTAGTATAGGAATCAGTAATAATCATGTTGGAACCGACGTTGTGGTTGTGTAATCTAGCTCTCTCTTGCAGGCGAGAAACGATGAGTGGGGAAGGTTTGTACTGTGAGAATTGACGTTGTAAGATGGTCTATGCACCTGCCAACTGCACCTAATTCAAAATCTTTCAGTTTAACGTACTACGATAAGAGGTGGAGTGGGTCAGGGGATCGTGGGTCAAGATTAGTGAATCAGTGGGTCAACAGGACGTATATTGTAAAGGTATAATTTTATATTGTAAAGGTCAGATCCACCGGTATTGTAACAGACCGCTGCTTGAGCGATTGACCGTAGAAATTGAAACCCCGATTACTGATAATTTCACAGTCTTGTTTTATTACAAGTGTAAAGTCTTTATTTAGTCAATGGAGAAGAGGGCGTGGATCTTGAGTCAGAATTGATGACTATGGGTTTTGGTAGGTCAGTCGTAGGTCAGGGTGTCACAGTGGGTCGTGGGTCCAGTGGTTCATCGGTCACGGTGGGTGATGGGTCAAGTTTTCATTGACCCACGCCATCTCTGCCAACGATTATGCTTGTGAAGTTAAGGGAGACGGATGATTAAGGCAAGTGAATAATGATCGAAGGATTTATGAAATGATAATGTAGGAGAAAACAAGAGTACCCTGAGGAAACCCATGGACACTATACACCAAATTCAAACTCCGGTCATAGCTCCGAACGCATGTTAGTACTAAGTAATGTTGTTTATAACCGCGGTGTTCCATAAAACCGTAAAAAAACTCAAAGTGTAATAGTAATCAATGTATTTGTTTTAAAATTTTCATATCAAGCAGCTGAACCTGCGCTCTCTACACAGCGCATCATTCACATATAAGCATGGATCGCCTTGTCATTCCTCACAACATCCCTTTACAGATACAAATGAAAAACGTCTTGATATAAATCGGCAAGGGGAGATTTTTTCGATTAGTTTTTCAACATCTCGCACCATTTGCAAGATTGAGCCTACTTCCGGTTGGAGTTTCTAATTCATGTATGATCAGTGTTTTCTTTCTTGCATGCAGTATGTAAGAAGCAAATACATTAGACAGACAATTAATTATAATGTCAGTGATATATGGTGTTCATTGGGCAAAACATTCCAAACAATCAAGCTATTCATCTTAGCCTGGTTAAATGGTTATCCTTCCTTTTTTCATAATTTGGGCATGAAACAAACGTCTGAGAGATATACAGCCCCTGTATACAACTATGTTGTGTTGGAATGTATGACTCATAGGATATGATTTTTTTTTTTTTTTTTTTTTTAGAATTTCAACAGTTCCAGTGTACCCCTAAAGAATGTAATAAAGAATAATGGCCACGTTTTTTTTTTAAATATTCAATTAGAATTCGACAATCTACATAAACTTTGGAATCGACCAGCGAAAACGACACGTTTCTAGCACTTGTGGTTTTCGAGATTTCATTGTCGAAAGAATTGGAGACAAATATGTAAGCCTAGCATTTTAATTGTCGTGTCATCATTTTAATTGTTATAATGATGTCGTGCAAAAATATATGCCAGTGACTTGATGTTACTTGACTGAAGTATTCGTGTTATTTAGTATAACGGAAGATGTTATCGGATAGGGTATTGGTATAGTAGCCAGAGTCGCAGTACTGTAGTCGGTAAAGCAGTGGCTCTTAACTGCTATGTCGCAGGACACTAGTATATCGCAAGATTCGGCGTGTGGTTCGCGAAATTTTCGAGGCAATTGGCTTCAGAAATGAGAATACCACATTACTCGTCTTACAAGAAATGTTAGTAAGCTCCCTATAAATGGGGGAGACTTCTTACGGCCAGTAACGAACCAGTGATTAACTGGGAGGAGGATTTCGGTTATCCGCGCATGAGTGACGATGCTGTCATGAGGCATAAGATACATCTTATTAAAGTGTGGAAGCCAATCCTAAGTAGGTGCTCTCAAGCTCCGCTCTTTATCTAAAACCAGCCACTATACAACTCCACTTGCTGTTGTAAATGGTTTAGTAGAGATGGCCAAAACCAGGTTTTATAAAAACAGAAACCGGTTTCTAGAAAAACCGAAAGAACAATATTTCGGTTTTCCCCAAAGCCGGCTCGATATTTCACCGACACCGGTTTAGATTTTGTTCGAAAACTGGTTCGTGGTTTCACCCGCAACTGCCTCCAATTTTATTCAAATACCTGTTCGATTTTTTCAGCGAAACTTTTTCGATTTCACCAAAAGAATTTTCGGTTTCCAGTCTGAAATCAGTGTTATTTTCTCCGAAGCCGGAGTCTGTTTTTGTTCTAGCACTCATTTACAAACAAGTTAACGAAGAAGCGGTGATAGAAAACAGAACTGGTTTTAAAACCTAAACCTGTTTGATAGGATTTTTTAGAAATCGAAAAACCGGTTTTGTCACCACCACTATATTTTAGAATACAATGCTCTCAATTCTGTTTCTGATGGTTTCTTAAAACAAAGAAGCTTTGTAAAAATAATATTTCTTCCATTTTGAAAACTTTATTAAATTATAAACAATTTTGAAGACAACAGTTCGATCTCTGGCCATCACAATTATCATCATAAGTATTCTGCCATTGTTAGCAGGTCACTTAACGCAATTGAAAAGCTTCCATGCTCCACGGTTTTCCGCTAATATTTTCGTCTTCACGTACATTTTTTGTCTGTTTTTAAATGATCCATCAATTGTAGCCTTCTTCGTCCTCTCCCTCTCTTTCCTGGCATCATTATCCTCTAGCACGTCCCTCATGATACAGTTTCTTCTTAGTCAGTGTCCAAACCAATGTTTCTTCCTTTTCCCAATGATATCTAAAATTGTTATTTTTCTCCCCCACCATTTCTACACCCTGTGGTTCGTTTTCCGCTTGATCCAACTAATTCTCTTCATTCTGCTCCAGACCCACATTTTTCATCATTTTTGCGTAATGTCCATGTTTCTGCCCCGTACAGTATAAGACTCCACAGGAAGCATTTTATGAGTCTTTTTGTCAACTCTTTATTTAAGGTCCCATAAAATATACCTACTTTTCTTCCTCCTAAAGGCTTCTTTCGCCGTTCCTATTCTTGCTCTTATTTCACGTTCTCACATCATATCATCACTAGTAATACTACCCAGGTATCGAAAAGTAGTCACCTGTTCTATTTTCTCCCTTGTTATTTCTATATTTGATACCAACCTGTACCCTTTCTAGTTTATTCTTTAACTAGCAATTCCTAGGATTTAATTCTGAAACTTTAATTTTTTGTTTCACTATAATACGCATATCAATTGATAGATCATATGCAGCTGAACAAAATGATATGCTTGAGGATATATTCGCATGCATAATTTCCAAGAGAATCGAGGAAAATCTAATTTTTAATGGCATTGAAAAGTATGACATACGCTGCTAATACAGTGGAGTCCAGGTAATCCGAACATCTGGTTAATCTGAACAGGTCCGGGAGGAATTTTTTGTGGCGAAAATACGCAGCTTTAGGAAATTAATAACTAAAAGGATGAAAATCGGTGCATGTTTTCGTAAAAAAAAAAAGAAAAAGAAAAAAAGGAAAGAAAGAAAAAAGAAAAGAAAGAAAAAGAAAAAAGAAAGTAAATTTTCGTAAAATACACACCCACACAAAGATAATAATACCCCTAACGGAAAGATTTGTAACTACGTAGATCTACTGTACCTGGAAAAATAAGGGCATCAAATCTTTCCAACATTCTTAACATTTTTCCAGTACAGTACATATACTGTAGTCAGAAAACGTGTTTTGAAATACTATACGCTGTATATTAACAACTCAATAGATCGGTTCGCCCGCTTCAAACCGCGATTTTACTGTTATTCGGGCTAATCCGAACAATCGCGTAATCCGAACAGGGTTCGGTCGCAATTAGTTCGAATTAGCCAAAGTCCACTCTAATTTGATGGGTTAAAGTTACAGTGGTGTCAGTCATATTTTCTTGTCTATGTGTAATACCATTTTTCTCATAAACAAAATGGCTGTTTCCTTTACCATTAGAACTTTTTAGAGTCATCTGTTGAAATTTTTAGAGTGCATCTTTGACTTAGTTAATATTTTCTGTTAACAAATTGACTTATCTAGATTGGGTTTTGTTTCTAAGCTGGTACTGACCCATCTCCATATTTTTATGTTTGCTTTTCAACAAGATAGAGTTGTCTTCTAGTTCTATTAGTATAAGCAAGATAAGCGGTTAAACTTATTCTCCGAATGACTCATTCATAACTCTTGTAAGCACGTACTCTTACGTAGTGAAATAAGGGGTTAGGGAATTAGTTGAGGTACTATGAGTGAACAGTTCATATATTGGTGATACATGAATAGGTCGATGCCAGGAAACCAAGTTTTGTACTACACGTAAGAAGAAGGGGACTCTTTAATAGATGAGAAGAATCCCTTAGGGATTACTCGTTAGTTACAAAAAAAAAAAAAAAAAAAAAAATGTTCTGACGTCAAAGTTCCTGAAAATCGAAGAGAAGCTTGGGTTTTTAATGGATTCGTGGAAACTGCCATTGCTTATCAAAACGAAGTTTGACGAGTTCTTGAGATGGTTCTCAGTGTCTTCTTCTTTTTCTTTCTTTCTCTCTCTTTCTGCCTTTCAGTTATTCAAAGTATTTAAATGAAGAAGTAAAAAAAAAATCAGTGATATTCCTTAATGGAAGGAACAAATGTGAACAACACGTATGAAGGAGAGTATTAGATAATGTATCAAAAAGCCGGAAATACTTCGGAAATGATTCCAGCAAAGAAAGAAAAAAAAACTATTTTAATATTAAGTTTAGTTTGACACTGAAACTACAGTAGACAACCAAACTATTAGTGTATAGCAGAATGTAAGAGTCCCTATCACTGCGAAATTAAAATACCGCTATTTTTACAGTAATTATGTGATATCTTCAAATAGATACAAGATAATCGAAAAGTGGATCAAGACCTCCCTAGACGATGTAATTTTGCATGAGGTACCGTTATCACGAGTCACCTAGTAGCTTTCCGTTTGCAGTAGCTTTCCGTTTGCAGTTTAGAAACGCGAAAATAAATGCCAATTTTCTAAGTGACTGGAAATCGAAAGCAGATAAATGAGTCATGATGACGGTATCTCACGCAGAGTAATATTGTCTAGGGACGTCTTGTTCCACTTTTCGATTATCTTTTATCTATTTGAAGATATCACATAATTACTGTAAAATTAGCGGTATTTTAATTTCGCACTGATGAGGCCTCTTAATGAATCATAATTTAGCAAAATGTTAGTGCTAGTAATTGGGGAGAGGGGAAGATAATTATATTTACGCCGTACATTGTAAACGTTAAAGAAATGAAATGAAATTTTTCAGTTTTACGTCCCACAGTTATGCCCTTTAGGCTAAGGGAGACTAAAAGTAAATGAAGAATGATGGAAGAATTGGTGGAATGAGAAAGTGGGAGAAAACGGAAGTATTCCGAGAGAATTGGTGGAATGAGAAAGTGGGAGAAAACGGAAGTATTCCGAGAAAATCCACTGATACAATGTTGTCCATCATAAATATAGACATTAATGCTTTAATTTATACTATTATATAAAAGAGTAGAAGTGACTCACCAGTCATCGTCCAGGTAATACTACTTACTATAAGTAGAAACGTGAGATTTGAGAAAAATAGTCGTTTTGTCACGAAAACAAGGGATAAGGAAGGATTTTTGAAAATACCTATCCTAACGAGAGTAGTTTTTATATATATGGACCTATAAGTTAGGTGCCACACCGGCATTTGCCTGGTGTGAATGAGGAAAACCCAGGAAAACCTCATTCAGGGTGACTGGCCTGAAAAAGCGTTTTACACTTTTTCGACTGAGTGGCCTCAATGGGAATCGAACCCGGGATCGCTCGCACCGAAGGCGAGAGCATTAGATAGAGAGTTTAAACTGAGCACAAAAAACTCATTATTAAAACTAGGGAAACACTTGTTTCAGCGTTTTTGAAAATTTCGCTTTTAAGAGAGAAAACGGGTGACAGTTCAAAATACTCCATTTTCCTTTTGTTTCTAGCAGAAAGAGCCGAATAAATGATTCACTTTAGTTTGAGATCTGAAATGTGTTATGTATAGTGCAGTCAAATTACCAAAAAGTAAGGAACAAATTAGTAACAAGCTGAAAATTGGTACAGATGTTGGGAATGATGTTCTAAACAACATACTAAAAGTCCCCTGAAATCCCAGGTTACCTTCGCCGCCATATTGGAAAATGGCCGCTGGAAGTCTCAAATGAACAATACCCAGATAAAAATAGCAATATATTCGCTATGGTTGAACATAAAGAGATAAACTTAGTGTCGATTTATTGAACATAGATAACAGAATATTATTGAAAGAGAAACAATTTTTCATAAAACGCATACTTTTAGAAATATTTAGCTGTAAATTCTAAAATTCCAAAAACTACCGATAAACTGATTTAAAATTTTATTGAACTTAGGAAGTAATTATTAACAAGTTAAAATTTGACATAGATGTTTGGTAAAGATTATTTAAATGGCATACTAAAATCCCACAACTTCTTCTTTCGCCATATTGAAAAAAGTCCAAATGTCCGAAATAATTGAAAGATGATATTTTGCTAAGTGAAATACAAAATCTGGATCGGGTTAAGTATTTGAGAAACTGTTCTATAATATTCAAATTTCCCTTTCTTATCGAGAAAGTGCCCGATTGGAGGATTTACTTAAGATGGAAATGTAAAATTCGGAACATGAGCTCTTAATTTTTTTTAAAAAAAAGAAAATGAAATCTTTTAAGTTTTATGTCACACGGTTATGCTGGCTAACCTAAAAAAAAAAAAAAGAAGGTGATGATGAGAAACAAATGAAATAATGGAATGAAGAAAGTGGAAAGAAACCCCGAGAAAACCCACGCATACAGTATTTGTCCATCACAAAACTCTCTGCGCACGAGCTGGGATCGAACCAAGAATATCATGCACCAGAGTTGAACGCTCCATTACTGAGCCACAACGGCTCTCTTAAGTAAAAATAAGAGAATGTGTATTTGAGCGTTTTTGAAAATTTTACTCCTAAGGAGACAATTCCTATCATATATAAAATTTCCCTTTATTTGTTCCCAGTGCCGAGTGTGACGATTCACATAAGTTGGAGATGCAAAATTCGGCATATAAACTCTTAAATAAAATTAATGGAACATATGTTTCAGTCTTTTCAAATATTACGCTCGTGAAGGGGTAAATGGGGTCATTTCTATGATATCAAATTTTCCTTTTTAAAAAAAAAAAAAAATTGACAAAATCCCCACTATGAGAATTCCCTTACATTGAAGATGTGAAACTCAGTAAATGAACTCCTAATTAAAAATTAAAGATAGCATGTTCCAGTGTTTTTCAAAATTCCGCTCCTAAGACGGGTGGGGACAAGAGGACAATTTCTATAATGTTGAATGTTTCCTTTATTTATTCACAAAGTACCGAGTATGGCCGTTTGCTTAAAGTGGAGATGTGAAATTCATTATAGTCTTACACTACACTGCAGTCCCGTTTAACCTATACCCGATTTCAACTCTAGTTTTTATATTGAAACCGGAAGCAGTAAAAACCGGTGCAAGCTTAGGTTTCAATGTTGATTCGTATTAAGCAAAAAATACAAGGGGTATTCAATAAGTTTTGCACAGATGATTACAGTATTGCTATTAGTTTTAGGTCAACATATTTTGATCCCATGGCTACAAGACCATGCCACTCAGTGTAACCTCCATCTGCTGTGACGCATCTGGTCCAACGTTCTTTCCATACCTTGAATGCCTTTGATAAAATTCAGGTGGCTGACTTCTACACTATTGCTTCACACAATAAATGAGGGCCTTGTTACTGTTGAATGTTTTTTAGTCGCAGATGAACCTTCAGATCATCAAACAAGAAGAAATCCGAAGAATCCAAGTCCGCATTATAGGGGGGCTGAGAGACGACTTTAAATCCCATTTTCAGTTTTTTTTTTTTTCTGCTGTGTCACTATGATTGTGTGATGCTTTGTATTGTCATGATGGAGTTTGATGGCCTTACATTGGACCTTCGGTTTCTTGGTCTGAGGAGCACGTCGTACCTCATCCAGTGACAAACATTAACGCTCCTTGTTTATTGTGGAACTATGATACAAGTAGTCTATGAGAATGACACCGTGCCGATCCTACAAGAAGGAGACCATAATTTTCTAGCCTGCTCTGGAAAGTGTAGATTTTTTAAACCGCTGGAACCAACGTTGGATACTGGCGCGGTCCAATGTGCGATCCGCATCATAAACCGGAAGCAACTTCCTGTAAATTGATGTGGGTGATTCATAGCCAGTTTTGTACAGAAATTTTATATTTACTTCAGTGCTCATTGTTGTTTACCTGTGAATAATAGAAAACTTCGCTTATTACCATTTTGAACCCAAAGGATCAAAGTACGTTTACTGAAAATGTCATCATCATATTGCAGCTAATAAAAATATTATACAAAACTTTTTGAACGATCTTTGTATATAGACCTAAGAAATACCGACAAACTGTTTTTGATATGAGTTCAGCGTCTCAATGGCAGGCTTTATCTCCAACTGAAAATTTCTGTTGCAACCGGTAGTGATATAGCTGCTACTTTCGGCTTTAACATTTAATATTCATAGTTAGAAAGTCTACTGTAGTTTCACATTGTGAAACAAAATATACTTGTGTTATACGTGTAAGAATTATTATTTACTAATAAAATGCTAATACTGGTTTATTTTCTATTTCAGTGTGCAACTTCGTTGTACATGATCGCTGTCAGAAGACCGTGGTATCGCCGTGCTCCAGCATCTCCGCCAGCCTCATCAAAGTAAGTACAAAGTTTATACGTTTTTTCCCCTTTTAACTAAGTCGATCGCTGGTTTTAGGTTGAACACCACTCAAGTAGCTACATTCCTTTTTTCTGGAGTGCAAGCTCGAGTCCACTATAAATTTTACAAGAACGATTTGTTTTTATTTCGTGGTACCAAGTCACTCTGTGGCGGTATGTAAATCGGAGGTTTTAATATACCTGGTTATCAAAGGTCCTCTTTTTTTGACGGGTAGTGAGTGCATTAGTCGAGACATGTCTCGAATTTAGAATCGAATCGAATCGAAATCGACACAAGATTCAAGTCGAAACACGTTTTGTGGAATTCAAGACGAGTCGAGTCAAATGTCTGCTTCGACTCGAATTTTCCTTGTCATCACTTATGAGATTTGTTGGAAGTTAATCAGAATGTTGAATCAAATTTCCTGCATTTTTAATATATAATTTACCTCGTATATTTTGCCTCGACTCGAAATTCGAGACGTCGAGACGAGAGACAGAAATATATTTTCGAGTAAAAGCTCGAGTTGAAACAGCATTTCCTCGGGACGAAACGACACAGTATTAAATTTCGACTTGATTCGTCTCATGCGCATCCCTATCCGCGGTAATGTTCTCCTTTGTTTTTCTGCAAAATTCATCCGGCAGTCTTTTTTAAAAATATAGTAATATGTCCGAGTTTTTATTACAAGTAATCGCCTAAATGATCTTGCGCCATTGCTGAACAAAATCAGCTACATGTTTAAACGCCTTGTGTTTAGAGGTTGGGACTCCTGATGATGCGAATACAACTTCGCTTGATTTATCTTTGAGTTCTTTACTGTTTGCACAGAAATAAGTGTTGCAATGTTGAGGGACAAATCCCACGGCCTAGGTATTTTTTTTTTCGTGAAGAGGAATTATATATTGTGCCATTATCTGACCCCAAAGACAGTTGACTTTTCCTAAACAGTATCCTTCAAAATGCGGTAGGATTTCTCTTATTATACACTTATGCATGCTGTTCTGTTAGAATCATTTATAATGACAAATAAACAGATAAATCGCACCTATTGAAGAAAATTGGATCAACTAAAAATACCCACCGTTATCAGTAGCAGTGGCCTGAACATCAGAGGATAAAGGACTGAAGTAATTGCGTGACTCCGGGATGAATTTTCCACCGGGGCATCCCTATAATCATCATGATGATGATTCGCATAATTGATTTTTGTCTAAAATCTTCCTGCTTCTAGAACTATGGAGGGCTATGCGCGGCAAAATGACGAGTACAGGCTTTCCCGGACACATTGCAAGTGGGTTGAAGAAAAGTTGAGAATGAATTTAGAAACTACATTCCAAATATAATATGTCTTTCTTTGTGTTCTAACGTTGATTGGACAATAACACTATAATTTTTAAATGGCAGGAGGGTATAACTTCCTATGGCTATACCCTGTAACTAAAATGAATATTGGAGGAAAGAACATAACCCCGATAAAGCCCTATGACACGATGTTGATGTGATGGAACCAGATTACCATATTATCAATTGTGCCCTCTCTACTCCATTTTCGGAGGAGGTGGGGCATAAATGATCTTAATTTCATTTACGAAATTATAATAACGCATTTATGAGGTGTAACTTATTAGTAATGCTGAAATGACAAAGTAATTCCCCAGGCTGTTATAGATAGCTCCCTAGGAAATCTTTTCTTTACCGTTGGTTCAGGTAAAATGTTGCAAATTGATGTCGGGCTAACCTAAGGTCGAGCTTTGAAACTTCGGCCTGTGTACAGGTCTGCAGAAAGGGCTGTCCCTAAAATTTTTCTTTCTCTCTAATGGCAGCACTTCAGTCACTGATTTTAATCAAGGATGGATGACTTGTAGGTATAAGTAAGAAAAAAAGCAATGATTAAATGCTTTGCTGTCAATGTATTTTTTTTTTCCTTTTTGTAAGATTATGCTAAGAGGTAGCGTTTATGGAATTTGAAGCCGGTGCTCCGAGTTCACTTTAAATGCTGGTAGCAAATAAGAGGACTGCGGCGTTGCCACGTCTTGTCTACTTTGTTAAAACAGAGAGCAAGATGTACCTGCCACGTGCTCATCTGCACTTGCTGTAATTTGTCCCCTTAAGCCACACCCTTTTACCATTCCAGAATGTCATGTTACATCCTTCGTTTCATTCGCCTAGCCCACATGTTATCGTCCGTGTTCCATGTTTTAGACCTACCTAAACGAAAGGACATCCTGTAGAGAGAGAAGAGGTTCGTCCTACTCCCAAATAGGCAGATTGCACGAGTCATTTTTTTCTGGTAATGCACTTAACACCTAGCTATAATACGAGGGAAGCACAAACGGGACTCGAGCCACTTCCCGGTTGACTGGGAACTCCCGGATTTGGGTTGGAGTCTGTCCAGTTGTAGTCGTAACAATATTTTTGGTACCTTGAAGTGTCGGGACGCTTTCAGACACGAAAAGAGGGGTGTGAGCGCACTTTAACGTTTTGACGTCAACACTGAATATGTCAGTAGATTCCTGTTCAGTAGAGAAGTTCCCTCCACCCACCAGTAAGTATAACTGGCAGATGGGCTTCCTCGGAAAGTTTTATTGTTCGAGCTGGAGCATTAAACGGGACATGACCATCCAGAAACAACTATGGACCTCTTTTTAAAATAGGGGTGGGCGAAACTGGTTTTTATAATAACCGAAAACCGGTTTTTAGAAAAACGAAAGCCTCAGCTCTTTTTCCCAAAACCGGTTCGATTTTTTCCACAGTAATCGTTTCCCGTTTTTCCCAAACGTTTCGGGATTTTACTGAAACCATATTTTCGTTCAAAGCCGGTATCTGTTCTTGTCCTTGTAGTACTCATTTACAAACAAATTAACGAAAAAAGAAAGAAAATGATAGAAAACCGAACTGGATTTACAAGCGAAATCATGATAGAAAAACCAAATCGGTTTTTGTGAAACTGAAATCGGTTTGATACAAAACCGAACCGGTTTTTTAAAAAAAGTCTTTTTCGACGTTTAAAAAACGGTTTGTGTTTTCTTTTAAAAGCCAGAAAACCAGTTCTTGTGCTCACCGAAAGTTTTAAAGGGGTAAGGTACTAGTCTATAAAAACGGCACCTGTCCAGCCTATCAAGATAAAGATGCCACTGTATTATGCCCCTATAATAGATTATACTAAATAATGTCCAAAGGAAACGGTTGTCCCAGAACTTTATACCCCTCTCACCACTTTCCAGTAAAGTGCCTCAGTATCTGTAGAAGTTTATTTGCCTACAGATTTACATCTCGAAGTAAACTGTGTGTCCTTTATGTTCAAATAGCGAATACATATGCATTTTGTGCCCTTGATCTTTAATTCGATCGCTGTTGGAAATAGTGAGCCATGGATAGAAAATTCTAGGAACTGTCTGGACCTTATTTTAAGTACTAGATGTCATCTCGTGTATCCTATGTGTTGGGATTGGAATTAAACTCCAATGAATGTAAATAAATCAATGGCGTCTCTTGAGGGAAGTAAAATTGGTATATGTATTGGTTGGTGATCTCCGTCAAATTTTCAACATAGATGAGGTTCGAGCCTGGGATGGTTTTTATCATTTTACTCTAACGATGCATTTTAGGGGAGGGGGAAGTATTTTAAAATGATCGAAAATGACCGATATTAGTGTGGAATCCATATTTTTCGGGGTCACTGAGACGAACAGCGATACATCCGATGCTTTTAAATCCAAATTCAGCCCTACAACTTAGGAGTGGAGGAGGATTATATGTATATAAAAATGATCGAAAATGACCGTTAGTAGTGACGAATTCAAAGTTTTCGGGGTCGCTGAGACGAACAGTGGCACTTCTGACGCCGTTTAAATCCAAATTCAGCTCCGAACCTTGGCTGAGGGAAGGGGAGATATATAAAAATGACCGGTACGCCTATTAATGTCGAATCCATAGTTTTTGGGGTCGCTGAACAGTGATACTTTCGATGCATCTTAAATCCAAATTCACCTCTTTATGTTCAAAATGAAACGTATTCTCCTAGTACAAAGAACGGATATTCTAACAGTTACTGCATATAGCATTCTGAAATAATATGAAGTTTTGCTCCTTGAGGTTATGGCGATGAAATTTAAATTTGTGTCAATGAGACTTTCCTCATGAGCCCCCATTGAAATCAGTTTAGTTGTAGACTAGTAGTTGTGAACATACTATACTTTGTGAAACGTTATTCGTTGGACGCCTTTTGTGGTGGACAAACACCGTGTGCGTGGGTTTTCTCGGGGTTCTCCCGTTTCCTCCCACTTTCTTCATTCCACCATTTCATTCATCACTCATCATCACCGTCTCCATTAGCCTAACCGGCATAACCGTGGGACGTAAAACTCAAAGATTTCATTTCATTTTTTTCGTTGGACGCCTATCCGGCCAGCCAATATAATAAAGATTTGTTTCCCCTCCTTTTTTTAAAGCTTATTTCGTCTGTTAAGTGAAATTAAAAAAGAGAATTCTTAAAAGAAAAAAAAGTTTCCATTGCATGTCAGAACTACGTCTCTTCTCTGTCCCACGTGATGCGAACTGTTCTTTGCGTGACCTCTTACACCCTCCTTTCTGCTCTCTTCTCAGACGAGAAAAGAGAAAAAAACCTGTTGCTTTCCACATCAAAAATAATAAACGAATAGACGAGGAGGTGCTATATATACAGGGTGTTGCGAAAAATTCCAAATTACATATGTAGAATCACAATATCGTTGTAAGATAAAGAGATAGTACTTTCATCTTGATGACACATAAGATAAAGAGATAATACTTTCATTTTGATGACACACCTTAATGGTGTTGGATTCCTTCTCATCTTTTTTTCTTTAGTTGATTGGTGAATATGAAGAATTATTTATCTAAGGATGCGCACGAGACGAGTCGAGACAGGATTTTTCCAATGGAGAAATATACATTTTTCGAGTCGAGACATCACTTTTACAGCACATTTTCGAGACGAGACAACTACAAATCTTGTCTCGTGCGCATCCTTATATTTATCTATTCTTCAATTTTCATGATTTAATGTGACTAATTTGCTCTTTAAGTCTATTTAAATGGCCTTTATCTAGTTAAATGAACATGGGCGGCGCCAGAAATGAAGTATGATGCCCAAAATTGGGCTAATTCATTAATTTGCTTGTCCATCATACTTTATATTAGACACTTAGGATCAATTTCGTCTGAATACCTTAGCCAGTTTCTTTTTCTTTCTGTAGTTGTGTGCATTATTATCTCTCCTATCATTATTATTCTTAATACTGTCTCTCTTACAGCAAAAAATGATGGTGTTAAAAACAACTTAATTTTAACACCGGCCATAAGTTCCATCCAGACGCGCACCAGGAAATCTACATATTAATAGCGGTGTCTTTGAACAAAAAACTTTAGATCCAAAGTGAAAGTGACTATGTTTGTGACTCTTAATTTGTTGAACCACCCGACCGATCTCGATCAAATTTTTGACTGAGATGCAGTTCTGGCCTGAGAGTGTTTTTTTTTTTAGCTATTCACTTTGACGGTAGAACTTAGGGGAGGGGGAGGAGAGGAATTATAAAAATATAAATAAAACTTAATAACTCTTGAACCAGACGAGCTATCTTGATCAAATTTTCAACATAGATGACGTTCCTGCCTGGGATGGATTTTACCATTTCACTTTGATGCAACAACATAGGGGTTGGGGAGGAGGGGTAGATATACAAAAATAAATAAATATAAAAATAAAAGTGACCACGTTCGTGAGTTGATAACTCTTGAACCACCCGATCGATCTCGATCAAATTTTCAACATAGATGACATTCGAGCCTGGAAAGTTTATATATATTCACTTTGACGGTAGAATCTATGGGACCACCCAACCTATCTCGATCAAATTTTCAACATACATAGCATTCGGGCCTGGGATAGTTTTTATTATACCGTGCACCGCAACATGGGGAGGGAGAGAGAGATATATAAAAATCACCGAAAGAGACCAATATCAAAGAGCGCTTCAGTACCGGTAATAAAAAATCGAAACATATTACTATTTTTCCTTAATTTAACCCAGCGAAATCGGGGTGTGTCTTAGATTCGAGGACGTCTTAAATTCAAGTGATTATCGAGAAATAGTTATTAAAGTAGTTATTAAAACTACTTTGCAAGCCATAAATATTTTTAATTTTGTATCATATTCAATCATTCAGACAACAATAGTGTCCTGCGCTTGCGCAGGACGTGCTAGTTTTTATTATTAGTGTCCAATACTATAAGGCATTACGTCGATCTATATTATTGAGCTGGTGTTATTCTACACGCGAAAAGATGATAAGAAATTATAAAGTTCTGCAACCTATATTCTTCTTAAAAATGATGGAACTAGAATGTTTTTATAAGAAAAGAAAGTTACAGATGAAGTCAAGGGCGCCCATGTTATGGTTTCCAAGGGGGGGAGCAAGAAAAAGCGACATTTCAAATATAGTTTGAAATTTTGCTGTAACTATTCTAAAAATTCTATTGGGTTTTCGATATTCCAAAGTACAATTTCCTCTAGGGGGCGAGCGCCCCACCTTGCCCCCCTTGATGGGCGCCCTTGGATGAAGTAAAGATTAAATCCTATACCCAGGGGTAAAAGTGAACCTGAAAAGGTAGGGGGACGGTAGGTAGCGGCATGACGTCACACAGGCCCCATGCCTATGTTTGCCTATTGTATTTTTTTAGGAGCTGGGGGGATGTCGTACTTTTACCCCTGCCTATACCAATACCAATCATTTCCTTGCTAGTTTTATTAAGAAAGGGTACAAATGTGTCGAGATATGAAGTTCTGTGGGGGGGGGGTCCGGATCCCTGGACCCCTCGCGTGTCTGTACTCCTAATCCCAGCATGACTACCGCTTTAGCATTCTATTAAGAGACCATTGTTTACTTTCAGCCATCCAATGAAAGTTCTTTAATTATTTTCGGTGTTACTGCTAACACAAGCCTGATGATACCGATTTGGCACAGAGACAGTGTTGAGCGGTGTGAAGATAACACCAGGCGGTGTTACAGAACTAGGTGAATGAACGGAAGAACGTGGAAATAAGAGCATCACCACTGTGATCTTTGTATGTATTCTATTTGTTACTAGTAACATTCAGCGAGAATTCTGAACACAGGCCATTGGGACACAAATGTTCATAACTGTATGTATTATTCGTCACTGGTCAGCAAAACCTTTCATTTGCTAAGAACAATGATTTAGCAAGGTATTCTTCTACCTGCCACAGTCAGTTCAAAATCTTGAGTATCATGTAGAACACCTAGACCTATATTGTAATAATAAGCGTACATACTGCTTTCCAAGAATATAAAAAGAAATTCCAAGGATATAATATATTCCAAGGAAATCATATATTAGTTAAAATTATTTAACACCTAGTAACTTGCATTGGTAATTTGTAGTAGATCTTATTTTTCGCAAAACTTTACGCAGTATATTTGATATTTATACCAAGTAATGGACAACGTACAACAAGTACCGAGTAATCTTCCACGGAAATAGTTTTGTGAACATATTAATTTTATGACAGTTACGTCAATAGAAGTGCTACCATCTGTTGTTCTTGTTCACTGTCGTTGTCCACTATATTTCGTTCTTCATAATCACTTATAAATAATTTATGCCACATTTTGTTATCTGTAAAAGTCATGACTATGTAATATGAAGTAAAGATTTTTAAAAAATAGTTGTTGGAAAATGTATATAATACCAATGGTGTGTTAACAAAATGACTTTTCACCATGTCAGGTAGTTGTTATAACCACTACCATTTTAACACTTTTCTTGGATGGAGTTGCAGGAGCACGAGGCTTGTGTCAAAATATAACGCAAGTCGGGTGATACGGAACCACTGTGTTGAATTGACACTGACTTTTTTTTTTTAACTGTGTGGGCTTTCCATTTGCCATGCCTAATTTTTTTCCCATTCATCTTCACTCTCACATTCCAAATACCTCTTAGCTTTTTCGTCGCTTTTGCGTAGTCTATTTGTCTGTTTTGTAGAATGCAATGCTCCATGTGAAGCGTTTTATAGAGATCTTTCATGGCTATATGTTAGTATATTTGTCTTCGATTCACAGTGGTAGCGCATATGTTGTGGATCATCCGTAAAACTGTAGATCCGCGTCTTATTTAACATCGGTACTGAAAAGATACGTTGAACTGCAAATGTAGCAACTAAGGGAGCGATGAGTTCTTCGAAGAGAATACACATAATATATTTTTCGTCTTCGTAACAGTGTTCGTAGGTTTTTGTAAGAAAATTTCCCTCAAATTACTCAAAAAATTTCCCTTTTCTTATCAAATTTTCCCTAGTTTGTTGAGCATCCAATTCTTACGACAGAAGTTATATAATAAGATTAATTTAGCTGAATTAAAGGAAATGCCAACCACATTTGTTTTACTTATTTGCTTTTTCTTTCTGTATTTTTTTAAAACTTCAACATTTTCCTACAAAACAATACACACAAATACACTCAGCCAACACAGGGTCCAAATTATGCTGCTTTGAACACTACAAACACACAAACTATTGCGATTGTATTGTTTATTTCTGAAAACAAAGAAAAATTTATGCATTTATATTGGTCAATCAATTAACACAAGAATTTCCCTGGATTTTCAGCGTTTTATCGAAAAATTCCCTTTTTTTCCTTTTTGATAAATTTACCTATGAATTTACCCTAGATTAGGGAAATTTCCCTTAAACTACGAACACTGCTTCGTAAATGCTTCTTTCGCTATTCATGTGTTCATTGCCTTTATTTCAATGTTCTTTATAGGAAACATTGGGGTACTGTATATAAAAATATTAATTTTGATTTTCTGATCATCAGCGATTTCTTCCTTTTATAATGTCACTTCGTTTAAGAACTGTTCTCCAGAAACGTTACAAAATTAGCTCTTTCATTATGTTTGTCCACTTTTTCTTTCTCTCATCTCATGAATACAGTTATTCTCACGAAGCCTTGAGCTCATCTGAAAAAATTACCTGTACCCTAGCGACATCGCTTGGCACCACTCAGAATGTAGCGTCACTAGCGACAACTATTAGTCTGACTGCACGCTATTGGGAATTAGTGTAGCTGAAAGACTGACGCATCTTGCGTTTATAATATAGATTTAAGGATATATAAATATTTTCGCCTAAATGTTTATGCAATCCGTAAATCTCAAGTGTTTTGCTGGTTTGCATATTAACATTACTCACAGGCTGATATTATTATTATTATTATTATTATTATTATTATTATTATTATTATTATTATTATTATTATTATTATTATTATTATTATTATTATTATTATTATTATATTTGCCAATAGGCCTCATCTTATAACATCTACCGATTGACTGTAGGAAATTGACCTGTTGGACAATTCAATCATATTTACTGTTCCCTGAGCAGTTATAATAGAGTCGACCATATTTAAATACAAAAGGAGACTTGAACATTATCATTTTTCACCGCCCATGGGCGTCGCGTTCTTTAAAAAAATGTTTTGTTACCAGAAGAATATTAGCTAAAAACTTAACACGATATTTGTATTATCATCTAGGATAGAACCAGATTCTGTTGATTCTCTGAGTGTAAAGGATTTTCCTATCAACACATTTCTACATTATGTCAAACCAATGTTTCCTCTTTATAAGGGCCGCTGTGGATCAGTGGTAGAGCGCGCCCTTGGTGTGTGAGGTCCCAGATTCGATCCCAGCTCGCGCCAAGTGGACTTCGTAGTTTACGTGAATTTTCTCGGGTTCTTCCGTTTCCTCCCACATTCTCCGCTCCACCATTTTTATTCATTCTTATCAACATCGTCTCCCGTAGCCACAGTGCATAATGGAGTGGGACTTTGAACTGCAAACTTCATCTCATTTGTTTCTCTTTACTTTACTTCCTCCTTGATCATTAAAGATGCACGGTAGCTCAGTGGTAGAACACTTATCTCTGGTGCAGAGGAGAGGTGAAGAGGAACAGTGATCAGAAGAAAACCCTCAGTGACAGCTTCCGCCGATTAAGAAGATTGTTACTCAGAATCGTCTTGCGACTGCGACAAAAGTGACGAAGGAATTTAAGCAGCAATTCTCACAGCCTGTGTCGAAAACCACAGTTCGCCGTGAGCTGCATGACATTGGCTTATGAGATATGTGGCGCAAACTCTTGATAAGGGACCATAACGATTTAGCACAATGCCAATGATGCCGTGAACTTTTAACATAGACCACTGATGGCTAGAAAGGTGCAAATGGCGGATGAGTCATCGGTCACCTTATATAAAACCACAAACTATGTTTATGTATGATCGACGCCCAACGAAGCGTATGATTCACAATATATCCTACCAACTGTGAAACACAGCAGTGGCTCTGTGATGCTGTGAGCCACAATATCATGGTTTTCAATAATCCTGTGCTAACGCTTACCGGTTGCGTCACTTCCGTGATTATGTCGCCATTTTATGGTACTATATGCATCCAATGAACCAAATGTTATTTCCGGGTAATGACGTCATGTTTCAGCATGATAATGCGCCCATTCACACAGCTAGAACTCTGTATTATGGCGTGGTTTGAGGAATATCAGGATGCAGTTGAATACTTCCCCTGTCCAGCCCAGTCTCTTGATCTGAATCTAATTGAATATCTGTGGTCCGTTTTGAAGACACGAATACGGCTGAGATTTCTGTCTTCATCCTGTCTCACGGAATTGAGTGGTTGATGCATTGAGCGCGAAGTGATATAATATTCCGCTTGCTATCATTCACGGCCTGTATTACTCCGTTTCATGTCGTATTTGAGCTGTTCTGAAGGGGAAAGGGGGTCTACGCAATTAATCCATTAAACAAGTTCAATTATTTCAAGTATTACTATTAAATTGATAAATATACTCTATGTATGCTATGCAAGTCACGGTCTATCTTAATACCAAATTTGGTTTCGATTAAATGAGTTCTGTAGTTCGTGTACGATGTATACCAGAGGCTTCTCCCCTGTTTGAAACGTGAACCTACAGCTTAACGTGGAACCTGAACTACATAAGCTTCCAGTGGGAATCGAACCCGGGTTTCCACGCCGAATACGCACGCACTGACCGCGTAGCCACAAGAGTATTCTCTAACCTTTTCTTATAGACCAGAAATTTGGATGCTCTGCTTATGACGTCATAATTCTTAAATACCCAAATTTATACACTATGTGTAAAGTCTGAAAAGTCTTGAAAACAATTTAGTATATCATGCAATAGCATTTTGCAGTTATTACCTGACTCAGTGTCTAAATTTTTGGTGTTCACTGTCTTTATTTAGTCTGTTTGTTCATGATTTAAAGATGAAAGCAACTGTTTTCCCAGGAAAAGGAAGCAAGGTAGATTGGTTGACCCATTCAGCCCTATTACCAATGCCCATTTTAACATTCTAGAAAAGTGTCTATAGGGATCGTAGAGAAAAGTTCTGAAGTAGAGAAAAAAATCAAAGCTGAGTGAGAGAGGGTCATTGTAATGGCTAT
The DNA here is from genome assembly GCF_964235325.1 of Thermobia domestica. Lineage (NCBI taxonomy): Eukaryota > Metazoa > Arthropoda > Insecta > Zygentoma > Lepismatidae > Thermobia > Thermobia domestica. The sequence goes on along the minus strand of NC_137457.1, from coordinate 297,494,952 downwards.
ATCAGGTCAAATCAGATCTCTTGGTTGATTCTTCTTATCGCATTCAGTTCTCCACTGCTATCAGAGATGTAATAAGTTCAAGGTCTTGGGGGACTCCTATTCTATGTGCGGAAAGAAGTGTTACGTTGAATCTAACTGGATAAGCAAGCAGAGATGGAATTGAACGCAATATGTCAAGGAGGTACGAGATGATGCTTGGGAAGGCGTGGCTCTGTACTTTGTAGGTTGAGAGCGAGTATGTGTTAGGGTGCAGTGGCAAATGCTAGGCTCGCTAGCTCGCTGCCTGGAGAGATCTTTCCCGGACGCACAGATCGATTGGGGAGCCTGATGCGTTGCTATGACAACGGGATACCGCAGTGCATGGTTCCAAGAAAGGTATCCTTCCGCCAACGGAGGAGTAGCAAATGGTCCAGCCGAGATGTCTGATATTTATAGCCAGTATGTAACATCACTGTGTTTCTAGTACACCGATCACACGGGCAGCATCATTAAGTCTTCATCTAAAAAGATGTGTTGAAATAAGAGGTTTTCTTACGTTATAACCGCTAAATATGAGTCCATGTCTATAATAATAAATAATTATAAACGATGGTATCTGTACTTAGGGATAGTTTCCAATTTATGCACCCATGGGTACAATAAAATCTTTTTCTCCGTTACAAGTATAGAAAGATACTACAGACTGCTAATACTAAAATAACGTTTGACGTTAAAATAATGTCCAAAGATGTTGCATAGGAATCTGTTATCTTCATTATTATTATAGAACTTAACTAAATGATATGGATGGGTGTAAATGCTCATGCAGAGTTTCCAAGAGCATGGACAAAAATTATTTCTTTTTAAACCTGAAATATGATGCTTTGCAATAATCATGCCGTCTATTAACACGAGACTAACCCTTATACTACCTAGCTTTTTTTTTAGGTAAATTTTAGATTTTCAGTCAAGCAGATACTGCTTAGTTACTATTTACCATAGAATCATGGTTCATACCTAGTTTTTTTTTTTTTTTTTTTTAACAATAGAGCACCTCTCCAACGGCACCACTCACTTGTCCGTATCATGCACTTGAACGGGACACATCCGGGAAAACTGGGAGTTTTTCGGAAATAACTTTTTTCAAAAATTTTGCGCCCCTCTGGCCCGAGTCTGAGTTGATGTAGGGATCTCAAAATCACTGGAAAAATACGTAATTACGTGCACAATACGTGTGGCAAATTTCAGTGTGATATCTTGAAAAGTAAGGGCGGGATTTTTTTGGTGAAAATCTCAAGGTGACCTATCTTTTATATCTATCTATCTATATCTATATCTATATCTATATATCTATATCTAGGCGATGATATAGATACCATATCATATATATACAAGGCGATGTAAAAATTTCGTAAAACAAGACAGTTTGTCCCTGGATCATGATTCATACCTCATTCTCTTCAGAATAGACCAACCTTTCAAAGGGTCTCACCCACATCATAAGCCAGAAACGGGAAATTAGGGAAAATCCGGAGAATTTTCCGAAGAAATCCCCTTTCGAAAGCTTTGAGCCCTCAGGTACGGGCCCGGCTTGACATAGAGATTTCAGAAAAAATTAGTAAATCGTTAGAGGTGTACCCAATATGTATTCAAAATTTCAATATGATATCTTGAAAGCTAAGGACGACAAAAATTTTTGAAAATTGCCTCAAGAAAAAAAGTGTGATGTCATACCTCCCCCGCCTCATTTGGCGTCACCAAGTTAACCATCTGGTTCCAAAACACATATGGAGTGTTTTTTGGTCCATGTCTGACTTGACCAATTAAAAAAGTCTTAAATACCTGTTATAAGACCTAAATAAGCGGTTAAAGACACCACTGCTCTATGGTACGAAAACGTACCATGAATTATATAAGAGCTAATACTGAAGTATATACCCTTAAAGAAGCTCTTTATTGTAAGTGCATAAATATGGTTAATGATAGTACGTAGTATGGTTAATGAGATAAGCCCAAAATTATGATTAGCACTTACACTTTAATTTCGGGTTAACTAAAATATCAGTCGACAGATCACATTGATTTTAACAAAAGATATGTTTAAGGTGCTAAGGGTATACCTGATACATAGTTTCCGATAAAATCGACAAAAACTGCCACTTAAATGCATCTTATTTGTTGTCAATAATAATCGATACATTTTCTGGAAGAGATTTATGTACTTTGCACCAGGCAAACCAAAAAGTTAGTGCGGTTTTTACACCTGCCGCTATTATTTGTGGGGTAGTAATCATTTCTGCCGCCAGGGGTACCTGTATGTGATCGTTTCTGAAAGCCGAGTTCTTGGCACGTCGGCTAACGTAGATAACAAGTCGCATTCGACAGTTCGAGATCAAGTATTCGCAGTGAACCATGTCTGTGTCGAACGCAGTAATTAGGGCTTGTTTACTGTATGAGTTCAAATTGGGCATAAAAGGTGCGGAAGCAGCAAGAAAAGTATGTACAGCGTTTGAAGAAGGTACAATTAGTGAACGGACAGCTGAAAAGTGGTTTCAGACCTTTTCGACCGGCAATGAGACATTTGAATACAAACCTCGATCGGGCAGACCAAAATCTCTCGATTTGAACTAACTCAAGGCAGCAATTGTAAAGGATTCAAGTCAAACGTGTCAAGAACTCGCTCAACGATTTGGGGTAAGCGATGAAACCATTCGTGTGCACTTGCATGAGCTTGGAAAATCGTGGAAACTGAGTAAGTGGGTCTCTCACGTGCTGACTGCTGCAAACCGTCTCCAACGACAGAATGTTTGCTCTTCCTTACTGACTGGGAACAACTGTGCAATTTTGGACCGCATTTTGACGTATGATGAAAAGTGGATAATGTACGATAACAAAAATAAAACGCTCGTACCAATGGCTATCGGAAGCACAACCGACAATTCAAAACTCGGGAAAAGGTTGAAAACGCGGTGGCGCAGTTTTTGGAGTCCCAACACAAAGATTTCTTCAAAAATGGCATCTACAGGCTTGTAAAACGATGGGAGAAGGATGTAGAAGCGGATGGTGGATATTTTGCAGAATAAACATAAGGTAAACGCATATTTTGGAACTTTCCTTTTTTTGTACTGAAACCGCACGGACTTTCTTGGTTATCTGTATATGTATTAATTTTAGACAATTTTAGACATTATTAAGAAGAGAAGGAGAAACTGCTTGAGACATTGTCTAAGAAGAAACTATCATGAGGGACGTGCTAGAAGATATGGTGGCAGGAAAGAGAGGGAGGGGGCGAAGGAGGCTACAATTAATGGACGATATATCAAAACAGAAAAATCGTATATGAAGACGAAGAGATTAGCAAAAAGCCGTGGACCATTGAAGCTTCTCAGTTGCGGCAAGTTACCTTACAACAATGGCAGAATATTTATGATGATGATAATGATAATACATATTTAAAAAACAATGTTATCTTTAGCTTGGATTTTCCCTTAACAGTGACAGATTACACTTCTAGCAGTGACACGTTATTTGATAAGGAAAACAGGAACTTTCTCAACATTTAAATTTTAAGGGTCTTCACTACAGTTAAATTAAACTACCGCTAATTTTAGAGTTTTTCTATAATATCTTCAAAATAAATAAAAATATTCGAAAAGCAGAAACGTAGTGAACTAGACAATACGATTTTGCATGTGATACCATTATCACAACTCATCTATCTGCTTTCAATTCGCAACTGTAGACAGATTTAGCATTTTTTTGCAGGTTCTGTAAATAGCGGCATACCATAAGCAAATAGGTGAATTGTGTTAAATTTATCACATGCAAAATCGTGTTGTCCAGTTCACTACGTTTCTACTTTTCGAATATTTTTATTTGTTTTGAAGATATTACAGAAAAACTCTAAAATTAGCGGTAGTTTAATTTCGCTGTAGTGAAGACCCTTAACATATTTTTCTGTAATTAATGCCAATGCCTACACGTGACTTTTTACTTGAGCAAACTTATCACATCACCAAAGTCCAGTTTTATTATTATTAAAGTCCTTGTGACTTAGTAGTAATACAGCAAATACTATATTAAACGCTTTTGTATAATAGACCACGTTGAAGTTTCTCACCTTTAAGAAAGTTAAAAAGAAACAATAAAACTCTTTGTTAAACAATTAGTGACAAAGGTACACAAATTAATTTCAATGTAGTTGTCACATTACTGTATCGTTCTTGGTATATGTATATCGGGTGTTCTTAAAATGGTGCCCACGGACTACGGAGCACTATTCTACAAGTCAAAATAAAGAGAAATATATAACTTATTTACAATTGTATATCTTTTGGGTCTTCGTCTGGAAACGCGAATTGCACAATGTGGCAACGTCGCAGATAATGAACCATGGAGTAAATCTACCAACCCATCATATAGTTACATTGATTTTTTCCACAAGTCGGTAGACATTGATACTAGCACCATCTGTTAGCGTAACAATCAATGTTACTAGTTGATGGATTCGTAGAACAATGCTAATGGTTTCAATTTAAGGTTCGACATTGCCACGTAGTGAATTGTTTTATTCCCCATAGCGGCTGAAAGAGGCCCCGGATGGTATACCATTATAAAGCATTTTCACTTTATTTTGACCTGTAGAACAGCGCTCTCTGTTGTGTCATTTTTAAAACACCCTGTATTAACTACAACACAGGATCTTTGGTACTGAAATAACATGCTAAAGTGGTGGTCATGATTTGTTAGAACCAAAAACCAATGACCAGTGTTAAAATTGAATTTTGTTAACGCTATAAGTTTTTGCTATGTACTATAAGTAAAATAAGGAGTTTGTAACAACATAACATAATACTTCTAAGCATATATTTATAACTTTGGGGGTTTAGCAATCCTCGGGCATTACTTTTCCTGTCAAGTTATCATTACATCAGTTAACTGACCTCAGTGGCGTATTTACGATTTTGTTTCGAGGAGGGCTTTGCTAACTTTCTGGGGGGGGGGGCTTTGCTGAAAATTTAAAAATTCTGCAAGATATTTGATATACTTTACTATAGTAAGTAAGATTTCGGGGGGGCTAAGCCCGGAAGCTCCCCCTAAATACGCCACTGACTGACCTAAACACTGTCTTTGAATCCCAATGGTAAGTGACAGAGCGCTTTAAACTAATATAACTGTTTTTCTTTTTTGTAAAATTGGAAAGTTTCATACTAATATTAACACCTTTGATCCCGATTATATACCAAATGAATACTAAGAACATTGTTTATCGAAAAACTTCGGAATAATGCTAATCCTTTATGTAGCTAGTTCGTGCGACGTACACAGTAAAATATGGTTGTGTTAATTCAACAGAATGGCACTGTGTTGCCCTATTAAATTTTCACACATACTGGGTGCCATTTCAACTCCATCAGATTTTGGAGTAAATTGTTAAACTGGTAGCTGTTAAATCAACTATCTGACTGACATGGTTTTTATGTATTAAAATGCACCGAAAATAAATGAACAAACATCAATGAAAGATGGCAGGAAAATGCATTATATTCATATAAATTGTTTCAGAAAATGCATACACTCGTTAAGCTATTTATATAAAAGACTACAGACAATATAGCACATTGTTCGTTACTCAGTATAATGTCAAATACATCCCGTAAAACTTCGTTCATAGCTAAAAATAACAAGTACCAGTTGCATGTGTACACCACGTGAATTTGTTTGGTTGGTATGAAGTGGTATTTTTGACGCTGAAATGATTGCAGAAAACCGCTTCACGGTTTCTAATACCATTTTTACTCTACAGCGATCAGCGTTAAAACCGCAAGTGGTTTTCCTAACTTTTAACTATCCTGGGAAGTATTTTGTCTCCCGAACGGACACATGTACAAGCAAAGTAAATATATAAAGGAGTTTTGGTAAACCGAACTTCTTAAAAACTGTTATAAATTCTGAACGTCAGTTACTTAGATATTTGTGATATCCGTGGAAAGCAATGTAGAAGTTAAAAATTACAGTACAACTGTATCTATCTATCCTACGAAAGGTATAACGTCATTGGCTTCCTGCGTAAAAGTTGTAGTGACGTTTATGGGGAGTGGCTCACTGAGCTCAGTAGACGGTTGGTGGTGATTGGCTACCCTCTTACCACACCCCCTAGTGATGAGCAGATCCAAGTACGGGATGCAACAACGTTATATCTTCTGGACTATAATGGACAGCTGAAATACTTCGCTAAGTCATTGTTCTTAGCAAATCAAAGATTTGAATGATCGCTGATAAATAATCGCTTACATTCATAATGCGACCTGAGATATTATTAACAATACAAGATATAGACCATATATATTCAAGGATTACTGTTGTACTGTTCGTATTTCCACGTTCTTTCGTTTAATCATTTAGTTGTTTAACATCGTGGCGGGGTTATTTTCACACCGTCTCTGTTTCAAATCGGTACGGTAACACCCGGTCTGTGTTTACCGCAACATCGGTCCGCTGGGGGCCTCACTCCATATCCCTCTTCGGAAAATTTGCAGATCGCAATAAAAAAAAAACAATTATGAATTCTATGCTGATTTTATTATCGAAAAATTAAAATACAAATTTTGTGTTGCATTGGCGCAAAACGGTACGAAATGAAGTCCTTGGTGTTGAAATAATATGCTAGATTGATAGTCAGGCTGGGACAACTCACTTCTACTAAAATTGAGTTGTATTAAGACATCATTTTCTGCTGTGTAACATTAGAATACGAAGGATGTTACATAAAACGAAAAGAGCAGTTTTTTTTTTTGTGCTCAGTAAAATAATGATCATTTTATCAACAATTTTTAGTGTAAAAATTGAAATGAAATCTTTCAGTTTAACGTACCACGATTATAATCTTTAGGGCAAGGAGAGACAGATGATTAAGACAAGTGAATGATGGTAGGAGAATTAGTGGAATGAAAACGTGGAAGAAAACGCTGAGAAAACCCACGGACATCATGTTGTCCACCAGACTACAAACTTACTTGACCGGGTCTCAAGCGAAGAACCCCACGCAGCAGAGTTAAGTGCTCTACCACAGAGCGACTGTGCCCCCTCCCCCCTAATTTTTAATGTGAAAGTCCACTAAAATCTATATTTTTGCTCACCAAAGCGGCTGGCTCAGCTTCTAAAATCAAAATTACAAACATAATAAGAGAATTCTAATAAATAAACGGTAAGCATTTCAGTCTATGTGTCACGGTAATAATAATAATAAAATAATAATAATAATAATAATAATAATAATAATAATAATAATAATAATAATAATAATAATAATAATAATAATAATAATAATAATAAATTTGTTAAATATAGTCAACTACAGCTTCTAATTCTGCATGATTTTAACGTATAGTATAAATCAGGCCGAAGGTTCTTGCGCAACAGCTAGTAAATTATATAATTTCTATACAAAAAAGAAGTGTTTCTGACTGATTGATCAACGCCCGGTTCAAGCCGCTTAGTTGGAAACTTGAAATTTCTATGGTAGGTTTATATAGAATTTGTGACTTGAGCGAGGTACCATTGAGGTAAATATTTTGGAAATTCGACGAGTTAGGGATGGTGAAGACTAGAGACATTAAATTTGACATTTAGACTTCCCATTTAAAATTATTAGACACGTGTTTGAACGTTTTCTGACATTTGACCCTGAGGGAAAGGAAACAGGATGGGAAGAAAATGTGATGGGAATTACAATTATTAGAAGTTAATAGGATACACATATCTCGGAATCAGAGCTGCAGTGGCTCAGTGGTAGAACATTCACCTCTGGTACATGGGGTCGTCCTCGGTTCGATCCCACCGCGTGCCAAGCGAACAAACATCGTATGCGCGAATTTTCTCGGGGTTCTCCCGATTCCTCCCACTTTCTTCATTCCACCGTTTCATTTATTTCTCATCACCATCGTCTCCTTTAGGGTAGCCGGCATAATCGTGGGACGTAAAACTTAAAGATTTCATTTCGTATCGTATCTCGGAATCTGCAGGTGAAACCACTTAAGTTAGAAACTTGAAATTTGGACAGTGCATAGGATTCGTGACGTAAGGCACCAATAAGAAAGAGAAAGGACTTTTGAGAATTCGACATAGAAGGGGGAAATAGAATAGGGGTGACCATTACTATAATAAGATTCTAAATCTCGGATTGGGTTTATCGTCTCTTTACATATCTCAGAATCTCCTATGGTTAGAGGCATGGAAGGTCTCTTACGGTATTTGGACTTCTCATTTAAAATAATTAGACAGTTTCAGTGTTTTTTTATTATCTAGATTTGATATGATCTAGATGAATTAAAACAAAAGACCGTACTGCATTTCCGCCGTGCAGCTCGCTCCTCTTCCTCCCAGCGAATTCCACCTTTTTCCTAAGCTGAAAGAGTTTTCGGGCGGTAAACGTTTTGAATGTGATGAATAGTTAGAAAGTGCAGTGACCGACCAACTGGCTAATGAACTGGGGCAGAAGAATGTAACATGGGAATTCTAAAGCTCGTGAGATATATACGACAAATGTTCAAATAAAGGTGGTGATTATGTAGAGAAGTGAAGGACGCATCAAGTATGTAACAGAAATGTTTTCTCCAATAAATATTATTTTCCATTTTGAAAAATTAAATGGTTTTAATTTTCTGGATGACCCTCGTATTTTCTCCACGAATAGGTACTTTGATTTGAAATCATGAACAAATCTGCAGAAATTGCGCAGATTGTATTTATTACAAACGCACAGCCTTAGAGTAAAAATATTTAGAAAAAAAAATCTTGATCTGTCAAAACCTCTCTCCAACAGCAACTATTTCAAAATACAATTGTAAATTTAAAGAAGGCATTATTCCATTTCAAATTAAATCTAAATTCTAAAACAATCTGATCATTGTTGAAAAATCATTTTTTTTCTGGACTATGTCCACAAGACAATACCATAGAGCCCAGTTAGAATGGTTGCAGCGTACCGTATCGGAGAAAAAAAAAGTTTAATGTTATGATACTGTGAAATGAGTTTACTCAGTTACTGGACGAGAAAATATAAATACACATACAATATGAGACTCTAATAAAACTTTGCCGAGCCGGTATGAAAAACGAAGCTCGTAATAATAAAAGTATAAGCTGTAAAAATATGATATTATGGAACTCGTATGAAACAAACAAAAAAATCAAGCTAGATTATTTCTTTTTTAATTACCCAGTACTGAGTCTGTTTTTTTTTTGGGGGGGGGTAATAAAACACTTTTCTTTTCCCATGTGTAACTTATTTAAAGCTAAAAAGTTTAAACACTCGTGTCAACAGTTATTATACGATCATAGCTAAAAAAATAAATTCTCACTGAGAGGAATATTTCAGTTAATCTGTCAATGATAGTCAAAGATAGAAACCTAAGACTGTGGTTGTTAAAACGAAATCTCCGGTTATAATTTGGAGGAGTAACTTTATTTTATCTTTATAGGATACAAGGGACTTCTCAGTCAGTTTCTGAGCCAGCTGACATGCACATTCTTGACTAAACTTTGCCCTAAATATCATCAAAACTCAATGAATGTTAAGTATTCTGTCCTTCGGCAGGTCCTGGGACTTTCAAGCTTTTTTTTCTTTTAAGATTTGGGCGTGGAAATGTTTCTTCCACATTTCTCTATCTTCAGTTGCCTTTTTTAACTTCAAATATTTCCTTCTATTTTTCAATTCATCGATCAGCTGTATTCTTCTTCTTCCTATTCCTCCCTTTCCTTCTATCTTTCCGTCTGTGGCGGTATGAAGAAAGACAATTTCTTTGCAAGATGAGATCAATCCAATCGCCCTTTCTGCGAAGGATGATGGCTAAAAGCGTCCTCTTCTCTCCTATCTGTTTTAAAACATCTTCGTTTATTACGCTCTCTGTCCATTTTATCTTGTCCATCTTCCTCCAACACCACATTTCGAAGTTCTGTAAATATTTCTTCTCTCACTTCCGTAATGTCAATCACCATTGCAAACCTGAAAATTATGCATTCGACGCTAATCTCAATCATTTTATTTATTTTTTACCCCTTCGAACCCCCCTCGTTTTCCGCCGCCAATGTTGCTATACTTGGACTTGGACGTTATCGGGAGTGTCGGTACTCACATCAGCGAACCCCGAAAACAATGGATTGTACACTAATATAAGTTGTTTTTGATAATTTTACATGTCATTCCTCCCCAGCCCTATTAATTTCGTTTCCCCCAGATTGTAATATGTGTATGTCCTTAAAAATGAGTTTCATTTTCGTAACACGAGGAGCTTGCGAGGTACTCTATTTTTGGCATAAATTTTAAACCACTTCTTTCCCTTTTAACTCTCTTTCCCCTTAGGATACATATAAAAAAAATCCTAACTAGCCAACGACTTCTTCTAATCTCCAGTCTCTTCCATACATTTATACTTGAAAGTGTCAAACCAAAGCTCTGAATGTGTATACCTGTATACCGGACAAATGTACAGTATATAAGACACTAGTAGAAACCCCGTTCTTCGCACGGGGATAGGGATGCTCACGAGACGAGTCGAGACAGGATTTTCCTGATAAAATTCGAGTAGAGACACTGCTCTTCCAATAGAGAAATATACAGTTTTCGAGTCGAGACATCACTTTTACAGCACATTTTTGAGACGAGACAACCACAAATCTTGTCTCGTGCGCATCCCTACACGGGGAGAATAGGTTTCATTTTGGACATAAAATGCTGAATTTGGATTTAAACGACATCTGATATGTGTCAATGTTCGTCTGAGCGACCCCGAAAATTACGGATTCGTTGCGGGATTCGTTATATATATATATATATATATATATATATATCTTCTCTTTTAACCCCAAGTTGCGGGACTGAATTTGGATTTAAACGGGATCGGAAGAGTCATCTGAGCTACCCCGAAAATTGTGGATTCGGCACTAATATCGATCATTTTCGACCATTTTTAAATGTCCCCCCTCCCCTAAGTTGCAGCGTCAAAGTTAAACGATAAAATACATTCTAGACCAGAACTTTATCTATGTTGAAAATTTGATCGAGATCGGTCGAGTGGTTTCAAGAGTTATTAAGTTACGAAGACAGTCACTTAAGTGATGCGGAAAACTAAAAGGGGCCATTTGTCGGGAATTTGCAAAATGGAGTTATTGCCATCATTGAATAGATCTTAAAATTCTGAAAAAAAGGTATCTCTAGAGAAAAAAATATCTTAAAAATTGGATTTTTTTTTTATAAAATGACTAATCATAGCTAACGTAAAATTGTTGTTGTGGGAAAAACAAGGTAAAATTTTCCAAAATACAAGATCACTTTATTTATTGTCTTAAACTTCTTAAGGTTAGTTTAAAGGGACAAGTTTTGCCGATAGATGTCACTACAGTCTTCGTATCTGTCTCATGTATTTTTTACCTTTCACGAAAATTCACGATTTCTCTTACAAATTTCAAGCTAGAGATTTCAAATTTTTAGAGAAGGAACTTCATAACGTATCGAAAGCAACAATCCGTGCCGATTTTTTATTTAGAATTTTCTTCATTGTTGAAATCGCTTGTTTATTGAAAGGGATATCCAAACCTTTAACAATATAACTCTTCCAACAATGAAGGAAATTCAAAATAAGAAATCGGCACGGATTGTTGCCTTCGATAGGTTATGAAGTTCCTTCTGCGAAAGTTTGAAGTCTCTAGGTCGAAAATTGTAAGATAAATTGTAAAGTTTCGTGAAAGGTAAAAAAATACATGAGAGAGATACGAAGACTGTAATGACATCTATTGGCAAAACTTGTCAATTTAAACCAACCTTGAGAGATGTAACTTGTTTTAAAATATTCTTTAAAATATCCTTTACAAAATCCATTAACTTTGAAATAAAATAGACGTATTGATGTCAAAAATTGACTTCCTTCATTTATTTGGCTCTCCTGTAAAATTAATTTTCCCGACAAATGGCCCCTTTCAGTTTTCTGCATAACTATTTCTTGTCACTTTCTATTTTAGACATTAGATGTGAAAAGAGATAGTAAATATTTTGGTAGTTGTGGACTCCGTGAAACACAGGGATGTAATGGAAGGTATACGCTTGTATACGGCGTATACCCACCTCTAAATTTTGGAAACTATCGTATAGCCACCTAAAATTTAGAAAGTACGCGGATATACGCTTCATTCGATCAATAGTATACTCAACTTATTGGAACAAACAACCACTGCCTTTCATGCACGTTATTTCAAAACATATATATATATATATATCACTAAACAGCTGGTCCTCAGACTGTTGCCGCGAATGATGTCTAAATTCTTTTAAAATATTTATGTTTTCGGGGCGTGGGAATCAAATTTTCGGAGAATCTCTTCTGATATGGAAAACAGCGCTCTGAATATGCAGTGATATTTCCTCAAGATGTCTCACGCGTTGTCCCTACCTTCCAAATTCCAATTCAATTCAAAGTCTGTCAATTGGATAAAATTTGAGCAAGCTAATATGGGACGGAACCAGTTCCTTTTTTAATCGCGGAAGGAGGTTCCGAAAAAAATGTGGTCTTTACTTTAGAGTTAAGAGGAAATTAAATTAATATATTTGCGCCAAGAAATCGTTGGTCTCCATAAATATAACAAAACATATGACCTATCGTCAGTCTAGTGTGAAGTATTCACCGTCGTTCCCAATACCACCAAATACAACGGGAAACTTTGGATTAGTACTGCTTATTTGTAGCAGCAATTGACATCCAAGAAAGGAGCGATAGATTTCGATAAATACTCAGCAGCTAGTACTAGTAGTAGTTTTTCCTACTACTAAACAACCTACTACTAAACCTACTAAACAAAACAAAACAAACAAAGAGGAAGGGGTAAAAATAAACATTTCTCTTCGTTGTTCCATTTTCTTTCAGATAAAAAAGAAAATTGAAGAAAATTTGTTAACAGTAAGGAGTAGAAAATAAAAGTCAGGAAAGACTTATAGCATATGAGCATGTCATACCAATCTTGGATCATTTCGATACAGCCGTCACTTCGAAAATATTTGCTTAGTAGTGTTTAACCCTTTCGGGATTTATTGTACGAATCGGTACCATGGAATAGTGCTGTGTTTAAATGCTTACTAAGCTCATATAACACGTATTTAACCCGTATTTTCTTTTTTATTTGGTCAAGTCAAGCATGGACCAAAGAACACCCCAGATGCGTTTTGGAATCGCATGGTAAACTTGGCGGTGCCAAGTGGAGGTAGAAGGGTGTGACTTTTTTAAGGGAAATTAAAAGAAAAAAACCTTAGTTTTCAAAATATCAAGATTAAAATTTTGCATACGGATTGTGTGCATCTTTGAGTATTTCTCTCTCTCTCTCTCTCTCTCTCTCTTTTTTCATACCTACCTAATCCCGGTTCATTGACGAAATACTTTAGAAGGAGAACTTGTCTTTATCTATTTTTCCTTTTTTTCCAGGGCGCTTACGCCATTTTATACTGCATATCTAACAACAACAATAATAATAGAAATGATTTGGGAAGGTATCAGCAAGGGCCTGTTTAGTAGGTACTTTCCCGACATTTGCCTGGTAGGACTGAGGAAAACGACAGTCAGGATGGTTGGCAGCGGGAATCGAACCCACGACCTACCGAATGCGAAGCCACGCTCTACCACTTGAGCTACTTCTCTCCGAAAGACTGCCATTTATGATTTTTAAAAATCGCTCCTGACGGGAAACCTAAACCTCGAATCGAAAGAAATTATTGGACTAAAGCTTTAGATGGGTGTACCGATACTACCCGACTCTACCTTCGGCACTGGTATCAGGGCTTAATTCAACCATAAATTGGCCTCGGAAATGTTCTCCAAGGCGCCTATTTGCTGATTTGTCGAAGCGGCTCTTTTGAATCGCTTCTGATAAAAAAAAATAAAAATAAAAAAATCTAAAGGTTTAATTGAAAAAAAAGAAACTTATCAGACCAAGTTGCAAACACGAAAAATATTCGATCATAACGCCACCGCAGGCGTCATATGCTTAATTCGGTTTAAATTTGTCTTGAAATTGGCATATGCTTAATTTGTTTAAATTTGTTTTGAAATTTTCATAGACCCTATGTGACTTCCCTCAAGAACCGCCCCTTTATACGAATTTGTTGAAGTTTAGCGTCAGTTTTCAACACCACCTTGAGTGTATGAAATATTGTCCTGCATTTTAAGGTGGAGTCCCGGAACCATCGTAATGCATTAAAAGCAGCAAAAGAAAGCTTTGTATCTGAAGATCACGGCAAAAATTAGATTAGAACTTGTGTCAGTAGTATAATCTAAGTTTATTCTGCTTTTTCGAGACATCTAAAATTCTAAGTTCTAGGTGGGATAGTTCCTGAAAATGGCTTTTCTTAGTATTATTGTATTGTTTATTTGCTTATTCTTTATACTTAGCTATTAACGCTTCAAGTCGTTAATTATTTGCTCATTGGGACCTAGTTGTCATTGCTTTAATTGAATAGTTGAGTGACACAGTAGCCTAAGTACTAACAGCAACAAGGTTGGTATTAGTATTAATACGGATACTAATTTCGACATTATTGCTGTTGGTACTTAGGCTACTGGGTCATTCAATCTATCAATTCTAAAAGTATCATGCGACAACGAAACCAAAATTAACCTTTTTCTATTTTATGCAATACAATTATGATCCGACAGAAGAAAGCTAAATTCATTCTCCGAGTAAAAGAACAACAACTAAACACAATTTCGGAGAGAGAGAAAGAGAGAGGTTGTAAACTGCAGGACGGACAAACTACAGATTGAGGGCGATTAATCTCTTCTTGGTTATGGCCCTGATAATCACAGCAGCCAGTAGGCTGTGGTTCGCAACGATTTAAATGTTAAAATTCAAAATTTCAATCTTAAATTACTCCAAATGTACTCAACATTTTAATTAAAACGAGATATATGTATTTCTGTGTACATTAAATACATCCTTTGAAAGTGTCATAGTGATAGATAGGATCAAAGGAATGAGCAACGTGGCAGAAACAACATGGTCCAAGTCATTTTTTCCTTCTTACAGTTATCAGTTATACAGGTACAACCACATCTACAGCCTGGCCTACTTAACGTAGAGAGCTTCGGAAATTGTTCTCCAAAACATAGCTCTCCATTCAGACTTATCTTGTTACTTGATATACATATCTTGCTTGTTATGCAACCGATACGCGCAGAGCTAGTGTGAGTTGCCTATAAGCAAGGATATTTCATAACTTTCTTATGAACTTTGAACTTGAAATCTTAATAGTGCAAAGACTAATAGTATTGAAACACCCTATAGGGTTCTATACACACACACACACGCACACACACACACACACACACACACACACATATATATATATATATATATATATATATATATATATATATATATATATATATATATATATATATATAATGTGTGTGTGTGACAAGGGATGGAGCGTATACCCACCTAAAAAATTAGCATTACATCACTGGTGAAACATAATATAAAATTGGTGATATAAAACATGAATATCTTACGAACGGCTTGCAAAGAAATAAATGTAGAAAGTTAGAGAAACTGTACTTGCAGAAGCGACGAAGGTATACTTGTAAAATCTAGAGAGATGCAATACATGTGGGAGAGGCCGGAGATTTACAGACACATATAGTGGTAAAACTCCACATTGTCTTGAATTCGGCATGAACTAGAAGTGATGTACTCAATACCACACTTTGGCTACATTTACTCCTCAGGTTTTAATTTGACAGACGTTTGGGAGAATCCGCGAAAATTTTTGGGAACAAGAGTAGAGTGACCCACCTCACCAGAATCGTACCCGGCCACAGCTGGATCGGTTGGTAGATAGGTAACATGATTACTTAATGTCCACCACTTATGTACATTGTATCTCTACCACTTGGACTGTGACACACAATGTAAATTTATCCTCTTTAATTTGGCCCGTTAAATCCGGCAGCTACGTACGTTGTATCTAACCACTTTTACGGTAACACCAACGCTTTCAATGTTGTCCCTGGTAATATAAGTGAAATAAATAATTAAGGAAGAGCAACACCTTTGGTGTCCTGTTAATTCTGGAACAGCTGATATGTCCCTTCTTGCTTAAACTTGGGTTTAAATGTCATCGAGATTGTCACCAAACAGCTGAGCTATCCAAAAATCGTGGATTTGACGGTAATATGACAATTAGACTAAACTTGGACTTGAACGGAATCTGGTATACCACTATTCATCTCAGCAACACCAGAAACTATGGATTTGAAACTGATATCAGTCTGAAGCCCCCTCCTCACATAGCTACATGGTTGGCATACGGGCCTAGGTGCGGAAAGACTCGGGTTCAGTTTCCGGTTGCATTTCATACTGTTGGATCCTCTGTTAAGCTGTAGGTTCACGTCTCGTATAGCCATGCTCTTGCAAGGAACGCAAAACTCCAATCCATCAAAATTAATATCCCTGATATTTATTCTGTTCTTTTATACATACATTTTGATTTCCCCCAGTCGAAAATCGAACAAGCTGCTTCGTACGCGATTAAATCTGGTGAAGGTCTATCTGTGTACAAAATTTGGTGGCTCTGAGTCACTCCTGTCTATGCGAAAATCTGATGACAGACAAACATAGTCGGAAAATTTTCCGTTCTAAACAAATATCAGTGATCAAGTAACAATTCCTCATTAACCATAAAATTGATTAACTTCATGTATACAAATGTTAAAAGGTGGAAGATTGCTTAAAGAATCTGAAAATTTTCGTACTATGTAGGAACAAGTGAAACGATTTTTCATGAATCGAAAAATTTTCTGTCGTGTATGGAAAAATTGAAAACGTCGGAAAATTTCCATTGTTTTGAAGCAAAAAGTAAAACAACTTTTTGTGAATCGGAAAGTTTTATTATTCTGTAGAAACAAGTGAAAGGAGTTTTCATGAATCAGAAAATTTTCATTACGATGTAGAAATAAGTGGAAAAACTTTTCATAGCCCAGACAATTTTGAATATTATATATAGTGATGTTAGGTTGAAAATTTTCCACTATATTTAACTGCACATTGAGCTATAAAATTGAATTCCTGAAGAGGAAAGTTAGACAGCAACAAATTTTAATTTTCCAATTAGCTTTCTGGAACTGGAAAATTTTCTAATATTTCGAGTTTGCAAGTAAAAAATTACATACTGTTTCTCTGTGTGTGTGTGTGTGTGTCTATGTATGTAGGTAAGTGTGTGTGTGTGTAAAGTGCAGGGGACATAAATCGAGTTCGTAGAGTACAAATATATTGTTTAGAATGTAACAAGAAAGCGAAAAGAAACCTTTGTGAATTTACCAATTATTTCAAAAACAGAAAATTCCACTATTTTTTCAAATGTACGCCTGCCTATGTAATGAAACAACTACATAGGATAAAAGTTCCACTTCCTTATGAAGATTATTTTTGTAACAGAGAATAAGAAGAAATGTTTTGATTTTACTGTGTTTAAAGCAATGAGAAGAGTTCGTCTTACACGTAGTAAATTAACGAAATATGATTTTGTGAGATCAAAGGTGAATTCTGATGGAAGAATACATTGAAGTTTTTGAAATATTTTTGCAGAAATGAAGAATCGTTAGATTTTCACTTCATAAAACTTTTTCAGACAACATTCATTACAAATAAATTTTACAGCTAAACAACGATATAGCAATAAGTGGAGTATGTTTTTATGAATCGGAAAATTTTCCGTTGCAAAATTTCCCGGAAAATTTACATTACTGGGCAAACACAGATACATTAATTTATATGTCGGGTGTTCTAAAAATAGCGTCCACAGACTACAAAGCACTATTCTACAAGTCAAAATAAAGGATATATATACCTTTCGGGTCCTCGTCTGGAGACGCGAATTACACTAAGTTGCAACATCGCAGATAAAGAACCACAGAGAAGATATACCAATCCATCAAATAGTTAAAGGCAGGTTAAAGTCGATTGACGTTGACCAGCACCAGATAGCGTAACAATCGATATAACTGCTTGATGGATTCGTAGAGAAATGGCAATGATCTCAGGTTAATCTGCAACGTTGCCACACAGTGAAATTTTGATTCCCCATAACAGCTGAAGGAAGCGCCGGAGGGTATACCATTATATTTCATTTTCGCTTAACTTTTAACCTTCCAGTTTGAATATCACCTCCATCAACGTACTTGATTTCTTATTTTTCACTCTGTACACCCTGAACAAAATTGATGGTTATCTATCAAGTGTTTCTTGAGATTTTTGGTCTCCTGGACGGCGGGCAGACACATAGTCAGGCAGGGTAAATATACTTGTATGAAGGAGTTTTGGTAAACCAAACTGCGTAAAAATAAAGTGAAATAGTTTTTGTATTACAGATACAAAATGATCTTTCTAGATAAGATTTACCGATGAAAGACTAAGATTCTGTTCCTCAGCAGAGACACACTCAGTGCATCGGAACCAATTTCACAAACTTAAGGACTACACATGTGTTCGCAGGACTTTTGAATAATATGATTATACAGGTGAATAATAAGCCTAAGGTCTAATTTTCTTTTTACTTTTATTTTACACTGAAACGTATTCACTTTTTCAAATGATATAGTTAAGTATTACATTTTTACTTTTTTTTTTTTTTAATCTATGCTTAATTTCCTATCCTCATAACTTCGGAAATAAGTGTGCTTTAACTGAAAGTTTTGTGTTTCACATTCAGAACTATTATACGAGGGGGAACCTAAAATAACCAGAATCGTACTCCTGCGCATGGGGTATTTGTAGTATAAGTTGCGCTACTAGGGAGCTGTGGGAAGCTACTCTTCTGAGTCAGTATGCCAAGTGGCTCAATTGACAACGACGCGTATGGTTCCTCTGGCAGTTCTATGACAGTATAACGTTGCGCCACTAGGAAGCTGTGGGAAGCTACTCTTCTGAGTCAGTATGCCAAGTGCCTCAATCGACAACGACGCGTATAGTTCCTCTGGCAGTTCTATGGCAGTATAACGTTGTGCCACTAGGAAGCTGTGGGAAGCTACTCTTCTGAGTCAGTATGCCAAGTGGCTCAACCAACAACGACGCGTATGGTTCCTCTGGCAGTTCTGGTCTGTAGTACACTCGTGACACGAAGAAATGTCAGATTCTTACGAACGACGCGCAGCTGTGATTTTTTTTTTTTACAGCTTACAAACTACATGCTCTCATTAAAACGCAGTGTACGTATGGGTTTCTATTTGTAAAAGGGGGCAAATCGCCATTGAAGATCAGCCCCGTTCTGGTCATCCTTCAAATGCTCGAACCGAGGACAATATCAGCAAAATCCGTATTAGTACTGATGGAGAGTACTTGAAGGGTGATTAAAGTTGTATTTGATACAAAACTGTATTTTTTAAAATAAAAAGTCCATGATTTTTCTCAGCAATTCCGGTTATTTTTGGGCCCTCCCTCGTACTTATAAGTACAAAAAATAATACTGAAGTCGTTATAAAATATATATTAGGGCTACTTATTCTCTGTATATTCGATATTAAGGAAAAGTATTTGCGCTGGAGATTTTGCAAGTTATAACGAAATACTTTGGATAGTTTATTAATTACCTGTACCTTGGGCGGGAAGTGCTCATACATGTGCACTATACTTAATAGAATGTTAATTTAATAATAACAAAAGAAGAATGTTTTTAATATATGTAAAAAAATATATTATGGGATAGTGTTATGTAATTAGTTGCTATGTAATTGTTGTTTATGGATACCTAATCATCTTGTATGTGTGCATGACGTTTTGAATAAGAATACATAAAAGTGTATCAACTAATAAACCATTTGATACCGTTCATCGACTTTATAATTCTTATAGAAAAGGTGAGAATAATAGTATATATAATTATTAAAGATATTTTTACATGCAAACAATTGCTACCACTCGAGATTCATATATCAACGATCGAACCAGGTTGACGACTACCCTTGGTGAGTCGTTATAAAAATTTTGGTTTACCTCACCCGGGATTTGCTGTAAATTCATATCCCGAAGCAAAGTAAGGGTGAATTTACTTTTGTAATAAAGTTAATGAATACAAATTTCACAAGACTGAGAAGTGGTAAAATAATTATAAGAAAAATGAACGGTGAGGCAATAGGAAATGAATCCAATGATGGTGATAACGGTGAACATAGTGTAGCACCAGGAATGACATTCGAAGAACGAATCTTGCTAGCCTTACAGCGGCAAGAACAATGTCGAAAGGACGATTTTGAAGCCATGAAACAAAATTTGGTCGAATTAAAGCAGACGATAGAACATAAGTCTGAAGAATCCAATAAGCAATACGAGGAATTGAAGCAGACGATAGAACAGAAGATAGAACAGAAGTCTGAAGAATCCAATAAGCAATACGAGGAATTGAAGCAGACGATAGAACAGAAGATAGAACAGAAGTCTGAAGAATCCAACAAGCAATACGAAGAATTAAGTAGACGAATGGAACAGAAGTCAGATGAAACGAAACAGTCAATTGTCCAGGCGATGAATGACATCACCTCGCACTTCGAGGAAAAGTTGAAAAGAATATCCGAGGATTGTCAGGATAAGCACAACCACCAAATCCAAGAAATCAGTGATGTAAAAAAGGATTTAGAAGTAATAGAATCTTCTGTTCAACAGCAAAAGATTCAGGTCATCAGTAATTCTAACAACATACGTGTAAATACACAATTGATAGCTACTCTACAGGAAGAAATTAGAACGCTGCAGGTTAAGGACAACACATACCACAATAATATGGGTAGTGATCGCTTGGAGTTTCCCCACTCACCAGAGATGACTTCGCCTTCACCTGTGTCTGATGAGGATATTATTTTGGAAGAAATTCATCCGAAGAGGACAGATGGGCGGAAAAGGGATGGTGCAACGACACATCACGTCATGAATAGGAATTGTAACCCAATAAGTACATGGAATGATAAAAGGAAGGTAAAGTTAAGTGTTAAGATGAGTGAAATACGGGCTATGAGTAAATTCAGTGGTAAATGTAATGAAAACGCTACTTCTTTCCTGGAAAAATTTCAGGACGAATGCAATATAATGTGTATAGATAGATCACAATATATGAAATTAATCCCTCATGTATTACTCCCACCATGTTCTTTATGGTTTAAAGCCGTACGTGATCACATCAATACTTATGAGGAATTCAAAGCAGTGCTGATTGCGAATTATGAAAATGACTTTTTGCTTGCAAATCGAGATGCCACCATTAGAAATCAACATTTCAATCCTCGTTTGCACAAATCTGTTGTTGAATTTGTTGTAAATACATACAACGAATTAAAAGTCGTTAATCCATTACAATCGGAATCTAGAATAATAGCATCGATTCGAAATTTGCTCCCATTTAAGTTACAACAGATCTTGTTTTCTACCCAATGTATGAGTTTCAATCATTTATTAATGCTTGTCCAATGTTATGAAACTCAATACCATGCTTTGAATCAACAAGTAGAAGTGGGTAAAAATAAGAATAATTCAGATCATTTTGTACCTGTTCGGAATCTAAATATCAGAAGTGTGAACGATACGGAACACAACCTAAGCCGAGTAAATTCTAGCAATCAAAACGAGCGAAATAGGCAAAGTTATGTAGGGAATCCGCCTAATGTAATTAATCGTAGCAATCCTTATGTTAGATCATATAATCAAAACAGGTTTAAAAATAGACGGAATGTATGGCGAAATTCCAGGAATACAGCAAACTACGTGGATAGGCGTAATTGGAGGTCAAGAGATGGCACTTCGCATCAAGATCCAGGTATCGAAGTAATTCCTGTACAGAACAGTAATACGGGACATAATCATGATTGTGCTGTACAGTGTACTTTATTGGAACCATACACGAGTATGAATTTAAACTAATTGCGGCTGATGTGGTAGGGGTTAAACCCATATCAGCTGTAGATTCTCATGAACATTTATCTACAAATTTATGCGATAATTCTTATGAACATTTATCTTCCAACTTACATGTTCATGTTAATGATGAAAATGATCTTTCACATGACGTCTCTGTAAATAATTATTCGGAAATAGCAATTAATAGATGTCAGTACCAATTTATACCTGTAGTAAATCGTTGTTGGTTCGAAGATGATACTGTCAATGATGGATTTGATATTGAAAAAAAATTTTTTGTATTTTTAAAATCATATAGTACAGCTAAAATACCTATCAAAGTCAATGGGTTAAGCACCGAAGCTTTACTTGATACAGGAGCAAATGCCTCTCTATTATCGTATTCGTTGTGGAAAGCAATTACTAGTAATTATTCGAATCCTAAGCTACAAAAGGCTGAGAACCTTATTATAGTTGATTTTACCGGTAAACATAAAAAGAGAGTAGCTGGAATTACTCGTGTGACAATAACTATTCAAGATTTTGAAATATCAATCCCTATTCTGGTAATAAAGGAACTTAACGAGAAATTAATTATGGGTTTAGATTTATTATGTCAATTACGTGTCATGCTTGATTTTAAAAACCAAACGTTGACTATACCTGGTATACCTCAGGAAATCGTTCAGAAACTGCTTCCAAAATTAGATAATATTGCTTGTCAATATAATAATATTTCTCATGTAGTGAATAATGTTTCTGTTAGTGCAGAAAGTGGTAAATTAAATGATCAACGAATGAAAGACACACAAAATTTGGTGGATTTAAAAGACAATGTATTGTTTTCTGAACGTGTTAAATCACTCGAAAGCAATCTTGATTTTACAGATAATACAGTAAAAGCTGACTTTAAGAATATCCTATATAAACATAAAAATGTATTTTCAGAACGTCCTGGGCGTTGCAAGGATTTTGTTTATTCTTTTAAAGTTAAAACAGACAAACCCATAGTAACCAAGCCTTATATAATTCCATATAGATACAGGGAAAATGTACGTCAACAAATTACAGATATGTTAAGAGATGGGATCATTAGGCCTTCACGAAGCGTGCATCTTAATCCATTACATGTTGTTCCAAAGAAAAATGGTTCTCTACGTGTGGTATTAGATTTGAGACGCACGAATTGTCACATTGATCTGGAACAAGTGAGGTATCCTCCAGTGGAAGAAATACTAGCTTCTTTACAAGGGAATGCTGTCTTCGGAAATTTAGACCTAGTAATGGCATATAATCAGGTCGAACTACATGAAGATTCGAAACCGTACACAGCATTTAGTTTTGAAGGTCACTTATACGAATACAACCGTGTAGTTTTTGGGCTTATCAATGGTAGTGCGGCGTTAGCATCCTGCTTGAATAAAGTCTTGGGTCAAGACTTACGTAGCAACGTGATAACTTACGCTGATGACATCTTAATAATGGGAAAAAATCCACATGAATATTTGAAATACTTAGATATAGTTTTAGACAGATTGGAAAGTTCGGGCCTTACTGTCAATCTACAGAAATCGAAATTTCTGCAGAATTCCATAGAATTTCTTGGATACCAAATTGATGCCTCTGGTTTACAATTCAGTCAATCTAAAGTACAAGCCATAGAAGATCTGCCTGCCCCATTAAATGTGAAACAGACACGGCAAATATTAGGGCTCTTCAATTGGTTTCGCAAAGCCATCCCGCGATTTGCCGAGATAGCCCAGCCTTTATTTATGATTATAAAGAAAGGAGTACCATGGCAATGGGGTCCGATTCAAGAACACAGTTTTAATAAGTTGAAGGAGTGCGTAAAACGAAACATCCATTTGAATCACCCCCGATATGACGTTCCTTTCTATGTTCAGTGTGACGGTTCCCAACTTGGAATTTCTGCAGTACTCTGGCAACCTAATCCAACTATTCAGGAACCGGCTGTTATTTATTGCGCTAGCCGTACTTTAAAGAAAGCTGAAAAGGGGTACACCACGACAGAAATCGAGCTTTTGGCTGTACGTTTTGCGATACAAAAATTTGCTCCATATCTTAGCGGATGTCATTTCATAGTACTTACAGATCATAATTCATTGCGATACCTTAACAGCGTACAGGGATATAATAACAGACTACTCCGCTGGTCGTTAGATCTTCAAGCTTATGATTTCGAAGTACGACACATTAAAGGGGTAGATAATGGACCCGTAGATACATTATCACGTCTGTTTCCTGGAGAAGAACAACATATCTTGTCCATCAACGAATTTAAGATCTTACAGGATGAAATAGCTACCATTTCAATAGAAGATCTACGAGAACATCAAATGAATTATCATGAATATAAACAAATTATGGAACATTTATCTTTATGCAGTGAGGGATGTAATTGTCCCAAACATTGGAATTCCAGATTTAAATTAACCAACGGAATTCTACTTATTAAATATTTTAAATTCAAATCTAGAAACAAAATTTGTATTCCACCTACGCTAACAACACGCATATTAAAGGCCTATCATGACGATTTCGGTCATTTTGGTTATGTAAAGGTATGTGCCTTGATTAATAAATCTTTTTATTGGAAGGGAATGAGAACTCAAATCAAAAATTATATCAAGGACTGTATTGAGTGCATGCGAATTAAACATAATTACCAGGCTGTACAAAAACCAATGCTCTCAATAACGCCTGAAAGACCACATTCGTTTCTGTCAATCGATCTATATGGACCTTTACCAAGAGCAGCTACTGGAGAAACTTATTTACTAACAACCATGGATATCTTTTCACGTTATGTAGTAGCTTATCCTCTGCGTAGAGCAACTTCCGCTGCTATCATAAATAAAATCTTGAATGTATATATTCCCCATTGTGGCCCTATCGAACACATATTATGTGATAATGGTTCACAGTTCAAAAGTGATGTGTTCATCAAAGCCATGAACAAGGCTAACATTAAAATTCATTTTGTAACTCCGTACCATCCTAGTAGCTCTGTTGTAGAAAATGTACATCGCAATTTTGGTATGTTGTTTCGACACTTTTGTAAAGACAAACATGCCGAATGGATCAAGCATGTCAATCAAATCACGTACCTTTTGAATCATTCTATATCAGATACTTAAGGCGTGTCTCCTGCTAATGTACATAATGGTTCTGATTTGGTTTTCCCTGTGGAACAACATTTTGATGTCAAGTTAGAAGATTCAACAATTATAGATTCTTCCAGTTTAGTGAATATGGTAAAAATCCGAAGACATAACAAATTTTTGAAGCGTAATTCTCAAGTAGAGTCTTTGCAAGAAGGAAAATATCGGATCAAGGTCAATGACTTAGTTTTTGTTAAACAACATCCACAAAGTAATATGTTGTTAAAGAAGATTTATAAATTTTGTGACATTTTCTCAGGCCCTTATTTATGTTTTAAGGAAATAAATCCTAAAGTTTTTGAATTGTTCAACGCTAAAACGGGTACGTCAATTGGACTTCGTAATATAGATGAGTTAAAGGTTTGGAAACCTACTCAGTATACAAAGGAAAAATGGATGCATCTAGTGAAAGAGTTAGTTGCGCCTGACATTCTTGCTCAAATAAATAGGAATGAAGAAGACTGAAAAAAAATAATAACAAAAGGGTGTCTTCTGTTTATGTAAAAATAGATTTATTTTCTTCCTTTTGGTCATTCGAACGTAGGTTATGTTTAATTTTTGGTTTTTAGTCAATTTTATTTTCTTTGATTTTCATTAACCAACGATAAGTTTCCAATGATTTTAATTCTTTCTTATTAACGTGAAGGATTATAATTTAATTCATGATTGATTAAACACAAAAATTGTTTTCATTATATTAATTTGTGTTGAAACTTTATTGTCAAAAATAAGTATTAATGAAATGAAAGATTTGTTATAAATGTATCTATATCTATGATATGTAATGAAGATACATACGAGGGGCGATCAAAATGTGATGAACATATGTAATGTAAGACCATTATTGTAATCGGACCAGTGGTTCTTGAAGATAAAAGCCAAGCTTGCTTATGACTTTTATATTCAGTCCAATTGTCGGGCGACATTTTATATAACGAAATACTTTGGATAGTTTATTAATTACCTGTACCTTGGGCGGAAAGTGCTCATACATGTGCACTATACTTAATAGAATGTTAATTTAATAATAACAAAAGAAGAATGTTTTTAATATATGTAAAAATATATATTATGGGATAGTGTTATGTAATTAGTTGCTATGTAATTGTTGTTTATGGATACCTAATCATTTTGTATGTGTGCATGACGTTTTGAATAAGAATACATAAAAGTGTATCAACTAATAAACCATTTGATACCGTTCATCGACTTTATAATTCTTATAGAAAAGGTGAGAATAATAGTATATATAATTATTAAAGATATTTTTACATGCAAACAATTGCTACCACTCGAGATTCATATATCAACGATCGAACCAGGTTGACGACTACCCTTGGTGAGTCGTTATAAAGTATAACTTAATTTTTGTATGCCTTTAGATCAAATCAAAATATTTTTGCTTTTTAAATCCAAAAATCATGTTCTATTATGAATCGAACCTGATACTTACTACATACACTAAATTCATGTATGATATCATTCGATTATCCAACAGTATATAGCATGTTTTGTTCTGCAGTGTTACTCCTTAGGTTTTGTAAATAAGGCTATTGGTTGAGATGAAAGTCGGCCAAGGATAAGAGGATAAATTCAAACCAACTTGTGTGTTTCTACATACGCAACTAAACGATTTTCCAATAACTGTAGTAAAAAAAAAAATCAATTTTGAAGCTATATACTGTATATTCCTTTTGAGACCTTCCTAATTACCCATATTGCTTAGGGTTGAGATCAAGCAGGAGCAATAGGATGAAATTATATAC
Organism: Thermobia domestica; assembly: GCF_964235325.1. Lineage (NCBI taxonomy): Eukaryota > Metazoa > Arthropoda > Insecta > Zygentoma > Lepismatidae > Thermobia > Thermobia domestica. The sequence continues at coordinate 297,468,107 of NC_137457.1, read as the reverse complement.
AGGGTATTTCAAAACAACACGGACAACGTTTGGGAGGTGATTCCTGACACAAAGATAAAACGAAAAGTATAGACCAACCTGGGTGCACAAATGCTTTCTTTCGGAGTTATAGGCTGCCGAAAACATGAAAAAATGAAATTTAAAGGTTTATATCTCCAATACTATGTGACGTACCTTCGTCGGGTCAATACCTTATTTAGGAACCAGTATATCCTATCGAAATATCCATGTTTCCGAATCCTGCGGAACTTCAGGAACAATTTTTGTAGAGGTAGTTGGTGAGTACTTCAAATTATATGCCCGTAGCCAAACTGGCTCTATAAAAAATGTTGCTTGAGTACCTTAGGATTCTGAAACATATATTTTTGAATAGCTCACATATTAATTCCTAAGTGAAGTTTTGACCCGACTACGGTAGATCCGATAGTTTTGAAGCAATGGACCTTTCATGTTCATTCTTTTCATGTTTTCGTCAACCTATAACTCGGAAAGCAAGCATTTGTGCACCCTCTTGGCGTCAGGAATCACCTCCCAAACGTTATCCGTGTTGTTTTGAAACACCCTGTAGATATAAATAGTTTAATCATATCTTAGAAATCGATATCCAGTTCCTAGAACTTACAGGATTTCTATACAAAATGGCATGTGCTTTGTTGACTCTGAGGAACATTTCTCATGTTTATTTAAACATTCTATGCAGTATTTCACACATATGTTGTCCGGTAACAGTGAATAACCAAGTAAAATACCAATAAAAACTAAGGAAACATAAGTGCTTTAAACCAGTAATCGCGTAATTTTATGAGCAAATTCTTGTTTCATTGTATAAATCTATACTTATATTAAAATAATATGTTTTCGATGTTCAGCTCGTGGGAGATTACTATAAAAACTGTATACATAAAAGAAGAAAATAAATACCCTGGAATAGGCCAAACGGGCATGAACAATCTTCTGACATTTACTCTATTCAAAGTCGGACTCAGACCCCTAACGTCGCAGGGATTTTTTTCGTTGAGTTTTACGTCCCACGCTTATGCCGGCTAGGCTAAAGGAAACGGTGATGATGAGATATGAATGAAATGATGGAATGAAGAAAGTGGGAGGAAACGGGAGAACCCTGAGGAAACCCATCCACACGGTTTTTGTCCACCACAAAGTTCACTTCGCAGGAGCAGTGTTTGAACCCGGGACCCCATGCACCAGAGGTGAACGCTCTACCACTGAGCCACCGCGGCCCCGTCGCAGGGATTTTTTCCCTATGATTTGTATTGCATCACATAGGTGTTTAAAATAATTCCCCTGAAAATAAAGCAATTTTAACTTATTAATTCGTTTTAATTACAGAAATGTTGGATCTCATCTTGACAGCTTTTCAAAATGACAGAGCAGTCTGCCGCAAGTTTGTACGATAAAATAAACAACTTTAACTGACTGATGACATTTGTTACTATTAGGACAGAACAATACTAATCAAAAGAGATATGCTCACTTCACATGCTGTTTTTATTCGTTGGCGTTGAACGTTAAGACTTTCAACAAATTTACCAACTGTAGTAAAGTTGACTGCAAAGTAGAGAGATTTACATTCTTTCTACGTTTAAAATGAAATGAAACAAAAATTGAAACTGTAGTTCTGACCAAGGATGTTATAAATAGAGGATCTGCTCATATGTATCTTCATCCTATTAAATCGATGAAGCCAAAAAACAACCGAGCATCGGCACGTCTGATTGGCTACTCTCGTTTCTGCCATCGTCTTCTGATTGGCTACTTTCGTTTCGTTTCCGCCATAATTGTTGGCTCAAAATATTGCGATCCTATTGGGCGGAGTGGGCAGAGTAGGGGTGGCGAAACTGTGACGTATGGCTTCAAGATTTTGTTGTAAGGGCAGATCCTCTATTTTATAAGATCCTTGGTTCTGACAAGAGAGATTAAAAAATGTAGGTAGAGGAATGTACTCATATTTGCCAGTGTGTGTACATAAAAATTTTAAATTTTGATTGGCATTTAAGTAATTCAGTTAGGGAAAGACGAGGGAACTTGTATTTTATATTTGTTGATATATTTTATTGAAGCCATTATAACTGACGTTATTCTATCCATATTGTACTTTATCCCTTACGAACCTCTCTCTCTCTCTTTTTTTCCCCCAAGATCGTGTGTTTCAGAATCCATGTGGATAAAATCCTAGCAAATTTCTTCACGAGACGAAAAAAATCCAAGAGGGTAAAATCTATTTTTCATATGATACATATATTATTTTTGAATGATGCACCATTCAAAAATGAATTGAGATTCAGAAATCAAGCAGTTTCGTAGATCATAATCATTTCAGTAAATAAGAAGCAGTTACAGCCTTAAGGTATAACTGAAGATGAAGACTACGAATCAACGTCTAGACCCATTGAAGTTATTAAAAATAAATTGCAGTTTATGCAAAAGGAAGTAATATCTCATACTGATAAAGTTCCTTCTATTCAGAGAGATCAGAGATGCACAGTATCAAAAGTATGTTTCTCTAAATATAATTGATCCTTTGACTAGTGTGATTGACTTCAAAATGACGATGAAGGATGATGTCAAAATAATATTTTCGGACTGAGTGTAAATGTGAAGGTACGTTTCTATTATTTGTCGCAGTCTGTGTAGTAGGAAGTTCAAGCATTAGGTTCAGGAAGGAAGATGAATCAGTAAGTACACGTAGTGTAATGATTTGGTGTTGTTCTACCAGTGAACAAGTTGAAAATAAAATAATTACGTAGAAAACCACTAACCACTATATTCTTTACCATTTCTGATCGATGGTGATCAAGATTGAAACCGAAAGAACTAGAAAATTATAACCACTTCCGGTTTTGGTAGAGTGCTACGACCTGTAGATGATATGTTCTCCTTGAAACATTTAATCGATTCAAATAACAGCTTATCGATATCTCCTACCCTTTTTGCTGTATGGCAATTGATATTGAAAGTGGAAGTAACAGTAAATTTCAGCCACTTTCAGTTTTAATGAAATGGTCTCCAGAATCTGAATCGATCCCCCTCAAAAAAACAGCTTTTCGCTATATATTATCGTTTATGCTCTACCGGTAATATATAGCGTTGAACAACGGACATAACCGTTCTCTACAGCGTTGCCAGACTCATAGCTCGGAATTATTTCAAAACCTGATCGAAATTATGCTAGCTTCGGTCAAATTATGCTAGATCCTCATAATTACTAATTCAGAAACGAAAACCGAAGTTGAAAATACGATAACGTAACTTAAAATACGCAGAGCGCAAGAATGCGAGGATAGAACTCAATACTTCACCAAATCTTTAACTCTACTAAACTAGTGCAGTCGTTGCCAGACTGACAACTTGGAATTATTGTGAATAATCATTCATTTTTAGAGCAGGAAATGTTTGGCTTCTAAGAAGAATAAAGAAAAAGATAAACATGTCGTATAAATGAATGCAAAGTGTTTGTTTACATATTTTCAAAGAAAATGACCTCACAGTCAAAGGATTAGACAACCCTGGGTGAAACTACAAAATAATAATAATAATAATAAATAAATAAAATGAATCTTTGGATTGGACTGGATCAAATACATGACGAAAGACCTTTGAGTCACCGGCATTTATGTGCTATATGTTTCATCTTAACGTCAAGAAGCTACCATCTCCAATAAAACTCGTTTCCTACCTCATTTTCAGAAACACTAAATTGTTTTTTTTTTTTTTTTTCTACGACCCTTCTCTAAAGGTATCGGTAAGGAGATGACATCTCGCCGTTTCGAACTTGCTTTGAATAATAAGACTGCCGGTCGGTATAGTTTACCGACTAAATGATTCAATGGGAATGATTCAATAATACACTTCTGTCGTTATTTTTCTTCCCACGACCAACTTTTTTCTCATCTTCAGGTTTTGCGGCTTTTTGATAAACTCACTGAAATTATGCTAGATTTGGACAGGATGCTAAAAGCACGATGCTAGATGCTAAAGTCGTGCAAATTATGCTAGATCTAGCATCATTATGCTATATCTGGCACCGCTGGTTCTCTAAGACCTCCGATGCTTATGCCTAGCATAGTTCGGAAGTCTAAAAAATGTTGACAAAGGAAATACAAACCTGAGTAGGGATTCAGATCCCACTTGGATCCCGCTGGTACGCTAAACGTTCAATCGCACTCAGCAGTATTGAATTCAGGCATGTTCAGGGGGACCGAGCCCCCTAGAATATATATGCGCCCCTCTAGAATATATATACACACGCATTAAGATATTTGTTTTTTCTGTTTATTTTTTTCGGAAATACAAGAGGCTTAAAACCAAAGATTTTTTATTTGTTAAAGAAAATTAGTTTCTTCTTTTGTCCAACCTAATTGTTCAAACTAACAAAGCGCGTTCTCGTATAAAGTCGCAAATTAAATAAAAGTTTGGAAATTAGATACAGACACACACAAACGCTTTACAACGTTAGCTAGTGAGAAATGGCAATATGTTGCTTATTGACGGCACAGATTAATAATAGGTGTGCTAATTCAAAATAATTACATACATACCACATTTTGGACAAAATAAACTCCTAATACCTTGAAAAATTATATTTATAAGTGCCGTTGTATTCCAGGCCAGTAAGCAGCCCCAAAATGTAGGGGGCCCGGTAGAAGTTAGGGGGCGATTCAACAATATTATAGTTCATTTCCATATTATAGTTCATTTGCAATTCACTGTGAAAATTTTAGGGGGGCAGCAAAATTTTAGGGGAGCCTAGAATCCCGTGGATACTGGCCTAGTTTACTTTGCGAGTGCTTAACCATTAGAGCTATAAATATAACATTTTATGGTCAATGCTCGACTCAAAACTGCATTAACGGGAAACTAAAATAATTTTACTGCATTTTTTTCTGATAGCAGTGAAATGTTGCAAATTTATATATACAGTATGTATATATAAATGTATGTATGTTCCATCATAATTCAGGAACATTGTAGCAAATTTAACCAAACTCGATACACATATGATTTACAACCTGGAAAAAAAATAATGAGACGGTAATACAATTCTTGTATCCCTAGGGAAGTGGAAAGAGGGTGGCATAAAATAATTGAAAACGACCATCATTGTGAAAGGAACAGATCTCGGATTCGCTGAGATAAATACTGACACCCTCGATGCCTTTTTAGTCCAAATGCAGCTCCCAGTGCCATCTCTAGGGGAATGAGAAGGAATGACGTGTAAAAATAATGGAAGTCGACCGATATTAATGTCAAATACGTAGTTACCAGGGTCATTAATCTGATTATTAACAATCCCGATGACATTTAAGCTCAAGTTTAGTCAAAGGTGTAAGATACCTCTGTTATCCCTAGAATTCAGCGTAGAAAGAGGTGGCAAGTAAAAATAATCAAGAACAACCGTCATTCATGTCGAATCCACAATTTTCGAGGATTGCTGAGATGAATAGTGACTGACACCTTTGATGCCGTTTAAGTCCAAATTCAGCTCCCAATGGGAGTAAGAGGGATGTAGTGGGAAGGGGTGAAATTTAAAAATAATCGTAAACGGCCGATATGATAAATACTGACACTTTCAGTGCCGTTTAACACATCGGCAAGTTCAGCCCCATTGGCATGTGGGTTGCAATGGGGTGAAAAATAAAATCAAAATAACCTAGATTAGTTTCAAATCCAGAGTTTTTGGGGTCGAGAAGAGACTTCTCTGGAATGACTTTTTAGAACATAGTTAATACTCACCTCAAGCTGGGAATCACTCGCTATCAAGTAACTTTGATTAAACGACGTATTCTAGGGGAAATAGAGTATTTCAAAATTTACGTCAAAAGATCTTTATTTGGAAACTGTGTATTAAGTTAAAGTATCTTAAGTAGAGTATATTATGGATTTTATGATCACACTTTGATTGAACTGTGTATGCTAAGGAGGAAAGGCAAATTCTTCCATAAGCCTATTCTCCCAAGCAAAATGTGAGCATTTCATTTAGTTTCTTTCAATGCTAGATGTCGCTGACATATTTCCTTCAACGCTAGATATCTCTGTCATATTTCTTTGAGCACTAGATGTCCCTGCCATCGTTTTTCTTTCCATCAGAGTCGATGGTGACATTCCCAGTGCTTCGCCAATTAGTATATAGATAAGAATTCTCTCACCGTTTTCTAGTTAATGGTTTTCCTCCATTAACATAAAAAAGGAGGTGGAAAGATTGTCACGAATGAAAACCCTGACAAATCATAAACCTGCGGGACACCGGGACAGAAGAGCCTTCAAACCGGAACTGTCCAGCTCAAAACGGAATGTATTGATAAAGCCCTTCTTTTCATCTTCTCTTGCTATCCCCAGGATTTTTTCTCTTATTTTGCTGTATAACTTTTTATTATTTTTGAGAAGTCAGTAGTCATTTGATTTCCCCCATTGCTTTTGCCATGCCCTTCAAGAGATGCCATTTCCTCTTGTACTTCCTCTATATTTCGTTTTTTGTTTTTCTAACTCCCTATATTCCTCCAATCTTGGTTATTCATTCAGTTGGTAGCATTGTTTCTTTCAGAAAAAAAAAAATTTCGGGGCACTTAGTATTCAGAGGGGCACATATTATTTTCATATGGTACTATTCTATTTATTATTATATTATAGACTCATTATTGTGGTCTTCTCCGGAAGAGGGGGGGGGGTACTTTCAGAGCACCGAGAGGCAGTTTTTCCCAAAAAACATGTCTGAAAGAAACATTGGTTGGTAGGGTGAAGTTCTGCTACAAATACGATTTTCCACGGTACAGTTTTGGTGCTGTTTGACTCATAATTTTCATTATAAATTTATCAGTTCTAATCATCATTAAGATTGACGCAGCAATTAAGGATTGCCAGGTATCTCTATTTTTGATACCCTGTGACTACACCTACATACTGAGCATTCTCACCTTCGAGACGAGAGCGTTGCTGAAGGGGAACATTAAATTCCAAGCAAATAAACACAAGACATCTCTGAATTCACGATTGTTTCATTAATTGATATTTCCTCTTTCAATATAGTCCTTATAATATCTGTTACATCATGTTCTATTCTTACGTTATTTTATTAAAGAATGTTGCTTATAGTTAAGAAATGTATCGACAATAACTCGGGTTGTATCAAGGAAGTAAGAAAGTCTTGGCGGAGCCGTGGTTGCGGAGAGTTGAGTTGAGTTCATTTTGAGTTTAACGTCCCGTTCAGCAGTGAGGCTATATGAGACGTGGACCTACTGATTAACTTGGAATCCGAACCACTTAAGCTCCCGCAGGGAATCGAACCCGGGTCTCCCACGCCAAATTTTTGCGGAGAATATAGGCTAACAGTTATAATTAGAGACCGGATGTTAGGCAAAATGCCTATTTTGTAATATTAAAGATATGATCAAAAATAACGTTTTAAAATTTATATGGGACGTTATAGTTTCAATTTCAGCCAATTTTATTTTGCCTATTTCGCACCTTACTGCCTAATTGCTTTAGTGCCTAATGTTGCCTATTCTATGCATTTTATTTCAAAATAAAACTTCATTGGGAAAATATATGAGTTATATAATATAAATAATATATATAATGTATATAAATAGGGGGCGCGGTGGCTCAGTGGTAGAGCGTTCACACCCGGTGCTTGGGGTCCCTGGTTCGATCCCAGCTCGCGCCGTGTGGACTTTGTGGTGGACAAACACCGTGATCGTGGGTTTTCTCGGGGCTATCCCATTTCCTCCCACTTTCTTCATTCCACCATTTCATTCATTTCTCATCATAACCGCCTCCTTTAGTCTAACCGGCATAACCGTGGGACGTAAAACACAAAGATTTCATTTCATTTCATTTTTGTGTATAAATAATATATAGTATAAAATTGTATACATGGAATACAAGTCAAGCTTGATACAGTAAAAGAAGATATTAACAAACAGGTATGTTTCTATTCTTTGAACATTATCTATGACTTGAATTTATTTTTTAATTATATTGAGTATTTCTCTTCATTGTTTCGAGTTACATTTCAGTGCCTATTTTTTAAAATTTTAAGTGCCTATTTTCCAGGCTTTTAATGCCTAAACATTCGGTCTATAGTTATAAGACTAGCCTCGTATTCCCACTATCTCCGTCCAACCGTGAAACATAGTGGCGGCTCGGCGATGATGGGCCGCAATATTCTGGTTTTCAGTGGGTTCTGTGCTGACGCTTACCTGGTCGCGTCACTGCATGTCGCCATTTTAGCTGACTTTGTGCATCTTATGGTTCAAATGTCGTTTCTGGACAATTACATCATATTCCCGGATGCTGAGCCATCCTTTTATACAGCTGGAGCTCTATGAAGTTGAACACCTCCCCTCCCCTAGCCCGCCCAATCCCGCCGAACCTGAGAATAGTTTAACACGTGTGGTCCGCTTTGGAGACACGAATCTGAGTAGATTTCCGTCTCCACTCTCTCTCTCTCTCACGGAACTGAGTGAAGTAATCCACGTGCTACCATTCACGACCCCTATGACTACTTCATGTGGTATCAGAGCTCTTCTAAGGGCGAAAAGTGGTTCAAGTTAATCTGGTAAATTTCACTTCATTAAAGATGGTTTCATTACATTGATAAGTATAGATCTATAGGGCGATCATACGTCCTGTTTTGACCGGGACAGTCCCGTTTTAGAGGCGTGTCCCGGCCGTCCCGTTCAGTAGATAAAAAATAGAGTATTTGTCCCGTTTTATGCAAGTGAAAGAAGTAAATAACAAACCCAATACCTTTACTCCTTGTTGAGGTATTAATAATTAAATAAAGAGGCAAGAATTGAACTGAAATTCTCAGGGCCACGGTAGCTCAGTGGTAGTGTGTTCACTTCTGGTGTATGGGGCCTTCGATTCGATCTCAGCTCGTGCCAAGTGAGCTTTGTGGTGGACAAACACTGTGTGCGTGGGTTTTCTCAGGGTTCTCCCGTTTTCTCATACATTTTTATTTCACACATTTCATTCATTTCTTATCATCATCATCTCCTTTACCCTAGCCGGCATAACGGAGGGACGTAAAACTTAAGGATATGAACTGAAATTCTCTACATTAAATACGATCTATAGTTCGCAATACTGCTCGAAAGGCAGTAGAAGTTCAAGCAGTTGCTTGTTTGTCTTCCCTTTTCCATAAGTATCGAATTACTTGACCCCGCCCTGTAACAAAGAGAGGAGAGGGAGGGGTGAAACTAATTTACGAACTGACCTGTGTTCTCATTTCTCTGGATTTTTAAAAAGCCAAAACCTGTCCCGTTTTCAACTGAAAATTTTATGGTCACCCTATAAGTATATGTATGCAATGCATATTATATAAAGTGGTACTGACATTAGACATTCTAGGAACATAAGTATTTTTCACACCTGCCTGGATCTGGTATAACACACGCTTTATTTCAATTTCATATGTGCCTCCTTGAACAACTCAGCACCGTTCTTTACCTGATAACGACGAGAACAATACTTTTTTTTCTGGTCATAATTAGTCATACACGATGCGAAATGCAAGAACAAATTAATCGTGGACCAGTAGAAAGATAACGTGACATTTTACAAGCTCTTGTTAATGTTGAATACAGATCCGTAAACAACGTTTTTTCTTATCAACACACTCAAAACGCTTTTATTGTTTTCACGACTTCCTGTTTTGGGTTTGTCTTGTTCCGTGATATAAAAAAAGGAGAGGAAAAAATATGTCATTTACACTTATATCCGGTTTAGATATTCAAGGTATTAATCTGTTTTGAAATAAGAATGGTTGTGCTGGCATTCCTTTCTTCATTACAGACAGTTCTTTGCAAAGGATTATGGGTTATCTGATATTGTCTTTGAAATCACGATTACTCGTACAAGTACTAACAAACAGAGTTGCTAGTTTAGCTTATTTGATTACTTCAAGCGCAGTTATTCGAATCTTTCTTGCTGCAAAATGAGGTGGTTGGAAGGATGACCTATCGAGCGGTGTAAAAGTTAATTGCTGTTAGTTTTAAGGAGCTAGGTTTGGCAAAAACTCTTTTATATATGTACTGTCTATTCTTATTCTGTCGGGGCAGTATTTTATGCAGTCTCCTCAATTTTAAGGGGTTAGCATACGTGCCTTTGGCGTGGGAGACACGGGTTCGATTCCCGGGGGGTGCTCATGTGGTTCGGATTCTACGTTAATCAGTAGGTCCACATCTCATATAGCCTCGCTGCTGAACGAGACGTTAAACTCAAAATCAACTCAACTCAACTCAATTTTAAGGGGCAGGATTAAAGCTCCGGGGAAAAACTATATTCGTCACCATTTACGTAAGTTTTATTACAGTTATAAGATGGTGTTTTTTTTTTTTTTTTTGTTTTTTTGTTTAACGTCCTACAGCCATACGCATTAGCCTAAACGAGACGGATGGTTAATGAAAATATAATTGTGAAATTACATTAGGATTAGGAATTAGATTTCTGGGCTTTCGGCATCTACGGCTATGTTAGTCCGTCACTAGGATTAGGATTAGGAATTAGATTTGTGGGCTTTCGGCATCTGTGGCTATGTTAGCCCGTCACTAGGATTAGGATTAGGAATTAGATTTCTGGGCTTTCGGCATTTATGGCCATGTTAGCCCGTCACTAGGATTAGGATTAGGAATTAGATTTCTGGGCTTTCGGCATTTATGGCCATGTTAGCCCGTCACTAGGATTAGGATTAGGAATTAGATTTCTGGGCTTTCGGCATCTATGGCTATGTTAGCCCGTCACTAGGATTAGGATTAGGAATTAGATTTCTGGGCTTTCGGCATTTATGGCCATGTTAGCCTGTCACTAGGATTAGGATTAGGAATTAGATTTCTGGGCTTTCGGCATTTATGGCCATGTTAGCCCGTCACTAGGATTAGGATTAGGAATTAGATTGGTGGGCTTTCGGCATCTATGGCTATGTTAGCCCGTCACTAGGATTAGGATTAGGAATTAGATTTCTGGGCTTTCGGCATCTAAGGCCATGTTAGCCCGTCACGTATAAGGGATGACGTTCCTCGGCAAGCACACCATCCGAAGAAAGGAAAGGAAGAAAACAGCCTGGGAACTAATATATGTTAGGTACCATCCCGGCCTTTGCCTGGTGTGAATGAGAGAAACCCAGGAAAAAACCCACTCAAGATGGCTGGCCTGAAAAATGTGTTACACTTTTTTGACTGAATATCCCCACCGGGAATCGAACCCGGGACCGCTCGCACCAAAAGGCGAGAGTGTTAGCGACACGACCCGTTCGGGAGAGTAATGCTTACTGAAGTATGTTTTTTCGCGCGCTACTGTAGCCAGCTGTTTTACGCGCTATCCTAGCTAGCTGTTTTAAGTGTCACAAAATTTATATCATGAAGTAAAAGGGGAACAAAACGAGCCCTGCGGGGCTTCTAACCCGTTTCTACTCCTATTACTACTACTAATCTGCACAAAAGTAAGTAAATCACTTTTTTGAGTATTATTTTCATCTTATTTTAATTTAAAAAGTTTTATAAAAATGTAAAAAAAAATCCTTGGGCTGGGTTTGAACTCACACCAAAAGCGATATTCATTACTAGCATATAGCGCTACCCCACTTTTTTTTATATATATATATATAAAGTTAACTGACTCACCGAACGTGTCTCAGTAACTTGCCTGAACTGCTTATTACTTAATTTTACTTGCTTTACTCGTTTACTTGACTTTTTTCCAATCACCCAGAACGACAGGGACACGAACACAGAAACATCGAGGACAATTACAATCACAAAATCTCTCCCACCGGGAATCGAACCCGGGACCCGTACACCAAAGGCGCACGTGCTAGCTACTAGACCAGCGGGAAGGGCACCCACTCGGCCACGAGGACTGACAGCAGCAATTGTTTGATTTCTGCTATTTGAATGCAATGTGGCAAGAAATGGATAATGCCAACCAATCAGAACAGTATTTTTCGTCCCAACTTCCGGGAGCATTACTCTCCTGAGTTAGTCCTTTAGCGACTACTACGCCATGCGGGGCCACGTGAAATTAAATTGTTTGTGCTCTCCCACCGCAAATGGAACCTGGAACCAAAGGCATAGATACTACTCACTAGATAAGCAGAAAGGGCTAATTATAAGACAAAACAGTCAGGGGCGGATCTAGAATGTAAAAATTGGGGTGGCCAACTAGAAACTAGACATACGTATATCGTGATTTTACTATAAACTTCCAAAAAATTATAAATAATAGTTTCACTTATTTTTGTCACTCAAAAAACTGGGGATCCTTAGGCCTCCCTGCCCCAGACTAGATCCGCCATAGAAATAGTCAATCAAAAAAAAAAGTAGAAAGAAGAAAGAAATAAAAGAAAAAAGGAAATCATGGAAAGTAACAATATCTTATGCAACCCGCATCTTCTTGCTAGCCCTTTACACTGAGCATTTGTAGTCAAATTCATACCTACAGTATGTAAAGATACTGCTTGCAGTGCAGTGTCGGATTTATGTTTGGTGGGGTCCTAAGCTATTGAAGGTAACAAGGCCCTTTAAGTATCAAGATGAACGTAGGCACCCTATATACAGAAATGAAGAACTAGTGATATTTTAGGAAGCAGGATAGCAGTAGGGGACCCATTACTTACATCATTGCAGTCTACACAACACAAAGCTCTGTTGCTATATGTAGATTTTATTTGATTTATTATTTTTTTATATTTTGAAAATGTACAACCAGTTGTTGACTTTAATTGTTGGGTCCTCCAAGAGAGTGAGGCCCTAAGCTATAGCTTGTTTAGCTTATACGTAAATCCGGTACTGGGCGTGTCGAAGGCGGAACGGGTTATAGGATGTTGTAACTCCTCTCATTGAGTCTTACATATACTATTGAAATTGAAATGATTTCAGTTTTCTTAAATCTTGAAATTGCGACAATCTATCTCTGTGTGTGAGGATGGTTTATTTCTATGTATGACGATACATCACTTCCAGATGTTTGGAAGATGGAATGGGTAGGGTATATACAGTGGTTGTCCAGTCTACATTTGGCCAATTTCGACTTACCTAAAAATTTAGAAGAATCCTGGCGCCAGGTCCGTAAGTGCTCGATTGTTTCCCTTGGTTCCTAACAATAGCCCGACAGCGTAATTTCCACTGGAATAGGCTTCTCTGAAGAACTGGGAAGGTAATCTTGTCCCATTCCCTTTGCACAGCTTTCCAAAGTTCTTTCACAGTTGTCACACGCCGTTTTCCCAAAGTCCGCTTCAGCAATCCAAATCCACAATAGTCCATAGGACTTGCATCTGGAGATTTAACAGGTACCTCATTGAAAGGTATCACCTGTATACCACTTGCCTCCTCCATCTTCCTGTAAAACGCGAGGGACGATCGTGAGGTATGGGATGAGGCCTTGTCCATGTGAATGCGCACCAGATTGGTGTCATTTCCGCACATTGTTGGAATCTCATACTCGTAGATCGGCCGCATGATCTGCTCCTGAAAATACTGCGAATTTATTTTGCAGTTCTTCGCCACCTTACGAATCTTCAGTTTACTTCGGTAACAGTAGCCAGTAACGACCATGAACCCTTTTGGGAAGGATTCTTTACAGACACGGACCCACCTTCTGAAGTTCTTGGCGCCTTTCTCTCGGTACATGATGGCTCTCGGTTTGCCGCAGTTAGAAAGGTAAATCCATGCTTCATCGGGCGTTACGACGTATATCCACTTTTGTTTTGCCAGATGCCGTTCGTACAGCTTCCGGGCGTTACACTTTCGTTTCTTTTGGTGGGCATCCGTGAGAAGATGACCGCGAGCTTTCATGACTTTTTCCAGCTTGAGTTGATGGTGTAACGTCAGGCTCACAGTCCTCAAAGACACGTCAAGATGATTAGCCATACACCTTTGTGTTGGCGGATTTTCTTGCATTGCCATTTTGCGAAGTTTCCTCTGCGTGGTGGAGGTGGCCTTGGCGAATTCCCGCTTCCTAGGCAACTTCGTTGGTAATCCAAATGATGGAGCTTCGTTGCCCTTGTACTTTTTAATAATATTTTTTATTCCACTTAAACTGATGTTGCAACCATTCTTCTTGCACTGTTTTATAATGACAGAAACACTTAAGCGGGTGGCATAAAGAGCCGCAACATAGCCTTCCCAAAACCGGCTTAGTTTGGGCGGCATTTTGGTCACAGAGCGGAAACCCACACACTTGGAAACAAATTTAACACAACACTCACATCAATGGTCCTGTTTTGTGCGGTATTTGTCATCCGCGCGGAAAAAGAACTCCGTTCGCAGGAAGCTATTGCACAACACTGCAGGATGCCACGAGCTAGGCCGGGTGAGTCCATTCTGCCCGGAAGGGGGAAGGAACAAAATCGGCCAAACATAGGCTGAACAACCTCTGTATTTATCCGGAGAGGGCAAGGAGATATGAAAGGATCTTCTTTTTATTGAAATTAAAGATAGTTTTATGCAATTTTTAACTATTTGAGTGTTCATCCTGTTCATCTGACACCTAAACGTGCAAAGCTCACTGAAACGGAGCTGCTTCTCGGTGGATTGATGAAATTTAGATTCATTAATATCTTCAGAATGGAAGGACAATTTGAGTACAGTTTTCAGTAAATTAAAAAGAATGCAATTTTCTCTACATGTACATTACAAGCAGTGATAAAACTATTCTGCTTTTAAAACTCACTGTTTATTCTTCCTTAGTTCTTTTTTTTTTTTTCTTTTGTTACGTATTAAGTTCATATTGTTAGAATTATGGACTCCACATAACTTTTAGTATTGTGTGCTATACAACATCCATGAATTTTCTTTGTTTCCCAACACATTTATTGATCACTATATATTTCTTTTACACCGATACGTGAAATAATATTTTATATGGACTCATTGTGTTTACACTGTATGGTTTTACAGTGTATACATTGTGCAACTGCCTTATATGACAATATCAAACTCAAGAAGTTCGGGGAGCTCCTCTGTGGCTAAGCGATTAGCGTACGCGCCTTTGATGTGGGAGACCCGGGTTCGATTCCCGGCGGGAGCTCATGTGGTTCGGATTCCACGTTAATCAGTAGGTCCACGTCTCATATAGCCTCGCTGCTGAACGGGGCACTAAACTAAACTAAACTGAAACTCAAAACTCAAGAAGTTCGGATAAAGTTGACTTTTCTAAAATATATTCTACTTGTATATGGTAATTTTTCGGATAAGTTTAAGTCGAAAAATGCTCCAGAAAATTTTAATTGTTAACTCTTTTAGGCTATCGGCTATATTGTTAATTAGCAACAGGCGTCACAGTATTATTTAACATGAGTTAAGTAATGTAAGCAATTTAACTAACAGTAAGTAACCCTATGGCCTATGGAAGACGGAGGTTCAATACTGCGTTCACAAAAGCTCTCCACTGACTTCTATCCTCAGCCAACTGGATCCAGTTTCTACTTCGTATTCCTATTTCTACGAGATCCATCTTAATGTTGTCCTCCCGTCTACGCATAGGTTATCCTAATGGTCGTTTTCCGATTGGTCTTCCAGTTAAGACTTTGAAAACATTCCTACTTTCTTCCATCCTGGCTACATGACTTGCGCACCTGAGCCTCCTAGATTTGATGCCCCTACTAATGTTTAGTGAACGATACAAATTATGCAATTCTTCGTTATGAAGTTTTCACCATTCTCCATTCCCGTTTCTCTTAGGTCCGAATATTCGTCTCAGGATTTTATTCTTAAGTACTTTCAGTCTGCGATTTTCCCTCATGTTTAGCAACCATACAGGACAACAGAGATGATTATCGTTTTATTTCAAATTCCTCAACGGAATTCACGACGACAAAAGATTTTGAACTGTATAACAACACGAATTACCTGCTTTTAGTCGACATTTAATTTCTTCCTGGCTATGGTTTTGAATGTAGACAATTTGTACGGAAGAATGTTCTCTCTGAGTTTCACTAACATACAATGTTATTTAGTATCTAACAAGACATTTGGTTGTCAATATCCTAATTTCTGCTTAGCAACCAAAACTCTTTTATATGTTTACCCTGTTCGGGAGTTTAAAAAAAATAATCAAGAACTATTTGATGAATTACCACCAATTTTGCTCCCGATATAAAGGATCAAAAGTTAGGAATCGAGTTCGTTAGTGGAGGTGATATTCAAACCGGAAGTAGTAGAAATCAACCATTTCCGGTTTTTAACGTTTGATCACTATAGAACAAAAATGGTAATAGATAGCAAGAAGCGGTTTTCTGCAATCAATTAAGCATCCCAAGAATACATTTCATCTCCATCTTTAATAT
Source organism: Thermobia domestica (assembly GCF_964235325.1). Classification (NCBI taxonomy): domain Eukaryota; kingdom Metazoa; phylum Arthropoda; class Insecta; order Zygentoma; family Lepismatidae; genus Thermobia; species Thermobia domestica. The sequence continues at coordinate 297,451,810 of NC_137457.1, read as the reverse complement.
TCTATTTAAACCGGAAATGATTGAAATCTACTACAACTTCCGGTTTCAATATTGATCTACATAGACCAAAAACAATAGGAAAGAACGAGAAACTGTGTTGGATCTAGCCCGGGGCCGAGGGAGACTAATCCCTCCTCCAGTTTTTTGAGTGACAAAAATAATTGAAGCTATTATCACTGGCGCAAATTCCGGAAGGATGAGGGGGACATGTCCCCTCCAATCTTGCAACTGGGGGACTGTCCCCCCAATAATTCAATTTGAAATGTATTTTGGGGGACAAATGTGATGATTTTTTTCCCGATTGCCACAAAGGAATATGAGATGAAATTAATGTCCTCCCATAATAAGCCTCAAATCTGCCCGCCTCCCAACATTGAAGACAACTGTTCCCCTGATCTTCTAGAACGTTGTTTTTTCAATTTCGTAAATATTTTGGACATCGCTTAAAAAAAATGTGGGAACGGTCTTACCCGTTCCTACAATATTGAAGACAGATTTGCGCCTCTGGCTTTATTTATATATTTTTGAAAGTTTACAGTAAGTGTAGCCTTTAATTACTTATTGGAAAAGTTTTACAACGTTAGATACAGTTTCAGTTTCAGTTATTCTGTCATGCAATGTGTAAAACAATTCTTGAGGTTCACAATGTCAACGTTCAACCTAGTCGTAATATCCCTCGGAAAAGAGTTAACATTTTCTGCAAGGCCCATGAAGAACTGAGAATCAATTTGCAAACACAAAGTGCGTAATTTGTCAACACGCAATTTGTTAACGAAGTGCTTAAACGGATATCAAATTAAAATGATTTGTGTAAATTCATGATATGCCTATCATAGTTTGGGTTATTTCTGCCTCCCTCCCCCCCCCCCAGTTTTTATCTTCTAGATCCGCCAATCGCGAGAAGAGTTTTTAAAAATCGATTTCAGCTTCGGTTTTAATGTTAATCGCTATTGAGTAAAAATAGTAGCAGATGGCAAGAAGCTGTTTTCTGCAGTCTGCAGTGAATATATTTATTCCCTATTTCCTGCAATCAATTAAGCACCCCAAAATATATTTATTCTGTTTTCTGCAATGAATTAAACATCCCAAGAATATATTTATTCTGTTTTCTGTAATCAATTAAGCATCCCAAGAATAGATTTATTCTGTTTTCTGTAATCAATTAAGCATCCCAAAATTTAATTATTCTGTTTTCTGCAATCAATTAAGCATCCCAAGAATATATTTATTCTATGTTTTCTACAATGAATTAAACATCCCAAGAATATATTTATTCTATGTTTTCGGCAATGAATTAAACATCCCAAGAATATATTTATTCTGTTTTCTGTAATCAATTAAGCATCCCAAGAATAGATTTATTCTGTTTTCTGTAATCAATTAAGCATCCCAAAATTTAATTATTCTGTTTTCTGCAATCAATTAAGCATCCCAAGAATATATTTATTCTATGTTTTCTGCAATGAATTAAACATCCCAAGAATATATTTATTCTATGTTTTCGGCAATGAATTAAACATCCCAAGAATATATTTATTCTGTTTTCTGTAATCAATTAAGCATCCCAAGAATAGATTTATTCTGTTTTCTGTAATCAATTAAGCATCCCAAAATTTAATTATTCTGTTTTCTGCAATCAATTAAGCATCCCAAGAATATATTTATTCTATGTTTTCTGCAATGAATTAAACATCCCAAGAATATATTTATTCTGTTTTCTGTAATCAATTAAGCATCCCAAGAATATATTTATTCTATGTTTTCTGCAATGAATTAAACATCCCAAGAATATATTTATTCTGTTTTCTGTAATCAATTAAGCATCCCAAAATTTAATTATTCTGTTTTCTGCAATCAATTAAGCATCCCAAGAATATATTTATTCTATGTTTTCTGCAATGAATTAAGCATCCCAAGAATATATTTATTCTGTTTTCTGTAATCAATTAAGCATCCCAAAATTTAATTATTCTGTTTTCTGCAATCAATTAAGCATCCCAAGAATATATTTATTCTATGTTTTCTGCAATGAATTAAGCATCCCAAGAATATATTTATTCTGTTTTCTGTAATCAATTAAGCATCCCAAAATTTAATTATTCTGTTTTCTGCAATCAATTAAACATCCCAAGAATATATTTATTCTATGTTTTCTGCAATGAATTAAACATCCCAAGGATATATTTATTCTATGTTTTCGGCAATGAATTAAACATCCCAAGAATATATTTATTCTATGTTTTCTGCAATCAATTAAACATCCCAAGAATATATTTATTCTATGTTTTCTGCAATGAATTAAGCATCCCAAGAATATATTTATTCCCTATTTTCTGCAATCAATTAAGCATCCCAAAATATATTTATTCTATGTTTTCTGCAATGAATTAAACATCCCAAGGATATATTTATTCTATGTTTTCTGCAATCAATTAAGCATCCCAAGAATGTGTTTATTCCATCTCTCCTCTAATCTCTCTACTAAAACCGGAAGTGGTGGAAATTTAATATTAATTGGGAAAATATCACGGTACACAAACGAAACCCTTGCACATATTGTACACTTGGCGCTGCTACTTGTGTTTTCAATGAATTCCCTTAGTTCTGAGACAATGCCCTTCACATGGCAACTGTGCTACCAGGTTGGATCCAACTATTTGGTTTACTTGTTTGATATGTACGCTACAAACCATTGCTCAAAAATGCACATTATTTTTTTTTTTCAATTTGTGGCAAATTACGAACATTATTTAGCCGAACTTATAGTTTCATAGGCTGCTGTATGTGTGTTCAAATATTTGAAACAGTACAAGAAACATAGAAGTCTTATTCTGTGTCGAATTTTCTACAATACCAAACTCTTAACCCCCAAAAATACCCCTATCTTTTGTCTTTTTGGTCGTTGATTTATAAGTAATATGCGTGTGTAACTCTTAGGAAATATCTGTGTGGTTATTAGAAGCAGGCGCCCACCCAGAAATTTTTGTTTGCAGGGGTCCAAGCTTTGGAATGGGGGTTCAATACTAAAAGCCACAACGTCTATGCAGTATTGAACGGATATTATTCTGCACCCCAAAAGACGATAAGTAATTGTAAAATATTTCCATTTATATTTTCAGAAAAAAAAATGATAGAATTAAATTGCTTTTATAAGACAAAGAATGCAGATGAAGTGTAAAATCAAATTTTCGTGCTACATCAATCTTTTCCCTGTTAAATAAGTAGATAGTTCTATTTAGAAAGTGTACAAATGTATGTTGAGTTAGGAAGATTTTTTGGGGAAGGGTTCGGACCCGGACGACCCCCTTCCATGGATGCTACATAACACGAATATTATTTTTTTTTTAAATCCTGTTACCGTCCTACTACGTCCCACCATGTGGATTCTCGTTCTACTACAGAAAGGTGGTCCGGAGCTCAATCGTTACTCGCTAGTTTTCAACGTAGTCCCCTTTCAGCGCTACACGCTTTTTCTAGCTGTGCTGCAAGCCATGAATTCTTTCTGGTTCAATTTTAAATCCTAGTTGTTAAAAATATCCTTTGCCGTGGCCGGAGGTAATCATCTGATGAAAAGTGGGTTCGAGCGAGTGTTTCTTGAGGTTCGGAAACAGATAAAAGTCTGAGAGAGCCAAGTCTCGCGAATAGGGAGGATGGGGAAACATTTTGAAGCCACATGAGTTGATGGCAGACATTGCAATGGTACATTTGTGCGCGGGGGCGTTCCAGGATACGTTTTAGCAACATCTCACGATATTTCACCTTGATGGTCCTCCTCAAAAGCTTTAATTGGGGATTATAATATGCACTATTTACTTTTTCACCCCATTTGAGCTACTGAGGCAGGATGAAACCCTTTCACATACCATAAAACAGAGACCATCACCTGCCAGCCGATGGAACTGATGTAAACTTCTTGGAAGTGGAAAGGAGGGGTATCCTCACCATTTTGATTACATCTTGGAATCTGGCTGAAAGGGGTGGACCCATGAATCATCTATGGTTACAAAATGTTCGACAACTGTCACAGGATCTACCTCAAGAGGGATCAAGTTTGCGGCAGATATGACGTATCTCTCACGTTTGTTTTCAAAAGTTAATGTTTTCGGGACCTACCGAGTTGGCAATTGTGCATGTCCTGCACAACTGATAGAATCTATTCAATTAATTTTTAAGACCCCATGACAAGATCCTGGATTGCTGTGATATTTCCTCCGTAGTAGCTGTTGCTGGGTTTCTACTGCGGAAGAGTTCTTGGTCACAGGTGTTCCCCCTCTTGAATTCCGCTACCCACTTTTTCATGGTGAAATAGGATAGAGGATCCATAATGTTTACATTAGTTTCTTGTCGATTGTCGTCTTCATTCATAACCTTTTCCAGCAGGATTTAGATCACCTTACGTTTGTTCATTATATTTATCTTATTTTTCAGAAAATGCGCAACTTCTCCATTAAAATCTTCAATATCTGAAAGAAGAAAAAGATATTAATGCAATGTTTGGTATAAGTCCTTACAAAAAATATATACTATGGGTAGCGAACTTAGCACTTGAAAAAAACTAGTCGTATCGTGGGTAGAAAGAGAACTTTTCAGTTATCTTACGTATTTCCAGTACTTCATCACTTTTTCGTCTCAAAGTCTTCTCCATTGTTCTTCATGCGTACAATTCTAAAGCCTATAATTGTTTTTCGTCACTTTTCGTACCGTCTATGGTTCTGTCCAGGGTTGCCTGCAAGACGAGACGAGACAGAGCTCTTCCAATGGAAACATATACATTTTCCGAGACGAGGAAAAGCTGTTTCAATAGAAAATAATACATTTTGCGAGACAAGACAGCTCTTCAAATAGAAACAGATAATTTTCTAAGACGAAACAGAGCTCTTCCTATAGAAACAGACAATTTCCAAGAGGAGACAGTGCTCCTCCAATAGAAATAGATACATTTCCCGAGACTAGACTGAGCTCATCTAATAGCAACATACATTTTCCATGACGAGACAGATCTTTTCCAGTAGAAACAGATATATTTTTCGAGACAAGAGATAGCTCCTTTAATAGAGACAGATGTGACAGTATAGATACATTTTCCAAAATGAAACAGAGCTCTTTCAATAGAAACAGACACTTTCCGTGACGAGACAATACTCCTCCAATAGAAATAGATACATTTTCCGAGACTAGACTGAGCTCTTCCAATAGAAACAGATGTGACAGTACAGATACATTTCAAAGATAAAATAGAGCTCTTCCAATAGAAACAGACACTTTCCGTGACGAGACAATGCTCCTCCAATAGAAATAGATACATTTTCCGAGACTAGACTGAGCTCTTCCAATAGAAACACTTTCCGTGACGGGACAGTGCTTCCCCGATAGAAACAGATACATTTTCCGAGACTAGACTGAGCTCTTGCAATAGAATCAGACACTTTTCGTGACGAGACAGTGTTCCTCCAATAGAAATAGATACATTTTCCGAGACGAGACTCAGCTCTTCCAATAGAAACATACATTTTCCATGAAGAGACAGAACTCTTCAAACATTTTTCGAGACAAGATAGAGCTCTTCCAATAGAAACATACAATTTCTGAGACGAGACAGAACTTTTCTAATAGAAACTGATACAAATTCCCAGACGTCAATCCACAGCATCTTTCCGAGACGAGACAGCTTTATTTCCTATCACGTAGACAACCCTGTTTGTGTCATTGTAGAGTACAGTACTCCACATCAAAAATTTGATAAATCTTCTTCTGGATCATCGAAAACTCTACAGAGCCACGTATATCGAAGGAGTCAAAATTTGCATCTTTAAAGTTGAGTTATCTTATCTGATAACTTACTAAGGTAGAGTATTTTAAAAATCATGAATAGCGTTGTTTAACATCTATTTTTATTTGCACAGTCATTCTATCATTTTATCGATTTATTGTAACTTTTATTTCTTTGTCTCTTTTAAGAACGAGTCAAGAAAAGGCTTCCTTCTTTAGTATCACATGAAAACGTAGCAAATATACTGCAAGGGGATTGGTTGCAAAAGTCCCTGTGACCATTTCGCAGGATTTAGTGTTTCAAAGGGAATACACAGGCTGATTGCGCTCATTTGACTGAAGAAATTTCTATCAATATGTTCATTTATGTGTTTGATTACCGATTTAGGCTATACGAGGATGATGTCCAAAATCGCAAGCCCGAGCCTAAGAAGATTAGTGAGTCTGAGCATGAGAGCTCATGAGCGCCATTGATGATAGCGAATGAGGGAACGAGTCCGAATCCCAGCCTCAAAGATATTAGTGAACGTGAACCACACTGATGGTAATGGATCCGAGCACAACTAAATACAAGTCCAATTGAGGGAAATGACTCATGGTAGTGAGCCAAAGTCCAAAACAAGTCAGTGAGCGCACCCCATTGAGAGTACTGAGCCAGACCTTGGATAAATATGAGCCCTAATGAAGTTAGTGAATGCGAGCCCTATTGAAGGATGTGAGTACGAGCCAGCCCAATGATAAATGGTTATTTATGCTGTGTACCAAAAAAAAAAATTGAAGCAAACTTATAATTACTGGAATCTTCTAGGTAAAAACAAAGAAAATTTGTAGATAAAATTAAGTTTTATAGATTTCATACACTTTGTCTATAAGTTATTCAGCACTTATAAGGGATGCTTCCCAACTGTAAAAGGGAATTAGAAAAAGTAAATTTGTAAGTAGTTTTGTAGTTTTTTTTTTTTTTTTCAAAGTTATAGCAGGTAATAGAAATAACAAATTTACAACGCGATATGAGTTCAAGGTTGTGGATCAAGTTCGTGGTAAAAAAAATTTCATATAAATTCAAATGTGTTGAAGTGAGTTGGGACAGTCAACGAGAAACTTCGATAACACTGTACAGTGTATCACAAGCGTCATAAGCAATGCCTGAGTGCAAGTGTCATTAATGATAACAAACCCTAGCCCTCAGTGAGAGCGAGCCCAATGAGGTTAGTGAGAGCGATATAGATAAAGCTAGCCCGACTCATATTAAAGAAAGTGACCTCGATTGAGTGCTAATCTGAGTAGCACTCAGATTGGTGAACCCGAGCTCCATTGGAGATAACCTGAGCCCACGTTAGTCCCGATTGTAAAATGGCAACTCCGATTCAGACACCAAAAACTAGTCACCTGATCTACTTTCTTTCCTGCTACTTTTATATGTACTTTCTTTCCTGCTACTTCTACATCTACTTTCTTTCCCGCTACTTCTACATCTATTTCCTTTCCTGCTACTTCTATATCTACTTCCTTTCCTGCTACTTCTATATCTACTTTTCTCGTGCTACTTCTATATCTACTTTTATCATGCTACATCTACTTTCTTCTAGTTACTTCTACATCTACTTTCTTTCTTGCTACTTCTAATTAACTAGTTAACTACCTTTATGGCCTATGGAACCCGAAGGTTCAATGCCGCATTCACAAAAACTATCAATTGACTTCTATCCATGGCCAACTGAATCCAGTTTCTACTTTGTATTCCTATTTCTGCGAAATTCATCTTAATATTGTCCTCCCATCTGCGCCTAGGTCTTATTAATGGTTGTTTTCTGCTTCCAGTTAAAACTTTGAAAGCGTTCCTACTTCTTTCATTTCTGTTACATGATCTACCCACCTGAGCCTTCTATATTTAATGACCGTGCTAATTCTATATCTACTTTCTTTGCTGCTACTTCTACATTTACTTTCTTCCAAGCTACTCGTACAACTACTTTCTTTCCTGCTACTTTTATATCTACTTTCTTTCCTAATACTGCTATATCTACTTTTTCCTGCTACTTCTATATCTACTTTCTTTTCTGCTACTTCTATATTTGCTGTTTACAATAAGGAATATATTTTAGAGATAATAATGAGGTAATGTACTGAAACTAAAAGTCTAAAACGTTCATCAATTTCTCATATCTAATTCATTTTATTTCCTAAAGTGGATATAAAGATATTATGTAGTGTCCGTGTAAGCTTGTTTTCCCTCACTAAAGAGAATAATTCATTAAAATAAACAACATAATTATAATTTAAGAATAATGCAGAATATTGATTAAAATGCATTAAATAATCAGAATAAGCCTAAATGCATTTAAAATAATAGCTTTGTTCTCTTTGTTGAAGTTTGGCCTCCCCTTTTCAGCATCGACGCTATAAGACGTAGGCCTACAGTTTAAAGTGTAATCCGAACCAGTGTAATGCGTTAAAATATTAATGAACTTCTTCGACCGTGTGCATCGAAGACACACACGCTAGCTACTAGACCAGCGGGGAAGGGCAATAATAGTTTTCTGTAAGTAGAAAATCACACCACGTCACTTCCAAGATAGACAATGATTCGTAACTAGTTTAATATTAACACACGCTAACCACTAGACCAGCGGGGAAGGTCAATAATACTGTAGTTTTCCGTAAGTAGAAAATCACACATCATATCTTAGATTGACAATGATTCGTAACTAGTTTAATATTAATAACTTTATATTGGTATTAATTAGCATTAATTTAATATTTCTTATGTTAACCCTGGATTTGTACTTGAATAACAATGTTATCCAGGACATTTGTCAGTGGATTACATCTAGGAGTTTCAATTTCGTCCGATAAATTTCAACAGCTGACTTTAAATGCGGCTATCCATATCCCGCTTAAGATCTGTAGTATTTTCTGGCTTCTATGCAACCTGTACAATAGCAAAGAAATATTGGTTGCCTATAATAAAAGGATATATGAAAAGTAGATATCCATATCTCATTCCCATTAGAATCGTGAAATTCTGTTTAGAATCTTAAACAGGGTCTATTTCATTTATATAGGCCTATTTGTTTACAGCTGTTGATTCGTTTTTGTCACTCTCTCAAGGATATTCCAATGCTCGTTAACCCCGAATAATCGGATTGTCCACTAGATGTATCATTTTTGCCAGTGGACACTCTGTGGACATTCTGTTGAAATCATGACGTTCCAGAAGCCACTGCTTATGCCCAGGAAAAGAACTTCCTGCGGAATTTTTGTGCGACTTTTCCAGTTTCTTTGTGGAATAATCACAATACGACTTTTAGATACCAAATATGATCTTGTGATAGGCATATTCTACTCACAATCTTTGGATAGTTCCATTAGCTTCAAAATATCTATTGCGAACCTGAATGTACTGGGACAGGTAATGAAACCTTTGGGACATGTATTGATGTCCAGTGAAATGCTATGTTAGGTGAGCAATTGCTTAATCTTATCCAGGGGTAAAAGTGGATCTGAAAAGGAGGGGGGTGGTAGGTAACGGCATGACATCACACCGTCTCCCTGCCTATCTTTGCCCATTGTAATGTTTTAGGAACTGGGAGAACGGCGTACATATATTTTCTAGGTGGGGGGACGGCATCCTCCCGCGTGCCCCCTCACTTTTACCCCTGATCTTATCTCATCCAAAGATACAGTAAGAGGAAATGTGAGTTAGTTAATGTCCACGTCTGATGTTTCAGAATCTTCGTCTCTTAAAGCACGAGCCCATATTCTAAGGGATAGGGCTGAGAAATTTGCTTTGACCCCCCAGAATCTGGATATCTGACAACAAAACATACACACACCTGTACGCCTTCCCCACAGAAATCGGTGCCGCTGTCGTAAGGATACAAAAAAATTTGAGTCGAGTCTGATACAAGAGCTTCGTGACCGACAATTCATCAGTGGGTCGCAAGCCACAGGTTGAGAATCGCTAACTTAACCCATGTTCGGCGTGAGATCGAATTCTTGACACACCAATCTATACCCTGTGGCAAAAAAGATTATTTTTTTTAGTTTTCAGTAGGTAATACTTTAATTTTAAAAAAAAATACTATCAGCGTCAGAGGTTTTTAACCTGTGTCATCTTCAAATACCCTAAGGATTATAACAATCTCTTATATAAAGTGTTACATCCAGCAAGAAAAATTTCACATAGTATGAAGATGAAAAGGTACTGTACTCTTGAATTGTGCATGAGTTGGTAACTTGGCTATAGCGAAAGAGAGAGAGAGAAAGAGCGTGAGGAGTTGTGGCGGAATGGTAGGCAGTGGGTATCGATCGGCGGTGCCTTTGGCTGGGGTCGGATGCAGCTGGAGCAGGTTGGCCTCCCTTCGCCTCATCCAATTGGCTTCTGGAACGTCATGAATACGTCACCTTGTTCCTTTTCGCTCTCCTCGCCCCTCCTCTTTTGACAGAGCCGTGCCTCATCTGAGGCAATGCACGAATTAACTCGTGTTCACATGCTTCATTTGGAGTGGCCCCGAAGGTAATGCGGGATGAACAGTTCCCCCCTTCCCCCCATATGGTGTAAGCAAAAGCAGCAGGAAGGGGTGCGTGATTATACAGTAACCGAAAGAAATACAGAGATTCATTCAAGGCATCTGTTCCACTTTACTTATGAAAGAACCCATCTCTCAGTTAGTTATATATTTATACATAGGGTCGCAGGTAGCACCCATGCGTTTGAGATTTTGTGTCAGTCTTTGCGGAGTGTTATATATTGAATTAGGCATTTCCATAGTGGGTATCGCAGCTTATCTATCAAAGTGTTACAAAATGTAAAGATAATAAACAATATTCTCTATATTCTAAACATACGACAGTTTTAGGCATATTTGCAGGGTCTTTAGTTTTACGTCCCACGGATTTGCCTTGTAGGCTAAGGAAGGCAATGATTAGTGAAAACAAATAGCTATATGTATAATTTGATTTGATTTGGAGTTTAGTGTACCGTTTAGCAGCGAGGATAAATAAGACGTGGACGTGTAGTTTAACGTGGGATCAGAACCACATGAGCTCCGACGGGAATCGAATCTCCATCTCCCATGCCAAAGGCACATACGCTAACCGCTTAGCCACGAAGGAGCTCGGGTGTATATATATAAGAATGACATAACAAGTATATGGAAGGGAATGGAAGCTATATTTACTATTTTTTTAAAGTTTAAATCTCACTGTTGTGTCTTGTCACGTGTACACCACGTGAATTTAGTTTGGTTCTTTATGGCGTGATATTTCCTCAATAAATATTGAAACCGAAGATTTCTACCACTTCCAGTTTTAGTAGGGATATTAGAGTGAAGACGGAATATATTGTAATACTTCAGCTTGCTTAATTACTATATTGGCATGCAGCAGGGACACCAGGAACACCCCTTGTCATGTAACAACAAAGGACCACAAGCGCCACCACCTCACTAGAGCATCTATAAAACCAGAAAGACTACAGCAGCTATCAGTCTTTAGCCGGTCACTTTCCCCCTTTAGTTTGTTTAAAACTCTAGGAGGTACCTAACCCAAAGCCTTTAGCTTGCTCGGAGCTCTAAACCTCTTTTCTTTCCTACATAGTTTGCTAGGAACTCTTTGGTCTCCTAACCTCAGTCATCCAGCTTGCGTCAAGTTTTGTGACTTTTAACCCCCCCCCCTCTGCTTGCGCGGAGCATTCAAAATCCTAAATCCACTCCACGTAGCTTGCTCAAAGCTTTGTGGAAATCTTTCCCTAGGCTACTCCCATATTTAAATACGTTCCCGTATATAATTTAAGCCTATGCTCTACCTATACCTGCATAAACAAAACTTGACAATATTCTTGGAACGCTTAACTGATTGCAGAAAACCGCTTGTCGCTATCTACTGCCGTTTTTTACTCTATGGCGATCAACGTTAAGACCGGAAATCGTTGGTTTCTGCCACTTCTGGTTTGAACAGAGAGTTAAGAGAAAAAATGGTAGCTATTCTTAGAACACTAAATCCATTAAAAAGAAAAAACGATTCTCGCTCTTATCGTTTTTGCTCCATGTAAAACAATATTGAAACCGGAAGTTACAGTGGACTTGTGTCAGTTCCAGTCTTAGTAGAAGGTTAGGAATGCACTGAGAAAAATCCACAATCCGGACAGCGGCATATTGTAAATCCATAAGTTTACAACGGAAATCTGTACGGAGCAAACGTTATACATATACTACATAGGTATTACCTTTTTCCCACTTAGATGTTACATCATGCCCCTGCAGGATGTCTGTCATCAAACAGTCTTCCGTATATTACCACAGGTATATGTATGTTACATTCGTCAATGTTGTCTACGTCTATCTGTATGTGAAATCCTGACTGCTTATATGCAGTCCTTCCTTTCGTACGGTAAGTAAGTTCATTTGGGACACTTCTACGGAAAGGACGCATAAAACATACCTTTTGAGTTATACGTTTGCTGCAGGATATTACGTAGGGTTGTACGTTAAGTCCAAAAACTACAGGATTTACGCATATAACCTACGTTTTTATGTACGCCACATACGTTTTATCCTCAATGTGGAAGTGAAATATATTCTTGGGACGCTTAACTGATTGCAGAAAACCTCTTCTCGCTATTTGTCACCTTTTTTTCTCTATAGTGATCAACGTTAAAACCCAAAATGGTTGATTTCTAGCATTGCCTGCGATGACCCACGTCCTGGTCAAACTTAATGGTGATCCATGAAGTAGTTCTTGAGTTATTTTTTTCACTTTCGGACGTACGTAGGAACAGAGTAAATTTATAAAGGAGTTTCTGGTAAACCAAACTCCTTGAAAATAAATGATAATGAGATAAATCGACAATACACAACATCCATGTCCTGATCGAAATTCGAACCCGCTACATACAGATTCTTGCGATCACAAACCTATCTTAAGGCTGATTCACACATAAGGTGCCTTCTCGCTACTGCTTTCTACGCCATTTCGGTCAACTTCGTGCTGCTTCGAGTACTCCGTTGAAAGCCGAAGCATCGCGGCTGTCGAGTTGCGACCGATATGGTTTCTATTCAAGTCGGTCTGTCGGGACACGACATGGGAACGACAAAGGCACGGTACGGCACATCATGTCTGAATTAATATAGCCAACACAATGAATTTTCAATGTCAAAGCCTAAAAATAAACTTCGTGGAGCACGGCACGGACGGGACACGGCATGGAAACAGCAATCTATGTGTGAACTAACCTTTAGACTGTTCATGCATGGCAGCCGACTGCCGTCACTACTATAGAACCCAAGCTTCTTAGTCATTGGGTATTATTGGGCAAGAACTTGAACTTCGTACCGTAGTAAATCACTTTGATATTGGGAGCAAACTAGTATGGCCAATGAGACGAAAACGATACGAAAGTTTAGACAAGAAATACTTTTAAATTCGAGACGAAATGAGAATCAAGACGGCGAGAGAGATGACGATAAATTTCACGAGTTCTTTGAGCAACATAGTTAAAACCAAATCTTAGATCTTCAATATTGCTTTACAGGTAGTGTTTGAATGGCTCATACGTATGAGGTGTTCCGAGTAGTAATGGCGAACTCAACAAAGTTACATACTGTCTAAACCCTTGGATATTGCATTTAGAGACTTCTAGTAGTATTATCAAACTATTCTGTAGAAGCCACTTCTATTGCCTATATATACATTCACAAAACAAAACATTGTCTACTACCTAATACCCGGTTTGTCTACCTTTGTCTTGCAGGACACTAGCAATGCGCTTTTGGATGGAAGCACTGATGCTTTGGTAGCTGGATGGAAGCGTAGTGCACCGCATTTGCACACTCAAATCATTTAATTTCTGTAAATTCCGCGCTAAGCTCGAATTCTGTGTTCAGTGAAGTCTCAAAGATGTTTAAGTGGATTGTGATCGGGTTAGTTTGAGGGCCAGTGCGCCACAATGTTGGTCTTGCTATAAGAAATGTTTTGTTTTGCTGAAAGATGCCATTGTCAGCTGGAAACATGGACGATATAGATCAGTGTACATGGTTAGTAATGACGTGCATGTAGCTAGAAGCCTTCACGGTGTCCTCAACACGCACTACTGGGCCCATAGTTTCCCAAATCATAATTTAGGCACTATCGGGCTGTATTGTCCCACTACGCAAGTCTCGCTGGTCATCGTTGTGATGAAGGCTGTATCATGATTCATCAGAACATTGATCGACGGTTCAAAGATTATGGGAACGTGCTCATTGCAGTCCTTATCGATGATGACGTGCGGTTAACATAGGTACACGTGTAGGACGTCGGCTGTGGAAGGCCATATCTAAAACTGAACGGTGAACTGTGTTTTCAGATGTTAAAGACTGCTGTTAATGTACCAATTTCAACAGTCTATGATGTCCAATATCTTTAATTAGGTGTAGCCGTCACATATCTTGTCGTTTGGTTCTGATTTCGCCCTCCTTTTCCTACCTTTGGAAAACAGTGGCCTCGGCAGCTGACAAACACACGACAAGTCGCGCTTTTTCCGAGATGTTCGTTCCTAGCTTTCTGGCCAATATCAAACCCTGATATATCCCGGCCTTCGCCATTCTACGCACAAGAACCACCCTGACTGTTCCTATCCTTGTCTGGTGAGCGGTTCTGTTGTTCTCCGTGACTCTTACGTCAGTCCAATGACTTCGTTCAAAAGATAGCGGATGGTAATAATGTTTTGTAAGTCATTATATATAATTTGTGGTTGTCGTTCCTTTTTTCCTTTAGAAAATACAGTTTCAAAACAAATAGATTATTATTTTGATCATTCAGAATGTATTTTTAGGAAGCAAACATTCGCTGAGTTCGCCCTTCCTATCTGAAACGCCTCATATAAATAACTATTCATTGTATAAATAATGGTGCGGACAAAATGAAGAACACTTATTAACATTCAAAGATACGCAATATACTTCAATGATAAATATAATTTAAAAGTTCTTATATCACATCCTTCATGGACCTCTCATGACCTGGAAGAATTCTGGTAACTTCTAGGTAAAATTAATACTTTAAATGCATTCTTTTTAATGAAACTTATAATGTTATCGTTATATCTCTTTATCAACCCTCGTATACGGAAGAGGATTTCTTGGAATTAGTGCGCACCAAGACAAAATTCTTAGAATTCGAAATGCTGCGAACTCTCTTTCTCACAAGTTTCTATGTGTGTGCGTGCGTCTGTCCACCTACTTTTCTCTTCGTACGACCAAATACAGACAAAAAATTCAACTCAGCTTAACTCTCTTCTCCCTTCTACCCAAAGCTGAATCCCTAAGCTAAAAGGCAGAGTTGGGCTATCCGTCATAATGTATATTTTTTATAATAATCATTTATTATTTACATTATTATGTGTTCAAATGTGGTTAATATGTTCCCAATAAGACAATAATCAGTTAATCAATTCTTATTAGTGAAGCAACCTCATAAAAACTAAGAGTTTTGGGAGAACTATCTTTCCTCCTATCAATGTATTCTTGCGCTTCCATTGTGTAAGGTAAGCATGACGCTCGGAGAGCGCAGTCAGTCAGATTTCATTACATAAAACGTTCACCTGCTCTTTTATAAAATTCTGACTCAATAAGTCTTTTATTGTTTCATACAAATATACTAAGTAAGCAGTGTGCTTTAAAAATGAAAAGTTGAATTTTCAAAATATAATACCTTTTCTCTCAGTGGCATCAAAACTATGGGAACAAGAGAAGAACATTTAAGGATCCTCCTAAAAGAAGTAATTTGCCAAGTGGTAGTCGCAGACTAATATATTTTCACTTTGAAGAATGTTTGTGTCTTCCGAGGACTGAGCTATCGGAATCGTTTATGTTCGTGTATCAAATCGGTATCGGCAACGGTCGCGTTCGTCTATATATATTATTCTTGGGTCAATGTTTTACTAATCAAAGATAAATCAATAGTATGTAAAACGCATGTGATTGTGATTTCTCAAAGCCTAAAATATATGTGTTAAAAGATATGTAACTAGTGTTAATTTTGTGCCTAGTGATATGATGCAAGTAGCGTAATCGTGCGTATATTATTATGATATTTTCTTCAACAGAATAAGTAATGCCATATATTGCATGCATGTTTTAATATTTTATTCTTGCCATAGCGATAATGCAGTTAACGTAGCACAGTGCAAGGGTACATTAGTTCCTCCGTACAATCATCTGGTGCTCAACTTTACATCTTATGCTTCTCATGAATTTCCTTCCTGAGGCTATAAGAGACTTTCAGAAACACACATATAATTTATATGAGACTGTAAACGAGTACTTTTACGGTACTATCGGCTCGTCAGCGACGGTGGGTATATAATCAAACCTCCTTTCATTAACTTGATAGCACCCGAACCTAGAGACCGTAATAAACTATGCAATTGCTTTTAATGAAACCGACCCGGTTTCCAACTAAAATAATTTTAAGTTACTCTGTGAAACCATTATATTGTGTGTTATATGTACATACTGAATATCACTGACACCCCTAATTTCAATTGTATGATCATCATCATGGATCATCTGCCTTCTGTTCTCAAGGATTCACTTTACGCACATTCACTATCGTTTCCGTTGTTATTCATGGTGACAGACAACCCGAACGTTTATCATCCTCCACAGATTCCTGACCTTCTCTGAAGTACTTAAATCACCTCCAATGTTATTGTTTAATTTAAAGCTTGGCCACTAAAAGACGCTTTCAGCTTTTGATGGGTTCAGTTTCCGTCAGGTTGAAACAAAAGCTCACTCTTTGCTGAATATGGTACATTAACAAAATAAATCCATTTTTAGTATAGTGACGGCAACAGTATGTCCTGTTGACACTCTACATCTACACGAGCTCGAGCCGAGCCCGCGGGCTTAATCCAGACCCAGGCCGTGGGGCTGTCTCGGGCGTACAAACCATATATCATTTCGGGCCCGGGCTGGGCTTGGACCATAAATTTTTAAATATACAACCATATTTCTCAGGCCTTTTCGGGCCTAATTTTGTAAATATACGATACATCACCGTTCTTTCTACAGAACCTTTAAGACACAACTGCAAAATTAAACCCCTAAGTGTTGTAAATAAAAATACAATTTTGCTTTAATTATTAAGTTTCTGTAATTCAGGCTTATTTCGCGCCCATTTGATTATCACACGAGCTTGGGCCTAAATGCTTAAACATATTTCGGACTCGGGTCGGGCCTCAAATTATTAATTCACGGGCCGGGCCGGGCCCGGGCTGAAAATTCCGGCCCGTACAGACCTCTAGTTGACACTACATTCGTGCCGTTTATGACTTGTTTGGAGTGTTTTTTACGAGTGCGGTTAGGGTAAATTTTCTCGTTGAGTACATAGGAAGCCGGAAAGCAGCGATTTGAACGTTGCAAGTGTACCATGAGGAGACGTTTGATAATTTCTCTAAGTACAATATAAAAAGATCAGCCAAAATTTTTAAATGTTTTTGTTCCGCTTTAAATCAGGCTTAATTTTAAATTCTACATATACCTGTTATCATTCTTTATTTAATTATATCTTCTTAAAAGTATAAACTGAAATAACACAGAAGTAGATTTCATTTTTTGATTAAGTAGCCGTTACGGACTAACATGAAGTACTGGGCCAGACCTCGGTGGATTAGGTACCGTTGGCTAGAGAGGGTAGAGCACACCTAATATAGAGTATATAATACGTATAAAAGAAGAAACCCTGGCTGAATCACTGATCAACGCCTAAGCCAAACCGTTAAAGCTAGAAACTTAAAATTTTGACAGTGTATAGGATCTGTGCCACTAACTAACTCTGTGGCCTGTGGAATCCAGAGATTCAATGCCGCGTTCACAAAAGCTCTCCATTGACTTCTGTTCGTATCTAACTAGATACAGTTTCTACTTTGTGTTCCTATTCCTGCGTGATTCATCTTAATATTGTCCTCCAATCTGCACCTAGATATTCCTAATTGTCGTTTTCCTAATTGTGTTTCCAGTTGAAACTTTCCTATTTCATGACTTGCCCACCTGAGACTCCTAGACTTGATGATCCTACCCATGTTTGGTAAACGGTATAAATTATGAGCTCCACGTTATGAAGTTTCCGCCATTCCCCATTCCCGTCCTTCTTGGGTTCGAATATTTACCTCGGGAGTTTATTCTAATATGCTTTCTGTCTGTGTTGTTTCCTCACTGTCAGAGTAAGTGACTATATTTTGCAACCATACATCACAACAAGCAAGATTTTCATTTTATGTATTTTAAGCTTGAAATTTCTCGACAGAATTCAAGAACACAAAAGATTTTGAACTGAATAAGAACACAAATTCCCTGGTTTCAGTTGACAATTAATTTTTTCGTGGATATGGTTTTGGTCTGTTAATATTGATCCTAGATATTTGAAAGTATCCATTTTGTCGAAAGTATAATTTGATATTTTCGACGCACCCACAATTTGCAGTATTTCGATCCTGGAGAATTTCCATGTATTTAGTTTTCTTTTACTTCTAAACCAGTATCACTGCAAGCGCTTAATAAGACCTCTGCATTTCTTTCTCTTTTTCTCTTATCATCCTCTATTAGATTTACATCATCAGCGTACGCCATAACTTAGTGAATAGCATTCAGCTCTAGGCCTTGGTTTCTATCTTTGCTTTTCCTTATAGTGCACTCCAGGACAAAGATGAATAGTAATGAAGACAAAGCATTTCCTTGTTTCAGGCCATTCTTGACATGAAAGCTTGTGAACAATTTTGCTACTCGGACGTTACTTTGGGACTCATGTGAGCGCATCTTAATTAATCTAACCAATTCTGTATGAATGCTGTACAATGTTTTCCTCCTAACCGAGTCGTAGGCCTTTCTAAAATCAGTAAACATTGACGTACCGGAGTATTGTATTCCAATCTCTTCTTGTATTTAACAAATGATAAATATCTGGTCGATAGGTGGTTCGCCTAAATCCACACTGATAATCTCCAATAATTTCACCTGCGTATGGTATCAATCTTGTTAACATAATGTTCGAAAGGATTTTAGAAGATGTTGATAGAAAATAGATGCCTCGACAATTACTACGATCAGTTTTGAATTAGAACAATAATTGATTCTTTTCACTCTTGTGGCACAGGATCTAAGAACGGATTTTTTAAAGGAAATTCGACGAAAAGGGGTAAAATAGAGGTGGCAATTATTGTATTAAAATGCCTATATCTCGAAATCTCTGAGGGTTGGAGACATAGAATTTTGTATTAGACCCTTGTTTCAGTGTTTTTCTATACTTGACCTAGAAGGGAAGAAAAGGGATGAGAAGAAAAAAAAAGGGTTGGGCATTATAGTCTGGAGGAAAAACCCTACTTTGGGACCAAACCAAAAATTTCAGTATGTCAAATTTTTTCAGCGGTTTTTACCTCATTTGAGGGTGCTGAATCTGAATCTGCCGGGTGTACAAATGTACACCTTGAGCATTTTGAGTGATTCAAGATGGCGGCCAATATGGCGGCTGTAAAAGTGATAGGAATAATTTTGTATATTTTATCAATATGAGTATCAAATTATGTTTTTTGGGTTGCAGATTCCAATAATAATGTCAAAATTGTTATGAAATTGATACAAATCGAGATATTCAATATGGCACCCAATATGGCGGCCGTAAAATTGACAAGAATATGTTTGGAGTATTGTATCGATATGGGTATCGAATTATATTTTTTTGGGGGGGTTGCATATTTCAATAGTTACTTCAAAAATCTTATGAAATTGATAGAATAGTGAATAGTGAAATACTAGAACGATTTATGAAAGGCGAACATGTTCTGCGTCACAAACCAGGTATCTGGAATGCTATATGGCCAGACATGTTCATTGAGAATACATTTATGCGTTATGGCCATGGACCAGAAGGAATAATCGGACTTACACTAAATCCATCAGCAGTGAAGCGATGGGCTTTCAGCCTTCGCACCTGCAGTCGTTTAGTAAATGACATTTATGTCATGAGAGATGTTGGAAGAGATATGGAAATAACTAAGCATAAGGAAGAAATGCCATCTCGAGGAAAAGGAGATGCTGCAGACCGAATTAAGTTACAGGGAAAAGCTGTCTCATTGTATAGATCCTCTGAAGACCGACGATCACCCGAAAACTATTGTGAATATTGTGACAGGGAAAATTTGTTCCCAGAAAGTGAATGTTGATAATGCTGTTGAGATAGGTGAGAAGGCGTTGTGTTCTTACGAAGAAAAACTACCATCTGGTTTTTACGATCCAATCTCAACAACGGTTCGTAATGTTTCCTGCGATGACGTCAAAAGAACAGCTAGTATTGGTGTCATTGAAACAGAACTCTTGTACACGCGTGCAATGTGCCTCACATCTAGAAGAGATATTGATGCTAAAGGAGTGATTTCATAAGAGTTTTTGTGTGTTAGAATATGCGAAGTGTTCGTCGGTTATAAGTGTTCAGCGTGCATTCGTACTCAAATAGGGAAAAGCTGCACCTGGTCACCAGCGCATTTTGCGTTCGTTTCGTCAGTATCGTCTGTGTAAAGGGAAAAGCACGGAGCGAATGCATGTCTCAGAGGAAATTGTGAAGTGCGTGAGACAGAACTTTGTGCCCCCCAGGTCGCCAGATCTCACGCCATGTTATTTTTTCCTGTAGGGTTATGTTAAGGACAAAATTAATATATTTCCAATGCTAACAACCCTGCAAGAACTGCAGGATCGCATCACTGCTACTGTGACGGACACTGACGGAAACATGCTAGTGAACATATGGACGGAACTGGATTACCGTTTGGATGTATGCCAGGTGACCCAGGGCACGCATATTGACCATTTGTTGAATATACCAGAAATTTGGTGACCGTATCTATCTTTTCATGCATAACCAGTCTTTGTACGTCGTATCATTAAACTGCTTTGAAATCCGATGAATCATTTAGGCTATAACTGTATAGTACAGCAGAATTGTGCTGGACTTGGAACCCAGTTCTCGTGGAAGCAAAATAGTGTGCTAAGGAAGAGCGTACTCTGTGCGAAATAATCTTGCAAAGATAATCTATGTACACATGTAGGGTTACACCATGAGACGAGATGACACAGAGCTCTCCCAATAAAACAAATTTATTTTTCGAGACGAGCCAACGCTTTCACGACACATTTTTCAGACGAGATAGCCCCAACTCTTGTCTCACGTGCATTCCTATACCCGCCAATCGGGTCGAAAGTTCTGACGTGATTGTAGGCAGTGATAGCGTGGGTCACTGGGGTTACGATTTCTTTTGAGGATAGGGGTCTGAGTCGCCTAAATTTGTAT
This sequence comes from Thermobia domestica, assembly GCF_964235325.1. NCBI lineage: Eukaryota > Metazoa > Arthropoda > Insecta > Zygentoma > Lepismatidae > Thermobia > Thermobia domestica. Next base: position 297,430,720 of record NC_137457.1, on the reverse strand, counting down.
CTGCTTTCCAAATCACGGTTTCACCCGGCGAGTAGGGAACAGCCGATATATATAACTCTTTGAGCATAAGGTGAGCGTCGTAAGAACTACCATTGCAGGAATATGAGATGTGTTTTAAACCAATCACACGCGTATATATATATATATATATATATATATATATATATATATATATATATATATATATAACGTTCTCTTTTACCACCGAAGCCATGTAAAACAGAGCTTGCTGCTGTGGGATCCGAAGAAAAGAAGCATTGTTATTATTTCATTTTCTCTATCGTGTTATGGAATCCAATAATACACTTATGCAGTGCACGGTTGGCCATATGAATCAGGGACAATCCTAATTTTAATATTAATTAAATAAAGAAGTATAGTATTATTGTAATTTGATTTTCTCCATCTTTTTATGCAATCCAATAATACATCTATGCAATGCACAGTTGCCTACATGGATCATCGGATTTCTCCATCCTGTTATGCAATCCAACAATGCACTTATGCAGTTCACGGTTGCCTATGAGTCAAGGGCAATCCTAAATTTAATGTTAATCAAATTAATATGATTCTGCGCCACTCTAAATGTTATTAATAAAATATGTCTTTGTTCATAAATTTTATCCATTATCACTATACAAAATCAGGACGTTGTCGGTTTTCGGTTCTTCAGTTACAACTGGAGAACGAAATTCAAAGTGAATGCGTGGAAACTTCATTTCGATTAGCTTAATCAAATGCCTATTAAAAATATGTCAGTGGGAGAGAGCGAGAGAGAGAGAGAGAGAGAGAGAGAGAGAGAAATAGGGAACAAAAATGACCCGAAATTGCTCGTTTACGTTCCACGATTGTACCCTGTAGGCTACGGGAGCCAAATGATTGATAAAATCAAATTATTATAAAATATTTAGTGGAATAAGAAGGTGGGAGGAAGCGAGAGAATCCTACAAAACCGACAAACCTGAGCCAACTACAAGCAACTTGGCCTGGGGTTGAATCAGGAATCAACTACTTGTTCTGTAAGACTGCCACATTTATGTATAGCATAAATAAGATATCTAAAACAAACATGGATAATTTCTGAGCTTGTGGGTAATTTCTCGTTTATATAGTATAGTTGAGGATGAACAGTTCGGGTTCAGGAGAGGTAAGGGCACAAGAGATGCAATTGGATTATTAAGGATGATCGGTGAAAGGTTTGTGGCAAAAGAGAAACAGGTGTATGTTGTATTTATTGATCTAGAAAAGGCTTCTGACCGTGTGAATTGGGAATTGTTGGTGGAAGTTCTAAAGAAGGTTGGAATGGAAAGATCAGGCACATAAGAAACTTATATATGAACCAACAAGTGTTAGAATAGGGGACGAAAGGATAAAGGAGAGTTCAATTAAAAGAGAAGTTCGACAAAGATGTTGTCTCTCGCCAACACTATTTAATATACGTATATCCAGAAGAGATACTGGAAAAGAGCCCACATAATCAAGGCAGCATTTCAGTAGGAGATTGAATGATTAGATGTATATAGTTTGCAGATGATACGGCGCTTGGTGGAGAATCTGAAGAGAAAATCAATAAGATGTTAGAAAACGTGAGGAAGGGCTGTGAAGAATATGGGATAAAAATAAATGTTAGAAAGACGAAAGCCATGGTGATTGGAACGAAGGGGTCCAGTGTCAAATATAGAAGTAGGAGGGTAGAAAATAGAACAGGTGACTAGTTTTTGATACCTGGGTAGTATTATTAGTGATGATATGAAGTGTGTACATGAAATAGGAATGGCGAAAGAAGCCTCTAGGAGAAAGAAAATACTATTTTGTGGGCCCTTGAATAAAGAGTTGAGAAAAAGACTTATAAAATGCTACGTGTGGAATATTGTGCTGTATGGGTCAGAAACATGAATACTACGTAAAAATGATTTAAAACGACGGGAAGCTTCAGAAGTGTGGGTGTGGAGAATAATGGAAAGAATTAGCTGGATTGAGGGGAAAACAAATGAGAGAGTGGGAGAGAAGTGAACAATTTTAGATATTATTACGAAGAAAAACTGGTTGGGACATTGGGTAAGAAGAAACTGTATCATGAGAAAGTGCTAGAGGGTATGGTGGTAGAAAAAAGAGGGAGGGAGAGAAGAGGGCTACAAGTAATGGACGAAATCTAAACAGAGACATCGTATGTGAGGACGAAGAGGTTAGCGAAAGACCGTGGAGCATGGAAGTTTCTCAATTGCAGCAGGTGATCTGCCAATAATGGCAGAATACCTACGATGATGATAGTGCCACTACATAGTGCTATCAGTACCAATGTAGACGATTATCTGGTTAGTCTTATTTCTGTAACCCTTTCTCCAAAGTGTGCCTGGAACTCTTATTCCAACCACAGTGTATCTTCTTGCAACATCTTTCCTATCATGGAGGTCCAAAAAAGCATCAGCGTAAATACCGTAAAGGTAAATAATGTTGAATCTACCCACCAGAACAGCTGGCTGTGGTACCGAAAGGTTTGTTCGTAAAAATGCTAATTTTGGCATGAACAAATGTGCAACATTCAGATAAAAGATACAAAAGAGATAGCGAAGTCTTTTCCAGTGGAAAATCCATCTCGATGCTTCTTGCATAGATCTACCACGAAGAAGAGGAAACGGAAAACGAGAGGGAGAAAAAAAAGACTCCGACGGTGGAGCCACCTGTCGCTCGTCGATCGAACAAATCCCAGGCGCTCGCTGAAGGTCGTGACGTCGGCTGCGGCCTAGTGACGTCATTATGTCGATTGTTGCAGGAAGGTCGGCTGTCTATATGTGAGTCCCCCTATTCCTACAACTGCGTTCGTTTCGTTTCCTGCCGGCACTAGAATTAAACTATGGACCTGGCGGAAACTGCAGACGAGTGGGGAAAAGGAGAGAGAAACATATATTCCTTTTGTGGATAGCAGTAGTGGTGCTTATCTTGGAATTGGCGGAGAGCAGGGGGAAGGGGAGGCAGCCATTCACTAGATCCTGTGAAGGACGTTTCCAATGCTTATTGGCTTTTGTGGATTACATAGCAAATGAAAAACACATAACACATATAACAGAGCCACACCTTGAAACTTTGTACCCTTACACTGAAAAAAAAAAAAAACTACCACCAAACCCTACATTGAGTGGGTCGACGTCATAGTGAAAAACTATCCTGGACAACAAGTCCATTAGTCAATTCAGCAGAAAATTCTAAGGGGGGAACAGAGGCAGTACCTAGTACAATGGTGTAACGAAATTTCTTTTTCGGGAGTAAAGTAAAAATTCTTGCAAAAAAAAAAAAATAGAAAGTACCCTCTTTGGAAGAAGATGCATTCCATAACTTGATAATTAAAACTATTTGTACGGGAAGAATAAGATTTATAGAAAATATTTGAAGGATATATATATAGCCTACATAAAAAAATGCTCATTGATACAAGTTCAATATCACTGGTGGAGTCACGTGAGCCCTTACTCCCATTGGGCCCCTTAAGGTCGACATTTTGTAAAACTCTTATTATATGATCAACCTAAGGCACATGGGGAATGTTTATACACATTTTAAGGTTGTATGCCTAACAATTTTGAAGATCTGGAGAATGGTATAATTTTTATTAAGATCAGCTATCCTTCCTGAAGAGTTGCAACTCTGAGTTTTGTTTTACCTCCAACTTAGAGTGCAAAAGCAAAATTTATGCAAAATTTCAACGTTCTGCGGGTAATAGTTTATATATATATATATATATATATATATATATATATATATATATATATATATATATATATATATATATATATATATATATATATATATATATATATATATATATATATACTAGCAGCGTTCACCCCGCTTCGCTGCGGTCACCCCGGAACGCAATAAACTTTGTTACTTAGATAATTTTTACTTTTTCGCTTTCAAGTGATATGATAAAAACCATAGAAGATTGCAGTAAATCTTAACATTATATCGACTGTCATTTATGTTAACCCGCCCCGCTTCGCTGCGGTCATCCCGGTGCTGGCATATTGTAAAAGTGTCTGTAAAAATAAGCAAATCAATTAAAAAATTTTAAACAGAAGATTCAAGCTATTTTCCGCTGTATATCGCCTGTCATTTATGTTAACCCGCCGAGTGACACGGTCATGCGGGTTGCATATAAATACGTTTATTTTTACCTATGATGAACTAATAACAAAGGATTTGTACGTTATGGACACTTGAATGGTCAATTATCTCAAGACACTGGTAATTAAAAATTAAAGTGATATGATAAAAACCATCTAGGGTCCAAATCCTAATAACCCCCCAAAAATGAAAGAAATTGGTTCAGCCGTATTAGCGTGATGAGCGGACAAAGGATTTTGTACGTTCTCTTTTATATATATAGATATACGAGAAAGGATCAGAAAGTAAGGTTAGAACGCCAGTATTTCTGGAGTTTAATCTGTTATAGAGGAATGAGGAATGTGTGGTAATTTTAATACATGGACTTCGCAACTGCTCAGAGTTTCAACACCTGCTACCTGCGGCGGTAGTTGTAGGTAAACACAAATGGAAACTCGTTTGGAAAACTGATCTCGTGAACAAGTCCTGTCAGTTATTCGATTTCTGTAGGCAAAACATGTAACCGCGTCTGAAATTCACCAGCAGTGGTAGAGGTTTACGAAGAGACTGTAAAGTGTGGTTAGTATGTCGCAGAATGGTGTCGAAAGTTTGTGATTGGTAAAAAAAAAAAAAAAAAAAAAAAAAAAAAAAAACTGACGAGGACCGCAGTGGCCGACTACACTGTTGAAGCAGTTTTGCTGGGATATCATCGACCACTCTCCTTACAGTCCAGACCTTGCTCCAAGCGACTTTCACCTGTTTCCGCACTTGAAGAAGCACCTGGTAGCCTGTCGCTTCTTTTCAGACGAGGAGGTGAAACACTTATAGTTCATTCAAGGAACGTTCAGTACCTCATGTAAACAAATACACGTGGTGATTGTTTCATTTTATTGGTTAAAGAGCCTTGGAATATTCATGCGGCAGAAGAAAATAGTCCATTGTCAAGTAAACTGTTTTTCAATGTTTTTGTTGCTTATAAGGCTCATTACCAGAAATACAATTTACTTACAGTGAAATAACAGAAACAACACTCTATCTAAGAACTAAATTGAATTAATGCAATAAAAGAGAATACGCATGCGTAGAAACTGGGTTTGGCCCACCTTATGCGCGAATCACACTTTACAATATGGCTGTGTGCGGGGAATATGCAAAACGCCGACAGCGTACAAGCACGTCCTTCTCAAAAGAAGCGGTGACCGATAGCCAATCATCCGATGACTGGTGGAGTAATACTATTCTACAATGTTTACATTAGGATCAAAAGGTTCGTTGAATGAACTTCAGTAACAACGTGGCTGAACATCGTAAGAACAAGATTTTTACCAGGAGAGAATCTTCGAACTTATTCCACGATACGACAAGCGCCTTAACCGATATGGAGACTATGTCGAAAAAATAACCTAATGTATGTACTATCTGTTGGCTGTATTGGTTGTATGAAATAATATATACACGTTACACTTTAGGTTTTGTAACCTTACTTTCTGATCACCCCTTGTGTATATACATGTAAGCTGAAATTTCCATTCTTCGCATGGGGGGAATTGATTTATGTAAAGAACTGGAATCCCCTTCCTTCCTCTTTAGATGCGTATTTCAATTAGATTGCAATGGTAAAAGAGAACATAAGATACATCATTTTTAGAATAAATTTTGTACTGTTTTATTGGTCAATGTTCCGTTAAGGGGGTCCAGTGTCTTTGACACCACTTCTTTCTGTTGATATTCGTTTGATTACATAATATAACGTTATATTAGGTTCTATTAGGTTATGTTATGTTAGGTTGGGTCAGGTTAGGTTAGGTTAGCTTAGGTCAGGTCAGGTTAGGTTAGCTTAAGGGGGTCCAGTGTAGTTTTGGACCCCTTTAACGGAACATGGACCGTTTTATTCTCTCAGGATGCACTCTTTAATCAAAATGACATGTTAAGAAAGAAAAACCAACTTTAGATTGGTTCTAAAATTCATTTCAAACAGTTCACCTATTTTTTCTGTTTCAAACTATTCAGACAAACCTCCGTTTTCAATGTAGCAGCATTAATTACAGTAATTGCCTCCGCTCCGCCTCTAAAAGCGGAATTTTCGAAAACTCCAGAGTACTTGTCCGCTTGTCGTTCTACTCGACTGAACTTGGACTTCGACCCAAGTAAATAACTCTGAAAACTATGGACTCGATAGTAATCTAGGCTATTTTGAACATTTTATTTTTCTTCTTCTCGCCGCTACTTCATCAGTGAGGTTGAACTTGAACTTAAACGACATCCGGAGTGTCACTATTTTCATCTCAATCGTCTCAGCAACGGATACTAATATCAGTCGTTTTCGAATATTTTCACTAGTCACCCCCTTCTCACATCCGCTACTACCTGAAATGCTGGTTCTTCGCATAGAGAGAATTAATTTATGGAAAATATTTTAATTTCCTTTCCCCCCTTCGGATACGCATTTCAACGAAAGTATAATGATAGAAATCCATGAGATATTGTATTTTGGTATACATTTTTGAATCCCATACATCTTGGGATATGCCCTTTAATCAAACAAACATGGCAAAAATCTAGCTCAAGGTAGGTACTAACAATGTTCTAAATTTCAAACTATTCAGCTGTTTTCCCACGGTACGATTGCAAACATCAATATAACTTTCAATTACCCCTTACAAGTATGCAACCACAACCTTCGTAGTGCAAGTTTGGTTGCATACCTCCAAGCATAAAATTATTAAAGTTTTTAGGAAGAAAATAATTTTAATTCAAGAGTCGAGAAAATTAAATGAAATCTTACAGTTCAACAGTCCACAACTATAGCCTTTGGGCTAAGGAAGACAGATGGTTAAGACAAGTGAATATCGATAGAAGAATTTGAGGAATGAGATTGTAGGAGGAAACGGAAGTACTCCTTAAAAAAAAAGCACTGACATGATGTTGTTCACTACAAATTTACTTGGCCGGGAATCGCACCAGGGATCCCACTCACCATAGGTAAGTACTCTACCATTAAGCCACCACACTCGGAGTCCTAACATTTAGTTCAGTTTAATTATGTCCCTTTTATCAGAAAAAGTCATGTTATTGTAGTTTGGAGTCCTAAACTTTAGTTCAGTTTATTTCAGTTCATGTTATGAGAAAAAGTCATGTTATTGTAGTTTGGAGCAAGGGTAAAAGTGAGGGGAAATGCGGGGAGACGCGGTCCCCCCATTTCTATAAAATATTTGTGCCATCACCCCACTTTCTAAAACAATTACAATGTGCAAAGATAGGCACGAGGGACGGCGTGTCTCATGTGTCTTCTTACCTTTTCAGATCCACTTTTACCCCTAGTTTGGAGTCCTAAACTTTAGTTCAGTTTAATTCAGTTTCTGCTATGAGAAAGAGTCGTGCTATTGTAGCTCTGAGTCTTAACATTTAGTTCAGTTTGTTTCAGTTCCTGTTGTGAGAAAATGTTATGTTATTGTACTTCGGAATCCTAACCTTTAACTTATTTCAGTTCCCGTTATCGAAGAAAGACATATTATTGTAGTTTGCAGTCCTAACCTTAATTCAGTTTACTTCAATTTCTGTTATCAGAGAAAGTTATACAGTAAAATATGTCAACTTGGCCACCTCTCTAGGTTGGCCACCTGCTCATCTTGGCCTCGTTCGTCTAGAACCTGCATTTTCCCATAAGAGATTCGTCACTTATTACTCTGTAAGTTGGCCACCTGTCTATCTTGGAAGTTGGCCATATTGAAGCAATGTTTACTCTGTGATGATAATGATAAATTTACCTGCGTATCTTAGCCACGCAAAATAACGTTTTGTTATTTTTCTTAACTCTTTCGTATTCCTATATGAGAAGCAGATGTTCTGTATTTGTGATTGCAGACAGAGAAGCAGAGATTCCCATGATTTGTTCTTGAAGGTCAGTGGCCATGGTAGTCAATGATAAAAGGATGGTGAAGAAAGATGTGAATGAGAAAAAGTATGTACAGGAATTCAGGAAATGTTTATACATATTTGTTCACTCTGTCTGTTTTAGTAAAACCATTAACTATATCGTCTCCTTTCGTTAGTGGAGAGCTTTAGTAATTCCGGAAAATTCTCAAGGTAAAGCTATCTCAATTGTTAACTATTGGCACCTGACGGCTTGTCGAAACGAAGCAGAGGTTTTGAGATATGAATTCCCTTAAGATTTTCTCAAAACATCTTTTGCTCCGAGGGAAACACTTGTAGCTCATTAACAAGAGGTAGTTAACTACAAAATTACTGCTTATGTGCCAAAAAGAATTTTAAAAATCGTCTAAATGAACCAACATGAATAAATGAGTTATTAATAAATGATTTGCTATTTTTCGAAAGGTATCTATAGAAAATATTTGTCACTGTGGAAAAAAATCGTATAAATTGCATATAAACTGTTCAATCTATAATTTTGTTTCCTTGTCTTCAATCTGAATAACTCAGTATACTACAATATCAATTTCAATGAACTGTGTACATATGTTTCTATTTTATCTTTGGTTGTGTTAATGTGTTTTCAGCCCGAATAATTCAGTGTACCAGACTAGTTCTCAGGAAGAGAAAAGAATGTAGATATATTAAACATACTATAGTATTTTTTCTAGTACTGTATATTATCATGATTATATACATTATTTAAAAGTAGCTGTCGTGGTATTGTTTATTAGAAATTTACAATCAAGTAATATTAGAAATTTTATTCTAAAAATACACCAATCACACTTATTTTCTTTAAGTTGGCCACCTGTCTAAGTTGGCCACTTTTCAATGGAACTGATGGTGGCCAACATAGACAGGTTTCATTGTATTATTGTAGTTTGGATCCTAACCTTAGTTCGGTTTACTTCAGTTCCTGTTATCAGAAAATATCATATTATTGTATCTCAGAGTCCTAAACTTTAGTTCAGCTAATTTCAGTTCGTGTTATGGAAAAAAGACGTTATTGTAGTTTGCAGTCCTAACCTTAAATCAGTTCCTTTCAGTTCCTGTTATGAGAAAAATCCATGTTATTGTAGCATGGAGTCCTAACTTAGTTCAGTTTACTTCAATTCCTATAACCAGAAAAATGCATATTCTTGTAGCTCCGAGTCTTACCTTTAATTCAATTTACTTCAGTTTTAGTTATCAAAAAGAAAAAGTCATATTATTGTAGTTTGGGTCCTAACTTTAGTACAGTTTACTTCAGTTCCTGTTATAAGAAAATGTCATGTAATTGCATTTCGGAATCCTAACCTTTAGTTCAGTTTATTTCAGATCCTGTTATGAGAAAAAGACATATTGTAGCTCTGACTTCCTGTTATGAGAATAAGACGTGTTAATTTTAACTCAGGGTCTTAATCTTACTCCAGTTAACTTTAGTTCGTGTTATGAGAAAGAGTCGTGCTATTGTAGTTTGGAGTCCTGTTATCAGAAAATGTCATGTTATTGTGTCTCGGAGTCCTGACCTTTAGTTCAGTTTATTTCAGTTTCTGTTACGAGAGAATATTATGTTATTCTGGAGTTCTAACCTTTAATTCCCAGTTCCTGTTATCAGAAAAAGTCATGTTATTACAGTTAGGGATCCTAACTTTAGTTCAGTTTACTTCAATTCCTGTTATCAGAAAAAGTCATGTTATTGTAGCTCGAAGTCCTAACTTAGTTCAGTTTATTTCAGTTCCTGTTATCAGGAAATGTAATTTTATTGTATCTCAGAGTCTCAACCTTTAGTCCAGTTTATTTCAATTCTTGTTATGGGAGAAAGGCATGTTATTATAGTGTGGAGTCCTAACCTTTAGTTCAGTTTACTTCAATTCCTGTTGTCAGAAAAAGCCATATTAATGTAGCTCGAAGTCCTAACTAGTTGTTTACTTCATTTCATGTTATCAGGAAATGTCATGTTATTGTAGTGGATCCTAACCTTTGTTCAGTTGACTTCAGTTCCTGTTATCAGAAAAAAAGTCCTATTATTGTAGCTCGAAGTCCTAACTTTAGTTGTTTACTCCATTTCGTGTTATCAAAATATGTCATGTTATTGTAGCGGATCCTAACCTTAGTTCATTTTACTTCAATTCCTGTTATCAGAAAGTCATATTATTGTAGCTCGAAGTCCTAACTTTAGTTGTTTATTTCATTTCCTGTTATCAGAAAATGTCATGTTATTGTAGTGGATCCTAACCTTAGTTCAGTTTACTTCAGCTTTTATTATGAGAAAATACGTAGTTTGGATCCTAACTTTAGTTCAGTTTACTTCAGCTTTTCTCAACAAAAAAAGTCATGTTATTGTGGCTCGGAGCCCTAACCTTCGTTCAGTTTACTTCAGTTCCTGTTATCCACTTTCGTGATTTACCGCTACCCTACCTGGAATTTTGGAATCAGAACCATTAACCCCAATAGCTGTATTGCTTTCCGGGAGGGGGCAGGAGAATTTAGGACGACTTGGGAGATGGTCACTTCTTCCTTGTTTAGACTGGTTATCGTCTTTTCAGCAGCGAGGCTATATGAGGCTTGGACCTACAACTTAACGTGGGATCCAAACCACATGAGCTCCCACCGAAACCAAACCTGGGTCTCCCGCTCGAAAGGCAGATGATCACTTCTGTTTTATTTGTAAGAAAGTAAAAAAGTGTATGTTTTTGGGTCGTTGATGTAGTTCCAAGCATTGTACGAGATTATCTATTGTAGGTTATTATGAAAACTTAACGAAAAATGTTTAACATGCTTGGAACTAGTATTTTTGTTATGTCGCAAGACAAGGAGTTTATGTATTTATTATTTGATAGTACTATTTCTCAAAGCATTTCTTATATTAATAATACGTTCAAGCAGGGGTAAAATTGGATCTGAAAAAGTCGGGAGATGCATGACGTCACGCCATCCCCTTTGCCTATCTTTACCCATTGTAATTTTTCTAGGAAGTGGGGGATGCTATAGATATTTTATGGACGTGGAGAACGACGTTCCCTCTCACTTTTACTCCTGCGTTTAACTCGTTCAATGCCACGTAAAGAAACACAGAGCTGGAAAGTATTTAAGTTACAAAGCGACTCTTATGATAGTAATAGTTCTTTTACACAAAAAGCGTATAAAAGTTTGATACATATTACGATTTTATTTTTTTGGAAATTTTCCATAAGTTTAGTTGGTACTACTGATTGATGGAGCGGGGAAGAAAGAAACAAACACACACACGGCACAACACCCTCAGGAAGTTTTGATTCTCGCTACTAGGATGACGTAAATCGGAGCCTATTTTTAAGTTACAGTACGTTAAAAAAATTTAAAAAAAGAAAAAACGAAATCAGCATTTTGCATGAACATTCATTTTACGACTATAGTGTGCGTACAACACGTCGCTTGCATGCGGATGTTATCAACTTAAGATTTTTCTATGGCTTCCTGATTTATTGCACTTTGAATTGGAAATTATGCCAGTTGTTATTACTTTAAACTGACAGAACAAATGTCTCTCGTTGCGTCAGGAATGTGAAATGAAAACAAATATGATTTACGTATATCTTTTCTACGTTTAGCTTTCTTTTTCACCTTTAATGTTTTCTGTTGTTTCAACATCTTCATCATTGATGCGAACATGCTGTGTATAGGATTGCGAACTGTTCTTGTAAACCAGGAATGTCAGACTCCATAACCACTAACGGTTATGTAAATAGGTGCCTCGGACATCCATTCCTATAAGCTACAAATGTAAAATTGTTTGATGTATACTTCAAAAGGATGATTTCTGAAATTAAAACGAAATTGCTCACTCCCCAAATAATCATCATAATAGTACAGCAAGCGAATAAAGTCCTTAATGGAGCATTTAAAAAGTAGAAACGTACATAAGATCTTACCTAATACTATAGTTCTTTTAAAAAATATAAGGAACAAACAGAAATCCGTGTAGGAAATGGATACCTATTGTTTCTACTTTGGTATGTAGCATCTTTTTCCAGCAACCAGCTTCGGATATTTAGAGACACAGTGATTTTTATAACAGAGGTCAGGTGAATGTGTTAACCTGAATCTCACTGAATTTGTGTCTTTTTCATAAATGAGGAAAGTTGTTCATATTTTTGTTTATGTCAATGAAATTTATCGTTGGTAGCTTCTGTCTCTCTCTTGACAATCTTTTTTTTTTTTTTTTTTTTTTTTTTTTTTTTTTTTTTTTTTTTGCTAAACTCTAGTAATGTAAAATATGCCCAGCGTGAGCCTCAATTGTCTAATAGGAGTTTACAGAATGGTGAAATACAAATTTGCAAAAATCCTCCTTTTCTTTGGCGATTTTACTGGTGCATCAACACTTATAGGACTTTCGTTAAACTTTCTATCTTTTCTAGGTTATTTTCAGAGATTCAACATTTGCACTGAGCATTTTCCTAGGACTGCGTTTCTTTCAGGAGTGACATTCGATTTCACACAAGGGTTTTCTGAGCCTTTCGTTCTTTCTTTCTTTTTCCTTTTTTGTATGAAACTTTCCTAACATATCCAATTTTTACCACAAATATTGTAATTAATTACTTATAAACTTTTTTTATTTTTTGTTATACTTTAATTTTAAATTTAATTATCAAAAAATAAACAAAACAAAAAATCCTTCACATAATTTTAAGTTAAAAATCTTTTACATGTTTTAAAAAAAATATATTACATGATTTTGTCTGCAAATTCGTTTTATATGCTAAAAACAGTTTAACTTACATAATGAACTTCCTCATTATGTAGATCTTGCATTAACACATTTCATCATCTAAATCAAATTCCATCTTATACATAAACCCAATTTTTTAAGCCACTTCTACAGCATGGTTCTACATCATAGCCACGTGCACTTTAAGTAACAACCTCATCAAAAATAATGTATATAGAATATATAAAATTGAAAATCACTATGTTTGGAACTGTAAATCTCCTGAACCGCCCGACCGATTTCAATCAAATTTGTAACATGGATGAGGTTCGAGGCTGGGCTAGTTTTAGGCTATTCACTTTGATGGTAGAACTGGGGGTGGGGGTGGGGGAGGGGGACGGGGTATAAAAATAAATAAACTTAATAACTCCTGAACCACAGGACCGATCTTGATCAAAATTTCAACGTATATGAGGGGCCTTGGGTGTTTTTTTTTATCCTTTCACTTTGACGAGACAACCTAGGGGAGGGGGAAGATATATGTAAAAAAAATTAAAATAAAAATGACTGCCTTTGACTTCATCACTTTTGAATCACCCGACCGATCTCAATCAAATTTTCAACACACATAGGGGAGGAGGAGGGGGACAGAAATTTAAAAATGATCAAAAATGACCGATATTAGTGCTGAATCCATAGTTTTCGGGATCCATGAGAGAAACAGAGACACTTCTGATGCTGTTTCAATCCAGTTCAGCCCTGATAGTTCGGGAAGGGGAGGGTACAACATAGGGGAGGGGGATAAACATTTAAAAATGATCGAAAAGGACTAATATTAGTGTCGAATCCATAGTTTTAGGAGTAGCTGAGATAAACGGTGACAATTCTGATGCCGTTTGCCGCAGCACGGAAGAGGGGAGAGGGGGAACTATATATAATAGTGATCGAAAATGGCCAATATTCGTATATAATTCATAGTTTTCGGGATCATTCAGATGACAGTGATATTTCCGATTCGGTTTAAATCCAAAATCAGCCCGCCACTTGGGGAAGGGGGAGAAAGAGATATATTAAAATAATCGAAAATGGCCACTATCGGTGTCGAATTTATAGTTTTCTGGGTCGCTTAGATGAACAGTGATACCTTCGATCCCGTTCAATCAACCTCGCAACTTGGGGGAGGAGGAGGAAGAGATATTTAAAAATGATCGAAAATGACTGATATTAGTGCTGAATCCACATTTTTTTGGGTCGCTGAGATGAACGGCGACACTTCCGATGCCATGGCCCACAACATGGGGGAGAAGGATATATATATAAATGGTCAAAAATGACCGATATTAGTGTTGAATCTATAGTTCTTGGGGTCGCCAAGATGAACAGTGACACTAATGAATTACGGAAAAAAAAAGTAGTTATTTCTGCAATATTAGAACACGAATCACGCTTAATTTACAACTAAGGGAAAAGATTGTTACTACATCATAACGTTCCCAAACATTAGCAAAAACTGTGTAAACATGCTTACTGCAATAAACAATAAAAAATTAATGGTAATGAAATACATGAGATTCAAAGATGTGCATTTAAGCTATTTATTTCAACCCAGCGAAGCGGGTAATATATGTTAATAATATAAAACTTCAAAATACTTCCAAAATAGCATGGTGTGTTATAGAGGTCTGCACGGGCTCGGGCCTACAAAGCATAGATCGCTTCTGGCTCGGACTGGGTTCGGGTCGTAAATTTTTAAATACACATCCTTTTCGGATCTACCTTCTAAATATACTGTACAACAACATTTATCGGACCATTCTTTCTGGAGAACTTTTAAAGCATATCTAAATCTGTAACTTGAGACGTCCACACAATAAATCTGATTATCATTGTGGAATTGAGAGTAAAGCTAAACTATGTAGTGGACAGTGGAGAAAAAAAACTAAAAGTAGCAGAAATAAAGATGCTTAGCTTATCTGATAGTTAAAGTTTGAGCAGTAGAGTGTGGATTCCATTTTTTTTTTTTCTTCACAGCAATCGGCAATGACTGCTTTGAGGACTATCTGCGTAAGTCCAGTAGCTCTATACCTCCATCTGCATAAGAATTTACACACATTGACATTTTGTTTTAAAGATTTAAAGTACCGGTACTCGTGTTTCCATTTCATGAGAATTTATATAAATTAAATTAAATTAAATATTTAGTTTAGAAGTCCTACGATTATGGACCGAGGCTAAGGGAGACGAAATTTATATAAATCACCATTTTCTTTCGAGAATTGATATAGTTAGTAAGTGTAAACGATAACCTCTATTTCGTTATTTTCTCTGAATCATGTAAGCTTTCAAAATGCATAATTAAACCTCTAATTAAATGCAAATACAATTTTGCGTTAATTATTAAGTTTCTGTAATTTGGGCCTATTTCGGGCTCATTTGATTATCATATGAGCTCAGGCCTAAAGGCTAAAACATATTTCGGCCTCGGGTCGGGCCTCACATTATAAATTCACGGGCCGGGCCGGACCCAGGCTAAAAATTCCGGCCCGTGCAGACATCTAGTGTGTTACCTAATATTATATCGTTAACTATCTCAATATAACGCTAAAACTAAAATCTCTCTGGTCTTCAAATTCCAAACATCGTTATCAAAATCTATTAAATTAAAAAAAATACAATTGTATTAAATAACAAACTTCTCTATAAGTACTGGTGCTAAAATTACCCCTCACGTAACTGTATGGTGAAATAAGAACTTCAATAAACAAAACGCAAGTATATACTTAAAAACTCTATCAATTACAAAAGCATGTCTCAACACATAAACAATTCACAAACAGCACAAAACATCTAATTACAAACATTAAATCAATCATACATTAAAGCTTATATCTTTTTACTCATGCCTAAATCTAATTAATATTACAGTATATAACTCTTCTATCAAAAGTATATAAGAAAATAATTAAATTTAAATTACAAAAAACTTTCGCAATATACCTCAATTAAAATTTCAAATATATATAACACTTAAACATAACCACAATACTTTTGGATATTACATTCTCTCCAGGAATTGTCTTTGGAAGTACCGTTTTTTCTCTAGGATTCTCTGAGATATTTCAATATCTCCAATAATTGTCGTAGGATATTTCAAGTTTTACGCAAGGTTTCTCGATTCATTCCAATTTTCCCTTTTTTTTTCATAGGATATACCATTATTGTTACCAAGAATTTTCTTTAGTACGCCACTTTCTCAGGAATTTTCTAGAGATACCAAATTTTGATCAGGATTTTCCTGAATCATTCTAACTACTTCAGGAATTTATCTAATAATGTTATTTTTACCTAGATTTTTTAAAAATATTTTATTTTTTGAACTGTTTTGTACAACTTTTTTAAACTAATGATTTCCTTATATATGGCTGACAAGCACCGTGCTCGTGGGTTTTCTCGGGGTTCTCCCGTTTCCTCCCACTTTCTTCATTCCACCATTTCACTCATCTCTCATTGTCACCGTCTCCTTTAGCCTACCCGGCCGTGGGACGTAAAACTTAAAGATTTCACGTGGGACGTAAAACTTAAAGATTTCATTTCATTTTTTTTCCTTATATATTTCAGTTTCTCCAATAATTTTCCTAGGATATTTCATTTGCTCGAGGAATTTCCTGAGTCTCCAGGAATCTTCCTATAACATTTATAATAGACTTCTGTGAAGATCCCCATTTTTCTGATTTTTTTCCCGTGAAATTCTACTTCGTCAGAAATTTACACTGATACATACATATGAAATATGAATACGAAGTTATGTCTTAATATTCTTTAGCTTTCAAAATGTCTCTTTGCGATCTAGAAATATTTTCTAAGGCTTTCTACCTCTTAAAAGATGTAGTTTTCGACTATTTATTATTATTATTATTATTATTATTATTATTATTATTATTATTATTATTATTATTATTATTGTTATTATTATTATTATTATTTTCTAATATGAAATTGGCAAAACGAAACAAATGCGTCTTCTCCTCTGTATTCAAATCGAGGGGAAAAAAATACGTCGTTTTTCCAAAGCGAGCTCGAGTAAGTTTCATTTTTTTTATTTTGCACCATCGCAATGTAAGAAGCTTCCTGCTCACTCCCTGAACAAAGAGTAGCAGATATGCTAAGGGTACCCCTGCTGCGTTCAAGACTAACAACAGTTTGGGAGCGGAGATGCAGGCAACGAGGCAAGCGACTTTTCATATACCTGGAGATTTTGCTTTTTTACCACAGAGAGATGTTTGACAGCTCCAAAAGAACAAGAAAGTTAAAATGTGGAAATTGAGTCACGCTCCAGTCCACTCTTAAAGGATGTAATTTTTGACTATAGATGATGATGATGATGATGATGATTATTATTATTATTATTATTATTATTATTATTATTATTATTATTATTATTATTATTATTATTATTCTGTACTGCAAGCTCTTATGAGAGTATAAAAGTTACACTAATTTTCTCTTCTTTATTTTTCAGAATCCTGTGGCCCACTGCTGGTCTGAACCAACACACCATAAGCGCAAGTTCTGTAATGTGTGCCGTAAAAGGTTGGAGGACAGTACATCTGTCCATTGTGAAAGTAAGTATTACATTGTTACCATAAGCATAGGCTTCAAGTATAAAGGGCTTTTTTTTTAATGCTATTTTAAAATAATGAAATAATATTTTCCTGCTTTATGCTTAGTAACTTCGAGGTTCGAGATATTGTTTCCAGTATTACAATGATAATGTTGAACATCGAAATGTTGTGCCAAGGGACATAATGGAGTCTCACAAGTGAACATCTTATATTGATAGTAGCATTGCCCAATCAAACAATGCGCAATCGATAGAGGAGTGAAGAAAAGTGACAAATCCAAAATTTTACGGGCCGACACCCGGAAACAACGGGAGATACACAGGAAAGAAGAATCTAGAATCATGCGAAGATAGCAATGTAAAAGATACACTGACACAGAAAGAACTTCAAAATAACTAAAGTAATCACAATGACATTTACATAAGAGTATAGTAAGCAAACATTGTACCCACAGACATGCTTAATAACATCATATGTAATGCAGTGTTGCCAACGGAGCACAAAATGAAGTTTTGTTAAACGGTACGAAACAAAAATTATAACATGTAGAAAATCAAATTATGAGTAGAACCATAGCTGTGAACTCGTGATGTACAGTGTTGCCAACGTTTGAGGGTAGTCCTATATGAATTCTTATATGAATCTCGAATGTGGAAGAGTACATTCCGTACACGATTCGAACTAGTTGAAACCAAAATATGAGACCACAAACAAGAATATAATGGTAATCACTGAAAAACAAAAATAACGGACGAAGCATAGTGTCGAAGCATTTTTGCCAAAGTAAAATGTCAGAATAGTACCAAAACACAGAACATAAGCTAAAATGATCCAAGATTCATATTGGAATTCATATAGGCCTATTCTCAAATGTTGGCAATACTGTATATCAAGACTTCATAGGTATGGTTCTACTCATAACTAGATTTGCTAGATGTTATAATTTGTATTTCGTGCCATTTAACAAAACTTCATTTTGTGCTCCGTTGGCAACACTGCATTTCATATGAGGATGTTGAGCATGTCTGTGGGTACAATATTTGCTAACTATAATGTTGTGTAAATGTCATTTTTATTACTTTAGTTATTTTGAAGTTCTTTCTGTGTCAGTGTATCTTTTGCATTGCTATCTTCACACGATTCTAGATCCTTCTTTCCTGTGTATCTCCCGTGTTTCCGGGTGTCGGCCCGTAAAATTTTGGATTTATCACTTTTCTTGACTCCTCTATCGATTGCGCATTGTTTGATTGAGCAATGCTACTATCAATATAAGATGTTCCCTTGTGAGGCTCTGATTTTGAAGGTAGAGCACACCCCAACCAAAATTATTGCCATAATATATTCTACGAGTCTATTGCCCAAAGAATTAAGTCTATAAGCTTAAATATTTTTATTATCTATAATTAATTATGTATTACATACGAGAGCTGTTCGAAAAGTAACCTCCGATTGGTTTCATCAGTAACCACTGATGGCCTGCGACTCCTGTTTGTCATGAATGTTCGTCCACTTTTAAATGAACGAACCCATTCACGAATAACTCCTTTACTCATCACATTTGATCCATACACGGCACAAATTTCCCGATGAACAGCTGCTTCCGAATATTGTTTTGCCGTAAGAAAACGTACAACAGTTCGCACACCGCACTGGCGGGGTTTTCTTTATTGCAGCACACATTTTGAGATGCTACAAAAGTAGAATTAGTGATCAGATAATCTTTACTCTACCACGACTGAATGCAGACTGATCTACCGTGCACGTCTGTGCAAAAATGGTAGCGCTACCCCCACTACTTCACGCACAGTGACCAATCGGAGGTTACTTTCCGAACGCTCCTCGTATATACCTTATAACATGTTGTACTTAAACCCTGTTCGGCGTAAGCTCTAAACTGCGATAAACAAAGCCACGTGAAACTAAATCTCGCTGATTTGCTGTTGGTCTACCGACGCTTGTACTCCTCCGCAAAATAGTTCATATCATTTGATTATTACTTTAACTATGAACCTCCATATAAAACTACTACATTATTACAAATGACAAAAATGTAATACGGATTATCTAATAATACGACAATCGAGTGTGGTTAATGAAACAATACAAATAAACATTAAGCATGCGCAGTAATTATGGCGCCAATTCAACTTGAAGGCATGTTCTGCTTTTAAGTCTGAAAGATGACGGACATGAATATCGGTTCAGCGAGTGTTGTGGTGAAACATCAACAAGGTAAACCTTTACTCACTAAGCAACAATTGTTTAATCGCGAAATTCAAACATATTTCTTTTAACCTTTCGAGGTTTTTCTTTCTTTTCTGCTGCTGCTGCAAGTATCTGCATAACACGAGACAGTATTTTCAAAATGCACGTGTATAATTTGCTCCTCCCCGTGTGGAGTGGGAGTGATACATCACTAGCCAATCGTATTTGTGATAAGCGGAAGGATACAAATATTTTGTTTATCGGAGTTTAGAGCTTACGCTGAACAGGGAATAGTTAGTTTGATATTTTTATAGTAACAAAACACTAAATTTAACTTCTGTCCATTATTGAATCTGTATTATTGCGCGGCACCAATATTTAATGATTTGACAAAGGTGAAAATAAAACTTAAAACTAGTTTCTATGGGAAAGGACTGTGGAATGAGTTTTCTGTCTTGAAATCTATAATCCCAACTTGGGGGTCTAATGAAGATGGGCGCTTGGATGATCAATTCAGAACCAACTTCGTTTTTAAACTTTTTTTATACCTGGAAACATATTGACGTTTTGACAATTATTTTTGAAGTGGTTTTATTTTATATATATATATATTTTTTACGATTGCATACAGTGTCAGTGCATTAATATTTGAATCAATATTTACTGATGGAAAACTTTGTGCGAAATCAGGCAATTTCAGCTTTGTCTCTCCCATTCTGTTTTGTGATATAAACAGTAAATTGTGTAAACAATTTAAATATATTAAAAACAATATCTATACATAACAATTTTAGTGACATGTTCGATAAAAGTATATAATGGTGACTGCAGTTAGTATTACCATAGAGGACTCTCCAAGAGGGTGAACCTAAACGGCAGCAAAGAAGTGCGGAGATGGTTGCGTGTGTATTATACTTTCATATGTGTTTTCTCGTAAGGTGCAAGTAGTTTCGAATCGCCCTTCGGATGGCTCTAGTAAGACATTCCACTGCGTATTATTTGACTATTGTACCTATTGTACCTATTTGTCTGCCAAATAATTTATTGTAAATTATGAAATCATGAATTGATAATTATGATTTTTGGTTTCCAACATAACAGAAATATGAATTGTTCATGATATATTGACGTTCAAATTTCTCTTGGATCGTTTCAATTTTAGATTTAGGCTACTGGATATCAAAGCGGGCCCATGAATTGGCCTTTTTGAAAAAGCAAATGCACCAAGTGCGCCGTGCCGAGTGATTGGTTTATTGTAATGAAAATGTCACGGATGTTATAAATAGAGGATCTGCCCATATGTATCTTCATCCTATTAAATCGATGAAGCCAAAAAAAACAACCGAGCATAGGCACGTCTGATTAGCTACTCTCGTTTCCGCTATTGTCTGATTGGCTACTTTTGTTTCCGCCATGATTGTTGGCTCAAAACATTGCGATCCTATTGGGCGGAATGGGCAGAGTAGGGGTGGCGAAACTGTGACGTATGGCTTCAAGATTTTGTTGTAAGGGCAGATCCTCTATTTTATAAGATCCTTGGAAAATGTTATGGTTAGCTGATAGAATGTTAATAGAATTTATGATGGCCGAAATTAGTATTCAGATAAAGTTGAAAATGACCTATCATAATTTCCATGCTTTTCTTGATACAGTCAGGAGATTTTTTAAAAATGTAGGCGTCTATAATCATTAATTTATCTTCATTTAGTTTGTACAATGAAGTTTGATTGGTAGTAAGGGTACTAAAGCTCCATTCGAGCGGTCATTGCAGTGGTTATCCTCTCCAGATCATTTATAGTTGACGCTTCCTCAATCGTACCACTTTATTTTCATGAATTCTCTTAAACATGTGAGGATCCAGAGCAGACAATGCAGTGGTAGTCCTCTCTTGAAGATGATCTAGATCCTAGGTTTTTTCCCATGACGTGCAAAGTACATATTAAATTTCAAAGTTCGTTATATGATTGATATTATCGGAGTTGAGTTGAGAGACCTTGGTGGCCATTCTACACGATACCTCTTTTCCTCATTCGAGTATCTAGGAAACCGTGCTATATGGTTATCGTAACACGCCTTCGGCTCAAAGAACACCGGGTTTGATTCCCAGCGGGAGCTCATGTAATTTAGATGGATTCCACGTTAGGCTGTAGCAAGGATGTTAAAAAAAAATAGAGGATCTGCCCATACAACAAAATCGTGAAGCCATACGTCACTGCTTCGCCACACCTACTCTGCCCACTCCACACCACTAAGATCGCAGTGTTTCGAGCCAACAATCATGGCGGAAACGAGAGTAGCCAATCAGACGTTCCGGCTCAGATGATGCTCGTTTGTTTTTTTGGCTTCATTGAGTTCATATGATGAAGATACGTATGGGCGGGCAGATCCTCTATTTTATAACATCCTTGAGCTGTAGGTCCACATCTTATGGAGCCTAGGTACTGATCATCATCATCATCATCACAGATATTCTACCATTATTGGTAGGGTTCCCATTATTGGTATTTTTTGATCCAAAATACGGACAGGCCTTAAAATGACGACCCATTAAAGAAAGTGCCCAAAGATAGAATAAATATTTTGAAATTTCTCACCTAAAACTCACCTTGTCAGGTTATCACTCAATTGTTTACTGTAATACTTAAAACGCTATTGGAAACTAACATGTTTTATAATTGTTTCATTATAAAATATGTACTAACGCAAGATCCAATCTATTTGAAGCATCGACAATAATAAAGTGAATGTCTTCAAACTCTGCCATCACTCGTTCAAAAAAGAAAAGATGAAATTACACTAACAGCAGTTGCTTCAGTGTTGGTTTTAGCACTTGAAAATTTAGATTCATACAATTTACAAATTAATTTTGATTGACAATCAGAGGATTTAAAACGCAAATCATGCTGCACAGTATGATAAGAGAAGGTAGCCTCTTTCGCTGCACACAATAAATAATCAGATTTGGTTACTTTACTTATAATAATATTAATAATAATAAAACTATCAACGGTTTTGTTACCTTTTGAAGCTAGAACTTCTTTGGTATGCTTTCTGGTTTCGACGTGTTTACTTAAATCCCGACGACCACCAAATGCGATTGGAAAAGCAGAAGTCGTGTTTGTTGTCCTGCCGAGCCTTTTTAATAAATTCATTCTTCAAATCTTCATTGAAACTATTGAAACATCATCATGAATACACCTCCTCATTTGCTTATTTATCATGATTTATATAAAATAAAAACAATCAACTTGATGTAAAATTATGTAGACCTACACAAACAAAAAAACAAATGACAAGCGGTGGTACGGCGCTACAGCAGTTCTGATCTGTCACGGTAACAGTGTTGCCACAACGTTAATAGTAAAAAAAAAAAAAAAAAAAAAAAAAAAAAAACCTAGATTTCGCCCAAGATTTTAGCGATTCCCGACTTGGGAATTTTCGGGCAGCTCCAAAAACTATCAAATATGTACCTTTTCCTAATTCATGCTTTGTACGATATGGACACGAACACGGACCCAAAAACACAAACAGTCCGTACAAGATACGGACATATGGCAATCCTAATTATTGGCAGGTCACTTGCCGGAACTGAGAAGCTTTCATACTCCACGGTCTTTTGCTAACCTCTTCGTCTTTACATATTATTTCTCTATTTTGATATCGTCCATTAATTTTAGTCTTCTTCATCCTCTCCCTCTCTTTCCTGCCATCAAATGTGATATAGTTCCTTCTTATCCAATGTCCTAATCAGTTTCCCTCCCTCTTGTTAATAATATCTAAAATTGTTCTTTTCTCCCCCACAAATTTCTAATACCTTTACATTAGTTTTCCGATCGACTCAACTAATTCTCTCAATTCTTCTCCACACACACATTTCGAAAGCTTCCAGTTGTTTTTCGTCATTTTTACGTAATGTTCATGTTTCTGCCTGATACAGTGCAATACTTTACACGAAGCATTTTGTGAGTCTTTTTCCTCAACTCTTCATTCAAGGTTTCACAAAACTGACTTTTCTTGCTCCTAGGGATGCACACGAGACAATATTTGTGCCTGTCTCGTCTCGAAAATGTGCTGTAAAAGTGATGTCTCGACTCGAATTTTGTCAGGAAAATCCTGTCTCGACTCGTCTCGTGCGCATCCCTACTTGCCCCTAAAAGCTTGTTTCGCCATTCCTATTCTTGCTTTAATTTTACCTTCGCACTAGATACTGAAAGGGACGCTAATCACTAAATCCACCAACCCACTAGTAAGGGTAGTGTTAATGGTTTGTAATAGTGGTTATAACTGTTAGAGGTACTGTGACAGTACAGTAAACATTAAAAAATATTTAGTTTCAAAGTTGCATCCTCAATTACATAAAAGCCGCTTATCTTTGGCCTTGCTTTCAGTTTAGTCTGGCAGCTCTAGTTCCAACTATGAAAATATAATGTTTTCTTCCTAAAGTTGCCTTGAGATTTTTTCTCAACACAAACGCATGAATGTTGTCATTTCAATTAATAGTAGCTGAAGGTGTTTATTTGGGATAACTATGAACCAATGGGAGAATTAACTTACCATTCTCTCAAACATTCCACCATATTTCGTTGAGTGGATCCAGAGCAACTGTTACAGTGGTTATCGTCTCCAGAAGGTAATTCGAAGCTAACACTTCCTCAATGTTAAACCGTTTGAAATTAATCGCCAATTTACGAAAGTGTATGGTGAGTCGTATACTTATGTCCAGAACGCCCGCAAGTGATGTAGGGAGTTTTTCCAGCTGGTCGTACTGAAATTGAAGCGAAGAGAGGAAGGAGCAGGAGACCGTCAATTTCCGACCGTCGTCGCGAAGATTGAACAAACCAGTGATTAGCACTTGCTTCCTAGGAACATCTGGCCAACGACGACGAGGCGAAAGATACGGTTCTACGCTCCCTCAAACATATGGCAGCGAACTGGTATGACATGGCCATATAGAAACTACCACAGCGCCTACAAAAATATCAATCGAAATGGAGATTATATAGAAAAATAGATAAATGTGCAAGCTTTAAAATGGTCTAAACATTATTGAAAATAATTATTTCTTTGAATTTCTAAAAAAAAATAAAAAAAGACACTTTACTTTTGAGGTTACCCTCGTACTTAAATCAAGAGCAGAACTGAGAATTGTTTGTTGGAAGCTTCTAGCAGTTATAGGTGCTTTTCTTTCCAATCTTATCAGCCTGTTGCTATTTTCAAGATGAAACGATTCAATCTTAGTGACGTGAGAATGATCGATTTTGAAGGAAGGAGAGAGCATCAAGTGTTGAAACTCTTCAAACCTTCCTTATCTCTTCTGCTTCTGTGTTGATACTACTAAGTTGTCAGTTCTCGTCTTCTTGTGTTGCTGATCAAAATTCAAGATTAAAAAAATAAAATAAAAATAAAATAAAGAAAATCTGGAGAGTAGGAATCCATGTCAAGAGGTGCACATTTTAATATATAGGAATACCATGCATAACAAGGTTTTGAACAAAGCGAGTTTCGCTATATAATAATAATAATAATAATAATAATAATAATAATAATAATAATAATAATAATAATTATTATTATTATTATTATTATTATTATTATTATTATTATTATTATTATTATTATTATTATTATTATTATTATTATTATTATTATTACAGAGTATATCAAAAAGGACTTTACAACTTTGAAAACTAATATTGATGTATTTAACTTACAGACATAGTTTTGGGGACATTTTGTAGCAAAATATATCGATTTTTTTTTTTTTTTTTTTTTTTTTTTTTTTACCTTATACCTAAAGAGGTTCAATGTGGCTTCCATTTGTGATGCAGCACACATCCTATCTGAAGTCGATTACCTGCAGCATGTCAGGTGTGACTTGTTCAATTGCGACATAGATCCTAGCTCTGACCTCTAGTAGAGAAGCCGGTAAGGATGGAAGAAACACGGTATCCTTGACAATCCCCCAAAAGATGAAATCAAGAGAGGAAACCAAAACACACAGCACGCTCAGGACCAGTAAAAGCATCCATCTTGCTGCAACTGCTGCTAGCGCTTGCGGTGGCTTGTTTCTGAACTAATATACTTCGTGAGTCAAAATTCGGTGTATTTTGCTACAAACTGGCACCAAAACCATGCCTGTAAGATAAATGAATAAAGCAATATGCGTTTTCAAAGTTATAAAGTCCTTTTTGATACACCCTGTATTATTATTATTATTATTATTATTATTATTATTATTATTATTATTATTATTATTATTATTATTATTATTATTATTATTATTATTATTATTATTATTTGCGAATTGGAAATAGGTTTGCCATAAATAAAAATAAAATGTGACCAAGGTAAAAACTTAACACTACTAATCTGTGTTACAGTTTCGGCAACATATCATTACCTTCTTCAGACAAATGATCAGGCATCATTGATACAGTATATAATAAAGGCTTCGATGCTGTTGTAAGATATAAATAGAAATCAATCAATCATTTGTTTCGTTTCACCCCACTGCCAGGGACGTACGTAGGATATGGGTCCTGGGGGTCCGGACCCCCCCGCCCCCCCGAAATTTCGACTTTTGTGTAAATTTAGCCTACCTATAGGGGCAATTTTAGGATTTTAATATAAAATACCCTCATATTCAGTTTGGACCCCCGAAATAAGTTCCAGCGTACGCTACTGCCCACTGCACCTTCTCTGTTCTATTTTGGAGGGTAATATCCAAACAGGGACCAAAGTAGTATCAAAACAACATATAGAAAACTTAAAATATTGCGATTTTGGTATTACATTTTTTCCTTTACACTTTTGAAAACAGGTTAATTTTGTGTTGACCGGAGCAATCAATTTTACGTCGTCTGCTTTCCATACCAGCCGTTGCAAAAATTGCGAAGCGTAACGCAATGCAAAACATAGAAATATCAATTATAACTGATATGCCTATTATCGCAAACTAAACCGCAGATTTTGCGTTATTTGACGCAAACCGTTACTGAATGAGACCCCCAAATATTTCCAGGCAACCACCAAAACCGCTTCTCCTGCTGCTGAAAAGGAAGCCTCTCTCTCTGTGTGACTGAGCATAAAGCTTGGAGGTTCTCGCAGACACTTGGTGATCAACTTGACTACTATTTGGGACGTGTTGCATTTCCTCAACGTTCTTCCGCGACTCGTACTTTAATTCATATACGACAGTTGCTCGCCGTGCTAGCGATAAACTTGAATATCTATCTATCTATATATTTTCGCTAAAAGGTACTGTTGCTTTCTGTTGGACTGAAGTACATAGGACATCGTGAAAGCAAGAGGGATATTTTAAGTTATGAGGATTTTTAAGTAGTAAATCATGACTTAATTATTTGTTTACCGGCAGAAAACGCGGTAAACACTCTACTGGCTTTTCATCACCCGTGATCAACCACTTCATAAATGGCTCGAGTTCGTTACGTTTAAGTAGAGATTCGAAGGTGGAAATCCGAATAGTTTAACCAAATAGTTTAACACTGTTTAGTGATAGATATTTAGTCATTGATGTTGTCTTAATTGCTTACATGCTGATCTTGCTCGACTTTTGCCAGATTATCATTCACTTTTCCTGTGATTAATCGCCCACCACGAGGAGCAGCTTTGACATCGAAATTTCCAGAACGAAAAGGTCTGAACCATCTTTTATCTGTTACTTTTGATAACGTGCCTTTCCCAAAAGAGTAGAAATTTCTTCACAGGCCTGCGCAGCATTTGCGCCTTTGTCGAAATAAAATTGTAAAATGTAGGGCAATTTTGCGGAAAATTCACTCATCTTCACGCCGCAATACCTTCCATATACGAGGAGTGATCGGAAAGTAAGGTTACAAAATACAGCCAACAAATAGTACATACATTAGATTATTTTCCGACATAGTCTCCATATCGGTTGAGGCACTTGTCGCATTGTGGGATGAGTTTGATGATTCTCCCTCCTCGTAAAAAAAAATATCCTTGCGTGTTCGGCCACGTTGTCACTAAGTGTTTCACTTCCTTGTTTGAAGCGAAGCGACGGCCTCCTAAGTGTCCCTTCAAGTAGGGAAACAGGTGAAAGTCTCTTGGAACGAGGTCTGGGCTGTAGGGAGGGTAGTCGATGATGTCCCAGTGAAACTGCTTCAACAGCGTGGTGATCTTCTGGGCTGTATGCAGGCGCGCATTGTCGTGAAGGAAGATGACGCTCTCGGCGAGAAGTCCTGGCCGTAAACCTCTACCAGCTGCCGGTGAATTTCAGCTCCGGTTGTATGTTTCACCCACGTAAATCGAATAACTGAGCAGACACCTTCGCAAGACCAGATTTCCAAGCAAGTCGCCATTTATATTTACCTACAATTAGCCCGTAAGTAGCAGGTGGTTGAAACTCTGCACAGTTGCCAACTCCATATAGTAAAATTACCGCACTCCTCTTCCTCTATAACAGACGAAACTCCAGAAATATTGGCCTTGTAACTTTAGTTTCTGGTGCCCCCTCGTAATTATAAGAACACCATTACTTTTTCTACATCTACTAGCTTCAACTATCAGCTGTCAAATCACGTTATACTTGACCCGCTGCGACTCATATACTCTGAGATTTGATACACTAACGCCATCTCGTGGACAAAAGGCTCAATACATTTTAGACGATCTGCCTTACATACATATATATGACATTTACATGATAAATTTGAATACAGATGTACTGAAAAAAACTAAATATAAAGTGTTTAGCTCTGAAGTAAAAAAAAAAAAAAAAAAAAAAAAAAAAAAAAAAAAAAAAACTCGTAGGCTGAATTTTAGAGAGAAGAGGAAAAAGAAAGACTATTAGAGAAAGTGTACCACCCTGTATCACTGTCAGACATGTTGAATCTTACCATAAATAAATTACCGGTCTCTCTCTCCCGAGTAAATTAACCGGACCTTTTTATCCTCTTTACACTCCATCGACGAGCCTTTCGAGTCTTGAAAGCTGTGTTTATATTTAATATCGTGAATTTTACACGCTGGAACACACACATATACCGTATTTACCCGACTATAAAACGAGGTTTTTTCTCAAATTTGTCACTCAAAAAGTACGGAATCGCCTTACATTCGCAGGTTAAGCTTTGATAGTTGAGGTCAATGTTTTTACGTTGTACAGTATAATAGATTATATCGAATATTAATATAAATCCCTATTGTTGTAGTCATTGTTGTTTTGATTTCAAATTTAATAGTTGTACATTTTCTGTCATTGTTACCGTAAAAATACATATACCGAAACTGCTGTATTTGTTTTTATTTACGGTATCGTATTTTAGTGGCGTTTGTTCTTTAATTACCATAATTGGCATAAGTTTACAATAGGTAATGTTAACTTCGTATGTGTGTACCTTAAGATATTTTATATCTATACAACAATTTGTAATCTTGATTATTCAAAGTTTGTTAAAAATGAGAAAATTCTCAAGAATCCTCTCCATAATAGGGGTCGTTTTATATTCATAGTCATCTTATAGTTAGATAAATACAAATCTGCGTATCCACGATGATATATTCAAGACTGGAAAAGTCTGGATTTTATTTCAATCAGCGGCGAAAATCATTAAAATATATTTCATAATAAGTGATAATGTTTATTTAAATTTAAAGAAACGTAAAAATCAGTGATGCCAACCTGTGGGGAAAATCTCATATCGTGGGAGTTTTTGACCTTATTTTCTCGGAAAGGAATAATAAGCAGCATATATGGGATTTTTCGAGAAGATCGAAATTTACGGCTTATTCATTCAGATATTGTAAAAAGTGACTAACACAAAGAAATTTAATTTTTAATATTACAGCATACTTTTAATTAGTATAACGTGGGAAATTCACACGTAAAATGGGATTTTTTGCCTCTCGACATGGGATTTCATATTGTTTCAGGTTGGCATCACTGGTAAAAATCCCTCCGCCCCACAATATATGTAAGTTGCAGAATAGCACAGGCTAAACAAGCATTCAATAGGAAAAGAGGACTACTAATGCTATATCTCAAAAGTGAGAATCCAAAATACTATGGTTTCATATTTAAAATGCGCTAAATAAAAGAGACAGTTTCATTCACTCCCTTGCATCAATGTAGTAAATATAAACGCCTAAAACAAGATATTTAACAAAAAAAGATTGATATATCTAGATAAATAAAAAATCACATTATTGAGATGTTCCTGCTTTTGCTCCATTTTCATCGCT
This sequence comes from Thermobia domestica, assembly GCF_964235325.1. Classification (NCBI taxonomy): domain Eukaryota; kingdom Metazoa; phylum Arthropoda; class Insecta; order Zygentoma; family Lepismatidae; genus Thermobia; species Thermobia domestica. The sequence continues at coordinate 297,400,966 of NC_137457.1, read as the reverse complement.
CTGGATGCGCATATAAGTATATACTTTAATCATGCAGTTGAAGTAATTTCTTGTCTTAAAAGTATTTTCTGGTGGAATCAAGCACATAACAAATCGATAAAATGGGCCTTCAGTATCACAATGTTTCAATCAAGGATGTTATAAATAGAGGATCTGCCCATATGTATCGTCATCCTATTAAATAGATGAAAGCAATAATACAACCGAGCATCGGCACGTTTGATTGGCTACTCTGGTTTCCGCCATCGTCTAATTGGCTACTTTCGTTTCCGTCATGATTGTTGGCTCAAAACATTGCGATTCCCATTGGGCGGAGTGGGCAGAGTAGGGGTGGCGAAACTGTGACGTATGGCTTCAAGATTTTGTTGTAAGGGCAGATCCTCTATTTTATAAGATCCTTGGTTTCAATGGTATCGATGTCCAGTTTTATTCCTTTCGTCTGTACGTAATGAATTAATAATTAAAAACTTAACCTTCACGGAGGCGTTGGTCTCGGGAAGAACAAGGGCGAATGCGATTCCTTCCTCTTGAAATGGCTTTAAAAATTTGCACCCATTCATTATTCATTGAGAAACCATTTGAACTGAATCCCATATTGGATTCTATTATCTCTGCGACAAGTTTATACTGCTTAAAATGTTGGCCATCATGTATATGAATGACCGAATTTTTTAAACAACCACCAGCCATGATTTAGCTAGAGCCCAGATGTAAGAGCTTCAACAGGATTTTCTGTGACCCATTTTTTAATATAAGTAATACACATATCATTGAACTTGTCACACTGCTAGTGAACTGTTACTTCTCTAGTGTATGTAGTAATAACTGTTTTTCTAGGTAGAAAATATTCAGTTTTTTCTACTTCTAATTTTATCAATAAGTCCACGAATCTCAAGGAGAGACTAAACAAAACTATTTTTCGCTGGTTCTCCCCAAAACCGGGACGTTTATGCGTCTTGAAATTTATTTTCGGGACACTGGGACGCAGATGACGATTCCGGTAGAATTGCGAAAATTCCGGAACATGTAACAACCCTATACCAGAGAGACAAATTATATTAAAATTTAAAATGTACTACAAGAAAACTAGAAAGATTTCTATTCCTTATTCCTAAAGACAAAAAAAAAAAAAAAAAAAAAAAACTATCAATAAGAAGTGTTAAGAGAGATCTTAGAATGGGATGACTTCAGTTGATCGCGTAATATTTTATTTTGGGTGGAAATTGTATAAAGTGGGAACGCTATTAAATCAAATAATATCTTGTCTTCCTCATCGTTATCTGTGTTAATTAGGTGCACCAGACATGAAGTCTCTGTGTGCTAAAAATGTGTTAAAATTGAATTATGTATGTAAGAAATTGAATTATATATTTGAAAAATATTTAAAATATTGCAAATGGCGGACACCGCCATTTGCATTTATTGGTCGAGCTAGCGGCGTAGAAAGCATTACAAGATTGGAGGGGGGGGAATGAAACTTGAAATTGCCAAGTCTTGATAAAAGAATTGCCAAGTCTTAATAAAAGAATTGCCAAGTCTTAATAAAAGAATTGCCAAGTGTTGATAAAAAATTGCCAAGTGTTCCGAAAATCTTAGTCTCACTTTTACCAACCCTGTGGAAAACTATTACAGCAACCTTATTTTCATATATTCGTTCCATTCCATGCCCCGTCTGAGACACGAATACGAACAGCCCTTGTTCCACTTTCGAGTCCAATTTCCGTCCGACTATCTCAGCAATTTTTTTTTTACTGGGACGGGAACAAATGGCCTTGATGCTGACGTCCCCATTATAACCCCCAATCAATCAATCAATCTGAACCCATGAAGATATTGTGGGGAGGATCCTGAATTGAATTGTGAATGAAAAATATGAAAGTATCATTGTGCATATATTTAATATTCACTGGGAATATTTCTTCACTTTCTGACATACTTTAATATTTTTATAACATATCCCCTCCTTTGAATCGCCACCAACAAATAAGCTTGCCCTCACCGCTAGTCTAGTGGCTAGAACGTGAGCCTTTGGCGCTTGAGGTCCCGAGTTCGATTTCCTGTGGGAGAGCATTGAACGACCGAAGTGGTTCGGATGCCACTATAATAAGTAGGTCCACGTCTCCTTTAGTCTACTGGGCATAAACGTGGGACATTAAAGTAAGTCAAACAAAAAAAATCATATCGCCCCACCCTTTAGTTAACAGTGTCGTAAAGGTCAATGCTGTTCCCAACGGAATAATATTGTACACGAATACCTCCTTAGCTCATCTACTTAATATTTTAAGGACGTTGGTAAAACGCTAGAGCTTCTTGCGTAGGGTGCGGAACAAGGCTCTGGCAAAGAAGGGGGAGAAAGTCTGAGAGAATGTCTTTGTAGAATGATTTTCTACCACAGTGAATAATGTCTGTGGTTAGAGAAGAAAAATTGCATTATAATACATATTTTAATGTATGATATTTGATTCTACATTAAATTCATTATTTATTATCGAATTGAAATAGTGGAATTTATAAAGAAAAGCAGGGTGCGAAATCTTTGACAATTGCTTGGAGAATGGGGGAATTTCCCCCACTAAATGTTTTTTGACAAAATTCCCCCACTAAAACCTCGCTGGGGGAATAATACAATAAAATAATGACAGAAGTTCGCAAAATAATTACAGTAATTCATATGTAATCAACGTGTATTTCATATTTAATTATTAGATGAACTCAAGGATGTTATAAAATAGAGGATCTACCCATACAACAAAATCGTGAAGCATACGTCACAGCTTCGCCACACCTACTCTGCCCACTCCGTGCCACTAAAATCGCAATATTTCGAGCCAACAATCATGGCGGAAACGAGAGTAGCCAATCAGACGTGTTTCCGGACAAAACGGCATTCTTCAAATTGTCAACTAGGTATTTTAATTTGCCAACTTGTTAAGAAATTGGTAACTTTCGGAGGGAGGCTTCCCCCTTACCCCCTTTAGCGACGCCCCTGGGTCGAGCATCATGTCGTATTGCCTGAATTATAGAATTAAGTAATTGCTAACAAGTAGAAAGATAATGCAATTAGGTCAAGATAGGTAATAGATAATGTCAAAATCAAGACAATTGAAAATTGTCATATTTCGGAATGTATAAATGTCAAAATCAGGAAAGAAGTTCCAGCGGCAGAAGAGGACCAGTTACCCAGATGGTCAGGATAGAAAATTAGGAAAAAGTGATAAATTAGTGATGAAATAGTGTAAGATATCTTTTGATGTGTGCATGGTTAGTAAATGAAAAGATATATACAAGGTGTTTCAAAACAACACCGACAACGTTTGGGAGGTGGTTCCTGACATCAAAATAAGACAAAAAGTATAGACTAACCAAGGTGCACAAAAACTTACTTTCGGAATTATAGGCTCCCGAAAACATGAAAAAGTGAACTCTAAAGGTCCATAGCTCCAAAACTATGGAACCTACCGTAGTCGGGTCAAGACTTCACTTAGGACCTAATATGTGCACTATCCAAAAATACATGTTTCAGAATCCTAAGATATTCACGCAATTTTTATAGAGCGAGTTTGGCTACGGGCATATAATTCAAAGTACTCACCAACTACCTTTATAAAAATTGTTGCGGAAGTACCGCAGGATTCTGAAACTTGAATATTTGGATGGGGCACATACCAATTCCTAAGTGAAGTCTTCCCGACTACAGAGGTCCCATAGTTTTGTAGCTATGGACTGTTAAAGTCTTTTTTTTTTTTTTTTTGTATTCTCGGCAGCCTATATATATTCCTTTCATCACTCCAATATAATCTGAATAAAACAGAAAATAGGACTAGTAAGAGGAAAAATTACCGGACATTAACGTCTGGTTTTGAGGTCATACCGGACACCGGACAAAGAGGTCAAAAACTTAACTGTCCGGGTTGGCAACCCTAACTTTCACTATATTGAAGAGAATATGATTTGTGTGATTTGATAGATATCAAAAGGGAATATAGTGCATACGGCTGTTGAAAAATGTACAATAATATTCCGCGCTCAACTATCATGGACCTCGGAAAATTTAAATGTATGTAAAGCATCCAAATGTGGTTATAGACTCATTTGGCCTTACGCAGAGTCGTTTTGAAGTCTTATTAACACCATAGTACGGATTAACTAACGGATGGTTATCAAAATTGTATTCAGAGTCTCTGATTAGGGCGTAATATTTGATGAAGTTAATCACATGTGACTAAATAATTTAGATCAAAGGCTAATCTCTTACCCACGGTTTAGCGTGCGACACAACATTTCGTATTTCATGTATTTTCATTTTTTACAGACTACGCATGCGCTCATCTACTTTTCCGTAGTTGTGACATTTATTTTTCTCACCCGATGCATTGGGGTTATATAAGTGAATCATACTCAAATCAGCTGATAGTTGTACTCAAAGTAGACTCTGAATACCAAACTGCACCTTCCTTAGTAAAGAGCTAGTATGCCACTAACAAGTCTGTGACTAACCTTCGATTAACGAATTCTCTCTGAATACCGCCCATTGAAACGAACATTATGATAGATCATTGAGCATTAGAAAGGTCCCTACATTGGAAAGGTCACTCGAATTGACTCCTACGTGCTATCAAGTCATTTTGTGTGTAGGAAGATCACTTGGAAAGTTATATTTTTCATCTTCTCTATAATTGATTATGAATCCGAGGACCTTCAGTCATAGATTAAGGGAACTTAAATCCTTCCAAGAACCTGCAAAGGAATTGCTTTCTCTCATGAAGTCGCAGAAGCGCGGTAATTTTTGTTCCTGCGAAAGGAATGTTATTTTCAAAGTAACAATTATTGATCTTTACGTACGTACATTATATCTTTGTATAATTTTATTATTTTAGTTAAATAAATTCTTTAAAAAATGAAGCCTCACTACAGAGTTTTGACTTCATCCATGCATATTATTCAATCATGTGGCCGAAGTCACCCCATCTCGTGAGGTTACTTTGGCCGTTATACGTATATAGCCGCATCGCACAATATGGCGATACAATCATTTAAAACGTAAGACATTGACCTATTTAAAGTATTAATTTCGAAAGTTTCGGACAAAAACTTAATTTTGTTCCAGAAAAAAATAAAACTTTAAAAAAAATGGCTTAGTGATCTCATTTTACGATACTCTAAGGAAACAGATCTCTGTTCAGAATGGATATGCACATGAAAAGTGATAAATTTTCACTTCACATATAAAGATAATTAAAATGATCTTAATAGAAGCGTATCAAATACCTTTAGCCAAAGTTGTCACAGATCTAAATTGTAAGTTGCTCTGAAGAAGTGGAAAGTTGTGACGAATCCGGAAAATTAGGGAATTATTTCAGTTTATTAAAATAAATAAATAAATAAATAAATAAATAAAGGTAGTTCGAGTGATAGAAACAAGTGGGACAGAAAGATTTGTATTCCTTGATTAGGTGTGAATATAATCTCAATTGATTGGAAGAGCACGGTGGCTTAGTGGTGGAGCTCTTACCTCTAGTGCATGGGGTCCATGGTTCGATCTCCGGCTAAGTAAGTTTGTGGTGGACAACATCGTGTCCGTGGGTTTTCCCGTTTCTTTCCACTTTCTCATTCCACCAATTTTTCCATCATCATTCACTTGCCTGAACCATCGTCTCCTTTAGCCTAAAGGAAATAAACGCGGTACGTTAAACTAAAATATTTCATTTCGAGGTGATTGACTAATTTGCATGGACAATCGGACAACATATAAATATGTATGCAGTATATAGAAGCTAAATATCGTTACTATTAATCACGATATCATCAAAACCATGAAATGTAATGAAATTGAATTTGGCATTGTAACTCTAACTTCTAGTCGCTCGCAAAGAAACGTTTTCAAAAGTTCACTTCGTAAGTGGTTAAATTAAATAAAATAATATTCTCATTTTTTTCATTTGTAAGACTTAACGAACATGTTTACATTACGCATGAGCATTCCTCGGTAGGTTATTACAGCATTTAACCATTAATATTCCACATAAACAGCTCAAAAAGGCGTTAAAAATTGCAGTCCCTAAAAACAATAATTCTTCTTTTCAATTAGCTGTTAGGATATGGTGAAATTTGTACTAGATGGGCGTAGAAAAAAAAAAAAAACACTTGATTATACGAATTTTCGTATAGGCCCTATATAATATGCGCTCAAAAATTCGATTTTACATAAAAGTAATAGTTTAATTTATCAAGTTTATTTGCATTGAAATATATTCACATTTGAGGCATTGGATGGAAAAGTGGCGTATGTCACTTTTGAGACATTTTGAGATATTGAGACTTTTATTAGAATCGATATAGAAAAATCGGACAAAAAGAACAAAATTCTGTTGTGAATTCTTTATGTTGCTAAGGTATGTTGCCAACTCGGAAAGTGCAGAGTGCCAGAATATATATATACAGAGTTCTTGTATTTTCAGTGAAATAGCACATAATTGAGGGGTTGGAAAGAAAAGTGGTGCTAGTCGTTTCTAGATAGTGGCATACATATTAAAATAAATACAGGAAATTCTACAAGTATTATAAATTTTTTATCTCTATTTAACGAGACGTTTACCTGTGAAGTATCGTTATGTAGCTATAAGTTCATAAGTTTGTAGAATTACCTGTATTTACTCTAATAAACACATCAGTATTAAAATGTCGAGTAATATTGACTTACGCCATTTTGCCATCCAATCCCTTGTGTAACAGAACAGTATGTTGACAAAAACAATGCACAGCAGTAAATGAACGTAAAAATAAATCATATAAAACAAAGTGGCAACAAAACATGAATAAGGAAGGCATACTGGAACATTATGCATCAGCATTACTGTCATAGTACACAGCATCATCATCATCTCCATGCTGGTCACTGTCCTGTAAAGATAAGAAGTAGTGATGATGGATGGGTGGTATAAATGGCAACAAGTCAATTACGTTCTTCTTGTTTAGCTTGCTGATGACCCGAGGCCCTTTATAAAGTGGTTCTTGTCGAATGTTGTCTGACATACACCACAGTGCCGTGCAGGGTCATCGTGAATTCGAATTTACGACTTTCTTTGTGCTGCCATCTGTTGGCCTATTTTTAACTTTGAGATACACATCCTTTCCCATCCAACAGGTTATGGCTTCAAGTTCACGGAAATGACTTAATCTCATTCTTAAACTTAAACTTAAAAAAAAAAAAAAAAAAAAAAAAAAAAAAAAAAAAAAAAAAATTGGTTACACCACTTTAGCATCCAATGCCTCATTTAGAGATTGGTCAGCTGGCACAGTTTAACTAGCACAGTTTCATTAGTTTCAATTTCGATTTTCGTGTTGTTAGTTATCTTCCCATAATTCTTTGCACCCTACCAAAGCACTGGATTCAACTCTTCGGTGGTTATGCTATCTTTATGTTCACTGAATGAGGACATAAAAGGAAAATCAATTAAGAATCAATCAATATTTATTTACTTATGTATTAAATAAATAAGGAGTATCAAAATATGTTGTGGTGACGCCATTCTGATGGCTAGAATGTTCTTTCCTAAGTGTGTTATCCTCTACGAAGTGAACAGTTAGAGTTCTTAGTACTTACTTCAAATCCTGCAACCAGCCAACTTGACTGAGTTTTCTTTTTTCTTTTTTTTCTTAGTCCACTAACCGAATGTGATATATATATATATATATATATATATATATATATATATATTTAATATATAAAACAGCCTATTTTCTTGAAAAAAACTTCTTCCCAGATTGTGTTATTCCCAGAATAAAATTGCCTCACGATTAATAGCAAACGAGCATAGCGTAATAGTGCCCTAAATTTCCAGGTCTTTGTACTACTAGTACGTACGAAAAAGTAATAAATCTAATTGCTGTTATTTATTCTCTTCTCAGTTTGTGAATATTATGTCCATCTGGATTGCCAGGACTTCGCTGTGCCTGATTGCAAAGAGAATGCCACCTATCTACCAGGAAAAGAGTTATCATCAGTGCGGCACAACCATCACTGGCGGGAAGGCAACCTCCCAAACAATTCCAAATGTGCAGTCTGTAAGAAAACGTGTTGGTCAGCTGAGTGCCTGTCGGGGATGCGCTGTGAGTGGTGTGGCATGACGGTAAGACGCATTTAATAATCATATATTTTGTTAATCTGTTTGCAAGGCTCTTTGTTACGTTCTCTACTACTTTTTTTCCGAATTTCTGTTTGTCGTACAATACTAATTATCAATACAATAATTTTAGAATGTATGTCGTTTAGTATTTTTAAAATGCTACGGTATTAAATAAACTAATCTATGTTCCCTTATTAAACGCTTGCAGTGATATTGGTTTAGAAGTAAATGCAGAGAAAACTAGATATATGTAAGTTCACCGGGATCGTAATACTGCAAATTATGGATGCGTCAAAATATGTCGCAGTGGTTTGCAGGACACCGAAAGGGTTACTTTGCACATAATAAATGTATACAGATATTTATGTTTTTGTAAATAGGTAAAACCTAATGTGTCTTTTAGACAAAGATAAATAATAATAATAAGACCAGTTCTTATTCTCGAGGAAACGGTAAATGTAGAATCGCACTCACGTCTGGGAATATTTATAGCGTGTGTGTTCAGAGAAAATTATACATACAATGCAATGATAAATAAATCGGTTGTATCCAAACTGCATCTATTGAGTCATTGAAATGTACGTAATTGTAATGTTCTTGTACACCATAAGGAAACAAAAAATATATCAAGCAACACAAAATCGGGAATACTTATTAAAAATGAAATAATCAAAATCTCTGTGTTGACACATAACAGGTATTCCAGTTTTGGATTTATTCTCAAAGAAACATTACATGTTTAACGAGATAACTTGATATATATTTACAGTAATGATAACTTACATTGTAGTCAAATTCTACTCGGATTCAGTTTTGATCAGATGGAATGTTTTCGTGCCAATGCTATGAAACATCATGTCCTTCATGAATTCCGTACCAGAGCCTAAAATAACTATGAAATGATAGGAAAACAGAAAGGGATACTGCTGACTGCTTTAGCTTGTGATCTAGTTTCCGAAAAGTATGATGGTCTATTACATCTCGAAAGCCCATAGAGGGGCTTTATTCTGAGACGAAAAAAAAATGTCACAGTGCGTATGGTCACTTTGCTGTCAATTTTACGCCCAGTCTAAAGTAATATGGTTTGTGATTCGAAATAAATTGGTTTGTATTACTGACAATCTAAGTTTAACATTTACCCTTTATTGCCAAGTTTCGAATATTCAATGGGAGACTCGGGTTTAATTCTCGGCATGAACTTATGTGGTTCGGATCCCTTGTTAATCTGTAGGTTTACGTCTTATTTGACCTTGTTGCTAAAAGGGACGGTAAAAATCAAATCGAATATTCACTTCTAAACAGTTTCGGTAGCTCATGCTACCTTCTTCAGTGGAGGAAGGTAACTAGGAAACTTACTGACAAATCTTTTCGCTTCTCACAATTTCATCTTCCACTTAAGCCTGTGTTTAGTTTAATATTGAAAACTTGAGGTCAGAAAACTTACAGTTGGTAGATTAATGAAAATCGATTGTCTTTGGTCTATGTTGTCAGATCCTGTATCAAAAGCGCCTGGCCAAAGCACCATGCAATACAAAATACGAAAAAGTTGGATGGCAAAATGTGATGATACTCTCATTTATTACTGAAGTGAGCTATTGTTGGTACAAAGAACAATATATCATTTTCTTTCCTTCATGAAGGAACTATTGTCTTTCGATCTCACTTATAGTTAAAGTTCAATGATAAAGGGCCCTGTGAAAGCCTGGCATTTTCTTTTAGGTGCCTTTCTTTGATTGTCAGTAATACAAACCAATTTATTTCGAATCACAAACCATATTACTTTAGACTGGGCGTAAAATTGACAGCAAAGTGATCATACGCACTGTGACATTTTTTTTTTTCGTCTCAGAATAAAGCCCCTCTATGGGCTTTCGAGATGTAATAGACCATCATACTTTTCGGAAACTAGATCACAAGCTAAAGCAGTCAGCAGTATCCCTTTCTGTTTTCCTATCATTTCATAGTTATTTTAGGCTCTGGTACGGAATTCATGAAGGACATGATGTTTCATAGCATTGGCACGAAAACATTCCATCTGATCAAAACTGAATCCGAGTAGAATTTGACTACAATATAAATTAGAAAATGAACTTTAGTTTGAAATCATTATTATTATTTTTGTCAAAAAACGGAAGTTCACTTTATGCACTGCTTAATTCCAATTTCCCTTTTCTTGATGGCGTTACAAATTCAACGCAAATCTCCATATAGATACATTTAAAACCAGCTACCAGCATAGACAATCCGTAGAATGACAAATTTAGTACTTTTTTTTAATATACAGTAATTGTCATTGCTCTTTCTGTACTTTGCTTTCTATTATCATACGTCTTTGTGATACACAAATACTGTCTACTTCATTTATTCCATGTTCATGTAATAACAATAACTTTATTTTCAGTGCTGCGAACAGCTCTTAGGCAGAAATACAGCACTTTTTAAAAACCAATCATTTACAATAGACCGGAAAATATAGTATGATATAATGAAATATAAGATAATTGTCAACTACGCATGTTAAAATATTCAAATATCCAAGGTTTAATATATTAATGAAAGAAGAAAATAACCGATTTAAACTTATTTTTACACACAAATTCTCTGTAGGTGCAAATTCAATAATACACAAAAAGTGAAAAAATGCACGCCTGGGGTAAGACTCGAACCTGGAATCTTCGACGTACCATACAGATGTAAACTTTTTTACTTTTTATGTATTTTTGCTTCCTTCTTTCACTAATATAATGATAATACAACCGTTAGCGGTTTTCTGAACATAGACACTAAATTTGTCCAGACAGAACAGTTAGGTTGTGGTACAAGCCACGTAGTATCAAAGAGTGGGAGAGTGCTTGCCTGTTCTGGGAGAGGACTGGGTAGCGTAGAGGTTAACGCATCGGGTTCGAATATCAGTCCAGTCGTGCACTTTTCTACTCTTTGTATAACCAAGGTTCAAGCTGTTTTTTTGTTGTTGTTTTTATTTAAATAATATTAAAATCAAAATATCCAATTTCTTAATGTACCATTTTCAGAGAAATGTGTTTTGAAGTTTCATTTAATTTAAAAGAATTGCTCAATCTTTCTTAAAATTACAAATCCAGGAGGCAAAACTTCGAGATCACTTTATTGTCATATTTTTAACATAAAAAATTGGTTTAAGTATACTATTAAAGATATATATAATGACAATAATATCAAGATTGGCAAATAGTTTCCTTATCGTAAAGTTAAATAGTTCAACCTATGTAAAGAACGCTCTGTTACCTTTTTTTGATTTTTTAAAATTATTTACATGTGTTCAGTTCAAATTAATATTTTATTACCCTTTTCAGTATTTCATATTTTGAATTTAGTGCAACTAACGTCTATCGAAAAGAGATGTAAAAGAGTGTAATAATAATAATAATATAATTGAAAGAGTTTATTTGTTAACAAACAACTTAGACAGCCACATGTGGAACAAGAATGAATACAGTATATAAAAGAACAACATACATAACATGCAATAATAAAATCATTCAAGTCATGCTGCAAATACAAATATATCTATATCTATATATCTATATCTATATCTATATCTATATCTATATCTATATCTATATCTATATCTATATCTATATATCTATCTATCTATACACTCTTTGTCATTCTGTATCAGGATACTGGCATTGACAATTATTCTGAAATTTAAGTATGTTATAGTATTGTTTTTCGCCCAACAGATGTCGGCATTGTTGTGAGTTAAAATTATGTTGTGGTACGGTTTTTCGCTCAACAGATGCCCGTACTGTCAGCACGATTAGTGAGATGAGAAAACGACAGGTGCACGCTTGACGTTCAAGTAGCGTAAGTACGTTTTGAAGTATTTTATCAGGTTTGGAAATGCCATCGAAGTGTAGCGTCAGTGGAAAGGGGAGTTTGGTACTGAACCACCAACCTGCCTAATAATCAAACGCATAACAATCGAACGCCAAGCGTGCACCTGTCATTTTCTTATCTCACTAACCGTGCTGACAGTACCGACATCTGTTGAGCGAGAAACTGTACTACAACATAATTTTAACTGGAAACATTTGACAGTGCCGACATCTGTTGGGCGAAAAAACATACTACAACATAATTAAATTTCAGAACAATTGTCTATGCCAGTATCCTGATACTGTATGACAAAGAATGTACACATTTTTCTGGCGGACTCTGTATATGAGAGAAAAGCACGGTGCATACATCAGTTATATATATGTATATAAAAAACAATCATATAATATTTATTAATATAAATAATTCAAACTGATAATCAAATAAATACCTTAAAAATCGATAAAAACTAATGGTAAAAAATCACTACACAAATGATCACCAAAATATAAATACATCCATCAGAAAGGAAGAGAAAAAGATTACACAAAGAAACATAAAAAAAAAAAACAAAATCAAACATTAACGACCATTAAGGAATTTGAGAAATTGTGGTCAAACAATAGAAAATTTGGATTGAAATAAGTCTCTAAGATAGTGTGAAATTTATTTGCTGTCGCTATACAATTATAAATAGAAGATTTAGGTTAGAAAAAATAGAGTTGTGCAATCAAAAGGAATGAAATTCTTAGCTTGACAATAAGGAACCCTTATTGAAATAAATTTATCTAAAGTAAAATCCTCCATGAAAAATGTTATGAAAAATTGAAAATAAAAAAGATGAAGTTTGCTATGCAACAAGCAAAATCTATAAAATAAATAGATAGATAGATAAATAGATGTTGGTATTGCTATAGATAAATAAGAAACTATAGAGGTATGTTAACTGTATGAATAAGGAATTATGTAACTTTCCTTATTGCTAGTCAGTCTCTGGCCATTATATATATATATATATATATATATATATATATATATATATATATATATATATATATATATATATATATATATATATAGATAGATAGATAGATAGATATAGATATAGATATATAGATATAGATATATAGATATAGATATAGATATAGATATAGATATAGATATAGATATAGATATAGATATAGATATAGATAAAAACAAGGTTTGTGAACAACTCTTTCATGTAAGAAGTGGATTTTCTTCATGGTAGAAAGCATTGTTTTTCACTTAGAAAGTAAAACCAAAGAAGGAATATATATTTATGAACAGATTGTGGTCGAAATCTAAGAGATTCATAGTAGCTCGTAGTCAGGTTCATTAAGTTCACCACAAAACCAGGGATTGTCTAGAAACAGCAGTCTTTTTTTTTCTGATTATCAACATCTTTGTAATTAATTATCTCCATACTTTTCATCAACTTAGTAAAACCCTGTAGAAAAACTTCACTCACGAGTATATTCAATTGCTAGAGTTACATTGAATAGGTTAAGCTTTTCTTTTTATCCATAAGAACTTATTTTCCATTTCTATCTTAGTTTTAAAATAGTAAACTGGTCACAAAACTCTGCTATAGCTGTATCCAATGGCGTATTTAGGATTTTGTTTCGGGGGGAGGAGGACGGGCTATGTACAACAAGGGGAAACAGCGGGGAGCAATTGCTTATCTAAGTTTGAGAATTAAATATATTTTAATTTATGCATAAATTGAAGTTTTAATGGCAAGAATTGCAAACTGTTGAATCTTATGTGATATGATACACACAAAAATTTAGGAGTGAATCTAACCTTTTATTCTGTTCATAGGAGAAAAAGGAAGCATCCTCTTGACCTACCTCATTTCCCAGGCTATTTATCCCCCTCCCTCTTGCTTTTTCTTTAATTTAAACATTATCTTTTTTTATAAATAAACAATGGCTAAACTTCGTTTGCTCTATTTGATATCCGTGTATGTCCCATTATGTTGATATCCGTGTAAGTTGCTGTGGAATACCAGTTTCGCTTTTCAGCTCCTCTTAGTTTTGGTGTTACTGACAACGGCCGCCTTGAATCACAACTAGCAACTGTGGAAAGTATGATAGGAGAAACGAAAGAAAGTAATAACTAAGAAAAACAAACAAGAGTAGAATGGACGAAAGAAAGAAGAAAAGAATGCAGCTCTTACATCGAATGAAATTTGACAAATACAGTATTATTTCTGAACAAAGAATTATAAGAAAATGGAAAGTCAATGAAATTCTTAGAAATGGTAAGAAGGTTATTGTTGTACGTGAAATGCGAAAAACTAATAAATTTGTTTCGGGGAGAGAGGGGGACTTGAACCCTATAGTCCCCCGAAATACGCCACTGGCAGTAGCCCTTGAATTTCAATAAACCAATTCTTTCCTTGGCTTTCCTTTGTTCGTTTCACATAATCATGTTATCGGTTTCGTTTTCCAGGCTTATGTTCTATGCCATAAGAGTATTCCACCTGAAGTACTTTCGGAATCCTTGAACCAATCTTGAATTTCAATAAACCAATTCTTTCCTTGGCTTTCCTTTGTTCGTTACACATAATCATGTTATCGGTTTCCTTTTCCAGGCCCATGCTGTATGCCATAAGAGTATTCCACCTGAATGTACTTTCGGAAACCTTGAACCAATCTTGAATTTCAATAAACCAATTCTTTCCTTGGCTTTCCTTTGTTCGTTACACATAATCATGTTATCGGTTTCGTTTTCCAGGCTTATGTTCTATGCCATAGGAGTATTCCACCTGAAGTACTTTCGGAATCCTTGAACCAATCTTGAATTTCAATAAACCAATTCTTTCCTTGGCTTTCCTTTGTTCGTTACACATAATCATGTTATCGGTTTCCTTTTCCAGGCCCATGCTGTATGCCATAAGAGTATTCCACCTGAATGTACTTTCGGAAACCTTGAACCAATCTTGAATTTCAATAAACCAATTCTTTCCTTGGCTTTCCTTTGTTCGTTACACATAATCATGTTATCGGTTTCCTTTTCCAGGCCCATGCTGTATGCCATAAGAGTATTCCACCTGAATGTACTTTCGGAAACCTTGAACCAATCTTGAATATCAATAAACCAATTCTTTCCTTGAGTTTCCTTTGTTCGTTTCACATAATCATGTTATCGGTTTCCTTTTCCAGGCCCATGCTGTATGCCATAAGAGTATTCCACCTGAATGTACTTTCGGAAACCTTGAACCAATCTTGAATATCAATAAACCAATTCTTTCCTTGGTTTTCCTTTGTTCGTTTTACATAATCATGTTATCAGTTTCCTTTTCCAGGCCCATGCTGTATGCCATAAGAGTATTCCACCTGAATGTACTTTCGGAAACCTTGAACCAATCTATCTTCCACCGCACGCGGTTAGCATACCACGCACAGAGGTTCCGATGGAAGCCATGATCGGAGTACAAGTCAGAGGAAGGGAGCCCATCGCCCGTGAATACTCATGCCGTAAGTATATAGTAAAAACAAATAAAGAAAACCAACACATACACATCAATTTGCCACCATGTATGTGTATGTGTGTGTGTATTTCTACATATGTGTGTGTGTGTATATACGTATGTAACTGTATGAAATTCATAGAGAAAGGTGAAGTTAATTTTTTCCTATTATTATTATTTTCCAATATACTCTATAACTTTGCATCCATCTTTTTTATATGTTTAAACAATAAGTAGTTACTAAGAAGTAATGGTAAAAAGTAAATGATCTTTTCTATGTATTTATCTAACTTTTTTTTTTTTTTTTTTTTTTTTTTTTTTTTTTTTTTTTTGCAAAATACGTATATTATTCATACATATTTCATGGTGCTAGCTTAATGAAAAGCAGGCATGCTTGCTGTTTTTATTTATATATAATTTTGTACTCTTAAAACCAAAGAAGCAAATTGACAATTCACAATTTGTGCTTGTTCGCACAAGTATGTATTTCGCTGTTTATTTGTGGCATTGTAGGACGCTTTTGTATTTCTGTGATAGCATGAATTATTATTAGATTCTTTTCTTTTTTTCTCTTCTTATTTTTGAATACAGTGTTTCCTATTATTTGATATCAGACTTGTATTCGACTTGACTTTATAATAATACAATCAATTTTTATTGCTATTTTTGTACAAAAATAATTAAACTAAAAAGAATCTACATCTTATTCGGAATATTATAAATACATATATAGTATATGTATGTTACTATTATTATTATTATTATTATTTTGCTTTTTGTTTGTGTTTTTTCTGAAGATTTTTTCCTTTGTACATATAACTGCTAAGTTTTGAAATTTTCCAGGGCATAAGGGCAAGCGGGTGTCAGCTGTCATGAGGCGCTTATCTGTTGTGTTGCCTCGCAGCTGTAAGGGCAAATGCCGATATTCCCCTCCATACATGAGAGGTATCTAGCTGAATTAATATAAACAAACAAAACATATGATATGTGCATGAGTGTCGTGTGAAACCGTTGCCTCAAAGTTAATTCATTAACAAATAATATAACGTAATATATATTTTTTTATTTTACTAAAGAAAATAAATCAGTTTCTTTTTCTAAATACAAACCTTCATGCAAATATGAAAATTCTTTTTATAAGATAAAAGGTAATATTCTTGTTTCAAAATACATGATTAATAATATCTAATTAACTGTTTGGCTTATATTTTTACAATTTATTTTGTGCTCCTTTAAACGGCAAACGAAATACAGAGGAAGTGAAGATCATATTTGAATTAATATTTTCATTTTTTCACAAAAACATAATCTTCATAATATTAGTATTAATCAAACCTACACCATAACCTATTTTAATATATTAATGTTAATATAAAATTATTTTTTTGGTTTTGTATCCACATTGTTATGTTCGTGAGCGCTTGTATAGATCAAAATAGTTGGTTTTTTTTTTTTTTTTTTTTTTTTTTTTTACCGTTTGATCACATTTAATTGTTACACCACGATTTTATTCAAAAGATAGGGGTGGATTACTGCAACAACTGATTCAAAGTTGGAAAAACATATTAATAATATATGAATGAGAGTAATGACTCAATTGTGAGAACAATATGTTAAGGTCTCAGTGGGGAAAATATTAAGGTTTGTGAAATTAAATACGTAGCAGGTTGTCTGTTTGAGTGTTCCCCTGCCCGAAGGCAGATTCTAGCCCACTTACTCTGACGTACCTAGGGACGACAACTTAACTAGCAGAGCAATGGAGGATGGTCAATTTCTTATCCTGTGATTCAGAAAGAGTTATGGCGAATTTGGAAATAAGATTTGAAGTAGGGGAATAGGTTGAGAATTTAAAGAGATACCACCCATCGCATGGATAGTCACTTATAAACACGTCAATTAATAATCTTTCGATATAAGGTATTCTGATTTTCTATACTGTCATTGAATCTGAACCTTCACACAGAGACGTTGGGGATTAATGAATGCAAACTGAGACCCTAAATTGTAGAGGCGATGAGAGATAATATGCTAAAGTAAGCGTAAAGGCTTGACTTCACCAATATGGAAGCACATGCCCCTATCTGTCCTATGTGTTTTCTAGGGAGCGACAATATTTAAAATATTATAATCAGTTTCAAGAGATGAATACACAAACTTTGTCCAAAGATAAGTTGAATAAATGATTAGAGGATAATCCATGATTTTTTTAAATATATTATGTCTTTCATTGTTGATAGAGTTTAATTATTGGGAGCATATTCCTAAAGAGTAAAATTAAATGTTGTCAACAATCGTCATCATCATCATTATCATAGGTATTCTGCCATTATTGGCAGGTCAGATCACTTGCCACAAATGAGAAGCTTCCATGCTCTACGGTCTTCCGCTAACCTCTTCGTCTTCGCGTATGATACCATCCATCAATTTTAACCTCCTTCGCTCCCTCCCTCTCTTTCCTGAGACCACAGCCTCTAAAACGTCCCTCATGATACAGTTCCTTCTTAGCCAATGTCCGAACAAGTATCTCTACCTCTTCTTAATAATATTTAAAATTGTTCTTTTGTTCTCCGCCACCATTTCTAATACCCTCTCATTCATTTTCCGCTACACTCAGCTAATTCTCTCTTCTTTTCCACACCCACATTTCAAAAGCTTCCAGTCGTTTTTCATCATTTTTGCGTAATGTCCATGTTAGAGATCCATATGGCATAATACTTTACACGAAGCACTTTATGAGTCTTTTTCTCAACTTTTTATTCATGGCTCCACAAAATAGTCTTTTCTTCCTCCTAAAAGCTTCTTTCGCCATTCCTACCTTTGCTTTTATTTCATATTTACACTTTATACCATTACTAATAGTACTACCCGGGTATCGAAAACTAGTCACGTGTTCTATTTTCTTCCCTCCTATTTCTATATTTGACACCGACCCCTTCCTTCCAATCACCATGGCTTTTGTCTTTCTAACATTAATTTTCATCCTATATTCTTCACATCCCTTCCTCAAGTTTTCTAACATCTTATTGATTTTCTCTTCAGATTCTGTAACAAGCGCCATATCATCTGCAAACCGTATACACCTAAACGTTTTATCTCCTACTGAAATGCTGTCTCCATTTGGTAGGCTCTTTCTCACTATTTCTTCTAGATAGATATTAAATAATATAGGCAAAATACAACATCCCTGTTAAACTTTCCTTCCAATTCTTCTATTGCTGTCAACAATGGAAGAAACAAAATAGTAACAGAAAATTCACGGATTATTTAATCAACGTGTAAATGAAATACTGCTATCCCTGTACCCTTGGAGAAAGTTAATCTACAAATTATTTCAGTAACCTCTGCTACTTTCTTTAGTAACTTCTTGAACTGCTACACTAGAACTATTGTGAAATCCACTTTCTAGTAGTCATCTTAGAACCATTCTAGAAGAGGACAAAATATGAAAGTCTAGTAGCTTTTTTAAATTATTATTATTATTATTTTATTTTACAGATACAATGTTAATACTATGAATTCTATAGCGTCCACTAGCAAATTAAACAACTTGTCTTTGAGCAAAGTTTGAATATTTACCTGTTGGATTTGGTTAAATTACTTTGAATATTTTCCACTCTTTACAAAATACATTAGAAAGATAGAGTACACGTGCTGGCATCTATTGGATATTAGTGCTCCTTCAAACTCATCTTAAGTTGATTCCAGCCTGTGGACGAAATGTTAAAATATTTTCATTATTCTATGTATATTGTGTACGTACCTATCAGAAATGATAAATTGAGTTTTCTTTTTATAGCTACAATGGCATAAAAGATATTTTTCGAGCGAATAAAAGTTACCTTAACTAATATATTGCGTATATGCAGTAGTTTCTTAAACTTTTTAACTTTTTAATGTAACGCATGTAGTGATGAAGTAAGTCTGTTTCATATAGCCTCGGTGCTAAAGGACATTACACCTCAATCAGCAAACCAAACAAACTAAGCAAATTCATTATAAAATGTACTTGGGTGAATCAAAAGTTACTTTAGTGTAGTAATATTCATTTAATAAAATCATATTTCATTTGCCTTCATAAATAACATGTACAATAGACTTCCGAGTGTACCCGGTTCGCGACTATCCGGCCTCATTTTCTTTTATCGTAATTAAATCAGGAAGGCAAGGCGTTACATTTGGCAACATTGCCAAGGCATTGGAAGCGGGCGTCTACTACGATCCTCCTCTTGTGACAGGAATAGAGCAGCGTTTTGGTCCTTGTTCATTGTTTCGTCAGTGTGTAACGGACCTCAATACATTGCGTTTGCCGCTGTTCCTGATTATAAGTGTACAGTAGGTACAATACTGTATTCGTAAATTGTTCTTGCGGTATGCTTAATGTTTTTTAATGTGTACTACAGTGAAAATTTGAAAATGGGTGATAAATGAAAAAAAAAGTAGTGACTATAAAGGAGACTATTGATAGAACTCTGGCCTATCCGGCTTTTTGTTATTCAGCCTGCCCTTCCGCCAATTGAGCCGCATACTCGGGAGTCTACTGTATATCAATTAAATCAAGTAATAATAATAATAATAATAATAATAATAATAATAATAATAATAATAATAATAATAATAATAATAATAATAATAATAATAATAATAATAAAAGTAAATAAAATATTCAAATCAAATCATTTTATCTTCTTTCCTTGAAAGAGTTGATACTTAGTTATTAAATGGAAAAGTTTTCAAATCATGTTTAATTTTTCGACTTGTGAAAGTGTACTTTCTTCTTTCCCCTTTTTAACTCATTGTTTTGATTCGGTAAACTTTACTTTTGACATTATTTTTTTGCATTAAGCGAAGCCATATAGAGTTGGGTCTGGTAATATCAGATGGCACTGCTCCATTTTCATATTCATCCATGTCGCGAAGGTGTGAAAAATCAAACACGCACTTATTTTAAAATTAATAATATAAATGCAATGTAACTAAACTAAAAAAATCAAATCGAGATTGTTTTATTTTAAAAAAAAAAATATGAATAAGCATATTACGGTAAAGATTCTTTTGACTCATCCCGTGTTTTGTGAATACGAAATTTATTACATGTTTAAAATTTTGTTCAATTATGATATTTCAGAATAAATCAAATATCCCTTTTTTAATTCAACCATATGTGCATTTCCTTTAAACAATATATTGTAGGCAATATAAGCAGTGAGGCATTCGTGAACATTTTTTTTTTTTTTTTTTTGACATATCGGCGAATATTAATTTACAGTTTTATCCATAAAATCATGTAATCAAATGTAATCTCTTGTTTTCATTTTTTTTTTTTTCATCTGACGTGATGCCTTCGTGTCTTTGTGATATCTCGATGTTGTCAACTGTAAGATAAAATTGTCATTTTTTTCTTACATAACAAGCTGCTTATTTTATATATATACATAAATTAAATCATTTTTACGTTTCATTTGCTTAAACTTTTCTGTTTTGCGACAAAAAAATTAATCCAAAAAAAGTATTAAGCATTCTGGGCAATGTTATTTGCAATAAAGAAGAGTTATTATTGTTCAAAATAAATGATCAGTCTTTGTATTTAGTCTTGTTATAATTTTGCTGCATTCGTTCAAAAAAAATTTTTTTTTGAATGTAAAAGCAGCATGTTTGTTATCGCTTGGCTTATTGCGCTGTTTTTACTAGCATTTGTTTTTTATTATTATTATTTTCTTGAATGCATGCAATTTGTTCTGTTGTTACTGTTTTAGGCAGTAAAGAACTTATTTTAATTTTAAGAAACGTAACGTAAATATTTAAAGAAAGACAGGAAAATAAGTTATTCACAACGTTCAGTTATTTTTCCTTTTATAAGTACAGTAATTAGTAAAGAATATATTTTATATATATCAGATTAGAAAATATAAAGTAAATTATAAAAAAAAGAAGTTATTTGAAAGTTATTTTCTTTTAACAATAAACTGCGGAGTTTTAGGTGTCTATGGCATATTTGGAATAGGAAGTAAGTTTATATATCAGTGGCGTCTCCAAGAATTCATCTTGAGGAAACATAATCTGGAGGTGATTATAGATTTGTAATCAGGGGATGATGGAGTTCCGACGCTCCCATTTTTCTTGGTTCCTTAAATCTTAAAGTCGTAAAGAACATGCTTCTCGATTAATATGAAGTGCAGACACTGAAAATTGAACACTGGGTCCCCTCTGAACTTTTTGATCATTACGGGTCTGAGTGGCTGTAGGCTAAATGAATTAAACATTCTTGGAATAATGCATGTAACTATTGATTTCAAGGGATTATTATTATTGTTATATAATGATTAATAATTAATATTTGTAGTGTTGAACAAGTTTAGAAAGAAATAACCAAAACTTTATCTGGATAAAAACTTATCTAAGAACAAAATGTTGAAAATCTATAAATTTATCTCAAGATAATCAATTTAAATTTTTTATCCATATATTTCACTTTTTTTTTACTGTTAATTTAAGGGGTCTAACTCACCTTCTAGTGGTAGTTTAAGTTTCCTCTAAACGGATTTAGTGATGCCACTGTTTCATAAAATATAAATGATCTCTAAGATTTGAAACTTTCCGTAAGTCTTGTTTAATTATTTTTTAACTAAAAAAAAAGAAACTATTACAGACCAAATTAACCTCATCAATTGACTTTTCCTTTAAAGCAAATTGAGATTAAGAAGTAATTAAAGGATAATATTACTTAATTTACCACAAAAATTGACTTTAAAAGAAAGAAAAAAAAAACGATTATAGCACACATGATATTTCGATGTCTATGAATATTGTCAAAAGGGGACACCGTGTTTAGAGCATTGAACTCACGTCCACGTTGTCCCGGGTTCCATTCCGATGCTTCCCAATTTTCAGCGTACGCCCAGTGTCCTGAGGCAAACTGGGGAGTCACGTGAATAAAAGACGTGACGGCTGCTAGGTCTAGAAAGCTCCCAATACGCCGGTTAGTGATAGGGCGACGTGTTCGTCGCTTGGCTGGACGTAGTTCAACCAATCGCTAACAGATGGCGTTGGAGTTGCTCAGGCCCTGAAATGGGCTAGAACGTCAAGTGGTTTGGTTTTTGGAATATTACCAAATATACTGAAAGAAGCACAATTTCACGGCTCATCTTCATTTTTTTTTTTTTTTAAGTAATTTTACTGAGCTGCGTTTCTTGCAGTTTAACGTGACATATAATGTAAAAACAAAAATGAAAAAGTATATATTTGATTTTTTTTTTCTTAAAGTTCCATATGTTTCATCAGATTCATAAATAAATATTTAAAAAAAAAAAAAAGTCCGAAATATCAGGTCTGAGACGGTGACTAATGTGAATATAGTAAGTTTCAGTGATTATTTGATTTTTCTTACTTTTCTATAATATGCCAAAAACTGCTTCCATCGGTACATTGCTAGGAAGAGAAGCTTATTCTCAAATTTATAAGCTTATTCTCAATTTTAATCTAAAACTGCGCAGTTTATTTATTACTTATTTAGTGTGCTATTTTTATTACAAAAGAAATAAGAATAGAATTGAAAGTATGATCTCAATTAGTAAATTACTGATTTAATTTTTTTAACTTACGATTCTACTCATATTTCTTTTCCTGTTATAATTAACGTTTCGTTATGGTACTTTTTTCCCCCCCAACAGCCCACAGTATATCTGGAGAACTAGGCAGTGATGATTCCCGTTACCACGACAACGATGATTTCCCTCACTCACGAGACAAAATGAGAGAACGGGAGGACCGAGACGAAGGTAAGACGAAATAAAAAAGAGAGTTGTATATCTTTCAAGTCATTACTTTTATCTGTTGCAAGGAGTGTAATGTGTGTTCATGTCTAAACACACTTGTTACGAAAAAAATGTTTTAAAAAAATGAAACATTATTAACAGCTCAAGCAAAAATAATGAAATTTTCCTAAACAATATTTAAATGTTAAAAAAAAAAGTTTTACTGTATATTATTATAACAATGCTTACATGATAAAATTAGAGCCGTTTCTAGGTACTTTTTAAACCAACTAATTAACGAAGTGATGGTGTAAATTTCAATCCGGTGAAAAAAATAAAAGTAATCTTTTTGCAATATATACATATATGTATAAAATATAATACCTTAACCACAAATCTATGGTGACAATCCTATAATTAGGTATAACAATATAATGTAATTATTTCACCGGATACTTAACAAGTGTGGAAATTTTGATCAACTTAGTGGAAGCAACTATCTAGTGTTGTTGGCGAGACGGATTTAACATCTGCGCCAGTATAAAACACCTCTTTGGAGGTGAACTTCAAGACTTCAAGAATATTAAATATGTGTTAACTACTTTAAGGTACGGAATATTATGTACAATTTTTTATTTTAATTTAATTTTGTTTTGATGATTAAAAGTGGATTATAACCATAACAAAAGAATGATAATAATAAGTTTACTGGACAAATAACAGAATTCCATTTCGTTCACGTACTCAGGGCAAAAGTAAATTAAACATCTAAGATTATATATATTATAAAGAACACAAATAAACAACTAAGATTGTCAGTGATGTACAGGACAAAAATACACTCCTAGGATCGTCTATGATATACAAAACAAAAAAACAAGCAGCAAAGATAATCTATAATGTACAGGACAAAAATAAGCAACTAAAATTGTCTATGCTGTACAGAACAAAAAGAAGCATCTAAGATTGTCTATGATGTATAGGACAAAAATAAGGAGCTAAGATTTCCTATGATGTACAGGATAAACCTAAGATTATCTGTGGTAAGCACAAAGCTAAGATCGTCTATGATGTACAAGACAAACCGAAGATATACAGGGTGGTCCAAAGAGTAGGTATACACTCCTGCATTAATCAAGTATAACATTCTAGTTTATGGGTTTATTTGCTTCGGCTCTTCCGAGCTTAAGATGTAAGTAACAACACATTAAAAATAAATAATAAAGAAACAAAGTCCACCTGGTGGATAACAATAAGAAACGATATAAAATGTAATGAGCTGATCAGTATTGTACCATATGCCTACTCTTGGTCCATCCTGTATATGATGTACAGGATGAAAATAAGCAACCAAGATCAGATCGTCTATAATGTACAGGACAAAAAGAAGCAGCTAAGATCGTCTATGATCTACAAAACAAAACAATAAATAAATAAATAAATAAACCAGCGAAGATTGCCTGTAATGTATAGGATAAATCTAAGATTATCTACATATAATGTACAGAATAAAGCTACAATTATCTATGGTGAGGACAAAGCTAAGATCGTCTATGATGTATAAGACAAATCGAAGATGTCTATGATATACAATATAAAAGTAAGCAACCAAGACCGTCTATGATATATAGAATAAAAATAAGCACCCAAGATCGTTTATGATATACAGAACAAATCTATGATTGTCTATGACATATAGAACAACAAGAAATAGCTAAGATTGTCTATGATATATAGCACAAAAAGAAGGAGCTAAGATCGTCTGTGATGTATAGAATAAAAATAAGCAACCAAGATCATCTATGATGTACAGAACAAATCTAAGATTGTCTATGACATACAGAACAAAAAGAAGCAGCTAAGATCGTCTATAATGTGTAGGACATAAAAAAAGTAGCTAAGATCACCTATGATGTACAGGATAAAGGTAAGATTGTGTTTGATATACAGAATAAAGCTAAGATTATATGTAGTGGGGACAAAGCTAAAATCGTCTATGATGTACAAGACAAATCTAAGATGTCTATGATGTACAGGATAAAAATAAACAACCAAGATCGTCTATGATATACAGGATAAAAATAAGCAACCAAGATCGTCTATGATGTATAGGATAAAAATAAGCAACCAAGATCGTCTATGATGTATAGGATAAAAATAAGCAACCAAGATCGTCGATGATGTATGACGTACAGAACAAAAAGAAGCAGTTAAGGTCATCTATGATGTACAGGACATAAAGAAGCAGCTAAGATCGTCTATGATGTACAGGATAAAGCTAAGATTATTTATAATGTACAGAATAAACCTAAAATTATTTATAATGTGCAGAATAAAGCTAAGATTATGTATGGGGAGGACAAAGCTAAGATCGTCTATGATGTATAAGACAAATCAAAGATGCCTATGATATACAAGATAAAAGTAAGCAACCAAAACCATCTATGATGTATAGAATAAAAATAAGCATCCAAGATCGTCTATGATATACAGAACAAATCTAAGATTGTCTATGACATATAGAACAACAAGAAGTAACTAAGATTGTCTATGATATACAGGACAGAAAGAAGCAGCTAAGATCGTCTGTGATGTACAAGACAAAAATACACAGCTAAGATTGCCTATGATGTACAAGACAAAGCTAAGATTGTCTTGCTAAGATTATCTATGGTGAGGACAGAACTAAGATCGCTTATGATGTACAAGACAAATGTAAGATGCCTATGATGCACAGTGTAAAAATAAACAACCAATATCGTCTGTGATGTACAGAACAAATCTATGATTATCTATGACATACAGAACAAAAAAAAGCAGGCAATATCGTCTATGAATTACAGGATAGAAAAAAGCAACGAAGATTGTCTATGATATAAAGTATAAAGCTAAGATTGTCTGTGAAATATAGAAGAAAGCTAAGATCTTATCTAATATACAAGACAAATATAAGATAGTCTATGATGTAGAGAACTAAAATAAGCAGCCAATATCATTTACGATGTACAGGATAAAGCTAAGATCGTCAGTGGTGTATAGGACAAAAATGAGCAGCTAAAATCTTGTATGGTATATAGGGGGGGGGGGGGATATGTCGTTCATGGTGTGCAGGATAAAAATAAATAAGTTTAGGTCATCTCTTATAGCGAATATGTTAGTCAAATACATGAGTACAAAAATATTCCTACAGACATAGAGAATTCAAAAGACAATGAACAAATTCGGGAATTAGGATT
Source organism: Thermobia domestica (assembly GCF_964235325.1). Taxonomy (NCBI): domain Eukaryota; kingdom Metazoa; phylum Arthropoda; class Insecta; order Zygentoma; family Lepismatidae; genus Thermobia; species Thermobia domestica. Next base: position 297,374,499 of record NC_137457.1, on the reverse strand, counting down.
CTTCAGCTCTCGAATACTAAGAAGAGTTCATTTTTATTGTACTTTCAGAGTTAATTTTTGTTTTTCCTTCTCTCCTCTGTGTGTGTGAACATCATAAATAGTTTCTGTTCCGTAGATTTTTGTCCTTATTCATTTGAATATAACATTCTCTTTCATTAGTTTTATACTATAACACAAAGTAAATGTATTTTTACATAATAAAATATTTATATGGTGTGGGTAATGTTGGTTATCCTATCTTTGGTAACCAGTGTTACGGAGTTTTCCTATTTTCCTAATATTTCTTGTTTTATATAAGATTTAGTTTTGTTAACAAATATTGCATTATTGTCAATGATGTATACGATGAATCTTAAAAATACATTTTTTCGATTCCTATATGTTTTTCCTTTTTTTAAAATGTTTTGAGTAATGTAATTTAATGGGAATTGCATAGTTATTGAACTCAAGCATTTTTACAATATGTTTATACTCTAAACAGTTGCTATAGCACTTAAAGTTATAAAATATTTATATTATGTATTTGATCTGATTCTAAACCCTCTTCTAGAAGTTCCGTAAACGGAAAATTTAAAAAGTAGAAAAAATGTCAATAATATACATCACAACTAAGCGAGAAAAAAACAATAAAATTAATGTAAGAACGGCTATTTATAACGACTATTACATTCAAAGTCAACTATAGCCATAACAGTACTACAATGTTACAGTCATAACGAATTACTTTCAACAAATATACAATATACGTAAAAATAACATAAGAGATGGATATGTATTAAAATCAGATAAATGTATCTAGTCTATGAAATTACTTGGAAACAGCACTGAATAATATAATCTTCCATCCTATCTTTCCTTGATAAGCAGCGTGATAAATAACAGTGTGTTATCCCTAGGATAATTTTTTTAAGCAGCTCAGAGTTGCAAGAACGAATGTCATAGCTTACTCTCTCAGCAGAAATTGATAATAACACGCTACTTTTGAGTTTTCCAGACCTAGTTGGCCAAGAAAAAGAATCAATTCTTCGATAATAAATCGATGTAATGAAGTACAAATCAGAGCAATCAAGAAAGTGTCTCAATTTCGGTTCCGCATGAACATAGACCATTCTAGCTTTGTAACTCTGGAAACGTATTATGAAAATCTTAAAAGTGAAGGCTAGTCAACCTACTATAGTACAAATAAAATTATAGGCAATTATGTCCGGGAACTTGAGAGAAAATTGAGTCCCTTCCACAATTATTTCTGGCTGGGTAGACTGTAACAATGAATTGACGATAATAAACTTAAGAATTGTTATTATAATTATCCACAATGCTTAAAGTTAGTTTGATGCAGCAATTAAATATAATGTCTTTGTAATATTGAAAAATTAGTTATGTTTAAGTAATGAACAGTGGAGTAGTAAGTGGAAATTAGTAGCAGCTGTTGCCTTAAGTTGCACGGTTATGTAGCTTTTTTTTTTTTTTTTTTTTTTAATACAAAGAATGTTTTTGAGGAATGAAATATTGTTTGAGCACAAATGAAAGTTTTTTCTTCAGCGCAAGACAGTACAGAATATATACGGATCTCTCAAAAATTGATGTAAAACAGCTGGAAGAAAGAGAACAGTTTACGTTTATAATTGCTTGAGCGTTGAAACCACGGTACATTCAGCAACATTAAGCATATAGCAGGAAACTTCTATTTTTTAATAAAGAAAAAAACATTTATACCTGCACTGCTTCTACCTTCTCGTGAAATTTTATTGAATGTTTTGTATTAGTACATTACTTCCATTTCCAACAATTTTGTGTGAAAAGTATATGCTTCTCAGGGGATTTTGATAATCTCCGAAACAGAAGGTCCTTGTAAAGTACCGGTATGTTTATTTAATACAAGGTATTAATGAAGTAGACCAAGCGTGTCGGTCTCAGTATCTGAATTGGGCCAAATAGTTATGAACGTACAATAGTACGGGCCGCACGATGGAAAGGAAAGCTATTTTCATGTAAAATCGCACCTGATTCCATAGTTTCCTGCTGTTCTATCCATAATGACCCTTAGGGTTGGCCTACAAAATCACTGTAATACATAATCTAATCTCTTTCATTTATTGTATAACAAGGGAGAGCCTGGAGGTCCTCACGCCACGACAGGCCAGCCTACATTTGCAGGCCTTGCAAACCCTAACGTTACACTGCTGATTTGGATAGTTCACACACTACAGTAGTTTCTCAGTGATGTTTTGACCCGACTACGATCGATCCTGTAATAATAGAACTATGGTCACCTTTAAGTTCAGTTTTTCAGCACCCTATAACTACAAAATTATGACTTCCGACCACAAGTCCATATGAACTTTTTTTTCTTATTTTGATGTGAGGAATCTATTCCCAAAATATTGAACACCCTGTATATCTGGCGTTTTCTAAATCATGACACGTTACAAGGAAGTATTTTGGCAATATGTATTTTGGCAATATTGCTTAAGTGACTCTTTGACACAAGTCGCGCACGTGCCACTATTGTGTACATCGCTGTCCTATGTCCTATGTTCCTAATTGAGAAAACATATATGTTAAATCGGAGATTACGCAAACAAACTTTCCTCATTTTTTAATGATTTCAGAATCCAGAAATTCTTTAGTTTTCTGTGTTTGTAAATCTCTTGCTCATACAGAAGTGGATCTCTCCCTTTTACGCCCACATCGGCATTCTGACTTTCTGAAAAAGTTAGAATAAAAGATATACGGGATTATACATACATCAAACGCTCATTATTTAGTTATACAGTGATACTGACATCCATTTGTACAGTCAGTCAGTCATATTGACACTTACTTGTACAATCAGTCATACTGACACTCATGATGTGTATAGTTAATCAGTCATACACTCATTTTTACAATCAGTCATACTGGCCTCATTTGTAGTCAATCGGTCATATTGATACTCATTTGCAAAATCAATCATACATTTGTACAGTCATTTGTACAGTCAAAAAGTCATACTGACACTCATTTATACAATCAATCAGTCATACTGACACTCATTTGTATAGTCAATCAGTCGTTCTGATACTCATTTGTACAATCAATCAGTCATACTGACACTCATTTGTCCAGTCAATCAGTCGTTCTGATACTCATTTGTACAATCAATCAGTCATACTGACACTCATTTGTACAGTCAATCAGTCATGCTGACACTCATTTCTACAATCAATCAATCATACTGACACTTATAAGTACAGTTAACCTTTTATTTGGCCGTGTTGCTTACAAGCAACATCGCTTTCTATTGCGTTATACGCAAAAATGATACTTAAGTAATTGTTTAATTGGCATTGGTATTTTCATACAGTATTCATATACGTGCTTCATGGATCATTTGTGTAGATATTTGTAATCTTCGTCAACAAGGGACAGTCAAATTCAGTAGAAACAGTAATGTAGTTCCTTTTGTGTGTGGTTTCTTGGTCTGTAGGAAGATATTTCAACGGAACTACTACAAATTACTCCTTCTAAGAAATATTCCTATTTATAATTGACCATATTATGGACAGTATTGCTTACTATCAACACATGATTACCTATTTTAGGGCAGTTAATCAATTAATCGCATTATATTCGAACTCTCTTGTAGTTATGTGATTAACGTTCACGCCTTCGATCCGTGAGTTTCAAGTTCAATTCCCGGTGCGAGTTCATGTTGTTTAGAGCCCATGTTAAGATGTAGGTCTATGTCTCGTATAGCCTTGGTATTGAATGGGACGCTAAACTCAAAACCAATTAACAACCATCGAATTATATTCAAGTCCCGTGACCAGATGGTAACTATTATTATAGGAGCATACTTCTATGTCTCTCCTTTAAGCTCACTCACAAAGATATTACAAATTAATTTTAATGAATGTGCCTTCTATAATGTTTATTAACTTCATTCTTCTAATTAATCACCCACTAACTGTGTATACTCTACTATAAATTAATATGTCTTTACTATTAGGTTATGCACTACTTACTTTTACTAGAAACATTGAACTTGTAGATTACAACAACAAATAATAATAATTGTGGTTGTAGCAGCATTGGATTTGATTGTAATTCTTTTATCTTTTGTCTTTTCCCAAATCAAAGTATATTTAATTGTAATTCTTTTACCTTCTGTCTTTTCCCAAAAGTAATAAAAAATATATGATCATAATTCTTTGACCTTTTGTCTTTTCCCAAAAGTAATCAAAGTATATTTAATTGTAATTCTTTTACCTTTCGTCTTCCCAAAAGTAATCAATATATTATAATTCTTTTACCTTTTGTCTTTTCCCAAAAGTAATCAAAGTATATTTAATTGTAATTCTTTTTACCTTCTGTCTTTTCCCAGAAGTAATCAAAGTATATTTAATTGTAATTCTTTTACCTTCTGTCTTTTCCCAGAAGTAATCAAAGTAAATTTAATTGTAATTCTTTTAAGTTCTGTCTTTTTCCAGAAGCTTTCAAAGTATATTTAATTGTAATTCTTTTACCTTCTGTCTTTTCCCAAAAGTAATCAAAGTATATTTGATTGTAATTCTTTTAAGTTCTGTCTTTTCCCAGAAGCTTTCAAAGTATATTTAATTGTAATTCTTTTACCTTCTGTCTTTTCCCAGAAGTAATCAAAGTATATTTAATTGTAATTCTTTTACCTTCTGTCTTTTCCCAAAAGTAACCAAAGTATATTTAATTGTAATTCTTTTACCTTCTGTCTTTTCCCAGAAGTAATAAAAGTAAATTTAATTGTAATTCTTTTACCTTCTGTCTTTTCCCAGAAGTAATCAAAGTATATTTAATTGTAATTCTTTTACCTTCTGTCTTTTTCGAGAAGTAATCAAAGTATATTTAATTGTAATTCTTTTACCTTATGTCTTTTCCTAGAAGTAATCAAAGTATATGATGGCAACAACTCCCTGCGGCGCCGTCTCTTCAGGCCCATCACAGTTTCACGACAGGCCACGACAGAACAATTACTTACTTCTGCAATGAGAGCATTCCATATCACAAAAGATCCAGGTAAGCCAACACCTTCGGTCTATTATATAGTAAATACGATGCTAATTTCGTACATGTTTTGTTATTTTAAAGATAAAATTTAAATATCTATCAGTGGTGAAACTAAGATTTCCCTACGAAGATGTATTACGAAATTTCATACTTCAGTTACGAAACTTTATTTTAATTTTCATATGCAGTTAACACAGCAAAATAGATAAATATTTTTAAAATATCACATAGAAATGTGTTTAAATTGACTTGATAAGCAAGATGTAATTTCACATAATGTCAAATGTAATTTCACATTTGGTAACTTTGCCACTATGTTGACTTCCAAAACCTCAATCTCCTGACACGACTTTTCTGATTTATAGTATATTCTTCTGCACTTAACATATATTTTGAACAGTCTCAAATAGTGTACTTTTTTTGGTAAATAATGTATGTTGATTATTTTATAAATTTCCAGTTTACTTTTTTTTCTTTCACTAAAGATATTTTTAACTAAGTTTTTCAAAATAAAGATAATCTTTAAACAGCGAATCATTTAAAAAAAAATACAAAATTTGATTTTTATGTAAGTGAAGTAGAAATCACTAATGTTGGATTAAAATATCTAAAGGCCCCTTGACATTATTTACAGTTTATTCTACTTTCTTGGGACACTCATTGCAGTAAGCTAAGAAAATAAATATTTAATCCCAGTACTACTAAGTACCAGTTGATCACTTAACAATTTCCAATGCTTCTAGCTAGTAGAATTACAAGCTATAGTTCACACAATTTAGACTTTAAAGCATGTGTGGTAGGTTCTTTCTCTGTTTGTTTAACTTAATATTGAATAAGGCTACTAAGAAGTGCTATGTGGCGTGTGTTTTGTCTTATATAACTTCAAGATACGGGGTCCAGAGAAGCATTTCTTAGCTTTTACTACACCAAGTTTAATTCATTAATTAGCTTCGGGATAATACACTGGAGAATTGCTGAAAGTAGTTTAAGCACTTTCCAATTGAGGGGGTCAGCTCAACAGTCGTCTAACCCACATTTTTTTAAAAAAATGGAGAAAAATCAAGTTAAAGTTAAACACATGTGGTTTTTGTGCAATATATGTATATACAATGTATGACACATTCAACCACTTGTGCTTGCTTTTGGTATATTGTACAAAAAAAAAAGAAAAACAGATATGTTTAACTTTAACTTGATTTTGCTGCATTTAAAAAAAATGTAAGTTAGACCACTATTGCACTAACTCCCTCAATTGCAAAAGAAAGCGATTCGAATAATTTTCAGATTACCCCACAAAGTCACCATGGAAAAAGTTTTTCATAGAAGCAAAAATTTTAACACTTTCCAGCGTATACATTTATAAATCTATTCTTTTTATTGTGAAAAACAGGCATCTCTTAATCTTTAACAAAAATGTTCATGGCAGTAATACAAGACAAGGCAGTGACATATTTGTGATGCATCAAAAATATGCTAATATAAGCAAAACAGTGTATATGAACTGTGTTAGGTTGTATAATATACTTCCTATGTACTTACTTGAAGAATATGACTAATATGTTACCCTTTTCGTAAGAAGTTATTTAACCTCCTTGCTGTAAAGTGATATTATAGTATTAAGCAATATTTAAGTGAGTCATTAAATGAAGAATAGGTAACAGATATTACTCCTTAGTACATCCCAGGTGTGGTAAAAATGGTTTCTTAATTACCATGTAAATACTTGATATCTCCTATTTTATGACTTTATAATTTAGTAAGTGCAATAATATATATCTTTTGCTACCTCATAATATTTTGTATGTATATTAATGACAACTGTAATGCTTACATGAGGATTTTCTCGCGTTTTGTAAGCTAATCAAACAGGCAAATAAATGAAATGACCTAGTCAGTAGACCTCAGCAAGTGTTTTCAACATAATTAGTATTTACATTAAATTTAATCGTGATTGTATCTGATCAAGATGAATTTAGACAATGGAAGTTTAGATTCACAGTTTCTAACTGGTATTTTCAAAAATATTCTTATTCTATCTTAAACATCAGGTAACATTAGTTATTTCATGATCCACAATTATTTATGGAAGAAACAGCGTTTTTTGTTCCAGAAATTGGTGTAACAGAACAACTTAACTGCATCATTTTATACCTATTTTCCTTTCTTATATCTTGCTATTTCGCTTCTTCAATTGTCAACATACTGTAAGGTTTTTAATTGTGAGCCCTAGGCTGAAGCCTCACTAAATTATTCCTTAATTCTGAACTGAAAATTACTAGAGCTATATGGAAAATTAAAGATAGGAACCAGGGTCTAGAGCTAAATGCTATTCACCAGGTTATGGCATATATTGATGATGTAAATTTAATAGGGAATTATAAGAAAACAATAGAAAGAAATGCAGAAGTCTTATTAAACGCTTGCAAGGACTTGGGTTTTAAATAAATGGAGAAAAAACTAAATACATGGAAGTCCGTTAAGATTGTAATACTGCAAATTATTGATGCGTTAAAATATCAAATAATACTTTCGATAAAGTGGATACTTTCAGATATCTAGGATCAATATTAACGGACCAAAATCGTATTCACGAAGAAATTAAATGTCGACTAAAAGCAAGGAATTCGTGTTATTATTCAGTTCAAAATCTTTTGTCGTCGCGAATTCTGTCGAGGAATTTGAAGCTTAAAATATATAAAACGATAATCATGCCTGTTGTGCTGTATGGTTGCGAAACATGGTCTCTTACTCTAAGGGAAGAACCAGACTGAAAGTATTTGAGAACAAAATCCTAAGACGAATATTCGGACCCAAGAGAAACAGGAATGGTGAATGGCGGAAACTTCATAACGAGGAACTACATAATTTATATCGTTCACCAAACATTGTTAGGGTCATCAAATCTAGGAGGCTTAGATGGGCGGGTCATGTAGCTAGAATGGAAGAAAGTAGAAACGCTTTCAAAGTCTTGACTGGAAGACCAATCGGAAAACGACCATTAGGAAGACCTAGGCGCAGATGGGAGGACAATATTAAGATGGATCTCGCAGAAATAGTAATACAAAGTTGAAACTGGATACAGTTGGCTAAGGATAGAAGTCAGTGGAGAGCTTTTGTGAACGCGGCATTGAACCTCTGGGTTCCATAGGCCATAAAGTTAGTTAGTTAATTAGTTCATATGAAAAATCTCTTGAATTAAAAACTTTTAAGTATAAGTCTTGTTTATGTAACTTTTAATATATATTTTTGTGGTATGTTTCTTGCAGGGAATTTTTTCTTAACTGACGCATATTCCGCAGAAGAATCCGAACTGAATGATCCAACTCCTGTACATAACCTTACACGTAAAGAAGGGAAAAGACCCGCAATATTCCTACGCTTTAGGTAATTATTACTTGTTTTTATGTGCCATTCATGTTCACTAAAATACTTTTTGTGTGCGGCATTTATTTCCACAAGTAAATCCAAAATTGTTTAACTTAAAGTAACATCTGAAATTGCTCCTCTACATGCTGCAAAGAATAGGGTTGTGTCCTAGTTTTGCACTATCCATTTTGTAGCAACCCTTCTGAGGTAGGGGGGGGAGAAATTATTGATTTTCAGGATATCTAATCTCTCTCTTACTCTCTCTCTCTATATATATATACATAAATGTGTATGTATGAGTTGATAGTAAGCGTTGGTCTACCATTAATAAAGGAACAATTTGTATAATATTGCAAACCAATATATTTCTTCTGAACCCTGCAATGACATTAAATCACATAATTTTGGATAATATTTCAACCAAGAGATAAATACGTTCTAGCGAGAAAATCTTTTGTAATGAACTTACCTGCAAATTCCAGAGATTACATAAGACATACTAAAAATAATACAAAATTTACCATTTTAATTTTCCTTGTTTTCCATAAGTGAAAGGAGATAATTAAATGCAACTTACCACAATCATAGATAGTGTTATTCATCACCGTCTCCTTTAGCCTAGCCAGCATAACCGTGGGATGTAAAACTTAAAAATTTCATTTCATTTTTTTTTTTCTACAACAGAAAGTATGAACCAGAAGAATTTTCAGTGTTGCCATTCATAGAAATTACAGTGTTACCAGAATAACATTTACCCCAGAATCTAAGTTAAGGCAGCGACTAGAGGAACGAACTAAAGTGCATTTGATTATACGCATCACGAACGTGAACTACTTTTTAAATAATAGTTGTACTTAGTTTGTAATAAACAAAATAGTTTTAACATACAGTATTAAAATTAAATAATAATGTTATTTAATTTTACTTGGTACAGCTCCGATTGTTTGTTTTTCGGTTATGCGTAAACTTATTGTGGCGCTTTATTACTTATATTATTTTTAATAATGTATTTTTAAACATGTCGGCACTGTAAAATTGGACCTACACCACTCGGTAATAAAATGGGTCTTAAATTATAAAAATTTTTATGAGTCACTTATTAAATTCATTTTATAGGCAAAAAGTAATACTATGGTTGTACTGAGAAGTAATTTCTCTCTGATATGTTTTCATATTTGACAAAGCCATGAACTCACATTTTTTGAAACGGAAAAATAAATAAATAAACCTTCTAATCTACGTTGTTTTTACTGAATATTTATGTTTAATTTTTGGAATTTTAAAATAGATTCCATGCATGTATTTAATCGTGAATACAAATTAATATAGATTCAAATACGTAAAATTAGTTTGGTTAAAAAGTTTTTGATATTATATATTTTTGCTATATTTAATATATAGAATCCAGAGCAAGCAAGTTATTTAAATTTCCAGTTAAAAAGCTAAACAATTCACCTGTTTCCTTACTCTATTTGATGGTTGAACGATTTATCTCTTTCCAGGGACCGTGATAATGACTGTGGGGAAGTGAAGGTCTATTCCGGAAAGCTGCAAGTGTCAGAGGCCTACTGCACTGTAACTGTGACTAGCGACACCACTGTTTCAGATATGATTCAAGAAGCCATTAGAAAATTTAATCCTGAAAACTCATGTAGCGAAGATTATCGTCTTAGTGAGATTCTCTTGGATCGGGGAGGTAAGATTTCTTAAGTCTGTGAAATAAAAGAAAACCTAACAGATTTGAGCGTTGGTAGTCAATTTTCACTAGTATCGATGTTGAGGCGTGATGTCACGAAGAAAATAAGAGCAAGGAAATTTTAATAACTGTGGCCAATGTTTATGACTATCATATTTCTTTCATTTCTTTCCATTTCCTTGTAAACTTAAAATAAGCTTGTTTTATTCTATTTTGATATAAATTGGATGCATTTTATTTGTTATTTTGTAGGCTTTGGTTATTTGTATATACTAGGCGCGTTTTTGAAGTAAGTACCGATGCTGTTTAAAAAGTAAGCACAATATTTTGTTTCCACAGGATTTTATACCTTAGTCTACTTCTCCACATTGTTTTCGTTATTATTGGGACACTTGTAACAGAAATCCATTATCTTTGTCATAGACAGTTGCTGCCTGTGATGATAGCTAAGTTTGCACTGCTTCTTTCATTTTTCATCATCTACATTGAAATATTTACTATCAAGGAATTCCTTCAGATTAAGAAACAGATCAAAATCGCTTGATGGCAAGTTAGGGGGGTCAAATTGTTCCGAACCAAATGACGCGATTAGGTCTTGGGTACATTTGTCTGTGTGTGGCCTCGCATTGTCATGAACCGAGACAATTTCACGTGAGAAGTTTCCACGCCATTTGTTCTGTTTTCAGTTTGTGTAAGATTGCACACTACGTGTCCTTGTTGATAATTTCATTCCTGGGAAAGAATTCAGTGAGCGAAACACCTTGTCTGACCCAGAAGATAGTGCATACGAACTTGTTGGAGGATATTATCTACTTGGATTTTTGTTTCATTGGGTATATAGAGTGCCTCCAGCCCATGGGTTGGTGCTTCGATTCAGGAGTGATGTGTGACACCTATCTCACTTCACTTGTAACGACATGCGTTAAATACTCACCACTTTCTTCAGCATATCATGTGAGAAAAGTCAATGCGCTGCCAGATCATTTATCCTTGTGTTCAGCAGAAGGATTTTTTGGTATCCATCGTGCGCACAGTTTCTGAAATCCTAAGTGTTCTACCACAAATTTGTAAAGGAAGAATGGAAGAATGTAAATTTGGAAAATGGAAAGAAAGAAACATCACCGTAAACCATCTGTCCTCGCGAACTTTTTGTTGATCACAGACAGTCGATTATTCTGTGACACATCATGCACATGATTACGACCTTCCATTGAACTTTCTAATCCACTTCCTCAACATCCCTACACTTATTACATTTACCTCGTACATCTCACACCGTTGGCAATGAACGTCTTCTGCTTTAGCGTTTCTTGTATTCAAGAAACGAATTAGGCTTATCTCACAATGGGCGAGTCGTTCCATAATCTTGAACACTATCAACAAGAAACAAACACACTGTGACTGTCCTTACAATTGCATCTGGCTTGCCAATGAATGAACAAAGTTATTGCAATGCTCAGAATAGCAAACTTAGCGCCGACGCGGAAATATTTTGAAAAGGTACTTTTTTTAAAAAATACAAATCGTAATTTAGTCATATTTGTTATTATTTTAAATGAATTTGCCTACTAGTCATCTTACACATTGCCTTTGAATAGTTGCTTGCAACTTCTCGAAATTCTGAAATCCTGAACTTCACTTTCGTGTAAGTACATCTTTTCTTTCGGCAACTACTGACCTTTTAAAGTTAGGAATTAATTTTCAAGTCATATCTCAACAACAGTTTAGGTCTGAAATGCCTGCTTTCTTTTTACACTTTAGGTTATAAATTTCAGGGCCTATTAGTAATAAAAATACTTATTGAAATAAAAAGTATATTTACTTAAATATACATTATACATTCTATAATAGTTCATTTCGAAGACAATAATCTTTACTTTGTAATATCATCTACGCATATTGTATTTTAACAGGATCTATATTAGAAGTATTCATACTTAAGTGACAATGGGGACATTTGAATATAACAAGTAAAAATTACAATTAATTTTTGACACAGTTAGATATATAATTATATACATAACTTTTTAATTGCTAACAGATTTAAATGTTTGAATTATTTTTCATCTATTTTCCAGAATAGAGTAGAGTATAGTTTATCCCCATTAATTCAGACCGAAGGATGATTGGATAACGATTTTTGCATATAATCAAACGTGTTTATTTCACAAAGAAAAGCATGTTCAATATGTTTGTGTTTTTTCTTGGAATATGCTCTATTATATATAAAGAAATTGTTGTACAATACGTATACAAAAAAAAAAAAAAAAAAAAAAAACGCAACAATATACGTGGCTAAATCACAATACTGTGTTGTTTATGCAGAAAAATAATCAGATATTTTCTGGACTTTTTTTTATTTGAGTGTGCGGATAAACGATGTTCTACTGTATTCTCTTCATATTATGCACTATGACCTCCCTTGTAGGCATCAGTGAATACAAAAAAATCCTAACAGAAAGTTTAAATTTAGTATGTTTAGTTATATCAAGTTATAACAATAAATGGCGCTGCAATTGTAAACCAAATAAACAAAATAAAATCTCATTATGTAGATTTTTTTAAATAGCTTTGCGTTAATTATTTTATTTTCTCCAATAATTTTCTTCCTGTATATTGAAAGAACCGTCAGAGGGAGAAACCGTTGAAGAAATTCAAATTATTGAATCAGATGCTTGAACAATTTTTCTTCATCTGTATGTGAATACCTCTTTTTCTTATACGCTGCAAAATCCTTAGAGACTTATTTATAAACTATCACAAAACATTTTTGTATATTTAAAGATTCCTGATTCAAATTGAATTCAGGCACTTTTGTCCTAATAAAGTAGGGTTTATGCGTTCTCTGTGTGCAACGGTGTTTTGTAGAGTATTTTTACCTTTTTAACCCCTTGCGTTCCAAATGTCATTTTCCTACGTGCTTGCTGTAATACAAGGTTTTCATTTACTATTAAAAGACTGTTTAGACCGTTATATAAGGCAATTATTATGCACGCATGAGGAAAACATTTGCATTGTGGAACATTTGGACTGAAAAAGGGAAAATTTAATGTTCTGAAGGGATTTTATACTGCTTCAGGTTGGCAACACTGACCGGAAATCAAAGACAAAGTTTTTTTTTTTTTTTTTTTTTAAATCTCGAAGTTGCTAATTGTATATTGTCAAAACAAACGCATGTGTATTATAATTGAATGCTTCCATAGACCTGCCATCTAGACAAAATATTTTTTTCTTTTTTGCTAGTAAGGTGCTGTCACCTAAGGAGAAATAGTAAAACGAACTCTTGTCTTGCATCCACAAAAAGATTTCATCATCTCCAGGATTAATACGACCCTTAATAAAGGATAGGTTTTCATGACATCCCCGTGAATGTCATGGTATTTTGCAACGGAGTATTTTATGACATCCCCGTGGGTGTCACTGGTATTTTGCAACGGAGTATTTTATGACATCCACTGATACGCAAGGGGTTAATGGTAAAAATAAATAATGGAAAATAATGTCCAAAGATTTTGAAGCGCAGAAGAAAAAGAGGTATTCATTATATATACGGATGAAGATAAACTAGGCAAGCATGCGATTCATTCTCGATTCCCTTTGATGGTTTCTTCCCCTGAAGATGTTTCCAGTATACAGGAAAAGAAATGTTATAGAAAATGAAATAATTGACCCAAGATATAAAGAAAATATTTTATTTTCCACATGATATGTAATTGCGTAGTTGAAAATGAAAACCTTAACATAAAACCTCATTAGTTTACTAAACATAGCTTTTAATATTATCTATTTCTTTTTACTTATTTTTAATGTTTATTTTTTTTTCAGTTACTGAACGCGTGCTGACACCGGATGAGAAACCATGGGAAATCATCAAACAACTAGGGAAGGATTCCATTCGACAAATGGAGTTAATGCGATTCTACTTACAACTGAAAAAGGACCCTCACGGACCTAATTTGGCACTTTTTGTCGGAAATCTTCCTCCAAACCTCTCGCAACGCGTTTATGAGGATTTGTTAATTGAGTTCCTTGGCAGAGGTTAGTAACTGTTTTATGATACTGTATTACACTATGCGTCTAGACCTCCTGTATTTCTCTTGTATTTTGCTCAATGTTTAGCCTTATATTCTTATTTTGTTCGGTATTAAATTTTTGCATGTATTTCTTTAAATACAAAAACATGTTGTACAATTACGATTCAATTGATTTTGACACAGTTACATATTAAGATATGAGGCTTTCGTATGTTAACAATTTTATTTGTCTACTTTAATTTAAAGGGAACAAAGCCACAATCTTTTCAGCTCTTCCTCGTAGCACAGATAACCTTTTCCATAAAAATTATTGTTCTTAATTTTCAGTGCTTTGTATTATATTTAGGTATATTATTTTAATATATTATTTATAATGTTTAACATTTTATTATTTTTTAATTTCAGAAAACAAATTCGTTTCTATTGGCCCAATTTATTATGAATATGGTTCCATGGTGATTACCTATGAAGATTCAACTACGGCTGTGAAGGCATTGTATACATTAAGAGAATCTTGCTATGAAGATAAGCATCTTCTTGGTAAGTTTAGAAGAAATAATGGCAACACTTGACTCTGAAAATGAGTGCTTTGTTCTATATAGGTTTAACTTTCACACAACTTTAACGGAAATGAACAAAATATCTCTTATCATTTGGCACAGTAAGCTACCACTTCTGTATGTGTTAATGGTTCAAAATCTTCCAAATATATTTGAGTGTCATCTGAAGAATGGCAGAAAATATATATATACAGGGCGCGGCATGAGTAATACCCTTTTTTAATTGCTCTAATTTATTACACTAGTTAAGTGTTTGAATAAAATAAAGTATATTAGTTTCTGAGAAATTAAATATTGCTCCATGAAAACAACAAAACAACGCTACTCACTGAGATTGATTAACATTTTCAAAATGCCCACTTTCTTGTTCAACTTGATATATCCGTTCATCTTGAAGCTTGCTTTATCTGATCAACATATCCTATCTAGAAAGATCTCATCTTCAGTAACTTTGTTCATGAAAATTGTACAAAACTCTAACCGCCTGTTTTCATCTCCATCATGCAAACTTTGTAGCACACGAGGGATGTCAGGTCTCATCTTAAATTTCTTTAAGACTCTACGAACACATCTATCACTAATACCTAACTCTTGAGAAAGATGTCTACTGAATTTTTGAAGAGAGCTCAACAATAATTCTCTTACTTTTATGCAATTCAACAATAATTCTCTTACTTTTATGCAATTCAACAATAATTCTCTTACTTTTATGCAATTCAACAATAATTCTCTTTTCCGCAGTTATTGCTGAAACTGGCCTACCAGATCTTGGGGCATCGTTTACACTACCTGTTCTTTCAAATTTCCTTATTAAACTTGTGATGTTTCAACTCAACACCTGTCGAATGTTGAATTCTGCAGCAAACAAACGAACAGTTTCAGTATCATTGTTCTTGTTTTCGTAGTAAAGTTAAACTGCTCTCATTCTTTGCTCGTTTGTTAATCGCAAGATCATACTTATCTCAAATTTCTACAATAAAAATAAAAAATAATAATAATATATAATAGAATATATATAGGTGTTTCGAAACAACACCGACGTTTGGGAGATGATTTCTGACAACAAGATAAGACAAAAAGTATCCTGGGTGCGCAAATGCTTCCTTTCGGAGTTATAGACTGCCGAAAACATAAAAAAAAACTTTGAAGATCAATAGCCCCAAAACTATGGGACCTACCGTAGTCAGGTAAAGACTTCACTTAGAAACTAATATGTGCCCCATCCAAATATCAGTTTCAGAATTCTGTGGTACTTACGCAGCAATTGTTATAGAGGTAATTGGAGAATACTTCAAATTATATGCCCGTAGACAAACTCCCTCTGTAAAAATTTCTTCGCAAGTACCTTAGGATTCTGAATCATGTATTTTTGGATAGCGCACATATTAGTTTCTAAGTGAAGTCTTGACCCGACTACGGTAGGTCGCATAGTTTTGGGGCTATGGACCTTTAAAGTTTTTTTTTTCATGTTTTCGGCAGCCTATAATTCCAAAAGGAAGCATTTGTGCACCCAGGTTTGTCTATACTTTTTGTCTTACCTTGGTGTCAGGAATCATCTCCCGAACGTTGTCGTTGTTTTGAAACACCCTGTATATACATATCACAATTAGACCTAGTAAATGTATTGTCAACATTGAAAATTCAACACGGAAGTACTATTAGCATTTAGAGTGTATATGAATATTTGTACTGGAAGATTGAAGTTATACCTTTTCACATTTTAAAATCTAAAGCGAAAACTGCCATCATAACTGTAGTCGAGAAAATTTAATAAAATTGTGATTTTATAATACTGCACCCATTTGTTAAAATTACTTTTTATACACTATTTTGTAGAAATAACTAAATTTTTTCTAGGGGTAAATGTTCAAATTAAATTGTCTGAATAATATAATTTTGGTAAGAACGTGGGATTGTGCAATAGAGATGATTTGTCTATATATCTGCTACAACTTGTGTGAGCCATCCTTTTGTGACTGAGTGACATTACTTTTAATTGCAGTTATGTTGTTGCCAAACCTAGAGCCTAGAATGATTCCAGCTGGTGTACAACCTTTGTTAGTGTTCGTTAATGTGAAATCGGGTGGATGCCAAGGTTTGGAGCTCATATCAAGTTTTCGTAAGCTGCTCAATCCGTATCAAGTGTTTGATCTGGATAATGGTGGACCACTGCCAGGGTAAGTACAACATTTTTAACATTGAAACTACATTTTCTGTTTGCAGTTTTAATTTTAAGTAGAGGAGCAAATTTTGCCATGAATTTACATGCAACAACTGTAGAGTATATAAATTTTCATGCTTATTTTTAATAGCAACATTAACTAAATTGAAATATTTTGTTAAGAATGCTCATCTATTTTCTTTTAAAGCCATTTTACATTTTGTGCTTATATTACGATTTGAATATATGTGCACATTTAAAAATATTCTTAAGAACATAATTCTTACAGAATACACGTGGTCAGAGAAATATAATCTTAGGAACAATAGAGCTATGCATCAGTATAATAACAACATTATCATAAAATACGGGTGCTAATAGAAAATATGAATAGCAATAGGACAACACATCAGCATAATAACATCATCATCATAGAATACGCCTGCTCATAGAAAATATAAATAACAATAGAGTCATGAATAACAATAGGACAAGCTGCAATAGGGCAAGTGACACTCACCATAGAAGAAGATGGCATTGGTATCGCAGATATGCCAAAACTCCACCAAGAACAGATTGAATACCTTCACCCACATTGCACCAACAGAAAAGAAGCCATCTATTTCGTGTAATATGCGATGCAGTCACAAAAGCTGTAACACTTCATCTAGCCATTACAAAGTTCACTACAGACTATGAATCAGATGAACAAAAGTATAGCAAGTGGAAACCAAAAGAACTGCACATAATATTTAAGAATCACCTAGAGGACAGTAACACAGATAAACGCCAATGAAATGCCTGTCTCAAGAAAACTGAACTTTTTTTCCGAAATAGTAGGATTTATGATAACCATCCAGGACCGAGTGATACCGAGTGTACAGTAAATACGTGTTGAAGCAAGAAATACCGGATAAAAAAGCGGAGACCAATCAGAAACAATTGAACATATCACAGTCTTATGCCATATAATGGCTCCCGCAAACTATCAGAAAAGACACGACAATGTTACAAAAACCATTCACCAGTTTTTTTGACACATAACATGAAATTAATCACCGATACCAAGCCACACTACAAATACTAGCCAAATCCAGTACTTGAAAACGACAAATACTGTACATACTACTGGGATTGAGAAATCAGAACGGATGTAACGGTACCTACAAACAGATCCTACATTACTATTATCAGTAGAATGAATCAAGGAGCAACTCCCATAGATGTAGCAATGACATTGACTCACAACATGCGTACAACATCTAGTACAAAATATAAAATCCTCTCAGAAGAAATAAAAAAGATATGGAAATACCATAAAGTTAGAGTAAGATCAATCATTATCTCAGCTATAGCTATTGTTCCTGAAAGTACTGTGATGCAACTGGAACAGATAAACGCAAGACATCTTTTAACAAACCTACAAAAATCAGTAATACTAGACATTTGTCATATGGTTAGGAAGTTCTTTGGAGAAAAGGAACTCTTTAATAAGCTCCAGTTTCCAGAAACAGCCATCAGATTATTAAGTTGAAACCGATTTAAATCCAGATTCCACAGTAATAATAATAATAATAATAATAATAATAATAATAATAATAATAATAATAATAATAATAATAATAATAATAATAATAATAATAATAATAATACCAAAACGAAATGAAATTACACCAATGTTAAATATAATTAGATAATGCTAAAGAAAATTTGTTCTCCAAAGTTTGCAACAATGTTAAAAATTGACAAACTCAACTTAATCTTGTAATATAAGCATATAGCACAAGTGTTATTTTGGTAAGTGTGTAAAAGTTACGAAAATAAATAGGGATATAATCAAAACAATGTTTGTAATCCCTTTAATTTTGTAACAACTTTGCAGAACAGTGATCAATTTTCAAACAGTAAAATCATAAATTAATTTTAAAATAATAATAATAATAATAATAATAAAGCCGTGAGCAATTTTCACAGGCAGCTAGAGGAACTTTTTGGTAAAGTTTAGTTTGTGTTGAAGTCAATCAATGATTAAGAAAATCAGTAGATACATTCAGAATGTATCTCCATAGGTTTTAGGAAGTAATGATTTAGCACTGACTAATAGTTTGTGTTTAAGTCAATTGATAAGAAAGACAGTCAATATACATAGGTAAATCTAGGATGCCACCTCCATATCTTTTAGAAATAGTATTTAGGAATTGTCAGTAAGTTGTTACTAGGTTGAATTTTACCGACGTGATTGTGTAGAGTTACTTTACTTTTGGATTTTGATATAGGGTTATACACCCTACTAGCCTTGTCTTCCTAGTTTGTAACTTAACTTGAACTAATTGAAGCCGTGACTTCCATAATCGCACAAGTCCAGCTGAAGAGATATTGAGAAAGCAATAAAAGTTGAATATTTGTTGGAAATGTGAACTTGGAAATCAGACTGTTTCATATTTACAGTTTACTGAATAACAAATATCACTATGTATGAACAGTTTGCTGAATAATAAATATCAGTATGTATGAAAAAAAAAATCTGACTTCCAAGTTTACATTTCCAACAAATGTTCAGTTTTTATTAAGTTTCTCAATATCTCTTCAGCTGGACTTGTTTGGTTATGGAAGTCACGGCTTCAATTGTTCTTTCCTTTTCGGACAAAGGTTGAACGATTATGTGCTGATAAGTTTAGAGTGTATGACTAGAATGAAATAAGTTAACATTTAGATACAAGCATTAAGAAGTGTTTGCTTGTTGTAATCTCATCTGTATGTGGAAGTGTTAAGATGTAAGCTTATTGAATGAATAAGTTGAACTTAACATAATTATGAGTAGAACTTCTTTTAGTGTAACATTATTTTAAAACGATTAGCCTAAGTGTAGATTGAATAAAAACGTAGTATATTTAAATATATAGTAAACTTAACATATTTTTAAAAGAGCAAATACAAAAATAATATATGAATTTCTTCCAGGCTATACGTTTTCCGACACATAGCAGATTACAAGATCTTAGTGTGTGGTGGAGACGGAACTATTGGTTGGGTTTTACAGTGCTTGGACAACGTTGGCCAAGACAGTGAATGTTCGTCTCCTCCTTGTGCTATTGTGCCACTTGGAACAGGTAAATATTTCAAGATTCGTTTATTCTAGAGCAAAGCCATGCCAATGGGACAGGGAGAGGGGTTATTGCTGTTCAACGTATCCTCTACTTGTCAAATTTAGGCTGGATAAAGTGGTATTTAAATAACTTTCAAGTCCGCATAATAAGGATTTTTTTAAATATATAGATATCCTTAGTACAACATAAACTATTTTCTGGTATATATTTGTACCTGAGAGCAGGAAGTGCGTAAGTCCAATTTTGGTGATGAGTTAATAAAGCTGGTTTTATATATTTTTCGGAGGTCTGCAACGAATGGTTGATTGTATTTTGTTGTATACGGGTTGATGACATAATTAACCAAGTATGTAATGTCGTATGCCCAATATGTATTTAGGGCTTAAGTAAGTGTTTTTGCTGTTTTTTGGAAAACAAGGATTTGTGACTTACGCACTTCATGCTCTGAGGTACAGATATATATATAACCTGGCACCTACCAGCCGGACGGCTTGTGATCAGTACATCGACTCTCCTCGCCCTTAATGACTGGAGCTTACTACTTCTTTCTTTTAAATAGTTTTCCGATTGTCCACACGATCCTCGGTAGAAGCCGCAATGCAAATATGATACCACCCGGTGAGTACGAAAGGTCATTTGCCTTTTCTCTGATCAGACCTGGCCCTGCTTAACTACGCTGCTCTCATAAGAAGCGGTGTTCCAGTGCAGCTAGGTCGTTCGTGTATATATAGATATATATTAGTAATTGCAAGAACTTGTAATTACAACCAAGCTATTGCTGCTGTGTTATAAAATCAAAGATAACAACGATCATTATAAACACTTTCCACAAATACACTATTTTAAGCAGTGTTCCAAACTTTACTAATGTTTATCATATCTCCGGAACGGTTTGAGATATTAAATTGCTGTGAACGACAAAATGATTTGTTTACCCACTGTAAACCGCATAAGTACTTCGATGTGGTATTTATGGAAGTATTTTTTTTTTTTTTAAATAAACCCTTCCGAAAAAATATTTTTTTTTTTTTTGACACCATGTAATTTCGTTCCCATTTATTCGAAATACGTCATATCGTGCTATCGTGCTAATGGTATCCATCATTAAGGTACTTTAGGTGTGCATTGCTCCGTCTGTCTCGGCTGTACAGTTAATGTGGTAGGGGCTTTCAAAATTTGGGTGATTGTGATATTGTAGTGTCCTTAGTTTGCAACACTGAGTAATAAATGTGCTACTGTAAGTTTTTGTTTAACATGTAGGTTTAGGTAATATAGTGCCATTTGAAAAAATATGATTATATTGGGTTGGCAACACTGTTCATATGTTAATAGCACGGCCCACACGCCCATAATGATGTTTGCTTCGCACAAAATTTCAGCGTTTTTTTTTTCTTTCTTTTGTCTATTGGTAGATTAGGTTTCGTTATTTAGACTCAGCCATTCAGATATGAAAATAATATTTTATTCCACCGAAATTATTTAGAAACGACACTACAAGACACAGTAAACACAAAAAGCTGATCGGAACTGGCGGTTGAAACTGCAAGTCTGCACGAATTATCAGTGTTCGAAGTTCCGAGTTGAAAAAAAGCAGTGCTGGTGCCATCATTGTTCTGTGTACGAACCACTGCCATATTGAGATGTCATCCGTCATCGCGTCTTTTGAAAATCTGGTCGAAGTTTAATTCAACAGTTTCTTTCTCTTAACTATATTTGATACGAATTTAGACAAATTCTTTCAGTTAAATCTAAACATCCGTTGATTTAAGGACAGCTAAATCGATAGGTTGCTGTATTTTAATGTTCTTTCAACGACGAACTTCGTTTTCCTCTCTTTTTGCCTTCAACTATATTTACTATCACATTCTGTCCCTAGAAATATTTTTTCATCAAACCTTAACCTAATCAGTTCGTTTTTCGTTTCTCAATTGTCTGTAATATAATTTTTCATTTCCTTCTTGTTTCCAATATTTACTTATTTATTTTATGTTCCAGTAGCAAATTTTCTTCACTTTTGTCTGCCCACATTTTGACGAATTCTAATAGTTTTTTTTAATTGAATTTTCATAATGTTCCCACTTTCTTTCTTTCTTTCTTTCTTTTTCTTTTTCTTTCTTTCTTTTCTTTCTTTCTTTTTTTTTTTTTTTTTTTGATAAGACTCCATCTCTTTACTAATTATGTCATCTAAGTACCAAAACTGGTCACCATTTGGTACCAGTACCTACTGGTATCAACTGGTACCAAAACTGGTTCTACGTTTTTCTTCACAACTTTTATAATTCATATGCTTATCTTTTACAGTCACGATTGCTGTCACTTCTGTAAAATTTATTTGTGCCCAATACTATTGATTGCTGATCTTCAAGTTATCTAAGATTATGTTATGCTATTTATCTATTTTGCGTTCAAGCGCCCACAATATTGTACATTTTTATATATACTGTATAGATCATATCAATACACTTGTTTAATAATTCTATGTATTAATAATAGTATACGGTTTTATATACATCATATTACTACTACAGCATGGTTCTGCGAAATTACAAGAAACATGTAAAGATGGTTTATACATACTATACTATACATACTGATATACAAAGGTCAATAAAAGAGCGAGATTGTATTTAAAGAATCTATTACGAGAATGAAATATAACACTTATTTATTTTTCAACGTAATCCACCTAAAGTCCTATGCACTTACGCTAGCGCTGGATAAGCTTCTCAATTCCACGTGTAAAGAATTTTGGGACGTATACGTAACCAGTTATGCACATCATCAACAAACCTTGAGCCACTAAGAGCTTCTTTCAGTGGGTTAAAAATGTAGTAATCTGAAGGTACCAGATCCGGGAAATACGAGGGATGGGACAAGCAGACGATCTTCAGGTCTTTGATATCATCTAATGTGACTCTAGCAGTGTGTGGCCTCGCGTTGTCATGGAGTAACAGGACGCCACTGGATATCAGTTCACACTGCTTCCTCAAAATTGTTGGTTTCAAACTTTCACGCATAAGGTTTTCGTACGTCGCACTGTTTACATTTTGCCCTCTCGGATTGTACATATTTAGCTTCATAGTACTAACATATACTATTTCTTATATATTTTACACTCTTTGTTAAGTTCGTAGTTTCTAGCCCAGTAGTTCTGAACCTGAGGGGCATGAAGAGCAAGTAAAGGGAGCGCAAGCTACTAACACAAAAAAAATGTGAAATTAAAAAAAAAAAGTTTGGAGTTTGTGTACGTTCCTAGAACTCAGAAACAGAATAACAATAATGTTGCAGCAGGGAATTTGTTAGTCTTTATTTGAAACTTTTGTCACATTTTTAGTTTCTTATGTTGTTACATAGCCTATTATAAATTAATATTCCTAAGACCTTTTTTAAGGATGATAAAGATGGCGTCCGGCTTGTTAAGTGTTGGAGCCTTAAGCTCTTTAATTATTTCAATTTTAATTTAGAAGACATTTTTACCTTTAGACATAATTTAGTTTGTTACAATCTTTATATTATATTATATGATTTTTATAAGTTCGGCGCCTGTAGCTCCCATTTAGTTTTACAAAATTGTGTAAAAACAAATCTACTTAGAACAGGCCAATTCTTCCATGTTGAAACGGGCCATTTTTTTACATTTACAATTTTTTATCAAAAACATTTAAAACAAAACTGCTGAAGCAGTCAACTGGGCCTTAAGTCTGTGACTTTCTTTATAAAATTACACGTAAGGGAGATAACTGGGACTGGATCATTTTAGTAGAGTGTTGTAGTGTGGCCAGAAATAGTAAAATTACTTTCATTTCTAGTATTGTAGGTATGTATATCACTATTGCATTTAAATGTCGTTGTAACTTTCTTTTGGAGAGGGGGGGAGGAAATCACTGTTCGTAGTATGTTTAGATAAGGTAGTGGAAGAATTTTAAACTTTTCTTTTTTAACGTGAAGGTCTTGATTCGGTACCTTTCATTGTTTATTACCCTTTTGAAATTTTAAAAATTATTTTATTTTGCGGTGCATTTCTTCAGGGTACTATCTCATATGTAAACAAAACTTTAGACCGACTTAAATGTCGATAGATTAAACGGAATTTTAACACTTTTAAGTGTAATATATTTCACAAAGTTTCTTATGTAATTCACTGATGTGCATATCCCACGTCAGTGTAACTTTCATTTAAATTACGCAACATGAATCATATTATCTGCAATTAATATTTCTACTTTCAACTGTATAATTGACAGTTCTATGCGCATCGTGAAGTTTATGCATACTGATTTTGTTCTCTTTGTTTCTTCAGGAAACGACTTGGCTCGAGTGCTTCGGTGGGGACCAGGATACACAGGTGGTGAAGACCCGTTGAATTTGTTACGAGACGTTATTGATGCAGAAGAGATCCGATTGGATAGGTGGACGGTGGTTTTCCATCCGGAAGAAAGTAAAGATAAGGATGTACAGCTTCCGAATTCAACGGGTAAGTGGTTTTTCAACTGTTCCTGTAAAAATCCTGAAGTTTTGACAATTTAATTTTTAACACAAAACTAAAGTAGTTGAAGTAATACGAGATTGATCTAAACAATAAACAGTTTGAATCAAAGAAATTGGTCTGCCAAAGTGAAGTTACTATGTATTAAGCTAGATTTCACCATCGACCATTTTAATTTAATTTATTTATTTAGTATTTGGGATTATTTAGTGGCGTGGCCTTTAAAAGTAAACACAGACGATACAAATATGACAGTTTCAAAAAATAAGTTTCTTCTTATTTCTTTATTTACAACACCTTATTGTCTGAAACAACAATTTTTCATAAGATTTTACTTTACACTTTAAGCGCCATGTGCATTTATTTTATGTACATTGGTCTATTACTGGGAGCTATGTGCATATATGTTATTCACACATTGATATTCTTCAGGAGACAAGTGCACGCTGCTGACCTCAGAATAAAACATTTGATTTTAGGGCTTGGCACTTGAAGTGTTAAAACTTCTTACAAGACTAGCTACATAAACCATTAAACTTTCTATTTCTAAACACTCATTTGTGTCATTAACTGAACTTATAACTGTTTTCTAGAATTTATATCGGAGAAATTTCAAAAGCGTCAGTTACAATTCCGTAACTTCTGATTTCGTGGTTTGGTTTGCAGTCAAAATAAGGGAATTCTAGGTTTACAAAATTTTGCAAATTAAATACATAAAATAAAATAAAATTCTTCTTTTCAACTTGCGTTTATTATTATTATTATTATTATTATTATTATTATTATTATTATTATTATTATTATTATTATTATTATTATTAACATAATCCATGCTTCAAAACATTATTCTGCATTACGGACAATTTATAATATATTTGTACAGCAGACCAAAATTTTAAGGTTTGAATTTTCGCATTAAATGAGTAAATTCTTTTTTTATTTTATAAGTAAAACGACTTTAAAAAATCTAAATGATTACTTGTTTGTACACACTACGATATCTTACGTACTTTCATATTGAATTATGTTCCACTTCACTTTCACATTGCCCATCAGTATCTCCTACTCTATTGCTACGTTCTGCTTCAGTTCGCTATACAACCATACTTCCTTATCCGTAACATACTATTTATCCAACTTCATTACATCAGTAATGTGTGCTGACAAACATTTTGAGGACTATTCTCGTGACCAACAGGAAGTAAGTTTTATTTGTTGTTCGTATGTAGAAAGTGCCTTATTTCCAAATTATGGCACTTGACATTGCCTATGTCAGTGGTTCTCAACGTGGTCTTTCTCGTTTCCGAAGGAGGCGTTTGGAGGCGCATTGACTATTTAGGGGACGTTTAAGATTTCATGGCCTGTTAGACTTTTTTTCTTATTATTGGACGAAGCCATATCGGGGTCCTCGTCTGGAGACGCGAATTGCATATTTGGCAACGTCGCAAATAAAGAACCATAGATTAGATCTACCAATTCATCAAATAATTACATCGATTCTTGTCAGATGGCAGTTAAAGTCAATAAACGTTGACACTAGTACCACTTATTACCTTAGCAATCGATGTAACTGCTTAATGGATTTATAATGGTACCAATGCTAATGGTACCAAGTTAATATGCGATGCCATATAGTGAAATTTTGATTCCGCATAGCGGCTGATGGAGGCCCCGGAGGGCATTCCATCATGTAACAATATCGCTTTACTTTGACCTGTAGAATAGTGCTCTGTGGTCTGTGGGTGCCATTTTTAGAACACTTGATATCTTCAACGCTGATTTTAGGGATTGAAGCCTTTTCTAGTTCTTATCCAAGTCTTACTTTCAGCCTTGTGCGTGGGTGAACTGGATTAAGATGACAGGAAGCGCTCAGGACAGTTGCATTCACCTATGGGGACGCTAAGCTCAACAAGATTGAGAAACATTGTTCTATGTTATTTGCGGGCATACACAACAATGGTGGGAAAAGCAGGAAAGAGACGGGATCGAGTAGCGTATCAATGTTTCGAGCTGTCTATTGAATATTGCTGTTCAATATCCAATAATCTAAGATGCATATTTCCACTTCCTGGCGCCACAGCCCACGAAAAGCAATAGCCAACTAGGAGACGCACATTTAGCTAGTTGGTATGTGGTAACTGCATTGACTCTTAGCACTGTTATTTCTAAACCTGTAGATCAGAGCCCATTACATCTTAATTCAGAAAGCTCCGCAATTAGGTCATGGTGTTGGGTCATTACTAAAAAATAAGCATTTTTACCGGGATTCGAACCCAGGACCACCACACTTAAAGCATGTACACGAATCATTCGGCTATGTGGAAGCATTATGTAATGTATATTTACCATGAAACATAAATTGATTTTATTTGAATAGATATTTCTTTCAGAATATATATCCTTAGATACGGGGGTAAATGGTAGACATTTATGACATATACATATATGTATCATAAAACATTCGCAGAATTCTTTGAAACTAATATTTATTCCTGGTATCCAAAAGATTTCAAGTTTTTTATGCATTACTAGTCCGCTTTTTATATGTACGACAGGATTTTTCAGAGTAACAGCTATCTTAAAAAGAAAAAAAAAATGGATTGTAGAATTCTCATAAAATTATAACATCTCTAAAACTTTTAATGATAGATCGTACGATTTTGCAGTTAAGTTGATTAGATCATTAGATACGTCACTGCTACAAGAAAGCTTGTCATTGTTTAGTTGTAAGGTGCCTTTCGTTCTTTCTTTCTTTTTCTTTTTCTTTTAAAGTAAATTAGACCAATTGTGCTAACCCATTAATTTAGAAAGTTCTTCAATTGTAAAACTTTAAACTATAATCACAAATTACTGTATTTAATTCTCTTTTTGTATTTCAAGAGATACGAAAGGGTTTCAGAGATAATTAATGTAATATAATGTCTTCCATTTGTTTTCATGTTTCGTAGAGTGATATAATTAAGGTTGTCAAAGTTAGAAACATTTTTCTTTTTTCGCTTGGCAAGAGATTTGTCATTAGAATAAAGTTGGTCATGCTCATTTGTCCAGCAATATGTTTTCAAGGTGATGATAAACAAGGCGCATCATTTGATGATTTAAAAAAAAAAATAGTAAGGATTTATTTTATTCCTTGTGTCGGTTCAAACTTCAACTTGCAATGCGAAATCAGGATAGACTCCCGAATATGGAAAAAAGAAAAGACTTTTTAAACAATAATGAAAATTGGATAGATAAATTTATGATTTGTTATACAAATCTACGTTATATGTACAATTTAGTTTGTTGTACTAGGGTACACCTAATGCAAAAAAAAAAAAAAAAAGATTTGTTCCTTTATAATATTTCAACGATTCAACAGTTAAGGTAGTTTCAATTATGAAACTAATGGAACGAAAATGTAAAACATGTGTCATTTAAAGCTGCTTTTATTTATTAACGTAGTTTTAATTACGAAATTATTGAAAAGAAAATGTAAGACATGTGTCATTTGAAGGTTATTTTATTTATTAACGTAGTTTCAATTATGAAACTAATGAAAAGAAAATGTAAGACATGTGTCATTTAAAGGTTATTTTATTTATTAACGTAGTTTTAATTACGAAATTATTGAAAAGAAAACGTAAGACATGTGTCATTTAAAGTTTAGTTTATTTGTTAACGTAGTTTCAATTATGAAACTAATGAAAAGAAAAATGTAATACATGTGACATTTAAAGCTTATTTTATTTATTGGAACAAAGTGATAAAGATATTTTTTCTCGCTACAGACAAATGTGGTAAAATTTCTCTTGTTTATTTTGAAAAACAATTAGGTTGAAAAATAAATACGGTAAAGTTTTCTTTTGTTAATATACCCAGACAAAAATGGTGCTGTTACTTTTGTTTAGTTAATGTTCAAAGAAATGTGATAAAACTTATTTTATTGATTTGAGTAGACAACTATGTGACAGTGGACAGTAAAACATCGTTTCTCTAGCAAATATAGTGAAGTTTCTTTCATCTCTTTTGACAGAGGAGGTGATAAAGTTGTTTTATTCACTTCGACAAAAGAAAATGGTATATATAGTTACTTTTGTTTTGCTTGGACAGACAAACGTGTTTATTTAGACAGGGAAATTTGGCAAAACTTGTTTTGTTTATGTGAACAGAGAAATTTCGCAAAACTTGTTTCGTTCAGATAGGCAGACAAATGTGAAACAGTTACTTTTACTTATATGGACAAGAAAATTTGACAAACTCCACTTATTCATTTAGACAGACACATGTAGAAATTTGTGTTTTGTTCATTGACGTAATTAAACTTGCTTTGTTCACTTGTACAGACTGATATTGTACTCTTGCTTTCTCCATTTGGACTAACAAATGTGGTTACGCATGTCTTTTGTTCACTTGACAGATAAAATACGGTAAAGTTTAATTTCCTTATTTAGACAGACATACGTGGTATAGTTAGTCACTTCCGTTCATTGGGACAGATAATTATGATTGATTATATACAGGTAGATATGGCAGAAGCTCTTTTTCTTGATTTGGAGAGAAATTTACTGTAAATTTAAACATTAACCCCTTGCGTTCCAGGTTCATTTCCTTATGTACATGCTGTAATACCAGGTTTTCATTTACTGTTAAAAGATTGTCTAGACCGTTATATAGGACAGAGTTGTTGTATAAAGTTCATCATATTTTGTACAACCGCACGCGCTCGCACACATACACACACACACACACACACTATATATATATATGTAACTGTTTCTTTTTGAATAAATTATACACACACACGCTCATGCGTGCGCGAGGAGAGCGTTTACATTACTGATAAATATATATATATATATTTGTATTGTCGAGCATTCGGGCTGAAAAAGGGAAATTTTGATGTTCTGAAGGGATTTTATACTGCTTCATGTTGGCAACACTGACCGGAGATGAGTAAGGTGCTGTCACCTGAGGAGAAAGTAGAACTAACTCGTTCCTTTCTTCCGCTAAAAAAAAAAATTCATCATCTCCAGGATTAATAGAACCCTTACTAAAGGATACGTTTTCATGACATTCCCAGGGATGTCACTGGTATTTTGCCAGGGAGTATTTTATGACATCCGCTTGGATGTCACTGGAACGCAAGGAGTTAAGCTTTGCTTCAACGTAATGCAGAAACAGTTTCAGATACTAATGTAAAACATTTTGATAAGGGTGCGTAGTTATTGTATGTCGAATTCTCTGAATAATGGCCAATGTTTAATCATACGCAATAAAATATATTGTCAGAATGGCAGTAAAATTTGTGGTCATTCATTTGGAGGAAGGTATTAAATAAAATGTTTTGTGTTCATTTGAACATACCTATGTCGTCATGACTTGATAAAGCAAAGATTGTCTTTAGTATCTATTGACGAGCTGTGCATTTCTTTTTGCTTATTGATTTAATTAGGTTCTGTGGAAATGTGCAATCATTCTATATGTAAGGTGTAAAACAAAAAAAAAAAAAAAAAAAAATCCTGATTGAGATTTTGTTTATAAGCGGCCATGTTGTTTGTTTTCTTTCTCGGTGTCTTCTGTGCATCCCACCACCTGTCGACTGGATTTCATCCCCTCCCATCATCAGTACCAGATTATCCTTCTTTGGGGCTATTGAGTGAGTCTTCAATTATGATTTCTTTTCTTTGCTATTATACATAAGTCTTCAGAGATATAAACTAAAAAATAAAATTAAACCCTCTATCGGATTGAAGTGTTTGATTTTGTTTTAAAAATTTAGTTGTTAAGTTTATTTTTAAGTTACAATTTATTCCATTATTCTCTGTATGATTTTTCCCCTGCAGGAGATATTCCATTTTTTGGTTGTTTGTGGGTGAAAAGTAGGCATGACTAAGAGATAGCTACAAGATGACAAATTCCAGTGGCGAGGAATAACGAAAACCCAATAACTAGACAGCATTGTATCTAGGTTGAAGAGTTATATTTATATCTAATTTAATCCCAAAATTTTCAAGTTTTATACCATCAGTTTTAAGACATTTAAATGAGACAATTTTATGTAGTACTTTTAAATTAGTGATTTGGTTATATTTAACTACTTCATGGCTGAAACAGCATAATTTAAGTCTCTCTGAAGTTATGAATAATCAGTAAATCAGAGTATCATGATAGTTTGTCATAAACAAAAGCGATTACAGTTGTCCCTTAAATGTTTCAAGTGATAAGTATGTAAAAGTATCGAAATTATGTTAAAAAAAATTCTGTTATAATGAAGTGAATTCGACAGTATTAAACAATGGCTTCCGCTTTGACAATTATCATTGAATTGAGAAGTATTACCTCGTAAATGGAGCTAAGAGCATCACTTACAGCAAATTCTGGAAACTTCTTGTACTTCCAAGCTTTCGGCTCTTTCCTAGAGGATTGTTCACGGGGAATGAAAATAGGAGTACAAGAAATGCAAACATTAAAGAAATATAAAGAAATTGATCCTCAGAGGAAGACCAGAAAAGATACATCTTGTCAATTGCTGCTGGTTACACGTCAAAAAGAAATAAAAATGAATGGACTCACAAAGGAAGAGCAGTGAAGATACATCTTATCAATTACTGCTAGTTACACGTCAAAGGGAAATATAAAGAAATGGACCCACAGAGAAAGACCAGAGAAGATACATCTTGTAAATTGCTGCTGGTTACACGTCAAAAAGAAATAAAAATGAATGGACTCACAGAGGAAGAGCAGTGAAGATACATCTTGTCAAATTTGTGCTGCTTATACGTCAAAAGAAAATATGAGGTTTTTAGAGCACAAAGGAATGAAGCTTAATTACCAAAATTGTAAGAAAGAGAGATATAAGATTTGTACGGTACGCTTAACTTCATGGAAAAGTTAACACTGTTTTTCTTTCATTTTAAGAGTTATTTACAATATCTGAATATGAATCCTTTAAGCTTTGAAAGATGCTTCAGAAAGAGATCTCAAAATTGATATATGTCCAAACTGCCTCCCCCCCCCCCCTCCCCCAAAAAAAGGACTTGATTCTTTTGTGCACTTAACGCGCCATATAAAAGAATGAACTTGACGGTTAAGAACAGCGAAGACAGCTTGCCAATTGCTGCTTGTTAGTCGTCAAATAGTGTCATAGCATGCTGTAAAATACCAGGTTCCTGTTGTACGTTCTTTTGTTAAGGCAGGAAAATTTTCCAATTCAGAATTGAGCCCACCATTTCACGACATGTTATACTACCACTTGATGACTAACAAGCATCATTTAACAAGGTTCATCTTCAATGCTCTTCTCCACTAAGTCCATTGCTTTATGTTTCCTCCATGTTTTTATATCTCTTAATTATCCAAAGTTCCAGGAGAATTCCGAAAGCTTGGAAGTACAAGGAGTTTTTAGGAATCAGAATTTAAAGTAATTGAAGTGTTAGAATTCCTGAGCATCACCAATACGAAGCTGTACATTTATTTACAGAAAGGAAACGTCGCAAAACTACATTAACAGAAAAGAGAAACAGCAATTAGATTTCAAATGCGAATGTGACACAATTTTCTTCACATTTAGAATGGCATCTTATGACAGTGAGGAAGTTATTCACTCTGAATACCTTTCACTTATAAAACTACATCTAATTTACTCTTGCGTTGAAAAAAAAAAAATATGCTAGTGCGGTAAAGTAATTGAGTAGAAATTTGAATTAAAAGATAGCAAACTCTGTTCTAGAACGTCGGGGAAGAAAAGGCGTTATGAGCCTATGCTCTGATTACGCTGTACGTGTGCCATCTGACTTACCAAAGGTTTTCGCTGGCTGTAACGTCCGGCAATGTAAAGTTAGTTTATATTCAAATAGCAAACAAACAGAAATTAATGGTATCCGGAAGTATAAGTTGCACTATCTCGTGAGCTACAGTTTTGTTTCAGCTATACTTAAGAGACAAGCGGAATCTAGTTCAACTGAAGTTCGTACTTTTGTACTTCCTCCACAACGCTGAAACTTTACCCACATCCTTATTTTACACGTCTTCTTTCGCCTTACTACCACTTCCACTCTTTCCGTAACATATGTGCAAATTGTTCTTGTATCTCTGTTTATTTTCTTTTCCTTGGTTTGAACTTTTGTATTTGGTCATTATTTGCAACTGTCGAATCGTCATTCTTGTATCATTTGTCCTTGATCCGTGCCGATTTCGTTCGCCGTGTGGTTATTCGATCATCTTCCGAGGTTTTGAGACCACTCCTTGATAGGTGCTTTTTTGTGACTGTGATTATTTGAAGTTCGAAGCTGAAGAACCTAGATATATATTCCCTCTCTCTAAATCAACATATTGTCTAATCATGATACTTGGCTTATGAATTCGAATGAATCATTTTCTCTAATTACTGTAATGGATATTTTTTTTTTTACAGAACGTATTTTTAAAACAGTCATTATCAAGTGGTATTTACCATTGGAAGCATGAAGTTAATTTCCTTGAGGTGAAAAATGCGATTTCTACTTTGTGTTCGTTTACTTCTGTTATAATGTAATGGAATTAATGATGCATATAAAATTAGTAGTAATCTCTTTTGTATTCCTGAGAGAAATAATATCCAATATTTCGGATACTTTATCCAGTATCCATTATCAAGGACCGTAGATAATTAAAACATATGCTGCAATAGGATCTTCACTTGCTTAAAGTCTCAACTTCAATGGAAATCATTTTCCTTTAAGAAAGAAAAAAACAAATATGAGGTATTTTAACCTAGTAGCGTATAGTAACGTATCGTACTTTTAAGAGATCACCCTGTGTATACTCCCCCTCCTTTTTTTTAAAAAAAGAAAAAATAATTAAGTTTAGTGTAAGTGCACTTAACACCAATAGAATTTTATCTATTAAATTTGTTATTTTTTTCGACATACCTTCAGTTTCCCACATACGTGCACTATGAAATCCAAACCAAATACAAAGTAGGTATCAGTCGTAGTTACCTGCAAAAAAATGCAGTAACAAATTGTACTAGGTAAAATTCTATGAGTGTTAAGAGCACTTACATTAAACTTAATAGCAAAAACGAGGAACCCGTATACAAGGTAGCCTTTCAAAAATACAATACGTTACTAAGTTAAAATACATTACTTTATATATATATATATATATATATATAGATAGATAGATAGATAGATAGATAGATAGATAGATAGATAGATAGATAGATAGATAGATGGATGGCGATTTCCACTGAAGTTGCAACTTTAAACATGAGAAAATCCTGTTCCTGCATATGTTTAAAGCCTCCACGGTCCTTGATAATGGATACTCGATAAAGTATCGGAAATATTGGACATTATTTCTATCAGGAATATAAAAAAGTTAATACTAATTTTATTTAGAATGTGTGTTTTATTCTCTCTATTAGTCAGTGATGCAGATTTGAGTAGAGAGTCTCTACTAGGGTATACCGTTGTGTATATTTTATATTTTGGCAAGCACTATGTTGGTTGTGCTGCTACCGTTATACACAGCAGTACGCGTCTGCTGAGGTTGGTATTGATACGTGCATAATAATTTTACATAATTCGTCACATTAAAATAACTTTACATTGTTCATCACCTCCTGTTGCTTATTGACAATGAATCTCCTTACTCGTATTCTTGTTCTTATTGTTAACTATCTGAAATCTCCATTCTTCGCACGGGAAGAATAGATTTACGGAAAGTTCGAGGTAAGTAAAAAATTATCCGCAATTTTGACATAATTTTTCTTACATTCTTTATACTGACCTCTATTCTCGTGGGTTTTATCGTATGCTGTTGTGATCATGCTATGAAAGTTTGATCCTAATTCCTCCATTTGTCTTTCTTTTGTTGCAGATAAATCATGGCCGCTCCATTAGAAGTTTGCATCAAAGAGGAACAACGAGTAATGATACGGTTTTTGTGGTCGGAAGGGGTATCAGGGGCCGCAATCCATTAAAGACTTTCGGCACAATACGGGAACAGTGTCCCTGATACGGTCCCTGATACACCTTCCGATCACAAAAACCGAATCACTGCTCGTTGTTTCTCTTTGGTGCAAAATGCTAATGGAACGCCCATGATATATCTGCAACAAAAGGAAAACAAATGCAGGAATTAGGATCAAACTTTCATAGTATAACCACAACAGTATAACAATAAAATACACTAGGACAGAGGTCAGTACTAACAATGTAAGGAGAGTTATGTCAAAATTGCGGATAATTTTTGGTTTATCCTCGTATTTGAACTCCTTTATCTTTAGGATTTGTATTTCAATAAAAGTATAACGATAAAAATCCGTAAAATAATCTTTTTTGGGGTATTTTTTTTCCAATCCACCTCTTCATGTGTTTAGGACACATCTCTTCATCGAAGTGAAATTAAAATTTTCAGCTTTCGTTGTGATGCGATCATATATAACAGATAATGTCAATTTCAATGTAGCTATACATATATATATATATATATATATATATATATATATATATATATATATATATATATATATATATATATATATAATGCTCTTCTATGCCCTCTCCTTAAAACGGGAAATTTCAAAAATTACAGGACACGTGTCCACTTATTTTTCATGAAAAGTTTATATACTGAGTTTCATGTTCCTAGCTTGAGGGGCTCGTGACTTATTCTATTTTCTGCATAAATTTTGATCCTCACATACTTCCCTTAGCATATGCCCTCGAATCAAAGTGATATGATAAAAATGTAGCTCGAGATAGATGTTAACTATGTTCCAAAAATCATTTCAAATTATTTAGCAATTTTCCTGTGATTGGATCACAAACATTAGACAACGTCTCTTGCAATGTGCGAAAAAATATATAAAATTCCCGTTTTAAAAGAAGAATTTTCATAAAACTGAGATACGTGTTCATTTACTTGTAATGACAAGTTTATGTGTTGAGTTTAATCTTCCTAACTTGACGGGCACGTGAGATATTCAACTACCTCTTTGGATATACATTTAATCAAATTAATATGATAAGAACTTAGTTTGAGCTTTGAGGAACTATATTCCAAAAGAATGAGCCTCGGGTGCTCAGTGCATAGGGTCCTTCGTTCGATACCAGCTCGCGCTAAGTGAGCTTTATGGTGGACAAACACCGTTTGCGTAAGTTTTCTCAGGGTTCTCTCGTTTCCTCTCCACTTTCTTAATTCCACCATTTTATTCATTTCTCATCATCACCGTCTCCTTTAGCCTAACGTGGGACGTAAAACTTAAAAATTTAATTTCATTTTTTATATTACAAAATTTATTTCAAACAGTTCGATCATCCACTAATTTTTTTATATATTAGATAAGCAGTGAATAAAACCTTTTCGATTATTTAAAAGTTAGTAAATGTAATATAAAAACAGAGCAAAACTTACCGTGACTAAAATTAATCTGGGTATGGATTCAATAGTGAACTACTGTTATGTAAAAACTTTAGTCAGATAATCTATACGTTCATTATTCGTAATGAAATGTAAATGCAGAAAGAGACCCACCACAGAAACGAAACACAATTCATTATAGACCCAACAATGAAGAGGACAAAATGTTTATCAAATATTGGAATGTAACCATGAACTTTTTATTTATTTATTTTTTTTTATTATTTAAATTGTAAAATTAAATAGAAGGCAGAGCGGGATATACTTACCGATTAAATTATTATAGGGTTGGCAAGATGGCGTAGAATGTTTTACATCATAGAGCGTCATGCTCTTTAATTATTTTAATTTAATTATTAACAACAATTTCCATTCTGGACATAATATAGTGCATTCCAATTTTTATAGTGTTTTACATAATTTTTTGTATGTTCTACGCTTCTGCCTTCCTTTTTTCAATAACAAACTAGTGTGGAAACAACTATCTGAAACAGGCCAATTCGTCCATTTTGGAACGGGCCATCTTTTTACAATTATAATAACAACAAGAAGATTTAAGACAATTTTAGTGAAACAGTCTACTTGGCCTTAGTGCTGTGACTTTAATTTTAAAATCTCCCGCAAGGGAGATGCATAGATAGATAGAAAATTAAATAGAACAATATCTTTATTAACAATCAATTACTTTAAAAAATATTGTGAAGTTTGATTCTGAAGTAACATGGTTCCTTATTTATTATTTTTAACAAAGAAGAATTGTCGAAACGAACGTAAAAACAATATGAGCAGCATATTTCATGACTCTTTGATGTGCCTGAATAAATTACGCTTTGAGGGAATTGGTAAATATTCTATTACTACAAGAATTAGTACATACTTTATAAAGTTTTCTTCCCTCAGTTTGTACTATAAAATATTAATTTTTACCTGTAAGACTTCCTTCAAGAGCCACCTCTGGTAAGAACTAAATTCGTGTAGATTGCCTAATTGGCCATCATAGACAGTCCCTTAGACCCAAGAAAGTACGAACGTAGAAGTTCTTCAGAAACCTTCTTCAAAATACAAAATAAATAAATAAATGATAGCATTGTCTTAAACACACATTACCATATATTTGGTTGTAAAAATGTGACTAACGTATATAGTTTGTCCAGAACACTTACTATTGGACTATATGAAAGAATAAGTACGGAAATGGAAGTTACTTTTAGTAATTATGTGAAAAGTTATCAACGGAAAATTGTGACAGTTTCTCTTTAGAATGTTTTGATTTTAATTATCCTAATTTTAACTATATATAAAACTGACATAAAACACCGGACGTGGAAAGTTGAAATTTGGCATGATGTGTAGCTTTCCGGGAATAACCCATAGGAAAATTGCCAAAAGCGAATATTTTTAATTTGAAGCTGGTCTAAAGGGGG
The DNA here is from genome assembly GCF_964235325.1 of Thermobia domestica. Lineage (NCBI taxonomy): Eukaryota > Metazoa > Arthropoda > Insecta > Zygentoma > Lepismatidae > Thermobia > Thermobia domestica. The sequence goes on along the minus strand of NC_137457.1, from coordinate 297,337,258 downwards.
GACGAAGAAATTCCCCATCTTATTAATATTTGCCTATTTTTGGACCAATAGTCTCATATTTTAGGTACTTGGAATTGGAATATAAACTTGAAATTAGGTATGATTGTACGTTTTCGTTACCGTTACCTAAGTAAATCACCGAAAATAGAAAATTTCCAACTTTAGAGTAGTTTTATGAGGAACTGAAAAATCTTTCACTTGTTATTTATGTGAAACATCTACAGCCCAAAATATTTAAGCACTTCCACATTTTAAGTTCGTTTAAAAACGGAATCCCGTGTGTTCGCATTTTAAGTTTGTTTAATACAGGAATCCTTTCAATTTGGCACCCTTTTCCGAGTAAGTATTTTCGAAAAGGTTGAAATCTCAGTTTCACTGCTTTTAACTTTCAAAGTGCTGTTAGTCGCATATTCAGGTAAGTTTATCTACAAAAGTTTTGTTGAATGTTTTCAGATTTTCCTACATATTTATGGATTGCATCTGCGTTTCAAGTCTCCAATTAAGCTGGTTCAAATTAAATCCGGATTAAAAAAAAAAAAAAAGTGTATCCATATCTAGTAGTATAGCAACGAGAAAGGTGAAAAAAAACTGCTTTACTTTACTGGCTAACGTAATATATAACAAGAATACAAAGATATTGAAGCTTTAGTTTTTCATTATAGTATACTACATACTTCTGATTGCCATATATGCAATAGTTAAATAATATTATTGAAATAACCGTTCCCTATAATGTATTGTATGTGTATATGTTACAGTGGGCTCCACCAACGAGGATAACACCCAGATCTTCGTAATGAACAACTACTTTGGCATTGGCTTGGATGCGGATTTGTGTTTGGACTTCCACATGGCAAGACAAGTAAATCCTGATAAGTTCAACAGCAGGTATGAACCAATTTATGACATTCATATCAAACTACCTGAAATATGTGTTATTTTAATCCATATTAACTTCCGTAAGGATTGGTTTTGAAGGATTTTCTTTTTATTTATTTATTTATTTATTTATTTATTTTTGTTATATAATTTAAGTCATTTAGCTCTTTTAAAATCCTTGCCACAGTAATTTTATGAGCAAAAAACGTGTGTCCTCCCTATCCAAAATCGCTCAAGTTTTTCGCCCATAAAACAAAATTGACACGGTCAATTTTCCTGGGGTTTCGAAATTTGGATTCGGTGTAACAAAATACATCGAATCCATGCCGTGGGGGTCCGGTATACAGAACTTTTGTTTTGCTAGCTGTGTTATGTGTATCCTCCCTACCTAAAATCGCTAAAGTTTTTCGCCCATAAAACAAAATTGACACGGTCAATTTTCCTGGGGTTTCGAAATTTGGATTCGGTGTAACAAAATACATCGAATCCATGCCGTGGGGGTCCGGTATACAGAACTTTTGTTTTGCTAGCTGTGTTATGTGTATCCTCCCTACCTAAAATCGCTAAAGTTTTTCGCCCATAAAACAAAATTGACACGGTCAATTTTCCTGGGGTTTCGAAATTTGGATTCGGTGTAACAAAATACATCGAATCCATGCCGTGGGGGTCCGGTATACAGAACTTTTGTTTTGCTAGCTGTGTTATGTGTATCCTCCCTACCTAAAATCGCTCAAGTTTTTCGCCCATAAAACAAAATTGACACGGTCAATTTTCCTGGGGTTTCGAAATTTGGATTTGGTGTAACAAAATACATCGAATCCATGCCGTGGGGGCCCGGTACACAGAACTTTTGTTTTGCTAGCTGTGTTATGTGTATCCTCCCTACCTAAAATCGCTAAAGTTTTTCGCCCATAAAACAAAATTGACACTGTCAATTTTCCTGGGGTTTCGAAATTTGGATTCGGTGTAACAAAATACATCGAATCCATGCCGTGGGGGTCCGGTATACAGAACTTTTGTTTTGCTAGCTGTGTTATGTGTATCCTCCCTACCTAAAATCGCTAAAGTTTTTCGCTCATTAAAAAAAAATAATAAAATAAAAAAAAACGTTAGATCGTCCTGGAGTTTCGAAATTTTAATTCTGTGTAACAAAATACATCAAATCCATGCCCTGGAATCTTATGCACAGAACTTTTGTTTTGTCGTATTGAATTGAATTGAATTGAAAAAGGCTTTATTCAAGCGGGCGAGGTTCAGCATATTGCTGCTCTACCACCTAACCCTTGTCAAAGAAGTACATTGAGCTATACAAAAAACATACAATCAATTGAGTCAAAAGATACGGTTATATACAACAAAAATACAGGTATACATTAAGATGATAAAAAAAAAGAGAGAAAAGAAAAAAGTGGTACTTTTAACAAAACACACACACACGCACAAGTACTACAAGTGGAGAAAGAAAAAAAAGCATACAAATACAAACATGAAAACAAACACATACCGATCAATAACATAGAGACAAAATAAGCTATGCTTCTGATTCACAATGCAGGGAGGAGGGTGATGAAGTATTTTTACAATGCATGATTATTTAATAAAGAATATGTACCAAGTCAAGTCTGATTTGGCTGTGTTATGTGTATATTCCCTATCCAAAGTCGCTAGTTTTTCCATAAAAATAAAAAATAAACATAAAAAAGTATTATGATTAATCTTCCTGGGATTTCGAAATTTCGAATCTGTGTACCAAAATACATTGAATCTATATCCTGGGGTCTACTGCACACAACTTTTTTTTTTTTTTGGTACGGCTGCCTTACATATATTCTCCCTATGGAAAATCGCTGAAGTTTTTCACCCATAAGAAAAAGAATGACACGGTCGCTAGTCTTGAGGTTTTAAAATTTGGCTTCTGTGTAACAAACTACATCGAATCCATATTCTGGGTCCGGTGCACAGAACTTTTACTTTTTGTGTGTGTGGTTGTATAACTAACAATCCTATAATGCGGGATAATAATCATTTTACATGGAAAAGTACACAGATAGTAATTTACTGTTGGGAATGTTCTTTAAGCACGATTTTCTCAAAAAAAACTTAGATAATTTTGTCCATATTCCATAAATAAATATTTCTGTAATAGCTCTTCAATATGGCATGAATGATTTCTCATGAAAAATCCACAATTTGTAGTTTGTTCTTGGAGGTGTTTTCTTCGATACAGCTTTCTGAATACGCCTCTTGTAATTTTATTCGTATTTCGTAAATAAACGTTTCCATAATAACTACAGCATAGATATGACCAATTTGAGAAGAGAGCGAGAAGGTTTAGTGCAGTGGTCCGCATCTTTTATTCATTTTTGTATTTATGAAAATGAATCTTTAAATTGAGATCAGATTTGAAGACGGGAGTATATTATAAGCATATAAAAGATAGTACGATTAAAAGATGGTAGCGACTACCAATTTCTTCCACATGTTTAGACTTTGACGCTTGTTTTCGCAACTAATCAGAATGCGTAGGATAACTTGTTTATAGCATATACCAGCACCTTTTAAAAATAAATAAATAATGATATATTGATATTTATTGCAATTATTGCAATGTCTGTTGTAAAAGAAGCAACAGCTCTGTTATAGGTGGATAATAAATAAATAAATAAATAAATAAATAAATAAATAAATAAATAATGCGAGGAAGGATCAGAAACTAAGGTTACAAGGCTGATATTTCTGGAGTTTCATCTGTTATAGAGGAATGAGGAGTGTACGGTTATTTTAATACATGGAGTTGGCAACTGTGCAGAGTTTCAGCCACCCGCAACTTACAGAGCTAGTTGTAGGTAAAAATAAATGGCAACTCGTTTGGAAAACTGGTCTCGCGAAGAAGTCCGCTCAGTTACTCGATTTCTGTGGGCGAAACATGTAACCGTGGCTGAAATTCACCGGCAGCCAGTAGCGAAGCGTACTGTGAGGCTCTGAGGCCGGGCCTACCCAATTTTCTACCGTATATTTTCTTCATCTTTAATTTCTTATAAAAGAAAGTCAATACTTCAATATTTCGTTTTCTTTTTTCGTAAAAATTAGTAGGGTAGAAACACTTGAAAACCCTTCCATCTGAGCCTCACCATCTTGCTAGACAGGCTTACGGGCTACGCTGCTCAGGGAGAGAAGCTATTATCGCTGGGGATTGCACGCATTCTTGGGAAAGTGTGAAGGCTCGCCTCTGGCAGTTTAGTTTTAGCGTTGAAGACATCTTTCAATGCTAATACGTTATAAAATTATTTTCCTAACATTCAGTAAGAAGTTTCTGTGTAGAATTACGGTAGGTATTTCTGTTAGTGATAACTTGTTTAATTTAGTTATATACTTCCAGAAGTTATTCAGAGTAGCTGTTTTTTGTTTCCCTACATGGGGCCTGGTCCATAATAGCTTGTAAAATATAAGTCTGATACATTGAACATATGTATAAATTTATCAAACGCTACCGTACAGGATAAAATAATAATATTTGTGTGTAATTTTAGTTGAGTTTTCCATTTCATAGAATCAGTGGGGTATTTAGGGGCTTATCTTGTTTCGGGAAGGGTTTTGCTAACTTTATTCCTGGAAATGTAAAAATTCTGCAATATATATATAAAACAATAAAAAAACGCACTAAATTTCGATGAGTGCTTAAGCCCTGAAGCCACCCCCTTAAATATGCCACTGCTTAGAATACAATATTAAATATCTTGCGTTGATTCAAATAAAGTTCCTTCTGAATTAACATTTCTAGTGATGCATTAATTAAATATAGTATTGTACTTACTTTAAAGTGGGAGATGCAAGTAACAAACGCTTAATGCAAGAAATTTGACAGCTAACAGTAAGAATTTACTTTCTTCTCCTCTCCCTCCATTTTCAAATATGCAGGAAATGAAAACAGCAAGTGAGGAGGAAATTCCCCTCATCCCCGTTGCAAATCCCAGACAGAAGAAAATATGAACTGCGCTTCAAAATATTTGTAGTGGAGCTAAATGGGAATATTAGTTTATCGGGTCTACCTTACTTGTGGGATTAGGCTTCGCCACTGCCGGCAGCTAGTAGAGGTTTACGGAGGGAGTGTAATGTCTCGTCAGCTTGTTGCAGAATGGTGTCGAAAGTTTGTGGCTGGTAGAGAAAACGTCAGCGACGAGGAGCGCAATGTCTGAGCCGGCACGCCATCAACAGATTTGAACACAGCTCGCGTGGAGGATCTGATTGAGAACAACAGGAGAATCACGTTACGACATCTGATGGCAAAATTTGGATCACATTCGCTTGAGACGAGAAGGTGAAACACTTCGTAACAACTTGGCTGAACACGCAGATTTTTAACTCATCCTACGATGCGATAAGTGCCTCAACCGACATGGAGACTATGCCGAAAAATAATCTAACGTATGTATTATCTGTTGGCTGTATTGGTTGTATTGGCTGTATTATATACACGTTTCACAGCAGGCTTAGTAACCTTACTTTCTGATCACTCCTCGTAATATAATAATAATAATAATAATAATAATAATAATAATAATAATAATAATAATAATAATAATAATAATAATAATAATAATAAACAACTTTTCATATTCCGTAAGGTTGTGACGTTTCAATCCTTGTTCAGGAAAACGCCATCTTCTTTCAAACAAAACACTACAAAATCTTGCACTTCGGAGCAGGAATGTCTTTGTTGAAGATTCACAATAGTATTACAGTCCGTAGGTGCACATATGTTGCACCTGGTAATCTTTGTAGATATTAAAAAACGAAATAGAAAAGTGTTAATAGTCTCCTTTGAACGCTATTAATTTTCTCATTCTTCTAGGTTGCACAATAAAGGAGTATACGTGAAGATGGGTCTTAGGAAGATGGTTGGCCGAAAGAATTACAAGGATCTCCATAAAGAAATCCGCCTTGAAGTGGATGGCAAACATGTAGAACTTCCTCAGGTTGAAGGCATTATTATTCTCAACATTTTGAGGTTAGTATCCTTGCTGTTATTACACGGGTTCGTTATTATTATTCTAAAATGTCTTCATTTTGCCCTATTCCTGATCTGAATAACCTTATATGAATCATGGTAACTGATTGCAATCTTTTTTTGTTTAAAAAAAAGGCAAGAAATAGTATATACATAGATGAAAAATAATGGGTTAAGTTTAGAGTTGCCCCTCCGCTTTTTATAAAAATTAGGAAAATTTACAGGAGAAATGAGGTAAGAAATAATGATTTGGGGTTCTTATGTGATGTTTAATGTGTAAGTTTGGCAGTAAATATATGTTTAATATGAGAAAAGTTATGTAGAAGTGGGTATTATTTGCAACACGCGGAAGGTTTCGGTGATTCAGCAGCATAATAGTTGTATAGGACGGCGAATCGGTGCGTTGAATAAGATATTTCCGCATTGTGTTTTATAGAATTATATAAGAATAACGTAGAGAATCTATTAAAGTTTTATGAGAACCACAGATTACTGAATCTAAGTGATAATTGAAGCCCCTATGAAAACCGGGTCTAGTCACTGTTCTAGTCGGACTAAAGTATAACCAGCTAACCTAACCTAAGTTAAACTAACCAAACCTAATCTAAACTAATCTAACCTATTCTAAACTAACATAACCTAACAATGTTTAATGTTTTAATTGCTTTATTGTAGGTTTGAAACTGGAGGGGTAACTCTAAACTTAAGCCAAAATAATACCCAATATGTAGAAATAGGTAATCATCATGGCTGAAGTTAATCCTTTGAAAAAGTATGAAAAACTACTGCTCCTGATATTGGTTACAAGCCGCTGGTAGACATTACTTTATTTACATTGTTATCACAATGTCAACTACTTAATATCACTCATTGTAAGGATTATCTCCCCAGTTCTTTCATAATATTCTGCAACTTTATATTAAATTATAATGTTGAATAACTTGCTCCGCTCACTGTGAATTGTATTGCAATGATTTTTTTTTATATATATCTTATAAAATTAACACAACCATACAACCGACTATATAATATTGCCTACAGCAAAGGTTGTCTTTCCAATATTTTCTATATTTTACAGATTCCAAGTGTCAATTATGAAACCTCGTTCACCCCAATCTAACCAGATTCATCGCAATTATTTTTCGTGTTTCAGAGTATTTCATTTTACATCATACGGGTGAATTACTAGAAAGCATTTGCGCTTAATAATTTAGAAATGCATGAAAGTTAAAGTAATTATATATTAATGTATTATCACAAGGAAATAGCTCCACATTTTTCTCTTGTTCTTGTTCTCATAGCAATATTCCAAGATTTACATATACGAGGAGCGTCTAATAAGTTTTCTACCTAGACAGGAAGAAATGCAGATAAGCTCACCTGGTCATCACTGTTTTTCGATGTAGTCCTCATGGAGGTCTATGCACCATCGCCACATTGTGGACAGCGAAGAAATCCCAGAGAAAAAATAGTCTTTGTCATGGCCTGCAAACCGCTGAGAAACAGCCTGTTGGATTTCGTTAGTGGACCTGGATGGACTCCTATTGGCTCTCCAGGATCCCAATGGCAGATCCAGATTCCGTCCCCTATCACTAGTTTAGCCAGGAATTTGTCCTGGTCCTCCTCAAAGAAGTCCAACAAGTCTTGGGACAGTTGCATCCGGCAAACATTCACTACACGGCGTAACACAAACACTCTGGTCATGACCACTGCGTTACTCTGACTGACCTCAAATTGTGCACTGGGGTTCCCCACAGTGGCCATAGCGTACGTGTCAGGCCTCATGCTCCGCCTCTTCCTTCTTGTCTAGATAGATAACTTATTGGAAGTCCCTCGTATATTATTCAAATTAAAAATTTATTAATGTAAATTAGTTGTAATGTTTACGAGTACGAAATCTTGTCCTTAAATTTGTAACAAATTGTTCAAGTTAGTAATTATTGAGAATTGAAATATTTTAAAAGTTGATAATGTTAATTAGTTGAATTTTTTTTTAAAGTCCTCATTATACAAGCTTCTCTCGATACTTGATTATTTTAGTCTTGACCAAGCAGATTTATGTTTTCAATGTTAATAGTTTAGCTTGTTTTGTAGTATCTACATCATTCAGTTTATATTAAAGACATATTTGTGATAAAAATAATCAAAAAGTTGTAAAATTTCTATATATATGTACACACGAAACCACTATACCAACGCTATTTTTCCAATTTATACATCAACATTCCTCAATTAATAACGTTACCTGTTCAACAACAATTGACAGTTTCCTTCTTTATTAGGCATACACACTTTTTTTTTAAAAACCTATTCCACCAATCAATTTTATTTTTCCATCAATAACCTACACTTAACATATCTAAAGTCATAGATTTGTTTCCTGGAAGGAAGAAACACGATTATTGCCATTTTTCCTAAGATGCTATATTGGTATTGCTCTGATATGGCAGAAAATGGGGAATAAGTGTAGTAGAGATTTATATAATTCCTGGTATTAATTCTTAAGACTCTTCAGTATGCTTCCTTCACTCTTTTCCAGTCTTCGTGAGTAATATAAAGAAAATATTGTACATACAGAATGTTACAGATGTATGTCTCCCGTACTGTAGGTCATTCTGCCACTTGTCGGTCATTTTTCTGAAACTCAAGGAACACTAATGCCAAATACAAATTCCATCATACAACTTTTCGGCCTTTTATAGCACTTCTAAGATTTTCATATGAATCACCCTCGTAGTTGTAAAGGATGTTATAAGTATCTCCAATTCAATGAGATCTTCTTAATCTGGAGTGAAAGTTTGGAAGTATTTATGTAAATAGTGTGCCTATAACACGGGTTTCCCTAAATCGCCTATGTTCGGTGCTAATACATAGAATACACTACACATATTCCCATAAATAGCTTTAACAATACCAAGCTTTAACTTATAATTACTTTATTAATACAATTCATATTTTCTATTTTTTTTTTTTTTCAAATAAATTAAAATGTGACAAAAATGTTTTTCTTTTCTAACGATGCCAAGTTTATTTGTAGTGTTAAGTGTTTGATCCAAAGTTTTTTATTTAACCTTGTATAGCTGGGGATCCGGAGCCAATCCATGGGGTCCTGAGAAAGAGGATCAATTTGCCAAACCCAACCACTGGGATGGCATGTTGGAAGTCGTTGGCGTTACAGGCGTTGTACATCTAGGCCAGATTCAATCAGGTCTTAGATCAGCTGTGAGAATTGCTCAGGTAAGTTTTTTTTTTTTTTTTTTAATTTGTATTCGCTTTAAAGTTTCATTTATATTATAAGTTTTCAAGGTGGTTTAAAGTAGGCAGATGCTAAGCCTTGACAACAGCGGACACAGAATGGTTCGGCAGAAAGTCGGAAGTGCTAGGGAGCGCCAGCTGCTCGGTTCCTTGTGTTCGGAATAATGCATGCTGCGATATATTTTGTCACGATATATTTCACGTTTTTCTCATGTAAGTATGAAATAAAACATCGCAACAAGCATTATTCCGAACACGAGGAACCGTGGTGCTGCCGGTCTCAAACACTACCGATTTTGCACTGAAGAATTTTGCGTTCACTGCTGTCAACGCTTACCTTTTGTCTACTTTGGACTCACTTTGAAGTCAGGTCATTTCTGAGAATTGTGCTGGGAGCATGTCTAAGCATTATGGCCTATAGGGAATTCTTCGCACACTCATTGGATATTGCTGAAATATGCATTGTTGGATGGCATATGTGAGAGTTTCTTTATGCCAATATGAACCGATCTCCATGTCTCTCGAATTCGAAACAGCGAGTGTTGAAATTTGGCTTTTCAACGATTTTGGACAGGCCTAGTTCTGAAATTATGCACTTTTCCCCACATGTTCATATTAATTTCTCTTTTATTTTGATATGAGGAATCACCTCTTATAGTTTGTCGGTATAGCTCATTAACACTCTGTGTATATATATATATATATATATATATATATATATATATATATATATATATATATATATATATATATATATATATATATATATATAGATAGATAGATAGATAGATAGATAGATAGATAGATAGATAGATATACAGGGTGGTCCAAAAGTAGGTATACAGTCCCGTACTGATGACATTTTATATCATTTACTTATTGTTATCCATACAGGTATTGATTTAGTTTCTTCCTCATTTGCTCTTAATTTATTTTTACTTATACCTTAAGCTCGGCACACACACACATGCTCCTAACGGTGACACACATAATGCTAATAGTGACATAGATACTTCTAACAGTGACACTGCAACTTCATGATTAATTAGCATACAAGTTGTGATTTAAAAAATACGGTAAATGATTTTTTTTAGCAGCAAGTGCTGACGCTACAGCCATTTTATGTAATTTGTCCGATAACCTGATCCGTTAAAGCAGGCAGTGGCAAGATGGAACATGTTCTGACTTGTCAGTCAGCGTCCAGAGCCGCTAGAGGGAGGTTTTGTTTACCGTGTCTGTCGCGCATCAACAGCGCGTAAACATTAATTTCTGTTTCAAGTTAAAAAAAAAAAAAAAATGCCAGGAAACTCGTGAAATGTTGAAATTGCCTTAGTCGATAATGCTGTAACTCTGAAGAAGTGTACAAGTGATATGAGCGAATTAAAAGCGGAAATGAGTCTGTAGAAGACGATCAACGTTCGGGACGTTCATTAACCTCAAAAACAGAAAAAAACGTTCAAAAAGTAGCAAATAAACTATCCGGGTGTTCGTTCAAACAGGCAAATAATTACTCGTGAGCTTTCCAAATAACTAAACATCTCGTACTAGTCCATACAAAGCATTTTAACCACCGATTTGGAGAAGAGTGGATGCGAAATTCGTTCTCCGACTTTTGACTGACGAACGGGAGTTTTTGGCCCGAAAAAAAATATTCCTGTCTGTCACAGTACTCTCCAGATATAATATGGTGCGACTTCTGACTCTTCCTAAAAATTAAAATCATGCTTAAAGGGAAATGTTTGGATACCATTCCTGACGTTGAAAGGGCCACTACAAAGAAGCTGAATGTTCTTCCAAAAGAAGCCTTCCAAAAATGCTTCCAGTCATGGATTCAACGTTGGGATAAGTGCATTGCTAGTTAAGAACAGTAGTTTGAAAGTGATTCCATGTAATATTATTGCTTTGTTTTTAATAAAATTATTCATTTTATATTTTGATCACACCTCGTGCACATGTGTTTTGAAAATTCTTGAAAAAATCCGCAGACTGTGCTTGCAATTTTCATATTTGTTATTTCGTATATTTCAGGGAGGCCATATTAAGATCCACTTAAACACCGATATCCCTGTTCAGGTAGATGGTGAACCATGGGTGCAAAGTCCTGGAGATGTGGTTGTACTAAAATCTGCTTTAAAGGTAAATATGATGTTCGGTAGTTTAGTACTTCATGTATGTTATAAACAAAAAAAAAAAAAAAAAAAAATTAAACAGACTAAATAGAACTACATTGTAATCTTTTGATTCACATCCATTGTTTAATTACTTGCTCAAGTTAAGTCTAAAAGTTAGGGCAAAATTACAATATTTTACACGATTTCAGGAAATCAAAAGTATTTAAAACAAAGCTAACCAGAATTTATTATTCATCACATTTACACAAATTAAAATTGCTTAAATGTTTAAATTTAATGTTAAAAATGTAGACGATGAAAAGCAATTGCGTACTAAAAGTTTATGGAGCAGGCATGAGTTCCGAAATTTCCGACATTTAGTAATAATAATAATAATAATTCAATGTCTTATTAATTGCAACAAAAGTAAGTTCACACTGAGTCTTTCTTAACGGCTATTATTCAAATTCAAGTAAATAATTGCGTTAGGAAAATTCGAACGCGTGTTACCCTCTACTGTGATTGAAGTCACAATAACTTGATTGTGTCGTGACCCATTTGGAATAAATCATACAACTCATGCAATTGTACCTTTCGCATAAACTCATAGTCAAATATGATTTAATAAGAAAAATGTGCTTTTACAGTGTTATTGTATTTTCAGTTTTCTTGACTAATGTACCACTTTGACACTTTTAGAACGGCGCTACGGTTGTTTAATGTGTGGTCGTCTTACTGGAATGATTCCAAAGTTGAACCTTGAATCTGGGGACAACCTATATATATATATATATATATATCCTGAAAAGGTTTGTCGAGCACGTTCCAAAACAGGTTTCAATTCCTTGCCCGGAAGTGACCCTGCCCTTTCAGAGGGGAAATATATAGAACAGCTTGACATATATATCCTAGATATCAAAGTGCTCCGCATGACTCGTAGATTAAGAATATAATATGAACTATCCAATTATATCCTATATCAAGGTAATAAAATTTTAAAAAATGATTATTTCACTATAAATATCCTATATTAGTGGATCTATAAAGTTGAGAAAAGCACATCCATAATATCCAGTCAACACCAAGTTATTTCATATCACAACTAATGTGATTCATTGTTTAGACTAGATGTGACACATTCGGTGTATTTCAATTTCTATATTTTCCTCGATTACACCTATATACGTTGTCAAATAAGTACTTTTATTATATATTCGTCAACTGCTCATCTAGACGAGTTGTTTGATAGGTCACACGGTACAAAAAAGTTCAACAGATATTGAGTTACTAATTAGGTGAAAATTAGTCGTGGTGGTAATTTGAGCTCATTTTCTCGATCAGAAAAGCTCTTTTTTTTTATAGCTATATAGACCCGATTGGTCACCCTTCAGGGGTTTAGCCCTCTAGCCACGACAAAGTTCGAGTAATAAGAGAGAAGAAGGATCCAGCTGGATGTTGTTTGCCCGAGCTTGGCATTTGTTTTTGGCCATGTGTGAGAGCCATGTAACTCTCATGTCACGGACTTGACAAGATAGTACTGCGAGGACTTGGCCTTTGTTTTTAAGGTGTAATGGCCATGTAACTCATACTGCCTCACTATCACTCTACGGCGTGATAGTGAGGTTCCAGTGTCTCATGAAGTTGTTCTGCGATGTTGTTCACGAAGAAGTGAAAGAAACACAGTGGTTGGAGACGAACTACACTCAATGAAGCACTTCTCTATGCAATGTTCATCGTCTGGGTTGAGTTGAGTTGACTTTGAGTTTAACGTTCCGTTCAGCAGCGAGGCTATATGAGACGTGGACCTACTGATTAACGTGGAATCCGAACCACATGAGCTCCCGCCGGGAGTCGAACCCGGGTCTCCCACGCCAAAGGCGCGTACGCTAAACGCTTAGCCACGAAGGAGCTCTTCATCGTCCGGGATCGAACATTTTGCAAGAGATGGATCCTTTTTGTGAAAACTGAAAAAAAAAACAGGTCTCTCACTGACTGACAAGGAATTGAAACCTGTTTTGGAACTTGTTCGACAAACCCTTTCAGGATATATACAGATTGTCCACAGATTCAAGATTCAATTGGAGAATCATTCCATGTTAGTGGCATTTATCAAGCATGTTGTGCAAACGTACCTCGCTAAATCGGAGTTCGTGTAACAGGCATCAATACATGAGATAAATGTGCTGAATCGAATAATTTAATAAATTCAAGTTATCCATTCGACTCAAATATGCATTCGAAATACTGAAGCGTTTGCGTTTCCTTTTTCGGTTTAAATAATAAAATGTACAAGATTAACTTACCTTTCATTTAAAATAACTAAATCATCATTTTTTGTTAATTCATAAGTTCTGGGTTGTTTTATTATATTGTATTAAAAAAAGGAAGAAAATTAAATGTGTTCTGTTTATAATAAATCAAATCAAATCACGTGGCGTAACGGCCCAATTTGTGGACCTGAGTCCCTCCACGCCATCTGTTAGCGACTGGTGGAACTACGTCCAGCCTAGCGCCGCATCGCCCTATCGCTAACCGGTGTATCGGGAGCTTTCTAAACCCAATGGCCGTCACGTCTATTATTCACGTAACTTCCCAGTTTGCCTCACGACGCCGGGTGGGCGCCGAAAATTGGGGATGCACCGGCCGGGAATCGAGCCCAGGACAACGCGGACATGAATCCAACGCTCTAACCACTAGGCTACTGTTCTCCCTTTCTGTTTATATTACATTCCTATAAATAAAGGCGAATTGAATTAGTAATATCGTCGTAATGTTTTACGTTACGCAGGGGTGCCCACAAGGGGGGGCTATGACGCAAACTGCGTCATTGAAATATTTGGGGGGTTAAAAATCTATATAAATATGTTTGATGGGGGGGGGTAAAATTAATCGAAAAGAAGATTTTTTTCATGGAAGAACACCTACGGATAGACAATTGGGGGGGTGCGTCATGGACATAAGGGGGGGTGGGCACCACTGCGTTACGAAATTATCAGATCGATTTTTTTTTTTTTTTTAATTTTGGAACTAATAAACCTATCATCAGAACCCATTAGTGGGATAACTCGAGGACTAGAGTTTTACTTCGTAATGTGAAAATTTTAATGGTACTATTTGAAAGCTTACTTTTTGTTAAAATTAACTGTTTTGTCCTACTATCTTTAGTACTAAATAATTCATTACCAAAGTTAAAAATCAGGACAAAAAATAATGAAGAAATATAATCAGTTTCCAATATTAATAAATTTAATTATTGGATTTACTTAATTTTGGTATTATTTTTATTATAAAGAAGATATTAGTAATAGTTTTCAAAATCGATTTTAAAAAATTCTACGATGTGGATCAGACTTAACTTTTAACTTCCAAAACCAACGGAACAACATATTGGCGATTAAAATTTACAATATAACACTTGTGTTTTTAAACAGTCATTTATGGCGGAAAAAAAATAGCCAATAATATATTTCAAATATCAATGTGCTTTTTTCATGTATTTAAATGTATTAGAATTAATATATTTACATAGTCAGATTGATAGTTTTAATTAGTACAGATTTGTTTCACTCATCTCATTTGCTTCCTTTCATTTGTGAAAAGATGATGAATAACATGGGAATTGAAGTTAAAGTTTTCGTTCTATTACGTAGAGTTGCGTGTTACGTTCTCTGTATGACAAAGAAAAGTACTAAAATTGATAGTTTTATTCTAAAATTATTCAAAGAAAAGCATGAATGATGTTGGCATAGACTTTCGTCAGCTAATTAAAAGTGCGTATAGATATTATATTAAATAAAATAATCAATCAACAATGATAGTGTTATTATTAATATTAAATATTTAACACTTATATATAATGCCTATAAATATGCTATTTCTCCTTTGTTATATACCGCAATAAAATACCCATTTCCATTGATTGGTATATTATGATATTGTCACGGACTAGGGTTGCCAATTGTGGAAACTAAAATTACCGGCATTCCCTCAATATTCCCTATGATATAGGCCTAAGTATGAAATGTCTCTTTCGGACCCATCCATGGGAAGAAATGTATACTATCGTGGACAAAAGTGCATGAGCACCTGTATTCTGCATATCCATAGTATATTCAATAATAAGCTTAATATATACATTGTGCTAAATATGAAAAACTGAAGTCGGTATTGATCATCGTATTGTATTTACCAGTAACTGTCACTTCTTTAAAATTATCAAAAAAAAAAAAAAAAAAAAAAAAAAAGATGAGCAAAAGTATATTAATCTTTAGATGACAATTTTGGATTTACAAAATGAAATTTACTCTTTAAACTTATACTGCAACTACAGGAAATTGCGTGAAGAAGTTCTAAGGAAAGAAGTTGGAAGTTTATGGAAAATTGTCATGTGCAGCAGCTGCGGACGGGAAACTAAACAATACAACAAACATTGTACGAACAAAATGCCTAAGAGTTATTTGCCAACAATCGATGGACAATTTAAATTTTATCACTATATTTATGCCGCACAATTATGACAAATTATACACTTCTGTCTCGATTGTAGATAAAAATATCTCACAGCAAAATCTAATTGTTATCAAAATACCAGTCATAAAGGGGCTGGTAAGAAGTTTATACCGGTCACTGGCCTTAATCAAAATAACAGCAATATTTCCGGCCTTAATCAAAATAACAGCAATCGCCCCCCTGGATCCGCCCCTGATTTGCATAATGTTTGTCAATGCCCAGTCATAATACAGTCTTCAGATAATTTTCACAACCAAGATTAAACGTTAAGAGGCCCTATCACGGCGAAATTAAAACGCCGCTAATTTTACAGTAATTATGTGATATCTTCAAATAGATAAAAGATAATCGAAAAGTGGAACAAGAGCTCACTAGCCAATATTATTTTACATGAGACACCGTTATCACGACTCACTTATTTTCTTTTGATTTCCAGCCATTTAGAAAATCGGCATTTATTTTCGAGTTTCTAAATGGCTGCCAGCGAAAAGCTACTAGGTGACTCGTGATAACGGTACCTCATGCAAAATAATATCATCTAGCACGCTCTTGTTCCACTTTTCGATAATCTTTTATCTATTTGAAGATATCACATAATTACTCTAAAATTTGCGGTATTTTAATTTCCCAGTGATTGGGCCTCTTAATTACATGCATTAAAATCATTCTCCAAAACTCAATTCTTTTTATTTCACTCCAAACAAAACTTCCATAAATATTATTATAAGATTAGCAATGCCTAAATTTCTAAAAAATAATTGGTTATTGCTATGACTGAAATATACGCGTACGTCCCTAAACAATGTTATTCATAGATAATCATAATACTTTACAATCCAGTAAGGGAAGATACTTACGTGTTACTTCAGATTTTATTTTGATAGAATATTTCTGGACATATATATCTTACACTCTACGTATAGTTTGAAACCAAATGCAAGTGTAACTGCGTTAAAATTTTAGTAATGTTGAGACTGAGATGATATAATAAATTCGGATTGTACCTAAAATTTAAGAGAAAAGACAAGAAAATTAGAGAAAATTAATGTTGTGTTGTTTGGAAGAACGAAAACTTTAACTCCAAGTTTTTATATGTTATTTATTAGTACTTCTTTTGATGATAATATTCATTAAACCTAAAATATGAGTCAAATGTGTATATATACATAAATAATTTTGAACATAAATAATACAAGTTAAATTCTAAAGGATTTATTTACATCATTCAATATACTTCCTGGACATAGTTACATCTTGCCTTCCTAATTAGAATACAAAATAAAATAAAAAGACATTTTTAGTTTACCGTCCCATGATTATGATCCAAGGCTAAGGGAGACGGTGATAATGACGGAATGAAATGGTGAAATGAAGAAAGTAGAGGAAATGGAAACTCCCTGAGGAAACCCGTTGTTTGTCCACCACAAAGCCCACTTGGTGCGAGCCGGGATTGAACCAGGAACCTCACGTGCAAGTTGTTAATGCTTTACTACTGAGCCACCGCGATTCTAATTGGAATATATTCCGTAGACTTTCCATATTGAGTTTTTCAGTACCATAGTTTAACATCCTACCTTAAACAGACGAAAAATCATGATTAAAAAAAAAAAAAAAAAAACTCAGTACTATATTAGCAGTCTATATAGCAATTTTAAGATTTTTCAAAAGATGGAAGAAATAGATCAATGAATTGACTTAAGGATTATCCAACACCATAAAACCGCTCATAAATATGCTTGTCTTTCTCTTCGTATCCGAAAATTCTCTTGTATTTTGCTGTTACAATGAAAAGTTCCATTAAGTAACACTATGTTGAATTTCAATGTAAATATATATTTATTAAACAAGAAAAGAATAATTGGTCAGTTATGAGTATGTCTTCTATTGTATATTGATCAACTTGGTTCACAATTTCCCCATTCAGACACAAGGAAGAGCTAAATTATTAAAATACACATTTGAGCAATTCTGCTGTGTTCAAAGGATAATGAAATAATCCAGACAAGACGTAAGCATTTAGTTCTTTGAATTCTGCACACATAAAATATTTGTGTGACTTATTAACAATATTAAAAAAAAAAAAACGAAAGAAAGAAAAATGATGAGATTTCTATATCACATGGTCAAACCCATTACTGATTACAGAGATCAAAATTGCTCTTAAAAACTTGTTATGTCTGAATGTTCTGTCAGAAAGCAACGCTAGCCTATTTAACATAACTAAGTGGGGACTTTAAGTCACCAGCACTGGGGTTAAGTGTCTGTTTCTCGCCGTGATTCAATACATGTATGTAAAACTGGACGTGAAGAAGTTTCAGTTGAAAGATAAGTTAAGAATTGGAATGAATATTGACATGTAAACAATAATTATATAATTATGACTTTATTACTTAGGTGGTATGTTGCTTACATCTATTCAGGATCGACTCTATCATATGTGCAACACGTGCATTTGTACGGGGCGGAAGTTTCGAGGGTGGCACACTCTATCATAACTA
Organism: Thermobia domestica; assembly: GCF_964235325.1. NCBI lineage: Eukaryota > Metazoa > Arthropoda > Insecta > Zygentoma > Lepismatidae > Thermobia > Thermobia domestica. Next base: position 297,318,998 of record NC_137457.1, on the reverse strand, counting down.
TATTATTTAGAATAAATATTTCTTATTGAAAATATACTTCATGATGATGGTAGTTAAATTTACTAAGCTGACCTTCTATTTGAATACTACGTTCATAAATCATGTTTAGGTTGAATTAGTTTAAGATCACATTGGACAGTGATACAGCAAATGGTCAAACAAATCCCAACATGAATTGCTTGATTGTTGTCAAATACAAGAACTCAATTCCCGAACAGTAGCGAACACCTGTTTCATTTAATTAGTTATCACAGTTTTGATATGAAAACTAGTCTTGTCTTTGTCACAAATTCCTTATCATTGAAGGTGGAAACAAGTTTTTTTTTTAATTTAACAGATATAGAAGAAAAATCAAGAAATAAAGATAAAAGAGCTAGTTGCACTGGAATTGCAAACTGATATATTGAGATTGAAGCTCGATATTGAGTTCTATAAAAAGGATTACCTCTGCAAGTGTGTTTGCTTTGTCTTTCACTAACATAATAAATTATTATTTAAAGAAGAAAACAGACACGACGAGATCGTATTTTTAGTTTAGGTCTTTCTGAGTGCGAGTGCATTTTCCTCTCTCTTTCGTTGTTCATGATGGGGTAGCATATTTAAAATCTGGCTTTTAAGATTTGTTCTTTCTGGGGAAAGGGAAGGAGGGCAAATGATGCTATTGTACGGGACCAGGCCCGCAACCAGGCACAGAGGTTTGGGGGGGGGACATAAATATGTTAAGGGGGGGCCAAGTCATTAAAAATTTCTTACAAGTAGCTAAATTGTGTTTTTTGTATTAATAACAGCATTTTGTGTTAAAGTCTGGAGGGGCTACGAAAAGTTTAGGGGGGTCAGGCCCCCCTAGCCCTCCTCTGGTTGTGGGCCTGCACGGGACGGAAAATTGCCCAGGACCTGCCCTGATTGAAATTGTTTAATATGGGTACATTTATTATGTGAAATGGTAATTTTAATGAAAATTTTAGCTGAATGTGAAAACAAAATCATGTAACCACTAACATGACTCATATTTTAGGTGTTTTTATATATGTATCTATATCATGATGTTTCATTCCCAAAATAACTTTCATTATTAATTTTCTTATAATTTATACTTATTATTTTTATGTTTGCATAGAATATTTATGTTGTGTTTAATCGTATGTATGGGAGTATAAATATAAGAATATATAAATATATATGTATGTATGGTGTGTGTTTGTGTGTGTGAATGTTGCTATTGCCCAGACCAAATTAATCCCTGGTTCCTCTTGACTGCAGGCTACCATGCTGAAGAAAAATAAGATCAAGCGACGGAATACTGAACCTTCCATCTTACCTGCAAATGGGGAGGGGAAAAGCACAGATGACTAAAAAGACATCCCTGCCTTTTGTCCTGCGGCTTTGTGCATTCTGGGGGCTGGCACTTCGTATTCATCGTAAACACTTTTTTTCCGTTGAAAACAAAACATGTTCTGTTTTCGTTTTTTATCCTCTCCTTTTTTTTTTAACGTAGAAAGTGCTGCAAACACACGAATGTACCTACGTATTTTTGACTGAAATAACGGTGATAAATCATATGCTGCAGACTCGTATATTTGTAACAAATATATGAGTCGTCCAGTTATAAAGCGGCTCTTGTCCATTTACAGAAAACCCAAGAAAACTTTTTTTTTTTTTTTTTTTTTTTAATGTAGGATCTGGACGTTTTGTAGGACTGGGAATACTTGAGCGTGTTCATGTGAAAAATCTGAACATCTTCAAATATTTTCAGTTCTACAAAACGCATCGATCCGACAATTTTTTCTCGGTTTTCTGTAGATGGTCAAGAGCTGGTTTGGAACTGAACGACTCATTATAGTAAGATAATTTGTTGGACAGTTAGTTAGATGCAAGAATGGACAGAATCATATCATGAGCGCATTCGAACAAAAGACTAACTGAGTCCACTGGCAATAGTTTCGTATGTGGCAATAGAGTAATGCACAATAAGACAAAAATAAAAGTGTCATGACCTACGTGTAACATGTTAGTCTCCCATTTTTATTTTTATTATCTGCCCTACAATTGTTGCCATCTACGAAGAAATAACTCGTGAACTGATTTAGTCACCTCCTGGTGTGATTTTGCCCTATCCTGACCTCAAGTAAGCATTCCATAAAGACGTATGTTGAGCACTACTTAAAAAAAAAAAAAAAAAAAAAAAAAAACTCCTCTACTTTTTAATAGTAGAAGAAAACAGCATTTCAGTTCAAATGGTATATTATGCGTGTCTGTAAGTACTTTCTACTGTTTTTATTTTGAATTTTCTTACTTCATTTATTTTTACATACACAAATTTACACCAAATAATGTAGCAACTAATACCCACTTTACTTATTATTTTCTTCCGTTCTGTTTTCACTTTTGACAACAATCTTCACTTATATATTTTTGATGAACACCAATAAAAAAAAAATAGTTTGAGGTGCATATAAATATACCTGGTTATATACATATCTATATATATTTTATTTTATTTGTTTCACTTGTAGACCGTATAGTTTTCTATATTGCATGTTTGTTATGTACAGCGTACTTTAAACATAAGAGCATTTTTTTTTATTAAATAGCGGCCAGCCCCCAGACTGTAGCTTTATGTAATCAAATTGTGTAACGTTTTTTTTTTTTTTCACCTTTCACCATATTCGTTCAACTAGAAAAAAAAATAATATAAATATCTAAAACACAAAGACATTCATTTTAACTTTTTTTTTGTAGAGTAAAGCACCACGCATGCTTTGTACATATACATACATATAAATATTATATACATAATTATTGATGTAATGAAAGAGTTGTCAGTTCAATATATCCCTTTGATTAGGTACCCTGTACACCTTCTTTTTCGTTTATTTATTTATTTATTTATTTATTTATCTCATCATCATCACATTGCCACCTGTTGTGTATGTACATATGTTTGATCCAGTCTAGATAATTGCTCCAGTCTTGTTATTTCCTTGTGCACTGTTTTCTCCTTCTTTTTGTTAAAAATAAAAATAAAAAAAAATATTTATAAATTATTCACCTTCACTTCTGTACTTATCTGTCTATATTTTTATGTTTTATCTTTTTTTTCTGTTTTGTATTATCCACCCTATCTCTTTTTTGGAATCCTGTTTTTTTTTTACCCACATCTTTTCTACGAAAACAAAACAATCCTTTGTTTCATATAGGCGACAATGTTGAAGAAGATGAAAGGAAAAATCAAGAGAAGAAACACAGAACCCTCAATGGTGGTGTCGCCAGGTGCACAAGCTGTATATTCATTAAAGCCAGACTCTTCTGCCAATCACAACACTGAATTCTGAAGCTCACTGTTAACTATTATTATTATTATTATTATTATCATTACGTGTGACTCCAGTGAATGTGATTATACACTATTTTTCCCTCCCTTAAAAGGAAAACGAAAAACAACAACCCCCCTTTGTTTGTTTGTTTTTTTAAAATTATTTTTTTTGTGTGTATGTGTGTGTTTTAGTGAAAAACCTGTGTTTCGTAATTATTCGCGGAATACCCAGTGATACAAGAAGAAGAAAAAAAAAAGACTGGGACTTGTATGTATATATATAAGTTCAGAAGACTATATATATATATAGTGTGTTTTCAAAAGGGAACGTAACTTTCGAAGTTGTTATTTCTAAATATATATATATATATATATAAAAATATAAGCTCACCACGAAATGAGGTGAAGTCACACAAGATTTTTTTTTCTAATTTTCAATGAATTGTTACTTACTTGAGAAAAAAAAAGAAGAAAAATAAGCTTGTTGTAGTAATTATATAGTACAGTTAAGTTTCTTTTTTTCCTAATATAGTGAAAATATTTTAGCTCTTATTTTTCTTAATTTTTTTGGTAATAAAATATTATTATAATAATAAAAAAGGAAAAACACCTGTATTCCGGCCATCTGTGGCTGATAATCTTCTTGCCGCATGCAGACGACTTTTTTGTAAAAAAAAAAAAAAGAAAAAATGTTAAAAGAACCATCGCTTAGCTGTACTTTTTAGACAACTGTAAATAGTTAACTTCTAATAGAGATAGCGAACTTTTTTTTCCCTGTAAATTAGAAGACAAACTGGGCATGGGTTTGCACAATTTAATCTCTGTGGTTGGCGTAATGTGCTTTTCCTTTGAAATACTTATGTTTCTGTACAAAGAATGAAAACAAAAAAGGAAAAACAACAAACAAACAAACAAACAATTATAAGTTCGTCATTGGATTTTCTGTGATTAATATCTATACAAATAAACATAAAAAAGGCTGTATATTAAAAGAAAGAAAAAACAATTACAGTGTAGAAGGCACGGAAAAAACAAACAATATATGCGAAAGTATTCGTTAAACCACAGGTATTGTAAAAAAGTAATATGTTGTTGATATGGTTATAGATGTAACAATTGCAACATTCTTTTGTAAAGAAAATATGTTCCCAAAGTCATTGTTAATACATAAATGTATCCTGGATTTTCAGGTATTGGATATACATAACTATATATATATATATGTATATATATATTACATATGGATTGTGTACTATGTTACATATGTGTTACAAGTGAGTAAAAAAGAAGGGCAGTTTCGTTCTTAAGTTTTACAAAAGTTGAGGGAAATTTTCACAACGAAGCAGGCCGTATGGTTTCTTAACGTTCAATAAAGAAACCTACTGGAAAACAATTTTTTCCCTCAATCTCAGTAAAACTGCCTTTTGTTAAAAGTACGGGAAATTTCATAAATGTTTAATATATATACATATATATAAATAAATTATATTGGGTCAATGTTATCCGAACATCTTCAAAGTAATATATCTAGTTCACAAGTGAAGCTAGAATCAAAACCGAAATGGACAAGTCTCTCACTAACATTCCATGCAACTGACCAAACTTTGGAGAATGCAAATTGGGAAAAATATGAAGATAAAGTGGTTTTATGTATTGTATGCAAGTAGCTATAAGGTCTCTCTTTGCATTTATTTATAAATGCTTACTCAAAGAGTTAAGTTTTTGTGTCAGTTGCACTTTGAAATTAGCCAAAGAAAGATTTATTTAAAAGGAAAAAAAGAAAGAAATCAAAGGCTTTAATTATGCATGCTTTAAGTGAGAAGGAAAGAGAGACAAGTACTCTAGAAAAAAAACTAGTCTTTTCTACTAGCCTGGAGACACCTGTGGTCTCGGGATCTAGTGGGAAAACCTTATCCGCTCCTGTGCGAGCCGATTTCCTGTGTTCGTCACGATTTGTCCTTTTTACAATTGACCTACCCAGATACTTTGCACATGTAATACTGAGGGAATTGGAACAGAGCACCGGTGGTCAGGTTAATTATACAAGTATTACTATTGCTACTACTATTGGGTAAATGTATATGTACAGTGTACTATGCAGAATGATTACATTGTTGTACAGTCTTTGCTTGGTGAAGACCAATTGGAACTTCTAGAACAGTGGCAACGAAATGTTGCAAGTTTATAAAGAGTTTGCCTTAAAAAGGGATTGTTCCGCTCAAGAGTGGGAATAAAGACGTGATCCTGTGTTGCTGAGTGCTGTAAATGTCCCTCGGATAAGATTACAGGACATGTCAAGACAAGTTTTTGGTAACAAAGTACAAGGATATGTTGTCTAGTTATATATATATATAAATAAATAAGGTATTCCCACATACAAAGACTAATTGTGCCAAGTTTTTATGAAGAAAGTATATATATATATATATATAAATATATACATATATAAACAGTATTTTGTGGGAATTAATGTATGTATATTAAAGTAAGGTCTCACCAAATGTGTTTGTTAAGAGAAAACAGAAAGAGAAAGAAAAAACTATGAAGTGGTAAAAAAAATGAAGGTTAAGAAAAAACCTGACTTAATAAGAAAGAGTGCTGTTATTGTATTTATTAAACTGCCGAATGTACCCCTGGTAATCACGTGTGCAAGCCGCTGGAGGGTCAAACACCAGTCAAACTTTTTTTTTTCCTAGGTGGCGTAATCCTCCTTTCCATGGTAAAAAAATGACTGGTGTTTCAGCTTAAAAAAAGAAAAGAAAAAATAGTCCATGCATTCTAGTCAAAACCCGCTCCCCCTATCTAGTTCCCTTAATACTGGATGTGATATACGTATGTGTTTGTTCTCCTTATTTTATTTCAAGTTTTAAGAAAAAAAAAATACCTCTTAATACTTATTATAATATTTAAAAAAAAATGAGGAGTCTGGGTCCCTACCGGAAAAGGACTTCCAGCCTCCTAATTCCCAACCCGCTTGCGGTACTCGGGGCTCAGTTGTTCATGAGTAGCTTGGTTTCCGGAGTATGCCCTCGTGAACAATATGTACCAATAGTGGATTGGTGAAGATGATTGTTGACAATCTGAAAAAGAAGTATATATATATATATAAATATAAATAAATAAGAAATGTGTCATTGTTATGTAAATCTGCATTAAATGATAGCATTATATTAATGATATATCGGTACATACAATCTTGTCTTAAAAATTCAATGTGCTCTGTTTACCATTGTTGTTCTACCCAGTGCTTCTAAAGGAGCTGTCAATGAAAGATTTTGAAAAAAGAAAGAAAGTTTTAAAAAAAAGTATTATATAAATGAAAAATGGTCTGGAACCAGATTGTTTGGACTTGGTTTAGGGACTCTCTGACTTCATAGCATAGCATGGATTCGAGAACCTTTCACGTTCAGCCCAAGTATATTGACCGTGTGTTTGGACCATTCCTGGAAAAAAATAAAGGTTATATACATATATATACATCTACATATATATAACGTAAGAAAGACGTGAGATGGTTCTGTTAACTTCCAAAGAACCCATGACCGTATACTTTTATTGGTGTAGCGGAAAACTTCATCTTCCTGGAACGGTTCAACAAGTTTAAAAAGTATATATATATATATATAAAGTTTAAACAAAGAATGAGAGAGATTTATAGAAGGTATTTTATTGGGTCAATCGCAATAAGGTTAATATATATACATAATATATATATAAAACACATATATATATGTATATGTGATGATAGAGAGTATAACATGTGGATAGAGACAAGAAATAAATGTCACTTCGAAAACATACTTTGGTTGTTTTTTTTTCTTTCTTTCTTGTCTTTTCCTCTTTCCATTATTTTAGTAGTGTTTGGGTGTTTTAAATTGGTTTTCAAAGCATGTTTGCCAGATTCCACAACGTGAAGTCAAAATTAGAATGTCTTCATTTGGAATTCTCTATGGTTGCATTTAGAATTAAAATTAATTCTTAGATTTACTATTGAAAAATGTAAAAAGAAGAAGAAGAAGAAGAAGCTGAATTGAAAGTGCCTCACGTATATACGAGATACAGTTAAAACGTTCCAGGAATTTTGTTGTAATTGATTCATTACCACAAGATAAGTACACGTTTACTTAATTGCCTTCAAAATAGGCATCTTCGGAACACACACACACAAACTTACTTCCTTGCTGGTGTCATTGCTGGAAACATACCGGCAGACTAAAATCCTCTTTTGGTATCTTCCGAAGTTCAGGCGTTATATTGGTTTTGACCATCATCTACAGTGGCGAAACGGCTATCTTTCAAACTAGTTTTTCCTTAAATCATTATCACTGTAAACTGGTTTAAGGTTATTAAAGTCTTCGAAGCAGGTTTCTCCAATTTTCATATGAACTTCTTGTTTGCGCGTTGCTTGAACTGCGACATTGCTCCAACTCATCATCACACATTTCTCCGTTCAGTTACACTTCTCGTACACTGCCTGTTATCACCTGTTAACACTTGTCAAATTCATAATTAGGCAACCTCAGGACGACTGTACTGTAGAAAATTCATTGTAATTGCATCGTAAATGAAAAAAACTATAGAAACATTCAGGGAACTTTTTGACTGCCCTGGTACAAACTATTCGTACTTTCGCTAAATGTTTCATAAGATAGGACGGAAAACCCGTGGGAAGAAAAGGAAAGTTCTTGAACAGAAAGGTAAATATGAAACTTTCAGTATGGTATTATGCGTACTTTCGCTAAATGTTACACAGATATAAAAGGGGAAAAAGTTCCTGAACAGAGTAACTTTGAGGCATTCAGTTGGGTATATACATACTTTCGCTAAATGTGTCATCAGATGAGAATGACACATAGTAGAAAGAAAATAAAACTTCTAGAACAGAGAAATAGCCATAAAGAATCCACCGATTAGATATATACGTATTTTCACAAAATGTTTCATTAGATAGGAAGGGTAAAAAGTACAAAGAAAGGAAAGTTTCATAACAGAGAGGTATCTATGGAATGTTCAGTACTATAGGCATTATATCGGGTGTCCCACTTAAAACCGGTACGCTTCACTTCCATTGTGGCGATCATAAATAATTGTGTGTTGGCCTCACTGCTTGTCAGACTAATATAATTTGCTACACTGAAATATGACATTACTTCTCGGAAACATTGTTGATTTCGATAATTTAAAAGTAATCGTCCTGAAGATACGGTGCAATTAGCAATTGAATGCTGAACTGATATTATGGAAATCTACACAAAAACAAGCTCCATTAAGGAAACTAAAGAAAGGTTTGTAGAAAAATATCTTAATACCAAGCTTCCCACAACCAGTAGAATTCAAGACCTGCACAAGAAATGGAAGACTACAGGATTCGTTAGGGATGTAATGAAGAATAAGCATCCGACATAAACCGAACGCATTTGATATAAATCAGAAGCTTTAAATAGGCACTTCACATAAGTATAGTATAGTAATAGTATAGTGACTGCGAGACGGTAATAGTATAGTGACAAGTATAGCTTTCTATGTCTGTAACTGCGAGAGGGCTGCGGTGACTCAGAGGTAGAGCGTTCACTTGGGGTCCTGGGTCCGATCTCACCAAGTGAACTGTGGTGGACAAACACCGTGTGCGTGGGTTTCCTCGGGGTTCTCCCGTTTCCTCCCACTTTCTTCATTCCACCATTTCAATCATTTCTCATCATCATCGCCGCCTTTAGCCTAGCCGCCATAACCGTCGGATGTAAAACTCAAAGATTTCCTTTAATTTCACTGTAAATGTATTTTGCGTGAAAAATAGGTAGATAATGAGTCGTATCGGTGTTATGTGGGACACCCTGTACATAGTTTTCATTGAAATCATTATTTCTCTGATCTGTTCTTTTTAGTTTTACATTTCTTCCTATTCCTCATCGTCCCTAACTGATAACACTATATACCAGAACTGTTGTGTGATAGTGTTTTATTATTATTATTATTATTATTATTATTATTAATAATAATAATAATAATAATAATAATAATAATAATAATAATAATAATAATAATAATAATAATAATAATAATTGGCTTTCCATTCCCACAGAGATATTCCTTTTTCCAATCATGCATATGGCAAATGTTGTTACATTTGTGCTCAAAATGAAGAAGCACACTCATACTCTTCCTAACTATATATAAAACTACATGAACTAATATAAAAGAACGGGCACTTCCAATTGACGTGGAAAGTTGAAATTTGGCATGGTTATAGCTTTCTGCGACTAACCCACAGAAAAATTGCCGAAAGTGTTTTTTTTTTTTTTTTTTTTTTTTTTTTAGGTGGTCTAAACAGGGGATGAAGAAATTCCTCATGTTATTTAAGTGTCTCTTTTTTTTTGAATCTATAATCTCATATTTTGGGTACTTGGAACTGGGAGAAAAACTTAAAATTCAGTATGCTGGTACGTTTTTATTAGTGTTACCCAAGTATACCACTGGAAATGAAAATTTCCAAATTTAGAGTGGTGTTTTATGGGTAACTTAAAAATCTTCCCCATGTTATTTATATGGGTCACCTTTTACACCCTAAAATTGTTGGGCACTTCCTGTAGGGCTACAATGGTTAAATTTGACATGATTGTAGCTTATCGAGACTAACCGACAGGAAAATTGCCAAAAGTGAATATTTTAAATTTTTAGTGAGTGTAAAGGGGTGATGAAAAAATTTCCCATGTTATTTAAATGGGCCTTTTTTTACCTTTAATCTCATATTTTAGGTACTTGGAACCAAGGGCGCCGATTTCTCTGTAAATTTGGGTGGGGGGCATTCAGATGCAGAAGGTATATATATATATATATATATATATATATATATATATATATATATATATATGAGAATTTTAAGACAAATTGCATTCAAATCATGCCAAATATTGTATATTCATAAATACAATAGGGGGCCCTCCGCCCCCCTCCCCAGGATCGGCGCCCTTGCTTGGAACTAGAATAAAAACTTCGAATTCGGTATGCTTGTACGTTATCGTTAGAGTTTCCTAAGTAAATCACCAACAATAAAACTCTTCAACTGTAGAGTGGTTTTATGAGTAACTGAAAAATCTTTCCCCTATTATTTATATGGGACACCTTCTACTCCCCAAAATGTTTAGGACCTTCCGACAGGATTAGAATGATTAAATTTGGCATGAACTTAGCCTTCCAGGACTAACCCACAGGAAAAAATGCCAAAAGTGAATATTTTTAGTTTTTAAGGGGTCTAAAGTGGGGATGAAATTCCAATGTTATTTGAATGGGCATTTTCTTGAATACAAAATCTCATCTTCTTGATACTTGAAACACGAAAAGAAACTTGAAGTTTGGTAGAATTGTGGGTTTAAGACAGGGAGTAATCTATACCCCCTAACACCCCCCAAATTTCTTTACACACACACCTGGATGGAAAAGGAATACTCCCCCAAATCCAATTGTATCAATCAGTATCATATAGGTTATTTATTACATCAAGTTAAAAAAGTTTTAGCGTTTAGGAAAGAAGGCAATATTCTTATTTATTTATTTCATTTCAAAATACGAAGCGACCTCGTTCTCATGTACGGCTTTAAGAACTACATTACCTCATTGTTTCGGGGCGGTGTTTCGATCAAAACAATTGACAAAACACACCCGCTTTATACCTACCTACCCTGCTGAGCTCCGCGGTCGTTTCCGAGCAAAGAGATTGATAAACAGATGCAGATGACTGAAATTGGCAACGTCTTGAGCGGTCATTCACCTACCTCCTCCTCAATAAGGAAAAATGACACAATATAGTAATAAGCCTATACCAGATTCAGTTGGTAAATGCTACTCTGCAAGTGATGTATCAACGAGCAGAAGTTGGAAGGGCAGTGGTGCTATTCATTCGGTTCGCTAGAACAGGTTGTTAAAATATTTAGAGTTCGCGGAATCGTTTGTTATACCAGACATAAACACACATACTCATTGACCTAACCAAGAGTAAAAGAAAGAGACCAAACAAATTAGTGAAAACACTGCTGTACTTTCCTCGCTCGCTTGTATTGTTTTGAAAACAAACAACTTTCAATTGTTTCTATTCAATGGGCAGACAGAAATTTGAATGGACAGATAGAAACTTGAATATGAATTGCGGGATTTTGTCCGAGATACTGGGATTTGTGAGTGTAATGAATGTGATACTTATCTAAGGGGTCGACCACATATTACGTAATGTGGTAAAGGGAGAGAGGGGCTTTGGCCTTGCGTTACGAAGTATGACACGAGAGAGGAGGGAGTTAACGTCTTCGTTACATAACGTGTTTTTATCTGTAATCTTTATTTTTATTCTCAAGTTTATATGCAATCTTATGAACAAATAATTTCATTCAGTTCTTCTCATTTTTATAAATAAATATTTATATTGTTTTGGAAAATTGAGAACATACAGTCTCTATGACTTGAATCATGCAGAAGGGTTTGAAGATGTTACTAGACACCAGTATGACTGGTGACGAACCCTGCGTATATTACAATACAATAAAGCTCTGTTTTGTGGCTAAAGCCGCAATACATTTACGGTACACGCTTTTCTGGAGTTAGTTATTAGCGATCGTAACTACCGCTTGAAAATGCCCTTGCGTTCCCACTCGTATCGCTATTTCTGAAAATAGATTTAAAACTTTTGATTTGAATTACTACCGACTCTATTCTTCCAAGGAGTTTCGCATGTGAAACATAAAAAAAAATCTTTTTTCGTGAAATAATATTTTCCGCGACAGAACGATCCAAGGAAACTAAGATATTAAATACCGAAATCGCCGGATATTCATCTCATACTGAATTTTTTGTCTTTAGATTTGAATATTTTAAGAGAAATCGAGTTTATTCGCATTCTGGCACTGATTTAGGACAAAAAGAATTTGAAAAGGGGTAAACTAAAGTCCAAAGAAAATGGCCGAAAACTTGTGCACAAACGGGACGTCCCTGCTCCTTCGCGTGTGCTGCCGCGTCGATTCTGTGATCTACGGGGAAGAGAACTTTTTTGTATGGTCGACACTGGGAAACTTCAAATACAGGAAGCATCCTGGATTCCAGAAAAAAAAAAAGAGGTCAATGTCAATTCTCTAGATTCTGCTTCACCTGTGTCTTCGTGCAGCACTTCCTCCTTGCCAATCATCAGTGACCTAAGAGGTTGGATACAATCTCCTTGGGAAAACAACAGTATGGAATTTTGAAGAATTAAAACTGGTTAATTAAACAACCTTATGGCGTTAAAATATTATTAGGATACTACCATTTTCTGATACTTTGATTTGTTGGCGAAAAAACACTACAAATATATCCAAAATACAAGTATTTTGTTAATGAAAGTTCTGCCATTAAAATTATTTTATTATTGTGATAACTCCCAAAATAAGCAAAATTGGTGAAAAAACAAAAATCAAAAAGCGTTATATGACAAAGGAAGATGGGTTCAGCCTTGCATTACGAAGTGTGGTGAGGGAGAGGGAGGGGTAAAATTGGTCAAAAACAGTGTTACCTAATATGTGAACTGTCCTTAGTGCCTATTACGTGTGCTACCTGTCTGCAACACGCTTTTGCATGAGTCCAATGTCTTCACTAGTTCTCGATATACGTATGTAACTTCGAAACAATGTGTACAAAAGAAAGTGGTCCTTTCATCGATATCTCGATCGATTGCTTGTCATGGCCAATCATTCCTCAAACTATGGCATTTTCCTGGTGGGACACCCTATACCACACACACAAACACACACACACACACACACACATTATATATATATATATATATATATATATATATATATATATATATAGAGAGAGAGAGAGAGAGAGAGAGAGAGACAGACAGACAGACAGACAGACAGAGCGAGAACCGATTGTTAAAAGATTAGTATGGCACCACTGTAGAAGGGTGTAGTCAAAACGTTTTTAGAAATGAAGAGATCGATCGAAGTGAGAATTATATATATATTTTAGACTGAGTTTAGTGTTATGCAGGAACGCATTTGTCGCTAGCTTAATTTTTTGTAAAGTATTTTTTATTCACGTAAGTTCATGGAACGAATTATTAAAATTAGGTTATATTAAAAAAGACACAACAGAAAGATATAAAATATTTGTAAATTGAAAAACTGGATTTCTGAAAAACAAATCAATGAATAATTTTCATATGAAATATATTCAGAGCCAATAACGTAGCCAGGAAGGGGCAGGAGCGGAGATTAAGAGATCAAATAATATTTCAACAATTAACGTTAACAACAGGGTTAGAATATTAAAATAATGAAATTGCAACTATGTACAGTATTAATTACTAAACCAATGTGATTTCAGCATGGGAGGAAAGAATTTTCTCTCAATTTATATTTTGGGGTAAAAAATCACCCACTACAACTTGCTGGGGGTGAATAAATTGAAATAATGGCAGAATTCTGCAAAATGATTACAATTATTCCTATGTAATCAATTCATATGTAATTACTAGGTAAAATAGTGAAGGTTAATTCCTAATACAATGAAACCTCTCTTAACGGGCATCTCTCAATAGTGGAAACCTTCATAAGAGGACAAACTTTTTTATTTTTCCATGCCATAAAAATATGTGGAGTGGTGTTATGAGAGAGAACCCTTCCTTTTAGGGACATCTCTCATTTACGGACAAATAATCGTGTTCCACCGATGTCTGTTTTGAGAGGTTTCACTGTATTACTTAGTTTAATAACAATAATACGAGTAAATGCTCAAATGTGTGAACTTCCTTTATTGAACCTACCACTGCGAAGAGCTGATATTATTATTAGTAGTAGTAGTAGGAGGAGGATTTTAGATTTCTGGGCTTTCGGCATCTAAGGCCATTTAGCCCATCACGTTTTGAGGGATGACGTCCCTCGGTGAGCACACTATCCGAGGAAAGGGAAGGAAGAAAGGATTGGGGAAGTGGCCTGGGACCTATAAGTTAGGTACTAGCCCGGCATTTGCCTGGTGTGAATGAGGAAAACATCATTCAGGGTGGCTGGCCTGAAAAAGCGTTGGGCAATTTTCCGACCGAGTGGCCCCACCGGGAATCGAACCCAGGACCGGTCGCACCGAAGGCGAGAGCGTTAGCGACTACGCTACGCGGGGCCACTATTATTATTATTATTATTATTATTATTATTAGTAGTAGTAGTAGTAGTAGTAGTAGTAGTAGTAGTAGTAGTAGTAGTAGTAGTAGTAGTAGTAGTAGTAGTAGTAGTAGTAGTAGTAGTAGTACTAGTAGTAGTAGTATTGCAATAGTTGTGTAACAAAATATACTGTTTCTTTTGAGTTTGTTTAAAAATGTATATTCTGAGAGCACCACCCCTTTTATTTTAAACACCCCCCAAGTAAAAATTTCTGGCGTACTTACTGGTTTAAGAAGTGAGAAGCTGTAAGCTGAACAAACAAGAGAGGACTGGGAGAACTCCCAGCTAAACAAAGGTTAGTATATCTATGTGGGCTCTTGCAATACTTTCCAGGAATCTGTAGAGGAGTGCTGGGTGTGGTACTCCAGGTGAAAGAAGGTAACATAACGTTAAGTTTATGTTTTATAAAGAGCATATAGTTAATTTGGGTTTCGCTTAATAATGTCACCTTAGGCCAGTAACCATGTCAGATATACGTTTAATAAAATAAATGGAACATAAATTCTTGTAAGAGACAGAGCCATAGCTAGAGATTTCGGCGCCCGGGGCGAAGTAGAATTCGGCGTCCCTACACTCACCTTACTAAGTATCTTTTTGATATCAGTTTTTGTTGTTATGCTAAGCTGATTTTTTTTTCAAGCTGCTTGGACAGACCATTGCAATTTGCAACAGCCGAAAGCGATCATTACGTATTCTTTTACAAATAGGGGTTGCTTTCAAGAGGTTTATCTTGGACTTTCTGTTAAACTTGAAAAAACTACCTCTGATTGTGTACAAATCCACTTCGGGAACAGTTATGGAAATTTACAACTATTGACAACGTTTTATACAACGATAATAAATGAAATTTCAATACATTAGAAACTATGTGCTTTTAAAATGTTCGAAATGGGTAACAGCATTAATTTCCAGTAATAATTGTAAACTTTTGTATTTTATTCTGTACGTGACTACACAAATAGCATTTTAATTTCGGTTCTTTTACCGTACAAATATTTTGTGAAATGTAACTCAAAAGGAGCCTTGTTTGTGAATTTCTCAATATTGATCGATGAAGGTGAAGAATGTGTTTAATGTTTGTATTTAAAATCCAAAATATAGTTTGGCTAATACATATGTTTGAAATTATAGTAATTACTTAATTTCGTAATGAAAGTTCTGAATTTAAGGCTACTTATTATTAGGCTAATTAAATATTAAAAATACACTAGCACACATACACATTTATACGCATAATGTATGTAGCTTACATGTTTTATATGTACGTAGTTAGATAAAAATATTACACAACTAGATACGTATGCACAAAAAATATCCTGGTGATAGTAGTTGATGGAGAAATGATCATCCCAATAAGTTCGTTCGAATTAGAAACATTTCATATGTCAATCGAATAAAAAAAATCACTGGTAGTGATCAATCAGTCTTTGGAAAAGACGAAATTCGTTGGGTTAAGTTCTGACCCTTTAAGGCCCTTTCTACAACTGCTTCAAGCTAGAAAACGTTATTATTCCCCTTGTTTACCTTCATTTTTAATATTCTCGCGCAAACAGCAGCTTGCGTCTGCCTCTTGGCTCCTCTTTTTCATAACTTTCATTCTTACTGTCGTGATTAACCCGATTGGGTAGAAAAGAATGATTAACTAAGCAAACACATCACCATGAAAAGACCGAATATGTATTTCAGAGTTTGACTGTTTCTGAATTAAAAGAAAACGCTCCTGAGTATACTACAAGTCCTTACTCGGCACCTTGTACATCACATTGTCATTAAGGTTGGTTTAAAGGGACAAGTTTTGCTGATAGGTGTCACTACAGTCTTCCATCTCTCTCTCATGCATGTTTTACCTTTCACGAAAATTCACGATTCTCTTACAAATTTCAACCTAGAGACTTCAAATTTTTCGAGAAGGTACTTCATAACCTATCGAAGGCAACAATCCGTGCCGTTTTTTATTTAGAATTTTCTCCATTGTTGAAATGGCTTGATGGTTGGAATGGATATCCAACCTTTTAACAATGGAACTGTTTCAACAATAAAGAAAATTCTAAATAAAAAAAACTCGGCACGGATTGTTGCCTGTGATAGGTTATGAATAGGGATGCGCACGAGACGAGTCGAGACAGGATTTTCCTGACAAAATTCGAGTCGAGACGGCTCTTCCAGTAGAGAAATATACACTTTTCGAGTCGAGACATCACTTTCACAGCACAGTTTCGAGACGAGACAGTCACAAATCTTGTCTTGTGCGTATCCCTAGTTATGAAGTGCCTTCTCTAAAAATTTGAAGTCTTTAGGTTGAAATTTGTAAGAGAAATCGTGAATTTTCGTGAAACGTAAAAAATACATTAGTGATACGAAAACTGTGGTGACATCTGTCGGCAAAAATTGTCCCTTTAAACCAACATTAACAAATACATATAAAAACATTCTTTAAGTAATAAGTAAAAACTTGTTGTGACTCTTACTGAAATGTTTGGGTTTAGAGCGGCGCGAGCAAGAAAATTTTAACAAATCTATTTGCGAATCTACAACAATAGTCCCCCAATACCTTTTCGGGGCGACGCGACGCGTCGTTTCCTCATTCCTAACACTTTCCCTTTCTTCTTGCTCGTTTGGCGCCTTCTTACCATCAGCGCCCGGGGTAACCGCCCCGTTCGCCCCCGCATAGCTATGGCTCTGACAACAGAACTGACTTATTTGTAATCATGTAAGATGTGGTTATTCTATTTTATCAGACGGACAAACATTTAACTGCTTATTCCTATCCTCGCCTTCAGATTTCAATCTTTGTACAGATATAATAAATTATCTACATATTTTCTAATTTTGTGAATAGTAACTATTACTGCTGAGGATAAATATTATTATTATCGTATTATTACGCTTGATAAAGCTCCTTTAATACATCGAGATTCCACATCAGCACTTGTTTTATGTAACTTAGTTTCATGTACAATTTCACAAGGAGCTAAGGAAGGATTACCAAACTGTTAGTAGTAACTATATAAAATACCATAAGAGAAAATGACTGCCAATACGTAAATTTCAGGGCAAACCAGAGTCAGAACTTATGCACCTAATGTTAAATAATTAGTTGCATTTGTATGCGCTGATCTATATTGATTTATGGGGCCAAAGTATGTTAACTTATTAGGACATTATTTTGTGATTAAACCACAATGCAAAAAACATTAACCTTTCTACGCCCGCCATAGGGATTTGAGCGAAATCGTAGACTCTCACGTTAGAGGCCCTGGTGACCCCTCCCCCCCCCAAAAAAAAAACTATCACAGAATCATGATTGATACGTCGTTGAAAAGCTTATGGAACATAGATTGGAACATTTGTGCAATTCCCACTCTATACGTAGAAGAAGAAAAAGAAGACAAAAATCCTTAAAAATATGAAAAAAATATTATATGAGGATCCTGGCAACCCTTTCAATCATTCTATGTTAATCACTCCTTTCTTCCTACAAGAAATTATTCTGAGTGTCTGTCAAAGAAAATAGATTTGTGTGTGTGTGTGTGTTTTACTAGAAAGAAAAGAGTAATGAATTCGTTTTATTCTGAAGAAAATGTTATGCGTAGAAGAAAAATTCATTTAATTCGACATTCTCCCCCCCCCCCCCGCCGCTACTACCATAATACCATGTTATACCAACATCATTTTTGCTGCATATATCAAGTACAGCAACAAGAATAAAGCTTCCTTACGAATTCAGTGAAAAAAAAAAATCTTGTCTTATGTGGAACCGTCCTGAAAATTAATTTACGTAAAAAAAAAAAAAAAAAAAAAAAAAAGACTCAAAAAATTGGCTAACTTAGCCCCAGCTCCTCAAACATATGAGCAATAAGTACACATAGTGTATTACAATGTAGTGGACTAGTTAATTGCTTCATATATCATTTTTTGTGAGTGTACTCCCTAAGGGGGGAATGGCCCTCAAAAAAAATCCTGATGCAGAAAAAACTGAAAACATGAATTTTACTCTCCTCCTCTGCCGTGGTAACACTACATATACATAAAATGCAAAGTTTCATCATTTAAGAACACATTGATACAAAAATTATCTTTCTAGCTTAATTAGGAGCTGAGTTATTGAGGTTTAAAGCCAGGGTGCGAATTACAGGGGGATGAGGGGGATTTGCCCCTCAATCACATTTTGTTGCCCCGAAAGAAGTCTGAAGTATTCCCACCAGGGATGCTTGCTTTCCTCAAACTATGCTTACTATAACACCAAATTTCACTGATTTTTGTCATTTCTTGCAAGTTTAATTTTCTAGCTGTATTCCGAAATAAGCGATGTAAACTATACAGTTTTGGTCATTTCTAATTTCCCTACTATTTTCACTGTCGTTTAGCTGAACTATATTATTATGACTACGGTTGTTACTCCCAACCGTACTTCCGTACCCTTCAGTTCGTCATCGTTCGTGAATTTGAATGTACTAATTGCGCATAATAAGTCACATATGGATTTATAAATGCTCTTAGCGGTTGGCCAAGAAGTAAACAAATAGCTTCTTCCACCATTATGGGCGAAGGTCGGACATGTCATATTCACCCTCTACGTTTGTATCGATTATCATCTTATTTTAATTTTCGTTATATTTCATTTTCAGCGTATTCTTCCATGGATTTCATTCCCTAGTAGTTTGCGTGTATGTAACTCAAAAGTTGCATTTATTTGTGTTAATTAGCAGTAATCACTGCCTTTTATAATTTACGGAAATGAACTTTTGAAACTGTACTCAATCTGTATAGGCACTTCAACTGGAGCGGGCTTTTTAAAAGTTAACCCTTCATTTTCACATCTTTCTTTTCGCTGTACAGTTTGCTGTCCACACCAACAATGCTGTCTGGAAAACTTCAATGTAATGTTTATACTTTATTTGAATAACATAGCATATAGTGAATCAACTCATCTGTAACCTAAGTTAATTATAGATGATCAAATGAGGCGTATAGTTTCTAAATCCGCCATCTCCAATTTTCAAAAAAAATGAGGTAAGTAGATTTACTGGTATTCCTTTCCATGCCCTACATGATGGTGAAAAGAGTTGTTTGAAATGTCGCCACCTCCACCCTCAATTACTGCTTTAAAGTTCAGGGTTTCTTCAAAAGCCGCCATCTACACTCAGCAGTGTGTTTGTAAACCCCATCATCTCGATTCTATTCTATTCTATGCTATGAATTGAAGACCGACGTTAATGAAAAAAAAGTTGCAAGATGTTCAATTCCTAACGAAACACTTCGGGGAGAATTGGCGTGCTAATTCAAACTTAGCCATTTATGTTGATGCTGAAAAGAGACTGACTGCTTCAACAGAAGAAAGTGTAGATGAGGATTAGGCTGAATGCCAGTGTTTCGAACATGATTCTGATGAGAACTATATCTGAAAACAGTGTAAAGATCACTTTCAATCTTTTCTTGTTGGTAAAGGTGGCATTTATTCCGAAGTTCCCATCCTGTTATGTCAGGCTATGTTAGGTTAGGTTAGGTCCCAATGGGTTAGATTAGGTTAGTGAGGTGAGGTTAAGTAAGCTTATGTTATGTTAGGAGACGATATTTCTAAACGGGCTGGGAACTTCGGAACTTGACCTGTAAATGTAGCTAACGTACTATGATTATAGCTTCATTTCTTTTTTCCTTGTTTGTGCACATTATAATGTCACCCAACAAGTTAATATCGTCGTTTAGATTCAGTTTATCTTCATCTATTGCTCTGTTCTGAAATAGTTATCAGAAATTATAATAGTAATGACTTGGAAGCAAATAAACCCCAAAAATTACTTAGGTACGTTTGATTCAAAGTCCTCCATCTCCAAAAGTTGTTTTCAAAATCCGCCATCTCCAAACTGCTTTCTGCAATAACCGAGAAATGAGATGAGAGAGATTTTTGTCATTTGGTAGTTATAATGAATGTCCAGAAAGCAGTAAAGTATTTCTAAAAAGAAAATTTTATCTCACATAATCTCTGAGTTATCAGTTTTTCCTGTTTTTCTCGAAACCGTTTATGAAGGAGATGGCGGATTTAGAAACTATACGCCTCAAATATTCCATCATATTTTGTATCAAATATTTCATCAAAGTGGAATTCGAACGTGTACCATACCAAGTTGTATGCAACTTTTGGGTTGGTTAGAACATTTGATGAACTATCTTAAATTAGAACTTATTCTATTTCTAACCAGCATTGCATCTAAAAATGAAAATCGCTGTGCGGTGTACTAAAATTGAGAATGACATGCACACGGAAAGCAGTTGACATTCTTATAGCAGTATTCTGTTTTGTATAACTATAAAATTAAAGAATGTTAGGGCTAAGTACCGCAGATGACCTCCCAAAATTGGTGTAGATTAAGAATATTCCTTGAAATAAAAAACTTTCAATTTTCTTCAAAGTAATAACATACCAGAATGATCTCCTAAGACATTATGGTATGTTATTACTTTAGCAAATGCTCAAATAATTTCGTACAGATTGACAATATGTGTGCATATGATGTGTCGTTAATGATTATGTGCTATCTTATTATATGTAATTATTTCTTTACGAAATTCATTCGCAGTGTCTTGAAAATTGTTTCTTAGAGTAGGGATTGCATTCATGAGTAGATTCATTTACTCAAACTTTCTCTGCGGTATAAATATGCGTCGGACGAATACTATTAGGAAAAAGACTGCAGATAAAGCAAGTTACGTTAGGTAGCCAATAAAAGCGAGAATAGTATTTACCCGATTCGAGGGGACCCGTGAGTTAGCGCAGGGTCGGGTTCGCAAGAAGTGGAGGCATCAGTCATAGAGGCTGAGCGCGTAAATGAGGATAGAACGAAAAACACTTGATGTTGCATAAAATCACATAGGTTAAAGCACATATAATATTTTGGCATTTCTAAATATAAATTAATGGTTTCCTGCAGTGAGAAACCCTCTTTAATATATACTCTATCATTTTAACTATAAAGCCTAACATTTTCATAACGGACTATTTATTCTTAATCAGTGCCCTAAAGTTACAGAAGTTACTCGAAAATTAACTGAATTAGACGAAATTTAGTCATCGGGCAAATAAAACAATATAGATTTATACGTATTTACTGAACAAGAAAGGAACCAAGAAAATAAGATTTATTTGGGAATAGCAATAAAGGAGGGAAATGAGACAGAAGTAACTGTGAATAGTAATTCCATTCATTTCTACAACCTTATTTATTATGGTTACACTAGCAGGTTCTACCATACAACTACACAAATACGTTTAAGTAACCTAACAATTGAATCAAGAAATACAAACAAATGAGCAAGTATATTCATTCTTATATTTGACTAGCAGCGTTCACCCCGCTTCGCTGGGGTCACCCCGGAACGCAATAAACCTTGTTAATTAGATAATTTTTACTTTTTCGCTTTCAAGTGATATGATAAAAACCATAGTAGATTGCAGTAAATGTTAACATTATATCGCCTGTCATTTATGTTAACCCGCCCCGCTTCGCTGCGGTCACCCCAACCCGCCCCGCTTCGCTGCGGTCATCCCGGAACGCAATAAACTTTGTTACTTAGATAATTTTTACTTTTTCGCTTTCAAGTGATTTATAGCGCCTGTCAGTTATGTTAACCCGCCGAGTCACAGGGTCATGCGGGTTGCATATAAATACGTTTATTTTTATACCTATGATGAACTAATAACAAAGGATTTGTACGTATGGACACCTGAATGGTCAATTATCTCAAGACACTGGTAATTGAAAATGAAAGTGATATGATAAAAACCATCTAGGGTCCACATCCTAACAACCCCCCAAAAATGAAAGAAATCGGTTCAGCCGTATTAGCGTGATGAGCGAACAAAGGATTTTTTGTACGTATTGACACCTGATTGGTCAATTATCTCAAGACACTGGTAATTGAAAATTAAAGTGATATGATAAAAACCATCTAGGGTCCAAATCCTAACAACCCCCCAAAAATGAAAGAAATCGGTTCAGCCGTATTAGCGTGATGAGCGGACAAAGGATTTTGTGCGTTCTCTTTTATATATATAGATAGTTTATAATGGGTGCGAAATTTTTGGCCAACTGATTTGACCAAATTACCATCAAAGAAAAGTTTGATACAATATTTGATGGAAAACTATGACGATGTATAATAGGCTTAATAGTAAAGTAATTGTAAGTGTTGACTTCCTGAGTTTCGTCACGGAACCGATATTTAAACAAAAAAAAAGCGTGAAGTCGCAGCTTTAGCGGGGAGAAGAAGCGCAAGCTCGAAATTTTAATTGCGAGTTTTTAAATATTTGATTTTGATCTTGATGCCAGAAATCGGGACAGCAAAAATTCATTTCTCGTACGATTGGCTAATACCTAATTTTAAAAAAATAAAAAGTAAGTCCGGTTTAACTGATAATTTTATTGGTTTTGATAATGCAAGGCTGTGTATAATAACTCAAAGTGGAAGATTTCAATATGAGCGGTAAAATTAGTATATGCTTGTAGTCATGGCTATCGCTCGGGTTGAATTCGAATTACTAAGTAAATAAACCTTAGAGAGCTACGGGCACAAGAGTGAGTACAACATTTAAACACGTTCAGAAAGATTAGATGTGGTGTGTGCATGTCAGGCAATATATACATAGTTATTGTCGGTAGATTCATTGAATTAATAAATCTCTTATTTATTACAGGCCTAATTCCCCTCCCCCAATATAGATTATTTAATTTGCATACTGTTTAACCCTTTATGGCCTGAATTTTTTGTTTTCGGTTAATATTTTTTTATATATTTTCCTTTCTTTTAGTCATAAATAGCATACTTTAAAAAAACAAAATTAGTATTTTATTATTTTATGTAGATTTTGGGGGTCTGTGACATAGAAGTTCCGTCAGGCAGAAATTGACTAACAATAATAGTAGCCTATTTTAATTTCTACGCCATATATAGATTAAGCTATGGATGTAATTGTAATGATTTCAAACTTTTGAGTTATTTATAGTATCGGAATTTATTATTCAATCCTTTACATATCATTTGTGATTATTTTATTTTATATTATTTGAATAAGCATAAAATAATAGTTGCTGCCAGTACTTGAATTTCAAGGCAGCATACACCACTACTTTCTCATCTGAAATTAATATTTTTTGGATACTTCACGTTTTTGTACTCAAATTACTGATTATTTATTTCTCTTAATAATATCTGAATACAAAAAAAACTTTAGTGTTCTTGAAGCCAAATTTGGAAAGCAATCTACGCTGCCTCAGTCACTTATGATGGAATTCAAAGAAACAGTTTCTCTATTCATTTACACGTAGAAAATAGTGCACATTGTACATTTCGAGTGCGGTCTGGATTCAATTCTCTTCGAAAAATATAGTTCACATCTATTCTTTTTGTCTATGAATTGAGGCCAATGTGCCCCTCGATTTTGGAGTCTGATATCATTGTGGTGTTTCTCTTCTCAAAACTAAAAGTGGTGTTTCTCTTCTCTTTATCGGTTCCCCACTTGATGGCGACACCAGGAAGTGTGGAGAGCTTGAACAAACGTCCGGCAATATTCGAGACCTCTACAACATTTGTATGAAATATAGGGTGCTAAGGTTCTACGATAGAGCCCTAATAACCTACGCCCTCTTATGTTAAAATTATTGTCCTAGGGGGGTATGGTCCCTACCTAAACATATGTTCTAAATAAAGTATATAAATTAGTCAAGAGTTCGGTACAGTTTCTTTACATAGATATCACTATTAACAATCTATATTGAAAATATAATAAACAATGCGTAGGTTCGGAGGGAAAATCCTAACACCGCCCGCTACTGCGTAAAAGCCTGACGGGACTTTGTGGTCCATCTGTAGTTTTACCCTATATCACACACAATAATATATAAATATTTGTAATGACTATTTCTATTAATCATGCATTGCATGATGAAGTACGAAAAAGTCCATGAATAGTTGGAGCTCCAAATAATACAGAAAATAGCGTTCAAATATTAGCCAATACAATCACTAGTCAAAAAGAAACTACTTAATCCAAATGCTCGAAATTATATTAGTCACACATCCACATGAACGCCAAGAAGCACCTTCTGTCATATTGTGACTTCTTTGAAGCATTAGAAACAAGACTGTGTGGGTCCTGTCAGGACACTAGCAACAAAAGTGTCTTTACATAACATAAAACGCAATCTTGAAAGACTTCGATTTAAAAAGTCCCACCAGTTGATAATTGATTAAAGCCTTACCACAGCACCTGCGTCAATGGGCGCTTACAGGTTAAACACAATGGTTAAGTTAGCTTAATATAGACAAAGCTTAATTAAGCATTACCTGGAATATCTTAAGTTTAGTATTTCTTATTTTAGGAACTATAAATAATAAGACACCAATTTAACAGAGAGAATTTTTATTAATTTTGTTTCTGTACAATCATAATTAACTTAATTACCGTGAAAAAACAATACTTGTAATATAATCAGTCTGAATAAGTGTTTATTGAAATTAAATATTTAATAAAAAGTTATTGATTAGAATTACTTCAAAACAAATGTACTTAATTGCAAACAAATAACAATGAAAAAGCAATGATTATTATGTTTTCTTGAAGATATAAACACTGGATCTGAAGTATGTTTTTTTTTTTTTTTTGAAAGTAATGATTTTTAATACAGTTATTTTGAAACAAACATTTTCTCAATCAAATAATATTGTTCTTTACGAAAAATAGTTATTAATTAAATTTTATTTTTTTGGAATAAATGAAATTGATAAGCCAACAATTGACAATAATTTAGGAACTAACTGTTGTAATTAATTATATTTTCTTGAAAAGTCAAGTTCCATACTTGGTTCTTCAAAAAGAAAGTGTTTGATTTGAAGTAAATAATCACTTTTGAAAAAAGCAACGATTTTAATTGCAATTATTTTGAAGCAAAAGCATATTGGAACCAAATCATATGCTTTTAAGTAAGATAACGTTTTTTTTTTTTTTTTTACAAATATGATTATTAATAACAATTTTCATAAATTAATAACAAATAAGTAATAAGTAGTTATTGATAACAAATAAGTAATAATTTAGGATCGAGAATAATAAATAATTAGTTTTTTTAAACTAAAATTATTTTATAATAAATACTTTTTTATATTAAATAATTTTATAAATTATTTTAAACTAAACTTTGGGTGAAACATCGAACCAATTAAAAAAACGAATTGTCTGTTTTCCGTTTTTCTAGAAGTAGGCTTTCTTAAAGCTCGGTTTTACTCGTCCCTAATTTAAATGCTCTTGGGCATGATATCGAAAAATAAAAATTTACCATACACTTTTAAATAAACGAGTAGAAGTGATTGATTCATCATCGCCCAAAGTAGAGCCTTTGTTTTTCAAGTGTGTCCTCGGAAAATATGTGAAACATACTCCGGCCCCAATCTAGCAGTCACCTTACGGAGGAAACCCTCCCTTTGCTTTGGGAAAAAAATGAATGACCTCAGCTGTGTTGCCAAATTGTTATTCAGTCTTTTGGTCTTGACGAGTGAAAATCGTAAGGTACTTACAATGGCTAACAAGACAGTATACAGCGAAGTCGGTAAATAAATTCATTGAGGTAACGCTTCCGCATCCAACTATTGAAAGATCTCAGCCACATCAACTTGTCTCCCTTCTTTCGACCGAGGTACGGGAAAATACACAAGGACAGGAGCGCTGTATTATAGCAGGGGCACATTTTAAATAAAAAGGCTGTAAAAACGTGAAAATTGGAGAGATTACTCCTCTTGTCACAAAAGCAAAAGATAAGGAAGAATTTTTTTTCGAAAATACGTATCCTAAGGGAGTAAAGGGGTTCAATTTTTTGGGGCAACAATAGTGTATGTCATGAATCCATGAACTTAAGAGGATGACACTCCACATATAAACTCTTTATTGAAAATAAGAGAAAGCATGTTTCAGTGTGTTCAAAATTTTCGCTCCTAAGGCGGGAAAAGCAGGAATATTTCCATAATATCCTAATTTTCTGTATTCACAAAGCGGCGAATGTGGGGATTTGTTTAAGACGAAGATGTGAAAATCAGCATATAATCTCTTAAATGAAAACACGGAAGTACATATTTCAGCGTTTCCTAAATTTCGCTCCTAAAGAGAAAGAGATATTTCTATACTATTCAAATTTCCCTTTATTTATTGAGAAAGTGCCAAATGCAAGAATTCCCTTAACACTCGCCCAGTGCAGATAGCCTACTAGAAAAAAACGCTTCTGATGAAGATAGGGTCATTTTTGACCCATCAATAGTTTAATTGTATTGTTAAGGATAACATAGTATTATTACTAGATTTCCAATTAATTTAAAGTGGTCATCAGCGGCGGATCTAGAAGGTAAAAAGTAGGGGGCAACCAAATGATAGCTTAATACAGTAAACCCTCGTTAACACGAATTCCAAGGAACTGAAAAATCAGGAGTTCGTGTTAAAAAAGTTCGTGTTAACCGGGGACCCAATTTTTATTATTCGAATACATTTTCTTCATACATACGCACTACAGTATACCGACTATATATACCACTACAGTATATTATGTATGTCATAGATAACACTAGAGATGGTATCGAGACGAGACTGAGTAGTCTCGGTCTTGATACCATCCAGAGAATTGTATCGAGAAGAGACTGAGTAGTCTCGGTCTCGTCTCGCTTCCAAATTCGAGACGAGACCAAGACTATTCTCCGTCTTGATACCATCCAGAGAATTGTATGGAGAAGAGACTGAGAGTTTCGGTCTCGTCTCGATTTCAAAAAGCACTGCTCGGTCTTAAATTCGAGCTAAGATCGAGATCGAGACTAGTTTCGGTCTCGGTACCGTCCTCTGAAAAGTAAAAACATTACAGTAAGCTTAATATCCTATCTTTGAAGATTAAAAAAAAAAAAAGTTTCCCCGCAGAAAATCCAGGTCAAGTTATAAAATTGATAACTCCGCTCGCAGGTTGGGTACCGCTAGTAACGGAAAGGTATTTATGACTGCTGTCACCAGTTTGGAGTTACAGGGGAGAGAAGATGTTTTGTCTCGAGCTGTCGCCAGCAGCTCGTCTGCCAAGCACCTGCATGTTCAGCGCTTGACGGAGGACAGAATCCACCTCATAAGGGAGGAAAGATACCTGTTTCTGGTTTTTCTCTTATTTACAAGGCAATTTTCGTCTGTATAAATACTTATGACAAAAACTGATCAGGAGTGAAATCTGAAATAAGAAAAATGATCTGAAAAAAAAAAATCAACAAAGGATTGGAAGTTCGTGTTAAATGAAAACCTTTACTGACTCAAGGAACTAAAAATTAGTTCGTAATTCGTGCTAACCGAAATTCGTTTTAACCGATAAAACTTCCTATAAGATAACATACAGAGATGCCGGGACCGAAATTTTGTTCGTCCTAACCGAGTGTTCGGCTTAAGCGAGTTCGTGTTAACGAGGTTATACTGTATAAACTTTTTTTTAAATATATATATTGAAGATATATATAATGTCTTCAATTATTTTTGTCACTCAAAAACTGGGAGGCCTATGCTTCCCGGCCCAGGCTATACCGACCACTGTTGGTCTTGGTCTAGTTATTAAAATATTTACTAGTCCACCCCAGTTTGATATTTACTCTGACAGGTAGTGTTACCAGTTCGTGAAGGAAAACTTCCCGTCCATAGACATGAAATTTTCCAATATGATTCAATGTTTCTCGCAAATAAATAATGCACACACACACACACAAAAAAAAAACACCCAGATATGCATATGTATACAAAAGTTGTATCGTGTGTTTCC
The DNA here is from genome assembly GCF_964235325.1 of Thermobia domestica. NCBI lineage: Eukaryota > Metazoa > Arthropoda > Insecta > Zygentoma > Lepismatidae > Thermobia > Thermobia domestica. The sequence goes on along the minus strand of NC_137457.1, from coordinate 297,290,691 downwards.
ATTGGTACATATTTTGAAGTAAAGTGTCTCGTATCCTACTTATTTGGAAGGAAATGTCCCGCATTCCGCCACTTATATGAATTTCCCGTTTTGTGGGATTTTTTTTCCACCTGGCTAGACTGCTAACATGTTGGAGTATGCTAAGCAAGGATGTTATAAAATAGAGGATCTGCCCATACAACAAAATCGTGAAACCACACGTCACAGTTTGGCCACACCTACTCCGCCCGCTCCGCGCCACTAAGATCGCAATGTTTCGAGCCAACAATCATGGCGGAAAGGAGAGTAGCCAATCAGACGTGCTGGCTCAGATGATGCTCGGCCTTATTTTTTTTTTAAGCTTCATTGAGTTCATAGGATGAAGATGCGTATGGGCGTATCCTCTATTTTATAACATCCTTGATGCTAAGAGAATAAGTAAAGAGTAGATATGATCATGCAGAGAGAAAAATTGCGACAAATCGGACGGTATGAGGTAGACAAGACAAATAGAATATCCTTCACCCGGGTCATTCAAGACCAGACAAAGAATTGTGGTTGACAAATAAAGAATACGAGGGTAATAGAAATGCTACTGCATGATACGTAGGTTGAAAGATGCATACCTAGGCCGATGACCGGAAAAAGGAATAAGAAATAGGAAACAAATTAAAATACAACATTTATGGGTCAAAAATGACACTCGATCTTCGTTGGGCGAGTGTTAATTTCGAGATGTGAAATTCGGTACATAGTCTCTTAATTAAAAATATGATAATATGCGTCTCTGATTTCTCGAGAATTACACTCCTAAAAGAAGAAGAAGAGAACATTTCCATCATATTGAAATTTCCCTTTATTTATCCACAAAGTGCCGAATATGAGGATACGATTAAGTTGCAGATGTAAAAATCCAGTATACAAATTCTTAAACAGAAATAGGAGAATTCGTATTTCAACATTGTCGAAAATTTCGCACTTAAAAAAGGGGGAACAATTTCCAAATTTCCGTTTTACTTTGTTCAGAAAGTGCTGTAGATGGGAATTTGCTTAAGTTGCAGACGTCGTGAAATTCAGCACATAAGCTCTTAAATAAAAGTACGAGGATATATATTTCAGTGTTTTCGAAAGTTTTGCTTCTAAGTTGGTAAACGGGGATCATTTCTAAAATATCAAAATTTATTTTTATTCAGAAAGCTCCCAATTTGAAGATTCGCTTAAGTTGGAGAAGTGAAATTTGTTACAAAAGAGTGATCCCAAAGTCCCGTTACCTCCTGTCCCATATTCATAGATGGTCAAATTGTATTAGTGTGGGATCATTGCAAAAGGACAACTTTGATGTAGTGTAACTGTTATTTACAATTTATTCCAGAGTGTCTGTGTGCATACCTTCATTTTTAGAACAGAGTGTGATTCTCCTCCATGTACGATGTGAAATTCTCCTCAAGATTTCAGGCATGATGGTAGTAAATGCACTTGGAACAGCAACCTTAAATTTGTCAACTGTCTTGTAACGTATGGTAGCGACCTTTTTTTTCTAATGAACCCCCATAATACATTGTCGTAAGACGACAGATCAGGACTTCGGGGAGGCCACTGCATATGTGCATTGAAATTGCCAGAACCGCGTCGAATTCATTGATCAGGAAATACTTCATTAAGATATTATCTAACGGCAATAGCATAATGAGCTGGTGCACTATCTTGCTGGAACCATACATGACCGAACAGTCCCCGATCTTGCAGATATGGAATAAACCAACCACATAACATGGTGAATTACGCAACGTGATTCACAGCACTATCAAAAAAATATAAACCTACGAAGTGGGTTTTAGACATTGCAGCCCAGATCATGACATATGGTTGGTTGTGTTCAAGCTCTTCATAAAACTATGGGTTTTCTTTACTCCAGGCTTCTGGATTTTTACTGCGATATATTGCACACTCGTCCAAGAAAAATACTTTTCCGCTTGAAAGAAGAGTTGTAAAGACATCGAACATTTGCTCACAAGCCCGAGCTACCGACGGTTTTGCATATCACTATCCTTCAATTCGCTTACATGCCGTTAAATGCCTTTAGCTTCGTCATGTGCTTTTGTGATATCGAGTATAGTACACCCAATTTCTGTGAGAGCTTACGAGTGGACTTTTTTGGTGAATGTTACATAGATGTTGCAGCCTCTAAACACGTTTCCAGACGTGTTAGTGGTTGTCCTAAGAGAGGCTTATCTTTTATGCAACCAGTTGCAAAGAGCTTTCTCTCGCACCGTAAAATTGTTAGTTTTGGAGGGGAAGGTTTCTGAAATATACAGTGAAATCATGCTAAATATTAATTTAATTTTCCTATATGTAGTCGTCCGTGAGCCCACGTACTCATTACGATGTGTTCCTTCATAGTGTAGGGGGTTCATCGGCCATGATTTAGATGTATATCAGCACCTGCAACAATAAGAAACAACAGTTCATTAACATCTTTGTAATTCTATGAAGTAACAGGATTTTGTAATCATTCTGCATACTATTAATTGAGAAGAAGAGTTCTGACCATTGTTTAACCTGTTTCGAAAATTGTGCTCCTCCTAAGGGGGAGAAACAAGGGCATATAATACTATTTTTTTTATTATTTATTCAGAAAATACACAATAAAAGGATTTACTTTAATTGGATGTGTGATATTCGGCATTAAAAATCTTAATTTCAAATAAAGGAATAGGTTTCAGCGTTTACGAAAAGTCCGCTACTTACAGGCAATTTATATTGTTATTGACGTATCAAATGTGAAGATTTGCTTAAGTTGGAGGTAATATAAACTCTGGTTAAACTGATTATATAAACCCTTAATTAAGAATAAGTGAACGCATATTACAGTGGTTTCGAAAATTCCACACCTGAAAGAGGGAAGGAGGAGTAATCTGTATTTTTGGATGAAAGAATAAAAGTTACTCACTCCTTGATGCATAGAATATACAAATATGTCTAGAAACGTGAGATTTGGACTGAAACATCTTTCTTTTTACGAGAGCAGTAAATAAAAAAAAGAAACTAAAATTACAGGATGATACGATAAAGGTCACAAAGGGGTTCAAATATTTTCCCCCACAATAGAAAAAAAATGAAATCTTTGAGTTTTACGTCCCACGGTTATGCCGGTTAGGCTAAAGAAGACGGTGATTATGAGAAATGAATGAAATGGTGGAATGAAGAAAGTGGGAGGAAACGGGAGAACCCCGAGAAAACCCACGCACACGGTGTTTGTCCACCACAAAGTTCACTTGGCGGGGACTGGGATCGAACCCGGGACCCCATGCACCAGAGGTGAACGCTCTACCACTGAGCCACCGCGGCCCCTCCCCCACAATAGAGTACTACAGTGAAACCTCTACTAAAGCGGACACCTCCCATAACGGACATATTTTGTAATCCCCAAACACCGTAATAGAAAAAAAAAACATATTGGCAAACCTCTCTAAAGCGGACAATCTCTAGTACGGACACGGACAGTCTTTCTTGTCTTTTATAGGTATTATTTACCTTCTATTACGGACACTTTCTCTAAAAACAAGTTGAAAAGTACAGTAAAAATACATTTTTAGTAATTCATACTATGTCACCAAGGAAGAACATGAGGGTGTGACAACATTTTGCCTCCTCAACTGTCTATTCAGCAACTCTGAGGAAGGGTCTCTGTCTCACAACACCCTTATATCCTTTGCTTGCATTCCACTCCCACCCAACCTGTTTCAGAAACAAAAGTGATTGACAGTTGCCTACTGTTTGGGATGACACATCATTCTAGTGTCCCGCTGGAATCTTTAACCAAGCAGAAGACAAGTTTGGTATTTTTGACCACGGGTACGCAAAAGTCATTGTAGCCCAGCAAATGTTCCTATATAAAATTATCAATGGATTAATTGATGATAGTACGTTTTTGGAAAGAATATGCTTTAACGCTACCCCATGTAAATTAAGAAATAGGAATCTTTTGGTAAATAAAATACCCAAAACAGTGGGATATAAAAATTCACCATTATTTGCGATGTGTGAAGTATACAACAAATTAGTAAAAATATGTGATTTGGATTTTAGTTGTAAAGCGAAAAAATATTGCAATTTGGTGGAAACTTATGCAAATTTGGAGTATATGTAAACCCCTGTCTGTAAATTGCAGCACATAATAGTAGGAGGCAGGGACGTAGTGTCTATTAAGGCTATAAGGCTTAGCCTATCCATTTATTTATACATCAGCCTCAAATGTTGTTTTTGGATATTGATACAATTAATTTTATTAAAATTGATTTATTTTATAATACGCTGTTTAAACATCAAGCGAGTTGAAGCGAAGCTTCTGCAAGAACGCATTGAAGGCTATCGGCGGCTAGCCTTCCGCTCTCTCATGGAATTAGGAAAATGGGGCGGTGACAATCACTTTCCCGCCACCCTCAGCAGACGAAAACTTCTAGAGCTATACACAAATTCAACATGATGCAACGAAAGTGGACGAATGTTGACGAAAGGCTAGCCTTGCGGGTGTTCGGCGAAACAAAAGCGACAGGATGCGGTCTTGGAAGAAAGTATAGAACAGAGACTGAAAAATTTAGAAGCTCACACTGAATAACGAGTTTTGATAAAGAAAAAAAAAGAGACAGAGAGAATAAAAATTTTATGTTATTATGAATAGTATTAATTCATCAGGGACCTTATTGCGTACTAGTTTGCGTTATCACAGCGTAAAATTTACATTTTAGTTTTCGATAATTGACATAGCAGTTATGTTGTATTTTTTGCGTTGCGTTGCTATCCGCAAGTTTTTCGAAGATCGATACTGAAGAAGACCTCAGATGATTTATAGTGTTTTTTTTTTTTATACTTTCAATCTAACAATAGCTTTTTCTGTAAAAATCATCAATTGACTGTGAGCTACTGCTCTACTGTTTTCCATTAGTATGCTGATATGTGTTGTTGTGGGTGAAGTGCTTAAGTTTGTCTATGATTTGGGGAAGTTAAGGCGGATTTTCATGCCCGCGTTAGAACGGAAGCATCACATGTAGCGTATTCACCGTAAATTATTTTCGTTTTCATACATCCGTGCGTGTATTGCGCCAAATTACTACTCCCTAGCTAATGCGCATGCGTAAAATAGAAAGTTTGCGACTTCCGCCATGTTAGTCAGTGAATACAATAGTGTACGCGCGCTACTTCCGTCAGAATTGAACAAATTTCTACGCTGACGCGAGTGTAGCGCGCCATCTCCGATGCGTGATTTCATTGGCTGTTTAGCACAATCGCTCGCAACTCACGGAGGTAAAGGACACATGAAAATCCGCCTTTACACTTAAGATCGTCCTATAGCTATCCGTTTTCATTTGTTTCTTTGAAACAGTAATACAGTGTATGTGTGATATGCAAGTATTGCATATGTAAGGAAACCGTATGTGTAAGGGAAATATAAAGCAGAGCCACTCTTATACTTTTTCTTGCATTGTATGAAAAATATATTGCATGAATTAGCATTTTTCTATCAAGTATTACAGCGTAGTAAGAATACAAAGACGTGATCGTTTAAATAAGGTCGGGATAGTTTTTTTTTGGGGGGGGGGGGAGTTGGGTAACTTAAATTCACTTTATACTCATATATACATACAACAAAAATTGCAAGTTTCAGGGGATTGGGCACCCCTCCTAGCCACCCTCTAGCTACGAATCTAATTTCAGCCTACCCATTTCAAAACTTCACGCTACGTTACTGGTAGGAAGTAATGGTAATAGGTCGCGAAACATGAATACTTATGTATGTTTGCATTCTTGTGCGTGTTTGTATTTTTTATTTTTGTGTTTCTTTCTATTTTTGTATTTCTTTGTGTATTTTTGTGTTTCTTTCTATTTTTGTATTTTTTTATGCTAATGTTTGTTTTAAATTGATAACATAGATGTAATATTTTATGTAAGACTCCTGTAATTGGGATTCTCCTGTTGGAGCCAGCGGATTTAAATAAATAAAATAAATAAATAAAATTACTGGACTGCAATTAACTCACAAATTAAAGAAACACACCGAAAACGTAGTAAGTAGCCAGTAAGTACGCCAGAAATTTTAACTTGGGGGGGTGTTCAAAATAAAAGGGGGGGTGTGCTCTCAGAATAGTGATATAAATTTTTAAACAAACTCAAAGAAAACAGTATATTCTTTTACGCAACTATTGCAATACTACTACTACGACTACTACTTCTACTACTACTACTACTACTACTACTACTACTACTACTACTACTACTAATAATAATAATAATAATAATAATAATAATAATAATAATAATAATAATAATAATAATAATAATAATATCAGGTCTTCGCAGTGGTAGGTTCAATAAAGTAAGTTCACACATTTGAGCATTTATTATTATTATTAAACTAAGTAATACAGTGTAACCTCTCAAAACGGACATCGGTGGAACCGATTATTTGTCCGTAAATAAGAGGTCTCCCTAAAAAGAAAGGTTCTCTCTCATAACATCACATCACACATATTTATGACATGGAAGAATAAGAAAGTTTGTCCTCTTATGAAGATGTCCACTATTGAGAGATGTCCGTTAAGAGAGGTTTCACTGTATTAGGAATTAACCTCCACTATTTTACCCAGTAATTACATGTGAATTGATTACATGCGAGTTATTGTAATTATTTTGCAAAATTCTGCTCTTATTTCAATTTATTCACCCCCAGCAAGTTTTAGTGGGTGATTATTTTAAATCAAAATATTAATTGGGAAAAAATTCCCTAGTCCCATGCTGAAATCACATTCGTTTAGTAATTAATACTGTACATAGTTCCAATTTCATTATTTTAATATTCGAACCCTGTTGTTAACGTTAATTGTTGTAATATTATTTGATCTCTTAATACTATGGTAGGGCTCATAGTTGTAAATAGTTGAAAAGTGACCAAAAATGACCAAAGCACACGAAAAAGTGACCAAAATATCATCATGCCCCATTTTTCAATTCTTCCGTCAATTTCTCCATCACTCCTCTCTTAGTTTTTAAAGTATGCTTTGTAGTTACGGTAAGCAGACTTAGCAGATGTAAGAAGCTTCTGAGTAAGTGGAACCAGTTCTGGCCTATTTCCGAATTTCTTCATCCCAGGCAGTAAGAGTTCTCAAAAACGTGAAATATTCAAATTCATCACTACTCTTAAGAAGAACATACAAGAAGCATAACACAAGACGAACATGATGAACAACACAAACAAATTAACACAACGTTGAACGGAGCGTTAACTATTACGAAAGAAAACTAAAAGATTATTATGATAGAAGGAAGAATAGACACAGAAGAGCTCTCAACCTCACTTTGAGAGTTTAAGCATCCACCAACCGTCCACTGTGCTTTAGAAAGAATGAAAGCTGAAGTGAGAATAAAGCTGACTGTTTCACATGTGGCAGCAGGGCCGCCCACAGGGGGGATGTAAGCTGCGCCATTGAGAAAAATTTTGGGGGGGATTTTACTCTACTTTCGAACTAGCAATTTTACTGTCGGAATAGCATTAAAACACGATTTTGAGAAGCTAATTTTCAAAAATTTTCCGGGGTGAACCTCCGTACCCCCTGCTTCGATACTCGATGAATGAAGTACCGCGCAAGTAGCCGTATGAAAGGAAAGGTTGGTTCATTTTAAGAGAGAAGGGCCGCCCACAGGAGGGATGAATGGCGCAAGTTGTGCCATCGAGAAAAAAATTGGGGGGAATAAAAAAATTGGGGAAGAATTTTACTCTAATGTCGAATAAGTAATTTTGCTGTCGTCAGAATAACATTGGAACACGATGCGTTTTTTTTTTTTTTTTTTTTAATCTCGAGAATGAATCACCCTACCCCCTGCTTAGAAACTCTATGAAAAAAGTACCGCGCAAGTTGTTATATGAAAGGATGGCGCCAAGTTCTGCTAAACAACAGTTACAAACACTCAAGGAATCACTTTCAAATTTAGATTTGAAACTTGCCTATGTTGTTTGTTGAAAATTATAAAGTAGTTTGACATAATTGTGAGCTAGTGGTAACCATACAGACAACAGCCAAGTTTCAAATCTAAATTTGAAGTGAGCCAGTGGATGTTTGTAACTGTTGTCCACCAGAACTTGGCGCCTATTTTTGTGATTTCAATTCTTTTTAAGGCCACTCGTATTTGGCTCTTTTACAGGAATGTTTTTTGTTGGATATCACTTCTTTTTGTAGGCTAATTTCGAGGATAACACTTTCTTTTGGTATCAAACTCAATAACTTGTAACTTGCGTCTTACTTTTCATGTACAAGGGAATTATATCAATATTTTGTAAAGAAAAAAAATAATACTACTAATTGTAAAAAAAGAATACCTGTGCCATACACAGTGTGTAGAAGTTTTTATACCCTTCAATATCCTTATAGAACATATTTAGTATTGTACACTACCAAGACTACTAATAAAAGTAATGTCATTTTTATAATTACTACTGCCCCTACTACTACTACATGCATTCTATAATACTACTACAGGAAATAAAAACAACAACAAAAATAACAATTACTAGTACTATAAAAACTACTGCTACACTGGGCAATTGTTTTTAGAGGACTTGAGTTTTGAGGAGGGAAGAGATTATTAGTTTTGGGGGGGAGTGCGCCATCAGCTTTGGGGGGAATGGGCACCCCTGTGTGGCAGCAAGTACTGAAGCATTCAGAAGATTAATGAGCAACAAGTTTCTACCTTTTTTTTTTTAACTATAATGCAAAACATAAATCACACGAAAAAGTCACTTTACCTCTCAAAAAGGTAAATTTTAGTGACAAATTTGAAAAAAAAAGTAACTTTTAGTAACCAACTTCAAAAAAAAGTAAATTTTAGTTTAAAAAGACTCGCTATGAGACCTGTTCCGCTCAATGAATTTACGTGAATAAAAATATACTTTACAAAAAATTAAGCTAGCGCCAAATGCGTTCCTGCACAACACTAGACTCAGTCTAATAAATAGAGGGCCTATATATATAATTCTTACTTCGACGGATCTCTTCATTTCTAAAAACGTTTGGACTACATCCTTCTAACTTCCGTCTGTTGATACACCACTTGAAGAGCAGGCTCGAAACCAACCACACAGCTTTGGGGAGCCATGAATATGTTAGGAGGGGCCAAGCCATTAAATATCCTCTTACAAATATCTAAATTGTGCATTTTGTATTGAGGTCTGGAGGGGACATTAAAAATTTAGGGAGGGCCAGGTCCCCTCTAGCCCACCTCTGGTTGCGAGCCTGTTGCAGAGTAGCACTTACCAACTTAATCTGGTATAGCCTTATTTCTATAGTGTCACATTTTTCCTTGTTGAGGAGGAGGTAAGTGAATGACCGCTCAAGACGTTGCCAGTTTCAGTCATCTGCATCTGTCCATCAATCTCTTTTCTCGGAAACGACCGCGGAGCCCAGGAGGCAGTGGCGGATCCAGGGGGTGATTGGGGCGATTGCCCCCAGTCTACAACAGGAAACTTTCTTATTTTATATATAAATAAAACCCATTCCAGAGTTTGGAGCTCTTAAAAGTAGCTCCAAGTAGCAGTATTACAACCCACTGCCCCCCCAGAAGTCCGTCCTGGATCCGATCCTGCCAGGACGGTAGGTATGAGCGGTCTATTTTTTCAATTGTTTCAATCGAAACACCGCCCGAAACAATGGGGGTCATGTGGTTCTCGAAGCCGTACATGAGAACGAAGTCGCTTCGTATTTTGAAGTGAAATAAATATTGCCTTCTTTCCTAAACGCTAAACCTTTTTTAACTTGATGTAATAAATAACCTATATGATACTGATTGGTACAATTGGATTTGGGGGAGTATTCCTTTTCCATCCAGGGGTGTGTGTAAAGAAATTTGGAGGGGTGTTAGGGGGGTGTTGGGGGGTGTAGATTACTCCCTGTAAGTAGCGATAAATGTAAAGTGCAGAGAACTATAACATCTTATTCCCATGTTGAGCCTCGAACATAGGGAATTGGATGACGCAAGATAATGCAGGTACAGTAACATTTTTGTAATATTCATAAATACGTGATTCATGCAAAAATATTTTTTCTAATTGCATATTACCTTGTTTATTAATTTACGTAAGAAAATATTGAAACCTCTGTAAGGCGGACACCTCTATATAGCGGACAATTTTTTATTTCCCACGGCTGTCCGCTTTAGAGAGGTTTCACTGTATATGAATTCCTGAAATTATGGAGATGAAACTCCCCATTTAAAATCCTCATTCAAAGTAAGCATACATGTGTTCCTGTGTCTTTTGAAAATTTCCAGTTTAAAGGAGAAACGGACATTCTCTATAAATTTTCCCCAACACATTGAAAGCGACGTTGTGTGTTGTTTGTGATCGCATAGCGGGAAAAATGCCTGAAACTTTGAAATAAATTTTGAAACATTATTAGTACCTACCTTGAGGTATATTTCGATCATCACTGCTTTGATTAAAGAATGTATCCCATATTTAAAATTAAGGCAAAAATTATATCATCTCACGAATTTCTCAAATTAGGGATATAAACTGGGTATATGTAAACTTCTTAGAAATACGCAGATGTGTATCCCACGTAGTGTTGTAAATGGTTGGAAAGATTTTATAAAAAAAAAACAAACTTTTTCTAGGAAGGTAAGAAAGCAAAATATGTTAATTTTTAATATTTCTAGCAGCTAATACCACTGGCGTTCTTGTAATCAAATAGGTGTATCTCGAAATTTTCGATTTTGAGATAACATCGATACATTGTATGGTTTTACTAGATTTATCGATAGCTCCGCCTTCTAGTTAACTGGAAATCTCAGGAATGAAGCCTCCATCGCCTATGATTCTTACAATTCTTACACCGAACGATAAATCTCGCAAAATCAGATAAAGTATACAGGTGTTAACGTCACAACACAAATTTTGAGATACATGTATTGGTAATTTCAACGAAGATATGAACATCTTATTGAAGCTCCAGTCCACAGCCACCTCTTTTTATTTCCTTTTCGATGAAATATAAAAAAGACTGATCTATGTATCTAATTATTTTGCATTAAAAAGTTTAAATAGTAAATTTCATAATGTAATCCTAAGGAATCCCGAAATACCGACATTATATAATAATTGCAACTCCTTTTTCATCCCTTCCATGCCGAATTTTCAATCACTTTTTCTTTTCTTTTACGTTAACGGTGAAAACGGTGAAACACGTGTTTAATTATTTAAAATCAAGAGTCCAAATATCGAATTCTGTCTTTAACCTTTAAGATTTTCGAGATATGGGCATCTTATATGGGTTATTATAACGGCAGCATTCCCATTACATTAGGCTTGTTCAATTACAAACACCACCACCACATGGTTTTACAGCAGTATACTACTTATCACGTGGATTTATTATAGGCAGCAAACAATATACCTATGGTTTCGCATATGACAACATCGGAGCAGCAGCGCCACCGCCATCCTGGAGGTCTATAAATTCAGCAGTAACCAGTGGACCTGTACCAGTAAGAGGACATAGCGGCAGAGAAGATTTTAAATGCAGCAAAAATGAAGACTGACGCCAAAAGAAGAAAAGATGCTGTGACACACCAGTAAACCTTGTGGTGTTAACTGAGTTCTGATCACCAGCAGAATGTGAACTCAGTGTTGAGAGACATAGTTGATTCTGTAAAGAGTCCTTTACAATAGAGATACCTGCGTTTCGCTATGTTTTAATAAAGGCAAAATTTACAATACACACCACTTCCAGTAGAAATAGGCATTGATTTCGTCGGCTAGACCCCCTACTGTGAGTCAAAAATCCCTCTGGCCATATAGGTTGTACAGCCTTCGGCGACAATCGGTTGACGGAAACACAATACTATCTCTTCGGGACAGCATAGAGAGGAAAAGACAAACAATTAGAGACTGAATGTCTCTTTCAAGGACCAATTTCCTCATATAGTGCAATTGTGACATTAAATGTTTCCAGAAAATGTGGCCCTTTTCAGGACCAATGAGTTGAGTCACAACAACCATGCCACTTCCAAGAAAGAGGACTCCAACAAGGAAATCGCAGACGGTGCAGTACTAAATGGAGCGTGATGGTATTACCTACGAGATCAATGATCCAGACGCCGCGAAAGAGTTCAACCCGCCGTTAACGCTATCCAGAATAAGCGGCAGGTTCATAATTGAAAGAGTCATCATGGACCTAGTAGCGAAGAAGATGGACCTAACAAATACAAAGATCGAAAAGACTGGACAGAGAGAAGTTAGTTTCTTTCTCCCCAATCTAGTTACGAGAAACATGTTTCTCCGTCTCGTCGGAACAAATGAGTTTGGCTCACAAGCATACATAAGAAAAAGTGAAGACGAAGCCACTAACACGAAAGAAGACGCCCATACTAAGCAATATGATGATCAAGAACACGATAGGAAGCTACCAAAGAATGGAGAGACACCATCTGCCCACAAAGAAGACAAACTTACAGGTGAGAAACCCACACTGAGAAAAACCGAAGAGAATAGAACTCCAGAGAAAACAGACGTCTTCACCCTGGTGAAGCCACGAAGTCAGAAGAAAGAAGCTATCCAAGAAGAAAAGCAAACTGGCCTTTTCCAGGACCAAACATCCAGGGCAAAACAGAAGACAGAGCACCTACCACCCACCAGTCACCAATCAGTACCACTCTACACCCCTGCTAACCAATGGAGAAAATAATGACACAGCTATGGTTGAATCTGTAACTAGCAAAATGAAGAAAGGGACCAGAAGAAATAACACAAATTTCACGTGTGTACTAAAAAAAATCTCCCCACCAACCAGGAAATGCAGGAAATAAAAATGGAATTAAGGAGGCAAAAACTAAATATCCGAAACATAACTAGAATCAGAACAGACATAGGACCTACAACATTAATTAGGATTTTCTCAAATGACCCGTAGAAAGTGAACCAGCTACTATCAACCAGAGGTCATATACAACTGGAACATTACTCAGTAGAAACATCCAGGACACTCCCCCGGTCAATGCCATGCCACAACTGCTATCAGTACGGACACCTCAAGTACTGGTGCAAAGAGGAAAGAGCCTGCATCTGATGTGAAAAGCAATATAAAGAAGAATGCCAGATACCCAGAAAGAATAACTTTTGTGTCACGTACATTAGCGACACACATCCTACTGGTAGCAGTAGCTGCCCAAGACGACCAAAAGTACAACAATTAAGAAGACCACCTCCACTAATAACAATAGAAGAAAATCAAACCCAACAAATGGCTCTTTTCAAGACCACCAGTCAACACAAACACCCACATCCAGTACAGCAGAAGCACTCAACAGTGACATACAAAGATGGATAAAAGAAGAAATCGAAGTAGCCACAAATAAAATAGTAACCTGAATGATATATATATTAACATCAACTGCAAATCACTAGCAACATAAAAACCTAACAATAGCCATGCAAGTAGCATCTAGGATTTTTTTGGAAATACAAACAACGCAATTAAGCCCACCATAGGAAAATCTACCTTACTAGAAATTATGTAGATATCGTCAAGCGAAATCCAACTACAGACAACTTACCAAAAAGAATAGATGGAACAGTGTGGTGATACAGTGCATAGAGGGGTAACCAACGCAACTGCGACTGATGCTAACCGATGACGACCAGGCGAGGCCATGGACAATGATTATAGATTTGGATGCTTAAAAAATTAACAGGTGCCTCACTAACCATACACTCCCCTCTTACAGATAACACAGATTTGCATATTAATATCAACAGATTAAAATAGGTTTTATTAAAATAACAGATAACTTATTAATTCATTATTACAGACATGTTTACATGAATTTTTGCCACCTCTTCTCAGTGTGGTTTTGCCATTTTAATCGTCTATTGCATGCAGCATGGCCGATTTAGGTTTTTTTCTGGTTTCCAGGTTTTTTGTCCCTCTATCAACATTAAAATAACTCTTCTGCCGCGCTTTCCTATCTTCTAATTGTCACATAATAAGTGATTTATTATAATAATGCATATTTTTTTTCTATATAATTGAAAGGGAACAGAATGGACATTTTAAATCGTACTCTTCAGTGCAAGTATTTGCGTACGCGGGAGATGAGAAAATAGTCGAAGCAGCTAAAAGTGAGAGTAACCTGAGGCAAAGGTTGTGTGAACTGGAAAATAAACTTTCCCACAGCGACGAAAACTATATAACATAACATCTAGCAGACCTCGATATATGTTTCTGTGATCTGTTGTTTCTGTGTTCAAGAAAAATTGAAAATATAAAATTACCTGGTGACGTTCTGATGTGAAAAATAACACATAGATTTTCCGAAACTGGATAGAAAAACAAATAATCAATATTTTGTATTTTTAAACATAATAACAATATTTATCAGGACCTATTATTTGGACTTCCAAAACTCAAAATTATAGTGTCAAAATTTCCAAAAAGCTAAAATAGTTGTAATAAACAAGGACGTTTACGAATATAAAAAGATATTTTTTAAACCAAGGCATCATTCATTCTACCTCGATCATTGAGCTTCCATCATTCAGACTCATTCGATCATTCGTCAACCAGAGCTTCAAAATGATAATCGATAAGTCTCTGAGTAACAACCAGGACATCAGTTATAAATTCAGAAGGTAAAGAATAAGTATAATTACATTGTATGGATAAAGTATGATAACTTGTATATCTAATTGGCATTCTCACATTTTTGGGGTATATGTATGTTTCTTCTTTTGTATTTTATTTTGTATTTTGGACCTATATGTAATTGTTTCTTTTATTCTGAATATTAATTACTTACATTATGTATTCTTATATTTATTTAGTTTCTTTTCCACCATTTGTCACATCTGAATGAATATCATGGATCACTTGGGTAATGGTCTCCATGTGACAGGCAATGCCCTATAACTATACTACCGACTAACCGATCCGTTGTTGTGTTGCACTAATACACAAATGCCTATTACACACCAATGCACAATTTTTATTATTTTTATATGATATAATTTACAATTCCTTCTTTCTATCTACACAGCAATAGATACGCTTGTAAATCTCTTCCGTTAAGATAGAAACCGCAACTTACACCCACCGATACCATCCTTAGGCTACTAACTGCATGTGAGGAGAGGCATGTAGACAGATGGTTGATGCCTTACTCTCTATCAGGGCGCGGGCTTTCCTGAGGGGCGTCCTTATTCATAAATTTTCTGTTTCCTTTTCTGTTTCTGGATCAGTACCAGTTCTCTGGTGTTCCTCCTATTGCTTGGAGAATGATAGATTGCCCTAATATCTTAAATTTTGGATCTCTTTTATTCTTTTCGATGTATCATTGATTTTTCATGATTGAATAGGACATGATTACTCTCTAATCGATCAAGGGTAAAGCATGGATGAATTTCAATAGTACTTAGAGTACTCATTACCATTGCAGATAAATCCAATGACCATCTTTTCCTTCCATTGATACTCGTATAAGGTGGACAATGTATAAATACATCAAAATCAAAATTAGATAGAATTGGGCGTAAACGGTGAGCACATTGTAAAAAATCGTTGTGTTATTTCAACAACATGCTTATGTGTTAACACGATTATGTTAAAATATAACACAAACAAGTGGTTAGAACAACTAACTCTCCATTTGGAGTTGTGTGTCAAATCCCGGTAGTTGAAATGACACACAGCCTGTGTGTTAAATTAACACAAGTGTAGAATCTTTGGTGTTGTTTTTTGCGTGATTGCCAAATATGTTGGGCATCTAATTATAAAGGGTTATGAATTGAAGCTACAGACAAACACAGCAGAAAGAAATACTTAAGCAAATCCAGGTATACGCAAAATTTCAAAATACAAATCGCACGATATGTTTTCAATTGTTTTACATAATATTTCTGAAGAAACCCTAACAGCACAAGATGTGCTGGGCTTGTGCCATTTAGGTGTTCTAAATTCATCTCCCACATTTCATGCATTTATTGCTTCTTTTTCTAAGCGATTCTGTACTAGAAGCAACAAACGCATCAACTTTATTAGATGGCAACTGGCGCCGATCATTTGAAAGTGAATATTTATTTATTTGCCATGTTCCAGATACAACAAGGTAGCCATTTTACACTGAAACTATATAACATAGAATATAAAATAAACAATAACAAGTGTAAACAAAAAGCTATATAAAGGTCCATAAGTGTAGCAATAACAAATTGAAATAAAACTAAGGTTCCATCAGTGTAGCAATAACTTCCCGTCGGAATACATTCTCAGATTTAAAAATATCCACGTCAGAAGCAATGGAGTTAAATTTAGAAGCCAGTCTATAGAACAAAGAACGCTGAATAATTGATAATCGAGGCGTGTTGCAATGAAGTAGTTCACTATTTCTAGTTCTTCTTGCAGTACCCGAATATTAAATTTAGAGATTAGTTCTTCAGTTCTAAGTTTCTCATTTAGAATTCTATGAAGAAACATCATATCAAGTAGCATGCGACGAGATGAAGGTGTACGGATGCCAAAAACAGTCAACAATTCAGGTTTATAGCGTACAGAAGGTATTCTTTTCCTGACAATGGCAAGAAAGAAATTTAGAACTGAGTCAATGCGAGAGAGATTTGATACGCTAGCCATACTCCAAATGGTGGATCAGTACTCTATTTTGGTTGAAATAAACGTTTTATAGAATATACTTAAGGCTGTAATATCCCTAATCTCTGTAAACCTGTACAGGAGACAGGCCCGTGCTGGCCCACCGGGACACCGGAACGTGTCCCGGTGCGCTCTCTGAAATATCACAGTATAAGTAAAGGTACAAGTTTTTAGTAATAAATGATTACAGTTTTATTGGTAAAGAACCCGTGAAAGGTGTAATGCGCCTTTTACATTAGGCGCCCTTTCGAGACCACATCAAAGACAAACGATTTTATTTACTTTTCTGTATAGCACAGTTCTGTACAATAAATACACACAGTTACTATTGGCGAAGAACCCGTGAAAGGTGCAGTGCGTCCCTACGAAACATCACATTATAGATAAGTGATTTTGGTTATCCTGTATACCAGCTTTGTATAATAAATTCAAATACTGACTGTTAGTACAGAACCCGTGAAGAATACAAGGCGCCCTTTACATAAGATGCCCTGCGAAATCACATAATTTTTTGAAAAAAAAAAAAAAAATATTCCTCTGTATTTCAGTTTTGTATTATGAATTCATACAGTTGCTATTGGCAGAGAACAGGTAAAGAGTATAATCACTTACAAAAATATTATAAAGTTATATATCTATAAAACGAAACAATGTGATACATCAAGAATGGTTCGGATAGTCCAACGTACGATGCATTTATGTAATACTACACTAACACTAGTCTCTAATTTACGATATTTACGGCATCGAAGCTTTCACAGTCTTAATATGCATCCATATATCCGAGCATATTAATTGTTACTGTGTGTTTTACAGCAGTGTTCGGATAATCAGTACCTGTTGTATTTCTGAAATATAGCTGTATTAATTTCCGTAAAATGTGATCTTCCTGTCACCACGGCACGGCGCGTCCTCAGGTTGTGGATCGAGGAGGAGGCGTCTGGGATATAGAGGTTAGCTGCGAATATACTGAGTAAGCAGTCGCGGACATACAAGGGGTGATAATTCAGCTTGAGAATTTGGTGTGAGGCTAACAACCTCATCCTGTAAAAAAAAGGATTGTTCAGATAAGTTCGCAGAATCCTCGGATCAGAACTGATAACTTGGCACGAACTCAGGAAAGTAAAATCGACATGAGATTTTGAACATGGAATATAAGAAGTCTCTGTAGGAGGGCTCGTTAAAATTTGTAAAAAATGAGTTTAGAAATAGAGGTTAGACCTAGTGGGATATCAGAAAGTTAGATGAGAAGAAATGGAGGAGTCAAGTCGGGAAATTTTACGTTCTTTTACGGGGAACAAATTAAAAATTACCAACTAGAAACAGGGCTTTCCGTTCACAAACGAATACGTAATATCAGCAGTTACATAGGTTAAAATTGTTAATGATAGATTTTCTTTTACTTCTCTTAAGGACCGGTGGTGTAATATTATTGTTATAAATGCACATGTCTCAACAGAAAATAAGGATGGCGGTAAAAAAAATACGTTTTTTACGAAAGAATAGAACGGGTATTTGATCATCTCCTCCAATACCATATGAAAATTCTGTTAGGCGGTTTCAATACGAAGGTAGGACGAGAAGGTATTTTCAAACCAATTATAGGGAATAAATGTTTGCATAAGGAAGGTTGTGACAACGGCGTTACACTCGTGAATTGTGCAATATCCAGAAACCTTATCGTGAAGATTACAAAATTCCAACATCGCGAAATTCATAAATATACTTGGACTTCATCAGATGGAACAACACATATTCAAACTGATCACTTTTAGTAGACAGAAAAGAACAGTCTCGCACAACTGATGTTCGGAGAGACTATCGTTGAATAAAGGAAATATTCAAAATCTGAAAACCGAGCGGTTTATTATTATTTTTTTTTAAATAGAGGAGAGTCAGGTGAGAGAGGAGCCAGATTAAAGTGTCGAATAGATTTCGGTTTTAGAAAGTTCGGAGTGCACTAGTGTTCAAGATACTCGGTTGAAATTAGAGATAACATTAAAATTTGAGCAAAAGAAATATTCGGGCACGCAGAAATACGTAGGAACAAACCATGGTTCAACCAGGAATCTACTAAAGTAGCAGAGAAGAGAAAACAGAAGAAACAGCGTTGGCTACAAAATCCGAACGAGATAACTACGTAAAATTTCATTGTCATCTGGCAGAAAACTTTTAAAACTTTTAGAACAAAGAAACGCGACTTTTGAAAGTTAAAATTAATTAACTTGAAGATAATAGTAAAAACAAAAACATTCGGATGCATCAATAAAAACATTCGGATGTATAAATGCATCAACGAATTTAAGAAAGGCTATCAACTTCGTGCTTATATATTAAAGAAACCTAAAGGAACAGTTCTCACTGATACAGATAGCATATTAAATAAATGGACAGATTTCTTTGACGATTTGCTTAACACATAGCCAAAAACTAATGCGAGTGGAGAAAGTGAAATGCATGCAGCATAACCGTATATGCCAGAACCTAACCAGACAGAAACAGAAATCGCTATTTAAAAAAAAATAAACACATATCTCCGTGTGTAGACGAAATTCTGGTTGACTTAATTTTGGCTAGAGAGGAAAAATTGTATAGCAAGATACACAAACTCATTCTCCTTATCTGGAACAAGGAGGAATTACCACATGAACGAAGAGGATCAATCATTGTTCCAGTTCAGAAGAAAAGCAACAAAACAGATTTAATAATTATCGAGGCATTTCTCTTCTATCGACATCCAATAAATCCTCTTAAACATTGTATTAGCAAGATTGACTCCATACGCAGATGAAATTATTGGAGATTATCAAAACGGATTTAAGTAAAATCGATCAACTATCGACCAGATATTTACCATTCGACTAATACTTGAAAAGAAATGAGAGAATACAACATCCTGGCACATCAATTATTGACTTTAGACTCTGGTAGAAGGGAAACATTGTACAATATGTTTACATAATTTGCAATACCGAAAAAAGGTAGAGTAGTTAAGATATGTTTAAATGAATCCCAAAGTAAGGTTCGAGTAGAGAAATTCTTGTTCACGAGCTTCACGTTGAGAATGAACTGAAACAATGAGATGCGTTGTGGTCATTATTATTTAACTTTGTTCTGGAGAACACTATAAAGAAAATCAAAGACAGCAATCAGGTCCTAGAGCTGAATTGTATTTGATAGGTTATGGCGTATACTGATGATGTAAATTTAATAGGGAATGATAGAATAATAGAAAGGAATTCAGAAATCTTAATTAATGCTAGCAGGGATATAGGCTTAAAAGTAAGTGCAGAGAAAACTAAATAAATGGAAGTTTGTCGGGATCGTAATAGTGCATTTTATGGATGCGTTGAAATACCAAATAATATTTTCTTACGACAAAGTGGATACTTTCAAATATCTAGGATCATTATTAACAGATCAAAACCATAATCACTAAAAAATTTCATGTCAACTGAAAGCGGGGATTTCGTGCTATTATTCAGTTAAAAATCTTTTGTTGTCGCTAATTCTGTTGAGGAATTTGTAGCCCAAAATATAAAACGATAATCATGCCTGTTGTGCTGTATGGTTGCGAAACATGCTCACTGACTGAGGGAAATCGCAGACTGACAAGAATCTTAAACCAATATTCGAACTCCAAAAGGAACGGGAATGGGGAAAGGGGGAAACTTCATAAGGAGGAATTGCATAATTTTATACGGTTTACCAAACATTGATAGGGTCATCAAGTCTAGGAGGCTCAAATGGTCATTTTATGTAGCCAGAATGGAAGAAATTAGAAACGCTTTCGAAGTTGTAACTGGAAATCCAAATAGGAAAATGACCATTAGGAAGACCGAGGCGCAAATGGGAGGACAATATTAAAATGGTTCTCGCAGAGATTGAAATATAAAGTAGAAACTGGGTTCAGTTGGCTAAGGACAAAAATCAATGGAGAGCTTTTGTAAACGCGGCAATGAACCTCCTGCGTCCATAGACGTGCTATATTAAGTTGTTGATACATTTAGCTTCGTTTTATTTGACAGAAATATTATTACAGGAACTAAACAGTTTTTCTGTACCAAAGAGGATTTCGATTCGAGGATAGCTATTTACGTTAATACTAGAACAAATTTGGTGGTGATTTTGATATAAAATGGCACCCACACTTTCTTTCAAACTCTCTCTCTTTCTCTCTTTCTCTCTCTCTCTCTCTCTCTCTCTCTCTCTCTCTCTCTCCCGTTTATATGAGCGCCCTTTTAGTAGACTTGTCCACCGCCCTCATTAGTATCCCAGCACGGCCCTGACAGGAGACCTAATAATCGCATAGCACTCTTGGTCATGGCAGCAATGTGATCAGTAAACAGAAGTCTTTCGTCAAACACAACCCCGAGATCTTTCTGAGATGAGACCTTAGCAATAGGATCATCTCCAATGAAGTAGGTAGAAAGGATTTTGTTTTTCTTTAATGAAAATGTAATAGTAGAAGATTTTAAGGGATTTTCTTTTAGATTCCACATGCTACAACAGTCCAGAAGATCTGAGAGGTTTTTTTTGCAGTTCAATCACATCTTGAGCTGACCTAATTTCCCGAAATAATTTGCAGTCGTCAGCAAAGAGAAGAATTTTGGTGTCAGATAACTTAAGATAAGACGGGAGGTCATCTATGAAGAGAAGGAAAAGAAGTGGGCCCAGAACACTACCCTGGGGAACACCAGAGAGAACAGGAACAAAATTCGAAGCAGATCCAGAGAGAACAACACGTTGTTCACGTTCAGTGAGATAGTCTCGTAACAATGAGAAGAAGTTGCCGTGAATATTAAATCTATGTGCTAGTTTATGAAGAAGAAGCTTAGTGTCAATGCAATCAAAAGCTTTAGTTAGGTCTAGATAGATTACATCAAGTTGTGTACTATTCGACAGAGATTTAATTGCTTCCAAAAGTAATAAAGATAAATTCGTGAAAGTAGAACTGCCAGGAAGAAAGCCATGTTGAGCAGGATCTAAGTAGGGTGAAACAAATTTATGCAATCTATCTTTGATTATTTTCTCGCACACCACAGAAAGGATGGATAAGAGAGAATTGGGTGTGTATGTTCCTGTTTCACTAATAGAAACTTTATCAAAATCACTTTGAAAACACTTTACAATTATTATATAAGTCTAGTAGTAGAGGGAACAAAACTAATAACATTCGTTTAATATGGTTCTGATCTTACATTCACTTTCATAGCACTTTGCAATATTTTGTCACTATATGTTTCAATAATAGACGATTTCAACATTTTGACCAACATATTACACTCTTTGTAACTGCCATTTCATCCATCATCATCACCATCTTATTTAGCCTAGCCGGCATAACAGTGGAACGTAAAACTTAAAGATTTCATGTCATTTCATTTTTTAGAATTAACGTTCCAACAACTAAATACATACATCTGGCAAGAGGGATCCCACCTAAATGCACCTTATGGATAACCTATGCGCAACTTCCGGGTGGCACGAATGATAATTCAGACTGTGATGCCAAAACAAAGCGTCACCTCGGGAGTGAACTGTTGCAGTTAGACAAAGAGTGTAAAACACAAGTTTTTGATTTGGTATGCAACTTCAAATGACCAAAATTTCAAATTTCCATTGTCTATGAAACCTACGAGATTTTGCTTACATTCTGGTTCCCACAGGACTGAATCATAAGTATATTAACTCTTTAGCTCAAAAGGACGAACACTTGTGTATGGATGTCGCAATGCTTAGGTTTGGAAAAGAAAGTCGCAGTTAACAAAGCAATGTTCTTAATTTGACACAGAAAAATTATAAAACACTATAGGAGAAATAAAGTTGAAAATTATCCTTTTCTCCATGACAATCGTTACGTGGTCTTAAATGCCCAACGAAGACCAATGAGAACAACATATACTATCACAAGACCTTGCAGCTGCCTCTGGGTCCTAAGTATGTATACTAGCAGTTACAAGAATTCACATTGTGCTTACCTCAACCTACCAGGTGCATTCCCCTCACACATCAGCACCAGGCACGGTTACAGTGGTGTATAGCCTACAGTGAGTGGATCCCGGAATAGTGGGGTAGTGTACTTTTCAGTGACGAGTCACGATTCAGTTTAAATGGTGATTCACATCATTTGTTTCTTTGGTGAACACCAGGAACAAGTTATCACCAACAAATTTTGAAAGTGATAGGTATGGAGACCTTGGTATAATGGTGTGGAGTGGAATCTGTTAGGGGTCTATATACCAGCAGTTAACGGAAACCGCTGAGATTTAGAGGAACGTCATCCTTGAGCAGTATGCTCGAATCAGGGACGTACGGAAGGGGGGGGGGGACACGGGGGTCCGGACCCCCCCGAAATTTCGACTTTTTAAAAATTTAGTCTAATTTTAGGGGCAATTTTAGCAATTTTAATATAAAATAGCTTCATATTTAGTTTGAACCCCCCCCCCCGAAATAAACTCCTGGGTACGCTACTGGCTCGAATTTTCCGTGGTGTATACGGTGCTGAATGGATGATAAATCACGTCCACATAGGGTACAGATGGTGGAGAATTGCCTACAACATGAAAAATCACGCGTCTCGAATGGCCAGTGTGGCCACTGGCAGTGGCGGATCTAGGCCAGGACCGGGGGGCCTAGGCCGGCCATTTTTTTTCTTCATAATTTAAGCTATTATTTATATATTTTTGAAAGTTTATATATACCTATCATACTCTGGGTACTAGCTTCCCCCCAGTTTTTATCTTCTAGATCCGCCACTGGCTCTCCGGCACTCAATTCACTTGAGCATGCATTGGATGCTCCCGGCCAACAGATTACAAACTTAGCGCCTCCACCATGGTCAATTGCTGAACTGCGCAAGGTGCTTGTGAACAGGGCCGGCGCTAGCATTTTTGCCGCCCTGGGCAGTACTTTGACATGCCACCCCTTTATTCCGCAAACCTTAATTTGACAGAAGACGTTCAAGTGTCATGAAAAATAATGGGGCGTTTACACTTAGTCGATTTGCGTTCGATTCAGTTGAATTGACGTCACTTTCAACTTAATCGACCGTGTAAACGGGAATTCAACTTAATCGCTTGTTGATCGAAAGCGACTAATCGACTGGCAACTGAATTAAAGAACGTTCTATTTTCTGTGGTTGAAATAATTGAACACATCCATCAATCTGATTCGGCCTAGTTGCTTCGATTTAGTGGCAAATGCAGCGAGTCGATTTAGTCGTGCGACTAAATCGACTAAGTGTAAACGCCCCATAAGTAAGATGCCCCATTTAAAATCATGTATGAAACGGAAAAGCAAACAAAAAATTGAACTACTTCTCTCGAATGCTTAAATGCTGGAATTTAAACGACTCCATACATGACACAATATTCAGTATGTTCAATTTCGCTGTATATCTGTGATATACAGCAGCACATACAGAAAATAAAACAAAAAATATGCTTAAGTCACGACTAAAAATTTTAATTTTTAGGCTTATTTTATATCAAAAGGTGTTTCCATCAGAGTTGGAGCATGAAGATAATATAGTGAATCAGATATTACTGCAAAACTAAGTGATTAGTCTAAGCCTTATAATGTACTAAAACACAATAGAGATACATAAATTTAACATACGTTAATTGAAACTAACTTTTCTTGCTTTGATATGAGCAAATTCCTTTATCACATTCGCGTAGCCCAATGTTTCAGCCAAATTCGTGTTCTATTGATATCATCGCTAGGCCACTCAACCGTGTTTCAGATATGGAAGAACGTAGATAGTTTTTAGTAAGCTTAAGTTTCGAAAAATTTCTTTCTCCACATGCCATGTTACCGGTAAGGTTAACAAAATCCTAAGTGCAACACTGACATTGGGAGCTGAGTCATGTTCCTTAATTAATTTTAGTCTCTTTTGCTGAACTTTTAGGCTTATTTATAGCGGATAACATCTTCTGTTCGTCTTTCAAATCACTGTGGTTATATCTTTCGATTCTTCGTGTGTTAAAAAGCTGGCAAGTTTAGTACACTTTTCAGACAAAAGTTCAGGTAGCATATCTTTAAGATTACTTATATCGTAAAGAAAATCGAAATACTCGCTATGATGTTTAAGTTGCTCAAACCTTTCTCTTCAAGTTAATACAATCGCGTCTAGAACTTCGTAATAGAATTCGATCTTGTATCTTGTTTGTGGATCTTCAATAACTCCATCCTCTGTCTCGTACTGAAACTGTCTTTTCTTTCGACTTCGAGCTTTCACTGTATTACCTATTCGTGGATCATCCATATCTAGTGCTGATGCCAACTTCATCGCATCAAAAGTAAGATTGAAACTTTGCACTATTTCTGTTCATGTCAAAGTACTCAGATATATTTTCAAGAAACCCGACTGCATCCAACACATGAGAATCAACGCTTTGGACACTTTTGCTTATGTTTATGTGGAGTAAAAAGTGACATCAGATAACGAGTGAGCAGAGGAAAGGAAAGTCACGCAGCTGGTTTGCCATACACAGAGCATTGTGGGCGACTATTTTATTTGTTCTATTGTCGTTACTTGTTTGAAGTAAGGCATCATAAACCTCCAATATTTGATATCTAAGTGGAGTCACTGTTAATATGCTCCTATAGTATGGCCCAACGTTGAACTGACGCAGAAAAAAGTCAGAAACGTTTCTAACTATACAAAAAAAGAAAGAAAGAAAAAACGGCGCACTGAGATGCTGTAGGCTAGAATGGCCTGTCTCAGATGGGAGTGTACGTTTTGCATACTTGGAGTGGAGGGTTAGAACATTGCTGAATAGAAAAAAATTGACACCTTGATAATCTTATCCACCCTAGCTGAAAATCTTATCTACACCGCTGCAAGGAAAATATTGAAGAGATACCTGCTGTGGCTAGTAGTTTGATAACTGAAAATGAAGGGAAATGCTCTGAATTTCCTGTGGGAACATTTTCCTGAATGTGAGTGAAGTAAGTTCAATTACATTCACAGGTGAACACAATTATATTTTTCCATGTGGGCCTATTACGAAGCATACATTTTGATAGTATTCTTTTTTCAAATTTTGCCGCCCTGGGCGGTGGCACGGCTCGATCCCCTCGCGCCGGCCCTGCTTGTTAATGAGTGGGATACTTTACTACAGAAGCTGCTTGATGGTCTAATCCATAGTATGGGTGCACACTGTGTACCCTGCGTAGCTGTTCGTGGTAACCACATCCCAGTGTTATACTCTTGTGCCAATAAAAAACCGGACTTGTGATGGCCAATAGATGGTGACCCGCGTGGCCTAAGTGTATTCATTCAGATTTTTCAATGCTCAGCTGTCATTGTAAGCGTCTGTTTTGTCCACAGGTATATGTTTACATTTCTAAGCGAGGAGAAACGTTTTTAACATTAGGAATTAGATTTCTGAGCTTTCGGCAACTATAGCTATGTTAGCCCATCACTTATGCGGGATGACGTCGCTCGGCGATCACACTGCCTCTGGGGAATCGTGGAGGAAGAGAGAAAGCTGTCTACTACCATTGTGTGGGGTACTATCCCAGCATTTGGCTGGTATGAATGAGGAAAACCTTGCTCAGGATGGCAGGATTGAAAGTTTTTTTTTACACTTTTTCGACCGATTGTCTCCATTGAGAATCGAACCTGGGACCGCTTGCACATGGAAACATTTTTGTACCAATTGTTCATTGCCACTGTTCTCTGAACATTCCTTTAAGTTTGCTAATATTGGAACTGCTCATTTGCTGAAGAATGAAGTACTTATTGTATGCAAAACTTCCAAAAATCACTTAAAACTACTATGCGTAATATCGCAAACAAAAATGACGTAAAGTTTGCTTTATTGAAACAAGTCATTACGAAGTGTAGTCCCTGTAGTGAACCACAGAATATTATAAGTTTACCTTCGATCAGAAGGAAAAGGAAGAGGAGAAAAGGTTAACAAAAAAGAAGAAGAACTTAAATATTATGGTGGATGAATGTAATCCATAGTAAATATATTTAGCAGCGTTTGTTTAATTGTAGTAAGTAATAGATTTGAGTATTTGTAAAGTAGTAGATTTTACCATAGACAACAGAATAGTCATTAAAAATAGCTCGTCGTAAAAATGTTAATTTTACCGTTAAAACGAGTAAGTGCAAATGTAAGTGGGTTGTGTAAGATATTTTATAGTTCCCACTGTTGGAGGATTTTTATGGTATATCATGTTTATAACTTTAAAAGGGCTACACTAAAGTAAAAATAAGTGGATAGCTACATACCAAACATGGCAATGTTGCATAATAGTTTCTGTAGTGTAGGAAATTTGCATTGTTTCGTGCAGATCAAGTTTAGGTACACCACTCGAAATAATTGTTGAAAAATTATAATTCTGTAACAGATTACCTTTTTATAGTCTCCAAAAGATTTGTACTGGGCGATTGACGATGCCCTGGTTAGCATAGATAAAGTTAAACGGAACTACCAAAAGTAACTGGGATATAGTATACGTAAAGCCGCGTCAGTTGCCGAAGGAGCTGGACGCTCATACTTTCAGGGATTATTCATTGAGTATCTACGAACTTACCAAGGGGGTAACAAAGCGACTTTGGTTTACTTACCGACTGATACGAAAATAAAACAGAACGTACCTGTACTTCATATCTGCATGTGTAGTGCCCTTGTACTTTATCCATAACTATGTGTGTAAGGGGGGGGGGGAATTTAACGCATATCACATGTCTTGTGCACATGGTTGCTTCTTACTTTTGCACTACCTAGAACATTTATGGTATTTCATGTAGAAGTGGTAATAGAACACAGAAGAAACGCAGATCACGACGTCCTCATGTATACTATTACCATTACTGTATTACTCGAGCAGACAGTTCTACCAAATTTTGATACTGTATATTTCGTACACTTTCAAGTTAGGTTAGAGCTTTCTGTTTCTTTTAGCAAGTGAAGTGCTCCATTACTACTTGCAGATTGAGCTCAGGAGGTTTCAGTATAAATACAGTATGGTCGTATGGCATAAAAATTACAGAGCTTAAAACACGAACCAACTTCGTGCTAGGTGGCCACTAAAAAGCACCAATAGTATCTAACCGGACATATTTTTGAATTTAGTGACGGAGGGGGACAGAATTGTTTGAGTTAAAATTTTTTAGCCTACTTTCTTGGTATATTTTGTGTAATTTTTGTTGATTCAGGTTAGGTTAACTTTGTATCGGTTCGGCCTATGTTTAGCAGAAGGGGTCCAGCATTTTGGTAATTTCTGTTCACATTCGGTTAGTTTAGAGTAGGTTAGGTTAGTTTAGGCTAGCTTAGGTTAGTATATGTTAAATTAGTGTAGGGGTCCCGCATAATTTTCCAAAAAAAAAAAAAAAAATGATAGAATTTCGCTTATTTCTATAATATTAGGTAAGTTTAGATTAGTTCAGGTTAGCTTAGCTTAGTTTATGTTAGGTTAGGTTAGATTTGGTTATGTTATGTTGCGTCTAAGTACTTGCATCATTCATTTCTCCTGTAAATTTTGTGTTTTTTACGTGCTCCTGGACTCCTTGTACTAAACATACTTCATTGGTTCCCCAGTTTCAAAACTATCCCTCTAAGCGAGACAGGTCAGGAGTGCAAGGGGGCCCGAGCGGTAGCAAGGGGGTGCGTCTGTAAGGAGGAGGTGCGTCAGCGACGGGAGGTGTACGTATAAATGAGGATAGTGAAAGAGTACACTTACACATAGGCCTACAATACTTTCCCTACCACTCAAAATTCATTTCAGTATACTGTGCATTCGTAGTAATTACATTCACACACTCATTCCTACATAAATGATGTTTCACATCTATTTTACCTATAACTTTTCTATTTGGTAGAACTGTCTCCTCGAGTGAACACAAAATTATAATTGTCTCATGATTTATGTGTAAACACAGTGTCCGACCATGCCATAACAACTACAGTGGTCACTTAAAAGCACGAATTCTATCTAACCGAGTCAGAGCAGGAGCGCAGAAGTGGAGATGATGAGTATGCACATAAATGAAGATGATGGAAGAACCATTTATATGGTGTATAAACAAGTGCCTTGCTGTGTGGTACAAGCTTCGCGACACTTCTATAATCACTTTGAATAGTGCCTTAACATAGTAGACTTTCCATTTCGAATTTCTACCTTATGCATGTAAGAGATAAGATCCCGATGTGTTTTCATTGCTTATACAAGCCTATCGAGAAATCAAGTAACATATTTCTGTAGGTTTTACAAATGTATGCCCCATAAAATGGAATAGCACCCAAAGTTTTGATCCATTTGTTTCAGATGCAACGTTCCTTTCATTCGTTTCCGCTCGTCATTTCTGTTTTCCCTCCGTTACTGCAGCATACACATCATAGATTAGTTAGTAAGTCAGTGGGT
This sequence comes from Thermobia domestica, assembly GCF_964235325.1. Classification (NCBI taxonomy): domain Eukaryota; kingdom Metazoa; phylum Arthropoda; class Insecta; order Zygentoma; family Lepismatidae; genus Thermobia; species Thermobia domestica. The sequence goes on along the minus strand of NC_137457.1, from coordinate 297,261,640 downwards.
TTGAAACTCTGCCATATAATGCTCCAATCCAATACGCGAACACGTGTAGTCCAGCATTTGACTTCGCTTTTCTTCTTAATTAATCATCATACACTGATGATCGTTATTACCTTTCATTTCTTCGTAAATTTTGTGTTTCGGGGAGGCCGTCTCCAGCAATTAATCCCTTGTTCCTTCTGAACATGTCTTTCAATATATTTTATTAGATTTTACCTCTAAATTTGTAGAAATGTAGAGTTATGAGTGTGAATCCGTAAGAAGTCCTCTAACATATATAATTTTATGCGTTATCAATTTTTTTCCACAATCTTCATTTATGTTGATTTCCTCTGTCGCTAATGCATCTACTTCTTCCGTACGCATCTTCGCACGCTGTTCCAGCAGCGCTCTTGCTTTGATTCGCTTTTAGTCGCCACCAAGCACAAGTTGGTGTGTCTTTCTTTCATATCTGTTTTTTGCATATACATCCGCAAACGTATTTGTTCCATAAGGGAAATCCTCGTGAAGTGAATGTGCACCCATGAATGCAACTCTCCCATAAGGAACAACCTTAAGGGCACTATAAATGATTTTCGTGATGAAATAATTGCATATGATATGACGGGACGTCATCATTTCCAGTTCTCATGTTTGCGCACGCAGTTGGGCAATATGTACTTAGTTATTTGGGCATTTACCTGGATAATAGCAGTCCAAAACGTCTTAGGAAATCACTTAAAGCAAGAAGAATGCTTCTTTAATTTGACAGACTAGTCTTAACCAGGGGCCACGGTGGCTCAGTGGTAGAGCGTTCACCTCTGGTGCTTGGGGTCCCGGGTTCACACACTGCTCCCGCCAAGTGAACTTGTGGTGGACAAACATCATGTGTGTGGGTTTTATCGGGGTTCTCCCGCTTTCTTCATTCCACCATTTCATTCATTTCTCATAATCAGCTTCTCCTTTAGCCTAACCGGCATAACTTTGGGGCGTAAAGCTCAAAGGTTTCATTTCATTTCATTTCATTTTAGTCTTAATTAGCACCGACGGTAGTCTTTACTTGATTCAGGTCTACAATTGGAGTCCAACTGTAAATTTATTGCATATACGTCCACTCTTAGTTCCTTTAACAATCATTTATTATTATTATTATTATTATTATTATTATTATTATTATTATTATTATTATTATTATTATTATTAAGGATGTGCTGATATATCGATATCGGTGATAACGGCCACTTTTGGGGAGTATCGGTATCGGCAAATGGACATCGATACTTTTTCTGAGCTATTTTCAATTTATTTAATATTAACAGTGTCATTTATATTTCATCGGTTACTTTTAGACTTAAAGTTGATCTAAATTATTATGAATTGTACAGTCGAATTCTTTATGCACGTGTACGCCTTTGATTTGCACTACTCGTGCTCAACTGAAGTTTTTAGTCTCTCGATGCCTAGATAGTGGTGAAGAAAAGCCAAAGGTCCTCAGTCAGGGTCATGGGCGCCCGAAGAAAATTTTCTAGGGGGGGGGGATTCCATGGATGCTATATAACGTCTGGTATTTAATATACGTGGATTGCTATATTACGTATACATTTTCGTGAGCCAGGGGGGTCCCACCATGTCCTTCCCCTTCGGGCGCCCATGGTCACGATAGCACCCATAATTTGAATCCCAAACGAGACAGAGGTTCGATTCAGAAAAAAAAATGCTACGGAAGAAAGCCACAAAATGCTCACTTTGTCATTATTTTCTCCTACTGACTGGTTAAAAACAAAGTTAATAAATAGTTTTATCGTTTTCGACTTCGCTTAAATAATCCTGTTATTTTATTTTATGGTACACAGCATCACCTGGTTCAACACGCATAATTTTGTAAACAATAAAAATCTGTAACGGTAGTATCCGTTCGCATTATATGTATGTAATAGAGACTAGTAAATACAATGTAACTATCAAAGTACATTATCACACTAAATATCAATCACTGACTCTTAGAATTAAGTTGACACTATAAGTATTTGCTGCTTTTTAGTTCATTTTATGTGAGCTGGATTAAATTTAGAGGAAATGTATTTTTTTGTGTGGAACCTAATATGAAATTCTGCTTTTTGTCTTTGTATGTCAAATATTGGCCAATGTTGATCATTTCATTATTCTGAAAATTCGTGGTAATATATAAGAAATGTGTCCAAATATATCGGTATCGGGTATCGGTGAAAAAGTGGTATCGATACATCCCTATTTTTTTTTATTATTACGAGTAGCGTTACATTGTTGGTGTAGATTAATTTAAGGAGAGTTTGACTGTAACGATTCAACATTTTGGGGGAAAATTAAACTCAAATACAAAAAAAGTGCATCTTTACAAGTATATTCCCTCCAATTGTGCACTGATTCATAATATGCATGCAAACATATACCGTAGATTTATATACATACAACTGCTTAATACAAATGTTGACAAAACTATGATAAGGCAAGAGCATATCTTTTCCACCTTGGTAACTATATTTAATCTAATTTAATTTGAATATAGGAAAACAAATAGGGCTAGATATATTCCTGCAGACTCAGAGCATAAAAATGAAAATTTTATGAAAGTATGTACTATAAGCAGGGGTGTCATTTGGGGAGGGCAAGGGGAGCATGGTTTTTACTAAATTATGTACTAATATAGCAGTATAAAATGCGAACAGTTATGTCGGTGGATGTCCCTGGCAAAACCTGAAATGACGCCACTGGGAATAAGGTAAGATTATCACCTCCTATGTAATGCCTATAATTTAGAGATTGCAAGTATAAATCCATTACTATATTATAAATAGTTGTACTACTGACTATAGGCCGCTGTGGCTCAGTGGTAGAGCGTTCACCTCTGGTGCATGGGGTCCTTTGTTCGATCTCAATTCGCGCCAACTGAGCTTTGTGGTGGACAAACACCGTGTGCGTAGGTTTTCTCGGGATTCTTCTGTTTCCTCCTACTCATCATTCCACCATTTCATTCATTTCTCATCACCACTGTCTCCTTGAATCTAGCCGGCATAATTACGGAACGTAAAACTTAAAAGACTCGATTTCATTTAGTACTGACTATAAAAAGAAGCTCGACGTTTTAGTCAAAAACACGTGATCTGAGTCAAAATCATTTACTCGATCAAATTTCTATCAGCGAATATCTACTGAAACGTAATGAAATCGAGCCATTTCTGAAGTGATTGATCACGAGTGATGAAAAGAGGGTAACCAAGAACAAGTGAAAAGAAGGTCCACAGTTTGTGGCAAAGTCCACACTGACGCCGAGGATGGTTATGCTGTGCTTTCGGTGGAATTGGAAGAGCATCATGCATCATGAGCTTCTGCCACCGGGTAGAACGATAGGCTCGGACCTGTGCTGTCGATAATTAGCACGAATACACGTAGCAATTCAAAAGAAACGGCTGGAACTGGTTAACAGGTAAGATGTACACCACGCTGACAACGCCAAACCTCTTACATCTTTAAGGACTGGTCAGAAATGGAGGAAACTTGACAGAGGTTTTGATGCATCCATCGCATATCTCGGACCTGGAACCGCCAGACTCATATGCTTCGACTTCTGCAGAACTACTTAAATATTGTTAATTTAATTTCATAAGAGTCCTGGGGGAACCATATATGACTTTTTTTTTTTTTTTTTTTTTTTTTGTGCCAGAAAGCCCGTATATTCTAGGGCGATGGAAGTATAGGCTGGTACTAAAGTAAATATACACCCTTACATTGATCAAGTATAACATTCTAGCTTCTGGGTTTATTTGCTTCGGCTTTCCAAGGTTAAAGTATATAAAGGCTTTAAGAACAAATAATAAAGAAACTGATGAATAACAATAAGAAATGATATGAAATACAGTGAGCTGATCAGTATGGTACTGTGTACCTAGTTTTGGGCCATCCTGTATTGTATTGCCGGAAAAATGGCAGAAGCTCATCAAACAGAATGGTGGATATGTGGTTTAATAATATTACGTGTATTTTCAAATTACAGTAAGTGTATTCTCAATTTTGGCCTCCAAAGGCTCAGTACTTTTTAGACAACCTGATAGCTTTACGCAAGTCAATCGTTGCCACTTGTACTCGAATGCTAGCATTACACAAGAAACTAACAATTACAAACTAAACAGAATGAAATACAATAAAAAATAAACACACATTGGCGCTAAACATAATAAGTTAGCAAACTGTAAACGGAATCGTTATGGTCCATTACAAGTTATCTACTGTTAACTATTTATTAAAATTTTACTATTGTTGTTATTATTTTCAGAATTATGAGCTATGGATATCTTGAAGGCAGAAATAGCACGAAAGAGAAAGGAACTCGAGCAGACAAATATTCTTGTAAGTAAACTAGCAGTAATGCTGTTGCATGCTATCTCTGTTAAATATTTTTTTAAGAGTTATGACCTGTCTCATTCGTGTAGTTTACGTATAAATTTTCTTCTTGTAATACTATATATGATAGTTGATTTTGTAACTATATATTTATATCCACTGCTTATTTTTTCTGGAAGGAAAGGTACCGGTGCTCACCACAAATATGTTCTTACAACAATTTCCACACTTTTAACATATCCTCTGACATACCATTGTTCGTGGAGTGGATTCTGAGTTTAACGTCCCGTTCAGCAGCGAGGCTATATGAGACGTGGACCTACTGATTAACGTGGAATCCGAACCACATGAGCTCCCGCCGGGACATACCATTGTTCGTCTCTAGATCGCTTGCATCCCTGAGTTCAAGTATTTGATAGGGTTAAACTATATAAGTGGTCCTCCTATCCTGATGAGCATTAGCGCAGGAGTTACCCGAATAAACCGAGATGAATTAGAAGGTTCATCTGAGAGAACACCTTTTGTATTCACTGGAAGATATGCAGCTGTGGTCAAAATGCTTTAAAAAATATATTTGCGCGTACGTTGTTTTCCGGAAGATCACGAAGTGCTTCGCTTTTATTTAAGAGGAATTTTTAGCGATTGCGAAGACAAGGGTCAAAATATTTAGCAAGTGAAAGAAATTAACAGGTGCTTCAAACGGTTGATTGCATCTGGAAGCTTCATGAGCATGATAAATTTATAATTTATTATATTACAGAGTTCACTCTTTTGAATCAAATGCTTCAAAATATACGGAAAGTCATGGAAATGTACTATATTTCGTAGAAGAGTTAGGGATTTTTTTAAGTTGCCCATACAAGATATGACAAATGCCTCAAAGAATGAAATCAGATTCTAAAAGAGGTGCCTTCCATTTCAATTCAGGCAGAGCATGTACCATCACCATCTCAGATATTGTTGAAACTTTTTTTTTATAGCAACTAGACATGTTTTTAAGAGACCCATATTTTTTTGTTTTGTCGAAAAAAATTTTCCCGCCAAGTAATGGGCCATCAAAGACGGGGAGTGCAATTTATGAATTGTAGAAGACATGGAAAATGGTCAACTTCGGAGCCTCACCATTCGGCTATGGAGACAGGTAGAGTTATAATTCTTGTTGTGGTATGTACATAGGGATATAAATAAACTATATTTTATTATAGTTTGGTTTGCGCATGCGTATCTTTTTGTACATAAATTAACAAATGAACGTCAATTTATCTGAAAAGTCGAAGTTTGCGAATTTTTCTCGAGCACTTTCGGTTCGAATTTTAAAATTCTGTTTTCACGGTTGGTAAGACCTGGTTACCCGCTTTCCGAAAAAAAATTTGTATCGCTTCTATGTGCAACCGTTTTGTCGCAAAAAATTCGAGAAATTGTAAAATTTTCAAAAATCGCCATTTTTGGGCGCCATTTTCTCGAAAACACCACCTTTTAAAATTCTGAAATTTTGTCAGATGGTTCAACTTTGCATGAGTAATAAACACGCCAAATACCATATTCGACCAATGCTTCATGAATTAACTGCAGCCTTTTAAAGTTACCGAAGTTTCGTTAACTTTGACGTCACAGTTAGCAACACTGGGAACAATAAAAGTGCAATGATTTGATGATGTTTGTGGTTCACATTCATTAAATGAAGAATAAAAGGTTTTCTTGACTTTTTTTTTTTATTATTATTTTGATCAAGAAGGCTCTGAAGTAGTAAAATGAGCCTCCCCCTACTCCGTTTTCTTAAACGGAAATAATCTAAGGCGGAAATTGCGATTACGAAACATACAAATTTTAAGTTTACTTGAAATGACCATCCAATAAATTCTGATGATCTACTAAAAGCCTAAACTATTACCTCAGTGATGATTTGGAATGCTCCAGACAGTCTCAATTAAGTGCGATGTCATTACAGTGATCGAAAAAAGACAAAAAGTTTAAAAAATCGAAACGTTTTCTTACGCGTTCCAAAGAAATTTACTTATTTTTTAAACAGAACAATCCCACCATAAGAATGGGTCACTCGGAATTTTACAGAAATTGACTAAAGTGTGTCAGTCCGTAACCTGAGAGGGAAGTGTGTGTGTGTGTGTGTGTGTGTTGTGCAAATTTTAAGTTAGCTGCTACTGCGTTGCTACATATCAAAGGTGCAGCCTGTATTGAAGCTGTCATGAGTGACCTATTTCCGTTAGTACTATGATCCGTAGAAAATGACAACTGTCTTCTTCAAGAATGTGGTGAATGTCCTGGAGAGGAAGGAATAAGCGTGGAGTCTTTAATTATTGATCCTGATGAAAATGAAAGTGTTATGTATGTCATATGGGAAAATAATAATCTCGTTAAAAAACTGCCACTTTCTGTTTTCGTATCATACATTGCTGGTTTAACTGTAAGAATTGTAATTCGTGACTACATCAAGAAAATCCAAAGAGAATTAATTGCTACCGAAAAGCAACGTATAAAATTTCAAGATACAAATTATATTTTACTTCATGTGAAATTCGCTGAAAACTGGACTGTTATTCTGCAAAGTGAAATTCGGAGTTATCACTGGAATATGAAACAACTGACAGTTTTGTTGTAATAAACGACGATAAAACACACGATTCGGGTCATGCACTCATAGCCACAGACAAGATTCTAAAAGTACTCGAAGAAAAGCGAAAATATATTTTATAGAAAAAGGTTTGAATACGAGAAAATAAGTGTCTACAATTTCCCAAACCATGTCAGAGATTTGTGATGGTGCTGCATCCCACTTTAAAAATCGCTTTCAGATGTTCGAGATGCAGACAGGTCCGATAAAGCAGTGATTTTGCAGTGAAACCGGCCATGCAAGGGTTTCTGCGACGGTATTGAGAGGGGGGGGGGGGAGGTGTAAAGAATGTGGCAACGCGGCATAACCTTAGGCAAAAACAGATACACAGTATTAAAACCGCAGAAGAAAAAAAATGAAATGAAATCTTTAAGTTTTATATCCCACGATTATGCCGGTTAGGCTAAAGAAGACGGTGATTATGAGAAATGAATGAAATGGTGGAATGCAGAAAGTGGGAGGAAACGGGATAACCCCGAGAAAACCCACGAGCACGGTGTTTGTCCACCACAAAGCTCACACGGCGCGATCTGAGATCGAACCAGGGACCCCAAGCACCGTAGGTGAACGCTCTACCACTGAGCCACCGCGCCCCCACTAAAACCGCAGAAGAATTCGTGAGTATAGTGCAAGTACAAACTCCGGGTATTACTCTCATTTTGTCGCCTGGAACTGAATTCGACGACTTCTGAAAGAAAAAAAAGGGAAAGTATGCGACCGGTAACTGGTATTCAACGAAGTCATCTTTGGCTTTCGGAAAATGGCGAAGTTTTTATGGCAGTAACGGGTCACCATGAACTAACTTCATGCTTCCCCCAAAATCGAACTTCTGCAATTCAAAGTGTAGATTTAAGAAATCTGCAGAAAGGAACTTTTGTTACATACATATATGTATGATAACCAGTGGTGCGTAGCAGAAATATTATGAATAAGTCATGAATTACGTGAAGTTGAAGTGCTGTTTATGCTTCCACATGGACCTTCAGCATTTATGACTATCGACAATGTGCTACGCAGGGGCGGATCCAGGACGGAGGGGGTTAGAGCTACTTAGAGCTACTTTTAAGAGCTCCAAACTCTGAGATCGGTTTTATTTATATATAAAATAAAAAAGTTTCTTCCCCCTAGATTTACTCCTGAACGAGCTGTGAGTGAGCCAACACCTATTGGAGCACCTGCACGGTTACATGCTATTAGCGAAGAAGATACCAACCAAGCAAATGATTGGTCCATGTAAAAAATAAAAAAAATCAGTGAAATTTTGTTTCCGAAGACCATCTTAAGTAAGTGAACTTGAAATTTGTGCGCGTAATCGTAATTTCCACCTCAGATTATTTCGGTTTAAGAAAACGGAGGAGTAGGGGGAGGCTCATTTTACTATTTCAGAGAGCCTTCTTGATCAAAAATAATGAAAAAAGTCAAGAAAACCTTTTATTCTTCATTTAATGAATGTGAACCACAAACATCATCAAATCATTGCACTTTTATTGTTCCCAGTGTTGCTAACTGTGACATCAAAGTTAACGAAACTTCGGTAACTTTAAAAGGCTGTAGTTAATTCATGAAGCATTGGTCGAGAATGGTATTTGGTGTGTTAATTATTCATGTAAAGTTGAACCATTTGACAAAATTTCAGAATTTTAAAAGGTGGTGTTTTCGAGAAAATGGCGCCCAAAAATGGCGATTTTTGAAAATTTTACAATTTCTCGAATTTTTTGCGACAAAACGGTTGCACAAAGAAGCGATACAATTTTTTTTTTTTTTTCGGAAAGTGGGTAGCTAGGACTTACCAACCGTGAAAACAGAATTTTAAAATTCGAACCGAAAGTGCTCGAGAAAAATTCGCAAACTTCGACTTTTCAGATAAATTGACGTTCATTTGTTAATTTATGTACAAAAAGATACGCATGCGTAAACTAAACTATAATAAAATATAGTTTATTTATATCCCTATGTACATACCACAACAAGAATTATAACTCTACCTGTCTCCATAGCCGAATGGTGAGGCTCCGAAGTTGACCATTTTCCATGTCTTCTACAATTCATAAATTGCACTCCCCGTCTTTGATGGCCCATTACTTGGCGGGAAAATTTTTTTCGACAAAACAAAAAAATATGGGTCTCTTAAAAACATGTCTAGTTGCTATAAAAAAAGTTTCAACAATATCTGAGATGGTGATGGTACAATTTTGTATTTTTTTTTTTTTTTTTTTTTTTTTTTTTTTTGCCTTAGTTGAAATGGAAGGCACCAAGAATGAAATGTTTTTTTTTTGTTAGTTTTAGTTTAGTGCCCCTTTCAGTAGCGAGGTTACATGAAACATGGACCTACAGTTTAACATAGAATCCGAACCACATGTGCACCCACTGGGAATCGAACCCGAGTCTACCACGCCAAAGGGGCAAACGCTAATCGCTTAGCCGCGAAGGAGCTCAAGAATGAGATAAGATAAGGGCTGAAGAAAGAAAATTATCTTTTAAAAATAGAGGCTTGAGGAGAAGACTTCAAGCTTTGAAAGAAGAACACTTTAATTTTAAAAAATTCAAATGTTACAGTAGAAAAAAAAAAGTTAGGTTTGTTGGATGTTAGGTAATCAAAACGATAGACTAAATTATGGTATTTGTTAACTTATGAACCTGTCATCGGGACATCCGAACCAAACCTAGTCCATTCGATAAACATAAAAAGATATGTTCATGCACAAAAAATTAAGTGCCATGGACAACGGAGTAAGTCCTTGTGGCCCATTAACCCTGTTAGTATAAAGAAAATCGTAGACTCGCAGTGAAATAGCTATTGCATCAACGCTGTTCATTGGAAAGTTATGGTTTATTGTTCATTCTCTTCAGCATGAAACAAGCTTTCCAGAGGTACTATGTATTGGGGACCATAAGGTACATGACCCGGGAAAATTGGGAGAAAGTCGGGAAATTTCCCTCCAGAAATCTCTTCCATTAACTTTGGAGCCTTCTGGAGTGGCCTCGGGTAAAACCACACAATCCAAATGTATTTCAAAAAATACTATAGGAGATAAGAAATAGTTTTGTGTTGATAAACTGAATAGGTATGAGGAGAAAGCGTGTATTGGTATACACGTTTTTCCCTCATATCTATTTGGTCTATCAATACAAAACTTGGTATACTCATTTCGTATTCCCCATAGTGTTTTTCGAGGTACGTTTGGAATGTGTGCTTTTACCCGGGGCCACTCCAGAGAGGTCCAAAGTTGATGGGAGAAAATTTTCCCGACTTTCTTCCAACTTTCCCTGTTCATGTACGTTATGGGACCCAATACATAGTACCCCTAGAAAGCTTGTTTCATGTTGAAGAGAATGAACTATAAACCATGACTTTCCAATGAACAGTGTTGATGAAATAGCCATTTCACTGCGAGTCTACGATTTTCATTGTACTAATAGGGTTGTTGGTCCCCAGGGACTTACTCCGTTGTCCATGACACCTAACTTTTTGTGCATGAACATATCTTTGTTATTAACAAAAAATTGGCTACTTACCAATGATTCCTGGTAACTGGCCATTTTTTTGTTAATTTTGAATATCCCTCCATGCGCCCATGTAATTATATATCTTTGTTATGTTTATCAAATGGACTGTAATAAATGTTTTGGCTAAAAATGGCTTTCATATGGTTTTTAATAAATTTTTGTTGGCCATACTGGATTCAAGGTAATTTTCAAAAATAATAATAATAATTTCGTAGTCCGCTAGTGATAATGCATCTTAATATAGTACCAAATTTAGTTTTTGTAGGACCAGCGGTTTTGGAAATGACTTCTGAGTATCCATATCGGATTCAAAATGCTGACTTTCTATTTCCGTAAGCTGTTACTGATAACGTACTTTTATTTTGCCTAATTTCATGTGTGTAACACCAGTGGTTTGCAAAATGTCTTTCGAATGACGACCATTGGATTTAACATAGCATTTTTTGCGGCATTTGGCTCAAATAATTGTATTGTTCACACGCGGAATTGTACACACGCGTGCATAATTTTTACTCAGTTGGTCACCTGGAAGTGGGTGAAATTTTAGTTGCAAAATTTGATTGCAATTTCGGAACACTGATGCTACTAAAATTATTTTAAAATAATAAATTTTCGAAAAATAATGTTTGAAGCACACTTCATATTGTGCTAACTTTAGAATATTTTCTGCGAAGTTCGTGTATTGATTCCTTTTTTAAGTCAATAATTGTGTTGAAGAAAAATGAATTCTATTTCAAAACGTAATATCTTCGCAGTCAAGAGTCCAAAATAAATTAAACTAAAACCACATGAAAGGGTATAGGTTATTTTCATATGACAGCTGCTAGATAAGAGCGTCAGTGAGAGGCAGGAGGGCACCCGCCCTCACCCCCCACCCTGAGTTTCAAATTCTGGGGGCAGTAAGGCAGATTTAGAAACCTTTCGATAAGTAAAGTCCAACAGTACAAGTTTGAGGTCCTTACACCGGATAAATACGGAGGAAATACAGATCATCAAAACTGAAAACTTGCTTACGCCAAAGTTCCAGAATTTTAAGCAGGAACGAAACACGAAAGTAGAACCATCTTTGGAATCCTTGGGGAAAATATACAAAAGAGCAATGTAGGCCTATAGCTCCTTGTGGCCAATGGAAATGGATTATAACTAATCAAAATCCGTATTTATTAGGTGTAAGTACTTCAAATTTGTTCTGTTGGGCTTTGCTCAGCAGAAGGTTCCTAAATCTATATTACTGCCCCGAAAATCTGAAATTCAGGACAGGGGCGAATGAAATTTAAACGGACGCCCTTCTCTAGTGGGAATCATATAAAACTCTAGATTGCACCTTGTGCGTAGTTTTTCTTTCTTTCATTTCGGATTCGTGGTTGCGAATATACGACGTTTTCCGTCCGTGTATTCTTCTTGACACACATTGCATTTATTTAACGTATGACTATGGCACTCGGAGCTTGACTTGTTAATCTTTCCCACGCTGCAGCGTACACAATATTATGTTAATATCTTAAATTTATGAGCAGGGAGGGGAAAATTAGCCTTCGTGTTCCCCCCGTTCCAGAAACGCCCTTGTCTAGCGGTTGTCCTATGAAACTCTATTCCACGTCACATCCTTTCACGTGGTTTTTGTATAATTTATTTCGGACTCTTGACTACAAAGATACTATGTTTGCTAAGTAAAAATGAATATTTTTGAAAATGGACTTGGATCCTTTGTGCTCTGAACACCCCATATCTAAAAATATTAAAAAGAAAAATTAAGTTGGACTCAAAATTTGTCCTGCAACCTAAGTTTGTTCGAAAAGCCTAAAATTATGTAGTTTGTTTGGTTTGATTGATTACAGTTTTGCGTCAGTAGCAAGGCTATATGAGATAGGGCTTATTGTTTAAAGTGGGGCGTGGGACACCCGGGTTCGATTCCGTGTGGCAGCTCATTTAGTTCGGATTAAATGTTAATTAGTAGGTCTCGTTTCAATAACCCCCTTGCTGAAAAGTACGTTAAACTCAAAATCAACTCATTTAAATTGGGATCCGAACCACTAATTTTGAAATTTTACGTTGGATCGCAGTCAAAATCTATACAACAAATTACGGGCGTCGCGTGCCTCTACTCTCAAAGCTTAATGTTAAAAGACCGAAAATAGACTGACGAACAAATGTAGATCAAGTCATCCCAGGAGCCTCACTGACGTTCGGTAATGTTGTGACAATAAGTATCAGGCTTTGTTTATTTTCTGAATACAACACAAAAACTTGTTTCCAAAATAAGTCTTTTATTTCTTTTTTAATATCATTTTTACAAGTAGTTCAACCTTCGACTACGACGTGTTCTCGGAAGTTAACTGACAAGCATTTAAACAATACAGTAAACGTTGAAAACAAGGGAAAAAAAGAGAATTAAATTGTAGATCGTCATATTGACCTGCTGTAACCACGAGAAATCAAAACATTCATACGGGAAGAAAACAGCCTTCTGAATGAGAAGCACTCTTTGACAATTTTCTTTCTTTCTCTCTCTCTCTCTCTCTCTTTTTTTTTTTTTTATACAAAAGTGAAATAAAAATAAATATATGTTTAAAACAAGCCTTAAAATACATATGTTTAAAACAAGCCTTAAAATACATATGTTTGAAACAAAATGTTTAAACAAAACAACCCTGGTTCCCGGTATTGGAAATCTCGTAATATAAATCAATATTTTTTTAAGCCTTTGGCGTGGGAGACCCGGGTTCGATTCCCGGCGGGAGCTCATGTGGTTCGGATTCCACGTTAATCAGTAGGTCCACGTCTCATATAGCCTCGCTGCTGAACGGGACGATAAACAAAATCAACTCAACTCAACTCAATATTTTTTTTAAGAAGAAATGAATAAGTTGAGGTCCTTCAAATCTGGAGGCCTGTAGCCGACCTGATATCATATACGTACTTATTATGGTACCACGCAAGTCAGTGCCTGAACTCTTGACACCAGTGCTTCTTTTATTTATTTATTTTTTTATTTTATTTATTTTTTTTTTTCACAATTCTTAATTCAAGTAACACCAGTTATAAAATACAGGATCAATACTGAATATTTCCTACCGTGGATGAATACAAGTTTGTGTACACACAGTCAACTTGCGCTAACTGTTCGATTGCATAAATAAATAAATAAATTACAGTAGCTGAACCTGCGCTCTCTACACAGCGCATCATTCACATATGAGCATGAATCTCTCTGTCATTCCTCACATCTGTACATGTTCCTTTATAGACACAACTGAAAGATGTCTTGATAAAAAATGGCAACGGGGATCATACAGGGAAGATTTTTTTCGGTTAATTTTTCAATATTTCGCACCGTTTGCAAAATTTGAACCTACTTCCGGTTGAAGTTTTTAATTCCTGTATGACCAGTGTTTTTGCTTTTTGCATGCAGTATGTAATAAGCACATACATTACACATACAATTAATTATAATGTCAGTGATGTATGGTGTTCATTGGGCACACTCCAAATAATAAACATTCATCTTAGATTGGAGAAATGATTATCCTTCGTTTTCATTATCATTTGCCCATGAGAAAAACGCCTGAGAGATATACAAACCCTGTATAGAACTATGTGGTATCTATAACTCGTAGGAGATTATGCTTTTTTAAAATTTCAACACTTCCAGTGTACCCTTAAAAAAATGTAATAAAGAAATAATGGCCATGTTTTTTAAATATTCAATTAGAACTAAACAATCTACACAAAATTTGAATCGACCGGTGAAAATTACACATTTCTAGCACTTGTGATTTTCGAGATCACATTGTAGAAAGGATTAGAGACAAACATATAAACCTAGTATTTTAATGTATAGATAGTTGGAATGACTCAGCTTGAAGTATCCTTGAATGCGATGTGAAACACTTACACTTTATTATTAGTTGCATTTTGAAATTTCTTCCTTTCTCGCCGTACAAAAGGATAATACCTCGAAACTAAATGTCATTTTTTTTTTTCATTTAAGGGTGCTTCAGGAGAAATCGTTCCAGCTATGTAATATATATCCACTTTTGTCTCTGAGCAAATTAAGTACATGTTTTAAAATATAGTCATTTGAAACAAATAACGGTAAAATATTGTATATTGTTGATTCAAGCCAATATTCAGAAGTCTCTCAACCCGTCATTACATCGGGTATTTTAATAAGATCATGATGCGTTATAATGTAGTCTTTGATTACAATAATTGTTCTTCTTTTACAGTGTCCTAGTAAAAAATTTTTCAAGCGAGCAGATTTGGTTGCTAGACACGAAGAGGAATATTTAAAGAAATATGGGGATAGTAAAGATAACTCCCGGACTGAAGCTAATAAATCAGCGGGTGGTAAGTATATCTAAACAATATGTTCGTCTTTTAAATTTTACATAGGAGTATCCATATATTTTCTGAAAGTAGTACAAGACTCAAAAAGAAATGAAGTTGGGATCATGGAAGAGACACAATAGTAAGAACTTTTCAAGTAATCTGCACTTGTCATAGACGACTATCAGATTATTAAACTGATACCGGTTTAAACCGACACACAGTAATAATATTATTATTACTGTATAATAATAATATTATTTATTACTGGTGTGTCACAGTTTCAGTTTAATAATCTTGCCGTCTCAGACAAGTGCAGATTATTTGAAGTTCTTCTCAAAAAAAGAAAAAAAACTTCCTGATCATATGGCAGGTGTCTAGTATTACTGATTTTTGTAGGTTTGTTGGAACATAGTGTTTCGCGCGGGCGTCTCTGACAAGGGGGACGCGTCGCCCCCAATATTTTGAAGTACAAAATATTCAATATTTTATTCTAATTTAATTTATTTACTAACGAACGACAGAATAACATATAAATAATAGTAGTTAGATTTGTGTGGAATATAATTTTTAGGCTGTGAAATGATTGTAACAGAGTTCTTGATATATCTCAGGGAGTTCGTGAAGGTAAACAGAAAGGTAACAAATGGTATGGAAGATAATACACAGGTGGGCTAGGTAGTACCATTTATGTCCCCCCAAATTTTACATGCCAGAGACGCCAGTGGTTTTGCGTTTATCTGTTCCAGTTGCGTCACAGTACTTTTAGGAAAAATAGCTGTAACTGAGATAATGATCGCTCGTACTGTAACTTTCTGACATTCCCATAACCTTGATTTCGTCTACCAGGTCTTTATACATTGCATTTGCTTATTTTCGTACTAAATGTACGTACGTTATGAGGCATTGTCATTGCTACATCTATGAGAGTTACTTCTTGATCCATTTTATTAATAATAGTGATGTCGGTTCTGTTTGGAGGTACCGTTACATCATTTTTGATTTCTCGATTCGAGTAGAGTTTATATTTATCGTTTTCAAGTACTGACCTTGGCTGGTATTTGTAGTATGGCTTGGTATCGGTGATTAATTCCATGTTATGTACCAAAACTGGTGAATGGTTTATGCAGCATTGTGATGTCTTTTCAAATAGTTTGTGAGAGCCATTATACGGCATGAACCTGTAATGTGTTTTTGATTGTTTCTGATGTGTCTGCGCATTTTCTGCACATCTCATCCACTTTTTGTTGTTTCAATATATATTTACAGTAATTTCGGGTTGGTATAACTCGGTCATGAATAGTCATAATCAATCCTATTGTTTCGGAAGAGTGTCAAGTTTTCTTGAGCCAGATATTTGATTGCCGTTTATCTGTGTTGTTGTCCTCTATGGGATTCTTAAAGATTCCTTGGAGTTCGTTTGCTTTCGATTTGCTATGCTTTTGTTAATCTGATTCATAGTTTGTAGTTTACTCTGTGATCGCTAGATGGAGTGGTGTAGCTTTTGTGGTTGCATTACATATTACATGAAATAGATGGTTGGTTTCTTTTCTATTTGTGAAATATTGGTGGCGAGGGTCTTCAATCGGTTTTTGGTGGTGTTTTGGTATATCTGCGATTCCAATGCCATGTTCTTCTATTGGTAGTGTCACTCGTTCTGTTGCAGCTTTTAGATGTTTCATTCAGAATTATGTTATTAAGGTCCGGATCATTCGTGTTCATTTAACTAAATTATTTAATTAAGCCAAATGAATATGTAATGGGGAGAACTGCGAATGTGTTGATAGCTTTAACTTTGTTAGTATTAGTATAAGCCGAGTTCTGAGTATCGCCTTAATTCTCGACTGGAAACCTTTCTGCAATGTGCGTTTCATTGTGTGTTGTGTTGTGTACAATGCCTCGAAGCTGCATTATTCTTTGGTATTTGTAGTGTTCTCCGTCTTTAAAATCTTCAATTTTGTGGTGTTTATCAATTGGAAATATTTCGGTGTTTGTTTGTTTTCCCTCTTTGCACATGTGGTTATATTATTATTATTATTATTATTATTATTATTATTATTATTATTATTATTATTATTATTATTATTATTATTATTATTATTATTACATTAAAAATGTTACGAAAGTTGAGAGATTTTCAAAAAACCTAAATAGTAGTACTATATTATTGCATGAATGTTTGGAAAACATAGTGAGTTCAAATGTTAAAAAAAAAAAAGCAGCCCAAACAAAGAATTTACAAGACTCCCTAGATAATCAAAGAGTTAAAGGCATTAATTACCGAGAAACCAAAATATTTTGTAAAATTTAAGAAAACTGGTAATCCTGTCATGTATCAATAATTCTCTACTTCAAGGAAAAATATGGAAAAGATGTACAATGAGCTAAAAGAGAAGTTATTTTGCAGATTTGGAAAATAATATTTATAAATAGCAAATTGTACTTTTGGAACAATTTTAACCCTCCATAGGCCGCGTGATCAATTGTAACATCAAAGCACGCGCGCGGAGTCGTACTCCGCAAAATTTATTTATTTTATTTTAATGTGTATTTTGTTTTGAAGTGATATTATATTGTTTAATATTTTCTTTGCAATGTTTTTGACAATTGCCCACGTATATTTTACAGCACAAACTCCTTTAACAGTTCTAAGAAAACTAAAATTGCGGAGTGTGACTCCGCGGCGCGTGCTACGGCGGGTTAAGAAATCGCAAGAGAAACAGCACCAAATTTGATTGTATGCAAAGAAACCAATGTTAAAGGGGAAAGACATATTGCTGAAGTTTTTGAAGATGTATTTTATAATAGTTTTAGAGTTAAAACTTTGGAAGAAGCAGTAGTTAATATCCTCAACAGCAATAACATAACATTTCAGTTGTACAGATAAATAAAGGTTATTGAAATAATAAGCAAGTTTCGATCTATAGCATCTTTAGGACTTTCCTAATTACATAATTAAAGCATGCTCGAAAGAAATAGCTCCAGTATCAACAAACTATTTAACAAAATGAAAATGAAATGAAATTTTTGAGTTTTACGTCCCACGATTATGCCGGTTAGGCTAAAGGAGACGGTGATGATGAGAGATGAATGAAATGGTGGAATGAAGAAAGTGGGAGGAAACGGGAGAACCCCGAGAAAACCCACGCACACGGTGTTCGTCCACCACAAATTTCACTTGGCAGGAGCAGGGTTTGAACTCGGGACCCCAAACACCAGAGGTGAACGCTCTACCACTGAGCCACCGCCACCGCGGTTTTATTAGAATGTTATGTTTTAAGTTAGGTTTTAATTATTATTTCAATTCGTCAGACTACCGGAAAAAGTATTTTAAACTTGAACCATTAGAAAATAGGAGGAAATTGCTAGACTCGAATTTTATGGAAAAGTTATTTGATAGCCGGTGTTATGCGGACTGAATTTTAAAAAAAATGTTCAATTAAAAGTCCCAAAATATGGTACAAATATGGTATTTGTTTAAACCAATGACAGGAAACATGTTTTAATTACAAGGCTTTTAGCTAACTATAATAATTGTATATATTACAATTATATTTGATTTTTATTTCTTAATGTGTTTTAGGAATTAACACTGACTATATTGTCAGAGCCTATATTCTGTCAAAAAGCTTTTATTTTCTAACAAGAGGTCTCCAGGGGAGAATCGAAAGTTTGAAACTGCAAAGATTACTCAGAAAATTAGAATTTTAGTAAACGAGATGATTGTTATGTTTCTGAACGTGTTAGCATAGACGGTCTTCTTATTTTTTCAATAAAAATGCTGAAGTTTGTTTTTATGACCTCTAGATGGTGCTGAAGATGATGATTCAGAGTGCTCAGCTTTGCCTCGTAGAGAGGTGATAAAACGACTACGAGAAAGAGGAGAGCCGATTCTTCTGTTCGGAGAAACAGATCTTGAAGCCTTCAAAAGACTTCGCAGGCTTGAAATTTTAGAACCAGAAGTGAACAAGGTAAAGCATTACTAATATTTTATGCTGTACTATAAATAACTAAAATATTACATAGATCTTTGTAAGGCTATAGGTTATTCATTATTTCAGTTTCTGTCAGTTCCCCCAAACTGAACTTCTCATCTTATCAAAAAAATGAAGTGACCGAACTAAGTTAGGAGGGAAGAGTAAACCTTTTCCAGTTGGTCTCACCGGTTGGATCAATCCACCATGCCAGAAGTTACGTTCAAGCGATAATTGTAGTGGGGTTTTGCGGGCTTTGTATCCATCTTTATGACCAAATTGTAGGGCTGAAAAGTTTCCAAATTTATTGGGTGCAGTCTGTTGTACAGATCTTTTGTCGAAACCATAAAAATCTATATACTATAATTATATATTTGCGGCCAGTTCCTTTCGACAATGATATCTCGGAAACTACAAGCTCAACAAACGTGCCGTTTTCGCTGGTTGATCCCAAATTTTCTGTAGATTTGCCAGTTTTCATTCAAACTTTAAGAAAGGATGTTCTTTTTTTGTTCAATATTTTAGGTGTCGTTTTGAGTTCATAAGATTAACATTATCGCTAGGGCGTTCCGAAGATTGATATCCTTGTGTTTGTCAACCAGTAGGAGAGCTACGCATAGCGGTTTGACGTGCATTGCAAGGTTCTGCTTTAATGCAGCCATGTGCAACAGCCGGCCCTCGGGCCGCCCCTGACCTACTAAACCCTTTAATCTGGCCCGCCTGACTCGTTATTGAAAATGAATTTTTTACGTAATCCCTTAAACTGAGCAGAAAATTTTTCTTGCATAACTGATGTCCGTCTTGAATATATCCCCCGCGCTGGAATGTCTATAGCTCAGTCATTTTAGGTTTGAACCTTCCGAAAAATAGTCTCAAGCTGACAATTGGCAGATTTGTTATATTGGATGTCTGAACAACATATCTAAAGTCCCGTAATCTACCGTGGTCGCTTCCTGGAATTCCAGGTGGTTAAAGTCTGGAGTACCCACAAAGCTAAAATAGGTCTCAAATGAAAGGTAAATAATAGGGTTTCAGTTCAAGCTTTTTTTAATTTTTTATTTTTTATTTATTTATTTATTTATTTATTTATTTATTTCGTAAAATCCAGGGCCGCACGAAACGATTGAATCCCTTAAAAGTCAAAATGTTAAGAACTCGCTTTTCCATTGATTGGTTATGGACGTTTTAATATCGTAAAACTACACGAATAAAAAAAGTTTCAGCAAACTTTCATCTTTCCATCGGTATCTTTGTAGTGCATGTACGACTAATAGTTAAGGAGCTACGTGCATTTAAGTGACACGCGCTGCAATATTGCCCAGCATTCACGCGACCATTATTTGAGCACCTGTAGACCAGATACTTTACATAATAACATTACAAATAATTGTGTGAAGCTGAAAATTGGTACATTTGTTCTATTTGATGTCCTGAACGACATATCAGCAGTCCTCCAAACTCCCTTGGTCGCTTCATGAAATTCCAGGTGGCTGAACTGCTGGAACGCTGAAGGACGTAAGGAATCGTTGGAATCGCTCTTAAATTTATAAAATATTTTAGTTTGACATTACTTATCACATCTCCAAATTTGCCCCGCAATTTTTGCCACATCAATATATTAAAATGTTATGTTTATATGTTTGTCTGTTCACTTCCTTTGTTAGTCTTTCACTTGTGTCTGTAAAGGGACATGTGTGGATATAGTGAGAAAGTTTAAAGGAGATTCATGCTTCTATTAGAATGATAGCGCAGGTTCAGCTACTACTCCTACTTACTACTATTAATAATAATAATAGAAAACACGCCATCCTAATTCCTTAGTTGTAGTAATACTAAAAATTATAGTCTGCTTTGTTGTTCTTTTCAAGGGTTTGCGTAACGATTTCCAAGAAGCCATGGACAAGGTTGACCAAGCTTTTCTGGATGAAATTTTGAAGTCTCAAACTCAGGATGAAAATGGGAAACCCTCGAACGATGTAAAAGTATTGGACGATGCCATTACATATGAAGAAATCCAAAAAATGGCGGCGAATCTCGGGAAGGGTGAAAGAGAATCGGATATGAATATTATTATGCAGTTCCTGAAGGTAATTCACATCCACTTAGCTTCACTTTTCCTTAGTTTATTCATTAGAATGTTATACTTCATCAATGCAGGGGTGTATACATACTTTTGGGCCACCCTGTATATCATCTTTCTCTCCTCAGCCATGGGTTGGTGGGTAACATGGAAATTTTAACTTTTCTCTCCCTTAAGAGAGTGGTTTTATACTTTGATAAGTTTTCTTCTTCGTAACTGCATCTAGACACAATAATATATACACTAAAATGTTTGACCCCTCAATCCCACCTCCTTCTTGAGTCGAAATCAAACAAGCTGCTTCGTACGCGATTAGATAAAATCCGATGACAGGCAAATACTTATTGTATTTATTAGAATAAAATAGATATAGAAGACGAATGCTAGCAGTCAGAGTTGAAGCCATACAAAGTACGTTTTGAGTGGTTAAAAGTTCACCTACAATACTGTCACTACAACAGTTTTAATGAACCATCTTTTTCTGTATAGAGTAAAAAAGCTGCTGAACAAACCACATTGTGAAGTTGCCTCCAACTAATAGGTAACGTAAAACTATATGCAGATTGAATTGTTTCTTCTGTGTTAATGATTTGTTCAGTAATTTTAAGTTTTCTTTCTACACTGATGAAGAGAAAGATGGTTCGATGAAACTGTTGTCGTTGTCTACAGTATTATGATTCCTAAGGTGAGTTTTTACTATTTAATGTGCGTATCCTTAAGCTACTGTTTTGATTGTCAAACAATAGTAAATTAACATCGATAGAGCATAGTTGTTGAACCATTTTTTGTAGTCATTTAAAATAAACCATATAGTGTCAGGTACTAAAGCAGGATTTGTTTGCTACAGAAAGAGTTATTCGTAGATAATCTTTAGAATAGTGTTCTGTTAGCTTCTTCCAATCAGTACAAATTATTAAAAAAGATAGCTCTCTGCAGTATTTTTTAGCGTATTAACACATTTATTGTTATCGTTCTCGTGTAGGTAAATGGTTAGTGTATGTGTTTGGTGTGTGTGATTACATTTTCGATTCTGCGGTTGGGGCAAGAATTTTCGATTTTAATCTATCGTCATGAGATAGTTTGAGAGCTGTCTGAATAACGTTAGTGAACTCAAGTCTAGAACCCAGACTAATAGCGATGTGCTGACCACACATTACCCAGTAAAGACCATTATTAGTGTTACAGCCCACTAAGATGGCTGATATATATATATATATATATATATATATATATAATTATTATTTCTTAGTAAAATTTTACTTTAGAACTTATTAGTAATGAAACAAATGGTATACCGCTCGAAAAGAAAGCCAAGTCTGGGCCTGCACTAGCTTCTAATCTGATTTTCACGAAGCTTTGCACCCCTTATAAACAATGCAGACTGCAGTGTAGAAATGTTGCCAACTAATTAAACAAAAAAATGTTATATGCAATTTTGTGCTAAGAAATGGATAAACAAACTGAAGGGGGGAAACAATGAGATTAAAAACAAAATGGCATGGGCTTGTGATAGGAGAATCAGGAACCATTTTCTCTTGTTTGTAGTGGCGTACGCACTGCTCTCCTGAATCTTTGAACTACTATGTAAACGCATACACGCACCAGGAGGAAGAAGGGCAGAACGCTTAATTTCTTCTACCATTGTAAATTACAACTAAAACTTACTATCCCCACTCCTAACGTTTCCTCTAGCTGAGAATCTGCCTAAAATGTTAGGATTCAGAGCCACTATTACATGATGACTTAGTGTTCCTACTAGCAGATCTATGGTTGGATGGATGGATTAAAGTTTATCGCCCCCTTCAACAATAAGGTTCTATGAGATTTGGACCTACAGCCGAACGAGTGATTCGAACTACATGAATTTCCTTCGGAAATCGAACGCGGGTCTCCCGCCCGACGACGAGTGCGCGGATCATATAGCAACAAAGGAGTTAATTATCAGATTTAGAAACATGTGCAGTTGTACTCACGACTTCTGTTCAAAATTGAGGTCTTGGGGGGCCGCGGTGGCTCAGTGGTAGAGCGTTCACCTCTGGCACATGGGGTTCCTGGTTCGATTCCAGCTCGCGCCAAATGAACCTTGTGGTGGACAAACACCGTGTGCGTGGGTTTCCTCTAGGTCCTTCAGTTTCTTCCCACTTTCTTCATTCCACCACTTCATTCATGTTTTCATCACCACAGTCTCCTTTAGCCTAGCCTGCATAATCGTGGGACGTAAAACTCAAAAGATTTTATTTAATTTCATTTTAAAATTGAGCTCCTTGTACGTTTCCTTTACAGTCGAGCGATTGTTTGGAACAAGCAATTGTTCATTCTCCAAGAACTTGAAAACTACTGAGTTTACTTATTTATTGAATAGAGAATTTATCATTTTATTTCCTTTGTTATATGCAATAAAATACCTATAAAATATATTTTGAATCCTCGTGACTTATCCTTTCATTTGATATCTAACAGAAAAGTTATGTCATAAACTAATATCAGTCATGAGAGTATGATGACTCTACCGACATCCAAGAAACTTTTTAGTTTCTACTTAGGAATAGACATATTATTTAACATGCACATATTACCTTCTCTTACTTTCACTGCAGCCAGAAAAAAATAAGACTCAAAAGTTATGAATATTCCTATTCAATATTATAAAAATTCTTAAATGTTGAAGATTCCTTTGTACATTATTTCATTTCTGGCACCGAATATTCGGTTTTTGCATCTTTTAAATGGTCATTTATTCTGATCGCATTTTAAAAAAGCGATATACAAATTATAACTGAAAAAATTAGCCTCATATTACTTCGTAATGAATCACTAAAACAGGTTTTATCCTCTTTAATTTCTCTCTATACCCTTACTCTCTTTCTTTTTCTTAATTCACTATTTCCTCATCTCTAATGAAAGGTCAAACAAAGATCTGAAATACTATAAGGAACTTATTATCTTCAATAAGAACAGCGAGTTCACTTGATTTCTCTTTTTCATTTTCTTAGCCCATTTTCATGAAATGACACAACTGTTTGACAACCATTCTTTGTGAAAAACTGAAAAATAACTATGAGTTAGCAACATTGAAAATGACACTAATAACAGTTTATTCTTCCATGAGCAAATAGTACACAACAAATGCAATGTATTGTGGTAATTAATGTATTGTTAAGGCACAGTAAGAACATTTAGGATCCGACTCAAAGTATGTATCTATATGGGATCGAAATCTTGAACCAAAGTCGAATTTGTAAGGGAAAACTGTTACAACAAATGACAAAACACACGAAGTGCGCGCTACAATTAAAAGATGTCGCCCAAGGAAGCCAGCAGGTTACATGCTGCTCCGAGTTATTCTATTAAACACAAACAAGACAAACCCGTAAGTGCAGAAGAAAAGCAAATACTTTACCAAACGATATCAACGTTGTTCAATTCACTTGAAGAAAATTAAGACCTATAGTAGTTAATTTTCATGTTCTCATAGAATATTTATTTACTTACTTTGTAGTACTGAAGTTAGTATTTGTACATTCGCATGTTATACAATGTAAGAAAGCACATCAATAAATTGAACTTAAGGGGGAAAAGTACCATCTGTTTTTCATGGATATGGGTAACGATTTAGGTAATAGATGAAAAAGAAACAATCTCCCATAATGATAAATATGCTTGCAGTAACATACCAGCACCATCTCTTTATCGTTCAGTTGATAATTTGACATAACTCATTGTAATTTCATCTATAATTACAGTTTGGAGGAAAATAACAATGTTCAGTTGCTCTTAAAGAAGGGTGGATTATATAGTATTGGGTATTTTTCCCTGTATCACGGCAATGGTGTGAGAGTGAGACGAGTAATGCACATCGCAGTAGCAGAAATACATGCACGTGCTACAGCAGAAATATTGCGGGAAACAGATGAAACAATTTACTCTTCACCAATCAGCAAATAGTCGTGCGCGCAGTGATACAACATCAAGTTACGCGGTTTGTTTTTGAAAGATGCAAAGGACTGTGAAAAACGCTTTAGGTAACTGTTGTAATTTTTTTTTCATAGCACTATATTGTTATAAGATGACGTTCAATTTTTTTTTCTCTCTCTCTCTTAGCTTAACGTTTTATAGTTATGCACCGAGGCAAAGGGAAACGGTGATAAGGAGATGATGTTGATAATGTAATGAAGAAAGTGGGAGAAAACAGGAAAACCGCGAGAAAACCTACGCATACAGTGTTTGCCCACCACGAAGCCCGCTTAGAACTTAAAAATTTCGTGAGGAACTGTGGCCCCGTGGTTACGAGAGTACTATTTCTGTTGAGAGGGATCTCTGATTTCATCTCAGGCCATGGAAGGTTTTATTAGACAAACCATGTACATGGGTTTTCGTAAGATTATCTCGTTTCCTGCCACACGTCATTCGAGCAGTTCCTGTATAATTATCCACTTTAATTAATTTCGTCTTTTTTATCATCTAGGGCATAGTCGTGGGACGTAAAACTACAGAATTTATTTCCTTTTAGCTTTCATTATTCATGTACTACAAATTTAAGGATAAACTTAAAATATATAAATCTCAGGTTTATGTAAAAGGTACTCCTCTGGAGTTGATAGTGTTAAACGTAAGACTAACAAAAGCTGAGGTGGACTGGCTGCGAGGTAGTGATGTTGGGAGGATACCGTACCATTTGATCGGATCGGAGAGGGGGGAGGAGGATTATGTCATTTATATATGTCGTTATAGACATTTCGTATTATATCTATAACCACATACGATTTTTAATAATAATACAGGGTGGCGCGGAGCCAACTGACACATTTCAAAGTTTAATATTGCGCAGGCGCGATAACTTGGATTGGGTTGCTGCTGGGAGATGGAAAGTGGATAGGATGCCATTTCATAAGAACCTGCAAAAGTTACAATGGGCCTTTAGCGTAATATCAAGTAACAGTGAAATGTCTTAACAATGTCTGCACTTTAATGACTGACTTCGTTTCGTATTAAGTACGAAGACAGAAAACACATTGTTTAATCTCCAACGATGCCCATGTTAGCCGTTATGGTATTTCTATAAAATCCATCCTATTCTCTTCTAATCTTTTACCCATAACCCACTCCAAGGTATCGTGCCTGCGCAATATTTAACTTCGAAATGTGTCAGTCGGCTCTGCACCACTCTATATAAGAATTTTGAAATAAGGATACTGCAAACAAAAGTACTGTTTTAGTATGATGATGTTTGGTTACAAAAGACAAACGCCGCATCCCTGCAATATATATCTATATGTAATTTCAAGTTGGCCAACCTTGCACGCGTCGTGAGAGATTATTAAAAATGATGATTCACAAGATATACTAATTAGTTTGTGTAATATTGTAAGCAAATAATGTTAACATTTCAGGGAAATTTGTACCGGCGGATCAGTCCACTCCTAAACGAAACAATTCAGACTGAATTACTTATAGTGATAATATTTTTGTTTGTTTGTCACCTTTCTTGTAGCATAAAGAAATCATATATTTTTCTTCCCAGTTTTTGCTGCAAATGTGGGGTAATCAACTAAACAGTCGGACAGCCTCTGAGAAAATGAGTGTCAAAGGCAAACTAGCTTCGGCTACGTACACTCAAACGCAAGTATATCTCAAACCTTTGTTTAGAAAATTAAAGACGAAGTCTCTACCTGATGATATCCTGGACAGCTTAACAGAGATTATCAAACATCTTTTGGAAAGAGATTATATAATGGTAGGTATAATATTTACTTTATATGTAGTACTATTTGTTGGTAATTGGCATTTTCTTTCTTCTTTCTTTCAGTGAGTCATAAAAATTATTAAGAGTTCCAATACTTCTAAGTTTTTGAGCACTCGCCATTAACATTGGAAAGTGTTGGAAGTCAGTGAGGGAAAAATTCGTAACCCGAGATTTTAAGGGTTGAGGAATTGTTGCCGAAAAACTGTTTTAATATTTTAACCAGTGTATGAGGAAGGATCAGAAACTAAGGTTACAAGGCCGATATTTCTGAATTTTCATTTGTTAGAGGAATGAGGAGTGTGTGGTAATTTTAATATATTGAGTTGGCAACTGTGCAGTTTCAGTCACCCGCCACCTACGGCGCTAGCTGTAGGTAACACAAATGGCGACTTGTTTGGAAAACTGGTCTCTCAAAGAAGTCCACTAAGTTATTCGATTTCGCGGGCCAAATATTTAACCCATTACCCGCCAAAACACTTGTATCGTTGTTAATGTCATAAAATGTGTTTATTCATAACTGTGTGAGATATAAAGACGCAAAATTAGTGTTAAAATAGAAATAGCCGATATAGTTCAGGAAATACAACCCGTCCCATTTTTGGGACAATGGCAGAATACGTAAGCATTTTATATTTGTATTTCACAAACGTCCTTGAAATTGGGAAATTTATGAAATTGTTCCAAATGAATACACATTTGCACACTTATTTGTTTTACATACATGTAATTCTAAATTACTTTATTGTTATCCTAAAGGAGTTTGTACACTTATATTGCACTTATCTTTATGCATTTGTTAGTTCATCTCCGTTATGATTCCGTTTCACAATGAGAATTTCATTTTCTTAATCAAATCTATGGTCCATGAAACCACGTTTTGTTTCTTTCTCCATCTGATTGCTGTTCATCGAAGGGCAGGAATCGATCTCATCACTATCTTACTTTTCTAATAAATTCACAATTTCACCAACTGTGAGGGCAGGCTTATACAATGTCAGTGTTCTACGAAATACAACCTTCGTTACTTACCACTAGCATCTAATAATATCTTTAGAATTACCAATATTGGATAAGACTAAATTATAACTCACATAGGAAACAATACTAACGTAACCAGCAAATGTCCCAATTTTGGGACGCTTGAAATAAATATATGAGAAATTTAACTAAATGCATTTATGTTGCATAGCAGACGATCATATTACTTTGAGATACATGTTGTCATAGAACAAACGTTATTTTATTGAATATGCGGTACAAATATTACGCTAAATCGGAAAAAAGCTTGCACAGCTGAAAAATGCAAATTCGACATAACGTGGCGCCATATCTTGGCCATCGTATTATTAAAAGTTTGCAAGTAACTTCTGTATCATGCAGAAGAGACTAAACAAATGAAAGGAAATGAAATATTTGAAGAATATCTTTCCAAAAACTTTCAAAAAATAGTAAAAAAGAACCGTCCCAAAAAAGGGACAATGGCTGATAATGGGTTAACCGCAGCTGGTAGAAGTTTACGGAGAAACTGTAATGTCTCGGCAGCATGTCACAGAATGGTGTGGAAAGTTTGCGGCTGGTACATCACCACATAGCTGAAGCAGTTTCGCTGGGACATTATTGATCACCCTCACTACAGTCCGCACCTCGCTCCAAGCTACTTCCACCTGTTCCCACACTTGAAGGAGCACCTAGGAGGCCGTCACTTCGCTTCAGACGAGGAGGTGAAACACTTCGTGACAACGTGGAGGAACACGTAGGATAGAATTTTTACCAGGAAGGAATCTTCAGACTCATCCCACGATGCGATAAGTGCCTCAAAAGATATGGAAACTATGTCGAAAAATAACCTAATGTATGTACTATCTGTTGGCTGTATTGATTATATGATATATTGTATACATGTTTCACTTCAGGCTTTGGAACCTTACTTTTCGATCACTTCTCGTAATTACATATTCTAATCTTAGTCGTCATACCTATAATTTAGTTAAACATAATGCGACAAGGGAGTTTTTGTGTTCATTTAATATTATGATGTGTTCAAGATAAATTAAATTTGCTACAATTTTTCTATACACGATATGCAGATGGTTATTATAATAACGGAGACCTAAAATATGTGATGTAGTAACACTGAGGATGCATGTACAGCGTCTTGCAGTTATTAATGATATGTTAGGTGTTTTTGTCTCTACTACGTGAGGAGGAGTAGAACGAAGGCGTGTTTCGAAACGAGCAGACGATGGTAATGCAAAATCTGAAAAATCTCTGAGTTTGAAAGAGGTCAAATCGTAGGTGAGAAGCTAGTTGGCGCAAGTCTAAGGTTTTATGTATGTCGCGAGGAACAGTGTCCAATGTGGTAACAACTTACGGAGTATGTGACAAAACAATATCGGCGAATAGGCAAAAGACAAGCCTCAGTGACAGAGATCACCAAATATTAAAGAGGGGGATTGTTCGAGGATCGTAGAGCGACTGCGAGAACAGTGACTACGGAACTAAATGAATACCTGAAAAAGCATGTTGCAACAATTACAGTCCGATGCTAATTGCATAACCTGAATATCCATGGTCGAATTGCGATCTCCAAATCGCTGTTCATTGCCAACAGTGTTTTAGCACGAAGAAAATGGTGCCAAGAACAGCAAGATAGATCGCTTGTGATTTGAAGTGCATAATACGGTATGGTACAATGTGGTTTCTTTCTCCTGTTTCAACAGGCCGTGTTTTTGTGACGGACACCCTTTTTATACTACAACACTCCTGGTCCACTCAATCTCCAGACCTCAGCATTATTGCCCGTCCCACTGGTCTAGTGGCTATCGCGTCCGCTTTTGTTGTATGTAGTCCCAGGTTCGATTTCCTGTGTAAGAGCACAAAAAATTAAACTAATTTCATAATCATATTAACAAAAGGAGGAAACAACCGATTTTTAACATACCAAATTCTCTGTAGGTGCGAATTCGAGTGAAAAAGTGCAGACTGGACCGGAACTTGAATCCGGGATCTTCGGTGTATCGTGCCAATACGTTAACCATTATGCCATCTAGTCCACTTGCAGAACCGCCATATACTCTCCATACCCTTCTTTCACTCAGACCACACGGTTTGTACCACATCTTCCAGTTGTGCATGGACAATCCAATGTTCATATTCACAACACCTCTGACGCTTGACGGTTGTATTATTATTATATTGACAAAAGGAGGAAACAACCAATTTTTAACACACCAAATCATCTATAAGTGAGAATTGGCTCATATTCTGTCATATATACATAAATTGTTAATTTCTTGAGCATAAAAACATCCTTAAAATACTTGGGAGGATAAAGAGAAGCATTGAAGAACTGTGTTTAAAATGTACTTGTAGAAATTTTCTCTCCCAAATATCTAGAATTGTATTACTTAAGTAGGGTCTCAAAATGACCCCTCTGTATTTCATGTGCAAAGGGATAAATAGGTAATTTGATAGACTATAGTTAAACATTACAGCTGTGATGCTTGTGATAGTTCTCTGCTATTTGACAATCCTTCATATTTGTTTACAGGCGAACGACGCATATCTTCAGATGGCAATTGGAAATGCCCCGTGGCCTATTGGGGTGACTATGGTTGGTATCCACGCTCGAACTGGGCGAGAGAAAATCTTCTCGAAGAACGTGGCCCATGTGATGAATGATGAAACCCAAAGAAAATACATCCAGGCACTAAAAAGACTGATGACCAAATGCCAGCAATACTTCCCAACAGACCCATCAAGATGCGTTGAATATGCAGCGTTCGGGAGATCTTTGGCAGACCCGGGAAGTGTATAAAGTGGAAGTGAATCGGCGGAGAAAGAAAAAAAAAAACCTATTCGTTTTTCAAAACTATATCTTCATGAAACAATGGAGTACACGCTGTCCCCCCTCCCTTTTTTTTTTAAACAAAATCTGATGTATCAAAGCATGCTGAGATGGATATGGGCAGAAGAATTCTTAAGTATATTCGAACACAATTCCAGTTGTTCATAACTAAAATATCATGCTTTTAGTCTTGGTATAGTGTACTCTGATCAAATAAGGTTATTTAAGATATTGGCAATATCTTGGATCGTCAATTTTTTGGTTTATAAGAGGAATTATTTCCTTTCTCGTTCTTTCTTTGTTCGTTGAAATGGATGGTATAGTGTTGGCCTAAATATAGTGAAATACTTTTAGTATAAAAACAGTTCTGTACAAACCATACCGTATTATGATCAGAACCTAACTTTTATTTTATACACACACGACTGTACCATCTGTATCACTCTCCTGCTATACCGTTGTGTGACTTATCAAGCACCGACGTACTTAAGAAATATGTAATGCGTCATGTAATGGTTCGATTTGATTGACACCTAAAATTTATTACGAGGGTTGGTCATTATATTGTAAGCATAAAGGTGGCGCAACGATCGTGGGATGATGAAACTCGATGAAACAATTGCATTGAACTTTCTTATCATAAAAACAAAAGTGGAAGACGCTCGTTCGGTTGTAGTAAAGTGCGGAAATTGATACCTAGCAATGTCTGCGGAAGCTGCACGACAATGCTCCTGTCCACAGAGCCGCCAGTGCGAATACTAGCTTCTTCATTCACTTTATTCTGCAGATTCTCCTCCCTACTCTATTCCCTCTGGAGAATAGGGTGGGTTGACAAGAAACTAAGGTCAGCACTGGTGAATATCAGCTTTTGTATACATCCCTGGGTATCATCGTTTCGTCACTCAGCGACAATTCATCGTCAACGGTATGGAGTTTCGTCATTCAACGATTGATGCCACGTGTAGGCTTAGAATATAATAAACGCCCCTAGCCCTTTTGGGATTTTTGGTACGAATTTTTATCATTGAGTTGTGTTTAAACGCTTATTAAGCTCACATAACACGTATTGAACTTTATTTTTATTATTATTATTATTATTATTATTATTATTATTATTATTATTATTATTGGTCAAGTCAAGCGTGGACCAAAGAACACCCCAGATGCCTTTTGGAACCGGATGGTCAACTTGGCGGCGCCAAGTGGGGGCGTAGGAGCGTGACTTTTTTTTCTTAAGGAAAATTTCAAAACTTTTTCACACCCTTCGTTTTCAAGATGTCAGATTGAAATTTTGCACATGGATTGTGTGCACCTTTGATTTTTTTTTAATTTATTTTTAAGATTCCTACGTGAACGCGGACCCGGGGCCCGAGGGGCGCAAATATTTGAAGGGTTTTTTTTTTTTTTTCAGAAAAATTACGTTTTCCTCGATTTTTCCGTGTCTGGTAACCAAGCGAGTGTTACCATGAGAAAAGATGCTCTATTCTGAAGAAAGAAAAAAAAAACGAAGTATGAACCATGATCCTACGATAAATAGTAAGGAAGCAGTAGCTGTTTGACTGAAAGTCTAAAATTTACGTCAAAGTGGAAATCCCAAAAGGGCTAGTAATGTATTTTGAAGATATGTGTGACATTTCTCGTGGGTATTTTTTATTTTTCCATTAAAATCATCTCAAAAACATGTGTGAGTTTTATATTCAAAATCGTTCTATACATTCAGGCCAATACGGTAATTTCAGTATTCTGATTTTCCCCTATACTGTCACTTTAATGTTCCTTGCTTACTAAAATCGAATTTAAATTGTATATAAATAAACAATAATATTTATATATTGTATATAATTTATATGACATTGATGTTAGTTTCGATAATTAAAAAAAAAAAAAAGTACAAAGCGAAGAAAATGTAGGTAAACATGTGAGAAAATTGTAAGAAAAGTGTGAACATTAAAACCTCAGTTCATTTAAAAAAAAAAAAAACGTATAAAACAATGAAATTAAAGATCAAAGATGGCAACAATAATTAACAGTCTGTAGATTTGAAAGATTCAATGAATGTGATATGAACTGATAATCATAACTACTACAGTTTCATATAAACTAAATGAATCGCTGTGGAGTTAAACTTCGATCTGTTCACCTTGGATGTGAGAATAAGTGTATATAAGAGGCCATACTAGTGACAATTTGTTGATTGTCAGAGATTATGAGGAATCATCAAATTAAATCAATCCATTTATGTTCTACAAGTGAAGAAATAAATTTACCAACTCGTATAGAGATTTGTTCAAAAAGTATCCGATTTTAATTCATAAAAAATGTTTATTCCGATACCACCTCTTCTCCCATTGGTTCTCTCATCGTTAGAAGCAGCGCTAGAATGCCTGTTTTGGGATTGCGCGCAGCTGGTCCGCCGCATTCTGCATAAAGTCTTCTCTAGAATGAAATCTGGTTTCTTTCGTGGCCTATTTCAGCTTGGGGAGAAAGCCAGAAATCATACAGAGCCATGTCAGACGTGTAGAGAGACTGACCAAGCACAGGTTTGCTGTGTTTAGCCAGGAAAGTTGAAACGGTTGTACCACTCCTTTGTATATGCGGTGCCCATTGCTTTGTCTCCGAAGCCCTGTCGACTCTTGCGGATCGTTTCCAGTTGGGACTTTCTAAGCTTGACACAAAATTGAATGTAGTAGCGTTGTTCAGGTTTTTCAGTATTGTCAAAAAAAAAAAAAAAAATCCACGTCATTCACTTACACTTCGTCACTCATCGGCGATTTGGGGCTTCTAACTGCATCTGCAGGCTGGCAGATTAGGATCACGTACGTACGTGCATCAAACACGCCACCCTAACTAGATTGTTTTCGAAAGGAAAAAAAAAAGTTGGATAATTTTTGAACAAACCTCGCATATGGACGAGAATTAAAACGTTATGTTCCTGTTAGCTTCGCAACAATCTGATTATTAGCGATTATGAGATAATAGATGTAATGATAAACATGGCAGAAGACTAAAATAATACGGAAAAACGTACATATAACAGTATTTCCATCATAAAGCTCTAATGGTAAGTAAGGTTCAAACGCGAGATTTTTTATTTTATTTTAAACCTGACTCATTGATCCAGTGTGTTAAGGTTTTATTTACCTATTATTTTATGAAAACGTAAGTATTTATATAGGTATGATAAAATATGAATATGAATTAGAATAGAAAACTGAAAGATTGAGAAATAATTGCATATTTTTCAGTTACTTTTTTTTTTTTTTTTTTGTATATAGTCATACACCGGTTGTGTTTGACAGTAAGTAGTATACATAATTGTAAAATATTTATATACATAATTATTTTAATCAGCGAAATGTTAAATATTTC
This sequence comes from Thermobia domestica, assembly GCF_964235325.1. Classification (NCBI taxonomy): domain Eukaryota; kingdom Metazoa; phylum Arthropoda; class Insecta; order Zygentoma; family Lepismatidae; genus Thermobia; species Thermobia domestica. The sequence goes on along the minus strand of NC_137457.1, from coordinate 297,227,809 downwards.
TTTATTATTCTTGATACAATAAATGTAAATAGGAAAATCTTACTTGACTTTTCTTTGTTGGCATATATATATAGTAGTCTTCGGCTAGCTGGGGAACTTCGTCCCCATACCCTCGTATCAGATTTCAGCCTTTGCTTCCGTTTTTCGCACGGCAAGAATATGTTTATGGGTCAATCCATGCAAAGTGATCGAGGAAAAAGAAAAATTGCCGCTCGACCTTTTCAAAAAAAAAAAAAATCTAATTTTTTCATGAATGTCTATCCTATGTCAAAGTACTTTAAAACCACAATTAATTATTTTTTACATCATCCCATAGCGACGCAACGGCTGCAGCCATTTTGCGTTTTTTTTTTCTTTCTTCAATTTTAGGCGTTTACGTTGTTTTGAATATCTCAGCATGTATTTGTCCTAACAGATTGAAAATTGATGGACGTCTCCAACTGGTGCAGAGCTAAAAGTTTGATCTCTTAACAGTTTTGCCTACAACAATTTGAAGGGGGTGAAATCAGGGCCTACAGTAGCAGCAATTTTGGACATTGAAAACATGTTTGGGAAGAGGAAACAACTGACGTAGAGGTCTGAATTTGTGTGTGCATGTAGTCCGGGATCATAAGTTAATATACAAAAATTTACAGACCTGTATTTGCTCCCAAAGATCTGGAAAAAAAATCGTAAAGTTGGGGAATTATCTCAATTTAGCATATTTCACTGTCCAATATCCAATGGGTCTGGATAAAAAAATCTGATATTTTGGGAGTAGTTAGTCCTTTAGTATACTATAGCACACAACAAAGCACGTTTTGTGTTTTTGAGCAGAAGGGATATTAAAAAATGAGGTCATACTCTAGATGTTTTGTTCATAAAATCTATTTGAAATTTGTTGTGAAGTAAAATAAAGTAGGATGAATGGTTAGTCCAGTCAAGGCTCTCAGGCTCATTTCTTTCCTCTAGTTGTAACACTGTCTTATCAACCCACAGCAGCACTGGTGAAGAATGCCGCTATCAGCAGAAGGCGAGGAAACTGAAAATGCACCCTTGACAAAAAAGTCCGTAAGTATTCCTTGCTCTTGCTGCTTGCTATATCAATGATACTCAACCATGTTTATTATTGTTTTAACTGGCAAGTCATGCAGTAGACTGCTGTCCTTCTTTTGATCTACATTTTCAAGTCAGTGAACACTTACTCGCTGTAAACACTGACAAATTTGCAGTAGATTTTAGGAACAAAATACCTCCTAGAGTATGACGTCATTACTTTGTACTTAGACTGCTCAAAAACACAAAACGCGCTTTGTTGTGTGTTACAGTATACTAAAGGACTAACTATTCCCAAAATTTCAGATTTTTCTATCCAGACCCATTGGAGATATTGGACAGTGAAATATGGTAAATTGGCATAATTCCCAAACTTGACGATTTTCTTTTCAGGCCTTTGGGAACAGCTACAGGTCTGTAAATTTTTGTGTATTAACTTATGACCCCAGACTACATGCACCACACAAATTCAGACCTCTATGTCAGTTGTTTTATCTTCCCAAACATGTTTTCAATGTCCAAAAATATTGCTACTGCAGACCCAGATTTCACCCCCCTTCAAATGGTTTTAGACAAAAAAGTTGAGAGATCAACGTTTTAGCTCTGTACGAGTTGGAGAAGTCCAGCAATTTTCAATTTGTTAGGACGAATAGGTGCTGAGATATTCAAAACAACGTAAACGCCTAAAATTGAAAAAAAAAAAAAAAACGCAAAATGGCGCCAACCCCTGTGTCGCCATGGGATGTTGCAAAAAAAATAATTAATTGTTGTTTTGAAGTACCCTGATATAGGATAAACATTCATGAAAAAATTAAGATTTTTTGGAGATGATCGAGCGGCACATGCTTGATCACTTATAATGGATTGACTCTTCTATTATTCTTTGCGAAAAATTTAAACCCCTTTCCCCCCTTAGAATACGCATTGCAATCAAAGTGAAATGATAAAAACCCATGTAGGCTTAAGTGCTGTGTTCAAAAATTCACTTGAAATGGTTCACCCCCACCCCTTTTCCCCTAATGATGAGACTGACAACCTTGAAGCCATATTCATATATTGAGAGAGAGAGAGAGAGAGAGAGAGAGAAAACAGAAATTGTCCCTCTTCTCTTTAAAAATGGAATTTCGAGAAACGTTTTGTCATACATATCCCCACTTATTTTCAATAATAAGTTTATACCATGTTTCATATCCTTAACATGTCTCTAATCTTAGGGATTTCGGAGTATGGCCATATTATAACAATTGCAACCCCCTAACATACCCATTCTCGCTCCTTTGCTTTCTAAGAGCACGTAAGGAGCTACATGGGCCGTATTCTCATTTAAGATTCATCATCATTGGTTCTTCTGAGAAGGAAAAATTTCTAGGATTTGCTCACTTTGTAGTGTTTTTCATTCATCTGAATGAATTGTTGTAGAAGACATTGTTCCACGTAAGTTATGATAACTTAACACTCTCAGCCCCAACCCTGTTTGAGTAAATTTCATCCCGGGACCAGACTACAGTTTGCTATGAACACTGTCAGCCCATGTGTATCTATTTGATACACGTGGTCCATCAGTAAACCCTCACTGTGTATCAAAAAGATACACATGGGGCTGAAAGTGTTAAACTGTTTTCCAGGGCAGGGTGATCAATGATAGCTTTGAAAAGGCATGTTCTGTGACCTTAAAAAATCATCTTTTACCATGCAAGAAATCATTCCGTTTGTTTTGAATTTTCCTTGTTTTGATCCTCAGTATTATTTTACTCTTGATATGACTTTGGAGATTTGTCTGAACAAGTTCAATAATTTTGAACCAACTTCTATGACGTTTATGAAGGGACCTAATAAACTCTTGAAAAGTACAAGTTTCTTCATTAAATACGAGTATATAAATTAGTGGCTCCTCTTTCTGAAACAGTTAAAAAAAAAAAAAAAAAAAAAAAACTTCTCAAATGGTGATAACGCATGCACCAGAAAACGCATGCAACTGGCTAATAGTTATCAGAGGGAGTTTTATACACTGCAGTATCCATTCGCGCTGATCGCTTTGTCCTAACTTTTGTTTTCGTTTGGGAAGCTTTAAAATAAAATATTTTTACTGCTGGCCACTGATCATAACTTTTTTCCAGGGCAGGGTGATCAATGATAGCTTTGAAAAGGCATGTTCTGTGACCTTTAAAAAATCATCTTTTACCATGCAAGAAATCATTCCGTTTGTTTTGAATTTTCCTTGTTTTGATCCTCAGTATTATTTTACTCTTGATATGACTTTGGAGATTTGTCTGAACAAGTTCAATAATTTTGAACCAACTTCTATGACGTTTATGAAGGGACCTAATAAACTCTTGAAAAGTACAAGTTTCTTCATTAAATACGAGTATATAAATTAGTGGCTCCTCTTTCTGAAACAGTTAAAAAAAAAAAAAAAAAAACTTCTCAAATGGTGATAACGCATGCACCAGAAAACGCATGCAACTGGCTAATAGTTATCAGAGGGAGTTTTATACACTGCAGTATCCATTCGCGCTGATCGCTTTGTCCTAACTTTTGTTTTCGTTTGGGAAGCTTTAAAATAAAATATTTTTACTGCTGGCCACTGATCATAACTTTTAAAGCTGAGCTTAAGGCCAATCACCACTTTCTAACCAAAAATGGAGCATGAACTCCATGAAAATCTTTATTTCAGATTGAAAAATATGATATTTTCTACTAGAAAGTAAAAGTAGGAGACTTGAATCTCTACTAACATTTGGTAACTTACCCCAATAGATAACCTGTATTCTTCAACATTCGAATTAAACTTCTAGACGGGGGACGCGAAAAGCGATTATTTCTTTCCACACAAATACACCGTATATACTTGAATCTAAGTCGCACTTTCTCTGCTAAAACTTCAGGTATAAAATGCGGGATGCGTCTTGGAATCGCATACAAAACCACTCCGGCAATGGGTTTGACTAAAGTGTGTATCGCCGCTCATTTCCCGTAATGCATACACCATGCGTGTGAGGTCACACTTGTAAGATAGTACCTTTGTTCTCTTTTTAATTTTGATGATATTTAAAGGTTTAGTTTGCACAAATAAACCCGTATGATTTAATTTATATGGTCAAATTCTAAGTTGCTTATTCAGGATGCGTCTTAGAATTGAATACAAGAAATTGGCACAACTTTTGAAGTTTAGAAAGGGGACTGCGTCTCAGATTCGAGTATATACGGTATTGTATAAGTTTTATTGTTTGGTGCCGTACATACTGGTAATTCCATTTTATTGATTGTGACAGTTATTCAATCAAAGCTCTCAGAGGAGTCCAACAACAAAAGTATTGTTTTGCTACGATATAAAATTCCATGAGTTACAACAGACTGGAAGTAGACAGCGAAATAAACTGTCCTGTCAGAGAAAGTTACTCTGTACAAGATGTGATCAAAAAGTAAGGTGAATGTCGTTGCACAGTGCCATCTATCAATGGTGTATCTATTTCTACTAGTAAGCCCGTTAGCCTAAACCTTTGGTGCAATCAGTGTCGAGTTTGAACGAGTTGTGGCACGTTAGTTGGTTTCCAGAGGCAGAAGAGTGAGGATGTGTTAAGAGTGTCTGTCGCGCCAAACGCGTTAAGTTTTTGTTTCAAGCTGCAAAAAAGTGCCAAAGAAGCTCACGAAATGTGAAAATCAGTGTATGGCGATAAAAGCGGGGACATTGAAGACTGTTTACAAATGGTATGAGCGATTCAAAAGCGGCAAGAAGTCGGTTGAAAACGAGCAACCATTGAGACGTCCTTCAGCGTCAAAAACAGATGAAAACGTGCAAAAAGTAGCACAAATGATTTGTTCAAACAGGCGAATAACCATTCGAGAGCTTTCCAAAGAAATAAACATCTCGTATGGGTCCGCGGAGAGTATTTTAACCGCCGATTAAATGGGCAAATGGCTTCCTTCTTCACCACGAAAACACGCCGTGCCACACCTTGCTTTTGGTTCGCGAGTTTTTGGCCGAAAAAATATTCGTCTGTCCACATTGACACCATAAACGGCCACGACAAAGCAGCTGAACGCTCTTCCAGAAATGCTTCCAGTCATGGATTCAACGTTGGAATAAGTGCATAGCTAGCCAAGGACAGTACTTTGAAGATGATTAAATCAAATTCCATTTAAGCTTATTACTTTGTTTCTAATAAAATTATTCACATTTTTTGATCACACCTCGTATTCCTGGCATAGAAATCAAGGATAAATTTTCACGAGTAAGGACATTGACCCTATCTTTCCATATTCTTCAGTAAAAAAAAATTACCTAGTCCTTCTCTCAGTGCTGTTCTAATGGTTAATTAACGCCATAAACCTGTTAGTATAAAAGTACCTTTAGTGTAAACCTAGGTAAAAAAATAAATAAATTAAATAAAAACACCAAGCAACCATAGCATATGAACTAGTTACATATACGAGGTGCTACGCAAAATATCCGAGGATCTTTTTTTTTTTTTTATCGGACAAACTAGAAGTACGGCATTCCGCCGCTAGATGTCTCGAGGTACATGTATTAGTTACTGTACCACAAAGTTGCATCACCTTTGGCGCATTCAGTTGTGAGTTGTAGTTGTGCGTATCAGGACGTCTTGAAAATGCTTCTGCGATTTGTCAAATGGCTGACTTTAAGGAGTAATGGGTTTGCATTAAGTTCTGTGTCAAGTTGAAGAAAACTGCAGCTGAAACCCGCTGCATGCTGAAAGAGGCATTTGGTAAGAATGCACTGAGTCAAACTGAGGAAAGATGTTCGGCACAAATGGCCAGAGCTGTGGCAAACGAAAGACTGGTAGCTGCATCATGACAACACGCCCGCACACACCTCGCTCGTTGTGAGGGAATTCCTGGCCAAAAGAAAATGGTAATGATCCCCCACTATCCCTACTCTCCGTGAGACTTCTACCAGTTCCCGAAGATGAAAACTCGGGTTGAAAGGGCGATGTTTTGACCCCATTGAAGACATCCAAACGGAATCGCAACGGATCCTGAACACCCTTCACCCTGCGGACTTCCAGGAGTGCTCCCAAAAGTGGAAACAACGCTGGGATCGTTGCATACTTGCTGGAGGGGACTATTTTGAAGGTGGCGGAGAGGACATTATGACGTAAGTATAGTTTTCTGATGTTTACAATGACATTCTCAGATATTCTGGGTAGTAGTAGTTTCAGTAACTCTTTTCCATCATCCTCAGTGCAGAATGAAATAATTTACTCTGTTGTACGAATTACTTTTTTTTTCTCTCTCTCTCTCTGTGAACTCTATGGGTTGTATAAAACGTATAATCTGTTGCATGTCATATTTTCATTTATAAAACTGGAAAATACACTTACAATATACACAAACTTTATTTATTTTAAAGTTTCCAATTTGGTACAACACAAAACATTCCAATTTACAAAATGCAACACAAAAATAAATAATCCATATTACCAGCAACGTGAAATAATACACAATAATTCAAAATAGTGCCATGTGCATAAGAAAAACTTATATAACCATTTAACCTTAAGTATAACATTTTGATTACACAATATGTCACATATTTCTAAAACTGAACATAGAATTTATGAGACTAACAAATATTTTTGTCAGATGTTAATATAACGTGTCCATGTTTTATGCTCAACGAGAAATGCTTCAAAGATATTTTATATATAAAAATAATTTATATATAATGAATTACAGTTGGCAGTTTTTGTTAACCGTTTAAGAGGGTCAGTCAGACAAAGAATTGATTCACAATTCGTTTCAAGTATCTGTTAATATGTATAATAATTAGAAACATTGTCTAATTTATAAATGACAAAAACGAACTGCTTGGCTTATTTTCGGCAAAGACAGCTAAGTTGAGGTAGTATTTTGGAAATTCAATACAAAAACAACCAGATGAGAAGAGTAAAACGAATCCTAATCACTACTGTCTATAAATTGAACATTGATTGAGAGTTTCAAATGACGGAATAGACAAACAGTCTGTCATTTTCCGTCTCTCTCGCAACTACTGTCTATAAATTGAACATTGGTTAAGAGTTTCAAATGACGGAATAGACGAACAGTCTGTCATTTTCCGTCTCTCTCGCATTTTCTATCTTGTTCTACAGACTGCGTCTCTGAAGTACTCTGCCTAACATCCAATTGCAAAGTGTCATATTTGAAAACTGCTAATCGTATTCGAAACCTATACTTCGAAAGAGAAAGTATTCCAAGTTTCGTTTGGATGACAGGAGGTATCACTAATATCAAGGAGTAACGCATACTAGTGACATCTCCCGACGATCATCACTCAACTCGCCAACTTCTATTAGTTTCAAGGTATATAGAAAGAATTCAATTATAGACTTGATATGTGGTATTCTGCCGAAGGCCACATTGAACTGAAAACTTAATCTGAGTACAATTATCTTACATTTTGTAACTAAAAATACTCTCTTTTTCGAACTGTATGTGTTTCAAATGTGATCTGTCGTTTTCAAGGTATAACACTTTAAAAAAAACGAATGAAGACCTTAGACAACTTGTATATTCTGATAACGACGATCGTACGTCTCAGTAGCTAATCAAGATTTGTTTTTACTTTGATGTCCCACGATTACGCAGTGAGGTTAAGAGAGACGGTGATGATGAAATGGATGATATGATGCAATTACGAAAGTAGGAGGAAATGGGAGAACTCAGAGAAAACCAGCGTACACGGTGTTTGTCCACCACAAGGCCAAAAAGGATAAGTTTGATATTCAGAGTAACTATGTAAGTTTCTTATATTTCGATTTATATTACCAATTCTTTTGTTTTGAATTTATTTGAACATCATAAGGGAATTAATATATTTCTAGTATATGCTCACTAGTGTGGAATGCTGTGTGTTTAGCCAATGATTATATGGCAACTGCTCAACTTGTTGAACTAAATGGAAGAAAACTTTGTAGTTCGCTCACGTACGACTAGCTCAATGCTTTTCAGTTCCCGAACTAGATACACACGCAGATTCTTTCATGGAGAAAAATTTCTGCCTGTGGAAGCTCCTACCTCGACTCTGAATTTGCAGTCCATATATATCGATATTGTAATATTTTCCATGGTAGCGATTTATGTTATTCCCTCGTTGACGAATTAAATATGGTCTTTGCAACGTATTAGCTCGTGACGAACTGGGAACTAGCTAAAACAAAATGCCCATTACTAGGAGATTATATTTTTTTCTTATTTCCGTATTGATGTCCAAATCTGCATTAAACATATTCTCTATTTTACAGTAAATCAACTTACTGTCTAATTAGACCCTCTCCAATTACAGATCAATATAAATTTAAAATACTTAATTACATGTTTTGTCATGGTTCAAATAAATGCATACAGTATCTTAGTATAACAAACTGATAACAAAGAGTACTACACTCTTGTTGATAATTTGATTTATTTTGTGGAGTTTGAATATCACGTCCGAAACTAGTATCAATATGGTATTACATAAAAAAATATTATTATGTAACGCTTTACCTATTTTTTTTTTTTATACTTTGGCATTGCCATATTATTGCTGAAACCCGTAACAAATATTTTATAGCCAATGTAACGGTTTCATTTTACGCAATCTATACCACTATGAAATAAATTAAAACTTTGTCACCTTGTAAGTGCGTATCCTTCATTAGACAACATATTTCAGATCTATTTTTCTGACCCACCTTCAGAGTTACATTTACATTCTATAGAGCCAACTAAATCTATGGCGTATGGAACCCAGAGGCCCTTCACAAAAGGTCTCCATTGAAAACTGGATCCAGTTTCTACTTTATATTCTTATTTCTGTGAGATCCGCCATAATATTGTCCTCCCATCTGCGCCTAAGTCTTCCTAAAGGACTTTTTCCAGTCAAAACTTTGAAAGCGTTCCTACTTTCTTCCATTCTGGCCTACATGACCTGTCCACCTGAACCTTCTAAACTTGATGACCCTAACAATGTTTGGTAAACGATATAAATTATGCAGTTCATTGTTATTACGTTTCCGCCAATGACCATTTTCGTTCCTCTTGGGTTGGAATACACGTCTCAAGGATTTTATTCTCAAATACATTCAGTATGCGTTCTTCCCTTAAAGTAAGCGACCATGTTTCGCAACCATACAGCCAACAGGCATAATTATCGTTTTATATATATTTTAAGCTTCAAATTTCTCCACAGAATTCGCGACGACAAAAGATTTGAACTGAATAATAACACGAATTGACTGCTTTCAGTCGACATTTAATTTCTTCGTGGATATGATTTTGGTCTGTTAATACTGATTTCAGATATACATGAATGTATTCACTTTGTCGAAAATATTATTTAATATTTTGACGCATCCATAATTTGCAGTATCATGATCCCGGTGAATTCCTTTGTATTTCGTTTTCTTTGCATTTACTTTTTAAACCCATGTCCCTGCAAGCGTTTAATAAGGCCTCTACATTTCTTTCTATTATATGCAAATATTGTACGTCCTCTTTAATTCCATCTTTTACTGAGTACCTACAATTTATAGTTTGATTTGTGAGAAAACACTGCAAATATATGATAACCGCCACACCTCGAATGTTCAAGGTATTTTATGTTTATTGTATTCACTGTTGCCAATTCCCATATTTCAATGATGCATAAAATTCTGGACAAATCACCAAATTTATTGTATAATATTAAGCATAGGACAAACTAATACTTCGGTAATTGTGCTGCATATCGCCTAATATGTAATAACACTATTTGTTCCAGACCCAAAATTTACTAATACATTTGACTATTATTACTTCTGTACAATCTGTAGACATGATCCACAGTCTTGTTGAAGAACTTGGGTTTATTAGACATGAGTTAAAATTACAAACTTAATCCACTGTTGTAAACACACCCTTTATCCAAGTTTAATTCCTTAGTGTTTACCGTGAAGAATACGCAATTAAAAGTTAATAAAACTTTCATTTATTTCATACTTTATGACAGTTTTTCTAAATTATTTTCATCTTTAGGCTATTAAACAGTGACAGATGGAATAAAATACGTGGTTTCTGGACCAGAAAGTTAAGACATTAGAAGACGGAAAAGAAAAAGTCAATTGAGGGATTAATATAAAACGTGGATATTACGAATAGTATAGCAACTGTGTGCTACATTGTAACAGACAGCTAACACAAGTTACTGATATGATTGGATTGGTTCAACACAAATACAATTCTCATTGGTTAGATCTACACTGGTATACAGAAGTGATTGACCACCACCAAACACCGTATTTATGATGGACAAGTGATCGAAATATGACAATAATTGAATCCAAATCACCTGATTTTAATATATTTAAGAAAGTAAGTTGTCCGTACGTAAGAGATATTACAGCTGTCCTACAGTCCATAAATCGACTGTCATCTTTATAATTGGAACCGGAAGACGACAAGATATTGCAGAAAAAGATAATTCTGAAGGAGTCTGAAATACCAATGTACCACGTATGTGTTTCGATGAGGGAGAATTACTTTAGCAGGGCTCATAGTGGTCTGGTCTCTTGTAAATAGCTGAAAAGTGACCAAAAGCACACAAAAAAGTGACCAGAAGGTGACCAAAAGCACACGAAAAAGTGACCTCATCATGCCCCTTTTTTCTGTCAATTTCTCCATCATCTCTCTATTTGTTGTTTTGTTTAATCTTTTCTTCTTCTTTTTGAGCTTCCTCCTTTCTTAGGTTTTCTAAGTATGCTTTGTAGTTACGGTAAGCAGACTTAGCAGATGTAAGAAGCTTCTGAGTAAGTGGAACCAGTTTTAGCTTATTTCTGAATTTCTTCATCCCAAACATTATATTTAACTTAGCATTGAGAGTTCTCAAAGCCATGAAATATTCAAATTCATCACCTACTCTTACGAGAAACATACACGAAGCATAACACAAGACGAACGTGATGAACCACACAAACACACAACGTTGAGCGGAGCGTTACCTATTACGAGAGAAAACTAAAAGACTATTATGATAGAAGAATAGACACAGTAGGGTTCTCAACCACTCCCTGAGAGCTTAAGCATCCACCAACCATCCACTGCGCTTTAGAAAGAATAAAACCTGAAGAGAGAATAAAGTTGATTGTTTCACATGTGGCAGCAAGTACTGAAGCTTTCAGAAGAGTAATGAGCAACAAGTTTCTGTCTTTTTCCATTTATTTTTATATTTTTCTTAGAAAACTGTTAATGCAAAACATAAATCACACGAAAAAGTCACTTTATCTCCCAAAAGAAAGTAACTTTTAGTGACAAATTAAAAAAAAAAAAAAAACTTTTAGTGACAACTTGAAAAAAAGTAACTTTTAGTTAAAAAAAAAAAAGTGACTCGCTATGAGCCCTGCTTTAGTATCATGGAAAAACCAGCCGCCTTAAAGACTCAAATAACAGAATGGAAGTAGATCGCCTATAATGGGGAATAGACAACAGAAATTAGATTTCGGACCAATAGTAGCAGTGGGTACTGTGTTGCCTATATGGGCTACTCAAACTATGAGCTACCGGAGCTTACCGCTCCCATCCTGAAGCATAGAACGTCATACTCAGCAGATGTTACATTGATTTCCAGGCTGTATTACACAGCAGTTCTACAACTATGGCGAAGTTTTCTAATCATGTTTCCGGGAATATCCAAACGTGGCGCGCAGAGAATCATCTGCAATGACCTCCTCAGGATCCAAACTTCAATCTCACTGAGACTAATTTGGTCAAATTGGTTACTGCATTACCATTCGCCGTCTTTCACAAAATGTGAACGGGCCATTCGCTTCAGTTCAGGAAGAGGCGTTTACCAAAAAGAATTGATGACTGCTGTAATAGCAGCACAATTACTAAATTAATACTGTTGTTTCATTTCCATTGTTATCCAATCACTTTTGTCCATAGCGATATAGAAATGGAGTGTTCTGAACCATATTATCGTTAAATTTTATACTTAAAAAAAAAAAAAAAAAAAAAAAAAAAAAAAAAAAAACTGAATGGATGATTTTAGTCATACAGTAGAAAGATATATTGTATATGCTATAAAAAAAAGTAAAATAAGTTTCAAAATAAAGATTTGCTTTTTTTCTCCTATCTTACTTCATTTCCCTTTTTTTACCAATATAAAACAAAACTTATGTGAAACATTTTAAAATTAAAATACTAATCCTCTTTTTTAACAGATTTATGTTAACGTTAACTAGAAAATAGTTACGGATGCTATTTTTTAAAATAGTTTTTGAGAATGGTTTATAATACATAAAAACTGTTGAGCTAAAGTCTTTTGCTCCCGAACAGAGGTCGTTGCTCTAATAACCTTGTCAATGTCGAACACAATAAAACAGCAATACATACAACTTCCTCCGCTAGAAATCTTATCCCATCAGGAAACACACATTCAAGGGACAGGAAAATACAACTGCCTCGCCTCGGAATCCCATTCCTCCAAGGACTTGGGCACAACCCCCCAAATTTACCATTCTTCCCCCTAAAATTTACCTTCCCCCCAATTTATCACTCTCATCTTTGATTTACAATTTCCTATGAAAAATTATGTTCCCCGAGTATGACTGCTTCGGGAGGTAATTCCTTATACCAAATAAATGAAAATACGTTGTAATAAACAGCTCAAAAAAAACAAATAAATAAAAAAAAAGCCTCAAAATTAGTTTCTGGAATGTGAAAACTATTGTACAGTACGTTCAATTTAAAAGAGGTACGTAGGATATACTTGAGTCTTGTTTCTGTTGTTGTTCCGTTATGCCCATTGTTATAGAAAAAGTTTATTGCTTTCCAACTGAACAAAAACAAACTCAAATATATTTTACGTACTGTTTTTAAATTGAACACATTGTACCTAGCTCAAGTTATTCGGAAACTTATTACAAGATTTAGTATAGATTCCAACTAAATATCAATTTTTGCGAACCGTGTCGTACACGTGATTTTTGAAGACCAACTTAAGTAAGTGCTGGAATGAGTGAACGAACGATTACCCAAGTAATCTTAACATCTAAAATACGCTGTGAAGATCCGTACATATTACAAGCATGGGTACTTCGATAAAACTTGTACTAGTTTTAGGATCACTACTAATCCGTTAAAAAAAAAACTAATGATCGAGCTAACCAGTTAAAATGTTTGTTAATTTTTAATTTAATTAATTAAGTTTTGCAGAACTTAATGTTTGATTGATAATCGTTAGAAAAAAATCATAACGATGAAAAAAAATTAATCTTTTCTTTCTCCCCAAACCATGTGAAATAGATATTCTGCAAGAACTCTTCTGAGGCTAATTTCAAAAACTTCCCGGACGGTTCCATTACAGAGCTAGATTAATGCTGGCTCTTTTGGCCTTGCCTTGAAGTCTGGGTTAAAGACTCATGAACTTGGATATGATATATACTAACGATTATTACTACATTATATATATAAACTAAAAAAATGTGTTCCTCGTAGAACTAACAAATACACGAAAAATATGTTTGATACGTACATAATTTTTATTGATATTTTTTCTCAATTTTTATTTTTTATTTATTAATTACCAGTTTCTTTGAAAACAGTACCTTTTTCATAATTATCGATTAATTTTCCCATGCCCTTAGTGTGTTCATTAAATTTTACATTAACTTTCACAACTGAAGACCTTATTGCATAATAATGAAAACTATATTGCATAATAATGAAAATAATATTGCATGATAATGAAAACGCAATGCTGGTGAACTTCAGAAACTGAATTTTCGAACTTCGAGGAAAAAAAAAGTATTTGCATGTTTTTATTTTATAACGAATCACCTCCAGAAGTTTGATGGTGTTACAACGCCCCTTATTCTAATTCAATTTTGGTCAAACACCTAAATTTACTCCATTCATTTTGATTTCAAAAAACAATTCAAACGACTGGTGTTCATTATTATTGTCTTACAACAAATTTTAAATCTAATACTTGTGAGATCATTTTCACAGCGGTTATTAAATTCTTCTACTGTTATCTGACCAAAATCCATGATTTTTCCTGTATCTTCATTTCTTTCCTAATTCAATACTTCTATTCACAGAGGCTTCAACAGCATTTATCAAACATGCCCTAAAAGAAAAAGAAAAAAAAAGAGAAAAAAACATATAAATTATGTACCATTGTCGAGAAAGGAATATTTTACATAGAAATGTGTGCACCTGACTGCAACAAGATCTGGTGTGGAAGCAGTTTCGTGGCGATTCTATCCACGGAGCATGTCCTGAATACTGCGTAAAGTGATGCACGGGGTCCAAAGTTCGATCCCTGGTGGGAGTCTTAAAATTTGAACGTGTTAACGGTTATTCGGACTCCATCTTAAACTGTAGGTTCACCTCTCATATAGCCTTGGTGCTGGAAAGGAAGCAAAGCTCCAATTCAACCAAACAAATGTGCGAGGATCTAAGAATTGGGACGTACAAGGTCACAACAAAAGAAACTTCCTAATTCTGAACTTATCGCGGAACAGGGTCATAAGAGCACATAGGATTTAGGAATTAGATTTCTGGGTTTTCGGCATCTATGGCCAAATTAGTCCGTCACGTTTGAGAGATGACGTCCGTCGGCGATCACACTATCCGAAGAAATGGAAGAAAGAAAGAATATGGGAAGGAAGGAAGTGGCCTGGGACCTATATGTTAAGTACCACCCCGACATTTGCCTGGTGTGAATGAGGAAACCCTCATCCAGGATGGCTGACCTGAAAAAGCTTTTTACACTTTTTCGACCGACTGCCCTCACCAGGAATCGAACCTGGGACAAAAGTACATAGCTTCTTCAGTAGTTTGCAGATGATTCTCACCACATCTTGTTTATGGACGAAAAGAAAGATCTTCACTATTATAAACTCCTGGAACGTTCAAAATGATCCAGTGTATTCAACATCGCCAAGGAAAAACTACACGATATCAAAACAGAAACAAAAAGAAATAAAGAAATATGTGTCTAATGCTGCGGTCGCTTTCAGAGGACAACAAGCACAGTATTCCGTCGTAGCGGTGTGGTGGATGATCATGCACTCATAAGTTCCATTTCTGCGAAACGAGTGAAAATGCTTACTGTCAGAATTGTTGACACCCACTGACGCAAATTCCGGGAGGATGAGGGGGAATATTTGCCCCCAATCTTGGAACTGGGGAGGATTGTCCCCCCAATAATCCGATCTGAAATGTGTTTTTTGGGGAGAAATGTGATGATTCGTGTCCGACTGCCACAAAGAAAAGTGAGACGAAACTGATGTCCCTTGCTGTATAATATACAACAGATGAACCTTAGAAATCAGATTTATGTACCGTGATATGAGTCTCATCTCCCTTCCTCCTCCAGAACAAGCCTCAAATCTGCCCGCCTCCCAATGTTGAAGACAACTCTGCTCCCCTGATCCTCCACAATACTGTTTTTCAACTTCATAAATATTTTGAACATCGCTTTTAGAAAAAAATAGATTATGGGAAGGGTCTTAACCCCCCCCCCCCCCAATCTTGAAGACAGATTTGCGCCGATACTGATACTGGTAGTTGAATCCCTGTCATAACCTGCTTCTCAATATGCACTAGATGTATCAACACGATTCAGTTCTGGCCTATAAGGCAAAGTTGATCAAGATGTGTTCCAACATGTTGCACACCTTATCACAGCGGAAGAATGGCCGGCTAACAGCCACGAGCTCAATCCAATCCGTGGTTAAATTGGAGGCCAAGGCCTGTTCGAGGTGACACCCTGATATTTCGCCCTTACGCGAGCAAAAGCCAAGTTCCCTATGAAAGTCGTACATGATGCCATTGACCACTGGTCTACGCATTTATGAATCTGCATGACTATCTAAGGCGGAAATTTTGAATAACCTAACCTGTTGCTTGTACACTGATATCTACCATCTAGCGACATATATATCAAAACTTTTGTCTAAAGTACGTACATAGTGGAACGATAGATAACGGACATATTCTTAAGTCTGAATGTTTAGCCTAGTTTAGCCTATAATTGACCTATTTTGCAGTATAATAAACATTTTTATGCAGAAATAAATTGGTTTTAATAGAACAATAAGGGAACACACTTGTGCATATTAACCACAATCGAACATTTGTACGCAGAAGTGATTTGCTTTCCACAAAACAATACTTGAACATTTTGTACAATAAACAGTTTCGTCTATCAATCACAATCTAGTTTTATTATTATTATTATTATTATTATTATTATTATTATTATTATTATTATAACTAGCCTGGGATTCCACGAATGAATACTACAATGAGGCAGTTGAAATGATAAGAGTTTAATCAAGAAAACATAAAATTTCTGACGTAAAAATGACAAAGTTAACATCTGTTTATAGTAAAAATGAGATCATGAGTACCATATACAGTGAAACCTGTCTATGTTGGCCACCATCGGTTCCATCGAAAAGTGGCCAACTTAGGTGACCAACTTACAGAAAATAAGTGTGATTTGTGTATTTTTAGAATAGGATTTCTAGTATTACTTGATTGTAAAATTTTAATAATCAGTAGCACGACAGCTACTTATAAATAATGTATATAGAGTAATCATAAAAATATTCAGTATTAGAAAATATTACTATAGTATGTTTAATATATGTGCATACCTTTCTCTTCCTGAAAACTAGTCTGGTGCATTGGATTATTCGGATTGAAAACACAATAACACAAACAACCATGAAATAGAAGCGTATGTACGCAGTTTATTAAAATTGATATTATAACACACTGAGTTATTCAGATTGAAAACAAGAAAAGCTAAGTTATAAATTGAGAAATTCATATGCAATTTATATGACTTCTTTTTAGTTGTTACTGAATGGTAGTTCATTCTAGACGTATTTGTTTTATTCTTTTTGGCAGATATGCACATTCTAATATTGTAGTTAACTACCTCTTGTTAATGAGCTAGAAGTGTTTCCCTCGGAGCAAAAGATGTTTTGAGAAAATCTTCAGGGAATTCATACCTCAAAAACTCCGCTATCTTTTGACAAGCCGACAGGTGCCAATAGTTGACAATTGAGATGGTTAGTTTTAACCTTGAGAATTTTCCGGAATTACTAAAGCTCCCCACTGATGAGAGGAGTTTATATAGCTTATGATTTTACCAAAACATATAGGGTAAACAAATACGTACAACCATTTCCTGAATTCCTGTACGTGCTTTTTCTTATTCACACCTTCCTTCACCACCCCTTTATGAGGGTAGTGTTCTGGCCATTGACCTCCAAGAACAAATCGTGCGAATCTATGCTTCTTTGTGTCCAGTCACAAATACAGAACATCTGCCTCTCATATGGGAATTCGAAAGAGTTAAGAAAAATAACAAAACTGTATTTTGCGTGGCCAAGATACACAGGTAAATTTATCATCATCATTATAGGGTAAACATTGCTTCAGTGTGGCCAACTTCCAAGATAGACAGGTGGCCAACTTATAGAGTAGTAAGTAACGAATGTCCTATGGGAAAATGCAGGTTCAAGACGAACTAGGCCAAGATAAGCAGGTGGTCAACTTAGAGAGGTGGCCAAGTTGACAGGTTTCACTGTATAATGACAGTGCATATTTTGGGATAATCAGGAGCAACATAAAGACAAGAATAAGGGGACACACTAGCAAACCTAAAAAGACAGCAAACTATTTCAAGCGTATTCGAAACATTTCTTTTTTTCTGCACAACATGGTTGACACACGTATTTTACGTAAGTCGCTATCTCGTAGGGAAAGGAACATATTTGAATCATAAGTACTCCAGCTCTCAATACGGACGAGTGTAATGTAAGTAAGGAATGGGGTGAAAATTAATTAATGAGGGTGGATCTATGCACTAAAAGATTCTTCATCAAATTAGTAAATGGTGCTTGTTCACATTTTTGTTACCAAGTCTTCGTTTAGTTTTAAGTTCAAAACTTCATTTACGTTATTTCTTGGCGATTTAGTATCTACCTATCTATATATATATATACACTGAGTGTTTTAAAAATGACGCCTACGGACAACAGAACGCTATTTTACAGGCCACAATAAAGCGAAAATCCTTTATAACGATATACTCTCCGAAGCCTCCTTCAGCCATTATGGAGAATCAGAAACTTGCTCTACGAATCCATCAAGCAGTTACATCGATTGTTAATAGATGGTGCTAGTGTCAATAGTGTCAACGTTTATCCACTTCAACTGTCATCTGGAAAATATCGATGTAACAATTTGATAAACTGATATATCTATTCTATGGTTCTTCATCTGTGACGCTGCCAAATAGTACAATTCATGTTTCTAGACGAGGCCCCGAAAGGTATACAATTATACTATATATATGTTTCGCTTTATTTTGACTTATAGAATAGTGCTCTCTATTCCGTATATTTAGAACAACCTATCTATCATATATCTATCTATCTATATACAATATATATATACAAGTGACTTAATACATTTCATAAGGTATACTGTATAATCTAAACTACTGTCTTAGAAGCTAGCTTAACGGTTATCATAAAGGTTGGCTCAGTGGTAGAGCGCTCACTTTAGTACGAGGGCCTCATGATTTGATCCTACGCTATGTGAATATGTAGGCAACCTGGCCCAAATTAGGGCCTAGGCTGCTGGACCCTACGACGGCATATTTGGCTCCCTTCCCCCTTTCATATATTACAAAATAAATTAATTTATTGTACTAGAAATTTCCCGTGGGCGTTTCGGGATTACTGCTTATAGTAAGCGTTTCTCTTTTCGGGTGACCCTGCCGCATAAACATGCATTGAACAATGAAACTTTGTATGTCCGCCACTGAATGTTGAGTCCATTATCGACGACAATTTGGTCGTTGTAACTTATAACACAATCTAAAAGCTTGATCAAAATGTAAGATTTTCCTCATGTATTTAAAGCAGAATGGGCAACAGCATCTTCAAATTCAGCAAAGTTCAAATATATTTGAAATTACATTACATTACTTTTGGAGGGCAGAGTTGAGTCGGTTTCAAAGGCATAGCTTCGAGCGCAAGTGTGTTAAACCGAACCTGTGGACAATATCGTGTCTGTAACTACTGTCGGGGTTATCTCCTTTCCTCCCATATTCTCATTCCATGCACTCTTTCATGGCCATTCATTTTCATTAATCATTCGTTTCTTTTAGCCTAAAGGGCATAACCGTGATTAATACTATGGGCAATGTACGAATAAGAAGATACAAGCTGTTGTGAAGTTTAGGGAAGTGCCTACCTTAATATATTCTTTATTTTAAATATGATCCAATAACTCAAAGTAAAGGCCAACTCCATTCGGTACCTAAGATCTATGTGGAGATAATCAAGACAGAGCTCTTCCTCTGTGTTTTAACCACAGGCTTTACTTCGGTGGATACCTGAAAGCTTATGATCCACCATTTTCCGTGCACTTTGAATTTCTTCACGTTAAAACTCGAGCACTGGACAATGAGGTGGTTGATCAAAATACGCCTTATTCGCGAATAACTCTCAAGTCCTCCTCCTAGTCTATCACTGATTGGATTGGCCCGCAGTGAGCTCTCTATTCAGCTCAGTTGTGAATAGATTGCCTAAGGCGGTCGCTTTAAATCCATATCAGGATATGGCCATTGCGTGAAAGACCGAAGTTAATCTCCCAGTTATACCTACTGGTAAAGAAAACTCCCTACCGAGTGGGAACCTATAGGCATCTCCTATGTCGGTACCGGAGCGTTAACGCAAGGCCATATCCTCCTTATGGTATCTTAAGGTAGCGAATCCTACGGTATGACCACAACCCGACAGAGATCAAACTATATCAGGAACATCCCTGGATTACCGTACCCAGCCCAGCCTACCTTAAGAAACGCCAGAACTTGCGTGTAGATAAACCTTTTAATCTACTATATAAGATTGTTTTTTTTTAATTATTATTATTATTAAAAATGAAATATCATGGACAATCTAGAATTTCTTGTATTACCTTATTCCACCTTTCTCCAATGCATGGATGCCAGCAATTGTGGTTCCACCCGCTGAACACACTTCGTCCTTCAACTGACCAGGATGTTTCCCTGTTTCCAACACCATTTTGGCTGCTCCGAGTACTGTCTGTGCGGCAACTGGCGTAGCTGTAGCTCGGGGCACTCCCATCTTCACTGCACCATCCGATAAAGCATCTATCACAGTGTAAATCTGTAAATAATGAGTATTCAAAGCTACGGTACCGTGAGAGTATGTTAAACACAGATTACTATGTAATACTTGCGTGACGAAATCCTGAACGCATAGTTGTAAGGTGAGGGTAAGAAATCCAGTTTCAAGCAACTTTTAATGATAAGAAAAGTGGGAACTTTTGGTCGAGAAGGTAGGAGTACGTAGGATCAACAGTATGTACACGTTTACATACCTGGATCTTTTTTAATAAACGTGAGGTGGTTTCGTAATTTGCATAATGTTTATTAATTGTTATATTATCCTTAATGTTTAATAATTATTACATTATCACACACTAAACTCCTAGCGCAACAGCCCGTAAGGTGCCAGGGCCTACCAGCCGGCTTGTGCCACTTATGCCTTTGAGGTAATTGTGGTCAGAACCTCGGCTTCCTTCGCCATTAATGCTTACTTTCTAAAATGGAGTTAGCTATTTCTTCCTTTCGAGTAGCTCCCCAATTGTCCTCACGATGCTGGATGGACGTCGCAATGTCCTCATCATCTGCTAAGTACAAACGGTTACCCATCTTTCGCCTGGCCAAACCCAGCACTGTCTGACTTCGCTGATCTCACGAGAAGCTATATTCCAGTGTAGCTAGGATGTTGAGGTACATCATTACATATTATGACACGTTCAAAAAGCTTCAAGTTTCTCAACACATGCCATATTTAATTCTATACACGCTGTATTGTGTTCTCTGCCTGCCTTATTGTTCTTATTTTAATTCTTTTTTCTTTAAATTTGGATTGGAGATTAAATTTGGAGAATAACCTAGCAGTGTTCTTTTCAGCTTCTTTTTGCTCGTTTCTTATCATTTATAATATGACTTGAACTCTTTGATCTTTAAGACAACTTGTAGCACAGTCTGGCCAACTTTAGGACTTTTTAAGATTATCACTCTTCAATGCTTTCGTTATTGTCTCATTTTCTTCATGTACCATCGCATTGTACGAGCTGGAGATCTTCATTAGCATGTTCCTCAAGTTTTTTCTTCAAGCTGCATGTTTTCCTTAGTTTCAATTGATAGGGACTCAAACTCTCTTTGTCTTCCTTCTCTCTCCCTCCCTGCTCCTGCTTTAATCTCTTCTTTCAATAGCTTTTCCTTTTCTATTCTATTCAAATATGATCTACATGCATTACTACATTTTTTTTTTTTTAATTGGAATCTGACCCAAACGATTTTTGTATGGTCTCAGTCCATCTTTGGTATTCTGAAGATTACTGACTAATGCTGTTGAAAAAAGTAGTCTTTTGAATCTTAAGTAGTTGCTCGTCTCAGAAAACACTCGTTTTAAGCCAGAATTACTATAAGGTAGCAGATCCCAACTTTTCCAACTGAGGAAATTTTTCTTCTTCTAGAGATATTTTCAACAACAAAATGTTTGGCCAGAGATGGCTACTTTTCTTCTCGAGGTACACAGGAACTTCATTTCCTGCCTCCTCTTCATCTTTAAGGATTCTTCATTATTTGGTCCTTTAAAAAATACATATATGCGTGATTTGGTCATTTTATATTTTCCACTCATCAGAAATGAAATTTTCATTCAAAGTTAAAAAAAAAAAAGTATGGAAGTAGTAATAATGGCGGTACAAAACAATGTTTCATATAACTTATGATAATTTAAACAGTAACTATTTTTCAGGGCAGAATTAGTAAATGGTAGTTTTCAAGGGCGTGTTCTGTGGGCTTATCCTTTTATTCTATGAAAGACAACACATTGCATTTGAGGTCTTATATTTTCTAGAACTTTCCTCGTTTTTGATCCTACTGTACCTTCAGTTCAGTATTATTTAACTCTTGATATGAACTTGGAAATTTTGTCAGAATAAGTTCTTCAAAAAATACTGCATTTTACGAGGCGACCAAACTCTTATATAACGTAGATGGTATAAAAAGCTGAATTTTGCTAAGACACACAAATAACCGTACGAATATTCGTACTTCAGTAATGTTTACCTTTCTACGTAATTCCACTAGAAGCTGATTCACGATTTAGTATGTGAAATTATTCGTCTAATGCTTGACTAGTAGCCTTGGTCTGCTGATGAAGGATAGTCGAGCAGCTTTCCGAAATATTTACAAACTATTAAGTATCTGGCCACAACAAGTGTCAGAACAGTCAATTTTAAATTTACGAGGGTCATTTCATGAATAATGCATACTAATTTTTTGTGACTTACACGTTTATTGTTTGAAGAGGATATATTTACAGGTCTTCAATACAATCTTCCTGTTTGGCAATGACTGAATCCCAACATCCGAGTAGCTTCTGTATTCCATCAAGGACGCCATATTTGTGAAACTGTGGAATGGTTCGGGTAACGGCTGCAGAAAGCTCTTCCAGACATGGACACCAACACCTAATGCATACGTTATTTCAACTTTGGGAACAGATCTTAGTCTGGCAGACTCATGTCCGGACTGCAGGAAGCATGAGATAACATTTCACAATCGTATTTGCGAAGCTTTTTACGCACAGCATTCACGGTATGCGGACGGGCAGTCATGGAGAATCAATGGACCCACCCTCTTCAAGTTGAAAATTTGTTGGAACACCGTTGCAATGTCTACACGTGTCTGCTTCTGTTCAGCAGTCAAGAAGTGGGAGACCCATTGGGGAGAAATTTTTCTCTTCCTAAAATCACTGACCGGAATTCGATATATTGACGCAGATGGAACACCTGTGATGTCAGAAAGTTCCTCATATGTCACACGGCGATCAAGGGCATCTGCGAGAAGTTGCACACGTCTTTCATCGGTTGATTTCGGCCTTCTGGTCTTGCATCATCCTTTATGCTCACATGACCACTACGGAAACGAGTAGCCCACCGAGAAACTGTACTAAAGCACACTGTTGTCTCTACACAACTTCACCTAAGGCTTTTTTTTTTTTTTTTTCAATCTTTATGTATGATCTTTGATATTCAATAGACACGTTACCCGAGACACCTGCAATCTCCATTTCCAACACTTGTCACAGCAACACTGTGTTTACTAGTCCTGCTGCCTCAAGACGTCAGCTTCAATGACGAAATGTTTACCTCGATTTCATCATCCACTCCGCAGTGTTGCCATAGTGTGCATTATTTATGAAATGGCCCTCTTATATTCCCTACACTTTATAAATAATTAGAAACACAAGTACTTACAAAAGCTACTCCGCTGCCGGCAAGTATACCAGCTGAATCTATGAGAGGTTCATCGACTTGTTCACAAATTCCCACACTGGACAAAATGATTCGCACGGCCGAAATGTCTTTCTCTGTAGCTAATCGTCCTGGAGTAAATACTGCAAGGAGAGAAAGGTGTATTACATTAACACATGCATTGCAACGCACAAATTTATATTAAAAATCGAATTTTCTCTTTTTATACAGAGACGTGAAGTTGGAAAAAGCTATGATATTTTGTTCCTGTCAACTTAGTTATTGCTCCCGGGTTATTTCTTAAAATTGTTTTCTTTTACGCGGGGAAATGATAGCTTCAACACTCAAACAGAAAAATAAATAGATTTTTGGGCCTGTCTGCTTCTGAAATGATATGCTGAACTATAGAGCTATGCGACGACAATAAGGTGGCTGTCATATTTATCAAAGTAACGTGTTGCCATAATTATTGACATTGAACAAGATAAGAGGTTGTAAGGGGGTTCACTAACTCAATTGCTATGGAAATTCTGGTGAAGTATCGACATGTAAAGGATTTTCTATTTTCTGAAATTAATTATGTAGCCCTGTTGGTTGTTTAAACTAACTTGATCAAGATTTAATTTTGGGTCCTTGGTTCTGATCATGTAGGATTCATATACTAATATTTACATAGGCGACAAAAATTTGTGCAAAATGTTGGTTTTGTGGTATGCTTGGATTCACTCAGCCATTTTGATACTCCTAAGAACACTCGATTTCTTGTCTTTGGAGTCTTTATAAAAGAAAAAACAGCGCGAAAAAACAGGAGTTCAAGAAATAACCGTGGAGTAATAACCTGCTCGTCAAAGTTTGCAGAAACTTCACACAGTATCATTCAGGTTTAAAATATTAAAATATTTAATAACGTACACTTATTTTTTAAAAAAAAAAAAAAAGTTTAAAAAATTATATTTAACTACGCAATAATGAAAGGAAGATTGAAAAAAAATAAAGAATTTTTGAAGAGAGCTGACTTGACTTACTTTGAAGAACGTACACTAAATTGTCAATTATTTCATTTAAAAAAGTAGAAAAAAACATTAAAATTATGTAGGTGCATATAGTGTGTCCGCTATCCTCTTATACAGTTTCTGTCCGATGCCGACACACAGTAGGTGGTGGAAGATGTCACCAGACTCAGTATGTGGGCTTATTTATGGCTGGTCAAAGGGAAGTCATTGAGGGTGACAGTTCACTTGTTGCCACATTTTACTTTTCGTGTTCTTTCTAGAATTCTTTTAAAAGAACAGGCGGTTGCAGAACTTCTAATATGAATAGAAAAGCGTTTTATAGATTTGGCTTTTTGCGTAACAAGCTGCGAAACATTTAAATTTGCACACCAATTCATACTTTTGTATAGCACTTATAGATATAATAATAATAATAATAATAATAATAATAATAATAATAATAATAATAATAATAAATGCTTTAATTCTACGTCCCTCCAGATGGTTAATTAAGCGTAATTTATTGTTATGATGTACACATTGCATTAATGTTGCCCACGCTACGGGATGCATCTTTTTAAATTCGTGACAAGATAAATAAACTTGACAATTCATGTTTCGTATTCGAGAGTAGAATCGAGACGACACGAGAAATTTTGTGTGTTTCGTGAGTAACATTAGTTAAGTCTTAGTTCTCAAATACTTTTTGTGATACAAGATACAAGATAGTTTAAAAACTAAATTGATTAAGTGATTGTACAAACACAATAAAGAACAATATTTAAAGAAATGTAGGCCATTAAGCAATAAATATATTCTAATGTTAAATATGGTGAATGTTGTTATGCCATTATCTTCGTGGACCTTTCGTTACGCTCAAGGATTCTGATAACTTCTAGGTGAAATTAAGAAAATTATCAGACAATAAATTTTAAAACGAGATCAGAAAATTTTTGAGACGAGGAAAGCTTTTTCTATAATAGAAATGGAAGAAACTTTATATCTTGTCCTCTTCTTGTCGCGTGAACAGCACTATAGAAACCCCGCTACCCGCGTGGACTAGTGGTGCCCTCCCCGCTGGTCTAGTGGCTAGCACGCGCGCCTCTGGTGTACGCGGTCCCGGGTTCGATTCCCTGTGGGAGAGCCTTTGGAATTTTAACTGTCCTTGATGTTTCTATGTTCATGTCCCTGTCGTTCTAGGTTAATAGAAAAACGAGTTAGTAAGTAAAAAAGTAAAAATCTAAAGTAAGAAGTAAAACGAGTTAAGTAAAAACCTAGTAATAACTAGTTAAGCAAGTAAATCAGCCACGTCCGGTGAATCAGTTAACTTCTTTTAAGAAAAAAGTTGCTAGCACGCTTGACTTCGATTCGCATCATCCCTGGTTCGATTCCCGGTGGAGGTACAGTTGAACGACCAAAGTCTGATTCCACTATAATTAGTAAGTCTACGTCTTCTTTAGCCTAGCAGACATAATGGTGGGACGTTAAACGAAACCGTGGACAGTACTATATTAGACGCATTTATTATTATTATATTCCTTCTGTATTGCATGCTAGAATTCAGCGTTTACCAAAATTTGAGACAATCAGTAGTTACCATTAATATAACTCTTAATATTCTATTGCTATAGTATTCAATCAGTGTTCAAAGGTGATTTTTATGCTTGTAGTATAATATTTCTCTGCTTTCGCTGCAAAAAATGTTTATTATATGTGAATTACGATCCCTGTTGAAACAGTGTGCATTTTAAATTAATTGCTTAAATTTTCTTGCATACACTATCGAAAGAAAAGAAAGGGAGAAAGCTATTTCTTAGTGTAATGATGAGTTGTGCTATTGTAAGCACCTAAAAAGCACCTATAAAAAGACCTAAAAATATCTTTAAAAAGTGCCTAAAATGAGACGGCACCTTATGTTTAAAAGGGATCTGAACCATTACTCGATCTGAATTCGAGTCAAGAAGTACACAAAAAAGTTAAATGAAAATAAAAACTAGTGAATGGGTTTGCTGGGTCTGTTTCATGTACAAGCAAGCACATAGCCAGGATTTCGTAATAGGGGGAGGGGCTTCGAAGGAAGGGGTCCGGACCCCCCGGACCCAACCCTTAGCTACGAGCCTGTGCACAAGTGATTCATGGAACTAGGTTCACGTTTGAGTTTCGATGCTATAAGGGACACTAAACTCCAATCAACCAAAAGTGATTCGTTAGTACCTGTCAAGTTGTGTTAGAAACTACAGGAAAGCAAATGTTAGCAAGTCCGAGTTTGGCGTTCTTTTTCGAGGCTGAGGCAATATGGGACGTGGAATCCGAACTGCGGTAATGCATTCTAGTTGTAAGGCACGCACTGGCAATGAAGCCGGGACCCGCATGCTCCAAAGGTGCTAGCGCAAGCCACTAGACCACAGAAGAAAGCTGGAAAGAAAATTCTGTGTATATATATATATAAGGGCGGATCCAACAAGGGAGGCTAAGGGGCTATAGCCCCCCCTTGACGCTCAGGTTTACACTGCATAAAATGGGCTTCAATTCTGCTTTACACTGGATAAAACGGCAAATTATTGTTTAGCCCCTCCCTTGATCATATCCTGGATCCGCCACTGTATATATATAAACAGAGGTATATATAAACCTCTATAACCACAACTTTTAAATAGTGCTCTAATAAATCAATATCCTATTAGATAATATGTTACTACCCAAAAAGAAAATCGAACATATGTTACTAGAAACTAAAATATCAATTTGAATAAGACTCACTTCATCGTCTTCACTGCTTGATTCTCTAACACAAATAATAAATTGTTCTGAATTCTGATCATGACTAAAATAACTTTCTTCTATTTTCTGAATATGACGAACACAGTTCTCCCATAAGTTGCTGTCTATCTTTTGAACACATTCTCGTAATAACTGACACACACTTGCACTAAGGGAAGGGGAAGTATTGTTTCTTCTCACATCTGTCTTCAACCGTGCCCAAACCAACTCTATCGGATTGAGGCAACAATGGTAGGGTGGCAAACGAAGAACTTCGTGACCATGCTCGTGTGCTATACTATCAATAACAAACTCTTTCTCTATATTAGAGTTTTTGATTGCCTCTATTAATACAGCTTTAATAGGGAGGGGTTGTGGAATAGGAATATTGTGCCTATTCATGAAATCTACTATGTCCGAAATTTTCGTTGACATTGTGGGTATACGTCGTTTAAGTCGTGAATGATAGCTTGCATTGTCCAATACTATCACGCATTTCATATCAGTTGGTAAGTTCTTTATGAGGCAGTTCTCGAACCAATTCTCAAACACCTGAGCATTCATATCATCATGAGAATCTGCCTTTGAATCGCCGATGTTTTTTGCAGAAAGAAACAAACAATTCGGAACCCATCCTTCTGTACTCCCTGCGTGTAAAATCATGATGCGCTTCCCTCTGGATACAGGAGCTTTGGGAGCGCAAGAGCAAGAACCATCATCCCAACCTCTTTTCACCACATCGTGTGTGTCGAACCAAGTTTCATCTACATAAACAATTTTGCAACCACTGTTCCTAAGCTGATAGAGTCGCGACAAAAATCTAAACCTCCACGCAACTATTCTAGCCGACTCCATAATAATTCGCCTCTTGTTCAAAGTACGGAACTTAAAACCCAATTTCTGCAATAACACACTTAAAGTAGTTCTTCGATATGGGAAGTGACCATCCTTTCGAAGTTCGGATAAAATTTCATTCAAAGTGGGGCTTCTACCTTCACTGTAAAAATAATAAATTTTGCGCCTAACCATGTCACAAATGAAATTGTCGATTTTTGACAGTTTTCTTCTTTTATTACTCGATTTCTGTGGAGTTTTGGGACCTCGATGCACTATTGTTCGAACTGTATGTCGATGAAGGTTTAGAATTTTTGCGGTTTCAGTGATTGCTCCCCTCCCTAATTTATTTTTTGTGACATAATTGAAAGTATTGCACACAAGTTTTTGCGACTGTTTGCAAAGAGTTCCTGTTTGCTTTTTCACTTTCCTCGGAGTATCTTCGGCACGACTTGGTCCCGGATTGATTTCGAGGCTGTTAACACTACCGTCGTCTTCACTGTCACTAGAATTAGAACCAACACAAGCGCTACGATTCGAATCACAGTCATCAGTTACATCGACATCAACGTTATTCAAAACAGCACCATCTTCAGCATTATTGTCGCCATTGGAATCTTGGCTCTGTTCCCACGGCCTCCACATGCTGAAGATCACAGGAAAGTTTGATCGAAGAAAATCAGCGATAGTTTTAAAAACCTTGATAAAAATTAGCAGTCTGATCTCGCACTACGCTTTACTAAAACTGAACGACTAGCCCAAAATTTACTTCGGATATTGGCAGATAAAAGTTTCTTCCGGCTATGCCTGGGAATGTGTAAATATGTTACGGTCGTGTTTTTCTATTCATTCATCTTTTTAGTAAGCGATTTAAAAAAAATCTAACAGTGAAAAAAAGGAAGAAAAGAAAGATCTTAATTTTATGAGCCGTGAAAAGTTAGCAAGTTTAATAGAGGACCCTTTTTTCCCTCGAAGTTAGGTCAAATGAGTTTTCAAAATTGTTTCTTCTATGTATAAAACGGGGTGCAACGTTTTTATCTAAAGGGTGTCTTACTTGCAGTAAAGTTATATATATATACATCGTTATAACCGAGGATTGCCTAGGGAAGATTTTTGACGCGAATCCAAGAAAGAAAAAAGTGTGTTTTGAAACGGATTAAAAATATTGACAAAAAAAAAAAAAAAAAAAAAAAAAAGGTGGGAAGGAAAATAGCCACTGACCATCAGATGCAGTACACCCTGCCTGACAATTTGGAAAGATACGGCAACATCGTAGAACACATTGACGAATGGGTTTTGCCAGCGGGAGCGTTGTCTGTTGGTGTTATTTGACTGCTGTTTTGTGGTTTCGGTGGGAAAGGGACAGAGCCTTTGAGATTCTGAAACTGTACATGAGGAAAGCGGACAGACTTTAAGAGGATGACTCTTGGTTACTCACCAATATATCCTTCCGTGGAAAACTAAATATTCTCCAAACGTATCGGAACAACAAGATAGTTCTGTCTTCAGTGATGAGATAACAAGGACAAAAAGGGATGAGAGAAATATGGTATGGAAAAAGGAATACATACCACCAAATAAATGTAAGTGAGAGACGAGTACAAAAACCATCAGAAGAGTACTGTGAGCGAAAGAAAGAGTTGAGTTGGAGGAAGTGAGGTGTCTATGTTATGTCACTATTGCCAGATCCAAAATATACATCAAAGATAGGTAACCAGAGTTTATCATGGTTGCCACAATCCAGATTTAAAGCAGGTTTATATTTATGAATAACACATTTTATTATTATTTATTTTTTTTAATTTTTTTTATTTTTATTTTATTTATTTATTTATTTTTTTTTTGTGTGTGTGTGTGTGCTGAACATATCACTTGAAAACCTGCTATATATTATGTCGTTGTTTTACTGTGCTGCTGTTGTTTTGCTGTGCCGTACTGCCACTTCTGTATTTTTTTGTGCTTAAGGATTAAGATTCGCTCTATTACCTTTCTAATTATAGATTTTATATCTGTATTTTAACCGAAGCATCGAATTTAAGAAGAAAAAACGAATTTACTTGTGGTTATATACACTTACCTGAATAGCCAACTCCAATTGATGCCGGCGTATTTGACATTATTCGGACGACACGCGCTTGATTTGTGATCGCTGACAATTTCTAAAAAGAATTTGAACGAGTGATTAAACAATATGAGAATAAGGACTCAGTAAATAATTAAATTATAATTGTTTGACGCTATGCGAAACTTTTTTTTTAATGTATGTATCTTATAGCTCACTGAAGATACAAAATCATTAAACCATCTCATTTCAACATCCTTCGATGTTTTTCGATTACTATCTTCAAGTTCAAGTTTACAACATTAAAATACACAGGTAAGTAATATAAATACAAGGAAATAACATTAATAAAGAAAATTTTCATCCCCTTGTATTGCAGGTGTTTTCAGCACAAGATGTTGGAGCAGGAGTACCAAAACCAACATCCGCTAATCACTCAGTATTACCATCTCTGATTTGTGTGCTTAAGGATTAAAATTCGCTCTATTATCTTTCTAGTTTTAGATGTTATATCTGTATTTTAGCCGAAGCATCGGATTTTGGAAAAACTATTCATATACACGGTGAGACAAAAAGTATATGCTGAGAGATACGAGCTGAGCCAAAGGGGGCACCGTGGCTCAGTCCCTGGTCCGATCCCCGGTTAAGTTAATTTGTGGTGGACAACATCGTGTTTGTTGATTTTCTCGGGGTATTCGTTCCCTCCCACTTTCTCATTCCACCAACTCTTTCATCATCATTCACTTGCTTTAATCATCGTCTCTCTTAGCCTAAAGGGCATAATCATGGAATGTTAAAGAAATATTTTTTTCATACTGAGCCAAGATTGTTTCATACAGTTCAATTAACTAACTGATACTACTTTCACTGATTATCAAAAATTCTACGTACATTTTTCCCATGACTTTTAACCCTTCTGCTGGTCTAGTGCCTAACGCGATTGACTTCGGTGCAAGGGGGGAGGGGGAGTCTCGGTCTCGAGTTCGATTTCCAGTAAGAAAGGACTGAAATTTGCATGCATTCAGTGGTTCGAAATAAATTCCCTTAAATTGCAGGTTCACATCTCATATAATCTTAGTGATCGAAAGATTTGTTAAACTCCTTTTGTGCCTTTGAATTTTTTTTTTTTTAAGTGAAAATGTTACGACACAGTTTCAAGATTTTAAAGATGAAAGACTGAAAAACTGCCATCGAGGTGGGATCAGGTTATGAACAATCGGAGAAATTATATGAAACAACGTAGCTTTATAGGAGATTCAAAACGAACAAAACTTTCCGGTAGACCTAATATAAGATTCTATTCTATACCTAAGAAAGAATAGAATAGAATGGAAGTCTAAAAGATAGGAGTTTTCGAAGTTTACGAGGAATTTTCTTCTATTGCTTCAATTCTGAAACTTCTAACTTTTCTCTAAACTTGTTTTATTGTATACTAGCTGAACTTGCGCTCTCTACACAAAGCATCGTTCATATGAGCATTAATCTTCTTGTCATTCCTCATAACACCTGTACATGTTCCTTTACAGACACAAGTGAAAGACGTCTTGATAAAAATCGGCAAATGGGTACCATAAAGGGGAGATTTTTTTCGATTACTTTTTCAATATTTCGAACCGTTTGCAAGATTTGAGCATACTTCGGTTGGAGTTTCTAATTCATATATGATCAGTGTTTTCTTTCTTCTTGCATGCAGTATGTAATAAGCAAATACATTACATACACAATTAAGGCCTGTGGCAAACATCTTGGCATTTCAGCTAAACGAATAAAACGCAAGCTCTGGCGTGACGTTGCCAAGTGGTAAAGGGGTGTGGCTATGGGTAAGCAGACAAACTACAGCACGATCAGGTGACAGGGGATAGACGTGGATGTATACAAAATAAACGTGGCAATACCGCTGGCCTCTCATTTGCTTGCAGCATTTAAAAGGAACTTGGAGCGCCGCCTTTAAATGCCAAGATGTTTGTCACGCCGTTTAGTTATGTCAGTGCTGTATGGTGTTCATTGGGCGAAACACTCCAAACATTAAGATTCATCTTAGACTGGAGAAATGGTTACCCTTCGTTTTTCATTATCATTTCCCCATGAATCAAACGCCTGAGAGATATACAACCCCTGTATACTACTATATACAGCTCGTAGGATAGCTGAAATGTATAGCTCGTAGGATATGATGCTTTACTTTTTTAAACTTCCAACATTTTCAGTATTCCTCTAAAAAAAAATGTTATAAAGAAATAACTGCCATTTGTTTTAACAGACCAGTGAAAACGGCACGTTTCTAGAACTTGTGGTCTTGAGATCTCACTGTCGAAAGAATTGGAGACAAACATATAAACTTTTCTTTGGAGACAAACATATAAATCTAGCATTTTCATATATAGATGATTTGTCTATTGCTCTTACCTTTTCCAACGTCTCTATCTTGGTACCACCTAAAACAGAAACAAACAGTCTGGATGGGAATTCAGGAACTCCTGCTGAACGTATGTCCTGGATAGCTGCATCTAAGATGTGGGGCTTCACAGCTAGAATCACAATGTCTGACTTCTGCACCACTTCAGCTGAAGACAGGAAAAGTTAGGCTACATCTGAAATATCTTACAATGTATAATGTGCATATTAAAAAACTTATGTACATTTTTTTAAACACCTTGCTCCTATGATCCGTTAGACAAAAACAGTGATTTCATAACTAGGGATGCACACGAGACGAGACAGAATTTCCCTAGCAGAATTCGAGTCAGGACACAGCTCTTTCAATAGAGAAATATACAGTTTTCACGTCGAGAATGTAACATCACTATTACAGCACATTTTCGAGACGACACAGCCCCAAATCTTGTCTCGTGCGCATCCCTATTTATAACTAACAGAAGTTACAAGATGCTAATTGAAAATCAGAAAATAACCGTGTTTTCTAAAAAGGCTTATAAACATTAATCGTTTAAGTCTCAAGAAAGAAGAAATCTCTTAAAGAAGTTGATTTCAATATTGGTAGTATCAGAAATATCATCTTTCAAAACAGGTAATCAAGTATAAGCCTAGTTAAACGAATGCACATTAAAAAAAAAAAAAAAAAAAAGTTTAATTTAGTGTGATATATTCTCCTGTTAAAAAAGGTGAAAAAAGGCTTGAATTCATAAAACGGAATATATCATACATAGAACCACAAACTTCTATCTCAACTCAAATAAAAACCCTATCATTCTTTGAGAACTTTAAAGGTCATTCGCTCTAAATATCTTAAAATGCCAATTTCAAGTAAATTCCAAAATACTAACCATTGCTATGTGTGGTATTAGCTCCCAATTTCTCCCATATTGCCAAATTCCTTTTTGATGGGGCAGCGACAAATAGTTGCGATGGAGATACAACACCTGTAATAAATTAAATGTTGTTCATAATTTTGTATGCATGTAAGATATATCTATATCTATCTATCTATAAATACATACAGGGTGTCTTAAAAGCCCTGACATAGGGTAACTCTGTTATTATCAGAGTTACTCAACAAAATATAAGAGAGAAACCGTCTCCGAATATGGTGTCTTCAATCTAAATTGAAAGAATTTTTTAAATCGGATGAGCCGCTTAGGCTGTACACTCTTTATGCGCCCAATGTTAAATGAAAATGCAACATTGCCATTTACCTGAACTCACAACATAAGGAAGGAAGTTACTGTTTTAAATGGGGGCTGGCCATCGACACGTTAGCGTAAAAGACAGTAACTTCATTCACTTATGTTCTGGGTCCAGGTGCCAGGTGAGCCCGAATTAAGTCCGAATTACAGAAACTCAATAATTAGCGCAAAATTATATTTTTCTTTACAGCAATTAGAGGTTTAATTTTGCAGTTGTGCTTTAAAAGTTCTTCAGAAAGAACGGTCCAATAAATATCATTGTACGGTATGTTTATAACATTAGGCCTGAAAAATATGGTAGTATATTTAAAAATTTACGGTCCGAGTCCGGCCCGGGTCCGAATTGAAATATGCTTTGTAGGCTCGAGTCCGGTCCGAGCCCGTGCAGACCTCTCTACCTTAGATGCGTGCATGTGTGTTAATATATCAAAATGGAAGAAGTTACAGCCAGTACCTCTTTTAAGCGTAAGAGTAATCAAGTATTTTATGTTGACAAGTGAAGCGTTACTAGTATGAAACCATGACAAGTGCTACTGAAACTTGTATCATTGCCATACCCACTTATTTTCACTATCCTCGCTTAGGTGCATACCCACCGTCGTTGACGCGCCTGCTACCTTCGGATGCACCAGCTTTCCCTTACCCCGATTCGGTTAATAGGATTCGCTCTTCTTACTGGCAAGCTACCACAGGTTGGTTATGTTTTTACACTGTACTTTTTATGCCACACATCTGGACGCTGTATTTATACGCAAATCATAAAAAAATTGTAATATTTTAACAATTATTTCTGGCGACCCCTTGAATTTTATCTATGATAAATGGGCAAATATCATGTCACCCAGCGCAAATCTTTTGGAGAACAGTAAGAAGGAAATTAGTGAAGGGTATTAGGGTAGAGGTACCGCTTATGGCTACTTTCATGTTATTAGTCCTTCATTAAGCTTCATGCTGTTTCCAACAAATCGAAACAAAGCTTACTAAAGCAACAGATTTAGTCAGTAGGCATTGTGAATCTAATGAATATGGATATGCTGTCGTATTTTGTATGTTGTGATGCACAGAATTCTCTAATTTCCTGTGAAATTTCTTAAGGCTTTTAAGTTTTTCAAAAAATTGTAGAAAATTCATCTCGTGGCTTAGAAAGTAGAAACTTAAATTCTTGGTATGAAAAAAATTCTATATTTCCTTTATAATGCTATCGTAATTGCTAGAACCTCAAAAGATAACAAATAAATGCAATGGCCATTAGCAGGTCGGAATATTCCGTGAGTAACTAGTTATGGCCATAAGTGGTTTCATATCTGTTACGGTTTATGATCACCTTTTATAATTGATAATAATTTGACGGTTTATTAATAAAAGTAACAAAAACAGCAATTTATTGTTATTACAACACATTTTTCCAGTAGATCTAAATGGGCAAATCCACTAATAAGCCTAAATATTAAGGTGACAAAATAAAATATTTTGACGTGACAGAAAAAAAAGAAAATTTCTTAACCCTGCCTAACCATATAATCGAAAAAAAAAAAAAAAAAAAACGCAACAGGCCTAGCCTACTAACTTGGTGTAAAATACTGTGTTAGCCTTTATGTAAACTTAATGAAATCTCTCCGTGTGAAACAGTACAAGTATGTTAGTGTAATATTGAACAAAATATCAAATTTTGAGTATGATATTCAATGTTTCAAATATGTGGACTAAAAGAGGTGATTCCTTTGATTTTGAGTTCAATGTCCCTTCCAGCAGCGAGAGTATATGAGACATACATCTACTGATTAACGTGGAATCCGAACATGAACTCACGGCGGGAATCGAACCTGGGTCTCCTACACCAAACACGCGTACGCTAACCGCTTAGTCACGCAGGAGCTCGTGTGGACTTACAGAAAGCACACTTTGTAATCATTGAGAATGACATATCACAATAAATATTTTGAACATTATTGATAAATTGCCAGAACCGAGCCTTAACGAGCGGAGTCAAATGTTAGTAAATGTACTTCCTGAGGTTGTAAAAACAGTTGAAGAACACTAAAATTGATATTATTCTATGCTCGACTAGTTTTAACCTATTTGTTAAGATGTTATTCTATTAGGCAACTTCTTGTTACAGATAAGTTCCAAACTATATATAAAATGTACATATCTAAATGCTAAAGATGAATACATTTTGTAAGGTAGCATATATATATATATATATATATATATATATATATATATATCCTTAGCATTCAGACTTCAGTAAGCAAGAGCCCTATACCCAGGCTAATTTCATGTATAAGTAAATGATCTTTCATGTCTTTTTGCTTAATTAACCTTGATTTGGAAGTTGATTTTTTTATATTTATTTTGAGTGACCATACGTGAAAAAAAAAAAAATGACTATAAGCAAGCGCGCCCGAAGATTTTCTAGAGGGGGGGCATCTCCCATCTTCACGGTTGCTATATTGCGTCTAGTATTTCTGGTATTTAATATATGTGGTTTGCTATATTATGTATACATTTTCATCACCCAGAGGGGGCCCGGGCCCCACTCTGCCCCATCTTCGGGTGCCCATGACTATAAGCAGAAACAGAATGGCCAAAAGTAGTAAAATGTGTTATTTTTTAAAATTCCTTTTATACCAACCTATAAAGACAGCAGATAACGATTTAAGAAAAATGTGTTCACAGAAGTTCAAATTAGAAGTATACACTTTCAAATCATAAATAGTGGCAATATATTTCACAAAAAAAAAAAAAAAAAAAAAAAAGTAACGAAAATGAACAAGTCCTTATAGTGTCCATGACCGGTACCTCCATTCAATTTATTATATCCCCAAATCGTTTGGTACTAACTCTGGCCCACTTAGGAGTGATTATGACTCGTTAATTTTAACTGTGATGACTACAAATACAGTGCGGACAAGCCATAAAAAAGTACATTGAATAAAACACGAACCAACTTGTGCTAGGTGGCCTCTAAAAAGCACGAATGCTACTTAACCATCAGGGCAGGAGCGTAGCAGGGGGGCGATGAGAAGTGTCCGTAGGGAGTGTTTCGTCAGCGATGGTTGGTATACGCATAAACGAAGTCGTTTACAATAGCTCACTGTCACAATACGAGCTCCAGAGCAGTCGATGTATTTGGGGGGATACTAAATGGGCAAGGTTCTAGAACACAGGTACCCTTTCTCATTTAGCTGTAATAAAGACAGAAAAAACGAGCCCTGTGGGGCCCTAACCCGCCTTCACTCGCTCACGCTCGTTCGGCAATACAATATGAATGAATTATTAAACTTTGGTACAGAAAGGAACCAACCTTGCTACTAACCTATATCGGGGGACCTGTGTTCTAGAACCTTCCCTACTAAATGCCGTCCAGATAATATTTTGTTAAATGAGCTGGAAAGAATTCTTCGCACTTGTCAACATAGCTAACCTGCACGTAAGAGTCCCTCTCCGAAGGCTCGAGCCATGTTACCGGCACCAATAAAACCAACGTTTTCTGATAACTTCTTTGGGGTGTCAGTCTCCATTCTCCTTATATTTCTGTAAAGAACACAGCCACAGAGATTATACGATTTTTTAATGATAAAATTAGGGAATCACGTCCACACAAACAAGCAAATATTGCCGGTCCTACTTTGTCCGCTAATACTCGAGCCCTTTTCTTCTTCCTCCTTCTCTTCTTCTTCTTCTTTGATATCTCAGTATATTTCGCTTACGAGTGAAACGGGTGCGCTCTTCAGTGTTGCCAATTTGGGGTAAAAGTCACTAAATCTAGGGGATTCGCCTTCCAGAATAGCGACAAAAAATAATTTTTCCGATTAGCGACATTTTTGGCGATTTTGGAATGACGATTTGGCGACTTACTTACAAATCTAGCGACTTTTGCGCTGCGAACAACTTGTCATACTATTAGCTTGAATCAGTTCAGAATATATGTTTATTTTCCTTTTGCTTATTTGAATCAGTGGCAGGTGTTGACGAGCTGGGAAAGTACATAGCATTTATCTCTATATTCCCGCTTTGATTGCTTTTATCTCTTACCTTCTAACGGGGACCAACTCCAGCTTTTAATGTCTTTTAGTTTACAGAGCTTCTGTTTAGAGACACAAATAATACATTACTTATAGCAAACAGATTATCTGTAGAAGCGTAAGTAGGAGTAAACTGTGTAAGATTTTTTCTAGACCTTTAATTTTGTTCGTTTTTCTAAACTCATTTTTGATTTCGTTGAAGCAAAATTGATCATAAAGTTAAAAACATATAAAAGTAAAATTATAGTTAGTTACACAATGAGTCTTTGAGTATTTCCTATTAGTTCTTGTAGCGTAGATAATACTATGGCTTGAATTGATCACGTATCTTATACATATAAAAGAGGCAAAATTCCACGAAATTTTTTTAAGCGACTTTTCACCCAAAATGGAGTCATTTCGTCTTCTATTTAACGACTTTTTGTATCAACTTGTTGGCAACACTGGCGCTCTTCCAGTAATTCTAAGCATCAAATTCAGAAGACAACCAGGAATGAACGAGATTAATCTGTAGAGATAGTTATAAGATGTGAAATAGGCCTAAATTAAAGTGTTGTAAAAATAGATAATAAGCTTTAAGAATAGGTAGAGATGAGGAAAATTCAGAGAATCCACATTAAGAGCGCCAGAACTAAGATATTTCTGGTGTATTGAAAGAAAATGGAGGGAGTGATCGTGATAGAGAGAACAGGAGAAAATGAGATGATTGACGTTACCAGCATCCTTACCACCATTACAAAGAGAAGTAGCGCGGGTTTGAAATAGAAATAAGCATTGAGGAGTAGAAAGGATATGAAGTCTGTTACGGAGGACAAAATGAAGGTAAGAGAAAGAGAAGTCGTGTTGAATAAACCAAGATGGCGAACAGAGAGAACAAGAATGGTGCCAATACCAACGCGCCATTGCACGAGAAGTATTATAAGCAGTTCAACATTGAAAACAAAGTGTAATGAGGAGTGGAAAGAGATTTGTTGTGGATACTGAGGGATCAACTTAAGTTCCGTGAAAGGCTCCATATCGTCCATCGCTATCAGCGATGGAGTTCCCAATTATACCAAAAAGACCTTCCAACCAAATTAGGCAAGTAGTATAACTGATGGAAGTACGGCGATAAAGAAGTAGACGATTTTTAGAGAGAATCCAAGAGGGTTTCGAAGTACAGGAGAAGGACTGTAATGATTGAAGTAAAGATTTAGAATGCGTGGCTATACAGGTGGACGAATACTGATGCTGAAGAACAAGAACAAGGGTCGCAAAGAGGGCATAAGCTTCAGTGAAAAAGTAGAAACATAACTGGGTTTAGCTCACTTCTATACAGAGCTCTCTATCTGTTGGCAGTGGTACTTCAGTATTGCCAACAGGTCCCTTCAGGAAGCAGATAAAAGGCGCCGAATCTTAACTAAAAATATAGTTTTGCTAAATTTATTACTAATAGAAATCAACAATATAGTAAGGAAACATTTAATAATCCTTAAACTATGTACAGGTGGTTTGCCTCCCGCAATGACGAAAAGCAATAAAATCCCTCAAATCCTCTTCATCATCTCCCGCTCTTGTGAAAATATTGCTATATTTTGGTGGTATAATGATCTAGCACAAGCACAATCTAAAAGTATGCAGCCTAAGTAAAGGTTTTATCCAGTTTCATCGATTTCAGGTTGAGGGATGGATCTAAAGTTCTAGGGAGAGATCATATTCTTTGCCTTTTTCAGTTTTGCTACAGTTCTGTAAGATAAAGCAATCAACTAAAAAAAATGATGAAAGTAACAATGTATCTTATGCAAACTACATGTTATGCACATCTACCCTTGACAGCAGGAATGTTAAACTCTTGACCCTTGACTAAATTTCCTATGGCCATCTTTTCATCCTGAGAACATAGCAAATCAGATATAATTACAATCCTAAAACACAATGTTATTTATGAGAAAGAACAAGGAACCCATGTCTGTATTCTTTTTTCTTTTTACTGAGTGTTACCCTTGTGAAGATGTGTGCATTTTGGAACTTTCATAGTCATCAGAATCGTCGCGCGCCTATCATAAGAAGTATGAGATCACCTTTAGCCAATCAGAGTTGACCAAGTGGTCCAAATTATTACCTCATCATCATCCAATCAGTTTCTAAAGAATGTTTTCTAACTATTGCATAATCTGATGCAATAATGACACACCCAAACTTGAGACACATAAAACCTCAGGAATGAGACCTCTTGAAGTTCATTACCTCCGAACTACGCGATCAGCACATAACCCGTGCTCCCTCCCATTGCGGGAGGCAGTATTCTGCACTCCTGGCAGAGTTAAGTTACTTAATGTTTTGTATAGTGAAGTATTAAAAATACCGAAAATTGCTGCGTCAGTTAATCAGGCGTGATGACCGTTACCACGCCCGCCGCTAGAAAGTGGATAACTAATTGCGTTTGGACTGTAAGTAAGTACGTCCTTCCTGTGGCTCAACCAGAGAGCTATTGTACACTTATTCACTATCGCCCTAAATATTCTGGATTATTCCGTAGACTAAACTACTTGCTTCCACACCTACTTTCATGGGACGAGAAACTATTTTCTGATGTCGACTTGATTCTCCCTTAATGCCACACCTACGTTTAACATCATAAATCTGTAGGAACCTGTGACTTTGATCTTGATTTGTGATTTATCTGTGATCCTTAAAACTTCTGTCATTACGGTCTGTAAAGAAATTGGCCTCTTTTACTATAAACTAAATTTTGCAACACATTTGTTCTGCTGTTAATATTCTTGTTACTACAACAGACCGGTAGAAAATCCCAAACCTCTCCCTAAAACTAGTAGAGACGCCTCCACTCTGATCACACACTGCGAATTAAGTGGTAAGACACCTTACGGTGGATCGTCGCGAGAGTGATTCTACAAGTATTCTAGTATCGCAGTCCTGCTGGCTCTCAGGGACTCCTGTCCCCCTTCGAGGGACATCACCTGGACCAGGTACGTCAACACTCTGTCTCGACTAAGACGCCTGTTGCTGACCTCTCCTCTGCATCCACCTACAAGTAAGAACTAACATCTTTCAGCCAATCCGCTCGGGCTATCAACAGCCGCTCCCAGTTTTCTGACTTCAAGAAATTACTGTAGTGAGTGAGTTAAATTCGTCACCTATGACAAATTTGTGTAATTCGATTCGCAGTTGTGTTGTGTGTCGCCAATGAATAGTGTAAGAGGGCTTTGGTAGGAAAGTGCCTCTTAGTGCAAATCATGTGTTCGCTATTCTCTTGTTTAGCTCAACGTACCGTCTTCCTAAGTAGTAGGGGCCCCGTTATGCGCGAATGACTCATCCTCACTCTCTTTTATGACCGGAGTGAAAGGTCAATGACATTGGCCCGGGGTCAATGACCTAGGGGTACCTAGGACAACCCCCTCTAAATTTTGGCAGGGGTACTATGGCCCACCCCCTAAATTTTGGCAGGGGTACATAGGACCACCCCCCTTAAATTTTGGAAATTGCCAAATCTAAAAATTTGGTATGGTAGCCTAGGACCACAGTATGTACATCTATCAGTATTGGGTGTCTATGTCGTTCCCTTTCATGGGTAAAAAAATTGCCAAAAATTCAAATTTCGGAGGTTTTTGACCTAATTTATCCCCTTTGATGAGGTGTTATTACCCTATATGGTTATATGGGCGTATACAGGGGTTCATTACCTATCATAAGACATGGGTATATTAATGCACCCCTTGAAATTTTTTGGAGGGGTACCTTGGCTCACCCCTTAAATTTTGGAAATTGCCCAATTTAAACATTGGGTATTATAGTACAGGACCCTAATATGAATTATGATAAATTTGGGTGGTCCACCTCATTCCCTTTTAGGGGTAAAAAATTGCCAAAAATTCAAATTTCGGGGGTTTTTGACCTAATTTATCCCCTTGGATGAGGTGTTATTACCCTATATAGTTATATGGGCGTATACAGGGGTCCATTACCTTTCATAAGACATGGGTATATTAATGCACCCCTTGAAAAATTTGGGAGGGGTACCATGGCCCACCCCTTAAATTTTGGAAATTGACCAATTTAAACATTTGGTATTATAGCACAGGACCCTAATATGTATCGTGATAAATTTGGGCGGTCCACCTCGTTTCCTTCTAGGGGTACAAAATTGCCAAAATATAAACGTAAGCAATACGTTATACCACGTGTTTGGTTTTTGATCGATTTTATCCCCTTTGATGAGGTGTTATTATCCTATATAGTTATATGGTCATGTATAGGGGTCCATTACCTTTCATAAGATATGGGTATATTTGTGCACTCCTTAAAAAAATTTGGGAGGGGTACTTTAGCCCACCCCTTAAATTTTGGAAATTGCCCAATTTAAACATTTGGTATTATAGTACCGGATCCTAACATGTATTATGATAAATTTGGATGGTCCACCTTGTTTCCTTCTAGGGGTACAAAATTGTCAAAATATAAACGTAAGCAATACGTTGTACCACGTGTTTGGTCTTTTGGCCCAATTTAACCTCTTGGATGAGGTTCTATTACCTTATATGGTTATATGGTTATGTATAGGGGTCTATTCCCTATCATAAGACATAGGTACATTTGTGCACTCCTTTAAAAATTTGGGAGGGGTACTTTGGCCCACCCCTTAAATTTTAGAAATTGCTCATTTTATATATTTGGTATTATAGTACTGGACCCTAACATGTATTATGATAAATTTGGGTGGTCCACCTCGTTCCCTTTTAGGGGTACAAATTGCCAAAATATAAACGTAAGCAATACGTTGTACCACGTGTTTGGTTTGACCTAAGTTATCCCCTTGGATGAGGTTCTATTACCTTATATGGTTATATGGTTATGTATAGGGGTCTATTCCCTATCATAAGACATAGGTACATTTGTGCACTCCTTTAAAAATTTGGGAGGGGTACTTTGGCCCACCCCTTTAATTTTGGAAATTGCCCCTTTTACATGTTTGGTATTATAGTATAGAACCCTAATATATATATTACTATAAATTTGGGTGGTTCACCACGTTTCCTTTGATGGGTACGAAATTGCCAAATTTTAGTACAACCACGTGTTTGGTTTTGGCTCAATTTATCCCCTTGGATGAGGTCCTATTACCTTATATGGTTATATGATCATGTATATGGGTCCATTCCATATCCCCTTAAATTTTGGAAATTTTCCAATTTAAGCATTCGGTATCATAGTACATGACCTCAACATGTATCATGATAAATTTGGGTGATCCATCTTGTTCCCTTTCATGGGTAAAAATTACTAAAATATAAACATAAGCAATATGTTGTACCATGCGTTTGGTTTTTGGCCCAATTTCTTCCCTTTGATGGGGTTCTATTACCTTATATGGTTATATG
Organism: Thermobia domestica; assembly: GCF_964235325.1. Lineage (NCBI taxonomy): Eukaryota > Metazoa > Arthropoda > Insecta > Zygentoma > Lepismatidae > Thermobia > Thermobia domestica. The sequence goes on along the minus strand of NC_137457.1, from coordinate 297,184,702 downwards.
GTCATGTATATGGGTTCATTTCCTATCATAAGACATGGGTACATTGACGCACCCCTTGAAAAATTTGGGAGGGGTATTTTGGCTCATCCAGTCGGTTTTAGAAATTGTTTTAATATAAGCATTTGGTATCATAGTACAGGACTTCAATATGTACCACTATAAATTTGGATGGTCCACATCGTTCCCTTTCATGGGTAAAGAACTACCAAAAATCGAATTTCGGAGGTTATTGACACCTATTTAGCACGTTATATGGTTTATTACCTTTATATGTTTATGTTCCCTTTTAAATTTGGGAATTATCAAATAACAAAATTCGGTAAACGTTTTCTAGGACCCATTGGTGTTCCTCTTATGGCCAAATATTCAAAATTTAAATGTTATTGACCGGTTTTATTATTGAATAAGTACAGGATTTATTACTTTTTTTTTCATAAGACACAGGTGTATTTGTGTACCAATCTTAAATTTTGGGAGGGGGTACATTTCTTATTGTCGTATCAATAATTGGTAATTGGATAGTATATCATTCATTGGGTAAATCATTGTCAAATATGAGTATGATCACGTGATCAGTTATTAACCTATGATGGGATTAGGAGTCCAGGACATTGGTACATTAAAACTTTGTAGTATAATTTAAGAATTGTCAAATGAAATTACGTCATTGGTTTTGATTATTCACACCAAATATAAACGTAAGCAAGACGTTGTACCACGTGATTGTCCTTGATGAGGTAGTGTACAGGGATTCATTTCCTTTGTTGTGGTACTTCTTAAGTTTGAGTACACACACTTCTAGAAAACAGTTGGTTCTACTCAGGTAAACAATTGACGGACATTATTGACCTTATTGAACATATAATAATATGATTAACTCTAAGACTTAGGTATATCAGGAGAAGTATTCTTTAAATTTGGGAATGGTGATAAACAGAATTTTAACATAAGGCGCGAAATTAGAAACAATACATTGAACTTTAGTCACAGCTCATAGTCTAAGATCATTGGTGGTGATTGATTTGAAATCTGATAGCTATCCTTATTGAATCTTATGACTCATAGACGAAAGGCAATACATGCTACAACAGTTTGAAATTTAATGATAAGGTGATGTAATCTGACACTAGCAAAGTTATTGTTAATGCAATTTGATTGGCTGATCACTATCTTTCGTGCAATCTGATTGGTTGATGAGTTTCAAATCTTTGCTGAATTCAGTTTTGTTTTAACATTTAAAAAGTTTTTGAATTTTTTTGTTTGAAACTTTGGTTTGACATTTTTTCGTGTGATATTTTTAGTTTAAAAAATTTTGTTTCGAAAGTTTTGTTTGAAAATTTTGTTTCAAAATTTTGTTTGAAACTTTTCGTTTGAAATTTTTGTTTGAAAAAATTTTTGTTTGAAATTTTTGTTTCAAAATTTTGTTTGAATTTTTTTTTGTAAATTTTTTGTTTCAATTTTTTTTGTTTGAAAATTTTTTGTTTTGAAATTTTTCGTTTCCAATTTTTTTTTGTTTAAATTTTTTAAGTTTGTGCACTCATTAGTGAAGAACCGAAACTGCTTAAAAGAAAATTTGGTTTGAAATTTTTTCGTTTAAAAAATTTTGTTTCAAAATTTTGGTTTGACATTTTTAAAAGTTTGTGCGCTATTAGTAAAGAACCGGAACTGTTTAGAACAAAAACCTCTGGCAACATTATGGTGCAATAGTACACGTCAGAACCTGGGGTTGTACTTGAAATGAAAAAACACAATTCATTGAAATGGATCATTTTATTACACTCCACATACATCCATACCAGATAGTGGTTCTGGATATTGTCGATACAATGTATTTTGAACTTCTTGCACTAGTTTGTCTTTAGCATATAATTTTAATTCCAGTTGTAGTCTTTTAAGGTCTAATGCAATATCAATTGGTGGAAACTCAATGTCCATTTGATCACAAATAAACTGTTTATCAATACAGGTATGCACCCACGAACGATGTTGACAACCATCACAATATCTAGATACATGTTGTACAATATGCATAACACATTTTTTAAAAAAAATAGTACTTTTTCAGGAATATACTAGTTTTGTTGCACACTTCCACTGCATGTTTCGCACACTGAAATACGCTGATGAATTTGTTCCATTCCGTTTGTGTTAGATACACCATGTTACGAGGGACATGGAATGTACTCTTTTTACGTAACAGCACCATCTTCTCTTCGAGGACTGTACGCAGCACCACTTCATGATTTGAGCCTAATGATTTGACTATGGTCACATTTAGCTCATCATGAAAATAATCGTTCATTTGGTCGATTCGTGAACATAATATTTGCCATTCTTCACAGGTCAGTTGTACACCAAATTGTTCTGCTTTGCCCAATCGAATCACAGGTTCAAATGTTCTAGCACTGATACCAATCATCACATGTTTTGTTTGAAATATATTTATTGGATAATAGCTTGCGAAGATGAACTCTTTATCGTTAGAAGTACACATCTTTCCTCCTGAAAAGCACTTGCTCAAATGATTTCGTGGGATGACACTGTATTTGCTGGTTTATAATTATTGCTGACGTCATTGGTAAGGAATGTGCTGACGTTTGAATTCATGATTTCATCACAGTTGCTGACGTCATGCCGACCAACCAAATTCATACAACTACAGCTGACGTCAAAGGAATGTGCTGATTCATGATTTCATCACAATGGCTGACGAATCTGGCTGTGTACTAAATTCAAGTTGATGACTTCGACCCAAGAATCCTTTGTAACATAAAGATACAGATCCAGTATTTAAGAAACGCAGCAGTTCTTTTTGTTTTGATACCTCCATGGGAAAATATCTTGCTGGTAAAATTATATTCTTATCATTTTCAAGCTTCACTACGATTCTTAATCCAAACTTTGTAGGGATCATTTGGCTAGCTAAGATTCTATAAGGTACATTCTGTTGTAAATCAGTAATCTTGGTAAATGATTTCATCACATCACGTGTGTTTAGAAACTGCAGACAAGTAGCCATGATGACGTTATCATGAATACTAACTCGAACGATACTTATATATGATGCAAAACTGATGACGTTGCATTATCATGTTCTGACGTGTACTATTGCACCATAATGTTGCCAGAGGTTTTTGTTCTAAACAGTTCCGGTTCTTTACTAATAGCGCACAAACTTTTAAAAATGTCAAACCAAAATTTTGAAACAAAATTTTTTAAACGAAAAAATTTCAAACCAAATTTTCTTTTAAGCAGTTTCGGTTCTTCACTAATGAGTGCACAAACTTAAAAAATTTAAACAAAAAAATTTGGAAACGAAAAATTTCAAAACAAAAAATTTTCAAACAAAAAAAATTGAAACAAAAAATTTACAAAAAAAATTTCAAACAAAATTTTGAAACAAAAATTTCAAACAAAAATTTTTTCAAACAAAAATTTCAAACGAAAAGTTTCAAACAAAATTTTGAAACAAAATTTTCAAACAAAACTTTCGAAACAAAATTTTTTAAACTAAAAATATCACACGAAAAAATGTCAAACCAAAGTTTCAAACAAAAAAATTCAAAAACTTTTTAAATGTTAAAACAAAACTGAATTCAGCAAAGATTTGAAACTCATCAACCAATCAGATTGCACGAAAGATAGTGATCAGCCAATCAAATTGCATTAACAATAACTTTGCTAGTGTCAGATTACATCACCTTATCATTAAATTTCAAACTGTTGTAGCATGTATTGCCTTTCGTCTATGAGTCATAAGATTCAATAAGGATAGCTATCAGATTTCAAATCAATCACCACCAATGATCTTAGACTATGAGCTGTGACTAAAGTTCAATGTATTGTTTCTAATTTCGCGCCTTATGTTAAAATTCTGTTTATCACCATTCCCAAATTTAAAGAATACTTCTCCTGATATACCTAAGTCTTAGAGTTAATCATATTATTATATGTTCAATAAGGTCAATAATGTCCGTCAATTGTTTACCTGAGTAGAACCAACTGTTTTCTAGAAGTGTGTGTACTCAAACTTAAGAAGTACCACAACAAAGGAAATGAATCCCTGTACACTACCTCATCAAGGACAATCACGTGGTACAACGTCTTGCTTACGTTTATATTTGGTGTGAATAATCAAAACCAATGACGTAATTTCATTTGACAATTCTTAAATTATACTACAAAGTTTTAATGTACCAATGTCCTGGACTCCTAATCCCATCATAGGTAAATAACTGATCACGTGATCATACTCATATTTGACAATGATTTACCCAATGAATGATATACTATCCAATTACCAATTATTGATACGACAATAAGAAATGTACCCCCTCCCAAAATTTAAGATTGGTACACAAATACACCTGTGTCTTATGAAAAAAAAGTAATAAATCCTGTACTTATTCAATAATAAAACCGGTCAATAACATTTAAATTTTGAATATTTGGCCATAAGAGGAACACCAATGGGTCCTAGAAAACGTTTACCGAATTTTGTTATTTGATAATTCCCAAATTTAAAAGGGAACATAAACATATAAAGGTAATAAACCATATAACGTGCTAAATAGGTGTCAATAACCTCCGAAATTCGATTTTTGGTAGTTCTTTACCCATGAAAGGGAACGATGTGGACCATCCAAATTTATAGTGGTACATATTGAAGTCCTGTACTATGATACCAAATGCTTATATTAAAACAATTTCTAAAACCGACTGGATGAGCCAAAATACCCCTCCCAAATTTTTCAAGGGGTGCGTCAATGTACCCATGTCTTATGATAGGAAATGAACCCATATACATGACCATATAACCATATAAGGTAATAGAACCCCATCAAAGGGAAGAAATTGGGCCAAAAACCAAACGCATGGTACAACATATTGCTTATGTTTATATTTTAGTAATTTTTACCCATGAAAGGGAACAAGATGGATCACCCAAATTTATCATGATACATGTTGAGGTCATGTACTATGATACCGAATGCTTAAATTGGAAAATTTCCAAAATTTAAGGGGATATGGAATGGACCCATATACATGATCATATAACCATATAAGGTAATAGAACCTCATCCAAGGGTATAAATTGAGCCAAAACCAAACACGTGGTTGTACTAAAATTTGGCAATTTCGTACCCATCAAAGGAAACGTGGTGAACCACCCAAATTTATAGTAATATATATTAGGGTTCTATACTATAATACCAAACATGTAAAAGGGGCAATTTCCAAAATTAAAGGGGTGGGCCAAAGTACCCCTCCCAAATTTTTAAAGGAGTGCACAAATGTACCTATGTCTTATGATAGGGAATAGACCCCTATACATAACCATATAACCATATAAGGTAATAGAACCTCATCCAAGGGGATAACTTAGGTCAAACCAAACACGTGGTACAACGTATTGCTTACGTTTATATTTTGGCAATTTGTACCCCTAAAAGGGAACGAGGTGGACCACCCAAATTTATCATAATACATGTTAGGGTCCAGTACTATAATACCAAATATATAAAATGAGCAATTTCTAAAATTTAAGGGGTGGGCCAAAGTACCCCTCCCAAATTTTTAAAGGAGTGCACAAATGTACCTATGTCTTATGATAGGGAATAGACCCCTATACATAACCATATAACCATATAAGGTAATAGAACCTCATCCAAGAGGTTAAATTGGGCCAAAAGACCAAACACGTGGTACAACGTATTGCTTACGTTTATATTTTGGCAATTTTGTACCCCTAGAAGGAAACGAGGTGGACCGCCCAAATTTATCACGATACATATTAGGGTCCTGTGCTATAATACCAAATGTTTAAATTGGTCAATTTCCAAAATTTAAGGGGTGGGCCATGGTACCCCTCCCAAATTTTTCAAGGGGTGCATTAATATACCCATGTCTTATGAAAGGTAATGGACCCCTGTATACGCCCATATAACTATATAGGGTAATAACACCTCATCCAAGGGGATAAATTAGGTCAAAAACCCCCGAAATTTGAATTTTTGGCAATTTTTTACCCCTAAAAGGGAATGAGGTGGACCACCCAAATTTATCATAATTCATATTAGGGTCCTGTACTATAATACCAAATGTTTAAATTGGTCAATTTCCAAAATTTAAGGGGTGGGCCAAGGTACCCCTCCAAAAAATTTCAAGGGGTGCATTAATATACCCATGTCTTATGATAGGTAATGAACCCCTGTATACGCCCATATAACCATATAGGGTAATAACACCTCATCAAAGGGGATAAATTAGGTCAAAAACCTCCGAAATTTGAATTTTTGGCAATTTTTTACCCATGAAAGGGAACGACATAGACACCCAATACTGATAGATGTACATACTGTGGTCCTAGGCTACCATACCAAATTTTTAGATTTGGCAATTTCCAAAATTTAAGGGGGGTGGTCCTATGTACTCCTGCCAAAATTTAGGGGGTGGGCCATGGTACCCCTGCCAAAATTTAGAGGGGGTGGTCCTAGGTACCCCTATGTCATTGACCCCGGGCCAAGGTCATTGACCTTTCACCCCGGTCATAAAAGAGAGTGAGGATGAGTCATTCGCGCATAACGGGGCCCCTACTACTTCCTATCCTTGCGATTTTCAATATGGTATTTGTATTGTAATATTTCTTTTCACCAAGGGGAGTCGCTTCCTCAATTGGCTTAATACTTAATACGTAATACTTAATACTTAATACATGAATATTCTTTAAGCTCTATTAAATTAATCAATTGAGTTACAATGATCGTTGGTTCTAACTGTTTGGTCATTCAACTACTCTCTGTAATTGCCCATTTACTTGAACCCTCTCATTTCTGCCGAGGCGCATTCGTACCTTATTGTTTCGTCCGCCTCTCGTGATGTAATCATTGCTATCGGGAAGTGTTTGAACTCCCCTCCTTTGATGTACGAAACCTATACGTGTTTCCTATCGCCAGTCGTGTGGCCCACTTTATTTATAAATATTTATTAGGTATTTAACTAACTATACATGTGTATAATTTGATAACACGGCGGACAATTAAATTCTAAGTATTCTTTTTGTAATCTTGTAATACGACCTCTGTTGGGTTAATGATTCATTGCGCCACTCTTAGATTGAACGACCGCTCTCTTGCTGAGGCCGTAGCCTCTGACCTTAGTATCATAAATCACACCACTCTTTGTTTAGATCACTGCCATCGGTGTGGTCCAGAGAGAAATTATTTAACTCTTATTTATTGTGTTTATTGTATTGGCCTTATCTTAGGAACCCCGTAATATTTTGTGAGACTGAGGAAGCGACTATTCGACGAGCTTTCACCTTTTACGCAAAGATAGAGGTAGTATTCTTAAAACCAAACGTTAACCAAAAAGTCCTACCGGTGGTTTCGTTCGAATTCGACCCCTACGGGTTAGATGAAGCTACAGCTTCTTTCCATTTAAATTCTTCCAAGAGTTTATTTTGTGCTGAAACAAAATAGATCAATCACACATGTGTATCTCTCTTTTTTCGAATTCTAAGTGTTTTAATTTGGACGATGTACTATTATTTTTGATTGTTGAAATTTTGTACTTGATTGTGGTTCATTTCCCTCATTCAACGTTTGACAAAATCGTCGAAGGAATGCCCCAGTTTCTTTGGGAGTAACCCTTGTACCGCCACTACACTACATCCGATTATACACTAATGGAATCTACGACTAAAAATAATGGACATTCCCTTTCGCTCGATTTCGATTAGACATTTTGTTCTCGAGCATGGCCGTTTTTGAATTTTTTCGAAAATTTTCGGGTGGTCATAACTCCGAGGTATTTCTACACGCAGGTTGGGGACAGGAATCACCTACCGACGTTTACTACATTAAGTTACACCACGCACACACGCATATATATATATATATATATATATATATATATATATATATATATATATATATATATATATATATATATATATATATATATTCACGTTTGTGTGGGCGCCCTTTTGGTAGACTTGTTCACCGCCCTCGTTAGTATCCCAGCACGGGCCTGGTTGTCACAATTATTATTCAACTTTGTTCTGGAGTATGCTATAAGAAAATAAGACAGGAATCAGGGCTAGAGTGATTGGTATTCACCAGGTAATGGCATATGCTGATGATGTAAATATAATAAGGGGGGATAGGAGAACAATCGAAAACAATGCAGAGGTCTTATTACATCCTTGCTGGACATAGATTTAGAAATAAATGCAGAGAAAACTAAATAGATGAAATTTATTCTGCAAATTATGGATGCTTCAAAACATCAAATAATACGTTCCACAAAGTAGATACTAGAGAATACCTAGCATCAATGTTAACAGATCAGAACCATATTCACGAAGAAATTAAATGTCGACAGAAAGTAGGAAATTTGTGTTATTATTTAGCTCAAAATATCCCGTCGTCGCGAATTATGTCGAGAAATCTAAAGCTTAAAACATATAAAACGATAATTGTGCTGGTTGTGGAACGTGGCCGGTTACTCTGAGGGAAGAACGTAGACTAAAAGTAAATGAAATGAAATGAAATTTTTGAGATTTACGTCCCACGGTTATGCCAGTTAGACTAAAGGAGACGGTGATGATGAGTAATGAATGAAATTGTGAAATGAAGAAAATGGGAGGAAACGGGAGAACCCCGAGAAAACCCACGCACACGGTGTTTGTACACCACAAAGTTCACTTGGCGGGAGCAGGGTTTGAACCCGAGACCCCTAGCACCAGAGGTGAACGCTCTACCACTGAGCCACCGCCGGCCCCCCGTAGATTGAAAGTATTTTAGAATAAAATCCTGAGACGAATTTTCGATCCAAGAGGAACGGGAATGGAAAATGTTGGAAACTGTATAGATCATATCATTTGCAAAGGCTCATCAAGTCTAGGAGGCTCAGATGGGCAGGCTATGTAGCCAGAATGGAAGAAAGTAGGAACACTTTAAAAGTTTTAACTGGAAATCCGATCGGAAAAGTAGGAAGACCTAGGCGTAGATGAGAGGACAATAATTAGATGGATTTCGCAGAAATAGGAATATAAAGTAGAAACTGGATTCAGTTACCTAAATATAAAAGTCGATGGAGAGCTTTTGCCAACTTTATATGGAACCTCCGTGTTGCATAGGTCATCATAGAGTATGTTAATCGTTGAACGATGTACGTTTCCGAACTTTATTAAATAAGATTTACAGAGTCATAAGCCTTTAGGCAAAATATATACTGTAGATAATTTTAATCAATATTAAAAATCTATCTGATATAATTAATAATAACTACATTACCTTGGGGCCTGAATCTGTGATGCCCACATTATGTAAATAATTTCTAAACAAAGCAAAAGAATTAAAGATAACTTGATTAAAAATCAAACAAGGCAGTCTGTGAAAAATGTACATTTCCAACCTTCATAAATGAGTTACGAGTTGCATAAGCATCTAAACTATATACATTATAAAAGCAAAGCGGTATATTTAATGATAAGTGCATTGGTTCCAGTTGTATGCATATGCCGCCCCTATCGAGTAGATAGTTTCTAAAAGAAAGAGTACTAGGAATAATTATTGTTAAAAATCAAATAATGCAGTCTCTAAACAAGGTACATTTCCAAACTTTATCATATACGATTTACGGTTTGCATAAACATCTGGTCAATAATGTTCAAATATTTTTAATTTAAAGTTGCATCACATTTCGCCAACATACCTATAACACTGAGTATGTCTTTTTTTTTTTTTTTTTTTTTTTTTTTACATGAAACAGTTTAATGAAAGGAATAATACAGTTTGTGACACTCATATTAATTACCAAATGTTCACAAAGATGGGTTACTTCGCATTTTCTTGCATGAATTGTATACCTTACAAGATATTCTGCTACCATACCTACAAATTGGTAATGTATTATATTAAACATTTTAAACATGAAATTCTGACTATATGCATGCATCAAAGCTAGCGATCAAGTATTGATGTTACCGTGACAAGACAAAGGAAACTCGCCTCGAAAGAAAACAAGCATAACGATACAATCAGTTAGTACCCTACTCTAGCAGATAATGTTTCTCCCATAGGACTTTCGACTCACGTCTCATATAGTACATGTGCAAGCACATATAAGCGAAAACTAACGTATTTATATTCTTATAATAGCTACGATAAAGTTACGGAAAATATTGTGCAAATAAAATGAAATTACAAATCTTTTTGCAAGTTGACAATATTGACCATGTCTTATGCAAATAAAAATGCCATTTTTCCCAGCTACACTTGATAACAAATACCAATCGCACTTAGATGCAATTAGTTTTCGGGGGAGAATATATTCTTTTCATTTTGATTGAAAACTTTATTTCAATATTTTCTTTTGTATATTCACCTTAAATTAACAACTTAGATTATGGAAAACGAGATATCCAGAAAATTCACAGTACTACAATGGAACCTACAAAGTGTATACGGAAAACTCCATTATTTAAACTATTAATTAATATATATTCACCAGAAATATTACTATTACAAAAACATGGTGTACCCCAGAAATTCCTCTTAAGTTAAAAGGGTATATATGCGTAAATCAACTGAGACATGATTCTCATGGCGGAATTGCGGTCTGTATCAAAAATACTTAAACTATCAAACATTTAATTTGCATTTGACCAATCATCATCATAATATTCAACATATTGGTATTTATGTCTCAGCTTTAAAGATGATCAACATCTATATACCTCCAAAAATGGAATTAAATACTGCATTTTGGCAATCTCTACTTCCTAATAACCAAGATGTGGATTATATTGGTGGAGACTTCAATATATCTCATAGAATATGGGGAGTAAATAGAACGGATTCTGTAGTTAGACTATTTGTAATATCCCAGATTGACGTTACAATCTGAAGAAAATAGTATAACAGTTACTATTTAATAGATGTCAGAGCTTATGCTAGATACAGTCATTTACTTAAAAAAATAATCAGTTGGTTAGCATTATGTTCATCTTTTATTCTACTTTTCTCTTAGATTCGAGTAAGCATTATCGTAGGTCGTATAGATTTTTCTTTTACTATTATGTAGTAAGTTGTTTAGTCTTCACTTTTACTATATTTCGTAATTTTTTCATCAGAAAATTATTTTATAGTTCAATAATTTCATTCCTATTAGGGTTTTCGAAATTGAGTAACCTCTCAAGAAGAAAGATATTAATAGGTTTAGGATAAATCTTCAAAATTATTATTTGTTAAAAAAAATTATTATGATTTGGAATTTTTCGGAAGTTTCTCAATGACAATTAGACCAATCAGCAATTACTTCCTATAGAGGATAAAATCAAAGATGGATTGTTGTGATTTGTTTTCTATCTTAAAGCATGCATCAAAAAGAAGCGTCTTCTTCGTACTGCAGCACCAAGAGTTTTGAAAAATGGAGTCGGAATTCAGGATCTGTGTCGAAATTAATATTATATTGAATTTGGTGTAAATGAAATCTAAAAGTTAAATATTTTGAAATAATTGGTTATTGAACGAGTCTGTGTAAATTTATGGACACGGAAGATTCTAGTTATGCGGTTTTCCGAACAAAACTTTAGCACATTTAAAGCAGCCACGACGCTGCATTAGGAACCATGATGGAAATGTTATTTCCTGATAGCTAAACCCTATTTCCTGATAGCTAGAAAATTCGATAAGTATAACAGAAGCTTAGATTTAAAAGTTAAATACATAATTTAGTGATTCATAAACAAGATTTCGGTGCTATAACATCCATAAAATTAAATGTTGTATTTATAAAAGGGGAAATATATTACTTCATTGTTTATTAAAAAAAATAATAATAATATCGTGCATAATTATAAAAGATGAAGTAAATATCCTATCTGATAATAAAAAATAATCTTGTATTTTTAATAAAGTAGATAGAAAGTATAATAATTCATAAAAAGGAATCTTGTGTTTTTAAGAAGAATTAGAATTTATATTCAAAGAAATGTAGGAAAGCACCGAAATTTGTTTACTTGTTTATTCTAATTAGCTAGAAAATACCATGTAAGTATGTAAACGATCGAAAGCATCTAATTTCTGCAATTTTCAGCCAATATTATCTGATATCTAGACAAAAAATCTTTACATTTTGCTGCAATGCTACTATCTTAACGATTTTGTTTATTTAACATATATCAATATTTCATTAACAACCCTATAATATTGTATAAGCCATTTTCTGGGGAAAATCCAGGAGGGTTAGCTTACTCTTGGAGAGTTTTCCGATGATCTTTTTAAAAAATTGCTCGGGCAATTGTCCATATATTTCATAAATAAAGGTTTCATTGAACATGTACCTTTATTTCATAAATAAAGGTAAAATTGTACATGTACAGTGTATCAAATATTAACTTTGCTGCTTCTTTTTCTTCGAAATAATGGTATTTTCTTGCATAACATTGCAAAGTTCTACAGTATAAATTGAATGGAATGTTTACTTATACTGCACTTGTTTCTCACGCCTACATATTCTCCCAGAGCTTGCTCTGAAGCGTTACCTTGTTTATGGTAACGAGTTTTTAATTATCCTTCCTTTCCTATATCCTGGGCCTCTTCCTCTGTTTCTTTCTAGAGATCCGTTTGTCAGACTTAACAAGCCAAGGGGTACGGATCGAGCCAGAGGAGCCGCTCCTCCTGGACAACTATCCGAACGGGTTGTCCTACCTTCATCATATTAATCACTCATCAGCGCCTCATCTTAGGATATCACGGCTCTCCATGCTTCTGGACCAAAGGTGGATGGACGGCACGGTGGTCTTCCTCCGGTATTTGTCACTCTGTCCACTTCGAGCACGAAGGTAGTCAAGCGGAAGGATTCTTGCAACCGGCAGTGAACCATATCCGGCAGCTCTACTGCTTCAACAGCTTCAAATGTCTCCACCCGGTCTAGGTCCCCACGTAACACACAACTATATGCTGATACCATCAAGCAGCCTCGACACCAATCGAACAAGCAACACAGAGACGATATTTCCGAAAATTCAGATATGGACGCAGCCGATGACAATAGCAATATAACCATTCTCAATTCTCAAACATCTCTCACCAATAATCAGCCTCATAATTGCCACATTCTTCATTCATTCCTACTTCAAAATTATGACACGAAGTACAGCAATGAGAAGTTCATCACATTACAACACATTACAATCTGTGCGATGTGAAAACTGTCAAATATGCAATGATCACAACACGGTTAATTGCAAAAATCCGCCAGTTTGTGGACATTTCACAGGATCACAGGACCGCATCCTACGCGCCTTTGCATCAATGTTCAACAGCCACCTGAATGCCCCAGTTGCCACGTCCAACATCCGGCCTATAGTTATAAATGCAAGAATAAACCTCAACCTGACCAACAACATCCTTATTTAGTCGTCCCGCTCCGTATGCCAGACTCTTCCCCTCCAACCAATCTCCAAACCACAGATCCAGTTAACTTACCACAGCTTTTTCAATTTCTCACTCTCATCCTACAAAACATTCATCCCTTTCAACGCAATCATATTCTACAACATATTACAAAAGCAGTTAAATTTGTCTTCCACGTCAATTTCAACGCCACCTACATCAAGAATTATGTTCATTTTCATACCTCACGCCAGGAAACAACTGTTTAACTTACACATCATCATGGATTTAGTCTTCCTTTTCGTGAATATTCGCTCATTACCTACCAATAAACTTCTATTCGAAACACTGTTACTCGAAGAGCACGCATTTGTATTTTTACTGAATGAGACCTTTCTCAGAAAGTCCACTATCTGTAAAATTCCCCGTTACACACTCATTCGTCATGACAATACATTTTCAGCCCTACGGGCAAACGGTGAAGTAGCAATTCGTTTTCGCAATCACATACCACATCGCCATCACATTTGCCCTGTTCCACACCTCCCTGAGCATATCATCATTACCTTATACTTCAAGTCCATCATGATCACTTCTGCTACTATTTATGTTCGTCCAGGCCATCCCATCCCACTTGATTTTTTTTCAGTCATATTTCTCATATCTATAAACATTAAATAATTCTCACCGATATCAATTTTCATAATCGCACTCCAAATGAACGCACACGCTTTACAGACCACATTACAACTCATACAACAGGCATAATGCATATGCACGGGCTACTAGGCCCGTGTCAAATACCACTTCTGACATCGCTATCACCTCAAATACACTTACCAGTAACAGTACTATCACAGTCCTTGATCTCCTTGGTAGTGACCACGCATCGATCAAACTTTCGTTTCATCTTGGCACTGCTCAACCGCAAAATTCACCTTCGCCACTCCGAATACCACGCTTTGATAAAGCCAATTGGGATAAATATCGTGCATATTTTATCACTCCTGTTGCAGATCTCCACCCTCCTATATCATCTGACGAACTATATGCACACGTCACTACAATCACTTCCGAAATCACCCGTGCATCTGAATTGTACATTCCAACTATCAGTTCCACTCCATAACAACCTAAATTGCCTCCGCACTACCTCGCTCAGATCAAACGCTCACGTCAAGCATATCTTGACTACGTCCGGGCAAGAAATCCTGAAGCTCTACGCCTTCACAATCAGCACCAACGTTCCGTAAAAAATTATCTTGAAGCGTACAAAAAGCGCCAATGGATTAAAACTTGTAACACTCTCGCCGACACAGCACATCCATCACGTTACTGGAAACGTTTCAATGCACTTTGTGGTAAATTCAGCAAAATCTCTTACACACTCATCATCAAAAACAGTCAAGCCGCTTCTGATCAATGCGTTTGCCGACTACCTCCAAGACATCTTCACTCCTCAATCCTCTGATCATATTTTTTTCTCATCCAGTCGATAAAGTCAACACAGCGAGTCCTCTCTTCCAACCTAGTGCCAGTCATACATTGTCGTCTAATGAACTCACTTCTCCCATCACTGTTGCCGATATCACTTCCGTTGTCCAGACTAAACGAAACTCTGCTCAAGGTTTTGATTCAATTACAGATCGCCATATCAAGGAAAGTCAGCCGTCAATCCTCCTTTTATTAGCCTCTATCTTCACTTTCATCCTTCGAACAGGCCTTTTTCCTGCCGAATGGAAGATGTCTAAAATGCTCATTTCCTAAAACCGAATAAACCGCCCAGCGCCGTATCTTCCTATCGCCCTATACAACTCACATCAATTTTTAGCAAAGTACTTGAACGCATTCTAGTCAATAGCCTCCATCCTTATGTCCGTGCACGCAGTCTCATCCCATCTTTCCAAGTCGGTTTCCGCCCGTCATACTCCATCAATGATCAGCTCGAACGCCTAAGCGCCCTTATCACAAATCATTATAATTCTGTACGCCCATCCTGTCTTGTGCTTTTTGACCTTGAAAAAGCATTTGACAAAGTCTGGCATCTCGCCCTCATCTTCAAACTCATCAAACTTAAACTACCAACATCATACATCCGTTTTATCTATCACTTTTTGGTTTGCCGCATTACCTATGTTCATATTAACAATCATTTTTCTCATCCAATATTTCTATACTCAGGTGTCCCTCAAAGATAATCTCTGTGCCCAAAACTCTACTTGCCGACTTCCCAACTCTGCCCGCAGACGTACCTATCTCTCAATATGCCGATGATACCGCCTTCCTTGCACTCGGCAGTACCATCAGACACATCAACCTAATATTACAAGAATCAATTGATCGTTTCTCTCAGTGGTGTCGAAAATGGAAGCTCACTATAAATGCTTCGAAAACGCAGACCGTGGTATTTCTTCCACCACGCAAACGCTCCAGAATTCACAGAAATCCATCACTTCTCTCTCTCTCCATATAGAATTCGCCAATTCGTCTCAGCAGAACAGTAACTTATCTCGGCATTATATTTGATCAACATCTTACTTGGACTCCTCATCTGAACTACGTTAAAACTAAAGTTTATAACCGCCTCAGTCTCCTAAAACGTTTGACTGGGTCGACATGGGGACTTACATCGCACATCGTTCTAAATACGTATAAGGTTTTTCTCCGTCCCGTCCTGACCTATGGGTTCACTGCCTGGATATCAGCTCCACCTTCGTTCTACTTCAAACTGGCAACCTTCGAGCGCCATGCCTTTCGTATCGCTCACCGTATTTCTCCTCCTAGTCCGACTCGTTACTTGTACTCTCTCACAACCTTTCCTACATTGCTTTATCACATTGAATCTCTCCGCCGAAACTTCATCACCATTCGCTACCAGCAAGAACAATCACTGCTTTTCGAAACTATGCATTACCTCACCCTCTCATCTGTTCGGCCACGATACAACCAACTCCCACTCAATTTATTCTTTACACTCTATTGCTATACTCTACCACCTAATCATCCCAACTTAGCACTTGTGCAAGATCACCGCCTACATGTCCATCTTTCGCATATCTACCCGTCATATCAAGCACAGTAACCTCTCTGTCATTTAACAGGGCCTCCTCTGTCTATATTGGCCTAGCGTCGCCCGTAGGCAGAAGATAACCCGCATTTATCTTTATTAACAGTACCTATGTGTTATGGCGTGCACCGCACCTCACTTCATATTCAATACTCATTTATACAGACTTAAATTCTTTCCCACAATATTGCTTTGTATCATCTTGTTTTGTAACTGTAATTATTCTACTTGTAACTATGTATATGTTGTTAATTACCTCACCTATAAAATGACTAGGTCATTATAGTCGCAAAGACTATAATGACCTAGAATATAAAGTGATAAATAATGAAAAAACTCTTGATCCAACGCCTATAACCTTAATTTCCTTCATTTCCTTTACAACCCTTTCCTAAAAGAGGGTGTAGCCCTCTACAGGGTAGCTAGCCCAAGGGCTAGCATTAAAAAAAAAAAAAAAAACTCAAGCCTTCCAGAGAACCTTGAAGGTAGCTCTATGTATTTTATCCTGTTTTACAACCAGGGGCGGACCCAGGTCCGACTTCTGGGGGGGGCGGTGGGTTGTCATACTGCTACTTTACAGGGCTCCAAACTTTGGGATAGGTTTTATTTATATATATAAAATAAGAAAGCTTCCTCTTCTGGGGGAGGGGCAATTGCCCCGATCGCTCCCCTGGATCCGCCCCTGTTTCTCGCCCCAATCCGCCCTGCCTTCCCTACAACAATAAATATTTGAACGCTGTTGTTCCTAAAAATGTATGGAAACTTTCTAATGCAGCTCTGCCATTTAATGTGGTATTGTATTCTAAAATTTTTGGCACGCATTAAAGTATATATTTCCTTTAGTTTTGCATAATATTCTGGTATAATTTGGTAATACTTATTGTAGAACGTACGTATTCAGGATTTTAATGTTTTTTTTTTTTTTTTGAAAAGTTTCATCCTAAATTTTCATCAGCCTAAATGTTAATAAATTGAACAAACTGTAGACAACATGTTGTAAAAATTCGTTTTAGCTTTATTTATACCAATAAGTCTTAAAAAAATAACACCAACAATAAAATACGTTTATTTATATCTTGAACGAGTATACTCGTGGTTTTAAAATCGGCAATTTTCAAGTGCCTATTTTGAGTCTAACTTTTGTGTAATTTTAATATTTCCTTTCACTCAGTTTTACTTTCAATTTAGAACAAAAGTAACAAATATATATATACAGTAGCGGATCCAAGGGGAGGGCTATAGGGGCTATACCCCCCCTTGACGCTCATTTATACACTGGATAAAATGGGCTTTAATCCTGCTTTACACTGGATAAAACGGCAAAATATGGTTTAGCCCCTCCCTTGATCATATCCTGGATATATATATATAATTTGGAACGTCTTTTGCGAAAAAAAAAATAAGCGATTTAAATTTATTCTAGACGGAAAGAAAAGAGGTGGAAGGGAAAGGGGCGGGCAGCAATTGTTATAAAATGTCCATATTTCGAAATCTGTCACAGGCATGAAATTAGTTAGAAGAAATGGAAAGGAAAATGATTCGGATGGTTCACTTAGATGTCTACCCATTGAAATCCATTAAGAGTTTCAAAATATGAAATTTTGAGCTCCGTTGTGGCTAAACGGTTAGCATACGCATCTTTGGAAGACCCGGGTTCGATTTCCGGCTGGAGCTCATATGGTTTGGATTCCACACTAAGCTGGAAGTCCACGTCTCATATAGGTTCGCTGCTGAAAGGGACGTTAAAGCCAAATCAAAACGAAATTTTATATTTAATACATTTCATTCAAAATAATTCAATATATGTTTCAGTGCTTTTGGGTATTTAAGCTAGGAAGAAGAAACACACTTCCTTGTGTTTCACTAAGAGGCACATATAAGGTATTCGAGTTTTGTTAGAAACTTAAAGGTTCAGAAGAAGGATTTAAAATATTGCCCGCAATGATATGCGGAGGCATAGTCAGTAGAAATGAGATATATCGTAACCAGAGCCCTGCACGGGCCGGGCACATTTCGGGCCGAACCGGGCCGGGCACATATCGGACCGAACCGGGCCGGCCCGGCTCGGCCCGAATACTCTGCAAAACGGTTCGGAAACTAATGTTGTCAGCCTATTTGTTTTTTTAATGTCCTCCACTACCTCTATTTTTGCCGTGTTCGTACGGTCTTACTGTCAGCCTATGTTAATCGTAATGTGTTTGGGAAATTGACTCTTTATTCAAGACTGCGATGTACTGGTAATACTATTACTATTACTACTTCTATTACTACTACTACTACTTCTACTATTACTACTACGACCACTGCTAATGCTACTAAAACTGCTACGACTTCGTGTCAGAGTTGACATGTCTGGTGGTAGTAGTATTACCTTCTAAGTACAGAATAAAATGGAGAAATGCTAGTTATTATGGCCGGTCTGCGTAGAATGTGAACCGATGCTTGATCTACGAGGGACAACAGTGGCTCAGTAGAAAAAACACTCACATCTGGTGCTAGAGATCGTCGGATCAATCCCTGCTCATGCTATGTGAGTTTTGTGATGGACAAACACCGTGTGTGTGGGAGTTTCTGGGGTGGTCCCGCTTTCTCCCACTGTTTTTTTTTCACCAATTCATCCCATCATCATCCATACAGCCTGAGTCGTAGTTACCTAAAGAACGTATGATAAAGTCAAGTACTTGACCTATTAAGTAGAATTTGGTACGCTACCATTAGACCACGGAGGCCAAAACCATGAACTAGCGTGCTCATAAGATCAGTGCAATTTGTAGTAATGTTCAATTAGCAAGGCAAATATCGAATGGTGTTACATGTTCGTGTATTGTTTATAGTATGATGCTACAAATATAACAACATATAATGATCAAATAAATCACCAAGTCCCCAGGGTCGATTAGGTGTTCCTGGAAGGGTGGCTCAGTGGTTGAGCGTTCAACTCTGGTGTATGGGGTCCCTGGTTCGATCCGAGCTCTCGCCAAGTGAACTTTGTGGTGAACAAACACCGTGTGGGGGTTTGCGGCGTTCTTCTTTTTCCTCCCACTTTATTCATTCCACTATTTCATTTATTTCTCGTCATCACCGTCTCCTTTAGTCTAGTCGGCATAACTATAAGACGTAAAGCTCAAAGATTTCATTTTCATTGTTTTGTTTTCGTATTACTAGTAATAGCAGTAGTGGTATTCGCTGTCGTATTAGTACAGTAATGAAAACAATGAAATCTTTCAGTTTTACGTCCCATGGTTATGCCGGTTAGACTAAAGGAGACGGTGATGATGAGAAATGAATGAAATGGTGGAATGAAAAAGTAAAAGTAAACGTGAGAATTGTGTAAATTAGCGCGTCAGTATCTCGTCATCCCTGCTTCTAGTGCGTCTATTGAAAGAGCTTTTAGTACTACAGGCTATATAGTTCAGGAACGGAGAAATGCTCTAAAGCCTGAGACTGTTGGCTCTGTTTCCGTGCTATTCGATGCGTACAAGGACATACAGTAAAGCGATGTTCATTTTGCACTATTGGTTTCTTAGGAAACCTTGTATTTTCATTTTCTTAATATCAACTATCCCTTCTATTATATGTGATGTTAAGAGGCATTTTTGATAGCTGATATCTATACATTTTTCATTCAGGGGACTTTTGAGGTATTTTTCGTTCAACAACGATATCTGTGGATTTTGTTTGGATTTACTGCCTCGCATTCCGTCATATAGCTCTGTTATTTTCTTGTTACGAACCGTTCCAGGAACACTTCATCAACCCTGGGATCTGGGTGATTTATTTGATCATTGTTTTTTGTTACTATTATTGTAGCATCGAATTATAAAGAATACAGGAACATGTAACATGATTTGGAATTTGCCTTGCTAATTGAACATTACTACAAATTGCGCTAATCTTATGAACACGCCAGTTCATGGTTTCGGCCTCTGTGGTCTAATGGTAGTGGACCAAATTCTAATTAGTAGGTCAAGGACTTGACTTTCTCATACGTATGTTCTTTAGACAATTACGGCTCAAGACGTATGGATGATGGTGGATGAATTGGTGGAATGAAGACAATGGACGAAAACGGGCTAATCCGAAAACTCCCACGCTCACGGTGTTTGTCCACCACAAAGCTCACATAATACGAGGAGGGATCGTTCCGACGACCTCTAGCACCAGATATGAGTGCTTTACCTACTGAGCCACCGTTGCCCCTAGTCAAGCATCTGTTCGCATTCTACGCAGACAGACCATAATAACTATTGTGCTGCCAAAATGTCTTGAGCCGTGGCAAAAATGCGAACTAAAGCTCACACCCTCACACACCTCGTGTTGAGCCAATAAGGGTTCAGCTGTTGCTAAGCGAGAGAAAGTGAGTGGAGTTCCTTCAGCCGATAGCAGCGCTTGCAACGGAAGACTAGGGATCAAGTGAATGTGGTATATTAGTAGTATTTCTTTGATTTTTTCTGTACTTAGATTGTAAAGTATGTACCACTAGACATGTCAACTCTGACGCGAAGTCGTAGCAGTTGTAGTAGTAGAAGTAATAGTAGTAGTAGTAATAGTAATATTAATAATAGTATTAGTAATAATAATAATAATAATAATAATAATAATAATAATAATAATAATAATAATAATAATAATAATAATAATAATAGCAGTAGCAGTAGTAGTAATAATAAGAGTAGTAGAAATATAGTACTTTACAGTCTTGAATAAAGAGTTATTTTCCCAAACACATTACGATTAACACAGGCTGCCAACATTAGTTTCCGATCCGTGTTTCATAGTGTTCGGGCCGGTTCAGCCCGGCTCGACCCGGAATGTGCCCGGCCCGGTTAGAGCACGGCTCGAGATTCGGGCCGGGCTGGGTCGAGCCGGGCACAGAATTCAGATCCATCCGGGCCGGGCCGGGCCGTCTTCGGGCCTGGGTTTGCAGGGCTTTGATCGTAACACCCGCCGTATTCACCTTATATGAACCGTGTGATTACGATTTTTCGCAAAAATTAAGGAACCATTTCGCGAGAAACACTACGATACTAAAAATTGCATCAACCTGTCATTTGGTGGTCCCTGCGGGAGATTGACAAAGATGAACGCACTGACGCAGTAAGACGACTTTCACACGTGTGGCAGGAAGTAATCAAGATGGGGCAGGATTACAGTAAGGGGATGTAACAGTTTGTTCTTCTGTGCATAAAGGCCAATACGAATTATAACAATGTTGACATTACTTTTCATCCAACCCTTGTGTTACAATTAAGTTTGGTTTTCGATTTGCGAATTTGAATTTTATTTATCTTATATTCTAATTCATTTCTGGATAACATTCATTTGCCTATCAAAGTGAAGTCAGCATATTCATTCCAATTAAAGCTACAATAGTGAATCGTTCATTTCAGCTATGCAGCTATGCAGCTTCAGCTATGCTATTAATATCCCATTGAATCCCTGATTATGTTTCATTAAATTCGAATCAGGGGCGGATTCAGGAGGGGGCGATCGGGGCGATTGCCCCCCCAGAAGAGGAAACTTTCTTATTTTATATATATAAATAAAACCCATCCCAAAGTTTGGAGCCCTTTAAAGTAGCAGTATGACAACCCACCGCCCCCCCACCAGAAGTCGGTCCTGGATCCGCCCCTAATTCGAATGAATTACGAGCCTAGTTTCCCAGTGTCCTGGAGTAACGTATGGCTAACATAAGGATCAGAACAGTTTATTATTATTATTATTATTATTACCCCTTATTTATCGTTTCCGGCAGAAGCAATGGCATACTAAGCTTGGAGACCTGGGGCCTTATGCAGAGTCGTTCTGACGAATGATTATTGCCATACTATTGAGTTCAATTAACATGTTTCCTGCAGTAGTCAGGCCTTTAGTATGACGCTAATCATACGTCAAAACGACTCTGCATAAGGCCCCTGAATTTTGAGTCTCGCGGAGTCGCCTTCAGTTCTTGAAGCCTAGCTCGGTTCAATTCTGACAACAGGTTATGAGACAACTTGTAACTTGCCAGAGTGGAAAGCAGTTATGCAAAGGTAATTTACATATTCACCAACTAAAATTTGACGAATCTTAGCTGGAACTTAAATTTGATTTTTTAATTATACTTGTCTTTGGTTAACTATGCTCTCGAGAAGAAACTCAAGATCAAACTTATAGCACATAAAACTTGATATCCTTATAGTGAGCTGTTTACAATGGTAACTTGCATTTGTGGCTCTGCATGGTGTAGTCGCTAACACTATCGCCTTTGGTGTGAGCGGTCCCGGGTTTGATTCCCGGTGGAAACACTGGGTCGAAAAAGTGTAACAGCTTTTTCAGGCCAACCATCTTGAGTGAGGTTTTTCCTGGGTTTGCCTCATTCACAGCAGGCAAATGCCGGGATGGTACATAACATAATGGTCCTTCCCCAGTCCTTTCTTCTTTCCCTTTTTCTTGGATAGTGTGCTCCGAGGGACGTCATCCCTCATACGTGACGGGCTAACTTGGCCATAGATACCGAAAGCCCAGAAATCTAATTCCTAATCCTAATCCTAGTGACGGGCTAACATGGTCATAGATGCCGAAAGCCCAGAAATCTAATTCCTAATCCTTGTGACGGGCTAACATGGCCATAGATGCCGAAAGCCCAGAAATCTAATTCCTAATCCTAGTGACAGGCTAACATGGCCATAGATGCCGAAAGCCCAGAAATCTAATTCCTAATCCTAGTGACAGGCTAACATAGCCATAGATGCCGAAAGCCCAGAAATCTAATTTCTAATCCTACTCCTAGTGACGAGCTAACATGGCCATAGTTGCCGAAAGCCCAGAAATCTAATTCCTAATCCTAATCCTAGTGACGGGCTAACATGGCCATATATGCCGAAAGCCCAGAAATCTAATTTTTAATCCTACTCCTAGTGACGGGCTAACATGGCCATAGATGCCGAAAGCCCAGAAATCTAATTTCTAATCCTACTCCTAGTGACGGGCTAACATGGATATAGATACCGAAAGCCCAGAAATCTAATTCTTAATCCTAGTGACGGGCTAACATGGCCATAGATGCCAAAAGCCCAGAAATCTAATTTCTAATCCTACTCCTAGTGACGGGCTAACATGGATATAGATACCGAAAGCCCAGAAATCTAATTCCTAATCCTAATCCTAGTGACGGGCTAACATGGTCATAGATGCCGAAAGCCCAGAAATCTAATTCCTAATCCTAGTGACGGGCTAACATGGATATAGATACCGAAAGCCCAGAAATCTAATTCCTAATCCTAATCCTAGTGACGGGCTAACATGGTCATAGGTGCCGAAAGCCCAGAAATCTAATTCTTAATCCTAGTGACGGGCTAACATGGCCATAGTTGCCGAAAGCCCAGAAATCTAATTCCTAATCCTAATCCTAGTGACGGGCTAACATGGCCATATATGCCGAAAGCCCAGAAATCTAATTTCTAATCCTACTCCTAGTGACGGGCTAACATGGCCATAGATGCCGAAAGCCCAGAAATCTAATTCCTAATCCTAGTGACGGGCTAACATGGCCATAGCTGCCAAAAGCCCAGAAATCTAATTCCTAATCCTACTCCTAGTGACGGGCTAACATGGATATAGATACCGAAAGCCCAGAAATCTAAATCCTAATCCTAATCCTAGTGACGGGCTAACATGGTCATAGATGCCGAAAGCCCAGAATTCTAATTCCTAATCCTAGTGACGGGCTAACATGGCCATAGATGCCGAAAGCCCAGAAATCTAATTCCTAATCCTAATCCTAGTGACGGGCTAACATGGCCATAGATGCCGAAAGCCCAGAAATCTAATTCCTAATCCTAGTGACGGGCTAACATGGCCACAGATGCCGAAAGCCCAGAAATCTAATTCCTAATCCTAATCCTAGTGACGGGCTAACATGGCCATAGATGCTGAAAACCCAGAAATCTAATTCCTAATCCTAATCCTAGTGACAGGCTAACATGGCCATAGATGCCGAAAGCCCAGTCCTAATCCTAGTAACGAGCTAACATGGCCATAAATGTCGAAAGCCCAGAAATCTAATTCCTAATCCTAATCCTAGTGACAGGCTAACATGGCCATAGATGCCGAAAGCCCAGTCCTAATCCTAGTAACGGGCTAACATGGTCATAAATGTCGAAAGCCCAGAAATCTAATTCCTAATCCTAATCCTAGTGACAGGCTAACATGGCCATAGATGCCGAAAGCCCAGTCCTAATCCTAGTAACGGGCTAACATGGTCATAAATGTCGAAAGCCCAGAAATCTAATTCCTAATCCTAATCCTAGTGACGGGCTAACATGGCCTAGATGCCGAAAGCCGAGAAATCTAATTCCAATTCTAATCCTAGTGACAGGCTAACATGGCCATAGATGCCGAAAGCCCAGAAATCTAATTCCTAATCGTAATCCTAGTGACGGACTAACTTGGCCATAGATGCCGAGAGCCTAGAAATCTAATTCCTAATCCTAATCCCGGTAACTTGTATTCCATGTTCTTTCCATATTTCTTTGCATCTTCTTCTTTTGTTTAAAGCTCTCTCGTGGCAATATGGTTGGTTCACGTGCCTTTGGCTTGGGAAACTCCAGTGGGAACATATGTGGTTTGGATCCTAAGTTACGATTATTTATTTTAATTTAAATTATTTATTTATTTTTATTGAAGGTCTATTGCCCATAACACAATTCTACAAATTTGCGATATACTTCTAATGTGAATATGCACTGCAAGGAATACAAATTAACATAAATTGGTACACTAAGAGATTTATAACAATTTTAACAGAAACAAACAAACAAACAAACAAAAACTACATTATCTACAGTAACCAGTGTCGTTGCTTGTTTTTAACATTTGATATATGTTCAAGGATTTCTACATACACTGCAAGTAATAATTACTCTTACTTTATTTTTAATAATATCATGCAAAAAGTAATGGATAAGATGTAAGGTGTAATGTTTAATTATTAACCTAGTGTGTGTAATTTTCATTATTATTGTTCTTTTTGCTTTTGTGTTTATATATATAAATGACGTGTCCACTTCATATGCATTGCAATACAGTGCTAAATGTATGAAAAAAAGGACGATATAAATACAATATAATACAATACAATACAGGGTATATTGTTGTTGTCAACCTCTTTTAAAGATTGGGCTTATATCCTAGCTTCTGTTTGTCGGTTGTATTTAGAATTTCGTTTAATGTCGTGTTTTTCTCATGAATTCTATCCCCTTCCCTGTGGCCGCGGTGGCTCAGTGGTAGAGCGTTCACCTCTGGGGTCCTGGGTTCGATCCCAGCCCCCGCCAAGTGAACTTTGTGGTGGACAAACACCGTGTGTGTCTGTGTGTTTCTCGGGGTTCTCCCGTTTCCTCCCACTTTCTTCATTCCACCATTTCACTCATCATCACCGTCTCCTTTAGCCTAACCGGCATAACTCTGGGACGTAAAACTCAAAGATTTCATTTCATTTTTTCTATCCCCTTCCCACATCATGAATTGCGTTCTTCCTGTAAGACGTTACATTTGCGTTGAATATTTATGTCATTTTCGGTTTCTCCACATAGACTTACAGTGGCGGATCCAGAAGGTAAAAACGGGGGGAGGGGCACCCAGAACCCAGAGTATGATAGATATATCATGAGTTTATTATATCCTTTAAAAATATATAAATAATAGCTTAAATTATTTTTGTCACTAAAAAAACAATGGGACGCTAGGCCCAATCGACCCCGGATTAGATCCTCCACTGATAGACTACATCAGCGTTTCCCAACCGGTGTGCCGCGGCACACTGGTGTGCCGTGAATTGGCCGCTGGTGTGCCGCGAGGAAATCGAAACAAATTATTAATTCTATAGCAATCAAATTGCAAGACAAAGGAAAAATGTATATTTGTATTTCACATTACTATCAATCTACAACTTCAAGTTTCATACCGTGTTACTTTTCTGTACATTTTAATGTTGAAAAAAGTATTTGTTATCATTGTTATGACTATTATTGCTTCTTTATTGCTGCAGACTATTTCGTAACTTGAAATTTTAAAATATCATTCAATCCTTTTGACAAAGCAAACATGCTTACAAATTACCTACATTTGTGTTTTAAACCTAAAAGAGATTTTTTGTTCGTTCGTTATTTAGTGATCTTTCTTCTTAGTGAAAAGTTGGATCCAGTTTTCGAAAAAGAAAGCTTAGTTTTAAAAACCTGAGTCTAATATTCCATTGCAATTGTTTTCTATTTTTAAATTAGAATGAAAAATAAGCATAATAATTTACCACGGGGAAAAAACAGTGATCGAGCTTTCTTCTCTGTGAGAAGTAGATCAGTAATCACAGAAAAAAATACCACGGTATTATATATTTACAAATAATACTATCTATGAGTGTGCCGCGAGAATTCAAGTTACACCCGTGGTGTGCCGCAAGTTGAAAAAGGTTGGGAAACGCTGGACTACATAAATGATTTCCTGTTTCGTCTTTCGGGCTTTTCCATTTGAACACCCCCATTTGAAATATTGCTGTAGCACGTCTTTGTTTCCTCCTTAACTCAATATATTGTTATACCCCATCATTTGTTTTAAGTTTTTACATAAGTTGCCAAAGATAGTTTAGTTTCGCAGTCGGTTTTTAAATTTTCAGTTACATCTGATATTACTCTTTGTTTAATTGCTTTACATATGTCTTTACTTACTTATTATTATTTGTTGTTTACAAACTTATTATTATTATTTTTTTCTAGCAAGTCCATCACATTTTCCTCTTGCAAGGGTCTCAATACTCTCATTATCCACGAGCGAGTTACTACTTCTCTGTGTCATTTGATAATCAGTCATCATTTTTTAATTTCCTTCCCGTTTTCTGTTTCGCACAGGTTTAGTCAATACTTTAGTACCCATATTGTTTATGATTCCCAAGCTAAGATGAAGGTCCACGTCTCATATAGCTTCGGTACTGAAATGTAAATTTAACTCCACTTTAACTAACAAACGTTACTTTCGGTTTATCACGTACTGTTTATTTACATCCCGGAGAATCCCAGCCACCTTTTGACCATAAAACTGGACTAATATCTGTATAATCATTTATTGGTCATTTAATAAACTTAGATACTACCCTCAAAAGGTATGGGTCGTGTTTATTTCCAAGCAATTGTCGAGTAATGTATTTCAAAAAGGTGGTATCGTTTTCTATTTTTGTTGGAAACCCTTCTCTATTAAATTGAGTTAGTGATTTAGATAACGGCCCCGAAGATTTTGCGATTCGGAGAAAGGCATGAACCTAATTCACGAATCAAATACAAATAGATTTGTCTTTAAATACCTATTCCTACATTTGAGATTCGTAAAAATTAAATTAAATATTTCAGTCTTATGTCCCATGTTTATGTAATGCAATCTAAAATGGTGAAGATGAGAATGAATGAAATGATGGAATGAAGAAATAAGGAGGAAAAGAAAGAACACCGAGAAAATCCACACACACAATGTTTGTAAAAAAAAAAAAAAAAAAAAAAAACGTGGTCGAGCTGGAATCGAACTAGGGACTCCATGCATCAGAAGTTAACCCACATATTTAGTTTAAAAGAAACATTCTAATTATAAAGCTAACACACATGCGAGTAAATGCTAATATGCAAACTTGAAAACATTTAAGGATGGCGGGTTGCATAAACATTTAGGCGAAAAATATCTATTCATTGTTACTCTTGATTATTATAATCAGAAGACACCTTCGACTTGATGCAAATATTTCACAGACCAGCAGTTGTCGCTAGCTGCCCTGTCTACCAGCTGAAGCCAAGGAGTACAGTTAGCGTGCGGGTTATTTGCAGATGAGCCGAACAAGTAGTGCTTGTGGGGAACATCTAGTGTCAATAAATAGTAAACTTACCATCACCAGTTATACCATTACCATTCGTTACCATCACCAGTTATACGAATTTGGTTAATTTAGACACTCGAACATAATAATTGATTAAAATATTGCGGTGAGTCACATACTCTCGACTTCCTCCCCCCAACTGTAGCACTGTAATTATCAAATAATTACGGTTTCTTATTTGTCATAGGAAATTGTTTGATTTATCCAAAATTATTTCTTATTTCCCAATTGTGTTAAAGTATTTGACTTAATTACCGTTCTCAATTTTCCTCATGAGATGAATTTCACGTTCATTTTAACAAGTATCTGTCAAGTGCAATCTAAAATTCTTCTAAATGTGGCAACGTTGTACGGTACTCATGTGTTTCAACAAGTTGCCCCTAGATGACTCGCGTGTACTTACTTTGCAACCAAAGTTCGGTGACGTCATTAGAACAGTTTTCGTGTTCAAACCAGAAATGGGTGTTCCGTGCTGCGATCTGAATTTTTAGGGTTTCGACGTATTAAACTAGTGCAGTTTTAGCGATATGAGTGCATATTTTTATGATGTGTAGTGTTGTGATTCAGTAGAAGCCATGTTTCGGTGTATTCCTATATTTAAAGGTTGTAATCGCCAAGTTGAATATGTGGACAAGCGTCACTGTTCTCTGCCGTCAGTACCCGAGGACATCTTGCGATACGCTCGAAGCTTGGAAGAACTGTTATTGGATGCAAATCATATCCGCGATCTCCCAAAGGTGGGACATTTTCTTTAAATTCTTAATTGAATTTATAATTGTGAAATAGTTGCTAATAAATTACTGACGTGTTTCCTTTTTTCTTTCTACAGAACTTTTTTCGACTTCATCGTTTGCGGCGATTAGGCTTAAGTGACAATGAAATTCATCGCTTACCTCCGGATATCCAAAATTTTGAAAATTTGGTGGAATTGGATGTGTCAAGAAATGGTAAGTCTAATATTTTTAATATACAAAAAGCATATTTATGTTCGTAATAGGATTTTAACTAGGATGCAACCGGTTCGTCACGACTTCACCCAGCCCCTCTTTGGTACAAACGTTTCCCGCTAGATGCCGACACAAATCAGATGGTGGGTGGTTTGTTTATCTGTGGCGCATCTGTTTTATTAATTTTTGACTTAACAAAATGTGCTTGTATCTATAAGCATTACCGAATGGATTTAAGTTGACGCTATGTTGATTTTTTTGTAATGTTCGTTGTAAAAACTATAGTTAGTTGTCACTGACTGATTTCTTTGGATGCGATCCGAGGGTAATGACCTGATGCAACCGTAAAGAGTTGATTTATAAAAACTGGTTAACTGACCATTTAATAGTTACATGCCGCAGATCATCAGGCTCGAGTGTCCTTGTTATAGACTTCTACAAAGGAGCCTATGACGTATTTGAAACAAATATAAACAAAAAGTCTCGGGTGGAAACCATAGTTTCCCCGATTACTTAGGGTTTAATTTGGATTATTGTGTATTTATTTATATTCAGTCCAGTCGTTGAAAGTTGAAAAAGTAAACTTATAACTGTTAGTAGAAAGATTGTCCTTGTTGACGTGGAGCGTATGTTTCGATTACAGTAACAACTTTGAGAACGTAGTTCAAATATTACCTATGGACGTGCAGGATTTAGTCGAACGAGTGCAGTCAAGTATTACCCCCCCCCCCATGCCTAGGTATTTATGCCTTTTTTTTTCTGGCCTGGACACCATTTCTGAAAAACAGGCGCCTCACAATACAATTCTAATTTTGCTAATAGGCCTAGTTCAGCATATTTTGCCCATGAACTGTTTGAAAAGTTATGACCATGAGTCTTTCCTGCCGGCATACCAAAACAGCTAATCAATCAAAGTCCTGTGTTTGACTATTAATTGTAGCACGTTTCATGGTTAATCTGGAAACAGCAAATTTCTGCTAACTGTAAGGTCTAATAGAGAGAGTAGACGATACTCTAATTTAATGGAATTAAGTACATTTGATGTGCAAGGTGAACTGGAAGCTTAGAACTTTATAAAATGTTTATTATGATTCGTTTTTAATCCATTTAAGAACAAAAAACTGGAACAACTTGCTGGTGAAAACTGGGAATAATAAGATCCTAAACATCTAAGCAAGAGACTTGTTTGGTCAGTCGCCATGGCGACCTGGCACCCGGAATTTTTCGAACCCTGTTTATCACGAACTTGTGTCAGAAACATTGGCCTTAAGTGCCATCGAATAGGATATAGTATCTTTTGCAATTAAGGGTAAATTTGTAGAAAAACTAATCATTTTGCTTTATCAAAACATTTTGGTTATGCAGATTTTGTCACTTGCTATTCGTGCACACGGCCAATACATTAAAAGTATAAATTTTAGAGTTGTAGGCGTTTTATCAATTTTATTTTACACTTTCACTATTTAACAATGCAGTATCCCCGAAAACATAAAGAAATAAGAACCCTTGATTTCAATTCATTTATGCAGCAGTGCTTTGTTTACTACCGGTATTTGTATTTCCGATTTACGTTTCCTAATTTTGTAGACAAGTTTTATAAAATGTCTGCGCTTGGTTTAGGGAAAACGCAGTTTTATTTATTATTTTTAACGTCCAGCGTTTTTGTTTCGAGGTTTATGTATACGGTGATTATGATAATAGTCGAAATGGAGAAATAGAGAATGTCGGAAAAACAGGAAGAACCCGCGCACTGTGTTTGTCCAGCTACTTGGATCGAACCAGGGGTTCTACATACCAAAGGTTACTGCTCGGGTACTGCGGCTGCCAGTATGTTTACAAGTATTTTGTGCAACAAAATTGCACACGGCTGTATTTACATTATTCTACGGCTAGATGAGTAATTTAAAGAGAACCGCAGCAGGTTTTACTTATTTTATATTTATGCTTTGCTTGTGATAAGCATTGGTTAGTAGAAGTTAAATATCCGTTGCAGCACCGAGGCTTCATGAGGAGGGAGTACTATTTAAAATGAGATACGAAGCTAATATACCTGCTGGGGATCCAACTCGGTATCCTGCTCTTTTACCACTTTACCAGGAAGAAATACTCGTAAGCAATATGAGTCAATAAATAATTTAGTGGTAGTGTTCAAATAGTGGGTGTAGGTGGACGGTTAACGCTTTGACTTTATTTTGAATTCACGTGCTTGACCTACCATTTAGTTTTCCTCAGTCTACTAAGTAAATATTACCTTTTTAAATTAATTATGCTAATATCTACTGTGTAAAATAATCATTGTTAGCTGATTAGGACAGCATACTTGTTTTTCTTTCAAGTTTCCTTTGATTATTATTGTTTACTGTGTGAGACCCTTTCACGTGGCTTCCACTTTTCCCCTTCGTAGCTTACAACGTTATTTCTAGGACCATATATGGTAGCATTTTTAAGATATTTGTTGAATGTGGCGCTTACGGAATACTAGCTGTACTGGCACCCATTTCACCAAAAGAAAAAACAAATATATACATTGCCCTAACCAGTAAGAAAGGCTATTTTATACTAGATATATTATTAACGCCATTGTTAATAAAACGGTATTATCGTGATACTCGCCCAGTAGACTTAGCAACTAACTGGCCGGCCAAGCACGTGAATCCAAAACAAAATGAGAACATTAACCATGCATCTATGTCCGCTATTTGAACACTACCACTAGATAACATACTGATTCATACTTGTCACGATTGTCCCTTCGTAGTCAAGTGGCGAATGCAGTGGTTCCGGCTTCAATTCCCGGTAAGTGTTCTTGCTTCGTATCTCAAAAGTTTGTACCTTCTCGTATAGCCTCGGTGCTGCAAGGGAACAGGATGATACATGGTTGCGGCTTCGTCCATGTCAGCTTTTGTGACTAGTTCGAGAACCATAATTCTGTTTCACCATTATATAGGCTTCGGTAGTGGTTATTACGCTTCTTAACTATAGTTATTAAGGGACTAACGGTGAAATGATATTTCTTCCATATTGTAAATGAGCTGTTAATTACCTTCAAGCCAATTTTGGGTCCAAGTAGCTGAAAATATTCTTGAAAATTCATATTTTATTTCCAGTTTCATATTTGGAGACTTTTGGTACATTTGTAAATTTCGGCTTTCTGTCTTGAACGATTTCAAGTAGATTTGGAAAAGAGCTCCGTAGCTGTTTGGTTAGCATGTATGCGTGCGTTCGATTCTCGGTGGGAGGACAAGTGATTAAGGTACCACATTAGGTTGTAGATCGTCCACATCTCATGTAACCTCGGTGCTAAAATTAAACTTCGTACCAACCAAATAGACCAGGAGATGTAGGCCTAGTAGATTATCAATTTTCTTTATGACCATTATGATATATCTCGACCAAGATGTTTATGAAAAAGTTCGTGGCCTGTTGGATAATCAGATGTAGAATAACATTAGTATTCTCAGCTGTATATTAAGTTTTATTTATAAGCTTATGATGCCATCTACGAGCTACTACAACTTGGGATGCGTGACAAAAGTTAACAAACAGACAAGAAACGTTGTTAGGTGGTGGACAGAAAAATAAAAAGATCAGTGACCAACTTAAGAAAGCAAGTTTAATGTGAAGTGAATTAGTTCTACGAAGGAAAGAAGCATATAGCTTGAGAAAGGTTCTCGTATTTTATTAGTGTCTACCAGGATTAGCTCGGTATTAGTGTTCAGTTGTCACTTTTTTTTCACAAAGAAATAGCCGTAAACATTTTTTTCCTATGAACCCTTGCACTAAAAGTGCAAATTGTGTGCGCTTCAAGTAATTCAGTTAATGTAACTTTTCATTGTATACGTACAAGGGCACAGCTTAAGTGGCCAGAACCGCCCAGTAAAATTCTCACAGGTGCTCTTAACGGAGTTTAGTGTTTTCCACTCATCAGTTTAATAATTTAATTAAAACAACCTTACATTGGAAATGACGATAGTTTGTGATAAGTAGATAGCGAGCTAGAGCCCGCTTCTGAGCTAGTGTGAGCTTCATTCAGAACAGTGAGCACGACCTTATTAATGATAGCCTAGGCCTGAGTTAGTCGCGATTTTAAATTAGCTATCGATACCTTTCTATCATAACTTTATTTTTTTATGCTGGCATCAACTTGAATACACATTTTTAAATTTTGAATTATTAGTATGATTTTGAGTAGATATTATGTTCCTCTTTTAGAGTAAGTTTAAGTTCTTTCCCGAAATATTTAACACGTCCTTAATAGCTTCACTTGTAGCAATTATTATCGAACCTTCCGTCGAAGCAGTTCGAGTTCGTCGCAGCGATTATTACCATGACAACGGACGGATATGGCGTTACCGATTAATCAATCCATTTTGTAAGTAAACGCCAACTATTATATGAGGCGTATAGTTTCTAAATCCGCCATCTCCTTCATAAACGGTTTCGAGAAAAACAGGAAAAACTGATAACTCAGAGATTATGTGAGATAAAATTTTCTTTTAAGAAATACTTTACTGCTTTCTGGACATTCATTATAACTACCAAATGACAAAAATCTCTCTCATCCCATTTCTCGGTTATTGCAGAAAGCAGTTTGGAGATGGCGGATTTTGAAAACAACTTTTGGAGATGGAGGACTTTGAAACAAACGTACTTAAGTTTTTTGGGGTTTATTTGCTTCCAAGTCATTACTATTATAATTTCTGATAACTATTTCAGAACAGAACAGTAGATGGAGATAAACTGAATCTAAACAACGATATTAACTTGTTGGGTGACATTATAATGTGCACAAACAAGGAAAAAAAAAAAATGAAGCTATAATCATAGTACGTTAGCTATTTACGGGTCAAGTTCCGAAGTTCCCAGCCCGTTTAGAAATATCGTCTCCTAACATAAGCTTACTTAACCTCACCTCACTAACCTAATCTAACCCATTGGGACCTAACCTAACCTAACCTAACATAGCCTGACATAACAGGATGGGAACTTCGGAATAAATGCCACCTTTACCAACAAGAAAAGGATTGAAAGTGATCTTTACACTGTTTTCAGATATAGTTCTCATCAGAATCATGTTCGAAACACTGGCATTCAGCCTAATCCTCATCTACACTTTCTTCTGTTGAAGCAGTCAGTCTCTTTTCAGCATCAACATAAATGGCTAAGTTTGAATTAGCACGCCAATTCTCCCCGAAGTGTTTAGTTAGGAGTTGAACAACATCTTGCAACATTTTTTCATTAACATCGGTCTTCAATTCATAGCATAGAATAGAATAGAATCGAGATGATGGGGTTTACAAACACACTGCTGAGTGTAGATGGCGGCTTTTGAAGAATACCCTGAACTTTAAAGCAGTAATTGAGGGTGGAGGTGGCGACATTTCAAACAACTCTTTTCACCATTATGTAGGGCATGGAAAGGAATACCAGTAAATCTACTTAGCTCATTTTTTTTGAAAATTGGAGATGGCGGATTTAGAAACTATACGCCTCATATTATGGATGAGTTCATGACGTACTTCCGACTAGGGATGGTCGCACAGTTCCGGAACCGATCCTTGGGGATCAGGTTTTCAGAACGGAATTTTAGGAACCGATTCCAGACCTGGATCCGAAAGCTCCCAGAGACCCGTAAAGGAGGTACAAAGTTCACCTTCAAAACACTGCAAAGATCACGCGCTTGTTTCTCCCCGCCTGGACGCCTGCCTATCGCTTCTACCATTTCATCTAGCACACTGCTCATAGCCTGCCAGAAGCTCGGGTTTAGCGTAGGGATGACCACAAAGTTCTGATTCCGACGGAACCAGTTCTTGGAGATCTGGTTTTCTGGATCCGAAGACCCGGTTCCGGTACCGGATCTATTCAGAGCCAAAAACCGGTTCCACCGGATCCAGTTCTGGCCATCCCTACTTCCGACGTCATGTGTTTCTGGTGGCCTCTCAAGAAGTGGATTACTCATACAATTTACAGTAGTTATGGTTTGTGTTTACCGATGTACGTTATAATGAATGAAAGAGTTGTAATTTTTGTCTGAATTTCCGAAACGAGGAACTTCAGAGGATAAATATATCCAATGGCGGCTCCTCAGAGAAGTCATATCGGTAAGCAATCTTTTTTTTTTCCGCTACAAAGTAAGGGAAGAAAGTTTCATATAACTTCAGAAACGTGTATATTAGATGTAACTTCTTGCTGTAAGTTGTAATGATAATGTTTAAATTGTTATCGATGTGACTAGATCAGAAGTGAGGACTCTGTTGAATAAAAACAAATGTACTGTAAATCATACATGGGCCTACTCTTTACGTAAAAACAGTATGGTTTACAACTGGAAAAAAATATGTAATTTTGGAAATTTGCAATTCCGTTTTTACCGGAAGTGACGAAATTACTTCAATCACCCGTAGGTCACCTGCTTCCAATAATGGTAAATATGGGCAAATATAAATCGGTCTCTGACAGTTTTAAAATTCCAGTAATAACACTCGTAATCGTTTAATTAAAATCGAGTAGGTTTTTAGGTACATAAGTTCAGATGTATTTAAATATAATGCAAACCTACATCACTTATCAGGGTTGGCAAAAACCATGGTTTTTATTGAAAAAAACAAAACAAAAAACTTTTTTTTTTTTTTGTTTAAACCAGGTTTTTTGGTGTAATTAATTTGCTCTATGTGTTTATATCACATATGAAAGAAATAAGATTGTTTTGCCTTGGTGTTATTATGCAACAACCGTGTTATGCTGGAAGGGGTCACATAAGCTTAAAGCGGAATCCAAACCACTTCTCGGCTTACATTTGAGAGAATTGTCCTTCATTTGAACTCGAAACTAGGACTAATTGGCCACAAACGCGATATGTCTGCCGGTGTAACCAGAGAGGCGGTTTGGATTCCGCTTTAAGCTTGTGACCCCTTCCAGCATAACCCGGCTGTTGCTAAATAACACCAAGGCGAAACAAGCTTATTTCTGTTTATATGTAATATAAATACATAGAGCAAATACATCGAAATGTCGTACTTTTTTGGAAAGGGGGGGGGGTCATACAAACCCCACGAGAGGCATTTTATTAAAATCAGAAGTATCTTTGGTATCTATGTATAAATGGGTCAGAGTCAAAGTGGACTCAAATAATTCGTATCTTTATTCACTTTTCTTACTGTTATTCAAAGTAAATTCTTGTATTTCTTTAACTTGGAATAATAGAAGTCGTAGTGAACCAACTTAAACTAAATTAGTTCTTCTGTATTCTGCAGTACTTTGAAATTGTCCATATGTAATTCTGTATAATGGTTTCACTTGTGCAATTGTTTATCTTTTTGTCCTTGTGAAATGACTCGTTGACAATTATATTAACAAGCATATAAAGATCAGTACAACGTATTTTTATCAGGAGTCTTTCGTGAGTGAGACGGCAGATGCAATTGCATAACGATAATAACAAACTATAAAAAAACACAAAAGAAACATTCATGAACTTATAAAAAAATTGCTTTTGTAGTATAATCTCTTCGGGTAATGAATAGGAATAGGCACGAGTCGAGCTAAAACTCGATTGACTCGAAACTCAAAGCGAATTCGAGTCGAGTCAAAGGTAATTTTCTCGAGTTCCGATCCGAGTCACTGTTTTCAGTTCGAGTTTCGAGTCGAGTCGAATTTGATAAATGGCTCGCTCGTTTTGAAATCATTGCTTGATAAGACTGGAAAGCGAAAGCTATGAGAAATGTAAGCAGTAATGTGGAATATTTTTAGTGTTGCTCACGAGATGGGACACTGCTCGCATCTCGTCTCGTCAACACGACAATGGATTTTTATAACGAGACAGTTTCAAATGTCGTGAGCCCCAATAAAGTATATACCGCAGTTCTTACCACCAAGGCTGAAACCTGCACGGTCGAACTTTTGAGCCGAAGCAGAAGCCCATCCTGGGTAGTGATGTTAATAGGCTCAGCTCGGTTTAACTGAGAGAACAGCTCGAGCCGACTCGGTTGGGTGAGCTGTTGGCTCGGTTGGATCGTGAACGAGCTGTGAGCCGAGCCGTTGAGAATCCCGAACTCGGGCCGAGCAATTTTGAACATGTTTGGCCGGCGTCCTCTAACTTTTAAAAATTTTTCGTTCGAGCTTGGATACTTTCTCCGAAACTCAAAGCCAGAACCTCGTGAACGATGTCCTTGCCTCTTAGACTTCACGACTACCGAGGTTAGCAGTCAGCTAATTTTTAGTATTCAGATACAAACCGCCTATCTTTCGTGTTTATACACGTTGATGTTGTTATAATAATAAGTGGTAGTAGTAGTAGTATTGTCTATGTAGGATACTTGAAGAAAGGACTTGAAACTACACACAGCATTTGGCTCGACTCGACTCGAATCAAATTCAAGTCGAGTTGAAGGAAATTTTTCGAGCCGAGTTCTCGAGTCCAGCTCAAAGATGTCTTGTTTCGAATCGAGTCGAGTTTCAATGAAAACTCGCTCGTGTCCATCCCTATTGATGAATAGGGAATTTAAATCCGAATATAATACAAATAATATAAAAGACTGAAAGGTGATAACCCACAAAATATGTGTTCATCAAGATTTCACGAATTGTTACACATTTGCGAACATTTTTCGTTTTTTGGTTTAAATCAAGCATGTCACCTAACCATGTCACTTATTAGTTAGTTTCCTTATATTTAGATTCGTTGAGTAAGTTAAGTGGCTTCTTGAAATTTCTCCTTTATTTAATTAGATGCATATTTAGTATTCATTATTGTACTTGCGAAAAAACACTCTATTATAATTCAACTGTAGAGCTTTCGGTAAAAGTTTATCGCCATCTTTAGCACAAATCCTTTCAGAAAACTAATTATGCTTGTAGAATTATATCCCGTTTAATATCTTCTGGATGTCATTATTCATGTAACTTCTGTAGTCCCCTTGTAGCAATTTCCCTTATCACGTACGCTTCTCTTTCTGCGCATTAAGCAGTATCTTATTAAGCTGGCAACCTGTATTACATTTCACTTCACTAGTAAAGGTAATTGATGGAAGGAAAATTACGAAACTTTTGGGATGAAAGTAAATGTAAATGATTCATCGGCTTACTATTTACGTGGCAATCGTAGTGTTTACGTCTGAAAATATAATTTTTGAAAACTTACACTTCGTTCTTACCAGAAGTGACGATGTTACTTGATTCACCCGTGCTGAACTCCTTCCAATAGTGACACAAGTAATTAGCTTCACGTACAGAACCTTTTTATCATTTGACCTGTGAATTCTGCCGAAACGTTCTTACTAAGCGGCTATTTGAAGCGTTCGCAAAGCGTTTTTATTGCTCATGCGTACGCTTGGAATACGCTGACCATGTATTTAAATGTGGATGGCTGATCACAGTGTACTACAAACGCGAAAGCAATAAAATCGTGGAGAAAACGTCAGCTGTTTAAAATATGTCTAAAGGAGGGGGAAAAAAGGGAAGACGTGTTGCCAGGCAAGGGTTATTTTAGCAAGAAACAGCTGCTTGGAAGATGCTTTGTGCAGAGTATTGGAGTTCTGCTATTATAGACCTAGACCTGGCAAAAATGACCTGGAAACCCTGACTGGTTCACAGCATGGTTTATAACTCTGACGAGAGTAAAATTACCGAATAGCCACCTAGGTCGTGTTCGCTGCGGGGGGTAACGCTTCGAAAACGCATTCTCAAACAGCCACAGACTTCGTTGAACTGTAATTTAGTGTTTTGGGTTAAGTACAGTTTCAATAAATGTTAGGCTCATGTTAGTTTCTGAAGTATTGACTTGACTGCTTTGGGAAATTGTAATGAGATTGTGTATTTACTGACTCGTAGGTTGTTAGAAGATGCAAAATGTGTATATGTTTCCAATTTTCGGCGTAATCTAGGATCTTCCGCATATTACAATGATATAAGAAGGTAACACACAAAATGGTGGAAGAAGTCGGAATAAGTTAATTCTGTAACCTTGCTCTCATTTTTTCCTTTCTTCTTGAATCAGTTCCTACGAAGGATTAGATACTTTTTCTTTCCTTTTTTATTTTTGGATAACCAATTGTCGAGGTTCAAATTTGCTAGAAGAAATGTGACATTGTTCAAGAAAATTGAGGTTTCATAAGTACAAAAATAATTTGTATTTGATGGAAAGTATGGATCTTTTAAAAATTAAAAATCTGCGTTGTGGCTATACGGTCAGCGTACGGATCTTGGACGTAGGGGAATGGGCTTTCATTCCCGGTGGGAGATCATGTGGTTCGGATCCCACGTTAAGCTGTCGGCTCACATCTCGTATGGCCTTGGTGCTGAAAGAGACTCTAAAACTCTAATAAAAAGTAGAAAAATAAAATATTGGTCAGTTTTATTGTTGTGTCTGCTTTATTTGTTTTTTATCTTAAAAAATCGAGATTTTTCTGTTTGGGATTCTATAAATCTAACTATACAATTAACAACATAGCTTAAGCAGATTAGTTTCATATACATTGGAAGTACTTATAAACTTTCAGTGGATAATACTATTGATATGTACGAGGTGCAGTCAAGATGTCTGGAATTCTTAACTCTTTGTTACTACAATAAAAGACACCATTTACTTAATCTCCTTCAAAGTAAGGAGCTTTGGCACACACATATTTGCTCCATTGCTAGAAATTCCAATGAGTCTTCTTTTCCTATGTTTTAAAGTTTGGCCTTCACGTTGGCGTTGATTTCTTCTACGGTGGTGAAACGGTATCTTTAAAGTCCATTTCTAGTTTTGGGAAGAGCCAAACATCCGATCGTGCCGTTTACTGCCTCGTTCTACGACCTACATGCTCTTTTCTAAATTAGTAGAAAGGAGAGAAGAAAAGGGAGAAAGAAAGAAACGAGCTTACCAATGTGAAGATCTATAGGCGATGATCTTGTAATTCGTATAAATAAATGTGATATTCCTTTTTTTTTTTTTTTTTTAAAAAAAAAAAAAGAAGGTCACGGTCGTTAGCTTACATGTTACAATTCTGAATGTTAGATTTAATATGTGTCGCAGAGACATATATTCTATGATGTAGAGTGTAACCTGTATAACGTATGTCATGGAATGGCAAAGTATTTTTGCTCGAAATGTCTAGACATGTGTTTATTCTGTTTTTGTCCAGGGCAGTTGCTGATTTTTAACTTAAGCTAGACTGTAACTACTATAAGTTTGCATTCGACTAGGTGTAAATATAATTCAAAGTGTGTTCTTATTAATTGAAGTATATGAGAGCCAGTTATTGCATTTGCGTTGTCTGTCTTTCTTTTTTTTCGTTGTTTTCTTACTTGAGGAGTGATGTAGTCGACTTGTTAGCGCCCGCTAGTTTGCGCATAGATCTCTTGTATTATGAGATTCTTGATTTAAGAGGTACCAAGCTACTTGGTTGAGAAAACCCGGTGTAATTGCATTTTAAAGTCAATACTCTGGCTCCGAGCACGGTAGCTTAGTGGTAATGTGCTCACCTGTGGTGCAAGGGATCCTTGGTTCCATTCCAAGCCTAAGTTTGCCACGTTTTGTACGGCTAAAGCAGGACACTTGCTGGACATAGCAAATCGCCGGTTCTTTATACCCAGATTCACTTGGAACAATTTGTGAAGAGTAACAGAGATAAATGCGTGTATTTAAGAATGAAAGTTTACACGAAAAACATTCGAAACAGAAAACTGATAGCGACGGTTTTTTGGCAGTTAGTTGAACAGAAGTTATGATCATTGGTTCGGTACGAACAGACAATACCATCGTTGGCGCTGATTTGACTGCTGCGAACATGAAAAGTTTTAGCGATAACACCATATCCATATCTCGATAATCGTAGGTATGCATCGTGGAACGGAATTTCGCGAGAATTTTCTGTAGCATATTATGTAAGTATTTTGGATAATTTGGTGTCCATCTTAGTCGTAATTCGGGTCGCTGGATATTTTCTTAAAATTCGGAATAGGTGGCAACCCTTTCCAGACCATGTGAGTTTGTGATGGACATCTTCGCGTCCGTGAGTTCTCACATTTTTCCATCAGTTATCTCATGCAGAATCATTTTCATTGATCATTTGTCTTCGTAAGTCTTAAAAAGCGTGGCCATGTGATGTAATGAAATTTCATTTCATTTAGTGCGCTGGTTAACGTGTGCCGACTGGTAGGAAATCAAATTCTCATGAAGTACTGTACTTTTGTTTTCGTAATTTAAACACTGGGCCTTTTTATGTAATGTATAACGAATACCTCGCAGGTAATTTTACGCCAAAGAATCTTTCAAAAGAAGCGATATAGTCGAGATTTAACAATTACCAGATACAGCTCAAAGGCCACTTCATACTGAATATGTAACAATAGCAGTGGAAAGGATTTGGGAAGGTATCGGCCAGGGCCTGTTTAGTAGGTACCATCCCGGCATTTGCCTAGTGGGACTAAGGAGAAACCCCAGTCAATATGGTCGGCAGCGGAAATCGAACCCGCGACCTCCCAAATGCGAAGCCTCACTACCACTTGAGCTACTTCGCTCGGTCTTACTGACTATCTTCCAGTATTATTCAACATCGTGTATTATTATTTCAGTATCTTCAAGTGTTACTGAATCTAGTCGGAAAACCACTCTTGCACGTGTG
The DNA here is from genome assembly GCF_964235325.1 of Thermobia domestica. Classification (NCBI taxonomy): domain Eukaryota; kingdom Metazoa; phylum Arthropoda; class Insecta; order Zygentoma; family Lepismatidae; genus Thermobia; species Thermobia domestica. Next base: position 297,142,787 of record NC_137457.1, on the reverse strand, counting down.
ATTTGTTGCCCTCAAAAGTAACAGCGTTTTTAACAAATAAACGCTCCTTTTATATAACTCCATCCATTTTGACTCTGGGATTATTACGTAAATAATTATTTTTCTGATCAGAGTATGTACTTCGTTATGAAAATTAAAATAAGTCGTAACAGTTTCAATAACGTAACCTTATCCTCATCAGACATCAATAATTTAATAATATGATGTATGTATTACCTACATTAATATGAACAAATGTGTGCCAATTAATGTCTGGTGAGGATAACGTTATGTTATTTAAACTGTTACGACTTATTTTAATTTTAATAAAGAAGTACATATTCTGATCAGAAAAATATTAATTATGTACCTTCTTTTATATCTTTCAATTCCCGTACCCGTAACTAGGATACTCTGACAAGATTGATATATGCACTGTTCTTTTCTTCAAAGCTAATAAAGGTGATATATTTTGAGAAAGCAAACATTTTACAGTACCTTGATGGTAATTATGCATGCAGCTTTTATGCAGTGCAAGAGCACAATCAAACATATGCAGATGCCATTTTCCGTCGATATTTCTGTCTCTTTGTGGTAACTTTCCCATAGTTGTGCGTCACTCGCTTAATTGAGGGAAATTAAAGTGGACAGGAACTGCTTTATTTCTAGCCTGAACATATAGTTTGTTCAGCTCAGTTGAGTTTAAGCCCTAACCAATCATCTCTTTTACTTTACCGTATAAATGCTAGGGCTTCGCGCTTTATGTCTGTATTGCATTTTTTTAAAAGAAAATTAAAAAGGACATATTCTGGAACAAGAAGTCTTAAAAAAAAAAGGATTTAAACAGGTATCGTATTGGTTTCTGAATTATACCTAATTTCTAAATATTTCAAATTACCACGTTCAGCTATGTATTATAGTTAAGGTGTTTACTTATTCCCATGTATTGGCGATAGAAAGTATGCTTTAAAAATGTCACATGATATATTTATGACATTTTTGTTTCAAATTAAATAATTTGTTCTATTCTTTTCCAAATTCTAAAAATAAACTTGTAACAGTTTAAGTTAATTAATTTTGTCCCCTCTCTAATAGTCAAATGTATAAAGAAGAGGGGGGGGGGGGGCTCATAAACTTCCCGAGTATCTAGTTTCCTTCTCAACTTTGAGCCCAAAGTCAAAACTGAATAACCATCTCAACGGAATTTTCGAGTTTCGAATTTTCATTTTTGTTTTTTTCGGTTTAACTTCCTTCGTTTTAGAGAGTTCTACTTAGAACTTATTAGGTATATATATACCCAGTGGTCGCAGTGAGACGGCATTGATCAAGGCATACCACCTCTGCTTTTTTAGTGATCAAGACATACCGTCACTCGTTGAGTATATGCTAAATACCTTTAATAAATCCATTTTTTATACACAGTAACTGACGAATAGCTTTGCAGGTAAAAAGATTTTGTTTCTTATGTAGAAATAATTTTTAAGTTGACAGCACCACATTTTTGTTACCTTTATCCTACCTTTTGTTTTTAAAATGAGAGTTCATCTAGTTTATATTTTGATGTGCCTTGTTGAATTGTTTCTTCCTTATGTGTGTGTGTATTTTTTTTATTTTATTTTATTTATTTATTTATTTATTTATTTATTTATTTTATTTTTTTTTTTTGCCTGAGTACGTGTAAATGTATTTTGAGTATGGTCGGATTTAGAGGTTGTCTGCTGAAAGGGCGAATCTTCCGAGGGTTTGGAATACCCCTCAGTTGAGTGGAAGGTCCGGGAGTTTTCCCGCACGAAATTGTTAATATAAAAACTCGGCTTTTGAGCATTTTCGTGTATAATTTTTTGTAACACAGCATAAGGGGATATATATTCAGAAAGTTATTTGAAGAAATCAAAGTCTCTCCATGTCCCCTTCCGTAACTACAGAGAGGCTTTCCAATGGTATTGTCATTATACAGGATGTTTCAAAACAACACCGACAACGTTTGGGAGGTGATTCCTGATACCAAGATAAGACAAAAATATAGACCAACCGGGATGCTCAAGTGCTTTCCTTCGGAGTTTTAGGCTGCCGAAAACATGAAAAAATGAACTCTAAAAGTCCATAGCTCCAAAACTATGGGACCTACCGTAGTCGGGACAAGACTTTACTTAGGAACTGGTATGTGTTCTACCCAAATATCCAAGTTTTAGAATCCTGCTGTACTCCCGCAACAATTTTTATAGAGGTACAGTAGAAACTCGATTAACCGTCACTCTCTGTTATCCGTCACTGCTCCGGACAGTACTGTACTTTAAGTGTGCCGTAATTGACGCCGTGCGCCGTGCAGAGCACGGAATAAAGTGTAATCGAAATGGACTGAAATAGTCATGCGTCACTTCCGGTCATGCTAGTTTCCACACAAAAACTTGGTACAGTACTGAAACCCTTATGGAGAAAAGCATGGACTTGAAACACTCAAGATGCCAGAAATTAAATTCCAAACTGTTATGAATTATTTTCTCAAGACGAACCTATATTAGTGTAACATGGAAGGAATACGGTTTACACTGGTCCTGTTCGATCATTATAAGTTTTTGATGGATATTTATACGTCGGTACAGAAGAAGTTTCATTGAGAGTTTGCTGTCATCTGACGATGCAACGATAGTTAAGGAATTTTGAAAAACCTACAACATTAAAGATGCTATATTTAATCTTGCCAGTGCGTGGGCGGATCTTAAAGATTCAAGTCTAAAAAATGGGTGGAATAAGCTTTGGCCTGAACCTGAACTTCCTACTGATGATACGGTTAGTGTTGAGGAAATTGTGCAACTTTGCATTAACGGATTGGACAGTGAAACTTTAACGACAGAAGAAATAACAACCTGGTTAGAATGCGATAAAATGGATGGAGGTTTTCAACTTTTGAGTGACGACGAAATTATATATAATGTTTTGCAGGCCAATGACGAATCTGACGACGGGGATGAAGAACCTGAAACTGAGCAACGACCAGCCACTAGCCACTCCGAAGCCGAAAAAATGTTAACCCAGTGCATCGACTGGTTTGAGAGACAAGAGGAAGCGAATGCCACGCAGATACTTCTTCTTAGAAGAATACGCAACATTGCCGCACAAAAAGCTCGGCATTCGAAGAAGCAGAAGAAGATGACAGATTATTTTTAAATGTGTGGTTATTTCACTACCAGTTCAGTGTTACTCTTGTATGTAAGTACAGTACAAATACAGTATAAACATGTATTATTCACTTATATAAGGTTATTTCTTTCTTCCAGAACCTTTTAAATCTACTTACTATAGAGGTTTCTAACGATATTTCTGTTATCCGTCTATTCGCTTAACCGTCATGGTCCCGGTCCCGAGGGTGACGGTTAATCGAGTTTCTACTGTAGTTGGTGAGTACTTCAAATTGTGTGCACATAGTCAAACTCCCTCTATAAAATTTGTTGCGTGAGTACCTTAGGATTCTGAAACATGCATTTTTGGATAGTGCATATATTAGTTCCTAAGTGAAATTTTGACCCGACCATGGTAGGTTCCGTAGCTTTGGAGCTAAGGACCTTTAAAGTTAATTTTTTAAAGTTTTCGGTAACCTGAAACTTCGAAAGGCAGCATTTGTGCACCCAGATAGATCTATACTTTTTGTCTTATCTTGGTGTTAGGAAATTTAGTTTCCACTTTATTATACAGAGCCTTCCAAATAATAGGAAACTTTATAACAGCGAAAGACGAGAAGATACGTAATATAGGCTTTATACCTATACATAAAGTACTCACTATTTAAGTTGTCCATGTATTTTTATTTGAGCCATGTACAACAACCGGTTCCCGGGTCGATATCGGCCCATTGAACTCTTTCATCCGATTCGCCTTACTCATTATTGAAAATGTATTTCTTGCGTAATTCTTGGAACTGAATTGAAAAATTTTCCGGCCCTCGATCTCGCTGTGTGAAACATATTTGGCCCGATTCACAACATGACAAGTCAAGTTTTCCACTGGAATGATACTTAAATATATATTATTTCTTGGATTTTTTTAAATTAAATATTTTCCTTACCGTTATAAAAGTTGTTTTATTCGTGTGATATTAGTGTGCAATGAATGAATTTCTCTGTTGAGATGGCTATTCAGTTTTTGTGTTAAACATTGTCTCGTACGGCCCTCTAGCTTAGTATGTCCTCTGTGATCGGCCCATCCCTGTTCCAACTTGCACACGCCTGCATCGTGTGGTATACGGTCTATAGGATTTAAATTCTCTCTCTTCCCTTTATTAATCATATAAATATACGCCTCCCCTCCTCAATTCCAACATGAGTGTCCCGAAATGTTGCTTTGGAAAAGTGTGGCAACCGTGTGTGATTTCCCTCCAGAGCTGCCATTGGATCTCCTAGATTACTTACTCCTTGAGGTTCCTCGTTTCGGAAATTCAAACAATAGTTAGAATCCTGTTTTTCATTACAATGTATAACGGTGAACACGAAACTAACCACAGTAAGTTCCTTATGTAATCCATTTCTTCAGAACCCCCAGGTGTAAATGATCTCAGATGCACGTTATATCTGACTCGTTCGTGATAGAGGGCCGCGGTGGCTCAGTAGTAGACCGTTCACCTCTGATGCTCGGGGTCCCGGGTTCGATCCCCGCCCCCGCCAAGTGAACTTTGTGGTGGACAAACACCGTGTGCGTGAGTTTTCTCGGGGTTCTCCCGTTTCCTCCCACTTTCTTCATTCCACCATTTCATTCATTACTCATCATCACCTTCTCCTTTAGCCTAACCGTCATAACCGTGGGACGTAAAACTCACAGATTTCATTTCATTTCATTTTCGTTCGTGATAGAATTGCGTCAGTTTTTATGAAGTGGTATTTTAAGGCGTTAACATCATACTTATTTTGATCGCCAAGATGAACTCCTTAACGTGCTTCGATCAGAGGTTGAGCAATACTCCCTAGAAGTGAAACTACTAAGGAATTGTTAAATATTCGGGAAGGACTCTGAAGCAAGACTAGATTAGGTAGAATAGAGTACTTGATGAATTGAAGTGAAATAGTAAATGATAATATAGACTTTTCATAACGGAAGATAGTTATATTTAGGTATAGTGTTACGGTCAACTTAATCTTTTATGATGGCTCTAAATGAAACTTTTTAAAAGCCAAATAACAGAAGTTTTACAAGTTTTTAAAGGTGTTTAAACATAATAGCTTTATTATCATTATTATTAACGACGGGTTCCTATTAGCATTTTTCTGTATTTGTATAATTGTAGAATGCCTTTTTTTTGTCATGTTTGTTTCAATAGCCTATTAACAAACAAACAAAAAGTGAGTAATGGTTCCTCGTAAAATATGTTTTCAGGTCACCAACTATTCATGTTCTAATTTTGTCCTCTTAGTTTTTAACTTTTGCTTTTCCAAAATGCAAAATAAATTAATATATTAATTTTTGAAATTAGTTTTCGATTAATTATCTACAACATAAAAGTTTTAGGTGATTTTGTGAGTTTTTTGTTTTTACTTTCATAACAGTACGCTTCATTAAAGAGAAAAAAAAAATGATTTTGCGAAGTAAGATCTCAACGTTGTGTGCAAGTTTCCTAGCCTTGCTCAGAATTGTTGAGAAGGAACGTACAGTGTGTACGTAGTTCATGATATGGATCAGAACAATCTGGACCTATAAATTGTGTCGATAACCGGATGTGTGGAGCGTTACAAAGTAGTATTGTTTATTTTTAAGTTCTTATATAAGTCTACATATATATATAGACTTATATCAAACTGTAATTTCGTGATATGTGTGAACTTCGTACGTCATACGAATATTTTGAGTCTCTCGATAAGAGATATATGGGGTACCTTTGGCGTCAGTGAGCCAGTTTCTGTTTTCTCTATATAGTTTTAAGTGGTTCCATACGCGAGAAGAAAACGAAGCAAGCGTGTGGCTTTAAAACCCAATTGCACATGAAATTGCATATTCTGGCGATGAGTGACCTTGTGGGATTGAATGCAATGCTTTTTTTTTTTTTTTTTTTTTTAATGTTTTCTGCTGAGCTTACGTCATGTACTTCGGTATTTACGACGCCTCGCTGCCAATTAACTACTTAACACTGAACGCACAATACCGTGTTAGTTCGTTGATGAAGTGTGAAGGCTGTGATATATTGGCGTGAGTTGGATACCTCTATTAGCAGGTGTCATTTGGGCTAAAGGTACTCCAGTGCTTTCGGCATGATGAGAATATTTGCTGTTTTTCTTAATTTCCTTCCGTTAAGAAAAAAGCAAGCAAATAATGGCAATATTTATTTATTTTTTTTTGTGCTGTATTTATCTTTTAGATGGTAATTTAGATTATGATTAGAGACCGGATGTTCAGCATTAAAAATCTGCAAAGTAGGCACTAAGATGTAACTCGAAATAATAAAGATAAATACATAATACAATTAAATTAAAAAGATAAATACAAGTCTTGGATAATGTTAAAGAATACCATTAACATACCTGTTAATGTTTTCTTTCACTATATATATATATATATATATATATATATATATATATATATATATAGAGAGAGAGAGAGAGAGAGAGAGAGAGACGCAGCATTTTTTGCAGAGGGAGTTTGGCTACGGGCACGTAACTTACTTGAAGTACTCACCAACTACCTCTATAAAAATTGTTGCGGAAGTACCGCAGGACTCTGACGCATGGATATTTGGATAGAGCACATACTAGTTCCTATGTGAAGTCTTTACCCGACTACGGTAGGTCCCATCGTATTGGAGCTATGGACCCTTAAAGTTAATTTTTTCATGTTTTCGGCAGCCTATTAACTCAGAAAGGAAGCATTTGTGCACCCAGGTTGGTCTATACTTTTTGTCTTATCTTGGTGTCAGGAATCACCTCCCAAACGTTGTCGGTGTTGTTTTGAAACACCGTGTACATTTCATATAAATATAAATTATATATTTTCCCAATGGAGTCCTATTTTGAAGAAAATGCATAGAGTAGGCAACATTAGGCACTAAAGCAATTATGTAGGCAGTAAGGGGCGAAATAGACAAAAAAGGCAAAACAAAATTGGCTTAAACTGAAACTATAACCTCCCATATAAACTTAAAACGTTGTTTTTAATCTTATCTTTAATATTGAAGAATAGGCATTTTACCTGACATCTGGTCTCTAATTATAATAATTACAAAATGAGTTCGTAAGACGGCTGTACTGGATATTTATGGTTGTTCTTGAAGACAGTGTTTAATTTATCAAAGAAACAGATTATATAAAAACCTATTATGCCTGTAAACCTTCCGACTCTATAGCAGCGTTTCTTACCCAGACTATATGTTGTCCTCGATGGCTACCCTAGTAGACTGAACATTATTCTAAAAAAGACAGAAAGAATAAAACTAAAATGAATTTCCTTTAGCATACAATAGTTAAGAATCTCAAACAATTTGAGAGTTGCATAAGGAAGTCCTCCCTTTCTTTTCCAGGATTGATATTTTATAAAATTTCCTATCTTATTTAGTCTTCAAAATATTCGTAATAACCTTCAGTTATTAAGCTCTATGAGTGTGTGGGGACAAAAAGACATATTTACGTAACATGAGGGAAACGTTACCCTCCTTTGAACTCTATAGTCGTGCGAAAGGAGCAACGTAACTGATTACGTTATTATTTGGGATTTGATACTTATTGCTGGTTGCCAGTCAAATACTCGACCACATAATTTATCACATTTCTATGTTGCTTCTCCCACTGGTCTAAACTGCCTGGCAGCGTCTTGAAAATTTTCTTTCGTGCAGCCTATTTCTCGTGGATATTCTCCGTTTCCCTTCTTCATGTTTCTGGAAAATATCACAGATGTGAAGGTGTTTATATCTTTATTTGTTTATTGACTAAGTGCCAGGTATACCGTTTGAGAAAGAGTCTGTCTCCTCCGTTCTGGGATGGACGGTTGTGCAGTCCGCAGCTAAAAAATCTGCAACATGAGCATTTAAGTTTATTGAGAAACGATGAAGTCTTTTGCTCCAAAATAAGTATGCAGGGGAGGACGCAGAGGTTTCTCCTGCGTGATTTGTGCCACTTAGACGTTATGTTGATTCCCTGGGTTGTTAGGCATAGTTTCACAATAAACTTACATGCTCATGTTGCAGGGTTTTTGCTACGGAGTGTACCGTCCGTAAGTCCGGTTACCTTAAACTTTAGCTTAACAGTAGTTACTCGTTCAAAATATGCTTGCAACACAAAAAAGCTTCGGAAGAAGATAATGAGATGTACCCATTAGTGCGATGGATCGAGGCCCATCTCCCAGATACACTTATGCTGGTGAGGGAACTCTTCGAATCCCTACGGTGTGATCACATCCCAGCAGCGTGCAACTCATTTTGAGGGCCCACGACTATGAATCATACCATCGAAAGTGTAGTAACTCGATTAGGATACCCAAGACAAATAATAATAATAATAATAATAATAAGTGGATGTTATTCGTAAAAGTACGCCAGAATTGATTATTTTTATTGTCCCTAAGTATCCTAGCTGTACGCACCTATCGTCGAGTCCCTAAGTCAGAACCTGGATAGTAAGAGAGAAAAAAGAATACCATTAACCATTTAAATTTTGGGGTTTTTGAGGCATTTTGTAGACATTCACTCAATCAGCTATTGATCCAAGATTATGTATTGTAGGATCATGGTTCGTATCTCATTTTGTTCGGAATGAACCAATGTTTCAAACTGTATCAGTCAGATTTCCCAATTATGTACCTAAGGTGGAAAATTCCCGCCCAAAGTGGGAAAAAGATTTTTAAAGTAATCCTTTATCGCGATCCCCCCCCCCCCCGGTACACGATACGAACATGCGAATGTTACAAAAAAAAAAAAAAAACAAACAAACAAACTTTGCTTTATTATGATGAGAATGAAGTACGAAGAATGGTTCGAGGAAAATAGTCTTGATGCTCTAGCAGATTTACCAATTTTCCCTGGATAATTCATTTTCAGTCATTTTTCACTCAATCAGCTTCAGCGCAAAGACTATTCATTGTAGGAACATGAATCGTGCCTCGTTTTCTTCGGAATGAATCAGCCTTTCGAACGGTACCACTCGCATGTCGGTACTATGTACCCCAGGAGAGAAAATTCCCTTAAAAGAGGACTTTTTGAGACAAAATTTCTTTATCCAAATGTGGAGCCCCTCTGGGCACTCCCTGTGTTAACACTCAGTTCCCAAACCGGTGTGAAAAGCTTTACTAGATAGAGATTTATAAAGCAAATTCCGAAGGTCGGCGCCATGATTGATATATAAGCCATAAAGTGTAACAGAGTTAAAGAATGTCTATACAACCATTTCATTGTCTGGGTATTTATTTTTGTGTTGTGTAAGCCAGTACATTAGTAATGCGGATTGCATATATATAAGGCAGTTTTTAAAAGAGAGAATCAGAGAAAATACGTTCATAACTTTGACCTGTTCAAACTCCGTCTCAACCCTGAGCCAAAAATCGAAAAAACGGCTTCATGCGCAGTTAGATCTGATGATCTGTCCGTGTATTAATTTTGATCCCTTTATGTGACCCCTTATTATACAAAAAGCGTAGGACAGACACAATATTATTTTATTATTATTAAACATGTCTAGTTTTGTTACAAAGAATGTTGATTTTTAGCTGAGTGTGCCATCCTGCTATCTAAATATAAAGCCAGGGTTTTTTGCGATGCAATTTTTGGGAATCTTCACATTCGTTTTATTTGTTTTTAAAGTTAGTTATAAGTACAGAACAATGCTAGTTTTATTCAAGTGAAACAGAAGTATCCTAGTGTCATGTTTTTTAAATGCAGAGTAGCATAACAGCTACATTAAAGTTGAATTTATTTCATTTTCTCATACGTGGAACGAGACTGTTTTATGTTTACATTTGTTTGTAGACATTTACTGATAAATGAATGCTTGCTTTGGGCGTGGCGTGAAATGGAAAGAAGTGCTTGCTTTTAATAATACTTCCTATAATTTGTTTTTCTGGATGGAAGTCTTCTCTTAAAAGGACATTTATGACAACTTTTACATGTGAACAAACTATACTGGTTTTTTCTGACTTCATGTAGACGATACTTAGGAACGAAGTATATTATATTATGTTAGTCGTTTTCCTTTTCATTTTTCTAATTTGAGAAAGTTATAATGTTCTTTTATATACAGTAGAACCACGGGTTAAGAACTTAATCCATCTTGGAACGTTATTCGTCAACCAAATGGGGGTGGTGAGGGTTTGAATTTTTGAGAAAAATTGAGTATCTCACGAGCCGTTCAACTTAAGGAGCTGAAATTCAGTATATTTCAAGCTTTATTTCATTACAAGTGTAAACTCTTTAGTCAGTGGAGAGGAGGTCGTGGATCATGGGTCAGAGTTGATGACAATGGGTTTTAGTGGGTGGTGGGTCAGAGTGGGTCACGGTAGATGGTTGGCCAATGAATCATGAGTCAGGTTTTCATTGACCGACGCCATCTTTGCATAGAGACCCATGAAAGGTGATATACCAATTTTTATACCATATTTATCATTGCCGTATATCAGGGGTGTACGCAGGGGGTGGGTCCTGGGGGTCCGGACCCCCCCCCCGAAATCCCGACTTTTTTGTAAATGTAGTCTACTTTTAGGGGCAATTTTAGAAATTTTGATATAATTTTGCCTAAAATTGTATTTGGATCCCCCCAAAACGCTTTAGACCCCTCCCGAAATAAATTCCTGCGTACGTCCCTGGCGTATATTATCAAATTACTTGCATATCTTAAAACTTCTGTAAATACTCTTCATTGTCAATCAGATTTGGTGTACTATATCATTACAGGGAGTCGAAATTTGAATCTATTCGTTCGAACCGGAAACTAAACAACAATCTACTGTTTGGGCGTTTTAAAATGAGGCGAAACCAACAAAAATTGTTCGTTCGAGGAGTGTTTGCTGCCAAGCAAATAATTGCATTTTTCTTCGGTTACACTGGACATGTGACAACCATAGCTTTAGAAGATCGAAGGACTGTAAATGCTGGGTGATACGGCAATATTAGAGGTCATCTATGAATTGCATAAAACAAACGCAGATCGTCGTTATCATTCTTTAATACAGCAACGCCAGTTTCCGCTCAGCACACCGAACTTGTTTTTTTCGAGTAAATATATCAAATTAATGACTCATTGTCCGCACTTAACAGATTTAACACCCAAGACTTATTTTTGTTCCCACTTATAAAAAAATAAGGTACGTGGTGAGCGATTGTGTCCCCTGAAGCAGCTGTTGGCGCATTCCACACAGCGGTTTCTGGGGTACTTCTTCAAACTACTGTGAAAAATAAACGAATAGGCTTAAACGAACAAAGATAATTCAAACCTAGAAAGATCTATTCTGAATTTTATATTTTCGGAATACTAACGCCGCTGTAGGTAGTAGTTTGCAGAAACTTTTCCAACAGCCCTCGTATATATCCACATTTCTGTTAGAACCATGGTTTTGAGAATTAATTCGAGTGATGACCTCATAACTGAAAGAATACAAAATGGAACCGAACTCACGCCACTTCCCTTCACCAAACAAAATGCGGACGCGAGAACAAAGCAACGAACAGCCTTTCTCTTCAGCTTTACACGGTCATAACACAGTGAACTTCAATAGCTTCTTTTTGTGCAGTTTTAAACGATCATGGAAATTCCCATTTTTCTGCATTCCCCATATGGCAGCAGTTGAGTATGAATAATAATTATGAAACTGAAGCAACGAGTTACTATACACACAATTCGCGCAAAGCTAGCTGACTATTTGCTTCTCGTGCACATTCTTTGTATCTTGCATAATTGAGATGGAGACACAAATAAATATCTGCTGAATTACTAAATAAACAGAAAGAAATCATTTCCTTGTATGATTTTGTTTCTAGTGTACATTCAGTGACAGTATATTATACCCTATATCAGAATGCCTATTCTTAGACAACAAGAATAAGGTTTGTGGAAAATATTTGAAATTGCACATTTGTTTTTCTAATTTCAAAATACTTACTGATTCAAATTCGATTTCAGTAGATTCAAATTCGCTTAGCCTGGTCCTTTCTTTGTGACATATTTCTTAAAACACCAGCCTAGGTCGACTGGATATTGACCAGAACATAGGACAGCCGAGCCAAGGTTCAGTACTGTGACCACATAACAACGCCTTGTACCGCTTAGTTTAGGCGAATACCTCTCCAACGTTGTGCTTGAGGCATATAGGCAAATGCACTCAGGCCTTTCTCTCCGAAACTCCTCCTGCTTCTCTCTGCCTCATCTTGTCAGCCTAGAATATATGGAGAGTATTAAAGAGAAAAAATATCACTTTTATGTCTTCCTTCCCGTCGTATTTTCGAACTTCCATTTTATATAAAGCTTTGGGTATAAGGAGATCATTTATATAAAATTTCAAAGTTGTATGCCTACGTCTAATACGAAGGGGTATCGTAAAGTTTCAGTTATCATAGTAAAATGTCAGGATACAGAGATTGTTGTGAATTATAATTGTTAACCCCTCCCAATGTAGTCACCACCCCGATTTACACATTTCTCCCAGCTTTCCTTTCTCTTTACGAATACCATCATTGTAGAAGTCTGTAGATTGTCTTTTAAACCACTCTTTCCCCCTCATGAATGACGTCATCTGTGTTGTCAAAATGGCAACCATGCAACGGATTGTTTATTTGAGAAAACAAGAAAAAGTCACTGGGTGCGAGGTCGGGAAAACAAGGCGGATGCTGCATTACCTTGAAGCCACACGCCTTTGCTTTGTCGACAGCAACTTGAGATGAATGATCTGGTGCATTGTCAGCTAGAAGAAGAACGAATGCCTTTCGAGAGCATGCCGCGGCGTTTCGTTTCCAGAGCATTGCGCAGTTTGTCCAGGAAATCGCTGTAGTACTTCCCAGTGACGGTTTGTCCTTTTGCAAGGTAATCTGTGAGAGCTACCCCACGAGAATAAAATTTTTAAAAAATTAAAAAAACGGACAGCATGACCTTCCCCCTGACTTTTGCACCTTTGCCTTTTTAGGAGGGGGAAAAATCGGCATGCTTCCGCTCATGGTTTTGGTCTCCGGATCATATTGATATATCCACGTTTCCTCCGTGGTTACCAGACGCCCAAAAAAATCCTCTTCTAACAGCGTCAACATCTGTTGGGAAAGGTCACGCCGTGCTTGCTTCAGAAAAGGTGTCAGCAAACAAGGAACCCAGTGCGTAGATACCTTAGACATGTGAAGTTCGTCATGAATAATTTTCCACACACTACTATAACTGAGAACAGTTCCATAATCGTTTGGATGGTTACACGTTTGTCTTCGAGGATTACACTCCACTTTCTTCACAGTGGCCGCATCGTCCGTCAGGGATGGTCTTCCAGGTCTTGGGTCGTCTATGAGGAGCATATGACTAGATTGGAATTTCCTTTTCTACTTTACAATGGTGTCATAAGATGGACAGCCATTGCCATACACAACCTTCATATCGTCTTAAATTTGTTTTGGCATTATTATCCTTCAAATTCAGGAACTTTATCATAATACGAGACTCAATTTTATCCATCTTGCCCTTTGCTCACTATTGGCATACTCTGTAAAAAAGAATAACAATCATTAGGAGCTAATTTCCTTAACGTTATGCACATAAGAACCAAACGTAACATTGACAAAATTTCATCATCATATCTTAATAACTTTCTGGTTATAATTAAAGCTTTACGATATTTCCTCGTACAAGTAGTTTCATGGGTCTGGCAAGCGGCAAAATAACTTTCAATCACCCTTTTCCTTTCTCAGAGACGTCTTCTTATCTACAGTTTAGGGTACAAAGGCAATATTTATAGAAAATATTAAGGTTCCACACCTACTTGTTTCGGAGATTTGATTAAAGCGAATCAGTCAATAGATTGACTGTATTCTTTTATTTATAGGTAGATACAGATTACATTACGTGCAGAAACGGTTCAAATCGTCATCTAAGTTCCACATTTCTTGCTTGTAAGTTTAATCGTACCAAGGGAGGTAAGTCCAGTCTATAGTTGTCTTGTTATAATTACAGATTTGACATTGGTGATTGATGTCCAGATTTTATTAGGAGTAAACACACTTGCGTTTGTAGATTTAGTAAGACTTACACATTTCAACAGCTGTACTGTATTGGCCGTGGGGAACCTGACAGTAACTCAGCAGTCGTCATCCCACATACTTTCTGTTAATGGCAAATCCCAGCATTCACGTACTCCTTACTCAGTGTAGGGGATAGAATGTCCGCCTTTGGTGCAAGGATTCCTGGGTTCGATTACCGGTGGGAGGGCATAGAAATTTGAACACATCACAGTGGTTTGTAGATCCATGTTTCATATAGCATCGATACTGAAAGGGACACAAAATTCCAGTCCAGCCAACGCCAGTATGTACTTAAGGAAGTTTCACCTTCATTTTCCCTTATGGTTTTTCCGCTGGTATCATTTATCAGTTATTTTGGTTTTACTCTTCTGTCGTTCTGTTATGTGGGATATCAGATTCCTCGAAATACAGAGAACGAAATGGGTTTGATGCAGGTTGTTTAATTCCCCGTACAGTGCTAGTCTACTTCTCAGTCGTCGTGAAAAGAATGTCAGGATAAGCATCCAAATGTTAATAGCATGGATATATCGTTATTTTGAAATAAAAGGGTACATCGTATACAATGTGTTCTTAAAATTTTTGAGAGTATTTTTTGAAAAAAAAAAAAAAAAAAATAGAGAAATTACAAGACAGTTATAGCACGCTGGTTCACATTAGTGCGTGATGTCCACGGTCACTGCACGCTTTCGTTAATTTTTTTTTTTTTTTTTTTTTTTTTTTTTTGTTACTAGGTGTACTAACTTGTGCTTTTGCTCAGTGACACGAGTTTTAAATGTCACGACCAATATAATATTTTCAGTGTTGAACGTATATTAAGTGTAGCTTAAGTACATTATGCTATTTACTTACAAAGACATTCCTTGAGAAAGAAATAGAACAAAAAGGGATTATAGGAAAGGTACAAAACCAACCAATCATATGTCCGTGTTTCATATATATAAATATATATATATATATATATATATATATATATATATATATATATATATAATATACACAGGGGCGGATCCAGAATATGATCAAGGGAGGGGCTAAACCATATTTTGCCGTTTTATCCAGTGTAAAGCAGGATTGAAGCGCATTTTATCCAGTGTATACCTGAGCGTCATGGGGGTCTATAGCCCCTCCCTTGGATCCGTCACTGTATAAACTGGGGGCAAACCGTAAGAAATTTGCAACGGAGCTTTTCAGTGTTTTTAAGAGGCAACATTTCTTTTAAAAAAAAAAAGTAACATTGACCAAAGTAAACACTATATTTCAATAACCTGTGTTACATTTTCAGCAGTATAACATAGCCTTTATCATGAGGACAAAAATAAGGTGCCGAAAATATGACACATCTTATTGAGAGCTTTAGTAAAGTATCAGGTTCATGTTTACGTGTATTCTCAAGTCATATTATAGGAAAGTAACATTAATAACATCTTCTGAAAAGAAAGAATTATGAGCTTTGGTGGAACAGGATAGTAAGCAAAGTAATTCATTTTAGCATCTTGTATAGGAAAGATTTTGAATTTGTAGTTTAAAAAAAAAAAAAAAAAACTATCTTCTAGCTACCCGACGTGCAAGTGAGGAGGTGAGAACTGAAGCTGGGTCAAAAGCCTGGAAACGTTAGCTGTTTGCCGAGCGTTGACTCAATTCTCATGGTTCAGCGCCTGTGGAAGGCGATTGTAATCTTCCAGGCCAGCCAACGCTCTCCTTCCGCAACAAGAGAAGAGAACTAACTTGAAATCAAATGCAACATAAACCTTATTTTCTTACGGCTTTTGTGTGATCTAGTACGCCGATAACCATCTATTTAGATGTGGAAGCGCTATTATGAAGAACAAAAGGAAATCAACGGCTCTTTACTAATCTTAATGGAATAATTACACAAATGAACTTGAAAATTTAAGGCGACAATGCGGCAGTGGGATCTGATTAACTAAGAAAAATATTACAGTATACATTTGGTATCTTTAGCTTACCTTTGGTGCTACGGGTTTCTGGTTTTGATTTCAGGAATATGTAAACTTGTAGTGGGAAATATGATGCCTGTGAATTTTTCTTGCCAGTATCACTTTTTCTAACACATTGTCGCTTTACTAAGTCATCTATTATTGTAAACTTCCGTCTCGCTAATTAGTTCGATTTCTCACTTTGCTCGGGAGAAGTGGGTACGATTCCCAGTGAGAAAACATTCCAGGTCCCAGATTCACGTATCATGAGAAGGAACAATAAAACGCCAAGACTATGTCAATCAACATTTATTTGTGATTTTCTTTCACCTTTAACCTGAAGGAGAGGTGGCTCAATAAGAGAAAACTCATATTTTGTGCGAGGAATCCCTGTTCAATTCCCGGCCAAGTGAATTTGTGATGCACATCGTGTCCGTTGGTTTTTTCGGGGATCTCACTTTCCTCTTATGTTTTCATGTCATCAGTTCCTTGCATAATTATCCACTTCATTAATCATTAGTGTGCTTAAGTCTACAGGGAATTCATGTTATTATTCAGTTCAAAAAGCTTTTGTCGTCGCGAATTCTGTCGAGGAATTTGAAGTGTAAAATATATATAACGATAATCATGCCTGTTGTTCTGTATGGTTGCGAAACATGGTCGCTTATTCTGAGGGAAGAACATAGACTGAAAGTGTTTGAGAACAAGGTCCCAAGACGAATATTCGGACCCAAGAGAAACAGGGACGGTGAATGGCGGAAACTTCATAACAAGGAACTATATAATTTATACCGTTCATCAAACATTGGTTTATAGGGTCATCAAATATAAGAGGCTTAGGTGGGCAGTTCATGTAGCTAGAATGGTAGAAAGTAGGAATGATTTCAAAGTTCTAAGTGGAAATCAAATCAGAAAACAACCATTAGGAAAACCAAGACGCAGATAGGAGGACAATATTAAGGTGTATCTCGCAGAGATAGAAATACAAAATAGAAACTGGATCCAGTTGGCTAAGAATAGAAGTCAATGGAGAGCTTTTGTGAACGCAGATTGTACCTTCGGGTTCTATAGTCCAGAGAGTTACTCGGTTAGCTTAAGCCTACAAACATAAACGTGAGCAGAACTATTTGATTTATTTTAATTTAACCTAGAGGGAATCATGGTACGACGTTAAACTTTAAAAAAAGTACTTTTTAAAATATGTAAAACCACGTTAATAAAGTGCTTACTTATTATAGACTACTGAGTAAACGGTATCCCCAATATTTGTGAAATAAGAAAATAGTATATTAATTAACTGGATAAAAATGTAAAAATCATGTGCTTTCTAAACTTCAAAAGAATTCATGCAATTTCGCGTCGTTCCGTATTGCTACGCACGTGATCTCGCTGAATGATATGATCACTGGCGGAAATTGAACTATAGCTAAATATCTGGTGCCAAGGGTCCTTGATTCAGTTCCGGGTCATGTAAGTTTGTGGTGGACCGCATCTTGTCTATAGGTTTCTCGGGGTTCTCTATCCTTCCACATTGTCATTTCACGAATTGTTTCATAATCTTTTTCGTTAATCATCCATCTCCTTTAGCCTACAGGGCATAAATGTGGGATGTGAAACTGGAAATTTCATTTTATTTATAGCTGAATAGAATAACAGTCATGTATTTGTTAGAAATGATTCATTCTCTATCAGCTGGTGTAATTAGATGTCAATACAATGTTGTGTTAGTTTGTAACTTTCTGCAATTTCAGTGTCTCAGACATCAAGTCATTTCTGTCGAACTATAACCAACGGACCCTGTGTTGTTCCCTTCCAACTTTCGCCCGTGGTTTCCAAGCTTTAAGGGTTTTTGTTAATATTTGATTAAATTAATTCTTTCATCGTTTGTCAGTACATGGAGTGGAATCTTGTTTAACATTTGTCACCGTGGTTTCATGTAAGAAATTTGAGCTTCGTCTTAACCTCTTAAACACATCAATCAGTGACGTACGTTAGAACACTCGTAACTATTTCGATAGATGTTATCATCTTTGTCAGGACTGAAATTCCAGTTGGCTGTGACTCGGAACTTTTTACGTAGTAAAATACAATTTTGGTTCTTCGCGCTTACAGCTGGATGTGTTCTTTTTCCTTGGATGTTAACATTCAATATTAACAATTAATTGCAAATAATTTTATGAATTTTAATTTAAGTTGAAGTAGTTCGTTTATCTAAAAAGAAGAGGACATTTCTATACTCCTTAAAATGCCCGTGCCATTTGTAGGGTCCGAAAAGAAGACTAGTAACCCTATTATCGACTGCTCTAATGATGATGATGATGATGATTATGATGATGATGATGATTATGATTATGATGATTATTATTATTATTATTATTATTATTATTATTATTATTATTATTATTATTATTATTATTATTATTATAATTACTCTTTAAGGTTTATTTTCAGCAGCGACACCATTAAGTCATCGATTTTATGAAACTGATGTTGGTTACTTATCTTTTATGCGTATATAACTACGCCTTTGTGACGAAAATAAGTTGCATTCCCTTATCTAATCATGGTTTATGTTATCATAAGATACAGGTGGTTTGTTTCAAGCACCGTGTGAATCATGTGTACACAATCGAGCACTATAATTTCGTATCATACTAGTGAAAAAAAAAAGAATAGTCTATGATACAAAGTTCGCGACATATAAACTGATTGAGAGAATAAACATATTTCCCTAATATTTTGTCATCGATTATTATTATTATTACTTTCGAATTCAGTAAGCAAAAAGTATAGGTTTTTCTGTAAAAATATGTTTAAAATACCCTGTTAATGCGCTATATGCATATATTTTTGTGACTTAAGAAAAATGAAATGGACAGATCAAAACCAAGTCTTTTGAAGTGAGTGATACTAAAGTCTTTCCAGCCTTAGAGAAAAGTAGATGTAAACAAACCCACCTGACTAGTGAGTCGATGGCCAGTGATTGGTTGTTGGTCTCTCTCACTGCACTAGTGTCCTACCGCAATATAATCCCTACCAAAATAATTTCAAATAAAGGTATCTGAATTTATCCTGCATTTTGTGATAAATATATATAATATTTAACAACAGATGCAGCTTTATTTTAACCTCACCCGTATTTACTGCGCATGCGTATGCGTTCGCGCGCTGATCCCGCTCATTTCAAATTGTAAAATGTAGGGTTTCATGGCGAGTGACAATAATCTATCTTCGTCTCGCGTTATAAAACACAAAAGATGACAACCGCTTAAAAGTGTCGCGAAGATCATCGTGTTAAACGTTTTTAACAAACTGCGAAAAATATGAAAATGCAGGAATTAAAGATATTGTCAGATTCATAAGGGAACTTAAAGGTGTTTCTGCCTCAAATGTAAACTAGCAGACGATCTTGCTGTTCACGCCTCGCTGCCGAAGCACCGCGGAGAAATACATTTCGTTTTCTTTACTTCTGCTTTGTTCTAAGGCTGGTAACAGATTACGCAATTTCATACCCCTCCTTAAAAAAAAAATTACAACTGCTATTTTATGGCTAATAAAAAAAGCATTGTGCTGTGCTGGATGACAAGGTTGTAGATATCGAAGAAGGTCCAAGAAAGAAGACTGCAATGGTGTGGGCATCTAATGAGAACAAACCGCTATGTCGATAGAAGAATGATGGCAATGGAAGTGGATGGGAAGAGAGGTAGAAGGAGACCAGGGAGAAAGTAGATAGATATAGTTAAGAATGACTTTAGGGAGGAAGGTCTAACAGGAGAAAAATTCCGGGAAAGGATTTTATGGAGAAGACCTATTAGAAACGTCTACCTTCTACGTACGGTAAATTGAAATAGACGAAGAGAAAGAAGAAACTTGAGAATTTTGAAGTTCTTGCACAAGAGGTGAGAGAGCGCATAACCAACTGGTTAGTTCATAGTCAGCAACTCCGAATATCACTGTTGATTTTTTTAAAGATTGGAATTCAATAATTCGTAATTGACATGGTTATCCGGTTGTTTCACGTTGCTCAGTCAACACCGAAAATTCCGTGTCCCACTAGGAAACGTAGAAATTCCTTTGTATAATCAGTTCATATGGGACTATTACTGATTTTGCTTTGTAAAACTTAATATTGATCCCAAAAGTAATAGTTGATGCCTAACACTTACTGTTGCAGTAGATAAATTAATAAAGTCAGAGATGAAACATATTAAATAACAGCTTCTCACTATCTATTAACGTTTATGTTGTATGGCGAATAGCTACAAACTAGAAAGGGTGTATTCTACCACTTCCGTTTGAATAAAGGATCAATGAAGTAGATCAAACATATTGTTACAGTGTTGAATTGATTCCGTAAAACTGCTTGTCACTATCTAGCGCCGTATTTGTTCTATGGTGATCAACGTTACTACTGCAGATTTTTTGCTTGCACCATTTCCGGTTTGCATAGAGGATTATTGGATGAGAGGGAACCTATTGGGATATTGAATCGATTCCATATATATAAGGTGTGTTCAGAAAGTATCGAACCTTAGTTTTTCCCGCGTAAACCAGTGAAGCGCGGAAGACTTTCTTCAGTGTAGATGTAGAGGGGACACTCATGCGCAGTCGTGATTTTTTTCTCGCACGCAGAAAACGATAATCGCTGGCAGTCAGTCAACGAATGAATGCGTGTAGTGGGCAATCGTCAGATTTCAGTATTTTATAAAATGACAAAAACGTGAACAGCGATATTGCATAAAATGTTGCCCAAGTTTGGCGATACCTAAGCGGAGACTATTCAATCGGATCGGTACATTCAATTTTGAACGAGAATTTGGGCATGAGGAGAGTGTCCGCGAAATTTGATTGAGATCTTCATCGCCAAATACCACATTCCTGTGTCGTCAGGCTCACTACTTCACTCAACATGGCTCCATGTGACTTTTGGTTATTCCCCAAGCAGAAAATGCCACTAAAAGAGACCCCGATTTGAGTCAAGAGAAAACATCATCCGTTCGACAGCACGGTTGCTCACCGTTCCAAGAAACTGCATTCCAGAAGTGCTCCCAACAATGGCGGGAGCACTGGGAGAAATGTGTGTATTACCAAGGAGACTACTTTAAAGGGGATTAGTGCTTCGAATTTCTAAATCAATAGATGTAATTTTGCCAGCCAAAGGTTCGATACGTTTTGAACACACCTCGTGTATTCTAGATATTTCATCATTTTTGTTCTGATATCTGTTGATAGACGGACATAACCGTTGTATGAGATTTTACATATTATGCATAGCATAGTTTAGAAGTCTGAAAAATAAAACATTAATTTTTGTTCAACGGCCCTCAAGCAGAGACGTGCTACCAGATACAAACAAAAAAATATTAATGTTTTGTCGGGAAATCAGTCATGTGATAATCCATTTCTTAAGTCCCACACGCGTGCTGGCTAAATAATATTACTTGTGCACTCTTTGTTAATACTGTTGACATTACTGTTGTTGTTTATTTTTTTAATTCTTTTTCTTTTTTTACCGCTTGTTGATATTTCCCGCTTGTTGATATTTCCCTGTGTAAAATGGCACAATTATGCTGTATCTGGGAATTTGTTCAATAAATAAAAAAAAATAAATAAAAATTGTTCCTCCGTTTTCAGTACCTATATGTCATTATAATCGCCGTATTATTGATTTTCATTCATTCATTACTAAGAATGATCTGCGGACGACTGCATTAATTGTTCTTTGTTATAAAATGACGAAAGAAGGCATACAATATCCTCTGTACGATAATGCACATAATCAATCAACAGAGAGACTACCTTCATGCAAGGCTTCCTCTGGTTGTTAACATTCGTTGGAACTTCGGAAGGAAGGTATCAGTATTAAGCGGAAACGGAAGTGAGCCTGGCTAGACACAACCAACTCCACCCGAAGAGTAACGCTATGACGAATTAGATGCACCTGTGGAATTTCTTTTTTTTAAAAAAGGTCTTAAATTAATGGGTTCATGGAATTACTGTTAGATTCTTCTATTGTAGACAATGGACTATTAAGGCTGCAAATATTTTTTTCTGTGCTAAGATGATATTGTAATAACTTGGAGCAACGCAGTTTGGAGAGAGTAGTCTGGGAAAAAGAATATTTGATAATATACCTTGAACCTGTATAGATGAAACATAACGACAGACTGATCGGGTCGGAGCTACATGAAAAACAACCGTATTTGATTCCATTTCATGAAACATATGAGCCTTCCCAAAGTCGCTACGTAGTTAAACGTCTTCCTTGCACCGGAAAATAGTTGATTCATTCTGATTTCTAGAAGAGTGAGTTAGTTCCGTTTTCAAGTTAAAATTTGTAATTAATAAACAGTTACGAATTTCGGATGGTATGCAGATGATTGATTAAATCAAAAGCTGTGATCTAGACAAATTCTGTAATTATATTATTTTGTTAATGCAGTGCACACAACATACCGTGAGGTATTGTAGAAATCATAGAACTTAGATGCTTTTTTTTTTTTTTTTTTAATTTTGAGCCTTTACTTCAAACTATTTTGCCCTTCAGGTTAAATGAAACAATGAAAAAAGGACAAAGCATGCTTTCTGCGTCTGTAGTTACGGGTTCGATTCTCGGTGAGGGTAGAGTACTTGTATAAGAGTATACAAACCTAAGTGGTTCAGATTTTTTTGTCTCATGTACCTGGGGCTAAGGCTTTTGCGCAACATCTAGTCACTTTGTCAGTCATAGATTTCATATGTAAGGACTTGAAGGAGAGCCTCATTTTGTTTTATCTTCTCTGCTTAGGAACAATCACCTTCCTATCTGAAACCATTCTTTCCTCTTTAATTCCATTTACCTAATATGAGCGTGAATCTCCTTCCCACTTCTCACTATATATGTACAGGTCCATTTACGAACGCAGGTAAAGGGCAGGAAGACTTTCAAAAGGGAGTGGATTGCTATAGACAAGCATATAAATGTAGTATTGTATATAGAATGTTGGGGCGAGTTTATGGCAAACTTTGGTACGTAATAGATTATAGCAAATGCATTTTTTTTCCCCCTTATAATTCCATATCCGAGTACGTCTTATTATGAGTCCACAAGCCTTCGAAGTTGCCAGCTTGTAATAGGTTTTGTCATTCAGATTAAAGCAAAGCGCCTGAAGTGTCCATCAACCCGCTGTACGTAGCTCCTTTACTGGTTGCCTTTCACAAGGGTATGAACCTTAACCGTCCTAGTGGTAATATTAAACTAATAGGGTCAAAACGACGCCTAAAATGAATAGAAAAATAAAGACAAGTTTTTTTTTTGTTTTTTTTTTTAGTATTTGAATAAAAACTGGCAAATTACACAAAATTTGGAATCGACCAGCGAAAACTGCACGTTTCTAGAACTTGTGGTTTTTCGAGATCTCATTGTCGAAAGGATTCGTCACAAACATAAACTTTTCTTAACTACAATCATATAAACCTTGAATTTTAATATATAGATATTAACAAATAATAAGAATACTTGAATAAAACTGATCCATGCTGAATACACTAAAACAGGTTCAAAAGCATAATATTGGATCGAAAATCACGGAGATACTTTTCTTTACAGCTTCTAATAAGAAACTGAACGACAAAGCGTATGCATGGGTGACCCAAAGGCAGGGGAAAAGTACTCACAAACCTATGTGAAAAGCTGGCCATTCGAATTCCGGAGACAACAATAATATTAATGGAAAGTACTGCTCGAAAGTTTATTATTATTATTATTATTATTATTATTATTATTATTATTATTATTATTATTATTATTATTATTATTATTATTATTATTAAATAATTTGCTTGGAAAAAAGTGTCGTCAGATAATAAGGCAAAGTTGTCAGTGGTGGGCAATGATTCATATCTAAATATTTTTTTAAAAAGGAGAAAAAAAACTGGAAAGTAAGTCTGCATACATTGCAGTAGGAGGAAGAACGTTGTTTCTAAGTAGGAAGTCATTATTCAAGACAATAATTTTGTATTGAATCGTGGGAAAGAAAACAGCGTGATTGATCATCGCATGTATCAGGTGTATCTGTTTGCATAAAATCATTGTACAAGAAATTATATAATCTGAAAGCCACAGTACAGAAGAATAAATTGACTGCAGAAGTCATGTACGTAGTGCCAAATCTCAAAGTATCATTTTAAGTGGGATAGTTTTTTTTTTTTTTTTTTTTTTTTTTTTTTTTTTTTTTTTAAAGATAAAGTGGCAGTGCATATTCTTCATAACAGAACAGAATAGGACTATTACTCATGTCCACTGAAACTGTGTAGACTTCGGAAACTGGATTTTATTTTTATTTGTAAATTAGCTAAAATGCCAGTTCTTCTTACGGGAAGAATAACTTAAATCCGTTCCCCGTTAAGATACGCATTTCAGTGAAAGTGCAGTGATAGAAATCCGTAATGCCATTCCTTGTCACTCTCATTTTGATAGAGCTGAAATTGAAATTCAGTGGCATCAGGAGTGTCAGTGTTCATCTCAGTGACTTCAAAAACTGTTGATTGGACACTATTATTCGTTTTACGCTCATCCCACTTTGCATCTCTCCTCTCACCCTCCATGTCGATGGGTGACGAATTTGGACATAAACAGCTTCGAAAGTATCACTCACTATTCATTTCAGCGATCCCGAAAACTATGGACTTCACACTAATGTCGGTTGTTTTCGATTATTTGTACCTGCCATCCGCTCACTCTTCACCAACCCTTCATCTTCCTACACCGATGATGGATAAATATGTACTTCATCAGCATTGAGAGTTTCACTATTCATCGTAGGGACCCCGGAAATTATGGATTAGATAGTAATCTTGGTCGTTTTTGATTACTTTTATGTCGGATCGTTCGGTTAGTAGGTAGACTAGACATCTTACTGACTAAGCCAGCAAGGCTCGTAATATGAATCATTATTATTTTAATATCTTCTGTTACACTTCTTTGTAATTTGAGGATGAAATTGAAACACTTTGCTAGGCTTTCGGTGTAAATTTTACAACAGGAAAAACATATAGTGTAGACTGTTAAGACGTGGTTGTGCGAAATTCAATTCTTAAAGGGTAAGTGGGATTAAAATATGATACACTGTTATTACAAATTTGTCTTGAACTGTTGTCTGACAGTTGATTATGTTTGTGAGGTGAATAAATTTATTCTGTGGGAAATCCTTGTGGCACAAGCACTACTGTATGTGTTTTCTGAATTTTGTACTTCCCATTTTTTTTTTTTTTTTTTTTTTTTTTTTTTTGTCAGTCATCTATCTGGAGAAATATGAATTCTTTCTGACTTTCGACACTAAAACATAAAAATAGAGTTTATTTTCTAAGTATAACTACTTTCAAAACCTATGTGCGTCGTGTAAAAAAAAAAAAAAATCTTTTCGTCAAGCCCTTGTGCACTCTTGCATACAGTTATAATTAAATAAAACAAATGTGGATTTTCGTTTACCACTTGAGATCTTTAAATTTCCTTCATATGGTTACCAGAACATGTTCTTTTAGAACAAGTGAGTAGCCAAGATCTTTTGGACAAGACTGCACTTGTACCTTTAGCTAAAAAATGGTATTTTGTCGATTTGAGTAACTTCGTTTCAAAGTGAAAATAGTATTATAGTAACGTATTAAAATTTTGTATTTTAAATCATCTCTTGGCTGAATACCTACAGTTTCTTTAGAAACTACCCGAATCACAGAGATGTCCGAAATAGAGACTTTGGACTTGGCTGTGCAACAGAAGAAAAGTATACATAGATCATATAAGATGGATTGATTGGGTTTTAGCGTCCGTTTGAACAACAAGGTTATATGAGACGTTGATCTACAGCTTAACGTGGAATCCGAACCACATGAGCTCCTGCCGGGAATCGAACCCGGATCTCCTACACCAAAGGCGCGTACGCTAATCGCTTAGTCACAAGGGAGCTCAAGTATAACAGGAAAATGTTCTGTTTTGAGGGTTTTACTTGATATGGCATTGTAAAGAAATTTCTACGTTAAAAGATAGTAATTTTCTATTCACAAATAAAGGAATTGAGATTCTAATGCTCGAAACTTCTTGTTTGTGCCGCTATAATCAAGTTCTTGCTACTGAATAATATATTCAAGTGGCTGGAAAAATAGATATAAGATATACATTATGTATACAATTCTGTATCTGTAACGCTTTGTAATTCTAGAGAGGATTACACAACGTTAAATTGTGGCGTCGTTCTATAACTGGATAAAGTGGATAAAAGTCTTCTTAGGAGATTTTCGTGTCTGTTCAATAGAGAACCGCGTGTGGGAGTGTAATATGCCCGTCAATGTTTTCCAATGCGGGCAAAATGAATCGTATTAAAATTCCGAGCGTGTATTCAAGGGATCCACAATGGAACAACTCTTGCATAATTCTGTGTTGTATGGTGTATGAATGTATGTATGTATGTATATATGTGCCTTACAAGCCGAGATCCGCGTCGTAGTATGCGAACTTGGTGGAAAGACTTTCGTAACGTTGGAAGATGATGTCTTGGACGGAAAACTATCCTGGATAACGGGAGTTTCCTTTTATATTTTCTCAGTTGCAAAATTGTTCTTATTTGAATAAAGTTTGGTGTTTCTAAGAGTTTTCTTCACTTTATATGTGGTTCTGTGTAAAGGCATTGGAATAATGAGGTGGGTCTAGTGTACTGTAAAGTTTTGAATAGCAGGTAAACTGCTCCGTATGAGCTCTGTGCTTAGAAATTAGAATACACAATCTCACTGCGTTTTTACTTTTCTGCAACATTCACAGAGGTGTATCTATGTATCCACAAGGCGTATATATACCGTATAATAATAATAATAATAATAATAATAATAATAATAATAATAATAATAATAATACAAACTTTCTACTTAATAATAATAATGCATGCTTGAGATTAGCTCTTCATCTTTTGGGATATTACACCGGGTGTTCAGAAAGTAACTATGCAGTGCTATGTTCTATAACGTCTTCAAGAACATTCAGAAACCTGTGCAACTGTCTTTAAGTGCAAGGGGATCACTTCCAGCAACTCTTATAACTTCCATGACATTAAAGTTTAGCTTCGAGTTAATTTCGAGTCAATTGTCTAAAGTGGTTTATGGAAAATAAAATACGACAAGTTATGAACTGCAAAGTTACTTTCTGAACACTCTGTATATTGTGTCCGTGTGTTTTCTCAGAGTGCTCTCGTTTCCTCCCATATTTTCATTCTACCAATTCTTCCGTCATTCACTTGCCTTAGTCATCATCTCCCGTACCCTAATAAGCATAGGCGTTGGATGTTAAACTGAAAGATTTCATTTTCAAATAAAGTCGTTTTAATGGCAATTACACGAAGATACAGGAATGAACGGATAATGGTCATTTTGCAGTCGGGGCTCAATCGGACTCGTACGGGCTATCCTCAAAGAGACTCGCACTCACTAATTTCTGTAAGGTGGCGTTAGCTCAGACTCGGGCTCGCTAATCTCAATGAGGTACTCAGTAGCTCAAACTTCGCTTAGCTCGGCTCAGTCATTGGACCCGAGAGCCGGGCTCACAAATTTGGGCACTCTGGAAGTTGATATCCGTTTTTGAGAAAGCAAGTAATCCTAATAATGGGTGTGAATAATTCTCATATTGATTATTGTTGTGTATCAGCTTGCGGCTAGTCTAGAATGAAATGTTGTTTGATAAAGGATGTATGTACGAAAAAAAAAATACTGGACAGTTTAGGTTACCAATACAAAAACATTTGTTTGGCAACATTGTAGCGTTCTAGTTTGCTATCAGTATTTAGGATTCCACCCAGGCACTCTGTTGTAGTGTTGTGTGTAATATATGACCAAGTACTAGCAACCAATTTGGGGATACACACAATACTGTCTCACCTTAAAAATATGTCGTGAAAGCGATATCTTGTATCGAAAAAAAAAATGTGTTTCTGTTTGAAGAGAGATGTCTCGTCGAATCTCGTCACCAAGATTCTGATTCGTCGTTGGGTGCAGTTCTGATCAAGTTACATCTCATCATTTCCGTGGTATATACACAATCAAAAAGCTCATTGAAGTGACTCGAATATATAATTGTATTCATTATATATTATTAATTTAAAGCAATCTTGTCGAAATTGGTTCGCATTGGTGTACTTGACATGGCAAATTTGAAGGGCTTCGGTGACTTCATCCATTGTTTGAAGACATCGGGGGACATCGTTTCTGTTTATTCAGCTACTTTGAAATAGGTCTGTTCCGTGTGATCTTACACAGTGCTCTTCATGTACTGATAACCTACATTACACATTGAAGGCGAGATAATGTTGTGGAGAGCGGCCTAGGCCAATGTTTCTCAAAGTGTGGGTCGCGGGCTGTTTCTTTGGTAGTTCGCGAGAAGTTTTTCCTTTTAATTGTGAATTTTTTTAAATGCAGAAACGTATGTTGTAAAGTAAGTACCATTCTGAAAGTGAAAATTCATAAGCGTTTGTTAATGAGGTGAAGAGTAAGTGGTTATACAATCAGTACACCTGCCCTGCCCTGTTGTACAATCAGTAGAGATGCTGGGTTAGGATGGAAAGAGAATAGGTGAGTCAAAATGTGTCACGGGGTAGGGCATTCTTTTGAGAATAGTGAGAGCTCTGTTTTACCTTTATATAGAAAAATTAGAATTATGATTTACAAAATTGAAATACCACCATTACGTAGTATGACAATGTGTATTTGAATAAAAGTAGGTGGGCCACAAAGTACCGTTTAATATTTAATGTGGGTCGCGGTAACAACAAGTTTGAGAACCACTGGCCTAGACTATACGGTGAGAATTGATTTTGTATGATAGTGTGCGCACCTGCCAACTGTAAGTCCCGATTGCGGCATGGAACCCTTTCTTGCATAACCTCGTTGTTCCATAAAGACGTAAAACACAAACTTCAAACTCAAAATTCCATCATATTGAGACAGCGAAGATGGGGGAAGGGGAATACTCTCTAGCTGCCACCTGAAATCTTCAGTGTTCTTGTTTCCTTCTGCTGCCTGCATTCCTGCAATTTGTTCCATCTTTAATACTAGTTATGTAATATATTTTAACCTATAGGGTTATTTTTTTTTTTTAATTAAAAGAATTCTTTGGATTACAGTGCTTTACTTTGTAGCAGGCCTTACTGAGAAGAGAGAGAAGTACTGGTGTCAGTTTCATTTTTTTTTTTTTAATTCAAATCAAACTGTTGTCATTTCGTTTGGGTATTCTTTGTCTTGTAGTCGAGTAAAAGCATGCAAGTAAGATTTTCTGTGACGTTGGAGAACGAAGAATTATCAAGAGCATCCAACCAATTCAGTAAAACTTCCTTGAGATGAAAATTGTACTTCGTTACAGTAACAATGATTACATGTGATGCAATCTGTTTTGAAAGACTTGTTTTTGAAACAAGTGCTTTTGTCAATGTATAACTCAGTACATAATACATACAAAACTCTCTGACGTCACAGGCCACTAGGAGATGTAGCTAGCTGTCTTTTGCTGGGTCTCTCCCATTCAGGTTAATGTAGTCATCACAATGGCTCTGTTTAGTGATATTTCTGGTTTTCAGAAACTGAATTTAATATCTCGTAAGATCCTCCAATTTTAGTGTTTCTTCCTTCAAAAATAAAAAAGCAAATGATAATATTTACAAGTTATACAATGTAACGAGTTTTAGTCTTCACCAGGCTCGGATCCAAGGGGGGGGCTATAGCCCCCCTTGACGCTCAGGTATGCATTGGTAAAATGGACTTCAAGCCTATTTTTCACTGGATAAAGCGGCAAACTATGGTTTAGCCCCTCCCTTGATCATATCCTGGATCCGCCACTGGTCCTTACAACATGTCGTAGTGAAATATGAAATTTTCTAATTTAATGTCCCACAATTATGGCCTTTAGGGAGAGGGGTGACTAGTGAAATGAATGATTATTTATTAAAGAACTGTTAGAATGAAAATCTAAGAAGAAATGGAAAACCCCGAAAAAAATCTCACCATAAGCTCATGCTCTGAAAACGAATCAAGGATTGCTTGCATTAAAGGTGAGCGCTCTATCAGTGAGCCACTGTGTCATCCGAGATGCCATAATCAGAAACAAGCATTGCTGTTGGGAAATATCAAGTGTACGTCAACCAGTTCAGAATTCAGAGATTTTCACATCAGCATGTTGGGGAAATAGAAGGAAGTGGTCCTGGGCGTTGATCAGTAAGTCAGGACTTCTTTTATGTAGAGAGATTCGTAGAGCGTTAACTTATGAAGTTAGTTGGAAAAGTGTTCTTCTTTGCCATAAGAAATGTATAGGGTGTTTCAAAACAATACCGACACCATTTGGGAGATGATTCCTGACACAGACAGGACAAAAAGTATAGACCAACCTGGGTGCACAAATGCCTCCTTTCGGAATTATAGGCTGCCGAAAACATGAAAAAAAAAAGGAACTTAGCTCCAAAACTATGGGACCTACCGTAGTTGGGTCAGGATTTCAATTAGGAACTAGTATGTGACCTATCCAAATATCCACGTTTCAGAATGTTGCAGTACTTCCGCAACAACTTTTACAGAGG
This sequence comes from Thermobia domestica, assembly GCF_964235325.1. Classification (NCBI taxonomy): domain Eukaryota; kingdom Metazoa; phylum Arthropoda; class Insecta; order Zygentoma; family Lepismatidae; genus Thermobia; species Thermobia domestica. The sequence continues at coordinate 297,112,122 of NC_137457.1, read as the reverse complement.
TAATTAGTGAGTACTTCAAATTAAATGCCCGTAGCTAAACTCTCCCAATAAAAATTGTTGCGTGAGTACCTTAGGATTCTAAAATATGTATTTTTGGATAGTGCACATATTAGTTCCTAAGTAAAGTCTTGACCCGACTATGGTAGACTCCATAGTTTTGGAGCTATGGACCTTTTAAGTTCATTTTTTCATGTTTTTGGCAGCCTATAACTCCGAAAGGAGATATTTGTGCACATAGGTTGGTATATACTTTGTCTTTTCTTGGTGTCAGGAATCATCTCCCAAATGTTGTCGGTGTTTTGAAACACCCTATATATTTCTAAATGCAAAGAACACTTTTCCTACAAACTTCATTTTTTCATGTTTTCAGCATCCTGTAACTCCGAAAGGAAGCATTTGTGCACCCAGGTTGGTCTATACTTTTTGTCTTACCCAACGTTGTCGTTTTTGTTTTGAAATACCCTTTAAAAATGCTATGTAGATGGGAAATTCCTTAGCCAATTGCTATTCATGAGTGAATTAAAAACAAAAAGAAACGCTCATACATATGGATTTTAATTCAACACTATTAGTAAGTGAAATTGACTATATAATTTCAACTTCATATAAAGTGTTAGGTGAAACACGTGTTCATTTGTAACACATTCATAATGATACAACACGTACATAAGTGATAGTAAATTATTGATTTAATAATTTGAGTTCGTTTTTGCCATTAACATGTATAATTAACACCGACGTACTCTATTACTGCTCAATAACTCAACTTCCTGAAAAGGTTGGTTGTTTTAATTTCACGAGAGCTTTTTAATACTAAAATGTTATTTCCTATAATCTATATAAATAAAAATGAAAGTGACTATGTTCGTAACAATAATTCTTGGACCACCCGACCGATTATGTATCTGCTTCATGCTTGTATAATATTGCAAATAGACAGAGGAAGTTCATTGTAACGCACGCAAACCATGTTAATTATGGCACACGTGGTGCATAATCTAAACTGTATCAATTGAAAGCCCTGCTTGTGATCAATGTTTAACAACAAGATGGAAGGATAACATGAAATCCGAACTATAATTAGGTGGTCATGACTTCATGCTGTTCATGCACAAGAAGAGGATTTCTCTGCATCAACAGATCATAACCTTGTGATCAATTGTTCTCTGTCGGAAATCACAACAATCATTCGTTCCTTTGCAATTATGTATTTGGGACTTAAGTAATTTTAAAATGCGAATCACTGACCTCATATGTAATGCAGTGAGTTCTTTATCCTTAATGTACATGTACATATATTATTTAGAACTGCACAGGTATTTGACTGACTATATAGCTATATATATTGTTTTTTTAAAAAAGTATGCTAATCTAGAAGTTGTGTGCGTGTATTAGAAGCTAATAATTTCCATTCTTTTTATTCTGTTGGTTAAATTATCGTTTTTTCTCTGAAGTTCAAAGTCATTTTGATTATGTTGATCTTGTATCGCAGTCAGGATAGAGCAGAGCAGTGTATCAGCAACATGGTATTGTGTCTCTGTTGTTATTGATTACTAACGTGGGCATTAACACCATAGGATGCGTATACAAGGTAGTCGTAGGTCATAGATATTGTACTACGTTATGAGTAAAGATTTTTTTTTTTAAAGATAGGACAGTTATTGGAAATAAATGGTTCTCAATCTAAAATGAAGGAATTTTTCCAAATACACGAGCCGTTGGGCTCCATTGGCAAGGCCCCTTATGTTAAATGAGAGAGTAATGTCTCATGTTCAGCAGTTTGTTCGAACAGAACTGAGGGTATGCAAAAATGACACGGTGAACCTCTATATGGTTGTGTAAGGAAACCTATATTCGCCTTTATTTTTCGGAACGCTCATACCCTATATTAGTTAGCATAGCATCACCAGGAATCGAACCTGGTTCTCCTCAGCTGTGACGGCAGCTCTAATAATCTTACCACGAGGGAGTTGTAAGACAGCGTGTAAATATATACGTATATTTCTCATTCAATATATACATATATTTCACATTCATACGCCTCTAACTAGTTGGCTTGTAAAGAATATACTGTATATATACGAATAAACTGTCATTGATCAAGTTAAAAAAGTTATTGGCCTCTTTGTGTTGAGAATTTAATTGCATCCCTGTATACTCGTAGTTTTGCTTCCTACGATCTCCATAATCCTTTTGGAGAGATCAGTATTATGTGACTGTTACGGATTTTGTGATTGTGCCTATATTTAATTCTCACTTTAAAAAAAAAAAAATAATTGAAGATATTTCGCTGCTAATTCAAGTCTGCACTAAACATTCTTTCCTAAGGAAAAATTTTAGCCAATTGACTGTAAGTACAGTTTTAAAAGGTAATAAATCAGTTCCGTTGAGAATATCTGGTTTTTTTCTTTTTTTCGTTGTTAATGGAAACTTTTTCTTCAGAACAAATAAAATCTTACATAAAAGGATGCTACGTATTAGAAATAATAATAATAATAATAATAATAATAATAATAATAATAATAATTTTTCTTAAACTTCACAGGTTCTCTACTGTGATTTTGAATGTTAGTAATGAAATGTAGATAAGTATGGAAACTTGTCTGTGGCTGCCACTTAGTTAAACAATATAATTTCCTCGTCCAAATTAGGATGATAAACAGCTTTTATAATATTGCTTAGAACTATTACATGAAAAGTCTCTTTACAAAATATCAAGACTTTTTCCTTAAGAAAAATACAAAAAAAAAAATCGTAATTAAGGCTTTGCGTTTCCGTTTGCAGTATGAATTTCAACAGTGTAATTTCCGGAAGCATTATTATTTTTTCTCTTTTTTTTTCTTTTTCTTTTGCTGAAAGCCGTTTCATTGTTTGAATGAAGGTCGCGTAGGAAAACGTTTTAGTCCATTTACTTCGCACATTGTGTGCTAACTTTCTCATATGTAAAAATTGTGGTGTCGACCTCCCAGCAGGGTGGTGTCTAGAGAATGTTGAACTGCAGCAGCTGGCCTTTTATTATTATTATTATTATTCCTTTAATTTTTCAGAGAAACAATATTGCCAGATGTATTTTTTCTTCTTTACTTGATCATTTCTTTCATAAAAAGAATGCTCTTAGAAGTATAGCAGACCTAGAAGTTCTCTCATATTTTATATATATATATATATATAATATGCAGGGTGGCCACAAAGTCGTCGTCTTAATATGTGAAGAAATAATAATAATAATAATAATAAAAGTGACAGTATTTACTCTACTTAATAAATACTGTTTGAACTGTCTTCCACCATGTTCAGTGCACAAAGTACATCTCTTCAGGACTAATTTTCAAATATGAAACCGACGATTGGCATTGGATTTCTTGAATGATTGTTCGATTAGCTGCTTCAAGTGATCCAGATCCTTCGTTTGCATGGAAAACACAGCCTTTAACAATACCCACATGGAGAAGTCGCATAGTATGGGATTACATAAAGGGGATGGACAATCTGTCGTACCATGACGACCAATCCATTTATCGAAATGTTGATCGAAGAAATCCCTCAAACAAACAAAAGTGACGAGGTACTCCATCGTGTTGCCACGTGAATTGAATGTTTTCGTAACGATAGATATTTTCAAGTTCTGAAATGAGAGTTTTCTGCAACATCTGAAGGCACGTGCCACTGGTAACAGTTCCTTCAAAAATGATGGTCCTATGACGCCACGATTCCAAATATCGCCCCAAACAGTAACACCAGGGATGTTTAACTCGTGCCATAATTTCATGTGAATTTGTATCACTCCAATAAACTCAACTGTGTTTACGCGACCGTTCCGAATGAGAAATCACTCTCAGAACTCAACCGCTGGTCCAATTTCACATTCGTACAATGCGTGCAGAAGCTTTTTCTGGTAAAGTTTCATCTTCAAGATTTTTAACATGTTCCTTAAAGAGGTAGTGTCATTCACAGGTCACGTTCACACCTGGTAGACTTCTTCGAACTAGATACAACTCTAAACAGCAAGTTTAGAGTTTTCTTCATTTTGTACACTTCGCATTAAATCAATCATTTCGTACACTTCGCGGTAGATCATAACCTGTAGTCTCAAATCGTTGATTCAGGTTTCCCATGGCTTTACGTGATGGTGGTTCCAGAAATCACCACATTTGTATTTTTTGTTGTGTTTTCACCAAGCTTGTAGTAAGAAAATACATTGTCCCTGTGTTAATTTTGCGATTCATCTCAACACCTGTACTACTCGTTACAACTTCGCTGAGTAAACAACTCTTAAACAAAAGACGAACAGAAGTATGATTACCAGCCCCAGCTACACTAACAAGTAAGAGAGGGCGCGATGGCTCAGTGGTAAAGCGTTCACCTCTGGTGCTTGGGGTACCTGGTTCGATCCCAGCTCGCGCCGTGTGGACTTTGTGGTGGACAAACACCGTGCTCGTGGGTTTTCTCGGGGTTTTCCCGATCCCTCCCACTTTCTTCATTCCACCATTTCACTAATCTCTCACCCTCACCGTCTTCTTTAGTCTAACCGGCATAACCGTGGGACGTAAAACTTAAAGATTTCATTTCTAACAAGTAAGAGACAGTAGTGCCAGTTCTTGTACCATAAAAGAAAAAAACGCAGCTTGCTTATTTTTTTTTTCTTTGCTTATTTCGGGGAGATCGACTTTGTGCTCACATACATAAACCGATACATCTAATTGTGCCAACAAACTGATAATGAGTAAGTGGAAATCCTCATGTGGTAGTTTTTGAGGAAAACAGATTTCTTTGTAAATTTAGAAGTTGGCGCTATATGATAACCACTCCATCTGTCAAGATTAAACTAATATTGAACTAATAATAAACTCTCAGAGGTTTTTAATATGGCATTAGCTAAACAACAGTATGGTTAATGAGATTTAGACCAAATTTACAATTAACTCCAAAACTTTAATTTCTGTTTTAACTTTAATAGTGTGGAAAAATAATGTGTATATACAAATCGATAGGTCGCTTTGAGCCAAGTTTTTGAGAATATTCACAAATATATATATATATATATATATATATATATATATATATATATATATATATATATATATATATAATGGCGCTAGAACATCTTTCTTTTACTTTAATTTTCCTAGGGTTGCCAATCCTGGGAAATAAAAAAAACTGGTACCCCTCAAAATTCCCTATGATGTAGGTCAAAGTGGATGAAGTATCCCTGTTCGGTCTCATCCATGGGAAGGAAATGTACTGTCGTAAAGAAAAGTGTATTAGCACTTGTATTCTGCGTATCCTTAGTACATTCACTAATAAGCTTAATAGATACATTGTGCTATAAACGAGAAATTGAAATCAGCATTGATCATTTTATTGTGTTTACCAGTAACTGCCACTTCTTGAAAATTATCGAAACAGATGAACAACAGTATAGGTATATTAGTCTTTACGGGACAATTTGGGATTTGGAAAATGAAATTTACTATTTTTTAAACTTATAATTCAACTTCAGGAAATTGCTTTAACCCTTTCACTGTGGAAGGCGACGGAAAAAAAAAATTCCCTAACCTGCGAATGTCGATTATAGTCGACGTGTTAAAATTTGTCTGTATCTTGGGTTTGTCGATTGTAGTCGCCAAAGGTTTTCTGTGTGATTTCTATTTATCGAAAACAATAGAACACAAACAAAAATAAACGGTACAACTTTGGCGACTACTCTCGACAAAGCCAAGATACGGACAAACAAAGTTTAACACGTCGACTATCGTCGACATTCGCATGTTACGGAAATTTGGTTCTGTCGACAAAAGTCGACTTCCTCTGTGAAAGGGTTAAGAAATACTTTTTTCACTTTCAATAAATGTATAAAATTCCTTAGAAGTAAATTTAAACTTTTTCCTTATACAGTCCCAGTCATCTCTTTAAAATTATATAAACAGATGAAAAACTATATTAATCGTTGATAAATTGTGAAAGGTGACAGTTTTGGATTTACGGAATGAAAGTTACTTTTTAAGTCTATACTTTGAACTAGATACAAATTTGAAAAAAAAAATAAATAAAATAAAAACGGTCATAAAGGGACTGGAAAGAAGTTTGTACCGGTCACCAGCTTTAAGCAATATAACAGCAATCGGCCAGTTGGCAACCCTAGGTGTTCAACAGTAAAAGGCTAAAGGCTGTATTTAGTAGGCTAAACGAGGAGGATGATTTGATTAGTGAAAGTCAATGATTAGGAAAGAACTGGAGAAATTATCATTTGGGAGGGAGCGAGAAAACTCATGGATACGATGTTGTTCACCACAGACTTAAATATCCTGGAATCGAACCAGAGGTGAGTGCTCGACCACTGAGCTACTGTTTTGCTGGAACAGATTATTTATTTATTTATTTATTTTATTTATTAATATTCTGTATATGCAGAGTTGTAGTGCCAAATTTTGTCAGTGCCGGAACGCTTGATGGAAGTTACGAGAACCAAAAGCACAATTTAAGCATAAACACAAAACAAAATGAATGTTTGCTTTAATGTTATATAGTGAAAGAGATACAAAACAGAAACTGCCATAGCATAATTTTTCTTACTGAAGTGTGTGATGATTGTTTTTCCTAAAAGAAAACCCTTTCTTTTTTCCAATAAGCGAAGGGGTAAATGACTGTTTCTGCAGAAGAAAGGAAATTAAAGAAGGTTGGTCAGTCAATTCATAAGATTAGAAATAAATGAAAGAAAGTAGGCTAATTAATTGTTTACCTGTTAAAAAAAGAACTTTCAACACTTCTGTTGTAAGTTAAAAGTGTAAAAAAGCAAGCGTTTTTCATGATTCTGTACCGGAGCGTCCACTACACCCCTGTGTATATGGAACATTAAAAAATTCACTGTTAACTAGCAGAGCGTATCTGTTGGCGTCTTCTAACGGTTATACACTATTACAGCAAACTTAGAAATAAGTTAAATCGTTGGTAAGCTTAACCAAATTCCTTTTAAACACCAAAGCAAAGAAAACTATCGTAGGATACGAATCTCGGAAATTAAGGCTTATCTATTGTACTGACAAAATATTAATTAAATAATGGCAGCAACGGATATGTTTCTTGTAAAATGATGGTCTTCGTAATTTTCAAACTGAGAATTCTGTTACTGTGCCTATTAACTTTCGTGTTTTACGTACCTCGATTACGCCCTATAAGCCAAAAGAAACGGATAAATAATGAAAATGAATAATCGTGGACAAAACAGATGTAATGAGGCTGTAAGAGAACGAGAGATCTCCGGGGAAAATCCACATACACAATATCGTGTACCACAAACTCTCACGGCTTGGGATCGAACCAACATCTCTCGCACAAGAATAGAGCGCTCTACAACTGAGGGACTGTGCCTCTGTCGTACCTATTAACGTACTCATATTTTGTAGTAAGTGATTTAGCAACTCTTTGGGTGAATGGAAGAAGAAATTACTTATCAATGGAAGGAGAAGGTGACGAAAAAATAGCAGTTGCAAAATAATACACTTCTGATTATTTGATCAGTGGGGAGGAGTTACATGACGAAGAACATATTAGCATGACAAATAACAGGCACTGAATTGACTGGATATACATGTCACCGTGTGTGTGCACGAGATGTTGATGTTTGTGGCAAACGATTGTTTAAATGCAAATTGGCTGTAAAAGGCTTGTAGACGGAGTAATATTGCTGGTACATTGTAGAAATTATACGGGGTTGTAAAATAATTCTCTACCTTCGGTTACTACTATTACAAGTACTTTACATCTCTCTGTGCTGACTGATTTCGAAATTCAATTATATCGTAATTGAAGAACAGGATCATTGTAGATATATGCGTAATTTATATCAGCGAGTTGTAGCGGCCGACCTGAGGCGCCTTCGGGCCGACCTAATTTTTTGCTTTTCTTACTGTTATTAAATTCATAATTACTATTTAAAAACCTTTTACTTGCTTTATTGCCATGTAATTATTGCAGGTATTAGTCAATGTTAAATTTCTCTCTTTATATTTTGTTCTTTCTGTGGAATAACTAAGCCAGACGAATACTTAAAGTTAGCTGTTTTCTCGTAAGAGGAAACTCATATCTTTTTCTCCCCTCTTTGCATCTTGAGAAACAGATCTGAATTGGTAACCTATAACCTTCGATTCGCTGCACGTGCAAGGGAATATCTAACCCTTGTGTCTTATCTGAGAGTCTGATGTTATTTTCTGAATACTCTCATTGTCCTCTGTTTAAGCCCAGATGTTCTCAAAAACATGGTAGACGTATAATTAACATTTTGGCGCCGAAGTTGACACTTCGAAAATACTAAATATGTCTATTTTGACACCGTATAAAATAAGTGTCTTGGGAACACTTGTATTTTTGGTATCATTGTGAAACGATTAAGAAACCTGTAAAATCTGGATAAAGCTTGATTTTCTTTGTAATATCAAATTAACCTTTGACTTTTAATTTGGATATTATGTACTAGATGACGCTAAAGCCTTATACTGTTTGTAATAACGCGCATGCGTGACTATTCTAGTTAACACCCTAAATAGTCGTTTAGATTATCAGTACCCAATCTAAACGTAAAGACTAATTTCATTGCACACGAGTATCCGCCCTTTTGGGAAGATACCACCCTACTATACTCCCACGTACGTAACGTGTGAATAAACTCCCTGAATACAAAATAGATGTACAAGCTGTTCTCAGGGGGAAATCATTGTGTGTCTACGAGGCACGAGCTTCGTGCTCGTCGCCGGGGGCTCCGGCCCACTCTTCGGGCTCAGGCTTCTGTCCTTCGCCCGCCGGACTTGCGTTTCTTCTCTGACTTTGTTAGAGTCATAGAGAGAAGAACTTAGTGCATTCTCAGAGTGTGTTATTACACTGTGTTAGTGGAGAACTCCGTCATCTCCGTTCTCCTACCAAGGACCATCTCTGTTTTCATTTCGTGTGTGCAATACAGCAAGAACTTTGTTACTGTGCTGAACGTTGTTTCTAGTAAGTTTACTAGTGCATTCTCAGAGTGTGTTATTACACTGTGTTAGTGGAGAACTCCGTCATCTCCGTTCTCCTACCAAGGACCATCTCTGTTTTCATTTCGTGTGTGCAATACAGTAAGAACTTTGTTACTGTGCTGAACGTTGTTTCTAGTAAGTTTCCTACTACTACATGCAGGCAGTCGTAATTCAATCTCTTCATTGAACTGCCCTTGTTTCTCTTTTATCATTGGTCATATTCTGACCCCTCTCAAGTTTCACGCATACGCCACTAGACTTGTGCGTCATCTAAAGTTACCTCTGATGTATAACAACTTATTGCTTATCAACTCTTCTGCGCTGTACAAAAGCAACTTACAATAAAACTCATACTACTTCTAACTCGGCGTCCCAGTCATTTAAAACGCCTATCTAACGTTTTCAAAGTACGACCTCACCTACTTATATTCTCTCAGAAAGTACCTCCGAAGAAGCCGTTCGTCGAAGTCATTATTATCACATCTCTTCCGTTCTCTGGTTCCTACGAGAACCACTACACCAGTCACGCCTGTTGAGGACCGAACTCTTTATCTTCTGTAGTTGAGTGAACCATCACCCTTCTGTGTGTGTGTTCTGCGACTCCAGTACTATTCCTGCATTCGCCGTGAGAATTCCGATTGGAGAAAGAACTTCACTCTCCGTAGGAAGTGGAAGCATCTCGTTGGTTTTACCGCTCGAACCAATACAGACATCTTCTGGGAATTCTTGGTTGCAACGAACATCTTGTTACCACGCTAAGCTCAACTGGACTTATACAGGACTCGACGATATCTCCAGAGGCCACTTGGAACTCTTTCATCTATGTAGGTGTTCAATTGCGAGGTGAGTGATTTAAATTGTTTTAGTGATTTTAATTGTGCATCTTGATTCCTCGCATCGACTCAGAATCACGTCTACTTCTGTGCACCCAATATCCGATTTCAACGTTTGTGTTTTTATAAAGTGATTCTACAACTAAGGTTGTTAGCGATAACTATCTCTTCCATTTTTATTGTTTTATCGATTAAATTGTTATTAGGCTGAATTATTTAAGTATAGCCAAGCCTGACCTTGTCTTGTGAAGTTTATGTATTTGAGGTCCATTAAGTGTGTTAATAATCCTGTCTCCATTGCATTAGCTTTAATTTTAATTCATTGTTGTATAATACGTGCCTAATTATTAAGTTGTCGTCCCGCTACAAATATTTATTTCTTTGCACGAGTCCTAGTTGTCTATTATTTTGGTGTGCTAATTAATCTCGTTGTTGTGTGGGCTTCACGTTAACTAGTGACCCCCCTTTGGAGCCGCCACTGCCCTAAAGTGCTGCCAATTACCTGCGGGACATTCATGGATCAAGGCTCCCTTATAATCTCGTAAACTCGTGCTTGAACTTTGTAATTAATTATTGTCATACATAGGCACTCATCCTGCTCTCTCTCTCTCTCTATCAACTCACCTTGCCGACAGCCTGGTTAGTCGGACATTGTTTGAACAGGACGGACCTCCTCCTTACCGTACTAATAAATTGCCGAGCCCCATAGACTGCTCAGCTCCATTACATTTTTAATGTCAGGCTACTCTCTAAGTCAGTGATATTCTTGAGACCTTTCGTGGTCCTTTATTAATTATTCTGTTAGTTTGATTTCGGCTACCTTTGGTAGAGATATTGTCGCTAATAATCTCTTTTTATGTTCGTGACCTGTGGTGGGACTCCCTCACCAGTGGCCGCAAAAGTTCTGATCGCCTCCTGCCACCGGCCCCGACATAAATTTGGTGTTCAACAGTGGGATTCGATCATTAGCTCGTCATCTAATAATGTGTTAATTGATATTGATTATAGAATCCTATGTTGCTTTTGTAAATGACAAAGCAGGAGTTATTTATATTATTACTTTCATTGTGTTATATTGTTTGCTTAGGGTCACATCTATATTCTAGATGAGTAACGTATAATTTAATGTTTAAATTGTGTTAATTGAAATGACAGGTTTCCTATTAAGTTGCTTGAAATTTAAATCTAAATGTAAACATTTTGTGTTGATGTGTTGCGTTGGGCAAATGCCCCCTTCTACCCTGAAAGTTTAGCTATCATTTTGCTTGTTCTAGAGAAGTCAATGAGGGAAGGAAAAAGAAACAGTCCATATATCAAAAGAATAGTTCGTTCCTTTTTCTTCAACACAGAGAGAAAACATCTGTTCTCTGTTAGTTTCCCCAGCTGGGCAAAACAAAAAAAAAAAAAATATATATATATATATATATATATATCTATATATTTTGTGAAAAGAAAAAGCGAGAAAAAGGAAATGTGTTGGTTAGCATTCCTCGGTTGTGTACTGCCTTAGTATTCTAAAAACTGTAGGGAAAAATATCAACATAATACCTTGAGAAGGTTTAAGGCGCCAAATACGGAACAGATACTTTCTTCTTCACCTATCGAGATGAAAGCTATTCCGTTCTGTATTCAAAGCTTCTCAACGTATTCTGAGTTCGATTCTTGCAATGGATTTTCGCGAGGTTCATTTCAAGAATCATCAGTCGTAAGGCTGGTGTAGGAACTCCAAGTATTCAAATTCTGCTTGTGTAATTAATGTACAAGTCAGTCAAAACAAACATCATTGAAATTTTGAAATTTATTTTGAAATTTTCATTCTGTGAGTCCTTATACTCACGCGTTGTTAGTTCTTTGATTGTGGGTAAATTCTGGATCTTTCCCCGACTGGCTTCTCAGCGTTAGTGGTAAATTAAATATTATGTTAGGTGCTAAAGAGATTCCTTACACGAACTATACGAACTAAAGCCTTAATATGTTTCGTTTCTCAGTAAAAGTTCATAATGAGATTCATTATTGTGATTTTGAAGCTTTCAAATTATTTTAAATTCTCTTGGAGGCCAATTTAATTTTATTGTTTATGAAAGGACGCGCTTTTTGTTAATTATGAGAGGATTAAGTATACCAAGATTGAAAGTTTAAAAGGGCAATAAATTCAGTTAGTAATTTGTTTTAAGTAGAGACCATTCTTAATAAGTTGTTGTAATATTAATCCTAACTCGTTATTTTATTATTTTAAGTCGTGTTTGAATAAAGACAACACTAATGTGGGACACCCCTGAAGTATAGTACCCTGTATTCAAAAACCGCGAGATCCCTTGTATTTTGATTAAATGATAAGAGCGTAAAGTATTAGGATATGCGTTAATGCTTTTGAAGTCCCTGGCATCAAAGTTTTGTAATTTGAATAAAGCTCTTGTAAACTTTAATTGCCAGTGTAAGGCTGTTTTATTAAGGAAGAAATATGTGAACTTAATGTAGTAGAAAGACTAATCCTAACAATTCCGTTTGTGCTTAGCTATTGTTATTAATTAAGGAGACGTTTAAATAATTTATTAGTAGACATTATTAATCAATGAATCTTTTCTTATTCATTATGTTAGAAGTTGAATTATCTATAAATTTATCACTTTCCGGTCACGATAAATTCGACCGTAGTCATTGTGTTAATAATTTCATTCGTTCAGGACGTAAAACCGTGCTCTGTAGTATTGTTATTAATTTTGCTATTCCTTGCCGAGCACTACTGCCTCGAGTTGTGTAATTATTTTGTAAATTTTAGCGAGCTATCTAATTTTGGAACGTGTCGTTGGGAGACACCCTGTCGGAAAAGATTGAGACAGTGATCATACCTCTCCCTTGTTCCAGCAGTAATTCATGGAGTCTAGATTAGGTTAGGATGTGTCAATTCCCTTTCCTAAAAAGAGTACCAATTCCATCAAACGTGATAATTAACTATAATTATCAGCCCCAAAGCGTACATTGGTCGTTCAGAGAATTGCCACCTGTTTCTATCGCTTGTATTAGCTGAGAATCGTGCAATCTCTGATGATTATACTCCGTTGAATCGATCTTATTGTACCAATTCCATCAAACGTGATAATTAACTATAATTATCAGCCCCAAAGCGTAAATTGGTCGTTTCAGAAAATTGTCGCTTGTTTCTATCGCTTGTATTAGCTGAGAATCGCGCAATCTCTGATGTGGATCCTCTGTTATATCGACCTTATTGTATAAGGGTGCGTCCGCGTAATTGTAAGGATGTTAAGCCGGATCTTTGAGAAGGCTTACCCCCTTAAAGGTACGGGACCCTCCTATTACATCCCAGGTCGCTATGGACCCCCTAGGTCCCGCAGCTGTTTATTATCGTTCAGTTTACTAACGAACGACCAGAGAATGCTTGGTTCTTTCGGAAGGAAGCCCAGTGTTTCGTTCGAAAGACACCCTATGGTGTTAAAGTTTTAATTATGTGCTTTTCGAGATGGTAATGATATGTATGGAAGCTAATGTTGTATTTAAATGGTCATGAATGTTCTTGCTCGCGAGTGCCTAATCTAATCAAAGGTGCGTTTGTGTAGACCTAATCCTTTTGAGCACTCTTGCTCCCTAATGAGTCCGAGCACGAGTCCTTAAGAAAATCTAAGGTTGTCCGAAGAGAGAATTAAATTCGCTTGTCCAATGTATCAAGTATTGTTATGTTTTCTAGCTTCCGCGTAAATTAGTGATGTTATAATATCATGAGTAAAAGAAATGCTTTTGCAAGTCCAGGAATCGAGTTATTTTCTAGAATAAAATTCTTATCGGGCCTAAATGTCAAATACAGCCGCCCTGTTTAGTAAATAAGTGCATTATTGATCACTTTGTAATTGCATATAAACTCTTTCTTGTCTCCTATTTGAAATGATAAATCGTTCTTTTGTGCGTATAGATATCCCAAAAGGTCTCTAAAATGTAAATACGCGGTTAAATTCCTCAAAGCTAAAGTTATGAATAAATGCGAAGTAAATGTAAGTCCCAGGGTCATATGAGTTAATATTAGAAGATAGGCTAAAAGTAATCTTTATTATACCTCTCTTGCCTCCTGCCGTCCGAGTGCCAACTTAATTTGTATCTAAGAGTCGACATCATGTCTCCTGTAAGGAATTCTCGTTGAATTGTATTAATTGTTCTTAAATGTATTTAAGTAATTATAGTCTATTCCCGTTCGATTGTATTTCTATAAAGTTGTGGCACATTCTATTTTTATCATTTGGATATATTGATTATTGTATTTACTAGGAATAGATATTTTAAGCTGTAATTCTAATAATATTCTAACGTGAATATACATTATAATAAATATGATAATGGCATTTGATATATTATGCGTTATAATGCATATGATAATTGTATTTTGATATCTACTATATGTGATAATTAATATGAATTTTGGTGAATATCCAGGTTGAAATTAAGACCTACCAATTGAATGATATCAATATTTTACTGTAAAAGGTAGTTGTTATCATAGTAAGGCAACAAGATAATTGCCTGAAGTTATATTTAAATTCATTGTTAATTTCTAAACGTCAGTACTTCAGTTATAATTGGTTCCTTTGTTAATAAAATGACGTAAAAGTGAAGTACCTCTGTGCGAATAGTACAATTAAATATATGTTGATTTGAAATTTTATATTGTAACTCTACCTCTCTTATCGATTAATTATTTGTAGCAGTTCCTTTTATAAATTAAGACGATTTATTTGATTAAGTTTATTAAGCGTCTGTTCAACTGCGTTGATTAATTATTTGTAGCAGTTCCTTTTATAAATTAAGACGATTTATTTGATTAAGTTTATTAAGCGTCTGTTCAACTGCGTTGATTAATTATTTGTAGCAGTTCATTCTATAAATTGAGATGATTTATTTGATTGATTTTGTTAAGCGTCTGTTCAACTGCGTGACAATAGTCACTAAACAATAATATTGAACCACGCGTTAATTGGCATATTGTTAAATGTAAAAGTTGAAAGTTTAGACCATAATTGATCTTGTATATTGGTCGTTTGCGTCATATTGTAATTCAGGTATTTTAGACGTAACTATAAACTTGCCATTTAGTTTATGAACACCCTGTATTGAGCCGTGTTCCATATAAATGCTATTTAAAAGGGGTTCATTTCGAAACATTCATACGCTGTTCCGTACTGAATTCAAATTGTTTAAAAGGATGAATGTTATAAAGCGTTTAATAAAATATATATATATGTTCTAGTTATCCCTTTCGTGCTAAAAGAAATCAGCCTTCATTTCATTCGAAAGCTTGTATGAAACATAGAAATTCTTCTTTTGGCCGTTCTCTGTTTAAAGAAAAACCAGACCCTTACCAGACAGGGCTGTAGTATAATTTCTTTTTCTTCACACCACCCTGACCTCAGCGTGGAGTGTAGTAGCAAAAAAAAAAAAAAAAAGAATAGAAAACATCTGAGCGTCAATTCCCAACTACCCTCCGGTAGTGGATAACCTTCGACCTCAGGGAGTCCCAGTAACCCAATTTTGGTAAAGACTAGAAGAACATAAAAACAAACTGGCTCCCTTTCTTATCTTATATTTAATGGTTTGTTTTGACAATTTTGGAGTAAGTGATAAAGTGTAAATTTTTAATTAATGTATCCGAAAACAAAACGTAGAGAAAAAGAAAATTTACATATAGTAATAATAATAATAATAATAATAAAAATCATGAATTAAATACTTCATTAACTAATGTAATTATATTCTGTATACGGTAGTCTTGCGATTCTATGTAGTGTGTATAATCCCTAGAATTTTAAGTAGTTGATTCTTGTACTTTTTAATAATATAGAAGTCATTCAAATCTTTTGTTAAATTTAGTAATTCTGTATATATACCTAGTGGAACTTTCGTTTAGGACATGTGCAGTTCCTTGAATGTCTAGAGAGATTAAGAATCCAACTACCGTAAATGATTGTAGATTAGTAAAAAAAAAAAAAAAAAAAAATGCGTGTAAATATTTGTGATCTATATATACTTCCTTTGTAGTTATAATTGATTTGTATAGCATAATTGCATGTTACTTGGGTTTAATATCTAACTATATTATTTTAGTATGGGTCATCCATCTCCTTTACATATAGGTATATCCTTTGTATATATAGGAACTCGTATTATAATAATAATAACTAAAAAAAAACTGAGTAAAAAAAAATTATTTTAAATGTGTACTGTACATAATTGAGGTCATTTATGTTATCCCTCGCTATAATGTTTTAATAGGTATAGTGTATTTATACGAAATCAGGTTGTATTGGCCTTGTTAGTCTTTGTATATTTTTATAGACAAAGCTTAGTTTTGTAAATATGTAGGAACAAATCGTACCAACTAGGGAACTCTTTGTATTATACGTATATAACCATTGGTAGAGCTATGTAGTAATTTCTTAAATTTGTGATTCACTCACAATCGAGATTTTATATCTAAATAATTGGTAGTCTAATGATAACTTTGTTTATTAACGTAGTTTAATAATAATTTTGGGTTCTCATATTTAATTCTAGTTATAGGTGTATATATATAAACATTTCTTTAACTTTTTAATTGTTTGGGTATGACCTAGGTATTAGACCTTTAGATAATCGTATATCTTCTTATATACACAAAAATATATATTTAAGCTATTTTGGGATTTTAACGAGTACTTCTGTACTACTGATATAACTACTTTTGTGTCATTATTTAATTATGGTGTTACCTAATACTATATAATTATTTCAAGGGTTTTTACTTTATGGATTTAAGTACTTCGATTATTTAGCTATAATTGTGTATAAAATAATATTCGCTGGTATAAGCAAAAAAAAAAAAAAAAAAGTTTTACCTTTATGAACTTTACTTAAAGAATTAGTAAGTGTTGCCAACTAGGACTAAGGAATTTTAATTGAATATATCTATGTATGAGTATTAAGCAGTGTTGCCAATCCTAAAGATTAAAAAGTGTTGCCAACTCTAAAGTTTAAAAACAATATTGCCACTTAATTTTTTTTCTCAAAAAAAAATTTAAGCCCAAGTAGTCAAAAAAAATATTCCTCAGTTCCCTCGTCTATTTTTTTTTATTTTACGCGGGAGGACTGTAGCGGCCGACCTGAGGCGCCTTCGGGCCGACCTAATTTTTTGCTTTTCTTACTGTTATTAAATTCATAATTACTATTTAAAAACCTTTTACTTGCTTTATTGCCATGTAATTATTGCAGGTATTAGTCAATGTTAAATTTCTCTCTTTATATTTTGTTCTTTCTGTGGAATAACTAAGCCAGACGAATACTTAAAGTTAGCTGTTTTCTCGTAAGAGGAAACTCATATCTTTTTCTCCCCTCTTTGCATCTTGAGAAACAGATCTGAATTGGTAACCTATAACCTTCGATTCGCTGCACGTGCAAGGGAATATCTAACCCTTGTGTCTTATCTGAGAGTCTGATGTTATTTTCTGAATACTCTCATTGTCCTCTGTTTAAGCCCAGATGTTCTCAAAAACATGGTAGACGTATAATTAACATTTTGGCGCCGAAGTTGACACTTCGAAAATACTAAATATGTCTATTTTGACACCGTATAAAATAAGTGTCTTGGGAACACTTGTATTTTTGGTATCATTGTGAAACGATTAAGAAACCTGTAAAATCTGGATAAAGCTTGATTTTCTTTGTAATATCAAATTAACCTTTGACTTTTAATTTGGATATTATGTACTAGATGACGCTAAAGCCTTATACTGTTTGTAATAACGCGCATGCGTGACTATTCTAGTTAACACCCTAAATAGTCGTTTAGATTATCAGTACCCAATCTAAACGTAAAGACTAATTTCATTGCACACGAGTATCCGCCCTTTTGGGAAGATACCACCCTACTATACTCCCACGTACGTAACGTGTGAATAAACTCCCTGAATACAAAATAGATGTACAAGCTGTTCTCAGGGGGAAATCATTGTGTGTCTACGAGGCACGAGCTTCGTGCTCGTCGCCGGGGGCTCCGGCCCACTCTTCGGGCTCAGGCTTCTGTCCTTCGCCCGCCGGACTTGCGTTTCTTCTCTGACTTTGTTAGAGTCATAGAGAGAAGAACTTAGTGCATTCTCAGAGTGTGTTATTACACTGTGTTAGTGGAGAACTCCGTCATCTCCGTTCTCCTACCAAGGACCATCTCTGTTTTCATTTCGTGTGTGCAATACAGCAAGAACTTTGTTACTGTGCTGAACGTTGTTTCTAGTAAGTTTACTAGTGCATTCTCAGAGTGTGTTATTACACTGTGTTAGTGGAGAACTCCGTCATCTCCGTTCTCCTACCAAGGACCATCTCTGTTTTCATTTCGTGTGTGCAATACAGTAAGAACTTTGTTACTGTGCTGAACGTTGTTTCTAGTAAGTTTCCTACTACTACATGCAGGCAGTCGTAATTCAATCTCTTCATTGAACTGCCCTTGTTTCTCTTTTATCATTGGTCATATTCTGACCCCTCTCAAGTTTCACGCATACGCCACTAGACTTGTGCGTCATCTAAAGTTACCTCTGATGTATAACAACTTATTGCTTATCAACTCTTCTGCGCTGTACAAAAGCAACTTACAATAAAACTCATACTACTTCTAACTCGGCGTCCCAGTCATTTAAAACGCCTATCTAACGTTTTCAAAGTACGACCTCACCTACTTATATTCTCTCAGAAAGTACCTCCGAAGAAGCCGTTCGTCGAAGTCATTATTATCACATCTCTTCCGTTCTCTGGTTCCTACGAGAACCACTACACCAGTCACGCCTGTTGAGGACCGAACTCTTTATCTTCTGTAGTTGAGTGAACCATCACCCTTCTGTGTGTGTGTTCTGCGACTCCAGTACTATTCCTGCATTCGCCGTGAGAATTCCGATTGGAGAAAGAACTTCACTCTCCGTAGGAAGTGGAAGCATCTCGTTGGTTTTACCGCTCGAACCAATACAGACATCTTCTGGGAATTCTTGGTTGCAACGAACATCTTGTTACCACGCTAAGCTCAACTGGACTTATACAGGACTCGACGATATCTCCAGAGGCCACTTGGAACTCTTTCATCTATGTAGGTGTTCAATTGCGAGGTGAGTGATTTAAATTGTTTTAGTGATTTTAATTGTGCATCTTGATTCCTCGCATCGACTCAGAATCACGTCTACTTCTGTGCACCCAATATCCGATTTCAACGTTTGTGTTTTTATAAAGTGATTCTACAACTAAGGTTGTTAGCGATAACTATCTCTTCCATTTTTATTGTTTTATCGATTAAATTGTTATTAGGCTGAATTATTTAAGTATAGCCAAGCCTGACCTTGTCTTGTGAAGTTTATGTATTTGAGGTCCATTAAGTGTGTTAATAATCCTGTCTCCATTGCATTAGCTTTAATTTTAATTCATTGTTGTATAATACGTGCCTAATTATTAAGTTGTCGTCCCGCTACAAATATTTATTTCTTTGCACGAGTCCTAGTTGTCTATTATTTTGGTGTGCTAATTAATCTCGTTGTTGTGTGGGCTTCACGTTAACTAGTGACCCCCCTTTGGAGCCGCCACTGCCCTAAAGTGCTGCCAATTACCTGCGGGACATTCATGGATCAAGGCTCCCTTATAATCTCGTAAACTCGTGCTTGAACTTTGTAATTAATTATTGTCATACATAGGCACTCATCCTGCTCTCTCTCTCTCTCTATCAACTCACCTTGCCGACAGCCTGGTTAGTCGGACATTGTTTGAACAGGACGGACCTCCTCCTTACCGTACTAATAAATTGCCGAGCCCCATAGACTGCTCAGCTCCATTACATTTTTAATGTCAGGCTACTCTCTAAGTCAGTGATATTCTTGAGACCTTTCGTGGTCCTTTATTAATTATTCTGTTAGTTTGATTTCGGCTACCTTTGGTAGAGATATTGTCGCTAATAATCTCTTTTTATGTTCGTGACCTGTGGTGGGACTCCCTCACCAGTGGCCGCAAAAGTTCTGATCGCCTCCTGCCACCGGCCCCGACAGAGTTAATTGACTCTCAAGCTGTTTTAAAAAGAAGAAAAACATTCAACTACGAAATATTTTAAGACCTCGTATGCGTATTAAAAATCATTCAACGGACATGAGGGTTCTTTTGAAAATCTTAAATTATTTCTTTAAATGAAAACACTGTTTAATGTGTGTAAAGAGTATGAGTGTCACCGGTACGAAAAGACGTGCTAGTTAACAGTGTATTTGCTACATACACAGTACAACAATAAATAATAATCACTTTCAAGAATAATAAAGACTGTCAATTACACAGAGAGACACACAAATATAAAAGTTCTGTGCACTGGACCCCGGGTATGAATTAGAGGTATTTTGTTACACAGAATCCAAATTTCGAAACACCAGGATGATCAGCTGTCATTTTTTGTAAGCGATTTTGGATAGTGAAGATACATGTAACACAGCCATATATATATATATATATATATATATATATATATATATATATATATATATATATATATATATATATATATATATATATATATATATATATAAAGCGTACCCACGGTATTTAGTCGATGTATTTAGTTATACAGAATTCAAATTTCGAAACTCTAGGACGATTGACCGTGTCAATTTTGTTTTATGGGCAAAAACGTGTCCTCCCTATTCAAAATTGATCATATTTTTCGCCCATTAAAAAATGGACACGGTCCTGGGGTTTCGAAATTTGTATTCTGTTAACAAAATGCATCGAATCCATACAGTAGGGTCCAGGGTACAGAACTTTTATTATTATTATTATTATTATTATTATTATTATTTTTTGTAAGTAGCTGTGTCATTATTGGCAACGAAAAACATTCTTTGTAATGTCACTAAAGTCCGTTTTTTTCTTTGTTCGATTTTCTCGAAAGCTACACGAGAATTTTCAACTTACATTTCTCTCTATCAATTTTAGCTCGATGTGATCTTTCGACTGATATATGTCATATTTGAGATAAATTAAGTTAATGACAATTTTAGGCTATATTTTATTAACTATACTGTGTAGTGTCGTCTTGTTCGTATCGTAATGAAGATCTTAATGAAGTATATTTCATTATCAAGTTCAGCTCAAATGTGTTGGATGGTTCTCGTACAGTGTCTGTTTTTTTAGGTTTATGAAGAAATTATTAACTAATTAAAACTAAACTCTATGGTCTATGGAACCCGGAGGTTCAATGCTGCGTTCACAAAAGCTCTTTACTGACTTCTATCCTTAGTCAACTGGACTTTTTTTTCTTTCTTCGTTAAATGCTAGTAATGTTGTAGAGCTTTCTTCTAAAAAATTTCGATTGTTGGACGTAAAATGGTGTACTGTACAAATCATATTGTATAAAAATTGCTGGTTTGTGAAGACTTACTTTAATTCCTGTATGGTTTACCTTCAATTAGAAGAAAAAGGTGGATGTTCCCAAGCTTTCCGAATCACTGGCTGTTTTATTTACATCTCGCTCATTTAATACAGGTAGAAAGTAAAGGATTTTTTTTTAAAGTCATATTTTCCTTTCTCAACTCACGTCAGTAGCTCTATAGATACACATAACCATATTCACATATACATACATACACTATACACATAATAAATATGCACATTGGCTAAGTTGTATGCTAATTTCAAATAATGATCTCTCATTTGAAGGTAAATGTACCAGCAAACGTGTATTTCTTTCCTTGACAGCACGACATGCATGAAGAACACACTATGATATTGCTATTTAGTTTTGAGTTAGGCATTAAAATAACAAGTACGAGTTAATTCTTACGGACTTCACAAGTTATTTGCAAATAAGAATTCAATATACGTTTTCCACAATAAATTTCATACAAATGCCTATAAATAAAAACAGTTCGAACTTTGTTATATTTTATTCTCCAGAAACATATCTATAAGAAGTTATAGATAGAGTAAATGTGAGAATTACTTAACAATATGTATATGTTATAGCAATAAATACAAAAATGGGCAAAAGCAAGAACTGCTTGATTTTTTGGGGGGGGGGGGTAATTCAAGATTATCGTGCGCAGAATGAACGAGTGTATAAGAAAGATTAATGGTGACGAAGATCAAAACTTAACGATAAAATATTCATAATGTGAATCATTTCTTTAACAACAGACTATGTGAAAACAAATATACCGAACAGCGATTATATGCTTTCAAAAATCGGGATAGACCGTGATCAGATAGTTCCAAGTTTTGAGAATGTTGCTGATATAAATTTTAACACAACAAACTCGGATTGTTCGTTTGTAGATATTTCAGAGGAAATATTTACAAAATGTTCTTTATGCGAATTTTTTTTTTTTTTTTTTTCCTGCAGTCGTATTTTGCCTCTCCACTTTCATGATGCGTAAAATTATAAGTGATTAAATTTTCAGTTTATTGACTCAGTAAGCAAGACACGGATTGTTTAGTGTGGGATTAAACTTGCGATCCACTACAGAAAGAGATAGTGCCTTGTATATAGTTTGTCGTTGCTCTTAATGCAATAAACAGAAAATGGGAATAAGTAGGCACTTGTTCCCATTTTCTATTTATTGTATTAAGAGCAACGACAAACTATTTACAAACAAGTCGACAAAATAATTAATAACGATAATCAGTTGGATTGTAGAAATAAAAATGAAAGAAAATAGAACTGCCTGGATTCGAATACTGACCTTGAATAACAAATCCGACGCGTAAACCACTGTGCTGTGGATGAATTTATTGAGCTGGACCATTGCATGCTCACAAGCAAGCTAGTGCCATTTTAAATTTTATTCTTTTGGTAGAATTTTTATGTTCTACCCCAATTTTCTCATTACCTTTTGAAATCGAGTAATTTCCTACTTTGTAAGTGAACTTATAAATATGAATACAATGAAAATAACATCTCTTTAATATTTATTTATTATTTTCAAGAATAAGTCTAGATGAAACTTGCATATCCCCTGTTACACGCATTGTAGTTATGGCCAAGATCTGCTACACTGTGTGTTGTCCAACTTCGCAGATACAATGTTACCATCGTATCAAGATGTCCATTAGGAAATAAACCATTTATCTCTGTGAGTGTACATAATTCGTAATTCTGATAATGATTACGTAATTATGTTTACTTATTACGTATCCTTTGCCTCAGGACGTTTCTGTTCTGCCTTTCCGTTTCTCTCTAACTTATTTTTCTGTCGTTTCCAGTGTTCCATAGAAATATCGGATGCATGACTTCCTACTAAAGGCTTTGTTTTGTTGTAAGGCATTCCGGATGGTGTCCCATATACCATTCCATTAGTCACGTGCGTTGTTCATTAGTGTGTGTTTATTGAATGCCGGATTGACACTCTTTTAGTGGGAAATCTTCGGAATTGCTATCAGCAGGGATCGAACCTAGGCTATGCTCGACAATGTCGGTTTTCCCGACGATATAAAGCTTTACAATGACTGTTTCTGAAACTGAAACGATAATATTGTGACCGACGTCAGTAAACAACTGCCTAAAATCGTGTCTCAAACAATAGCTTTGCACCTGCATTCTTTTTGTGAACAACGGTTAACATTTTTCTTTTTATGTATACATGACAGTTTATGTATTAGTAACTACAAGCATGGTTGTCGCTCTACAAAACAGTTGATAAACATCTAAGTATGTACGTCCTAAACAGCTGAATAACAAGGAGAAAGTATTACGTATGTCTTTGTAAACAACTTAGTCAAGCTTTTGCTTACCAAGAACAGATACAAAACGGCTTGAGTTCTGACGTAAGTTCCAGTGGCACGTTTCTTAAAAGTAAACAAAAGCTTGGCCATGAATTTTAATAACAAGACACAGGATAATACAATGGGTGCTTCAGTATACACTAGAAAAATATATCGCTTTCACATCAGTAATTGTTATCCATTCGTATGTGTCCTGTATAATGAATCACAAACTGGCTATAAACAACAGTTCTGGATTTAGCTTGTGGATTCATTGCATTGACAACTATCATTATTTTAGAATGAGTAGTTCTGACTTCAATTTTCAGTTGCTAATAGTATATACTTATTTTTATTTTATTTTTAATTTATTGGAATAGAGTACACCAGCATGCCTAATTACAGATGTTACCTTAACTATACAGGGTGTTAGAAAGTTTGTCACAATATTTTGGGAATAGATTCCTCACATCAAAATAAGGAAAAAAAAAACTTCATATGGATCTGTGGTCCAAAGTGCATAGTTTCGTAGTTATAGGATGCCGAAAACGTTAAAAAAAAAAAAAAAAAAAACTTTAAAGGACCATAGTTCCACTACTATAGGAATGGTCATAGTCGGGTGAAGACATCACTGAGGAACTGGTATGTGAACTATCCAAATATCCATGTTTAAGAATGCTTCAGTACTTGCACAACCATTTTTAGAGAGACTATTTGGAAGTACTTGATCACTCTCCACCTACTTCTCTAAAAATTGGTGTGCAAGTACTGAAGCATTCTTAGACATGGATATTTGGATAGTTCACATACCAGTTCGTCAGTGATGTCTTCACCCGACTATGAGAGGTCCCATAGTAATGAAGCTATGAAACTAAAGTTGACTTGTTTCACGTTTTCGACACCCTGTAACTCCGATAATATTCACTTTTGAGCACATGTCGATATGAACTTTTTTTTGTGTGTGTGTGTGTGTGTGTGTGTGTGAGGAATCTGTACCCAAAATATTGTGATACTTTTGTAACACCCTGTATACATACCTATAACTTTATTTCGAACCTTCGTAAAACCGAGAGTTTATTACTCGTCCTGTTGAAGCTATTGTATGTTGTACTCATCCTCTTCATTGAAGGGCTACTTCACATATTTGTAGAGAGATGTATGTTTTTTAAATCCTTTACTATTATATATAATACTTAGAATAAACTTGGAAGTCCTATTTACTTTATTTGTTATGCTGTCAGGGTTGTTTTCTCGGTGTTTCGTTTACATGTTCTGAAACGTTCCTTCTCAGTTCAGAATATAAATACATCTGAAAATTCTGTTTACAGAGAAGCTACTGCCATGTCTATGTTTTGACTTCTCATGGGTTGTTATTAAGTTAGTATTTCAAGATCTAACAATAAAAAATCGATGGAACTAACTAACTATTGGCTGCCACTAATACCAACTATCTCAAGTCAAATTTGTTCATTGTTTTGTCTTCTAGGCTATCATTATTGGCAGATCACTTGCTTCAAATTGAGAATCTTCAATGTAGCATTGTCCTCAGCTAATCTAATCGGCTTCACATGGAAATTTTGTTTTAATATCATCCATCTATTGTAGCCTCATTCGTCTTTCCCTCGTTTTCTGCCAACATATCTTCTAGCACGTTACTTATGAAACAATTCCCTCACAGCTAGTTTTTCTTACTCTTTTCAATTATATATAAAAGTGTTCTTCCCTCCTATTATTTTCTAACACTTTGTGCTTCGTTTCCCATTTCTCTCAGCTAATTCTTTCAGTTCTTCTCCATACCCACATTTCGAAAGGCTCTAGTGTTTCTTTTTTTTTAAATTACTTTTGCGTAATGTCCATGTTTGTGCCACATAGAGTACAATATTCCACAGGAGACAAGCACCCACAAAATAGACCTTTCTCTTTCCTAATGCTTTTTTCACCATTCCTGTTCTTACTTTATTTCACGTTTGCACTTCATGTCACTATTACTACTACCCAAGTATTGAGAACTACGAGTTCTACTTTTTTCCCTTCTATATTTGCTGCCGAGCAATTTCTTCAATGTCACTGATATAAGAATTTCTTACTAAAAGTATGGTAGTCGAAACGCTTTGTGTGTTATTTTAGCAACTTCATGGTCAGAGAACAATTGAATAATATGAGTGTTATATAGAAAGTTACGATCATAAAATACATTTATCTTAACTGATTGTAAGAACAATGGATACAAAGTGCAAGGTCAGTCCATCGGGAAGATAGTTTTTGCACATTGGCTGTTCAACTCAAATATTCGTAGGAGAAATTTGATGAATTTAAAAGAATTCTGGCTGGAAAACAATGAAGTAACTTCATTACTGAGACTGTTCGGGCCATATAGTCCAGTAATTTCAAAGAGGGCTTCAAACGAAGTTAGAAGCAACAACTTATTGTTCTGTAAGGATATCTAGTCGTAAAATGCACGAAAACGCAGTTACTTTGGCGTTTTTTCTTTTAATATAAAAGTATAGAACGTCATGTGTAAGAACTCGTAAAGGTGAAACAATTGGATTCGATGTACCCAGTTGATAAGGAAAGGTAGTGTTTCAAGTAGTAACAAAGGTTTTGTTGATTTTTAATAAACAGACATTCTTTTGAGTTCATTATATATATATATATATATATATATATATATATATATATATATATATATATATATATAAAATATGGGTACCGTTAGTATGAAAGAAAATGTGTGGAGCACATAAATAAATCACGATTTATTTATGTGCTCATGAGACGAGACAGCCTAAAACTCTTTTCTCATAGAGGGGTCGCAGTGGCTCAGTGGTAGAGCTTTCAGCACTGGTGCATGGGGTTCTTGGTTCGATCCTAGCTTGCACCAAGCGTACTTTGGGGTGGACAAACACCGTGTGCGTCGTTTTCCCGGGGTTCTCCAGTTTCCTCCCACTTTCTTCGTTCCACCATTTCCTTCATTTCTCATCATTAGCCAGCACAAACGTGGGACGTAAAACTTCATTTCATTTTTCTTTTGTCGTAGAGAAACAGAAAACCCAATGCTCTCTTTCAGAAGATTTAATAAACCTTATCCTTAAGAATAATTATTGATGGAATTCGCTAGCAACTTGAAACACTGATTCAATCCGTACAAGAGATGAAAATACGAGGAATACATGGCCAAAGATATTAAATAAACTGTATAATGAATGATTCAGGGCAAGTATCGGAATAGCTTGCGGGGTCGGCATTTTCTCTGACCATAATCTTGTGTCCAAGGTGGATTTTCAACTAATAAGTGTAGTTAGAAGAAGAATAGGTAACAAGAAGTTGAATATTGAAAAGTTGAAAAAATTGAGAAAAATATAGGTGCAGGTAGTAAAAGACGGTGCGATTAAGTTAAACTTTGCACACAGCAGGCTGCAGAATAAGTAATAGGTTACCGCGAACACAAAAACTTCTAAGAAAGTATGGATTACAAAAGAGAGGTTGCAGAAAATAAGGGAAAGAAAGGCGTGGGAAAAGATTAATACAGAGAGGGGCAGAAAATGTATAGGAAGTTAAGCAAGGAGTTACGAAGGGAAATAACGGACCAAGGGAAGATTTTTACAAAAATAAATGTGAGGACGTAGAAAAATTAGAGATATTTGGGAAATATAGGAAAATGTGCAAGGAGGTGAAGTTTTGGAATTCCAGAGGAAGCAAGGGAGTATTACGATGTAAGTAGAAAATAAGAATGGGAAGGTAGTCAGCGAGGGAAGTGGAGTCTTAGGAAGATGGGAAGAACATGCAGAGGACTTACATGAGTGTGGAAATAAACCACATGGTCTACGTGTTGAAGTAAAGCGAATGAAGTAGGCGAGGATGATAAAGGATTTACTCCTCTTCGGATGAGTATGGAAAAGCTCTCTCCGAAATTAGAAATGGCAACAGCGATAGAGAAACGAGTTCATGAAATATATGAAACATGAGAATATCCAGAGATTCCTGAAGAGGATCATGATACCGCTGGCTAAGAAATCGAACCCAGAGAGACATGAGAACTCTAGAACTATTACTCCGATATCACATGCAGCAAGAATTATGCTTTGAATACTCAACAGAAGGTTGTATGAAAGAACATATTAAGAAGTTGAGGAAGAAAAATTTCGGGTTTAGGAGAGGTAAGAGGACAAGAGATAGAACTGGCTTATTACGGGTTGGAATGAAAAAATCGAAGATTATAAGAAACTTATATATGAACCAACAAGTAAGTGTTAGAATAGAAGAACTGACAGAAGAGAGTGCAGGTTAAAAAGGGAGTTCGACAGACATGTCTCTCGTCAATGTTATTTAATATTTATCTATAAGATAAGATACAGTATAAAAGAGCGTACATGATGAAGATGGTATTTCGGTGGGAGGTAGAGTGGCGGTTAGGTGTATACGTTTTGCGGATGTTATGGCGCTTGTTTCACAATCTGAAAGGAAAAACCAATAAGATGCTGGAAAATTTGAGGAAGGACTGTGAAGACTATAGGATGAAATAAATATTAGAAAGACAAAAGTCATGTTGATCGGAACGAAGGGATCGGTGTCAAATATGGAAGTAGGAGGGGAGAAAATAGAAGAGGCAACTAGGTTTTGATACCTAGGTAGTATTATTTGTGATGATATGAAATGTGAAAGTGAAATAAAAGCAAGGATAAGAAAGACGAAAGAATCCTTTAGGAGGAAGAAAAGTCTTAGTTTGTGGTTCCTTGAATAAGTTGAGGAAAAGATTCATAAAATACTTCGTGTGGAATATTTTACTGTGTGGGGCAGTAACATGGGTATTACACAGAAGAGCTGAAAAAAGGCTGGAAACTTTCGAAGTGTGAGTATGGAGAAGAATGGTATTACCTGAGTGCAACGAGAAATGAATAAGAAAAGAACAATTTTAGATTAATTGAGAAGAGGAGGATAAACTGGTTTGAGGGGCATGCTAGAAGGTATGGTGACAGGAAATAGAGGGATGGGGCGTAGGAGGTTACAATTGATGGACGGTATCAAAACAAAAATCATATGCGAAGATGAGGAGATTAGTTGAAGGCCGTGGATCGTGTAAGCTTTTCAGTTGTGGCAAGTGCACTGCCAATAACGGCAGGATCTTACGATGATGATGATATGTAAGAATTCCCATTATACTCATGGCTAATCACTTGGCTTTAGCGTGTGATCGTGGGTTCAAAACCTGTTTAGAGTACAATGCCTTAGATAAGTCTCCATTTACTATTACAGTTTCGTCCTTCATAAATTCGGCATTGTATACGGTTGTAAATCAAACTACAGCAATGCAAGTTCGCTTGTATAGCTTCGCGGTAGTGCCTGATGATCTAGTTTCTTATATAAGAAGGATAGTAATTGATGTATGCGAAAGTTAACAGCGATTTCAATCTCTCCTTACACATGTAAATGAGTTATCTCTAATCCATTCTTAGATTTCAGTCTCTTTTTAGTTCGTGCTTCTGAGCCTGAGGTATCTCTGATCCATTCTTAGAGATTTTTAATCTCTCTAGTTCGTGCATTTGAGATATCTCAATCTACTTAGAGATTTTATTTAGTCTCTTTAGTTCGTGCATCTGCGATATCTCTTATCCAATTTTTATATTTCAATCTCTCTATAGTTCGTGCATCTAACGTATCTCTAATCCATTCGTAGGTTTCAGTCTCTTTAGTTTGTGCATCTGAGCCATCTATAATCAGTTCTTAGATTTTAGTCTCTATAGTTCGAAGATATGAGATACTATTCATTCCGAATTTTCAGTCTCTCTCGTTTCAGCAGTTCCCTGATTTCCAGTTTTACGTAGGCTCAAACTACAGGAAAAGAACCTTGCAACCTTACTAGGATTCATGAAATTGTACCCTGCCCCTCAGATTTCATGAAGAGATTCTCCAATGATCTTATTTATTATTAATTTTGTATACGAGACGAGACATTTCTCGTCTTCTCGTCTCGAAAGCAACCCGAGAGTCGGAACGAGGAGTACATTCTTAAATTCGAGTCGAGGCAAGAAATATGGCAATCCAAACAAATACGAACAAAAATCAAGCCTTTTTTTCTTTTATCCCTGTCCTACAAACTCCAATCTTATCTACAGCCTTGATTGCAATGATAATAATTATTATTAAAAAATGTCAAGGTTCTTTACGTAATAGTTTTGGAGATCTGGTGATGAGTCGGTCAATGGATTTACTCTTTCATAAATATATATTAAATTTTCTTTTTGAAAAATTTACTGATGTCTATTATCTACAGTTTTAGTAAACTTTCTTTAAATTTTTAGTGGCATTGATAACTATCCCTGTATTCCTCTAATTAATCTCATTTCATACTAGTTACAATCCCAATTATAAATTGATTTTCGTTCTCTTTTTTCCTAAATAAATAGGAATACTGGTAATCCTTTTTGGAAAGTAGGAAAAAATAGCTTTCTTCTTTCTTTCTTTCTTTCTTTCTTTGTTTGAATGATGCATGTACAGAAGGAAGACATGAAACTTCAGAATCAATAGAGTGGAAGAGGTAAAGCGAAAATCAATAAGGCTCAATACAGACGTGAAATATTTCTTCATACATTGGCATCGTTTCTCAGAGATACGGATAGATGTATATTTTGTTTATTTACGAGCTGCAATCGTTTGGGAATCCTTCTTACACAACGACCGAAAGTGACAGGAGATACAGATGGAAATCCATGTATACCCTAATTCCCATTTTATAGAAGAATTCAGCTTCTCCCTTGTACGTTGGTATTGGGTGTAGGTTCATTTCTCTTTCCCTGTCTACCTAGTTTTCTTCCCTGACGCAACTTTGAATGTTCATAAAATTTTCCTTTTTCTGCAATTGGTATGGTGGTCACGAAGATACTGTTTTCCTACACGTGAGTGTTTATTAACCTGTGGGTCGCAGCTGCACAGTTCCTTCTTGATTTACCGATTTATTATTATTTTTTTAAGGAAGAAAACTAAATAAATTTCAGATATAGTCTACAAGGCCAATTTCTATTGCAATAAATGACAATTATCAATTACAATGACAATGGAAAATTGAGCCGATCAGGATCCATACCCAGAACTCCCGGATTAGGATTGCGAAGAAAAGTCTCTTCACTAGTTGAGTAATATTGTAAGATTTTAAGTTCGCAGAATAGTTCGAGTTCACATTTTCTGTTTCTAAAGCTGAAGACCGCGGAGCATTGAAGCTTTTCAGTTGCGGCAAGTGAACTGCTAATAATGACAGAATACCTATCATCATCATCATCATCATTATTATTATTATTATTATTATTATTATTATTATTATTATTATTATTATTATTATTATTATTATTATTATTATAAAATAATAAAAAGAACTACAGAGGAAAAAATAGTTGGTGTCATTGAGTAAATAGTTACGAACTAATCAAACGTTTCGGGTGAAGTACTGTATTATATAGTACAGAAAATTGGATATTACTTAAAAAAAACTGACTGACGATATTTAATTGTGGATATGGAGAAAACTAGAGAAAATCACGTTACACAACCAGTGTGGAAGTGTCAGGAAGAGTATGAGAGGAAATAGTATTGAAAACAGTTTCCAAGAAAGAGGAAAAGAAACTAGTTGGGTCAGTGCTTGAAAAAGAAATTTTATTCTGAGAAACGTGATGAAAAAAAAAAAAACGAGAAAAACGAAAAATGTAGTTGATGAATATTATTATTGCTGTTGATCGTTACAAGAAAGAAGAAAGTGTGGACTGTTATCTTTGGAAGCTTCTCAGTTGTTGCCAAATGACTTATCGGAGATAGAAAGGAAAATAATTCGTGATTGTAATGATGCTTGAAATATGTTCAGTTCTATTTTGGACACAAACCAGTAATTGAACTAGAAACCATCCACTTCAGAGACCGTCATTATAATAATCTCTTACTAGAATCCGTACAGAACTTTAAAATGTTAACTTTTATACTGTGTTTGATCACTTTAATACACTGTGAATTTTAAATGTCATTCCCATATTGTGACTTTATCTTTTCAATATTCGCTCTGCACACGATTTTACACACTATTATTTTTTTAAAAAAATACAGTTGACCGTGGATCGTGATTCAACAGAGTTAAGACAATTAAGTGCAAGTTAAGTTGTGTTAACTGCTTTTTTTATTTCTCTTCAGAACAGAAAGAAACACCGTTTTGACTGTTTTATCCATAATAACTCGTGCTACGGTTGTGAGTCACGCTTGTTTGTGCTAAGCGAATAACGGTAATCGACCTCTAACACTCTCGTGGGAGGATTTAACTCCCCACCCCACGTTTCTTCATGATCCTTCTTAAAAATGCTATGGAAAGCATTTCTCATCTTACGCTGAATTTCCCATTATATTCTGGATGTTACTTGAGCATATTAACATTTTTTTTTCTTCTCAAAATCCATGCATTATAGTTTAATTTCAAGGTTGTAATAAGAGATTGTTGACACCAAATTCGAATTTTAAATGCGTTCTTTTAATGTTGGGAAAATATTGTCCGTCTCACGTGGAGTTTAAAGGCTATAACAGACATTAAAGGCTATAAGAGACATAAAATTTAAGGAAAATTCAGAACAGAGAGCCATTGAACAATGCAATTTTGCTACATGGACTGGATCTTTGGGATCATAAGAGAAGAAGAAATACAAAAAGTCGGAGCTACTGTAAACAACACTTTCTAAAGGTGAATTCAGCTACGTAGAAGAGTGAAGTTGGTCATTGGTTGGGAATATGTGTCCATGTAACTTCACTGAATCATAGTTTAGGTTCTTTGTTTTTAAACCCTACCTTTGAGAATGTACTTGGCGAGGATTGAGTAACACGCATCTGTTGGCTAATATTCCTTTAGCCCTTTTAGGATTTCCACTTTTTGAGGTAAATTTTAGACTTTCAATCAAACAACTACTGCTTCCTTACAATTATCTAGGATCATGGTTCATACTTAAAAAAAAAAAAAAAAAAAAAAAAAAGCACCCTTTCCAACGGTACTACTCTCTTGTCCTTATTATACATCTTAAATGGGAAAATCGGGGAAAACTGAGTTTTTCGGGGGAAATAAAAATCAAAATTTTTTCGCTCCTCTGGCCCAGGCCTGGATTAACGTAGATTTTATTTTATTTTATTTATTTATTTATTTTTTTTTGAAAAATACATAGTTATGTACAAGAATGCGTGTGCAAAATTTCAATCTTACATCTTGTGAACAAATGGTGGAAACAATTTTAATATCTGAAGGTGACCCATTTTATATATATACTGCTTCGTTACTATTTGGCCTAGAGTCATGGTTCAAACGCCATTTTCTTCAGTGTAAACGCCCTTTCCAACGGCACCACTCACATATCCGTATCATACACCTGAACCGGAAAAATTCGGAAAAAATCGGAAATTTTTCTGCAAAATCACCCGGAACATTTCACCCTTCTGGCCCGGGCCTGGGTTCACCTAGGGATCTGAAAATCTCTTGAAAAGTACGTAGTTATGTACACACTGCGTGTGCAAAATTTCAATCTGCTATCTTGAAAACAAAGGGCAGACATTAAAAAAAAAAAAAAAAAAAAAAATCTGAAGGTGATCCATATATATATATAGGGTGTTAATGAACTATGCCGACAAACTGTAAGAGGTGATTCCTCACATCAAAATAAGAGAAAAAGTTCATATAGACCTATGGTGAAAAGTGCATAGTTTCAGAGCTAGGGCTGTCCAAAATCGCGAAATAGCCAAATTTCAGCTGGCCCTATTTCGAATTGCAGAAACTGTGAATGGTGGTCCTTATCAGCGTAAAAGAAGCCACGCATACACAATCCAAAAGTGCATACTTCATCAACTTCATCAATTTTCAGTAGGTGTACAGGGTATTCCCTGCAGGGTGTAATTCTCAGATATGCTCTCAATAGAGTTTTCAGATATACCTTGATTTCAAGGTGGTCCAAAGTAAGCAGGAGATAAGCCTTGTGACTGCTGTTTGTCAGTAAAACAATTAATTGCTTTTGCTAACGGTACACGGAACATTTTGATATGCAGTTTTGTCTGCGTCATGAACTTAACTTGGTTGGGAACAGAGAGGACAAAAATGCCCGTCTTAAGGACAAATTTTCTTCCAGTGTGTGTAATATTTTGAATCCTAATTCCATCCTCCGTATAATAATAGTGTTCGTTTGATCAACAGTGATGACAAAATAACTTAAGTAATTCAGTTAAAATGGCTCGATCTGCTAAAGAAAGACCTCTGAACAGGTCTGCGGAGGAATTTGTTTCTAGAGGGGTTCATTTTTTTTGGGGGGGCGGGGGTCAAAATTCAGTACGAGGATAAATTATATTAAAATTCATAAAATCAACCATAAAGTTAGTCTGAATTTACAGAAAAGTCGGGATTTCATGTATTCATTATTGAAATTATCTCTGGTTTATTAAAAACTAACTGAAATACACATTTTTCGCATGGGGGCTGTATTTGGAAGTCAACGCCTGTGGGAGTATCATCATTCATCTCAGCGACCGCGAAAACTATGGATTTTACACTAATATCGGTCATTTTGGATTATCTTTACGTGTGTCGATAACGTTCCCCCCCCACCCGCAGGTGACTCCGGCTTGCAGCCGAATGGGGTAAATTTGGAAGTTAATGCGATCGGAGTTTCATCATTGATCTCAGCGACCGCGAAAGCTATGAATTTGACACTAATATCGGCCATTTTCTATTACTTTTACATGTCCCGGTAAACGCCTCCCTTGAGACCCCCAGACTCGATAATTAAAATAATAATAATAATAATAATAATAATAATAATAATAATAATAATAATAATAATAATAATAATCATAAACCGCTTCGTCTTGGTCTGTGGCCTGGTTCAAGGTACCCGTGACCAAAATTTGGTAACTATCGGTCCACTTGTCTGATCCCCAGGCTGCAGACAGACAGACAAACTCTTTATTTTATTTATATTAGATTGCGATGTCCATATAAAAAATTGTTCAGAACAAGAGTACGCGTATTGTACGTCTGGGCTTAATACGGAAAAAGTAGTAAACTCGTGTAATATTCGATCGCAGAATTCTTTCAAATTCCAGATAAGCATTTACGGTTCAGTTAACGATAAAAAAAAAAAAAAAAAAAAAGTGTAGCCTTTCTCTCGTATAAGCAATGACTTGGATTGTTGTGTTTAGGAACATAATCGATAACTTCTGGTTAGGCAGGCCTTGTCAACTGATTTATATCATTTCATGCATATGAATTGACAATTTGATTGCATGATATAATTCTTTTTTGTGCCCTGTCTATAGATGTATGTGTTTGACAGATTTGATATGATCAGCAATTTACTGACTAGCATATATTTTTCGTGTCTCTGAACATCATGTTAAGTAATAAGTACTAAACGTAGTAAATAGTATTTGTCTCTTTGTAAAAATATAATCTTAAGGGTCTTCACTACAGCGAAATTAAACTACCACTAATTTTAGAGTTTTTCTGTAGTATCTTCAAAACAAATAAAAATATTCGGAAAGCAAAAACGTAGTGAACTAAACAATACGATTTTGCATGTGTTACCTTTACCACAATTTACCTATCTGTTTTTGATATGCCGCTATTTACAGAACCCGCAAAAAATGTTAAATCTATCTACAGTTCCAAATCGAAAGCAGATAGATGAGTTGTGATAACGGTATCACATGCAAAATCGTATTGTCTAGTTCACTACGTTTCTGCTTTTCGAATATTTTGT
Source organism: Thermobia domestica (assembly GCF_964235325.1). Classification (NCBI taxonomy): domain Eukaryota; kingdom Metazoa; phylum Arthropoda; class Insecta; order Zygentoma; family Lepismatidae; genus Thermobia; species Thermobia domestica. Next base: position 297,076,788 of record NC_137457.1, on the reverse strand, counting down.
TTTTGTTTTGAAGATACTACAGAAAAACTCTAAAATTAGCGGTAGTTTAATTTCACTGTAGTAAAGACTCTTAAGCTAGATTATGTATTTTATCTACATTGAAAACATCATCATAATTGATTGACGGTAAAGTTCCTTAACGATATTCAGTTCCTTGAAAAAACACTTTTTTGTTCACTACTTATTTATAGGATCACACAGTGTGCCTTAGAAGATCATACTCTCATAGTACGTCCCTTACTACACATGATAACTCCTAAATGAAACCATTTAAAAAATATATTAATTTTTGCAATAGATAGCTAGGCCGAGTTCATTAGCGGAGTCAGTCCTTAAGATCTTCATGCTGATGTTGCCTAGCTTCTATGCAACTGGTACAACAGCAAAGCATTGTTGGTTGCTTATAATTAAAGGATATTTAGACTTTTTGTTGCAAAAATTCATTAGCCTTTAGTTTCGTGTGATTATCTGTGTACAATTTATTTTTAATCTATACTATTATTTAAAAGAATAGAAGTAACACACACATTATCGTCATGCAGTACTCCTCTGCCGTGTCGCGTCAAAACGCTGTAACTTGAGTTACATTGTTTTGTCGCTATAAGCATTTTTGAATTGGCGCCACCGATATTTATGTTCACCAGGCCCAGCATTGAGCTGTCAAATACTTTTGAAAATATACCAAAGAGAATTTCGATGTAAGTAGGAAATTAGCCGGTCTGTGGTGACTTTACGGCTCTTTTTCTCAAAAGTGCTCCGCCAAAGTTACAGCGTTTTGTCGCGACAGGGCAGTCTTATAGGTAGAAACATCAGTTTTGGGACAGAATACTCTTTTTGTCACGGAAACAAGAGATGATTATAATATTTTTTGAAACGCGTATCCCAAGAGGGAGGGAATTAGTTAACGTTCTGCCAAGAATTGAGTATCTCATGTATCCCTGAAGTTAGAGAAGAAACTGGCCATATACGTAAAGCCTGGTTACCACATTACAAGAATCTTGTAGCTGTTATTAAAAAATCTTGCAACCCGATCTTTCTATTTTCTTTTTACACATCACAACTTTCTGAAAGCAAGAAAGATATATCCGCCCCTGCAGCACTGCACTTTAGTGGACAAATAGTGAACCTCCTCATTAAAAACATGTATTTTGGCGCGCTTCCCGTCCCCTTCCAAAATAATCCGTCGTTTCGGAAGCTGCAAAACTTTTTATTATTATTATTATTATTATTATTATTTCAGCAAGAGGGTGGTAGCAGGTAGCAAGCAAGACGATCCAGAAAGTTGCACATAGTTTGATTCCTTGCAAGATGAAAAAAATATAATGTTGTATATCTCTTTCAAGACTATGTTTAACGGAGAAATATTGTAGGGTTGCAAGATTTTTTTTTTTTTTTTTTTTTTTTGACAGCTACAAGATTCTTGTAAAGTGACAACCTAGCTTATAAGAGGGTTGCCACGTTAGAAGAACTTGTAGCTGTCATTTAAAATAAAATAAAATAAAATAAAAATAAAAATAAATAAATAATAAATCTTGAAACCCTACCATATTCCACCATGTACACAGTCTTGAAAGGGTCATAAAACATTTTTTCCATCTTACAAGGAGTTGAATAGTGTGCAACTTTCTGGGACGTCTTGCTTGCTACCTGCTATCGCCCTCCCGCTGACATAAAAGGAAAAAACAGTTTTGCCGCTTCCAAAACAACGGATTCTTTTGGACAGTAAGGGGGAGTGCACCAAAATACGTTTTTAATGAGGAGGTTCACTGTTTGTCCACTAGAGTGCAGTGCTGCATAGGTGGAAGTACCTTTCTTGCTTTCAAAAAGTTGTAATATGTACACAGTAAATAAAAAGATTGGGTTTCAAGATTTTTTTTTTTTTAATGACAGCTACAAGTTCTTGTAAAGTAACAAGGCCTCTTAAGACTCTTTATTAAATACATGTTTAAGCGTTTTCGAAAGTAAGGGAGGGGGTCATTTGTGTAGTACTCAAGTTTTCCTTTCTGTATTCAGAAAGTGCCCAGTGGGGGCTCGTTTTAGTTGGAGATGTAACATTCGGAATATGTACTCTGTGTTAAAAATAACAAAATACGTATTTGAGCATTTTCAGCAATTTTGCTCGTAAAAGAAGGGCGTGTCATTTCTATAATACTTACTGTACCTCTACTGTGTGAGGTTCCTGGTTCAATCCCCAGCAAGTAAGTTTGTGGTGGACAACATAGTGTCCGTGGGTTTTCTCGTGGTACTCCTGTTTCCTCTCACATTCTCATTCCACCAGTTTTATCGTCATTAAGTCTAGTGTGGTTGGCTTCATATTTAGCTGAAACGAATTGCGCCCCTTTTGATTTTGCTGAGGTGTGCTTCCTTAGCCTAAAAAAGTATTTGTTAGACGTTAAACTGAAAGATTTAATTTCATTGCACTTTAAAAATTTCATTACACTTTAAACCTCAAGTCTTCCAATTATGAAAGGAAACCTTCAAGTTCGTGTACATTTTTTTCGTTGTTCTGTAAGACGCAAAGCGATTTTATCGTAAACATTGAAGTTGTGTGCTAAAGATTGTCCTTTGCTACACTGTGGAAATGGTGTCGTCGAAGAGTCTTCAGCAGCGAAGAGACAAAGTGTAGAAAATAACACCAGACACGAAGACGCTCGCTTAGGATGCCAGAAACACCTCTCACCACAACATTCCGCAACAGACCATATTGCAAAAGCGATGTTAGGGTTAAAATTAATGACCTGCTTTGACTTGTCAAAACATCATATCAGCTTTAAACATCTGGCACCTACCTACCTATATGTCAAGAGATGCACCCTGAAGGTGAAAAAAAAAAAAAAAAAACGCCACATTTAACAGGCACTAGTAGACCAGCACGTGCTTATAGAGGCAGTAATGGGAAAACACAATAGGAAGCTTGTATAGTATCCAAACAACGTGAACGTACCGGCATCATCCAAATTATGCTCCATTATAATTAGACTACATGTATCAGAACGTAAAATTACCTTATTTCCTGGCAGAAGATAAACCAGCACCTGGCCATTTAAATCAAAGATGTTTCTCTTCTTCATGCATAATAATGTTCTAGTGGTTGTAAATTCGTTCAACACAGGCTGCTTTTATCCTCATAAGAAGCTACCTTTGATCTGCTTCTAATGATTCATCATGCACAGATGCGTCGTCATCGCACAAACAAAAGCGATCTATGCAGATTTTTTTCGTGGAGCAGGATGACGACCTGTGTGTTTCTACCGAAAAGTAAAGATCTTTATCCAGCGTAATTACATAGCTGTTGAGGTGTGCTTCTTTCACTCGTTGCTAACATCACGAAGGGAGGAGGGATCAGATGCACGAACAAATCCAGGCAGAACCTTCGATAACAGCCCCAATATTATAGAAATATTGATGGCGCCGTCCCGAAACCCTTTTTACGTAGTAACTGAACACGAAACATTGAAAAGTTTTTCTTTTTTTTTTTCCTCGCAGGGAAAAGTATGATGACCTACCAACCTTTGTCATGTTTTTTTTTTTTTTTTTTTTTTTTTTTTTTTTTTTTTTTTTTTGCTCAAAGGTCAATTGAATTATTGAAGAACTGAGCCGATATCTTGTTTTCAATAATAATAATAATAATAATTACAAAATCATTTCAGTCTGAGTAATTGTTAATTCCTAATAGTTAAACAGCTTATAGTGGTGGATCTAAAAGATAAAAACTTGGGGGCGGGGGTACAGCGAGAACCCAGAATATGAGGTACCGTATATCATGAGTTTACTCAAAATTATCAACGAACTTAAAAAGTTAGTTACTGAATTCTCTGTCTCTGTGTGTCTGTGTTCGTCTGTCTGTTATTTACGATTTTTTCAATTTTGAACCCAGCATTGGATAGAGCATCAAAAACTATCAGAGAAACTGATTAAATTTTTCACGTCACTCTTACCGTTCTCGAGATATTGAAAAAAAAAAAAAAGCCGATTTTCAGAGATTTAAGGAACCATATCTCGGGAACCGTAAGTCATACAGAGATCATATTGGTGTTGACAGGCATCCAAAAGGATGGTAAATATTTTGGTATCAAATAGTAACCGGTGGCCACTGTCCAACTGGCCATTGGTTTGGCCAATGGCCAGAATTAATATCGGTACCAGAATGTTTACCATCCTCTTAGATATTGATTAACACCAATATAATCTCTCTATGACTTACCGTTCCCGTGATATTGGCCGAAAAAATTCTAATTTCTAGATATTTGAGGAGCCGTAGCTCGGGAACCATAAGTTGTAGAGAGATGATATTGATGTTGATCAATATCTAAGAAGATGGTAAATATTTTGATACCAAATAGTAACCGGTTGCAACTGTCCAACTGGTCACTGGTTTGGCCAGTGGCCATCAATTAATATTGGTACAAAAATGTTTAACGTTCTATTAGAGATTGATTAACACCAATATAATCTCTCTATGACTTGACGTTCCCGTGATATTGGCCAAAAGATAGTTCCGATTTCGGGAGATTTAAGGAGCTAAATCTGGAGAAACCTTAAGTCACACAGAAATCATATTGGTGTTGATCAATACCTAAGAGGATGGTGAACATTCTGGTACCAAATTGTAACCGGTGGCCACTGATTAACTGTCTACTGGCCAACTGGCCACGGTTCCCCAGATATTGGCCAAAAAGTACTAATTTCTAGATATTTAAGCAGCCATATCTCGAGAACTGTAAGTCATAGAGAGATGATATTTTGCTATTTTTTGCGAGAAAGAGAAGATGATGCGGATAAAAAGATTTACTTTCACATCTAGGAACAATGACAGTTGTCCTTCCCGCTCTATCTCTCCATTCTTTTTAAGTTCGTTCTGGCAATGCTCGTGGAGCATTCTCAGCTGGTTTTAATTTGAAATCCGTTTAAGTACTTCGTTAACAGGAACAAGAAGTAAAAATTGAATCATTCCTTTCACCAGTTACAGGTAGGCATGAAGTGTGAATTGGCAATTAATAAATTGTAGTCATTTGCAAGTACGGTATGCAAACAGATTGGTCACAAGACATTGCACTTTATATGACAAAAATTTGTAATTAATATTCAAGTTAGAAATTTTGGAGAAAATAAATGTTAAATAAAAATATACAATTTACCACTGTCAATGTTATCCTAGAAGTATCCAATAAAGAATAAAAGGCAATACTTAATATAAACTTTCAAAATACATAAATAATAGCTCGAATTACTTTTGTTAATAAAAAAGAAAAAAAGAAAAGGAGCCGCCTAGACTCCCCGGCTCCGTCCTAAATTATCCACTAAAACAGTCGCTTCTCAGCTACTTTGGCTCCTTGACTAATTGTTGGCTTTATTTGAAAACAAATAGTGATAATGGTGATATAAATAATTTGTTTTTATTATTAAGATTTGGCTTGGCTGTATGAAATATAAAATAAAGTTGTAATTACTGTCATTACTAGAGAAGAAAAGGTGTATTATCGTTGATTTTACGTCTCTGTACAAAATATCAGGTCTCTAGTTAGTATAAAAGTGCGTAAAACAGAAAATTGCAAGAATTAGACCTAACAAACAGAAATGTAGTCTATAAAAACATTCTGAAAATGAGTTCGATCGATAAAATAACGCTAAGAAAGTCGAACGAAAGTTTTCTTGTTTTTAGTCCTTGGTGTAGTAGATTGGTAGTGGTACTAATTTTCAACGTTATCCCTTTTTAAAAATTGATATACATTTAATGATAATACACAAGAAGCTGTATCTTCAAGGACGAAACTTTTTTTTTTTTTTTTGTTAAATGTGCAATTACAATCATAAGCAACGTAATTTGCTTTAAAGCAGATATTATTTAAGTAATTCATTCTTATATTATTAATAACATTTTGGTAACATCTTCGCTTCTACCGGCAAGATCATAATTTATAATTAATTTTTGATCAGATTCCGCTACTCCTTGGCTTCTCTCCAACAGCTTTACAATGCTGGTCCGTACTTAAAAAGGTGTATCAATAAATAAGGTGACATTGTCTCTGAAACGCAGAGTTTTTGGGTGAAGCTAGTGAATGTTTTTGTATGCTGCAGATACCAAGCAGGGTAATTACAGCCTTCTGGTCTACCAGTCTGGTACCTAAACCTTTTATAAGAAGGCGTATCGCCTTCAACATTATTCCAAGGAGGAGACGCGCGGTGTTGTTCGTTTTTGTTGGCCGAGGGACAAATCATCTGACATTCATCGAGAATTGGTAGAGGTCTATGGAGAGGATATTATGTTGCAGAAACAAGTGTATGTGCGGTGCAACGCATTAGCAAGTAGTAGGAATACTGTGACAGATGATGATAGAAATGGCAGATCAGCAAGTCTATCACCAACAGGAATATATGTGACATCGATGCGATGATTTGTGAAGACTGAAGAGTGAGGTTGCATGCCAGGGTTGGCTGGTTTAAACCAAGGTGGTTTAAACCAGCTGGTTTTTTCAAAAAAACCAACTGGTTTAAACCAAAAAACAAAAAATGTTCGTAAAAGTGTAAGTGTTTGTAAAATCTTGATGAACACACATTTGTGGGTTATCACGTTTCACTCCCGTATATTATTCGTATTATATTTAGACCTAAATTCTCCATTCATTACTCAAAAAGATTATACTACAAAAGCAACTTTTTTTTTTATAAGTTTATAAATGTTTATTTTGTGATTTTTTTTGTAGTTATTATTGTTATGTAATTGCAATCGAAGAAAAATTCTAAATATTGTTTCGTTTCAATGTTTACTATTGATAAAATACATCGAAAATGCCGTACTTTTTGTGTGTGTGTGTGGGGGGGGGAAGGGTCATACAGACCTCACGAGAGGCCTTTAGTGAAATAAGTATCTTTGGTATCTATTTATGTATAAATGAGTCTGAGCCAAAGTGGACTCAAATAATTCGTATCTTTATTCACTTTTCTTATTGATATGCAGATTAAGTCGGTGTATTTCTTTAATTTGGACCAACAAAAGTCGTTGTTAACTAACTTGAACTAAATTAGTTCTTCTGTACTCCGTAGTACTTTGAAATTGTTCATATGTAATTCTGTGTAATGGTTTCACTTGTGCAACTGTTTATCTTTTTGTCCTTCTGAAATGACTCTTGACAGTTATATTAAGAAGCATGTAAAGATCAGTACAACGATTTTTATCAGGATTCCTTCGTGAGTGAGTCGGCAGACGTATCGCATTTGTGGCCAATTAGTCCTGGTTCCGAGTTCAAATGGAGGACAATTTCTCTCGGATGTAACTCGAGAAGCGGTTTTTATTCCGCTTTAAGCTTATGTGACTACTTCCAGCATAACTCGGTTGTTGCATAATAACATCAAGGCGAAACAAACTTATTTCTGTCCATATATGGTATGAATATATAGAGCAAATTATTTAAACCATAAAAACCTGGTTTAAACCAAAAAAACCTGGTTTAAACCAAAAAAACCGGTTTATTTGGTTTTTTTTTAAATAAAAACCATGGTTTTTGCCAACCCTGTTGCATGCCATTGTTAATAGATTCCGAATCTTAAATGGTTCAGTGAGGAGTATTGTCCATGAGCAACGTGGCTTCAGGAAAATGTACACTCTGGGTTCCAGAACATCTGAGGACCATAAACACCTTTGAATGGTAATTTCTCTGACCCATCTCACGCGATATGCCCACGGAGGAAATGCGTTATTTCATTGCATCATAACGGACGATGAAACCTCTATACCTATATGGATACCTGAATCAAAGCGCCAGATGATGACATGGAAACATTCATCATCATCGCCGTGCAAGAAATTAAAGAATACACATCTGTCAGGATAACAATGGCTACTGGTATTGGGACCGTCAGGATGTTATTCATGTGAATTTGTGGCAAAGGGTACGAGAATTACTGCGAACACGTACTGCCAAGCCATGAATAGACTGAAAGCATCCATACGTCAGAACCAAAAGGGGCAGAGGGGTGTTGTTACTGTATGATAATGTACGACCACATGAAACCCAAAGGGCTCGTACAAACATCATAAGTTTCAACTGGGAAATTTTGACCATCTTCCGTATAACTCTAATTTACCCTTTTCCGACTGCATTAATTATGAGCTTCTGATTAGTATTCGTGAAATGAGCAAAAAAGAAAATTAGTTCACGCAGAATATACATGGCACTTTAATTTTTATTTTACTTGTTAATTTACCTTTGTTTTTATTCATTAATTTATATCTTCCTAATTAGTAACTTTCGTTAGGAAAAGCGGACGTTTCGTTGTATAGATTGGGATTTTTACATTGAATTTTTTAGCCTCGTATCTATACGGTTCTACACCGAAACGGTCGCATCTCCTAATAATCTTATACAAGGTCTGATCAAAAAGTACGGTGAATGTGGTTGCACAGTGCCATCTATCGATGTTGTATCCATTTCAGCTAGTAAGCTTCGTAGCCTAAACCATTTGTAGATTCAGTGTCGAGTTTGAAATGTTAGTTGGCTTCCAGAGGCAAAACAGTGAGGACGTGTTTAGAATGTCTGTCGCACTCCAACATTAAGTTTTGTTCTAAGCTACAAAAAGTGCCAGAGAAGCTCACGAAATGACAAAATCAATGTATGGCGATGAAGCAGTGGTATTGAAGACTTTTTACAAGTGATATGAGCGATTCAAAAGCGGCAAGAAGTCGGTTGAAAACGAACAACTATCGAGACGTGATTCGACCTCAAAAGCAGATGAAAACGCAAACAGTGGTTTAAAACCATTCGAGAGCTTTCTGAAGAACTAAAAATCTCTTATGGATATGCGAAAAGCATTTTAACCTCCGATTAAATTGGCAAATGGCTTCGTTCTTCAGCACGAAAACGCGCCGTTCTACATCTTGCTTCTGACCCGGGAGTTTTTCGCAATATATATATATATATATATATATATATATATATATATATATATATATATATATATATATTCCTGTCTGTTCACATTCGCTGTGCTCTCCAGATATAGCACCATGCGACTTCCGGCTTATCCCAAAAATTAAAACCATGCTGAATGGAAAACGTTTTGACACCATTCCTGACATTGATAGGACCAGACGGATCAGCTGAACGCCCTCCCATAAGAAGCCTTCCAGAAATGTTTCCAGTCGTAGATTCAACGTTGGGATAAGTGCATAGCTAGTTAAGGACAGTACTTTGAAGGAGATTAAATCAAATTCCATGTGAGCTTTTGTTTCTAATAAAATTGTTCACCGTATTTTTTGATTACACCTCGTACAATATTTTTTTAAGTAAACGCCATACTTTTCTTTAGCTCCAAAGAAATTCATTTTTTATCGATTTTACCCAAGAACTCTGCACCAGAATGTGCACTCACTCATGTATTTGGTCAAGCTCAATGTCAGTTATCGACTGATACATTCCTCATCTTCCAACCAGGGGCGGATGAGGACCGATCCACCTCCCCTGGATCCGCCCATGCTTCCAACAGTATCAAGCAAAAATTAAAGATTAAGAGATTATCATAATTTAGGGATTGGAATCTTGTTAATGTCATAATGAATACCTTGGTGAGGATCTACTTTGTCAGTTTCACCTCAATGGTTCTCCTACATCAATTTTTAGTTTTACAGCAAAAGCTTTTTTCTCGAATTTCATTCCCGAAAATACGCTTAGAATGCACTCTCAACTATATAATTTTTTTCAGCTTATTACTTGTCAGTTGGTATTATTATTTTTATTTTTATTTTTATTTTTAAGAGTACTGGAGAACTAACAGCTTTCATTCGAGATTAGTGTTTACCATCTATCATTTAGTACGTTGTTGCACACTTGTGTAATGTTGAACAAGGATGGTTCTTTTGTTACAAGCTGTACTTTTTGTTACTTGTGGCTAATCAAATGTTTTAATCTTTCATTATTGACAATATACAAGTTGGTGGGTGCATTATTTTGGTTTTATTCCCGTCCAGTAATTACGGAAGTGGTAGCTACTGAAAACCTTCACATGACATGAAGAAGTGTAATTAAGTCTGAGATAGCGATTAAGGAAAAAGACGTTGGAAATGTGGAGTGAGGAAAAGTCTAACATTCCATTCTTCCGCTGTTCGCTAGCTGAGACCTTGAAAAAAAAAAAAAAAAAAGCTGTTTTTCATTACGAAATACTAATTGTAAGGTGACAACAAGGTCGTGTATACTCTATGCTGTGATAGCCCAACGTAAACAAGTTTTACTACCTGAGCACGCGTCGTCGTACGGCAGTTGTTATCGTGCCAGAGGAACTGGGGACATATTAAGTGATAATGTATAACACTTGTCTTAAAGAGCTTTGTTCTTATACAACAATTTTTGTCCTGTACCTCGAAGAATGGTTGGAAGCTACGTTCCGAACATTTGAAACAAATGAAATATTTCAGTTTAATGACTCACGACCATGTCTTTTAGGCTAAGGGAGACGGATAATTAAGGCAAGTGAATGATGATGATGATGATGATGGAAGAATTGGTGGAATGGGAAAGTGGGAAGAAACGAGAGAATCCCGATAAAACTCACGTGCACGATGTTGTCCATTACAAACTGATCTGGGCAGGGATCGAACCAAGGACCCATACCTATCAGAAGTAAGCGCTCTACCACTGATGCCACCGTGCTCTTAAAACGTTCGAAAGAAAATAAGTGTGTAGTGTAGACCCTACTTTGGCTACACTTCCCACACAATGTACTGCACATCAAAAGTATTTCTAATCAATATTTCGACCAAGTTTCTGTTTTTTAACGATGTCGATTTTCTATAGTACAATCCGTATATCGCACAGCCCCCTCCCCCATGATAGTGCTTGCTATTCACACTTCCCTTGCTGGGTAACGACTGTATTAAATACACATCTTTAAGGATGTTCATAGGATTTCCGTTAATGTGAAAGTGAGATCTTAAAAGACATGAAAAACAGTTCGGAGTTAAACAAACACGGATAGCCTATAAGAGAACTGTTCAAATGGCGGCTTTTCAAGCTAGTTTGCGCGGTCTTTCATGTTTTATGATATAATTTTTACTTATTATGAAAAGTATTTTCAGGAACATGTATTCTAGGAAAATTGCACTACCACTGTTGCACATAAAGATGTGGCTCACGAAGACATTTGTAGAAGACGTGCTTCTAATCTTAAGTACTGAAAAGATCAGGCAAGAGATCATTGGTTCACAAATACGGCAACTTCTAAGAGACTAAGAATTTGAGTCCATTCTTACTTCTTGGGAACAACTCGCTTGGCATTGTTTCCGGAATGTTAACTTTTTCCATTCTGCTTTAGAGAAAACTAATTTAGAACATTTTCCAAGTTGCAGTAGTCTGTCATTAGATTTTGAAGAAGCATCATTTCATTTTTTTTTTTTTTAACTTCTGCACAGAAATAGGAAGTATCATGAATGAATTTGATTTAAAATTCTTAGATTCTGAGAAAGTTAAAAAAAAAAAAAATTAACAATCCATTGAGAAGGGAACATTGACTAACTTACAACTCAACAGAACCCTATGATCTTCAGCCAGACTTATTCCTTCATATAAGGACAAATATAGGAGCAGAAGTCTTCAGGCTACTTTCTAACGAATGGTTTCCTAATTTTTGTGGTTTTGATCGGAAAATAAGGCTTGATAGTACTTATTTGTGTGAAAATGTATTTTCCACTATGAAGAATGCTACGAGTCGCTTCGAAAGCTGCCTTTAACATGTTTCATTTTTACATCGTCTGCTGCTTGTAATAATAGGAATGGATATGGATATTGAACCATCTCTACTTTTTAAGTGTTGCTGCTCACCCTCGTTTGTCACATTAAATAGGTATGACAATTTTCAAATACGTTTCTTTCATATATCTTTTGTAATTAGTTTTTAAGAAGTTTGGTTTATCATATCTGTCGCTGTGTGTCCGTAAAAATTATATATATATATATATATATATATATATATATATATATATATATATATATATATATATATATATATATATAACGATGAATCGCCATTAATTTTGGCCAGGATGTAGTGAGTAAGAAGTAGGAATTCAGTTCGTAGATGGAGACAATCCATCTATTTGATCAGAAGATTCGCTACCCCATGTTTGCCTGTAGTTTTTTTTTTTTAAATCATTATTATATGTAGAATATCAAAATACTGGTTCTTCACACGGGGAGAATATGTTTCATTTTGGAGAGATAAAGGGGTGAATTTGGATTTAAACGTCATCGGAAGTGTCACTGTTCATCTCAGCGAACCCGAAAACTATGGATTCGACACTAATATCGGTCATTTTTGTATCATTTATATACAGTATAGATTTGCTTCAAGAATTGCAAGTCTTCAAATTTCGTACGGGAAATTTCAATCGACTGTCTCTGCTTTATTGGAGGCAATGGGTCTGCTTTCAGTTCTCGAAGTTGAAAGGTTTCTATGATTTTGTTTCATATGGCCCAAAATATGACTTTAGAAGGTGAACCAGTGTATCAATTCGTCTTTGCATTGAATCAGTGGGACTATAGAACAGGACTACGATCGTTTTTCCGATAAACCTCTGGACTTTGATCGTTATTTCCGTGTACGCCTCATATATATATATATATATATATATATATATATATATATATATATATATATATGCTTCTCTCTTCCCCAAGCTGCGAGGTTGGATTTGGATTTAAACGGCATCGAAAGTGTCGTTGTTCATCTAAGCGACCCCGAAAACTAGATTCAACACTAATATAGGTTATTTTTAATCATCATTAAATCTCTCTCCTCCCCTAAAGTGCACAGTCAAAGCAAAATATTAAAAAAACATCCCAGGCTCCAACCTCATGTACGCTGAAAATTTGATCGAGATTGATCCGGTGAATCACAAACGTAGTCACTTCCATTTTTATGTATTTTTATATATATCTCCCCCTTCCTCTCCCCTAAGTTGCACCGTCAAAGTGAAATGATAAAAAAAAAAAAAATCCCAGGCCTGAAGCTCATCTATGTTGAAAATTTGATCGAGATCGGTAGAGTGGTTGAAAATTTATGTAATTACATAGTCACTTTCATTATATACACATGTAATTAATTTTCCTTAGTAGTATGCAACCCACCTGTACGTAAACGTTATATGAGTTACATACCATTCAGTATTCTAACCAAATTCCTTCACTGGTTACACGTGATACTTGTTTTTATTTTTATTTTTATCTTCGGCCCTCCACTTTACTACTAATATGAGGTTATGTTTCTCAGGTTCATTACAATTGGACACGAGGTTGATAAAAAGAGAGGAAGAAAGTGTTTATTATTATTTTTAGAAAGAAATAGAGAAAAAAAAAAAAAACATTCTTTCGTTTGGTTAAGCAAGTGCACAGTGCACTGAGGAGGGTACAAGCAAGGCAAGGTCGACCGTGAGAGCTCGGACGAGCGGAACAGCCACAGCCAGTACTGTTGCTCTGATCTGTTTGCTGTAGGAAGGAAATTCCTGGGAGGCGAAATTGTTGATAACGTGTCAAGCGTGTGGAATTCAAGTGCAGGGTTGCCAGATTGCGCTATAAAAAAGAAGAAAATGAAAGGGGGCGGCGCGAACAAAAGCACTTGGGTTCAGCTAATACAATTCACTTCCCATCTCCGTTCTCCTAACGCTGTGATGTGCCAAGAGTACTTGAACTTCGTTCTTTGGCGCATCTCTTGCTTGTTTACAGGTTAAATTATTTTTTTCTCCCTCTGCCCTCTCCTCCGTAAGTGTTACGAGACAGTTTGTTTATACAAGCTGATTAAGTTTGCTCTACAAGTGACAGTTTTTAAATCCCTCCTTGGAACGTTGAATTGTCGTTTTACGAGAAATAAGAAAGTCTTGCCGTAAGAGAAAATTGAGTCTTAGCTGTAAACAGCTGTAAACTTAATCGCTGGGTGAAGAGGATTGCTTGAATCTCGTCAATGAGTTATATTTTGTTACATTCTAAAGAAGCTGTACAGCCATTTCAAACTGAAAAAAGAAATCAGCTTTGTCCTCTATAAATTCATGATAGAAAATCCTAAGGCTGTAAGTATTTAGATATTTCTACGATTCGCGTACTTACATGTTAGTACAGGGTGTTTCAGGAATACATGATGAAACCAGAGATGCCAACTTGTGGGGAAAAGTCCCATTTTGTGGGATTTTTTAACATTAATTAATGGGTCGAATTTGTTTACAAAAACAGTTCATAGATCATAAAAGCTTTCTTCCTCTAGTTTGAAGCTATAAATCCTAATTTTCACGGATGTGACTTCCCCCCACCGGATGTGAGACGAGTTTAATTTCGAATCAGAACCACACGAGCTCATGTAGGGAATGGAATCCTATCTCTTACACCAAAGGCAAGAGCGGTATTGTAATAACTACGGGAAAACTCGTGAAGGAGCCGAAAGTTGGAAGCTAAATAGTAAATAATTTCAATTACAAGACGTAAGGAGCGACCAAATATTACCTCACTAATGAATAGATTTGTAAAACAACGAGTGAATGAATGGTGTGCATAGATTAGAATGTGTCACCTGGTGCTGCTTCCTTGTGTTACTGTTCCCGAATGATGGAGTGGGTGCGTGTTCGTATGTGTGCAGATGGACACGTGGGATGTGTTAAAATGGGCGGAACATGCAGGGCACGAGATGAGATGAAAGAGAAAGAGAGGCCATGGAGTGGGTTACTTGCTTTTCCTTCCTTCCTTTTGGCCCTCATCGTCCGCCCGTGTTTTATTTCAGCACGCAACGTTAGTGTTTTTGTTTGCGTTCCGTCCTGCTGAAATTTCCGCAAGCCTCTCACGCCTTCCAGTTCTTTTCCTGTGGACTTCAAGGACAGTTGAAGATGTCTTCTGTGAAACAAACGTAAAGAGTGCAAGTGATCAGAAGAAATGTGCTTTCAGCTTCGTTTGAACTGACGTTCTTGGAATTGTTGTTCTTGATTCATTAAAACAATTGAATAAAGGTAAAGACAATCAAGAATGCAACATGTTCGTACTGTCTTCTGCCAAGACTTGGAAAGTCGAACGTTTTACTGCAGCAAAGCTACCATTATATCTTGTATAAACGTACCTTTCTACAACTTTAAAGGGAAAAGTAAGGAAGAAGTTCATAACCTAAACAATATAGCCACATGACCGATAAAATCCCCTTAAAAAAGAAAAAAAAAACATTGAAAAATGACCTAATTTTCTTTCTTTCTTTTTTTTTTTTTTAAAGTAACTAACTTTAAAAGACGAAGCATACGAAATGATGAGCATCATATCCGCGGTATCAGAAGAATAAGAATTTTTGGAATGATAAAAAAAAATCAAAAGATTGCGATCTTGGCCAAAAATTTTGGGAATGATCAAATAATGCACCAAAAGATTGCGTTCTTGGCCAATAATTAGTTTTTGGAAATGAAAATAAAATGAAATCTTTAAGCGCCACGGTTATGCCGGTTAGGCTAAAAGAGACGGTGATGAGAAATGAATGAAATGGTGGAATGAAGAAAGTGGGAGGAGACGGGAGGACCCCGAGAAAACCCACGAGCATGGTGTTTGTCCATCACAAAGTCCACACCCAAGCACCGGAGGTGAACACTTTACCACTGAGCCACCGCGCCCCTAATTAGGTTTTGGATCAGGGACCACAAAATTTTTGAACGGTCCCTAAATCGAGTTTTTTTTTTTTAATACAGAATAAGCACATTATACTGAGTTAAGTGATGGATTTGGCTATACTATATGTAGTTTTCCAGATATAAGGGATACAAGAAAATTTTTGATTGAAATATATTTGATCTTTTGATGCATTTTGATCAGGGGGCCACAAAATTTTTGAACGGCCCATAAATCAATTTTTTTTTTTTTTTTTTTTAACGGAATAAGCACATCACACTGACAGGTGAGCTAAGTGATAGTTTGAGTTTGGCTACAATATATAGTTCTCCAGATATAAAGCCTACAAAAAATTGTTTTGCCTGAAATATATTGGATCTTTTGATCCAAAAATGGCATAGCTTGTTTAGCTGAAATACGGTATGTAATTTTGATTTAAATGAAAATAATCAAGTCATCTCGGCCTACTATGTAGCATGATGTGTTTCCGTGAGATTAAGGACACAATCGGATGGGAAAAAAGGGGGAGGGACTCCCTAGGCACGTTTTCTCTCTTCACCAAAATTCAAACCGCCAAAAAAGTAACAAATTTAAATGCCAGAAATCATTTCAAAAATATCAGTCACAAAAAAATTAAAATATTTAATGAAAATTACATTTTTTCCACATACTTTACATACGGTCACAGTACATCACTAGCATGGGCGCCTGAAAAGGAAGGCAGGGTGGGACCCGAGACCGCCCTTGACTCACGAAAATGTATTAAACTTAAGAATTTTTTAAATATAGATAAAAAATACCAAACGTAATATGGCAACCAGGGAGACGCCTCCCCCCCAAAAATTTTTCTTCGGGTGACCGTGATCACTAGTGTCTTTATATCAGATTTACAAAGGCTAATATTTGTAGTTCAGACCGTCTTTATTTTACTTGTAAATTTCCATCATATGAGAAAATATATTTACCTTGGTGCAAAGTCTGGAGTATATTGCCATAATTAAAAGAATGACTAAAAATAATGAAAAATTACCGAAGCTTACCAAAAATGAAGAAAAAATCACCGAAACCTTGAGAAAACGACACAAAAACTTAAAATCGAAAAATAAATATTGAGATGGATAAAGAAAAAACAAAAATTATAATAAAGTATTATTGCAGACGAGCAGGAAGAACGGAAAAAGCTTTTTAAAATAAACAGTGTAGAAATTCGTAGCAAAAGGTGTGAACTTTAACTGCAAATTAAAGAGTCACATAATGATGATGTCTTAAATACTGTACTACTTATGCATTAGCGAACATAGAAATAGTGAGATGGGTAAGATATGCAGGACATGTCTCTCGCATGTGAAATACGCGGGGTTGTATACATTTTAGTTGGGGAAAGTCTTGACAAAAAGAGCTTTGGTTGACCGTAAGATGAGAAGACACTGCAGAGTGTGCAAAGTATTTAAAATAACATCTTAAGTGAATTTGGAACAGAATACCTGATGCTTCTGTGGCGATAAATTCAATCCCTGAAGCCCTAATCTTGAATGAATTATTGCACAATTAAGAAAAGCTGATGTTTGATAGGCAGCCGTACGTGATGTAAAGAAAACGAAGAGGAAAATTGTTCCGGAGTTGTTCACCTAACATTGCAGTGTTCTTTATTATTTCTAGGCAACCAAAGTTATTGATAGTGCTATTGCCGAGTTGCTTGTTGAATCCTGTGTCAAAGATTCTAAGGTCCTATTATTTTTGTTATTTAGAAATTACACGCTACAAGTCATCCTGTTAATATTGCGATTAGAACTTGTTGAACGTTCAAAGTTTGTCGCCAGAGTTGCTGTTTATATTTTGTAGCAAAGCCTTTGACAACAACGCCTCCAATGCGTCACGTGTTCTGTTCAACTGTCAAACGTCAACTTTCCTTAACTGAGCAGTAGTTAGATATTATCAGTGGTAGAGCGTTTATCTCTAGTGTATGGGAGTCCTTGGTTCGATTCCAGCTCGCGCCAAGTGGGCTTTGTCCTTTGTGGTAGACAAAAATTTTGTACGTCTTTTTTTTCGTGGTTCTTTCGTTTCTTCCCACTTTCTTCATCCCACCATTTCATTCATTCTCATAATCACATCGTCTTCAGCCTGCACGGCTTAAGCGTTAAACGTAAAACTGAAAGATTCCATTTCATTTCATTTTCAGTTAGGTTCCAACAGAAAGAAATTTAGCATCTGCACTTTTTATATATATGCAGTAAATGCGGGAAGTAAATGATGGATTATGATCAATAAATTTTGAAACGCGAAAGAAGGCGATGAAAACGTTGGAACACATGAGTGAGTCAGGATAATAAATCAACCAGGAGCACCATAAATGTTGCTATAGCTGTTGTGTTTCCGTACTACGAGTGTTGTGTTTCAGACACTCATCGCATCATGAAAGTGAGAGATGTTTTTATTGCTCGTAATGAAATCTCCGTTTGGTTTAGTTTCCTCTTTAATATATGTATATATATATTCAGCTAATGTAAGAATATAACCAACGAACAAGGCGGAAAACAGTTGTTTCAGATCATCGGAACTTCGTATCATGAATACGACTGCAGAAGTGCTTATTTTTATATTGTTTTAATCGTTTTAGATGTTCGATATAGATATTTTCCCCTCTGAAAAATCAGGGACTTTGTATGATATGAATTCCATTGAACGCTTCTAATCTGTATCAAACTTAGTTGGCATGGTGATGTACTTTGAGCTGCTGTATTAAATGAAGAACGATCTTGCACGACAATGTATAAGTTTTACTAGTAGAATATATATAATATACGAGCAGAATGCCCAGTCTTCGGACACAAAGGACACCAAAACTGTCACCAGTCAACTTAGGGACCCCAAAAACTATGAATTGAACACTGATATTGAACGTTTTCAATTATTTTTACATGTCACCATCCCCTCTTAGGAGTATTAATGGGGGCTGAATTTAGATTTAAACGGCATCGGAAGTGTCACTGTTATAGTCTCAGCGACCTCGAAAACTATGGATTTGACACTAATATCGGTCATTTTTCCCATCATTTCTATATTACTCTCCCCTCCTCAAGTTGCTTCATCAAAGTGAAATGATTAAAAAAAAAAAAAAAAAAAAAAAAAAAACATCCCAGGCCCGAATCTCATCTGTTTTAAATTTGATCGAGATCGGTCGGGTGGATCGAGAGTTATTAAGTCACATACGTGGTTACTTTATATATATATATATATTCTGCAGTAAATACCAATTTTCCAAGTGACCATAGTTTCTAGTAAGCTAACGAGCTATGTAAGTACGGTTTGCATTATTCATTGTTCTCATCACTGTTCAGAAAGTGGCCTATTGATTTCAGTGAGCATTCTTAGTTGTTTCATGCTGAGGCTTAAGAAGTATCTGTATATTGCTTGATGAATAACTCCCGAATGAATAACTTCTCAACTTAATTATTAGGTTTTAAAAAAGCGATTTTACTACTTCGTGTACTTATTTGTATTAAATGTAGTCTTGTCTAAATGGCCCGTCCAAAAGGAAGTTCTACTGCATTCACCTAACGATTAGTTCAAGCCAGTAGGACATGTGTAGGGTGGTTAGTTCTTTCTTCTGCGGTTGTTAAGTGTATGTATAAAAAAAGAACGAAATTAGGGAAGTAGAGTGGAGAGAGTAATTGGTAATTCGAATTATTAGGTTAATTATGTGCTCAGCATAAATTCACGTGGACATGCCACTTGATATTTCTCCAATTTAAGATGGGGGGCTCAGTGGTACAGCACTTTCTTCTGGTGCATAGGGTCCCTGGTTCGATCCCTGACCAAGTAAGTTTGTGGTGGAAAACATCGTGTCCGTGAGTTTTCTCGGGGTATTCCCGTTTTCTACCACTTTCTCGTTCCACCAATTCTTCCATAATTTATTTCCTTTAATTATTGTCTCACTTTTCCTAAAGGGCGTAATTGTGGGACGTTGAACTCAAAATTTTCATTTTTTTTTTCAATTTAAGATTATCTACCTCCGATTTCCCATAGTATTTCCATTTTCTAGATAACGAACGCCTCCGTTTTTCTCTTGCTTTGTTCCAAAGAAAAGAATTTGCTCTTGAATACTAATAATTTGATGTAAAGAGAATTTAAAAATGTTACTAACAATTTTAAGGCTTTAGTTTAATTATTGGATGCGTTACCATGTGTCACGACACATTATAAATTATAAATAGGTCTAATTTAGGGAGGCTAATTCCGGAATTTTTACTTTCCGAATTTCGGGAAGTGAAATTTCCGATTTCGGAAAATTTTGACCATCCCGAGCCTAATGATACTTTGATTGACCGTTTTGGTAGTGAGATTCCATTTAATGTTACAACTACTGAAAATGACCTAAATTTTATCTCAAAACGCATTACCAACTCTGTTGATAAATAAAATATAATATGAAGGAGGTTTGGGGTTGTTTATAGAGAACTTTTGGGGATTATCATTGTAGTGTTTGCAAAGGAAATTTTAGTATGTATGTAAGCAGTATTATTGCTATAGTTTTCTGCCTCTTTGCTACTTTGAATTTTATCTTAACGCAGGAACACTTGTAACAAGCGTCTGTTTAACATCAAAGTACAGTGGTGTATATGCTAAGGAGTCGAGAAAGGAAGGTCCTATTTAACGCGTGCGTGCTCTATTTGTTCGCTAAAGGATGGATACAAGTTGACTTTCGTAATTTTTGGACCGTGCTCTCCTCTCCTTTCGTAACATGAAAGAAGCCTTAGTTTACTCTCTCTCTCTCTCTCTCTCTCTCTCCGTGTTGTGTCATTTCAAAAAAGAGGCGTGTTTTGCTTTGTAGCACTTCCTTTCAGCACGCTATTTTGTCCTTGGCCCCAATAGATTAATGCCATTTAAAAACAAAAAAATTAACATTTTTACTATATGACGTTTGAGCTTCCGTTTTTTAGTACCTTGTTTACTACAGACCTTCACATGTTAACAAGTTCTTTAGTGAGAGTGTTTCCAAGAAACAGTATTTCTGAAGTAACAGAATAACCAGTATCTACAGATATTTACAATTACTTAATTACTATTTATGTAATCTATCTGTTTTTATAATTCATAATAACTGCTTCACTTCGCACACCTTTTGCTTCTTGTTTTTAGTAATCGTTATTCTCAAATTTGTCACTCATAGAAAAAAAAAAACTATCAATGCACTACTATACAATGTAACACTTAAGATCTTGAAAATAAATAGTATAAATACTAAAAATAATACAAAATTTACCATTTTTCTTTTACTTGCTTATTAATAAGTGAAAGGAGATAATGAAATGCAACTTACCACAATCATAGATAATGTTATTCTACCTAGGTACAACAGAACATATGAATCTGAAGAATTTTCAGTATTGCCATCCATAGAAATTACAGTGTTGCCAGAATAACATTTCTCCCAAAATCTAAGTTAAGGCAGCGACTAGAGGAACGAACTCAGCTGCATTTGATTACGTATCATGCTGTCTTGGAATTCTGTGAACTACTTTTAAATATCATTATTATTTTATTATTTAACTTTAATAACTTTGTTAAAACTTTTTCAAAGTTTATTATTAAATATAACTATAATTTAAGAAGTAGTTCACAGAATTCCAAGACAGCATGATACGTAATCAAATGCAGTTGGGTTCGTTCCTCTAGTCTCTGCCTTAACTTAGGTTTTGGAGGAATTGTTGTTTTGGTAACACTATAATTTTTATGGATGGCAACACTGGAAATTGTTCAGGTTTATATTTTCTGTTATAGAATAACATTATCCATGATGTGGTAAGTTGCATCCCATTATCTCCTTTCACTTATGAATAAACAAACGAAAGAAAAATGGTAAATTTTGTATTATTTTTAGTATGTCAGGCACTTAACAGTGTATAACGCTTTATGTACAATGCCTAATCTGTTGGAGTAGAATAAAAATTAACAGCTGCTTGGCAACAAACTATATACTTCTACCGCTATAACAATTTGTTTGCGTCGATTTTCTCAAGAGCAATTATGCATGTGAATTTATCCTAAATCATCTCATTTTATTCGGCTTGATGTAACCTATAGATTCATGGAAAATTCCTACAGTCACCTGACACCATGATGGTATTTGTCCTTCACTACAGTCACCATGCCTAGCAATACATTTTTTCTCAGTGGTTCTTCACTTTCCGTAAGCCTATTCTGTAAAAGTGTGCAGTTTGGCTTTGAAATTACAGACCTCAGAAATGACGTCATCCCTGTCAAAATGGTGTCCTCTGAGTGAACGCCTCATTTCTGGAAAGAGAAAGAAGTCACTTGGTGCTAGGGCCGGTGAGTATGTGGATCGGGCAATATTTCATAACCTAATTCCACTGTCTTCATCATGGATATATGGGCGAAATGAGCTGACGCATTGTCTATAAACAGCAGTACTCTTTCTGTGACTAATCCACGGCGTTTCTTCGTCAGTTCCTCTCCTAACTTAGTCAGAAGATGGAAATAATAGGTAGTATTAATGGTTTGCCCCTGTGGTAGGTAATCTGTCATGATGACCCCTTCACATTCCCAGAAAACATCACCTTGGTGACAAACTTCTGCACTCGTGCCTTTTTAGGGGCCGGGATAGAGGGTGTTTCCATTGTCACTAAAAAATCTTCATCCATTTCACAGCGATGCAATATTTCTCTTACAGCGCAGCGTCCTCGCGATTTCTCTTCTGGAAAGATGTGAGCAGTCATGGCATAAACCGTACTGACACTTTCTGAAGATACAGCTAATTATGAATGAAATTCCAGGCAGACCCATAACTCATACCTATTACATACATAATACTTTCAATGGTTATCCTTCTGTCTTCCATTATGATCTTTTTGACTTTCTTTGTCAAGGTGACATCATCAACAAAAGATGATCTTCCAGATCTAGAGGTATCCATAGTGGTTGTATGTCTAGTTTGGAATTGCCGTTTCCACTTAGATACCATCTCATAGGATGGGCTTTCATCCCCATAGACTTCTTGGATCATCATCTCGCTAGTGTCATAATGAGAAGTTTGATGAAGAAACTAGTAGTACCAGTTTCATCATAATAAGTGGGGTGATTATCGTACAGCAATTATTTTAAAGGAAAAACTGCTTTATACATTTACCCTGTCTGTCCGACCATCCGGGAGACAAAAAATCTCAAGAACTACTTGATCATCATCATCATCATCGTCATTTTGGCCCGGATGTAGAGGATCAAAAGTAAGAAATCGAGTTCTTTGATCGAGGTGAATCATTTTGTTGATCCGAAAATATGGGGTCGGCCATGTGTTACCATAAGGGATTATTATAAACCAAGTACTCCTTGGTAGTATGCAATCCAACTATCCTTAGACGTCAAGTTGGTTGCATATCATTCATTTTGTGTAGCGTGTGGCATAGTCATCTCTGGGTTTTATTTCAGATAGTGGAAAATACAGGGTGTCCGGAATGGGACTGACGGTTTTTAAAAGTGTATATAGTTTTAGTATGGTCAGAGATACAGAAAAAAAAAAACATGCATTGTAAAGGAGAACTCAAGAAGTTTATTTGGTCTTAGAAGTCATTCTAACTCAGTATAACTCTACGTGAGCTCCATTTGTAACTCTTACAATATCTAGCCTGAACTCAATCTCTTTCCACGTATTCTGTAACATCTGACGAGTTACTGAAGCAATCGCATTCCTAATACGGTTCTTCAGGTCATCAAGGTTAAGCACCTTTTCGTCGTCGAAAGTTTCGTTGAACTTGAACAACACTTTTTGTCTCTACAAACACCACACGCATTGCGCCTTTTCGACTGCCGACGCCATTTCTGTTTATCGCCGATACTAGCGCCGTCACCAGTAGTTGTTCAAGTATGAAAATTTGCTGAACAAAACTTTTTGAGTTTTCCTTCAATATGAGTGTTTTTTTCTTCTGTATCTGACCATGTTAAAACTATACACTTTTAAAAACCGTCAGTCCCATTCCGGACATCCTATACCACTTCACAGGGATTATCTACTAGTAAAATGGCATTCACGAAGAGAATTCTTTAGCTCTGGGAACAAGAAGTCATTCGGGACTAAATCTTGTGAGTAGGGTGGGTGTGGCGGAGGTTCCGTACCGTAGTCAGTCAAGAATTAGATCAGAACGTTAGTATGGTGTGTCGGTGCATTGTCCATGTGGAGGATGAAATTGCCATTTGCCAGACAAAAATTCTGTATCCGAAAGTGTACGAAAATATGCGCCCTTAACTATATGACCTTTCGAGATAGGGTGGGACAATATAAATCCCTGGGAATCCCAGAAGATAGCGTACAGCACTTTCTTATTGGATGCCACCTGACGATTTTTATGGGGGGAGGGTTAATGTGTGTTCTCACTGTATCGACTGCCTTTTTGTTTCTGGGTTCAATAAGGAATATGTTATCATCCATTGTCACAGCTCTTTCCGATGCCACATTTTATATTTTGTGGTAGACAGGAGCAACTGTTTATTTCCTTTTTTTGCGGGGGGGGGGGTTACTATTACTGGCCCTTACAATATAAAATGTAGAGGAAAGGTTAGTGAAAGCCACCAGAGATTCCCGCCCCCGTCTAGCGTCGTCACTGATTCATACTATGAGAAATGTGTAATAAAATTATTTACTTTGACAAAAGTATTATTGAAATAACTGAAATATTTACTTAATCGGTAGAGACACGATTGCCAGTAGTATGGGAACGCTATTATCAGTCTTTTTCTTCACGAATACGATTATAATGCACATACATATACTGATATTTTCTTAGTAGTTCATAATGCCGGTTTTAGTTTAGAAAGTGTACATACTTTATTTTTCTTTGTCGCAGTTTATTTTTTAAAAATTTTTTGATAACTATTATCACTTGATAAGAAAATGAAATATGGCAATGCTCTTGACACATCTAGAATAAATGTTTTATCATATTCAGTAGTAAACAATAACAGTAGTGAAGTCAAGAATGTTCAGTCCAGAACCAATTTAAATAGTTAACAAATGTAGCGCTACATTTCCGTCTGTTTTAGAGTTTAATTCCATCCGTTTTCAGAACCGGAGGGTAAAGTGTGGAATCAGCTCTGAGGCCAAACTACATGAGTAGGATTGATTATAAAGTGAGACAGGACTCTTTCAGTAAAAACATACACTCTCCGAGAACAGATAGAATCAACTCTATTTTTTTTTTTTTTGTAGAGCTCCCTCGTGGCTAAGCGGTTAGCGTACGAGCCTTTGGCGTGGGAGACCCGGGTTCGATTCTCGTCTCATATAGCCTCGCTGCTGAAAGGGACGCTAAACTAAAATCAACTCTTTTTTTTGTAAAAAAAAGAAAGAAAATCAGTTTAACGTCCCTCGTTATGTCCCGTAGTCTAAGGGAGACGGTTAATTAAGGCAGGTGATTGGTAGAATGAGAATATGGGAGGAAACTGGTATATCCCGAGAAAAACCACGAATACAATGTTGTCCACCATTTTACTTGGCCGGGAATCGAACCAGGGACCCAACTCAGAAGTAAACGCTTTACCACTGACCCCCAGTTCTTGTCTCATAGGCAACCCTACACATGAGCTTCTACAGAGAATCGAACCTTGGCCTGCTGAACAGAAGGTAATACTAATCATTTAGTCAAGCTTCAGCGCAACTTTCTTTTTACTGTAGTGTATGGAAGGAGATATACGACACTACAATTATATACACTTCGTTTAAATCCACATCAAATGATCGTCCAGTGGACAACACTATATTCGTGGTTTTCCTCCAGATTTATCAGTTGAGTGTAATTGTAACTCCAGATCAGATTTTAAAAAAATGAAAATTAGATCTTGGATGTGAACCGTTGGATCTCGAATAGACGAGAATATGTAACTTCACACCTTACTCTTTGTTATAATGGTTACCTTTTACTTTTTTCTATAAAACATACGTTAAAAAGACAAAGTAAGAATGGTTTGTATGTTCCGAATGGTAAATTACTACAATGCCAAGGGTGTTGGTAAGTTTTTAGATTTTGAACAGATTAAAATAAAAGAAGAATATGAGAAACATAAATTCCAGTAAAAGTTTTGTGTGTAACTACAGCAAAGCCCAGGTAGCTCGACATCGAGCAAGGTGTGTGTGTATATATATGTTTTAAAAAATGGCGGAAACCATGGTAACAGTCAAGAAATGATTACATCATTATTGCAGTCTGTTTAGACTAAGTCTGTTATAGAGACTAATATTTTTAAAAAAATAATCAGAAACTGTATTGGTTAGTGAAAAAAAATCCTTAATTAGCATATACAGGGTGTCCCAAAAGTAGGTATACACCCCTGCATTGATGATGTATAACATTCTAATTTATGGGCTTATTTCCTTCTGCTCTTCTGAGCTTAAGATATAAGTAAAAACACATTAAGAACAAATAATAAAGAAAACAAGTCTACCTGATGGATAACAATAAGAAACGATATAAAATGCAATAAGCTGATCAGTGCGGTACTGTATACCTACTTTTGGGCCTCCATGTATAAGTAAATGCTTTGTAAATAGGTAAATTGTGTTGTAGGTAACTTAAGAAGTCGAATAAAGAAGTTGACAAGTCAAGAATTTTACTTTCTCTTTTCTTGTTTTTAGTATTATTAAACTCCTTATTACTATGAAGTCAGGAAGAAATGCTAGTTAATATCAGAACATGTTATTTACTTGGGTTATCAAATCAGATGAACTGTTGAGAGAGTGTTGACACAGGCCTAGTTTCGAAATGTTGACTCTTTTTCCCGTCATATATGTATTTAGGAGATTAGTTGAATTCATCTGTCGCGTTCTTGTAGAGGGTAGAGTATTTATTGATTTCTGAGCGACATTAATTGGCTCCTGTTATCAGTAATGAAGCTAACTCATGTTTAACAAGTTATATATGAATTCTGATCGAGCTTTGTATTTGAATATATGCTCAAGATCCACAGTTGTATGTAGACTTACTGAGTCAATCTTGTCAAACCTACATGGGCTTGTTTATAATATGCGAAATAAAGTAAGGGGCACAATAATTTAAATGTTTATTCAATTATCAGTATACTGGAGAAGTTCAGGATAAACTATCTTTCTATTGTTATTTTGAACTGTTATTTCTTTCCTTTGGCACATTTTCCCATTGATTTGACATCCCGGTATACCTAGATATGTGTTCGTATTTCCCTACTTTGTATAATTCCTTTTCATATTTACTTGTATAGTAGCGTTAGCGGGCAGGAGTCCCATTTCCCAAATGGTCGGCTATAGTGATCGCGATGATTCTTGAAGCTTGACCAAGATATACCACTCTCAGTGTCGAATGGAGCGCGGGATGTGTCCCGATCGTGAGCCCAACATGAAATTTTACCAGTATCGTCTCGCGCTTTGTGCAGAACATCTCATGAGGGTACAGTGTTATCGGATTGCCGCTAAGTTTCATTTTCTTCTTATCATTGTTGTCATTGTTGTTGCTATTATTGTTACCATTTAATTCGAACAATTGTTGTGTTTGTGTTATAGTTTTTAAGTTTTTTTTTTCTGTCGCACGTTCGCCATGTATTCTGAGTTTGGCAGCATTGTTGGTGAACTTCATTTGTTTTACGTTTTTTCAAATATGCATTCGGAAGACAGCTGCACGAATCGTACCGAATTCTTCCGATGTATCACACGTGAGGCAAAACAGTTCTGTGATTGGTGTAGAGCTTAAGCGTCGTAAGTCGTTGCGGTTGCTATAGCACGTGCCATTGAGTTCGATAGTGTGCCTCAGCACCGAAATTCTGCACGTAAAACTGAGGTAGATATGGCTGGGATTGCGAGTCTCTTATTTACAGGATCTCACATAAATGGGAGTTAGATATGTGAATGTAGTTTCAAGTACTAAAAGGGGGATGTGTGTATTTGTGTTAACGTTACGGGGCCAACACTGGAGATATCTGTAGACTCCCACTCATAAGGGGGTTTCCTCGACCAGTAGGTACAACTGAGGCTTAGGCTTCAGTCTTTCGCGCAGTGGGCAAATTCTATTAACCTACTTGTAATTTTGGTGGAAAGCGACCGCCTTTATTATCAGATCTGTAAGTAAGCTTTAGTAGAGAATTAATTAGGGTCGGTCCGATCAGTGTTTAACTGGGAGAAGGTTTTAAGGGTCTATCACGTGTCAGATGTATCCTGATTCTATCCTTCCCTTTCCAGTGCTCGAATCAGAGGCGGCATTTTGGGAGGGCAGGGGCAATTGTCCCCCCACTGAGTTTGAAATTCAATTACATAAGTTTCAGTGAAAAACATGAAAATTACTTAGATCGAGGGTCTTGTCCCCTCCTCCAAGGAAAATTGAAATGATGCTCCTGACCTGATTTAGAATTTAGGAATTAGACTTCTGGCATTTATGGCCAGTTCGCCCGTCACATATGAGAGATTACGTTCCTCAGCAATCACATTAGCCGAGGAAAGCGAGAGAAGAAAGGATTGGGGAAGGAAAGAAGCGGCATGGGACCTATATGTGAGGTACCATATCCGCATTTACCTGGTTTGAATGAGGAAAACCTCACGTAAAAATATGGCCTGAGAAAACAAGCTTTAACGCTCTTTCGACCGAGTATCCCCACCGGGAAACAAACGGCTGCTAACTCGAATGTCAACGTGAAGAAATTAGGTATGCACAGGAACGTCAGTAATTAAGGGTGCAATGGTGTCAAAGGCAAGTAGTAAGGTACCTACCATAGTCATGATCAGCCCTGTAGCCTAAACACAGGAAAGCGGGTTCTGAATTGATCATGCTCTTGAACCAAATATGTATGTATTTACTTCAATGGTATGTTCCCTTGTCTTCGGTGGTTTTCCTTTGTAATTCATTATCAGCTTTCTGCACATCGTTTTCACTTTCTCAGTGCTGCTCCGTTAGTATACCTCATTTTCTCGACTTTAACTGGTTAATTTCATTGATAAATTATTACAAGTGTGTATGTGTATATAATACACAGCGTAATATAAAGGTAACAAAAGTATATGGATATGAAAATTGCAGTACCTGCTCCCTATAACACTCATACAATAAAGTTGGCGGGTTTCTAATCAAATACATAATCCTTTATGTGCTAATAATAGGTACGAGATTGCCTGAAACATGAAATCCGTATACATGTAGGTTATTGAGATGTATAGCTTTTAGGATGAACAGGAGTTAGATTCGAAGTTTTCTTTCTTGCTGAAAAACAGGGAAAGGGTATATGTTATATAAAGCCATAGTCCAAACTAGATGATCTCCACCAGAAAATCAATCTTAGGTCTCATGTAATGTATCCACGAACGAGCTACATTTTTCCCGTCCGAAACACGTGGGTAGTTAGCTCATTCTTGTGCATTTTTTTTTAAAAAAACTTTCGCTTTAGAAAAGTCGAAGTGACATTGTCACTAAATTATATAGTTATATATCGTCAAACCTGGTACGCAACCAACGTGATAAAACACTAACAAACCAAGTAGAATGGAACATTCACGTTTGATCATTTTGATTATGCGTTCGTGTGGAATTGTTGATGTCATATTTCCTGAATTGCAACTTCTTTTGAGTTGTAGGAACAGCGAATCGGACGTCGTGTTCCAGAGGTGTGGCTTGTGACGTCGTGCGCTTCTATGACAACTCGTTCCATCTCAAGTAAAAAGTGACACATTTTATTTCCAATAGGCCGCACCCAATTAAAAGTAAAATCATATTTTGAAGCATAACTTTCGTCGTGTGTTGCGAATAATAAATTTACAGCTAATTCACCGGATTGCCAGATGCAGTGAAACCCCTTATAAGTTACGATGTCAATGATTCCTTTGCAGGTTGTTAAAAGTTACAGAAGTCAGATAATGGAATTTATTTATTTATTTAACAATCACCAGATACAGCTTAGAGGCTATTTTATACTGGGTATCTAACAACAACAATAACAATGGAAAGGATTTGGGAAGGTATCGGCCAGGGCCTGTTGAGGAGGTACCATTCCGGCATTTACCTAGTAGGATTGAGGAAAACCCGTCAGGATTGTCTCAGCGGAATCGAAACCCACGACCTCCCAAATGCGAAGCCAACGTTCTACCACTTGAGTTACTTCACTCGGTAAATTGGTCTTCCTTACATAATAATATATGTATAGTTTCCTTCGGTTCTTCAAACATGCATGCGAGGGGAATGTCAAACAGAAGAATGCTGGTCTTTAGAGTTTTCCCCCCCTCTGTTTCGTATTGTAAGTACTTAACGTAGAAAGATAATTCTTCACAAGTACTGACACAATTCATGTACTTTCTCGGTCGAATACTTAACTGGAAGACACAGTGGTTTAGTGTGAAAACAGCAAACACTTGTGTGCAAGATCGAAGGTTCTTCCTAAGCGTCGAAAATTTCTGGTAGTTTTACAGTCTTGCTCAAAAAGACAAAGAATCCCTTCTCTTTTGCAAGCTTTCTATTCCCACGTAGACCCTTTAATTTATCTGATTTTATCAATTGGTTCCAAGAAAAATCTTAAACAGATCGGAAGAATATTTATTCACTTTTGCAGTTGTAATCTTAGATACGTGGACATATTATTATTATTATTATTATTATTATTATTATTATTATTATTATTATTATTATTATTATTATTATTATTATTATTATTATTATTATTATTATTATTATTATTATTATTATTATTATTATTATTATTATTATTATTATTATTATTATTATTATTATTATTATTATTATTATTATTATTATTATTAAAGTTCGGAGATTACAGGAGAGAAGTAAGTATGGTCATTGTGGGAAGATAGAAGTGGATTTCAATGGATTTACACGTTTGATAGCCGAATAAAAAAGGTTTTATGGTTGTCTGGCCGTTCGCTCGTCCTAATGTGTGTGTATTCGTCTAGATGCCATACCGTTAAACATACTGGAAGAAATGTTAAACTTAGGAAGATTTTATAGGTTAACTCAGAGAAAGATATTAAAATTGTTTTCTTGACCCCTCTCCCCAAATAAGAGTAGTTTGCTGGAAGGTGAAAATAAAAAAATGCGAATTTTTTGGTTACAACTGTGATGATTTTATTTATATTTTTTATAAATCATTAACATTAATATGGTTTAAGTTATTTTTCTAAGGGATGGTTTACGCTTTGGGTAAGTTCTTTTCGAAGTGTTTAAAGAACGACTGAGGTTTTTGTTTATTAAAAAAAAAAAAAAATGCTTTACTAACAACTGTATATAGTGATACGCACGAGACAGAATTTTCCTGACAAAATTCGAGTCGAGACACAGATCTTCCAAAGAGAAATATATTTCGAGTCGTGACGTTACTTGTACAGCACATTTTCGGGACGAGACAGTCTCAAATTTTGTGCGCGTCCCTAACAGTACAGTGTAGCATTCACTATTTCTTCAGAAAAAAGTGTGCGAGAAGGGGTAGTTCTTTCCTTTTTCGAAAGATTTTGTCAAAATGTACTAAATTGATTTTGTTCATATTTCATTAATGAAAATTTCGGTAATAGCTCAAGTATGATTTTGTTTCATAAATGAAAACGACAAAATACATTGCAATAGCCCGTACATTTTAGTTTAAAAGGTTGTTATTGTAGCTCGATTTCCTTCTGTTTCTTAAGTGTCATTTCAACCAATTGTTTCACCATCATTCACCGACATTCAGAACCTATCTCTAACATACTGTACAGCTGCTTAAATTAACAAAAGCACTGTTGCTCGCAAATGACTTACAAACCGAAAAGGTGTAGACCTCATTATTAATAGCTGTCTGCTGCTTCCAGCACTTCCTTTAGAATTTTCTGAACAAATACTGAGATTTTTTTTTTTTTTTTTTCGTCAGTCAGTCAGTCAGTCCTTTGTGTTGTAAATTGCAGTTATTCTGAGAGTTTCTCCTCTTCGAGGAGAGACGTACGAAAACGGTTAATTTTTAATCGAGAGATGGGAGGAAATCTCTTTTCGCTTCTTGGATCGTTTATCCCCTGAGAGCCTTCAAGTTCTGCCAGGTGAAATTGCTATTAAAAGGCAGCAGTCATGAAATATACGCTGAAATACGTGTAGTTATATTTAAAAGATTTATGAATGTTTTGTTATTATTAAGTGGAAATCAGTGAGACATAGTTGAAGGTAATGAATTAACTTCAACCATGTCTCACTGATTTTCACTTAATAACAAAACATTCATCCATTGGTAGGGTTAGGAGACGCTCTCTTTTATCCGGACATAATTGTTTTTTTCGGTCCTAAAAATGATCCAGGGGGAGCATTATTTAGCAAAATGAGGATTTTATTTGAAGATATAGATAACTGCTTCAATTTCAAGAATCATGTGTTTTGATATAAGATAATAAACTTATACGAATATATGATATTTTTGTAATTGTTGCAAAAGTTTAGTTGTATAAAAGACGTTTTCTTGCTATGCTATTAAGAAATTTAGGAACGTACTCAGGGGGTAAGTCTTACCGTCCATTCGCAGCAGTACTTCTTAATTCGTAGAATTTATTGGCACAGAGACGGATCTAGAAAGTAAAAACCAGAACCCAGACCAGAAGAAGGGGGGGGGGCAACCAGAACCCAGGCTATTATAGGTATATAATGAGTTTAGTATTAACTTTCAAAAATATATACATAATGACTAATTATTTTTTTCACTCAAAAAATTGGGGGCCTAGCTCCCCCTTCCCGACCCCGGGCTAGATCCACCATTGTATGGGTATATCATACTTCGCTAAAAATAAAATTCAGTGATGCCACTATCTCAATTTCAGTACGTTTTGAACTTCTCAAAATT
Organism: Thermobia domestica; assembly: GCF_964235325.1. Taxonomy (NCBI): domain Eukaryota; kingdom Metazoa; phylum Arthropoda; class Insecta; order Zygentoma; family Lepismatidae; genus Thermobia; species Thermobia domestica. The sequence goes on along the minus strand of NC_137457.1, from coordinate 297,044,359 downwards.
GCACCCTCCCCCCCCCTGTGAAATGGACGTCTCATATAACAACAAAATTTCCATATTTAATCGATTTGTTGGTCCTGGTTTTTCTCCTTTTGTGCGCACTATATCCCTGATTGAACATTAGATACGTTTTTAGTAATATGTAAAAGAAACAGAAACACGAAAAAAAAACTTGTTTGCTGGTTTTGGAGGTACTTTGTGTCATTGTTATTAGAAGACATTTCGTGGATTTTAGTCATAGGAAAGGAAGTAGAGTTTTTTTTTTCTTTCTTTCATATGTAGCACATTGGTTTAGTGTAGAGAATAATCCTTTAAAGCTAAAGAGGATTGTCCCACTGGTGCTAAACGAATAGAGTTATTGTGACCGTACAGTAGAATAACATTGGGAGAATTGAAAATGAAAGAGAAACTCTGATAATGCAAAGCTTATGAAGTCCAGTAACTAGAGATGAAATAAATGTTCCTTCATTATCCCGTCCTCTTATCGTGGAAAAGGAATTTATTTCCTTAAGTAGGTCTCTATAGTTGTTTAATGCTGCGAGTCTCGTATGTTAACAGATTTCATAAGGTGTTTCGTAGTAGTACCACAAATCTCTCTCTGTATTATAAATTCATTTTGTAAACTGACATGCCACAGTTCCCGATTTGATTCGCTCTCTCTCTCTCTCTCTCTCTCTCTCTCTCCATGTAATATATCGGATTGTGGTGAGATTATAATAGAATGTGTGTTCAGGACTTGGTTTTTGAAAACGCGTGTCCTCTGTTGTGTCTTCTTTAATTTGTTCATTCAGTCTTCACCAGGAAAATGCTTTCATCTTGCTTTCAGTGGGGGTGGGAGTTACAAATAATAAATAAAACTTAATAACTCTTGAACCAAACGACCAATCTCGGTCAAATTTTTAACATAGATGAGGTTCAAACCTGGAATGTTATTTGTCAGTTCACTTTGACGGAGCGGGAGATGTACAAAATCGTTAATATAAATACGATCAATATAAATAAAAATAAAAGTAAGTAAGTTTGTGACTTAATAACTCTTGAACCACCCAACCGATCTCAATCATTTTTTTTAAATGTATGAGGTTCGGGACTGGAAAGTTTTTTAGTTTCATTTTGGTGGTAAAACCAAGGGGAGGAGGAGGGGAGGGGGAGATATATAAATAAATAAAACTTAACTACTATTGAAACACACTACCGATCTCGATCAAATTTTCAACATAGATGAAGTTCAGGCCTGGAACGATTTTTATCATTTTACTCTGACGGTGGAACGTAGGTGAGGGGAGGAGGGAGATATATGTAAAAATAAATAAATAAAAATAAAAGTGACTGTCTTTGTGACGACTTCACTCTTGAAGCAGCGGATCGATCCCAATCAAATTTTTAACATAGATGAGGTTCGGACTTGGGGTGTTTTCTATAATATCACTTTGACGGTAGAACTTAGAGGAAGGGGAGGGGATGGAAAAATGTACAAAATAAATAAAAGTTAACAACTCTTGAACTACCCGACCGATATCAATCACATTTTCAACATAGATGAGGTTCGGACCTGAGATGGTTTCTGTCATATCACTTTGACGGTGCAGCTTAGGGGAGGGAGAGGAAGATGATATATAAAAAATTATCGAAAATGACCAATGTCGAACGCATGGTTTTCGTGGTCATTCAGATGAACAATGACACTTCCGATGCCGTGCCTCACAACATGGGGGAGGAGAAGATATATTGAAAATGACCGATATTAGTGCCGAATCCATCGTTTTCGGGGTCTCGGAGACTAATAGTGACACTTCTGATGCCGCTTAAATCCAAATTCAGCCCCATAATTTTTGGAGGAGAAGGGGAGAGAAATATAAAGGTCATCGAAAAGGACCGATATCAGAGAGCGCTTTAGTGATATTAAAAAGTGACTAACAAAATTATTATTATTATTATTATTATTATTATTATTATTATTATTATTATTATTATTAGTAGTAGTAGTAGTAGTAGTAGTAGTAGTAGTAGTAGTTGTAGTTGTTGTTGTTGTTGTTTAACCCAACTAATTGAAATTGAATGTTGCAACCATATTAACATCACAATTATATACATATATATTAACGAACCCTGAAGCAATTGTCTGTATTACCCTTGTTTTCAAAGGATTTATTTTAGGGCACGAAAAGGAAGACGTTTGGTAACCCTAGCTTAAGATCCTTTTTCAGGACTAAGATCATAGAGTGAGAACTACTACTTTATCCGAGATAATTATTTTCACTGGGAATCGAACGCGGGACTGCACTTATAAAATGCACACGTTAACTGTTCGACCAAGAAGGGGCACGCTTCTTTTGTGTGTGTGTGTGTGTGTGTGTGTGTGTGTAGTTTCACAACTGAAGCTTCGTAACTCAAGCTTGAGGCTGTCCAGATATGAAGTAAATGTGCTAGCAATTGTTTAACGTAGCTTGATTACTATTTGGAGGCAGTAAGCACTTACTTTGTGGAAATAAAATCCATTTTTGTGACACATTACTGCTATTTCTGACAACAGCACTTTTTTTTCCGAACATAACACAGTAGTTGACGTCAGTGCAATTGGTAAGCTGATGTTATTTCCAGTTCACGTAACTTCTCCGAGCAGGAAAAAAAAAAAAAAAAAAAAAAAAATGTAGCAGTCGTTAGGCAGTTCGTTCCTTGTGGAACCAATGTCCTGAAAAAAATGTGACTGCAGTTGTTTCCATGGTGTGTTTCCACGGATTTCAAGTATTGACGGTAGCTGACTGGAAAAAGCAGTTTGTTGGATTGTAAATGCTATTTCGTTCTCTGCTTGCGCTAATTTTAGATTTTTTTTCGTCTTATACAGCAAAATGTAAAATCAGCATTGAAATTGCTGTCTTTGTTTTTGTGTGCAGTTTACTAAAAAGTAAATGAACTGCCTCACCACACAGAGGACTTCTTAATCGATGTACTAGCCGCGCGTTATTAGACGAGTTGCTATAGTCCAGGATTAAATGGGAAAGGGATGTTTCTAATCGACGCAGAAGAAATATATAGCGCCATCTCCACTATCGAGGGTGTATAAGATGTAAGTCTATAGCTTAAATTAAGGTCCGAACCACAGGAGTTCCCTCCGCGAATCGAACCCAGACTCCCCGCTTACCAATTTTTTAAACCCAAACCTTTTCAGGGCCAACGGTTCACGGGCTGAGCCAGCAGTTTAAGAGAGTCTTCATCCCGGCGAAATTAAAATACCGCTAATTTTACAGTAATTATGTGATATCTTCAAATAGATATAATTTAGATGTCTATCTCTTCAGGAAGGATGAAACTTTCCAACGGTGTGCATTTCATCCACATCGGGGGTTCCAGCGGAAGGGTAGGGGAAAAAGTTGGATATTTTTTAGTTCTTCTTCACCCTCAGCATTTGGGGAAAACATCCCCAATGGAGCTACAAGCATAAAAAATGGTATCAATAAAGACAAATGAACATATTAACTCGTGATACCCTGAGTATGTGACAACTTTTGTTTCTTGCGTACGACAAATAATAGTGTTGCCAGCCTCTTACAAATTTTGAAAGAGTATTTTTCCATTTTTTCTTTTTTTTTTCTTTTACAGATTAAGCACGGGGGCACAAAAATTACCTCGTTGAAATCTGTGTCCCAGAAGCTTTCCGATGAGGTACGGCTTATCTCTTTGTGACAATTAGGGGCGTCTTTAGGGCTGTCAACGCCAGGCTAGACCAAAATATTTCGAAAAATATGTATAGCCCGAAGGCAAAATTTTCATTGTTTTTCTGCGATGAGCTATTGTATCAAAACTTTTCTGCAGGAACTCTGCAAAAATTTTCTGCACAAGAAACACTTGTGATTGTTAAAAATAAAAAACAGTTCAAACTATATTTATGCGAGTCGTCCGTGCATTTAAGACATCTACATATAGCAGGCATGTTTACACTTTTCTGTTGGCTATATATATATATTTTTTTTCCTCTGACAGTTTTTCTGCACAGGCACAGCAAAGTTTCTGCGATCACATGCAGATCGCGGCATGTTCTGCTATGGGGATGTACAGGATGATTCTCGTAGAAAACACGTTCGGATTTTTTTTTTCTCACTTGGCGTTGAATTTTCGCTCTTCAACATGACTACCCAATGTCTGACATACACGTGAAAATATTTTTTTCCTGCGTACAAGTGAGTGTTGCCAAGAATCATTATCATCTATTGGTTGGCATGGAAAACACTCGTTGGAATCTGTCTTCCATAAGCTTTACAACGAGGTATAGTTCATGTCCCTGTGACAAATAGAAGGGATACTAGGGCCGCCAACGCAAAGGTGTACAATTTTCTTAAAATTTCTGTCGGTCCTGAAAAGGTTTAAACGTCCCATGTTTATGCCGCGTAGATAAGGAAGACGGTGATGATGATGATGATAATAATAAAAAGCGAAACGCTGGAATAAAGTGGGAGGAGACGTTAGATCTCGAGAAAACTTATGCATACGGTGTTTATCCACCACAAACCCCACTTGGCGAGAGCTAGAATCGGCCCCCCAGAGGCGAACTCTTGTCCACTGAACTAGCATTCAGTAATCTCGAGATCAAAAGTCAATTTTGCAAGTTTGAACATCACTAATCTGTAGTAGCCTTGGTGTATAATTTGTATCTGAAGCATTCATAAACAAATATTTTGATAATACTTCTCAATATGCATTGACATGAAAGTTGGTTAATTTTTCATCGCACGACTGTATCAATAGCCTAATGAAGACTGGATCTGAATTTGGAAATCCTTTTTCTTTCTCTCTCTCTCACTTTAAGGGTCTTCACGACAGCGAAATTAAACTACCGCTAATTTTAGAGTTTTTCTGCGATATCTTCAAAACAAATAGAAATATTCGAAAAGAAGAAACGTAGTGAACTAGTTAATACGATTTTGCATGTGATATCTTTGCCATAATTCACCTATCTGCTTTTGGTATGCCGCTATTTACAGAACCCGCCAAAAATGCTAAATCTATCTACAGTTGCAAATCGAAAGTAGATAGATGAGTTGTGATAACGGTATCACATGCAAAATCGTATTGTCTAGTTCAATACGTTTCTGCTTTTCGAATATTTTTATTTGTTTTGGAGATATGGCAGAAAAAACTCTAAAATTAGCGGTAATTTAATTTCGCTGTAGTGAAGATCCTTAAATGTGTGTGTGTGATAGGAAATGAGTACTAATACAATATTGCTCTTAATTATTGTCGGGCGCCATCCTTAAGTGTAGTTAACTTGACAGTAGTTGTATCTTGTGATGTGGACTGCAAAACAAGAAAAAGTTTCTCAAGGTTGCATCAAGGGAATTCGAATTCTTCGTGACCTGGCATTCTGATCCTTCTAAAGCAATGAAATAGCCTCTGCAAGAGTTGTTTTCAGTTACTTTACTATATATATATATTTCACCATCTTTGGTCAACTTCTTCATGACTTAGCTGGAAGTCAGCCAACGTAGTGTTGTTATATATATATACAAGAAGTCACGAATATAGTTTCTTCTTTTATTGTTTTGTGTGTGTGTATGTGTTGTTTCGATGGAGTAATCACATGCCATTGAACGGAACAAATCAATATGATGGCGACTCTGGGATTCCTTTTTCAGAAAATTTTGTCGTGATGACAAATGATCCCAGGTTACAAGAATCATTGTTCGCAGGAGGAGGAGGAGGAGTAGCTATTAATCGTATACAATGGACAACGAATCTGCAGCAAAGTTACAAAGGCGTAAAAAATAGAAAAGGAAAAACACACACACACACACACATATATATATATATATATATATATATATATATATATATATATATATATATATATATATATATAAAAGAGAACGTACAAAATCCTTTGTCCGCTCATCACGCTAATACGGCTGAACCAATTTCTTTCATTTTTGGGGGGTTGTTAGGATTTGGACCCTAGATGGTTTTTATCATATCACTTTAATTTTCAATTACCAGTGTCTTGAGATAATTGACCATTCAGGTGTCCATACGTACAAATCCTTTGTTATTAGTTCATCATAGGTAAAAATAAACGTATTTATATGCAACCCGCATGACCGTGTGACTCGGCGGGTTAACATAAATGACAGGCGCTATAATGTTAACATTTACTGCAATTTGAAAGCGAAAAAGTAAAAATTATCTAAGTAACAAAGTTTATTGCGTTCCGGGGTGACCGCAGCGAAGCGGGGTGAACGCTGCTAGTATATATATATATATATATATATATATATATATATATATATATATATATATACACCAAGGAAGTTTGATTACAAAAAGTGCCTGTTTTGTATCTAAAAGAAACCAAATGTGCTGACAAATTCAGAGCATATAGAGAAATAAAATAGATTATTTGGTGCCAGTTAATCATTCAGGGAATTAGTTTGAAAATGTAACCGAAAAAATCTAATTTTGCCGTTTTCAAAATACAGGGTTTTTAAGAATATAATGGTGGTGGGGTTTCGTAATTAAAACAGCTTTCTTCTACAACACGCAAGTCTACTTTATTTTAGAAGAACTGCGTTACAGATAGTTTGTTTATGCTCACTTCAGCGCCATGGGGCCGAATTTCCAAATATGGCCACTTGGCAGAAAGTGGTAAACTGGACATTCTGACAAATATTGACAAGGTCTTCAATTTTGTGTTGTAACCACCCTTTGCGGAATCGGATAAATGTTATTTTTTTTCTTTGGTGCGAGATTCGTTAAAAAATATCAAGAGATCAATTTTCAATCATTAGCACCCTGTAGAAATCAGGATCATGGCTTCAATTGCTTCTACCATTCTATCAAAAATCGAACAGAAAATTTGAAATGTGGATAATTTCTCATCCGTCCCCAAATCGTCTAGTCTTATCCCGTTGTTCTCAGATGGATGGTGATCTAATACTAATGTTTATAGAAAAATAACTCGTTGTTGAAAAAAATCGTCATACATGGTAATTACCATCAATCATTTATAGAACAATTATTCGTTGGAGCATTTAGTAGTCGTTTGTTATCATTTGCCAAATACAAGTAGGTGGAAATATTCCATTCTGTGTGTCCGAACACTGACTTAGTTTTTTTTGTTTTTTTTTTTTAAGTTAGATTATATATTAGTTAACGAGTTTTCTGTGAACATTCGTGGCTTTTATTTATTAGCGAGCTCATTTCAGGGTCACGCACTGATATTGTGGGCTGTGATTTAGGAGCCTTATAAGAAATTCTTTATATTGTTCAATTATTCCAAATTTATAGTGGTGGTTGTGTGATGATTACCTAATGGCTATTTCTTACGGGTCTATTCCTGTATCATCGCATGTTAGCGGTGTTTCGTTGAATGTTTGTTCTTAGAGCACACATTTTAGGGAGATATTTTAACTTAGCCTAACTACAATTTTTAAGTTAACAATTTATGCCCATAATAGTTGTTCGACAATTTTTTCGTTTATCGGATTAAGCTATTTGAGCAAATGTTTTAGTCGAAAAATCGAATATTAATTTAATTCGAATATACGAATTTTAACATCACCAATTTGTTGCTGGACAGTTGTCATTTTTCTGTATTCCCGACGTTAAATATCGCAGTACGCTTTCATTGTTAATCCTCACTTTTAGCGAAGGCCATATGAGGAGTAATTTTCGTAGAATCCTGCGCAAATTGAATTCCCCCTACCTCCTTCTCCCAGCGGAATTTGTTTTAATTTCAAATCGCTTTTGCATGCAAATGACTGTCGTTGGGGGACATGCACCATATATTTTTGGTAGATAGCTAACTTCACAAAAATACAGGAAGTTATCTTGTATGTCAGGCATTCATCATATGCCACTTACGAAAACTGTTGGCCAAATACAATGCCATTACGTTCAGTTAGCTTATGCGCTCGTATGTTCCTTCTTGTTTTGTGATGCATATTGAAAATTCATGCGATACAAGTGAAGTGGTTTCTGTTCTCGAATGAAAGCTTTCTGCTTCCCGTTGAATCCAGACCTTGCTGTTTCAGTATATCACTTCTGTTTCAGTGCATACTCTCAAAGAGAATGAGATACCGAATCTGTTTAGATTGTGAAATAAATATCGTTTATGTGATACATGCATTGCGTTGTTGTCGCTTTATTAGGTTAATAATCATAGTATATCATATATAATACACAACGCTATCGTTTATGTCGTGCTTAAATTACGTACGCTACCGTATATTGTAAGTTTATAACATTGTGAGATTTAATTAACATCTACAATGAGCATCAGATTTTAATTATTGAATTTCATTGCATAGTTCCAACAATATCTCTTTGTCACATAATTGGACACTTTATCCCCTATGTAGTTGATGTATTTTTGGAGGATTAATTTGAACTTGGGTCGTGTAATATGGTACCATTATTGTATTTTAAACTAACTATAAACAGTATTAATTTTTGATTAGGAGAGAGAACTTATGGGATTGAACATGAACGACATCAGTGATCGAGCCTTTACACTCGTAGTTTAAGGGAAATGTCCGTAATCTAGGAGAATTTCGTAGGTAAATTTATCAAAAAGAGAATTTTTCGATAAAACGTGAAACTCCATGGAAATTCTCTCATGGATATTATGATTAAAAAAAGCCTTGTGCCCATCTTAAACACAAACTAAATACAACTTTCTTACTAGGCTGTCTATAATCTTTATTGTAAATTAACTAGAAATGTTACAGTTTCGGAAGTATATCACATCCTCCTTCAGACTACTATTCCAACTGAAAAATTATTCATGATTTCAGTTGGAGTAGTAGTCTGAAGAAGGAAGTGATATACTTCCTAAACTGTAACATTTCTAGTTAATTTATAATAAAGATTATAGACAGCCTTGTAAGAAAGTTGTATTAAATTCTCTCACTGACTGAGTGATCAATATAATGCTTATTTTTTTCTTTTTTTCTTCAGAAATAAACCAATACAACAGCAATAGTTTGTATTAGTTTGTTTGTGTGTCTGTTCAGAGTAGCACAATTTGCACCCATTGTTCGCTGGGTGTATTTGTTTCTTTTTAAAGGGAAAAGTAAAAAAAAAAAAAAAGAAGCAGCAGAAAGCAAACGAATAAAACAAATGTGGCTGGCACTTCCTTTAATATAGCCAAATTAATTTATCACATAACTTCTGTCATAGAAATTGGACACTCAACAAACTAGGGAACATTTGATAAGAAAAGGGAAATTGTTTGACAGTCGAGGGAAATTTTAAGGAAACCTACAAACACTGCCTTAATCTTCTACAAAATACTGTTGTTTCGAAGAGCTGAGAAATTTGTGATAGAGGGCGAGTAGCAAAGTTTTATTATCCGAATCTTGATCTGGAATCTTAATAATAAATAAAATAAAGGAGTAAAATTAAAAATTCATCACCACAGTTTTCATTATCCTGTGGTGATGGATTTTTTTTTTTTTTTTTTAAAGGAAAGATGCTATGGTGGAATAGCTGTACGTATCTGTATGAATTACAGTACATGTTATAATTTAGAGATATACAGTGAGTTTGACTTAGAAAATAGCTCATTCATTGATCATAATTAAAAATGGTTTACAAAAGTTTGTAGAAAGTATGAAATAATTTAGTTTTTTAATATTTTTTAAAAAATAAAAGACACATAAAATTGTGTAGTCAGTAGTATTGGAATAACAGAATTAAAAATAAAATTGTCTAGTTTAGTTAATAGTATTGGGATAACAATTAATTCATTTTTCTTTATTTTACAGGTAAGTTGCATTGAAGGGGAAAAGAGTGTGTACATAAACTGAAAAGGTAATGTATGTTGCATTATTCGTTGGTCAAGGACAATTGTGGCTAAAGCGCTTGCTGACAGAGGAAGAAGAGGGTTCAGGGTCCCATTTCAGACTGGTAATGGAATTCTGCAGCATATTTTTACATTTTGTCAGAAAGCTAACTACGGCTGAGCTAACTACAGTATATAGACATAGAACATAGATAGTCTTTTTTTTCTTTTTTAATGGCTTTTCAGTTGAAATTTTGAAAGTTCCTATTTTCTTCCATTCCGGCTACATGACCTTGCACATCTGACTGAACCTCTATCTACTGATCGTAACTGTGTTAGCGTATGGAGTGTCTGCCATTTCCATGCCTCTGGGTCCGAATATTTGCCTCAGGATTTTAGATTCAAACACTGTGAGAAGTGTTGTATTTAGATATATTAGGAGTGAAAATTTCCCCTCCAAAGTAGAATTTTTCCTTCTTCCTTTAGTAGTAGAATTCCTTTAAATTCATGCAAATATTGAAAAAAAAAAACGTAATGAAAAATCGTAAGTAATGTGTAGTAACTGTGATTTAAATCTATACGGGGAACGATAAGTTTAACAACTTCACGCTACTAAGGATCAGAAAAGTTATAAGGTAAAAGCTAAGAAATGGAAGGTAATTGCGACATATGTGGAGTACGATTAAGGATCAAGGAGCGATGTGAAGTTTGGACCAATAGGTAGCAAGGGTCTGGAGATCATGCCCATCTCAAATCTCAATTAGTTTCCTTGGATACAAGTGCAAGTAATGAATTGAATCCCACTTTACAGTTAGTAAGTGCGCCTTATGTTGACTCGGTGTTACAATGGAACGTTAAACTCGGATCAGTCAACAGCTGGCCGGTAGGTCTTATATAGCTTGTTAAAATGGAACCTGTCAGTCAACAGTTGGCCGGTAAGTATTATATAGCCTGTTAAAATGGAACGTTAAACTCCAATCAGTCAACAGTTGGCCGGTAGGTCTTATATAGCCTGTTATAATGGAATGCCAAACTCCAATTAGTCAACAGTTGGGCGATAGGTCTTATATAGCCTGTTATAATGGAACGTTAAACCCTAATCAATCAATTTCAACAGTTGGGCGATAGGTCTTATATAGCCTGTTATAATGGAACGTTAAACCCTAATCAATCAATTTCAACAGTTGGGCGATAGGTCTTATATAGCCTGTTATAATGGAACGTTAAACCCTAATCAATCAATTTCAACATAGGTTCCGTCATATATAACCGCGAAGTTAAAATGGAATGCTACAAGTTTCAGTCAATCGAAGTAAGTGGAATTTCTGTGCAGTCTGTTTCGAACTTCCAATGAGTAATTTGAGCTCCCAGCGTCGACCAACATAATTCTGAACACACTGGGAAATGAAAGGTAGATCTAGTGCTGGGAAATGTTGTAGCATCACCATTAGTCAGATCTTATAGCATCACTTTTATAATTTAATTTTCGTTTCTGCTACTTCTTTTCACGAAGGAAAAGAACAAAATGGTTGTTTGGGATAACATTCTTGTTGAAATTCGGTTTTGGATTTCTTGGTAAAGTTCCAAGCAACATAGTATATATATGTGAATGGATTTGTTTGATGTGTTACGCCAGAAGATGATTGCTTGTAGTAGTGGAGTTCTGAAAGTAAACATTGTTAATCTAAAGAAGTTTCTGTAGAGGAACAAGTTTATTACATAGTATATCTGTCACTCGTAAAACTTGAACTCATTAGCTCTTGAGATCAAAATCCTTTCTGTTAACGGGGCTGCTTGCTTACGTATGCAGATTTTTTTTCTTTCGTCTCAGCCTCTTGTTCTTGCATGAATTTCATCTGTTGTTTTTGCAAGGTAATGAAATGTGTGGAAATTGCACCGTGCTATTGTGTGTTTCTTATTTGTTTATTAAGACTGTAGGCATAGTTTGTTACACACAGCTCGTACTGTTTGGTGCCAGGAGTGCAAATTGAAGGAAATGTTGGGATTTATTGTGCTTCAAGGCAGTGCAGGCAGGCGGTTGTTGGAAGTTTATGGCGGAGGAAAATCGTGAAAGACCAGCATCCAACACCTTCTACAGAAAAGAGGAAAGCTGTTGAAAAAAAAAAAAAAAACTTTTTAAAGTTGTTTCACTCTCATGTGTGTGTTCTAGAAATTACCAGAGTTAAGTGCTTTTCTTAACAGTGAAGGAGGACGAATCGGGGACACAAAATTACGCAATCTTCTCGAAAGACCGTATTTTGTTGGAATTTATGAATGCTGCACCGGAGATTTTGAAAATGCTTTTCACTGTATGCATCGGTCTTTAGTGAAGACAGCAGTTCTCAGACTTTTGTCAAGTGAAGATCGCTATTATTAGAATGTTCTACTAATCACGATACACTTGTCACTCTTCGAAATCAAAATTTATATATACAGAGGTTGTTCAGTCTACATTTGGCCAATTTCGACTTAACCTAAAAATTTAGAAGAATCCATGGCGCCAGTCCGTAAGTGCTCGACGTGTTTCCCTTGGTTCGTAACAATAGCCCGACAGCGTAATTTCCACTGTAATAGGCTTCTCTGAAGAACTGGGAGGGGAATCTTGTCCCATTCCCTTTGCACACCTTTCCAAAGTCCTTCCACAGTTGTCACACGGCGTTTTCCCAAAGCCCGCTGCAGCAATCCAAATCCACAATAGTCCATAGGACTTGCATCTGGAGATTTAACAGGTACCTCATTGAAAGGTATCACCTGTATACCACTTGCTTCCTCCATCTCCCTGCAGAATGCAAGGGACGATCGTGAGGTATATGATGATACCTTGTCCATGTGAATTCGCACCAGATTGGCGTCATTTCCGTACATTGTTGGAATCTCATGCTCGTAGATCGACCGCATGATCTGCTCCTGAAAATACTGCGAATTTATTTTGCAGTTCTTCGCCATCTAACGAATCTTCAGTGTACCTCGGTAACAGTAGCCAGTAACGACCATGAACCCTTTTGGGAAGGATTCTTTACAGACACGGACCCATCTTCTGAAGTTCTTGGCGCCTTTCTCTCGGTACATGATGGCTCTCGGTTTGCCGCAGTCGGAAAGGTAAATCCATGCTTCATCGAGCGTTACGACGTACATCCACCTTTGTTTTGCCGGATGCCGTTCGTACAGCTTCCGGGCGTTACACTTTCGAAGAAGGCCGGAAGCTTTCATGACTTTTTCCAGCTTGAGTTGATGGTGTAACGTCCGGCTCACAGTCCCCAAAGGCACGTCAAGACGATTAGCCATACACCTTTATGTTGGCGGATTTTCATGCATTGCCATTCTGCAAAGTTTCCTCTGCATGGTGGAGGTGGCCTTGGTGCATTCCCGCTTCCTAGGCAACTTCGTTGGTGATACAAATGGTGGAGCTTTGTTGCCGTTGTACTTTTTAATAACATTTTTTATTCCACTTAAACTGATGTTGCAACCATTCTTCTTGCACTCTTTTCTAATGACAGAAACACTAAAGTGGGCGTCATAAATACCCGCAACATAGCCTTCCCAAAACTGGCTTAGTTTGGGCGGCATTTTGGTCACAGAGCGGAAACCCACACACTTGGAAAGAAATTTAACACAACACTCACAACAATGGTCCTGTTTTGTGCGTTATTGTCGACCGCGAGGAAAACAACTCCGTTCCCAGGAAGCCACTGCACAACACTGCTGGACGCCACGAGCCAGGTCGGATGAGTCCATTCTGCCCGGGAAGGGGGAAGGAACGAAATCGGCTAAACGTAGGCTGAACAACCTATATATATATATATATATATATATATATATATATATATATATATATATATATATATTAATAAAAATGGTTAATTAAAATATTTAGAGTTAGGTATGGCAGATGATTTTATAAACCGTATTTTACGCTGTTGCATTAGAGCATGAGAGGTAGTTTTATATATATATATATATATATATATATATATATATATATATATATATATATATATATATATATATATATATATAAGTAAAGTAAAAGAACCCTGATTTACCTTTAGATGCTTGGTTATAGTTTTATTTACACCATTTACATAATGATGATAATGCAATTATATGCACAATATTTAAGTTACAAATTACTAATACGATTTTTGCTAGGAAACCAACTACGATAGCTCAGATTGTCTTTCTTAGCTGAGTTTTTTACTAGAGGAAGTAGTTGAACTTACAGGGAAATGTGGAAACCTCTCACCCAATGTTTGATGTTTCTTCCTTTCGACATGGCTAACTCAGATTTTCTCGTGACGTCTTGGCTGCCTCCGTGATTTTTCTCCCCTTTTTGTCAGCTCGAATCCCATTATATTGCCAAATTTTATCAGTCTTTTAACTTCACATTAAAATCTTAATGATTTTTTTTATAATTAAAAAGTCTCATTACCTTCTATATCCGTTGTTCCTTAGGACAAGTCGTTATAACCAAAAATATACACTGCTCCACAAAACTTAAGCAACTCGAAGAAAGTGGCAGAAAATAAAACGACACCATCACTGCACCGAGTATAATGAACAAACCGACGGTCTAGCTGCACAATGCAACACAAGTGAAGACGAACAATACAGTTAGGATGTACAGAGTGACCAAAAAGTTCAGCACAACAATACCTCAACAGGTGAAGCTGGATTGTGCGAGGGCATAGGCAGTCAATATGGCCTTCATGCTCGTATGTGACCACCACGAACAGCTATACAGGCACGACATCTGGCCTCCATGCTGCAAATCAGAGTGTTGATCAAGTCTTGTGGCAGGTGTTGCCACTCTTCGAGGAGAGCTGCTCCCAGGTCAGGGAGAGTGCGTGGTGATGGACTGTACTGCGCTATTCGCCGTCCAAGAGCATCCAACACATGCTTGATGGGATTCAAGTCCAGCGAATATGCAGGCTATGCAATACGCGTAATGTCTTCGCTCTCCAGATAGTCGGAAACAAGATGTACACGGTGTGGGCGGGCATTGTCATCCATGAACAGGAAGTCTGGGCCAAATGCTCCGCGGAAATTGCGCACATGTGCATTCAGAATTTCATCCCGGTACCGTTGTGCTGTTAAAATGCCATGTTGCACAATGTGGAGGTCCATTTTCCCATTCAGCATAATTCCACCCCACACCATAATGGAACCACCGCCATAGGAAGGCCGTTCAGCAATGAAGTTTGAATGATAGCGTGTTCCAGGCTCTCTCCACACTAAAGTCCGACCAGAATCATACGACAAACTGAATCTCGACTCATCGCAGAACATGACACGCGCCCACTGGTGTTCCACCATGCAACATGTTCCTGACACCATGTGTAACGCGCACGTTTGTGCTCCACTTTCAATGGCGCACACAGCACAGGCCTTCCTGCATACAGTCCTGCTCTGTTGAGCCGACGACGAACAGTTTCACGACTCACGCGTTGTTCTGTAACCTGAAACAACTCATTGGCCAGTTGAGAGCGTGACTCTTGACGGTTACGTTTGGCAGAAATTGTGAGAAATCAGTCATCGACGGCCGACGTCTTCTTCGGACGGCCTCCTCCATGACGTCTACTGACTTCACCTCCATTTTGGAAGCGACTCCACAGCCTTGACAAAACGCTTTTGTTCATGTTGAATTCCTGCGCCACTTCCACTTGGGATCGACCCAATTCCAACCTCCCAATTATTCGCCCGCGGTCAAAGTCACTCAAATGTCGTCTATCAGTCATTGCAAGGTGTGTACCCCACACAAGAACCACTAACACAATGCTTGGAGCCTCGGGCACTACTAGGCTGTGGTGTACGCCTCATGGCATAATTTGTTCACCGCGCTTGAAACGGTGCTGCTTATGCAATAGAACGTGTGCTCCCCTTGTCTGTGTGTCTCTGACGCGTCTCTGTGTATGTGCATGCCACTAACCAGTGTTGAATGGGCCCCACACGTCGCTTATACCACGTTCTCTCGGGTTGCTTAAGTTTTGTGGAGCAGTGTATATATTAAAGGTTCCTCCTTTTTTTCCATTAAATTTGTTTTTAACTAATATATATATATATATATATATATATATATATATATATATATATATATATATATATATATATATATATAATATAATATAATATGCAACAGTACGGCGTACCAGTATTTTTATAAGGGGTTCGGAATATTTCCTCTTCTGTCTTAAGGGGGCAGACTACTAAATATTTTTGAAAAAAATATAATTTTTCTTTTGCCCGTTTTTCGTAAGTTCAAAGAGGTATTAAAATGTAACTTACCACAATAATAGATAATATTATTCTACACCCGACAATATAAATCGGAAGAATTTTCAGTGTTGCCATCTATAGAAATTACTGTGACCAGAATTTGAATTACTCAAAAATCTAGGTAAAGGCAGCGACTAGAAAAATGAACTCAACGGTAATTGATGACTTATCATGCTGTCTATGTGCCTTGTTTACTACTTTTTAAATAATGTTTCTATTTATTTTGTAATAACTTATTTATTTTGTAATAATTTATGTAAGGTTTATAAAATAAATAGAAATATTATTTAAAAAGTAGTAAACAAGGAACATAGACAGCATGATAAGTCATCAATTACCGTTGAGTTAATTTTTCTAGTCGCTGCCTTTACCTAGATTTTTGAGTAATTCAAATTCTGGTCACACTGTAATTCCTACACATGGCAACACTGAAAATTCTTCCGATTCGTATTTTCGGGTGTAAAATAATATTATCTATTATTGTGATAAGTTACATTTTATTACCTCTTTCCACTTACGAAAAACGGGCAAAAGAAAAAATATTAGTTCTTCAAAAATATTTAGTAGTCTGCAGTCTTAAGGAAATTCGAAAATACCAAATAGTAAATATATAATTTTATTGAAAATCAGAGTTTTTATTGTTTTCCTTTTTTCTTTTAGGAGAAGGAGTTGCGAATCTTTGTTCCTTTACGTCAGTTAATTGCATTCAGGGAGTAGAAATATTGGTGCCTATTTGTCTTTTTATTCATTATTAGAAACTTGATTTAAGGGAAAATATACCTTGATCTTTTTTTCTCTTTTTTCCGCAAAGTTTATACATTAATTTAGTAAAGGTTTGCAGAACATTTTCGTAGCATGATTAGTACTTTGAAGAACATTATGTGAATAATGAACCGCGATGGCTCAGTGGTAGAGCGTTCCCTTCTGGTGCTTTGGGTCCCGGGCTCGATCCCAGCCCCGCCAACTGAACTTTGTGGTCTTCAAACACCGTGTGCATGGGTTTCCTTGGGGTTCTCCTGTTTCCTCCTACTTTCTTCATTCCACCATTTCATTCATTACTCACCACCGTCTCCTTTAGTCTAACCGTCATAATCGTGGGACGTAAAACTCAAAGATTTCATTTTTTTTATGTGAACAATGTACTTCATATGTGTGTTGTTACTGAAATTCACTATTTCTGGAACTCTTGATGCCTTTTTGAAAACAAAGAATAGAAGCTTACTTTCGCCCGTTTACAGAAAGGGAAAAAAAGCTATAAACAAATCATTAAGAAGTATTCACTATCATTACGTTTATTGTATTATAAAATTAAGATGTAAGAATAACATTTTAAAGGTATATATATATATATATATATATATATATATATATATATAATATGACCAATATGCCTATAGTTTTAAAGTAGTAATAATTAAAATTTCATTTTTTATATTCTGGTGTTAGAAGAGAAACACGATTAGCTTCTAATAATTGAAAGATATTGAGAATGTTTTATTGAGTAGATAGAATAATAAATTTAATAAAATATTAGCTCTGGGAAAGATAATTAGATACTTTTCCTTACGTACTATAATTTTCCAAATCTCAGATTCTCATGTATAATGTGATCTACAAAATTCAATTGAATTTTATTTTTTCTCGCTCTTTTGAACTAATGTTCAATCTGAGAGGACCACAAAAGCGTATTTCGAGAACCAGGGTTTAAGAAACACTATGTTAACAAAGTACACTTATCTGACTTCTAAAATTTAAAAATTTATTAATATTACACTTGAGACATTGAGCTTGGTAAGTATGTATGCCAATGTTAGGAGCATGCTTGTCACCGTTGAAGAAGACAAACAAAATTAATACAATTGGTTAGTTAACAGAATATCTTTTTGTAATACGTTTAGTAAATAAATAAAGAAGCAATTTGTACCAGGAGAATTTTTAAAAAAATCTGTTATTTTTGACAAGGAACGACATTCATTTTAGCGTCAGAAAAATTAGTTTCGATTATCTAAATCGTGCATTAGAATTTACTCTCAAACGTGCCAGTTTTATTCAGCTCAATGTGATATGCCCATTAATATATGTATTATATTTAAAGATTATTATAGCTAACACATATTAAGAAGTAATCATAATTTTGGGTTGCATCTCAATAAATACTATATATATATATATATATATATATATATATATATATATATATATATATATATATATATTAAAGTGACTATGTTTGTGACTTAGTAACTTTGGAACCATCCGACCAACTCGATCAAATTTTCAACAGATGAGTTTCGGGCGTGGGATGGTTTTTATCATTTCGCTTTGACAGTTGACAGTTCAACTTAAGGGAGGGAATATATATATAATATAATGATCGAAGACCATTAGTGTTGTATCCATAGTTTTCGGGGGCGCTGAGATGAACAGTGACACTTTCGATGCCGTTTAAATCCAAATTCAGCCCCGCTGCTTGGAGGAGGGTGAAATGTAAAAATGATCGGTATTAGTGTCGAATCCATAGTTTTCGGGGTTGCTGAGGCGAACAGTGACACATTCGACGCCGTTTATATCCAAATTCAGCCCTTCATGTCCAAAATTAAACGTATTCTTCCCGTGCGAAGAGCGGATATTCTTCTAGTACACTTATAATGTAGAATTTATGTAAGTTTTTTTTCATAATGAGAGCTTTTTAGATTGTTATATAATATGAAATGTTTTAAGAATTCAGCCCCGAAGGAGAAGGAGCGGGGTTAAAATTTTATTACATGACAATAAGAAACTAATTTTGTAAACTTCGACATCGCGGGCAACCTTTTTTATTTATTTATTTATTCTAGATTGGGATTATTTTCGGTATAACTGGTCATTACTTAAGGCAGGATTTCACGATATTTAAAATTTCAGACCCACAAGAGGAAAGAGGGAGGGAAATTTTAAGTGTTTGCCTTTAAACAGTTTTATGTACAAGCACAAAATTTTGATATATGGAATTAGAAAATACGAATATAAAATTTACGTGTACGAATTTTGGACATTCCACCCGAAAAGGGTAGAGGGAGGAATATATTTTTACATATATCACAAGTTTGTTTTCATCTGATGAGAAGAAACTTTTGATATTATTATTATTATTATTATTATTATTTTTTAAAAAAGGCTCCTAAAACAGTATTAGTGATCAGAAAGAAACTTTTCATTCTGAACATGCATGGATTTTACTTACAGAAAATATAATACAAGATTGTTTTTTATACTACCAACTGTAAGTGTAAAGATTCGCTCGCACAAATTCAGCTTGAAGGAGTCTTTGGGAGAGACGTAGATATCTACAGTAATATGCGGGGGCAATTGCTAGCACACACAGTAAGTATATACAATGGGGACAGAATTTGCGTCTTCAAGAGAGAATGAAATGTTTAAACAGTTTCCATAAACTTTTCCACAAGGGAAAACGAAGTTTACCAAACACCAATATAAAGATTGGTATTCCAGCCTTTTAAAGTTACGCTTATGAAAATAAATATACACGTGTCTCCAGTACGATAAACAGCTCTGCAGCCTGTAACCATGCTAACTATTGTAGTGAACAATTAGCACATACATTTACGAGCTTTGTGTATGTATAAAGAGAACAAAAATGCATGACGTATGTTTCGACCTTTTTGATCTGTCATCGTGTAAAGTATGACGCTCATGTGAAAGTGTTCAACCTATGAGAGAAACATGCGTACACACGACCACGACGTATCGTCACCATAAACAGTTTTCTGTGATCTTGCATACGGAGGACAAACAGAGCTCTTCCTGTATCCAAACCCTGACACACATATGCTAAAAAGTCTTCAGGTAGAATGTAATAGAGTCATTTTTAAGGAAATGAAGATAACTGTAACCTGTAACTGATATTTGCTAACTACGAACATTTTTTCAAAACCAATTGATTTACAATCAATGCTTTTTGTCAAGAAGTGAATAAGCATTGAAATTGTTTTTGAACGTAATTGCCTAAAAGGGGAGGGATAAAGGTGCAAAGTGCATTGAGTGTTTCCTTAAAAGGAGAGAGGGATAATGACGCAAAGTGTATTGAAAGTTATTGAACAAAAGGGGAGATAAATCATGATATATAGTGCATTGATATTTTAAAGGAGGGGCGATAAAAGAGAGATTTAAAACAGTTAGCAAATAAATGTTCGTTTACAAAGTGTGTACTTTTAATTAAGATCAGCACTTTTAATCAAGGTGGTACCATGAAGGACAGGGGTTATTTGATATCAGGATTCGCGAATGAGTTTAGAAATAAATATTGCTTTTATGGGTTAACAAATCTGGAGTATTAGATGATTTAAGGTGTCGTGGACTTCAAGGATTATGAACATTCCTTGATTTTGTATAGCCGTCATGTTGAAAAGTACTTGACCACTCATCTTTAAATAAATAAATAAAAACCTGCATATTTTTCAGAAATAAAATGGTTGTTTTTTAGCGTCCCTTTCAGTACCGAGGCAATATGAGACGTGGATCTACAGTTTAACGTGGGATCCGAACCATTTGAGCTTTCACCAGGAATTGAACCCGGGTCTTCTATCCCCTTTTTTTAATGCATTTTAGGCGTCCTAAAATAAGATTTAAAATCATGCGAATCTCTGTAGAGATCTATCTTCTTGACACTAGTAGCGTATGGTCCTGTTAAACGTTGCGACACTGTCCTTCCGTTCAAATTAAGATAATATAGTTTTTGTATTTCCTTATTGATAAGAATTAATATACATTTCATGTTAAACTCTAGAAAAATATAATAAATACTAGATTAAGAACGATAATACAAATAGTATATCGAATCCGTGAATAATTTCGTTTTCACAAATTGGTGAAGAAAAGTTAAGTAACTGTAGAGAGACACGTTTTATCAGACCTGAAACAAATCAGTGAAGCGCCCAGTTGAAAACGATTCTCGAATGTAGGTTTGCAGACGTCTCACTCGATTAACCCGAGAAAGCCCAAGGGGTGCGTCGGAGGCAGCTTGGTCCATTTTTAATGCCATTATTATTAATATATATTTCGTCCTGTGTCCTGCGCTCTAGAATTCTCTCTCTTTGAAGTACACCCTCTGATTGCGTTTCCTAAGCATTTTTTAAAATTTTACCTTAGAAAATAGTTATTTTTATACTAACGTAAAGGCCCAAGGGGTACCTCTGAGGCTCCTATTGAAATATGTACTTTTCTAATTATTCGATACTGTTTATTTTTTATTACCAATGACAAATTATTGCATAAGAAAGTAGTGATTAGCCTTTTCTATTGATGACGGAACATAAAAATAGTTGCGGTGGGTTCAGGTAGCTTGTATATGCAGCAGCGTGTCTCAGAGGCACCCCTTGGCCCTTTACAGGGTAAAATTAGCAAGGGCTGTCTCGGGTTAAACGAGCTGGCTGAGAGATATTTGGAGAACTTACTCATCAGTGAGATACCACACTTAGCGCAATGGTACTATTTAAATCCATTATACATTTCACTCTTTCATTTAGAACATACATGCTCCTACATATTTCGGAGGACATTGTTAAGGAATAATAAGGAAAAAATCAGTAAGTTACTACCACAGGAATCGATGAATGCTGTTTAGATATAAGTAATTCTAAGTTTAATAATTTAGGCATACTAGGACTTTTAGTCAGGAGTAAAAGTCAATCTGAAAAGGCAGGAGACGGATGACATCACGCCATCCCCGTTCCCTATCTTTGCCCATTGTAGTATTTTAGGAAGTGAGGGGACGCCGTAAATATATTTTGGAAGTAGGGGAACGACGGTTACCCGCGTCCCTCCTCACTTTTACTCGTGCTTTTAGCAGGATTTATTGACACAAATAGTACTGTTGACTGTTCATAACATCCTCCTAACCGCAGCCGTGAGTGAGATTAAGATAGATCTGATGTTGCCGACATAGATTGAATTATTCATTTGAGACTTCAAAGATTTCATAAAGGATCTGGAATAAAATAGTCTGTAATTGCGAACAATTATCAGCCTTGATTGCTTTTAACTTGGCGACCTCCTGAAAATTTCGATCTGTCTGTTTGAAAAGAACTTTTTTTCTTTTCATAGAAATAAAGATGAAAACATTCCACGTGGATTCTCCTCTCTGTGTTATTGTGAAGACGTAATCCCTTGGAATCAATGTAGACGTTGTGGAGAGTATTCCTGAAAGTGAGTTTTTCCTCTGTCTTGTCAAACAAAATGTTCTTCACGAGAGGTGACAGCTACATTGATGATTCTAGAATAGCCGTTGTTGAACTGGAAGTGTTCCAGTCGAGAGTTCTTTGACTTCATAAATTCACTCTTCGTTGCTTTCATCTCCCTGAGTTCAGTTTTCGTTTTAAGATATATATGTATTTCATGACGAAACAGGGAGGCGGGGATGATGCTATTTGTAGGGTGAGTGGCCTCGAAATAACATCCAATAAAATTTGGGAAAGATTTTGCCAATGGAGAAACAGGTTCGCTGTCTATCCTATAATTGTATAACTGTTTATTTGTTTACACTGTATTCAAACAAAGACATTATTTTAATTTATTACAACACAAGAACATATTTAAAACCACATTATTCTGCAGCTAGTATATAGAATCTAATATAAATAAAATTAAGAGTTTGTTTATGTGTTTGTCTGTGTGCGCCCTGGGGATCAGACGAGTGGACCGAGAATTACCACAATTCGGTCACGTCACGGGTACCTTGGTCCAGGTCCCAGATCAAGACAAAGCGTTTTTTTTTTTTAAATTTCGAACCAGGGCGTTTCGGGGGGAGGGGGTGTTAGCTTCTAGAAAGTCGTAATACCACAAAGGATGTAACTATTACCAAGCCAGCCTTCTACAATTTTAAAGAACTCAATATATTATATATACCTTTATTCTTAATCCTCACCGCATCATTCTTCTAATTCTATAACATCTATAATCTTCCTTGAACTCTCATTTATATTTCATATCATTACTTTAACAAATACTGCTTTATATCTTTATAATCTTAGATCATAATACATCTTCAACCAACTGACATAAATCTATATCATATATATAACTTATTTGCAAAGGTTAACTCTCATTTACTTGGTAACCGCAAGTATCACATTTATAAACACTTTGTGCTCAACAGGGGGGAGGCGTTTACCGGGACCGGCCTGAGAACCAGACAAGTTGACCGAGAGTTACCAGATTTTGGTCACGGATTGGCCCTACCTTAGTCCAGACCCCAGACCGAGGCAAAACTTTTTTTTTTAATTCGAACCAGGGGGTCTAAGAAGGACGTTTACCGGGACATGTAAAAGTAGTAGAATATGACCGATATTAATGTCGAATTCATAGTTTTCGCGGTCGCTGAGATCAATGATGACACTTCCATTAGCGATGACTTGCAAATTCAGCTACCATTGTATGCGGGCCGGGGATCAGCAAGGGAGGATACCCAGAGATGTAAAAATAGCACAAAATGACCGATTTTAGTCAAATCCATAGTTTTCTCGGTCGCTGAAGTGAATGGTGATACTCCCAAATGCGTTGACTTCCAAATGCAGCCTCCCATGCGAAGAATGGGTATATTCAGCTAGTTGAAAATAAAATTGAAGAAAAATTAAAACCTATTTTATTCTTAAAATAATTAACAAAATAAATAGTAGCAAAAAGTAAAAAAAAAGTAATGCTGTTTTCAAGAAAATTACCGTTTTGAAATAAATAAGCAAATAAATAAATAAATAAATAAATAAATAAATATATAAATATAGAGAGGAGAGGGCCAACTAACCAACCAACCAACTGGTAGGTAAACTCAACACATACCAAATTTACACAGAGCATTTGGTAGATTTTTAAGGTCACTGAGAGTTTAGAATCTATAGTTCGCATTCCTGCTTGTTATTGTAAATTGACAGTCGGCGCAATGAAAAATATTCTTTCAAGCAAATTACCCAATTATGTAGATCTGCACACCAAAATTTTACAACTGATGTACAAATTAACAACACAAAGAAAACACTTAATATAACTTTTGTTATTTTTGTAATTGCATTATAATGCTTTGATCAAACATCGACAAGAATAATTTAATTGACTCATTGCTATGCAGAGAAGTACACAAAGCACGTCCCAGAGGCTTTTAAAATATTCAGTAAGCGTGTGTGACTCAATGGAGGAAGATGATGCAAGCTGACATACCTCAGTGTGTCATTCATGGAAGTCAAATAATGCTTTAGTAATCTCGTTCTTCTTCGCTTTCATTTATGAAGAATGCATTCCTTTGTGTGTTATGTAGCTTGCGAATTAAGCATGCTGAAAATTTCATGTTCGTTTCATGTGTATGAGGTATCATATCCTACCTAATTGTTGCAATTCTTTTTACGTTATATTAACTCTTCTGTAACAAATAGGCTTTCTGTATTTTGTTAGTAGACTAAAATTATTTTCTACAAGAATTTGGTTGGGTACAAACTTCGCAGGCATATTCTTAAAAATGTAACCAAAAAATACTATATAGTTACACATCTCATTTCTAGCGATAAGATGAAAGGCTAATAATATCTTTCTTACTTTGACTTAAGAGTCTTCATCCCGGCGAAATTAAAATACCGCTAATTTTACATTAATTATGTGATATCTTCAAATAGATAAAAGATAATCGAAATGTGGAACAAGAGCGACCTAGACAATATCATTTTGCATGAGATACCGTTATCACGACTCACTTATCTGCTTTCGATTTCGAGCCATTTTGAAAATCGGCATTTATTTTCGCGTTTCTAAACAGCTGAAAACATAAAGCCACTAGGTGACTTGTGATAACGGTACCTCACGCAAAATAATATTGTCTAGGGCGCTCTTGTTCCATATTTAAATTATCTTTTATCTATTTGAAGATATCACATGATTACTGTAAAATTAGCGGTATTTTAATTTCGCCGGGATGAAGACTCTTAAGAAATTCCGCACCATTGTCTGTTACCACAACATTGGCGGATGTAGCTCGGGGACGGGAAGCTAGGCACTCCCCAGATTTTGTGACAAAAATAATTTAAACTGTTACTTATATATTTTTTAAAAGTTTATAGTAAACTCATGATATACTTATCATAGTCTGGGTTCTGGCTGCTCCCCCAGTTTTTACGTTCCAGATCCGCCATTGCACTGCAGAAACAATACGACGTTGTTGGATTGGTGAATCTTATCCTGTGCTAATGAAATCAGAGCAGAATTGTTGTTGCGATTTAAGATACTCCAACTTCCTCTTGGTTCACCCAGAATTTCTTTCAACCTTAGGGTCTCATGCGTGGCATGGTGGTAGACCCTGACCTGCTAGACTTTGGGTTCCTGAACTATGGACGGTCATATTTTTGAGTCACATTTTCGAAAACAAAAACCATACGCCGAACTCATCCGGTCGGGATTAAACTCATTATGGTGGTTGACGTCGACCTGTTACATAAACGTGTGAAATAACATGTTGTACAGGGTTTCGGTTCCCAAGTTATGAGACGTTAAATTTTCGGAAACAAATACAGTATATACACCGGTCATGTGGTCGGGATCAAACTTGGGTATTAGTAGTTGACGTTGACCTGTTATATAAGCTTGTGAAGTAATATGTTGTACAGGGTTTCGGTTCCCGAGTTATCGGTGGTTAAATTTTAGGAAACTGCGCGCGCGCGCACACACACACACACACACACACATATATACATACATACATACATACATACATATATATATATATATATATATATATATATATATATATATATATATATATATATATATATATATATATATATATATATATACAGTAGCGGATCCAGGAAATGATCAAGGGAGGGGCTAAACCATAGTTCGCCGTTTTATCCAGTGAAAAACAGGATTGAAGTCCATTTTATCCAGTGTATACCTGAGGGTCAAGGGGGGCTATAGCCTTGAATCCGCCGTTGTATATATATATATATATATATATACAAGGGCGGATCTAAGGGGGGGCTACGGGGCTATAGCCCCCCCTTGACGCCCAGGTTTACACTGGATAAAATGGAATTCAATTCAGCTTTACACTGGATAAAACGGCAAATTATGGTTTAGCCCCTCCCTTGATCATATCCTGGATCCGCCACTATATATATATATATATATATATATATATATATATATATATATATATATATATATATATATATATATATATAATATGTATATAATATGTATATAATATACCAAACTCATCCGATCGGGATCAAACGTGGCATGGTGGTTGACGTTGACTTGTTACATAGGCCTGTGAAATAATATGTTATGCAAGGTTTCGGTTCCCGAGTTATGGGCGGTTAAATTTTCAAAAACAAATTCATGTACTGAACTCATCCAATCGGGATGAAACGTTGCATGGTAGTTGACGTTGACCTGTTACACAAACGTGTGAAATATTATGGTATACAGACTTCTGGTTCGTAGGTTAAGCATAAGGTTCTAAATCAGTTCATTGGACATAATAACAACATAATAAATTTGGTTAAAATAACAATTAGAGGTCAGCTGTTGGACAGTAAAAAAAATAATAACTTTTTACGACTGTGCGTTACCGAACTTGTTTTCGAATTGTATATAGTCCTACTTTCCTAAAGTTGGGTAGTATGTCTATTATCTTTATAGTTTTCAAGGTATAATTTCCCCCACTGAAGCATCGAGATCTTTGTTGGCAGATTAATGTGTTCGTGGCCTGATTCAGAGAACGTACACCGTAAAAAGTCTAGTAGAATTTATTTAATTCTGTATGCAGATTGATTATACGAGGTGCACAGCAAAAATACGTATAATTTCGTCCTGATTTTTAAGAACCGGGGAAATACAGGGGGAATCTGTGTCTATTTCTCAACCAACTCTCCCTTTTCGTATTGAGAGCCGCGGTGGGTCAATAGTAGAGCGTTCACCTCTGGTGCATGGGGTTCCAGGTTCGATTTCAGCCCCACCAAGTGAACCTTGTGGTGGACAAACACTGTGCGCGAGGATTTCCTCGGGGTTCTCCCATTTCCTCTCACTTTCTTCATTCCACCATTTTCATTTATTTCTCATCATCGCCGTCTCCTTTAACCTAGCTGGTATAATCGTGGGACGTAAAACTCAAATATATTTTATTTTTTCTCCCTTGTTATTGATATACAGGTGCCATCGCTCCGTCCATTTTGTGTAGCATATGACAACCATCTCCAGGGATATGTTTCAGATACTGGAAAATAGCACTTAGGGATGATCTACTAGCAAAATAGTGTACACGAAAAGAATCCTTGAGGTTCGGGGCCAAATCTGATGAGTAGGGTGGATGTGGCCAAAGTTCAATACCGAGGGCAGTCAAGAATGAGGTCACAGCATTAGCACAGTATGGCGGTGCATTGTTCGTGTGGAGGATTAAAGTGCAATTTGCGTTCGTTTCTCAGTTAATTTTGGCAAAAATTCTGTATTCAAAAGTGTACGAAAATATTCGTCCGTCACTGTATGACCTTTCGGAACAAGATGGGACAATATCATTCCCTGGAAATCTCAGAAGATAGCGTAACAGCAGCGTACGCACATTCTCATTGGATACCACCTCACCACCTGTCGATTTTTTTGGGGGGGAGGGGGGTATTCTCTATGTTTCCACTGCATCGACTGCATCCATGTTTCTGGGTTGAATAATGGAATCTGTGATTCATTCATTGTCACAGCACTTTCCAAGAAATTGCGTCCCTCTCCTGAAGCGTGTCCAATTTGCAACTTGATCGAATCCTTGTCCCTTAGATCGTGATTAAGTATTCGCGCAAGCCAGCGAGAAGAAACTTTCCTTAGGCCCAGTTCGTTTATAATCACTCGTTTTGATGTTTCCATTGTTAGGTCCAGTGTATTACAAATCTCCTGGATGGAGACACGCGTATATTCCGTGATGAAATCTTCAACACAGGCGTCAGTTGATGCTGATTTTGGAGTCCAAACCTCCGTTCACGTTTGACATTTGTTCACCCCTGCTTTCAACTTACGCACCCACTTCCTAACGGTGTTTTCTGCGAGAGCACTACCTCCGTACATACCCTTCAATTGGCAATTTATGTTGGCTGCACAACATCCAGCTACGGCGAGGAATTTTACAATTACTCGTTGCTCTTCAACTGAAAATTCCGTGTTCCCGGCCAGTATGAGAAATACGTCTTACTCGTTCAGCTACTGTGACTGAACTGTTCCCACGTAGTAAACAAAAGTTGCACTGTTTAGAGACAAAAGATGGAGCCTCCGACGCCGCAGTTATTTTGCTGAAATTACAAAAAAAAAAAAAAAAAAAAAAAAAAAAAAAAAAAATGTGGACTTCAAAACAAAACGGCACGTACTTTTGGTATGCATCACATACTTTGCCAGTAAACTTTGCTTGCAGATGTCCAGAATTTTCATTATAGTAGATAAAAACTACTTACTGCTGCATTTATACAAAAGATGACATTATGAAGGAAATTTGATTATGAAAGTTGTATTAGAGATAGCAGCGCGCACACAAGGAACTTATGTTCTCGTTGCAACCACCCCCTAAAGATTTTCTATACAGGAAACGAAGTTGGGCAACATCTTATTGTGGTTCTTGAAACCAGATTTCTTTCCGGATGTGGATGTGGAATATCTTTCGTTGCAAAGTTTTTGCTTCCCCTCCTAAGAAGGATTTACTTGTTAACGAACGTACTTCAATGAATTCGAGTATGGATCAAGCATGGTTGTTTACATTCAATTTATGTCTCCCAGTTTTTCAGTGATCTGTTGTGACCCACTTCTCACTATGATACACGGTGACTTTCGTTTTACTCGACCGTCAAGTTCGTTATGTGTATAGTTTAAAAATACTGTAAAAATTTCTGTTTATCGGAAGAAATAAGTAGAAACTTGTACTTCAAATTTTTCTTCAGAGAAGCTCTACCTTCGATAAAGAAGCAACTAGCCTCGCTTGAAAATACACACCAATGAGTACATGAACGCCATTTCGACGTCAGTTATCTTAGCTTCCTTTCCTGACGTATAATTTAGTACATTTTGTGCTTTAACATAGGCGTGTGTAACTATGATGGCATGGGTCACCAGGTTCACTTTTATCCAGATGTGTGTCGTCGTTCTCTCAGAATCGATGACCTGGCATAGCCCGAAAGTGGCCGAAGTACCAGCTTTACACGATTACTGTAGAATTTTATAGTGGATTAATGATGTCCACTAGTCGAGCTAGAAAATTCAGTGCTTGTTTCCCAGTTTGACATTTCTTAATCAACGTACCATGTCTCGAGTATTTCAAATATAATTTTATGTTTATTCGTCTTCCCATACTGAAAAGTAATACATTGGTTTTGAACACAGACTACACAAAAAATACTTAGTTAACATATTATTAGACTCAACATAATCTTTTATATTCTACACGATAAGTTTCAAGGCTCGTTCGATTAAATGTTTAAAGTTTTTGTCCATAAATTAGACGTAGCTTTTCATATCCGTCATTCTTATGCATTTATACTCCGATAGTACTTGTAGTTATTTTTCAGTGCAGTGCCGTGACACTCACAGATGTGTACAAGAGAAATAAATTTACCGATTTAATGAGAAGGGAGAGAGAGAAAATCGTGTTTGTTAGAATATATTAGTAGGTCAAACGTACTCTTCATGCATAGGACGAATTCCGTCGTCTCCGAGTCCTACCGGTTCTGACTGCTTGCTCCTAATATTCCTATTCTGATTGAATTTCCGGTTAAAATTCTGAACGCGTTTCTACTTTCTTTCATTTTGACTACATTACCTGTCCACCTGAACTTTCTATACTTGGTGACCCTAACAATGTTTGGGAAACGGAATAAATTATCCAGTTCCTCGTTGTGAAGTTTCCACCATTCTCTATTCCCATTCTTCTTGGGTCAGGATTAATTGTCTCAGGATTTTATTCTCAAATACTTTAATTCTACGTTCTTCCCTCAGAGTAAGCGACCATGTTATACAGCTACAACAGGCATAATTATAGTTTTATATATTTTAAGCTTCAAATTCTTCAACAGAATTCGCAAGGACAAAAGATTTTTAACTAAATAATAACAAGAGTTTCCTACTTTCAATCGACATTTAATTTCTCCGTGGATATGGTTTTGATCTGTTAAAACTGGATCCTAGATATTTGAAAGTATCCACTTTGTCGAAAGTATTATTCGATATGTTATATTATCCATAATTTGTAGTGTTATGGTCACTGCGAATTTCCACGTAGGCTTATTTAGTTCTCTCTGTATTTACTTTTAAACCCATGCCCCTACAGGCGTTTAATAAAACCTAATTTTTTTGTTGTCCTCATATCATCCCCTATCAGATTCATATAATCAGCATACGCCATAACCTGGTGAATACTATTCAACTTTAAGCCCTGGTCGCTATCATTGTATAATAGCGACAACGCATTTCCTTGTTTTAGTCCATTCTCGACGTGAAAGCTTGTGAACAAGTATTTTCCTTCTGTGTGGGATTCATTTAAACAAACGTTAATAATTAATGTAACATACTTTTTTGGTATACCAAATTCAGTAAGAATGTTGTATAATTTTTGACTCGTAACGAGTCATAGGCTGTTCTGATTTCTAAAATCAATAAAAAATTGATGTACCGTAGTATTAAGTGTTCCGATTTCTTTTGGAGTATTTGACAAATAGTAAAAATCTAATTAATAGTTGATCGATTTCGCCTTAAACCACACTGATAATCTCCAATAATTTCATCTGTGTATGGGGTCAGCCTTGGTGGTAGAAAGTTTGAGAGGATTTTATAGGATATTGACAGTAGAGAGATGCCTCTATTACAATCAGTTTTGTAGCCTTTTTTGTGACTTGGAAAGTTGATTCTTTCCACTCTTGTGACTATTCCTCCTTGTTCCAGATGAGGCGAATGAGTTGTATATCTTGTTCCACAGTTTTCCTCCTTCAGCCGGAATTTCGTCTACACCTGGAGATTTGTATAAGCGTAAATGTAACTGTCAATATTGTGCACAGTGTGCCTTGAGTTGACGATAGGTAGTGAGTCATCACATTTTCTTTGATTTAATGCCATCTTTTAATGAATGAAGCCCTCATTCCTTTCAGGTTTGTTTATTCAAATAGTCTCACCGCTTACGTCTCCATTTAAACACTTCAATTAATCATGCACAGTTCACTATACGTAAAGCTGCCCTTAATAACTAGAAAAGACGTGTCTGTCCTAAGTTGGGATTGGAATTGATGAAAATTAAAAGAAACAAAGTGTGGACATTTTGCATTGGACAGCCTTTTAATAAAGTTAGATCGTGAGAAGAGAAGAATAGCCTTGCTGTGTGTGTATGTATCAAATAGATCTTTTAAAGATAATGCTGAAGAACTGTCACTCGCTGCTTCCACGCCCCATTTACTCTGTAAAGCAGAAGAATATCTATACAGAGCCTCACTGCAAGAAACGTTCTCAATTAAGAAAGAAAAAATATTGGTTGCTGCAGTGGAGAGTGAAGTGTAGCGCAGACAGATCGAAAATCCAATTGTCCTTTTTTTGTCGTTGAGAGGTAGTTTCAGAGTTGATGATTAATTTGGTCTCTCTCTTTTTTTCCAAATCTTGATTCGATCTCATAAAGTACTTGTTTTTCTATTTCTTTTTTACGTTTTGAGAACCTTAGTATTGTCCTGCTGCTGAAGCATTTAGTAACCAACAACTATAGAAACTCGTAAAGGGTGAAAGCTATTCGAACCTAATGACAATTCGGCTGATAAATCTTCCACCGGTGAAGAGAAAGTTGAGGCTGTCAGTGGAGGTAAATAAAGCTAATAGTTTATGGTTTGAGTTGAGTAGGTAGTAGATTGTCATCACCATATGAAAAATAGGTCTCGGGTTCGATTCATAGTGGAAAAAGGTTAAAATTTCAGTGCACTACGGTGGTTTTGATCAGGAGCGGACTAAGATCCTGGCAACCCAGGCGACTGCCCGGGGAGCCAAAACGAGCCTCAAAAAGTAGATTTTATAACATGTTTTCTGCAGACTTTTAAAAAAAATGTATGTTCTTGTAAAGTAGCGTCGATTACATCATCTTTTTCCATTCCACCATGGAAGAAGAGAGTTTCATAGTACTAGGTGGGTTGTATCGACAAATGGAGACATGGCATGTAGAAGAAAGAGTGGACCTATATAATGTATTTGGGTATCAATTTTTCTTTTTGAAAAATGGATTGAAAATATTAAAACCACTGTAATAAAATGTAAAATATAAGCTACGACTAGTGGAGGGGCCGCCGAAAAGTCATTTTGCCCGGTGAAAATTTTGCTCCTGGTTTTGATTCCACCCTTAATTGTAGGCGCACGTCTCATGTATCCTTGTTTTTGATAAAGGAGGTTGAAGTTCAAGAAACAAATATTAACACCATGTGAGAACTAAGATGTACAAGCTGATGTCTCTGATGAGTAGAGTGAGCAGTTTTGGAATCTAAATGTTAAATTTGCCTGATTAATATGATTAGAGGATCGCCTGTATTTTAAGAATTTCGGTTTACCATTTCTTAATATATATATATATATATATATATATATATATATATATATATATATTTACTCGGTATGTCCGTGTGTCCATTCGAGAGAGAGAAAATACGAACCACTTGTTGGATCATAATCAGTTTTGGCCTGGATGTAGAGTCAGAAGTTGGGAAGCGAGTTCTTTGATGGACGTCATCCATCCAGTTGGACCCGATATGGAGAACCAAAAATCGATTTCCTATATATTCATATTAGACTAATTATGGCTATCATCCTTGCTTGATAGGCTACTCGCAGTGCTGTTAAGATTGCGTGTTGGTATAATGCTCAGGATGCACATATTAATTTATCTATGGAATACAATTCTAAATTGAAACTAAATGATCTTTCTACCCGACAGATCTAAAGACTTAAATATTTTCAATTTTAAGATCCTCTTCATTTATCATATTAAAATTTCCTAGTTGAGAATGGAGGATGAGAGGAAATGCAAGATTCCAGGGATGTACACCGTGACTGTACTTGTTTAACTTTAGGAAGAGTATTAAAGTAGTATGTGAATAAAGTAAAACTCTTAAGCGCTAGACAATATAGTGATGTTCAAGAATTCATTTTTAAAAAACTTAAAAGAAGAGCTATTTACGTTTGTGGTTGCATGAACGCTGAAACTGCATCCAGTAACATTGGACATATGATAGGGAACTTCTCTTTCTTAACATAGTAAAGCACATTAATAAAAATAACTACATTGTTCCTGTCTTCTTGTTTTGTCGACAGGTGCCTGCGGTCATTTGATAACCGCCGGTCTATATCTCTATGCTAAAGAAAAGATATACATTATCAGTTGCGATGCTAGAGAGGTAATTAATTCATTTCAGGGTGGAATCATAGTAATACCACTGAGTATACCAGTTTGCTGGTTGAAAGTAGCAGAGGCACTGCAATTCATTTACACGTGATAGGGAAATTCATATTCGCGTTAAGTTCCACTGAAGATATCTCGTGACTGTTAACATCTTTGTTTAAGCGCAACATATCTGCATGGTAATCGAAGTCCTGTCATATAGGATGAAGCACAGCTAGTATTACAATCTGCAGTGTACTGTTATCTGGGCGCGAAGATTTTGGAGGAACGTTGATAGTTGTAGTCTATAAAATGTATCTTTTAGTGAACACTCAAAGAAATGAAGAGGAAGAAATCTTGTAACTTTAGATCCAGCGAACAAAGTAGCCATGATAGAACATTGTCATAATCTATATGTAGCACGGCCAATCCAGCGCTGTGGAAGAATAGGATTCAGTTGCGTACTTTTGTTAATACGTATTACACTTTTACATCTACGAGCCTTACCGCAAAGGTAATGACTTTTTTCTTATTACGAAAATTGAAACGAAACGAATTCTAAAATATGCAAATAGAAGCATAATACACATGTAAACGTTATATGTGGAGAGTTGGATCAACATAAGTATCCCCTTCGGGATACAGCACAAGAAAAGTGAGTAAACAAATTGTTCGTATCATACCTATTACATACAGCGCATATGGCAGCATGTGTGCAGAATCTTCTAGAGTAATAAAGATGAGAAGTAGTCGAACATCCACCATATTCGCCAAACTTATCACCATGCGATTTTGACGTCATATCAAAACTGAAGGAACCGTTGCGTGGAACCCACACATGAAAATCGTTCCTGATGGTTATATGTATCTTCATCGAAGGTCCTACGTGTAAGTTTAAATATAGGCTATGCTGACTTTCCAGTTGCCTGTTACAGAATTTTTTGCTTTATTTCCTATTTTCGTTAAGAAAAGTTTCCGTGACTTTCGCGGCACTCCTTGTATAGTGGCGGGAATCGGCGTCCGCAAAGGAACACAAATTGTACCATTGAAATTTTGTTGGGGTTGGGAAGAAATCACGAGCTACTAATAATACGATTCGAGAAAGTCAGAACAAAACAATAGTTGAAACATTTAAACCACAAAACAACTAAAAAACTGGCAATCCTGAGGACACCAATCGACCGAATTCTACAAGTAGCTTCCTTGGTTCGATCTCAGCTCGCGCTGAGTGAGCTTTGTGGTGGACAAACACCGTGTGCGTGGGTTTTCTCGGGGTTCTTCCGTTTTCTCTCAACTTATTCATTTCACCATTGCATTCATTTCTCATCACTACCGTCTCCTTTAGCCTAGCTGGCATAATCGTGGGACGTAAAACTCAAAGATTTCGTTTTCCACAACTAACTATCAGAATGTATACGCCAAGATGGAACATAACG
Organism: Thermobia domestica; assembly: GCF_964235325.1. NCBI lineage: Eukaryota > Metazoa > Arthropoda > Insecta > Zygentoma > Lepismatidae > Thermobia > Thermobia domestica. The sequence goes on along the minus strand of NC_137457.1, from coordinate 297,009,480 downwards.
TTCCGATGTCGTCTTCCAAAAGTGAAGTACCGTAGGTAATGGTGCACTCTCGCCATACATGTACGTTAAAAATGTTCTTTTTTCTGTATTTATTCGTGCATTTAACATCAATTGAAATTTTCACTTTGTCACGTGCAAAAAACTTTTTGAGTGTCGCTATAGCGTCAACGTTCGCGCTGTTGAAGTTTTTATTTCCCTTTACTGAGATGCAAATATTTAAAGAATTTCCACCTCGTAGTACTCAGTCAGTCTATATTACGTTGCAGAACCCGTCACTATAAAAAAAGAGCGTAAAAATGAGATATACAAAGCATTGGGCTTTGTCATTCGAATCTTACGTGAAAGAGATCTCCTCTGAATAAAATCGTTCTTCTTCTTCAATAGGTTCACTCATGCTGAAATGGTGGTGGTTGGTAGGTCTTGATTTTCTCTCTCTGTAGTTCTCGCTCGCTTTCTTTCGAAATAATTGTGTATCCACATCGACACAAAGCCTCTCTGTTTCACTTCGTGAAATAGAGAATTTAACTTTGAATGAGACAACGCGATTTTTGTGTTTAAATTCAGTTGTCATGTATTCACTTATTTTTGTCATAAGAGCTCTGTTGTAGTGTGTTTGTTTACTTGTCTGTGTAAAACGGTGTCTTAATTACCTTGTCTTGGGTAAGTATTTACCAGAATGCGGGTTTTAGCCTACTTATATAATGTGGGACTACTAATCCAATTCTCAAACTGTGTTTCTCGAGATATACCATTATTGTCCACATAGACTGAATATTAGTCCAAAAAGACAGAAAAATAAAGTTCAAATGTATTGCGTATCAATACTATACTTGAGAATCTCAAACTGAGTTAGATTGTGTAAATAATAGATTATGCAATTCACTAAAGTAAAGATTATTCAAATTCTGATAAGTTATATGTACAGGGGTTGTACAGAATGTGAACAGGCCTAAAACGAGTTAAAAGTATACCTATTACAATTTAGGACCTCTTTTGCGGCCAATGCAGCCTGAACTAAACGAAGAATGGACTGATACAGATAATGAATGTTACACCACTGTTCCAGCAAAACATTTTCCAGTTCAGAGATGACGAAGAAAGCGAGACCTCACACAGTTTTATAAAATAGAGAACAATGGCTCGATATTGCTGAGATCCGGCGATTATGAGTACAAGATGAGATATGAAAGTTCTCGTTCGTGCTCCGTAAACCATGCTGAGTGTTCTAGTCGTGCGACAGGGATCCAAATCATTTTGATACATGATATCTCAGCAGGAAATACTATTTATGCCATAGGGAGGACATGATCCTCTAAAATTTACTCATGTCTTGGGAGTCATCGTTTCACACGAATATGCAGTAAAACCTGCAGAAAACTACAATGATACTATCTGCAATTGTCACAGAACCGTCCTTATGCTTCATGCTTACCAGAAGACAGTTCGGGGCGTAGGCATGAGATGGTCTTCGCCACACCTACACACGTCCTGCTGTGGGGAACACTGGGAATATTGAGTCATCGGATCATACGACATGTTTTCATTGCTCTTGATTGGATTTTCTGCTTGACTTTCGTAGTCATTTTAGTGGTAGTTATCGTTATATTTCCACTGTTCGTTTTAATGCGTTTTTCACCCTGTCTGACAATATTGTCTTTGGGACCACTGTTAACGTTTAGCAGACATGGTTTTCCATTGGAGACAGTGACCCTTGATTCCCCCACATCACTTTCATCACAGACGTTTCCACTAACGGGACTCCAATAATGTGCACACAATTGAGTCTCTTTAAGATCTGCTTTTTGAGCACTCCACAATAGTCGCAGGTAAATTGAATACTAATTGATAATAGATGCACACGGTCCACGCCATAGTGGGAAAACAAAAACGTAATCACCAACCACAACACGTGTTGTACAATAACGCTCGAAACTTAAATTTGTTTTCCGATTTCGGTTCACATTGTTGTGTCCAACTCCTGTATGTATTATGAAGTATATTATCGTTAATATCCTTTAATTGGGGAAAGAAACTAAATATATATAGTATCTTCTGTTAATACTAATATACTTAAAATTAAAGCAATATTTAAAAAAAAAAATATAAAATATTTTTTTCGAAGGCAACTATGATAGGGTTGTAGGTAGAACATTCTGATTTAAGAAAAATGGTCCCTGCTTTAAAAACGTTTTGAGAAACTCTGCAGTAGAGCAAGGGTAGGTGCCCCATTGTTTTTCGCACTGGCGTAAATCCAGGGTGGGTGGGTAAGATGAACATGTCCCCTCCAGTCTTGGAACTAGGGGGAACTGTCTTCCCAATAATCCGATTTGAAATGTTTTCTTTGGGGAGAAATGTGGTGATTTGTGTCCGATTGCCACAAAGGAAAATGAGATGAAATTGTCCCACCCTCCACAATAAATCTCAGATCTGCCCACCTCCCAATGTTAAAGACAACTCTGCTTCCCTGATTCTCTACAGCATTGTTTTTCAACTTTATAAATATTTTGAACATTGATTAAAAAAATATGAAAACGGTCTTACCCGTCCTATCCCCCCCCCATGCTGAAGACACATTTGCGCCGTTGGTCCTCCGCCAAGATTTCACGGAACTTTGAGTTGAAAGTATAGGCCTACATTAAAAAGTAGATTTTGAATGATATAGAAGAATCGAGTAAATGTGGTTTAATCGAAGGGTCGTATTGTTGACTACAAAACTTGCGAAAAGTGATTGAAAGGCATAGTAGACTTTCTTAGGGTGCTTATGTTATTTTAAATTAGTTAAAATTCGAATAATAGACTCCTCGAAAATCCTTTATTCGGATAATGAATACTTATTTAAACAGTTAGTTGTTCGATAACAAATAATCGTTTAAAAAGGATTATTCGGTTATTCTACAATAGCAGAAAAAATATTCGAATTTTTAACAGCACTAATTTCTGTTTTTTGTACAAACAGTACGACCCTTTATGCTTATAAGTTATTCATAGTATTTAGTACTAGACCTGAGAGTTCGAACATGAAATCAGGAAGTGATCCCGCGTATCGTTGTCGCTAACGCTCTCGCCTTTAGTGCGAACGGTTCCGGGCTTGATATCCGGTGGGGACACTCGGTCGAAAAGGTGTAACAGCTTTTTTGAGACCAGCTATCCTGAGTGAGGGTTTTCCTTGATTTTCCTCATTCACACCAGGCAGATGCCGGGATGGTACCTAACATAATGGTCCTAGACTGCTTCCTTTCTTCCTCTCCAATTGCCCGGGCAGTGGGATTGCAAAGGAATGTCGTTCCTCATATGTTTAACAGGCTAACATCGCCATATATGCCGAAAATCCAGAAATATAATTCCTAATCTTAATGAAATCAGGACAGTAGTTCATTGATACTCTAGTTTCGTTAATGATTACTTAAGATTGCATATTCTATGTATGAGATAAAATGCTTCAGTTGAAGAGGAGAGATTATTTTATCTTGGAGACCTTGGAAAAAGAGAGACATCTGTTTCCAACAATGCATACAAAGAATTTAGTGATGTCGAGAGACCGGGTGCTAGGCAAAGTGCTTATCCTTTAATATTAGAAGTACTGTGAAACCTTTCAGTAACAGATGCTGACAACACAACATTGCTGCACGTCTTGCAAATAAGAACAGAAATAAAACACTGCACTGCTGAACAAGACTGTACTATTCATAAAGATAACTACATTTTACGTTTCGATCTTCTAACCAAGATCCTCATCAGACAGACTGAGTGAATGTCTGATGAGGATCTTGGTTAGAAGATCGAAACGTAACATGTAAAGTAGTTATTTTTATGAGTAGTACAATCTTGTTCAGCAGTGCAGTGTTTTATTTCTAACAGATGCTAATGGACATAATTATTTGTCCGCAAATGAGAAGTGTATGTCCGTTAAAGAGAGATTCAAGAAATTTAGATTACTCACAGCTCATGTAGCAATTGTATGGAGTATACAGTAAATACAATAATTATAAATTTAACTGAAAATTAATGCTTTCTGTTAAACGTTCCAGATTATGCTTGTTAGGCAGACGGGTGATTAAGACAAGTGAATGATGATGACAGAATTAATTGGTAGAATAAGACTGTGGAAGATAACGTGAGAATCCCGGAAAACCAGGGACACGATGTTGGCCACCAGAAACTTACTTGGCTGGGAATCGAACGAGGGAGCCCATGCACCAGAAGTAAGTGTTTTACCTCTGTGCCACCGTGTCCCTCTATTATAAATTTAAGTATTGGCAAATATCGGAATACTTACTCTATGTTCGAATACTGCGGGAATGAGGAAAACTGCTGTATGTAAAGAAACAAAAGTTGCTTATATGCGCATGTACTGCAAAGTGCCTGTGTAATCGTTTTCTTCTCAAGCAAAAGTCTTACTATTACAAAAGTTACTCACTTCGCTTATTGTTGAAGTACTGAAAATGTAGACAGAACTAATTAATCATGACGGATTTTTGGATTTGTTGGGGAAAAGTCTGCAATAGTTGTCTGCCGTATAATCCTGCGGACGCCAGTTTCTGATCGAAATTTGCTTATAATTGCTGGATCAATTGAAGAGATCGAGTGAAGATTTTTATCTTCAAATTGCCGAAAGAATTTTCTGTGCTAAATAAATATGATCTGAGAATAATTTCTGTCTGATATGAAGAGGTACTAGAACGTTCGGGAGCAAAAGAAGACTATGTGTGTCCATAAAAGGGAGTGCTTTCTCATATAATAATACATACAATTTTGCCGATACAAAAACATTTTTCCATGCTATGGATGTTTGTTGTCGAGATGTCCGTTAAGGGAGGTTTTACTGTATATAAAAAATGAGCGTTCTGATGTTCAATTCCGGGTCTTTGCTTCAATTTAAATAAGATTTATTACGATTACAAAAATGAGACTTACAATATTGTATTAGTATGTTCGTTACTCCTGACGATAACTCTAGAATGAAAGCGAATTTGTTGAATTCTTTTTTGTCAGTAGATAGGTAGAGCGATTATTTTGGCCTGTTCGTTAATGACGTTAATCCATTAACATTTAACGGACGGGTAACGGCGACTTACATTTGTCCGTTAGTACACATGATTACTGTAGAGCAAAAGCGATTTTTTTTTTTTTTTACAATGGGTAGGTAGAGCAAGTATCTCAACCGAGTTTGTTAACGGAGTCAGTTTGTTAAGATCTTAACGCGTAACGGTGACTTTGTCTGTTACTCTACATAATAATTCTTGAACGAAAGTGAATTTTTGAATTCTGATATTTTTACAAAGGTATTAGAAGTTTCACATCTCATCGTTACATTGACCAAACATTTTCCATCGCTGACATCTAATGGACTTAATTGAAACTTACAGTGCTTGATCCTTTATTACTATATATTGCCTGTATTATTACTAAAATGCCAAATATGGTCTATTCTGTGTTTTCTTCAAAATCAGGATTATATTGGAATAATTACATAGATCTTTTATTTCAAAGAAAGTTTCTGTCTGTCGCAAGAAATTTAGAAATTACGTCCAGGTCAGATTCACCACAGTGAATGAAGAAAGTATGCAATTGGAATTAATGGTTGCATGTGAGGGACTGTTAAAATGCATGCGATTCATTTCAGAGAGACCAATAATTTATTTATTCCGGCTGTTTTGTATAGCGTGTAGAAAAACTTCCTTCGTACTCTGTGATAAAATGTTGTAAATACTTCTGTAATTTATCTTTTAGATACAGTGGAAAGAATTAAATGCTTAAAAAAATGTTCAGTATATCCTTTGCAAACAACTTTCAGATATAGTTTTAGATCAACTAGACATTATTTGTGATTTATGTCACTAAATATATATTTTCATTATTTCTCTGTAGATTTTAGTGCCTATTTTTGTAACTCCCTATTTTATAATTACCGTATTATGTCTTGTAACTATTTTAAGTTTGAAATTCTTCGACAAAATTCGCGAAGACAAAAGAGTTCTAAATAAATACACGAATTTCCTGTTTTTAGTTGACATTTAATTTCTTCGTGGATGTGAATTTTGCCTGTTAATGTTGATCTTATTTATATGAAGTGTCCACTTTGTCGAAAGTATTACTTGATATTTTAACGTATCCATAGTTTACACTATTATGGTCACAGGCAATTTCTGTGTTCTTCTTATTTACTTCTGGAGTCCATGTTCCTGTACGCGTTTAATAAAACTTTTGCAATTTTTTTCTATTATCCTCATATATATCAGATTGACATCAGCGTAAGCCATAATTTGGTGAATGCTATTTAGCTCTAGGCCCTGGTTGCTGTCTTTAATTTTCCTCATAATGTGTTTCACAAAAAAAAAAAAAAAAAAAAAAAGGCAACAACGCATCTTGTTGTTTCAGACTGTTCTCCACGTCAGAACTCATGAACATTGATTTCTTACTTGATTGATTGAGAACATTGAACATCTTCTCGATTGATTTCCGAGTAGACTTTACTTTCGGTTTCGTTTAATCTATGATAGTTATTAATCTAACAAGTAGCTTTTTTTTTTTTTTTTGTATACTAAATTCGATAAGATTGTGTTTTATAATATTTCCCTCCTAATCGAGCCGCATACCTTTCTGAAACCAGTAAATAATTGATATACCGGAGTGTTGTATTCTCATTTCATTTCGTACGCGTCTTTGACGTGGGTTCGATTCCCGGAGGGAGCTCATGTGATTCGGATTCCACGTTAGTCAGTAGGTCCACGTCTCATATAGCCTCGCTGCTGAAAGGGACACTAAACTAAAATCAACTCAACTCCCATTTCATTTCGAGTATTTGGCAAATGGAAGATAGCTGGTTGATAGTTTATCGATTACGTCTAAATCCACATTGATGATCTCCGAATTGTTTCATTTGTTTACGGGGTCAGTCGTGCTAACAATGCTTGAAAGGGTTTTATCGCCTGTAGGCAACAGAGAGATGCATCGATAATTATTAATCCCTTATGATGATGATGAATTGATGATGATGATCTACAACAACAACTACTACTACTACTGCTACTACTACTATTACTACTACTACTAATAATCATTATCATCACAATCATCATCATCAATGTCTTGGTGATTGTTTTCAGCTTGGGAAAAAATATTACTTGAGACAACTACATTTGCTTGTATATTTATATCCATCTTGGAAATGTTCTTACATGTTACTGCGAACAATATTTTTCATTCCTCTTCCTGGGAGGAAATTCGAACGTCTTGTATTGGCACTTGACTGAACCATCTCATTCTTTTTTCGTTCTTTTAGGTCAACTATCAGCGCTGAAAGACTATTTAATTATTTTAAATTAAAATACCACATACCAAATTTCATATCTCTAACTTTAAAGGAAACTGAGATATGGACATATAATAATAATAATAATAATAATAATAATAATAATAATAATAATAATAATAATAATAATAATAATAATAATAATAATTGCAACTCCTATTTTACCCTCTCCCTTCAATTTTTCAATCCCGTTAATTCAAAAAACAAAAGGAGCAGAATACGTGTGTAATTATTTTAAATGAAAAGAGTAGATACTAAATTTCATGTCTGTAACCTTAAGATATTCTGAGATATGGACATGTTTATTGCTACCTCTATCTCCCTTCTCCCCTTCCTATGTCAAATTTCCAAGAAACTTTCCTTAATGGTACTACCTTATGTCACATATGCTAGTACACGCTGGCCTAATTTCCATTTTCTAGATTAAGTAATTTAACGTAGGCATTTATCAGTCATTCGGTTAGTACTTCCATATATAGAAATCACATACTAAATAGGTTTTGTATATATGAAATATTGGCTGCAGTTCGATTGTATGTATGACGTGATTCGATGCATAGCGCGGCCAACCGTTGCCATGGATACCACGTCTAATATTGCGTTGAGCCATGCAGCCCGGGAATCAGACATCCTCTACGACAAGGTCAGGGCGCTGAACTCTTCTCTCCCAGGACACTCACACATTTTCCAGTTTTACTATATGTGTGTGATTGCGCGTACAGGTGCATCATGTTGTTGTAATTATCCTTGCTCGAGATGGTTACAGATTTGTCACAACTATTAAGCTGAGCGAACCGCCCTGTATTTGTTTTGTATTCTGTCTCCATATGGAGAAAGAAAGAGGGATTACTGTTTTCCAGTTTTATATCCACTGTCATTCAAGTAAAATTTTGAAGTACTTCTTATTTGGGGTTCTTTACAAAGCGTTCATGAGGTATCTTCTCTGTTAGTCAAATTTTGCATCTTAAGTAGCACACACTTCCATACTAACTGGAGCCCTGTAATTGGGTACAGATACCTAACTCTATGGTAGCATTTTCTCATGTGTTTAACTAGCTTCTAGTTTTCCATAAAATTACGTAATAATTTAGACACAACCAAGTGCCTAGTTGTTATGCAACCAACACCTCATATAGATTTGGTTGGTTGCAGACGAGTAGGCGTCCTGTGTACTTCGTATCAGTGAGTTCGAGCATTTTTCTTTTCGTAAGGAATACAAGGGACCATTGTCTTTCACAATACAATTAAAATATCTAGATATCTAAAAACGAAAGTGATTATGTTTGTGACTTAACTTTTGAACCACAAGACCAATATTGATCAAATTTTCAACATAGATGAGGTTCGGACCTGGGATGGTTTTTATCATTTGACGGTGTAACTTAGAGGAGGGCGATATATATATATAAATGATCGAAAATGGCTGATATTAGTGTCGAATCGATAGTTTTCGGAGTCACTGAGATGAACAGTGACATTTTCGATGTCGTGTGTCCGAATTCAGCCCACAATATTAATATTTAATTTTTAAGACTAAAAACATCGTCTATCAGAGAGCGTTTCAATATTAGCAAAAAATGATGACTAACGGAACATATTACAGACTTTTCTTATTTTAACCCAGCGAAGCCGGTAATTGACGCTAGTATTGTATAGACTGAAACGTAAAACAGTAAAAAAAAAAAAAAGAAAAAAAAAAAGTAAAGCTGATTTTAGGAAATACACTAAAAGGAGATACGTAATTCAGTGTTCGTCTTATTTACTAAAGTGGACTCAAAAGATTTTCTTGTGGAGGAAATAAAATGTGAATAAACCGGGATGTACTTGAACCTGAACCCACAAAGTGGGAGTGATGTATATATTTCCTGAAAGCTTGGGTCAAGGTAAGATCAAAGCCGGTTACCAAAATTGGGGAGGTCTCATGCAAAGATCTTTAAGCCTGTCTATAAAGTCCGTTGCAGCCCCGAAAAATCTGAAACTGTGAGACAGATATAAAAACAAGAAAACATGTCTTTCATCATTTCAAAAGTACAGCGTATCAAAGTAAAAAAAGTTGTCGCAGGGTCCCAGACGTGGTCCAACTCAAATTTTTTAAATGAAAAGGGGGATCAACTTGCATATTGTATGAAAGTTGTTGTTAAGTGAAAGAAGATAAATCAAGTCTCGACTCTACGATAAGCCTGTGCAAAATAACGGAGAGTCAAAATATCAACACAAGCGTGTTGAAACATTTGTCATTTTTTCACCAGTCTCACACTTTCAGATTAATAGTAGTGGGTATAAACTTTTCAATGACGCCTATGTTGACATTTTGATCTACCCCCATTTTGCACACAGACTTGTCATCAAGAGTCAAGACGTGTTTCATCTTTCACTTAACATCAGCTTTCATACGATACTCGACTTGAACCCCTTTCCCATTTCAACATTTTGAGTTTGGCCCCGTCTAGGACCCTGCGAGGGAACCTGAAACTTTTTTTTTTTTTTTTTTACTTTGAGTCATACTTTTGAAATAATAACATATATATTCATGTTTTTGTTTTTACACCTATCCCACCGTTTCAGATTCATATCAGTGGTCATATAGACTTTGCAATGAAGATTGTATTGATATTTTGACCCACCGCTATTTTGCACAAGCTTATCGTAGAGAGTCGAGACTTGATTTATCTTCTTTCATTTAACACAAACTTTCACACGATATGCAAGTTGATCCGTCCTTACATTTAAAAATTTTGAGTTGGACTCCGTCTGTATCCCTACAGGGGATCTTGGGGCAATTTATTTGACTTTGATACGTTGTACTTTTGAAATGATGAAAGACATTTTTTTTTTCATATCTGTCTCACCGTTTCAGAGTTTTCATGGTTGCAATGGACTTTGTAGACAGGTTTAAAGATCTTAATAAAAATGAGTGAAGTGCTGCCCCCAAGCAAAATGCATGGCACCTCCCCAATTTTGGTAACCGTTTTTGATCTTACCTTGATCCAGGCTTGTAGGAAATATATAAATCACCCTCACTTTCTGGGTTCGGGTTCAAGTACATCCCTAGTAAGACTAATAGCATTGAGCACAAGCCAACCATCTTCCTAATACACGTAAAAACTCAGGACGGTCTCCCAATACTTTTAGTCTTAGTCCCATTTCTTCAGTTTATCACACCAAATAAATAAATTAATTATTTTAGTGCATTTTCTAAACTTTTATAAAAGGCAATAACAATTACGGTAGTCCATAAAAATCTTTCAGTGTTTTTTCATATATAAACTAGAAGGGAAGAAAAGGGGGTATCGGTTGTAATTGATACAATTGAATGATCATATCTCGGAATCCATTGAGTTTAGAAATATAAAATTTGCTAGTTAGACTTTTCATTTAAAATAATTGAACAACGTACGCGCCTTTGGCGTGGTGGACCCTGGTTCGATTCCCTGCGGGATCTCATGCTGCTAGGATCTCATGTTAAGCTGTAGGCCCATGCTTTTTATTGCCTCGCTGCTGAACGAGACACTAAACTAAAATCAAATCAAATACAATAATTAAACAAGTATTTCAGTATTGTTTATATATTTGGCTTAGAAGGGTAGAACAACGGTTGGGAAAGATAAGAGAGTAGTTCGCGAATCTTCCTTAGGTTTAGAAAAATGAAAATTTGTATTTAGACTTATTTTAAATAATTGAAAGCGTTTCTCGACATATGAATAGATTCTTCTGCATTTTTTTTTCATATGAGACGAGATGGGCTCGCCCCGCACCACTATTTTCTATCACTTGGCCCGGTAGAAGTTTGCCGATAATGCATGCAGTGAGTGAACCATGATCTACGACCAGGCATACATATGTAGTGTTCCCCACAAGACAAGCTGCATTTTTCAATTCAAGACGAGAAGAAAACTTTTTCGAGTCTCGTGAGCGACACTGATTCATCCAAGTTTTGGATCTTGAAACCCTTTTCATTGTTACATGATTCATAGTAAATAACTTTAAATTGATAAAAGTGATTGTACGATCGCAATAAAGAGTACTTGTTAACGTTTAAATAATAAATATGGTTAATGTTGTTATACCACACACCCTTCGTGGACCTCTCATGATGCGGAAGGAGTCGGACCAATTCTAGGTAAAATTAAGATCAAAGCCAGGGCAGAACTTTTGTACATAAATTTACAAAACGAGACGGTGAAAGTTTCCCGACAGTTGATACGAAGCGAAAAACAATCCTTCGAAGATTAAAATAAGACAAGAATTTTACAAAAATTTACGAGATGCGACAAGAAAACCTTATTTCTCTTCTCATCTCATCTCGTATGCAACACTATAAACATAAAGTATAAGTGTAATATTCATTAAACCTCACTCTCCCCGTGCGAAGAACGGAGTTTGTGCTAGTCTCTTGTGAACGTATAATTTCGGTGTAAGTCTAGGTAACCGTTTTGCCTGGAAGAAATACTCTGAGGCACATATGTCCACTTTCCATTCGGGGCTCACTCGAATTCCGCCTCACAATCCTCAACAGAATCAAGCTCACTAATCGTAATTAGGCTTACGCTAGCCCAGACTTCCACCAAATCACACTTGAGCTTGCTATCTTCAATGGGTCTTGGGTTAGCTCATTTCGCGCTCATTGACCTTATTGATTTGCTCATGGAGGGCACGGGCTTGCTATTTTCAAAGATAATCGAATTCGCTTGTGTTTGGGCTCATTAGCTTCATTGAGGCTTGCGCTCGCTTGAACTCGGGCTCTGACTCGCAAAGACTCGGACCCTGATTCGCAGTTTAGTTACAAGAATTGGGCTCTAACTATTTACTTACAAGACTAGGCTCTGACTCGCTGCTTACTCACTAAACTCGGGCTCTGACTCACTGTTTGCTTACAAGATTCGGGTTTTGACTCGCAATTTACTTACAAGACTCGGACTCTGACTTGCTAATTACTTACAAGACTCGGGTTCTGATTCGTTATTTACTTACAAGACTCGGGCTCTGATTCGTTATTTACTTACAAGAATCGGGCTCTGATTCGTTATTTACTTACAAGATTTGGGCTCTGACTCATTATTTACTTACAAGACACGAGTTCTGACTCACTATTTACTTACAGACAAGACTTCGGTTCTGACTAACTGTTTACTTACAAAACTCTGACTCTGACTCGCTATTTACTTACAAGACGGACTCTGACTCGCTATTTATTTACAAGACTCAGACTCTCGAGCTTGAACATATCTTCTCTGAGTAGTGTTGCCCACGAGATGGAGTTTGGGCCTGTCTCGTCCCGAGAAGGTGCCATGCAAGTGCTGTATCGTATCGAAAAATGTACAGTTAGTCCCTTAGTTGTTTAAATTCGACATACATAAATTCATTATTTCGTAAGAAACTTTTGATATAACTAAAATTTACGAATGGTACTTACTGCACGTTCTGTTTTGAGGCATAACTGATTAAGCTATATACCTATTGTTGAACTGTTTTAGTTATTATTATACCATCAGGGTTTTAAGAATATGAGGTTCTGTGTGGTATTTGTAAAGCACATTATATAACTGAATTTTTGCATGGAAAATAAAATGAAATCTTTTACTTTTATGTCCCACGGTTTTGCCGTATAAGCTTAGAGGAGACAGTGACGGTGAGAATGAATGAAATGATGGAATTGAGAAAGAGGGAGGAAACGGGAGAACCCGTAGAAAACCGACTCATACAGTGCTTTTTCAAACATAAATTCCGCTTGACATGAGCTGTAATCAAACGAGAGACCCCACACATCAGGGGGAACGCTCTACCACTGAACCACCACAGATCCACGAGTTATTGTATTGTAGTATTATCAAACTTTTTTTTAACAGACTTGATTGAGGCTGCGGCAAAGGTTATGGCGAAAATTCGACTTGGATAAATTTCGATTTACGCAAAGAGCCCCGGAACGATCTGTTTACGTAAGTCGAGGACTGACTGTCTGTGTCTGTTTCAGTTGGAAGAGCTCTCACAAAATTTGTCTCGTAAGCAAGAGCTTGGAAGTTTTGAGGTGAAATGTAAGGACGAGTGAGTGGCCTGAGTTGAAGAAAAAATAAAAAGAAAGGGCTCAGAATAATTACAAATAATGAAGAGTTAGTTGGCGCCGTGGAAGCTATGTTGTGACCTAAAATTTTCCTTAAATAACACAATTTACATTGAAAACTACTGTCAAGTAGATTATCTCCAGTATGAACCAAGCATAAAAGATGAGATGCATTTTAAGAGAGTTATTGGTTATTGTTGTTAACTTGCATTGAGCAATGATGATTTCCGCCTGTTATTTCCATTGTCGGCGTGTTGTGTTAAGCAACAAATAATGCCACGAATCGTTGTGTGAAGAGATTGATCGCTGGGAAAAGAGTAAACAGACAGACAACAGCTAACTGTTGAGAATTGTTTGACTGATGGAAGTAGCCATTTGGTTTACCTTGTTCGTGCATTTCATTAAAGTTGGCGTAGCTGTTCTGATTTCCGTGGTTTATAAATCGTCCATAACAGTTGGAATAAAACTACAGTGAATACGAATCAGATATTAAAAAAATGAAAGTTTGTGATGATTGAAAGCTTTGATACCACATCAAGGCTGTACAATCTTGTTCAAAAAGTCGTGACCACCTACGTTGCTTTAGAAAGCATGTTCTGGCGACCGTGCGTAGAAGATTCTAATACGCACTTTGATTCCAAATGAATGCCTCAATTAATGAAAGAAAGCTCACTTTGATTCAGTTCACACTGTAGATAAGAATGTAGGACTTTTCAGAGAGAAGTGGATGGCAGTACATTTTAAACGAGATTGTATATGTGTCATATGACCGATGCTGAACGAGATAGCGTTATAATGTTTATGTAATAATCAAGAAACGGCTGCTCTGTGTATTCAGATGTAAGGCTCTTTATTTGGAAGTTTTAGTCTTATTTTCTCAGTTCTCAAAATACAGGGTGTTTCAAACTGACATCATAACCAAAATAGTCGTTTATGGTTATACTATTTATCTTTCTTGGTATATAATAGCCTCTTGCCAGTTTAAATTTAGGGAACCAGTAAACCATGTAGGACAAGATGTATAACTTCTAGGAGCTTGACGAGATAGGTAAGCAACCACAATAATACGTGGGATATTTGGGTTGCATAACTACACTTCCTGACAAACAGTGTGATGCCAGTTTGCTAACCAATCAAGATCGCCAACCTAGAACTGAACATAGGACTCACAAGTATTAAATGTTGTAAATACACATTCGTAATTGTAAAATCCATTGCAGAAAAGGAGATATGATACTTGAATAAGAAAATAAAAAAAAACACTAAAATTTCCTTTTTGCACCCCAAAATTGTCCTTTTATAAAAAAAATCCGAAAACGTCAGCTTTTTTCATCTCTAGTAGATATACAGTTTGTCTCATCTTTGTCCTTTTTTTTTCTACGTTAAATAATGATAATATTATAGGTGTATGATACATAAATGTATATTATACGTCTATAATACTATATAAACGTGTAATATATATAATGATAATAAATGTAGAATTCTAGACGTTATAGATAAGCATGTTCGGTACTATATCGTTGTTCAAAAATTGTGAAATGTCTAATTTAATTTTTGTGTAAGTTCTTAAACTAATTCATTTATGGCCATTGTTTTTTAATGCACATTTTAAAAATGTTTTAGTGCACTTTTTTCAAATAAAATTATACCACTTGTACTTTAATTTTCCTACTCTTCCGAAGTCATTAAGTTTTACTTGATTAATTCACAGAACTTTTTTTTTTGTGTATATGCGGAATTTTTAATAAAGAGTGGAAAGAATTTGTCCGTATTCCATTTGGATACAATTGGCCTTTATAATGGACATCAGATGGAATGTCGTCACCGTATAGAGCCATCTTTTAATGCAGAGAAGAATTTTTTAAAAAATGAAATGTCTTGTATTGTCTGTAGAAGTTGGTAGCTGTCTGAATAAAAAAAAAAAAGAAAAAAAAAGAAAGAAAGAAAAGGGTTGTTTTATTTTAAGTGAGGGCGATTATTCACTTGGAGAGCATAAGAGTTCGTTTCTGTCAAGCTTTTGTGTGGTGCATGGAGGCTTGTTTTTGTAACAACATGAATAAGCCTGTTATCTTTCTGTGATTTCACCGTTGCGGAAACGAACGAATGCAGTTGTGGGACGGTTCTTAGCAGCAGAGTTGTGAAGCGGTTTGACGTCAAGGAAACTTAGTGCTAAAGCTATCTGGTTGTATAGAACATTATATGTATATGACATGACGCTCCCGGAGTTGCGAAGAGGAAATTAGAAGTGGGTTCACTCAACAGTTACATAAGCTTTCTACAGAATGACGATGTATACGTAGGTATAAACAGATACCCTCTTTTGTTTTCGTGCTAGTTCGAAGGAAGCGTGCTACTTTTTGGAAAAAAGGAAGAGAAAGAAAAATGTCTTTACAGAGTTATTCGGGAGACTCTTGGATGAATTTCTGATACGGAGTCGTCAGTGCTGATAATGTCTTGGTTGAAGTGGCTATTTTCCAAAACGTGTAGTGATAGCTAAAGAGGACTTTCACGAAGATTGACGTGAATCGATTCATTTTTCTCCAGTGGTATAAAACAGTTTCTTTCGTTTCCATCTCCTGGGTTCTAGTAGAGTATTTTCAACCATTTAGAGTAATAAACAGACAAACGTTGTTCATTGGATCAGTAGGAGGCCAGACAATGCACGGGGCGGGACTTAAAGTGGAATGTTCCCGACAAGTGCTGTTAAAATTCGAATATTCCATTACTCGAATGCTTGAATAATGGATTCTTCGAGTTGCTCAGTAGTAGAGAGCTTATCTGTGGTGCGTAGGGTCCCTAGTTCGATCCCCGGCGAAGTAAGTTTGTTTAAGCAACTGTCAAATAACGAATTACTGCCCAGAATGACTTGAGATCATAGATTATTTATTCATGAAAAGGGAAACTTTAGGACTACATATACAAATGATGTTAGCACCATCTATTAGTGTGCAAACCAAGTTGCTTACCAAACA
This sequence comes from Thermobia domestica, assembly GCF_964235325.1. Classification (NCBI taxonomy): domain Eukaryota; kingdom Metazoa; phylum Arthropoda; class Insecta; order Zygentoma; family Lepismatidae; genus Thermobia; species Thermobia domestica. The sequence goes on along the minus strand of NC_137457.1, from coordinate 296,993,135 downwards.
GCCCTCGTATTACTGTCGTCAAGTGTAACTACTCATATCCTCAACAGTGAGTATATTAAAGATATACTCCGCAAATAGACGGGACGTCCGTGCTCCTCACCTTTTAACAGTCTGAACATACTGTCAAAAGGAAATGTGACAATGAATTAAAATCTCTTAAGTATTCTCCCAATTGAGAACACAATTAATCCCTGATGATGTCATATTAATGTCATTTCTATCTTACGTATCCAAATGTAAATTTTATTTTAAATCAATCAATAAATAAACTGTAGTAAAACCAGTAAAGACGATGATGCGAAACTAAGGGCTAGTGAACTTCTTGAAGTAGGGAAAGCTATACAGTACAACCCCTCAAATCCGAACCCCGGAAATCCGAAAACTCGGAAAGTCCGAACACGTTCTCAGGAGAAAAAAAAAATAACTACAGCTGGAAAATGAAAAAAAAACAGATTTAATCACACAAATTTAGTTTTTTTAAGGTTTTAACATTTTTAGACTTAATGCTTATTCAAAATCATTATATAATTATATTCTTACAAGAAGACAGTTATAGATATGCGACAATCATTTTGGACATGAGTGTACACCCGCCAGTCAAGGTCACTGCCCTTTCGACCACTGGGTCACCCTGTCTAACCTCAGTCGTTGTTTTACCGCCAATTCAGTGACGAAATAAGTACGTAATATTATTTCCCGGGTAATCCGAACCCCCCCCCCCCAGAAATCCGAACAGGCTTCAGCCCCAGTTAGTTCGGATTTGAGGGGTTGTACTGTATATCCTTTTACGACAAGCAACCAATAATGCTTTGCTACTGTGCAGGTTGCATAGAAGCTAGGGAATGCAGATTTTTAGACGGTAGAGAACGCTAAACTCAATGTTACCGTGAAGATGTTAAAGATTGACTCCAGTAATAAGCTGGGCCGAGATAGATCACTCTAGCTATTACAAAAACCAGAATCATAAAGTTCGCTTTCATTTAGAGTTATCGTGTAAAGTAATGGACATAAGGAGGTACTAACATTACAATGTTATAAAGCCCACTGGCATGATTGTAATAAACAGTGATAATTTCAGACGATTGCTTCCGGAAGAAATTTCAGTACACACAGGGTGAAAATGGTAGCGTGTAAATATAGGTAACTCTTTATTTATTACCGGAGTTCCTTTGTGGCTAAGCGGTTAGCGCACGTGCCTTTGGCATAGGAGACTCGGTTTCGATTCTCAGTGGGAGCTCATGTTCGGATTCCACGTTAATCAGTAGGTCCATCCATACCTCATATAGCCTCGTTGCTGAAAGGGACGTTAAACTCAAAATCAACTCAGCCCAACTCTTATTGATTACCATCAGAGATTTGCCTCCGTGGAGGATTTCGCAGTTCCGGAGGAGGTCCAGGGAAATCATCACTTCTAATAAATAATGCATTGTTATTGGTAATTACAACAGCTGATACTTTCCCTAGGTTAATCGTTTTAACGTTTTTATTGTATTGAAAGTAACTACTAAAGTTGAATCAGCTCAAAATGATATTGAGGGGGAAAAAGTTGAAATTCACTTGCTGTAGAAGTTTTGTACTGACAGTTTTTATAGTGAGGAAAGAAAAGGATGCATATGACTAACCTTGGATTGACAGAGATTTCTGTCAGTGGGCCGCATGCATGTAATTTGAAGCAATGATGCGTAATGCATGAATCTGGACGAGCGAGGACCAGTAGTTGACTGCCATCTATGTGTTGGACTCGGAACTACAGTGGCCATTCACCCGCGAGCCACACGCTCTACTCTCGTTCGAACCCCCTGCTATGTTGCCATGTATTATATGCAAACGAATCTTGTTGCATTTTGCTCTCGTGTAGAAAAATTAAAATAAAATTTGTATAAAATACATGACGTTTTTATCTAAAGACAATCTTAGTTTTAATACCTGACCTTGCTCAACAAGAAGTCAGTCTTTTCTAAGCCTTCTCTCCTGAGTTTTATTTAATTCATCATTTAAATAAGGCATCATGTTTCCAGGTGTGACGGGTTAAGCAGTAATAATAATAATAATAATAAAAACTACTGTATATTTCAAAATTAATAAGGTTCAGCGCAATATTCAAGAAGCATTAATACCTTGATAATGCAATAACTCTCATTCGTGCAACTCCCACATAAGGGTCCAGCTTGTTTGGAACTATATTTACAGAAGTTGTTTTTCACCGAGAATTCGAGTAAGAATGGTTCCGTGCGGATAATTTCTTGGATCCTTGGTTATGGTTTCAAATTTACGTGCTTCTTCCTATTTAAGCTGTGATCTATAGCTAACGTAAGTTCTGCATCACATGAGTTCTCCCACCAGAAATAGAACTCGGGTATTCCATTCCAATAGCGAGAGCATTAACTAGGGGCTGCTCGCTGAGTTGATTTTGGGTTTAACTTCACTTTCAGCAACGAGGCTATATGAGACGGAACCTACTGATTGATGTGGAATCCGAACCACATGAGCTCCCGCCGGGAATGGAATAGGGGCTGCTCGTGTTGGCAAATGTAAGTAAAATTTATTTTTGTCCACTTCCATCTCTCTATATATAAAACAGTAAATTCACTGATTCTCCCATTAGCAGATCTCCGAAACTATAACGCGTTAGACAACGTGAACAGTTTGTATACATACTGTTCTTGGGCGTGTGTTTTCGTTCACTAAATATCCGAAGGCGTACAAGCTTGAAATTTTGTACAGAATGGCGCGGACCGACTGACACATTTGAAAGTTGAAAAAAATGAAATTAAGTCTTTAAGTTTTACGTCCCACGGTTATGCCGGCTAGACTAAAGGATACGGTAATTATGAGAAATGTATGAAATGGTGGAATGAAAACGTGGGAACGGGAGAACTCGGGAAAACACGTACAGGGTGTGTGTCCACCACAAAGTTTGCTTGGCGCAAGCTGGGATCGAACCAAGGACCCCATGTACCAGAGATAACATTTCAAAGTTGAATATTGCGCAGGCGCGATAGTTTGGAGTGGGTTACGAGTGGGAAATTGGAAGAGAATAGGATGCTGTTTTTACAGAAATACCATAACGACTACCATGGCATTCTTGGAACGTTGAACCATGTTTTCTGTATTCGTACTTGTTATGAAACGAAGTCGGTCATTAAAGTGCAGCGATTGTTGAGACATTTCATTGCTACCTTACATTGCGCTAAAAGTCTATTGTAACTGTTACAGTGTTCTTATGAAATGTCATTCTATGCACTTTCCATCCCCCAGCCGCAATCCATTCCAAGCTACGGCGCCTGCACATTATTCAATTTTAAAATGTGTCAGTCGGCTCGGTGCCACCCTGTATCTGCTTGTACGAACGCAACTCTCAATTGGGGAAAGGGGGCGTGTTGACATTTTTTCTCCGTTCTCCGGATCTGCGAAACCACTAGGCATAAAACCATCGTTATTTATTCGACTCAGTCTTCATTTTTAAATATTTTGCATTTGCATAAACATTATTATTTTCATGTGAAGAACGAGCATTTCAACTGGTATAAAAATACGGTAGGAGTAAGACACCCTGAACGCTCCTAGAGGTGGAGGTGGGAAGGGACGACATGTAGAAATAATCGAAAAGTTCGATCGAATCCCTAGTTTTTTGGGGTCGCTGAGATGAATAGCGACACTTCCGATACCGTTTAAGTGCAGGTTCAACCTTTTTCTGAATCAGAAAAACGACTGACCTGTTTGAACATAGTTAGTATCCACCTGTAGCTGGGATATTTTTCATTCCACTTTGATTACAGCGCATATTGTAAGGGGTAGGGGTGTATGTCAAAAGTAGAGTATCTTGCGGATTTTTATCGTTACATTTTCATTGAAATTCGTATCGAAAGAGTGAAGGGAATTCAAATATTCTCCATAAACCTGTTTTCTCGGTGCGAAGAATGGGCATTTCAGCTAGCTTTAACATAAAAGATAACGTTAAGAATTTTTTTTTTCTGGCCAGCAGAATTAGCACGTAATTTAACAACGTGAAGTGCAAACAATACGATTTTATTTATTTTCAATGTGAAATTATTAGCTATTTCAATAAAATTTACTATATTAATATTTTATCAGAGCTTACGTTGTATCTTATAGGAATTATTAAGATATTTGAACTGAGAGTTCTTGAAAGGTGAAAAAGGCATTCTAATCGTTAAATTGGATCGGATCATTGAATACGTGTGTGTGTGTAATAGGTAATATATTCCGAAGGATAAAGCAACATCAAACAGCTGTGCGAAGGCAACCAGCTGTGCTGCGAGAGAGCGCTCCAGATCGCGTGGGGGAGTCTGTCTCTCTTTGTGCTACTCTAGAAATTGCTTAGTGTAGCATTCACCAACTGAGTGTATTGCTTGTGTGAATCCCCCCTCTCTTTTTTCTCTTTGTGCAAAAGAATTTCCTTGTTGTTTTCAGTGCTAAGTCTGATTAACTACTCTTTGCTAAAATAGATATAAAAATTACTTTTAAAAAAATGAAGTGAATATGATATCAAAGAGACTGCTCCCTTGTAGACGAAGTCCTGGTTTTGATTCCGGATAGAAATAGCGTACATCTCATTGAGGGAAAAAAATGATATATTTTAACGTCCCACGATTTTGACCTTTGAACTAAAGGAAATTGATAATTGTAGAAGAATTAATGGACTAAGGAAGTGGGGGAAAATGAAAGAACTCCAAGAAAATCTACGCAAATGTTATGCACCACAAACTCATCTGTCTTGGGATCAGACCACCCTGTACTACTGAGCCAGCGTGGTCCAACATGTGATTCAAGTCTAACAAAATAGTTCCCGAAAGAGACAAATTCAATTAAGGGAAAAAGAAAATTATAAATTATCTAAGAAAAGCTTCAGTTATTTTTTTAATTAAAAGCTCAGTGGTAGAGCGTTCAGCTGTGGTGCATAGAGTCCCTGTTTCGATCTTCTTTCACGCCAAGTGAACCGTGGTGGACAAACGGTGTGCGTGGGTTTTCTCGGGGTTGTCCCGTTTCCCCCCTTTCATTCCACAATTTTGATTAATTTCTCATTGTTACCGTCTCCTGTAGTGTACACGGCATAATCATGGGACTTAAAACTGAAAGATCTCATTTCATTTTTGAATTAAAATATCGAATGTAGCATCCTATTCCAAATGGATTGAGTTAATTAACCACGTAAGTGTATTGTTTTATTCGCCTGCTAATGATCCCGCAGTGGGTATTTAAATCTTTACGTTGTCTCGTTCAAACCATTTAAATTTTAAAAGTGTGCAAAATTTACGTAACGTACAATTATAAATAATGCATAAAATGAAAGAGCACAGTTTTTGCTACAAGTGTTCAATGTGATCACCATTCATCACATGTCACACATCGAATCGATAGGTGTGAAACGCCTGGGTGTGGCCTGGCCATAACTTTCCGCCTGGATATGGCACAAAATTTACGTAAATTTTGTACACCTTTTAAAATTTAAATGGATTGAGGAAGACAGCGTAGAGATTTAAATACCCACTGCGGGATCATTAGCAGGCGAATAAAACAATTAATACACTTATGTGGTTAATTAACTCAATTCATTTGGAATAGGATACTAAATTGGATATTTTAATTCAAGAAAAAAAAAACTTTTAAAATGATTCGTACGTTCCATTTAAATGAATAACCTGTTTTTAGATACAATTCAATGAAACATACATTTACATACATCAAATCCAGTGCCGTAGCCATAAAGTCGCCAAAGATGACTCATACACACAAGCATGCGTATATATGATTGACCATTATTTTGTAACACCCTCGTACATTTTAAACTAAACCACTGAAATTGTGTACCAATCAAATATCGACAGGGGGACATTGTTTGTCATACTCTGTGGTTGCCAACCCAACATTATATTATTTCAAGTAGCACTGTGTCAGGTTATTACGTATTTCTATTGCGACCAAATATTTTTAGCTTGACGATAGACCATATGCATAAATTAGATCTGTAGGAGAAAAATGCGACCAATCCTGAAATTTCGTGGCTTGTATATACAATAAAGTAGGAGCTTAATAATATTCTTTTGTAAAATCTTAGAACATCCACTTTCTTTTTTAATGTTTCTATTCGCACCCACAGATAAGTTTTGACGCATATGTTACAGAGAAAGAGCTAAACAAAAAAGGTAATAACACAACAAACAGCTAGTTAGCTAAAGTCTAATAGAGGGTTGAAAATAGTGTTTCTCTTAACGACCAAACGACCATACAATACAAGTTTTTTCTAAGTTGTAACATTGGGATCACAAATGAACGTACTGTCATGTAAGGAAAATTCATTTTCAGTATCACTACACCATAGCGGGAGGGGGGGGCTTAAGCTGGTTTGTCCCCTTTCCGTCAATGCTACTGATCAAATTCACTGTGCTTCGACTATCGCATGATGTGTCAATACGTCTGAGCTACTTAAAAAGTTAGGCCGAAATATCTAAGATGGGCGGGACTCATGGTAGAATGTAAAATAGAGGCGTATGAGGAAGATCCTTAGGTAGGTGGAGATGATTGGAGGACAATGCAGAATAAAGTCTAGGGAGATTGGCACTTCAGTGGATTTTTTTTTTTTTTAAATCAGGATCAGTTAAAGTGCTTTTGTTTCTGCAGCGATGAATGCAGAGTTAGTTTACCCTGTGGATAGAAATACTGGTATAGGTTCTGCTACCCTTCGGAATATATATATCTCATAACTTCGTGTCTTCCTTCAGTTACTAGGAAATCGGGTTTTAGAAATTATCGTAAGGCTCCGGATTGTTTCCGTAAACTAGAAAGGAAATATATTACTTGAATACATTAGCATCTCTATTTTGTATCTTTTCACGATCAGAATTGTGAATTTTATCACAGAATATCGATAGCTAAGTTACTGAGTTGTTTTAGTTTATGTAAAGTACTAGATTTTTTTTTAAAAGCATGTGTAGTCCTTGATCGCCAATTAACACGTAAGGAAGTTCTGTTTGTTTTCATTCCATTTAATAGAGTTTATCATCTCTCGAAACGTGGATTGGCGTGTGTTTCTACATTTTTGTATATTTGGAGCATGATATTGCTTTCCGAGCTATTTTGGGATTACTGAATGAAATTTACTTCAAACTGTTTGTTTATAAGAACAACTTGTGTTTGGGTACTCACATTAAAAGCTGTATGTATTGAGCAAAGTCTTGCTTTTTCGTTGTCAGCTATTAACACAAAACAAGACTTTGGTCATGTAATGTCCCAGTTGGTAATTATTATTAGTGTACATCTGTACTTATAGTCAAGATGGCGTTTGATGAAGTACAGAACAAGGCTTAACTTCTGAGAGAATATTCTTCGTGAGTGTCATTTTGTCAACTATAGAAGTAAAAGGAGAAAAGAACCTTATGGTTCTTGGTGTAGCTCATGAAAGTATGTAGCCAGCTGTAAAGTAGCTGATATATACAGTTTTCGGTTTTTAGGTCAGAGTCAGCAGTCTTAAACTCGCATGTACGAAACTCAAAGGGTTTAACCTAATTAGACTGCGATTTTAAATTGGATGATGTATGGTGAGCACATCAAATCGGCGTTGATTCTGGCTTTCTTGGCAGGAGTTCGTTACTTCTTTATTCAGGTAGATTCCAGTTGTCCTCACAACATTGTCTGAAGTCTGTACTGCCAGCACACTGATTTTCCTCAGTAGTCACTTTCTTTTATGTACTTGCCCGACTCCCAACTACTTGACCGAAAACCAGTAGGCGGGTGCAGCTAGGGCGCTGTTGTGCACGGAAGCCGAATTGACTTTTGACCTTGAACTTCCTCACGACGACCAATCCTCTTCAGTGACGTAGCCAACGCTGTGATATGGTAATGCAATTTGACAAACGTCCTCTATATTCATCTAAGCAGCTGTATTAGAACAACTAAAATTATTGACATGTAACTTTGAATTACCAAATTCATATCTCAGAGTAATATCAGACCTTATGGAGATAAATAAGGAGACTGATTACCAAGTAGTAACGGAAGATTTAGAGAAATGGGAACTGTGGGAGCTTGTCCCCATAAACATTTTTCAACAGCTCAAGTGTTTTTCGTTGGAGTTTTCTCTAAGCGCACATAGAACTTGATATTAATTCTTCGTTCATTGTTGAAACGGTGACGAGGTATCACAATCTAATCGTCTTTGTTCCACCACACAGAGAATTGGCGACCCTCCGAGCTGGAAATTGGATACACCTGTTTTGAAGGTCACTCTCAAGATTCAGAACTATGAAGAACTTGTTGATAAGAATTGACATCGGCCGCGGTGGCTCAGTGGTAGAGCATTCACCTCTGGTGCATGGAGTCCCTGGTTCGATTCCAGATCGCGCCAGGTGAACTTTGTGGTGGAGAAACACCATGTTTGTCGGTTTCCTCGGGGTTCTCCCACTTTCTTTATTCCACTATTTCATTCATTTCTCATCATCACCGTCACCTTTAGCCTAGCCGGCATATGGGACGTGAAACTCAAAGATTTCATTTTTTTTTCAAAATTAACATCGGAGCAAAAAAAAAAAAAAGTTTCTTTTCGTAATTGGCGAATTCCGTTTTCAGTAATTCATATTGGAATACACTTGTTTAATTCATATACCGACAAATATATGCCGTCTTAGGCAGAATTTGATAAATATTTCACTGCATTTGATTAATGAACATTTCTCATTATTATTATTATTATTATTATTATTATTATTATTATTATTATTATTATTATTATTATTATTATTATAACTTTTCCTTTTATTTCTGAAGTTAGGATATTTATTTCGCAAGTTGAAATTTTGTATGTTAAGCATCTACTTGAGATTTATTTATTGATTTTGGAATACCCGATAATTATTTCAAGATTTTTTTTAAAAGTTCCATTACTGTTGAAATGATTCAAGGTTTTTAAATGTTTTTATTTGTTGTATTTGTACCGAGCTTGACGCATTCCCCTCCTCTGTCTGTTTAACGTCCTAACCTCATGTTGAAAGGACGTTATTTACAAGCAGGTGAGGCATTTCTCTGTGTGGTGATTACTTCCATGAATGACAAAACGGTTGAACACTCTGCGCTTTTACTTGCTCTAAACAAGTCGTGAGAAGTTGTCCCTGTATGTCATGTGGTTAAGATGTGGAAATTAGAGTGATGGAATGGTGGAGGGGGGTATTGCGGCATACACCGCAAGAGAAGTTGTTAGCTCACCAAATTTACAAACACATCTTTCCACATTCATCTGGTTCTAACTGCAGGTTAATAAAAAGAGAAAGATATTCACTTGTCTAAATGTGATTGCTACAGTTGTTCGAGCTCTGTTACCGAAAGCGGGTACCATTCATTACCGGTAACCTCACATGTGTATTATGAATATCATTTTGCTTTTCTTTTTTATCTTTGCAATCTATTTGTCTATCTATTTAAAAAACGAAAGTCATTATGTTTGAGATTTAAAACTCTTAAACCACCCGACCGATCTCGACCAACATTTTCAACATAGGTGATGTTCGGGCCTGGGACGGTACAACGTAGGATTTGGGGAGGGAGGAGATATATAAAAATAAATAAAACTTAACTCTTGAAGCACGAGACCGATCTCGATCAAATTTGACACATAGATGAGTTTCGGGCATGAGTTTTTTTTTTTTTTTTTATCATTTCACTTGGACGGTGCAACTTAAGGAAGGGGGGAGATATTTAAAAATGATCGAAAATGACCGATATTTATTTATTTATTTATTTACTAAGTTTCACACAGTAGAAGGCCATTTAACTGAAACTGAACATCAATAACATTGAAAACACAAATATGAAAAAAAAAAAAAGAGAAAAGAAAACAAATAAAAGAAAGTTCGCCTCTAAATTGACAATATTCTGTTCAGTTGACTTCTAAAGTTTTATCCAGTAGTAAAAATGTTGAAACCTGTTGAAACTATGTTATAATCTTGCGCTAGTCTCTAAACAAGCAGCGTTTTACGAATCCATAGTTTTCGGGTTCGCTGAGAACAACAGTGACACTTCCGATGTCGTTTAAATCCAAATTAAGCCTCCGCAACGTGGAGAGGGCGAGATATATAAAAATAATAGAGAATGACCGATATTAGTGTCAAATCTATAATTTTCGGGCTGGCTGAGACGCACAATGACACTTTCGATGCTGTTTAAATCCAAATTCACCCTTTTATGTCCAAAATGAAACGTATTCTCCCCTGTGAGAAGCGGACAATCTGTTAGTAATGTATATACCATTCTATCTGTTATGACTTTGTACTTTTCTAGGACCGGGCTGTAGAAAAAGACCGAAAATTCTACAGTAGTATTATCATTTAAGGAAAAAATGTTCACAAGTGAGACGTTATCAATTAATAAATTTATGTAAGCTAAACAAACAGTGATACGGGTGAGTGTAAATCTTCATGCGGCACTTAAATAATTATTTTAGTAAACGTAAAAAATTGATGTTTCACGATGACTATGCCATGTTTTAAATTAAAACCGATATCGAAGTATAACCTCATCTTAACAAACTTTTGAGTGGGCCATTAACAAGAAAAGCAATACACAGTATTGTTCGAATCGATTCGATTTCTAGTTTTAGCGTTCCTTTCAGCAGTGAGGCTGGCTATATGAGACACGGACCTACAGCTTAACGTGGGATCCGAACCACATGTGGGCTCCCGCCGCTAATCGAACCCAGGTCTACCACGTCAAAGACATGCACGTTAACCGCTTAGCCACGAGGGAACTCTGCATAGTATTGTTATCGAGATAAAATCATAAAAAGACGGTATTTTTCTTTTTTACTTAACTGTAATATTGTTCAAAGGTAAAACATATCAATCGATAGACGACATCGAGCTGAACAATATAACATACTTCAGGATAAGTTCTCATGCGTAGTTTTCGAGAAAATGAAGAGAATAGTAATTTTAAGGCGTTGAAAATTGTGTCGTTCGTTGCCAATTTGGTGCAATTTTTAGTTTTTATTCTACTGGGATATATATTGTTTTTAAAGTTGTGAAAAGTATATAAAAATATTTACGTAACAGATTGTAACTTTCAGGTATCTTAATACTGACGCACATACTACTTGTAAACAGTGACGGCGCCAGTTTTTAATTTCTTTCGGGGAGCAAGCGAATGGGCAGAGACATTTTCGCCGGACAGTTATTTTTTTTTTGTGTGTGTGTGTTTGTGTGTGTGTACCGAAAGTAATAGATTTGTATTATTTGACCTACATTAGAATATAACATGTCTGGAAGCAGACGATGTCATTGGGGATGCATTTGCCCCCCGCCCCCCACTAGCGTCGTCACTGCTTGTAAACTTAACAAAAATGACTCAAAATCCATGGTTTGGAGTCCATACCATAAACCACACTTCGCGACTTCTAACAAACTTCACTTAAAGACAATGAAATGATGAAATCATCTTTTATTTGGGCGTGTTCTCAATGTAAACGGAGCTCGTCGTATTTTTTTTGAACCTAAATATTGCCCATTGGTATTATACAATTCCAGATACATAAAGGAATCAGTCGATGTCATTTACTTAAAAAAAAAAAATGACCTTTGACATGTGTATTCGAATGTATTTGGTCGAAAGATGATTCAGTTCCCTTTTGATAAATGAGTAACTTTTAGTAAATTTAGTGAAAGTTTGAACATATCAAGGTATGACTTACGAATAGGATTTTATATATAATTGTTTAATGTAAAAGATTTCATTTCATATGTACAGGATTCCTTGATCTAAGTTGTATTTTTCTTGTTTTTCAGACATTCCCGACATCCCCGATAATATTAAAAACCTGCGCGCCCTGCAGGTAGCGGACTTCAGCAGTAATCCCATCCCGAGGTAAGTGTATTTTTTTATTTTATTTTTTTAAAATAGTATTCCATATAGACACTTGAAAAACAAATCGAATTCATCGCTGTTGTGATTTGCTATCTTACTTGAATAAACATAAATTTTGCTTTTGCCACTTCAGCATCATTGGAGGAATTATTTTGAGTATATGTGATGAATTTTGACAATCATTCAGGAAAGCCCACAGGATTTTTTTCAGGAAGGGGGAGGCAAGAAAGCAGAAGCGCAGTCACGAATACCACACTCCACATATTCACATAATTGTTAATGTAAAACACTTTTTATTCACATCATATAACTTTATTAATTACAGTAAATATATGTAATGTTTAATATAAAATATATTAAATATACCGAGTGTGCAAAACTTAAGGACGAAAGAAGTTTCACATGTGTCCCTCCCAAGTGTCATTGATCGGTGGAACTTAACCACACGTAGAAAGTAGTGCTACATAATAATACAGGAAGAAACACATGATTAGAACAAAAGTGGCACTTTCATATACAGAAACAGTAAATTACACAGAAGTCACTGCGACTGATGATAGCCCCTTCATTACATTACAGAAGTAGTGAAATAGTCCTTTGAAGAGTGTGGTCACCATGAACATTTGAACCATTGCTCTGAAACATTCTTCATGCTATTCACAAGGTTGGTAATGAGTTGCAATCTTCCACCAGCGCAGTTAACAACTGCTGGATAATCCTTGGTGTATAAGGACGTACTACAACGTCTTATAACATCCCACACATGTTTGATGAGGTTCAAGTCAAGAGAACGAACAAGTCAGTCAATACGCACTATATCCTCTCATTCCAAGAGCTCCGCTACCTGCGCTGTTCGATGCGGTCGCGCATTATCATCCATGAAGTTGGGACCGACGGAACCTCTGAAAAGAAGCACATGGGGAAGGAAATAAAGTGTCACAATAACGTTGATTGTTGAGTGTAACAGCATTCGAAAGTTTAGAGGTGGGTGTGTCTATGCTTCATTATGTCTCCCCACACAAGAACACCTGGACCACCATAATGATGATGTTCAATAATGTTTCTGGGTTCATTTGCGTGTTTCTACTTCTTGCCAAGTGAATGTACGTTCAGAATCACTACTTAGATTGGACCTGCTAGTATCTGAGAAGAGAACGCGACCCCATTCCTCCTCGATCCAGTCCTGATGTTCTTGGCACCACCACAAACTGTGCCGTCGATGTGTGGGTATCAACAGAATAAATCTGATGGCCGTCGGGCAGAGAGACCAGGTTCATGTAGTTCGACGTTCCATTTTAAAGCATGAGATAAAGACGCCTTTCAGTCCAGTTAAATGTGTTTATAGTTGCACCTGCTGTTTGATGCCATCCCTTCTTGCTTGTTTTACGATGTAGCGGTCGTCCTGGACTGTAGTTGACCGTGATTAACCACCAGAATTCCTTCGCACAGTATTGCTTGTGGTTCGGAACGATCCGTATGAACGTGCTACAATGCTGTGGACAATAATCAAACTCCTGGGTGACTCTCGTCGTACTTCGTTCATCTGTCAGTTTTCTGATGATTCTTCTCGGTGTTAAGACATCCAAATATTGTTTCCAAGCCATATTATTATAAGTAACACTGGAACAAGCACAATAGCTATTGGACTGACAGTCTTATCCCTTTCGTTCAACTGTTTCGTGTTCAGAAGCGCATCCATTCGGCGCTACGGTCACGCTGACGTCACGCCATGTAACGTCTTGCCCCGTGGGTACATGTAGGGGACCTCTGGCAACATGCTGCCGGTTTTTATTCATTTCATTGATTACGCAATATCCCGTCCTTCAAGTTTTGCACACACACTATTGTACTATAGTTGTCAGAATGAGGAAATCTTATATGTTTTAACATATTTCGAAGAACTGAAATCTTGTGTGAAAATTCAGGGGAGGGCAAACGTCTATTACCTGCGTATTAATGTCATTGGACAATTTAATGACATTGGATCAAATACGATTCACTGGTTCCGTCATCACGTTTTCATTGATAGAGCGGTAGTACAGTTAATTGCATATATAGTATAAGTCGCAAAACCAAAGAATGAATGTTATTCCATAGAGTAGAAGTTTATGAAAACCTCCAGTTGCTAAAATATTCTTCTTCAGTATTTAGAGTGACCATATTCCAATTAATATTGGATTCCGGTTCTTAATGTCTAAGCTTTTCCCTTAAATTTACTCAGATGTGAAACCTGATACAGTACAGTGCGAAACTTTATTATTTTCAACAGGGATGTAGATATAATCATTTTGTTGATAGCATGATGCGTATCAGTAAGGATTTGGGATTGCAAGAAAATTCTTCAAGATCGTAATTTTAGGGAAATGGGTAAGGTATACAGTCACAGTCACGTGAACGTAAGAGCCTTGAAAATAACTTGAAGGTGCAAATACATATTTATTTACGAGGGATTTTCAAGTCAATCCAGGATTTTTGTAAATAATATAAAATTCAGTGAGAAAAATAGAATAACAAATTTAATGAAGTGGAAACTTCTTATTTTCTCACATAATTCGCTTACTAATTATTCAAGCTCGTACATTTATCTCTGTGTTTAAGTAATGCCTGGAAGGCTTCGGCATATAAATATCTTTCATAATATCAAAACCATTCTAGGACAGCGTGCTTTACTTCATAGTTGTGGAAATGTTGACCTCTGAGGAATTCTTTTAGGGATCTAACCATGTGGAAATAACTTGGTGGTCCTTCAATTCAGTGCAGACCTAAACTAGTCTGTGCCGGTCAAAAGTGTAACCCAGCGTGCATTCACTTTTCAGAATAACAATTTGATCATGAATTATTATGTTTACTGTTTCTAACATAAGATGACACACGTTTGCAATTTCACGACAGATTATGCAATAAGTGTCAGCGGTAAGATGTTCAAATCACTGACTGTTGCTAGAAATGACTGCTGTGAGTTGGGATCCATCTTGACCGGAATCGTCCGTGACAGATATAGGTACGGTCATCTTTGAACCGCTTGCACCAATTAAAGTCGTACTGCGGTATATTAATATCGTGACTGAATTTTTTTGTAAATTCCAGCCGGATTTATACCCTTCTGATCTAAAGTTTCACCACACGGTGTTCTGTGTACACGTGCACACTGTTGTGTGCTATCTTAAATAATGGTTTCCGCAGAACTGTCGCGCGAAGTGAGTGCCGCCGGTATTCGTGTATTATTTCCATCCATATATCCCGAATTGACTTGAACTCTCCTTATGTGTGTGGAAATGGGGCTGTGACAGGCTCATTGTTTCATAGCACTGTCTTCTCGTGTGGTGTGAAGGTATTCTAGCCCACTGCTTTAATGTAATTAGTGGGACAATGTTGCCAGTATAGGAGGAGATTAAGGCGACTAGTTTGTTTCCCCCTGTTATAGCATTATAGAAAGTATTAGTAATCCCTATCATTCTGGATGAATTGTATGTGAATGTACGTTATTCTTTATTTCAGGTTACCCCCCGGTTTTGTACAGTTGCGGAATTTGACGGTTTTGGGTTTGAACGATATGTCCCTTACGATACTTCCTGCGGATTTTGGAAGGTAAGTTGGGATTAATCAATATATTAACTAAAATCTAATTAATTACATGTCTTAAGAAAGTCGAAAGCTTATCGCTGCAGAAACAAGAGTCCGCCATTGGATCGTATACTTTCCGAGGTAGCTTGGACAAGATTGTTACCAGCCGTCACTTCTTCCAGTATTTAAAGACTCATAATGAAATGGGAGGAGAGAAATAATGGTAATTTAAAAAAAAAAATGTGAGTTTGTTAACAGTTAACCAAAACTCCTTTATTCTTTCCATGTGTCCGGAAGACAAAAATCGCAAGAATTACTTTACGGGTCACCATCAATTTTCGACAGGGCGTAGGGGACCAAAAGTTGAAAGTCCAGTTCGTTTGACGAAGGTTGCATTTAAACCGAAAGTAGTAGAAATTAACCATTTCCGGTTTGAACGTTGATCACATAGAGCAAAAACCAGTGTTCGAAGTGTAAAAAAATCAGAGGCGGTATGTTTTATTACAATTTTGACTCCACATACTGGCTATCTAAATGTTCAAATACAGTGAGGGTATGTTTCCTAAAAGATTGCATTTCTATTTACATACAGACTGAAAACCATTGGAAAGTTTCTCTTTAGTTATGGTGGGAGGGAGCATGGAGAGACTTTCATTCCCCACCTACAACTTTCTGAAAAAAAAATATAAAAAATATCCTCTTATGACGTATTATAGAGAACTATACACGAAAATGTTCAAAAACGTAGTTTTTATATCAACACTTTCCTGCGGGGAAACTCCCGGACCCCCCACTCGACTGAGGGGTATTCCAAACCCCCAAAAGATCCGTCCCTTACAGCAAACAACTCCTAAATCCATCCATGTCAAAACACGACCTTTATATGCCTTAAGGCAAGAAGACAGGTACTCATATAAGGAAGAAACAATTCAATATGTCACATCAAAATATAAACTAAGTGAACTTCTTTGAAAACACCTAATTTTAAAAACAAAAGGTAGGAAAAAAATAACAAAAATGTCGGTGTTGTCAACGTAGAAATTATTTCTACACAAATAATAAATTTTTTTTACGTGCAAAGCTATTCATCAATTATTATGTATAAAAATGGATTTATTAAAGCATCCACTCTCCAGTGACGGCGAGGCGTTATGCCTTCTCCACTGAAAAACCAGAGGCGGTACGGCATACCATCTCACTTTGACCATTGGCAAAAACCATAATAAATAGCGAGGAACGGTTTCGTGCAATCAAACGTCCAAGAGTACATTTCATCACTATTCTGAACTCTCTACTAAAATTGCAAGTAATAGAAATACACTACAGCTTCCGATTTCAATTCATCTACATAGAGCAGAAACAACAAAACACAGCGAAAAACGGTTTTTTAGATTTACTTTGGCGTTCTAAGAATAGGTACCATCTTCTCTAATAACCCTATTCGAACCGGGAGTAGATAAATCAATTACTTCCGGTTTTAACGTTGATCTCCGTAGAGCAGGGTTTCTCAACCTTAGGATCGCGAAGATAAGCGGTAAGGATAAATATAATTAGAATCTAATACCTGTTTTGAATTTTGTTCTGATGGACATATTTTTATTTTTATACTGTACATACTGTTAAGAACAACAAAAAATAGATCAACTAAACATTTTCAACAGCTACAGAGTTGTTTAAAAATCAATTTAAATGAAAGAGGTACGATATGAAACTAGTAAGAAATACGTATTGAAATATCAGAAAAATACAAATGTAGCAAAATCTGCGTGTTGAAATACAGTTAAAATTGAAATCTATTGAGATACCTGAGCACGATGTGATTTCACTAGTGCGGCTATGTCCGGTTCAATCTTCGTGACGCACATTATCAAGTCATTTTCAACTGATAAGCGATTTCTTGTCTTTGTTTTAAGGCTTACCATGGAAGAAAAAAACACTTTCGCACAAGTATGATGCAGCAAATAGAATTATTACTTTTAAAGCAGCAAATACTATTCACTTTTAGGGAAGTTACTCTATCCACTATATACAAAAATGGATTCTACTACTATAGAAATAGATGGATATTGTGAGATCTCCGCAATATGTATGTTAACCTTTTCAGCATGGATAAGAATTTCCAGAAACTCGTAGACCTTTACGTTGGCGGCCCTAGTACCTCTTCTAATTGTTACAGGGACAAAAACGATACCTCGTTGTAAAGCTTATGGAACACAGATTCTAACGGACTAACTTTTGTGGTCCCCGTGCCAAACCTGTAAAAGAAGAAAAAGATTTTTTGCAAAAAAAAAAAAAAAAATGTTTTGGAAATTTGTGAGAGACTGGCAACACTATTACTTGTCATACGCAGGAAAAAAATATTTTTACAAGTACGCCAGACATTGAATACAATCATGTAAAAAGATAAAGGGCGAAAGTTTAATACTAAGTTGCGAACATGTTTCCTACGAGAATCACCCTCTACAAATTTCTCGAAATATATTTTGGTCTACCCTGACGTTGGCAACCCTAGTAATGTCCCAAATTGTCACAGAGATATAAGTCATACCTTGGAAATCTTATGGGACACAGATCCCAACGAGGTAACTTTTGAGCCCCCCCGTGCCCAAGCCGTGTCCAACTCGTAAAGAAAGAAAAAAAATAAATAAAACATTTTTTCTAAGTTTATGGGACAATGGCAACACTGTTATTTGTCGTACGCAAGAATACGCCACTCACTGGTGACCATTGTGCAAAGGAATGAAGGGTATATAACAATGGAGCAAAAATAAATAAATAAATAAATAAATAAATAATAAAAAAAAATAAAAATCGGAACATCGTACCTACGTAAACCATCCTGTATATTTTTCGATTAACTGTCGTCTACCCTGACGCTGGTAACCCTTGCGATGCCCTTAAGTGTCACAGAAATACGAACCATACCTCATTGCAAAACACAAGGGACAGAGATTCCAACAAGATAACTTCTGTGACCCCCTTGCATACGACAAATAAAAGTGTTCCCATAACCGCAAAAAGTTTATTTTTCCCAACTTTTTTTGACTTCCTTCTTCTTTTAGGGCTTGGGCATGGGGGGCACAAAAAGTTTCCTTGATGGAATCTGTGCCCCATAAGCTTTTAAACGAGGTTTGGCTTATATCTCTGTGACAATTAGGGACAAGTTTTCTCCTTCCCAAATGCTGAGAGGGAACTAAAAGCATCCAAATTTCCTCCCCTACTCTACTGCTATGGGAGTCCCGATGTGAATGAAATGCATACTGTTGGAAAGATTCATCCTTCCTGAAGAGACAGACACCAAAATAATCTCTCTAGGTTAATTAGGAGCCGAGTTATGGAGGTTTAAAATGCTGGCCCTCGAGCCGTTCGTCCAAAAAAGGGAAAAACTACCACACAAGATTATTACAAACCAAAAATTATAAGGAGATTGCTGGCAAGCGGATATGATAAAATGAGAGTCGTGATAGAAATTAGGTTGGGAACCACTGCTGTAGAGGAAAATCGGTAATAGATGGCGAGAAGCAGTTTCTGCAGTCAATTAAGCGTGCCAACAATATATTCCATATCTACTCTAATGTCTATTAAAATCGGAAGTGATAGAAATTTACTATTTCCTTTAGTTTCAGTTTTAATTGAGGAATATCACGCCATACAAACCACTCCTTCACGTGGTGTACACGTGACATTGCTGCTTGTTAATACTGCTATAATATTTCGTTTTAAAGCTTTCACAGCATATATAATGTGAAATCAGTGGATTTTCCAGCTTCAGGGGATTTACTGTACGTTGGATTGAGACTCACAAATGACATAAAATGTTAACAGATTGCTCACACATATATGTTCATTGTTCGTTGTGCTGTGTACAGAAGGAAGTGTAAGAGACTAATGATTAAGTAGGTCTAGATCACGGGAATTGCACACGGTGGCGAGACCTTCACATGGTCCCTCGGTGAGAACGTCGTGCACTTGTTACGTTCCTGAGAACGTTTGACTCATACACGTACAATACTTACAAGGAAACTTGAAACAGAGTATCATTGAAAGAATTCTTTCGTCATGAGAATTTAACTAAAATTAACTCTGAATGATTTCAGGAACGTTATCCGTTCAGGACATTTCAGCTGATAGTCTTGTAATTTAGTCTATAGAATAAACAACCAGTTTCCGAAGAAATCAGTTGTAGTGGACTGTCAATATACGAGGCATGCCCGGAAAATAAGTCTACTTACAAACTTCAAAAAAATTTATTTAAAACAAAATTTTTACATGGTTACATCAGTACATATGTGAACTATTTTTCCACGTAGTGGCCATCTTCTCGATGCGTGTAGTGAGACGAGGGATCAGAATTTTTAATGCCTTGGTCAAAGAAGTCTTACCACTACCTCTTTTGCCCAATTCTTCACCCCCACCTTCATTTCTTTGTAAGTTGAAAATTCTTTCCCACCCATGTGCATCTTCAGGGAGGTGAACGGATGTGAAGACGCCAGGTCATGGAAATGCGCTACACGGCAGCTAAGGGTTGGAGCTAAGCTACGTGGCAGTGTGACCAACATAGCAATAACAAATTCCCTCTGCCCGCGAGTGCCCTAGTACACTTATTTTGTGGACATGCCTCGTATTTAGTTTTTTCTTTTAATTTTAAGTAAGAATAAAGTTGTGCTGATTCCAGACTTCTTTTCATTCTTTATACACGATTAATTTTAAATATTACCATCGTGACTGGCTCTATTACACACTACTAGCGTACTTCCATTACTTGTGCTAGTGCTTCCAGTTAAGAATGTGGAATTCAAAATTTTACCCAACTAATATTTTTTGCGCTCCATATTTTGTGAACTACAACCACGAAACCAAAGTCAGCTTATCTGATTACCCTAATTGTATGTTCGTGAGTTCTTAGTTACATAAGTTTTGCCTGAAATGTTTTTTTTTGTATATATATATATATATATATATATATATATATATATATATATATATTATACTGCTTTGACGATATAAAAGTTGTAGTTGCATTTGAACTTGATGTACACTCATGTCCATAATTATTGTCGCATGTCTATAAATATGTTGTTGTAGGAATACAATTTGATAACGAATTCTCCCGGTATTTCTTATAATGTTAGTATGTGTATAATCGACAAAGACATGTATGTGGAATATTTCATGTCAAAAGAGCAGTAAATAAGAACAATAAAACGAAAACAAAACTTTCTTGTCCATTTAGCAACATTTTGTTTTATTCATTCTAATTTCCTTATTTATAATTGTTTTCCTATGAAATTTACCACAAATATACATTTCCCAATTATACACATAGCATCAGTATTAAAAGTACCCTGCAAAATCATTATCAAATTATATTCTTACAAGAAGACAGTTATAGATATGCGACAATCATTTTGGACATGAGTGTACAAATACATAACTAGCAAATGCCCCACATGTTATAGTGGGCATTATTTTGCGTTTATAGTAATTGGAATACCCATCTGGCCTTTTCTTCTCTTCTAAGACAAATATCAATAAATGATTAAACATGTATTTAATTTTTGAAATGAAGACTTCAAACACCAAATTTCTAACCTTAAGTGATTCCAAGACACTGATATCTTATTTTAATAATTGTGATTCCCCCATTTTTTCCATTTCTAGGTATACTATATATATATATATATATATATATATATATATATATATATATATATATATATATATATATATATATATATATATATATTTAACAAATACTGAAACACGTGTCTTAGCGGTCAACTCAAGTCCGAAACTCTACTTTCAGAATTATATATATTTCCGAATTCCATTCAGACAAACACACCTTTTTCATATAATACGACCTCAATAGTTCAGCATTTTGTTTTACAGGCTTCCGAAATTATACAACGATTTGTTTCATAGATCTGTAGATTTATTTAATTCTGAAGCTGCATAACTCTGCATTACGACGTCATTTTAGTGGATAAACTTTAGTCAGCTGTTGTCATCCTTTCTTGTTATTACGTAGATGATGTTATTATTATTATTATTATTATTATTATTATTATTATTATTATTATTATTCTCTTAGATTTGTTAGATATTTCAGTGTAAAGTAGATATTCAAGATACTCACATTTTTACTTAACCCTTGTCCGCATGGTTCAGAAAATATACGCTAATGCATATGCAGGGCCTCCAAGGCCCTGTATGTTATTCAAAGGTTTTTAATTATTTTTATTTGAAATTTGATGCAAATTACTACTTGCAGCCCTATTGTGGCTTAATTTAATACACAATAGACTAACAATGGGCATTTTCATAAATATACAGGAGTAGAAAATACAAAAAACCCTACTATAATGAACTATTTTCTTCGATTCAGTTTACTCACAATACTTCATAATTTCGTACTTTATTTAACATTCTATCATACCTATGTGAAATGGTACTATAATCATTAAGAGGGCATGAAATTGCTGATATTCTTTTATGAAAATGACATCATTGTTTAGCAGTTTGAGAAAAATATTTATACGAAATGTAAGAATTGCAAATCATTTCACTGTGTTCTTTACAAATGCTTTTGCGACACTTGTGGTATGCCGATTCACTCTTTGTATGAATACTGTATGGGCAAGATTTTTTTCTTTTTGCATTAGTCCTGATTTTTTCACTTGCTGATAGTTTTTAGTTTAGCATATCTTCAAAACACTAATATTTGCTAGTGGCAAGTTAGGTATCTGTGATCTTAGAATCATCTAGGGTTTCATTAAATTTTCTGCCAGTTTCTGTAAGAATACACGACGATTGTCTTTCTCGTTTTCATAGTAATTTGGATTCTGCATCCTGAACACAATGTGACTATTTGTTGCTGCCACATCCATCATATTTGACCAAAGAGCAAAGGGCCACCTTGTAGTTTGTCTTTTGCATGTATAATCGCTAACTTCTTGACGTATAACATCAACTCCGCATTTAGTTTTGCTGTAATAGTTTATAATCACTGGCTTTTTTTGGCTATTTTCATCGACTGCCTTATGATACATGGTGCTTTTCAAAATCACTGCTTTTTTTTTTTTTTTTTTTTTTTTTTTTTTTTTTTTTTTTTTTTAGCTCTTAGTTGATCATACTGACATTTTGCCCGAATGCAAACATTGATGAACCAAGTTCTGTACGAGATGAGACTCTCATTTCAATTGAAATGTCGCGCTGTTTTGCCTTAGTGCTCTCATAATCGCAAGTCATTGTTGTAGAATATACTCACCCTGATCAACACTATCAAAGAAATTATCCATAGTAATATTTCGTGAAGGCAAAAAACGGTTTTTCAGAGGTCTTTGACTACATTCATTCACTGATTTTTTCAACTGGTTTCTGTTGGTTTTCTTCCTCTGTATACAAAACCATCAACGGCATATGATGATCGAGTGCCGCATAACCAAAATATTCTCATTACGTACTTTGAAGGTTTTTCTGGGCATGTATTGAGTACACCCAAACTTACCTCGAAGTGGCACTTGGTATTCATCTACAGTAAGTTCTTCACTTGGAAAATCACGTTTCTGCAGTTTCCCAGAAATATTTCCTACACAAAACGAATAGGTGTCTGTTTATCATTTTCAAGACAGATTTACCTTGTACGTTTATCGTCAAATCGTAAGGCTTCCTTTATGTCTTGAAACCTGTTGACAGACATAGCGGTTTTGAACATTGGTTTGACTTCATAAAGAGGAACAGTTCCATATTTGGTACATCCCAGCTTTTTTTCTACTCCTGCTAGTAATAAAATGCCAAGAAAAGCATTTATTTCATATAGACTATAACATTTCACTCCTTTTGTTTCGATGTGGCTACCCTTCTTCCCTCCAGTTTTCTATAGTGTAAAATTCCGTCCATGATTTACTTTGAAATGAAGCAGTCAAACGCATCTTTCGGACGTATTGTTTTCATTACCTGTGAAACACCTGAAAAAAAACTTCATTATATTGTGTGCTGGAGTCCGTGATGGAGGAGTTTTTTGCTCCAAATTGTATCGTTTCGACTAAAACGTGTATCGGAATCACTAATAGATTAATCATGATTAGCTTCATTATCACTAGGGCTTTCAGGGCTTGATAACGTATCGAAATATTCATCACTCACACTTCCTTGATGAACTGTATTATTTGATTTTTCTTCTTCAAATTTCTCACTACTACCTTTCGACAGTACACTATAATCAGGTCACTCATTTACAAAACGGGCAAAATCTTCTTCACACACTCCCTTCGTAGTTGATCTTCCATTAGACGTAGATGCCATTTTCCGCTGAAACTGAGAACAAACACAAATTGTGCACCAATATAACGGCACTGCAGATTGTACCTAGTCATAAAATAAAAGTAACAGTGAAAGATACATATCTAGAATTTGATTGTAACAGTTCTGGTGCTGCCATTGTTCGAACAAAGGAAATAAGTTAGTAGAAAATTTTTAAATACATGTCTGATAGATTATATAAAAATCTTATATACAAACGATTGATAACAGTTTGCATATGTATCGCAGTGCAATCTACTGGGTATAAAATAAGCAACTATAAATAAGATTAATTACAAATAAGCACAATAATAATAAAAAGAAGTAGTAAAACTAAATAACATTTCATTTAGAATTAACTTTATTTACAAAAGTGTGTCAAATAATTCGCACACCATTATTATTTCATTAGGGCCTCCCAGTCCCTGCATATGCATTTAAGGGGTTACTAAAATAAATCAAGGTTTACTGATTTACAGACAACGCCAAAAATATTCTAATGCTACTAATGAATGCCTAAAAGAATGTTAAAAGAATACACAAATAACAAGACTTATTGATTGAATAGGTCTGCAATAGCTTTGAAAATAAAATACCACATGGCCTGAGAGGCCCTGCATATGCATACAAGGGTTAATACAATAATTGTCACGCTGTTTTTTTCCCTTTCTCGTCAAATTTACAAACATCCTTCCTTAGTGATACCTTACGTCACACATCCATCTTACGCACTATCCAAATTTCAAATTCCTAGCTTACTAAGGTTAGGCCTAGACGTTGCGCAGTCAGTCACTCAGGACTAAAACATGATTATCTCTCTAACATTTTCAGTGCATATACGTGTATTATTTGTTGTTTTCATTGCGTGATAAAATATTATATATATATATATATATATATATATATATATATATATATATATATATATATATATATATATATATAAATGTACTTACTAGTAGAGTAGGTTAAGTATTGACAAATTACTGTATGTAGCAGTAGCTAGAAGTTTCACGTTTTAAAAACCTTTATACATTATATATATATATATATATAATATTCCTGTGTTTATTCTTGAATAAAAAACAGTTATTTTTTAAAATAAAATTGGGTTTCTTTTCCTACTGAATTTGTTTCGTAGTTAAGCATAATGTGATACGGGCTTTAAAACCAGTATTTAGCAGCTATATAGCGTAATCCGTCGGCAATTTTGTTTGTTCCGTTGTTTTCACGGTATGTCCTTGATAACGATTATGTTAGTACAGCTTATCATGTTCGTATATTTACTGACTGAATTGAAGATATATCGAAATTCCTTTCATAGACGCGAGAGTAGGAGATTATAGAACGTACTTTGTACAAGTCAATTGTATCATACAATACAATATTTAATTTTCTTTTTAAGGATGAATGCAATAATGTATTTAAGTATTAAAAAAAAATCCTTATGATAATTTGATTTTAAGGTCAGTGGAGCCAATATGGTGGATGATATTTATGTGATATTAGTACTAGTAGGGTACTTATTAGATGATTATTGCCGTGTACGAGGTGTGTTCAAAAACACCGAACCTTTATTGGTAGAAATACATTTACTCCAATAACATGTAATGGCTCTCAATCATTTCCAAAGTAGTCCCCTTGGGCAAGGCCACCCAGAAGGGAGGAATAAACCCAACAGCTGTTGGGGAACACGTGATGAAAGTTTGTTCGATTGTGATTTTTCGAAGATTGAAATTCTCGATAGCGATAGAACAGTAATAATTTTGTGGAGAGTGAATTCAGTTAGATTAAAAAGAATAGAGTATGTCCTACCCCAAATTTCTCAACAGTGCTTATTTTGACCCCGGTTACCCTAGCAGACATCTTTATTTTGTGCGTTTCTCTCAACAGTCAGAGAGTAACGGTTACACAGGCACATTGTCTCTTGGAAATATATATAAAGACCTGGTCTTATTTTCGGGGAAACACTGTAGTTATCTTCCAGTAATAGGAATTGTAGACAACTGTCTGGTGATTCGCTTTTCTAATTGTTTGATATGTACTGTCTTTAAGTGATGCAATAAAATTACATATAAAGAAAGAACTAATGAGGAGTGTGGTGAGGATTCTTTAACTTCAATCAATCTAAATCAGTTAAAATCAAGACTTTTATCTGCTGTTCGACTAAACGTGTTAACAGTGTGTAGTCGCACGGTCTATGAAGAAACATTTCATTATGTCTGTCAGTTAGGTTACAGTTTCGACATCCATTATTTCTTTCCATTTCAAAGATTTCTATGAAAATAAGCAATACATTGTTCAAGGAAATACCGTTTTTCACTGTTGCCAACAATATGTTAATATCCACAGTTACACAATTGTAGACGAACTATAAAATCCGTGCTAAGTGCCAACATGAAAATGTTGAAAAAAAAAAGACCAGATTTTATTTCAGAACTGGTGGCACATAGGCCCACACGCATTGTTCTGGCGATTATTTGAACTACTTCCATAGTGAATACTAGATAGCCCGATTTTAACTTAGCAGTGTTAGGCACATAGCCCACATTTTGACATTACACCGAACTTTTTCCATTTTGGTACTTATCACGGATTTAATTTTCAGTCTACAATTATAAATGTTGTTTAACTTATTTGATTCATGCTAAAACTAAATGAAGAGAGTATGTAAATTTCCGTGTACATTAGACAGGAAGATGTGAACATGAACAGAGAAGTGGTAGTGCAGAATTATCAGTCAAGTCAAAGTGTAAGAACTGGTGAATAAATTCCTGAGTATACCAGCGTAATTATAAAGGTAACCAAGAAAGTTCAGTCGCTTTTTGTAGACATCTGTGCTCAATTGACCCTCACACCGTGAGTTGAATGCGAATGGAAATAAGGCGAAAATCAGTTGGTGTGGGTATATCCAACACACTACCTCCTTATGGTAGTTCAGTTACACTGTGAACTTGCGTAAGGACAGAGTGAACATCGGATCTCCACAGAGCGTCATAAGAGCGTGTATGCTGTACGAGTTAAAATGGGGTCAAATGCTGCTACAGCGGGGCGGAACATATGCCAGGCCTTTGGTTAGGGTTTCGTGACTACGTGGACAGTGTAGCAGTGATTTAACAAGTTTAAGGACGGTGACGAAACACTCGAAAACCGGCAACACGTGCGGGAAGACAACATATGTACAAAATGAAGATTTTCAAGCAGCAATTGAGGCGAACAGTGGCCAGACATGTGATGAACTGGGACTACAATTCAGTGTGAGTGGAGAAACCATTCGGCAACACCTCCATCAACTCGGGAGAACTACAAGTTAGGTCGATGGGTCCTACATAATGTGACTCCGGGTCAGAAGGCAACGCGACCAGACGCCAGTGTTTTTTGCTGTCTCGTCTGAGGAAGATACTATTTCTGGACAGGGTGTTGACATGTGATGAGAAGTGGGTCCTCTACGAAGCTCTACGGAGTCGTCATCATTGGTTAGCATCCCATGAAGCGGTACCAAAACAGCCGAAACCAGCACTGCACCAGTGGAAGATCCTCCTGTGCATTTGGTGGACTGCTCACGGCATCGTACATCGAGAAGTATTACCAGCTGGTCAGAGCATCAAGGTACCTCATCTGTTGCAACTGAGTACTGTCAACAGGTTAGCTGTGTTCAAGAAAAACTCAAAACTCTGGAGCCAGCACTTGTGAATCGCAAAGGGGTCCTCCTCTTACAGGATAACGCTAAGCCTCACGTGACTAGGATGACCCGGGCCACCATTCTGCGCCTTGGATAGGAAACAGTATTTCATCCGCCATACTCCCCGGGCATTGCACCGTCCGATTATCACCTGTTCCATTTCTAGGACAATCACCTTAGAGGACGCCAGTTCAGATCCCTAATAGAAGTGCAAAATGCACTTGATACATTCTTCGCTTTCACAACCCACCAAGTTCTACCACGATGGAATCCGTGGCCTTCCAGAACGTTGGCAGAAGGTCCTCAATGCTGATGGGGACTATTTTTGATCTTCCAGGTACGTCTTAGGTGACATATCGATGTTCGAAGGTGGTGGGAGAAAAAGCGATAGAACTTTCTTGCATACCTTTATACAAAAGTAATGCAAATTTCATTTTGGTGATTTTGAACATCTATCCCTATATCGTGGTAGTTGAAGGCATTAGAACCCTATTATTATTATTATTATTATTATTATTATTATTATTATTATTATTATTATTATTATTATTATTATTATTATTTGTTCTTGAAGGTTAAAGAGAATGGTGAATGTATGCATTCTCTTAATAATGCATATTAAAACATCTAAAGTCAGTTTCGGGAGCAGAATCGTATATTCATCCATTTACTATAGTTATTGTCAGAGCCTTTCTATTTCAACTATGCCCTCGGAAAATATGTGGAACGTACTTCGGCTCCACCCCCACTACCCTTTTACAGAGCAAACCTTGCTTTGGGGGCAGAATTGAATGACTGCGACTGTGTTGAGCAATTTGTCATTCAGTCGTTTAGTCTAGACGAGTGAAGATTGTGGGCTACTTACAAGGAAGGGTCACGCAGTGGCTCCGCTGAGATCCGAACGAGACAATTGTGTTTGCATTTGAAATGCTATAACTAGATGAATCCCAAAGTTATACGTGCCACCGGGAGGAATATCGTGAGTTACAACATATTTTGTAATGTAAGAACTACAAAAAAATTACATGGCAGAATAGTTTGAACCGAGTCATTTGTTCGGAAACGGTTGAGTAAGTGGAAAACTCGACCAACACGTATCCCATCATTTTCAACGACAACCTTTTTGGGGTAAAAAACTTTGTCCCAGGGTCCCCCCGCAGGGTCCCAGACGGGGCCCAACTCAAAATTTTCAAATGGCAAGGGGGATTAAGTGGCACATCATTTGAAAGCTGTTGTAAAATGAAAGAAAATGCAGCCGGTCTCGACTCTCTACAACAACCCTGTGCAAAATGGCGACGGGTCGAAGTGTAAACAAAAACTTAATTGAAAAGTCCATGGTCACCCCTATAAATCGGAAATGGTGAGACAAATGTGAAAACAGAAAAGGATGTGTGGTATTATTTTCAAAGTATAACGATTTAAGTGAAAACGTCTTGTCCCAGGGTCCCCACATGGTCCCAGGTGGGGTCCAACTAAAAAAATTCAAATGGCAAGAGAGGTAGGACATCGTTTGAAAGCTCTTGTTAAGTGAAAGAAAATGGAGCACGTCTCAACTTTCTACGACAACCCTGTCCAAAATTGCGGTGGGTCAAAATGTAAACAAATTGGAAAACAATCCAAGATGGCCACTTAAAACCTATATCGAAAGGATAAGCATACCAAACTGCTGAAGCTAGGAAAACAAATTTGGCATTAATGTTGATTAGTAAGTGACTAAAATATGCAAAATGTTCAAAAACGCGACATCTTGAATTCAAAATGCCGCACTATGTATCGAACGCATATCCAGCTCACACCACTGGTGTTGGAGAAGTGAACGTTTATGGTTAATAGTCCACAAAATATCAAAGAGTATAATCTGTAATCCAATATGGCTGCCAGCGTGAAAAATGAGTTTGTATATAAACATGTTATTTCTTGGAATACTGTGACCAAGCCAACAAAGTTTGACGCAGTTGGATGTACTGAAATGATTTACATATGTTTGGTACTACTTGCCAATCTTGCAAATGATTTTTTTTTATTTGGTATTGTTTGAAGTATTGAGATCTAACCAAAGAATGACATACAAATGTAACCATCACGAATACGTTACAATAGAGCCCCCAACTTACTGGTGCAGCAAGTTCTTTCTGTATGAACTACGTATGACAAAATTAGAAAAATACCCGAAGGTATTCAACTTTTTTTTTTTACTATGAGTAGGAAGTCATAGTTGTGTGTTCATCGCATATTCGTTATATTCAAGTAAATAATGCCGAGAGAACCGTGACGAACGTGCATTAAGAAGAAACCATATATGTGTTGTTACCGAATGAAATAATAGTTGAAGTGAATCGAAATTCAATTGTTCTTTAGACTTCCTAGTATTTCTAAATACATAATAGAGAAAAATAGTGATTTAGATTTGTACTGTTATGAATGGCATAGGTTTTAAGCGGCCATCTTGGATTCAAGGTGGCCATAGTTTTTCAATTAAGCTTTTATTTACATTTTGACCCGCCACAATTTTGGACAGGGTTGTCGTAGAAAGTCCTTGCTCCATCTACTTTCATTTAACAAGATCTTGCAAACGATGAGCTTCTTAACCTCTCTTGCCATTTGAAACTTTTTAGTTGGACCCCACCTGGGACCCTGTGGGGACCCTGGGACAAGACGTTTTCACTTCAATTGTTGTACTTTGAACATAATGCCAGACTCCCTTCCTATTTTCAAGTCTCACCATTTCCGATTTATAGGGGTGACCATGGACTTTTCAATCAAGTTTTTGTTTACATTTTGACTCTCCGTCATTTTGCACAGGGTTGTTGTAGAGAGTCGAGACCGGCTGCATTTTCTTTCATTTTACAACAGCTTTCAAATGATGTGCCACTTAATCCCCCTTGCCATTTGAAAATTTTGAGTTGGACCCCGTCTGGGACCCTGCGGGGGGACCCTGGGACAAAGTTTTTTACCCCAAAAAGGTTGTCGTTGAAAATGATGGGATACGTGTTGGTCGAGTTTTCCACTTACCCAACCGTTTTCGAACAAATGACTCGGTTCAAACTATTCTGGCATGTAATTTTTTTGTAGCTCTTACATTACAAAATATGTTGTAACTCACGATATTCCTTCCGGTGGCACGTATAACTTTGGGATTCATCTAGTTATAACATTTCAAATGCAAACACAATTGTCTCGTTCGGATCTCAGCGGAGCCACTGCGTGACCCTTCCTTGTTAGAATAGCTAACAAGACTGTACAGCGAGGCCCTATCAATCTGGAAACCCTGTCCATATCCAACTATTGAGTGATTTCGGCCAAATCAACTTGTCCCTCCTCTTTCGAAGGAGGTACGGGGAAACATATATCGACATCAGTGTCGGCAAGGGCACACTTGAAATAGAAAAGCTCTAAATACGATGGTTTGAGTAATATGTGGTGCAATTTTCCAACATTCGTGGAAAGTATTCGTAGCATAAATTAATCTCATGTCCAATATTTTGACTTTTATAAATATCATGCTGTTATTATTATTTGAATAAATAGATTTTTCTAATATATTGTATGCTTTCTTTGCAGTTTAAGTAATTTGCAGTCGTTAGAACTTAGAGAAAATCTGCTCAAATCGTTGCCTGAATCTTTATCGCAACTTACTAAATTAGAAAGATTGGACTTAGGCGATAATGAACTTGAAGAACTGGTAAGTGGAAGTTAGCAGTTTACTTGACATGCATACAAGAAAATAAATAGTGTAAATTATAAGTATTATTAGTATGAGCTTTTCCACGTAGTAGTTTGTTCTGCTTGAACAACTATTGCGTAACGTACTGTAAGAAAGACAGTTATAAAAGTAAGAAAGATAACATACTTTTAAACCGTTCTACGATTGATATTTTTTGTTGTTTTAAAAATGGAATTTTTGTTATCTTACTTTTCACTTGTCATAATAATAGGCCTAATCTATAAAAAACATCACACTAGTGCTTTGTGAAGTTTTTTTTGAGGATCATATTAGGCGTTCCAGGCAGTAAAGGCGGACTCAACAACAGCTTGCTTTGAGTATATATATATATATATTGAACAAACTTCAGGAGCTGATTCGGCCAAATAGTTCGGCGATATAAGGTGGCGAAAGAGTGGGAAAATGAACTTTAGAGGGCTGTAATTCAAAAACAATGCAACGTAGAGTGAGCAGTTTAGAACATGACACTCAAAGTCATATCTGCTCGATTGAAAAATGTATGTTTCAAACCTTCGCAAGATGTGTGCGAGGGATTCCCCAACGGAACATAGGGATTACTTGTTAGGTTATAGGGAATCCGTAAGTTCCTTTGGTGAATACCTTCGTGTTGATTCGTGTTGATCAGTACCTAAGAGGATGGTAAATATTTTGGTACCAAATAGTAACCATTGGCCACGGTCCAACTGATCACTGGTTTGGCCAGCAGCCACCAATTAATATCGGTACCAATTCTCTTAGGTATTGATTAACACCAATATCATCTCTCTATGACAACGTTGCCGTGATATTGGCCAAAAATAGTTCCGATTTCGGGAGATTTAAGGATGGTGAACCGTTTTGGTACCAAATAGTAACCGATGGTTTTCTCGTGTGATTAATTAAGAAAATTGCGATACGTGCGTTATATTGTAGCTACCTAGTATGACCGAGCAGTCTAAAGCACTAGGGTAGTGATAGCAGGAATTGTCAATTGCAGGTTCGAATCCCGTGCAAAACAAGGATATTATGTACTCTCCTTTCATGATTCATTTCATTATCATAATTCATTTCACATAATGTCCTTTACGTAAACTTCAACAAATAAAACAATGTATGATATATTTATGATGTTTTGCCAGGTATTGAAATCCAAATTTGTCAAATTAGAAGCTGGAAAATGGAATAACAATAGTGTGAATTTGGTTTTGTAGCAAATGCTTAAATATAAATAATGGTTTGTGTATGAAACATTATAAGGACAATAGAAGTAAATTGAAACATTTTTCAAGTAGTAAACTCATGAAAATTTCATGAAGGCTAACCTAAAGAATTCGTTATGCAAAATGCTAATATATCTTCAGCTTTTGTTTAGCACGTAAGGGAAATTGATGACTCATAAAAGTAAAATGTTTAAACACTTCAGTAAAATAGCATCGTAATTTCTGTATTACAATGGCTGAATAATTAATTTGATTATCCTTGACTTGATAATTATTAAGCGGATATTTCGTTATATTTTATCAGTGTTAATGAGTTATCGAATAAACAACAAGATTCGATTATAAATATTTTAAAAGTATTTAAGGGTAAAATTTATGACCTTTATATTTCTCCCTCTAACAATATCCCATGATTTGTTGACGCAGTATATATCTGTAAAATTTCTTGCTAATATATATTTTGACTATGTAGGGCACTTGTATTTCTTGGTAAGAGTTTAAGAGATATTCGAAGTGAAATTCCGACCACTAAACATTTTTCAATACTGCAAAAGAACTCTCTCTCTCTTGTACTGTACTTATTTTCATATTTGTAATGATTTAATACACTGAAGTTTGCTGATAGTTATAGATTTTATTAAAGAAAGCAAAAGTCATATATATGTAAACGGTTGTCAACTCACCCGTCTTATAGGCTGATAACAGTTAAACTAGCTTAATCCTTTCGATACGGGCGTGGCATATAAACACAACGCAACCGATCGTTCTGTGAGAATGGGTGTGCATATTGGGTGATTTATTAGTTTGTGTCGTTTGGATACATTTCTTATTTGAGAGTTGAACTAATCAGACGAGGGATGTCCAAAATTATCCGGATATCGGAAAAATTCCCATGTTGCAAAAATCCGGAATTTTTCCGAATTCCGGATTTTTTCCGATTTTACTTTCCGGATTCCAGAAAGTAAAAATTCCGGAATTGGCCATCCCTAAGTCAGACAATGGATCACTGCAGTGGCGGATCGATACTAAATACAGCATGAATCGCACAGCTCAAAATAAAATGTTCATTTTCTTGAAGGCTTCCAATTATGTGATTTTCTGAGGGTTTGCATAACTAATAGGGTATTGCCATGTATCGAATTGTTGAAAAATTGATGTAAGATTTCACTTAGACACAAACTTAAACACACTGTCTGTGCACTACTCTGTTACGTATCATTCGATAGCTTGTGTACTGCACTTTTTGGATATATAGGCCAGAGAAAATATCTCTGTTCGTTCGTCTGTCTTTAAGCCGAAAGAATAGGATGCCAAAACACGATTTTCGCAAAAGAAGCGCCTAAACAGCTCAAAATATTAATGAACCGTAAACAATGTGAGAGAATATACAGTGCAGAGTTACCAGCCGAAATGTGATCCGAAACTTAAGATAAAAAGGGGATAGACGTCGTTCTGCTGTTAATGACGACAAATTGAAAGCAGATGATCACAACGAAACAAATGACACGATAGGTTGCAGAGGAACTCAGCGATCGTTGTTTATTCGATAAATGGAGAAAGATAGATAAATGATGCCACACGAATTGATCAAGAATCAAAAATATCCTTGTTTCAAATTCCATTCTACGCTGCTGCTCGTCTTGCATTATAAAAACGATCATTTCTCTACTACATTTTCACATGCAAGGAAAAAATGAATCTTGTTCAGGCGGCAACCTATACGCTCTTTCAATGGTTAAATCGTACTTCCACTTCTAAATCCTTTTCAGAGTCCACGTTGCACCCACTAGTCAGAGAAGTTTATGGTGGCTGTAAGATGCTTCGTAGCTGCAATACATCTTACTCACCCTGGCAAACCCATCACTTCCTTGAATCCAGAACATTGACAAAGTGCACCTAAAACTAGCAATATTCCGGCTGGTAGTCAACAGGAATGCTCTAGTCATGTTACAAGATAACAATGTGAATAAAAAAAAAAACCAATCATAGACTTCGATGGCTTTTAAGGTGTCCATCTTTCGCGTCGCTGAAAAAGCGACTGAAAGCTAATCCTAAAGTCCTAAATTCAAGGAAGGTTGGGTTCAGTGTAGTCTAACGTGTATATTTCTGTATGAGGCTCTATCCTAGGTAAGAATATATAAGATAAACTATTTAGGCCTAACATTTAATCTTCATAATAAAATAACTTAATCATCCTCTCAAATACATCATGATTATATCCACCGAAACCCCATACATATAATATTCATTAACAGCATTCTTAGCTCCATGGCTTATTCATCAAAACATTCCGAACTCATAGGATTGTAATGTTCGATGTGAATTTTTACTAAAATATTGTCACATTATTAACTCCGTGCTTACAATATAAGAACAGAACAACACAAACGTATAACCAATTAGTCTGCCATCATTTTGAGTAAATGCTAATTAATTGAATATTTTATTGTTATCATTATCGTGATCCTCAACAGTGGGTTTATGATCTTATACTCTTAGACATCAAACAATATGACAATTCTATTTTTCTTAACTTTTCCACTTCAGTTTCATCCTCGATAAATGCTGACTTAAGGTATAGAGCTTATGACTTTAGTGCTTATCTTAAAGAGAAGATTAGAACTTAAGCGGCAAGTTTTCAGAGAATGTAAGAGCACTTTTCAGAGAATTGCAGCAAAAAAGAATCCTTTTATAACATGGAATGGAACTTTTTTTAAAAAAAAAATAAATAAATAAATAAAATTAGATTTGTTCAGATTTTGCAAGAAATTTTGTTAAAATCACTTTAAAATGTGTTCAGATTTTACAGAGACTTCTTCTAAAAAATCTGTAAAAATTTGTTAAGATGTAGAAGAATTTTTTTTTTAAATCCGTGAGAGCGCGTCGAAATTATACAATTTTCATTTTATATAATTTAAACTTCAAATTGCACGACAAAAATGTGAAGATTTGGACGAAATAATAACTCCAATTCCCTGTTTTCAGTCGAGAGTTAATTTCTTGTAGGATGTGGTTTTGGTATTTTAATGTCGATTTTCTACTTTAAAAATATCAGTTATGAAAAACAAATTACATACTACCTGAGAAACGGATATTTATTATTTATAAAATGCTACCTTTAAAAAATTGCTGCCTGCTTCTAAATTTACCTTAACTAGATATTAACGATGTATTCAAAATTTTCTGATTCGATGTAAAATTTTAGTATCATAAAAATTGTGTGCCTGTGTAATCATCTCGTTTAAAATTCACAAAAAATGTAGCTGCTTTTGGATTGATAGAAGATATAAGATTCTTTGATTATAAACTAATTATTTGCTGAGCAAAACTATATATTTTCATTAAAATTCAACACGTGTTACAGTTTCGCCAACTAACTCTTTGGCTTCATCAGACACTATGTGATACAATATCCTGCATCACATAGTGTCTGATGAAGTCAAAGAGTTAGTTGGCGAAACTGTAACACGTGTTGAATTTTAATGAAAATATAGTGCTTTGCTTAGCAAATAATTAGTTTATATTTAATTATAACAAAGCAAAGCTTCTACTTATGAAAATATTCTTTGATGTGATGAAATGTAATCTGACTTTTCGCTTTCTTTTTCAGCCTCATCATATAGGAAAACTTCCGGCGCTACAGGAGTTATGGCTTGACCATAATCAGTTATCACATCTACCTCCTGTAAGTATGATTTATACTGATCATATGTTTCGAATTGTAAGCTATTAACATAACGTAGCGATCAAGAGTTGCAGTTACAGGGTTTATATTTGCGCTTTCATAAAAGGAATACTGTACTTTTAAATGTATGAAATAACTAATAGTTACTAGTAATAATTTAATTTTCTTATCAATCCATACGATAAATATACTATGGACTACGTCTTGGCTAATCGATTAGCGTACGCGCCTCTGGCGTGAGAGATCCGGCTTTGATTCTCCGCAAGAGTTCATGTAGTTCGGATCCCACGTTAAGCTATAGGCCTGCGTCTCTTGTGGCCTCGCTGCTGAAAGCAAACTCAAACGCTAAACTCAAATTGAAGTAAAACTTCGAAAGCAGTCAAGTCTTTGTCTTAGATAATCTTGTGTTTTGATCAATGTGGCCATTATGAAAGTTCCATCTATGCACCTTCTTTTGCACTATGGTCACATTTCATAGGACCAACTTCTCAGAGATATTCTGCTGAAAAATGTGGTAACTACGTGCTCCATCAACTTATAAAGCCCTTTACTCAACAACCTATGGGCTTAATTACAAGCCAATACATTCACCAGTACATAGGTGAATGAACCACAAACTACTTCATATTTCAAGTGAATACACTTACAATTGACATTTCTGAGTTTGCACCAAAAACTCCACGAGATTTATGCTCTCCTTTTACTACAATGAGTAAACCCACATATAAAACAACCTAATTCCAATAATAAGAGGGTACTTTCCAAAACCATTAAGTCCTCGATACTCAGAAGCGCACAGCCTCAGCTCTAGAAACTCTTGAATTTAAAGTATACTGCTATTACACCATGTCAAAACATTTGCTGCCCAAGGAGCCCTAACTTCTGAGAAATTTATAACCGCTTGGTCTAGTAGAAACTAATACACACTTCAAGAATTATCATACGTAAAATATTTCTCATGATATGAAAGTACTGCTTTCCACAATTGGAACTCTGTATCGTCATATCACCAGAATAACTATTATCAATACCATCAGATGTTACGCTTCGAATTGAGAAACACCGAACATAATCTTTTGTTGATGCAGTTGTTGGTTCTGGTTATGTGGAAATGGGTCCATTTTGCGCCACCGTGTGATAACACTGTGGAATATCGTAAACAATCCACTTCTTCATTTCACATGAGATATCAGTGCAGAAATACATTCTTCGCCTGACGAGACAACAAAGAAATGCGAGCGTACATGACAGCGAACTCCTTTAAGACACATCACTTTATAATTGTTTCCCAAGCTGGTGGAAGTGTTAGCAAATTGTTTCTGTACTGCCATTGAATGCTCCTTCCTCTTCCTCACAATAGTTATATCATGGACATCCCGTACATGGTGCGTATTGGAGGAATCCATCGCTGTTCTTAAATCTGCTTAACTAATGTTTTATTGCCTTCCCATTCACCATATTCTTACTGAATTCCTTGTTATTTTTTTCTTTCCATATCACAGCCTTTGTTCCTAATTCAAGCTATTAAAGTATATATAGACTCCTGCTTTCACCGGTAAACTTATATTACTATCTAATCATTCTGTGCTTACCAATTCAAACTTTTAGCTCAGAATTTTGTTCAGATATGGTATCCCGAAGAAGTTAACTGTCATCGAGGGGATAAACACAATGTGTCTGCAACGACGGAAGTCAGGATCGACGTTGTTAACTATTATGAATTTTTCTAAGATTCAGATTTCAGCAATAAATATTATTACTGTAATTTTGTAATTTAATATGTGAAATTATATTCTGACTTATTTTTCATTAAAATTTGTAATCTAACGTTGTTCTTCTTTGCTATGTGATTCTAGGAAATCGGACACCTCACTAAATTAGTCTGCCTTGATATTTCGGAGAATCGCCTTGAAGACTTACCGGATGAAATTGGAGGACTTGCATCTCTCACAGATCTTCATCTGTCGCAAAATGTGATTGAGACGCTGCCGGACGGATTAGGAGAACTTAAAGTATTAACTATCCTCAAAGTGGACCAGAACAGACTGAACGTTTTGAATCATAATATTGGCAAGTAAGTAAATGCATCTGAGAGTCGACTTAAGACTTTCCTATCTTAATTTAGTTCAGACTGACTTAGTTAAGTTACCAAGGTTCATTTTGGTTACATTTATAGAACTGAGTTTAAGAAACTCTTTGATATTTCTGTTAGAGCAATACTTTTCTTGAACGAAAATACAATTCATGTTTCTATGTGATAAAACACATTGGAGTAAAATATGGATTTGCTTTAATGCTTTACATCACATAAAACTTATTTTTCTTCTGTGTCATTAACCTTTCAATGGGTTAAATCCAATTTTTTTCTTCATTCTGCTCTCTCTCTCTCTCTCCCTCTCTCTCTCTCTCTCTCTCTATCTATCTATCTATCTATCTATATATATATACGAGGGTTGTGACAAAGGTTCTAAGCCTACTTATAAACGGAGCAGCAGAGAAATAATTGATGGTGTTACTTTTCAACATAGTCCCGTGATAAGTCAACACATTTTGCCCATTGATGTTCAAGTGCATTAATGCCACTGGTAAAGAATGATCCATCGAAGGCGTGTAAAATTTTAATCTACGGCATGCAAATGAGTACCTTGCAACGTATTTTTGAACTTTGGAAAGAGATGTGCCAGATGAGGAGAATAAGATGGGTGGGGACCAATCCGTAGCCGCAATTGTAAGTTGCTGCTGTTGCGATGACTGACTTGTGCCTAAAGCCATTGTCCTGATGGAGAAGCACACCTGTTGTTAGTTTCCCACGACGCCTCTGCCGAATATTATTACGCAGCTGTTATAAAAGACCTTCATAGTACTCCTCAGTCACCGTTCGCCCCTTTTGAAGATACTTCAACATTACGATCCTTCCCAAATTCCAGAAAAAACTGTAGCCATCACTTTTCCAGCTGAGGGCACTGACTTAGCTTTCTTCGGAGGGGGAGATGTAGGGTGTTTCCACTGCTTGGAACCTTGTTTGGACTTTGGTCACGCTTTGCTCACTCTTGTCTGTCTGGACCGGTAACAACTGAATAAAAGTCGATATTAATACCAAATTTGGTATGACATCATAGAAAGGTTCAATCAATGCGGTTTAAAAGTATTACATGTATAGTTTTAATATTTCTTAGTTAGGTTTAGAATTTATGTAACAACCGTCTATATACAATATTTCA
The DNA here is from genome assembly GCF_964235325.1 of Thermobia domestica. Classification (NCBI taxonomy): domain Eukaryota; kingdom Metazoa; phylum Arthropoda; class Insecta; order Zygentoma; family Lepismatidae; genus Thermobia; species Thermobia domestica. The sequence goes on along the minus strand of NC_137457.1, from coordinate 296,953,888 downwards.
GTATACAATAAGTATTCTAAACGACTTTCCATGTTAATTTTGACTTTTCTTTTCTAGATGTGAAAATTTGCAAGAACTTATTCTTACGGAGAACTTTCTCACAGAGTTGCCTACTTCCATTGGGAATCTAGTGAAACTTACAAATCTCAATGTAGACAGAAATAGTTTACAGAGTCTGCCCGTAGAAATAGGTAAGAAAATATGTATGTTTGAGGTAAATGTAGAAATTTTAAATAATGAATATAGGATACTTTTTATTTATTTTAGCTGCGAATATATATTGAATAAACAATCGCGAACAGACAACATGGTCCTCCAGCTTGAAGGTTTTGCGAGAGGCTAACCATCTCATCTTGTAAAACAAGATACTTTTTTCAGAAACATTCACAAGCCTCGGACCGGCATTGGCACGACCTTAGCAAAATACAATGGACATAAGATTTGGAGCAAGGAATGTAAAAAGTCTTTATAGGGCTGACGCGTTAAAATCCGTAATGGATGAGTTAGAGAAATATATATTATGAGCTTACTAGAAGTTCAGGCAGTTTAATGGGAAGGAAAGGGAGCAGTAAATTCCAGAAATTTTATGCTCTTTTACAGGGAAGGAAATGAAGCTCATTAAATAGAACAGAGTTTTTCGTTCGCAAACGAATATCAGCAATTAAACGGGTTGAATTTGTTAATGATGGACTGTCTTTTATTACGCTTAAGGATTGGTAGTGTGATAAGTGTACATGACCCAACAGAGATAAAGATGAGTTCGTACGAAAAAAGAGAACGAGTATTTGATCAACTCCCGCGATACCATATGAAAGTTCTTTTATGGGATTTCAAGGCGAAGGTGGGGGCGCGGTGGCTCAGTGGTAGAGCGTTCACCTCTGGTGCTTGGAGTCCCTGGTTCGATCCCAGCTCGCGCCATGTGGACTTTGTGGTGGACGAACACCGTGCTCGTGGGTTTTCTCGGGGTTCTCCCATTTCCTCCTACTTTCTTCATTCCATTATTTCATTCATTTCTCATATTCACCGTCTCCCTTAACCTAACCGGCATAATCGTGGGACGTAAAACTCAAAGATTTCATTTCATTTTTCTAGGGGAGGAGGGACAGTCTATCTGCATCTGCTGCAGACTTAACGAAAATAGAAATGTCTTTCAGTTTTTGACCACTTCGAATGTCAAGAATGCAGACTACAAGTAGTACATGTGCAACTGGATTTTCTTCTTCACAACAGGGGGGTGCGGTGGCTCAGTGGTAGAGCGTTCACCTCTGGTGTTTGGGGTCCCGGGTTCGATCCTAGCTCCCGCCAAGTGAACTTTGTGGTGGATAAACACCGTGCTCGTGGGTTTTCTCGGGGTACTCCCGTTTCCTCCCACTTTCTTCATTCCACCATTTCACTCATCTCTCATCATCACCGTCTCCTTTAGCCTAACCGGCATAACCGTGGGACGTAAAACTCAAAGATTTCATTTCATTTTGTTTTCTTCACAACAATATTTTTTTTTTTTTGTCTGTTTTATATTGCCCTTTTCGTTACATAGTTCTTATAAGATAGAATCCATTATGATAATTTATGTTACCTGCTTGTACGATGTATCGCTTATACAGAAATTCGATTTTGATTATCATAACTACGTACACTTCTAATTTGTAATAATAGTGTTCAAAACTTTGACTCTGTTACACGTAATAGTTAACTTGTGCATCTTGCATGAAGACTGGAGGAAATTGAAAGAGAAAATAGAAAGGACACGCGTAAAATAAAGCATTAGTTAAATCTCGATTCAAATCAGATGCCTTGAGATTGATTCCGAATGCTTAAGAACTGTTGAGAGCGTAGTAATAGCATTCTTGATATTTTGCATGGATAGGGGGGAGGAGGATGGTTCGAGGAAACATGGCATCGGTATAGAAAGATCCATCTCGAAATCCAGTTTAATACAATTTTATTTTCATACAAATGTTTCGTAGTTTTTTTTTCTGTGTGATACAAATTTTTAATGAGTGCGGACATTTTTGACTTTACTAATATTTATATTTATAATAGTTTAGCCGTATAACAAATATTTTAACACGGGCAATTTCGGACAATATACCTTCCCGAAAGAGTTAAAAAAGAGTAAAGAGTTAAAAAAATAGTTTACTAATTATTTCTTTTGATGCTGGTAAATTGATGTTGATAAGTTCTTGTTCTCTTTTGTAGGTCGATTAACACAACTTGGTGTTTTGTCTCTACGAGATAATAAATTGCAGTACCTGCCGACAGAAGTTGGAAACTGTGATGAATTGCACGTTCTAGATGTATCAGGAAATAGGTTTGTTTATAATAGCTAATTGAATGTAAAGAACGAATATCAAATCTAAAACAATGCTAACCTGCATGTTTTTCTGTGTTGATTAATATTTTTGTTTAAATACATTTCGATATTTCAGACAAAATTGTCGATTGTCTTTCTTCGGGGTGATTTTTAAGCTTAAATTGTGTTAGAATTTTTGGTTAGTCACATACTTGAGTATAGCACTTCATTGGCAATGAATGAATTCTAAGATGCTATGCTTTGTTTAAAAAAATACTTCTTCGTTCACACTTCATTAGTAAAAAAATTGTATGCAGTTAAATACGATATAATCGAGGATAGTGGTTACAGAAGCAATTGTTTAATCTATATTATAAAATTGAAAGTCACAATGTTTATAACTCTTATAATCTCTTACCGAACTACACGACCGATCTCGATAAAATTTTTCAATATAGATTAGGTTTTCACCTGGGATGGCTTTTATCATACCACTTTGACGGTGCAACTTAGGGGAGGGGGGAGATATTTAGAAGTGATCAAAAATGCCCAATATTAGTGTTGAATCCATAGTTTTCGGGGTCGCTGAGATGAACAATGACACTTCCGATCCCGTTTAAATCCATGCCACCAAAAACAAAAAGCAGCATATTTCACTGGTACCAGACATAAGATAAGAAGTTGCATTTAAAATTATTTTAACCCAGCAAAGTGGGTAATAATTAGGGATCGCCAGAACCGGTTCCTGGCGGAACCGGTTTTAGGCTCTGAACGGATCCGGTGCTAGAAGATCCAGGACTGGAACCGGTTTTTCGGATCCAGGTCTGGTTCCGGTTCCAGAACATTGCGGCCGCTTGTCTCATTTGGCTAAACAAACTGGGTAACTGGCAAACTCATTTGGCTAAACACCCAGTGGTGGACCAAATTTTTTTTTCTGAGACACAAGCGGGTCTGGGCGGGAAGGGCACAAGAGCGTGATTCCGTTTGCAATGTTTTGAAGGTGAACTTTGTGCCTCCTGGACGGGTCTTTGGGGGCTTTCGGATCCAAGTCTTGAACCGGTTCTAGAATCGGGTTTTCGGATCCAGGTTTGAAACTGTTTCCTAAGATCCGATTCTGGAACCGGGTTTTCAGATCCATGTCTTTAACCGGTTCCTAAGATCCGGTTCTGGAACCGGTTCCTAAGATCCGGTTCTGGAACCGGTTCCGCCGGCACCTAAACTTCGTGGCCATCCCTAGTAATAATCGACGATGGTTTTTAATAATGTCCAAAAGTTTGGTAAAATTAACCTGTAAATAGAGAGTATTAATTTATATTGACCTAATCCGTGCACTTTTAAGTCATATAGGAATTATAGGAACGAGAAATATTGTATATAAGAAATTTTACGGAGAGTGTCCGTTATTTTTTTAATTAGTGGAATATAGATTCTTATAATTGATACACTGTCACTTAAATGGTGCAGTATAATCCTAGCATATGCTTAGCCAAACTCCTAACGCAGTTATGCTAAGAAACCATCCCGACGAAAGACAATCGATAATTTTGCCTGAAATATTGATGGACATTTAAAGAAAAATACTGATTATCACAGGAACAATCCAGATTAGTATTATTTTAAGTTTATATTGTATAACTTTGGACTCGTATTATATATAATAGTTGTGTAATGTAGAAGCAAGTAAAATTTTTTAAGCTTTTTCGTGCTTAATCTTCAGGATGTTGATCTTCATTGATGGTGGCTGATAATAAAGAAAGTCACAGCTAAGAAATTATATGAATTAATTCCATTATTTCGACGATAACTGATATGGCCTTTCTCCATTGATTTCTATCATTGTAGATTGTATGGATATATTGTAATTATTTGTTAGTCTTAACTCCTAATAGCTACTAGATATTGGTTTAGGGACTAGTCCTGTAATCTGTCAACCTGAATGAATTATCTTTATTGATTTTTATTTATTTATCAAAATGAGAAATACACCAATGTTTTATTGCCATTTCCACCAGGGACAATAGAACACGCTTGGTGTAGAAGTAGGCGCACACATCAGGGTCACAGAACAGTACATATAATCCTATCACGGGCTTTATATTGGTGTAAAAATGTGAAAAGCTGTCGGTTTATCAAGGTTTCATAAAGGATAAATTGCGGTTTTACTGCGGCTTGCAACTAGCATTTCTGAAGTGAAGTTACTCGTAGGCTTCTCCCCTACCTCTATAGTTAAGCCTGTAGCAAAACATGTATAACGTGGAGCAGACGGCGAATCGGAAGCCACCTATGTATCGGCCGTAACATATTGATACCAGAAGCCGATGGGGACCATTATCCATATTGAGCCAGAACTACAGTCTGTCAAGCCACCAACAGGAACAACAGTGATCGTCAGGGCAATGTTTTCCAGCATCTTCAATCTACAAGTTCTGTGTATGGGCCTCCGTAGCCGTAAACCTAGTCATGTTCCTGTTTTAACTTTATTCTATGGATGACAGCCCATGAGATCGGCATAGAATCATCGATATTGAATTGCAGACAAATTAAAACATTTCGTGCAATGTATTGAATATAGATCCATGGTGTGTTATGTCGACAGTCGAGTAAATATACACTAATTACCGTCTGATGGGTAGCACCTGGATATACTGTTGTACAGATAGTTCGACGGTGGCGGTTGATTTGAACATTTTTCTGTGAACTTTGTGGTGGACAAACATCGTGCTCGTGGGTTTTCTCGGGGTTCCCCCGTTTCCTCCCACTTTGTTCATTCCACTACTTCACTCATTTCTCATCATCATCGTCTCCTTTAGCCTAACCGGCATAACCATGGGACGTAAAACTCAAATATTTCATTTCATTTTTGAACATTTTTCTGTGGAAGACACATTAGGACCCGTTACCCCAGTAGAACAGTCTCTGACAGTTGTTAGGTATTTGTCATACCAAATGTACCCTTCATGTCAATTGTGTTATCTGCAGGCGGTCACGCAGTGGCAGTTAGCAACTGGAAAATGCGCAGGTTCATACTATCAGGGTCGTCAAAATTACGATAAATTTTACCTTAATACCATGTCTTTAAATTTACCAGACTTAAATTCAATGAAACATGTGTGGTTTGAATTGGAAAAATGAGTTTGCAACTACATCATCTCTCTAAAATGTACAAAAGTTAATGGACCCCCTGTTGCGAATGTGATATTGGATATCTTGACATCTGACGCCACCTCATCGAATTGATGCCTTACCAAGTGGCCGCTGTTTTATGGATTGAATCTCTTAACATCTTAGTTAAGTGGTCATAATGTAATGGCTCATTGATGTATTACCTTTTCCAACTTCCTCAAAGATATAATTCTGAGTATTCTTTAGCAAGAACCTATTTATTTTATAGAGTATTTTAAAATGTAAATGATAATATCCAGACTTATGTTTTTACGTCGGTATATGCAGTATGTGAGGATTTATTCTGCTGCAGAGCTTAGTACTTGCAGTAGGGAAGAAAGCTTTCAGAATAGACATTCTTCTGTTTGCCATATACAGGGTGTTTCAAAACACCGATAACGTTTTGGAAGGTGATTCCTAACACCAAGATACGACAAAAAGTACAGACCAACCTGGGTGCAGAAACCCGTCATTTCGGAGATATAGGCTTCCAAAAATACGAAAAGGTGAACTTTAAAGGTCCATAGCTCCAATACTACGGGACCTACCGTAGTCGGGTCAAGGTTTCAAGTAGGAATTAGTATGTATCCTATGAAAATATCCATGTTTCAGAATCCTGCGGTGCTTCCGCAACAATTTTTATAGAGGTAGTTCGTGAGTACTTCAAATTATATACCCGTAGCCAAACTTCCTAATTAAAAATTGTTGCGTGAGTACTGCAGGATTCTGAAACATGTATTTTTGGATAGCGCACATATTAGTTCCTAAGTGAAGTGTTAACCCAACTACGGTAGATCCCATACTATTGAAGCTGTGAACCTCTAAAGTTCACTTTTTCATGTTTTTGGCAGCCTATATCTCCTAAATGACGGATTTCTGCACGCAGGTTGGTCTGTACTTTTTGTCTTACCTTGGTGTCAGGAATCACCTTCCAAACATTGTCGATGTTGTTTTGAAACAACCTGGATATACAAATCTATCAAATCTTTCCTTTTCTCCTAATGAAAATAGTTAATACAGTGTTTCGATTAATCTTGAAGTAAATATATGACTAAATAAATAAATAAACTTTATCAATTAAAATCTTTCGGAGATTACTTTAAGAAAATGCTGTCGTGGACGTAAAAAAAAAAAAAAAAATAAAATAAAATAAAAAAAAAAAATAAAAAAACTGGATTTATATCATACTAACAGTACTTCTCTTTTTTATTTTAGGTTACAGTACTTACCGTATTCATTAACTAAATTAAATCTCAAAGCAGTATGGCTGTCCGAAAATCAGGCTCAACCTACATTAAAATTCCAAACGGACATTGATGAGGAAACGGGAGAACAAGTCCTTACTTGTTTCTTGTTACCTCAGTTGGAATACCATCAGGAGCCAGCAGGTGCGTGAATCAACCAGTGTTTTAATATCCTAACATAGCTTTGGTTAATAGAAAGTTTCTGTACCTGAATATAAAATGTCTGATTAAGTAATATGGATAAGTGTTACGTTTAAGTGTTCACATTTTATTTTATTCTTCTGTAATTACCGTATTTGATCTAAAGTAGTAAAAAGTATGAAGTTTTTGCTGTATTATCCAAAGAAATTATTATTTATGTTGTAAAGTAAAATCATGCAAGCATTTTTCTGTAAATGTTGATATTCTACATATAAAACAGTATTACTACTATTCTTTTCACGTAGTATTTATAGACCCAGTGTTTTTGTGTGGCATTATTCCGAGGGAGTAAATAGTTCATGATATTAAAGAATTCACGAATCAAAAGATACTGCAGAATAAAAAGTATTATAGAAGTTATTAATAAAGTAGGTCTTTGCTTCCGGGAAGAACACAGAAGTTCAAGAGAAGCTATGCAATGTTAAAGAGTGCATTTTGTAACATTTACTTTTGAACATTATTTTTTTTAAATTACTTTATGTTGTGTTTTAGTATGCTTCTTAAAGAGATAATAATACCGTTACAATAACGTCATCAGTTATTTTTTAAAGATTTCATAACCTGTTCTTTATAAAATTTAGTAAAATTTTCAATTAAATAATACAGAGAGTAAAATATATCTCACTGTTTATTTCTGAATCTCTTAAGTCCGTGATTGTATATTAAAAAATAACATAAATCACTGTAGCTACTAATTTGAATTTAAGTGATAAGTTTCATTAACATTATTTCTATTCATTGCAGATAACATTTTAATTTTATTACCTAATTGCTTAACTTTTAAGATACAATTTCACTTTAATTTTTAATATACAGTTTCTAGTTTACCATGCATGAATTTTTTTATACAGGTTTGCTTCATACTCATGTTCATAAGTTTAGGGATTCTTCCGAAATTTGGCCAAACATGTCGGAAAGCGTGTGGGTCTCGACACCTGGACGTGTGAAAAGAACATCTGAAACCAATAAAAAGTTGAAACGACCATTAACACTGGATACAACAGAGCTGTGTAGTCTTCCTTGTCCAAACTGTTTAATAGAGTATGGTTATCCCAAATAGCTATATAGCAGGGTCTCATACTATGACTAAAGCGATCCACCAATTTCTATAGTAACGCATCTCTTTCCTGCATAAAACCCTCTTTGCTGGGTCGATTGTCTAGCTCGTGTGCCTGGTGCACTTGGTCCTGGGGTCAGTCTCAGGGAGGAGAATATCGAACGAACTTCACTAGTTCAGATTCCTATTCAAACTCGAAGTCATTTCTTCTATAGCCTCTAAGGACGTAAATATAAACCAGTCAACTATTACTGTGTGAGCGCTTTCGAATTCACTGTGGTGTAGTGGTAGAGCGCTCTCTTTTAGTGCGTGAGATAGTTAGATCGCAGGTCCCGCCAAATGGATTTTGAGGTTGATAAACACCGTGTATGTTGGCTTTCTCGGGATTATCCTGTTTCATCATTCCACCATTATAATCTATCTCATCATCGTCTCCCTTAGCCTCGATACACAATTCTGGGACGTTAAAAAACACCCTTCGTAGGTTGGGGGAGTTCGAATTGCCATCATATGGCAGTAGAGCTCTTTCTGCTGGTGTAGTGACCAGCTCACTCACCTTTGATACACGGGATCTCGGGTTAGGATTCCACTGTAAACTGTTGGTCCACGTCTCATATAACGTTCGTGCAAGAAAGGGACACTACATTTCCAACAAACAACTAGTTACGAAGAAGAGCATCCTAGCAATGGTCTGTACGATTGCACAGGTTGGTTCTAGTAATTAGGCTTGGAGAGCAAGGTGGGAGCTGCAGAGGCGTACATATTTGCGTTAATCCGTATATTCTTCCTACGCCAAGCAGATATGAGGAGATCGGGCACTATAACCTATCAGACAGACCATAGGACGATACTCAGAATGAAAAATTACTTCACTTTGTTTCAGGATGAACTTTATAGATCATATGTATCAAATACCTTGCTGGAACACATGCTGCGGTTTATTTATATCGAACATGATTCTTTCAAAGACAAGAACACCTTCATCTCCATAAAAATCCCATTCATTATATTGACTGGGCTATAACGTGTCCCTGAGGTGTTTCAGATGGGCATGACTGGGCTATAACGTGTCCCTGAGGTGTTTCAGATGGACAGACACCAAAAATCAATCTGAAGGCTACGGGTTCGATTTGCTTGGGACACCGGGGCACTCGGTTCATGTGTGTAAAAGCCTTTTCAGACTAGCTCCTTCGTGCAGACCAGGCAAATGCCGGGATGGTACTTAACAAAGGTACCAGGTCGCTTCCTTTCCCAACCCCCTTCTTTCTTTCCCAGTTCCATGGGCCGATCACCAAAAGAGATCTTGTGATAGGGACAAATATGGTCTAGCCTCGATGCTGACGTCCCAATTAAACCATAATTTTTCATTCATTCTGAGAGACGTCATCCTTCATACGTACCTGACTTCTGGACCGATGCCAAATGTCCAGAAATATACTTCCTAATCCTAAATCAATCTGCTGGCCAAAAGCAATACTCACCCGTGAAGAAAAGACTTACGTTACTATTCTAAGAATCGAGTATAATGAGCAGTATACCATGTTCGGCTGTGCTGTGAGGAAAATATATCTCATTTCGCCTTGGACACAGAGCAACTTCTTGTATCCGACGATACTAAGCTATCCAGAGAGACATATCGTATAGGCTTCTGATATACTGCGGTAGTAGTGTCACGTAAATGACCTAGTCGCTAGTCCATACTAGAGTTCAATGTTTCCATATTTACAGCCGCAATATGACACTATATTCAAGTTCTACCCACTTGTCACTTGGTTGGCCTGGGACTTGGCAACCATCCGGCCACGAGTAATACCATCTTGAATATTCTGTACCACGCAGGTCCTAGTACTTGTTGGAAAAAGAGTGGTCGTGTTTCTCTAATGCTTTGGATGAAACTTGGCGTCAGTGATGAAAATGAAATAAAATAAAATTTCTATTTTGATGTCTCACGATTATGCCTTTTAAGTTAAACGAGAAAGATGAGTATTAAAGTATAACGGTGAGTCGTAAGTTTTGTAACATCTCCACAACTCAAACAGCAGTCGCGTGCATCCGCCGTATTGAAGTAGAAGGTCTATTGGCAAACGGACTATTTAACACGCAGGCCGCTACTCCTTCAGTATCTTGTGGCAGTGACGATGAGTGCTAAACAGTTTAATATATGAGTTCGAACTTCGGCATAATGCTGCGGCAGCAACCCAAAACATTTGTCATACGAAAGTGAAAGATGTACTGAACCACAGTGCACTGACTCGTTGGTTGCACAAGTTTCGTGCAGGTTGTTAAAATGTCAAAGAACAGCCAAGGTCCAGCCGCCCCAGGGTAAGAGATTCTGGGGTCATACGATGCCACTGATGAAAATCCATGTTTAAGTTCACTATAGTGCGCTACCTTCATGAACACGGAAAAAACCACCGGAAGCTGCCGCGTTGTGCCACATGAGTTGACCCCAGCTCAGACACAGAGGAGAGTAGATGTATACTGACAACTGCTACAAAATTGCGTGAGTGTGTTTCCTGAAACGGATTGTCACATGCGACGAAATGTATGTGTTTTTCCGAAATCCGAATGTGCAGAAACAATGGTTGAAGGAGGGCCAATTTCCAGATCCACGCAAACAGGGCTGTTTCAAGCATAAAGTCATGCTGTGTGTGTGGTGGATCTACGAGTGGGTAATTTACTTTTAATTCGTTCCTAACGGTCGTACTATCAATGTCAGAGTGTTGCATTACATCAAAATTATCCTGAATTAATAAACCAAAAGCGCGCCCTGCTACAGTAGTATAACTCAAAACCACACTAGGCTCGAAAAACGCAACAAAAATTGCAGGAACTTGATAGCATCGAACTGATGCTACACTCGGCATATAGTTCTAATCTTGCCCCTTAGGATTACTACCTGTTTCGGTCCATGACGCACTTCTTCAAATCGCGATGCTTCACAAATGAGTAGGCAATGGAAAAGTCAGTAATCGACTTCTTTGGCTGTAAGGACAAGATGTCGTATGGACGTGGAATCGAGAAACTGGCAGGATGGTGACTTTAGACAGTCTAGCACGAGAGTCTATACTAGAATGTTAAAGTGCTATCATTGTACTGTAATAAATACAGGTATATTGTGTAACATTATATTGGAAGACCTATGACTTACTCTTATAAATAATTACGAGAGAATTAATGCCATGAGAACATCGGAGCAAACGGGAGAACCCTGGGAAAATATATGGATACGATGTTACCCACCAAGGACTCACATTATCTGGGACTCGAACGGAGGTGAGCGCTCTACCACAGAGCCACCATGTCCACGTTGTCATGTATGTCAGGGTACCAGGCTACGTACGTGATGCATCACCTTACTGCGGGAACGATTTCTAATTGGTCTCGAAAATCCCTTAACTTACGAACATGTATATATATATATATATATATATATATATATATATATATATATATATATATATATATATATATACAGAATAATGCATACAAATAAAGTATATGCACTTGAGCACTTATAAAATAATATATTGTCTAAGAACTGCTTAGCTGCTTTCTGTTGCTTTTAGTGAGTATGCATTTCAAGTTAGTGCAAATACTGCTTTGTGCAGTCCGATGCCTGTGCAGTAATCAAATGTAAGTTTTGTAGTCTTTAGAAAATAGAAGAGCCTGTATAATGCTTTGATATAATTGCAAAAAATCTAAAGAATTGTGCCGTGTTCTTAAGTGCTTTTAACATTTCCCCCCTTTGTTCAATGTGATGTCTCTTTTGAAACGTAGATAAGTAGTTTTGTAGAAAGTGATCCAGCAAGGAAAATAAATTCGGTGTGTATGTTTCCTCTATGCATTATTACATTGAGAATACCTAAATGAACCATATATATATATATATAAATTATTGTTTTTAATTCGCTCACTTTATCACAGAACTAGCGTGCTTTTCTAGGTACATAAATCATGATATTTACTGTTCAAAGGGATATTTACTAAACAGATAATGATAAATAGATGTATTAAATTTCACTTGCATAATTGCATTATAAACGCAAACTATCATAGGATTCTCTATTTAGGTTTGAAATTGTCATAGGATTCTTTATTCTTTTTTACCAGTAGAAGGGGAGGGCCAGATTTTGAATGTCGTAATGCCTTGTTGTTTCATGTTTAATATGAGATAAATAAATTATAAAAACATTTTTTTTTTAAGTTCTGGCAGTGGCCAGCGAGATGATACATATTCAGCCAGTTAAGGTTATGTTTACATAAAACTTCATGTGAACTTGCACAAGTATAGAGAAACACTTTCTCAGTTCTTTATTTCATGATATATACCGTATTTCATCCAGCTTATTTTACAGTAGCATCAGTTAAGGAAAATTAAATGAGTACTATTATAAGTAAAAGTTAACATTCTCCTTGCTTCTTTTCCTTACGTATTCATTAAAATGTAGCTCCTATTGCAGTATCTCGTAAAATATATATTTCAAGTGAGTTGTTGTAGGTATTCAGAACCTGGTGTACAGTTCTGTACGGTATTTTGCGTATACGTTGTTATTGCTATATATGTAAGAATTCTTGTGAACTGATAAGTTACATGTTTTAAGTTGCTGTCTAAATGTATTGTTTTAATGCTTTTAATATTAATTTATGCGCTTAAAGAGGCTTAAAATGTAGTAGCCATCACTAGTTACTTACGAATCATTATTCAAAATGATAATTATTTCGTGTCTGAATTCGATTGTAAAAATTAAACAATCAAACTATATTGATTACTTTGAAATAGATAAATATTCAAATTAATGTTTCAGTGTATTGTTATTTGGAATATAATATTTGTCAACCACAGTGTGTACAGGGTGGACCATTAATCTTCAAACTTTTGAACTAATAGATAAGGAACGCTGAAATCTTGCACAATAAAAATATGGGCAAGGTAACGTTGTTTGATACACCCTGCAATAGCACTAGATTAACAGTGTTGCCAGCCTAACATTTTTTTAAAGTAGCACTACCTCAGGTTATTACTAGTGGTGGGCACAAAAACAGGTTTTTCGTTTTTTAGAAAAGCCGAAACCGGTTTTTGAAAATTTTCAAAAAACCGGTTTCGGTTTTCTTCAAAACCGGTTCGGTTTTCTTCAAAACCGGTTTGGTTTTATCCGAAACCGGTTATCGGTTTTCTCCAAAACCGGTTCGGTTTTTCACCTGATCCGGTTTCGGTTTTCTTCAAAACCGATTCCGTTTTTTTTTTTTTCAAAATTTGTTCTATTTCTGACCGGAATGGTGTTTCGTTGTTCTCCGGAAACCGAATCCATTTCCACAGAAATAGTCTTATGTGTTTTCGGAAAGTTTTCACCGAAACCAGTTTCGGTGAAAACCGAACCGGTTTGGAGAAAACCGAAATGTCGGTTTTTCGGGTTTCGATGTTTATAAAAACCGGTTTTGCCCATCCGTAGTTATTACACAGGGTGTTAATGAACTATACGGACAAACTTTAAGAGAGGATTCCTTATGTCAGCATAAGAGAAATAGTTGGTATAGACTTGTGGGAACAAAAATATGTTCACCACCCGACCGCACTCGATCAAATTTTCAACATAGATGAGCTTCGGGCGTAGGATGGTTTTTGTCATTTCACTTTGACGGTGCAACTTAGGGGAGGGAGAGATGTTTAAAAATGATAAAAAAATACCGAGATTAGTGTCGAATCCATAGTTTTCGAGGACGCTGAGATGAACAGTAACACTTCCAATACTGTTTAAATCCAAATTCAGTTCTGCAGCTTGGGGAAGATATATAAAAATGATCGAAAATGACCGATATTAGTGTCAAATCTGAAGTTTTCGGGCTCGCTGAGAGGAACAGTGACACTTGCACATCAGTTTGGGGAGGGAGATATATTTATAAAAATGACCGATATTAGTGTCGAATCCATAGTTTTCGGAGTCGCTGAGATGAATAGTGGTGCTTCCGATGCCGTTTTATTTCAGTCCAGCGAAGCGGGTAATCAACGCTAGTTTGTAATAATCTGACATATTGTCATTTGAAACACTATAACTTTGTTTGGTTGGCAATACTGTTAATCGGGTGGCATTGCAGATATGTTAAAACAACATCCCCCTGTCGATATTTGCATTGTACAAAATATCAGCGTTTTCAAAATCTGTTATTTTAAAAGTTACAGGGGCGTCTAGAGATAAATGGTTGACTCTGTATATTTTGTGAAGTTACTCGTATTGGAAACTACATTTATCGTCTTCTCTGCAGTGTATAATGTAATGTGTGTGTGTATGCGTAGCGATCATTGGCCATGTGCTTGTAGATAATTCATGCACCGTTTTTCGCAAACAAGAAATGCTAACGGCTGACTACTTATAATAGAACATACGTTATACCGAATTTTCTCCTGAAGTCCTTAACGTCCAGTGACACGAGATAGTTATATACTTTGTATGTTTGTATATATGATTTCATCACAGTCTTAGTAAATGCGTTAAGAGCTGTTACTAGTTAGCTTCCTTACCCTAAAAAGTAAAAATAGGAACGGATACTTACAGGAACATCATCATCAGAAGTATAATGTTTTTACTGGTAGATCATCAGCCACAGATTAGGATGTTTCCATGTACCACGACTTTTCTCTCTTATTTGTAATAGTTAACCTGCTGTAGTACTACCCAGAAATTGTAGTTCTTTGCACGTTCCTCTTTCTTCCAATCGTGTTCATCAGGATACAATTTCTTGTGAAACAATTTTGTAACAATTCTCTTTCTTTCGTGGGGACACCGTAGCGTAGTGGTTAAAGCAGCGTTTCCCAACCATTTTCAACTTGCGGCACACTACGGGTGTAACTTGAATTCTCGCGGCACACTCAAATTATTTGTAAATATAAAATAGCGTTGTAGTTTTTGCTGTGATTACTGATCTCCTTCTCACAGAGAAGAAAGCTCGATCAGTGGTTTTCCCTCGTGGTAAATCATTATGCTTATTTTTCATTCTAATTTAAAAACAGAAAACAATTGCAATGAAATGTTGGACTCAGGTTTTTAAAAATATGCTTTCTTTTTCGCAAACTGTATCCAACCTTTCGCTAAGAAAGAATGTCACTAAATAACGAATGAACAAATAAATCTTTTACTTTTAAAACACAAATGTACGTAATTTGTATGCATGTTTGCTTTGTCGAAAGGATTGAATGATATTTTAACATTTCAAGTTACGAAATAATCTGCAACAATGAAGAAGCAATAATGGCCATAATGATACTTTTTTCAACATTAAAAAATTTACAGAAAAGTAACACGGTATGAAACTTAAAATTGTAGGTTCACAGTGGAGGTTCCTAGTAATGGGAAATACAAATATAAATTTTTCCTATGTCTTGCAATTTGATTGCTATAGAATTAGTAATTTCGTTTCGATTCCTGGCGGGACACCAGCGGCCCATTCACGGCTCACCAGTGTGCCGCGGCACACCGGTTGGGAAACGCTGGGTTAAAGCGTTGGACTCATGTCCACGTGGTCGCGGGTTTGATTCCCGGCCGTTGCTTCCCTATTTTCGTCTACCGAGCGTAGTGAGGCAAACTGGGGACCACGTGCTCGCCCTTAGGCTGGAAGTAGTTCAGCCGGTCGCTAGCAGATGGCGCTGGAGCAGGCTTAAGCCCACAAAATGGGGTGTTACGCCACGTGTTTTGGTTTGGTTGGTCTCTTTCCTTAGTAAGTCTCTAACAGTGGTGTGCAAAGAGTGAATAAATGCACAATTGGACCGAAATTCGAACCCTTGTCTCCCTAAACAGCTATACGTTATATCACTCTTAAACAGGGTGTGTATCGGTCACGAAAGTCATGAATGTCACGAAAAAGTCACGAAATTTTGCTTTTGGGTCACGATTTTTTTTTTTTTTTTTAACTGTTCAAATGTAAGTACAGGTTGTAAAATTTTGTTCTATAAAACGTTAAAGTTCACCACCAAAAATGTCTATGATCAGCTTTAGACGCTACCAAATCGCAAGCAAAGTAAGTTTCTATCGCATAGATGAAAATTCGGCCTAATTCGCACCCAAATTCGCTCTTAAAAATATTAGGTAATTTTATGGTTTGGTAAAGAAAAGGTCACGAAAAAGTCACGAAATTTCATTTTGGGATTTTAGTAGACACGCTGTTAAAGTTGATACTCATACCACATAGACTGTACCACAGCTTGTTGTGCTTGGATAACCCAGTATCTACACTAGAGAATATCTTTAGCGGTTGAATTATGTATTATATATGATAATTGGACGAAATAGCCGATTTTTTGTCTCGCCTGTTTCTATTATAGATTCGAATTCAATTATATACATTAGAGTGAAAGTAGATGACTTATTGTTTTAATTGGGATAGAATAGAATAGGGCGAACGTAAGACCAATGAAATGAGCAAATGGTAGGAACAGTAAAGTAGAAAGAACGATATTAGAAGTCATTTAAAAGAGAAACTGGTTAGTATATTGCGTGATGTGCAAACGACACACTTTTGTCAGCCCAGCCGGATCTTCGCAATAGATTTGCAAGTTAGAAACAGAATATTTGATGCTCGTAATTACGTGATTGGTTCATTATTCGGGAAGAAATTGTATATTGTCTGGGATATGCTAGTTGGTAAAGTGAAAGGAAAGAAGACTAACCATAAGTGATGGACGGTATTAGAGCGGATATTTCCTGTGTTAGGATCAGGATTTCCTGTGCCAAGATAGATGTACACGATTTGCAGATGATAATGCCGTTTGTTGCAGAATCTGAAGAGAAAATCAATGAGAAGTTAGAAAACTTGAGGAAGGGCTGTGAAGAATGTGGGATAAAAATAAATGTTAGAAACTCAAAAGCCATGGTGATTGGAACGAAGGGGTCGGTATCGTGATACGAGGGGGAAAAAATAGAACAGGTAACTAGTTTTCGGTACCTGGGGAGTATTATTAGTAGTGATATGAAATGTGAACATGAAATAAAAGCAAGGATATTAATAGCGAAAGAAACCTTTAGGAGGAAGAAAATACTGTTTTGTCGAACCTTGAATAAAGATTTGAGAAAAAAAAAATACTCATAAAATGCTTCGTGTGGAGTATTGTGTTGCTTGGGTCAGAAAGATGGACATTACGCAAAAATGATGAAAAACAAGTGAAACCTTTCCAAATGTGGGTGTGGAGAAGAATGGAAAGAATTAGCTCGGTCGAGTGGAAAACGAATGAAAGTGTGTTAGAAATGGTGGGGAGAAAAGAACAATTTTAGATATTATTAAGAAGAGAGAAACTGGTTGGGACATTGGGTAAGAAGGAACTGTATCATGAGGGACATGTTAGAGGGTATGATGGCAGGAGAGAGGGGAAGGGGGCGAAGGAGACTACAATTAATGGACGATATCAAAGCAGAGAAATCATATGCGAAGACGAAGAGGTTAGCGGAAGACCGTGGAGCATGGAAGCTTCTCAGTTGCAGCAAGTGACCTGCCAATAATGGCAGAATACCTTTGATGATGATGATGTGATACGTGAAAGCTTTTGTTTTTGCGGGACAACTGATTGCAGAATAGTATGATGAATATGATATTTCATAAAACAGGTCGTTGTACGTTGTTCTACTTTTTGTTCTTCCGTGATATGTGGTTGCGGTTATGTATTTACAAATACGGTGGAGTTAGTCAGCCGTTAGTATTATATTCACTTGCTTTATTTTCACCACAGAGCACATGTGTACATATTTACACACACGTTGGTGTATGCACATAACCACTATGCATTCATCTCGGTAGAGGACTTGAAAGAGAAATCATGTGGAGTGCTTTTGATGGAGATTTCATGCACCGTAATAATTAGAAATGATGTACTTGCAAAATGTTTTTGTATGATCTAGTGATAATTTGCGTGCTGGAATTTCTGTGCAACTTAATCCTCTTTCCCATTTACTTTCTTTAATTTTTTTTAAGAGGAAGGCTTATTCGTTATTCGTATGTTATAGTGCCTTTTTTGTTTGTTTGTTTTATCGAATATGCTTGGCTAATACTCTCAAAGTGTGTTCTTTCCACCCGGTATATTTTTTTCTACATAAAGGTAGGAGTTTGGGTATATGATATCCTGTTTTCGTGATGTACTGACTGTGCGTTGGAGTCATCTGCTGTTCGTGGAAACAGGGATTTTTTTAATGTAATGTATGCCCTTTTTTTGTATAGTATAGTACAAACAGGGTTGTTCAAATAACGATGTGCCCATAATTTGACGTAATCTGTTGTGACATGGAATAAGTTACGTGATTTGTAAGCATTTTGATGGCAGTTAATTGACATTTTCATTTTAGTTGGATTTTTTTTTTTTTTTTTTTTTTGTGCGAGCTTTTTGTGTTCCAAAGCTTATTTGCATACCAATACAGACGCTTCTGCTTTTCTTGGTAAGTGTATTTGCACAGCATTCCATGATTTCTATATATACTGTACAATAAAATGTTTTTAATGGAGACAGGTACTGTCGTACGGGTCGTACACCAATCCAATACTTATGACTATGCGTGTATACACAGTGCAACTTAGACTCCGAAATAACAAGTGGTTAACACATGAGGTCTCTGCACACGTAGTCCCGAGTTCCATCCCCGTTTGGGGTGTATATATATTTGGTCCGAATCTTACTTTAAGGTATACATCTCACCTCACTCCTTTTTCTGCTCAAAGAGATGGAATAAAGTTCAAATTAATATCATGAGTGTCCGTTCATTCAAATGGGGTTGCGATTTTACTTCCATAAAGAATGTTGCGCTTAAGTCTTTTGTACTGAATGGCGTATCTGTTCTCTTGTCGTGACTAGTTTTAAAACGATTAAATATTTATTGTTTCACAATTCCTATTGTTCGTGAAAGTTCTAGCAACTCCACAAGCGGACTGCGAGCTTCGTGTAGTAAAACAACTTTGTCAAAATACAACTGGTAGAAACGCTGTTATTACTGGAACATACGGAAGAAGCAAAACGTAACTGACCTTCTTAAGAAAACTTGGCTATAGAAAAGTATTTACGGATGTAAAGCTTTCAGTGTCCCGTCTATACTCTATTGACATTTTGTTCTGTTTGAATTATTACTGCAAGGAGATTTTATTAAACGCCTGCAGGGACATGAGTTTAAAAGGAAAAAAAAAAAAAAAAAAAAACTAAAAAACTAAAAAACTAAATTACATGGAAATTCGCTGTGATCGTTATACTGCCGACTGTGGGTAGTTCAAATATAATTTCGACAGAGTGAACAATTTCAAATATCTAGGATAAACATTAACAGACCAAAACCATAGCCACGAATATATGAAACGTCGACTGAAAGCAGAGCATCCGAGTTATATTCAGTTCAAACTCTTTTGCCTTCGCGAGTTCTGTCGAAGAGCTTAATATATATATATGAAACGATAATTATGCTTGTTGTGCTGTATGGTTGCGAAATAAGATCCTTATTTTCAGAGTAAAGTGCAGATTAAAGTATTGAAAAATAAAATCTTGAGGTGAATATTGAAACACAAGATGGACGGAAATGCAGAATAACGGAAACTTGATAACGAGGAACTGTTTAATTTATACCGTTTACCTTAGGGTCTATCTAGGAAGCTCAGGTAGCCAGAATAGAAAATAGTAGAAACACTTTCAAAATTTTAACTGGAAACTCAATTGGAAAGATATCAGTAGGAAGACGACGCAGATGAGAAGACTGTGTTAAGATAGATATCGCAGAAATAGGAATACAAAGTAGAAACTGGATCCAATTGGCTATGAAAAGCTTTTGCTACAGTGGCGTTGATCCTTCAGGTTTCATAGGGCATAGAGTTAGTTAGCAGGCAATGTTCCCACAAAGTTGTAGTTGCTTTATTAAAGTAAATAAATAAAGGCAAAAAAGAAGTACATACAAAACAGGGATATTACTGAATATTTTAAGAATGTCATTCATTAACCATAGCCCTAAGAGAAGTTTAAAAATAAAAGTACAATAGAAAGAGTAGTAGTTAACAATGTGTAGGCAGTGATTGTGATCTTTCAGGAATTGAATGAGAAGTTTTCCAACTTCAGGAGAAATCACAGAAAAGCTCGTTCACATGAAGAAGTAGCACTTATTTCTTATTTGTTTGTTTGCTAATGCGGAGTTCTGATAACACCAGAAACTTTTTGTTTATATGTGTGTTGGGGGGGGGGGGGGGGTCGAATTTTGTTACTTATTTGTTAGTTATTTTTTTCTTCTAACCTCTCAACGACTTAGCTGTTGAATAAATCACACAATAATTAGTTGTCTCAATTGCGTCAAAATTGAAACGGGATCAAGTCTAGCCCCACGCAGCTAAGCAAGCGATTGACATATAAGTGAAGAATCAGTTTCGATTCCAAATAAAGGTCGGGAAAAGTTACCCAAAATAGACCTTCATAATATCTACAAGTCCTCAAATATGGATCGTATGCGTAAGATGGACGAGGCACACAGATGCGTGAAATACACGTAGTATATAAAACGAGCTGTAGTTGGGAACTTGTGAGACCTTTTGATTGGCCGAGAAGGAGGTAAAGGATAATAGAAAGCAGAATTTTAGTATTTATGTGTAACGGAAATCAGGAATGGGATTGGTTTCCACACAGAATAGGATCCAATGTATGAACTCTGTTTCTGCTGCTATAAAACTTGAAGTATTTCTTTAAGCCATGAGATTATTAATTACTCTTTAATCTTATTATTTTTCGTGAGACTGTTTTGGGCACGCTAGAAGGAAAAAGAGTAATAAAACTGTTCATAAGAAACAGAATACTTACAATATATGAACATTAGGTGCTTATCACCTCCTCTTACATCTTCACTGTCGTCCCTTTTATTTGTTACCTACTACGCCTCTGTGTATTGGTTGGTGACAGTTGTACGAACTGAATACATCATTGACTCTGTCAAAAGTTATTACCAACTCAATTATTTGTTGGCTTTGTATATTGCTGTGTGATTTTTTTTTTTTAATGTTTTATGTTTGTATTACTAATGAAAGACTAAGCGTCTTCTTTATTTTGGACAACCCTGGGGGTGAGACAAATTGTGCAATCTAGCTTAGCTGCATGTGCATGTGTTGTGTGTGGATTTGGATGCTGTGCAAGGCTTGTGTTTTCTTTTTTTGTTATTTTAGAGGCTTTTTCTGATGGGCGATTGTATCGTTCTGGTGCTAAGTTTTCCGCGGACCACCTTAACCTCCATGAAAGTGTGGAGGACGTTAATACGGAATCTGTTTCACTAGATTGTCGCGACGAGGAAGAGGAGGACAGCGAGAGCGAGTGGGACGAGCAGAAGGCGCCACGCACCTCCATGGTCAAGTTTGAGACTGAAGCCGACGAAGAGACTGACAAGGAAGGGGTAAGACATTATGCTTAGTCACATATTGTGGGTTTAAGAAGTAAAGTGAGCAATGTATCATTCTTTACTGACGGTGTCCTGATTTTAATTGGTGGAAATGATTTCTTTACTAATAGATGCGAGGGCGTCTTGAACATAATGCGTCCATTACTATAACTATTTATTAACCGCTTCCCAGATTAACCGGAGTTATTTCGTTTTACTAAGTAGGTCAGTTCTGGTCGAATTTTTTTCCCAAACGTGACTATGTTGTACACGAAATTTCTCGCAATAAATCACGAAAGAACTGTCGACGAAACAAAGTGCGAATTTACTCGTCCTGGTCCAAATTGAAGCAAATGCAGAAATTTTAATAACTCGGGTTGCTCCGCCAGGACCTGGTTACTTCGGATCAAGTGGACCGGACCGGCAATACACATACAACTTGAAGTATGAATACGATAGTTTAGTAGTGCCTCCTACTCGAATTACGAATAGTTATTCGAACATTTACTTGGATAACGATTAATTACTCGAACATTTATTCGGATAATGAATAATTAGTCGAACATTTATTTGAATAACGAATAATTACTCGAACATTTATTTGGATAACAAATAATTATTCGAACATTTATTTGAATAACGAATAATTACTAGAACATTTATTCGGATAACGAATAATTACTCGAATATTTATTTGAATAACGAATAATTACTCGAACATTTATTTGGATAACAAATAATTATTCGATTATTTATTTGAATAACGAATAATTATTCGAACATTTATTCGGATAACGAATAATTACTCGAACGTTATTTAAATAGCTAATAATTATTTGAACATTTACTTGAATGACAAGTAAGTATTCGAGTAATAGCAACGACATACAAATAATTTTAACAACCTAACTGCAATCCGTCCACATTTACAAATTCTGCACTGCAGGACGTATTTTATCGTTCAGATTTGTTTCTGTGGGGATATTACTTTTCATAGCTCTTAACCACTTTTAACCGTACTCTCATCAATACTCAAATTCACATATACGGTACTCAGTCGGTGATGAATATCAATCGTCAGAGTAAGAAATACGGTAAAAGCTCGTTACTGTAATAACATCTCCATGTATGTCGTTATATGCAGAATTTCAGTGCCTGTGCTAAAGATGAACTTATGCATCATGAGTGCAGTTAAATTCTGCAGTATTTTTGACTTTCTCCTTTTCATTATACTCATGGCTGTAAATGCATTATTTTTCAATACTCTTTCGTATTTTATTATTTCCATGAACTTTTGTATCGCCCACGAACTGACGGTCCTGATTAAAATTTCCTTCGGTAAGTGGTCTGAAAATTTTTGTTGGACCAGTGATCAGATCTCAAATGAACAAGGAAATACTGTGCCTTTTCATGTAGAATAGACATTATAACCACAGAAGATTTAAGAAGAGACCAGGTCTCTTGTGTTTTCTTGTCGTTATTAGTGTTAATTTAAAATTCTTATACATTAATTTTGCAAAACTTTCTCGCATTAAACTTGCGTTCTTAAGATTTAATATTGTACATTTAATCATGGATCACCAGTATTTATTAAAATGTTAATTTTAGATAACTATAAGCTTCTCAATTTCGGATAAATTCGTTCTTCATTGATTTCTTAAGCAAATCTTTATTAAAATCGTTTTGCGAAGATTTCACAAAGTCCAAATCCCAAATTTGATGGTTTATAAGTCAGGAACCAAAAAAGACTATAGCATAGTATTCCACACGCTTGTGTAGTAGGTCGAGGTCTAACGCCGTACCAAATTTGATTCAGATTAGGCAAGTTCGGTTGAACTCGTACGGTGTACAGAATCCGGCAAAAAGACCTCCGTATTTGGAGAGGGCGTTGTGTGAGTTGTGGTGAGGATACGGCAGCGGAAGGGTATCGATCGATAGCGGTATTCGTACCATTTTCAGTAGTCGCAATGGGATGGCGCGGTGAGTGTCGTACATTTGTTGTGAAGGAACATATTCGTAATCGTGGTTCTGTGATTACTACTCTCCGGGTATTTCGCATTCAGTTCGGGCTTGGCCGACATGCTTCTGTTCCGGATAGAAAAACTATTCAAGATTGGGTATCAAACTTAAGAGCAACAGGTTCTGCACTCGATCTTGGACCGTAACAACACTTTGAAGATTGCTGGATGGGCGCTCTCACACGCGCCACATTTTCCAGCGTTGTTACAGTCCAAGGTCGGCCAGGCGATTTTTTTCTCAATCCAGAATCTGTTGCTTTAAAGTTTGACACCCAAACTTGAATAGTTTTCCTATCCGGAACGGAATCATAACGGCCAAATCCGAACCAAATGCGAAATGCCAGCTGAATAGTAATCATAGAACCACCATTACGAATATACTCCTCCACAACAAACGCACGATGCTCACCGCGCCACTCCATTGCAACTACTGAAAATGGCACGTATATCGCTATCGATCGATACCCCCTCAACTGCCATATCCCCACTACAACTCACACAGCACTTTCTCCAAATACGGGAGGTCATTTTGCCGGATCCTGTATATAGTTGACTTGATTTTTCAGGACAAATCAATGAAGGACGATAATGTGTTTAGGATTGCATACATATATCACTGTTTTCTAAAGCAAATATTTTGTAGGTTGATGCTTTCAAATGTATACTATTAACGTAATGTATTTCTCACGCAATAATTAGGTTTGTTGTATGCTAATTAATTACACAGTAGTTTGTAAGTCAGAATTTCGTACCTTAGTTTTAATATACCACTTTTAAATGATTTTTTTTTAAAATATTAGCAAAAGTTGAATTGACGTTGTAAGAAGACAAAACCTTTAGGTGGCAAGATAGTGTAGGGGTAACGTGCTGGACTTACGGATAGGATGGGGGGCGCGGTGGCTCAGTGGTAGAGCGTTCACCTCTGGTGCTTGGGGTCCCGGGTTCGATCCCAGCCCCCGCCAAGTGAACTTTGTGGTGGACAAACACCGTGCTCGTGGGTTTTCTCGGGGTTCTCCCGTTTCCTCCCACTTTCTTCATTCCACCATTTCACTCATCTCTCATAATCACCGTCTCCTTTAGCCTAACCGGCATAAGCGTGGGACGTAAAACTCACAGATTTCATTTCATTTCATTTACGGATAGGACAGTGAATCAACGAGACCTTTAAAAAAATTACTCGTTTTTAAGGATGGCCTAAGAAGATACTTAATTTTGTTTTATAGTGAAATATCTTTTATTTTTGTTTTCTTTTATTTATACAGCGTATTTGCTGAAAATAAAAGGTGTATATAATTCGAATTATAAATTGCGTTATAAAAAAGTTTATGGCATATCGAGCAGGAATATGGCAAATTTTAGTCATGATTTTATATAGTATATTTTTTATTGTTTTGTATGAAGCAATTTGCTGTTTTATTTTAGTTTTACATTTTTAATACAGTGTCTACGGACAGTATATACAGTCCGGCCTTATATACAGTCTGGCCATTCGCGTTTCATTTGAGAATCTGTATAATTATATCTGACTTTCGTTTCTTTTCCTTCAAGATTTTATTAAAGAACTATAGAGGAGCCAACAAGAAAAGATCTCTGACACCTTGCAGTGACATTGTCACTACTTACGTGTCAAGGCTTTTTTCGGTGCATCTATAATGGCAATTTAATGAATAGTATAAGACAGAGTGACCGTTATTGGTAACACTAGTACCGAAGTAGGGGGTGCATTTTCCTTGCGTATGTGGTAAGAAACTGCAGAGGCATCTCTTGTTGACCCAGCTACAGCATGTGTGAACATCCTCACTACGTTTATGAGTAATGGCTTTCAAAGAAAAACGAATCTCCAGAGTATTTTTCGGATCATGATTTTTGAATTATGCCGGAAGTTTTATGTGAGATTTTGTAGCTTCAAATAATTTTGTGAGGCTTACTTAAATTTGAATCAGACTGAAGAAACTATACAGAAGAGGGTGCAGGGAAGAAAAAATGTTTGGAACGTTATCCAACATGGGAAGACTAATTTTGCTTTTCGCACGAAGAAATGGATATCATTTGTTGAGAAGGCACAGAGAAGGACAAATGGATGCGAAGATATCTAGCTTGTTTTTATATTGCATGACACATTAAGCATGGAATTTTCTTTTTACTACCACATCTATACACAATTATTCATTATAAGCAGTAATAGCAGCACAACTTCGTTCATCTCTTCAAGTACAAAGTTCTTGCGAAGCATCAACAAATCACCAATTTCACGGTTCGAGTAGTTTTAACGGCACTTCAATCTTAATCAAGCAGTGAATAAGGTGCTTGACTCGTAGACTACAGTGACACGTAATTGGCTTAATTACAAGAAGTATGCTTGGTAATGACATTTGAGATGCGGAATTGAGCTGAGCGTAAGATCAGTATTATGATAGCATGACTATGAAACTACCAATACCGCAGGTGTATTTACTTCGTAAAACGATATCAGGAGTGTATTCTGTGAACTTTTAAGAAGAATTGTTAAGATTTGAGGCTTGCTGTTAGGCAATCTAACATTGCATATACGTATTGCATGGTTGCCTAAATGTAATAATGACATGGAAATTCCAATGTTAATCAAATGGGAAAGTTTTGAGGCGACTATTCCTCAAGTACAAGGTTAATCGTAGATGTTTTTGTTCATAAACTTTATCATCAGTGTCCATTATCACGATGCAGAATCTGGACATGATGCGTACTTTCTGATGAACTAAGCACAAAGTGAACGTGTAAGAACGTAGTTTCGCTCAGCTCAATGGTCACGTGCTGCCTTGTTGTAGTTGGACTTGAATCCAGTTTATTCTTCACTTCCTTAAAAGACAATCATTGGAAAGAATATATAAGCTGAATAAATGTTATTGCTTTTTCAGATCACCTGTTTCTTGTTACCTTACTTTCGTGGTGGTACTGTTTTCCCGCTGGGATGACCGTGTGAAATGTGTACCAGCTGAGTGAAAGTGAATTCAAAACATTTTCTGGAATCATAAATCAAATACGATAAAGGATTCTATTGTTAGACAAGAGAAAAATGAAATACTTAGTTATATGAATATGTGCTCAACAGTTACTTGATAATTCCAAACGGATATATGTCAATATTTTTGTGATACATGCAGGTGATCAATATTGTATAAAATTTGCACACAAAAATCTTGAAGGTCAAAACGCAGTTAATTCTTTTGTAATGGAAGTAACATTAGACTTATTGTCAGTCTACAAGTGTCTGCTAATGCCCATTGGACGTTTCACTGTCCATAAGAAAAATTTATTTAGTCTGTAATTCCACTGTAACGTAAGGAAATATATATAAAATTCTAGAATTTGGTTAACTACTACTATAATATATTTGTCTGTTCACCTGCATATCAAAGAATACTTACAGGATTCTAATATAATGAATTTATCGTTAGGATTATTTAAAACAGTGATGGCCAAATGGCGAGGCCCGCAAATAATGATGATTTTTTCTCACCCTATTCGTAACCTGAAGAATGTCAAGTTTTCCTCCTCAAAACTACAAAATCGGCATGAAATCTGAATCTTGGTAATTTGGGTAAGAAAGCGAATTCGAGGCATGTTCCAAATTTCCTTCTGGCAAGGAATTCAAGAAAAAATTTTTCTCTAGTAAGAGAAAGTACTGAATGTTACAATTCAATTGTGAAGAACAAACTAACAAACTTTTTTTAAACAAGAATTTTAGGAATGATCAAAAATGGATCAAAAGATGCGATCTTGGACAATAATTAGTTTTTGGATCAGGGGCCCACAAATTTTTTGAACGGTCCTAAATCGAGTTTTCTTATTTTCTACGGAATAAGGACATCATACTGAGTTATGTGATAGTTTGGGTTTGGCTACACTGTATGTAGTTCTCCAGATATTAGGCGTACAAGAAAATTTTTGATTGAAATATATTGAATCTGCTGATCCAAAAGTAGGTTTGTTTATCATAATCAATCATGTTTAACTTATAATTCAATTGACACAACTTGTCCCTTGTGACAGTTGCTTTCCTCTGTTTTTTTCCTTCCTGCACGTGGTCATAACAATCAGCCAAGAAGGACTGTTTGTATGGCGACAGCACGTTCAACCAATTATAGTGGCTCATTTCTCTCGCCCTGCAATGGTAAACATTCCACCCTCTCCGCACGTTGCGAGTTTGAATATAAACAAATGCACATTATTTTAGTCGAATGTCAACTTGAGTAGTGAAGCTGGTGGTTATTGAAAGCATTCCTTTTAGTTCATATTTATGTCATTTAGCCTTCTACATTTAGTAAATGTTAATATGGAACAAGAAACAATTCACTTGTTCTACTCGTGTAGTTTCAATATTCGACGCAAAAGCTGGCAACGCAGCATTGAGCACCACGTGCGCGCAGTGAGCCGTCACAAGGGACAACTTATCAATTGCAGTGTAAGTCCGGTTTATTATGATATTAAACTTCTTAATGGTTTCATTTCAATGCAGGGGGGAAGACGAAAATATTGTAGTGAAAATTAGATCCTTTCAGATCAAGGATTTTTAAGGTATTTCATTATAGTATATAAATAATTATATTTAACTGAAGATCCTATGCTCGTACGGCGTACATTATTTATGATCCCGATGCGTAAAGTAGTGTAACTGTTCTGACTGAGGTTTTTAAGCATTTTCCGAGATTTCAATGAACTTAGTGGTTTTAATTTAAAAATAAACCCGATTTGTTCTTGAAAAATGTACCCTTATCTTATCCAAATATTAGTTTTTTTTTTTTTTTTGTTTTTTTTTATTATTAATAGATTTGTCATGTGTAGTTTATTTAGACAAATAATGTTGCTACAATATTTACCTGGAAAATAATCCAACTAGTTCTAAATATATATAAATTACTTAGTGTAAATAAAAGAGTGATTATTCTATCCCTTAATTGCCGGTGTTCCTTAAGCAAGAAATATTTTGTTTTATTATTTTGGATCTAATATAATTACTGTATATGTAACATACTTTTTGTTCGTGTATTTTGTGTATATTAGTTTATGTGTGAGTCAAAGTGCTGATATCTGGGTGCCAAGTAGTCAGTTACGTGCCCATGTAAATCAGAGGAATGAATCATGCGTGCAACAAAGACCGTTAATTTCAATTTAAATTGATCAGAAAGATGGAATAACGTGCGACAACATATACACGTCGTGTAATAGGACCGAAAATTGGTTTAAACGTTAGCTTTTAGTGTTAACAATTATATTTGCTCAAAAAGAAATATTCAATATCTATATGTATATACTTAAAAATGATGTATGTAAAATGTGTATGAGATTGTATTTCGTAAGTTACCGGAATGAGTAGAAGTGTGTATTTATCAATGTATCATAGTCTCGGGCAAGTTAAATTTAGACTGTTTTCAGTTGTATTGCGTTGTTTAAAAGGTGTATCTACAGTAGGTACAAAATGAGGAACCTAGTTAGACTTAAAACTGAAGTTTTGTAAAAAGTGATTATTCTTAAGATACATTTTTCGTTCATGCTCTGAAATTTCGTAGAAGAATGGTATTTAATATATATTTAATATAATATATATATCTATATATTAAATACGGAATTTCAGAGCATGAACCAAAACTATTTAACGAAAGATGCAGAAATTATTAACAAAAAGATCCCCTCTTCTTTAAGTCTGTTTTTTTTTTTTTCTTTTTTAAGTGTAACATTATTTCGTTTGTCATTGTATTACTACCAATTCATAAGGGTTCCAGTTCACACGACTAGCAATTTCAACAGATAGCGGGTTTTCTGTCTTAATCAGTTCATATGAAAGGATGGATAGTGCTTTTGGTTATAAATACAGGTTAAAATAATTAAAGGAAATGGTTCCTGTATCTTACCTCAGAGGCTCTCAATCTTTTCAAGCCTAGCGCCCCCTTGGGTGAATGCAATTGTCCTGCCATCTTAATCCAATCCATCCATGCATAAGGCTAAACATAAATCTTAAACGAAGCATCTAAGAATCTTTTCGTACTTTAGCCATCTTTTCCCCTTCCATCAAACTCACTCTAAATAGTCTATTGTCCCTTTTTGTTCCAGCATCCCTTTTAGAAATGAGAACTGAGAACATCCCCTGGGGGCGTTAACGCCTACGTTGAGAACCACTGCTTTACGTTAGAAAAAAATCCATTAAAACATTATCACATGTATCAGCGTATTCGAATTTACATATTTTAATGTAGTTATCAAAATGTGTAGACGATTCCGTTTAATTTATATATATATTGGGTCGTTTGGTTTGCTTCGAAACAAATTGTAATACTAACTAGTTAATGAAACAATGAACTTTAATGTCTGGCAAATGATGATATCTTGTATTCTTCATATCTTTATTCCTGTATATTTCCAGTATTCTTTTCAGCGATTTTTTATGTCTCTCTTTCTGTTTTCCTTGATTGTTTTGTTATTAACAAATAAAAGAGATCATGTTCAAACAGTATAAACGAGTTTTTGTGTAAATTTGTATGAGTGGTAATCTTTAGTTGTGCTCTTCGTGTATTTTTTTTTTTTTTTCGTTTGTTTTATTTTTCACTCCATGTTTATGTATATGACTGCGTGTTACCAAGAGAGAAAATAGAGCCTTTTTATGTTTTTATGTTAAAATACACATATTTTCCAGTTTCGAAGTAAGAACTCTTATTTTAGTTTTCATGAATTTTTCTATGTGCTACTTTGTGTCTTCTGGGATTAATGCAGGGATGCAAATAAGCAACAGATTTCATTCGCCCAAGAAAAATCTACTAGCCCACATCCCACAATAGAAATCATTTACGTACCTTCGGTACGATAGTAAATACCCGCCCGCACCGATGAACCACTCGCTTATTTGCATCCCTGTATGCAGTCGTAAATATCTAGTTGTTCGTAAAAATAGGTATGGGTTAGTGCGTATATCAAAAATTATATAAATCAAGAATAAATAAATAAATGGATATCATCCATAAATAAACAAAATAAAATAAATTGTAGCGTTATAAAGAGACTGTTGTTTATAAATACATTATAATAATCTCACATTGCTTAAGCCAGCGTTCCTCAATTTTATTTATTTATTTATTTATTTATTTGTTTATTTTCTTTTTCAAATTGGGAACCATTTTTATTGCAATATTCTGTTGACCATCCTATTCTTGTCACATTCGAAAGAAAATTTAGCTTTCTTTTTTTAATGTTTTGAGCATATATTAGCATATTTATATTTTTAAAATAGTTCTAAATGGAAGTCTCGTAATTTTATATTGTTATTAACAGAAGAAAATACATGTTAATATTGTTATTTAATAATTAAAAGCTATAACGATTTCATACAGGGTGGAGCAGAGAAAACGCATGTTTTTTTTTTTAAACCACTAGTACTCGGCGACGTGTAGGGGATATTCATTTCGAGCAACCGTTGACAGATAGCTCAGACAGTGCAGTTTCAGTCTCTATGGAACGTTGAAGCGTAGAGCATCCTGTGTGTGCGGTTGAGCACTTCTTTAGAAACATTGAATCTGTGGTCACGGTTCAACGCCTTTTGCATCGAAAGTTTAATGTCGAACGTCGAGGTACAGTCCTAGATCGAAACCACTATACTCCGATAGGTTGCAGCATTTAGAAGTACTAGATATGTGATCAGAAAGAAACTACCTGGTCTTCCCCATTCAGACAGAGTGAAAAGGACAGTACTTTCTAGTCCAAAACGATCCGTTAGGTGACAGGCTATATCGCTGGGTATGTCACGTCGTTCGATTCATTCAATCTTACATGATGATCATAGATCCAGAACTTCTGAATGCCGTAACCCATCAGAGTATAGTGTTTTTCGATCTGGGGTTTGACATTAAACTTTCGACGGAAAAGACATTGAACTGTGACCACAGAATCACTATTTCTAAAGAATTGCTCGACCGCGAACACACTATGGTCTACGCTCCAACGCTCGATAGCGATTGATACTGCATTGTCTGAGCTGTTTGCTAACGGTTGCTCGAAATCAATACCCCTACTCGCCGCCGAGTACTAGCGGTTTAAAAAACATGCGTTTTCTCTGCTTCACTCTGCATTAATACACCTATATCAATTATTAGAATCTATGTAATTTTACCTTCTTAAATTGTATATTCTATTATTTATATAATTTATACCGTGTTTGAGATTTTCAACTAGAGTTTGTGCTATGCAGTTCACTTGAATTTTATTTTTCTGTCTTTTTCTGTCTTTTGTGCTTAATTTAAGAGAACCACAAGGACAGACCTAGAGCACCACGTATAGTCCGCAGACCACTGGTTGAGAAACGCTGGCTTCTTAAGTCATAATCAAACTAATAATTTGTTAAGTTCAAAAATAGTAGTTTTTTTTAGTTAAAGGTCTTTTCTGCACTTTGTATCATTATTTTGAATTTCAGTAGCTTTAGACACTAAAGAATATAAAAATATGTAAAGTGAGCCAGATAGTATTTACGATATGCTAATACAATAAAGAATATGAAAATATGGAAAGTGAGTTAGATAGTATTTACGAAATGCTAAGGCAGTAAAGAATATAAAAATATGGGAAGCGAGCCAGATAGTATTTTCGAAATGCTAAAGACAGTAAAGAAATATAAAAAATATGGAAAGTGAGCCAGATAGTATTTACGAAATGCTATCGTATAAACAGATCAGTGTTTTCAGGTCTTTTCTTATAGGCTAGAAATATCAATGCACATTTTCTGATTTCACAATTGTTGACCACTCAAACATTTGGATTATCTAAAAGGTCTTGAATGCAGCGTTCTTTTAATAGCGTTATGTAAATATTAAACGGCCCACTGTCCAAAATTATATTGCGTATTACTAATTATGTACAGAAAATAAGAGGAGTTATGGTGAAGAACTTTCGCAAATTACTTGATAATAATTGAATTAAAAAAAAAAAAAAAATCAGTTATAAGGAATCAGTATCTGAAAATTATAAGCCTTTCCTGGTGTGGGCCTCCGAAGAACTAAAATATCGTAATAATACATTGCTGTAAGCAAAGATACTATTTTAGTCTTGCAGCAATACTGGTAAAAGTACAGTAAACCCGCGATTTAACGAACTTCGAATCAACAGACTTCGAATTCGAGGAACAGACAGAGATTCGAACAACGGACGGACAGAATTTCACTAATAGCAAAAGTAAGAGATCATATGGACATCATTATCGTATACGCAGAGATTTTCCAATCTGAAAGTGTTTACTTATTATGAACATTTCAGGCAATTTAGATCTTTGATTATTAAGAAAGCATTGAACAGGAAAAAGTAATTGAAGCTTGAGGCTTTTTTCAGCTTTCTAATACGCAGTTTTAAGGAGTTTTTTTTGTTATTAATACGGTATATGCATTAAATATTTTACATTATAAAGCACAAATTTCAAGTGTAATATTCTATTTTAAATATTGTTCATAATATAATTCTCAATTTAACAGACTTTCGATTTCACGGATACCCTTTCACCACAATTAGTTCGTTAAGTGAAGGGTTTACTGTATCAGCAAACTTGATTTTATATTAATTGAAACTCATTTGTTGAGGAACAACATAGTCTTCTGATAAAACAAGGAAGAAAATACATAATTAATTAATTAATTCTAATGCAAATAAGTGTAAAAGTATTAAACAGTATTTATACCCTGCATATCTAGTTCGTAGTTACATTCTAATTCGTGTGTGTCATATCTTCCTATCGTTCTTACTATTTTTCTTATCGTTGTGCTTATATTTTCATAAATCGTTTAATTTTTTGTCTCGTATATAAAAAGAAATGTATGAAATAGTGTTAATTAAAAAAGTTACTTTTTATTGTAATGAGTAACATTTGTTTGTTGAAGTGAAGCTGCGTGAATTTTTCTTTATTCAAATATTTAAAAAAATATATATTGCATACTTGTTTTTTCTTTCAGCCAACATTCGTTCGGCAAAACACTCCTCATCCCAAAGACTTACGGCAAAAGTACAACAAGTTGTTTGGGAAAGGCAAGAACATAGATGGAAAACTTGTTCCTCATGATGAAGCAGTAAGTTAAAATCATTTTATGTTGTATATATATGTAGCTATTTTGTCCTAAATGAAATCTTCAAAATGTAGCAAAATTAGGTGTAGAAAATACTAGATTAAAATGAATTAAAGCTGAAATGCCTTTTAAGAATAATGCCATAATAATACTTCATGAATTCAATTATATTTTCCTCTACTTAGTTACTTACATTTTTAGAACTTATGTAGTATTCTGCTCTTTGATGAAGTAACATAGTTTCTATATACAGGGTGTATCAAAAAGAACTTTACAACTTAAAACACTCATATTCATTTATTTATTTAGCTTACAGATAAGATTTTGGTGTCATTTTGTAGCAAAATACATAAACGTTTTACCTTATACCTAAAGAGGTTCAATGTGACTTTCGTTGGTGACGCGGCACATATTCCATCTGAAGTCGATTTCTTGTAGGATTTCCACACAAAATTCCTTACGAGCAATTCTATCAGTGTCTTTTAATTTTGGCACCATTTGTAATTAGTATGGTTTGAGATGCAACCGTTTTCTCAACACGCGCCAAATTGTCATGTGTGGGACGCCCAGCTGTCGAGAAGCATACCGAGTTGATTTTGTAGGACTTTTCACGAAGCTTTGTCTCACTTGCTCTACAACGTCTTCAGACGTACGGGAACGACCTGAAGATTTGTTGTGTCTTAACCGAACATCCAATTTCAATAAAACGCTTATGCCACTGATAAATAGTAGACCTACTGGGAGGATCTTTACGATACTTTGTACAAAAATTACGTTGCACAGTTGTCGCAGATCTGGATTCTTCAAACCAAAACACACAACTAGCACGCTCGGGACCAGCAAAAGCAGCCATTTTTGCTGCAACTGCCGCTAGCGCTTGCGGTGGCTTGTTTCTGAACTAGTGTACTACGTGAGTCAAAACTTGATGTATTTTGCTACAAAATGACACCAAAATCATGTCTGCAAGAATAAATGAATAAATCAATATGAGTTTTCAAGGTTGTAAAGTTCTTTTCGATACACTCTGTATTTTCAATTGTTCTGCTGCGTTAACGCTAAATTGTTCTGAATTTTAACGGAAAACTGTTAGGCACTGCAAATTATTTTCATAAAGCGGTTAGTGCATATTACTAACCCAGTTTCTGCGCATCTAAATAATACGGAATACTACATTGCATTTAGCATTGCCAACAAAATCAAAGATAGTAGATTAGATAACATGTTTGTTTGTAACTGATAATGTCTAAAGGTAACACTTTTTACCTTCCTTTTAAAGGACGTTGTGAAAGGGCCATTCCGTCCAGAAAGAAAGGGTTCCGGTATACCAGAGGGTGAAGGTCCACCTAGTGCAAAAGGATCTATTTCAGAACCAACCAAAGCAGCAGATGAGAAACAGGTAGAGTCGTTGGACTTTTTGTGTAATTGTGTTAAACCAATTAAATGGTTTTAACAAATTGCGAAGTGTGATCAAAAAATATGGTGAATAATTTTATTAGAAACAAACTAATAAGCTTACATGAAATTTAATTTAATCTCCTTCAAATACTACTCTCCTTGGCTACCAATGCACGTATCTCAACGTTGAACCCATGACTGGAAGCATTTCTGGAAGGCTTCTTTTGAAGGGCGTTAAGCTGCTCTGTTGTGGCCATCTCAATGTCAGAAATAGTGTCAAAACATTTTTCTTTAAGCATGGTTTTAATTTTTGGAAAGAGGCAGAAGTCACATAGTACTGTATGCGAAGATTACGGTGGATGTGGACAGACAGAAATATATTTTTTTGGGGGGGCTAAAAACTCGCGGATCACAAGCGAGGTGTGTGAAGGGAATTTTGCACTTTTTTATTTATTTATTTATTTATTTATTTCATTTGCAAAGTATCGGTTAAAATGCTATGCACGGACCCGTACGAGGTACTAAGTTCTTCGGTAAGCTCTCGAATAGTTATTCGCATTTTGAACGAACAATTTTTTTCCCACTTTTTGCACATTTTCTTCTGTTTTTGATGTTAATGGAGGTCTCGAACTTTATTCGTCTTCTCCCGACTCATTTCCGGTTTTAAGTTGCTCTTACTACTTGTAAATAGTCTTCAGAGTTACAGCATTATCGCCATACACCAATTTCAACATTTCGTGAGTTTCGTTGGCACTTTTGTGCAACTTGAAACAGAACTTAATGTTCACGCGTTATTCGAAATCCATGATGCCCAACAGACACGATAAACACAGCCTTACTCTAGCAGCTCTGGACGCTGACTGACAAGTCAGAACGTGTTCCAACTTGACGCTGCTGTCTCAACGGATCAGGCTGTGGAGCAAATTATATCAAATGGTTGTAACGTCAGCAGTTGCTGTTAAAAAAAAATGATCTCACCTTGTATCTTTGTCCCTTACCAATTTCTTGATTATTGTAAGATGTATTTAAATTTCATTAGCAGTTCTCGGATTTTCTGCTATTCTCGAATATATTGTTAAATAATGTAGGGCCAGGAGTCTTGAATATTCGCAATGATGCAGAGTTTGAAATATAGTAGTTCTGTAGCAAAAAGCAAAAGATATTTTGCTTTGAAACGAAGTACATTTTCAACAGAAATGGGGAAAACATGAAAATGTGGTAATACCAATAAGTATGTAGTTCAGAATATGCCATTGGAAAACGAAAAAGCGTAA
Organism: Thermobia domestica; assembly: GCF_964235325.1. Taxonomy (NCBI): domain Eukaryota; kingdom Metazoa; phylum Arthropoda; class Insecta; order Zygentoma; family Lepismatidae; genus Thermobia; species Thermobia domestica. Next base: position 296,917,813 of record NC_137457.1, on the reverse strand, counting down.
ATATAGTACAAGTTGTGCGAAATGAAGTGAAGTGTTCAGTTTTGTATTCCGTAGTTTTGTTCTCTAGGATAAAGGAGGTGAATAATTATGAAAGAATTGGTGAAATGACAATGTGGGAGGACATGGAAGGACCCCGAAAGAAAACACGAACATCATGTCGCCCATCGCAAACTCAGTTGGACTGGGAACGAACCAGAGATCTCTCGGATCGGACCAAAAGTGAGCGCTGCACCAATGAGCCACCGTGTCTCTTAATACGAGTTGTAATTGTATTCACTAGAACAATCTAATATCAGCAAGTAAAACTCGAAGAAAGGAAAAGTAATTTTATATATATATATATATATATATATATATATATATATATATACAGGGTTCATTATGAAAGTAATTAGCATGATGCTACCCTGACTCAACAATCCACCGCAGCGTGCGCTGCCGGCGCGGAAAAAGTAGTGGGTGGTTTGTCCTTCCAAACGCGCCCGGAGTCAGTCTGCTGCGAGCAGTTGACAGCGTGTGGATGTCGATCTGCGTGAAGCACGTTTTTACAAGTTGTAACACGGCGCGATGGAGGGTTCGCTCGAACAACGCTACGCCATAAAATTTTGCGTCAAGTTGGGTAAGAATGCTACGGAAACTTACCAGATGCTGAAAGAGGCCTACAAGCAGGAGTGTTTGTCAAGATCCCAGGTTGGAAAATGGCACAAGTCGTTCAAGGAGGGTCGGGAGGAGGTCGCCGATGAGCCCCGTTCTGGACGCCGAACAACGGCCAGGACCGACGACAACGTTAACCGTGTGCGTGAAGTGTTGCGCTCAGACCGGCGTGTGAGCATTTAACAAATCGCGGACACATGTCAACATTTGCAGTACATGGGATAGTGACCGAAGACCTGCAAATGCGAAAGGTCCGTGCGAAGCTTGCGCCGAAGGTGTTGACGAATGAACAAAAATAACTTCGAGTTTTGCGCGGCAAGGAGTTGTTGCCATTGTGTGAAAGTGATCCGAACTTTTTAGACTCGTTTGTAACTGGAGACGAATCCTGGATGTTCGAATACGATCCAGAATCCAAAAGGCAGAGTGCGGAGTGGCACACCTCATCCTCCCCCCGCCCCAAAAAGGAGCGCATGAGCAAATCCCAAATTAAAACCATGCTCATTGTCTTCTTCGACGTTCGAGGAATCATCCATTTCGAGTTTGTGTCACCAGGACAACCTGTCAACGCAGGATTTTATCTAGAAGTGCTCAAGAGACTGAAACGCAGGGTCGCCCGCGTTCGAAGTTACATCAAAGATTCAAGTTACACACCGCCTTCACCGTCGTCGACTTCCTGGCCTGGAGCAGAACCCGAGTGGTCCCCCACCCCCCTATAGTCCTGCCCTGGCTCCTAGTGACTTTTTTTTTGTTTCCCCGTTTGAAGACACATCTCAAAGGAAAACATTGGGACTCCGTGCAGAACATTCAAGCCCATGTTACAAACTTTTTAAAAGCCATTCCAGCCGAGGACTTTAAAGATGCTTTCCAGGCATGGAAAACACGTCTCGAGAAATGTATCAATGCAGAAGGAGCGTATTTTGAGGAATTTTAAAGATTTGTAACAATCGGAACAATAAAACAGTTTTTTCTAAAGCAATGCTCATTACTTTCATATTGAACCAAGAAAATACAGAAGAGTATAATATTTGTAACGTGAATTTTCGTTGATGTCCAAGAAAAAAAATATTTAAAAGATAATATTGTACCGTCTTTGTGACTGTAACTGCTCGCCTTGATTATTTGGTTCGCGTTTTTAATGCTAAAGTGAGCTATGTATTGGCCTTGACTATCTAGTCACTGCTTGGTCTGCCATCTGCTGGCTGAATTGTAAACCTCGTGTAGCGGGCGTTTACAAGCCAGCAGTGTTCATAGTTTGAGGGAAATTTCCGTAATGTAAGGAAATTTCATAAGTAAATTTAGGAAAAAGGGGTATTTTTCGTTAAAACGAGAATTGATCAATTTAAATGCTTACATTTTTATTAGTTTTGCAGAAATGAACCAATACAATAGCAATATATATTTGAGTTGAGTATATATATTTGAGTTCATTTTGAGTTTGTCCCGTTCAGCAACGAGGCTATATGAGACGGGACCTACTGATTAACGTGGAATACGAACCACATGAACTCCCGCCGGAAATCGAACCCGAGTCTCCCACACCATACTTGTGTACGCTAACCGCTTAGCCATGAAGGAACTCTGTATTTTTTGTTTTAAAAAGTGAAGGAAAAAGTAAATAGAAAATAGAGTTGAGTTCATTTTGAGTGTAACGTCCCGTTCAGCAGTGAGGCTATATGAGACATGGACCTACTGATTAACATGGAATCCGAACCACATCAGCTCTCACCGGAAATCGAACCCGGGTCTCCCACGCCAAAGGCGCGTACGCTAACCGCTTAGCCACGAAGGAGCTCTTAAATAGAAAATAGAAGCAAATAACAAATTAATAAAACAAATGTGGTGGCAGTTCGTTTAATATAACTGAATTATTCCTATCACATAACTTCTGTCATAGGAATTGGACACTCAACAAACTAGGGAAATTTTGACAAGAAAAGGGAAAATTTTGGGGCAGTCGAGGTAAATTTTCTTAAGGAAACCTACGAGCACTGCAAACCAGTTGCTGTGACAGATAAGAAACGAAAAGTTTAGCGTTTTTCTTTCCCTTTAGAAATATTTTAAAATGAGTTAAATGTAACGAAACAAAAATGGATTAAAACTAGAAATGGGAATATTCACTGTTATAGGAGGCTAACTTTTAGGCCAACGTTTACTAAATTGCAGTCTATTATTTTTCACCTGTAAGTTGTGAAATTCTTTATTTGTGCTTTACTCATAACTTGTTCGAACATGTACATTTGGCTACCTCCATTTGGAAAATTCAAGAAGCACGTTTTGTTTGGAACTAAAGGAATACAAATTAATCAGAATAATATTAGGATTATATTGTAAAGATTTCCTTTTGTATTTTGTGTGTTCATACTACGTAGTTATTGCTACTTTAAACCAAATTAATCAAAATGTGCAATTGCTGAGAATACCATTATTCATTTGTTGTGTTCTAATACAAAATTGTTTGCTCCTGAATATTACCTTGTTATATTAACTTTTCTTTACATACTTGTTGCATATGTTTTTGGGTTTTTATATCAAAAGTTGGATTATCAAAGTTAACGTTAAATTTTCATACAGAAAAGAAAGAATTAAAATAAAAGTTAGTTACATTTATTCATGGAGTTCTCGTTAATTGAACCGGGATTCCTATGCATGCTGGTAAATTATGCTGCACATTGGATGCGATCAAAATGAAACTACACACCATGAAATAAAAAAAAAAAAGTATACATAGCTAAATCTGTTACATGAAAAAAGAAAGTTCACCTATAAGGCTTATTATCACATAGAAACTACTGTCTGGATCGTGATTATGTTCAGTATGATGCTGGTAATCGCCTGCAGCATCTTTTTAAAATTAACTCTTCTCTTTAGATATAAAGTACAGTAGCCGACAATTGCCATGTTTAATTATGCATTTGTTGTAACTTAATTTGTTTATGAAACTATTATTTTCATTTAAAAATTTAAAAAAAAGGAAGAGAAAGAAAACTGGATGATGAGGGCCCAAGGTTATTGCTCTGTTGATGATGGCAAGGTCATTCGTGAAGGTAGGTCACGATGCTGGTGGTAATTAACTCTTCCGTGTTTGTGTTTCGTTGTAGGTAAAACTGCCGGTGAAGCAAGTCTCTCTCACAGCAGCGACTGTGATTCCTGACCAGGCTCAACAACAAGAATCAGCCAATGATGAATCGGAAAATGAACAAGTTGAAGAGGAGGAAGAAGAAGCCAATGAGAGAGATGAAGAAAACGATGCTGATATAGTAAGTCTTCTCTCTTCTTCTCACCCCTTATGTATTGATTTTAATTCATACCTGAAGAGTTAGTTACTTGACTGCTTCCGGTCGATTTGTTTATAGTGTGATGTAGTGTTAATTCGTTTTATTTTTTGCAACTATTAGTCTGTAGTAGTCAGAATGGATGTATACACTGCTATAGAGGAGGATATTTTAAAAGAAGGACCTGTGAATGTTCAGATAACAACGAAACATTTTGTACATGAATTGAGTATATTTCTGGAAGTGAGTATTAAGACAATGTTTCTATAGATCAGTGATCGCCAAACCGTCGATCGCGAGCTACTAGTATCTCGCGGGGTCTCCACTGATTCCTCCATAAACAGATGTAAGATTTAAAAAAAGTTGTAATTCTTTTGGTTGGTAGCTCAGAGTAGGATTTAAAAATGGTACGGTAGTTCAGAAGCTTCATATGTTTGGCGACCAGTGATATAGACGAATGGTTAGAACATATGGTTTTAGTTTAAATCCTGGTGGGATCTTAAGAGTTTTGGTCAATTGGAGAATTTTGTGAGTTAAGAGAGAATTTCATTCGTCTGGGAAGCTAGAAATAACGGCTTTGGTAAGCAATGTGCTGATCATATATCGTTCTATTACATCCATCCGGCTGGTCATACCCTTTCGTAGGCAGTAGAATTACCTGTAGTAAAGTGCCACTATAACGAGATTTTGGAGACCTCCGAAATTCATTTTTTTATAGTAAAATTTTGTTACACGAACTGAATTTTTGCTTCCTGCTTTATTGCTCATTATACAAACTTTAAACCACTATTTCCTTCAAAGTACAACCCTCTATTGTAAATACACGGTTGCTACTGTTTTCTTCTAATTTTAGAATACCTGCTGCAAATTACTTTTTTTCGATGGCGTGCAGTACTGTGATCGCATTTTCCTGAAAATTTTCTATATGTACTGCGTACGACGTCCTTTCAAAGTGGTTTTCAGTTTGGGAGGTAGAAGGAAGTCTGTCGGGGCCAAGTCCGGAGAATAGCGTCCATGGGACACAACGGAAGTGCGATGTTTTATCAGATAATTTGCAAGCTTTTCACTTAGGATTTGATTGTAATGTTCTACACACATATTAACATCTTCAGCAACCTCACAGCCAGTTGAACTACAATCTTCACTAATTAAAGTGCGCACAGTCTCGGCATGTTGGTCGTCTGTTGACGTGGAAGGTCGTCCAGTTCCTAAACCTTCGGTAAAGAAACTTCTGTCCTCCGTAAAACGCTTAAACCAATCAATCATAGCACTGCTTTCGGCTCAAGCATTCATCCTTCTGTGTTTGGTTAAGCATCTGGAATCTTTTCGCGAAAATTCTCCCCAGTTCTACGCAAAATTTCGCACAGACACACTGTTGCTTCAACTCCTTCATTGTTGCTTTTTCACTAATCCAACAAGCAGCTTGTGTTTGACGTCACTTAATTGGTAGTTACTCGACAACTAGCGTAGAAGATCAGAACCCAATAAAAGGCAATATTTTACCAAGATATGGCACTAAACTTAAAGCTCTTGTATTCGTTTCAGAATAAAATATCCATTGTGCTATATTTGGAACTGTTTTGAATAATAAAGTTTCTAGAATAAGCTCAGTTTTTGGGTGGGCAAACAGCGAAAGTGTTAATACTCATTTTTTATTTACTTACTTGATATTTACCAGACTTAGGTATATCACTGTATTAATGCAATAAGTAAGATTCAACTGTGTTAACTTCCCAGAATATACAATACTACAGAGTCCGGCAGAAAAATGTATACACTGTTTGTCATCCTGTATCAGGATACTGGCATTGACAATTGTTTTGAAATTTAAGTGTATTGTAGGATATGGTTTTTCGACCAACAGATGTCGGCATTGTCGATTGTTTTCAGTTAAAATTATGTTGTTGTACGGTTTTTCCCTCAACAGATGTCAGTACTGTCAGGCATGACTTGTTTGCTTTAGGCGTTTGTTTTCGATCTTCTTTCGTGAATATCGCAAATCATTTCATGCGCCTCAAACTTGTCAACAATGCATTTAATTGGTAGGCGGGTTGGTACCAAAGTCCCCTCTCTACTGACGCTGCACTTGGATGACATTCCGAAACCAGATTAAACATTTCAAAACATACTTAAGCTGCTCGAACATCAAGCATGCTTCTCCCCCTTTTTTTTCTTCTCTCACTAACCGTGGTGACAGTACCGACATCTGTTGAGCGAAAAACTGTACTACAACATACTTAAATTTCAGAACAATTGTCAATACCAGTATCCTGATACAGGATGACAAAGACTGTATAGATTTTTCTGGCAGACCCTGTATAACTACAAGTGAACTCAGAGAAACAATCCTATTATGACAGTGAAATTCAGCATTTAAGTGTTTGATAAAAGTATCGTACAGATGGCACTAGCGTAATAGGAACTCTGAGACCCTTTTTTTTATTCCTAGTGCTATTATTTGTAATACTTATTATTTCTCTGCATTCTTAGTACTATAACTTGTAAATACTTATCATTGCTGTGGATTCTTAGTGTTATAAGCTATAAAATACTTACTTTTCGTCCTGAAAAACGAAAGTCATTTTGACGGACGATTAGCGTCATACTAAAGGTCTGACTACTGCATGGAACATATGTTAGTAGAACTCTTTAGTATGCCACTAATCACTCGTCAGAACGACTCTGCATAAGGCCGAGTATAATTTTGACGCTTTATTTGGTAGTAATATCTATGTTTGTTTTCTTTAAATTAAGGATGGGGAAGAAAAACATGTGGGTTTCGAAGTAGAAGAGGAAGATACCCGGCCACCTCGTTCGAAAGGATTACATCGACGAGATACTCCACATCATCTGAAAAACAAACGAATTAATCCAGCGCAACTCGACAAAGAAAAAATCAACTCTATCATTGCACAGGTTGGTATTATCATCATCGTTATATTTGTCAAGTGTCAGTCAGGTTTTCAAAGGCAAATCACTTATTACTGACATTTTTCAAACATCCATTTGCCAAGTGCCATTCAAGTTTTCAAAAGCAATTCACAAAGATTTCAGAGATTATTTTTTTTAATGAAATCTTGCTTGCAGTTCAGCACCTTAAATTCGTACTTTGAATAGACTTATTCAAAGATACTTTTGGTCTAAAAAAAATCGTTTATTGATAATTTTTTAAGCTACATTTGTGATTCTGAAAGTTTTAAATTTTATTTGTTATACTTAAGAAGTTCTATGGTACAGCTGTATTCAAATATATTGTAATCAATTGTATTTTTAAACATGATTATGCGATTAAGAGACCGTTAAAGGAAAATATCAGCACCAAATAGTACATATGTAACAAGTATAAATGTTATTCAGTAAACTCATTTGCATCTGTCAACTTAATGAATTATACTCCAGTACAGGGTGTCCGTAAAGTCGCACAGCCTGAAATTTGGAGTGAACTTTTGAACCAGAAGTGCGAGTAAAATAAAACTCCACCCAAGGAAGGCCTGTTCTTGTAGATATTTTAAAGAAGTAGACCGTGGGAATTCGACATTTGTCCTCACAAATGCTAGAAACATAAGAAAGTGAAAATTTTTTTTTTCTCAAGAAACGTAGGCAGGGTAGGAATGTTTCGTTCTGAAACAACTACGACACGTTGATACCAAGTAGACATCCCACGGCATGATAATAGAATGTCGTAAAAACACATGTTTTGCAACATTGTGGGGTAATATGGTAACACTGATGATACCAGACGGTGTTAACATATGTGGCTGCCGACCTGCCACATCAACCAACTATCCTGCACATACGTTGTTACAAACAAACAATAAACTTGCAAACCATTGAGGAATCGTAATAATCTGTCTACCCCTGCCCATGTTTTTTTTTTATAAACGATATGGTACTATCACAGCCTTGGAATGTCTGCACTTGGTGCCAATGTGTCGTTGTTGTACATTGCTACTCAGCCTACATATTACCATTCCTATTTGTCCACAAAATAAGCCACAACTGCTTTTAATTTCTGATTTTTCACGTTTGGTGTAAATACTTTCCTATACCATCATGTCTTTTTGGCATCCGTAAAGAGAAATGTCGAATACCCACCCCATGGCGTATATCTCAAAAATATCTTCAAGAGCAGGCCTTCAGTGAGTGGAAGTTTCATTTCATTCGCACTGATAGTTCAAAGTTTTGACGCTCCAAATTCCGGGTTGCACGACTTTACAGACACCCTGTAATACCCATTCGCACCCAAGTGGTTAACGGTCGTCCGCTTATGGACAATTCTCGTGTTTGATTCCAGTGGGGGCATTGAGCTTCGGATATATACCCGAGTAGTGATTCTGGTCCCACTTTCAGCTGTATTTAAAGCCGTCTACTTTATCCTGAATACTGTAAACACACTTTAATGAATCAGTGAATCGACACACAAATGAACTACGTACATTCTACAAGTAAACGACATAACTGTGATCTTACTGCATTGACATCAGAAGGTCAATGCATCCGCTGATAACAGAAGAAAATTCGTTAGCATAGACGAGGTGGTATCAAAATATTTTGAGACTAATTCTGTCACACGCCAATACATGTCATCGCAAGACTGCACACACAAGCACCGACCTTCATAAGTCAGTGTGCCAAGAGATAATTGTCCTGTGTACATCGGGAGCCGTGTAGCTGGTGCTATTCTGACCACTTGCGATTTCATCAGGGACAGCAAGTTAGAACAACGAACGGACGTGAAAGTGTGTGAGAAACTGGGCAAATCCGCCACAGAGACGTTTGACATTATTCGACAAGCGTGTCTCGAAACTTTTTGATACTACCTCTCATAATATAAATTACTGACGATTTCAGAGAAACGGAACTAGTACAAAGAATATTGATAACTTTTATTTATGTTTTTGAAATTTTAAGTTTTTAGTAGATCTAACTAATTAAACAGAACTAAATGTGGAAACAAATTTCCCTTTTTCCACTGTCATTTCTCAAAGATCATCATCATAATTGTGTTTCGAACTGTCGCTAGTTGAAGCTAAATAAATTAACGTGTTAGCGTATATTTTACAGTATGTTTTAGTTATGACATTTCTTCTATTTCGATGCGTTATTTATTTATTTATTTTTTAAATCACGTTGAAAATTCTACCCGCTGTTTGGCACAAATTACACAAGGTTTATTTACCATGATTGACAGAGCATTTGAGATAAATTGTAATGCATTTCTATAATCTTTTTAGTAATAATAATAATAATAAGAAGAAGAAGAAGAAGAAGAAAATTAATATTTTTATTCCTTTTCCTGTTAATTTAGGTTAAAAAGAAGCAGGAAGATGATGATGATAAAGGGAACTTTTATCCAACACCTCCAGACTCGGGTACAGAACAAAGTAATCCAGGTAAGTAAAGGAACAAATTATCATTGTACCAAGACCGCTCCCTTTCTGTTTTTATTCTACGGTGATCAACATTTGAAACCTAAAATAGTTTATTTATAACATTTCCGGTATGAACAAAGGATTAACGGAGGAGATGAAGCCCGTGCACTTACTAATCGTTTAAATAATTAGTACTTTTCTGACCAGAGTATCTACTTTTTTTATTCAAGTTAAAATAACTCCTAACAGTTTCAATAACTTAGTGTTATCTTCATCAGACGTTAACTAACAGAAATATCTTCATAACAGTAAATTAATATTGTATAATTTTAATTGTTTCATTTTTATATTTTTCTTAGATTTTTAATATGTAACACTGAGCTATTGTTATAATTACTGTTTCATTTTAAATGTTTAGTGTAACTGTTTCTTATAATCATTATTATTTTAACTTTTCTCTTTTATTATTAATATTTTAATACATTATTAGGTCCACGACTCATATAGCCTCGCTGCTAAACGGAACGTTAAACTGAAAATCAAATCAAATTCCAAATATCAGTTAATTTTGGAAGTTTCGTCTCAATTCAATGTTTTATCATATAACTTTATTGTTATTGCTTCTCTTAATAATTTATAATATCCATGATTATTAACAATCCTTTCTAGCAATCTATCCCATAATTCATGTATTTGAAGTCCATTTGTCCAGTTCATTAATCTTTCACTTCGTTCTCTCTTAATCCTTCACACTTCTTTCCATTTTCGTATTATTGTTCTGTTTTCTTTTTCTAGACTTCGGACCCTTTCCCAATCTATATCATGTTCTGTTTCTTTAACATGTTTGTGTATAGCGTTATTCTCGCTTTTAATTCTCACATCGTCCCTATATTGTTTTACTCTTTCTTTTAAGCTTTTTCCCTGTTTCTCCAATGTATATCATATTACAATTTTTACACTTCACTTCATACACTTCACCTTCTTTTCTTCATTTATGCCTTTCTTCCTATTTCTTATTTTCTTAACCACTTCCAGAATTCTACGCCCTCCTTTTCTGTATGTGTTCACACCTCCTTTTCTTGGTAAGATCTTTAGTGGCTCTATCTTTTCTTCAATGCTCTTTATCCTATTTATTTTTTATCTATTTATTTTCTGCATCTAGTATATGACACAAGTTTAGTTATTTCTAGTAGTTTTATAAAAATAGATTAGGAAAAATGGTAGTGGAAATCCAAGTCAAGTTGAGGTTTGAACACATACTAGAAGCGTCGTTTTAAAAGCTTCTAACGTTTATTTGTTTTTGAATTACAGAAATATGAAGAAACTCTTCAAATATTCGTACTTTCACTGTTTTGTTTTATTATCTTTCAGAAACGGAGCCAACGATAGAAGTCCGAGAAGAGCAATTCGAAATCCATATAGAACGCACCTCGGCAGGTTTGGGATTATCGATAGCCGGAGGAAAAGGTTCGACTCCTTACAAAGGGAATGACGAAGGCATTTTCATATCACGAGTTACTGATGGTGGACCAGCTGATTTAGCAGGTCTTAGGGTAAGTTATACTTTTCTTTCGAGGCTGTTGGACAGAAATTACTATTGTGTTGATTGTCCTATAGAAACTGCATTTTAATTTAAAACAAAAAAATAAAATGGATAGTACCCATCGTACTAATGTTTCTCTAATGCGATGTGAATAACGGGACGAATGTCTTCACTTGAGACTTCATGTCATACTTCTTCCTTCTTATGGTAAGTGATCTTATATATAAACTGGGGTTGCATAAGTGAGTAAATAAAGCAGCTGTTCAATGCCGTACAATGATGTAACGTATTTCATGAAATATAATAACTGACCAAATTTGAAATGCATTATTGACAATCGTTTATTCTCATTGCGAATCATGGAACCAGTTTCCAAAATGGCGAATTAATAGGACGAAAAAGGAATTCCATGTACTTCGATTTGAAGTGGAGGGCTGCAATGGCTCAGTGGTAGAGCGTTCACCTCTGATGCATGGAGTCCTGCGTTCAATATCACCCCGCGCCAAGTGAGCTTTGTGATGGACAAACAGTGTGTGCGTGGGTTTTCTCGGGGTTCTTCCGTTTCCTCTCACTTTCTTCATTCCACCATTTAATTCATTTCTCATCATCACTGTCACCTTTAGCGTAGCCGGCATAACTGAGGGACATAAAATTTAAAGATTTTATTTTTTTTATTATTTATTTACAACGATTTGAGGTGTTCAAAGATGTTGATTTAGTGCAGCGAGCCGTTTCTGCCCTGTTTCGAAAATACATGCAACATGAAAATAACAATCATATTTGGGATTGTGGGAACTAACAATCATATATGGGAGTGTGGGAACTGGAATCACTATCTGCGGTAACGCTGAGCATACTTCGTCTGGTAGGACGTTTTCCAAACTAGTGCATGGCGTATCCCAGATCTTTACGTTTCTACCTTACACACACACAATGTGATTTCAATTTTATTATGAATGCATGTAATTGTTAGATGTGTTGATTTTTCTGCAAACCTATGTCGCCATTGTCGTTGTACTTCACAAGCATCCTCAAATTTCTAGTATCATTTCAAAATGAATTTTTGTTGCTCGAAAGTCAAGCGCGTCTTCTTCATTTTGTTTGACTTTCTTTAAAGATCAAATGATGAATTTAACAATCGTTCGACTGCTGACATCTTTGAAGACAACATAATATTATATATGGCAATCATAATTCAATATATATTTTTGATAAGGGCATGGGTAACCACTTTTGAAATGTTTATATATTTTTTGTGTCCTTTTTTATACAACTGATAGTTTAGTAGTAGTGCATTCACTAGTGGAGGGAAAAGTGGGTTCTGATTCTCTGCTAGTTCAACGTTCCTATTTTTCTGTCTTCTTTTTCTAAATCTTCAGAACTATACGTTGATTTGTTTCTTGTGTTTCAGCTAGAACATAATTTTATGACATTTCTCCTTGATTTTCATTTTTAGACGGGTGATAAAGTATTATCTGTGAATGGAGCTTCATTAGTTGATGCGGACCACTATGATGCAGTAGAAGTGTTGAAGACTGCAGGAAGACGGCTAGATCTTGTAGTTTCACGAGAAGTTACAAGGCTTGTTCCACCAACTAAGGTAAGCCAGTAACGCAATAATGATTTTATTGAGCGTATGAAATACATTACAATTACCCACCTTGTAATGGTACCTAGTGAGTTTTTCTGAGAGTTACAAAACCTAATAACACAAACAAAAATGCTAAATTAAATAGGTAGTGCACAATCTTAGTTCATACAAAATAGAAAAAGAATAAGAGCAATCTATACCATATTTGAAAAGGTAAGCAGATAACCATAAGTGTCGAGAAAAATTACGCAGTATTATTAAATTAGCACTATTGAAACACACAGAAAACAATGTGGAGATTTTTTTTAAAGTCATTGTATGCTACTGAAGATGATTGTCACACTCGAAATATTGGACGAAAAATTTACTGAGAAACATCATTAGGTGAGTAAATTTTAAATAATACAATAATGATTTAACGTATAACAGTCAGTACTAATCTAGAAAAAAATATTGATGCTTCCTAAGTGTTAAAAGTCGTTAAAAGTGCATCCTAAGTGATCATCGAAAACAGAGTAGCAACTAATTTCTTGTTAGGAGGAAAAAGGGATGAAGATACCTAACAAAAATGTGTTGATTAGATTTACCGTCTATTCTGAGAAAAGAGGTACGTGCCTTTGCAACATAGGCTTACAAGGTTGAAATTAATAGCAAGGAAGAAGATACCTAGATACACAATCAGTGTTGTCAGATCTAACGATTAAGAAGTAGAGAGATCGTTCTCCAAAAGAAGAGGATTTGAACTATTTGTAACCCAAACATAAAAATGAATTATTTTACTAGTGTTTCAAAACAACACCGACAACGTTTAGCTGGTGATTCCTGACACCAAGATAAGACAAAAAGTATAGACCAACCTAGGTGTAGAAATCCGTCATTTCGGAGTTATAGGATGTCCAAAACATGAAAAATTGAAGTTAAAAGGTTCATAGCCCCAATACTATGGGACCTACCATAGTCAGGTCAAAACTTCACTTAGGAACTAGTATGTGCTCTATCCATGTACATGTCTAGAAATATCCATGTTTCAGAGTCCTTCGGTACTTGCGCAACAATTTTTATAGAGGTAGTTGGTGAGTACTTCAAATTATATGCCCATAGCCAAATTCCCTCTAAAATTGTTGCGTGAATACCGCAGGATTCCGAAACATGTATTTGTGAATAGCGCACATATTAGTTCCTAGGTGAAGTCTTGACTCGACTACGGTACGTGCCATAGTATTGAAGCTATGGACCTTTAAAGTTCATTTTTTCAAGTTTTCGGCAACCTATAACTCCGAAATGACGGAATTGTGCACCCAGGTTGGTCTATACTTTTTGTCTTATCTTGGTGTCAGGAATCACCTACCAAACGTTGTCGGTGTTGTTTTGGAACACTGTGCAGTAGACTGGGCAGTCGATGATAGTAAAAATGGACGACCTTTCTGATCTCCAATGAGACATGTTTGCTCAAGTCAGTTTTTCTGGGCTCTGAAATACACTTTACAACGTTCACAGTACGCTTTCTCATTGTTCACTTCTTTAGTTTATTTGCTAAATTCGTTACCTGGAACCCATGAATTTTGGAAGTTCTTATTGTAATTTCACTTACTCATTATGTTAATATGGATAATACAGTAACACAATTAACCCTTTCTCACCTGAATTATATTTTGGAATTTTTTTTTTTTTTTTTTATTATTTTCAATGAATTATATGTTTAACTCTAAGGAAGTAAGAAAATCCATTTTTTTTCCCCTCAAGATTATATATTGCCAGGGCGCTATAACTACAACGTATGAGACAACTTGGAATCATTCGACACGATATATGCGCTATGAAAGCCAAGGTAACTTGTGATTCCAAATGGAATCACACGGTCACAAAGGGTTAAATTTGCAGTGTTTACTTTTACACAGCTCCGTATAGCTATTAGGCCTAGACATTAACTGAGACAGCGACATGGTCAGTGGTACTGCAACAATACAAACTCTACAAAAGTTTAGTGTTGCCAGATCTGGAGTTTAAAAAGTATGAAACAAAAGTTGAACCTGTTGGATTTAGTAAAACTAACGTGTTAAATTTAGTAAAACTATTGTTTATTGTCAATAGAATACTCAACAAACAAAATTTTTATTGGTACTATATAAAACTAATGATTTGTGCTTTCATATATGAAAATAAAAAAATCCTGAGAGTTTTAGCCAGCTGATAATTAAAAGCAGCACAAAAAGTAGCGAGTCGCCCAATGTGAAATTTTGGTAGCGGGGAGCACTTAAAAAATCGCCCAATCCGATACTTGTAGCCCAGTGAGGCAACACTGTATTTACAGTAATAATAGTTACTTCTATCCTGTTAATGTAACACTTTTTGATAATGCTTTTAGAATTTAAGCGAAAATTAATTCGACTTAATAACGTAAACTTCCACATGTAAGGAGCATTAACACAATTTTCAAGCTTACTGTTGATTGCTCCAGTAAGTTAATCTTGGCAAGACTTTAGGGTTACCGAAAGCAAAGTTTTGAAAAAAATAGTAAACCACTCAGAGTGTATTATCACAACTGATGAAGAGTAAAGACTATACGTGTCCAGCTTAGAATGCAAGAAAGAATATAAGTGAACATTGACTAAGTGATAGAGTGCTCATTTCTGGTGTGAAGGGATTCTGGTTCGATCCTAGACTCTGTAACTGTGGTGGACAACATCGTGTTCGTGATTTTTCCTCAAGGTTCTCTCATTCTTATTCCACAGTTCTGTTATAATCATTCACTTTCATGAATCAAACGACACTTTAACCTGAAGGATATATCGTTATAAAAAATTAAATATTTAACTTCATTTGCATTTGCATTTGTAGAGAGATGCACAACACAAGATATTAAAAGTTAATATCGAAAATATACATTTCATTCTACGGAAGATAATTTTTTTTTCCATCTTTAGACCTAGATAGCCTAAAGGCATAACGTGAGACGTAAAACTAGAAATTCAGTTCCATTTAATTTCATTTTAGTGACGTTTGTCCTCTGCAGCACATATAATATGAGTCAGTAATAATTCATACATAATAAGGGATTTAATTTGAATTAGTCGTTACACCATTCCAAGCTCTCGCAAAATTCAGACGACAAAAACGTTCGCATTTAATGTACAGGGTGGCCTATAATTATGTTATTTCAAAGACTGTGGTGACGCAACTAGCAACGTAACTTGAACATCAACACATTACTCTCATACCGTTCCTTAAAAGAATTTTAATCTCTGTTCTTCATGACATAGTCCATCAATATACCATACAAATCGATACATGACTGGAGACGAAGAGTAGCCTTGTTACAAGCAGCTTGGTATCCTATAGAACCCTTCTGTGATAGCTTCCCGTAGTTCGGCCAAATTGCGTATGTGATGTTGATGATACACCTTGTCCTTTAAAACACGCCATAAGAAAAAGTCAGGTGGTGTTAAATCGGGAGATCGAGTTGGCCACTCCACAGACATGTCGACCGATCCAGCGATTCGGGTAATGATTCATCCTGTCTGTTATATACTAACGGTTCCAATTCCAGTGACCGTTATCCCCACTCTCAGCTACACAGTGTTGGCATATCGAAATTTTTTGTTGGGAATTACAAATACTACTGTCAGCCAAATATCATATACATAATTATGGACCCTGTATTACACACTGATAACTGTTGTCTTTCATCACAGATAAGAATTTTAACAGTGGCAACAGAATGTTCGGTTATGACCCAGCTTTATGAGACAATTAAGAAGGCTGCATGAATTTGACGTGCGAATTGTTGTCTCAAAATCCAGAAGTAACGATATTGTAAACAAGTGTTCTGACCATGCATTAATTAGTTGATTATGTATCGTTTTGTTAGTCAGAGATCTTTACAGCCTGTAGCACCAGGGAGTTCTTTGTTTCTGTTATCAGAAGTTTAATGAGTACATTCAGCCATCTTTATGTATTTTTCTAATGAATACTTTAAAATATGCCTACAGAATCCAACGTGGCAGCAACAAGAAACGGCGGCATCCACTTCTCCATCTTCCACTCCTGCACCAGTGATCACTTCCACGCCAGACACCGTTTCGATTTCCAGCAGCCAGGGAACAAGTCGAGCTCCGAGTGTCGCGTCACACGCCTCTGGTCCTGTTGCAGGTTACGAGAGTCATAATCACGTTCCGGAAAAGGTAGACTCGAAACAATCTGCTGATGCTTCCAGTGTGGTTCAAGGAGAACTTGACAGGAAAGGAAAAGTAAGAAAAAATATTAAAGAATTTATACCATGCAAATCAAATTTATCACAGTTACCTCCAATTTCCCAAAATCAGATAATGTGCATAAACATCTGCAATATTTAGAAACCTACTCGAGTTTTCGACAGTGAAGGTTTTTAGTGTGTAACTTATATCTTTATGTTTATTATATATTTTGTTTTTGAGATGCCTGAGAAACAATTGGCTGAAACTGTTCAATATAAAAAAGATAAAATCATAGAAAGAAAAATAAAAAAAAAAGAATAAAAATTACTAACCAAATAAATAAATTTTAAAAAAATTACTAACCAAATATACAAAAAAAAAAAAAAAAAAAACCCTCTCAATATACAATACTCTTTTCAGTTGAGTCCTGAAGTTTGGTTCAGAAGTAAAAATGTTAAGATCTGTTGAAACAGTATTATAATCGTGCACTAGTCTGTAAAACAAGGAGCGCTTGACAATTGATAGCCAAGATGTCTCGTAAGCTAGCAAATTAAGAAAGCAAATTCTCCACGGAGTAACGGGAAAGTTAATCTGCGATAGTAAGAACTCAGAATTAATTTTACCATTGATAATTTTATCTAGATAAAGCAAATCAATAGTGCGGCATAATTTGTCAGGGGTACATAGTTTCACTAAAGACATTAATTCCTGTCTCGAGTGATTACGTAATTCAGGAACTCTAAATCTAACTATGGCAAGAAAGAAGTTTAAGTCCGAGTCAGTGCGAGATAAATTAGTAGGTACTGCCATATACAGGTGAACAATATTCAACGATCGGGGAGATGAAAGCCTTATAAAACATCGTAAGGGCAGGGAGATCTTGTATTTCAGGAAAACTAAGAAGTAGAACAAGTAGTTTCATAACTCTTTATCAGGTCGATATTATGTGGTTCGCAAAGAAGAGCTCTTCATCAGAGATAACACCTAGATCTTTTTGAGACGAAACAAGTTTGATGGGTACGTTGTTGACCTGTATATCTGGCGAAGTACTCTCTCTTTTTTTTTTTTTTTTAAAAAAAAAAAAACAGTGTGTTTTTGTGCAACATAGCAGTGACTAATAGAATAAATTGTAGCTTGAAATTCTCTACTTTATGCGTATATGTTCTAATTTACATACTTTTTTTTTTCTCCAGCCTCCTAATCTCGACACTCTTCCTACTCCAAATGAAGTTGGTGAAGGGTATAGGATACGTAAAGACACAATATATACGACTTTAATTCGGGATCAAAATGGTTTAGGGTTCAGTATTGCAGGCGGAAAGGGGTCTTCTCCATACAAGGATAATTCAGATGTAAGTAAGAATAAATTACCTTTTCATAAATTCATTCCAATGTATTCTGGGGTAAATTCTACAGATTTTATATAGCAAGGTTTATCATGTTATAGTAAGAGGAAAATTTGTTTAAAAGACATGGTTCCTTGTAAATATTGGGAAATTCAAATATTTTTAACATTTCAGTATTACTGAATTCTGGAACCTGATTTTTTAAAAAAAAATCCTGAAAATTCATTCAATAGGCACACTACCTATTTCATGAACAGAAATTTTTTTATTGATTAAGAATGAAAGGTTTGGTAAATACGAAAATCTTCCTAATAATGTGTAAAAGAAGTTTTCCTGTATGAAGACAAAGACGTTGGCGTTGGACGTAACAAATAGAAACTTCTTGTTTTGTGGCAACTATCTACCATTTATTATACAATATTTGCTATGCTGAAGGTTGGTTTGAAATCGAGCAATTGAAAGGCTATAATTGTTTCCTTCTTTAAGTATATTAATAATCTACCTAATTTTGTTTAAATAGAACAGTTTCAATGAAGATGTGTTTGTTTACATCGATAAATCAGAAACAGTGTCACATTAGATTTTAGTATAGGGTGTCCGGAAAATTTGTGTGTACTGAAAGTAACACAAGTGTAAAATGCTTTGATAAGAGGTGTTAAGAACGAACGTTATAAACATGTTTGTATTCACTTAAGCACATCAGTGTAGCAAAGATCATTGTGAGGATATCTCTATATACAAAAGTCGTCGTTCTGACGGACTGATCAACCCCTAGACCAAACCGCTTAAGCTAGAAACTTGAAACTTAGACGGGACATAGGATTTGTGATATAAGTTCCCACTAAGGAATAACTTTGGGAAATTCTACAGGGTAATGGTGAAAGAAGGGTGTCAATTATTATACTTGTTTCAGCGTTTTTTTTTTATATTTCCACTACGAGAGAATAAAAAAGAGGGTAGCAGTTGTTAAAATAAGATTGTCATATTTCGAAATCCCTTAGGATTAGCTCATCTATCTACTAAAATTGGAAATAACACAAATCTGCTACTACTTCTGGTTTCAATATTGACAAAATATTACGTCATATAAACAAAACTTTTTCTTGTGCTGTACATGTGACACTGTGACTTGTTTTTCTGAAGATGCCCACGAACTACTTGCAACTGTAGTGGTTGCAAAGGGAAATTTCAAATCCAAACAATTTGAAGAAATTACGAAGTGCTGCAAACTACTGATGGTATTACTTTTTAAGTGCATATAATGTACTGTTGTTTCAGTCATCGAATCGATTTAAATTGAAAAATTGATTTCATAAGTACAGAAACGGCTAGAAAAGTCACTTTTCTTTTGTAATGTTCAGAAAAAAGCACTTGAGTATAATAACAAAGAAAGTATCTTCAAGTTTTTTTTCAGGGGTTGTCAGTTTTCAGGTAGAAGTATTTATGAGACTAGATGAACGTAAAAGCGCTTATCAATTCCATCCACGCTTCTATTAAATTGTTGCAGAAATCAAAATAATAATATCCAAAATTCTCTCCTTAATTTTCTAGATGGTACAAACTATTACTTAGCTAATTAACCAATGTTTTTGAGATTGTCTTTATTTTAACCAGTTATGTTGTCTGAGCCTGTGACGTCATAATTAAATTGAAAATTTATTCTTTCACAATAAGGAATATATGGAGAGTAAAAACTATTTCACTAAGTAGTATTTTCTAAGTAGTAAACATTTACGCAGAGAAACTTAATATTACAGTAAACCCACGATTTAACGGACAGAATTTGGCTAATGCAGCAGATATACTTGGAAGAAAGGAACTATTCAGGCACAATTTCAACGCAAATGCAAAATGGATCCAATTGTAATGTCGTAATAGTTAAGTGCGGTATGGCAATGATTATTAAGATACAAATGTAAGATACAAGTGAAACTTGCAACCTTTTTTCATCTCTCTAAGACGCAGTTGTAGGGAGTATTTTGTTAGTAATATTGTTCGTGTAACAATTAGCGATTTAAGCAACTTTGGTTTTACGAACATCCTTTCACTCCAACTAATCCATTGGGGACGCGGTAGCTCAGTGGTAGAGCGCTTATCTCTGGTGCGTGGGGTCTCTTGCTCGATCCCTGCCAAGTAAATTTATGGTGGACAACATCGTGTCCTTGCGGCACTCCCGTTTCCGCCCACATTCTCATTCCACCAAGTATTCCATCGACATTTACTTGCCTTAATCATCGTTTCGTTTTGCCGAAAAGGCATAATCGCGGGGCGTAATTTTTTCATTTATTGTCATAGTAGTTTGGAAAGTATGAAAGAAGTGTTGACTGAACTGTTAAGTATTTTTAAGCGTCTCTACGTAACTCTTGTGTAAAATTGAGGGATTAAAACCAAACGAAAATACGGGACTAGAAGTAAGACTTTCCAACTAAGTATTAAACTACCATTATTAAATGAGAACTAATTACGTGTTTTATATTACCAGGCAATATATATTTCTCGAATCACTGAAGGAGGAGCTGCAGAGAAAGACGGGAAACTACTGGTTGGCGATCGGGTTGTCTCTGTAAGTATTGACAAAATTTGTTTAAGTCATGTGTTAACCATATTAGAAATTTAACTATAAAAATGATTGTGAGAACATTTTGTTTTATGAAGAGTACCTTACATAGTTGTGGATTACTAGGAACTTCGTAGACTTCTGTATAGTGAAATCTATTAACTTATTCGTTCGCTTATCTTGATTTCATTTTTTTTTTTAAATATATATATATAGCCTGCATTTTTGGGTACGACATGTATTATTTTTATACAGGGATGGCAAAATATGATAAGTACATTTGTGCAAACAAATTTCAACCTTATATGTTATCGGATATTCTAAAAATGGCGTCCACAAAGCACTGTTCTACATGTCAAAGCGAAAAATATACATATTTGTATATCTTTCGGGTCCTTGTCTGGAGACACGAATTGCACTATGTGGTAACGTCGCAGATAAAGAACCACAGAGTATTAGAGCCATCCATCTAATAATTACATCGATTCTTTCCAGATGGCAGTTAAAGTCGATATACGTTGACACTAGCACCACCTTTTAGCATAACAATCGATGTAACTGCTTGATAGATTCATAAAGTGATGCTAATGGTTCCAAGTTAATCTGCAACGTTGCCACATAATGGAATTTTGATTCCCATAGCGGCTGAAGGAGACCCCAGTGGGTATATCATTATATAGCATTTTCGCTTTATTTCGACGTGGAGAATAGCGCTCTGTTGTCCGTTGGCGCCATTTTTAGAACACCTGATATATAGGGTATTCTAAAGCGAAAAGTTCATATAAACGTGGGTCCTATTCTCAAAAGTTTGAGAGCTACAGGTTGTAAAACATTTTTACCTTACGTTGCTTATTGCTCATCCTATAGTTACTTTACAATGGTGAGCATAGCGCACTTGAACGATGATGGAATGGCTTTTCCAACTATATGCAACATGTGTCAATTGTGTCTTAGGAAGGGAAGTTATTAAGGGGAAATTCGAGAGAGTTGAGATTATTTTATTACGTAAGGGAATTGGATGGCATCACTGATTCCCAAATTTCCCTCATTAAAACTTATGCAATGACTTTTCATTTATTAGTAACTTTCAATATTCTTTAAAGGAAAACTTTGTTAAATATGTTTCTCTCATTCGGAAACTAGTTTCCAACCAATTTCATAAGAATGGATAAAACTATTTTCAAAATAAAAATGAGTTAATGACTTTTCCTGAATTAATGTTCAAATTGTGTACGTATATCCTAGTGTTGATTATTGATGTCTTTGTAATTTTGCGAGTGAGTAAAGATGATTCACAAGAAAAAGGACTTACAGAGTAGCATTTCTAAGCTACAACCGTAAAAATAAGGGAAAAACAGCTATGTGATATAATATTACTTTTCCAAATATCGCACATACGATATTTTATGTTATGCATGTAGTAACTTGCTATATATATATATATTATTTTACTGTGTTCCAACATAACTATAAACAAGCATTGTATTCATAATATAGTTAACGTATTATATTCCCTTTCAGATCAATGGTGTTGATATGGACGGTGCGAGACACGACCAAGCGGTCTCCATGTTGACAGGGTTAGAACGTTTTGTGCGATTAGTGATAGAGCGAGAAGTTCGTGTTCGCCTAGATGAAGCTAATCCGTCACCAAGTCCTGGTCCGGAGAAGTCTCCTCGTGTGTTTGGTGTTCCAAAACCATATACTGGCCTTTATAGTGCTAATAGCTACATGGCCAACCGCCCAGGTTACACTGGGTATCGCCGTCCTGAACCTACTGGTGTATCATATCCTGCGAGTTACGTGAAATTGCCAGGCTTGAGAAACGATATCGGAACAACTAGTGTGTCAAGTGCTCCCTCAGTGTCTGTGGTAAATTCCAACCCCCCTCCGTCTTCTACTGCCTCTTCCAATGTGCGGACTGTTCCCGAGGAGGAAAGGAGTGCTAATATAGTGAACAGTGTCCCACAGAAGGAACCAGAATCCAGTGGTGTTCAACAGCCAGTGAGAAACCATGTATCGAACTCTGCGACGAGTAATGCGCAACCACCCCTAATGGACGAGAAACAGCCACAAGCTCAACCACAGCAACAGCAGCAGCAGATGCCACCCGCAGTTCAGGTACCGAAGCCAATCACGAATGAAGATTTTCAAGCCATGATTCCTTCCCATTTCCTCAATCCTGCCCCTCCTCCCGACCCCAATGCCCCCACAGTGACTGTTACTATTCGCCAGCCAGATCCTCTGGCTTCGGGGGAGATTAAATTCCCACCTCCTCCGACACATCTTGGTAAAGTCACAGAAACCATCACAAAGAGTACCTTCACAGAAACGGTTGTGACACGGGTGACAAACAACAAGGCCTTACTCCCTGTAATTATCGAGGTAAGTGTGGTGTCGGGCTGCTGTCATCACTCGGTGTGAAGGAGCTATGAATTTTTGGATCTAATGACTAAGTACGAGAAAATAAGTTGAATTAAGGAGTTACCAACTTCTTTTGTAATAGTAGGATACAGAAATGCATACAACTCGCTGAAATACTACAATTTTTTGTGGTTTCGTTTCATGTTTCCATACACTGAGATGTAGGGAAATGGAACATATAAGAAGGACAGTTGAAGACAGTGAAGTATCATGTAACTAAATAGCAAAGTTTTAGGACAATTATTTGATTCTCTGGCGTATTAATCTATGGCCATCTTTTTAAATTACAAAATAATTAGCAGGAAAAAAGTGACCCTATTTTTCTCTAACCGTACAAAATTTATGAAAAAGTTTGAGGCTGCAGTAATATTGACAAGAGGCGCATGATTGATTCCAAGAGGAATTTGGTTTGGATTAATAGTTAACATCAATATTGATTGATTGATTTGATTTGATTTTGAGTTTAGTGTCTGTCATCAGGAAGGCTATATGAGACGTGGACCTACAGTTTACGTGGAATCTAAACTACGTGAAGTCCCACCGGGAATTGAACCTTGATTTCCTTCGCCAAAGGCACATACGTTAACCGCTTAGGCACGAAGGAGCTTTTACGTCCTTTGCCAGCAGGTACATTGTACAGAACGTGGACGCGCTAGCCACTAGATCAGCAAGGAGAGCTGACAACGATATCAAAAACCGTTTATTTAGAACAATGATCATCTCCTTGAAGGTGTTGAAAGATCAACAATGTGTGCATGTGCTGAAAGATTTGTCCGTATATGCTAAAGGAAATGATTATTCAGTGCATCTCAACTCAAACCCTGATTCACATTCATCAGTGATACGCATAATACGTAGTAGTTTAGTAGGGACGGGGGTGGCTTTATAAAGAGAGGTGCTAAGTGGAAGAGATAAGGAACTAATGACTTAGCAGTAAGAATTTTTCACTTAAAAGTTTGCCATTTGGGAAATACACTTGTTGCCAGAATTTAACTTGTTGTACTAGGTCTGGTTGTAAATTTCGTGCTCCTTAACCTTCCTTGCCAGTGAAAAATTACGATTTGACTTTTATAAATCATGCACTCAGATTTTCTCTGTTTCTTTTTGCACAATTAAAGAATCGGTGGAAAAAGAAATAATAAGAACAAAGATTCAGACAATACAAGTGTAACATTAAACTGGTAGATCTACCTCCGAAATACTAAGAGACAGATCAAATGCTTACCGTGTTGAGATCATAGTTTCTAGTAATGATTTGAATCTTATTTAAATATCTATATGTAATACAATTAACTTTTAGAGGGAAGACTTCAATATTAGTGTTATGTAATTTAACAACAGAGAAAACATTAGATCCATAAATTCATTAGCAAGTAATGTGGGTTGCCATCATTCCTTTTGTAAGTTCTCGAGCACACACGGGTAGCACTTAATCGGGAATTTTCCAGTATTGGAATGTTAACTACAAAATATTAGAGACTGTTAGTTAAGCATGAAATAATGTAATCTTGTGTATTTACTGGACTTAATTTTTCATTTTACTATTTACAGTTCTTCTTATGTTTTGTTACGTTTTGTGTGAAGGCACAGGAATCACTTTATTTTTGTTTTCCTTGCATTATCAGAGTTAACTTGTAAATCTGTCTTGAATTTAAGAAAAACTAAGTAAAATAATATTTGTAAATGTGTACATTTTGTCGAAAGAATCGTAATGGGACTTCTTTTGTACAGAGTGTACTTTACTTACAAGTTTTCCTCGTGTATACATACTCTCAGCCTTAACTTATTTTTTCGTATGAGTTTTATCTATAATAGCTAATATGTACCACATCTTTAATTTCACGGGGCCGCGGTGGCTCAGTGGTAGTGTGTTCACCCCTGGTGCATGGAATCCTTGGTTTGATTCCAGCTCGCGTCAAGTGGGCTTTGTGGTGGACAAACACCGTGTGCGTGGGTTTTCTCGTTTCCTCCCACTTTCTTCATTCCACCATTTCTTTCATTTCTCATCATCACCGTGTCCTTTAGCCTAGCCTGCATAAACGTGGGACGTAAAACGGAAGATTTTCTTTAATTTCATTATCCATACTCCCTCCCCTTCTTAACGTGTTTTATTGATTGGTGAGTGTTAACGCTTCTTAAATCCCCGTGATTGTTTTTATTTATACTTTCTCGTACTGACACCCTATCAAATTCCAGTTTATAACTGGCATTATTTACAGTAATGTGAGTTGCGGAGAACTTTGAGGTTTTGTTTACAAGTGGTTAATTCTGAATAAGTATGTACATTTTGTATGAAGAATATCCAGATATAATGCTAAGGTTCTTGCTTCTGTTCACTTAAACCATACTAGATCCACTAATAGCGTTATGGCTCACGAAAACTGTAACTGGGCAGCTACTAATTAACAAACTTTATTATTAAAGCCTTTATTATCAAAGAATGAGAGACAGTGTATACGTAGTATAAATATTTCTTTGTGACACCTCTAGACTGGAAAGCGTAACGAAATGTTTCCTTTAAGCGTTATGTCACTTTAAATACTTCTCGTGGCCAAGACTTGAAGAAGATGACTGTACTTCAATTAAAATAATGCCAGCAGACTTCCTTACAGATTTGAGATATAGGAATATATTTTACCACCCACAAGAGTAGAATAGATGATAAATTACTATTAAAGTACGATCTTCGGTGTAAATATCTCGAGTGATGTTTTATTTTCATTATCCTCACTAGGCAAACAAACGAACAAAAGTTGATAGAACAAAGATACAATATATTTACTTGTCCTTAGTCAAAGAAAATTTCACGTAATATATGCTATAAGAATTCCGTAAATTTTGTTGGCTGAAATCATTAACGAAGTTTCGACTACGAAACTCTTGTTAGTATGTTAATGTTAAAATAACGCCAATCAAGCAAAGAAAATTCGAGATAGAGTTGACTACATCTTGTGTAAGGGCGAGATCATGAAAAGGCCTTCTATTAAAATGGGATCTAAACCAATACTTTGGTTTGTATTCAGCACATCAGATACAAAAAAAAAAAAAAAAAAAAAAAAAAAAAAAAAAAAAAAAAAAATCTAGATTGTTGTTAGTGAAGACTTGATTTTAGCTACTAGATTTCAATTATATGATGACAAGATTCATGTGCTACTACAGTGTGTCCGTAAAGTTGCGCAACTCAAAGTTCGATTGCGTATATCTTTCGAACCAAGAACGATTAAGACCTGAGACTTGAAACAAATATATTGGGGGCCGCGGTGGCTCAGTGCTAGAGCGTTCACCTCTGGTGCTTGGGGTCCCGGGTTCGATCCCAGCCCCCGCCAAGTGAACTTTGTGGTGGACAAACACCGTGTGCGTGGGTTTTCTCGGGGTTCTCCCGTTGCCTCCCACTTTCTTCATTCCACCATTTCATTCATTTCTCATAATCACCGTCTCCTTTAGTCTAACCGGCATAAACGTGGGACGTTAAACTCAAAGATTTCATTTTTTTTTAAACAAATATAAGCGTGTTCTATGTAGATATTTTTGAGTTCATGATCAATGTTGGAATTTGTAACTTTTTTGTGTAGTAACGAAAGAAAGTACTGAAAGTGTAAAATAAAAAAAGATGTAGAAAATGAAGAAAATCAATCCACTGATTTCCTGCGGGTGAATCCCTGTATATTATATGCAGTATACATCAACATTTATCCATTGGTGCGAAAATGTGACAAAGTTGATACAGTGTTGTTATGTAAAAAGGCTATTTAATGCAAGTCCGTATTTTATACAGAATATTGCACATAATTGATAACCTGGGTTTTCTATGCAAGAATTTGCGATAAAAAATTTATTTTCTTCATTTTGTACATTTTATTGTACACTTTCGGTACTTTCTTCCATTACTTCACAAAAACGTTACAAATTCCAACATTGGTCATGATCTCGAAAATATCTCCATAGAACACGCTTACATTTGTTTAAAGTTTCAGGTCTTTATTATTCTTGATTCAAAAGATATAGCCTACATAATCAAACTTTGGGTTGCGCAACTTTACGGACACATTGTATATTAGGTGTTCAGTATCCTTCCTTGAGAATTTTTTTTTTTTTTTAAAGATACAGAGTAAAATTACTTTTCTCCAAATTTTACTAAACAAAGTAGTTAGAAACTAACGATGTCGTTGTTATTATGGTATATTTAAAATACTGTTAATGCATCAGGAGTTTGTAAATATGATTAATATGATACGAAACTGTAAATAGTAAAATATATTTTCCGTAACATAATTGTGAAATAATATCGGTGGTTTGGTAGCACTTCAGTGATACACGAAACCTTTTAACAAAAAAAATTTTTGGTGATATTTATAAAAAAAATGAAACCTACTCGTTTCGTATATATTTTCTGGTGTTGGGCTCAGTTGTGTGCTGACTTACAGGCATGATGACAACAAATAACATTGTAAAGTAAATGTATAATTTCATGGCAATGAAACTAACCCAGTCTTTTTTTTTTTTTTTTTTTTAATTTGATAGATATTATTTTTTGCATTATAATATGCATGTTTTGTGTTTTGTTCTGTTCTGTATATTCTAACATTATTAGTACAGGATATTTGACCAATGAGATATTGCACAGGGATTATGTCCTCACAGTTAGGGTACGTACTTTATTGCCTAATGTGTACGGTTCGTGAAAGCATATAATGCAATATTATTACCAAACCAAGTATATGTTGAGTATGTTCTTTCTGAATTGCATTTACTGCTATTGTTGTGTTATGTTTTAAAGATGGACTTTGTGTATGCTGCCTTGAATTACATGAAGAAAGAAAAAAACGTCCAAACTTGCTTTAAGATGCCTTCTCTTTGCTTTTCTGTTGATTTTGCAAGAGGAATATTAATCTAATATAAATAAAATAGAGAGTTCGTTTGTGTGTCTGTCTGTCTGTGTGCGGCCTGGGAACTAGACGAGTGGACCGAGAGTTACCAAATTTTGGTCACGGGTACCTTGGTCCAAGCCCCAGACTAAGACGAAGCGCTTGTTTTTCAAAATTCGAACCGGGGGTGTCTCAGGGAGGGGGGAGTCGTTTACCAGGACATGTAAAAGTAGTAGAAAATGACCGATGTTAGTGTCAAATTCATAGATTTCGCGGTCGCTGAGATCAATGGTGAAACTCTGATCGCGTTAACTTCCAAATTCACCCAATTCGGCTGCGGGCCGGGGAAAGGGGTACCGAGACACACAAAAATAATGCAAAATGACCGATACTAGTGTCAAATCCGTAGTTTTCGCGGTCACTGAGATCAATGGTGATAGTTCTATAAGCGATGACTTTCAAATTCAGCCACCATTGTATGCAGGGCGGGGTCACCTGCAGAATAGGGGATGGTTACGGAGACATGTAAAAATTATCCAAAATGATCGATATTAGTGTCAAATTCATACTTTTCGCGGTCTCTGAGCTGAATGGTGATACTTCCACAGGTGTTGACTTGCAAATACAGACCCCATGTGCTGGGGGCCAGAGGCTTTTTTTTTTTTTTTTTTTTTTTTTTTTTAATTCGAACCAGAGGGTCTCAGGGGTCGTTTACCGGAATATGTAAAAGTAGTAGAAAATGACCGATATTTTTTTTCCCTTTCATTGTTCAGTTTGTTTACATATATATTTTATCTGACCCATGCGAAGAATAGGTATTTCAGCTAGTACAAAATTTTGTTCCTGGTACTGGTTCAGTACTATTAGTAAGGTATTATCTTGTAGATACCTTTTTATATTTATTTTTTTCCTTTTTTTCCATTTTTTTCGAAGCTTATATAATTTAGCTCATATAATTATCATATAGTAACGTTTTGGTAAATTGTATATGTGGTTTCGGTAAGAGATATTCTCAGTAAAGTTGAACCATATTATTATTATTATTATTATTATTATTATTATTATTATTATTATTATTATTATTATTATTATTATTATTATTATTATTATTAAATACTGACATAAAGAGACAGTTATGTAATTACTTATTGAGCGTTCAGTTTTATTGAGCCAGTTTCGCTCCCCACGATACATTCTACTGTGGAAGTATACATTCGTTAAAGCTAGTTGAGGACACATAGCTATATTCTGTTCGGCTCACTTGTTAAATTCAAATTTAATTTGGCTAAGAAAATTGTACTAACCGCAGTAACATTGCATTCATCCAATGTTCTTGGTGCGCTTGTTACTGCGAAGATTAAGTTGAATAAGATAATTTGATAATAAATCAATTGTATTTCCAAATACAGTCTACTTAAACTTTTAGTTCATTTATTTCATTATCCGTCAAAGAGATAGCAATAAATTTGCTGTGATCCGTAAATGCTAGAAGCGCTTCATTATGCAGTGTTGGAAACTTTTATACAAAGTCTACTTTTCAGAATTTGCGGAAAATCTTCGGGAGCGATTTTCTAAACAATAATTGACTTTTAGGTTTAAAAATAGATTGTTTTTTCTCCATTTTCTCGAAAACAACGCTTAAACTTTTACACACCCATGCATATCGTTTTCTTCATCTCGGTATGGCCTATCGATTCATATATGTCGCATTTTTGGATATTTTTTCCCCGTTAAACACCAGTAATCGTGTTGAATTTCAGTTCTAAAATAACATTATTTTATAAGCTTCAATCTTAAATAAGTAACTTATGAAAGCCCAGCTGTTTGTTCAGCAATACAAAGGAAAAATAAATAGCATTTTTTAACAATCGATCAAAAATCCCCATATTTTAAATTCAGAATCAAAATTTCTCCCCCCTCCTTCGGCACTGAGAGGCCGCGATGGCTCAGTAGTAGAGTGTTCGCCTCTGGACTTGGGGTCTCTGATTCGATCCCAGCTCGCACCAAGTGACCCTTGTGGTGGACAAACACTGTGTGTGTGAGTTTTCTCGGGGTTCTCCTGTTTCCTCCCACTTTCTTCATTTCACCATTTCATTCATTCCTCATCATCACAGTTTCATTTAGTCTACACGGCATAAGCGAGGGACGTAAAACTCAAAGATGTCGTTTCGTTTTTCCCTCGGTACTGAATTTCCAAAAAAAAAAAAAAAAAAATCTATATGATAAAAACCTTCCCGAAGTGATGACTTGTCATGATATTACGAACGATTACGATTCACAAAGTAGTTCTTTGGCAATGGTGCGACATAACGAACTGTTGGGAGTTAAAATTTGTTTTTATAAATAAATACATTATGGAGTCATCAACGTTGTCTGAGAGAACATAAGGGAGAAATAATATAAGTGTAGCTATAGTCTGGGTTCGAGTCTAATTTTGTATAGTTTTGTGATTGTAATATTAAAAATAGTATAGTGATATAAAGTGCGAAGTAAGGAGAACAATAGATTAAAGCTAGTTTAGCTGGACAGCTTGAGAAATATTCCTCTTGCAAAATGTAGCCTATATGCCTTATCAGTGTGCATGTGTGAGTGAGTGTATTATTTATACAAGGTAGATCAGTTAAAGTATAATTAAATATATTTTACGGTATTCGTGGGTTGGAAGAAAGTTTTATTTAAAAAGTGAAAACATTCATCCTTCACCTCATCCCGCTTCGTATTAGACAGTCTTATATCTAAAGTGTTTTATCTTACGTATTACCAGTAGGTCGTTTTTTACGACTGTAACCTCAACATTTAAAAAGTAAGGGAGTATGATAGCAGAAAATTCTGGACTACCCTGTATAGTATTATTGTTTGAGCTTTATATGTGTGCTGGCATGAGTTTGATAATTTGAGAAGTAGAAGCTTATATTTCCAAGAATGTAGTGTTTTATGAGTACTATGAAGTAAATACTTTTCCAGTTTTAAAGCATTTGTTTTTACATGTTACTAGATAATTTGTTGCATATTCGATTATTTTAATATATTTGGAGCATCAAGTAAATAGTAATAGCATGTGTTCAGTCTTTCTTGAAAATATTGGAACATCGTATAATAAAAATAATTACGGTAAGCATTAAAAGGGATTTAAAAAAGTAAGTATTGGTCAAACTTAATGACAACAAATGTATGAAGAAAGGCCAATGTAACTTCCATTTACTTCATATTATCGAAAGTCGTTTGTGAACAGTTTTCTTAAGTAGTCTAAACTTGTATCTGCTCTTTTATCTGATTTCTAGTGAAGAAATCGTTATTTTCTGTAGAAATCTCTTCTGTAGTACCACTGTGTATTATATGTAAAGCAGCTGAAAATTTCCTTGTATTTAATGTTAATAATCTTTCAATAGGCATTGAATGACAGTACTTCTTGAACCACAAATACCATACCATCCTTAATCCTTTGTCTGCTAATTTATGTTACATTGTATTTGAACTAAGTTTATACAAACATTTAGTGGAAACGAATTAGTTTTAACATGTAAGTTCTACATAGCATAATTCTAATTACCTTATGACCTAGGGTGATTTTCTGGTTAAAAAGGTTCTAAGGCTCTTCAAAACCATAGCATTTTAACCCTTTATAACTGAATGTTGAATTTTTGATTCATAATATATGAATATTTCTGAATTCAAAACGATCCCCATGTTTTGAATCCAAAGATTAAAAATGTGTATGGTACATTCCATTATTTTATATTTTGTCTTTTTCAGTCATATATTCTTTTGTTCCCTATGTATTTATTTATTCTCTCTTTCTTTCTTGTACTATTCTTTCTTTTTTATTTTTCTTTCTAATCTTTTTCCTTTTCCCGCGTTTTTTTTTTTTTTTTTGTTTGTTTTTGTTTGAAACATGTGGAGCTCGTGGCTAAATTGTTGGTATTATTATCGCGTTTCGTTTAGGATAATCGCGTTCAGGTCTTAACGATAGCGTATGTGGTTAGAATCCTACGTTAATGCTTTTGGGATTTCCACTTTTTGAGTTTAATTTTAGAGTTTCACTCAAACAACTACTGCTTCCTTACTATTTATCGTAGGATCATGGTTCATACCTCGTTTTTTTTTTCAGGATAGAGCACCCTTTCCAACGGTACCACACGCTTGTCCGTATCATAGGCCTGAACCGGGAAATTCGAGGGAAAAAAAAAAACTTTTTTTTTTTTCTTAAATCACCCCCTCGGAACATTAGCCTTTCTGACTCGGCCTGGGTTCACGTAGGGATCTGAAAATTTCTTGAAAAATACGTTATGTACACAATGCGTATGCAAAATTTCTGATATCTTGAAAAGAAAGGGCAGATTTTTTTTTTTTTTTAATCTGAAGGTGACCCATATATATATATAATATTCCTACAACATTACTAATTGGCCTAGGATCATGGTTCAAACTTCAGTATTACGCGCCCTTTTCACATGTCCGTATCATATACCTGAACCCGGAAATTCGGTAAAAACGAGATTTTTTTCTGAAGAAATCACCCTCTAAGAACATTTGCGCCCCTTGGACCCGGGCCCACATAGTGATCTCGAAAAAAATTGAGAAATACTCAAAGGTGCACACAATCCGTATGCAAAATTTCAATCTGGTATCTTGGAAAAAAAAAAAAAAAAGTCACGCCCCTCCGCTCCCACTTGGCGCTGCCAAGTTGACCATCCGGTTCCAAAACGCATCTGGGGTGTTCTTTCGTCTATGCTTGACTTGACCCATTAAAAAAAAAAAAGAAAGAAAGAAAAAAAAAAAAGATGGCTTAGTAAGCGTTTAAACTCGACACTACTCTATGGCATAGATTCGTACCATAAATCCCCAAAAGGTTAAAACATCGTTCTACGTCTCATGTAGTGTGCTGAGAACGAGGTGATCTCCAAAGAGCAGCTAATCTCTTGACTATTTTATTTTATTTTTTTAATAAGTTTTATGAGTTAAAAATGAGAAGCAGCAGCATTGTAAAACTAGAGTCTGTGCACGTCAACTAAACAGAAGTATCCCAGTTATTAATAACTTAACATATTCGTTCGAAAATTCCAGGGTGTTTTTCATGTAAATAGGTCTATGTATTTTATAGCAGGGAGAAAAATACTTTTAAAAAAAAAAATTCTATATAATATTAAAAGCTAAAAATAGTTAATCAAACGAATTTTTTATTGTTGATTATATGAAAATTTACCACACACACAACAGTTTTGTAAGATATAATGTACTTAAGAGTCTGCTTAAGGAATTGATTTAGCGAACTCTTGATTCTCGATATTGTGGCAAATCCATTAGTGGTTAGCCTGGAACAGAACTCTAGCGAATTCGAACGCGTGTCAACTACATTTTTTCTTTCTTTCATTAAGAGTCTTCATCCCGGCGAAATTAAAATACCGCTAATTCTACAATAATTATGTGATATCTTCAAATAGATAAAAGATAATCGAAATCTGGAACAAGAGCGCCCTAGACAATATTATTTTACATGAGAAACCGTTATCACGACTCACTTATCTGCTTTCGATTTCGAGCCATTTTGAAAATCGGCATTATTTTCGCGTTTCTAAACGGCTGAAAACGGAAAGCCACTAGGTGACTTGTGGTAACGGTACCTCACGCAAAATAATATTGTCTAGGGCGCTCTTGTTCCATATTTCAATTATCTTTTATCTATTTGAAGATATCACATAATTACTGTAAAATTAGCGGTATTTTAATTTCGCCGGGATGAAGACTCTTAATGAAAGAAAGAAAAAATGTAGTTGACACGCGTTCGAATTCGCTAGAGTTCTGTTCCAGGCTAACCACTAATGGATTTGCTACAATATCGAGAATCAAGAGTTCGCTAAATCAATTCCTTAAGCTCGAAAACGATCGATCCACGATGTTTTTTGGGAAACATTAGGCAGTTGGAAAGAATTAAACAAAATTTCAATTTGTCATACACTTTCTCTATCTTTTACGTTACTAGTAAAATGATGTTGGTAACCTATAATCATTTTGACAAGACATTGGTTAATAAAACATTGAAATTGGTTCACTAACTTTTGAGTTACATAAACCCTAACTTATGTACAAGGCATCTCTGAATTGTATCATACTTCTTTTTGTAATTACGGGGGGAGGGGGAGTAACGATCGTAGGATGGCAACATGTACGCAGTAATGGGGAGTTCTTTGTGTATACGTTCATCATGTACCTTGATCTTCATGTGCTTCAGTGCGCTAGACAACAATTCTTATTTGTTTTTCCAGTAGGGACTAGCTGATAACAAATTTTGAGCTTCGGGAAATACCAGAAGTTATAATCGCATGTGTGCGCTTTTATGATATCGTCCCAATTGCAATCGCGAATATGAATAGCACAACATAAATTACCAATTGTCAACCAGACACTGAAACACGTGACGATCACGCCAACTGACAGGCGTGTGCAGCATCAACGCTCCCTACTACTGCGCCAGTATTGCCATCTTACGGTCTTTCCTTTTTCAAGAAAAGGAATAAGGTTTGCTACTTTTCAGATAAGCTATGTCCATAGATGCTTAAGTCTCACATTAGAGGTTTATTAAATTACTATATCAAACGACTACATGCTAACCTTATTGTTTGTTCGACCCTATGATAAATATTGTGTTATTTTGAAACGAAGAGTAATTAAAAACTAATACTGAAGGTTGAAGGTTTGTGGTTTAGTTATATATACATGCTGTCTCAAAAGTCCCCTGACATAGGGTAACTGTTATTATCAGAGTTACAACAAAATGTAAGAGGGGAAACCGTTTCCAAATATGATGTTTTCAATCTAAAGTGAAGGAATTTTTTAAATCGGACGAATCGTTTGGGCTGTATTCTTTTTATGCGCCCAGTGTTAAATGAAAATGCAAGGTTGCCATTTACCTGGACTCACAACATAAGTGAATGAAGTTACTGTTTGAAATGAGGGCTGGCTATCGACATGTTAGCGTAAAAGAAAGTAATTTCATTCACTTACGTTGTGGGTCCGGATAAATGGCAAAGTTGCATTTTCATTTAACATCGGGCGCATAAAAAGAATACAGCCCAAACGGCTCGTCCGATTAAAAAAAAAAAAAAAGAAACACTTTGGATTAAAAATATCATATTTGGAGATGCTTTTTTCCTCTTACATTTTGTTGTAACTGATAATAATAGGGGGCGCGGTGGCTCAGTGGTAGAGCGTTAAGCTCCGGTGCTTGGGGTCCCTGGTTCGATCCCAGCTCGCGCCGTGTGGACTTTGTGGTGGACAAACACCGTGCTAGTGGGTTTTCTCAGGGTTCTCCCGTTTCCTCCCACTTTCTTCATTCCACTATTTCACTCATCTCTTATCATCACCGTCTCCTTTAGCCTAACTGGCGTAATCGTGGAACGTAAAACTTAAAGATCTTATTTTTTTCTAATAATAATAGTTACCCTATGTCAGTAGTCTTTTGAGACATTCTATGTATATATATATGGTACGAACAACTTAAGATTTTTTTTTTTGGTTTAATCATAACAAATGCATACAGTACGTGGTTTTATCAAGAGCTCATCTTTCAGAATCAAGGGAGAGGAGGTAAATCCAGAAGTTTAATTTACACTTAGCTCTAGAACAATAAAAAAAAAGTAATATTAATAACCTAGGCCAGTATAATAGTCCTCCAGTTTCCAAAACACAAGAGCTAGATGAGGTTTAGCCTTCCCTATTTTGTTATATCGGTGCTCATGCTTCAACCTCAGTAGTGTAATTAGTAATATTTTTATTTATTTATTGTGAAAACAACGTGTAATTTTTAGAGTAATTGTATACTTATAAGCATTTTTTTAATTGAAACTTAAAAGTAATTAATTTGAATGATAAAATCACGATGTACGATATTCAAATAGGTAAATATCTCCAAATGTGGAGACGCGGAGTAAGGCGTGATAAAATTTGTTTTTTGTAAATTTATTTAAATACTTGTACTCAATGAGTTCATAAGGAAAAAAAAAAAAAAAAAAAACACCATAAAGATAAACATTTACAAACACTCAGAACCACATTCGAATTTTCCCGCAACCAGTACCATACGCCACCTTGTAATCCTTTCATTTCAACCTGTTTCTTACATAGAGATGGTGAGAATGACAAAGGTTGTGTCAAATTTTAAAAATGAGGTTTCTATTTTGACTTTAAAAAAAAAAAAAAAAAGGTTTTATTTGTTTATAGTTATTTGTACTGAGTGCCGTTAAGCGCGTTAGAAAGTCAAGTAAATAATCATTTTTTTAAATACTTAACATCCTTACTAGTTTGTATTTTTCTAATCATTTCTTCTGAGATTAATGTACGTGCTAAGAATATACAGTTATGTTTTGAATCATAACAATAGTTTCCATTATTTTCAACACGTGCTCTTAATGTGTATATATACAAATCGTTTTACCTTGGCTAATAGCTTCATACTTTTGTTTATTAACATAACACTTGCAGTAACATGTGCTTCTGTTTAAAATATATTTTCGCACTCGCACACAACAAATTTAATAATAATAATAATAATAATAATAATAATAATAAACTGTGACAACCTCTTAAGTTAATATTGTACTTTGGATAATATTACAAAATCTATTTTGCTCTGTACTAAACTAATTCAAATCAAAATATAAGTAATTAGCTTTCTTTACTGTCCAACTGTAATAAAGACGTGGATCGAATAGTTATCGTATTCGCCTTCAGAATTCGCAATGACGAATTTAATTGCACTGTGTCCATCAGGTTATACGGCAAAGTCGTGGAACATTGAACAGAACGGAAGACATTTTTCTTGAGAGGGCGTTTAAATTAGCCACCGAACTATGACATAAGAAACCTCTCAAGTTCGTCGCCACAGAAATAAATCTCTGCTATTTCATCCTAACCTGTTGTAATCCAATTCAATAATTATTACTGCGATTAGTACTCGTGTTTTGCCATACGCACTCAAGTTTCGGGCTTACATGACCCCACCCCCATCCAAGAAAAAAAATATTAATTTTGAAATTGAGACTTTTACTTCCAATTTTGTCTTTTTTTTTTTTTTTTTTGTATTATAAAAATCAGTATTCTTTATAGCAAAGTTTTTTTTTCAACAGTTTCAAGACATCAACAAAGTACAAGATGATTTACGTGTAATCTTTATGAGGATATTATAGTTTTTGAGAATAACTTTTTTAAACATAAAGACACAAATATGAGAATAATAACATTTATATAGATACATAATAAGTGCCGCTCACGTATAATACGCAACATTGTTTTGCCCTCAAAAGTATTGGCAAAAATGTGCGCATTTTACACGGCAAAATATGGTATTTTGTACGTGCATCATGTCTTGTAAACTATCTTGTGAATAAAGTAACTTACGTAATGTGAAACATACTCACTCATCACTAAATAATAAGATCAAGACGTCTAAGATAGGTAGAATAGCGTTGTTGCAAGATTTGATTCGAAAATAAACGAACAACTGGTTGGTGGTGTAAAATTACACAATGTGAAACATATTTACTCGTCACTAAATTAATAGTAATAACAAAATGGAGATGTCTAAGATAGGTGAAACATAGTATTTGCAAGGAAGATATGCGCGGACTGTTTAGGGTTCTAATTAAGAAGCCTGTGCTAAAGATAATATAGATTTTCGTAGATCCAATATGAAGCTCTGAGTGAGATTCGTAACAATCATCCTGACTCGTTAGTTTGTTAAAAAATCCAATGAATGTTCTGCGACGATGAACTTCCGTGTTTCTTAATTCGTTGAATTAAGTAGTTAAGTTTCAAATTAGTTAAACTCAAATTATTAAAACTCACCTTGTATATGCTCTAGGAATAGGAATCGTAATCAGATTATATATCTGATATTGTATCGACGACCAATCCTTGTGCCTTCAATGGTCAGGTACTAAATGAAGACCTTCGGCTTTACTTTTTTTTTTTTTTTTTTTTTTTTGTGAAGAAAACGCAAAATTCCGCAATGTGTATATATAAAATATGTATATGTATACATAATATAAATATTTTAATATCAGTAAAACATTTCAAATTGTATAAATTGTGTGTAAATTGTAGGTCTAATATTGTTATCATATAGGTGCCCGCCAAATTGTGAATTACTGTGTAAGGAACAACAAATATATAATATAGTTGTTCCTTACACAGTAATTCAAAATTTGGCGGGCACCTATATGATAACAATATGAGACCTACAATTTACACACAATTTATACAATTTAAAATGTTTTACTGATATTAAAATATTTATATTATGTTATTTTAAAATAGTTCTCTTAAATTATGTAAAGCACATGCAATAATAGCATCTTACTTGTTAGATCATTTTTGTATTGGTTCCGCAAAATTGTGAGTTGCTGTGTTTAGTGATCACCAAAGCAATTTTAAAACAAATTATTGCAGGTTTTAGTATTTCCTGTGAAAAAAGAACTAAGTTACGTAATTTGTAAAAATATTAATGAAGCCGAAGTTCTTCATTGTGTTTGGTCTGTGGAAAGAACATGATTGGTATCCGAAATCATGCCAGGAAAATAATCATTCGATTAGAATTCGGAGATCATTAAAGTTAGTGATTTTTGTACCAGATTGTATTTGTTTTAAACAGTTAAAACACAGGTTCTTGAAGTTCATGAAAACTGAAAATGATAAGCTTTCTCAAGTATTATATGTGCTAATTTTTCATGCAACTTCAGTATGATTATGTTGAGACGTAACAGGCAGAATTCAGTTGCCAAGGTTACTTGTTTACGTTACTAAAGATTATAAATCATGTTTTTATTATCTTTTAAATAGAAAAGACAAATGTACTATGTATTTGGTGATAATTATCTGTTTGTGTTTGTATTTTCTACATAATAACTATACACTAAAATCTTATATTACAGTCAACAAAGATTTTAACACAAAGGATAGAAAAATCATATTACTGTACAAACATTGAAAATATGTATTAAAATAAATTAATGAACTTTTCTCAAGTAATTGTTGTCTAATTTCAGGATGTTATTCTCCTGAAGGAAGGTGGAACTCTAGGCTTTAGTATAATTGGTGGAACAGATCATTCGTGTACGCCGTTTGGTAGTGAGGAACCGGGTATATTTATTTCTCATGTAAGTAGTTTTCAGATGATACAAAAATGTATAATAAGTCATAATTCCCTCTGGAACTAAGACATACAGACACAGTAGAAAGAAAAATATGTTAGATACTGAAACTCTTCAACTTTTGGGGAAATATTAACCCTTTAATAACAGATGTTGCATATAAACACACAGCAGATTGTTTTATTGAGGACCAGTGTAATATACAGTATAAAGACATCATCTAGATGGAAAGTACAGATGTGGTTTAAAAGTTATTTGCATGTAATTCAAGTAAGTCATTCAATACCAATTACGGGCTTGGATATCTATTTTGGTCTTTGAAGAATGACTGATAA
Source organism: Thermobia domestica (assembly GCF_964235325.1). NCBI lineage: Eukaryota > Metazoa > Arthropoda > Insecta > Zygentoma > Lepismatidae > Thermobia > Thermobia domestica. The sequence continues at coordinate 296,878,517 of NC_137457.1, read as the reverse complement.
CCGTGCCTAAACCCTTAACAGCAGAATGTGGTATATAAACACACAGCAGATGGTTTTATTGAGGACCAATATAATATACAATATAAAGACATCATCTAGATGGATAGTACAGATGTGCTATAAGTCTTATTTGCATGTAATTCATCAAATAAGTCATTCAATACCAATTACGGGCTTGAATAACTTTAGAGCATTCATTATTTTGGTCTTTGAAGAATGACTGATAACCGTGCCTACGCCCTTAACAGAGAATATTAACACACGGTTTATTCCATTGAGAACGGACATGGTATATAAAGATCTGATGGATGAAGACGAATGTGGCATATAAACACACAGCTGATCGTTCCGTTGAGAATGGGTATGGTATATAAACATTATCTGAAGAACGGAGACGAGTGTGACATATAAACACACAGCCGATCGTTCCATCAAGAATGAATGTGGTATGTAAACACACCATCTAATGGACGGAGAGGATGGGTAAGGTTTATAAGCCTCATTTGCATTTAATTTGTCAAATAAGTCATTCAGTGCTAATTACAGGCTTGGGTGACCTTTGGAACATTCATTTTTTCGTCTTTGAAGCAAGACTGATAGCCATACCTAAACCCTTAACAGACAAATGGCATATAAACTCACGGCCGATCGTTTCGTTGAGGACGAGTGTGGTATATAAGCATATCCTCTAATAGACGGAGAGGATGGGTATGGTATATGAACTAATTTGCGTTTGTCAAATAATCCATTCAAAATCAGGCTTGAATGGCTTTTAGGGGTTCATTTTTTTTCGTCTGTGAAGAATGACTAATAGCCGTGCCTAAACTTCCAGAGACGGGTGTGGCATATAAGCACAACCGATCGTTCCGTTGAGAACTGACGTTGTTATATTGAGAACTATGTGGTATATAAACATATCATCTGATGGACAGAGAGGATAGGTGTGGTGCCTAGTTTGAGTTTGTCAAATAAGCTATTCGATATCAATCATAGGCTTGGATGGCTTTTAGGCTTTTTTATCTTTTAAGAATGGCTGGTAGTCGTGCCTAAGCTTTCTAGAGACGGATGTGGCATATAAACACAGCCGATCGTTCCGTTGAGGACAGGTGTGATTTATAAGAGCTAAACATGCTAAATATAATACTGTTTGTGAAAATAATAAGAGGAAAGACATGAGTGAATTATATACCATAGTTTTTTGTTTTTTTTTTGTTTTTTTTTTGTTTTTTTTTGTTTTTTTTTTTTACATTATTATAATTTCAAAACTGTACATCATTTTATAAATGGGTACTGCGTGAAGCTATCACATGCTGCAGCCTCTATACATCGTGATATCGAATCAGACAAGCGTTGGATGTGTTCCTAAGTAACTATCGTCGAACTCTGCTTACATGCGATTCCACAAGACATCAACACTGCTGAATGACTGTAACGAGCAAATGTCAATCAACCATATGCTTCAGATGTTTGATCTACGACATGTCAAGCGACAATGTAATCAAAAAGAGCAAAGTTTTCTGCCGTACCTTGAAAAAGATGTGCACATTCCTGGATACATGAGGCCAGATATTGTCCTGCTAGAATGTGGCGTGCGTAGTTATGTCAAGGAAAGGTATGACTTCTCCCTCAAACTACTACTCATACTACCTTCCATCGTTCTAGATTATTTAGAAACTGTTTGTCATATAATTACAGTATATTTCCGTGCAAGTAATGTTGTCATGAGCTAACTTTAATACATACTTGAAATTTGTGACATTGCTTCTTGCTGAGTCCATAAATACCAGAGGGAATTTTGTTTTATTCTGTATTTGAACTAATCGATATAAAATTTTTACGTTTATAGTTCATTGTTGCCTAGTATTGTGAGAAGTTATTTGTTAAGCATTCTTTTTTTATATTAAAAAAAGGCAGAAAAGTGAGTTGGAAATTTTAGTTTTTATTTGTATCAGACTTCGCGTAGGTCTTCTGTCCCCTAAGATGTACATATTCGAAATCCTGTGCAATGATAGGAAGTTACCGCAGTACTGTTTCTTTGGAGTGACCTTCAACTGACATGTTAGGTTCTTTTCTCTGGTACATTATCAAAAATTATTTGTTTTCTTACTTTTTTTTTTTTTTTTTTGTGTAGTGCGTCCAGATTAGGTGAATACGAGTGGTGACGGATCAATTTGATTTGTTATATCTAAAATAGGGACAATCATGAGAACATCAATTTTCAGAAGTGGTTCAGTCATTTCTGATAATAAATCGCTGGTAAATATTAACGAATTACAGCTTTCCCTGGTGGCCTAGTGGCTAGCGCTTGGGTCTTTGGTATACATGATCCCCGGATCAGTTCTCGTTTCGAGAGCATTAAATGCATTACGGTGGTTCGGACTCCATATTAAACTGTAGGTCCATGTCTTATATAGCTTCGGTGCTGAAGAGGGTCTAAATTTAAAGTACGAGGGACAGACAAAAAGTCCGTGGAATTTCGTTGTAGCTCTTTATTACCACAATATAAGCAAACATTTACTTGATCGCCTTCAAAGTAGGCACAGTCGGATTCACACATACACTTGCTCCACCACGATTGCTGGAAACACCGACAAAAATCCTCTTGTGGTATCTTCCGAAGCTCATACGTCATGTTGATTTTGATCTCTTCTAAGGTGGCGAAACATGTATCTTTGAGGCCCGTTTTTAACTTTGGGAAGAGTAAAACATCCGATGGTGTTAAACCGTTTTTAAGGTTATCGAAGTTTCTGAAGCAGATTTTCTCCAATTTGCACTTGAACTTGATGTTTGCGCGTTGCTCGATCTGTGATATTGCGCCAACTCAACACCACACACTCTTCCATTCAACTACACTACTCGCACATTGTCTCGTATAACATGTTTACACTTGTCCAATTCATAATTAGGCAGCCTAAGGACTATACTGTACACGACTCATTGTAATCGCATCACAAATGCCAAAAACTACATTATTCCAGGAACTTCTTGATTGCTTCTCGTAATAATAATAAACTAATGAATGATAGTACAGGGTGTCCAAAAATACAATGCAATCCTGAGTTTGGGATAATAGAACTTTTGAACCTAAAGCGATACACAAATAATGGTTATACCAAAATGAAGCTTTGTTCATGCATATATTTTTAAAGTAGGAAGCAACGATTAAAGTACACTCTCATGATAATTTCACTTACTTTTTTTGTTGTTTTCAGGAATTGCATAATGAACACAGATCCTTAACACACCTTTTCATGCACTGAAACATCAGCAGTGTTTGCCAATTCAGAGTGTTAATTTATGAAAACTACGATTTTCCTAGTTCCCCCTTACAGAGGCCTCATCCGATTAGTTATCGGTGGAAATAAAAATTATTTTTTCTGCTTTATAGTTTACAAGCAAAACCAACTAAACAAACTGAAAATTAACGACAGAACAATCCATACGTATGAGTTATGAGTCAATTTACATGTTTTGCAAAAAAAAAAAAGATTTACACCTTTGTTACATCTGGCAACACTATGTGGTTCCTAGTGTACTTCAATCGTCGCTTCCTACTTTAAAAGTATGTACATGAATAAAGCTTCATTTTAGTATGACCATTATTTGTGTATCGCTTCAGGTTCAAAAGTTCTACTATCCCAAACTTCGAGGTGCATTGTATATTGGACACCCTGTACAATTATAAAATAGTGGAGAAAACCACGCGAACGCAGTTTGTTCGCACATAAATACCGGATTGATCTTGCGAATTTCGACCTCAAGTCACCTCTAACGTACTAGTTAAACTAATTCACATTTTGTTCTTATTCGTAGTACTTGGTGTGCATCCTTATAGTTTCTCTCCAAGGCTGTTGAAGATGAATGTAGGTTTTATTAAATTAAATTAACTTAAAGCTATTTTATTGCCTTTTTATAGGTGGTACCAGGCGGCACCGCTGCGAAATCAGGAAAATTAAGAATGGGTGATCGAATTCTAAAAGTGAACGACGTTGATATCTCGAAGGCTAGCCACAAAGAAGCTGTGATGGCGTTGCTTGCTCCGGTGAACGAAATCAAACTAACAGTGCAACATGATCCTTTGCCTGAAGGATTTCAGGTGAGAGAGATTATGTGTGATTTTTCTTTTCTTTTTATTTTTTATTTTGTACTTTTGTCATTGATTGTTTATGGATATCTTACGCATTCTATGTATTGTTTCTGATGCATATGTGAATATTTCTGTGTTTCGTGTCAATATACACATTTCGTCAGTGATACATATATGTGTTTGTATGACCTAAAGTTTTCATTATATCTCTTCTCTAATTCTATTATCTTTATTACAGTTGTAGTGCAAACAAATAATTAGCATGAAAATATTGTTTATATTGTGTCCTGTATTAAAAATAAATCTACATTGCGTATTGTTACATTTGAATATATATGTTTTTTTTAATTTTATTTTTATTTATTTATTTTATTTATTTATTTATTTATTTATTTATTTATTTATTTATTTATTTATTTATTTATTTTTTTTTGATCGTTCATATTTCGTGGAAATTGCATCTCTGCCAACATAACTAGTCATATTAAGGGGAGAAAAGTCAATACCATTTTTTCTTTAATAATCGTCAAAATTTTTTATCCGTAGATAAGATGTAGTTTATATAAGAAATGTGAGAATGTTTGACGGTTAACTCCTCCTACACCACTGGACAGATTTTAATAATTTTTGATACATAAGGCTCTGGTTAATCAGTGACCACTAATGGCTTGCTGCTCCTTGCTTCGTCATAAGTGTTTGTTCATTCACTTTTAAATGAACGAACCCATTCACAAACAGCTCCTTGACTCATCATAGTTGGTCATACACAGCACAAAGTTCCCTATAAATAACTGCTTAGCGTAGTTTTCTATTGCAGCACACATTTTGAAACGCTACAAAAGTGGAACTAGTGATCAGACAACCTTCAGTCTATCATGCAGACTGATCTACCATGCACGTGTGTACAAAGATGGTAATGCTGCCCTCACTATTTCACGCAAAGTAACCAATCGGAAGTTACTTTCTGAACGCGCCTCGTATATAAATATGAATTTTTGACGACCATCTCCTTCTAGGCCGCATCGAATTTATGATTGATACATGGAGCATGGCTTAACTTAAGCTTTTGTCACATTATCGTCATGTAGAGTGGAAAGGTTGGCGATGGGAAGGGACATGTAAAAATAATCAAAAACGATCGAAATTACTGTCTAATCCAGTTTTCGGGCCGCTGAGATGAATAGTGACAATCTTGATTATGTTCAAGTCTATATTTATCGGTGTCGGCATGGGGATTGGGAGGAAGGTGTGACATGAAAAAAAAGGAAAACAACGGAAATTAGTATCTAGTCCATAGTGCTCAGAGTCGTTGAGAGGAATAGTGATACTCCCCATGCCATTTAAATCCAAATTCATTCCCCATCGGCGTGAGGGAGGGGTGACATTACGGATTTTTATAATTACAATTTCGTTGAAATGCGTATACTAAGGTGAAAATTGGTTCAAATACTCTTCATAAACATATTCTCTCAGTGTGAAAAACGAGTATTTGAGCTAGTCTTTTAAAGAAGGTATTTCTATATATCAGTAATGGCCAATTTATAATGCGCCGCGGGCAAGGACAAAAAGAAGCATACTTGGAGAAAAATAAAAATAATTATGTAAATGAAAATGAACATACCACGATGGTAATTTAAGAACAATTATCCATATTCTGTTCTGTGGAACTTTCTTCTGTTCTACATATCCTGTTTCTTTCTTCATGCATCTAAGCTAATTAGAACCTATGCTATGTAACTATATGAAATTTGAACTTTCCTAAAAAATCGGACCAGCATCAATGGCCTTGGCTTGCAGAATAGCATTAACAACCCAAAAGGTTAAAGAAAATATTTTGACAGTTAAAAGACAAGTCTCAATAGCATCTGAAGTCAGAATTTCGTCGTAATAGTTTTTAGGTAACTTACATGTGTTTTAAAGAAAGACAGGTTTCGAGCTTTTTTCCCCATCTCTTTCTTTCATTTTCTTTTTACACTCTTTGAATCAGAGAAACATACTTGAAAAGGTTTTAAGTTTTCTAAATATCACGTATAATCTATATATTAAAATGCTACGTTTATATGTTTATGGCCAATCCTGTCGACAGTGAGTTCTCAGAAACTATAGGCTCTAGAAAGATGCTGGTGTCACTGATCGATTGCAAATTTTGTGTAGATTGTTCAGTTCTAATCGAATATTTAAAAACTGGCGTTATTTCTGTATTATATTTCTTATGGGTACACTGGAAGTATTGAAATTTTAAAAGAGTAAAGCATAACTAGCTGAACCTGCGCTGTCTACTCAGCACATCGTTCTATTATGACCATGAATCTCCTTCCCATTGTGCATGTCTCCTTACTCACACAAATAAAGGATAGGGAACTCACAAAGGAAGTGAATTGCTATGTATAGATGTTGGAGTGAGTTTATAGCAAATTTGTAGAAGTAACACGATATCAACTGAAAATATCTTCTTCTAATAAATCCATATCCGTCCGAGTACGCCTCATTGCGTCTCTTGAGGCCTTTGAAGTTGCCAGCATGCAATAGGTTTTGCCATTCAGATTTAGGTAAAGCGCCTGCAATGTCCGTCACCCGCCATACGTAACTTATCTACTGGTTGCCTAACTATAGTTTCGGCCTGCAACAATGTTAATCTTATGAGCTCAAAACGGCCGCTGAAATGTTGAATAGAACAATAACGACACGGTTTTTTAAAATTTGAATGAGAACTGGACAATCTACACAAAATTTTGAATCTACTGGCGAAACCGGCACGTTTCTAGCACGTGTGGTTTTCGAGATCTCATTGTCGAAATAATTGGGGATAAACATATAAACCTAGCATACTTTTCAACTCCACGCATTTGTATACCGGGTTAGTATATCTCTCCGGTGGTTGTTTCATGGCCAAAATGATAATGAAAAACGATAAATAACCATTTCTCCAATCTAAGGTGAATCGTTATTGTTTGGAATATTTTGACTGTATGTATAAGATATTTGCTTATTACGTACTGCATGCAAGAAGAAAGAAAATACTGATGCACCCTATAACCAGCCTAAACGAAGTTTACGTTCATTGTAAACTGCGTAATCACTGGGCCAACTTTTGGAGAATTCTATTCTATTAGTCAGGCGAAAACGCACTTACTCTTACCTTAAAGGTCGGAGGTCCAAGGACTGTTTGCAAAATAAAATGAAGTAAAACATAATTTATTTAGTTGTCTGAGGAGTTCACAACCCTGAGATATGAAAAAAGAATTCGCTTTGTAGACTGCGCAGGTTCAGCTAGTATTTCATTAATTTTACAAGACTGATATAATACTAATAGGCTTTTCTTTCTCCTGTGAAGTTTGTAACTTTTCAGACACGTTGTATTAGTATGAAGGTTTCGGTATGTGTGCATTAAGTGCCGGTATCGAGGAGCTGTCATCAACCCATCTCTTTCTATTTATGTATACTAGAAACTGACATGTTTGAGTTTGCTAATTAGCTTTGAGAAAGAAGAGAGACTGAACCGACTCCTATGAGAAGCCCTATATTATTTGATCATGCTTCTAAACCTCTTGGCTATAAATCATTTATCTGTTGGTTTTCATCAAGACTCATTAAACTCTTGTATACAACATGTAAAATGTGTAGCACTACTAATTGTAAAACCCTTTTGCGTAGTTCTTGTGTAGTGTCTATATTTTTTCTCCTTGTTGGCTAAGCAAAGACGGTTTTCTGGCTTGTGTGAGTATTGTTAAAATGTATTGGTTTTATATCGATTGTAAATCTTGCTTTCTAATGTAGTTTGATTGATGCACATTTTACCTTTTACAAGCTGGTCGAGATTGAGTATGTCCCTGTTTCCGTAAGTAGGCATGAGTTGCTAGTAGTCCTGTCACTTATTTTTTAAACATATGTCTAATGCTTGTGAAAGTTTTAAATCTATACCACGAAAATTAACAGTAGATAGTGCTTTTTATTGCACTGAAAATATAAGGAAAATGTGCATTGAATTTCGCAATAGTTTTACCTTCGTATTTTGTAAATATTATTTTACTTATTTATTTATTTCAGTATTATGTAGTTTTGTAGTAGTAGTTTCCCAGTGTCAGATCTTTTGTAAAGAAAGGAAAGTTTGTTGATAAGGGCATGATGGCCCATCTTAACCTTCATTTTTGCCACAAATGAATGTAAGTTCGTTCCCAGGCCATAGGAGATAGTGGTATCGATTATATCTGGATATTCTTTACTTTGTCATTCCACCAAATCTTCCACCATTTATTCAATTGCATAATAACCTATCCTCTTCAGTCAGCATGGAATGTTAAAGGTAATTATTTAATTTCAGAAATGAAATGGAATCTTTTGTTTAGGAACCTAACGTACTAAAAATAATCACCATTTTTCTTTTGCTTGTTTTTCATAACTGAAAGGAGTTAATGAAATACACGTACCACGATCATACATAATGTTATTCTGCAACAGAAAATATGAACCTGAAGAATTTTCACTTTTGCCATCCATAGAAATTACAGTGTTGCCAGAATAACATTTCCCCAAAAATCTAAGTTAAGGCAGAGACTAGAAGAACAAACTCAACTGCATTTGATTACCTATCATGTTGTTTAGGTATACTGTGAACTACTTTTTAAATAACATTATTGTTTAATAACTCTATGTTAAAACTATTTTGTTTATTACAAACTAAATACAACTATTATTTAAAAACTAGTTTACAAGATTCCAGGACAACATGATACATAATCAAATGCAGTTGAGTTTGTTCCTCTGGTCGTTGCCTTAACTTAGATTTTTGGAGGAAATGTTATTCTGGCAACACTGTAATTTCTATGGATAGCAACACTGAAAATTCTTCACGTTCATATTTTCTGTTGTAGAGTAACATTATTTGTGATTGTGGTAAGTTGCATTTCATTATCTCCGTTCACTTACGAAATATAAGAAAAAAAAAAAAGGTAAATTTTGTATTATTTTTAGTATGTCAGGTTCTTAACGTACTTACACATCCAAAGCTAAAAGGGAAGTTCCTAACATGCAAATGCCTGATGATTAATGATTGAAACGATCAAGTGGCGAAAATATACCTACACGGTGTTCATAATAGAATCTGCATAGCCTGATTCTGTTATGAGTTCTCTTGCTATAGACTGATTTAATTTGATTGTCTACATTACTTTCTGTTCACTTCGCGACACGATAACCTCTAAAATGAGAAAGAGAGAGAATATTTACAGTCTTTTCGAATTGGTTGGTTTGGAATTTAATCTCCCCTTCAGCACTGAGGCTAGACAAGACGCTATCTTGCAGTTTAACGTCGGATCCAAACCACATGAGCTCGCATCGGGTATCACGCGTTTCATATGCTAGCCATATCCAAGAGAAAGCTTTTATTTTCGGCTAAGTCCGGTTATTTTGTTCCCTGTGATTGCTATGAGATAAATTGTATTTTCAATGAAAATTATATTACTAATAAAATAATTATTATTCTATACTTCCATTATTATTCGTATCAGATGAATAAGTATATTTAGAAAAGATCTGTACAGTTGCACATGCCAATTTTGATTTCCCCCAATCTTGTTCTTTGTTGTGGTTTGTTTTTCACAAAATTTTGTTCCTTTTAGGATAAAATTATCATGTGTGCCATTGCAGCGTGCTTATTGTTTGACACGGTTCAGAAAGTACAGTAATAAGGAGAATTGTCCTAACTTGTATATACAGACAGTGGCGTAAAGGAAAGCCTAAAGGGACTTATCTCCTTCGTATAAGCTTTCTAGGCTGCAGTGTGTATATATATAGTGTCCTAATAATAAAATATGTACACATAATTTCGAACTTAGAGAACTCACAGTTTGTCGAAATTTTATAATCCAGCATAAGAAAACAAATACAGAATTTCGTAAGTTGTCACAGTATTCGGAAGTACTAATCACCTTAATCCAGATACAAATCATGGATGCCAAGTACGGGTCAATGTAATTTATATATGCCGTTTTTGTGATATAAATTTTATATATTTGATGTGTTCTAATAATAATAATAATAATAATAATAATAATAATAATAATAATAATAATAATAATAATAAAAACAAGAACTTAAGATCTAAGATTGCTAAAGGATTGTAGAAGAATCCATCTGTTTGAAAGATTTTTAAATCTTCATATCTTAGAGGTTGGAAGAGCGTCTTGCTAGATCTAAAACGTCTTTCTCAGTACTTCTTTCAGATATGGCATGACAAAAGATTTTAGTTTATTGTAATTTAACTTTCTGTTGAAGGCCATATTAAACGGGATTTATTTATTCAAGTGGGACCCAAAGCACCAGTCGGGCTTACAGCTTGATTTATCAATTAGAGATGACAGTTCTAGTGTTTACAAATTAATTATATTATTGTTCTAATATTCTGATTTCATCATACTGTAGGATGTGTGGGACAAAGAGTATAAATTTTTCTGAAATTAGTCCCTGCTCTAAACACGATCTTCTGCTTTTGCGGAAGATATGCACCTAATTTTATGTAAGAGTGTATTTAACTCGAATTCCACTTTTAAGTTGTAGATATCTGTCTCATGTAGCGTCGATTTTGACAAGGAACTTTAAACTTTGTTAGTATTATTGATATATTAACAATACTATTATATTATTGTTGATTTATCTTTTAATTTGGAAAACAAATTGGAACTACTTCTCCAGTATTTATGTTTAATTCCTTTTTAAAGAAAATCAGATCCAAGAAGTTATTATTTCTTCATTTTATGTAAGCAAGAAATATACATTTTAGATCTTAGTCATTTAATAGCTAAAACCATTTCTCTTAACATTGCAAAGTAAAACAGGGAAATTTAATTTCACTCCACCATTTGTTAGAATTTACTTGATGACTATAAAATGAAACAGTCAGCGCTAATAAAATATTGCTCTTTTCCATAATATCAGATCTTACAAAGGCCAAGATGTCATAAGATGTTCAGAAAACGTGTTTTAACATATTTATTCCAATAGATTACAAAAATAATAATAATATTCTGCAGCGACGATACTCCATATTGCAAAGTATAGTAGAACAGTTTATGCACTTTCGAAATATTATAAAAAATTAACTTATGTACCTAAGCAATTGTGTAAAATTGTGGTTGTTTCATTTTTTCTTGTTTTGATGTTAGATCATTGCGTAAGATTAGAATTTATATATATAGAATTTATATATATTACACAAGTAAAAGCTATATTATTATATTGGGTATGAATTTTCTCTGGTATAATGAAATTTGGTTAATTTTTTTCTGCAGGAATTGACAATAGTGAAAGCAGAAGGTGAGAAGCTAGGTATGCATATCAAAGGAGGTCTCAGGGGCCATCGGGGGAATCCCCTCGACCGAGGAGACGAGGGAGTGTTCATTTCCAAAATCAATTCAGGAGGAGCAGCCAAGAGGGATGGTAGACTCAAGGTACAATAGTTTACAAACCTCTACGTAATGAATTCACACATGGTTATGGAAAGTAATAGTTAGTATTCTTATGTCTATTAACACTATAAGTTTGCTGGTAGTTCTGAAACGTTTCGCACGATGGCACATAGGTACGAATAAGGTTTTAAGGGTTCCTAGCTGCTGAAATCTCGCCATTCATTGTCCAATTCCTCTGAGTTGAGAAACATGTCGGACGCAAAGTCTGTGGGAGAGTGTTCATACTCCAAGATACATTTCATATTCCAAGATAAACTGTGCTTGTTGATGTCATAGTATCTTCATTGGTTAATTGTATTTATTGATTCTGAAGACTAAGACGTATGGTGTTGCAAGTAGTTTTACCTGTTAATCAGGTCGATGTCGTTTTGGTATTAGTCACGGTGATGTTTATGTGGAAGGGACGCGCCTAGTTATTATATTGTCGAGCATGCAGCGGACTATCGTTGTGATCAATTTGATGTGAAGTTCCTTAGTTAAAATGAATCACGTCTGTGACTCAAAGGTAAACGCTCACCTAGGATGACAATGGTAGTTGAAGTACTTCGTTTGTTCCTAGCATCTGTACCAATCCTCGAATTAACAATACACCACTGACATACGGGGAACCGCAACTAGGGGATCTGGAGAGCATGATAGCGACATCCTGAACCAAAAATTAACTTCTAATCTACAGGTCATCGTCGTCTTTGGTCTGGTTGACTGGCTGGACTGCGATGGAGAGGCGTGACTGTTTCAAGTGCAAAGATCCACGAGAGTTCCACAAAATGCGTAGCATTACCTTCATGTCAGAGATTCTCGTTGCAGGACTGGAGCAGCCTCTGGTTCTGGTTGCAGCCATTGATTTTTGTGGTTTGGAGTTATCATGTAGATCCACTTCTCATAACGAGTTACGATTCGTCTCTAGAAACCTAGATCGTGAGAATTTTCCGGAAGTGTTCAACAGATGTCTATGTGCTGCTTGCCGTGTTAATCCGCGAAGGCCCCGAGGAACTGATCTCAGTCGCCTATTAACAAATCCCAGCTGATGAAGATGCACTGCGGTGCCAATTGCCGTTTCGATATCTTTGGTTTCCTTATTATGGAATCCTCAAGAGCTTCAGCAATAAGTACAGGTTGACGTCGTCTTTGTGTCTTTTCATGTAAACAGGCTAGTTTTTGTGCAGTCCTATCTTTTAGACCTTTTGAACCATCGTTGTGTTGAGCGCATTTCCACTTAACACCGTCTCCTGCACAGCCCATATCACACGGGCGGCTGCTAAGGTGATGTACCAGTTTTTACGTTAACGTCTGCCAATTTCATTCTTAAAAACAATTCAAACAACGTCACAGCATTCCTCTTTACCTTGTTTTTGTGCTTCACCACACATGAGTGTGTGGGTCGGAAAAAGAAAGTTGTTTATTTCGACTAAACAGACCCATATCCACGGGAGGTCTAGGGTGGCCGGGCCCACCTAAATTTTTACTGCCCCCCCCCCCCAAAATTTTCACGATAGGCTTGAAAATGATCTCTAATAATGTGATGAACTATAATATGGTTAAATCGGGCCCCCCTAACTTCTACTCCCTTCCCGCACATTTTGGGGTTGCCTGCCGGCCTGCGACTAAACCAGATAAATTTTGCGTTTCACGTCTGCTGTGATCTTTCAAGAAGAGCTGAAGCAGTAACAAATGCTACGTCGTGGGGAAAAAAGAAAAGCTCGTGTGACAATATGCCGAAATGACAAGTTGTAAAGGGAGGAATAAATTACATAGATTCTATTTCTAATTCAGTGATTTCGTATAAAGTAGTACTTTAATTTAAAATTAATAATATTTGTGTCATTAAATTACGATAGGTCTACTGTGAATTACTGTTTGCTATTATAACTAAATCTGCAGTTAACACACTGTAATGTTTATTACTATAGATTTAGATTGATAATTAGTGAATAACATACATACACTTTTTTTCATTAACTGATTGGAATTGATCACGTATAGGAAAAAAGTTAATGTAAAGTTAAATTAGGTAAAAATTTGTTTCTAGCGCATATTGCTAAATTTATTTCTGAACTCAAATGTAAAACGAGTTCAAAAAAATCTTATAGCTTGCATGTTGATTATAAAAACAGAATTTAGGAAGAGACATAGTTTTTACTGTTATCACTTATATAAAACCATAGGTACACTGTAAAAAATGAGGTGTTGAAATAACACAAAATGACTACCACTTTAGCGTGTTACTTGTGTGTCAATTCAGCACAAAGACATCGCCTTTCGAGCATATCAAAAATAACTAGTTACTACCTGGGTGAATTTGCATTGGTATTTATCGTTTAATATGAGCAAAGCTTTACAAAATATCTTTAGCACTTCTGCAAAGCAATGAATAATGTTCTATGTTTTCAGTAATCGGTCACAATAATATTGTTGCAAACACCTGTGAATCGTCTGACAACAGTAACACAGGCAACAATTCTGCCATCTTATGTTCATATGTGCTAAGACACAAGAATAACAGATAAAGAGAACAGATGGAAGCACAGCTATCTGTGTAACTGTTGTCAGATGATTCACAGGTTTACAACAATATTATTGTGACCGATTACTGAAAACATAGAACATTATTCATTATTTGGCAGAAGTGCCAAATATATTTTGTAAAGCTTTGCTCATATTAAACGATAAATACCAATGCAAATTCACCCAGGTAGTAACTAGTTATTTTTGATATGCTCGAAAGGCGATGTCTTTGTGCTGAATTGACACACAAGTAACACGCTAAAGTGGTAGTCATTTTATGTTATTTCAACACCTCATTTTTTTTTTACAGTGTATTATGCCATTATTGGCAAGTCACTTGTCGCAGCTGAGAAGCTTCCATGCTTCCACGGTTTTCCGCTAACCTCCTCGTCTTCACGTACAATTTTTCTGTTTTGATATCACCCATTAATTGCAGTCTCCTTCACCCCTTCCCTCTCTTTCCTGCCACCATACCCTCTAGCACGTCCCTCATGATACAGTTCGTTCTTAGCCAATATCCCAACCACTTTCCCTTTCTCCTGTTAATAATATCTAAAATTATTATTTTCTAACCCACCATTTCTGACACCCTCGACCGCGTTTTCCGTTCGACCCAGCAAATTCTTTTTGTTCTTTGCCACATCCACATTTCGAAAGCTTCCAATCGCTTTTCATCATTTTTGCGTAATGTCCATGTTTCTGACCCATGCAGTAGAATACTCCACAAGAAGCATTTTGTGAATCTTTCTCTCAACTCTTTATTCAAAGTCCACAAAATAGTCTTTTCTTTCTCCTAAAGGCTTCTCTTGCCATTCATTATCCTTGCTTTTATTTCAACTTCACACTTCATATCTTCACTAATAATACTACCCAGGTATCGAAAACTAGACACTTGTTCTATTTTCTCCCTTTCTACTTCTATATTTGACACCGACCGCTTCGTTCCAATCAGCATGGCTTTTGTTCAGGCTACAGTAGGCCTGTATATATTGTAGACAAAAATTACCACGAAATATAATTACTCACACGGCACTCATTAATTTGATGTTATTAGATTTCGAGGTAAAAGCAGAGTTCGCTAAGTTCTTTTTACTTTTACGTAGATTCTAAGGAAATCTAGAACATTAGCGTTGTAGTGACTGAATCATTTTGTTTTGTAGGTTGGAATGAGGTTATTGGAAGTGAATGGTACGTCGTTGTTAGGAGTCTCACATCAAGAGGCAGTTAATGTTCTTAGAAACTCAGGAAATGAAATTAAACTTGTCGTATGTAAAGGTATGTATTTCTTTTCTTTTCTTTTTTTTTTTTTTTTTTTTTTTTTTTTACACACACGTAAGTAATTCTTATGTACGTATATAGTCAAGTTTAGAAATGAATTATCTCATATTAATGTTCTTTTCTCAATACTTTTCTAACTGAACCAATTTATGTAGCGTTTTTTTGTTTCCTAGAAAAAGTGACGTAATTAAAAAAGTAGTAATAGGTCAGATATTGAAAAAAAATAAATGAAATCTTTCAGTTGAACGTCCCACGAATATGCCCTTTAAGCTAAGGGAGACGTGAAAAAAATAAATGAAATCTTTCAGTTGAACGTCCCACGAATATGCCCTTTAGGCTAAGGGAGACGTGAAAAAAATAAATGAAATCTTTCAGTTGAACGTCCCACGAATATGCCCTTTAGGCTAAGGGAGACGTGAAAAAATAAATGAAATCTTCCAGTTGAACGTCCCACGAATATGCCCTTTAAGCTAAGGGAGACGTGAAAAAAATAAATGAAATCTTTCAGTTGAACGTCCCACGAATATGCCCTTTAGGCTAAGGGAGACGTGAAAAAAATAAATGAAATCTTTCAGTTGAATGTCCCACGAATATGCCCTTTAAGCTAAGGGAGACGTGAAAAAAATAAATGAAATCTTTCAGTTGAACGTCCCACGAATATGCCCTTTAGGCTAAGGGAGACGTGAAAAAAATAAATGAAATCTTTCAGTTGAACGTCCCACGAATATGCCCTTTAGGCTAAGGGAGACGTGAAAAAAATAAATGAAATCTTTCAGTTGAACGTCCCACGAATATGTCCTTTAGGCTAAGGGAGACGTGAAAAAAATAAATGAAATCTTTCAGTTGAACGTCCCACGAATATGTCCTTTAGGCTAAGGGAGACGTGAAAAAAATAAATGAAATCTTTCAGTTGAACGTCCCACGAATATGCCCTTTAGGCTAAGGGAGACGTGAAAAAAATAAATGAAATCTTTCAGTTGAACGTCCCACGATATGCCCTTTAGGCTAAGGGAGATGTGAAAAAAATAAATGAAATCTTTCAGTTGAACGTCCCACGAATATGTCCTTTAGGCTAAAGGAGATGTGAAAAAAATAAATGAAATCTTTCAGTTGAACGTCCCACGAATATGCCCTTTAGGCTAAGGGAGATGTGAAAAAAATAAATGAAATCTTTCAGTTGAACGTCCCACGATATGCCCTTTAGGCTAAGGGAGATGTGAAAAAAATAAATGAAATCTTTCAGTTGAACGTCCCACGAATATGTCCTTTAGGCTAAGGGAGACGTGAAAAAAATAAATGAAATCTTTCAGTTGAACGTCCCACGAATATGCCCTTTAGGCTAAGGGAGACGTGAAAAAAATAAATGAAATCTTTCAGTTGAACGTCCCACGAATATGTCCTTTAGGCTAAAGGAGATGTGAAAAAAATAAATGAAATCTTTCAGTTGAACGTCCCACGAATATGTCCTTTAGTCTAAAGGAGATGTGAAAAAAATAAATGAAATCTTTCAGTTGAACGTCCCACGAATATGCCCTTTAGGCTAAGGGAGACGGATGATTAGGCGAGTGAATTATATTGGAAGAATCGGTGGAATGAGAATGCGCGAGGAAACGAGTATCCAGAGAAAACCCACGAACATGATGTTGACCACCATAAACTTATTTGGACATGGATGATACCAGGGGCCTCACGCACCAGAAGTGAGCTCTCTACCACACTGCTTTCCCCGCGGCAATTATTGACAAACGTTTTTTTAATTTGCTTCTGCAAAAAATATTGGAGTGGTTCAATAATATTCAGTTCTTTTAACTGTACAGATTGTGACAAATATTCAATCCTTCATGTTCATCAAATCACTGTCAGAAATTTTGGTATATTTATTTTCCTTTTCTCGAGGTATGTTGAGTGGAAGCAGTTTTCGGAGTGGTACATCGTCATTAATAGTGCTAGTTCCTTCACATCAATCAGTAGTCCTATAAGATAAATCCTGCCCAGATGTCGCCGTTCTTTACCGTAAATTCCACATTCGGGGCTCTATATAGTCTTCTTTGGAGCTTTTATCAAACGTATATTTAATCGGGTATGGGAGAAGTCATACAAATTATCCCACACTTTAACGTTGTCCACGCTGTATGGTTTGCGGCGAAATTGATATTTTCTTGACAGTAGCCACCAAACGTTTTACTGCAATGATAGGACCGATAAACCTAAGTTTACCGTAACACTACAATTCTCTGAAGCTCACGATTGGTTATTTTTTGTGAAATTAGTGACTAAAGGTGCGTATTCACTTTCTTTCTCTTTCTTTCTTTTAAGAATCAAACATAGTCTTCCGGCAAATTTCTTTTCCAAAATTATTATCTTCTTCTTCTTTTCTTCTTCTTTCTCTTCTTCGTATTATTATTATTATTATTATTATTATTATTATTATTATTATTATTATTATTATTATTATTATTATTATTATTATTATTATTATTATTATTATTATTATTAAGCGTAAATGGAACCATGGACATACAACTGTGCTATTATTGGACTTATCTATCTTCCATTTCGGTTCACGGAGCCGCAGTGGCTCAGTAGTAGAGCGTTCACCTTTGGTGCATGGGGTCCCGGGTTCAAACCCTGCTCCCGCCAAGTGAACTTTGTAGTGGACAAACACCATGTGCGTGGCTTTCCTCGGGGTTCTCCCGTTTTCTTCATTCCACCATTTCATTTGTCATCATCACCGTCTCCTTTAGCCTGGCCGGCATAACCGTGGGACGTAAAACACAAAACTTTCATTTCATTTTATTTGTTTAGGTTCATACATAACATGAGCGAAAATGAGCCAGCAAATGAGGCTTATATCTGTTAAAACATGTAGTGCTCTGTTCGAGGTGGTTTCTGTTTCAACAGCCAATGATGTTTCAGAGGATATCAGTATATTAGCGTTGTAATATTAAAAAGTATGGAAAAACCAAAGCCAATAACAAAATATGGAGTTGTGAATATTTAGTGCTTAAATTGAAAGTTGTGTAAAGTGGCTGACCAAGTCTTCAGGATATTAAGTGTAAGTAGTTTTCAGAGTTTTACGGCTGTCGTTGGCAGTGATATCACCCCCCTTCGTATCAATAAATCGTCGTAGAAATGACATAATTTGAACTTCAGATATTATTTATCCAACTTCTTGTTTAATTATAACACAACATTGTATTAATGTGGGAGTAACGTCTTTAGAGCTTTTCCGTACGTACACTCGGTGAGATATGTGAAAGTGTAATAAGGATCTCATGATTGTACAGTGGAACTTCTCCTAACCGACGCTTCTAAAAAGCGGACTCTTCTAAATAACGGTCATTTTTCAATTCCCGGGCAGAATGGACAGCCAAGAATAAAACCCTCCTATTTTCTGGAATTTTAAACAATAGCGGCCAGGATTTCTAACTTTATCTCGCAGCCCTTTGTCTTACGTGGCTGGACGAGACTAGTAAGACATTACAGCAGCTACAGGGAGATTTTTTAACTGTATTTCAAAAGCTGGAATAGTCAAAGTTAGAAACTGAGATTTAGGATTAGGGTATACAGGAATTGAATACTTATTACAGAGCTTCATTACAGAGATATTAACTTGCACATCGACCAAATTCCTCCAGTATAAGGCACTTTGACTGCCGATTCCAAGAAACCACACCCGAGCGGAAGTAATTAAATTTCTATTGAACGTAATACTCATTAAGCATTATGGTTATGATCGCAAGCATATGTAGTTGTAAATAATATAGGTGAATATCAGAGCCAAATTCTTGACTTCTAACGACACCCGATCCCAAGATATAGACACCTTCATTGGGTCGCATAAGTAACTAATACACAAAAGGGCGAGCCGGTGGTACCCTATCGCCGCATCGGCAGTTAGCATCAGAATATAATGATACTCTAAAGAATCCAGTTCTTCAGTGAATGCACTGATTCAAATAGTTCAAATATGTATTCAATTCTAACGTAATTATAATATAAAACTTTAAAATTAAGTGTATTTAAAACTAAAACTAATTCAGTGCTGTAACTTTTTTTTTTTTTTTTTAATTTCAACTCACCAAAGTACAAATACGAAGTGTTGTTGATCTGTGCTAAATGCAGTAATAGGAATAATTGCAAAATCTGATAATATTTCGCTTGCTGACAGTCGATATCAATCAGTACCATGTAGCGCAACCCTACTCTGCACGACGTTGCTGCTATTCCGTAGCTAGTTAGTATATACCGGTAGATGTGTAGATTAGCAAGAATGGTCTACCACTTGTAGGTCCTAAGTGTTACGTGCTTCCACGCAAGTTCATGGGGAGACTACAGATGCTTAGTCTGTTCTACAAAAGATAGGAAAATAACGTCAATAATATGTTTATAAAGTTTATTTATTGATTTCATGTAATGCAACGTATTGTTTTCCAGGCTATGACAAGGCTGAAGTGGATCGATTATTAGCCGAAGGAAAACTGAGTAAAGACACGAAGTCTGTGAGCCATAGTGTTTCCAGTTTGGACAGGGATGATGATGATGCGGTTACTATAAAGCAGGTAAGGGGAAATCGATGAAGATAGAATGTAAAATATACATCTTTTGGTGTAAGTTCTTGATTTAGAAAATGTTGGGACATTTTGTTTGCCCTTAGGGCCCCTCTAACATGAGGTCCTGGAGAATTCTAAATTGCAAGGTATGCCTTTATATATGGTGTATCTGTAACTTCGTTCAATGGCCATATCCACAAGGTTTTTGAAGATACGGTTACCAAACGATATTCTGGACAACAAAAGAGGAATGGGTGCAACCCATTGCATTGGCAGCGGGAACAGTATCCTCAGAGTTATCACTGTAAGGGAATATAACCTACCTTCGATATTTCATATAGTAATATAGTGGAAGTAACAAATCGTTTGAAACGTCCCAACTTGTTAGAGAACGTTCGGCAAACAAAATATGTCTATGGACGTCCAAGGATAAGATATCCGGGGCTAAGGTAAGTGCAATAATAGCGAGTCAGGACCACGGTCCTGTATTAGATAGGTCGAAACCATCATAAAATACTTGGGAACTGGTAGTACTAGTAATATCAGTAGTTATGCTTTGAGAATGCCTGCTACCAGTTTCAACTACGTTCTAATAATCGTGTAACAACGACGTTGACAACTGGAAAAGCAACTAGTACATTACTAACATCCATAACAAGAAATGAATGTAGTAACGATCATACACATAATTCTTCAGACTGTACTATTACGGCAACCAAGGTGGTGGTTGTAAATGCAAAACCAATGGTTAGATAGGTTATTAATAGCCCATGTGATGCACATATCAATTAGTAATAGACATTGAGAACCCAGCCTCCGCCAAGTGAACTTTGTGGTGGACAAACACCGTGTGCGTGGGTTTTCTCGGGGTTCTCCCGTTTCCTCCCACTTTCTTCATTCCACCATTTCATTCATTTCCCATAATCACCGTCTCCTTTAGCCTAACCGGCATAACCGTGGGACGTAAAACTCAAAAATTTCATTTCATTATTTTTAGACGAAAAGAATACATTAAATAAAACAATGATACACTGAGTAGACATATACGGAATGGAGTAAACCTAATATGCAATATGCACTAATTCTAGTAACATTTTTGATACATTATGAGTTGTGATACACAAATCATTCATTTAGACGACATGAACAGTGGATACGATCATGGAGACAGAATTGTACAACACTAAGCTCACAGATGTTCGAAATGACCACCGTTAGTTGCTAAGTAGGGAGCAATTCTTGTAGAAAAATGTGTGATGTACGAGTTCCAGTTCTCCTCAAATAGCTTGGAACGCTTTCGTCTCATATCTGTCGCCAACGCTCTCGCCTTCGGTGCGAGCGGTCCCGGGTTCGATTCCCGGTGGGGGCACTCGGTCGAAAAAGTGCAAAACGCTTTTTCAGGCCAGTCACCCTGAATGAGCTTTTCCTGGGTTTTCCTCATTCACACCAGGCAAATGCCGGGGTGATACCTAACTAATAGATCCCAGGCCGCTTCCTTCCTTCCCTTTCCCCGGATAGTGTGGTCGCCAAGGGACGTTATCTCATACCCGATGGACTAAATGACCATAGATGCCGAAAGCCCAGAAATCTAAATCCTAAATCCTAAACGTCTCATATCTGGTATGTTTAGTGGCCTTTCCTGATAAACTGTCTTTTATACGCTTCCAGAAAAAACAGTCCATACATGTCAGGTCAGAAAACAGCAGTGGAAATGTTAGAGCTGAACCCCACCCAATTCACCGGCCAGGAAATTGTCAGCTGACACGGACAGTGCACAGGACCCACCTAATTGTATCCAAATATTTGTACGACAGGTAAATTGGAGGAAATGACTAAATCGCGCACTAGTTAATGCTCCAGCGAAAAACCAGGATCCAGTGATATATTGACCAACGATTCCAGCCTACATGTTCACACTCTACCAATATTAGTTAGTCGCTGCATGTAACCAGTGGAAATTGTCGGTAGACCAGTAATGCGCATTATGAAGATTAGCCTGCTCGTCTTCTGTAAACGTAGCCTGACCAGGCCTTTATACACAGAAACTAAAAAAATTCTGGCTGTTGCTGTACCTTGGCCTGTGGCCACTGAATTATAATCGATCGCAGTGCGTCATTGGTGCAATGCAGTGTGATATGGACATAAATGATGTTGATGAAGTACATGTAGAACGCCGCTTTGACTTACGCCACGGTCACGAGCGTGAATGTTCTGCAATCGTGGCAAAAATATCGATGATAATATTGTTATTACGTACAAGAACAGGAGTCCTAGTGCACCATATACATGATGAATGCTTCCAATACGGCTCAACCAATCAGCTAAACACTGAAATAGTGAGGCGAGAGAGGACGTATGTCAGGATAGTGTTCTGCGTATAACACCGCTGCCACACTGTAATTTTAATGACATTCACCCAGTATCATTAACATACTGAATGCATCCTCATTGATGTACAGCATTGTGTTCTTGAGTAGAGTTGTCATTTGGATGTGTACAGCATTATTTCGCATTATAAGCGAAACAACATCAGTTTCCCGTGCACCTAACACTTTCAAAGTAATGTATCACTGTAGACATCTGAAAGAAAAGTAACTTGTACGATTGGTTACGAAAACAAACAGTGTCCAGAGATATGTAGGTGTAGCATAGGACACGAACACACCAACTGTAGTGCTTAACTTCAGTATATTTTTGCAGAAAGCTACGCTGTCATTACACCTATCAAGAGGGAGACCACTGTTTCATATATAAGTGGCTCATAATTTGTACAATCTCAGCAATATCAACAAATACACCTGTTGTTTACAATACATGTAATACTGTAAGCTAACGGAATTCACAAAAAATCAGCTGCTCATAGGTGTCCTTCAAAATTTGTGCACGTGTTTCCCAATAGATGTCCAGAATACCGATTGTTAAGAATTGTTAGTAATTTGAAATAAAGCAATAATAAATATATATGTTATTTTGTTATATTGCAGCTTACTTCATAACCGTTTTGAATGTTGAAATTGTGACTTACACGTGTGTGTGTGTGTGTGTGTGTGTGTGTGTGTGTGTGTGTGTGTGTGTGTGTGTGTGTGTGTGTGTGTGTGTGTGTGTGTGTGTGTGTGTGTGTGTGTGTGTGTGTGTGTGTGTGTGTGTGTGTGTGTGTGTGTGTGTGTGTGTGTGTGTGTGTGTGTGTGTGTGTGTGTGTGTGTGTGTGTGTGTGCGCGCGCGCGCGCGCAAATTACCCATTCTGCCGTTCCTCAGATTTCCATAGATCAACTCCTATGGAAACAGGTTGCTCTCTTATGGCCTGTGCATTCGTATGGAAGCATACCACCTAATGAAAACACACCCTAAAGGAGGAACTTTCTTTCCCAGGGAATAATCGAATGGTTGGAACGCGTGGTCTCGAATGCGATTCCCGTTGGGGCACAGTATTTTATATGTTGAACTAGCAACGTGAATTGGTTCGTGTGGAGATCACGATTGGAAAATTATTTGGTTCCATTGAGTCCATAATGAGTTGTGAACTCTGACCACGTGTCATCTATTTGAACGAGCTCCAACCGATCACCCTTTCCTTTTCTCAGTTTTTAGTTATTAATTAAGTCTGTAGATTGTTTTATAGCCACGTTTCTACTTTATGTATTTTTTTCCCTAGGAACAAGAAATGAAGCAAGAACTCGCCGAATGGGAAAAGGAAGAACGTGAACAAAAGGAGAAAGCAGAACAACAGAAGATTATACCTGCGAATGAGGTTAATAAGGAGAAATCAACGCCAGAAAAGGTACGTGATGTATTATTAATTTTACAAATAAATAACTGAAAGTGTACAAATAAATAATTATACTAAATTGTTCGAGTCAAAAAAGGCGTAAGCATTTATCTCAGTAAAAAGGAAATGATACAAAACTAAAATATCTGGGTATTTATTGGAAGTGACCCCTCTAAAGTACGCTGATAGTCTGAAAGATGTCATGCAAAATCCTATCATCACTAATGCGTTGAGTAGCAGCTTTTAAATCATCAAAGTTAGCGTTGTATGTGGCTTCTTTCAGGATGTCAGCTTGTCATCGACAGTGATTGACACTATTTATAAACATACTAATATCAGTTTTGTAAGGTTGTGAAGTACAAATAAAATGTTACTATCAAAGTAGTAGGTTTCGCAAGGAAATTGGCCAGGGCGTATATTTAAAGAAACTATTCTAGTTTTGGCCTGGTAGAGCTTAGGGAGAGGGAGAGAGAGAGAGAGAGAGAGGAATAAAAAAGCTGAAAAGTACTTAGAATCCGGACTTCCAGTAGAAACAGAAACGCTAACTGTACATCAGTTTATCTTTTAAAACCTAAGTTTCTAGGACTTACTTTATGAACAGTAACGTAGCGTGAAGTTTCGAAATGGGTAGCCGAAAATCAGGTCCGTAGCTAGGGGGTGGCTAGGAAGGGGCCCAGACCCCTTGTGACTATTGTCAGTGAACTGAGTTTCTCTCACTTTTTTCAGCCCCTTTTCTCTCTGAGCTTCCAGTTAACCATGCTATTGTATGCCACCATTTACATTGGAAATGTCTTACTTGCTTTTTATGTTTTACTACAAGCAAGAGCGATGGTGTGGGTCGTTTATTCAACTTTTTTTCTCTAATGTGAGACGGGTGAAATATGTCTCGTTTTCAATGAGATCGTCCACTAAGTTTCACGGTAATGCCATAGTAGATCTATTTATGTCACTCCACTTCAAAGAAACAAATAAAAACATATATACCCCTATATTTAAGTATAAATTCCCCAGATCGTACACACAAATTTAATCGCTTCATTCACAACAACGCATATCACCGTGCTAATATAAGGCAGTAGTGCAGCAGCGCACAATCAAGTATATTATTATTATTATAATATATATATATATAACGGAAATATTTATTTTTAGATCGGAATATTACAAAAAGGAACTGTACCTCACCTATGGCCTCATTACATATCGCTCTTCACCTAGTTTATGGATCGCAACGAAACGCGAACAAAATACAACAAACAATTGAATCAGTGAGTAGAAAAAGGAGAATATTCCCCAACACGTTACTTTTGAAAAACGAAAAGTAAAACTGCTCACCGGAAATACCATTGCTTACGTAAAAATATCTGTATGAGAGATTTGTAGCGTATGTTAAGACCTTTCATTTCCTAAAATTCCAAAAACGTAATGAGATTGGATATTTAGTTATAGAGAAATTGTTATCGTGGAATGTTATCCTTTATTTTTGGAATGTTCTTCTTTTTCTACTAACCGATTCAATTATAACTGTTGTGCCAATTATTCCAAATTAAAATGAAAATGTTGCGTTGCAATAACTCAGATCAGTACAGAATAAGGTCCCTGTTGTATTAATACTATTATTTTATTTTTTATTTATTTATTTATTTATTTATTTATTTTTTTTTTTTGTCAGAACTTCCTATTGAATGAGAGCTGCTAAATTTTCCATAGTCTTTCTGTTTTATATTTTCTTACAAGACCGCGTCTGTCTTCCCGAACGCCCGAAAGGTTAGTCTTAGTTAGCTTCGTCAGCATTCGTCCACCTTCGTTGTATTGTGTTGAAGTTGCGTATTGCTTAAATAGTTTTCGTCTGATGAGAACGATGGGTGAGTGGTTGTCACTGCCCATTCTCGTGATTCCATGAAAAGGACTGAAAACTACGGAAAAAATACCCTTCAATGCGTTGTTTCAGGAGCTCTTATCTTATTATCAGGGGTAGACCAAGGCAAAATTTTCACCCGGGCAAAAGAAAAATTAAATGCATAAAAATACAAATAAATAAATACATGATATAGGTATATTTAGTACTTAAAATTATATATATGGTACCAATTACATTGTGTTTTTATTATTATTTATGTACCGATATGTATAAACAAAAATAATATCGAACAGCATTTATTGAATACTGCTAATGGTGACACGATTACTACTATATTGCAAATAGTTTTGTTAGTAAGATTATTCATGGCTTTGGATTAATTGTTTTAACAAAAGAGACACTGACCAAAGCTTAAAACTTTACTTTATTTTAAATTATAATTTGTAACTGTTTCGGATATCTAGCATATCCTTCTTCAGACACGATCGAAATTAATGAAAATACAGACATATATATAAATGTTGTTATATATATATAAATATATATAAATAAATTATAATAACAACATTTATATATATGTCTGTATTTTCATTAATTTCGATCGTGTCTGAAGAAGGATATGCTAGATATCCAAAACAGTTACAAATTATAATTTAAAATAAAGTAAAGTTTTAAGCTTTGGTCAGTGTCTCTTTTGTTAAAATAGTTTTGTTATATCAATAACATTAGGAGTTATTCTACCATATATATATCGAACTATATAACAATCTATTCTAACAACATGAAATACCAATAAATACATTTCACATATGTTGAACGTGTTTCATGCACAGCAATATAAACAACCCTTTTTATGTAGGTCCTAGTAGTTGAAGTCCATAGCATTCATAAAATGTATCTCATGAATTTGTACAAAAGTCGAACATTCTTACAAGACTAAAGCTTAATAACAGGTTTTATCAAATATTAATAGAAATCCTCTAACTTTCGTAAGTTTGATAAAAAAGTTAACCATATCAAAGTCAATTTAGGGAACCTTATGAGAAAGCGTCCATTCGACTGTTATCAGCGTCCATATATTCGATTCCACAAACACTATTGAAATGAATGATTTGGCAAGAACTGTACATAGCGAAATAATAACATCTCCTAGACACTACTATCAATAAAGGCCGACAGTTCGGCGCGGCAGTGTCGTTTCTAAGAAATCAAAAGTAAGTGTTGTATACACTGTTCTTCCTTCATTACCACTTTAAAAGAGTAACATATATAAAATCCAATAACATTCATTGTGTGAGAAAAGTTCATAAAGAACATGGTCCGCTTTAAACAATACCGAATCCCCCTCCACTCTTTCTTGTATATGCCATCTCTCCATTTGTCGATACAGCCTCCCTAGTAGTACGAAACTCTCTTCCTCCATTGTAGGATGGAAAAAGATAATGTAATTGATGCTACTTTACAAGAATATAAACCAAAAAAAGTCAATAGAAAATACGTTTTAAAATTTACGTTTTGAGGCTCGTGTTGGCGCCCCCTTAACTGTGGCGCCTCGGGCTGTTGCCTGGTTTCCTGGCCCTTGGTCCGCCCCTGATTATTACTTGTTTAATGTTTAAACAGCGCATTATAAAATAAATCAATTTTAATAAAAACCATTGTATTAGTATCTAAAACATTTAAGACTGATGTGTAAATATTTGGATAGGCATAGCCTTATAGCCTTAATGGATCTTACGTCCCTATGTATGAAGTGAGTAAACAAAATTGTTCAGTTTGTTCACGGACAGCTCATTGGATTTTATTTCGAAAGGTAATCGCGTTGGTTTTGTTCGCAGGTTTTGGATGTTGTACGAGCTGCCGAGTTGCTAGTCAACAAGCCTGCTAGCTCTACTGATGTCGTACCCAAATCTCCAGGTGGACCAAAGTCTGATGTTAAGACAACCACAATTGTGATGAGCAAGCATACGCTAGCACCTCAAACAAGTACAGTAAGTACACATAACCATTTCGTTTTCCCTTTATATATTTACCTAGCTGTTTATTGTTTAATATTGTTTAATATTTAGCCTCCCTAGCTTTGTTTTTTTCTTCTTTGATATAGTGGTTTATTTCTTATAGTGATTTATGTGACACTCCAAGTGTTCGATTTGCTGTTGTTCCATGGTCTCGGTGAGAAGTTGATGTGCGATTTTGTCGCCATTATTAATTTCAAAACACTTATCCAGGTAAAAATCAAGTATACTTTAAAAAGTTGAACAGCACAGTTTTATCTACGCAAGAAACTGGATGTAACCCCTGTAGCACAGATATGTTTTAAACTTTCGAAAATCTTGTACGTTTGTCATTAACTGTATTGGCACCAGTAAAATATCCACACTATCAACGTTTCAAGTAGATTTTAACTCAAAATCGTATCGTAATTAATTATTGTATTATGATAACCAGAGGATCAATATAATAAAATTTAAGGATCTGATTAATCTCAACCAAAAAATATTTTTTATTCTCTCAAATCTCATTTTTATTTCTCGATCTATAGACGACTTCATTGGCATATTACAGTTAACAAAATGTAGAAAGAATTTAAATAAAATACTAAATACAATGATTTTCCTGTTACTGGATTATCTGACTTTAGGACTTACCAAGTTTGATATTTTTTATACATGAAAATTGTAAAAGAAAATATACATTTCCATCTCAGACAGAGATATTAACAGAAACATTTTTTCGTGAAAAGCTGAAAACTAGTGTTACTTTTCGTAAAAAGAACTGATTTACATATAAGTAAATTAACCATATCGAGTGTTGTAAAAATTGCGCCCACGGACTACAGAGCGCGCTACTCTTCAGGTCAAAATAAAGCGGAAAGGCTATATAACGGTGTACCCTCCGGGACCTACTTCGGCGGACAGATCAAAAATTTCACTATGTGGCAACGTCGTACCATTAGAATTGCTCTACGAATCCATCAAGCAGTTTCGATTGTTACGCCAATAGGTGGTGCTAGTGTCAACGTCTGTCGATTTAATTTGCCATCTGGAAAGAATCAATGTAACTATTTGGTAGATCTTCTCTGTAGTTCTTTATCTGGGACGTTGCACATAGTGCAATTCGCGTCTCCAGACTAGAACCCGAAAGATATGCAATTATATATCTTTTTTTGCTTTATTTTGACTTGTAAAATAGTGTTCTGTAGTTCGTTGGCGCCATTTTTTGAACAGGAGTTTGGTTCACCAAAACATCTTTATGTGTTTACCTTGTCTGTCCGTCCAGCTGGGAGATAGAAGTCTGAAGAACTGTTCAATGGATAATGTAGAGGGTTGAGAAAGTTAAGAATTGAGTATATTGATGGAGATGATACTCAAACCGAAACTGGTAATCAACCATTTCCGATTTTAACGTTGATCACTATAGAACGAAAATGGTAATAAATAATGACAGGCTGTTTCCTGCATTCGGTTACATGTTCCAAAAATACATTTCATCTCTATCCTTAACTCTACTAAAACCGGAAGTGATAGAAATCCACTATAATTTCCGATTTTAACATTGATCATTATAGAGCAAAAACGGTAATAGATAGCGAGAAGCGGTTTTTCTGCAGTCAATTAAGCGTTCCAAAAGTATGTTCTATCTTCAAGTAATCTCTCAACTAAAACCGCCAGTGGTAACTGTTTCAATATTTCTTGAGAAAATATCACATCATACAAACCAAACTCCTTCACGTGGTATACACGAGACACATACTTGTTATGTAATATGCCATTGATGACATTTGTCGCTCTAATTTTTACTTTTATTTTTTTCCATTTTATGTCGCACGATCTACCCTTTAGTCTAAAAGAGCTTGTGATAAATCGTTATAATGTATAATGAAGGGATAACACAGAATACTCGTAACTTGAACGGAGTTTGAAACCGTGACAGACAGGTCTTGCAATCGCCAGCGTTATACTTACGTATTCAGTGATTTTTTTTTAGCTTGAACGAATGAACATTTCATGTTAATTGTAAGCAAAAAACTACCAACCAAGTAACGGAATTTAGTTGAAATAACGTTATCTAAACTTTCGTGAAATCGTTGAGAACACGTGTTGAAAACCTATGTTTGTGATGTGTGCTACAGGGAAAAACAAATATCTAAAAAAATGTTTAAAAAAAATTAAAAAGTTTCTGCTGTTGCTCTCACTGATTCCATGATGAATATTGTTCTTTTTCCTGTATTGTGGGCTGATATTTTTAAACCAAGATGATAACGCTTTATTTTATTTGATTTATATATTTTTCTATCGTGCTAAATTTAAGAATTTAAAACCTACTGCTCTGCATGATATATAAATGTTACCACCATTGACAAATGTTGCGAAATGCTGAATTTCGTACGCTGCCTGGTCCTTGATCAAGTGTAGAGCAATCCCTTTGTGTATCGGTGTGATTGGTGGCTCTTAAATATTTCTGTTTATCATTAGTAAATAATGCTTTACTAAAATATTAGCAAGTTTATTGTTGGACATTATGGTGTTCATTGGCAGTTTTCACATAATTCGTGTTCGCATCGTTTATTCTTCAATTATAATATATTCCAGTGTTTAGACCTATAATTAAGTTCACGTCTAATTTCAGTATATTTCCATTCGTCGATTGAAATTTTGGTGGAGAAAATCAATACAAGAATTATTCCGTACTATGACATTCACGTTACAAGGCTAATTTAATAAATCTTGGAAGCGTTAATGGGTTTTTCATAGATAATGGACATTTTTGTTCAGAGCTGGTCGGTAGGGCATCTATCTACCAATCGAAGGCCCGGATTTGATCTTCGATGGTGTGGAATTATCTTGTTCTTCCTTCATTTGAGGCTGCGTAGTATGCCTGGTCTGTGAGATGAATATGTGTGGGGGAGACGTCTGGAACGTGGTGATGATCACGTCACTTTCTCCAGATGCCAGTCTGGGAAGTGTGAATTACGTTCATACCGCCACTTGAGGAGCATATTGGTCTCTTCCTAATGGAGAAATATCTTTAGCTATAGACACTTTTCGATTTATATTATGTATCTCTAAAGAAGCCCTGACTAACTGAGTGACTGACTAAGTAATCACACCTAGGCCAAATTGTTTAAGCAGGTTGCGAAATCCTGGGAGGGGGGTGGGGTGGAATTTCCCCACTTTAGAATTTTGGAAGAAAATTTCCCACCAATAACTTACTGATGGTTGACTAAAGTAACATTGTCAGAAGTTTGCAGATTATTAATTCATGTTTCATGTGTAATCAACGAATACAATAGTGGTTAGCGGTATCTCTTTATCTTGCATAGTTTGTGGATATTCAAATTATGTGAGTGAAAACATTTTAGTGCGAAGATTTTTTTTCACTCCTTTCTTCTCCCCCCCCCCCCCTCCCTCTCGCTCTCTCTCTCTATCTTACTTACTTTTATGATTTCTTACCCTGCCACTTCGGATTTTTGGAAATTTACGACGTAGAAGATGAGTTGCAGTTACTATAATAAGATATTCATATCTTTCAAGTTTTTAAGGTTAGATACGTGAAATGTGCTTTTTGGACTTCTCATTTAAAATCATCAAACACATTTGAACGTTTCTTGATATTTGACCTAAAATAGAAGGGAAGAAAGAGGGATGGGGTACCTCACTAAGATACCTATTCTTGGAAATTTAAGAGAGATTTGCGAAGATTTAAACAAATCAAGTTTTTTATTTAGACCTTTCAGTTATATTTATTAAACAGGTGTTTTAGCACTTATTTGATACTTGACCTAGGAGTGCAGAGTAAGATGTCCATGCGAGGCATTTGAGTTTCGTGCGAGGCATCGAGTTCAGATTAATTCTATATGAAAGACAGACAGAGGAGAAGGAACGCAAAATATTACCTGTAGTAACACTTGGGACGTTTGCTAGTATTTAATCGATATTGAACAAATTTCAGTAACACCAGTTGGCGAGGGTTGGGTCAATCTACCATGTCTGATTGTGAATGTCAGATACTATAGATCGACCTTTTTCATTTTTTCGGCCAAATCATGACATCAATCTTTAAATATTGCTAAAGCGAAAATTGTGTCAAATCTGGGTTTCCCGTGACTCACCCAGTTCTTTGTCGTCCTGCCCAGTGTCTCCGAACTGGCGACTAACATATTCTTGCACAATAGTAGTATAATGTGCCGTTGGAAATAAATTACTTCACTATGATTTCAAACTTTTGTAAAAATAATTAACATGCAATTTTTATCTGCAATATCGCAATAGTAAACCTAATACATTGAACTGTTTGGAATATTAAAGATGCGCAACGTAGGAAAAGTCTAGAAACTGGTCTTCTATCATGACGTATTATTCTGGGAATCCTGTTGAATCCTCAAGATACTTGCTTTCTGTGTTCGGCAGACTTTTACAATGCCTCCTTTTGCAAATTTTGCATTTGTTAACAGCACATTAAAGCAGAAGGGATTAGTCATTTGTTTCTTCTCTCCTACCGATGACTTGTATCCGGTATTTCGGTGATTGACTTGGACACATGTGTAGAAGGTAGACTCGGTACAGAAAACAATAGGCGAAGCGTATTGTTTATTGCTATCGAAGCCATCTGTACGTAAGTGTTGGTGGAGCTGCAGTTCGTAAGACTATTAGCGATAAGTTGTAAGATCGTGTGAATTCTGCTCGTGTAGTTTTATGGAGGATGCGTGCAAGCGAATAGTGTTTTGACACTGTCTCACTGATCTGACTTCCTCATATGTATCATTCTTTGACGGTCAGCTGTGACACGTGCCATTGTTGAAGTTAGTTACTGCTTGTCAATTATGTATGATGGAAGAAGGCCCAATGCAGATCCTTAAGAGATGTGATGATATCCGATTGATTGCTTTCCTTGTGTTCAAAATAATCTGAATTTAATATTTCATATGAAGAGGCGTCTTTTTTAATATGTAATACACGAAGATCAGCGTAAATCCTGTATAGACCCTATTTGTAGTTTGAAAAAAAATAATATAAAGCAAGTCCTATAGTAATATTGTTTCGTAACTTTAAAATAAAAGGAAACTTTACTAAATCTGAATATAATGAATTAAGGATATTGCTTTAATAATGTTGCCTATGTTATTTGTTAGCATTCAAAATTTGATTCTTCAGATGTGGATGCAGTTATTCTTGATAGAAATATTTCTTAATAATATGGATGAACAATTGAAATAGGTTGTAGTATCCTCAGTAGAAACAAAGACTAAATTAGGTGCATCCTATTATAATTAATATAAGATTACATAAAATTAATTGCGTATTGAAAGGAAATTACAAAATTGATAGAGAATTTACAAATTGAACATACTAAAGCCTGTTTTGGAGGAAGACCTCCATGCACTGAACTTTTTTATATTGCTTCTTTACATAATTGAAACAAGGGCTTAATTACAGGAAAGATGAAGGTTGGAACAAACTGAAGTCCATTCTGACAAAAAGTTAAAACGTCGTGGTCGACTAACTTGACTATGCAGAGAGAATGGACTTTAAAGACGCTATTGACGTTTTTGACAAATCTGCTCGTTGACCCTTTGTTTATTTATTGATTAGTTTACATACGTTTGGTTTGGGCTTTCACCTGTATGAGTTCCTTGTTGTGTTTGTACTTTTGATAATTGACACTTTCATCTTTCTGATTTCACTTTTTTGAAAGTGAACTTATTTGTTTATGGAAACTTAGACTGTTTCTTTTATTTTTAATTACAAAAATAATTTAATATACATAGATGTGTTTTTGAAAATTACATTTCAATATTATGAAAAAATAATATAAAGTAAGTCTTATAATAATATTAGACAACATAACGTTTCTGAAAAATTGAGCTCAATGTTTAGCGATGTGAATAAATGAACGAAACGTAAGATTGGATGAAGGGACATAGAGTCAGGTTTACTTTAGTGAAAGAAAAAAAAAAAAAAAAGGTAAAATATGAATGCTTTAACTATCCAGCTTTAATGATGTAATTTTCCAGTAACCACGTGCTTTGTAATTTAAGTCATGACATGACTCAAGACAATACCGTAGATTCGTTTTAGTGTACAAAGTATGATATAAATACATTTCTACAACAAAGAGGGGTTTATAAAATAAGTAACTCCTTATTGATTAGCTAACAAATTTTTAATTTTGACAACCACGCTAGTAGAATCCGGTATTACCATCTTTCCTTTTGCTGTTAGAAAGACCGAGGTTTTATGCAAACCTTGAAATGTAATTCCTTGTACAGTCCGCAGCAAAAAAAAAAAAAAACCTGCAACATGAGCATGTAAGTTTATTGTGAACGACGAAGTCTTTTGCTCCAAAATAAGTGTGCAGGGGAGGATGCCGAGGTTTCTCCTGGCGTGATTCGTGCCACTTAAACGTTATGTTGATTTCCTGCGCTGTTAGGCGTAGTTTCACAATAAACTTAAATGCTCATGTTGCAGCGGACTGTACCATATTAAAGATTTTGAGATAGGCACCTCAGAGTCGACATTCCAGTTCATCTTCATTTCATTTTTGCAATTTAAAATTCGTAATAAATACTGTATTTTAACCCATCTGAAGCCAAAATAAGAAGATGTAAGGCTAATAATTTAAATATACTTACCCCGAAAGAACCCGTTTCTACTGGTCACGGAAGTCAGAGAATACTCAGGGAAAATGGTGCAGGTCAGGGAAAGTCAGGGAAATTTTATAAAATATATTTTTTCTAACATTAATTGTACACCAATTTCAGCTTAGTCAACCATTAATGTTCACAGTATGGAACGTTGCTCAGATTTTTATGGGTACTAAGTGGAATGTACATATGAGCAATTGATTATTATTTGTCTCTATGGAATAAATGTTCTTACATATAAATATTCCTGCTATTTATTCTTTATTTATATGTCAACGTCATCCGACATCTGTCATGAAAGTCAGGGAATTTCTTGCCAAAGGTCAGGGAGAAGTCAGGGAAATGGGTTTCTGCAGATCAATAGGAACCCTGTCTAAATATGAATGTTTCGGCAAAATGTCATTGCATTCTCCAGCATATATCTTGTCAGAAAAGTAACTTGATTGTGGAGCTAAATCTCGTTGAATATTTTTTCTCTCTATGGTTTTCTTACTTTCAGTAGTCCTCCATGAAATTTACCTTGCACATAAATATTCTTTTTCGTGAGTACTAGCCGGTATAGTCTATAGCTGAATAATAACTATTAAAGAAACATTGCTTTCCAGTCTCATTTGTTTTAACTGTTTTATTTCATCCCACTAATATCGTAATTAATTGAAGAAAAGGGAATTTCTTCAACATTCTTCAAAAATCAAATTTTGAGATATATGAGGTGTTATCAAAAAATGCGGTGAGTGATTTTATTAGAAACAAAATAATAAACTTACATGGAATTTATTTAATGTTCTTCAGAATATTGTCTTTTGGATAACAATGCGCTTATCCCAACGTTGAATTCATGACTGGAAGCATTTCTGGAAGGCTTCTTTTGGAAAGGCATTCAGGTGCTGTGTTGTGGCCCTCTCAATGTCAGGAATGGTGTCAAAACTTTTCCTTTCCGCATGGTTTTAATTTTTTTAGGACCAGAAATTGCACGGTGCTAAATTTGGTGAGTAAGGAGGATGTGGACAGATAGGAACAATTTTCCGGCCAAGCACTCGCGAATCAAAAGCAAGGTGTGGCACGGCGCGTTTTCGTGGTGAAGAAGGGAGCCATTTTTCCATTTAATCGGAGGTTAAAGTTCTTTTCACGGGCCGATACGAGATATTTAGTTCTTCGTAAAGCTCGCGAATAGTCATTCGCGTGTTTGAACAAATCATTTGTGCCACTTTTCACACGTTTTCATTTGTTTATGACGTCGAAGGACGTCTTGATCGTTGATCGTTTTCAACCGACTACTTGCTGCTTTTAAATCGCTCATACCATTTGTAAACAGTCTTCAGTGCCATCGCTTCATCGTCATACACTGATTTTGACATTTTGTAAGCTTCATTGGCACTTTTTTTTTTTTTTTTTTTTTTTTTTTTTTTTTTTTTTTGCAACGCAGAACAAAACTTAGTATTGGCGTGCGACGGACACACGTAACGCGTCCTCACTCTTCTGTCTCTGGAAGCCAACTAACATGTCACAACTCGTTCAAACTCGACACTGACTGTACAGTCCGCAGCAAAAAACCTGCAAGATGAGCATATAAGTTTATTGTAAAAGGACGAAGTCTTTTACTCCAAAATAAGTGTGCAGGGGAGGACGCTGAGGTTTCTCCTGGCGTGATTCGTGCCACTTAGACTTTATGTTGATTCTCTGCGCTGTTAGGTGTAGTTTCACAATAAGCTTACATGCTCATGTTGCAGGTTTTTTTGCTGCGGACTGTACCAAAGGTTTAGGCAGCCGGTCTTACTAGTTGAAATGGATACCATATCGATAGATAGTACTGTGCAATTACATTCACCGTACGTTTTGATCACACCTTGTATTTCCTTCTAATTCACAGTATTAATTTATACGAGAAAGGTAATTATAAACATGCCACATTGACTTGATCCCTAGTCTTCCGTTGCAAGCGCTGCTATCGGCTGGAGGAATTCCACTCGCTTAGCAACAGCTGAACCCTTATTAACTCAACGTGTGGGTGTGTGAGAGTGAGAGCTTTAGTTCCCATTTTTGCCACAGCTCAAGACATTTTGGCAGCACAATAGTCTTGAAGAAAAAGTTCAAAAAATTAAGGAATTGTGTTTTTTTTTTTCTTCAAGACCTATTACGTTTTTGGTATAAAGGAATACAGTAAATTAGAAGGAAATATATCTAGGAATTTGATTTTTGAATGATGTATAAAAGATTCACATTAGTATGTTGTTAACACTTTTCTTCCACCAATTACGCGCCTTCGGCGTGGGAAACCCGGGTTCGATTCTCGGCAGGAGCTCACGTGGTTCGGATTCCACGTTAATCAGTAGGTCCAATCTCATATAGCCTTGCGGCTGAAAGGGACATTAAACTCAAAATCAATTCAACTTAACTCTACCACTAATTACGTTATTAGTGGAGTGAAATAAAAATAAGTGAGACTAGAAAGCAATGTTTCTTGAATTATTATTAATCAGGTACGTAAGATACTGTTTAGTGCTTATGAAGAAGAATGTTTAAGCACAAGGGAAATTTTATGGAGGGTTACTGGCAGTAAGGAAAGTAATATTGTTAGAAGAAGATACATCAATGGGATTAGTTCCATAATCAACATTAAGTTTCTGACAAGATAATTACTTTTTACTAAAACGTTCACATTTAAAAGTGATTTTTGGGTAACAGTTTTTAAATTTTGAATATGCTTCCTATTAAATTCAGTAGCTTTATCAAGTAAATGTACCGGCTGTTCCAAAGTCTGAATTGGTCCACTGATTGAAAAAAAACTTCTAGGGCTGAGAGTTGTTTTGGGGTAGAAATATGCGATATGAGTGGGGCGAAATGCTGTGAGTGCACATTCAACATCATTATGTTGGAATTCTTTCAGTTCTTTCAAACGGCAACAGTGTTATGACTTACCCGCTGGTCTAGTGGCTGGGGCGCACGCTTTTGGTGCACAAGGTCCCGGGTTCGATTTTTACTGGGAAAGCCTTGAAATTTTAACACATATCAGTAGTTCGGTTTCTACCTTAAATTGTGGGTACATGTCTCATATAGCTTCGGTGCTGAAAAGATTGAAACTGCAACCAGCTAATGAGAACAGTCATATGATGCATGTGTGTCGTAAGAAAATCGTTGGTGAAATTTTCTGCAAAATCTGTTGCAAGTAACAGAGATGTTTTGTTACCCGTAACAGATTCTGGAAAACTCATTTTACCAACAACTTTCTGTCAAATATTAACCCTAAAATGTGTATCACATGATCCTGTTCCCGTTTTCAAAATGGCGGACAGTACTGATGCACCCAACATTTCCCTCTCTCATATCGGCGATTTCCATCGTACAACTACCCTTTCCGATTACAGTTTTCCAATTCAATATTCCGATTCGACTTTTGTTCAGCTTCAGCGATCTAAGTTGTCCATCTCAGAATCCTGAATACAACATATGGAATTCTCTCTCTCTAAATTTTCTCGCAACCTCTTTTTTGGTCGTTTTGTGTTGTTGAAAATATTGTTCGGTTTATTATGACTAACCATGCTCTTGAGTTCCTTTTCTGATGTTGTTTGTTGAAATTCGAAAGCTTCCATCATTCTTTATAATCCATCTGTTGTGTCTTCCATTATAATTTCTGCAGTTTGAAATGTTGAAATCATAACTTCACCAGTGGTTTGTTTTGTAAACATTATTTACGAACATCTATATTTGTCAAATGCGTTTTTTAATGCTAAGTCTCAAAACATGGTCGTTAACATAAATTTCTGCCTATAAGAGGTTGTAGAGGGTAACTGCTATCCTCGATTTCAGCTCATGTTGCTTTGGTCAGGACATTTATATATATATAGTAAATTCTTCGTATTTCCAAAGGTAATCCATATAATATATAATGTATTTCCTCATGTCTGTGGTCAACGATTAAAATAGAGGCACGCAACAAAAGACACAGCTAATGAAAATGACAAACAGCAACAGTATTGTTGCATTCTGTTTAAATAATCAGTTCAGCTAAAGTTGATTTTTGTTTGATTTGAAGCTTCACTGTTTTTTAATTATTTAAATCCTATAACCTCTGGAGATTTTAGGAATCCGTGATACTCCTTGCAAGGTACATTTTCGGCTAATACAAACGAAATAGGTACGGAATATTCGTTTAAAGCCTCAAGTCTAATACGGAATATTCGTTTAAAGCCTCAAGTCTAAATTGTACAAATCTTTTGCACAAATTAATTCTAAAATAAATTTTAAATTATCCTAGAATTGAATAATTTCATGTTCCTCATAGTTTAGCGTTTAAACAAAACTAAAGTTAAAAAATATATATATGTATAAATTGAATTCATGATAATTTGTTTTTAACTTGCCTTTGGAAATAGCTTTTTTAAAATTGATGAACACCCTCGTGGCTATACGCTTAGCTTAGCGTACGCGCTTTTGGCACGTGAGACATGGGATCGATTCCCCCGTGGAAATTCATGTGATTCAGAACGCACGTTAAGCGGTAGGTTCCCGTCCCATATAACCTTCGGACAACCAATCAAGTGAAGTCGTCTCATAGAGTTCTCACATTAAACAAATACTGTGAAAGCTTGTCAAAGTCAGCCACTTTGGGATTAATAGAAACATCCAACTTACACAAGGGTCAAATAAGAGAATAATAATACCACACTATTGTATCTCATGTTTCATAAATATATGGTAACGAAATGTGGGATATGGCCAGAGGTATCACCAGGAAAAATTATTTGGAAATACGGCGGGGAAAAGGGTCTTATGTACGTTTAATAAGTGAACGTAGTATGTGCGTTTAATGAAGATTGTTCGTTTAATAAGTATAATTCTGTAGAGATTGTATGTGAAATTATTGACTCCGTTAGGAGTTAAACTCATTTCAAGACAACATGTTTAAAATTACGAATTTACCGTATACTCTTCAATTTAGAAATTTTGTCCTGTTAGTCACGAATTTATTTAATCTGACATTAAGCTAACCAGTTTTACCATCAAAACAATTAACGACGGTCTACTATATTTTGTGTTTTACTGCTTTGTTCAATAAATACCAAATTTGTCGCCTTTTGTATGTGTGTATTAATCGAGGGACGGTTCAGTCCTCTCTATAGGGGTTTAAGCTCCATTTAAAAGATTTAGCAGTACAACTGATCGTGACCAGGTTAGGAATTTCTATGATAATACACGTATTATTGGATCAAAAGATCCAATATATTTCAGTCAAATATTTTCTTGTAGGCCTTATAGCTGGAGAACTACATATAATGTAGCCGAATCTAAACTATCAGTTAACTCAGTGTGATGTGCTTATTCTGTAGAAAATACGAAAACTCGATTAGGGTCCGTTCAAAACGTTTGTGGCACCTGATCCAAAAACTAATTATTGGCCAAGATCGCAATCTTTCGATCCATTTTTGGTTTTCCTATTTCTTATTTTGTCGTAAATACATTTCTACAAGTTATATGTTCATCCGTAAGGCTGTACGTAAATAAATTATCCGGCGTTCTAGAGCAAATCTTTTGTTTAGTATCAGTATCAAATTACCAAATACAAAGTTGAAATTAATATGTAATAAGTCAATTTAATTAAATTATATTTAATGTCCAACAATAGCATTATATATTATTTTCTAAGCTGATCGTTAGTTGTTACACTTACTGAACCACAGACGAAAGCGCACACACCTCTGTACTAGTGGGGAAAATTAACCTTGTGTCTTGTAGTGTGAATGCATGAAGAAAGACAGTCTACTATGTTTCTCCTTAACCTTGGTGTTATCTGTGTTCCAGTAAAGCTCTGCATGTGCTTTTTAGAGCTTGTTGTGAGCGGTTTTTTTTTTATTGACGTAAACATATTTCAGGCAAACTTCTAAATAAAGTCAAATATTAAAAGATATAAATAAGAAGAATAATTTTTCAGTTTCATTGTTAATCTTGTGTCTGTTTTCTGAGAAAAAAGATATGTTCAGTTTTGTCTTAATTCGTTCTTTCAGTAATTTTGACTTGTGATTTTCAAGTGTTTGCAATTGTTTAGGTATTTAAAAAATGAAAGGAAATTTGATCAATAAATTAAAAGAAGTAATTAATACTGGCAATTCAAGGAAGACTGCTTCTTATCTTATGTCATAATGAATGTTGACTATCACAGAAAATTCTATTAATTTACGAAGTATTTTAAAATAATCATGCGTATACAGAGGAATCCCAAATAATAATTTAAATAAGAGAAGCACAATAAATTCTTTCTAATATATACCGCTTTCCTCTGAATGTTATCAATCATTTTTGTCCAGAACTAGTCATGCCCTTCGATTCGTGATGATAGCAATGGCGGCTTTAGCTGGTAGACCGCGTAGGCACGGTCCTACCCAAAAATTTAAAATATATATATATATATATATATATATAAACGCTAAAAGATACAATAAAAAAAAACATATTTTCCACTATTTATATTAATGGGAGATAATTAGTTAACAAATAGCATCA
Organism: Thermobia domestica; assembly: GCF_964235325.1. Lineage (NCBI taxonomy): Eukaryota > Metazoa > Arthropoda > Insecta > Zygentoma > Lepismatidae > Thermobia > Thermobia domestica. Next base: position 296,837,865 of record NC_137457.1, on the reverse strand, counting down.
ACCACTACTCTAAAAGTAATTTCCTATTGTCATCAATCAATCAAATGTGTATGCGTATCCATAAGCGAGGGAGCGGGTCTACCTAAAATTAAAATCCTAAATCCTCCTCTGGGTGATAGTTTCAATAAAAGAGAAACATACTTTGTTTATTTACTTCACGGAATTACTTAACCCTTCTCCGGGCAAGACATTTTTGTAACGTAGACAAGCAACCGGGGCCTGTCAGACCCAGTACATATTTTAAGTGTAGAACACTCAAAATTCAATGTCTATTGTCACATACTGTTTCGACTAATCTAATATATATATATATATATATGTCAAGTAGCAAATCCGGTCCAGACATTTTTGTAACGTAAACGGGCAACCGGGACCTGTCAGACCCAGTATATATTTTAAGTGCAGGACACGTAAAATTCAATATCTGTTGTCACATGCTTTTCCGATTAAAGGTTACAATAGCCACGTGTTCAATATATAATTATGTGACCATTTGATCTAGTATTTCACAGGAATTGCACTAAAGATTACGGGTCCTCTTAGGCCCCGGTTACGTCAGGAAAAGGTTTTCAACTTTTTTAAAAAAATAGTCCATTACCTTTACCAACTCGATATATTCACGATTTTAACTTCGACTAAGGATAGAAGAATTCAGAATTTTATGTCATCGAAATATATATGGTTATTGAGAAATTCGAAAAAAAAAAAAAAATAATAATAATAATAAGTTACTGGGCCTGTGAGGCCCCGGTTGCCCGGATATGGGTTAAAAACTAGCATAAGCCATTTTGAGCTAGTTTTGTACCAATGTAGAAATAACAAGGAAAGAAAAAGCATCACTACAGATAATAAGAAGCTCAGCAGTGAAATCGATTATAGTAAATACTTAAAAAATATGTCCTCAGTGTATTTTTAGAGAGAAGCAAATCATGGTACTAAGAAATATTAGGATTAGAAATTAGATTTCTGAGTTTTTGGCAGTTATGGGCATTTTAGCCCATCACGTATGAGAGATAACATCCCTCGGCGATCATATTGGCCTGGAGATTTGGAGAAGAAAGGAAACTTCCTCGGACTCTTGCGTTAGGTACCATCCCGCCATTTGTCTGGTGTGAATGAGAAAAGCCCAGGAAAAACCTTATTGAAGATGGCTGGCCTGAAACAGCTTGTACACTTTTCAGCTGAGTGTCCCGACTAGGAATCGAACCGAGGACTTCCCACAATGGGGATAAGGAAGTGTATGATAGAAAAGTAAGAGTATGATGAAAGATAATTCTTTTCTCTGATGTCTAGTTGTAAAGTTTTAGTTAGATCATTTACTGTGGTAGTTTCATTAAGTGCCTGTGTGTTCTGCATAAAAATGAGACTAGTGGAAAAGCAGAGAAAGGTTTGAAAGGTATACATATAAATATACAATTGAATAGAAGAACGTCAAATGACTGGGTTGGCAACGGTTGGGCGAGACCCCAGCGTCAGGCTGTTAGTGGTGGTATGTACTACGTGAGGAGGAATAGAATGACATTATACTGTAAGCTGAGCAGACAGTGATAGTGTAAAAATTGCAGCAATGATAACTTACAAAATCTGATAAATAAGCTTTCGCTTGCTGTCAGTGGACAGTAGCAATACCATGCAACTCAACTCTGCTGTAAACAATCTTGTTGCTATTTCGCAAGTAGTTATTATGTAGAAGGCAAGAAGATGCTACCATGTATGACGCCGTCGCGGCATGGTAAGAGCAACATTATTTCTCTCAGAGTTGGCGACAGTTCTTATTCGATAACATAAACTAATAACTGCTTCTAGGTCATTTCTTATAAGTCGGAAATCTGGGCGTGCAGTTTATGACGTCATAATGTCAGGTATTCAGAATTTCTATATTATTCGAAGTATCTTGAAAACTTAGTGAAACCTCCCTTAATGAACATTTTTCAATAGCTGACACCTCGATAATGCGAGCAAATTCTATTGTTCCGGAAAAAAAATTATTATGAGAAAGAATCCTCTCGTTTACGGACACTCTTAGATAGAGACACGGACAATCTTCTTTTACCCTCAACGTAGACAGGAATTATTGTCAGCTCATGAATATTTAACACAAAATACTTCCTGCGTAGAGGGTAAAAGAATCAAATTTCGATCAGAAACAAGTGTCAAAGAATTCCTGACAAACAACTATTGCAGACTTTTACCCTAATTATGTCTACATTTTATTTAATAATAATATTACATCTTCTTATGTCCTTTAATACAACCAGTAAGCAGTAGATTTTCATACTTGTGAACATGTTTGGATCATATGAAAGACGTGTTTAAACTAACACTCAGAAATTTCCGTAATTTTTTGGTTTGTTTTTATAGTTTAAACTGTAAAAACAAACCCAAAAACTACGGAAATTTCTCTATGCTTGCCAAATAAATGGTTAAGTAGCCCTTCCCGCTGGTCTAGTGGCTAGTACTCGCGAATTTGGTGCACATAATCCTGGATTAAATTCCCAGTGGGAGAATATTGAAGTTTCAACATATTACTTGGTTTGAACTTAAACTGTAGGTCCACATCTTGTAATACGTCGTTGCTAAAAACGAACGTTACATTTCAGTAAACAAACAAGAACCTGTCTTAAGCAATATGTCTCGTCTCACTTATCCTTAGCGCTGAAAGACCCTTTAAATTCCAACGTTATCTATCTTCAAAATCTAATGAGATAAGCTTTGCAGTTTTCATGAGCTGTGATTTCCAAAGGAAACTAAACGGTTGTATTTTTAAAACGTGTTCATATATTTCAAGAAGAGATACCTCAGTGGTGGGCCTTGAGGGAAGTCACGACGGTTAAAATGTAAATGTTACCACTGCAGCCTAAACGAATAAAGGTTATCTAATGTATTATTTTTTGTGTACAGCCTTTACCGAAGGTACTACTGTAAAAATCTTCCACTGCTTACTCGACTTATAAGTTTATATATATATATATATATATATATATATATATATATATATATATAACAAATCACTAATATTCATCACGAACTACAAGAAAAAGTAGGCTTCCAGAGTTGCCAGTTTTGATACTTCGTTTTGGTGGATTATATTTGTGAGTCTTTCTCTGTGTGTGTGTGTGTCTCGTCTATGTAATTAACAACTTTGGTACCATCATATGTTTTTTAATCTTTCCAGAATTCTTCACTTTTATAACAAAGGATAATCGCTGTCTAGTGTTTTGTGACAGTGCTTTGTACAATTTTCTCATCGTCTGCTTCTTCCTTTTCAATCAGTATTTGGTTGTGATTAAGTCGTGGTGGAAAATAAACTAAATATACTGAATTCAAGAATGTGATAATATATATATTATAATTATGATATGAATGTACATAACAGTAAGTGTGCGTGTGGTGATACTTAGTGTCCATAAAAAAAACACCTTTTCTTTCCTTCTTTTTCTTAAAACTACATCTCTTCGTAATTTCAAACATTTTTTTTTTTTAAATAGAAACTTAATGGTGCCCCTTTTTACTATGACTTGCGAAGCGTGTGATGTGATTTTCGTCTTTGTGTACAGCAAGTGATCTAAGTAAATATATATATACATATACAATAAATATTAAAAATATAAGTTGTACAAAATATATAAGAAAACTTCTCAAGCTCAGGTTCTTGTTGTAGAAATGTATTTATGATAAAAAGAAGAAAATGCGAATTGTGGTGAAAACTTAGTAAGATCAGTATTGGAAAGAAAGAATTGAGCAAAAGCAAGTTTGGACTTGTTTTATTATTGTTTATACTATGCGTCAAACCTTATTTTTCAGTGAAATAATTGTACATTTTTGTATAAATCCTCCATATATTCTTTGTTGTTACATTATATATATATATATATACTGAGAACATTGGTTTAATCAGAAGAATATAGTAAACGGATATGTTATATATAAATTTATCTTTTGAAAACTGTTAACGCAAACAGTACGTATTACCCAGCATCCTCAGTGAGCTGTTAATATTATATCATGTAAGAACTGCTGTAGTACATCGTAAAGAAACAAAGATTAATGAGTGTGAATGAAAGTGGTTCTTTGGAAATAAGTGACCTGTGGAATATAACTAAATTAGTGTAGAAGCCAAAAAGACCAAATACCGGTCCTTATAAATAAAAATTTAAAAAAAAAGGAAAAAGAACATAATAACAATTTATCAAAATAACTGCTGTCGTCCATTTGAATGGGATCATCCTGTTGCATTGAGTGTTCATGTGAATTTTGTCCATTGGTGGCGTTCCATTTATTCATAAGAATGATCTAAAAAAGAATTTTAAAAAATAAGACATGCTTCCCTCCGTGCTAGTGGACATAATATAAAATGAAAAGAAAAGTAAAGGACTTTACTTTTTATTTGTCTATAATGTTTTGCTAAGTCAGCTGAGAACGAAGATCGTAACGGTAATTTATTTTTCTATTTTAAATAGAGAAAAAATAAAATGTATAGGGGAAAATAGAAGGTGGAAGAAAGAGTGTTAGGACGAAGAATTTCTTATTTATTTATTTAAATGAGAATATTCCAATTTGAATGCAACTAGCATAAAATACTCATAAGGGATCATTCCGATTTTGTGAATTCCATTGCTGAAAATGATTGCTAGCACTGGATTCAGCACGAAAAGAAATAGAGAAAAAGAGGGTGTTTAGTGGCAGACCCTATATAGGGTGGGGGATAAATGAGGGCGAAGTGTAAAAATAGAACGTAGAAAATGTATAGAAATGCCATGTTAATTTTGAAACGAGTAGAGGTTATGAGGAATGCATGTAGAGCTTCACTGAATAGGCGTAATGTGAATTATGGGGAACATCTGAAAAGTCGCTGTGTTGGACTTAACGCAAGAAGAATATACGGGAAAGGGGTCATGACATAATGTCTCTTGACGCACACTATTGAGATCAATAGTGACCAATACAGTTTGGAACCTCTGTTTAATTGCAACTGTTATGGACCTTAAGAATGGTTGTGTGGTTGATACGAAAATGGAGACAACAGTGGGCATATTTGAAAAACGATAAAGATGGACAATCGGGCTCGTCACAGCTGTCGCCGGTATTGAAATTGAAGCAGTTGTCGACAGGTGTCATGAATGCACCAGGTGCTGTTTTCAAATATGCAGTTTTGTAGAAAGCACATCCAATCGTAGCTTGGAACCTTGGTGCTGTAAACTGGAAATCAAGAGCTATATGTTACATGACCCTTTCCCGCATATTCTTCTTGCGCTAAGTCCAACATAGCGGCTTTCCAGATGTTCCCCATGATTCACATTACGCCTATTCAGTGGAGCTCTACATGCATTCCTCATATCCAATATTTGAGCTCAATCCTCTACTCATTTCAAAATTAACACGGCATTTCTAGACATTTTCTACGCTCTATCTTCATACTTTGCCCTCATTTATCCACACCTTATATACGGTCTGCCACTAAACACCCTCTTTTTCTCTGTTTCTTTTGATGCTGAATCCAGTGCTAGCAATCATTTTCAGCAATTGAAATGACAAAATCGGAATGGTCTCTTGTCAGATATAGATCTTACCTTGTGTCAGGAGGATTAAAAGCTCTGTCGCAGTTTCGATGTACGTTGGCATCTTTATCGATGACTTTTGTTCGCTAATAAACTTGAGATGTATGAGTAGGTTTTTGCCTTCCTGTGAAACCCTTCTGACAGAAGAAATAAAATGAAATCTTCTTTTCTAACGGAGAACTTGACTTATTGAAAAAAAATGCTATTCTTCTACAAGGTGTTTGCTACAATTGCATGTTTGCCAAGTCATCGTATAATATGCCTGTCAGATTGTGAGAATGTCAGAGTTGTGGCAGCCCTATCTCACATGTTCAATGAACCACCAAGTTAATGGTGGCAACTAGAAGTGCTTCTTAGATCATCAATCTTTTGATTGATTTATCGCAGCTTCTCTCTCTCTCTCTCTCTCTCTCTCTCTTTTGAGCTAGACTTCATTTCCATGTATCTTTTCTTCCGTACATCACCTTTCCACTCTTCCCTTTCCTGACCTAGACTTTTCATCTCAATCTATTTTTTCTTCCCCATATCACCTTTCCACTCTTTCCTCTCCTGAGCTAGAATTTTTCATTTCCATGTCCTTTTACTTCCTTACATCAGCTTTCCACTCTTTCCTCTCCTGAGCTAGACTTTTCATTTCCATGTATCTTTTCTTCCCTACATCACTTTCCACTCTTCCCTCTCCTGAGCTAGAATTTTCATTTCCATGTCCTTTTACTTCCTTACATCAGCTTTTCACTCTTCCCTCTCCTGAGCTAGACTTCATTTCCATGTATCTTTTCTTTCCTATATCACTTTCCACTCTTCCCTCTCCTGAGCTAGACTTTTCATTTCCATGTATCTTTTCTTCCCTACATCACTTTCCACTCTTCCCTCTCCTGAGCTAGAATTTTCATTTCCATGTACTTTTACTTCCTTACATCAGCTTTTCACTCTTCCCTCTCCTGAGCTAGACTTCATTTCCATGTATCTTTTCTTCCCTACATCACTTTCCATTCTTTCCTCTCATGAGCTAGAATTATTCCTTTCCATGTCCTTTTACTTCCTTACATCAGCTATCCACTCTTCCCTCTCCTGAGCTAGAATTTTCATTTCCATGTACTTTTTCTTGCTTAAATCAGCTTTCCACTGTTCTCGATCCTGTCCCAGACCTTTCATTTCCGTGTACTTTTTCTTTGTTTCATCTTGTAATATTTATTCCGTATATTCTCTAGTATTTTTTCCTTCCGTTCTTCTCTCCACAGCTAATAGCGTGATTCCTGGATGTCTTAAAATGTGTCCGATTATCTTTTCTTTTTAAAATATTCTTCAGTAAACTCCTTTTATCTCCTGCTATTTTCAACCTCAAAATGAAGTAATAATAATGTTCTCCACTCCCATCATTCGTACGAGGGAGGATCAGAAACTAAGGTTACAAGTCCGATATTTGTGGAGTTTCGTCTGTTGTAGAGGAATGAGGAACATGCTGTAATTAAAATACATGGAGTTGGCAATTGTGCAAAGTTTCAGCCACCCGCTACTTACGGCGCTAGTTGTATGTAAATGCAAATGGTGACTTGTTTGGAAAACTAGTCTCGCGAAGAAATCCGCTCAATTATTAGATTCCTGTAGGCGAAACATGTAACCGCGGCTGAAATTCATCGACAGCTGGTAAAGGTTTACGGCAAGATTGTAATGTCTTGTCAGCATGTCGCAGAATGGTGTTGAAAGTTTGCGGCTAGTAGAGAAAACTTTATCGACTAGAAGAACACCACGCTGTTGAAGCAGTTTCGCTAGGACACCATTGACCACCTCCTTACAGCTCGGACCTCGCTTCAAGTACCTGTTCCCATACTTGGAGAAACACCTAGGAGACCGTCGCTTCGCATCAGACGAGGAGGTGAAACACTTCGTGACAACGTAACTGAACATGCAAGGACAGGATTTTTATTAGGAAGGAATCTTCAAACCTATCTCACAATGTGACGAATGTCTCTACCGATATGGAGACTCTGTCGAAAGATAACCTAATGTATATACTATCTGCTGGCTGTATTGATGTATGAAATAATATTTACACGTTTCATTGCAAGCTTTATAAATTTACTTTCTGATCACTCCTCGTATTACTATCGAAGATGAAAAAAAAAAAAAATAAAAAGAAGTAGAAAATCGTGAAAAAAAGGAGGTTATAGCCAGTTTAATCCAAGCTCGTGGTTGACAGGCATAATGGAAATGTGTGATGTATGCTCTCATTTTTTTTTTTTTTTTCTGTGAGAGGAAGATAAAGTAGATGAAAGATTTTCATAAGATTTTACCGGAAAAAATCAGAAGTGACGCCTGTGTATTACGAGTGAAATTTTGGTTACCATTTTACCGGTTTGGTTACCTGTCAAGTGACATCTCTAAGTTTAAGTGCAATTGTTTGGAGTCTAAACGATAACTTAGGTTATACTGCGAATGTTTTTTTTAAAGTATGGAGTTATTAAAATGCGTACATACTTTAACCTTTCCGATAATACCGTGGGGAACTGAGTCACATTCGGAATGCTTTGCATTGTTCTGCATCGTAGTTACCCCTGGCCATAGAACATGTATCACATGATCGCTATTGTCATTTGGAAATTTCGAAGTATTCCAAGATGGCAATCAAGTAATTTCTATCTGCGATGATTTCTGCATAACCACTTCTTAATATTTTCTTCCTTCTTTCTGTGGCAACGTTTTAGTGACGCCATTCAATATTATATTAGTGGTTGATATGCCTCTATCAAATTGTAAAAATACAAGTAGGAGTAATGTGGCCCAAGGGCAGGCCGTATAACATTAAAATAGGATAGGCCAGAGTTCTATAATTATTCACTTATTGCTCCTACTCATAGCATTGGAAACATTCTCTCCATACCAAAATCCGATCGTATTCACACTTTCTGACCTCATATGCCAGTACTTGATAAATGTTTGTTATGTACTGTACTGTACGTTTTAAAAATTTATTACAGAAAAGTGGGGTCCAAGAATAAAAATATTGTACACATTTTAAGATTAATTTGATGCCTTAAGTTAATTGCAGTTCACATAAAATGATGTACCTATACTTTCAAACTATTTTAAAATAAACATATCATTGACGTAAACCGTAACCATTTAAACTTGCTTGACTGTTCTTTCATAAGTAATTTCACAGATGTGAAAAGATAGACCTAAAAGAGTCAAAAATTAAACTTAGTTTTTTGAAAAGGTCCTTGATAAATGATTGCTTCTCTTTGACAGAGTTGCGTTTATATGAAGGCGCTATAAATCGAGTAGACCGTTGCAGAAAATATTATTCCTGACTTTATAACGGAGTTGTTTTTATTTATTTAATTAATTAGGGCGAATAATTGATAGTCTGCTGTATTTAAATAAGTTGTCATTCAGTTCTTAAGAGTTTATTGTGTGTTTGCTGGCATCAATAACAGTTTATACAAACGAAGGAAAGAGGTTGGATGAACTTGAGAGACACATTGAAACGAGAAAGTTTTTTCCGCTCCCAGCTGGAGCGATCCATGGGCGCCCAGTTGTCAGGCAGATGTCTTTAGGATTACGCTACTGCGAATGATACATAACTAAAGGACATCAAGTACATTCTTCGATATTAAATTATAAACTTGCTCCAGACCTCTATGCATTGACAAGGTTTTTTTTACGGATATTATTCTGTTCTTTTGTACGTGGAAATGACTAGTACTATATACATGGTATTACATAAATGTATCACAATATATTGGGAACAGATTCCTCACATCATTTTTTTTTTTTTTTTTTTTTAAAGGTCATATAGATCTGTGCTCAAAAGTGGATAGTTTTGGAGTTATAGGGTGCCGAAAACGTGAAATAAGTGAACTTCAAGAAAGTTCATAGCTCCATTATTATAGGACCTATCGTAGTCAGGTCAAGACATCACTGATAAACTGGTATGTGACTTAAGAATGTTACTTGCACATCAATTTTTAGAGAAGTAGGTGGAGAGTGATCAAGTACTCCCAAACATCCTCTCTAAAAATGATTGTGCAAATACCGGAGGTTTTGAAAGATTGATATTTGTATAATTCACATATATATATATAACGTTTTCGGCACCCTCGAACTACGAAACTATGCATTTCCGACCACAGGTCTACATGAACCTTTTTTTTTATTTTGATATAAGAAATCTATTCCCAAAATAGTGTGACAAATTTTTTGTAACACCCTGTATATAAGCGTAATTAACTGATATCAGACAGACGTCTATAAAACGAATCGAATATATCAAGTGTGGAAGTCAGTTTTTAAAATTTGAAGTTAACTAAATTAGGGCTTCGAATAATAATACAGCAGGGCTAGAGACAAGTACGAACAGCTGGAAAATACTTTGTCACATTAAAAACAGTTATGAGTCTTTGAGTAAAATGTACTCTAGACAAATTGAAAAAAAGAAGAAAAATCTATACCAGAAAGAAAACGAAATATTAAATACTATAATAAGATTACCGTTACAATGTTTGTTCTCTGCCTGTATTGTTTTCTTATATAAGTTTATTATTACTTTTTCTTTCTTAAAATAATAATAATAATTAATTTTTGTATAAAGTGAATTGTTACTAACTCATGTAAAGTGAACTATTGTTTTTTCTGTCTCATCTGTTCTTTCTATCATCAATGATAAAAGAAAACAAAACTAATAAAAAAATTCTAAGAAAACTGAGAAATAAAATGACGTATGTTCATTAGGTTTTTTTTTTTTTTTTTTTTTTTTTTTTTTTTTACTTTATTAATAAATTTTGCCCTCCTATAGTAGTGTAAGATGATCATCGATGTTAATTGTGTGAAGCTTCGAAATTATAGTTGATTAAGGTTCTTAACCACGCTTATCCTAGCTTCTTTGAGTTTCAGTTTATAATTTAAACGTTGAAGAACATTAAAAATGTAGGAAGTGAGCCAGGTAGTAAGCAATTACAAAATACTATTCAATAAACTGATAACGGTTTCCACAGTTTATCCAATACGTCAGAAATTTGTTTGTATGTTTTGTCTCATATTTGGGCACTCAAATGTTTGCACTATATGAAAGATATTTAAAGCATTTAACCCTTGTATATTATCACGAAAAATACAGCATACAAGATAACGTGGTGTCCCTTAGAGACCCCAATTAAAAATAAGTAATTATTGGTGTTCCGTACAGAAATTTTATACAGGTACACTAATGTCCAAAATGATTGTCGCATATCTGTAACTGTCTTCTTTTAAGAATGTAATCTGATAATGATTTTACAGGGCACTTTTAATTCTAATAATATGTGTATAATCGGCAAATATATATTTGTGGTAAATTTCATAGGAAAAGAATTATAAATACGAAAATTAGAGTGAGTAAAACAAAATGTTGCTAAATGGAAACGAAAGTTTTATTTTCGTTTTATTGTTCTTATTTACTGCTCTTTTGACATGAAATTTGCCACATACATGTCTTTGCCGATTATACACATACTAACATTATAAGAAATATCGGGCGAATTCGTTATCAAAGTATATTTCTACAACAACATATTTATAGACATGCGACAATAATTTTGGACATGAGTTTCAAAACAATACTGTATTGCATTGGAGTCTAACTCAGACTATCATCTTCGATTGACATGTCGTCATCCAAAATAGAGAAGAAATACTTAATGACCTCGTCACCATAGTCAAGTCATGTCATCATCTTGGGATTGTTCCTTGAAGTGACGGGCTTTAGCCACTGTGTTATTCAGAAGCTGTTCAAAAAGTAAACAGGCTTGAAGATATTTATTGCTTCAAAATGTAACCTTAGGAGGAAAGAGACAAAGTCACAAACAATGTAATGTAAGAAAACTTTTCTTTTTCACTACGCACCGAACTTAACGTCAGTAATGAAGTAATTTTCGGAAACATTATATTAGTAGTTTCTACCATGTATTGAGCATTATGTAAACTATTTATTTTGCTCGTTTGATAAAAAGAAACAAAAAAGAGAAATAATTGCTTACTTACATGGGTAATACCTTGAGGTCCTTTCATTTTGTACATAAGAGCAAAAGAACAGAAAACGATATTTTGTGTTCAATATATTAAACGTACACATTGGAGAAAATACAAGAACAGACTTTTTAGATACTCATCTTCTTTTAAGAGATAAACTGCATTAAATATCCCGTGGGGTCCCAAAAGGACTCCATGGTACTACACAAAGGTTAATAATATTTTGCAGATACCAGGGTTGGTAATGGTATTGGAACCGAAAGACACAAATAGATTTCTACTGAGTTTTCCGAAAATAATAATAATTATACCTGACGCAGAACTGAAAAAGGATTTCTGATAAAACTTTGGGAACCCGATAGCGAAACTAATTTTTCGGTTAGTTTCGAAATCGAAATTGTCTTTCTGAACAAATCTGTTCTGGTCCCGAAATCGATATTTCGGGAAAAGTGCTTATGGGGTCCCTCTCTAGGACCGTTGTAGATGGCTCCCTCAAAGTACGATTTCACAGTTGCAGAAGGTTGTTTACAGCTTATAATTGTCTTGAGCTAACAGTGTTTTCAAATGATGATGATAATCATAATGATGATGAAAGCTTCCAAAAGTTAGTATTTCAGTGTGACTTCCGTTTTGTTTTCGTGATTAGAACCGATATTTCAAAGTGTGTTTTGATTTTGTAAACAGAACCGTCTTTATTTATTTATTTATTTTTAATTCTCTTCCCGAAGTACGCTTAATTACTTGACTAAGCGTAAATGTTGTAAACGTTTATTTATGTTCTTGAATCCGACCTCAAAACATTTTCGGTTTGTTATCATTAACAACCTTGGCAGATACTACTATCAGGCTCTCTTTCTAAGTTTGTGATATTCTCTATTGCCCGTTAGTTTGTTTACTTAAAAAAAAAAAAAAAAAAAAGTAAGCGTAGCACGAAGCCTTAATGTTTATTTCTTAACACGTTTCGTGTGTATTTTTATTAGTTAGTTTTTATACGTATGCTTGAATCAGTAATTACCTTATACGTTCACCTCGTCGTGTCACTAGTGGGTCGAACAATAATTAAAATTTGAAACAAATTTTGGTTAAAGTAATTATATATATATAAAGCCAAAATAAAGCGAAAATATATAGGTATGTAATTATATACCTTTCGGGTCCTCGTCTGGAGAGATGAGTTACAGTATGTAGCAACGTCGCAGATAAAGAACTACAGAAAAGGCCTACCAATCTATTAAATAATTACATCGATTCTTTTCAGATGGCAGTTAAAAGTCAAGATACGTTGACACTAGCACGACTTATTAATGTAACAGTCGATGTAACTGCTTAATGGATTCGTAGATTAGTGCAAATGGTTCCAGGTTATTTGATTTGATTTGAATTTGACTTTAACGTCCCTTTCAGCAGCGAGGCTATATGATACGGGACTACTGATTAACGTGGAATCCGAACCACATGAGCTCCCGCCGGGAATCGAACCCGGGTCTCCCACGCCAAAGGCGCGTACACTAACCGCTTAGCCACGAAGGCGCTCTGGTTCCAGTTTAATCTGCAACATTGCTACATAGTGAAATTTTGATTCCATTTTAAAGAACACCCGATATATATAATACTGGGTGTATTAACAGTCCAGGCCCAGGCCCAGGCCCATAGGCAAAATCCGTTTTGAGTAATAAAGATACGGAAAAATGAAAAAGAGGAAAGTAGTTGAAATAAGCTGTTTTCAATCTAAAATAGTAGAAGTTTTCCAATCGCACCAGCCGTGTGGGCTCTACACTAGTAAGACACCCTCTATTAAATGAAAACGCAGCGTTCCTAGTTCAGCTTACAGTTCGAACAAAACGTGGGGGCACGCAAAAATGACAGGAGAAATGAGTACATTGTTGTGTGAGAGAACCTTGAGCATTTCGAATTCGCTACCCAACAATGCCGTATTGTGGATAACGATCAGACAAAACGGTTTGTCTTGTTTCCACACATCGCACACTATGTTTTATTTAATAGATATATGGGAACATGGAAAGAAGGCAAACCGTTTTGTGTGATTTATTGTCCACTCTTGATGACCACTGAGAAAATATGTAGGCAATAAGTCAGCGTATATTTTAATATTCCTCAGATTCAATTGGAAAGTTTCGCTTTCAACATCAAAAAGATATGTACTGAATTTTGTTTTCTCTTGGCTATATGTGTATGGACATGCTACAAATTCTTGCTACACAACTACACACAGTAAATTTTTCCTTATGGGAAGTTTCAGTGCTTCTTTGTTGTGCATCTGTGAGCACTTTAAAGCAGTCAGTGAGTCATTAGAATTTTAACCGTTTATGACTTCCTTCACAGCAATTGCGTATATAAGCTAACGTGTAGCAGACATTTCTGTACTTTTTTTTTTCCGTAATAAATGGGTTCAAGTTAAACGTAAGGTGATAACCAGAGGATACAATGGCGCTTGTCAAGAGAGAGTGCGGAGGGCAACTCACGTAGATAACTATATATGTATATTGTATGTTATTTCAACGAACGGGTGGACGAGATCTTTTGTGTCAAAATAATGTGACTGTCTTTTGTTGGAGGTAACACTCACTCCAATAATTAACATTCAGTCTGTTATATCTACCAATAAGACATCGATATCTACCAATAAGTAACTCTTCCAATTAGACGAACCATGTACTGTTGATCCTTACTCTGTACATTGTACTTTCCTTGTTAATATTACAAAATGTGTGTACCAGTTCTAAAACTCGTTTAACTTTTAGTTAGTTTTTATATTGTATCGCGTGTTAACTAGGGATGGGCAAAACAGTTTTCTTTATAAAAAAAAACGGAAACAGGTTTCTAGAAAAACCGAAATCCGAAAAACCGACATTTCAGTTTTCTCTAAAGCCGGTTCGGTTTTTCAACCGGTTTCGATTTTCTCCAAAACTCTTTTTGGGGAAAATTTTTGGAAAACAAACTATTTCTGTGGAAACGGAATCGATTTCCGGAGAAGAACGAAACATATTCTGGTCAGTTGGAAAAAAAATGTAACCGGTTTTGAAGAAAACCGATGACCAGTTTCGGTGAAAAACCGATTTTTTGAAAATTTTCCTAAAAACCAAAAACCGGTTTTTGTGCCCATCACTAATATTAACATACTAAAGTAATTTTGAGTGTCGCTGTAACCAGTTTTGCTTATTACGACTAGGATTATTACAGTTCAGAGATACAAATTTCCTGTATTAGGCATGAAAAAGTATCCACTACCTACCCTGAAAGCTATCCTAATCTATCTCCCCTAATTATCGATGACATTGAAAAATTTCCCATAATTACCTATAACATTGAAAAATTCCATTTGTCCCCAAATAGAACTTCGAAATATGTTATAATAAGATATAAGTGTTGTATAAAGTATTGTGAAATATGCTATAAAAATAATTTTAATATATTTATGTATTATAGTAATATTATTCAAACTCTTCGCTTTTATCCTGCCACCTGCTTACACTTTCAAATCTTTGTCGAGTGCTTTTGATTATGTATATTTCAGAGATAGTCATACATGTAAAACGCTGAAAATTTGCAACTCAGTTAACACATTCTGTATTTAAAATCCTTTTTCCTATCAGATTATTACGAATCTTTGTTGAGTATCGGTTAATAAATAAATTTTTAAAAAAATATTACGAGAAAAGACCAAAAATGCAGATTTACTTTACTAATAGTTACCCAAATGAAAGTAGTTGACATCCCAAGTTGAAATTAGGAGTAGGAATGGAAGTACGAATAGTAGAAACACTTTCTTGTTTAGCGAAAAATACTCAGGTCATTTCCAGACCTGTGTACTCCCCTTTCTAAGCCACAACTGAAGGCTGTGCTCTTTGTTCTAGTATTGAGAGGAATCGGAGGAGGGCTTGTGTCCTATAACTGATAAAGTAATATTTTTTTAAAAAAAATTGCACTTGCAAAATTTTAAATCAATTTAACATTCATATCTGTGTATTTGTGGTATACATTCATATTCCTCATTGTCGTATACGGTATGGTATAGTTAAGGTAAGAAATAGTACTGTTTTTTTTTTCTTTCTTTGTAAATATTCAGATGTGTGTTAAATCTAACAATCAAGCTAATTTCTTCATATGTTTCTTTCTTCTGTGTATTATTGACTTTGTTAATTTAAATATTATTAAGTGGTCTCCCCATTTCTCATTCTCCCAATTTCATGTATACACTACTGAAAAAAAAAATCAAGAAGAAATTGTGCTGTCCAGCTGCGATTCGGTAGATGTGTAGCGCTGTGGAAGGTGTGTAAGCGTAGTTTCAGAGATCGCAAACATTGCGAATGGTCACTAGGGGTAGTAATGGCAGCAGTAAGGAATTCACTAATCTTATCCGTCAGTTGTGTAGCGTGAGAGTGTGAGTAAATACAGTGCAGGAAGAAGAAACAAACGCCGCATTCGACAACATTACCAGCATTTGACGGCATTCTAAAGGGGCCACATTGTGGATTTCCATGAGACCGACTGGACGTTTCGTGCGATTGCAAGACATGTGGAGCATTCCGATGTCACCGTGGACCGATGTTGGGACCAGTGGATACGTGAAGGTACAAATCTACGACGTAAAGTTCCGGTCGACTACGACAGACCACATCACAAGAGGATTTTCACATTCTGCGTGTGAAGCATTACGTAGCCTTGTGACGTCTGCGCCTGCCATCCGGACACAAGTAGGGGATTCTCTACAATACCTTATATCATCTTGCATCGCGTCTCAATGACCGATATCAGCTGTATTGCGGGTGCACCGTCCCCTGCATAGATTACCATTTAACACAGATGTATAAACGATAGCGTGTAGCGTGGTGTCGCCCTTAGACATCATGGAATCCTAATGAATGGCAACGGCTTAGTAATGAGTCTCTTTTCTGCATTACGACAGATCACTATCGTGCGCGTGCTTGGCGGCGCTGGGATGAAAGGCTATGTGTTATCTCTCCTGCGAGAGCACGCTGGTACAATCTTTTAACAAGACCGTGCTCGACAAACACACTCCACGTGTATCTATGGATTGTCAACGTCATATTATGTTCTTCCCTGGCCAGCAAGGTCATCCGATCTCAACAATTAAACATGTTTGGGGACAATTCGAACGTCAACTCGCGCCACTGCCGATATGCAAGATCTCGAGGCATAGTTATAAAAGCTACAGACTGACTTGCCTGAGGCAATGCTATGACGACTTTACGACTCACTTCCTAGCCTCATCAGTGTATGTATACGTACTCGATGGGATGCCACAACTCTCTTGAATTTGACTGAATTCTAGTGAATATTTGTTACTCCGTTAGAAATACATTGGGAAGAGAGAATAATGCTGCCATCTATTGACCTTAACTTTCCTCTTCGTCTTTCGTTGTCTTTATTTATTTACTAGCGTGAATTACCCACTTTAGTGGGTTAAAATAAGAATTTAAATCGATAGAAACAGAAAATATAATGAAAAATCATGTATTGTATGTCATGAATAAGTAGTGTATATAAATAAAAAATAAATATTACTACTCTATGTAACTATTCGGCACTAATATCGGTCATTTTCGATCATTGTTTATATCTCCCCGTCTCCGAAGTTGCAGGGCAGCATTTGGATTAATACAGCGTCGGAAGTGCGACAGTTCATTTGAGCAACCCCAAAAGCTATGGCTTCGGCACTAATATCGGTCGTTGTGGTTCATTTGTATATTTATAACTCGCGCTCCCCGTCCTCTTAAGTTGCACCGTCAAAGTGAAATGATAAAAAAACATCCCAGACCCGAACCTCATCTATGTTGAAAATTTGATCGAGATCGGTCAGGTCGTTCAAGAGTTATTAAGTCACATAGTCACTTTCATTTTTATATATATAGATTTTTTCACTTGGAAATTTATATAAAATATAAACAAAATATTGTTATCTGTGAAACAGTTACTGCATAACATATCAAGGTAAGAACTTTTTGTCTACAGTACATCTACACACATTCTTTGATCATTCCTTAATACTCTACATAAATAACAGTTCTGCAATTATGTAAGAAGTGACATGTTAATAATATGTAGCATGACTTTTGGTGTACAGTCTAGTCTTAGTCTGTTGCAAGAGGTCTTATGTATGTTAGTTACTCATTTTAGTGATTCAGCTCAAAGTTAATGAAACCACTGACGACTGTTATTAAATTATATAATCTATATAATTAAATATGTGTTTGACACAGGAGTATACTAACTTAATTAGTCTTTATGTTTAAAATAGAGCCATGAAAGGCCAAGTGGATTAAATATGTATACACAGGCTGCGAGAAAACACCACCGAGGTGAATTTATATTAAGTGAAAGAAAACAGTTATAATAAATCTCGGTCTAGAAACACCTTTCAGATCTAAGCCGTCGAAAGTGCTAGAACTTTAGAAGTGCTCTTTCTTGTGAATTACTGGACATAGTTTACATGTTTCAAGAAATTATAAACAAACTAGTCCAAAGTTCTGTCTAATTATTCCTGTTTCCGGCTGTATTATTCCTTCATGATTCAGTTATTGTCCCTTTCTGAAATTGTGCTAGCTTAAAAAGAGAGAGTGGAATCTAAAATATCGGTCATTTTCAAGCAAATAAGGAATATAAACGTGATTGATAATAACATGAGCTAAGATGAGATTACATTTACTAAACTCTGTTCTTAATTCGCGGAAAGGTTAAAGATTCCTATGTATAGAGATTTCAGGTCCGTAGGTTAATCAGATTTTGACCTCCACTTGAATCTGAACAAAATGTATGTTGTATTTAAAACAAGATCAATATAGATGGATTTGAAAGATATTAAAGGTTTGGGTTTCGAATTACTTTGAATAAATTATTGTGTACTCAGATAGGAAGTCATAGTGTTTATTCTACAATGTATTATATTATAAATTTATTTTAAACCTGGAATCTGATAAGGGACAAATGCTTTCCACTCGGCTATATTGGTGTGTTGTTATGAAGTGTTTGTGCGTCTAAAATTAGCATCCGTAGTTTTCCAACATAGTAAAGTAGGCTTTTCTTAGTTTCGTGGAAACTTGAGCTGGATTTTTGTAGGTTTAGCAATTATTTTGAAATATGTTATGTAACCTATAACTTGCAGACAGCATTTCATTAGGAAAATATTGTTAGTAAATGTAATTTGAAAATCATGTATTGGTTTGTTGCATTAAAAATCGATTTTTGATTTTTCCGTGATGGATTAGCGTCGTCAGTCCAAATAAACAGCCCGTTACTTGATGATGGTAAAAATTGATTCTAGTGAAAAATGGTATAGGAATCGATGCGTTTGTCCACGTATCATCTTTATGATTGGTCAGATTTTTTCGTGGGCTGAAAATGTCGCATATTTTTAATAATTAGTTTTAATTATAATAATTATTAGTTTATCTCATGTTCTTTTCATGTATTTTATAGCCGATATTTCAAGTGCTTCCCGTGGGCAGTTATCATCCATGGGTCGGGAGACATAACAGTATATATCGTAGAAGAGTACAGGGATAAAAAGTACCGTATATACTTGAATCTAAGACGCCCTGGGATTTAAGACGCATCCCCCCCCCCCATTTCTAAACTTCAAAAGTTATGCCAATTTCTTGTATTGAGTCTTAAGACCCATCTTGGATATTTAATGAAGAAACTCAGAATTTGACGGTACATACGGATTTATTTGTTGAAACTAAACATTTAAATGTCAAGATTAAAAAGATTAAAAGAGAACAAAGATTACCATCTTACATGTGTGACGTCACAGGCATGCTGTGTGCGTTCCGGGGAATGAGCGGCGGCATACACTTCAGTCAACCCCATTGCCGGAGCGGTTTTGTATGCGATTCCAAGACGACCCCCCATTTTATACCTGAAATCTTGACAGGAAAAGTACGTCTTAGATTCGAGAAAATAAATAAAATAAAGTAATTAGTTGTTAGTGTAAAATCCAAATTATACTCTATTATAAATATTTTTGTATACACTACTGTTGTTACGAATATTATGTGAAGACCAGCATTGAAGATATTCTAAGCCTAAGCCCTAAAATTAAATGCCCGCGGGAAGCACTTGAAATATCGGCTATATGAACGGAACATGAAAGTACCATTACTTAGGTAAGTTAGTAATTATAATGCATTCCATATGCTCAGTAACCAATAATTTTGACTAACTTAATTGATCTATCTAATATGTGATGTTTTCCCAGTTTACTTCTAAAAACGTTGGTGGAAATAGTTAGAAACCTTCCATTTAGGAAGGAAGGTCATATTTATACTTTTAACCTGACCTAGATGACAATTTTTCCTACTGAAATGCTGCCAGTAGTAATTGTAATAGTTGTAAAATGTATATTATTGTTACTAAACAGCATTTACACTAATTAACATCAGGTGGTATTGAAAACAAGACTTCAGTGTATTCTTTCACAAACTTCCTTCTTTTTATTGACCAACTAATTGCAACTGCTATCTTTCTGCTTGTTTCATCCAGCCTGTATCTAGTGGAACACATCCTGCAATAAATGACGCATTATCACCAATACCATTCGCTGCTTCATACTCCCCGACGGAGCCCCAACCTGCACAAGAATCACCTGCTTATTCTACTTTGCCGAATCCGCCTTCGCAACAGCAAAATGCTGCTCCTTCATCCCCAAGCTATGCTACAATGCCATCCTCTCATCCACCCCAAGCATCATCTAAACAGCCTTCTGCAGCAGCAACATCACATCAACATCCAGTACCGCCAGTTCCTAGACCTAGAACACTGCGTACAAGCCTCATTGACCATACTTCCTCGGGCGAGAATGATTTCTCCTCAACGGAGGATTTATTGGACCCCATTGCTCGTAGCCGAAAACCCAATGCTCGACTCTCAGGGAAGAAGATCAATTTTGTGGAGGTGGGTTTGTATGTGTTTTAGTTGGTGTTATTTTTCTTCCCTCTTTGCTTGCTAGTATTTAGCTTTATATAAAAATGCATGTTTGCAGTTGTTTTTCATGTGGTGGAAGGTTTGTTAAATCTCTTTACAGGAAGCTACCTGAAATAATATGAGTAATCTTACAGAAGGTTATGCCCATAGCCAGAAAAGGATTCAAGAGGCAATTTCTTTGCCAAATATTGAACAAAAGTATTCTTCTACTGTCTAAAATATTTGGAAGGGAAAAGGTATCAAAGGTTGTAAAACAATGGTCTCAAAAATGCAATTTTCGTGCATCGGCTGCGATTTGAACAACACTTGGTCACCAAGTTGTTAAATTGTTCAGTCGTCAAATTTTATTATAAGCTTAAGGTGGAATCATGAAGTGAAATATTGCATTGTTTTCTTTTAGATTCTTGTATCTAGCAAGAAGTTCAATTTTAAGTCAACATATTCGTTAATATCTGTGTTGGAACATACGCATTAGCCATCGACCAAGTTTTTCGCTCTGTAAAATAAAAGAAAATTGAAAACAGCTCACGGGTAGTTTACATGTGCAACCGGAAAATACCTCATCGAAATGTAGCTGTATACGGTTAGGCTAGTTAAATTTAATTCCTTATTAGTTTATATCAAAATTAGTTGCTGCGTTCGTGGTGGCCATTAAAAAAAAAAAAAAAAATCCTTCACTAATTCTCCCCATCACTTTTTCTATATATATATATATATATATATATATATATATATATATATATATATATATATATAAATTTCCTAAATAACTCAACAAGAAACAAAATGAGAATTTTTGAAGTAAACCCATTTCATACTTACAAAGTTCTGTTATAAACTAGGTTTGTTTTCAAGACCCGTCATATAATACAGAAATTTCAGTGTTCGACAAAAATAATGCGTCATAAACTACGCGCTCAGATTTGTGTCCCATATGAAATAATCTGTAAACGGTTATTAGTTCATTGAATTATACTTTATAGATTTTTTTTTGTGCTTATTTTCTAAATTTTTGGTTCTTGTTTCTAGTTCTTGTTTAGTTCTTGTCTCTAAGTTATTCACTAAAATTCTAAAAAAGTGAAGGGGGACGGCAGAATAAAGTCTGAAATTATTGCAGAAAAAAATAATTGAAACAGTCGGAAATAAGGAAGAAACGTAAGAGTGAAAACTGAACGAGGAAATTGATTGACAAGTACGAAAACATAGATTTTCACAGTAATTGCTTGCATCAATTCCAAAACGACCTCCCAGTAATAATAATAGTAAAACAACTTTTCACTGCCGTTTTTTTTTTTTTTTTTCATTAATTCCCCAACAACCTCTCAGTGATAGTTGTAGGAAAATACTAAACTTTTCACAGAAGTTTCTTGTACAGTTTCAGTGCTAACAGGAGAGGAACACAGCTTTCAGAGAGGTACCATGCATCAATTCCCAGCAACATCTCAGTAATGACATTGGGGAAACACGCAGCTCTTTCCAGAAGTTTCTTGCACTAATTTCGCATTGATCTCTGAGTGATACCATTAGAGAATTACAGCTTTTCACAGAAATTCTTTGCATTAATTCCTCGGCGACATCTCAGTAATATCACTTGATAAACTATTGCTACTACAATTGAAGAAAACCTTCATTCGTGATCAGATTTGTTACTGATTTTATTTCTAATGGATATATGGAAAGTAAAGGAGGAGAAAACTGTAGAATTGATCTATAAATTGGGGAATTATGGGTACATATTAGAAGATCCGTGGGCAGGAGTTGTTAGAAACGAAATGTGGAATCGAAAATGAGGACATCTAATAATCAAATAATCTTACTTTACGCAACTTTGAGAGAATGACATTTTCTGAGGATCACCTGAGAAATTTCCGTTGTCAGGTAATAATACTGGCTATGGGTCCACATAGAGTATAAGGAAAATGTTTTGACAAGCTGTAAAAGAACTTTTATTGTCAAAAGGAAATGAAAAACTTAACATAGGACAAAGACATTTCGTTTACAAACTAGAGATTTTAGAAGAAAAAATGCCAAATAGAATTTCAAATTGCGATTAAGCCCCAAAAGAAGACGGTAACATGCACAAAAGCCATTACTTTTTAGTTAAAATATATTATTATTATTATTATTATTATTATTATTATTATTATTATTATTATTATTATTATTATTATTATTATTATTTGTTTTTGTAACAGGTACCCAAGTTTCCCCATCTATTTACTTCAAATTACGTATAATACCTAAATGTGTATGTGTGTGTGTGTTTGGGGGAGGCCCGCTTGAAAGCAGATTTTTACCCATTACCTATCAAAGCTAGGTGTGTCATTAGACTAATGAAACAGGAGCGAGGAACACTTTCTTTGCCCTATGCTTTAAAATGCTTTAAGGGGTAATACGAGAAACTAAATAATAATAATAAATAAATAATAATAATAATAATAATAATAATAATAATAATAATAATAATAATAATAATAATAATAATAATAATAATAATAATAATAGAAGAAGAAGAAGGAGGAGGAGGAGGGCAGGAGTGAACAAGTAGATCCAAAATAATGATTAAGAACGCCACGTAACTTTATAGTATAGTCAGCAACGAAGTTCTTTCTGTTTGATGAAATTATTTTCTCAAATAATTTCAGAATGGAAGGACAATTTGAGTACAGTTTTCAGTAAATTAAAAGGAATGTAATTTTCTGTACGTTCCAGCCTTACCACCGTTATTTTCTAAATAAATTTTACCAGACGGAAAGAACTTTTGTCGCTAACTGTACGCTGTCGCTACTGTCACTAAGAAGTAGTACATCTTACTAGCTATATCATTTAGATATTCCATTGCACACGTCAGTTAGATATTCTTTTTGACATCTAAGGCTAATTTGCCAAATCATCAACATTGGTTTGTACCTAATGTAGTGTAAAGATTAATTTGGTTGTTATTTATTATTTGGAAAGTAATGGCAAAAAAGAACAAGAAGAAGAAGAAGAAGAAAAAGTAGAGTCCTATTTTAAATTGTGGGTAGGTTTTTGTCTTAATTTCTTCGTGTAATAAACATTTTCGATGCGAGGATGTTATGGGCTGATCGTACATCCATCTGCTTTCTGGTTGAAAACTTTGTAAAATCCTTACGTTCTTTTTCGTTCCCCATTTTTATTGATACATGTCTCCTCGTGAAATGAAGGAAAAGAAACCATCCAAGTTTGTCAAAATATTTTCTGTACTTTTGTGGTCTTTCACGTTGTTGATTTGACAGCGTTACTAAGAACTTCAAGAATTTTGTAATTTCACTTAAAAAAAAAAAAAAATAGTACATACGATATATATATATATATATATATATATATATATATATATATATATATAATATATAACATACGAAGGAATTTCGGCGCTTTTCAGAGCAAGATAGTGAAGAGTTTTAATAATCATAAACCTACTAAATCTTGTGAAATATGTCACATCAATGTTTCGGTCTGTTCTGATTCATCGCATCACATCGCATTGTATGTAATTCAATACGACAAATTGCTTGTGTTTACGTTATTTTGGAAATAGAATAAGTCATCTCAAGAATTGTTTCCATGTAATCTTAAATCTAAGCTTGGAATTTAATATAAGCGATTACATAATGTAGTACAGTCATAGTGTGTAAGTAGCTATAATTGTGTTTTAGAGAACTTAAAGATAGCTTTAATCATAATACGGTAATGCAAAACCATATCTTAAATATTCGGTTCTTCATGATACTCTGTTGAAGTTTCTGTCTAGTTTTGTAAATTTTATCCTGAAAAAAAGTGTTAAAATACTCAACGTTGCCACGAATTAGTAGTACACGCAGAAAACTGCAGACAGAAAAAAAAACTTGCAAAAATGTAATTGAAGCTTATAGTAATGACAGCTAAAGATTTTTCTCATGTTGTCTCCAAATTAACTGTAAATAAATAAATAAATTGTTCTGTAGGTTCCTCCGGAAGCCCCAGCAGAAACTGGAGTAAAAATGTCCGTAAGCGATAAGAAGAAATTCTTCGAAAAGGCTATGGAACAACAACATCAACCGTCTCCAAAACCAGGTATGTGAAAGAATTTATACTTCACATTTGAAGTGATAAACTTTAATGCTGATGTCGCAGCATATAGTTTCTTTATGTGAATTCGCGGTCATAAAGAGTATGCTAAATGGAATTGTGTACTTGACTTTATATGAATGTTAGTTTGTACTTACATTATGCTTTAAGTGAGCTACTAGAGCAACTACTGTTTTCACTTCGTCGCCGACTGGGCTTTGTGGTGGACAGACACTGTGTGCTGGGGTTTTTCTTCAACTTCTCCCGTTTCTTTCCACTTTCTTCATTCCACCATTTTCATTCATTCCCTTCATCACTGGCTCCCTTAGCTTCACTGCGTAATCGTGGGACGTAAAAGTAGTAGAAATTTCGTTTTTCATTCTCACTTCGCAATAGAAGATTCAAGGCTTCGTCATTGTTTTCCGAGCGTTTTCATTTTGCACAAAAGTTTGCAGGATT
Organism: Thermobia domestica; assembly: GCF_964235325.1. Lineage (NCBI taxonomy): Eukaryota > Metazoa > Arthropoda > Insecta > Zygentoma > Lepismatidae > Thermobia > Thermobia domestica. The sequence continues at coordinate 296,812,810 of NC_137457.1, read as the reverse complement.
TTCCGTTAGTCCTATGAGACGAATGTTAGATGAATACCTTAATATACAGAATAGGCCATAAGTCACTTTAAAAATGCATATGAAATGAATTATTTGTTAAGTAAGAAACTGCGAAATTATTACAAGTTGTGGGTTATCCAAGTCAACATTAAGTTAGCAACAACAGCAACTTAACATTAAGTTAGGTTCTCTAAGTCAAGTGTTCAAAGTATCGTCCATCATTTTCAAAGCCAAAACTATTTCTCTCAAGCTCAGAAGAACGTATTACATCTCTGATGATGTTGGATGATAATTTATCAAATTCAGAAAAAGTACCAAACAATTATGGCCCACCCTGTGTAGAATATAGGCTCTCGTAACTTTCGTTTCGTTTTATTTATTTATTTATTTATTTATTTATTTATTTATTTATTTATTTATTTATTTGGCCCTCCCCGCTCAGGTCTAGTGGCTAGCGCGTGTGCCTTTGGTAGGATTCTCGGTGGGAGAACACAGTTTCACAACCATTCACTTTCATTAAATAGGAGCTACGGTGGCTCAGTGGTAGTGTGTTCACGTCTGATGAATGGGGTGCCTGGTTCGATCACAGCTCACGGTAAATGGGCTTTGTGGTAGGCAAACACCATGTGCGTGGATTCTCTCGTTTCCTCCCACTTACTTCATTCCACCATTTTACTCGTTTTCATCTTCACCGTCTCCTTTAGCCTGAAGGGCAAATCCATGCGACCTTAAGCTAAAAATTTCATTTCGTTCTTCATTTATATATTTATTTATTTTCTTTTGTTAATTTATCCTGGGAAAATGGATTCGTCGACTATGTCTGAAATTAAATAAAACTGATGCAATACGGAAAGTTCAAAGAAAGATAAGGCATGACTGAACTAGGAGTCGGATTCCAGTCTCCAGGGTACGGAGCCGGTGCAATAACCACCACGCTACACGTCCATTCTGATCAGCCACACACACTTCTGCTCTTGAAGTGGGTGCTTAGCCTTTCAGACCACATGGTCTTTTCCACAATTTCTGAACTTAAGGGTTGTCTAATTTCATGTTAAATTGTCTTTACACTATTATATTTTCTACGAGTGCGAATTTGAAGAAAGTTTAGGGGATATAGTGTAAAGAAAAATTGGATGATCGCATTAGTTTTTATATAATGTGAAATTAGCCACCATAGATGGTCTATAAATGTAGGCAACTGTGTCCAGAGTCCAAAAGTTGTACAGGCGAAATTGTTTGGATCTTTCTTTCCTTCTCTGTTATATGAATAACCAAAAACTTCTGAAGTTTCATCTTATGGGTGATTTTGTACTGGCATCCTCTAGCAAAGTACCTAGAACGGTACATTTATTTATTTTTAATTCTGTGGTTGGTGTTAAATCACAACATGAATATTTGCAATTTTTGACTTCTTTTTCTTATTGTAGTATTTTTGAACTGAACTTCTTTCATTGTTACCTTATTTTTAATATACAAACGTATTTATTTATTTGCAGAAAAAGTATTCTCATTCCTGAGTCAAGATGAGGTGGAAAGGATGAAACAAGAAGAAGGTAATTACAATGCGAGAATTTATTTAATTATTTAAAAAAAAAATTAAGATAGCAACCTTCTCAGTTTAGCCTGTGTTCGTGGGACCATAAAAATGTGATTGTGTGTTTTTTATCAGATCTTCTAAAAGTATTGAGCCTTTTGCGCACGAGGTGGAGGTAGTGTCTCAAGTCCCAGAGTGTATGAGTCGCAGCGGGTCAGACCTAACGTCATTTGACAGCTGACAGTTAAAGCTAATAGATTTGAACGGAAAGTTGGAATTCTTGTAATCAAACGTACAGGGTGTTGCAAAATGAATATCGGAGTTTAAGGCTTTGTAGTACTTATTACAATTAACTTACAATTATAAATAATACACCCCTCTTGATGATGCACTGTTTCCTCTATGTGCCGTTAGAAAGCGCTAGTAGCAAAGATGGCGACTAGTTAATAGAAAGCTCTTTGTGTTTTACATTTTACAAAGATTGAATCTCTAGTTACAGTGCAACGAGCTTTCCATATTAAGTCAATTGTAATCCACCAAGTGAAAACAACATCCATAGATGGTATCATCAATTTGCAAACAGGGGGCGCGGTGGCTCAGTGGTAGAGCCTTCACCTCCGGTGCTTGGGGTTCCTGGTTCGATCCCAGCTCGCGCCGTGTGGACTTTGTGGTGGACAAACACCGTGCTCGTGGGTTTTCTCGGGGTTCTCCCGTTTCCTCCCTCTTTCTTCATTCCACCATTTCACTCATCTCTCATCATCACCGTCTCCTTTAGCCTAACCGGCATAACTGTGGGACGTAAAATTTCAATTTCAATTTTTTCAATTTGCAAACACCGGCTGTCTGTGCAAAAGGAAGAGTACGGAACTGCCAAGAATGACTGAAGAGCGTGTTGAACGAATGATCGAGTCTTTCACGCGTAGCCCAAGAAATCAGTTCGGAAGGCTAGTTGTGAATTAGCAATTCCAGTGATGTCTATATGGAGAATTTTAAGGAGCTTGAGGAATTTAAGAAAGAGGATTAAAGCAATTATTGCAACAAGGTTTGGGAAGAACTCACCTTTCGACTCCATGTGTGCCGTGTGACGAATGTTGTTCACATTGAACACTTGTAACGAAAATGGTTTGAGTTGCTCTTTCATTTGATGTATTATTTATAATTGTAATAAATACTACAAAGCCTTAAAACCTCAGTATTCAAAAAATGAAATGAAATCTTTGAGTTTTACATCCCACGCTTATGCCGGTTAGGCTAAATGAGACGGTGATGATGAGTAATGATTGAAATGGTGGAATGAAGAAAGTGGGAGGAAACGGGAGAACCCCGAGAAAATCCACGCACACGGTGTTTGTCCACCACAAAGTTCACTTGGCGGGGGCTGGGATCGAAACCGGGATCCCAAGCACCAGAGGTGAACGCTCTACCACTGAGCCACCGCGGCCCCGCCTCAGTATTCATTTTGAAACGCCCTGTATATTGTGCCGTGAAGATTAGTGAACTTTCTGGAAACTGAGCTACATTTTACACGCTTACTTCGATCAAAGTGCAAATGCTTCGCAGCCCCGTGAGAATTTTATGCTGTTTGTGGGCAAGATACGTTATCAAAATCAACAGCTAGTTGTTCATTTATGTGAACTAAGATAGTTCATTCACTTTCGTTCTGGAAATTTCGATGTCCAACCGAGCGAAGTAGCTCAAGTGGTAGAGCGTTGGCTTCGCATTCGGGAGGTCGTGGGTTCGAATCCCGCTGCCGACCATCCTGACTGAGGTTTTCCAGGGTTTCCCTCAGTTCAACCAGGCAAATGCCGGGATGGTACCTACTAAAACAGGCCCTGGCCGATACCTTCCCAAATCCTTTCCATTGTTATTGTTGTTGTTGGATATCCAGTGTAAAATGGCCTCTGAGCTGTATCTGGTGATTGTTAAATAAATAAAAAAAATAAAATAAAAATGTTCTCGCAATGGACAACCAATCACATCAAAAGTGGATGATATTCCGGCAAAGTAGAGCACAACCAACATGAAGAGAGTCATGGTACCGCAATGACATAAGCATCCATCACCAAATAGTGTTAAACCATTTGGAGAATGCGGGGGTCGCAGAGACTCAGTGGTAGAGCGTTCACCTCTGGTGCTTGGGGTCCCTGGTTCGATCTCAGCTCGCACCAAGCGAACTTTGCGGTGGTCAAAAACCGTGGGCATGGGTTTTCTTGGGGGGTTCTTCCGTTTCCTCCCACTTTATTCATTCCATCCATTTCTCATTGTTTATTTTATCATTTAGAGAAAGCGGGCTAGAAAAAAAGCTCAACCACATGATTTGACTCAAAAACATTTACTCGATCAAATTTCCGTCTACTAAAACGCAACGAACTAAAACTTTTTCTGAAGCGATTGATCACAAATGATAGCCTACGACTACAGTGTGCAAAAAGAGATCGTGGTCGAAGCGAGGAGACACTCCACACTGTGTGGCGAAGCCCACACTGACGCTCAATAAGGTTAATGTGTGCGTTTGGTGGAATTGGGAAGGGCATCGTGCATTACGAGCTACTGCTGCCGGACAGAACAATTAACGTGAACTTCTATTGTTGATCTTTAGCGCAAGTGCATCAAGCATTTCAAACAAAGCGGCCGGAACTGTTCAACAGAAATTGAAAGAACTTGGCTTGACAATGTCAGACTATCATATATTTCGGTTTCTATAGAACTTCCTGAATGGTGTTAACTTGAAAAGAGGCCTTTGAAAACCACATGTTAGTTTTTTAACGAGAAACTCAGAAGTTATATAGTGACAGGATTATGCTGTCGGAAAAGTGGCAGAAGGTTATTGAACAAAATGGTACATAATGTTATTTTAAAATATATTTGTAATGTTATTTTAAAATATATTTGTAATGTTATTTTAAAATATATTCTCAATTTTGATCTCCGAAGGTCCAATATCTTTCGACAATCTCATATTAATTCGTAAATTGACTACTTGTGAGAATCGGACTTTTTTTTTTTTCCTAGCCAAGAATAGCCAACTTATATAGAGGTTTCATTGTATTTGGAAGATGGAAGTCGGAGGATGGAGAAATTGTATATAATATATATGGAGCACAGGAAGAACGAAAAGTAATGTATTTATTATTAAGAAGTTTGACTTCGACTTACCATTCTTGTATTCCATTTTCGACAAGAGTCAGTCAGTGTCTTCAGTGATTAAAGTCAAATAGGAATTCCCCGTGGTAACTCCAGGATTAAGATCTAAAATAATATCTCTGGCCGATTCCATTTATCCTCGACTTCCATTTAGATTTAATATAGTTTAGAATGCAGGAAATAAGACAATGGTAGAGTCTACGGACGTACGCAGGGGGTGGACTCTGGGGGACCGGACCCCCCCCCCCCGAAATTTCGACTTTTGTGTAAATTGAGGCTAATTTTAAGGGCAATTTTAGGAATTTTAATATTAAATACCTTCATATTGAGTTTGGACCCTCCCCGAAATAAATTTCTGCGTACGCTACTGGTAGAGTCAGACTGATAGCATGCTTTAGATGGGTTGATTTGAAGTTTAGTGACCCTTTCAGCACCGAAAATACAAGAAATATAAGCTTAACGTGGGATTTGAACGACATGAGCTCCCACGCCGAAGGCGCGTCTCATGCGGCGCAGCGTGCCGCTGGTACAAGGCTTCTGGGATAGGCTGGTAAATAGGAGATAACTTCGGGTAGATCCTCTGTATATGAAAGTAGTTTTATGTATTTATTTTATTAAACTTTCCTGTTGTCAGTGACTCACGTAAATACTGCTTATAAATAAAATACTCGTTTCCAGTATGAGAATATTAATGTTGTGATTTGGTGTTTTAGAGAAAAAGATAGCATCGTTAACCAAAGATGAGTTGAAAACGTGGACGCAGTTAGATGATCTGGACGATGAAGAAGAAGATGGTCAGCAAGCACAAAATGAGTAAGTTCCAACAAATTTGTATCCCCTATATGCTGATTTTTCCTGTGTAATTATTCAAGTATTGTGTTTTTTAGTACTATTATGCTTGTTAAACTTGTTAACCATTCGCACACCAAGAGGCACAAGTTCTAAATACGTTTATAGAATTCTGAGGTAAATGTTTGTGATTATTTTGTCGTACCTTCCTGAATTTTCCTTTTAACAGGCTTCATCCCGGCGAAATTAAAATACCTCTTGATAATTCTTTTGTTGTAACTACTCTCAACTTCGGGGAAAAGCGAAGTAGTTTTGATTTTTTACTAGAGCTGAGATCGTGGACTTTTTTGTATTTGTGGAGAAATTGTGAGGACGTGTACCTATGAATTTACTTTTGTCACCATATTTATCAATGCATGAACTTGAATTGTGAAAGGTAGCTGAATTTAGTATTTGGAAACAATTTTCAAGATAGAATTACATAGCAGTTTTTACAGACAAAGAAATCGTTAATTAATCAAACTGAGTTCTGAAATATCCAACGTTTCCTTTCACTGTTCTTTAAAAGCCATTTGAAGAGTAATGAACTAAAAGTACAATCACGAACAAAAGTTCAATAATTAAGCTGAATAGCATCCGTTACAATACTATTGATTTAACTTAAGAGTCTTCATCCCGGCGGAATTAAAATACCGCTAATTTTACAGTAATTATGTGATACCTTCAAATAGATAAAAGATAATTGAAATATGGAACAAGAGCGCCCTAGACAATTTTATTTTGCGTGATGTACCGTTATCACAAGTCATCTAGTGGCTTTCCGTTTTCAGCTGTTTAGAAACGCGAAAATAAATGCCGATTTTCAAAATCGCTCGAAATCGAAAGCAGATAAGTGAGTCGTGATAACGGTTTCTCATGTAAAATAATATTGTGTAGGGCGCTCTTGTTCCACATTTCGATTATCTTTTAGCTATTTGAAGATGCCGTATCACATAATTACTGTAAAATTAGCGGTATTTTAATTCCGCCGGGATGAAGACTCTTAAGTTAAATCAATAGTATTGTAACGGATGCTATTCAGCTTAATTATTGAACTTTTGTTCCGTGATTATACTTTTAGTTCATTACTCTTCAAATGACTTTCAAAGAACAGTGAAAGGAAACGTTGGATATTTCAAAACTCAGTTTGATTAATTAACGATTTCTTTGTCTGTAAAAACTGCTATGTAATTCTATCTTGAAAATTGTTCCCAAATACTAAATTCAGCTACCTTTTACAAGTCAAGTTCATGCATTGATAAATATGATGACAAAAGTAAATTCATATGTACACGTCCTCACAATTTCACCACAAATACAAAAAAGTCCACGATCTCAGCTCTAGTAAAAAATCAAAACGACTTCGCTTTTTCTGAAGTTGAGAGTAGTTACAACAAAAGAATTATCAAGAGGAACATCATAGTAGAGCTGGAACCAATTTGATTAATATACTTGTGTTGTATTCTAAATCAGTAATCTTAGGTTTGTACGTGTTTAATATTTGTCAATGCCTGGTCATAAGTAGAGACGATTTTTTGGTGACACGCGAAAATACGAAATGTATCAGTTTTGTATGAAAATGTGTATCTAATATATATATATATATATATATATATATACAGGGGATAAACAAAAAAACTAAAAACACTTCATACAGGACACGTAAGTTTGGCCCTCCATTGTACAACACGTGTTGAGGTTGCCGATCGTTTTTTGTTTTCAATGTGTCATGTGGACCTTCCTCTTCCGTCAGCAGTAACCAGTTCGCCTGTGAGTGTCGTGGTGTGAAAGTGGTGCGGTCAAATGGGCGACCTGATAGACTTCCAAAGAGGCATGATCGTTGGTGTCCGTCTGGTTGGAGCTTCAGTGGCATCGTGGCGAACATTGTGGGGGTATCGAAAGGCACTGTGTCCAATATCACGAGGGCATACACAATTCATGGGCAAACGACGTCTGCAAAGCACAACAGTAGTCGAAAGACAATCCTGTCAGATAGGAACGGAAGGGCATTAAAACGGATTGTAGCGGCTAAAAAGAAGACCACTGCACTGAAAATTACGTCTAAACTCAATTCCGACCTACAGAACCCGGTTTCATCGAAAACAGTGCGACGGGAACTTCATAACATGAAAATTCATGGCAGGGCCGCTATCGCCAAGCCCCTGGTCACAGCAGTAAATACGAAGAGGCATATCCAGTGTGCAAGGACCACAAGGTGTGGACTCATGAGCAGTGGAAACACGTAATGTGGTCCGATGAATCGACCTTCACCTATTACGTCGTGTTTACGTATAGAGAACACCGTCCATGTCTATGATACAGACTGTCTGCTCCCAACTGTAAAGCATGGGGGTGGTTCTGTTACAGTATGGGCAGTGATATCGTGGGTTTCTGCAGGTCCCATCATAGCCGTGCATGGAATGATGAATGCTAAGGTGTATGAGGCCATTTTTGGGAACCAGGTTCTACCCATGGCCCAAATATTGTTCCTTGATGGAGATGGCATATACCAAGATGATTTGGCACCCTGTCACGCTGCAAAAACGGTGAAATCATGGTTTGAGGAGCCTGAGCAGGAGCTATCACACCTCCCCTGAGTCCCACAATCACCAGATCTGAACATCATCGAGCCATTGTGGTCTGAGTTAGAAAGGAGTGTTCGGTCTCATTACCCTCCACCAGCATCCCTTAAGGAACTGGAGCATGTTTTGGAGGAACAATGATACAAAATTCCACACACCACGATTCAGGGACTATATACGTCCATTCCACGTCGGATCCAAGCTGTTTTGGACGCAAAAGGAGGCCCCGCACCATACTAGGTATGATTTTCACACTTTTGCAAACGTTTTATATTTCTTTGTCCAACCCCTGTTGTATATATATATATATAATATATATATATTCACTATTTGTTAGGACATATAACGCTCGCGATTAAACACGAAATTCTGTCGAATTAGCGAAATTTGCAATAAGGCTAGATATTCCACGAAATTTACGCAAAAGTGACAAGTTTTCGACGATTTTAAGAATTTATTCATTACCATTATTTGGCAATTACTAGCAACGTGATGAAAATTTCCATTTTTCAGAAAATAGACCACCATGAAGTTTTGAAATTTTACATGCAGTTACAAAATGAGCTCTAAACGGTATCTACTGGTGAAGTGGATGGTGTGGAAGGAGTGTTGCGGGGTATGTTAAATGAGCATTCAGAAATCGCTGGAAAGTGTGTCCAACTAATGTATATATCAGTTTCGAATGTTGATGTGGAGAGGGCTCTTTCTTCTTACAAGACATACATACCAACAAAAGAACAAATTTAACACCAGAAAACATTGAAACAATGTTTACGTGTTATCTGCATAAGTAAACTGTGAACACTAAAGTAATTTTCTTTTATTAGTGTTATCTCTGTGTGTGTTTATTTATTTCTTTAAATGATAATTTTATTCAATGAAGATGCTTAGTGTAATTTTTGAAAAACTCAAAGTATTGTTTAATATAGTCATGCATGAGCTCATGTCATGATTGATGAGTGAAATTTGAGATGAAATAAAATGTAACTAATTGTAATTGCCAGGGAAAATAGTGTTCTTACATTAAATTTTTATTCACCGATTTTATCCCACTTTACGCATATTTTTATAACGAAATTACGAATTTTTATTTACCACAAAATCGTGTCCCTAGTCATAAATCAGTGCTTATAAAGTTTCAATAGGCACGACTATACACGTAAATAAAACATTTCTCCAAAATCCTATTCTTTCGTGGTTTTTTTACAATGACTACGATACCTGTTGCGTACATCCCATTCTATGTAAATCATAAATGACACATAACATAACCACAGTGTTTACTTTTCACAATTTTTTCAGTCCTTTTATGCAAGAAAGTGAAATTTTTGGAATACATTAAGAATTTCTTTTTATTATTCTTTTTTTTTTTATTCCATAATGTCCTACGTCATATAAAAACATAATGCTTATTTGTTTCAGCAATGACTTGAAGCAAGATCCTGGCAGCGCTCCTGGCCTGGCGAGTATGGGAAGCATACACACTGCCAAGGCAGAAAGAAGAATGAAAGAAAAACTTCAACAGGAGGTAATGCGGCATGTTTAGAAAAAAATTCAAAAACCCTTCTCATCTGCCTTCATCCATAGATTTTTTTTTTTTTTTTTAATTATTGCTCTTCACAATAAAATTGACAATTCCGTGATGTACGTGTTACTTGCATGTGTTGCATCTGTTTGTAACATAATCTAGTTTTATCCTAGTTCTTTTCAGCTAGTCATTTAAGAATCTATATATGTATCTCGCTTCAGTGTACTTAAAAGTCCAGTTCGAGGCATGCGATAACTGTATTCCAAAGTTCAATACCAACGGTTCAGTCGTTTTTCCGTTATTAGATACCACACAAGGTCACTTCCATTTTTACATATGGTTTTGTTGAAACAAATGACAATATTATAATATAATGGTGATATACTTCTGTACTCAAAAGCTGCTACAAAATTACTTTCTTTATGCGTAACATTGTAAAGAAATCTTTATTTTCGTCATCCTTTTTAAACGTAATAAAAGTTTGTTTTTGTGTTATATGGCCATGTTTGATTTAATTAAAGCACTGAGAAGCAAATTTCCGCGCTGCTGCGTCATAATACTTCTGATTTTATTATAAAGGCATGCAATATAAGGGACATTAACTAGATTTCAAGAAGAAGTCAATAGAATTACATTGTTAAAATTCAGTTCATTTTAAAGAAAAAGCAGAAATAATCCTCCATATATATCAGTGGCCTTAAAAATAAAGATGTCGTGTTTTTGTGTAATGAAAGAATTTCCTATAATCTAGTTAAGAGGCCTAATCATTGCAAAATTAAAATACCGCAAATTTTATAGTAATTATGTAATATCTTCAAATAGGTAAAAGATAATCGAAATGTGGAACAAGAGCGCCCTAGACATTATTTTGCATGAGGTACCGTTATCACAAGTCACCTAGTAGCTTTCCGTTTGCAGCCATTTGTAAACGCAATAATAAATGCCGATTTTCTAAATGGCTGGAAACCGAAAGAAGATAAGTGAGTCGTGATAACCGTATTTCATGTAAGATAATATTGTCTAGGGCGCTTTTGTTCCACTTTTCGATTATCTTTCTTCAATTTGAAGATATCGCATAATTACTGTAAAATTAGCGGTATTTTAATTTTACCGTGATGGGGCCTCTTAAGCATGTTCCAAATAATGAGAATGCAATTTGTTTTAGTCTTTTGTTAGATGAACGCAAATACTCTACCAAGGTTGCATTTCTATGCTGATTCGTTCGAAAATAATTTAGATGCCGATTAGCATTTTTTTTTTAATAATAATAATAATGCATTGTGTTTATGATTTAAGCAGTTCATTGTTGTGAATTGTCTTTAGCTGCATTAGAATTACTGCATGATGTTCCATGATTAATTTGCTTGCTTTGATTTTGTTCTGGATAATGCTTGCTTATGTATGATGATATGTTGTGTTCCACTGTCAGGGTCTGTTGGGACCGAACGATGAGCAAGAACTTTCGCCTGCTGAACAGAGAGCATTGAGAGCAGAAAAGCGTGCAGCATGGAGACAGGCTCGACTAAAGTCTCTGGAACAGGTGCATTATCATTTCTTTTTATTTACAGTATTCACTGTTTCAAAATTTTGAAGTTGATATTAATTTTAGCTGTTACTCTTTTTCTGACATTAATTTTAATCAATTATAGTTTCAAAGGCTTAATTTTAAATTCGTGAAAATTTTCATTAATTTTTCCAACTGTACATCCAAGGACTGACAATAGCGTGATACCAGTTTTCAAATACCATCATTGTACTGTCTTCCCGCGCTGTGTATTCAAAGAGTCTGAGTTCAACAGAGGAAAACTGCTTTCCGTGTAGAATCTTTTATCTTCCGGAACTAGTAGAAATCAAGAATCCTATAACTCTTCGTACCTCATGCTTGGCAGAATACGCAGTTTTGTCTTAAATATAAACGAAATTTGATCAAAGTAGTCTTTCAGTATCTTACTAATCTGGGTTAGAGTATGGACACGCCTTTGGTGCGAGCGATCTGTGTTTCGATTCTCGGTCGGGACACTCGGTCGGAAAGGTGTGAAAGTCTTTTTAGGCCAGTTATCCTGTAAGGTTTTTCGGGTTTTCCTCATTTACACCAGGCAGATGTCGAGATGGTACCTAGCATAGCGGTCGTTGCAAAACAGGAATTCCCATGGATGCGGTAATATGTGTGGACTCTCCATCTGCTCGTAGGGATCCCAGTTGGGCATCGACCGCTCCGCTTCCATCTGTACGTCATTCCAGTCGTCGGGTGTCACTTTTTGGGTAATCTTTTGACCCGACCCCGATATCTTTCCATATTCATGAGATATTTGACACCTCCGCATTTTCAACACCTTTTATGTGGAAATGGTGTCGTTTTTTGACCTCATGTTTATTAGACATTTTTTGCTTAGTTTCACGTTTATTGTCACCTCCTCCAGTTTGAGTGTATTATCTTATAACCCTGTATTAAGAATGAAAATTAGGAATATTAATATATAAGAACTGAGCGATTATTACTTTAGTATAAAGATGTTCACTTATACGTGAACAAACATTTCTTCTATCTAATGTGCAAATTGACTCTTATAATATCAAGAACTTGTGTGTTTGGCAATGGTTCTATATTACATAATATGTGTTCTTTGTAGGATGCTTTACAAGCGCAGATGGTGATCAAAAAGATGAGCGAAATGATCGAGGGAAAAGATGTAAAGTCTTCCAACCATGTGTCAGAGAACGAATGTGATCTCACCACTAACAACAACGAGACAAAAGCCGATTTGGAGAATAATATGTCTGTAAGTATTAAATGTACTTTATTTCAAATGAGAATAGTAAAATGTATTATTTTTATTACTAGCCATATGATTGCTAAACATTAAAGCTCATCACAAATTCACCTCAATTTTTATTATTATTATTGTTTTTTAGTTTAGTGAATAATTTTTAAGACAATGAGGAACATCAAAAGACAGATAATATCTGCAAAATACTGTTACATGAAGTAATAACTATTTTCAAGACTGTTCGTATAGTGTATAAGATTGGGTGCCCAGCAATTAAAACGTTATAAGCTGCGCACCCAAATGTATACATTGTGGGCCTTAATGCAAAATCGTTTTGACAAATGATAGCGCCATACTAAGGGTTTGACTTAACACATGGTTATGAGAAGTGTGTTCAGAATCTCTGATTAGCACGTAGTAGTTGACTAAGTTAATTACATGTAATTAATTCATTTAGAGCAGAGGGTACTCTGGTTTAGCCACAATAAACTTACATTATGAGAATACGAACGCAATTAATTACCTCATCTTTCTTTCCTTTCACCTCATCAGGTAAGTTAACTATGAAGCAGCTATTAAGATGAGTCCTCTACAATAGCAGAACCGTTTCTTAAAGTGAACAGTGAGAGATGAGTAGAAAATTTCCAGTTTTCTGAGAGATACATACAACTGCTCGATAAAGTATCGACCCTTATAATTACAACATAATCCTTCTACTGTTGCTAATATTAATTGACTTCTACTTATTCCCCCCCGTAAATACATCCCTCAGAAATGAATTCCTTAATTATAATTGGATTTCGTAACTATTTATAAGTTGTTAGGATGTCAAACCACAAAGAAAACATTTTGTATTCCATATATTTTCATTTTTAAAGACTACCAGAATCTATCGGTCACAAAAGTCACGAAATCAGAAAACGATCGTGAAAGTCACGAAATTTAGCTTTTGGGTCACGACAGTTTTTATCTGTACAAGTATAAGTTTAGACTGGAAAACTTTGTTCCATAAAAAGTCAAAATTCACCACCAAACATGTCTATGGTTGGCTTTAAACGCAAATCGCAAGCAAAACACGCTTCTACCGCATGCATGAAAATTCGACGCAATTTGCACCCAAATTCTCTCTTGAAAATGTTACTAAATTTTATGGTTTGGTTAAGAAAAGGTCACGAAATTTCAGATTGGAATTTTAGTAGACACCCTGACAGCGCATGCCCACGTCTAGATTTCCGTAGTTGCCAGATTTCTTTTTCTCACTCGAGGTATTAGGGTTATATTAGTTAATCATACCCAAATCAACTTATAAGTTAAACTTTAAGAAGATTGAATACCAAAAGGTACACACTCCTTAGTACATAGCTAATACGGCACTAATCGTGTGACTAACGCTTGGTTAACAAATTATCTCTAAATTTTGCCCTATATGAACACTTTTGAAAACAGTTATTACTTGATTTAATAGCATTTTGTAAATACTGCCTTGCTCACTTTTAATATTTTTATGTTTTTCATTTTTTTTTTAAGTTATTCACTAAAATTCAAGAAGCGAGAGTGAGCTTAGCAAGAAGCTTCAAAAGGTAGTGCCCCCCCCCCCCCCCCCAAAAAAAAAAGTTTCCAGAATTGTGTGATAAAAGTAAATAAATAAATGAAACTTCTTCCCTCCCTAATTACACTCAGTGTGCTATCAGTGTAAATACTCAGACAGGAATGAAAACAAATCTGGATCTGTAGCTATTGGAACTATCTCCAAAAGTTACAAGATCTCCGAATTTGTCTAAAACAGAAAGATCTTTCTTTGGCTTCGCTACAACCTATAGTGTTCCATAGTAGCATTTTTCAAACTGTGGCCCGCAAGGGTTTTCTGAGGTCTACCATTAAAATCCTTTTAAATTGATCTTTATCAGTGCAAACAGGTCAGGAAAAAATAAAAATTCAGTCGAATTATGGATCACAAACTGTAGTTAGGAATCTCGAAAGGTACATAGATTATAACATTTAATAAGGTAAAGATCTCACAAATTCTAATAGCTTGTTTGAAATATTATTGATAACCTTCAATTGTTTTAAAGAAACTAATATGCATTTCTTCTATTAATATCTATAATTTAAGGAATTTTAGTGAAAAGTATTTTAAAATTATACTATATACTGATTATAGTGATCTTTATTATGAACTTCCTGCTTCGGACCCGGGTTTCGGCACCATTTTATTATGATTACTGCAAAGGATCCCAAAGATTCAAGGCAAAGGATTCTAAGTTCAATTCCCGAACTTGGTTATTAGGTTAGTATCCTTTGCCATCCGCAGTAATCATAATATGGTTTAGTAGTATAAAGTTCGTTACAGAATAACTGCACCACCTAAGAAAAATCGATACATTTAGTGTATTGTTCCATATATTATAAAGGGTATTATTTAGTATATCTTTAAATTGTTATGCATTGCAATTACAACATACAAGTTTGCTGTTCTATCTATTACATATATATATATATTTTTAAGTTAGATTCAAATACCATGTATTACATAATAATACAATATATTACAAATATTAACTTTTTGTTATACACAGCTGTCTGTGAGATGGATGAGCTCGCCAGGTCGATAAATACACAGCCGGTTGCGAAACGGTCTGAGCCATCGATATATTATTTTCCTTTTAGTTCTAGTTTTCTGTCAATAGATGAAATTACTTGTCATGTACAGTTTTAAAGCTGAAGAAACGATCTTTCGAATGGTGTATCATACATGTGTGTTGTAAAAATAGTATGCTTAGGGGTTAATACAATTAATACAAAAAAAAAAAAAAAAAAAGTACATATATGTTTTCATCCATTGTGTATGAACGTATATTAACTCCACATTAATGGATATAAAAAGTACTACTAAGTGTATAGAACCCAAAATTGTGTAAACACAGAACTCAGTATGTTGTATGTTTCCTATCTGCAGCTTTCAAAGTTGTCAACCTCTTCGGCATGCTGTGTACGAGAGATTGGCACACAAAGATATGTCTAACTCATGAAACCAACCTCGCACAGTAGCTTCAGTAAGCTCTTTCCTTGCTTGTAAATATTTTTCTGAAACTTGCGAGATATGGTGTACAACAAGATATGGCTGATATCTGGCGAGTTTAGTGGATATACATGTCTGAAAGCCATTTCTTAACAACCGCAGCTCTGTGATACGGCACATTATCGTCTTAAAATGTGAAATAATCTTAAGGTCCCACGTGAGGAATAATCTTTTGCATTTGGTAAAAGTTTACGATATAAAGTAATCCATGTAATACTATACGTTAACCGACCTGATGCAAATTTCTAATCTTCCGAGAATTTTCGACGTTAAACAACCTGACACTATTACACTCTTACTAAACTTCTGTGTCGGTGAAATGCAGTCACCATTAAGTTCACAGTTAGAGATGAATGTAATTCTAAAGCACCGTAAACTTTTTTTTTTTTAATAAGAGAAAATCATATGTTCTCCCTCTTCAATATCCCACGCTTCGTGCATGCTAAGAAAATGTGTTTTGTTTCTTAAGGTGATTTGCGTATATCGGCTTTTTCTTGCCGTTTGCTTCCGAATTTCTCGGTCCTTAGCTATTTAATAACTCTTACCTAGCTTGCACTAACACTAGTCTCATCAGACACAGTTTGAGCAATTTGTCATAAAAGATGCTTTGCTTGTCAGAGCTAGCGTCTTTATTTTTCTGTGTATCCGAGGGCTTGTTTTCCATTTTCGGCCACACTTATCTCAAAGAGAACTTATTGAAAATCATTTGCTTTTCAACAACACTATCAGTTTTGTATGATTTAGTTCCAAGTTTTTGTGCAATCTAACGTGAAATAGCGGCTTAACGCAACACCAGTATTTTTCCGTGCTTATGAGGAGTGTGTTCCTTTAAACTTTGCCCATTTTCAACACAATAACTATTTAATAACAATTAGAAAAGCACTGGTATGACACATACAGATCATAAACAAAAATTCACAAGCACAAAAGTCCACCCACGGAACTAATTTTGATTAAAAATATTCAGCGAGTCAACATTCACGTGTCTAAACGCGAGGCAGCTATTTGCAAATAGAATGTAGTGCGACCTGTTGAGCAAAGAGCAGACAAAGTGCACAAGCTATAATGTAGAATAATTGTTTAATATTATCAGCCCTTTTAGAGACAAAATTGATAAACAGTTTCCTAACGAAAATGAAAATTCAAGTATTCACAAATGGTGCAGTTATCTTATAACGGACTGTATACATTACATTCACATGGCATTCATTACGTTGCAGTGAAAGTTAACCTCAGGTTACTTCAGTTAAGATTAATATCATGAATAAATAACGCATTATCTCAATATTTACAGAAACACAGTTAATGTAAGTATTGGAAATGACCTAAATAATTCTTTAATTTATAGACCAGCTTCTCAAATCTCCTTCAACAGATAATGTTATGTCATGATAAAGACAATACAAAATAAAGAAAGGGTTGCAATTTATGGAAATAGGTTACAACTTCTAAAATTGTCGAGAAACAATGTACCTTTTTCTAAGGCAAGATTATGAAATGTATCTCAGTTCTGATGTAATGGCACGATTCTGGAAACTTCCTTGAAACTACTTCATATGTTTGTGAATGATGATACAAATAATTTCCATAATTTTTTTCAGCATCACTTTTTTTTTAACATATAACTATCTGATTAACAAATTTATGTGAGTTTTTATCTGTTTTACCGAACTACCCGATGAACTACGGGGCATATTGTATTTGAGATAAGTTGAAAAACGTGTGTTTCCGTACTTCGGTAAGATACGAATAGATTCTTGGGAATAAACTGAAGTAAAGTAATAATTGAGGTAATAAAGATGAATTAAATACACCAAGTAAAGTTTTGTGAGTGTAAAATGAAATTGTGTACAGTAGAAAGAAAGTGTGCAACATGAATGAATGAACTGAGAATGTTATAAGTTTCTTCTGGTAGTGTATTGTTTCTGTACATGACAGGGGTTTCTCATGTCATCACATCAGTTTCGACATGCAGTACTTGTATCTACGAATGTGTGTGGAAATGTACACTCGGAGACAAAAGAAAAAAACTCTAAATATAAAAATAGGCAAAGATACTTGGAATTTAGGAGTTAGGTCTACTAGAACTCCCTTATATATTTACCCTGTTCTTAGTGAATCACCCCAGTATTGGTTAGATATAGAGGATCGAAAATTGAGAATTGAGTTTGTTGGCGGAGGTGATATTCAAACCGGAAGTGGTGGAAATAAGCCTTTTCCGGTTTTTACGTTGATCGCTATACAGCAAAAACGGCAATAGGTTACGAGAAGCGATTTCCTACATTCAATTAAGCGTGCTAAGAATACATTTCACCTCCATCCTAAATTCTGAAGAAAAAAAAAGTCGAAGTGATATAAATCCACTATAACTTCCGGTTTCAGTATTAATCTCTCATAGTGGAAAAACGATAAAAGATAACGAGAAGCGCCTTTTTCGTACCGAAATCGATTTAGCGTACTAAAACTAGGTACCATCTTCTCTCTTAACTCGCTAATCAAACCAGAAGTGGCGGAAATCAATCTCAACCATTTCCGGTTATTTAACGTTGATCGCTATAGATTAAAACGTTAACAAATAACGAGAATATTTTTTTACAATAAATTAAGTGTTCCAAGACTATATTCCATCTACATTGTAATCTGTCTATTATAACCGAAAGTGACAGAAATCAACATTTCCGGTTTCAACGGTGATACTATAGAGTAATAACTGTAACAGATAGAAAGAAGCAGTTTTCTGCAATCAGTTAAGCGTCCCCAAGAATAGATTCTGTTCTATCTCTCTGCTAAAATTGGAAGTGGAGTAATAACTACCAATTCCAGTGTCAGTATTAATTGCGAAAATTTCTCGCAGTACAAACCAAACTCCTTCTCGTGGTGTACACATCACACTGCTGCTTGTTTCAATTAAACAAAAGGGATTCATAGTGATTGTTCGGCACCAAATGTTCAGCACGCGCGCTTTGTGTGTATATGATCCCGGATTCGATTCCCGGTGCGGGTTCTTGTCCCGGATACAAAACTAGTAGTGAAGCAGTAAATCTCAACTCATATAACCTCTGTGCTGAAAAGGGATAATAATCAATCAAACACTGCCGGGAGAAGTAATGTCTAGGATATAAACCGAATAATGAGTAGTAGTTCTGATATCACTTGAATCTATACGGTCTCGATGCTTGAGAGGAACGTAACATTAAATCACAAATCACAAATACGAAGGAAAGTACACTTAACTCCAGCGGGATTGTTATATTGTATTATCTGGTTGACCTTTATATGGAGCGGACTATAAGAAACTAAACCTTCTCCGCAGGTTCAATGATATAATGGAAAAAGTGGGGAAATCCGCCGGTAATTTGCACCAGTCTCCACAAGTATGGTGTCATTTCGAATAGTACGATAGTAGAAGACATCGATCTAACGTTATACTTGGTATTCCGTTCGGATTTTGATCCTACAGCACATCCTTTAGAAAGTATTTTGAACTCGAGTGTACATCTTTTAACACCTATCACTTACTTTGGATCATCGTGTGTTTCCGGTCTTTCATATCAGTCAGTTTCATCCATCAACGCGTGATACGCATTTTTAACATATTTTTGATCTGGTGTGAGGGTTTGTATGAAGGTTACTTACTAAGCCATGGGAACTTTTTTTTTTTTTTTCGGGCATACATTGCACAACAGAAGTTCAAGATATATATGTGTGGGAAGAGAGAAAATATATAACGACTTTAGTGTACTTAGTAGGGAGATGATAAATCAAAAATGATTGAAATGAAATGAAATTAACGTCCACGATTATGCCTGTTAGGCTAAGGGAGGGAAGTTGTGAAATGAGAGTGTGGGAGGAAATAGGAGTACTCGAGAAAACCCACGGACATGATGTTGTCCACCACAAACTTACTTGACCGGCGATCGAACCAGCGATCCCCACGCACCAGATGTAAGCGCTCTACAACTGAGCCACCGTGCCCCCATCAAAGATGATTGAATTATAGGAGATGATAAATGAAAGACAGTAGCAGAAACATTCGAAAAACTTGATAATAATTACCACATTAATACCCTTTCAAGTAATCACCCACTGTCAGTTGCCTGCTGCCTTCGGTGAATAAGACGGGAGAACCCCATCTGCTTCACTTTATTCGAACCTCGTACTGGAAAGTGATTGCAACTTCTTGTGTGCGGAAGCGGTTGTTGCTGTTTTGCTGTAATTATGCAGGTGGTAGTTGCAAAGCGACAAGTACGGTTATTGTGGTGAATACTGTAGAACTACTGATCTTTCCGTCCGAAAAATTTCAGGATCACATGACACATCTTGTAGCGTGCCCATTTTTTCATTTCGTTAGTTCATGTACCACTAACTTTGCAGCAGTCTTGCGCATCTTTAGATCCTCTCGTGAAATTGTGTACACAGCTGCTTGGGCAGTTCTTGCATATGTTTGTAATTCCAAGATCGTCTTCTGCGAATGCATCGGTATGGGCACGAACAGCGCGAGTCTGAGCAGTTATTGAGTGTCAGATCTAGGTAATCTTTTCATGTTAAAATACTGCAACATAGCTGATAACATTTCTATACGACAGAACATGTTCTCTTAAATTTTCGTAAGCTCTGAATGCTATTCCTATCGCTAATTACTGCCGTTTTATGCAGGAACTCTGTGAAAACCGAATCATGTCCATTTCCTACGACGCGACAGTTCAGCTCACACCGACGTTTGCAGACATTAACCTTCATACTTCTAGTCCGTTATCCATTCTTCCAGAGTCCTAGAAAGTACAGAATTTCCCGTGTCAGTGACATGCCATGAATACTTTCTGCATTGATATATTAGCCGTCGCGATTTACGCTTCTCCACTTAATATCACAAAATGTTCGAAACTAGGATGAAAAATGCTTATCGCCCGTGACAGTTGAAGCTGACTGATCCGAAAGTTAGGGTCATACTACGGCTGCTAAAATAGCTGATGGAATATCTTAAAGAATATCTTCACTATGTGTTGTGGACTTCGTGTGTATGTGTATATGTTATTCCTTTTGTCATAAATGTAAGGTGTAGAGATCGAAAGCAAATGAGTGAGAGAGAGAAAAGATAAAAATATTGTTTGTTTATATCTGTGAGTGTGTGTGTGTTTAGACCAACTAACCATCGTCCCCGCTTTGTTTTCTGCTAGTTCCATCATGCTCCTCAAGCAACCTTAAGGCCCTCTAGTGACGATTTCCCTAAATTGTACTTGAGAAGCACAGATGGTTCAACAAGAGTTCGGGAAACCGAAAGAGTTGTCGGAGAAACAGTGACTCAAAAAACCGAGGAGTTCATAGACGAAGTAACGGGGGAACGAAAAGTGCGCACCGTAGAGTACATAGAAAAGCTGATTGAACGAGAGGTACAGGTTTCACCCAGAACACTAATTGCACGTTTTGTACTTTTTTAATTATTATTTGGCCAAATGCACTGCTCAGAACACACAACTGTCACTGTGGTGCTCCCTCTCTTATCTGTCTCGTACACATCTGTATCGTTGAGTGTGTATTTGTAATGTTTTTTCCAGCTGCTGAAGTGTTCCAGAAATTGGCTGGCATGCAGTATATATATGTATATATTGAACGTTAATGATAATGCTTGACTTGGGCGTAGTAGTATATTGTTTGTTCCGGTTGATAGAAAGGTTGGTACTGGATATTTGACCTCTGTAAAGAAAGAGCACCTACGTTTTTCACAAGTTTTGATACTGTATCTGGGAGTACTCGAAAGTCCTGGCTTATAGGTCTTCAATAATTCTGTAAAAATCATAAGGCAATTTTGCCTCAATGTGAATATAGTTCTTCGTTAAGTAACAGCATTCTTTGCTACTAGTAATGAAAACAGTCTGTTGACAAAAGCCATCATGCTTCCTGAAAAAGTACAGCAGATTATAGTCTATCGTAAGAAATCGTATAATATTTCCAGTTTTTGATTGATTATTGCAACAAATATAGAAGGAACTCTAAATGTATTGGTAAAATTAGAAGAATAGTGAGAAACTAAGCCAAAATTTTAGGGGTGGTCGCAGTAGACATGTCATTAAAGTAAATAATAAAAAGGAATAGGTAGAAAATATTCACGTAAAAAGAGAACCTTATTAAATTTTACTCTAATTTAATTTAATTCTACTCTAAAAGTGTCTGTTTTGCTGTTAATTTACTCCCAAACAAATAAGACCAATTAAAAATATCCTTAAAATAGGATTAGAATATATATAGTATTTTGTCTTTCTTCAATATGCCATGCTATGACATGCTCTACGAGAATAATGCATTTCCATAATAAATATCAGGTCCATTTTCCAAAATTAGGACGTCGGAATGACTCAATAGTAGCGTTTACCTGTATAGAATATAATTGTAGCAAGTAGGCTTGTTTCTCACAGTTATTACCTACGGTAATTGAAACTTCATTTCCGATTGGTTATCAAACCTATTTAAATAGAACACGGACACTGAAAATTCGACTATTCTAGCTCTTTTTGTTGCTATAAACCAACACAGTGTTGTTGGATTTTCTCTGGATCGTTTGAATTAATCTACGGCGCAGTCCAGGATAAACTTCGGGAAAAGGGAGCATGTAAAGTCAGAATCACCAGTATTACTAGATCGGAATTGTAATTGCTACAAAAATTTTGGATAAATGCTGTGCACAGTTTATATTGATTGATAGAATATTTTAGTGAGCAATGCCATTCTTTTACCTGATAGTTGATACAGAATAGAACTTGGAATACGAATCTGAAACGGTAATTGAAAAGAACTTCTAAAAATCTAATCTTTACTGTAATAAAATCTGTACAAAACGCTTCCGAATTGCGCGTAGGGTAATAATAAAATATTTTTTTAAAAAAATCACGTTGTAATTTTCACTAAGTGTCGTATTATTTTTTGATCATTTCGAAGAAATCCAAAAATAGTATCCAGTGAAGTAGTATTGATAGATTTTCCGTTGTAAAAACGTAGGTACTGTTTTATTATGGGGCCAAAATTTCCAGTAATAATCTTTCGTCAGTCTTTCTTTTCCGGCATTTGACTCCAGTAGTTTTGTTTATACACAATTCGACTCTTTTGTTTCCCCTCCGAGTTGTAGCAACTTCTAAAAATTCTCTTTCATGTAAAGTTAATCAGGTTGTGGTGAGTGTTTGCGACGCTTTTAATTTGGATATTTGCTGCCACTGTTTCTCCACCAGCACAATTTAATGTACAATTAACTTTGAAATTCTTATTGTATTTTGAGTCTTAAGCTTAGCAGAGAAGAAAGTTTTTCGATTTGGGTGATTAGTAGGTGTAATATTATTGATGAATGTATTGTAGAGTAAAATTGTGAGTTATAGTTTTAGAATTTGAAAGTGTGAGAGCTTACATTAACGAGAGGATTGCCACATTTTGAGAGGACGTTTTCGTGTCTGGTGATAATATTCAAATATTGAACAAATTAGCTATTTGTTTCATATATTGAATTTAGCGTACCTTATTTGAAAGTACACCCACATTTTGAAGAATGTATTTCTGACAACAAGATCATGCAAACAGGTTGTCAACATGGTTCAAAAATGGTATTAAGGGTTTGATTTGTTGTAATAAGAATGTTAGTCATTTTTACGAAGCAGGGGCAAGGTAGCTCGGCGGAACGTGCACATCTGGTGCGAAGGTTTCCTGGTTTGATCCCGTATCATGTGAGTTCGTGGTAGACAAAATTGGGTCCATGGGTCTTCTCGGGGTTCTCCACTCTTTTTCCACATTTTCATTCCACTAATATATATATATATATATATAATATCATTCAGTTTGATCAATCATCCATCCCTTGTACCGTACAAAGCATAACCGTAAACTTAAAAAAAAAAAAAAAAAAAAAAAAAAAAAACCGAAATGTCTGATAATCACCTCATACTTTCATAGAATGTATCCGTTATTTCCGTTCTATGAAAATCCACAATATGTGCTAAAGATGTGATAAATTACCTTCTTTTATTTGAGCTTGTAGTCATATCAACAATGTTGCCAGAGGAGAATATTAATGAAGATTCATTAGATGAAATCTAGTTATGTGGCAATCCTGATTTTTAAAAGCATTTAAGTAGCTAAATAATACAGTAGTAAGTTGTTAGTAGCGTAAAAGAAATTCATTGAAAGTAGTTTCGTAGATTTTAAGAAGTACATCAAATAGTATATTTTAACATTTCTGTAGGATTTGTAGTGATAGTATTTATTTTATTTTATAGAAACTAATTGTATAAAGGGTGTAAATACTTAAGAGATGTATAACAACCTAGCACTGTTTATAAATTAAAAAAATATTTTTTTTTCTTAAGGGGAGGATAGTTTATTTTGTGTATTAAAATGTTGTGGTCTAACAAGAAAGAATAGAATAACATTTAACCAAAGAAATAGTCTTGTTGAAAAAAAGGTACCCTTCTTTTAATAGAAATCGGTCTTTTCCTGTAGTGTAATTAACTGGCTTACAGTGAGGTTTGAAAAGAAGTTATTTTAAAAAAAGAAAGGAAATCTTTTTCCTGAATAAAACAGCTAAAACTTCATGTAAATAGAATAGTATTCAGGGGTTTGTGCCAGGATTACATGAAACTCTGTACAGATGTTTATAATTTTTGGTGTGAAATAAACACTAGGCCATATATATGATGTTTCATAATATTACTTTGGTAGTCGAATTACCTGCTTCTGAGGTAATTTAGTATCAAAGTATTCGTTGAATTTTCATGGAAAGTGGTAAGTACGTTTAGATGTGGTGCAACAATTTTTTTTATTTGTTTATTTTATTTTATTTTTTATTTTTTTTCATTGTTGCCGTTCCACGTTTATTCCATCAGAATTTATTATCCTTTTTAAGCGATGATAGTTTCGTGTTAGGCTTTCCTTTCAGTGACAATTAAATTAACAATTGCTGGACAAACAAAACTGGTTTGAAGGATGAACTGAACTATATACAGGGTGTTTCAAAACAACACCGACAACGTTTGGAAGGTGATTCCTGACACCAAGACCAGGCAAAAAGTATAGACCAACCTGGCTGCATAAATGCTTCCTTTCGAAGTTATAGGCTGCCGAAAACATGAAAAAATGAACTTCAAAGGTCCATAGCTCCAAAACTATGGGACCTACCGTAGTCGGGTCAAGACTTCACTTAAGAACTAATATGTGCGCTATCCAAAAATACATGTTTCAGAATCCTAAGGTACCCTCGCAACAATTTTTGTAGAGGAAGTTTTTCTACGGGCATATGACTTGAAGTATGCACAACTACCTTCATAAAAATTGTTGCGGAAGTGGCGCAGGATTCTGAAACTTGGATATTTGGATAAGAGTACATACCAGTTCCTAAGTGAGGTCTTGACCCGACTACAGTAGGTCCCATAGTTTAAGAGTTATGGACCTTTCAAGTTCATTTTTTCATGTTTTAGGCAGCCTATTAACTCAGAAAGGAAGTATTTGTGCACTCAGGTTGGTCTATACTTTTTGTCTTATCTTGGTGACAGGAATCACCTCCCAAACGTTGTCGGTGTTGTTTTGAAACACCCTGTATTTTACCTAGCGATATCAGGATTTCGATACCTTAAGTTTGTATCGAAAACTAATCGGAAAATGTTGAATACCGAAACATCGAAAAATATTGAATCCCAAAAATTATTGAATAGCGGTATATCGAGAAAGTTTTTGAATATCGAAAGATATTTAATATCGAATAACTGAGTATCGAAATTCCGAAAAGTATTGAATGTCGAAATATCGTAGAGCGGCATATCGAAAGACATTGAGCATCGAAATAACGAAAAATATTGAATACCAGAATATCGAAATATCTAAAAAATATTGAATGCTGAAGTATCGAAATATCACAAACTATTGGTTAATAATATTATTTATTTTCGATATTCGACAGTATATTAAAATATCGCTCAGTCCTAGGCGCAGGGTTTTTTGTCCGGACAATATGATAGGCATTCGGAAAGGCAAGTTGCATACCAAGAGAAACATCTCTTCTCTGGACTTTTGCCATACCTAGATATTGCCGATGCCCCTATCAAGATAAGTGACTGATTTCGGTTGTACATCATTAGGCATAAAGTAATCTAATCTTAAAACCAAAAGAGAAGATAACTGTTTCGCATAATCAATCCAAATGTACTAATCAGAAAATAGTGTGTTTCCCACCACCGACAATAAATGTTAGTGTATGAAGTTGTCAGTACTGCCAGGTGACCGTTCCGGCTCAACTAATCGTTTCGCAGTTTAAATCGATCTAAGGTATGCTGTTAGCACCTGTTTACTTTATTATAGTGTGTTGTTTAAAGTAGGATTCCATTTGATCTACTTTTCCATAAGCTTTGATCTCGACAAGGTATGTTGGTTGATCAAGATAAAACATCTACAGAATTTCGCAGATATAGATCAGTCAAGCAGCTTCTCACGTCTAAGAAGTTAGCGTTATCGCCTTTAATTCTCGGTAGGACATGTGTGTACATATTCCATGGTGATTCCATGGTAGATTCACGTCTTACATAGCCTTGGTCCGAAAAGAGATTTTAAATAAGCAAATAATCTTTGTTTCACTTTTCAGCAATCCTAATACTCACGGTATACGGTATGTTTCTTTTTGGGAGTGTACCACTATTGAGATGCTAATGCACAACATCACATACCTTCTTCCATATGCAAATAGGGGGCTTAGTAGAAGATCGTTCACTACTGGTGCGAAGGATCTTTGGTTCGATCCCCAGGTACACAAGTTTCTGGTGTAAATCATTGTGTCCGTGGGTTTTCTCGGGTACTCTAGATTTCTTCCACATTTTCATTCCACCAATTATTTAATTTCAGCCGTTTTCCCGCGATGCGACCGCCAACAAGATTCTTTTCTATTTTATATAATAGATTACAGCTAAACACTGTTACAACCAATTTGATCGAGCGCAAGCAAAATTCGTTATACATGATTTCCAGACTTTTTTCAGTGGTATTCTCTTCTGGAAATCTCCTCTTGATAAATACATATTTTAAACCAATTCTGAAACCGGGCATGTACTGAAAAACACGGTTAAAGAAGATAATTATAATCACATTAAGCAGCCCAAGGTTTGAAGTTTTTTTTTGGGGGGGGGGGGAGTTATTGCGTATTTTATGTGGGCTTTACCGAAAGAAACTGTCTGGGAACTTTGGAGCTTGGGAAAATTCCAACCACCCCGATGTATAGTATTTAGAGAACTAGTTTGAAATCACTTCTAACTTCAAGGGAAACATTAAATTCTCGAATGCTTTCTCGCCGAGCTTAAATATGTTCCTATTTGGAATATGTTCAATCGTTTCTTTTTCTATCATCTGTCAAAATACATCATATAGTGAAAGAACTTTTTTTTTCTTCATCTTCCGCTTTATGTTCATCTCCTAAACACTCGAATAACCATCATCATCTACTTGCTTCCAGTTTGAAAGTGATTTACGTTGCTCCTTTCCAACTCTTTTCCGTTCTGAGCAACATATATCCCTGGAAGAAGATGCGTCATTAGCTGCATCAGGAATTTCATTCACCTGCTCACAAAATATCTCTAGGGAATGCTAGATCAAGAGCAACATCACAAAGTTCTTCGTTTTCAAGTGTGTTTGGTGAAGATGGAATGAGGCAACGTCAATTTCATTACAATCATTGTCCACAGCAAATACTTTTTTAAGTTTCAGGTATTGACGATGCGGCAAGGGTTGACTAGTGCTAGCTATGGATTGACAATATTTTGGTTTCAGTTACGTGTCCCCAGTGACAACGACAGCTTTGATTTCTTGGGGGGAGAAGAAGTCAAATATATTTTCAAGCGTTATTTATTATTATTATTTATTCCGAAAGTAATAGTTTTATATTACTCCAACGACATTACAATACAACATGTTTAGGGAAGCAGTTGGGCTTGACGATGCTATTTATCGAGGGACACCCTTCCCCATAGCCCCTCTAGCGTCGCATCTCTGTGTCCATTCTCTGTTGTATCAATAAGGTATTTTAAGGAAAGAAAGGAGAGCGAATCAGAATCTGCTCTCTGTAGCGACTAGTGTATCTTTTGATGTACAACAACTTTCTTCAAATCAAAATCAAACATAACACAAATGAGGAACTATATTCAATTTCATCGATGTTTCATTCACAGTGTATGTTATCTAAGAAAATCTAATTTTTCAATATGGGTTGTTAGAGCGAATTGTGTAAAACAGGTTGAACAGATGGGCTAAGCTTGGCAGATCAGAGAAATCAACAAAACATTATTTTGAAATTGTACGAAGAAAAGCAGTCGTCGGTAGCTTAACTTCTGTGTGCAAGATTACAACATACAAAAATGTCAATGGGGCATCCCATACACAAAAACCTAAGTGAATCTTTTAAGGTACACTGGACGCTAAGAGGTTAAACGATCTTGCCACTCACTCTTGGGGAAACGAATTATGTGGTTCGGTCCACAATAACTTTCTTACTCAAATCTCTGAATTGTGGATTTTTTAAATATTTATTATTATTAATTATTATTGTTATTAGTGAACAATTAAATAATCGTAGAATCATGTATCGTTGTTTCAGAGGTTAGACAACCTCATGCTTTGAGTTCTCTAACCTTTTGAAGTTAACCACACACAGCTACCCCTAGATACGTTGTGTGATGAAGGTATCTGGACGTCCACCTTCAATTACAATCGAATTTTGCACATGGGCCCATCTCATGTAGTAGCGTCTAATACAGTTCATCCATTGCCTTTATAACAGTAACCACTCTCTCATACGAAGTCGGCATTCCAAAACATCCCATAAATATTATGTCGAATTTAGATGAGAATCTTTGCGACCAGGTCTAATTCCAAGCAACTTTTCCCTTTTAAAATACTAGAAACAGGATTAATGCGTGCCTGGGTTTTGCAACTCAAATTTTCTAAACGATTTTTTTTTTTTTTTTTTTTTTAAATAGTAAGTATACGGCATTTTGAGATAAAATGTTAAGAAATATTAATAATATTTAAACACAAATGTAAATTAATAAAATTGAAAATATAGAAATAACATCGAAAAATCTCAGCTTCTACAGCTTCCGACGGCAGATCGAAGGACAAAATGTGTGTGTGGTTCAAGCGCTTGGGAAACATACAAACATATAGTAACATCATACTGAGCGTTCGGATTCAAACGCAGCGCTCGAGTTCTGGAGCAAAATTACTCGAATTCCAAGTTGTTTGAGTATTGGAGCGTTCAGATTCCGCCAGTAATACTGTGTATATGTATATATTGTTTCAATCATTTATGCTTTCACCGTTAATTTTCTCCATAGTCTTTAGCAGCAAAGAACATTTTGTAAACATATTTTCATATATCATCTTTGTCTTTCTGAGACTTTTTAAAAAGCCTAATCACGTTGAAATTAAAATACCACTAATTTTACAGTAATTATGACACTAATCTTCAGACAAAAGGTAACCGAAATGTGGAACAGGAGCGCCCTAGACAATATTATTTTGCATGAGGAACCGTTATCACGAGTTACCTAGTAGAGTTCCGTTTCAAGCCATTTAGAAACGCGAAAATAAATGTCGATTTTTCTAAATGGCTGGAAATCGAAAGCAGATTAGTAACTTGTGATAACGGTATCACGTGTAAAATAATATTGTCTAGCGAGCCCCTGTTTCGCTTTTAAATTGTCTTTTCTCTATTTGAAAATATCACATAATTACTGTAAAATTAGCGGTATTTTCATTTCATTTTTGATGGAGCCTCTTAATTGCGTCTCTGCGGCAACTACTTTTGTATATCTTCTGTATGTCACATAAATTATTAGATGAAAGGGTGCAGTGCTGTCAAAAGTGTATTTTATTATTGTTATTATTATTGTACTTACGTCGGTAATATAATTAAGGTAACAGTGTTATAATCTCATTTTCTTTGATTGTCTAATAAATTGTTTGTTGGTTGATTTTTAGGTTGAAACAACCAAGGAGAAGATAATTTCTTTGGAGTTATGTGACCCGAAAGGCGAACCAAGTCATGTGAATGGAGAGGAGCAGCATAGCCCCGAGGAAGATTCGACGCCGGTGTCTCCAACTCCATCCACAGATGAGCCTAATGTTAATCCCAGCAACAGAAGAAGAAGAAAGAAAAAATCGAAGAAGGGAAAACACTGAGTGAAAGTTTTTAAAAGTAGTGGATGTGTTTTTAATTTGTATAACGAAAAAATAACACTTTAATATGTAATTTGAAGTATTTTAGATTCGATTCTTGTGTAGTGGACTTGATTTTTTTTAAATGTCATACAAAACTACACGGAACACATACATAGCCTGCGAGGAAACATTTTTTTGGTGTTATAACTAAGATTTTATGTTTTTAATCTACTGATTTTCGCCAATCACAAAACCCACTTGCGGAAAAACCAGCACTCGATCTCGATTTTTTTAGAGTAAGATGGGAAATGACGTTGAGCGCTGTGTGTTTTTTGATACGTACTATATGT
Organism: Thermobia domestica; assembly: GCF_964235325.1. NCBI lineage: Eukaryota > Metazoa > Arthropoda > Insecta > Zygentoma > Lepismatidae > Thermobia > Thermobia domestica. The sequence goes on along the minus strand of NC_137457.1, from coordinate 296,782,825 downwards.
AGAGAGATTTTGATTACAATTAGTTCGTAAACTTATTTAATTCGTATGAAGCTCGAGGTATATAGAAACACACATAAAATACCATTCATGCAGACTGAGGAATTTGTAACTGCAATGACTGAAATTAATTTCTGAATTATCACTTGAATTTCGTACATTTATCTTTAGATTGTTTGTTTTCATACTGAAAGTTAGCTTTTTTGTACCGAGGCTATGTGAGATCTGGAGCAAGAGTTTAAGGTTGAAGTTTAACCGGAGATACCGTGCACCAGAGGTACCGGCGCTGCTAGCCACTAGACTAGTATGACAACTCCGTCATGACTCCTTTGTATGTAATAGAGGTAGCACAAAAACACTAAACACTGAAAGATTCTCGAACCATCGTAGCTCCAAAACAGGAGAGATAGAGTTTTTTCTTTTTTCTTTCATAAATGGGTTTTCTAATATGAAGACAAATCGATCAATATAATGGCGTAAATATTGTGTCACACGAAAAAAAGGATTTTCTCGCTAGTGTAAAATAAGTATTTTATATGTTTTTTCTAAATAACTGCCTAATATTTCTACGCTGTGTTTAAATGCGAAGGACATCACATTTGTATTGTTTAAATGGAAGACTTCAGTGGAAACAATGGAAAGGTGTGAAACATCCATTCCTGTGCGAATATTGTGCATAATATTTTTTAAAAAAAACAAACAAAGCTACTGGTTTTAGAAGGAAAGTGAAAAGCTGAAAACACTGTTGTCAAAAGTTGGAACAGAAGGAAAGTTATTTCTTAAACGAAGATGCGAAAATAATGGAAAGAAATTGTTGTTAACAAGATAATATACAACTTTTTGCATTTTTTGCATAGTGTGTGCCTGTGTTGAGAGTGTGTTTGTGTTTAACGTGTTGAGTGAGCGCATTTTACGCTGTTTTATACATATAAAAATATAAATATATACTGTATGTATATGACACAAGATTTACAGTACCACTTCCAGTGGTGGGTCAGAGTGGACTTAACCAACACATTATGTTAGTAATGTGTTTTTATGAGTGCTTGATTTTTAATCATCATTTATATATTACATACACATATTAAGAAGAATCATTTTTTAAAAAAACCAAAAGTATTTAAATGTATTAATAATAATAATGTAAGTTTCTTTCATAATGTACAGTGTAAAAGTGTAAATTCTGTATTCTGTTATTTTTTTAAAAGAAAAAAAATCAATCTCATGCGACTGGGGTATTCAAAAGATTGATTAGAAATATATTTAAGATATCTATGTATATGTTTGAGAACAGTTAGGCAGCTGAAATTTTTGTTAGGTTTAAGAAAGGCTACACAGATTATTATCGTTATTCTTTTTTCGCATATATATCTGTCTGTAAAATCTGTAAATCACTTGATATGCAGATGATTATCATTATTCTTTTTTCGCATATACATCTGTAAAATCTTTTTCCCAGGAACACATTTTCAAATGTTACCGAGAGACACTTTTGTACAGATTTACAGCATTTTGTTATATAATAATAATTCACAAACTTGAACGCAGAGAGAAAATATTAAAGCCGATGCTTCAAGCTTCGTTTGAATGTTGCTACCATACCTTCTCTTGAAAATTTAGTGAGGGGAGAATTAGACATCTTCTCACTTACCCTACAGAGCATATATATATATATATATATATATGGAGGCAGAGGCAATAATCTCGCCACGAGGCGTGTTACAATATCCGTTTTATGTATACAGTAAACCCTCCATTTAACGAACTAATTAGGGAGAAATGGTGTACAGTATGTAGGCGTATTTAAAATAAAATATTACAGTTCAAAAGCCACCCACCTTGCTTTATAATACGATATTCTGGCAACAATACGTATGAAATGTTTTGGATCTGCATAAGGATCTCAAGTGACCAAAAAATATCTACATCCGTTGATTTAATTTCAAGAGGAAACGGATGGGACAATATTCAAATCCAATAGGTTCCTCATGCATTTGAGGTGGCTCAGATGCGGTATATTTATTTTTATTTTTATTTTTCAAAAATCTGGAGAGTGGAAAAAGCATTGAAGCCTTAATGTACTGTTTATCATTTGCTATATTTCCCCTCACATTTCTAATCAACGTAGAATCCAAAAATCGTATATACTTATTTACAGTACTATTGTTTGGTTATTCAAAAGTCGAATCAAAATACTTGCAATGTTAATTTTCAAGTGCTATCATAAATAAATCACTGGCTTCGGTTTTAATCGTAAACTTTTTCAGACAACTAACTATTTTAGAGCTGTAACTACGTAACGAAGTGTCCCTCGGTGGGAAAATCGAAATATACTTCCAGCACCCTTATGATGCTGCGGTAAACTTATTGTATCAAATGGGTGAACGACTGTATTTATAATTGCTTATGCAGTTAATCAATGGAAAGGTTCCGTCACATCACATTTTGTGTTAATTTTATTTTCATTTTAATTACGCTTTTTGCCACAAGATACGATGCTAGGTGAGCGTCATACAGTAATGTTGGTAAGAGTCATGCAGTGATCAGCTAGATTATTCAGATATATTTTTAGCTGCCATGACGTTTCTTTATAAGATTAACCAAATGTAATCATGCTTTACTTTAAAAGTCACTTTTTGCGGTTTACTACTTTAACAGACTCTTTCAAGTGGTAGAACATTAGTTATGTTATAGAACTCATATTTTCATTCGGCATTATGTAACAACAAGTTTCTGAAGGTCAGAAACTGCTATCAATATGACTCCGGACCACTACTATGGTTTGTATTCGAGATGTACTCTCAGTAGAATTTAAGGTGATTAGTATGGAGGAAGCGCTCTTTCCAGGAGAGTTTCGTTTCAAAACTGTATGAGCAGCTTAACTTCAAAGTACCTATGTAAAATATAAGGCGTGATTAGAAGGTTTTAAGACTGGGCTTCTAATTTAAAAATGGCAGTACTTACAGGCAATTACGATGGATCTCCTTCAAAGTAATCCCCTGCAGCCTGAACACACCAATTCCAACGGTGTTTCCACTTCTGGAAGCATTACTAAAAATTATCTTTTGTAAAGATGTGAAGAACTCGCTCTCCGTATTTGCCCGGATTGAGTCAATTCTCTTCCCTTTCAGCGACAATTTTAATTAGAAAACAGAGAGAAGTCAGCAGGGGAATAAGGGGGTTGCGAAAGCACTAGAATGTTGAATTTGGCCACAAATTCCTGGATCGATAAGTTGTTCGAATTTTTCATCCATTTTGCGCAATTAATAATCCGCCACGACACACACACACATGCCCGCACTCAACAGGTTGCTACACTGTACTGAACAAAGATATCGCAATGATTCTTCCTCCGCTTTCATGCTAACTGGCAATTATATATACTCCTCTTTAGTAGTGGCGCCACCTGTCTTAAAACTTTCCAATCATATCTCGTATAGAATAACCTTTGGAACAAGTGAGAATTGTACCTCAAGACAGGCATTTTTTTCGATTATAAATAAGAAAGTAATTATAGTTAGAACAATGTCGAATGATTGCAGACTCGAAACTACCAGAATAGTTATCCACATGTGTGGTCCTGGGCTTACATCTTCGGTGGGGGTACATGTGTGTCCGGTTCCCACATTTAATACAAACAACATGCTAATCCTGCATTTGTAAGTGCATGGCAAAAGACAGTAACCTATATTATTGAGAATTTTTCTATTTTACTTCAGTTTCAAATATTGTTTATACTAAAAAAAAAAAATTATTGCTATAGGTGTATTATCCAAAGTATGAATACTTACCTATCAGCTTAAAGAAATTTATATACATTGTAGTAACTAAGTTTTTGGTTGTTAGTAGTTTTTTCTTTATAAACAAATTGTTTGTTCTATTTTATACGTCAATTAAACGCTATAGAAGGGTAATTTCCATAGATCGTGTTGAATGTTCGAAAATATGAGGTAAGAATTGGCTTTATCATGCAGTTTGATATATTATACAGGGTATTACAAAAAAATTGTCACAATATTTTGAGAATAGATTCCTTACATCAAAATAAGAAAAAAGTTAATATGAACCTATGGTCGGAAGTGCATAGTTTCGTAGTTATAGGCAGTGTGCGAATTGAAAAATTTTCCCAGGGGGGGATGAATTTCACCCATATGCGCACCCAGTCCTCCCCCCCATATATATATATATATATATATATATATATATATATATATATATATATATATATATATATATATATATATATATATATATATATATATATATATATATATACACTAACAAGTACAAAACAGTTGAGATGTGAGATCTTTCATAAATTTTCACTCAAGTAATATTTAGGTTAGCTACGCAAAGTAGACCTACTTTATGTCCACTTAAAAATACTCCAGAGGGGGAAAAAGTTATCCCTGCCAGGGATAAAATTTTCCTCCTCCAGGGTGGGAAAGATTTTTGTCAGGGGGGGAAATCCCTGGCATCCCCCCCGCCAATTCGCACCCTGGTTATAGGGTGCCGAAAACGTGAAAAAATAATTATCTTTAAAGCCCAATAGTTCCACTACTATAGGACTGATCGTAGTCGGGTCAAGACATCACCGAGGAACTAGTATGTGAACTATCCAAATATAGAGAGACTATTTAGAGTACATGATCACTATCAAACTACCTCTCTTAAAAATTAGTGTGCAAATACTGGAGCATTCCTCAATGATGTATTGATCCGACTACGATAGGTCCCATAGTAGTGGAGTTATGAGCTTTTGAAGTTCACTTGTTCCACGTTTTCGGCACGCTATAACTCCGAAACTATCCATTTTTGAGCATAGGTTCATATGAACATTTTTTTTTCTTATTTTGATGTGAGGAACCTGCCCCCAAATTTTGTAACACATTTTTTAACACCCTGTATATATGCAAAATAAATTGTATTTTTTTAAAAAAAAAGAAATGTGTAGTCTATCTTAAACCATCATCTCACTTTTTTCTGTGCTTTAATTACAGTATTTATAATTATTATATTTGTCTTTAAATAATGTCATGAGGGCATACAGGGATATGTACAAATGGGCCTTATATATGTAAATTATTGTTGTAAAACTGTTAATATTTTTCCTCCTTTTTAAGTTTTCTTTTTAGCTTGTTGATTGAGCTTTGAAGTAAATAATATAAATAATGGTTGCCAGGCCTAGAAGGGATTAGTTGTACCGAATATATAAATATATATATATATAAAATTTTAAATTACATTTTTATTATTTAATTTAGTAAAAAAATGTAATTGATAACAATAAATGTAAAGGTTTTACAAGTTTTTTTTCTTTTTCTTTCCAATTTCAATTAACAATATGTTTAAAATAAGTCTTTTTGTTGTATTTGTTGTTACAATCAAAGACATATTATTCTATAAAATCAAACTAGGTTGAGTGTTATATTTGTCTCACTTCTGTTGTTATAAATCATGAAAAACTAAAAAGAAAATTGTACAGTGAACTCTTCCAATGTTGGCTATTTTTTGAACCCTCAGAAAACTGTCCAACTTAGGGGTGGCCAATTCCGAAATTGTTACTTTCTGGAATCCGGAAAGTAAAATCGGAAAAATCCAGAATTCGAAAAATTGCGAGTCTTGGAAAAATTCCGATGTCGGACAAATTGCGGGTTTCGTAAAAATTCTGGGATTCAGAAAAATTCCGTATTTCACAAAATTTTTAAAACTCGGAAAAAATCCTTATTTTTTTTCCGAATTTTGGAATTTTTCTGAATGCCGGATTTTTTCGAAATCCGGAAAGTGAAATTTCCGATTTCGAAAAATGTCCGGATTCTGGCAAACTTTAGCCAGCCGTAGTACAACTGGTATAGCTAAGTTGAAAGAAATGGTGACCAGAGACAGCCGAATTTACGGGGTTCATTGTATAAATCTCTTTGGTATTTACTGTTGCTGTGGAGTCTTTAATTTTCTTTTCGTTTACGAAAGGAAAAGTTCGGTGTTGGTAGAAAACGGAACGGTGTAATATTCCCTTATAATGATGTGAGTGATTTTTCTATTCCAATACTTTCTGCTTCGGTTTCAAATGATGAACAGTAATAATAATTAGTATCATTATTATTATTATTTTCAACTTCAGTCCGCCGAAAATATATAAAATAAATTGTAACAAAGTTTTAAATAAAAGTTTTGTTTTTCATTCCTTTTTAACATTAAAAAATATACACAGGGTGAACCTGAAAGATGTGCACCAACTCCGAGAGGTGATTCACGACATCAAAAGAAGACAAACATCGTCTTGCATGTGGTCGAGTTCCGCGTTCAGGTTCAGGTTCAGGTTCAAGGTATTTTCCTTCCTTCTCTTCGGAAGTTTGGATCCTGGGAAAAAAAAAAATAAGTACTTTTTTTTTTTTTTTTTTTTTTGTTCATTTAACGTTTTCCATTTTCTTTTTCCACCAAAATTCAAGAAGTTCTTTGGTTTTTTCCATTTCTTTCTCACTTAGTTCCCTTCCATTTACATTAAAGCCTGGCCTCCAAGCTACTTTAACCAAATTTCCTTCCTCTTTCATTTCATCAATCCATTTCCATTTTTCCCTGATTTTTTGGGTTTCTTCACATTTTAACAATATGTGTTCTAATGTTTCATATTCTTTAAAACATAATTGACATTTTTCATTCACTTCTTTAAATTTTTTCAGTCTTACCCCTGTTTCAAGGCTCCCTGACCTGGCTTTAAAAAGTAAAATGCTTCCTAAATCATTGTTCATGTAATTTATTTTCTCATAACTCTTTTTATGTGTGTATATTCCTTTTAAACTGCTCTTCTTAACAACTTCTTCATACCACTTTTCCTGCGCTTTCTCTTTAAATGTTTTTTCTGTGATTTTTTCCCAATTTTTATAATTTTCTTCTCTATGCCAGCGGGTAGTTTGATCATACTTTCTTTCTAATTTCCTAACTCTCCTAAACCATTTCGTGTTCTCCCCTTTTCTCATATGTTTAGTGGCCTCATGCACCACTTTTACTAATCTTGTTTCTTCCATAAATTTTAATCTTCCAAGATATTTTACTTTACTCACACCTTCTCTTTTTTCAAAATCACTCCATCCCATTTCTCCTGTTATTGTTACATTTGAACTTAATTTATTTGCTCCTAGGGCAAACCTTCCTATTTGATTTTGTGCTTGTTGTAAAATACTCCTGGTTTTTTCCGTTAAAGTTATTACTTCATTTGCATATGTTAGCGCCGGTACTGCTACTTGTTTCCATAATATTCTTGATACCTCATATCTATTGTATGACCACATTGCTTTATTTTTTATAATTGCTGCATATTTTTGTACTTTATTTTTCAGTTTTTTTTTCATGTTCAACTAAGTATTGTTCTCCTTCCTCAAGTGTGATTCCTAAAAATTCTATTCTTTCAGTCCTGCCTATTTCTATGTTTCCTGCTTGTATATTTTTATCCTCTATGTCTCCACTAAAAACCATGAACTTGCTTTTTTCTTCATTTATTTTTAGACCAATTTCTTCTTCTTTCCTAACTACTGTTTCTAACATTTCCTTAATATCTTCTATATTATTACTCATCAGAGCCACATCGTCTGCAAATAGAGTGCCAGGGATTTTTCTTACTTTTTCTTTTCCTTGCAATCTTAATTCTAACCCTCTGTTTGTTTTGATCAATGCTTCTTCCACTTCATGTATGTATATCAGGAATAGAACTGGTGATAGAGGACATCCTTGTTTCAAACCTTTATTACTTTCTATCCATTTTGATTTTACGTTTCCCATTTCATATCTGTATTTGTTGTTCTTATATAATTCCTTAAGGAGCGTAATAAATTTCTTTGATATTCCTATGTTTTCCATTACTTCCCATAATATCTTTCTCTTGACTGTATCATACGCCTTTTCAATATCTATAAATGCTACTATGAAATCTTCTTTTCTTTCTCTGCATATTTCTATCAGTTGTTATAATGTAGATGTTATCTGTTGTTCTTCTATCTGTTCTGAATCCATTTTGAAACTCACTTAAATTTTTTTTTCTCTAGCCAGTTCATTAATCTATCTCTTAGAATAATTGCAAAAAACTTATATACGCAGCTGGTAATCGCTATTGGTCTATAATTTTTTATATCATGTTTATCTCTACCTTTTCCTTTATATATTAACTTAATCTTCGTTTGCTTCCAACTTGGAGGAATGGTTCTTGACTCAAGTATATTATTCATAATATTCTTTAAACTTTCCAAATATTTATTATCTAAGTTTATTAACATCTCATTTGACACCTCATCTGTTCCTGTTGCTTTTCCTCTTCTTAGCTTTTTCCTAGCCTTCTCTATTTCCATATTTTCAATATCATTAGTTAAGTCCTGACATTCTTCTTCTGCACTCTCATTACTCATTTTTGCTAATTTATTTGTTTCATTTTTCGGTTCTTCACAATTGTGTTTCATCGCCCAATCTGTTAAGTACGCCTCAATTTCCGTCCTGTCCTTCATTATTTGTCCCTTTTCATTTCTAAGAATAATTTCTTTTTCTGTTTCGTTTTGCTTTTGTCTAACATATCTCCAGAATCTTTTCCCTGCTTCTCTCCCTCCTGACTTAATTTCCTCTGCTATTTCTTCATTGAAATTTCTAATTTCTTTCATTTTAGCTATGTGTGCATCTTTCTTGCTGTTTATATATTCGTTCCATGCTTGAATTACTTCTTCTTTCCCGATTTCTCCTTTCTTGAATTTCTTTAGTATTAGTCTATGGGTTCGGCTTTTTTCTTTTCTTATATTAATTTTTGTTTCTGTTTCTTTGGTCCAATTGAACTTTCTACTTTCTCTATAACCTTTCTTCCCTTCTTTCGCATTTGTAACTTCAGCTGCAGCACTTTTAATTTTTGTTACTAAAGATTCATAGCTTAGTTCATTTGTGTAATCTTTTTCTAATTTCTCTTTATATTTCTTTATATCTTCTTCTTTTTCCAGTCTTCTAATAGTAGGTTTGTTTTGATCTCTTTTATTTATTTTTTTGGGGTAATTTCTCTTGCCCTCTTGATCAAATAGCTCCATTTTTATTAATCTATGATCACTTCCTACACTGTAAATTCCCTCTTCATCAACATCAAATTCTTTAACCATTTTCCTGCTTTTTTCACTAACAAGAAAGTAATCAATAGTAGTAGCCATCTCTCTTTTGAAGTATGTCTTCTTAACTGGTGTTTGTCTTATGTTCACTATTTCTAAATTAAAATCCTCTACTAGTGAGTATAAAAGTTGCCCATTTTTGTTTACTTCTCCTTCCGTTTCTATCAAATGCGCATTTAAATCTCCTCCTATTATGTAATCTACATTTTCTTTTCTTATTTCATTTAAATCTTCATTTACACAATTATATATTTCCGTGTTCCACTCTAGATTTTTTTCAGGTCTCCAATATATTACACCTACATATAATTCCTTTTCCCCCAGCTTTACCTTTATCCATAAGTGATCCTTTACATCTTTGGTTTTGCATCTTAATTTGTTTTCTATGATACTTATATTTTTATTTATTAGAACTCCAACTCCTCCTCCTTTGATTTCTCCAGTTTTTCTATTTCTCCCTTCCCACATGTACTTAGTATCTTCCAAAGGTGGAGCAATTTCATCCCTCATGTTTGTTGCTGTAATTAGCATTATGTTTATATTTAGTTCCTCCATATTTTCGATAATTTCCTTCCATTTTTCTGTTTGATTTCCCCCTTCCTGAATATTTAAACAACCTATTTTTATATTTACAGAATTATTTTTATTTACTTTTTCATTTCTGGCAACCTTACTCCATCTTGCTTTCCCTTCCAGTCAATAATTCCGTTCCATAATTCTTATTTCAAGGATTTTTTCACATTCTTCCAAGATTTGTTGTCCTAAGAAACACCCTCCCCTCCAGTTAAGGTGTATTCCATCATTTGCTGCTTCATATTTGGTTAGTCTTCTATTTGCATCTACATAAACCGTTTCTAACTGTTTACAGACCCAATTTATGCCATCATTTAGCTTTTCTATAGTATCTTCATAAACATCATTTCTATATATTAATCCATTTACGACCCATTTACTTTCAGGATATAGTTCCTTACCTTTTTCTAGGAACTCCCACATTTCTTGGATCAGGTGCTTTCCGTTTCTTTTCCCTATATTATTTGTTCCTACATGCACTACAATTACTTTTGGATTTTTATATTCTTTTTTATTTTTCTCCATCATTTTCTCTAATTCATTTATCCTAATTCCTGGGAAAACCTGGGTCTTTACTCCATATTTTTCGCAGAATTTCGCTGCACCTTTCAACATTGAATCTCCTATTACCAATACATCTTCTTCCTGTAAGATATTTTTAATATTTCGATTTTGTTGCTTACTTTCTATATTTGCATTTGATCTTTTTCCTCTTTTTACTATTTTCCAGTATTTTTCTTCTTGTTCACTTATTGCCTGTTCTTTCTGATTTTGTGTAACTTGCTGTTTTTCTTCCCTGGTTTTTTCTTCTTTTCCCTGCTCTTTTACTTCATTTTCTCCTTTTTCCCCAATTGTCTCTATGTATGTTATTTCTTCAAGATTACTCTGTCTGGTGTTGAATCTTTTACCTGTTTCTTTTCCAGATATGCTCTCTCTCTGTTGTCTCCTTTCACTTACATTTTCACATACTTCGGAGCTTCTTCCTTCTGTGGCTTCTTGGAAATTTTGTTCCTTGTTGCTTGGCTTGGGTACCTCCATTGCTGGATTCTTCATTTCTGTTTTGTCTTGTTTCTTATCCTCTACCGTCTCTGAATTCTTATCTTCTAAGTTCATACCTGTATTTGTTTGACTGGTTTCATCTCCGCACGTGCATCTCTTTTTTTGTATCACTTTCTTCAGTTCGTCTATTTCTGTTTGAAGTTGCTGTATTACAGTTAATAGGTTTTGTACGTCTTCCGCTTTACTATATTTCCCCTTTTTTAAGTCTATCCATTCCCGTTTGCAGTTTTCACAGCTCCAAAAGCCTTCTATTTCATTTTCGTCTATTTTTCGTTTTACTTTCTTCATTTTTATGTCTCTACTTTCTGTTTCCTCAGCTGTTATTCCTATACAAAGTAGATGAAACCAATTACCACACAGATCACAAGCAACCATTTTCTCTCCACTGTCCTTTCCTTTGTATTTACATTTTTGAAAACAAAAGGTATTTTTACTTTTATCCATATTTATATTTAAATTTATACTTAAAGTATAATAACTCTTTTCCCAATTTCTGTTATTCAGAAACAAACATGCACTATTTATCTACTAAAGTACTAAGTTTCTAAGATATATTATTAGCTATATCAGAAAGTATTCACCACACCCGATCCACATGCTACAATATCTACCGGTACTATCTGAGTTAACACCCTTTTATGTAAATCTATATATGTACTTTACCACTTAGTTTGTGTTCTTTCCTTGTGAAAGAATTTTCAAGAATCCTTGCTCTATTTGTAAGTTTCTTAGACTTCACTATTTAGTTCCGAAGTAGGCCACTCAGGTCCTTGACAAAACCTTGTTTGCTTATGTAAGTTTATAAGTACAAAGGCTCAAAATATCCACTTACACACTTTTGACTACTAAATTGGAATTGATAATCGCTGCTTTTCCTTATGTATAACACTCGTGTTCACAAAGCTACATTATTATACCGTAATAACACTGACCACTGATAACGGAAAACTTGCCTTCCAAGAAAAAAATCACTTCAATTCACAACCTTTCTTCATATAATTATACAGCCAAATTTCTCCAATTCACTCAATTCACTTCAAATTCACTACCATTCTTCACACCATTAAGTTAGAAACATAAAAAGACAGCGTGTCTGCTGGCGCACTGTACCGATGCACATTCACCGAAGACTTCAGTTGATTTACATACTTTAATTATCGTACTTTTTAAATTTTTTTAACTTTTTACTTTCGAAAGCTGTAATCCAAAAAAACAAACCTACTCGTTTGCCAACTTGGAATTGACAATCGAATCCTGACAATTGGAACGGAGCAGAAAGATGTGCACAAACCATCTCTGTCTGCCCAACTGCCCAATGTACCATTTTGCTTATGTTCATAGCTACATTTAATTACTTTTGATGTCACGAATCACTTCCCGCAGTTTGTGCATATCTTCCTGTTCTTTTCCAATTGTCAGGAATCGATTGTCGATTTGAACTTGACACTTTCTGTCACTCGTACACGACGTGGAATTCGATAAAATGCAAGAGAACTTTTTGTCTTCTTTTGATGTCACGAATCACCTCCCGGAGTTTGTGCACATCTTGTAGGTTCATCCTCCTCGCTGATGACGTCCCCATTAATCCCCCCTACTCATACTCATATAGGTTCATCCTGTATATAGAAGGGAACTTATGTGGTCCCCCTGTGCATTACATACATGGTAATTTTGACTATGCTACTAACGTCAAGAAATTCATTATAAATCAGATACGTCCCTTCCGTCCCCTCCAAGAAAACGAAAGGAAAAATTAATTATTAACGTGAGTGGAAAAGTGCATCAGTTTGAAGTTATAAGCTGGTGAAAAAATTAGAAAATTGTAAAGGGAACTAAGTTTTGGAACAAAAGAAAAGGACATTAAAAAAAAAAAAGCTACCTGAAAACTTACACACAAAGTACTATTTTTATCGAGGTTAACTTCACACTACCAATATTTACCTCTTAAAAGAAAAATAGTCTGTTTTTGTTATGAGAAGTTGTATATACTTAATCTTTTTCATTTGTGCAGGTAAGAAATATGTTAATTATAAACAAATGATTATAGTCAGTTTATAATACCAATTAGCAGAATGCTTGTTTTCCGCACGGAAAGAATAAGGTTTATGAAAAATATTTGAAAGATGTAGATGCATATACGAGCAATTAAAAAAAAGAAAGTAACGCTGTTTGGTTATCAAGACATGCGAGGGGTTATCGTAAATCTTTTAGTTATCACCAGAAAATTATTAAGATACGATTATGAAATTTTGACAGTGTTATGTTTGGTTCTTATGTGTATGATGTTAAGGAAATTAGCTCCTAATGATTTAAAAAAAAAAAAAAAGAAAAGAAAAAAGAAAGAAAGAAAGAAAAAATGTGCCAAAAGTACTAAAGTGCAAGATGAATAATATTGAGGCTTCCAGTATGATAAAGGTCTTGTGTTTGAAAGATAATAAGGCCAGACAAATTCATGACGAGATGAAGGCTTTGTTTGGTGATGATTGTCCATCTTATGACACCATTGTAAAGTAGAAAAGGAAATTCCAAACTAGTCATATGCTCCTCACAGATGACCAAAGACCTGGAAGACCATACCTGACAGACGATGCGGCCACTGTGAAGAAAGTGGAGTGTAATCCTCGAAGACAAACGTATAACAATCCAAAGATTATGACTGGTCTCAGTTATGGTAGTGTGTGGAAAATTATCCATAACGAACTTCACATGTCTAAGGTATCTGCGCACTGGGTTCCTCTTTTGCTGACACCTTTTCAGAAGCACCAGCTTATTTATCTCTGCTGTCGAAAAAGTAAGGGCGTGTGGCTTCCAGGTATCGCAGCATCCGCCTTATTCTCCCGACCTCGCACTCAGTGAATTTTCTTGTTTCCTCAAATGAAGAATTCGTTGCGTGATCGCCATTTTGACAACAGAGATGACGTCATTCATGAGGTGGAAGAGAGGTTTAATGTACAGACTTCTACAATGACGGTGTTTGTAAAGTGAAGGAACGCTAACAGAAATATGTAAATCTGAGTGATGACTCATAGAGAGGGGTTAACAACTACAATCACAACAATCCCCGTATCCTGATATATATATTTTTTTTTTAACTATGATGATTAAAAATTTACGATGCCCCTTTGTACACTCAGATACAGAACTTTTATTGTACACATAAGAAAAGTACAGAATTATATTACTTTTCAACATACTCATCAATCAAATTGAGGCACTTGTCATAACGCTTTTCAAGATTTGAAATTCCTGCTGCAAAAAAAAATCTCGCCTGGGAATAAAGCCACCTGCCAGTAAAGTGCATTGTAATTGTCGAAACGATGTGATGCAAGCCACTGTTGTTTCATGTGTCTGAGGATAGAACAGGAAGTTCAGATATCGTGAACCGACGGACTTCACGGACCCGTTTTGTCAATTTCCTGCACGAGTTTATTGCTAACTTCAGATGGGCGCCCACTTTAAACATGCGACACTATTCATGTATGACACCTTCACTCGTCACGTGTGGTCCGTAAACACTACACAGTTCACGATGAATCGCAAGTGCCGAAAGTTTTTTCGCACTCAAAAATCATATTACCGCACAAACTTCACATCTTGGCGGGTTTTTCTATTGGAGCGTATATTTTCAATTGTTACAGTGGTCGAGTGAAGTGCAACATAACCTTCCACTTCTCACTGTCTACTACTGCACACTTCGCTACAGGACTGACATCGCTCTTCGCGGCCATTTCTCGCACAGGGGCAAACGTTTTTTTTTTTTTCGAATTGCCCTCGTATGTTTGGTTTCAAAATACATGTTAGTGCAAGTTCAATTGCACTGAAATTGATTTAAAAACGCTCATTCCTCGTTTTCCCCTCGGAGTCGGACTTCACAAAAATCAGGTCTTATACACAACCTAGGGACAAGATATTATTTATACAAAATTTCAAGGTTTCACACCTAATATTTTCAGAGATAGGGTGGACAAAAAAAAAAAAAAGTCCTTGTCCCTTCAGGAGTCGAATTTTGCAAAATTCCGTATTATCTACACACCGCGTATGGTATGACAGGAGAATATTTTCCATAAAATTTCAAGGTTTTACACCTAATAATTTCGGAGATATGGGAATAAGTGAGTCAGTGGATTTACTCTTTTATATACAGGGTGGTCCATTTGTCTTGGGACGTCATTATAACTTTTCAACTAATGGAACAGAAAACTGTAAAATTTTGCACAGTCCAAATACTTTACAATACCATTAGAAGGGGAGCATAGTGTATCAGTGGTAAAGCGCTTACCTCTGGCGCGTAGGCTCCCTGGTTCGATCCCCGGCCAAGTAAGCTTGTGGTGGACAACAACGTGTCCATGAATTTTCCCGGATACTTTCGTTTCCTCCATCCGCCAAGTGAACTTTGTGGTGGACAAACACCGCGCTCGTGGGTTTTCTCGGGGTTCTCCCGTTTCCTCCCACTTTCTTCATTCCACCATTTCACTCATCTCTCATTATCACCGTCTCCTTTAGCCTAACCGGCATAAGCGTGGGACGTAAAACTTAAAGATCTCATTTCCTTTTCATTTCGTTTCCTCCAACATTGTCATTCCACCAATTCCATTATCATTTACTTGCCTTAATCATTAGTCTCCCTTAGTCTACAGGGTATAATCATGGAACGTTAAATTGAAAGACTTCTACAATACCATTAGATTGTGTTGCTTTTTATTTTTTTATTTTATTATTTATTTATTTATTTATTTATTTATTTATTTATTTTTTTGTATGACAATACGTCAGATTATTATAGTTCAAATTTACATCCAATACCAATTTTATTTTTTAGTGTTACTAACTAAGAATGCTAAGTCATAAACGTCGGTAAACGTCCACATTTTGGAGGCCGCTACCAGGGACGTACGCAGGGGGGGGGGGACCGGGGGGTCCGGATCCCCCCCGAAATTTCGAATTTTTTAAAATTTAGCCTAATTTTAGGGGCAATTTTAGGAATTTTAATATAAAATACCTTCATATTTAGTTTGGACCCCCCCCCCGAAATAAATTCCTGGGTACGCTACTGGCCGCTACAACAGTAATAGTGCAACTGAGAAGAACGAAGTGATAGTGCAGAATACTTAGGCCATGATATGACGCATTTCTAATAAATAGAAAAAAAGAATAGATTAAAAATTTGACTTTTTTCAAAGTTTTATTTTGAGAAACTGCTTAGATAAGTATCAAATTCAATCATATGAAGTTTTCAGTACACGTAAAGGGCATAATTAAATACTGTTTACAGCAATTTGATATCTCAAACCGTTCCGGAGATACGATGAGCATTTGTAAAATTTGCAAACTGCTTACAATTATATAATTACTAGAACTTGCGAATACAATTACCGAAAACTATTGCTGTAATCTTATATAAGAAGCAGAGGATACCAACTATTATTTTAAAAATTTTCCTCAAATATGTTAATATTAGTTAGTTAGTATGCAATCTCCAACCATATTTTCAATATCACCAACACGGTGTGAGAGATCAAACAGCTATAAACGAAATTATGATCTTTACGTCTCGTGATTTGATGTGATACTCACGGAAGCAGTTTTCTTCTAAATAAAACCTTTCAAAAATAGTGAAATTTTAAATCTCTTGAAAGTTTATTATTATTAGAACTGAGACATATTATGATGAAAGTATTTGATACGAAGACATTTTGAATGTGCATTACCCCATTTGGTTCACTTGCATTATTGTAAAGGTGTCCAAAGTGTGGATGTTTGGAATATTATAGCGTCCTTTGTTTATAACCCTCAGTAATCAATGTGATCTCGTTCGTTTACGTTTAATATGTGTACTTTAAATATATATAAGTTACTAAACTAGCGTAGTGCCATTTGAAAAAAAAAAATAAATAAAACTTCATGTTGGATCAACAAGACTATTAATCTGATTGTACGAGAGAGGATCAGAAACTAATGTCACAGGGCCGACATTTCTGGAGTTTCGTCTGTTATAGAGGAATGAGGAGCTTGCGATAATTTTAATACATGGATTTGGCAACTATGCAGAGTTTCAGCTACCCGCCACACACGGCGCTAGTTAATGGTAAATTTAAATGGCGACTCGTTTGCAAAACTGCTCTTGCCAAGAAGTCCGCTTAGTTATTCGATTTCTGTGGGCTGAACATGTAACCGCGGCTGAAATTCACCGGGAGCTGGTAAAAGTTTACAGAGAGACTAATGTCTCGTCAGCATACCGCAGAATGATGTCGAAAGTTTGCGGCTGGTGGAGAAAACGTCATCGACCAGGAGCGCAGTGGCCACATACAGTCCAGAAGACCACCACGCTGTTGAAGCAGCTTCATTGGGACATCATCGACCATCTTTCCTACAGCCCGGACCTCGTTCCAAGCGACTCACCTGTTCCCGCACTAGAAGGAGCACATAGGAGGCTGTCGCTTCGCCTCAGACGAGGAGGTGTAACACTTCGTGACAACGTAGCTGAGCATGCAAGGATATGATTTCTACCAGGAGGGAATCTTCAAACTCACCCATGACGCGATAAGTGCCTCAACCGTTATAAATATATGTCGAAAAATAACTTAATGTATGTATCATCTATGGCTGTATTGGTTGTATGAAATGATATATGCACGTTTCACTGCAGGCTTGTAACCTTACTTTCTGATCTTTCCTCGTATTTCAGAGTGTGTCAATGTCCCCCCTATCAATATTTGCATGTGTGTTGTATCTAATAGTTGAATGCATTCCAAGATAAATGATTCTCCCTATATATAGAGATAATGAAACTTAATAAGTATTCATGCGACATTAACACACGTAATTTGTAATTCAATGAAGGTTACTGTGGCATGGATACATTGCAGGTGGTAACCTAGCTTGACAGATATGTTGCATTCGTTTATTTCTGTAATGGAAGAACAAAATTGAATGATTTCGTTTCTTTAATTATTGTACAGCGGGGGACACTTCTAAATGGTACAGCCATATGGAAATTTACGGCTAAGGTGTACCATTTAGAAGTGTCCCCCGCTGTATAAGGTGGGCCATAATTATGTATATGATGTTTTACTGACTGTAGTATTTGTAATTCTGGAAAAAAGTTTCAATATGGCAATACTGTGTAGCCTGAGAATGGGAATAACGGTCACTGGCCTTAGAACCGTTAGTGTATGCCACATAGGATGGTGGAACGGTTGTCTCTAGAACAGCGTGTGCGTTTGTAGTCTGTGGAGTGACCAGAGTACTATTATTCAGTACAAAATCTTTTGTCGTGAATTCTGTCGACAAATTTGAAGCTAAAACAATGTTCATACCTGTTCTGTATTGTTGCGAAACATGGTCGCTTACTCTGAGGGAAGAACGCACACTGAAAGTATTTGAGAATAAAGTCCTCAAGCGAAATATTCGGACCCAAGAGGAAAGGGAATGGGAAATTTCATAACGATGAACTACATAATTTATACCGTTTATCAAACCTTGTTAGGGTAATCAAATATAAGAGGCTCAGGTGGGCAGGTCATGTAGCCAGAATGGAAGAAAGTAGGAACTCTTTCAAAGTACTAACTGGAAATCCAGTCGGAAAACGACCATTAGGAAGACCGAAGCGTAGATGAGAGGACAATATTAAGATGAATCTCGTAGAAATATGAATACAAAGTAGAAACTGGATCCAGTAAGCTAAGGATAGAAGTCAGTGGAGAGCTTTTGTGATTGCGGCATTGAACCTCCGGGTTCCATAGGCCATAGACTTAGTTCAGGTTAGTGCGAATGAAATCTCTGCCCAGATGCGTAATTGCCAAATCTCCTTCCCCTTTAAAAAAAAAACTCGTATAATACGTGGTTAATAATAATTTTAAAAAAATAGTTGGCGTCTGCAACCTTTTTTTTTTTTTTTATCGCTCAGTCAACGAACGATTGCATTCCGTGGCGGAAGAAGCCTGGTGTTTGCAATGCCATGAAGTTCTCAGCCGCACATTGCATCACCCAGTCATCAGAGAAGATCTTCACTCCCAAAGAATACTAGAGATGTCGGAAGAGGTAGTACTCAGTGGGAGAGAGATCGGTGGTTACGGTGGAGAGGAAGGTTTTCATACTGCAATTCAAGGGGAGAGTGTACCGTCCTTTGAACGACATATATACAAGGTTTCAGAACAAGAGAGCCTCGATTCCTGAAAATGCACAGAACACCCACACGCCTCTGTTCCTTGTCAACAGGCCATAAGAAAACAATCGGCTAGGAAGAGGAAAAATTGCCAAACGCTCCCTTTTCTCCAATTTTGTAATTCAATTATCACAAAAAGTAATAATATTACATTATGTATTTTATTTCTAATTTGTTTCCCTTTTTTTTCTTTCTTGTTTCTTCTTCTGCCTAACGACAATAGACATTTGACAACATCCACCAACCACCGTCCTAACAAGAGTGGTAGTGTTGTCAGACAAGGCTGTTATGTTTTGAAACAGACTATAATTGTGTATTTTCATGCAACATGAGGGCACAATGTTGTTTATTGACCAATTCTGGATTCTTGAGGGCAAGTTTGTCGTATATTCATCGAGTTCACAGTGCTAGTATCACCTCGACGAAGACCGACATGATGTATCCTCCCCCTCGTCGTGGACGTTGATCACGATCCAACCACTGACGGTTTTTGGTTGCTGTAGCAGATCCATATTTTATCAGAAGTGATAAACTTCCCGGTTATTCTGTACAATAATCAGAGAACTGCATAGCCTCAGATGGCAATCCTTATTAGTCGTATCAACATTTGTTGCACATTGGACCCATAAGTTAAATTTGAATTCAGGTACCGATTGCACAGTTCCACCGAATAAATGGTGTGGTGCATGTCTAAGTCATCTATAATAGCACGAAAACATTTCTGAGGTCTTTTTGCGTGATGTCCCTCAGTTGATTCAACTTTGACATAACTGGAGTTTCGTAAACGCTCACTCCCCGCTCAGGGTTCACATTTCATAAAATATCGTCTTATACACAGCTAAACCAAACAAAACCAAACCACTTGTCGTAGGGACAAAATTATTTATACAAAATTTTAAAATTCTACGCCTAATATGGGGGGCTCAGTGGTAGAGCGCTTATCTCTGGTGCGTAGGATCCCTGGTTCGATCTCCGGCCAAGTGAATTTGTGGTGGACAACATCGTGTCCATGAGTTTCCTCCCACAATTTCATTCCGCCAATTCTTCCATGATCATTCACTTCTTAGAGCAATTTCCTATAGTTAAAGAAGTTGAAGACTAGAGTTCATTTTGAAAATACAAAATTGTCATGTAAGGATTAATATACTTTTGTTCATCTGATTCGATATTTTTAAAGAAATAGCAGTTACTGGTAAATACAGTAAGGTGATCAATACCGACTCCAGTTTCCAGTGGCGTATTTACGATTTTGTTTCGGGGGGGGGGGGCTTGGCTGACTTTATTCCTGAAGATATGAAAATTCTGCAAGATATTTTATTTACTTTAATATAGTAAATACAATTACGGGGGAGGGGGCGGTGGCTCAGTGGTAAAGCGTTCACCTCCGGTGCTTGGGGTCCTTGGTTCGGTCCCAGCTCGCGCCGTGTGGACTTCGTGGTGGACAAATACCGTGCTCGTGGGTTTTTCGGGGTTCTCCCGTTTCCTCCCACTTTCTTCATTCCACCATTTCATTCATTTCTCATAACCACCATCTCCTTTAGCCTAACCGGCATAATCGTAGGACGTAAAACTCAAATATTTCATTTACAATTTTGGGGGCTTAAGCCCGGAAGCCCCCTTAAATATGCCACTGCCAGTTTCTAATATTTAGCATAGACTAATGTATCTATTAAGTTTATTAGTGAATCTACTAAGGATATGCAGAATACGAATGTACTAAGCATAATGTGCTAAATGCACTTTTGTCCACGATTGTACTTTTTCTTCTCATGGATGGGTCAGAACAAAGATATTTCACACTTAGGCCTATATCATAGAGAATGTTGAGGATTTTGAGGGGGTGCCGTTAATTTTAATTTCCAGAATTGGCAACTTTACACTTCCAGCATAATAAAATACAAATTTCAAACATTGAATAATTTTCATCTTTTTCTTACATTTTCTATTGTCTTTCTTGTTGAATTCCCACTTCACAGCTAAGTTATGTTAATGTGTTTCCAAACGGAATACTCTTATAGAACTGGAAATTTGTTAATAGATGGAATAACAGAAACAGTCCAGTGTTCGTTTTAGCAATTGAGGTAGAAACGCATGTGTGTAGAAGAGCGCATTATTCTCAGTGGCATAACTAGTTTTACTGCGCCCTGGATCGATCGATCATCGATTTACTCATACCCGCCCCTGCTCCACAAATTTCAGCTGCTGCGTTATATATATATACACACTATGTGATCAAAAGTATCCGGACACCTGGCTGAAAATGACTTACAAGTTCGTGGCGCCCTCCATCGGTACTGTTGGAATTCAATATGGTGTTGGCCCACCCTTAGCCTTTATGACTGCTTCCACTCTCGCAGGCATACTTTTAATCAGGTGCTGGAACGTTTCTTAGGGAATGGCAGCCCATTCTTCACGGAGTGCTGAACTGAGGAGAGGTATCGATGTAGGTCGGTGAGGCCTGGCACAAAGTCGGCGTTCCAAAACATCCCAAAGGTGTTCTATAGGATTCAAGTCAGGACTCTGTGCAGGCCAGTCCATTACAGGGATGTTATGGTCGTGTAACCACTCCGCCAAAGGCCGTGCAGTATGAACAGGTGCTCGATCGTGTTGAAAGATGCAATCGCCATCCCCGAATTGCTCTTCAACAGTGAGAAGCAAGAAGGTGCTTAAAGCATCAATGTAGGTCTGCGCTGTGAGAGTGCCACGCAAAACAACAAGGGGTGCAAGCCCCCTCCAAGAGAAACATGACCACCTCCGAATTTTACTGTTGGCACTACACACGCTGACAGATGACGTTCACCGGGCATTCGCCATACCCACGCCCTGCCATCGGATCGCCACATTGTGTGCCGTGATTCGTCATTCCACACAACGTTTTTCCACTGTTCAATCGTCCAATGTTTACGCTCCTTACACCAAGCGAGGCGTCGTTTGGCATTTACCTGCGTAATGTGTGGCTTATGAGCAGCCGCTCGACCATGAAATCCAAGTTTTCTCACCTCATTCCTAACTATCATAGTACTTGGAGTGGATCCTGATGCAATTTGGAATTCCTGTGTGATGGTCTGTATAGATGTCCGTCTGTTACACTTTACGACTCTCTTCAACTGTTGGCTGTCTCTGTCAGTCAACAGACGAGGTTGGCTTGTACGCTTTTGTGCTGAACGTGTCCCTTTACGTTTCTAGGAACGTTTAGGATTGTGGAAATCTCACGTACAGACTTCTGACACAAGTGACACCCAATCACCAGATCACGTTCGAAGTCCGTGAGTTCGGCGGAGCGCCCCATTCTACTTTCTCAGGATATCTAGTGACTACTGAGGTCGCTGATAATGAGTACCTGGCAGTAGGTGGCAGCACAATGCACCTAATATGAAAAACGTATGTTTTGGGGGTGTCCGGATACTTTTGATCACATAGTATATATACACTAACAGTATACAAAGTTATTTTTATTAAGAAACCTATACTTTAAAGGTAGAATGATATCATTGCTATAATTCTTAATATACGCGTAAGTAGGGAGTACAGGATAGTTTTATAAGTGTCAACTAGGTTTCAAACATGCTGAACTTTCGTTTTATTCCCGGATGCGGGTCAAACCAGGGAGAGGGCGCGGCGCGCTAATTGCAATGACTCATTATGCAAAACTTTCACTGGCTAGCTAGCTAGACGAACATTGCAGTGACGATTGTCCGGAGTAGTAGTCCCCCCCGTATATCTCGCCGAGTCAGCAAAAATTTCTCGATTCTGATTGGCTGAGAGAGGTCACGTGACGTTAGGCCCCGCCCACGCGGGAAATTCAAATTTTCAGGTCACGTGGTATGACGTCATGAGTCACCCTGCGGGGAAATCCCTCATTCTCTTTTATAACTAGGATTTTTGAAAATTGTTCCCTTTTACGGGTAAGATGTGTGTTTTGATTGGTTGACAGCTGTCACATGATCTTAGACCCAGGGATATTTGAAAATTCGTTCCCTTTTACGGGTAAGATGAGTGTTTATGATTGGCTGATAGAGGTTACATGATCTTAGACCCGCTACACGGTGAACAGGTCACATGGTATGACGTCATGTGTCACCCCGCGGGGAAATCCCTCACTAATTTGTTCCCTTTTACGGGTAAGATGAGTGTTTATGATTGGTTGACAGAGGTCACGTGATCTTAGACCCTGGGATATTTGAAATTCGTTCCCTTTTATGGGTAACATGAATGCTTTGGTACCACGCTGATGATTGGCTGACAGAGGTCACGTGATCTTAGGCTCTGGGATTTAAAAAAAAAATTCGTTCCCTTTTACGGGTAAGATAAGTGCTTTGGTACCTTGATTCTGATTGGATGATAGAGATCACGTGATTTTAGGTCCTAGGATTTTTGAAATTAGGGTGTCCTTTCTGATGTATACTTTGGTATCTCGATTCTGATTGGTTGATAGAGGTCACATGATTTTAGACCCATCACACGGTGAACAGATTACATGGGAAAACCCCTCACTCATTTGTTTCATTTTATGGATAAGATGAATGTTTTGGTACCTCAATTTTGATTGGAGGATAGAAGTCACATAATCTTACCCTCATCCCAATGCTAGACATTCAGAGTGGTATGACAGTGATCACCCTCGACCTGGATTTTTTTAATGGTTATCCTTTTTGGTACCTTAAAGTTCCCGTGGAGGGTTCAACCCATCCTTAAATAACCCTTTTATGGTATGATATTGTACTGAAGTTTACCTTAAATATTATCGTTCTCTCTTTGACAGATAAGATGATTACCAGCTTTTTTTTTACCTTGATGGAGATCCTGTCCTTGAATTAGTAGCCTATGTCTCTGGAAGTAACAATGGTGAAAGAGAGGTGTTGCTTGTAGATTTCTTATAACACATTGTTGTGAGTTTAAGCGATTTTTAAACGCTCAGTAAGCGCTTCATTAATGGAAACAGTGTTGCCAGATTTTTCTTACCTAAACTGCTCCGATTCTTTTCGAAACGGTTCCGCAGAGTACAAGAAATTTTAAACTAAAAATTTTTCGAACTAAAAAATTTTAAACAAAAATTTTCAAACAAAAAATTTTCGAACTAAAAAATTTTGAAACAAAAATTTCAAAAAAATTCGAACTAAAAAATTTAAACTAAAAACTTTCGAACTAAATTTTCAAATCAAAAAATTTTCGAACAAAAAATTTTCGAACCCAAAAAATTCGAACTAAAAAAAATTAAAAATTTTTCGAAAAAATATTTTAAACTAAAAACTTTCGAACTAAATTTTCAAATCAAAATTTTTCGAACTAAAAATTTTAAAAAAATTTCGAACCAATTTTTAAAAATAAGTTTCGTACTAAAGATGTAAACCACATTTGAAAATTTTCAAATTAAAAATTTTTTCGAACTAAATTAAAAATCAAATTTTGGACACTAAAAAAAAATTCTTTAATTATTTTTTCGAACAAAATCGTGTAAACCAAATCTTGAATATATTTTCCACCTTAAATTTTCAAGATTACCATGATTTGAAAACAAGTGTTCAGGGTTTCAAGAAATAATAAAACATATTTTTTTTCAACTTGTTGTATTTTAACGAAAAGTATGTGCTCTTCCTATACATGTTTATTAACATAATAAATACAGGATCTAGTTTAATGAATATGTTGGACGTGTCATCATCTTCGAATGTTGTAGACGTATCCTGTAAAGAAAAAGAAGAAACGACGGATTACTTTAAGAATTTCCTTTTTCTGAAACAATAAAAATGAGTCAATATTGATAAGAGAGAAATAAAACTTACTCGTAAATGATGGATGTGCTTAGGCTCATCTTCCACCTCCTCGGGTACATTTCATCCACTGATGGTGGTTTACGAACTTTTTTCTGGGTACTGCATTTTTCTAGGTGTTGCTCCTTTATGGTCAAGGTTCCTCCTTGGATACGAGATGACTGCATTTTCTTCCACTGATGGTTGTGTTGATGGTTTATAAACTCTTGTGGGTACTTCATTTTCTTCTTGGTGTTGCTGCTTTGTGGTTAAGGAGTGGAAAAAGGAAAAGGAAAAAAGAAATGGCGGCCTTATTGGGTGTTTACAGTTTTTTCTTCTTCATCTTCTTTTTCCAGTTCCATCTTCTGTTTTTTAACGTACCCGTACGGAACCGTATCATAAGAATTGATTTCTTTAAATCGACGTTTTGTGTACTGGATACTGTACATTTTTTCTTCTTTGCGTGTGACGATGGTATGGTCTTTGGTTCTGCATATCTTATGGGGGATAGTGATGGTGACTTGTCCACGGCATTGATTTGTAATCATTTCTTTTAGCGTATTGAAATTTAATTGTTGTCCTGCATTGTAATTTAATGTAAATCCTCTAATTTTACATATGTAACTGGTGACGTTGGTATCCGGATTGTATATTTCTAGGCTGTAATTTTTCGGTCCTCCACTGACAAATGTCTTGATGTATGCTCGTGGTCCGTAAGACTCCATCTCATTCGATAAGCATCCCAAGTACGTTGAAGGTTCAATGGTTGGCTCTCCAGGCTTCTCCGTAAATATTACAGAATCCGTGTCGAAATATAAAACACGTTCCTGCAACATTTCCAGGTACTTGTACAGTTCCAGACGTGCCTGACATGTTGTAAATGCACCTAACACGACATTGGTGTTTCGGTTTTGAACAGGCACATGTTCATTGTACTCCCAGAACGCATACAACATCGTATCATTGATGGGTACAATTTGATGGAGTTTAATGTCGGGGGAAGTGAGTTTTTCATAAAATTCTTCCGGCCGATCAATAATTGTGGTCTGGCTAAAGTTTGATCTTTGCGAAAGTTTTCCCCAAAGAGCATTAAGACAAAGCTTAGATAAACTTCTTCGTGTAGGATTATTTTCAATTTTGGACCGATCCAATGCAATACCTTCACGCTCCAGGACGGTTTGTATGAATTTTGATTTGTCTTCTTCGGTCACACAGGAACTGTGCCAGCCAGACGCTTCCATTTTTGATTTTAAAAATGTATTGATATATTCCGTGAACAAGCCACCTGTTTTCGTGATGGGATCATATTGTTCAATGTCATAGTCCCAAATTTCAAAAATTTCCACTGGTTGATATCCTAATTCTATTGCTTTCTGGATTTCATATGATACCCAAGTTCCAGTGAGGCATCGCTCCTGATCGTTGTGCGTACACGTTGCTGTAGGGTCTGGGTTCATTTCTTCGGCACACGCAGCACACAGTGGAAAGAGTAGTTTCTTGTTACATCGGTAAGGCAGGAGACCATGATAAAGATGGCGACTTGGTAATATCGACATTTTGATTAGACCATTGACTTTATTTATTGGTGGTATATTTTCATCACCCTGTAGATAAATTCGTGGATGGCCTACAGGGTATTTAGCACACTTATTTACATAAGGATAAAGTGAGACAATATCGAAATATTTTATTACTTCCCCCGCTTTTTCGTCGACTTGGTGGTACAATTTCACGCAATTGGTCCTTCCTCCAAAAAAGCTATCTCTTGGATTTAATGGTCTGCGGTTCATGTACGGGTGATTCTTCAGATACGTCGCCATTGCAGGATTTTGTTTTAAGAACTGATTAAATTCGCACTCCCACATTTCATGTACAATGTACCCCAATTCACGCAGTCTTGCATTTTTGCGTTGTGTTCGTTCATAACGGAATTCCATGGTGTCTTCTGGATTGTTGTAGATGGGCTGATTACGGCCTGTAGTAAAACATACTTTACACCCGTGGTAAAAACAGCCGGCATGCTCGTAGACGTGCTCCTCTAACGTCTCAGGATCTTGGTAGTAACCATCAACATGGAATCCCGCAATAAACACTTCTTTTTGTCGGGCCGCATGTAAGATTTGTTTTCCTTCGCTTTTTTCAATGTAGGCCAGCCATTGTATTGCAGCGATCGATTGGGTACTTCTCCATCGATAGCCATGTGCCGGTAGAATTCCAATAGTATTAGGTTTAAGGAAATTCCGGCGGAATACTAAATTAGAAGCACTGGCAATCGTGATCGTCTCCAAGAAGGGATTCACTTTGGTTTCTGTTTCAAATGACGTCATAAACGAAACGCATGCTTGTCGCAGTACATTGACATCTTGAATACAATACTTGAGAATTTCTTTCTGAAAATCAAACGTATCATTACGATGATCGTTGTACCACTGCATGAACTTGTTTCTGTCTTCGACGGCCATTTCATCTGCACCATAATACTTCGTTTCTGGAAGTGGTCCAATATACGATTGATTCTCCTTGGTGTTGAAGAAATGCGGGAAGTAGCCTTTGGTTGCGGGTAAATTGAACGCTTTTGACAATTTACTTAATGCCATAGGTAGGAAGTTCAACGAGTCAATGAACGTCAGATTATTCAACGTTAAACTCAGTATCTTGGTTCCATTTAATATGACGTCAGGTCTCCATTGGCATTGTTCTACCATAGCCTTTAAAATAAAATGTCCATCGTATCCCTTAGCGTTGTGCGCGACACAGAAAATCCTATTTATATTGGGACGCCGTTCCCGCAAGTACTGAAGAAAATTATAAACTGGATCCTCTCCTTGGAAAATATGCTGGCGCTGACCACACGTACTGCAAGACTGCTGGATATTATTGTTTTCAACACATGCATAACATACTTGTTCTGCAACCAATAAATTTGGAATGTGTACATACGTATTATCGCCAATATTCGTGTCCTGCATAGATTCTATATCATAGAATATCAATAAGGCTTTCTTTGCGTGCATGAGTGAAGGAACACCAGGTTTCAAGCATTGTCGATCAGGAAGCATAAAACATTGATGGGATCCTGGAACAATCTTCTTACAAACATTGCAAAAGATCTCATTGCAATCATGATGTCGTTGTCCAGTATGCACAAAAGAATATACTCTGTAACATCTAGTACATTGCTTCACCATTTTGCATATAGGTTCCCCACGATGATATACAATATTACGATGATTGTTAAAACATTGTTCCCCATAAAATTGACGATTGCAGTCGTTGCATAATATCGGCGTTTGATTCTTGTCGCATAGGGGTCTCTGTAGACATTTGGAGCACGTTACAGGACAATTTTTTACATGCTCATTGCGTTTACTATACTTTTTATGGCACGCTTCACAGTAGAACTTGGTTGCAAAACAAGCAGTTAAAGATTGAATGATGTCAAAATGGCCAGCCAAACAAATCAAATTTATGGGAGTGCGATTTTCATCGTTCGGTCCCTCGTACATGATGTCACGGCCTGTGAAACTGGTATACACAGTAATTTTATATTCTTTAAGGTATGACTGGAATTGTCGAATTTCATTTACACTGGCACCATGATCCAAATTCACTCCTGCATTTGAACATAGCGCATCGACTTCATCGTCCACAACACATTTTCTCTGATTTTGATACTGCTTATGTCGTTTTACATCTACATTCTTGTATGCCTTCAGACCAATAGCAATAACAAGGGCGTACGCCAGGCACCTTGAATCTTGATTTTTTACACGTACAATCCCTTTTTTGCAACGTAACAATTCTTCATTTTGAAGTACTCCTTGCCGCAAACCGCCATAGCCACGTGGAATATCCACACGGTGAAAATGAACCGTGAATGGTTCGTGCAGGAGAAATGCATTGTTACTTTGTAACACTCTTTCAAAGGAGGCCCACATCGTTTCCAGTGTCAAGTTTCGTGCTTGGCGAAAACTCACCCAAAACGGTTTATTGGTATTCCGTGGTGATATTACTGATAAACCAACCATCGCCTCATCGTCGACATTGGCTAACAAATGGTCCAGCATTGCTTGGAAACTATTATGTACATACTGTATGATATCGGTTCCTACGGGCGGTGCATTGAATTGAACTTCGAGCATTCTGCCCTCAATGTTAAATCGTCTATAATGACGAGTGATTTCATTGCGAACAATAAAACCCGATTCGGCCATATTAATAAAAGGAGAAAACAAACAAACAGGTACGGTAAAACAAATATGTAATGTGGGGAAAAAAGGAGTTGAGCAGCGTGAATTTACTACAAAAGAAAAGAAGAAAGAAAAATCTTAATCACCTGATAACATTCATGATAAATTCTTAACTAAACAATTCATGTAAAGGTCCTAAGTTTGATTCCTGGCGGTGACGTTTAGAATCTCATTATGAAAGCACGTGTACTAGAAATCAAAGTTTTTTTTAAATAATTATGTTACTGAAATGTGTATTTTATTGCTGTAGCATGTAACTGACCTACCATTCTATAGTGATAAAAAAAGAATGCATGAAATGAATGAATGTTTCAACAGTACTGAGATGTGACAAAGTACGCGTCAGCATTTTTTTTTCCACTCACAACGACCTTTAAATGATGCGTTTGCAAGTTGAAGAGACTCATCAAACATTAACGATACACATACGTAATTGTCGAAACAAAATCTGTATAGCGTATTTTTTTTATTATTATTGTGACTAAGCGGTTAGCGTACATGGTTCGGACGTGGAAGTCCCTGGTTCAAGCCTCGGTGGGTTTGCTTTCCACGTCAGGGGCATGTCAAGCCTTTTCTGTAATTTAATATTCTCACGCGTTATCATACATTCTTTTCAAAACTAAGCTAAATGGCTGACGTGCACCCCTCATAATACATAAACGTACATAAATCGTCTATAATGACGAGAGATTTCATTGCGAACAGTAAAACCCGATTGGACCATGATTAAAAATGAAAACAACAAACAGGTACGGTAAAACAAATATGTAATGGGAAAAAAGGAATTGAGCAGCGTGAATTTGAGTTGATTTTTTGATTTTTTAGTTTAGCGTCCCTTTCAGCAGCGAGGCTATATGAGACGTGGACCTACTGATTAACGTGGAATCCGAACCACATGAGCTCCCGCCGGGAATCGAACCCTGGTCTCCCACGCCAAAGGTACGTATGCTAACTGCTTAGCCCAGGAAATCATAACATTCATGATAAATAATTAACTAAGCAATTCATGTAAAGGTCCTGAGTTTGATTCCCTGGCGGTGACGTTCAGAATCTCATTATGAAAGCACATGTACTAGAAATCAAAGTTTTTTTAAATAATTATGTTACTGAAATGTGTGTTTTATTGCTGTAGCATGTAACTGACCTACCATTCTATAGTGATAAAAAAAAGAATGCATGAATGAATGAATGTTTCAACAGTACTGAGATGTGACAAAGTACGCGTAAGCATTTTTTCCCACTCACAACGACCTTTAAATGATGCGTTTGCAAGTTGAAGAGATTCACCAACCATTAACGATACACATACGTAATTGTCAAAACAAAATCTGTATAGCGTAAATCTTTTTAACCAAATATTCATGCACTCCTTTTTATTTAAGCGGTTAGCGTACATGGTTCGGATATGGAAGGTCCTGGTTCAATCCTCGGTGGGGTTTGCTTTCCACATCGGATCGCTGTCAAGCCTTTTCTGAAATTTAATATTCTCATGCGTTATCATACATTCTTTTCAAAACTAAGCTAAATGATTGACGTACACACCTCTGGCCCATGTTCAATCTCGGGCGGTTGCTCGAATATCACGTTAAGCTGAAGGGGGGGACGCTAATGGTTTCAAAGGGAATCGAACCATATTATTCTCAGACATAGTTTCTGAAATTTTGTAATGCATTCTTTTCAAAACTAAGCGCACACATTTTTCTGGCCATGGTTCAATTCCCGACGGGTGCTCGCTGAAGGGACGCTAAACCATATCGTTTATCGTGCTTACTTCTAATGTGTGGAGGTTCCTGATTCGTACTCCCACTTTCCCATTCCACTAATTTCTTCATAGTCTAAATATTTCGTACTAAAAGTAAAACAGTGTATGAGTGATTCACCCCACAAATATGAAATAAAAATGATTTTGGAATCTTGGGTGACAAATAAAATCTCACTGAACTTACCTCAAATTCAATGAACAAAAAGTCGGTGCAATGAAGCTTCTTAAATAAAGACACTTTTAAAAGGAGATCTTCTTCACACGATAGTTGAGAGCGATGTAGGATTTGAAAAATGAAATTTAGATTTTTATTTAGGTCGTTGTGAAAACGACGTCACCGTCAGCCAATCAGAAACGAGGAAATTTATAAAATGACATCACAACGAACCAATCAAAACGCTCGCTGCTCTTGTCATGAATCACGAACCAAAACGATGTGTAACATTCGATCGTGACGTCATTCACGTTTCTCAATAGTTACAACATCTAGTATCGCAATTCCGATGCCAATTCCCTTCTGCCAGGATCATGTCACTACTTGTCGTAACTGTGACGACATTTCATTTTCCTCATATTCCATACGAGAATGTCAATGTTTGCTTTTTTCCATGAATCATGCTGACACGTTCGTAGTAAAACTAAAGTAATGCGATCCGCTGACGTTTGCATTTTTTCAATCATATGTGCTTCTATGTCGTCACACAAAGAAGTCTATCAGCATTTTATTTTAATCCACGTTACACTGTCAGATTTATTTTCTTAAAGTATATGTGTATCCTTTTCAAGAACCATGGTTCGAAACCCACCAAGCATAATTAAATCCGAATTCATTCATAGCTAAGCGGTTAGGATACACGTCTTTGGTTTGAAAGACCTGAGTTCGATTCCTGGAGAAACATTTCTTAGGATTTTTCAAAAACTTGGTTTCAATTTCTAGTTCGAAAATTTTAAAAGTTTAGTTCGATAAAAAGTTTGATTTGAGAAGCGTTACACTGTCAGATTTATTTTCTTAAAGTATATGTGTATCCTTTTCAAGAACCATGGTTCGAAACCCACCAAGCACGATTAAAACCGAATTCATTCATAGCTAAGCGGTTAGGATACACGTCTTTGGTTTGAAAGACCTGAGTTCGATTCCTGGAGAAACATTTCTTAGGATTTTTCTAAAACTTGGTTTAAATTTCTAGTTCGAAAATTTTAAAAGTTTAGTTCGATAAAAAGTTTGATTTGAGAAGTGTTACACTGTCAGATTTATTTTCTTAAAGTATATGTGTATCCTTTTCAAGGACCATGGTTCGAAACCCACCAAGATCGATTAAAACCAAATTCATTTAAGCGGTTAGCATACACATCTTTGGTTTGAAAGACCTGAGTTCGATTCCTGGAGAAACATTTCTTAGGATTTTTCTAAAACTCGGTTTCAATTTCTAGTTCGAAAATTTTAAAAGTTTGGTTCGATAAAAAGTTTGATTTGAAAATTTTTTAGATGTGATTTACATCTTTAGTTCGAAACTTTTGTTTTTAAAAAATGTTTTAGTTCGAAAAATTTTTAATTTTTTTAGTTCGAATTTTTTTTGGGTTCGAAAATTTTTTGTTTGAAACTTTTTTGTTTCAAAATTTTTAGTTCGAAAATTTTTTGTTTGAAAATTTTTGTTTAAAATTTTTTAGTTCGAAAAATTTTTTAGTTTAAAATTTCTTGCACTCTGCGGAACCGTTTCGAAAAGAATCGGAGCAGTTTAGGTAAGAAAAATCTGGCAACACTGTTTCCATTAATGAAGTGCTTACTGAGCAATAAATCGCTTAAACTCACAACAATGTGTTATAAGAAATCTACAAGCAACACCCCTCTTTCACCATTGTTACTTCCAGAGACATAGGCTACTAATTCAAGGACAGGATCTCCATCAAGGTAAGAATCATCTTATCTGTCAAAGAGAGAACGATAATATTTAATGTAAACTTCAGTACAATATCATACCATAAAAGGGTTATTTAAGGAGGAGGTTGAACCCTTCATGGGAACTTTAAGGATAACCATAAAAAGGGAACAAAATTCTAAAATACAGGTCTAGGGTGATCACCGACATATCGCTCTATATTTCACTCATGGGGTGTGTGGTGGGTCTAAGATCATGTGACCTCTGTCGGCCAATCAGAATCGAGGTACCAAAGCACTCATCTTACTCGTAAAAAGGGAACAAATTTCAAAAGTCACAGGGGCTTAAGATCACGTGACCTCTATCAACCAATCAAATTCAAGGTACCAAACCACTCATCTTACCCATAAAAGGCAACGAATTTTAAAAATCCCAGGGCCTAAGATCACGTGACCTCTGTCAGCCAATCATAAACACTCATCTTACCCGTAAAAGGGAACGAATTTCAAATATCGCAGGGTCTAAAATCACGTGACAGCTATCAACCAATCAGAATCACACATCTTACCCGTAAAAGGGAACAAATTTCAAAAATCCTAGTCATAAAAGAGAATGAGGGATTTCCCCGCAGGGTGACTCATGACGTCATACCACGTGACCTGAAAATTTGAATTTCCCGCGTGGGCGGGGCCTAACGTCACGTGACCTCTCTCAGCCAATCAGAATCGAGAAAATTTTTGCTGACTCGGCGAGATATACGGGGGGGACTACTACTTCCGGGTATCGCCCAGTGGGAATCCAGAAAGGAGGCGTGGGGCTCGCGCGCCCCTCCTTGAGGAGTAAAATATATAAATTAGTCCCTAATGAAGCGCTTGTTCAAAGACTGTGGGGGAAAAAGTTTTAAAATTTCTCTCGAAAGGAAGATTCTGAGTGCGTTCTCCACTCATTGTAGATAATATATGCGTTTTCAGCTCATGGTAATCCTGGATTCTCTCGTGTTGAACAACATGGCATTCCTCAATGCTGCCTCCAGAAGGGCGGAGATAAATAAGTATTATGAAGCACTGCAGTCCACATTTTTAGCTAATGAACCAAATATCGATAAATGTCTCAAGGTTATTTTTCAGACCTGCGCCCCCTCAAAAATTCCTGAACCTTCCTCCAGTATCGGCTGTTGCCAATTAACTGCTAATAGTCATAGTGTACCTTTTGAAATGTTTTCCATCGTTTTTTGCATAAGTAACAGTTTTCCGTATTCTTTTTTTTTTTTTTTCGTCCTTGCGTCCCTTTACTGTGCGCCCTTGAGCAACTGCTCCATTCGCTCCATCAGGGCCGGCGCTAGCAGTTTTGCCGCCCTGGGCGGTACTTTCACATGCCGCCCCTTTAATCTGCAAACCTTATTTTGACAGAAGACGCTCAAGTATCACGAAAAAGTAAGATGCCCATTTAAAAACATATATGAAATGAAAAAGTAAACAAAATATTGAACTCCTCTCTCGAATGCTTACGTAATATTTAAACGACTCCATACATGACACAATATTCAGTATGTTCGATTTTGCAGTAGGCCTATATCTGTGATATACAGCAGCGCATGCAGAAAATAAAATTAAAAAATATACTTTAGTCAAAACTTTAGAATTTTAATTTTTAAGCTTATTTTATATCAAAAGATGTTTCCAATAGAGTATGGAGTATGAAGATAATATAGTAAATCAGATATTACGGCAAAACTAAGTGATTAGCCTAAGCCTTCTACTAAAAACACAATAGACGTACATAAATTTAACATATCTTAATTGAAAGAAACTTTTCTTGCTTCGATATGCGCAAATTCCTATAACACATTCACGTAGACCAATGTTTCAGCCAATTCGCGTTCTATTGATATCATCGATAAACCACTCAAGTGTATTTCAGACACGGAACAACGTAGATAGTTTTTAATAAGCTTAAGTTTCGAAAAACTTCTTTCTCTACTTGCCACTGTTACCGGTAAAGTTAACAAAATCCTAAGTGCAACACTGATATTGGGAACAAACTCATGTTCCTTAATTAATTTTAAAGTCTCTTTTAGTGAACTTTTAGGTTTAATTATAGCGAATAACACTTTCAGTTCGCTGTGACACCGCGTAGCGTAGTCGCTAATGCTCTCGCCTTCGGTGCGAGCGGTCCCGGGTTCGATTCCCGGTGAGGTCACTCGGTCGAAAAAGTGTAACACGCTTTTCAGGCCAGCCACCCTAAATGAGGTTTTCCTGGGTTTTCCTCATTCACACCAGGCAAATGCCGGGGTGGTACCTAACTTATATGTCCCAGACCGCTTCCTTCCTTCCCCAATTCTTTCTTCCTTCCCTTTCTCCGGATTGTGTGCTCGCCGAGGGACGTCATCCCTCAAATCGTGACGGGCTAAATGGCCTTAGATGCCGAAAGCCCAGAAATCTAAATCCTACTTTCAGTTCGTTTTCCAAATTACTGGGGTTAATATTTTTCGATTCTTCGTGTGTTAAAATGCTGGCAAGTTTAGTACACTTTTCAGACAAAAGTTCAGGTGGCATATCTTTAAGATTACTTATATCGTAAAGAAAATCGATCGTACTGAAATTGTCTCCTCTGTTTTCGACTTCGAGCTTGCACTGTATTACCTATCCGTATCCATATCTAATGCTGATGTCAAGTCCATCGCATCAACTAAGTAAGATTGAAACTTTGCATCATTTCTGCTCCTCTGAAAATAGATATATTTTCAAGAAACCCGACTGCATCCAACACATTAGACTCAATGCTTTGGAGATTTTGGCTTACTATGTTTATGTGGAGTACAGTGGTCGAAGTGAGACGGTATGCGGTGGTATGCCATACCGCCTCTGGTTTTTCAGTAATGAGGACATACCGTCTCTGGTTTTTCAGTGATCAAGACAATATTTAAATAGCGGGCATATTGAGTCAAAATCATAATAAAACATACCGCCTCTGCTTTTTTTCCCACTTCGAACACTGGTGGAGTAAAAAGTCATACCAGATAACGAGTGAGCAAAGGAAACTCAAGCAGCTGGTGTGCTATACACAGATCATCGTCTGCGACCATTCTATCTGTTCTGTTGTCGTTACTTATTTGAAGTAAGGCATCATAAATCTCCCATATTTGATATCTAAGTGGAGTCAGAGCATCAATTCGGCTCTCCCACCTTGTGGTGCTTAATGGTTTTAAACTGAGACTGCTAATATGTTCCTTTGTTCCTGTAGTATGGCCCAACGTTGAACAGATGCAGAAAAACTCATAAACTTTTTTAACTATACAAAAAGATGAAATGGCATACTGAGAGATGTGGCAATATGGTTAACGACAAGGTTTAGTGAATGACTACTGCAAGGAACGTACCGTAGAAGACTCGAGAATTTATTTCTAAAATTCTCTTCTGAATACCTGAATGTTTGTCTTTCATAGTGGAACCATTTCATATCCTTGGCCCTCACGTCTTCGATGGGAATGTTCATTTCCTTTTGTTGTTTAATTATTACTTCTGTCAGTCCTAGACCAGTGATGTCTGTTACCGGTACGAAACCAAGAACGTGTTCGAAAATTTGTACAAGGCATTCTGTATGTAGGGGAAAGTGGGGGAATACCACGCACTTAAGGTACTTTTTCCAATATCTCACTAGAAATCAAACAAATTAACACGAGGAAAATGTATGTTGTAACTTAATCATTCTACTTTCATATTCGGTCATTGGTAGTGCTCCTTGATTTTCATAGGTTCTGTAAAAATAAATTTTGTGGAAAACGAGAAACGCGTGGTATTCCCCACCACATCGGGTAATCCCACGCATTTCATCGGGTAATGACACGCATTAATTACTAGCGCAAATTCCTTAACGTGAAGCATCAGAATCACTTTCCAAAAACTTTAGTTTTTTGTTGACTGTACGTTTAGGTCTACTTCTAATTTGTTTCCCCAGGTTGTCTTCATGTTTTCCACCAACATCGAATTTTCGAGTTTTCTTCTCAACTTTGCTTTCTTCGCTTACTGCTCTTTCTGAATTCAGCATCTTCCAATATTCGTTTGATTGAAGTAGAGATTAAGATTTCTGAACGCTTTTTTGTTATTTCGAGGAGTTGACTTGGCAGGCCTGGGGAAAGGAAAAAAATTGCGAGACTTTCACAGCCTTATTTTGTAAAGAAGACGGTTGGACAAGCAATGGTAACTTATGTGATGATGTTCCGGGTAGTTGATGTTCTCGATTTAGCTCTATTTTCGTGGAAGATAGTTCTTCATTTTGGCGTAGACCTATATTAGTTTGAGTACTGGAAAGCAATTGGGAATTCACTTCTTCAGAACAGTAGCGTCATTTTAGATTTGGCTTGGGGGGGAAAGATCCCTTGATATAAGTAAAATTTCGCGTTTTTCACTGACTTACTACTACTCTATTGATAACATCTATATAAATCTCAAACTCAGGGGGGGAAATGCCCCTCTCTGCCCCCCCCTAAATGACGCCTCTGCTTCAGAAGTCTCTCTTTCATCTTCAAGTTCTACGGCCTGGAGTTCCTAAGTAGCTTCAAAATCTTCTTTTCTAAAAGTGTCCGGCAAATACCCGCTTGTTTAAAACCATTAACAGCTTTCTTCATATTTGCTGCTTTCAGATAAGCTCTATTGAAGATCTCAGCTAAGTCATATGAAGAAATTAACGTAGCGCTTCGCAAACAGTGTGCATTCTTGGTTAAAATATGTTTTAAGGGAAACAAAACAAAGTGATGTCTAGCGGTTGAAGTTTATGTGAAGTATACGGTGCTATTGTAACCATAACAATTCTTTTCTCCTTACAAAAATTGTAAATTTCTAATGAAATATGATTCGTATGATCGTCCAAAATAAGTAGGACTGGATCACCTGTTATCTGTTTCGCAAAAAGAGCAAAATGTTACAGCCACTAGATTCATTGCTCCACCCACGAATATATAGATCCACTAGATTGTTCTTTTTGCAGCTGAGGTGACATACGTTTTCTTGGGTAAATAAACATAGGGGGTATGTAAGACCTGGCAGCTTTGTAACGGTTTTACCCCTTTCCCATGATATTAGTGCTCCGAGCTGTTTCACTCCCTTTGGATCCAAAATATGCCCTGTTGTCTATACTGTGAGTATACCTGTTTCGTCAATGTTAAAGATCGAATCTTTGCAAAAAAAATATTTTTCGGTAACTTCTGTCAGGTTCTTAAAATACCCTTTCACCTCTTCTTCATTGAATTCGTCGACCCTGTTAATACTAATTGCTTCAGGTTTCTTTAATATTATCGTTGAATTGTTCTTTAAAAACAATTCCAACCAATCTTTCCCAGTAAGTCGACTTTCTTTATTCAAATTGTGTTTTATATTATTAGCTTCTGCGTATTCATAAGCTATTCTGCGTAGTTCAATTGGAGACATTCCGCAAAACAACTTGGCTAAATGTAAAGCGTGACCAGCAAGTTCCACTTTTTGTGTAGAGCTGAATACAACTTTTATTCCCATTTTCTTAGAACAGACAGTCCCAACTTTCATTTCTGTTCTTAATGTAGCCTCATGTATCCCAAAAACATTTGCTACCTTTCTAATTTTTCTTTCGTCATTTATTGCTCCTATGGCGTTTGGCAGCTGTTCCAATGTCCATTTGCATTTTTCTGTTTGCCTAGTATCATGACATCTGCAATATACATAAACAGGGAAAAGAAACGCAGTATAAACTTTTTTGATAACTGCTTCGTGAAGGGGCAATACCACGCACAATGAACGACATGCGTGCAATTCCCCCATTCCAAGCCGAGAAAGAAAATTTGGACCTTCAGCCGTTTCACGTCGTTTCATATAAATATATTTAGCACGAACTTACTACTAACAGACAAAGCTAAAACACTGTATACACAATATAAAAATCAACGAAGTATTGCAATACATACTTCTAAATCTGTGAACGAAGTAAATTAGAAGAAATTACAGCAAAACAGCATTTCGTCATGCCATGAACCACACCTAGCAGCAACTGGCGCCTCACTGATGCAATATGTCTTTCATAGTCTAAACTAGATAGTAGCACTAATCTGAATCAGTTTCGAAGCATTACAACTGAGAAAATAGGGTGCGTGGTATTCCCTCGTAGCGTGGCATTCCCCCACTTTCCCCTAATTGGTACAAAACGAATGATTATTGTCATTTGCTCTATATCAGAAATATCGGGCGTACAGTCTAGTATTATAATAGTTTGCAGCTCTCAACAAAGACAGTATTTTACTTTTTATTTGTTCACTAAGAATTTGAATAATTCATTTTAAACATCTTTTCCTAAGTAATGGTGGTATTTATTTTGTCCACCCATGGTTCTTTTAATGCGTTCGGCGATGACGCTGTCAAACATGCAAAGAGTTCTACCAATTTGGAGTGGAGCGTTAGAATATTGCTAAATAGAAAAAAAAATATAAAAGAAACCTTGATAATCTTATCCATCCTAGCTGAGAATCTTATCTACGCCGCTGCAAGGGAAATATTGAACGAGATACCTATGACCAGTAATGTGATAATTGAAAATATGGGGGAATGCTCTTAATTTCCTGAGTGAGTATTTTCCTGAATGTGATTAAAATAAGTTCGTATACATCTCAGGTGAA
Organism: Thermobia domestica; assembly: GCF_964235325.1. NCBI lineage: Eukaryota > Metazoa > Arthropoda > Insecta > Zygentoma > Lepismatidae > Thermobia > Thermobia domestica. Next base: position 296,743,625 of record NC_137457.1, on the reverse strand, counting down.
CACAATTTTATTTTTCCATTTGGGCTTATTACGAAGCATTATATTTTGATAGTATTCGTTTCTTTTCAAATTTTGCCGCTCATTAGACTTGCCGCCCTGGGCGGTGGCACGGTTCGACCCCCCTTCACGCCGACCCTGCGCTCCATTGTAGTTACACCACTGATTATTCTTAATTCCTTTACGCAAGTACATCAAATCTACTACATAAATCACACATTGTTTCATAACAAAAATGATCTAGATTTACTATTTATTTTTCTTAATACATACATTCCATACGTATTATATATACTTGCACTAAAGTGTTATCAAACATTTTTTATCTTTCCCCACCCCACCATAAATTGAATCCAATTAATAATATTAAATGAATATTACGTTACACACTAGCGATCAACTGCATGTCAGATTTCGTTTTAGCACAAATGTATTATATTCTAGAGTAAAATAATTTTCGGTCGTGCCGAATATCAGCTAAGTATTCGTACAAAATTTATAAAGCACTTCGAAAGTGTATCCACTAATTATGTATAAATATGTTTATAGACTGACGTCAGCTTCTTCATACATTTAAGGAAATTGACAGAAGGTTCTTCTTTTGAAGAAAGCAAGTCAGGAGTAAAATTGCACCTGCACATATTTTACAATATTAACGCCAGTAACAATCTAGGTTCCGTCATTTGAATGAGGATTCTTTCTGGTTATTTCTTCGGAGCGATAATTCCTTCCAATTGCGACTGAAAAAAAAAAAGAGAAAATATTATTTAAAAGTTCTAAACATTATTCGTAGTCCAAAAAGAAAGCTTTTTATACAACTACTAGCAGAATATCCGTTCTTCGCACGGGGAGAATACATTTCATTTTGGACATACAGTATGGCGCTAAATTCGTTGTACAAAAGCAGAGAGGTGATTCCTGAGAGCAAAACAAACAAAAAAGTTCTAATAAACATAGAGCGAAAAATCGCGTCGTTTACGTGTTATAAGCTGCCGAAAGCGTGGGAAAACCAACTTTAGAGTTAAATATTGCACAAACCACTGAGCCTAGACGTGATACGACATGATATCATCAAAGGACCCTAATCTGCTCTATGCAGATTTGCAGTTTTCAGATTTGTACAATGGCGGCGCAAGGGATTCCCCAAAGGACGTTAGGGATTCCCGGACATTTTATGACGTAAATTGAGTTGACAAGAGTATGTAAAAGACGTCTCACTACCTGGAAATAATACCACGTGGCAGGTCAAAACACATACACGCAGATAAAAGATGGCGAATAAGATAATTTGATCACTGTGCGTGGTTGCATACCTCCTTAAAAAGTACCAGTAAAGACGTTGTGCAAGATTTCACTGGAAACGTCACGTCGCTACAATGTAAAAATACGTACAACACAAGTTGATAGGTAACAGAAAGAAATTCCGATTGCTAATCTGCTCATATTAATGATATTGCAACACTTTTGAGAACGCGTTCTACCTTTAATACTACAGGAATTGAACAACTACTGTTATGAGACAAAGAACGCGTAATAATAATAATAATAATAATACACATAACTCTTTGAGCACATTCATTTCAATCAGTACATCACACAAATGAGACTAGAGTACTTTCTCTTTCTCAATCAATAACTGGTCGTCTTGTAAAGAATTCGGATGTCATTAATATGAGCAGATTACTAATCTCAATTTCTTCATTTGCTGTTACCTATCGACTTGTGTTGTACGTATTTTTACATTGTAGTGACGTGACGTTTCCAGTGAAATCTTGCACAACGTCTTTACTAGTACTTTTTAAGGAGGTATGCAACCACGCACAGGGATAATTACCTTATCCGCCATCTTTTATCTGCGTGTATGTGTTTTGACCTGCCACGTGGTATTATTTCCAAGTAGTGAGACGTCTTTTACATACTCTTGTCAACTCAATTTACGTCATAAAATGTCCGGGAATCCCTAACGTCCTTTGGGGAATCCCTTGTGCCGCCATTGCACAAATCTGAAAACTGCAAATCTGGATAGAGCAGGTTAGAATCCTTTGGTGATATCATGCCGTATCATGTCTAAGCTCAGTAGTTTGTGCAATATTTAACTCTAAACTTTGTTTTCCCACGCTTTCGGCAGCTTATAACACGTAAACGACGCGATTTTCGCCCTATATTTATTAGAACTTTTTTGTTTGTTTTGCTTTCAGGAATCACTCCTCTGCTTTTGTACAACGAATTTAGCGCCATACTTTCCCCACCAAGTGAACTTTGTGGTGGACAAACACCGTGTGCGTGGGTTTCCTCCCACTTTCTTCATTCTACCATTTCATTCATTACTCATCATCACCATCTCCTTTAGCCTCACCGGCATAACCGTGGGACGTAAAACTCAAAGATTTCATTTTATTTTTTTAGCGCCATACTGTATAGGACACTGGAGGCTGGTTTGGATTTAAACGGCATCGAAACTATCACTGTTCATCTCAGCGACCCCGAGAAGTATGGATTCAACACTAATATTCATTTTCAATCGATTTTAAATATTTTCTTCCTCTAACTTGCATCGTCAAAGTGATATGATAAAAAAAAACCATCCCAGGCCCGAACCTCATCTATGTTGAAAATTTGATCGGGATCTGTCGGGTAGTTCAAAACATTAAGAGTCACAAACATAATCACTTTCAATTTTATAATATATATAGCAAAAATATACAGAACAAATTCTAATCTATTTATAGTATATAAATGAAAGTGACTATGCTCGTGACCAGTGTTTCTTTCAGAAAAAATGTTCTGGGGGGTACACTTAATAGTTGGAGGGGCACATGCTATTTTCACACCGTACTATTCTATTTATTATTATATTATAGGCATAGACGTATTATTTTGGTTTCCTCCGAGGGGGGGATACTCTCAGAGTGCCCCCTTAAAAATATGTCTTGGAAGAAACACTGTTTGTGATTTTATACTTCATAAACCACCCGACCGATCTCGATCAAATTTTCAACATAGATGAGGTTTGATCCTAGGAGGGTTCTTACGTATTTACTTTGACGGTGCAACGTAAGGGAGGAGAAGATATTATAAAAATTAATAAAACTTACTTCTTGAACTACGAGACCAATCTCGATTAAATTTGCACATAGATAAGGTGTGGACCTGGGTTGCTTTTTATCATATCACTTTGACGGTACAACTTAGGGGGGAGAAGGGGAGATATTTAAAAATGTTCAAAAGTGACCGAGATTAGTGTCGAATCCATAGTTTCAAGGTCACTGAGATGAACAGTGACGCTTCCAATGCTGTTTAAATCCAAATTCAGGCCCGCAACTTGAGGAAGGGGAGGGTATATATATATATATATATATATATATATATATATATATATATATATATATATATATATATATATATATATATAAATGGTCGAAAATGACAGATATTAGTGTGGAATCCATAGTTTTCTGGGTCGCTGAGATGAACAGTGACACTTCCGAATCCATTTAAACTCAAATTCAGATCACAATAGTAATATTTAATTTTTAAAACAAATAGTCTATCAGGGAGCGCTTCAGTACCGTAATAGTAAAAAGCGATTAACGGAACATATTACTAATCTTTTTTATTTTAACTGAGCGAAGCGGGTAATTGACGTTAGCTAGGATATAAAATCTCAAATACAATTTCATTTAAACATTCTTACAATCAGTATTTACGGTTCGAAAGCGAAGTATTTCTCATAATGGTTTCAGCATGCGTGTATTTGTGTTCTAACAACTGATGGGTTAATTTGGATAAGGGATGGTGTAACATTTTACAAGAGAGACTTTTCGTTTGTCTTCTCTTATTTTACAGAATTTATTCTCTTAGTTGGTATTTATGAATATAGACTTACCCTTATTGTGTCGTATACTTTGATAAGACTTTCACAGCTTATCTAAATAAGTTAATTTATGCAATAAAATTAATTTTATAGACAATACTGTATATTCCTTATCCAAATCAACACTTCAATTTTGCAAATACCTATTATATGAATTCACACCTTTATAAAGTCCACGCTTGGTCGAAAATACAATGTATGCATGCAGCATTCCACAAGGTTCAGACATTAGAAAACGTAAAATCGTTAAATATTTATTTCTTTTCATATGATACTTCCCTTATAGTTCGGTTTGAACTTCATGCTTACAAATTTCCAGAAACTTTAAAAGCTCAACCTTTTTTTTTTCGACAACTGTCTGTAAGAAATCTACAAACTCCAAAATGTTACCGCTGTTCTTTGAAATATCTTTGCCTGAGAAAGGACTCTGTATTGCAAACAACCCATATTAGAAAAAAGACACTAGGTCTGGTAACGAAGTGTACTATGCGACCGGATCTACCCTATTAATTTTCATGGACGTACTTTTCTTTTATTTCAGTCAACACCTTGTTATAAATTTAAATTATTTAAAGGAAAACACTGAATGGTAAAAAAATAAATAAATAAATAAATAAATAAATAAATAAATAAATAAATAAATAAATAAATAAATAAATAGCTATTGCCATTCTGTTGATACCACAACTGACCAACAGCTATTCTATGGTACGCAATTGCCCACAGAATAGCTAGGAAACTTATAAGATGCCCAAATATCTATATTTATCAACGTAAAAACTATATACAGGGTGTTTCGAAACAACACCGACAACGTGTGGGAGCTGATTGCTGACAGCAAGATAAGATGAAATATATAGACCAACCTGGGTGCACAAATGCTTCCTTTCGGATTTATAGGCTGCCGAAAAGTTTAAAGGTCCATAGTTCCAGTACTATGGGACATACAGTAGTCGGGTCAAGACTTCACTTAGGAACTAACATGTGCTCTATCTAAAAATACATGTTTCAGAATCCTAAGGTACTCGCGCAATAATTTTTATAGAGGGAGTTTGGCTATGGGCATATAATTTGAAGTACTCACCAACTACCCCTACAAAAATTGTTACGGAAGTATTTTACGATTCTGGATATTTGGATAGGGTACATACTAGTTCCTAAGTGAAGTCCTAACCCGACTACGGTAGGTCCCATAGTACTGGAGCTATGGACCTTTAAACTTCATTTTTTTCATGTTTTCGGCAGCCTATAACTCCGAAAGGAAGCATTTGTGCATCCAGGTTGGTCTATTCTTTTCGACTTATCTTGGTGTTAGGAATCACCTCCCAAACGTTGTCGGTGTTGTTTTGAAACAACCTGTAGATCCTTTTAGATGGTATCTAGAGTAATGGGTTATAATGTCATAATTAAGACTCAACTCTTCTTGAAATGCACTATCTTCAACACCATTTTGGAATTCTAAATAGGTTTCTAGATTTAAAAGTGAGTTTTACCACAGTATGTAATTTAATTTTCATTGGGTATTTTGAAGCAGACACAAATATTTTGCGATAGTTCAAGCAAAATTAAAATGCTACCCAACTACCTACACTGTATAAAGATATTCTTATACGAGGTTCATCAACAAAAGTGCTGAAGAAGCTGTTATGTTTTCTCAGCAATATGAGGTCTGGCATTATCGTGGAGGAGAACGGCGTTAATTTCATTTCGACAGGGAATATCATATGGTCGCACATTTCTTGCGTTTAGAAATCGAATCACAATACTTAACTTCACAAATTTGGCATTATGTTAATTATTGATTTTAAATAAAGGTTCGCTTATACAAGAAAAGCATTAATCGCGCAATAAAACTTTGTACATAGTGAACAGAATGAGAGAAATTGGCCCTGAATTGTGGCTACTCGAGCCGCCAGCTCTGCACACGGCACGAACGGATATTACTTTCTGGGAAGCCCTCGTCATAAGTCACTTGTTACAATACAATGACAATTCTTAATTGAACGATAAAAATATATGAAATTCTATTTTAGCTTCCACCATCTCAGAGTACATTGACTCAACGGTGAACGTTTAGTTTCTATTTTTACTTGTACTATTATGAAAAATAAACTGCAAAACAAATATTCATACCTTGAGCTGTTGGTTAGTTTTCTTGAGGAAAGCAACTTCTTCAGCATGCTTCTGTTCTTCAGCCTTCCTAGCCTCAAGCGCCCGTCGTTCGTTCATTTCTAACTTCGACAACAGCTCTGTAACCTGCTTTTCCAATTCAGCCTTTTGCAGTTTCACATCTTCCAGCTCATCACGAAGATCAGACTTCCCTTGTTCAGCCTAAATATAAACAACAAAACAAATTAGAACGCACCAATAACAAAGAAAATACATTCAAAATACAGTGAAACCTCCCGTAACAGACACCTTCAATAACGGAGACCTCCATAATACATACTTTTTTTTTTCGGCAAAAATATACTGTGCGGATCAAAAGTAGCCTTACAGTGTTGCTTGAAGTATTGGTTTCACGTTTTAAATATAAATTTTCCAAATAAGTGTTCTATATTCTTTATCTATATTTTAGAAATATTATTAAGCTGTCTTCGTATCACTCGGTTTTAATATCTGTGTGTTTTATTTATTCTTTTCATACAGTAATTATCAGCAATGACAAACAATTTAAATCAAGAGCAAAGAAAGTTGATACTAAACAAGTATTGAAAGTGTGAACATGTGAAGCAGGTGCGCATAGCATAGCGAAGAGCATTTTAAGACTGCTCCACGCAACAAATAAAAAATTCATGATCACTGAAAATTGAATAACACACACAGACAATACAATCTGGTAATGATAACTAACTAACTATAGTATATGGAACATGGAGGTTCATTGCCATTTTCACAGAAGCTCTTCATTGACTTTTATCCTTAGATAACTCGATTCACTTTCTACTTGGTATTCCTATTTCTGCGAGATCCATCTTAATATTGTCCTCCCATCTGCGCCTAGGTCTTCCTAATGGTCGTTTACAGATTGGACTTCCAATTAAAACTTTTGAGATCATTCCTACTTTCTTTTATTCTGGCTACATGACCTGCCCACCTGAGGCTCGAAGACTTGATGGCCCTAACAATGTTTGGTAAACCGTATAAATTATGTAGTTCCTCATTATGGTTTCCGCCATTCTCCATTGCCGTTTCTCTTAAGTCCGAATATTCGTCCCAGGATCTTGTTCTCCTATACTTTCAATCTATCTTCTTCTCTCAGAGTAAGCGACCATGTTTCGCAACCACACAGAACACGCATTATTATCGTTTTACACATTTTAAGCTTTAGATTTCTCGATAGAATCCGCGAAGACAAAAGATTTTGAAGTGAATAATAACATGAATTTCTGCTTTTAGTCGACATTTAATTTCTTCGTGAATATGGTTTTGGTCTGTTAATGCTGATCCTAGAGATTGATATTTTAATGCATCCATAATATGCAATACTATGATCCCGACGGACTTCCATGTATTTAGTTCTCTCTGCATTTACTTCTAAACTTATGTTCCTGCAAGTGTTTACTAAGACCTCTACATTTCTTCCTATGGTTTCCCTAACATCCCTATTAAATTTACATCATCAGCATACGCCATAACCTGGTGAATATCATTCAACTCTAGATCCTGGTCGCTATCTTTGATTTTCCTTATAGTGTACTCAAAAATTTTCCTACCCGGACTTTACTTTGAGATTCATTTAAACAGTAATTAATCTAACTAACTTTTGCGGTATTCCAAATCTTTTTGTCTACTGAAATATGCCGTAACTAATTATAATTAATTTAATTCCTATTAAGTTTTTATTATTTTTAAGGAAATGCAATATTCATTTTTGCAGGCGGGCTCGCATACTTGTCGTTACGTTACTGATCATGAATATACATAAACTTCAAAGTAAATACTTCTGACAGTTTGTAATTTTATCATAGACCATGTAAACATTATTTTTCAATATAACTTTGTAGAATACTTAACGTATACAGTTATATGAATGAATGCACCTTACCTGTAATGCTTTCCTCATCCCAAAAGCAATACTGCTTTCGTACAGTGACTGGTATGCCGCTACAGTCATTCGTAACTCGTCCCGTACTCGTAGAAGCAATAACCCTCTCTCCGCACAGTTGATTGTGATTTGTCGTATCAATTCATCTTATTAAATATAAGAGAAAATAACAAAAGAAAGTTACACTATTACAAAGAAATTACGATATAATTACAGTAAATATAGAGTAGCTAAAATTATTTTGCAGGTTTAAAATATAAAAACCTTTACACAGTACAAATGGTTGGGTTAATTCAAGACATTGGCTCTATGTTACCCTAGTTGTGTTAAATTTTGGCACATTCCTGGTGCTACTTCAACTCCTTCAAAAAGTAAATTATGAAAATTGTAGTGGTTATATCAACTACCTGAGTTGAATTGTTCTTCACTTGGTATAAATGGCGAATATACCGCGTAAAGCTGTGCTTATAGCTAAAAATAGTAACTAACATAAATATTCAATGCCAGTTTCTTAGACATTTGTAATATCCGTGCAAAGCAATGTAAAGTCTAAAAATTACAGTATAGCTGTATCTATCTGATACCCAGGATTTAAAGGCGGGTGTGGTGCCTTTGCTATCACTGTTTTTAGCAAATGGAAGCTCTGACTGATCGTTGATGAATAATAGTTACAAACATGAATACCTTAATGGCTTGCATTCACTATGCGAACTGGGGTATTAGTAATAGCACAGAGTATAATTGAAAGAACACCGTGGTATTGTTCCTATTTCCGAAATCCTTAGTTCAATCATCTAATCCTTTAATCTGCTCTATTATTTTCACAATGCTCAACACCGGCTCTGTGTCAAACCGATAACGCCAAACCCTTGGTTTAAAATGACACGCTAAACACTGGTAGGACCCTTCTATTTCAAGGGTGACCTCGGAAAATACGTAAAACAGACTTCGGTCCCACCCCCACAGCCCTCTTACGGAGGAAACCTTCCCTTTGCTTTGGGGAAAGAAGTGAATGACCTTAGCTGCGTTGCCAATTTGTCATTCAGTCGTTTGGTCTTGGCGAGTGAAGATCATAGGCTACTTAGAATGGCTAACAAGACAGTTCACAACGAAACCTGGGAAATCATTCGGAATGGCAATCCTGTTCGCATCCAACTATTGAAAGATCTCGGTCACCCCTGTTCGCATCCAACTATTGAAAGATGTCGGTCACAGCAACTTGTCCCTCCTCTTTTGAGGGAAGTACGGGAACCCTACATCGACAGCAGCGCCAACAGGGTCACATTTGAAATAGAAAGGCTCTAGTTATGTTGGGATAACACTGAGTTGAATTAACATATCTTTTGCTGACTGCTCTCCCACAAGTATCAGCGACAGCTACGTCTACTAGCTTGCTACTCCAGATACTCTTAAATCACTTTTTTTCTTAGGTTATGAACTACATTCAGGTTACTACCGTATTGAACCGAAATTACGCTACAGCTAAGTTAATCCAAGCCTAACATAAACAAACATTTCGCCTAAATCTTCCTCACCTATAGAATAACAAGTATATGAATTCTAGTACATCAGGGCCAAGGATTCAAAATTGAATCTGGACAAAGGATATCTAGACAACCAATGAACATACGTCATTAATTACAATGAACAAAATCTTATTCTTTCCAAATTCGTAGCAATCGAATTAATAAACGCCTCACAATTTATATCTAATTCAATATCAATGGATAGGAAGCATTGTTATTTTAATAAACAATGAAGACTGCTACCTTGTATTCTGTTTATAGCGTTCTATAGGTAAGTTACCCCATTTCGGAAGCGGACAGGTTTACAAAGCTATCAACTATAATTTTAAATGATGAAGATTTTTTTCTGCATACTAAAAGAGAAACAAATAAGGAGTAAGTAGCAGTTCAGTTGGCCCTATCAGATTTTCATCCTTTTACGAAACAAGGAACACTGGAGAGGACTTTGTTTTGATCCTGTCCTTGCAATGAAGTTGAACGGCAAGTTGAGGTTTCGTAGTCAAGATTAACAGTTCTACAAAGACATTATGAAACTGGTCACATGTTGGCAGAAGTGTGTTTATTGCCAAGGTGATTGTGTGGGAAAATAACAATTATTGCATTCCATAGTTTAAATTCCTAGTAATGCTTACGCGTTTGTTCTATACCGGTAACTTCAACCGTTTTACTTTAAAATTTAGGAGATATCACTTGTCAACATGCCCTCATAATATAAAATTTCTCTTTTATGAGGAAAATACAACTTTAATACCACCATTTTTATTGCGTCAACAATTGTTTTCAACACGGGACGATGCTAACTATCATGCATTCTTATATTTGAATAGCACCATCTTTAATGAACTTACCGAAACATTGTGTATAAAGCTCTCGTCGAATAGGGCACAGTCCAGTTTCTCTAGCCTGTCGCTGTTGGAGTCGCATATCCAATTGTTCCTGCAAGTTTATCACATCCAAACGTGTTGCAGGAGCACAAGAAACCTAAAATAAATAAAACTTCAGATGAAACGCCTGCTACGAAGACCCTAGTAAACTTTAAATTATATTCTGCCTTCTTTTCATCATTGTTTACTCTTAGCGAGTCAAGACTATAAGAAATGTCGTCTGAAAAGTCTTCAGTACAATATCCTGGCCAATAATTCAACTTTAGGAGTGACAATATTTTAAGTTGTTCTTACCTGGGAACACATAGGCAAAACCATACACGTTAAAACTTAGTGGGGTGCTGGGGCACCCCAGGGAAATTTTTTCATTGTTTTATAGTTTTCTGAAATAAATGTAATAAATGGATGTAATGGCCTATGAGAGAAAATATTCAATGAATAAAATTAGGAAATCTTTTCAATCCTCATTACACACACTGATTGCAAACAATTACTTTATGTTCAGCACAAACCGGCTACTACATTTCGCGCAGAATGATCTGGTCTTTCTGGGCCTTATGCAGAGACATTCTGACGTGGGACTAGTGACATACTAAAGAGATCGACTAACATGTTTCCTGCAGTAGTCAGACTTTTAGTATGACGCTAATCATTCCTCAAAACGACTCTGCATAAGGCCCAGAAAGCACACGTAGCATCTACCTTACTTCGGCGTAAGCACGTCTTCTCTTATTATGTCTTCTTTTATACCAAGAATGTATTTGATCATCTTAAATAGTTCCAAAGGTAGGGGCGTCAAAAATCTGTCTTTCATGGAAGGCGTTGCAAGTTGCATTCCCAGTTCTCTCAAAAAGTGTTGTGTAACGCAAATTCCTCTATTTGGTGATGAGTTTTTTGTAGAGAATCATACTGTTAACACTTGCCTGATCCAATATGCTATAGTGTTCTAAATCACTAATTTCACTTACACCAATTTCATCGTTTACATTAGAATCAACAACTAATGCATCTTCACAATCACTCATATTTTCATCGTTACTATCGTAACTTGCATTCTTCTGCCCAAGCCGGTATATGATCTCATCGTCTACCGCCTTCGATGTAGATGGCCTCGAATCAACCATATTTCAACATAAAAATATCTAAAATAATAAACACAAAATCTGAAAAAACCTGGTACATTAACATATAGGCGGGATATGATAGCACCCCAAATGCGAACACGATAATACTTTAGTGGTTTGTTAACACACGCGTTCACTGCGTGATACTAAACACACCGTTCTACTACAAGCAGAAAGTATACTTAGAACACTAAGAAGGGCAACACCACCGCTTCCATATTATTGCTTTACTTTTTCGAATACCTACTGGGGTGTGGTAGCACCCCGCAATGTGTTCCCGGGTTAAATGTTTATACAAGGAACTACTGATTGAATTACAATATTGTGATATAATTAACTACAATAATTAAATTTCGAATTATTATATTATTATTATTATTATTATTATTATTATTATTATTATTATTATTATTATTATTATTATTATTATTATTATTATTATTATTATTATATGCCAGTAATGTAGCCATGGGGCCTCACCAGGTTCAAGTCTCCAATTCTCTAAATATTGATTCAGTTTGTATCTGGACAAAGAATGAATATTCGTCTCTTTAAAAAAAATCAATTGACGTGATTATTGTCGGTCCTTACAAAATACACTGAAAATGGGCAGTTCTGCTATCTATTGGTGATGTACGCTGTTTTAAATACATCCTTTTTTTTAAAAAAATATTACTGAGCTTCTGCTTAGCCGAATTCTTAACGCAAACTACTTTGGTGTGCTTGGTCCCTATCCTACTAACATTTTCCAGTGCTGACCCAGGATCACGAGAATTATATATAGGCGCAACAGTTTTTATAGAGGGAGAGAAGCTACAGGCATATAATTTGAAGTACTTACCAAGTACCTCTATAAAAATTGTTGCGGAAGTACAGCAGGATTTTGAAACATGGATTTTTGGATAGGGCACATACTAGCTCCTAAGTGAAGTATTGATCCGACTACGGTAGGTCCCATAGTTTTGGAGGTATGGACCTTTAAAGTTCATTTTTTCATGATTTCGGCAGCCTGTAACTCCGAAAAGAAGCATTTGCGCACCCAGGAATCACCTCCTAAACATTGTCAGTGTTGTTTTGAAACACCCCAGGTTCAAACAAATTTAGATATAAAAGTTAAATATATTTATGAGGCTTATAATTTCTGAAACTACTGTGCAAAATTTGGTTTGACTAAACCAATTTTAAATTTGTATTTTTCAGGTCCAAAGTGACGATGTCAGCCCATGTCCCAGAAATTAGTAAATTTAAACACCGTGCATTCATCAAGTACCTCTTCCTAAAGAGACTCTCGCCGGAGACCCACAACAACCTTGTCACGACATTGGGTAGGGTGACCAAATTCTAAAAAGCGAAAAGTAGGATACAAGTATAATAGTAAATGATAGCCTATTACGTCTGCAATACAAATGTCCTTATTTACTTTAATCATTCATTTAAAATAAAATATAAAGGTACACAACAAAAATATTGAAGGAATTCAACACAATTCCAAATACTTGCATGGAAGATAAATACAAAATTGATGAAAGGAAACAATTTGATGGATTTTACTTTCATGAGAAAGAAAACTTAAGTATGTTGAAGCATAAAATTTTAATGAAACAATAACGCGGTTCGTCTTAACGGTTATTTATCCATTACCTTCCGGACTTTTTTCTAAAAATGTTAAATTATTTTCATTAATATATGACATATCAACTAAATATTAGTACAGTGCTTGGTGATATATTTTTCGTTTGAATGTACAACGTGCAGCAGCTTGCTGTTTTGCAAAATCATGTCATGGAATTCACTAGATACAATTATAGTTACATTTGGTTATTTTTAAGTGTTTAAGAGTTTCACTTTTTAGCTGAGATTTCTCATCAGCCCATAAATTATTCATCATACAAATAATCCTTCCAGTAGGAGTATTTGTGCAGGGAGGCACGTTCTGAACTCCACATCACATACTTGGGAATATAGAATGGATTTTCTGCAAAATGCTTGAATAATTCATTCCATCTTAAACCTACCCTAATTTGAGGAGTGTTTCTGAAGTAGCATACCTCTTTACATTTGTAATCTCATCAAACAGGCAGAAATCATTTCTTTCCTTTCCTAACAATTTATTAATGTACTTCAAGCTGCTCTGGACATTATCCCATTCAATTACTGAGTTAAGTGTTCAATTCAAAATGTTAAAGGTTTGAACCACTGCTCAATATACTCCATACAAATTGAACAAACTAAATACACGTATTTTTAAAAATTCCATTCAGAAAAAAGAATGCCTGTGATTCGAAATGTGAATAAAGAATAAAACATTAAAGTATTGCAAATAAGTTAAATCAGGACATTTTGCAGGATATTTTAAGAAAAAAGGACATTTCTCGATTTTCGAGGAATCTTTGCAACACGCAGGACAGCTATTTGAAAAATAGTACTGTACTGCGAAAATCAGTACGTCTGGTCAGCCTAACATTGGGGGACAAGGCACCATCGTATGCCACTGTGAAGAAATGGGCAGCGAACTTCAAAGGTGAGCAGTTTGGTCTGAACTATGATCCAAAGTGTGACCTTTCAGTGACCTCTCCCGAGATGATTGACGCCATTCACCGAATGATTCTCGACAATCGCCGAATCCAGCTCAAACAGATAGAGAACACATTGGGCATTAGTCATGAAGAGGTGTGGAAAGTCATCCATGAAGACTTGGGTATGAGGAAGGTCACCGCAAAATGGATTCCGAAACTTTTGAACATAAATAAGAAGCGTGAACAAGTGGAAGCAAGCAAGGCAATTCTGTCCCAATTTCAAGCGGATAAGGCCAATTTTTTGCAACAGCTGGTAACAGTGGACGAAACCTGGTTATATTTCTACGATCCCACGACGAAACAGCAATCGGCGGAATGGCGCCACAGCGGTTCTCTACGTCCGAAGAAGGCTAGGACACAGCGCTCCTCTACTAAGGTCCTTGCTACGGTCTTGTGGGATTGTGAAGGAATTCTATTGTTGGATTATCTAAAATCGAGTGAAACCAGCAATGTAACTTATTATACATATCTTCTGGACAAACTGAAAGCAGTACTAAAGGGGAAGAGACGTGGAAAGCTGCCAAAAGAGGTAATCCCTTCAGGACAATGCGCCCTCACACAAAGCACGTCTGACATTGCAAAAATTGGAGGACCTACGGTTTCAAATACAGGAACATCTACCTTATTCGCCTGATTTGGCTCTATCAGACTTTTATCTCTTTTCTAAACTGAAAATATTTTTAAAGAGAACGCATTTTAATGGCGCCGATGACGTCATTTCTCAAACAGAGACCTGGTTTGCAGAGCATTCATCCGACTTCTATTTGTCTGGCCTGCAAGCACTGCAGCAGCGATGTGAAAAGTGCATTGCACTACAAGGGGAATACGTTGAATAAAAACATCAAGCTTCGCTTCCTATCTACTTGTTTCCTTGGTGAGGCTGAGAACTTATCAACCCACCCTCATATATATATATATACGAGGGCCATTTAACTCGAAGTGGCAACATAGTTGTGAAATGGAATGGAATGAATCACTTCGCCAGATGTCTGGTAACGTTTGAATACCTGTCAAAGCCCCACTTTGTGAGAGGGTGTTGACAGTGTGCCCTAAGACACGAACAATGTTGGGAATGTCTCTGAAACGTTCGCCCCTAAGAGGTTCTTTCATTTTTGGGAAAAGATCAAAATCACAGGGGCTCATATCCGGGAAGTATGGCGGGTGCTCCAGTACCTTCCAACTCCATCGTCGTCTGGCATTGTCGTGTAGGAGTATTGGTCCAGACTCCAGGAGGTGTGGACGTTTGCGCCGCAATGCTGGTCGCAAATGGTGACTGAGGTATGGAGCATTGACGGTAACGCCCGGTGGAACTTGATGTGACAGGATAATTCCTTCGTGATTGTATGACATTATCATCATCATCATCGCGTTTGCTTGCTCTTGCCTAAGCTTTTTCGGTCGTGGAGATTCTGGGCGGCGTCATTCATTCGACTGACGTTTGAATTCAGACTCGTAGGATCTTCTCAACGTTTCGTCATTTGCAATAAGCGGTGCAAGAAGTTACTACCTTCCTCATTGTAACGTTGACGGTGTAGGCGCGCACATTCCCACCTTTGCCACTTTTGGACCTCGGTCAGAGCATGGGGTACCCATTTGTTTGCAATTTTCTGCATGCCAAGATCTTGTGTTAACATGCGGAACACTGATTTGGAAGAAATATTCAGCTCCTGACCCAATTCATTACAAGTCCAGCGCCGATCACCGTCAAGCAATGTCCGTAGTCTTGCCAGATGAATTTCGTCCGTAGCCGTTTGCATATGCCCTCCACCGTGCATTTTGTCTGTTGACTGTCGTCCTACCTGAAATGGTGCAATCCATCTCGCCACTGTCCCATACGGTGGAGCAGCTTCATCACAGGTCTCTACTAATCCTCTGTGAATCTTCCTAGCATTTCACCCTCATTCCACCTGGAATTTCATAAACACACGCTGTTCTGCATGCGTGAACATTGCGTTAGGGCAGTATTTCACACAATAATCACTTTAACAATGTCTACTCGCCACACACACTGTATTATGGCCCGCAGCAGCGTTGAACTGACTCGTCCAGGTCCGCGGAACACACTACATTCGTCATTTGTCTCCTGCCCACACGGCAAAAATCATGCATTTCCTGAAAGTATATGAAAGTGAATGGCTGAGGCCCCTTCACGAAATTTTGCGTACGTCATTGGACACGGCAACTATATATATATATATATTGTAGTCACTATGTTTGTGACTTCGTACCTCTTGAACCAACAGACAGATCTCGATCAAATTTTCAACATATGAAGTTCCGGTCTGAGATAGTTTTTATCATTTTACTTTGATAGTGCAACTTAGGGGAGGGGAGGGAGGGATTTCAAAATAATCGAAAATGAAAGTGAATACGTTCGTGACGATTGAAACGTTCATCATAATAATAATAATAATCATAGGTATTCTGCCTTTATTGGCAGATCACTTGCTGCAACTGAGAGGCTTCCATGCTCCACACGGTCTTCTGCTAACCTTTGTCTTCACGTACGACTTTCCTTTTTTTAATACCGTATATCAATTATAGTATCCTACCCTCTCTTTTCTGCTTCTATACATTCTACCACGTCCATCATGATACAGTCCCGTCTTAGCCAATGTCTCAACAGTTTTCTCTTCCTCTCTTAGCAATATTTAAAATTGTTCTTTTTTCCTCCACCATTTCTGACCCCTCTCATTTGTTTTCCGCTCTACCCAACTAATTTTGTTCATTACTCTCCATAGCCACATTTCGAAAGCTTCCTGTCTTTTTTTTACCATTTTTGTTTAATGTTCATATTTCTGTCCCACACAATACTCCACACGAAGCATTTTGTGAGTCTTTTTCTCAAACCTAAATACGGAAGTTAGCATCAAGCGTCAGTCAAACTTAGTACAATGCTACGTACGCGCCTTTGGCGTGGGAGACCCGTGTTCCATTCCTGGTGGAAGCTCATGTAGTTCGGATTCCACGTCAATTAGTAGGTCCTGTCTCATATAGCCTCGCTGCTGAAAGGGACGTTAAACTCAAAATCAACTCAACTCTTAGTACGATACTAAAAACGACTCCGAATAGAATTTTTTTTTTTTACTAATGTCTTTCCTCACGAGCCGTCATGGCTCCATAACATTTGCGTGGTGATAACCAGTAGTCAGTTTGTAACTAAGCTAATACAACGATGTGTTAAATTTTAAAGGTTATGTTGTTTACCTGTTGCTGCCATAACTGATTCCCTTCCTCCCACTGCCTCGGAGGCAATATGGCGTTCAAAATATCTTCTGTCTGCTTATGGTCATCTGCAATCGCAGCAGGCTTAGGTTTCGTACCAGTTGGAGGACCAGCGTATCCTGGCCTAGTCGGAGAAGTTGGTTTCTGTTAAAAACAAATAAAAACAAATTACTTGAACATTGCTCATAAAAGATAACCCAAATATAGTGATGACCTGAAATACGAACTTACGTTCCAGTGGAATACGAATCCGTTCCAGAACTCTGTTCGAGTTCCAAAAGAAGTTTGCACTTTAATAGAAACTTGATCAATATGTTCCTGGATTTCATAAACTCAAATGATTTTAATAGTAAATATACTGAATTTTGAGGTAAATTATTAACAAATAATAACAATAATAATACTTGAATAAAAATTAACTTTATTTAGGAGCCATGGCAAACGCTAAGTTGTTAATATATTTAGAAATAAAGTTAAGAGTGCACTTTATGCAGAACAAGTGATTTTGTCATGTTGTTGACATGACACAAGGTAGGAATAAGTGGGGTACAGTTGGCTTAGCTTAAGGTTAGGGAAGTTTGAACACATTTTGTTAAGGGGGCGCGGTGGCTCAGTGGTAGAGCGTTCACCTCTGGTGCTTGGGGTCCCGGGTTCGATCCCAGCCCCCGCCATGTGAACTTTGTGGTGGACAAACACCGTGCTCGTGGGTTTTCTCGGGGTTCTCCCGTTTCCTCCCACTTTCTTCATTCCACCATTTCACTCATCTCTCATTATCACCGTCTCCTTTAGCCTAACCGGCATAACCGTGGGACGTAAAACTTAAAGATTTCATTACATTTTGTTAAAATTAATAGAATGTAATTGCTCGTATTGTTATTTATTGTATCGGTTCCTATGAAATGTTCTGCACAAAGTGCATTCGTACCGAAATAAATAACACAAAACAGGTAGAAAGGCATAAAATTAAAAGCGAAACATCATACAAGATGCTGTTACTCCACTTCCGACAGAGCTCCCTCGCAAAGTTGCCAACCTCAGAGAATAAATTTGTCGATTTTCGTAGTTAAAAAGTTTTTTTAAACAATAATATCGTATATTCGTTCCGCACGTGATAATTGAAGAAACAAGTACAATACTACTAATAATAACAATAATATATAATAATCTTATTTAGTGATCTTCAGCTTCGGACATCAAATCGGTGTCACTCTCCCCACCACCTTTAAAAAAAATCCTTATTAACACTACAAACAACGACAATATTTCCACTCCTTCGTATAATTAATTGAATTTAAAGAATGGTGGGAGGATTGCCATTTGACAATTTTCAAATATTTGTTGATTTATTTTAGAGGGAATGATTGTTAAAAACTTTAATGAGTGTGTGTGTGTGTTTTTTATAATTATTTAATGTACACTTACAATTTACTTGCAGCAGCAATTTATTTCAAAAACAGCAAAAAACTGTGTGTTCTAAAATTATCGTATAATCACCTATTATCGCAAGGGCATTATCGTATATAGTATTAATTGAATTGAATTGAAAAGGTTTGGGGTGGGTGCGCCGACGACGGAGGTCTTTTAGCACCCATTACTAGGTAGGAGGACAAGCAGTAAACGCGAAGAGACACAAACACACACAGCTAAAAACCGTACTGTCCGTAGAAGAGAAGGCCATAAGGAACACACTAAAACAGTCACGCAGAGCACCAGACTGAGTGCAGAAAAAGAAAAGTACAAGATAAAATAATAACTAATGCAGGAAACGTTAAAAGCGGTGCATCCACATAACAGAACACTGCACAGTCACAGAGGCATATAGAAAAGTCAAATGGCGGATAAAACCTGCTGATGGCGCAGACATCGGAACACCTTCAAGACGATGCCAGGATCATCGCTGAGCAGAGTTCGGAGGTCAGCGGGCAGGCCAAACTGACTACGCACAGGCACACGAGGCACGCAGTCCACAAGAAGATGTCGAATAGTCAAGCACTGACCACAGAGGTGACAGTCAGGAGCAGGAGTTCTTTGTAGAAGGTGTCCGTGTGTCAAATGACTATGACCAATCCGAAGACGAGCCAAAGTCCTCTCTTCCAATCGTGAAGGGCGGGAGCTAGACGACCAGACTCCAACACGGGGCTTCACAGCATGGAGTTTGTTGTTGATCTGCTGATCCCATGATGATTGCCAGCGCTGATACAGAAGACGAAGAAATACGTGACGAACATCAGTGCTGGGAACAGGGAGGCGGCAACGACGACCATGAAGAGTAGCCTCCTTCGCAGCAGTGTCTGCCAGCTCATTTCCAGGGATGCCAACATGGCCTGGCACCCAACAAAACTGAAGATCATAGCCCTCAGCAAGTAGGCGATGGCACTGAAGTAGTACCTGCTGGACAAGTGGATGCGGAGACGAGACAGCGGCAAGGCTATGAAGGACACTGCTGGAATCAGAGCAGATCACAATAGCGCGAAGCTGGCGGCGACGAACATGCTGCAGAGCTTCCAAAGTGGTTAACAATTCTGCGGTGTAGACGGTGCAGAAGGGATGAAACTGAACTCGGGAACGGTGGACTTCCAGAACAAAAGCACAGCTAACAGAGTCATCCTGCTTGGAGCCATCGGTAAAGATGAAGCGGTAGCCCGGATATGAAGCCATGAAAAAGAGAAATTCCTGGTGATATTCCTGGTCACTGCTAGTGCCTTCTTAAACTGCACCAAAGAGAAGTTGATCGCTGGTGGAAGCAGTTGCCAGGGTGGAAGTGGCAGGAAACCCAAAACAGCAAGTGGAGGTAGCTCGACAGCAAGATCTGCGAGAAGTTCCAAGGCACTGATTCCAAAAGGCCTGGTGACTGTAGACTGTGCCTGATAACGTTGAGTGCGAGGACCAGCTTCCAACGTAAACCCAGAGGGATGATCAGGAACGGCCTTCAGATGAAGTAGATATCTTAGCTGCAGGACTTGGCGACGGTGCAACAGAGACGGCTCGTGAACTTCGACATACAGGCTAAGGATGGGACTTGAACGAAATGCCTCAGTGGCAATTCGCAGACCCAAATGATGGACGGTGTCCAGGTGGCGTAGTACGTTGCGACGAGCAGAACTACAAGCCACTCAACCGTAATCAATCTTCGATTGAATGAGACTTCTGTAAAGGCGAAGCAGCACAACACGGTCAGTACCCCAGGTGGTATGAGAAAGTAGGCGCAACAAGTTCATCGATGGGAGACAGCTATACTTCAATGCGCGAACATGCTAATTCCACGTAAGACGGCGATCAAACTGGAGGCCCAGGAAACTAATACACTCAACATACTGGAGGCGATCAGGTCCCAAGGAAAGTTTTGGATCAAAAGCACAGTTGCGGAGGCGACAGAAGTGCACACAGTTGGTCTTGGCAGAGGAGAATTTAAAGCCAGAGCGAAGGGACCACTGACGCAGGTGGTTGAGCGTCAGTTGTAATTGGCGTGCAATGGTACGGAGATCATGGACCGACAGTAGATCGTAGTCATCAACGTAGAGCAAACCACGAGCGAAAGGTGTAAGTTCGTGCAGCACACTATTCATAACCACAGCAAACAGCGTTACACTGAGCACACTGCCTTGCGGAACTCCATTCTCCTGTCGAAACGGTGCAGAAAGGGTGGATCCAATCTTTACTCGGAATGAACATTCGCGAAGAAAGTTCTGGAGAAAAACAGCCGTATGGCCACGGAGGCCACAAGTATGCAGTTGGCGCAGGATCCCATAGCGCCAAGTAGTGTCATAAGCCTTCTCCAAATCAAAAAAGATGGCCACAAGATGTTCACGGTGGCGAAAGGCGTCCTGGATCGCAGTCTCCAGGTGAACAAGGTGATCTGTTGTGGAGTGATAGCGTCGGAAGCCACACTGGAAGTTGGAAAGAGAGCCATCATGCTCAAGGAACCAAACGAGACGGTTGTTGATCATCTCCAAAACTTTGCAAAGGCAGCTGGTAAGGGCGATGGGTCGATACTTTGCAGGAGACGTAGCAAGCTTGCCACGTTTTAGAATTGGGATAATGTAAGCCTCATGCCAAGCAGCAGGAAAACTGTCCGCTGGATAATGCGCAGAGCTGGAAACATCGGCAAAATGTTGACCCAGTTCGGACACTATAAGATCTTGGTCGGTGACCAGGAGTCCATTGATAACTAAAGCAGAAATCCCACTAGAAGGAGAATGCCCTTGTATACGACGAACCTTAGACCATACTTCAGAGATTGAACTCTGGGCAAAAAGTGAAGACACATACACGCGCCAGCTGCGTCGTTTGGCCTGTTTGATGACATACTTAGCTCGGGCACGGAGCCGGCAAAACTGCTCCAACTTAGTATCACTGGAGCACAACGAAAAGCACGCAAGGCTCGTTGACGTGCTCGGATAGCCTGGCCAATCTCTGCAGACCACCAAGAAACGACGCGTTTGCGACGAAGGCCCTGGTGGATGGGAATGGCCGCTTCGGCTGCCAACAAGATACTCCGCTGAAAAGCCACACACTGTTCCTCGACGAACTGATGCAGATCTGGGGTGAAGTCAAAGCTGAACAGAGAACCGTGCCCAGTCAGCTAGGTGCAGATTGAATCTTGACGATGGTGCAGCTGGAGGTAACTGAAACCCAATAAGTATAGTGGAAAATGATCGCTGCTACAAAGATCAGGATGTACACGCCATTGAACTTGAGCTCACAGAGCTGGGCTGCAGAAGGACAAATCAAGATGAGAAAAGGTCCCAGTAGCAGTAGTGAAATGCGTGGGACTTCCATCGTTCAACAGAATCAGGTTCGTCTCGGCAGGAAAAGCTACAATCTCGTGAACACGAGGTTCAGTCCGACAAGAGCCCCATACGGTATAGTAAGAGTTGAAGCCACCCACGAAGACAATAGGGGCGGAAAACTGGTGAAAGACATGTTCCAGATCGGCTGCAGTAAAGGCATCGGTGCGCGGGATGTACGCACAGCAGATGGTGATAGGCTAGTGCAGAAAGATACGGACAGTAACGATCTGAAGAGGACTCGTGACTTGTAGTATTGAGGAATGGTAGTCGTCAGACACTCTAAAAGCGACGCCGCCGGCCAAACGACCATTCATGATCTTGTCCTGACGATATAGCGTGTATCCGGAGACTAAACAGGTGGTGGTAGGCGTGAAGTAAGTCTCTTGGAGACAGAAGATCACTGGATTCAACATTGATAAGAGCTGACGAAGTTCCGCATGGTGAGATGAATATCCATTAAGGTTCCACTGGAGTAAAGCCATAAGTTAAGCGGAATCTATAACAGTTTCGATGCATGCTTTCCCTTACAACCAGGCACAAGTTAAAATGCATCTAGATCGCCATCCTCCACCCCCTCCATAGGTGAGACACCGCTCGCAGATGGACTGCGTGGTTTCTGCTTCATCTTCTTTGCGTCGGGACGGCTTGAAGAGGGCTTACGGGAGGACTTAGACTTGTCAGCACGGTCAGAAGATGCTGACTGAGAAGTTAGGGTCCCCGTCTTTTTCTTTCGCAGTATCTTCGGAGTCGATAGAGTCGCACGAGACGTTGAGACGGCACCACAAGTGCAACAGCCAGCAGAAGCTGGAACAGGACTGGTCTGCGTGGATGCATCTGTCGCCTGAGTTCCTACAGAGTTCATGGATTTCACCAAGGAAAAAAAACTGGTTTTAAAAGATAACTTCCGCGCAGCTCTACGGCGGGCCCCCGCTGCAGAGATCTCGGTCACGATGAGTTCCCTAATCACCTTCTTCTCTCTGAACTTGGACAATCTTTGGACCAAGCAGGATGGGCACCAGTACAGTTGACACATTTCGGATCCACCGTGCATGGAGCAGAACCATGTGGAGGGTCACCACAGTTCCCACAAGTGGCCGTCCCATTACAAGAAGGCGCAGAATGACCAAAGCGTTGACAGTTGAAGTATCGGAGCGGCAAAGGAATGTAGGTCTGACTTTCAACTGGAGGTAGCCAACCCTCAAAGCAGGAGGTAAGGTGGGCAGGTCGAACCTGACGATATATGAATGTGTCACCTCTAGTTGTCCATTCTTCTTAACATGTATCAGTTGGACACCTGTAACATGGGAGTCGCGGAGCTCTGCAGATTTCATCAACAAGCACATCTTGCAATTCGCGGCAGGTAATCACACCCTTCCTGGAATTGAGCTGGTTATGAGCTTCAACCAGGACAGGAACGGTGCCGATGGACTCACATTTCAGCACGAGCCGCGACTGTTTGTCACTGACAGTATGGACAAGTAAAGTACCATTACGTAATTTCCGGGAATGAGTCAGTGGCGATGTGACAGAGTTGGCGATACAAAACAAACGGCGAGAGCTTTACTAAAGAACCAGCGGTCTCTGCACTTTTATCTTCAATTATCAGATAACAAGGGATGGATTTATTCTCTTCTACTTTCCTTTGGTACTCAAGGTCCAAGAGTACTCAAGGTCCAAACAAAAGAAAATCAACTATTGTAGAAAAATTTTTGCTTTCGATTTTAAAACCAGGCACAACCATTAACTGTGGTATATACAAGGGAGGATTTTGGAATTTAATCCCCCTTATGCAATATGATAATAGGGGAAAGCTAGGGTTCCCAACTCTGAAAGATAAAATTACCGGCACCTTCTCATAATCCTCCAAACAGATTAAGAATAATTGTACTCAACATATATATATTGAAGTCCCTTTTAGGAATGAATGACTTTTTAAAGGAAAGTTGTCATATGTAGCAACTACGAACGTGAAACTAAACAGTGCAACAAACATTGTACGAACAAAATGCATAAGAGTTATTTGCCAACAATCGATGGACAATTTAAATTTATCGCTATATTTATACCGCACAATTCTGACAAATTATACACTTCTGTCTCGATTGTTGATAACAATGTTTCACAGTAAAATCTATGATTATCAAATTTCTTATGCTCAATAAATGAAAATAAAACTGCCATAGATTAAAAAATACATCGCTTAATGTATAACAGGGTTAAGGGGGGGGGGACATTGCTACGATTTTTACTTACCCGAGATTTTAGAACATATCGTCAGCTTGAGAAACATGACTTTTTTCCCACTTAAACTTTGATTCTTTAGCTACATTTAAAATGTGCAATATTGTTTCTACTAATGTCCTACCTGGAGTAAATTACATTTTACGAAAGGTCTGCAATCTGTACCAATCTTCCCCATGTGGGGGCAGATTGGTCCGAGCAAAGTGAAATATCACACAGACGTTTTGATAATAGAGATAACGTTTTTTTTAAATTTTTTTCCATGACATATTTTGAGATATAATATTCAGTTAAACTTCCACAAACTCAAATATTTTAACAATAGATTTAAGGACCTACAGCAGCAAAAATGCAAAATAAAAACATGTTTCATAAAAAGACTGTGAAGATTTGTAAGAATCCTTAGTAATTCAATAGATCTAGTCCAACTGTTAAAAAAAAAAAATAGTTTAATGCTTATTTGTGTTCTCATCAAAATTTAAAAGTTCCGCAAGCTATTTACAAAGATAAAAACGTACTATAAATAGTTCTGTCTCTATAAGGAAAAACAGAAGTAAATGATCCAAGAGCTACCTATAGTTTACAAAATTTTGAAATCTTTCATACCGCAACTACTAACTGCAAAAAATGTTATAATTTTGGTTTAAGCGTCCCCTTGTCTCCAAAGGAGGCGTAGCTTTGTTATTATAAAGGTAACCAAGAAAGTTCTATCGCTTTTTTACCCACAACCTTCGAACATCGATGTCACCTAAGACGTACCTGGAAGATCAAAAATGGTCCCATCAGCATCGACGACCTTCTGCCAACGTTCAGGAAGGCCATGGATTCCATCGCGGTAGAACACGTGGTAATCGGATGGCGCAATGTCTGGGGAGTTTGGCGGGCAGTAGTATTTTCCATAAAAGGCATAGAATGGTGTCCCGGGTGATCCTAGTCACGTGGGACTTAGCGTTGTCCTGTAACAGGAGGATCCCTTGCGATTCAGATGTGTTGGCTGCATTGTTTTGAGTTGTTCTTGAATACACACCAACTGCTGACAGTACACAGTTGCATTGATGCTCTGACAAGCTGGTAGCAGTTCCCCATGGAGGATGCCACAAGCATTCCACAAACACACAGGAGGACCTTCTTTTGGTGCAGTGCTGGTTTTGGCTGTTTTTGAACCGGTTCATGGGATGCTAACCAATGATGACGGCGCTTTGGAGCTTCATACAGAACCCACTTCTCATCATATGTAAACACCCTTCCAGAAATTTCTCCTTCCTCATACAAGACGGATCCCATCATGTGGAACCCATTGACCCAAGGTGCTGCCGAACGGTTTCTTCACTCACACTGAATTGTAGTCTCAGTTCCTCACATGTCTGGCTACTGTTCGCCTTAAATACTGCCTGAAGATTTTCATTTTGTACATATGTTGGTCTTCCGGCACGCGGTGCGTCTTCCAGTGTTTCGTCACCGTCTTTAAACTTGTTAAACCGCCGTTGCACTGTCCGCGTAGTCACGACACTCACAAAAAGCCTGGCATATCTTATGCCTTGCTACAGCGGCGTTTGACTCCAGTTTGAACTCGTACATCATACTCACTCTTAAGGCTCTATGTGGAGGTCCTATGCTCACTGTCCTGACGCAAGTTCACTGTGTAACTGAACTGCCACAATCAGGTAGTATGTTGGGTACATCCACACTTAACAACTGACCTTCGCCTTATCTCCATTCGCATTCAACTCACGGTGTGAGGGCCAATTGAATTGAACACAGATCTCCACAAAAAGCGACAACACTTTCTTGGTTACCTTTATAATATTGAAGTTTCAAGAACTTCGCCGAATAACTTTCAAATAGGTTGCTGAAAGTCGAATAAATATGACACTTACTACACGCTGATTTTTAGCGTCCATGTACAAATATATACTTGAGGTTGATTTTGTTAGACATGTGCCTATTAAAATCACTCGCATGTTATGACCTGGGGGAAAGAATCTTCACATTTTTGCTATTATTTCTCCTAAATGGTTAAACAATTTTCCATGCGAAAGTTTGTGTACCTTTCGGCTATACCTATAGTTAAGGAAAGTCGGAAATATAATAATACTAAAGTTTTCCATATTATTTTAGTTAAATTATTTTTGCTTTGATTACGGAAATCAAGCGATCACACAAGATATAGCCTCTCTTATTAGTGACTTTTTCTACTTGATGTTAATCACGATGAAAAATGTAATAGATGGGAAATGCACAAAGAGTAGTCTACCCTTATAATTACAAATGGAAGGGGTAGATTGGTACAAAGCAGTGGGGGCACATTGTCCGTCCACCCCACTGTGTGTGTACTAATGTGCCCCAACCGAACTTTTCAGGATCATTAATTCCTATAAATGAAAAATTACTCCACGCAGGGCAATTGAACATAAACGAAATTATTTGTAAAAAATTACACTTTCATGCGTCATACACAAGTTTTCAAAAATCCAGTGCTTATTACAAATATAAGCTTACAAAGACATAATTGAAAACTTACTTTTATTCTAAGTCAAGCTTTTTTTCTGCACAGAGAAAAGAACACTGCGCTTATCTATCAACTGTGCCTCACGATGTTCGTTTGTCACCAATGTTGCCAACACCAAACTGTTGTCCATTTACCTCTTCATAGTGTAAAAATATCTACCTCATACATATGTACCCCATGTACCAATGTCCCCCCTCTCCCCTACAACGGAAATTTGTAAAGGCACTGCACTGCGTACGCCACTGATTATTAGATTTATAAAGCCTTAAGTCTACGAACCTTGTGAGCCAATATTAACTATAGAACAACTGCAGCACTAAAAAAGACCATAGGCCCTATAGGTGCAAAGCTCCAAAGGGCAATGCAGGCTTTGATCTGACTTTGTCGTTAACATTTTCAACACCAAACTCCTAAGATTAAATTTAGTATGCAACAACTACCTAATATTCTGTATTCGCAATTTCTGTATCAAACGAAAATAATTCTTGTTTGACTCCCGGTAGGAGATCTCAAAAATTTAGTTTCATCATCAACACTTTCATCCGCCTCCTTTAGCCTAAAGGATAAACATAGGACGTTAAACTAAAAGAAAGGCCTATGTTTAGCAGAAGGGGTCCAGCTGTTTTCTCTAAAAAATGATACAATTTTGGTAATTTCTGTTCACATTCGGTTAGTTTAGGGTAGGGTTGGTTAGTTTAAGTTAGGTTAGGCTTGTTTAGGTTACGTTAGGTTAGTTTAGGTTATGTTATATTAGTGTAGGGATCCCGCATAATTTTCCAAAAAATGATAAAATTTCGCTTATTTCTAATAATATTACGTTAGTTTAGGTTACTTCAGGTTAGCTTACGTTAGTTTATGTTAGGTTAGGTTAGATTTGGTTACGTTATGTTACGTCTAAGTACTTGCATCATTCATTTCTCCTGTAAATTTTGTGTTTTTTAAGAGCTTCTGGACCCCTTGTACTAAACATACTCCAAAAGAAATATTGGGGGCGCGGTGGCTGTGGTAGAGTTGGAGTTGGAGTTCTAATAAATAAAAATATAAGTATCATAGAAAACAAATTAAGATGCAAAACCAAAGATGTAAAGGATCACTTATGGATAAAGGTAAAGCTGGGGGAAAAGGAATTATATGTAGGTGTAATATATTGGAGACCTGAAAAAAATCTAGAGTGGAACACGGAAATATATAATTGTGTAAATGAAGACTTAAATGAAATAAGAAAAGAAAATGTAGATTACATAATAGGAGGAGATTTAAATGCGCATTTGATAGAAACGGAAGGAGAAGTAAACAAAAATGGGCAACTTTTATACTCACTAGTAGAGGATTTTAATTTAGAAATAGTGAACATAAGACAAACACCAGTTAAGAAGACATACTTCAAAAGAGAGATGGCTACTACTATTGATTACTTTCTTGTTAGTGAAAAAAGCAGGAAAATGGTTAAAGAATTTGATGTTGATGAAGAGGGAATTTACAGTGTAGGAAGTGATCATAGATTAATAAAAATGGAGCTATTTGATCAAGAGGGCAAGAGAAATTACCCAAAAAAAAAAAAATAAATAAAAGAGATCAAAACAAACCTACTATTAGAAGACTGGAAAAAGAAGAAGATATAAAGAAATATAAAGAGAAATTAGAAAAAGATTACACAAATGAACTAAGCTATGAATTTTTAGTAACAAAAATTAAAAGTGCTGCAGCTGAAGTTACAAATGCGAAAGAAGGGAAGAAAGGTTATAGAGAAAGTAGAAAGTTCAATTGGACCAAAGAAACAGAAACAAAAATTAATATAAGAAAAGAAAAAAGCCGAACCCATAGACTAATACCATAGACTAATAAAGAAATTCAAGAAAGGAGAAATCGGGAAAGAAGAAGTAATTCAAGCATGGAACGAATATATAAACAGCAAGAAAGATGCACACATAGCTAAAATGAAAGAAATTAGAAATTTCAATGAAGAAATAGCAGAGGAAATTAAGTCAGGAGGGAGAGAAGCAGGGAAAAGATTCTGGAGATATGTTAGACAAAAGCAAAACGAAACAGAAAAAGAAATTATTCTTAGAAATGAAAAGGGACAAATAATGAAGGACAGGACGGAAATTGAGGCGTACTTAACAGATTGGGCGATGAAACAAAATTGTGAAGAACCGAAAAATGAAACAAATAAATTAGCAAAAATGAGTAATGAGAGTGCAGAAGAAGAAAGTCAGGACTTAACTAATGATATTGAAAATATGGAAATAGAGAAGGCTAGGAAAAAGCTAAGAAGAGGAAAAGCAACAGGAACAGATGAGGTGTCAAATGAGATGTTAATAAACTTAGATAATAAATATTTGGAAAGTTTAAAGAATATTATGAATAATATACTTGAGTCAAGAACCATTCCTCCAAGTTGGAAGCAAACGAAGATTAAGTTAATATATAAAGGAAAAGGTAGAGATAAACATGATATAAAAAGTTATAGACCAATAGCGATTACCAGCTGCGTATATAAGTTTTTTGCAATTATTCTAAGAGATAGATTAATGAACTGGCTAGAGAAAAACAAAATTTTAAGTGAGTTACAAAATGGATTCAGAACAGATAGAAGAACAACAGATAACATCTACATTATAACACAACTGATAGAAATATGCAGAGAAAGAAAAGAAGATTTCATTGTAGCATTTATAGATATTGAAAAGGCGTATGATACAGTCAAGAGAAAGATATTATGGGAAGTAATGGAAAACATAGGAATATCAAAGAAATTTATTATGCTCCTTAAGGAATTATATAAGAACAACAATTACAGATATGAAATGGGAAACGTAAAATCAAAATGGATAGAAAGTAATAAAGGTTTGAAACAAGGATGTCCTCTATCACCAGTTCTATTCCTGATATACATACATGAAGTGGAAGAAGCATTGATCAAAACAAACAGAGGGTTAGAATTAAGATTGCAAGGAAAAGAAAAAGTAAGAAAAATCCCTGGCACTCTATTTGCAGACGATGTGGCTCTGATGAGTAATAATATAGAAGATATTAAGGAAATGTTAGAAACAGTAGTTAGGAAAGAAGAAATTGGTCTAAAAATAAATGAAGAAAAAAGCAAGTTCATGGTTTTTAGTGGAGACAGAGGATAAAAATATACAAGCAGGAAACATAGAAATAAGCAGGACTGAAAAAATAGAATTTTTAGGAATCACACTTGAGGAAGGAGAACAATACTTAGTTGAACATGAAAAAAAACTGAAAAATAAAGTACAAAAATATACAGCAATTATAAAAAATAAAGCAATGTGGTCATACAATAGATATGAGGTATCAAGAATATTATGGAAACAAGTAGCAGTACCGGCGCTAACATATGCAAATGAAGTAATAACTTTAACGGAAAAAACCAGGAGTATTTTACAACAAGCACAAAATCAAATAGGAAGGTTTGCCCTAGGAGCAAATAAATTAAGTGCAAATGTAACAATAACAGGAGAAATGGGATGGAGTGATTTTGAAAAAAGAGAAGGTGTGAGTAAAGTAAAATATCTTGGAAGATTAAAATTTATGGAAGAAACAAGATTAGTAAAAGTGGTGAATGAGGCCACTAAACATATGAGAAAAGGGGAGAACACGAAATGGTTTAGGAGAGTTAGGAAATTAGAAAGAAAGTATGATCAAACTACCCGCTGGCATAGAGAAGAAAATTATAAAAATTGGGAAAAAATCACAGAAAAAACATTTAAAGAGAAAGCGCAGGAAAAGTGGTATGAAGAAGTTGTTAAGAAGAGCAGTTTAAAAGGAATATACACACATAAAAAGAGTTATGAGAAAATAAATTACATGAACAATGATTTTGGAAGCATTTTATTTTTCAAAGCCAGGTCAGGGAGCCTTGAAACAGGGGTAAGACTGAAAAAATTTAAAGAAGTGAATGAAAAACGTCAATTATGTTTTAAAGAAGATGAAACATTAGAACACATATTGTTAAAATGTGAAGAAACCCAAAAAATCAGGGAAAAATGGAAATGGATCGATGAAATGAAAGAGGAAGGAAATTTGGTTAAATTAGCTTGGAGGCTAGGCTTTAATGTAAATGGAAGGGAACTAAGTGAGAAAGAAATGGAAAAAACCAAAGAACTTCTTGAATTTTGGTGGAAAAAGAAAATGGAAAACGTTAAATGAAAAAAAAAAAACAGTACTTATTTTTTTCTTTTTTTTTCCAGGATCCAAACTTCCGAAGAGAAGGAAGGAAAATACCTTGAACCTGAACCTGAACCTCTGGTGCTTGGGGTCCCGGGTTCAATCCCAGCCCCCGCCAAGTGAACTTTGTGGTGGACGAACACTGTGCTCGTGGGTTTTCTCGGGGTTTTCCAGTTTCCCCCCACTTTCATTCCACCATTTCACTCATCTCTCTCATCATCGTCGTCTCCTTTAGCCTAACCGGCATAACCGTGGGACGTAAAACTCAAAAATTTCATTTTTAAAAGAAATATGTCACTATTAAGGATAATTGTAAAAGTATTGGTCTATGTAAAAAAAACACGCAATGCCACTATAAAATATGCTCTAATTTAGTAAGTACTTCATTTTTGTTTAACAATTATTGTAATCAAAAATGTTAAGTGCAATTGCAAATGTATGAAAAACCATGAATAAAATATTTTCAATTACCTTACCCTTCTTGTCAGTGTGTGTACTTATAAGAACCGGATTGTCGTATTTCACGAGAGAGTTTTCAGAAGCAATCAATTTTTCTGCCATTATGAGTTAGCAATTACAATATTCTTTGCATTTAAGTTTACGTGCCATAAATATGACGTTCATAACTTGAAACTTTGATCACACTTTGGTTGCTATGGGAACCTTCATAAATTGAATCGGAGTTGCCAGATCATGAAAAGAAACTTATCATGTATCCCAGGACATACTTCCAGCTCATAATGAATTTTCTTCACATTTCATTAAATATTTTGCATAATATTTAGGAATACATCAACTTAAAAAAAAATACATAACAAAAACACCACGATAATGTTTTAAGATCATGTAATTCCTTCTTTGTCCATCAGACGACACATAATGTGTTATCCACGATAGTAAAATGTCAAAAATGATTTAGTACGAAATAAACTCCCAATATATGTATATAAAATAGAAAATGCTATACGGTGACACAAATTAATAACATTTCATTTTATTATTATTATTTTTTAAAAAATCATAAAACTGGCAGCTCTGAGGAGGGAGGGTACAGTGTTTTGTTTTCAAATATGGCAATTAAGCGCTCGTGATCTAGAACGAAGTGTTGATAAAGTAAGTTGAAAAAAAATAAGTAAAATATGATCTATTTCTAAGGAATAATTACAGATTATATTAATTAAGTTGCAAGAACAGTCTTAAGTCCTTTCGTAGTGGGTAGATTGTTTATTTAGAGAACAGTTTTGGATGTGTCGGGCTATCGATAAAACTATCATACGTGACGTTTTTTGTTTATATAGGTAATAGTTAAGAACAGCTACTTCTCATCTCCCGTGCACGAGGATACATGTTACTGTTGCACTACCTAAACACCCTAAGTACAAGGGCAAGAACTCAGTCTATTACCTACTTTTTAACATCCTAGATAGTCATTGAATAATTCCTGAAAGTATGGCGTTTCTCGTCCTTCCCTAAATGGGAAGTACGGCTCCTTAATTATAACCTTTATATATTTCATAATAAAATAGTAGTATCGTTACAACAGAAATTTTAAAATTGAAAATTTATTTCAATTGATGACCTAACTTACATATAAACTAGTGTTTTACAGTTACTTCTAAACCTTGTTAGCCTGCTTCGTTGGCACTATTAAAAATAATGATGTCGGACAGAAAGAGTTCTTGTAATTTCCTATTTCCTCATACGTATTTACAAATATGTTAATCCTGAAGAAATTAAGAATAGGGTTCATGAGGTACTGACAATTTTCTGTCTTCATTATGTACACCTATACAGATTAAATAATTATGTGGGTGACAAAATACAATGAGTACTGGTACAGAATAGTACGTGAAAGAAAAATGTATATACCTATGGATAAACAGGATTGGATGCACGTGAAAAAGAATTGTCTATATGTTTACAAGTATAGAGTAACTAATGTAAAACCATTACAATACAATACAATAAAACCAATACAATACAATGTTATTTTATGCGATATCAAGTGTCTTTTTGGGTGCAGGTTTGTTTCATAGATACATATATAAATTCGGCATTACTCGAGCAGACGGTTATACCAAATTTGACGGTCAATGTTCCGTTAAGGGGGTCCAGTGTTTTTGACACCACTTCTTTCTATTGATTTTTGTTTGATTGCATAATATAACGTTATATTAGATTCTATTAGTTTAGCTTGTGTTACGTTAGGTTAGGGTAGGTCAGGTCAGGTTAGGTTAGGTTAGCTTAAGGGAGTCCAGTGTAGTTTTGGACCCCCTTAACGGAACATGGACCAATTTGACACATTTCGTACATTTTCAATTTTGGTTAGAACTTTGTATTTCTTTTAGCATAGCATGCACTGAATGAGGAGCTCCATTACTGGTTGCAGATTGACTTCAAGAGGGCTCAGTATAGTGTGGAAGTATGGCAGTGTATGAAATCCGAACGGGAAGGTTCTAGAACACAGGTCCCCCATATAGGTTAGTAGCTAGATCGGTTCCTTTCTGTACCAAAGCTTAATATTTAATTCACATAGTATTGCCGGGCGAACGTCAGTGAGTGAAAGCGGGTTAGAACCCCGAACGGCACGTTTTTATTATTTTTTTTTTCAGGTAAGTGGGAAGGGGAATCTGTGTTCTAGAACCCTGCCAACACGAACCAATTTGTGCTAGGTGAAAGTTAAAAAACACTAATGCTATCTATCGGAGTCAGAGCAGGAACGCAGAAGGGGGGCACGAGCTTTAGCCTAATGTGCGTCCGTAGGGAGCAGGCGCGTCAGCGACGTGGTATAAGCGTAAACGAGGATAGTGAAAGCATACACATACAATACTTTCACTACGGTATTACTCAAAATTCATTTTAATATGCTGGACACTTAGAGTAATTATTTATTTTCACATTCTCATTACGTAATTCACAAAAAATGTTTCACATCGTATTTTATCTGTAAACTTTCTACTTGGTAGAACCGTCTGCTCGAAATGAAATGAAATCTTTAAGTTTTACGTCCCACGATTATGCCGACGAGACTCAAGGAGACGGTGATGATTAGAAATTTATGAAATGGTCGCTCTCTTTTCAGTGGACATCAGTTAATATTCAGTCTATTCAGTTATGGTTTCAGTCGAGCAGACGGGGTACCGCGGTGGCTCAGTGGAAGAGCGTTCACCTCTGGTGCATAGTTCCCTGGTTCGATCCCAGCTTGCAGCAAGTGAGCTTCGTAGTGGAGAAATACCGTGTGCGTGGGTTTTCTCGGAGTTCTCCCGTTTCTTTCCAACTTTCTTTATTCCTCCATTTCATTAATTTCTCATTATCACAGTCTCCTTTAGCCTAGCCGGCATAATCGTGGAACGTAAAACTAATATT
Organism: Thermobia domestica; assembly: GCF_964235325.1. Taxonomy (NCBI): domain Eukaryota; kingdom Metazoa; phylum Arthropoda; class Insecta; order Zygentoma; family Lepismatidae; genus Thermobia; species Thermobia domestica. The sequence goes on along the minus strand of NC_137457.1, from coordinate 296,709,277 downwards.
TCATTTCGAGCAGTCGCTTCTACCAAATAGAAAATTTTTAGGTAAAATACAATGTAAAACATTTTGCGTGAATTACATAATGAGAGTATTTCGAGAAAACCCACGCATACGGTGTTTGTCCACGACAAAGCTAGCTTGGCGCAAGCTGGGTTCGAACCAGGGACCCCATGCACCAGAGGTGAACGCTTTTTCTCTGAGCCAACGCGGCACCCTGTCTGCTCGAGTGAACCCACAAAATCATATATTTCCCTCATTGGAGATTCGTTTTAGGAGAGCTTGTGCAAAATACAGCATGGAACCAGTGCTACATGTCCACTGAAAAGAAAGCATGCTATTTAACCGAGTCCAGGATAGAGCGTAGTAGAAGGCCCGTGTGGTAGCGCAGGGTTGCGTCCGTAGGAGCAGGCGCGTCAGCAATTGCAAATAATTTGGAGAAGAGTAAACAGTTCTTGTGTACAGTGGTTAGGTTAGTGAATGTGATTTTCAACTTTATGCTGGGTTACACAAAATCGCACTTCATCCATCATATACAGTGTGTTTCAAAAGTCCCCTGAGATAGGGTAACTCTGTTATTATGAGAGTTACAACAAAACGTAAGAGAAAATACCGTCTCCAAATATGATGTTTTCAATCTAAAGTGAAGGATTTTGTTTTTTTTTTAAATCGGACGAGTCGTTTGGGCTGTACACTCTTTATTAGCCCAATGTTAAATAAAAATGTACCGTTGCCATTTACTTGGACCCATAACATAACTGAATGAAGTTACTGTTTGACATGGGGACTGGCCATCGACACGTTAGCGTAAAAGTTAATCCTGAAAACTATAAGAATATCTGATACCGTAAGCAGAAAATCCAAGCTTAAAAATTGCATGTTACTACTCAATTTCGTAATAGAAACAACTAGATATGTTCTTCTTGTGCTTGAAAAATTATGCTCTATTGCTTGCTTTGGGACACCGTAGCGTAGTAGTGCTTAGAGCAGCGTTTCCCAACCTTTTTCAACTTGCGGCACACTACAGGTGTAACTTGAATTCTCGCGGCACACCCATATATATATATATATATATATATATATATATATATATATATAATTACCGTGGTATTTTAATGTGATTACTAATTTCCTTCTTACAGAGAAGAAAGCTCGATCACTGATTTTTCCCCGTGCTAAATCATTATACTTATTTTTCATTCTAATTTTAAAATAGAAAACAATAGCAATGAAATATAGGACTCGGGTTTTTAAAAATCCACTTTCTCTTTCGAAAACTGTATCTAACCTCTAACTAAAAGGGAAGATCACTAAATAACGAACAAATAAACAAATCTCCTATACTTTTAAAACACAAATGTAGGTAATTTGTATGCATGCTTGCTTTGTTGAATTTGTTGAATGATATGTTAAAATTTCAAGTTACGAAATAGTCTGCAACAATAAAGAAGTAATAATGGACATGACAATGATAAATACGTTTTTCAACATTAAAAATGTACAGAAAAGTAACACAGTATGAAATTTAAAATTGTAGATTTATAGTAGAGGTTCATAGTAATGTGAAATATAAATATACATTTTCCCCTGTCTTGCAATTTGGTTCGTATAGAATTAATAATTTGTTTCGATTTTCTCGCGGCACACCAGCGGGTCATTCGCGGCACACCAGTGTGCCGCGGCACACCGGTTGGGAAACGCTGGCTTAGAGCGTTGAACTCACATGGGCGTGGCCTCGGGTTCGATTCCCGGCCGGAATTCCTAATTTTCGGCGTCCATCCAGAGTCGTCTGGGAAGTCACATGATTAAAGACGTAAAGGCCACTAGATCTAGAAAGCTCCTCGTAACTCTTGTTAAGGTTAGTGTAAAGGGAAAATTTTGCCGATAGATGTCACTACAATCTTCGTATCACTTCCATGCATTTTTTACCTTTCACGAAAATTTACAAATTTCAACCTAGAGAGTTCAAATTTTTAGAGAAGGATCTTCATAAGCTATCAAAGAAAACAATACGTGCCGATTTTTTTATTTAGAATTTTCTTTATTGTTGAAACAGTTCCATTGTTAAAGATTTAGATAACCATTTCAACAATCAAGCAATTTCAACAATGAACAAAATTCTAAATAAAAAATCGGCACGGATTGTTCCCTTTGATAGGTTATGAAGATCCTTCTCTAAAAATTTGAACTCTCTAGGTTGAAATTTGTAAAAGAAATTGTAAATTTTCGTGAAAGGTGAAAAATACATGGGAGTGATACGAAGATTGTCGTGACATCTATCGGCAAAACATGTCCCTTTAAACCAACCTTAAAGACAGATAACGCAGCGTGCTGTCCACGTGTTTGTCACTAGGCTGGAGGCAGTTCAGCCGGTCGCTAATAGATGGCGTTGGAGCGGTTCAGGCCCACGAAGGGCTGTTACGCCAAGTGGTTTAGATAAGAATTCTTTTTTTTTAATACTTCAATGATTGTTGAAACAACCATAAAAATAGAATGCATAGGTGAATGAAACCTTTCCTTAGCATTGAGAAATTATTAATTCTAAACATATTGTATACGTAGGTGTTTTTGTGTGAGTATTATAAAAGAGGTTGTCACCGTTGTTGACGGGTATACAGCCATATTTATTTGGTTTTCGCTTTCTTGAAACAGATTTTGTGCTTTCACGTCCTATCCTATCATGGATGAATGGAGTAATGTATTCTTTTTTGCTCTCCCTTTCAGAAAATGGCACTGAAATTTGTTGCTAGTCGTATCAAGGCGCTCTTCCTTATGCTATTTGGAGTAATGAGAAGAGCCTTGTGCTGCTTTCGACGACACCGGAGGAATTCTTGTACTCCGATTCCGTTGACTGCTGTTGGAGTGGTTCCAGACAACGCTAACCAGGGCTCCGAGAAAGATGTTAGTCACTATTCTTGTTTTATATATTTGTTTATTTTGGTTTTAAGCAATTGTATTTGAGGCCGTGTCCAAAAGTGCGAAGTGCACTTTTCGACCATGTCCACTCGAAGACTACAAACGGAGTACACACCAGATAGTGTGCACTTCATCAAATTAGCTTTCGATCCGCACTTCGTACCAGCGCCTCATTGTCATAGACAATCAAACATTGACAACAAAAAGGAATAGAATTTCGCATGCTAGAAAAATAAACTAAAGTTATTATTATTATTATTATTATTGTTATTATTATTATTGTTATTATTATTATTATTATTATTTATGAATGATTTTCCAGTTATATTAAAGGTTAATATATCGTAGAGATTGACAATATAGGGAAACCATAAACTGGCGTAAGTACTTCTCTCCTGTATGTCAACAGGTTCAGCTTTACCGTTCCTGTAATATTTGTCATTGCGGATCTTTTACGCGCAGATTAACAAGAGCGGAGCGTAAAGGCAATAACTACATCATATTGTGTTATGTGCAGAACAAACCTCGTAACAGCATGAACATCCAGCGGGAGGAGAATAGCACTGGTGCTTAGGGCGCTGATGACACTTTTGCGGGTGCTATTTGCAAGCAGTCTTAAAAATAACAGGGTTTTCTTTGCAAGCGACAACAGACAACTTGCAAGAGTGTGGGCACATCAAAGGTACTGAGGAGAGCATTATTTGCAATAACGTGGTGCAAAACTACTTTGGAAAATACATAGTTCATTAGGTTTTAGGGAGTTCATATTGTGTATAATTGCATCCTGTACGCCAGGTTACACAACTATAACACTAATTGTGCTAGTTCTACTGTATTGTTTCCGTTACAGGCATACTGATTGGACTATTGCGCCAATAATTAAGTTCCTTAGGTATTACTCTTTCTTTGTGAATCTATCGATTTTACACATAAATCTTCGAAATAGTGTCTCCATATTCTTAATCTACACCAAAGGAAAGTGACAAGGAAAGGAGTGGTGTAGCTCTATACAAGGAAAAGCTATTATGTCACTATGAAATATCAATGTATAAGGATCACATATACTCAAGGTGGAAAACGCTAATTCAATTAATGCGGTAAAAATCAGCAAAACAAAAAGATCACTATCATATGAGCCCGCATAAGTGAAGTCCTGTACATTGTATACACTCCAGTACTTGCATGGATTTCACTACGCTTTCGGCGCCCTACATCTCTCTTGATATACACCCGCCCTCTCTCTAACATACTTCCCGCTGCGAAAATGGCTACTCAGTTACGAAACAAAATCCCTTCATCCAAGTGTAACCATTAAAAAACTACTAATATAATAAGAATTTTATGAAAATTAATAGACGGTTTTATGAAATAATACAATATGTACGTTTGGTAATGACTTTCATTGTTCAACCACACGGAAGGAATTACTTGTTCATAATCGTTTCACAGTGGGTACGGCAATGGGATTGTATGAGTTAAGAGGAATTTGTGAAATCTTCGTTAAATGTATAGAAAGATTTTTTTTTTTAACCTATATTTCACTTTTGGTCAGTTGTCAAAAATGCAAAATATACAGTAATTGACATATTATGGTTCCTCACAAAGACCAAGTGCTAGGAAGTATGGTAGCTTTGGAAAGGATTTGTTTATTTAGAATCAAAACTAGAAAATTAGGCCTCGAATTAACATTTGTAGCTGTAGCTGTAGCCATTGAATAATCTCGGTATTCATTATTCTATGCTAAAGCTTAAAATTATAAGTCATATGCCATTAGTTTATAATTTAAAGTGCAAATAGCTGCATTACCGATAGTCTAATTATCACATTTAAGCTACATAAACCATGTACTATTTTAAGCACAAATGTCTTCATAGTATTATTAAATAAATTGTTTGGTTAGTTTCCCTGTACTATTTTAAATTCCATTGCATGCTCAGAGAACGACATAAATACGTTTGTTATTTTTGTGACACTTTGATATTGCACTCATGAAATCACTAATTTGTGTATTTATCAGCTGGAATCATTACAAGATAAGCTCACAAAAATATTAAAAATATGCCTTTTGAAGTTTTATTAAGTTATTTAGACATTACTACGAGGAAAAGCCATCTTAAGTACACAAGTGTGCTATCGTAGTGTACATCCTCGCACACTATGTGACGCCAGTTCCGGAAAGAAGCGTACTTCGAATGTACACTTGCATCTTTTGGGCACGGCCTTAGTCATTCGAAATTTTGCAATATTTATGTTATTTATTTGTTTGAGTCAAGAAAATGTTTCGATAAACTTTCGTTTAACGTACTTTAATTGCGAAAATAATATACGAGGATTGTTATATAAATTCTAAGCCTAACCAAGAAATATTAAAACTAGACATGACATGTAATATTTTTAGGCCGTATTTATTGAACCTTCCTATGATGTCATACCAAATTTGGTATTAATATTGACTTTTATTCTGTTGTTGGGATGTCCAAAACGACAGAAGAGTGAGCAAAGTGTGACCAAATGGAGAAATTGGAGGTGAGAGTTGTTACTGAATATCTCCACAAGAAAGTTTTAAAGTCGTAGGAGATCCACCCCTATATGGTTGCAACTTTAGGTGATAGTGCCCCTTCATATGCCACAATGAAGAAATGATCAGGCGAATTTAAGAGAGGGAGAACCTCCATTGAAGATGATAATCTAGCAGAAGGCCCGTGAAAACACTGACTTAGAAGAACATTGACAAAGTGCATGAAATCATCATGAGTCATCGACGAATGACCTCAGACAGATTGCTGAGACAGTAGACTTATCTACTGCAAACGCTGACCGGATTAACCCAGAATCTGGGAATGAGCAAGGTTTCCGAAGCTGGTTGCCGAAACTTTCGATACCTGATGAAAAGCTCACCAGATGCAGCATTTCAAGGGACAATCTTCATATCTTTCGGACAAATTAAGATGCCTTTCTCACTCGATTCAGAACAGTAGATAAGACCTGGGTCCATCATTACCAACCAGAATCCAAACAAAGTTCCAAGCAGTGGAAATACTCCTCATTCCCCTCCTTCTCTCCGAAGGAGGCCAAGTCACTGCCCTCAGCTGGAAAAGTGATGGCTACAGTTTTCTGGGATTCGGAAGAGATAGTGCTGGTGGGTTATCTTCCAAAGTAGCGAAAAGTGACTGGGGAGTACTATGCAGGTTTTCTACTACCAATGGTATTAATGCACTTGAACATCGATGGACAAAATGTGTTGATTTGTCAGGGGACTATGTTGAAAAGTAACATAATCCATAAACTCTCTCACGCTCCGTTTATAGATAGGTTTAGAACTTTGATAACAACGCTCGTATATAAACACCGTGTACGTGGGTTTTCTCGGGGTTCTCCCGTTTCCTCCCACTTTATTCATTCCACCATTTCATTCATCACTCATCAATACCGTCTCCTTTAGCCTAACCGACATAACCGTGGGACGTAAAACTCAATGATTTTATTTCATTTCAACCCTCGTATATGTATATATAGGGTGAACCATTTACCATCAGACGCTCTTGTACCTTTTAAATATTAGATTTAAAAAAAACGCTAAAATTTCGTTCTTTGCAATTATCGATATAGGGACATTGTTTGACATACACTGCAATACATCGAGAGCAACAGCGTTGCCAACCCAACGTACAGTCGTATTTTTTCAAGTGGCACTACGTCAGGTTATTACATATTTCAAATATCTTGTTCGTAGATTCTCCTGTTTCCTCCTTTTTCATTCCACCAATTCTTCCATCATCATTCACTTGTCTTAATTGTCCTAAAGGACGTAATCGTGCCACGTTAAACTTAAAGATTTCATTTTATTCACATATTTCAAATCTACATATTAAACAAAAATTACAATAGAACACTTGTTTTTCAGTGTTGCAAACTAGGGATGCTACAGCATCACAAACATCCAAATTTTGATGGTTCTGCAGCAGTAATAACGTGATACGAATAAGTTAATGCACACCTAAGTACATAGTGTCTAATTCTATGATCATGATATGGTGGATTTCGAATTAATAGGAACAGAATTACAGGAGATCGAAATTTTGATTTTTTTTTTTTTTTTCAAAAGCCTTTATTTCAAAACATTGCTTACATAAGTACTTCATCCAGTTACAGAGGTAGTTTTCAATAGATATAAAAATCATAATGCCATTTACAGTAATTTGTAGATTTACAGATAGTAAATATACTTTTAAAAAAAGCTACAATATTATACATATCTACACGTATTAAGGCATCAAATAAATACCAGAAAAAATCTCGTACTTCTTAATTCGTTTTTCTGTGCGTATTTTTGAGAGAAAGTTCTTGTCTGGTCCTCAGGTTTTTCAATTTTATATAAAAGTAGTTGCTGTTATTTCATACTCATCGTAAATATCCTTAAGGTAATTTTGTTTCTGCAGCGATATTCCTGATTCTCTAGCTTCTTAGTTAATAAGCCCTAGAGTTAGTTATTGGTAAATATAATCTTAAAATAACTAATTTCAATGAATTAAGACAGACAGTTGCCTAATCATGTTGTTCTCATTTCAATAGAACTATGATCTCCAGAGTTGGAATGCATGGGAGGAAAATCCAGTTTCTGTAGTAACTGAGCGAAATACAGTCCAACAACAGATTGAAATGTATAGGCTTGCAAGACAACAGTCTGAATCTGACAAAGAACCCGAGAATGATTTCTTCCAAGTAAGTACATTTTGTGTATTTTTTATTTAATATTAACTTCTGGCATTGTTGACTGAGAGTTGATATTAGAACAAGACTATAAGCATAAGTCCATATACAGCAATATTCAATAGATAAGCATAGTAAATTCAAGATTCATATGTATTAGAAGTTACGTATGTAAACATCAACATTCTGTTACTAAAGGAGAGAATAATTCGTTAATTAGTAAATGAGCACACAAAGAAAGTAAAGACAATTCCAGTTGTGACGAGAAGCTACATAGGTGAAATGTAACGTACGTTGAAGAAGGCATGGTGGCTTAATAGTACAGGACTCATCTTTGGTGTGAGAGGTCCCTTGGTTCGATTCTAGACCATATGAGTTTGTGTCCGTGGGTTTTTCCGTGATTCTCTAGTTTTTTTCCATTGCCATTTCACCAATTCGTTCACTTTCATTAATCGTCTGTGTCCTTTACCCTTCAGGACAGTTGTGGAACGTAAGCTGAAAAATTTAACTTGAAATTTACTCATCAATGTATGTATTTATATATTCTATTTCATAATTTATGTTTCATTATATTTCACTTCTTCATTTAACATATATTACATATTGTTATTGATTTGTTCTTTCGTAGTTTAATACTATAATGTCTGTTTGATAGAATCAATAATAGTCCGGGGTAATCCATTCAGCAATTTTATTATAAAATAATTCTCTATGGAACAATTACAAAGTTTCTTAGTAAAGATACAAAATAAGCGTTTCAATATTAATCCTTAGCACACGTAAAGTGTCTTCGGTTGATGAAGGTTGGAATTAGGTATGTGTGGGTAATCTTTTGGCCCAGTGCATCCTCCAGGGTTTTCTAAAGAAATTTCCACAATTATGGGAAAGGATTTATAGGGATTCTCCTTCGCCCAATGCAGCTACCGGAGATAATGTAGGTAGGAGATCTCATTTGTCCAATGCGACTGAGGAGCCGATGTTGTAGGTTAAGTGATTAGTGATTAACTGATAATTTGGTTCTCTCATGGTCTTCTTTACAGGTGATTTGTTGGCGATTCGTCCATCTTCGGATTTTACCGTGTCGGTTTCATGTCTTCCTGTTTTCTTCCGTGTCGTCTGCTTTATAAACAATAGCACGTACGTGTTTTACAATTATAACATGTGCTTAAAGAAGTAATATACACTGAAAGGTGGGGATCCTTACAATATTTATATTTCATTATCAAAGCAACGAATCTCTTGTACTTACTCGAATTGTTAAATATTACTATCGCTAATGCAAAGATAAACATTGTCAAAATCTCCAGTTTTAAAGATTTCGATACTTGCTAAATTAAACTTACTTTGTGCCAGTATCAAGAGAATTCCAAAACATTGTTTACTTCCAAATTAAAGATTTGGTTAGATAATAAATTAAAAATTACGGCAGCGTTACAGCTGTTGAGAGAAGCTCTTTTAGGACTTGAGAGTAATATAGCATCTCCATGAGGATACTTTTTAACGTACTGGGTTCGAAATAGTTAAAATAAAAGCAAAAGGAGAATAAATTTTAACAATAGGCAATTTACCAGTTATAATATACGTTATAATTTAGTTGCTTTTGGTCTTTTAACTCAAAAGAGATTATTTTAAACGTTTGCAGCTTTTCGTCAGGGTGTAGAAACCTCGATTTCGTTAGGGTATTGATATCTCGATCTTCATATGTTGAAGGGGGCACGGTAACTTAGTACTAGATCGTTCACCTCTGGTTCTAGGGCCCTGGTTAGATCGCAGGTCAGATGAGTTTCTGGTGGACAACATCGTGTTGGTGGGTTTTCTTGGGGTTCTCCTTTTTCCAACATTCTCATTCTTTCACGAACGTTCACCTTCATTAATCATTCGTCTGCTCTAGCCTAAAGGACATAATTGTAGGACATAGAACTATAAATTTAATTTCATACATTGAATCTACCGGCTGCTTTGTAGTTTCATGGATAAATTTAACAGACTACAACTATATTGGTATGGCCAAATTGTATTTCACAAATAATGATTACATACTTATAACACACAACATTTACGAAAATAAAGTATTGTAGCATGTCTAAATAACCTTAACAAGTGAACATATAAAGCAACGTAGACACTATTAAAGTCTTAATAATGGAACAATATTTTACAATAGGGCGATTGACAGCGAAACTGATACAGCGTTTAGCATGTTGATATTCGGGGTCTAAGTATTCTTGGTCTATTTTTTGTACGAAATTTTGTGCTAAAATCAGTGGGACTTGAAACGTAATACCTAAAAAGGGCTTTTTAAATATATATTGAGCCAGTATCATAAGGGGGTTGAGTGAGCTCTTGAATTAGACAAGCGAACTTCAGTCTAGATAAGCGGTAATTAATGGTAGCAGTAGCCGATCCATATAGCGCTTAACTAAAAGATCTGGCTAGCCATGCTCATGGTGGACTAATTCCAAAATCACTACCGAGACTATGACGATGGCATCATTGTCATATTATTACTATTAGAGAAAATTAGGAATAACAATTTTCAGAAAGATGGATCAGCATTCCAGAGTAAAATCCAGAAGAAAAATGTAAGAATTGTTTTATTAATAGAGGTTATGGAAATGTATTCTTATTTGTTTGTAAGATATGTACATACTTAAAAAAAAAAAAAAATGTTTATGTTACAGGATATGACTCCAAGAATTACAAAACAACCAAAGATTATCCTACCAAATGGCGAACCGAATGTCGGATGGAACTCAAATACTTCTCCAAGACTGTCTTTAGCTGCTGATCCAGTTTCATTTGTCGTAAGTACTATTGTACTTCTATTGACTTTTATATTATTTTTTTTTATAGAAAGAAGCGTTTTATTTTTATAGAATAGTATGAAAGCAGACAAATCAAGGCCAAACAGAAATCTACAATTTGTATTATAATTTTATAACACCTACGTAAAACGTGTTATTATTTAATACATTACTTTTATTTTTTTAAAAAATTACAATAGTTTCGAATACTTAATGATCACAAAAAGATATTTCTGTATAGCCGAACAGCTAGCGGACCGATCTTTCAAGTAGGTCTGGCTTCTATTCCTGGTGACACAGAAGTTTCAATGTTTACCTTATATATACAGTAAATATATATCGGGTGTTCTAAAAATGACGCCCACGGACCGAGCACTATTATACAACTCATAATAAAGCAGAAAATATATATATTTGTATACCTTTTGGGTCCATGTCTGGAGACACGAATTGCACTATGTGGCAACGTCGCAAGTAAAGAACCATAGATTAGATCTACCAATCTTATCAAATAGTTATATTGACTGTTTCCAGTTGGCAGCTAAAGTCGATATAGATTGATACTAGCAACACTTACTAGTGTAGCAACCGATTTAACTGCCTGATGTATTTGTACGTAGTGTGATGCTAATGGTTCCAAGTTAATCTGCGACGTTGCCACATTGTGAAATTTTGATTCCCCATAGCGACTGAAGGAGGCCCCGGAGGGCAAACCATCATATATTATTTTCGCTTTATTTTGGCCTGTAGTGTAGTGCTCTGTGGTTCGTGGGCGCCATATTTAGAACACCTGATATATAATATATATATACGAGGCGCGTTCGGAAAGTAACCTCCAATTGAGTACTGTGCGTGAAATAGTGGGGGCAGCGCTGCCATCTTTGCATGGACAAGCGCGGTACATCAATCTGCATCTAGACGTGATAGAGTGAAGGTTGTCTGACCAGTAAATCTACTTTTGTAGCGTCTCAAACTGTGTGCTGCAATAGAAAACCCCGCCAAGTGCAATGTGCGAGCTGTTTTGCGTTTTCTTACGGCAAAACAGTATTCGACAGCAGCTATTCGTCGGGAACTTTGTGCCGCATATGTACCAAGTGTGATGAGTGAAGTTGTTCGTGAATGGATTCGTTGATTTAAAAGTGGACGAACAAAGATTCATGACGAAGAGAGGAATGGCAGGCAATCAGTAGCCACTGATGAATTCTTCAGAAACTTGATGGAAAAGTTCGTGAAAATCGACGTTTCACAATCGCGGAGCTTTCCGATGAATTTCCACAAATTTCCAAGACTGTGTTAAATGACACATTGACACAGAGGTTAGGCTATAGAAAGTACTGTGGTCCAAGGTACAGGCGGGAGATTTTTATGGTGATGGAATTTCTAAGCTAGTGCTGAGATATAAGAAGTGCTTGAATGTTTATGGAAACTATGTTGAAAAAATAGAGTAAAGAAGTACTTTTCAGATGTATATAATAAATTCTTATTTACTTTGGTGTTTCTATTTTAACCAATTCGAGGTTACTTTCCGAACGGCCTTAGTATATATTGAGAAGTCACTTTGAATTTTTTTTTTTTTTTTTTTTGTAAAATTTAATTGAAAATAGAAAAAAATAGATCATATTTGTATTCTACCAATTGCAACAACACTACTATCTCACAATTAAACTTTGAAGAAAAATAATATCTAGGAAATTTTTCCGTCCACATTCCGATCTAGTAGAACCAGATTCAGAGCGTAGATAATGTTATACTGCATTTACACTTGAATAGTAACAGCTCAGGGCGTATGTACCAAGTGTGTCAGATAAAATATCAGTGCTTTAAATCAAAAACGGTTAGAAACAAAAGGATGAAAAAAGATAAGATGAAATGGGAAAGTAACATAGGGTGCTTCTAATAGAGCGCACTACTACTTGACTTCAGGGCCCTTTATAGTCCACCGCAGATTATCGGAAAATATTATATTAGCAAGGTAGGTAATTTCTCTCATCATTTGAAAGATTATGGGAAAGGAAAGTAAACTTTTACAGGAAAAAGTCTAAATTTTCCTGCTGTTTATTTTTTTGGGTGTGATTCTGTTGGATGTGCGTTCTAACATCATAATTCGCTTTTTGGTTCATCCTTCTGTCTCCAGTCCTTTGTGAACAGTTGAACGCGTTTTACCTGAATATGGAAGAACTTACAATTAAATTGTGGCCATTTCGTAAACGGTCCCCCACACAATTCTTTTCCCGATAGAAGTTGTTTTTCCATTATCTTTTCAACGATGTAAGAAATTGAATACCTTGCTATTTAAAATTTTCGATTGGCTCCCTGATGCCCGATGATAGCGGATCAAGCAGTGCGCTCCTTTCGATAAACCTTATGTAATTTTCCTATCTCAATTTTTAAGGAGCTGGACTTACTAAACTCCTTTATATGTTTACCCTGTTTCTCCGAGTGTCCGTCTGGGAGAAAATAAGTCTCAAGAACTACTTGCTGGATGACCATCAATTTTGGCCGGATGTACAGGATCAAAGGTTAGGAATTGAGCTTGTTGGTGGAGGTAAAATGTAATCTGGAAGCGGTAGAAATCAAGCTTTTCCTCTTTTTACCTTAATCACTATGGAGAAAAAACGGTAATAGGAACAGTTCTCTGCAATCGATTAGCGTGCCAAGAATACAATTTATCTCCCTCCTTAAAATTTCGTTCTAAAACTAGAAGTGATAGAAATCCACTAGAAGTTCCGGTTTCATTATTGATCTGTGTAGAATATAAACTATAACTAATAACGAAAAGCGGCTTTTGGAATTGATTTAGCGTTCTAAGCGTAGGTATCATCTTCTCTCTTTAAGTCCCTATTCAAACCAGAAGTTCCGCCGCGGTGGCTCAGTGGTAGAGCGTTCACCTCTGGTGCTTGGGGTCCCGGGTTCGATCCCAGCCGCCGCCAAGTGAACTTTGTGGTGGACAAACACCGTGTGCGTGGGTTTTCTCGGGGTTCTCCGGTTTCCTCCCACTTCCTTCATTACTCATCATCGCCGTCTCCTTTAGCCTAACCGGCATAACCGTGAGGCGTAAAACTCGAAGATTTCATTTCATTTTTTTTTTTTTCAAACCAGAAATGGCTGAATTCAACAATTTCCGGTTTTAACGTAAACGATTGCTATAGAGTAAAAATGGTAATAGCGAAAACCTGTTTTATGCGTCTCAATAATAGCGTCAATCAAGCGTCTCAATAATATATTCCATCCACTACGATAAGTAAAACTCGTGTAACCCGTGAAGTTCCATGAGTTTTACTCATTACTACTACCACCACTACGTTGCCAGTACTCACGTGTCAAGGCTTTTTCGGTGTATCTATGATGGTAGTTTTCTTAATGGTGTAAAACAATCACCGTGGTTGGTAACACTAGTATCAAAGAAGGGGCTGTATTTTCCCTCCTCCGCACGTGATAAGGAACTTCAGAGACCGTCTCTTGATGGCTCTGCTATAGTGGTTGTTTATTCTTAACAATATGCGCCAAGTTATATCTATGTTAAAGTAAACGAGTATATTAAATGTTCGGTACCATAGGCTACCTCTGTTATGAGTTTAAAAAATACAAAAAGTTGTTGGAAATGCATGATTTGTAATATAAAATTATGAAATTTTTCATCAGCTCTTTTGGGCTTCACACTGGTAGGTCGCCCTAAAGAAACGTTTCCAGTCCAGTAGGCTGTTCGAACGGAACGCAAAAATGAGAACGGGGAACGTGCACGTTGTTACGGAGGGAACTTAGAACATCTCGAACCGTTCCCCAAGAATACGGCATTGTTGGTATGATATAGTAAAGCTGTTGTTGTAAATTTACTCATAACATGCCTATGCCTCCCCAGACTTTTGATATCCTGTATATAATTTGATAATGTTAAATCTTTTTCAAATTTTCACAAAAATACATGCCTGTAATACCTCCGTATTGTTACTTTCAGTCGTCCGAGCTCGGAGTATGGGAAGATTCCCCCGGGTGGGAAGATGAGGCCGAGTGGGACCCTGATGGTGTCCTCAAAGAGAAGCGGGCTCTGGAACGACAACGGCGATTAGCTGAGCAACAACAGAAGCGCCAGGAACGAGAATACCTCAGAGCGACGAAACCTGGAGGCCTTGGATCGAAACTCAGCTGACACTCGATGCAGTGCAAGGGGAAGAGTATTAATTGACTTCTTGCAAGAGGGTCTGCATGTGAGAAAGAACTAATCGGTTCTCTTTGCTCACAGAGTGGGTTGTGATGACTTTGGGCAGAGGACGAAATGAACAAGTAAATAATCTACAGAGCTATGCAAATTATTACACTCTTAAAACACTTTTCGTAACAAGTACTACTAAAATATTAGTATTAGACGCTTAATAGCCAGCCCAGAAAAGTGGCTTAATTTATTTGAAAGTTCATTTATCAGCATACAATAATACATATTTTTATAACTCTAATTAATAAGAAGAAAAGAGAGGGGAAAAAGGACTAGAATAGAGTACAAGGTCATAGACATTGGAAGTTTTCGCATCCTGTTGTTTAAGTTAAACACCTTTTAGTTGCTTTTATATTGACATTAAATGAAACATTAAATTGACACAAGTAGTCGATACATTCATGTCTTAATTCGGGAAAACGTCTAGGTGATAATCTCTGATACCAAGGATCTTAGATTTGATACTAAGTTATACGATTTCGGGTGTTTGCTTTATATAGAAAGTGTAACACTTAATTGACATGAATAGTCGATACCTTCATATGTTAATTCGGGAGTGATGATCTCTGATACCAAGGATTTTAGATTTGATCCTAAGGTATGCGATTTCGGATGTTTGCTTAATTCGGGAAAATACCAAGAAGATAAATCTTTGATGTAAAGGGTCTTAATTGAATCCTAAGCTATGCGATTTTGTAGTTGGAGAATATCATGATGTTCAGATATTTCTCGGGGTTCTTTTTTCTTACTTTTTCTCTCTTTTTGTTGTTTACTTACATCTAGTGCACATGTCTTCGAGCTAGCAAGAATCAATTAATCGAGAATCTTAAGCTAAGGACTTCCATATTTTTATTTAAATTTCGACAAAAAGAAAAAGAAAGTGCGGGTACTATATGTCATATTAAGTTAAAATTTGTTCTAAGGATACTTTTTGAGTCTAATAATAATTTGCTCAACTCTGTAGTTTTGTGTGACACTGTGAGTGGTATGGTTGAAAGCTTTGAGGCTAAGAACGTCAAATTCATTCGGAAAAATAACGTGTAAACACGCTCACGCGCGTTTGTATGTATGTATGAATGTATTGTATGTGTGGGTAAATTATCTTGTCACTACACAACTCGGAACGATCTACACAAAGCACTTGTGTAGCAAGTGCATTTCAAATGAATAAAGAAAAACAAATATAGAGTATTGTGAATATTTAATATATTTTAATTCAGTTGTTTCTGTGGAAAAGAAAATTCATTAAAGCATTTAGAGAATTACATAATTCAAAGAATATGTATAAAATACATAATATATAATTGTAAATAATATTTTCTGTTGTTATATATAGAGAGAGGATATAAATAGTCTTTTATTGAAATAAACTATGTAAATATTCCAAATTTTTTTTTGGCTAAGTTATTAAAGAAATTTCTTTGTCCCCAATGTAGTGCAACAACCACCAGTGAGAGTTTTCCTGGGAGAGAGAATTTCTGTGAGCATATACTCGGAATTCTGATTTGAAAAATAACCATTTACATGGTATATGTAATTAAGGATAATTTAATATTCCTAATTAAGTGGTACACCACACACACACACACACACACACATGTATGTATATATATATATGAGGGTGATTCAGAAAGTAATGCTTCCAAGCTCATTACTTAGCCAATACTATTGCAAACATTCTGAACTGTTTAGCGTTAATGCACTGATGGTTAAGCTGTAGAATGTCACTTGTTACCCCTTCCTATCTCTTCTCTTTCCAGAGTAATGGAGCAATCCATGGCACCCAGTGATGACGTCCGGTTGAAACAGCGGGCTGTCATTGAATTTCTGACTGCGGAAGGTTGTGCGCCCAGGAACATTCATCGCCGGCGACGAGTAGTGGGTACACTCATGTCCAAAATGATTCTCGCATATCTATAACTGTCTTCTTGTAAGAATATAATTTGATAATGATTTTTCAGGTTTCTTTTAATACTGCTACTATGTGTATAATCGGGAAATGTATATTTTGTAGTAAATTTCATTAAAAAAAAGAATTATAAATACGAAAATTAGAATGAATAAAACAAAATGTTGCTAAAAATGCACAAGAAAGTTTTGTTTTCGTTTTATTGTCTTTACTTACTGCTCTTTTGACATGAAATTTGCCACATACATGTCTTTGTCGATTATACACATACTAACATTATAAGAAACCGGGCGAATTCGTTATCAAATTATATTTCTACAACAGCATATTTATAGACATGCGACAATAATTTTGGACATGAGTATACACCATTACGATCCGAAAATGAAGCGTCAGTCAATGGAGTACCGCCACACGTCCTCTCCTTGGCCAAAAATTTCGCAGTTGTTCCCATCTGCTGGCAAAGCGTTGTTGACATTCTGCCTCATCCTTTACTTGCGTCCTGCGACATTTGGTTCTTCTCCAGACTTAAGGAGCATATTAAGGGTAACGTTACAGTTATGACGCAGATGAAAGCAACAGTTCGAGAGTGGT
This sequence comes from Thermobia domestica, assembly GCF_964235325.1. Classification (NCBI taxonomy): domain Eukaryota; kingdom Metazoa; phylum Arthropoda; class Insecta; order Zygentoma; family Lepismatidae; genus Thermobia; species Thermobia domestica. The sequence continues at coordinate 296,692,140 of NC_137457.1, read as the reverse complement.
GACGCCAGCAGCTTCCACAATTCTTCGCCGACGGCATGAAAAATCTTCTTTCGCGTTGGCGCAAGTGTGTTACCCGTAATGGGGACTATGTTGAAAAATGATGCCACCATTTGTAGCTGACATTGCAAGCTTTCCACTGATTCTTATATCAGTGCTATCTGTTACAAACACAAGTAAAGGTATCACCTTGGAGGCATTACTTTCTGAATCACCCTCGTATTTCGATATTATCTTATGATTCACAATGACCCAATGAAAGAAAGAAAATTAGCACCACTTCTATGTTTCAATAGATAATTTTTATTTAAATATCTTCCCTTTTACACAATACACTGTATATACAAATAATTTAGAATTCATTTCATGTGCACTGTTTCACAGCTTCATATACAAATTGTCTTGTGCTATTCATATAATCATGAAATAATCTCATTGCAACATATATGCTCATAAAAATGTGAAGCTTCGCTATATACCTAATACGTGAGTGGAAGAACATTTACCATAATGTCAGGAACTTCCTGTAAAAAACTAACAGGTCACGTCAATATTTGCAAAAATTACATATATTGTGTTCCATATTCTGCACCAAAATATGTATACTGAAACGTATCTCAGTTTACAGACATTATCTTCGGTGGGTTCACTGGGATATCCAGAATTTTTTTTAAAGTACCTCCTTAATAAGCATTTAAAAAAACCTCGACATTGTGTTAAGGACGTATATGATATTGGAATTGTGAGTTCACTCTCCTCTTCTACTTAACGTAACACAAAAGTATTCGACAGATTCACAAACTCACCGAGTTTAAATCACTTATAAGTTTTACGCTTCGCAATAAACCCCAAAAAATATTATGTCATATTCTATGTATTTTTATGAAATCAATCATTAAGTCTTCGTGTTTCTTTGTCCACAGAGGATTTATCAGATTTTTTTTTCTTAATTATGCTGAGCGATGAAGTTAAATACAATATAAATTGTAGTCAGCGACGAAAGTTCTTTCCGTTCGGTAAAATTTATTTTGGGAATAACGGTAGTATGGCTGCAACGTAAAAAAAAAAAAAAAAAAAAAAAAAAAAAAAAAAAAACCATTCTTTTTAATTAAGTGAAAACTGTACTCAAATTGTCCTTCCATTCTGAAATTCTTTACAAAACTAATTTTATCAAACGGAAAGAACTTTTGTTGCTCACTGTACACTTGTTGAAAGTAACGTACCTACTTTTTATGGATAGGAAACTTACAATATGATGCCAAATGACACAACAAAAAGCTATAAAGCTGTTGACACGTTGTATGCCATCAATAAACTGCTTACAATGAAAAAGTGAAAAGTTAAAAAAAAAAGACATAATTAGAGGACTAAATTGTACAAAAATAATTGTAAAGTTTGGAGAATTACCAATTGAATTACAAGATGGCTCATAATTATTTATATGATGTTTCAAAGAGTGAGGTAAAGAAACTAGCAACAAAAATTGAACATAAGTACATTCCTCTCATACCTTTCGTTACAAGAAATGCATGCCTGGAGACGAAGAGCAACATTGTCAGAAGCAGCTTGACAAACCCGTACTGGTATCCTGTGGAACTTTTCTGTGATAGCTTCCTGTACTTGTGCAAATTGTGTATATGATGTTGATACACTTTGTCCTTTAAAGCACCTCATAAGAAAAAGTCAGGTGGTGGGAGATCGAGCTGCCAAATCCACAGAATACAAACACACACATTGTTCCAGAGACAATCGTTCTGTCATCCTGTCTGGTATAAGCTAACGGTTCAAAGCCCAGTGACCGTTATCCCCACTCTCAGGCTACATAGTGGTGCAGGGTGTCTATCGGTCGCGAAAGTCATGAAAAAGTCAGAAAACGGTCATGAAAGTCAAGAAGTCATGAAATCAGAAAACGGTCATGAAGGTCACGAAATCAGAAAACGGCCATGAAAGTCAAGAAGTCACGAAATCAGAAAACGGTCATGAAAGTCAAGAAGTCATTTCTCTATTCCTCAAATATCAACTAGCATTCAGGAGAGAATATGGACAGCAGTCATAAAAGAATGGTATAGCGAGTTTATTGCAACAAAAAGTGCTTTAGATCGTGGGAAACGGGAACACTCCCAGAAAACCCACGGGGACGATGTTATCCCCCACAAACCTATTTGGCAGCCTGGGATCGAACCAGGGACCCCACGCACAAAAGGTAAGCGCTTTACCACTGAGCCACCGTGGTCCCCATGTCTAAAGGTGATACACACGGTATATCAGTCGATACGTAACATCAGGCTGAACAAAATGACATATTTGAGATTCAATTTACTCACAGAGTTTTCGAGAAACGCTCACTTTTATCGCGATTAAAGGTATGTCGCTCCTTAATAATATTATTTGGGAGTTTTTATTCTACAAGAAAATATTGTTTATGTACTGTAAATGTTAAAAAAAAAAAAAAAAAAAAAAACAATAGATTGTACAGGTAGTGGACATTCAAACTGAAACACCTGCGCAATCAACAAAGGATGTTCGCGGGGCTCACCAGAGCCAACTCGTACTTTTGGGCAGTGAGTCACGTGTGCGGGTCCTTGGTAGCCACTCCAGTTAAATCGCATGTATAGAGGGCGCGTCTAGCAGGTGCATCTGTCCAAAAACTGCCAACACTTTGTGACGTCTCACGAGTTACAATATCCAGGGTGATGTGTGCATATGAATAGGAAGGACGAAACACATCCAGGAGGAGCAGCTGCAAGGGAAAACGGAAGTTGTCTGAAAGGGACGTCAGGCCATTCACTGGGATTGTTGTACGAAAACGGAAAACCATCATATCGGTAATCACCGTAGAAGTGATTACACACTTCACAGAACCTGTATGCACGAATGCAGTCCGTCGATACTTGCATAAGGCCAACATCTATGGCAGGGCTGCGATAACTAAGCCTTTCATCTGTAACACAAATGTCACAAAGCGGGTTCAGCGGTGTTAGAAGCATAAAACCTGGAGCTACACTGTTTTTGAAACAGCAGGAATGTGTTCGTTTGGAGAAGCCCCTCGTTGAGGTATACAACTCAGACTCCTTGGTACCCACAGTCAAATATGGAGGCGGATCCGTGATCGTTTGGCGTGCAATATTCTGGCAGACTTTGGCCTCTCTACAGGGATGCGTCACTGCCAAGGACTATAAGGCCATTCTGGAGGGCTTTTTACACCCTATGGTTCGAACACTCTTCCCGGACGGTAGCGCAGTGTTCCAGTATAATTTCCTTATTCACACTGCTAAACTTTTCACAGAGCGGTTCGATGACCATGACAATGAAGTTGAACATCTGTCATGGCCCGCTCAATCGCCGGATCTCAACATTATAGAGCCTGTATGGGATTTGTTAGAAGATTGAGTGAGGAAACGTTTCCCTCCACTACGTGCACATGCTGAACTTGTCACTGTGTTTCAAGACGGATGGCTCGAAATCCCTCTGCAAACGATGCAGGACCTATATTAATCCTTCCCAAATCGCATTGCTGCTGTACTGGGAACCAAAGGCGCCCCAGTACCTTATGGCTTTCTACCAGGTGTTTCAGTTTCAATGTTCACTCCCTGTATCTATTGTTATTTGTGTCCCTCTAACAGCGACGCCCATGCTACTTGTAAATAAATCAGTCACAAGGGTAAGGTATCTTCTTCGTCATTTGCTATTTTTCATGTACCTTTGAGTGTGCGCATAACTCCAGCCTGAGAGCCGCTGCTACAAATAATAGAAGCGCCAATGTTGCTATTTGGAGTCGAGAAAGGTAAGAACTAATAAAAATTTCCTTTAACTACTTTTTCGTCTACTGCTCACATTCTTCTGTCTTTCTTCATATTTCACGAGTTATTAGACTTTTTTTTTTTTTTTTTTTTTTCAGAAAACAATTTCTGACCTTATGATTTTGTGCTATTTTGGTTAAGTTCCGTTACACAGTGGAAACATTATTTCGACTATGGTGGAATGTATTATCGTCTGTAACCTAGAAAGTTTTCACCATGAATTACATTCACAAAACTATTAACGATTTACCTTTTAAAGGCACATTTTCCATTATAAGTATTGACTAATGTTTATCGTTTAATAATATCTTACAAACACACAAAAATATATCATTTTTATCTCATTTACATAGATATCTATGCTTGAGATCCACAACAGGACATTACAGTATTTATTTGAACACAAATAATGATCATATTTGCAGCTGCCTTTGACGTTATTTACGACAAAGATTTGGGCACGGTGACTGGTACCTCTTTAGATGCCTTTGTTTTTCATCTGTAATACAAGAAAAATAATACTTATGTATAAGTTAAATATATTCATTCTTATGTGTATAGTAAACGAAAAAAAAAAAAAAGAGAGAAAATAATCTCAAAAGCCTTACAAAATCAAAGAAAGTTATAATAACTGGAATTCATAATAATTGAGACAGGAAAACCCTAGTCTCTCTGTGTTTCTAGCTTCGCCTCTGCTAATTTTCAACTTTGTCTAAGTTCATTATTAAATTCATCTCCATGTTTTTAACTTTGTCTGCGTTAGTTTCTAATTTCGTCTACGTTAATTTACAATTTTGCCTACGTACTAGGGTCGTTCAATATGTAAGTTTTCCTATGCTGTAATAATAATAATAACAAAATAAATAAAATAAAATATACATTTGTAAACTATACGTACATGTGTAGGTGGGTCCTTCCTCACTTCTCCATATAATTCCCATTGAGATTCGGACATTTGTCCCACCGTTACATCAATTTGTTCAAACCCTCTCAAAAAATAAATAAAATAATAAAAAAAAAAAAAAAAAAAAACGGATCTGGCTATTTGGGCTAGGACATTTGCAAAGTGGATTAACGTCTTCAAGAAAACCGTCGAATTAAGTTATGCGAAGTTGCAGAAAGGTTGAACATTTCTGTTAAAACAGCCCATCACATCACTCACGAGAAACTGCAATACCGCAAAGCGTGTGCACGAAGGGTTCCTCATCAAGTGAGTGACGATAATCGACAAATGAGAACGGGTTGTAGTCTTGAAGGTTTTAATGCCATACCAGCAATATGGCAATGCATTCTACATGCGCATAGAAAGAAGTATTTGTTCATCATTACACTTCCAATGGATGATGAACGTTTCGGAACAGATGAACACGAGAAGTGGAATATGAGAAGACTGCGAAATAGCCAGAGTCCTAACTTTTTACAAAGGGTTTGGAAAAATTGTTACAACGGTGGGACAAATGACTAAATCTCAATGGAGATTATGTAGATAAGTGAGAAACGACCAACCAACACATGTATATAGTTTACAATTTTTTTTTAAGCTTAGGGAAATTTATATATTGAACAACCCACATACAATTGACGGGGTGATCGCAACAGTGGTCTAACCCACATTTTTTTAAAAAAATGGCGAAAAATCAAGTTAAAGTTAAACACACGTTCTTTTTGTACTATATACCAAAAGCAAGCACAAGTGGTTGAATGTGTCGTACATTGTACATATATATATTGTACAAAAAAACTACATGTGTTTAAGTTTAACTTGATTTTTCTCCATTTTTAAAAATGTGGGTTAAACCACTGTTGCGCTATACCTAAAGACAAGGAAATCAAATTCAGAAGGGGGGAAATTCCCAGGCTTCCCTGGCTACAAATAAATCCCTGCAGACGACATAAAATCATGATTATCATCGTAATGTATTGATTTTTAGTAGTTTTTTTTTTTTTAATTTGAACAACTATTAATTTAGAATTTTTTTTTTTCTAACTTGTTCTTAATTGTCAAGAAACTTCAAGGAGGTTGAATAAATGCTACCTGTCAGAGATAGAACATTTACTAAACTTTAATGAATGTGGTTTATGACTAAGGCTGTATTTTGAACCACAGGAGACCACTTGTTACCACCATTATTCTACCAGACATTTTTTCTAAAACGAATGTTTAGAATAATCCATAAATTTACTTACTGGATACTATCTTTATTATTGTGTACTATAGATCGTTCGATGAGCTTAACATGTTTACTAGACGATTTAGTGTGGTTTATACAAAAAGCGAAATAAGATTGTCAGAGAGCACGATGCCTGATATTTGAACCTTCTATTTACATTGCATATATTTATTTTTAGTCTGGGCCCGAGATAAATTCTGGCTATGAAACATAAATTTGAGCTCATTTGTACTGGCTGATAAAAGGAGAAAATTGAATTTTCAATACTGATTTTAGTCACTTTAATACTAGTCAAAAATTAAAAACTTTTCAAAGACATAAATTATTTTTATGCTTTATTAAAATCTATAACAATGAATATATAATAAGAATGAAACAAAAATTATTGTAAACAATACAAAGCACGTTGCTTAGTTTGTATTTGTGGAAAAGCTTTCTTGATCATTTGTCTTTATTACAATATGTCAGAAACATTTAATGAACATGATGAAGAAATAATCTGGATTCTAGTGTGCAACATACTCTTTACCAAAACTTTGCATTACCTCCGCCAACCGCTAGAATGACATACTAGACTATATGTGCTTAACGAAAGGAAGTAAATCATCTTGGAACAAACCTGAGGATATGTTAAATGATACAATTTCGTCCAGGAATGTTAACAGTAAGAGACCAGAGTTTGGCTTTTCATTTTTCTATAAACTACGCAGTGTGGGACTTGAAATCGGGACTGTTTTTTTTTTTTTTTTTCCAGTAGGTGACGCCACTGTGCATGCTTTCTGGGATGGGAACAAGTGAGGAATATCTCACTAACAGTCGACGCCAACTCGTTCACATTGAGCGACAATGCCGCGTGCAGAGTTGCTGAGTGTGGACACAAGTCTTGGTTTCAAGATAAAATAAAAAGCCAACATTAATTTTGTGCGCGTCCAGGCGAAACTGCTACGGAAACCTTTCACATGTTATTAGGTGTACAACTTTGCTTCCGTCATTTTCCAATAGGTGGCTCTAGCGATATGTGGTGGTAGAAATAAACAGGTGTAGACGTCATACAAGAAGCTTGGGCATTTGTCAACATAAATAACATCATTGAAACAACAGTCGATCTGCGTCCGCATCGTACAGTTATTCTCGACTGAAAATGTCAGTTTGCGAGTCAAATTCTCCTCATTTGCGGGAGGTTTTAATTTTCTGCTTCAATATGAAGAAATCTGCGGTTCGCTAAAAAATATCAAATGTCCTTCTCGATGTTTATTTATTTATGTGATCCTAATGTTAAATATCCTGAACACCGTGGTTCATGAAAGTTTTTGTTTTCAGCAGTGTTCTGTCAATACTGATAGAATATCTATAAGTATGATTAAAAGACTATTTTGAGAGGCTGGATTTGTATTTATTTGTTGATTGGATAATGTAAAAAGCATTAGTGTTCTTATAAGAAAATTTTACAATATTGCGGAAGCTGTAAATTCACTTTGAGGAATAATAGAATAAAATATGTCCATCTGTAGTGTACTTGATAGGAGGCAGACGGTTCTCACATCAGACGTTCCTCTTCCACTGTCTCCATAACACATCGGGAACAAAAGAATCGTTCGAGCCGTTCTAACTGATAGAATGGCAACCACCAGTACAATCAGAGTCAATGTGGTCACCTATGCGAATACACAAACACTAAAAAAACGAGTTTTCATATCAAGTTTACATCTTCGCGTTCTTCTTCTAAGTGAGAACGTCTTTGTTGCTATCGAAAATGACATCAATAGAGAGGCGAATAGAAGATGGTAGGGTACGCGTTCGCAGAAAATTCAGTGTCTGTTCACATTTACCAAAATTTGGCATTCTAGTATGGGGCCAACGAGCTACACATTTCGCTCGCCTCTGGTCCTCCTATAAAGGAGTATAGTTAATGCGAAGTAAATTCAAGATGATGTCAATCATGCTCCCCGACCTCACCTGGACATTTTGCGGGATTCCATCTTTCGGGAAGTAACCCACGTCTCCATACCGCCAGAGAAACCAGCCTACTCTGCTAGACATACAGCATTTGCCTTGGCCTGCTGGATCTCTAGACCTAAGCACTATTGGGCACGTGTGCGAGGGTATCTGATTACCAACCGGACTACAGTGAAGACCACCGCCCTGCTACGCTAAGATCAACATCGAATATGGAATACCACACTTCATATACATATTCAGCAACTGAAGGATAGATGGTTTCCTTGGGTGTTTACAGCGCTGCTAAGGTGAGTATGTATGTTTATTTGAACATCCTGATAACACGTTCGAGATTTTCCATTGTCACCACGTTGGGATCACCTACCTATCACCCTTTTGTGTATCAAGTTTTAGTTAGATCTATGAATTCCTACAACGTGTTCTCAAATCCCTTTCCACCAGTATTATTAGGGAACCTACCAGAAATATGTCATGCTTGACCCAACCGTTGCAAGAATACAACATATTCAAAATTAAATATAAGAGTGAGATACATACCTGATAATCTCCTTACAACTGTTACTTTTTCCCATTCATCTGAACCATCACAACAATCACAGATACCATCGTTTACCCAGCCTGATGGAACGAAAGCTGAAAGATAAAAATATACATATATCAATAATACGTACTAGAAATATTAACATATGAATAGTAACCAGTTCGTACACTTGCTAAGCCGAAGACTTTCAGGCACTAAACTAAAGTCAGTAGTGGTATACCCGATGAAAGGGTATGACGAACCAGACGGCTTTTAGTCTTTGAAGTCTTCCAGTTTAACGTCCCACGCTTATGTCCAGTAAGCTAAGGGAAAAAGATAACTAAGGCAAGTGATGAAATAATTGGTGGAATGAGAAAGTGGGAGGAAACGGTAGTACCCCGAGAAAACCCACAAGCACAATGTTGTCCACCACAAACTCACATGGCTGGGGATCGAACTAGGGACCCCACACACCAGAGAAGTGTTCTACCACTGAGCCCTGTGGCCCCTTCTACCTTAGATGGCTTTTAGACTAAGTATGATTGGGTAGAATCTTTTGTTGCTTCTGTCTATCCACACCGAAGTCCGATACGTCTTAATTCAAGTAGCCCCAAAAAAACTAACAGTGAAATTTGATATCCAAGGTGTATATTAGTGCATTATTATTTATGACATTACTTCCGATTTGCTTCATATAGTGCTGAAGAGAACTGTTCGAAACTGTCTGGAAGAACCGTTTCCGCTTTTGGTTGAAAAGAATGTGGAGTTTGTATAGCCACCTTTTGTTAAATGACATACTTACTAATATAGACCATAACACAATAAAATCTGATGGATTGGAATGCAATTATAACGTACTGTATGTAGACCACTATTTTTTTCACAACTTGCTGTATTTTCACTCAACTTTCTTTGTCCACCTTCGTAAGCAAAAGTAACTTGGGACGAGCGTAGCATGTGATATCTGGATAAAAAGTGGGCTACTGCACTCAAATGTATTTTCGTAATAATCCAAACTTTCAACATATGAGTATCAGTCTCCTAAATTTTCGTAAATAACTGTAAAGATGATCCTAAATCTTCCAAATAAGTACAGGCAACGATCACTAAAGTTCATAATTGACTTTTTGAGAACATGCTCGCCCTAATTGATATATCACATGACTAACTTTCCATTTCAAACAATATCACAGATTTCAAAATGGCGGCGGAGGTTCATGATCTACTATGCCCATTCTTCTTTTGTCAATATGTGAAACTACTACTGTTTGTATTGTCTATCTTTCACTATTTTCACGACTCAACACTTTATTTGATGTATTTCTATAACATAGCATAGGCCTTCACCACCAACTTTGACCTTCCCTCTCCGTTTCTTATGGCGCTCAGCCGCTATAACTTTGCACATGCACAGATTTTCACATCCTCTATAAGACACACTATGTCTCATCCCGCAACTCGATTCATCCATTTGAACCCTTTACTTGTAAGTATCGCATTTCGACCCAAGAGCATGAACGAAACGTTCTTTAAGGGCTGTACCTATATCAACCTTCCGGTAGGGTGTTGGATCCACCCCTCTGGGCACATCAACTACCCACTCTTTCATACATGTTGGGATACCACGTAGTCTTATCTCCGGAACCAAGTGTGCGGTTTAGTTGCTCATTTCGGAGGACAGCCGGAGCCTCACCTCCTCCGGTACGCTGTTATCCTGATACGCACTGACAACTAGTGGACGTTGTCAGCTCTTGGAACAGGATATACGGGAGTTGTGCAGGAACAGGATATATGGGACATAGGGGCAGCCCGCGACACCTATCTTCCGCTGAGGGTATACCAGACCACAAGGCTTGTGACCTGGCCAACGCAGGGGGCCTTCCCCCTTTCCCAGCACGGGCTTGGGATCGGCCATGTCACTTCCAGTTTGAATATGAATTCGTATAGTTCGGAAGTCTACCTCAGTTTCACAATGTGAAACGGAACCTACTGTACAATATGCCACGCTAAATTACGATTTAAAACTTACCTCTTGAACGTGAGTCATGACTATCACAGTAGAATATTCCATTGACACAAGCACTTGTACTAGGTTCGTCGGTGCCATCTGTACAATCACAGTAATCGTCATTTACTTTAGAAAATTCAATCTCTTGTCTCGTTGTAAGGCAACGAAAATTGCCTTTTGCGTTCGGCGTATATTTCTTGCGATCACTTTTTCTCACACCATGCAACACGTCAGACTGTACACTTTTATGCAAGTCATGTAAATCTGCATTTGGTTTAAGTGTAAAAAACTGTTTTTTGTCGTGAACATGTTTCGCGTTCTTAGGAACACTTCTATCTGCACGTTTCGAGTGATACAATACATCTTCATCAGACAACTGTTTCACTGAAAACATCTGATAAAAAACGAACACTACACCAATTGCACACAGCAGTGACACCATCAGCCGGATTTTTCTTTGATGAATATACTTCCATCGGATGCGCGATCCAAACCACCGCATCCTGTATTCTATTCATACAAAACCTATAAAAAATATATATAACTTGATAATTGTCATGGAAATATTTATTTGCAATTAAAAAAATATTCACTTTATTCTCTTATTATTAATATTTTTACTTATTGTTGAAATTAAGTTGTTGTAATAGACATGTTGTAAAATTAAACCCATTTGTCTTTTAATGTACCCTGTTATTTTCATTTTGATGTATATTTTACTGGGATCAATAAAGAATTAATAAAATCATTTACTTCACTGTACTTTTGGTGTTTTATTTAGTAGTCGATCATTTTTATGTCATACTGATATCCTCCTTCAAATCTGGACCTTGAATTACTTGTTGCTGACATCTTACATTTTTCATCTTGTCTTCCAACTGGAATACTATTTTTTAATACTCCACAAATATAAATAGTATTCAAACGCTAGCAGAGTAGTGTATGTTGTGAGGATACACGTGTTTCAGCACTACGTGCTAGATGTAAACACTCTTCAGACGACAACCACGAAGAAGACGTTATTTACCATCGCAAACGATCGGCACCGAAGACTCAAGCAATCATCAACAATTCCGCATACAAGGAGATAGGACACTGCAAAAGACATCAATCTCGCCTGATTGATCAAACCACAAACTCTCTAAGATGCCTGGTCATTGATGTTGTAGGGTTGGATAATATAGGCACGTTTTGCGGTGCCAAATAATTTTGTAGCATAGAAGAGGATGAAAGTTTGTTGTCAGTAAATATGGTGATCTGTATATAGAGATACCCCGCATGGGTAGTTAAAGGAAAAAATATATAATGGACGTAGTTCAAGTGTAGATAATTGTCGAAAGGACAAATGGTGTGAAAGAATATTGTGAAGACATGATTGACGAAATATATTAAAGGATAAATGTATTATGCAGAATTAATCAGTGGTGTGTACGAGAAGCTATTCTGTTATTAAATATACAGTTTAGTAATTAACATTCCCATTCTGAATTAACATCATCTTGCAAAATGGTTCACCAATCCACAGGAGAAACAACGTGCGCCCTTTGCTCGGCATAGGTTAGCTGCATGTCTAATTCCACAAGCTTTACATTTCCTAAATCGCCAGTAACGATTGTATTCTCGTTGTGCAGACTGAAAATATGATGAATTATCAATTTTCATGATTGATTTCCTGTCTTTGTGATTTACAGAGGGCTCACTTTGTTTGACCATCTCCAGTGCGTGACTCAAAGTTAGATTTGGTACTTCTAGCATTCTATTCCGAACACATTCATTCCTAACACCACAAATTAGCTGATCTCGAATAATCTCTTCTGTCAGTGAATCAAATTCGCACCTGTTTGCCTGCATCTTCAATTGCATTACATACTGGTATAATGATTGCCAAGACTGTTGCTTCATATTATAAAAGTGATACCTTTCCTCGACCACGTTTAACATAGGTCTGAACTGATCCAGGAAAAGTTGTCTGATTTCACAAAACTCCATTTCGAATAAGTTATTGGGAGTAGCCAATTTCTTTAATGCTTCAAAATGCTGACGACCCATAACAGACAGAAAAATACAGGAAAATTGTGACTGTTTGATTCCGTTACTCTGACAATAGTTCATAAATCTTTGCAGATACGTCTCTGCGTGCTCCTCTTCTTTATTAAAAGCCTCTATATAACTCACCGTCATCTCTGCATCTACCCTCCTGGGTTCCAGAATCCTCGTCGCCATGTTGTTAATTCAGAATGGGAATGTTAATTACTAAACTGTATATTTAATAACAGAATAGCTTCTCGTACACACCACTGATTAATTCTGCATAATACATTTATCCTTTAATATATTTCGTCAATCATGTCTTCACAATATTCTTTCACACCATTTGTCCTTTCGACAATTATCTACACTTGAACTACGTCCATTATATATTTTTTCCTTTAACTACCCATGCGGGGTATCTCTATATACAGATCACCATATTTACTGACAACAAACTTTCATCCTCTTCTATGCTACAAAATTATTTGGCACCGCAAAACGTGCCTATATTATCCAACCCTACAATTGAGAGCACCTTAACCCCCTCCCCCCCCAACCCTCTATAAGACGCTCGGTCATTGAGAAAAATGAAATATTTTGAGTTTTATGTCCCACGCTCATTGAGAGGAACCCATCCAAAAGCCCTAAGACGCATGGTCATTGGACTCCTTAATTTCTCCAACAAACCTCCAAATAATTAGAGAAACTTATACTTATTGTATACAAGAGGAAAACTATAATAAAAGGTGATGGAAAGTCCAAACTACCTTGTACCATGTTTTAGCTCTAACCTAAAAGACAAAAATCTTTATATGGTCGAGGTGTCGGGTAACGATTCGAGTACCTCTCGCAATCCAATTGAAAGAAGAGGACACAAGACCAATAATGTAAGCTGTCACGAATTCGATGTGCACATCTGACAAATGTAAGTATGACATCAAAATGATAGACGATTAAATGAAACACCAGTACGCTGATATACGCGATTAAATATACTCCAATATGCTAAGATGTAAATTAATTCTTTACTAATTTACATAATAGCATATTATACATAAAATGAAAACATTAGGTTATTACTGGGATTATTTCAGCAACCAATCTGCTTCTCATCACCGGCCAGGCAGTTAATGAAAAACGCTGGCTTTCAAAGAATTTTACATGTTATTTATTTTACTTCTTTTCGAAGAAAATGATAGTGCAACACCCTATTGGTGATTACGTAAACACACTAGCTTAAAACTAGTAAATGATAGTTACATACATATAAAACAATATAGAATGCAACTATGCACACAAACTTTTCACAATTTGAAGAGATTAATTTTGTCAAATCTTCATTTTAGTTCAATTTTGTTGTTTTCTACTACATAAAGGACGAGGACAACCGTGACAAGAACTGGGATCAAATTATTATGTTAATTCCAATACCAACTAAAATTTTCAGACGATTTCAGAGGCTCCACGCAAAAACATTTTATCTATAGATTTGGAATTTGGTAACAATAAAAACTTGGCAAGATTTTATTCTTTCACAATTAGAAGATGGCCAGCTCTTAATAGTGAAGTGATTTTGTCAATAGCTGTGTGTGTGTGTGTGTGTGTGTATGTGTGTGTACTTGTAAATATTTTATTTTTACTATACAATTACTGTTATTATTATATAAGGAAAATGAAAATAAGGAAACTATCAGAAGAGAAAGTAGTGACTTTGGGTTTCAAAACGTTGTAAGAGGACTAAAATTAACTTATTGCGATTTCCAAAACAGACGTTTTAAAATTGACCATACAGAGCAGAAAAAGAGCTGCTGAAACTTACCAAAATTAGGCTTTACTGGCACTTAATTAAAGGGCGAATTTTTCCTTTTTTTTAAGAAAATATTTGCTAGACATTATCAGTATTGTGGAGGAACCGACTGGTATTGGTTATCGAATCACTGGCCCAGTAGGACATCGCCCCAGACAACGAAAGAGGAGATTTAAACATCTCATCAACGATTATCCGAAATTTAGCGGACAGTTAAGTCCAGGGACAGCTAAACATTTCTGAGGAATTTGAGAGACTAGTTTGTCTTTTCCATTTATCGGAGGAGGATAAAATGCTTCTAATACCGAAATGTCTGTCGAAATCTGTGGAGGCTTGGTATATGAATATAGCAAGTGATGTCACGTGTTTACGAAGATTTCGTGAAACATTTGCGAAAGCAATACTTATCAGAAAATTTAGATTGGACTCGGAAGCGCAAATTGATGATGAAATTCAACAAATATACGCACTTATCTTTATTAGATTGGTCGTGGGATATAGTTGAACTGTATTACAAGATAACCGATAAGTTAGAGGAAAAACAATTCTTAAAATATCTTGTGAAATTTCCTACCCAAAAATGAAGCAAACATATAGCAGTTTCGATCAGTAGGTATAGCTGAAGAACTTCTATTGTGTCTTACCGTCATGCACTCCATCGAATCGAATGCTAAATGGGACAATTCAAGTAGTAACAACCAGAATTAGACCTTTATGTTTGTCTGGCTAAAGTGAATTTTAACCCTCAAACTAAGACGGATAGTAGTACGGAGTGTTGGTCTGCTAATCGAAGGAACGATTACAATGATATAAATTCGTTTGGTATAACTTTCTTATCGCCTAAAGATTTGGTGGTGAAAGTTTGCTAAGAAATCAATAAGAACATAGTGATCAGGAACGTCAAACAACTGAATCACGCGTCTCTAATATAATGAAGTTTTACGTCCCACACTTATGTTCGCTAGGCTAAAGGAGACGGTGAGGATGGGGAATGAAGAAAGTGGGAGAAGCTCGAGAAAACCCACGAACACGGTGTTTGTCCACTACAAAGCTCACTTGGCGCGAGCTGGGATCGAACCATGGACCCCATGCACCAGAGGTGAACGCTCTACCACTGAGCCACCGCGCGCCTCCAATAAGAATAACCAACGAGGTAAAGAGATCGGCAGAAGTTCAGACATGCAATCTTTTCGGGAAACATTCACCGCAACCCAAACTAAAGGGAGGAAAGTTGCGACGAAGATGATAACCCTTTCAGTGATTCTTGAAAAACAGTTTGTATTTAATCAAGACCCAACGATAATTGATGTAGAAGTTAAGAGAAAGAAACAAGAGACTGACCCTTATTGCAAGAAATTACTTACTATTTTAAATTCAGGACAGAGAAATAAAAATCTAGAATGAGTCTAAGGTTTGTTGTTGTTCATCCATGATCAATCAACTCGTCATCGGCTCTTGGTAATACATTAAGTTATATCTTGTATAATTATCCACTCTTTTATTTCCCTGGACAAAAGAGAGATTTTGTAAATTATGTTAAAGACTGTATTTACTGTGCCAAAACAAACTCTAAAACCAAGTCACTTGTCGGGGAACCGATACACATCACTGCTGATATGCCACATGATAGCTATATATCAATTTAGTGGGGAACTTACCTTTGAGTAATAGATACACATACATATTGTCTATCATTCATGTGTTCTCGAGGTATGTCTGTTTTTACCTTTTGAACTGTTCATATTAAGAAGTAATGTTTAACATCTGGGAAATAGTAACAAAGGAATGGTGTGCAATCACATATAATTCATATCAATTCATTACTAGTGTACTTGTTTGATTTTAAAATAATGTAAAGAGTACATTGCGGTTCTTTGTAACTGTAATATCTAATTTCAGTGGGTTAAAATACTTATTTCTATGATTTTAACTATGATAATAATAGACTAATTTTTGCATAGAAAATTTAATTGAAATAAACACAAATTTTAAACACAACTTTTCCATTATGCAAGTTATAGGATTTTGTACTACTATACTGAGATTTTTCATTCCAATTAATAATAATCTCCAGTATAGTAAATGAAATTAATTTGTGACTAATGTGCGTAGTTATGTCTATGCATTGCTAAAAACGTTACTACACGTCCGTCACCGTAGTTAGCCAGTACTGAGAATATTGAAGATCGTATGTTGGCGGTATTTATTTCTAAAATGTGTACATATCTCGTAAAGGATATCATTTTTTTGTATATGTGAAGTGTTCAAGTGAAGAAAATTCTCTTTTTTATTCTATTGTACTTGAAAGCTATTTGTATGTTCTGTATGTTACAAGTAATGGCCAATTTGCAGTATGAATCTCATATATATATATACATACAGGGTGCGTCACGTAAAACCGGCCCGTCGTAATATTCTGGTATATTGTTTTTGGCAACACTTAAATAATCTACCTTTCTACCAAGAGATGGCGTGTCGCGGTCGGGTCGACTTACGTGACCTGCAGCAGTCACGTGCAGCCGCAGCCAGTGAAACTTGTCGAAACCAGTTGAGAAAAAGGCCTCGTTGTGTTAAGCCGGGTGAGTGTCAGTGTATGATAATGCCATATTCGATACCCGAGCGTGTTGCCATTGTTGAAGGGTTCATTCTCACTGGATCTTTTGTGAAAACAAAGAATTTGTTTCGGGAGAAATTTCCAGGACGTTCTGTGCCAGCAAAAAGCACCATTCAGGAATTGATTGAAAAATGGCGGCGTACAGGATCGGTTCAAAATGCTCCCAGGAACAGACGACCATCTTTCTGCACACCTGAATTAAAGATGCAGGTGGAGGAGATAATGACAAGAAGTTCTCGAAAGTCAACCAGGAGATTGAGTCAACAGGTTCATGCGAGTGAGAGAAGTTGCAGACGTGTTTTAAGGGGACTGAAGTTAAAACCGTACCGAATAAGTGTTGTGGAAGAACTGAAGGAGCCTGACCTGCAGAAGAGGGTGCATTTCTGTTCATGGCTGTTGAGCAATGTTGCCAGTGGTTTCTTGGATCCACTAATGCTCATCATGAGTGACGAGGCGTGGTTCCACCTGTCTGGGTACGTAAATTCCCAAAACAACCGGTATTGGTCGACAGAAAATCCACACGCAATCCACCAGGTACCCTTGCATGATGAGAAGATTGGTGTTTGGTGTGCCATTTCCGCCACACGCGTTATTGGGCCCATATTCTTTGAGACGACAGTGAACAGTGACGTGTATGTGGGAATCCTGGAGGAGTTTTATACACACTTGACCGAAGAGGAGCGTCAGTTATGTTACTTTCAGCAGGACGGTGCAACATGCCACACATCAGCTGCATCATTGTCCCTTGTGCATGAGATGTTTACACCAGAGAGGACAATCAGCAAAGGCTTGTGGCCTCCTCGGTAACCAGACTTGTCCACGTGTGACTTTTACTTATGGGGACTGTTAAAGGAAGAGTATACGAAACAAATCCACACACAATTGAAGAACTCAAGACCAGGATCCAGGATGTCACCAATAGCATTACAACACAAGAACTGACAAGGGTATATATGAATCTCCTCAATCGTGCTCACATGTGTGTTGAAGTGGGCGGAGGACACTTTCAGCACCTGCTGTGAAGGTGAGTAGTCATATTCAATACATTACATTTCATTTATGTGTTGTAGTTAATCATATTCAATACATTACATTTCATTTTATGTGTTCACTTTACGGGCCGGTTTTACGTGCCGCACCCTGTATATATATATATATATCTATCTATCTATCTATATATATATATATATATATATATATATAGCGAGATCTTGCTGACTTTCACGAATTTGTGATTATAATTTTCAATGTATTTATATCTATATGAAGAACAAAAATTCTACTAAATAAATGTATTCTACTCTGTCTAATGTCTGGTACTGCTAATGTCTACAATTATGAAATCCTCCGTCATGGGTTCTTCTTTAGTAAAATGAAACAAATTTAAATTTGATACTTTTGAACTGATACGCTACATTTGAAAGTTCAGAAATTCGCTCTACAGAATGCATTACCTAGTCTGTGAAATAGATGAATAAATGTGAAAATGTTGAGCCTTGCCCATGTAGTAAGGGCTAAGGTTGAGCCATGAAATGATATTCCTATAGAGAAGCATAATTGATCGTCATCAGAATATAATGTCAACTCATTCCACTGTTTCCATGATATCTTATGTCTACATCTAAGATCAAACTGTGAAATAAAACACATTCTCCTTTTAAAGAATGAGTTATTTGTTGTTAACTATATGCTATACATTATCAGTATTACATGGTTGGGTTGTTCTCCAAGATTCCGTATTTGCAGTTGCAAATACCGGTATACAAGAAAATCCAAACATCCATTGTGAAACACAGAACTAATACGAACTCTTCTGTTTGACTTTTTCTTTTGATACCCATAATATGTCTTCAAGAATAAGAAACGGGTCTAAATTAACCCACCAAAAAATCCTGGACACCGAGCTGACGACAACCGATCTTCCGTTCGCGGGGAGATTGTTTCAACCAAGTGAGTAATTACCACTACGTCTTTTTCCCCCTTTAGTAATAACCCTAACGACTGACACAGTATATATTTCTTAAGATGAACCATGGGTAACGATGCTATCGTCTCTACCCTCTCAAGGATCAATCCCGTGTTATCTCAGGTTCGAAATTCCAGGCCCATACTGTTATCCCGAGCTATCTCGGGCATTCAAATATTTTCTCTTTCTTCCTTACCTATCATGAAACAAGCCCTTCTTTGATTATTAGGTACACAATCTTCTCACTAGAGGCGCCTAGAGCATCGTACATCAGTGTTAAGAGGCTTCATGCCGGCGAAATTAAAACACCGCTAATTTTACAGTAATTATGTGATATCTTCAAATAGATACGAGATAATCAAAATTTGGAACAGGAGCTATCTAGACAATATTATTATACGTAAGATACCTTTATTACGACTCACTTTTCCGCTTTTGATTTCCATTTAGAAAATCGACGTTTATTTTCGCTTTTACAAATGGCTTCAAACGGAAAGCTACTAGGTGACTCATGATAACGGTACCTCACGCAAAATAATATTGTCTAGGGCGCTCTTGTTCCACATTTGAATTATCTTTTATCTATTTGAAGATATCACATAGTTACTGTAAAATTAGCGGTATTTTAATTTTGCAGGGATGAGGCCTCTTAACTGCGATGTGCTTATTAAGAGGTGTCCTTTTGGCTGTTTTGCAACAATAGGGACTCTATGAATTGTAAACATTGAACTACATTGTCTGTTCTACGTGCGTTGAAAGAAAATTACTTTTTTTTTTTTTATCATCTTACGAGAAAAACGTAAGTCGAAAGTGACTCAGTATGGCAATTGATAGTGAACTTTGGAAGAATCAAGCAGTGCTAGTTCGAATTCTGATGAGGAAATTTCGTATTCTGAATCTAATAGTGTGAATTTCCAAGCAGCTTGCATATGAGTTCAATCACAAACGTCTGGCACTTTGATCCTGCCCCGCCCAATTTTGGTTTGACTTATCTGCCAAAGATAAATTTTGCTATGAACCCAGCAGGTGTAGATTTTTTTTAAATTATTCTTTGAGAAATGATCTTGTACTGACGATAACAGAGGAAACAAACCGCTCTACAAATCAGTGTTTTCGAACACAAGACATGGAACTGGTGAGGCAAACAAATGGATACAAGTGACTTAAGACTCAGGAAAAGTAGTATTGGCCTCAAGATCTCATGTTACGAACACCTTTCTTTTCATAAAGGTGGAAGGTAATGGAAGGTTTGTATAGTTGAAGAAATATTTACGTTTTGTAAATAACACTAGAGATATTGATGATAAAAATTAATGTTTCATTGCACTACATTATTCCCTAATGTTTGCAATTATTCAGCATAATTTTACTGATCATTTTTATCCCATACCGGTACGCAATATGTTATGCGATGCTCAAGATAACTCGGCGTAGGAAAATAACAATTTTTAACTTTTTCTCTACATACAGGGAAAGAATTACAGTGTGAAAAGAATTGGCCTTTAAGGAGCTAGAGCAATTCTACGGAGAAACTTTTTACTAGCAACAGCATCAATGTCTAAAAAATACTTCCCAGTGAACGAGAAAAAGTAGAATTTATTCCACAGATGTGGGCCAGGATATCTCACTTAATAAATTGTCCCTAAAACTCTACCCCCCCCCCCCCCACCTTTTGTACTCTTACATAGCTAGTTACGTTATATTACGTCCTGGGTACCCTCAGTGCAGATTAACTTTACTTCATTTATGGATATAAATCCAGTGAACGAATAAATGCCTTGAAAATTACAGTGCAAAAAACACCAACCAACATGTGCTAGGTTGCCACTAAAAAGCTCGAATAGCATCCAACTGAGTTAGTACACGAGCGTAGCCCGTAGACCTGCATGGTAGGGAACTGGTGTGTGAAGGACAGTGGTTGTGAGCGTAAACAAGGATGTTCCAAGAGTACTGTTGAATTTAAACGCTCCACGGTGAACAAGAGAACGATGTTATATGCGAAACTGTTACACTACTCTTTTTCTCCTGTAAACTTTTAATTCTTACTCCTTCTGGCTCACATCTGTGGATTTAAACGTAGGAAAAGCAACCACCTTAACTTTTTCAATAACACACAGCATAAAAAGTCATTTTAAAACGGAATTATTACAAATAAATAGAGCAGGCAACTCATAATCCCGTACTAACAAGTAGACTATATGGAATTGTAGGGTGTAAGGTAACAAAGAATTTCTTAGATATAGCCAGGTAATATGCATTAAAAGATAGGAAGTGTGAAGTACGAACATAGCAGGTAATTTAGAAAATCTGAAGACGCAACGTGAAATCAACGATTATTTGGAGAGAAATTTTCGACATCTGAGCTTGGCATATAATGCCAGATCAAAAAGTATGGAAGAGTTTTTGCACGTTGTTGTCATATAATGTGACAGTATAATTTAAAAATGTATTAGAAAATGAAATGAAATCTTGAGTTTTACGTCCCACGCTCATGCCGGTTAGGCTAAAGGAGACGGTGAAGGTGAGAACTGAATGAAATGGTGGAAATAAGAAAGTGGGAAGAAACGTCGGCATTATTAAATATTATTGTAAACCATAGATTGTTTCTTTTTTTTTCCGTGCTAAAATGTGTATTCCCATTTTTTTCTGTATTTCAACTTCAATTGTGCCAATCAGCAGTTATGAATTTGAGGAATTTGATTTACTTCGAATATCTGATGAAGCTCTCAATACTATCCTTTACTGGTGTGGGTTAAGTATCACAGAGGAAGTGCAGAGATATTGAGTTTAATCAAAAATAGCCCAAGGATATAGTATACGAGAGTGCCTCATCATTTAGCGAGGACTCACGAAGTGCAGTCTTTTAAGGATTATTCATTGAGGATATAGGAACTTGAAAATGAGGTAAAAATGCGACTTTCATTTAATTACTGAGTAATATAAAATAAAATGTACGTCGGTTTGCGTTGCGTTTCGTTGTGTTTTATGGTATGCGAAGAATAATAATGTGCCCTTGTACGTAGTGTATGAGTATATGTGGGGGATTTAAAACACGTATCGCATGTCACGTGCACGTGGATGCTTCTTACTACTTCTAAATGTAATAAAATCATTTTTATACGTAGTGCAAGAGTAGGAAGTATCCACGCGCACAGATCATGAGGCACTGTTGTATACTATTACCATAGCCCAACTTGAGTTGAGTTGATTTTGAGTTTAACGTGCCGTTCAGCAGCGAGGCTATATGAGACGTGGACCTACTGATTAACGTGGAATCCGAACCATATGAGCTCCCGCCGGGAATCGAACCCGGGTCTCCCACGCCAAAGGCGCGTACGCGAACCGCTTAGCCACGGAGAAGCTCAATAGCCCAACTTAACCTACCCTCCTGATGGACCCATTCTACGACACAAAGACCAATATAAGCACTTGCTGGTATTTCCAGAAATACGGTATGAAATCAAACCTAAGTCCTAACATCTTGGACCTACTCTGTGGCACAAAGAACATCGTATCTCAGTGCTTTAATATCTACACTGCCAAAGTTACGATTTCCTTTCTATTTTGCTACCAAAATTACCCTGCTCACTATTTTTCAACGTAGCTGATTTGGATATAAGCTTATTCAATTCGGTTTGTGTTGAAAATACAGTTTGATTTTCCTCTACGTATTATTTCCAAAACTAAGTAAAAATAAATATCAAGAATCCATCCCTTGTACTTAAATAATTATGGGAAGCAGCATTCTTAAAATGTAAATGACTACCGGCATCTTACTGATATATAAATTTATTCTCTATGTTACTATTATATAGACGTGTAACATCGTTTTCTACGATGTCAATTCTTCAAGAAATATAATTTTCGTTAACATACCACAAATTACTTCACTTACTTCTCCACTTGCACTATTATAAACAGAATCGAGATTTGCCAAAATTGTTAGACAAAAAAATGAATCGAATCAAAGGAATCATTTAACAAACTTTGAACTTGGAGCGTTGTGGTTGTCATCTTGTTAATAGGTCGTACTATGCTTACTTTAGGACCCTTTTAGGAGCATCTTCCTTAACTGATGTCCACGGGCGCAGAATGATGCTAATTGGAAGCCGTTTTGCAAACATTGTGGAAGGTAGTGCTTACGTTCAGCTCCACAACTTGCGAAAACTAAGACGGAATAATGCCTCTGGAGCCCTAAAGAGATCATTCCGTACCAGTCTTCCAAAAATTCAGCAAACAGCTACGCAATTTAGATCATAATTATATAATTGTTGTGACAGAAAACAATCGGGAATGTTGCATTGCGTAGACGCAAATAATTACGAAATGTACCCGTTATTACGTATCTGCTTTTGCATAAGTTGCATACTCGAATGCAACGGGAACAAGCAAAATGCCACTGTACGGTAGATTATCGCAGATTAGAATGCTAATTTTGCGGTATGTTGATTTAAGCCTTGTGGAATGAGATCCTTGTAAAAAAAAAAAAAAAAAAAAAAAAAACCTTCTTGAGGCACAGTTTTGTCTGTGAATATATGTTACTTCAGAGGTGGGTTTTGAGGGAATTCAACTGGTAAAAATTAGATTTATCCGTTAAAACTAAAGGAATCAAGGTTATCTGTTGTGTTAATTCTTGTAACAAACAATCAGTACATTAAGAAAGTTTTCTTGGTTTAGTTTTGAGCTACTCCGTGGCTAAGCTGTTAGCGTATGCGCATTTGGCGTGACAGACCTGGGATCAGATTCCACGTTATTCACTGGTCTCACATCTCATTTCGCCTCGCTGCTGAACGGGACGTTAAACTCCAAATCAACTCAACTCTTGGTTTAGTTTTAAGCGAAAAAAAGAAACTTTGAGCCTTATACAGAGTTGTTCTGAAGCATGATTAGTGCCATACTAAAGAATTTGACATGTTTCCTGCAGTAGTCTGACTTTCGTATGATTCTAATCATACTTCAAAACGACTCTAAATAAGGTTCTTTCAACTTTTACTTCTCTGACTTTCCTTACTAGCCACCTCGGTGTTAATAATGAGGCACATATCGTGACGATTTATACCAACGGGATCGAAATTCTTCGTTTCAATTTGCGAAAGCAGGCAAAGTAGTTATAATTCATTCTTAAGTTACGTTACAATCCAAAATTTTTGTGAACTCTGGTACGGAATAAACCTCAATGTCTACGATTCAGAGATATAACCGATTTTAATATTATCCTACGATATTTACGTATTAATCTGAAATGTGATTCTACAGTGAGCGCATGTTTGTGCGCGTTATAATTCACAAATTCTGTAACAGGAACTGGAACAGATACGAACTATTGCTCGAATGGTTCGAACACGTACAAGCCGGAAGCGGATGTGTCAATTCTCCATCTTGCATCTCGCTGTCTTTTTCGCTGCTAACGATAGTGTACGAGAATTGTGTTATTTCTGTATTTAGGCCAATTTAGGACGAGTTGCTTGTGAAGTAAATGGGAGCGGTTTATGTGTGATTATTGTAGTGAGTGTACTGTTAGGTGATTATTGATTAATTGGGCTTGTATTGTGACGTGTGACTGTTAGATGTGGATGAAAGACTCCTAATTTACCACGATATGGATTCCAAACAGAGGTGAGGAAAGGAATAGGCCAGACAGACAGTAGGATTTGTTGTGTAAAGAAGAGTAACACAATTTAATCCCAGTATTAATGTGGATAGTAACATGAGCTATGTTATTAGGAAGCTGTTATGCAACGGTTAATCGAGAATCAGCAATTCAGTAATCAACAAAGCTGATAATTACACTGAGGCAAATTTTTCACATCGTTTCACATTGTTTACATTAGTTGAAAGGTGTCGGAATTAAAAATATTAATTCGTGAAATTGTCTTAACTGAATTTGTGTCAAGGTTGTCTTTAGGTAATGGTTTAAGTTAAATAAACCTATGCACTGATACAGTGATAACGTTCCTGGAATGGTTTAATATATACTTTGAAGTCAAATATTTAAAATTCTAGTCTCAAACTCTTTTGAATAGGTATGACTTCATAGCCATGCTCCTTTTAACGTAACATAATATACAATATGTTTCATGACGTATTAATTTGATACTTGAATTCTTCAAAAATAATAAAAACACGGAACATTTTGCAGACAGATTTAGGTACTGCGTTAATCTCTTACGAGAAAATTTTGTTATGAGCGGTTTATAAGGACACGTAGGAAAGTACGTTGGATCATTTCTTAACAATTTAATTGCAGTGTATTAATTTCTGTCAGTTTTAGCTTTCCTTCAGGGGAAACTTCGCAATGTAGGCTATATGAAAACAAAAGAATTCGAGTTGTTGAGTTTTGCATCCTTATGTAAGACTGTCGTTAGAAAGAACAGAATCTACTATTAACGTTGGCTTCAAACTAGAACCGGGGCTTAAATTGGAGCCGGTAGCACAGAGCATTGAATTGAAAAAGGCTTTATTCAAGTGGGTGATGTTCAGCATATTGTTGCTCTACCACCTAACCCTTGTCAAGGAAGTACATCACACACAATATAGATTGTTGCTTACAAGATGAGGAGTATATTTAGCAGAAGGGGTCCAGAAGCACGTAAAAAGTACAAAATTTACAGGAGAAATGGACAATGCAAGTACTTAGACGTAACATAACCATACCTAACTAACATGAACTAACCTAAACTTACCTAATAGGGGAGGCTAAGGTAATAAGAGACAGGGATTATAAGAAACACGTCCAAAAATACCCTAAATATCAAATTAAACTTATATAAAAAATAAGTAATAGCAACCTCAATACTTTTACTTTCCTACCTCACTTGTACTTATGAACTAATATGCGTTTTTATATTGTTTTCACACTATGAAAAAACGCCTTCACTTTGAACTTACTGTAAAAGTTCGTAACTGTTTTAAAATAACATTTATTTGTGAAAAGTGAATTACAAATGTGGAAATGACTGCTAACTTTGTGACTAAGATTATGCAGATTGATGTGAAATTTTGAAAAATGCTGAAACATTGCATTTCAGGTCAATTGAGGGTATGTCTCTTCTTACCCCTTTTAGAAATTTTGAAGGGGTAATAAGAGACAGCTGTCTCTTATTACCCCAGTTCAACTTTATGTTTATTTAGCGCATGTGACGAATTTAACCTGCTATTATTTATATATAGAAAGTAAATAGGAAAATTCCTACTCTGGCAATTCGGGCAGTCTGTGCATAAATAGTGACAGTGGAGAATATGCTTTGGATCAACTAATTTCATCATCAACTGGTGCAATTTTGCCAGGAGAAATTGATTCAAGCAGAGCAGAATCTTGCTTAGAAATGTATTACACCCTGTACTACGATCTTGACTGGATATTGGGAGGGTTATTGCTTTCCCAGATGAAGGACCGTGTAAGGTTAAATTTTTGAAAAAAGAACTAATTAGCCTTCCTATGATTCAAACAGTCATATCCAGATTTGTGTTTTATGGACCTATCAAACTGGATGGAAATGGGCCATTCCAGATTTCCAGAGGATAGCTCCAAAAAATTCGTTGTGTTTGTACCAAAGTGAAGAAGAACTTTTTAAACCAAAACAGAAAAATTAAATATGACTCCTGTCCTTTTGGTAAGCCTAGGTGTTTGTAGGACTATTCTTAATATTTGTTAAACTCATGCCTATATGCCAACAGTTCTTTTTGGCCTATACATTTTTTCATTTTTACTATGTTTAAGTGGTCCAGCCTAAGATAATTAATAAGGTCTACCTGCTGTAATTATGCAACACTAAGGTTTAAATTACATTTATGAGGTTTTTAAATGTTAACTTGGATTTTACATAGGCTAACATGACATTTCCAAACTCTTTTGTACATTTTTCATATGATCGTTCGACTGTACATAGTAAAAGGTTTAATATTCATCTTACATATTTTTCGAAAATGTAGTTTTACATAGGTTGCATTTTACATAAAATTTGGACAACAATAAGTTTACATTTTTCAATGTTCTCTTCGTGTATGATTACAATTTAATAGCTTTTTCAGTTTAAGTTAGCTAAAACTATTTTTCAAATGCGGTGTTTTTTCTTCATTGAGAGTTTAAACACTTTTTAAGTACATTTTCGACATTCTTCAGAAAATTTCTTCTCAGCATTCTTTTTTATTTGGTAGTGTGAGTTTTATCCATGATGTATCTAGATTCTGTAAAACGTGACTATACTTTGTTTCAATGGTTTTTTATATTTAATACCCATGCAAATAAATTTTCCAAACCAGCTATTGAATTTCCTTTCTTAAATCTTGATATTTCGGGAACATAGGTACATATTTCTGATCTGAAAAAAGTAAATTGTTCAGAATTGTGTGAAGGTTTTTCCTTAAACCACTACTCATTTTCTATTCTAAGTATATGAGTACTGAGAGCCCTGTCTCTTATTACCCCTTAGGGGTAATAAGAGACACTGACTGTAACAAAATTTTTCGTGAATGTTTTTGGTGAAAAAGCAACTGGAAAAATGTGTTAATACATCAACAGGTTTCATTTCTATATTTTTTTCTAGTTCCTCAAGAAATCAATGCAAGTGCAAGAATTTTTTTTTCTCGTCTCTTATTACCCCGGCCTCTCCTATTAGTAAAAATAAGCGAAATTCTATAATTTTTTGGAAAATTGTGCTGGAACCCTATACTAACGTAATATAATATAAACTAACCTAATGGAAACAGAAATTACCAAAATCGTGACATATTTTTTAGAAAAAATGGCTGGACCCCTTCTGCTAAACATAGGCCCAAGATGACACCACCGACCTCGACCTGAAGGCATACAATATTTGTGCTTAGACAGATTTACAAAGGTTGAGAAATACTACCTGTCATTCAATGAAATCTTGTGTAACATTGTCAGGGGAAAGGTGACTGTGATTTTGATCATTGCTTGTAGAAGTCACCTTTGAGGGGTTGGATAAAAGTGAGAATGATGGTTCAAACTTCCCTACTCCTAAGTTAACCCGATCCTTCTCTACTATATCCTTTTACAAAGATTATATGTATCGATGCGCAGCTGGAGCATGTATTGTAAAGTGAACCCATTTTGTCTTTTGTGAATTTTTTCTTTGCTCCCACAGACGGGGATCCAAATATTGGACTGTATACCAATATTAGTTACTAATTATATTATTATTTATTTATTTTTAGTTTAACGTCGCATTTTATGCCCTCCTTGAAGGGCTAAAGAAGACGACGGATATTAGTGAAAATGAATGATGGTGAAACCCGCACACCCGGTAGAAGACTGTTACAACTCAAAAAATGGAAATTTTGAGTTATTACTCAAAAGAAAATTGAGAGGGAGAGAGAAGCGAGCTCTACCTGGTGGTATTTTCGCAGAGACGTAACGAAACATATTAAGTCCTAAAGGGCAGAAATACCAATATTCCAGGAAGCGATTTTGATAGAATAACGAACTTGAGTCATGTTCTCACAAATATGTAATTTTGACTTGTAACAATCTTCCACTGGGTGTGCTATATGCATTGAAATATACGCAAAGAAAATAAAATTTCAATTTTTAACAAAAAGATCTTAGCTTAATGACCTCTGTTGCAATCGAAAGTGAATTTAACTAGGATTGTGAGCAACTAATTCAACGTTTTATTGAAAAAAATCTACTTCTGCGTATACATAGTGATTCAGATCACTTTAAATATAACCTATTTCCTTGTGATATACGATAAAATATGCTAGTATGCAGCAATAAAATTAGGAAATATGCACTTACATACGCTATCATATCCGTCTCAAACGAATCCTTATAAGTCCGTTGGAAAGATAAATAGTACTTTTCATACGTTTCTGCATGTTACTATAAACATGCATTTTGCATATAAATTCGGGCTGTAGTCGTAATTCTCGTGTGCATTTACGTGCATACGTCTCGTCAATAGTTGTGTAGTAGTTACCATGAGTATTAAAATGCCTGAATGTTTGGGCAATAATTGCAATTCATTTGCCTTAGTCATTCGTCACCTGTAGCCTAAATGGCACAAACGTGGGACGTTAAACTAAACAATTTATTTTTTCATGGATTCATAGTTATCGTTGTAAAGTGAAATCTATTTCCTATACTACCGACATAACTGAAAATCCGTAAAATAGAAGAAGCAAATATGCATATTATGCTTTTCTCTGTGATTGAAGGGGAAACGTCTCTCATTCTCGTCTGTGAGATTCTGTTTATCTTGTTTATAATTGGATGGTCATAAACTTAAAAGAGCTGAAGTGATGTGAGTGGAGCCTGATATACGGGAGTGTTGTCTTTATTTAGAATTAAATAAAGAAACTATGACATACTTTTCATTAACTAAATAATATAACAAATCATTTAGCGCCAGTGTATTTATCCGATCGACATGATTTGAAAGACCGCTTCTGCTGCCTTTTTTTGTTGCCCAGAATACGATGAATAGTAAAATTATAGAATTCACTAACTAGTCCATAACGAATAGTATTTAAAGCACAAATTGTAGCAAAATAGTTGTCCACATAACAAAACTATCCTATTACTTACGTGTACCGAAAGTACTACAAAAATCTCATAAACTTGATTGCCTGGTTACTGGAATAAATACATTGTAAGGTAGTTATATTGTTTAGTTAACGGTGTTCAATAATTGAACTATATCCTTTTTAAATTCAATTGATTTATATGGGAAATTAATATTTCTCTGTTTTGAAATGGAGTGGGATTTTATGAGATGTAGCTTTGCTGATTTTATCATTAAATCTAGTTAAGTACCCCTTGGTTTTTCGAAATGAATTTTTATTACGTATAAATTTAATGCCACATAAGTTAGGTCTTTGTTTGGAAACTGGGAAAATAATAAAACCGGATAACACTTCTCTATGAGTTTCCTTCCCGTTATTGTGTTTGCCGTTCTGACTTAGTATAATTTAAAAATAAAAGTTATTTTGTAGAGAATATTACTTTTAAGTGGAATTTACAAAATTTCTTGCTCTTGTGAAAGTGCGTACATAGCAATACGGAAAAATAAATATTAACACTATATTAAAAGAGTATGTGAGGGTATCCCGAGAGAGTCATTTCTGAGCTTTTCAAGCACCTTCAATTAATCAAACATACTTTACCATTTTGCACCGTCCATCATCTGTGATTCAAAGAAATGTATTTGAACCATATTATGTTCGGACTAGAAAACCAAAACTACTGAAAAAGTCAATCAAAACAGAGATTGGGATAACATTATTATTATAGCCTTTCTATGTCACATGTGCCCCTTCTGGCGCTGCTGTCGATGTATGTTTTCCCGTATCTCCCTCGAAACAGAAGGGACATGTTGCAGTGGCCGAGAGTCTTCAATAGTAGAATGCGGACATATTGAATTATGACATGGGCTACTGTCTTGGTGGCCATTCTAAGTAGCCTACAATCCTCACTCGCCAAGACCAAACGATTGATTGATAGGTTGGCAACACAGCTGAGGTCATTCATTTCTTTCCCCAAAGCAAAGGGAAGGTTTCCTCCGTAAGACGGGGGACGGAGTTGGGGCCGAAGTATGTTTCACATATTTTCCGAGGGCACACTTGAAATAGAAAAGCTCTAATTTCAACAACAAAAATAAGATAACAATTATGAACACATATACTTTATTATAGTATTTCAATTCTTGTATATATGTTCAGTAACAGATTTAAGAATGGATAGTCTGGTTGTCAGTTACATACTACATTTCCCTCACTCCACGCCAAGCACTAGTTGACTGTTAGTTTTCTAACCATGTACTTACTATGCGGTGTTCCCAGATCAACATATCTTTACAGGGCGCTCCCACCAAAACAAGGCTCCGGAGTGTAAAAGTCATATGTTTTCTTGTTTTAATCTCTAGCATCAATCCCCGTTCAACCGGGCGCGAGTTTTAGAACGTGCGATATGTCAATAATAATAATAATAATAATAATAGAATGTGTTTGTCTTTCTGTGTGCCTGTCATCAGCTTTCCATGTAAAAAGAAATCACCAAGATCCATTGTACAGTCAGTGACAAAAATTCTTTCAATTTTGTATAATTTCATTTGGGAATAACTGTGGTATGCCTGGAACGTACAGAAAATTACATTCTTTTTAATTTGCTGAAAACTGTACTCAAATTGTCCTTACATTTAGAAGTTACTTACAAAACTACTTTCATCAAACGGAAAGGACTTTTGTTGCTGACTGTGCACAGAATATATCTTCACCAGATCTAATCGTATACAAAGATTTTTCTTAGATTTAACTGGGGGTGTATCTTAAAATGTATGCACGTTTCTCGCTTCTAAGAAAGCGTGGCGTGGATGCAGCCATTGTCTAGGATGGGTATGCAGGCTTACATAACAACACAGGATAAGACTTCGGAATGCAATAGTAGTTTGAAAATTCTTCAAGGATATTCTTATTCTTTTTTTATGCAGGTCCTGTATTATGACCAGAAACGACATGTGCTTACTGCTAGTATATAATAATCCTACGAGGTGTGTTAAAAAAACTGCTATAAGATCTGTATTACTCATTTCACATTTTAAGCGCTGTCTCCCTCAAATTAGTCGCCTCTACTCACACCATAACGTTTCTTCCATATTTGGAAAGCCTTCTGCAACTCATTTCCTGGCATGGTGTGCAAGTGTCTTGTCTCATTGTTCTGAAACTCCTCTATGGTATGGAAACAAGGTTCTTTCAAAGTGATTTTAAGTTCGGGAAACAGGAAAAAGTCTGTTTTGGGTCTAGGTCCCTTAAATAGGGTTGACGGGGCACAACGGAAGTCTGATGTTTTGCCAGACAACTGCAGATGACGAGCGAAGCGTGAGTAGGCTCATTGGCACGCTGCATCATCCAAGTTTGGTTTTTCCACAATTCAGGCTTCTTCCTGCGCACAACATACCACAACTGCGTTAAAATGTCCTGGTACAGCTGTCTGGCCACTTGATACAAATTCTTGAGAGACAATGCCTTCCCCCCCCCAAAAAAAAAAAAAAAAAAAAAAGTGTTGTTGTTCAGGTTCTTTCATTGTCACTGTATCATTAATCTGACGACTGTAACAGCTTATGCATGTGCTCGCTTCAATAGCTGTAGCTCGGCAACTAACGGTCATAGCGAAACGAGGCAAATGATAATTTGTTATTTAAACCTGTCGCCAGGTGCGCTCAGTAGCCCCAGCACGCTCTCTGCCGGTTGGAGCATTGTTTCAAAAGTTCGGGTTGTTTTGAACACACCTCGCATGTCGGCTCTTTAAAACCAGCCACACCGAGTCATTGAAATTGTTGGATAAAATTTTTGTGTATTATACGAAACTTGAGGTAGCACATTTTGTCTTAGATGAGAGTTTCGTTTGCATTTTTGCAAAGAACAATAAAGTTTCCTATGTAGTGCGATACGAATAATTAATAGTCAGTTCTACAGAGTTGGGATTCATATTAAATCATTTGCTTGTGATTAATTCTTTAGCATCAAAACAATACAGTTGTTGAAAAGTAGCAAAATAAATTATCCCCGTGTCGAATTATCGATAGGTTTGTAAAAATCCGTATTCACGCTAAGTACCGTAGTCCACAGACATAATTAACAATATTAAAACACAATTACTGTTTCACTTTGCTGATGACTAAGCAGTATCAGTTTGGTTTTTTCGTTGTTACAATTGCTGAAGTGCACATTGGTATTAATTCCATGCATTGTGAAAACAAAGGATAAGGTTGGTGTTTGAACGAGAATAATGTGAAACGCAGAATGAACTTCATAATGACATAATGCCGTTAAGGCGTAGGAAAGACCTATCAGAAGACCTATATTCTTCGATTTGTTTTGTGTCTGTCGAAATAAGCAAGGTGTAATGTTCCCTTTATAGTCGATAATTTATATTAATAAAAATTAGTGTAATCTTGTTTCTGATCGAATGATGCCCTGCCAACATGTCAAGTTATTGACATGAATTTTGAATATACTATTTACCTTGAACTGGGTTTGTATTATGTCACCGGTGGCCCCGCGTAGCGTAGTCGCTAACGCTCTCGCGTTTGGTGCGAGCGGTCCCGATTTCGATTCTCAGTGAATACACTCGGTCGAAAAAGTGTAACAGTTTTTTTTGAGGCAAGCTATCCTGAATAAGGGATGGTTCCTCATTCATACCAGGCAAATGCTGGTATGCTACCTAACATGCAGGTCCCAGGCTGCTTCCCCTTTCTCCGGATAATGTGCTCGCCGAGGGACGTCATCCTCGTGACAGGTTAAGGTCATAGATGCCTATAATGTTGAGAAATATATATATAAATATAAATGTATTGTCATTTTTATTAAAATGAGTATAGTGAGAAGGTAGCAAGTGTTCAAAATTTCACACCGCAACAATGGATTCAGTAATTATTACATTTAAATATTATCCGTTTTTCATAGTTACACTCCATCAAATATTTTCCATTGTTTCTAACGTGTACTTTCAATATAAACCACACAATGCCAGTGATAAAAATGAATGAACTGAGGAAGGAAGACCAGGGATACTGTTCCCGACGACTGACTGAGAACAGCGTAGGAAGATAGACAAAATTACACGGAAGCGGTTAGAGAACTAGGGATATGAGTGAACATATTCAGCACTTGTCTAGCTGCGTTCTCAATATTTCATTTCGATTAAAATATTCATGCTAAGGTGTTGGGGGGAGGGGATTGGAAGGAAGGGGAGAAGCGAAGGGAGTTCATATACACCTTTTAAAATTTTCTCATAAACCCATTTGCCTTGTACGAAGAATAAGCGTACAGAAAGTTTCCTTATATTCATTAGTCAGCAAAGATGTGTATTGTGGATTATCGACTCGGGGAGTACAAAGTTCATTTGTAAGGCCCGGCACCCAATATCACCCTTTAGCTACAACCACTATCTTTTGGAAATTAATACACAACTAAATAAGCACGATTTGATGTGTTGAGCTTTGGGAATGTGTGATATAGGTTATTGAACAATTTTATGTCCGGCGTTGAAGTGTCGGAAGTCAGTGGTTTTCTTATTTCTGGTATATCAGAGTCGTGTGCAAGGATTTCACTGTTTAATCTTCATGGACTTCTGTTTAACATCAGCTGAATTATCCAGAAGAGTGTTTCAGTTGTTATTTAGAATCTTTAATGTAAATTATGGTGTGTTTTTTGTTGTGTGTTCTGCTTTGAATGTAATTTATTTATTTTTATTTCTCGCTTACAGGTGCTTGGTGGCCTTAAGATTTTTGAGCTGAAGTTTGAAACGTGGATAGTGTTGAAATTCAATTTGTAATGGAGAACAGTAAACGCAGGTAGGAATATTTCAGTTTATACACACTATTTATAAATTGTTGCAACATTTCAGTAATTTATCGTACGTGAAATAGAACCGGTAACGTGCACTTTTAATATTTTTGGGGACCAAGTAATGCAATTCGGTTATTCTGAGGTAAATCTTGTGGTTACCAAGCAACTGTATATAGTTACCTTGGTCTAAATACATTAATATATTAATACGAGGGCTGCTGGAAAAGTTTTTGCAAACTACTACTTGCAGTGGTGTTAGTGTATTGCTATTATAAAATTCGGTAGGATAGACCTTTC
Organism: Thermobia domestica; assembly: GCF_964235325.1. NCBI lineage: Eukaryota > Metazoa > Arthropoda > Insecta > Zygentoma > Lepismatidae > Thermobia > Thermobia domestica. The sequence goes on along the minus strand of NC_137457.1, from coordinate 296,657,658 downwards.
TGTGTTTAAATCATCTTTGTTTACATTTTACAGCAATTTGAAGTAGTTACATGTGAGAAATGGAAATTTCTCGTGAGTACTTCGGAGGAATGATGATTTATGATTTCAAACGTAGTTTAACACCGAAACAACTGATCGAGCAAATTCATTTAGCTTTTGGGGATAAAACACCGTCTAATGGAACTACGTACAATTATATTTCTCAGATTCCAGCGTGGTTACACATTTTTCAGCGATGAATTTCTAAAGGTCGTCCGTCTGTTTTTGCCAGTAATGTTGATACTGTGCATGAAATGATGGAGAGATCGTCATATGACGTGCCGTGAGATTCAGGTATCCTTGCATATTGACTTGAAAGTAGTGCATACAATTTTGCATGACCATCTGAGCGTACGTAAACTTTCAAGCCGTTGTATCCGATACAAATTGACCGATGATCAAAAACTTGAACTGAGGTAAATCAAATTAGGTGTGCTACATCTTTACAGTGGACGAAACATAGATCTGGTCATACTAACTTGAAACTAGACAGCAATTCATTGTTTGTGTGTTTCAAAGTGAGTCAAAACCAATAAAAGTTGTTCGTTCAAGGAGTACTGTCGAACAAATGATTGCTTGTTTCTTCGGTTACACCGGACATGCGTTAGCTATAGCTTTAGAAGATCGAAGGACTGTAAGTGCTGAGTAGATCACAACAATTTGTTTGCCAGAGGTCTTCAACGAATTTCGTAAAACAAACCAAACAGTTTTTTTTTCTCTCAGTAAAAATGTCGAATCGATAACTCGTTTTCCGTACTTAATTAACACGTACCGTTAAACTGGGATTACTTTGAAAATCTGACGCTATTTGGAAAAGTTATACACACACACACACACACACACACACACACACACACACACACACACACACATATATATATATATATATATATATATATATATATATATATATATATATATATTGTTACATAGTATATTAATGATAGAACTATGATAGATATGTCGTTTTCTTCCAGAGCAATGAAAAGTAGGCACCTAAAAGAAACAGTATTGAAGGTTGTAAGTGCTGAGCCTTATTTATAGAATAGTATAAAAATTCTCTCAGCAGTTTATACTTTTTTTTTTCAATTTTCTTTAAATTGTCCCTATGTTTCCGTAATGAAAAGTTATTTTTACCTGGTTGTGCTAAATATTGATTTCAGAAGTTTCCTAATGAGACGAATTTAATTTTACATTTTCACTTCCTTTGTGGGACAATCTATGGCCATTTTTATTATTATTATTATTTCCTTCCATTTTCCTACCAAAAACTGATCAAGAGATGGACAACGATGTCATTATTGAAGTTTTGCAGAGAACAAGTTGTTTTTCCGTATGACTTTACAACAAAGAATTTCAATATGTGAATTTCTACCAGTAGGACCTAACTTAGCATTTATTTTTTTGTCATCGTATTGCGTTACATTATTATAACAGTACAATATGATATTTTTGCGAAGAGTTAACGGAAATGTACACTTGTAAAAATAGTACCAGATAATGTTGTAAACCAACGTAAGGCAATTAATCTTCCATAGCACGCGTGATCTATTATAACATCAACGCACGCGTGCCGAGTCTCATTCCGCAATATTTTTTTTAATCTTATTTTAATGTGTATTTTGTTTTAAAGCGATATTAACTTGTTTAATATTTTCTTTGCAATGTTTCTGACAATTCACCACGTATATTTTACAGCACAAACTCCTTTAATATTTCTAATAAAACAAAAATTTCCCTATCCGCGGAGTATGACTCCGCGGCGCGTGCTGCGGCGGGTTAATTGTCTGATACATACATAAAGTTCATAAAACTGTGTAGGACATGTTGTAATGTCTTAAAGAAGTCTCAAGAGCTTATGCGTGTATTGGGATTTGCCAGAATGTCCCTTCCATAGTTTAAAAAACTACCACGTTTATAAAAGCATATTGCAATAAAAGTTTTTTTTTTTTTTTTTTTTCTGTTTCTGTAGGCCTTCAGGAAGACAAGCTTACCATTGTATTTAGTTTAGATTTGTTAAACAATTTATTTTGTTTAACTGCAAGGTTGTGAAAAACAGTCTCTTTTTTATTTAAAACAGCCTAGGAACACATTACTATGAAAGAAACATAAGCATATTACATATCAATCTTCTCAGGAAAGTATGATCTTGCAAGTAGTTCTTTTCAAGTACCATCTTTCACACAGCTCTTACTACTATGAAAAGACATATATTTTCCAAGTAGCCCCAAAAGCGGGGCTACTTGGAAGCAGCAAATCCTGGCTGCTGGGGGAGGCTTCAATCTCAATAAAATTTTGTTATGACTACAGGAGAAGGTAACATGGACTAAGCTCTAGAAATGTCACGAAAAAAAAAAAAAAAAAATTAATTGCAATAAGTAACAAGTGGTAGTATGAGAAAAGGGGGGGGGGGAGCTTTCCAAGTAACCGTTTACTTCTTTTTGTATCCACACTTGAAAAATAAAACGCGTGGTGACCGATTTGTCATCTGAAGCAAGTAGTGATGTATTCCGAACAGCGGCTTTTGAGATTCTTCAAACTGCTGTTAAAAAATTAATGAATAAATTTAAATAAGCAAAAATAATATGAACATAGAAAGGTGTGCTCTCCCAAGTTCTATAATATCGGAACACTATAGTGCTGCCAAAATGTCTTGAGCCGTGGCAAAAATGCGAACTAAAGCTCACACCCTCCTACACCCACGCGTTGAGCCAATAAGGGTTCGGCTGTTGCTAAGCGAGAAAGTCTTAGCGAAAGGGAGTGGAATTCCGTCTGCCGATTGCAGCGCTAGAAACGGAAGACTAGGTGTCAAGTCAATGTGGTATATCTATAGCTCTACTGTAAATAGTAGTTTGTAGAAACTTTTCCATCAGTCCTCGTATGATTCATACTTTTCCATCAAAGTCTAGTCTCATTCACAAGGGAATGCGTGTCTGTTCCTGTTTTTATTGTTTTCCTTGAAAAAAAAAAATGTATTTATCTAAAATAACAAACGGGGAAATTACCGTTTCCTTCCGTTTTTAAAATCCATTATAACAGAGGAACTTATTTTTCGAGTTGTACGTAAAAGTTTGAGAGGAAACACTGTTTCCGGCAATTTGGCATGTCCTATAAGATTTCCGAAGTGTCTGTGTTCGTACGGGGTGCAGTTTGAAGGAGGAGAGGGAAGTTCGTAAAGGAAGGAAATGAGAAAAACGCGTTCTTGTAAATATTGATAGTTTTCCATTTCCCGACCTTTCCTTTGAGGCAGCGCTTCTTCAATGGATATGATTTTTGTTTCATATGTTTAAACCAATTAAAGAATGAAATTTGAAAGTAACTGTGAAGTCTGTGTATTTTCTGAGTATCGGATCAGATCTTACCAAACGTAGACAGCACAACGTGGCGATTGGTGCAACTTTGAATTTCGTAGGAAGTAAAGACCTATAATGTTTCCATTTCTTCCTGTGAAGTTTGATTTCATGATTGTAGTGGTGTACCTACGACTTGTGCATCGTCACAAGTATTTTAAAAAGTTTATATTTGTCTTACCAGAAGTTCGTTCAATGGTGTCTTCTAACCACAATTCTCTGACATTCTCTGTAGAAGTTAACATTCGGGTTCTGATCTTACACTTATTTTTTTTAATGTTCAATTCTTATATATATATAATACAATATGGAAAGAGTGTGTCTACTATACCTCTGTTGAATACTACAAGTCTACCTTGCGTCATGTTAGTTGTGTCTGTGAAGCATGACTTACATTTATACTTCGAGATTTTATGTAATCATTGTATAATTTCAATATGTATGGATATTTTGGTCATTAACTTTTTTTTTTTTTTCCTTCTTTCGCTGGAAATTCTTGCTTCATCTTTTAATGTGGCTTGTGTGCTTTCCTACAAAATACAAGTTTACCAGAATATTCCGTGAACACTTGATTACGTTAGTAATTCTAATTAGCATCTATTAACTGTCATTAGAATTTTTACTATTACTCCATTAACTGGCTTAAAGGAATGTGTTGGTCCTAATTAACGGATGTTGTTAGAAGTTCATCAGTTGTGGATTTTACTTTATTTCATCCGGTGTACAATAGGCGCTCTTTATTCCGGCATTCAGCGGTTCGGCATATTCTATAATCCAGCACCAGTCGAAATGTTTGCGTTCTTTCGGGTTGAATCGAGCATCTGTTGACTTTGACCTCCAGGTCGCGCCACTGTGTTTCCCGCGTTTTTACTTCGCTCAGTGATTATCGTGACTGTCAGTTTTTATTTCAGTACAGTGTTTCGTGTTTTCTAGTGAGTTACATATTATGTTTGCAGAATATTACAATTATATATAAACAGTGCGGTGTAGTGTAAAATGTATTGATAGTAAAACTACCTATATAATATATGTAAGCATGTGACTCTCGCTGTACAGCAAAAGCTAGAGCTAATTAACCGCTTCGAAAAAGATAAAAACATTTTTAATACTGTTTTCAGTATTGATTCTTTGACAGTTTACGGAGTATTTATTATCGTCTGTGCATGTTCAGGTTGTGCGTAAACATATTAGAGTGATCTACCTTTGGCGTTCCCGTTAATACTGTATTGACGTTCGATAATTCGGCAAAATCACCAATCCTGTACAGGCGTGATCCTAAACATGTCGGGTTAAGGAGCACGTACTGTAAAAGTGAATTTAGAGTGTAAAATCAACTTAAACACCCAGGTAAAGATCAATTTGTGAATTTCTAACATAACCTTTAATTATTAATTAGATCAACATGTTCTTTCATATTATCTGGTGGACTAATGTTAAAAATTCTAGTGACAGTTAATAGGTACTAATAATAATAATAATGTAATCACTTGTAATCCGTAAAAGAATACTCTTTGTAAAGTTGTATTTTATAGGGAAACACGCTAATTACATAAGAAAATTTGAGGCAAGTTTCCAGCGACGTAGAAAAAACAGTTGGTCACTAAGATCTATGTGCAAATTGAAATCATACAATAATTGGATCCAGTCATATAAAACTTCGAAGTACAAAGGTAGATTTGTGTTTATTATTAGGGCAACCAACTTTATGCTTTATACAGCTTTATATTATGCTTTTTCCTAAATTATGCCTTAATATGCTGTTCCTTGAACCGTCATTGAGTTTTAAGCATTTCTAGTAAAAATATAAATGAAACTATTAATTTTTACTACAAAAATTATATCAATAAATACTATCGTTTTGTGCAGTTCTCCTTATGCGATGTTTCCAAGAAGAAACATGTAACAGCACAGTAGACTTCTCACATTTAATGAATTCAGAACAAAGAGTACAAAGTAGATTACCGCCTTGTACTTTGAAATGGTCAGTTGAGAATTCTCCTACTCTCTATGAGATTGTATAGACTCTTGGTTTTGGTATCTTGGAATAAGCACAACCAGCCTTGCCTTCAAATCAAAAGTATCTATTTATGTATAAGTGGGTCAGATCTTCATTCACTTTTCTTACTGATATTCAAATTAAGTCGTCGTATTTCTTTAACTTTGACTAATAAAAGTCATAGTGAACTAACTTGGACTAAATTATTTTTTCTGTACTCTGCACTATTTTGAAATTATCCATATGTAATTCTGTATAATGGTTTCACTTGTGTAATTGTTTATCTTACCGCATTTGTGTCCAATTAGTCCCGGTTTCGAGTTCAAATGGAGGACAGTTTCTCTCGGATGTAAGTCGAGAAGCGGTTTGAATTCCGCTTCAAGCTTATGTGACCCCTTCTAGCATAACCCAGTTGTTGCATGATAACACCAAGGCGAAACAAACGTATTTCTGTCCTATATGATATAAACACATAGAGCAAATTATTTAAACAAAAGAAAACAAAACAAAAAAAAAAAAACTTTTTTTTTCAATAAAAACCATGTTTTTTTGCCAACCCTGAATTCATCGTTGTCCTTCCTACAAGGTTTTTATATAAAAACATGGGTGTATTATTCATAAACAGTCTCTAATCATGTTTGGTGAGGAGTGTAGGTGTAGAAAATAAAACGAGATAATGAGAGGAAAATTCAGATGGCACATCGAATATAGCGCTCTACTTATCTCACTGGACCCCCTTTCATATGTGGGGGAAGGGGACGGTGGTAGGTGACTACCTAAAAATTTTAAGTAGTAAGATACGTAATTTGATTCATCATTGGAAGGATCATGAAAAACCAACAACTTTTGTAGGAGAATGTTCATTTTTCTCGTTTATGTAATGCCCACCATATAGTGAGCTGTATCTGGCTGTGCAAGAATATTCATAATGAAATGGGACCAGTTATAGACTGTGACCCACACGAAAATCTTACCTCTATGAAATGTGTGTGTTTTTAAATGATCCTTTCAACAGTGTATTAAATTACATACCTTACCGTTTAAAATTTTGGTGTACCCCAGAATAGGAGGCCCTGTGGAACAAACAGAGCGCTTCATTCGATGCATCCTCTTGACATTTTTGTATCTCACTTTCTGTTTCCACCTTTTTATGCCCTACTGTTTGTGATTTATAAGCATTGGGCTTTTTTATTTGAGTACACAAGAACTTTATATTAAATGGTGGCCATTTCATGAGCAGTGCTCCACACGAAAAACTCTTCTCCTATAAAAATTGTTTGTTTTTCTGTAGTGTTCTCATTACAGAGATACATACCTCTGTAATACATACATTACAAATAAATACATACCTCTCTATTTAAAATTTTCGGTAACACCCGAGTCTCATGATGGGGAACCTTCAATTAAATGGTGTCTATTCGATATGCCTTCTTGGGGCCGCGGTGGCTCAGTGGTAGAGCGTCCACCTTTGGGGCATGGGGTCCTTGGTTCGATCCCAGCTCGCGTCAAGTAAACTTTGTGGGGGACAAACACCGTGTGCATGGGTTTTCTCCCGTTTCCTCCCACTTTCTTCATTCCGCCATTTTATTCATTTCTCATCATCACTGTCTCCTTTAGCCTAGCCGTCATAATCGTGGGACGTAAAACTTAAATGATTTTTTTTTCGAAACTCCCTCTATCATTTTCCTATCTCACTTTTTGATTCATCCTTTTAACTTCAACCATTTGTGATTTATATCATAAGCAGTGGACGTTTTATTTGAAGCACCCAGTGTATATATATCAGCGAAACAGATTGCCTGAACATTATCTCCGTATATCCCTAATTTTCAAAATTAGGAGACTTCTTTTTTGTTAAATTAATGAATCATGGAGCATTAAAATAAAAAAAAAGTAAAAAAAAATAATTTAAAAGAATAACACTACTACTACTAAATCTCGATGCGAGATAATGGGACAAATGATAGGATAATGTGAATTCCTGTGCAGAATGGTCATAGAGGTGAAAGAGAACACTGTCATGTGACAATATCACAGGAAGTAATTACGTGACTGAAGTAGAGAAGAGAAATGTCATTCAGTACAAAGATTTTGAAGATTTGGTTTTTTTTATCAGATTCAGTGGGTGTCATAACATAGTTCTGTTTTATTCCTACTTTTATCCATATTCACCTGTTTTATATCTCACCCTTTTTTTTTTCTTCTGAGGAAAAGCCTTGATATTGTTTGAAAAATTAGAGAGATACATTGAAATAAGTACCTAAAATTTTTGATAATCATAGTTGACAATGTAACAAAGTAGTTACATTAGACAAATAATACGTTATGAAAAGTGAAGAATATTGAATGGCATTCTGTTGGTGAAGTAAGTAAGCTGTTTCGACTATTTATTTACTATCAGTGAAAACGGATTTCCGACCGCCACTAATTTTATACACTAGTACTAAGTCTCTTGAGATGTAAACTGATAGGGGTCCTTTATCAGTTTCTATTTTTGTAACATAAATATTACTAAGTCTTTTTTCTCAGCCCTGCTTAGTAAAATTGTTTGGATTGCAGCTAATGTACAGGAAAATTTCAGTGATAAGATAAAAAATAATAATGAGGAAAGTTGATGAGGATGAATAGAAAACCACATAGTACAAGGTAAATATAGTCGATGTATGTGTAGGAGGTTGCCAGGGAGACGATTCTGTATTTGCCTTATCTCTTTCGTTGACCATAAATGAGTGTATAACAGCTTGTCATTTTAATGTTTCACTTTGTTTTATAACAGCAAGATTTTTCCAGCATCTTGTAGGGGTACTTCACTAAACATTTTAAAGAATTGTTACATTTTCTAACTTGCTTAATGACTAAGAGTAAATTTGTAAAGTATCTTACGAGAGACTGGTCAGTCTACGTTCTCTCTCTCTCTCTCTCTCCTCCTTCGTTTTTTCTTTTCATTCATTATTTTTCCTTCTTTCATTCTTTTAGTTCATTCGTTCGTGGCTAAGCGGTTAGCTTACGCGTCTTTCGCGTGGAAGACGTGGGTTCTATTCCCGCAGAAGCTCATGTGATTCGGATTCCACGTCTCATATAGCCTCGCTGCTGAACGGGATGTTAACTCGTTTGTGTGTTTGTTCTGTTTTGTTTTCATGATTTGGTGTACAAATTAGCGCATTTCTCCCACATTAGGCACTCCTATGTCTGCAAATGTGAGATTTCGGAAATGGCTGCAAATGTGTTTGGACGTCAGTGTCGTTGTCGTCAACATTTGAAGTTTAAGAAACGTTCTATGGGTTATTTGATATTGATGCGCCTCCTCTAGAATTAATGAAGCTTCATAACCGGTAGGACTTTTTAAAATACTCTAAATTTACAGATTCCGCTGCATCATCACCCAACAGTCACTAACCTCAGTCACTAACTTTCTGTATGATTCATCAAGAACCTCTTGGGCATGCCATTCCGTGACATCGTTCAGACTTTCTATCGTCATGCACTGCTGTAGGACGCAAGTCCCATAATGCAACTGTCAGGCCATTATTAAGATCGGAATCAACATTTTCAATTACTCAACGACTTTTAATTTTCATTCGCGCTAGTTAAGAAAGCCAATAGATAGTTCCAGTGATGGACACAGAATTTTGGTAATGTGGGTGCATGTTGGGGCAGATTAGACAAAATAAAAATACTAACATGTATGTAAGAAGAACGCTTATGCACATATTTAAAGATATTGTATACAAGGATACATGTACTTGTAAACTATAGATGTATCAAAGGAAATACCTGACACAATCTAAGTGTGTGAGAGTACATGTTTCACAAGATAAACTAGTTAAATACAAGTAAAAGTGATTCTATAACGACATTCTTCTTTCTAATGAAATCATGGCCATGAATTCTTCAATGACATCTTCAAAATCTGTGTTCATAGAAATTGATTTTTCAATAGAAAGCAGCATGATGGAGCAACATGAGCTAAACACAGAAAAGAATAGATATCTAAAACTGAATGAATCGTTGTTGGAAAAACGAAGACCGGATTTAATGTGGTTGCAGCTACATCCACTGTGCGGTCGCGTAAGGGTGGATCATCACCTCATAAGCAAAAAGGATGCCTTTGTATCCGTATAGTATTCTTGCCTGTCGCCCTAAAATCTATCTTTACATTTTCCTTAAAACTTCTTGCATATCCAACTGAACCTTGCGGACCCAACTTTTGTTCTGAATCCTAGTTATATATTCCTCTATGGAAATACATGGGAGGGGGGGGGGTCATATTTTCGGATCAACTAGATGGATCGTCTGCATCAACAAACTTATCCCTAACATTTGACCCACTATATCTCTCAGATGGAGTGGCACAAGGTCAGACAGGGGTTTTAGTTTGTAAACCAAACTTCTTAAAGATGGAAATCCTGGAATAGGCCAGAGTGACCCAATAAGTGAGGCATTGCTTCCGACAAAACACGTAAATTTCTGGAAACAAGAAATGCCTAAATCTATCTTTCCTTTAGCGATGCAGGGAATCGTTGAATCAAGTCAATAAGAGGAGAAATGGAAACTTTTCCAATGGGAACAAACACAATTTCCGAGAAGCATCATCTCTTTTACGACACCTTTTCGAGTCAAACAGCCTAATATATTGTTTCTTAGTGGGAGGCTAGTCGAGCGAGCGTTACCCCCCAGAGCGAACGCGGCCTAGGTGGCTACACGGTAATTTTAGTTTCACCAGAGTTGTAAATCATACTATGAGCCAGTCAGGGTTTCCAGGTCTTTTCTTTTCACTTCCCGCGCCAGAAGTGTAGAATGAGAATGAACTGCTTCAGTTGGTTTCTTGTGACAAGATATGAAGGTTATCGAAGAAGTATTGGTGTTAGCTGCAGTTTCTTCTTATGTAAAGAAAAAAAGATGCAGAGGAAACTAAGTGCAGACAAAGTAAACTACCAAAACAGCTTACTTTATCTTAATCAAACTTGGAAAACAATTCAGTTGGTGTTAGATTCTTGCTTTTTCAGTTTATTCCTACATCCATATTAATCTGTGTATCTGTATAAAAAGGATGTGTATGTATGTTAGGAATGGTATAGAGACGAAGTGAAACTCAATACACTCTCGGTCTGGTCTCGAGTCGAAAAACATCGTATTAATCTCGGTCTCGTTTCCATCAATATATGGAGCTCCTTCGTGACTAAGCGGTAAGCGTACGTGTCTTGGCGTGGTAGACCTGGATTCGATTCTAGGCAGGAGGTTATGTGGTTAGGGTAGGGTGATCAAATCATCAACTAGAAAAAACGGGACAACTTTTTACTTTTAGATAGGTTGCTCCCCTAAATATATATTTTGGCTCTCCCTTCTCTATTTCTTTCTCTTTCTTTCTTTCTCTCCCTCTCTCTCTCTCTCTCTCTCTCTCTCTCTCTCTCTCTCTGTATCTCTCACAAAAAAGGCAAATTTACACTTTTTCGTTTTAAAACCTATTGAAAAGGTTGTGGAATTAATTAAATAACAAGTAACTATCAGCAACTAACAAAAAAACAAATTTTGAAAACATTCTCTCTTCCAAGCGACAGAAAAGTTTTAAAATATCCATGTTGCCCACCAACCTATGGTTGAGGTGAACAAGAAGACTGAAAATATATGAAACACTCATCAATATGTCAACAACAAAATCTGTCACTGGCAGAATTTATAACGAACTACTTTCAACTTCCAACTAGCTTTATTTTCTTTTTCTTACTTTTAAACATTATTTCACTTAGAACTAGTTTTCTTTTTACTTTCAGTTTTATTGTTCTATACTTTGTTCCCCTTTCGTAAATGACAGTATATTATATCTTAGTTAAATCACGGAAAAACTGTACTGTTCTGATGACAGCGCCTCAGTCTTCCACCCCCAAAACAGAGAGTAAAAACAGTTTGTTTTTCATAAGACTTTCAGCCCGTTGCACTGTCATCTGCGCAGTGGGAGTCTTGAGAGGGAGGTCTAGGAGGGAAAACAGTGCAACCACCACATCCAATATCGCAAACGTCGTAATGACGTTGCTCAGTAATTAGACATATTCCAATATAATTACATAGCTTAGAAAATAATAATATAAATTAGGAAATTTTAGATTGGAAAGTTTCTTGTGCCCAGTGTACGTAAATACGGGACATTTTGGCGTCCCGGGAAAATTTTTCGGGACACCGGGAATGGTAATGAACGGATGGTTACCCTAGGTTAGGGTCCCACGTTGAGCTGTAGTTCACGTCTGATGTAGCCTCGCTGATATAGTCGAAAGAGACGGAGCAAGAGGCATTTTTTTCTAAGATATCCTCTGTATCGAAAACAAATATTAGACCCCAATTAATAAATTCCAACATTTACACTACTTTATACTTTACTAGCTATGCACGTGCCTTTGGAGAATGGGGTTCCGGATTCGAATCCTGTGGGAGATCATTGAAAAGTTTCAGCGCATAAAGGTTGTTTAGATTCCACCTTAAAACTGTAGGTTCACATCATGTATAGCTTCGGTGCTGAAAGGACCGCTAAATTCCAAGCCACCAAGTATAAAATTTACATCATGATATTTTTAACCAATTCTCTGGTTTAATATTTTAATTTTTTTCTTCTCATGATTTAGGCTAATTCTGAAATTCCTACTCTCTACCAATTTTAGCACCTTATTTTCAGTTTCAGAACAAAGTTGATAAAACACGAGCAGTTGCAGTTAAAATAAATAAATAAAATAAAATTACATGTCTTTCGCAGGAATATTTCTAAGCTGCATGGAAAGAAATGTCTGGAAACTGAAACATTATGTGTTTGTTTTACAAAACTAAATTTCGAAATAATTTGGCAACGTAGTTTTTCGGTCATTTCAAAGACTGGAAAGAGAATAAGATGTATTGAATCCCAATTTAAAATTATGGTCTTTGCTGTTTAAAACATTTTCGATATACCTAAGTACCAAACTATTAGAGATGGCATTTTCCGCCTTTCTCTTGTGAACACATCTATGGCTTAGACCATCTAAGGGCAATTGTTCCATCATCTAACATATCCACCCCATAAAATGCCGCATAGCCGGCCCTGACCCTTTCGGGCTGTTGCGCCTTAAGGTTTGGTATATATTAGGTATATTGGAAGTTGGCACAACTGTAACAAAGTATTTATTATTATTATTATTATTATTATTATTATTATTATTATTATTATTATTATTATTATTATTCATAGTGAACATACAATTTAGCTCGATGTAGCTCTACTTAACGTATTAAATGAAATCATAAAATAAGAATATTCTTCCTTCTTCATTCTGAGAATTCTGTTCCATTCCCTCCTAGTCTGGAACAAATATCGCAGCCACTTCTCTCCACATTTTTATTTTTAAGTCGCGATTCATGTAGTTCGGATCTCTTAAATTATATAGGCATGGCCTTTTTTTTTTTTTTATTTCGATTATAAGCGCCTCTGTGTTAAACACACTAATCATGATTGGAGATGTACACAGGACACGTTTTCAAACACAACTGAAAATTTCTCTTTGTGATTACACTTGTGGTTATCTGTTTGGGGGTGGAGTTCGAGCTTCGGAGATAGGGGCTCAAATTCAAGTTATTTCGTTGTTTCATCTTTTGCCTAAAGCCAAATATTTTGCTTATAGATTACCATGGCACCAGCTAACAGTCAATCAAGTGTATCACGAGAAATCACCGTTTTACATAGATTTTTCTGTGATTAGCTAATTTTTCGGAATTTCCTTCTATTTTTGTGAATTTTCTTTTGTTATACACACACATACATTATAATAGCAGAGTTCCAATCTCTGCACAAAGCGTCTTCCAAGCAGCTGTTTCTTGCTACAATCCCCTTGCCTGGCAACACGTCTTTCCTTTCTGTCATTCCTTTTGAAATCTTTTAAACAGCAGGCGGTCTATTGTTCCGACCCGCACCAAATACGCTGGAGCCGGCGTTTTCTCAGCAATTTTATTGCTTTCGCGTTCATGTTTAGCCGCTCAGATTTAGGACTAGGCTAGTCGACAAAGCGTTACCCCCCACAGTGAACGCGGCCTAAGTGGCTACACGGTAATTTTAGTTTCACCAAAGTTGTAAATCATACTATGAGCCAGTTAGGGTTTCCAGGTCTTTTCTTTTCATTTCCCGCGCCAGAAGTAGTAGACCTGGATTCGATTCTAGGCAGGAGGTTATGTGGTTAGGGTCCCACGTTGAGCTGTAGTTCACGTCTGATGTAGCCTCGCTGATATAGTCGAAAGGGACGAAGCAAGAGGCATTTTCTTAAAGATATCCTCTGTATCGAAAACAAATATTAGACCCCAATCAATAACTTCCAACATTTACACTACTTTATACTTTACTAGCTATGCACGTGCCTTTGGAGAATGGGGTTCCGGATTCGAATCCTGTGGGAGATCATTGAAAAGTTTCAGCGCATAAAGGTAGTTTAGATTCCACCTTTAACTGTAAGTTCACATCTTGTATAGCTTCGGTGCTGAAAGGACCGCTAAATTCCAAACCACCAAGTATAAAATTTACATCATGATATTTTTAACCAATTCTCTGGTTTAATCTTTTAATTTTTTTCCTCTCATGATTTTGGCTAATTCTGAAATTCCTACTCTCTTCCAATTTTAGCACCTTATTTTCAGTTTCAGAACAAAGTTGATAAAACACGAGCAGTTACAGTTAAAATAAATAAATAAAATAAAATAAACATATCTTTCTCAGGAATATTTCTAAGCTGCATGGAAAGAAATGTCTGGAAACTGAAACATTATGTGTTTGTTTTACAAAACTAAGTTTCGAAATAATTTGGCAACGTAGTTTTTCGGTCATTTCAAAGACTGGAAAGAGAATAAGATGTATTGAATCCCAATTTAAAATTATGGTCTTTGCTGTTTAAAACATTTTCGATATACCTAAGTACCAAACTATTAGAGGTGGCATTTTCCGCCTTTCTACTGTGCACACATCTATGGCTTAGACCATCTAAGGGCAATTGTTCCATCATCTACCCCATAAAATGACGCATAGGCGACCCTGGCCCTTTCGGACTGTTGCGCCTGAAGGTTTGGTATATATTAGGTATATTGGAAGTTGGCACAACTTTAACAAAGTATTTTTATTTTTATTATTATTATTATTATTATTATTATTATTATTATTATTATTATTATTATTATTATTATTATTATTATTCATAGTGAACATCAATTTGGCTCGATGTAGCTCTACTTAACAGTATTAAATGAAATCATAAAATAAGAATATTCTTACCTTCTTCATTCTGAGAATTCCGTTCCATTCCCTTCCAGTCTGGAACAAATATCGCAGTCACTTCTCTCCACATTTTTATTTTTAAGTCACGATTCATGTAGTTCGGATCTCTTAAATCATATAGGCATGGCCTATTTTGTATTTCGATTATAAACGCCTCTGTGTTAAACACACTAACCATGATTGGAGATGTAGGTATACACAGGACACGTTTTCAAACACAACTGAAAATTTCTCTTTGTGATTACACTTGTGGTTATCTGTTTTGGGGTGGAGTTCGAGCTTCGGAGATAGGGGCTCAAATTCAAGTTTAGTTCATCTTTTGCCTAAAGCCAAATATTTTGCTTATAGATTACCATGGCACCAGCTAACTGTCAATCAAGTGTATCACGAGAAATCACCCTATTGTGTTACATAGATTTTTCTGTGATTGGCTAATTTTCGGAATTTCCTTCTATTTTTGTGAATTTTCTTTTGTTATACACACACATACTTTATAACAGCAGAGTTCCAATCTCTGCACAAAGCGTCTTCCAAGCAGCTGTTTCTTGTTATAATCCCCTTGCCTGGCAACACGTCTTTCCTTTCTGTCCTTCCTTTTGAAATCTTTTAAACAGCAGGCGGTCTATTGTTCCGACCTGCACCAAATACGCTCGAGCAGACGTTTTTTCAGCGATTTTATTGCTTTCGCGTTCATGTTTAGCCGCTCAGATTTAAATACATGGTCAGCGTATTTCAAGCATACGCAGGAGCAATAAAATCGCTTTGCAAACGCTACAAATAGCCGGGGACTTAAATACATGGTCAGCGTATTTCAAGCTTACGCATGAGCAATAAATGCGCTTTGCGATCGCTACAAATAGCCGGGGTCTTAAGCAACCGTAAAAGCGGTCAAGTTAAAAAAGGGAAACATTTTCTTTTTCTTTTTTTTTTTTTTAATTCCGTTTTACAACCAGATCGGAGCTTTTTCTTGCAACGAAATAAGTTTTCCTCAGTGCTTAGTTTTTGACAGTATTTATCTAAACAAACATCTGAAAGTTACAAGTGCGCTGGAGATAAAAAGAAGGGAGGGGACCACGCTCAAGCTGCGGATCTGAGATCAAGTACTGTATCATTTAGCCTTTGTACTGAAAAAGGATGTCAAGCTTAGTAAGTCAATCAAACTTTCCTCAGTACTAGAGCAACGTTCTCATTATCTTGATGATATTCTGTGACAGCATTTCTTGAACGTTATGATTTCGAAAACCTTGATATGATATATAATCATGTCCAAAAGGATTGTCGCATATCTATAACTGTGTTCTTGTAAGAATAAAATTTGATAATGATTTTGCATGGTACTTTTAATACTGATACTATGTGTATAATCGGGAAATGTATATT
This sequence comes from Thermobia domestica, assembly GCF_964235325.1. Classification (NCBI taxonomy): domain Eukaryota; kingdom Metazoa; phylum Arthropoda; class Insecta; order Zygentoma; family Lepismatidae; genus Thermobia; species Thermobia domestica. The sequence goes on along the minus strand of NC_137457.1, from coordinate 296,641,619 downwards.
TGTGGTAAATTTCATAGGAAAAGAATTATAAATATGAAAATTAGAATGAGTAAAACAAAATGATGCTAAATGGACAAGAAGGTTTTATTTTCGTTTTATTGTTTTTATTTACTGCTCTTTTGGCATGAAATTTTCCACATACATGTCTTTGCCGATTATACACATACTAACATTATAAGAAATACCGGACGAATTCGTTATCAAATTATATTCCTACAACAACATATTTATAGACACGCGACAATAATTTTGGACATGAGTGTACATTTTGCTTGACCTCTAACCATTTCTTTCATAGAATATTTTATCTTTATATATTTTTTTTGTCTTTTTATATAGAATATTTTATATTGCATGGGCTGTACGCTCACAGTACCTGCAACAAGAACAGTAATCAGAGAAGCAAACCTGAAATAACTTATTTCCGGCTGTAGGATTTCATTATTACTATTATTTTCATTTTATATTTTATATGAATGTGAAATGCTATCATTTAACTATAGTGAAAGATTGATTCAAATTTCACATGATTATTATACTCCTATTTTTCATAATAAAAGTTAAATAAAATTTAGGTTGATTTGCGGACCCCTAACTATACCGCCAATCACTTCCAGTCCCGTGATGGCTCAGTGGTACAGCGTTCATCTCTGTTGCGTGGAGTCATTCGGGATTCTTTCGTTTCTTTCCATTTTTTTTCATTCCACCGTTTCATTCATTCCCATTAAAATTAGGAATTGTGTCTGCAAAATTGTAATAAAAAGATGCAAAATTTTGAGCAAAAGGTTGCAAATTTCAAATGTGAATATTCATACAAGCAGTGCCAAAACTAATTACATCATATATAAGGATTCAAAACTCATATATTAAAAAGTCTGTTGAAACAAGTTCCAGAATACAATGCTAGTAAAGCCGCAAGTCCCGAAAGTTGTTAAAACAGATAAAATTTATTATTATTATTATTATTATTATTATTATTATTATTATTATTATTATTATTATCATTATTATTATTATTAGATTGCACTAAAGTGAAAATAATGCTGCACACATTCGATGTTCCTTGTTTAGTAATTATAGAAATAAAATATGTCAAAGATACAAAATAAATAAATAAATAAACCTTTTACAAAGTGCAAAAATGTGCTTGCAGTGAAAAGTATGTGAGAAGGTGCAACCTAACCACAGCTAGTAGCGTTTTCTTAATACTTTCTTTGCAAGACAAGCTAATTTTGGTGTTTTAATAGAGAAAAATACAGCACCTAAGATTACTAGCTCTATCACCACAGTCTTTCTTAGCCTCGGGGCATAATCTTTGGTCATGAAACTAGAATTTTCATTTTATTTCTCTTGGACCTCCAGGAGTACGCGAGCTACAATTTAAGAACCGCTGTTCTATGATCTTCGGTGATTTTTATCTATCCTGAAGCTCGTACAGTCTCATTACGTCGTACAGCCATTTTTGCACCAAGAAGGTCATAACAATCCGTCCAGATCCATCATGTTGCAAATTTCTTCCCAAAGGTTACAGGAATGTAAATGCGAAAAGCTTAAATTTCTCTGCATAGCGCCATTCAGAATATATGTATGAATTTGTTAGCTACTCCGTTCAGGGAATGTATATATTTTTCTTAGAAGACGCAAGTTAGGGTTGGTCACGAACACTAAGGTTTATCAATATTTTGATTTCCCTCTCTTCTGTATCATGACACAAATCTTTTGTTACCTTCGTTGTGTAATCGGTGTCTCGCAGGTCGACAGAATCCGTCACGCAAAACCAGGAATAAAGGTGAAAAATCAAAACAATGGAACAGCACTGAGTAATGCACTGGATTCATTTGTCCTAAATTAATGTATCGAAAGATTTTTCACCCAAAAAGGAAATCGGTCAATCGTGGTCAAGCTAGCTGCTACCGTTGGAGCGGACGATTTTGTTCTCTTAAAAAAAAAGTAGGCCAAAATACTTTCTGTTTTGCGCGGCCTTGTTCCTTTCATGAAGTGTATCTCTAATAAATCACGTTCAGCGAATATGGAATTTTCTTTGGAATTTGTTGGTCTGATTGATTTCATAACCTATGTTTATTGTTTATGTAGTCAGTAATGTGTAACGTTGAATATAATAGAAGCGAACATTTAGTAATCTTCATGTTATGTTTTCTAACCCTCTGTTTACCAATTGGGATGTGCGCACAACGGAAAAGTCTTTTCATTCGTCATCTGTGATATCAGAATGTGTAGCACATCTCTTTTGGCTTTGACCGTTTCTCTCTCTTTTCCCTCTCGGGGGCACAGTGGCAGTGCGCTCACCTCGGGTGCGACGTGCGAGGAGTTCCGGGTTCAATCCTAGTGTATGTGAGTGGAAAAGACATTGTTATTCGGAGGTTTACTCATCGGCGCAAATCTGTCTTCAGCATTGTAAGGGGGGGGGGGTAAGACTTCCCGTAAAAGTCTTTTAGCGATGTTCAAAATAGGGAAGTGGGCGGGCAGATTTGATACTTCTTCTGGGGAATCTCACTTTCCTTTGTAGCAGTCCGACACAAATAATCACATTTCTCCAAAATATATATTTCAAATCGGATTATTGAAGAAAACATGTGCCCCAAGTTCTAAGATTGGGGGACATGTCCCCCTCAGCCCCCTGGATTTACGCCAGTGGTTTTACTTGGGCTCTTTTGTATCCCCCTGCAGTCTCAATTCATTAACTCCTCTCATAATTATTAATTGTTTTTGTAGTTTAAGAGGGAGAAGGAGTGCGTCACAGCGGCCGGAATATTGGTGTTCAATTTAACATGGGATCTCAACCATTTTTTAGGCAAATCACGGTTTCATTTCGTTCTTTCGCAAAAATGTCTCAGTAGCGCACTAAATATGATGCATCTCATTTTAAAGGTGCAATTTGAACGCTGTGCGTGATATTTTCTTCTTATAAATACAGATAATTATAATCCAAATTCCCATAAGAAAATGATCAAAATCAGACGGAAAAGTCTTCTGTTTTTTTACAGTAAGGAAAAGAGCTAAAAACTCCGGACTTTTTTGAGAATGGAGTACAATCTTTGTATTTGTGCGCTACTGTACTATTTTTTCGCTGTTTCCAAAGACATCCATTTCACAGTCGATGAGAAATTATATCCTTCATAATTGAATCTACAGAAATCAGAAATCAGATTTTTTCGTGTTCACGTACTTGGCCGTATAACTGCTAGATGGCACTATAGTCATTCCTCATCCCCCTTTCCTTCTCAGCGGGAGCCAGTCCTTTTGAAAATCTACTTTGAACTTCTTAACAGGGGCGGGAGGAAGGAAATCATTGTGAAGAACGGGAACTTCAAACACGAGGAATGGCAAAATTTATGACCTCTTTGGTTGATGGTTTCTGTTTCAGCAGTACAGTGTGTTTGTATTACTCGACAAGTTTCAAACCAAGATGCGCAGATCGCTGTGGAGCACTTCGTATTCCGCCATCCTCCCCACTACTCTTCCATCCACTTGTCTGGCTTTGAAAGTTCCAGTGATACTAACTCAACAAACTTATTTTACAACAAATATCACCTGCTAAAATGTTTAAAGTCCGAATCTTACTTTTTTTAGTAGGTAAGCAACCTCATGGTAGAGGTCTGCACGAGCTCGGGCCTAGGGCCGGGTCCGGGCCGTAAATTGTTAAATAAACAATCATATTTCTCGGGACCTTTTCGGGCATAATACAACGATATTTTCTGGAGAACTTTTAACGCACACCTAAATTTGTAACTTAAGACGCCCACACTTAAAATCACTGTGCAATTGAGAGAAAAGCTGTGTAATAGAGAAAAAAACTGAAAGTAACAGAAATAAATATGCTTAGCTTGTCTGAGTGAAAATACTGCTTCTTACACTGAATTAAAGGAACAAGAGCATTGGGAACAACGTGTCTTGGTTTTTTCTTCAAAACAATGTCAGTTTATATTAAATGAGAATTTATATAATGACTTTTTTATATATAGAGAGAGAATTCATAGTTAACTAAATGTAAAGGGTAACCTTTATTTCCTTGTTGTCTCTGAATCATGAAAGCTTTTAAACTGCAAAATTAAACATCTAATTGTTGCAAATAAAAAATACAATTTTGCCTTAATTGTTAAGTTTTTGTAATTCGGGCTTATTTCGGGCTCATTTGATTATCACATAGGGTCGGGCCTAAATGCTAAAACATATTTCTTACTCGGGTCGGGCCTCATATTATTAATTCACGGGCCGGGCCCGTGCAGACTATCTCATGGATACACCGTAAGCAGTGACGCTTTCCGACGGGGCGATCCCTTCACGCCTTCTGAAAGGAAAATTTCTCTTTTTGTTATTATTTTTTCATTGGTACGAACTGGCACAGTCAATATACAGCATTTACACTCAAATGTCGTAGAGGGGGCCGCGGTGGCTCAGTGGTAGAGCGTTCACCTCTGGTGCTTAGAATCCCGGGTTCGATCCCAGCCCCCGCCAAGTGAACTTTGTGGTGGACAAACACCATGTGCGTGGGTTTTCTCGGAGTTCTCCCGTTTCCTTCCACCATTTCATTCATTATTCATCATCACCGTCTCCTTTAGCCTAACCGGCTTAACCGTGGGACGTAAAACTCAAAGATTTCATTTTTTCAAATGTCGTAGAAAATCCTCAGACCATTCCTCTCCTTGCAGATTGCAACACTGCAAAACATCATCGTCGCGGAGAAGGGAGTGGGGAAATGTAGGATTAGGTGCGCAACAGCTAGGCTGCAGCGTTCTGTTTACAAACTTTTTTACTTATAGATGGTTTCTGTGAGAAGAAGTAATTTGTGTTTGTAGCGATAAAGTCAACCTTTCGACAAAAATTTGTGAAGGAGAAGCCGAACCAAAGTCTTCGTTTATCTATTCCAAGAAAGAAATGAAAACTTCCTGCAGGCTAAGAATATACATGCAAGAGAAAAAATAAGATACATTATTATGATCTTTAGGATAGATTAATTCCCGAAATATTCTTTGTTTACCTGTCAAAAAATCAAGAATAATATGGTATAAAGCTCTTTCATCAGCTTCCATCGTACAACATACTAGACACACACATTTATATATATACATATATATATATATATATATATATATATATATATATAGTGGCGGATCCAGGATATGATCAAGGGAGGAGGTAAACCATAGTTTGCCTCTTTATCCAGAGTAAACAGGATTGAAGCCCATTTTATCCAGTGTATACCTGAGCGTCAAGGGGTGGGGGGCTATAGCCTCTATAGCCACCCTTGGATCCGCGCCTGTATATGTATACTATTTACAGTGCCGGAGTTACGTGTAAGCGAAACGAGCTATAGCTTAGGGCCCCGCTCTCTTGGGGGCCCCAAAATCTAAAGAAAAATTGGATTTCTAAAATATAAGAAAATTTTGAAAAAATTAAGTAAAATTTATATATACGTAGCAACAGTGCTTCCTGCTGTGTAGCCTACGTTCGTGTAATTAATAGGGCTCCTTCTACCAGTCTGCTTCCTAAATTATCTCTAGTTTCTTCATTGCTGTATGTAGGGTGCGTATGTTCATCTGGACACACAAAGGACCCCATTACCTTCAACAGCTTGGGGCCCCACTAAACCTAAATCCGACTCTGACTATTTATGCATGTTTGCTCCCTCTTTTTTCGAAGCAGTGCTTCTTTGATATTGCTTCCAATTTCGGCAGGTTTTACCAAGGGGGGAAGAGTCCTTACTCATTCCAGGCATTCAAACTAGGGACTGGACTACTTGCTTCCAACATTCTGTCCCCCATGTTTCCCGGTCTGAATCAATTGTCTAAAGCCCATAAAACATTCAAATTCATATGTAGATGTTGCTCATCAGTGTCGACACCTAAATATTCCTCAATCAACGGTAGGGGTGTTTGGTATCCTCAATCTGTCTCCCTCTTATTAGCGGAACGGTAGTAATATTCGGTAGTAATTCTTTTAAAAAAATGTTTTTTAATGTATGTAGTAACGCATAGGAAACTAAATTTTAATATACCCTAGTAGTATAGAAACGTACCATACGGTACCTTACCAAAATAAACACCCTATGTCAAGGACGCAAACATTAACAATAATAAAAAAAATAATAATAAACATTTTAAAGATATTCTTTCATTAATCAAGTCGCACTTAAAAGTTAAAAAAAAATGTTTATGCGTGACTAAAAAAAAGGGATGCGCTCTCATATAGGCTTACAGTTACTTTATAAATTCTTAAAATGACGCACTCCATTCTTTTTATTTAGTCTTGCATAAACAAAATTATTTTTAACTTTTTAGTGGGAATTTATTAACAAAAGAATGTCTTTAAAAGATGTCTTATCATTTTTTTTTAATTCGTTGGATACCTTTTCCAAATCCTAAAGTGATATGCAACCAGGGATACCAGGGCTGGTTAAAGGCTAGTATTTATTTTAGGATAAGGAAGTTGAAAATAAAAACATATTAAAATTTGCTTTTAAAATAAATAGATATATTGCAAAGTATGAAAGTAAGAATGGAATATTGTATTGTCACCGGACTTACATCGCTCTGCAACAGTTCTTAGTTCTATGACGTCAGGAAATAAGTTCAATTTATACGAACACTTATTTAATGTTTGAAACAAACACCTGTTACAACCTTGTACACTCATGTCCAAAATGATTGTCGCATTTCTATAACTGTCTTCTTGTAAAAATATCATGTAATAATGATGTTGCAGGAGACTTTTAATACTGATACTATGTGTACAATCGGGAAATATATGTGGTAAATTTCATAGGAAAATACAGTAATTATAAATACGAAGATTAGAATGAGTAAAATAAAATGTTGCTAAATGGACACGAAAGTTTTGTTTTCGTTTTATTGTTCTTATTTACTGCTCTTTTGACATGAAATTTGCCACATACATGTCTTTGCCGATTGTACGCATACTAACATTATAAGAAATACCGGGTGAATTCGTTATCAAATTATATTCCTACAATAACATATTTATAGACATGCGACAATAATTTTGGACATGAGTGACACATCTTTTAATTCTATTGTTAATGAAGTGGTCTATTTCCCCCAATAAAAACCAACATCAAGCAGGGCATGTGCTCCCTCCTGTTCTTCTAAGCCGGCCCCCAAGGCTGAATGTAACATTGCGGCTTTTTCCTGTTATAATAGGAAAAACTCAGGATGGTCAGCAACTGGTATCGAACCCAGGACCATTCGAATGTGAAGGCGAGAGAGAGGGTAAATCTGGTGGTCATATTTTGAAAAGAAAATAAGGAAATGGATTCCACTAAAAAAATGATTCACATTGTCAATACATTTCAAATCTTTGTCTGGGTTTTCTGCCTTTCAATTCCAAGTTGTTTTTTTTTAAACCACGAAGGCTCTAAATAAATTAGAATATCGACTCTCCCGTGTTTTTTTTTTCTTAATATTGGCATGGTTCTTCATTTTATATCAGATTCTTCCCGCACTATTCTGTTATTTACCATAGGTAGAATCCTTTGAGAAAGAGACAGGCGACAAGTGCTTTAGTTCTCTATGGTATGTTTGTGACCGTTGTAGATATTTGAGTGGCGCTCTGACAGGGAGCTGACGGCTGATATCATGTTGGTCCCTCTTATTTATTTGTTTCTTCAGTTCTGTTTCTCTTTTAGCCAAAAGAAAAGAATTTCACTCTTCTGTCCCATTTACAGCCGTAACCATCCCCCTCCTACGCTGTCCAACTTTGACCACATGCAGGGGAAAACGAAGGAAAAGGACGGGTGCATTTGCTTTGACGGCATTTCAGCGACAACCCCATCTGTTGCCAAAATAAGGAAACCCTTTGCACTGTGATATCTTCGATTTGTCAAGGTCACTTGACTCCCGCCGGCTCTTAACGCCCACCGACTATGTATCGAAGCAAAGGAACCATAGTTTAACGCTCAGCGAATATGTATCGAAGCTAAGGGACCACTATCATCGGTGATCAGATTGATAATAATGGTAGAATGAGAAAATAGGGGGGAAACTGGACAGCCTTGAGAAAACCTACACACACGGCGTTTGTTCACCACAGAACCCACTTGACGAGAGCTGCGACTGTACCAGGGACCCTAAGATGCCAGAGATGAGCACCCTACCACTGAACCAATGCGGCCTCTAACAGGGTTGACTGGTGTAAATCAGCTGGTTTTTTGAAGAAGAAAAACTGGTTTAAACTAAAAAAAATAAAAATAAAAATGTTCGTAAAAGGTAAATGTTCGAAATCTCTTGATGAACGCACATTTGTGGGTTATCACGTTTTACTCCTGTATATTATTCGTATTATATTCAGACCTAAATTCCCCATTCGTTACTCAGAGAGATTTACTACAAAAACAACTTTTTTATATTTTTATAATTTATGAATATTTCTCTTCTAATTTTTTAATAGTTTGTTATTAATTGTTACGCAATTGCAATCAAAGAAAAATTCTAAATATTGTTTCGTTTTAATAGTGTTTACTATTGATAAAATACATCGAAATGCCTTACTTTGGGGGTTTCATACAAACCCCACAAGAGGCATTTATTGAAATCAGAAGTATCTTTGGTATCTATTTATGTATAAATGGGTCAGAGCCAAAGTGGCCTCAAATAATTATTCGTGTCTTTATTCACTTTTCTTAGTGATATGCAAATGAAGTCGTTGTATTGCTTTAACTTGGACTAATAAAAGTCGTAGTGAACTAACTTTGACTAAATTAGTTCTTTTGTACTCTGCAGTATTTTGAAATTGTCCATATGTAATTCTGTATAATGGTTTCACTTGTGCAACAGTTCTATCTTTTTGTTCTTCTGAAATGACTCTTGACAATTATATTAACAAGTATGTAAAGATCAGTATAACGTATTTTTATCAAGAGTCCTTCGTGAGTGAGTCGGAAGACATATCGTATTTGTAGCGAACTTCCCGGTTTCGAGTTCAAATGGAGGACAATTTCTCTCGGATGTAAGTCGAGAAAAGGTTTGGATTGCGCTTTATGCTTATGTGACTCCTTCCAGCATAACCCGATTCTTGCATATTAACACCAAGGCTAAACAAACTTATTTGTGTCCATATGTGATATAAATGCATAGAGCAAATTATTTAAACAAAAAAATCCTGGTTTAAATAATAGTAAGAAAAACAGGTTTAAACCAAAAAAACTTTTTTTTGTTTTTTTCAATAAAAATTATGTTTTTTTGCCAACCCTGGCCTGTAATCATTTATTGTCATTGATCATTCATCTCGCTTACCTTACAGGGCATAAAACTGATTTTTTGGACTACGTTTTACCTATAAGAAATCACTTCCTTACATTTCTGTCCTAATGCTTAAGAGGACGTGTAATAAAAATGCATGTAATCTACTCCCCTCCCTCTCAGCATATGTCCGCATTAAATACGTGTAAATGTATTTATGTAAATCCAGTGCGTATTAGTAGACATACTGTAATGCTGAAGATAGATGAGTGAATAGCTTCACGTTTTCCTCATGTGACACTAACTGAATGAAAATAAAACATAGTAATTATACGTCATGAAGAAATTCTCGATGCTAGTGCAAGAACAGATGTAAGTGACATTGGCCTCATGCTCCAGTTCATGTAATACCTTTTTTATTTTTGTAATACGACTTTTTTTTTTCGTCGTGCTCGCGTCCTTGTGATGTAACAAACTAGTGTTTCAGATAAAGAGAATGTAGGTAAGCCGTGCCTTCAGAGTAAGAAAGAATTTTCTGACAGTTTCGAATGATAGTAAGTATGGTTTAAGTATGCTGGATTGTGACAGTAATTATTTCTCAATGTCATACATATTTACTTTAACTCAGCTGGTGTCATCACTTTTATGAATAGACTTGAAGTTGTGTTCATGCGAAGAAAGATCTGCGTATTACAGTCTGTAGATTAATGGAGACATTGGTAGAAGGAACTGAATGGCGATGAAAGCAGAACGCTTGATTGGGTGAGAAAGAACAGAAGTGCTGCTAGTGGACAAAGAATAGTTAGTTATCCTGTAAGGGGTAGGGTCGTAGCTTCATTCCCGACCCATGCCCTGAGACCCTAATTGTTTTAGGAGGCTATGAGATGCTCAGTGGCGAAGCGCTCACGTCTGGTGCTAGGAGTCTCAGGCTAGATCCTCGGTCATGTGAGTGTGGTGGACAGCACCGTATTCGTGGATTTTCTCAGAGTTCCCTCGTTTCCTCCCGCATTCTCGTTCCACTGTTTTTCATTAATCATTCATCTCTCGTAGTCTAAAGGGACGTTAAATTAATTTTCTGTTAAGCTTTCACCGGTTCTGTAGATGTTGGGATTGCAGATTTAAACAAAGAAGACTTATTAGACTGTTTCCAAATTTCTTTCCATCTTCCATTCCGAATCGCCTGGAGTTTAATGTCCCGTTTCAGCACCGAAACAATATTAAAGGAAATATACTGAATTAAGTGGAATCCAAACCACTGCTTGGATTTGGAGGCACGGTGGCTCAGTGGTAGAGCGCTTGCCTCTGGTGCATAGTGTCCCTGATTCGATCCCCGGCCAAGTTAGTTTGTGGTGTACAGCATCGTGTCCATGGGTTTTCTCTGGGAACTCCCGTTTCCTCCTACTTTCTATTCCACCAATTCTTCCATCATAATTCACTTGCCTTAATCAGCGTCTCCCTTAACCTGAAGGGCATAACCGCAGGATGTTATATTGAAAGATATAATTTTTCACTAGTTGGATTCGTGTTTCAAGCAAGCTTATACATCGAAAATCGGATCCAAGACCGTGATCTGAATGTCCTTCGCAAATCACTAGAACATAGACCACCACCGTTGAGTTTTACACATTAAACGCCAGAACTGTTTGCGTGATCATTTAATTAAGCTTTCTTGAAGGCAAGATATTGTGATGGGGAACGGTATATACTGCAAGGATTGTGGTCTTGCATAATGGCCTGCGTATAGAGTTGCCAACTTTTGAAAATGTAAATACCCGACACCCTCCTGGATTACGTATACTCGTAAGATTGTGACATCATCACTTGTCAAAATGTTAACAACCTGAAAGCTGTTACCTCACATAAAATTGAGCGATTCGGAATTCAAATTATTTATTCCAGTTTTGGTTGAGTTGAGATGATTTTGAGTTTAACGACCATTTTTAGCAGCGAGGCTATGTGAGACGGGACTTACTGATAAACGTGGAGTCCGAACCACATGAGCTCTCGCCGGGAATAGAACCTGGGTCTCCCACGCTAAAGGCGCGTACGCTAACCGCTTAGCCACGAAGGAGCTCCCAGTTTTGGTGAGTTCGCATATATAATTTTTGTATCGTCAATAATAAATCTGTTTAAAACAGAAAAGCAGATATAATTAGAATACCTATAATTATGGCATACACAAAATATACTTGAAAAAGAAGTCTTAAGGGTCTTACCTACGGCGAAATTAAACTACCGCTAATTTTAGAGTTTTTCTGTAATATCTTCAAAACAAATGAAAAATATTCCAAAAGCAGAAACGTAGTGAACTAGACAATACGATTTTGCATGTGATACCTTTACTACAATTCACGTATTTGCTTTTGGTATGCTGCTATCTACAGAACTCGCAAAAAATGCTAATCTATCTACAGTTGCAAATCGAAAACAGATAGATGAGTTATGATAAAGGTATCACATGCAAAATCATATTGTCTAGTTCACTACGTTTCTGCTTTTCAAGTATTTTTATTTGCTTAGTAGTGTAGTAGTAGTGAAGACCCTTAACAGTTTCGCTGGAACTCGTACTATGTCATAATGCCTACATACTTTTGCGTACTGGATCTGGATCGATTATTTAATTGGGAGATGTAACTGAGAAAGAAGCAGTGCTAGCTGCGCTCTTGAAAATGTACTTTTGTTTACCTTTAGCACTTTTGATAAATTCAGAAAATTTTCCTGCCTTCAACTCTTCAGCAAATTCCGCGCACGATAAGTCGATATCAAAGTGAATTATAAGCTCTGCTTTAACCATGTTCATCGACAAACGATTCCCACTCCAAAATAATTTGAATAGAACAGAGAATAGCACTAGTAACGAGGAAAATAACCGGACATTTAACGTCCAGTTTGAGGTCGTACCGGACAGGATCAAAAAACCGAACTGTCCTGTAAAATACCGTACTGTTGGCAACCCTATCTGCATATCTGCCAGCTGTACCAGATTCAAGGCCCGATCATGGCTCGGATCTCACGTTAATAGTAGATCTTTTTCGTTATTATCTCGTTGTTGCATAAGGCGTAAAACACTATCTCAAACCCATTTTCATATTATTATACGTGATAATTAAATAAGCCTTTGTTGAATAAATAGCGCACACACACACACACCACGTTGAGATTTTAACGTATTAATATAGACGGACTAATTAAGCGAGTTGATATAATTGCGCATTTGTCCTAACCTCTAAGGACGCCAAGTGTCGTATGCGACACACAAAATTAGCATTATTTGTCTTGATAGAGCGACAACATGGCACATACGACACGCATATTTTGCTTCTCTTCCTTGTCGCCAGAGTAGGCGCTGCATTTGAGAGAGGATCAACGGAAAGCCTTCTTCAATTGTCAAGCTTATGTAGTGTTTTTGAAGGGAAGAAAATGTCCCAAAGACCGAAAAATGACACGATTACGTAATTATTCTACTTCTCTTTCTTTAACTCGTTGTTTTTTTGTAATGCATCTAGATTTATCTTGTTAAAGCCTTGTTGATAAATACGCAGTTGATTATTTTGCAATTCTATTGTGTGTGTGGGGGGGGGGGGAATGGAGTTCTTTGTTTTAGTATGTGTCGTATGCGACACTATGAAACCAACCGTTATAAAAGATAATTTAGAGATACCTCATGTTTTTAGTCTTTTCACTTGGGTTTTATAAACATGTGATCGTGTTTTACAAGGTGTCTACTGATACTGCAAATACTTGAGTTATACTGAAATTTAATTTTGATACTGGAAATATACTGGAATTTTGATCCATATGCTGGAAAAATCATGAAACTGGTAATTTGTCAACAATACTTTTTTTAAAAATTGTTTTAATAGTCTTAGAAACAATTTTGTATCCATTGAGATTGTAAATTTTTCCAAAGCAAGAGTTGTATAGGAAAGGAGGGCAAAGCGGATCACTTAACTTCAAAGGCCTCAAATGGCAACTAAAATTAAGACTAGGAAACCAAAGTTTTGAGGAAATATTTTATGATTATTAAACTTTCAAATAACAATACAATAGTAAAAAGGATTGCATATACATAAATGATATTGCTTAATTTCTGAACTACTGCAATTTATTCACTTTGCCCCACCGGTAGGGCAAAGCGGATCATGATAGTGGGGCAAAGTGAATAAGCAAAAACTCATACATTAAAAGTCAGGGTTTAATACAGATATGCAAAATAGAAATTGTATAGAAGAACAATATATGTGTACACAGTCTAAAATAATAAAAGAATGACATCTAGATGAACTGCTTTACCTACCAGAAGATTAAAATGTTTAATGTTTTGTTAGTATTAGCCTAACACATATAAATATAGAATTAAGTCTAGACAAAGCTTGCATACACATGATCCCTAAATATGTTTTAAAAGCTCAAGTCCATAGCAGTCTTTTTCCTTATCAAGTAGGCATCTAGTATCTAGTTTCTTTGAATCTATAGTAATCCTAGTGAGTACAATCTACGTAGTAGCAAACAGATTGAAAAAAAAAAAACAACAATAATAAGGCTTAGGGCTGAAAATAATATCACATCACACGCTTGGTTTGCACAGATCACAAATATAAATGTCTTTTCCCTTATAATAATCGGTACATTTTTCGTGAAACCATGACAGACAAATAGAACACTGAATCCAGTCTTCATTAAGTGGATCTGAACAATATTCATGACAGAACTTGCATTGGTAACTACCGTCTCCTTCTGGTGATTTTGAAGGTTTTTTCTTTGTAATTCCAGATGTACTTGGTAGAGCTATAGCCGCAGCAAAACATTTCTTCTTGCAGGAGAACCTTGAATGGTAGATTTCCTTCTTTTCTCTGGTAGTTCATTTACGAAAGTTGCACTAGTACTTGGTTCGGTAGACTTGCTATACTTCTTCGCACTCTTCTGTTTTAAACATTCCTTGATAGGGATATTTGTTAGTTCCTCTGTACGTAGAGACCTCGAGCTTCCCCCCTCCCCGAACAAAATTTCACCGTACGCCACTGTAGTCATTAGTACTGAACATAATGGAACATTTTATGTAAATTGATTCGAGGCAAAAAGTAGAGAAAAAAAGAACTGAAGTTAATTAAAATTATTTTAAAAGATGTAAAATCAAATTAATAGTTTCTTAACAGTGGTATAGAATTACATACTTTAATATAGGATAAGTTGCGTTAATAGCCGCTGCGATTATTTAACGGAACTCCTATCCTAACCCAACTTACTACTACAACAACTACTGATGTTACTCTACTACGACTACCAGCACTACTACTATTACTACTGCTATGTTTTTGTTCGGCGAGTGTTAACGGAACAAATTCAATATGAATTTCAATATTCAAATTAGCTGTGTTGCAACGTATACGTACCATCAATACCACATTTAGTGCCAAACAGACGTGTTCTAAAACACTACTGCATTATGCTTGGGGCAAAGTGAATCGCTATTCGCTTTGCCCCTTCTAAAATTATTCTCTTTGCCCCACACTACCACATGAGACAAAAGACTGTCTACAGCATATGGACGACGTATTTACGATAATTCTCAAACATGATAACAAAGGTAAGATCCCACCCTATCCATGCATAGTGTGTTCGCAAATATTCCACGGAATAGTAAGAAAAGATTTCAAAATCCTTACGTCTTGAATTTTTTTTAGCAAAATGCGTATTTTCTTTTCTTCTCGTCTCTCGTCAAAACAACAACACGTACACACAAAACACTAACGTCCTTCTCTTCTTTCACTAGTGACGTCATAAACTGGCGCAAACATTTCCTGCCCTCTGTTTTCAGTTGACTGTAAATTGCGTTATTCGCTTTGCCTCATATATCCACTTTGCCCCCCTTTCCTCTATACATTTTGTAATTACATTTAAAGCAATGGGTGGAATGGAGGGCTGTGAGGGCAGTTGAGAGGCCCTTTAAAAATGTTAAAAAATCAAGGTTAACTAAATTTATTGAAAATATTCTTTTGATGGTAAAAAAATATTACAAACCTGAAATCATCAAGAGTGTGATTATTCCTAAAGAACTTTTTTAAAAAAAAATCATTGTATTAGGCACAGGAATTTTGCTGATAGTTGTACTGAATATACTGGAATTTTCAAAATGAAACTCAGTAGACACCCTGTTTTAGGTATTGGATATTGTCGATATATTGCATAGATGTATGTGTTAAGTATGTAATACACATAGGCGTACGAAGCAGGGCGGCAAGGGGGACAGACCACTACCAGAAAATAGTTTCTCACTTTTTATTGGTCGAGTTCAAATGTATCTTATATGATACACATGATTGTTACTATTCTGTGCAAAATAAAATAGTAATTTCTCTTACTCTTTGCATGAATGAAACGAAAGCATTACGAAAATATAAAATTTACAAGACAAAACTATTTTGTTCTACCAGTGGCACTTAAGAAATTAAGAAATGAACCAACTTAGAGCAATAACAATTTTTTTGTTTCGGGGTCATAATTTTAAAGTACACCTTTTAGCATGAAATAATTCATAAGTATCGTGAAGAGAGTGTTTAAGCTGATAAGTTTTGCGTTTTTGCTTCTGTCCTTTTTCTTTCTTTGCTCTTGCGTGTTTAAACAGACGTGTGTTTGTAGTTGCTGTCCTTAATCAGATAATTAAAATGTTTTCTATCTAAGAACCTTGGTGAAAGGGATAAGCACATCATTAGTAGCAACACTTGTAGAGTGAGCTCCATGCTTGCAGTGAAAACACCGTTTGTATATCGCAGAGAATCTTCCTTTCCATAATGTAATTTCATGGAGATATTTGGACACCTCCTCCTTATTGTTGAGGGAAGAATGTAGATTGTCCTACAGTATTTTTTTGTGTCCACTTGCATTTATATATGATCATAATTAAGATTGTAACAAAGAGAGTTTTGTCACATTTCTCACGTCCAATAAACTACACTGAGTATTCTTTCTGTGTAACCTTTATTGTGATTTACAGCATAGTTTGTGTAAGTTTTAACTTATATCGTGACTGGGACGGAACATTCAACGCAAGACAAATTGTTTAATGTATTAGGCACCAGCACATTGTTAAGCTTTTGCAGAATAAGGCGGCTTGTCACTTGCAATTAGATTACGTGTATTCAATCAGCAATGGCTCTCATGGAGGGCTGTCCCGTCTGTGGGGGACCAGGAGTGGAGCGATAATTACTTGCTGAAAACTGTTTCTCCTTTGAATTATGCATCTTGTAGATCTTGACCAGCGAGAGAGAAACATATTTGGTTCTCTCTCTCTTGTTTTTACGTCCCACGGTTATGCCGACTTGGCTAAAGGATAAAGTAGACGGTGATGATGAGAAATGGATGAAATGGTGGAATGAAGAAAGTGGGAGGAAACGGGAGAACCACAAGAGAAACCCCACACACGCTGTTTGTCCACCACGAAGTTCACTTGGCGCGAGCTGGAATCGAACCAAGGACTCTATGCACCAGAGGTGCACGCTCTACCACTGAGCCACTGCGGCCCCAAAATTTGGTTTTGTTTGTGCAAGCCTGCATCAGTTTTCATTTTGCAGATGAAGTCTGCTAAGAGGTGCTGTCATATCTCGACTCTATATACGAGGGCAACTTAAGAATTATCTACACACCGTTTTATAATTTACATAATGATAGGGATTAACATGTACATTTTTTACATAGTCACATCCATTGTCAATACATTTGGTCCACTGGTCCACAAAGTGTCGTATTCCTTCCAAATAGAAGTTTTTCAGTTGGTCACGAAACCATTTTAGCACCACTTCCTGCATGTCTCTGTGGGCAGAATCATGACTAATGTTCAAAGAAGACGCTACCTCATCGATGGCAACTTGCGTATTCTTCAGAACCGTCTCTCGAGCTTGCTGAATTTTGACATCCATTGTGAGAATTAATGGGCCTCCTGGTTCGTCTTTGAGCATCACACCTGTCCGGCCACATATAAACTTCTGGATGCACGAAAAAGTACTTTTATGTGACAAAGCCCTGTCCCCGTATTGTGATAAAAGTCTACGATGTATTTCAGCTCCTTTCACAAACTCCGATCACAAAAATTGGTTCATTCTTCATTGTTCGTCCATGGTGAACCTATTTGAGCAAACATGTTCACACTGTAATAAACGGAAAACAAAGGACGCAGTCGGGACCACATTTCATTTTAAGCACGCATTGCAGAAGGCAGTTAGACAACCTTGATTGTGTGTTATTTCGAAAGTGTAGGCCTAGATAATTTTTGACTCTTGCCTTTAACTTTTACGTTTCACTTTTCTGTGTTTTAGGCTAAAAGAGATGATGAAAAATGAATGATGAAACATCTTTGTAACACACGTGCCCTGAGCTGGCTTCGAATCCGGACAGTTAAGTTTCTTGATTGCCAGTGTAATCCCTTAGACTGCATGGCCACACCAATCAGTATTATTTGCCTGTCGCATCGATAGACACCTTATAGATAATTTGTACAGCAAAAGACATTGATTGGGTTACAGTGTTACTCTTAGGGCATTACGTATATTTTTAAAATTCATTTTGCTTTAAGGATTTGTAGTGTGATAGTAGATTATAATCGTAATGACGGAAGAACTTTACTGAACAAATAACGGTGTTATATACAGGACAAGTAGCAATAAGCTTCCCGATTACGGAATAACATCAATCATTCTTGTATGTTTTTTTTTTTTTTTTTTTCAAAAACCCGAAAATAGTTTTTGAAATGATCGAGAAACGGTCCCTTCACTTCAAAGCCGGTTCGGTTTTCTATTTAAAGAAGACTTCTTCATTAACTTGTTTGGAGATGAGTAGCATACAAACATGTACAGATGCTGATTTCGGCGAAAAACAAGAGTTCTGGAGAAAATAGAAATCTGTTTTGGCGAAAAACTGAAACCGGTTTCGGTGGAAAACCGGCATTTATCTGCATATCAGTTTTTCTAGACTGCCAATTCCCAGTTATTATTTATTGTGGTTGATTATTTATTTAGAAAAATCAAATGGAGAATAAAAATAAAGAACTGCAGTCATCTATGGCAATGAGACGCGTTCACCTTTGGTGCTTGGGGTTCTGGTTCGATTCCAGCTCGCGTAAGTGAGGTTTGTGGTGTACAAATACCGTGTGCGGGGATTTTCTCGGGGTTCTCCCGTTTCCTCCTATTTTCTTCCACCATTTTATTCTTTTCTCATAATCACCATCACCTTTAGCTAGCTGTCATAAGCGTGGGATGTAAAACTAAGATTTCATTTCATTTTTACGGCAGTGTAATTTTAGAGGGTGGCACGAAGTAAAAAAATTAACCCGGGGCATATCTCCAATCATGTTAAAGGTGGTTTGCCAGAAATTCCACAGTGCCACTTTAACGCCATGTGTTTTGAAGGACCCCTCTCCCAAGGAAATCTGAAATCATTACTGGGCTGTGGTATGCTACGCAGAGCACAACTATACTAAACAACTTCTGAAATTGCCCGGAGTGGAGAACATAATAATAATAACTGCCACTACTGTTGATCGAAGTGTACCATGTTAATAGGAACTTTACTGTTGTATGCGGGAAGTTCGTGATTTCACCGGCTCCATACGACTCTGGGAGATAATCGTGAAAAATCAATAGTTAAGAAATCAAGCAACCTTCAGTACACGAAATAAAGTTCGCTCTTAATTACATTCTTGTTTGAATAATTACGAACAAGACACGGTCATTGCAACATGTCTCGTGTAATGCTGAACGTGCTTGAGCAATCCATAAATCTGTGAACAATTCGTTGTAAGAAAATATGGATCTGCTTTTCCAGTATATCTGTTATAGTTGTTACAAGATAGCAGTTGATTTTATATTTACATATGGCAAGTTAAGTGTAGCGTGCAAGATAATCTTAAAAAAAGAAACTTTTTATGTGGCTCTAATGTTGGGAAAAGATCAGACGTACGTAGGGAAGAATAAAGTTATTTCACGTTGTAGTTGGGATAGAAGCCTGTAGCAGCGACGATATATGTATTGAGAGAGATTTGTGAAGATGAAAGTTAACAACTACGCTTTATAAAAAACATGAAATAAAAAAGAAACGTGGATTATTTTCCCTTGGATTTTCCCAGTGGCAGAGAAAACTTGTAAAAGAAAAGTGAGTAATGTGAATGAAATACCTTAGTTGCAGAAATTTTTGCAAGTCATGTGATGCTTTATCTCATAAACAGAGCTTGTGAGGGAGTCATTATATGAAAACGGAAGTTGTTTTGTTAATCTGTAATTTTTTGTGTGTGTATGCTTTTGTAGATGGTAGATATCTTAGAAAAAGAAGCGAAAAGATGTGGAAAGTGCGTGTGAAATAACGTTTTTGTTTAGATACTATATAGCAGAGGCATCTTGAAATTATATTTAGGAGTTCAGATGGAATTTGTACTATGTAACTCTGTATAATCTAGTAACATATGTCCAAATGTATCTCCAAATTTGGCCGGTGGCCGTGATCCTGTAATCCAGATCTCGGGAGGCGAGGCAATATGGTAGGGAACGGCCTATACTATGAGGATTAATCTTGTATGATGCGTGTGTACCCACTAGCTGCACCAGATTCAAGCCCCAGTCGTGCTTCGGATTCACGTTAATAGTAGATCCCGACCTTCATAGCCTCAGGTTGGATAAGCAATCCTTCATAACCTCAGGATTGCGTAAGCCGTCCTTCATAGCCTCAGGGTTGGATAAGACATCCTTCATAGCCTCAGGGTTGGATAAGTCATTCTTCATATTCTCAGGGTTGGATAAGCAATCCTTCATAGTCTCAGGGTTGAGTAAGCCATCCTCATAGCCTCAGGGTTGGGTAAGCTGTCCTTCATAGCCTCGGGGTTGGATAATCAGTTCTTCATAGCCTTAGGGTTGGATAAGCAGTTCTTCATAGCCTTAGGGTTGGATAAGCCATCCTTCATAGCCTTAGGGTTGCATAAGCCATCCTTCATAGCCTTAGGGTTGAATAAGCCATCCTTCATAACCTCAGGGTTGGGTAAGCCGTCCTTCATAGCCTCAGGGTTGCATAAGCCATATTTCATAGCCTCAGGGTTTGATAAGCCGTCCTTCATAGCCTTAGGGTTTGATAAGTCGTCCTTCTTAGCCGTAGGATTTTATAAGCCATCCTTCATAGTCTCAGGGTTGGATAAGTCGTTCTTCATAGACTCAAGGTTGGATAAGCCATCTTTCATAGCCTCAGATTGGATAAACCATCCTTCATAGCCTCAGGGTTGGATAAGGACACAGAACATAAATACATAAACTCAGCCCAATGTCCAAATATGTTACGTCTTTAAGTCATACCTGAAATTCAGGATTATATACAAATCTCATCTAGAAATCAAAATACAGTAGAATACCGGTAATCCGAACATGTTTAATCCGAACATTCGGTTAATTCGAACAAGTCCGGGAGGAATTTTTTGGCGAAAATACGCAGATTTGGGAAATTAATAACTAAAAGGATGAAAATTGGCGCATATTTTCGTAGAAAAAAGTAAAGCTGCAGAGTGAAGTCCCCATAGCAGAACATGCCGCGATCTGCGATGTGATCGCAGAAAATTTGCCGCGCCTGTGCAGAAAAATTGCCAGTGTCAAAGAAAATAGTCAACACAAAAGTATAAAAACATGCCTGCTATGTGTAGATGTCCTAAATGCACAGATGACTCGCATAAATATAGTTTGAAATGTTTTTTACGTCGCGTAAATCGTATTTTTAATATCATAAGTGTTACTTCTGCAGAAATTTTTTGCAGGATTCCTGCAGAAAATGTTTAACTTACAAAAGCTCATCACAAAGACAAAGAAAGTTCTGCCGTCGGGAGTGAAGTATACAAAGATAATAATACCTCTAACGAAAAGATTTGTAACCACTGTACGTGCTGTACATGGAAAAATAAAGGCATCAAGTTTTTCCAACATTTTAAATATTTTTCCAATACAGTACATATACTGTAGTCAGAAAAGTCTTTTGAAATAATATACGCTATGTGTTACAACACTATAGACCCGTTCACCCGCTTCAAACCGCGATTTTACTGTTATTCCGGCTAATCCGAATAGGGCTCGGTCCCAATTAGTTCGGATTAGCGGGACTCCACTGTATTGTTTCCACTGTAAGGTGTCCAAGAAGTAGTTTTCCCCACAAGACGAGACATAGCTTTTCCAATAGAAACAGTAGGGTGCAAATTACCTTGGGGGTTTGTGAAGAATTTCCCTTTTAATCACATTATCACCTCAAAGAAACTAACTAAAGCATCTTTCCTGACGATGCGTCTCCCCACCCTCCGTCAATCATGTTAATGATAAAAAGCTTGAGTTTATTGTCAAATTCCACTGGTATTTGCCGTTTCTTGTATTTTTAATTGATTAGCTGTATTCCGAAATGAAACGTCAAAACCATTCACTTTTTCTTGTTCTAATTTTATACTTATAATTCTATTTCCTGTTTTCACCGTCTCCCAGATCTTGTGCCTATCATTGTCAGTTGCTCACTTTATCATCAGAGCTGATTTTGGATGACGACGTTATGCTAAATGTAATGAAGTAATGTATGGATTTGCAAATGCTTTACATTGTCCGTATACAATGTAAAATATTTTCAGTCATGTACTGAAATACATTGGAAAAGGTTAAGAGGGAATACCTCAGGCAATATATAGTTAATTTAGTTCTTGTTGCGTATATAGTGATTGATTTAATAAATTTGTTGTTTATTACTGTTATTAGAATAATCATATTTGTATTCTGTTGCGGTAGCAAGGGAGAGTGTGAGGGCGTCATTGTCTTACTTTGATTTCTTGCACCCTCAGACAGTGTTCGAAGTGGAAAAAAGCAGAGGCGGTATGTTTTATTACGATTTTGACTCGAGATACCGGCTATCTAAATGTTGAAATACAGAGAGGGTATGTTGCC
Source organism: Thermobia domestica (assembly GCF_964235325.1). Taxonomy (NCBI): domain Eukaryota; kingdom Metazoa; phylum Arthropoda; class Insecta; order Zygentoma; family Lepismatidae; genus Thermobia; species Thermobia domestica. Next base: position 296,619,466 of record NC_137457.1, on the reverse strand, counting down.
TAAAAGATTGCATATGACTGAAAGCCACTGGAGAGCTTCTCTTTACTACCGGGGGGCATGGAGAGACTTTGATCCATCGCCAACAACTTTCTGAAAAAAAATCTCTTTATGTTGTATTATAGAAAATTATACACGTAAATCCTCAAAAACCGAGTTTTTATATTAATTTCCAGCGGGAAAATTCCCGAACCCCAACTCGAATGAGAAACATCTCAAACCACTGTAAGATCCGCCCCACAGCAGACAACCCCTAAATCTGTGCTCAAAACACAACATTTATGTGAATTAAGACAAGAAGAAATTGTTTCTACGTAAGAAGTAAAATATTTTTTATGTGGAAAGCTATTCGTCAATTACTGTGTATAAAAATGGATTTATTAAAGGTATTTAGCATCTACTTTTCCGTGACGGTATGTCTTAATCACTCAAAAACCAGAGGCGGTATGCCTTCATCATTGAAAAACCAGAGGCGGTATGTCTTCAGCATTAAAAAACCAGAGGCGGCATGGCATACCACCGCATACCGTCTCACTTCGACCACTGTCCTCAGACTTTTGAGACCTGTTGGGCCTCATTTTATCCCTCCGGTATCAGTAACTCAGAGTGCACACTGGGAGAGATATATACTTTTCGAGACGGGACTCACTTTTGAGATACCTTTTCAAGACTAGACAACCCCCGATATCGTCTCGTAGGTAATACTAGGTGTAAATATGTTACAAAAGGGAGAGACATTTATCGTCCTCCTGAGACATTATAGAGACTTGCAGAAACATAATATTTCGAATTGGTCGTTTCCCTATCCAGGGTTCCTACTGATCAGGGAAGTCAAAGAAAACTCAGGGAAAATCGTGCAGGTCAGGGAAATGCAGGGGAAAAGACTGGAAATCAGGGGAAGTCAGATAAATTTTATAAAAAATATTTTTTTCTAACATTAATTGTCCATCAATTTCAGCGTAGCTAACCATTGATGATCACAGTATAGAACGTTGCTCAGATTTTTATGGGTGGTAAGTGGAATGTACGAATTATTATTTGTCTCCGCGGAATAAATGCTCTTATTTATTTATTTATAAATAAATAAATAAGAACATTTATTCCGCGGAGACAAATAATAATTCGTACATTCCACTTACTACTATATATACCTTATATATAAATATTCACCGTTATTTATTCCTTATTTATATGTCAACGTCATCTGACATCTGTCATAAAAGGCAGGGAATTCCCTGCTAAAGATCAGTGAGAAGTCAGGGAAACAGGTTTCTCGAGATCAGTAGGAACCCTGCTATCGAAAATATATTGATTACTTGATTGAAATGGAAGTTCAAGCGCCTGTCCGGAAACTTTAGACCAGCAGTATATATATATATATATATATATATATATATATATATATATATATTTTTTTTTTTTTTTTTTTTTTGTAAACACTAATAGTGCCAGGAATGTTGTAATTATTACTGTGCTAAATTTAGACGAGTTTGAGTGAGCGATAGCAAAGCTTAATCGTAAGCAAGAACAGCGACTTCTATTATTCAACCATATCAACAGAAGAAAGTAGTGATGTGAATAGAAAATACTCCAGCTCGAGTATTGATGTATTAACTGCATGTTAATATCTGATGCTTCATAGGATCTGAAACAATAGCATTGTGAAGTAATTTGATGGACTTAACTTTCTTCATAAAGAAACTGTCAAGCATGTTATGCGTGTGATAAATTCAATTAAGTCACGCAGTTATAGGAAACAGCGAAAGGATATTTATAACTTTCATTGGTAGTCTTTGTCAATTGTATTTGACTGACTGTTATCACAAAATTTCATCAACAGAACAACCTTAAGCTATATTAATATGCAATTTGTAAACTGAAATGTAAAAATAAGTTTAACTATCGTAAGTGGTGCAAAGGTTACGGATATTTAGATAAGAAGTGATGTTTGATATCTGACGTTGATTTGGTGGGTAGATGACTTAGAGTTATGATCTAATATAGTACTTTTCTTTGTTTTCAAACATCTTTTTGTCTTGGGCAGTTGCTGCCCGTTGTGGGTAAATAATTCTCATTGTTCACAGCTGTAGTAACGTAAGGATTTTCCGACCGGAAGTAAGTCTTCTCCCGATAGGCCTTTTAACCTGACGTCGGCGGGAAGCAAGGTGAATCAGTATCGAGAAGCGGCTATCCACAAGGTCTGCAACTATACCATTGTTGTGGACCTTGGCTGCTTACAGACAGTGTGTTTCGGTCGGAATTTGAAAAACATGGTATGGTATTTCAATGTTTAGATTGACGATTATGTTTGTACAGTGACCGTGTTGCAGAGTGTAGTAGTGAAGTGACCAATAAAAGAAGTACATAAGTAAAATTAAAAAGAAGAAAAAAAAGTTTTTAACAGTTTTGTTCGGGGAAAGCCGAGACAAAAGTGAGTGAACGTGAAGATTTTTCATGTTTTCAAACTGGAATTATCTGACAGATGGTCGTTTTTGAACAACTAGTAAACTAATCCTGATGTAAGTAAATACATTTCTGATAAGAGATTTCTAGTTGAATTGCAGCGCTGTCTTACAAGCTAAGCTGAATTGAAGATTCAAAAGAGAATCAAGCCTTAATTTCTTTGGAACACAGTGGCGTAGTGGTAGAGCGCTTACCTCTGGTGCGTTGGGTCCCTGGTTCGATCCCCGGTCAGTTAAGTTTATGTTGGACAATATCGTATCAGTGGGTTTTCTCGGGGTACTCCCGTTTCCTTTCACTTTCTCATTCCATTAATTCTTCCATCATCATGGGGCTGCGGTGGCTCAGTGGTAGAGCGTTCACCTCTGGTGCGTGGGGTTCCTGGTTCGATCCCCGCTCAAGCCAAGTGAACTTTGTGGTGGACAAATACCGTGTGCGTGAATTTTCTCGGGGTTCTTCCATTTCCTTGGACATTTTTACTAGCTATGGCTTTTTAATCCTTGAACTTCATATCCATACGTGGCTTTTATGACAGCTCCGTCGTGGCTTTGTGGAAAGCATGAGGAAGGCGCGGGAGACCTGGGTTTGATTCACGGCGGGAGCTCACGTGGTTCTTGATTCCACGTTAAGCAATAGGTCCACGTCTCATACGGCCTCGCTGCTGAAAGAGGCGCTAGACTCAAAACAGAAATAAAGGCAGATCTTTACTCACCTCCATTGGAGTACCATTGTAAAAATTAACAGTACAAGAGGAGGAAAGGGGGAGGGGGGAAGAATTGGTTGCAGATTAAGGGAATGTAGGATAAAGATCCCAAACTGGGAAAGAGGTTCTGGAAAGTTTTCTCTTCCCAACTGGAAACAACATTTGACACATCGGGTATTTTCGGAGATCTCGGTGTTTTCGTCTAAAAGGAAAAAGTGAGCACCTAAAAAATTCTAAGTCTAATAATTACTGTGAAATTTATTTAATTTATGATTTATTATTGTGTGTTTATTTTAGAAATAAAATCCGAGAATGGTCATAATATTTACTGCTGACATAACTAATTTGTTACAGTTTCGTTGTAATGTATTGTTATTTTAATGTGTGTATTATAATGGAAACACCGTCCGAAAACAATTAAATGTTCTTATTCATTATAGTCAGTCAGTTTGAACTTGAAAAAAGAACTTTCACTAAATGATAATAAAAAGGTATTCATTTGGACATCTTTAGCGTTAATTAGTTTTCTAGATTATTCATTTGTAAAGATAAGATAGCTTTGTTAACTAACTACTCCATCCATTTTATTTTTTTTTAACACCAATGTGGGTCAATTACACAGTTTCGAAGAAGGAAAGGCGTGTTTTCAACCTGCAACGGTGTGTAAGGTTAATCTACCTTATACTTGTGATTATAAATCCATTGTGTGTGTTATGTTACAAGCTAAGGATAAACGGCAGTTTTCTAACTAGTGGCCCCGCGTAGCGTAGTCGCGAACACCCTCGGCTTCAGTCCCGGGTTCGGTTCAATTCCCGGTGGGGACACTCGGTCGAAAAAGTGTAGAACGCTTTCTCAGGCTAGCTACCCTGAATAAGGTTTTCCTGGGTTTTTCTCATTCACACAAAGCAAATGCCAGAGTGGTACCTAACATATAGGTCCCAGGCCGCTTCCTTCCTTCCACAATTCTTTATTCCTTCCCTTTCCCCGAATAGTGTGCTTGCAAAGGAACATCATCCCTCAAACGTGACGGGCTAAATGGCCTTAGATGCCGAAAGCCCCGAAATTTAAATTCTAAATCTTTGAGATGAATTTTAGAGTCCGACACTCAAGAGAAATATAGCGTGTAAAACAAAAAACATACAACATAACAAGTACACAGCAAAACAATTTTAACCTTAAAACGTCGAAGGACGCAGCTGTTGCGTCAAGGCTTTAAACCTTAATTAAGCTAGCAAGATAATTTTCTTTATCAATATGTTCCTGAAGGCTGAAGCTTACCATCGATTTGCATTTTATGCATGTGGAGGTACCATGGCGGAGAAGAGGAGGGCAAAATTCGTATTTGTTTATTAGTTTTTTTTTTTTTTTTTTGGGTGGGGGTAACAGTCAAAATCTGGTATGTGAAGCAGTGAGGTAGCCCACTACACGCTAATACGCTGCAAAAAATACTTGTTGCTTATATGGGAGAGGCAAAGTTGACCATTTTTTTTAACGTAAATTACGTTTATTTTCTGGACGGTTCGATAAAAGACATTTTTTCACTGAGTTGGTCTAGTACTTTGATGGGGGGAATTCAATGAATTGTTCTACGCATATCTTTTACAAAGAATATTTCCAACATAAAACGAATTCATTACGATTTTCTTAGGTCAGTAAAACACACGGCTATCATTTTTTAATATTATTCTCACAAGTGTATTGCCTACACATTAGTTTCATTTGTCATTGTAGAGTGATTGTAAGGGTTGCCAGGGTCCCCCAAATTATTATTATTTTTTTTTCATATTAGGATCTTTGGTTTCTTCTTCTTCTATGAATAGGGCGGGAATTGCACAAGTGTTAACCTCGTTGGAATCAGTGTTCCATAAGCTTTCCAACGGTGATATCCATCATTACCCTATGATAATTAGGCGGGTTATCAGTGCTCCCAACGTGGGAAGCAACGATTTCGTTCAAACGCCTTCCCAGTGTATAAAGGTTAAATGAACACCAGGTAAAGGAGTTTGGTTTCTATGGCCTGATATTTTCTCTATATTGAAACCGAAGTGGTAATAAATTTGTACCAATTTCAGTTTTAGTAGAGAGTGAAGAGTGGAAACAGAGTATATACTCCACAAGATAACTTTTGGGACAAAAGTGAATTTTTGTATTCTGCTTTTCGCAATAGATAGCTAGAACAATTGTCTCAGCGGGATTTGTCACTGGAATCAATCCGTTAATATTGCAATGTTCCTTTGATAGTCAATAATAATCCGGGATTAGCCCTTCACCAATTTTATTTTAAAGTTAATCGTCTATAAAACAATTTACAGAAGTTCTTTGGAAAAAAAAAAAAAAAAAAAGTTTCCAAGGTAAGTCCTTTGCATACGTAAAGTAGCTTTGTATGATAAAGGTTCAAGTTAGGTATATACGGAACCCCTTTGCTTAAAGCAGCCTCTGGGGTGTGTTATTCAACGAGTCTCCTCTGTTTGTACCGACTATAGTAGACGGTTTGTAAGGAATCTCGTTCGCCCAATACAGCCCCCAGAGGTGGGTTGTGATTTGAAATCTCCGCTCAATGCAGCTACCAGAGATTAGGTAAGGTGATAACTCCCTTGTCCAATACGAACTTAGGAGTAGGTGTTGTAGGTTAGTTGATCAGTTGTGAACTGATAATCTGGTTCTCTCTTGGTCCTTTTTTATGGGTAATTCTGGACGATTCGTCCATCTTCAGATTCCACCTTGTTGGCTTTTTTCCCTCCTGTTTCTTCCATCTATTGTCTGCTTGTTATCGTGTTTATAAAACAATAGCACGAGTTTTACAGTTACAGCATGTGCTTGAAGAAGAAAAATTCACTCAAAGGTGGGATCTTTACAATATATTAACTAGTAACGGTGACTTTAACGATGGTCGTCCATATTCAATTCATTCATAAATGTACGTTTTGCACAAAGCTAATATACAAATCTCAGAACATAAGAGTTACGGGTTGCATAAACGTAACAGGCTAAAATACTGATATTCTTAATCCTTATTATAAACGCAAGCTAATTTCGCCTGAACGTTTACTGTCTGTAGCAGAGTTTCTTTAGGCTATTTATTTTCTTACCAATTTCTAGGTGAAGCATTTAAGACGAATTTAATGTTAGGTCCGCGGTGGTTCAGTGGTAGAGCTATCACCTCTGATGCGTAAGGTCCCTGATTCGATCCCAGATTTCGCCTAGTTCGTTTTGTGGTGGATAAATCCCGTGTATGTTTTTGTTAATAGTTTTTCTCGTTTCCTCCTTTTTTCATTCCACCATTTCGTTCATCACCATAATCATCGTCTCCCATAATCCCGGAGCATGATAATCGGATATTAAACTAAAACAAATCTGGAATTATATAAATCTACATCAATAATGACGAAAATGGGAAAGGAAGTGGAAGGAAATCGGCCAGGACCTATAGTTAATTGAATCTTTCCAGCAACTTCAGAATGCAACCGATTCAAACGTGGAACATCTAACTTGGAGACAAGAACGCTATACATTATACTTTAGTACCTCTAAATCGAGTAGTGGTAATAATGTCACTTACTTTAAAATTCAACAATACCACGGAGTGAATTCCAAGAGAAAAGGGCCCGTATTTAACACATTATATTTAATTGAAAAACGACTTAAAGGTTTCGAAATGTTGATGTGGAGAAGAATGGAGAGAATTAGCTGGGTCGAGCGGAAAACGAATGAGAGAGTGTTAGAAATGCTGAAAGAGAGAAAAGAACAATTTTAGATATTATTAAGAAGAGGAAGAGAAACTGGTTGGGACATTGGATAAGAAGGAACTGTATCGTGAGGGACGTGCTAGAGGATATGGTCGCAGGGAAGAGAGGGAGGGAGCGAAGGAGACTACAATTAATGGATGATATCAAAACAAGAAAAATCATCGTATATTAAGACGAAGAGGTTAGCGGAAGACCGTGGACCATGGAAGATTCTCAGCTGCGACAAGTGACCTGCCAATAATGGCAGAATACGTATGATAATTATGATTTCATTGACGTTAAAACGAATAACATTTTCAGTGAGTCTTTAAATTCGGGACGTATAATTATTTGAATAATTTAAATCATATCATAAAGTCAATATATTTATCAGATATTGGCACAGTAATTTATTTATTATCTCCTTCAAAATTTAGAAATTTTTTGAGAGGAATCTTAATTCCTCCAGAAAATAAGGAGAAAATAATATGTGAATAGGATAATGTGAATTAATTAATTATTATTTGATGGATATATTGAATATGTATTTTTCCAATATAATACTTGGCAGAAAGTGTTATTTATTATCAATGAAAAATAATAGAACCTCGTATTGACTGTTTTTTTTTCTTTTATTTCCGAATTAGAGGTGATAGGTTACAACCACACATCACGTGTACAATATGTTATAGTGTTTAAAAAGTAATCAATATTTGCGGAAGTGTGTTCTTGTACTCTCACGAAGGTTGTCTTCATCTACATTGTGTGAAGGCAAATCAAGGGAATGGAATGAAATCCATGGCTATGCCCTATAGGCTAAAGCAGACTGTGGTCAGTACATGTAGTTGACATTGTAAAGAATGAAGAAAATGAGAGGCACTGAGAAAGTTCAGGCATACAATTATTTACCGCAACCCTGTATGTCTGGAATTTGAATCAGGAATCCTGCAGAACTAAAGCACTGATGTTTTCTGATTTCGAGACAACAGTTATTAATGGTTTATCTTGTTTATACCTTACTAATCCTGGAAGCGGTCACTGATTACATGTACTTACCCAGACATGTAATTTCTTTATGTGCATGTGGTATGCCAAATCCTTGCAGTTGATTGAACCCTCGAAATGAGATTGAAATTGAATCTGCGTGTTGGAATTGAACAAAATACTCGAAAGAATTACCATCTGTGTGTTTGCGGTTACAAGACCAACGCGGTTGCACAGTCAGCGATTGTGTTAAACTCATAAGGACATTCTAGTCACCAAAACAAATATACGTTCATTTCCAGAGAAAATTGTAATGATCATAAGTGTTACAATTAAGGTTAAGTCGTTTGCTCTTGACACATATCTGGAAAGTATAAAAGGCTTTTATAGAATAAGTATTGGAATTTAAGAGTAAAACATAATTTGCAAGGTGGGCTGGATTATAAATCAGTTTCTAAGTTGTTCTTATATTTCAAAGTGTATTGTTAAAAGAGTTCTCCATCCGTCATTGAAGAACTCTTACTAAACAATACTCAGCTTGTGGTATATGATGTCTTTGTCAAAATGTTATGTTAATATCATTCCGGACTATTGAGATCAGGGTTTCTGCAAGTTGTTCAAGATCTAGGTGACCTTCGTAATTAATCCAAACAAGCACTCGCTTCCCGATATTATATATATGTGTTACGTTACCTCTTACAGTAGATATATCGTTGGGAAGGTTTTAGGATTACATATATTAGTTTGGAGAATACACAAACTACTTTAATTATGCTAGTTTGATTGCCTCTATTTCGTGTTCACCGGTTTCTTCCGGAGCTTTCCAAACTCTTTCATTCTTACGATCCCAATTTTTGTAATCCACACTTAAAAAGAGATATTCTGTGAGCTTGGAAATTTTTTGATAAAGGATGAAGCGTACATTTTGAAGCAACAGGAAAAAGTGGTAGGGAGAAGAACATTATAGTTTGTCTGTTTTATCGAAATTTATAGCCACTTCCCAGCACTGAGGTTATATGAGAAATAGACCTACAATTTAAGATGGAATACGAATCACCAGTAATACATTCAAATTTTAACACTGTTCCACTGGAAAGATGGTATGTCGTCTCAAAACCAGCAGTTCAACGGAAGATGGAAGGTTTGCAAGAAGTGGCCTTACTAATGTTTGATATTACTATACGTACGTTGTCCGGATTTTATTCCGGGTTGGAATGTTTACCTTGGTAAGATTGCCGATAGTTTTTTTTTTTAGATTCCACTTTTTCTTTAAAAAAAAGTTCACATCACTTGTACCACTATTTTTCTTTAATTCGAAATGTTTTAGTAATCAAATAACACTAGTAAAGTTTATAAAATAAAGTAAAATTTGTTATTCGTGCTTTCCATTTAAAACAATGAAATACGTGTTTCAACGTATTCTGATATTTGACTTCGAAGGGAAGGCAAAATGAGAAGTAAAACGAGTGAGAATCCAGTTGTTATAACAAAAGTCCTTACATCGGAAATTCCGAACGTAGAGACGTGAAATTTTGACTTTTCATGTACTTTGTTTTTAGCAATTTTTGATGTTTGAAGTAGAGTGGAAGGAAAATGGACGGGGTTAGTTAACTAAGGTGTCCGCCCATACTAGACATCCAGGTTTTTTTTTTTTTTTTTGACAATTTCCCGAAAAGGGATAAAGGGAATTTTCGTCGCAATTGGCAGCAAATATGAAATTTTTCATCTTCAGCAACAACATTCTTTATGGGTGGATAGGAGGCCAGTGATTCCTGAATCATCTTGAAATCATCGTTAATTATCAAGTTTTGTTACCGATTATCAAAAAAGGAAAAGAACAAGCTCAAAGAAGTGTTAATTAAAAATTAAAATTTAAAGAAAAGAAGTTCGAAAACGTACACAAAAAGACAGGAGAATAAAGTTCTTCCAATATCCTTACGTTCGTTATACAATAAGATGACACAAAGTAATTATCTAAATTCTAATTCTTGAGAACAAAATTTATTTGTTTTCACCAACATTTTCAATTGCCTCTTTCAATCAAGAAAAATTAGTTATCAATCAACTACTTGATAAACGTAGAAAATCAAAATTTACGGATAGCTTCTCATATATTGAAGAAAATGTGTGACATACAATAGTCACAGTTTTCATGCTTTTGTTTGTTTGTTTTTGTAATTGTAATTAGTATAAAGTGGGGAAATTCAACAGCAAAATGGGAATTTCTACCTCTCGAGATGAGATTGTTTCAGGTTGGCATTACTGTCTAGAAGGAAGAGCGTAAAATAATATTCACACTAACATTTAGTCATTTGCTAGTTTTTAATGTTTGTATCTCAATAATGAACCTCCTTAGTATTTACGTATTATGTCAGTATAATAGAATATTCTTTATAAAAGGGGCTACAATTCAGTTGCACGTTCCATAAAGAAACCAGTTGAGAATGCTCAAAGAACATTGTCAGAACGAACTTAAAAAGAATTAATTTTATTTCTAAGTTTGTATGAAATTGTATATTATTATAACTTTTTATTGGTCAATATCTTGGGAACGGTGTGTGTGACGCGAAAAATTCCATCACTTGTTTCGGATAGGTTTTGATGCATCATCAACTGGAGAGCTCAAAATTAAAAAATTTGCAAATAACAGACACACAGAGAATTCAATAACGAACTCTTAAGTTCGTTGAAAAGTAAATACTGTAGTTCTGTGGCATTCCGTGATGTTTTGGTCATTGCCTCTCCCAAGTAATCGGGCTAATAAGGTCTCAGTCGTTTCAATCAACGTGTTTGCGATTGAAAGAATTATAAATGTAAATCATGAATTTAATATTGCATGTAATTTGTATATAATAACGCGTGTTTCACATGTGCTTACCAAATATTGTAATATTTCGTAACACTATAACGCTCATGTCACGAGTGTTTTTTAATATTCATTTTTTTTTTTTCAAATCAATTATCACAATAATCGCATAGGCTACGTTTTAATGCCGATTCACAAAACCAAAAGTAATCTTAACGGTTGGGTGAAAGATTTCTCTGCATAATACCCGCTGCAAATTGCAACTTTTTTTCTTCTTTAACTATGTTTTGCCCCTTGAAGCAAGCTTTCCACTTTCCCATCTTCAATTAACCTCGCCACATCAAACCCACTCCAAGCCGAATTGGAACTCAGAACACGGATTTATGGAAGAAAAAGAAGAAAAAAGCGCGCTCTGTGTCCTACTTGTATTCAACCTTGCCAGTAATCACGCTCTTACACAGTTCTTTTACAACTGTTGGCTGGCTTTCGTCTGTTGATAAGAGGGGGAAGGGAGAGCAAGAGAGAGAGAGGGGGTAAAGGAAAAACACATCAGTTAAAAGTGCTTTGTCTTTCTGTCAGCTATGTGTAGAAAGTGAAATGAGGTGAGTTGTGTTTAGTAGAAGGTGAAAGATTTCTTCTTTATACACTTTCTTTTGTCGTACAGTTGCAGTGTGTGTATATGTGTGGTCGTGTAATCAAATGTATGTGAGCTGTACTTACTACCTGTGCATACTACAACGTATTACCCGTGTTTTCCCAGTATCATTATTGGAAGTAACATCAACAAATTGTGGGGATCAAGGTTGTCGAATTGAGAGTAACTATTTGAACTAGGAATACTCTCCTGTTTTCGTCTTAACATTTACAACTTTTTCTTAGATTTTTAATTTTTATGTGTGTTTTTTTATACTGTTTTGAATCAGTGAAAGAACAATTTTCGTTTTTATTATTGTTTCAAAATAAAGTGGAAGTGTTGTGAATAGAAAGCTACTGGCTGAGATCTTGTGAATGCTGGATTTACAAGCAGTTAACCCGGAAGTTATCACATCGAAGACTCAGGAAATACATCAGCGGTTATTTGTTCTTTTCCGAGCTAAGAAAACGACACGTAAGTTGATTTAAAAAGATTTTTTTAAAATGTTTTATGAAGCAAAATGCCTCCTTTTTATTTACTTTTGTTGTGTTATTGACACTGTAAAATACCACAAAATGACAAATATAATGAACAGGGAAGTGACCCCAAAAATAGAAGGAAAAAAAATGTTTGAGTCAGTTCTTAGATGACGCCCTAAGACTTATCATTAAAAAAAAAAAAAAAAAAAAAAAAAAATCTTTACTACTGGCACCGTCATCTGTAGATTGTAATCACGAAAGATGAATAATATTGATTTGGAGCATGGGCTTGCTCTCTCAATATTTTTCGTAGCATGCCATTTAAAGTAACGCTGACTTCGAATTCAGTGATCTGCTGTGTCATTTACCTCTACCACGTACAGTTGTGGCGAAGGATTTTTTTTTTTTTTTTTAATATATAAAGAAAAGTAATATATTGTACTAAACAGTAGAAAGTTGTCAAATTCTTTTAAGAAAACTTAATATAACGAGCTACCATGAGGCTATGGCTGCCCACATGACTTTTAATGGAGTAGTGTACGGTTAGCGCATTTGACTCCCAACACAAGGATATCTTCAAAATTCGGGTACTCTTTACAATATGCGCTCTAGCTGTACATCGATAAGTAGGTCCGCTTTAAAAGGGTATAGTAGAGTAAGGTAGAGTAGAGTAGAGTAAGATAGGGATAAGTAGGTTAGGGGTAGAAACGGGTTAGCTTAAGGTTAGGGAAGTTTTGATCCATTTTCATAAAATAAATTGAGCGTAATTTCTCGTTTCTGAGTGAGTATACCAGTTGGAGCGGGCATTGTAAAGTTAATATTGTTCACGATACTAGACCATCACATAAAATTCAGTGCAATCCACCCACTAGGAATCTAATTTGGGATCATGCATTCAATCCCAATCAGGGTGCAAAATCGTGGCTGTGAATTCCCCTTCACTTAATATTTTTGCAATAAAATTCATTCTCCTATTACCCTACTGGGAGTGAATAAAGTTCTACTGTTGCCAGAAGTTTACTAATTCCAGTAATTCATATGTAAATAGTGGTTAAAGTGATATAATGCAAGAGATATAAAATATCGAAGCATTCCAGCTCTTTTTTGTTTAGTTTTATCCTCCTCCCTCTCCTTACTTCGGCTATGATTTTGCACCCTGGTTCTAATCGTTCAGATGCGCAGAACCACAGTATAACCATTATGTTTAATAAGTAGGTACGTTTAATAATTATTGTATACGGGGCGCTTGCTTATTCTTCATTTTATTGGGAGTGCACAAACTATTTTTAAACTACTAGTAGTAATATACTTTATCATGTTTTCTGATATAAAAAATGTCCTACACAGGGTGTTTCAGAACAACAACGACAACATTTGGGAGGTGATTCCTGATACGAAAATAAGACGAAAAGTATAGACCAACCTGGGTGCACAGATGATTCCTTTCGGAGTTATAAGCTGCCGAAAACGTTAAAAAAAAAAAAAAAAAAAAAAAATGAACTTTAAAGGTTCATAGCTTCATTACTATTGGATCTACCATAGTCGGGTCAAAACTTCACTTAGCAGCTCCGGCCTTAAGCCGATTGGACCGATTGCTCATTCCATCATTTAATTCATTTCTCATCAACAGTGTCTCCCTTAGCTCACACGTTGTGATCGTGGGACGTAAATCTCCAATTCTAATACGTTTTGATAGCTGTATTTCTAAGAACTGAACCCCCTTCCAAAGTTCAGGGCTGCGTAGTTACCACTTCACCTTGGACCAGTCTGCTGGCGTTTTTAAGTTGCTGTAATGAAGTTTCCCTAAATATGATCTTGCCTTCTTCATTACCTTCTGTCAAATTCCTAATAAGGCAATTCCTTCTCAAATGGTCAGGTGTGAAATTTTAATATCGTATATTTCTGAATGCAAAAGGACTCCGTATTCAAGGCGACCCCCCTTCCCAATATTTTTAACAAAGCATTACAAAATCATTATTATAACTTTCTATGAACGTGTATTTTCAGAACTTATTATAAAGCTACACTAAAAATCAAATCCGATCGAGACTTCCCTTAGACTTCTTCACTGGAAGGGCCCACTGAATCATCAAACGTTCAAAGGGCTAAACTAGTAGGTGAGGAAGAGAGTAAGTAAGAGCTTAATGGAAGCTCGTCGTGCTGTTCAGTAAAGATAAACTCACGGTGACCCCCTTATTTTTGGGCTCGAAATTGCGGCAAAAAATAAATAAATAAATAAATAAAACTTTGTAATGGATTCAGAAATATAAGTATAGATATTAAAGTTATCTTGGTTGGAAATTTATGTATTTATTAATTTAATGGGGTGTCTATCGGTCACGAAAGTCACGAAAAAGTCACGAAATCAGAAAAGAGTCAAGAAATTTAGCTTTTGAGTCACGATTTTTTTTAATCTGTACAAATATAAGTAAAGACTGGAAAATTCTGTTCTATAAAACATCAAAATTTACAGCCAAAAGTGTATATTTTCGGCTTTAGACGCTACCAAATCGCAAGCAAAGCACGCTTCTATCGCATGTATGAAAATTTAGGCTAATTTGCACCGAAATATGCTCTTGACACGAAAGACAAATAAATAAATACATAAATAAAATAAAGATGGACGCAGAATATTGTAGAGTTGAAAGAGAAGAAAAGGATATTATTACAACAGACCGAAGAGGAAGTTGAAGCACTTCAGGAGATCGAAAAAGCTCAAAAAAGGGTAAAAGAATATTAGCCATTTTAAGAGAGAGAGAGAGAGAGAGAGAGAGGGAGAGAATGAATCCATAAGTTCAACTGTTGACAATCAGTGTGACATTTTTAAAGGATTGTTAACTATTTGTCAATATATGTACACCATGTGTATATTTAAGTATGTACACTCATGTCCAAAATTATTGTTGCACATCTATAAATATGTTGTTGTAGGAATATAATTTGGTAACGAATTACAATGTTACAATGTTAGTATATGTGTAATCGGCAAAGACATGTATGTGACAAATTTCATGTCGAAAGAGCAGTGAATAAGAACAATAAAAAACGAAAATAAAACTTTGTTGTCTATTTAGCAACATTTTGTTTTACTCACTCTAATTTTCGTATTTATTATTCTTTTATTATGAAATTTACCACAAATATAAATTTCCCGATTATACACATAATATCAGTATTAAAAGTACCCTGCAAAATCTTATCAAATTATATTCTTACAAGAGGACAGTTATAGATATGCGACAGTCCTTTTGGACATGAGTGTACGTAAGATTAGTAGATTTGTGAGTGTTTGCTGTTGGGTTAGTTACCGAACAAAACGGATTATATACAGTCAATATACTAGAAAGTGGTGAGGGAAGTTTTTATCGCTCCATGAATAGCTTTTGAGAGTAGAGATAAGAGTATAGGTACTGTAATTAATTTTTTGAATGTTACAAAATTTTCCGTTGAAAAAGTCACGAAATTTTACTATAGAATTTTTGGACGTATACTGTTTAAGAATACATATTTCCCCCAAAACAAGAAGTTTCGAACCATATTTTTTGTTTAAATATAATTTTGGCTATTACACTTTTTCTGTCTTCGAAAATTTCTGTGTATAGTTTCATGTTATGTTTTTGTTAGATGAAAAGTTGCAGATTTTATAAATAGACTCAAGAGTCGTCTTGCACAACCTATTTTTAGTTATAGCATTTTTCTCTGTGTATGCATCTATATGTATTTCTGCGGTGAAACTCTCTGGATTTTTTTCTTATTTTAGTCTTGTACAACGCCATAACCTAGACAATAAAAGTAGTAATTAAAATTATTGCATAATTCAGAAACGGAAATACCGTCCAACATTCACGATTGCTGTAAATGAATTACGCGTTGTCGATAGAAGAGTTATGTACAGCAATTGTTCCCTGCGACACGATTTCGCTATTTCTCCTTGCAATAAAGGATAACGTACAATGTAAAATTGATATAAAAACATAAATATTTTTTTATTGAAATATAATATTGTTTTTATATATACCGTAAAGAATATACCTACATTGTGTTAACTTCGTTTTTCTTAGTTCTCTAGATTAATTGGATGAATTGTAATGAATTCCTTGTTAACTGGTATTATGCGATGGAATTTGCTGTCATAAGGTATACTTCAAAAGTAAACGTTATTTGGCTGTTTGTGATTATGAAAACAGCACATTCCATCGGTTCAATAACATCTAGGCCGGAATGTTACTTTTGTTAGTAAACACGTGTTCTTAAACAGATGCATATTTGAGTTTAACAATCGTATGATTTTGATTATGAGGTCAATGGGGTAGGGAAGCCAACGGGACTTGAGAAATAAGCTTAAACGTCCAATATTTACCAATATCCTCTCAATTTTTCACTTTTTTTTTTTTTTTTTAAAGCAGTTTGGTTTACCAACCAAAACTTTCGTACAAAGTATTTATCCTGGCTGTCCGTATATCCATTTGTCCGGAAGTCAAACGAGCTTGTCCGTCTATTCGAGAGAGAGAAATGTAAATTTTGATTAGAATGTAGAGGGTAAAAAGTTCTGGAATTGAATTAGTTGATGAACGTGGAGTGGTAGAAATTAATTACTTATAGAGCACAAATGATAGTAGATACTAATGGTGGGCACACCGAAACCGGTTTTTGAAGATTTAAACAACCGTTTTTGACCGAAACAAGTATTCACCGAAACCGGTTTTCTTCAAAACCGATCCCGGTTTTTCCAAAAGTGGTTATATTTCATACGAGAATATTGTTTCGTTCTGTGGAAACCGCTTCCGTTTCCACAGAAATAGTCTTGTGTTTTCCAAAAGTTTTCACCGAAACAAATTTTGGTGAAGACCGAACCGGTTTTGGTGAAATACCGGTTTCTCGGATTTCGGTTTTTCTAGAAACCGGTTTTTATATATTAAAAAAACTGTTTCGCCTATCCCTAGTAGATACCTCTGTCCGTCTCAAACCTCTTGACGTTTGGCGAAAGGCAATGGCGCGTAAGAGCGACGTTGTTGGATTTCATTTCCTTTCCTCTACAAGTATGTATAACGTGATTATTTTTTTTTTTTTTTTTCGTGAAACACAGATGGGCAAAAGAAATAAACGCTTCAAACCGAGAAGGTAAAAGAATGAATCACTGTACGTAGAATCATGCTTTTCTTCCCTGATTATTTAGAAAAGATTTTTTTTTCTTAACATTCGATTAATAAAGACATTTTTGAATGCAAATACTATTTCTCCCAAGCATAGAGTATTAGACAACTTCGCGTAATTTTCATTTGGTATTGAGAAAAATCACGCCGTAAATGTCAAGAGGTTGGAGACAAACAATACAATCGATTAAACATTTCAAGAATACATTTCATCATTCTATTTCTCTCTCGATTAAAACCTCAAGTGATAGAAATCCCCTACAAGCTTCGGTTTCAGTATTCATCTACTGAGAGCAAAATCAGCAAGAAACGCATTTTTGCAATCGATGTAGGGATCTCAGAATAGGTAGCATCTTCTTATCCTATTCAAATCGACACTGACATAAATAAACCACTCCCGCTTTTAACGTTGATCGCTATAGAATAAAAGCCAGAATAATAGCGAGACGCGGTCTCAAGAATCCAAGTTCATCTCCATTGCCTCTCGCTTTACGAAATTAATGTCACTTCCGGTTTCAGTATTAACCCATTGATATAATATTTTCACAACATATGATATACTATTAAGAATATCGTTTATTTAGGTTTCAAAGGGGATAAGAGAAGTCATTTCAGCTATTCACAGAAAGTTAAAACTAAAAGACATCGAGGAATGAGACCATCTCGCAATCGGTTGTGCATTACTCGACTTGGCAGTCCGGCTCTCACAGACGGCTGTGCACACCAAGGTGTTGAGAAAACAGGGTGGATTGATTTAAATCAGTCTGATTTAAATCGCGATTTAAATCAAGATTTAAATCACT
Organism: Thermobia domestica; assembly: GCF_964235325.1. Taxonomy (NCBI): domain Eukaryota; kingdom Metazoa; phylum Arthropoda; class Insecta; order Zygentoma; family Lepismatidae; genus Thermobia; species Thermobia domestica. Next base: position 296,601,722 of record NC_137457.1, on the reverse strand, counting down.
TGATTTATTTAAATAAAAATCGTTGATTTAAATCGAATTCCGAAATAAATTAATTTAAAGTGAAAATAAGTAAAATCTCGTTTCTGTTTTGTTATTTCGATTATGGAAGTTAATAATCATACTACAATGAGACTCAAATGTACATTATAGTATGAAAACAAGTGTCATGCAGAGGATGATTAGGGAAAATCCCGTTTGGAACAGGTAACGGAGCAATCCTGCTTTCTTCTTTTCGTAACATTGGGTTTGGGTTTTTAAATCGTTCACTATTCCAACGGGGAAATCACCATCGACATTTAAGACGAAAATTGTTTTTTGTGCGTTTCTGTTTGTTTGTTCCCAGATAATAGGGCGTATTTAGAGGGATCCTATCCAGTCTCCATTTTTTTTGTTTGTTGTTAATTTTTTAACTTTAGGCGACATTTATGTATTTCATGCCGCAAGCTAGTTCTGAGTTTTTGAAAATAGGCCCCTTCCAAATATCAGTAACTTTCGTAAAAAAAAAAAAAGTGTCATTTTGAAAAACGTTGCTGTACTTTTTCCTTAATGCTTAACCTTTTAAATTATATCACCTATTTTTAGGTGATAGGGTAGAATCTTCATTATTCGATTAAAAAAAGTACCAATAAGGCTTTTTACTTCGTTTTCTTCAAGACTAGAGGCATTTTAGAACACGTTACATATGCTTTCACGCCCTTCTGCGTTGAGGTATAGTGTGTGATGACGTCATAATCGTAAAAAGATATTTTTTGTTATGCGTATTATTATTATTATTTGGCGAGTTACATTTTGCATTCAGAAGACTGAAATTTTGCACACTCGTTCAGTGCACCCCTTAATAATTTTCAGATGTTTTCAGATCTCTGCGTGAAAACAGCGGGGTCCAGAGGGGCAAAAATATTTTTAAAAATGGATATTTTTAACAAAAAATAGCTTTTTTCGTGATTTTCACGCCTCAGGTGGAGACATATGAATGATACGGTTTGAAAGGCTGTTGTATTCTGAAGAAAATGATGTACGTACTATGCTCCTAGGATAAATAGGGATGTCTCAGGAAACTGTTACCTGAGATCCTGTTTTATACGGGAATCTGGGGTATTTGGGAATATTATTTTTCGCGGGCTTACTTTTGCACCTACAAGATTGAAATTTTGCACTTTTACTCAGTGCACCCCTCAGTATTTTTCAGATTTGTTTCAGATCTCTGCCTTAAAACAGGGAGAGGAGTCGGGTCCACAGAGGTATTTTTTTTTAAGATATTTTTATCAAAGTATTCCTTTTTTCGTGATTTTCCCGCCCCAGATACATGATACATTTGAAGGATACCGTTTGAAAATTTGTTTTATTCTAAAGAGAATAATGTACAAATCATGATCCTAGACAGGGTTGTCTGGTTTAAACCAAAAACGAAAAATGTTCGTAAAAGTGTAAGTGTTCGTAAAATCTTAATGAACACACATTTGTGGGTTATCACGTTTCACTCCCGTATATTATTTGTATTATATTCAGACCTAAATTTCCCATTCATTTCTGAAAGAGATTATACTACAAAAGCAACTTAAAAAAAATCAGTTTATGAATGTTTCTTTTGTGATTTTTTTTAATAGTTTGTTATTATTGTTATGCAATTGCAATCAAAGAAATTCTAAATATTGTTTCGTTTTAATAATGTTTATTATTGATAAAATACATTGAAATGCCGTACTTTGGGGGGAGGGGTATACAAACCCCACGAGAGGTATTTATTGAAATCAGACGTATCTTTTATAACTATTTATGTATAAATGGGTCAGAGCCAAAGTGAACTCAAATAATTCGTATCTTCATTCATTTTTCTTACTGATATGCAAATTAAGTCGTCGTATTTCTTTAACTTGGACTAATAAAAGTCGTAGTGAACTAACTTGGACTAAATTAGTTCTTGAAATTGTCCATATGTAATTCTGTATAATGGTTTTACTTGTGCAACTGATTATCTTTTTCTGAAATGACTCTTGACAGTTATATTAACAATTATGTAAAGATTAGTACAACGTATTTTTTTATCAGGAGTTCTTCGTGAGTGAGTCGGCAGACGTATCGCGTTTGTGGCCAATTGGTCCCGGTTCAGAGTTCAAACGGAGGATAATTTCACTCGGATGTAAGCCGAGAAGCGGTTTGGATTCCACTTTGGGCTTATGTCACCCCTTGTAGCATAACCCGGTTGTTGCATAATAACACCAAGGCGAAAGAAAGAAACTTGTTTCTGTCCACATGTGGTATAAGTGTGTAGAGCAAATTATTTAAGCCAGAAAAAAACTGGTTTAAACCCAAAAAAACGGATTTCTGGTTTCAAAAAATAAAAATCATGGTTTTTGCCAACCCTGATCCTAGGATAAATAGGGATGTCTGAGGAAATTGTTATATTATATCCGGGTCATCTGGGGCATTGTGGGAATGTTCTTAGCTCATTGTTAAATAGTTTCCTCACCCTTACTACTCAAGATAGAAGCTCGAAATTTTGTACACACATTTAGTACACCCCTTAATATTTCCCAGTTGCTTTTGAAATCTGTGTGTTAACACAGGGGAATCCAGAAGGGATCAAAAATTTTTTTAAAGAAAAGTTAAAAAATGCCGATTACTCTCAAAATTTTCCGCTTCAGGGACATGATAGGGAAATGTGAATGTTACCGTTTCAAAAGCTGTTCTATTCTAAAGAGAGTGATGTATGTACCATGATCCTAGGATAAATAGGAATGATGTTGTAGCTGCTTGACTGAAAGTCTATAATTTATCTTTAAAAAGAGCCATAATTTCAAAGGGTTAAGAAACATTGTTTGGGATTGATATAGGTTAACGATTGGGAATAATTCAAAATTCAACCCCAATACTTTCACTTAAATGGCATAATTAGCATTTAATACTAATACCTAAAGCTTTTTCTTCAGTTCGCGGCTTGTATTATACGAGGAGAAAGATTTGATTTAAATCAAAAAATCGATTTAAATCAAAAAAATCAACAAAAATGATTTTTTAAAAAAAATCATGATTTTTTTCCACCCTGGGAGAAAATATCACACCGTAGAAACCAAATTCCTTCACGTGGTGTATGTATGACACTGCTGTTTATTTGTTTATTTATTTATTTATTTAAGGATTGCAGATGACAAAGAACAATAATGTTAATTTCTCGACGGGATTTGCTAAGGAGAAAACTTTTCGATATTTTTGTGATGTCTTTATCCTTGCATAGCCCACGATTTGTGTCGCCCACGTGAACAAGAAACATTTTTTTTTTTCGTTTCATAATTTTACTACAAATCTCGTCTCATCTCTGTTCTGGAAAAGGTTTTCTCGTTTCGAAATATTTAGTCTCACTTGGTAAATTTATGTATTTTTTTTTCCTAATTTAATCTAAAGTTCGAGAACCCTTCCGTGTCATGAGAAGTCCATGAAAGGTGATAATTTGAACCATGTTTATTAGTAGATATTGAATTACGTGACTTCGAACTTCGGTAAATGTACACTCACGTCCAAAATTATTGTCGCATGTCTATAAACATGTTGGAGGAATATAACTTGATAACGAATTCGCCCGGTATTTCTTATAATGTTAGTATGTGTATAATCGGCAAAGACGTATATTTGGCAAATTTCATGTCAAAAGAGCAGTAAATAAAAACAATAAAACGAAAATAAAACTTTCTTGTCAATTTAGCAACATTTTGATTTACTCATTCTAATTTTCGTATTTATAATTCTTTTCCTTTGAAATTTACCACAAATATACATTTCCCGATTATACACATAGTATCAGTATTAAAAGCACCCTGCAAAATCATTATCAAATTATATTCTTACAAGAACACAGTTATAGATATGCAACAATAATTTTGGACATGAGTGTACTTATGTTCATACAATCACCTTATTAATTATACGTTTTATACTATAAATCATGTAACACTAAATTAATGTTTGAGATACAGTAAAACCTGCCTTCAACGGACCCTTTATTAAACGGAAAACTGTCTTAAAGGGAAATATTTCATGGTCCCATGGATTTTGGAGTAAAAGACATGTAAAAGTCCCTTTATCAAGCGGAAACTGTGTTATGCGGACAACGGAAAGCAAAATAAACCTTTAACGGAAAATTCTGAGTTTCAGACTACATCGTTCAGAAAATTTTTAAACATCCTGTGAGAGGGTAAACATATACTGTCTGCGATAAATACTTCGTTCTTTTGTTAAATCTTTATGGGCAGTGTTGACCTTCCTCAATCACTACTCATATTCAGCTCCCACAACTTTTCGCTAGTCCTACGTAGCATGTCAGCTGTCAGTCTTCTTGTAGGCGTACTTCTGTTCCGCTTGTGTAGCAACTAGCGACAGCCAACAAAAATGAGAAGAAAACTGACAAAACAAAGTTCTGGAAAAAAGGAATTGAGGTAAAGCAGAAGTTATATATCTCCATCACGTGTCGTGAAAACAAGGAGGAAAGAGTTCAGAGGACTTTCAAAATTCCAGAGAAAGCTTTTCTGTGTCCTGAAGTATACCGCAGCCAAGTAGTAGCAATGTATGCAAAAAATCCTGCTTGACTATTGGGAAAAATAAAGGAAAGTGTGCACAGCATATTTTGTGTTTTTTTTTTTTTTTTTTTTTTTTAAGTATTAATCCGTAGAAGGAAAAAGTACTGTAACTGAACAAGTTGCGTACATCAATATATTTTCTCATTATGTCCGTTATAAGCATATATATATATATATATATTTTAACGGAAAGGTCTATCTCCATTAAGCGGAAACCTGTCTTTAACGGAAATTTTTGCGAGTCCCGCTCGATTCCGCTGAAAACAGTTTTCACTGTATAATACTTGTGTGAACTAGTGTTCTCCACGAGACTTGAGAATGTGTCATCTCTTCCCGAAAACGAGACCGTGGACCTGTGTGACATAGTCGCTTACGCTCTCATCTTTAGTGCGAGCGGTTCTGGGTTGAGTTTCCGGTGGAAACACCTAAATGTATAAAGATCTTTTTTCAGGCCAACCATCGTAAGTAAAATTTCCTGGGTCCCTCATTCACACCAAGCAAATGCCCGGATGGTACTTAATATACAACTCCCAGGCCGCTTTCTTGTTCCCTTTCCCGTTTCTACGAATAGTGTGCTCGTCGAGGGACATTATCCTTCATACATGACGCGTTTAAGGCCGTAATGACAGTATTAGAAATATGTCGAAAATGAGACTAGAATTGTCATTTTTATTTTCTTCTTTTTCTTCTTATTATTATTATTTTGTGTTGTGTCGAATTTCAAAGTGTTCTTGTCTTCATGGGGATGTAGCCCTACGGGAATATAATTGATCTAAACTAAGAAACCTTTTCTAAGAACTAAATAGTGTGGGACTATGGTACACTGAGAAATGTTGATATTTTAGTCATTTCCACAATACTTGTACTTCGAAAACATGAAATGAACACCTGGCCTTCCCTACGTATTCTTCTTACCATTTTTTTTTTTTTTTTAAATTTATGAAAGCAATGTTATTGGTGATAAACGAAAGAAAAAAAATACTGTCCGAAGATTGGAAAAATATCAATCAATAGGCCTCATTGAGGTGAACAGAGCGATATGGTAGAATATGTATATACAGGGTGTAACATTAATGCATGTCCAAAAGTGACGCGATGATTGCGGACATCCAAATAAGTAAAAATGTTCCTATAAACATGGGTCCGATGCCGCTTCGTTTCCGAGATAGAGGGTGTTCAAATAATGGAAATGTTCAATATTACAGGAATAATAACAATCAATATGCCTGTGCAGATACATTTACACTATCATAGACAATGAAACTAATCAACATTTGAGGTTACTGATCTGTCAGTGTTGCCAACCTGGTACAATGTGTAATGTTTTCAAATAGCACCTGACGTCCACACGTTAGCATGAGTGCTGACATCAAAACATTCGTGAACATGGGTAAGTTATTCTCATGTGTATTCATGTGTAACGACACAATAACACTTCCATGCAAGAGTTGTGATCTATGAATTGTTCTTTCCTATTGTGTGCTGTTAATTTACTTTACACTTGGACGCTTTGTCTTTTGAAAACGAAGCGGAATCTGCCTCATGTTTAGGAACGTTTTGATGTCAGCGTTCATTTGCTAAAGTATGGCCGTCTAGTGCTATTTGAAAACATAATACTTTGTACCAGGTTGGCAATACTGACAACCCAGTGACCTCAAATGTTGATTAGTTTCGTTCTCTATGATAGTGTAAATGTATTTGCACAGACATAATTCCACTTGATTGTATTATTCCTGTAATATTGAACATTTTCCATTCACTTTTCCATAGTGAGCCATTGGTGGGATTCGACATTTGAACACCCTCTATCTTGGAAACGAAGCGGCATCGGACCCATGTTTATAGGAACATTTTTACTTATTTGGATGTCCGCAATCATCGCGTCACTTTTGGACATGCATTAATGTTACACCCTGTATAAACCCTCATGCATAGCTTTCGAGAAAGTAGTTGCAATTCGTCATATTTTTACTATAGAAACACAAATATTAATGCTCAAATGTAAATATGGTTACAGCTCTTGTCCTATTTGGAATTAAATTTATTATTATTATTAATAATAATAATACTGTTTTAAAGTTAATTTTAAATCGGCACATAATCTTAGATTCCAGCCTGATTCAGCCTGATCGCTGGCGACATCTATTAGCATCAGGAAGACAAGCAATAGCGCAGGTAGCGGCATGTATTAGCGTGATTGTTTACTATTAGAAATTAGCTTGATACACTGAATCAATATCCGCTGATAAATAGGATACTATATTACATGTGAAATTTCAGTGGAATTGACGAGATTTCCTTTATATTTACGAAAATCTAATGTTTTAACTTCCAATAAAACTTTTAACTGTGATTACTCATGACGTGGAAAAAATTGTACTTTCAAATGTTATATGTAAGAATGTGCTGTTTCGAAGAAGACGTATTGTTTACGGGTAGTGCCATCACAAATGTAACCTCGTCCTTGGATGTCAAGTATTCAAGTATTCATTGTATGTATGTCTGAGTCTGAGTGAATATGAATGAATCGGGTTCGTTATTGTAAAAAGAAACATCCTATTGTCTTTCTTAAGTAAATTGTTCGTTAATGACATGATGAAAAAACATGTTTATGTCAGCTGAAAAATAATTGATTGACCTCGCAAGTTGTTTGTTTAGTCTAATTGCCTTGTCTATATTGTTCTATAATGTAATTATCTCTTGTCTGTGTTGTTTTATTCGTGTAATACAGTGAAACCACTTTAACGGACACATCGGTAATACGGGCAAACTTTTACCGCGTCAAAAATGAGATTGTTTTAAGATAGAGAACCCTCTCTTTTACGGACACATTGAAATACGAACACGGACAGTCTTTTCTAATCCTCAGCGTTCTTGTAATCTCCCTAAAAGGGAAAGGAATTAGTCTCAGCTACTATGTATTTACAGTGCCGTATACTGTTTTGATGGCTTTGGCTACCACTAACCTTTATAACACCTGAACATTTATATTATTTTATTATACAGTATTGTATATTCATAAATTACTACCTTTATTTATTTTGTAAGCATACAATATACAGTACATGCATACACGAAGCCCATGATATTTATATATTTGTAAATTATGAGATTGAACAGTCCCAGTAATCCCCGTAAATTCGTTCCATTCGAACTACTCATTGAGGAAGATCGAAATACAGTGTTTTATCAGCTTCACTGCTTTTTCTCGAAACTGCGCGGTTCGAATGCAATTCTTAAATTTAAAAAAAAAAAAAAAAAAAAAAAAAAAAAAAAAAAAAAATCGCTGTAGCTTGAGAACCGCTGCCTTAGTGCATTACATTATTGGAAGAAAATGTTTATCATGCGTGCTCGAAACCTTTCAAGTTCAAGGCTTTCATGTGTGTTTTTCTCTCGAAGATAGCAAGCATGGATGCCATTGGAGATAAGCGGTCAGTCGAGAAAGAAAGGACAAGTGTAGAGACCTTGTTTTGTTTTCATATGCAAAATTGAGAGAGAGAGAAAAAAGAAACACTCGACACAATAAACTCATCAGAACGGGAATCTAGAATATTAAAATGTTTCGTGCACCGGTAACTGCAGGTTTTTTTTTTTTTTTTTTTTTTTTTTTTAATGAGAAAGGCTGGTACGGCGAAAGACCAACAACGCACAAGCACAGTTGCAAATATACACGCGTTAATAATGCATCTTAACTAATTTTATTAACAATAGCAATCATACTATAGTGCTATAGTATTTAATCTATATAAAAGAAATAGTCTTAACTGTGTGTCTAACTGATCAACACCTAGGCCAAATTGCTTGAGTTAGAAACTTGAAATTTGGACAGCACGTAGGATTGGTGATGTCAAGTACCACTAAGAAAATGAAAAATGAAAATATCTAAGTTTTACGTCCCTCGATTATGCCGGTTAGGCTAAAGGAGACAGTGAAGATGAGAAATGAATGAAATTGTGGAATGAGGAAACGGGAGAACCCCGAGAAAACCCACGAGCACGGTGTTCGTCCACCACAAGTTCCACATGGCGCGAGCTGGGATCGAACCAGGGACCCCAATCACTGGAGGTGAGCGGTATACCATTGAGCCACCGCACTCCCCTCAAGTACCACTAAGGTTTCACATAATAATGTAGAAAAAAAAATTGAAAACGGGTAATTCATTAAAAATAATTTCAATACATAAAACACAAGAAAATACATACATTAAAATTCTCAATGGTCAATCATATGGTTCGTATCCCACGTTAAACCGTAGGTCCTTATCTTATGTAGTGTCGGTACTGAAAGGAGTGGAAAACAAGTATAACCAACCAAGTATATTACGTAAATTTTTGTTGCTTCTAATTGTATTGTAATGAAGACTTTGCATCTCTTAAGTGTCTCATATCTTTTTTCTTTCTTTTCTTTTTTTAATACGTACAGGACATATCGACATTCACCACCACTTGTTCTTTAGCTAGTTCAAAAGTAGTTTCTGTTACCACAATCGATCGAAACTGTAATATGATCGAAACGAAACCGGAAGACGAAGGCTAAGATGCTAAAACCAATTTATTCTTAAATCTAAAATTGAGATGTCGGACAAATAGGAAATAAAAACACAGGCTGTTGATTTTTTTTCCCTCTGAATACTGTTACATTGAATTGCAGTGTTAACAGCGTGAATTAATTTCTTTTCACACTAACTTCGTTTTAAAAGTGACCAGGACTATCATTTATTTATTTTTAAAAAAAAATGAATAGTTGTACGAGAAAAATACAAATTTATAACTAAACGTGCAAGAAAAACCTAAAACTTACGGGTTGAAAACGTAAGATCTGGCAACCCTATATCTAATCTAGTTGTGTATATATTAAATAATTCATTAAAGTCACTACGTTTGTGACTTAACTCTTGAGCCACGCGGCCAATCTCGATGAAATTTGCTACGTAGATTAGATCCGAGCCTAGGATGGTTTTTATAATTTCACTTTGACGGTACAACTTAGGTGAGAGGGACATATTTTAAAATGGCCGAAAATGACATATAAAGGTCGAATCCACAGTTTTCGGGGTCGTTGAGATGAACCGTGACATTTCTGATGCCATTTAAACCCAAATCCATTCTCCAATTTAGGGAGGGAGAGAAATGTAAAAAACGATAAAAAAATTGACCTATATTAGTGTCGAATCCAGTTTTCTGGGTCTCTGAGACGAACAGTGACACTTCCGATGCCTTTCAAATTCAAATTCAACCCATTATGTCCAAAGTGAAACGTATTCTCTTTGTGCGAAGAACTGGTATTCTGTTAGTTACAAAAAAAAAAAAAAAAAAAAGAACTGAAAAAAGATCAACATTCTCTGATTGCAGTTCGTAGAAGAGATTTTGTTCCACACTTACGTACACCTTCTTTGGATCAATATATAACCTTTGCTGCGTAATTAAGTGATACTGTAAAGTTAATACTACTCTTAGAATGTTTAATTCTTCTTTAAAGTATACAACAGTTAAGTGTTAGATCAATTTCATTAAGTAACTGGATACACTGTCTGAAAATCAAATATTAAATTACGTAACTGAACTCCGTGAGAGAACCTCAAGATTTCATGATAGACTTAAAGACCCACACTTTCTCACTTGTTCCTAGGGTTGCCCACTAGATAAGGTTTGATGTTCCATCTCATGTTTGTATTAGATAAGCTCGCGTGTCGTCTCCTGTACTGGACAACCATAAATGTGGCTGTTAATCTCAAGATTATCATCATTGCTGTACTAAAGAATACTAAGATAGGGTATAAGATTTTTTAAAAATCTTATTACAATAAAACCAGGAGAAATTTCGATTACGGCAAATCTTTCAAATTTCATCGAAATATAAGGTCATGAAATTTAAAGTCATGATATTAAGAATGAACTAGCTGAACCTGCGCTGTTTACACAGTTCACAGTTCTAATATGAACGTGAATCTCCTTCCTACTTCTATATCTGTGCAAGTCTCTTTACGGACACAAAGTACAGGAAGACTCTCAAAGGGAGTGAATTGCTATAAACAAATATATAAATGTAGTATTGTAATATATAAAATGTTGGGGGTGAGTTTGTGGCAAATTTGGATAAGTGATAGATGATACCAAATGCATATATTTTTTCATTTTAATTCCATATCCGATTACTCCTCATTGTGGGTCCACAGGCCTTCGAAGTTGCCTTTACAGTAGGTTTTGTCATTCAGATAAAAAACAAAACGCCTGAAATGTCCACCAACCCGCTGTACGTAGCTCCTCTACTGGTTGCCTTTCACAAGGGTATGAACCTTAACGTCCTAGTGGCAATATTAAACTAATAGGGTCAAAACGACATTAAACTGTGGAATAGAAAAACGAGGAAATGTTTTTTGAACATTTGAATGAGAACTGGGAAATTACACAAAATTTGGAATCGACTAGCGAAAACGACCCGTTTCTAGCACTTGTGGTTTTTGAGATAACATTGTCGAAATAATTGGCCACAAACATATAAACTTTTCTTGACTACAAACATACAAACGTATCATTTTAATATATAGATATATGTTGCAGGGTACGTTCTAACTTGTTGATACAGTTGATTTTATAACACCTTAAACCGTAGTTAACTGAAATGAAGTTAAATTATGTATATTTCTAGGTTGTGATGACGTGTTTACGGTGATACTATGTCGCAGCCGGTGTCATTATAGCAATGCCAATCCTGGGATATTGTGAAGGTCACTTTAAATTAGTAATTACATTTCTAAAGCTCCTAATCAAATAAACAGCAGAATGGCCTTGATGACTTGTTAACACTTAAGTTGAAATGCTGGGAACCATATATCCAAGCTGATATTTAATACCTAAATATAAAATTACCGGTTTTTGTCCCTGACATAAGAGATCTAATTACGTTGAACGATTCTCTCGATTCACAAAGCACCAGCGGATAGAAGATTCAAAAGTAGGGGTATTAATTGGTTTGTTGTTGTATCGCCTGGTTTCTTGTGTCTATTTTATTTTATTTATTTTTTTTTTAATTCAAGTCGTCTGTTGAACATAGTAAGAGTACATCTTTTCATGTACAGGGCAGTCCATTCAGTAATACACTGTTTCATGCTATGTTTTCAGCGGAAACATCGTTTACTGTGTCAGTTATGGGGACGATTCAACATTGGGACCGCGGCCACTGAGTTTCATAGTGACTGGATGTACAGTACTTCAACGGTGTCGCGTCTGAATGAGAATGTTTTAAATTACTGCTTAGAATTTGCTTTAACAGGCACTACTTTACCTACTCAATCGTTTAATTGAAAAATTGTAATATTCTTATATTTTATGCATAATAATTATACAGCGTTGTGATTAGCAACAAATGCTTATTTGCTCTTTTACAAGTTGTTAAAAATAATACTGCATTATAATATAGGTCGTTTTGTGTAGTCCTAATGTTCCACGAATTAGTGTTTCAAAGAGTTGTCAATCCAGCTGGATGGATACTAGGATGTCATGAGTCCAAGCACAGATGATGATGACAAAGGCAACTTTCTGGTGCATAGGGTCCTTGCTTCGATCCCAGCTCGCGCCAGGTGAGCTTTGTGGTGGACAAATACCGCTTGTGGGGGTTTCTCGAGGTTCTCCCGTTTTCCTCCCACTTTCTTCATTTCATTCATTTCTCATCAGTCTCCTTTAGCCTAGCCGGTGGGACGTAAAACTTAGATTTCATTTCATTTTAAATTTGAATTTCGGTACAAACTTCATCTTACAGTTTCATCAGTTGTTAACGTATGTTGTATTTTTGTTCTTTTACAGTGTTTTTGCCCCTTGTGAGGATAGCGCCTTTGATATAAATTCGAGTAGAGAGTTCGGAACCTACTTCAAGCAGTAGGTTCTGTCTCGTGTATAACTTTCGTTTTGGAAAGGGATATATTGAACATCCAATTAATCATGTATAAACCTCTTTCACTTTCTTGCTCATCACGTTTGTTACATGTACTATGTTCTTTATAATTAACTGTATTAAAAACTAAGATATAATTGCCCATAGTATACTGTTCAAACTGTAATGCAAAAGGAAGGTGCACAACATAGCGCCTACTTCCTGCATACAGATAAATCCGAACATTTTAATGGAAAACGGAAATGTATTTTTTTTTTTTCGGGCATTCATTTATTCATCCTGTATTCCAAATCGCTAAAGGAAGGGAAAGAAAGTACATTTTAAATAATCCTTACTTCCGACAGTTCATAATCATTTATAAAGCATTAGTTTATTATTAATTCTCTTTGTTCTTTTTCTCTCTTTTTCTTAACGTGACAAATTAAGAATCCATCTGCGTCGTGACTCTCGAGTTCCGCTTGTATCTATGGATATGGTAATATGTAAGTACAATAGATCTAAATTTAAAAATATGAACAAGGAGTGCAATTTGCAATTTGTTTCACTAAACATGTGCAAGTTAAAAAAAAAAATGTGCTTTTCAAATCAGATCAGAAGAGAAGATAAAAATGAAGCAGTTTGAACGGTGACTCAGTGGTAGAACGCTTACTAGTGGTGTGAAGGTTCACGGTTTGTTCCCAGGTGATGGATAATATCGTGTTTGTGGGTTTTGTCTGGGTTCTCCCGTTCCCTCCCGCATTGTCATTCCACCAATTCTTCAATTGAAGGGGTAATTTGGATAAGGACGTATCGACCTATTTCCGGTAAAATGAGATATACATATTTTCTGCAAGTTTGCGCATGTCCGTATCTGTCTAAGGGGTGTTAAGGTAATATCTCTGCTCCGTAGCGAACGCCTGTCTCCAAAAATAGTGTGTGAAAACGTTTGTTAATTGGATAAGGGCGTTTGATTTTCTGCTCTCCTGAAAAATTGCTAGTTACGCCCTTATCCAAATTTACCCCTCAATCACACGTGTGCTTTAGCCTAAAGGACATAAGTATGGAACGTTAAGTAATAGTAATAGTAATAATAATAAATAATACATATTCAATCGTATAATCAAATATTCAATATGACATAAACTGATATGTCGTGATATACCTTCTTCTAAGCCTTTTTCCCCAGTTGGCTGGGGTCGGCTTTTCGGATCGCTGTATTCCATCTGTTTCTATATTGTGTCATATCCGCTGTGTCACCACACTGCACCATTTCGTGTTTAACACAATCTCCTCACTTCTTTGGTCAGCTTCAGGCTCATTTCCCACTCACTTCTATAGCATCTACTGGGTGATCTACGTATTCGAAAGATCATCTTCTTACATGCCCAAACCATCTCAGTCTATTTTCTTGCAGTTTTTCCACTACTGGTCACACCTTTACTGTTTCGAGATAATTTCATTCTTAATTTTGTCCCTCACGTCACTCCACACATCCACCGCAGATTTTTCATCTCCGCAACATGCAAGTTCAGTTCTTCTCTCCGCTCTGTATAATAAGGCAGGTCTCACTACTGTTTCGTAAACTTTTCCTTTAAGAGCCGTCTGCACCAATGAAGTTCAACTGTTGAACGAGGGTCATAAGCAAGTTCGGTGAAAATGTCTGTTGCACGTTCAAGATTAGATCTCGGTCAAATGGTGGATAAACTTGGTTTTAGCTTGAACACCCGAATTTGGGGGTTTAAACTTCGTTGATCGAAGTCAGTCTGTTTACATTCAATAATGTCATTGTGTTTTTCCATGAATGAAATTACAATAGATTTCTCATGTACGGAAACATTTTTTGCTCGTGGTTTCATTATTTTTTCCATCACAATCACGATCACTGAAATTAATTACCCACAACTCTATGCACACAGTCTCGAAAGTCGAATTGACCAGCACGCGGTATGCTTTCTTCATTTGTTACTTTGTTAGACGAAGATTAAAGAGAAAAGACGACAACCAATCAGAATCGATTTTACAAATTGACCTAAGTTTACTTAAACGAGATGTACTGAACTTCGACTTTCAATGGTGCAACAAAAGTCCTGGAACCACGTTTAAACTTGAAAGTTTAATGTTGAACGCTCGTTTAAAACTTCGTTGGTGCACACTGCCGTAAGGTGTACTGGTAACGTACGGTCACACAACACTTCTGCCCCTTCTCTCCACTTCATCCAACGGTTTCTAATTCTTCTATTTACATCATCATCTATTCCTGCAGTTTCCTGCAAAATTGATCCCAAGTACTTAAATGTCTTCATTACCACCAGGGGCGTCCCAAGAAATTTTTCTGAGTAGGGGCCTATCTCCAAGGTTGCTATATTACGTCTGGTATTTAATATACGTGGTTTGCTATATTATCTATACATTTTCGTGAATCAGAGGGGGGGCACCCTGCCCTCCCGTTCGGGCGCCCATGATTACCATCTCTTTTTGTCGTAATATAACATCTACAAACTACAGTTTTGTGTGAGCATACAAAGATAAGCAAGGCCTTGTGGACGTGGGATCCATACCGCAGAGCTCCTACCGGAAAACGAACCCGGGCCTCCCACGACAAAGGCGCGTACGCTAACCACATAGCCACAAGGAAATTAGAAGTTTTGAGTATTGAATTCGCATAGTATACCGTAGTTTTACACTGTGAAACGAAACTGACTTGTTTTTGTTTCTTTCTTGTATTCCTTTCCCCCCGCTTCTTTCCTAAGAAGAGATCTTCTGAATATTCTGTTGAATATGTGGCATCTGCGCATTATTTTATAGAAGATAGTACTACTGTTTACAATGGAAATCGTTTCTTTATTTTTAGCTTACCGAAAATTCTATTTATACTTTCTGTCACACTGGGTGTCTCATTTGCATTACGTGCCATTCGTGTTCTAAGGAAATCCCACTCAACACTTAACTGGAAAATTATGATTGGGTGAAATAAACTTGTTGCAACGCATCGTTTATTTAATACGTGTCACGTTGATAGCTGAGTACGTACGTGAACTGACAATTTTGTTTGATGATGAGCCAAGTAATTAACACTTGGTCGATTCTTAGCGTTCTCCGTTTGTGTTGATCGCTGTGTGAAATAGTTAGAGAAATGGAAAGGAAAGAAATATTTACGTTTCCTGGCACTGTCATTGGTTCGTTGGAGTTTGTTTCCTTTTCAGTACCGAGGCTAAATAAGATGTTGATGTACAGTTTATGGTAGAACTCAAACTGTTGTACTACGGCCCCCGCCAAGTGAACTTTGTGGTAGACAAATACCGTGTGCTGTGTTTTCTCGGGGTTCTCCCGTTTCCTCCCACTTTCTTCATTCCACCATTCTATTCATTCCTCATCACCGTCTCCTTTAGTCTAACCGGCATAACCGTGGGACGTAAAACTCAAAGATTTTATTGTACTACGGATTTGGTTCCCAATCAAACCCCGGACCTAGTGCACTAAGAGCATCTGCGTTAGGGTGGAAGGCACATTTCTCCCTCATGTCTCTATGAGTGGCATACGCACTTTCGGCGCGGAAGTCTGACGTAGTGCTGTGCAATATTCGGATTTCTGTATAGTTTTATTGTCAAAATACCGTGTCACGTTATCCTAGAATGTTATACAGCATTGCTTAAGAGATGCGTAACGTTGGTTGTAGAAAAACAGGGGACACTGGGAGTTTCTTATAAACGGCAAACACAGCAGTGCGTCAGAGTAACTTCTAGTACTAAAGAGATGATAATAGATGTTGCTACGTGTGTTAACACTTGCTTGTCTGACGCTAATAGATGCTGCTATCTTCGTTATTACCTGCCTGCCTGACAGTAATAGATGTTGCTATGTGCGTTATCACTTGCTTACCTGACGTTAATAGATATTGCTACATGCGTTATTACTTGCCTTCCTGACGCTAATAGATGCTGCTACGTGCGTTATCAATTGCCTGCCTGGTTCTAATAGATGTCGCTACGAGCATTATCACTTGCCTGCCTGATGATAATTTCGCTACTCTGGGAGATTGTTATGTATACCGGTAACCGAAGTCATTGAATTATTGCATGAAAATATGATATTGAGTTCGGGTCTTTAGTAAGCAATCTCAAAAATTAATAAATAGAAAGACGGTTGTTTAGTGATAATGCTCACTTCTGGCGCATGGGATCCTTGGTTCGATCTCAACTCAGCTCTTGCCAAGTGGACGTTGTACTGGATCACAGTTTCATTCATTATCATTATCTCTCTTAGTTTCGGAACATAATCGTTGTTTGTTAAACTAACAAATAAGTAAATTTATTAGATGTAAACAATTAGAACTTTTAATTAAATACGACTTTTACTCCGGATCGATGGCTTGGGCGCAAAAACAAGTATGTTTAATAATGAAAAGTGCGTTGTTCAAAACCGCATTATGCAAGGTATTTCTGTAATTGCTTTTCTATTACGGGAAATGTTCTTTATCTGTGACATGTAATAAGACAACGTCTATGTACGACATAGAATAAAATAGAACAAAGTACGTTTCCTTATTGTCAGCAGTTGTCTTACAATCTCGAACTGTTAACATCTGAAACTTTTTGTCGTCATAAATGTGCTAAGCTTAGATTTATATTTGTCTGAAATGTCAGCGTACATACGCATTACTATCCAGAGTGAATAGGAACGGAAATAAAAGCAAGTCATGTGCGTTTTATTACTTCCACAGAACATGAAAGCACATTGAAGGTTGTCAAACTATGATTTCCTTCCTCTGTGTTAAGTGTCTTGTGTGACGCCCGTTGATCACATGGATTGCGTCAATTTCTCGTGAAAGCTAGCATTCTAAGGCCGTACACAAAGATTTCGATATCAGTTGACTTAAATCAGAGGTCTACCAACTTTGGATGTGGGCCACACATGGCTTGTGTCCGATACATCGCGAGCCATATGTATTTTTTTTTTTTTTTTTTTTTTTTTTTTTTTTTTTTTTTTTTTTTTTTACGTACATAAAATTTGCTTGATCATACATCACAGATAAAAGATTCAGCTCCATTCTGAAGTAACGAAAATGCGATTTCAGACAGCCTCGTGAAAGAATTCTTTCGTCTTGCAGCCCCGATTATTCCTCAAAAGTTCGATGAGTTTGTAACATTTTCCAGGTTTCCTTAAAACTTAGAAGATTAACAGTTGATTACAAAGAATAAAGTAAACATAGCAAACAGATGCTCACATCGTTTCACCAAGTTACTTGTAGTTTTGAACAAATAAAAGTTTATAAGAATTGTTATTTATTTATTTTGATATTGGGACATTTCAGTTCAGAAGGAGTTATCCTTAATAATAATAATTTAACTCGACTACTATTTTAGAATATTTTTTTTTTCTGTACTTCATGTACAGCAACACATTATTATGCATTAACCCTTTCAGCAGATACCCTCGCAGTTGTGAATGCAGAACACATTACATGTAAAAGTTGTGATTTCCAATATACTCAACAGATGGTAATTCAATACCTGACAACTTATCAGACACACACAAATGTGCTTGTAGCTAATTTGTGTACTAAAATTAATTGATTGGCATTTTTTGACAACTGAAAGTTGCATTCACAATTGTGAGGGTATGTGCTGAAAGAGTTAAACCAAAATATTTCCTATATTTTTAGAACCTCAGTTTGTTCCTGCGGTCTGAAGGCTGGGGGCACTGTGGCTCATTGGTAGAGCACTTACCCTCTGGTGCATGGGGTCCCTGGTTCGATCCCCGCTTAAATAAGTTTGTGGTGGACAAATCGTGTCCGAGGGGTTTCTCGGAATACTGCTTCCTCCCACATTCTAATTCCACAAGTTTTTCCATCATCATTCACTTAGCTTAATCATCGTCTCCCTTAACCTAACGGGCATAATTGTGGGACGTTAAACTGAAAGATTTCATTTCATTTTCATTCCTTCGGTCTGTTGTATCGAACCGGAAGCTTTTAAACATTTAGTGGTGTCCTAAATTTCACAAATCTTACTACTGTATTAAGAAAGAAGATTCAGATAATTGAAAGCATTGATGTTCTTAATATATAACGTGTATTTCGAATAAAGTAGTAGACTTTTCTATAAACTGTACAACCTAGTAAGTCTAAGATTGCTAGATAGCCCTAGATTTTTGTTACTTCCAGTGTTTTAAGATAATGAAGGTAATAAACAGGTAAAATCCAACATACTAATACGAACAATACTTTTAAACGCAAAGAAATGCAAACATCAGAATTTTCCAGCGCGTCTTAGAAATTTGTTATTGACCTCATCATGCTGGATGACACAGGAACAAGTATCTTAGTGATTACTGGAAGTAAACAGTCAGTCATATTTGTGGAAGTTACTCGAAAAACATTTGTTTTCTTAGATGACGTCTGCGAAATGCTTACACTTAGGTAGGCTGTCGTCAGAGAACAAATGAGTCAAAGCGATTAGATAACCAGCGACAGGCAGAAATTGCACCCGTATTGCGACAGAATTTTCTTTTCAAACACAATAGGCCTACATGTGATGTTCTTACATGTAAAAGTTTGTGAATTCATTTGTTAGTAGTTCATAATAATATACTAGCAGAACTTCCGTTCTTCGCACGGAGAGAATGTTTCATTTTGGATATAAAGGGTTGAATTGGGATTTAAACGGCATCGAAAGTGTTACTGTTCATCTCAGCGGCTCCGAAAACTATGGATGTAACACTAATATCATTATTTTCGATCATTTTCATATCTCCCCCAAATTGCGAGACTGAATTTGGATTTAAACGGCATCGGAATTGTCACTGTTCATCTCAGCGACCCCGAAAACTATATACCCCTCCCCTAAGTTTTACTGTCAAAGTGAAATTAAGAAAACCATCCCAGACCCGAACCTCATCCATGTTGAAAATTTGATCGAGATCGGTCAGGTCGTTCGAGATTGTCACAAACATAGTTACTTTGAATTTTATAATACGTATAGAGTCTGCCGTTATTGGCAAAGTACTTCATGAAAATGGAATTCGACATATATATGTTCATCTGACCTCATCATCATAGCATGTAAATTGGACTCTATATCTACTTGAATACTTTCTATGAACGCAGTCTGTATCCTCTACCACGTTACTTTAAGTTGTTTCTTTCAAGTGTTCGAACCATTTTCTTGTGCTTTCGACAATATTGATATTTTCCATTTTCGTACAGTTTTTTCTATTTTATTAGTTTTTTTTTTTAAATATTTATTCCACCCATAGAACTTTTTATTGTTTTTCTCTATTGATTTCTTGAAGTTCTGCCAGTCATTTTATATCACTTGTTCGTAACGCCTATGTTCATTTGAAAATAACCGTAAACATGGTTTAAATCATTATCGTTTTTTTAAAAATCTTTCCATGTATTTTTAAAGATTACTCGTGCGTTGTGGAGGGGAAGTTCTGTTTACTCGTTGTTCACTCGACAGATTCCATATTTGACATTACCACCATAACAATGATATTTCGTTGCTGTTGGGCTCAATGCCATTTTGTATTTTTCCTGCTGCTTATGTTACAACATAGTGATTTTCATCATAAATATTAATATAAATTAAATTGCCTACGCCTAATTTCACCTGGTGTCGGAAAAGTAGTCAAGATACATACCATGTGACCAAAAGTACTTAGGCACTCGCCTAAAATTGCATTTCGAAGTTCGCTTATTTATCCGTCTCACATAGTTCAGTCTAATAGAGGGTTAGCCCACCCTTTGACCTGAAGACAACCTTCGTTTTCACAAACACTTCCAATAAGATTGATGAAAGATTACGTATAGGGAATTTAAGTTAATTCTTCAGAGCTGAAATCAGGGCAGGTATCGATGTGGATCTTCATAGCATGACGCAAAGTCGAGTAATTCATATCCAGTAATTCCAGTAATTCATATCCAGTAATAAAAACTTTGAGCAGGCCAGTCCATTATTGGTACATTGTTATAGTGAAGCCGCTTTTCCATAAATTGTGCTGTATGGATGAATGCTTTCTTACAGTTGAAACAGTGTTCATCCAAGAATGGTTTTCGATGGTAGGTAGCAAGTAAGCTGTTAGAATGTCCTTGTAGTCCTCTGACATTAGAGCAACATAAGAGCCAAGCCCTTATTTCGAACTGTGCAAGTTAGTAGATGCCCTTCATCAGGTATTTTCTAAATGTGCGTTGCCCTTCACCAGATATTATCTAAATCTAGACTATCTCAACGGAACGCCATGTGAAATACTGTAATTCATCATCCCAGACGACTTTCCACAATGGTCCAGTGGCATCACTTCGCAACACTTGAGGTGATGTCGATGTTGTGTGTGACTTATATAATAGGTACCTACAAGGCTATGCAAACCAAATTCGTCCATCTCCCATCGAACAGCTGTGGTAGTTGGAGACATTGGCGATGGATGATTGCAGGTTTCTGAGAACGACACTCCATCCGTGGAGATCAAAATGTGAAGTCATTCTGCTCGCTTTGGAGTTCTGAACATTCTGTTACGTTTCTACATTACTGTGAAATTGAAAAGAAAAAAAAAAAACTGGGTATCTTAAGGAGGGCTGAAACACACCGTACCAGTTCACTTGTGGCACCTAGTTATTTGATCACGTTGAAAAACCTATCATTTCCACAGAATAGCGGAATCGGTCCTCTTGCGCTGTCCGATTATGATAGGTGTCCGGTTACTTTTGATCATATATATTATGATGAAACTACGGTGGTAGTTAACTTGATATTTGTAGGAGAGTATTCTTTGGCTGCTTTTGAAATCCTTCAAATCTTACAATACTATTGTTCATGTTGGCAAAGATTTCAAAATGAGTTGACATGTTTTTATTAACATGAGTCATATTGATGGCCGTTAGATTTTTTTAAATTTTATTTTTGAAGTACAGGTAACTTTTCCCCCTGTATATAATATTGTTGGTTACTGTTTCCCCTTATGAGCGGTGGATTAGTTTCTTTGTTTGAATGGAACTTTTTAAGACTAATTCAACAACAAAGTTCGCAGTCCATTTATCTGAGTCGTAATAACTTTTTCAGAAGAAAGAGTTAGGTTGTTGATTTGTTTTTGAAGATGTTTAGAGTGAAGTCAATTGAATTGCTATGACGTCACTATTTGTACAATAATTTCTTAACTATATTATTGACTAGCAGCGTTCACCCCGCTTCGCTGCGGTCACCCCGGAACGCAATAAACTTTGTTACTTAGATAATTTTTACTTTTTCGCTTTCAAGTGATATGATAAAAACCATAGAAGATTGCAGTAAATCTTAACATTATATCGCCTGTCATTTATGTTAACCCGCCCCGCTTCGCTGCGGTCATCCCGGTGCTGGCATATTGTAAAAGTGTCTGTAAAAATAAGCAAATCAATTAAAAAATTTTAAACAGAAGATTCAAGCTATTTTCCGCTGTATATCGCCTGTCATTTATGTTAACCCGCCGAGTGACACGGTCATGCGGGTTGCATATAAATACGTTTATTTTTACCTATGATGAACTAATAACAAAGGATTTGTACGTTATGGACACTTGAATGGTCAATTATCTCAAGACACTGGTAATTAAAAATTAAAGTGATATGATAAAAACCATCTAGGGTCCAAATCCTAATAACCCCCCAAAAATGAAAGAAATTGGTTCAGCCGTATTAGCGTGATGAGCGGACAAAGGATTTTGTACGTTCTCTTTTATATATATAGATAGATTCACATCGTTTTTAGAGCCAAGAAATAATTTTCGTGACGAAATTGTCATTGTTACTGAAATCACTTTTGTGATGCATTGAACTCCTTGTGTTGACTGTCCTATGGAAGATGTAATACTCTGAAGTGCATTCATTATAGCTCACAATATAACGTGTTTGTTAGGTAAATGGGTAGATTTGATGTTTTGTCGTGATTTGTACTCGTAAAATAAGAAAATTGAAAGCTGACAGAAGGAGACAAAGCATTTACGTACATAGATTGTGACTTTGTAGATAAGAGTTAAGAATGGGTAATCTCGTGCGTAATGCTTCGTATTGCGGCTTTGTCAAATACATATGGTAAATCTAATAAGCTGTTATGTACTAGATATGTTTTTTTAAAGATGCAGCAGTAATAGATACATAAATCATCGCTGGTATTCAAGGTGATAGTAACTTCTTATCTGTGTAGTAATGTAAAAGGAGTTTTATATATGTTGTATAGTGACTTTCGCTGGCATATTTGCGGATCCCAAACGTTTCAGGTATCCTCTGATCTTATTGCCCGATAGAGATAGAACATCAACAGTCATTCATACATATAGCAGAAAGCAAACGCCAAACTCTGTCGACCCTCGTAGCCGAGCATACTAGGAAGCAGGCTAGTAATAGTTTTTGGCGTGGGTTCAAATTTAGCCCAAGGATTTTTTTGCTTTAAATTTTCATAACACTTTTTTCATTAAAATAAGCGTGCACTTTTACTATACGGATTCATAGTAAGTAATAAATAATAATAATAATAGGAACGGGTTAAATCCCCGCAGGGGTTGGTTAGGTTCTGTTCTCGACATCAAATGGACAAATTAAAGACTTTCCCAAATTTTTCTGTACACGTTACATTACTAACTTAAAACAGCTGGCTAGGGGAAAAGTTCGGGATCGGCAAAAATGCCTTTCGCTGTAGTGAAAAAACAAATAAGTTTTATTTCACAGTGTGGAGCTACGGTAGCCCTCAAACCTATGAGAATTAAACGCTGAAACGGGAAGTAGTATACCTGTAAGTTCTGATTGCAAGAGAGAGAGAGAGAGAGAATGAGAATGAGAATCAAAGATAGAACCTGTTCCTCGACGCTGAATCCATGTCATAAAGCCATTACTCGCTGTAAGGAGATCAATATTGAAACTGCAAATATTAGTAAATCTTCTATATAAATAGAAAGGAAAGTGGCTGTGTTAGTGATTTCATAACTCTTTAACCAGCTACTAATCTCGATCAAATTTTCAACATGGATGTGGCTCGGGCCTGAAATGATTTTTATCATTTCACTTGGACGGTGCAACTTAAAGGAGGAGGAGGGGTGAGATATATAAAAATGATTGAAAATGACCGATATTAGTCGAATCCATAGTTTTTGGGGTCGCTGAGATGAACAGTAACACCTCCTATGCCATTTAAATCCAAATTCAGCTCACAATAGTAATATTTAATGTTTAAATCAGGGAGCGCTTCAGTAAAAAGTGACTGACTAACGGAACATTATTTTTTCTTATTTTGACCCAGCAAAGCAGGTAATGGACGCTAGTTTCTACCATTTCCAATTTCAGTGCGGATATGCTGGTGAAGATAGTGTATTTTCTTCAGAGGCTGAATTGATTCTCAGAAATTGCTTGTCGTTCTTTTATTATCGTATTCGTTCTGTGGCGATGAACGTTCAAACCAGAAATTATTTATTTTGCCACTTCTGGTTTGAACAGTGTTAATGGAGGAAGTAGACTGTATTCGTGGGAGGACGCTGAAGCGATTTCAGACCATTTGTCGCTATTTCTGACCCATTTTTGCTTTATGGCGAGCAACGTTGAAACCAGAATAGTTAATGTCAGTTACTTCCGGCTTGAATAGAAGGTTAGTAGTGGGCGGAACCTGTTAGGACGCAGAATGCCAAATATCCACTTGTTGCTCTCTGTCCGATTTATACTCTATGTAGATCAATATTGAAACCAGAATTAGTAGTAAATTTGTCACTTCCGTTTCAAGTATAGAGATGCGGGTGGAGGTGGTATCTTTTCTTCAAACGCTGAATAGTTAAAAAAATAAATAAATAAATAAATAAACAAAAAAAAAAAACCGCTTGTCGCTATGTAGAACAGTTTTTGTTCTGAGACAATAAACGTGTTAAATTAGCTATTTATAATGTACTAATCACGAGGTAGTTAAAAAAAAAAAAAAAGGAATATACTTTCTCGCTGAGGGTACTTCTTTTTTTTAATTAATTCTCCTAAATTTAGATCTTCACTAATTCAGTCATTGCTTATACTATTTTCCAGTACTATTAATAGATCTACACTAACTTGAGGTAGGGTACTGGTTGAAAATACATAATCGGTATTCTCTGGAGTATTTCTAAGCAAATTTTAAGATCCATCTATAAGGCATAGTCCTGTAGCTCTCTTGAGGCGAGATATTATTGAGAAACGGCTTAGACCTATACTGTGAGAGCCGATCTTACATAATGGCCTATACATTGGATTAAACCCTCGATCGGGGTTCGCATCCCACGTTAAAAGTCGCCTGTCCTTCATAGGCTTGTTGTTGCATAAGGACGTTCTAACATATATAGCTTGAACATATCTCATTTCTCTGAGGTTTTATTATTATTATTATTATTATTATTATTATTATTATTATTATTATTATTATTATTATTATTATTATTATTATTATTATTATTATTGCAACATAACAGGCTTATTTACATAGATAGTCCATTGGTGCTTTATTGATGTAGCTATATTGTGGATCATCTCGTTATGTGCATCTTAAGGGGGTAGACTACTAAATATTTTTGAAAAACTAATAATTTTTCTTTTGCCCGTTTTTCGTAAGTGGAAAGAGGTAATAAAATGTAACTTACTACAATAATAGATAATGTTATTCTACACCCGAAAATACGAATCGGAAGAATTTTCAGTGTTGCCATCCATATAAATTACAGTGTGACCAGAATTTGAATTACTCAAAAATTTAGATAAAGGCAGCGACTAGAAAAATGAACTCAACGGTAATTGATGACTTATCATGCTGTCTACCTTTCTTGTTTACTACTTTTTAAAAAATGTTTCTACTTATTTTGTAATAACTTATTTATTTTGTAGTAATTTATGTAAGTTTTATAAAATAAATAGAAATGTTATTTAAAAAGTAGTAAACAAGAAAGGTAGACAGCATGATAAGTCATCAATTACCGTTGAGTTTATTTTTCTAGTCTCTGCCTTTACCTAGATTTTTGAGTAATTCAAATTCTGGTCACACTGTAATTTCTATGGATGGCAACACTGAAAATTCTTCCGATTCGTATTTTCGGGTGTAGAATAACATTATCTATTATTGTAGTAAGTTACATTTTATTACCTCTTTCCACTTACGAAAAATGGGCAAAAGAAAAATTATTAGTTTTTCAAAAATATTTAGTAGTCTGCCGCCTTAAGACACCTGTAAAATTGCTTTCGTATTATAGGATGTCCTTTTGTAAGTAACTTCGGAATAGATCAATTTTAATTTGTCTTTGGTTGAGAGAGAACTTAGTTCTGTCTAGGATAAATAATAATAATCCCTGTAGTGCTGTAGGCAGCCAATAAGTGATGTATATGGTCAGTACACCGAGTATTATATCCATTATTCTGGTTTTCTGGACCAGAATTCGATGTCTCTTTCTCAAGTAACTTTCCCATAGCTTCACGATGCTAGTCAGTAACTACGCTCCGGGAATCAAACCCAACGGTTCATATTGAAGACATACAAACGAACTATCCGACTACACGTAAGCTAACAAGAAATGTGAATTCATTCCATTACTGTTGACACTATAATACAGTATTTATCAGATCTGAACATTGAAACACACGTCGTACTGGAAACAAACTACTAACTTACAGCTAAACTGTGATAGCGTAAGTGTGGGCTTGTATCGCGTTTTAGTGATAATAATGGTTAGCGAAGAAAAACCACTTGAATACACAGTCTATTTTAGATTATATCATTTTGTGAGTACTCAAAAGTTGCTGTATTGTTTAAAATATCTCTAAATGTCAACGAATGGCGTAAAAGACGAATGTCAGCGGTCACGGGGCCTCAGTAATACAGCTCTTATCTCCGGGTACAAAGGGTCTTAAGAGTTTCGGAAGGCCAGCGGCTTGTTCCATAGATTTTCTTAGAGATTTCCAGTTTTCTCACGCATTCTTCCACCGATTCTTTCATTATTCACTTGTCTTAATCATCCATCTGCCTTCAGGGACTTATGCTCCCTACAGCTTTTTATTCCCTGATTGTCCTTCATTAGTTTTTTGTAAAGAAAAAAGAAAAACATCACAGTATTATGCAGTATATAGAAATCATCTTACCTTGATCCAACTTGGGATTAGGGGTATAGGTCTACGAAGGTTGGTCCTATTTTTCATGATTGAGACTGCGATCCCTAGTATTAGTGCCTGGAACCATGAATGACAACGCCTATCAAGCAGTCTTAGACAATTGTGTGCTACCTACCCTTTGACAACAATCCCATAGTCGACTGCTTGTGTTTCAATATAAAAATATCAGGGACCATAGAACACGCGCCATCACTGAATGGTTTGAGGAAATAAGAGGTCTTGCAAGTGATCTCTGCCGGCCCAATGTTCAATGCTCTCATCTCAGTCCTCTTTGGGATGAGTTGGAACGTCGGTTGAGGGCTAAAATCACCACCACACCATTCGCCATGGAAGAATGGAGAACAATACTTGCCGAAGTCCATCGTAGCCCCGTGGAAAGTCTATCTCCTTACCAGCGCATAATAAACAATTTCTTTGTGATGTCCGGTCATTAATGGCAAGGTACTGTAGTATGTATGTTGTAAGCGTTACTTACACTCACAAAAAAAGGAAAAGATTTTGCGTCTTTTTTCTTTAATATTATGCTACTTTCGTATGAATTATAAAATTAGTTTTTAGAACTTCATAATATAGGTCTGGTGAAGTAATGATTGCGATTGAGGTCACGTAAAACTTGGAATGTAGAACGTGTTTACGTGGAACTGACAAGAGATACAAAAAAAAAAAAAAAAAAAAGTTAATATGTATTTAAACAACGATCTTCTAAATGCAGTTATATACAAGAAGACTGCTTTCGTTGGTGAGACTGTTGGCAAAGAATAAGTCCAAACGTTGAGAAAATATTAGTAATATAGGAATCTAGGAAATTTACTGTATACCGCGTGCGTCATTACCAATTTCTATTTTTAACCAATTTCTTGTATAAGTAACGTATGAGAGTTAAAAGTATTCTTCCAAATAATAATAATAATAATAATAATAATAATAATAATAATAATAATAATAATAATAAGTTCGTTGAAGCTTCCTATCATTCACCTCCAGACATACTTGGAGGTTCGTCGTGGTTATACGGTTAGCATACTCAGCTTCGGTGCACGATACTTGAGTTCGATTTACGGTTGGACTCATGTGGTTCGGATCCCACGTTCAGCTGTTTGTTCACTTCCTTCAGCTTCGGTGCTGAAAAGGAATTTAAAACAGCCATTATTATGGTAAAGGTTAAGAATTAGGTTTAGATTGTCTCAACGAGAACTAGCTTGTATTGAAAGACTGGATATTGGGTGATATTTTTGTCAGTATTTTTACATACTTCATCTGTATAACTTACGGTATGCTTGATTCAGCATATGTATTCTAAAAATATTTTAAACTTCTTTCATAAATAATGAAATTGATCGTATATTCTTATTTTTTTTTATTTTTATTTTATTTATTTATTTATTTTATTTTATTTTATTTTATTTTTTTTTTGAGAGAGATTGTAAGTTAGAATGGTGTTATACTTTACAGACACTAGTTAGACCATATATTGTATTGACATTTTTTCTTATATTATAACCATGAACACCTTTTCTCTTTGCTGAAGAGCGTACGCACCTTTGACGTGGGAGACCCGGGTTCGATTCCTGGCGGGAACTCGGATGTGGTTCAGATTCCACGTTAATCAGTAGATCCACGTCTCATATAGCCTTGCTGCTGAACGGGACGTTAAAATCAACTCAACTCTTTGCTAAAGAGGAAAGAATGTTCATCATTGTAATATTTATATTATGTGTAAATGTATTATGCACTTACTTGCACATACAAGAATGAGTTTTTAGTGGTATTAATGGGCAGGTTATTTGGGCCTGTAAACAGTTTCCTACTTGGATAGCATTAATGTATAAGATGACCATACATGCTTGTATTGCTTTATTTTGTAATACAACCCCTACTCATATGTTAGATTTGTTAGTATATTCCCACGTAATACAAAAAATATCAAATCACTTAGTAATTAGGTGCACATTGTTCACATTTAAAAAAAAATGTGATTAGAACTGTTTTAAAACTGTATAGGAGTTATCTTTGTAATTCCCAAGTCACATGTTAATCCATTACTATTCCTAATATGTTACACATTCGATTATATTTCGCCCCCAAGTGCTTAATACTATTGTGCTGCCAAAATGTCTTGAGCCGAGGCAAAAATGCGAACTAAAGCTCACACCCTCGCGTTGAGCCAATAAGGGTACAGCTGTTGCTAAGCAAGAGAAAGTGAGTGGAATTCCTTCAGACGATAGCAGAATTGCAACGGAAGACTGGGGATCAAGTCAATGTGGTATAATAATAATTCTGTTGATCAAGTTTACGTACGCTGTTGACATGACCGGTTTTGTGACTAAGCTTTCAGTGCAGTAGTAATTAGCAGTAAAATAGGTGCAACCTAGGTGCAGCCAAAGTGAGCCCACAATTAATTCGGCTGTTTAGAAAGTTTTATTGTCACCTTTCGTTTTTTTCCCTTGAAAACTTAAAACAGTTCAACTGAACTCATCCGGGTGAAACTTGGTGTGACGTGCTATACAAGTGTGTCAAATATGGTACGCAGGCTTTTGGTTCCCGAGTTATGGACCATGAGATTGTGGGCTTAGTAAAATTTCTTGGGGGAGGGAGGGATCAATTGCAGTTAATAACAGAAGTGCACGGAACAATAATTGCTTAAAAATCAGTGAAATGCTTTTTTTTTTTCTTTCTTTACCGCAATTGGGAAACTTAAAATAGTCCGCGAAAGATAAGAAATGATTTCGTTGGAATGAAGTGTGAATTTTGATGTAGGTTTAATAAGCTCCAGATCGTGCACTGTCTAGAGCAGCTATATCAAGCTCAGTATCTAAATTGAATGAAATAGTCATCAGTGTACAGAAGTACGGGCCACAACAAAGATAGTCATTTTCATAATTAATGATACATTTAAAAAGTGAGTGAATAAATACATAAAATCTTACATCAAACTTTTTTTTTTTTTTTAAATGAAAAAGATGGAACACAAGAAAATACGGATAGTAGATCGATCTGCAGACATGCTTCTCACATTAGCAATTTTAAGAACACAGAGAGCAGATTGTCTGTTACCCTAGTTCTCCCTGGGTACTTGCTCGTTTTCTTAAGTGAGAAATGTTGTTCACTGATATGTATGATGCAAATTTGTGGGTTCTGGGCACAAGCAAGTGTATTTATAAAATTCGATGATACCTACTTCACTGAAATTTTGATTCCAAGTTGAGTCGCAATTAATTTCTATTAATTAGCCGTATATCTGTAAATGGGCTGGCACTTTCTCAACATTGGTTGAAAATATGGCAAAAAGCAGGGAGAGCTCATCTAACATAGATCTCGTACTACGAAACCTTTCTTCGAATTCAGTCTTCAAAGGCTGAAACCTCTCGGCAAACGTTTTATACAAAACAGGCTTCCTTGAACTTGTTTGTACTTAGTATAGGTTGACAAATTTGTCATTTTTTAAATAGTTTCTTCCAGAGCTGTAAAATAATTACAGTATATTTTCCTTACAGTTTCAAATTCAAATCTGACAATACGTAATGTCAACCATAAAAGAAAGATCTCTTAAGCATAGAAGATCCGGCAGTAAGCTGGTTTTAGTTTCCAGAAAGTGGCAAATTTCGTCTCTCAAGTTCCAGAAACTTCTGAGAACTGTGGAGCACTTCTGTGTAATAGGGAAGTCCAGAATATATGCTTTAAAATCCCTGGTCTAAATTATGAAATCTTTTGAAACAAATTACATAGGTTTTATTTTCTCAGAATGAACTGAAAGCCGCGGTAGTCAAAGGTCACGAGTTTGACATGCCTGATGTAGAATAGAAAAAGAATTGAGAGAGAGAATAGTATAACCCAGATGTCATGGACTCGTAGGTTGTAAAAAAGTCGTGCGTGAAGAATGTATATATAGTTCGTCCCACGTAACACACACTTAATAGAATTGTCTCAGAAGTCATGTTGGACATGCACATGTTTATACATCCATTGCTTTGTTCTTGCACTGCGTGAAACTTCAGACTAGCTTATCAACAAAGAGTAACCGCAGAACATAGAACAGATGTCTTAGTTGACAACACACTTTGTAAGTTCATTCACCTCCCTGAACATGTTTCAGCATTCTGCAGCACATTTACTCTTAAAATTAATTCACAAATTGATTTTCAGAATATTAGATTCGATAAATCTTAGGTGTGTCTAGAGAGGCAAGTTTTGCTGTATAGAATGTTAAAACTCACTCTGAAAGCAAAAAGGAAACTAGGTGGCTATTCTGACTGGTTTTTGAGGTATTGTTGAAGGTAAATAATATTTGCTAGTAAACTTTGTGCAACTCTTTACTTCTGGAACTAACAAGCAGACATTCTAATGGGAGCAGAAAGTATCTTAAGTTTTTATTCATTGATTGTATTCAGTACTTTTCAGTGGTTATGCAGATTTTGGCTCCATGACCGCAGTTGCTTTGAAAGAAAAAGATTTATCTTATACCCTTTGTAAGGTTTCTGGCAAAATCATAGACTTCTACTTGAAATCCATATGACAGCATCCTGAAAGTACAATACTTCCTCGTTCGTGACTAAATACTGGCATATAGACTACGCACAAGGACCTAGGTTCTACTCGCTTTTGAAGCTCATGGGTTTGGATTACACATTAAGCTTCGATGCTAAAAGGGAAAAGAAATCCTATATCAGACTACTGAGGGAAAAGACGGTGGCTCAGTGGTAGATCGTTCACCTCTGGTGCTTCGGGTCCCGGGTTCGATCCCAGCCCCGCCAAGTGAACTTTGTGGTGGACAAACACCGTGTGCGTGGGTTTTCTCGGGGTTCTCCTCTTTCCTCCCACTTTCTTCATTCCACCATTTCATTCATTACTCATCATCACCGTCTCCTTTAGCCTAACCGGCATAACAGTAGAACGTAAAACTCAAAGATTTGAACTCACTCAAATAGTCCTCAAAGGAGTCGATTGCTGTGGAGAAAAAGAATGGAATCCACACTTTGGCTGCTCAAAACTTTCACTATCAGAAAAGCTAAGCATCTTTCTGTTTCTGTTTTCCTCCCCATTATACAGTTAGCTTTACTCTCAATTGCACAATGATAATCAAATTTTTAGTGTGGGCGTCTCAAGTTACAAATTTAGATGTGTTTCAAAAGTTCTCCAGAAAGAATGGACCGATAAATGTCGTTGTACAGTATATTTACAAAGTTAGGCCCGAAAAGAGCCGATAAATATGGTTGTATATTTAAAAATTTACGGACTAGCCCGAGCCCAAAGTAGTGGTACTTGAGAGCTAGATAATTAACATTAACAACAATTAAATTAGAAACCATCATTTCGTTCTGAGCGTACAACGTACAGAATATACATACAGATGGTCCATGGCATTATTTACAAGTTCTATAAATTATGAAATGTGAGTAACGCTACAGACCCCTAAATTTGGTCCCCTGCGCGGACCATCGACTGGGAAAGACTGATTTAAGCAATTGACATGACAGAATACATATTATAATGATCACTGGCGCAGATCCTGCCACACTTTGCTGGACGCTTCAGGATTGGATATCTTTGTTCGGATATATCTAACAACGAAATACAATACATGAATGCCACCCCACCCCACCGAAGTTCTACAGAAATTGATGCCACTGATAATGATATATGTTCGGAAGATGGTGGAAGCATGTGTGTTTAGGAATAAATTTAACTATGTAAGTTGATAAACAGTAACCTTCGTTACTACAGCAAAGTATAAATTGTATTGATAAAGCAGGGTTTCCGGTTTGGAGGTTCTTCCCCGTTGTTAACTTCCTTGTCAGTCTCTGCGTACCTATATCCTATGAAATAAGTATAAATTATTCTATATTCCTAGTTTTTCCTTATAACCGGTATATTTAGTGGTGTTTTGCATGAGAATTCAGAAAAGTTCAAGGGAGAAGGATTATTACGTAGTTTTATTGGGTGGATGTGTTCCTGTAAGCTGATTCTCTTGAAGGTGAAATAATGTGTTGGGGATGTACGAAAGATTTGATCTTATATGATTATTTATGCACTCTTTAACTACACCGGATTTTTATCCCGCTCGTGGTTCGGAGACAGCGTGATTAGTCTCCTTCTATAATAACGTTTATGTTACATGAGAATACAAAATACAGAAACTCAAACTTGCTAATCGTTTATTGTAAAATAACTGTCTGACAATTTCTCCAACTAACTGATCATATTGGCTTCATCAGACACTGTAAAAACAAGAGAGAGTTGCATCTAAATATAACAGGATCCCGGAAAATGGTTCTGAACTTTTGTCAACTTTTGTATGATTGGCTAAATCAGTTTTGATTAGCCAATCAGCGTTCGGATAAATTTTATTGTGGTTTCGTAGAAATATATGTCGATTCAACGATAGGAAGAGGAAATTTTACATATACAAAATAAAGTTGTCCAAAAGTGTTCTGACATTGTACTTCATTTGGGTCAAAACAGTATAACGGTACCTAAAATAAGTCATGGGTATAAAACTACCACACACTTAGGGAGCAAAGAGGAAGGTTGTTCTGGACAAAACCGATTTGCATTACTTGTTTCTACCGTGTTTGTTCCGTTAGTGTGCAATTAGCCTAAGAGTGGCATACACATGGTTTGTAATGCGTATGAAATTCACTGGTATAAAAATCATAACTTGTTTAAGAGTGCACTGTGCTGGACGACTATAACTGAGAGTAGGGCTTCCGATATCGAAAATGATACCGAAACTTGTTTCTGGTTTAGCGAAATATCGAACATCAATAAATAAATAGAAATACCGAAGTATTGAAAAATAATATATCGAATGTTGAAATATAAAAATCGACCAGTAACATTTTAAACATCGATATTTCAATATTTAAAAATATCAATCATTCGTTCGTTCCATAGCTGTGACGACAGTAAAAGCCATTTATATTAATAAGAATTCGATTTCCGCGAATGTCTTCAGATCTGTTCTCTTGTTAAAGCAGTTTAATTTCAGAAATAGCGAAAAGTCACATGGCGCTAGGTCTGGAAATAAGGTGATGGCTTAAGTTTCTGAATGAATTTCTGTACAACGATTGTCATTTTCTGCAAACGATTCCTCGCTTATTTATCTTCTGCTACTTCGTGAAAACAGAGTTCACTGATTCAGGCTGGGACCCAGTCGACCTTCATGTTCGAGCATATCAAGAACACACACTAATCAGTATTGTCAGTTTCGTAATAGGAAATTTTCCGATTATATATACAACTTCCTGCTAACTGAAACAGATGCAGTTTAGTTCTATCCATTGAAACGCAACAGCGACGTGTGTGTGTGTGTGTGTGTAGGGGGGAGGGGGGCGTGCATGTGTGCTAAACTGCAAAAGCACTTGATTACTATTTTCCGCTTGTTTCCGTTTCCGTGACTAATTTTATTCCACGTGTACGAAGAAGACGAATTAGCAGAATAGATATGCTATTTAATTACGTTCATTTTACAGCAGTAGTACATTGCACGAATTCCTTCTTTACTTTTGTTGTTGGTTAATTCGAAGTTTAGAGTCCCTTTCAGCACCGAGGCTTCCATGTGACATGGGCCGGGAATCGAACCCGGGTCTCGTTCACTGAAGGCACGTACACTAACCATGTTGCTTCGAGAGAATTATTTTCTTTTGCCTTTTCAGGACTTTGATCTAGTCTTCTTCCTTCATAGGGCTGTTGGTTGTCTGTTTAGATAGATGCACTTTTCGTCGACCTTTGTGATGAATGAATAGCCGGTTT
Source organism: Thermobia domestica (assembly GCF_964235325.1). Lineage (NCBI taxonomy): Eukaryota > Metazoa > Arthropoda > Insecta > Zygentoma > Lepismatidae > Thermobia > Thermobia domestica. The sequence goes on along the minus strand of NC_137457.1, from coordinate 296,567,399 downwards.
TGTGTGCGTAGAAGTGTGTAGGTGTGTGTAAAAGAAGGAAATAAATAAATAGAGAAAAAGAATTTAAAAAAAAAAAATGGTACAGAACCTGAAAATACCAGAATTTCTCATTTTCAGCCTATTTTGAGGAAAAACTTCCGCAATCGCACATAAACTACTTGGCGCAACTGCCCACTTTGAGGGCCTGAGCCGCTCAAACACCATCTGTCGGTGACCGGCTGAACTACGTAGAGTCTAGCGACGAGCACGTGGTCAGAGAACGTACTTTCTTGACCTAGTGGCCGTCACGTCTTTCATTCACGTGACTACTCCCCAGTTTGCCTCACGACGCTGGGCGAACGCCGAAAAAACGGCCTGGAATCGAACCCGCGACTACGTGGACATGAGTTCAACGCTTTAACAACTAGGCTACGGTGTCCCCGCAATTGCACACAGTTTGCTGTTTAACAGACAACACTGATTCAGTGCAAAAGACTGTGACCAGTATCTAGATTTTTTGAGAGAGATTTCCCACTAACGACTACTATAAAATATCCTTTTTGTATCAAAAGTTCCAATATATTTGTCAAATTTTGATGCAGGCCTTATCTGGAGAACTACATATAGTGTAGCCAAATGCAAACTACCACTTAACTCAGTGTGATGTGCTTATTCCGTAGAAAATACGAAAACTTGATTTATGGTCCGTTCAAAAATTTTGTGGCTCCTGATGCTAAAGCTAATTATTGGCCTAGATCGCAATCTTTCGATCCATTTTTTTTTTTAGATCATTCCTAAAATTCTTGTTTAAACTAAATTTTCCCTAACTTGTAAATCTAATACGATCTTCACTTATGGCAAAAGTTTACTTGATTATTTCTGAATTGGAAGGAGTAATTGAATTTGAGCAAGAGATTGGCTTTCTGTCTTTAAGTAATTTCTGGGATACATCCGCTCCCTCAGTGCTGTCGTCCTAACCGAATAGTGACATGAGAGTGGAGATACATGGGAAGGGGTTGGTTAGATAGATCATTTGTCAAATATATATATATATATATATAATATGAGTGAACTGAACAATGTAAGGCGTATATCACATTCTCTATAGGTAGAAGAAAAGCAGGGCAGCAAAGCACTCCGTAGCTCAACCGGACTATTTCCCTGGGTGTCCACATTTTGCTTTAGAAATTCCCTTTTTTCATATTTCCTAAAATTTTAGTACTAAATTTTCCTCGATTCTTGAAATTTCTGTGAAAAATGAACACAACTAGATCGTGCATATTCTGGACAGTATGCCCAAATTCGCGAGCCCATCTCTCATGCTCAATATTGAGCTTCAGTCTGTTTGAGCTGAGGGATATAAGTGAATAGCGAGCCTGAGTTCGAGGATTTTAGTTAGTCCAAGCCATGTGTCCATCCTTGAGTTTGGGCGCAACTGTTTGAGATTTGTAAGAACTTTAGGCAGACATTTCTCGGCATACCACTTCCCTATGACTGTCTTCTGTGTTTCTGAGACAACTCGCTCGACTATTCCTCGCACACTAAAAAAAATACCGCCACCATTCTCGTCTTCAGTGATGTGGATTTTCAAACAGCTACGTGGGTCTCCTCATCTTCGAACACCCACACTTTGTTTTGAGTCTTGATCAGGACGTCATAGTAATAGAACCAAGTTTCGTCATCTGCTACAATACTATTCACAGAGGAAGATTTTCCATTTTTATTTTTTTTCAACGTTTCACGGCACATGAAATACGGTGTGCCATCTGCTCGTCGGTCAAGTCATGTGGTACCCAAAGGGTGATCGCGGAGAATATCACGAACTGCTGGTGCATTAATGCCCAAGCACACCTCTACCTGATGGTATGTAACCCGTCTATAAGTCTCAAGCATTTTCCTTACTGCATCAATGCTTTATTCAGTCACAGATGAAGATCCTGGACCTGAACTTGGAGTGTCCTCAAGGCTGAAATTTCCTTTTTAAAACTCTCGGTACCACCTAAATATCGTTGTACGATGAATACAATCCTCTCCAAGTATAGGAGTCGTTTTTTCTAAACACTAATCAACACTTAAACCTCGTGCAAAATTGCTCGGTATTCAGTTTTTGACCACTATGACATCTCCACCTCTTTTTCACGAACACAGCTGAAAATCAACTGACACTGAGACAATGGCTAAATCTTCTACAGTGCAGGTTTGGACATGTCTAAACACGCGCTAAGCTGCAAACTCCTGTGATGATCCGTTCTATTCTGTTCCAAAACTTTCCTGTGCCACTTGTATTGCTATTAGCGAGTCCGACCCCCTTTTAAAATTAGTGAGTCCGAACCCTATCGACATTACTAAGGTAGTGGGAGCGATTCTCATTAAAATTAGTGAGCGCGAGCCCGATTGCAAAATGGTCATACCTCATGCACATGTAGAATAGTCTGATATTTTTTATGGTCATAATCTAAACAAAGCACCTTTATTTTTGAGTGTCTTACCACGTAATTCGGATCCCACGTTTAACTCCATTCATATCCTTGCTCATTTTCCAATTTAAAATTATTATTTTAAAACGTTTTAGAACCTTAATTTTCTGTATTTTTATTAGAAAAAAGTATAATGTTGCATGTGATGCTGCTTCTGAATGTTAAAAGTGAAAGTACATTGTAGATCCCTACGTCATTACGTAAAGATAATTTGAATTAGGAAGCCTTAGTAACTATGAAAATGGACTTCACTTTCTCATTCTTCACCGTAGAATGGATACTAATTTAAAATTTACATACATATTCCCGTGTGTAAATATGAATTAGGTTCGTTTCTTCTGTCTATTCAATGTATTCATATTAATATAGATATGCATTTTGAAATTCAAAGGAATATTGCATATGTAAATTTTATGTTTGCTTCAAATTCTAAAACAATAGGAGTTTATTTTTAATATCAGCGTTGATGTCTTTTTTTCTTCTCGTGTAGTCTCGGAGAAGATTGCCTTGAAAGAGACTGTATGTGAAAAGTATAGTTATAGGCGTGTGGGAAAGTGTTGTTTGTTTCTGTGAAATACTCTTCTTTGTTTAATTTTTTTGTTTCTTCTGTCAGTCTTCATTGCATTTTCTGCTAAACATGTGTTTGTAGATGGTTAAGTGAATGTTGACAGAAGTACTTATCAACCAGTTGGGTATATCAGAGTAAGTTTGTATACACCTTTTGTTTTTAGCTGTACTTATTACTCATAGAAGATGTGCATCTTCTTGTTTGTTACTGTACCACTGTTAAAACTGTGAACTTACACAGAAAGAAACTTGCTTGAAGCAAAGAGGATTTTCAGTGATTAATTTTAACCAAGTCTGTAATATCAGAGTTTAAGGAAAGAAAAACAAAGTAACCTAAGTGGTCACTGATGTACTTTATATCAGTGTAAAGTATGTTTCAAGAATTATTTTTTTCTAAACCTAAAAACTGATACTGCATGAAAACCATACTACCCTTAGACCGCGGCTTCATGGAAAAACACATCACAACATATAAATATTCTGCCATTATTGTCAGGTCACTAGGTATTACATCTTCACCTGATAGTATCATACAGCCTGCAACTATTCTTCAGATTTGCAGCTCTCTATACTATCTCTGGCCATAGAGAGGGTATTACCTTCTATGGCCCACCCATCCTCGGATGGGAATGAAACTTTTTTTTTTTTTTTTTTTTTTAGTGGCTGGTCACTTGCCGCAACTGAGAAACTTCCATACTCCACAGCCTTTCGCTAATCTCTGTCTTTAAATAAGATTTTTCTGTGTTAAGAGGCCTCATCCCGGCGAAATTAAAATACCGCTAATTTTACAGTAATTATATGATATCTTGAAATAGATAAAAGATACTCAAAATGTGGAACAAGACCGCCCTAGACAATATCATTTTACATGAGATACCGTTATCACGATTCACTTATCTGCTTTCGATTTCGAGCCATTTTGAAAATCGGCATTATCTTCGCGTTTCTGGACGGCTGAAAACGGAAAGCTACTAGGTGACTTGTGATAACGGTACCTCACGCAAAATAATATTGTGTAGGGCGCTCTTGTTCTACATTTCAATTATCTTTTATCTACTTGAAGGTATCACATAATTACTGTAAAATTAGCGGTATTTTAATTTCGCCGGGATGATGCCTCTTAATATAATCCACCAATTGTAGCCGTTTTCATCCTCTTTCCTGCCACCATACATTCTAACACGTCCCTCATGATGCAGTTCCTTCTTAGTCAATGCCTCAACCAGTCTCTCTTCCTCTTCTCAATAATATCTAAAATTGTTCTTTTCTCCCTTACCATTTCTAACACTCACACATTCGTTTTCCTTTCGACCCAGCAAATTCTTTCCATAATGGAACTTATTTCTAGAATAAAATACAAACACGCAGACAAATGGTTTCTGTTTCGTCTTTTACCATCACCGAGGACTTGTGTGAACATATGAAAACCCTCCAAATACGTGTAAATCGCTCCGTATTGAAAGGGTTTTCTTATTTCATAAAAAGGAAAACTCTGTTTAAAGGTATGAAACTGATTGTGAAATGTATCCTCATCAATCTCTCATTATAGAACTAAGAAGACGATAGTATAGACAGGATTTTTACCAGGAGGGAATCTTCAAATTCATCCCAAGATCCAACAGGTGCTTCCACCGATGTGGAGACTGTCGGAAAATAATCTAATGTATGTGCTATCTGTTGGCTGTTGGATAATACTCGTATAAAGCTTGATGTCTGAGAAGTCGATATTAATATTTGTGATTGGTTTGGGTTGGCACGGAATTTGGTTCTATGGTGTTTGTTTTTGCAGGTAGTATCTGTGTAATACTATGATATCCATTTCACTGAATTTCAAACGTAATAGGTGGTGTCCCAACTTTCTCTCGGCACAGAGTAATGTCATGTCGAGGCATTTGACTTTGCACAACGTTTAAAAATGGCAGCTGTATTGAATCGATTTTTTTTTCTTTAGATAATATAATACGTTAGATGAAAATTGAATACCATTTTTAAAAATTAAAATGCTGGTTATATGTTAATATTTAGTGTAATTGTTCTCTAGTGCAGATAAAATATTAATTTTCAGTCCTTGCGGATATCTTCCTCGTTTCTCGTCAATGCAGTCTAAGGTTCACTGTAATGTGAGTTAATTTCATTTAAAAAGTATTGTTCCAATGAGGCATGGGTGCCGATTCTGGGGAGCCCGCTCTCTTTGAAGTTTACTTGGATCTACGTATTTGTATTAACTTCCTAATTAATGTCTTGCTAATCGGATTAACCCTCGTCCCCAAAAGAAAAAAATGTTACACGGAAATCTGCGTTACTGCAATGAGCGATATCAGACTTTCCAATGCCCCTATTTTTCCTATATATTTGCGTCACTTCCTCTAAACTCCTATATTTCCTACATTTTAACGAGACCACCTATATTTTTGTAGCATTGTTACTTCCACTTGTGAAAATAACTTAGTGAAATAAGGTGTGGGAGGTTAGAGGGCATTTTGTCTCTGCAGTAGGGTGATTTTATGGAGACTCTCCTGTGTTTAGTCCTTTTCTGCTTATTGTCTAAAAATAATTACACCAAACAATATACAGTTAGCACAAAAAAAAGTATTCATACACCTACAAAATGGAACAAAAAATAAACTAGTTTCGTCATATTCATTAAAAAGTTTTGCAGTGTTGATTTTAAAGACTTACAAATTATTTAGATGTATCAATACTTTTTACACTAACTGTAGGCAAATAATTGTAGAATATGTTACACATAGTCAAATCTTACCTTAAAAGCGCCAGCTGCAGAATACATTTTAATTTTATTTTACATTTCTGATAATTGTTCCAGGAAAGCTGCAACGGTATTTCTACGTCTTCTCCGTAGCGTTTTCAGTATTCCATTCCCATTTCTGCATTTTCTATACTAAGAAACTCGCATAAAATTTTGCAACGAGATAATTACAGATTTAGTCATATTTAGAGTGGAATGTATGTTCATATAACAATTGGTGTAATTTGCATGTGCATTTTTTTTTATTTCTATGTATTGGATAATTGAAATGTTACTTTTTCACAGCTTCACGAAATCTCCTATATTTTTTCGGCGTGATTTCCTATATTTTTTTTTCTTTAGCATTGGAAAGCCTACGATATTGTACGAGTGTAAAATCAAATAGAGAAAGTCGATTCTGTATAAGACTACAAACATATTTTACACTGAAAATAATGACTATTATCAAGACTTCTCGAAGGGAGTCTGTTAGGATGTATATAAAAAATGCCAGAGCACCATTCATGTTGTAGGACTCATCTGGGCCCGAATAACAGGCCACGAAATTTAAATTCGGGACCTCCTGTGTGCGAATCGGGACGCTATCCTTTGACCTACCTGCTGGGTAAATTTATTTCTTTGAATATTCTCAAGAAATTAGTACGTACTTTTGGGTATTAGGGGGCCGCGGTGGCTCAGTGGTAGAGCGTTCACCTCTGGTGCTCGGGGCCCCGGGTTCGATCCCAGCCCCGCCAAGTGAAGTTTGTGGTGGACAAACACCGTGTGCGTGGGTTTCCTCGGGTTCTCCCGTTTCCTCCCACTTTCTTCATTCCACCATTTCATTTCATTCATTACACATCATCACCGTCTCCTTTAACCTAACCGGCATAACCGTGGGACGTGAAACTCAGATTTCAATTCATTTCATTTTGGGGGAGAGGGGTATTAGGTACAAACATAATTATTTTAACACAAGATTAGATAAATTGCATGCTACTTGAAGGCAAGTCGGCATTTCTTGATACGGAAGTAAAATATTGCGTATTCTAGAATGAGAACAATTGAAGCTGATTTGTCAACGGGACAGTCCCGTGTATACGGACGTATGGGAATTTCGCAATTAAGTGATCAGTTAGATGCAGTAATTGATTTGTACAGCTATGGCGTCTTATGTTCATCTGGAAGATAATCAGGGTCAGGTTATTTGTTTATTGAATTTATTCGTCGTTGTGTGTGAATCGTACTAAGAAAGGTAATTACGTTTTTTAAGGCATACTTACTCAGATTCTCCAGAATATTGAGAATTTAGAGAAAGTTTGGTACTGGCTAAAAATCTTAGTCAAGTTTTGGGAGATAATACGGTTTATATTGACGGTATTCTTACTTTTATTCGTGATGTTAGAATAGTATATATGTTCTGAGGTTTTTCTTTTTAGATTTTTTTCGGTCGTGTGTTATTATTGCCATTTCTGTTATTTTCTTATACAATACGTATTTAGTTTTTAGCTTTTTTGCGACTTGTTTTTAATTTTAATGTATTTTTTGTTATCTTGTTGAATACATACTTCAGCTGTACTTCTTTAGAAGTGTTATAGTAAGTTTTATAGAAGTTTTATAGCCATATTGTGCAAATAGGCGTACTGCTAATTTAACGTCGCATGTTATGCCCTTTAGGCTAAGGGAGACGATTAAAGCAAGTGAATGATGATGAAAGAATTAGTGGAATGATGATTTAGGGTTTAGATTTCTGGACTTTCGGCATATATGGCTATTTACCCGTCACGTTTTGAGGGATGACGTCCCTCGGCGAACACACAATCCGGGGAAAGGGAAGAAAGGAAGTGTCCTGGGACCTATAAGTTAGGTACTACCCCGCCATTTGCCTGATGTGAATGAGGAAAACCCAGGAAAACCTCATGCAGGGTGGCTGGCTTGAAAAAAGCGTTTTACGCTTTTTCGACCGAGTGCCTCCACCGGAAATCGAACCCGGGACCTCTCGCATCGAGGGCGAGAGCGTTAGTGACTACGCTACGGTAGTGGAATAAGAAAGTGGGAGGAAACGGGAGTAGTCCGAGAAAACGTACGAGCACAATGTTATCCACCACAAACTTACTTGGCCGGGAATCAAACTAGGAACTCCGCGCATCAGAGGTAAGCACTCTACCATTGAGCCACCTGCCCTCGTTGGCACGCTTCTCATGTTCACATTAAACTGTAATTAGTCAATGAAATAGTAGAGCTTTCCATTTCTGTTTTATCACTAAGTATGGAATGCATTATTATTATTATTATTATTATTATTAATGTGGAAAATAACAGATAACGCGTCTTTGAGCCAGCTTGGAATCGAATCTTAGTCTTTCGGTGCATAACAGTACACAGTGTTCGAAGTGGGTCGGTATATGCCGGTATGCCATCCGCCACTTCTTTATGCCATTAATTTTCATACCAGCATTTTTAGAAGCAAAAAAAAAAAGTCTATAGCAGTACCGGTATATTAATTCTATTCATATGGAATTAACATTCCAGAATGAAACAACTATTGCCGTATTTTCATCGAGTTTAAGAAAAAAAAGAGAAACTAGAGTTGCAGATTTATTAGTTGATCCAACCACAACTGTCATCCTATATTACTTTATTTTATTTATTTATTTTATTTATGGTTACATATAGATCACAACAGGTATATTACCTAATGATAGTGACCTAGTCAGTTTGTACATAGTTAGAGCATGCAAGAATTCACTTATATAATTGCAAATACACATTTATAGATATGACCATTTTAATTAATGAATCTTCAATAGGATTTCACAATAGTTCTTAGAGAACGGTCATTTATATTAAATATGTCAAGTTCAGGATTACTTTCAGCATAGGAGTTAAAAATATAACACATTCTCCTAATAGGTGACATGTATAGCGTATTTGTTCTAGCAGTAGGTAAATGAAAAGTAATATTTCTAGGACGCGTGCGTTTACATGGAACATGTAATTCTAACTGGGATAGTAAATACTCAGAGTCTATATTATTTTGCAATAATTTCATTAAGAAAATCAAAAATTGGGTGGTACGTCTATCTTCGAGAGATGAGATATCGTGTTTACGAAGGAGGTCGGTATATTTTTCGAATTTTGGATATAGTCCCGTTTCCTTATAAGTACCTCACAAAACGAGATTGAATCGCTTCAAAACGTGTTTTGTTTTTCTGACTGTTGGGTTGCCATATGATTGAAGAGTACTCAAGTTTGGATCTAACGTAACTATTGAACAGGGTTTTAAGAACATTAGTATTTGAAAAGTCAAAGCCAAGTCTGATTACGAAGCCGAGGTTTCTGTAGGCTTCACTAACAATGCGATTGATATGCTTGTTGAAGGAAAAGTTGGAGCTAATAGTGACCCCTAAATCAGTTACAGTGTCCACTCTTTGTACAGGAGTGTTGTTTATACTGTAATTAAATATGAGATTATTAGTTTTCTTAGTGAATGTAATAACGTTACATTTTTTAATGTTAAGATTAAGTTTGTTCGATATACACCAAGTATGTAGTGCGCTTAGATCTTGTAGTGCGAGAGCATCGGAGGGCTGGAAATTCTTCGATAGAGTTTTACATCATCAGCAAATAATAATTTAGTACAATTTGGTAGCACATTTGGGAGATCATTTATAAAGATTAAGAATAATAATGGACCAAGGTTTGAGCCCTGAGGGACCCCTGACGTTACAATGAAACTTGGAGTTGTTATATTTTTATAAATTATATGTTGTCTGCGATGAAAGAGGTATGACATTAGGAATTGTCTAGCTTCGAGAGTGAAGTTGAATGAAATAAGCTTGTTCAATAAAATATCATGATCCAGTGTATCAAAAGCTTTACTGAAATCCGTATATATTGCATCAACTGATTGCATTACGTAAAATGTTCTATGTAAAATAACATACCAGAGCCTATGTTCAATGTATCATCTCGGTATTTACGTGGTATCATCATCATGAAGTTTTCTGCCATTGTTCGCAGATCACTTGCTGCAACTGAAGGTGGCTTCCATTCTCCACGGTCTTCCACTAACCTCTTCGTCTTCAGGTACTATTTCTCTGTTTTGATATCGTCCATTAATTGTAGTCTCCTTTCCCTCTCTTTCCTGTCACCATACCCTCTAGCACGTCCCTCATGATACATTAGCCAATGTCCAAACCAGTTTATCTTTCTCTTCATAATGATATCTAAAATTGTACTTTTCTCCTCTACGATTTCTAACACCCTCTTATTTGTTTTCTGCTTGACCCAGCTAATTTTTCAATTCTTCTCTACACCCACATTTTGAAGGCTTCCAGTCGTTTTTAATCATTTTTGCGTAATGTCCATGTTTCTGACCCATTCAGTACAGTACTCTATTCGAAACATTGTATAAGTCTTTTTCTCAACTCCTTATTCAAGGTCCCGCAAAAAAGTCCTTTCTATCTCCTAAAGTCATCTTTCGCCATTCCTATCCTTGCTTTTATTTCACGTTCACACTTCATGTTATCACTAATAATACTACCCTGGTGTCTATAGGCAAGGATAAGTCATAGAAAACCATAGTCAAGATGCCCGGCCTGAGATTCGATCGTAGGACCTCCCGAATCACAAACCAACGCTCTATTACATTATTATACCAGCGAGAAAATTAGTTTGTCTGTTTTAGTGCTAGAATTCACATTTTATTGGACAGTATAGTTGGAATATTGAAGTACAAAAATATACCTGCACTTCTAATTTTTCATTTCGACCGGTGCATACACATCAATTGAGCTTACCAATGCCACGAGGAATAGCTTCATATTCATAGAGAACTGACCGTGATAACGATAGAACATCCCAAACCAAATGGGATTCTGGTTTCGGTTTTTCTCAGTGGTCAGATTATGTTCTTGCAGTATTTGGTTTACAGATGCAGGTAATGTGCATTTAAGATAACTCGTATCGCATAACTTGATATACCATTGTGAGAACAGAGCTATTTTTAATAAGTGACTGTACAGTACTATCTGTATATGTTTTGGGCGGAAACTTGTTTGTTAATGTTGACTTCTTAATCTGTGAGGCCAAAATGTCATCAGACCTAATTGATAAATATTTCAGTTAACTACTGCTTCTGTTTTGATCTTAACGCCAAACCATTGTATGTTAATTTTCATGGTAAAAAATGTAAGCTAGGTGTCACCGTTGAATTAATGTCACTGCTGAGTAATACAATTGTATTCATTTCAAACTGTTTTTTCTTCAAATAGGATACATCGGTAAATATTTTTAGAACTTGTCAATGAGTGTTTGTGTGAGTGGGTGTGTATTTAGAGAATTTAATCTAATGAAACATGTGTTGCGGAAAGCTGTACATGTGTAAAGGGCGAATGCATTCTTAGAGCACGAGTCATAGTTGCAGGTGTGTTGTGAAAGGAAACAGACGTGATGAGGACATTAACCATTCGTTAGTAGCCACACTTGTATCATGGGTAGCGGTATAGCTTGCGAGTTCGTTTGTTCGTAAGTCCAGTAGATAGCGTACAGATAACGTTCAGTAAATTTTAAAATATTAATCATTATTTGTTCGTACTTTCGGCTTGTGTAGCTGTGTTGGAAATTTGTAGTGAAAAGTTTTGCAACGAATTCCCACCGTTTCGTGAAAGTGTAAAGTGATTTAGTGAGTTACGGTGTGTTGAATTTAATTGGACAATATAATCGAGGAATCGAGGTAAGGTAATTATTTTGATTTTTTTTTCTATAGTCACATTGGCTTAGTGGTAGTTCTGATTCTCTGTTTTATGTCCTTATGTATGCAACACCGAGGTTATGAAGAGTAAAGCGTATTATTAACGTGAGTTCCGAACCATAAGCGAGGTTTCGAACCTGGTGCAGTTGACATGTGCACCATAATACATCTTAAGAGTCTGACAACTAAAAATAATACAAAATTTACCTTTTTGTTTTGCATGTTTTGGTTATAGTTAAGGAGCCGTACTTCCCATTTAGGGAAGGACGAGAAACGCCATACTTTCAGGAATTATTCATTGACTATCTAGGATGCTAAAAAGCAGGTAATAGACTGAGTTCTTGCCCTTGTACTTAGGGTGTTTAGGTAGTGCAACAGTAAGATGTATCCTCGTGCACGGGAGATGAGAAGTAGCTGTTCTTAACTATTACCATAATTGTATTTAGTTTGTAATAAAATACGGATGGCATTTAGTATCTCTCGTTTCATACTTCCAGAACCGAGTACCTTGTTTTTGTCTAAATTGTGATAAAGATAGAAGTACAAGGGCCCTAGGGGCTTCTAACTCCCTTCGGTAGCTGTCCCTAGCTCAGCTACATTTTGTAAAGTAACACACTGTAAATCTTATATGTGCAAGATTGGGGGAGATACTCAGCCTAAAATAGTTTTAACATAGAGTTATTAAAATTAAATAATAATGTTATTTAAAAAGTAGTTCACAGGATACCAAGACATGATACGTAATCAAATGCAGTTGAATTCGTTCCTCTAGTCTCTCTGAACGTAGATTTTGGGGGAGTTGTTTGAAAATTCTTCAGGTTCATAATAATTTTCTGTGGTAGAAAAACATTATCTATAATTATGGTAAGTTGCATTTCATTATCTCCTTTTCACTTGTGAAAAACAAGCAAAATAAAAATGGTAAATATTGTATTTTTAGTAAGTCAGGCTCTTAAGTTTTTTATACACTATTCCCCACCACATTATCTAGCCTTCAAGAGAACTGATTACAGAATCACATCACTGCTGTTACACGCTTAGTGATAGACATTATTTCTGGTGCGAGGATCCCTGGTTCGATCCCAGGCTAGTGTGATGGACAACCTTGTGTCCTCAGTTTTTTTTTTTTTTTTTAAATATTTTCATGTTAGACTAATTCTTCCATAATGACTCATTCCTTTAACTTAAACTCATATTGCTAGGACGTCTAATTGCATATTTATTACTAGTAGAATTAAATATTTAAAACACCCAGTGAACCAATTCAGTCCTCTTTTAAAATAGCTTGATTGAAAGAAATGCTTGTTGAATTGTAAGGTTGTCCTTAACACAATTGGAATAATAAATTCTTTTTGGAGCAGCTGAAAAACATTTCATTCTCATTAGTGTTTTCTGTTGAATTGACCTAGTCCCGTTTTATCTTGTGCTCTGTATTTTCTCCCCTTCCAAGATGACACAGCAATAAATCATTGAGCAGAACTCGCATTTTTTGGCAACGAGCATAGCTAGTAAAATGAATGAAGTCATTCGTCTATTTATGTGAAGTGGTGAGGAGAATTTACTGGAACGCTTTATAATGTAAGCAATTAACATCTGTGTCATTCTTTTTTCTGGATCAAGTTTACGTTCTGTATGAATGATTCAATAACAGATCGAAAATAAACACTTTAAATATACTTGCAGCTGCATTACTCAAGGTAAAAAGATGTTTAGGTATGATTTGCTTCGAAATGAAGAATTATTTTCAGGATCTTTTACCAAACTTAGGTGTTAACGTGGTAATAGAAATTACTAGCATGGCTGATAACATTTCGAAACTACAAGGAAGTTTTTGTGTATTTATTTATTTAGCAGTAGCAATTAACGTTTCTTTCAGGGTTACGGGGGATACAGTGCCACTGTTTATCTCCCTGTTTTGTTTTTATTTTTTTGTTAATTTTATTGAATAACAATGCAGGAAAACACAAATATAAAAATGGGGTAGTATCTACAAACTGCTATGAAACAAGCCAATACCTGTTTCCAAACCTTTCCTTATGGACTAGAAATTTTGATATTTTTTTTTTTCTTTTACATTGTTAGATACTTATACACTATACGAAGGATCTTCAAAACAATTTAGTTCATCTAACAGCATTTCCTCTCTATACAGTGAAACCTCATAAGAGACCTCCTGCGGACAATCTTTTTGTCCCGGTTTAAAAAAAAAAAAAATGCGTATTGTGGAAGACGACCACCTGCGATACGGACATGGACAGTCCTCTTTTCGCTTCAGCGTCTTAGAGCCTTTATATTTGAATTATGCCTCTTCTGGCACTGCTGTCGATGTAGGTTTTCCCGTACCTCCCCCGAAAAAGGAGCGACAAGTTGCTGTGGCCGAGATCCTTCAATAATTGGATACGGACTGGGTTCTTTCCCCAAAGCAAAGGGAAGAATTCCTCCGTAAGAGGGCAGCGGGGCTGGCGCCGAAGGATTCGTATGTTTCATATATTTTCCGAGGGCACACTTGAACTAGAAAGACCCTAGTAACCTCTTCATAGCAGACATGAATTATTCTCAGCCCGTGTATTTAGTACTGAAAATACTTGCTGCAATTTCAAAATACGTCTTTAACTGATTCTAACTAATCCACGAGTTACAAAATTCTACAATCAGAAACTAGTGTCTGCAGAAGCAGTCCCGGGTTCGATTCCCCGCCGGGACACATGGTTGAGCAGATGTAAAAGCCTTTTCAAGCCAGCAATCCTGAGTGAGGTTTTTCCTGGGGTTTCCTCAATCGCACCAGGCAAATGCTGATATGGTACCTAATATGCAGGTCTCCCAGGGCGCTTCTTTCCTTCCCCGGATAGTATAATGGTCGAGAGACATCATGCTTCAGACGTGATGGACTTAAAGGCCATAGGTGCTGAAGGCCCAGAAATATGCTTCCTAATTTACACTGTTAGCAGGATTACGTGGTAGATAACTACTGCAGTTTTTCCTCCAAGAAACGCATAAACTGTCATGATTGGTTAGCTGTCTAAATTTTCAGTATTTAATAATAATAATTTTGCATATTCTTATTAGGTCACTTTCACTTTCCATACAGGCAGTATGCGAATATTGAAATATAACTTGTAATTGAGAAGAAAATTATATATATAATATTCACACCAATAAAACACCTTTGCAGTAATTTGAACGCTGATTACAGCATTTCGAGAGTAGCCTATATAGATAGTTTTAAGTAATGTATTTAAACTGCATACAATTACAACTTGAGTTATGAGTAATCTAAATTTATGTATCCTTCCTTTGAAGAACACCCCTCATTTGCGGACAAATTATCCTGTCCCATCGTTGTTCGTTATTGAGAGGTTTCGTTATATTTTTAGTGTTCTTTAACTGGCGAGAACTCGTGAGGTTTGGATCCCATGTTAAGCTGTAGGTTGACGTGCCGTATACCGTTTCTTCTGAAAGGGACGCTAAACCCCAAATTCAATCCAATCCAACCCTAATGCTCTTTAAATGGCTTGCACTCACGCCTGGTGTGAGAAATCTCTGATTTGATGTCAGGACATGGAGTTTATAATAAACAACATCGTGTCCATGGGTTTTCTCGTTGTGGTCCCGTTTTTTCTTATATTTCATTTCGAATTTGAATGAAGGCACTTGAATAGTGAAATAATAATAATAATAATAATAATAATAATAATAATAATAATAATAATAGTAAGGGAGTAAGATGGGGCGCTTGTTTTGTGTTTGTGTATAATATTGTGTATAGTCGTATTGTTTATTTTGCTTTTCATACAGATAATTAACGATCCTTGATTAAATACTGCATGCTCTATGAGGATCTAGGAACATGGGTGGGGATGTAGGAGGTAGGGTGATTCAGTGCACGGATTTCTCGGTGTACTGTAGTTACAAGTGATTTAATTTAATTATTTAGTTTAGCGTCCATTTCAGCTGCAAGGCTATATGAGACGGAAGTACAGCTTAACGTGGAATCCAAACCACATGAGCTTCCACCGGGAATCTAACCTGGGTTTTCCACACGAGAGGCGCGTACGCGAACCGCTTAGCCACGAAGAAGCCCTACTGTGAGGTGCTAGGTGGCCAGAGCCGAAGCTACTATTTACCTAACGACACCAACACAAATAAAAAAAAAAATGTTGAAGGAGAGTGGCTGGGAATATTTAATTAACTGAAGATTTACATAAAATGCAAATATCAGAAATATTATAAACGTAGTTATTTATTCCCTCTTGGAGATTAGGTTCTCTCCTGTCAGGGCTGCCACTCTCTTATGAATTCGGTAGAGCAAATATAAATTATTTCTGTAGAACAGCAGATCTCAGGGCCATCTGCATAACCACCATGTTCAAGGATGCTATAAATAGTGAGTCTGTAATAAGTTTCAAAGTTATGTTAAAAAAAAAAAATCTATAATATAAATTTTACAGGTAGCAGCCTGTAAATGATCTCACTATTTCATGGTTGTTAGTTGTTCTTTTGGGCAGTATTCTCTCTCTGAGCCCCATGCAGAGAGATGGTCAACATACACAATCAAGGGGAAACCGTCTCCTTGAATCACACTCCTGAAACAAAATTGACATTAGTGCAGGTACTCACCCTACAGCAATTGAATACACAGTTGTTCCGGTAAGAGCTGACAGATTTATTTTCCATGAAGAAAACAGACATCTCAACCATGGTAGATGAGATGATATCACTCATTATACACTAATTCTTTTCACCTTTCTAGTACACTATCACATGAAACACATAACTTATTATTTGATATATATTTGATATTTAACACACTTAAAAAAAAAATAAATGAATGAGATTAAACTGATAACTTGAAAAGGTCTGTCTGACCTTTAAAAATAAAAAAAACTTTTATAGAAAATATTTATACAATTATTTTTATCTCCTCATAATTATCTAGTTTCTCGTCTCTAACAGTTCTAGAGGAGAGATGTATTAAAATATCGAAGCAACATATTTCACTATTATTTGTTACCTAAACCACAGAGTGAAGATAAAAAAAATAAAGAGAATTTTAAATTCTAACGCACTGTTCCAAAATGTTACTCGACGTACTCAAAGTTCCAATTCACTGACACAGTCTCCTCCAAGATGATCATTCCACCACGTGAAAATGTTCTGCTAGAAGATAAGGTACACTGAAAGTGAAGCATTCTATAAAGGAATGTTCAGTAGCTCCAATTTCAAACAAGCAAATGGTTACTTGTAAGCCTTGTGCTAAAACGTCCAAGGACAGGCCTAGTATAATAGCGTTACTAGCCTTGGCGTTATATCTCTAATTGAGATATGTAACGATATATATATTTCTCCCATATTGGGGAAACTGCAATTGTCCCATATTAACTCTGGGGTTGTGAAGAGATTTTATGGTAAATGATCTCCACTGAGGGTCCTAAGCACTCAGCGAATGGAGAATAATTAATATTAACTTTCAATGTTAAGCTTCATTTTTCACTGAATATAATAGCACCACTGACGTATAACTAAGAATAGTTTAAGTTATACACTGTTTGTCACTGTACTATTTCATGTTCTTCGAGGAAATTTGTACAACTCACTCGCGATACTGTAGTTCACAGGACAAATCCCGGGGAACCGAAATTGTTCTCACCGCGTCCTGGGTCTTGAACTCTGTATTGGAAGTCGGATGACTTCCTTTAACACTGCAAAACTACCTCTTGTTACTACACGAGTCTAGCTTCAACTGCCTCGTTCTCCACGGAAAACGAGTATATGTTTTGGGCAAAACACAGGAAACGAAGAAACTCGCTTCTTCCACCACCCTTTGACAAAGGGTTCATGCCTTGCGGCGAATATTGCGGGTGGTCTCCCGTGTCAATGCCCTTCTTCCAGCTACCATCCGTAGCCAACTTTACCTTTCTTGGCTGATACGTGCTGCCCCTCCCTGATAGCGGACAACACGGAAGCTTATTGCTCACAGCAGAAACTATGTATGATTTCCGCCTACTTTTGTTTTCCTTTGCTAGTTACATATGAATGAAATACAGAAACATATGATATTACACATAAAAATAAAGTTTAACATACAAGGATTACATATTGATACAATTTATTAACTGACATCTCTCCCAGAAGCAGCATTCTACCCAATTACTGTGGCAGTCGTTCAAACCGTCTGCTTACTAATGCAGCCATGCTTTCTTGGAGAGAGATTGAAGGAAACATCATTGTAAATAATTTAATTTTCACAAAACAAGATCTAAATGTCTTGCTCGATAAGGGAAACACGTTGTTAAAAATAAACAGAATTTTATGCGGTCTTTCCAAGAACGATTATAGCTTAGTACGTAAATATTAATATTAAACACATAAAATGAGTCAAATTAAAGTATACATTTTCAAATTGGTGTTGCCTACTGGGAACCTAGCAAGAGGCTCGCTAGCCAGGTTACTGGTTTTTGGTGAACAAGGGGGGAGGAAGAGACGCTGACGCTGGATGCAGTGGAAGTCACACGTATAGAAACCAATATTTTCACATGTAGACGTGAAAAAGTTTATGACATTTTAAACAATAAGAACTCCGTGTTTCAACACATTGTATCAAACCCAGTGTAAATTCACCAACGGAAGTCTCTAGGCTACTTCCTGGGTATACAATACTTATTTAGTTTCTATTCTGGGTGTTTCTTTCCGTGTTGAGTTGAGATAGACCTCCCAACCTGTAGTATAGGCGACAGTCAGTCGGGAAAGAAAAAAAAAAAAACACTTTTTCAGCTCTAGCTCTCATCCAAGCGTTCTGAAAATCAAGTATGAAACTTATAGATTCTCCTCATTTCCTCTTTAATTAATCCTTCATCTCTGATTTTATATTCATTTTCTTCCAGCATCCCCTGTTAGTTATGCATTATGCAACAACGATGTAATTATATGCAACCCATTAGTACATTATATAAGCTTATAAATGGAGTAAAACACAATGAAATAAATACAATATATTACAATATTGTATTAATATTTACGTACTAGGCTAGGTGTTTCACACATCAATACTAATAATATCCAATAAATATGCACAGAATATGCTAATATTCAGCAAATAATTAAATCACAAATTATCCTATTTACATATTCATATGCAAATGTGCCCCTCATCTGCATTTTGATATGCAGATGATGTAGACGGGCATCGGCCCTCTACATAAATTTCCCCCCTATGATTCTAGGTGCTGTACTTTCTAGTACAGGACGTAGATCATACGGAGGGCACATTTTCGTTCCTGAAATATTAGAATTTCACAATACATCCAAGGTTAAAAAAAAAAAACAATATAAAACACTGTTAAACACACAATAAACATAATAAATGCAAAACAATAATCAAAAGCTAAATAAGAGAATTCAGTGTTCCCTGAATTACATGAATATAAATGACATAAGTTCCCAATACATACACTCACACTCATACACTGAAATATACACTAACACTATCACTATATACACTAGTTGTCACTTCCGGTTGCGTGATGCTATCACTGTGTGAATGTTTTTCTCTCTCTTCTTCTTCTTCTGTGTTAGTTGGGAACAACGGATGGAGAACTTCTGAGTTTTCTAGCTGGAACATCTATTAGATTGTAGTTGACAGTGAAGGAACGCAGTTCCTTTATGTTCTGTGGTGTTCTATTATCCAACACCACCTTCACTTTCGCCGGATCTTTGCCGATACCGGATTGCGAAAGATGGAAACCAAGTATGTTAAGTGATTTTCTCGCAAAATTACACTTTTTCAGCCTGAGAGTTAGGCCGCCCGCAGTGAGTAAACCCAACACTCTGTCGAGGTGTACCAAATGATCTTCGAAGCTCCTGTCGGCTAGAATTAAATCATCTACATAAGCGCCGCAGTACTCTCTAGCTTCTGATCCAATTATCATATCTAATGCTCTTACGCAAGAAGCAAGGCTCTGTTTTGTCCCAAACGGTAGTTTTTGAAAAACATATGAAATGCCTTCATGTAGGAACCCAAGATACTTCTGGTCACTTTCCTTGACCTTAATTTGTAAAAACATCTCAGTTGCATCCACGCAGCTGAACCAAGAGTTGTCGCAAATATCTTGGAGAACAGATAGGGGTGGCATAGGTCTGTCAGAGAGATCCCCTGAAATTTTAGCCAGAGCTCGGCCATCTATACAGACACGAATACGTCCATCGCTCTTAGGTGTCACTACCAGAGGGTTTATAAAAGCAGTAGGCATCTTTTTGATCACACCCCAGGCCTCCCAACGCGAAATTTCATTCGATACTAAATTTCTGAATTTCTTCGGGTAAGGATACAATTTAGTTTTTATAGGACGTTCGTCCGTTACTCCAACCTCGTGCTCGTAGTTAGTTATGCAACCTGGCTTGATATCAAAAAGCGCCTGGTGCTTTAAAAGAACAGCTTTCAAACTCTCTCTTTGTGAGGCTGAGAGATCTGAGTAGTTCGCGACAAAATCTTCTATATCTGAATGGGAGGCACGTGTGTTCACTTTACGCCACTCTTCTGGTGGGAAAACATGAACTGCCATTACTTGGGCACTTGGGAATCTCCCATCATCCAAGTTCGGGGCGCGAGCAGCCTTTTCTCTGCAGGTCTTATGCTCATCCTGTGCGCTAACCCGTATGGCCTTCCGTCCTTCATCTGACGGGGAAAAATTACACTCAAAATTATCTAACTCTTCAATGAAACTATATGGTTTCTCGCACTCACCATTCAATTCTAAACATCGAACTACTAGATCCTCAGTCTCGCATTCTACAGATCTAAATTTGACTTCTACATCATGAGGATGTTTGAGATGTAGAAGGCCAGTATCATAATCTAACACGGCACGAGATTCTGTAAAGAAGTTGGAACCTAAAATCAAAGATCTATTCAGATCTGATATAATGATGCCTAATGTATGAAATTCCTTCCCATGTATCTGAATGACTAACAGCGTCTGGCCTATGATCGTCGCTGATTTACTTCCGAAAGCAGACGTAACCCGTATATTCTTAGCACTCAAAAATGCGGGTGTGGGGTGGCTATTTGAGACGGAGTCCCAAATTTCTTTAGAGATAGCAGAACAAGTAGCTCCTGTATCTAATAATGAATTAACTTCCTTTCCAAACAAAAGTACATTAATCTCTGGTAGTGAGATGACGTTATTACTGGGTAGTTCTTCATCACTTGAATCGAATAAATTCTTAAAAATGCCATTGGCCTCTTCATATACAGCCCTATCTAAATCGATGTGTTCTCCTGTCCTACTTAACAAGGTTAACTTATTTTTGAACATGCCTTCACTAAAATGCTTCTTTGCTATTATATCTGAACAAATATTACAATTTTCTTCTTCTTTTTCTACTACATTGTCAAAAATCTCTTTCACTGCGGTTTCACACGTATTATCATATAAATGAATATTTTCTACATTTTCTTCTAAGTTACGCACATACTTGGAATTTTTATTTGTCAACTCAGATGTACTCGTGTTCTCCATAGTCATCCTACCGTTGTCCAAAGTACATGCGGACAATCCTCATTCTCTGGGAGCAGAAGAAGAGGATTGGTTATTCCTGGTCATGTTATGATTCTGACTGGTAGGAGGAGGTGCTCGGTCATAGTGCTCCAACAGCTGGATTTCCTGGTCCTCGTGACGGAAAGAATTTCCCTGCTGTCTATCCGTTTGGCGCATCCCTCCCCTCCTACCTCGGGCTCCACGAACGTTGTTGTTGTGAGAGGAGTGGGAGTTCCCCCCACGTGACCAGCCAGACGACCCACTTCCGCTGCTCTGGTGGCGAGGTGGGGATCGCTGGTGGTTGTTGTTTTGGTTCGTGGTTTGCTGTCTCTTTCTCTGGTAAGGACGCTGGTTTTCTCTCGTTCTATTCTTTTTACGAGCAGCGTGTTTACCACTGTGGCCAGAGGGGTTATTGTCCTCGTTTCCGATGCTCACTTGGAGCATGTTGACCCCTTTCCTCTGGTTACCCTGAAAGAACTGGTCGCGATTCGTCATCGACGACTGCAGTTCCTGAACAAGATTTAGAAGCTCGGCTATTGTCTTTGGGCGAGAAGAGACTATCGCCCTAAACAGCCAGTTCGGGAAATGACGCGGAAGTACCTTTAACAATGTCGCGTCAGACATCCTCGGCTCTAAAATACTGTTTTTATGTAACAAATCCAGCAGATATTCTGCTGGGGATTTGTGTACACGAGTGTCGAAGTGGGAGGTGAGGATCGTTGCCCTAAGATTTGCCAGTCGCTCCTCACTAAGATAGCACTGTTTAAAGTTGTGTACAAAGTCATCGTATGTATGGATCTTGTTCCGGTTCACTTGAAACCATTGGTAGCAAGTATTACGGATCGCTCGCGGTATGAAGCTGAGCCTCATCTCGTCCGGTACCCCAGTGACCTCAAAGTACCGGTCGAGATCTTGGAGAAAGTTGTATGTTTCTGTCTCAGATTCGTTCCCTGAATACACTGGTAAGGTGACATCCCTGTGTATTAGTCCAAAGGCTGTTGCTAGGTGTTGTCTCGTCTCATGATTGCATGAGCGAGACGTCGACGGGACAGGTTCTGTCTCGCGGGAAGTAGCGAGGTTCCCAGGTTGAGAACCAGGCAGATCGCGACTCGAGATGTCATTTGGTGACGTTGGCCTTTCCTGTGTGCCGGAGACAGAGATGTTAGCGAGTCTCCCTTCTATCACCTCACTGGTCTCCTTCTGGATGGAGCTCTTCCACTCCTCCATCTTCTTCTCGAGCTGAGCACACACGTCATGAACGGTCTCTTGCATCTGTTGGATGCTGCCGTTACATTCTGACCTGATCTCATCGAGCGGCGTTTCCTGCTCTAGTTCCCCTCGGATCCTTGCTAATTGGGAAGTGAAATTCACTTCCACTCGCCTGACCTGATTATTTAAGGTAAGAGTGGTCTGTTCGACGCGAGACGAGACCTGTCTAACACTCTCAGCAAGTTCTGTGTAATTCTCGTCTAACTGTCTGGCTAAGCTAGAAGCGTTCTCTTGAACTTCGTCAATCCTGCTAGAAGTTTCGGTTACACGCGCCGACAGTTCTTCTCTAGCCTGATGTATTTCCCCCCTAAGATCTGCAGTCGTGAGCTCAAGACGCTCCGTCAGCTGACGCTCACTTTGCTCCAGTCTTGAACTCACAGCCTCCATCTGGAGTTCAAGACGAGCATTACTGGACTCAACTGCCTGTTCTAGTCTCAGATAACTTGATTCTAATGTGTTATTGCTTTCCTCTATTTTCTTTTCTAGCTTTTCCAGACCCTTTGAACTTTCTACTAGCTTTAAATTCAAATCCTCCCTTAGGCTTCTATTATCTTCTTTTAATTCCTCCTTTAGTTTCCTTACATTCTCTTCTTGTTTTAACAAAATCTCCCTGAACATAGCTGCAATAGTCAAATTATTTGAATTATCTATGGTGCTACTCTTATTACTGGCTGTGCTAACCTCATTTTCATTTCTGCTGAATTCTTCGGTTACCTCCCTTTCCTCCCTCAATGGTACTTCCGGTTCCCGACTGTGAACTGGTGGAACGGTTTCTGCCGCATCAGCGTCTCCCACAACGCTGACGGGACGCTCGCTAGTGCTCTGCGCGTCAATAACATTACTATCCTCTGAGAGCTCCCCAGCTCTCTGAGCGAACTCTTCAAAAACGAACTCTTTATCCATGTTTCTTACTCTTCGAGCCTGTGCTCGCGTTATCACCATTAAGAAAAACAACAAACGGGCTTACAAGATTTCTTCCCCCCAAAGTTCAAAATAACTGAATTCTCTTTTAATGTTAAGACAAAAATATTCAAACATAAACAAATTTCAAAACACAAGACACCTACGTTCTTGGAAATTTTCGGGGAGATAAAACCAACATATACCGAAATTTAACACAAGCCGTATGTTGACCATTTGAGTATATAGAATTATACTCTCTTGCCCTTAACGCTGAAGGCGCCACTTATTATGTGGCGCAGAAGCGTGAAGAATCGTGCCCTGCAGCTGGGTAGCCACTTCTTTTTGTGAGGTGCTAGGTGGCCAGAGCCGAAGCTACTATTTACCTAACGACACCAACACAAATAAAAAAAAAAAAAAAATGTTGAAGGAGAGTGGCTGGGAATATTTAATTAACTGAAGATTTACATAAAATGCAAATATCAGAAATATTATAAACGTAGTTATTTATTCCCTCTTGGAGATTAGGTTCTCTCCTGTCAGGGCTGCCACTCTCTTATGAATTCGGTAGAGCAAATATAAATTATTTCTGTAGAACAGCAGATCTCAGGGCCATCTGCATAACCACCATGTTCAAGGATGCTATAAATAGTGAGTCTGTAATAAGTTTCAAAGTTATGTTAAAAAAAAAAATCTATAATATAAATTTTACAGGTAGCAGCCTGTAAATGATCTCACTATTTCATGGTTGTTAGTTGTTCTTTTGGGCAGTATTCTCTCTCTGAGCCCCATGCAGAGAGATGGTCAACATACACAATCAAGGGGAAACCGTCTCCTTGAATCACACTCCTGAAACAAAATTGACATTAGTGCAGGTACTCACCCTACAGCAATTGAATACACAGTTGTTCCGGTAAGAGCTGACAGATTTATTTTCCATGAAGAAAACAGACATCTCAACCATGGTAGATGAGATGATATCACTCATTATACACTAATTCTTTTCACCTTTCTAGTACACTATCACATGAAACACATAACTTATTATTTGATATATATTTGATATTTAACACACTTAAAAAAAAATAAATGAATGAGATTAAACTGATAACTTGAAAAGGTCTGTCTGACCTTTAAAAATAAAAAAAACTTTTATAGAAAATATTTATACAATTATTTTTATCTCCTCATAATTATCTAGTTTCTCGTCTCTAACAGTTCTAGAGGAGAGATGTATTAAAATATCGAAGCAACATATTTCACTATTATTTGTTACCTAAACCACAGAGTGAAGATAAAAAAAATAAAGAGAATTTTAAATTCTAACGCACTGTTCCAAAATGTTACTCGACGTACTCAAAGTTCCAATTCACTGACACAGTCTCCTCCAAGATGATCATTCCACCACGTGAAAATGTTCTGCTAGAAGATAAGGTACACTGAAAGTGAAGCATTCTATAAAGGAATGTTCAGTAGCTCCAATTTCAAACAAGCAAATGGTTACTTGTAAGCCTTGTGCTAAAACGTCCAAGGACAGGCCTAGTATAATAGCGTTACTAGCCTTGGCGTTATATCTCTAATTGAGATATGTAACGATATATATATTTCTCCCATATTGGGGAAACTGCAATTGTCCCATATTAACTCTGGGGTTGTGAAGAGATTTTATGGTAAATGATCTCCACTGAGGGTCCTAAGCACTCAGCGAATGGAGAATAATTAATATTAACTTTCAATGTTAAGCTTCATTTTTCACTGAATATAATAGCACCACTGACGTATAACTAAGAATAGTTTAAGTTATACACTGTTTGTCACTGTACTATTTCATGTTCTTCGAGGAAATTTGTACAACTCACTCGCGATACTGTAGTTCACAGGACAAATCCCGGGGAACCGAAATTGTTCTCACCGCGTCCTGGGTCTTGAACTCTGTATTGGAAGTCGGATGACTTCCTTTAACACTGCAAAACTACCTCTTGTTACTACACGAGTCTAGCTTCAACTGCCTCGTTCTCCACGGAAAACGAGTATATGTTTTGGGCAAAACACAGGAAACGAAGAAACTCGCTTCTTCCACCACCCTTTGACAAAGGGTTCATGCCTTGCGGCGAATATTGCGGGTGGTCTCCCGTGTCAATGCCCTTCTTCCAGCTACCATCCGTAGCCAACTTTACCTTTCTTGGCTGATACGTGCTGCCCCTCCCTGATAGCGGGCAACACGGAAGCTTATTGCTCACAGCAGAAACTATGTATGATTTCCGCCTACTTTTGTTTTCCTTTGCTAGTTACATATGAATGAAATACAGAAACATATGATATTACACATAAAAATAAAGTTTAACATACAAGGATTACATATTGATACAATTTATTAACTGACATCTCTCCCAGAAGCAGCATTCTACCCAATTACTGTGGCAGTCGTTCAAACCGTCTGCTTACTAATGCAGCCATGCTTTCTTGGAGAGAGATTGAAGGAAACATCATTGTAAATAATTTAATTTTCACAAAACAAGATCTAAATGTCTTGCTCGATAAGGGAAACACGTTGTTAAAAATAAACAGAATTTTATGCGGTCTTTCCAAGAACGATTATAGCTTAGTACGTAAATATTAATATTAAACACATAAAATGAGTCAAATTAAAGTATACATTTTCAAATTGGTGTTGCCTACTGGGAACCTAGCAAGAGGCTCGCTAGCCAGGTTACTGGTTTTTGGTGAACAAGGGGGGAGGAAGAGACGCTGACGCTGGATGCAGTGGAAGTCACACGTATAGAAACCAATATTTTCACATGTAGACGTGAAAAAGTTTATGACATTTTAAACAATAAGAACTCCGTGTTTCAACACATTGTATCAAACCCAGTGTAAATTCACCAACGGAAGTCTCTAGGCTACTTCCTGGGTATACAATACTTATTTAGTTTCTATTCTGGGTGTTTCTTTCCGTGTTGAGTTGAGATAGACCTCCCAACCTGTAGTATAGGCGACAGTCAGTCGGGAAAGAAAAAAAAAAAACACTTTTTCAGCTCTAGCTCTCATCCAAGCGTTCTGAAAATCAAGTATGAAACTTATAGATTCTCCTCATTTCCTCTTTAATTAATCCTTCATCTCTGATTTTATATTCATTTTCTTCCAGCATCCCCTGTTAGTTATGCATTATGCAACAACGATGTAATTATATGCAACCCATTAGTACATTATATAAGCTTATAAATGGAGTAAAACACAATGAAATAAATACAATATATTACAATATTGTATTAATATTTACGTACTAGGCTAGGTGTTTCACACATCAATACTAATAATATCCAATAAATATGCACAGAATATGCTAATATTCAGCAAATAATTAAATCACAAATTATCCTATTTACATATTCATATGCAAATGTGCCCCTCATCTGCATTTTGATATGCAGATGATGTAGACGGGCATCGGCCCTCTACACTACTGTAGTTACAAACGAAACATGTTTTGGTATAAAGTAGATTGAGTGTAATGTTTACGATAAGAATTCATTCAATATTATAATTCAATAATTCTTAATACAGCCAAACCTGTCTTTAGCGGAATCGAGCGGGACTGGCAAAAATTTTCATTAAAGTCAGGTTTCCGCTTAATGGAGGTAGACATTTCCTTCTAAAAAATAAAATTCAATTTCATGTCCTTAGATTATGAAAGGTAGTTTAGCAACTCATTCATCAAAAATGTTTCACCACAAGATTCTTTGAAACTGTCTCATGTGTTTTGCGGATGAGCTTCATTCAAAATGTTGCGCGGTATACTCCAGGACAGAAAAAAAAAAAAAAAAAATCTCTTGCATTCTGAAAGTCCTCTGAACCCTTCACTGCTTGTCTTCACGACACATGATTCCTGCTCAATTCCTTTTTTCCAGAACCTTATTTTGTCATTTTCCTCATTTTTGTCGGTTTTCGGTAGTCGTTACACAAGCGGAAGGCAAGTACGCCTACAAAGAAGACTTGACAGCTGACATGCTCTGTAGGACTAGCCGAAAATTGTGCGGGGTGAATATGAGTAGCGGTTAGGAAGGTCAACACTGTCCAGAAAGATTTAACAAAAGAACGAAGAATTTATCGCAGACATTGTAATGTATATGTTTGCCCTCTCACAGGATGTCGAAAAATTTTCTAAATGCTATTGTCCGGAACTCAGAATTTTCCGTTAAAGGTTTATTTTGCTTTCCATTGTCCGCATAACACAGTTTCCGCTTAACGAAGGGACTTTTACACGTTTTTTATTCCAGAATTCATGGGACAGTGAAATATTTCCGTTTAGTAAAGGGCCCGTTGAAGGCAGATTTTACTGTAACTAATATAAACTTTCTCTGTAATTTGCAGAATTGATTACGTGAATAAATTTACTATAGTTCTTTCTTTGTTAATACCTAGCCACAGTAGCCTACCAGTTTGTCACCAATTTCAAAACGTGCTGTGAGGGGCCAAAACTTCTGTATAGGACCAGTTGGGGGGAGGGGGAAGATGGTATTGGCATACCCAGTGTTGTAAAGATAGTTGGGGAAGTAATTGAATGGAAACCATGGCGGATTCCATTTAAGAAAACCATCAATAATGACGACGGGATAGAAATGTGTTAATTATATATCTTCCAACGTATTCATCATCTGGTTGGGAAGATTGCGCACGATATGAGATTCGGGTCTCGTCGCTAAAAGGTTCCTTAAGTGTTGACTCAATTTTTGTTTCGATTGCGAGAGCTCTGTCCCATCTCGTATCTCGTCACGATATCTCTATATCGTCTCATTCCGTCCGCAGCACTTCATTCGTTAATTACAGAAGATAAGCAATAATTTCTAGACACCCTGTGGGGCCGCGGTGGCTCAGTGGTAGAGCGTTCACCTCTGGTGCTTGGGGTCCCGGGTTCGTTCCCAGCCCCCACCAAGTGAACTTTGTGGTGGACAAACACCGTGTGCGTGGGTTTCCTCGCGGTTCTCCCGTTTCCTCCCACTTTCTTCATTTTACCATTTCACTCATCACTCATCATCACCGTCTCCTTTAACCTAATCGGCATAACCGGGGACGTAAAACCCAAAGATTTCGTTTCATTTTTCTAGACACCCTGTAAGGTACGCTGGTGTCGTGACAAATGGTTGGTCACTTCGAAATACGAGTTGGGTACATTGACACTTGTTCTGCCCTGCTGAGTCGTTAGAATGTTAGCGAAAATGTACAGATAGTGTTTGATGAAGTCGTTAAGGTCAAGCACACCAACTCCAATGGACTGCCTCACATGATCCCAAGTTCAGTTCTTTGACACGTAAACATAGCTGCTTAGCTTCCATCTGAAAAATCTGTCAGATTTCAAGAGCAAAAAGTTATTTTCTGTGGTCATCGGTAGTTTATGTATGTATATATAAAGAAACTTCGTTGCTTCGGGTATGTTCGTTCAAGACGACACGGAACATTTTAAAATACCGTGCACGATAGTTTTAAGAGAAGATCTAGTAGTATTTTTATCTTGCTTTTCACGCAACACGCAGATAATTAATTTCGAAGGAACTGAGGTTAGATCATAGGTGAGTACTCATTGTGTGCATGCTTAGCTTTCCTAGTAACTTTCTATGCGTCACTATTAGTTTATCATATAAGTAGTCTAGGAAAGTGTCATTCAGTGTTCCGTAGTTTGTTACTATTTTACCACAGTGAGAGATTGAAAACCATGAAAACGTTGAAAAATCGAAAGTCATAAGAATATTCCGTGGAAACATATCCTCACGGGTCAGAGGAGAACAAAGAGAACGAGAGGAGATCGATAATTTCAAGTATCTGGGAAGTATTGTGACGATTTGATTTTAGTTTAGTTTAGCCTCCCTTTCAGAAGCGAGGCTATATGAGACGTGGAACTACAGCTTAAACGTGGGATCCGAACCGCATGAGCACCCAACGGAAATCGAACCCGGGTCTTCCATGCCAAAGGCACGTACGCCAACCGCTTAGCCACGAGGGAGCTCACGTATTTTAACGAGACGCTTACTGCGCCAAAGAGATCAGGTCAAGAATTGCCATAGCCAAAGAAGTATTAAACAAGAAAAGACCACTCTGAACTAACAGCCTTAATATTGGACTAAGGAAGATGTTGATCAAGTCCTATGTATGAAGCATTCGACTGTATAGTTCAGAAACGTGGATCCTACGGAAGTTAGAGAAGAAATATTAAGAGAGCGTCGAAATGTGATGTTGGAAAAAGATGAGGAAGATAAAATGGTCAGAGGGATAGGAAAGAGGACACTTTTAGTCAACATCTTTCGAAGAAGTTGTCTTGCGAAGAAGTTGTGTTCATCATACCACCATAGAAGGGAAGCGAGGAGTAGGAAGAGTAGAACTGATCTATGATTTGAAAAAATAAAAAAAATAAAAAAATATTGGGAGTTAAAAGAGGAAGTTAAAGATCGAGAAACATGAGAGAAACCTTTCCAGAAAAAAAAAAAAAAATAGTTCCAGGACCTGCCAAAAGCAGAATACATAATAATAATAATAATAATAGTCTGGGAAGTCCGAGGAAATGGTGCAGATCAGGGAAGCTCAGGGAAAAAGACTGGAAATTAGGGAAAGTCAGGGAAGTTTTATATATTTTCTCTTAACAATTGTACACCAATTTCAGCTTAGCTAACCATTATAATACCTATTTTTATGCGAGGTTAGTGGAATGTACGTATGAGCAATTGATTACCATTTGTCCCTGTAGAATAAATGTTCTCATATATAAATATTCGCAGTTACTTATTCCTGATTTCTGTGTCAACGTCATCCGACATTGTCATGAAAGTCAGGGAATTTCCTGCCAAAGATCAGAGAAAGTCAGGGAGGAATCAGGGTAATAATTGCTCCAGATCAGTAGGAACCCTGTAATAATAATAATAATAATAATAATAATAACAATGCTATTAGGGAAGGTAACCTTAAAAACCCACTTCATTATATGAAACGAATGTGTCAATAACAGCGTGGAGAATTCTGCAATGTTACTAACGTTTGAAAAGAAAGAGAGAGAGAAAAAAAACAACGAAGATGCAAGGAAAGATCAGTCAATAGATATCGTTGAGCTGAACAGAATGATATCGATGACTGTAAATCCTCATGCAAAGTTTTCGAGAAAATCGGGAAAAGTTTTTTTTTTTCTAACCCAGTAATTGACAAGCATTGATAAAGTCCTGTTAAAAACGTTGTGGTTCGTTTTTATGGTTGAAACGCGTCTTCCGGGCCATGATTCCAATGCCCAATGCCCGTAGTATGGTGAATTATAACTAGGACTAGTAGTAATTAGCGATATTTTCGTTGAAATGTCTTTCTATAGACTGAGAAACTACAAATAAAACAAACTTTCGCGGAACTCTATCATTTGGGGAGAGCAGGCGAGGTGATTGCCTCTCCTGAGTTTCAGAAACACATGCTCTTTTTTTTTTTTTTAATAAATTAGTATAGTGATAAAGTGGACACTTTGCCCCTTCCCCTTCGGCGAAACTTGAAATGACGCTATCGAGATAAAATTTCCGTATCATTGAATTTTACTGTCTCGTATTTACGAAGATTACAAATAGCTAAAGAAGTAATCCGCAAATCACGTATATGAATATTGTATGAAAGCAATAACGCCAATTAAATGGGCACTGAAATTATCACTTGTGCGTATGATGCAACGGCAAGCGATGTTGCTTATTTGCAAAACAGTTCATATAATAATAATAATAATAATAATAATATACGAAAATGAAATTATTGTATATTTATTTTTCAATACGTGAGTGACTTATCCATAAATTTCGTTCTTTCAGGTTTGTAAAAAAGTATTTTGTTTAATGGAAAACAAATTTATTTCATTCTTAGAAGTGCAGTGTCACAATCACATCTTATGCTAAAACTAGGTGGTGGTTTCTCGTTTCATAGCCTTTCAAGTTTATTTACTTTATTCTTTCGTTCATTCGTTCATTATTTTCATTCTTTAAATAGCATAGCATATGTTTTTTTGTTCCTCGGTATATGATTTTTGAGAATCACACATGACGCATCACACAAGTCAATCCACAAACCACTTCCGCACTATAATTAAGTTTTCCGATAGCAAAGAAAATATCCTTTTATGCCTTTCCGAAAATTCGTCAAATGGAATTTTCCCCATGGATTGGAATCGCTGACTCAAATTTATCCATTATTTTTAAGTTATAAAAATAAATAGCAAGTATACATACTTCTGCTGGCAATGGCATTAAACTTATTTTCTGAACAAATGGTTAAGTGAGTTTTGGTGGTGGTACATATGTATTTTTATCTTTAACTAGTACTGTGAAACAGTGATGAGTGACAAAAGAATTGCTTATACTTATGAAAGTTATTCCAAAGGTAATTTGTGTCCTCATAAGTGTAAAATATTTTTTCCAACACAATAGCATGTTTCCAGCGTATTATGTACTAGCATGGTTGTAAGTACTAGATTGATATAAAGCCTAACTACGGTATTGTACTTTCTCCTATCGTTAAAAGTACGGAAACAGTTCTACACCTTAATAACGCGAAAGATTATCGTCGTAGAAACAATAAATAGCCAGTTACCTGTTTTATGTCAAGTTACTAGTAAGAATTTCATGTGCTACCTGTATTTCCGCGGCAATAAAATGGTAGTCAAAGCAACCCCACTCAGGATATTAATATAGTAAGGGGTTTCGATTAACAAGATGAAATTAATAGTCATATGATTGATCATGTTATAATTAGTGGTGGGCACAAAAACCGGGTTTTCGGTTTTTAGAAAAACAGAAATAGTTTTTTTGAAAATGTTCAAAAACAGATTTCGGTTTTCTTCAGAAACCGGTTCAGTTTTCACTGAAACAGATTATCGGTTTCTTCAAACCCGGTTATCGGTTTTCACCGGATGCGGTTTCGGTTTTCTTCAAAACCGTTCGCTTTTTTCCAAAACTTGTTCTATTTGTAACCAGAATAGTTTTTCGTTTTCCGGAAACCGAATCCGTTTCCACATAAATAGTTGTTGTTTTTTTTTTCAAAAGTTTTCACCGAAACCAGTTTCGGAGAAAACCGAAATGTTTTTCGGGTTTCGGTTTTTCTAGTAACCGGTGTCCGGTTTTTATAAAAAACGGTTTTGCTCATCCCTAGTTATAATGCACTTCCTGTAGATCCAGTTATATTTGTCAGCTTCTGTTGGCATAGTCTGGGGTCCATCGTGGCAGGT
The DNA here is from genome assembly GCF_964235325.1 of Thermobia domestica. NCBI lineage: Eukaryota > Metazoa > Arthropoda > Insecta > Zygentoma > Lepismatidae > Thermobia > Thermobia domestica. The sequence goes on along the minus strand of NC_137457.1, from coordinate 296,534,944 downwards.
TGGTTAGCGTTACCACGTTTAAGCGGGAGACCGGGGTTTGATTCCAGGTAGCTCATGTTTGAATCCCATGTTCAGCTGTAGATCTTAATCTTACACAGCGTTGATGCTGAAAAGGAACTCGAAACTGCACCACCACTAACAAACGTTTTTGGCATACCCAAAAAAATAACTTCTTCAAACTGAGAGCTGGGCCTATTTTGATAGGAAGGATGTGCCCAGTTCTTTTAAAACATTTCATAATCACTTTACTACTTTTTTTCAATCAGTCTCTTAGAGCCTCTCTATTTCAGGTGTGCTCTCAGAAAATATGCGAAACATATTTCGGCTCCACCCCCGCCACACACTGACGGAGGAAACTCTTCCTTTGCTTAGGGAAAAGAAGTGAATAACCTCAGCTGTGTTGCCAGTTTGTCTGTCATTCAGTCGTTTGGTCTTGACAAGTGACGATGGTAGGCTACTAGAATGGCTAACAAGACAGAACACACCGAAGTCCTTAAAATAATTCATTGTAGCGACGTTTCCACATCCAACAGTTGAAAGATCTCAGCCACAGCAACTTGTCCCTCCTCTTTCGAGGGAGGTGCGAGAACTCATATCGATAGCAGCGCCAGAAGGGGCATATCTGAAATAGAAAGGCTCTACTAGTTTGTATGGGAAGGTAGTTGCTGTGTAATATTAGATACAGTGTTTAACTTAATTATAGTTTCAAACTGTCAAGTCTCACAAGCTTCGCACGGCAAGAAGAAAAATTTTTGTAAAGTAGTGAAGAATAGTCTTACACGTGCATAGTTTTATTCCAAAATACTAGACCATTTCTTTAAAAACCATTCTCTCAACCATAATGGTCAATTTAATATTTGGTTTGAAATAAAGAACAGCCGGAAGTTATTCATATTTGTATATTTTATATTGTTCATGGATAGAAGTCAGGACATTTTAAACTAAGGCGGATTGGTAAGATTTTTTGAATAATAGAATCAAATTGTAAATGTGGCTGCTGTTTCCTATTTAATATAAAGTGTCGGACACAGTCGATGGCGTGTGGCTTAGGCAAATGAAACTAAGGGTTGATGCGATGTTGTGTAGTAGAGGGATATGGCTCAGCACACACTACAGCGCGAGCAAGTGTACAGAGAATGACAGCATGGCAGTCATATCACTTGCTAACAGGTTTCAAGGGAACTCTGAGCTCCGCTTTCATATACATAAACGTTGTCCCTTAGCATAGTTCCGTATGCATTTTTCTTAATCATAACTTGACTAATCATTTCGCTTACGAAGCTGACAAGAGGGTAGCTGGTGAACTATTAAAACTGTGAAGATTGTTTAAACATCATTCAGTAAGTGAAATGAAATCTTTGTTTTACATCCCTGTAAGCTACAGGAGATACATGATCAATGAAAGAGAATTATTGTGTTAATTAGTGTGTTTGTGTTAATGTGGGCGGGTATTGGAGAAACTCGAGAACCGCCACGAACTCATATTTTAATCTAACCAGGAGTCATTCACACCAGAAGTGAGCACTCTGTCAGTGAGCCATTCTCTCCCCCCCAGACTTCGTTCAGTGTGAGGGTGATCGAGATGCGTGTTGTTTCCAGTTAGCTGCTGTTAACATACTTCTTAAGTGAAATAGAAGCTAAGAATGATGTACTGGGACCCTGTTTGTATTGTCCCTGAATTTTCCTCCCGTTTATATAGAATGCAATTCTGTCTCTTTAGTTTTTTCATTCGTTTTCAAGCAATAAGATTAATTCCGACCTACATTTCGACACACTTAAGAAAGGAACGAATCTTTTTTTTTTTTTTTTTTTTTTGCTTTATTTATCTATAACGTGTAAAGTCAGACAATTTCCTGTAAATTCAACTGAGGTCAAGATAGACATGTTTCAACATAGTTTTGTTTTGTAAAAGTGGTTTGACCTGAAAATGGTATGAATGTCCTGTCTTTAACTGACAGTGCACCAAAGAACGTTCTTCCGCATAAGTCTTACTACCAGTAAAGGCGGACGGTGTTATATCATTCTCTGTATGTGCGATATGCTTCATTTGTAACGATTATAGAAGACGGCGAAAAAAAAGAAGAGGAAAACAAATGTAAAGCACTTTCTATAAGTTGAAGGGGAAGAGAAGGAAACACAACAGACGAGATTGAATATGCATTGAAGCAGCGTTGCCAACATGTACGATAATTATCGGTTCACACGATAATTTTTGACTGTCGTGCGATGTACAAATAACTCGAGCACAATAGAAGACAAAAATGTCAGCGCGTCATGCTAGTTCCTAATAATAAACAGTCACGCTAATAGGTGTCGCTAACTGCTGTCTCACACGAATAATGCTAACATATATGTAGTTTATAGATTTAAAACTATTGTGACGATTTAAGTGCACGTTAAAAACTGGATTATTGCAGTTTAATTATTCCAAAATATGACAAGGGCTGTAACTATATTTAAATTCGAAAATTTAATATTTGTGTTTTTCTACAGTGATATATTTTGTGACCAGTCGTGCATCCAGAAATTTTTGTTGGGACGGTCCCAATATTACAAGACACTATGTGTTTGTAGTATTGAACCGGTGTTATTCTGCACCTGAAAAGACTATAAGTAATTGAAGTACTGTCACCTGTACTCTCAGGAAAAATAATAGAACTATATTGCTTTCATAAGAAAAGGAAGGGTAGAGATGAAAGATCAAATGGTTAGGCCATATAAATGATTTCTTTGCTAAACAAATGTATGCAAAACAAATGCTTTCTTTTTTATTAAGAAAGCACACAAATGTATGTATTATGAAGTTTTAGGGCGCGGGGAAGGGGGAGTGGTCTGGACCTGGCGGATCGCGGTAAGTGCGCCCCTGTATTGTGACAATTTAATTTTGCATCTTAAATTGTATTGTTTCAATTCAGTTACTTAAAAAAAATGATATTCAACATTAGTTACCATATGAAAACTTTGCAAAAGGACACTTTCAGGTAATCTCCTTTTAAGGTTGGTTTAAAGGGCCAAGTTTTGCCGATAGATGGTACTACAGTCTTCGTATATCTCCCATGTATTTTTTTTACCTTTCACGAAAATTTACAATTTCTCCTACAAATTTCAACCTAGAAACTTCAAATTCTTAGAGAAGAAACTTCATAACCTAGTAAAGAGAACAATCCGTGCCGATTTTTTGAGAATTTTCTTCACTGTTGAAACAGTTCCATTATTAAAGGTTTGGGTATCCATTTCAACAATCAAGCCATTTCAACACTGAAGAAAATTCTAAATAAAAAATCGGCACGAATTGTTGCCTTCGTTAGGTTATGAAGTTCCTTCTCTAAAAATTTGAAGTCTCTAGGTTGAAATTTGTAAGAGAAATTGTAAATTTTCGTGAAAGGTAAAAAATACATGGGATAGATACGAAGACTGTAGCGACATCTATCGGCAAAACTTGTCCCTTTACACTAACCTTAACACTCAACATTGACAACAATTCTCTTAATATAACAGGTTGAATACTGAGTTTGTCCATTCTTGACTGAAGAAAAAAGTCCTTTCTACATTGTGGCAAGCAGCAGTGAGAAGAAAAAAATAAAACCTTTAAGTTTAACGTCCCACGTTTATACCCGTTAGGGTAAGGGACACTGATGATTAACACAAGTGAACGATGATGGAATAATTGGTGGAATGAGAATGTGGGAAAAAACGGGAGTACCTCGAGAAAACCCCACGTACACGATGCTATCTATCACAAACTAATTTGGCCGAAGATCGAACCAGGGACCTGACACCAGAGATAAGCGTTTTACCACTGAGCTACCGTCTTCCCTAGCAATAATGATTCTAAAGAACTCTGCAAAATTCAGTAACTCAAGCAACGTATTTGGCAGCTGGACAGGCACGCAACCAGCCACAGAGGTTTGGAGGAGCCATGAATATGTTTGGGGGGGGAGTCATTAAAACTTCTTACAAATAGCTAAATTGTGTTTTTTGTATTAATAATAGCATTTTGTGTTAAGGTCTAGAGGGGCCACGAAAAGTTTAGGGGGCTAGGCCCCCCTAGCCCCCTCTGGTTGCGGACTTGCTGCTGGATATATTCACACTATATATCATGTAAAAACTGATCTTCTCCTTAACATATACAAATTACGGATCTTGTTATTGAAGCAGTTGTATGTGATTTAATATTAAAAAAAACAAATTAATTGCCCGCACAGACTATTTTTAAGACCCGACAAAGGAGGACATGTCCGAGTGAAAGAGAGCGTCTGGTAACTACTCAACATGAATGTGTTTATTATGAGAACAAATAAAGAGTTAGAGCTTTAGAGAGCCGAGGACTTGGGCACAACAACTAGTTATTATAGCAATAACTAGTAATCTGCTTATATAAAAGAAGTCCTGAGTGAATGAATAGATAGATGACTGGGCAAACCTCTTAACCTAGAAATTTAAAATTTGTACTCGATATTGCAACTGTTAACAAAAAGGTACGAACGATAATTTTACAAGAAAAAACTATAATTTTAACGAGCCACGTATGATAATACCTATGAACGTAGTTGGCAGCGCTGAGGTGAAAGTTTGTCTTGTTTAAGCAGGTGGCTTCTCCGGTAGAGAAAGCATTAACAGAGCGCAACTCTGTCTGATCTTGTGACACACGGTAGTAGTAAGGAAATCTCGGTTTATTTTTTTTAACTAAATAATATTTTTTTTAGAACGTACGGGAAACTGTTGTAGTTTTATTTCTATTTACGGGCTTTCTGACAATGGAGATTGAGAGTTATTATTTCAAAATCATTAAGTCTGTTACCAGAAAAGGAAGAAGGAAGCGGCAGTGTATTTTGTTAAAAAGTATAATAGGGTATTACCTGAATAGGAGATGCGGCACTGCGGATCGTGCTCGCTGTCTTTTAGTATAAGGCGATAATGTCTTGTCTTGTGGCACTCAATAATATTATTATTTACGTTATTTAGAATGTGAGCTGCTTCCTCGTGGCACATGATGGTTCTAGCATTTGTATCAAAAACATTGATTCGATTCTCCATACGGGGGGCGCGGTGGCTCAGTGGTAGAGCGTTCACCTCCGGTGCTTGGGGTCCCTGGTTCGATCCCAGCTTGCGCCTTGTGGACTTTGTGGTGGACAAACACCGTGTTCGTGGGTTTTCTCGGGGTTCTCCCGTTTCCTCCCACTTTCTTAATTCCACCATTTCACTCATTTCTCATTATCACCGTCTCCTTTAGCCTAACCGGCATAACCGTGGGACGTTAAACAAAGATTTCATTTCATTTTCGATTCTCCATAGTAACTTTTCGCTCTACTCCAGTAAATTGTAGATGACCGCTGTACTGAAAAAGGACCATACGAAGGACGTTTGACAAATCCGTTACATTGACATGAAAAAAATACTCATAAAACTCCCAACTGACTAAGGAGTATATATATTTTAAGGTTATATATTTGTGTTACAGTTTCGGCTATGTAACATAGCCTTCCTCAGACACATTAAGTGACGGCGTGGCAGAGGCACTAGCAGCTGTTACTGACGTGCCAAGGTTCCCGGGTTCGATTCCCGCTGGAGTCACCTTTTGAGATAATGTGTCTGAGGAAGGCTATGTTACATAGCCGAAACTGTAACACAATTATATAATCGTAAAATATATATACTGCTTTGGTCAGTTGGAGTTTTATTGGCAATCTTGAGTTTTCCAAAGCTGCAATGAATAATTTACAAAAAGAAAAAATAAACTTGAAAATAAATAGATGTATTTTTCAACATAGTCTTCACTTCGTTAGATAGAAAATTTCCCAACATTTTTATGCCTTTCAAAAAAATAGTTTGTCAAGCGCTATAAAATAGGTGTCAGTGTCAAATTGATTTCACCATCTGTTCCAAATCTTCCATCGAGAAGGTCTTCAGTCTCTGACGAGGTAAAAGTCGAAGGGGGTCAAATCTGTAGAATGCAAAAGATTAGTACTACAAGATTTTTTCTACAAACATTAATCATTTCATAATTTTATTTTTCAAGGGTATGTTGTACTTTTGTGTCATGTATGACTTTAATTAGAGCAATCTATATATTAAAATGCTAGATTTATATTAGCTTTGCTATATTCAATAACTTACACTAAAATACAACATAAATAAAAAATTTACAAAGATTTTTCATTTATTTTCGATGGTGTCTGAAGAAGGATATCTTAGTATCCGAAACTGTCACAGTTATTATTTTATAATAAAACGTTGCTTTGCTCAGCATTTGTATTTTAGTCTAAGTTAAATTTTTTGTGGTCAAGAAAAGTTTATATGTTTGTGGCCAATCCTTTCGACAGTGAGTTCTCGGGAACCTTCGGCTCTAGAAAGATATCGCTTTCACTAATTGAATATTTAAAAAAATGGTCGCTGTTTCTTAATTACGTTTTTAGGCGTACACTGGAAGTATTTAAATTGTAAAAAAGTAAACCATCGTATCGTATGAGTTATACATTTTAACACCACACTTTTATATACGGGTTAGTATATCTCTCCGGCGTTTATTTCATGGCCAAATGATAGTGGAAAACGAAGGATAATCATTTCTCCAGTCTAAGATGAATCTTTATTGTTTGAAGTGTTTTGCCCAGTGTACACTATATATTACTGACATAATTAATTGTGTGTGTAATGTATTTGCTTCTTACATGCTGCATGCAAGAAGAAAACAGTGATCGTACACGAATTAGAAACTCCAACCGGAAGTAGGCTTAAATCTTGAAAAAAAAAAAAAAAAAAAAAAATTAGAAAAAAATCCCCCTATATGATACCCCTTGCCGATTTTTATCAAGATGCCCTTCACTTGTGCCTGCAAAGGGACATGTACAGATGTTGACGAATGACAAGGAGATTCATGCTCGTGCGCTTTGCAGACAGCGCAAGTTTAGCTAGTATATAGCAAAATAATATAAGCTGTGAATAACCCACTCCTTAATTCGTAAAACTCGTCATTTTCGGTAAATCGTTACCCTATCTTGTGTTTTGGTATAATTTGAAATGAAATATTGACTTTATTATAATTGTGTGTGTTTGCTTTGTGTTTTCCAGGTTATGAAACGGCCATAATGTGGATATCTCAGGCATCGTAGCAACCCTTCACCACCGTCTCCCTAATCAACAGAATGCGAAAAGCATATGACAGTGACAATCACTCAACGTGCTCCACAGCAGCAAATCAGCGATCTCAGAGCAAACGTGGATTGGCTCGATTCTCCCTCCGACGCTTACTCTACAGTAGCCCTCTGGTGGCCAGGAGAGTCACAAGAAATACCTCAGGAACTTCTAAAAGCACAAGGCAACAAGGTATTTAAAAAAATGAATATTTCGTTATATATTAAGTTTGCCATAGACCGAAACTTTTGCAGTTTTACTTCAACAGTTCAAAGATTAGTAATGTAAATCTTTATTATTACCCATCGCAGTCCAATGGTTTATCTTAATTTTATAGTAGGAGTGTGAATAGTTTGCAAGGATAAAAAGTAAATAAGGGATGTTTTGCGAGTTGCCTAAGCGGATATATGCTGAACACTTTTTTTTTTTTTTCATTATTTTATTGATGAATTAGAATGATTTCAGCGGGCGATTTTCACTATTAATGCAATGGCTGTCAAAACACTTAACTAATTAATCGCCACTAACACTATATAGGTCGTACGGTTTCAACGGGGAAAACACCATCATCATCAGTGGAGATGAAGCAAATTAAGTTACAAAATAATCCACATTATGGAATGTTATTTCCAACTTCTTTGGACTGAAAATATAATAAAAATGGAAATTTGGATCTTTTGAATTAGTTTGCACTAATGATTGAAAAAGAACCAACTGTTGGAAACTTGAAAGCATGAATAAGGATAATGGTTGTACTGACAAGTAAAATGACGGTTACCTGTTGATTTTAAACAATGAAATTATACTCAGACATTAATTTCGAACACCGTAGTAGATGTAGAACCTTACTACTTTAATGTACCGAAATAGTTGCATTGGTAAGTCAATAATAATAATAATAATAATAATAATAATTAATAATAATAATAATAATAATAAAGGAATTAAAGAGCGTCATTTGAATTCAATGGAAGGTCGAACTCAAAATCGAGAAGTAATAGATTCTTGGAGCTTTTTGCATGTTCATAGGTACACCCATGTCCAAAATGATCGTCGAATATCTATAACTGTCTTCTTGTAAGAATATACTTTGATAATGATTTGTAGGGTACTTTTAATACTGATACTGTGTGTATAATCGGGAAATGTATATTTGTGGTCAATTTCATAGGAAAAGAATTATAAATACGAAAATTAGAATGAGTAAAACAAAATGTTGCTAAATGGACAAGAAAGGTTTATTGTTCTTATTTACTCTTCTTTTGACATGAAATTTGCCACATACATGTCTTTGCCGATTATACGCATACTAACATTACAAGAAATACCAGGCGAATTCGTTATCAAATTATATTCCCAGAACAACATACTTATAGACATGTGACAATAATTTTGAACATGAGTGTACATTTCGACTAATGTAGCAGCTTCAAATTTAGAATTCTGTTATAAGTAATAAAACCATTTGATAGTTGTGAATTTGAGGTAGGTTGGCTCGGTGGTAGAGCGCTTACGTCTAGCGCGTAGCGTTTTCTCGAGATTCTCCCCTTTCCTTCTACTATCATCATTCTACCATTATTATCTCGTCGCCATCGCGTCCCTTAGCCTCGGTGCATAATCGTGAGATGTTAAAACGGAAAAGAAAGAAGAAAGGAAAGATATGAAGTATTAATTACAGTAACCACTTTTTATCCAAATTCCACTTGTCCAAATTTAAGTAGGATTCTTAAAATTCTAGTGTCGACTTCCAGTAAGAGATGAGTTGTTATGTCGAAGTTCTTTAATATAGTATATTGAAGAATGAAGGGTTTTAGGCAGTCCTGATGATGTCAGATCATTCTTCTTAATATTTTCTGAATGTTGTTTGATCCTGGTAAAAAAATGTTCCCTTTAATCGTACTAATGCATTTGGAATTCATTACAACTACAAACCGCTTGACTGAAATTTGTGTAAAATATTTATTATATTTTGAGAAAGATCTGTTCATGATTCGTGGAGATTTTATTCCCCTGTCTTAGATGTTTTGTGAATCCCGTGTGTGATCAGTTTTGTGTGGGTGTATATGGAAGAAGTAGTAAAATGTTACACGTATAAAGGTACTTAGGGCTTAATCTTTATATTTTCATAGCGTCTGAATTATACCAGTTTTTCATGCCTAATTCAATAATTAATTTACATTATCAGAGGTTTTTTTTTGAAATCGTTCTGATTGCCTCCCACATATAAGCCTTAATTAAGTGTAAATTTGCTGATGGATAATCACATGCGTTCGGTTCTCTGTAAATATATGTTTGAATTCATTATTTATTGTGGGTATGTGAAGTTTCAAAAACTAATACAGTTTCTAAGATTCAGCTTTATAAATTTGAAGTTCGAACGAACGTTGTTTAAGTCGGCTATAAAAGTTCTGCCAAATAAAATATCCTCTTTGATCAATCAATCAATACATCGATAATATCTGATATGTTTGAAGTGTTCGAGAGAATTTTGCTTTCAAGTTGATTCATAACTATATTTGCAAGACAAAGTGACAAGAGACTACCCATACGAAGACCTTTAGTTTGTCTGTAGATCTGATGAACTTCTTGTTCCTGCATTACTGCGAATTTTTTCCGTTACTTCATATAGTTTCAAATACAGACAATACAAAACCATGCTTAGGTATTCGAACTATCATTCTGCATACAGATTTCTGTAATTCCTGAATTTTCTTTAAGCTTCCAAGCTTTCGACTCTCCCCTGGAGTCTTGGTCACGGAGGTTAAAAACAGGAAGAAAAAGAATAGAAACATCAAGGAATTAAAATGGAACGGACTTACCAAGGTAAGAACTGAGTTGTATGGAAACACGTTGTGAAGTACGTCAGTGATCAACAGATGAAGATGATGCAAACTAAAATATGGCGGAGTCAATTTGTGCGCAATGTGAACATTACCCAATTTAACAGTTATTAGACGGATCTCAATGAAAAATCGGGTATTTATGACATATAAAGCAGTTGCCAAGAAACCTATATAGGCAAAACGAGAAGAAATCTAAAAGTCCGTTTAAAGGAGCATATTAGGATTCAAAATCGGAAAATCCAGTGTCAGATTTATCGAAACATTTAAAAGACGCAACACAGGGTAGAAGATTCAAAATTTTATTTGGAGCTAGAAATGAAGTAGAGAGACTGGGGTTTTGAAAATTTATTTATTCATTTAAAACGATCGAAATTAAATTTCGACAAGACATGGTTGAGTGACGAATAGGAAACTGTAATTATAAACGCCATTGACGTATTTTACAACTTGTTTTCGTACAACGCAGTTTTTCCTTTGGTAAGTCTGTTCCATTTCTATTCCTTGATGTCTCTATTTTTTCTCTTCTGTTTTTAACCTCCGTAACCAAGACTCGAGGGGAGAGTCGAAAGCTTGGAAGCTTAAAATTCAGGAATTACAGCGATCTGTAAGTAAAATTATACTTTCAAATAGCTAAACTTTTTGTCCCTTAACTCATTTTGAGAACATTGTATTGCGGTGTAAATTGAAATTTAATTGTACATATCATCAACGTCTCTCGGAGCTAATTTTTGTTTGTCAGCGTTGACTGAAGAAAGTATGCTCTTAGCAGAACTTCACGTTTGTGTATTTTTTTGTAAACCAGAAATGATTGTGGGCTTTGTGGTGGACAAACACCGTGTGTGTTGGTTTTTGTTTGGGTTCTTTCACTTCCTCTCACGCACAATCCATCTCATCATCACTGTCTTAGCCTCGGCGACGTTAAACGTAAAGAGGACGCTTCACCTTCGAGGCAGGTGGTCAAATCTTGATCAATCAGTCACGATTCTTCTAAAAGAATTAACTTGTTTGATAATCTCGTTCATTTGAATCATTTTATTTCAGAACAAAGTATCAATCTTAAATTTAGACAAGAGAAACATGGATAAAAGGCGAATATCATAATATCTTATTAATATATACCAACACTTGGTATCATATAGTAGAATAATAAAACAGTTTCATAACTATTGTTAATTTAGTACTTATAACGAAGCTTTAAATCTGTGCTATCATGTTAGTCAACATAAAGTCAATGAACAAGTCAATAGATTTAACAATCTATTACTTCTCGATTTCGAACCCAACTTCTCGTTGAAGTTGAGAAATGCACTTTAATTTCTTCGTGTTTCTGGAATGGCCAATTCATGTTTTTCGGTTAGAAGTCGAGAAGATTATTGCAAACATTGAAGTGCAAAGTCTACATCTACCAGGACGTCTAAAATTGATGTATGACTGTTCAGTTTCATCATTTTCTTGGTGTGTGAAGTGGTAAAATTCGAAGAATTTAATATTATAAGTGTCATTTTATAATAAGCATACATTGTTCATACTTCCAAGTCTACAATACTGGTTCTTTTTTCTTCGTTAGTGCTAAATAAGACACGGATTCAAACACCACGTGAATGGTGAGATTTCTCGGATTTCTCCCCTTTTCTTCATTCCATTGTTTCTCTTAGCCTCACTGACATCATCAGTGTCTCCTTTAGCCTCGAAGCGTAATTGTGGGACGTTAAACGCAGACTGAAAGTATTTGAGAATAAAATCCCACTAATCTTGAGACGAATATTCGGACCCAATAGGAGCGGAAATGGGGAATGGCGGAAACTCCTAACGAGGAACTTCATAATTTTTACCGTGTACCAAACATTGTTAAGGGTCGTCAAGTCTAGGAAGATCAGGTGGCAGGTCATGTAGCCAGAATGGAAGAAGGTGGGAATGCCTTCAAAGTTTTTACTGGAAATCTAATCGGAAAACGTCCATTAGGAAGACCTAGGCGTAGATGGAAGGATAATATTAAGATGAATCTCGCAGAAATAGGAGTACAAAGTAGAAACTGCATCCAGTTGGCTAAGGTCAGAATTCAATAGAGAGCTTTTGTGAACGCATCATTGAATCTTCGGGTTCCATAGGCCATAAAGTTAGTTAAACTATGTTAAATTGTAGAAAAATAAAATATGCCTCGTTCGTACCGATAATAGTACATTAAATCTGTAAATAATTTAATATTTCAAAATTGGGAAAAAATTAAATTAAATTTTGAGAAAACGGGAAAACCGAGAAAACGCACGGATACGATGTTCCAAAGAAACTCCTCATGGCCTGGGATCGAATCAGGAACCCTTCATACCATAAGAAATTGGCGAAGAAATAGTCAGTCTCCGTCAAACAACATGCAGAGAAGGATATGTCAACGTAACTGAAAGAAATTAATCAGTGTGGGTGCCCGCTAGGAAACAATTCATGATTATAAGTTTGCGAACTTTGTTACGCGCTGAAACAACATTGGAAGAAATAATTCAGCAATAATATTTAAATCTAGCATATATTTCACTCTTTCTTCTAGGTATTCATATATATGTCAAAGGACATTAATGAATAGGAGGAAACAAAACAAAAAGCTTTGATATAATATGGAGTGAAGAGGGCATTTAGTGTGTGTGTGTGTGTTACTGAAGCTAGTGCTACGCTACAGCTTGTTAGGTAAACTGGTTATAACTTACCTTGGGGTAGATAGAATGCTTACACACACACACACACATGGTATACGTAGTATTTCGTTGTGAATAACTTCTTGAAACCCTGAATCCTTCTTCTGTGAATAAGCCTGATTTGCGCAGCTGAAATACAGAATTCAGTAATTATAAACAGAAAGTGGTGGAAGTAAATTTGTCTTTATTTATTTATTTATTTATTTATTTATTTATTATAATAATAAGAATCTGTAGCATGTCCTTTCAGCAAGGTACAGGTATCAGCGTAGATAGTTAGCTAGCAGGCATGTTCGTTTCTTTTAGATTGTCAGTACAAACAAAAGTAATAGAAATATCTTTTTAGTTATCAGTAATACGATTTAAAAAGAAAGGTGAGGTGAAGTTCTTTCTGAATATAAAGTGTATTATTTATACATTTTATTATACGACCATAAAATATCAAAAGAGTATCAAATTGTAAATCACCTGAAATAATAAACGTCAATATTTTTACCATGGTTATCTATAAAATTATAGCTAGAAAAGTTAGTTAATTCAGTAACTAAAAGCAAGCATGATGTGTCCTTCATTTTAACATATTTTTATGATTATATATTTATACAGTCGAGCTTATTTTAGAGGGTTTAATGGCAGAGTTTAGTATATTATTACTTGTACATCCTTGTGAAATTATAAATCTGTAAGAGGGCGTTTCATTACTCAGTAGCTTCTATAATTTCATTTTATACAAGGTGTTTTTTTAAAGACCTATATACATGCGTATTTTTATCCTTTTGTAATGGTTGAGAGCCCGACATACTAAAAATAATACAAAATTTACCATTTTTCTTTTGCTTGTTTTTCATGAGTGATAGGAGATAATGAAATGAACTTACTACAATCATAGATAATGTTATTCTACAACAGAAAATATGAACCTGAAGAATTTTCAGTGTTTCCATCTATAGAAATTACAGTGTTGCCAGAATAACATTTCCTCCAAAATCTAAGTTATGGCAGCGACTAGAGGAGCGGATCCAACTGCATTTGGTATTACGTATGATGTCTTGGAATCCTGTGAACTACTTTTGAAATAATAGTTGTATTTAGTTTGTGATAGTTTTAATATACAGTTATTAAAATTAAATAATAATGTTATATAAGAAATAGTTCACAGGATACTAAAACAACATGATACGTAATCAAAAGCAGTTGAGTTCGTTTCTCTAGTCGCTGCCTTTTAATAGATACTGGAGGAGTTATTCTGGCAACACTGTAATTTTTTCAGGTTCATACTTTCTGTTGTAGAAAAACATTATCTATGAATGTAGTAAGTTGCGTTTCATTCTCTCTTTTCACTTACGAAAAACAAACAAACGAAAGATGGAAAATTTTGTATTATTTTTAGTATGGTAGGCTCTTAAAATGAAAGTACCTGTGTACGTGGAAATGTCAGGTATATATATATATATATATATATATATATATATATATTAACAAATAAAACACAGTTCTGACCAGAGCAGAATGAAATATATTAAAAACTATACTTACAATGTGTTAAAGTTTCAAGGACCTAACGTCCTCTTCATCAGACACAAACACTTCATCAGAGTGTTTGTGTCTGATGAAGAGGACGTTAGGTCCTTGAAACTTTAACACATTGTAAGTATAGTTTTTAATATATTTCATTCTGCTCTGGTCAGAACTGTGTTTTATTTGTTACTCTACTTATCCAGAGCCATGGAATTTGTTCATATATATATATATATATATATATATATATATATAACATGTTATGACATTTTTCATTAGGAGAGGAAATTCATTATTCAATTTTTCAACCTAGCAAAAAAGTCAGTTATGTTAGTTTATTAAACAAGTGAGGAGACACGAAGAATCACAGCATTTTTCTTTAGAAACTGAACGAATTCCAATGTTTCTTTTTAACTGTAATCAACACTGTTGAAAATGTCTCGAATGACCCTTGCTAACGATTAATTATAATTGATTAAACATTAAAGTATTAATTTTCTTATATATTTTCTATGTTAATGTGTAATAAAGTAAAGATTTACCTTCGTATGTTATTTAGTTTCCTCATCCAATATTTCAGTAACTATTAGGCTGTTACTGTTCTCAAGAGGTGTGGATTCGAAGAAGAATGAAGAGCCTCAACTGTGACTATGTTCCTGTTATTTTTCCAAAACTCGTTCATTTTTTTTTCTTCCCTATGTACATTAACGAGTCTTTTCTGCAATCGTGCGTAACGTTTCTATAAGAATTTAGCTCGAATTGTATGAAAAAGCAGTAAATCAAAGTAAGTTGTAAATATTAGATGTTTCGACTTAAAAATAAGTAGTGTTTATTGCTGTTTCGTATAATCTGTGCTAATTTTCTAGACATTTTATATAAGACTGGAGAAAGGATTGTTAGTGTATATAGAAAAAGCTGAAACATGGATTAAATAGTTTTGGTAAAACATCAATTATATGATCAGTTGAGGCACTGTTTTCTTCGGATTCACGTACATTGGGAAAAGAAAAGTGAAACAGCCAAATAGTTATTGAAATACTGTGTGAGGAAATGATATTTATTTTACTTTACTATACATTAATTTTATTTAGCTTATATAAATATGATCTAAAATATTTTCGACAGATTGTTACTGAAAGAATGAATGCTTCCTCAGTGCAAGACCACAAAACCAATTAAATGCGTGTATACCAAATAGATAGTGAAGCGTTGTAGTAATTTACTTCTAATTGTTTTGGAAAATGTTTTTGTTTTAGTTTGAAAAGAGGTTAAATAGTTCCTGTCATGTGCAGATGCTTCAAATATTGTGTGTAATTTTAAATAGTTTGTATTAAACATCAACTGTTCTGATTTTATTTGTAGCGTGTTTGTGATATACATCGCATCTACTAAATACATAACCCAAAACAAGAAACAATAATTCGAAATTACCAACAAAAATACGTATTTACAAAATTCAGAGAGAACTAACTCGTCGTACAATATTGAACATTTTTCTCTAACTTTTGTATGTACTTTAATTCTAATCGGATAAATAATTTCTTAGTATGATTTCGGCAACGAGTCGGTTACTGTCAACCGCTAGACACTAAATAAAGGAAAGCTTAGTGTCTGACAGTTGATGGCTATAGAATTGGTTGCGAAAACAATACCAGGAAATTAATCATCCGATTAGTATTCCCACAGCACATATTGTGATTGTTAGTGATTATTAGTGATTGATATTCTTAACAAAGTGTGCCAGACTTCTTTGTTAATGTACTCCAATTGAATATAACAACTAATTGAATGAATAGAATATTTTTCAAAATTGAACATACTACTGACCTTTGTGTGTTCCTGTGCTGGTGGTGATCAACAATTTTTAAGTTCCCATCTATATTTCTGGCATGTTACTCGAATCCTTTCCTTAGGATAGATATTTAAACTAGATTGTGAAGATGTTGGCTATTCATAATACATGCATAACGATTTTTTTTTTTTTTCGCTCTATGAAATTCGTTTTAACTGTTTTCAACTCTAATTTGGAACAAAAATAGTGCGAATACATCCCCTGTGTTTTTGTAGTACATACTCGCGTATGAGTACGAATAAATAATAAATTGTCTTTCTCCATGGGTCAGTTAAAAATATATCAAAAACGCATTACCTAAAACAAAAATTACAAAAGACCTACGTCAATTTTTTCAGCACTACATGTGGATAATTACACACACAGAAGCGAAAAAAATGTTGAATTAAGAAGAAGATTGGGAAACTCCTGTATTCTTGTTGCGTATCTGGTTGGGGTATGTGACGTATAATACGATTATCGTCAAGATTTTTTAATCGTAAAATGTATTGTAAGAAAACAAACTAGCAATTAAAAATGGGATTTAAAAAAAATCAACACCAGGTCTTTCCAGGCTATGCGGATTTTTCATTTTAAAAATAATAAAAAAATGTCCATTTAATAATAAAGCAGTTTTTCACCTCTAGCTCCTGACCTTAAACTACTATCTCAGTATTTGCGTGGCGTGTTTTAAGGGAAAGTAAAGGAACTTCCAATTAGAGCAACTGGCTCAGGAATTTGAACCTTGAGTGCAATAGGAGTTCTTATGTATATTACATAAAATTATCCACCTCTGTTACTCTGCTTCCTTTCTGGAAATCGAAATATAAGCGAGAGCAAAGTATGCACCACGAAACATGAATGGGGCTTAAGAAATTCCCTTTGTACAACAAAGGAGCTACATTGTTTCATGTGTATAATAGGGCATGAATACTTAAATATTTATTGTACGTACAAATGTAATGAAACTCAATTTTACTCAATAAAAACCACTGGACTGGGATTGTTTTTACCCGAGATTTTCACAACCTTGGTTGTCCAAAATACGTACTTCGTAAAAGTACGTTACGTGGTATATACATTAAAAAGATTCGTGATACTGAATCTATAAATATATAAAGATCTTATTGCAAAATGTGATTTAAGCTTCTACGGTCCTTGAAAATAGATACTCGCTAGGGTACTCGAAATATTGCAAATCATGTCAGCTACTAGGAATACAAAAAGCTTAGTATAGTTTTAATTTTGTAATATGCATTCCATATGTTCTATTAGGCAATAATTTTATTTATTTATTTATTTTCTATCACTGACATTTTTGACAAAGAATCCAGGAGCATGTTCTCCAGAAATCCTGTTGTTTCTGGCAGTGTTTAATTGTAATCACAAAATTGTTTTACTAGTTCTAACCTCAAATTCATAGTTGCCTTTACATATAATTGTGATAATTTTTATATGTAGAAATAGAGGCCATATTTTTAGAGGCAAGATATATTATTATTATTTATTAAATTTTGTTGTAATATTAAAACAACAAAATTTACTAAATAATAATTGACACCGATTAAATAATTCTTGTGTTAAAACAGTTAAGAAATAGGACATAAGGAAAGCAATATTACCATTGCTTAAATAAATACTTCAATATCCCCTCATATTAGTAATCAGCAACAGATGCTTCAGCGCAAGCACCACCAAACAACCGACAGATGCCGTCTCCGATGAAATACAAGAAAGACACGAAGAGTGATGAAGAAGACCCTACAACCTCTCCACAGGCTTTACCTCCAAAACTGATCATAAAAAGAGACGTCAAGAGGCAGAAGACATCACTCTCCAGCATATCACATCTAATCCTTTCCAAGCTGGGTCCCGGGTTCGATTCCCGGTGGGACAACTCGGTCGAAAAAATGTAAAATTTTTCAGGCCAGCCATCCTGAATGATGTTTTCCTGGGTTTTCCTCATTCACACCAGGCAAATACCGGGATGGTACAGTCCGCAGCAAAAAACCTGCAACATGAGCATATAAGTTTATTGTGAAACGACGAAGTCTTTGCTCCAAAATAAGTGTGAAGGGGGGACGCCGATGTTTCTCCTGGCGTGATTCGTGCCACCTAGACGTTATGTTGATTTCCTGCGCTGTTAGTCGTAGTTTCACAATAAACTTAAAATGCTCATGTTGCAGGTTTTTGCTGCGGACTGTACCTAACTTATAGGTCCCAGGCCGCTTCCTTCCTTTCCCAATCCTTTCTTCCTCCCCTTTCCCCGGATAGTTGCTCGCCTAGGGGCGTCATCCCTCAAACGTGACGGGCTAATGGCCTGAGATGCCGAAAGCCCAGAAATCTAACAATCCTAATCCTTTCCAAGCTTCTGTGGGCGGGAGAGACTCCCTAACCTTAACAATTTCTTCACTGCACTGAGCAGGATATTCCTAACCCATCTCTGCATTGCTACGGGCAAGAGGTCCTTTCCAATCTCCGCGCTGCTCTGGGCTGGAAGTCCAGACTCAGAGAAAGGATTATTAGAAACATTTACTTACTTGTAAATTCAATGTACATAAACTTGTTGAAACTTTATAATAAAAAGGTGATAGGGAGAGGGAACCCGTGTACTGCTTATCTTCCAGACATTACAGTACACTCAAAGCATCACGTACGTATGTTGCGAAATTAGTAATAATGCACAAGGGATGATTTGACTCAGGGTTAAACTTTTGGATGTAATATATGTAGAATAATAGTGAATATCTTTTTGAGTACAGATAGTAAATGGTTTGATGTGTATATTTGTCGTATTGGCTAACATTGGTACTGTTTGTGCTCTTACAGGCCGAGAGACTGAAGTCCATTGGAGTGGTTCATTTCGAGATGCCGAAAGAGATGCTGGACGACCCAGTGGAGGCGGTGGTGTGGCTGCACCCTATGCGGATATGGTGCGGGTCACTAGTAAAGCATCATTCCTCGGATCTAGTGCAGGAAAGGTACAGTACAGTTTCTCATTCTTAAATATCATTTGTTAATAAGTATTGTGGGGGGGGGGGGGGATTAAATGGAAGAGAGGGTAGCTCATAATTAATAGTGGTAGAGAGGGGAAAATTTGTAGATCTAAACAATGACTAAGTTTAAATCTTTGTTATAAAGGACTTTATGTCCTTTCAATTTATAAGATAGTTTTGAGTGAGAGGTAAGAACTAAGTGATGTGATACGATTACTGTTACAGTTTCTTAGCAAGGTCATTTAGAGAATCGCTGCTACTCTAACTTTTGGTCGCTTCTATGGTGAACTTCAATGAATACGCTGAATCCAAATTTTCTTAGTCCATAAATGACATTAAATCATGATGTATTGGTCAACAGATAATCCTCCCACTCTTATATATCGAAAAAATATAATAGAAACTAAACAAACTAAACGTTAAGGTAAACGAACTAATATATATTAAGGTAGGTTTAAAGGGACAAGTTTTGCCGATAGATGTCACTACAGTCCATATCTCATGTGTTTTTTTACCTTTCACGAAAATTCACAATTTCTCTTACAAACTTCAAACTACAGACTTCAAATTTTTAGAGAAGGAACTTCATAACCTATGGAAGGCGACAATCCGTGCCGATTTTTTATTTAGAACTTTCTTCATTGTTGAAAAGTATATCGTTAAAGATTTGAATATCTAATTTCAACAATTAAGCCATTTTAACAATGAAGAATTTATTTAGAATTTTAAAAAAATCGGCACGGATTGTTGCCTTCGATTGGTTATGAAGTTCCTTCTCTAAAAATTTGAAGTCTGTAGTTTGAAATTTGTAAGAGAAATCGTGAATTTTCGTGAAAGGTGTTTAAAAAAAAAGAATGTAGTGACATCTATCGGCAGAACTTGTCCCTTTAAACCAACTTTAAAAATAGAAAAAGAGAAAACAATTGTTAAACAAGTTTTGTGTTCCATTTATTTAGTTTGTATTTTTTTTTTTTTTTTTTTGGTATATGTGAGTGGGAGGGTTGTTTGTTTTATGCATCATATCATGATTTAAGTCTTATATTTTTTTCTGTGCATAACATTAAATAAGTTGTGCGTATTCATTGATTTTTACGTTTGCATTGAGCAAGAATGAAAACAGTAGAAGTTCTTGAAATGGTCCCTCGTGGATAAACCTATTGATACTGTTTAGTCATATTATTTACTTAGGAGTAGATTTTTGTTATGATATAGTAGCTACGATGTTTGATGTTTAGATTAAAACTAACTATCGCGAAACTAGATTAATTCGATGAATGTCTAATAGTAGAAAGGTGTGTATCAATACTGTCTTCTACGACCGTCTGATTAGGTATAATCGTTCATTAGTTTAATTAGTGCTTTTCTGTGGAAACACGGAAGATCTACCGAAAATTTATTAGTTGCAATGGTACAGTTTTATTAACAAGTTTTAACCCAGACATTGAGTAGGTATTTTGATCTCATATTGTGAACAGTTTAGAAAGGCTTTTTTTTTATTATTTTTTTTTCTTAATTTCTCGAGCATGAACAGAAGAGTCAAACAAAATGTGCTCCTTGTTGCTTTAAATATACATTCTAGATTACATGAAAACTAAATTTTAACTGTGCAAGGAAACTGGAGCTGTTGAGATTGGAGGGATTTGGGCACTACTATTTTTTGAATAGATATCAACATGCACGTTTACATATAATTTGATGTGTTCTGGCAGGGGTCGCAGCGACCCAGTGGTAGAGCGTTCACTTGGTGCATAGGATCCTTGGTTCGATCCCAGCTCGCGCCAGGTGAGCTCTGTGGTGGACAAATACTGTGTGCTGGGGTATGTCGGGAGTTCTCCCTTTTTCTCCCACTTTCGTCATTTCACCATTTCATTCATTTCTCTACATCAGTCTCCTTTAGCCTAGCCGGCATAAACATAAGTCATTTTCGATGTGTTCTGGTGTATGTCTTGATTAATTGTGTGTTTGTGATACATGTGTCACATTTTTGAAGCTGACTTGCTTCATTTCACTATCTTACCATGTTAAAGAAAACGTCAGGGGGAAATGCGGGTAACATACATCTCAGTGATGTATCTTCTATACTTCTATTTTCAAGCATTAGAATAAGAGAGAAACATCCAGGCTTTCATTATCTATAGGGATAAAATCGACACATTCCTTTAAAAAGTTCGACATTTTTTTTGAACGATAATAAAATGCAGTAGTTTTTTTGTGCTCAAATTGATTCAACATTTCCTGAAATTGTTTCTTTTATTGTATTTCAGAGTGGAGATTCAAGTGTAGCCGAGTGTCCATTATGTTTGGCAGAGCTTCCAATTGAATATTTTCCCGAATTGTCATCGTGTGGTCATCGTTCTTGCTATGACTGCTTCCAGCAATATTTGCGAATTGAAATCTCCGAGTCACGGGTTGGCATTGCGTGTCCAGAATGCTCCGAACCTATGCATCCAAATGGTAGGTAACAATTGTGGTCGCGTTATAAATATAGTTTTTCGTGTCCTTGAGTTTGTATCTCTCGATTTCGTCTTGCATTGCATAGTAGTGGCAAATAGAGATGATGATACTGTGGTTCTTATTGAAAGTTAATTGGTTAGTGTATTACAAGTAGGGAGAAATAATAAACCAGTAATATTTGTTTTAAAAGTCCACTTGAACTTTCGTTGGGTAATTTCATGTGCAGTGAATTACCGTTGGGATTTATATATATATATAATCCCTTGCTTGCTTGTGATCTTGTTTGTTGATTTTTCTCCCTTCATACCATGGACGACTTCGTTTTTGTCCTAAATATCACGGACTACCATAGTAAATTAGTAGAAGTTATTATTAGTATATTCTATAGACATCGGATTTTTATGCAAATGCATATTTTGCTTATATGCATCTCTGTTAAACTTGGTAGGAGATTCTAACAATAATAATTCAGTTCAAATTGGAAGGTCTATAATGCATGTAAATGCATATCGGTACCGTATTTTAAAGGTTAATGTACTTAAGAGCATAAGTTTTTATTTAAGGTGTATGCTTATAGCATGCAATAAATCCAGTTTTAGTTTGTATTTTCAATACATTGAAATGTCTATGTATTATAGTGACTTTTTGCATCGGAGGATGGAAGAATGCCTATTTTATGGAGGACCAATAATGGTAGCAGACGATTAGCAGATCAAAAATGCTTTCAATTATCAAGATATTAAGAGAAATCTGATAATGATAAAGACTCATTGTAATATCGTGTCCACATCAATTCAGAAATAAGAGACGCGAGGAATGGTACTCAGTGAGTGGGTAGCTTTAGTTAATGAAGTTCAGCAGAGCTCCAGTCAGTTTTTGGTGAATTCGAGCGCGCTGTGGAAAAGAAGTAGACCGATGTTTTGGGTAGAAACTTCGCCTACAAAACAATTGGTGATGGGAAAATACCTTCAAAGGTTCGATTTCAGCATGTCAGAAAATACAGATATTAAACTTCCTCCTCTCTATGAATGTTGTCCAGTATCATTTGTTGATGAGAGGTCCCTCATATGTTTTGGCTTCATATGTCACAAACCGAGATCAAAAAGTTTAGAGAAGCATCTCGCAATGTACTTTCAAGCTAATTGGGGGAAGGAGTAAATCCTTGAACTTTTTTAAATAGAAGAAAGATATAGAAAAGTGAGGTTTTTTATTTCGTGTAAAGTAAATGTACTCTAAAATACAAATGTAAAGAAAAATTAGAGATAATGTTCTCATATCACTATGTTTATTTTAATCTCATAATTTGTGTGTTTTGAAAAGTTAGAAATATATAAACTGTTACTATTATAAAAGTAAATTCGGAAGAGAAATCCCTGACGGCTAACAGTTAAAGTACACTTTCAATTTTATATTTTACGTATAAAACTTTGTCACGTTGCTGCAGGTTTGAAAATGCTCTTGTATCGTAGTGTATATTAAATGCGTATTTTAACACTTGTAACAAAATAGTTGCATTCATATTTCGTGAATTTTGACAAAAGAGAGACTGACCAAAGTTTAATACCCACTTTATTTTAAATTATAACTTGTAACTGTTTCGGATATCTAGCATATCCTTCTTCAGACACTATCGAAATTAATGAAAATACAGACATATATATAAATGTTGTTATAACAAGCTTTTGTCAGTGTCTCTTTTGTTAAAACAATCAATCCGAAGCCATGAATAGTCTTACTGTGAATTTTGAGTGCATAAAAATCCAATGTCACTAATCTGTTGTTAGAATATGAGTTCCCAAAGCAGAAAGAGTATCACATAATACCATAAATAATGTTTGTCACCCTTTATTAGTTGGATAAAATAACTGCCTGGAAGCTGCTCTTCCTCTCCATCTCAATTTAGCAAATATATAAATTTTTCCAGGCGTTGCTTTGTCTCATTTGCCTGTGTCCTTATATTTAGTATTCACACTATTGCTCGTTCTCATATTATTGATATTCATCTGCTACTTGACCGGTTATTAAACTTCATCATCATAGGTATTCTGCCTTTATTGGCAGGTCAGAAGCTTCCATGCTCCACGGTCCTCCGCTAACCTTTTCGTCTTCGCGTATGATCTTTCTGTTTTAATATCATCCATTAATTGTAGTCTCCTTCGCCCCCTCCCTCTCTTTCCCACCACCATACCCTCTAGGACGTCCCTCATGATACAATCTCTTCTTAGGCAATGTCCCAACCAGTTTCTCTTCCTCTTCCTAATAATATCTAAAAGTGTTCTTTTCTCACCCACCATTTCTAACACACTCTCATTCGTTTTCCGCTCGACCCAACTAATTCTTTCCATTCTTCTCCACACCCACATTTCGAAGGCTTCCAGTCGTTTTTCGTCACCTTTACGTAATGTCCACGTTTCCGCCCCATACAGTACAACACTCCACACAAAGCATTTTATGAGTCTTTTTCTCAACTCTTTGTTCAAGGTCCCACAAAACAAACTTAGCTGCAAGAAATTATATTTGATTACAATATTAAATTTCTTTCTTTTTTTTTTCTTTCTTCGTCGAATGCTACTCTACTAATTACTGCATTATGTATATCTTTGAAGGGAAATAAACCTGATATTTTTGTAGTAAAATGTGATTAGTATGACATCTTCTATAATATAGAATATGTATGGAAATGTTCAGATAATCGTAAATAAAAGTTATTGGGAGAAAATTGTAGACAAATACTTATTCAAAATCAATAAAAGCAGTATTACTAACTAGAAAATACACTAAAAAAAATCAGAGGTACACTATTTTGTGCTGAAGTAAAAATAATGAACAACTGTGTACTGAGTTATTCATTTGGTTTTTTCTATTTGAATTTTCTTAATGTTTCTCATTGAAGCACTCAAAACACATAATGGTAGGGCCGGATTTAGGGGGGTGCCCTCCCCTTTGTTGTAAATATATATTATCTAAAATGAGAAGCTAGCATTGAAAATACCAACACTTTCCGAAACTTTCTATCATGTTTCCGTTTAAGGCTTAAAAGAAAACAAAGCTTTGCAAAAGTTTAAGGAAAAGGGTTTCCAAAAGGTTGAAGGAAAAGCATTCGCCAAGCAAAACAATATAGCATTTGTCAAGTAGGGAAGAAAACAGAAGCCAGGAGGGAAGAAGAAAATTTTTTGTCGTGCATATCACTTACGAACCTCTTTAAAATATTTTCCTCCGTTCTATGCATCAGTGTTGTCAGGGATAAAGAATATTGTCACATGTCATTTTGAAGAGTTTCAGTGTGATTGGTTACTTTATTAGTTATTGGTGCACCCCCGTTCAGACAATCCTGGATCCGGTCCTGCATAGTGGGGTTACCTTATAGCTATTGCAGTATGTGGAAACACGTTTTGCAAATTTTTGAGCTGGCGGGGATTCCCTTTTTCTGCTTCATGGCTTCGTAACATAATTTTACGTTTCAATTATTTACTACCACTTTTTACAAGTATGTACCTAATTCTGATAAAGCACCACAATAGCACCGGTTATTACACTAGATCAGCTTCTGCAACAATGCTGCTGCAAACAATCTCCGAACCCAAACACAAACGAACTAATACTAATTTTCTGTAATAAAGCTGCTCTTCGTGAGCAGGGAGCGCGGTGGCTCAGTGGTAGAGCGTTCACCTCCAGTGCTTGGGGTCCCTGGTTCGATCCCAGCTCGCGCCGTGTGGACTTTGTGGTGGACAAACACCGTGCTCGTGGGTTTTCTCGGGGTTCTCCCGTTTCCTCCCACTTTCTTCATTCCACCATTTCACTCATCTCTCATTATCACCGTCTCCTTTAGCCTAACCGGCATAACCGTGGGACGTTAAACTTACAGATTTCATTTCATTTTCTTCGTGAGCATATGCAGTTTGAAACTACTACTCCCCGAGACACTTCTCCAACTCTTTGACAATTAATGCCATCATGAAGGTATTCATCAAACTACATAACCTTCATATCGGAAAGATTTGACAAAATTATTGTGCGCCACCATTGGCACACGTCGGCTTGCGGTTATGGTATAATAAACACGGGCCGACATGAGTGGCCGGTGACGCACGAATCCAAATATATTTCAGAAAAATAGTATTTTATGCCCAAAGAGCCACCTGAAAGTGGATTGCTTCATAGAAACCCCAAAATTACCAGAAATTTGATTTTGTGTGTGTGTGTGTGTGTGAGTGAGTGAGTGAGTGAGTGAGAGAGAGAGAGAGAGAGAGAGAGAGAGAGAGAGAGAGAGAGAGAGAGAGAGAGAGAGAGAGTGAGAGTGAGTGAAGATAACACGTCTCCAACTGCATTACTTTAATTATCTTATTTTGTAGAACGTGCGTCACCGGTTGTGCACGTCCAAGACGAACGTGTTAAGTTTACGTTTAACGGAAAGAAAGAAGAAAAACCTAGATTTCAATGTTTTGGTAATAAGATATTAAACATTTTATTATACTAAAATTGTCCGTTCTTAAAATTTGCTATACACAATACGGTCAAAACCCGTAATGTATTAATAATAAATTTGATAATTCTTTAAGTTTTTCTGTGAATAAAGGACATTTTAATGCAATGAGGTTTATATCACAGTGTTAGAAACAAATTTCTTCCAATTATCGTAATATATAATAAGGTTTTTAAAGATAAAATGCTAATACGAATATTCGGACCCAAAAGGGATGGGAATGAGGAATGTGGAGAAAACTTCATAACAAGGAACTGCATAGTGTATACCGTTTACCTAATAATATTAACTCACTCTATGGCCTATGGAACCCGGAGATTCAGTGCCGCGTTCACAAAAGCTCTTACAAGGATCCTTTATTCTTACGGACTCCTTGAATAATTAATAATAATAATAATAATAATAATAATAATAATAATAAAACTCAATAATAAAAATGCACCTCATTTGAAAAACGTTTCAGAAATTACTGATTCACCAGTCCAGTTAGACATTCTCTGTTTGCAGAGATTACATTATCAGAGGTTCACACCATTTGTGTATGTGATGTTACATTAAATCATGTTCAACCCAATACTACTACCAACGTGAATGAGGCATGCAATATAAATTATTTTGTAGTAAAATTAACAAGTGCTTACAAGTTACATCACATTGGCCAGTACTTTGTAGGTCCTTCCTCTGCGTTCCTATAAATTCAAAATGCAGATGAATGAACATACATATTTTCTGGAGGAGGAGGAGAAAAAAAAAAAAGCCGTACAAACTTACATGCTTTTATGTCCAAGCGTAATAATTGTAAAATTTTCCCTTTTCGGGCTGAAATGAGTAAATAAAACATTCGTAGTCGGTGTATGAAAAGTCTCCGTATACCAATTTCCATGTCTATACGCCCAGCAATTCAAAACAAGGGGTTAAAAAGACCTTTTTAAATATTATTACAAAACCTTTTCACTCTCATTGCTCCGGTGTTTAGAAGTAGAGTTCAGTATGTCCAAATTATAGGATATAACATGTACACACATTAATATTTAGTGAAGAAAATAAAGCTTTCAGTCTCCCACCGGTTGACATTCATTTAACCAAACCTTATTTACAGTCTAGGGTTTAACCCTTTAATTGGCAAGCATTGATAGCACTACCATTAAAATATTTAGTTCGCTTTTATGGTTGAACCATGTCTTCCTGATCATAATTTCGTAATTTTTAAAGTATTTTTGTACTTTGGTTACTAAATACAGGGTGTTTATTTCAAAGCAACATTGTCTTAAAATAAGTCTTATGTGTAGCTGCTGAGCAGCATTCCCCTATTATGGTAAAATATCATAAGAATACGCTCAGTAATTGCCAACAGTTTTGTTCAAATATTTTCCTCCAGAGCAAGAAACCACAAATTAAAAAAATAAAATAAAAAAAGTTATAATAAAAACTTTCACGGAACGTAGGAGATAAAGCTTCTACAATACTAAATTTGACTGTCCCCTTTTGACAAAGATTAGAAGTATCTAAAGAAGCGACCCGCAAATCATGTATGTGAATATTGTATGAAAGCAATAATGCCAGTTAAATGATCACTGAAGTTATAAGTCGTGCGGATAACGCAATAGAATGCGATGTTGCATGAGAGCAACACTGCTTAATAAAGGGTTAAGAAAAGCGCTAATACAAATGTCAAGTTCCTAAGCTAAACCGTTTCAGAGATAATGATGAATGTGTTATTCGATGTTGTAGATACATAGTAGTAGCTCAATCGTTAACTACTAAGAGAACTACATTAGCGAGCTCCTTCGTGGCTAAGTGGTTAGCGTATGCGCCTTTGGCGTGGGAGACCCGGGTTCGATTTCCGGCAGGAGCTCATGTGGTTCGGATTTCACATTAATCAGTAGGTCCCGTCTCATATGGCCTCGCTGCTGAAAGGGACGTTAAACTCAAAATCAACTCAACTACATTAGCCTCTACAGGTACATTAGTTGTGTATATGAAAACACACAGGATTCAGTTTTTAGCTTTTATTTAGGAAACCTGAAGATTATGATCTCAATATTATTAGTTGTGCCAGTGGTTTCAAAAGCATTTTTCCTTTCGTTTTCTTTCTTTCTTTTGGAAATATATCATACATTTTGTAATATCTTTCAATTATAATGTTAAATTTTGATTGTATTTCTGTGAAAATATTGTCTATTACCATTTGTCTAAACAGTAAATTTCAAATTTTATTAAAGCAATCTTTGAAAACAATACAATTAAGTCCAATTTGAAGTAAAGTCAATTTATAGTTAGATATTGTATCATCCCAATCTTCAATTTTGTATCTTTCATAAACGATGTTATTTTAAAGAGTTTGCGAAATATATCTTAAGTATTTTTTTTATTTTCTTTTATTTCGGCCTGTATATATATATATATATATATATATATATATATATATATATATATATATATATATATATATATACCGTTTTTAAAAAAAATCAATGAAGCACAATTTAAAGTAGAAATACTCATTTATCGACTTTACTTGTTATGAAGTTAGACGCATTATGCATGATTAAGGTGGTATTAGCAGGGACTGCAGCATCTTGAATCTAGAGCAGGTAATCTTCTTTGTTTCACTGTTCTAATACTTGGAAATAATACAGTGTTGGATAACCTCATGTATGGTTCTAATTGTTTCAGATATTCGAATGATATTGAACGACAAGAGTCAGTTCGAAAAATATGAAGACTTTATGGTGCGGAGGGTTTTGGCTACTGATCCAGACACACGATGGTGCCCTGCACCCGACTGCGGGTAAGCTATATATATATATTGTGGGTATTTGACATTTATCTGTAGAAAACAAAATGAGATAGTTCAATATAACTACAATAAGTAGTTTGATAATTCAATATAACTACAATAAGTAGTTTGATTGGCTATAAACGCCTGGCTATGAGCGTCATGTAATTTAAGCATTGAGTGGTAGGTCGTGATATAATAGAACTCGAACTCAATTCTATCAATTTGATGACTTTTTCGAATCATTTTGACTAAATTATTGTCTTCAGATAATCTTAAGTATTTCGATAAGCCAGAAACCACTGAATCTGTAGAGTATTCTTTAATTCTAGTTCCCATGTTCTTTTTAAGTGATATCAGCATTTGAATAATCGTAACGACAAAAGCTTGATATATATATATATATATATACCAGCATGTACAGATTTGTTCACAGAATAATTTTTGTAATCCGTAAAATACTTCTTAACATTTATGGGTGATTTGCTGCTGACCTGAAACCAATATTGTTCAAATTTGAAGAAAGTTTAGAGTAAAATGGAAAGAGTACCATATTGTTTTTGGTTAGTGAATGATGTATGTCAAATGCCTTGGTACCTAAATTTATCCAAAGCATTCCTGGGGTATCCATTTTTTCCCCTCCAATTTTCCTCCAATTAATCTTTTGTATCTTCTTATTGATACTAATCTATTCACCTTTCAAAAGAAGTTGAGCCGAAAGTTAGACTTAATCTTGTGTGTGAGTGAGCAGATTTATATTTACTATTTAGTCGGTCCTCTTCTACCATCAAGTGTAGAGGTTTTAGATAGTTTTCCATTTGGGATGATCTTATGCATCATTTATGTCCAATCGTCTTCCTTTCAGAATTTTTCCCATCATTTCTTCCCATGTTTGCCTGGACCTTCCTTTCGGTCTCATACCATCTGGTCTAGCTTGCTACACTTTTCTCGGTATCTTTTCCTCTCCCATACGGTAAACATGGCTGAATCATCGTAGTTGTGCCATTTCTATTTGTTGTTTTAAAGGCTGTACTTTCAGTTCTGTTCTAATGGTTTGATTTCTCATCCTGTCTATTTTTGTTTTCCCCTCTATTTTTGTTAAATATTTCATTTCACTTGCCTTGTAGCTTACTGTGATGTTTCGTTGTCAGCGGCCATGACTTGCATCCATATGTTAACGTTGGTATGTACGTTTTGTAGACCGTTAACTTTGACTTCGATATCTCTTGTCTACTTATGAAGTTTGTGTAATAGTTCTTCTGTTGCTAAAATTCTATTGTTTATTTCTTCGTCTATTTTTCTATCTTTCCTGATTAGGGCTCCTAAGTACCTAAAATATATCACTTGTTCTGTCTTTACTTGTCAACTTCACTGTATGGTTTTGTTTCTCTATTTAATACTATGGTTTTTGTTTTATTTACGCTGATTTTTATACTCCTTTTTCTGGTTCATTTTTTCATATATTTACATTGTGTTCTAAATCCTTTCCGTTTTAGCCACTAAGGCCAAATCGTCTGCAAATGCCAATTCTGATGTCTGTATCAGTTTCTTGCAGTTTCCTACAACAAGGGGGTTTGTCTTTTCCCTTGGTTTCATAATATGGTCCATTAGAATTATAAATAACAGAGGGCTCAGTATACAGCCTTGTCTTGCTCCTGCTGTATAGAACTCATCGCTTCTAGTGTTGTGTGTTCGCACATAATTTTTGCAGTTCCTGTAAAAACTTTGTAGGTTTTCTTTAACCTTCGTTCTCTGAAGAAATTCCCATATTGGATTTCCAAGGTAAACCATCGACAGCTTTTTCCAGATTGATGAAACACAGACGCAGCGTTTTATGGTATTCTATAGCCTCCTCTGATATATGCCTCAAAGTAAATGTAACATCTTGGGTGTTGCGATTTGGCTGGAAGCCACACTGGTTTTCTTGTAGTTGTTTGCCTTCTTGTCTCAGTCTGTTTACCAAGATTGTTGTATATACTGTGGTTATTACGTAGTTTGTCGTCTCGTTTCTTGTAAATATAAATAACAACAGCTATTCTCCAATCCCAGGGAATCTTTTTGTATTTGCAAGCCAGTCGGATTGTATGTAATGGTAATTTGTTTCTTGCTTGTCCCATGTATTGATCATTTCTGGTATTATGTCATGTCCGGATGCTTTCCCAGTTTTTACCGTCCTTATGGCTTGTTCCGTAATTGTATCTTCATTGGGGACACGGTGGCTCACTGGTAGAGCGTTCACTTCTGATGAGCGGGGGTCCTTGATTCGATCCCAGCTCGTGCCAAGTGGGCTTTGTTGTGGACAAACACCGTGTTCATGGGTTTTCTCGTAGCTCTCGCGTTTCCTCCAACTTTCTTCATTCCACCATTGCATTCATTTCTCATCATCATCATCTGCTTTAGCCTAGTCGGCATAAGAGTGGGACGTAAAACTGAAATCTTCATTTTATTTTTTGTCTCTTCCTCTTGTGGTTTCAAATTTGAATTTTTGTTTCTAAATTTTCCTCGTTGCGTGAATCTAAGTTATTCCCTTCTAATAATTCGGTGAAATATTCATTGGCATTCCTTATCCCTTCTCATGCTCTTCAATCTTCTGTAAAACAATTTTTGTTTCCTTTGCTGTTGGTTTCCTTGATTGCCAACTTCTTCTCATGATTTTTTTCTTCGCTGCCTGTACTTTATTTCATTTGTTGTTGGAGTTTATAATGTTGATATTCTTCATCTTTTGTCATTACCAGATATTTTTTCCATGCCTCTTTCGTCTTCGTAGTGCTTGCTATAACTTTTGCGTTCCACCATGTAGTTCCTTTTTGTTCTGTATTTCAGTTTTGTGTTTACCGCGTACCTTCTGTGATGAATTCAGTACCACTTGTTTGAAGTTTTTGGAGCTTCTAAATTGTTTATTTTTCACTTTTCCCCTTGTTGCTTTTACCTCTTCGTGTCCGTATATAAAAATAATGAGCCATTGGACTCTTACACAGTGAGTGAGTCTGCTTGAAAGTCAAATCAAGAAAATCGAAACTATTGACATTTTTGTGCTCAGTCGTAAATTTGATTTTAGGGACTATCTGGTTTAAGTTTCTGAAGGAACTTTCCATCTTTTTGTCATACGTAAATTATGACAGTATCATCAGCATATCTGTAGTATTTATAAATTTGATATGTTCTCTTTCTAAAATTTTTAATTTGAAATTGTTCATAATGAATGTTGACTAATAACTGTGAAAGGGAATTGTCCATGGCTAACCTTTCTAGCTGCTTTATGCATCTTGTCTTCAAAATCAAGGTAACTCATGTGTAAACAAGGCTCCAGCGTGTTAATTATTAAATTTCAAAACCACTAATTCTTTTAGACTTACGTCATTATTGTATCATTCCAAAGCTACATTGTGAGGTTGGTTTGTAAAAATAATTTTGATTTTGTTGTAGAGTCCAGCTATACATATTAAAACAAGCTTTTTCTGCTAAGTGCCTTAAAAATTCAAATAGATTTATTTATGTGAACAATGTTTTAAGTATATTATTTGTTGATAATACATGTAATATAGTAAAAGTGAATTTTAGTTTTTGTGTGGTAGCATCACGGCAATAACTACTGGACTAATTTGATGATACTTGAATGATTATCAATCTTAACCTTCTCCTTTCCCAAGGATCATATATTAAATTGAATAAAATACATTTCCTAAGGGGAGAGCAGGGTTATAACTTATGCGAAAAATTGAGTTTTCTATCGAGTGTATAATTGTGTGTATGTTACAGTAACTCTGGAACAACTGAAGCAATTTCATCCAAATTTGATTCACATGTGACTTACATTGTGGGGGGAAAAATGCTGTGGGGGGCAAGACCCCTGAAGGAGGCTAAAGAGGCACATGTAAAACTATTCGAAAACTACCGATATTAGTGTCGAATTCATAGTTTTTGAGGTAATTAATATAATTGTTGACACTTGCGAGATATTGAAAGTTCAAATTTAGGCAAGAAAGGGCATATCAGGTAGCTTGGAAATCGACAGGGGCTGCAACACCTTCGTTATTTGTCATTTTATTATTTTCAAAGGAGTAACGCTGCAGGCGTGCCCTTTGTTATTTATTTCACTCATTTATTTAATTTTGAAGAGCCAACGCTGAGGACATTGCTCTTCTTTATTCTCATCACCCTGTGTGGTCCGCAGATTGAGAGGGGAAACTAAACCACTACTCTTTATTATTTATTTGACCTTTTTTGTTTTTGAGGAAGGCGTGGCAGCGGTAACGCCAAATGTATTGCTTTTGGTTATTTATTTCACTCATTTCTTTGTTTTGAAAACTTACACAGCGTGTTTATAAATAAATTGTGCGGTTTTAAAAATTAACTAGCTGAACTGCGCTCTCTACACAGCGCATCATTCACATATGAACATGAATCTCCTTGTCATTCCTCATCTGTGCGTGTCCCTTTACAGACACAAGTGAAAGACGTCTTGATAAAAATGAGCAAGGGGGATATTTTTTTCGGTTATTTTTTCAATATCTCACACCGTTTGCAAGATTGAGCCTACTTCCGGTTGGAGTTTCTAATTTATGTATGATCAGTTTTGTCTTTCTTCTTGCATGCAGTATGTAATAAGCAAATACATTACATAATTAATTATAATGTCAGTGATATATGGTATTCATTGGGCAAAACACTCCAAACAATAAAGATTCATCTTAAACTGGAGAAATGGTTTCTTTCGTTTTTCATTATCATTTGACCATGAAACAAATGCCTGAAAATTATGCAATCCCTGTATGCAACTACGTATGGAATGTATAACTCAAAGGATATGATGCTTTACTTTAAAATTTCAGCACCCAATGAACCCCTAAAAATGTAATAAAGAATAACGTCCAAGTTTTTTTTCTTTCTTTTTTTTTAAAAATATTCAATTAGAACGATAATTACACAATTTGGAATCGACCAACGAAAACGGCAGGTTTCTAGCACTTGTGGTTTTCGAGATCTCATGTCGAAAGGATTGGAGACAAACATATAAACTTTTCTTTGGAGACAAACATATGAATCTAGTATTTTAATGTATAGGTAATAAATTATTTATTACCGTACACGAGTAAAACCTACACCGTAAGCAACAGGAACTGTCCAAGTTTATAATGCATAAATCACAATCCTTCAATGCATGCACCCTTGGTCACACGATACAAATTCACACGGTAATCAAATTCTTCCCATACTCGGTGTAGATTGTCCGCTGTGATGGTCTGCAGTGCATGCGTTATCCAAGCACAAAAACTTCAAGGCACACGGACATTGTCGGTACATAAACTCTGTCTTGAACAAACCACCAAAGAAAGAAATCGCCTGGTGTTAAATCCGACGAACGAGGTGACCAGGGGATAAGGTTTTTGTCTTCTGTTGCAGCAAGTCCAATCCAACAGTGGTATAAATAAAAATTAAAAAAAAAAAAAAATTAAGCTCGCGCACATTCCTATGAAAATGGGGCGGATCACCGTCCGGTTACAAAATGTAATAATCATAATTGGTGTTCAGCTGCGGTAACAACCATTTTTCCAACATGTCTAGAAATGAATCACGGGTCAGTTTCTTGTTCGACTGTGTACTTTCTCGCGGGACACCAGGTCGAGCAGAACTCTTCCCTTTATACTAGTATTCACTTTCTACAAACTGTCGGTACCACCTATTTATGCTATTCTTGTGTGGTGGGTCGTTTCCTAAATCGTGCACGAAACTCACATTGTACGGTAACCAAAAATCTAGACACTTCAAAATGGAGCACACAGAAAGCCTTTTCCTATTGCGACGTCATCTCGGAAACTGACCCTGTCTCCCCGCAGTAAGCATGACAAACAAACCAGCATGACAAGCAAATATCAGGTAACTAATGAGAAGCTTTGACAGTTGCCACTGCTTACGGTGTAGATTTAGTATTAATTTTTAAAACCGCACAATTCATTTACAAACATGCTTTATTCTTGTGCATGTCAACTGGCCTGAGAATCGACATGGACGACAACCCGAAGGCACTATTCTTCATTAGTTATCTCAGTCATTCCGTTACTTTCAGTGAAGGCGTGGGGGGACGGTAACGCCGAAAACATGGAGGGCGAGGGATTGGTATGGGAAGGAAGTGATACGTATTTTTATCGTTAGACTTTCTAAGAAGGAAAGGGGTTCACTTACTTTCCCTAAGTCTATTCTTCCCTACGAAGACGGAGCATTTCAGCTAGTATATGTATTATTGTGTTTACAAATCAATAAAAAAAAAAAAAAAAAAAAAATCTATATTGAAGATTTGAACATTGTATATTATTGTAGTTAATGATGTAACAAGTCCACTTGTAACAATGTTGATTTCTTTAGTAATCCAATTGTAAGAGTAGCAGTACTTCTTTTTATCTTTCAGTATTCAAATTAATGTCAAGAAAAATGTATGAAATTGGTTCACTTTTTAAGAAAATATGCTATACAGAACGCAATCAATCGGATCGGTTGAGTTCTGTTGTGCCACCGCATTGTTGACACTGTGTGTGTGACAATTTCCATGAGAGTGTGTGTTGGAGGTGGGGCACAGTTATTCTCTTCACTTCTTGCAATCTTTCCAAATATTACAGTTCCTGCACGTCTGTGTTCCCACTTCTTGAAGCCTTTCTGGTGCAGGCGAGTGTTTATAGGTTCCAAGTTTGTATAGCTTTTGCAGTAGTCACTATGAGAGTGAATCCTTTCTCCCGGCACTGTTTCACTTCGCGTATGTAAGTAAAACGAGCATGGAAAAGGACTATGACATACCTTTCGCAGTAACTGTTTAAATTTAGGCGACATTTAACGTCACTTATGCATGATATTTACTCAACTATAACTTCGGATACTCTACTGTTCATGACATTAACCCCTTGCACTGAAATGACGAGTCTACCTCGTCATGGCCTCCCGGTGCCAAATCGCACAATGACGAGCTACACTTGTCATAAACTTTAAACTATTGTAGAATCACGTAGGGTTCTATACTGATGTTTTGAAAGTTATATAATGTGATAAACCATCTATAATATACCTTTATAACTTATAGTTCAATTATCAGAATTCAGAAAATAAATCGTAGAGGAAGGGGTTATACGCGTCGTTTTAGCATCATTCCCCATATGACAGTGGCGTATCTTCAATTTGTGTGTAGAATTAACGGTACTTTTATTCGGTCTGGGTAGTGTGGGTAGTAAATTTGATTGTTTTGTTTTGTAGGTTTGCTGTAATTGCTACTGGCTGTGCAAGTTGCCCGAAAATAAAATGTGAACGTCCAGGGTGTGATGCCTTCTTCTGCTATCACTGTAAAGCAGAGTGGCATCCGAACCAAACTTGTGATGCAGCTCGAGCGCAAAGATCTCCTAACGTCCGTTCTTCTTCTGTTAGTTTCAGTCAGGATTCTCAGCATCGTAAGTATTGGGTGTACTAACAGTACTAAACTGATTCAGTATAAGTATTACTTTAGGAATGTGTCTAAATATTCATTGATGCCGAGGTTGTAGGAACATTAGTGTATTTAAAGGTATTCTATTTATTACGAACTATTCATCATGGTATGGTATGTGTATTTTGTTTTCAGAATGTTACAGGCAAGCTTAAATTATATCGGCAACGTTTTTTCATTGTATAATGGAAGCCATGTGATGTGAGTAAAGTAGCAGTAATATATATATATATATATATATATATATATATATATATATATATATATATATATATATATATATAAAGCCGATAAAATATTTATAAAGCCGCTAACGAAGATCCGAATGAAAATTTCGGCACTAATAAATATTTAGACACGTTGGTGAGTTTGTTAATAGATTCACAGTATTGACCAGAATGAATGACTCACACGATTTTTTGCATCGCGTAGGGGGTATTCTCTTTGCACATGATAGTGTCGTTTGCTAGGTTGGTAGTCGGTTAATTGTTCTTAGCGGGTGATTCACAAGTATCTACGATTTTGTTCCTACCTAACGTGTGCTGGTTCTCTTTCTACTCTCGTTGAAGGGTAATAATAGTGACTGAGAAAAGAATTCCACTGAAAATGCACGCAAAAATAGAGATTCTGAGTGAAGAAGGCTACAGTATTCGTCAAATTGCTGCCAGGTTGCAACTGGCACAAAAGACAATTGCCAGATAAGTAATTTCAAAACCATTGAAATTATGGCTATAAAAAGCCAAAAGAACGTCAAAAGTGCATAACTAAGCGTATGGATCACGCCATACTTTTGGCAGCAACGAAGTCACCCAGAAAATCTGCCAAAGCAGTCCAAGATGGCTTACAAAGGATGGGAATCTTCCTAGCAAAAGGACAATCCGCAGGAGGTTATTATGTGCCCAATTCAAATCCTAAAAGCCAGCCAGAAAGCCAAAATTGTTGACCAAGAACATTGCCGACCGATTGACATTTTGTGAAGGTAGTAGGGATGGGCTGCTGAACAATGGAAAAGAGTTAGTCTCGGACGATATCCAAGTATCGCAATTTTATGCCTTTTGTAGACACACATGCGGCCTCCCAGTGCAAGGGACTCTCAACGCTGCATCGTTCCCACCGTAAAGAATGCTGCAAAAATAATGGTCTGGGGTGCCGTTTCTGCTAAAGAAAGGGTGTATCATGCCTGAAGAGACATCAATGAATGGAACTATCTATATCGATACTTAAAGAGAAGTTACCTGTGCACTCACTTCCAAATGATGGAGCTCCATGCCACTAGATACCAGCTGTTAAGGAATGGCTTGAAACCAGCGGGTCTCAGATTCTTGGAATTTGGCCCCGTAATTCTCGTGAGGACTGATGGATAATTTTAAAGCGAAAAGTGGCTGAGCGTAACCTCAGTTTAGTTTCTCAATTAAGAGAAGTTATATAACCGTCTGAGTTACAGAAATTACACCGGAATTCTACGAGAAACTGAATCTGTCCATGCCTTCTCGTATCCAGGCTGTTAAAAAAACAAAGGTTTAGACATCAAATATTAAACTCGCCCTCAAGTGTGTATGCTTCACTGTGTTTCTATCATTGAAATGTATCCTTTGTATTTGTTTTGAGACTGAAATGTATCCTTTATATCAATGCAGATCCGTATCTAAATGAGAATGTTCTTGTGTATTCATAAGCATGATACTTATTTGTGGCGAGTCATTCATTCTGGCCAATATTGTATGTATTGAGTTTGTTGAAAAATCAATGTGTACTATCTTGCGATGGATTTGAAGTTGCGGTAATATTGCTGGCATGTTCCAATTGTTGGATGAATTATTTTTCAGAGAGCAGGTGGTTTACTACAATTGAGTGTATCTACTTTTATTTATTTATTTATTTATTTAATGAACTTGAGTCGTTGATTTTTGTTCAGCAATCGTTGCAAACAAATAAGTTACAACCAAGTAACAAGTAACACCTACGCTAGTTATATTGCGCTTCGCTTCCTGATTTTAGTGTCTTTCTGCGTATTCGTAATTTAACTAAAGACAATCAGTGTCAAATGGTATGAAGTACACTACAAACCTTATTCATGTGGCTTTTTTCCCTTGTCCCAAATGTAGTTGGTAGAACTACCATGTTGTAACACCTTGTGCGTTTAGACAACACATCATATTAGCCGATTCTCTAAAGTTACTGTGAAGAAAAGAAAAAAGAAAGAAGCAAAAAAGTGATATGTAAGAAGTGTGGTTGTTGGGCTGAAGTATAATTTTAGTAAAATTGGGACTTGTCCTAAACACTGTAGTATGGAAATATTCTCTACAGTTACTGGAATATGCTTTTTCTATTACAGTAGTAATCGGAATTACATCCATACAAATCGGTTTTACTGTAAAAGCGACAATATTTTATTCATTAACGATTAAAAATACAACAGTGAAGTTTCATATTCCTTCGATGGTCCTATTTTTGGCAGGGAAATTAAAAGATCATATTCATAGTCGAGAATTACATTAAAACCAGTAAAACGTATAGGGAACTGAGATATCCCTAAACTTCAGATTTGGGAGATCTTGAATATTATTGATTATATTTTGGACACGAGTAAGTTGGAAATTTATAAAATGCTTGAATATGATGGCTAAAGAGGTAATAACATTTTGGAAGTAAAGAAAAATATTTAATATCTTTAAAAAAAAAAAAAACATATAGCGAGGTCTCTCAGGCCCCGATTGTTCATTTAAGGGCTAACTGTAATTAAATGTATGAAATTTATCCTAAAAGCTTAGAATAAGTGACATACATAGGTAACTCATATAATGAAAATAAACGTTATAATTATGTTTAATGAGGTTTATGTAGCTGTAACTTTTCACTGACAATTGTTTGCAGTTGTGAATCAAGTTCAGTAACGAAAATTATACTAGCGACTTCAAATAGTCATCAGTTAATTTGGATCTGTAAACAATTTCTGTATATTTCATTTTGCAGAATATTTTTCACATAGATAAGCAGTTCCTAAATAGAAAGAATACTACACACTTCTCGTTTGCTTACCAACGCTAATCTTAATTGCAGAACAAGAACTCACTGGAAGGAAGCTCAGAGAAACGACCATTTCTTAAAAAAAAATCTAGTAACTTTTAAAATCGAAGTAAATCATTAGACTTCTAAAATCATCTTTTTGCGATTCAATATTACTGAATTAAGAGAACTGTAAGTATAGTAAAATTCAGAATGTGTCCCCGCGTAGAAAAGCTAAAGGAAAATTATTCAGAACGCAAAAAATACATCACAAATATAGAATTGATATCATAAAGGGTGTCATGACGCTTCATTCTTCTTCTAAGGTTGCATAATGAGCTCAAGTATTTCGCAGGACAGAGCCCAAATTGAGAATCAACTAAGTTTGAGAAAATCTTAGTGGATAATTATCAAGGTGCAAAGTACCAGAATGTTTGTTTCTCCCTGACCCTCAGCTTGTTAATGATAGATCATTTGAAAATATTTTCAAATTCCATTGGTTTTTGTCCTTTCATGTCCTTTAATGTATTCTTAATCTGATAACTGTATTGCCAAGTGGAAGATGTAAGCAACTCACGTTTTAGCTGCTTCTAATTTTCAGTTTACAGTTATCACAATATACACCTTCTTTTCCTTTGTTCTAACTGCCGTCCAGCTGCAGCTGAACTACTTTATCATGCCTATAGTTGTCACTAGCAATCATATCCTCATTCCCTTTACTTTATCGTCGGAGGGGAATTTCGATGACGACGTACTGTGTATAATGAAATCGTGTGTGAATTTAGAAACATCTTTCGTTTTACATTTTTGCAATGTAAGATACTTTCAATTCTGTACTCAGTCATATTCGGTTAAGTGCGGAAAGGTTAGTTGCGGGTATCTCTGCTAATATACTAATTAATTTAGTTATCATTCTAATTTGATTGATTTAATAATACTTATTACTATTGTCAGGTAATCATAGTTGTGCGCATGTTGGGGAAGGCGGGTCCAGTGTCTCATTTTGAATTATTGTACCTTCAGATCTTTGTCCTGTTGGGCTTTATTTTATCCCCTCCCCAATATGGTTACATCATGGAATTGGGCGAATTGATTCAAACAGTGGATAATGCACAGTACCTCCACTTCAAGTGCCGCCTTCGTCCAGCTCGTGAGAAGCTGTGCCTATTAACTTCATCCTGGACAAATACAGTAGGACGTCGATAATCCGAACGTCAAAAATCCGAGCTCCTTAGAAGCTTTTTAAATTTTGTCTTAGCGCAAGCGATAAACAAACAATAGGGTTGTCCGTCGGCGTTCTGTGAAGTCATTGTTTTTACAAAAAGCTCATTCATATGTAATTGTGTCATACATATTTTTATTTTCCCTTAGCCTATACAAGTTAAGTTTTAAGTGTGAGTTACAAGAACGGTGTGATTTAGTGTACATGCAGGTTCCTCAAAAACACTAAATGTAAGTAGCCTTACGTACGGTATTGTAATTGCTGTATGTACTGTATAACTATTGTATCGATAAAAAAAGCATACCGTATAGTATATTTAAGCCTAAATGACATTTTCTTGGTCATTTTCGAAAATCCGAACTACCTTGTGGTCCCAGTTAGTTCGGATTTTCGACTTCCTGTTGTAATTGATTTATGTTCAACCTGTAATCGTGTCGCGGGCTGGTCAGGAGGAAGAACCTTCCGTCCTCAATCTTCCGCTAATAAGAGTTTCTATGATTGATCGCCAAAGTTATGAATTTCTGCGTTGTTAAGAGTTAGCTAAAATGGAGTAAATACGAGAACATCTATGAATAATTGTCAAGAATATATGAAGGGAAAGGGAGGAGGAGGAGGAGTGTCACAAAACTGCACTTTCGAGAAAACGGCGTTTTTATATTTTAAACCGCGTAAAAAAGAATAGGGTAGTCAAATCTTTTGCCCCTTTTTACGTAGACATTTCGACATCTACGCATGCATGGTATATACTGTTAAATAGTACCAAGAGTCACCAACAGATAGGACAAAAGCATCCGATAAAGCACACACATAGACATTCCTTTTTTTTTCCCTTACCTTTCATATAAGCTACACCTACGTATGAGAATGGAGAAAATCATTGGTCACTGGTAAATTGCATTGATTGTTTTCAAAAAAATTTCCCAAGTCTGTACTTTTGTTTTTATAGTTTCATTGAAATTACGCTTATTTAGCCACTGCTCTTTTTCTATTGCCTTAGTGTCCGTGAATAAATACGTAGCGAAATATCTGCGACCTACCTTGGAGCAAAGCACTCAGAAAAAAACATTTCAAATAGCTAGAGTTTCAAAACTACATATTTTTGGACTTTTTTGGTAAAAGGTAGTGTTAAACGTTTTTTACGTTTCTTTTCAGGAATTTATTTTTGAAGTATTTGACATTAATTATATAGAATTTTGTAGGAATTCTGTATTAAAACAGATGAATTCTTACGAAGGCTGTAATTAAAGTATCCTCAATATAGCACACACATGTTATTCAACGTACATTAACAATTACGTTATAGGCGTTCGATGCAATGCCTTGTGTTGACTTGCACAATTTTCCAAATTCGTGGTAGTTCGTCCTATGTTGTTGAAATTGTTTTTGTTGGTCTTGGCGATGGACCGCCCTGCAAGACGTAAGAACGAGATACTTGGAAGCCTTGTACCTTGTAGGAATTCCGTTAAAGGCAGGGAATCACATTTAACAAGCATTGATGTTTCAAAACTTCTCAGTGTACCTGCCAATAGTTGGATCACTGTACTTGGCATGTGATAAAGAGCGTTGTAGTTTCTCCTTCAGGATGGTTCACATGTTTATGACTAAGCGAAAGTTCTACGATACCTTGCTGACTGTCCAGTGACAATTTCAAGGAAACCTCGCACTAACTTGCTCTTCCGTAACCGGCTGAACGACCGCTACGAGTCCAATCTGCTGACTTCTTTCGACCTGAACGAAATGTCTACTTGTCATCGAGCCTTCATATACTGTAATGTATCGTTGCCACACGTTTCCTGCATCCGTCTGTCACACTGATATGGATGTTTGCCACGGTACACTTGGACATTTATCCAAAAATGCTGTGTAAGTTCCGTGAACTTTTGTGAACAAGAAGTGAAACTAGCTACGTTGACAGCACAACTGCTGCGCGCTTTACTGACTGGTTTTTGGTACTATACACCTTGATAATGGTTTGAACCATCATTTTCCAGACATTACTCGCGTACGATTGTGCGTATACACACCTCCCGAGAGTTGTCAGTACTTTATTTACAACCCTTGTATTGTAATGTAACAAACCTTTATTTGTTCTTTATTAGACAACTTAATATTAAATCAATCGTATAAACTGCTAACAGTAATAATTTTATTTGAACAGGAGACGACATCAAGCCATGTCCGCGTTGTCAGGTTCTAATAGTCAAAATGGACGATGGTTCCTGCAACCACATGACTTGCGCTGTTTGTGGAGCCGAGTTCTGCTGGCTGTGCATGAAGGAAATAAGTGACCTTCACTATCTAAGGTATGTAGACGATGTACGCATATGCCATTTTCTTCATGTTTCTCATAGCAAATGTTTAGTGAATTCTGTCCGCTTTAGTAAATATTGTCAAAATAAAAATTATAGCGTGGGTCAGTGTCTATATTTTTTAACCCTTTTGTTGGAAGAGAGTCTTTTCCAAATATTTTACACTATATCGTCGTATGAGAACCAAAGGAATACAACTTCAAGAAATGTACACTCATGTTCAAAATTATTGTCGCATATCGATATATATGTTGTTGTAGGAATATAATTTGACAACGAATTCGCTCGCTATTTCTTAAAATGTTAGTATGTGTATAATCGGTAAAGACATATATGTGGCAAATTTAATGTCAAAAGAGCAGTAAATAAGAACAATAAAACTTTCTTGTCCATTTAGCGACATTTTGTTTTACTCATTCTAATTTTCGTATTTATAATTTTTTTCCTATAAAATTTATCACAAATATAAATTTCCAGATTATACGGTACACGTAGTATCAGTATTAAATGTACCCTGCAAAATCAGTATCAAATTATGTTCTTACAAGAAGACAGTTATAGATATGTGACAATCATGTTGGACATGAGTGTACATGATTCTAAAAGCCCCACTTGGTCTCATTTCAGTGTTATTAAACCTGACTTGGTCATGACTTGTCTGCTATGCAATAATATACTTATTAAAATAACATTTGTTTCAGAAAAATATTTTTTTCCCTCTCCTGTAAACCTACGAAAATGGAGTTCCGTTCCTCTTGTTCTCATACGATGATATGATGAGTTCAATCAGATGAGTAATTTACCAAACTAATAAAGAAAACAGTTGTTTTTGAAACAAAAAAGATAATAGAAAACATTATATGCGAGACAAAATGATCTTCGAAAAATTAAATTGGTTTTATTTCTAGCCCTTTCAGACCTGGTGGTAACACTTGAGTACATCATATTTTAAGATTAATATAATTACTCTGGAGAATTCAGAATGGCTGGGTTTTCATGTCAGTATTCTTTGAACTTGTCTAAATCACTTTCCGCTATTTCTCTGGTGTTTTAAGCTGTCAGGAAGCAATTCACATTTCTTGTAGAGTACTTGCAGGGACTATTACAATGGACAAAGCTCAGCCACGTACGCTGTTCTATTCTTGGCGAAACAAACTATTTGCAATAAATTCTCCTTCTGTTTTAGTGATGTATTTTGAGTTTCTAAACTATATAGATCACAATGATGTGTTCGATCAATTCCATTTTGTATTTTACATACGTATTTCAACCTTAGTGCACACAAAATGTTTCGTCCATAATTCTCTAAATATAACACCTGCAAACAAATTGACGGTTGTATTTCATTTAAGAATAATAATAGAAAATAAAAATAACATCGGAGAGTAAACAAAAAAATCAGGCCTGAAAGGGCTAGACAAGGGCGCCGATCGTGGGGTGGGTGGGTCCGGGCCTCCCCAATGCTCATGTGAGACCCCATGTATTTTTTATGAATATACAATATTTGGCATAATTTGAATTCAATTTGTCTTAAAATCCTCATATATATTTTCTTAGACCCTTGTCTTCAACCAAACACACATCTGAATGGATCCCCGCAAATTTACAGAAAAATCGGCGCCCTTGTTTCTAGAATAAAGTTGCTGATATGCAGTGAAATTAAAAGAAAAATGTTGTGCAAATTCTGACAATTACTTCATACATGGCTTATCTTACAGATATTGTCTGTATTACTAGTTCCTGAGTACAGAAGTTGAAACCAGAATGACTAATCTTAGAAAATGACTTACCTGTGTAATTCAGTCAATTTGCATCACTAACTTATCATAGTCAATTCAGCTATAGCTTTCTTTTGTTTAACTTATAACTAGCAACAGGTGAACAAAGATGTCTGCTCTAATCATGTGGTAAGAGGGATGGATCATGCTTATTGGCTGAGATCATTGTTGTCACGATATACACTAACGTTCATATTGAAATGCTTTTTCGTAGGTAAATGGTTTGCGCTCCCACCTTTTCAGTGCAACAGACCTGTTTTCAGTTTCTGTTCGAAATACTTGTAGTTTGAATCTCACCTTAGGCGGTAGATCTAAGTATTTGCTAATGGATGTTAATAGAATACATATCTATAA
Source organism: Thermobia domestica (assembly GCF_964235325.1). NCBI lineage: Eukaryota > Metazoa > Arthropoda > Insecta > Zygentoma > Lepismatidae > Thermobia > Thermobia domestica. The sequence continues at coordinate 296,490,085 of NC_137457.1, read as the reverse complement.
ATAAAAACCAGGCATCCATCTTGTATCTGAAATGATTAATTGTGGTTTAAATTTTGAGATACTATAAATCTTTAAGTAACATTTCCTTTAGTTGCTCTTCTTTTCTTACATGTTCATCCTTGGAGGATTTTTCTGAAAGATTTGAACACAGGATCATCCGAAAACACTATTGAACTTCGCACTAACTTAAACTAGTAATCTGCTGTTCAATAATTGACTTTTAAATTACGAATGTCACTAATTGTGTTCAGAAAACAATTTACATAAAAGTGAGAAAGTGCGAGAATTAACAAGTTGTAGTTTCAGTTGTAGTTACCAAGTGATACTACAACTATCGTCAAATATTTCAGAAGAAAGTCTTCTTTGAAGATGAATATGTAAGGAAAGAAAAGGAGCTGGAGGAAACGTTACTTAAGAAGGTTCCAGAGAGAGCCTAAATAATAGAAGCCACAATCGTTTGTGCATACAAAGTGAGTGCCTGCGTTTTGTTAAAATGAAATTGAATGTAATTTTAGTTCAACGTTCCATTGCTATGTCCTTTAGTCCAGAGGAAACTAATAATTAAGGTGAATAATTGTGAAAGTAATTTTTTTTGGTACTCTCCTACCGAGAATCGAACCCGGGACCGTGTGCCCCAAAGGCACAGGCGCTAACAACTAGACTGGCGGGGAGGGCTGTTTTTTTCATTGTAGTTCTATGAGTTCAGTAGTCTCACTGCTGAAAAAGGATGTTATAATTCAAAGAACAAAAGCCAGCGTGTAGGCTGAAGAATGAACTGACAGAAATTACAAGTAATTTCAATGTTTAAGTCCTACAAGGTTCAGTCATAATAATTGTAGATAATATGATCTATGTTTGTGTGAGCGCTTCTGGGCATTACACGTGCTTATAAATACACTTTAAAATGTTTTCAAGTGTATTGTTTTATTTTAAATGTAGTATGATGTTGCATTAAGATAATATACATTTTTTTTATTCTTTTTTAGTCCATCTGGTTGCACATTTTGGGGTAAGAAACCTTGGTCTCGAAAGAAAAAGATACTGTGGCAGTTGGGAACGTTGGTTGGTGCTCCAGTTGGAATTGGCCTAGTCGCCGGCATAGCCGTTCCTGCAATGATAATAGGTAATTATTACAGACCCATTTTAGTTTTTACTAATGGACACAATAGGATACATACTACATAAATGGATAGAAAGTACTAACGTCTGTACTCTGTTGAAAATTAGAGCTGATATTATTTCGGTCCTTGCCTGAATCTTCGGCAATTTTAACACTTTGTTTAGTTACATTGACTTCCTTGAAAACCCATCGTATAGTCAAGTAATCCTCGAAAATTTGAAGAAAACTTAATCATCCGGAAAGAAGAAAGAAAACTAGTTGCAGTATATATCAATCTCCCCTCTCCCCCTCTGTTCCCCCAAAAGCTTTAATCACTTATAACTTTTCACACTTAGCATTATCTTCACTTAAGAGTTTCGCTTATAAAAACAGAATTGTAATTGAGTGGCACTGTATTATATTTATAAGTACTTATGTTCGAGAGTCACTATGAAAGTTTTGAGTATGAAAGTTCAAAAAATTAGATATATTGTCTAAACTTTTGCATCTTCTCGAAGTATTCTCCACCACTTTGTATGCTAAGTTCCATCCTCTGGAATCATTTTTGAAATGGCGAACGCCATATTTCTTTAGAGTTGTTAAGTGCACATTTATAAGCAGCCACAGCACTTTTCTGTGACTCAAATCGATGGCGACGATTTTTTTTTCTTTCACTGTGGAGAAAAACGTCGCATGGGACTAAATCAAGATTGTAAGGAGATAGGACAAAGCTTCACTCTTGATTCACATGGGAATGAATCAACTGGGAGGTGAAGATCTAGAATACAGTATATCGGGTGTTCTAAAAATGGCGCCCACAGACAACAGAACACTATTATATAGGTCAAAATAAAGCGAAAACGTCATATGAATCATGTGGGACCTATCGACCCAACTTGTAGTGCTTCCGAAGTTGATGGAGATGCTGCTGAATGATTTCTCCACTCTCATTGAATTGTAGTCCTAGTTCCTCACATGTCTGGCCACTGTTCGCCTCACCGTCTTTAAACTTGTTAAACCACCGCTGTACTATCCGCGTAGTCACGACACCCTCACCAAAAGCCTGGCATATCTTCCGCCCCACTGCAGGGCGTTTGACCCAGTTTGAACTACAGCATACACGCCCTTACGACGCTCTGTGGAGGTCCCATGTTCACATTATCCTTATTACGCAAGTTCGCGGCATAACTGAACTGCCACAGCCAGGTAGTATGTTTTATTATATCCACACCAACAACTGGCCGTCGCCTTATCTTCATTCGTATTCAGTTCACGGTGTGAGACCCAATTGAACACAGACCTCTACAAAAAGCGACAGAACTTTCTTGGTTACCTTTATGGTTATGTCTATTCTTTCCAAATGGCAGTTAAAGTTGATAAACGTTGACACTAGTACCACTTGTTAATGTAATAACTGCTAGACGGATTCGACAGCATTGCCTTTGGTTCCAGCTTAATTTGGTTTGCACATAGTGAGACTTTAATTACCTATAGCGGCTGAAAGAGACCCCAGAGGATATACCATTATTAGGCTTCGGATAGTTATGCACTAAAAAACCTCAAAATATGTCCTTAAAATTGCCACATTATGCATCCAAACATGCACTTGAATTTTCCCTAAATACGTCGTTCAAAACTAAAGGTTTAACACTAAAATGTACAAGGGTCGTTTAAGGTTGACTGGGACTCCTATTTCTTCAGAGGAAACATAGCAGAAGAAGCACCAAACTATGTCAGCTTTTCAAAGTATTCTCCGTGCACGTTGAGGCACCGTTGCCATCGTTGTGACAGCTCCCGATTCCTTTGGCGTAGAAAGAACTTGGTTGTTGCAGCCACTGGAGGACATCGTTCCTCAGTGCTTCATCTGTTGTGAATTTCTTCCCTCCCAGATGGTCTTTAAGGGGTGCAAACAAATGATAATCACTGGGGGCTAAATCTGGACTGTAGGGGGGATGGGGCAGAACTGTTCACAGACCGTCACGCGTGTCTACTAATGAAATGTCAGCTGGCGGGGACCCACCTTGCACAGATTTTGCGGAAGCGTAAGTGGTTGTGAATGATTGTCTCAACACTCCCGACACTGATATTCACCTCGGCAGCAATATCTCACACTGTTACTCTCCGGTTCTCAAGAATCATTTGCTCAACACGTGCGATATTCACTGGTGTGACTGCAGTTGGGCGAATGTATCCATGCGCTTCATTTGTCAGCAGCTCCCGTCCTTCGCGTAACTGTTCGTACACTCTTGTCCGTGACATCATTTGTTCACCATACTGTGCTTGCAATCATCTGAAAATCTTAGTTGGTTTAACTTTCTCCTTTACAAGAAATTTGATTACACACCGCTGCTCCACAGACACACTGCTTGCCGCCATGTTCGCTGCAACTGCTGCGCATGCGCCAAATACGTCATGTCGGGCGCTAGTTACTCGAGAAGGAATACATTACGTCACCCGCAAGTTTCATCATGATCCGGCTATTCATCGATTATTTACGTATGAAAATCCCGGTCAACCTTGAACCACTCTTGTAAGAGAGAGAACAGAAATGGTTTTGAATAACGTGTTTGAAGAACACTTGTTTATTATTCTTCATCAAAAAGTACACATTTACAGTTTGTTTATTTAAATTTGATTGTACGTATAACTTTAAGAACAATTATTTCACTAGCAGTTTTTCATTGTGCAGTTGGTTTTCTGTTACACTTACTACAATGGTTTCACTTGTAATTTTTTCTGGAAGTGGGGAGAGGTAAGGAGGGTCACTGCTTACTGTTACACTTGATAACAATGTACTGTTTCAAATGTTCAAAATTGAACCTATGTCTCTTATCCTGAAGAATATTTTTATATTCCGAAAACATTTTCCACATCGCAGGAAACAGTAGGTGCACGTTGTAAGTTTGTAACATCTGACACACACATTTGTTCGGGAACATTACCAGGGTTTGAAAAAAACCGGGTATTTTTGAAAAAAACCAACCCACCTGGTCCCATATGGGCTTTTTCGGGTTTAATCTGGTTTTTCCGGGTTTAATTGGGTTTTTTCGAAATATTTTAATGTCTTTGGGGTAAAAGTGTTAAAATGTGATATATATTTTGTCATTGTCGCAACTTGCAACAATTTTCTGTACACTACTATTTTGAAAAAATGGCCGCCATTTTGAAATTTTACATTGAATCGCTGAGAAAACTATACAGCAAATTTAGAATGTCTCTTGCTTCTACCCTCAAAATTTCAACTTAAAAGTCAGAAAATTACATCCTGTAGCCTGGATACCTGCTAGTTGAAAAATGGCCGCCATTTTGAAATTTTACATATGTACAGCTAATTTAGTGTGTCTCGTGCATCTACTCTGAAAATTTCTATTTAAATGACCGAAAATCGCTTGGTAGCGTGGATTCCCACTATTTTTTTAAAAAAAGGCCGCCATTTTCAATTTGAACGTTGGTATGCCACGAAAATATATGCAGGAAATTTAGTGTGTCTCGTGCTTGTATCCTGAAAATAAGATCGAAAGGTGTACCCTGCAATATATATATATATATATATATATATATATATATATATATATGGGGGGGTGGGGGGGGTACAGGAAGACAAACGAACAAATGTAGATAGAGTCGTCTCGCAACCTTAATAACGTTCGCCAAATATGAATACCAAATATATTAATTTAAAACAAGGATATAATTCATGTATTATAAAATAAATGCTTCAAAATGTCTTATATGGCAAATATTTTCCAGTGTAAAATAAATGGATCCTTTGCGCGTTCAATTACGGGAATTTCCCTAGCACTAGCAAAACGGTTCTTTCCGGAAAATGATTATTAACAAAGAGGTTATTCATATTTTATAAAGTAAATGTTTCAAAATGTCTTAAATGAAATTAAATATCTTCCAGCTTAAAATAAATAGTTTTATTCTTGAAATATTCACTTCCGATGCTTTGTGCGTTCAAGCTTTGCGGGAATTTCCCAAGCACTTCTTTCACGACGGGATTTCCCCGAAAATGCAGCTTTCTTTACTGTACATTGAAATTTCCACTTAAGCTCTTGAAATAGTAGCGTTACATAGTCTTCGGAACTCGGAGCATTAAAGCTTCTTAAATTTGACAAGAATTTTTACGCTATTGCTGGTGTTGATTCTATAGAATACTTATTTGAAGAGTAGCGCGGTGGCTCAGTGGTAGAGCGTTCACCTCTGGTGCTTGGGGTCCCGGGTTCGATCCCAGCCCCCGCCAAGTGAACTTTGTGGTGGACAAACACCGTGTTCGTGAGTTTTCTCGGGGTTCTCCCGTTTCCTCCCACTTTCTTCATTCCACCAGTTCACTCATCTAGCCTAACCGGCATAACCGTGGGACGTAAAACTCAACGATTTCATTTTTTTTTTATTTGAAGAGTAGCAACTAATGATTGAACTAAAGTACTGTTGTGGGAAAACCAAATTTTACTGAAGAATACTTATCAAATGTATGAAATAATATTAATAGTTTTACTAATGTATTTACATATTTACTGGTAGTACCGGCATCTATGGCCTTATACACTCGTTAAACGTATGAGGGATAACGTCTTTCAGCGTCGCCGAATCGACGAGCATACTATTCGCGGAAAGTATTTTCTAAAATATAAAATTGCATAATTTTATTTCAAATAGGTTATAAATACAAACCATACATTAATTTGTTCTATAATTATCTCAAGCTAAGGTGAGCTTTATTCATTCACTGCATTCAGAACTTTATATAGGCTTAACGTTGAATGTTGTTGTATACTTGAACATGAAAGCATCTAATTCGCCCACGGGAAATCCAAAATCTGATAAAAATCACTTTCAATGTGATCACCTTAGTTGTATCAATAATTTACTAACAAAAAGCTCAAAAACGAGGTGGGTTTTAAAGTGGGTTTTCTCAAGTGGGTCCAACCCGAAAAGATCCGGCCGAGCCCACTTGGGCAAACCCTGAACATTACCCACATTTTCCCTGCCGTTGTAAATTGAATCAATTTGCTGTAGAAAGTTATAGCCGGAGTTCTTTGAAATCACATATTCGAACTTTTCCGACAACTGTTCTTCCAACGCCTGCTAAAAGTCTTTACCTCTGTGAGGCCCTCCTTCAAAGACAATCCCCTTGTTTCAAGTTTTTAAATTGACCTTGAAATGCACATGACATTGAAATGAATATAAGCAAGTTTCTGTCTAATGCCATTAGCACCAAGAGCTGTTTGCGCTGCTTTGATGCAAGTCACGTCGGTTGCATAAATTGTTTGACATTTTTTACTATTTCAATATTATCTGCGTAGTAAGCTACCGAATCAAGCCAAGTACCCCATCACGTTACAACAGGAGGAGAGAGCGGAATATTTCCAACAAGTTTGTTAAACTTAGCTTGACTACTTGAAGGTTTCAGAGAAAAACTTTTTTGACAGAAGAAATCACACTATCTACTTTTGGATAAAATGTACGAACCACTTCAGCTACACGATGAAGCCTGAGGACTACACAGGTTACATGGGTCATTTTTGTGTATAGAGCCTGATGAAGACCTTTTACAGCCTTTTTATATAAGAAGCTACTAACACCCTATCATAAGCAATACCCGAAGGCCAGAGTCATTAAAACAGGCTGCAGTATTTGAATGGTTAACAGGTTCCAGCACTTCCAGCACATGCAATGCAAGTAAATAAGAATTCACATCTCATCGTCAACACCGAGTGCATGGAAGCTTCTCAGGACGAATTGATTAGCTGAGAACCGTGGTGCATGGAAGCTTCTCAGGACGAAGGAGTTTGCTAAGAACTATAGTACATGAAACTTCTCAGTCAAAAGAATTAGCATAGAACAGAACGAAGGTATTAGTTTAGAACTATATTGCATGGAAGCTTGCCAGAACGAAACAATTAGATGAGAACCTTAGTACATGAAGCTTCTCAGGACGAAGGGATAAGCTGAAAACCATAGTGCATGAACGTTACTAGGGTACTTAACGATACATGTTCGTTGTATGATAAATCAGGACGACTAAAGTGCGCGCCGCCCCATTACCGGCTAAGACAACGTATGTAATGTATCTTAAAGACATGAATTCTCTCCTTTTTTCCTTTCTTCATTTGCTGGGCTGATAGAGGAGTAAAGAACAAATGAGTGTACAGTAACAGTGTTCTTGGAACTAATTCGTGAGGTTTGTTCATTATAGTTTGTTGCACGATTCTTGTCGAAAATTTTAAAGAACCTTTCGGATAGGACGTTTTGTGGTGCTTTCTTAATAGGATTAAACTTGAATTTAAACATGAGATTTTTCAACTAAACGAAAATAATTTTTATCCAAAGTTAAAGAATAAGGTTTAGCAACAAATCTAGATAAGAACTTTCTGTTTCAGTTAACAAAACACAAATCACTGAAGTTTCATTTTCAGCTAACCCGGGTTCGGGGCACTCGGTCGAAGAAGTGTCGAACGCTTTTCAGGCCAGCCACCCTGAATGAGGTTTCCCTGCGTTTTCCTCATTCACACCAGGCAAATGCCGAGATGGTACCTAACTTGCAGGTCCCAGGCCGCTTCCTTCCTTTCATAATCGTTTCTTCCTTCCCTTTCCCCGGATAGTGTCCCTCAAAACGTGAAGGGCTAAATGGCCTTGAATGCCGAAAGCCCAGAAATCTAAATCCTAAATCTCCCTCAATTTGTGCTAAATTTTGACTATCCGCGAAATAATGTTTTCGAGCAATTTTAAAGTCTCTAGAGCATGTTTTCAAAGAAATACCAATGTTGCCCAAATTTAGACACTCCAATTATCCATGCAAATAATGAAAAACGTATACATACCAAAATGCCAGCAAAGAAAAAGAAGAGTCCCATTTATTCATATGCGTAACTGGTCAAACAGAATTGAAACAAATTTTCCATAACTTATTTTTACACTTGTTTTGTTTACAATTAATATTAACTTGCATTTATCTGCAATTTCACTCTTATGATAGTTTCCAATTCAACAAAAAACAATTTTTAAAGGTAAACTCTTCGAATAACATGCTCTCTATGGGTTTTTGACTGCAAATAGAAAAATAGATGTAGTCGTTCCTTAATTTCTCATCACAATTGAAGGCGGTGGCATGCCACACATCCACGAAAGTTCGTAGATGGCAGCATCATCCACGTCTTAATCAGGTGACAAGGTTAGCCAGCTAGCACACACTTCCAACAGCTGAAGCTATCAGATCTGCATACTCCCGCTATTGGACCTTGATTGATTTTATTTTCTCTGAACAAATAAATTCTATCACACAACATTTTGTTATAAAAGTTGTCAATAACGCTAGGAATTTTATTTTAGGAGCTCGCGTTAATACGTTAACTACATTAACGTTACAAATTCTAGTTTTTCTTTTTTGTAGGATAGAGAATTTATATCTGAGTAAATTTCAACAAGAAATTTGACAATTATGATGGTTTTCTTTCTTCATTAGGATACATATATAATATCCTGTTTCGTCTGTTACAGGCATTCCAGTGTGGATAGGCCGGAAGTTATATGCCCGTTACGAACATACGAACAAGCACAAACGAAACCTGGCTATTGCTGGAGGAGTTACTGCATCGGTGAGTACATTTTCCTTTCATATTATTAAGGTCTAAACTAATTATTCAGTAGTATGCAGTAGCTGTTGCTACTTAGTTATTTCCTATATTATTTTGAGACTCCAGCGAACGCGCAGTACACCAGGTAGGCTACCAGTTGTTAAATACAAAATCCTGAATGATGGGAGGGTGTATTTTTATTTTTGCTTCACCATTCGTATCTTGTTTTCTTTCTTTGCATTGCTTATAATTCATTGTATTGTATATTTTTATTCAACTAGTAACGTGTATCAATTTCTGGTCTTCAATTTTGTACACTACTGGACAGGGGCGGATCCACGGGGGCGATCGCCCCCCCCCCTTAGAAGAGGAATTTTTCTTATATATATATATAAAACCCATCCCAAAGTTTGGAGCCCTTAAAAGTAGCAGTATGACAACCCACCGCCCCCACAGAAGTCGGTCCTGGATCCGCCCCTGCTACTCGACATCTGAAATGAAAAAGAAATAGTTTCACTTGTCCCTATAGTATAAAATTTATTTATGCAGAGTGTAATATTTCTGAGCTCAAGGAAAGTTCAAACTCGTAGCATAGAATAAGAGTAAACCAAAGTTATCAGCGTTAGTTTTATGAATCTTAAAAATTACAATTCCATCAGTTCATTAAACCTCATTAAAGAAATACTTGGCGTAACAGCCCATTTTGTGGGCCTAGACCTGCTCCAGCGCCATCTGTTAACGACCGGCAGAACTACGTCCAGTTTAGTAGCGAGTATGTGGTCAGCGCTGCGACGCTCTGTCCGTAACAGAAGCATCAGGAGCTTTCGAGACCTAGTGACCGTCACGTCTTGTTTTCATGTGACTCCCCAGTTTGCGTCACGACGGTGGGTGGACGCCGAAAATTGGGAAGCACCGGCCGGGAATCGAACCCGCGACTATGCGGCGTGAGTCCAATATTTTAACCATTAGGCTACGGTGTCCCCTCAGTAAATCTCATTTATTGGTTTTTACCTGACAACGATGGGAGTTGCATTGTAGTATACTGCATCATTTTGTGTTGATGGCTTCTTAAGTTCAGACAAAAAAAAAAAAAAAAAAAAAAAAGAGTATATTTATAGTCTATACCGAGTCATTTGGGAGGTAGTCTTCAGAATAGTTCTGTCATCTGATCTGATCTCAAATCGTCATTATTTTCGACTTGTCTTTTGTAGGAATTTTTACCCTTCCAAAATGAGAATTATCCACATACTGGTGTTTAAAAATATAAAGTACAAGGTTATTCAAAAAGAAAGAACACATTTCAAACATTTATTTCTTCCAAACTACAAAAGATAGAAACATGATTCGAACGTTACTTGATTAAGAAAAGTTTGCAATTTAAACAGCCCGGATAGAAGTTCCAATCACGGCCGCATTGGCGCTGTTGTTTGTTGATGTTTGTCTGTAGTGAAATGGCGGCGTTACCACAGGAGAAGTCTTTTTGTGTGCTACAATTGGCAAAACTTGAGTCCATTGTTGCAGTTCAGCGAGCATTTCGCCGTCAATTTAATAAACAACCGCCGCATCATAAGCAAATTTACGAGTGGCATCGAAAATTCGTAGAAGATGGTTGCATCTGCAAAGGGAAAAGCACGGGACGTCCACACACATCGAACGAGAATGTCGAGCGTATTCGTACACTTTACGAAAGGAGCCCTAAGAAATCCACATCACGAGCAAGCAAAGAACTTAACATTTCTCAACTAACGGTATGGCGAGTTCTAAAACATCGTCTGCATATGAAGCTATACAAACTGCAGTTATTGCAAGCATTGCATCCTGACGATCACAACAAAAGGTACGAATTTTGCATTAGCACCGTTTTGACATTTGTCGTGTAACACACGGTGCTCATATTGAATGCACCCATAATTACTAACAATAAATTGTAAACTTTTCTTAATCAAGTAACGTTCGAATTATGTTTCTATCTTTTGTAGTTTGGAAGAAATAAATGTTTGAAATATGTTCTTTCTTTTTGAATAACCCTGTAAGATAATTTACATACAAAAAAGTGTTGTGAGGCGGTTTAGACTGTCAAATCAAAGAGGGTTGATATTACTCTGAAATGGTTCGAATTGTTATGTATTCAGTATAATGTAAAAAAGTAGTTTGATATAAAAGCACAAAATTGATTGTTTTCACTTTAGAATTTTTTTCGACATTAGTCCGATGATAGAATTTTTTAACGAGATAGTGGCATATTATGTTCACCATTATTGCAGTCTAAACCTTCTCGATTCGTGAAATTCTAATATGTAACAATGAAATGAGGAAGGGTAACAGAAAAAAATAGTTTCAGAGCTGTATTCTTAGTTTTCATGAAACTGTGTTCCATGTAATACATACAGGCTGGTCCTTTTTATCTGATGTAAACTACTCGCTAAGCAAAACAATACGTTTAATGTATTAAAAAAAAAAAAAAAAGTGTAACAGTTTCGCCAACTATTCACTTTGGCTTCATCAGACTGACAATTTACCACCGGTACATTTTAATTTTTTATTAAATTTTTTCTGTTGCGTAAGTATGGTTTTGACTTGACACACATTTAGTCTTCTTTCCTCGCACCTCCCAAGTCATACATTTACATGCCATCCGGGAAACATACAGTATGCTTTACTCGCTCTCAGTTGCTTTTCGCTCATGAAAATCAAACTATTGGGCATAATGTAACGAATTAGTTACATACTGATTTGTTGTATGAAAAGCATTGTGACGCCATTGAAGATCGCATATAAACTTACTGCTGTACAATTGCAACCCCCTTACGAAGTGAAAAGTAAATTCTATTAATAGTTTCAGTAGTTTGTAAATGGATATCCAGGGATCCTGGACTACACATTGTTTCCCGGTTTTGGACTATTGAGAATCTTCAAACCGTGTACAAAACATATTTTTATGATGATGAAAAAAATAAATAAATAAAATTAAAAAGTGGACTATTGTGCGCTTGATCAAAGCATCGCGTTAATTGATCCTATTTATTTATTTATTATTATTATTATTATTATTATTATTTTCATCACAACAGTAGGATAGAAATGGATGTGGAAAATCTCTTACGGGTTTATAAATCAGTTATATGACGAGAAACTCCGTAATGGCTAGGTTCTGCAGGATAGTACCACGCGCCACATTCCCAACACCAGCATGCAAAAAATTATGTCCTTGTGTCCTATGAAGAGTGTAAATTTCAAGGAACTTGAACCACTCATATTACGTGGTTTCACCTCGCGGGATATCTGTTTGTTGAGCGTGTTGAAAGAAAAGGTCTGTCTCAACAAGCCACAGACTATCAAAGAACTGTTAGCAGGGCCGTACTGCAACCCAGGGGCCTACCAGGAAGGTACTTTCTTCGGGCCCACTCACATGTACGTTGGGTCTACTACCTCCCTCACCCGACAACTAAAAGGGAGTCTGGAAGTGTCATTCGGATCAATTATGCTGAAAAGTCTTAAAATTCAGATTTAAAACTTTTTAGGCAGTAATTTCTCCCCTGACACTGACTTGTTTGACGTAGTGTCCAATTCCTCATTCTTCTCGTGCAACTCTCCAATCATTTGCAGAAACTCCATTACTTCACTCTCCCCCTTAAAAAAAAAAAAAAAAAAAGTACCTCTGCCATGAACCCCTCATAGGCGCCTGTGGTGCATATAAACACACACATGAAGCATCAGAAGTAATTTATGATTTATACAAATGCAACACTTTTCCAGTGTCTTGTATCAACAGTAGATTCCTGAGTGTAAAGATGATAGAACGAATGGATTCTGATGTTCTTTTATCATCCCCAGAAGCAACCCAATCTGAAAGTAGGGGGCGCGGTAGCTCTGGTAGAGCGTTCACCTCCGGTGCTTGGAGTCCCTGGTTCGATCCCAGCTCGCCGTGTGGACTTTGTGGTGGATAAACACCGTGCTCGTGGGTTTTCTCGGGGTTCTCCCGTTTCCTCCCATTTTCTTCATTCCATCATTTCACTCATCTCTCTCATCACCGTCTCCTTTAGCCTAACCGGCATAATCGTGGGACGTAAAACTTAGATTTCGTTTCATTTCCAATCTGAATTTATGCATCTAGTATGAATCCTTGTATACTATATGTTTCCCCCACACAGCTTTCACATAAGCGAGATCTAATTGCTGTAAACACAAACACTGCAAAAGATATCTCCATTAAACTGCTGTCTACAGAGTATCAAAATATTAAAATAATTCATTGCCAAAAACAAACTTCTATATCATCAGAGACATCAAATTTATATTTTTTAGTTATTTTTTAAAATATGTTTATTTCTGTTTACTTTATAGCAGCTGTTTGTACACATCTATGATCTAATCTACTTTATATAATCTGGAAACTTTTAAATGTCACAGAATTATTGAACGACTGAAAATCGTTCCTTATCTTGTTGCAGTGTTTTAACTCATCATCTTAGACTCTTCCTGTTACAGTAGGAGAGGCCCATTTACCACAGGTATTAAAAAGGATCCAGAAAATTCTGATACTGGCAGTACGCACAACTCAAAGCAAATATATATTGTGCTTATTTCGCATAAACCAAAATCATGCACCCACAAAGAACTTATTTCACACTGAACCACACAGTCATTAGGTAGTCCTACCCATACGTAAGTAGATCATTCTAAGTAAGATATGAATGCATGAATGTTATTTATTTCCTTTAAGGATTTTTGGTGGAACGGAAAGGAGTGACATCTCCACAAGGCCCGTTGTGATGCCTTTAACACTTCTTTTAAAATCGTTTAAAAAGTTATCTGCAGCATAGTGTTTGCTCCTGTGATTTTTCCTCTAAAACCATAAATATTTTTCTCTTTAATTTCATTTTTTGCTCCAGAATTCCGTGACCAAGGGGGCCCAAAAATTTTAAAAATTACTAAAAACATTTTCACCATAAACTCTTTAATAACATGACATGAGTCATTCCTATATAATTCATGGACCCTTTTTAACATGTTGACAGAGAGCAGATTATAAAACTTTTTGATGGGGCCCCTTGTATTTTCTTTCTCCAGGGCCTCCAATGGTCTTAATCCGGTCCTGTACTTCACTATATATGGAAAACAACGCTGCTGTAAAATGTAAATTATTTAGTTTCGAGTTATTGCATCATTTGAGATTTCAGTTTAGTTGAATATTCCAGTATAAGCAAAATTATAAAGTAGAGTGGAGAACCAGGAGCCTTTCAAGGGTTGAATTACGAAAATTGAGCAAGGCCGTTTTCGCAACAACATGGCTGTCAACGTTAGTCTTTGAATATCTGACTGTATTGCCTATATTTGACGTGTAATCGTCCTCCGTTCCGTTACTCCCGTGTGCCAGTTGTGCGTGACATGTACCTTTTTATACATATACCACTACTTCAGATACGAGACGGAGGGCCCACTAAAAATTCACCGTCCAGGGCCCACTGGGAAATTTCCCGTCTGGTCAGTACCACCTTGACTGTAAGAACGGTGTTTGGCGGGAGCTGTAAGACAGAGACTCTTGACGGTTAGCATCAATGCATGTATGCACACGCCTCTCCAGGTTACACCTTCTGTAAGATGGAGAGGTATGTGTAGGCACGCATTGATACTAATAGCAACCACTTCCAACACTTGCTCTGACGTCACCATGCTTGTCATACACTAAAGTATGTCTGCACCAGGTTTCATTACATCAAATCGAATAGTTTTATTTATATAAGCGAAAATCAAGGGCTGAAAGTCAGTGAAACTACTATATTATCATTTTCTTATGCTGACAAGGATCATGCATCAAATCGACAAGGTCACCATGTACTAGCAACAAATTAAGATAATTCAATATTAGCTTTCTGCTATTATTCGCAATTTTATTTGAAACACACTGTAAAGGAAAATTTAAAAATTAATGCAAATAAGACGTATTTGTTCTTGAGGGTATCATTAGTTTCGAAAGGATTAACATTTTCTTTTCTACCTAAAGTTAAGATATTAGCAAGCTGAAGAAAAACTTATCTCAAGGAAAGGAAACCTCGTCAAATTTTTAATACAGGTCATTCCATTTCTCGTGTATATATTGTCTCAACGTTTCTCTGCCAGTTACAGGTTTTCCTAAAGATAGATAGATATAGATGATAGATAGATAGATATAAAATAAAAATTCTCCCATTCAGCTATTTGTTTCATTTCTATTTTTCTTTCATCACATATTGACGTTAGAACTGCTTTCAAGAGCCCTTAACCTGTTTTGTTCCTCTCATGCTGATAGAATTATTTCTTCTTAATTTATGACCTCCTGAAGGGCAGGGTGGCTCAGTGGTAGAGCTCTTACCTCTGGTGCGTGGGGTCCCTGGTTTTATCCCCGGTCAAGTAAACTTGTGGTTGACAACATTGTGTTCGTTGATTTTCTCGAATACTCCCGTTTCCTCCCGCATTCTCATTCCACCAATTTTTCCATCATTCATTTGCCTTAATCATCTGTCTCCCTTAGCCTAACGGGCATAAACGTGCAACGTTAAACTGAAAGATTTTAACCTATGACCTTATATATGTGGGTGTGTGTATGTGTATAGAAATGCGTGAACTGTAATGACTCATCGAAGACGACTTCACTTCGGAGCATAGTATGGTATGTTCGACGTCAATTAATTCCATTGCTCGTACACAGTAGTACTCCCTATATTTTTACAAAATCGTAGAATTTAAATATCCGTAGTCCATAGGGAATAATTCAACTTGTGATTCATTCTGTGTAAAGGGAAAGAAGAAAACAGTTCTTCATAATTTAAGCATGTAAGGTAGGATTGCATGCGAATTGGTACTTAATAATTTATGTTGAAACTTGCCTCTGTAATTAAGAGAATTAAAAATACATTCCGTAAGCATCTGTGCTGACCAAGTGTAAGCAATTAACTTGAAAGATTAAATTGCTGCTATTTTATCCCAGCTTTATATGGTTATGTATCATTCTAAAAGCAACTGTCATCCTACAAGATAAGTTACAATACAGTATTAAAGCAGGAATTTGTTAATATACATAAATTGAATGTTCATTATGTGTGGGCTTCAGAATTTACTTAGTATTCTGGAAAATAAATATAGGAAAGTCACTAAGTTTACTGCATTTAGATGTTAAATCTTCGTGGGCAAGTAGTTGACACTAGTGGTTCCGGAATTAATCTTCAACAGGGGTATTTGCCCCGGATACAAACCAGAGTACTGGTTCAGATTCCACTTTGAAGTGTGTAGGTAATGAAATTTTGTAGCTTTGGTGCGGAAATAATAGTATTGAACACTTATCCTACCTACTGAAAGTATTGAAAGATTTTGTTAGTGAAGTGTAAACAATAAATGAAAGCAAAAGAGGAAACATTTTATGAAACATAGTATAGAATAGAATATTTTATTATCATTGAGCTTTACAATCAATAGACAGCATCCAAATGAGATATGGATAGGAAACTTGGCCAAGTGATTTTCAGCGGCGCTTCGATCGGCCATTTTTTCTTTCTTTCTTTCTTTTTTTACCATCAAGAAAATTTTGCAGAGACCAAAACACATGGTAGTCAGACAGTGCAAGGTTCGGGCTATACGGTGGATGCATCAAAACTTCCCAACCAAGTTCCGTCAATTTCTTCCGAGTCAAAGATGTGTGTGGCCGCGCATTGTCAAAATGGAACTCTTTCTGTTGGCCAATTCTGTCGCTTTTTCTGGATTGTTTCGTTCAAACGGTCGAGTTGTGTACAGTACAGGACCGAATTGATGGTTTTGTTTGTTGCAGCAGCTCATAATGGACAGTTCCCTTCCAATCCCACCAAACACTCAACATAACCTTGTTTGACAGACAATCCAGAGTTGTGTTCCATCATGACAATGCGCGGCCACACATCTTTGACTGGAAACAACTTCACGGAAATTGGTTGGGAGGTTTTGATGCATCCATCGTATAGCCTGGACCTTGCATCGTCTGACTACCATTTGTTCGGTCTTTGCAAAACTCTCTTGATGGTTAAAAAAAATGGCCGACCGAAACGCTGCTGAAAATCACTTGGCCAAGTTTTTCGACGATAAACCACGGAAGTTGTACACCGATGGAATTATGAAGTTAACCGAAAAATGGCAAAAGGTCATAGATAATAATAGTTCATATTTACTTAATTAAAACTGATTTTAAATAAAACAATTTTTTTTTGTTCAAAAATGTACCATAAAACCGCGGAAACTTTTTATATGACCTTTTATAAAGACTAATATATTTTCAAGATCATACCCAGCATCCAATTCGGAAGTTACTGAAGAAAAAAATAGAAAGGAAAACAACTTTTGAACTGGCTGTACATTATATATTAACCCTTTCACTGTGGAAGGCGACGGAAAAAAATTTCCCTAACCTGCGAATGTCGATTATAGTCGACGTGTTACAATTTGTCTGTTTCTTGGTTTTGTCGATTGTAGTCGCCAAAGGTTTACTGTGAGATTTCTATTGTTTATCGAAAACAATAGAACACAAACAAAAATGAACGGTACAACTTTGGCGACTACTCTCGACAAAGCCAAGATACGGACAAACAAATTTTAACACGTCGACTATAGTCGACATTCGCATGTTAAGGAAATTTGGTTCTGTCGATAAAAGTCGACTTCCTCTGTGAAAGGGTTAAACAAGGAAAGGCGCGGCTGCATAAACGATTCTCTCTCTCTACAAACATTCAGTTGCTGGTTAATAATGTCATAAACAGCCTAATAGTATTTGAAATAAAAGGATCTGCAAATTACGATACAATTCCTTCACATTCACTGAACTCCTGAATCTAGTAAAATGGATTCGCTATTAACCAATCATATAACGTTTTCTTACAAACCTTGAACGGCAGCTACTGTATGGAAGAATACTCACTTTTACAACAAAGCATTGCAAGTATCAATTGATATTTTTATTTTATTTTTATTTATTTATTTATTTTAATTTTACGATATAGAATACAGCACTGTCAGACTCTAGTAGTATTCAAATCATTTAGTTCCGATATACAGGGTGCGCTCGGTAGTTCAACATTCGATACTTCAACAAGCGCAATAGTTCAATCTTTTTGAGTTTCCCTGGCCCGCAGGGCCCGCTCTACAGTTCGTTTTGCAGCCACTATGTTCGGTAGTTCAACATTTGGCAAAAATGGCCAGCAGATTTATCTTTGGTGACTGGTCACTTTGCGTAAGTTGAAAGAAACTAATGTGGAAGATTTTTAAAGGGGGAAGGGAGGAAAGAACAATTAAAAATAAATTATTTTTTCATTCAAGATAATTAAGGTATGATAAAAGTACGCGTGTACTGTAGCCTGTATACAGTACAGTATTCAAGATGAAGCTACAGCAATTGTTTAAAAGTGTAGTACATACTGTACATGTAGACCCCTATATAATTTTGATTAAAAAATGTGATTTTAAATTTAACTTAAATTTTTACCAGTAAATGCGTTTTTAAGTACAGTACATTCAGTAATGCCGTTTTATTACATATTTACACTCAATCATATTTACACTTTACACGTATTTTACAATATATCCACTAGTTCAACATTTCCGGTAGTTCAACACCTTGCTGTCCCCATAGGTGTTGAAGTACCAAGCGTACCCTGTATATAATCTAATATATAAAATTGAAAGTGATCGATTGTGACTATAATTATTGAACCACCCGACCGATCTCGATCAAATTTTCAACATAAGTGAGGTTCGGGACTAGGATGTTTTTTTATTACCATTTCCGAGATCTTTGAGATGAACAGTGACACTTCCGATCCCGATTAAATCCAAATTCAGCCCTGCAACTTATGGAGGGAGAGATACAGAGAGAGATAAGATATATAAAAATGATAGAGATGATCGATATTAGTGTCGATTGCATAATTTTCAGGGTCGCCAAGATGAACAGTGACACTTCCGATGCCGTTTAAATCCAAATTCAGCTCCCATTATTATTTTATGTACAAAACGAAATGCGAGGAACGAGTATTCTTCTAGTATAAGATAAAATTACAATTTGAACCGATAGTACTTCGGAAACGAAGGTGCTTTATACGCAACTGTATTGTAGAACCATTCTGACTTTCTTTACCATTGTTTTTAAACTAGGACAGTAGCTACTGTTTCAAATTCATATCATTTTCCGTACCCTATAATTATATTTATGCCTTTATAAAATATGTTATTATAATTTAATATTCGGCAGGCTGTTCTGCTATCCGTTTTCTCTTTAATTGAAAATCAATCCGGAAGTAGACGCTGTGAATAAATTGTGTAGGCAGTACAAATGAGGAACTATGCTTGCAAGCATTGATTTTTTTGTATATGAATCATTCGTGCATGTACAGAAAGTAAAGCGAGGTTAATTGAGTTTCCAATTTCATGTATACTCGTTCGTTTCTGATTACGTATTTAGTCATTCACACATGAGTTAGATACTAAATTATAACTTTTTCTTGTTTTTCAATTTGGATAGAAAGTGAATATAAACCTAGTGATGAGGTAATAAAACGGATGAGGTTTTTCATTACTTCTTTTTTTGTGGGAAGCGCCTGCGGAAAGCGACGGGTTGTGTTATTTGTGAAGTCAATTTTCAGCGTAGCAGATTGTGCGTGCGTCTTCCGCTGTGTTCACATCAGTCATTGATCGTCGAGATTGTATTTCCCAAAGTTTGATTTTCTGTTAAAGAGATAGAATCTTTTATGCAGCCGCGCCTTTCCTTGTTTAATACATAATGTACAGTTACGTTTAAAAGTCATTTTCTTTCAATATTTTTTCTTCAGTAACTTCCGAATAGGTTGCTGGGTATGATCTTGAAAGTATATTACAGTCTTTATAAAGGGTCATATAAAAAGTCTCAGCTTTTTCTTTTGGGAGGGGGTACACTTTATAACAAAAGTTTTTTTTTATTCAAAATCAATTTTAATCAAGTACATATTAACCATTATTATCTATGACCTTCTGCCATTTTTCCTGTATCTTCATAATTCCATCGGTGCACAACTTCTGTGGTTTATCGTCGAAGAACTTGCCAAGTGATTTTCAGCGACATTTCGTTCGGCCAATTTTTACCATCAAGACAGTTTTCCAGAGACCGAAACAAATGGTAGTCAGACGGTCCAAGGTC
This sequence comes from Thermobia domestica, assembly GCF_964235325.1. Classification (NCBI taxonomy): domain Eukaryota; kingdom Metazoa; phylum Arthropoda; class Insecta; order Zygentoma; family Lepismatidae; genus Thermobia; species Thermobia domestica. The sequence continues at coordinate 296,470,239 of NC_137457.1, read as the reverse complement.
CGAGCTATACGGTGGATGCATCAGAACTTCCCAATCAAGTTCCGTTAGTTTGTTCCGAGTCATCAAATTTGTGTGTGGCCGTGCATTGTCATGATGGAACACAACTCTGGATTGTCGGCAAACAAGGGTATGTTGAGTGTTTGGTAGGATTGGAAGGAAATTGTCCATTATGAACTACTGCAACCTGACGAAACCATGACTTCGGTCCTGTACTGTGCACAACTCGACCGTTTGAACGAAGCAATACAGAAAAAGCGACCAGAATTGGCCAACAGAAAGGGAGTTGTGTTCCATTACAACAATGCGCGGCCCCATATATCTTTGACTCGGAAGAAATTGACAGAACTTAGTTGGGGAGTTTTGATGCATCCACTGTATAGTCCGGATCTTGCACCGTTTCCCATTTGTTTCGGTCTGTGCAGAACTGTCTTGATGGTAAAAAAAAAATTGGCCGACCGAAGCGCGCTGAAAATCACTTGGCCAAGTTTTTCGACGATAAGCCACAGAAGTTGTACACCTATGAAATTACGAAGTTACCCGAAAAATGGCAAAAGGTTATTGATAATAATGGTCAAAATGTGCTTCATTAAAATTGATTTTTAATAAAGAAATATTTTTTTCAAAAATAGGGGAAAGTCGTCTGGTATCGGACAGCGGGTGGTATCGGACAAAAGCAGTTTTCGTTATTTCCTGCTTAAGGCGGCACCTGTCAAGCATACAGTGAGTTGATCGGAATGAATTAGCCAAACCCATGCCATTGTGGATTTGTCTGATGAACGGTGTATCTCGTGCTTCAAGGTTTTTGTATTTTTGCGAGTGATCAGGTGCATGGAGATAGATTTGTGTGGCTGCAACTTGTCACAAAGTAAATGTATTTATATATTGTTGCTATCACAGCATTTATTAGGGTGTATATATATTATAATTTAGGCGTATAGTTGCATTCACGTTGTTACAAGGTGGTAGATAGCCATTCATAAGTTACAAGTCTTTCGGCTGGTATCGGACAAAAGGGAATCGGGTGGTATCGGACAAAACACTGGTAAGTAAACTTGACGTTTTTTAATGGTTTCTGGCTTTTTCAAGAAACCATGGGGAAAATACGTGGCAATTTGGATGAAGAAAATATGAGATTGGCCATGGACAAAGTTATTTCCAAAGAAGCACGTGCGACCAATGCTAGATATGGTGTTCCTTAGAGCACATTACGAGATTGTGTCGAAAAGCTGTCGGAAGGGAAGGAGACAACAGCTAAGCCTCGCTGCTCGGATAACAAAGGCACATTTAGTAGAATATGACCAAGAAGAAGTATTATACAATCATGTAAAGGCTTTGTATAGTTAAATAGTCTAATGCCACTAAGAATACCAGAAGTTTTAAAACTAGTTTACAAACTTGCTGAAAAACTAAACATTATAATCTGCGGGGAGTTTTTTATGATTAGATACAGCGCAATATATGTAAAGATTTGGTCCATGAACAATGTGCAAATTATGAAGGTAGACTGTTTTATTATTGTGATTTGAGTCAGAATAAAAAATAGAAACTCTTGATGAGACTAAGAATTTTAAGATCTATTTTACTTTTATTTTACGCTGTATTTCACAGCGTAATAAAACTGTATTTTCTGTGTAAGAACTCCTGTAAGTAAACAGCTAATATTTGCAATTTGTTCCGTTATTAAATTACCTCAAGAGACTAATTCTCTACAGTTTTATGTTTGTCCGATACCACCCTCCACTTTTTAAGAACGCTAATTTGTGTTACCTTCGATTTTTTACAAAAATATATATTATTAGTTTTTACCTGTCAAATCACCTTTAACATGTTGTGTGTAAGATACCAAGGTATCATTTTGTGCATTAAGTAATTTGATATAGCTATTTTTCAGCCTGACAAACTAAAAAAAGCTAAGGTGTCCGATACCAGACGACCTTCCCCTATACCAAAAAAACTGCGGAGACTTTTTATATTGACTACATAAGTTAAGAAAACTGCTGACCTCGATCTTCCCTCTTGGAACTTATTGTTGAAGGAAAATCATTCTGGACAGGGCTGCAACTGTCAGTTACTGGAAGAGAAAAACTTATTTTAGCTTCTACGAATATACAGGTAGGCAGGGCCGGATTTAGGGGGGGCCTGCGAAGGTGCACGTGCACCCCCTCTTCATTGTAAATATACATTACCAAAGTGAAAAGCTATCAGTGAGTTTTGCAAACTTAATACTTTGTCAATTTTCTGAAGGTTGAAGGAAAAGAATTGATTGAGAGCAGACGCTTAGCATTCCCAAAGGAATTCCTCATTCACATCACAGATGTCTAAAGGCATTTTAAAAAACTCAAATTTAATTCAAATGTACTGGTAGTTATTGGTGCACCCCCCCTCAGAGAATCCGGGATCCGGCCCTGCAGGTAGAGGGGGGGAAGCAACCGAAACTAATACCTTTAGTTTATTTATGGTTATCACACAATGACATATTCTACATGCTGTTCATCATGGATAATTACATATTCTATGCGTCCCATAATTGCTAATAATGTATGGGAACATTGTTCTGGAGTTATATTCCCAATTACTGATTGTATGTTCTCACAGAGATCTTCCACAATTCGATAGGTGGATGTGAAGTTTTCTCTTAACTTCTTCCATAGGGATTCTAGGAGAAAAAGGAAAATTGGACCTTCTGGAAACAAGTCATTCGGGAAACATTACGGTACATTATTCGCTTGGCCTATGTATTCACTGGCTCCCTTAAAACATTTGGGCTCCCTTGATTGGCATTAGAGCTCATTTGCTGTCTTTTATAGGAAGACTATCCAAGAAGTTTGCTTTCACATATTTTGATTGAAAATTTCCTTCTTTTGCTTCATTATATATGCAAATCAATGTTTAGATACAAATATTAGGATTCTGCAGCTAATATTTATAATAATTTAACGACGAGAAAGACTGGATAAGGTTTGATAACATGTTTCGTACATGGGTTGAAATCAACGATAGGCCTGCTTTTCAGAGTTTCAAGATTCAGTGTTCAGGAGTACGAATTCCCTCTAAATTCCGAATTACTGATGTGAGGATACCAAGACATGCTACACCATTGGCAAACATACAATATTGTCATCTCATCAAGGTGCTCATTAGAGAGGATTAGCCAATTAATTTCCAGAGGGTACAGGAATTCAGTAACCGACCGTTGGCGAGTGTCTACTTCCTTCTCCATTGTGGGTGTATCAGTAAATACCGAAAGAAAATTTGTTGTACGAACTTCAACAAAAAGGACATACCTACATACTTAAAAAAATATATGGTTGTAGTGCGAGTGCTGCTTTCCACGTTGCAGTCAGTTACAGCGGTGAGCCCCGCAATCTCTCCACCAGTCGTGTTATTATTGCCAATACATCGCAGCATCAGCGTCAGTGCGTCCCCCCGGGGCACAAACGTGACTGTATACACCTTTTTATATGTGGGACAGTGTGTCCAGTGATTCAGCTTTTGTGGAACCATCTGTTCTTGTCTCGGAAAATGCGGAACTGTAAGTACCTGCTCCTGTCGACTCTTATTCTCAACAATTCACTACTACTACTTCCTTTTTTGGACTGTTGAACTCGCGCGACACCAGTGTGCAGTGTGTTCCACTGTCGGAGTATCTTCAGCACTCTCCACTCCAGTGGTCAAGAAAACTTACAGTGCACTCCATGTTCAATAGCTACCCCCTCCAGTGCTAGTGCAGTATCTAGTGGTCCTAGTGGTTCCAGTACACGAAAGCAGACGCCATTTCTCAATTACTTCGCAATGGAAAATGGTGGGAGATCAAGAAGGGGATGCATTGGTTGCTATTTTGCAACAAATTGCCGAAAGCATCAAAGAAATGCGGGAATAGACCAAAGAAGATCGACAAAAAGCCTGCCCATTGTGCAAAACGTATTGAGTGCCCTTTGTATATATGAAGGCCATTCGTAAAGTAGCCTCCGATTGGTTAAAAAAAGAAACACCAAATTAAATAAGAATTTACTAGATACATCTGAAAACTACGTCTTTGCTGTATTTTTCAACATAGGTTCTATAAACATTCAAGCGCTTATGATCTCTGCACTAGCTTAGAAATTCCATCGGCATAGAAATCTCCTGCCTGTGCCTTTAGCCAGCCTGTAACTACATCTTTCAGCTCCTCATCATCACCAAAGCGCTGAGATCCTGGAAATTTATGGAAGTCCAACGGAAAGCTCGGAGGTTTGAAACGTCGATTTTTCGCTAACTTTTTCATCAATTTTCTGAACGAGTTTATCAGTGACTACTGATGGCTTGTCACTTTTCTCTTCGTCATGAATGTTTGTTCGTCCACTTTTAAATAAACGAACCCACTCACGAACAACTCCTTCACTCATCACACTGGTCCATACACGGCACAAAGTTCCCGATGAATAGTTGCTGCCGAATATGATTTTGCCGTTAGAAAACGTATAACAGCTCGCACTCGGCGGGGTTTTTTATTGTAGCACACATTTTGAGAGGCTACGAAATTGAAACGAGTAATCAGATAACCTTCACTCTACTACGGCTGAATGCAGATTGATCTTCCGCGCACGCTTGCGTCAAAATGGCGGTGCTGCCCCCTCTACTTCACGCACGGTGACCAATCGGAGGTTACTTTCCGAACGCGCCTCGTATATAAGAATCAGTATTGAAACCGAAAATTGTACTAGGGTTTAGTACTTCTGATTTCAGCAGTAGAATAAGAACTCAGATTAAGTCTATTTTCAAGAATCTTGAAACCTACCAAAAACAGTTTGTCGCTTCCTATTACAGTTTTCGCCCTGTCGGAACCAGTATTCGAACCGGAAATAGTATATTTCTACAATTTCTGGGTGGAATAGATCCGGGCTTGAGACATGACAACCAATCTATTACAGTTGTTGCAGTGAAGTGTTTGTTCACCTACTGTATAACCTGGATCTTACTTCGACCGATTTTCATGTCTTCTTACACCTGAAGACAATCCTGTTAGGTAAGCATTTTGATAGTGATGAACGATTGCACACGGCTCAAGCATTTTGATAGTGATGAACGATTGCACACGGCTCACATACACTGGTCCAGTGTTTCTTCCAGAACTGTTTTTTTTGGGGGGGGCAGTGCCCCCCGGAGTAGACCAAAATAATACGTTTACAATAAACAGAATAGTATCAGCAATGCCCCCCAGAATACTAAATGTGCCCCCCCGTGAACATTTCTGAAAGAACTACTGCATTGGTCTCTCTCAGAAGTTTGACTGTTAACAACATCGAAATACAAAAGTTGATCTCACGATATGAAAATGTCTGAAATCCTATGGTGTATCTGTTAAAAGTAGTGTCACCTGTGTCTGTGGCAATATGTTTCAAGGTCATTATCGTCTTTGTGTTTACCGCCTTAGGGAAACTTACTTTCTGAATACTCCTCATACTACAAGTACGGATAAAGCAGATGAACAATGGCGTTTGGAATACGATATACAGGGTTCAAATAGTGCATAGAATTAACGCATAAACCATTAGTGTTAAGCGAAGCAATTAACTGTGCTACTAATTGGAACTATGAACTGAAATGCGTGTATTGTGGAGAACTTAATTGTTTCAATATTTTTAGAAGCACGATTATAAAACATAATTCACAGAATAATGCGTTTTGAGAAGTATAATTAGTTTTAATGCTGTTATCATCTGCCCGACAATTCTGTTAAATACTTGAAGCCTGGATTGGATATTACTGCCCAAATGGAGGTGTGTAGCATTTAAGTAATAAAAATGCACACAGTGAGTCACGGTGGCAGGAAAGAAACTAAAACAAATTTCAGGTTTCATGAATTATTCTGAAACAGCGTTGTACAGCAAATAGGAACAGAAGCATTTGAATATTTGACTCTGTTTAAAGTGGGGTTTTCTTGTTCCAGTTGCGTTTCGTGACATCCATGATTCGACCCTTGTGATTCATGGATGTTGTCAGAGTTGTCTATATGACATGAAAATTCAAACCGCATTCGAAATCTTATCAAAACATCTCTCTCTCTTTCTTTCTCTAGTCTCTTTCATCTGTTTTGTATATTTAATAGACTGAAGTTGGCGAATTTGTCATTGATTGTGAAAGCGTTGGAAGATCAATACCCAGCCGTGGGGCGGGCGAAGCGAATAGAAACCTACTCTTCCTCTCCCTGTGTTAAGTGTGCGAACGAATCTAGAGATGTATGTGTGTGTAACTTGAAGCTGGATGTTGAAACAAGTACATTAGGCGTTGTTTCTGAGCTGCAATAATGCAATTTCGCATATAGACCATTACTGTACTGTAGTATCATTTTTTCAGGTTAGATTAATTTATAAAAGTATAATAAGTTGATTATAAAGACTGGGAATGGCTAGAACAGTTTTTTTTTTTTTTGTACAAAAACCGAAAACTGGTTTGTAGAAAATTCGAAAAAAAGACATTAGTTTTCTCCAAAAGAGATTTTTGATAGAAAACCGAACTAGTTTCCAAATTTGTTTGAAAAAATCTTAAAACCGAAAAAACTGTTTTTATGCTTACCACTAATAGAGATATGTTATATTTTTTTTACTACTATAACTAAAACCAGTGCCATATATATATATATATATATATATATATATATATATATATATATATATATATATATATATATATATATATATATATGCTGAACAGGCTATAGCTTAGGGCCTCACTATCGGGCCCCAAAAAATTTAGAAGAACGAACGACCACATTTCCAAAATTAAGATAATAAATAAAAATGTACATATATCAACAGTATGCTTCTGTGATGTACGTAATAGGGCTCCTTCTGTTAGCCTGCTCCCTAAAATGTCAGTTGACAAAGGATAGTCGGCCATGTACCTGTGTAAAAGTTCAGAGGGCACCTACGGGAGGCCCACCGAGTCCAGACTCCCAAAACTTTCTAACATATGAGGTGTGGCTATTAAATAACAAGACTGGTGTCATAAATGTGATGTTTTGCAAAGAAAGTTACAATTGACTGTTATCCCCTTCAATTACTACCCTCCCCTATCTATACACCGCTTCATACGTTCCTTCCATTGTTCAAAGCAATGCTGTATGTCATCAGATGTCACCCTGTTCAACAGCTCTGCCGTTTTTCGTCTCACCTCTTCCACAGACTGAAAATGTGTTCCCTTCAATGCAATTTTCACTTTTAGGAATAGATAAGTCACAGGGAGCCAGGTCTGGGGAATACGGAGGATGGTCGAGCACAGGAATGCGCTTGGCTGCTAAAAACTGCTTCACAGAAAGGGCATTATGGGCGGGCGCATCGTCTTGGTGGAGGATCCATGCATCGTTCTTCCACAAATCCGGTCTCATCTTTATTCCTTCCCTCAGCTTGATTAGGACTTCTTTGTAGTAGGTCTGATTCACCGTTTGACCTTGAGGAACCTATTCAGTCATGATAATACCCCTGATATCGAGAAAAAACGATGAGCATTGCCTTCACTTTCGACTTGCTCATTCGTGCTTTTTTCATTCTTGGCGATGTGGGAGTCTTCCAGTGCATGGATTGACGCTTAGTCTCGGGGTCATACTGAAAAATATGCTGACACGAATTAGCAAGTCTGGTTCTGCTTTGAGTCGTTCCATGATATTACAGCAAATGATCTTTCGAATGTCTTTTTGTTCCTGAGAGAGGTTTTTCGGGACATTTTTTGCACAAATTTTTGTCATGTTTAAATTGTCATGCAAAATTTGTCTTACTGTCTCTTTGTTAATGTTCGTTATGTCTGCGATCATCCGAATGCTCAGACGTCTGTATTTCCGCACAAGTTCATTAATTTTTTGAACATTTTCGTCCGTTCTTAAACTCAAAAGAGCGGCCGGGTCATTCATCATCTTCAACCTCCTACCTACCTTCTGAAAATCGTTTGTGCCATTCGAAAACACTCGCACGTGACATAGCATTATCACCATACACCTCTTAACATTGCACAACATTCCGTCGTTTTTTTTTCTTTTAATTTCACCAGAAATTTGATCTTAATGCGTTGCTCAACTTTACTGTTCGTCATGATTCCAGCACTACTAGAGAACACTGTCCTTCATGCAAGCTTGCAAAGAAAAGAAAAGTTGTCAGAATCATAAAACAGTGGCTGCTTCTGAAGGTTAAAGATCAACAACACACCATTAGCTACCTTCCCCCTACGATTCTACACGACAGGAGGTGGGCAGTCTCGTTATTTAATTGCCACACCTCGTACATTTGTACATTTTCTCGATAAAACTATACTTGTGTATCAGGGAAATGGTTGATGTAGCATGAAAATTTGATTTTACACTTCCTCTATACTTTCTCTTATAAGAAATATTCTAGTACTATTATTTTTTTATTCTGAAAATATAGGTGGAAGTATTTTACAATTACTTATCGTCTTTTCGGGAGCAGATAATACTCATTCAATACTACATAGACGTGGTGGCTTGTACTATTGGAATCCTCACAACAAAATATTCTAGGTACACGCCTGAAAAGACCCGATTATCTTCAATAGCTTAGAGCTTCATCAAACCTAAATCCGGCTCGGACTAAAATTTATAATTTTCAATTAATACCACGTATCTGAATGTTACGCTAGATTTGTTCAGGAAGATAATTTATAAAAACATTACATCTATTATTATTTGGTTTTAGTCTTTATTCAGTTTTCTTCGCACTTGTAGAATGCAGTAGTTCCTAACTTTTGTGTTACGAGAGATCTCGAATTAACACTGAACTACTCTAACATCTGCTGCAGTAATAATCAACTGACGTTGCCTACGCATATACGCAATATAAATGCATTTCTAGTAAATTAATTTTACAATAAAACTATAAACTACAACGAAAATTATTTGAGAATATTGTATTCTCATAGAGTTTACGTGTCTGCTAAAAACTTCGGAGCTCCAGTTAATATGGACATGCGTGAAATTTAAAGTTGTAAGTTTTCACTCTAAACAAACAGAAAAATAACCTACTGAAAGCATTGTAATAAACTGAAAAATAGAATAAAAGTAGAGAACGTGAGTAAGCATTTTTTTGCAAACTATTACTAAATAATGATTTAGGGTTCTTTCAATCAGTCTGTTTTTCGTATATTTTTTATTATATATATACTTGCACGTATCTTTGAATAGTGTGCTTGCTTGAAGTAAACGTTCTCTCTCCTTTGTTAAAATTACTGATTCGCACCCTCAGGGTGGAAAAAAAGTGACTAAGTAGGTCTATTAAAGAGGAGCAATTAAATTGGTTGTTGTACGAAAGTACTCGGAACAGCTTGTTAACATATTTGTTTGTTTTGTACCAGTGTTCGAAGCGGGGGGGGGGGGGAAGCAGAGGCGGGATGTTTTATTACGATTTTGACTCGACATGTCGGCTATCTAAATGTTGAAACACAGTGAGGATATTCCTATTTACATAATGACTGAAAATCATTGGAGAGCTTCTCTGTAGTTACGAGTGGTGGACATAGTGAAACTTTGATCCCCCGCCAACAACTTCCTGAAAAAATAAAAATATCCTCTTGTGTTGTATTATACAGAATCATATACAAAAATGCTCAAAACCGAATTTTTATATTAACAATTTCCTGCGGGGAAATTCTTGAACCCCTCACTCGACTGAGGGGTAATCCAAAACCCCGGAAGATCCAACCCCCACAGCACACAACCCTAAATCCGTCCCAGGGATGAATTCAGGAGGTAGCCCGCGGGGGAATCTCTCCCCCGAAGAAAATTAATTCCCCGGAGAAACTCTCAAAACTTCAATCACAAAATGCAGAAATTACTTCACCCAAACTCCCCTCCCCGAAGAGTTCATATTCCCTCCAGGGTGAAAATGTCTGAATTCAACACTGATCCGTCCATGCTTAAAATACGTCATTTATCTGCATTAAGGCAAGACGATACGCATACATAAGAAAGAAAATATGGTACATGAAATATAAACTAGGTTAATTTCTTTGAAAACAAAAAGGAGGAAAAAGATAAAAATGTCGGCGTTGTCAACTTAGAAATTATTTCTACATAAAAAAATAAAATATTTTTACGTGCTAAGCTATTCATCAATTACTCTGTATAAAAATGGATTTGACGGTATGCCTTCCTCACTGAAAAACCAGAGGCGATATGGCATACCACTGCATACCATCTCACTTCGACCACTGTTTTGAACCATAGACGTAAAAGCATGAAAATGAAACTGGGTAAATTGGGGCTTTCGGGTCCGCAGAAGATTAATATGTTATTCAGGAATTCAATATAGCTGTCCAGAAGGAAAGATGAGATATTCTTTATACCGTTGGACGGGAAGACACGAAATTTGTGTATAGAAGTCTGTTTATACAAAGAATGCGAATTGAATATGAAGTAGACGGAAAGGAGACGTAAAGTAGGATCCGAGTAAGAAAATAAATTCATTGTGTACGTCCCACACAATGCCGGCTAGGCTAAAGGATACGGTGATGAAAAATGAAGGCAATGCTGGAAAGAAAAGGTGGGAGGAAACGGGAGAATCCTGAGAAAATCCACACACACGGTGTTTGTCCATCACGAAGTCCACTTGGCGCGAACTGGAATCGAACCAGGGGCCCCGGGCACTAGAGATGAATGCTCTACTACAGAGCCACCGCGACCTCCAGGGCCCGAATAAGGTACCGCATTATGAGAATCGTACCTTTTTCTTACTTTGTACCACCCGGTTTTTGATATCCTTTTCTTTTTACTCGTTTAATTATCGCTGAAGTGCTAACAATTGTCCATTTTTTTTTCTTTAACTGGAGCAAAAATACTTTGTTTTTCTTCAGTTCCAAGAAAAGATGAGCAATCAGGATTCCTGCTGGTCAGGGAAAATGGTGCAAGTCAGGGAAACTCAGGGAAAGAGACTGGGAATCAGGGAAATTTTATAAAATATACTTTTTTTTCTAACACCAGTTTCAGCTTAGCCAACCATTAATGATGATAGTATAGAACGTTGCTCAGTTTTTTTGAGTGGTAAGTGGAATGTACATATGAGCAATTGATTATTATTTGTCTCTATGGAATAAATGTTCTCATATATAAATATTCACCGTTATTTACTTCTTATGTATATGTCAACGTCACCCGACACCTGTCATGAAAGTCAGGAAACTTCTTGCCAAAGATCAGGGAGAAGTCAGGGAAATAGATTTCTCCAGATCAGTAGAAACCCTGTCAATGCAACGCTTTTTCCTTGTAATCCTTTTGCGTTTGTTCCTCCTCTCTCCCCTCCAGCAGTTGCCAAATGTAACAATGAAGTCAGTTCATCATTCAATATGTGACTCTTATATACGACTTATTGGTTGATATTCACAGTATATGATATACATAGTAGGGATTTTTTCAGTAGAAATAGAACATTTCGTCACTTGTGTATTAACAAAATATTCTTTGTTTTAGAATATTAGATAGGGTTCTCTCCGACCTGGGAAATCTGGAAAAGTCAGGAAATTTCGTGGAAAACTTAAAAATCTTCGAAAAATCAGTGAAATTTAAGTGCAGATATTTATTACTCAGAATCCAATTCTCATTATGTCTTGCCCGGTTATTTTGAAGATTTATTTTACAAAATAAGTTAGTTCGTTTTGCTGATCTCCCTACACACACACTAAATACGTACATGTACGTGAATAATAGGTGAGGAATTCTCTGATCAGGAAAAATATAGCTAGTTTTTTACATTATACATAGACCAGGAAATTTATAAATCGTGACCTGGAAACTTCAAGGAATTCATACTCGTCAAATTAAACGCGGTTAAAATTAGTGATGAGCGCAAGAGTCTTGGTCTTGCAGTTTTTGCAAGAGTCTTGCATGCAAGACCAAGACCAGGAATCCCGATGCAAGACCAAGACCAAGGGGTGCAAGACCAAGACCAAGACCAAGACCAAGACTCTTGCGCAAGAGTCTTGCACAAGTACCAACACTACTTGAATTTTTTATAGAATGTTAAAAGGAAGAGGAAAAATCATTACATCTTTCACGTGAACTTCTTGGCTCCAGTAAAAATACCGCCGGAGTGAATGTGTTCCCAGTAGTGTATGCAATCCATGTGAGTCGATCTGCTACTGTAACATCTAGCTACAGTATGTCGTTTTTTGAATCGGTTGTTCACGAGACGTCCGACAGCATAATTCTATGAATTGTTACAAGCTATAATAACTTGAGTGTCTGATTTATTTTGGTCATCATTTGATCATTCACGACGGCCCATGATTGGATTTTGGGAAATCATATGAAGAATAGTTGTGTCCATAAGAAATGGATAAGCAAAAATAAACTAGAGCATGTTATAGACACGGTAGCTCAGTGGCAGAGCGTTCACCTCTGGCACATGGGGCCCTGGTTCGATCGCAGCTTGCGCTATGTGAGCTTTTTTGGTGAAGAAACACCCTGTGCGTGGGTTTCCCCGTTTCCTCGTACTTTCTTCATTCCACCATTTCTCATCATCACTGTTTCCCTTAGCTTCAGTGTTATAATCGTGGGACGTTAAAGTAGATATTTAATTTCATTTCAAAACCATATGAATGGTGTTCTTCTTCCAAAACTAACGGGAAATGTAGCATTGAACATCGGCAATTCCGTACACCATAGGTGCCGACTACATGGGTATGGCCTTGGCTCTGAGGTTCAAGCGTGTACTTATAAAATTAATATTGAAATAACATTTTCATGACATCGACAAAAACTTAGCGCATGTGACCGCAAGTTTGATTTCATAGGTGGATGCTTATACGTTGAATAATTGTTTATCAATATAACTTATAACCCCCTTAGGTATACGGCATATTTAGGATTCAACGATATAACATTATACAACAATAAATAATCTATATTCACAACTGAGAGTGATTTCGTACTTATTTCAAATAACTTGAAGTTTGATGCCGTTGTTATGTATTTCTAATGTAGGTCAAAAGTATTTATATAAATTGAGTATATATATATATATAAAAAAAGACAGACAGTTGAGTCGTTTTCAGTTTTCACTCAAATTATTCTAAAATATTGGGGCCGCGGTGGCTCAGTGGTAGAGCGTTCAGCTCTGGTGTTTGGTGTCCCGCGTTCGATCCCAGCCCCCGCCAAGTGAACTTTGTGGTGGACTACACCATGTGCGTGGGTTTCCTCGTGGTTCTCCCGTTTCCTCCCACTTTCTTCTTTCCACCATTTTCATTCATTTTTCATCATCACTGTCTCCTTTAGCCTAGCCGGCATAATCGTAGGACGTAAAACTCACAAATTTAATTTCATTTCATATTCTAAAATATTAAGAGGTTTAATTATTATTATTTTAATTTGTTCTCTCTTTTTTGGTCAATATTGCAAAACATATCATCATCGTCATAATAATAGCTTTTCTGCTATTATTGGCAGGTCACTTGCTGCAGCTGAGAAGCTTCGATTACTGTGGTCCTCCGCTAGTCTCTTCGTCTTAACGTAGCAATTTTCTGTCTTAATATCTTTCTTCAACTACGATCTCCTTCGCCCCCTCCCTCTAGCACGTCCCTCATAATACAGTTCCTCCTCAACCAATGTCCTCCTCTTCATTACATCTAAAATTCTTCTTTTCTCCCCTACTGCTACTATTTCTAAAACCTTCGCATTTGTTTTCCGTTCAACCCAGCTGATTCTCTCCTTTTTTCTCCATGCCCACATTTCGAAAGTCTAACTGTTTCATCGTTTTTGCGTATGTTCTTATTTCTGCCCCATACAGTACATATTAGAATCAGTAAAACAAAATTTCAATATTTAATTGGGAGATTGTTCAATACAAAGATGAGCTAATCGTGGTAGGGAAGAAAAAAATCTGACGCCTTTAGTGTAAAAATAATTTTGCAATTTATGGTATTTCAGTAATCTGTGCCGTCTTGGTTTTCTTTCATGCGTCTCACTGTCAGGGATAGCCTCCCCAGTTTGGGAACCAGTGGAATATTGGATCTGTTAAAACATATAAAAATATTACGAAATGTTGTGATTTATCTTATAAGTAGTGAAGCGTGATCACCCATTGAAAAAAAAAGTAAAGGTCATCGCCTATGTTGTACAGTATCATCACACTTACACGAAGGTAAAATAGGTCCTATATTACATTTAGAAACATACATTGTATTTCCCTCACTATTGACGCAATGTAGGATTTATTATCCCTTATATCCAGAGTAAAATTTACTTATGAAAATCATAGATTTCTTAAAAGCAAAACTTGCAAGACTCTTGCAAGCAAGACCAAGACTGAGTGTGCAAGACCAAGACCAAGACCAAGACTAGGTGTGCAAGACCAAGACCAAGACCAAGACCGAGAGTTCCACTGCAAGACCAAGACCAAGACCGCATGTGCAAGACCAAGACCAAGACCACCCGGGTCTTGGTCTTGGTCTTGCATTTGCTCATCAGTAGTTAAAATTATATAACCATCCCTAAAGACAATCAGTCATAAATGCAAGTTGAAAGAATATTACGGAATTAAGTTAAATGGACAGACGAGAGAAGTAATGGAAATGTTAAGATATTGTTTTTTATACTTGGAAAACATAATAGATAAATTATTAGGATAATATAATATCTAAGATTTCCTAGAGGAAGTTAGAGGTACCGAAGAATTAGAAACTATGACGTAAAAATGATATGTTCACAATTCCTACTTTAAAAAAAATGAAAATATGGTAACTGTAGATCCAAAAGCACTTCCATTTCTTATCTGAGACAAATACCTCTACCGGGAACTAAATCCGGGATATCGCTTAGAAAGAAATTCATTCTAGGGCTGATCAGATCCCTAAATGAGGTCATCACCTTACATTCAGCCCTATGCTACAACAAATACATTTTTTGTCCTATTAATTTTCAATATAAAAATTGATTGTATTCTTAATTCAAGAGATCAATCAGTAAAAAACTTATTTTTTTAAGTAACTTTTTTTTTATTGGAAGCTGGAAGCATGAGGTCAGGCTTTAATAATCGATTACGTGACGTGTCACTTATAGTGGAAGTAATAGAAAAGGACGCCATTACAATTTCTTGTCGTCTAGGAACATGATTGTAGAATTCACTTAACTGCCACGATAGATAGATATATTTTTTACTTCTTTTATCCTGAAAGAACTTGCAATATTCTGCACGCTTTCATTCACTTAACCTTCTGACCTCCATAGGACGGGGACCCATCGATCGGATCACGCGAGAGACAAAGTTTTTCAGAGAAACAAGAGCTAAAAATACAATACACCAGTGAACGATACAGCTAGGTTTTCTTCCATATTACATTTTAGCGAGGTTCCCCAGCCGTTTCGTGCTGAAGTGCATTCCATATGAAGTTGCTAGCAAGTTCGAATATCTCCAACTCAATTTACTAAATGAATCGTTATCAAATTTGGTTTACTGATTTCGCCTCTAAGATAAAACCAGATTCAACGAAGTATTTATTACTTTTCTTATATATCAAGTACTAGCAGAATACCCGTTCTTCGCACGGGGAGAGTACTTTCATTTTGGACATAAACGGCTGAATTTGCATTTAAATTGAATCGGAAGTGTCACTGTTCGTCTCAGCGACCCCGAAAACTATGGATTCGACACTAATATCGATCATTTTTATATATCTACCTCCTCCCCCAAGTTACAGGGCTGAATTTGGATTTAAACGGCATCGGAAGTGTCACTGTTCATCTTAGTGTCCCCGATACGGATTCGATATTAATATCGGTCAATTTAGATAATTTTAAGTATATCCTCCTCCCCGAAGTTGCACCGTCAAAGTGAAATGGCAAACTCCCAGGCTTGAACCTCATCTATGTTGAAAATTTGATCGAGATCGGTCGTGTGGTTCAAGAGGCATGAAGTATATATATATATAAAATATCGTTTTGATAGTATGGGACAAAAATGTCGGAGATGGTGAAACAAATTTCGATAACGGCAACAGATTGGTTTTGCAAGATGTTCTTAAATAATCTGTGGACATTGTTCGACATTTCATTCTCTCCACTGTAAAGCTCACTTAAAATTTGCACACTCTTCATAGAATAGCAGATCTCAACGGTCAACAAAATATGAAGTATGTTTTGTAGAATATTTAAGTTGCTAATGAAGGAACGGTAACTTTATGCCTAGACAAACAGTTATGTATGAGTTGCAAATTAGTGTGAAAGTGGAAACAGTGTTTGTAATTATCTCTACAGCGTTTGCTAATTGGTCAAACACAGCACATATTCAAAACATATTTTTCTCTGAAGACATTGCTATGTGTTTTTTGTTAAACATGTGAAGAGTTTTTAGTTTTCTACCTCATAAAGGTATATCAGTGGAGTTAATGTTTAAACAATGCGAGCAATTATATCTTATTTTAAGAACAAAATCATGCTGTGTACATAATTAGCGGCATGTAAATCCCTAGTTAAGTTACATCAATAAGGTATTGCTTCTTGAACATTTATTTTTAGGAAATTTCAGACACAGGAGTGATGCGTTTTTGTACTGGTGACCTGAACAGTGGGAAATTTATAAAATTGATGAAAAATTTCTAAAAGATGTTAACCAAGGTCTACGTTTAAAAGATACAATCACAAGCGAAAATGCATATCTCGCCTACATTTCTCGTATTATTAACTTCGGAAGAAGTGCATCAATTTGATTAAAGAATTCAGTAATCCGTTCTGTTTAAAGTAATCTTTTATCGGGTTTCTTCCTTTCTGTTTATAATAACTAGAGACCAGATGTTAGGCATTAAAAACCTGGAAAATAGGCAGGCAAAAAGACCCTTAAAATTAAAAAAAAAATGCACTAAAATGTAACTTGAAATAATGAAAATAAGTAATACAACTAAAAAATAAATTCAAGTCATAGATAATCTTCAAAGAGTATAGAAATATACCTGTTTGTTGATATACTTTTTTACTGTATATATAAGAATGAATCTTGACATGCTTACCATGTATATTTGGTAAATATATTCTCTACAGCACTTTATCACTACATACAACAGTCCAAAGTTTTACGACGTCTTATCACTACGAACAACACTTATATTTCTCGGAAGAGGCAGAATTCTGTCCTGAAATACTAAATTATATATTTTTCCAATAAAGTCTTATTTCGAAGAAAATGCATAGAATAGGCAATATTAGGCACTAAAGCAGTTATTTAGGCAGGAACGAGTGAAGTAGGAAAAATAGGCAAGATAAAATTGGCGTAAGTTGAAACTATATCCCCCTATATAAACTTTAAAACGTTGTTTTTAATCATAACTTTAATATTAAAAAACAGGAATTTTGTCTAACATCCGGTCTCTAATAATAACCAATACTTCTGTTTTATGATTATTTTGGAAGTTTTTTGATTCATTGTTAGTTGACACCGGTTAAATATTTAAACAAAAAATGATCGTCATATTAAGTGTTATGCCATTAAAAGGTTAACGTTTGGATTGAGCCGTCACCGATTGAGATATTATCAATTCGAAAACGTCTACATTACAGCATTATTCAGTACGTTTTACATAATGAAGAGTAAATTACTTGGCATAAATTGTATTCAAAGGGAGTTTATGTAAATATATGGCAAAAACAGTTAAACATAGCGAAAAACTGTTTCCTTGATATGAATTTAACGTCTCAAAGATAGCTCGTCTCGGCTCTATCTAGCTATGGAGACCAGAAGTGGAAAACGTATTTCTAGTTTAATTATTGCCAAAGAGAAACTTACTTTTATGATTTCAGCGTTCCAGGAAAAAATGGATTTTCAGCCCTTATTCCTATACTAACCCGTAAGTGATAGAAATTACAACTTTCAATTTCGATAGGCTATTGATCTTCAACGTGTAGAAATGGCGATATAAGTATAGCAAAAAGATTCCCCCCTTTCTTGTGTGGACTTAGCAATACACGAATAGATTTGTCCCAGTTCTAATTTCTCCGTTGAAGTCGGAAGTAATGTAGAAATCTGTCGCTTCGAGTTTCAATATTTTTCATAGAAGAAAAAATGGTATTATACATAGTGAGAAATAGTTTTTGATAGGATCCGTGCTCCAAGAGTACCGGTAAGTTCCATTCTTTGATTCCCCGCTCCTTCGTCATTATCTACCTATTTACTTGAACTGATAGATATGATCACATATGGTTAGATTGTGCCCTTGTACTTTGATAGTCTACCGTAATTTCACAAGGTAATTTCATTTTTTTTAAATGTAATATTATTTAAGCTGTTCTTTATATTTCGCATTACATATCACAAGGACAAGCATTTCATTGCTTTGACATTTGCATGAAACAGACACGTTGTATGTTGCAAGAGGAAATCTCGAAGTACTTGTCGAAGAAGGCTCAACGAAGACGAAAATTAGCAGTTTCCTCATAAGTAATATAAAGAATTTTAAATGCATTTTAGGTCCAGTTCTTGACTATATTTGCAATCGAATCCTCGTTGAATAGGAAATGCTTTTATTACGTACGCTATGTAACTGGTTACTCCTCAATTACTGTACGTTTCTGTTAAAATCTCATGAAAAGCTTGAGAGACCAAACGAAAGGAATAGCTAACAGTATATGTCTCGTTTCTTAACCATGGGATTTCTCTCAGTTGGTTCCAAATTGGTCTTTGCTTAAGGGTTGTTTCTGCACGATTGGATCAGATAATAGAAACTTAAAGGGGAAAATCCCTTTCGAAATTGAAGTCCCTGTTAACCTTATCACTGTGTAAGAATTGGCTGGCAGGAGGTAAAAGTGTCTGGTTTGATATTATTGATCGAGCGGATGGCTAATGGTTGCACTCTTGCACATAACTATCTTCAGGTACTGTGTTTGATCTCGAGGAAGACATGGGGATACGGTGGCTCAGCGGTAGAGCGTTTACCTCTGGTGCATGAGGTCCCTGATTCGATCCCCGATCAAGTAAGTTTGTGGTAAACATAATCATGTCCCTGGGTTTTCTCGGGGTATTTCCGTTTCCTTCCACTTTCTCATTCCACCAATCATTATATCATTCACTTGCCTTGATCGTCGTCTCCCTTAGCCTAAAGAGCATAACGTGGGACGTTACACTGAAATAATTCATTTTTCAGGTAAGGCATTAGATGCAAAGTTCTCTTAAAATTGAGTAATTTTGTACATTGAAAGAAAAAAATGTACAATTAACGTCAAAACTATATTTTGGAGAACATCGTGTTCTAAAATATAACCATAATTTGCGTACAAATAAAACCAATTTATCTCCTTGAAGATCAAGATCTATGAGTGATATTCATGGGAACAGCATATCAATCTTCTTGTGCCCTCTGGTGACATGGCAATTAGCCAATTCTTTGTAACGGTGGAAATATTTTACCCACTTAGAGTCCACGTGTGTCCCAAATATCCTTCCCACAATTTAAATGCTTATAAGAGTTGGGTTACTTTGTACAGTCAGCGACTAAAGTTCTTTCCGTTTGATGAAATTAGTTTCGTAAATAACTTCAGAACAGGACAATTTGAGTACGGTTTTCAGTATATAAAATGAACGTAATTTCTGTACGTTCCAGCTGTATTATCGTTATTCCCAAAATAAATTTTACCAAACGGAAAGAACTTTTGTTGCTGACTACCGCAGTAACGAGTTTCCTGATTGTGTAAGAAATTCGTTCTTTTTTGATTTTAACTAATGTGTATGGTAAGTACGCGCTGCATTTACTTCAAACTCAGCATCTAGCAGGTTTCTTCAATGCATAGTAAAGTTCGTCTCCCTTTCGGGACAGACCGTAAAGGACCAGGGCTGTGTGGAGACTAGAGGTTATCTTTTTCGAAAAATTTTCCGCTTTTCGAAAAAGGTTTCATTTTTCGAGAAGATTTTCATTGACAGGGAAGTATATAGAAAAATATTGTAAATGATCGATGAAACTCATCCGATTTTGATCGAAATTGGCATAGTGGAAGACCTGCACCAGGTTCGTAACCATATGTGTAATATTATGGTTTACAGGCTTTCAATTCCTGAGTTATTGGCAATCAAATTTGGGTTTGGATTTAGTGAAAGGATATTCTGTGACGCCTTCGAGGAAACTTCCAATCACGGCCAAAATTAGTATGAATGTGGGTCACGATGCATTTATTAAGTACGTTAAACATTACGGTGTATGGGCTTTCGGTTCCAGACTTATTGTCCATCAAATTTGGATATCTTGGTGACGTCAGTACATTTTATAAAACGATTTTGATTAAATTCATGTACTGTTTACCAAGGTTATTATGATCGTAAATCTTAATGAGCTTGGTATGCATGCAAGCTCATTATAAAATATGGTGTACAGATCTTTGGTTTCTGAGTTATTGTCCATCAACTTTAGATTTGAACTCGATGAGTTCAATAAATTTCGCTGAAGCCCAAAAGATGGAATTCATTTACCAAATTTGGCATGTTGGTTGATCTTAACAAGCTTAGTAACCGTATGTAATATTATTGTGAGCAGACCTTTGGCTCTCGAGTTATTGGCCATCAAATTTTTAAGTTTGTACCCAACGAAAGGATACTATTCCCGGAAATCATCTTATTTTGATCTAGATTAGTATGTCTTAGACCTCGAAGTACTTAGTATACATGATTATCTTTTATCTATTTGAAGCTATCACACAATTACTGTAAAATTAGCAGTATTTTAATTTCGCCGGGATGAGACCTCTTAAGAACGCGCTTCAGGCATCTCGGGGGAGTATCCAGACAAACGAACGCGTAAGTCGAGTAAAAAGGAGCTTCGCTGATAGCTAGTCAATTATAGCTTATTAATATAAGTACAACTTTAATATGGTCAGGGAGGTTCCATCAGTACAGCTGCATTAATGTATCTATCGTTTAGCCAAACAACTGGTGCGATTGAAAATAATGCTACAATTTTAGATTGAAAACCACATACTTCCAATAGCTGTCCTCTCTTTCTAGTTTTTCGTATCTGTACTAATAACAGAGTTGAAAGTCCCCGGCCTTTCAATACACTCAATATGTAATGAAAAGTATTTACGACCTTGTTAAGTCGTAACTTAAGTGTATCTGTCCAGAAAGGGGAAACGAGACAGTGGAGGCAAGACACTCCTATCTCCTATGCATTTTCCCGTAAGCACTCAATTTTCATGAACAAACAATGTCTCTGTTAATACAAGAGACTCATCTTCACATTGTGTGTGCATAAACTTCCGGTCTTCTCTCAGCTATATTTGTAATGTTTAATCAGTGGAATATTGATGAACTTGAGAGCAAGCGCTGTGCTTCCGGATGTCGAGAGATACATGTGTACGTAGTTACGTCACGTAACATCCCGATGCACGCGTACAAAAGAGCTCAGTTCCTGTGCAGTGAAGATTAACAACCGTTGAGCTTCGTATATGCTAACCTAGTGCAAAGCGTATCATTCTAAACTAACAGTGCAACACTTATTAAACGAAAATAAATTGAACTGCTAATTCTAAGAGTGTTAATAAGTGTGACTTTGTAAAAACAAGCTTTTATACTTTATCTATAAGCCCCGATTCTCTTAACAATATAACCATTAAGCAAATGGAAACTACTAGGATTTCAATTCAAACAGCCTCCGATTCTCTAAATAACCCAATCTTTCAATAAGTGAAAAGCAACAAATCCCCTAGTTCAAATGTTTTCAATTCTAACAACCTCCGATTCTTTAAACAGTCTAATCTAAAATTAATGGAAACTATATATCCTGCAGTTGAACTGTACTCTCAGTCCGAACTGCCTCGATTCTCTAAATAACCCAATCCTTCAATGAATCTAAACCAGTTATTCTCTAGTTCAAATACAGGGTGCGGCACGTAAAACCGGCCCGTCGTAATATTCTGGTCTATTGTGTTTTTGGCAACACTTAAATAATCTACCTTCCTACCAAGAGATGGCTTCTTGTCAGAGATGGCGATGACTTTCGAGGACTTCTTGTCATTATCTCCTCCACCTGCATCTTTAATTCAGGTGTGCAGACAGATGGTCGTCTGTTCCTGGGAGCATTTTGAACCGATCCTGTACGCCGCCATTCTTCAATCAATTCCTTGAATGGTACTTTTTGCTGGCACAGAACGTCCTGGAAATTTCTCCCGAAACAAATTCTTTGTTTTCACAAAAGATCCAGTGAGAATGAACCCTTCAACAATGGCAACACGCTCGGGTATCGAATACGGCATTATCACACTGTCACTCACCCGGCTTAACACAATGAGGCCTTTTTCTCAACTGGTTTCGACAAGTTTCACTGGCTGCGGCTGCACGTGACTGCTACAGGTCACGTAAGTCGACCTACCTCGACACGCCATCTCTTGGTAGGAAGGTAGATTATTTAAGTGTTGCCAAAAACACAATATACCAGAATATTACGACGGGCCGGTTTTACGTGCCGCACCCTGTAGTTTCTGTTTTAATAGTCGCCGATTCTCTACATAATCTAGTCCGTAAGCGAATGAAAAACTACAAATATGACAGTTCAAATATGCATACAATATTAACTTAAAGTAATTAGATTTTGAGGCATAATTCATAAACATTACAATGGCGAGTTTTCTATTTTTGTGTTTTTAAACAACAAAAACAAACAAACGTGAAATAAAGAATCATTTGTAATGCTAGGAAGCGAAAAACTTTTCATATAATTCAAACTTACAGTAATAAAGTTCCCGATTCTGTTAGTAATCCAGTCCTTCAACAAATGAAAAGCTACAAATCCTGTACTCAGATATGCTTTCAATTCAAACAGCCTCGGAAGGGGCGCACGGTGGTTCAGTGGTAGAGCGCTTACCTTTGGTGCGTGAGGTTCCTGGTTTTGTCCCCAAGTAAATTTGTGAACAACATTGTCCGTGGGTTTCCTCGGACATTCTCATTCCACCAGTTTTTCTATCATCATTTATTTGCCTAATCATCCATCTCCTTTAGCCTAACAGGCATAATCGTGGGACGTTAAACTGAAAGATTTCATTTCATATTTGTTAGAAGAAATTATTTGTCTAATGTATACGTATGTAGCAAAATACACTGTTCACAGTAGATTGTAACTGTTCATCTTGTAACAGTGACATAATACTCTATCAAAAATAGATACCTACAGTAGTGTGAGTATTCAGACTGTCTGTGCTTGCAATGCCAAATTCGATCCCTGTCACAGGCGCACTGATTCAGATATGATGTTAGTATAGATCCCGTCTCATACAGCCCATATGGCCTTCATGTTGGGCAGTGCCGTGCCGTGAAAAATCAGCACCCGAGGCGAGAAAAATGAAATGAAATCTTTGAGTTTTACGTCCCACGGTTATGCCGGTTAGGCTAAAGGAGACGGTGATGATGATTAATGAATGAAATGGTGGAATGAAGAAAGTGGGAGGAAACGGGAGAACCCCGATAAAACCCACGCACACGGTGTTTGTCTACCACAAAGTTCACTTGGCGAGGGCTGGGATTGAACCCGGGACCCCAAGCACCAGAGGTGAACGCTCTACCACTGAGCCACCGCGGCCCCCCACCCCAGGCGAGAGTATACAACGGCAACCCCGTACATATGAATGAGGTCGGCAGACCAGCTACGAAGCATCACTATCGTTGGCGCGAAGCGTAAGAAAGTTTTGAAAACATACTCTTTTTCCCTTGATTTTTGAGTACTTTTTATTACTTTTTTCCTTTCATTTTATATCTTTCCTTTTTTCGTCCTGAATTTTGCACCCCCTACTTCGGCGCCCGTGGCCGCCGCCCCGCTTGCTTCCCCTCTCCCCACGGCACGGCACTGATGTTGGGAACAGAAATATGCCATACTAAATACATAATGGATCATTATGAGGCCAACAAACTCCTTTATACTTCTCTTGAACAGTCGCACGAAGCCTAATGAGTATTGGATATAATGGTGTTCATCATCTAATGGTAATGTTTGCAACCTGTTTCCATGAAGTATTTGTGTTACGTATTCAGCCATTAAGCGATATAGAGACAGAAACATATAATAGAATAGTAGCAGCTCATGTTTCAAGTGCAGCATTAGAACCATTACACGTAACGTGATTCCATGTTAGGATAAAGCCAATAGCTAGTTATAGCGTTCGTTGACATCCACCGTCTTCCTTTTTTCCCCTTGTATTCGTGCTCTTGGGACATAGAATCAGGTTGTCTTACTGTAGGGAGCTGAAAGCATTTTGCCCAGGATGATGTGCGTGAACATGTGTCTTAATGCATGCATTTCTTTTTATGCTTCCTAAAATATTTTTTAAACCCTCAAGCAATGGGTTCTTTTTAAGAATCGTTGTATCCTTATCCAGTGCAGAAAATAACAAGAAATACATTTATAGCATTACAACAATTTCCTGTATATCTATAGAGGTAGTGTTATTAATTTACGAATATTATTCTCACTAACTTTTAAAATTCGTAATCCCGTATTCAAGTGTTAGCATCGACACTTTGTGAGGAAGACTCATATTCGATTCCTGGTTGGAACTTACGTGATTCGGATCCCACGTTAATCTGTAGATGAAAGAGACATATGACTACTTAAAAACATTTTTTCTTTCATTTAGTGAATTTTCTATCCAAAGATCATTTCAGTCTGTTATGCTGTTCACTTACCAGCCGTAGTAGAAATGACAAGCGATTCCTTTTTTTTTTTTTTTTAATAGCGCATATTTGACCAGAGGCAGTGGCGGATCTAGAAGATAAAAGCTGGGGGACCAACCAGAACTCAAACTAGGATAGGTATATCATGAGTTTACTATAAACTTTCAAACATATATAAATAATAGCTTAAATTATTTTTATCATTAAAAAAACGGAGGGGCCTAGACCCCGGCCCAGGGCTAGATCCGCCACTGACCAGAGGTTGATAAAGTTGTTCAAAACTAAAGTTTGTTGTATAGGGTTGATTATTTTTTCTAGACAGCTTTTCAAACATTGCAAGTCTCATCCTGTTTCGTCTGTTCCTCATTATATGGCTAGCACACCGCGGGAGATCCGGGTTTCATTTCGCATGGAAGCGCATGTGGTTCGGATCCTACGTTACGCCGTAGATCCACGTCTCATATAACTTCGGACCTGAAAAGGGACGTTCAACTCCAACCTGTAACGTAGTTCCGTGTTATCTCTCTCTTAGAAGTGAGATAGTCTGATGGAAGGAGCTTGCTTTAGTATAGGGTGGCCTTGTATGATAGTGTGCAACCGCTAATAACGCTGGATTTAAGTCATTGCGTGGTTCGGACCCCACATAAGTAGTATCTCTCTTCATAATCTCGAGAATGTGCAACATCGGAAAGCAAATTAGTAAAATGAATATCATACAGGTGGGCAACTTACAGGGATTGAGATTCGACTTCAATCTTACAAGTATTTTAAAATACAACAGAGGTTATTTAGATGAAAATTGAAACCATTTGTACAATAAGAATTTCTAAACCACAAAACTTTAAAATAAGCTAAAGAAGTGGTGTTTAAAACAACCTGGTTTTACTGTATAGTAGATATGCTAGCCATATTGAGTACAAGTTTATTTATTAGAGGAAATAGGTTAGTATTCTTAGAAATAAGAATTCCATTAACAGTAAGTCCAGCCTTTCTTTATTGACGCGTGTTCGATACATAATGAGGATTTATTAGGCATAAGGAGGCTGTAGGATTCCATCTTGGTGCAGGTCTGTAAGCAGATCAAGTAGTCGCTGTTCTGTTAAGGGATCACCGAGTGCTACGTCCACAGAACCTATGCAAAGAAGCAACGCCAGAAGTTGAGATTTTTTATAGTCTGTACGAAATTGATCTAAATCATATCCTAATTGAGATTCTACGTCCACTCCTAATCGATGTGCTGTATCTGTTAATTCACTCCAGTATTTAGCTAACAGTTCTTCAGTGTTTTCGCGCCGTAGTTCAGTAGGCACAGAACTCACTAACAGCAGAGCAACGTCATTAGTGGGTCGACTATAAGTGACCATTTGCCAGTCTAAAATGGCACATTTATCTTCCTGGAAAAGAAGATTGTTGCACCAGAAGTCAGTATGTGTGATAAGCGCGATTGGTTCTTCTGGTGCTAAGAGTTCGGCGATCAGCTCTTTTGTCGAAGGTTTAAGAGCCCGTAAGCGTTCTAAAACAGGTTCGAAGCCTGGTCGTAATTCTAAAAAGCGCGCGAGCTGTGGCAGTCCCCGTTCTACGAGATGCTGATAGGAATCGGTCGCCCGTGCTGTTTGAAATAGAAACGGATATTGTTCCGATAACTCAACACCTTCAACAACTTTCATTGCGAGTGATAACGCATGGAAACGAGCTACGGCGACCAGCGCCGCTTCTGTTTGAGCGCGTGTTAACCCTTGGGAGAATTCGGCTCCCGAGTAGCCACGAGTCTTGAGATTTTCTAGCACCAGCACCGACTCACAGCCTTCTTGATAGCAAGCGTGGTAGCATTTGGGGATGGGCAGCTCTATGAGGTCGTTTTCGTCTAGATGCCTCTTCTGGAATGCCAGTAGGTCAGGAACTACCTGGAAAGATAGACAATTATGCTGGAGTCAGTAAAGGTCAATAGCGGGCAGATATATAGCGGAATTACAAACTAAACCAACTTTCCTTAACAGTGAAACCGGTAAAAGTGCGGCATCTTCCCTTATTAACAGTGAAACTGATGAAAGGGCACTTTCTCATCAGCAGTACAACTAATAAAAGGGCATTAACTTGTAAAAGTGATAAAAGAACAACAACAGCCTTAGTGCGTTTGCACACGGCAACGATAATATCGGAGGAACCACCGATAATGTCGGCGGTGAAATCGACTTCAATGTATTCAAATTGTAGCTTGCACACGCCACCGATATTATCGGCCGATCCTCCGACACGCAGATGCTGTCGGCCAAGCCCCCGATACTGTCGGCGGTACCGCCGACACCGATTTTGTCGGGGGCAATGTTTTCTTATGATTGGATGCACACGCCACCGATAATGTCGGCCGGTCAGCGGGTTAGATGAAGAGAGTGAGTGACAAGGCGCTGTGTATTTTTGTTTCGTTTCTTGTCTTTGGAATTTTGTTGTTTCCATTTTTTCTATTACAATTGTATATTATTATTATTATTATTATTATTATTATTTCCTATAAACAACTTCGGAACAGCTTATTTTTTTTTTTTACAGTATCTGTTTTGGAGTAGTTAATTCCCTTTATTAAATAAATATAAAATGTGGGAAGTCTGAAGAGTACTGGTTTCTCTCTAAATAGCTATTACCAAATAGAATATAGGAAATTTAGATAACCAATTTCTTGATTATTTTCCACTCCTTTTTTATTTTTGTTCTTTCTCTTTCTCTCTCACACACACTCTTTGATGGTATATATTTTTAATCTATTAATGCTTTTAAATTTTAAAACATTCTGGAAATTAATTTAAGCGTAATTTTCAAAGTTTGATACACTGTGAACATAAGCATATGGAAAAAATCCAGATTATTATTACTGCCTTTTATTTTCATCAGAATTGTGTGCAGATCATTTTCCCGGTTCCACTCAATAAGCAATGAGTGAATAGAATATTTGTCGACAAGTTAAAGTAGAATTATTATTATTTTGAAACGAAATCAGCACAATCAAACACTATTTCCAAAGCTCCAAGGACAAGTTACTCATTTGGCATTTTCTCAACAATAGGGATGTGACTTCATGCTTCACTTGTTGCAGATTTTTTTCTCTCATTTCCAAAACTATCCCAAATCCCCCTTTTTAAAAATAATTTGTGGAATGGCAATTGAAAATAAAGACCAAAGCCATGTATCCAAGTTTTCCCTCTCCCCTTTGTACCGGGATCGACCCCCTGATAGAGTTGTGCAGTTTAGCTACAGTGACTGAATGAAAAGATTGTGTATTATTGCATTCGTATCTTTCTAGTTTTGCTTAGATTTTTAGGGATGGCAGTAATTTTTCCATTCGATATTTTTACCCTTATTTAACTTGTGGAATGTAGACCTTGCATATGGGATAAGATAACAGAGTCTTTCAAGAACAGAATTGAAAAGCAAAAAGCATGGCGAAAAGTTTATGCAAGCCTTGCCCAGGATTTTGAGTTCATGGACAAAAAGAAACGAGAAACGACAGGTATGTATGCAACAGCGCAAATCTGTCTTCAACATTGGAAGGGGGGGAGGGGGTAATATCGTTCCCATATTATATATATAGCGATGTTCAAACTATTTCTGTAGTCGAGAAACAATGCTGTGGAGGATCAGGGGAGAAGAGTTGTCTTCAACATTGGGAGGCGGACAGATTTGAGGCTTATTCTGAGTGGACATTAATTTCATCTCACTTTCCTTTCTGGCGATCGGACACAATCAAATTTCTCTCCCAAAAAACACATTTCAAATCGGATTATTGGGGGAGGACAATCTCCCCAGTTCCAATAATGGAGGGGACATGTCCCCTTCATCCCCCCGGGATTTGCGCCAGTGTATGTATGGAGCAATGTAAAACAGAATTTCTAATTCGAATCTTATCATTTAATCTACTGTGACATTAATGTTAATTGCATGGAAAACAAAATAATATACATACAATATGTAACAGTGTTCCAACAAAAATTAAAACTAATATAGTTTGCAATGTACAGCAGCATCAATTCTCATCGAAACGAAAATAATATGTTTACAGCATCTATTTAAAACGGCACTGTTAAATCTAAACATGTTTAGGCATAGGGCTATTTTTTGTAAGTTTTGTACCGTCCTCCACGCCTCTTCAAAACAATTTTTGTAGTCCTTGTTTTAAAAAATAATTTTCCCAATTATTTTTTTAAATTTGTTTTCATATATGGAGAAGATTTTTAGTGTGTGTCGCTTACTTCGCTCATCACCGGCAACGATATTGTCGGGGCTTCCACCGATATTGTCGGCGACGTGTGCAAAGTACGCCGACACCGACACCGATATTATCGGGGCTTCCACCGATATTATCGTTGCCGTGTGCAAACGCACTTACGCGGACTG
Organism: Thermobia domestica; assembly: GCF_964235325.1. NCBI lineage: Eukaryota > Metazoa > Arthropoda > Insecta > Zygentoma > Lepismatidae > Thermobia > Thermobia domestica. The sequence goes on along the minus strand of NC_137457.1, from coordinate 296,441,248 downwards.
TCAAATAGTCTAATGTTGCCACCACTTCAAAGAGTTTACCGATTTCTGCTGATACCAGAAAGCTAGGAGAGACTGACCGGCTCTCCCCTTGAGAAGTGATACCGTTCTATGTTTTGACCTTTGAGGAAAGTTAGTTTGGCTTGTACAAAAAGTATAGATAACATATAAATAATACATATAACAAATTCAGCGCAAATTATATTGTTGACCAGTTTTTCTAAAGTGAGATTTTAAAACTTTGTTTGCACATTTTATTGGTTGATATTGCTGGAGATTTTATTGAATCCTTGTTTATATTGCTTCTGTGTTCCATTTGTGTACGGTTTTCAAAGCTCTGAATGATTTTTATCATTCATACACAAATTCTCATTCCGTAATTATATGCAGTATTAAAAATGTAAGCATTCCTGTTTTATTACAGGAAATGCCTTATAAGACATTTATTCTCATACTTTTTCCTTCACGTAATCCTTGACTCAAAAGCAAATTTAGTGTTCGTTAGAAATAATGATTATAACTAAATCAAATTGATTATAAATACGTATTGTATAAATGATTCGTGAAACGCAGGCCCTGTGGGGTGTTTCTGCAATTGTTCTCTTGAAGGTGAGATAGTGTAATGAAAAACGAAATGTATACTGTAAAGCTGTGTCTTGCGTGATGGTATGTGTACATACCAACGACACTGGATTCAAGCCCCGTTTATAGTTAGGAACCCACCGTAATAATAGGCAAAAGAATGCAAAACCCAAGAGCTTAACTCAAGAGATGGTGGCAAGCGGTGACAGATCTAGCACAGGGCCGGGGAGCGTAGACGCCCTCAGTTTTTTGAGTAGCAAAATATTATTGAAGCTATTATTTATATATATGTTTAAAAGTTTACAATAAACTTATGATATACCTAGCATAGTCTAGGTTTTAGCTGTCCCTCCCCCAGTTTTTACTTTCATTCCTCCATTGGCATCAAGGATACTTTCCATAGCCCACCAAAGAGTTCAATGATTTGCGTTGTACTTTTATTGATCTGGGCGTCATAAACACTTTTATTCGTTGGAGCTACGTATGAATACGCATTAAATGTTCGCGTTATAAAATATTTGACCATTGTCATGCGTCTAATTCATTTGTTTGTTTCAAAAATTTCTGTGAAGCACCAGGGGAGACAGACCTACAGCTTAATCTACGGTTTCAGTGTATTTCTACTGAAAAAACGGTATTTATTTGTAAAATAACAGATCAAGGAGCGAAATGTGCATTAGAATGACTGGCAATTTTGTCCCGCAATTCAGTTTGAATTCCACAACATGCAATTTTGATTCGGGTTTATCTGTAGTTTCTCCCCAATACTACGAAACGAAAGCAGGGATGATACCTTTAACTATGTCCTGGCACATTTCCTTTCCATGTTCTATTGTTATTGTTTTTCCTGTTACAAATTATCCTAATGACTGTGTGGGAAACTTTCCGTCAATAATAAATAAATAAAGGCAATGCATATGTTGCAACTTCATATTTAATGTTAGTAACAGCAGTAAACATCCAACCGATTATGTTTCTGTGCTCCATTACAGAGCTATTAAGCCCAGCTGATGTAACGGATCGGTCCTACTTTTTTTGTTAGAGAAATCAATTATCCTCGGTTGCCATGTGGATATAGACTTTTTTCTTTTCTTTTATCATTATTATGGATTACAGTCACGCTTAAATTCTCATTCATACTAATAGCTTTCAAATGAATGGTGCAATTTGCGTACAGTTTCCTCTAAAGAAGTTGAGTTATCTGATTTAGGAAATGAAATAGTTTACTTTGATTTGCCAGTATATTCATAAATTATCAATAGAATTCATTAGAAGACATAGTTTTGAATACAATTATACTGGTAATAAGACGTCGAAAGAAAATGATAAATTTTGTAGGTTCCCAGTTTGATGATTGAGCTGCCTTAAGCATAAAAACTGCTGAGCATAATACCTGTATGTCACAGGTTCAAATTCTGTTCCGAGTTCGGATGTTATGTATTATACTTTCGACATTCATTTCATTATTTATTATTATTCCTTATTGTCAGGAGTCGTGGTGGCTGTGGTAGGGCGTTTACTTCTGGAGCGTTGGGTTCCTGGTTCAATCCCAGCTCGCGCCAACTGACTTTGTGGTGGGCAAACACGTGTGCGTGGGTTTTCTGGATTTCCTCGTGTCCTCCCACTGTTCATTCCACCATTCTATTCATTTCTCATCGTCACAGTTTCCTGTAGCCTAGCCGGCGTAACTGTGGGATGTAAAACTGAAGGATTTAATTTTTCATTTCTTATTGTCAGCTGTAGTCTTGTTTGTGAGTAAAAGAATGCAAGTTTCTAGATTTAACATGCTCCAAGTGGGAGTTCATGCTAACCAATTAAGTTAATTTAGTGTAGGAGAAAAGAAATTCCTTCATAAGAGTTTTTCCCTGAGTTGAGAAATGATTTATAGAGGTTCAATTTGAACAATTTAAATATAAATAAATGTAATGTATGGTTTAATATAGTTTGTTTAATATATGTATAATAATCGGTCTGCACTTACAAATGCAAGTCATCTTTCTTAACGGTAAAAACTTCTTTAAATGCCGAAAGAAGGTATGTAACAAAAAAATGCAGTTCAATAGAATGCAGGTTTCTAGATTTAACATAACATGCTCCAAGTGGGCTTTGTGTGAACAAATGTGTTCGTGGGTTTTCTTGCGGTTCTCACATTCTTCATCCCACCATTTCATTCAATCCACCTTCATCATCACCAGCTATCTTCTTTAGCCTCGCCGACATAACCGTGGGACGTAAAACGTAAAGATTTCATATTCTACATTTTATATCTAAACACAGAGACTTGCAAATTTCAAGTATCTTTTATAATATGAATATTTTGTACGAAGGATTACATCACAAATGATAGTTCTATTTTGCTTCGAACTCTTATTGCAATTCCGAAGTTTGGAACGACGCGATGGCGCATACTCTTTACGTGGACTTCGAACCAGTTAGGGCTTTAGTTGTGTATACAGTGTAACATGCAAAATCACCTCACACGCTGAACAACTCTTTAAGTTTCCGGCTCTCACGATAAAAGAAAGTAAATATATGAAGTTTATACAGTACTGTATCTACAGAACAAGAAAAAAAAATGATCGTAAGGACTGGTCGAAATTGATTCGGAACTTCCGTGAGAAGTGCTCATTTGGAACAGCTATTGAACGGATAGCGCATGGTAAGACACGCAGAATATAAACAATGGGAACATTTTGAAATAAGCTAAGAATTCGAAGTATTGGTTTCTCTCCATAATAATTCGTTAAGAATGATTTTTTTTTAAAAAATTCCTCTTTTTTAAAAAAAGAACATGATCGTTAAATGAAACTGAAAAATTGTAGAAAAACAGTGAACAATGCAATAAACATTCTACGAAGTACTCAAATGTTTCATATTGGAGGCGCAGTAGCTCAGTGGTAGAGCGTTCACCTGCGGTGCTTTTGGTCCCTGGTTCGATCCCAGCTCGCACCGTGTGGACTTTGTGGTGGACAAAGACCATACTCGTGGATTTTCTCGGGGTTCTCCCGTTTCCTCCCACTTTCTTCATTCTACCGCTTCACTCTTTCTCATAATCAACGTCTCCTTTAGCCCAACCGGCATAATCGTGGGACGTAAAATTCAAAAATTTCATTTCATTTTCAAATGTTTCATAGGATCTTTTCAAATACGAAGACCGTGTGAAAACTCTTGTATACACCTGTTTTCTTAATTTTATGGTCATTGAAGACATGGTGGCTGAATGGTAAAGCGCTTTTCTGCTGTCCTTAGTTCGATCCCAGACCAAATAACGCGAGTTTGTGGTGGAGGACAAGATTGTGTTCGTGGGTTTTCTCTGTTCTCCCACATTTTTCACTTCACCAACTCTATCATTCACCGTCACTAGTTATCCGTGGAATGGTAAACTAGAAGTTTCACTTTATTTCCCTTTAAAATCCTGTATTTCCTGTGTTCTCATTCCACTTGGTTAATATCTGTATGAACTCATTTTAACATTTCAAACTGAATCGGCTTGTCCAGATTTTGTCTGTTGCTCCCGATATCCTTTTAAATGGCAATCAATAAAAGCGAGACACGTGTGTGTTTATTTTCCTTTTTTCACTTTCACTCTAACATTTTCCTAAAATAAATAAATAAAGCCAGTGTTCTTTGTGAATTACGATTGTACATAACAGACCAAATAAGAATTTTTTTATATGTACAATGCGCGGCAAAAAACCTGCAACATGAGGATGTAAGTTTATTGTGAAACAACGCCTAATAGCACAGGGAATGAACATAACGTCTAAGTGGAACGAATCACGCCAGGATAAACCTCGGCCTCCTCCCGTGCACACTTATTTTGGAGCAAAAGACTTCGTCATTTCACAATAAACTTATATGCTCATGTTGCAGGTTTTTTGCCGCGGATTGTACCAAGTTATATGGCTGTAACTCTCAAGTGTTTTGAGATGTGCATATTAGCGTTACTGACAGTCTGTGAGGCCTCTTGCTTTTTTATAACAATTATGAAATCTTCAGCTTTAGATCTCAAGTTTATGGCGAAAGAAGACGAGTGTTTAATTAAAGGGGATGATCTGAAAGAATTCTTGAAATAAGAATGTGAATTAAGTAGAAAACCTCGGGAAAATCCTCGGACACGATCTTGTTCAATCACAAACTCACATGGCTGGGATTCGAACCAGGAACTCTTGTTACCAAAGGTGAGCGATATACCATTGAGTTACCATGCCCCTTTGAAATTGTGGTTAGGTATACAATTTGCAGAACAACGGAATAATTACAGCTTCACTCCGTAGATCTTCACTGATATGGTATATTAATATTCCTTTGATATGAAACTTTGTGTGTCAAGACGCCAAATTGTTCAGAAAGGTAAAAAGTATACTAAAACAGATAAAAATCGTATCCCATAGTGTCTTGGTCATAAAATCATGTGGCGTCAATTAGGTTTTTTCAAAAGAAAGTGGGTAATTTTAATTGTATTATGGGTACCTGAAAATTTTTAACCAGTTATCGTACATGGAACATAGAAACAGTAAGTTTCTAAATTTTAGTCCACTTTTGAACAAAATACCACTTATAAGTTCAGTGGCACAGTAACTTAATGGTAGAACGTTCTCCTCTGATACTACGTCCCCGTGTTTTATCCACGGCCACACAAGTTTGTGATGAACAGCATCGTGTTTGTAGGTTTGTTAGGAATTCTCCCGTTTCCTCGGATTCTCATTTCTCCAATTACTTTATAATCATTACTTATCTGTTTCCTCTAGCCTAAAAGGACATATCGTGGGACGTAAAAATAGAAATTTCCTTTCATTTTAGTGTGTGTATGTGTTACTAGAGATGAAGTACTGAGCGGAGTCGAACAAAGCATGTGACTATATGGTTAGCGTGCGCGTCTTCGGCGCGGAAGACCCGGTTGTTCAATTCCTGGCGGGAGTTCACGTGGTTTTGATACCACGTTAAGCTGTAGGTGTACGTCTCATGTAGCCTAGTTGCTGAAGGGTACGCTTGGCTATAAGCTATCCATCCATCAAAGAAAGCATGTCTTCGAGAGTTTGTTGAATTTACTCTTTCATCTTGACTGATCTCAGTCCCAAGCAATAAGGATGACTGGTAGTCTTTAAAATAAAAATTTCATCAACATCTAATTGTCTAGATATTGCGGGAAAATAGCAAGCGGAGGCTTGAGATCAGCATTCTTGCTTGGTAGTCGGATGTTCCGAGTTCGAATCCGGTAGCTGGCCATCGTGACAGATTTTCCAGGATTTTTCCTTAAGTTATACTAGGGGAATATTGGGATGGTAACTTAAATATAGCTCCTGGTTAACTTTCTTCCACTTCCTTTTTCTTATACTGTTGTTTATGTTGGTTATTTCAGTGTTAACTGGCTTCATGGGCTGTGCCTGGAAGTTCGTTAAATACGTGAACAAGTAACAGTGTCACGTGTACACTATGTTCAAGAGATTGGCTTTAGTAGAGATATGGAAGAGTAGAGGTGGTTATATATTGCTTGGATGCTTAATTGGTTACAGAAAACCGCTGTTTGCTTTCTCTTATCGTTTCTGCTCTATATAGATCAATATTGAAACCGGAAGTTGTAGTGGCTTTCTATCACTTCTGGCTTTAGTAGAGAGTTAAAAATGGAGATGTACGTATTCTTTGGACGCTTAATCGATTGCAAGGAACTGCTTCTTGCTGTCTATTACCGTTTTTGCTCTATAGTGATCAACGTAAAAACCGGAAATGATTGATTTCTACCCCCTTTTGATTTTGCATATTATCGTTTCTACTTTGGACCATCTACATCTTGACTAAAATTGATGATCATTCTAGTTGTTCTTGGGATTTTTTGCCTCTCGGTCAAACAGATAGAATTCATGTAAACCGAACTCCTTGATTTAGAACATGGCTCGACGCGTTACCATATGTGCAGCACGTGCATTTGCACGGAGCAGCGAAATCTGTCATAATTGTATTATTTAAAATAAATATTTGTTGGAAACATGCTTCATGGTAGTTTAAACTTACTTTCTATTTGAATACTGCATTCGTAAATCATGTTCAGTTGCATTATAGTTTGTCACATGGACAATGCTTAAAGCAAATGATCAAACAAATCCCAGCATGAATTGTTTGATTTATCAAATATAAGAACTCAGTTCTCGAACAGTAACGAACACCTTTTCTTCCATTTAGTTAGTTATCACAGTTTTGATAAGAAAACTAGTCTTGTCTTTGTCACAAACAAGTTCCTTATCATGGAAGGTGGAAACAAGTTTTTAAAAATAAACTAATAGATCTAGAAGGAAAATCAAGAAATAAAGATAAAGGAGCTAGTTGCACTATAATTGCAAACTGCTATATTGAGATTGAAGGTAAATATTGAATTCTATGAAAAAGATTACCATCTTCCCTCTGCAGGTGTGCTTTTCACTAACATAATTGATTATTTAAAAAAAAAAAAAAAAAAAAAGACAACGAAATTGTGTTATTAGTGTTTAGGCTTTTCTGAGTGGAGTGCTCTTTCCGTTCCCTTCGTTTTTCATGATGAGGTATCATACTTAAAATTGTGACTTTTAAGATTTGTTCTTTCTGGAAAAAGGAGGGGCAGCAAATTATGCCATTACACAGGGTGGCGAATTGCCTAGAGCTTGCCCTGCCTTAATTAATAAATATCACATTGTGTGTATGCGCGAGCTTTCAATTCGGGTTGAATTCACCTCCGTATATACGGAGAAACTCCAAGCAGAAGACCTAATTGCAAAGCGTCAAAGAAAATGAACATAAATGTAAACTGTGTTAAATGGTTAGAAGTTTCAGTTATTTGTTTCAATTTCAAGAAAACCTGAAAAATGAGTGTTGAGCCTCCAGATTTTCCATTGAATATAGTCCTAGTTAATTATATTTTATTGTTTAATTTGGGAGGCACTAGTCCATTCATTTAATCTTAAAAACGTGTTGAAGATTACTGGAGTATATCGAAAATTAAGCACTTTATTCCCTTAATATTCGTCTGCCTTTACGCTCGAGTAGGTTGTTCTGACTTCTCGTGATGTTAATTTGAGGAGAGTGATAACTAAGAACGTCCTTCTGCTAATTATACAACCACCACGGAGAGAAATTCATGTTCATTGTCGAATGGTGTAGGCAAGAGAACGAAGGAATAAGGAATGACAATTGATTAGCGAAGTGGTTAGTTAATATTCCATGTGATTGACGTACCACTTCACGCAATGGCCTGTAATTACTAAAACGTTCCTCTCTCATCAGTTCACTTAATTTTTTCGTTAATTAACAGGAAATTACATTTCGCTTCACGTTTTCATCAACGTGAATATCAGGGAATGTCAATCAGTTTCTCTATTATTTTGACAGGAGGGTGGTTTGTTGGACGAGTTAAATTGAGTAAATGCATTGCTAATAACGACACAAACACAATTAAGGTCTATTATCATCCACATTAAAATTGTTTCTATTAGGTTCAAATATTGGTTTTGAAATAGAATTTTGTGTAAAAAAAAAATCTTTAAATGAGGACAGGTTTAATTACTGTTTGTTTTACATAATTTCGTTCGTATGTATTGGGTGATATCTATTGTTACTTTGTGTATTGAATTCAACGAAAGCGCAAGAAAACACATGTCGAAATCTAATATTTAAAATAAAAATGTATTTATGATGTACACCTTGTTTGTTCTACGGAGAGAATCCATTTGATAACTGTTAGTGATGGTGCCTCGTAGTAAGAACGCTCTCCTCTGGTACAAGGAGATCCTGGTTTGATCTAGATATTGTGACTTTCTGCTGAGTACATCGTTCGTGTTACTTTTGGGGGGCGGGGAGGGTCCTGTTTTCTCCCATATTTTTGTTGCTCAAAATCTTGCATAATTATCCTTTTCCATTATTCATTCGCGTCCTTTAACCTAAAAAGTATATTAATATGTTAAATTTACAGATTTTTTTCTCGTATAATTCTCCAGTTGAATGAAACTGTTTAGTTTTTTGTCCCATGGTTATGCCCTGTAGGTTATAGACCGTTGATTAATGCAAGTGAAAGATAATCTGAAAGAATTTGGTGGAATGAGAATGTGAGAAGCCATAACAGAACCCCGAGGAAATTATCGGCCACGATCACAGTGGTGTTCACCTCACTCGCATAGCTGGAATTAAACTAGGGACTCTTCGCATTGCAGATGAAAATTTGACCACTGAGCCAACCGTTCTCCCCTAATCAAATCAAATGACCATTACGAAAGTGTCCTACTTTTTCTAAAGTTGTTCTGGATTTTTTTTTTTTTAAGTGAGTTCAACATTTCAGTGTACTTTGCAAGAAACTAATCCAAAATAAGTTTCCTCTACCCTCTGATCCCGTTCCATTCAGGGCCTATCTTAAAAATTGTAAGCCTTTCTTGTTGAACAATAATTTTAATACTGTGCGATATATATAAAATAAAATAATAGTATAATTTTATTATAGCGCATACTAATCATATTCGATACGGAAATTGAATTTGTGTTTGAGCTAGACAAATAAAAACGTATTTTGTTTACACGATTCAAGATCCACCTTGCAAATCATTATCGCTCCCTTCAAAAAAGTTCGATCACATAACGAAAACAATGTAATATTTTCTGAACAGAGGTATGTACGTCTGACTCACAGAAATAAGGAGGGAGAAATTCTAGCGCATGGTAAATAATTACAATCCTTAATACAAGATTAATAGTGTTATTGTTGTATCAAACCTTTCATTTCTGATGAAAAAAAAAACTTTTGGATACAACGTTATTGTAATTAATTATTGAAATGGATACAATGAAAATAACTTTTTATTTTTGAAGGATTTCAAGAGCGAGTAGGGGAAAAATACAAAAAAAAAAAAAAAATCTTAAGTTAATTGGTAAAGTAAAATATATATATGTGTGTGCGTAAGTACAATTCATAAAATAAAATTTACTGTGTATTATGTAAGTTTTTATTGCGTATTATTACTGTGTCAAGTAGTGCTGAACATTTTAACAGGATGGAATGCACTCACACAGTGCAAAGAAGTTTTATTTTTATTATTATTTTAATGAATTGCAATCATCAATTTATTGCCCTACGCTTATGACTTGCGCGCGAAAGGGACAGATGATTATGAAAGAAAAGATAAAATAAGAATGAGAGAGGAAACGGAAATACTTCCAGAAAACTGAGACCTGATTTTGTTCACTAAAAATTCACTTAGCCTGGGATTGGTCCTTGCACTAGAGATTATGAGCAGTCTACCACTGAGCCACCGTGACCCGTGATATTTTGAAGTTTTGGTATTTGTTATTAGGGATTTTTGTGTGATTTGACTGCTCTGTCTTTAGTATCTCGCTGATCTATAATATTAAAAAAATGTCCGAAGGTTCTAATACAGTAAAAATTAAGAATTTAATTATTTCAGTCAGACTCGGAATATCATAGCATATTTTCTGTGATTTTGTACGAGTGATGTTCGGATTACCTTGAATACTGTATATGATATAGTACTTCTCTATATAGGATCGTATGAAATATATAAAAATTGTTGTGTAAACGTACATCTATCGTTGTGGATTTGTTCTGAAGTCTTATTCTGTTACTAATACTAGTCTTCCCTCGAAACGAGAAAACTTAAACCCTCATCGAGTGAGAAGCCTCTGTACAGTATATCACTAATGTCGTTGTTTAAGATCTTCATTCGAGATCTAAATGGGCCAGTGTCACTTTGCAATGGTGAATTCATGTTTGGAGTGAAATTTGCCTGTTCAAACCCCGTCTGCTTGTTTCCACATTGATGCTATACGAGGCGTGGAATTACAGTTTAAGATAGGTTCCAAACCACTGTGTAATATGCGTTCGAGCCTCAGCTACCGGCTCACTTCTACTATACTAGCAGTAGCACCTAACGCATAAATGGTGTAATCGAGAGAATATTTCGTTAAAAAGATCGTTTCAGTTTGTAGTACAAATCTTTATTTTTTAAGTATATGTATGTATAATGTGTGTGTGGTATTCTTTTCAAAACGTGTATCAAACTTCCTAGTATTGTTGACATATGAGATTTTTTCTAAGTACTAGTTTGGGGGGTGTATTGTGAGAGGTACAATAATGAAATGTTACCAATTAAAAGAGTTTTAATAGGTTTTTAATTTTGAATATGAATTTGTGTTTGTTAGTGAATTGTTTTATGTGAACATCACATAGAACAATTTTTAAAAAATTAAAACATCACGTAGAACTTAAAACTAAATCTCATTTTCACTGTCCCCAATATCCGATACCGGCAGCATGTAAACCGTTAGTTCATCAGATTAATGTATTGTTACAGCAAAAGATAATAGAGCCCGCTTCTATCCCATGTAATAGTCCAATGCTATTTATAAAAAAGCCATACAACTCGTTTCGTTGCATATGAGAAGTCAGGGTCCTCAATAAAAACGCAGTTTCTCACCGTATTATTACCATCTATACACAATATTTTGTCAACAATGAGAGGACATCTTTGCTACTCAGACTGTGATGTAAAATCAGCCTATTTTCAAATTCCAATTACTGAAGAGTCTAGAGATTATACAGGATTTAATATCATAAATATAAGTTACCGTCATGTAGTTCTGCCACAATATTAATGGTAAAATTTATGCAACAACATTGTAGAGGAAATCACTTTTACAATTAGTGATTTCCTGTTGAACATGCGATTTTATTGGATTGATTTATCTTTCCTTTGCTGCGCTGAAGCTGTAGTTTCTAATGAGATCCGAGGCACGTACACGCACCGAGACTCGAACCACGCCCATTAGGCACGAGGAGCACTTGAACACATGATTACCCTAATAAAGATACACACATCATGTTGAATGTAGTTTGTCTTAACACTATAAGAGCCGGAGTTACCGGAAATTTGCGTGCATTTGGAGTAAGAATTATACTTTGCATTTATCATGCGTTTATTTGAGTTTCAATAAATTACACACACACACACACACACACACACATATACATATATATATATATATATATATATATATATATATATATATATATATATATATATATATATATATATATAATGTCAAAATTAACTCCAAAGCATTTTCGTATAGCCCAGAAATTTCTAAACATAGGTTGGTGAACGACATTTCTTTAGTAAGACTGTAAAATGTTTTTTTCATGGTATGTGTATCGTCTTAAAATTTCATCTATAGACTGGTTTTTAGATGTGATGTTATGGAATTGCCTTGCAGTTGGTAAAATCTCCAAAATAAAAGAAAAATTACCACACTCTACTTTGAGATTACAGATAAGTGTTATTTTGTTCTATTATAGCTGAAGTTGCGCTAATTGCACAGTGCACAGTTCTAATATAAGCGTAAATCTCCTTCCCACTTCTCACTATATCTGTGCAAGTCTCTTTACGGACACAAGCAAATGACAGGAACACTTTCAAAGGGAATGAATTGCTATACACAAACATACAAATGTAGTATTTTAATATATAGAATGTTGGGGGTGAGTTTGGGGCAAATTTGGATAAGTGGTAGATGATACCAAATGCACATATTTTTTCTTTTTTTTTTTCTTATAATTCCATATCCGTGTACGCCTCTTTGTGGGTCCACAAGCCTTCAAAGTTGTCAGCTTTTCAAAAGGTTTCGTCATTCAGATTAAAGCAAAGCGCCTGAAATATCCATCAACACGCTATACGTAGCTCCTCTACTGGTTGCATTTCACAAGAGTATCAACCTTAACCGTCTTAGTGGTAATATTAAACTAATAGGGTCAAAACGACGTCGAAAATGTGGAATACAAAAATAAAAACTTTTTTTTTTTTTTTGAAAATTTGAAAAAGAACTGGCAAATCCACACACAATTTGGAATCGACCAGCAAGAACTGTGCGTTTCTAGCACTTGTTTTTCGAGATCTCATTGTCGAAAGGATTGGACATAAATATATAAACTTTTTGACCACAAACATATAAACCTAGCATTTTAATATATAGATATATCAAGTTTTTTGTTCAAGTTAGTACTTTTATAGTACAGAATATTTACTCCCATGTAACATTGCACGCATGATCCAATATGTTTCCGATAGAATAGGATTTTCATCTACCGAATTTTGATTTCAGTGACATTATAAGCCAATTGAAAATTACTTAAATTCAGAAATTACTTAAACTGTGGATCAAAAAGGCTAGATGTCATGACTTTGAGAGTAAATGCACTGACCACGCATAACATAGTTGAACGTGCTCCATCTGATTTGCCAGACCCCATCGTCTCTTCAGCACATTTCTTTTGCTAACTCGGTAAGAAAAAATGTTAGTGAAAGAAGTAGGTGACGTACTATCCCAATATTTGCCCATAGTACTAAAAAATAAAAAAATTCAGGTGAGCCTAGGCAGCTACAAGAATCAGCAAGGATTAACCAGATTATTCGGAAGATACACAACTAACGTAATTCTGGAACCATTATATGTAGCAAAATAAGGTCTTATTTTCTAATAAATATATTTGTTTTTGCATTGTCAGAATGAATATAGAACTAATGATGAAATATGCCTATTAATTTTAATTGGGTGATTTATAGTTAATTGTATTGTTACATAATGCTGAGTCTGATTGACGAATCTAAATTACCTTGGCTGCATTGTTATACAGCATAGGTAATTATTTTTTTGTGTAATGAAGTAAATGCCACGTGATAATAATAGAACTCACCTGCGTGTAAAATTTGATTTCACGAAGATCAAACTGTGCTTCTGTAACGAAGAATCTGCTGAAGGGGTCATTGGGCAGCAATTTTACAATTAAACTCAGTTGCAGTGGCTGTGATTCACTTTCCATCTGGTATTTGGTCGTGACGGCCAAAATGTCGCTAAGGACGTTCTCACTGTCGTCGCATCCTGGTCGCACGGTATAATCCACGACGGTGATGTTGGTGTCTGAATCCGGTGGCAGGCCATGGTAGGAGGCGAGCACAGTTTCCAGCCACTCTGCATTCACGAATGAGTCCTCCTCTTCACCGTCAGACATCGCAGCTACTACATGACTGTCGCTCGCTCGTTGCCCTTCCCTGCCCTGCCCTTCCATACAGCTTGCAGCTCATCGAATTCTCAAGCTCCGTCGCATGCGCATTTCCATCCTCCTCTCCTCGCACATACAAAGAAGCGAAAGAAAGCTAATAATCCGTGGCCTCCACTTAACAGAGGTGCAAGAGTTTGATTTTACATTTAATCAATTTTTATTTTCAATTTGATGTTTCAATCAGAAACCTCCATCGCATTTTCTCTTCTATGTAGGAAAAAAAAATGTCGCAATATTGACTCGACATTGAAAATGCTACATAATAAACCACTACATCTGTAAATTTTAAATGTAGTAAGTGGTGCATTATCTAATAGAAATATCTCGATATAAAATAAGAAATCTAACTTGACTGATCAACACCTAGGTCAAACTGCTTACGCTAGAAACTTAAAATTTGGACAGTTTATAGAATTTGTAGCGTATCTCATGAAGGATTTTTTTTTTTTTGAAAATTTGACGTGGAAAGGGGAAAAAATTAAAGTTATTAGAATAAGATGTCCGTATCTCGAAATCCTTTAGTTAGAAACTTGAAGTTTAGAATTTAGACTTTGTATTTCAAATAATTTTAAAATACTGTGTATTTCAGCCGTTTTTTTTTTTTTATTACTGTTACGCACGTTCTTCATTCGGCACTGCATCTTTCATATAGAATCTCGCATGAAATTCGAACTCCCCCTTCCCCGTATGAACACCATAGTGAATTGACCCTACTCTTTTTCGTCTCTTCTAGGGAAGAGCACGGTGGCTCAGTGGTACAGCTTAGCTTACTTGTAGAGCATGGGGTCCCAGGTTTGATCTCCGTCTAAGGAAATTCGTGGTGGATAACATCGTGTCCATGGGTTTTCTCAGGGTACTCCCGTGTCCTCCTGTATTCTCATTCCACGAACTGTTCCGTCATCATTCGCTTCCCTTAATTAATCATCTCCCTTAGCCTAAAGGGCATAATCGTGGGTCGTTAAACTGGAAGATTTCATTTTCTCTTCTATTCTAGGTCAAACATTTTTTTTTTTAAAGTTGAAACACTATATTTAATTATTTTAAATGAAATCTCCAAATACCAAATATCATGTCTCTCTAACGGATTCCGAAATATGGACATATTATGATGATTGCAACCTTCACCTTTTTTCTTCCCACTATTTTCTTCCCTTCTAGGCCAAATATCAAAAAGCGCTGAAACACGTTTGTTTTAAATGTAAAGCCTAAATAACCAGATTTCAGGTCTCTCTAAGAGATTTCGAGGTATGGAAATCTTTTCGGCATACATGTTGGGGAAAGATGCCCCAGTTTCACAATTTTTCTAAATATGTTCATAAACATCATAGAAACAGGTAATTATGCTTTTGTACCACTAATATTACTAATTTTAATTTCTACTATGTCTATCTAATCATAAACAACATTTTCTGCAAAATGACAAATATTCTCCATGTGTATTTTCTAAATCCGTAGTCGCTAACGCTCTCGCGTTCGGTGTGAGCTGCCCCGGGTTCGATTCCCGGTGGGGGTACTCGGTCGAATAGGTGTAACACCTTTTTCAGGCCAGTCACCCTGAATGAGGTTTTCCTGGGTTTTTTCATTTACACCAGGCAAATGCCGGGGTGGTACCTAACTTACAGGTCCCAAGCCGCTTCCTTCCTTTCCCAATCCTTTCTTCCCTCCCCCTTCCCGGGTAGTGTGCTCGCCGAGGGACGTTATGCCTCATACGTGAAGGGCTGAATGGCCTGAGATGCCGAAATCTAAATCCAAATCCTAATCCACTTCTTTCTCCATTCTAGGTCAAATATCAAGAAAATCTTAAGTACGTATTTGGTATTTAGACTGTTCATTTAAAATAATAGGAGTCCATGCCTCGAACATTCCAAGATATGGATATCCTCTTACAATAATTGCAAACTCCATTTCTCGCCGAATTTCCAAAAATCCTTGTTTAGTGGTACCTTTCGTCACATACTCTATGTACTGTTCAAATTTCAGGTTTCTGGCTTAAGGACTTTCACTTCGGCGTTGATTAGTCACCCACGTCCTTATATACCAAGATCTCAGAACCGAATATTGATTCTTTAAATGATTTTTAGTGTTAATTAACGGATTACATAACATAAAAACTACAAACATTTATTCCCATTTTCTTTACTGTTTTGGTAGCTTGAGGTTCCTTTACCGTATTTATTTATTTATTTATTTATGTAACAATCACCAGATACAGCTCAGAGGCCATTTTACACTGGATATCCAACAATAACAACAACAACAACAATGGAAAGGATTTGGGATAAGGTATCGGCCAGGGCCTGTTTAGTAGGTACCATCCCGGCATTTGCCTGGTAGGACTGAAGGAAACCCTGGAAAACCTCAGTCAGGATGGTCGGCAGCGGGGTTCGAACCCACGACCTCCCGAATGCGAAGTCAACGCTCTACCACTTGAGCTACTTTGCTCGGTATTATCTATTGACAGATTAGAATACATTGTGAAAACTATTCTAGCCGTACAAATTGCACGAAAATTAGTAGTTCTGCTTCTCCGAGTCCTGGTCGTGTCTGTCAATTTTTCTTTTCAATTTTATTCCACAGGAAGTACCTTGCGTGTGCAGCCACGAAAACATGGAATCCGGTTGAATTAGAAAAAGAAGAAGAAAGTGTTTGTATGAATATCGTGTATTTGTTTATATGAGAGGGATAGAGTATAAAGTAGATGCTCTTTTTTTTTTCTAAATCCACTTCGATTCTGCTTTTTATGTGAACATTAAAACGTCAGTATTCCCCTCATGTTCCTGCTGTCGTTTCAACCCTAATGCATGACGTCATGTAGCTTGACTAAAGGGGAAATTTTGTGACACTTGTTTTGCTCGTGCGGTGCTTCGCAAAACTTCATATGCGCTTTCATAAATTATTTGAATATCATGCCTACGAACAAATAAAATATATAAATAGAGACAAGGGACACGGTTTTACTGTATACGTATGTCATAGCTACCTAACTGGCAGGATCTTCCGTACCTGTCTTTGCAAAATTCTGTTTACAGCAACGCAAAAAAAAAATAAATAAATAAATAAAATAAATAAAAGTAATTATAACTGCTATATCGATTATTGCAAACTAAATCGCCAATTTACCATTATATTGACGCAAATTGTTACGGAATGTGTCCGGATTTTTGTGTGTGTGTGTGTGTGTGTGTGTGTGTGTGTGTGTGTGTACGTACGGTACGTATGTTGTTTTCTTCCCCTTCTTTTGAGCAGCTTTCTCGTAACTCTATTGTTCTTCTTTTCATTCTTCAGTGATAGATTTGAGTTTAATTTCCGATTGTGGTATATATGATTCAGTCTCTTTTTAACTCTTGAAGGACAGCTTTAGCGATGCGTTAGGGGTTTGTGTTTATATGCCACGCTAGTTTTGAAAAAGTTAAACTTTGTCATATATCAACAGCTCCTACTTCAGGAAATAATCGATTTCAAATAGAACAATTCTATTCTATATGTTTAACTGCTTCTCTCTCACTCCCCGTCTCTCTCTCACAAGAAAAAACTGTAATGTTGGCAACATAACTGTTGGGATTTTACAATGTATTGGATATAGGACTGGCAGCAGATAGTGTTCATAATTTATGACGATATCGTGCAGAAAAAAATATTTTACTTAGTGAGTTCGGTGTCCCACGATTATGCTTCGAGGCTAAGGAAAATGGTGATTATGATGAACGAAATGGTGGAATGAAGAAAGTGAGAGGAAACGAGAGAGCCTTGAGGAAACCCTTGCACTCGGTATTTGTCAACCACAAAATCCATTCTATAAGAGCTGAAAGGAATAGACCCAGAATCCCATGCACCCGAAGTGAGCGCTCTATCCTTCAACCACTAACTCTATAGCAGGGGCGGATCCAGGCTGAATATTGGGGGGGGCGAGTCGTTCGAAGTCAATAGGTTTTATTTTACATTTATAATACAAAGATGAAAATTCGTAGGATATGTTTTATTTTTAAAATAAAAAGTATCCTATTCTGGGGGCGATCGCTCCCCTGGATCCGTCCCTGCTCTATAAGCCTATGGAACCCAGAGGTTCAATGCCGCGCTCACAAAAGCTCTCTAATTACTTCTGTCCTTAACCAACTTGGTCCAGTTTCTACTTTGTATTCCTATTTTTCGAGATCCATCGTAAAATTGTCCTCCCACTTGCGCCAGGGTCTTCCTGATTTACTTTTTACGATTGGATTTCCAGTCAAAAATTTTGAAGGCGTTCCCATTTTCTCCCATTGTGCCTACATGACCCTCCCACCTGAGCCTTCTAGATTTGACGACCCTAACACTGTTTAATAAACGATGTAAATTATGCAGATCCCCGTTATGAAGTTTCCGCCATTCCCCATTTCCGTTCCTTTTTGGTCCGAATATTTGTCTCAGGATTTTACTCTCAAATACTTTGTCTGTGTTCTTTCCTTAAAGTAAATGACACTGTTTCGCAACCATGCAGCACAACAGACATGACTTTCTCTCTCTCTCGCTCTGACACACCAATTTCGGCACCTGAAGAATTTAACCGAAAGTTGCTGTGATGATGAAAAATTTTTATTATCTTCAACCTTTTTTCATCTTTTTTTTTTTTAAGAAAATTAAAAAAAAGGACACAGGTGGGGGGACAAAACCAGAGCATAACAGAAACAACAAAGAACAACAGACTTGAGCTATCTAAATTCTATCTTTTAAAGCAGGTATGCGTATTACGTAATTTTAATTCATAAACTACTCCAACAGATATGACTATCGTTTTATATATTTTAAGCTTCAAATTCCTCGACAGAACTCGCGACGACAAAAGCTTTGAACTGAATAATAACAGGAATTCCCTGCTTTCAGTCGACATAATTTCTTCGTGGATCACACTGCGGCCTCTAAACACGAAATAAAATACTTTTGTCTTACAATTATGCCCTGTAGGTTAAAGGAGACGGATGATTTATAAAAGCGAATGATGATGAAAGAATTGGTGGAATGAAAATGTTGTAAGAAACAGAATTCCGAAAAATTCATGAGCACAATGTCTACCACTCACGTGACCTGGAATCGAACTAAGGACCCATCGCGCCACGCTTTACCACTGAACCAACATCTGTCTTACAGTAATATAAAGCCCAACCTCTCTTGGTTCTTTTTGCTGACTCTTCTGATCAATTAGTCTCCTCGTCGGTCAGACAAAATGCCACGACTCCCTAAATTTTTGCATATTTTATGACTCAGTTTGGTATATCTTTTCCCCGTATTTCCATAGATCATGTGGATAAAGAAATTTTGTGATCGCAGATCATCGGTGGCTTATTATTATTATTATTATTATTTAACGAATGTTCATTCCCGTGTAATAATGTTCTGTTGAACATACTTCTCGAATCAAGATTCTCTTTTATTAAGGAAAAAAATCATCTAATTACAAATCGCAAATGTTTCTACGTTATCTGAACTTTAGAATTTTAATATTTTAACATTGTGTATGTGAACGTGTAAGAAGAGACATGTCAGGGGGCAAAGTTAATGAGCGTAGTCAGAGTTTTTCAGTTCCAAGATGTATATGAACCTTTCTCATATGAATATAGTTCTGCACTTCAATGAAGACTGCTGTTGTAATATCTTCAGAGTGATGCAAAGTTTCAAATAATTTTCACGATTTTTTAAAAATCACAAAGCGTCCAGAACTTACGAAAAACACGTCACTTTCCGTGTACTTTTTGAACTCAGAAGTCAGTTAAGAGTCTACGCTGTAATGTTTATTGCATTCTTTTAACTTGAACGACATAATCTTGTTCCCTTTTTTTATTTTTTTTTCGGAAAAAATGATCGAAGAACTCCTTCATGATTCGGGTATCTGTTTCCGAACGAGTGGGTGGATTTCAACAAATCTCCTTGCAGGATTTCTTTAGAACAATCTAGAGAAATATTTGATAAAACGTCAGCTCTTTGGGAAGGTTCATGTTAAATGTTGTAATGCTGGTTAACATCTGAAACATATGCAACACATCATACATTTTTCTGTGGGTGGTTGTTAACTTGAGTACTTGAAGAGGAGGTTCAGTGCAGAAGTGCATTATATATAAAGTCTACACAAGTTAAGACGGTTAATTATATTAGAGACGTAATCTTATTTTATTAATTTTCTTTTACTCTAAGAAAAAGCAAATTCTAATTTTCCATATAAAAAATTGATCATTTTACATTAGAAATAGTAAGGAAACAAGATGGGAGAGAACTTTCGGAAGTGAGTCGGCCTTGGACTTAAATACTGATCTTGGCTTGGGCATCTAATCCACGATGGTATGTGGTTATGAGATTATACACATTTGCTACCTCATATCCTGGAACAATGGTGGGCAAACTATGGCCTGCTGATCAGACACGGTACCGCGAAAGGTTTTATCCGGCCTCTGTAGTCCGGATCCCCTCCCCCTAGAAAAAAAAAACTAACTCAACATACGTACACTTTCTCAATAAAACTATAGCTTGGAAATTTGATCTTACATTTCATCTGTACTCTTTCTCTTATAAAAACAATCAACTTCTATATTTTTTTCTGAAAATATCGGGGAAGTATTTTAGAATTATTTATCCTCGGTGCAGAATAATACTCGTTCAGTTCTTATAGACATACTGACCTGGATGGGGACCTTGTAATATTGGACCCCCAAAGCTTGGATTCCTCGCAACAAAAATTCCTTAGTGCGCATCTGAAATTAAGTATTCCATTTCGTATACTTCAGTGAGAACTGAGGATAGTCTATCAATATAATTGTATTAATTTTTTTTTTCTCAGGAACGATTGAGCAAGAAATTCTTGAGGAACGGAATTTCGGACTGAGACAAAAAGTGTTAAAAGATAGTAATGTTACAGGAGAAAGAACGTTTATTCGAGACTAACCGTCTAGGATCTCTCGAAGTTTCGTTAGTTGCATGGTCGGTTGGTCGTCTTGGAGCCGGCTGGTTTCTACAATCAATACTCGCTTCGTTCCTCTACTGTGACCTGGCTTTGGCCGCTGATTTACGTGGGAGACTCGTCAGCGTGCCTAGCAAACAACCTACTCGCACACACACACTGGACAAGCCGCAGTTAGGGGTTACTTCGTTCGCAAATTGCTCCCATACAAATCAAATTTGGGAGCCCATTGTACCGTAGCGCTAGAAGTGCACTCTCTCTTCTAATGCATTTGCTTCAGTAATCAATATCTTAAAGTGAGATGGCTACGTTTGTCGGGAGTAGATCTGGATTCGTGTTCTTTTGCAGAAGAAGCCAAACAAGAAAGCAATTGAAATAAAATGTAAATGGTAAAATATCGGCAGCGTCAATTTCTGCAGCAAATATACAGGATGTTTCAGATATATGCGGCCGAACTTTACGGAACACTTGTAGATGAGAAAAAATATGCTAGCACTAGCTGTAAGCAGCCGTTGTTTTCAGGTCTTGATTCACAACCTGGATAAAAAGAAAAAAAAACATGTCCCTAAAGAAATGTTTTACAACCATTCCATTGTCCCAGTATTTATTCTCTACTGTTGTACAAGTCTGCATAACATGTATGTAATGGTAGTTGCATATAGGCAAGGGTTCTTAGAAACAACCAGAAACTTCCATATATGTTGACCCCAGCCAGACCCCAACCCCGAGCAGAAAGTCGAGAAACTGCTTCATACCCGATTATATCTGATCTGTGTACAAAATTTGGTATCTTAGTGACCTCTTTATGCGAAAAGCTAAAGACGAAACACGCACAATATTTATTATTATTATTATTTATTATTATATAGATACGGAAATGTTTAGTTTCATATGAAGGACGGTGCCAAGGGTGGACCAAAATTAGTCTGACAAATCTGATTATTTAAAAATATCTTAATTGCATTGCCTTTGCATTAATATGATTATAATATATTCATATTGTATCTAATATGACCTATGACGAATGTGTGATGCATTCTGAAGCTATCTTTAAAAAAAAAATGAAGCCACAACTTTGCTCAAGGAGGGACAATTTGTAAGGAAGTCGAGGCCAGGACAAAATATAATTGGGGGCCATATTCCATTTTTCTTGGTCCCTCTCCCTAAGACAGTATGCTTAAGTCATAAATTTCCTGATTTTAAAAAAATTCTGTTCTGCTTATTCTATGTCTGATTCCGTATGTGCAGCCCAATTAGGGACTGCGCTACGAATATTTGAAAGTAACTATGAAATCTGATTTTTTTTTTTTTTTTTCGAAATCAGTCCAGTACCAACGCACGCCCTTCACTTCGCAGAATGGGCTTGGTGTCCAAAATAAATGGTCAAATCATATTTTCAAAAAAATGTATTCATTCATTTATTTAGGTGTTGTACAGTTGTGAAATTGTAATAATTTATACCTAGTCATGTACAGAATGTGTGGTGTGAATTTCATTTCACTTACGTATGTCTTCCTTGATGTCGTAGTTTCCAGTAACAGCAGCTCCTATTGGCCCTTAATCTTCATGGCCTACTCAGTGTTCCCTGGGGACTTCCGAACCAATAGCGTAATTAGGGACGGCTATCAATCGTTCTCCAGAGACGAAAACAAAAAGTAGTGAATGATTTATTTCAGTGGTTCCCAACCGGTGTGTCGCGAAATTTTAAGTATAAAAATAATGAAATATTTAATAGTTAAAACCAACTTTGAGATATACTGTAGACTGTACCAGTCAATGCCTTCAGCGGTAACAATGCTCACAAGGAACAGACATGAACGTGTCATCCGGACATCCGAATCAAACCTAGTCCGTTCGATAAACATAACAAAGATACGTTAATTAAAACAAAAGTGCCATGAACAATGTAGTAAGCCCCTGAGGCCCATTAACCGTGTTAGTATAAAGAAAATCGTGGACTCGCAGTGAAATAGCTATTGCATCAACGCTGTTCATTGGAAAGTAATGGTTTATAGTTCATTCTCTTCAGCATGAAACGAACTTTCCAGTGATGCTATGTATTGGGGGCCCATAACGTACTTGAACAGGGAAGATTGGAAGAATATCTGAAAAATTCCCTCCAGAAATCCCTCCTATCAACTTTAGCCTCCTCAAGTAGCCCCGAGTAAAAGCACACAATCCAAATGTATCTCGAAAAGTATTATAGTGGATAAGAAATGTGTGTACAAATTTTTGTATTGGTAGACAGAATATGTGTGAGGGGAAAGCATGTATTGGTATTGTATTGCTGACTTTCCAATGAACAATGTTGATGCAATAGCTATTTCACTGCGAGTCAACTATTTTCTTTATATTAACAAAGTTAATGGGCCCCAGGGACTTACTCCGTTGTCCAAGGCACCTAATGTTTTGTGTATGAATATACAGGGGTTTGACAAAAAATTAAAACGTTTGCAAAAGTGTGAAAATCATACCTAGTAAGGTGTGGGGCCTCCTTTTGCGACCAAGACAGCTTGGATTCGACGTGGAATGGACGTATACAGCTCCTGAATCGTGGTGTGTGGAATTTTGTACCATTGTTCCTCCAAAACATGCTCCATTTCCTTTAGGAATGCTGGTGGAGGGTAATGAGACCGAACACTCCTTTCTAACTCAGACCACAATAGCTCAATGATGTTCAGATCTGGTGATTGTGGGACCCAGGGGAGGTGTGATAGCTCCTGGTCATGCTCCTCAAATCATGATTTCACCGTTCTTGCAGCGTGACAGGGCGCCAAATCATCTTGGTAGATGCCATCACCATCAGGGAACAATATTTGGGCTATGTGTAGAACCTGGTCCCCCAAAATGGCCTCATACGCCTTAGCATTCATCATTCCATGCAGGGCTACGATGGGACCTGCGGAATACCACGATATCACTGCCCATACTGTAACTGAACCACCCCCATGCTTTACAGTTAGGAGCAGACAGTCTATATCATAGGCCTACGACGGTGTTCTCCATGCGTAAACGTGATCGGTTGTTGGAAACAAGGTGAAGGTCGGTTCATCGGACCACATTACGTGTTTCCACTGCTCATGAGTCCATGCCTTGTGGTCCTTGCACCACTGGATACGCCTTTTCGCATTCAGTGCTGTGACCAGGGGTTTGGCGACAGCGGCCTTGCCATGAATTTTCATTTTATGAAGTTCCCGTCGCACTGTTTTCGATGAAACCGGGTTCTGTAGGCCGGAATTGAGTTCAGACGTAATTTTCATTGCAGTGGTCTTCTTTTTAGCTGCTACAATCAGTTTTAATGCCCTCCGATCCCTATCTGAGTGGATTGTCTTTCAACCACTGTTGTGCTTTACAGACGTCGTTTGCCCATGAATTGCCTATGCCCTCGTAACATTGGATACAATGCATTTCCATATCCCCACAATGCTCGCCACTGTTGCCACTGAAGCTCCAACCAGACGGGCGCCAACGATCATGCCTCTTTGAAAGTCTATCAGGTCGCCCATTTGACCGCACCACTTTCACACCACGACATCCACAGCTGAACGGGTTACTGCTGACGGAAGAGGAAGGTCCACATGACACATTGAAAACAAAAAACGATCGGGAACCGCAACACGCGTTGTACAGTGGAAGGCCAAACTTACGTGTCCTATATGAAGTGTTTTTAGATTTCTTTGTCTACCCCCTGTATTTTTGTTACAGGGGGTACATTTATCGAATGAACTAAGTTTGATTCGGATGTCCAGATGACAGGTTCATGTCCGTTCCTTGTCAGTACTACATAGTCACTGCTTCATAAAAGCTTATAGTCTTATACTACTAATATTTTTAATATATTAATAAAATGTAAAGGAAATGTGTTGCGATGTCATCGTTGTATCATCAGTTGAAAAAAAAAAAAAGACTGGGGACCACTGACTTACTTGACAACTGCAAATGAAGCTTATGAACCACACAATTCCTTGACAGAACGACTGGCTGTGTGCTTATAAACCACGCCTCTGTCGAAAGCTTGAACCAATGAAAGACCCTATGGTATGAAATTTTCTACCTGGTCGTGTATAATAAGCATCACTGGATAAAATATTGTACGCGTATAATTGTGAATAGAGACCTTTTGAAAGAAATTAACGACTTCCTCTTCTTAAAAAAGAAAAACAGTTTGGTATTAAACAGAAATAGGTAAAACAATATGTGTGCATATCAGCCTATAAACTATATGTACGATTGTGATTGTGAGATTCCATTATCGATATTATTAATCTTGTGATTTCGTTTATCTTCTAGGTTCTAATCTCTCCAGTGCTGGCTGGTCTAGCTGTTGGCATTGGTGTTCCCATTCTCCTTTTCTACGTATATGGTGTAGTTCCTGTGTCATTGTGCCGATCAGGCGGCTGTGGAGTCTCCACTTCCGGTGCAGGGGTTCGGTTTGACTTCGATGATGAAAATGATCTTATGGTTGGACTAAGCGCACGAAATACTGGTGAGTATTATAAATATTTAATTTTGTTAATTTCTCTCGTCTGAGTGTAATGGATGCAGGGGCACATTGAAGGGAAGCCATGGAATTTTGGAATCCATCCCTTTACGAACTTACAAGAGGAACCCAAAAATAACTAATTTCCTGAGAAAAAGCATAACTTTTTTTTTTTTTTTTAATACCATAGATGGAGTTGTGCTAGTAATTTACTCCCGAGTATTTAAAAGTATCTGTACGTATAGAGTATGTTACTCACAAATGCGTCGAAATGTTTACTAAGTTAATGCTAATTTTCAATGGAAACTCTTAGTTTTGTCAACGACTTACTTATTTACATAAACACAGTGTTGTTTCGTCCGCTTCACATTGGCTTTATGAAAATGCCTGAAATCCTTTTTCATTGTATAATGTGACTGAAACAGCAGTGTGTGTTTATGTAAATAAATGAGCCGTGACAAAGGTGGGAGTTCCCGTTGAAATTTCGGCATAAATAAATATTTAGACGAATTCCTGAGTTCAAGTTAATAGTTATAATCATGCGTCAGTTTAGTTCCTTCAGTAGACTATAAGTTGTTAAACCATCACGAGAAGTCTTGGAATAATGTTATATTGTAACTTCTAGATGCTGCTTCCATGGACGCTGTGAGCCACCGTGGTGGTAACCCATCGATTGGCGAGGTGTCGTT
Source organism: Thermobia domestica (assembly GCF_964235325.1). NCBI lineage: Eukaryota > Metazoa > Arthropoda > Insecta > Zygentoma > Lepismatidae > Thermobia > Thermobia domestica. Next base: position 296,415,491 of record NC_137457.1, on the reverse strand, counting down.
GTCCTTAGGGAGTGGTAGCCAGTTGGAACGACTCGGTCGGGAGAGCGACAGAGAATCTGCAAGCAACGTGGCGTTGGCGGGAGCTAGTCTCGCCGGTAGTATAGCATCAAGTTTATTGCCAGGAGGACAAAGGTGAGCGTATGCAAAGGTGTGCAAGGTGTCCCGAAAATCGTGTAACTCTTACTAAGTACTTAAGGAGTAATTATTTCTTCTTGAAAAATAACCTTACATGTATGTTAACGTAATTTTGAAGTTAAAAATACGGAACATTTCGTAACTTTGAACATATTTTTCTTCCCTAAATCCACCAACAATCTGTTAGTCACGAAATAGATGGTTTTTAGAGTCCACGATATAGGAAACTTCAACAGTTAGCTCGAAAATTTTCATTAATTTGATTATTTCCAGGGTTCATACACTACCAGAAAAACCTGGAAATCTGAGAAATTTATTTTGGAAGAAAAAAATCCTGGATGATTCAGGAAAATCGATCATTTCTAGTAAAAAACCTGGAAATATGAGGGAAATAGAATTCAATATTTTTGTATATTTTGAATGTATTCAAGTATGGGACAAAAGTATTTACTAATTAATTCCCTTAGTAGGTTTCTCAACGTAATATTTTTTTCAACTTAAATTTTATTTATTTTAATTATTTACTTTCTGTGACTCATTTAATTGCAGTCGTTCATTGGAGAGAAGGGTGGCAGTTTTTAAATATATAAATATATTCTTAAAATTTGTGTTCTCTTACTGTTAGTTTCTTCCACTAGACCTGGAAATTGCAAAATTAATACTTAGAAAACCTGGAAAATTCAGAGAAATTGAGTTCAATATTTTTGTGTGATCCCTGATTTCTTTTCACACTAACATCATATTGAACAGATTTCAGATTTTTGTTTTCAAAAGAATATATGAGGCGTTCCGGATAGTAAGGACGAACTCAACAAAGACTTGTTTCCTGAACATGCGCTCTGAACGGTCAAAATAATAATCTGTTTATTTTCGAAATGTTCCTAAGGGAAAGACTTCCACAGCTATACATATAGGCAGCACTTGAAACATAGAAACATTTGTAGTACATTGTATCTTTGAGTATTAATCTCAGAGACTTTTTCCTGCTGTCCTCTGAATAATTCACAGTCCGTGGACAAACTATAGTTATTTTACTTTAAAACTGCAATATACGTAACTTGAACAGAGAACAGAGTTCGTAGGGAACCAGGAAAATCTGGGAATCAGGAAAATCTTGGGAAAGTCAGGGAAAATGATACTTAAACTGGAAATCAGGGAATTTTCTTTTTTTAAACTGTGGGCAAAATTTGCTTCACTGTGCCGTAGGATACACTGTTGTTAGCAATTTCTTTCTTAAATTCTTTTTTTGCAACCGAAGTTTCAATATATTATATCGAGAAATTAAGGTGGTAACTTGTATTATTATTTATTTATTTTATTAAGTAATGTATGAAGATATGATTTATTAGTGACAGAACCTGATAGCATTCCTACGTCAGACTTAGAAGAGCCAGAAGAAGGAGCTGTGAAAATTAACTTACTTTTAATTCTGCATGATGTAAATCGGACTTAACCTCCGAGTAGGTAAAATGGTTAACACTTTTTAAGAATGTCCTAATAAAGCAGGAGGTATTGTTTATAAAAAGGATTTTCTTTAAGTAACATGGAATTGCAGACTGCCAGAATTCACTCGACAGATGCGACACATATTTCTAAGTTTAAGATATGTTTTGAGAAGCAGACGCATGTATCTACTCTTTTTCAATCAAGTGTTATTAAATAAACTGTAGTAGTACTGCTCAATCAGCAGTGCACTCTACTTCTAACATAGGTCTATATATTACCCAAAAAAAAAAAAAAAAAAAATGTGTATAACTTGAAGATGTCCTAAAATTTAATTACTTGATCAGTTAGCAAATCTGTGGTCAGTTTGTTTGTCTACTTATTAACCAAGCCTTTATTTAGTTCTTATATGTATATTCTTTATTAGTGGACCTTTATTTATCAGATGCCGCGGGCCAGGGAAAAATGGTCAGTGTGGCCCTTTGAAATCACAGAAATTTCAAGGAAAAAAAAATTTTAAAAATGTAGGAACCCTGGAAGAAAAACCTGAAAACATAAAAATGTGAAATCTAAAATAGTTAGGTAGTTGAGAACTTGATACTAAGATGAAATTAAAGCAATATATTTTTATATGAAACTAGCAGCGTTCACCCCGCTTCGCTGGGGTCACCCCGGAACGCAATAAACTTTGTTACTTAGATAATTTTTACTTTTTCGCTTTCAAGTGATATGATAAAAACCATAGAAGATTGCAGTAAATGTTAACATTATATCGCCTGTCATTTATGTTAACCCGCCGAGTGACACGGTCATGTGGGTTGCATATAAATACGTTTATTTTTACCTATGATGAACTAACAAAGGATTTGTACGTTATGGACACTTGAATGGTCAATTATCTCAAGACACTGGTAATTGAAAATTAAAGTGATATGATAAAAACCATCTAGGGTCCAAATCTTAATAACCCCCCAAAAATGAAAGAAATTGGTTCAGCCGTATTAGCGTGATGAGCTAACAAAGGATTTGTACGTTCTCTTTTATATATATAGATAATACCTATACATATGGACATGTAGAAGCAGAAATGCAGAACTGAAGAGATACGAACAGAACATATACTAACCCTACTTGCAATAGGTAGCAGAGGGCACACAGTAATCAGAAAACTGTTAAGAGAATTAGTTTTCGTTGTCTGTCTCTGTATGTAATACAGCGACCAGAATGCCTACAACTAATCAAATCGTAGCTGATTTTTGCTCTCTCAAAATAAATGAATAATGAGGAGGAATTCTTCTTACTTCAGAGAAGTTATTTTCGATAGAAAAGCCTTCAAACGAAGGTCTTCCTTATTCACAATGAGCTGTTATCTTTCTTTCGGGAAAAAAGTTTGAGTGAGCACCAGGAAAGAAGCCCAGCCTTCTCTATGTGTGGAGATTTTTAAAGTTATCTGTAGTGTGGTAATCGCGCAATTTTCAGAGGACTTTGTCAATGTAGAAGCTGTCCCATAATAACATTGCTTTTGTATTTAATAAACGTGATAAATTTAACTGAAAATATTCTTTTGTAGAGACATTCTAACTCGGGTCTTTTAGGCAAACGCATTTCACTAAAGACATTTTGTTCTTGTTGATCTTCATATCAAAATATAAGTTATGAGATGCTAAAGAGAAGAAAAGTGGAGATGAAAATAGACTACCTGGCGGAAGGGGTTCAGGAATTCCGTTACTTAGAGAGTAAAATAATAGGCAATAATACAAGGCGCAAAATTTCCGGTCGCCAGGTCGTCACTGGCAACTAAAAATTTAGAGCTGGCGACCAGTGTTCATTACGAATGGTTCCTACCTAACTCACAGGACTGCACAGTGCCTGTTTCACATTAAATAATTGTTACTCAGTGACAGAAAACACGGAGTGAGTTGAATCAGACACTGAAAAAGATTTACAGTGAGATTCCCAAATTTGCTTTCAATTGTCACATTTTATGCAGTTTTACTTGACTACTGCTTCATATAAGAAAGGCTTCAGCAGTCTCAATAGAGTTAAGACTGCCTACAGGAATTCATTGTTGACTGACACACTGGGTAATTTGCTGACCATTTCCATCAATGGGCCTTTACTTAATGGCTTTGATCCGAAAACTGCAAACGACAACTAGAGCCTTTCTATTTGAACTGTGCCTCTTCTGGCGCTACTGTCAATGTGTGTGTTCCTGTACCTCCCTCGAAAGAGGAGGGACAAGTTGCTGCGGCCGAGATCTTTCATTTGTTAGATGTGGAAGCGTCGCCTCAATGAATTATTTCACAGGCTTCGCTCTGCACTGTCTTGTTAGCTATTCTAAGTAGCCTACGATCTTCACTCGTCAAGACCAAATGACTAAATGATAAATTGGCAACACGGCTGAGGTCATTCACTTCTTTTTCATAAGCAAAGGTAGTTTCCTCCGTCATAGGGCGGCGGGGGTGGGGCCGAAGTATAGTTCGCATAGTTTCCGAGGGCACACCTGAGATAGATAGACTCTAGTACTTCAGTGCAGAGAGAAAGCGTTACACAAACGTAAAGTCTTGAGATATTTTTTAACATGTATATAAATTGTCCAGATCACAATCGATTACCCTAAATCTAATTTTAATTTTATGCCTTGATGTGGCCTCTTTGTCAAATGAAAGGCCGATGGGGGGCTCATAATTTGTACGTGAGAGATACTGGTGACCATCATTTTTGGATTGGCGAGTGCATCTGACTGAAATTTTGCGCCCTGCAATAATACATACAAACAAAATGAAAAATCCGGAATGAATCAGGTGAATAAAACATTCGAGTAAAAACAAAAGCTTCTAACCAGAACATGGACATATACCTCAAGAAAAGGCTGTTGAAAGCATACGTATATAGTGTGGCATTTTATAAATGTGAGGCGTGAACTCTAGAAGAAGAGAAAAAACGGGAAATAGAAACTTTCGAAATGTGGTGCTGTATAAGAATGTTGAAAATTAGATGGGTGGATATGGTATCAATGAAAGAGTATTGGAAATGGTACGGGAAGAAAAGAGCATATATAGAAGACAATTTCGAAAAGGAGATATAGGAGGATTGCATACATTATGAAAAGTGGAGAAATGACGCTACTAAGAGGAAGGCTGTGATTGAAATACATATAGACCAAATAATACAAGATGTAGGGAAGGAAAAGCACATGGAAATAAAAAGTCTGGCTCAGGATTTCACAGCTTTCCAGAGTCTATCTTTCCCTTAATCCTCTATTCAAACTAGAAGTAGTAGAAATAAACCGTTTTCTGTTTTAATGTTGATCGCTATAGTACAAAAACGGTAATAGATACTGAGAAGCTGTTTTCTGCAGTCGATTAAGTGTCCTAAGAATATCTACCTTTCCCTTAATCCTCGATTCAAACTAAAAGTGGTAGAAATCAATCATTTCCTGTTTTAACGTTAATCGCTATATATCAGAAACTGTAATAGATACCGAGAAGTTTTCTGCAGTTCTTTAAGCGTCTTAAGAATAAACTCAATCACCATCCGAATCTGTCTACTAAAACCGGAATTAGGAGGGATCTACTATTTCCGGTTTTAATATTACTTTTCATAATATAAAAACTGCAAGAGGCAGCAAGAAATTGCTTGTTGATATATTTTCAGCGTCCCAAGAAGTTGTTTCTCTAGTGAACCCCTCTAATACAGCCGCAAGTTATAGATTTATTACTACTGGTTTCAGCATCGAGCCCACGTAGTTTGGAAGTCTACCATAATTTCACAATGTAAAACAGGGAAACTCATTTTTTCTCCCTTTTAATGTGTATATAACATGGGCTGAAAAGTCCCGGGCCTAACAAAGAAAACCCCGTTTTTTTGGTTCAAAATTAGCTTTATTCATCAACGTAATCTCCATGAAGAGCAACGCAATCAGTCCAGCGCCGCTCTAACATTTCAATACCACTTTTGTAGAACGATTTATCTTTTGCCTCACAATAGGCCTCAGTTGCAGCGATAACCTCTTCATTTGTGCGAAATTTCTTACCGGCGAGCATTTTTTTCAGGTCTGCGAACAGCCAGTAGTCGCTGGGAGCCAAATCTGGCTAATACGGTGGATGTGGGAGCAATTCGAAGTTCAATTCATGTAGTTTTGCCATTGTTTTGATTGACTTGTGACACGGTGCGTTGTCTTGATGATACAAAAGTTTTTTCTTTGCCATATGCGGTCGTTTCTTTGCAATTTCGGCCTTCAAACGCTCCAATAACGCTATATAATAGTCACTGTTAATGGTATGTCCTTTCTCAAGATAGTCGATGAATATTACACCACGCACATCCCAAAATACCGAGGCCATAACCTTGCCAGCCGATTGTTGTGCTTTCGGGCGCTTTGGACGAGGTTCACTAGTTGCTGTCCACTCAGATGCCGATCGTTTTGATTCCGGAGTGAAGTGATGGATCCATGTTTCATCCATGGTCACATATCGACGCAAAAAGTCCGGTTTGTTACGTTTAAACATGGCCAAACACTGCTCAGAAGCATCAACACGTTCTTGTTTTTGGTCAACAGTGAGCAAACGCGGCACCCACTTTGAACAGAGCTTTCTCATAGTCAAATGCTCATGCAATATAAAGCCAACACGTTCTTTTGATATCTTTACGATGTCAGCTAACTCACGCACCTTCACTTTTCGATCATTCAAAACAAGTTTGTGGATTTTTTTTATGTTTTCTGATGTTACTGCCTCATTTGGACGTCCACTGCGTTCTGCATCATCGGTGTCTCTACGACCACGTTTGAAGTCAGCAAACCAACGTTTTATTGTTGTTTCTGATGGAGCGGAGTCCCCATAACACTTTTCAAGCCATTGCTTCGCTTGAACGGTATTTTTTCCCATCAAGAAGCAGTGTAAAATTAAAACACGAAATTGTTTTTGATCCATTGTTTTGAAACTAACACAAGTAGGGTCACTCTTAGCACAATAACTCACAGACGAATGAATAGAATATCATGAAATTCTCACAGCTGTCTTGTGAAGGTTAGTATTCACTGAAAACAAGGTGACTGCAATACAACTAGCGCCATCTATGTGTTAGGCCCGGGACTTTTCAGCCCATGTGTTATATACCATATATATCTATATATATCTATGTGTGTATCTATCTATCTATCTATCTATATATATATATATATATATAGATAGATAGATAGATAGATAATACAGAGATAATGAGAAAATAAGTCTTGATCTTACATATACGAGGGAGGATCAGAAACTAAGGTTACAAGGCCGATATTTCTGGAGTTACGTCTTTTATGGAGGAGTGAGCGGTCATTTTAATACATGGAGTTGGCAGTTATGTAGTTTCAGAAACCCGTCACCTAGGCACTAGTTGTATGTAAACACAAATGGCGAATCTTTTGGAAAACTGGTCTCCCGAAGAAGTCAGTTACTCGATTTCTGTGGGCGAAACATAATCGCGGCTGATATTCACCGACATCTAAGAGAGGTTTATGGAGAGTTTCTAATGTCTCATCAACATGTCGCTGAATGGTAGAGAAAACATCACAGACGAAGAGCGCAGTGGCTCTCAGCACAACAGTTTCGCTGGGACATCATCAACCGTCCTTCCTACAGCCTAAACCTCGCTCCAAGCAATTTTTACCTGTTCCCGCACTTGAAGCATCTAGGAAGCTGTTGCTTCACTCCAGACGAGAAAGTGAAACACTTCGTGGCAACGTGACTGAACACGCAAGGACATGACTTTTATCAGGGGGAAATCTTCACAAACTCATCCCGTGATGCAAAAGTGCCTCAGCTGATACGGGGACTACCGGTATGTCCAAAAATAACCTAATGTGTATATACTCTCTGTTAGCTGTATTGGTTGTATGAAATAATATATACTGCAGGCTTTGTAACATTACTTTCTGATCCCCCTCGTACTTTATCAGTAGTCACTGTATTTTTTATTCATGGAACCTTGATACTGATACTTTTACCTTTTGTATAGCAGGTTAGAAGTGCAGGCAGATGTGTCATCAACTCAAAGATTTAGCATGAGTAGTGAAACTGCGTCGGCTGCTACCAGCTTATCAGAAAAATCAGCCTCGGCTTCCATAGCAGATGATGGAGCGTCTTCGACAAGAGCGTTAGCTGGCTCCGTATTAAACTTTAAGGTAATATACTTATCATAGCGTAAAAACATGAGTTCATAATAAAAATGTGAGGCCTAATTAGTTAAAATAATAATAATAATAATAATAATAATAATAATAATAATAATAATAATAATAATAAAGGAGATTCCCACTCTGAGTCAGTCATGAGGACCAAATCAGTAAACCACCACCTAACTGAAATAATCGCGTAAACGCTTTAAAATGTTAACAGTCGAAGGTATTTAAATAAAAGGTATTTTTCGTTATGTGCATGATGTAGTTGTTTATAAGGAACATACACTGTTGATTTTTTTCTTTCATGAACTTAATTCAATGCATTCCAATATTTAAGATTAGAAAAGAAATGAAAAGTAATAATAGCTTATTCTTCCTGTGCTTACATATTTAACGCAAAGAAAATAAGTTCGAAAAGAAATTTTGTTCATGGAGTCTGTAAGATATATCAAGTGAATAAACGATAACCTACTCTGAATCTAGTTACGAGTTTTCTGATTATTCGTTCATAATATCAGTCTTCTTATTTGTTCATAATGTCGGTCTGCTTTGAGATCTTTCTCAGCACTGGTTGTAGAGAAAATCTAGTTGTGCAACCAGTATTGTTGATGAAGGTTTCAGAGCAGACCGATGCTATGCACGAATAATCAGGAAATTCTTCAGCGGATACAGAGGTAGGTTGTTCATTATTTACTCACGAAAAGAAAGTGCTGGTGTGCAGTGCATAGACTCGTCTTTAACACATCTATACCCAACAAAAGGAAAAATGGTATGGAATTGTCTTGGATAAGAATATGAAGAGGAAATTCGTGGACGTGAAGAGGAGCGATAGAATTGTGATAGTCAAGCTCGTGCTAGGCCAAAGAGAAACATAGTCAGCGCTTGTGTCCTATAAGTTGGGTGTGATGAAGAGAAAGGAAAGTATTTTGGATTGAATCATATAGTACCCTGCAGAATTGTTGGTTACATGAGAAGCTTATCTTAGCACGAGATCTTAAATGAACATGTAGGAAGATCAAGATACGAAAGAATACATTGAGGGTATGGATTGGAAGACAGATATGTGGAAGGTGACACCACTAATCTTCCTATCCTGAATACCTTCTATTAGAAAAAAAAAAAAAAAAGAAAAAAACACCTTACTAGATATAAGAATGGCACTTCAAGGCCTCCAACCGACTTCATCTTATGGAGGAGACGACATCTATGTGATGCAAAGCACTGTACAGTAATACCAGGTGAAGGAGCAGCACCGCCTCATAAAAGCCGTTATGTACACTTCTTCAAGATATAATTGCACGCCTGGACTTTTCTAAGACCCTTAAAATTGTAGATTTGGCAGCAACGCATTCGAAGTAACGGTAGGCGAAGTCATAGGAAAAAATAACGAGACTTCCGAACACAGCTCACAGTTTGCTGTTTGAAATACTCAGTTCTCTTTTTGTAACTTAATATAATGATACATTTAGAACATTATAATACTTGGTAAATACAGAAAACTTTTATAGGTAAAGCACATATGCCTTTCGATCACAAAATTCGTTAAAAAAAGGAGTTGTTAAGAAATTCGTTGTCTATTCATAAAATTGGAAGAAAACTTCGTAGTTGTTCCGATAGCCATGGTTCTGAGTTCTTACTTCCTGTGGAGATTTAGTACTTCTAAACCTAGTTCGAATCCCACTCGATGCTTTTATTTTTTTATGTTGTAATTTTTCAATTATTCTTGCCCTACACTTTTATAGTATATGTATTACATGAAGGTGATGGACAACTTTGTAATTTATTTAAAAATATGATGTACAGGCATAAAACCTTTTCTATAAATCCCAATGTGATTTCTCCTTAATGCAAATCACTTCTTACATTGATCCAAAAAAATTTCGTAAACCTGAAAATCACGAGTTTTAGTGTTCAGGAAATACCTGCTTCATCGCTGCCAGAACGCAATTATAATTATTTTAATTATTATTATTATTATTATTATTATTATTATTATTGTAGGAGGAGGAGGAGGGCGTGGGAGATCCGGGTTCGGAGCTCATGCGGTTCGGAGCCTACGTTAAGCTATACTTTCACTTCTCATATAGCCGCGGTGCTGGATGGACCGCTAAACTCAAAATCATATATATATATATATATATATATATATATATATATATATATATATATATATATATATATATATATATATATATATATATATATATATATATATATATATATAATAATATTAATATTATTAATATTATTATTATTATTAAATAGCGAATAGAAAAAAGATAATTTGAGGGTACTAAATTTGGTGAGACAATATTTTATTTCCTCCCAGTTTGTTGTTACACCTATGGACTTTGTTGTCTTGGTGTATCAGAACCGTATCCATACTTTGGGATTACGTGATGGCTTGTTGATTGTTGAGGTGTCTTTTGCTATTGTTCATAGGAAACACACGGTCAGTATGTATGTCACAACCTTAATCTAGGCGTTTTTTCTTTCGTCATTTCTTCCGTAGCTAATAGTGTGATTCATCCATCTCACAATATGTTCAAATGAAATGAATTGATTTTTATTTTTTCAGTGTAACGTTCCACATTTATACCTGGATTAAAGGGGACAGATAATCAATAAAAGTGAATATTTGTGATTTTTATGTGCTATCATTGGAATCGAACACGACACCATATATACCGAAGGCGTGCACACTAATCACCAGACCAGTGGCTAGAGCTATGTTCAATTATTATATATCTTCTTTTCGAGAGATTCTTCAGTATGCTTTTTTTTTTTTAATTATTATTATTATTATTATTTACTTCTACAATTTTCAATTCTCTTTCATTTGATACTTGATCCACCCATATCATTTTCAGCACTTCCTGTAACACCACATTTCAGTGTCTTCCGTTTTTCTTTTTTACTCTTCCAGAATCCATGTTTCACACGCACACAACGCCTCCATACCTGTGCTTTCATTTTTCCCCCCCAGTACTTCCGGTTAGAAGCTTTTGCTTTCTTTTTAAATGTCTTCTTTCTCTGAGTTACTTAGATTTTACATTTTGTTTTCACCTGTTACTGCTTGATCTTTACTCGGTAAGTACCAGGATGTTTTGCACTTGATTGCACCAAGTGATTTCCTATTTTGAGCTTCATTTTTCTTGTTCCTTTTTTTCTGTCGTATTTTTTTCTTGATTCTGACATTAGCGCGATCCACGTCCACGAAAATATTTCACAAATTAAGATTAGGAATTAATTATTATGTATTTATTTCAACTGTTAGCTGTCTCCTTAGTTTCAGTATACGAAGTCTGGGTACTTCCTGTTCATTTTACTTCTGTCATATCTCTCGGCGTGATGTAAAATTTAATTTCGAGAGCTATATTTTAAAGAATTTACATAAACCACTATTACTGAAATAATCTTCTAAATAGTCTACAATTGTCTATGGTGATTTAAGTATAGCACTGGAAGCTCAATTTTCACTTGAAAGATCTGAAGATAGTAATGTGCTTTCTTCCATTTTGGTAACATTATTTGGTGGCTACAAGTACATAGAAGACAATACTCATAGGTGCAGATGTATCAAAAATCTTCATCCAGTTTAAAGGCTTTATAACTTGAAAACTGCTTGACGTATTTGAATGAAACTCTTCCAGTTCGAGAGACGGAATGTTAAAGTTTCGTTTGGTTGGCGGGAAATGTTAGTGCACAGCCGCAATGCACAGTAGTGACATGTCTGGCCAACCATCAGTCAATTCAACTGTTATCAGTGTTCAAAGTATGGGAAGAGCTCTATTGTCCACCCGATGTATGAGGTACGACCGGAGAAGGCAACATTGAACATTTCTTAACTGAAAACTTGAAATGTAACTAGAATTTTGTATTTTGTAACAAATTGGTATTGTTTTTTCTAAAGCAATACTGAATTTTGAAATCTGATATGTGCATAGATTTAAACACACTATCTTTCGAACTGTAGGCCTTTCATTCAAATAGAATTAACCGTTGTCAAGGTATAACGGTTTGAAATCAGATGATGACTCTAGACTCACCCTGTATTCTCTCAGTGCTAAATATCAATGGCATACAGTAATACCGTACTTGCGTGAATATAGACCGCACTATTTTTTCCTAAATTTTGGCTTGAAAAGTCATGGTGCGCCCTATAATCGAGATTTTCTTCCTCAGATTATAAATCATCAATTTCAAAGTCACATGTACACGCATTTTGTGCGTCGAAATGAATACCATTACAAGTTCCTGCAGTTATTTTTGTAAAGCAGCAAAGATTTAAGAAACAAATAGCAAAAAAATATATCTTGTTCGCAAAATTTGCCACCTTCATTAGGCACCGGTTACACCTTACACTGGCACAAAAAACACTTAATACTTTTATTAACAGGAATGTGTATCTTTGTTATACAGTATACATAATATATACGGTATATTTATATACAGTAGCTGTTCTCGAAAAAAAAAAAAAAGCAATTTTGTTTCGCAAAACTGTGACAGCTTGCTTGCTTGTACCCACCCAAATCAAATACTATCACTTCCCATATCTCAGCATCACCTTCGCTAGACGATCCAGAATGCTGCTCAGTCACTATCACAAAGGTCATCTTTGAGTCAGCCTTAGTTATGCGGGAGTTAAAGAGGAGGAAGAGATCCATCTCAAAATACTGTCTAATTGAACTTTCACGTACATTTAGTACTTCGGCCTATATTGGAGATTTACCTTTTCCTATAATCTTGCATCAAAAGTGGCCTATATTCGCGCAAATACTGTATGTATGTGTGACATCAATTAGAAGAAGCAGCCAACATTGCTTACAACAATATCTTTCATAATTACAAATTGCTTTTTAGGTGACGCCTAATACATCTCTTCTTGGGTACCGTGGAGTAAGCAGTGAAGCCTACACCCCAGTCGAGGTTCATATAGACGCAACTAGTCAACGAAGTGATGAAGTGCCTGCTCCAGACTCTCTGCAGGATAGCAGTGCTGACGAACTACCATCCGGAGTCAAACGAAGCAGCAGGAAACGAATGACTACGGACAAAGAGGTTGGTGGATTTCGCGACTGGTTTCGTGTAAAGATGTAATGGACTGAAGTGTGAAGCTCAGTAATTGTGTGTGTGATATTTTGACGTTTTATCTATTAAAATGTTCTAAATGTAAAGCCAATGCATGTATTGATTATGGTTATTATAAAACTTAATTGTATATTTTTTCGTTCATTTATGAGGGATAATAATTTCTTAAATTAATTGTAGTTGCTTTAGAAATATCTAGAAATTAAGAAAATTTAAATTTTGATTGATAGTATCAATGGTTGAGTTTTTAAAAGACAACATAAATTTTCATCTACAATGAAACTATATTGGCCACAAAAAAGTGGCCAATTTACAGAAAATAAGTTTAAAAAAAACTAGAATCTTAATTATCAAAATAAAAGAAATACCTGAAAAAAGAAGTACAATTTACCATATTAAAAGCGCGTTGGACCTCTTTTCACCATCAGAACAGCTCTAATGCGACGTGGAAAACAGTCCTAGAGGTCACGGATGTTAGCAAATGGAATATAACACTATTCCGCGTACGTGCATCACTCAGTTTCGTGAGAGGATGGAGTCGGAAAACTTGTCCGGATTTGTCTTCAAAACAGACCACATATATGTTGGAAAAGTGTCACTTTAGTTCTGAGTCAACCTATCGACATTAACTCCATAAGATTTAAGGCACATGTTAGTTCACGGCTGCTCAATGCTTCCTATCTTAAATTAACAGGGTATGCGCGGTGTTATAGAACACCTACCGATACCAACATAATGCTCTAGTAATGATTCAGAAAAGCAGTTTCTTACCTTGTTCATGCTGCAAGTACTGGATTTATGAGTTTTATTTGCATAAATACTTCCATTACCACTAGCAGTATTGTCTCCTGAAAAAACTGCCCCAATGTAGATGTGGTTTGTATCGATCTTCTTTCTTCTTGAGAAGTTCGCCCACACGTGACTTATATTAAAAAATAAAGAAGTCCTGTGCACAGGTTTTATTGTATTTTCACATATGTCCTGTACTTGATGTATTCTGTCCCAACATAAGTCCACGTTTTAACACAATCACAGTAATAGCTCTTACATACAATTAAATGGCACCTTTGGGTCAACAACACGAGACAAAACGATTGAGTTCGGATCGTGTCGGAACCGAAGACTCCCGAAACTCGCCGGTAACATACGAAAACTTGGATGATACAATTACTTCTGCCCATACGTATGTGTAACAAAATCTATTATGTTGAGATCCGGGGATTGAGTGGGCCAAGGAAGGTGTTTAACTTCCTTAAATCACGCTGTAACAGACCGAACTACGTCAATTGTTTCATTACCATATTGGTAAATGGGGCCACCTCGACCATACGATGCACATAGTCCTCTAAAATGAACATAATCACGGAGGGTGACGCGACTGGTGTCAGCATAGAATCTACTGAAAACCACATCAGAGCCGTCGCCATGTTCCGTGCTTGGGCGGAGACAGTGTAGATCATGCGGTACTTTGGACATCCGGTACGTACAAACACGATCTGTTGTTTGAAGTGGAGTGAACAATGACTCATCCGATCATATTAGACGTTTGTAGCCATTAGTCCATGTTTGCGGCACCATTGACGTCCCAAAGCATTATGGTTCTTTACAGCGGTTTCACCGTGCAATCCGACCCTATGTCCTTAACTCACTAAGGATTGTGATTGTCGACACAGATTGTGGGAGGTACTGCTTGTGTTCTTACGTTACTTTCATCGCAGTCGTATGACGGTTGTGAGTGACAATCCGCTTTAACGGTCGGCAGGACTTGCCAGAGGATTTTCTTCAGACCACTGTTCTTCTTCACAGATGTTTTGCCGTGAGTTTTTTATATCATCACTTTGGATATTATCTCCCGCGACTCTCCCAACACGTTTGACAGTTTCATCATACTCGCATCGCACTACAACCTAGCGCTAACGATTTACTCTTTGGAAATCATAAAAGTCACCCCCTTTATCACAGTATGCTCAGTTCACTGCCGCTGTACTTCTCGTGTAGTGTGAAGTTTGACCTAACACACCACTAGAAACAGCTCAGTGCTGCGGTAGCTGCCTGACAGTTGCCAACCCAGAGATTGAAGTGTTTTTAATTTCAGGTGTTTCTGTTATTGTGATAGCCATTTGGTTATGTTGTATGTATTTTTAATGCAAAATCTAATTTTCTATTATTATTTCGTATATTAATAATGTAATTTATATAAATACGAGGCGTGTCAGGAAAGTAAAATTGATTTGATTGATTACAATGGGGATATCAGCAGTGAGGCTGTTTGTCCCAACCGTGATATGACTAATCATGGAAGCAAAGTTAGAATGCATATACACTGTAGGATAAATTTACAAGGCATAATGTTGACACTACTCACAGTAACCTTGATCTTTACACTGCTTAGTTCATTCGGCAGTGCTGCATTTGTTCTTGTGTAAGTCACACGTGTTGGGAATGGCTGCGGTTTTACAGAGTTTAGCCAGATGCGAAGTATGCGCTGTAATATGGTTTCTGCAGGCAGAAGTTTAACATCCAATGGACGTTTGTCGTCAAATTGTCTGTTCGTAGGGACATTATGAATAATCAAAATGTGACTAAGTGGTGGTGTGCCTTCATTGGAGGCAGGTGTAATATTCATGACGAACAAAGAAGCGGAAGGCCATCTGTGATCTCTCATTACCTTTTTACCAGAATTGAAGGACAAAAACTTGCAAGCAGGCGTGTGACAATAAGAGAATAGGCATATCACATTTTGACAATTCATAATGTTCCCATAAACTGGCACAGTTTGATTATAAATGTGTGCTGGACGTTCTTTTCTTTGCTGCAGGAAGAGTATCACTCCACGTACTTTGCATTGGGCGGTATTCTGTGTCGCTACAGTCAAGGTTTTTTAAAGCATAAACTTAAGTAGTCAGTTCAGTAGTTTTTTGGGATAGTTCGGTTGTTACGGACTCCATTCTTTAAGAGGATCAGGTAAGTAGTAGATGCTCGACATCAAAACAAAATTGTAAAGGAGTGCGGGGCAAAGTTTTCTAATGCATATCAGCTTGAGACGATGGTGTTTATTGGAATGTAATATCATTCAGTAATGAAGAATGGTCATATTAGGTTGTCTAAAAGAAATCAAAATTGAGAATATTCTTATTTGAAAATAACATTACGATGAGCTTTTATCTTTTACCCCGTAATACCATAATCCCGTCGCTGTGCTTTGTGGTAAAAGAAAAGAAACTTAACAGGAGGTTTTCAGACCTCTTTTGAAACTAATTTAAAACCTTTCAGGAAGTTCTGCAGAGACTAAAACAAATGATAGTCTAACGGTGCCAAGTCCTGGTTATACGGTGGATACATTAAAGCTTCCCATCCAAGTTCTCAATTTCTGACGGGTCGTTAAAGATGTGTGCGGTCTAGCGTTTTGATTGTGAGTACAACGTCCTTTCTGTTGACCAGTTCCGGCCATTATTTTAGAATTGCTAGGTGCATCGTGCAAATTTTCGACAGTACATGTCCAAGGCTATCATTTTGCCCGGCAGCATCAGCTCGTAGATCTTATTTGTACAGTCCGCAGCAAAAAACCTGCAACATGAGCATGTAAGTTTATTGTGAAACGACGAAGTCTTTTGCTCCAAAATAAGTGTGCAGAGGAGGATGCCGAAGTTTCTGCTGGCGTGATTCGTGCCACTTAAACGTTATGTTGATTCCCTTCACTGTTAGGCGTAGTTTCACGATAAACTGACATGCTCATGTTGCAGGTTTTTTGCTACGGCCTGTACATGGATTTTCTATTTTCGTCCTTGCGATCAAGCGCTTGAGAAATGGCTTAAGTTCGTTATGTTTCAGTAGAGATTCGCAGATAGAAATTCGATCGAGTAATTTTTTCCCCCCAAGTCTGATCACGTAGCACCCAAACGTCAAGCTTCTTTTGGTAGCCATGTTTCTCGAAATGGTTTAAACCTGTTCGGCGATGGTTATGTAGATCATTAGCGACATAGATTATTCAGTCTACGCTTGGCCGATTTCGTTCCTTCTCCCTCCTGGGCAGAATGGACTCACCCGACCTGGCTCATGGCGTCCTGCAGTGTTGTGCAGTGGCTTTTTGGGAATGGATTTGTTTTTCCGCGCGGACGACAATAACGCACAAAACAGGACCATTGTTGTGAGTGTTGTGTTTCCAAATATGTGGGTTTCCGCTCTGTGGCCAAAATGCCGCCCAAACTAAGCCGGTTTTGGAAAGGCTATGTTACGGCTCGTTATGACGCCCACTTTAGTGTTTGTCATTAGAAAACCGTGCAGGAAGAATGGTTGCAACATCAGTTTAAGTGGAATAAAAAATGTTATTAAAAAGTACAAGGGCAACGAAGCTCCACCATTTGGATCACCAACGAAGTTGCCTAGAAAGCGGGAATGCACCAAGGCCACCTCCACCATGCAGAGAAAACTTCGCAAAATGGCTATGCAAGAAAATCTGCCAACACAAAGGTGTATGGCTAATCGTCTTGACGTGTCTTTGGGGACTGTGAGCCAGACTTTACACCATCAACTCAAGCTGGAAAAAGTCATGAAAGCTCGCGGCCATCTTCTCACTGATGCCCACCAAGAGGAACGAAAGGGTAACGCCCGGAAGCTGTACGAACGGCATCTGGCATAACAAAGGTGGATGTACGTCGTAACGCTCGATGAAGCATGGATTTACCTTTCCGACTGCGGCAAACCGAGAGCCATCATGTATCGAGAGAAAGGCGCCAAAAACTTCAGAAGGTGGGTCCGTGTCTGTAAAGAATCCTTCCCAAAAGGGTTCATGGTCGTTACTGGCTACTGTTACCGAGGTAAACTGAAGATTCGTAGGGTAGCGAAGAACTGCAAAATAAATTCGCAGAATATTCAGGAGCAGATCATGCGGCCGATCTACGAGCATGAGATTCCAACAATGTACGGAAATGACGCCAATCTGGTGCGCATTCACATGGACAAGGCCTCATCACATACCTCACGATCGTCCCTCGCATTCTAAAGGGAGATGGAGGCAAATGGTATACAGGTGATACCTTTCAATGAGGTACCTGTTTAATCTCCAGATGCAAGTCCTATGGACTATTGTGGATTTGGATTGCTGAAGCGGGCTTTGGGAAAATGACGTGTGACAACTGTGGAAGGACTTTGGAAAGCTGTGCAAAGGGAATGGGACAAGATTCCCCTCCCAGTTCTTCAGAGAAGCCTATTCCAATGGAAATTACGCTGTCGGGCTATTGTTAGGAACCAAAGGAAACACATCGAGCACTTACGGACCTGGCGCCATGGATTCTTCTAAATTTTTAAGTAAGTCGAAATTGGTCAAATGTAGACTGAACAACCTCTGTATATGCCGATATGGCACTAGTTATGCCAGAATACCATCCACTTTTGCTGTGGTTTTTCACCCACTCCGAGGAGTATCATGAATTTCGAAATTCCCAGAACGAAAGCAACTAAACCATCTTTTAGCTGCTAGTTTTGATAACATATCTTGCCTATAAGCAGCACAAATTTCTTCATGGTCCTGCGCAGTGTGTGCGCCTGTATCGAAATAATACTGTAAAGTATAGAGCAGTTTTGCGGAATGTTCACTCATCTTTACGGGGCAATACTTTACGTATAATAATAATAATTCCACAACTTTCTGTACACTTACTTTCACTGTCAGCTGAGATTTGGAATATTAATGGCATCTTGTGCACAAAATCCCCAATACTATTTAGAGTACCTGATATTTTCTGTCTGCTCTTGTAGTCTTTTCTTGAGTTCATTTATTTTCTTTCTTCAGTAGTGTTCAGTTCAAGGAGAAACGAGAAACTTTTTACTCATAAAAATAAGCTAGGGATCTGCAATTTAGTCCACGGACACATCCTTCTCTACATATTCACCTTATGTTTACTTATATCTTTGGATCAGTCTGTTAATACAATCTGCGTAAAAGTTCCGAAATTGGAGACAAATTAGGTTCCAACCGCATTAATGACCTCAGTAAACCGCTTACCCCGCAAATATTCTTTCATATTTGTGAAGAGGAAGTAATCAGACGGTGCCAGATCTGTGCTTATTGTGAGTGGAGACAAATGTTCATAGCCATATTAGTGCACGAAAGTGAGTGTTTCTAATACTTCGTGTCTCGATGCATTGTCCGTTAACAACCTACCTTCGAGAGCGAGCCCCGTCTCTTTGCTTTGATAGCATCCCGAACTTTTCCAGCAGTTTTGTTGTGAATGGAGCCCTTTTTTGTAATTAGTGAAGATGACATCTTTATGGTCGCAAAACACGAACATCATGGACTTGCTCGTTGAATATTGCACTTAGCCATTTTGGAAATTGCGGACGAGATATGTTACCATGTTTTACTCATGTCTGGTTTTAGGGTCAAATAGATACATCCAACATTCATCCGTAGTCACTAAGCGGTTTACATAAGCATCCTTGTCCTTGTAAACCGCTTAGTCCAAAATGCTTTGTGCACATTGCATACCTTACTGCTGTTGAAAAGGATCATCGGGGAACTCACCGTGTTACCCCTTTGCTCATATGGCGTGAACGGATCTCCTCATCTCCCTAGTTAAGCAAAAGAAAAAGACACACGTTTATCTTCAAGTACTATCTGCTCAACTTGCACCATAGTTGGGTCTCTAGCCGTTGAAGATTACCTTTTCCTTGAGTCATCTGTAGATTCTGTAATCACATTTGAATTGCCTCTTCCATCATTTCACTATAAGATGGGCATTACTCATCGCACAACTGTCATCTCTTCATGTATTGTTCGTGACAGTTTTGTTGAAGATGAAGGAACCTAGCCACATCTTCATATTCGATTTTGTCTAATATGCTGCCGTCGCCTAGTTTTCTGGCTGTAACACCAACAGGACCTTTTAAAGACAATTAGCACATTTATTAGTGAGATGCCAACTTACCAGTCTGCAGATTTGTACGTTCCCAACCCATCTGTCATGCTGAGGGAAAGAACTTTCTGCACTACTTCATAATATTCAGAGAAATATGTCCTAGAAATCTGAGGTGATTGTTCCCAAAGTTTATCCAGCAGACAGTATGCTTTATTTACGTATTAGAATCTTAATCATCATTTGATGTATTTCCTTTGTTTCCCTAAATAAAGTTTGCGTCTATGTTTTTTTGTCACGTAGTGGTTGCTTCTAGCAGACATTTCTGCAATCGGACACAAATAGACTTTTGGTCGAATAGCAAGAAGTTACAGATCATGCGCGCACATACTCACCTCAACCTAATTATTCAGAGACCTCCAATTTCTAGACTTCAGTTAATTGTTGAATATTTTCTCAATTTCCAGTTATCGTATACGCAACGTGATCAGACTGTTTAATTTGTAACCACCTGTCGTTGTGTATTATATTGTGTGTACACTGGAGCTCATGAGCTCCAGTAGTCTTTAGTATATCTGTGGTCGTCTTAAGATCTCAGCCGATTTATCTTTGTAAGAAGAATTGGTAACATACCGGTGCTTCATAGCAACACAAGTACTACTTGATGTTTGTTACAATATCTGTACATGCGTAAGTGGAAGTAAAGGAAGTTACATAAAGACTGTCGAGGAAATGTGAAATCTTGACATGAGATATTCTTATGTATTTATTAATCAATGTTTTAAATTTAAAAATAAAAAGAAAAGTTCTCAACAACTTCCATATGTTAAAAATATAATTGATATGTTTACGTTTTATGTAAGGTCTCAAATTGAATTCCAAGTAATAAACGTGGAGATGCCACAAATATTAATTTTACGTAATATAATATGGCTGGATTCAGGTTTTGGGGTTGTAGGGTTGTCACGTAAATACTTTTTCTTACTTATCTCCCATTTTTGATGTAAAATCCTCATATTGTAAATAATTCGTTACTTAACTTATAAAACAAAATTCTCTCTTAATTATGACAAATTGTAAATAATTCGTTATTCAATACTTATAAAACAAAATTTTCTCTTGTGACGAATTTCCCTTTAAATCAAGCACTATAAAACATTCTTTATTTAATCTTACAGTTCTTGTACCTCTGATATACTCGTGGTAATGTTTCGGCGAAGATTCGTTGCCTGCGTTTCGTGATGACGTCATGGATTTAAAAAAAAATGGGTGTGCATGCTGACATTGAAATATTTATTCAAGCTTTTTTTCTTCTTTGTTCTCTGTTGGTAAGTTATTTCTTGTGTTATTTGTGTGGGTTGTGCCGTCTGGATTCACCTACAAATGATTCATAATCCCTGCTGAATGGGTTGACAATGTGTAATTCCTGTGGAGGAATATACAGTTGTGTGATGGTTATGCTGGAGCTGACCTGTGGATCGTGGGGTGGTAAATCAGTTCCGGTTTGCACTATGAGTTTCCTGGCAGACCAACATATGGATGATTGGCTACTCCAGTCTTTCTATTGTACTGTATAATGAAAAGTTAGATCAATTGTTGTTTTTTTATACTTGCCATTGCCCCAATTACAAGTTACAAACTTAAAATGTCACTCATTCATTACAAGTAATGTGTGTGACTATTAGTAGTATGATCTTCACTGTTAGAAGTGTGACCGTTAGTAGACAACAAACAATAAATACGATGTGTGACCGTTAGGAGTGTGTGTGTGTATGTATGTATGTATCCAACCAACCACTAGAAGACGACAAAGAACAATAGATACACGTAACTAATAGGAGTATGGTCTTCACTATTTGGGGGGGGGGGAGGGTGACTGCTAGAAGACAATAAAGAACAATATATACAATGTGTGACTATTAGGAATATGGTCTTCACTGTTAGTTGTGTGTGTGTGTGACCGTTAGATGATGATAGACAAACATAGGTACAGCGTGTGACTATTAGGAGTATGATCTTCACTGTTAGATGTATAACCGTTGTAACGCCAAAAGAAACGTATGCTCTGGACTGTCTATATCCCATTGTTAAACGCGATGGAGGCAGTGTATTGATTTGGACAGCAATTTTAAGGTATTCCGTTGATTTTATTATTACTTCCAAAGGACGAATTTGTGGACATTATAGGTGACACACACACACAATGAACACAGT
The DNA here is from genome assembly GCF_964235325.1 of Thermobia domestica. NCBI lineage: Eukaryota > Metazoa > Arthropoda > Insecta > Zygentoma > Lepismatidae > Thermobia > Thermobia domestica. The sequence continues at coordinate 296,393,585 of NC_137457.1, read as the reverse complement.
CAAACGTGTGCAGGCGTGATTTGAGAAACAAACTTAACGCCTACCCTGAATCGCACAATCTCAGATTTGAACATCGTTGAACATTTGTGTTCGGTTTTAGACCAACGAGTGCAGTGAAATTTCCACCTCCATTATCGCGGATGTAACTGAATGCTTTACTGCTGAAAACTATTCATGAGTTTTGTGCCTCAATTCCGCGACTAATACAAGCTGGGCCGCGGTCGCTCACTGGTAAAGCGCTCATCTCTGATGTGTGGGGTTCCTGGTTCCATCCCAGGTGGGCTTTTTGGTGGACAGACGGAGAGCGTGGGTCTTCCAGTTTCATTTCACTACTGTCATTCATTTCATCATCACTGTCTCCTTTAGATTCGGTGCATAGTCGTGTGACTATAGGCTAAAAGTAATCTAATGTCATATTAATCAGGTAAGTTGTATATTGTTTTCTCCATTATTTTGATATCTATGTATCTGTCTATTCAACTTACCAAAAAAATACTTTGTAAAGACATCATACAACGCTGAACAAAGTAAACTACAACCTTTTTGAAATTAAATGCTTGAGTTGCACCCGATCCAGTTTTCATATGTTTACAATTTAATTATGCATAATATTTCGGACAACTCAGTTTCCATGTTCTGTAAAAGAGAAAAAGCCTCAAGTATTCTGAAAAAAACCCTTGCTTATATTTTGCAAAGTGAATTTAGTAGGAATTAACATCGAATTATTATAGTGTCTAAGACAGTGAACAGATAATTATATCGGAAGCAGTAGAATTAGTATTCTTTTACAGGACAAGAAGCTAAACAACAATAACATTCATAAATAGTGATAATTTGGTTTACATACAACATACAATGAGATCAGCCATGGAGTTGGCCGAAATATTGTATATGACTAAATTCTAAGCATGAAGACTGGTTCGGATGCAAGATAAGCGTTTAATATTAATATTAAATAGGAACTATTAATATGTAGTTGTTAATAGTGTTGAATAGTTAATAATATGTACCCTATAGCATATATTAGTAATTATACGAACTCTTCCCCTAAACGCTTCAGGAAATGAAGAAGAAAAGCCGTAAGAAGACAAGAAAAGTTGCTTGGAATACGATATTGGGCACCGTACTTCTTCCCCCACTCTCTCTCAAAACGTTTAGTGAAACTACTTGCACTTACTTCCTTCGTGTTTGACCAATCACAGTTGTTTTCTGCGTGCGTTGCTTGTCATTAAAAGTAATTGAACGATATTCCGTGGTGGCCACTGGCCAGCAAGTGTCATCTCGGCTGTTTATGTACACTCACGTCCAAAATTATTGTCGCATATATATAAAATACGAATTCGTCCAGTATTTCTTATAATGTTAGTGTGCGTATAATCGGCAAAGACATGTATGTTGCAATTTTCAGGTCAAAAGAGCAGTAAATAAGAACAATAAAACGAAAATAAAACTTTCTTGTCCATATAGCAACATTTTGTTTTACTCATTCTAATTTTGGTATTTATAATTCTTTTCCTGTGAAATTTACCACAAATATACATTTTCCGATCATACACATAGTACAGTGGCGTATTTACAATTTTGTTTCGGGGGGGGAGGGCTTCGCTAACTTTAGTCCTGCAAATGTGAAAATTCTGCAAGATATTTAATTTACTTTAATATAGTAAATAAAATTTCGGGGAGGGCTTAAGCCCGGAAGCTCCCTCCCTAAATACGCCACTGACATAGTTTCAAATTATATTCTTACAAGAAGATGGTTATAGATAAGCGACAATCATTTTAGACATGAGTGTACATATAGACATGATACTAATTAAAAATGTAACAATTAGTAACTTCATATGTATAGTCCTGTTTTCAAGACACGAGTTATCCACTTTAAAATTATTTATTATGATCTGATATGGTATTGAAGCAAAGCAAGATTTTTCAATATTCCCTTAAATTTTGTAAATCCGATCTGTATAATAGGGTTAAAGCAAACTCGGGCAGATTGAAAATGTATTAATAATATAAAGTATATTATGAGCCAAAGTTTCAAAGTACACGAAGATGAACACTCCGATCGTTTTGCAACAGCTAAATGGAGTAAATAAAATGGATTTAATTTCTAGGGAACGTAGATTTCAAACTGAATGCAGACTGATTAATGAAGCGTTATCTTATGACCAGTTATTGAATAATTAAATTATTACATGATTGATGTTGGAAAGTCTTCAGCACAAGTGTCACGGAAAACCCGCTCTCCGTAAAACATATGATAGGCAGTCAACACATTCTGCTGATCCAGTGTCTTCCACATTCATCGAATGTAATTTTTTGTCTATCAAAGTCTATCTTTTAAATAAAGTACGTTGTGCAGAACTTAATTTTCTAATCACGAACAATGGAAAATCCGTTCGAAGTTCTAGTAAACACTAGAAGGTGATAAAAGTTGCTCGAAAACTTTCGACAAATGAACTACTCCACCAGTTCGGTTTCCTAATACTTACAGCCCGTATTGTGTTTCTAAATTAAATCTATGAAAGGATTTATTGTATTAAAAATAGAATGATTTCCTTGTTAAATACATAACTTCTGTTACGAATAAGGATTAAGTTTAATGTACATGTATGTAATATAAAATTTACTTCTGGACCTGTGCCTCAGCAACATAGATTTTAAGGCGCCATTACAAAAGAAATATGGTGTTTAAAAAAATGTGATTGTGTGTGTGAATTTAACTGTTTTGGAATACTTATACGGATTGATTAAAAAGTGAAGAATTGTCTGTTGCATTAAATTATTTTATGTATTTCAGAGTAGTGAAGGCGCTACATGGAGTAGCGGAGAGGATGGAACATCTGAGAGAGTTCACTTCGATAACCACATCAGCTTCATCCAGGGCCCTTCTCACGAACCACAATCATCCGTTGCTTCAAGCAGCGAGAAATACAGCATCTGGGGATGGGGAGAGTGCTCCGACAGAAGTCATGACTCACGTCAAGGGACGCCGTTCATTGATGAAGTTCGAGAAGAGCTGGAGGAAGAGGATGACGATAAAAGTATTGGAGCAAGTAAGAGCTCTGGTCCAATTGGGTTAGGGGATGTCAAAATCAACATGGGTTGTGTTGCTCCAACGTTGAAAGAGGAAACTAACGGCAGCTGTTCGAAGAGTGATGAGGTTGCTGTATCTATAGAGGAGTCGGAGTCAGAAAGTGCGTCAAAAAATAATTTATTTAGCTCTTCAGGTTTCGCAAATTCAACTAATAAAGATGGAATTGGTGCTAGTAAGAGTGATAAGGACTCCGGTAAATATAATAAAGAATCCAGCCGCACTGTTAGTGATTTGTTAAAGGGCTCGTCTGCTTCCTTCAGTGATTCAGTGAACTCAAGACTAGATGGAAGTGGTGCTGATGTGCAGAAAGAGCTTCAAGATCTAACCTCTGGCCTTAATGTAACCCCTAGCATGGCTGTTGTTACCATCCCTAGTAGTTCAAGCGGTTGGACTAGAAGCGATGCTGGTGGTCGCTTGAAGCTCTTACGAGAACATCCGTTATGTTCCAATGAACTGACTGGGGAACCAACAACGCATGTAGCTGCCGCTGCCCCTCTTCCAGTAATAGAAGAGCCTGAACGCTCAACAGACCCGTCGGTACGCTTATGTGATGTGTACAATGAACCCATTTTGATTCAGATAGCGAGTGAGCCAAATCAGTGTCTCAGAGATAGAACAGTATTTTAGAAAGTGTGAACATTTAAAAAAAAACATGACGAACCTATGGAAAGGCTTCATATTTAAAGAAAAAAAGAAAAAAAAATATTATTTTGTAAATTTTCAATGCATTCAAAGAATTTGTTATAATGTTTCTATAAATACTTTGATGTAAATAAAAAAAAAAGTATATATTTAGTTCGGTATAATTTGCACGAAAAATATTTTTTTTTTTTCGATTTAAAATTCAAGTGAGTTGTGTTTATTGTATATGATATTATTCTGGGATAATTTAAATTCATTTGTTAGTTAGATGAATGGGTTAGCGAAGATAATGTATTTTTTTATTGTATGATGTGATATGTAAACAAAGAAGAGAAAAGAAACTTTTTGTTTCGCATATTACTTCTTAACGAATCTACAAGATCACCAACTATGTTGACAATACATATTTTTTTCCTAAATAAAAACAAGGAGCGCTTTTTTTTAAAAAAAAAACAATATATATATATACTAAGTTATGACTTAATACACGTAACGGAATATAATCTATTTTTCTTTATTTTGCTGTTGTATGTAGCATAATGCAGAGTATTTATCAAGATAATGAGTGTGAAAATTACTAAAAGAAAGAAGATAAAACCCTGACGAGTAATGAGGTTGTTTCTTATTTGAAGAGTTGATTGTTTGGTACTTTGTTAATGTAATGTATAGACTACTGTTTTGTTGTGGTTTTGTTTTTACTTTTTGAAGAAATAACGTGATTACAGATAATATCGCATCATAATTTTCTTTTCGTGAAAAGTTTGTATTATTTCAATTTATACAACACTTCATGTTCTATGTTACCTGTGATTTTTTGTGTTGTTTGGATTCTGAAACTAAGTAAAATCTTTATACTTTCATAATAAACCAGGAAATGGCCAGACAAAAGGTAGTTTGTAAAAGAAAGGAAATGTATGTATCTAAGAGAAAATTTGTTTTCGTAGTCGGAAAACAGTAGTTTTCGTTGAAAATACGTAAGGCTATGTGGAAAACAGAAAGTTTTGAAAGATATCTTGTTTGTGGAAAAGGAGCGTAGAATTTAGTGCAAGGCTAATTGTTTCAATTACATTGTTTGCTCAGTGAATTTTTCTAAGATTCAGTGATATGAAGATAGATTAATAATTACTCTCCTTCTCTGTCCACTTACAACTGTACGCATTGTATTTATTATTATTATTATTATTATTATTATTATTATTAACAACAACAACAATAAAAGTCTTACATGTTGAGGATACTACTTATTTTTATGTAAACATAGTTCGGGCTGATCATATGGAACTAAGATTTTCAGTTGTCACTACATGCTGTGCAACATGCGTGACAACAATACCACATGTCTTAGGAATTTATAACGTGACAAGAATACTACAAAAAATATATCACCATCTAAAGTACGAAAATTAGTTGTAATTTGGAAATTATTTCGTCAACCCCCGATTTAAATTTTATATATATAGCCTATATATATAATATTGCTTCTTAAGAGGCACCATCATTGCAAAATTAAAATACCGCTAATTTTACAGTAATCATGCTATATCTTCAGATAGATAAAAGATAATCAAAAAGTGGAAGAACAACTCCCTAGGCAATATTATTTTACATGAGATACCGTTATCACGACTCACATCTGCTGCTTTTTCTAGCCATTTAGAAAATCGGCATTTATTTTCGCGTTTTTAAATGGTTTCAAACTGAAAGCTACTAGGTGACTCGTGATAACGGTATCTCATGCAAAATAATAGTCTTGCGTGCTCTTGTTCCACATTTCGATTATTTATTTTTATTTTTTTTTTTTTTTTTATCTATTTGAAGATATTACAATTATTGTAAAATTAGGGGTATTTTAATTTCGCCATGAGTATGCCTCTTAAAGTATAGTATAAATAATGTTCCTCAGTGATTGCATTTGGAAGATTAGCGTGCAGAAGACAAGGGTTTCAAACTACTTAGTGTTTTGCCTTATTCTCTTCAGCAAATCACATACAAGTTTGCAACAGAAGTTGTGTTTGTTACAAATGTAGTGTTTCAATTTAACCATAAGTTAACCTTTCCTGCAAATCTTTTATACTCAACAAATTATACGTATATGTGTGTACAATATATTATAATGTTAGATTTATTAGTATTGAAGAGAGAGAAAACTTCGTATTAATCGTTTTCTATATGAAATTGACTTTAAGAACTGGAAAAGCAATTAGCCTTGCATTTAATTCTTGCGCAGTTTGTATGCAATCAAAAGCCTACATAGTAGCTACATACATCTTTGTTTCTAACCTATTAAAGCAGTTTTCCGTTATTAAAAAGTAATATAATTGTTGTTAATCAAAATTGTGTACCGTCGAGTATAGTATGGTTCTAAATAAGAGCTTAATTGCAGATTATTTTGAAATGTATATAAAAGCATATTATTTTGGATTTTTGTCTTTTTAAAATTAGTATTTAACATCGACATTTGGGGACATCTCAATGTTCATAGTGTCAAGACTTGTATTCCACATGCATTTAACTATTATCATGTCAGGTGGTATATCTTGTGTAACTTTTTTTATATATATTTTTCCTAATTATTGATTCAGCGTCATTTTGGTATCCTGTTGTCTAGTATTTCCAGGAAAGACAAATCCTTTCGTACAAGGCTTCCCCAAGTAGAATAGAAATTGGGCTAATATTGCCAGTGGTGATTGGATGTTGGCCCAATGTTGGGCTAATATTGCCAGTGGTAATTGGATGTTGGCCCCATGTTGGGCTAATGTGCCAGCGGTAATTGGATATTGGCCCAATGTTCAGCTAATGTTGCCAGTGGTAATTGGATGTTGGCCCAATGTTAGGCTAATGTTGCCAGTGGTAATTGGATGTTGGCCCAATATTGGGCTGAGGTTGCCAGTGGTAATTGGTTGTTGGGCTAACGAAGACAATTTCCAACATGATTCGAAAGTTGGCCCAGTCACAAGTTCAACTTGGGTTAACGGATCCATAGCATTATGATTATTACTATTATTATTATTGTGAATTTGTATGTAGTCTTCCAGTACTGTGTTGAAGCAAAATGAGTAATGGTTAGCCGACAATTTGTATTTTTTTGGCACAGGGAGAAAAAACTAATTGGAAGCAGTGTTGTGGAGATAACAAATATCGAAAAACTGTCGTGTACAGTCGCTGTCTGTTGTGTTCCTATTTGCTTTGTTACGTGTAGTTGTTGTAGTTCTCATTTATATGATTAATTAACCATATACAGTGCCAGCCCAAAACTGTCCAATGATCTTTACTTGGGACTGGTAGAATACGAAAAGTCTTGATTAAGCTCAATAAATTAGTGTTTTGTGGTTCTGTACAAAAAAATACACAATCCAAATATTGTGATGTACGACAGCTATTGAAGCTAATGCAGGCATTTTAAATAATATCCAGTTTTTCAGGTTCTGATAAACATTTTTACCACCCAGTCTTAAATTCTTTCCTTTGTACAGTCTTGGACTAACATATGTGTTAAATTGCATGTTCATACCATATGTGAATGCCGATAAATGAAAAAAAAAAGTTGTAAACTTTTTGTTTGTAATGGCCTAATAATAATAATATTACCTTTTTCATAGTTGTTTGTTGGTAGAAGTTGTAAAGGAAACATATTTTTTAACTGCAGTTAATGTGGACTTATAACTTTATTTCTCAGCCTATCAGCCTTGAAGTCAACCAATGACAATTTTGCGAATCCTACTGTGCATGCCTGCTAAGTTCGAAGTGAACATATATATATATATTCTAAGAGAAAGGAACTTATACCTAAAATATGTATATATAATATACATAAAGCAAATTTGAGTATGTTTTATTTACAGTGTAACCTACATGTGTACAATTGTGACAGGTTCCGAAATCCTAGGTTTGAGCACCTTCCTCTCGCAAGGTACTTTTGCAAAGTGTCCCTTGGGATTCTTGTAAATGCAAAGTTCTGCGCGACCCAATGTGTATTGTACTAATTTTAGCAGTCCACACTGGTAATTTGCATATTTATGAGCCTTCATGTATCCAGGAAGTCAATCATCCACTACTATAACGTTCTGACACAAAATTGCTTTTAGTTTCTGTAGATGTAAGTGGAAATGAATACAGGCATATGTAAAACAAATCGGATCAAATACTGCTTCTCTGACAAATGTTACCTGCCCCGGCTTCCATCTTGGATCCGCCACATTGGATTCAACTTTCTCTCAAATGGCAATAGGTGCAAGTGATACATCAAATTCTGTTTTTTTAGAAATTTATTGGTGTAGTGAGTTTCACCGTAGCTTATACCATTTGCAAGGTATTGCACATTAAATGTCAGGCACTTCACCAATATTCAACCAAATAGAAAGTTGTGCATTGCCCCGTGTGTATATGTAATCATTTACGTGATTTATCGTTGAGGAAATATTCTCTGAACGTATATACATGCAGACACACAGACGTCAATACGGAAATAGTAGGTCTTCACCCCAATCTGGTCCTATCTGGGTTTACATTAGGCATTTTGATCGTAATACAATACTTCGTTGTTATAGTATGACATGGAAGTAATAACAATCACTCACAGAAAGGTAATAAGATGATGTCACCAATGTTGTAAAGGTTTTGTTTATAACCAGTATTTTTCCAGTTAGAAATTTTAATTTGTGAACATCAAAAACGTAAACGTAACTGATACTATTTTGCAATGTCTATTCGCGAAGTGCCTGGAGGCATTTAACATGCAATACCTTCTAAACGGTGTAAGCTACGGTAAAATACACTACTACAGTAAATTTCCGAGGAAATTGTACATGAATTTGATGTATCATTTGCACCTATTCCCATTTGAAAAACCGAAAGGTGAATCCAATATGGCAGATCCAAGATGGCGGCCGGGTTGAGTAACATGTGTCAAGAGAAGCAGTACGTGATCCAATTTGTTTTGCATATGCCCACATTCATGTCTACTTAAATCTAAAGAAACTAAAAGCAATTTTGTGTCCAGCGTTATAGTAGTGTATGATTGAATTCCTGATATATGAAGGCTCATAAATATGCAAATTACCGGTATGGCCGCTAAAATTAGTACAATACACATTGGGCCGCGGAGAACTTTGCATTTGAATCAATTTTACACGATTTCCGAAGGAACATTTCACGAATGCACCTTGTCAGACATATGAGGCTCAATTTCGGCACAATGAGAGAGAAAAAAAAAAGAAAGAAAGAAAGAAATGAAAAAAGAAAAATCATATCTCGGGCAACAAATAACTCAGAAGCTTTAATTTCTTGCTTGAATAACTGACAAAGGAGGGAATAGAAATACTAAAAGTGAATACAATTAAAAAGAAAATAATGCAGAATGTAAAATTCTATATTCTTACTAAAAGAATATAAACACACCTCAATAGTGACTAATGTATTACTGCAAACTTGTCCAGATCAATAACGCACTTAAGTACCAATGATCACTTTTATTTCTATACCTCTTATTGGTATACACTTCTTCACAAGAACTATCCAACTATTATTAGTGGATATACAATCGCTACGGCTTCTAACTAAACACATTAAATAATCTCAACTCACAAGTACATCCATTACTTACTTCGTAATCTAGCGATTCGGTTTGATCTCAACATTTCACATACTATTTACCTAACAACAGCTACGTAAGGCGTGTGTACAATTTCATCTCTCTTCCTGCCCATACTAATCCCAACACAGAACAAACGAAATTAACACCAATCTTGTTAATATGTATGTGGTGTGATCAGATTCCACTGTGCGCACACACTTTCACATTTATCTTATATACAAGATACCCATTTGCTTAGTAATTGTAATTAAAATTTTCAAGTAAATCCCAAGAATTACAATTTATGCACGTTCTCCACAAATACACTATGCAAGCTGGGTATCTTTAAGGTATAATTGTGACCAGCGGCGTACGCAGGAATTTATTTCGGGGGGTTTAAAGTCAATATGAGAGTATTTTATATTAAAATTCCCAAAATTGCCCCTAAAATTAGGCTAAATTTACACAAAAGGCTAAATTTGGGGGGTCCGGATTTTCAGGATCCACCCCCTGTGTACGTCCCTGATTGTGACTTTGCTTGAAAAAAGCACAGGTTGGTATCTTCAAGAAGTCTTACAAAATGATCTTCACCTGCCTTCTGTAAAACCCATAACTGAATTTGGAAGCCAAGATCTGTCTTATGTAGTTTCACGAACGATTCGTTAGAAGATCAGCTTTCGAATTAACGATTCTGTGCTCTTCTGGCAACGACGAATTTCTCATAGAGTTGTAGTGTGAAACCTGTAACGATGAGACATTTTAACTTTTACCGGCAGCTGGAGTACTTGTCCTTGGAGATTTAGTGGTAAGCTGCTTTCTAGGAATTTTTCGAAATTTGAAATATTACGTATTAACAAGGAAAATAAGCAATGTCTCACACAATAGAAAATGTGTATATCCTCGAATAACACTTTTCATCTGGAATAATACCTTTTAAAGAAATTTTATTACATCTTTTCGTTGCATAATGAGTTGATAGGATGTATATTAATGTGCTTTCAAGAAATGCTCAGGTTCAAATCTCTCTCTGTGAACATACGCGAAGAGTGTATTTACCATTGAAATGAAATTGAACAAGTGAAACTTCAAATTAGCATTTCGTAATAGACAGGATGTAGGAGCTATAAATATATAAGGGACATTTTGTTGAAACATTACTATTGGAAATGCATAAGTAGTTGTGTACAGTAAAGGGTAATAGTGAGGTGATGTTCGTTTAGTAGTGTTAGCTTTCTGGAAGGATCCGTCCTGAAAAAGCCAAACCCTTTGTCGAAACGTCACGATGAGATTTGTAATTAGAATATTTTTTTATACTTCAGCGGAATATAAATGTGTACGTATACACATGTGTATAAAGTACAGTTTACTAATTTAAACACAAATATATTTCTGATGGTGACAGGTAATTTAATGTATATTGAACACACGCTAAGAATGATTAATTCTTCGTACCACAAAAGAAGAAAGCAAGTGCGCCGTGCGTTTCCGCTAATTTTCCCGCCTACTCTCCACTATTTTGGCTGCAGGATGCTATTGCCAGGCCAGATTTCCAAACAAGATAAGGAATTTGCTTCTACAGTAGTAGTTGTGATTGAAGAGAAAAATAAGTGCCTTGCTCTCTACGAAAACAAAGGAGTGGAGATGATAGAATTTTCTTAATTAGCAAGTTCCAACAGATTGAATCCAACAAAGAGAATATGGATGACAGGAAAAGAAAACCGGTAATTGGGACAGTCGATGAACCGAACTTCAAAACCTCCGACGTGCAAAGCTGTGCCCGAGCCAAGCCAAGCAGAATCTCTTTGACCGTGGTAGGTCACTAACTTTTCAACTAATGCACAAAAGAAGCTGAAATTTTGCAACATGCAAATATCGGCCGTGGAACAATACTTTGTGATAACACGGTTAACAATATTGCCAACTCAACAAAGTTGTACTTACATAGAGCTTCTCTATTTCAAGTGTGCTCTCGGAAAATATGAAACATCCCTTTTCTTTGAAGAAAGACGTGAATGACCTCGGCTATGTTACCAATTTGTCATTCAGTCATTTTGTGTTGTGAGAACATCGTAGGCTACTAAAAATGGCTAACAAGGCAGTACACAGCGAAACCCGTGAAATAATTCGGAATGTTTCAATAATTCTTTCGAGGGAGGTACGGGAAAACACATCGACAGCAGCGCCAGCAGAGGCACACTTGAAATAGAAAGGCTCTAGTACTGCGTCAGGTTATATATTTCAAATCTACATGTGAAACCAAAAATTACAATGTTACATTTATTATTCAGTCTCTCAAACTAAGGACGGTACATTATCACAGACACAAAGTTTGATGGCCTCTACAGCAGTGATACTGCAAATTAGACAGATGGTCAATGCACAAAGAAAGTACTTTAGTGTCTAATACTGTGTTCATGATACAACATATTTCTAATAAATACGAACAAATTTATAAGGGATTGAAAATTTTAACTTTTTTTTTTTTTTTTTTTTTTTTTTTATACAAGATTTTATTTCGTAAAACTGTTTAGATAAGTACCTCATGCAATTGCATAAATGTCTTTCAGTAGATGTAAAGATCACAATGCCGTTCATAGCAATTTAATATCTCAAACTGTTCTGGAGATATTGAAAGAAAACTGTTCAACACTGCTTAAAATTATGTAATTTCAAGAACTGAATGTAATTGCACCTACCTAGAAGCAAAGTAATTCAAAAATTCCAACGATTACGCCATTTTAAGCAATATACCATTTTTTTTATTATTTATCCGAATGGTTTGAGGTATCAAATTGCTGTATGAGCTTTGTCTATGTAAAACAATCTACGCAGTTTGATGTGATACTTATCGAAACACTTTTTCGAAGTAGTCCTTAAAAAAAAAAAAAAAAATCTTGTGGCTTTGTTTCTACTTGTTTGAAATATGTCACATGATCATCAGAGGCGGCCTATGTTCTTGCGGGGCCCTGGACGAGTTGGCGCCACGAGACCCTACTATTTGGATTGGGGATACTTACGCAATCATACTTCGTAAACTTCTGTGTAAAACAAAGTGGTGTAAGATTACTGTTCTAAAATAAAACGCAAGAACTAAAATGCTTACTTTAAAAAACAGCTTTGCGACTTCTCAATTGACTAAATTATTCTATCAAAGCACTATAGACTAAAGGAGGAGCTATGAAATTTTCGATGGAGACAAGGACGAGAGCGGTCAGTCTCTGTTGGGACATGCTGCTCCTGAGGTGTTTTTATGAAGCTCCTCTGCGGTTGCAACGGTAACCGGTATTATGCATAATAATCGTAAAGCAATGTCTACATTAGGGTAGATTTCCTCCAATTTGTTTCCACTTATATATTTAAGCACTGATAGTAAGTTATTTCCGCCATCAAAGGCTCGTGAGAACATCTTCAATTCTTCATACAGTTCCAGTCCATCTATGTCACTTCTTTCTCCGGCAGTTAATGCTTGTTCTAAGTTTCTACAGCACTTCATAAACTCTTCGTCGCTCATGTCAATCAAATTTTTAACCTGGTCTAGAAAACGGATCCAACGAAGCTTCTTCAGAGCTTCGAATCGTAGTTCACAGCTTCGTTGGATCGTATCAACAAATTACATAGAAGTAACCTATTCTGTTTCGAAGCAGTTTTCTGCAGAAAGCTCTCGGTCCTCGTCCTCAGCTTCGTAAGAGAATTGTCTTTTTTCTTTTTCTGACAGTGTTGAAAATGGTTTCAATTCCTACTTCTACCGTGACACTTCTCGTTATTAGCAGGGTTGTCTGAAAGCCACTTTCCTTGTAGTCTTCGAGCCATTTGAGAAACACTTCGAAGTGCTTCCTTGTCACACCTAAGTTCATTGTCTCACCTTGCCACACTTTACTGATGATATTAATCTTTGTAAGGAGCTCGTACCACATTACAAGTGAGATGACAAATTCGTAAATTGTTATTTCTGCTTCTAGTGACTGATTCTCACTGATAAATACACAGTCTGTAGTTCTTTCAGACCAACTTTACAATGCATCACGCACACAGTTAAGCTGGTATTTGACTGCGTTGACGGATTCTACTTTGTATTCCCACCTTGTTTCCGAGAAATTTTGACATGTTTTTTTAGGAACAGCCCATCTTTCACTTGAGCCAGAAAAAAAAAAAGTGTGTACAGTCTTTGTAGAATTCCAAAGGACTTAGTACGTGTACAGAAACTTGCCACGTCTCCAACACCAAGGTCCAGTTGTGACTTCCACAGAGTACAAAAAAGCAATGGGGATTACATTGAAAATTATTCTTTGCACGCTGCTTTTCTCCACATATGTTTGCGCCATTATCATAGCCTTGGCCTGTACAGTTTTCAATGATAGTCAATTGTGTTCAATTTCGTTGAAAATGTAACATGCTATGGTTTCAGCTGTGGTTTTGTTAACAAAATGCAATATTAGGCAGAGCTCTTCAACACGAGCGACATTTCGAGTGCAATCAACAATAATAGAAAAATACTTACTCTTCAGCACGTTAATCACAATTTCAGCTTTGACGTTAGTCGCAAGTAGTTGTATAAGTCATCTTGGATATTTTTTCCAAAGTAATTGTCCTTAACTTCCTTGTTTATCGCTTGTCAGAAATGATCTCGCAGGGTTGGATGAAATAAAGCTATCAGCTTGATCAAGTCCAAAAAATTACCACTGGAATCTGAAGCCAGTTTCTCTTTGTGTCCCCTGAATGGTAAGTTAGCTCCTTCCTTTCTTTCAGATTTTTTCTTTTGGTACTTCCTGATTCATATTTTCTACCGACATCCCGATCACTCGAAGTCATGCTTCTAAACTAGGCACACACAACCCAGATAGCAAAAATGATTTGCAACAAACTTGCAGCAGTCTTGTGATGCAAGTCAGCAAGTTTGATGCAAATTTAATGCAAACTTCCAAGTTGACGCTCTTCGAACTTGCAGCACACCTGCAGTGCAAGTGTATGGTAAGTTTGTAAAGCAAGTTTCTGCAAGGGGTTTATTTGCACCGCAAGCCTACTGCAAGTTTCCACTTGCACTGCAAGTGCACAGCAAGTCGACAACAAGTTAGTGCAGGTTTGACACAAGTCTCGGCAAGGATACCACTTGTACTGCAAGTCTACAGCAAGTTTGTAGTGAGTCTTCTGCAAGTATATACTTGCATTGCAAGTCTACAGCACGTCTTCAGCAAGTGAGTGTAGTAAGTCTTCTGCAGATATATACTTGTATTGCAGTGTATGCCGTTTACAAACCGAACATTTACTGTACATGAACAATCACACAGTATATTTTTTCAACAACTTTGTCAAACAATACACGTTTAAAATACAAATTATCTCTACATACTGGATACTTACGTAATTATCTTAATTGTCCACTTGTTTTAATGCTTCACACACTTCACACCTACTACAAATGGCGGCCTGGCGGGGAGATTTCTAAGATTAGACTTTCATACCACCTGTTGGTAGAAACTAGAATTGACACACTTGCTACAAAGTTGCAGCAAGCCTCGGAGGCAAGTAAAATCTGGCAAGTGAAAATCAAATTACGACATTTGCGGGTAATTCTTTCAAAACGCCTGCAGCAGGTGTACAGTGCACGGAAAGTCTAGCAAGTTAAAATCAAATATAGTGAAAGACTTGCTGCAAACCGACATGCTATTAGGGAATAAACCAAAATATCTACGAACTTTCAGGCTTCACGCGACCTGCGATTAAAATATCTAAACTGAAACACTTTGGATCTTTTTAACCAACAATTAAATCAAAAGTTCTTATTGTAATCCGAATTCACATCACTATTGCCTACCTTTAGATCGGAGAAAAGATAATTATACACCAAAATAACACATTTGCTTATTTTCTCCTCGCACGTACGTTTCGCATGGTAGACTTATTAGAGCTATACAAGTTGACTCGTCTTTATTATAAATCTCAATACAACATTCTGAAAATGCCTACTATCTAATATATAAAAACAAACTGCTCGCTTAGAATATTTAGTTTTAGTTTTAGCTGTGCAGAATATCAAATCAATTTTAGTGCCATCTAGGATTATTAGTATATATTATTTCGAGTACGCTTACTAAGTTTGTGTTATATTTATACTTGTTGGCTAAAATTCGTGTATAAAGTACGTAATTTGTTTGTTTTGTCATTTTCTCTCATATGTTTTTAAAAATAAAATATGCGATGTTCCATATACTTTAGGTCAACGGCCCGGTTCACCCGCCCCAAAAGCCGCCTCTGATGATCATAGTATTAGATATGAAGGTACTTTGGGTTTGCATTGCCCCATCCATCTCACTTGCATTATTACTGTTGTAGAACCCTCCAAAAATTTGGTTGTTTTTCAGTGATTTTGTACTTTGACATTCTTAGTTTGCAACACTGCATAATAGTGGTGTTTTATAACATGATGATGTGCCATTTAAAAAAAATACATCTATGTTGGGTTGGCAATACTATTACTCTTGTAGGTATAACAGAATATTCAAAACAACGTCCCCCTCCCGATATTTGCATGGTACAAAATTTCAACGTTTTTGTTATTGGTTTAAAGGTTACAAGGGTGTATCAAGATAAATGGTCCACCCGATATATATATAAAATATAAATAGATATACATGAGGTAGACAAAAATATGGAAACACCTTAAAAATTGCACATTACCTTTATTAATAGCGAGTAGTACCACCTTTGGAAAGCAGAACTGCCAGCAGTTGACGGGGAATAGAAAAATATAGGTTCCGTGTGGTTGTCAAAGGGATGTTTTATCATTCCTCCACCAAAGCAGCTGCAAGTTGTAGTAGAACGACGGTAGTGGGTAGTAGTGGTGGCCTCGCACTTTGGTCTCCAAAACTTGTAACCGTCGTATTCTAATGAATACGAGGGTACACTTGCCTCAGCATTACTCATAGGTAATTGCGCAAAATGGCATTTTCAAACACAATCGCACTGGTTGTTTGTGCTGCCGCCTGGTAGTCGCTTCGTCAATTGTCCCAATTGACGATCGGCACGCGAAGAGATTGTCTGCCGTCTACAAACTGGCCACAAAGGTTCAATGATATTGAAGTGTGGCGATTGTGGGAGCTATGATAGATGTAACACTTCATCTTTGTGTTCATCAAATCAGTCCTGGACGATGTCAGCTGTATGAACAAGGGCTTTGTCATATTGAAACACGGCATTAACATTTGGGAACATAATTTACACCATGGGATGCAGATGGTCACTCAAAATGGTTACGTAATCCTTGGCAGTGCTATATCCATGTAGAGTGATGAGTCCGGCAAAATACCAGGATATGGCTGCCAAAATAATCACTGACCCACTGCCATGCTTCACTCTTGGTAACAGACAGTCTGTATAGTTCGCTTGTTCTGGGATTCTCCACACGTAAACTCGGCCAGCAATTGGAAAGAATGTAAAAGAAAGACTCGTCCGACCAGATGACAGTCTTCCATTGTCCAGTTTTTATGAGTGTTGCACCAATGTCTCCGTATAGCAGCATGGTCAACAGTCACGAGTGGTTTGGGAATTGCAGATGTGCCATAAATACCCTACTTGTAAAGTTTTCTGACTGTTTTGACGCTAACAGGGTTTGTAAATACTGTATTCAGCTCAGCTGTGACTTTCGGCGCCGTGGTAATCTTCTGCTTGGTCACTATCCTACCTAATGTGCGTCTGTCATGCAACACACACTTGCGTCCACGCTGGTGCTTCGCTGATGCGGTTTTTCTTGAACACTTGTAGGGAGTCATGATCTTCGAGACTGTCTCTCTTAATACACTAAACATTTCCGTTACTTTCGTCACGGAATCTCTTACCACCTCACCTCACCCACAATTTGCCCTCTTTGAAATTAGACATGATTCACAATAACCTGCATAGACTGGTAGCTGAACTGTAACTGACCCATCTGTTCGATTGGTCCGGTTGTATACCTCACATGTAGGTGTCGCTGTGGTCACCGCACATCTATTCAGACGCAAATTGTGTTTGAAAGGGCTACCTCTTTTATACCAGGTGTTTCCATATTTTTCTTCATCCCGTGTGCATCTTTGGAGTGAAACTCCGTGTATGCTTACGCCGAAAGCTAAAAAGCAACTTTCAGACCCACGCAGTTCACTTAAATGTTTTGACCCTTAAATAACTGTTGGAAAACTTTAGTTTATCACAAGACAGTTCAGAAGAAGAAGAAAAATGACAGAAGTAACTGTTTTCCGTGACATGCTCCTTAAACTTCCATAAGTGTCTTTTTGTTTTAAAAATGTTTGATTCACTGCTAGTGTTTGTGTTCGACAACAAACTTCAGTAATAACAAAATTAGCACATGTGTTTAAAAGGAATTTCGATAGCTTCCCTTGCTAGCAAAGTATCTTTACAACAAACTAGAATAAAATGCATAAAAAGTGGTGATCCACATGCTCTCTCCATTTAGCAATACGCATCAGTACGTCTAACAGTGACAAAAGTTTATTTATTTATTAATTTTTCTTCAAGAACTTAGAAGTAAGCTGCAAGTGCCCTATTCTCAAATAATCTAGATGATGGAATCTGAAAGATTTAGAAATATTAACAGTGAAGAGAAATAATATTGTGCAACACTGGAACATACCAAGTAAGTACTTTTAATTCTTTTTTTTAAAAAAAAATATCCATTTATACCACCTTTAATTATTACTTAAGAGCCTGGCGTACTAAAAATAATACAAAATTTGCCATTTTCCTTTTGTTTGTTTTTCATAAGTGAAAGGAGATAATGAAATGCAACTTAACCACAATCATAGGTAATGTTATTCTACAACAGAAAAGATGAACCTCAAGAATTTTTAATGATGCCATCTATAGAAATTAGTGTGTTACCAAAATAACATTTTCTCCAAAATCTAAGTTCAGGCAGCGACTAGAGGAACGAACTCAAACTGCATTTGATTACGTATCACGTTGTTTTGATATCCTGTGAACTACTTTTTAAATAATAATTGTATTTAGTTTGTAATAAAGTAGTTTTTTAACATATAGTTATTAAAATTAAATAATAATGTTTAAAAAGTAGTTCACAGAATACCAAAACGACATGGTACGTAATCAAAAGCAGTTGAGTTCGTTCCTCAAGTCGCTGCCTTAACTTAGATTTTGGGGAAAATGTTCATCTGGCAACACTGTAATTATGGATGGCAACACTCAAAATTCTTGAGGTTCATCTTTTCTGTTGTAGAATAACATTATCTATGATTGTGGTTAAGTTGCCTTTCATTATCTCCTTTCACTTATGAAAAACATGCAAAAGAAAAATGGTAAATTTTGTATTATTTTTAGTAAGTCAGGCTTTTAAGAGTATTGGCAAATTTATGGTTTAGTATCGGCAATAAATTTAGGGGCAGTGAGCAAATGAACACGTTATTACTCAGGATTAGATCTTGGTGATATATCAGTTGGTGTTAAGACACTCTTTATGACGGTCTAGAATGGAAGGCTTTTGAGTCAAGACAAGTTTATTTTTGAAATAGTAATAATGTCTTTTAGTTTTGACACAAAATGTAAAGATTTCTTCTATACTACGATTATAGAAGATCCTAGGAAAATATATAGATCTAAATGAACAGGACTAATTTGCTGATTGTTCTAGCGAGCATTTTTCTTCCCATTTTTTAAAAAATATTTTCCAATAGATTGTACAGATGACCAATAAGAATATTATTTGAAAAAATACATGAAAATGAAGGTTTACATCCCACGGTTATGCCGGCTAGGCTAAAAAAAGACCGTGATGATGAGAAATGAAGGAAAATAGTGAAATGAAGAAAGTGGGAGAAAACGGAAGAATCCCGAGAAAACCCACGCACACAAAGTTAAGAAGATAATTTGTGTGACTTAAAGATGTCCTTAATCATAATCGACACGGTGTTTGATTTGTCAATTCATCGGATGGGAAAGGAGCGTTAATTAACATCACATTTAATATCAGTACTTTGAAGCTGGTTGCCCGTTGTGCGATATGGTTGCGAAAAATGATCGCTTACTTTGAGGGAAGAACGCAGACTCAAAATATTTCGAAATCCTGAGACAAATATTGGAATCTAAAAGAGACTGTAATAAGCAATGACGAAAACTTTCTAACTAAGAACTGCATAATTTATGCAGTCAGGATCATAGTCTAAGAGGCTCGGTCAACCAATATGGAAGAAAGTAGAAAAGCGTTAAAAAATTTTCAATGGAAACCCAATCGGAAAAAAAAATATCATTAGAAAGACCTGGGTGCAGATGGGAAGAGAATGTCAAGAAGGATCTCGCAGAAATAGGAATACAAACTAGAAAATAGATTCAGTAGGCTAAGAACACTCAATGAAGAGCTTTTGTGAATGCGGCATTGATTCCATAGGCCATAGTCAGGGAGTTAGTGAGTTGCAAGGAGGTTATCCCATCTGTATATCAGTAAATTTTTAGTTTAAACAAATATGTTCATTTAACAAATGTACACTTAAAAAAGGAGTTTAAAAAAATAAACAATGGTTGAAATAAATTCACAAGTTCGATGTTTTAGTAGTAGTCGTCTCTTTACCATAAATGTACAGATGCTTATCAGAATAATTGATGACCTTGTAGCAGGCACGTAGCTAAGGGTGGATCCGAGGGGTTCGGATCCAGAAATTAAAAATATTAAGGAAGGATGAAACAAAAAGAAACGAGAAAAAGATGAATCTCAACGTCAAAAATATAAAGCTATAGCAAGCGTTTGGATACTCCTTCTTATGAGGAGCTTTGTGTGGAGGAAACGGGGAGGGGAAGTGGTTAAGTTGAAAATGGATATTATTGTAACGAAGCATTCCAAATTCCATCTAGCTTCATGCTAATTCTATGGACTACAAATGACGACCGATAAACCGGTTCGATCAGATAGACTTTCAGGTAGAACTTAAGAAATGCCCAGAATCACCAATAATATGAGCCATTTTGAATTTGGCGGCAAGACTAGTCCATTTTATAGGATGTCTTTACTGCCAAATGAGATCTCGTTGCTATCCTTGACGGCATTAAACGAAGGTTAAGAAAAAGAAGACAAGTAGAACCGAGTTCGAATGACCTCGGAAAACTATATCTTTTTCAATACTTTTTTAATATTCTTTTACTCAAGATTTCTTCATAGTTTTTTTTAAATTAAAATACTAACATATCCTCATTTTATTGTCCTAACAAACCAATATGGATATGTTGTCAGTAAAATAGTTTAGATTGATTGATCCCCTGGGTGGTTCGTCACGGACCCCCCCCCCCTTATTGCGAAATACTGGCTACGTGTCTGCCTTGTAGTTTATAACACGTAAAATGTGTGAGGTGGTAACAGAAAAATGCATGTGCAGCTCTGAGTCATTGTTAATGATGTCTTGGGCGATAGTCTGTAGTGCGTCAGGCAGGGATAGAAAGGTTGCGTCTTGAAACGAGCAGACATTGAAGATGCAAAATGTAAGACTTTTATGAGTTTCAAAGAGGGCAATTTGTTACGTATGTTGCGAGGACCAATGTCCAAGGTGGCGATGGCCAACAGGTCTCGTGGTAAAACATCTGCAGAGAGGCGTAATAGACGGAAGAGAAGCCTCAGAGACAGGGATCGCAGAACATTGAAGAGAATTATCACCACGAGTTGTAGAGCGAATACGGTAGAATGACTGGAACAATCTATTGGGTCCGACACGAGTTACACAATCTGAATATCCGCGATCAAGCTGCAATTTCCAGACCGCTTTAGCGCGAAGAAAATGCCGAGAATATGCAAAGAGGACCTTCGATAATTGAAAACTCATGATCATCTTGTTTTCAACGACACGGAGTGCTTTTTAATGGCAAAGACCCAAAGAAGTTTATGCTTCGAATCATCTTCTCCCTACTGTGAAACGTAACTGCGGCTGTGAGATACTATAGGCCACGATTTCCTAGTATTCCATGGGTGCTGCGATTACACTTACAAAAACATATTACTGTATATATTACTGTCTGTAGTTATGTGAACATTTCTGGTGAGCATGTACATCCTATGGTACAGATGTTCGGGCGAATGTCGCAATTTTTCAGTATGATGGTACGTCAATTCACACTGCTGGAGCTGTTGAGGGATAGTTGCATGAACATCGGGATGAACTACAACACTTTCTCTCGCCCATCCAATCCTCATACTTCAACATTGTTGAATGTTTGTACTGAGCTCTAGATTTCAGACTCCGGAGCATACACACACACACACACACACACACACACATATATATATATATATATATATATATATATATATATATATATATATATATATATATATATATATATATATATATATATATATATATATATATATACAGAGTGTTAATGAACTATACCGACAAACTGTAAGAGGTGATTCCTTACATCAAAATAAGAGAAAAAGTTCATATGGACCTATGGCGAAATGTGCATAGTTTCAGAGGTAGGGCTGTCCAAAATCGCGTAAAAGCCAAATTTCAAGAGGCCCCTTTTCGAATTCGAGAGACTGTGGATGGTGGTCCTTATCGGCGTAAAGGAACTCACGCATATGCAATCCAAAAATGCACATTTCATTAATGTTCAATGGGTGTACAGAGTATTCTCTGCAGGGTGAAATTCCTGGACATACCATCAACGAATTTTGAGATATGCTCTGACTTTATGATTGGTCCAAAGTAGGCAAATGATAACCCTTGATAGCAGTGAACACGGAATCCTTTGACGCGATGTCGGAAGTGTTAAGGACCGTCAGCAGCACGGTCTCTCGTACTCGGGAAAACGCATGCTGGGATGTTTTCTTTCACGCTTATAAGTCGAGAAAACGTGAATTATACCACGGCGAAATACATCGTATCACACGTTATTCCGAACACAAAAAAACATGGAGCTTCCGATTCTTAACACTTCCGACTCCCCTCCGAAGCATTGGATGTCCATTGTTGTCTAAGCTTACCTCCTGCCTATTTTGGACCCTCCTCGAAATATATCTGAAAATTTTATTGAGAACATATCTGAGAATTACACCCTGTAGAGAATACCCTGTACACTTATTGAAAATTGATGAAATATGTAGTTTTGGATTGTGTATGCGTGGCTTCCTTTACGCTAATAAGGACCACCATCCACAATTTCCGGAATCCGAAATAGGGCCTGTTGAAATTTAGCTTTTTCGCGAATTTGGACAGGCCTAACTCTGAAGCTATGCACTTTTCGCCATAGGTCCATATGAGCTTTTTCTCTTTCTTTGATGTGAGGAATCACCTCTCACAGTTTGTCGGTATAATTCATTAACACCCTGTATAATCTATATATATAATCTTCCTCTATCCTCACTGACCGAACTGGATGTTGGATCGCATGAGTAATGGTGCAATATTTCTCCCGTAAGTTATATACTTCCACTGCATGCCGTAAGGTGAGTTGAATTTTCTTCAGGTGTTTCTATTATGATAACTACAGGATGTTAAAAAAGGAAACTATCCAAAAATAAAAGCATTATATTTCCCTTTTCTTTGCAGGTAAATGCATCAAACTTCACGGGCTCCCGTACAGTTTTATTACAAGACCTTCAGCCTTCCATGTCACGAGAATAATTCGATATTCTCCAGGTCGACCAATACATGGAGCCACTTTAAAGTAACGGATTTTGAACATTACAATACTACAAAAATAACAGCAGCTCGGAAACAGTTCGCTGAGTACTCTGGAAACTGTGGAGGGATGAACCAAAGAATCAACGCGGCACACGGTCGATACTATGACCAAGCTATTGTTGCATTAGTGGTACTGTTGTATTATGAAAATCGTTGCTCCAATGAATATTTTTTTTTTCAGTTTAACGTCCGACGCTTATGCCCTTTACACTAAGGGAGATTATAATTACAGCAAGTGAATGATTATGGAAGAATTGGTGGAATGAAAAAGCGGGAGTACCCCGAGAAAATCCACGGACACGATGTTGTCCACCACAAAACTTACTTGTCTAGGAATCGAACCACGGACCCCACGCGCCAGAAGTAAGCGCTCTACTATTGAGCCCCCGTAGCTTCAAGAACGTAGCGTAGAGGTTGACGTTCAGAATGTTAGATTATTCTGTTGGCATGCAGGGCTTAAATTCTGACACTTTGTACAGCTGCCCTTGAAGTTTGGTAGCTTTACTTGCAAAGAAAAGGAAACTATAAAGTTGTACCTTTTGATAGTCTTTTTAAAGACATCCTGTATCTGGAAGAAGATCAATTACACGTTAAATATAGTGTCGCAGAGTCAGGAGTGGATTAAGGGCGGAGCCAATGAAGCCCAGGCTCCAGGGCCCCAAGGCTCAGGGGGCCCCAAAAATCCCTCTCTCTAATACTAAAATATAGCAATCAACTTATCATATTATGACGACCCGCTCGGGAGAATAATGCTCCCGGAAGTACGTTTTTCGCGCGCTACTCTAGCCAGCTGTTTTACGCGCTAGCCTAGCCAGTTGTTTTAAGTTGGTCACAAAATTTATATCATAGAGTACAAGGGGAACAAAACGAGCCCTGCGGGGCTTCTAACCCTTTCCTACTACTACTACTACTTATCTGCACAAAAGTAAGTAAATCACTTTTTTGAGTATTATTTTCATATTATTTTAATGTAAAAAGTGTTATAAAATGTAAAAAAAAAATCCTCGGGCCGGGTTTGAACTCACGCCAAAAGAGATTTTCTTTACTAGCATATAGCGTTAACCCACTCGGCCACGACGACCGACAGCAACAATTGTTTGATTTCTGCTATTTGAAAGCAACGTGGCAAGAAATGGATAACTCCAACCAATCAGAACTGTTTTTCGTCCTTACTTCCAGGAGCATTACTCTCCTGAGGTAGTCCTATATTATGGGCTTCAGACCCATGCTATTTTTTCCCGCTCGTTACGCTCGCGGTATCCCTAGAGTTAAATCTTCTACCACTAGAGTCTTCACGATACTATTTTGCGAGGGAGTGAGCTACTGTGGGTCTCTATTACGAACCAAATTATTAGCTTGTGGCAATTTCTTTGAAACATCTGTGATTACTTAGAGCAAATCTAGGATGTTTTCCAAATCTCCTTTACTCTATTAGTGTTTTTACAGGGACTGATGACCATTTGGCTTGTATTTGACATTTATGTGTTACACTGCAGTATATGAGCATTTAACTCGTACAAGTTAGTTTAATAATGAATGTAATTAAACTAATTATTATAAACTGGAGCACATTAAAATATTACAGCATAATTCTCGGTGTTTCGATAAGCCTATGAGGCTGTGGAAGGCAGCAAAGAAAATTTATGCGCTGGAATCATTCGTAACATAGGGCCCCCTGGAAATAATCGGCTCCAGGGCCCCAAAAACCTTAATCCGCCTTTGCGCAGAGTGTATTGTGCTTGAGGTTAATTTTAATATAACTTAAGATTTCTAAATAATACCGGTACGTAACAACAGACTTCGAATACGTTAAACAGAAGCAGATCAATAAACAGAAACAACTCATTAGTGCTTGTACTTACATAGCAAGAAGAAAATTGTGAAGATTAGTGATCGGCGAATCATAGTTGGAGTATACAGTTGCTATAGTCGTTCGATAAACCACAGAATACAATACGTGCCGCATCGCCGACTAGAAATCTTACCAGCACTAGGAACAAGGAATATCTAACCAGAATACAAGCTATCAAAGATAGCGCTTCTATGCTACCTGGCAAAGTATTATTATTGGGAGAGAAGCGCAAAACAAAAACCTATATATACGAGGTATAATCAAAAAAGACGGTGAATGAAATTTTTAAGCAGCAACTGCTGACGCTACATCCATTTGATGTAGTTTATCCCATAGCCTGATCCGTTGAGACAGGCAGCGTCAAGTTGGAACACGTTCTGACTTGTCAGGCAGCGTCCAGATCCGTTAGAGTTAGGTTGTGTTTACCGTGTCTGTCGCGCATCATGGATTTCAGACAACGTGTGAACATTTAAGTTCTGCTTCACGTTGCAAACAAGTGGCAAAGAAATTCATGAAATGTTGAAATGAGTGTGTGGAGAAAATTCTGTAACTCTGAAGACTGTTTACAAGTGATATGAGCGATTTAAAAACGGAAACAAATCGGTAGAAGACGAGCAAAGTTTGGGATGTCTATTAACCTTAAAAACAGAAGAAAACGTACAAAAAGTGGCAAAAAATGTTCGTTCAAACAGGCGAATAACTATTGGAGAGCTTACCAAAGATCTTA
This sequence comes from Thermobia domestica, assembly GCF_964235325.1. Taxonomy (NCBI): domain Eukaryota; kingdom Metazoa; phylum Arthropoda; class Insecta; order Zygentoma; family Lepismatidae; genus Thermobia; species Thermobia domestica. Next base: position 296,368,022 of record NC_137457.1, on the reverse strand, counting down.
GCGTCTTATACAGGTCCGTGCAAAGCGTTGTAACCGCCTATTTGCAAATGAGCAGTGTGTTGACTGACGAACTGGAGTTCTTGGTCGATAAAAATATTGGTGTTTGTCCACATCCACAATATCCTCTGAATATAACATCATGCAGCTTCTGGTTCTTCCAAGGCTTAAAGGAAAAACTTTGACACCATTCCTAACATTGAGAGGGTCACGACAGAACAGCTGAACGCCCTTCCGAAAGAAGCCTTCCAGAAATGTTTCCAGTCATGGATTCAACTTTGGGATAAATACATTGCTACCCAAGGACAGTAATTTGAAAGAGATTAAATCAAATTCAATGTAAGCTTATAATTCGTCGTATTTTTTTTTTTATCACACGTATTAATAGGTCAAATATTGTGGCAGAGCGATTATTTGCTGCAAGGGATCCTGGTTCGATCCCAGCCCATATGAGTATATTGCGGACACACCGTGTCCGTGGGTTTTCTCGCGGCTCTCTTCATTTCTTCATACATGATCATTCCACCAATTCTTTCACTTTTGTTAATGATCTGTCTCCTTTAGCCTAAAGGACAATCGTGGGAAGTACAACAATAGATTTAATTTCCATTCTCTTAGTAACACCTTGTAAAGCACACTAAGATGGCAAATACAGGAAAATGTTAACTTGAAACCGTAAACCCTCATGGAACCACTTAAAAAAATAATACGCATTACCACAGTGCAATGATATCTCATTTTGAAGGTCTGTAAAATTCTTTCAGACAACTTATATCATCGTTCTTAGAAAATTACGAAATTTTTAAAATCGTGAAAAATGAAATCAGGGGAATATTCCTGTGTACTCGAAATCCGATTCGAATATCAGACTATAATGGTTTCAAAAAACATTACATTACAAATTTACCCGCATATCACTCTCATATTTCTAATTTCTGATCCAATCATTTTGAAGTTTTATACTACAAGGTGTCCAATATACAATGCAACCGGAGTTTAGGATAGTAGAACTTTTGAACCTGAAGTGATACACAAATAATGGTTATACCAAAATGAAGCCTTGTTCATGCATATATTTTTAAACTAGGAAGCAATGATTGAAGTACACTAGGAACCACACAGTGTTGCCAGATGTAACCGAAGGTGTAAATCTATTTTTCTTTTTGCAAAACATGTAAATTGACTCATAACTCATACGTATGGATGTTCTGTCGTTAATTTCTGGTTTGTTTAGTTGGAGTAGCTTGGAAACTACTGGATGAGGCCTCTATAAGGGAGAACTACGGAAATCGTAGTTTTCATAAATTAACACTCTGAATTGGCAACCCTGCTGATCTTTCAGTGCATGAAAAGCTGTGTTAAGGATCTGTCTATATTATGCAATTCCTGAAAACAATTAAAAAACAAACTTTGAAATTATCATGATAAAATTTTTACTTACATGCACTCGGCAACACTGCTATTCATTTCTATTTGGCTATTTAAAGCAAGAGGTATACAAGAACAATTCTTGAACTATTCAAGACCTGGAAACGAATATTCGCAGTGCCATTGAGAACATTAACACGTGTAATCTTCCTAAAGTTGCTGCGAACCTGGTGAAACGTGTGAACCAATGTTTGAATCAAAACAGGGGACACTCCCAGCATTCGCTGTAGAGCTGGTAACTCATTTCTCATGGTAGCAGCGTTGCCGGGTGCATGTAAGTAAACGTTTTATCATGATAATTCCAAAGTTTGTTTTTCATTGTTTTCAGGAATTGCATAATGTAGACAGATCCTTAACATACCTTTTGATGCACTGTTGCCAATTCAGAGTGTTAATTTATGAAAACTACGGTTTCCCTAGTTCCCCCTTAACAGAGGCCTCATCCGATTAGTGGTCGGTGGATATGAAAAAAATCTTTTTTTTGCTCCATAGTTTCCAAGCTACTCCAACTAAGCAAACTGAAAATTAACGACAGAACATCCGTATGTATGAGTTATAAGTTATGAGTCAATTTACATGTTTTGCCAAAAAAAAAAAAACTTCGGTTACATCTGGCAACACTGTGTGGTTCCGAGTGTACTTCAATCGTTGCTTCCTAGTTTAAAAATATATACATGAACAAGGCTTCATTTTGATATAACCATTATTTGTGTATCACTTCAAGTTCAAAAGTGATCCCAAACTCCGGGTTGCATTGTATATTGGACACCGTGAAGTATGTATAGCCTTTACTTATTTATTTGTTTATTTTTAAATAATAATTCTGACCTCTTTTTCAATCCTTTGCTTTCGTGGGTCGGCTGTGAGCCCACCCTGTAAATTTTCTCGTCCACTCTTGTCGCTCTTACGAAGGATGATCGGGAAAAAAGTTTACAAAGCCTATTATGGCTTATGTGGGAGACATCGCAGATCAACACACCTGATAGAGGCACTCAACAATAGTCCTCAACATAATCACTAGAGACCGGATGTTTAGGCATTAAAAACCTGGAAAATAGGCAGGCAAATAGGCACTTAAAATTTAAAGAATAGATACTAAAATGTAACTCGAAATAATGAAGAGAAATAATTAATACAATAAAAAACAATTCAAATCATAATATTGATATATAACATACCTGTTTGTTAATAATCGTCTTTTATTGTATATTTAAAAACGATGCTTCACATATATTCCATGTATATTTGGTAAATACATTTTTGGAAAATAGGCAAAATAAAATTGAATTAAATTGAAACTATAACTCCCCATTTAAACTTTAAAACGTTATTTTTGATCATATATTTAACATTAAAGAATAGGCATTTTGCCTAACATCCGGTCTCTAGTAATCACAGTTTTGTTCAACCGCTTATCGCAATGGCAGATAAAGTTTTCTATACCATTTGCTTAGACATCCGCGTTAAGTTCCTGTAGCCACCGTGAGGCAGCGGTTTTGACATTATCACTTGCCAGAGAATGGTGGCCAGCCATATTTTTTTTTCTTTCTTTAGAACAGGAAAAAGGTGAAAGTCACTGGGGCTAGGTCAGGGCTGTAGAAGAAGTGGTCTAGTCATTCCAAGCGTAACGTTAGTGGTTGAAGTACTGGGTCTACTCCTGTGTCCAGGGTTGTCATTAACGATATTGGTCCGTCTTTCCTTAAAGGATTGACACCACTTCCGCACATCCGCGCCGACTACGTGGGTGCTCCGAGGCTCCGGCATCCACACAAATAATCCTGTGGGTGCGGCGCACCCACAGGAATTTTAGTTTGGACCCGAGTTTGAACCCGTTTCTCTTGCGTTTAAGTCAGTCGTGTTACCGACTGAGCTAGGGCAGTCCCAACTTATCCTTATATTACCGGTATATTTTACTTTATCACAGCACAGCTCTTTATGACAGTGTTCATAAAAGATTTTAACTAAAAATAAAACAATCAAATATCTCACTGTAGACTCACTGTAAGCTAAACTAATATATACATATATACTTATCCGTCAGTGACGATTGTTCTTTTCAGCTGTGTATTGAATACAGGGCTATGTAGTGCTATACAATATGTGAGCCTATAGAAATTCGACGAAGGATGCTATAAAATGGAGGATCTGCCCATAAGGTATCTTCATCCTATTAACTCAATGAAGCCAAAAGATAACCGAGAATCGGTATGTCTGATTGGCTACTCTCGTTTCCGCCCTCATCTGATTGGCTACTTTCGTTTCCGCCATGAATGTTAGTTCAAAACATTGCGATTTTATTGGGCAGAGTAGGGGTGGCGAAACTGTGACATACGGCATCAAGATTTTGTTGTATAGGCGCATCTTTTATTTTTAACATCCTTGAATTTGACATTCTTTGTTATTCCTGTTGTTATTGGTTGGATAAATTGATCTGATTCGTGGGTGGAGGCTTTTGTTCCGAGGACTTGAATTCTGATACACAAGACTCAGACACAGTGGCGTAGCAGCTGCCCCCGCAACCCCCGCGGTGCGGGGAGGCCCCGAGGTATAGGGGGCCCCGAAATCTTGCGATGAATAAAGGTTTAAAGAATTAGAACTTCGACCTTACTTCTGTCGGCTTTACAACTAGGGCCCCTTCTCTATACTTTGCGGGGGGGGGGGGCGCAAGAGTGTGCTACGCCACTGCTCAGACACGTTATCTTGTACTTTGCAAGATCTCCTCTTGCTGGAGCCCAGATATGGCCTGGTGACCTCCCATATTGATAGCTATGTTCCTCATGAGGACTGCGAGATCATCTTTTTACATTGTTTTGGTGTGCACATATTCCACCTTTATTTTTGCTATGAACTTTCATTGGTTCAAAGGGGTAAAGACCACGATATATTCTAGAAACAATATGGAAATGAATCGCCATTGTCTGCTGTTTTCAGCTTCACAACAGAAGGAGTGCAGTCTATATTTGAACAAAAATGTTGCTTTCAGTTTCAATATCGGGTTTTCATAGAGCAAAAACGGTCAGGGATAACGAGAAATTGTTTCTCTTGTGTATATGCTGATATGCAAAACTTAAGGACGAAAATAAGTTTCGCAAGTGGTACAGAATGGTGAAACTTGAACCATACATAGAAAATAGTGCTTCAGTATGATACAGAAAACAACGAAAGAACACTTGATTAGGAGAACAAAAATGACATTTTTATATAGAAGAAATAAGTATTCTGAAAACATTGCGACTCATGTTGCCCCCGCTGACGTTACAGGATGAATGAACTGATCCTTAAAAGTGTGTGTGATCACAGACAGCGATGCATGATCTGAAACGTATTCTCATGTGCATCTCCACAAAGTTGAAAATGTGTTATGTTATGTTATGGAGTTCCACTACTCCATCAGCGCTCTTGATAACTGCTAGATGGTCCTTGGTACGTTTGGACGTGCTGCATGACGTCAGTTCATAATATCCAAAAAGGTGATAGATGGGATTTAAGTCGGGAGAACAAGGCAGGCCAGTCAATTTTCTGAATATTCGCTCGTTCCAAGATCTTGAGCTGATGTATTGTTTGTGGTTTGTTCACATACACTTTGTTCTTCAGATAACCCCCAAAGACAATAGTGTGCAGAAATACGGGCACTCGGACCAGAAATATTGATCTCTGTCATGAACCATGTGCTACACAGGGCCCGTATCTGTGAGGCCCATAATGGCGGACACCTGCCTGAGATTATAATCCAAACATAAATGTGAATCAACTCCCATCTTTGGTCTTTAAGTCTGTGAAATATCAATGGAAACTAATGATAAATAAAAAAGTTTCTTAGTTATAATCCCTTCAAGACTTTTAGGCCACCCTTTATTTGAGTCGCTAAAGTAAACGGTGTAACATTCAACCATCTGAATGCCATCACTTCTGCATAGCAGCCCAACGAAACCCTACCATTCTTTCTTGAAGATTCTATATTTACCTAATAATTACATGGTCTAAGTAAAGCAGCCATTTTAAAAAAAGTAAGGCATTGACTGTGGAAAATATTTCTTCTCTAATACTTCACTTAAGGGGGCTATATTATATTTTGAAGCAATAATTTTGTTTGACTGAACCACTATTGTTTGGAAACGTATTAAAATTCTACATTTTAGGTATGTCCAATTTAGTACAAAGGCTATATAATTATTAACTCGAAATACAGGATTCTAATTTTAAAATGTAGTACATACCCTGATCTTTTAGTTCGATTTAAAAGAGAAGAACTTCACAACACAGAAAGTACTTAAAATTAGAATCACAAACTGTCGTTGTTTGGCAAGCGCCTAGCAAAAAGACGTAAAGTGTGCACAAGCAAAGGCGCCGACTTGAAGAAAATATCGGGGGGGGGGGGTGACAATGAATAAATATATCATCATATTCAGCTGTTTTTTATCAACTGCTTGATGAAGGCCCAATTCCCATCCCCATATCTCGGTCCACTGCTCCATTGCACCGCTTCGCTGCGAAATTCGCGAGTTAAATTCGTTTAAGTTAAATTCGTTTAAAGGCATTAAAACAAATTCAAGTTCAAAATTTGAGAACTTCACTCACGGGAGTCTCTGGCTGGTGGACAGGGGGACGCGTCCCCCCAAATATTTTGAGTACGAGATAAATGGATCAATGTTGAAACTATTTCGATTTGTGTGGAAGAAGTAAAAACATAGGCAGAACTGTTCTTAAATACTAGGTTAATGTGATTAGAATGTCCGCCTAACGTGTGTCACTTTCAAAGAATTTTTTTTAATAAAGTTACGCTTCTTGGTTAGTCAAAATAGTCTCGGCTGCAGGCACTTGGTTTCCATGACGAAGGGAGACTAGAGAAGGGAAGGAAAGGATGTATAGAAAGTTTATCTGCGAATTAACAAGGGAAATCTACGAAGACAGGGAAATATACAATAGAAGCGAAGATGACAAGAAGAATTTTAAAAGATAGAGAAAGGAAAGGATGTATAGAAAGTTTATCTGCGAATTAACAAGGGAAATCTACGAAGACAGGGAAATATACAATAGAAGCGAAGATGGCAAGATGAATTTTAAAAGATAGAGAGAGGAAAGTGTTAGGTTGTCAAACAATAGAATTGTGCCTATGAAGATTTATAATGTGTTAGGCATAACAAGCACTACTTAATTAACTATGTAAATTTATCTAATATATAATGTTGAAGCAGTATATAATATATATAAAACATTACGTATACTTGTCACAATACATTTCTCGTATTTTAAAAGTTAAAACCGTATACAAATAAACGAATACATAGAACTTATACAAAAGCTCATTCTAGCCCAAGATGTAATCACCAGGGCCCGGATCTTGTTGACCTAAAATTTTCTAAAAAGTGACCTATAAAATGACACTAAAATACCTGTAAAATGACCCTAAAATTCACAAAAATTGACCTTAAAACTTGAGTTTTTTGAAACGTTTATTTAGTTAAACATTGGCATTTTTTGAATATCTATTGGATTTTAATTACCATTTTTCACTCATTTTCAAAAATTTTGTTTCAGTTAGTTGCAGTCCATTGATCATGTGTCTCTTTGGTATTTAAAAAAAGCAATAATATTAAAATTAAACTTTGCACAATTTAGTACATACTTAAGCATTTCTTTGCATTACAGATATATAGGGGTATATCCAGTTAAGCAACATATAAACATTTTGTAAGCTGTGACAACAAACTAACTCAGGAACTTACTTTGTAATCGTCACAAAATTTAGCTCATACCTTATTCAGCATTACAGATGATAACTGTTAACTATGCGCAAGTTCTCTTGAGTGAATGAGCGCCTGTTGCGCGCTAGTACACTCTTAAATTTGGAAAAGCTCCTTTCAACGTCAACAGAAGCTATGGGCGCATACTTAGAATGAACTATGTCATTGGGGCTTAAATCTTCAACTTTGGAGGATAACGCTTCACCTTGCAGTATACTTGAAATTGCACACAAAGTATTGTATCCATTGTTTCTTTCCAGCACATGTTTCAATTTACACAGAACACTGTTGCCAACATCTCCTGACACTTTTTCAAACGCAGCTGTTGTTTCTTGAACTACAAGTAAGGATTCCGCAAGAGAAGCACCTTTTTTCCTCAAGACGCATAATAGATGTAAGCAGAAAAGCGAAATACGATTTTATATATACCAATTGACACTGTACTTCACTGTCGGCAAACAAATCCTGGGCATACTGGATTGCCTTTGCATCTTGTAATTCAAATGAGTTAAGGACACGTTTTACTACGTCAAAATTATCGCAGTAATAAACAAAGCGTCGGTCCACGTTCCCAATCTCGTGATGACAAAGGAATGTTTGGTGCGGCAGATTTGAATGCGCTTCTGCGGGATGGGGCCTTCTGTGAGATGGAGAAATCTTTTTGACATTCGAAACCAAGGAATCGATTTTAGGAAAATATGCCCGTACTTCTTCTGCCACTCGGTGTAAACCGTGAGCTAAGCACGTTACATGGATCATTTTTGGATAAGACGATTTTATTGAATTACCAGCCTTAATTATATACGGAGGAGCATCTGTTACAAAAAGAAGAACATGATCATGGTATTTACCTTCGGGCCAAAGTAGGGACATCGAAAAATCTACATATTGTAAAATAGTTGACAGATTCCAACACTTGACTACTTAGCAAAAATATTTTGCTAGGTTCGGCGACTTTCATTGATCCAACAATAGCATTGGCTATATACCGTCCCTCCACATCACTAGTATCATCTATAGAGACAAAAAATTTCTGATTCCGAAGTTCCTCTCTTATTTTTCTTATTGTGTCCTCGTAACATTTTGGCATGTAATTTTTCCTAAGAGTCGATTCGTCTGGAATGGAACGACCTGTATGACGTTTCAGGAAATCCCACTATTTCACATTGTTGAGTTCCAAAGAGGAATGTTTGAAGACACGAAAATTTCACACAACTCTTTTGAAAATTCTGAGGATTTGCCTTTACTATTCGAAGCATTCTCCACAAGTAACAACTGTCAGCACTTCTTTGTATATTTGTTTTCTACTGGGCGTAAATGTTTCTTGCGGCTGATATGCTTTTGCAAAGTGCATCTCTGCTGTCACTTTTACTTCACATACCTTGCAAAACAATATTGAACCGTCAGTACTAAAAACATCCTCACCAAATTTAGAAACAATCTGTCTTAAATGAGAAGCTGTAGATGGTTTAGGCCTCGGCATTGTACGTACTGAAAAAGTCAATTCACTTCTGAGTTGAAACGAGGAAGCACACTTAAAAGAATAAAAGTTCGCAAGTGTAGACTGTATACATGAGAACAATAAATAAAAGCCGTGTTTGAAATCTGTACGTCTTCTATTTTTAGTCATTTACGTGATTACATCCTTTGTGGTCAACAACCCGAAACCATCTGCTTTGGCCACCTACCAACCCCCATCCCTCGTCAACCAATGCAGTTTTTCCACCCCAATAATCAGGAAATAGGAAAAGAGATTATTTACCTTCGTGTTTTTCAAATCCGTAAACAGTGTTCATTTTAAAATTTCCTTATGTAGAAGAAAAAGAATAAAAAGACCATAAGTGACCTAAAAGTTACCTTAAAATATTAAAAAGTGACCTAAAACTTCAAAATGGCAAAAAGTGACCAAAAGTTGAACCTAAAAAGAATTATTTTTAGACCCTAGAGTCGATTGATAACATTTTTATTTGAACTTGCCTTGTCCTATGCGTAATAGAAAAAAGTTGACTTGTCAACAAGATCCGGGCCCTGGTAATCACAGTATCCTCTTTTAGAAAGGATGTATAGAAAGTTTATCTGCGAATTAACAAGGGAAATCTACGAAGATAGGGAAATATACAATAGAAGCGAAGATGACAAGAAGAATTTTAAAAGATAGAGAAATTTGAATACTATATATGAGAGTAAATTTCATGCGAATACTGTAGAAGAACAGCAAGGGACAACTATTATGACAATATAGAAACTAAAGATAGAAATTAGTGTTTAATGAGAGAACTGAGTTCGAGGAAGGTGGAAAGAATACATTGAGGAGCCGGATGACAGCAAGAATAAACTATACATTTTAGACATTAAAACGGAAAACGAAGTAATCGAAGATGGTTCGTTGAACAAATTCAAAAATATACAGCGAAATGAAGAACAAAAAGGTAGATAATATACCTTTTGAGTTTATTAATAATACAGAAGAAGAATGAAAATCAAAAATTCGAAATTCGCCATAAAATCAAGTATCATCGTAAGACTTCTTTCAGAGAGTTAAGATTTTGTTAAGTCAAAAATCGAAATATATGGTTACTATAAAGGTACACTGCTGCAAATGCGTTTAAGAACACTGAGCAGAGGAATTCATCGGTAGGAATATCAAGGTGAAGAAATTACCTAAGAACCATATTATACATAAACTTAATTTCTTTTCGGCAAGTAATCTATTAGTGATGAATCAAAATTATGATGAATCGTGTTGCTAAAGGTAGAAAGAGCGGGTCCGCCATTAGTAAAGTAGATTCCAGTTTACTCATAATTTGTACGTAACTTTAGTTAGAGTCTATTAGCATTCTAGTCGCCCCCGTCCTCCACAATTTTAACATGTCAAAGACGCCTATGACTTCACTGCAACTTTGCGCACCACATTGATCTTTACTTTTCATATTAGTGCTGCGAGAGTGTTGGTTGAAGCTTCAGTCCTCTATTAAAAACACCATTTTGAAAACGGCATCTTATATCGAATAAGAAGGCTGTTTCTTATATTGAAATAAAGGCACCACGAAGTTTACGACAGAAACTATTGCTCCTCTTTGTTCCTCGACTTGATTATATTGGGGGGGTGAGGACCCCGCCGTTAAATATGGGGGGAAAGTGTCCTGCCCCCCCTTCCCCCCAAAGTCGGCGCCTATGTGCACAAGGACTAAATAATCATTGCTTCCTGGCTGGTGAGTGAAAAGAATTGACTCTCACGTAATATAGAGCTATTGGATATTTTTCATAACAAGGTTTAATTTATTGCCAGTTAGAATTTTCCATTTCGAGCGCTGCGCTGGTCAACTTTTCGACCGAAATACCTCACTGTGCGACAATCAGCTGGATAAAATGTAAGTGATAACACTGATTGCGTTGTTTCCATTTTCTATTAAGGAATATTGTATCTAAACCTGTTATCGCTTCATTGCCACATCCATCACTGTCAAATTTCCATAACATCGATGATTATTTTCATGTCATCTGCAAATTGTTAGGTCTTTCGATGCTACTTTTTCTTTCTTTTTAAGAAAACTAATGATGCTTACATAAGCCTAATCATTATTCAAAGCTACGGAGAGTAGGAATTCAGTCGATACACGGGGGGAGAGATTGAAAATCAATAATTCTCTCTTTCTTTCTTTCTTTCTTTCTTTCTTTCCCCTTCCCTCCCTATATCTCGTTTAAAGTTTACCTATTTTTACACTTTCTGACTTAGCACAAGGTAATACAAAACTTCTTGTAAAGTTTTCTAATTTAAAAATATCAGAAGCAAGTCCATGTATCATGTGCGTGACCGACTACAAGGTAACCAAAATGAGTTCTTGTCGTTCTAAAACAGTGAAATACAAAGAGAAATACAATGGACATACTCTTAGGTTTCAAAGTAATCTCATCAGCATCCAATACTTTTTGCCAACGTTCCAGCTGCTGCACCATACCCTGGTGATAAATTTCGGCGGTTGTAGATGCAAAGAAGTCCGTGAGTGCGTTCCGCAGATCTCCTCATTTGCGAAGGATCTCCCATGAAAATGGTTGTCGAAGGAATGAAGCAGGTGGTAATCTGTTGGCGCAAGGTCCAGTGAATGTGGTACATGGTACAGTATCTCCCATCCAAGTTGCTGAAGCGTCTCCCGGGTCCTTTTTTCCACATGTGGCTGGGCATTGTCGTGGAAGACCAGCACATCCTTGCAATTCACCAATGCCGGTTCCTTTTGCAGCAATGCATGGTGCGTCCTTGGAACTGCTGAGGGTAGAGGTGATCAGTAATTGTCTGACCAGGTGGAAAGAGCTCGTAATGCACCACTTGCGACAATTACACCATACAGAGAGCACAACTTTCGTGGGTGCAGAGGTGGTCTTAAGGTGTAAGAAACAGGGTCACGTGGAGACAACCAATGTCTGGTACGCTTGAGATTGTCATAGAAGATCCACTTTTCGTCACAAGTGAGCAATTGATCAAAAATGGGTGTGTTCAGTGCTGAATGAGCAAGGACAGGCTATCACTCGTTGTTCCTTATTGGCTATCGACAATGTATGCCACTCTTGCTTATCTTGTATGACTTCCCTATCCGGTGCAGGTGGAATATGACTGTTTCGGCGGAAACATGGAACCTTCCTGCAATTTCATCACACGTTAGATTACCGTCCTTCTCGATGACTCCTTTCAGGGCCTCGTCATCCAACACGTGGTCGTCCACTGCGACGTTCATGCGAAAGACTCACATCTCCTGAACAGAATTTCTGGAACCAATGCTTGGTGGTGCGTTCGTTCACGGCATTCTCTCCCAATACCTGGGATATTCGGCGACTTGATCTGGCAATTGACAATCTCACTTTAAAGTCATATAACAAACACACACGAACAAGCTGCTTCGATACCTCTACTTTTTTCAACTCTGGAAGAGCTATGACTGCTGTATATGTGCAACGTGCATGTATTACTGAAGATCGATAGTCAGACTAACACCTGATCACTTGCCAAACACGTGCGTCATTTCATCTTCTCTTTGTGAGCGCATGATTAATGTAGGGTTGCCATTCGTCCCAGAAAATCCGGGACCGTCACGGAATCGAGATCTGCGTCCCGAAAACATTTCTCAGGACACTGAAATGTCCCGGATTTCAGCAAAGAAGAAAGTAAAAGAAAATTTGCTTTTTTCATAGGATTAGGTATACAATTATTACTTCAACTACTGAGTATGGCAATTCGAAAGTTGAAAAAAAGCTTGAATACATAAAACATGGATTTAATTAAGTTCACGATTTAACTACTTTGACATCGAACGAAGCATTTGTTTCATTGGGCAAGGGACAAAAGGGTTTTACTGTTCAATCTTATTGCTATCTTTAGTACTCTGTTTCAATCTGTACCGTGCTTCTAAAATATTTTAATCCGTTCTTTTTTTTTTTTTTTAATACAACACGAACAGATAAAACGTGCGAAAGGAAACATCATATCTTGAATGAGCTAAAACAGATTGAAAGCACAAAATATAAAAGATCCTGAGAAATTAAAAAGAAACTGCTTACCAGGGTGAAGGATAAATCATCTGATTGCGTTTGCTTAACTAGGGAGGAGAAGATCTACTGAAATGACTAAAACTATGATTACGTAATACTTGAACAACTCTATCTAATGGAAGAACGTTAATTAGTATATAACATTTCTTGCCATTTTAAGCATTTTAAAGATTCTCGTAACTTAGTGGCGGATTTTTATTTTTTAAATATGAAAACCTAGATTAATGGGACGTCAAAAACGTGAAGAACTTCTTTGATTACCTTGTATTTTAAAATTAACTAGGGATGTTATATATTGTTGAAGCGAGTGATCCTCCCTCTCACTAATTTCAACCCCAAACTATAGAAGTCCTACAAATGTTCTATAAAAATTTGAGTGTTCAGAAATTCTTGGAAAACATTAGATCACATTCAACGAAATAGTATTATTGGCAAAACTTATATCAGGGGAGCACGTATGGAGAAATAACATATGTTCACTTTAGAATAATGCATCCCGCGCGCCTTCGTGGGTGCTTTTCCGAGCGACGACCGCAGCGAGTCTCGCTCCCAAGAGATCGTGCACAGAACTGATGATTCTTTTAGTTAACTATAGCTTGTATATAGCGAGCCGCGGAAAGCCCGATTTTCACTTGTAACATCGGGACTAGAATTATGACTAAAAATATCAATGAGTCTTCCTCGTGGACTGAACGCTGGGCGATTTTTTTCGACCATATAAGGCAGTCCTGAGCGATTTGGTTGAAGCCAAGAGCACCAACACATAGATAAGCTTGTGAGAGAAGGCTTAAAAATTTTTTGTTATGTACGAGGCTTGGTTAATTTAATTCAAAGTTAACGTTGTCTTTTTCATTTTGCTTAAATGTGATAAATGGATTTGGGGTCGGTGATATTTTTTTGTTATTTAAATCATCGAGGGAAGCTTAAGTGAGTTCTTATATTTGATTATCTTCAACTGCACGAGTATGATTTTATGTAAAAAGCTCAATAAACACATATATTATATCAGATACGCACCCAGAAGTTTTTGTTGGGATGTCCAAGCTTTGGGAATTCCAATACCACAAGCTACTACGTCTATATATATTATTGGACGTGTATTATTCTGCATCAGAAAAGACGATAAGTAATTGTAAAATACTTTCACCTATATTTTCAGGAAAAAAATAGAACTAGATTGTTTTTATAAGAGAAAAAGTACTTAATGAAGTGTAAAATTAAATGTTCATGATACATCAATCATTTCCTTAAGTATACCTAGGTAGTTTTATTAAGAAAGTGTACAAATATAGTTGAGTTAGAAAGTTTCAGGGGTCTGGGCCCGATGGATCCCCCGTGGATTCGCCTCTGCATCATGTTGTATTGAAATAGTACAATATTTACGAAAGTTCTCATAGAAGTTTCCTTTTTAAACCTAGGGTATTGGGAGTGGTTCATTCTGTCGTTCTCGATTGATTTTAAATTGAAATTAAGGAAATGATTGTAAAACCTATATATCTATATCTATGTACGTAATGTTTCATGGAAATGTAATATTTTTACGAAAGATGTCTTGGATCATATATTTTTAATCGAAATGGGGGGGGGGTAGAAAGTAATCCATACCACATTAGGGGATTAAATTCACTACTCATTCTCAGTGTTTGTAGGTTTGCGTAAGAAAATTTCCCTCAATATTTTCCCTTTTCTTATCAAATTGATTGATTGATTTTGAGTTTTACGTCCCGTTTAGCAGCGAGGCTATATGAGATGTGGACCTACTGATTAACGTGGAATCCGAACCACATGAGCTCCCGCCGGGAATCGAACCCGGGTCTCCCGCGCCAAAGGCGCGTACACTAACCGCTTAGCCACGAAGGAGCTCTTTTTATTATCAAATTTTTCCCTAGTTTGTTGAGTGTCTAATTCCAACGACAGAAGTTATGTCATAAGATTAATTTAGTTATATCAAAGGAAGTGCCAACCACATCCGTTTTGTTCATTGCTTTTTGCTTCTGTCTTTACTTTGTCCTTCACTTTTTTCTAAAAAAAAAAAAAAAAATACACCCAACCAACAAAGGGTGCAAATTATGCTATTGAACACAAACATACACAAACTATTGCTATTGTATTGATTTATTCTGAAAAACAAAGAGAAAATTTTAAGCATTTATTTTGGTCAATCAATCCGCGCGAGAGTTTCCCCTGGATTCACAACGTTTTATCGCAAAATTATCTTTTCCACTTTTTTGCTAAATTTACCTACGAAATTTCCCTAGATTAGGGAAATTTCCCTTAAACTACGAAATTGCTTAATCTTCATTGATTGTAATTCCAATCACTATGTATTACGGAAAACAGTCATAGAAAATAAACATAATATTGTATCAAAACCAAATGAGTTTTTCACAAGTTATCGTTGAACTCTAAAAAATCAGGGGGGAGAAGGCTAATACTACTACCTTATTCTTTACTGACTTCACAACCATGCAGAGTGAATGATTGTAAACCTGAAAGAAAATGTACGATATATTACACCAAAATCGAACAGTTTTAACGGAAATTATCGTGGATTTAAATTATGAGAGGTAATCCATCCTACATGAGGAAACTGAATTCACCGCTCATTCTTAAGGAGTGGCGCATCCATCCCGGGGCCGGGGGCCGCAGTGGCTCAGTGGCACAGCGTTCACCTCCGGTGCTTGAGGTCCTTGGTTCGATCCCAGCTCGCGCCGTTTGGACAAACACCGTGCTCGTGTGTTTTCTCCTGGTTCTCCCGTTTCATCCTACTTTCTTTATTCCACCATTTCACTCATCTCTCATCATCACCGTCTCCTTTAGTCTAACTACATAACCGTGGGACGTAAAACTTAGAGAATTCAGTTTTAGTTTCTATCCCGAGTAGGGATGCGCACGAGACGAATCGAGATAGGAATTTCCTGACAAAATTCGAGTCGAGACACGGCTCTTCCAATAGAAAAATATACGTTTTTCGAGTCGAGATATCACTTTTATAGAACATTTTCGAGACGAGACAGCCACAAATCTTGTCTCGTGCGCATCCCTAATCCTGGGGGCTGGGGGCCTAGGCCCCCCCAGTTTTTTGAGTGACAAAAATAATTTAAGCTATTATTTATATATATTTTGAAAGTTTATAGTAAATTCATTATATATATCTATCATAGCCTAAATTCCGGCTGCCCCCAAGTTTTTTACTTTCTAGATCCGCCACTGTTCTTGACTGATTTTAATTCCAAGTACTGGAGGTTACGAAAAAAGGGAATCATTTGGAAGCCTCAAAGAAAATGTATAATTTAACGTCAAAATTGAATATTTTTTAAATGAAAATTATCGTGGAATATATTACCCCTTTTATACACTTTATATCTACTTAATAGATTGCAACTTCAAACAACAGGATTATTTCTGCAAATGAAAGCAAGACGCATACCAAGTTTTATCAAAATAGGATAAGTTTTATGAGAATTATCATGGAACAGACGGACTATTACTTCCGGTTTCAATATGAATTGAGAAAATATCATATCACAGATGGTAAATTTCTTCACGTTGTGTACACTTGATACTGCTATTTGTTTTAACCCCTTCAGTGCGTAATTTTCAGATGCGAACCGCTGTAAAAAGTGTAGGTTTTTTGTCATTATCACTAAAAGCGCCATCATCACTTTCCTCCGACTCCAAACTTGACGATTCTAAATCTGTTTCAAAATCACTTACATCAGAATCATTAATTAATAACTCTTCCTCGGTGTCAGCATCGTTGAAATATCGTTTTGAAACCATTACTGTGCTGTCTGCTCTCAAACAAAACAAAGAATGAAAACTGTATTTGACGAAGCACAAACTCTATTTTAATTTCTTTCTTTTTTCCTTTTGTTGTTTTAATTAAGCAACAATTAAAACCAGCTGAGCGCAAACTCGCTAAATATTGTCGGAATAACATTACTCATACTATGGGCAAGTATATTCGCCATACGCAATACAAAATAGCCAAAGCAAAATGAAAGCGTATATATACGCCATCCGCACAGCAGGTGCGTTTTGAAGATACGAGTTAACTCGCCACCCACACTGAAGGGGTTAAATATAGATTTATGATGGAAGTGTGTAGTCAGTAAAGTGTCAGCTTACCAATCAGACGGTCTGAGTTAAAAATATGCTTCAAACTAAAGGTAATCTATATATATAAAAGAGAACGTACAAATCCTTTGTCCGCTCATCACGCTAATACGGCTGAACCAATTTCTTTTATTTTTGGGGGGTTATTAGGATTTGGACCCTAGATGGTTTTTATCATATCACTTTAATTTTCAATTACCAGTGTCTTGAGATAATTGACCATTCAGGTGTCCATTACGTACAAATCCTTTGTTAGTTCATCATAGGTATAAAAATAAACGTATTTATATGCAACCCGCATGACCGTGTCACTCGGCGGGTTAACATAAATGACAGGCGTTATAATGGTTTTTATCATATCACTTGAAAGCGAAAAAGTAAAAATTATCTAAGTAACAAAGTTTATTGCGTTCGGGGGTGACCGCAGCGAAGCGGGGCGGGTTAACATAAATGACAGGCGATATAATGTTAACATTTACTGCAATCTTCTATGGTTTTTATCATATCACTTGAAAGCGAAAAAGTAAAAATTATCTAAGTAACAAAGTTTATTGCGTTCCGGGGTGACCGCAGCGAAGCGGGGTGAACGCTGCTAGTCATTAATGTTTCGAAACATTCCTAAAGAATATTTTCCAGAAAATGTTTCATAGATCTAAAGAAATATCGATAGTCTGATGGAGCAAAATGCGATAGGAATGGTGGATATGGTAAATCGCAGTGAAGCGGATATATTTTTCTTCACGTATTTTTGCTGAATGAATTTTTAAAATTTTTTTTCCCTACTGATCGGTTTGAGAAATAATGTTTAGTGAACTTTTGGAAAATTCATTTTAATAGAATAAGAATTTTGATTACAATTTCCACGAAATAGAGAAAATCTGATTTCGAGACAAGAAAGTATTTAACTAAGTTTCAACTTCAATAATAACAATAAATAAATAAATAAATAAAGTAGGTTTCCTCCGGAATAAAAAAAAAAGTGTTTCGGGTGAGATGTGAATACATTAAACATTTTGCCTAACCATTTTCATAAGTTGGTATGAATCCACTGTTTAGAGAGCAATAAAACCATTGACTCGGTTTTAGCGTCTTGAATATTTATTTTAAGGCAAATGTTTACACAATTCCAATGAAATTTGAACTTGCAGAACGAGTATCATGAAACCAGAAAATATACATCGGTATCGATATAGTTATCAACAAGATGAAAACATCTAAAAAAAAAAAAAAAAAAAAAAAAAAAAAACATTTAATCTGATTAATACAGCAAGAGATAATCGTAATCGTACAGAACAGTTCTAATTTGTCGTGAAATGGATCTTACTAGTTAAGGTTGGTTTTCAGAGGAATATCGTGTCATTCGCTATCATTGTAACACTCAATTCCATCAACAAAAATTGAAGTGAATATTTGCTCCGGAGAGTGAGCTCTTGATTTGACCATGGATGTTCAACAAAGTTTGAGGTCTGGAGATTGAGCTGGCCACGGTACGTGTAGTTCATCCCGATGTTTATGAAACTGTACCTTAGCAGCTGCATTGTCATTCTCGAAGATTTAGTCATTGGTCTATAACAGCATTTGGACTATAAAATACATATCGTCATTAGCAGTAATGTATCCTCTGATTGTAGTAACAAGACCAAGTAGTTGTGCCCCGTAGCATCACAGTCTTGGTAGGAGGTAGACCGGAGCATAAACTTCTTTGGACGTTAGTCATATATAAACATAACCCTGTTGTTTGAAATAAGGTGAAAGAGAACTCATTAGATCATATTACGAGTTTTCAATCATCACTGGTACACTTCTCATATTCTTAGTATTTTCTACTGCTGGTTTGGTCAGGGGTTTGGAAATTGAAACCCGACGGGGATGTTCAAGTTATACAATCCGTGTCGGACTGTAATTGCCGCAATAAGGTATTCAGGATGTGGATTTAATTCTGCGCTGTAAAGCTTGTCACCGTACTAATTCTTCTATTCCACTATTAGGCCGGGCACACACGTTCCGTTATACCGGTGACGTTTACCTGTACAGGTAAACCAGAGCGTGTGTGCCAAGTGCTGCAGGCCAAAGAGCACAGGCGTAGCGACCTGTACAGGCGACCGGAGAAGAATCGAAATTCAAGGCCGGGCACACACGTTCTGGTATATCGGTGAGGTTTACCTGTACAGGTAAACCGGAGCGTGTGTGCCAGCCGCTGCAGGCCAAACAGCACAGGCATTGCGACCTGTGCAGACGACCGGAGTAGAATCGAAATGCAATTCTTAATACCTGCGCAGGCGTGTAGACCTGAGCGTGTGTGTGAGTCACTCCGGTACACCTGTGCAGTGTTTAGGCGAGGAGTTGTGGATAGTTCCTTGAATAGGGAGAGTTGGTCGTCGTCTTCTTGTTTGCTTGCCATCTCTTGACTGAGTTAGAATCTTCAGGTTTACCATTGCGTGTATGTGCTCTAGCCTGCACGGTGACTTCAACTTTCGCCTATTCAAGATTCGCCTAATAACCTCAGGCAATGGAATTTACACATGTTAACTCAAGAGAAAGCGTAGGCGAATCTTGAATTCAAGATTTGCCTTTCAAGATTTGCCTAATGCGAAATTATATTGGTAGTACTGACAAGAAATGACAAAAAATTGTAGTTTCTAAATTAGAAAAAAATATACAGTATTTTTAAAAAGTACATATGAAAATAGTATAAGCACAATTACACTATATGACTAGATATTTTACGTTTGACATCGGGTTATGAAAATGTTACATGAAGTTACAAAATGTATTGCGGAAAACATAAAATAAGTGACACAAATCCTACGAGATTTTGCATAAATCATAAAATAAACAAAACATCAAAAAAATAGAATCTTTGAAATCTTTGAGTTTTACGTCCCACGATTATGCCGGCTGGGCTAAAGGAGACGGTGATGATGAGAAATGAATCAAATGGTGGAATGAAGAAAGTGGGAGGAAACGGGAAAACCCCGAGGAAACCCACGCACACGGTGTTTGTTCACCACAAAGTTCACTTGGTGCAAGCTGGGATCGAACCAGGGACGCCATGCGCCAGAGGTGACCGTTCTACCATTGAGCCATCGCGGCCCCCAACAAAGCATCAAGAATCACTAGTCACACGTAAATGAAATGAAGTAAGACACTGCATCAGCTTATTGTATTATGTCTATTTCGTGTGATACAAGCCTTCTTTTCAGTTTCACAATACGCCGATTAAGACGACCACTTTGCTTTCCTTGATTTAGCGACGCGTCTCATCTGGAGTTGATACATCGTCATTTCATTTTCTGCTTGCTTCTTTTCAAAAGATCTATAAATCTATATATATTTCAGTGTGGATTCCCTGCTTTCTTATTTATTATGCCATGCTATCGCTCGATTAGTCGTCCCGTCTCGATTGTTATCGTAGGGTTGTGTCTATTGATAGAGTAGACTTGTGTCGCTTAACCTTGTATCTGTTTCTTTCAAGCGTATTTTTCTGATTTTTTAAAAACTCTTTCATAAAGAAGACAGATTTCATGAACCAGCCAAAATGTTTAAATATATGAAAATACAGGAGGAAACATGTATGGTGTGATGATGTTTTTATATGAATTTTCAGGAAGTGACACGACTTTATCTACTGCGAATCCTGATGAACTACTAAAAGTGGGATAACATTTCCAATTATACTTTTATGCATCATGATAGTGACCCACTGGCTTTCTGTCGATCACATATGGATTATTTCACACCAGTTACTCATCTCTCATTTTTACCCCTAAGAGCAAGTGCGAGCAGACAACGCGTACTGAAGGTGTACCGATCGATCAGGAGCAAACTTGGCTGGAGCAATATTTTCCAGCAATTGATTAGGGATCGGAGTAAAAATGAAGAACGCTACCAAAGTGTTTGGACATACCAGCACCAAACTCTTTTCTGAAGCTTGGTGTATTGCAAGCGTAAATCTCTCATGTATCATACTTAGTTCAACTCTTCATATTTGATATTGTTTTACTCAGAAATGTGCATTAATCGTAGGGAAATCACATTTTGAAAAAAAAAAAAAAAAAAGCGTGAAAGTGACATATTGGCGATATCTTAATGTTGAACTATACTCGAATTTTATACGTTACTTTTATGAATCTTTAGAATGAATGAATCTTCTTTCATTATATATATATATATGTATATATTGTTTTTCAGTGTAATATATACATTTCCTATTCCGTAAAAAGCAGAGTTTATTATATGAAACCTAAATTAGTAAAATATAAACACTCTTCTTAAAACTATATTCCAACGAATTTTTTCTTTTCTTTTTTTCCTTTTTGTCTGAAACAGCAGCGAGTCTGATGAAACTCAAGAGAAATGTTTGGTAGGGATGGTACTGAGACCGAGACAGACTTTTGTATGCCGAGACGAGACTGAGACCGAGACAGACCTCTATAAATTGAGACGAGACTTAGGTCAGTCTCGAAAGTCTCGGTCTCGTCTCGAATATTGATAACTATTAAAATTGAATTTACTCAACATTTGTTTCTTTGCTATGTTCGATAATATGGGAGCGATTGACTGATGTACAGTGTGGTATTTAGGGGGTGGCTATCGGGCTCAAGACACTCCCGAAATAAATTTATGATAATTCTTTGTGTGTGTTAAAAATGCTGAAATCTTGTATCAAGTTGTGTGAAATATTAAAGAACAAAATTCTTCTAGATACTCTGCAATACCACTAGATAAACAAGCAGTGTTGATAATTCAACATAAAGTTGTATTTTCTTAAATTGCACTACGTAAGGTATTACATATTTCTAATTTAGATATTAAATAAAACCACAATCCCACATACATTATTCAGTATAACAAAGGACAATACAGTATCACTGACACCAATTTTTTTGAGATCTCTAATAACTCAATGGCATGGACGGTGCAATGCACATCAGTTGTATCTTAGCGTCAAATACTCTGATCATGGGATAATGTATTTCGAATGAATGAGGGAACAAAGATACAAGAAATGGAAAACTTAATTTTTTCTAAAGACTTTACTTTGAAAACGTGCTGACATATCACCTCTCATCACGTAGATTGTTCCATAAGATTTAAATGATCATAATGCCATTTATAACAATTGTTATTTCAAACCGTTTCAGAGATACTAAACACATGGGTAGTGATTGTTGTACTGCTTAAAATGACGTATTTGTGTTAATTTTTTTAAATGATTTTTGCTTTCCTTTGCTTCTATAACATTACAACAATAGTTTTTGGTGGTTTTAATTACAAGAAGTCGCAGTTACATTATTTTAAGCAGTGTGGCCCATTTAAATAAATTGCTAAATATAATTCTAAATATAGTGCAAATAACGTAGCTAAACTGCAAATATTTTAAAATTACTCGTAATTTGTTTTCGTAATTGGTGCAAGAATGTTTTCAAAGGACGAAATTTTTTATAGTCTTTGGGCTACTTATAATGTTAATGTCAAAGTTTTCGTTTCAGCAAGTCATGTAAATGTAAATTGAAATTAAATGTAACTGATAACTTTTCAGTAGCACTAGTTGTTCCCCCTAAGCCTTTAGAAAGTTATAATTACACCTTAATTTCATTTCACTTGCTTTAGTTTGATCACCGACAACCTCAAACTCGATCCATACCATATAGCTATATGCAATTATTCAAGGACTTACAGTTAGTAATTTACTTTGTATCGATTTTTAGATTGGTTTGTTTTAGTTTAACGTCCCGCGTTTATGCAAGGGCGGCTAAAGGAGACGTGGAGCTACTGATTATAGTGGAATCCGAACCACTTCGGTCGTTCAACTTTACCCCACCACAAATCGAACTCGGGACCACGCGAACCGAAGTCAAGCATGCTAGCCGCTAGATCAAAAGGGGGTCCTCACATTGTGTTAATTTAAATCATTGAGTCAGTGTTGCAAGATCCAAAGCTCAAAAAGGAGCGTGTCTGTGCTCCAAAAGTAGCGGATTTGTACTATTTGTAGCCCAAATATATAGAAATGAATTATTTGGCAACTAATGACTGGTATTAATGAAATAATTTTAACATGAGCTGGAAAATGTGCTGGACATATTGCAGGAAGAAATTATGGTCGATGCACGGAAACAATTCTAGACTGGATACCACAAGGCAGAAACAGCCTAGGAAACGTTCGCATGCAAGAAGGTGTGACGAAACCAAGAATCGCTGATGAGTAACCTGGAAAAGAATTGCCCAAGATAGATAGTTGTGGAGAAGACTTGGAAAGACCTTCATCCAGCAGTGGATTGATAATGGTTGATTATGATGATGGTGATCATGTTATTATATCTGGACCTCAGAGGTAAACTAAGCCAAGTCATAATTTCGTAATTTTACATGAGAAGCGAAAACCGATTCCTTAAGTAAGACCTATAGTACTGTTTTTCAAACTATACTACCTAGTAAGTAGTTACAAAATAGTAGGATGCTTATATATATATATATATATATATATATATATATATATATATATATATATATATATATATATATATATATATATATATATATATATATATATATAGAGAGAGAGAGAGAGAGAGAGAGAGAGATTAACTTTTACTAGGTAAGGTAGGGTAAAAATGGATTCGAAATTTAACGAAAGTCGTACCACGAAAAAAAAATATTTTTGACTATTCAATCCTTCATGTTGCAGCAAAACTACAAAAATTAATAAAAAAGAAAACTAGAAAGTTAAGAATCACTCGTTTTGGCGCGAGAGAGAAAATACCTATATACTTATATAATATGTATTTCCATTTTCGCAAGTAATTTTCATACTAATTTTTTAGGAAGTGGAGGAACGCCAGATATTTATTTTAGAAGTGGAGGAACGGCGTCTTGCCGCATTCTACCACACTTCTACCCCTGGTTAATGTTGAAACACCTTCTTTTGTCCGTGTGTATGTCATGTTATGCGATTGAATGAGGCTTCTTCAAACTCAACAGAGACATAGTGAGTGCGCAATAAACACAGCGCGTGTCAAATTGTAGTCAGTGTTTCCATGTATCTCTTTGCCATAATCATTTCAGAGATACTTTTTGAACACACAATACTAACTCGTTAATCTCAACAGCACTGCAGGTAATCTATTTAGCAAGAATGGTATCCCTAATTCAGTAATGTGATTTCAGATTTTACCAGGGGGAAAAGAAAGCAAGACTGTCTCACCGACGGGAAAGTTTCACAGTGCTTATTGTTAGTATATTAGTATACAACTTATTCAAAAGCGTGCGTTTCTCGAAGTCAAGGGGGGCAATTGCTTCCTCTGCCCTTCCCAAATGACGCCCCTGCCATAATTACTCCCATAAGAATAGATGGTGGCCAATGTTTGATTGTCTATAACTTAGGATGGATCAACTGGAAGGATCACGTCCAGTAACAAACCCGATTCTTAACTTTAGACCCTCTACATTAGGGATGGCCAAAATTTTCCGGAATCGGAAATTTGACTTTCCGAATTTTTCCGAAATCGGATTTTTTCCGAATTCCGGAATTTTTCTGATTTTAGTTTCTGGATTCCGGAAAGTAAAAATTCCGGAGTTGGCCATCCCTACTCTACATCCTGGCCATCAGTGTTTCTTCCAGACCGGTTTTTGGGGGGACAATGCCCCCCCTTCCCGGAGCTCTGAGAGTGCCCCCCGGAGGAGACCGAAATAATACGTCCTTCATATAATAATAAATAGAATAGTACCAGCAGTGCCCCCCAGAACATTGTTTCTCAAAGAAACCCTCTTGGCCACATTGATTGTGATCCATCTAGTAGTTCTTAAGATTTTGTGTCTCCCGAACGTATATACGGACAGACAGAGTAAATATACTATACATATAAGATTTTGGTAAACCAAACTCGTTAAACGTTAATCCGAATTATATGCCGAATTGTCTACAATAATTTGGTTCTATATCCATACGCGCAAGAATTAAAAGAAACTTCGACACGAAGTAATAATAATAATGATAATAATAATAATAATAATAATAATAATAATAAAAGCGGATAAAATAAAATTCTGTTTCAGGGCCAAAATCAAAGAGTTTTTAAATCTAGGCAAGAAGGACAAGGGCAGAGCAGTGATGCCAACCTGAAACAATATGAAATCCATGTCGAGAGGCAAAAAATCCCATTTTACGTGTGGATTTCCCACGTTATACTAATTAAAACTATGCTATAATATTAAAATTAAATTTCTCTGTGCTAGTCAGTTTTTGCAATATCTAAATGAATAAGCCGTAAATTTCGATCTTCTTGAAAAATCCCATATATGCTGCTTATTATTCGTTTCCGAGAAAATAAGGTCAAAAAATCCTACGATATGGGATTTTCCCCACAGGTTGGCATCACTGGGGCAGAGCAAGAGACTGGTGACGTCAAACAGTGCGCATGCGCAGTTGTATGTTGTTCTCGATTCCGAGTAATCGATGCAGACGAAATTCAACTGACCGATGAATTGAGTGACCTGTGCAATGCAAGCAGTCGTACCAAGCATGAGGCGTGGATGGACTGGCTGAACTGTAATGTAAAGAGAGAGGTTTTTGTTTGGCTTCAGTTGAAACCTGTTTCTGTATAATTTTATCTTGTGTGTGTGCGTTACTGATACGAGTCTGGTTTTCAGTGACAGAGAAAAGATGGTGTATGTTGATAAACAATTCATAATACAAGCTACATAGAAAAAATCATCTACTGACATTGTTTTTATTTGGAATATTATTAACAAAACAATCATTTAATAGTTTATATTGTGGTTCTTACAAAGACTTACTATTATAGTGAAAAATAGTTGGTGCCGCACCTTTAGTGTTAAATCAACACAAACGATGGACCGTTGAAAATTGAGGTAAATATTATAAATTTATTCTTTCTAGTAAATAGTCTGTGTATGATTTATTTTCTGTTTATGTTAATACAAAATATTGTACGTAAAGACAACATAACGAATATGAAACAAAATTTATGCAACCTATGCATTAATTTGCATGAACGTTATATTAATTTTTATTTTACTAAATTTACTTTTGAGATTAAAGAGGTTTTAAGGATAATTTGGAAACAGATTTTCTCCCTGGAAATTTTGTCTGAGGAAGGGGGAGTGGGGAAATCAAAATATAAGGGTGCTGCATTAGGTCACTATTTTTGGGCCGCGATGGCTCAGTGGTAAACTGTTCACCTCTAGTGTGTGAGGTCTCTGGTTCGATCTCACCAAGTGGACTTTATGGTGGACAGACACCGCGTGCGTAAGTTTTCTCGGGATTCTTCCGTCTCGTCCCACTTTATTCATCCCACGATTGCATTCATTTCTCATCACCGTCTCTTTTAGCCTAGGGCCGGCATAATCGCGCGACGTAAAACTGAAATATTTAATTTTCATTTGGGTCACTATTTACTAAAGAAGTACCCGACACAAGTGTCATGTAATCGTAACTTAATTAATCTTAGCTCTCCTAGGGGATGTTGGCCAACTCCTCCCCCTCCCTCCAAAAATATACCTGGAATTAACAGTTCGGAAACATTAAGTATATATTTTAAACTGATAATATTTTATTAAAGTACCTGGAAACATGAAAATAATTTAGACTCAAAATCTCAAGACCATATTATATATATATATATATATATATATATATATATATATATATATATATATATATATAAACGGGATGAGATTGTTGCCTTCGAATGAAAAAGAGACATAAACACCTACTAGAAAAAGTAACATTCAATTTTATTCAGTGTATAAATTTAGGGGCGGAGATTCTGTCCCCAATATTCCCCATGCTTTCTCGGCCTTAGGAGAGGTAGGGGACAATTGGTAACAATTACTTTTGGCCCCAGGTTTCCAGTCAACTTACAGTTCATTGTTCTTTGTACTTGACACGGTAAGATCATATTACAGTCTTGCGCTGGGCCCAGGGGCGCACCATGGGGACGAACCCGGTCCAAACATCCCAAAATTCCTAATTCAATATACGTCTATACACTTTCTCAATAACACTATACTTGTCTAACGGGGAAATTATTGATGTATCATTAAAATTTGATCTTATACTTCATCTCACGTATAAAAACAATATAGTTCTATCCTTTTTTCTTTAAAAAAAATAGGTGGAAGTATTTTAAAATTACTTGCAGACTTTTCAGGTGCAGGTGCAGATAATATCCATGCAATACTTCATAGACGCAGTGGCTTGTAGTGTTGGATCCCACCCAATAAAAATTTTTGGGTGCGCGCCTGGCGGGGCCCCTTTGCGCACGGAGCCCAATTGGGAACAATCAGTCCGCTCTGCTTAAGGCCGGCCCTGCCTCCATGATTACGGAACTGTAAACCAGCAATGTTTTGCAGAGAACAACTTTTTACGACATGGAGCTGATGTATTTTAATCATAACAATAAAATAACTTTCTATAAAACATCACAAAGTGTCTATCTTACGCTTACGTGATTAATCTAAAGCCGCACCTTATTTACAGGTACTACGTGAGTAAATAGTTTGTGTGTCACTGTTAGAAAAAGACCATCAACAATCCGCTAGTTGACAGTGTATTTCCCTACATATAGAAGTTATAAATAATTTCTTCCAGCAAACTAAAAACTATAGATTATTATTAATGGCAACGGATCAGCTACTCTTTAGCGCCATATAAGTCCGTTTATTTTAAATTTTTCGAAAACTCTGCATGATAATTTACCTTCAAGCGTGCTATTTTGTTCATCTTAAAGTGGCATTTTGACTCATATACAGGGTGTTTCAAAACAACGCCGACAACATTTGGGAGGTGATTCATGACACCAAGATAAGACCAAAAAATATAGACCAACATGTAGTAATAGGCTGCGAAAAACATGAAAAATAACTTAAAGGTCCATAGCTCAAATCCTACGGTATTCACGAAACAATTTTTATAGAGGGAGTTTGGCTACGGGCATATAATTTGAAGTACTCACCAACTACCTCTATACAAATTGTTGTGGAAGTAACGCAGAATTCTGAAACATTAATATTTAGATAGGGCACATACTAGTTCCTAAGTGAAGTCTTGACCCGACTACGGTAGCGCGCATGGTATTGGAGCTAGAGACATTTAAATTTCATTTTTTCTTGTCGTCGGCAGCCTATAACTCTGAAAGGAAGCATTTGTGCACCCAGGTTGGTCTATACTTTTTAACTTGGTGTTAGAAATCATTTCCCAAACGTTGTCGGTGTTGTTTTGAAACACCCTGTATATCTCTTATATCTGGACAATATTTTAGTTAATCACAATTTAAAATATAAGAGTTAATGACAATTTTAGGCTATATCTCATTAGCCATTTAGGCTATATCTCATTAGCTATTTAGGCTATATCTCATTAGCTATTTAGGCTATATTTCATTAGCCATTTAGGCTATA
The DNA here is from genome assembly GCF_964235325.1 of Thermobia domestica. NCBI lineage: Eukaryota > Metazoa > Arthropoda > Insecta > Zygentoma > Lepismatidae > Thermobia > Thermobia domestica. Next base: position 296,339,772 of record NC_137457.1, on the reverse strand, counting down.
TCTCATTAGCTATTTAGGCTATATCTCATTAGCTATTTAAGCTATATCTTATTAGCCATTTAGGCTATATCTCATTAGCTATTTAGGCTATATCTCATTAGCTATTTAGGCTATATCTCATTAGCCATTTAGGTTATATCTCATTAGCCATTTAGGCTATATCTAATTAGCAATTTAGGCTATATCTCATTAGCCATATCGTCTTGGTACTGTCTAATAAAGAGCTTAATAAGGATATATTTTAATACAAGTTTCATATGAAGAAAAGTGGCTTGGTTCTCGTTCAGCATCATATTTTTAGGTTTACAAATTACATAATTAGTTTTTCTCAATTTTCTCCAAAAATCAAAAACTTCTCATGAGCATTTACATTCCAGCAAATATATCATTTTGTTCAGCATAATAAGATTATCGATTGGTATATGTGTCATCTTTGGATACATTTTTTTCCCTGTTAAACGTTAATAACATTGTACAGTCAGCGACAAACGTTCTTTCCGTTTGGTAAAATTTATTTTTGGAAATAACGGTGTTATAGCTGGAACGTACAGAAAATCACATTCTTTTTAATTTAATGAAAACTGTACTCAAATTGTCCTTCCATTCTAAAGTTAGTTACGGAACTAATTTCATCAAACGAAAAGAACTTTTGTCGCTGATTGTACAATTTAAAATTTTAATTTTTAAAGTAAAAATTGAAGATAACGTAGTAAAATAATACATTGATGATATCCTGTGACCAGCGCGTCTCACTTTGGTGAACGGGATCTCAGGTTCTACTCCCGATAGGAGAGCATCAATCACATGTAAACTGTGGACAATGGTATGGGTCCCATGTAAAGTGTGGGATTTTTCCTATATAAACTGACTGTTAACGAAGGACATAAATGCAAAACAAACAATTCTTATGACTGAGTATAGGGGGCATGGTAGCTCAGTGGTAGAGTGCTTATCTCTGGGGCGTGTGGCCCCTGGTTCGATCCCCGGCCAAATAAGCTTGTGGTGGACAACATCGTGTCTGTGAGTTTTCTCGGAGCACTCTTGTTTCCTCCCACTCTCTCATTCCACCAATTTTTCCATCATCATTCACTTGCCTTAATCATTCATCTCCGTTGGCCTAGCAGAGATAATCTGGGACGCTAGGGGGCGCGGTGGCTCAGTGGTAGAGCGTTCACCTCCGGTGCTTGGGGTCCTTGATTCGATCCCAACTCGCGCCGTGTGGACTTTGTGGTGGACAAACACCGTGCTCGTGGGTTTTCTCGGATTCTCCTGTTTCCTCCCACTTTCTTCATTCCACCATTTCACTCATCTCTCATTATCACCGTCTCCTTTAGCCTAACCGGCATAACCGTGGGACGTAAAACTCAAAGATTTAATTTTCATTTCAATCTGGGACGCTAAACGGAAAGATTTCATTTCATTTTGTTTTATTTTGTGGCTGAGTGGCTAACCCTTATGTTTTTGTATACGTGGACCCTGGTTTGATTTTTGGTAGGTGCACTTGCCTCGAGGAACCCATAGTGATTAAATCCTGCTTTTATCAGTACGTCCCGTGCTGAAGCCTTGTACTAAAAAGGGATTTTAAAATCCAGACAATCTAACCTAATAAAACATCATTTTAGCGCTGTTATAATTCGAATGATTCATTGTTCGAACATTGACAATGTTATTCGAATATTTATCCGGGTAACGAATAATTATTTTGAACAATTCCTCTCGTGACAAATGGAAGTATCTCAGTCATGAAACGACAAAAAATTATGACAAGATAACCCCTTTTTCGCGAGACAGTTTTGTTATTTCTGAGACATGCCTATCATACAAGAAGCGAGCTGTGTCTTAGCTAATAAACTTTACTGAGACACATTAAAACTTATACCATCTTGTAGAGCTCAACGAGTAGATTATAGTAGCGATGGTCATCTCACTTTTGGTAGTTTTTGAGACACACCTCCTTGTCATGAAGGAGATCAATTGTTTGAATATCAGAAAATTATTCTAATCATTATGCGATATTCCAGTAGTTCTCACAATGTGAAGCGTTTTCACGAAGATCCCCTGGACATTATACTGTACACGCAAACTGCAGAGTATTGTTGGTTGCATACTTGACAGTACATGTAACCAGTGTACGAAAAAAAAAGACAGTTGAGAGTGTTCTAAGAGCATTGCCAGAACGAACTTAAAAAGAATTGTTTTTTTTTTTTTTTAAATATGAAATTGCATATTACATTTATTTGATTAAATTAAGCTAATGGCACAAAAATTATTGACTCAATAACTGGTATTGGTATTGAATGAATACAGGTATTGATCAACACGAATATCATCTCTCTATGACTTCCTGTTCTCGAGATATGGCTTCTTAAATCTCCCGAAATCGGAACTTATTTGGCCAATATCTCGGGAACTGTAAGAGTGACGCGGAAAATTCCATCACTTCTTTCAGATAGTTTTTGATACTCTATCGAATGGAGGGCTCAAAATTGAATAAAATCGCAGATAACACAGACACACACACACACACAAACAAACAAACGAACAAACAAACATAGAGAATTTAGTAACGAACTTTTTAAGTTTGATGAAAATTATTCGAATCATTACTCGATATTCCAATTGTTATTAGTTCTTCAAGTTTATCCTAGTTTCACTACGTGAAGCGTAATTCACAATCACCTGGATGTTATACTGTACACGCACACTCCAATGGATTGTTGGTTGCATACTCTACAGTATTTGTACCAGTTCAGTGCACAGAAAAAACCAGTTGAGAATGCTCGAAAAGCATTGCCAGAACGAAGTTATAAAGAATTATTTTTTTCAATATTGATTCAATAATTATTACGTCATTAATTACTGACTCAATAATTATTAATCAATAACTAATGACGCAATAATCATTGAGTCAATAATTCATAACGCATAATTATTGAATCAATAATTGGTATTAAACAAGAGTGTCAAGTTACCCAAGAGGATAAAATAGGATGACTTCGCTAGGAAGTCGGGCAGAGTGACGGCAAGGATTTACCAAGAATCTAGCTCGGAGCTCTGGGTCCTAAGATATTGCGGACTCCGTCTAGATAGTACGACCTTGAGGGATACAAGAGCAGAAAGAATGTCCAATTGGGTCAGTCGTGCCAAGGCAATTGCATACTTCCACCATGTGCACGACATCCAAGAGTGACTCCTTGGGCGCAAAGTGTCGGTAGAGCCCAAAACAGCTGTTTGTAAAGGGCTCGGAGATTTTTGCCCTCGAAACAAATCTAGATGACCGGTGGAAAACCTAACGAGCACAAAAGATGCACCAGGCTCTTAAGGTTAAAGGTTGGGCTTGCGTGGTAACAAAAAATTTCCTGCGAAGCAACGAAATAGTTGTTACAATCCTGAAAAGAAAGTTGATTAATATGCACACGGCACAAGGGCCAAAATCAAGTTGAGATAAGTTCATCTTGGTGCAACTTAAGGCGTTGGGAATATCTAGGGGGACGGTCACCAGCTGGCCAGTAGCCACCGGTTACTATTTGGTACAAAATGTGAGGATCTAGCCTGGAGCCGGGGGGCACAGGCTCTTAGTTTTTGAGTTACAAAAAATAATTTAAGCTGTTATTTATGTATTTTTGAAAGCTTATAATAAACTCATGATATACCTATCATAGTCTGGCTCTGGGTGGCTCCCTCTGTGTTTACGCCCTAGATCCGCCACTGTTAAAAAGAATGTAAAAGGCCATTGATTCTAGGATTTAACAGAATAGTGAGAGAAGAATGATAAAGAAAATGTAAACTGCTGTTTATATTTAGCTTATTTTTATAAGGCGTAGCACAGTTGTTCAGTTCCTTCCTGAATTTGATCTCCTTATATACTGTAAATACGTAGGGTAATCTTAAGCAATTTTTTTTTAACACAACACACCACATGTGCATATTTCTGCGCTTCTTAATTAATTTAGAAGCGTAGAAAATAATTAACCGCTTAACTTATAATTTTCTTCGCAAAAGTCGTTCCAAATTTTATATTTTTTTTATTGGTTATTTTTTGTACGTTGAAGGTAGAGGTACGTGGAAGCAAACATTACTAAAACTGTCAAATTTAGGCCAGAATTAGGCACTTGAAAAATCACCGATTTTGAAACCACGAGTAGGGGGTCTATATTCGTTCGTAATAAAAGCAGATGTATCTTATTGTTAGTTTTACTTTTTTGAGCACTCTTTGTGTACATGAAGCGACAACGAATCTTTTACAATGTTTTATTCAGTTCGTTCAATTTATTTGAACTACAAGCGGATCAAAATTGAGATTTAAATTTTCTCGCAAGAAATATTAAAATCCCGAATATGTGCGTTCCACAATAAACATTACCAAATTACACTAGCATCTTGAGAAAACGAAACAGTGGGGAAAATGAGTACAGTATAAGTAGATATTCCATTCAATTTACTGCGAATTCTTGTATTATTTTTGCAAAAAATACCATTATTTCAAAGCGAAATAACAGATAAATGATTTCTCGGTACAATGTAGATACGCTATTTCAGTTCCGTCATTTCGTCAACAAGTATTGGCCTCCAATGCAAAATATTAGCCGAGAATATTTAAATGAATCTTACCCAAGGGCGCCGATCCCCAAAAGCTCATCTGGGGCCTCTAGTGTATTTATGAATATACAATATTTGGCATAATTTGAGTGCAATTTGTCTTAACAACTTCATATATACACCTTCTGAGTCTGGGTGCCCCCCCCAAGTTTACAGAGAAATCGGCGCCCTTGATCTTACTCACATCTATCGGACGCCCATATACTCAGCTGCGTATGGCAAACGTAAGGAATCGCCGTTTAAATTTATATTCAGATCTTTTTTCTTAGCACGAATATACTTGTGATCATAATTTTAGGGAAAAAACGTAATAATTCGTGGTTTTAAGTTAAGCGCTTACTTTAATTAAGAAAAATGTGAATATGACGTTTTTAATGTATTATAACCATTACTGTAAAGACGATTAGAAACAATCATATTTCCAATTTCTTTTCAAAATCGATGAGTCATATGATGGTCAAAATTATTAAGGAGATTATTGGTTAATTACTTTAATTACGTTGCTTTTTCTATAATCTATTTTTGCTCCACGAGTATGCCTACTACGGTTTACATACGAGAAACAAAATACACGTACTTTCACCTCTTATTCTTTAAGTCATAACAGCTACAATAATTGTTTTTTCTAGTTCAAATACTTTCTTTTTATTCTCATGTTTACTAAACGTACGTCAATGAAACTTGGCATGGTAAGAATTTCACTTTTATCGCTTCAACCTAGCGAAAGAGAACTTACCTTATTCACTGATTCTTGTTTTCGAAGACTTTAAAACATGAAATAAGCTTTATTTCCTTATTTTGAACAGACAAAAAATGTATAGAACTTCTCTCAAAACCTAGCACTGATATAGCCTAAGGTTGGTAGTACACTTTTCGGTGCTTTTCGTGAAGGTATCTAAAAATGGAATCCTAATAGGGGCACTCAAATCATAAATTATCTTTTTCAGGATAATTTGTGGATAAGGTTCCGAATTTCTTTCGAATTTACGGATTGTGGTGCATTATTATTATTATTATTATTATTTATTTATTTATTTATTTATTTATTTATTTATTTATTTATTTATTCTGTCTTTCAGCAGGTCGTGTGACAAAAGTTTTTTTTTTTTAATTTTAGATTTAGATCTGGAAATGTTTCTTCCACGTTTTTCAATCTTTAGCTTCCTCTTTTAACTCCCAATATTTTCTTTTATTTTCCAAATCATCGATGAGTTGTGTTCTTCTTCCTATTCCTCGCTTTCTTTCCATCTTTCCTTCTATGGCGGTGTTAAGAAGACAATTTCTTCGCAAGATGTGTCCAATCCAATTGCCCTTTCTACGAAGGACCTTGGCTAGAAGTTCCTCTTCTCTCCTATCTGTTTTAACACATCTTTTGTTACTCTCTCTGTTCATTTTATCTTCTCCATTGCTCCAACACCACATTTCGAAGCTCTCTAAATATTCTTCTCTAACTTCCGTAACGCCCAAGTCTCTAAACCATACAGTTCAATATTTGTTATATAGCACTTGACCAACTTCATCCTTAATCCAATATTGAGCCTGCCAGTTAAGAGTCATCTTTTCTTATTGAATGCTTCTTTGGCTATGGCAATTCTTGACCTGATCTCCTTGGTGCAGTAAGCGTCTCTTGTCAAAATACTTCCCAGATACTTGAAATTATCGACCTCTTTAAGTTCTTTTTGTTCTACTCTGATCCGTAAGGGCGTGTTTCCACGGGATATTCTCATGAATTTCAACTTTTCGACGTTGATTTCCATTCCATATAGTTTCCCAGTGTGAAATATTTTGTTAATCATCTCCTGTAGTCCTTCCTTGGTTCTAGCTATAATAACCGTATCATCTGCATACCTGATCTTGTTAATGATCTGCCCTTCAATCTTGAAATCCCCAATTTCCATTAATGATGCTTCCTTCATTAAATTCACTGTAAATGTTGAGTAATTGTGGTGACATACAGAACTACATCCTTGTCTGACTCCTCTTTCTAGTATAATATCATTCAAAAGATGGTTCTGTTCTAAAGGCATGACGTACGAACTAAAATAATTAGAGTTGAAATGTGACATATGCAATTGACATCTTTTCTAAGCTTCATTCATTCTAAAGACTATACGATACACGAAGAATGAATCTAAGTTAACACTAGGATATGCGCATCAGCTTCTTAAGTGAAAAATTTCTTTAAAAAAACCTCGTGACTTTGAAAGGGTTTCAGACAGAATACGACGAGGGAGTTTTAAATATACTATCTATTATATAGGTAAAAATTAAAATTGTTGAAACTTTTTTCTAAATGTTGCACTAAGCTAATGTCAACATCAAGTTTCTCAGCGGAAACTGCGACTGAGACAATTATTCGTAACTTATATTCACACAGAGTACCTCAACATTCGTAAGAGTACGTTCTTTTGCTCTGAGTTATATTTAAGCATCTTACAAAACAGAAACACACTATTTACTCAAGAGATATTTATTACTCTCTACTTCCACATTTCACACTAGTGTTTCTGTTACTAATTGTGCTCTAACTAAGAGAGTAAACGATTCCACTACAAGAGATTTCTTGAGACCTAAACCATCTGATCTGATTGCAATCCAACATGATTTGTTTGCACAGAATCTAACCTAGTAACACATATTCAACATATAGGCATGTACCATTATTTCGTAACATTTCGTGTCTGTAGCCATGTAGTCTCATTCCCAACAAAAGTTATCACATCAACGAAAATCAGCTGAATGGTTTAAAATTAATTTTTCAATATATTTAGTATCTATTTCGAACTGTTTTGTTTTTTTTAAAATCATATTACTTTGATTAAAATATTTATCGTAATATTTTAATTTCCTATGACAAAAGTGAGGACACGGTTCAATCGTTTAAAATGAACTTCTGAACACAGCACTCGGATTGATCACGGCTTTTATCATTACACATTGACTAAAATGCATATCTAAGGGAGAAAGGAGATTTATTTTTATTTATTTTACAAAGAATAACGGATACACCGGGAAGCTTAAGATATATAAAACGATAATCATGCCTGTTGTTCTGTATGGTTGGCGAAACATGGTCTTTTACTCTGAGGGAAGAACATAGACTGAAAGTATTGAGAACAAGATTCTGAGACGAATATTTGGATTCAAGAGGAACGGAAATGGGGAATGGCGGAAACTTCATAACGAGGAACTACATAATTTATAAGGTTTACCAAACATTGTTAGGGTCGTCAAGTCTAGGAGGCTCAGGTGGGTAGGTCTTGTAGCCAGAGTGGACGAAAGTAGGAACGCTTTCAAAATCTTAACTGGAAGACCAATTGGAAAACGACCATTAGGAAGACCAATTAGAAAACGACCATTAGGAAGACCTAGGTGCAGATGCAAGGACAATGTTAAGATGGATCTCGCAGAAATAGGAATACAAAGTAGAAACTGGATCCAGTTGGCTAAGGATAGAAGTCAGTGGAAACCTTTTGCGAATGCGGCATTGAACCTCCGAGTTCCATAGGCCATAGAGTTAGTTAGTTAGTTAACGGGTACATCGTTTGAAATGAATTCTTGAACATAGTTGGCACTTGGGTCGAAGATAAAGTTCCATAATTTCATTTCGATTCAAATATGCATTCTAAGGTGGCGGAGAGGGGTTCAAATATAAGTTTAAATTTTTTTCCATAAACCTATTTTTCCCGTGCAAAGAGGAGTTTTTGTAAATTTACATGTTTTTATTTTTTATTTTTAAGAATATGAAGTAGGGACTAGGTGATGGTGCTCTTCAATCTTAGTACTCACCTATCAGGCCGAACCAAATTGACATGTTTACTATACCTCCACAGTAGTTTCTCAAAGTACACTACTGAAGACCCTGTTTTCCTAATTTTTAATAGTATTATTAGTTATGATATCAAGTGTGAACATGAAATAAAAGCAAGGACAGAAATGGTGAAAACAGCCTTTAGGAGAAAGGAAACACTATACTTGTATTTTGTGGGACTTTGAGTGAAGAGGTAAGAAAAAGACTCATAAAATGTTTCGTGTGGCGTATTGTTCTATAGGGGGCAGACACACGGACACTACGCAAAAATGATTTAAAAAGATTAAAAACTTTCGAAATGTGGGTGGGGAGAAGAATGGAGAGAATTAGCTGGGTCGATGCGAAAAACGAATGAGAGAGTGTTATTATTGGTGGGGGAAGAAAGAACAATTTTAGAAATTATTTAGAAGATGAAGAGAAGCTGGATAGTACATTAGCTAAGATGGAACAGTGTCATGAGGGCCTGCTAGAGGGTATAGTGACAGGAAAGAGAGGAAGCCTATAATTAATGGACGATATACAAAGAGAAAATTCGTTCGTGAAGACGAAGGGGTTAGCGGATTACCGTGGACCATTGATACCAGGGATGTAGCCAAGGAGGTTGATCTGGCTCAAGCCCTCACCCCTTCTCTATATACTATCGTGATACCGAAAATCATTCCGCTTATATTCAGCATTTTTTTTTTTTTTTTTTTTTTAAACAGGGTGTTACGACGTTTTTTGAAAATAATTTATCACAATAAAAACTAATGTTGTACAGTCGTGTTCAGGAACTTACTTTACAGAAGCTCTATATTTAGCAATATATAAGCAAATTAATTGCATGCTATTCTTAAATTTTTTTGATCTCTTTGTCGCTAGCATATGCTTACAAATTCACCGTCTGCAAGTGCAAATAGAAAAGATTAAAAAAATAAAGTATATACAAGTTTTAAAAAATACAAAGTAAAACATACATACCTTCTGCATAGCCTAATTATAAACACGCGAGATTTCGGTATATGTGGTTCATTATTAACGATGAGAGCAGTAATATTTTCCGGCGTTGATTCAGCATCGTGAGACACTTGGGGAGCAGCCTGAGTTAATACGCACCGAACTCCAGTCCAGAAAGCTAGAAATACTGTGACAGAGCTTGGGTGACCACCTACTACGTAACTCAAAGATTGCTATCTGGGCGGCCGCAGCTCTTTATGGACTACAATGAAAGTAAGTTTAGTTTAATACTTTCTTCTACCTATGGGGTACTTTTTACCAGTATTTCATTCGATATGTGCAATCAAAGAGAATTGAAAATAATTGACGCGTGATTATTGTATCGACTTCTAACAGCATATTTCTGACCTTTGCAGGCCAATATACGTTATGTGGCATTAATTACATATTGGCCTGTGAAAATATCAAACGTTATGACACTTGTTACATAGAGACTGTATATTGGCCAATAAAAACTGTATATTGAATGAAATACTGATAAAAATTACAGTATATATATATATATTTACTGCTCGAAAATTTTCTTCTGATCTAGGCGCCAGTTATGGAAATCAGGCGCGCAATAATAATACGGTACAAGTCCAATTCGATATATAGGCCTATATGTTCTGGCTAGATGACAGATACATGTTTCCAGTTCATGTCTCCGTGGGGCATGGGTTTGTTTATATATATTTACGGGGAGTGCACCGGTGCACACGCATCTCCCTTCGTTGTAAATATGCACTATCTAAAATGAGAAGCTAGCAGTGAAAATAACAACCTTTTCCAAAACTTTCTGCCGTTATGTTTCCGTTTGGGGCTTAAAAGGAAGACTAGTTTTGCAAAAACACTAGTTTAAGTCGATTTTCTGAAGGTTGAAGGAAAAAGATTCACCAAACAAAACAGTATTCCTTCCTCATTCACACCACAGATGTCTAAAAAGCATTTTAAACATTCAAATTTAATTCAAATGTATTGGCAGTAATTGGTGCACCCCCGTGAAAGAGGCCTGAAAAATCTTCTCTCTCAAGAAGTTATATATATCGATATACATGTGTGTGTGTGTGTGTGTGTGTGTGTGTGTGTGTGTGTGTATGTGTGTGTATGTGTGTGTGTGTGTGTGTGTGTGTGTGTGTATATGAGCCCCTCATAAATTTCTAACTACGCCACTGGATAACAGACATATTCCTGGCAGTGATGTTTATTCTATTTGTAATTTGAGTTTTCGTTTTAAATAATTGCTAAGAGGCGACACGATTCCTGTTTCACAAGGGGAGCTTATGTTGCTTAATAAAAAAAGAGTTTTTTTCATTGGCGTAAATGTTTTCACGTCATATTGCAAAACGATAATGCACTTTATAATCCATATGCGTGCTAATGCGTCCATGAACAATAAAAAAAACTGCATATAAGGTTATTCAAGTGTTAGCGATACTCGCTTACGTGTCGTGCAAGAGCTCTCTCTTATAACTGCATTATTTCATCGATCACTTGGGGAGAGAAAAAAGGGAGATCCTGGAAACGTATCTGCAAACACTTGTCCAATGGGAAAGCTGCCAGTGTATACAAAACAGCGGTAATTGAGTTTCAGAAACTTTGGGTTCTTTTCTACATCCTTTATGTAAACAAAAGACTTTATGGCTAGCAAAGCTTTCACGCTCATCTTAATGTAAGTAATAAACAAAGGAAAATGCGTGGAAGTGATAACATGTAGTGGGAATAGAGAGACACGTTGTCTTGAAAGTTAGAAGTTATTTATTTTGTGTTAAAAGTTAAGCATAAGTTTTATCCAAACTATGCTGTACAAGTATGTCAGAATGGCTATGTTCATGGTCGCCCCAACAAGGTAGGGTGCTCTTTTCCCTAATTTTGAAATGAGCTGGGGTAAAATATATAACTATATAACTAACTCTATGGCCTATGGAACCCGGAGGTTCAATGCCGCGTTCACAAAAGCTCTCCATTGACTTCTATCCTTAGCTAACTGCATCCAGTTTCAACTTTGTATTCCAATCTCTGAGAGATCCATCTTAATATTGTCCTCCCATCTGCGCCTAGGTCTTCCTAATGGTCGTTTTCCGATTGGTCTTCCAGTCAAGACTTTGAAAGCGTTTCTACTTTCTTCCATTCTAGTTACATGACCCGCCCACCTAAGCCTCCTAGACTTGATGATCCTAACAATGTTGGATAAACCATATAACTTATGTAGTTCCTCGTTATGAAGTTTTCGTCATTCCCCATTCCCGTTCCTCTTGGGTCCAAATATTCGTCTCAGGATCTTGTTCTCAAATACTTTCAGTCTATGTTCTTCCCTCAGAGTAACAACAGGCAGGCAACAGAGTAGCAACCATACAGAACAACAGGCATGATTATCGAGTAATATATATATATATATATATATATATATATATATATATATATATATATATATATATATATATTAGATTTGCACACTCAGATCAATAGCGGATCTATCCCGGGGCCGGTGAGACTAACCTCCCCAGTTTTTGAGTGAGAAAAACAATTTTAGCTATTATTTATACCTAGGTATATATTTGAAAGTTTATAGTAAACTCATGATATATCTATCATAGTGCGTGTTCTGATTTCCCCCCAGTTTTTACTTTCTAGATCCACCTCTGAGGTTCTATTCACTTCTAGATTCCATCTTCTTCGTTAACCTCTTATTCAAACCTAAAGTTGTTGAAATTAGCCATTTCCGGTTTCAAACGTTTTCTTTACTGTATAACTAAAACGGTAATAAATAATCACAAACTTTTTTTTTTTTTTTTGCAATCGATTCAGTACTTCAAAGGAACATATTATCACCATCTGTAATATTCTACCAAAACCGGAAGTAGTTGAAATGTACTAGTACTTCCGGTTTCAACACTGATTTCTATAGAGCAAAAGCGGCAAAAGATATCGAAAACCAGTTATTGCAACCAATTCAGCGTCCCAAATTCAATTCAAACCGGAAGTGGTAGAAATCCATCATTTCCAGTTTCAAAGCTTATCGCCATAGATCAAAAGCGGAAGTAGATAACGACATTTGTTTTTCTGCTATCGGTTCAGCGTCTGAAGAGACCATATCATCATCACCTAGAACACTCTACCGAAACCGGAATTGGTTGAAAGTTACTAGCACTTCCGACTTCAATACTGATTTTTCTAGAGCAAAAACGGTAATTGGTATCGAGAAGCGGTTTCATGCAATCAATTAAGGGACCCATGAATAAGTTTTATCTTCTCTGTTGACTCTCTATTTAAACCGAAAGTGGTGTAAATCAATCATTTCCGGTTTCAAGATTTACCACTATAGAACAGAAACGATACTTAATAGCAACAAGCGTTATTTTTTTGCAATCGGTTCAACGTTTCAAAAGAACACATCATCACCACCTACAACACTCTACTGAAACCGGAAGTGGTTGAAATTTGCAAGTATTTTTTGATTTTAGTATTGATTTCCATAGAGCAAAAATGGTAATCGATATTGAGAAGGGGTTTCTTGTAATCGATTCAGCGTCCCAAGAATATATTCCAGATCTTCCGTTTACCCTCTATTCAAATCAAAAGTAATAGAAATTATCCACTTCCGGTTTTAACGTTGTTCATCAGAGAACAAAAACGATAATAGATAGCGAGAAGCGGATATAAGCAATTGGTTTAGCATCTCAAGGGAACATATCATCATCATACACAACACTTTATTCAAGCCGGAAATGGTTGGAGTTTACTAGTACTTCCGGTTACGATATTATACCATAGATCAAAACCGGTAATGGATGTCAAAAAACTGTTTTTGATGCAGAGTCAACGCCCCAAGGATGTATTTTGTTTTGACTTTTTTCTATCTGTTGGAACTGGAAGTGACGGAAATCTACGTTTATTCGATTACAACACTGTTCACGTAATGAATAAAATGGAAATAATTAGCGACAAACAGATTTTTTTATATAGAGATTCAGTACCAGGAATATTCTTTAACTCTGATTTTATGCTTTCTATTGCAACCAGAACCCTAGTAGCAGATACAACTTGCAAATCGCTTGCTGTAAGCTTGAATTGCAAGTCGGCCAAGCTTGCATCTAGCTTGATTAGAAAACTTACAAGCATGCCGTAAGCTAGATTCCAGTATACATGGGGCCAATCTTGCATTCAGAGTTCCATTCAAGCTTGACGCAAGTGTTTAGCAAGTCAAATCAAGCCAATATCCAATGAACGACCAGTGATGCTATGATACTCTGCGAAGGGTCTAAAGCTTCGTTTGCAAGTACAACAAAAGGCAGGTTGTATGAAAGCATATGTTTCAAGTTCAAGCGTAGAAAGCCAAAAAGCCAACCATGCGCCAACTGGAAGAAAGCTTGCTTGCTACTAGGGAAGTGGTAAGCACGAATTACCACTTCTGATTTGAATGTTATAAAGCAGAAACGGTAAAAAATAGCGAGTAATGGCTTTTATGATATGGATTCAGCGTACGAAGAACAGATTTTTTATTATTATTATTATTATTTTTTTATTTCATTGCTCTATTCAAGTAGTTATAGATGTATTACTTGAAGTTTGAGTATTGGATTCTCATAGTTGGGAAGTCTATCGTATTTTCACACTGTGAAACAAAACTCACTTATTATTATTATTATTATTATTATTATTATTAATATCATTATTATTATTATTATTATTATTATTATTATTATTATTATTATTATTATTATTATTATTATTATTATTATTATTATTATTATTATTATTATTAAATATTAGTAAGGCTAAAGAAGGATTTAGTATTATAGCTACATTTAATTCCAGTATGAACACAATAAAAATTTTCTTGATATCGTTTTGAGTTAGAGAGATAAGAGGGTGGCTCTATTCTTTGCCTTAGTAGTCCCACCCAGCTACGTAAGATTAAGTGAACTAGAACTTGCTTTCGACCTGGTACGCTGGCAACACAAGAGAAATACGTAAATATGAAACATGGGGCTTTTACTTATATTAAATGTAATGGGAATTCAAAAATATTTTAATTTTTTGCTAGTACAATATCCAGTAAGAGAAAAGTGACCAGAGGGTAGAAGTCTGCTTGGGCGCGGGCCCTCAAAGCATAGATTACTTCGGGCTCGGGCCGTAAATTTTTAAATATACAACCACATTTCTCGGGCCTTTTCGGGCCTAACTTTGTAAATGCATGCTGTACAGCGATATTTATTAGATCATTCTATCTGGAGAACTTTTAAAGCACACCTAAATTTGTAACTTGAGACGCCCGCTCTAAAAACCTATCATTGTATAGTAGAGAGAAAAACTAAGGGTAACAGAAATAAACATGCCTATCTTGTTTGTGAGTGAAAGTCACTGAATTAAAGGAACAAAAGCATTCAGAACAAGTTGTCTTGCTTTTTTCCTTCAAAATGATGTCAGTTTATATTTTAATTTTAGTTCTTTTATTATTTCTTTGTTTTGCTGGTATTGGAAGCATCTTTCACAAATTCTTCACATAAAATATAACACTCCCATTTTCACTTGTAAAAAGAGGAATCACTTGTAAAAAGAGGAATCATTTATAAAAAGAGGAATCACTTGTAAAAAAAAAGAGGAATCACTTGTAAAAAGTAGAATCATTTATAAAAAGAGGAATCACTTGTAAAAAGAGGAATCGAAACGTTGCCGAAACTGAATTGCAACAATTGCACCTATTCCCAACTTTAATAGTTCAAGAAAAAGGAAAATTGATGATTTGCTGAGCATGGGATGAAAGGAGAACTGCTTTGAGGACCGTCTGAGTGAGTTCAGTTCATATCCATTTACATAAGAATTTAGGTACATTGAATTTCTGTTTTCAATATTTAGTGTGTTCATGTGTCCATTTCACGAGAATTTATATAAATGAAATGAAATGAAATACTTAGTTTAAAGTCCCATGATTATGGACCGAGGCTAACGGAGACGGAATTTATATGCATCAGTAGTTTCTTTTAGAGGATTCATATACGCGTGGAGTAGTTAGTAAGTATTAATGATAACTTTTCTTTCGTTGTCCTCTTTGGATCATGTAAAATTTTAAACTGCAAAATTAAGCCTCTAATTGCTGCTAATAAAAATACAATTTTGTGTTAATTACTAAGTTTCTATAATTCGGACTTATTTCGGGCTTATTTGATTATCACTCCGGCTCAGGCCTAAAGGCTAAAACATCATTCGGATTCGGGTCGGGCCTAACATTATAAATTCACGGGCCAAGCCGGGCCCGGGTCAAAAATTCCGGTCCGTGCAGACCTCTACCAGAGGGATGTGTTTGTTGCATTGAAGGAATGATAGATACCCTGTTGTTTTATACAACAATATGTATCAGTTGGCTCATATTACTGTCAAATTTTCCTTTGATTTTCATTTACGTGTACACAAGTTTTCCTTTTATCGTTTGGAATGAGAAGGGGAAGAAAACCTCTATATCTGTTCTTAATGAAAGAATGTTCAAGCGTCTTACGACTAGTAAGCACAGAAACATACTACTTACGACTAGTAAGTAGTGAATGTGATTGATTTCTCGTATTACCAACAGAATGTAATTGAGGTTTTTATAGAGTAGGTAGGTATACATAAACTCTAGTGGAAACCTGATTGGTACAATTTAATGTCATTGTTCATTCGATATCAGTTTTAAAGCCAGATCAGCTGTACAAGTGAGTGAAGGTATTTTATCTTTTATTTAGTTTATAAATAACTAAGTATACTTTATTTTTACTCAAATGTAATTTATTTCCTTTGCAAATACATTGGTTGGTGGTGGGGCACGGAGGCTCAGTGGTAGAGTGCTCACCTTTAGTGCGTGGGTTCCCTTGTTCAATCCCCCGCCAAATAAGCTTGTGGTAGGCAACATCGTGTCCATGCGTTTTCTCAGAGTATTCCCGTTTCCTCCCGCATTCTCATTCACCAATTCTTCCATTATCATTCGCTTTCCTTAGTCATCCGTCTCCCTTACACTAACGGGCATAAACGTGGGACGTTAAACTGAAAGATTTCGTTTTTTCAAAGACATTCGTAATATGATATCCTTTGAAAACTTATCCTTTATTAACTTTTTTGTTTGGATTACTAGGTATATTGTAACTAGGAATGGGCAAAACCGGTTTTTTATAAAAACCGGAAACCGATTTTTGTAAAAACTGATATCCGAAAAACCGACATTTCAGTTTTCTCCAAAACCGGTTTTGGTTTTCTTCAAAAAACCGGTTCGGTTGTTCACATAAACAAGTTTTCTCCTAAACCGCTTCGGTTTTCACCAAAACTGTTTTCGGCTTTCTCCAAAACCCGGTTCGGTTTCTCACCAGAGTAGAGTTTCTTTGTTCTCCTATAACCGGATCCGTTTACAACAAAAGCAGTTTTGTTTTTAAACATATTGGTTTTTAATGTTAAGCATATCGGTTTTATGTTTGCACTTCCTTTTTATGAGAATTTCCAACGAAACACTATTCTGGTCAGAAATAGAACCAGTTTTAGAAAAAAACTGAAATCGATTTCGATGAAAAACAGAACCGGTTCTGGAGAAAAACGGAACCGGTTTTGAAGAAAACCCATACCGGATTCGGTGAAAAAACGAACAGGTATTGGAGAAAACTGAAACCGGTTTCGGCGAAAAATCGTTTTTTCGAAAATTTTCAAAACCCGGTTTCTGTTTTCCTTAAAAACAGAAAACGAAAAAACCGGTTTTTGTGCTTATCACTAATTGTAACTCATAATACATTCGAAAATTAAGAATAATATAATATAAGAAAATATTATATTGTTATAATATTATGTCAGGTCATATAAAAAGCATTGGGCGTTTGGGGGTTAATTTAAGATTGAGAATACGTTTGTTTTTATTTGAAAGTAACATACCTAATACAACTTCAAGGAATTCTACAGAGTTCGAAACAAATAATAGTTTGACGGTCCCAGGTCCGGAACATACGGTGGACACATTAAAATCGCAGTTGTGTCGTGATCAACCGCTTCATAAATGGCTCGAGTTCGTTACGTTTCAGTAGAGATTCAGTAGACAGATTTTGTGAAGAGTTAACATACCAAGTTTCATCTTCGTAGCTTGAGAGGATTGCGAGAAACTCAATATTTCGCATAAAATTTTACCCCTACTCTCCCCTCCTTAGGAGTTTCATTTCAATCAGTGTAACATGATAAAAAAAAAAAACTAGTTCGGGGTAGATGAAAACTACTTTTAAAAATTAATTTCAATCGTTTCAACGGTTTCTTTCGTGATGAAGTCACAAACAAGATCCTCTTCATTTTTATATAATATAGTGATATTGACAAAGGGAATTTGGAAATATTCCAATTTTCACTTTACAAGTTCTCTTTCCAATGTTGTAAAGGTGACCAAGATAAGTGTATTCGTTGAGTTTAAGGAATAATATTCTTGAAACGGGCAGATTGTCTCAGAATTACCATACTGGACTGAAAAAAAGCCGAGTTTGCTGTGTTATACGGCAAGGTGTATAAATTGATGTATATTACTGCGTCAAACTCTACGTTTGGTGCTCTTTTTGTTATTACATTTATAGGGAAAAAGGTTAAATTAAGTATCTCCTTTTCGGTTTGCCGATCAATTTCGTGCAAAGTTTGTTTATCCCAACAATTACGTATCTCTAACATACACCAATAGCTGCATGAAGGTATATTTGATGATGGGAGTGGCGATTGAACGGTCGTTGCATGCAGCAATGGTACTTATATTGATATTTTGAGGTGGAAGGAAAAATGCTTATTGTATTTCCGTAAAATTGGGCGTGACAAGTATTAACTTTGCTCTCCACCAGCACGCGAAAGGGCTTCTGCTGATGATTTTGGATCACGTAATTTGGAAGGTTACGCACGGAAATGGCGATTGTTAGATTAGCATGGAAATTAACAGAAAGGTAAAGCACGTGAGAAAAAAAATAGAAAAAGAGTATGCAGATACATTGGGATGGGATTACTAATACCTTGAAGAGAGTCTATAAACTAATCGACTAAACTATGAGAATGATGTCATCTCCAGTAAAAGCAAAACCTACGCAGATTAAGAATATGTGGACCATTTTATGAAATGCTTTCACATCAGTTTTCGTGATGTAAATAATATCAGAATGCATTCAAGAGTCTTTATATTGGCAAATAGCCATTAATCGCATATAGATTTATAGCATACGCGCAAACTGCTATGCTGTTTAAACTAGTATTCGTGCAAAAACACACACCAACCTGTACGAGGTGGTCACCACAAGCAAGTTTACCATTGCCTCTATCCCGGTTTAGGGCAGTGATTGCGTCCGTAGGTATGTGCATAAACTAAGATCTGTTTGTAAGGTTAGTGTCTGCATAAACATATCGATTGGGTGTCCTAATGTACATTTGATGCTTATATGTCATAAAAAACGATTTTTCCACTGTCTACTTGTCACTTTCACTAGGTAATAGTGGAATTATATAGTCATGAAACACAGTTATTAATGATGCATTGCTACATGACTTACGTGTCAAGCTGTATACAGTATAGACACTACATTCATTTTAGATATTACAACTTACCTTGCATTTCTTTCTCCATTTTTCTTGGATGATAATATCATGGAAGAACCTGAGGACGCGGATCGCTCGTTACACTATATACAATCCCCCCCTCCGAAGAGTTAGAAATGAAAATGGCGTTCTAGGCTAAAGGAGACGAATGATTTGGCCAAATGACTAATGATGGAAGAATTTGTGGAATGATAATGTGAGAGGAAACGGAAATACCCCGAGGAAACCCATGAATTCGATGTTGTCCACCACAAACTTACTTGTGTGGGAATCGAACCAGGGACTCTAAGTATCAGAACTAAGCGCTTTACCACTGAGTCACCGTGCACTCCATTCGAAAAGTTCGGAACTTCGAAGCTAAAATGAGTTAACAACATGAAACAAGCAATGAAGTATCTTGTATCACACTTGTATAACCGAAAACAATATGTTTCATACAAAGGATTTGTTACTGAAAAGTTTAATCCTCTATTGGGAGTCCCACAAGGATCTAATCTAGGTCCCCTGTTGTTTCTTCTTGTTATTAATGATATTCCTCTGTGTATTAAAACTTCTCAATTTCTTCTTTTTGCCGACGATCTCAAATTATACTCCAAAGTAAGTTCAATTGATGACTGTGTGAAACTTCAACAGGATCTGGAGAGAGTTCAAATATGGTGTGATAAGAATAAATTAGTCCTGAATATATCCAAATGTAAATCCATCTTTCACGAGGAAAGAAAATGCAATTAACTTTACCTATACAATAAGTAGCATTTTCCTTCTCTACCGCAAATACTACGTATCAAAGATCTAGGAGTTATATTTGATAGGAAATTAACCTTTGCTCAACACATTGACGCGATAACGAGTAGTGCATATAGAAACCTGAATTAATTTATAGAATAGGACAGGATTTCTACAAAAAATCAACATTTATAAGGTTATATTTTTCGTATGTGAGGTCAAAACTAGAATACTGTTGTACTGTTCGGACACCAACAGTCACTAAATACTCGGATGCAATAGAAAATATACAGTTTAAAATCTTAAAAATGCTTGCATACAAGAAAACCGGTTTCTACCCAAAGTACGGTATGTCCCCTACAAAGACTTATTAACGAATTTTAGTTTTCAAACATTAGAAAAAAGAAGGTGGGTTTTTGATTTGTTGTTCTTATATAAATTGACATAAGCAGTAAAATTGATTGTTCTAACATAAACGGTAAAATTGATTGTCCAGAATTAGTTTGAGAAGCATTATTACATCCCAACAGGTAAGAGTAGAACAGCAAACACTGGGACATTCTATTGTAGAAAAGCAAGAACTAACATATTACATAAGTCTCCTCTGTGGAGAATGTTTGTTTCATATAACGAAATGGTTAAATTTCATGTAGTAGATGTGTTTAAAAAATGAAAAGAAATCTTAAGTTTTATGTCCCACGGTTATGCCGGTTAGGCTAAAGGAGACGGTGATTATGAGAAATGAATGAAATGGTGGAATGAAGAAAGTGGGAGGAAACGGGAGAACCCCGAGAAAACCCACGCACACAATGTTTGTCCACCACAAATTTCACTTGGCAGGATGTCAGAAAACAAGTTCAAAAGAATTGTTAGGCAATGACTTCTGTATAATTAGAAGACGTTTATTTGTGTATGTATAATAATGTATGTATAATAGCATATGTTGAATAATTATGTATGCCGTACGACACTATAACTGGACATTAAGCGTGTTGTGTTGTTCTTATGAAATAAATAAATAAATAAAATAATGTAGTGATTAATATTTATTTACTGAAACAGAATACAATAGTTGATACACCTAATCACAGTGCTCATATTTCATGATATAATTTATTTATAATTTCATTTTAAAATCTTGTAAGACACTCAACATAAATATTGCTTGTCCAGTGGCCAATCTAGAACATAAAAACTGAAGGGCCCAGCCAGAACCCAGACTAGATAGGCATACCATGAGTTTACTTTGAACTTTCAAAAATATTTAATTGATAGCTTAAATTATTTTTGTCACTCAAAATATTGGAGGGATAGGCTAGGTCCATCACTGTACTTGTCATTTTTATAATTCTATTGTAGGTTGCACTCATTCTTCATGTTGGTGACTTATTCTTGGAAGTATATTGGTCCTTGTTTCTGTACAACAAAATAAATTATAGTTTTCTATGCGTGTTGTTCTATTTAGAAGCTTGAAAGCAATTCGTTGCAGTCTATTTTATTATTGACTATTTTGCATAAGAATACAATACCGGTATCATGTAATGTTCTTTGCTTAACGGTTGTAAATTTGAAATTCCCATTTAGTGAATAACAGTTTTCAGCTCTTGAAAAAAAAATCTTTATTTTTAATCAAGGTTCTCAAAAATTTGAATTGAATTTTTTCCCTACTTTTAGTAAATTAGTTTTTGTTTCTGGTTTTCATACAAGTATCACATATTCAAACTTGGAGTGAACATGAGTTTGATAGAATTTTTGAAGAGTGGCGGGCTTACTAAACTCCTTACTGATTCTTATAATGATCCCAATATTTTTGTTCGCTTGATTTATTATGCTGTCAATGTGAGTTTTCAAATGTAAATTTCATATCGTACATTACACCTAAATCATTTATAGCACTTATAATAGGTAGTTCAGTTTCATTTATTGCACATCGAAACTGGACAAACTTTTGTTGTTGTTTCTTATGTTTTGCAAAACTCATGATTTTGTATTTACTAATATTTACATCTAGTAAGTTACTTTGGCATCAGTTGGCCGCTTCTTTCATGTCTTGTTGAAGTTCGTTACAGTCATCTATTGATTTGATACATCTGAAAAGCTTAAAGTCATCGGCCTATAACAATTTATGGGAATACGTTATGCAATCAGTAAGTCCGTTTATAAATATTAAAAATAGTGGAGGTCCCAGATTTGACCCTTGTGGAACACTAAATAGTTACAACTATTCAGCTAACTTGTATCCTTTATATACAACAAACTGCCTTCGGTCCTTCAAATACGACTCAAACAGTAAGTAACTGTGCGAAAAACTTAAATTGACGAAGTTTCTCTATTAAGACTTTGGAATTTACCATATTAAATGCTTTCGCACAACATCGATATGGACACCTTCACCTAATGTGCTTGCTATGAAATTGCTAACAATACTAAGATTTGACATTGTCGCCTAACCTAGGCGAAGACATGCTATTATTCTGAAATTGATAGCTTTATGCGATTTTCAACCCTTTCATACAGAGTAGATTCAGACACTAGCAAAAGTGCTCAATATCGATAAAGGCCTATATTTTTTGAATATCTTTACCTTTATTAGATTTAGGAATTGGACAAACTTTTGTTGTTTTCCATTTACTGGCGAATTTACAAATTTAATATAAAGTGGAATTAAAAATGTTCTTCACATCCCTTTATTATGACTAAAGTATTTACTTAATGAATTTAATAATAAATTAGGCCCTTAATGTTTCCCAAGTTACTCAATATTGGGTACTACCTTTTAATGTACCAGCGCGGGGGCTGTTTTTAAGACGAACGTCACTTATCTTTGCTGTCGTAACCAAAATCCGGTAAACATTGTTGTTATAGGTGCACAGAAAAACAATCTAAAACAAAGATACAATAATCGATTCTGGCCAGGGCGGATGACAGATCTCGGTTAACACGTTGACTGCCATGTGTATGGAATTTCATGCACATGTCTCTTCCATGCAGCGCCGTGTGTATGATTTTTCATACACAAACAACATATTGCACTTTTGTCGGGTTTGTTTTATAGATGTATATACAATTAGACACATATGGCGTAGAAGTCAAAATTTAATGTCCACGCCACGTATATGCAACACCATACACAAAGGAAATCATACATTTATGCAACTAAAACAAAGGTGAAAACAAAGTATTATTGACTATCTGTTGCGGACATATGATAATATATGGTTGGCAGTCAAGGTTTAACAGGGCCACAATTCGTTAGTGATTTATGAATTCTCGTGTCTGATGCCAGTTCGAGTGTGGATGCTTTCAAATGTCCTCGACGTACCTATTCATTTTCTGGTGGATAGAGTGCGTGCCTTCAGTGCGCTAGTTCCCGGGTTTGTTTCTCGGTACGAGAGCATCGAACCAACTACAATAGTTCATATTTTTAATAGTCTCGCTGCTGCCAAATGTCGTAAATACAAACCGATCAGCTTGTCTAATTTTTCGAGTAAACAAGCAACAAGGAAAACAGAAAAACGAAAGAATTGTAGTTCAGTATTTCAGTTGTTTTTCTTCAAAACGTGGAGAGCACTTACCTGTTGTGTCAAGAGCCCCGAGTTGAGTCCAAAGCTATATGAATTCATGAAGGATAAGAACATGTCCATTGGTTTATCTCGAGATTTTCCCGTTACCTCCTACTTAAGCCATTTTTAGACATTATTTATATCATTCAAAAAGGTAACAATAACTGTTTTTTTGTTATTTAGTTGGCAAATCAGGCAATTTATGTTCTGTAGGTAGAGTCAAATGACGTACACAGGAATCTTTTTAACTCTTCACCTTTATTATAAAAAAAGTCTTATATAATGTTTGTACAAGGTCTTTAAATACTTGAAATAAATGTTTTCAGTGTAGGTTATGAATAGTCTCCTTCGGCACATGATGTTGCCTCAGGTAGAAAGGAAGTTTGTCTTAGCTCACAGCAACCTCAGACGGGATAGGTTATAGTCCGTAGCCCAAAGCGACCTCGGGAGTAGGTATTGAAGGACAAGTCTCCGTAGCCCATGGCGGCCTTGGGAGTAGGTATTGAAGGACAAGTCTCCGTAGCCCATGGCGGCCTCGGGAGAAGGTATTGAAGGACAAGTCTCCGTAGCCCATGACGGCCTCGGGAGTAGGTATTGAAGGACAAGTCTCCGTAGCCCATAGCGGCCTCGAGAGTAGGTATTGAAGGACAAGTCTCCGTAGCCCATGGCGGCCTTGGGAGAAGGTATTGAAGGACAAGTATCCGTAGCCCATGGCGGCCTCGGGAGTAGGTATTGAAGGACAAGTCTCCGTAGCCCATAGCAGCCTCGGGAGTAGGTATTGAAGGACAAGTCTCCGTAGCCCATGGCGGCCTCGGGAGAAGGTATTGAAGGACAAGTCTCCGTAGCCCATAGCGGCCTCGGGAGTAGGTATTGAAGGACAAGTCTCCGTAGCCCATGGCGGCCTCGGAAGAAGGTATTGAAGGACAAGTCTCCGTAGCCCATGGCGGCCTCGGGAGTAGGTATTGAAGGACAAGTCTCCGTAGCCCATGGCGGCCTCGGGAGAAGATATTGAAGGACAAGTCTCCGTAGCCCATGGCGGCCTCGGGAGAAGGTAATGTAGGTGAAAAATGAGCACTGGCACTGATAATTTCCTGGTCCCGCCGTTCGCTTTTATAGCCGTCCTCTTAGAGGAAGAACCTGTGGAAGGGTTGTCGGATTTCTTCGTGATTCTCCGTGTCCTCTTCATTTCTTCCTGAAATTACAGTTTCCTTCTGCCATCTGAAACTGTTTGTTTATTAATCGTAAAAACGTGTATTTATAGTGGAAACATATGGCTTATAGTACGTGTAAGTATACGGATCTTTGTAATATAAAGTAACTTGGTATTAGCTATGAGAAAAGGTTATTTTTAGGCCTTAGTGTGCCAAAAACTAAAAATGATTGAAAACCACGTCTCCACATTTTCATTGTATAAATCCTTCTATAATCATTCTCTTTCATTGATTTCCTTTAGCCTATAGAGCATAATCGTATGGCATAAAACTAATGAAAATCGTTGCATTCTTTTTTGATAAGCCATACTGAGCCAACTGTCATACAGTAGCGAAAGAAAGTATTATTTCATCAAACTCATACGAAAGAGAAAAACATCTCCAACCTATTCAGAAGGCTTTGTAGGCGTTAGAGATCTGCATGGGCTCAAGCCTGACCCGGCCCGCGGACAGAGCTCGGACCTACAAAGCGTATATCACTTCGGACTCGGGCCGGGCTCGGGCTGTAAATTTTTAAATATACAACCATATTTCTCGGGTCTTTTCAGGTCTAACTTTGTATATATATATATATATATATATATATATATATATATATATATATATATATATATATATATATATATATATATATATATATATATATATATATATATATATATATATATATATATATATATATATATATATATATATATATATATATATTGTACCGTTCTTTCTGGAGAACCTTTAAAGCGCAACTACAAAATTAAACCTCTAATTGAAGACATGAATTGCTGAACATCCCAAGTCCACCGGAGTACTTTTGTGATTTTAGAAGAAAGACAAGAAGATTATACTCGTACTTGGCATGCTATTCTGTTTAGCTGAATTTATTTTGTATTTTTTAAAAAATGTTTTGATTTTGATTTACATATTATTCAAGTGAATAGCCCTTAAAACATAGAGGCTAACATAAAAAACCAAAAATTCAAAATACGAAGAAAAAGAGTGGACTTGGGATGTTATGCAATTCAGGTCTTCAATTGTTGTAAATAAAAATACAATTTTGCGTTAATCATTAAGTTTCTGCAATTTGGGCTTAATTCAGGCTCACTTTATTATCACACGAACTCGGACCTGAATGCTAAAACATATTTCGGACTCGGGTCGGCCTCACATTATAAATTCACTGCCCGGGCCGGACCCGGGTTAAAAATTCCAGCCCATGTAGACCTCTAGTAGGCGTGTGTCGAAGCTCTAGTTTATTGTTTTGTCTTCAGGTGAAACCACACGTGATCGAGTAGATTGCGTCGAGGCTTGTACCTAACTCCACCTTGAATAAAGAAATAACAAGTATATCACACTAATTTCATGAGAGAACAAACTAAAATAACAATACTCATATGTTTTCTGATGTTGAGAGTTTGAAAATCCAAACAATATTTTAGAATATCCGTTTCTTTAATTCCCATAAAAGAATAAAGAGAATTGTATGATACTTACTGTATTTCACAAAAGGAACAAAATGTTTCATTCCAACTTAACAGTGGTAATGTTTAGAACTTAAATGCATTTCAGTTCTACGGATGAACACTTCGTATCTTCAACATGTCTTATTTTTTAATTTTTATTTATTTATTTTTTTGTTTTTAGACCTACTAGCGTGTTAACACACCACGATTATCGATCATTGGTATTTTGTATAGTAAATGTATGTTATTACGTGCAAAAATTAGTGTTGCGGGCGAAACGAGATAATACAATACAGATCTTGCGCAATAAGAACATACGTTCTTTTAGAGACGAAACTGGATTTCCACGATATTTTTCGAGAAGACCAGATAGCCTGAAATTTCATCTCGTGGACAACAGCAGGGAAAAATCACGAAATTTTCGCCCTGACTACCATAACGAAAATATGGAGGCTCAATAATAAGGAGGCTACTGCATGCCATGCCTCGTAAATTTGTGGTGAACAATCTCGTATTCGTGGGTTTTCTAAGAGTCCTTCTCTTTCTTTCCAGCTCATCATCCCAGAGATTCACTTTATTCACTCATCATCTGTTCCCTTTAGCCTTCACGGTATATTTATAAGACGTTAAAGATTCAGTTTCATTTCACTGCAATAAATCAATAATGCAGTCTATTGCATTTCTAAAATCGCTTTTCACTGGCCACATCTTGGGAACTGATAGAACTTAGCTGTGAATGAAACATAAATATTTTCATAGTTAAATTCATTATAACGAGTAATAAGAAACTTCTAAATTGCTATATACGAATTCTTTTGCTTGTTTTCCCTGTTTTCCTAAAAAAAAAGAAAAAAAGAGAAAGAAATTAATCTCTATCTGAAAGTACTAAGCTTAATCTCGAAAACAAGATTCTTTTTCAGCAAGCAGTGGGTTGCAGTCATCTGCCTGCAGGCAACATGTGCACGGTGCAGGAACTTCTATCAAGTTAAATCACGTAAGGATTTCCCGCTCCTCTCATGGGATTTGAGCGAAATAATTCTTTCTTTACATGCCTATTCTACAGCATAATGCATATAACTGTATTTTGATCAAATTATAGAAAGGCGTCTGTGTTGAAATAATTGTCTTTTGACTACTTTATAAAAGTTATCTCTGTGATGAGAACTTTTTAAACCAGAAGTTTTACGTGTTTTTCTACAGTATAAAACATAGCTGTATTTTTACCATTTTGTAAATATTGTCAGTGATATTGTCAGTGTCGAACAGTGTTCATATTTCTTAAACCAGCTGTTCTACATTTCTTTTCTAAAGTATAAGACATACACCTCTATTTTGACTACTTTTTAGAAATCGTCTGTATGATGAAAATATTTTAAACTGGGTGTTCTACGAGTCTTTTCTTTACTTTGTACAACTTGTCTGTCTAATGAAGACATTTTAAACCAGATGCTCTACATGCCTTACCTACACTTTAAGGAAACTGCCTCTGAGATAAAGGCATTTTAAAATAGATGCTCTACATTCCTTTTCTACACTTTATGGAAACTGTCTGTGATAAAGGCATTTTAAACCAGATATCCTACATGCCTTTTCTACACTTTATGGAAACTGTATCTGTGATAAAGCATTTTAAACCAGATGCTCTACATGCCTTACTTACACTTTATGGAAACTGTCTGTGATAAAGGCATTTTAAACCAGATATCCTACATGCCTCTTCTACACTTTATGGAAACTGTCTCTGTGATAAAGGCATTTTAAACCAGATGCTTTACATGCCTTACTTACACTTTATGGAAACTGTCTGTGATAAAGGCATTTTAAACCAGATATCCTACATGCCTTTTCTACACTTTATGGAAACTGTCTCTGTGATAAAGGCATTTTAAACCAGATATTCTACATGCCTTTTCTACACTTTATGGAAACTGTCTCTGTGATAAAAACATTTTAAACCAGATGCTCTACATGCCTTACTTACACTTTATGGAAACTGTCTCTGTGATAAAGGCATTTTAAACCAGATATTCTACATGCCTTTTCAACATTTTATGAAAACTGTCTCTGTGACAGTAGCGGATCGTAGTCTGTACAAGAACCGGTTGCAATATCAAAGGTATGTAGGTACGCGCAAGTGTTCCCCTCCCCCAGCATTCTTGAGTCTTATCCAAGAAATATTCAGGAAATATGAAGAGGAAAGCTCTATTTGCATATTATTGATTAAATTATTTCTCTAATATTAACTTAATATATAAGCTATTTCCTTTTTTTCAAACAACCACTATCAATGTACGTTTATACACTATTTATATACAAAACCTCTACACTCATGTTATTGAACACGAGATAAATCGAATATATAGTATGTGCTGTAAGCCATGAATGATGGCGTTAATCCGAAAAGAAGAAAAAAGCAAGAAAATTGCATACACGCAGTTAAACAAAATTATAATTATATAAACTATGCATTATTTTAGAATCGAAGGTCTTTCTTCGATCTTTCGGGCTTCAAATTTTTCTATGACTTTATTAAAATCTGAAATGCTGCTCGCCAAGTTTCTCTGAATAGAAAGCATCGCTACCGCAAATATTTTCCGCTTTATTTTCTTTAGGGTCCAGAAACACCTCTCTCCTCCGACAATATGCATTTTGTTAGCATTTCTTTGTATAAATATACGGAACAAAAAGTCCATTTTCAGGAACCACGTATTTTTTTTGTCTGTAAAGAAGAATGGAATCTAAGATGTTTTCCTTTGACAATAAAAAAAAATAGTTTAACATTCCAGCAAATTAGGCTAAAGAAGACAGATGAGTATTGGAAGCGAATGATTTGATATTAATTTATGCTCTCCGCCGGAAATCGAACACGGAATCATGTGCACGAAAGACGCAGAGCTAGGAATTAGAACAGTAGTGAGACATTTTCTTCTTGGAGACTCGATTGACCCCCCCCCCCAGAATAGGATTTTTTTAAAAATAAATCTTATCCCAAGAATTTTCACCTTTGTATTATAAATGTTAAATAAAACCTATTGACTTCGAACGACCGCCTCCCAAACTTTCAGCCTGGATCCGTCCCTGCTACCACCAGACTTATATTTGTCCTTTGCGAGTTTATGTTTTGTGAATAAATTCCACGCGTCTGTATCTTCCTCACCCTATCAATTGAGTCAAACGCTGCTAAGCGGAGGAATTCGTAACTATTACAGAAGCTGACCAGTTGCGGAAGAAAATGCAACCGCAAGGGACCAATACGGGAAGATAGGAGCGTTGCAAGAATAAATCCACTTCCCCATGTTAAGAGATAGGAGCTCGCTGCCATATGCTCAATGTTACTACTTCCAGTGGCAACGTTCGCTGCCACTGGAAATGTAAATTTCTCTCTTTCTTTCCGTTTTTTAATTGACTTTTTTCAGAAATGCATCAATACTGTTTTGCGCTCAAGAGCAAAGGTTTATTTTTTACTGATACACTACTTTAACACTTAAAAGTATTTTTAGTATTTAAAAAAATATCCGGTTGCACAACCATGCAACATATAATACCAGCCGCCACTGCTCTGTGATAAAGGCATTTTAAACTAGATGATCCACACTTTATGGAAACTGTCTCTGTGATAAAGGCATTTTAAACCAGATATTCTACGGTACATGTCATTTCTACAACTGTGAGGCGTATACCTGTATTTTGATCATTTTGTAAGAAATTGTTTCTGTGATGAAGATATTTTAAAACATATGTTCTACATGTTTTTCTACGCTTTGTAGAAATTGTCTCTATGATGAAGGCATTTTAAACCAAATGTTTTACATGCGTTTTCTACAGTATGAAGTATATAGCTGTTTGACTACTTTGTAAAAATGTTCCTTGTGATGGGAACTTTTCGAAACTTTTGGAACTTTTGTAAATAATAGTCTCCACTGTAACCCCACTTACCGTTTTCATTTTTTTAAAAAAGAAAAACCATATAACGAAAGCTAGTGATTACTATTATATTACGCTACGCACAACATATTACTTTTCAGAGGCAGGGTGGCCTTCGTACTGAAACACTTAAAAAGAAATGTGCTGCTGGGAAGTGCAGTATTTCATCTTTTGGCTGGAAATATACATGTCCATCTTCTCTTTATGGGATGGATGTGCTCAGAGTCACTCAGCTGGAGCATCGTTTCCTTGGTAACGAGGCCAGTTTCCTTGCTCCAGATCGATTCCCATGCAGAGTACAAAAAAGAGAAAAATCGCAACAAAAAATGAGAAAAATACACACATATATACACACACTATTACACAAATCCCGTTACTCACTGACCACGAAAGTAAATGGATTCTTCTTCTTCCTCCTCCTCTCCTTCTTTCTCTTTGACCCTTTCTTGCCTATTTTGCTGCACAGTTGCAGAAAATGTCCCTCTCTTTTCCACCCTCTTTCTCTGCACTTATACAGCTTTTAATCCCAGCCAACAGATTAAGTCATCTGTCTGCAGAGAAGAGGAAATAATTCAATTACACTCAAGCACAATACATCTATACATATATATATATACATACATACACTGCATATACACACACACACAGAGAACCATATTTGTTTTGTTCTGTATATACCGGGTTGATACAAAATATCGCACACTGAATGTACAGGGATGAACTGACCGTTAAGCAAAATAAGAACGTGATTAGGGCATCGATAAAAAAGAGCACCACTAAAGTTTTCCATAGCCAAATTTACCGTGATCCATGGGCCAATATGGTGTAATACTGCAAACCTGGACCAGGATCCGCAAAAGAGACTCCCCAGCATTAAATGAAGAAAATACAAAGAGATAAGTATATACAATAATAACAAGAGTGCAGCCTCCGCCACGGGTCATGAAATCGAAAAGGAAAAATCCTTCCCCTCTCACACAACCTAAATAAAAGCAAGGGAAGCTTTATATGCAGTCTGTGAAATTTGCATACTGTCCGTACAACGTAAGTTTAAAAAAAAAAGCAGGCATAGTTTGTCAAAAACGTAATCTTGATGGAAGTATTAATAATAATAATAGTAATGATACACAAGATGTGACCAAAAACTACAGTGAATGATTTTTTTAAGCAGCAACAGCTGACGCTACACTCACTTGATGTAATTTGTTCGATAGCCTGATAGTTGAGACAGGCAGCTTCAAGTTGGAACACGTTCTAACTTGTCAGGTAGCGTCCAAAGCCGCTAGGGTGAGGTTGCTTTCCGTGTCTGTCGCGAATCATGGTTTTTAAACAATGCGTGAACATTAAGTTCTGTTTCAAGTTGCACAAAATTGCCAAAGAAACTCATGAAATGTTGATATTGGTGTATGGCGATAATGCTGTAACTCTGAAGACTGTTTATAAGTTGTACTAGAAGTATTTAAAAGCTGAAATGAGTCGGTAGAATACGAGTAACGTTCGGGGCATCCATTAACCTCGAAAACAAAAGAAAGCGTGCAAAAAATGGCATAAATTGTTCATTCAAACAGGCAAATAACTATTCACGATCTTACCGAAGAAGTTAGCATCTTGTACAGGTCCGTGCAAAGCGTTTTAACCGGTACTTTGCAAATGAGATGTGTGAGTGTAACATTTGTTCCCATACCTTCTTTTGAGTCGCGAGTTTTTGGCCAAAAAAAGTTCCTGTTTGTCCACATCCGCCTTACTAACCAGATTTAGTACCATGCGACTTCTAGCTCGTTCCAAAAATTAAAACCGTGCTTAAAGGAAAACGTTTTGACACCATTCCTGACATTGAGATGGCCACAACAGAGCACCTGAACGCCCGTCCAAAAGTAGCCTTCCAGAAATGCTTCCAGCCATCGATTCACCATTGGGACAAACGCATTGCTAGCCAAGGAGAGTAGTATTTTGAAGGAGATTGAATCAAATTCCATGTAAGCTTATTACTTTGTTTCTAATAACATTATTCACCGTATTTTTTATCACACCTGGTATAATAGTAATGATTGAAAATCTGATCAAAATTATGCAACTAAAAAAGTAGGGAAAACGCTTTTCAAAAATCGGGTAGTCTAAAAGTTATTGAGCCTTTTGAACACAAGATGGCATTAGTGCCCCAAATCTCATATATATATATATATATATATATATATATATATATATATATATATATATATATACAGTGGCGGATCCAGAATATGATCAAGGGAGGGGCTAAACCATTATTTGCCGTTTTATCCAGTGTAAAGTTGAATTGAAGCCCATTTTATCCAGTGTAAAACTGAGCGTCAAGGGGGGCTATAACTCCTTAGCCCCCCTTGGATCCGCCCTTGTATATATATATATATATATATATATATATATATATATATATATATATATATATATATATATATATATATTAATCGCAGCGGGTTAAGCCCAACATCATTTGACAGCTGATATCTGAAGATAGATGTGCAAAAAAAAAAATGTTGGAATCCTTATCATCTGGCGTAAGCTATTGCGCTGTAAAGATGAATGAACTCGCGAAACTGAGCTACATTTTACAGTTTTATTTCAATAAAGGTTTGAATCCAGTGTAGACCCTTGAAAAACATATGCTGTTTATGGCTAAGATACGTTATCAAAAGCAACAACCAAAAGATAATGCATTCGCTTTCGTTCTAGAAATGTTGATGTCCAAGATGGCCCTCGCATTGGGTTACCCATCGCAGCAGAAGTGGATGGCATTGTGGAAGAAGTCATCCAAGATTAGCATGTAAGCAGTTACGACAGCACTAACGACCTAATCATCCATCACCAAGTAGTGTTAAACAATTTGGAGAAAGTGGTTACAAAAAGAAGAAGCTCGACGTTTGGATACCACTTTAAGTGCCACACAAACATTTCTGTCTGCAAATTTCTACTGCGAACTCGATACATTTTTGAAGCGATTATAGTGACCGTGACGTCTCGTGAAGCCTGAGATCTACACAAATCACAGAACTATTTTCCCCTCACGTGTGATACATCGAAAGAATTCGGTACGAGTCGTGGAGCTGTCTTCCGAACTCACACTTCAAAAAAAAAAAAAAAAAAGTGAACAGTGTTGCCAATTTTGGGTAAAAGTCACTAAATCTAGGAGATTTCACTTTCAGAATAGCGACAAAAAATAATACTCCCGATTAGCGACTTTTTTGTTTTGTTTTTTTTTAAATGACGATTTGGCGACTTCTTTACAAATCTAGTGACTTTTGTAATGTGAACAAATCAAGTTCACTTAAAGTTGAAAGCGCTTTTTATATGGTCGTTTTTCTTTTTCTTACTTGAATCAACCCAAGCGTCAATATGTTCAGTAAATATACATCCTATGTTGCGTGTGAAATCTCCAAAACCCCGCTTTGTTTTCTGATAGGGTACGTCTTGCCTCTAACCGAGAATAATTTTAAACTTCAATGTCATTTAGTTTGCAAAACTTTCGTTGAGGTTCACAATTAATACAACATTACCAATTATCTTTAAAAGTTCAAGTAAACGGTATATATATATATATATATATATATATATATATATATATATATATATATATATATATATATATATATATATATATATATATAGATATATAGATATAGATATAGATATAGATATATAGATATATATATAAGAAGAATGAATATTACGAATAATTTTTTAGCGACTTTTCAACCAGATTGGAGTAATTTCACCTCCCATTTAGTGACTTTTTTGTGTCAACTTTTTGGCAACACTGAAAGTGAAACAGCAGAAGTGCACCAACAACTGTTGCCAAACTTAGAAGAAATTAGCACTTGCAAAACTATAACAAGAACATTAACAATTGTTCGAATTAGACGGTAACAATAATAATAGTAAAAATACCAAATAACGACAACAACACCAAGAACACGAAACTTAGCAGAAATCCGACAACACTGTACTCTCAGATGTTCTCCGTATATCGCGAGAGACGACACTGTGCAGAATTTCATGGGAAGGGGGTTGGCAACCAAGACACACTCTCGTGTTCTATTGGACAGTGAAATTGGTAAATCTAGGTAAAGTTTCACGATTCCTTGCGATCACTATAATTACAAATTATGAAAAGTGGATAACCTACGATAACGATGTGTGTAAAAGATCGTAGTCGAAGGGAGGAGACTCTCCATAGTCTATGACAAAGCCCACACTGACGCCCAGGAACGTTATGCTATGCTTTTGCTGGGATTGGAAGGTTATCACGCATTCGAGCTGCTGCTGCCGAGCAGAAAGATAGACTAACCCGGGATGTACTTGAATCTGAACCCACAAAGTGGGGGGTGATGTATATATTTTCTGAAAGATTTGATCAAGGTAAGACCAAAACCGGTTACCAAAATTAGAGAAATCTCATGCAATCCTCTTGGGGGCAGCACTTTACTCATTTTTATTAAAATCTTTAAGGGTGTCCATAAAGTCCGTTGCAACCTCGAAAAATCTGAAACAGTGAGATAGATATGAAAACAGAAAAACATGTCTTTCATCATTTCAAAAGTACAACGTATAAAAGTAAGAAATTGTTCCAGGGCCCCCGCAGGGTCCCAGACGGGGTCCAACTCATTTTTTTAAATGGAAAGGGGGTTCAAATTTCATATCATATGAAAGTTGGTGTTAAATGAAAGAAGATAAATCAAGTCTCGATTATCTACGATAAGCCTGTGCAAAATAGCGCTGGGTCAAAATATCAACACAATCTTCATTAGAAAGTCTATGTCCACTCGTGTGAATCTGAAACGGTGGGATAGGTGTAAAAACAAAAATACGGATATGTCATTTATTTCAAAAGTATAATGATTCAAAGTAAAAAAAATGTTTCAGGGTCCCTCACAGGGTTCTAGACGGGATCCAACTCAAAATGTTAAAATGGGAAAGGTGTTCAAGTTGAGTATTGTATGAAAGCTGAAGTTAAGTCAAAGAAGATGAAACAAGTCTCGACAAATTTGGGAATGCATGAGATCTCCCCAATTTTGGTAACTGGTTTTAATCTTACCTTGACCCAAGCTTTTAGGAAATATATACATCACCCCTACTTTGTGGGTTCAGGTTCAAGTATATTCCGGGTAAGGTATATACTGTCGACAATTAGGAGCGAGTTCACCGAGCAAGTCAAAAGAAACGACCGGAATTGGTAAACAGAAAAGGTATCCTATACCACGCTGACAACGTCAGACCGCATACATCTTTAACGACTTGTCAGAAATTCAGAGAACTTGGCAGGGAGATTGTAATGCATCCACCAAGTAACTACAACCTGGCACATCATTTGTTTCGGTCTCTACACAACTCTCTCAACAATGTTAAGTTAGTTTCAAAAGAGGCCTGAGAAAACGAAGTATAATTTTTTGACTAGAAACCATAAGAAGTTGTATAGCAATGGAATTACCAGAAAAATAATAGACTCGATACTTTTTAGACATCCTGTTATACGAGAACTGTCCAGAAAGTACCAGACGTTTTGGCCTATCGCGGCAGTGGGCGGGACAAGAGTCACCATCTTGGTGCCAGAACGTTGCCACTCAGTACGCATCCAGCTGTGGTAGCGTGAGCACCGTGATACTCTTACTGTGTTTTCTGTGACGTGTTACAATGTGCGCTGCAATAGAAAATCACGCCTCTTGTGAGGTGCGTTCTGTGATTAGGTTTTTGTTGGAAAATTAAAGTGCGCGATTCAAAACAAGCGCCGGGTAAAGCTTAGCGCGAAGGTGTTGTTTTTTTCACAACGCACATCCACACACGGTCAAGAGTACCCGAGAGCTCTTGGATGGTTTTGGATGTGAGGTGTGGGATCACCCAGAACACAGCCCGGATTTTGCGCCGAGCGACTACCACTTCTTCCCAGCGATGAAGATATGGCTCGCTACACACTTTGATACTGACGCTGAACTGTGTGCCAGTGTAAATCAGTGGTTAAAATTGCAGGCGCCAGATTTCTACCGCGACGGTATTGAAAAGCTTGTGCCAAGGTATGATAAGTGCCTTAATTTGCATGGCGATTATGTGGAAAAATGGCTTAAGCATGTACCTTTCAAATGTATATAATACAATTTGGTTTGTTCATTATGTTATTTTCTTACTTCTTCTTACCTCAAAACCTACTTATGTCTGTTTCTTTATGGACAGCCCTCATAAATAAAGTGGAAGTATTCCGAAACAAACATTATTTTCCATCGTACTCTGAGTTTTCTTTAATTTCGATAATTAAAATTTTGCCTTTGGTTTATTATTGTTTATATTTCGAATTATGTATATGGGGCACCAAAATAATGTAAGTGCTTAGGGCGTCTGAGAGTCACTGGTGTGAGAGTACACTGGCAACGAAGGCACAAGACTAAATCAATTGAGCTACGGTCTCCAAACATTTAAGGACTTATGCAGAGTCGTTTTGAAAAGTGATTAGCGTCATACTAAAGGCCAGACTACTGCAGGCAACTTATGTTAGACGAACGCTTTAGTATTGCACTAATCACCCTCCAGAACGACTCTGCATAAGGCCCTTAGATTCTTAGAAGTTCTAAAAGGCATAGTCAGTGGAGCTAACGTAAAAATATTTCACTTCAGAACGCCATTATGATATTTTGCACAGTGCTTATGTACGTATCAAAGAATAAAATCTGCAGGGAGACACTTGATCAGAGGTCATAAACTCCTGTGATGACATAATCAAAATGGCCGTCGTCCTTAGAGACATAGGTCTGTTTAAATGATCATATCTTCATTACTAGTCATGATATTGTGATGTTTTAATACTTCATTTGAAACACCTTGAATTAAGCTACAAAAATGGCTCAGTGCCAATTTTGTAACATTAACGGTTAAGAACCCCATGCCGTAAGCGTCGGTGACCACCGATGGGCAACTAGTGATATCTCGCTAAATATTGGCAGTCCTGCAGCGACGACGATCCGTGGTGGCCGCACTTCTGTTTTGATAATTATACCACTTCCGGAAGAGACGCGACGAAATGCCAATGAACCACAAAATTATTACACCAAAATATGTTAAATCGCTATATGCGTGATTTGTTTGCATTAAGGTATCTTTAAAAACACCAAAAAAGAGTACCCCGGGGTGGATTACTAGACACGGGCTCTTCCGACTTCGCCACGGAGGCGATGAAGAATTTTTTGTTTGTAGAGGGATAAATCATTTAAGTCGTTTTAATTTTGCTATTCAGAATGCTCCTTTAACCGTGTATATTCGGCGATAACCGTTTGAGATCAGGTAAAATGAGTTCGCCACGTAATTTTACAATAAAAAGGCGCGCTTCTATTTACTTCATTTCATACTTTTTTCATATTCACTTTCTAATGATCGGCTACAGTTCCCATCTAAATTCATACAAGTATGCGCACTCATTTCAAGATTTTTCACTTCATGATGTAGAGGCAGGGTTTACTCTTGACTCTTGGAGCTCATTTTATGAACAATTCGTCAGGAAAAGATAATATATAATAGTAACCGCATGCACATGATTGGCGATAGTTCGTGTTGGTCCCTTCTCGATTCTCCGCGTCGAATCGAAGGAGCGCGAACCAAAATGAAGTCCTCGTTGCTACGCGGTGGTGACTTCAACACCCTGACTATAGGTATCTTTTTCGACTCGACGAAATCC
The DNA here is from genome assembly GCF_964235325.1 of Thermobia domestica. NCBI lineage: Eukaryota > Metazoa > Arthropoda > Insecta > Zygentoma > Lepismatidae > Thermobia > Thermobia domestica. The sequence continues at coordinate 296,302,246 of NC_137457.1, read as the reverse complement.
TGCCGCCAGTTGCACATTAGTGGCAATCCTTCGACATGTCGCTATATCGACGATCGACATTTATCGACAAGTGGGCCAGTAGGTGCTGGCGACGTTTACGGGATGGGAAACTACAACATACAGTTATTCTTTCACCTACTTCTGCCGATCCAATATTCTTTAAATTTTATATGAATGTGTATCTCTGATAACAGTAAAATATCCACTCTTATAATCTAAGCTACACATTGTATGACCTCCCTTTTATTGTATGGAGTTTTTGCTATGAATTATAGGTAATGCATTTTTAAAGCAGATGGTGGCATATAATGTTATTGGAATTCTTATCATAACGAAACTAGAAAAGCGTGGGAAAATAAATTGCCTATTCATTTTGAATCATACTCCAGCACCATTAGTTATTCTCATTCTCGCTGTTGCTTAGTAATAAGAAAAGAAACCAATATGCAGCTATATAAAGGGTTGTGAAATGGAATTCGAAGTCTGGTATATAGGATAAGAATTGGCTGGTATCCAAGTAGCTACAATAAAATTTAACAACAGAAGCTTACATACAGTACAAAGTATCTGCAAATGGCCGCCTAACGTTTACATTGTGTTCTGTGTTAAGCTTTGCACAGTCATTGAATATACTATTTCGTGGTGCAGCTGCCATTTGTCTTTCCTGTTTTAAGAAATTCCTTTTTATTCTGTTGAAATAATATGGTTTATATTGTTCAAGGCACCGAAATGCTTCCTGTAAATGTATACAAAGACATTCTATTTATGTTGTGATGGTTCATGTTGAGAATAACATTTTGCAGTGCCATTTGTACGTGTTAATCTGTAGATCTACAAATTTTTCGAAGGAATGTACAAAACAAATGTGCATTACATTGTCTTTTTTCATTATTTTCAAGTTTTACATTATATATATATATATATCAAGGTGACCAGAATTTTCACTTACAAAAACGGGACCCATACGAATCGGCTACGGGGGCGGGGAGTATCTGACTTCCAGATTGCATTTTGGGACACAGCAGTGTTCTGATTTTACAAAATACACAAGTAAGAGTTATAACACACCGTTTCTAACTTTACGTGTACCACACAACAAATAATGGTTCCCGATTGCAAGTTCTACCCAATAACTCTTTTAACTAGTTGAACACTCAGAATTCCCACTTGATCCACGAATACTCAGTTCCCATTTGAAAATTCAGAAGTTCTAGACACGGCTGAACCTTGGCAACGAGTGTTGGTACGAAAGAGAGTAGAATTTCCATTGACGATTTATATTTTGAATAGTAATTACGGGACACTTAGGACATTTTTACTTAAAAACGGGACATTTAGGCGTCTCGTTCGAGAATCAGAAAAAACGGGACAACGGTTGGAAAAAAGAGACTGTCCCGGCTAAAACGGGACGTCTGGTCACCTTTATATATATATAACAACTACATCACATTAGCTGCCATGTGGGTCCGATTAGACCCACTGAAGCGGTGTAAGAAAATGTCCTTATACGTCCGATCGGACCCATTATTTCTAATTCTTCGAGTTGTCGTTAGAGTACTTGTATTGTCAAGTGTTGCCTCTAGTGTTAATGAACTGTAGCGTTTCTTTCACACTCAATATACAGTAGCAGAGATTTTCACTGTAGATTTTGTAGTTAGATGTTGCTGATTAACGCCGCTAGGGGCGCTGAATATCAAGTAACAAGCATAAATATGCTGGTTCTGTAGGGTCGATAGGACCTACGTGTTGCTTTTTGAATATGTTGAAAGTTTAACAATTCATTATTTATTGTAATTTATCTTAACAAGATGCCAATGTTGTTATGTTCCCGTCATTTGCTGAATTTTCAGAAAGGTCTAGATCACTATGTTGTCGTTACTAATGAGATCAAGTTCTGCGCATATTTCTTCGTTTTCTTGTTGCACAAAGAAAAAAAAAACTTAGCATGAAAAGCAAGAGGAATTCATCCAAACTTCTCACACAAAGCTATAACAGGGCCAAGAAGAGATGGATGGTCTCAGATGTTTCTTACCACCAGTGTTTCTTCCAGATATGTTTTTAGGGGGGGCACTTCCCCCCTCCCCGGAGGAGACCAAAATAATACGTCTATGATATAATAATAAATAGAATAGTACCAGCAATGGCCCCTGGAATACGAAGTGTGCCCCTCCGGAACATAGTTTCTGAAAGAAACACTGCTTACCACATGCGGAGGGACAATGCGGCCCTTACTTTAGTGCTAGTGTTACCAACCACGATCACTCTGTCTTACACCATTAATTAAATTGCCACTATAGATGCACCGAAAAAGCCCTTGACACGTGAGTAGTGGCAACGTCACTGCGAGCTGTCAGAGACCCTCTCTTGCTGGCTCCTCTATAGCTTGCACATTTAATAATGAACAAACGACTATCAAACAGAGTTGCCAGTTTAAATTTAATTTATCCCCTTGCCCATAAACAAAAACACACACACGTAGGTCCGATCAGTGTGACCACCGCTCGTACTTTCGTACTAGATCTAGTACCTTTTATAATAGTGTTCTATTACGTTCACCAACAAATGTAGTACTTTCTCCTCCTCTTCTTTTCTCATAAATACATTTGGGAGGGAAAAATGATCTCATGAAACGTGGCAATATACGAAAATTTCACTGTTCCTGAGTAACTTTTCTCTCCCTCTTTCTTTCTTTCTTTTCTTTTTTTATTATTTACAAGAGCGGAAGTGGGACATACAGTAGGTACCGTCCGGTCGCCTCCACCAACTAATAAATGACCACAGTAAACAATATTACATATTAGGTGATCTGTTTAAACAGTAGGCTATTAAGGAATTAAAACTTGATTTTCTCAATAAGCCCATTTTATATTTCTTGTTTTCTCCCGACATCCTCTATATTTGTCATACTTGTGTTACTTTAGTGGTTTTACAGTGAGTGAGTTACGACAATTAAGCAGAGATTCCACCAGGTTTTTTTAGTTTGGGAGTGAAAAATCAAAATTGGGAGGGTGTAAGTGGTTTGCGCGGTTTGTATCGAATTTTGACTGTAAAAAACATTAAAGTTGGAGATTCTTTCAAGAATGCGACTTGTCACTTCCCCACCCAGTGGAGAGAGGGAGCTACCGGAAACCTTTTAATAAGATATTAATTTCGTAAAATGCCATAAATAGGGTGAAACGGGAGCAGGTAAAATTTTAGTATTTTTCCCTCCAGATCATTGGTACTTTTTTCTGCATAATTTAGTACGAAATATTTTTGCTGAATGGTCACATTGGGTCCGATCAGACCCCTAACTTTCATGCGCGTGAATTCAATATCGTGCCTTAGATTATGTTTCAACATTAATGTTAAGTACATTTAGCACTCTACCGGTGAACAACAAAATTTACCCTTGACAGCTAACGTGATATGAACTTAACAATTTGTAATCCATTTACATTTCCCGAGTTTGTCTAAACAGGTCTCTTGCCAAATTACATCGTTTGGTATAGGCCTAAAACAATTTATTTTTAAAAGTTAAAAACTATTACATTAACGCCATCTTTTATTAATAAAAAGAAGAAAATAGTGGTTTAATTATTCTCTACTGAAAAAGAAGTATTAAGGAAATGAAGGAATTAACTCTCGACTTTGGACAAAATCAACTGAAAAAAAAAAAAAAACATGTCGAGCGTGAGTCGACGTCGAATTGGAATGAATAAGATTAAATGTCGAGTTCCATTCGACAAAAGGATCAACGAAAAGGGCCAAACTATATGATTCATAAAAATGCCAATTACTATTAGGTATGTTATTGAGATCTGTGAAATGCTTTTGAATGCTGGGAAAAGAAATTAACTCTTTTTGCTCTGTTTCAGCGTTATCCATTAAATAGGCCTACTGTGTACTTGAAGAAGTAGCAGAAAGTCAAAATGAATAGTGACACACCCCATACTAATTAAGTCCGCGTTTATCCCTACTAGCATTCTTAGGAGGTGGGAAGGCGATTATATGAAAAAAAATATTTGGAGAAAGACCAATATTAGTGTCAAATTCATAAATTTTCGGGATCGATGAGATGAATAGTAACAACCAGATGCCGTTTAAGCCGAAGTTGATCTATCACTAGCTTTCTTAGGGAGTTAGAAGGCGATTACATGTTAAAATTTGTAGCGTCATTTCAGATTTTGCTAGGAGGGGGCAAGAAAGCTCATCTACATAAGAGTTTTATGTTATTTTTTAGTGTATTACTATACAAGTTATTAAAAATGACGTGTTTCTGAAACTTAGGGGGGCAATTGCACTCTCCTGTCCTCCCCAAATGACGCCCCTGGTTGAAATAATCAAAAACGACCGATATTAGTATCAAATTCATAGTTTTCGAGGTCGATGAGATGAATAGTAACACTCTCGAAGTTGGTTAAGAACAAGTTTATTCCCAAACGGGGGTAAGACATCTCTAGGACTGCTAGAGGTGGGGGTGCAAATGGGGTAACATGTAAAAATAATCGAAACAAACATTATTGTCGATTCATAGTTTGCAGGATAGCTAGGATAAAAGTGATGCTCCCAATGTAGTTTAACTCCGAATTCAAACCTATTTTCATGAAGGGAAAAAAGACAGGTCCGTATTTAGGTAAGTGCTATTCTGTGCTCGAGCACAGGGCGGCAGAATTTTGTATTTAAAAAAAAAAAAAAAGATTCACAATAAAGTAATATTTAAAACTAGCAACCTGTAGAGTCACGCGCAAGCGCGAGAAAATATGTTAATATGTTTAATTCGCTCTAATGACAGTAGTTACTAATTAGCTAGCTTATCTGATTATTTTAAAAAGTCATCCTCTCCCACCCTCACCCCAAGGGATGAGGATGAACTTGAACATCATGAAAACTGATACCATTAAACTCAGCGACCTCGGAAATTATGAATTCGATACTATTTGTCGTTTTTGATTATTTTTAAAATCATGCCCCCTCCCTGGAAAGTGGAGTACGACCTTGAAGGGATTAAAACTGTCACTATTCATCTCAGTGACCCCAAATACTATGAATTCAACTCTATTATTGATCGTTTTCGATTATTTTTAGAATGCCCCCATGTTATCCTTATGGTAAATTTTGTAACTTGTCATACCTGAACTGATACTCAACAAGAGCTGGTATGTTTGCAAAATTACAGCTTGTTCCCTTGTTTGAGACATAAGTTTGTGCGGTGAAGGGGCGGCAAATTATTTACAGCACAGGGGCGCACAATATATAAATACGGGCCTGGGAAGAGATAAAAAAAAATGTCCAAAATAATCGAGTTGAGTTGATGATATTGAGTTTGACGTCCCGTTCAGCAGCGAGGCTATATGAGACGTAGCCCTACTGATTAACGTGGAATCCGAACCACATGAGCTCCCGCCGGGAATCGAACCCGGGTCTCTCACGCTTTGGCGCATACGTTAACCGCTTAGCCACGGAGGAGCTCTCCAAAATAATCGAGATTAGTGTTGAATCCATAGCGTTCGGAGTCGGGAAACCGGTTGAGCGGTTTGAAATGACTTTTGAAACTTAGTACTCATCTCAAGCTGGGTTTTTATCATGTTAATTTTTGATTAAAGGATGTATTCTAGAAGGTAAAGCGATTAAAAATTTTGAGCCAAAATAGAATATATCATGGATTTTTATCACTACACTTTCACTGAAATGTGTATCGTAAGAAGGATGAGAATTCATATACAGTATTTTCTATAAACATATTCTCCCCGTGCGAAGAGCGTACATTTCAGCTAGTTTTGAGGTGTGATAAAAAAAATACGGTGAATAATTTTATTAGAAACAAAGTAACAAGATTACATGGAATTTGATTTACTCTCCTTCAAAATACTGTCCGTGGCTAGTAATTAGTGCTCTCAACGGGTCGGGTCGGGTCGGGTTGAAGACCGACCCGACTCGACCCGTGACCCGAATTGACTGACCCGACCCGACCCGATTGACTCGACCCGACAACCCGACCCGAGCTGACCCGATTGACTCAACCCGACCCGAGCTGACCCGATTGACCCGACCCGAGCTGATCCAACTGACCCGACCCGACCCGTAACCCGATCCGTTTGAGAGCACTACTAGTAATAGACTTATACCAACGATAGTAATGAATCATGACTGGAAGCATTTCTGGAAGGCTTCTTTTGGAAGGGTGTTCAGCTGCTCTGTTGTGGCCCTCTCAATGTTAGGAATGGTGTCAAAACGTTTTTCTTTAAGCACGGTTTTAATTTTTGGGAATAATCAGAAGTCGTGCCATGTTATATCTGGAAAGTACGGTGGATGTGGACAGACAGGAATATATTTTCGGCCAAAAACTCGCGGATCAAAAGCAAAGTGCGGCTCGACGCGTTTTTTGGTGAAGAAGGAAGCCACTTCCCTATTTAATTGGCAGTTAAAATGCTTTTTCACGGACCCAACGAGATGTTTATTTCTTTGGAAACCTCTCGAATGGTTATTCGCCTATTTGAACAAATCGTTTGTGCCACTTTTTGCACGTTTTCATCTGTTTTTGATGTTGAAGGACGTCTCGATTCGTTGTCCGTTTTCAACTGACTACTTGCTGCTTTCGAATCGCTCATACCACTTGTAAAAAGTTTTCAATGCTACCGCTTCATCACCATACACTGATTTTGACATTTCGTGAACTTCTTGTAAAAAGTTTTCAATGCTACCGCTTCATCGCCATACACTGATTTTGACATTTCGTGAGCTTCTTGTAAAAAGTTTTCAATGCTACCGCTTCATCACCATACACTGATTTTGACATTTCGTGAGCTTCTTGTAAAAAGTTTTCAATGCTACCGCTTCATCACCATACACTGATTTTGACATTTCGTGAGCTTCTTGTAAAAAGTTTTCAATGCTACCGCTTCATCGCCATACACTGATTTTGACATTTCGTGAGCTTCTTGTAAAAAGTTTTCAATGCTACCGCTTCATCGCCATACACTGATTTTGACATTTCGTGAGCTTCTTGTAAAAAGTTTTCAATGCTACCGCTTCATCGCCATACACTGATTTTGACATTTCGTGAGCTTCTTTCACATATTTTTAGCGCCTTAGAACAAAACATGATATTGGCGCGCGACAAACACTCTTACACGTAACACGTCCTCACTCTTCTGCCTCTGAAAGCCAACTAACATGCAGTGTTGCCACAGTCCTAGCTCTGGAGTGGGCTGAAAAATAGTACCAAATTGAAACAAAAAGGGCTTAATTCATTATTTTATACCATCAGAGGTTAGTGTTGGGGAACGCGGGGGACGCCGTCTCCCCACTTTCAGAAAATATATGTGGCGTCCCCACTTCTAAAAAATTACTATGTACAAAGATAGGCACGGGGGACGGCGTGATGTCATGCATCCCCCTACTTTTTCAGATCTACTTTTACCCCTGAGTGTAATACATGGCTTTATAACATGGAAGTAACAGAGGTAAAGTTCTATAACACTTCCCCCACTTTTCCAAGAGTTTAAATCAAGAAAGTGTTTTTTTTTTAAATAATTTTTAAAAACATCCAAATAGGACGACTAAAATTTCTACCACACTGCTTCTTTCTCGTCTCCTTCATGCGCGGCGCGGATGCGCTCATCTAGCGTCATTTGTTTTCCAGTATAGTTCGAATTACGAATTTTCTACACAAAGTTCGTAGCGTTATGCGGTGCAACGTCACAGAAATGAATGCTCAACAGCATTATTTAAGTCCAACACACAGTATGAGTAACATGAGATGTAGGAAAGTCTTACTGATACTTTTGAAAATGTGACAAGTATTTGTTAAATGGTGCTGAATTAGGTAGAATTGTACCAACTTTTTCACGAAAGGGGCTGTAAATGTCTGCGTGGTACCAACGGGCCGATAAATGACAAAAAGGGCTGAATTTGGTACAATTGTACCAAGTGTGGCAACACTGTTAACATGTCACAACTCATTCAAACTCGACATTGAATGTATCAAAGGTTTAGGCTACCAGGATTACTAGTTGAAATGGATCATACAGCATTGATATATAGCACTGTGCAACTGCATTCATTATACTTTTTGATCAAACCTTGTATTGTAGAATTTATTTCCCACAGAGACAAACGGAAGAGACAAATAAAAAAAAAATCATTAAATAAACAAATACGGTACACCTACAGTCTACGAGTAGCGTGTTGAGTTGATATAGAAAATAACCAACACAATAAATGAACTGTCAATAAACTGTGAGTGTTATTGTTTCTAATTGAAAACCATTTGCCTACAGTAATATTTATACATTGCGCAATTCTTTGAATATTCAGTACTTTGTCATTTATCTTTCAGCAGGGAATTAACCACAGGCGATGGACCATCAAGGACACAATATTGAATAACACATGACTTCTGGTTAAACGATTATTTTCTCAACAATAAAGGTTTATGATCGTGAGCAATTAACAGAAACAATTCCACGCTATATATAATAGTTTTTACAGTTTAATTCGAATTGCGCAATGCATAAATATTGGAAAATTTTCTGTCCATTGTTCGTCTCTTAATATGTATCGAAACAAACATGATAAGCATTTTTTTAAAATTATGGATGTACAATAGAACCAGTGCCGTGCCGTGGGGGGTGCGAGCGGGGCGACGGCCCCGGGCGCCGAAGTAAGGATGGCACAAAATTCAGGAGGGAAAAAGAAAAGAAGTAGAGGAAAGAGAGAGGGGGGAAAATTACCTCACTCATATTTAATGGGGCGCCGTCGTATACTGTCGTTCCGGGCGCTAATTTTCCACGGCACGGCACTGAATAGAACCATTTCGCCTTATTCCTATATTGAAATCTGAAATGGCAAATTCAACCACTTCCGGTTTCGATGTTCGATCATCATAGAGCGTAACTAGTAAAAGATAGCGGGAAATGCTAATATATACCGCGGACTTTTTCTCTTAATTCGAAATTCAAGAGGGGACACGAAGAATATTCGAATTATCTAAAATATATAGTTTTAAAATACCGAAGAGGGAGTCGCGGTGGCTCAGTGGTAGTGCTTACCTCTGGTGCGTGAGATCGGTTCGATCCCGGGTCAAGTAAGTTTCGTGGTGAACAAATTGTACCTCTGGGTTTTCTCGAGGTACTACCGTGTCCTCCCTCATTCTTATTCTACCAATTCCCCCACCATCATTCACTTGCCTTAATCATCGTCTCCCTTAGCTTAAAGGACATAATCATGAGATGTTAAACTAAAAAAAAATTAAGTATCTAAAATCAAGTGAACTAAACTGTTGTATATAAAAATAATGATTAAAGTGCATTTTCTGATTAATGTCCCACGATTATGCACCCAGACTATAAGTAAAACGGTTATGATGGTCATGGGCGCCCGAAGAAAATTTTCTGAGGGGGGTTCAAATCCCTGGTTGCTATATTACGGTTGGTATATTTTTTTATTTGTATTAAGAAAATCTTACAAAATTTAATACATCTTCGTGAGTCGGGGGGGGGGGGGGCTCGGACCCCACCCTGCCCCCATCGGGCGCCCATGATGATGGTGGCTATGAAAAATATGATAATAGTGGAATGATGAAAATGGGAGAAAACGGTAGAACGTGTCAGTTGTTTAATTTAACTACTATTTTAACACTTTATTCCAAAGTTTGATGGGCTTCAAGTAACACAAGGCAAAAGTCACATTTTAACACAATTCGGGTGTCACAGAGAGCCATTGTGTTGAATTAATACAGACATTTTTACTCTATAGTATTTGAAAGTATTATCTCTGGTATTTTTTGTTCAAGTAACAGGAGATTTTGATTTATGTATTTCAGGTTTATCTTTTTTACATTTACCTGATTGTATTGATGCTGTTTTGTTCTCACAATAATACCATTTAACACTTATGGATAAATGGTCAGATACAGATACGTAGCCAGGATTTCGTAAAGTGGGGTGTGTGTGTGTGAAATGCATCACATGAAATACTGTGGTCGTCACACCAGGAGGAGCTCGATCAATCTAAATTATTTTACTGGCAACATATATTAATTTGTTAGGCCCAGGCACGTAGCCAGGATTTCGTGAAGGGGGGGGGGGGGTCCGTGACATGAAATACTGTGGTCATCACATCAGGGGCTCGATCATTCTAAACTATTTTACTGGAACATGTGTTTGTTCGTTTAGCCACGATTTCGTAAACGAGGGGCGGGAGGGGCGGGGCGTGACATGAAATTCTGAAGGCCCAGGAGCTCGATCAATCTAAACTACTTTACTATCAACATTTTTTGGTTTGTGAGGATATGTTAGTAACTATTTTAATAAACTACGAAGAAGTCTCGAGTAAAATTTAAAAAAAAAACTTATTAAAAAAGATTTTATAATATTTACATCCTTCCTCTGTTTATTCAAATATAACAATTTTCCTTTCATTATGACCTCAACTATTATAAAAAGTACATATTCACTATTATAAAAAGTACAAACTCAATAATGTCTTGTAAAGTATTTTTACAATATCTTTATAAAAAGGCCTTGTGTCCATCTTAAATTTTAATGAAAAATTGAAAAAAGAAATGATTCTTGATTGGTAGAGATAACAAATTATGTTATGTTATCTATGATTTCAGTTGGAATAGTAGTCTGAAGAAGGAAGTGATATACTTCCGAAACTGTAACATTTCTCGTTAATCTATATATATAAAAGAGAACGCACAAATCCTTTGTGAACTCATCACGCTAATACGGCTGAACCAATTTCTTTCATTTTTGGGGGGTTATTATGATTTGGACCCTAGATGGTTTTTATCATATCACTTTAATTTTTAATTACCAGTGTCTTGAGATAATTGACCATTCAAGTGTCCATACGTACAAATCCTTTGTTATTAGTTCATCATAGGTAAAAATAAACGTATTTATATGCAACCCGCATGACCGTGTCACTCGGCGGGTTAACATAAATGACAGGCGCTATAATGTTAACATTTACTGCAATTTGAAAGCGAAAAAGTAAAAATTATCTAAGTAACAAAGTTTATTGCGTTCCGGGGTGACCGCAGCGAAGCGGGGTGAACGCTGCTAGTTTATAATAAAGAATTAGACAGCCTTGTAAGAAAGTTATGTTTAATTTGTGTTACAATATCTGTGTTCCTTTTTCTGTTGAATCAAATGTTAACAGAATTTTCTTTCCACATATATTTTTGTTTTTATTATTCCGTCGACTACTGTCTGTTTCAAATGACAGGTTAAAGGAGCAGTTGAAAATTGTTTTTGAAATATGTTTCATATTGCAAGGATGTGATGACGAAAAATTATGATAAAAAATGTCCACGATGTTACACAACGGCACTACGGTTTCGGAAGCTTGAAATCTCCCTGACTAGTAGCAGAAATTCTGAGAATTCCGCAACTTTTCTAGAAATTCAAATTCCGTGACTTTTCCAGGATATATCGCTCACCTCGCAACCATGTATTGCAAGTAATACAAATTTCCTCATAAGAAAGAGTAACCAAAAGCTTGATGTAACTTTTTATTTTTAACGCTGATCCTTCTTTTCCTCATTTCATTTTGTTTCATCCTTCCTTAATTTTTTCATTTCTGGTCTCGAAGGGGAGTCCGGACCCCCCGGACCCCCCCTTGGCTACGTGCCTGGTTAGGACCATAAAATTAGGATACGTTAGTAGGTATTTTAATAACAAACTATGAAAAAATCTCGAGTAAAACAATACTAGATATAAAAAAGTATTGAAAAGATTTTACAATATCTACATTCCTTCCTCTATTCATTTAAATATAACAATTTCCCTTTCATTATGACCTCAAAAGTACATATCCATCATTATAAAAAGTACATATCCAATATTGTCTTGTAAAATATTTTATAATATCTGTGTTCCTTTCTCAATTGAATTAAATGTTAATAGAATTTTCTTTCCACACTACCTTTTTTTGTTATCATTATTCCGTCAACTACTGTCTGTTCCAAATGAGAGGTTAAAGAAGCAGTAGAAAACTGTTTCTGAAATAACATGTTTGATACTGCAGAGAAGCGATTACCAATTAAAAAAATATTAAATATGTCAATACTATTACAGAACATTACTATGTTTTCGAAACCTTGAAATTTCCCTGGCTAGTAGCAGAAATTGTGAGAATTCCGTAACTTTTCTAGAAATTTGAAATTCTCTGACTTTTCCAAGATATCCTGCTCGTTCACCACCATGTATTGCAAATAATACAAATCTCCTCATAAGAAAGAGTAACCAAAAGCTTGATGTAACTTTTTATTTTTAACGCTGATTCTTCTTTTTCTCGTTTCTTTTTGTTTCATCCTTCCTTATTTTTTTTTCATTTCTGGTCTCGAAGGGGAGGGGGGTCCCAACTCCCTGGACCCCTACCTTGGCTATTTGCCAGTCAGATAAACAACGTTAATTCGTAGTACATTAATTTTATAAACACAGTGACTACTTAGAAACTACAAGACGAAAGTTCCGACGTCATTTTTCCATTTCGAATTGACATTTCAAGGAATAAAGTCAAACGTAAAAGATTCAGCACTAAGGAAGAAAGATCCAGGACGAAGGAAGACTATCCGAAGAGCAGGGAGTGTCAACGTTCTCACACTTGTTTCTTACTTGGTCCACAGAATTCTGCACGGCAACATTGGTTTGTCACTGTGCACTATCACCGACCCCAAGCCCATTTATCGCATTTAAATCAAAATGGGAAAGACAATGTTAATTTTGAACTTAATTGAGCAAGCCTCGTACATGAGAGAAACATCTGGAAGTCTTCTCTCATCAGTTTCGTATGTTTATGTGTCTGTGTTAGTGCGTCTAGCTCCAATCTTACGACCATATATGGTAATAAAAAATAGGAATCCTGATCACGTGATAGCTGCATGCTTGGTGACTGTCTCTTTGTGTCTGGATTTCGGGAACGTTACCCTTCGCCCCACACATTGCTATAGGTAGAAGTTAATTGGACAAGCAAATTCTTTCGCGCCTCTCCAGCCGAAGGCGCCGGGCCCGTCGCGCCCAGCGTGCTGTTTCAAGCTTTATATGTTTGTGTTAACAGCACAGACAAGACATCAATTTGAGAATTAAAAGTGCGGATTTGAATCCCGCAGCAAGGGCGCCGATCCTGGGGGGCCGGGGACCCGCTTCCCCAAAGCTCATATGGTCCTCCCTATTGTATTTATGAATATACAATATTTGGCATAATTTGAATGAAATTTGTCTTAAAATTCTCATATACATATACCTTCTGCATCTGAATGCCCCCTCCCCCAAATATACAAAGAAATCGGCTCCCTTGTCCCGCAGTGAATTTTATAACTATCAGTACTGTTTTAATCAGTGAAGTTTTATATATTGTGCGTTGCACATTGTTTTGTCATATTCTGATACTTTCCTACGTCTACGCGCATTCAGCAGCGGTACATCGTTTGCGATTTTATAAGCAAGAAGTCGGAGTGGAAATCGTGCACCCATGAATATGTTGGAACGAACGAACGTAACTTGATTATCATCTGTGAAGCTCATTGTTGAAATCCTGTGATTAGTCTAGAATCGACGTCTGGATCACGACAATCCCGAAGGAGTTGACCGGTCGAAGATTATAGTGAGTATAACGCAGTTTAAACCATTAGTCACGCCACCTACCCACCTCAAAATATAATTCGAGAAATTATATATTCAATATAATATATTTCATGAAATTATATAAATTTCATGAAATAGAAAGTTGTTTGTTTGTAATCTTGATGTATTTTAAATGTAGTATAATTCATGCTGAGGGCCATTATATATGTTATACATTTTAAATCAGGTTTTGTTATTTATGCACATAATTGATTTCTAACTTGTTGTTTATGCTAGCTTAGTTACATTTTACTTTTCAGTGCTTATATTCTCGTCTACCGCTTCCCAGCTCCGGATCTGACGAGGATGTAATATTGGTGATTCGTCGTGACGTAGCTGGGCAAAACAAAAGAAAGAGAGATAAAAGTAAACTATGTAGAGGAGAGAGAGAAAGATAAAAGTGAATGTCGTATACATGTCTCAGAGAATCCTAACCACGACGAATACCCACGGTTTTAGCACTTCGGAAAGAGTCTATTATTTTAAGCAGAGACGCCTAATTTTTGTATAACTTCGGAGAGGGGGTGGGTTTTTCAAGTATGTTTCGTTGTCAGATATCAAAATCCTGGGAGATGAAGGCAAATTTTATGAGGTAAATTGCCCCCCTCTTCCTAGGATTGGCGCTGGTAGTTGTAAAATGTGACTTATAAAATTCAGGTGGCTCCAGAACTCAAAGCCTGTGCTTTGAATAACAGACCAATTTTGTTCATATTTCATACATAAATGTTTCATTAATAACGCTACAATACGGGTTGTCATTTCTCATGAATAAATCCGTAAAAGGCAGTTTATAGTTGTAGGTGAGTTTACTTTTGGATGATTTTCTTCAAAATGACTCAGGTGATTTTGTTCACAACCCTATAATGTTAAACAAATCACTTCTCGCGAAAACATCCAAAAGACTAGTTTACTTCTTTCCCCTTTTAAACACTTTCCTCAAGTACAATTCATGTGATTTTGTTATCTCTAAACCAGGATTTCTCAACCTGGCGGTAGCGATCCCTAACGGGCTCGCGAGAGGGTTTCATAGAGGTCGTGAAGATAAGCGGAGAAGGTAAATATAATTAAAATGTAATACAGGAAAATATTATTTTGAATTTTGTTCTGATAGGCATATTTTTATTTTTATTCATACTGTTAAGAACAACAAAAATTAGATCTACTAAACATTTTCAAAAGGTACAGAGTTGTTTAAAAATCAATTTAAATGAAAGGGGTACGATATAAAACTAATGATTACTGCATGCTGAAATACCAGAAAAATACAAATGCAACAAACCTGCATATTGAAATACAATTAAAATTGAAAACACTAATCCGCAATAGTGTGATAAATCCACGTTGCATTTTTGATAAATCAACAATGGACAAATTGTTCTGTCGGCAATAAAAGGATTGCTTTTGTGTAGGATCCTTTGTTGTACTTTACAGAATTGTACACGTATGTGTGTGTGTGTGAGCGAATATCTTTTTTCCAGCAAGCTGACCACAATGAATTTATATTTTTGGTGTGAGGTTTCATTTCTTTCCTAAATTTTAAGTGTAAACAAGTCGCTTCTAACATTTTTTGGCGTTACTGAACACGCACACAACAATGTACCAAGTTCCGAACAATATGAGTTCTAAGTGACGGCCTCTCGAAAATTAAAATAATAACTTTTTTAACAACTGTCCAAATTTCTTTAACAAAAATTAGAAATCACTTTATTTTTTTATCATATGACCCAAAATTAAGGGAGTTGAGAAATTTTAAAATTTTCAAACGTCTCCATTTTGAAACAGTATGACGGATCGAATTCGATATTTGTAACACGAATGAGCAGACCAAATTTGCTTTCAATCCATTCGCTTTTAGGGAAGTTATTGTATCCACTATTTTCAAGAAATGGCTTCTACTATTATAGAAATAGATGGATATCGTGAGATCTTCGCAATAGATATATTAAAAACCGCACACAAGCTGGTTACAAACGAGAAATTATAAGGGGGTCGCTGGCCAGAGGATGTGATAAAATGGGGATCGTGGTTAGGAATTGAGTTGAGAACCACTGCTCTAAACAAACATTTGCTTAATAACCCTAATATATGGCATAAGTCATGAAAAAGTCAACGAAGGGTAATTCAATTTTCGAGCTAAGTTTTCTTCGAACGAAGTTTTTGCAGAACAATTTTGTTCGTATTTCATGCATGATTTAATTTTAAAAATTGTCTAATGTGGTGGCTCGTATCTTTTATTCTATTTGTATTTGTATTTTCTTAAATATATTATTTATATTTAATATATTGTAGTATACCTAATTTTAAAACCCTGAAATTATTGTAAATATTTAAACTTTTGTAAAAAAAAAATCTATGTAAACAATTCGAGGTTGGCTTGAATACAAAATATTAACTGTCTGAATTGAATGAATTAAGTCAGGGTTTCCAGGATCTAGTTCGCGTAATTGAAGTAAGTCTCCTTCAATTACCAGCAGGGGCGGATCGAGGGAGGGGGGCGATCGGACCGATCGCCTCCCAGAAGAGGAAACTTTCTTATTATATATATATATAAATAAAACCCATCCTAGAGTTTGGAGCTCTTAAAAGTAGTTCTAAGTAGCAGTATTACAACCCACCGCTCCCCCAGAAGTCCGTCCTGGATCCGCCCCTGACTACCACAATGAACACGCTGTAAGTTCCTTTTTCATATTAACCTTTTCTGATAGTTTCAAGATTCCTTGCTTCGTATCTCAGGCACAGCCTTTATACACGTTACGAGAACGAGAAATGAAATGAAAACCTCTTTATCATTCAATTATCGATTTCCTATTCTCTTCAATTCACGTTCATCTCTAATCTCTCTCAACATTCTGCGAGAAATCAACTTAAGATTTAGATAGACTGAGAACCTACAATCAAGGGTTCTATTTTCAGTTTACGCCCCAGTATTAAGTGCTCCTCACAGAATGACAATATACGGTGTATTATGCACTTTTACCGCATTAAAAAGTATGTGATATTAACAAGTGTTGTAAGAAAAATATTGTTTATATTACGGATGTGTTTGTCTATTGACGGCCATCAGTGAAAGAAGTGTTTTACAAACAACATTGCAGAACCTCTCGAAATGTATACTTGATGTGTATTTTAAAGCACGCTTCGCCACTGATGCTTCCAGGTGAAGAATATTTAAAATAATGAAATATAATAGAGTAACTACATGTAAATCGTGAATTATATACACTATTCAATGAATTCAAAACGTTCTTAAAAGGATTCAATTAAGATTCATTAACTTTGATACATACAAGCATTGAAATTTATCACGTGTTGTTCACTTGTCTAATTTGTTAAAGGTGAAAAGGCAAAACTGCCTTAAAGCGAAAGAAAATGCATTTAGTGGTTTCGCGTGTCTGGACTTGCAACCACTGGTTTTACCCAACCTTTCTTCAACTTTCAACTAAGGTGAAAGACTATTCAGCTTACATAACAAATGAAAATGTCTCTTTTCTAGGCAGAAAGAAAAGGTCAAAGTGTTCAATAAAGATGTTGGAAGGATTTTTCTTTTGTTCAACCAGACATTGTCACTTAACAAGCGACAGATTTTAGATACAATATCAAAGAAACCAATTGTAAAGATGTATTGTAAACGATTAATACTATTTTATCCAGGAGTGTCACTTGAGACTTCGCTTGAAAGGAGGCAAGAGCACCACCGATATAAGACTTTCATGTTTTGTACTAGTATATTAGTAGACAACCAATTAAAGTATATGTATTCCTCAAACTCTTGGGGGCGGGGGCAATTGCCCCCTCCTGCCCCCCTAAATGATGCCCCTGATTCTATCCTGTAAATAATACACTTTACTAGTAGACATTGCATTGCAGAAATACTCAAATACAACATTAATCGATATACATTATAAAAATGTAGGGTTGCCATATGTCCGTAGTTTGTACGGACTATTTGTATTTTGGGGTCCGTGTCCGTGTCCGTATCGTGCAAAGCTGAAATAGGAAAATGTCCGTATTTGACAGTTTTGGAGCTGGCCGAAAATTTCTGAGTAGGGAATCGCTAAAATCTCTGGCGAAGAGAATTGTGTTTTCATCATGTAACTTATTATGTCTTTAAAAAATGTCTCATTTTTCTATTCCAGGGTTCTTTTGGTTAGATTGAATATACGTAATTTAATTGCACGATTTATTATATTTGAGTTAATGAAAAAATTATAAAACATGTTAGTTTCCAATAGTGTTTTAAGTATTTCAGTAAAATATTGTCTGATAGCCTGAAAAGGTGATTTTTAGATAAGGAATTTCAAAATATTTATTCTGTGTTTGGGCACCATATCTTTGATGGGTCGTCATTTTAAGGCTTGTCCGTATTTTGGATCAAAAAATTATGGCAATCCTATAAAAATGAAATCGTTGTCTGGTACACAACGGAAAAGCACTGAACCGTTTGATACGATTTTTTTTTAAACATAGACATTGTGCTCCTATACCTCTAACTGTTTTTATTTTTTATAATGTCACTTTAAAATGCGTCTTCGAAGAAAGAGAAGGGAGTAAGAGGGTGTTCAAACTGTATCCCAAAAATTGAATATCTCTCGAGTCTCTCAGGTTAGAAGTTGAAACTTGGTATTATATACTCTTCAATAAAGATAAACAGACACATATCATAATGTTTTCAAAAAATTCCACTTTTAAGGGCAGTAGGGGCAATAACGTAGCTTGAAGTTTTGAAGTGGATAGGTTGAAATATTTGTTGGAAAGTGATTGTTTATGCAATATATTATTTTACATTTGACTGTTGAAAGCAAGAAAAAAAATAATTTTTCTTTCCCATATGGAGTATTACCACTTCGAATAAACAAGTAAAAACTAGCTTGTATTAACTGTTTACCAATTAGACACAAAATCAAATTTTCCACTTCAGTTATAACAAATGTCAACGTCCTAATACTACTACTACTACTACTACTACTACTACTACTACTACTACTACTACTACTACTACTACTACTACTACTACTAATAATAATAATAATAATAATAATAATAATAATAATAATAATAATAATAATAATAATAATAATAATAATAATAATAATGCAGAATAGCTCACATAAATTGAATCACTGATTGGAAAAAGGGAATAAGTGCATCAGACCTAAGTTTTCAAAAACGCTAAAAAAACCTTCCCGAAGCGTTGTTTCTATTTCTTGCAAAAAGTGTATAATTGATTACTTGTAGCAAAAGAACTAACAAACACTAAGACAATAAGAATAATCTTGTATTGCACCACTACAATTGGTTAGATAAGCTTAAAAACGGAAAAAATATTCCCTTTTTCCAATCAATTGGAGTTGGACGCAATTGTAATTGCACTGAGAAAAAAAAATGTAGGTGGCATACTTAAAAACGTAGGTTACATTCGTAATTCCTGTAGTTTCTGGACTTAACGTACAACCGTATATAGCATCCTGCAGCAAACGTATAGCTGAAAAAGTATGTATTATACGTACTGTCTACATAAGTGCAATGACGTCATTCGTGTGACGTCATCTACAGTAACAAGTATATACGGAGGTAATATCTAGCTTTGTGACGTCAGGATCGTATGTAGCATGTGGGTTAATAATGACGACACTCACTGACTATCAGGACGGATCGTAATTTCAAGAAGTATGCAATATACGTTCTGTACGTGTGTTTCTTGCGTTCAACCCCGAGACAGCATCTATATTGTACTTGTGCCCCGTACGTACGACTAGATACAGTGTACGTATTGTACCTATGTATTATACAGATTTTCCTTATGTCGCACACAGCTTGTCCCGATACAGCATACAGAATATCCGTATGCACCATACAGAGTGCACATATGCAGCTTACAGACTGTCTGCATGCGGCATATAGATTACACGTATGTCGCGTACAGGCTGGCCATATGTAATGTATGGATTGGATGTATGTAGCTTATAGATTGTCCATATGAAATATACGGATTTTACCTGTATCGCATACGTATTGCCTTGTTGTAATATATGAATTGGACATATTCAGGATCTAGATTGTACGTATAGTGCACCATTATTGAAGTGCTGCAACATACTGAGAAATGCATGATACATTCTTACTGTAATGTTGCCACATATTGTTTTTCTCTGTATGGAAACAAAAATAGCTTAAAATATGGTTGATCTCCTTTGTGCCAATAATAATAAAATTAAAAATACTACATTTTTCAATCTTAGTTTGGAGCAGTGAAACTGTCCAGAGAAATGTATTTATCTGCAGGGTGTAAGTTTGGACTTCCTGCTAATTCTTTGGAAAGCTACTGCAAAGCCAAGTGTTGAAAAGTGGCACAAGAGTTAATTTTAAAATTATTGGCACAAAGGAGGGTAACCATATGTTAAACTATTTTAGTTTTCATACAGAGTAAATCAATATGTAACAACATTACTGTAAGAATTTATCATACCTTTTGCAATAACTTAGTTGCAGCACTTCAATAATAATGCAAAATGCACAGCCATGTACAATCCTATGTTCAAACTCAAAAGAGACTTACGTACAGTCATTTATTAAGCCGTTATCATCCATTGCTTGTACAGTCACGAAAGAAAATATTCTTCAGTTGACAAAATTTGTTTTCCTAAAAACTCAACAATAAATTCACCTATCAGAGTACCGACTTTGGCAGGTTGTCAAGTTATAACTATTCAAAGAATAACAACAAAAAGATCCAAATTAATTAATTTGTTGCCGAGCTATTGGCAAAAGAAAATTTGTCAACTGTCAAATACTTTCTTTTCCGTGTGTACTATATAAAGACGACTTTACCTCATTCTTTTCCTTAATAATATCCTCTTCCAAAATGCAGAAGTTGTTACCACAAGAGGCGTGAATAGGATTTTCCAGAAATAACTTCTCTGCACATTTTAATTAACAGATAAGTTATTTTTTAAATGACGCTATAATTAAAAACATGGTGTCAGCTGAAAACGTTTTCCCTCACAAGATGATTCCTAAACAGTACTCGCCATTAAAAATGAAACTTCAAGGAGACAGGGTAGCTACGCCAAAGTTCCCAAGCCGATATCTAATAGTAAGTGTCGAATATGCTTAGCCCTTAACATACCAAGCGGGGTACTGTAGGGACCCCAGAGAGTGATATTTGGTGATACTGCCGCAATTATAAGAATCAATTTATTCTCGATTTTTATATGTATCCTGCAACCCTTTGAGATATCAATTACATGATTAGATCAACGATGCGTTTCTTTAAAAAATAAAAAAAAAACACTTCAAAATGTAAAAACTCCATTGTTAAACCTGTGTTTCAGATTTACGAACACAAAAGTATGAAATTGTATGAAGAACTGAATAGTGTTCAAATATACATAATATTTGACGTCAACAATGTTCATTTAACTTAAGTATGCTTCTAGACATCCAAAAAATAATAGTTGGAGTAACCCTCTGCAATACTATGTTGAGAAATTAAAATAATACTTGGGGTCCCCAGAAGACTCCAGCTTGGTAAACAACTTTGACGACTTAGGCTTGGTACGTTAAGGGTTAAACTTACCGCTGTATTCGCTGTGTGACAACGTGGTGATAGCAGAGCAGAACTGACCCAACATTGACAACCAGAACGACTGTAACACAGCGAGACATCGAGAGGATATTCTCTTCTGGTATGGTAAGCCATGCGTCTTACGATCCAATGCCACAGCTCATCAACTGTAGCTGGCGGAGTTCACAGGTATGAGAAGCTGTGCAGCCATCGACCAAACATATTTATCCTTCCCTGCTCTATACATTCTGCAAATTTGGACTTTCCTGGATGTATCCTTCTTAGTTCAACATTTTAAGTAACGAGCAGTGTAATAGTCTCATACATTATTTAAAGAAAGAGCGATGATTCTCAGAATTACTCGGAAGTTTCTAGTTTACAATTATATACATATATAGATAGATAGATAGATATAGATATAGCTATATAGATAGATAGATGTACAATAATTTAAAACGGTTATATCAAAGTTTGCATTCAGAGCACAAAAAGAAGTATATCTCTCGGAACATTGATTTTAGCCAGATAATACCACTAGTAAACTCAACCACACTCAGTACCGTTAGTTGCTTGGTATTGTCTATGAGGCAAAGATCATCGTATCTCATTGCGTGTAGATTTTGGTATTTGTTTAACACTAAAAATTGTTTGTCGCTAATCGAACCCAGTAACATATATATACCGACAGGACGTACGTTAGTCACAAGGTTACATGAGTGAAACACTAAATTATTCGATTGACACTTGTGGCCTTGTCAACACTAGAGAAAGGTACAAAGTGATTAAATAAATACGAAACATAGTACATACAAAATATAGCGATGTATGAAGTCTCCTTTTCATACGATTTGGAGAAAGGATACATCTGTAGAGAGCAACATAAATGATATCTCTGGATAATTTGGATTAGTCCAGAATTCGAACAAAAATAATTTTGAAATTCGCTAAGTCCAACATTTTTTCTTTCTTTCTTCGGATTCTCAATAAAGTTGACTACTGAAAAGCTGAGTTACAGATTTTATGTTAAAACATATTCACTATACCATTGCCTTATTCACAGAACAATACATTAGTTATTAATGTATGACTGAAATAATAGTGCTTCGTGCAGATTTACTTTATCCAATCGGAATTGCACAATGATAAAAAAAAGTTGCAAGGTATAATGTTCTTATTTACAGAGAAAAAGAGTTGAAAGGACTTAACGCTAACAAACATTTTCTTTAAACAGACATACATTTATTCTAATTTATGGAAGAAAGAAATAATTTGCGGAGCAGTATTTATTAAGGTTACATATTTGTACAAAAGAATGTAAATACAATCGGGTCTGTCTTCAGAAAGGACGTGCTTTTAGCCACAAATTACACTGCTTCTTTTCGCTGTCTTTCATGCAGAATCCTGGTTTTGTTTTGATGCATGAAATACCTGAAACAAAACTCCAAAAATATTTAAAATGTTACATTTTAAAATATTTAACATTTTTTAGATTAAATGGACAAAATCTGTTCGGTCAGGTATGGACTTTTGGGTTTCATGTAGAAAAATGATGAATTAAAAGAAAAAGTGTTTGTTGATGCTGAACAACTCGAAATGTATTACTATGCAAAAGTAAGTGGGTACCCACTGGCGTTCGAGGTACCATGGGGTACCTAATATTTCTGCATTTTTAGATATGTGGAAATATATGTCTCTAAAATGTAAAGAACTGATATCTGTTTAGTACAGAAAACCGCAACTCGGTAAGCCTTATGGATACCGAGGTATGGGAAAATAAAGGACAACACCATAGAAGTGTGAGTTTTGCGTACTAGATTGTGCAGTTTCGAAAACGTAATTACTGAGGGCTAACAACAACCTCAAAAGTAGTTTCAATTCAATACACTACACACACGTCCTTATGGGGGTTTTCGGGTACTATGGCATTCGCAGACCTCCCATTTCTAAACATTCTAAAATATATCTTAATAAACTTATAAAGAACGTTACAGGTGTGTGTTTACCGAAACCGCAAGTCGGTACGTTTAACAGTTACTGAAATATGGTGAAATAAATAGGAACACCATAGGTATGTGGGGCTTCCATACTTGACACTAGTTTAGAAAATTAATGAAAATATGACTAATGGCTATCAAGATATTGTCAAATAAAGGGAGGACCTACACAGTTATGGGGTTTTCGTGTTAGGTGGTAAAATTTCCGAAACCGATCATGAAATCTGAATAAGCACCAGTAGCAATTTCATCCTAAAGTAACTGGGTATTTCCATGGGGTTTTAGAACATCATGGGTCTAAAAAGATTAAGTTTTAAAAGCTTTGGAAAATATAATTTGACATTTGTAAAGAGTATTAGAAAAGAGAATAGAGTTACCCAAAACTTCCAGCCAGTACATCTTACAGCTAGAGAGACACCGTGAAATAAAAGAGTATTAGATCTTGAAATTTCATAAAACAACTTTTGGTCTTAATAAAAGTTAAATAAGATGGTACTTATATGGGTTAAGTGAGTACCTCACACTCGTCAGGGCAATTCCGATCGAAAGATTAATTCAGCTCGAAGTTTTCTTCGGGTAAATCCAAGCGTGATAATTCCTAGCGTACAAAAAGAATGAAAATTCTTTGTCAATATCTAATATAGCAACCGAGATATAAATAATTATGTATTTTACGACGTCGTAAAAATGGAGACCCACATGGATTTGTACTGTTGAGTCTTTGCTGTAAGAAGAAGAAATTTCAGAAAACTACCGTATATACCTTAATAGACAATTAAATGGGTGGAGGCACGGTGGCTTAGTGGTAGAGTGCGTACCTTTGGTGTATTGGGTCCCTGGTTTGATCCGTGTTCAAGTCAGTTTGTAGTCGACATTGTATTCGTGGGTATTCTCGGGGTACTCCCGTTTCCTCCCACCTTTACACTCCATCAATTCTATCATCAACATTCACTTGCCTTAATTTCATTTTAAGATTAAATCGGCAGTTAAGTGTGATCGTATCTCTGTGGATTAAGAGAATACTCCAGTGTAGTTTCTGCAAAACATACTAGGTACACACCCCACCACTAAGTTACTGTGTCCTCACTGATTTAGTTGTATATTAAGGTATATACAGTAGGTTTTTGAATTTCTTTCTTATAGCAAAGACCCAGAAGTACAAATCCTTAAAGATCTCTATTTTTACGTCATAAAATAAATGACTCGTTATATTTTGGTTACTTTATTAGATATTCACAGGGAATTTTCACTCTTTTACACAGCTCGATGAACCTTCGGAACTGCCTGAAGAAAACCTAGAACTAATCTTTCCATCGAAATTGTACTGAGGTACTCACTTAACCCATAGAAATACCATCTTATTTAATTTTGTTGGGACCAATAATTTTTCCGAAGTTTCAACATCTCATACTCTTTTATTTCACGGTGTTTCTCTATATGTTAGATGTACTAGCTGCAAGTTTTAGGTAAATACATATTTCTAATACTCTTTACAAATGTCAAGTTATATTTTCAAAAGCTTTTAAAATTTAATCTTGGTAGACTGTAAGATGTTCTAACACCCCATGGAAATATCTAATTACTTGAAGATGGAATTGCTACTGGTGTTTATTAACTTTCCATGACCGGTGTCGGAAATTTTATCATCTAATACGAAAATCCCATACCTGTATTGGTCCTCTATTTATTTGACAATATCTTGATAGCCGTTAGTCATATTTGAATTCATTTTCCAAATTGTACCTTCAAGTATGCAAGCCCCACATACATATCGTGTCGCTCTTTATTTTCCCATATCTCGGTATCCGTAAGGCTTACCGAGTTGCAGTTTTCGGTAAACAAATATCAGTTCTTTACATTTTAGACACATGTATTTCCATATATCTAAAATGCAGAAATTAGGTACCGCATAGTACCCCTCTACCCCATTAGGGTACCCACTTACTTTTGCATACCAGGGCAAAAACACCAGTGGTCGTTACTTTAAGGTTGAAAACATACTCTTTTGTCTCTTCTCTGAGCACCGTGAATCGGTCGGAGCTGTACCATAGTTGGAA
The DNA here is from genome assembly GCF_964235325.1 of Thermobia domestica. NCBI lineage: Eukaryota > Metazoa > Arthropoda > Insecta > Zygentoma > Lepismatidae > Thermobia > Thermobia domestica. The sequence goes on along the minus strand of NC_137457.1, from coordinate 296,277,015 downwards.
AGAGAAACTGATCCTTCCTATATATGACCATGTAGTCAGAATTCAAAATCGAATAGCCGTTGAAGGAAAAACAATATTTTAAAATCCCTTGTATTGCACCGGTAGTAGTCATCTCAAAATCGAAATGTTCCAGTGGTAGTTAGGGTTTTGTACCAGTGTTCGTCACTCAAATAACTTGACATAATTTATTCAGAAACGCACTGTTTATCAGTTTAAAATTAAGAATAGAGTATAAAGTACTAATCTTAATAACTGTGCATCACTTTTGGCACTTAAGAAAGAAAATAAAAAAGTTTTTACATACTTTTTAAAGCAATTTCAGTAAGAAAAATGTTAACTGAATTCAAAAGTTAACTGTATATTATTTTAACGTTAAGAGTACAATATTAATTACTATGTTTAATAACTATAGTGACTTTAAGCACTCAAGAATGAAAATAAACATGTTTGTACATACATTTTTAATACAATTTGAGAAACAAAATAAGTTAACCGAATTCAAAACTTAATTATATATCACCTTAAGATTAAGAATGGACTATAAAATACTGAGGTTAATAATAATGCATTACTGAAGAATGAAAACAAAAATGTTTTTAACTACCTATATTGTATTTACATGTTGTTATTTCTCATTAACATGCTTTTTGATAACGCACGATATGGGCTAGTGGTACGCACGAGAAATGATTTGAGACTGTCACCTCTCGCAAAGGTGTCGCGAAAGTTGTCTCGTCTCGAAAACTGTATCTGTTTCTATTGGAAGAGCTATGTCTCGTCTCGAATTTCGTAACAAAAATTCGTTACACATGCAGTTTTGTGTAAAAAGTGAAATGTATAAATACAGGAGAGAAAACATTGCAAACAAACATTATGTTAGTATGTTGAACATACTTTTTTGTATGTGGTGCAAAATATCTTCATCTATGGGTTACTTTGCACCAAAGTTTATATGAAATGAAATCTTTGAGTTTTACGTTCCACGATTTTGCCGGGTATGCTAAAGGAGACTATAATCATGAGAATGAATGAAATAGTAGAATGAAAACTGTGAGAGAAAACGGGAAAACCCCGAGAAAACCACACACAGTGTTTGTCCAACACAAAGCCCATTTGGCACGTGCTGGGATCGATCCAGGAACTCCACGCAGGAGAGGTGAACGCTCCATCACTGAGCTACCACGTCCCCAAAAACACAACCTCAGAATATACTTCATATAGAGTAGAAATGAAATGAAATCTTTGAGTTTTACGTCCCACGTTTATGCCGGTTAGGCTAAAGGAGATGGTGATGATGAGTAATGAATGAAATGGTGGAATGAAGAAAGTGGGAGGAAACGGGACAACCCCGAGAAAACCCACGCACACGGTGTTTGTCCACCACAAAGTTCACTTGGCGGGGACTGGGATCGAACCCAGGACCCCAAGCACCAGAGGTGAACGCTCCACCACTGAGCCACCGCGACCCCTCATATAGAGTAGAAGTAACAAGATGTAAAAAAAAAAAAAAAAAAATGGCCCGTCTGGAGGACATGTAAGCTAAACACCAATACAATTGTTACAGATTTATTTACTTGCACTGTTTAGGCTGAACATCGCAACACCAATATCATTATGTCACATCCTTTCAAAAACTATGCTAACTGCAACGTAGACCTGCTTTGCTTCGTAATGTCCAAATAGTTGATTACTGTGCTCGAAAGCAGGCAAGTAGCATACAAATTTATGATGTTGAAGGCGTTATTTTTCACAGCTATGGAGAAAAGACATGAAAACGAAAAATAAACATGAAAAAGAAATCTTTGTTTTACGTCCTACGGTTATGCTATGTATGCTGACAGTCACAAATGAGTATTGAAAATTGATGATCTTGGAATACGATTTGGTGGAATAATGAGGGAGGGGGAATAGACATTGATTAAATATAAAATTGAAAAGAAATAAGGGCCTGACGCTCAAATATTTATCTATCTGGCAGCCATGTTGATCCCTCTAAAATATCATGAAGTACTTGATTGATTCTAAACCCAATAATAGTAATAGTAATTATAACAATAAACACAGAATATACCTAGATATAATTTACGCACCTTGAAGTGTAGAAATTAATGATTGCAATCCTCAGCACTCCAATAGTTCTTTGGTTTCTCCAAATGAAGATTCGGACATCGGTTTTCTTCTCAAGCAATAATGGGGTACAATAATCAGTTGCAGTCCAAAGCAAAGTCACTAAGTTAAGCATGAATATAAAAGATTTTGTGTTAAACATTTCAATGTAAATTTCATGAAATAGAATTCATTAGTTAGTTACATACAAACTCTTACGCATGTAAGTCAGAATCTACTTGTAATAACTTGTAAATTTAAACAAACTAAATTATACTACAGTTATAGGGACATCAAACATATATTCCATAAGATATATAGGGTGTCTCAAAAGTCCCCTGACATAAAGTAACTCGATTATTATCAGAGTTACAACAAAATGTAATTGGGAAACCGTCTCCAAATATGATGTTTCCAATGTAAGTTGAAGGAATTTTCAAAATCGGATGAGCCGTTTGGCTGTACACTCTTTATGCGTCCAATGTTAAATGAAAATGCAACGTTGCCATTTACCTGGACCCACAACATAGGTGAATGAAGTTACTGATTTTTACGCTAACATGTCGATGGCTAGCCCCCATTTCAAACAGTAACTTCATTCACATATGTTGTGGGTCCAGGTAAATGGTAACATTGCATTTTCATTCCACATTGGGCGCATAAAGAGTACAGCCCAAACGGCTCCTCCGATTTAAAAAGTGTTCACTTTAGATTGAAAACAACATATTTAGAAATGGTTTTTCCTCTTACGTTTTGTTGTAACTCTGTCAGAAGACTTTCGAAACACCCTGTATACATCATACGAAGTTCCTTTCTAAATTCTACACGGGTGTAGTTTAATTGAATGAGAGATGGGTGATACACATTAGGCCGTTTGGGAATACTCTCACAGACGGCCGCCATTTTGGATTAAATTTGTTTGTTATAAACTGGTGGGTAATGTGATATATATATGGCCACGGGCTAGAATTTTCTCAGTATGTCAAATATGCAATCAGATTCCATGGAGCTTAATTTGGTGAAAAGTTATTGCCAATTGAACGTTGTATTTACCTCTTTCTTCTAGATGTAGAACCATACCGTTAGCACTCCGCCAAGTGAACTTTGTGGTGGACAAACACCGTGCTCGTGGGTTTTCTCGGGGTTCTCCCGTTTCCTCCCACTTTCTTCATTCCACCATTTCACTCATCTCTCATTATCACCGTCTCCTTTAGCCTAACCGGCATAACCGTGGGACGTAAAACTTAAAGATTTCATTTTCATACCGTTAGCACGTGAGGAATGCATCGAAATATTCAAACTGTGGAGCGGGAGGAGTGCCTGTACAGTGGTTACCGATTGCAAACAGAATCATTCACAATGTGACTGTGTTACATGTTGCACTGTCACAGTAATTAACTAAATTTGAGGAGACGGGCACATTCGTGGACATACGTCGTAGCGGACGATCGTAGACAGCTACAGATGAAGCAACGCCTACGGCAGTGCTGACTTCTTTCTCGATGTGACCCCAGAGGAGCACACGTCATTTATTAATGCAATGTGGGTTGAGTCATAGGGTCTGCGCGTCTATAAGTGCATCCGTACAAGGTGCAAATGAAGCAACATCTCCACGAGAACGATGTTGATCGCCAAGTGCAGTGAGTAATTATGGTTAACATTTTTATGCAAATACTCTTTTCAGATGAAGCTGACCTCTACGTAAATGGGGAGGTTAATAGGCAGAACATGCACAATTGGTCACCTGACAACCCGCGTGCAAGACCCCTCCAACATGACCAGCGCAAAGAAAATTAATTATGGTGTTGGCAGACAAATGAGGAATACGTCTAATCAGTCACTTTTTCATTCCATAAAATTAACTGCGGAATAATACCTCACGCTCGTACAGGGATAGATATTGCGAGCTGCGATGCCCGAGGATGGTACATTCTCGCAGTTTTTTCAACACCATGGCGCTTTCTTCATTATGGATTCGTATTGCGTCACTACTTGAACAATTCTCTAGAACATGGGTTGATCGACGAGAGGCAGTTGAATGGCTGCTCGATCACCGGACCTAACGCTGTTCAATTTCTAGCTAAGTGGAAAAGTTAAGGCTATGGTTTGTGCAGTAAATATTCATAATTTTTATCATCTAGAACAAAGTATCGCCATCGTCTGTGCACAAATTTGACCCTATATCCTACTTTGTGTCCACAGCAATTGGAAGAAGCTTCTGCAAATGTTTATTGCTCAGTAGGAACATGTGGAACATATACTATAACCAGGGGTAAAAGTGGACCTGAAAAGGTGGGGGGACGGTAGGTAGCGGCATCACTCCACGCCGTTCCTCCTGCCTATCTCTGCCCATTGTACCAATTAGGATCTGGGGGACGCCCTACATATTATTCGAGGTGGGGAACTGCGTCCCTCGCGTTCCCCCTCGCTTTTACCCCTGACTATAACAGGGAAATGTGTTCGAAGTGGGAAAAATCAGAGGCGGTGTGTTTTATTACGATTTTGACTCGATATATCGGCTATCTAAATGTTCAAATGCAGTGAGGCGTGAAGCCTACAAGATTGCATTTCTATTTACATAATGTCTGAAAACCACTGGAAAGCTTCTTTTAGTTACGGAGAAAAAACGGAGAGGCTGATCCATCCATCGTGAACTTTCTGGAAAAAAATAAATGAAAATAGCCCTTACCTTGTATCAGAGAATTATACACGAAAGTGCTCAAAAACCGACTTTTAATATTAACAATTTCCAGCGGGAAAACTCCTGGACCACACACTCGAATGAGGGGTATTTCAAACTCCCGTAAGATCTGCCCCCACAGCAATCCCCTAAATCCGCCCATGCTCAAAACACGACGCTTATAAGAATTCAGACAAGACGACACATACATACATACGAAAGAAACAATTCAATACGGCACATCAAAATATAAACTAGATGAACTTCTTTGAAAACACCTCATTTTACAAACAAAAGGTAGAAAAAGGTAAAAATGTCAGTATTGTCAACTTAGAATCTACATAAGAAATAAAATCTTTTTATGTGCAAAGCTATTCGTCAATACGTATAAAAAATGGATTTATTAATGGTATTTAGCATTTATTCTTCCGTGAAGGTATATCTTGATCACTAAAAAACCAGAAACGGTATGTCTCTATCACTGGAAAAAAACAGAAGGGTATGACATACCACTACATATAGTCTCACTTGGTTCACTGCCAATAACATTTCACCAGAATAAGTTACATGATATCTGATTGCATATTTGACATCCTCAGAACATTTTAGTGCATGGCCATGTATCACACTACCCACTTATCGTCCGTATTACAATTTCGAATCTAAGATGGCGACCGTCCGCGTGATGTAATCCGAAAGTATCCCTCTGGGCCTAATGTGTATCTCTTATCTCGCAATCAATGAAACTACATCCCTGTAGTTTTCAGAAAGGATGACAAGGGATTTCTGATGCATCCTGTATATAATAGTTGTATCAATAATGACGGGTATACCGGCTAGGCTAAAGGAGACGCTGATGATATAATGAATGAAATGGTGGAATGAAGAAAGTGGGAGGAAACGGGAGAACCCCGAGAAAACCCACTCACACGGTGTTTGTCCACCACAAAGTTTACTTGGCGCGAGCTGGGATCAAACCAAAGACCCCAAACACCAGAGGTGAACGCTCTACCACTGAGCCATCGAGGCCCGACAGGAATATTTGTTGAAGTCTACTGTCTTCTTCACTACCAAGGTTACACAAAAATGAGCCTATGGTTTTGATGGAATTCGAACCAACATTATATGTATACTCTCTCAGCGAGAATCAAAGCTGGCACCAAGTTTACATATGCGCGCGCATTGTATTTTACTTATATAGCTCACAGAGCTATGGGCGAGCAAGCAAGGCACGTGCCCCGGGCGTGTGGTTGGAGGGGCTACTAAAAGAGAGGTTATATATTAGTACTTTTCCATTTTGGTGTTTAATACTTTTCATCAGAGTGCGAAATCATGAAATCAAAGTGGGGGAGACTGAAGGACTGAAGAGAGCGAGAGAGAGGGGAAAAAAAAGCTGCGCAGTCTTACACTTCAAAGAATTGTAGTGAAATGAGAAGGTCAGAATTCAAGATGACATTCGGATGCTTGGCACAAAGAAAAACATTGCAAGCAATTTTGAAAAAAAAAAGAAAAAGAAAGAAAGAAAAAAACAAATAATGTGATATATTTTGTAGGCTTTGGATATGTATGTTTTAGTTGGCATCAACAATTATTGGTGTGTTTTGTCACAATTGACAGTTTAGCGAGAGACTAGGCTAACTGACAATTTTAACTTTCTGAAAGAAAAGGAAACAAATGAAAACAGCACGTTACAAAGGATACGACTGATATTCATAGTTTGGCTTAGTATACAACAGGGGTGGATCCAGGATGGACTACTGGGGGGCGGTGGGTTGTAATGCCACTACTTACAAGATAGAGCTACTTTTAAGAGATTCAACTCTGGGTGGGTTTTATTTTATATTAAAATACACAAAGTTTCCTCTTCTTGGGGGAGATACACTCTCCCTGGATCCGCCCCTGTCTCAGGACAAGCTACACAGACAAGTGGTTGAGGCAAAGGTCAATTAATGACATTAGTATGCTGTTCCGTCAAAATCTCAATCTTGACCTGGATGTAAGTTAGTCTGGTCTCTCACTGAACCCCTCAATTGAATGTTTAATATGTAAATTAGGCACTTCTACATCACAAACAGTAAATATAACCTACCTTATTCTACGTTTTTAAATGCATTTCTACAACTGATTGTAACTTTAAAGGTTCTCGTGAAGATTAGCTGGCGGAGGTTACCTAACATAGCCATGAGTTATCAAATTAACAGTTGTGCTTCGTGGGTGATGATAATGATCCTGAGGTTAGATGTTAAATTGGACTCGAGAGCGGAACAAGGGCTGATCTTATTCGTGTCTCAGAAGGGGCATGGAATGGAACGAATATGAAAATAAGGTTGCTGTAATAGTTTTTCATAGGGTTTGTAAGATTTTCGAAACACATGGCAATTTTTTTTTATCAAGACTTGACATTTTTTTAAGAAAAAAATCAATACTTGGCAATTTCAAGTTTCATCCCCCTCCCAATCTTGTAATGCTCGCTACGCCGCTGTAAGCAATACATATTTTCGACAATATTCGTTGTTCATCTGTTTCCGCTGGGTTCCAACGTGGTGAGCTGCATATGGGACTTTTAATAGTGTTATTATAATGAGAAAGAATTGCAAATTATGTTCATGTTCCTAAAAGAGGGAAATTGAAAGAGAAATTAAATTAAAAATAAATAAGGGAGAGAAAAGTAATTACTTGAAAATAAAAATAAAGTCTTTGAGTTTAATGTCCCACTATTATGCTGTTAGGCTAAGGGAGTCGGTGATTAAAGCAAGTTAATGATTATGGAATATTTGGTGAAATGAGAAAGTGGGAGAAAACCAAGTCCCCGAGAAAACCTACGAGCACGTATATGAAAATGAAGTAAAACATACACTGGCCTATGCTTTCTTTGTCTAGCAGAGTCATAGTTTGGAATCGAAAATGTGAGTTTCGAATCCTTGTATTTAGATTGAGAGTGTAAGTAACGAAATCACTTAATACATCCATTAAGATTTCGGAAGGCGAAATCTAAATTTAGGTAAGCTAACTCCATGTATTAACTGCTTGCATCCGCTTCGTACATTGTTCGAATGGTCACGAAACAAATCACCTCATTTAGTCTACACATACCTAGTACTAGCGTTAATTACCTGCTTCGTTGGGTGAAAATAAGAAAACCAGTAATATGTTACGTTAGTCAGTCACTTTTTTTGCTATTACGAAACGCTCTCTCATATCGGTTATTTTCGATCATTTGTAAGATCCGTCTCCCCGCTTTCCCTCCCCAAGTTGCTTGGCTGAATTTTGATTTAAATAGTATCGGAAGTGTCACTGTCCATTTCTGCGCCCCCAAAAACAATGGATTTAGATTAGGATTAGTTCACTTAACTTAGTAAGCCTACACAGCTTTGGCGCGGCTCGACTTGTTGGAAAGCAATCCAAAATCTAAACAAATATATCGATGTCATTGGGGTTTAGTAAAGTGTATCGTAAGTCAAGAAGATTGAGAATCACTGCCTCGATTATTCCCTTCAATTAATCATCAAACTCCTTTAACCTGAAGTACATAATCGTGGAATGTTTAATTAAAATTATAATTTTATGGCATCTAGAAAATGCACATAATATCGTACATTACGTTACATTACCATTCAATCGCAATAGGTTATTACAGACGTGTGGTTGGCTTGAAGCTTAGCGTCCTATTCAGCGCCAAGACTGTGTACTACCTACACCTACAGCATAATATGGAATCCTACTCGCATGATCTTCGATCAAGATTTGAATCAACGGGAGGATGAAGATTTTCCCTCTCGTCAAGTAATTTCCCCAACTCGCCAAAGAATTTCTCCCTTGCCGGGAAAATATTTTCCCTCATTTCATATTTTACATATTATATACTATATATTATATCTTGCATCACTGAGAAATAAAATGCTTGGATTGTATATCTGAAAAGTCGCCCCCTCCCCGCAGGCACGTAGCCACGATTTCGCAATACGGGAGGTCCGTGACGAAATACTGTGGTTATCACACCAGGGGTTCGATCAATCTAAACTATTTTACTGACAACATATCCATATTGATTTGTTAGGACAATAAAATGAGGATATGTTAGTAAGTATTTTAATTAAAGAATTATGAAGAAATCTTGCGTAAAAGAATAGAAAAAAGTATTGACAAAGACATAGTCTTCCGAGGTCATTCGAACTCGGTTCTTCTCGTCTTCTTTCTATTTCTCTTATCTTAGTTCAATGCCGTCAAGGATAGCAACGAGATCTCTTTCGGGAGTAAAGACATCCTATAAAATGGATTAGTGTTGCCGCGAAATTCAAAATGGTTCATATTATTGGTAATTCTGGGCATTGCTTAAGTTCTGACAGGCTATCTGAAAGAACCGGTTTATCGATCGTCATTTGTAGTCCATAGGGTTACTAGCGCAAATCCCGGGGGGATGAGGACATGTCCCCTCCACTCTTAGAACTGGGGGGGAATTTCCCCTCAATAATCCGATTTGAAATGCGTTTTTTGGAGAGAAATGTGATGATTTGTGTCCGATTGCCACAAAGGAAAGTAAGATGAAATTGATGTCCCCACCTCAGAATAAGCCTTAAATCTGCCCGCCTCACAATTTTGCAGACAACTCTGCTCCCCCGATCCTCCGCAGCATTGTTTTTCAACTTCATAAATATTTTGAACATCCTTAAAAAAAAATTATGAGAACTGTCTTACCCGTCCCTCCCAATGTTGAAGACAGATTTGCGCCGCTGCATACGGTTAACATGGAGCTAGATGGAATTCGGAATGTTCCGTTACAATAATATCCAATTTCAACTTGATCCGCTCCCCCCTCCCGTTTCCTCCACACAAAGCTCCTCGTAAGAAAGAGTAACCAAAACGCTTATTGTAGCTTTATATTTTTGAGGCTGATTCATCTGTTTCTTTCTGTTTCATCTTTCCTTAATATTTTTCATTTCTGGATCCGAAGGGGGGGGGTCTGGACCCACCCCTTGGCTACGTGCCTGCTTCCCGTAAAAAGCTTCATTCGAACCCTGAATCAAACAACTCCATCTGTAAAGCAGTGCTGAGTTGATTTTAATATCCTTTTCTGCAACGAGGCTGTATGAGACGTGAACTTACTGATTAACATGGACTCCGAACCACTCCCGCCGGGAATCGAACGCGGGTCTCCCACACCAAAGGCGCGTACGCTAACCGCTTAGCCATGAAGGAGCTCATATCTAAAGCAGTGTAAGCAACAACAACAAAAAGAAACACACACACATACTAGAAGTTTGCGCAATTGGGGATCAAAACATTCTCAATGAAGTATGAGAAATAGTAAACGTCAATCAAAGTGGGCTTCTGCTTATTCTTTACTTCGTTTATACTTAATTCCTTCTAGAAATAGTGAAACAATACTATGAAGACACAGTACTTAAACATAATCGAAAGAATAAGACAAGGAAACAGAGTAATTTCCGACTAATTAAACTAGTCATATATACTATACCTAACTGTTACATTGTATTTCTTACCATATTACGAAAGCGATATAACTTTTTTACCAGCCATAGAAGCTGGACGCAATCCAATACTGCAATTTAGACGCTGTAACGAAAGCTGCAAGTCAAACGCCTGACACTCCTAACTCTTCAAACTGTGTAATAGCTGTTTCAAGCGGCCTACAACTTATGACCTTGAAACTATGTGCTAGTAACCAAATTAATGCCAAGGTACGATACAAACACCCAACTTGCCACAATGACGTCAACACAAGGAAAAAAAGAAAAACATCTAATTTTTGGTTCGAAAATTATGAAACAATAATAATAATAATGTAATTCTCAGAACTCAAACATTAGTTAACTAGAGAACATAACAAGCAAAACAAAACAAAACAAAACAAAAAGAACCTTAATCGTGAGCTCTCCCTGACTGCTGTTTTTAAATTTCAGTGAGGCTGTAAAATATGTTTTGTTTTATTGTTAAAAAACAAAAAGAAAAAGAAAAATAAAGAAAGAAAGGAAATAAATTTTGTTGCAAATATCCTAGTAAAAATAGGTTTCCTAGACACAAGTGGCTCCGCGTAGCGTAGTTGCTAACGCTCTCGCCTTCGGTACGAGCGGACCCAGGTTCGATTCCGGTAGGGGCACTCGGTCGAAAAAGTATCAAAAGCTTTTAAGTCCAGACATCCTGAATGAGGCTTTCTTGGGTTTTCCTCATTTCACACCAGGCAAATGCCGGGTGGTACCCAACATATAGGTCCCAGGCCGTTTGCTTCCTTCCTTTTCCCCGGATAGTGTGCTCACCGAGGGACGTCATAACTCACATGTGACGGGCTAACAAGGTCATTGATGCCGAAAGCCCAGAAATCTAAAGCCTAAATCTTCACTACACAAGAAAATGTTCGCGCTGAAAACGGTTTCTTAGCAATTATGTTAAGCAGTCCTGTAGTAAATCTCCATCAAGTAATAAACCGTCACATATAAAAAGGAAAGAATAAACACATAACATTCATTTTGCGTACCTTGAAATGTAAAAAGTTACAAAACATTAATATTCAAAGATTTCTCAAAATTCAGATTAACCCATTTCTTTCTCCTCAACCATTAACGAGTTACAATAGTAAGAATTGTAGTCATAAATAACATTACTTGTTTAGTACTATATTAAAGCAAGTTATACTAAAGGAATATATAATTAATGGAATATTTAACTAAAGTGATAATTTACTATTGCACTTACCCAGGCTTTTGTTTCCTTCCGCTCTTCTTTTCCGTTTGTAAACAACCTCGTTTATAAACCAGCTCGCAAGCATACGACAGTTGTTTCATGACGTCATCTATGGTGCAAGAAAGAGGTGTCTATAGGCGGTCAGGACCTCACACACAGATGGACGTATATAACATATAGCTGAAGTATTTAATATACGTATACGTATATAAAATACGGAAGATTGTTAGATGTCAGACATTCTGCAGCGACATGATATAACATCCAAGCGCGTTAAAGGCAGTAGCTGTGTAGCATATGGATAAAGTACGCTCCGTACAGATTTCCTTAGTAAACATAACGAATCCTTGTATTTGTACAATATACCGCTGTCCGGATAATGGATTTTTCTCAGTGTGTGTGTAGGGTATGTAATGTGCAGTTTATGATAGAAAGCTATGAAAATGTACATGCTGAATACAATGTTGTATGTTAATCTTGGATATATGTATCCGAACTATCACGAATGTTAGGCTTCTGACACTTTTATTGTCACCGTTCGTTTTTTTGTACAACATATGTTATTCGTACAGCAAGAAAAGTAATATAATAGACAGCTGAACAAAATACGTTGTCACAATAGAATGGCTTTACATAGGGTCCTATCCGTGTGCATCTTCGTCTTCTACAATTTGTTGGTCAGTGGTTTTCCATGAACAGATCATCCTATAAAACTGTTTGTATTGGTCAGGTAGGCATTTGATGATTTGTGAAGAATCGTTGATCTTTTTCTGATTGATCGAGACCTGCCAATCGTATGCCTTTGACGTTGGCAGTGGAACGTTTGTGACATTACTTTTGAGTAATCGAAAAATATCAGTTCTTAGTCCATTGATAAACTCATGAGCTTACACATAACCTAGAGATTCTGTTTTATAAACCGTGTCTCTATTTACTTACTTGGAATTTCACTGTTTTATCAACAACGCTATCTGAAGATTTCTTGTAAAACGGTTACCACCAATGTTCAAAATCTAAGATTTCTTCATTGACAACTTAGTAAACCTGAAATGGAGTATCAGTATTTCTTGCATTCGTAATCATGTGGTTATACTGTGCTGGTAAATACATGCGATTGTGTCGTTTGAGTTCTAGTTTGATTATAGCAATATTTCGGCCACATGTTAAAAACTGTGACCACTGACAGGCAAATATTGCTGCATAGTTGTGAACCGTTATGACACGGTCAGGCTGAAAAGCATTCATGTCATTGTATGATTGCAGTTTTGGCATTGTATGATCACCACTTGTATCACTGAAAACACGTAAATCTGTAACTGATTGGGGCAAAAACTTCTCTAAAGATTGTGCAATGCGAAGACAAGGCGAAGTATCGAAACGTCAGCAGAGGGCTCTAGTGGTTGTCTACTTACACACAGTCTCACAGTTGTGGTGGTATCCTATAGTGACTGGAAGAAGGAAATAAGAAACGTAGTTATTCCCTTTTTCTAATCAGCGAGAGATTTTGTCTTCTACATTGGTCATATAGAGTGGCCCAAACATTCCTATTTTCTACTCAACGATGTAACTATCTTAAAGGAACACATCTGCTATCTTAGGTTAAAATCGCAAAAAAATGTACTTATTCCCTTTTTCCAATCAGAGGTTCAATTATGCTATACTTACAGTAGCGCTTGTTCATTACACCAGAAGGAAAGGGTTTTATGAATTCGAAACCGGAATTTTGAGTACAATTTGACCTTTTGTCTCTTTAAAAGTAGAATTTACGAATACGTTTATGCACTTTTTTTTTGACGAAAATTAAAATTTAGTGAACGAAACGAAACTGAAGTTTTAATATTATATAAACTTGCTCCTCTCCTCTTTTAGACGCTGAAACCACGTTATTTCTTTAATTATAATTTCTAATATATACATATTAAATAAATCATTACATTGGGCATTTTCTGAATAAAGATACAAATTTTAATATTATAGAAATTGCTCCATTTTCTCCCTTACGAAACACGTGTTCTCCTATTTTGAATTAAGAGTTTATATACAGAATTTCACGCCTCAAGTGAAGCCTTACGTTGGTCATTTTTTGAACAAAGAGTCAGAAATTTAAATATAGAAATTGCCCATCATTGTATGGTTTTCGAAAACGCTGAAATACGTATTAAGCTCTTTTCCACTTAGAAGTTTATGTACCAAGTTTTTTTTGCTACCAAGTTATATATCCCTTGCTTTTCGTGGTAGAAGGATTTTTCTGCTAAAATTTCACGTTTCTGTCTAGAGTAATACGTCCTGAACGTTAATGAGTGAATCATATTTATTCATTTGTATACCAGTACAGATCTTCCGACGAAAATAGCAATTTTGGCTATGAAACAAAGAAATGATACTTTGTGTATTAATAATAATAATACCATAATAACATTATTATTATTAAGATATGTGTATGGCCCGGGTCCCCAATATGGCCACACAACATGGCCACATATGGTCCCCAATATGTCTGCAGATTTCCGACAAGTGAAAACATATTTACGCGGCTCAGTTGTTTTCGAGTGGCGTGACCGGCAGTAGCTCCTGATATAGTGTCAACTGGAAGAAGAAATTATTCTCTTGTTATTTTGGCAAAGTAAATAATGTTTTGTTTTAGTGTCTATTGTTAATAGCCTAATCAGTGTTATGCTTGGATAATGTAGCTATGTGCTCAAACGTGAACATTAAATGTGTGTGACTCAATGCATTGCATTGTGTAAGTAGCAAATGACCACAGAGGTGAAGAGGTCAAGTACCGTGTAATATGGCCCCGATGGGCTATTTTGGACAGGACTTGAAGTTTTCCCCCATTTTGAGTTCATGTTACCCCCACAGTTTAAGACATCCTATGTTACGGTACTAACATCTATATATATAAAAGAGAACGTACAAATCCTTTGTCCGCTCATCACGCTAATACGGCTGAACCAATTTCTTTTATTTTTGGGGGGTTATTAGGATTTGGACCCTAGATGGTTTTTATCATATCACTTTAATTTTCAATTACCAGTGTCTTGAGATAATTGACCATTCAGGTGTCCATTACGTACAAATCCTTTGTTAGTTCATCATAGGTATAAAAATAAACGTATGTATATGCAACCCGCATGACCGTGTCACTCGGCGGGTTAACATAAATGACAGGCGTTATAATGGTTTTTATCATATCACTTGAAAGCGAAAAAGTAAAAATTATCTAAGTAACAAAGTTTATTGCGTTCGGGGGTGACCGCAGCGAAGCGGGGCGGGTTAACATAAATGACAGGCGATATAATATTAACATTTACTGCAATCTTCTATGGTTTTTATCATATCACTTGAAAGCGAAAAAGTAAAAATTATCTAAGTAACAAAGTTTATTGCGTTCCGGGGTGACCGCAGCGAAGCGGGGTGAACGCTGCTAGTTTTTCATAAATATTGATATTCTAATACTAACATCAGAAAGGCATGGAGTATTACCAATATTTGTGGGAGCAATTTTACATCTTTTGGATTTTGTCATTTCTCCCCTGTACCCTTTTATTTCAATAGTTAATATTTCTTACACCTTGTACTTCTTTTGCATTTTTAATAGCATTTTTCTTGCATTTCACAAATTTTGGCATTAAACTTATGTATTAACATAATTATTCTTGTTTTCTATAGCGGGCTATGTTGGGAATATCTTGTGGGCCATATTGGGAACACCCTGTTCACAATATGGCCCACTTGCAACATTTTTTTAATTATTAAAGTTTTATACGTCATTTCTCGGAATCAGGCTATTAATTTTAATTTGTCCAAATATTCAGTCAACTTGATTGTTCAGTCAATTCGCACGAAGAAATAGATTCTTTTATGGAAAAAAATGAACGAAGTTAGGGTGGGCCATATTCGGGTCCCCTAATATATTATTATTATTATTATTATTATTATTATTATTATTATTATTATTATTATTATTATTATTATTATTATTATTATTATTATTACCCTGTTTCTTTTCCTGAGCTCCTTCGTGGCTAAGTGGTTAGCGTAGGCGCCTTTGGCATGGGAGACCCGCGTTCGATTCCCGGCAGGAGCTCATGTGGTTCGGATTCCATGTTAGTCACTAGGTCCCGTCTCATATAGCCTAGCTGCCGAAAGGGACGTTAAATTCAAAATCAATTCAACTCAACTTGTTTCTTTTCCGTCAGCATTTGAAAGTTACTGAACGCGAATGATAAATTATTGATGTTCTGGGTGGCTCTTTGGTAGAGTGCTTACTTCTGCTGTATGGGGTGCCCGGTTCGATCCCCGGTCAAGTAAGTTTGTGGTGGACCACATCGTCCCCGTGGGTTTTCTTGAGGTACTCCCATTTCCTCCCACATTCTCATTCCACTAATTATTCCATCATCATTCACTTGCCTTAATGATCCGTCTCTCTTAGGCTTACTTGCATAATCATGGGACTTTAAACTGAAAGATTTTTTTATATGTTCTGCTTTGTTTTTCTGAGGAACGTTTGTACTTTGACAAATAACCGCTATATTATGACACTATTGTATTTCCCAATGTAAACTTCATTCACTCCGTGAAGCAAGTGCTTCTTGAAAAAATGAAAATGAAATCTTTGAGTTTTACGTCCCACGCTTATGCTGGTTAGGCTAAAGGAGACGATGATGATGAGTAATGAATGAAATGGTGGAATGAAGAAAGTGGGAGAAAACTGGAGAACTCCGAGAAAACCCACGTATACGGTGTTCGTCCACCACAAAGTTCACTTGGCGGGGGCTCGGATCGAACCCGGGACCCCAAGCACCAGAGATGAACTCTCTACCACAGAGGCACCGCGGCCCCAAAGTGCTTCTTGATAGCGAACCACAGAAATAGTGCGAAATCCCACACTTCTTCTAAACGTTATGCTTCACTGTCATTCTCTCCTGTCGAACTTTTACGAAACCTGGCATAACTCAGTCTCATCTCCTTTCGTCTCTTGGTTTCAAATTGTGTATTGTTCTCAACAGTTTCTTCTGCTATAGGATGGGTGACGTAGTGATCATTTCTTCTCCCATTCTCATGTGCGAAAGTTAAGGCTGAGATAAATTAGCCTTTGCGTTATTGTTGACTGGACAAACTTGAAAAGCTAGTGTTGCTTCCCTATGTGTATGTGGCGCATTATAAAATAAATCGTCTATTAATAAAACACAGTGGATTGATGATTAGAAACATTTTGAGTTAGATGTGTATATATATTCGGATAGATCCAGCTTTAATGTACCCTACGTCAAGGGCCCCGATTTCTCTGTAACTCTGGGGGGCATTCAGCTATGTGTTTGGTTGCAGACAAGGGTTTAAGAAGGCATATGTAAGGGTTTTAAGACAAATTGAATTCAAATTGTGCCAAATATTGTATATTCATAAAAAATACATAGGTATATAACAATAAAATACATATAAAATATATATTCATAAAAATACATGGGGACTTACATCAACATAACGGAACCCGGGACCCCCAGGATCGGCGCCCTTGCCCTATGTTCCTGGGTAGGGGGCAATTTCTAACTTTTTTCGTCCACATTCAAATCGATGTTGTATGTCTCGCTATCACAGGAAAAAGGCTGAAATGTTTGAAATGAATGTGTGATCATAGCACTGTCTTCGATAACTATATGATTATACAGTAGCAATAAGTTCCTGGATTTTTTAAAAAAATGAAACGTAGCACCTTCATGATGTGAATATTTATAGCAAAAGTTATCTTTTGCAACTTTTATGAGATGATGAGTTTCCAAATTTCAGCAAATCTTGAAAAAAAAATGTAAGCTTCAGATTTTCTCCGCTTTCCACGTGTAAGCATAACATTAGAGTACTTTGTTTGACTCAACTGTCCTGATTCCGTTTGCATTCGAGTTTTGACGCATATCATTCTTCAGTATATGTACCTGCTGTTTCCAGAACTATCATTGGCCGTTTTCATACACGCAAAACGTTGCTTCACTCCTGAGATAACAATATAACCTCAAACACGCAGACAGCTTTGAATGCTCTAGTTATCAAATACTTTTATTATACAGTACATGCAGCAAACTCATATGCATAGGTAGTGTTACGGTAGTCTTTCCACAAAATTATTATTTTCAGAAATACAGAAGCAGGAATTTGAATAAATCTAGTTTCTTAACGGGCTCTACTTTAGCCAAATTCAAACTTCAAAAAATTATACTTGCTCTCCTCAACGGTGTTATTAAAACTCGGGAAATGTCTTATTCGAATATTCTAAGTCTGAAAATATTATAAAGGAAATTGTTCGAGTTGAGTTGAATTTCAATTTAGCGTCCCTTTCAGCAGCGAGGCTATGGGAGACGTGGTCCTACTGATTAACGTGGAATCCGAACCACATGAGCTCCCGCTGGGAATCGAACCCGGGTCTCCCAAGCCAGGAAATTGTTCGAATAAAGAATAAATACATTGGATTGATGTATATACTGGTAAAAGCGATTGATTATGAAAACCAGTGGTTTTCAACCTTTTGATACTCCGGAGCGGTAAACGACAGAAATGAAATCTTTCAGTTCAACGTCCCACGATTATGCACTTTAGAATGATAAAGAAAGTTAATGATGATGAAAGAATTGGTGGAATGAGAATGTGGAAGAAAATGAGAGTATACAGAAAAAAAAACACGGAAACGAAAGTATACAGAATCACGGACTCCTCGCATCAGAGGTAAGCGTTGAACCACTGGGCTACCATGCCTCCCCTAGATGAAATATTGAAAGCAATTTCAACCTAAACAGCAAGAAGAGAATTAAAAATATTCAATGTGGCACGTACGAATATCTTCTCTTTTTTTTAAAATAAAGTTTAAAAAAAAAATCTTTCTCACTCGTTTCGTGATGAACTCTTGATCTTTATAGATCTTTCATTGTGAACTATCACGCGATGTCCTCCCATTTCAGATAATGTATGGGTTCTCTATTACCTTATATTCACTCCCAAACCCCTTCATTCAATAATGCAGATCATATGGCCTTTTACACAGAGAAGATCAGAAATGTGGTTACACGCATTATTCAATTTGCCGGGAACGGATTCGTGATATCTGAAAGACGAATGTTCAAAGCAAACGCCATTTCCTGCCATATTTTATTTTATTGTTTCAAACTGCTCAACTGTTTGCACAAATAACTCGTAAAAACGGTATAGTTATTTACTTATTTACGAAGTATTTCACCGGTCAAAGACTAAAGCCATGACGCACTGAGAAAAATTCGTTATCCGAACAGAGGTATATTGTACAAATATACGGAATCATTATGTTTACTACTGAAATCTGTTAGCAGCACACATTATCCATATACAACATACATACATACTGCCCGTTCCCCACCTAGATGTTACATTATGCCGCTGCAGGAATGTCTGACATAAAATAATATTCCGTATTATCCATACATATACATATGCTACATACGTTAGCTATATATCTATTATATACGTCCATTTATATGTGAGATCTTGATTGCCTATATATAGGTCTTTCTTTCGTATGGAAAGAATGTTTATTCGGAAAATACATATAAAACATACGTTTTCAATTGCAATATGTTACCTAGGGTTGTACGTTAAGTTCAAAAAGTACGGGATTTACGCATGTAACCTACGTTTTTACGTATGCTACATACGTTTTTTTCTCAATGTAATTGGAACGTGTCGATGTCAAATGTAGAAATTAGACGAGGTAGTATTATTTAATAATGACATGAAGTGTGAACATAAAATAAGAGCAAGGTTACAAATGGCAAAGAAAGCATTTAGCAGAAAGAAAAAAATATTTTATAGATATTCGAAAAAGAGTTTAGAAAAGAATTCATGAAGTGCTTTGTGTATTGAGTATTGTACTATACGGGGAAGAAACATGGACATAATAAAAAGCGATGAAAAAAATACTGGAAGTCATCGGAATGTGGGCGTGGAGAAGAACGGAGAGAATTTGCTGGTCGAACGGAAAACGAATGAGGTGTTAGAAGTAGTGGGGGAAGAACAATTTTAAATGCAATTGGAGAGAATGAGAAACTGGTTTGGAAATTATCATGAGAAATGTGCTAGGAAGTGGAGTGACAGGAAAAAAAGGAGCGAGTGAAGGGCGCAACAGGTGACGGACGGTATTGAAACAGAAAAATCATACATGAAGGCGAAGAGGCTAGCTGAAAAGTATGGTACCAGGCCCGTAGCAAGCCCAAAAATGTAGGGGGGTCTGGTAGAAGTTAGAGGGGCCAGACCCAACCATATTATTGTTCATCACCATATTATAGTTCATTTGCAAACATACCGTGAAAATTTTAGGGGGGTCAGTGAAAATTTAGGGGCCCCCTAGCCCCCCACGGATACGGATCTGCATGGTACATGAAAGTTTTTTAGTTGCATTAAGTGATTTATCAATAATGGTAGAACACTATTATTATTATTATTATTATTATTATTATTATTATTATTATTATTATTATTATTATTATTATTATTATTATTATTATTATTATATTTTATTTTTAGTTATAGCAGTGATGGGCAAACTATGACCTGTGGGTTAGGTGCGGCCCAGTGAAATATTATCCGCCCCGCGGCTTGTCTAATCTGACAAATAAAAGGAAGACTAGGATTACTTCGAAAGAGTTGTTTTAAAAACGCGTTGACAGACGAGCATTTAACTTCACTTAGAATGAATGCATCCCGATTCGAAATTATATTGTGAAATGTGCTTATCTGCGTGCACAAAAAAAAAAAAAAAAAAAAAAAAAAACATTGTGTAATGGTATGTTAATAAAAGAATCCTGCATGATTTTGCTCTAAATGGGCTCTCGTTTATTTTGTATAGGGCAATAATGCGAACTGGGTTCAACAAGTCCCCCCCTCCCTTTGGTGGTGCATGTTACCTTTTTCTCGTTATGACTACAGATATCGTTGCGGCTTGGTGTTTTTGTTTTCTGTTACAAATAAATACTGCCATGTCTTAGCCTGACAATACAGTAGAGCGTCGATTATCCGAACGTCGGTCAACCGAACGACCGCTTAACCGAACTGTGTACTCGCTCGCACCTGTTACTCTCCCACCCTACCGTCCATCATCCCCTCACTCCCAAACCAAGTTTCCCACAGTAGTCGCCGCACTGAGCCACCGCTGGCGGAACATTGCTTCTAATGGGGCCTTCATAAGGCGCTGCTGACCGGCCAAGCCGCCAGTCGCTGTGTTTCAACAATCAGCATACTTCTGTCGGTTTGGCACTGGCTGTAGAAGTAGCGGCAGTATCAAAGCTGTTCACAGCAACAGCTGCTCCAGCTTAGAGTTGAGGCGTGCCGCTCCGCGCATGGCAAATAAACATGTACAGTTCGATTATCCGAACAAACCAGTTTTCCGAACACCCATGTCCCCCAATTACTTCGGATAATCGACGCTCTACTGTACTAATGTTTTGTAACGCTGAAGGTCTTGGCAACACTGATGATTGTCACTGTTATTATTGAACGTGGTCGGAGATTTTGCAGTACTGGAAATAGAACTAATATTTTAAACATCCTGCGAGTTAGATGTTTTTATTTATAGCATTGCAGTGTTTTCGTAGCTTCAGTGCTAATATTCTTAGGTCGAATATTGTACCCTAAAATAACCTATTTGTAGCCTAAAATAATATAACCTATTTGTATAACCTACATGTATAATTTCATTTAGAATGATGATGATGATTGTGATGATGTGGTGTTCTACCCGAATGTCCCTGGGCGAGACGAACCCATGGAGGTTTGCCATTTCCTTCCATGGATGATTATGACGTCCAGAGGACGGGGTCTAAAGTTTAACGTGGGATCCAAACCACTTGTGTTCCCACTTGTGAAGTCGAACCCGGGACCCCTTGATTGCAAGGCGACGACCTTAATCACTCATCCACCGGGGACACTATTTCATTTATAATTAATTATTTAATGAAACATCTGAGAATTTAATTTGAAAATGAATTTTCCCCTATGGGTTGAACGAGCCCCCCCCCCCCCCTGGTATGCTACGTTATAGAAAACACCTTGGTATCGTAACGGTTAATAAATTGTATTAGCCCGCCTAAGGATTTTCCTCTTTCTTTTATCATTTCCTAAAAGCATTTCCCTATTACTGGGTGAGGCCAGATTAAACCAGTCTGACACCTTAGGCTAATCTACTTCCCGAACTACCTCCTCCGTAAAAACAAGTAATGTAATTTAAAATATATTTCTTCTCATCGAATTTGAAGGTGCTGTTGTTCATTCTATTTTAATAAATAGAATGTTTATTATGTCTTTTGTTTCAGGATAATAGAAATTTAAAAATAAAATGGATAAAATTGAAATGAAATGAAATCTTTGAGTTTTTAGTCCGACGGTTATGCCGGTTAGGTTAAAGGAGACGGTGATAATGAAATAATTAATGAAATGGTGGAATGAAGAAAGTGGGAAGAAACATGAGAATCCTGAGAAAACCCACGCACACGGTGAGTGTTTGTCCACCACAAAGTTCATTTAGCCCGAGCTGAGATCGAACCAGGGACCCCAAGCACCAGAGGTGAGCGCTGTATCACGGATCCATCGCGGCCCTCCCAAATGGATAAAGAGACTACAGGAATGATGGGAATAAACAGAAAAGAAGCAATGAAAAGTATTAAGAGATAGAACGAAATCGGATAATGTTTATAGCAGAGGCTTCTTTCTCGCTTTCTGTTAGGCAAATCTTCCAATTAAATATACCGCCCCAGGCTTCTGCCTACTCAAACTAGGCGCTGGATCTTTTAGAGTACAGTATAAAGCACGGACACAATCGTGGTATTGCCAACAATTGAGCATTGAGGATTGTCCTGTAGCGCCGAAATCAGTTCTGACACCTGAAATCATGGATTAAGTCCATGATTTGGTTTCAGTCAATAGACCAGTGAAAGTGTGCAAATGAACAGAAGCCACACGCATTTCAACTGAGCGGGTTCATTTCGTTTTACATAATAAATTCCAAATGGAAAGTATTTTGTGCAAGATGGATGCTGTGTTTACTCATTCCAGAACATAAAAAGCCGTGTCAATGAGCAAAAATTGGCGGAGATGTGTTTCAAACTGCCTCAACTTCCTTCTTATTCACCAGATCTAATTTCCTTGGACTATCATCTACTCCCGAAATTCAAAACTTCCCTAGCAGTGCCACAGATTTGTCAAATGTAGTGGTCATACAGGAAATAAACGAGTATTACGAAACCCTCGAAGAAACTCATTTACGAGGGGGAATCGCGAAGCTGTAGAAACATTGGGTCAAGGGACTATGTAAAAGATAAAGCAAGTCAATAAATTCAAATTGTTTTCTTTAATACCAAAAGAAGTTACTCATCAAACCAATCTCATAGTCAGTGGTGCATGCAGAATTTCATCAAGGGGGGTTCAAGTACTTAATCTGATATTCTTTCAGGCTATACATAGTAAATTAAATAGTCTATATATAGTTTAATAGGGGGTTTAAACGCAGATACTCCCTTAATTCCACCACTGTAGGCTATGTAGTTTAGTTTATAAAATATGAGTTTCTTTTGAATGAAAAAGTTAAGGGCTACAAGACTGCTTTTCAGAATTGCAAAAGTGATACAAATCATGTTCCTGTACTATTTTTATTTACAGGGTGACTCTTAGTGCAACATGAACACGGCGATCACGCGATGAGGGACGGGGAAGAGGGAGGCCGGATCCCCGCCATCTTCAACCCCCGCCGTTCTAAGACGCCCAGCGTTGTTGTCACAGACGAGGGTACAACTCCATCGGACAAACGCGGCAACAGTGTTCCCAATGGACCACTGAGTCGTCACGGAAGCTCCACCACGCTACGTGGCAGCCCCAGTCTAACTGTGACGTCACCAACCCAGGATGATTCCTCGGGAGTGAATCCTGCCAGTAAGTAGTTGCATGCTTGTATATGCTTATTTTAACAATTACCTAATTTATTTGAAAATAAAAGTTTAACTTGATCTTTACGTTCTTGTACTGAACTAAAATCTGCTTGCGTAGAGTTCGTGTGTAGCCCCGCCTACCACAGACACTGTTGCCAGATGAGTTAGAATCCTATTGCCTCCATTCAATTATCGGGCTTCGCTGAGCTTTTCTTTCGCCTAACTTCATTTCTGCAATATAACAGGGTGTCTATCGGTCACAAAAGCCACGAAAGTCATGAAAAAGTCAAGAAATCAGAAAACGGTCATGAAAGTCAAGAAAAAGTCACGAATTTTAGCTTTTGCGTCACGAATTTTTTTTTATCTTTTCAAGTATAAGTACAAACTGGAAAATTCTGTTCTATAAAACGTCAAAATTAACAACCAAAAATATCTATAATCGGCTTTAGACGCTACCAAATCGCAAGCAAAGCATGTTTCTATCACATGCAATTCGCACCCAAATTTGCTGTTGAGAATGATACGAAATTTTATGGTTTAGTAAAGAAAAGGTCATGAATAAGTCACGAAATTTCATTTTGGAATTTTAGCTGACACCGTTCACATACAGCGGACACTACAACATGTTTTTACATATACAACTAATTACTAATAATCATGTTTCAATTTGCGCGTACGTTGTTTATAAAACAATATGTAACACGAGGCAAATATCCAGTGTTGTAGGTTTTGCAACAAGGATTACAAAAGAGAGAGATAAAAATCAATTTTATTGAGAGACATATTGCAGATCTATCTGTCTAAAATCGTATATATTTTTCGAGCGAACACAGAGACTATTTGTATTGAATTTGGGATTTGTTTTGCATTTTTGCTATACCGGTATATCTGTACTTTCCTGTTTCCCCAGGTCTTATTAGGTTGCTGGTAATGTTGCTAGTAATATTGCGGAGATTGTTATGTGGCGCACAGCATACTGCATAATTTGTTGTGTTGTATATTCATGTTCTATTGTAGACATATATAGTTCTATTGTAGAATTAATGATTGTGCTTCCATCATAAACAATGAGCTAAATTTTGTTTGTTATCTGTAGCAAGCAATCTCATATAATTTGATTGGCATATCTGCTAAGTCAGTGGTTCTTGATCTCACTGTAAAAAAAAAATCATAGGTAAATTTACAAAAAACGGTGGCCATCTGTTTGCCAAGCCTCTATGTAAATCAATTTACTCCTACAAAGTAAAATTACTACTATGAAATGGTGTATAATTACATTTTTATCAATAAAAATATCACTTTTCTTATAAATTTACTGTACATTTGTAAAAATACAGCAAATTTTATAATTTAATAAAGGAAATATATATCAACTTATAAACTGAAAGGTAAATGATTTTACATTGATATTTGGCAATTTAAATACAGATTTTTTTTCCAGTATGAGGAAGGTGAAACGACTGGAAGAAGAAAATCTTTCAGTGTTACGTCCCACAGTTATGCCGGTTAGGCTAAAGGTGCCGGTGATGATGAGTAATGAATGAAATGGTGGAATGAAGAAAGTGGGAGGAAAGGGGAGAACCCCGAGGAAACCACGCACACGGTGTTTGTCCACCACAAAGTTCACTTGGCGGGACTGGGATCAAACCCGGGACCCCAAGCACCAGAGGTGAATGCTCTACCACTGAGCCACCGCGGCCCCGACAGGAAGAAAAGTGCAGGCGACTGTAATAACGTGCCACGTACGCTGTAGCAGATAATGATATATAATTATTCAATATATCGCCATTTGAAATCGAATTTGGGATAGCATTCATCAAGAATACTATTGCCCTACCAGACAAAGATGTGTGCATATAGTTGAAGGATTTTTTTTTTTTTTTTTTTTTTTTTAAGATAGAATCATGTTCCTATAAGAGGAAGACTGGAAACCTATGTTAAAAACAAATATATTTTAAAGTTCGTTTAACAGTTAGTTTTTTAGGAGTTCAACGTGCATTCCAGAACCGAAGGTACAATCATGTCCAAAATCATTGTCACATATCTATAAATATGTTGTTGTAGGACTATAATTTGATAACGAATTCGCCCGGTATTTCTTATAATGGTAGTATGTGTATAATCGGCAAAGACATGTAGGGTCTATGTGGCAAATTTCATGTCAAAAGAGCAGTGAATAAGAACAATAAAACGAAAATAAAACTTTCTTGCACATTTAGCAACATTTTGTTTTACTCGTTCTAATTTTTGTATTTATAATTCTTTTCCTATGAAATTTACCACAAATATACATTTCCTGATTATACACATAGTATCTGTATTAAAAGTACCTTGCAAAATCATGCGACATTCATTTTGGACATGAGTGACATATGAGATGGACCTACGGATTATGGTGACATCTGAACCATAAGATCTCCCACCGGGAAGAAAACCCGGGTGGCGTCATAAAAGGTGCTACTCAGTGGTGTACCCCAGGGAGTTTCATGTTTTACCCCTCCTTGAACAAAGTATTATGAAAAAAGAAACATAAAATGTTAAGATATGTATACAAAAATCTCAACGATATGAACTTGGAAGCCTGAAGCCCCTTGATGAAATTCTGCATACACCACTTCGTACACTAACCATATAGATACAAGGAAACTCTATAATACGCTATGTCGATAATATAATATGATTATAACTAGGCAGACAGTGCATAAATTAATATATTATTTATGGCGTTGAAATAAGACACACATGTATTTCGTCACAAGTAACATGTTATGTCCAGTATTGTGACAACAGTTTTTGTATACTCATCCCGGGGAATTACAAAGTATCGACAATTTTACACGAAGCTCTTACTGTATATTTGATTGACACAAATAAGCCTGAGCTATGAAAAATATAGAAGTTATTCTATCTAAACAATAGAAAAGTTATACATTCGTGGACAAGTCGCTTTAGAATTTCACGCGCGTGTTAAGGCCGTGATAGATAAATATCTGTTTATCTGGGCATATTTCCCTTAATAAATTATCGGACTGTTGGGTGATTGCGTTTGTTCACTCATGGAATTCAGTCCCTGACTTAGTTTCGTGCTCTACCTTTTCTTTTTGTGGTTCTCTCGGAATTTTGGGGAAGGGGAAACGGTTTCATTGTCTGAACAAGCAACGAAGAAGACGCTGCAGTGTTCATGTTCATATTGTGACCTTTAGATTACCTCTATCTTTAAACTCAAACACGATATAGTTTACTATATAGATCCAAAAAGGGTATAATGAAAATGGGGAATCATTTTTCTGTTTTCATTGATGATGTGATTTTAATGATTTATTTTCAGCGCCATCATGGCTAAGTAAACGGTTAGCACACACGCCTTTGGCGTGAGATACCCGGGTTTGGTTTCCGACGGGAGCTCACGTGGTTCGGATCCCACGTTAAGCTCTAAGTCCACGTCTCATGTGGCCTTGCTGCTGAAAGGGATGCTAAACTTAAAATCAAATCAAATCAAAAACTGATTTCTTTTTCAAGTTCAGTTAAAAAGCCTTTGCTATCTCAAAATGAATTTGCATTATGTACAAATGTAATATTACTTAGTTTAGTTTGACTGTTAAATATTCAGATAAGTAGTAGTATTATAGTGTACACTACGTGAAGGATTTTAGTTTGGTTGTTGGTAAACGAAGCTCGTTAACTACTTGAATTCTACCAGGCTTAGGCCTAAATATAGCATTTTACCTAAAATTAAATATACTATACTTTAAAATGGAAATTCGTCGGATCGTAAAACTACAAATTATGAATGCGTCAAAATATCGAAT
This sequence comes from Thermobia domestica, assembly GCF_964235325.1. NCBI lineage: Eukaryota > Metazoa > Arthropoda > Insecta > Zygentoma > Lepismatidae > Thermobia > Thermobia domestica. The sequence continues at coordinate 296,249,785 of NC_137457.1, read as the reverse complement.
AATACTTTCGACAAAGTAGATAATTTCAAATATCTAGCATCAATATTAACAGACTAAAACGATATTCAAGAAAAAAAAAATAAATATCGACTAAAAGCTGAAAATTCCTGTTATTATTTAGTTCAAAATCTTTTGTCGTCGCGAATTTTGTAGAGGAATTTCAAACCTAAAATATATATACTTTAATATTTGGACCCAATAGGGAATAGGGAATGGCGGAAATTTCATAACGAGGAACTACATAATTTATACTGTTTATCAAACATTGTTAGATCCATTAAGTCTTGGAGGTCATATTTCCAGAATGAAAGAAAGTAGAAAAGCTTTCAAAACTTTTACCAGAGATCCAATTGGAAAACGTCCATTAGGAAGATCTAGATACACATGTGAGGGCAATATTAAGTCGGATCTCGCCGAAATAGGAATACAAAGTAGAAACTGGATCCAGTTGGCTAAAGACAGAAGTTATTGGGGAGCTTTTGTGAACGTGGCATTGAACCTCTGGGTTCCACAGGCCACAGAGTTAGTTAATTAGTTATACCTAAAGATGAGTGAATATTTCAAAATAAATAATACTAAGGTCTTAAGGTTTGCCGAGTAGAAAGTAATTAAGTTTCTTTTAGCGTTGTATTTTACGAACTGATTAGCAGAACTATTTTGCATCCTGAGTGTTATACCAACAAGCTAATCGCAATAGCACTGCGGGTAATCTATCCAGCAAGGATGATATCCAATAATTACACCCGTAGGAGTGAAAGGGAAACTAATTTTTCATTGTTCATATCTTAGGATCAACTGGATCATCACTATCATCATCACTATAAACAAACTCGATTGCTTACTTTGACTCTATATCTTAGCCAAAATTGAGAGTGAACCATTGAGTAGTTCTTCAGATTTTGTCTCTCTCGGACGGACACACGGACAGTCAGAGTAAATCTATAAAGGAATTTTTCCTAAACCGAAATCCTTAATTTTCGTCTTCCGATTTTTTTTTAAAGTTTCATCCTCCATAAATGGTCCCGTACTAGTCTAAACTAACCCCAGAGGAAAATTGCCTCAATTGAATAATATTCAATGGTGCACCAAGCGACTTCAAGTTTTGAATGGTGAATGAAAGGCAAATGTAGAAAAGAAAGTAAAGCTGAAACACATGAAAAAAAATCGCAAATAAAAGTATCTAGGCAATATGGACCACCGATCTTGTGCCCACAGGAGTGCATATTTGTCATGACTCTTGACCTTGGCGTCAGCCGCACGAGATCTTCCCTATCTCCGCTCCCTATGGTCCAGAGCAGCTTAAATTTTGATGATCTCCATTTCTTTCATGCTCGATCAGATGCCATAACTTAACCTTTGCACGGGATTTGCGTGAAAACCATACGGACCTTTAGTTGTCAAGCTACTCGACCACTCCACACTGACTTTTAAGAAAAAAAAATATTTCGTGTTTTCCTTCGCCATTGCTCTACTTACTCACCCAAGAGACTTTGTTACCACTGTGCCTTTCAATGTGAGCTTTTAACGTTTTATACTAAATAAAGAATAAATGTTTTGAAACCTTTAGATAAGAAAAAGAAAAAAAGACAAGAAGGGGGCCATTAGCTCGTTACTATAGTAACGGAAATGGTGTACCATGAATTGACGTCATATCCTGTCGAGAGGTTAAATTCATCCTCTTTTTGCCAGATCATTAAGTTTCTTTCTTCCATTAAGAGTCTCCAAGGACTACGTAATTGCTGGAATGGGGAATCGCCTCGTCGCCCCTTGTCTCTTACAACAGCAAAAGACGTGTTGCTACCGCATTATTACGTTGCTAAGGGCAACAGGAGGAAGTGAAAAAATCCAGACCAAGGACATTGTTGGATTGCAGAAGAAGAAAACGGCTTTGTTGGATTCTATCTCGTGCATAGTTTAGCCCCTTCCCCCACCTCTTATTCTTTCCCCTGTCCACTTCTGTGACAATGTTTACTGGTGAACATGGGCACTCGTGTTATTCCCATATCCCTCATTCCGTACGTGCATGCACTAATTTATTTTTACTCGTATAACTGTGTAGAAACACGAGTGACCTTTTATGCATCGAACAGGAACAAGGAAAATGTAAGACGTAGATGAGATGAGAGTGAGGACAAACTTAAACCTTAATTGCCATAAGGCACGACAATTTTGAAATCTAATTTACGTTGAGAATTAAGTTAAGCGAACGTGCTTATTTTTATTATCATTGCATTTAGTCTTTAAAGTTTAAAAATAACGAAAAAGATGTAAAGAAATAAATGTAAATCTAAGTAACTTTAACTCTAAGGCCTATGGAACTCGGAGGTTCAATGCTGCCTTCACAAAAACTCTCCATTGACTTGTGTCCTTAGCCAACTGGACGCTGTTTCTACTTTGTATTCGTATTTCTGCGAGATCCATCTTAATATTGTCCTCTCATCTGCGCCTAGGTCTTCCTAATGGTCGTTTTCCGATTGGTCTTCCAGTTAAAACTTTGAAAGCATTCCTACTTTCTTGCGTCCTGGCTACATGACCTCCCCACCTGAGCCTTCTAGACTTGATTACCTTAACAATGTTAGGTAAACCGTATAAATTATGTAGTTTCTCATTATGAAGTTTCCGCCATTCCCCATTCCCGCTCCTCCTGGAATCGAATATTCGTCTCAGAATTTTATTCTCAAATACTTTTAGTCTGGCTTCCTCCTTCAGAGTAAGCGACCATGTTTCGCAACCATACAGAATAACAGGCATGATTATCGTTTTATATATTTTAAGCTTCTATCCCTCAACAGAACTCGTTACGGAAAAAAATAAATCTAGATATTATAATAGTCCAGAGCACTGGCTCTAAAAGTATGACACTCATACTTCTATAGGTATATTTGCTATTTTGAGACAAGCACATCTCAATGGAAATTTGTGCAGAAAAGCGAAATGCGTGAAACTTTCGATAGACTCAATGCTATTATTGAAGAAATTTTAACTTCTCATAATTGAACGAACTTTTTCAGTAGTATTTTCAACCTGTTATTTTACATTATTATTGTTCATTGAAGTTTAGCGTCCCTTTCCTTAGCACCGAGGCTATATGAAACGTGAACTTACAGTTTAAGGTAGAATCCGAACCATCATAACGTTCGAATTTTAATGTTCTCTATCTGGGGAGCGAATTCGGGACCATGTGTAACAGAAAAAGTGCTCGTGCGCTAGCCAGTAGATTAGCCGGAGGGCTATTTTGTTTTATATCATTGCTTAATTATATAGGGTGTTTCAAAATGAATATTGGGGTTTTAAGGCTTCGTAGTATTTATTACAATTAACTTACAATTATAAATAATAGACTACATCAAATGAAAGAGCAACTCAAACAGTTTTGTACGTACGCATGCGCATGCACTGTTTCCTCTGTCTGCCGTTAGAGAGCGCTAGTAGCAAAGATGGCGACTAGTGAGCAGAAAACGTTCTGTGTTTTACATTTTGCAAAGTCCAAGTCTGTAGTTACAGTGCAATTGTTTGTGTGTAGAATTTTAAGGAGACGCTTACAGCTACGTCCTTATCGTTTGCAGTTGTTAGGAGCTCTAAAGCCTACAGACAGTGCTTTACATGCTAACTTTGCAAATGAAATATAGCTGCATGATGATGAAATTTTTTTTGATCGTGTTGTCTTTAGTGATAAATCAACATTTCATCTAAGTGGCGATGTGAACACTCATAATGTTCGCACATGGGGTCAGCTACTCCCCTCGAGATGCTACAGTTGCAACCAGTGTTGCCACAGTCCTAGCTCTGGAGTGGGCTGAAAAATAGTACCAAATTGAAACAAAAAGGGCTGAATTCATTATTTTATACCAATGTAATACAAGGCTCTATAACACGAAGATGAAACCAAAAGAAATAAAGTTCTAGAACACTCGTCTACTCCCTCTTCCAAGAGTCAAAATCAAGAAAGTGCTCTTTTTAAAAATATATCTAAACAGGAGGACCCCGAACAACCGTGGAAGTAGATGAAACTTTTCTCGCACGTAGGAAGTATAACAGAGGCCGCATATTAAAAGGGAAAACAGTTATCTTCTTTACGTGTTGTAAGGAAACCAAACGCGCCTCTATTTCAAAGTGACCAATAAACCAAAACCATGGTATTATGGCCATGTACGAAAAAATATATAACGAGGCCATATATGAAACGAGGAACAAATGAATAATCTCCGAGTTCGTGTGTAACCAGTGCATTATAATAAAATATTACGAATTACGAATTTTCCACACAAAATTGGTAGCGTTATGCGGTGCAACGTCACAGAATGAACGTTCAAGAGCATTTTTAAGAGTCCAATGCAGAGTGACAAGTATTTGTTAAATGGTGCTGAATTGGGTAGAATTGTACCATTTTTTTTTTTTTTTTTTTTTACAAAAGGGGCTGAAAATGCCAGCGTGGTACGAACAAATGAATGAATGACAAAAAGGGCTGAATTTGGTACAATTGTACCAAGTGTGGCAACACTGGTTGCAACAGGACTCCTCTAACTTGAATGTTTTATGTGTCGTATCCCGGCGGAAAGTTTATGGGTCTTTTTCGCCTATACTTGATGTGTGCTGGGTGATGAATGATGCTAACATTGAACACTTGTAGCAAAAGGTTTTTTGAGTTGCTCTTTCATTTATGTATTATTTATAATTTATGTTAATGTAATAAATATTACAAAGCTTAAAATACCGATATTCATTTTGAAACACCCTGTATAACTTATAATCATATTTTTACGATTCTTTCTCGTTTTTTCCTTCACAAAAGGTTCCTTTAAGAAAGAAAATAATTAGTAATATCTAAAAATACAATTTTACTTTGCTTTGGATTCAACAATTTTGTATTCAAATTTTGAAAATGTTCGAATTTTAAAAATTGTTCAATTCACTCCCACCTGGGACATTTAAAAAAATCTGTGAAGCAATGTGGACATAGTCTCTACCACTGAACCAGTTTTAAATACACTACAATTTCAGACTTTAACTGTGAAGTCTTCTGTTATTTCAGGAGGGCGCGGTGGCTCAGTGGTAGAGCGTTCACTTCCGATGCTTGGGGTCCCTGGTTCGATCCCAGCTCGCGCCGTATGGACTTTCTGGTGGACAAACACCGTGCTCGTGGGGTTTCTTGGGGTTCTCTCGTTTCCTTCCACTTTCTTCATTCCACCATTTCACTCATTTCTCATTATCACCGTCTCCTTTAGCCTAACCGGCATAACCGTGGGACGTTAAACTTAAAGATTTCATTTCATTTTTTTTCTTCTGTTATTCCACACATGCTCCCCACTCCTAACCTACATTCGTCATGTGTTCGGAAGACCGTCCACCAAAGAAGATTCTATGGTATTTTATCACACGCCTTCTCTACGGCATGAAAACCATATGGAAGTCATTCTGGTATTCTCTGTACTTTTCCATTAGCATTTTAAGAGCAAATATTACATTCTTGTCGACCATCCTGATATGAAATCAAATTGTCTCTATGCTATTTCAGTCTCCTCCGTCTCTCCCCCAAAACTTCATTGCATGGCGTATAAGTTTTATTTCCCTACAGTTGCCACATTCTTGCACATCTCCGTTGTTTTTAAGAACTTTTTCAAATTAGCTATTCTTCTGCCATATTTCTTATTTGCAATATCCTATTTAAAAGTCGAGTAAACCACTACACTATTTCTTTACCTAAACTTTTCCATGCTTCGACAGGGATATTATGCGGTCCTAGGGCTTTACCATTTTTCATGACATTTTTTGCCCCTACTATAGTCACAGGTCTAACCAGTCTCTGATTTGTGGGTAGATTTTCGCAAGTTACTCTATTTAATTTAAGTACTAGACTATTATCTGTCCAGAATATCAAAAGTAATTTTATCTCCCGTGTCTCCGAATTAAATAAACTACTTGTCTGTATCTGGCAACACTGACTAACCAGGCAATAGTTTTGTACTATTGACGGCAGCTGTGTCTATTTTATGAGTCATAGTAATTAACAAAGAATTCTGTAGCTTCCTATAGAGGAAACGAAATAAGTCTTATATGATTTTGTACGAAAATACACACACATGAGCTAAGGAAATTTAAAATACCTTCATTACATAAACATATTGCTAAGTGGCTTCAAGGAGCCCTCTTAAGATGACCTGTTACCTAAAATAACTGCAGGTTTGTTGGGATTAATATTGTCTCCCGTATGTTCCTAAATATTCCTAATGATTTTTTCCCGTTCGAATTTCCAGTTAAAATTTTGAAACTGATCTTAATTCTCCTATTCTGGCTTCATGACCTGCCCACCTGAACTTTCTAGACTTAATGACCCTAACAATATTAGGTAAACGGTATAAATTATTAAGTTTTAACCATTTCTCATTTTCGTCCTTCTTTCTTTCAAATATTCGCTTAGGATTCTATTCTTAAATACGATCAGTCTGCATCCTTCCCTCAAGGTAAGGAACATATTTCGCATCCATACAGCATAACAGGGATAATTATTGCTTCAAATTCTTCGACAGAATTCTCGAAGACAGAAGAGTTTAGACTGAATAGTAACACGAAGTCACTGTTTTCAGTCAGCATGCACACAACACAGCTGTGACTTTCAGAGCAGCTGTTATGGGTACAATGACGAACATCCAAGATCTATCTCATTACTGCCTACAGGTGGCATCGATAACGTGTAGGGGCTGTTATTGTGGTTGGCAGCGGTTTCATTGAATGATGTCGTCCATTGTGATTGTTCTCAAATACCTGCTGCACCTGTATATGGTTACCAAAATATTCGGAGGAAGTTGAGAATCGAGAGTCAATGACATTTTTGTTTTCAGGAAGTTGTTGCAATATTATTTTTCTTGTATGAATTTCGTTTAAGGAAAAATCGCATGTCATACATGTAAACGAATGTTGCGTGGCTTTATCCACGAGTAGCAACAATTGGAAACATATAATCAATTGCAAAAGTTTCTCCTTGTTTCGATCAACAGAACAAATAGAAATAATTGAATATTGCAGCTGCTGGTATTTCATTTCATTACACGCCAATAACCGATTACAATACGTTCATTAATGAATTTTACTGCTAAAGAAGTTATTGAGCAAGGATAAAAAGCAAATACCATGCTCCATTTCCTGATAAAAACAAAACGTGGAATTACCTTGTAAAATACAAAATGTTTCGTGAAGTATTCAACATTTTGTTTCTCATACGCGTACAGATAGCTGGCGTCACAATTGAAGAAGCAAAAAGGTTTGTAATGTACTAGCACAAGTTTCTGTTCTTCACTCGGGAAGAATGTTTAATGAATAGCAAATTTATATCCTCCCGTATGGGTGTTCGTGGCACACTCAGTGTTCATAGTTATCCTTAAGAAAATGTCCCTTGACGAACACAAAATTTTCCCTTACAGTGCAGGCGATGTTCAATAGTGTTAACCCCTTCGGGATCCTATGGTACAATTTGTACCATATGCACTTTTCATGGTACATTGCGTTATTTCTCTTCTATTTGAGCTTTTTCGTCCGGGTTTTTTGTTTTCCAAGTCCAGAGGCCTTGCAGAAGACACTACGTATGGTTTCAGACCGTCCTGCGTCCAGACATAGGAGGTGATGACGTCATAAGTAAAAAAATTCTTTTCTCATTTTCTAAGCGTATGTTCAATATTTTTTGGCGGGCTTATTTTTCTACGTAGAAGATTGAAATTTGGCACAAACATTCAGTCCACGGAGTAGTATGTACCAGATTTTTTGTTCCGATGTCAGTGCTAAAACAGGGGGGGAACCAGAGGGGAAAAGGGGTAAAAATAGGGATTTTTTACCCCAAAAATCCCGTTTTTCGTCATTTTCCCGCCTTACATACATGATAGGACCACGTGAGTCATACCGTCTGAAAGGCAGTTCCATTCTGAAGAGAACGACGGTCGAATTATTATTCTAGGGTAATTAGGGCCGTCTCAGTGAATTTTTATCCAAATATACTTCTGTATAGGGTAAAAGTGGGGCATGGTAGGGAAATTTTTCTGGCGGGCCTATTTTTTCACGTAGAAGATTGAAATTTTGCACAAACATTCAGTCCGACGAGTAGTATTTACCAGAAGTTTTTTTTCGATTTCTGCGTAAAAACAGGGGGGTCCAGAGGGGCAAAAGTTGAAAAAAGGGAAAATTTGGCCCAAAAAATCCCTTTTTTCAGGAATTTTCCGCCTTAGATACATGATGGAGACATGTGAATGGTACCGCCTGAAAGACAGTTCTATTCTGAAGAGAATGATTGGCGGATTATAGTCCTAGGGTAATTAGGGATGTTTCAGGAATTTTTTCCCTGAGATCATAGTGTTTTATGGTACTTTGGGGCATTGTGGGAATTTTTGATAAAAATTATCCCGCCCTTACTATTCAAGATAGAAACTTGAAATTTGGCACACACATTCAGGATACCAAGTACTATTTATCAGATTTTTTTTTTACGGCTACGATCGCATAGGAAGGGTCCAGGGGGGGGGGGGGCAAAGTTCGAGAAAAAAATTTTTCCCTCCGAAATTTTCACTTTGACATTTTTTCCCGCTTCTGGTATATGGTATGAGCATGCAAGTAGTACCATTCGAAAACCAGCTCTATTCTGAAGAGAATGAGGTATGAACCACGATCCTAGGATAAATAGTGACGATACAGTAGCTGCTTGACTGAAAGTCTAAAAAATAGCCCAAAAAGCCAGGATCCGGAAAGGGTTAAAGGACGTATTAGCCATTATTTACTTCATAGGACCTGAAATACAAATAAAAAGATGCTTTATTATACAGTGCAAACCTTGTTCAATAGTATAAGAGGATGTATCAGTCATTATTTACTTCATAAGACCTGAAAGACAAACCAAAAGATGAGTTATTATACTGTACAGTACAAGCAATGATCAATAGTGTAAAAGGACGTATCAGCCATTATTTACTTCATAAGACCTGAAATACAAACAAAAAGATGAGTTATTATACTGTACAGGCAATGATCAATAGTGTAAAAGGACGTATCAGCCATTGTTTACTTCATAAAACCTGAAATACAAACAAAAATATGCGTTATTATACAGTACGGACATTGTTCAATAGTGTAAGAGGACGTATCAGTCATTATTTATTTCATAGGACCTGAAATGTAAACAAAAAGATACGTTATTATACAGTGCGGACGTTATTCTACAGTGTAAGAGGAATATCAGCCATTATTTACTTCATAGGTTCTGAATTACAAACAAAAAGACGTGTTATTATACAGGCAGACGTTCTTCTACAGTGTAAGTTGTTCAACCAAAAACTTTCAATAACGAGTTGTTCAGTAATATAAGTAAACGTATCAGCCATTATTTACTTCATAGAACCTGGAAAGCAAACAATAAAATAGGTTATTGTACAATACAGGTGATGTTCAATAGTGTAAAAGACTGTATTAGCCATTGCTTACTTCATAAAACCTAAAATGAAAACAAAAAGATGCGTTATTATACAGTACAGGCGATGTTTAATTCTGTAAAAGGACGTATCAGCCATTGTTTACTTTATAAGACCTGAAATGCAAACAAAAAGATGCATTATTATATTGTGTGGAAGTTGTTCTACAGTGTAAGAGGATATATCAGCCATTGTTTACTTCATAAGACCTAAAATGCAAACAAAAAGATGCATTATTACATAGTGTGGACGTTGTTCTACAGTGTAAGAGGATTATCAGCCATTGTGTACTTCATAAGACCTGAAACGCAAACAAAAAGATGCGTTATTATATTGTGCGGACGTTGTCCAAAACTGTAAGAAGACGTATCAGCCATTATTTACTTCATAACACCTGAAATACAAACAAGAAGATGCGTTATTATACAGTGCAGATATTGTTTAATAGTGTATGAGGACGTATCTGCCATTATTTACTTCATAAGGCTTGAAATGCAAACAGAAATATGCGTTGTTATGCAGTAAAGACATTTTTCAACAGTGTAAGAGGATGTATCAGCCATTTATTTCATAGGACCTGAAATGCAAATCAAAAGTTGCGTTATTATATAGTGTGGATGTTGTTCGAAAGTGTAAGAGGACGTATCAGACATTATTTACTTCATAAGAGCTAAATTGCAAACAAAAATTTACGCTATTACCATATATTTAGGAAACCCAGTGACCGGCTTGTAAAGATCTTTTTGTAAAGAGAACTAATCTCAGAAGTTTTCGATGATTCGTCGTATACCGTAATGTTTAGGCTTAAAATAACGCTGTAATTAAGCAAAAGGCCTGTTGCATTCAACTGAAAAATAAAAGTGCCCAGCTTTCTCTGTTTTGTATCAAAGTGTAACGTTTTAAATTTATTCCTGTAATTTTTCATACCTTAAAACGTTCGTGTTCCCTTTAGTCAAACAGGTGGAAAATCAACATTCACCCGTCTTCCACAAGTTGTTATTGATTGCGAGAAAATTACTACTCTGAAGAAACGGAAAAGAAACCTCGATTAACATATTTGCACGCTTCGAATTTTACCCGTTCTCCACAAAGTTTGTAACAAAGAAAAGCAGTTAATTATGCAATAAACTTGTGGTATATCACCTGCAGCAGTTGGAGCCTGAAGTATTGACCTGAAGCTCCTGGGGTCATTTACTATTCTCTTTTTGTGTTTTCCTTTCTCTAAACACACAGAAAAAGCACGCACGCTGTTACATAGCGCATATCAAAGTGGAGAAGCTTGTTCTAACAACTTTATGTTGTCAATAATGCAAGAAACCGGCGAACCGCTTCTTGAAAATTGACAAAAGCATCAGACATCTGGGTTAAGAAACAGTTGAAAGGCGCATATGTATTGCGCATATTGTCAGTTAAAAAGGAAAAAAAAATCTAGAATACCATCGGTAGTAAACATTCCAGTATCAAGTTTGCAATCTATTACGTGTAACGGAATTACTGTCTTAAAAGTGAGAGAGGTATCGTACAAACCGAGTTGCTCCCAACCATAGTTTTTTTCTTTCGTCCTCTTGCTCATTAGGTATAATCAAAAGTAACAGATTCACAAGCGAGTTGGATTAAAAAGTGTTAATTTGTGTTAAATAGCCATCAGGTGTGACAATCATGGATGACAAGATGATGGATCTGGATGATATATGGATTTCATTGTCTGTGCCAGCCATTTATACCAGCAGTCCCAGCTACGAGGCTCAATGTAGGTATTTCTTAAACAGAAATAAGCTACAGATTAAGAACATGGGGTCGCTTTTTAGAAAATTTACAGATAAAAATTGTTAAGTCAGAAAAGAAGAGTGATGTTTAGGCAATATATTTATATAGAGGTAACAATATCACTCATGTATCAACATAGATACAACTTTAAAAAGTTCGCTTCATTACCATGCAATTGAACGTACTGTGTGTAAACAACCCATTGAATGCATATATTTAATGATGTAACGAAGATGGCGTGACCACCTAGTACAGATTGTAGCACCAAATTTTTGGTTGCTTGTATACTCACTATCCTTAACGCACCAGCTCCCTATAATTTCGCGCTACACTAAACTAGTATAGATGCAAATTTAACTTGTAGCGAACACTTACCACAGGTTGGTGCATGGATTTCTTTCTTTTTATATAACATACCAGTTTGCAAACATATCAATCTATATGCAATTAGTGGGCATGTACCAAGGAAATACGAGTCTACAATGTATTAGGATATTATTTATACGTAGAAAAGTTATGTGGCCTCCATATTCTCAATCTGCACCAGAAATAGTACTTACATTCTTGGTTTAGTTCATTACTCTAACATTACAAAAATGTTTTTACGTATCATCTACTGGCAAAAATTTGGTTTCTTGATATTATAAAATGCCAGAGAATCATATCGTTGGAATATTCATTGTCATGAGCAAATTAATCTATATATAAAAAGTAAGGTGACTATGTTTGTGATTTCATAACTCTTGAATCACGCGACCGATATAAATCAGATTTTCAGCGTAGATGAGGTTCGTGCCTGGGATGGTTTTTATCATTTCACTTTGACGGTGACACTTAGGGGAGGGGGAGGTGGAGGAGATATATAAAAATTATCAATATTAGTGTCGAATCCATAGTTTTCGGGGTCGCTGAGATGAACAGTGACACTTCTGATGCCGTTTAAATCCAAATTCAGCCCCGCAAACTGGGGGAAGAGGAGGAAGAGGTATATAAAATGATCGAAAATAAAAGATATTAGTGCCGAATCCATAGTTTTCAGGGTTGCTGAGATGAACTGTGACACTTCCGATGCCGTTTAAATCCAAATTCAGCCCCGCAACTTAGGGGTAGGGATATAAAAGTGATCGAAAATGACCTATATCAGAGAGCGCTTCAGTAATAATAGAAAGTGACTGACTAGTGGAAGATACTACTATTTTTTTATTTTTTTTATTTTAACAATTATTGATTTCTTTGGCCCGAAAACAGTTGTATCTTTTATTCAAATTTCAACTGAGAAAAGTTAATGTTAGAGTGCGGTATACATTCGTGACCTTCCAAATATTTGTTTTTATGTATCATCATATTGTTCCAATATAAAGTGATGATACTTTCTTGTTTTTACATTTTGCCATATTGTATACTGTTTAAAATGATGATGATCTCTTGTTTTAAACTCTCACTTGTCACACTTATATATACGCACCCCACCTTCCCACATCAGAATGAGGTATTATGGAACGTAAATTGTTTTCTATACCATAGACGGGGAGCGCACGAATAAAATGCTGTGTGGGATCGTGGAAAAGAAATATACCATGAATGCACTGGAATTGTGCCACACGTTGTGTCCAACGGATTTTGGTACTGGTAAACTGACTTTTTTCCCTAGAAAACACTATCCATCATTCTTAAGACAAAATAATATTATATTATCTCAAGATTCTTTAACGTTATTGGATTTGATATAAGTAAGTTTAGCAGCCCTTTTACGAGCGAGGCTATATGAGATGTAGACCTACCACTTAACGTGGAATCCGAACCACTGAGCTCCCGCCGGAAATTGTACTTTGGTGACCCGCACCAGAGACGCATATGGTATCCATATAGCCCCGGAGCTCTCCTGAAAGTTATTGGATATCGGTTACATACAAAAGCATTAATTTTGCTATTGTAAACTTCTGTTCTCAGGACGATTTCAAACTAGCAAGCTAATGAAGACATATTTGCTTGAAACTAAATGCGGGTTATACAGCACCTCTTGATATTCGCCTTTTATGCAACAGAAACAGCCTTTTAGCCCTCCTTGCTGATATAGTGGCTAGCGCGCTCACCTTTGTTTGGCCAAGTCCGAATTTCGATGTTCGGTGAAAGTGCCTTGAAATATGATCGAATTATGGTGGTTAGGATTCAAGCTTAAATTACATGTCTAATAGAGCATCAATGGTGAAAGGGGATGCTTAATTGCAACCAACCAATAGAAACAACCTCTTATCTATATTTGTCAAAAATCGAAAAGGTGGCAACGCAACATCGGATATTATGCGCTCGTGGTATATTTCATATACCATCAACGCATACTTTTACTTCTGTGATCTAACGGATTGCACCAGGTTATCTAAATACTACATGTATAGTTTTAAAAGAGAGCACTATTTTTTCCTGAAACTTATATTTTTCTTTCGTTTTCGCCCGCGAATTTTAAGGTAGAGGCTTCTGTGTAGGTATTGTTGCCTTTAATCAATAACTGTTCCCATTAATTTACTAGGAAGAAATAGCCTTCAATTAAGAATATATAACGAATCCAACAGTGTAATTGTTTGCTTATTGGTACACAGCTTACCTAACCGTAGCTGTGCACAATAACAGATGACAACTACGGAAAACATACTATTATGTACAACATTTATCTATACTTGGAAATTAATTTCACACACATCTTGCCTCATAGCTTACATGCATAGTATTTCCAGAATGGCAATGTTTATAACAAGATTCAACCATAAAATACAATTTGTACTAAACACCAACATTGATATCTTCACTGCAACAAGATGTGCGCTTTTGTCATTTCCATTTGTTACATCATGAGGTGTATTTAGTAATGATTTCAGATTTTATCCAGGGGAATTTCAATATCTGGGCTGAAAAATAGTAATACGAAAATACTAGGTTTGTTGAAAAAGTAGATTTGTTGAAAATGGCGCGTTCCGTTATGTATGAATTCGCCTGTTCTAAGTAGATTTGTTTTAATACTATATGTAAAAATACATGGGAGTTAGATGCATAGGACTTATAAAAAAGATGTAGTAAAGTATAAAGATTGTAAAAGACTAAAGTATGTCAAAAAGTAAAATAATGTTCTAAATCACAATTGGAAAATTGTAAGAGCATTACACTCCAGTTGTGAAGAAACCCAGCGCCATCTTGAAACCCCCCATTTTAGCAGGATTTTGTTTTGTCTTGTCTTCATTACCATTATCGGTATTAATTAGGTGTACCAGACATGATGTGCCTGTGTGCTACGAATCTATGAAAGTTTAATAATGTATTTGAAAATTGAACTGTATATTTGAAAAATTGTAAGAAAAATTACAAATGGCGGTCGCTGCCATTTGCATTAATTGGGCGACCATAATGTCGAATTGTCTGAATTATGAATTTATGTAATTGATAGTATAATGCAGTTAAGCCAGAATCAGGTATAAATAATGTAAAAATCGAGAAAGAAAGAAATTGTCAAAATTAGGGATGGGTAAGTGTCATAATCGGAAAGAGTAAAAGAGGGCTAGTTGCCCAGATGGTCGGGGAAGAAAAATTGGTGAAAAGAAGAATATTATTATATGTATTTGTTGAGAGTTGTGTAGGTGTATATGCAGTGTAAAGGTAAAATTTCCACATATCCCCTTTCTTCTTCGTAGCGCCACATTAAAACGATGTTATCTTTTTTGCTGCCACTACCAAACCCTTATTAGTAAATCTTAAAAAAACAAGATGTCTCCTTGTCTTGTCTTCTTCACCGGAAATGGTGTTTATCCTTTACTCGCACCCACCATTTGGTTCATGTGCTAAAAATGCAGAAAAGAAATAAAAATTAGTGGGTAGGTATCGTATTTTACATTTTTTTCTTTGAGTTAAGTATTGGGTATGATGGTTTACTATTTACGGAATTATATCGGTAAAATCAATTGATCCTTGTCTTGGTAATGTTTAAAGATGTTAGTAAGAACGTTTTATCAGTCAAAAATATTACTTCTTTAGAATATAAATACAGAAAGGTGAATTTTATGCTTGTTTTTTCCTTGGCTCCTTCGACGAATAATTCAGTAATAATGTTGATACATGTGGATTATTATTATTATTATTATTATTATTATTATTATTATTATTATTATTATTATTATTATTATTATTATTATTATTATTATTATTATTAAATATTATAAGTCTTGAGTACAATAAAAATTGTATTAGCAATTTAATAGATTTCCAATTTCTTGTAGCCAGAGTATTTTTGTATCAGAGTGGTGAATATCCTAGAAGATTATGTCATTGCTGAAGAAAATTGCCTCTGTTTTGATATAAAAGATCGCATTCAAAAATGAGATGATTCAATGTTCCTACTAGTTTGTCACACCAGCAATGGTACGTTTCTCTCTCTTTAATTTGAAATAGTTTTGTTGGAGTTAATTCAGTATCAAACGTAGTCGGTAATAGAGAATGATTTCACTATTGGGCCAGGTTACTATGTGCTTGCGTAGAGAATCTCGAGAAGTGTCAGAAATATTCCAATAAAATTTTCCTGGAAGAATGAATTTCTTGTTCGCCAGGTGATTAAATCTGTTTTCTTCCTGAAATCACGTGCTTGAAGTTATGTGGAGCTAATTTAATAGCGATAGATCGTTTTTCATGACATGTATTTTTAGCTGCAGCATCAATGATAGCGCTATTTGGATCAAGGTTAATATGCGCTTTGCTGAATGCGAAAGAGATTTGATATTTAATTTTCGTCAAGGTGACGAAGAGATGTTTAATATTAAGAATAACCCAAGAGGTATTTTTATTCCAATACGTTGAATTCAGAGAAGAAAGTACACTCAAAGAATCTGAACAGATCGTCTTGAACATTTTGTTTCGTTTAATAAACAATAAAGCTTGCCGTTTGGCAAACGCTTCACGATCATATCTGGACATGAAATGAAATCTTGAAGTTTTACGTCCCACCGGTTAGGCTAAAGGAGACGGTGATGATGAGTGATGAATGAAATGGTAGAATGAAGAAAGTGGGAGGAAACGGGAGAATCCCGAGAAAACCCACGCACACGGTGTTTGTCCACCACAAAGTTCACTTGGCGGGAGCTGGGATCGAACCCGGAACCCCAAGCACCAGAGGTGAACGCTCTACCACTGAGCCACCGCGGCCCCCATATCTGGACATGAATTTCGGAAGGTATTTCAAAGTTAACAATCTTTCAGGAATATATTTCACTGCACCAACCGTGACATTAGGGTATTTTGAGGCATCGGTGTAAATAAAGGTAGTGTCCATTTCAAATTGTTTAATGGTAGCTCTCCATATTTCGATAAACTGTTTGTCTCAATTCTTCATGGGAGATATTGATGTAGTTTGGTATAATTGATTTTATTTGCATCAGGTTGGTATAGTAGTCTCAGACAAAACATAATAAGGAAGGTACTTTCTGTATATAACAGCTTTCTCCTTTGAGATTAATATAAGCTTGGATGCACCATGGTCTGTTCTTAGTGTATGGAGTTCTCCTGTTTTGTAAAAGTAATTCTAGCTGCTAAAGTTTGCTGATAATGGGAGAATTTGTTTTTCCAAAAGCGTTCATATTAAACTGGTGAGCAAGTTTAGAAAAAGTTACCATAGAGGATCACAAACAGCTTCTCTTAATAAGGTCCACTTGGACAGGGTGAAGGCTGAGAAAAGATTGCTTTTGCTACTTATATAAAGTTTATTCCAATTTGAGATAATGGGAATTGATACTATTGTGGAAAATGTTGTCATAAGATATTTTAGAGACACAACCTTGTTTGAGGATTGTAGCTAAAGTAAAAGGATTTATTCAACATTTTTTTGGATGAGAGACATTTTAGTAGATTCAAATATTTGGTAGATTTCTGCAATAAATGCTGCATATAATTGTTCCAATTTAATTTCCGGTCCAAGAACATGCCTAAATATTTAATTGTATTAACTAAATTGTATTAACTGAATCATTTGTATTAACTAAATATTTAATTGTGAATATGATGCTTGTAATGCGTGATGTAATCTTGACGTTTTGAAAATGAATGCTATATTGTGGTATATTTCTCTTCCTGGTCAAGATGATAAATTTGGTTTTGGTTCAATTTAAGTCTAGTCCATGTTGGAGCATCCATCTATTAATTTTGTACAGATTATGTTCTAAAATTGCAAGACTTTGATATTAAAAGTTTGAGTAACTATTGAAACATCATCGGCGAACCCAATAGGAGTACTAGAAGTCCATTTAGTATTTAGTAAATCAGAAATGTAAATATTGAATGGATCGGACTTAACTTGCTCTCTTGAAGAAGGCCCAATGTAGTTTCCCTAGGAGAAGAATAAGAGTTCTTCAATTTAATGTAAATTTTCCTATTAATTAAGGAGTTGTGTATTATTCGTATGACTTTGCCTGGAATTTTTAAGTTATGCATTTTTCTATCAGAATATCAAGAACAACGTTATTATAAGCGCCTTGGATGTCTAGGGATGTCAACCAAGACAGCACTTCTTCTGAAGAAAGTTTTGTATATGTCCGAGTGAAGGAGCGCTAATGCATCATAAGTCGAGAAGTTTTTCTTGAATCCTTTGACGTTGAATGAAAACATTTGGGAATGTTCCAGAAATTACATAATACGATTTAGTAGCAGATTTTCAAAAAACAAATCATAGCACAGGAGAGTAAAGCAATCTGCCGAAAGTTGTTAGTCGTGGTAGTTGATTGTTTGGATTTAGGTATTGGCATTATTAGTATTTTTTCCATTGCAGAGTTATTTTTTCAGAGTTCCAAATGTGGTTGAAATAATTAAGTAGAATATGAAGACCAGAACTTGAAAGATACTTGTAATGTGAATATCCAATGCCATCCATGCCTGGGGATGTATTTTTATGAATATTTTTAAGTACAATTTCCAATTCTATCATCGTAATGTCCTTATCCAATTCTATATTAAGATTACTGAATAAATAAGATCCCATGAGTGCGCGATCATAATTTACAGTACATTGCGTTAATTTATGATGAAAGATCTCAATCCAAGGAAAGTCATAAGATATTAAAGGATCTTCGATGACTGAGTTCGCTTCGCTTCGCTAAGATGTCAATACATTTTACTTTCTAATCACAGAATATAAAATTTAGAACAACAGCTAAACAAGGCTATAGCCCACTTCTAACCCAATCATTTACCCTTCAACAGCGGGTATTGTCTTACTTTCTTTTCCCCATTGAATTTTAAATGTGTAGCTTATTTCAGGGTGCAGCTTATTTTCTGGCTAATACATATACAGTACGTGGTATCCTTAATCCAAAAAATCAATTACTTTCTTTATAACAACTCAATAATTTCCAAACTTTTGTCTTTTTATGTGATAATGATGCCGGTATGAAACTATATGTATGTGAAGTATGTATATGTTTGTGTAGAATTTTTACGAGTTTTCGGTATATATATATATATCCTATCCATAATACCAAAACATGCTAGCCTGTGAATAACGGTAATTTCTAACAGTACACAGTCAAGCTAATAATGTCACTAATTGCGTTACGTCCTGCCTGATGCCAATAGATGCCACTAGTATGCAGGTAATTTACAGATTTAAAATTATTGTGACGACTTAATTCCAGCTTATAAACTGCATTACTTCTATGAAATTATTTTAAAATAGGACAAGGGCCATAACCAAATGCCAAGGCCACGTTCCTTTTTAGAGCCTGAAGAAAAAACATTCACAAAATGTTCTCATAGCTTCATAAACGCCTTTATTTACATTCTTTCCCTAGTTCAAAGACTGCATATCGCATCCAGCTTGGAAGATACCCCTTGTGAAATCCATGGAAATTGTCAATCACGGCAGTAGGTTTTTTGCTTCCCAAAGTCTTGTGTTTAGTGCATTCATCTAACACAGCTCTAGTTCATATATATGCCCAAATTTAGTGTGTTATCTATTATAGTTCACGTTTTAAGACGGAACTTAAAAACTGAAGTTCCATATTGAAATTCAGGGTTTTTAGTGAAAAATTAAGGAGTATTTTGAGATAAATGAAGCACTGAATTATTGAATTTTCAACTGCATTCTTCTTACTCACTCTTAAAAATAATTGTTCCTTCGAAAGACTTATCAGGCCATAAATGTTGAATCTCTTTAAAGTAGTGGTATATAACCAAAACTCGTTTATATACTGTCTGTCCATGTATTGTCCGTCCCGAAGACAATAAATCCTCAAGAACTACTTGATGAATCATCCTCAATTTTGGCAATAATATAGAGGGTCAAAATTTCGGAATTGAATTCGTTGATGGTGGTGGTATTAAAACCGGAAGTGTTGACTACTATAAATTAAATCCGGTAACAGAGGCGAGAGGCGGATTTTCGCAGTAGATTAAGCGTCTCAAGAGTCCATTTCATCTCCATCCTTAACTCTATACGAAAGCCAGAAATGGCATAAATTCTCTATAACTTTCCATTTCAAATTCGATCAACATACAAGAAGAACTATAACAGATATCGATATTTTTTTTTAGAATTGATTTTGCTTCTAAGAACGGGTATCCTCTTCTCTCTTAATCCGCTATTCAAACCGAAAATGGCAGAGGTAACCACTTCCGGTTTCAACATTCATCACTATAGACTAAAACGGTAAGAGATGGCGAGAAATAGTTCTCTGGAATCAAGCGTCCCAAGAATATATTCTATCTAAACTCTAATGTCTCTACTAAAACCGTAACTGGTAGAAATCTAATACCAGTTCCGGTTTCAATATCGAGAAAATATCACGCCATACAAATAAATTTTTTTCACGTGGTGTACTCGTGACATTGCTACGGTTTTTCTTTCTTTTTTTGTATTTACAATAGTGACCATAGCGCTAAGTGCTACTTGTCTATTTCTTGAAATTCTATTTTCAAAACCTCCGATTAGCAACGTTATCAATACGGCTATTATCCAAATATTATCATGGTATATTTTCTGGACATTTTAATTTCTTTCCAGTTATTCCGGGTGTTTGAAAAGAACAAAAATTAATGCTACCGTATTTCTATAGAAATCATTTTTGCTTGTTGTATAGGTAGATCTATAACTCGACATTAAACGTCACGGTACATCGATCCATTTGCTGCTGAATATGGCATAATATTTCCATCCAAATATTATCATGGTATATTTTCTGGACATTTTAATTTCTTTCCAGTTATTCCGGGTATTTGAAAAGAACAAAAATTAATGCTACCGTATTTCTATAGAAATCATTTTTGCTAGTTGTATAACTAGATCTATAACTCGACATTAAACGTCACGGTACATCGATCCATTTGCTGCTGAATATGGCTAATTTTTTTCTTAATTTCAATCGTACCTCACCTTACCTGGAATCTCTTATACGCATGCCAGCATAAGAACAAACATCATACATGTCTTGCTCCCAGAAGAATGTGAGCCACGCTTTAGTTTTAATGAAATGGACTGTTCGTTTAATCCACACTGATACAGTATAGGAAAATTAAGACGGGTTTTTAATTGAGCATTTAGTAGCGAGGCTATGCGAGACGTGAACGTATAGTTCGTTTCTTCAACCGAAGTACAATTTGCATATAAAGAATGCCGTTTTCTACATATGGTGGCCCGTTCCATAAATAAGTCATCATCCGATCATACGGAAAGGAAACTTCTGGAAAACACCCATGACAACTAAATAGCCAATCAGAACCCTCATTTCAAACAAATGACAGTCGCTTGTCAACTCCACGTGGAGTCTTAGTTGCCACAGTTCCAATTACTGTCCTTTTAGTTAGTGCTCGATTTCCTGTTCTCGAGACCAGCTTTCTTGTTCTTACAGTGCCTGACATCTGTTTCATATTAGCCATTGTATTAGGAAGAAAGGTGTAGACACAGTGAGCGTTAAGGCGTTGCAACTCCGTAAGTGTGTGTCGAAAGAGAGATGGAGTGAGGAAGGGATGTTGTAAAATCAGCATGGAAACTTGAAGGAAATTTGCCCAACCGCACTCCTATTGAGTAAACGCACTATACAGCTTAACGTGGAATCCGAACCATATGACCTTTCCCCGGGAATCCAACCCGAATCTCCCGCATTGAAAATGTGTATGCTAATGATATAGTGACCAGGGAGCTCTATAGAAAAATTAGGGAATTGACAAAATTCTCCATTATGTATTCTGTTGATAGAGATAGTTTGTGTAGGAAACATAGCCGCACACACTCATATCGCTTCAGTTTGAGACCATTAGTATGATATATTTTTTTAATATATACGGTATACATATGTTGCACAACCTTTGTTAGAATTTTACGTGATGCAGTTTAAATAGCAGTCCGTTGCAGTGTTTTGTTCCATCACATGTAGAGAGCCATTTGTTTCTTTTTTTTTTCGTCTCTTATTGCGTGTTATTCTGTGTTCGTCCTGCATTGCGAGAACCACCCTCTCCCCCTTCTCTTCGCCGTTGGTAGGAAGATCGATGGTCCTGCACTGAAAGGCCAGCAGGAAAGAAGAAGAGACGGAAACCGACGACCTGTGGATCTACGGGTAATAAAGGCTTATCGAGTCGTAGCGTGGCGTGGCGTAGAGTGACGCCATTAGCTAAACACCAGAGGCCAGGCCATCACTCCGCTGTCACTCGTTGCATGAATGCCAACACATGGGTTTCCATCAAATAACCAGCCACTGTAGCTCTCATGTAGAATTCGTGTGCTACACGTTGAGTATTGACAGTTTTTCAGAGAACGTTCACTTCACTATCAGTGACTGCCTGTTGGGATAGTCAAATTGTTATTTAGAATTTTTTTCTCTCTGTGTCTTGAACACAACTTGAGTCCCTTAACGACTAAAAGTATACTTTTATTAAAAAAAAAAATTAAAGTGATATAACTTTGTACCAAATAATATCATTTGTTATATTGTACAACATTGTTACGGAATTTGTGTGACTCAGTGGTAGAATGTTTGTCTTTGATGCATGGGGTTTCTGGTTCTCTCCCAGTTCATACCAAGCGGGCTTTGTGGTGGACAAACACCGTGTGCGTGTTTTTTCTCAGAGCTCTCCCGTTTCCCCTCGCTTTCTACATTTTATCATTGAATTCATTTTCACTGGAAGATCTGGATTCGATTCCCAGTGGGAGCTCATGAGATTCGGATTCCACATTAAGCTGTGGGTCCACGTACCATAAAGCATCGCTGCTGAAAGGGACGCTAAACTAAAAATCAAATCAAATCTTCATTGTCACCATTACCATCTCCTGTAAACTACACTGCATAAACGTGGGACATAAAACTGGAAGGTTTTAGGGCCGCGTTAGCTCAGTTGCAGAGCGTTCACCTCTAGTGCAGGGGTTCTTGGTTCGATCCCAGTTTGCACCAAGTGAGCTTTGTGGTGGACAAATATCTTTTGCGTGAGGTTTTCTTAGGTTCTCTCGTTTCCTCCCGCTGTCTTCATTCCACCATTTCCTTCGTTTCTAATCACCACTGTCTCCTTTAGCCTAGCCGGCAAAACCATGGGATGTAAAACTTAAAGATTGGAAGATTCTATTGCATTCTTCTTACAGAATTTGGTATACTAAAGAAGCTAGATATGTTAATAAAGATATGTTTAAAAGAAACCCAAAGCAAAGTCTGAGTACGGGAATATTTATCTTAATAACGATCAGCCTTATTCAAAGACGTTTTTACGTGTGATTTGCATAGTATTAAGAGTTTGACTAACCTATTATGCTTATGTTCATATTTGAAACACATTGCTTATATTACCCACAATTTACATAAAAAATAAAGCCAGTCACGACTTTTCCGCAGGGTTGTCCAAACACATTAGGAGAAATCCCGGAAATATTCTCTTACCGTGATTTCTCGTAATGTGTTTGAACAACTCTGCGAAAAAGTCGTGACAGGCGATTTTTTCGATATAAATCGCGGATAACATGTTCTTCTGAATGCGGAAATTAGCATCACTCTTAATACGACGCTAATCACTAGTGAAAACCTCTCTGAATAAGAGTGGATATGTTTAAATCAGGGGTGCAAATAAGTAACAAAATTTTAGTAGCCCAAGAAAAAAGCTACTAGCTTACATCCCAATCGTGACTTTTATAGTCTTTACTCTTTCATAACTCGCCCGCACCGATGAACCACTCGCCCCGGGCGAGCGGTTATTTACATCCCTGGTTTAAACGAAACCCAAAGTAAAGTCCCTTGTCTTTCAGGTTAGAATGGTATGAAACTATAAGTTGCCTTTTTACCATTATTATCAAATTTTGTTCTGGAATATACTATAAGGAAACTTATAGAACACTCAGAGGGTAGAGCAGATTGGCATTCACCAGGTTGTAGCTTATACTGATGATGTCAATCTGATAGGAGATTATATTAAAAATGATTTTTTTTAGTTTAATTTCCGACGAATGTGCCCTTTAGGCTAAGGGAGACGATGATTAAACCAAGTGAATGATGATGGAAGAATTGGTGAAATGTGAAAGTGGGAGGAAACGGGTGTATCCCGAAAAAACCAACGGACACGATGTTATCCATCACAAACTAAATTGGCCAGAGATCGAACCAGGAACCCCACGTAACAAAGGAAAGCGCTCTACCACTGAGCCACCTGAGCTCCGCATGAGATTATATAACAACAATAAAAAGAAATGCAGAGGTTTCATCAAACACCTGCAGGGACATTGGCTTAGAAGTAAATACAGAAAAAAAACTAAATACATGGAAAATTTGCCGTGTTGTAATACTGCAAATCATACATAAATGCCTTAAAATATCAAGTAATACTTTCAACAAAGCGGACACTTTCAAATATTTTAAATCAACATTGACAGACCGAAACCATATCCACGAAGAAATTAAATATCGACTGAAAACAAAGAATTAGTGTTTTTATTCAGTCCGAACACTTTTATCTTCGCGAATTCTATATTTGAAGCTTAAAATATATAAAACGATAATTGTGCCTGTTGTGCTTCACAATTGAAACTTCATAATAAGAAATTGCATAATTTATACCTCTTACCAAACGTTGTTAGAGCCATCAAGCCTAGAAGATTCAAGTGGGCAAGTCCCCGCCAAGTGAACTTTGTGGTGGACAAACATGGTGTGCGTGGGTTTTCTCGGGGTTCTCCCGTTTCCTCCCACTGTCTTCATTCCACTATTTCATTCATTAATCATCATCACCGTCTCCTTTAGCCTAACCGGCATAACCGTGGGACGTATTTTTCAAGTGGGCAAGTGTAGCCAGAATGAAAGAAAGTGGGAACGCTTTCAAAATTTTAACTGGAAATCCAATAGGAAAAGGACCGTTACGAAGACGTAGACACAGATGGGAAGACAATAGTAAGATAGATCTCGCAGAAATAGGAAAACAAAATAAAAATTGGATCCCGTTGGCTAAGGACAGAAGTCAAGGAAGGGCTTTTGTGAACGTGGTATCGAACCTCCAGGTTCCATAGGCCATAGAGTTAGTTGGTTAGCCCCCAATTATCTTATGATGCCAAAAAATTAGTGCTCATAGATGAAACCGAACCAGAGACCACGAGCACCAAAGATGCACACGAGAATCTCTTGGGAGCACACTTAACGTTCTACTTATTTCACAATTTAATTGATTCTTTGTGTGGATACTATTGATATTTTAAAATCCTTTCCACGAAGAAAAGAAAAAGCTTATATATTTTTTAAAATAGCGTCACGACAGCAGAATCCTTCGAGGTCACTTTGTCGATAAATCAACTTTGTTTGTGAGAAACTCTCAAAGAAATCACGAAAAGTGTCTTGGTTCCCTCTTCTCATTCATTGAAATCAATGGAATTGGTCTAGCTTTTTTTTGCAGAATGGAATTATTTGCATTGAGAAGTCGACCCAGATCAAGAATTCACCGTTCTACATACTTTTTCCGTAAGTGAAAAAGTCATTTATGTAATTCTCATTTCTATAATCAGCACTTGTATTATAATGCTTTAAATAGATCACTTTTATGTTTGTTCATTGGCGACAGGTTTTTGCAACGTAAAATTTCACGTTCTTCCATACAAACTAGACCTCTGTATATTCACATAATATTTTCTGTATAACATATCGTTTCACTGTAGAATTAATTAGGCATTTGTACTTTTTTAAAAAGAAAAGAAATTCTACAATACAAGGTGTGATCAAAAAGTACGGTGAATGTCGTTGCACAGTGCCATCTATCGATGACGTATCTATTTCAACTATTAAGCCCGGTAGCCTAAGCCTTTGGTACAATCAGTGTCGAGTTTGAACGAGTTGTGACATGTTAGTTGGCTTCCAGAGGCAGAAAAGTGAGGACGTGTTAAGAGTGTCTGTCGCACACTAACATTAAGTTTTGTTTTAAGCTGCAAACAAGTGCCAAAGAAGCTCACGAAATGTCAAAATCAGTGTATGGCGAAGAAGCGGTGACATTGAAGACTATTTACCAGTTGTATGGGCGATTCAAAAGCGGCAAGGAATCGGTTGAAAATGAGCAACGATCGAGACGTCCTTCGACGTCAAAAACAGATGAAAACATGTTAAAAGTAGCATAAATCATTTGATTAAACAGGTGAATGTCTATTCGAGAGCTTTCCGAAGAACTAAACATCTCGTATGGGTCCGTGAAAATAATTTTAATCGACAAATAAATGGACAAATGGCTTCCTTCTTCACAACGAAAACGCATCATGCCACACCTTGCTTTTGATTCGCCAGTTTTGAGCAGAAAAATATTCCCGTCTGTTCACATTCTCTGTGTTCTCCATATATATAGCAGCATGGACTTTTGACCCTTCCCAAAAATTAAAACTGTGCTTAAAGGTAAACGTTTTGATACCATTCCTAACACTGAGAGGGCCACGACAAAGCAGCTGAACGCTCATCTAAAAGAAACCTTCCAGAAATGCTTTCAGTCATAGATTCAACGTTAGGATAAGTGCATTACTAGCCAAGGAAAGTACTTTGAAGGAGATTAAATCAAATTCCATGTATGCTTATTACTTTCTTTGTAATAATATTATTCACCCTATTTTTTTATCACACCTCGTATTATTAACTTTTAATGGAAGAAAAAGTGTCGGAAAGCGAAACATCTGTCAATAGATCTCATGAGCTAAACAAAGTAAATTCCCATGAGTAGTTTCCGACAAAATTTTAGGAAACGTTTTTCCTTTCTTGTAAACCTAAAACTAACGATAATAACACCGTCTATTAAAGTGAAACTGACCCCGAGGTGTACCCTCAACAGGCTTTTCATTGTGTCACTAGCAAGATGACAGTATGCAGTATGGTTAATGAGATAAAGCCCAAAATTATAATTAACTCTTAAATTTTAATTTTTGTTAAAATAACATATTATGCAAAGATTATCTATCTATCTATATATGGATCTATAACAAGTTAAAATGAAGCGAAGGATATATATATAATTGTATATCTTTCGAGATCTAATTTGCACTATGTGGTAACGTCACAGATACAGAGCAAATACAATAAAACTATCAATCCCATAAATAGTTAAATCGGTTCTCTTTAGATGCCAGTTACAGTCGATAGACGTTGACACTAGCACCATCTATTGGCAACAGTCGATGCAACTGCTTGGTGGATTCGTAGAGCAATGCTATTTGTTCCAAGTTAATCTACGGCTTTGTTACATAGTGAAAATTTTTAATTCCCATAGCTTCTGGAAGAGGTCCCGGAGGGTATACGATTATATACAGACGTGTTCAAATTATTAGACTGAACAGCAGATGGTATTGAGGGGGCGGGGGAAGGAATTCTGAGAGTGGTGTTTCAGTTGTAGATAGCTATTGTGGTTTCTATCAACAAGTTACAGTCTGAAGTGTTGTGGTTGCTGTCGTAAGAAGTTAACGACATTCAAAGCGTTCAACAGTTCGAATGGGCCAGTTTAAAATGATCGCGACGTGTTTCGTGTATCAATCTTTTATTCTGTGTAGTCCTGTAATTGCAGCATAGTGGGAAAAGCAAAAGACCTTTCTCCGCATAAAATAGAAATTAACAAAATACTTCTAGTGGAAATAAGATATATACGGCAATGCATTGCTAGTAGAGTTGGGATAGAACAAAAATATGTGAGTAAAATCTCTTGAAATGAACAAGAGCCAAAATAGGGTTGAGAAGTGTGGGCGAAAACCAACGCTATCGCTAAGAGGTATCAGAAAAGTAAAAAGATTGGCTTTGGGAAACAGAAGTGCAACTTCTAATAGACTTAAGCATAAAAATGACTGAGCATGGCGCAGACATTTGGCCTGAAAGTTCGAAGGATTCTTTGTGCCGAGGGAATAAACGCATACGGTCAAGAAAGGAAACAAAAATTAGAGTCTACTCCAATCATGGCAAAGAAGAGCCTCGAATGGGTACGAAGCCTAGAATATTGGACTGCTGACGATTGGAGAATAGTGTGTTTTACTGATGATTCGTGTATCTTTGTGTCTGATGAATGTTCACAATATGTGCGACGTTGATGTGGGGGGAATTCAAGTTGGAATGTCTTTAATAAACCGTGAAGCATCCTACTTCAGTCATGGTCTGGGGTGTGATCTCTATCTTCGGGCCTGGAAGACTGTATATAGTAGAGAGGACAATGCAGCACGACTAATACCTACAAGTTCTTCAAGAAGAACTGCTTTCCCAGACTATACTCTGGTTTGGTGACGTACAGCATCTTTATGCATGATGGAGCCCCATGGCACAAGGCCAAAGCTGTGACAAAATTATTCGAGGACTACGAAATTAGTGTTCTTCCGTGGCCAGGTACTAGTCCTGATATGAACCCGATTGAAAACATTTGGAGCTTCATGAAAGAAAAGCTCGAGAAGAAGCACATTACCACCAAACTTCAATAGATCAAGGAGATCAACAATTTGTGGTATCACGATACTGAATTGAAGGGAAAATGTGCTAAACTCGTACATAGAATGCCACAAAGGATAAAAGATTTAATAAAGAATAAGGAATTTCATAAGAAATATCAATCTTTGTGTGAGAGATAATTTTCTTGTAAGTATACCATTTCATTTTTTGTTTCCAATTTGGATATACACACTTTATAGTAATTATATTTGAATGTTACATACCCATTTGTTTTTATTGATATTGAATACACCTACTAGAAATTAGGACAGAGTTACAAAGTAGTAATTTGAACTAAGTTCGAACGTATTTTCTCACGTAATATTGTAAGAACAATAAAATATTCAGAAACAATGTTGAGTCTAATAATTGAACATATCTGTAGTATTTTCACTTTATTTTGATCTGTAAAATAGCGTTCTGTTGTCTGTGGGCGCCATTTTTGGAACACCCGATATATATATATATATAGAACTGGCGACCAGTTCTCAGTAGTAATGGTTTCTGTCTAAACTCACAGGGCTGCCCAATTTCTGTTTCGCACGAAGATAATTGTCAGTGAGTGAGAGAAATACGAAATGTGAAGTCTTCACAACGGACATGGAAAGTGAAGTCTTCACAACGTTGTAGCCCCTCCCCTCCTTTCCCACCCTCAATCGAAGTCTTAGGTATGGCTATTTGAGAACGCGTTTTTGATGCGTTACCCCCTGTAGCGAACGCGGCCAAGGTGGCTACTCAGTAATTTTACTTTCGCCAGAGTTGTAAATCATACTGTGAGCCAATCAGGGTTTCCGGGTCTTTTTGCCAAGTCCAGGTCTATAATAGCAGAGTTCCAATACTGTGCACAAAGCATCTTCCAAGCAGCTGTTTCTTTCTAAAATCCCCTTGCCTGGAAATACGTCTTTCCTTTTGGTTCTTCCTTTAGACATCTTTTAAACAGCAGGCGGTCTATTGTTCCGAAACGCACCAAATCGCTCGAGCTGATGTTTTTTTTCGCGTTTATATTGCTTTCGCGTTTGTGATTAGCCATCCACAGTTAAATACATGGTCAGCGTATTCCAAGCGTACGCATGAATAATAAAAACGCGTGGCGAACGCTTATGAATAGCCATGGGTTTGAGGTAAGATTTTTTTATAACATTTATATGAATTGCCCTATTCAAAATTGATTATCTTGAATCTAATTGTCTGGTTTTGAAGTTTTATGCCCTGATCTTTCTTTGTCAAACCAAAGCCCGTGGAGGGGGGGGGGGAGGTGACAGGAGGGCTCTCATAATTTGTAGGTGAGAGATACTGGCGACTATCATACCATATTTTACGGACTATAAGTCGTATATTTTTCTTCGAAAAATTGCTTCCAAAATTCAGATGCGCATTATATTCGAAATTTAATATAAAAATGTCCAGTGTCTGATTTAAAATTCCCACCAGTTTTAAAAGTGTCCATATATTCGATGCCGTGGGAAACCTATCTTTACCTGGCAACATTGGATTCAACAGGCAGCAGCAGTGCACCGATGCGACGAACATGAGTTGCAGGGATTCACAAACCCAGAACCACAGACTAGAATATACAGACCGTAAACTCTGCGAAAAACTGGAAACAAGTTGAACCATAGCGCTTCTAATATGCGACGACGAAATTAACCAGTCGATCTGGGGTCGACAACTAATGACGTCACGTTCGAAAACCGATAGCAGCGCCAACCCACTTACGACGAAACATCGTTTCCCACCAAACGTGCAATCGAATAATAAAAATAGTAAAAATGTTACGATATTTTCTAAAAAATTAAGGTGCGTCTTATAGTCCGTAAAACACGGTATATATATGCAGGGTGTAACTAAAGGTCGTTTACAACGCTTGGGAGGTAATTCCTCACACGAAAATAAGCAAAAAGTTTGTTTCATTTTCTTAAATTCGACGTCATTTCCGAGTTACAAGCTGTCGCAAATGGCGGCAAAACGACGTGTGACACCTCATTGCGGACAAAGGAAAGGTGTAACAGCAAGCGGGTCTACACAGTTTAGAGAAAGTAATGTCTGAATAACATAATGGTGTCAGAAGCAAGGCAGTAGGGACGCGGCACAAGGAGTTCCTTTCTACATCCATTTTCCGCATGTCAGTCTGTTCACATAAGAAAGTCCCCTTTGAGAAATTACTTGTGCCGTATTATATATTAGGGTTGAGCTTGTTTTTCGACTTCCGAGCTTTGTTTGAGTCTCACTTCTCTAAAACGGTTCCATATCAGACCAAAGTAACCCATGAGAAAAAAAATAGCTTAATTGAATATTATTAAATGGTTCCCCCAAGCGACCTCAAGTTTTGAATACATTTACTGTATACAACGTGAGGTAAAGGTATCTTATCAGTTTGGATACACTATTAGACCCTATATGGTGATGAAAAGATGTTATGATGGTAATAACCATTAAATGATATTTTTATAATTAGAAAAGTCGTCTCAAAAACCACATCTGTAACTGATTTTCACCAGTGGAGTCTATATAGTTCCCAAAAGTTACATCTCGGAAGGAAGTTTCTGTATGTAAACCAAGTTTCATCAGGTTTGTATGGCGAATCTACAAACTTTAGATTTGAAACATGTCATAATATGACTTCAAATATTTGTTTAATTTTAAAAAAAATGTTTGCGTGGTGTTATGCACAACATGGTATATTGTGTTTAATGAATTTTTTATTTATAAAATATAAACAAATTAGCCATATTTATTAACGTAACTTGATTGAGATTAAACGAAAAAAGCGTGTAAAACTTGGGTACCCAATTTCATATTTTCAAATTCGATTGGACGTTTGTATTGAGGACGCAAATCCCAACCCGAAGCGGAAAACATTCGAACAACAAAAATGTAAACAATTAAGTCAGGACTTAACAAAGACTGCATTTAATTGAATTAATGAGTATTAAAAGTTGAGTTTATTCACAGCGTTTGCGTAAAATTCATTTGTTAAAATCCAGCACGAATCAGATGAAAAAGATGTATTGATCTCGGTTCCTATATTAGATACTGATATGGAGTTTTCGCTGATGCACAACGTCCAGAAATAACGTTATTAAAATCAGAATTCCGGGGGAAATGACTTATTTCTGCCTCTTCCGGTATTGCCTCGAATACACTTTGGATTGCGTTTTGGAACATTATTAACATTTCAGTACAACCTATATACACGCATGTGATTTTACTTGTTTTATGGTACCGTAAAAAGGAAACTCAGCTCGTTGCGGTTTACCTAGGTTCAATTCTCGGTAGTAAAAATGAAGAATGTGTTGATTTTTATCAGTGCTTTAGTGTTCAACATTATTTTCAATGCTAAGTCCTTATGAGGAAATTAAATGTCGATAGAAAACAGGTTGCGGACGGGAGCTAAATTTAGACTTTTACGGTATCGGGCAGAAAAAAATATGTTTCACGAACTCTCCTTCTCAGGGATTAGTTTTCGTAAGTCTGAAAAACAAGACTTGCAGATATCAAAAGAAAGGATAACATTCGTCTTCTAAGTAACTAGGAGATCGTATCTATTGGTGTTCGGTTTCTCCTAACAGTGACGCACTTACTTCTAGCCATGACGCACATACTAAGAGGTGGGACAAACTTGATGGCGTGTGGTCTAAGCCAATCAAACGAAGGCTGTGACACGACGTTGCTATGTGGTTATACAAACACATCACAGTGTCAATAGATGAACAGATAGCAGACAGACTGACGTACATGTATACAAAGTGATGGCAACACCTCATTCTTCTGATTTGCTAACAGTATTGAAACGGAACTCGGAGCGCCGCCTTCAAACGCTATCAAATTTGTCTCACGCTTTTAGTTCTAAATAACACAAACGCCCGAGAGACATACTAACCCGCTATACAGCAAAGGTTTGTTGGGACGTATAACTCACAGGATATGAAGCTTTCTAAAGAAGTTCGTAGTTAACAGTTGTTTACAAGATATTGAATAAAGAGTAAAAAAGTAAAAATAATAATCCTTTAAAATGTTTTTAAAATACCGCTTTTATAAAATGCACGAAAAGGATCTCTTTTTGTATGATAAAATGAAGAAATAAGATTAAGACTAAAGCAATTAGACGCGATTAATGTTTAAGTTACATTTTTTAGCCCTTAACTTTATGATTTAAGTTTTTAGTTCCATTTCTTCATTTGACCCCACCCAAACTATAAATAAAATAAAATAAAACATCTTCTTTAGTGTATTTGGTAATAGATTTTTTAAAAATTTCTTTTCATATTTTTAATTGTAACGGTTTTAATGTGACTAGCTCACTGTTACTTAAAAAAAAAAAAAAAAAGAATACAAAATTACATCTGCAAATGTGAAAGTGTATCTTAGGCTTAGCATTTCGTGCGAAAATAGATTCTTGATGTAACGAAAAAAGGAAGAAAAAAAACGAAAATATATTTGACTTTTCATCATATATTGTTAATCCAATCCTGAATACCATAGTTTTGTCCCCAAGAAAGGGGAGCATGGTGGCTTATTGGTAGAGTACGTACCTCATATGT
Source organism: Thermobia domestica (assembly GCF_964235325.1). NCBI lineage: Eukaryota > Metazoa > Arthropoda > Insecta > Zygentoma > Lepismatidae > Thermobia > Thermobia domestica. The sequence continues at coordinate 296,217,124 of NC_137457.1, read as the reverse complement.
GTGGGGTCACTGGTTCGATCCCTCCTCAAATAAGTTTGTGGTGGACAACATCGTGTCCGTGGGTTTTCTCGGGGCACTCCCGTTTCCTCCGGCATTTTCATTCCACCAATTATTCCGCCGACATCATTCACTTGCCTTAATCATCCGTCTCCCTTAGCCTAAAGGGCATAATCGTGAGACGTTAAACTGAAAGAAAGATTTTGTCCCCAAAGAAAGAAGGCATTCTACCTTTTCCTCCCACAAAAACTGGCCTACCTCAAAAGTAACAAAGTCGATTATGAGTGAATTATATAGACACACTTTCTAATGCAAGATAATATTAATTATTACAGTTTTCTTTTCTAAACATCGTGTACGAATTAAACTGCTATTGTAACACTTTCTGAAGTATAAATCACTAAAAAATATAAATAGAAATGAGTATTATCTGTTATATATATATATATATATATATATATATATATATATATATATATATATATATATATATATATATATATATATATATATATGTATATATATGTATCTTTGTCAGCTCAGACTGAATATCTTTGTCATAGTAACTTCTCAATAACAGAAATATTTTGCTCTTGTCATACTTAGTTTTCAAGCAGAAGCTCATCAAATTCCTTCCTCAATATGTGCATAGCGTGGAAATAATTACAGGAAATTATTTTGCCACCTTCTGATTTTTCCAATTAGATCGACATTTTGCCGATTAGCAGGATAACTGTAGCCTTATTGTAATAGAGCTAGGCATGGTTTTCTCCTTTTGAAAAGAAATGAAAGACTTACACTGAGAAAAAACGTATGTAGCGCACGTGAAAACGTAGGTTACATACGTAAATCCTGTAGTTTTTGGACTTTACGTACAACTATAGGTAACATTCTGAAGCGAACGTACAACTGAAACGTATGTTTTATACGTGCTTTCCGTATAAATGTTCCGAATAAATTACTTTCCGTAAAAAAGAAAGGACTGTATACAGGCGGTCAGGATCTTACATACAGATGGACGTATATAACATGTAATATACGGAATATACGGAAGACTGTTAGATGTGAGACATCCTGCAGCGGACTGGTGTAACATCTAAGCGGAAAAGGAAAGTACGTATCTAGCATATGGATAATACATGCTCCGTACAGATTTTCGTAGTAAACATAAGGTTTCCATATAGTTTTACATTCCACGATTATGCCTTATAAGCTAAGAAGACGGGTGATTAATGAAAGTGAATGATTATGAAATTTTGTTGGAATGAGATTGTGGAAGGAAACGGAAGAACTCCGAGAAAACCCACAAAATCTCATGGCATAGGATCAAATCAAGGATCCTTCGCAGCAGAGTAGCCCTTTTAGTGCTAACAATGTTATATTCAGCGCTTCCTTAACAGTACAGATCCCAGTAAGCAAGCATGTCTACAGTAAGTTTGCTCTTAATTTCCATTGATGGGTCTAACCTTAAAAACTGTTATACGTTTGCCAAATGTAAATTTTTAGTCATGTTTCGAGTTCAGATAGCTTTGACGTATAAACCTGTATATGCTAAGACCACATGCGGGAATGAAGGCTGAGCAAAAACACCTGCGAGTTAGCCTTATTGTATATCTCTGTGTATAACGTTTCCAAGTGTAAATTTTAAGTAATTTCAGTTTCAGTTTTAGTTTATGAATGGCATCAAGTGCGCCATTAGTCAGAGGAAATTTATATTTTAGATGATGATGTATCATATAAAATGGTCCCTCTCTGACAAGAACAACGACTGACTTTTCCCTTTCGCAATGATAAAGAGGAGTGAGCACAGGAATTTGTTTTGATTGCCTATTTACCTTGGTAGAAAGAATAGGAATAATGTCAGACACTAGAACAGGGAAAAGTTGTTTTTATATGTTTAGCAACATTAGTTATCAGCTGCGTAAGTGTATCCAAGTTGTGCAACACAAATAATTTTGACATCATCAGAGCACTGAAACGAATTTTCTGGCTTGTAGGGTGATCCTAGACAAGAATATCCTATTTAATATATTACCAAAAAAAAGGGCCTCGTACGCAGGACCTCAGCCAGAGGACTCCAGTTCGGAAGTGTTTCAAAAAAGATATTGGGTCTTATGCAGAGTCGTTCTGACGCGTGATTAGAGTCATACTAAAGTGTCCGACTAACATATGTTTCCTGCGCTAGTCAACCTTTTAGTACCGGTATGATGTTAATCATACGTCAAAACGACCCTGCATAAGGCGGACTGTTTATACCACGCTTTATCAACGCTATCAGAAATCACACCACACCCTTGAACCACATTTTTGAGTATGACTAATATCTTTATTACAGAAAAGGAGAAAAATAGAAAATGATGATAGCTAACAAATCCTGAACAAATTTTCTTTTAGTTTTACATTTACCTGTACTTGATAACATGGAATAGGGCAAATTGTTACTACAATGCATCTTATACTAAGTATCTTAATAACAATACACATTTGTTTCCATAAATGGTTATGAGACAATCTAGAGCGACTCTGTTCTAGTTTGTAACGCGAAATTCTGCAACTGATGTTGATTTTCTGTAACTTACTGACTTAGTTAATATTGTCTAGGAGATAGACAAATTAAATAAGGCCTCGTAGCAACGGTAATGAAAAAATGTCAAATTTGCCTGAAGCAACGACAAGCTTCTTATCCCAAAAATGATGGAAATAACTCTTCTTCCCAAGTTTTTATATTAAAGAAACAAGGCGTTGGCCAGAAGTTGCATCCGAACAATGTCAGAATTGACTTAATAGCAACAAAGTGAGTCAAACTGTACGTAAAAAACTGGAGTATAGTAATTTTTTTTCGACTTGTTTAATCGTGATTGATGATTGATAATTTTAGATCTAGGTGGGATGGCTTAAAGAAGTTAATTCTCTTTCCCAGATCCCGTTAGAGTTTTTATTCTTTCATTTTTTTCTTATTTTCTTTTTTGCTTGTTTTCAATTTTTGGTTTCATCGATTATGACAAAACTCTTGTGGCTCACCACAATGAAGTAAGGTTTTCTTTAAGGAAATTTTAAGTAGTTTGTGCTTGAACGCACTTCTATATAGATATTTGCCATCCGGTTATTGTAAGAGTACTGTATGCAGAAAAATAAATTCATGCCCAAGACCAACCAAGAGAAATACATGTCTCTATATTTCCAAAATTTCTGTATGAATCTACAATTTCATTAAATTTAATATTATTATTAGCATTAATGCATAATTTAAATGGAATAAAACTGCAAAAAGTTGCAATACCTACTGGCGTAAGAAGTTGAGATACAGGGATATACTTTTAAGTATTAATTGAGTACTCCTTGCGTGAGTACCACAGGACTGTGAAACATGAATATTTTGATAGAGCAAATATTAGTTTTTTGTGTAATTCATTGAACCGTTTCAGAAAGGTCCTATAATTTTCATGACAGGGCATTTTAACATGTGATGTTTCGCAGTTCTGGCGGTTTATAACTATGAAAAGATGTGTTTTCCGACCTCTGTATAACTTTTTCTTTCATTTTATGTAATCATCTAAATTTATGCCATGAGGTTCACGAATACCTTGTATAATTAGTGTCAATGCCCTAACTTTTTTCCATCACACCAGTGATCCGTTGTGGCAAACCTTTTGAAAATACCTATTCCATAAGATAACCAAGAAAGTTCTGTCGCTTTTTCACCCACCACTTTACAACATCGATATGTCACCTAAGACGTACCTGGAAGATCAAAAATAGTTTCCATGAGCATCGACGACCTTCTTCCAACGTTCTGGAAGGGCATAGATTCCATCGCGGTAGAACTTGTTGAGCCGTGGAGCGAAGAGGGTATCAAGTGCATTTTGCACCTCTACTAGGATTTGAACTGGCGTTGTCTAAGGTGACTGGTCAAGGAATGGAACAGGTAATAATCGAATTGTGGTGGTCCGGGGAGTATGGCGGGTGCAATAGTGTTTCCTATCCAAGGCGTAGAATAGTGTCCCGGGTCGTCTTAGCCACGTGAGGCTTAGCGTTGTCCTGTAACAGGAGGACCTCTTTGCGATTCAGAAGTGCCGGTGGCTCCAGAGTTTTTAGTTTTTCTTGAACACGGCTCAACTGCTGACAGTACACAGTTGCATTCATGCTTTGACCAGCTGGTAGCAGTTCCTGATGCACGATGCCGCGAGCAGTCCACCAAACACACAGGAGGACCTTCTTGAGGTTCAGTGCTGGTTTCGGCCATTTTGGAACCGGTTCATAGGACGCTAACCAATGATGACGGCGCCGTGGAGCTTCGTACAGGATCCACTTCTCATCATTTGTCAACACCCTGTCCAGAAATGGCTCCTTCCTTAGACGAGACAACAAAGAAATACAGGTGTCTGCTCGCGTTGCCTTCTGGCCCGAAGTCAAATCATGTGGGACCCATCGATCCAACTTGTAATAATTCCCAAGATGATTGAGGTGCTGCCGAATGGTTTCTCCACTCACACTGAGTTGTAGTCCCAGTTTCTAACATATCTGGCCACTGTTCGCCTCAATTGCTGCCTGAAGATCTTCATTTTGTATATGTGTTGGTCTTCTGGCACGTGTTGCGTCTTTGAGTGTTTCGTCACCGTCCTTAAACTTGTTAAACCACCACTGCACTGTCCGCGTAGTCACGACATCCTCACCAAAGGCCTGTCATATCTTCCGCCCCGCTGCAGCGGCGTTTGACCCCAGTTGAAATCATACAGTATTCACGCCCTGATGACGCTCTGCGGAAGTTCCGTGTTCACTCTGTACTTACACAAGTTGATGGTGTAACTGAACTGCCACAACCAGTTAGTATGTTGGATATACCCACACTAACAACTGACCTTCGCCTTATCTTCATTCACATTCAACTTACGGTGTGAGGGCCAATAGAACACAGACTTCCACAAAAAGCGACACAACTTTCTTGGTTACCTTTATAGTATTTCCAGGATATTTTAGCTGTAATTTAAATTTTATTCTACAGGCCATAGTAGACTGAAATAACTATATTCAACTACCATGTTACATTTTAGTAGTTTGTGCATGTTATGTGTGCATTTCTAGTTAGAAAAAAGATCAGGTTTCATACCACTTGAGGAAATTAATAATGTCCTTGGCGCTACTAGCAATGTCACATGTCAGATGCTGTACCCTTAAACATTTTATTTCCCTCTATTGTGTGTGCCATGGACGGAATACAATTCCCAGTTCGCAGATAAGAATGTTTTACAACCTCCTGATCCCATTATAGTTTCTGAGCGCAGTCAGCCATAAGGAAAAGAGAACGAATAAAAAGTTTATGCTTACGCCGAGACTTCGTTGCTTGGTTAAAATCGATACTGTTATAAAGAAAGTTTAAAAACTAATACTTAGACGTAATAAAACCACAACGATCCATGTTTTTTTCTTCTTTTGTCCAATTTCCAACTTGGAGACACACATTCTTTATTTTCTTTTTTCTTGCTAGTTTTTTATACACGTAAACTTATACATGATATGGCAGTATTGACATGAAATTCCATCTCAAGTTTTTCTTATGTGTTGTTTAGTAAATCATGTATTAATACTGTCATGCCTCAACATATTGTAGAGAATATCGCGAAGAAACTTATTTTTTATGAAATTATCTTCTGTTAAGAAGGATATTAGAATAAATATACCACTCACAGTTTATTCAGCACCTCCTCTCCATTTTGGAAGATCTACGGGGAAAGACTGGATGGCACAAAGCAGAAATTATAGGATATAGTGCAAAGTAGTCAATTCTTTTGTGACTGTAGTCAATCTTTGAGTAATTTTGCTGATACGATCCTTACTCTCTTCTGTTCACACTCACGTTAGAACAGGATGATCATAAAATAAGACTTTAGATTATAACGTAAGAAGTTTCAGTGGCACGCTTTCAATCGAAATAAGTGTAAGCATTTTGTTTTGTCAGATCCCATTTATTTGTGTGTTCCAATTTCTTTTTCTCGAAAACTTTCAGATGAAACAAGATTTTTTTAAAGTAATATTTGTGACATGAATTTCCTTGGGCTGGAATATTTTAAATCTGGTGATTCATGAGGTGCAGTTTCTATGACAATATGAAACTATGTATATTTTATTTGTATATGTGGTATTACGTATAATGTGCTACGTATATACAGTATTATACTATGTATGAAATGCTTTATTATTATCGCCCGCAACAGGATTGTGTTGCTTCTTTTGCATATGAATATAGCTAGAACACTTCATTATAATAACAAAGATGAGGTGATTACTATGTAAATATTATTTGACAATCTGACATTAAAAAAAAAAAAAAGCACAATTTAGATCCGTGTTTGGCATAATCGCAAGTTTGGATGTGGCAACTCTATCATGAAGTGAATCACGCTTCACTTCAATTATTTCTGTCTTGGAGTGCAATGGAATGGATGAATATGATTAAGTATGACTAACTAACTAACTCTATAGCCTATGAAACCCAGAGGTTCAATGCAGCGTTCACAAAAGCTCTCTATTGATTTCTGTCCTTAGCCAACTGGACCCAGTTTCTACTTTGTATTCCTATTTCTGTCAGATCGATCTTAATATTGTCCTCCCATCTGCGCCTAGGTCTCCAGTTAAAACTTTAAAAGCGTTTATACTTTCTTCCATTCTGGCTACATGATCTGCCTATCTAAGTCTCCTAGATTTGTTGACCTTAAAATGTTTGGTAAACGATATAAACTATAAACTTTCAACCTGTTTTTCAGTTTTGGGAATAGCGCGAAGTCACACGGTGCCAAATCCGGCGAGTACGGTGGGTGGGGTACAACTGCCATGTTTTTTTTTTTTTTTGCCAAAAAGTTCCTGGTGAGCTAGGAGGTGCGACACGATGCATGCCCAATTCAACAGTCAAAATTCGTTGGCATGTCCCGTGATCAATTCCCACTTCATCAGCAAGGTCGTGAATGGTTCGACGTCGATCCTCACGAACCAATCGTTGAAGTTTGGCAACAATGTTCGGCGTTGTGCGGCTAACGGCCCTTCCAGTGTGGGCATCGTCTTTGATGTCTGTACGGCCGGCCCTGAACCAAGCAGGCCACCCAAGCAACGCGTACGGCTCATGCTGTGTTCTCCAAACACTTGCTGAATCATTGCAAAGGTCTCCGTAGCACTTTTCCCGACATTCGCACAGAATTTGATACAGACGCGCTGTTCTATTCTCGGATCCATCGTAAAATCGCCACACACAGAGTACCATGAAAAGCACTGTGGAAACTCAACACATCAACCCAGCTGCATGGAACTGTGCACTCTCACTCATCAGATATGCTAGTCTTGCCACCTATCGGTGCAAAACTCTACTACTACTACTATTTTTCAGATAGCAGCACCAGTCCCGAAAATTCTGGATAGCACCTCGTATATATACACTATGTGATCGAAAGTATCCGGACATCCCCGAAACATACGTTTTTCATATTAGGTGCATTGTGCTGCCACCTACTGCCAGGTACTCATTATCAGCAACCTCAGTAGTCATTAGATAACGTGAGAAAGCAGAATGGGGCGTTCCGCGGAACTCACGGACTTCGAACGTGGTCAGGTGATTGAGTGTCACTTGTGTCAGAAGGCTGTACGCGAAATTTCCACACTCCTAAACATCCCTAGGCCCACTGTGTCTGATGTGATAGTGAAGTGGAAACGTGAAGGGACACATACAGCACAAAAACGTACAGGCCGACCTCGTCTGTTAACTGACAGAGCCCGCCGATAGTTGAAGAGGGTCGTAAAGTGTAATAGGCAGACATCTATCCAGACCATCACACAGGAATTCCAAACTGCATCAGGATCCACTCCAAGTACTATGCCAGTTAGGCGTGAGGTGAGAAAACATGGATTTCATGGTCGAGCGGCTGCTCATAAGCCACACATTACGCAGGTAAATGTCAAACGACGCCTCGCTTGGTGTAAGGGGCGTCAACATTGGACGATTGAACAGTGGAAAAACGTTGTGTGGAGTGACGAATCACGGTATACAGTGTGGCGATCCGATGGCAGGGTGTCGGTATGGTGAATGCCCGGTGAACATCATCTGTCAGCATGTGTAGTGCCAACAGTAAAATTCGGAGGTGGTGGTGTTGTGGTGTGGTCGTGTTTTTTCTTGGAGGAGGCTTGCACCCCTTGTTATTTTGTGCGGCACTCTCACAGCGCAGGCCTGCATTGTTCACTGTTGAAGAGCAATTGGGGGATGACAATTGCATCTTTCAACACGATCGAGCACCTGTTCATACTGCATGGCCTGTGGCGGAGTGGTTACACGACCATAACATCCTTGTAATGGACTGGCCTGCACAGAGTCCTGACTTGAATCCTATAGGACATCTTTGGGATGTTTTAGAACGCCAACTTCGTGCCAGGCCTCACCGACCTACATCGATACCTCTCCTCAGTTCAACACTCCGTGAAGAATGGGCTGCTGTTCCCCGAGAAATCTTCCAGCACCTGATTGAAAGTATGCCTGCGAGAGTGGAAGCTGTCATCAAGGCTAAGGATGGACCAACACCATATTGAATTTCAGCAGTACTGATGGAGGGCGCCACGAACTTGTAAGTCATTTTCAGCCAGGTGTCCGGATACTTATATATATATATATATATATATATATATATATATATATATATATATATATATATATATATATATATATATATATATATATTGATATTATATAATAGATCCTTAAGCTATTTTTCCACATAATCGCCATGCAAATTTAGCCACTCATAATACCGCGGCACAATTTTTTTCAATACTGTTGCGGTAGAAATCTGCTGCCTGCGATTTCAACCACTGGCTTACAGAGGCAAGCAGTCCGGCGTCAGTATCAAAGCGTTGTGTAGCGAGCCATGTCTTCATCGCTGGGAAGAAGTAGTAGTCGCTCGACGCCAAATTCGGGCTCTATGGTGTGTGATCGAACACCTCCCATCCAAAACCATCCAAGAGCTCTCAGGTGCGCTTGGCCGTGTGTGGGCGTGCGTTGTCGTGAAAAAATCGTTCGACCTTCACTTATTATTTCATGTCCATACTCACAGTTGGCAATGGATTTCAATTGGCTTTTTTTTTTTTTTTTGCCAACAAAAATCTAATCGCAAAACATAATTCACAAGAGGTGAGATTGTTTATTGCAGCGCACATTGTAACACGTCGCAGATAGCACAGTAAGAGTGTCACAGTCCTCACGCTACTACAGCTGGATGCGTACTGAGTGTGACAACGTTCTGACACCAAGATGGCGACTCCAGTCCCGCCCACTGCCGCGATAGGCCAACACGACTGGTACTTTCTGAACAGCCCTCGTATGTTTATTGTATGTACTATTATGCTGCCAATATGTCTTGAGCCGTGGCAAAAATGCGAACTAAAGCTCACACCCCGACACACCCACTCGTTGAGCCAATAAGGGATCAGCAGCTGCTAAGGGAGAGAGCCTTAGCGAAAGAGAGTGGAATTCTTCAGCCGATTGCAGCGCCGGACAAGGAAGACTAGGTGTCAAGTCAATGTAGTATATTTATAAAAGGTTTGACTGCTCAGTGCTCAGTAGGTTTGGAAAGCGCTTCGTGCCAATGAGAAGGTTAACTACTCAACTACACTTCACAGTATTATCCCGTTTTAATGTTAGAAGAGATATATCATTTCACCCAATCTTCCTTTTAAATCTACATTTGGCGTGAAGCACTGTGTTCTTGTAACAACGACTATCTCTTTCAGGTCGTAATTTTTCGTGAATTCGAAATCTGAATTGTACTTTATATAATGAACAAATGTGAAAGTTTCACACGCTATGCACTAATAATACAAATTGCCTTGAATGTTATTGCATTGTTCATTATGAACAGAAAAAAAATAGAATGAAAGACGAAAGAATAGGTAAGGCATGGTTAGTGATTAATCACGTGCTTTGTTATGATCGTTGCGTGAGTCACTTTTGACGGGCGCGAATAATGAATAGCATGAGACCAGATAAGAAGACGAGAGAGCGCTTTGTTGGTCGTGGAGCGAGCAAAACAAGAAATAGAAGTAGGCGGAGAAGAGAAAGGGGTGATAACTTACTTCTCCCCCTTTAGCCTATACCCGACGCGGGAGATGGAGTGTGGAATAGTTCAAGGGCCTTCTTTGTAGACAGAAATAGAATATTTTTTTGGTCAATAAAGAACGGACTCGAAATTAATTGCTTGCACAAGAATGGGATCAATGAGGGCGTTTGATAAATTTAAGAGTAGAGAGAAAAAATAAGTGAAATCTTTCAGTTTAAGTGCACAGCTAGTCAATGCGTTCGCAACGCGTTTTTTACGGCTAATGCGTACGCTTGGAATACGCTGATCATGTATTTAAATGTGAATGGGTCATCAAAATACCCTGCAAACGCGAAACCAATAGAAACGCGCAGAATACGTTGGCTCGAGCGTATTTGATGCGATTCGAAACAATACACCGCCTGCTGTTTTGGAATCAGTAAAAGCTATCTAAAGGAAGTAAAAAACAAAAGACGTGTTGTCAGGCAAGGAAACGTTAGCAAGGAACAGCTACTTGGAAGATAATTTGTGCAGAGTGTTGGGATTCTGCTACTATAAAGTATGTGCGTGTATAACGAAAGAAAATTCACAAAAAGTACAAGGAAATTCCGAAAAATTAGCTTATCACAGAAAAATCTATATAATACAATAGGGCTACATAGAAAAAAGACCTGGAAACCTTGATTGGTTCACAGTATGACTTGTAACTCTGGTGAAAGTAATATTACCGAGTAGCCACGTAGGTCGCGTTCGCTTGCCGGGGGTAACGCGTTGGGAACGCATCCTTGGATAGCCATACACTAAGATAAAAAGCAAAGCAGACAAAATAAGACACATAAGGGCACAGTTGATCAGTGGTAGAGTGTTCCCTGGTTCGATCCCTGGTCACACGAATTCGTGATGTACAAAATCCTGTCAGCAGACTTACTCAACGTTCTCCCGCATTCTCTCACATTTTCATTCCACCAACTGTTTCATAATTATTCACCTTCATTAATTAACCGTCTCCTTTATAGTGGGTATGGTGGCAGGAAAGAGAGGGAGGGGACGAAGGAGGCTACAATTGAGGGACGATTTCAAAACAGAAAAGTCGTGCGTGAAGATGAAGAGGTTAGCGGAAGGCCGTGGAGCATGGACGCTTCTCAGTTGCAGCAAATGGTCTGTCAATAATGGCAGAATAACGTTGATGATGATTTAGAGTGGAACGTAAATTTAGAAGTTTCATTTCATTTCAAAGCAAGATACTTGTTAAGCTGAGTGGTAACGTAAGTTTAAACCATTCATCGTAAAAATAATATAGAGCGTATACAGGGTGTGTCAGAACAACACGGACAACGTATTTATAAAGTCGCACCGGACTGGGTCATCCGTGAGTGGAGGAAGTAGGGCGATTACTGCAGATCTCACGCCATAGGAAAGAACAATTATGCCCTTCTAGAAAAGTAACAAGTTTATAATTCTTCGAATTCGTAATATTTAGACATGATGAACTACCGTTTTGTAAGACATTTTTAAGACTATAGTAGCGATGACGTCAGAGGGCGGGCAATTGCGTTCTTTGCATCCACGATCCGTGCATGGAATGACCTCGCATCCAACACAAGGCAATCTCAGACAATCAATCTATTTAAGAAGTCGGTTGAGCAGATCCTCCATAAGTCTATCAAGGTTTACTAACATCTGAAAAAATGCTGATTTTTATTGTTCCTACCTTTTATTTGTTATTTTTGTTCACTAAATGAATGTGACTATATTATGTGGTTATTTGTTATAATCCATGTGTGCAGGTGATGTGATGCATGTGTGTGATTGGGAGTGTTTTATATATTTTATACATATTTTATTATTATTATTGTATTACAAATCATGATCATTGCATGGCCAAGTGGGAGACAAGGCATGATTAGCCTTAACTTCGCCAGTAAAATAAGACTAAAAATAAAAAATAAAAGGGGATGACACACGCTATTGGCTACGTCTGCTTTCCCAACTGGTCCACCAGACGGATGTATTGTAATATAAGTCAAATAATATTAAACCATCCTTTTCATATGCGAAAATATATATATATATATTTGGTCAGAAATCAGTATTTAAGAGGAACTTACGTAACTACATATTTTTTTTCCATTAATTTGATCATTTGTGTCTGGATGGATTACAAAACTACAAAATGTGTATTTATAGCAATTATGGTAGGAACTACTTTTGATAACTCAAGTGTAACTGAACAAATAAGCTGTATACAGTATTATTTTATTATTATCTGCGGACACGGATCAAGATGTTAGGAACACAGATGCGTGTTGAAATGTTGGGATAGGGATACGGTATAAATTGATAGTAACATCTGTAATTTATAAGTACAACTTTTGCAAACAGTTAATTTCCCTTCTTCTCTCAATTCTTCACGATTAATTAACCTTTTATTTATTTCTACTTTTTACAGGTGCCCCGGATTCGGCCAATTCTGGAGTTCTTCAGAGATTTAGAAAATTTCGAAAATCATGTTGCTCCAAGTCTGCGAGAAAGGTGAGTGAATTGTGCTTTTCTTATCGTTTTAAAATTCAGCGTTTGTAACATAGTTATTGATCAATAAATGGAAAATTCTTTTTAAAAAAGTTCAGCTATCAGATTAATTTGGCGTTGAGCCAACTTTAGCCCTCAGAACAACTCTGATGCTACGTGGAATGAGTCACAGAGGCCAAGAATAGTATCCCACATAGGCCATGGAAGGTATTCAACTTCATCTCGACCACGCCGGAACAGTTCCGACTGTGTGATTGGGCACATTATCATCTGGAATATAGCGTCATTGCTCAGAAACAACTTCTGAACCATACGATGCAGTGGTTCCCTAGAATGGCGATATAATTACGCGCAGTGACACGATCAGTAAGCATCAGAACAGAATCCACTGAAATTCAGTATATTGCTGCCTTTAGCATCACAGCCATATATAAACGCAAACCGTGGCTTCAAATAAGGAGAGCGAAGACTCATTCTACCATATCACAGCCATCAGCGGTTTGTGTTGTATGTTTGCGCTGCCATTTACGTCGTGCTAAAGCGTTATGGTTTCTTATTAGCGGTTTCGCCCATGCAACACGACTCCATAAGTCAATGTCACATAACTCACGACTAATGTTGATTGTTGGCACAATTCGTAGAAGATGCTGCTTGAGTTCCTCCGCTACTTCCACCGCAGTCGCGTGATGATTCTCAGTGACAATTCGCTTTAATGCACGATGTAACCTATCAGTGAGAGTTTTCTTCCGAGAACTATTCCTCTTCGCCGATATGGTTTTGCTGTGAGATTTTTGGGAATTTTGACTCGTGACACCCAACACACTTGCCACTTTCGTCATGCTTGCACCACATGATCAAGCACCAACAATTTGTTCTCTTTGGAAATCAGAAGTCGTCCATTTTACACTATCACCGTCTATTCAGTACACTGTACATTGTCGTTCTACCGATCCTCAAGTAGTACATAATTTGTCCCCAACAAACTACCACCAATAGCTAGTCGGTGTAGTTCCACTTCACCGTAACAAATCCGGACAGACACCTGACGTCTTTCCAACTTCAGATGTTCCATAAATAAGTATCTGTACATATAACACACTATTTTTTAAGAGCGAAACAGTAATGCAATAACAGAAAAATACTGTACTGTTGGCAATCTTACACTGCAACCTCTGATTAGTTATCTCCATCTTAAGTCACGGGAGGAGTCAGGGAACAGGGACTTGAAATATCATTATTGAGGATATGTTTAATCATAAGGCCTGTCCATAGATAACTTAGTTGCACAACATTTTCCTGGACACTAGTAGGTGTTTTGGGTGTAGTTGTGAAATGATTTGTTGACAATTGACATGAATTAAGAGCTTTGGTTTAACATGAGTCATGAATACTTTTCATTATACAAGGACTATTTTTTTCAAACACCAGCAGAGGAATATTCCAGTCGCCAGCAGTGCACTCCCCGGCGGAGGAATTTGTGGTGAGGGTTCTAAGCTAACAAGGGAACCTTCCGAAAATGATAGTTGCAGTGAAAGATGTGACCTATGCCAATTAAAAGAGCTGTAACAGAGATGAGCATTCCCAAAAAATTAGCTGCCCATAGCAATAGGTTCAAGAAATATAAGGGGTGGAAGTTCGGGAAACAGCATGGTTGGACAAGGGGGAGTGCAAATTCCGCAAAAAAAAAAAAAAAAAAAAAAAAAAAAAAAAAAGAGCACGGCAAAATACAATGCTGACAAGTGATGTATAGAAAGAGACTTGCCACAATAGAGAACAAATGAAGGACACCAGTGGGGTTAACAGTGTTGCCAACTGCAATGAAAAGTACATGTTTTGCAAAGAACACTATATGAAGTGAGTGCAATATTCAGTGTCAACCTGTCATGTAGAACATAAGATATGACGTCTATAATCAGTGGTACAATCTAACAAAAGAAAATAGAAAGAACAGAAGTACGAAAAATATACAGGGTGTCCCACCAAACTTTGTGGCCTGAAAGATTTGCGAAACGAACAAAAAATGTACCAATGTCAGGGGGCGATAAAATCTGTGAGAAGCAAGTGCCCCCAGGATGCCCATCATAGGGCCCCAGGAGCCAACTTCAAACTTTCAAATGGCAACAAGGACCGAGTGGTACCTGTTTCGATAGATCATGGAATGTGCAACAACACCTATAGGAAACATTTGCTATCTACGAGCATGTACCATCCGGAGTGAATTTCAAAGTTGAGCTGATCCCTCCTGGTTGCACGGGTCTGATACAACCACTTGATGTTTATTTTTTTAGACCATACAAGAACTTCGTGCACTACGTTACAGAGCTTGTGTTATCAGATACTCACTTTAACATTTGGTCCCGCGAGAATTTTCTGAAACTTCAAGCCTTAACCCATTACCGGTTTACGGCATGTTTATTCAAGCCTTTGATTATGTTTGCTTTTTACAGGTGTGAATATGTGATAGAAAGACCACCAAAGGTTCCGACACCTATAGAATACTGTTTCGAGACATTCACAGCGATCATTGTACCATGTGTGACGGATTGGCAGTATTCCGCTGTGCTCACTGCAAATGTATCTTCTGTTTGGACCATTGTCTCATCGAACAATTGCACGTACAATGTTGACGAGCATGCACAAATGATGCGAAGGCTAATGCCTGTTGCCGGAATTTTCTGTTTGTGAAGCAAGTGGCCTAACTATATTAGACTTGTCTGGATTTTCATGATTAGTGTTGCCAACTTTGTAACTCGATTTTCTTTTTTACTCTAGGTACGTCAGTTTCCTGCATAGTTGGTGCTTTCTTGTTTTGTTCATTCTAATATGCACAGCTCGTGATCAAATGTGGCGCATTATGGCTAACTCCGTCTTTTCCGTATTTTTCATACTTCTGTTCTTTCTATTTTCTTTTGTTAGATTGTACCACTGATTACACACGTCATATCTTATGTTCTACATGACAGGTTGACACTGAATATTGCACTCACTTCATATAGTGCTCTTTACAAAACATGTACTTTTCATTGCAGTTCGCAACACTGTTAACCCCACTGGTGTCCTTCATTTGTTCTCTATTGTGGCAAGTCTGTTTCTATACATCACTTGTCAGCATTGTATTTTGCCGTGCTCTTTTTTTTTTTTTTTTTTTTTTTTTTTTGCGGAATTTGCACTCCCCCCTTGTCTAACCATGCTGTTTCCCGAACTTCCACCCCTTATATTTCTTGAACCTATTGCTATGGGCAGCTAATTTTTTGGGAATGCTCATCTCTGTTACAGCTCTTTTAATTGGCATAGGTCACATCTTTCACTGCAACTATCATTTCCGGAAGGTTCCCTTGTAAGCAACACACCGGGCGACAGTCGTGTCCGAACTCTGACGCAGTGAGGATCACGCGTAGTGCAAAAGCTGTTTTTTGAGTTTTTGTCACGGCAGAAAGAGTTTGTTCCTCCGAGACCAACCGTCAACTCCGTTTTCTACAAAGAAGTTCTTGTGCGCCTGCACAAGCCGTCAAACGGAAACGGCCGGAGACTGCCGATCGCTGGAAGCTCCTCCACGATAACACTCCAACCAACACTGCCGTCCTTGTGACCGCCTACCTGGCCCGGATAGGTGTTGCAACCTTGACGCAACCATCGTACAGTCATGATGTGAGCCCACCAGACTTCTTTCTGTTCCCAAAGCTCAAGAGAAGCCTAAAAAGGCGTTGAAGATTCGTCCCGGAGGTATAAATTCTTTCTGCCATGACAAAAGCTCAAAAACAGCTTTTGCGCCACACGTGATCCCTACTACTTCAGAGCTCGGAAGCGAATGCTGCCCGATTCGTTGTTTAGCTTAGACTCCCCACAAATCTGCCCGCCGGAGCGAGCTGCTAAGCGACTGGAATGCCGCGCGGTGGCCAGTCTCATTTCTTTACGAAAAAACCTTGTACGTATCCTAAAGGCAAGTAAGGAGAGTCAAATATTTCCCGTAAATCTATTCTCCCGTGTAAAAAACGTGCATTTCAGCTATTCATTATATTATTAACCGAAAACTTCATAAGAAAATCGATTGGATAACAGATTAGGAATAGGAGATTGAACATACTACGATGTAACCTTCGTGTACCAAGATCCGTGAAATGGTACGTAAGTGGTGACACTTTTACACAGGAAATTGCAACTAAAGTAAAACATTATTTTTTAAAAAAAGAAATGTGATACAGTTCACGTGGTCTGAGTGGCTTGGGATTTGCCCTAAGAGTGAAAGATGTTTTACTAGTCAGGTAGTAGAGGGAAACGTGCAGTTGTTTAACACTGAGAACGGTAAATTAGATAACCAAATTTTATTCCCTACCCAATCCTTTGAATTTGTTTAGTTCTTTCCTTGTTGTTATTTGAGGAAAATGGGCAACGAGAACAAGGAAAGAGATCGTTTTACAGCACTCTTGAGATGAAACATAAACGCGTTTTCAGTTCGTCTTTCTCTTTATGAATACAACTACGCTTTGTATAATATTTCATCTGGCTTAATGGCCACGAAGGAGCAGTCACATATAGAATATCGTTCATTTCCATCTGACGGCTTAGGAGAAACGCAAAGAGAATATTGTAGTTAAATTACCACTTAGTTTATCCCTTCGTGGCGTTATTTCTAAACTTGATGAAAATGAATTTGAAATTTGGCTTCGATGGTCTCCCGCCGAGAATCGAACCCAGATATCCTAAACTAATGTACACTCATGTCCAAAATTATTGTCGCATGTCTATAAATATGTTGTTATAGGAATATAACTTGATAACGAAATCTCCCGGTATTTCTTATAATGTTAGTATGTGTATAATCAGCAAAAACATGTATGTGGCAAATTTAATGTCAAAAGAGCAGTAAATAAGAACAATAAAACGAAAATAGAACTTTCTTGCCCATTTTAGCAACATTTTGTTTTACTCATTCTAATTTTCGTATTTATAATTCTTTCCCTATGAAATTTACCACAAATATACATTTCCCGATTATACACATAATATCAGTATTAAAAGTACCATGCAAAATCATTATCAAATTATATTCTTACAAGAAGACAATTATAGATATGCGACAATCATTTTGGACGTGAGTGTACATACACTGACCGTATAGTCAAGAACGAGCTTCAAGATCCTCGGGAACGCCTGTTCCAGCGAATTCGGTCACCTAACCTTTCGTGCTGTTCGTTAATAGGGTCAACGAAGAGCAAAATTTTGAGCTAATGAGGAGTTAATTGTAACATAATTGATTTTAGTATCAAATTATCCACTATAGTGTAGAGACTAACATGTCCAAAAGCTGCCGTCCACATTTTGGGAAAAGTCACCATCTTGATTTTTTTGAAAAATGAAATGAAATCTTTGAGTTTTACGTATGCCGATTAGGCTAAAGGAGACGTTGATGATGAGTAATGAATGAAATGGTGGAATGAAGAAAGTGGGAGGAAACGGGAGAACCCAGAGGAAACCCACGCACACGGTGTTTGCCCACCACAAAGTTCACTTGGCGGGGCTGGTAGGCTAAAGGAGACGTTGATGATGAGTAATGAATGAAATGGTGGAATGAAGAAAGTGGGAGGAAACGGGAGAACCCAGAGGGAACCCACGCACACGGTGTTTGCCCACCACAAAGTTCACTTGGCGGGGCTGGGATCGAACCCGGGACCCCAAGCACCAGAGGTGAACGCTCTACCACTGAGCAACCACGGCCCCTCCTTGATTTGTTTTTTTGGGTGGGAACGTTAGTTCGCATAGGGATTTTTAAAAACATTCTTATTTGTTGCTTCTAACTATCGTATCCTAATTCGTTGTATCCCTTTTTGAAAGCTTATAAATAATAATGCATCTAATTTCTCAAAGCTAGAAGAAAACGACGATAATTTTAAAAAAATAAATTTAAAATAAATTTGTGAATAATTTTTCTGTGGCAATACTGCCATTTTAACTACAACGGTTTTAAGCCAATTAACTGTCATTTGGCATACACTTCTCTCAAATATATAAATAAAGTGTCTAATGCTAAATAATTAGTCTGGAAAGGTCTCGTGATTTATTTTATTATTAGTTTTTTTTCTGTGTGCGATGTGAATATTAACAGCATCCGGTCCTATCCAAAGTTCTTCGACTAATGCCATAATAAATGGATTTAGCATGAAATTATACGCAATAATGGAGAAAAATATATATAAAAATACGCATTCAAATATTTGGAGAAAAAGTACCCTCCTGAATTTTTAGCAGAAATTTCTGATGTATGGGAAATTTTTGAAAGAATTTCGTTTGCAGGTTCTAATTGTAGTATCTTAATACGTTATACCTCGTTTGAAAACTTATGAATCAGTTCCACAAGTAGGTCATAAAAACAATTCCTACAGTACAATCTTTTAAAGCATAAGGCGACGATTAAAAGAAAAACACTATAGTTGTGATACTAGTGGCTCCTCTTAGCTACATCTATACCTAGTATAAATGGAAAGTCGCTATACGAGTTTGTAAGGCGTTAGTGGAAGATTAAGGTTGATCACTAGGTGTTCTCTATGTTATCCTAAACGCTGCTTGAATAGTGAGCCATTGTCAGATACTATCGAGTGTTTACTGATGCCAGATAATAAAGGGAATAATCATGGGATTCTGCTTAGATACTTACCTGAGAACTTAGTTTTCGACCCTTACCGCGATTCCACTTCTCGAACTGCAACGCTAGAATCCAGGAATTTTCTTATTGTGACTACTACATTAAACGAACAATTAGGCAACAACGCATTGTAGCGTTCTGCGCAAGTTTCATCTCAAAATCTATTTCCTTAAATGTAAATTAATATTTAAATAAAATATGAAACATAACACGAAAAACGGTCAAACAATATATCTATTTCGTGATAAGATTATTATAAAATACTTTACACACACAAATAAACATTTCATAAAACGGAGCACTTCTAGTAAGCAGCAAGAGTCATCTTGTGTGCTCATTGTAAACCGAATGAAATATTTCTTTTATTTGTTACATTTTTCGGTATCAGGAGACACAACCAAATAAATCAGTGTCTTGTGCTGGAGCTGAAACAATACTCTATCTTATAGTACAATATTTATAATATGTAACGTTCCATTGCGCAGTAGTTAAGGGAATGAGCTAAAATATGTACTGACTTCCGGGTGGTGATCCACCTTAAGAAAAAACCCACTTTTTATAGGCATGTTTGTGGTGAATCTTGTAATCTTTACCTGTGAACAAATTAAATGAATTCTTTAGTTTAACATCCTATGATTATGCTCTGAAGGATGAGGGAGACGGACTATTAAGGCAATTGAATGGGGATAGGATAATTGGTGGAATGAGAAACAAGAGTACCCAGAGAAAAACTCACGCACACGATGTTTTCCACCACAAATGTACTTGGTCGGGGATCGAACCAGGGACCCCAGGCACCTAAGGTAAGCACTCTACCACTAAGCCACCGTGCTTCCTTCCTTTACCCGTGCCAAAAGAGTGTAATGTAATGTTGACCGTAGCTAATCATTTGCAAAAGGTTTCAGAGATAATTAGTGTGAGAAATTTATTTTTTTTCTAGTGATGTCTTTAATACTTACCTTGCTATTTAATTTGAAGTTTTAGTTGTAATTTTAAAATTATATATTTTCCTCGACTAGTTCTGAAATGAAAGAGTAAAAGTACTTTTCTGCCAGTACATCCCCTTCAAAATATTATTTCTACAAATACTTGGCAGAACTTCTTTTGTAACGACATATGTAATTAATTAACGCCTTGTCAAGAATAGTGTTATAGCGTGAATGTAAAAGAGCAGTAGATGATGTTACCCCTTCAGAAGGTCTGTTTTACGTATTTAATCATTAAGGAATGAAAAACAATCTTTCATATCTTTTTTTAATGCTTTTCTACGTTTTTTGAATTCCGTAAACAAGTTATCAAACATCACTAAGTAAGTGCACTCTCGAAATTCCTCCCTCGGATTAAGTGTTGCCTCGTTATGGAAGTTGATATCATGACCAGCCATTAAGTTTGTTCTTCTTCCTCATTCTCGGTTTTTAGCAGACTTACATGCAGTGAGTTTTGATTTTTCCATGGCTTCAAAATGATTATACATATTACCAGTGTTTCTTTCAGAAACAATGTTCCGGGTGGGGGGGGGGCACATTTAGTATTCTGGGAGGCACTGCTGGCACTATTCTACTTATTATTATATTATAGGCGTATTATTTTGGTCTCCTCCAGGGGGCACTCTCAGAGCTCTGGGGAGCAATGCCCCCCAGAAAACATGTCTGGAATAAACACTGCATCATACGCACTTCAGATAGATATGTATGTAGAGAGTCATACAGGTCAACAAATAATCCTAAATCAGAATTATTTGCCTGTAACTTTTTGTTTATAGCTTCGCACCCTAAACAACAGTCAAAATACCGGTTTCCAGCTTCTCTAGTTATTTAGCAAACTCCTAACCTTACTCCTGGTCACAGGCTTTTCAATAGTACATTCTTCAATACTAAATAGCGGGGGGTCACGGTGACTCAGTGCTAGACCGTTTATCATTGGTGGATGAGGTCCTTGGTTCTATCCCTGGCCAAGTAAGTTTGTGGTAGAGAACATCGTGTCCATATGTTTTCTCAATGTACTCCCGTTTCCTTTCACCGATTCTTCCATCATTATTTACTTGCCTTAATCATTTGTTTCCCTTAGCCTAACAGGCATAATTATTGTGGGACGTTAAACTGATTTTCAATACTAAATAGTATTTCTAGTTTGACCCGTTTTTATTAAACTGTAGCACACGTTATTACTAGCTGACCACTTTATTTGTGAAAGCCCCTTCATCGAAACGTTTCTCATGATAGATAAATGTATTTACAGTACCTCTCATCTATGTTATGGTGAAAAATTAAGACAGTGCTAGAACTAGTAAAAAAATCGCATGATTCTCTACAAAATTCAGTTACACCCTTCCTCCACCAAATTGAATTAATATGCTGAGCAAAGAGTCTTGAAGTGCGTTTGAACATACATTTTAATCTGTATGCATACCTGCAAACCGCTATATACGCACCACCCATATTAGCAGCATTATAATAACACTGTTCTCTGCAACTCAAAATATCAAGCCTAACATTTTTAAGGTAGTTGAGAATTACATCGGCTAGCTCAACTGATTTATGTCCTGGATTCTGTATAAATCCTAGAAAACGTTCTACAGGTTGGCTACTTTCCAAGACATACCTTTATCAAAGAAATTAAATTTATGTGAGAAATGTGTCTAGTGTAGAATCAACAGCTATTGAAAAATATTTTACCTCTTTAGTTTCTTTAATTCTTGTTCTCAGTAATTTATCAGACATTAATTTGATAGTTTTTCACAAGTAATGGGAGATAAATATGAAGTAAAACTTGTAACTGGATTTCCCTTTGTAGCTCTGACTCGAAAACCTCACGTCAACCGTGTGAGGCTAAAGCTTTTACTACACTTACCACCCTTTTCAGTAAATTTCTTCAGTACTTACCTTAACTTTTTCCCCGTACACAGAAAAATAAGATTCTGATCAATTCTTCCCAAATCCTTATCCCTTTGTTTCATTAATATAATGTATGACTTATGATGGAATTTTCATGCTCTGTTACAACTTGATTTCCGTGTCTCCAAGAAGAAGATCTTGGTGTTGTAAAAGTACAGTATATGAATCTCTATATATGTGACACAGAGCACAAAAAGCTAAACCGGTGCTGGGAGAATATATGAGACAGGGCTTGAGCACTGATTCCCCATTTACGAGCTGGTTCTGAAATAATGATTTACTATACTACCTCCTGTAATGTACCATTACAGTTGAAAGTAATGGCAATTTTTTTTTTACGCACCCTGTACCTAGTAATTTTTTTTTTAATTCAATTTCGGTTTAGTTACACAATTTATTTACTCTCTTTACTTCGAATTAAATATAATAAACCCAAAGGTTTTGTTAGTAACCATATTCCCACTGTATAATATATTTATTTATATTTTGATTAAGTGTAAATCCCATTTACGGATATATAACTTGAATAGTTACAAGGTTTACCATTCTGACGTCATACCGAAACATAGTTCCGTTATTGGATATAAATTTCCTTAATTTCAGACCAATGTAGATTTTGGCCAGGTACCTAATCTTTCCCTCACCCCCTCTCACTAGTCCATAGTCGCTTTCAGATCCGGTTATATCTGGATTTGCCAAATTTCTATTTGCTTTGTAATTTCCGCGGCTAAAGTTTTCGTTCTGATTGGAGGAATTCTCTTACCTCTGGCTTTTTCGGCGCAATGTTATGAGAACAATCGAAGACACCTTCCAAGGAGCAGCTTGTGAATTTTGTGCTACATATTTTTTCGGGAAGAATTCCAATTTCCAAGGACAACTAAGGTAACAGATAATGTAATTCAATAGTTAAAGATTTACAACGGAATAGGAGCCCGGAAAATCCACAAATTTTGGTAAAGAAGCTGCAATTCAGTGAAATAACAAATTCCAGTTCTGTTTACTAGGAAGCCATGTTTGCTGCCTATCGAGAATAGACAACAGTGAAAGAGTGACTTTACTTTTTTTTTTTTTTTATTTCAAACTCAAGTAGGGATTAGGGAAATTACGACCTGTTAGTGCATGT
Organism: Thermobia domestica; assembly: GCF_964235325.1. Classification (NCBI taxonomy): domain Eukaryota; kingdom Metazoa; phylum Arthropoda; class Insecta; order Zygentoma; family Lepismatidae; genus Thermobia; species Thermobia domestica. Next base: position 296,193,874 of record NC_137457.1, on the reverse strand, counting down.
TGTTCGTGTGTTAAGTAGAAGTGACTTTTTATTATTTATTCAGTAATCGCATGTACGTAGGTTTGATGGTTGTAAAGTGAATAATCATAATGGCAGCTTAAGTTAGCTTAAAAGGGCTCCTATCCCCTTTTCTAAATTGAACCAGTTCTAGCGGGGGAATGGGTTAGTTATTGTTCGTTTTAGGGCCTTTTCCCCTTTCAGGGGAAGGGTCCCTCCATAAACCTCGTTAAGGTGCCCCCAGGGCATCAATTTTTGGCAATCATTATGTAAACAATTGGTCAGGTCAATTAGATCTAGTGTTACCTTTCTCATTTTTGACCCCCTTTAAATTAAATAGAGCCGACTGTATATATCGACGAGGGAGTAATGTATTTTAAATCTAATGTGTTAGGTTATTTTCGTCAACGTGCATGTAACTAAATGGTGCATGTTTAGTTTAGTTAGTTGTCTTTATGTATAATACTAACAGTGGTGTATGTAGTTAGTAGGTTTGTGTGAGTGTGTGAATTTTCGATTTGGACAGTGTATAAATATGCTTTAATTTAGTACCATTTTTCTAACATAAATAAACCAGAGTAGATATTAAATTTCTGATTAATGAGTACAAGTATATATTTCAGTACACGGTAAATTATGCCTCCACTACAGCGCCATAGCGTCAGTTTTCGGTAGTCAATTGTTTGTTGACATTACGACATCGCATGACTTAGTGATTTAGATTGTTTGATTTTGGACATTTATTCTCAAATTACTTCCCGTGGACATGGTTTTCGGTTCGGATGAGTATACCTTCATATAAAATAGCATGAGATCTTACTGTACTGAAAATTTCAGCTTGCTAGGTCCAATAGTAAATGAATAATCCGCTGAAATAAAGAACACCTATTTTCTTAATAGAAGTAAAGCCCATATGCTGTTACTGTTTGTTTAAAAATGTAGTATTAAATTCTTTTTTTTTTCCCGTGGCTGTAGAAAATTCCATTGTTGCTTCAGTTTTATCAACAAATCAGAAATAGATTAATCGTTGACAATTTAACTTTCCGTAAATACATGTATGATTTTTTTTTTAAACCTGCAAAGTAAATACAATTTGGGTGCTTCGAAATAAAGAGTACGTGGTTCGATGAATGTGATCGTGTGGTGGTTTGAGCGTGATAGATTGTGATAGTTGTATATATATATTTATTACTGCGTAATGTAAATATGTGTATGGCCTGCGTGTAAAATGTACGAAATAGGGTGTTTATAAAATATTATTTCGTGCGAAAATTAGTAGATAATGAATGAATGTAATGATATGTTAATAATATGATATATAATATGAACGAGATGATGACCCCTATATTTAAATGGATAGGCCTAGTGAATTTTATATAGTGAAAATATGAATATGTTTACGAAGAAAAAAAAAATCTCTCGCGTTTTGACTTCCACACCGGTGCATTCATCCAACCGAGTTTGCTACTTGGATAGTAAATTATAGTTGGGAATTGTGTGTTACTTTGCATTTATGTACCTCATGATAATAGCCCCGGAATCTTAAAACTTTCAATAGATAGGGTAGCATCATGTGGGAATTACTTCTAAAGGATGACAGAAATGATGATTAAGAAAACCAACTGCTATATTCTGTGATCATCGAAAAGTACAGGTTTTGGTCATTTGTACCTTTAACATTCATAGCCTCTCCGAGATTTTTTTTGTTGCTTACCTTATTTATTTATTGTGCAGTGTTCATATAACTCAGTTCGGACTATCCGATTAAATTAACTGCTACTAAATTTAGCGTACCCGGATGTCGACCCCTAGTCCCCTTAAGTATTTTCGTTTCTTTTCTTAGTTTAATTAGATGAGGGAAATTAACGACATCCCAGACTGTGGCGTGTCTGCGCGGGGTAGCCATCGGTGATGTTTGGGTTATTGAAATCACCGATCCAAAATTCAGTTTATTTAATTTTTTTTTTAATTTTGGCAAATCACTAATTAGGGATATCTTAGCTATTACTCTAATTTCATTACTATTCTGGAATCTTCTAGTTTCCAAGTGGTCGGATGATTTTTTTTTTCTTTTGAAATCCTAAATTAACGCCTACTCCAACCTTCCGGAGGATTTTCGGGACCCTGCTGGTTTGGGCCGGATACGGGGATCGGATTTCAATCTTACAACCAAACTCTTGTGGGATTGGGATCTGATGGACACAGAACTTGCATCCTTGGCAGCAGGGCGCTCCTTGAGTCTACGTATTTGAGTAGACCACCCTTTTGGCATGTTAAGAATATTTTGGCTATGGATTTTGTTGAGAGCGAAATTCGACTTCTAACTTTGTAGCGTTAGTTATTTCCCACTTAAGTCTTTGGCGCCCCTATTCTTCGTCTTCCTTCTTTTCTATCTCTCTCTCTGTGTCATTATTACTTCGAGTTTTTTTTTTAAATTTTTAACCTCCCCCCCCCCCGGTTTCTGAAACTCATGAAAACGTACAATATTCATATAACTTATTTCGATCGTATGTACTAACTGAGACATCGAGGGATGCAATTCGTGGAGGTATTGCAGCACAACTCAGGACCATTTCCGCGATATTCAATCCACCACGGGAGAAATTGACGGGAAGGTACACTATGCTTTTAGATTCCTAGAAACCTTTGTTATTCATTGATCATACAACTTATATCAATTGATTACTGATTTCTGGTTTTTATTTCTATTGATTGGTCATATAGTGTGTATGTATTAATAGTTTGGGCCCACTAGTTTCGAATAACATTGATTTTTTTTCCTGTATATACATCTATATATGTACTTACATAGTTTTAAAAGTTACGTGCCTGCTCTATTTGTTGCATTTTCCACTTCTTATGTCAACTTATTAAATAACACCAACTTTTTTTTGTATACGCGGATCTTTAGTAAATTGAAAATGATTATTGATTATCGGGTTTATACATATAAAATACAATGTTGCAACCTTATGAAGGAAAAAGGTGAATTTTGATAGTCAGGGTTTTTGTTTTGTCTTTGAGCCAAATAAATATAAATATTTATAAAATATGAATACTTGTCGAATATGAACGGTTATGTAGAATTTAAACGTCGACGAAATATTAAGATAGATATTAAAGTGAAATTTATTGTATTGATTAATATGAATATATATATATATATATATATATATATATGCGAGTATGTATGTAATGGGCTCGATATTTACCCTGGTCTTGTTAGGTTGCCATAGATTTTTGACACCCGGTATTAACCAACTATTTGTGATATATAGTATTACCGCGTAAATTGTCATAAATTACTTTTTGTTGAGTTGTTATTAATTTCTGTAACTATTAAAGTGGAATATAATGTTAAATACTGCATGTGAATAAAACAAGTAGCGGGTCGTAAGATAAATAAGAATAACCCTAATCCTTACCCAAATTTACTTTGCGAGTGAAATTAGCAACCTACGAAACAGTGCGCCCCTCCAACGACTTTTTCCATCAGTAAACCATGAAACAAATCCTTCCCCTACGATCGGAAACCAAACTATTCAGTATCTAGAATTTTTTGACTACAAGATCTATACTAGGAAAAAATTAGTGATCTTAAATTCAACGAACTGAAATCTGTTTAATAAGTTAATGTGAATACCGGAATATGGAAATATGTTCCCAATATCTGTGACTGGATTTGATAAGTTTTCCTTAATATTGACAAACTTTGAAATTTTAGATAAAGTGCGTCGAGTGACGAAATGAGAAATATAGATATACATATATGTGATATGAAGCAATTAGTTGTCTATAGTTAAAACAAAAACAATTGAATACTCTCATGGACACAAACCACAGTGCGTAAAGAGAGTTGAAAAAAAAAAAGGGAGCTATTATCGACGTGAGAACAAAGACTCATAAAACTGTCGATATGTCTCCTATTGAGACAAAGACTCAATAAAATATTACTAAAGTTTTTTTTTTTAAATGATTAACCAATTATTTTTTTTTCTTTTCCTGCAATGATATGTATTCATTGCACTGAGTTTTAAATATATATTGACCCTTGAACTTTTTCTTGTCTCGTCTTTGGTTTAATTCTTTTTCATGTAATCCAACTTTTAATATATATATATAAAGAGAAATGTGTTATTTGATCTTGTTGAAAGTAGCGAATTTCTGTGCATGTTTATGAAACATTCTTTTCATGTATTAAATTTTTTTCTCTGTTATGTCAAACTACATCTTCTTCTATTGAAATGTAATAAATGTCTATAGCATTGTAGTTAGGTTAGTTTAATTCAACCAAATACAACCCGAAGTATACATTGTCCTGTATGAATGCGTGTGTGAGTGAAATGTAGGTTTAGTATTAAGTGCACCAATTATCTTGTCATACATATGTGACTTATTATAATTATTGGTAGTTATCAATTGAACTCATTGAATGTTAATACTAACTTAAGTTGGCTCTATGAAGGAAGTAAAAAGGACTGAAGTAGCCTGAACGAATGATCATCATGAGAGAACTGTGAAAGTCAAAATCTTCGACACATATGTGATACTCTGATTTTTTTTTTCCTGTGGTCGTTTCTAACATGCCATCAACTTCGTCGTTCATTTTTCAAATATTGAATATTAGTCTAGAACTTCTGGAAATATTGAAAAAACGGTAAAATTAAACTTTCTCATCTATCTCCGAGCTAGATTGGGATAATTTGGTAGTTAGGGTCAAATGGATCTAGATCGGGGATGTATGGGTTAACATGTGTCTACCGTTGATCACCTTAATACCAGACATTCACCCAATAGCTATTGGAAATGATCACAATTAGATAATTATTCACTTTCCTTTACCATATTCCTTAAAATATCTAGTAACAGCTTCCCCTTTATCACCTTCTTACTTTACATCTTTCCTCTTCTATCTTCTTTTCCTTTTCTTCATCTTCTTCTTCTATTTTTAATAAAACTGAAAGAGGGGGTCGTGACTGGGAATTCTATATGTAATAAAAACGGTCATGTATTTATTTATTTTATTTTATTTTCTTTAGAAGTCCGATAAAAAATCTTCTCATTTCGATCGAACCTAGTATGTTCGAAATTAAGAAATGGAAATTATATTCCAATGTAATTAGGCATAAGCTGATAGCTTCATGAACATCCCCACCAGGGGTGAAGGGTTCCCACTCACGACTTATTTCTGTGCATCACTTTTGTTGCAGATTTTTTTTTCTTTTTTTTCAATCAGTTTTAGATTGACGCGCAGCGACAGGATTCGTTGTTATGGCAACGGGGGTTGGCTGTGGCAACGGCCCCTCTCATCCCTTTGCCAGTTTTAGAATGGCGACACGTGACAAGACTGTTGCCATGGTAACGCATGTTTACTGTGGTAACGGATCTGAAAATGCTTATTGAATAATACCAGTTATCATGCCAATCAGTTTGAATTGGTGAACCGCGACAAGAATGGTTGTCATGGCAACGCTTGTTCCCATGGCAACGGATCTCCGTTTAAATGGCGACCGATAGATTTGAAATTTTTTAAGAATGTTAAAGAGTGAGGTTGAAGGCATGTTGAATTGATTACAACATTGAAATTAATACGAGAAATTTTATAGTCAAGTGAAACAAGTAGAGTCGTTGGCTACTTTGTCATTTTTGTTTCCTTTTCTAAGGGGGAAAAAGAGAAGGAGTGTCAAAATTTTTCTAAAATAGAACTAAACGCTAGAAGGGTTTCAAGGAAGGAAAGAGAATGGGAGTCCTTTAATTTATGAATAATACTTGTCTGGATAGCGAATAAGTATTTTATAGTATATGTGTATTTCTGATATATATATCTTGTCTTTTGTAAAGTGTAAAGTGTCTCAAAACTATGGCAACAAAAAAGGTTGTTGTGTCACAGGACGAGTGTGATGTCACGTGCACTCAATGCACATTAAACGAAAAAGAGAAAAGATCTCGCGCCCCGCGGAGACTTATAAGATGTACCGGTTGTGGACTAAAATGGATCCACTTTGCTTGCTCCAATTTGGACGATACTGCTGAAAATGCAGAAAAAGTCCAAACCGGCGAAATAATGAAATATTGTGAGGAGTGTGAAAGGGACCGAGGCCAAATATCTCCAGCGGAGATATCTGACCTCGACGATGAGGAAAAGAGTGGAAATCAAAGTGATTCTCGGGATCAGACGGCAAACCCGAAGGAAGGAATGTCATCTGGAGGGTCTGACACGTCTGCATTAATTCGCCAGATGATGGAGATGATGAACGAAAGATTCACTAACATGGAACAAAATAATACAGAAATGAGGCGTGAGAATGCAGAAATGAGACGTGAAATAAATGAGAAGTTTGATACCTCGAAACGAGAGACCGACGCTCGATTCGAGGTATTAAACAATAAAATTGACCAGATCTATTTAGACTTTGCTTCTTCGATGAGCAAATTGAAAGAGCAAACATCTACTGAACTGGAGCAGGTTAGATACCGGGCCCAACAGTCCACCGAGCAGCTCAGAGACGAAACAAATGAGAAATTCAACGAAATAGATATAAGGTTTGAGAGTACAAACAAAAGATTTGGTGACATCGAACAAAAAGTTGAACAGCAGCAGGCTGAAATAAGTAGATTGAATGTTGTAACATCCGACCTATCAATAGAAACTAAACTAGAGTCGGTTGATCAAAGAATTAGTCGAATTCAAACCGAAGTAGACAGTATTAAGGGGAATATTACTAAATTGCAAATCGCCAAGTCTGATATCTCCTATCCTTTTCCTGATGGCGATTCTCCAGGGAAAATTTTCCCAGAAACAAGTAATGTCCTCCCGGGTAAGAGTCAAGTGTTGCCTGATGCACGGGACACAGCAATGTATTGCTCCCCGCATCAGCCAACCTCGAAATCATGGTTGAGTAATTTCGATGTACCGATGCAGTCGAGTGTTGTGACTACAACAGTCACTAGCGTAAATGCTCACTCTACCTTTGGAATGGTACAATCGTATAGCGTGCTGCCAGGAGGGGAAAGGAGATGTGCCGGACCGTCGGTTACTACCGTGGTGGGTCCTAAGTTTGAACCTTACATGGTCAACACAAATTACAAAACCTCTCTTGGTCATATGGGAGCGTTCAGTTCCGTGACCACTCCGTCGGTGGCAAATCCGGTGACAACCCCAACTGCTCAGGATAACGCGTTGATTCCACTGGATTATTTTCCTGCCCCGTATAGTATGAGCTCTAAAGTTTCCCTCCGGGATATTGAACGTTTTCCCACTTTCGATGGGAACATTACTAACGGGTTACCTCGAGTTTTCCTGCGGAGACTGCAGCAATATTTAGACATGTATAAACTTACTGATGGGGAACGCCTGCAGATAGTTGAAAAATGTTTGATCGCTGCTTCGGGCGCATGGTTTGCTTCGGTTAAATACCAAATCCGGACGTTTAGTGATTTTTTGATTCTTTTCAAAGAAGAATATTGTAATGAGCACATCGAACGGCTCCAAAAGAGAAACTTACAATCACTCCGGTATGATCGCTCCAAGTATGGGTCCCTCTTGGACTATGCTTGGAAAATTATCGAACTATATTATCAGATAGCTGAACATCCCTCTCAGGCTGAACTTGTAGATATTATAGTTAACGCTCTTCCACCCGATGAGTCCCGGGCCATAGCGTCCCACTTGTGCCAAACGGTGCGAGAAGTCACCTCACGTTTAGCTGCCTTGTGCGGCAAGGAAGTTGGTGGTCCACCAAAACGATACTTCGCCCGACAGGCAAAAATTCTAAAACCGACGAAGACGAAGGTAACGGCAAGTTGCCAGACAGATTTCCTGAGTTATACCCAAGCTGGATCTCGTTATCCTAGTGGGTATGGCTCAGAAAACAACAATAATGGCCGGCGACTATTTAGGAATCGGCCCATGTTCAACAATCGCCGGAGTTATCGTCCCTATGACCGTACCAACATGGAATCGAACCCGGGTAGGGGCGATAACACCAGGAGGAATTTTAACAGGGCGTACGGAAGAAGGGAGAACGGTAATAGTCAGAATAATAATAACAATAATGTAAATCGACCCCAGAATTCAGTCCCTTCGCAAGTGCATGGTAACGGTGAGCCTAGAACAATATTAAATGGCAGTGATAGACGGGAAACTGCGGCCTAATGTCATCAGATATACTAGTCGACGGCTGAAGCCTTACGAGTTGTATCTGTCGATTTCTCAGTTAGAACTTCTGTCCGTTCTATTGCTATATGAACACTACTGAAAAAAAAAAAGTATCGGAACTCATAATTTTCGAAATTTAAAGATTTTCAATTGTACAGAAAATAAACGTAGTGAATTACTTGCGCAATACCCCAAGTAGATATAATATACTGTCCTAGAGTGACTGGTAACGTTTGAATGGGATGAATGAGTGTGTTAACTTAACAAGCATCATTAGTTAGTATTCCCAATTAGCAAAATTTTGTTATTCTAACAAAATTTTGTTAATGGGCCGGGGAAAACTGTAATGTACCATTACAGTTGAAAGTAATGGCAATTTTTTTTTACGCACCCTGTACCTAGTAATTTTTTTTAAATTCAATTTCGGTTTAGTTACACAATTTATTTACTCTCTTTACTTCGAATTAAATATAATAAACCCAAAGGTTTTGTTAGTAACCATATTCCCACTGTATAATATATTTATTTATATTTTGATTAAGTGTAAATCCCATTTACGGATATATAACTTGAATAGTTACAAGGTTTACCATTCTGACGTCATACCGAAACATAGTTCCGTTATTGGATATAAATTTCCTTAATTTCAGACCAATGTAGATTTTGGCCAGGTACCTAATCTTTCCCTCACCCCCTCTCACTAGTCCATAGTCGCTTTCAGATCCGGTTATATCTGGATTTGCCAAATTTCTATTTGCTTTGTAATTTCCGCGGCTAAAGTTTTCGTTCTGATTGGAGGAATTCTCTTACCTCTGGCTTTTTCGGCGCAATGTTATGAGAACAATCGAAGACACCTTCCAAGGAGCAGCTTGTGAATTTTGTGCTACATATTTTTTCGGGAAGAATTCCAATTTCCAAGGACAACTAAGGTAACAGATAATGTAATTCAATAGTTAAAGATTTACAACGGAATAGGAGCCCGGAAAATCCACAAATTTTGGTAAAGAAGCTGCAATTCAGTGAAATAACAAATTCCAGTTCTGTTTACTAGGAAGCCATGTTTGCTGCCTATCGAGAATAGACAACAGTGAAAGAGTGACTTTACTTTTTTTTTTTTATTTCAAACTCAAGTAGGGATTAGGGAAATTACGACCTGTTAGTGCATGTTGTTCGTGTGTTAAGTAGAAGTGACTTTTTATTATTTATTCAGTAATCGCATGTACGTAGGTTTGATGGTTGTAAAGTGAATAATCATAATGGCAGCTTAAGTTAGCTTAAAAGGGCTCCTATCCCCTTTTCTACATTGAACCAGTTCTAGCGGGGGAATGGGTTAGTTATTGTTCGTTTTAGGGCCTTTTCCCCTTTCAGGGGAAGGGTCCCTCCATAAACCTCGTTAAGGTGCCCCCAGGGCATCAATTTTTGGCAATCATTATGTAAACAATTGGTCAGGTCAATTAGATCTAGTGTTACCTTTCTCATTTTTGACCCCCTTTAAATTAAATAGAGCCGACTGTATATATCGACGAGGGAGTAATGTATTTTAAATCTAATGTGTTAGGTTATTTTCGTCAACGTGCATGTAACTAAATGGTGCATGTTTAGTTTAGTTAGTTGTCTTTATGTATAATACTAACAGTGGTGTATGTAGTTAGTAGGTTTGTGTGAGTGTGTGAATTTTCGATTTGGACAGTGTATAAATATGCTTTAATTTAGTACCATTTTTCTAACATAAATAAACCAGAGTAGATATTAAATTTCTGATTAATGAGTACAAGTATATATTTCAGTACACGGTAAATTATGCCTCCACTACAGCGCCATAGCGTCAGTTTTCGGTAGTCAATTGTTTGTTGACATTACGACATCGCATGACTTAGTGATTTAGATTGTTTGATTTTGGACATTTATTCTCAAATTACTTCCCGTGGACATGGTTTTCGGTTCGGATGAGTATACCTTCATATAAAATAGCATGAGATCTTACTGTACTGAAAATTTCAGCTTGCTAGGTCCAATAGTAAATGAATAATCCGCTGAAATAAAGAACACCTATTTTCTTAATAGAAGTAAAGCCCATATGCTGTTACTGTTTGTTTAAAAATGTAGTATTAAATTCTTTTTTTTTTCCCGTGGCTGTAGAAAATTCCATTGTTGCTTCAGTTTTATCAACAAATCAGAAATAGATTAATCGTTGACAATTTAACTTTCCGTAAATACATGTATGATTTTTTTTTAAACCTGCAAAGTAAATACAATTTGGGTGCTTCGAAATAAAGAGTACGTGGTTCGATGAATGTGATCGTGTGGTGGTTTGAGCGTGATAGATTGTGATAGTTGTATATATATATTTATTACTGCGTAATGTAAATATGTGTATGGCCTGCGTGTAAAATGTACGAAATAGGGTGTTTATAAAATATTATTTCGTGCGAAAATTAGTAGATAATGAATGAATGTAATGATATGTTAATAATATGATATATAATATGAACGAGATGATGACCCCTATATTTAAATGGATAGGCCTAGTGAATTTTATATAGTGAAAATATGAATATGTTTACGAAGAAAAAAAAAATCTCTCGCGTTTTGACTTCCACACCGGTGCATTCATCCAACCGAGTTTGCTACTTGGATAGTAAATTATAGTTGGGAATTGTGTGTTACTTTGCATTTATGTACCTCATGATAATAGCCCCGGAATCTTAAAACTTTCAATAGATAGGGTAGCATCATGTGGGAATTACTTCTAAAGGATGACAGAAATGATGATTAAGAAAACCAACTGCTATATTCTGTGATCATCGAAAAGTACAGGTTTTGGTCATTTGTACCTTTAACATTCATAGCCTCTCCGAGATTTTTTTTGTTGCTTACCTTATTTATTTATTGTGCAGTGTTCATATAACTCAGTTCGGACTATCCGATTAAATTAACTGCTACTAAATTTAGCGTACCCGGATGTCGACCCCTAGTCCCCTTAAGTATTTTCGTTTCTTTTCTTAGTTTAATTAGATGAGGGAAATTAACGACATCCCAGACTGTGGCGTGTCTGCGCGGGGTAGCCATCGGTGATGTTTGGGTTATTGAAATCACCGATCCAAAATTCAGTTTATTTAATTTTTTTTTTAATTTTGGCAAATCACTAATTAGGGATATCTTAGCTATTACTCTAATTTCATTACTATTCTGGAATCTTCTAGTTTCCAAGTGGTCGGATGATTTTTTTTTTCTTTTGAAATCCTAAATTAACGCCTACTCCAACCTTCCGGAGGATTTTCGGGACCCTGCTGGTTTGGGCCGGATACGGGGATCGGATTTCAATCTTACAACCAAACTCTTGTGGGATTGGGATCTGATGGACACAGAACTTGCATCCTTGGCAGCAGGGCGCTCCTTGAGTCTACGTATTTGAGTAGACCACCCTTTTGGCATGTTAAGAATATTTTGGCTATGGATTTTGTTGAGAGCGAAATTCGACTTCTAACTTTGTAGCGTTAGTTATTTCCCACTTAAGTCTTTGGCGCCCCTATTCTTCGTCTTCCTTCTTTTCTATCTCTCTCTCTGTGTCATTATTACTTCGAGTTTTTTTTTTAAATTTTTAACCTCCCCCCCCCCCCGGTTTCTGAAACTCATGAAAACGTACAATATTCATATAACTTATTTCGATCGTATGTACTAACTGAGACATCGAGGGATGCAATTCGTGGAGGTATTGCAGCACAACTCAGGACCATTTCCGCGATATTCAATCCACCACGGGAGAAATTGACGGGAAGGTACACTATGCTTTTAGATTCCTAGAAACCTTTGTTATTCATTGATCATACAACTTATATCAATTGATTACTGATTTCTGGTTTTTATTTCTATTGATTGGTCATATAGTGTGTATGTATTAATAGTTTGGGCCCACTAGTTTCGAATAACATTGATTTTTTTTCCTGTATATACATCTATATATGTACTTACATAGTTTTAAAAGTTACGTGCCTGCTCTATTTGTTGCATTTTCCACTTCTTATGTCAACTTATTAAATAACACCAACTTTTTTTTGTATACGCGGATCTTTAGTAAATTGAAAATGATTATTGATTATCGGGTTTATACATATAAAATACAATGTTGCAACCTTATGAAGGAAAAAGGTGAATTTTGATAGTCAGGGTTTTTGTTTTGTCTTTGAGCCAAATAAATATAAATATTTATAAAATATGAATACTTGTCGAATATGAACGGTTATGTAGAATTTAAACGTCGACGAAATATTAAGATAGATATTAAAGTGAAATTTATTGTATTGATTAATATGAATATATATATATATATATATATATATATATATATGCGAGTATGTATGTAATGGGCTCGATATTTACCCTGGTCTTGTTAGGTTGCCATAGATTTTTGACACCCGGTATTAACCAACTATTTGTGATATATAGTATTACCGCGTAAATTGTCATAAATTACTTTTTGTTGAGTTGTTATTAATTTCTGTAACTATTAAAGTGGAATATAATGTTAAATACTGCATGTGAATAAAACAAGTAGCGGGTCGTAAGATAAATAAGAATAACCCTAATCCTTACCCAAATTTACTTTGCGAGTGAAATTAGCAACCTACGAAACAGTGCGCCCCTCCAACGACTTTTTCCATCAGTAAACCATGAAACAAATCCTTCCCCTACGATCGGAAACCAAACTATTCAGTATCTAGAATTTTTTGACTACAAGATCTATACTAGGAAAAAATTAGTGATCTTAAATTCAACGAACTGAAATCTGTTTAATAAGTTAATGTGAATACCGGAATATGGAAATATGTTCCCAATATCTGTGACTGGATTTGATAAGTTTTCCTTAATATTGACAAACTTTGAAATTTTAGATAAAGTGCGTCGAGTGACGAAATGAGAAATATAGATATACATATATGTGATATGAAGCAATTAGTTGTCTATAGTTAAAACAAAAACAATTGAATACTCTCATGGACACAAACCACAGTGCGTAAAGAGAGTTGAAAAAAAAAAAGGGAGCTATTATCGACGTGAGAACAAAGACTCATAAAACTGTCGATATGTCTCCTATTGAGACAAAGACTCAATAAAATATTACTAAAGTTTTTTTTTTAAATGATTAACCAATTATTTTTTTTTCTTTTCCTGCAATGATATGTATTCATTGCACTGAGTTTTAAATATATATTGACCCTTGAACTTTTTCTTGTCTCGTCTTTGGTTTAATTCTTTTTCATGTAATCCAACTTTTAATATATATATATAAAGAGAAATGTGTTATTTGATCTTGTTGAAAGTAGCGAATTTCTGTGCATGTTTATGAAACATTCTTTTCATGTATTAAATTTTTTTCTCTGTTATGTCAAACTACATCTTCTTCTATTGAAATGTAATAAATGTCTATAGCATTGTAGTTAGGTTAGTTTAATTCAACCAAATACAACCCGAAGTATACATTGTCCTGTATGAATGCGTGTGTGAGTGAAATGTAGGTTTAGTATTAAGTGCACCAATTATCTTGTCATACATATGTGACTTATTATAATTATTGGTAGTTATCAATTGAACTCATTGAATGTTAATACTAACTTAAGTTGGCTCTATGAAGGAAGTAAAAAGGACTGAAGTAGCCTGAACGAATGATCATCATGAGAGAACTGTGAAAGTCAAAATCTTCGACACATATGTGATACTCTGATTTTTTTTTTCCTGTGGTCGTTTCTAACATGCCATCAACTTCGTCGTTCATTTTTCAAATATTGAATATTAGTCTAGAACTTCTGGAAATATTGAAAAAACGGTAAAATTAAACTTTCTCATCTATCTCCGAGCTAGATTGGGATAATTTGGTAGTTAGGGTCAAATGGATCTAGATCGGGGATGTATGGGTTAACATGTGTCTACCGTTGATCACCTTAATACCAGACATTCACCCAATAGCTATTGGAAATGATCACAATTAGATAATTATTCACTTTCCTTTACCATATTCCTTAAAATATCTAGTAACAGCTTCCCCTTTATCACCTTCTTACTTTACATCTTTCCTCTTCTATCTTCTTTTCCTTTTCTTCATCTTCTTCTTCTATTTTTAATAAAACTGAAAGAGGGGGTCGTGACTGGGAATTCTATATGTAATAAACACGGTCATGTATTTATTTATTTTATTTTATTTTCTTTAGAAGTCCGATAAAAAATCTTCTCATTTCGATCGAACCTAGTATGTTCGAAATTAAGAAATGGAAATTATATTCCAATGTAATTAGGCATAAGCTGATAGCTTCATGAACATCCCCACCAGGGGTGAAGGGTTCCCACTCACGACTTATTTCTGTGCATCACTTTTGTTGCAGATTTTTTTTTTCTTTTTTTTCAATCAGTTTTAGATTGACGCGCAGCGACAGGATTCGTTGTTATGGCAACGGGGGTTGGCTGTGGCAACGGCCCCTCTCATCCCTTTGCCAGTTTTACTCCAGCGGTCACCGTCCTGCCTTTTACACAAAGAAAAAAAGACGTATGTGGTATACGTAAAAACGTAGGTTACATGCGTAAATTCTGTAGTTTTGGACTGAACATATGACTATACGTAACATCCTGCAGTAAACGTATGACTAAAAACGTATGATTTATAATGCTTTCCGTATAAGTGTTCCATCTATACGTACTTTCCGTATGAAAGAAAGAAGTGGATATAGGCGGTAAGGCTCTCACATACAGATGGACATATATTTTCCGTATGAAAGAAATAACTGGATATAGGCGGTAAGGCTCTCACATACAGATGGACATATATTTTCCGTATGAAAGAAAGAACTGGATATAGGTGGTAAGGCTCTCACATACAGATGGACATAAATTTTCCGTATGAAAGAAAGAACTGGATATAGGCGGTAAGGCTCTCACATACAGATGGACATATATTTTCCGTATGAAAGAAAGAACTGGATATAGGTGGTAAGGCTCTCACATACAGATGGACATAAATTTTCCGTATGAAAGAAAGAACTGGATATAGGCGGTAAGGCTCTCACATACAGATGGACATGTATTTTCCGTATGAAAGAAAGAACTGGATATAGGCGGTAAGGCTCTCACATACAGATGGACATATATTTTCCGTATGAAAGAAAGAACTGGATATAGGCAGTAAGGCTCTCACATACAGATGGACATATATTTTCCGTATGAAAGAAAGAACTGGATATAGGCGGTAAGGCTCTCACATACAGATGGACATATATTTTCCGTATGAAAGAAAGAACTGGATATAGGCGGTAAGGCTCTCACATACAGATGGACATATATTTTCCATATGAAAGAAAGAACTGGATATAGGCGGTAAGGCTCTCACATACAGATGGACATATATTTTCCGTATGAAAGAAAGAACTGGATATAGGCGGTAAAGCTCTCACATACAGATGGACATATATTTTCCATATGAAAGAAAGAACTGGATATAGGCGGTAAGGCTCTCACATACAGATGGACGTATATAACATACAGTTGACGTACGTAACATACATACACGTATGTAATGTATGGAAGACTGTTAGATGTCAGATATCCTGCAGCGGAATGATGTAATATCTAAGCTGGAAAACTGCAGTTCGTATATAGCATACTAGCAGCGTTCACCCCGCTTCGCTGCGGTCACCCCCGAACGCAATAAACTTTGTTACTTAGATAATTTTTACTTTTTCGCTTTCAAATTGCAGTAAATTTTAACATTATAGCGCCTGTCATTTATGTTAACCCGCCGAGTCACACGGTCATGCGGGTTGCATATAAATACGTTTATTTTTATACCTATGATGAACTAACAAAGGATTTGTACGTAATGGACACCTGAATGGTCAATTATCTCAAGACACTGGTAATTAAAAATTAAAGTGATATGATAGAAACCATCTAGGGTCCAAATCCTAATAACCCCCCAAAAATGAAAGAAATTGGTTCAGCCGTATTAGCGTGATGAGCGGACAAAGGATTTTGTACGTTCTCTTTTATATATATAGATGGATAACATATGCTCCGTACAGATTTTCGTAGTCCGGATAACGGATTTTTCTCAGAGTACTGTATCTGAAATCTTAATCCAAATTCTGTTTCACAGAATGAATATTTAAGTAGTTTCTCGTTACTTTCTTTGTTTCCCAGAATACCGGATTATTACTAATTTTATTTATTTCAGTTCCATACGCATCACTGTCGTTACTTTGACTACATGTTACACTTCTGCATACTATCGCAAAAGCTAGTAGTAGGAGTCACGTCACACAGCACTGAAGATGTATTTGCACTGGTTTCGAAAACACCACTTCTATCATTTTTAGCAACTTGGAAAAGTATCGTATTTTGTATGTCTTACTAAGCAATTTCTTCGCTCTTGCTGATTTAACCCGTCAACACCCAGTGCCACCTACAGGTGACACTACTTGAAAGGCGTCTTCTTCTTGGTACAGTATGTCAACTTCGAAACTTTTTTTGTGTGGTGATGCAACATATATACAATAAGTAGCTAGTGCTACTGTTTTTCACTAGGACAATCTGGTGGACGATTGGTGAACAAGAAGACATCTTTAAAGTAGTGTCACCTGTAGATGGCATTGGGCGTTGACGGGTTAAGTTCAGACTGTTTTCTCTACTCAGCTTCGGGGGGCACGGTGGCTCAGTGGTACAGTGCTTACCTCTGGTGCGTGGGGTCCCTGGTTCGATCTCCGGCCCAATAAGTTTGTGGTGGACAACATCGTGTCCGTGGATTTTCTCGGGGTACTCCTGTTTCCTTCCATTTTATCATTCTATCAATTCTTCCATCATCATTCACTTGCTTTAATCAAGTTCTCCCTTAGCCTGAAGGGCATAATCGAATCGTGGAACGAGCTTCTCCGTGGCTAAGCGGTTAGCGTACGCGCCCTTGGCGCGGGAGACCCGGGTTCGATTCCCGGCGGGAGCTCATGTGGTTCGGATTCCACGTTAATCAGTAGGTCCACGTCTCACATAGCCTCGCTGCTGAAAGGGACGCTAAACTGAAATTCAACTCAACTCAACTCGAATCGTGGAACGTTAATTCGAAAGATTTTGTACTCAGTTTCACTTAATCTTTTTCGCATCCTAGGCTACATTTGTCCCAAAAGAATTTAACAATCATAGTTGGCTGGCTACCCATAAGGTAGCAACTAGAATTCATTACGAATTAGGTGGTAGATCAAAACAAGTTTTCCTCATGCACGTTGTGTGCACTGAGAAAAAAAGAACTAGGATTTCCGTGTGGATACATCGTATTTACGCGGGTGCGCTCCTTAAGTAATGTAATTTCATGTATAAAAGTACAGCAGGTGGGAACACCATGCCAAGTCTGGAGTTCGCGTCGAACTAGACTCGCTGTGATTGGCTAATTTTATTCACATGATTGATTTCGTGTTAAAAACTATTACTCTCGTAAGGTAGGGAGTCACAGATTTAGAAAGAACCAAGAGGGGACACTCGTAGGAAGGTAGTAACAACATTATATACCCAAGTTACCACCATCGGAATGAGTA
The DNA here is from genome assembly GCF_964235325.1 of Thermobia domestica. Classification (NCBI taxonomy): domain Eukaryota; kingdom Metazoa; phylum Arthropoda; class Insecta; order Zygentoma; family Lepismatidae; genus Thermobia; species Thermobia domestica. The sequence continues at coordinate 296,176,153 of NC_137457.1, read as the reverse complement.
TGGCGTTAATTCTAGATTTGAAATGGTGGTCCCGCAATACAAATTTTTCATTGGACGGTGGTGTAGATCGTAGTACTGATGAGACAACATTACTTAATGTGGTGATGCGCGTAACCTGGTAAAAACAGCATTTACATGGAGACTGGATTATGCATTTTTCTCCGTGTGATAATAATGAATTTGGTGTTCTTTATACCATTAACTCCCGCACATGGAAGTATAGAATTATCTAAATAAGGGTAAAGACTTAATTATTACTTTCATAATAGCACTACATATTTTACTAAAACTTTATTGCATTCATCCGTGTTAGTGAGTGCATGGCGTCCTTGGTTCGATTCCAGCTCGCGCTAAATGAGCTTTGTTGTGGACAAACATCGTGTGCGTGGGTTTTCTCGGGATTCTCTCGTTTCCTCCCACTTTCTTCATTCCACCATATCATTCATTTCTCAACGTTACCGTCTCTTTTAGCCCAGCCGGCACCACTATGGGACGTAAAACTTAAAGATTTCATTTAATTAATGATTTTGTAATGGCGGATCTAGAAGGTAAAAACTGGGGAGGAGGGTAGCCAGAACTCACACTACGATAGGTATATTATGAGCAGGGACGTACGCAGGGGGAGGGTCCTGGGGGTTCCGGATCCCCCCCCCCGAAATTTCGACTTTTATGTAAGTTTAGCCTAATTTTAGGGGCAAGTTTAGGAATTTTAATATAAAATACTCTCATTTTGAGTTTGAACTCACCCCGAAATAAGTTTCTGCTTACGCTACTGATCATGAGTTTACGATTTTTAATGGGTCCTTCAGAAGTTTCCAACCTAACTCTCTCCCGATGGATATTATGGCTAGATTGGACATTGACAGGTAGACCTCAAGTATTATTTCACACATCGCACAACACAAAACTGCACTGAAACTATATCTAGTGTTTCAAAAATTTTCCAATAAAGAATAAAAGGCAACGTTGACTATACACTTTCAAAAATATATAAATAATAGTTTCAAATATTTTTGTCACTCTTAGGCCCACCGGCCCCTAATGGCTAGTGCATACAACCTTGGTGCACAGAGTTCCGGGTTCGATCCTTGGTGAGAGAGCATTGAAATTTGAAGTATTACTGTGATTCGGATTCTACCTTTGACTGTAAATCCAAGTCTCCTATACACTTGGGACTGACAAAAGAATCTAACTTCGACAAACAACAACAAATTATTATTACATCGTAGCGAAAACATGTCGTTGCATGTCATTGATGATACAGTAGTCATTTGATAACACGTAAATTAATTAGAAACAATCAATAATCCATAATACAAGATATATTTAAACACTCAGGTAACCTTAAAAGAAGGAATCAATAATGAAACAATCTACCCTGGTATTTCTTTGATCTAGGCATTACAAGACAGAATAATAAGTTTATCACTTTAGTTATACAGCAAACATACGATAGACAAATTGTCTCTACATCTGTCTTATATACTCCTTTATCAATACATAAAGCAAATACTATATAGATTAACCTCCATTCTCTTCTAACATACTAGTATCCTTGAAACGCTATCATGGTTTTTAACACGTGGAAGTTAAGGAAGAAAATGAATGTTGACCAAAATAAGGTTTATATACTGTGCTGATGCCGTAGTAACTTCGTACGAACAAGTAATGGAATAATTGATTTCAGTGTCCTGATTCACTGCTTCGATTACAGAAAAAATGAAATCTTTAAGTTTTACGTCCTACGGTTATGCCGGTTAAGCTAAAGGAGACGATGATGATAAGAAATGAATGAAATGGTGGAATGAAGAATGTGGGAGGAAACGGGAGAACTACGAGAAAACCCACGCACACGGTGTTTGTCCACCACAAAGCTAACTTGGTGCGAGCTGGAATCGAACCTAGGCCCCCATGCACCAGAGGTGAACGATCTATCATTGAGCCACTGCGGCCTCCACTTTCATTACCAGTAGCGTTAACATATAACATACTTTTAAAAAGAGGACTTTTTAGATTTCTCAAAAAGTTCTATATTACTCGACAAATTTCTTATTGATATAGGGGGCCGCGGTGGCTCAGTGGTAGAGCGTTCACCTCTGGTGCTTGGGGTCCCGGGTTCGATCCCAGCCCCCGCCAAGTGAACTTTGTGGTGGACAAACACCGTGTGCGTGGGTTTTCTCGGGGTTCTCCCGTTTCCTCCCACTTTCTTCATTCCACCATTTCATTCATTACTCATCATCACCATCTCCTTTAGCCTAACCGGCATAAGCGTGGGACGTAAAACTCACAGATTTCATTTCATTTCATTTCTTATTGATATAGCTAGAAAATACTATTACCATAATTAAATATAATATAACAAGAGTGACTTCTCTTAATAACACGTTTTTTTCTCTTTTAGATTTACTGTGGTGTATGTGTGACTGTGTGTGTGACGGCGTCATGGGTGGGCGCCACTCACTTCATCAAGTACCTGTACCTGGTGAGAATCACTCCCCCGGACCCCGACCCCACGGATCAGGACTTGGGCTCTGGTCTCGGTTCCGATGCTCTGCAAGAGCACATCTCGGATGTCGACGTAAACACCACGAAACCTTTCCTTCCACACGACGCGGATAAGGTAAAGTAGCAGTGAAATATTTTGTGTGACACTCTTCGTGATACCATGCTTTGCATGTAATACATTTATTGCGAAACTAAAAGAAAATTGTTCTAGACTGCATGGCGAACATTTGTTTGAGAAAATTTGGTTAGCACTACTAATTGTTCAGATGTTCCGTCTACTTCTTACCTTGGAAACTATTGTAGTTCTCTATGACTTATAAATAACTTTATCTACTATTTATAGGGAATTATATAAGTAATTGTCATATTTTCCGTCATTTTTATTCCTGTATGCATTGAAACATTACATTCCTTTATAATTATTTAAAGAAAATTTTTAAATTCAGTTCATACCGTATATGTAAGTAGACTAAATTTTTTAAAATATAAATTTTGTTTGTTTTAACACTTAACAAAATTGATCCTATATAATAGATCCCACGCCAAACTAGGTCGACGTTTCTGACACTAAAATGAACGTTAAATTCCAAATAAATTTGAAACTTGGCAGCCTCGTAAACTTCGCAGCACTAAAGCTTGATCCAAACCTTAATTATTCTCATAGTTAATACCTGATATTTTTCGAGAGTGGTTGAAAAATTGTGGGTCATAAAATGCTTTTAAGTTAAGGGCGAAAAGGTTAAGTAAAGTTGGTAATTATTTGCAATCGCGACGAGCGAGCCAATCATCTTAAAACCGTGAAAAGTGAGGGACGGCTACCTCTTAACAATAGAAAGGAGGAGCTAAAGAAGTGGATTCAAAAATATTAGAAGATAGAAATAGGAATGTGAAACGTCGGGACCTTGACAGGTAGGAGCTGAGTTATTAGATTGTTGACAAGAAGAAGAATAAGCGTAACATGCATCCAAGAGACTGAATGGAAAAGTTCAAAACCAAACGAAGTAGAAAATAAGCTTATATACACGGGGAACCGCAACAGAAAGATTTACGTTGGAATTATCTTGGATAAGAATACGAAGGAACAAAACCAAACGAAGTAGGAAATAAGCTTATATACACGGGAACGGCAACAGAAAGATGTACGTTGGTATTATCTTGGATAAGAATACGAAGGACCAAAACCAAACGAAGTAGGAAATAAGCTTATATATATGGGGAACGACAACAGAAAGATTTACGTTGAATTTATCTTGGATAAGAATACGAAAGAGAAATTAGTGGACGTAAAGAGAGTAATTGACAGAATTATTATAGTCAATCTCATGTTAGGAGAGAGAGAAATCTTGAATATAGTCAGCGCATGTGCCTCACAAGTTGGGCTTGAGGAAGAGACAAAACAATAATTTTAGATGAAGCTAAATATTACTCTGCAGAATTGTTCGTTACATGAAAGGTTTGTCCTATCCAGGAATCTAAATGGACACGTAGGACATATAAAAGAATATATGGAGGACATGGATTGAAACATAAATACAAGGAAAATAAGAACATACTACAAGTGGCGGAAGCATATGATCTTGCTATCCTGAATACCTTCTATAAGAAGAAAGAAGAACACCTTGTTACATACAAGAGTGCCACCTCAGGGTTTTAGATCGACTTCATCTTATGGAGGAGACAAAACGTGCGTGATGCAAAGGACTGCAAAGTAATACCAGATGAGAGTCTAACGGAGGAACACTGCCTCGTAGTAGCCGATATCTAATTCAAGGAAAAGGTAGGAAAATGACAAAATAAACATAATGATGTTCGAACAAGATGATGGAAACTAGATGGGACAAGTGCTGAAAAGACTAGAAAGGAAATTACCGCCTAGCATGTACTGCAAATGAAAATAAAGGAGATGCACATGGAAGAGGAGTGGACCAAAGTCTACTCTGGGGAACAGTAAGAAAAGTTTTGGAAGATGTAAAAGGAAGAGACGTCATTGGTAAGGAAGTGTGATGAAATAAAAAGTTCAATGAGCTATGAAGGAAAAAAGGAAGGGCAGAAATGGCAGAACTTTGGCAGTCAACAAGACTTGAAGAATTACAAGGAAGCGAAGGAGAACGCTAAGAAGGCAGTTAGTATAGATATACGATGAGTTGTTCAACAATCTGAAAACAAAAGAGAAAGAAAAAATGATATAAAAGTTTTCGAAGGTAAGAGAGAGGCAAAAGAAAGATAATTCTCACGTGGCTGCATCAAGAATGAAACCAAGGCTCTGACGAGTGAGGAGAAGAGACAGAAGCAGTGGACGGACTATTTCCAGAAACTTTTTAAACTGAAGAAAACTCGAGTGAAACTTACGAAAATCTACTCACAAATCAGGAGCTGGTTTGGCCTGTTAGTATGGTAGAGGTAAGCCTCAGGACTGAATAAATATCCCTATCGAAGCAAGGAAAGTTTAAATAAAAAGGAGTAGACTAGTTTACTCGATTTTGTAATACGATATTGAAAACAAGAAATACGCTAAAAGAATCGAGAAGCAGCTACGTTGTGCTGGTTTTTGAAAACAAAGGAGATGTGCAAGAATGTGGCAACTACAGGGGAATCAAACTCATGAGCCATGCAATGAAGCTCTGGGAAAATATGATAGAAGCAAGATTGAGGGAAGAGACCGAACAATTTGATTTCATGACAGAACGGTCGACAACGAATGCAATATTTGCATTTAGGATGCTAATGGAAAAGTATAGAGAATATCAGAAAGACTTTCATGCGGTTTTCATCGCTGTAGAGGAAGCGTATGATAGAGTGCCACGGAATGTTATTTGGTGGGCACTGAAGAAGTGTACTCCGAACACATACGTCTGTATCCTCCTGATACCCCGTGTAGAGCCAGATCTACAAAAAATGACAACATTTGCCCGTTCGTTCCTGCGGTTATCTCGAGCTTTGCTGAGTTGAAATCTTTTGTAGGGTAATTTCTACAGTTCAAATTGTGCTTCCGTCAGACAAACAATAGCAGAAGCGCCTTATGTTGTGCAATTAGACAGCAGTTAAGATTCCTCGTGCTTCATATTGCGATTTCCTCCAGGCGTCAGAAGGGTATAATTCAAGGTACGTATGATGGATATAGCACAGAAGTGAATAGTGCGTGTGGAATAACAGGGGAGTTCACATTTAAAGTGGAACTGCATCACAGATCTAGTCTTAGCCCATACTTTTTTTTTAATTGTGATGAATGAGCTTAAAAGGATATTCAAGAGTTAGCACCTTGGAATATACTATTTGCGAATGACATCTTTTTGATGAGAGAGACCAAGGCAGCACTGCAAGAGAAATTAGATGCCTGAAAGAGCATTGGAGAGCAAAAGGGCTTAGAATTAGTAAACTCAAAACAGAATATTTACATTGTCCTTTCAGAAAAAATGTAATCGAAAATACAAGAAAATGCCTGATGAAGAAAAGGAGGCAATGACTAAGAAATTGAAGTGCTTGGAATCAATACAGGGAGAAAATCCAGAATTAGATTATGCAAACAACAGAGCTGGGAGCCGTAGAGAGAAGTGATAGGAATATTGTGTAACCGTAGGGTACCAATGTGCCTTAAAAGGAAAAGTTTACAAAACAGTAGTGAGAGTTGCTATATTACATGGAACGAAATGTTGGATAAAGAAGAGAGAGAAATAGAAGTTGCACGTTGCAGAGATGAAGATGTCGCAGTAGATGTATGGAGTGACGCGGAAGGATAGGATTAAGAATGAAGTGACCCGGGGAGCAGTAAAGGTAAGACCAGTAGTATAAAAACTGCAAGAAAGTAGACTGAGATGTTTTGGGCATGTAAGATTATTTTTGGATTTCGTATCTCACCGTCGCAGCTTCCGTTGAGCACCAACAATACTCTTCTCGCGAACAAAGGCGTCCACCGCTTGAATACGAACGTGAACTGACCAATGACTCATGGTAAACTACATGACAGACCCTTGTGATCTAGACGGCATGCAGTGGCTCACCCTGTATATACGAGGTGTGATCAAAAAGAAACCGAACTTTTGCTATAACATTTTTTATTTCTCATTGTACAACATTTTAAGCACTGTGCCCCTCAAAGTAGTCCCCTCTACTGGAAATACACCGTTCTCCACGTTTCTGTCACTTTTTGGAAACCATCCTGGCACACACCTTTTGAGATGGTGCGCAGATCTCTTGTCTCATTGTTCCGAATGTCCTCTATGGTTTGTAAACGACGTCCGTCCTAAATGATTTTAAGTTTTGTAAACAGGAAAAAGTCTGCTGGGGCTAGGTCCGGAGAATAGAGTGGGTGGAGCACATCAGGAGTCTGATGTTTTGCCAGGTAATTGCAGATGAGGAGAGAAGCTGAGTAGGCGCATTGTAACGATGCACCATTTAAGTCTGTTTTTCTCACAATTCAGGCCTCTTCCTCTGCACAACATTTCTCAGCCGCGCTAAAATGTCCTGGTACAATTGTTTGCCTACGCTCTGACCACGTGATGCAAATTAATGATAGACAATGCCTTTCGAATCAAAAAACACAACCATCACCATCTTGATCTTTAACCAATTCATGCGTCCTGTTTTTGGACGAGGAGACAATGAATGAATTGAAAAGCAATTGAAATGTCTCTGTAAACGTTTTGCCAAGTTTGTAGAAAAATTTCACTCTCACACACACACGCTGTTCTTCAAGCTCTTTCATTGTCATTGTATCATTAAACCGACGAACAGCTTATGCACGTGCTCATTTCCGCGGTAGTAGCTCGCCAATCAAAGTTCACAGCGAAACGAGGCAAATGACTGCTTGTTGTCTAAACCTGCTACTAGGTGCGCCAAGTTGCCGCAGCGCTCTCTCTCTCTGCCGATTGGCGCACTATTTCAGAAGTTCGATTTCTCTTTGAACACACCTCGTATGTATGTATAATATTTCTGAAGTCAGTGCTATTTTAAGATACAACTTTAAGTTGGATTTGCAACAGTGTTAATCTTTTGGCATTGTAAAGTATGCCGATTTCCTACTGCATGTTATATCGTATAAAAAAATTCAACGTTTTTTTCTTTGTTAGTTTAAAAATTACGTGAGTATTTCAAGGTAAATGGTTCACCCTGTTACAGTGAAGTTACTTCAGTTTGCTATCCCGAAGCTAACTTAATTGGCTTAGTTAATCTTCTATTTAATTATTAGAAGATTAGAATTGTGCTTGGTCACCTGTATAGTTAAAACATGTGTTTACCTCGTACATACCTAAATAAAATGAAATGAAGATTAACATGTATGATAGTAGCCACGCTAATTATAATGCACTTTTGTCTCTGTAAATATTTCGTAGTAGTAAAACGTTTTACACCCTCCATTCCAAAAGAAATCGAACGTTTTAAAAAAACAAAAAAGCAATGTACATTTTGGAACAAATCATTTTTATTAATCAATGTATTTCCCTTCTGCATCGATACACATATTTGCACGCTCCAACAATTTGTCAAGCGACTTCTCCATGTCCTTTATTGGAATGGTCTTTAGGACGGCGGTCGTCGCCTTCTCAATGGCATCAATCGATGCGTGCCACTTTCCTTTCATCGCCAAATGCAGTTTCGGGAACAGATAGAAATCGCACGGAGCGAGATCTGGTGAATAGGGCGGATGATGCAACCGAATAATGTGATTTTTGACCAAAAATTCAGTTACAAGTCGCGAACGATGTGATGGTGCATTATCGTCCAAAAGAGTCCAACTGCCGATTTCGCGATATTCGGGTCGAATACGACGAATTCTTGCCAGCAAACACTTCATGACGCCCAAGTAAAACTCTGCAGTGACTGTCTGGCCGGGCTGAACAAATTCTTTGTGGATAATTCCTTTTGAATCGTAAAAACAAATCAGCATCGCCTTAACTTTTGACTTCACCAAGCGACTTTTTTAGGGTGTTCCTTCATCCGGCGCTCTCCATTCAGCACTTTACCGCTTTGTTTCGGGCTCATATTCAAAACACCACGTCTCGTCACCAGTTACAATCGATTTCAAGAAGTTTCGATCCTGCCGAGCACTTTTAACGATGTCTTTGCAATGCGCAATTCGATCAACTTTTTGGTCTTCGGTGAGTTTGTGTGGTACAAACCGTGAATTAACCTTCTTAAGGCCCAAAACTTCGGTCAAAATGCGGTATGCGGTTGTTTGAGGAATGCCTAATTCCATTTCAATAACTTTCACCGACGATTTTTTGTTATGTTTGATGAATTCACGCACTTTTTCGATGTTTTCTTCCGATAATCCGGTTCTGGGACGGCCTGATCTTTCGTCATCATCCAGCGTCTCTCTACCCGATTTGAATCGCCTGAACCACTCGTAAACTTGCGTACGGGATAGACACTCATCACCATATGCATTTTGTAGCATTTGGTGCGTTTCACTAAAAGTTTTACCCAGTTTAACACAAAACTCAATTGCAGCTCGTTGTTTGAAACTCATTTTCCGACCGATGTACACAACACACTGACAGTTGAAACGCAATAACTTTGTTGCCGTGCATCCAAATGTCATGACATTTATACCAGTTGTCAATGAGGGACTACGCCATCTACCTGTAAAATATTACAACAGATGGCACTAGTGGTAATATTTGTTTTCAAAAGTTCGGTTTCTTTTGGAATAGAGGGTGTAAGATTGATTTTCATTCTAGGAAATTAAATACGATGCCCCTTTCTTTACGACGTGGTTCTGCACCAACTGGACCTGCTTGTTCTTCCCTCTTTATTTTATTTGCCGATTTGCATCACGCTCCGAGAAAACCACTGCCTGCGCCATCTTGAGTGACAGCGTGAGAAACTTTCGAGAAAAAGGATTCACAGCAGGTAATTAATTCCTCATATTCATTTCAGTATTTTTGTTGGTTGCTCATATTCCTTAACAATCTTTAGTTGAGGTTAGAAAAAGAAAAATAATAATCTTGTAAACTTTGTAGGGAGGCCCTTATATACGCACAAGCAAAGGGTGGCATACTAAAAAAAAAAAAAAAAAAAAAGATTAAAGTATGGTATGCGGAGAAAGAGGCTATCGACAAGTAAATTTAAAATCTTTGTCGTCCTGGTTCCTCCACATCCACCAGAAGCAACAAAAACACATTAAGATACTTCGTTTGTGTTACATTTGTTCTAATTTGTTCCACAGTAACAGAGTTTGTTCTGTTATTCTCTCCAAGTAAATTGACAATCAATTGTGGTGCGGCTAGAACGATGTCGTCCTCTCCCCCATAACTATTTTTCTTTATTTTTCTAAAACGGTTAAAGAACGAACAAACTTTGATACTGTAGAATAAATTAGAACAAATCAAGCACAAACGGTTTAACCTACTTTCTTACAGTAACCAATGATTTCAATGTTGTAGGGGGAAGGGGGCAGGACAACGTCGTTCTAGCCCCCTCCCCTACAATTGATTGTCAATTTACTTGAAGAGGATAACAGAACAAATTCTGTTACTATGGAACAAATTAGAACAAATGTAACACAAACGAAGTAACGTATTTTCGTTGCTTCTGGTGGATGTGGAAGGGGGGGGGATAGGACGACACAGGTGAATTTAAAGGAGATCTATACTCTTGTAAACAATGTTTGAACCACAACGTGACCGGCGAGTTTTCTCGTTACGTCGCTATTGGCGCTAGAGAGAGCTGAGGCTATTGCTTATTGGCTGTCAGTGTAATTCATGCATTAGGTTCTGTAAGCCCAACCTGCTGTTGGTGACTCAATGTCAGCGGAAGCGTCCATATTGTTTAGCCACATACTGAATGGATAAAGGAAGGAGGGATGCAAAATTTGAGTCCATGTATTTCCTCAATACCTAAATACGGACTTGTTCGTAGGTCTGACTATTGTCGCCCTTACTATCTTCTTAGTTTTTGAAAGGTTTTGTTCTGAAACAATGATCTTCTCAAGAATGTAATAAGAAGCGAGCTTGTCACCTATATCGGATATACCAAACAGAATATCTACCGTATTTGCTGGCATAGGGCAAGATACGCGTTTTTCTTTTAAGAATAACTCCGAAAACTGGGATATGTCTTGTATGTCGATATACATATTTTAATTAATTTCAATTTCAACAAGTTCTCCCGATTATTTTGTATCGTTTGATGTTTCCTTGCTTCGTTCCAGTGTACAGCATCAACTTAGGTATTCACAAGTCAGTGACACAGTAACCATAGTTTGAATTATCACTCTATTTATCGTTACAGTGTGTTACTCTAGACGTACTTGCACTAAAGGGCGCTAATTTCTCTGTAAATTTGGAGGGGCCCATCCAGATGCAGATGATATATATGAATATTTTAAGACAAATTGCATTCAAATTATGCCAAATGTTGTATATTCATAAATACAATGCGGAGCGAGGCACATGAGGTTTGGGAGCCCGGCTCCCCGGGACCGGCGCCCTTGCTTGCACTCTAGCCATCTCCAGACTCGTATGTGATTCTACATTTAGTTAAACATTAGTAACTCCACACGTATTGCTTGCTAAAATATTATTTCATAATTATTTAAAAACAAAAAAAAAATCTTTATCATATGTAGTGAAATTGTTTCTGAACTTAACACAGAAAATAAGGTGCATTTTATCAGCTGGCAAATACAGTATATGAAAATTAAGAACAATGTAAATACGCAAAATGACATAAAATATCTAAAGCTAACTAAAATCCTATCTTGTGTTTAATAGAGAAACTCGGCTTAAACTACGATGAGAATGGCATATCGAAGAAACGTGATTCCCTTGTAAAAGAAATGCAACCAGCTTTTTGAAATAGTTATTTGTAACATTTATGATAAACAAGATAGTGTTGGGAAACTTGTTATGGAAAAGTAATTTCATTTATTTCAGTAATGTTCAGGGTATTTCAACTAAAATATATGATTTCAAGTTTCAGTTTAAAATATTTATTATAACTACACACAAACAACTGCATAATCTGTTAGAGAAAAATCCATAGTTTAATGGAAAACATGTTCGAAATGACTACCTTGACGATATTTCACTTCTCTCATTAGGTGGCACATGTTATCAAATACCTGATCAAGGATTGTGCAACTACATTTTGCAGTACATTGTTCGATATTTACTTTCAAATCATCTAGTGGTTGTGGTTCTCATTTTAAAACTATACTTTAGGAAATCACACAAGAAAGAGTCTAATATTCGGTACCGTAACGGTACACAGGCCTTTCTCTCACCTTTTTATTATAAAAGATGATTATACAGTTTGTATACACGATTACAAATAATCAAGTCTCTAAAAGTTCTCTCTACAATTGAACCTCTTGCCCGTTGCGACTCTGATATTTTGAGGTTTGCTGGTTAAGAATGATCCTGTTCGTTGCAGCTGAGTCTAAAGAAATCTCTTGCCCATTGCAGCTCAGAGGTAGGGTAAGATCTCTTGCCTGTTGCAGCTCGGAGATGGGTGAGGCAGACCCGTATCCAGGGGGGTCTAGGCCCCCCCCTAAATTTTCGCTGGTCCCCCCTAAAATTTTCACGGTAGGCTTGCAAATGAACTATAATGTGGTGATGAACTATAATATGGTTGGATCGGCCCCCCTAACTTCAGTCCCTCCTACATTTTTGGGCTGGCTACCGTCCTGGGGTGAGGATACTTCTTGTCCGGAGAAAAGGGATTATCTCTTGCCCGTGGCAACTCAGAGATAGATAGGGGGATGACCAGTTAACAATTTATGTCTTCTGCCTTGAGGTGTCCGTTTTTATAGTTAGTCTTCGGAATCGGAGCTTTTGGAGGGATCGAATGGGTCTTTTTTTTTTGTATCTCTTTGTATCTTCTTCGTGTTCCATGGGTGTTGATGGAATCTGTCGTTTGTTTACTGGTGCTATGCCGTGATTTTGTTTATTAATATGAGTGGATATTCCAATAGCCACATGTGTTTAAATATGAGCTAGTTGGAGACTACTCTCACCCATTTTAAAGAAATGTGTTTAGTGACTTGAAATTACACAATTGATGACATTTTGTGTAGAATAAGGCCAGGAGAGTTTTAATTGTATGCGGCCTAGCTCCGTCTTGCTACAACCATTGCCAACAAATTGGACAATATTTACGACTTAGTGGACGGTGCGCATGCACATTTATTCTCCAGCGGGAACCATCTTTGAACAGAAACAAGACAGCGTGACTTAATAAATTAAGTGATCAACTGATTCTTCAGCTGAAAAACATAGATCCAAATTAAATTTTAGACTTTGTCAATAAAAAAAATATACAAATTTTTAATATACGATAAATATACTAAATATTTTTAGAGTCGTTTGAAATCACAGAGTTGCAGTTGAAACAATGTATTTTATTATATTTCTTTGTTTTATCTTTTTGTTTCGATACGTACCAACGATATCTGACAGTTGTAAATACTGTTGTATTGTTATTTGTAACAACATGTGGTAATATATTTGGTGATGTAGCCCGACAGCAATGTTTTGATGTCTAGGACAGTAAACTTGCAAGAAATTATTATCTAAAGCAGCACTGTATTGGCAACTACTTACAACAGTTGATTGAGAATGAATCATTTCTAGCTATCGCCTTCGTCATTTGAATTTGTAACCGTCTTATCATATAGTTAGAAGTCAGCCAATGACCAAAGACATTATGGTTGGGATTTATATGTACTTAGTAAACATAAAATAATAAATATTGTACATTTCTGAATTAAAAGCTGATTGAGAACGACTCTCAATCTACTTTCAATATTAATTTATATGTGTTTATTTGTTTTCAGCTCGCTTTATGACACGATGTACATTCTTCTGCTTGCTATGGGTGGCGACCAACTATATGTATATCCATTCGCTGAGAATTCTGCAGGCGACGGACGTAATGGCTTTGTTCGCTACAAACGTATCCTTCGTTTATCTCCTCTCATGGGTGATACTCCACGAGCAATTTGTAGGGGTTAGAGTAAGTAAATTATTATTATTCTTTCTTCACACTCAAATTAATTGCTGAATATAGTTGCTTTTGGCAATCAGCCAGATGAATTCTACGTTGTCCAATGTTTCGAGAACCGACAACATTGTTCTCGTTTCCAGAGACCAAAAACAGAAGCCTTTATTATGTAGATTCTGGCAGGAAGAGGGTGTAATTTGATTGGTCAATGCTGACGTCCAATCAGCATCAGTCTATGGCCTCAATTGTGATTGGCTGATTGACTAGGTTGGTTGGCAAGCACTGATTGTTTGTTTTGTTTACGTTTTCTTCCAATGAAGGGTAACTATGTTTGGCTGAGTTGAAGACTACTATCCCTATTAATGTTTCTGCGTTCTAATGTTGCTACTGCTTCCTTCACTTTTATTAGTATGAATTATTAGTATTTTAAAATACAGTTAAACAGATTAAATACTAATTAGCCTGAGATTTTGATATATAAAATCATTAGAACAAAGAACATAGATAGACTATTCATTACTATAACTTTTCATATCTGAGACATTCGATACCTTAAATCTTGAATAACCCAGATGCATTTTTCTCCAGAAATTAAATTTTGTTTATTAATCAATCTTCTATATAAATAAACATGAAAGTGACTATATGACTTAATAACTCTTGAACCACTCGACCGATCTCGATCAAATTTTCAACATAGATGAGATTCGGGTATGGGATGGTTTTGATAATTTCAACGTAGGGGGAGGGGAAGATATATAAAAATAAATAAAACTTAATAACTCTTGAACTACGAGACATATCTTAAACAAATTTGTCACATATTATTCAAACCTGGGATGGTTTTTATCATTTCACTTTAACCGTGCAACTTAGGAGACGAGACGGGAGATATATATAAAAATATAGAAAAATGAAAGTGATTAGGTTTGTTGCTTAATAACTCTGGAACCATCTGATCGATCTCGATCAAATTTTCCACATAGATGAGGTTTGGGATTAGGATGGTTTTTATCATTCACTTTGACGGTGCAACTTAGGAGAGGGGGGGAATATATATATATATATATATATATATATATATATATATATATATATATATATATATATATATATATATATAATGATCGGAAATTACTGATATTAGTGTCTATTCCATAGTTTTTGGGGTCATTGAGATGAACAGTGACACTTCCGATGCCGTTTAAATCCAAATTCAGCCCCGCAACTTGGGGTAGAGAAAGGGGAGATGCGTAAAAATGATTAAAAATGACCGTATTAGTGTCTAATCCATAGTTTTAGGGGTCGCTGAGATAAACAATGACATTTATGATGTCGTTTAAATCCAAATTCACCCCTTTCAGGGGCGTCATTTGGGGGGCAGGGAGGGGCATTTGCCCCCCCCTGAGTTTGAGATGTATATCAATTTTATCAATAGAATAGTAGTAAATCAGTGAAACGCGAAATTTTACTTATATCAAGGGGTCTTGCCCCCCAAGCAAAATCTGAAATGACGCTCCTGCTTTATGTCAAAATTAAACGTATTCTCCCCGTGCAAAGAACGGGTATTCTGCTAGTTGAGAATAACTAACAACATCTGTGACATATTTATAGAAAGCAGATGGCGTGGTCCTATAATCCAGTTGTATTGAAGGCAATATAGTGTGGTGGGAAATGGCCTTGAATGTGAGGGTTGATTGGTCTGTGCAGCCATCAAGTGTACTGGATTCAAGTCCCGGTCGTGATTCGGAGCACATTTTAATAGTAAGTTCCCGTTCTTGATGACTTCAGCTGCATAAGAATGTAAAACATAAAGACTCGATCTGTGGCATAATTTACTCCTCTCTGAGAAATCCATAAAATACAATTTACTATTGAGTTCCTTGACCAAAGCACTAAATACATATTCTTTAAGTAACAAAAAATGAAATATTTGAGTTTTACGTCCCACGGTTATGCCGGTTAGGCTAAAGGAGACGGTGATGATGAGTGATGAATGAAATGGTGGAATGAAGAAAGTGGGAGGAAACGGGAGAACCCCGAGAAAACTCACGCACACGGTGTTTGTCCACCACAAAGTTCACTTGGCGGGGGCTGGGATCGAACCCGGGACCCCGAGCACCAGAGGTGAACGCTCTACCACTGAGGCACCGCGGCCCCATCTTTAAGTAACAATTGAAGGCCACTAGAGATCGTCCATTTTTCCATCCAGTACATTAAAATGTTTCACCCAACTCTAGTTTGTTCGTGTATATTTACAAATGACATGTCATTTTCATGTGACATGGAAGATTTGATCCAACTTTTCTAAACTAAAAAATCGTAATCTTTTTTCCATTCAATTTTTCTTCAAGTAAAGCCTAAGCGTGATTGTTAGTACCCTATGATTGTTGGTACGAGAGTAGGGGCGCATTCACGTTAAATCCACTGGGTCCGGACTCTAAAAATCCTCCCAACTCAACATACATTTGTACAGCGGGGGACACTTCTAAATGGTACAGCCATATGGAAATTTACGGCAAGAGTGCTCCACCAGTTGAGTCCAAAGTATTTGCTGGAAGTATTGCAACCGAATTAACTTTAAAAGAAGGCGGGTGGCATAATCGCCAGGCAATGAAAATTCCCGTACACTTGGGTGAAATTCCCACTACCGTCTACAGCATCATTTCTCCAAAATAAAATGAATCTTATACGTGTAGTTCTTATGCCAAATATACTATTTGTTATTCGTCCTATTCGTGAAGATAAAGTGCAACAACAAATAAAAGCCCAGTCCTGTTGCTGTTGAAATGAACTCTCTTTAAGTCGTTTGATCTGAAATGACTTTACAGAACCTAAATAAATATTCTGTAACTTCAGGGGGGGGAATTGGAAGAGCAAAAGCTCCCCTCCTACAGTATGAAAACATATGCTTTTAATCAAATGCTTAGCGAGAGTGAACCCATTGGTATAGCGTTTTTATGATTTGAAATCTTGCTCCCAAACCATATTTTGTCATAACTGACAACATAGGAGAACGTGAGATGCAAATATGATGAAGGAGAAATACACTCACATGTGCAAATTCAGAATTGGAGACAAAATGATCGGATAGCATCCATATTTTGTCGAAAATTTTGATTTTGTAAGTAGACATGTAAAAGCTCACCCGAACTTGAGAGCATCCCATAACCAATTGCTGAATTCAAGTGGAGAACTCAGTTGAGAGCATCAGATGATTACGGAGGGAGAGAAACATCTTAAGATATGGGGAACGAACAATGGAAAAAAATACCAACTTGCCTCGACCGGACTCGAACCCTAAACCCCATGATTACGAAGCCACGCCTTTGCTCACTCATCCACGGAGCCACACAGAGTACCACGGTCATACGTCAGGAAAAGCGTTCGTTACGACCAGTGATTTGTTTGTAGGGGGAAGCTAGGGAAATTCCCCGTCTCTAGTTTTTCTTTCCTTGGCACTAACTTAATTACTGTTGTCCCAGCCTGAGAAGAATATTTTCCACCACTCTAGAAAATTTCCTAACAATTTGCATACATTTTAAGCAACATAAAACATTTATTCATCGCTGTTCTGCATAATTATAATTACACAAAGGAATTATTTCCAATTCTATGAATTCCCGTACCAGGTAAACAGAAGTACTGAGTATGAAATTCTATATCTCGCGAATAGTTTTGCAGAAAATACCTAAGCTAAATTTTCTATTGGGAACAGGGAGAAGCACACACGCGGGGCTTAGGAAGCAGATTGCGCCCATAAGATTTGTTTTGGTCAGTAAGGGACATAAATTTACATTCAAATGGCAAAATCACACGTTTAATTATGCTATAATTTTACTTTTAAGAACTCCAAATGCGTAGAACGAAGGCATTCTTTTTTGCTTGGAAGAATAAAATTATGGCTGAAGGTACTACACATTCCTTGCTACCGTATCGCGATTTAATTAAATGTTTTAAAAGTTTTTAAAGCTCAATCCCTAACCAAATAGATAACTAGATGATCTATCTCTTTGCAGTTCGCTTAAAACACTATAGAAATATCGTAAAACTTAATAAAAGGAAAAAAAGTTATTTCACAGCGTGAAGCTTACGATTAGTACCATATACTTATAGCGTAGATTGTTCGTATAACTTCTTTCGTAGCTCATTGGATCTGTATAGAATTCCCATTCCTGCGACCCGTGTTCGAATCTCCGCGTCGCTGTTTTTTATTTTTATTTTCTTATTGATCAGGTAGGACTCCAGTAGAAAGAAACATATAAGAAAATGGTCTGCAGAGCTCTTTGTAGAATGTCTGTTATTAGTTGTAGTAGTGTGTTTTACTTTAGCGTCCCATTCAGCAGCGAGGCTATATGAGACATGGACTTACAGCTTAACGTGGGATCCGAAACCATAGGCTTCTACTGAGAATCGAGCTCCGTTTTTAGGGAAAATATCTAACCACAGTCAGTTCCTACCCGTTGGGGTTAGAACATACCCTATTATTATACTGGTATTTGGAAGCAGTGATAATTGGTTACGGATTTCGTGACCTGGAAGAGACCTGGATACGACGACACGTCGTGATACGCACGATGAAATTGTATGATACTGTTAAATATTAAAGTTAATGCATCATTTTTATATCAATAAATAACTTAAATAAAAAAGACAGTAACAATACTATTAACGTATATCTACATAGTATATACATTAAAAATACGTTGTCTATTATAGCGAAAAATGGCTGAACCGTTTGAAATGAATTTTATTGACATAGTTAACCTCTAGCTTGGACTAGGTTGTTGAGATCTTCCTCCGGAGAGTACTCCCGGTAGTAGTAACTAAAAACACGATTCTGATTAGTTGGCGTTATCCGTATCTTGCTAAATAGCCTATACCTATGTATATAACAGAAATCATACCCTTGTTGCTATCGGTCCTCGTGGTCGTGTGCGCTAGCGTTGTAGGCTGGTAACAAGAATTGCTTTTGGCGTGAGTTCAAACCCGGCCGAAGGAAATTTATATATTTTCTTAAATCGTTCATAACACTTTTTTCAATAAAATATGATGAAAAAGTACTCAAAAAGGAGATTTGCTTACTTTTGGGGAGATAAGTAGTAGTGGTAGTAGTAGTACAGCAGAAGCGAAGATATATATATATAACTTTCCATGAAATCATGAAAATAAATAAAATGACTTCCAACTCTATTCAGAAAGTAGGTATATTGGCACGTGTCGAGCCGAGTTGTTTGCTACGCGACGTTATGCCTTCAGGCAAACTTCTGGCTATCGACTAGGTAAGTCTTAAGGGCCACTATGAAGAAAGAAAGAAAGAAAGAAAGAAAGAAAGAAAGAAAGGAAAAGGTATGCTTATTTCATGGGGAGAACAAAATATAATAGTCTATCTGCTCCTTGACATTAAGTGTTTGAAACCAATGCTGTTATGAATATCCATTTTTCTAATTTCCTTAGGAGACTAAAGAGAAACGTTAATTCTCCTATATATGAAAGAAAAATATATATCTCATATATCACACAGATAACGAAATAAAATAGCATATTTATCTACGCCTTGGTGTTAAGTGCTTTAAAATTGTTCAGAATATTTTCCTTATTCCCATAATAAAAAGAAAAAAATGAGAATTGTTAATTCCCATAGAAGAAGAAAGAAAAATATAATTATATTTATTAAGCAAAAAGAATAAAATAAAATATATTTAAAATATATTAAAATAAAATATAACTAAACTACGTAAAACATTTACTCCGAATAGTCTCTAAGTAATTTGTAGAAAATTGTCAGAAATAATGAGCATAAACTATCAGGTCTAGTTCTAAAAGTGTAGCAAGTGATTGTTCTAAACTCAAGTAGAATATTCATTCTGCTTCATTTAAATAATAGTCATTTTACAAAAATAATGATCTTTTGGCTGTATCGTAAATATTTTAGTGAATAAATAAATAAAATACATATGTATAATTTAATAATCGCAACTGGATAGCTGATTCTGTGGGTGAAGATAATGAATATTACTACAAACTGTTACAAAGGTGGGGGCCGCAGTGGCCCAGTGGAAGCCGGTGGGTGTAGCTAAGCAGCCTGTAGTGTTGTCAACGGCTCGGCTCACGACTCAGTCAACTCAACATACCGAGCCGGTTCGATGTCCATAAAAGTGATTAGATGCTAATACAATACGAAGTATATGTTCTATAAGCCTTTCCCACAATTCTACTGCTTGGGGCTGAAATCAGTCAATACTGAGGAAGTTAATTATTCGTCCCTAATTGAAAACTGTTCCGCGAAGACATCTTTAAACAAATCCCATTTTTATGGAACATAGTGAAATTGATCAAAGACAAGCGCTACAATTCGACTCAACTGACATTTGTGTGTATGTGCGGCCGTTTGCCTGTTTCACAACTATCTTTTATTGTTTTGGTTTCATTTTAATGAAAATTGGCTTATGGTTTCAACTAATAATCCTATTGTTTTGGATTTAACTCTATCAAGAATAAGGGGTGAAAGCTAAAACACTCACCCTTTGCACATTCACATATATAACAATTTTGTGTTATAGGCAAAACAACTGAAGATCATTTGATTAGACAAAACATAGGCTATTTTTACTTTAGGCCATCCGCATCATTCGAATTTGTTGCGGGTGAAATTGGCAATGGATAAGCGCGTAAAAGGGACCAAGTTCCTCTGAACTTCGAAACTTGGTTATTTAAATATTATAATAAAATATGTTTAAAAATAACTTCCACCATATTGAGTCAATTTGATTCAAGATGGCGTATATTTTCTTTGGGACTTCTCGATCATCCCTATTAAACGAAGTCAATTGGGGTCAAGAGAAAAATGAAATTAACTTTTTTCAGTTTTACGTCCAAAGATTATGCCCTGTAGACTAAGGGGGACGATGATTGAGGGATGTGAATTATGATGGTAGACTTGATGGAATGATAATGTGGGAGGAGACGTAACTACGCCGACTATCGAGAATTAGAGGTTGAATTACTTTACCCTACCGTTTAAAAATGATCCAGTATAACTTCTGTAAAAAGTGTTTAATTTTTAAAGAATATGGTGCAAATGTAATTTGGAGTTTATGAACAAGCCACACTTTTAGGGGTAAAATCAGTCAAGAATGACCAATCGCCCCCTCCCAATCATGTTCCTTTACAAAATTCCAAATATTGTTTTGTAGGTTCCCAATTAACTCCGCTGTTTGGAATTATATTTGCCCAATAATAAAGGAGTAAATTTCATTCCTCTTGTCATGTAACACGAAATATTTCGTGTAAATTAGTTTTGTGAAACATAATGTGTTTTGTTTGAAATTAGAGGCATAAAGTTATTGTTTTGAGTTGAAGTTGGAGGGAAAAAAAGGTGAATTAATTTCATTTCGAGAAACTGTTAGCATTTTTTCTCCAAAGTTCCCATTTTTCATGAAATAGTAGGTATGTTTTCTTTCAGGCTGTAGTTAGGTCTATTGTTTATGCTGTTATGCATGAGAGTTGGGAAAATTAAGCCAATTTCAAGATTACATTTTACGATAACTTCTGTGCTTTTGTTAAACCTGATTTCATGAAGCAACTTTTTTTTTTTTTTTTTTTTTGAAAGTGTAAGAACTACTATTGTTGGTAGGGACTGAAACTGATGAAGAGAAAGATAATGTAAATGTAAAAGTTGAAACGAAATCCGCTCGCTTCTTTAACACACAGCACAAGTAGTGTGAAAAAACGTTATTTTGTAAAGAAGAAATAAAATATATAATTCTAGCCCCAAATGTCTTTTGGGCATTAACCCATTGCTGCCCCTTGGCAACTTAAGTTGCCACGGCAACTTTTCGTCATAGCGAAAAAACTCATTTATTGGCATTGCTGGTTTTAACCGTAAAATAATTTTGGAGTCTGTTTCGTTATAGCATTCTTGCATTTTCTTTGTATAATATATTAATGCGAGGTTAGCACTGTTTTTTGGGTACAATGTGTTTTGAAGAGAAAGACTCAACTGGATTGATTTGAAATACTACAGAAGGAAGGATTGAAGGTCTGTAAAGGAAGGATTGATTTGATTTTAATAGGTATGATTTTCCAGTGTATTTTCTCCTTAAAAATTGTAACTTTTGAAAATTTTCCCTTTTTTAATATGTATATGTCTGTTGGCAAGTTAAGTTGCCGGGCTAAAAAAACAAGAAAAAATAAATATTTTTCAAAAATATTCTAATATCTATTTTAGAGTACTATTAAGACCAAAATGCGAAAAAAACGTTTCAAAATACCAGTGGGAAATTCTGGGCACTAATGGGTTAATTAGGAAAAAAATAAAATTAAAGCTAATTTTTCTAAAAACGAAATAAAATATTTAACTTTAGCTCCAAAGGTCTCTTGAACATTAATTGGGATGAAAATAAAATCAAAGTTGAATTTGATGAAGAAAACCTAAGACATTTAATCCAGCTTCAAATGTCTTTTAGGTTAATTGAGAACAAAAATGAAATGTATAAGTTCTTTACCATTGAACAAAAGAAGAAAAGATCAATAAAAGGCAAATATTTGGAAATGAAAGAATTCTAGTATTTTGTCTAGTCACCTTCTGCTTCTATAACGTCACCCAAACGATTAGGTATACTAGCTACAAGATTCGAGAATATAGTTGGATGTTGTTGGATATTATTCCAGAGTTCTATTACATGTGCCTCAAGAATTCCTTTGTTACGGTCTTGTTGACGTTCTTTCCATTCTTGAACCATTAAGGCCCAAAGATGTTCTATGGGGTTAAGGTCTGGCGATCGAGGAAGCCATTCTATACATATTAGCTCTGGATGATCTTCCAACCATGCTTGAGTTTGCGTCGAGGTATGAACACCGCTGTTGTCTTCCATAAACACGAATTCCTCTTGTTCTGGAAATTTTTCGTGTAGAGACGGAAGCAGTGTATCCTCCAGTACTTGGATATAAGTCGCACTAGTCATTCGTCCAGGAACAGGAATAATCTCGCGCGGACCTTCAGCTGTCATATAGCCCCAAAAATGAGCTGAAACTCGTCTTGAATGTTCGGTGCGAATGACATGTTGTGGAAGTATCGTGTCCCGCGTGGCCTGTATAATATCATTCTCGGTTGCAGATCAGAGAGGAACACCTTCTCATCAGACCAGATGACGAGATCCCAATAGGCTTGTGAAAGACTCACGTTCTTCTTAGCCCATTCTGAACGCCTTTCCTTGTGGTAATCTGTCAAAATAGTTCTCATAGCTGGTTGTGCGTGATGAAGTCCAGCCGCAGTAAACCGTTGCCTTACTGTCTTATGTGAACATCCTAGTTCAACAGCTTTGTCTCTCAACACAGACACTACTTTAGTTCTAGGCACTTTTCCTGATACTGGAATCACAAACGAAATAATCCACAGGATGTATGAATGTGAAGGCATGTAATAAGGATCAGAGTAATATTATGGGTTGATTTATTTATTGATGCATGTTCATTGTGGGTATTATTAATTTTATTTTTGTAAACAAGCAAGTTACTACCCGCAAATATAAATATAACTCTAACTAAACTCTTTTTCTATTTTTGAGAAAATAATATGACGAGTGTGGATCTTTTTATTTGTTTTTGGGTGTGAGACTGTTGACCAGGGTGAAAAAAAATCATGATTTTTAAAAAATATATCATTTTTGATTTTTTAAAATTTAAATCGATTTTTTTATTTATATCAAAACTTTCTCCTCGTATAATACAAGTCGCGAACTGCAGAAAAGACATTAGAAATTAGGATTAAATGTTAATTATGTCATTTAGGTGGAAGTATTGGGATTTAATTTTGAATTAATCCCCAATCGTTTACCTATTTCAATCCCAAACAATGTGTCTCAAGCATTAAGGAAAAAAGCTTACAGCAACGTTTATCAATATGACACTTTTCTTTTCGCGAAAGTTACTGATGTTTGGCAGGGCCATATTAAAAAAAATCGAAACTAGCTAGCCGCACGAAATACATATAAAGTCCATAAATTTCGCCTAAAATTAACTAACTCTATGGCATATGGAACCCACAGGATCAATTCCACGTTCACAAAAGCTTTCCCTGACTTCTATCCTTAGCCAACTGGATCCATTTTCTACTTTGTATTCCTATATCTGCGAAATCCATCTAAAAGTTGTCCTTCCATCTGCGCCTAGGTCTTCCTAATGGTCGTTTTCTGATTGGTCTTCCAGTTAAGACTTTGAAAGCGTTCCTACTTTTTTCCATCCTGGTTACATGACCTGCCCACCTGAGTCTCCTAGACTTGATGACCCTAACAATGTTTGGTAAACCGTACAAATTATGTAGTTCCTCGTTATGAAGTTTCCACCATTCCCCATTCCCGTTCCTTTTAGGTCCGAATATTCGTCTGAGGATCTTGTTCTCCAATACTTTCAGTCTATGCTCTTCCCTCATAGCAAGCGACCATGATTCGCAACCATACAGAGCAACAGGCATGATTATCGTTTTATATATTTTAAGCTTCAAATTTCTCGACAGAATTTGCGACGACAAGAGATTTTGAACTAAATAATAACACGAATTCCTTGCTTTTAGTCGACATTTAATTTCTTCGTGAATATCGTTTTCGTCTGTTAATATTGATCTTAGATATTTGAAAGTATTCACTTTATCAAAAGAATTATTATTTTTTTAACGCATCCAAAATTTGCCGTATTACGATCCCGAATAACTTCTATGTATTTAGTACATAAATTTCCCCTGAAGTTTTAAACTCTATTATTTTTTATTTTTTTTTCGCAGAGGGGATCGAGCTTTCCTAAATACGACCCTATTACCTGAAAACAAACAAATAGACGTGGGCACAAAAGAACTTTCGTCTTAAATTTTCATGATGATTTCTCCGTTGGAATAGTTTTAACGATTTAAAAACCCTATGTTACAAAGAGAAGAAAGCAGGATTTACCCGTTACCCGTTCAAAACGGGATTTTCTCTAATCATCCTCTGCATGATACTCGTTTTCATATTGTGCTTACATAATTTGAGTCTCATTGTATTTTCTTATTATCTTTCATAATCGAAATAACAGAACAGAAACGGGATTTTACTTATTTTCACTTTAATTTATTTCGGATTTTGATTTAAACCAACGACTTTTATTTAAAAAATCAAGTGATTTAAATCTTGATTAAGTTCGTGATTTAAATCAGACTGATTTAAATCAATCCACCCTCCTGTTCACCCATTGAAATTTCCTTCAGTAGTAAGCAACTACTTATTCAATGAATCATCACTAAACGCTAGAGGCAAAGAAAGTCAAAGCAATATCGCCTGAAGGTCGTTTGAAATGCGTGTCTTGTCTTTGGTTTACCTGTGAAGTGAAGCATTTTGCTTCTTCTACTAAGTTCTGACACATTATGTCAATGAAATATTGGTCTGTTTGTGAGAACAAAGAGAGGAAGAAAAAAATATGAGCTATCCGCGTCAGTCTATTAGATCTTTAAGCATGTTGGAAAAATAAACCATGTCCTGTATTTAACCAAAATATGGTTAATAAACTAGCGTTATTATCATTAAAGGCCGTATGTGTCCTGGAACCTTGTATTATACCTGGAAAAGTTCGTGTCAGATCCAGAGGAAATGTAACATTTTATGATTATGCAACGATAAATGAAAAAATGGAAGTACGCTCTGTCTTAGTGTTCGCTGCGGAAGACCTGGGTTCGATTTCCAGTGTGAGTTTATCTGGTTTGGGACAACACGTTAGGCTGTAAGCCCATGTATCATATAGTCTCGGTGCTGCAAATTAAGTTAAAATTCTAACCATTCAACCCATCAGTCTTAGAGCTCATAGTATTATGAGAAAGTGATTGGTGTGATCCGTGATGCGTTGCAATTAAAAAAGCCACAATGAGAATCACAATGCTGGATATAAAAGTTGATTTCTCACTGAAGCATCGTGACTTAAAATTAAATTTCAGATTTTTAGCTTCTAAAAATTGGGCCTATGGGTCCCTAATATAAGCTTGGCTAAGTAGTTAATAGTGATGCGCACGAGTCGAGTCGAGACAGAATTTTCCTGAGAAAATTAGAGTCGAGACACAGCTCTTCCAATAGAAAAATATACGTTTTTCGAGTCGAGACATCACTTTTACAGCACATTTTCGAGACGAGACAGCTTCAAATCTTGTCTCGTGCGCATCTCTAATAGTTAAATATATTCTAAAACTCATGAAATAGAATCAACAATTAATTTAAAATTATTGACTGAGTATAACTGTAAACCCAGAGTTTAAAAATAAATATGTAAAAATGATTAGACACATAGTTGCATTCGTCTGGATATTCAAAGCACGTTTTCACTGTTCACATCAGTTTAAAAATTATCAACCAACTAATTACAATTTCCATTCTCCATACGAGAAGAATAAGTGTACGAAAATGTTATTTGGGAAATATTTAAACCCCTTTCCTCTCCCAGAAAAACAGCGAATGATAAAAGCTATTCCAGTCAATCCACGTGTTAACTACGCATGTTCAAAATTCATTGTAAACAGTTAAATTACTTCCTTGCTTTGACCATTTAATTAGGATCGTGTAGCAATAACCCCCGTTCCCCACCCCGTACATTATACAAGACAAATTTTACTGGCTCGCTTGATTGAATTTTGACAATCCCTTAAAATCAAATAACTTATCTTTTCTGTTATTCTCAAGCGCTTATACTCTTACAGACCTTGCAGTTATCTTTCAGTGCAATGTTTTGACACACACAGACACACTCATCAAACAAGAAAGGCAAATATAAATTTAGTAAGAAGAGAAAGCAGAATCGTGTTGTTATAATTCCATTTAAAACTTAAAAATGAACATTAATGAAAAATTAGTTTCACGTTCCACGATAAAGTCCTTTAGGCTAAAGGAGACGGATCATCAACGAAACTAATGTTTCTTGAAGTAAAGTTTTAATGATCCCCTAACGAAAATCAAATCCCAGACTACACGAACCACAGGCGCACACGCTACCCACTAGATCAATAGGAACGGTTAGGGCTTCTTTAACTGTGTCCTAGACACTTTCATTTCCATCGTCTTCAGGTTTGTTAGGTCATACCGGATCCAGGTAATGAAATTCTTATCTAGTTTCATTACTGTTTCCCAATAACAAATTAATTTCATTTTTCTCTTGACCCCAATTGACTTCGTTTAATAGGGATGATCGAGAAGCCCCAAAGAAAATATATGCCATCTTGAATCAAATTGACTTAATATGGTGGAAGTTATTTTTAAACATATTTTATTATAATATTTAAATAACCAAGTTTCGAAGTTCAGAGGAACTTGGTCCCTTTTACGCGCTTATCCATTGCCAATTTCACCCGCAACAAATTCGAATGATGCGGATGGCCTAAAGTAAAAATAGCCTATGTTTTGTCTAATCAAATGATCTTCAGTTGTTTTGCCTATAACACAAAATTGTTATATATGTGAATGTGCAAAGGGTGAGTGTTTTAGCTTTCATCCCTTATTCTTGATAGAGTTAAATCCAAAACAATAGGATTATTAGTTGAAACCATAAGCCAATTTTCATTAAAATGAAACCAAAACAATAAAAGATAGTTGTGAAACAGGCAAACGGCCGCACATACACACAAATGTCAGTTGAGTCGAATTGTAGAGCTTGTCTTTGATCAATTTCACTATGTTCCATAAAAATGGGATTTGTTTAAAGGTGTCTTCGCGGAACAGTTTTCAATCAGGGACGAATAATTAACTTCCTCAGTATTGACTGATTTCAGCCCCAAGCAGTAGAATTGTGGGAAAGGCTTATAGAACATATACTTCGTATTGTATTAGCATCTAATCACTTTTATGGATCTCGAACCGGCTCGGTATGTTGAGGTGACTGAGTCGTGAGCCGAGCCGTTGACAACACTACAGGCTGCTTAGCTACACCCACCAGCTTCCACTGGGCCACTGCGGCCCCCACCTTTGTAACAGTTGGTAGTAATATTCATTATCTTCACCCACAGAATCAGCTATCCAGTTGCGATTATTAAATTATACATATGTATTTTATTTATTTATTCACTAAAATATTTACGATACAGCCAAAAGATCATTAGTTTTGTAAAATGTTTATTATTTTCATGAAGCATAGTGAATATTCTACTTGGGTTTAGAACTATCGCTTACTACACTTTTAATTGTTCATTATTTCCGTCCATTATCTACAAATTACTTGCAGAGACTATTCGGAGTAAATATTTTACTTAGGTATTGTTTCATTAAAGTTTAGTCATATGTTAAAAACCATTTCAAATATTTATTTCCGGTTAGGATAATGATTAAAAACGAAGTTTCCTTTTTATAAAATTCTTTATAATTGTAATACTTTATTTAAAGGACGTAATTCTGGACTATTTGGAAATATTCAAAGAAACTAGAATGAAGACGATAATACTAAGCAACCTTATTAGAACAAAAGATCGCTGTTTAAGAAATTGACAGAACCAATCTCTTCTAAAAAGTAAAAAGGGAGCGTAGGGGATTCGAACTGATGATCATGAATAAAAACGAAATACTCGGGGAGCGTGCGCTAACCGTCCACTCGAGGAAGGTATGTTAAGGTTCTGTCTCTTAGAAAACGCATATTAGAAAATCACTGCTACAAACTGCCTGATCGCTTCCCATCTTTTATGGCTTATTTTCTTTTATTTGTTTGTTTACGTATAAAATGTATAATATCTATTATTATTAGAGCAGTGCAGTATATATAGTAACTAACGTTATAAAAGATATACGTTGTATTTCTAATAAAGCATAAAATTTCCTCTTTCTTTCTCTGCAAATTTCGCCGCGCGTTTGCGACGCTTACGAAAACGAAACTTAAAATTTGTAGATGAGTTTCGGAGAATTATTTTATTAATTATAATGTCTTTATTTCTTAATTTTTTTCCATAATTTGTTGTTGGAAAATATTGGTGTCCTTTTTTTTTTTTTTTTTTTTTTGCATATTTCTAAGAAGACATTTAACATTTTCTATCATAAGAAAGAGAGTTATTTCTATTTATGTAATTTTGAAAGACATGCGACAGAAATTCGGGACAGAAGTGTAGTTTGTTTTCTATTTATACTCTGTTCCTAGACAGAGACAAAATAACTTTCTTCCATTTTAATTGTTTCTTTAAACAAATCACGAAATGGCCCATACCTTTGGTTCGGTCTTACTTGTTGGCTGTAAACTTCATGCATCCTAATTCCCGTTTTTTTTTTTTTTCTACTTGTGCTTAAGAAATGAAAATGGTTCTGCGTCGATTCGTGGACTACAAGATCTTCAGACCACCTTGCTATCGCATACTCTACGAGGCAGGATGGCCAGAGTAGAGAAACTGATTTGTTTGTTCAAGAGACATACGCACATTACTGTGGATTCGTTACCTCGATCTGTGTGCGAAATTACGCAATTAACTCGGTCTTCGAATTTTACACGTGATTTCGCCAGTAATTTATTATTATCTTCAACGCTAAATGCAACGTTTATAAAGCATTAAAGGGATAACACAAATTACAAATAGTGATCGAACATACAACTCTAGTCACAAGAACATTTCTTTTCAAGGTGTCACCTCACCTTCCTATCTACGAAAAGACCCGGGTTCACTCCCGGCAAGAGCTGATGTGGTTCGAATTCCACGTGAATCAGTAGTTCCCGTCTCATATAGCCTTGCTGCTGAATGGGACGTTAAACTCAAAATCAACACATCCTATCTAGGAAAAGAGAAACAAAATTCAGCTAGCAAATATTTATACTCCATTTCTTGTTCTCATAAATTAATAATTTTAGCTGTCAATCCATAAATGTAGCATTATTACGTTCATTTGTAAACTTAAAAAAGAATCTAGCATAAAGTATATCTCTTCTGTTCCTATCAATAGCTTCGACTATATGTCTTCTTCTTTTGCCATTCTAGTAATAATAATAATAATAATAATAATAATAATAATAATAATAATAATAATAATAATAATAATAATAATATGGACGCTGTTTTCCTCAAAATCTTGCGACTTTAAGGTCTACAGTGTAGAGCTCTGCCGACGACAACACAGTGGACATTGTTTATAAAAAGACCGAAAAAACACTATTTAGTAACTTATTGTCTACGGTTTGAACTGCAAGAAATGATCATATTTCTTATTCATAATGTGAATACAAAAGTGAAATGTGCTTCTACACAATTTTCTTTTCTCGGATGACTGGATAATTAAAAAAAAAAAAAAAAACTTGAATTGTTGTATAGAAAATAAAAAATATATCTTCAGAATGAATCGATCTGAGGACCCTGTAAGTTCCCTTATCTATTGTTCTATGTCTTTCTGCTTCCATTTTTATATAGAATAGCATACTACATTCCGTTTTAATCATAACGCCGTTCACACTTTTTAGTGTTATATCCAATATGCCAAGAAATTGCATACATATGGAACTCTACTGTTCCTGATCACTGCATAACTATACTATACTTGACTAGTTAATCAAATAAATTCAGACTAATTACGCACTAATAAACGTAAACGTAGTAAATGTAATGAAACTAAATTGAATTAATTTACAAACTGAAACGAAATCAAACTGCACTTTCACTGTGTACTCTGGTATCCATATACCGTACTGTAGCTTGTAGCGCACCAAAATGGTTAAATTCAACAACACTTTTATATCAATACCTTAGTAAAAACAATGCTGTGACTTGCTGAAAAGCAGGTCACAACAACTTTCTATAGATTAAAAAACTAACAAAGATATTTCACACGTACCCTACTTTGTAACGTTATTTCTTCCGTTACAATCCCTTATTCCAAATATATATTGAATATTTATATACTACGTAAGATTAGGATAAAATCACACCACGAGTATCCACTTCAGAATATATATTTCGTACTATATATCGAATTAGTCACATTTAAATAATGAACAATCACATTCCTACAAGATGGTTCTTCGTTCTATCTTTCTTAGTTACCATATCAACTAAATAAACAGGTTGTCATAGCGACGAAAAACAAGAAATATATCGATGTAATACAAAATATTTAAAATTATTTCTTTATATCTTTTTCTTCTTCTTCTTCTTAGCAGCTTGTGCGTTTTAATTAGCACTTTTGCCCGTAAATAGAAACAATACTTAGAAGAACATACCAAATATACATTATCGTTGTATGTATGGCTCCCGAACTATAGGACCTTAAATTGATTACAGTTGAAGAAAAAATCCTGGACCGTTAAACATTTCATATACATAGTTACCTTACTTTTTGAATAGTCTTTACATATAAAAATTACAATTCATAAAATAATATATTATTTTCATTTTTATCTCAATAA
Source organism: Thermobia domestica (assembly GCF_964235325.1). Lineage (NCBI taxonomy): Eukaryota > Metazoa > Arthropoda > Insecta > Zygentoma > Lepismatidae > Thermobia > Thermobia domestica. Next base: position 296,145,337 of record NC_137457.1, on the reverse strand, counting down.
CATTTTTATATTTGTCCATTAATCAATTTTATTTTAATTTTATAAAATTATCGATGAGTAAGACATTCAAATGTGGTAAGTTTTTTAATTATTTAGGTCCTAAATAGATTCTTTAATTCAATACGATTTATACTTGTTAACAATAAAGTTGATGTAAACTAAAATATAACATAACCTATTTCACTCATTCGAGCATAGTTAGCACATAACTTTGATAAACAATATTTGTATTAATGTATAGATGTGATTGCATAGAATGTGAACGAAATAAATATTACAATGAAATCATAACAATATTCAAAGTGAAACAAAACAAAAACTAATTGATATCACAAAAAATGATCACACAATAAAGAAATGATTACACTAAGGATTTATCTGAAATTTCGATATTATCTATATTGATTTTAGATAAAACTTCTGTAGGAACTAATTTTTCAACTAAATGCATCCATTTACTTTTGGTATTCTTTGACGGACGCCATAACTTTAGTTCGTCAATATTTCGTAAACCCAAAAGTTTACCAGTCTTTACATCCTTTAATTCAAAAACCTTAGGGTTACCTTATGTAATATATAAATAAGGTCCAGCATATAAATCGCAGAACTTATAAATTCTCTTCAATGACGCATCACTTTGTGGATGTAACCTCAAAAAAACCAGATCATTGACTGAATTTTGGATCTACCTGTCTTTTGACGTTCGATCTTTTGCTTTCTCAAAAGAAATTGTGTTCTACGAAGACTTACCATACTGACAAGGTGTGAATAACCCAATTCACCATTCTCATTAAGTTTAACATTAAAATGCTGTTTTAGAGTTTTTATTGAATTAGTTTCATTATGAATATTCGCCGGAGCAACTCCCAAGGTATCGGAAACTGAATAATTTAAAAAGTAGGTAATTTCCGTCACATACTTAATCCAATCTGTGTGTTTGTTTTTACAACAGTGTCGAGATAACATACCAAGATTTCGATGAACATTTTCAACAATAGAGCTACTTGGATGGTATAGAGTAACGAAATGTACTTTAATGTTGGCATTATTCATCGCACGAATAAGTAAATTACTACGAAATTGTCCACCATTATCACACAAAGTATGTTCAATTGGCCCACAATGTGGTATGTACACATGCAAAACGCAGACGAAGTTGCTTTTCGTAAAGGATACGCCACTAAATATCTCGTGAAAACATCCATAACAGTAAAAAGAAAAGTATTACCACTAGATGCTCGAGGAAGATGTCCATACAAGTCAATAGAAATGAAAGCGTGAGGTCTTTCAGGCATGATTGACATCATAGGTTTGTATATAGATTGGAAATTATGCGGGGGGCGCTGTGGCTCAGTGGTAGAGCGTTCAACTCCGGTGCTTGGGGTCCCTGGTTCAATCCCAGCTCGCGCCGTGTGGACTTTGTGGTGAACAAACACCGTGCTCGTGGGTTTTCTCGGGGTTCTCCCGTTTCCTCCCACTTTCTTCATTCCACCATTTCATTCATTTCTCATAATCAGAAGCGCCACAATCTACATTCTCTGATTCCAAATGTGTATTGAATATTTATATACTACGGAAGATTATGATAAAATTACACCACGAGTATCCACTTCAGAATATATTTCGTACTATATATCAAATTTGTCACACTGAAATAATGAACAATCACATTCCTACAAGATGGTTCTTCGTTCTATCTTTCTTAGTTACCATATCAACTTAATAAACAGGTTGTCATAGCAACGAAAAACAAGAAATATATCGATATAATACAAAATATTTAAAATTATATCTTTTCTTCTTCTTCTTCTTAACAGCTTGTGCCTTTTAAATAGCACTTTTGCCCGTAAATAGAAACAATACTTAGAACGACATACAAAATATACATTATCGTTGTAACTTAGTAATGTGTCCACCACCCATCGTTATCCAAAACGTCTTGCAGTCGCTGACGCATGCTGCCAACTAGCCTGCTGCATATTCCGGGGCGACGTCGCAGCGATTCCCACACGTCGAAAACATGTTCCACCAATGCTGCCCTTGTATTCCTTTGACCTGGATCCCATTCTCTAACCATTATGGCCCAAAGGTTTTCAATGGGATTCAGGTCAGGTGATTTTGGTGGCCACTGCAAAACGTCGATTTCTGGATGTTGTAATAACCAGTTTCTAGTCTGATGAGCAGTATGCACACTGGAGTTGTCATGAACAAAACGAAATGTGGGTACTTCTTCTTGGGGATATATTGCTCTAAAACTGTCCAGTAAATGTGTTTCCAGGATTGATGTGTATTCCTCGGCATTCATCCTTGGAGTTGTCACGGTCAAGTCTCCGACTCCATTTGCATTCATCCAACCCCAAACAGACACGGATATTCTTCCTTGTCTTTGTTGTTGCAAAACATATTCAGGGGATAATCTTGCATTGCCTGGTCGCCAGACGAAAAGCGAACCTCTTTCGTCTGTGTAGAATACTTTTTCGTCACTCCAAACAACACTGTTCCAGTAATCCTGGTTGTTTCCTACGTGTTGCTGGGCGAATTCTAATCTTCTTGCCCGGTGACGATCATCCATTGACACCTGCAACGAAAGAGAAAATTCACTGCTATTAGTGAAGCTGATCACATTTGCATTGAATATTGAGATACTGTATTATAGGACCCGAAAGTGTATGAGAACATGGACATTTATAATTGTTACTGTGAAACAAGTGTACACTCCCCCCATGGTAGTCGTTTTGTATCTTTACAATTTCAGTCTTCTAATTTTCTAATAGAGAACACAGTCTATTACTATTGAATGGCACTGCTTTCTTCAATAGCCACTGTCTTGAGAATTGAAAGTTGACGCCCTAAAGGCAAGACGAAGTGGAACGAAGTAAATAAAAGTGTGCAGAGATATTATAGACGTAAAATGAGGAATACGGGTTCCGTATATTCCTGAAAAAAAAAAAACGTTAGGTGAAGCAGAGAGCTCTCCAAACTTTTGATCATGAAATATTAAAAGTGCTAATAACAGTACGTCAGAAGTACCTACAGGACATGAAGAATTACAACAAAACTATGTGTACCTACAATACGCAAAAACTAAACGAAGACGGTTTTTTTTATATTCTGCGGGGAAACTGTTATAGGGGGCAAAAGTCCCCACCCAAAGTTCTTAAATTTGACGTCCGCAAGGCAAGAAGTGGACCGAAGGGAATAAAATTGTGCACAGACATTACAGACGTAAAATAAAGGAATACCTGTTTCGTTCTCCTGGAAAAACGATTGGGTGGGGCATAGACCCCTTCAAACAGTTGAGCACGAAATATCGACTGTAGTAAGATGTATACGTCAAAAGTGCTTATAGGACATAGACAACTGCAACAAAACAGTGTAAGGACAATATGCAACAAATAAAAGAATACGTATTTTGTTAGTTTGTACAGAATAACCGTGTAGGGGCCAAGATCTCTCTGAGAAAAGGAGATATTACCGCAGGAACACAAGAAACGTTCGACTGAAGCGAATGAAATTGTGCATAGATTCTGTAGATGTAAAATAAGGTTTTGTCTTGAATGACGACAGTGGTTCTTATCAATGACATTTGTGTCAAGTAGGAAAATGTAACGCCATTTTATAAGAATACTACTTGTAGTTGCTTACCTTTCTAATTCATCTGTTCAACAAAGTTTCGTAGCAATTCCCCGTGTCCTTTAAGCACTTTTGAATAGCACTGTTGATATTCCGTGATCAAATTTTTGGAGGGGTCTGTGCCCCACCGAACTGTTTTGTTCCAAAACATACGAAACAATTATTCTCTCCTTTTATGACTACAATATCTGTGCAATATTTCATTCGCTTCGCCTCACTCTTTCGTGCAGTTCTGCGGTAATATTTACTTTTTTGTAGGGCGCCTTAATCCCCATACTGTTTTCTGCACAAACTACATAATACGTATTCGTTTATTTGTTGCGTATTGTCCTTACACATTGTTTCGGTTCAATTCTCTTTGTCCCATAGGCATTTTTGACGTATACGTATTATTACTGTCAATATTTCATGCACAACTGTTTGGAGGGGTCTGCATCCCCCCCCAACCATTTGTCCAGAATAATACGAAACACTTATTCCCTCATTTACGTCTACAACGTCCGTGCACCATTGTATTCACTTCGGTCAACATTTTCTTGCCTTTGGACGTCAAATTTAAGACGTTTGGGTGGGGGCTTTTGTCCTCTAACGCCGTTTATCCGCGGAAAAAATCACGTAGGTTTATTCTTTTATAGTTTCCGCATTGTTCTTACACTGTTTCGTTGCAATTCTCCATGCCCCTTAACCATTTATGACATACAATTAGTAGCACTTTTTATATTTCGTGATCAAATGTTAGGAGGGGCCTGTGCCCCAACCAACCGCTTTTCCAGGAAATTACGAAACATATTCCATTATTTTACATCTACAATATCTTTGCACAATTTCGTTGAATTCGGTCAACGTCGTCTTGCCTTTTGTGCGTTAACTTTGTGCGTTAAAAGTTTGGTTGGGGCCCCCCTAACCGTTTTTCGCAATAACAAAAAAACTATTCATTTATTTCATGTGAAGTATCTACATGCCACATTTTATCAAAATCAGTGTGTTACACTTGGAAAGTGTTGTTTCATAAAAACGGTTTCATATCCGTTTGTCTGTTAAGATCTGATTGTGTTGTTGAACCGAAATGGAATTTTCTTGGCAATCAGTTTTGGTTCTAGAACGATCATATTATTATTATAATTAGACCTATTATTTACAAATATCGATCCTGATTCTGGAACCGAAACTAAATTTTCTCAGAAGTTTGGTTCTGGTTATGGAATCCGAAACCTATGTTCACAGATAAATGGCTTTCGCTGTCAGAACTGAAACCCATTTATCTAAGAAATAAGGTTACGGATCCAGAATCAGAACCGAAATTCGTCGAAAAATGTTTTTTGGGTCTGAAACCCAAATCCATTTATGTTACAAAATACGTTTCAATTCCAGAAACACAACCGACACTCTCAGAAATACCTAGGTATTACTTTCGGTTCTAGAAACGAAACTATCTTAGGTTGGTTTAGTTTAGCGTTCCAATCAGCAACGAAGTTATATCAGAAGTGGACTTAAAGCTTACCGTGGGATCCGAACCTCATGAGCTCCTGCCGGGAATCGAACCTGGGACACCATGCCAAAGGCGCGTACGCTATCCAAATAGCAAAGGAGAAGATAACAATTTATCGGAGAATATAGGTTCTGTGAATTTCGGTTACGGTATCAGAACCGAAACCCAGTAGAACCCATTTACACCTCTGGGTTCCGTTACCGTTAACAACCCTATTGATATATATATATATATATATATATATATATATATATATATATATATATATATATATATATATATATATATATATATATATTTGCGACTAAGGTTAGGTTTCGGAACTCCACGCCGCCGCCGTGAAAAGAGTGATCTTTGGAGTTCCATATTTCCAAGCATAAGAGTCACAGAGCTGATCGGAAAGTCAAAATTCTCTACCTAATGATGTAAAGCGACATCATTTGTAATGTCGGCAAATTGGCTAAGCAGGAGATTAAGTATGCTACTCTGAATTGTCGTGTAGGGAGCGCGGTGGCTCAGTGGTAGAGTGTTCACCCTGGGTCCCTGGTTCGATCCAGCTCGCGCCATGTCGACTTTGTGGTGGACAAACAACGTGCTCGTGGGTTTTCTCGGGATTCTCCCACTTTCTTCATTCCACCATTTTACTCATCTCTCATCATCACCGTCTCCTTTGGCCTAACCGGTATAACCCTGGGACGTAAAACTTAAAGATTTCATTTTCTGAATTGTCGTGATTCGATTGCTGCTTTTCGGGAATCCCATTTGCCGTCGTATCACATGATTTTGTCTTACGTACCGGTAGTTGGATAGAGCATTATTGTTTCAGTGGCATAGGAGCAACCCTCCACAATCCCCGAAATGCGTGGAGGGTGAAGTCTTGCGACGAGTAAAGATGTCAAGAAGTAAAATTTCAACCTTACTTCCACTAGGACCCCTTCTCTTTATTCTGCGGGGGGGGGGGGGGGGAGTGTGCTACGCCACTGAATGCTTTCCTTTACGATCGAATCTTGCATCAGTTTTGCGACTCACACATTTTAAGGAAACAAAGTTAACTTTCCCACGTTTCCAAAGATGTGCAGCTCCGCAGCTGAGCTTCAGTAGTAAAAATGAAAGGTAAGTATTATGCATGTTCCCTGTGTAGAATCTTTTCCCAAGCATTTTAAAATGTATTCAGGTGGTCCCGTGAGGTATAAGCTCTTGCTTTTGGTGCGAGCGATCCCGCGTTCGATTCCCGGTGGGGTCACTCGATCGAAAAGTTGTAACAGCTTTTCACGCCAGCCATCCTCAGTGAGATTTCTTTCACTCCTAAAAGACGAATGCTGGGATGGTACTTAATATATAGGTCCCAGGCCGCTTCCTTCCCTCCCCATTCTTTTCTTCGTTTCCTTTCTCCGAATTGTGTGCTCGCCGAGGGACGTTATCCCTCAATCCTGAGAAACATTATCCCTCGCCGAGGGACGTTATCCATAGCTACCGGTAATGCTCACATATAAATAAATAAATATGTATACTGTTATACCCAGTATGTATTTTGTCAATCAACATAAAAAATACAACTTTTTCCTGATATAACTTACCTTTCGAGCAGCTCGACAATGGCGTATGCCAGCGGCCTGTAATCTTCTTCTAACCGTCTTAGCACTACAACCCAAACCCAGGTCTCTTTGGATTCCAGTGGCCGGTCGAAAAGGATTCCTCCTGTTTTCTTCAAGTATTTGTCTGTCTTGTTCTTGGTTTGTAGCTTTTGTCGGCCTTTTTCGTCGCGATTTCAATCCATCCTCTCCTTCTTCTTGAAATCTCCGAATCCACAACACTACTGTCTTCAAATTGAGACCAAGTTGACTTGCAATTTGTCTGGTTGAATTTCCTCCTTCCCACTGCCCCACGATGCGGCCACGAGTAATCAAACTTACTCCGGCCATTTTGCAGTGCTTTATGGTGAAAGCTTAATTCTTAGTTTCAGCATTCTAGGGGCTACTTTGCGTATGCCACATGACTGGCTTCTAATATCCACAATGCAAATTCCACAAAGTAAGGTGTATGTGAGAGGCGAGGGCAATTGCATTATATTCTACATTGTGGAATTGGGCAGCTATGAACTCTTCTTGGGATGTCTACATTGGGAAGCAAATATTTTCAAATGTGGTTACTTCCTACTTTGGAAAAAAGTATGAACACCCCACTGAGGATTTGAACCTCGATCTACTGAATAGAATCCACGTGGTTTAACCACTACGCTACACCTCACCTTGACAAAAACACGGAGACTCAAGAGATGCAGTGCGAGAAGGTCGTTGCTATTTTATGAAATCATGAAGCTTTTTCATCATAGTATTTGTTTTCTTGTGCTTGGTGTTTTCGTTTCATTTCTAGACGCAGAACTTAAAGTGTTTTACCACAACGCGTTTGTGCTATGATAGTCAACTCTGTTTCCAAAACGTGCCTAACAAGGTCAACGCATAACACGTTATGAATAATAGTGTCCAATATACATCAAATGATTCCCCCTCTTTTTCTTCTTACATGAAATATAATATTGTGGAAATTCGCAGAATGTAAAAAAAAAAAAAAAAAAAAAAAAAAAAAAGTTCGAGAAGAAGTTTATAAATAGTGAATATGCTGGTCAAACAAAATGTTCAGCTCAATGTAAATAATTAAACAAGGACATTTTGAAATAGTTGTTTCGTGTTCAGGTAGTTAGAACGCTGGTTTCAGGTTACGATAGTACTTGGTTCTATTCTCGGCCTGGACTTTTTTTTTATTTCTTTTATTTTATTTTTAGTTAGAGGCTTATGACATTGTTCATGTTTATAAGAGAGAAAAACATTACACGATTCCGCGTGAATTGCAATTTGGAGGCAACAAGTGCTGTGATTATGTTTGTGGGCATATAGTGCGTTAAGTTTGTCAACTTGTGACGAATATAAATCAAATGTGTCGCGGAGTTTCGTAATGTGAATTGGAAACTCCCTTGTAAGCATCTCTGGGCGGAAGCGAAATGAAAAGATAGTTGAGTGGAATTGATTTTAAAAACAATAATTGTATAAAATTTATTCCAGTCTTGTTATTATTCGACTAATTAACCCTTTAATTGGCAAGCATTGATAGCATTACCATTAAAATATTTAGTTTGCTTTTATGGTTGAACCATGTTTTCCTGATCATAATTTCGTAATTTTTAAAGTATTTTTCTACTTTGGTTACAAAATACAGGTTGTTTATTTCAAAGCAACATTGCCATAAAACAAGTCTTATGTGTAGCTACTGAGCACCATTGCCCTATTATGGTCAACTATCATAAGAATACTCTCAGTAATTAGCAGCAGTTTCGTTGAAATACTTTCGTACAGAGCAAGAAACCACAAATAATAATAATAATAATAATAATAATAATAATAATAATAATAATAATAATAATAATAATAATAATAATAATAATAATAATAATAAACTTTCGCGGAACGTAGCAGATAGAGCTTCTACAATACTAAATTTGACTGTCCCCTGTTGACGAAGATATCTAAACAAGCGATCCGTAATCATGTATATGAATATTGTATAAAAGCAATAATGTCAATTAATGATCACTGAAGTTTTAATTCGTGCGGATAACGCAATAAAATGGGATGGTGCTCGAGAGGAACAGCGCAAATCAAGGTTATAAAGCAGATATTTAGGCGTACAATCTAGGAAGGAGTTTACGTGCTTTTATATCTAAGACTGATAGTAGAAGACTTGTAGGAATAACAAAAGAAATATGGATGAATATTATTCGGATGAAAACTTATTCTACATTGTGAGACATAATCATTTTCCACTAGTCCCATTCAGGAGCGATCGCAGGAGTGTCTCCAAGGGGAGTCGAAAGATAATACAAGTTAAGTCGCGATTACCAAAGGTGGGATAAAAGATCGACACATAAGCTACGTCGCGAATACACATACCTTGAATCACATAATACATAATGTAAAATGAAATCTTGCAGGTTTATGTCCTACGATTATGCCAAGTAGGCTGCACATTTACGGATCAAAAACGTTTCAGTATTCCTCTGATCTGATTGGCCGATACAGATACGACATCACGAGTCACGCCGTACGTATAACAAAGTAAACGGTAACTGCTGTCGGCCTTCATAGCCGAGTGGACTAGACTCGCGTGTTAGCTGCCCAAGAGGTAACACGTCTTTCGCTGGTCGTCCGTCCAGTGTCGTATCGTGCGAGAGGCATTGAATGCGCCCAGTGTACTTTGTGTTTGCTTGGAATTTACGCTGACTTGATTACAATATATTTCAGTTTAGTGGTGACTAGTGAGTTTATTTAGAATTATAAAATGTCTATCAAACGTGTCAATACATTAAAATTAGGATTTCGTGCGATTCCTAACCGTCCGTCCACAATAAAAATCCATGAGTTTATTCAAACTACGTTTAAGTTAAAGGAAGAACAAATACTGAGTATTGAGTTGGATATTTATCGTAAATGTGTGTATATTAAGTTATTGTCTGACTTGTTGTGTGACAAATTATTAAGAGATCATGGTGATAGTGTTAAATTTCAAGATGATAGTGGAACATACCCCGTGACTTTAGAATTAGCTGATCGACCTTTAACCTATGTGCGAATACATGCTATTCCCACGGAATATAGTGATACTGATGTCACGCGTGCCTTGTCTATCTATGGAGAATGTAAAAGTATAAAAGACGAAATTTATGACGATACTCATATTTATAAAGTTAGATCTGGACGAAAGATCGTGACTATGTATTTGTTTAAACCTATACCGTCCTTCCTGGATATTCGTAACCAGAAGTTCCTAGTAACTTATTTCGGTCAGGACCGTACTTGTTATTACTGCCAATCTAGAGATCATTTACAAGATCAATGTTTTCAGCGTCAAAAACGGGCCTTTGTTTCAACAACAACCATGGAACATACTGAAAGTGATAAGGAACGCTCTCGGGTTTCGCCAACCCAAGAAATTAATGTGGTTAAACCTGCTAATTTGCCTACTTTAAAGTCAGATGTTGACTTTCCAAAGTTAATGACTGAGCTTACTACCCCTGTGATACAGGGCCGTTCTCTAAACACTACTCCGATAGTGCCAAAAGACAGTGTTCCTAGCCGACCATGTTCCGGAGCAATTAAGGAAAACGTCTCTCCCAAGGATATTAGTGATAGTCAGGACAGGACCTCATCTGCAGCCCCTCCAGCTTTACATGGTGCTTCTTCACTGGCTGAGTCTGATTTTCCACGGGAACATCAAGTTGTCACTGAACAAGATAGAAAGACGCTTTTGATAGACAGTGATTCCTCCTCCAGTAGTGTTGTTGATGGTGATCAGAAGCTCGAGTGCATCTATAGTGTATCGGAAGTTTCCTCTGTAAGTCCCATTTGTCCAGTTCAGTCCAAGGAAAAAGATCATCCTTTCCCCCCTGTGAGTTGTCCTAGTGGGAAAAAAGGATCTGATGCCCGGAATTCCCAGGAAGCCTCCCAAGACAAGAAACGGAAGAAAGCAGGAACGGCTATAGCTCAAGTAAAACAACCTAAGAAGACGGATCAAGGACCCTTAGAAGTATCACCTAGGATCACCCGGTCGTCTGTAGCTAAATTAGTGAGTACGGAATATCTACCTGATACCGCAGTTCCTTCTTCAGGTGAGTCACCCACAGTTTCTACTCCTACCTAAACATTCAGAAACACAGTGCTTGCAGCCAAATAGTGGTGTGGTATTATGAAGTGTGTTGCTAACATTAGACAACTTCCTATAACAATATTTATGTGTACTATCTTAAAACTAGCAACTATAAATATCAACGGAATACAATCGCCAGTCAAACTTGAAGCTCTCAATGACTTTCTACTTAAATCTGAAATAGATGTAGCTTTTCTCCAAGAAGTTGGTCCAAAGATTGTAAACGTACATCCATCATATAATGTATATAATAATTGTACATATAATAGCCTTGGTACTGCAATTTTGGTTAAAGAAGGCATCCCGCTTACAAATGTAGAATTACATCCTAATGGTCGAATTATCAAAGGTCAGGTTAATGATATCACTCTAATCAATGTTTATGCGCCCAGTGGAAGCCATAATAGAAAAGAACGGAATAATTTTTATGCAAATGAGGTAGCGCCGTTTTTTAGTGGCCCAAATAATGTTATCTTTGGCGGAGATCATAATTCAAGTATAACTCACACAACAGAACCAACTTACCATTATTGCCCTACCTTAAATGAATTGGTAAAGAATTTGTCTTTGGTAGATGTGTGGGACTTCAAACACCCAGATTTAAGGGGGGACACATTTATTACAAAAACTTCGAGCTCAAGGATAGACAGGATTTATGTAAATGATAACTTCAAATCCCAGGTTGTTTCAGTATACCGATATCCCACGTGTTTCACTGATCATCTCTGTTTAATAATGGAAATTAAAATTAATGACCAGAAGATTGCTCGGGGACGGGGATATTATCACATGAATGAAAGTCTGCTCAATGATGAGTCATTTTGTCAGCTCTTTTCTAAAAAGTGGGCTTATTGGCTTAAACAAAAGAAGTGGTTTAAAACATATATTGAGTGGTGGAATCAATACTGTAAGGACAAAATCCGAAGCTTTTGTAGGTGGTATTCCTCTGAAATTTATGCTGATAAGCGAAAACTTTATAATTTCTATTATAAATGTCTATTAGAGGCACAAACTGAAGCGATGACAAATCGCTCGGCCCTTATCTCTGTACGTAAATACAAAGCCAAATTATTACAATTCCATAAACAGAAAATGGAAGGGATTAGGTTACGTAGTAAAGTTCCAGGGTTTCCGGAAGAAGAACAATGCTCTCTTACACATGTGTTAACAGAAGCCAAACGTGGACGGAGGAAACTCATCACGTCACTCACAGATGCTCAAGGCTCCATTCAAACTACTCAGGACAATATTCGTAACACCCTGTATGATTATTACTACCAGTTATTTGGAGTCGCTGCTGCTACCGGCTGCGAAAATAAATTACTTGACAGTGTGCCTGCAGTGCTAAATGATGAAGACAATCAAATTTTATGTGCTCCGTTTACTAAAAATGAAGTACAAAGAGCTGTAAATGCTGCAAAAAAAGGAAAATCTCCTGGGCCCGACTCTATCTCTGGCCGTTTATATGTTAAATTTTGGGATATAATGGGCGATACACTAACATTGATTGTAAATGAATGGTTCTTTGCTTCAGAGACTATCAAGCGCCCTAATCCAGCCGTCACGGTCTTTATCCCTAAAACTGTTCAACCATCTAATGTTAGCCATTATAGACCTATATCCCTTCTTAATACAGATATCAAAATTTTTAGTAGATGTATTAAAAACAGACTACAGGACTACATGGATAAGTTATTACAAAATTTGCAATATGTGGCTGTTAAACAGAAAACCATCTATCACCTTTTATTAACTATTCGAGATAGTATTACTATTTGTAATGATTGCGCTCTTAAAGCGGCTCTGATAAATTTAGATTTTAAAAACGCCTTTGATAATATTGAACACTCGTACTTATGGTCTGTTTTCAGAAAATTCGGTTTTAATGAACAATTTGTTACATGGATGAAATATTTTTATAAAGATGCTCATACGAAGTTAAATGTTAACGGTCACCTATCCAACAACATTCCCATCAAACGTTCAATAAGACAAGGTGATCCCCTTTCAATGTTGAGTTTTGCTATTAGCCTTGCTCCCCTGTTATATGCTATGAATGACCGCCTAACTGGTCTAAATATTATTACCCCTGCTATAAAAGTGGCTAGTTATGCAGATGATGTAACAGTTTTTGTCTCTTCAAAACTAGATTATTCTCTCATGATGGAATGTGTTCGTGAATATGAGGTAGCATCTGGGGCTAGATTAAATGTTTGTAAATCGCATATGTTAAACATAAACAATAGTATTGATTTTAATGATATAGATACCGTCCCTCAGGCCGACAGTATCAAAATTTTAGGAATTACCTTTTATTCAAACATAATGCACACTATTGATCATAACTATACGAATATTGTAAACACACTGCGTCATTCAGGTTATGTAAATCAATCCAGAAATCTATGTTTATATTCTAGAGCTAAATTTATAAATGTTTATCTCTTAAGCAAAATCTGGTATTTGGCAAATGTATTACCTATGCCTCAACTCATAGGAAAACAAATTCAAAGTTTATGTGGTTGGTTTCTATGGAAACATCAGGTCTTTCGTGTTAAATATGATGTAATGTGTTGTTTACATTCACAAGGTGGCATCGGTCTGTTCAATGTGCAAGAAAAAGCTGCAAGTTTGTATGTTACTCGCTCAATGACCTTGTACACAGACGAAGCGAATAGTGTAACACAACAACTGCTCACTTACGTATTAGCACGAACAGAGAGGAGTCTACCCCTGTGTATGGCTCATCTCCCTCAAAGCTGTAAGTACTTGGAAACTGTTTTGTGTGATTATATATATCTGTCGCAGCTTTTTGATTTTAAAACTTTAAGTAGTAAACAGCTGTATGTTTTTAAAATGACTAGATTATATGTCCCACCTAAAATTGTGTTAGATGAGTACTTGTGTAATTGGTCCAATATTTGGGCCAATATCAATGACTTGACCTTGTGTGTTGCCAGCAAATCTATCTGGTTTATGATTGTCCATAATGTTATTGATACTAAAGAAAAGAGAAACAAATATGGTTTTAGTCCTGATGCTCTTTGCAATAGATGTAACAATATAGATACGTTGATTCATAGAATCACGACATGTCTGGAATCCACAAAAATCTGGTCTCAGTTACGTCACTTTTTAGCCATTCTTACTCGTAGTTCGGAACGCAATATAAATATTAGCATAGTTTTAAGACCTGATTATCGTTTTTATCCTGTTAGTAAACAACATAGTGTCAATTGGTATATAGGAACGACCGTCAAATATATTTTTAATTCCAACTTAGAAGCAGGGGGAGCCTTCTATGTACAGTATTTACAAAAAGAATACTCCAAATTAGCAAAGGATGTACGTAATAAGCTATTTGCAAATTTTATAGCCAACTCATTGTTCTAGTAACTTCCTTTCTTTGTGCCAAAAGCCTAACCGCTTCAATGTAATTGATTCTTGAGTTACAATAAATTTTCATTTAAAAAAAAAAAAAAAGTGGACTAGCGCAACATGCAAGTTATAAAAATCGTTTTCGGCGTGGGTTCAATTCCTGCATGTGGAAAGTTTATTATTTTTAAAATTTTTTATAACACTTCTTTCGTTAAAGTAAGGTTAAAAATAATATTCAAAAAGTGATTTAACGATTATTTTTTTAAAAATTTTCATTAAACTTCTTTCATTGAAATAAGTTTGCCCTTGTACTGTATATATCCACAGCAAAAGTAGTAGTAATAGTAGTTGAGTTGAGTTGATTTTGAGTTTAACATCCCGTTTAGCAGCGAGGCTATATGAGACGTGGACCTACTGATTAACGTGGAATCCGAACCACAAGAGCTCCCGCCGGGAATCGAACCCGGGTCTCCCACGCCAAAGACGCGTACGCTAACCGCTTAGCCACGAAGAAAGTAGTAGTAGTAGTAGTAATAGTAGTACTAGTACTAGTAGTAGTAGGAACGGGTTAGAACCCTGCAGGGGTTGGTTCGGTTCTGTACTCGAAATCAAAATTGGCAAGAATGCCGAAACTTTTTTGATCGGCAAAAATGCAAGCAGGCTAAAGGAGACGGTGATGATGAAAAATCTTTGAGTTTTACGTCCCACGGCTATGCTTAAGGAGACGGTGATGATGAGTAATGAATGAAATGGTGGAATGAAGAAAGTAGGAAGAAAGGGGAGAGCCCCGAGAAAACCCACGCACACGGTATTCGTACCCCCATAAAGTTCACTTGGCGGGGCTGGGGTCGAACCCGGGACTCCAAGCACCAGAGGTGAACGTTCTACCACTGAGCCACCGCACTATATTTAAACATATTACAGTAAGAATGGAGTATTGTATTAACACCCCACAGTCATCGCTGTGCAAAATTTCATCATAATCTGACTTGGGACAATGAGTGGAATTAACGTTGTAAGATTTGATATCAAATTTGAAATATTGCAAGTAAGAGAAAAACATTGAGTCTCATATTTGAAAATAAATTCGGCTCAAATTGCCTGAGACTATATATAAGTCTCAACAGAACTTGTGGAATGCTCAAAATAAATGTAGCTAAAAAAAAAAAGAAACAATGTGCTTTATGTGGATTCGAACCCGCGACTCTATGCGCACAAGTTCATTACGCTAACCATTCATCTAAGAAACCTAACGAAGAAGGCTCCTTTGTTTAAATTTGTAACGGAGGGACACTATTATGTGCAGGCTAATTCTCTCTCTCTCTCTTACGTTTCACAAATATCACATGTTTCGTCCATTTTTGAATATTAACTATGCTTTTTGTCTAGTTTTCAGCAGACAATTAGTTCTTCCAAATAAAACTTAACTAACACAGTAGTAACCAATGTTTTCTTTACTGATTTTCTAGAGGAGGGAGAACTGAGGATCTTGGCCAGCTCTTGCCAACTTAAGAATTGCAGCCCCATTTCTGGGCCCAGGGTGACCATCCCTCCAAGTGCTTGGGCGAAATTTCTCCCACATTTATCATTCTCCCCTACCTATCAGAAAAAGGGTGCCTAAATTGTTAGCGAGATTTCTCCCCTCCTCTAATGAATTCCACACTGATTTGCATGCTACATAGATAGGAGAGATTCTGTGTCTCATAAGAAAATGCATGTTTTTTGGGATAGTATCTCTTGCCCCTTGAAGGGATGGAAGATATGAGAAAATCAGTTCGCTTAATGTAATTGACCTTTAAAACTTTTAAAGCTGTGGATCCTGGTAAAACAACAAAATACATTACCTTTGAAAATGCAATTTACACAACAAATAACACGAATAATTTGACAAGTAGGGAAAGCAGAGAAACCGTTATATGGTAACACGACAGAAACGGAAATAACAAGCTGAATGTTTAAAGTATATAGCAAGAAAACAAGGTCCTGAGTATATGGAGTAGTAGGTAACGTTCTAACCTACCAATCAGCTGAGCCGTGTACGAATATCTTCGTCAAGCGCACATTTTTTTCTTTTCGCCGAAATAACAGCCATTACTTGTAGTATTTTCTTTTGGTTTTCGTCAAAGGAACAGCCATTACTTGTAGTATTTATTTCTTTTTTTTCCGCCGAAGGAACAGCCATTACTTGTAGTGTTAGAGTTTTATATATGGTTTCATTCTGTTAGATTTTTTCTTATTCTTGTCTAAGATAATAATATAAGGCTGAAAGTATGGTTCTACCTATAAGTAGGTAGATTAAAAATAACGGTGTTCTAGTTTTTTGTATTAATAAAATATAAAAATAAGCTTACATCCGAAACTAAATATGTAAGTAATTGAATATGCAAGGTGGCATCCGAAGCAGTACAACGTGAATCGCTTTCAGGTATCTGTCTTATCTCTGTCTTAACTAGGAACTGAGCATACTTTAAAAAAAACACACAATCTTATCAAAGAAATATTGGTCTGTGTGAAAACAGAAAGAGAAAAGGAATGAAACAATATTAGTATATTTTGTTTTTATTATTAGATGTTTCAGTATGTTGAAAGAAGAAATCACGTTCACTATTTAATAAGAATATGATTAATAAACTAGTATTCATGCCGAGTGCAGAGACATTATGTATTCTGGATGGTCATATTCTATTTGGGAATACTCACGTGAGAATGAAAATAATGTAACATTTATAAAATCAACCCTATCAAGAGATCATTTCCTGATAGGAGTTAATTTAGGTTAGGATCCCAAGTTAAGTTGTAGAACCATGTATCATATAGTCTCGGTGCTGAAAGAGATGTTCCACTACCAATAAACCAACTGATCAGTTTTAGAACTGTCAATTTGAGGATAGATGATTGGTTTGTGAATTGTGAAATGTCTCTATTAATCTACATGCTATGCATGGAGCAATTTCCATGTAACCCAAAATAGATTAAAGTCACAAATCCGCGTGATCACTCGCTCAACTATTGTGACCTATAATTAAACTTGATTTTTAGTTTCCCAAAACTGTGCTTCTAGGTCGCTAATACAGGTTCAAAAGACCCGTAAATATTATCTAAAACATCAAAAAATGGAATACACAATTCGTTTAAAAATATAGGCTGGAGCAATCTTTAAAGGTCAGACGAACTAGTTGAAATGCTCATTCTTCGAACGAGAAGAATAAGTTTATGGAAATATTATTTGCGAAATATTGAAACCACTCTCCCAATAAAATAGCATATCAATCGGAGAGGAATGAAAAAGATCCAAGTGAATCCAGCTGCTAAATATCATCTAGATTTATTTGAAATAGCTAAAATGCTTACTCACATGGCCAGTTTATGAACACAAAATTGGAAATGAAGATACTGTAGCCAAGCACGCCGATTTCTCTGTAAATTTGGGGGTCATTCAGATAAAAAGGCATATATGAGTATTTTAAGACAAATTGCATTCAAATTATGCCAAATATTGTATATTCATAAATACAATGCAGGGGCCCCACATGAGCTTTGCAGAGACCCGGGCCCCCCGGATCCCCCATGATAGGCGCCTTTGATTGCAGCAGTTGCCTTGTTTTCTTTGCTAGAGTTGGGATTTCCGAAAACGATGGACCATGTGGTCACAGATTTGCAAGAAAGAGTTTAAATGCCGAGTTTCATCTTCCTATGATGAGTGATTCGTCAGAAACTCTATCTTTGAAGTATATTTTTAATACGCCTTTCCTCGCTTACAACATGTATTGTATGAAAAAAAAAAAAACATGAGAAACGCCCAACTAGAGTTAACTAGCTTGGGGAAAGGTAAATTAACTTCGGGGCCACTATATATACAATTTAAGGTGTTAATATTACAAACTGGAGGAGCGCAATAGCCAGATATAGTGGGAAAAAGCGTTTTAAAGATTCCAACTCGCCTTATGTATAACACGACGCGTGAAGTTATCAAGTAACGGCGTTGCAGAGATACGAGGATCAATTTCTTTCGTGGAAAAGATCCTGGGTTTGATTCCTGCTGGAGCCAGTTTTTGTGTTTTGCTTCAACCAATAATGTAGCCATTTGTTACTATAAGTGAAATATTAATTCATCATATATTTACTATACATAAAACAAAAGAAATGTGCCAATCAGTTGTAAATACTTTGAATATTCAATATTAACTAGCAATATTAAGATATTCAATATTAACGTATTCCGCGTTGTTTATTGATACCACTCGTTTTAAATAAGGTTTTTATGTATAAAGTTTCATCTGACAGGTATTAGATATTCTATTTTTGGCATAAGTTTTAACACCCTCTCGAAGTACGTTTTTCACGCGCTACCCTAGCCTGCTATTCGCGCGTTACGCTAGCTAGCTGTTTAAGTTGGTCAAAAAATTTATATCATAAATTTTAAGCTTCTAACCCTTCCTACTCCTACTATTTCTACTCCTACTACTACCACTATTATTATTACGTTTCTGCACAAAAGTAAATAAATCACTATTTGAGTATTATTTTCATCTATTTTTAATGAAAGAAGTGTTATGAAGATAACAAAAAAATTAAGCAACTACCTTTGGGCCGGGTTCGAACCCAAGACATAAACGTTTCCCATTATTAACCTATAGCGCTAGCACACTCGGCCACGAGGGTCGACAACAGTAATTGTCTGATTTATGTTAGATGTATACTACATGGCAAGACATGGATAACGCCATCCAATCAGAACCGTGTATTTAGTTACTACTTCTGGGAATATTACTTCCCCAAGCTAGTCCTCAACAATCCAGTCCGAGGTGTTAACTATGTTAATAAATTTAATATCGAACGGTTCGGCCATTTTTCTTTATGGTAGACAACGTATTTTTTTCATTTATATACTATGTAGATGAAGATTAATAGTATTGTTACTGTATTTAAGTTACTTCTTGATATAAAAAATGAGATGTTATGAAAATGAAATCTTTAAGTTTAACGTCCCACGGTTATGCCGGTTAGGCTATAGGAGACGGGGATAATGAGAAATGAGTGAAATGGTAGAATGAAGAAAGTGTGAGAACCCCAAGAAAACCCACGATCACGGTGTTAGTCCACCACAAAGTCCACACGGCGCGAGCTGGGCTCGAACTAGGAACCCCAAGCACCGGAGGTGAACGCTCTACCACTGAGCCACCGCGCCCCAATGAGATGTTATGTTTAATGTTTAACAATCCTAGCATTTTCTATGTTATCAACAGTCAAGTAGCAAATTTTGTGTATAATATTTATATTACATTGAATTTAATGTGTCACGTTAGTAGCAAATTAAACATGAATGCTAAAATGCTGTTCAGGTTCAGTTCTCAAGAGATTTTCTTTCCTGTCTTTCTATTATTTTGTCAATAGCTTACAAAACACTGAACCTCGATTTTGCATGTATAATCTTTCTAACATTTTTCCCATATACTTTTCTCAACGTTTAAGTTCTTTAGGCTAAAGGAGACGGATGATTAATGAAAGTAAATTCTAGTTAAGGTAAGATTTTAATAGACTCTTAACGGGAATCGAACACAAGACTACTAGAGCAAAAAATGCACGCGCTAGTCACTAGACCAGCAGAAAACATGTAAGTTCTCTTAATTCGCCGTGTGTATGACGACGTTTCGTCCTCTCCAGGTATGTTCCGGTCATACCGGGACACGAGTGTGATTGCTTCGAGGTCACGAAATTCGTAAAAAGTTTCATCGCTGCTTCCACCACCAGTATCACTAGTATAATAATAGGGTCTGTTCTAACCTCAACGGGTAAGAACTGACTGTGATCAGATGGATTTTTTCTAAAAATGGCGTTCGAATCTCGGCAGGGACTTATTTTGTACGGTTTATCAAACATTGTTAGGGTCATCAAGTCTAGGAGACTCAGGTGGGCAGGTCATGTAACCAGGATGGAAAAAAGTAGGAACGCTTTCAAAGTCTTAACTGGAAGACCAATCGGAAAACGACCATTAGGAAGACCTAGGCGCAGATGGAAGGACAACTTTTAGATGGATTTCGCAGATATAGGAATACAAAGTAGAAAATGGATCCAGTTGGCTAAGGATAGAAGTCAGGGAAAGCTTTTGTGAACGTGGAATTGATCCTATGGGTTCCATATGCCATAGAGTTAGTTAATTTTAGGCGAAATTTATGGACTTTATATGTATTTCGTGCGGCTAGCTAGTTTCGATTTTTTTTTAAATATGGCCCTGCCAAACATCAGTAACTTTCGCGAAAAGAAAAGTGTCATATTGATAAACGTTGCTGTAAGCTTTTTACTTTAATGCTTGAGACAAATTGTTTGGGATTGAAATAGGTAAACGATTGGGGATTAATTCAAAATTAAATCCCAATACTTCCACCTAAATGACATAATTAACATTTAATCCTAATTTCTAATGTCTTTTCTGCAGTTCGCGACTTGTATTATACGAGGAGAAAGTTTTGATATAAATAAAAAAAATCGATATAAATTTTAAAAAATCAAAAATGATATATTTTTTAAAAAATCATGATTTTTTTCACCCTGGTCAACAGTCTCACACCCAAAAACAAATAAAAAGATCCACACTCGTCATATTATTTTCTCAAAAATAGAAAAAGAGTTTAGTTAGAGTTATATTTATATTTGCGGGTAGTAACTTGCTTGTTTACAAAAATAAAATTAATAATACCCACAATGAACATGCATCAATAAATAAATCAACCCATAATATTACTCTGATCCTTATTACATGCCTTCACATTCATACATCCTGTGGATTATTTCGTTTGTGATTCCAGTATCAGGAAAAGTGCCTAGAACTAAAGTAGTGTCTGTGTTGAGAGACAAAGCTGTTGAACTAGGATGTTCACATAAGACAGTAAGGCAACGGTTTACTGCGGCTGGACTCCATCACGCACAACCAGCTATGAGAACTATTTTGACAGATTACCACAAGGAAAGGCGTTCAGAATGGGCTAAGAAGAACGTGAGTCTTTCACAAGCCTATTGGGATCTCGTCATCTGGTCTGATGAGAAGGTGTTCCTCTCTGATCTGCAACCGAGAATGATATTATACAGGCCACGCGGGACACGATACTTCCACAACATGTCATTCGCACCGAACATTCAAGACGAGTTTCAGCTCATTTTTGGGGCTATATGACAGCTGAAGGTCCGCGCGAGATTATTCCTGTTCCTGGACGAATGACTAGTGCGACTTATATCCAAGTACTGGAGGATACACTGCTTCCGTCTCTACACGAAAAATTTCCAGAACAAGAGGAATTCGTGTTTATGGAAGACAACAGCGGTGTTCATACCTCGACGCAAACTCAAGCATGGTTGGAAGATCATCCAGAGCTAATATGTATAGAATGGCTTCCTCGATCGCCAGACCTTAACCCCATAGAACATCTTTGGGCCTTAATGGTTCAAGAATGGAAAGAACGTCAACAAGACCGTAACAAAGGAATTCTTGAGGCACATGTAATAGAACTCTGGAATAATATCCAACAACATCCAACTATATTCTCGAATCTTGTAGCTAGTATACCTAATCGTTTGGGTGACGTTATAGAAGCAGAAGGTGACTAGACAAAATACTAGAATTCTTTCATTTCCAAATATTTGCCTTTTATTGATCTTTTCTTCTTTTGTTCAATGGTAAAGAACTTATACATTTCATTTTTGTTCTCAATTAACCTAAAAGACATTTGAAGCTGGATTAAATGTCTTAGGTTTTCTTCATCAAATTCAACTTTGATTTTATTTTCATCCCAATTAATGTTCAAGAGACCTTTGGAGCTAAAGTTAAATATTTTATTTCGTTTTTAGAAAAATTAGCTTTAATTTTATTTTTTTCCTAATTAACCCATTAGTGCCCAGAATTTCCCACTGGTATTTTGAAACGTTTTTTTCGCATTTTGGTCTTAATAGTACTCTAAAATAGATATTAGAATATTTTTGAAAAATATTTATTTTTTCTTGTTTTTTTAGCCCGGCAACTTAACTTGCCAACAGACATATACATATTAAAAAAGGGAAAATTTTCAAAAGTTACAATTTTTAAGGAGAAAATACACTGGAAAATCATACCTATTAAAATCAAATCAATCCTTCCTTTACAGACCTTCAATCCTTCCTTCTGTAGTATTTCAAATCAATCCAGTTGAGTCTTTCTCTTCAAAACACATTGTACCCAAAAAACAGTGCTAACCTCGCATTAATATATTATACAAAGAAAATGCAAGAATGCTATAACGAAACAGACTCCAAAATTATTTTACGGTTAAAACCAGCAATGCCAATAAATGAGTTATTGCGCTATGACGAAAAACTGCCGTGGCAACTTAAGTTGCCAAGGGGCAGCAATGGGTTAATGCCCAAAAGACATTTGGGGCTAGAATTATATATTTTATTTCTTCTTTACAAAATAACGTTTTTTCACACTACTTGTGCTGTGTGTTAAAGAAGCGAGCGGATTTCGTTTCAACTTTTACATTTACATTATCTTTCTCTTCATCAGTTTCAGTCCCTACCAACAATAGTAGTTCTTACACTTTCAAAAAAAAAAAAAAAAGTTGCTTCATGAAATCAGGTTTAACAAAAGCACAGAAGTTATCGTAAAATGTAATCTTGAAATTGGCTTAATTTTCCCAACTTTCATGCATAACAGCATAAACAATAGACCTAACTACAGCCTGAAAGAAAACATACCTACTATTTCATGAAAAATGGGAACTTTGGAGAGAAAATGCTAACAGTTTCTCGAAATGAAATTAATTCACCTTTTTTTCCCTCCAACTTCAACTCAAAACAATAACTTTATGCCTCTAATTTCAAACAAAACACATTATGTTTCACAAAACTAATTTACACGAAATATTTCGTGTTACATGACAAGAGGAATGAAATTTACTCCTTTATTATTGGGCAAATATAATTCCAAACAGCGAAGTTAATTGGGAACCTACAAAACAATATTTGGAATTTTGTAAAGGAACATGATTGGGAGGGGGCGATTGGTCATTCTTGACTGATTTTACCCCTAAAAGTGTGGCTTGTTCATAAACTCCAAATTACATTTGCACCATATTCTTTAAAAATTAAACACTTTTTACAGAAGTTATACTGGATCATTTTTAAACGGTAGGGTAAAGTAATTCAACCTCTAATTCTTGATAGCCGGCGTACTTACGTCTCCAACCACATTATCATTCCATCAAGTCTACCATCATAATTCACATCGCTCAATCATCGTCCCCCTTAGTCTACAGGGCATAATCTTTGGACGTAAAACTGAAAAAAGTTAATTTCATTTTCTCTTGACCCCAATTGACTTCGTTTAATAGGGATGATCGAGAAGTCCCAAAGAAAACATACGCCATCTTGAATCAAATTGACTCAATATGGTGGAAGTTATTTTTAAACATATTTTATTATAATATTTAAATAACCAAGTTTCGAAGTTCAGAGGAACTTGGTCCCTTTTACGCGCTTATCCATTGCCAATTTCACCCGCAACAAATTCGAATGATGCGGATGGCCTAAAGTAAAAATAGCCTATGTTTTGTCTAATCAAATGATCTTCAGTTGTTTTGCCTATAACACAAAATTGTTATATATGTGAATGTGCAAAGGGTGAGTGTTTTAGCTTTCACCCCTTATTCTTGATAGAGTTAAATCCAAAACAATAGGATTATTAGTTGAAACCATAAGCCAATTTTCATTAAAATGAAACCAAAACAATAAAAGATAGTTGTGAAACAGGCAAACGGCCGCACATACACACAAATGTCAGTTGAGTCGAATTGTAGCGCTTGTCTTTGATCAATTTCACTATGTTCCATAAAAATGGGATTTGTTTAAAGATGTCTTCGCGGAACAGTTTTCAATCAGGGACGAATAATTAACTTCCTCAGTATTGACTGATTTCAGCCCCAAGCAGTAGAATTGTGGGAAAGGCTTATAGAACATATACTTCGTATTGTACTAGCATCTAATCACTTTTATGGATCTCGAACCGGCTCGGTATGTTGAGGTGACTGAGTCGTGAGCCGAGCCGTTGACAACACTACAAGCTGCTTAGCTACACCCACCGGCTTCCACTGGGCCACTGCGGCCCCCACCTTTGTAACAGTTTGTAGTAATATTCATTATCTTCACCCACAGAATCAACTATCCAGTTGCGATTATTAAATTATACATATGTATTTTATTTATTTATTCACTAAAATATTTACGATACAGCCAAAAGATCATTATTTTTGTAAAATGACTATTATTTAAATGAAGCAGAATGAATATTCTACTTGAGTTTAGAACAATCACTTGCTACACTTTTAGAACTAGACCTGATAGTTTATGCTCATTATTTCTGACAATTTTCTACAAATTACTTAGAGACTATTCGGAGTAAATGTTTTACGTAGTTTAGTTATATTTTATTTTAATATATTTTAAATATATTTTATTTTATTCTTTTTGTTTAATAAATATAATTATATTTTTCTTTCTTCTTCTATGGGAATTAACAATTCTCATTTTTTCTTTTTATTATGGGAATAAGGAAAATATTCTGAACAATTTTAAAGCACTTAACACCAAGGCGTAGATAAATATGCTATTTTATTTCGTTATCTGTGTGATATATGAGATATATATTTTTCTTTCATATATAGGAGAATTAACGTTTCTCTTTAGTCTCCTAAGGAAATTAGAAAAATGGATATTCATAACAGCATTGGTTTCAAACACTTAATGTCAAGGAGCAGATAGACTATTATATTTTGTTCTCCCCATGAAATAAGCATACCTTTTTCTTTCTTTCTTTCTTTCTTTCTTTCTTCATAGTGGCCCTTAAGACTTACCTAGTCGATAGCCAGAAGTTTGCCTGAAGGCATAACGTCGCGTAGCAAACAACTCGGCTCGACACGTGCCAATATACCTACTTTCTGAATAGAGTTGGAAGTCATTTTATTTATTTTCATGATTTCATGGAAAGTTATATATATATCTTCGCTTCTGCTGTACTACTACTATCACTACTACTTATCTCCCCAAAAGTAAGCAGATCTCCTTTTTGAGTACTTTTTCATCATATTTTATTGAAAAAAGTGTTATGAACGATTTAAAAAAAATATAAATTTCCTTCGGCCGGGTTTGAACTCACGCCAAAAGCAATTCTTGGTACCAGCCTACAACGCTAGCGTACACGGCCACGAGGACCGATAGCAACAAGCGTATGATTTCTGTTATATACATAGGTATAGGCTATTTAGCAAGATTACGGATAACGCCAACCAATCAGAATCGTGTATTTAGTTACTACTACCGGGAGTACTCTCCCGAGCAAGATCTCAACAACCTAGTCCAAGCTAGAGGTTAACTATGTCAATAAAATTCATTTCAAACGGTTCAGCCATTTTTCGCTATAATAGACAACATATTTTTAATGTATATACTATGTAGATATACGTTAATAGTATTGTTACTGTCTTTTTTATTTAAGTTATTTATTGATATAAAAATGATGCATTAACTTTAATATTTAACAGCATCATACAATTTCATCGTGCGTATCACGACGTGTCGTCGTATCCAGGTCTGTTCCAGGTCACGAAATCCGTAACCAATTATCACTGCTTCCAAATACCAGTATAATAATAGGGTATGTTCTAACCCCAACGGGTAGGAACTGACTGTGGTTAGATATTTTCCCTAAAAACGGAGCTCGGTTCTCAGTAGAAGCCTATGGTTTCGGATCCCACGTTAAGCTGTAAATCCATGTCTTATATAGCCTCCCTGCTGAATGGGACGCTAAAGTAAAACCAACTACTACAGCTAATAACAGACATTCTACAAAGAGCTCTGCAGACCATTTTCTTCATAAGAAATATTTATTTTTCATATCAAACAGAGCAAACATAAATGTATAATTACAAGGATTCTGTTAAAATCTTCCGAAGTATTCAGAAACCTAAGAACCCCCCCCCCAAAAAAAATAACAAGAAACACACACACAAAAAAAAAGATTTGATGTATGAACTTCTACGAAAGATAAGTTCAAGCAAGCGAAGTAGGCTATTTTTAGCATTATTCAATTGGATCAGTTGCTACATTTGCTAATAAAAAGTTGACGTTAAATGTTCTCCCTGAAATATACGTAAAGGAGAAAATACTTTTTGAATAAAGATCCGGCTTTAGATTGGTTGATTTATATAAAAAGAGTGAGTTTGTAACGACACAATTACAAGCATGGGATTCAAACTTGTGTTGCGTTATTCAAGGTTTAAAGTTTTTAACATATTTCAGATTCTATCGAGAATCAAATTCAAGGTGTATATTTCAAGGTGAAGTGTCCCTATCTGTTCAAGAAACTTGTATTTCAGAATCTACTGGCAATATTATCGCTAACTTCAAATACCCTGTATTTCATTCAGTTTAGTGTATTATAAAACATTGCTTAGTTCTATTATAAAATTGTTCATAATATTTGGCATATTATTTTCGATATTTTAAAGTATATATATATATATAATTAGTTTAATTTCTTTATATAATGAAATGTAATCCCATAGTGACAGTTTGAACAATAATCTCTGTTTTGTTAAGGACTAAAGGATGAGAATTTTATATATATAAACGAAAAAAAAAATTAGTGATATTTAGTTCCAGAAATAGGGATGATCGAAGTCAATGTGCTGATCACACACAAAACAGTTTAAATCCATTTCCTTGACCATAGCTAATTATGGACTACAATTGAAGTGAATGCAATTTATTTTGAGCTGTAATCTTATTCATAGTTCTTATTAACAGTCAAATTTAGAAGTTTTACGCATGTAAAATTCTACTTCAATTTTTCGCTTGACAAGAAAAAAATAAATAAATACTTGCAGAATATCGAATCACACCTTGAACTGTAACCATATGTTTCTTTCTACTGGAGTCCTACCTGATCAATAATAAAATAAAAATAAAAAACAGCGACGCGGAGATTCGAACACGGGTCGCAGGAATGGGAATTCTATACGGATCCAATGAGCTACGAAAGAAGATATACGAACAATCTACGCTATAAGTATATGGTACTAATCGTAAGCTTCACGCTGTGAAATAACTTTTTTTCCTTTTATTAGGTTTTACGATATTTCTATAGTGTTTTAAGTGAACTGCAAAGAGATAGATCATGTAGTTATCAATTTGGTTAGGGATTGAGCTTTAAAAACTTTTAAAACATTTAATTAAATCGCGATACGGTAGCAAGGAATGTGTAGTACCTTCAACCATAATTTTATTCTTCCAAGCAAAAAAGAATGCCTTCGTTCTACGCATTTGGAGTTCTTAAAAGTAAAATTATAGCATAATTAAACGTGTGATTTTGCCATTTGAATGTAAATTTATGTCCCTTACTGACCAAAACAAATCTTATGGGCGCAATCTGCTTCCTAAGCCCCGCGTGTGTGCTTCTCCCTGTTCCCAATAGAAAATTTAGCTTAGGTATTTTCTGCAAAACTATTCGCGAGATATAGAATTTCATACTCAGTACTTCTGTTTACCTGGTACGGGAATTCATAGAATTGGAAATAATTCCTTTGTGTAATTATAATTATGCAGAACAGCGATGAATAAATGTTTTATGTTGCTTAAAATGTATGCAAATTGTTAGGAAATTTTCTAGAGTGGTGGAAAATATTCTTCTCAGGCTGGGACAACAGTAATTAAGTTAGTGCCAAGGAAAGAAAAACTAGAGACGGGGAATTTCCCTAGCTTCCCCCTACAAACAAATCACTGGTCGTAACGAACGCTTTTCCTGACGTATGACCGTGGTACTCTGTGTGGCTCCGTGGATGAGTGAGCAAAGGCGTGGCTTCGTAATCATGGGGTTTAGGGTTCGAGTCCGGTCGAGGCAAGTTGGTATTTTTTTCCATTGTTCGTTCCCCATATCTTAAGATGTTTCTCTCCCTCCGTAATCATCTGATGCTCTCAACTGAGTTCTCCACTTGAATTCAGCAATTGGTTATGGGATGCTCTCAAGTTCGGGTGAGCTTTTACATGTCTACTTACAAAATCAAAATTTTCGACAAAATATGGATGCTATCCGATCATTTTGTCTCCAATTCTGAATTTGCACATGTGAGTGTATTTCTCCTTCATCATATTTGCATCTCACGTTCTCCTATGTTGTCAGTTATGACAAAATATGGTTTGGGAGCAAGATTTCAAATCATAAAAACGCTATACCAATGGGTTCACTCTCGCTAAGCATTTGATTAAAAGCATATGTTTTCATACTGTAGGAGGGGAGCTTTTGCTCTTCCTACCCCCCCCCCTGAAGTTACAGAATATTTATTTAGGTTCTGTAAAGTCATTTCAGATCAAACGACTTAAAGAGAGTTCATTTCAACAGCAACAGGACTGGGCTTTTATTTGTTGTTGCACTTTATCTTCACGAATAGGACGAATAACAAATAGTATATTTGGCATAAGAACTACACGTATAAGATTCATTTTATTTTGGAGAAATGATGCTGTAGACGGTAGTGGGAATTTCACCCAAGTGTACGGGAATTTTCATTGCCTGGCGATTATGCCACCCGCCTTCTTGTAAAGTTAATTTGGTTGCAATACTTCCAGCAAATACTTTGGACTCAACTGGTGGAGCACTCTTGCCGTAAATCTCCATATGGCTGTACCATTTAGAAGTGTCCCCCGCTGTACACTTTCTCATTAAAACTATCATTGTTTAACAAGGAAATGATTGATATAGTATGAAAATTTGATCTTACACTTCATGTGTAGTCTTTCTGTTATTTAAAAAACACTCTAGTTCTATCATTTTTCTGAACATAATAGAAGTATTTTACAATTATTTATCGCCTTTTCAGGTGCAGAATAATACCCGTTTAATACTACATAGACGTAGTACAGGCACGTAGCCATGGGGTGGGTCCGGAGGGTACGGAGCCCCCGCCCCTTCGAAACCAGAGATGAAAATAAATTAAGGAAGGATGGAACAAAAAGAAATGATACAAAGAAGAATCAGCGTTAAAAATAAAAAGCTAAAGCAAGCGTTTGGATACTCTTTCTTGTGGGGAGCTTTGTGTGGGGAAAACGGGAGGGGAGGTCAAGTTAAAAACAGATATTATTGTAACGGAGCATTCCGAATTCCATCTGGCTCCATACTAATCCTATGGACTACAAATGACGATCGATAAACCGGTACTATCAAATAGACTCCCAGGTAGAACTTAAGAAATGCCCCCAATCACCAATAATATAAGCATGGCAACACAGATTCCAGTTACACTTGTCACAAGAAATTTTCAATTTCGCGGCAACACTAATCTGTTTTATAGGATGTCTTTACTACCGAAAGAGATCTCGTTGCTATCTTTGATGGCATTAAACGAATATAAGAAAAAGAACAAGAAAGAAGACAAGAAAAACCGAGTTTGAATGACCTCGGAAGACTATCTTTTTCAATACTTTTAAAAAAATATTCTTTTATTCGAGATTTCTTCATAGTTGGTTATTAAAATACTTATTAATATACGTATCCTCATTTTATTGTCCTAACCAATATGGGTATGTTGCCAGTAAAATAGTTTAGATGGATCGAGTCCCTGGTGTGTAACGACAGTATATCATGTCACGCCCCCCATTACAAAATCCTGGCTAAACAAACCAATATATGTTGCCAGCAAAACAGTTTAAATGGATCGAGCCCTTGGTATGATAACCACAGTATTTCGTCATGGACCCCCCTATTACGAAATCCTGGCTTATTGGACCCCCAAAGCATGGACCTCCCCCAACAAAAAATTCTGGGTGCGCGCCTGTACGAGAGTTCTTGAGTACGTTAATAGATGAGAAGGGACATCTGTTGTGCTGTTCTTGATATTTATGTATGGCGCGCTCAAAAGAAACTTTAGAAATTATAACTGAAAATTGAAAATGAAATGGAATTAAATAGTCCACTTTAACCTTCCACGATTATGCCCTTTAGGCTAAGGGAGACAATGATTAAGGCAAGTAAATGACTATCAAAGAATTGGTGGAATGTAACTGTGGGAGGAAACGAGAGCATCCTGAGAAAACCCACGGAGACGATGTTGTCTACCAAAAACTTACTTCACCGGGGATCGAACTAGGGACCTGATGCACCAGAGATAAGCGCTCTACCACTGAACCACCGTGCCCCCAACTGAAAATTAAAGTAGCGTCCATACTATATGATTCAAGATAGGGATTATATTTTAATAAGTATAAACGAAGTACTTACATGCACCCGGCAACGCTGCTATTAATTTATATGGGGCTGCTTAAAGCAAGAAGTATATAAGAACAATTCTAGAACTATACCTGGAAACTGAACATTTGCAGTGCCATTGAGAACATTAACACTTCTACTCTTCATAAAGTTGTTTCCAACATCGTGAAACGTGTGAACCAGTGTTTAAATCAAAACAGCGGGCACTTCCAGCATCGCTATTGAGCTGAAAACTCGTTTCATGATAGTAGCAGTGTTGCCGGGAGCATGTAAGTAAACGTTTTAACATAATAATTTCAAAGTTTCTTTTTCGTTGATTTCAAGAATTGCACAATGTAGACAGATTCTTAACGCACCTTTTGATGCACTGAAACATCAGTAATGTTGCCAATTCAGAGTGTTAATTTATGAAAACTACGATTTCCTTAGTTACCCTTTACAGAGACCTCATCTAATTAGTTATAGGTGTAAATGAAAAATTATTGTTTCTGCTTTACAGTTTTCAAACTACTCCAACTAAACAAACTGAAAATTAACGGCAGAACATCCATACGTATGAGTTATGAGTCAATTTACGTTACTTGTAAAAAATGATTTACACTTTCGGTTTATCTGGCAACACTGTGTGGTTGCTAATGTACTTCAATCGTTGCTTCCTAGTTTAAAAATATATGCATGAACAAAGCTTCATTTTGATATAACCATTATTTGTATATCTCCTCAGGTTCAAAAGTTCTACTATTCCAAACTCCGGGTTGCATTGTATATTGGACACCCTGTACATGGCAAAATTCTCACTTTAATCACCAGCTACCTGAAGGACCGTGAACAGAGAGTTGTTCTTTCAGATGCGAATTCTAACCCCCAGCCCGTGATCTCAGGAGTGCCTCAAGGGAGTGTACTTGGGGCCCTGCTATTTGTCCTATATATGGATGACTTCTACTCACACTTATCAGCTCATCCTAGTGGCCTGATTTTTGCTGACGATTGTAAGTTATACAGAGAATATGGTGTCCCCATGAAACGATTGCCCTACATGAAGACAAAATTATCTTATAGGCTGGTGTAAAATGTGACACTTGAAACTTAACAGCAAGAAATGTGACAGTATTACCATTACTCTGAAAAAGTATCCTGTTCCCTACACATACTACATCAACGATTCACCTATTACACATTCTGTTAGTCGATCTTGGTGTCATCTTTGATTCGAAACTATATTCTCTGACCACATCTCCTCAGTACTTAATGGGGCGTTTACACTTAGTCGATTTGCGTTCGATTCAGTTGAATTGACGTCACTTTCAACTTAATCGACCGTGTAAACAGGACTTCAACTTAATCGCTTGTTGATCGAAAGCGACTAATCGACTAACAACTGAACGATCTATTTCCTGTGGTCGATTCTATTTTCTTCTGCTATAACACCGCAAAGTGTACCAATTACTTTTTGCTTGGACGTCTTTAAAATTGCCAGTCGATTTCTAATCAACCAGAGGAGAGCGAGTCGACAAGCAGCATTCAATTTCGGTTGAAACAATTGAACACATCCATCGATCTCATTCGGTCTAGTTGCTTCGATTTAGTCGCAAATGCAGCGAGTCGATTTAGCCGTGCGACTAAATCGACCAAGTGTAAACGCCCCATAAGAAATCAATGAGCATGTTGGGGTTTCTTTATCGATTTACTTAACTATACACTGTTTCATCATTAGCAACTTTTTATTTAAAAAAAACTCTAATACTGCCCAAGATCGAATATTGCTCTCCCACATGGGCCATGGCAGCACCTACACTTCTCTCTAAACTTGATTCTATTCTCAATGTCTTTATTGTTGTAGTACATTTTCGTGTTCCCGCACGTCGAATATTACCTAAAGAAGAACTCTTGCTATATCTTAATATCCAGACTCCAGGAGTACGTAGAAATTAACTCTGACCTGAAATTTCTTCATAAAATAGTTAATGGAAATTTAAGATCGGAAACATTACTTCAGGAACTATTCTTATGTGTCCCTCCCCGCATAACCCGGAATATCCACCTATTCCACAATACCCGTTCTAGGTTGACAATCATAGAACTGTTATAATCATTTATCGACTGATGTTGACTTTATTTTCGAGCTTTTCGATGTTTGAATTAATCGATTTTGGCGAAATAATATTACTTTTGCACTATTTGTTGACAGTGTTGTTTTGTTTTTCCTGCTTGTTAACATTTCCCTGTGGTAAAATGGTAAAGTTACGCTGTATCTGGGAATTTGTTCAATAAATTAAATAAAATTGAATGAATGATCTATGTTAGAAATGAAAGTTGAGTAGGATGCAGTATTCTATGTCGTAAATTTGATGGCTTTATACTACAATTTAGAAATTCATCGTCTTTATGAAAGTGCATTATGTATGTAAAGAATGTACTTTCGTAATGTATCACATGAACGCAATATTAAATTGACGGAATTTAAAAAGAAGTTGGTTAAATGTTTTCATCAAGTTTTGTTATTTATTGTCATTTAAAAGAAAAAGAAACAGCGAACCTACTTAGTAAGTTTACAATTTTAAGTTCAATATAGAATAAATCGTAGCAGCCGCCATCAAAAGCGGGTATCGTCTTCATTTATGGTTTTGGAATGTTATTCTATTATGCAGGTCAAAAATCTTTCAGTTTAACCTCCCACGATTATATCCTTTAGGCTAAGGGAGACGGATGAATGATAATGGAAGAATTGGTAGAATGAGAAAGTGGGAGGAAACGGGAGTACCCCTAGAAAACCTACATATACGATGTTGTCCACCACTAACTTACTTCGCCGGGTATCGAACCACGGACCCTACGCACTAGATTACTATTGTTTATGACCTCTGTCAAAAGTCGTGTTTCTTGACACTCAATCAAAGTGCCTTTATCGTAGAGTTCTTAACACTTTGCAGACGAACTGCTTTTTCCAGCAAACGGAGGTTTCTCGGAGCTTTCCCAAAATGTGTAGGAAAAGAAAAACTTTCATTTTAAAAACCATTTCTGAAAACTACAAAACTTGCTATAGAAATTTTTAAAAAAAAGAGAGAATGCTATACTCATTGTCCTTCTTCTGGACGTTAATTCAATGAGGGACAGAGCCCACCGCGCGTCTATAATATGTTAATTGGCGATTGCAAGAGGAAGCCATAATATTCAGCCTTCATGGAATCCCTACAATCCAATTTTTCACTCTAGCTCTCAAATTTCTATTTTTTATATATCTTTTAAAGCTATAAGGTAAAGAACTAGACAATATCTCTACCCTATTAATTTTGTGACTCTGCCTAGTTGCCCTAGACAAATGCGTAAGAAAGAACCTGCCTTCTGGAAGAATACCTACCCGAGAAACTTGCAATCGATAAACGCCTGAAATGTTATGTGACCAAAATAACATTACGAAATGCTGGTTGCATATACATAAGGTATTGTAGCATACGAATTCTGTCAGGGGAGACGGGAAAATAACCAAACTGAGAGCTCACTTCCACTCGCACACTGCCGGAAATTGAAAGGGCATTTTTTATTTTTTTTTAAAGTCTAACTTCCCACGATTATCCCTTCTAGACTAAACGAGACAGATGATTAATGAAAGCGAATGATTGTGAAATTAAATTTTTTGTCCTCTCTTATTGGAAATCGAACTCAGGATCGCGTGCAGCAAAGGCACTTACGTTAGCTACTACACAAGTGGGGAGGGAACTTAAAAAGGGCGTTTAGCTTTGAAACACTATTACTAATAATTAGTATATCCACAAGTGGAAGCAATGCTTGTTTTCAGTTTCCCTACTTGTGCTTCTTTTACCCGCTATTTTCTTCATAGCAAACTAGCTTAGAATTTGAACAAAATTTGAAAAACTTTGAGTTTTACGTCCCACGGATACGGCTTATGGAGACGTTGATGATGAGAATGAATGAAGTGGTGGGATGAGAAAACGGGAGAACCTAGAGAAAACGCACTGACACGGTGTTTGTCCACCAGAAAGTTGACTTGGTACGAGTTTGGATCCAACCAGAGACCCTACATACCAGAAGTGAACGCTCTACCACTGAGTTACCACGGTCCTCAGATATAAAGAAGAACGGGGTTGTTTTAAGGCAAAAAAAACATGCACCTAGAACTATCACACACACAAACACACCATACACAATCATGTGTATATATAAGTAAACGTGCCAAATGTGATAGCACACGAAGTCAATGAAATGAAATAGAAATTACAGTGCCGGAAAAAATCTTGAAACAAATCAGAAATCATTGTGGAACAAATTAAAAATCATTACAAATTCATAATATTAAAGTGTTTTATTGTGGCTAATACTTTACAATTAGTAATTTGTCATATCACCTTTACATTGTATCACCATCTGCAGTCGTTTAGGCACTGATTCAGCCAGGCTGGCGAAGTGTGTAAAGTCCATTGTTATCCACAGTGTTTTGATCGTTTCCTTTAGATCATTGATGTTGTTTGGTTTGTTTTTTGAACCTTGCTTTTCATGACGTTCCAGCCGTTTTCGATTGGATTAAGGTCAGGACAATTACCTGGCCACTCTAACAGAGTAATATTATGATCACTGAGAAACTTTTGCACTGCCTTGGACAAGTGGGCCAGGGCCCCATCATGCATAAAATAATCACACTCATGAATGTCCCAAAAAGAAAATAAATGTTCTTCCAAAACATTAATATAATTGCTTGCTTTATGGTTTCATTCTTGGGAAGGAAGTACAAACCTCCTCTGCCCTTGTTATCACTGAATGCACCTCACACCATCACACAATCAGGGTATTTAATGCTCTTAACTGTAAATTTTGGGTCATACTGTGAAGCAGTACTCGGACAGTGCACCATCTTGGATCCAACCCGGATCAACCTAAAAATGCTCTCATCACTAAACATAACTTTCTTCCACTCTTCAGATGTCTAATCTTGATATTTCTTACAGAAGTCAAGCCTTTTTCTCTTCATTGCTGCTGTGAGCAGAGGCTTCTTAGCAAGTCCAGATCCTTTTGCAGACGGTGACGAATTGTCCTAGTTGGGACTTTCTGGAATAGCTCAGGATACTTGTTTTTCAATTCTACAGTGGTTATGGAAGAATTTAACATTTCTTCACGCTTTAGAAGTTTAGGTGATAAATTCTCTCCCTTGACATTCCAAGATCTCTGGATACAGCAATTGAAGACTTTGGGGCAAAAACCCTGTTAAGTCCAAAAAGTGAAAGTGTAAAGGAGATAGCTGCACAAGGGTTTCTCGTCGTCCGATTTTCTTCAAACTTAACACATATATACTAGACCGAAAATAAATCGACACGTATTTTTTTGTTTCTTTCGAAAAATAATAAGTTAAGGGTGGCAAAGGACCACTTTTCAAAAAACGATCTCCTTCACTAAGAGGGTCACATTAAAGAAACGAAACTCTGCCGGTGCAAAGATGACTTCAAACTAGGAAATACGGGTTTTGTCGTTTTTCCGAGAAAAGAGTTTCAGGGGGCAATGGCTCCCTTTGAAATGACAAAAGACACTGCACAATCCTTATGCAAATTAGATTTCCGTGGAATTGCTTGAAATCGTGATATAATGTAAATATTGTGTACCTGAAAAAAGTCTCAATGGGCACAAGCAAAAATCATTGACCGTTTGGCCACTACAGGGCACGTTTTTGAAAACAGCCGAATATTACGATATTCTAAATTTCTGTAAAAATGACTGAAACCGTGATATGTGTAGATATTTTGATCATGAGAAAAGTCTTAATGGACATAACCACCAATCACTGACCGTTTGGCCACTACAGGGCCACATTTTTGAAAACAGCAGAAGGTAACGTTATTCTGGATTTCGGTGAAAATGAATGAAACCGTGATATGTTGTAGATATTGTGAACCTAAGAAAAAGTCTCAATGGGCACAACCACTAATCATTAACTATTTGGCCGCTGCAGAGCCACTTTTTAAAAAAGAGCAGAGGATAACGATATCCTGGATTTCGGTGTAATTGCTTGAAACTGCGATATGTTGCAGATATTGTGATCCTGAGAAAAGTCTTAATGGGCAAAACCACCAATCACTGACCGTTTGGCCACTACGGAGCCACTTTTTTGAAAGCAGCCGAGCCGAAGATAGTGATGTGCTGGATTCGGTCAGAATGACAGAAACCGTGATATGTTGTAGATATTGTCATCCTGAGAAAAAGCTTTAATGGACACAACCACAAGTCACTAATCGTTTGATCACCACTGGGTTACCTTCTTAAAAATAGCCAAGTATAACGATGTTCTGGATTTCTGCAAGAATGAGTAAATTTGTGATGGGTTGTGGATCTTCTCATCGTGAGAAAAAGGTCTTAATAGACACAACCATCAGTTGTTGACCGTATGGCCACTACAGGTTCAGATTTTTGAAAACAGCCGGATATAACGATATTTGTGATTACGGTGTAAATGAATGAAACTGTGATACGTTGTAGATGTCATAATCCTGAGAAAAATGTCTAGGGCTTTCCAAGGTTTACCTTTGTTCCACAAAATGAACATCAGAATGTTGTCTATGCTTAAATTGTTAGCCGCTACTCTCCCCATCCCTTTTCCGGGTTGTGGGATAGGACTTTTCATGGCTTCATACAATTCCACTAAAACTTCAGAATATCCTTACCTTCTGCTGTTTTAAGTAAAGTGGTCCCGTAGTTACCAAGTTGTCAGTGATAGGTTGTTGTGCCCATTGAGACTTTTTCTCAGGATCCAATATTAACAACATATAGCTTCAAGCAATTAAACCGAAATTCAGAATACGGTTACCTTCTACTGATTTCAAAAAAGTGGCCTTTTAGTGGCCAAACGGTCGACAATATATCACAGTTTCAAGCAATTACACCGAAATCCAGAATACCGTTACCGTTTCATTTAACTTTTACAGGACGAGCGGCTCAAGGGTTGAGGCAGCAGTTTAAACCTCCATCACTTCGCTCCTAATTAACCTAAATAGACGATTTGGGTGTTTATCTCTTTAGAAAGAATCACACTTTTCAAAGGTGTGCATTTAGTGCATATCGGGGGTCCACCAGAGGAAGGGAAGGGGGGAAAGTTGGATGTTTTAGTTCCCCCTCCCCCTTAGCATTTGGGGAAGACAGACTCTACCCCTAAAGGAAATACAAGCATAAAAAGTGATATCAATAAAGATAAATAAACATCCTAACTAATGATACCCTGTGTATGACCATTCTTGCGCACGACAAATAACAGTGTTGCCAACTTCGAGAAAATGTATTTTTTATTTCAATTTTTAAAAAATTCTTCTTCTTCTTCTTCCTTTACGGGTTGGGCACGAGGGGCACAAAAGTTACCTCGTTGGAATTTGTTCCATAATTTTTCCAACGAGGTATTGCTTGTATCTCTGTGACGATTAGGGGCGTCAGGGTAGACGAAAATATTTCGAAAAATATATGTAGAGGGTGTTTCTCGTAGGACACACGTTTGGAATGTTTTTCTCACTTGGTATTGAACTTTCGCCCTTTATTCTTTTACATGATTGTACCCAATGTACGTGATTCACCTGAGCGTACACGTGAAAATATTTTTCCTGCGTATCACAAGTAACAGTGTTGCCAGCTTCTGGCAAATTTCAAAAACAAAAAATCTCATTTTAAAAAATTTCTTCTTCTTCTTCTTCTTCTTCTTCTTCTTCTTCTTCTTCTACGATAGCACGATGGACACAAAAGTTAGCTCGCTGTAATCTGCGTTCCATAACCTTTACAACTAGGTATAGTTCTTGTCCCTGTGGCAATTAGAATGGGTACTAGGGCCGCCACAGTTTTCTTGAAATCCCTATCCGTCCTGTAAAAAGTGGCCCTATAGGGTCAAACAGTCAGTGATGGATGGTTATGTCATAATATCTATAACATATCACGGTTTCATTCATTTTTACCAAAATCCAGAATAACGTTACTTTCTGCTCTTTCCAAAAATATTGCCCTGTAGCGGCCATACGGTCAGTGATTGGTGGTTCTGCATATTGAGACTTTTTCTCAGCGTCACAATATCTACAATATATCACAGTTTCAGTCATTTTCATCGAAATTCAGAATATCACTATCTTCCGCTGATTTCAAAAAAGTGGCCTTGTAGTGGCCAAACGGTCAGTGATTGGTGGTTATGTCCGTTAAGACTTTTTCTCAGGATCAAAATATCTACAACATATCACGGTTTCAGTTTTACCGAAATCTAGAATATCGTTATCTTTGTTTTCAAAAAAGTGGCCCTCTTGTGACTAAACGGTCAGTGACTTGTGGTTATATCCCTTAAGACTTTTTTCTCAGGATCAAAATATCTACAACATATTACGTTTCAGTCATTTTTACAGAAATCGAGAATATCGTTATCTTCGGCTGTTTTAAAAAAAGTGGCCCTGTAGTGGCTAAATGGCCAGTGATTTTTGATTGTGCTCATTGAGACTTTTTCTCAGGTACACAATATTTACAACATATCACGATTTCAAGCAATTCCACGGAAATCTAATTTCCGTAAGGATTGTGCAGGGTCCTTTGTCATTTCAAAGGGAGCCATTGCCCCCTGAAACTCTTTTCTCACAAAAACGACAAAATCCGTATTTCCTACTTTAAAGTCATCTTTGCACCGGCAGAGTTTTGTTTCTTTAATGTGGCCCTCTTAGTCAAGGAGATCGTTTTTTGAAAAGTGGTCCTTTGCCACCCTTAACTTATTATTTTTCGAAAGAAACAAAAAAATACGTGTCGATTTATTTTCGGTCTAGTATATATGTGTTAAGTTTGAAGAAAATCGGACGACGAGAAATCCTTGTGCAGCTATCTCCTTTACACTTTCACTTTTTGGACTTAACGGGTTTTTGCCCCAATGTTTTCAATTACCGAATCACCTTTCTCCAGAGGAGTTAAGGCCCGGGATTTCTCTGCCATTGTCTGTTTTTTACGACCCTTTGTGAGTAATCAGAACAAAGTTATAAGACCACCAACTTTTAAGAACTTATACAAAAATCTAGCTGCACAGAGCAAAGAAAAGAACTATTTCGCCGTACAATGCCACGAGACACACTGAGCTTCTGCTGGGTAAGGGCCCCATCAGGAAGTCGCGGTGGGAAAGAGGGATTGCCGCCGTCGACGGTGGCGGGCCGCTGGAGGCAGCCGTCACCCGTCCATGGTGGTACGACGATCTACTTGTTCAAAGTTTCCGATCTTTTGCCGAGGCGGCAAGCAGGCGAAAATCGTAATATACAATGCCCTTTGCTGACTCTTTGCTCACTGTTGCCAACCGTCAGAGTCGGCAAAACAGTCGGAAAGACCTCTTTCCGACCCTTTGCCGACTTCTTATGCCGGCCTCTTTCCGACGGCGGCGCCGGCGCATTTAATGCTCATTTCCGGCTGTTTACCGACTGCTC
Source organism: Thermobia domestica (assembly GCF_964235325.1). NCBI lineage: Eukaryota > Metazoa > Arthropoda > Insecta > Zygentoma > Lepismatidae > Thermobia > Thermobia domestica. Next base: position 296,105,439 of record NC_137457.1, on the reverse strand, counting down.
GGCAAGGTAACCATTAGTCGCGGTCGAAAATCGCGCGGAAAGACGCCTGTTTCCGGCGCTGGCAATCCGACCGCTGCATCTGGTCGGCATGGGCAAATTGTCCGACTGTAGGCGGCAGGATCCTGGTGGGGAGAAGATTGCAAGTGGTGCGCTAATGACTGACGTCATCAGGCTCCTCTTACATTTTGCATGTAAAGTTTTTTTTGTCACATAATATAAAGATTTTTTTGCCGGCACTGTACCAGTAAATCAGAAGATATTACAGCTAATTGTAGCTTGTAGTTAGATCTTTAAATTTTCAGTAGCACTTCTTTTCGAGCATTTGTATTCATATGCCAAGAAAAAAAGAAATTCGATTTTACGTTGGAATTTTGTTTTTTACGAATGGTCCCATGTTCGATATCCGGTTGCTGGAACCTATATCGAGAGAAACCTTACAAGCGTGAGATTGATGTACAATTCTCTGCTTGTTCACTGACAATTTTTTTTATCTTACTTGATTTTCGAGTGTGTTCTATTGCAAAAGTAAGGATAAATCTCATTTTGTTTCATTTACTGTTATTTATTTTTTTATTATCTTCGTAATTTCTTTTGTAGATAATGGCGGTTATTATGTGTGATACTGGTATAGCGCTTCTCGCCTACATGGATGGAATAACAGGAAGCCCAACGCTTGGTGGCGTATTGCTCGCAGCGGCAGCTGCTGCAGGTTCCGCTGTGTATAAGGTAAGAACACTTTTTGATATCGTTTTAGAAAATTGTTTCTCGTGACAGGCCCGTATCCACAGGGGGCAAGGGGGCCGAGCCTCCCTAAACTTTGGCCCCCATAAAATTTCACGGTAGGCTTGAAAATTAACTATAATATGGTGATGAAGTCTAATATGATTGGGTCGGGCTCCCCTAACTTCTACCGGGCCTCCCCTAAATTTTTGGGCTGGCTACGAGCCTGTCTCGTGATACAATAACTCTTTAATTAAAAAATACAATATTACCTATCGTCAGTCACGTACGCAAGAATTTATTTCGAGAGAGGAGGTCCAATGCTTTTCGGGAGATTCAAATTCAATATGAAGATAAATTATATTAAAATTTGTAAAATCACCCCTAAAATTAGACATTACCAGAAAAGTCGGGATCGCGGAGGAGGTTTGAACCATCAGGATCCACCTCTCTATAGACCAGCGTTCCCTAACCTTTTTCAACTTGTGGCACACTACGGGTGTTACTTGAATTCTCGCGGCACACTTATAGATACTATTATTTGTAAATATAAACACAGAGATATTTTTTCTGTGATTATTGATCTCCTCCTCACAGAGAAGAAAGCTCTATCACTGGCTTATCCCCGTGGTAAATCATTATGCTTATTTTTCATTCTAATTTAAAAATAGAAAACAATTGCTATGAAATATTTGACTCAGGTTTTAAAAATACGCTTTCTTTTTAAAAATTGTATCCAGCCTTTTATTAAGAAGGAAGATTATTAAATAACGAACGAACAAACAAATCTGTTGTATTTTTAAAACACAAATGTAGATAAAGTATCAAAAGGATTGAATGATATTTTAAATTTTCAAGTTACGAAATAGTCTGCAACAGTAAAGAAGCAATAATAGTCATAACAATGATAACAAATACTTTTTTTCAACATTAGAAATGTACAGAACAGTAACCTGGTATGAAACTTGAAATTGTAGATTCATAGTAGAGGTTCATAGTAATGTGAAATACAAATATATATATTTCCCTACGTTTTGCAATTTGATTGCTATAAAATTAATAATTTTGTTTCGATTCCTACGGCACACCGGTTGGGAGACGCTGGTATAGACCTATACCTACCAGCATCAAACAAAAACAAAGACCGAAACATAATCCTAAGCTGTCAAGTTACTTAATATTCAACAAGTACTGTCAATTACAACAATCATGATCAGTAAAAATAAATTGATACTAATACTACTTTGGTGATATTATGCAGTGTGGCAGCCGAATTGACGTTAAGCCTGAGTGGAGTGCTATTGCGTAACATGAGAAATCAGCTATAATAGGCGAGTTTTACGAAATGTTGATAAGATTGTTGTCTCTACTAAGAACATGCAATCTTATTCAAGAATTATTGGCGTCATTTCACGTTTTGTCATAGGAAGGGGGAGGGGCAAGGATTGTCCACTAACATAGGACTTTCACGTCTTTTACTAGTATAGATTTTTTTATATAAAAATAAGCATATGTTTCTCAAGTTAAAGGGAAACAATTGCCCCTACCCTTCTCAAATGACGCCCCTGGTTATTAGGATCTCGCACGGGGGGCGCGGTGGCTCAGTGGTAGAGCGTTCACCTCTGGTGCTTGGGGTCCCGGGTTCGATCCCAGCCCCCGCCAAGTGAACTTTGTGGTGGACAAACACCGTGCTCGTGGGTTTCTCGTGGTTCTCCCGTTTCCTCCCACTTTCTTCATTCCACCATTTTCATTCATCTCTCATTATCACCGTCTCCTTTAGCCTCACCGGCATAACCGTGGGACGTAAAACTTAAAGATTTCATTTCATTTCATAGGATCTCGCAGTGAGATTTGTAAGGTTGTTCTGTTAGTACGATGCGTATGTGAAAGAAAAAGGCCGATATTGTTTTAAGAAACAAGACAATGATAGGAGAAGAAATTTATTGCAACTGATTTACAAGTACATACCTTGACTATTTTTTTGACGTAGTCGCCATGAAGCTTCAGACATTTCTAATAACGTGGCACAAGCTTCCATATACTACCTGCGTAAAAATCTGCCACCTGAATGTGTAGCCAGTCTAGAACTGATCTTGAGTACTTCATTATCGTTGAAAACGATTTGATGAAAAAAAAAAACTTTTTCAGATAAAGAAAAAGAAAGAAATCACGTGGAGTAAGGCCAGGCTATAAGGGAGATCATTGAACAGCTCCCATCAAAATTTTTGAATTGTCTCAACCATACGAGCAGCTGTGTGTGGGCAGGCGTTGTCATGGATCAGAAGAATTCCAGAGCGTACCATTCCTCTCGTCGATTTTGGATGGCACTTCGCAGATTATTGAGGCTTGGCAATAGATATCTGCTGATCTGCTTTAATTCTTCGTTCTGGTTTCAAGGATTCCACAAGATCACACTCCAAAGCACGGTTCCCATGTTTTTGTGAACTGTTGATGCTTGTTTGAATTTCTTAGCTTTAGGACAACCAAAAGTGCCACTATTGTATTGACTACTGCTTCGACTCTTCAATGGCATATGATATCAGATTTCATCCCTCACTATGGGAGAAAAGAGGCCATATCCATCCACCCCCCAGCAGACCAAAAAATTACGTGCAGCTGTCATTCTTTGCTCCTTGTGAGTGTCTGTCAACATTTGTGACATCCACCTCTCCCACAGTTTTTGATAACCCAGCTTATCAGTCACAATTTTATGTTCCTGGACACTCCTAAAAACTCTTTGGTGAATGCAGTTATTTGTAAACCGGCGATTGGATCGCACTTTTTCTTTAATGCGTTCCACTAAATCGTCCGTCTGAACACTAGGCCTTCCCCTGCGCTCATCGAGATGAACATTTGAATGCTCTTCCCGAAACTTTCTGTATCATTGTCTAATTTTCCCTTTACTCATTACTGTTAGCCCGTAAATGATACACAATTCCTGAGGGATGTCAGCTGCATTCTGTCTTTCGGTGTTCATAAATCGTGTGACAGATCTCACTTCACATTTGACGGGATTTTTTTTTTTTAATCACGGAAACCATTTCACATTACTGCTACTCGCATGTACACAACTTAACTCGGACGATTCTATCTCTGTTGTAAGCACAGAATACTAAAGCATGCTTCTGCGCATGTTCAACTTCATCAGTGTTGCCAACCTAGCGTAAAAATCATCGACTCTTTTTTGACATACACCTCGTATACCATCTGCATCAGCTACACTTTAGCCAAAATTGATGGTGATCCGTCAGGAAGTCCTACAACATTTTTGTCCCCCGGACGGACACGGGGACAGACAGAGCAAATCTGAAGGAATTTTAGTAAAACAAACTCTTTAATAAAAACTAGAGTATCATACCTAGTTTCCACTGCCTTTAATCCACATCTCAGTTCACTATTTTAAAAACACAAGGTATTATTTGTAACTTTTTTCTCTGGTATAATCTACAGTGTTCTCTTTTTCTCTTCTGCTGTACAGGTGCTGTTTAAGAAAGTGATTGGTGAAGCTACTTACGGCCAGGTGTCTTTGTTCTTCTCTCTGATTGGTTTATTCAACGCTGCCTGTCTGTGGCCTCTGTGTCTGACTTTGTACTTCACAGGGGTGGAAACATTTTCGTGGGAGAGATTGCCATGGCAAGTGTTGCTCGGAGCTAGTGGACTGTCGCTTGGTAAGAAATATTCCATCTTATATTTTTGGAATATTTTTATTTATTTTTTTTATTTTTTTAAAATACAAAAGCATATGTTAATCTACTTATAAAAGAAATCTAGTAATAACAATAGTTCAACGTTGAAAACTTTTTATGCTGATAACTAGAGCAATCGACATTATGCTTTATTTTTTATTTAATTATGCTTCATTTTCCAAATTATGCTCTATTATGTTTTATTGTTAGTTTCAATCATTGTTTTACATTAATCGTGTATAATCAATCAATATATATAATAAAAGTAAGTGTGGTTTGTCCGTGCGTGCCACAAAGGCTCCGAAACCAAGACCCGGAGTCTGATGGGAGTTATATGGTATTGTAGCCCTGTATTTCCCATCCATGAAGAAGGTTTCGGTTTGGACCAGCAGGAGACCTAGAAGGAGAAAACGCCCTAGCAACGGTGTTTTTAAAAAAGTGGGTTAAATTTTAACGACAATGAGTGCATCTCTTTATTTTCAATTTCAATGTTGCTTTTCTTTCTACACAAATCATTATTGATCGAATATTCCAGAATGTTCTAGAATTATCAACAACAAAATCATGGTGAAAATAGAATAGGAGTTCATCAAAATGGCGGCAGATGTGTTTCGCTAATGTGAACAATTAATACTCATACTTATCTACATGATTAAAATGATTTTAAAAGTCAATCAATGAAGTGCTAGTGTATAATATTTACTATACATTAAATATTCTAAATATCTTGATCTATTTATTAATATTTTATGCAACCAGTTTCTTTCATATTTAATGAACTTTCTATTTAATGCCCTGTAAAGAGATATGCTTTACTCGAGTCAGTTTTTTCTATCACTTGGGTGCGCCTTAGCGGTGCATATATACAAAAAGGGAAAGTAAAAGACGCCACCAAAAAGTGCAGAAAGTGCTCACGTTCAAGAGGTATACATAACAATATAGTGTGAAGTTCTTGTGCGCTTTTTGTACATTTCGAATCATCATATATACAATTCTTGTACACATGATTTTTGTACCGGAGAAAGTAACTGACTTAAGATGTTTACAAACTATGTACAATACCACTAATTTCACTCACATAATATCACCTTCGCTATTCAGCATATCTGAAGCCAAATGCTGCAAAACTTGTTTGAAGTTTGTTAAAGTAACATACATATACACCACACTAAAATAGGTTACGAATGAAAAGTTAGTCAGCTTTATCTATATCATTCTCAGTCTATTCGTTTCCACTACCACCTCCTTGGTTAATTGCAAAGAATTGTGCTATATACAGGGTGTTCATTTATTATGTAGCCAAAATCTATTGCTGAAATCCTCACATCTACACAATAAAAAAGTCCATATGAGTATAGGGCGAAAAACGTTGTTTCAAGGTTACGAGATGCCGAAATCGAGAAAATCGTCATTTTGAGGCTGCCTAGCTCGAAAACTATGAGATATCAAAGGCAGTTAAAGAACTATTAGAGGAACTAGTACACTGTCTATCTAAATAGCCAAGTTACAGAGTTGGATTATACTGGCGTGCATGATTTTAGAGAGAGAGGTGGAAGAGCGGAACCTATACTGCAGCTCCCTCTATAAACTCCGTTGCGCCGACACGTCCTAACTCTGAAACATGGTTAATTAGATTAACAGGGTACTAGTTCCTCTAACAGTCCTTTAACCTCCCTTGATATCTCTCATAGTTTTCCAGCTAGGCAACGTCAAAGTTACAATTTTCTCGATTTCGACATCTCGTAACTTTGAAACAACGCGTTTTTCGCCCTATGTTCATATGGACTTTTTTATTGTTTAGGTGTGAGAATTTCACCAGTGGATTTTGGCTACATAATAAATGAACACCCTGTATTTTAATTTATGCTTTATGCCTTATTTTCTAAAATTATGCTTATAAAATTAGTTTCTTCTGGACCCTTAGACAACCACAACCATGTTCAAGGTACTAACTATGCTTCTGATGTTATGCTTTTGAGTTGCCCTACTGATAATCTTAAACTTTTTAAATGTATTAAGGCTGATTCACACTTAGTGTGTAGTTCCCCGTCCGTGTCGACCGAAGTTTCTTTTCAGATTTTGACATTGAATAATCATTGTGTTGTCTCTTTTATTTCACACATGACGTGCCGTGCCCCGATAAGCCGCCTTGAAGAGAAACCCAGTCGTGGCTTTTCGGCTGCGATCCTTCGGCTTTCTTTGCAGCATACGAAGCGACACGAAGTTGACCAGAACCAAGGGGAATGGTATAGAAATCAGTAGCGACACGGCATTGGTATGTGTGATTGGTCGCGGCCGTGGCACGGAGAGCATGGCAGGGGATGGCATGGGGCACGGCGCACTCTGTGTGAATTAATCTTTAGCTCAATTCTACCATGTTGTTAGCGTTTACTAAAAAAAAAAAAAAAAAAAAAAAAATCCAAAGACCAATTGATGGATCGTAGTTAGCTGAACAAAATGATATGAGCGAATGAAAGTCCTGATGCGTAGAACCAATATTAGGTAGGACACAATTTTTAACTGTGTACTGTATTTCAGAACTTTTCATTTGAAATTTAAAAATATATTCACTTCAGCGTAGGTGAACAGTTGTTTACCAGCCAAACTCTTCGTCTTTTTAAACACTGTATTTTATCATTTTATTCTAAACAAATTGTTAAAATTTGCCTATATTTACTAAAGAATATTGAGTTTTCTTTTCTTTTCAGCCGCAAATTTATTGGGCAATTTTGGAGTTGCAGTCACATACGATTTATTTATCACGTTGGGCCTTATCACAGCTGTACCAGTGTCAGCAGGTGAGTTAGTTCATTAACTTTATTATTATTATTATTATTATTATTATTATTATTATTATTATTATTATTATTATTATTATTATTATTATTATTATTATTATTATTATTATTATTGTACCCAATACCTTACATTAAGAGGCCTAATCACTGCGAAATTAAAATACCTCTAATTTTACAATAATTATATGATATCTTCAAATAGATAAAAAAGATAATCGAAATGTGAAACAAGAGCGCCCTAGACAATATTATTTTGCATGAGATACCGTTATCATGAGTCACCTATAACTCGACAAGTTTCAAACCAAGATGCGCAGATCGCTGCGAAGCACTTCGTATTCCACCACCCTCCCCACTACTCTTCCATCCACTGATCTGGCCTTGAAAGTACCAGTGATACTAACTCAGCAAACTTATGCTTCAACAAATATCACCTGCTAAAATAAATGACAAATATTACCGTGTAGCCTTATACCTACAGTATCGACTCGTAATTTTCATATCAGTGGTCCATTTCATTTAATCCCGCTTTTGAAAATGCGTTGCGGTGGTAGCTCTTCGTATTCTACGGTAGTATATTCTGCGTATGTTCGTTATTAAGCTTTATAACGAAGAGAAACCAAAAGGCAAATGACTTAATTTTCTGGATTCCACATTAAAGACTGAACTGACAGCCGAGCCTACTAGAACATTACGATACTGAACCAGGGGCAAATACAGAACGGGGGGCGCATCTTTCTGAAAGGGAAATATTTCTGTCTTACTTCAATGAGACGAGTTGACAAAAGTATTTTTGTCAATATAAGACAACAAATAAGCTGCTTTCAGTCTATTGTTATTACAAACTATGTCTCAAGTGTTATAATGTTTAACATTTTGCGCCCCCCATCCTTCTGAGTAAGAATGAATAATTATTCAACTTCCAAGACCGAACATACAACTTGTGTTAAAAAAAAAAAAAAAAAAAAAAAAAAAAACTATAACAACTGATAACTAGTAGAGAAAACTTTGTTCAACGATTTCTTTTATTTCAGCTAGTTCCTCTTCCAGAAGTGCGGATCAAAATATTTGGCATAGTTGCAATTAAAATATTTGATTTAATTATCACCCTAGTTATACGTTCGAGGTCCCAAAGGTCATGTGGGCCCCCTATTGTATTTATGAATATACATTATTTGGCATAATTTGAATGCAATTTGTCTTAAAATCCTCATGTATATACCTTCTGCATCTGAATGCCACCCCCCCAACTTTACAGAGAAATCGGCGCCCTTGGGTCTGGCCTAAATGCTAACTCGAGTCGGGTCTCACATATTTCTAACTCGAGTCGGGCCTCACATTATTAATTCACGGGCCCGGCCTGAGATGAAACCTACATTCACGCATCACATTCAGTACCGGCGTGTTGGCAAAGTAAGAGTGAAACAGGTGCAACAGAAACTGTTGGAAAAGGGCCAAGTCTTATTATTGTCCATGCAGGAGGGGAATTGGGTTTGTTGATAATGCTCTATTATTCTTCAAATCTAAGCAAAAAAGTGGAGATTATCATGATGACATGAACAGTAGAAATTTTTCAAAATGGATCGATGAAAAACTACTTCCTAATCTTCCCGAAAACAGCGTTGTTGTCGTTGATAATGCCAGTTATCACAATGTTCAAATCAATAAAAGACTATCTATGTCTTCACTTAAAAGCGACATGATACAGTGGCTATCAGCGACAGACAAACCTATAAACGAAACCGAAATTGAAGCGGAGAATAGAGTAAATACATTGTGGAGAATGAACAAAAGACAATTTTTCTTAAGAATTCAAAATGTACCTTATGTGAAACAATACGCGATTGACAAGAAATTTATAAACACGAGGCACACTATAATAAGACTTCCACCTTACCACGCAGACTTAAATCCTATTGAACTTGTGGGGGGGGGATCAAGAGCAAAGCAAGGCAATGCATTTCCGATTCACTGGATGAAAAGAAAGTTATTTAATGAATATTCACCACAGAAATGGGTAAAATGTTGTGAACACGTGAAAAAAATTGAAGATTCTTACTTTGAAAGAGACGGGCTTATGGGTGAGCGTGTAGATGAATTGATAATTAGATTTGGTGAAACCGATACAGACTCAGATTCATCGGCCGATACAGACTCAAATGAGTGGGAGAGTGAAACTGAAGGAGAAATGGAAAACATTTAGAAGGTGATTTCTGTTATCATTTATTTATTTATTTTTCATTAAGATTCATTGCGAACTTTTCCACCTTTTAATTCATATATTACGTTGGTAAGGAATACCCCTAATCATACTTAATTCATTTAATATTCAAAGAGAAAATATTAAAATGCATTAAAAATTTAGTGCAGTCAATATACAGCATTTACACTCAAATGTCGTAGAAAATCCTCAGACCATTCCGCTCCCTCCAGATTGCAACACTGCAAAACATCATCGTCGCGGAGAAGGGAGTGGGGAAATGTAGGATTAGGTGCGCAACAACTAGGCTGCAGCGTTCTGTTTACAAACTTTTTCACTTATAGTAGCTTTCCGTTTGCAGCCATTTAGAAACTCGAAAATAAACGCCGATTTTCTAAATGACTGGAAATCGAAAGCAGAAAAGTGTGTCGTGATAAGGGTTATCTAGGGGCGCTCTTGTTCCACATTTCGATTATCTTTTATCTACAGTATTTGAAGATATCACATAATTATTTTAAAATTAGTGATATTTTAATTTCGGCGTGATGGAGCCTCTTAAAGCTACTCTTACTTAGTACAATCACTAACAAATATAAATTCATATATAATTATCAAGTATTTGACTTACTTAACATATTATGACATTAGCACGCAGTATGATCAATAAGATATAACTCGAAATTATCACTAACTCTAAAATTTTAACATTTATTTAACTCTAATATCGTCCAAAGTGAGACGATAGATAGATCTGTCAATAGTTGGCATTTTGCTGAAAAAAATAACATGCTTGAGGAAAATTCTCATGCGCAGACTTTGAGAAAATCGAGAAAAAAATACTTTTTGTGGCGCTAAAAAGTCTTTCGTTAGTTGCCAATAATAAATCAATAGTTTTTATTCTTCTGAAAACAGATTGTTTATTAATTTGTGTATTGTATATGTAAAGAAATACTTAGCTATAAGTGATCGTAAGAAGTCGAAGCTTGTACATAGATTACCAATTTCACCACCCAATAGAACGCGAGAGTGTGGCCGGGTCGTCAAAGAAACCCATCCATGAAATTTTGTCAGTGTTGTCTCTCGCGCTGTACGAAAAACATCTCCTCAGGACAAGGGCGCCGATCCTGGGAGAAGGGGGGCGAGGAGGCCCGGACCCCTCCAAAGCTCATGTGGGCCCCCCTATTGTATTTATGAATATACAATATTTGGCATAATTTGAATGCAATTTGCCTTAAAATTATCATATATATACCTTCTGCATCTGAATGGGTCCCCCCACATTTACAGAGAAATCGGCGCCCGTGTGTTAGTAAAATAATTATTTCTATATTTGTTTTGTTTATGTATGTATTCGTGTCTACTGTTGTTCTCAGATGTTCGCTTTCTCGGGACCAAGGTGTGTTTGAGTATATCACCAGTTTAACCAGCTACAAGTCTATGTGGCCATCACAGAAGAATAGCTCGCAACCGGGGATGCACTCACTCGCTCCATAGTCATGGGAGAAAGGATCGAACTCAGAAGACCTGCCCTACAAGTGTATTATCTAAATGAAGTTTGCGCAACGGAAAAAAAATATAAATAAACTCGAAAAATTTGGGAAAGTAAATAAAAAAAATAAATCTCAGGATTCGTGACATTCACTGATGGGTTCCCCGTAACGTTTCACTCATATCATTTTCCCCTCGATGATTCATTATCGGATTGATAGGAAGACGCACTATTGATCTCGACTAAATCATGTTTTACTATACAAATTTCTACTCTACTGTATCTCTGTTATATGGAATAAAACATAATTGTTAACCTGAGGCTTTACTTGTTTCACCGAAGCTTTATACAGACTGTTTACATTGAGTTTAGGGGCACAACCATACATCGCATTACACTTTACAGAATCATTTTACCGTGCGTGTCACAATTCGTGACCAACCATTTTACAATACCACATGCACACATACTCTCATGACTTTCAAATTTTATTTCACATATTCCCAATATTTATTACTTTTATTAAATAGTTACTCATTCTCGACTATCTTAAGGAAAGTGCCTCTCATTGGCATTCATATCTTTCATTTAAAAAAAAATCTTACGTTTTAGCTGTTCACAGCAGCTACAATTACTAGGCACCCCTTTTCTTATGTTTATTCATTTCTTGCCTACACATTTTATTACAAATACATATGAAATCACTAAATCCTTAACCTACACTAACCTAAAACACATTCACACTACACACTCACACCAACAAATTTATTTTATAACGTAAAAACGCTTTGGTTGGCAGTCCAGGCCACATTTCTTTTAATGAGATTCTGTTACTAAAAAAAAAAAAAGTTATATGAATGTTCGCACGGTGTAGAAAACCAATTGCCCCTATCGGAAATTTATGACAAAACGACCCATCGTGCTTCTTTTATCAAAGTACAGCTTCGGTTTCTTTCTCATACTTCACGGATACGTTAAGGTTAAAAAAAAAACTTTAAAAGAATAAAATATGTTGAATATATGTTCTATACCGGAGAACGTCATTCCTATCCTATTTGTTTAGCGTGGTTCTAATGTACAGCCAAATGATGCATAGCCAAATTAAAAAAAAAATCACAACAATAATAAAGAATACTGCATATAGCCTTTCACAAGATTTTTGCTTTCTTTGAATAACAGGAATTTCGATAGTCACTCTAAATGAAAATTTTACACTTGCATGTATATTCCGTCAGTATTTGCTCTACCTTTTATTTCCCCCCCCCCCTTTATAGATAAGCCTAAGCCGTCACATATTGTCTCAGTAATTGTGTAGATCCTACGGGAAAGGAATTTACGAAGACATAGTTATATTATGTTTCACTAAACACCATATTCCAACGGTATAACTTGGTGAATTTCGAGGTTAAAAGAAAATATCCATAAATCCAGGCTACCAAGTTACTTCGCTTGAAACCACTTTAGAAATAAAGAAAACTTACTTACAGTTCGGATGAGTTTGTATGCAAGCAGAATCCAATGTTGTCCTTACAGGTACCCGTTCCGGTTAACCATTCTTATTTATTTTTGTGATGGATTTCACAGTTCCAGAATAAACAACTATCACTCACATCTTCCACAACATACAGTCCATTTTGAACCAGTTAAAAGGCCATTAACTATCACGGTTCTTCCAAAAAAAATCAGGATCCTATTCTGCAGAAATCAGACCTCGTCCATAATACATACAGACAACTTACAACATTGGGCTGCTTCGCTTCACTAATTCCCCTCGCTATTCGCTCCGTTCCGTTCAATAAATAGCGCAAAAATTATCGCAAATTTTGCAATCGAACCTTTTTAGATCTTTTAGTAGTAAAAATCCGTTCGGGAGCGGCTTTCTTTATCACTTTATGTCGATAATATCTGACGGGCGATAACAGAGGATTGCTTTCTTAGGCTGACGCCATTACAGTACGACAACAATGTGACGTAACAGTCTGAAGATTGAAGATGAGCTAATTATCATAGAGTTCAAAGGAAAGCGACCAATTATAAATAATTCTGTAAATCTGTGCTACTGACGTCACACAAGACAAGATTGAAGATGATGCACCAAAACCGAGTGAATCTTGACGATTTTCTATCAAAATGGCTGAAAGTCTAAAGAAATTTATGAAGAATAATTTTTGGATAAAATTTTAAAGAAAATTTTGACAGAGTTTTCAGAATAATTGGAGATAGGAAAAGCGTTCTACAGATGAAAATAAAAGAAATAAGCAGAATATTATTAAAAAATATAGGAAATTAAGATAGAAATAAACAAAACATAGACATTAAATACGAAATAATATCCTAAACCTATTTTAATGCACGTCCTAACTTAATCCTACCTTTTAATATTACAAGAAATTAAATGACAACATTACATCCTTACATATCCTATATTATATATTATTTTACATTATTATACAGGGCGTTCGAAAATTTTCAACATGATAACTCTATGTTGGGAGGTATCACGTGCCTCAGGGTACAGTGTTGTTAGATTGCCGCAAAGTTTCGTTTTGTTTATTTTTTAAAATTTTTGTTATTCTTTTATTATTGTTACTGATTAATTCCAATAATTGCTCGTGTTCGTGTTATAGTTCTTTAAGAGCTATTTTTTGTCACTTGTTCGCCATGTTTTCTAAGTTTAGTAACATTATTGGTGTGCTTCTGCTCAAGTGTGCGCTCGGAAGGCAGCTCCATGAATCATACCGAATTCTTCCGATGCATCACACACGAAGTAAAGCACTTCTATGATTTGTGTAGAGCACTGACTTCACGAGTCGTCACGGTTACTATAGCAGATTTCATCTTTTTTTTTCCTTTGTCATAGTCGTAACAGTGACACATCTACTGCCGACAGTGACAAAGATTTAATTATATATTGAAACATTGAACTATGGAAAAAACAATTTGTTTTCTTTGTTTTTGTTTCAGGCTTAGATGTGGTGATATATCATGCCACATTTGAAGGAATGAAATTAGCTGGAATAATTCTAATCGCCATTGGATTTTTTCTAGTGCTCTTTCCTGATAACTGGCCAGATTATATCACACGATTACTCAGGTTTGTAGCTGCATGTTATACAATAGTGATTAAAATAAATATTTCACATTCAGTTGTGTGTGCTAGCAGTAATATAAGTTTTTTTTTCTTAATGAAGTGTCAACAACAACAAAAAAATGTATAAACTTTTGCTGCTAAAGGATTTGAAATATGTTGAAGATGATTGTAAGAGTTTATTTTTAGCAGGATTCCAACTGTAGTTTATTGAAAAGAAACAAAACGAAAAAAAATTATGAACTGTTGCAATAGAGACAGGTCCGTATTTTAGGTATTTTACACCCTTGGACCCAAGAAAATTTTGTGTCCATGCTTCTTTATTTGTTTGTATTCAGTATAGGCCTAAATAATATGGCCGCGTCCGCTTACATTGAAACATCAGAAACGGGGTGGGGCGTACAGAACCAAATATACGGATTACGCTGGCAGCCAATATGCAATAACGCTCTGCTCCACATAGCATTGTAACAAGAAAAATCGGTCGTGCTGAGGTACACTTCGCATCAAAAAAATTGACAGCAAACGCCGTGCAGTTAGGCCACCCAATTTACACCTTATGTAGCCTGTATGTAAATACGGGCCTGAACAGAAACATAATATTCATAATCATCATATGATGATACAATTAATATACAGCGTTTTTCTAAAGTTTTTTAAAGCGAATTTCAAAGTGTTAGCTTGAAAACGACTAATTGTATTTGAATGAAAGTTCAAAAGGGAGAGTGTCTAAGTTCATACAAATACAAAAATAATCTCGAAAGTAATGTATCCAAAGCGCTGGAGACGCAGGTAAACCTTTCGTGCGGCTGTTGCCAGTACTGTTGTGTTCGTTGTTTCTCCCACTTTCAATAAGCCTGCGCGCACCTCGCTGGGACGCTCAATCTTGACTTGGTAACCGTTTGTAATAGAGCTTTCGGTTGGCGCTACCACCAAGTGTGAATTTCGCGTAGTTATTCGGTTTCTAAACGCAAAACGTGTTAATCAGATTCAAATTCATTGCCAATTGAAGGAAGTGTATGGCGAGTCGTGTATGGATGACGAAAATGTTCGCAAGTGGTGTAGAGAGGCTGCAGCCAGTAGTACTGAAATTCGCGACGAAGAAAGGCCAGGAAGAGCCGTCAATTTCCGACAAGACTTTCGTAAAGATTGAGCAAGCAAGTGACCAGCACCTGTTTCTTAAATTAAAAGTTTGAACGAAACGCGCTTTAGCAACGACGAGCAGGTGGAAGATGAAGTTCAATGCTTCCTCAAACATGTAAAAGCGAACTGGTATATATGACATGATATGGACATATTAAAACTGCCACAGTACTTGTAAAAATGCATCGACCGAAATGACAAATAGATAAATGTTCTAAAATAGATAAATGTATAAGCTTTAAAATGATGAAAGCATAGTTGAAAATAAACATTTCTTTGTATTTCTTAAAAAAAAAAAAAAGACATTTTGGGATTAGCCTCGTATTAGGTTCATATATACATTATCCGATTTCAAAGTTGCATTGGCTTTAGTTAACAAATGTTGAATCTGATCGGTAGCATGGTATAGATCAAGTTGATAGTCGAACTCTTTCTATACCTTGAACACGGACCGGAGTTGGCGTGTTGACTTAGGGTTGGCGGAAGAAGTCAGGGACATTGGAATACATAGTTTTCATCAAATTTTGGAAGTCTTTTCCAACGTCGGTTTTCCGACTAAGCAAACTGACTAGGGCCGCAAAAGAAAAAAAGAAACTATCAACATTTGAAACAATTATCGTAAAATTACTATTGTAGTGTTTTATGTTTTGTTTGGTTTGATACATTTCATTATTACTCTAAAATAGCAAACCTAAATTTTATTTCAAAACGAGTTCGTAGTTCACATTCAACACTGGTTAGAAGTAGGTGTATACCGTCAAAACTCTGACTCAAAGATACTTTAAGTATATACTAAAAAGTAAGTGTACTATAAAACAGTCTGTGTCAAACAAATAAATAAATAAATAAAAAGAACTGCCAAAGATATGCTGGAACGCGTTCATTAATGGACAGCTTTCACAGGTGGGCGCAGTGGCGGATCAGGGCCCTCTGGCCACACATTACTTAGGACCGCAAGATACCTAAATTTACCACTGGTCTTTTCAGTAAATAACAAACTTTATATGCAATCTCTATATAAAATATACTGTTTTATTGTCAGTGGTTCTACATCAATAGAATAATTACTGCTAATGTAATATTTCATAAAAATATTTTAACGTTTTATTCTTATCAATAAAAGGATAGTTGAATCCTAGTAATATTGTAATCACAATATGCTCAAATGATATTACAATTCTGTAGCAACCCACTCCGGATAGATTCTATGGTTCCAAATAGTTTCTAGTAATTCGAAATTGAAGCATTCACACAGTATTAGATACAAAGAGCCATGAATACGTAATTCACACCAATTTCAGCTTCGTATAATTTTAAACTATTTTCGAATACTACCTCCTGTAAAATTAAGGTATATAATTGTACTCTTTCGCAGAAGAAATACAGCCCACACTGGTTCTTCAACAAAAGCACAGTGAAGTTAAATGAAATTGTGTCTTGTCTATTTTTCAAGGAATCAACCAAGATACTTGATACATTTTCTCTCATTATGCATTAAGTTTCAGTACACCTTATTCACAGAAGTCCGTTTTCTGAGTATATAACCACCTGTGAACGTCGAATTGAATCTGACCGTTGACCTTCCGTGAAGCAAGATTGACCACTAGATGCACTTTGCAAACAGGAATTGAAAACAGATTTTTGCCAACAACTGTGAAGAAAAATTAATGTACAATTATGTTCAGAACATTATCAGAAGTTCTTGAAATACTCCTGTAGTAAGTGTGCTTTGAACTTCATAAATAAAAGCCTGAATGCGACACTGGGTGTTGAAGGTAGCTATAGATTCACATATCTAAAAATATAATATACTCGAGTAAACAGAAAAATAAACTAAGCCAATCTTTGTGATTCTACGTAATAATTAAAGAATACAAAGGTTTCATTAGTAAACTGATCACAACAACTGATTTTATCTTCAAAAAGGAACCATAGATCTATTCGGAATTTCAATTAAAAATCCATATTTATCATTCATAAACATTTAAAATCATTTAGAAAAGCTAATGACAGTCTTCCGAATTATATATATCTATATATATATTTCTCTTTAATGCAATCTTATTCTCAATTTCTTGTTTAATTTTTCTTAATACTTTATACTTAGTTAAGTGGATTTTTAAACTTAACAAAAATTGGAAATAGTGAGTATATAAATACACACATTTTTTTTTCTAATTTAAAGTTTATAATCTATCTCCAAAATTTCATAGTATTATTAAAGTAGATATTCTAGCTAGATTTCATGTGAGAGAAGTGTAAGTGCTACAGTAAGTATTAAATAGGTTTAGGTAAGTTAATATGTCTATTATGCATATTTAGTATAGAAAATTTGAACACAAAAACCACTGTATCACAAATTCAATCGGCATCATTATAGTATCGCAAACAGTAAACATGTTAGTATGCTTGATATCAATTATTTCTTTTTAATATTCATTGGATACTTAGAGTGAGTGCTATTTAATGTCATAAAGAACATATGTTAAAATTTGTATGCACTGATTTTACAGAATAGAATTTAATCTTACAAACTAATTTTTGAATAGAGTCTTCACTTAAAGAGGATTGGATGTAATATATCTAACGTGCTCTTTACTCACAAGATTTTTACATTACATTGGGATTTTTCATTTCTCATGTAAGAATAAGTAAAAGCAGTGCTTACCTGTAAGACTTAAAAATACAGAAACTTTAAATTTGATTTTCGTGGCAAATTATAAGAATTTTAGTATTTTCCTTATTTATCGACTTAAATTTGATTAAACTACTCGCTGAGAAAAACAGTACATTTTACTTTAAAACTAATAAGGTGCAACCGTTTCGCCAACTCTCCACTTTGGCTTTATCTGGATGATGGAGCCAAAGTAAATATTTGGCGATACAGTAACACGTTATTAGTTTTAAAGTAAAATATGTGATTTTCCTCGGTGAGTAGTTTAATCAAAATTACCAATTTTAAATATATAATAACCATTATCCAGAAAAAAAACAAACACTTTGTAAACCGTCAATTTTAGATTAAGTCTAAGCCAATCTTAGTTTTGGACAGGGAACGTTTAATCTGCGACTGTGCCACAAATTACTCTTAACTTATATTCACAACCGAGTACCTCAGCATTCATAAGAGTACCTTCCTAAGCTCTAAGTCAGGCTTAAGCATCTGTACAAAACTAAACATCAACACACTTTACTCAAGAGATATTTATTACTCTATTCCATATATGAGTTTCTGATTCTAATCGTGCTCCAATTAATTCTCATATAATCATATTAACATAACGAGAGAAAAAGATTCCCTTACATGAGAGAACATGCAAGATTCCATGTGTCCTAATCTATCTTGATCTGATTGCAATCCAACATGATTTGTTTTCACAGTACCTATCCTAGCAACCAATATTCTATATAGAGGCATGTGCCAGTATTCCGTAACGTTGTGTGTCCGTAGCCTTATAGACACATTTCCAACAATAACAGCCGATTCTTCAGGCGATTTTTCAACAACAAATATATAAAGATATGGCTTTCATTATTTTTCTATGGATTCAATCTTATGCCTAAACATTTTCGCGAAAAATTTTGTCAAAACATTACTAATCATGGAATGTTTAAATTGTTGCCCAATATTTATAAAGTCCGATTTAACGTTTACTGTGAAATAAGCAAATTTGAGCATTAAATTGTGGCAAAACTAGGATTGGGGTAGTGGTAACACTTCAAGTACTAGCAATATCAAGACAATATATAGATGTTAAAAACTCGCGGGTGGTACTTTCTATACACCATAAAACTGAAATCTAAACGTGTTCAAATAGTGTGTGTGGTGTGCTGAAATAGTTTATTCTCTAAAAAGTAAACTATATCGCTTCTCAAACTATTACAAGGGATGCTTTAAAGGGTAGCGATTAAAAGAAAAGAAATATTAATTGTAGGAAATTTCTTGCTATACTTACATGGACGAGCAATCGTGATATGTTTCTTAGGTACAGCCCCAAAGACTGTAATTCTAAATTGAAACATAACAAAATTTACCATTTTTCTTTTGCTTGTGTTTCATAAGTGAAAGGAGGAAATGCAACTTATCACAATCATAGATAATGTTATTCTACAATATAAAATATGAACCTGAAGAATTTTCAGTGTTGCCATCCATTGAAATTACGGTGTTGCCAGAATAACATTTCCCCTAAAAATCCAAGTTAAGGCAGTGACTAGAGGAACGAACTCAACTACATTTGATTACGTATCATGTTATTTTGGGATCCTGTGAACTACTTTTTTAAATAACATTATTATTTAATTGTATGTTAAAACTATTTTGTTTATTACAAACTAAATACAACTATTATTTAAAAAGTATTTCACAGGATTCAAAGAGCACATGCTACTTAATCAAACGCAGTTGAGTTCGTTCCTCTAGTCTCTGCCTTAACTTAGATTTTGGAGGAAATGTTATTCTGGCAACACTGTAATTTCTATGGATGGCAACACTAGAGATTCTTCAGGTTCGCATTTTCTGTTATAGAATGACATTATCTATGATTGTGGTAAATTGCATTTCATTATTTCCTTTCACTTATGAAAAACAAGCAAAAGAAAATTGTATTTTTTTAGTATGTCAGGAATTACCAGGACCGATAAAAGGGTACATAAAGTGTGGTCAAACAAAAATGAGAGACGTTTATTGGGATTCCACTAAGATCATTCAACGCGTATAATTAAAGAAGCAATTTTTATTATATTTTTTTTATTTTCAAAAAAAATCCAGACGTTGAAGATTCTATTTTTTCATAGTATCTAAAAGTTTTACATATACTATATTTGTTAAACACTCGATTTATTCATAGTATCTGACATTTTAAACATAAATGGTTATCACAAAAAAGCAAAAATAATAATAATTGATATCGTTCAACTTCAGCATACAAACATTTTTACTGTTATCATTACGTTAGAGATGCCTTAAAAGCAATAGGAGCACTATTTGCACATACTCTATACAATGAACACTAATAAAACACCATACAGAATTAGAAATTATACTTTCAACTTTGTACTTACATATGTTATGATTTATTCTTAACATTTGTTAATATTATACTGAGGTAAAATTATAGAAATAAGTTATAATTCTTGTTGTCATGAATCACGTAATACTACTACAGACTTTTAATTTGTATTTTTAACATTTATGTAGATACTTTTTTTTCCCACGTTATCAATCAATGACTTGAGTATAACATAGTAAGGTATATATATAGTACTAAGATTCTAATAACGTAAAGGAAAGCTTTGATTACTCATATTTCTGTTTTCCACAAGATTAAATTCACAGCTGCTTTTAAACTGAGCACAAAGAAATAAATATATGAGATTTATGTACAGAAAAGAAAATGCATATTTTTTTCACTTTTAATTTGCCTGCACTTTAAATCTCACAAGATATAGCAGATTGTTCACTTCATATTATTCAACAACAACTTGCAGAAAGAAATGGATAGTAGATAATTAACAAAGATGCATGCAACATGTCATACAAGGGTTCTAAAATATTGTCATTTACCTCCATATTTAACCCTTATCCGGGCAACCGGGGCCTCCCAGGCCCAGTAGCTTCATATTTTTCTTCGAATTTCTTAAAAACCATAAATATTTCGATGACATAAAATTCTGAATTCTTCTATCTTTAGTCGAAGTTAAAGTTATGAACATATCGAGTTGGTAAGGCTAATAGAGTTGGTAAGGCCCCAGTTGCAGTCTACGTTACAAAAATAGCTTGCCCGGATAAGAGTTAATGAGTATAAAAAATCAATTTTCTTCCTGTGTTGATAATTTATATATTTTTAAAAAAGGGGAACGATCTTTTATTTCGGTCAACGTAGCTGCGAAGGTCATAATTAATTAATTTTAGTGAATCTGTAATTTTCTGAATCATATTTTGCCAATTCAAACAACTTTGTAATTTTTTGTAGCTTAAAATGCGCAAGCCGGTCGTTAGATCTTACATATATTTTTTTTTCGATTATTGTAAAACTATATTAAGACTTTCCACCAGAACTACTATAATATTCTTATAAATTTGCAATTAAAAGCAAATTAATTTCATGATTTAATTACGAGGAAAATTCAGCACAAGTTAAACGAAAATATTATCTTCCTTAATATCCACTTTTTATAATTGACCATGAAATACTTTAATGTTTCTAATTATAATAATTGTATAATTGGTCCTCATGTATTAATACATATCGAATACAGATTCTCGAAATTATATAATTTCCTTTTATACAGGGTGTTACAGGATGTTACTATCCACTTTTGAGCACAGGTCTATATGATTTTTTTTCTTATTTTAATATGAGGAATCTGTTCCCAAAATACTGTGACACACTTATGTAACACCCTGTATATTCAGTATACAACTTAAAAGGAAATTACTATTATATTTATCTAATTATTGATTATATTGAAGTATTATACTCTTTTGACATGTTGCATCTTACTTTCTAACTTTGCACTGCGTTTCTAGAAATTAGTACTAGCAAATAGTATTTTATCATCTGTATACACCTTAAATTAGTTTTTAAAAAGAATTGTAATGAAGCTAATATATTAACTAATAGATTATATTTAAAAAAAACATCACATTATTAACTATAACATTATGGCTACTCTATTTTAAACTTAACACATAAAGGCAGGCAGTAAAACAAATAGTCAAATATTATCACTGCCATTATTTGCTTTTTTTTTTAAAAAAAAAAAGTCTTCAAGTTATGAGCAATTGTAAAAAAAAATCCATTCTTTGGTATCCATATCGACAGCCAAAAGGAACTAAGATACACCAAGTGAAATTACCATTATATTTACCTCTATTAAAATATATAAGTGATTTTATACTATATGATTTTCTATTGTTCTTTCTTTAGCTTCGAAAATTATAAAAAAGCAAGCCTTGAATCCAGACTTATTCCTGGGTAACGTTTTTGTTGCGATCGGAGGAATAACTTCTTATGCTTTCTTATCGAAAAGAGGCTATTTTACTTCATTTCCCTTGCAGTTCATATACATTGATAAGTTCAATTTAAGTTTTCATTGATATCTAAACCCGATATTTAAACTTAAATTATTTATAATTGCTTTCCTTGTGATCATTTTCTTTTTTCTCATCAAAGATCAAAATTACATGATACAGTATTATTTTAAATGTTTAAAATGTTTTCAAATTTTGAGTGTACAGCATAATATTTACATAATTTGCTAAGGATCTTCTACTAAATAAATATTCAAAGTACTAATGGGATAACTTACAGGCACGAATCAACGTCATACCAAAAAAAAGTCTTTAGTACTACCCTCTTTTCTACAGTAAAAAGTTTTGTATTGAGCAGAAAACACAAAAGAATCTGGTTTAATATGTAATCCAATTAACTTATAAAATTCAAATAATAAAACTATACCTATAACGACTGAGACAAATGGATCTTAAGCCAATCTATTACTTAGAAGAGTCTATAAAAATTCATAGGTGTGAATAAAAAGAAAATCTTCCATATTTTCATAAAATCGAAACTAGATTCTTTAATATGCGTGTAGATGTTCTCTTCTAACAATTTACTTTATCTGTGTATTTCAAAACATATTCTAAATTCAATGTAGCTTCTGTAGGCAATCTTTCTAATGTAATATCTTTTAAAGATTTGCTTTATTTTAATAATGTTTAAAAATAAACTTTTACTGTTTGTTTAATTCTTCATAAACTACTGGAATATTTCAATTAATTCAGACTTTGTTTTCATGAAGTTCTGAAATTTTAAGTAATTACACCTTTTTTAACTTTCTAATTGTTGAATGTACTAAACCTCATATCTAAATATACTTGAAACTACATATTTAAAACTTGTTCTAAAATATACGAACATATAAAAGTAAGCTTATAAACGGGTATTTTAAAATTACATTTCACCGTCATAATTCATTTTTTTTTTCTTAAAAATACTTAAATCCACAACAAGTTTTCGTTGTTTTCGTTGTCAGCTATAAGTACGCATTTATCTGTTTTGGGAACAATGTATTATTCTATGACAAAAATAAATATTGTACACCAATTTC
Organism: Thermobia domestica; assembly: GCF_964235325.1. Classification (NCBI taxonomy): domain Eukaryota; kingdom Metazoa; phylum Arthropoda; class Insecta; order Zygentoma; family Lepismatidae; genus Thermobia; species Thermobia domestica. Next base: position 296,082,200 of record NC_137457.1, on the reverse strand, counting down.
TAAATAAGTATTACAATTTCTCTTTTATTTAGAAAGAATATTGTAATATATTAGCGTTAATTTTTTACTAAACATTTTAAACAATTATTATAAATTATCTAAATGTATTTCTATATTGAAGTTTAGGGAGTAATTTCCAATGTCGAAACATTTAATTTTTTTTACTTTTTACCGAAACGTAGTGACATGATAGGCACTTTTGGCTGGGATATGGCTACGATAGCAAATGATATTGGTCATTTTTCAGAGCTGCACTCGTGTTTCTATTCGGGAGTCAGATTTACAACTCAACTAATTGATTGGTTGAAGCCACCGCCCCCTCCTCCTCCTCCTTCTGCCTGTTTTTATGTGTTTAAGTCCCCATGGGCAGTCCCAGGTCACGAGACTCTCTGTTCTTCCAGAACCCTGATCTTGTTGAGTCACAGCACCAGGTAAGCCAAGAACGTACGAAAACCAGTTACTTGTATCCTCAATGTGTTCCCAGTTGAGTGTTTGATCAGTGTAAAACCCTCGCAATGGACTTCTCCGTATATATATTCCCCTGTACCTTCATGACTACATGTATAGCAATTTCTGTCGTTTCCCCGCTTTCTCCCGTGTACTTAAATTAAAATCAACACAAATATACTTTCAAGTTAATGATTATACATGCACAGTTCATGTATTTGCAATCATCCAAAAGTATAGTGAAGCTATTAATATTATATGTTTCACAGATGTTTTGATGGTGAAGGGAAAATTATATCTTTAGAAAGTCTAACAGTATAATCTCCGCTTAATTTTATTAATACTTTTCAAAATCATAAGTATTTACGTGGTTTTGCAAAACACAACATAAATAAATATAAATTGAAAGGAATTTGAATTTATGGATCATCTTGATCAATCATCCAGATCATATTTAAAAAAATAAAAGAAGAATGAGCAGAAAGAAAGAAAAAAAAGCAAAGTTCGCCGTTTAGTTTATATCAACATGTATCATAAATAATTAAAATAAAAGAAAAATGATCAGAAAGACAGAAAAAGAGAAAAGTTCGCCGTCTAGTTTATATCAACATGTGTCATAAATAATTAAAATAAAAGAAAAATGACCAGAAAGACAGAAAAAGAGCAAAGTTCGCCGTCTAGTTTATATTAACATGTGTCATAAATAATTAAAATAAAAGAAAAATGATCAGAAAGAAAGAGAAAAGAGCAAAGTTCGCCGTCTAGTTTATATCAACATGTGTCATAAATAATTAAAATAAAGAAAAATGATCAGAAAAAAAGAAAAAAGAGCAAAGTTCGCCGTCTAGTTTATATCAACATGTGTCATAAATAATTAAAATAAAAGAAAAATGATCAGAAAGAAAGAAAAAAGAGCAAAGTTCGCCGTCTAGTTTATATCAACATGTATCATAAATAATTAAAATAAAAGAAAAATGATCAGAAAGAAAGAAGAAAGAGCCAAGTTCGCCGTCTAGTTTATATCAACATGTATCATAAATAATTAAAATAAAAGAAAAATGATCAGAAAGAAAGAAAAAGAGCAAAGTTTGACGTCTAGTTCATATTACCATGTGTCATAAATACAAAATTAAAGATACTCTAGCTACCGTTTTCGATTGGTAACATTTTTCTCTTCAAGTTTCAAAGCAAAAGCAGCTGAAGTAATGCATTTATCCATCTGTCAATGGTACAGTCACAAACTTCCATATGACAGAGAAACGTTTTAGTGCAATCAGGTAAATTTACAAGATACTTCAATAGAAGAGTACCAACTTAAGAAAGGAAGACAAACTGCAAACCGTCACAACAAGTTCTATTAAGGATTGATTTTTGCTATATTTTATGTAGATATAAATTAGTGGAGACACTTTAACAAGCATTACAGAGCAAAATGAACTATAGTCGACGTTTCCGGTTGTCTTGTTGTGTTTTAAATCATATAAATGGAATGAAGAACATGTATAATGTAGTATATTGCGCGTGTGATTAAGACGGTATTATTTCTTGAACTTTTAAGAAGAGCTGCTCTGATTTTCCGATAAACTAGAAAGAGAACACATAGTTTGTGTTTGAATAAGAAAGTAGGCTTACAGGATATATGTAATTCGTATCCCTCCGCCGGCAGTTTAACTTTAGATCTGCTTAATAATAAAATATAATGAAATGCAGTTTTGCAGTAAAGAAGTTACCTTTATATAATTATTATCTTAAATGAAATAAAATAACAATTTGACAACCCTGACCGGCAAAGAATATCGAAAATGATATACCTCTTCGTGTGCATAAATTGAGCTGATAGCAAAACAGTGCTGTTCAAAGAAAAGTTGGAGTTAGTATGGAAAATTTCTGATTTAATTTCATATTATTAATCGTTTCACCAAGTATTTAAAAAAAAATCGTTATTAAATTAGACTAAAGACATGTGAATGATCTGCTACGTGTAGTAAATGTAATCATCATCGAAACGAATATCCTTTACACAATCACATATACCACAATTGATTTCAATAGAATAAAAAAATAAACCCATATATATATATATATATTTCGCGCCTTCCATCACAGATACCCATTTTCATGGTTGGTATCTTTACGGTTCTTTGTGAATGACTAACGAGTAGTTGCACGTTGATTTGCTAGAGAATTTAGAAAAGCCTGATTTAGAAAAACCATCTGAAAACGTCCCTCTTGTAGCATGTCCCTATATGTCTGTCTGTCTGTATGCATGTGTCTCTGACGCTTCATGTTTGTGTCGTCCATAGATATTGACCATTGAAGCAAGAGATATGAGTTATCTATTCAATTTTATATCTGCTAATCAATATTGAAACAACGCCTAATGATAATAATAATATGTACATTGTATATTCAGTATCACATGTCATTAGAAGCCTTATAGATTTTGTGAATTTTTCCCCAGTAAATTCAAAAGAACAAACATCAGAAAACTGTAATGCAAATTTAAAGAACTAAGATATTTGAAACTTTAAAGGAAAGAATCCCATTACTGTAAAGAAACGGTAAGGAAAGAATTCCATTACATAACCACATTTTGTCTTAGGATTACCAGACTCCTCCTAGCTGACGAAACGTTAATGTAGTATGGTTTAAAATTCGAAATTATTATTAAATTTGTCTTAGAGGTTAATAAATTTGGGTGTATTGTCGTGTTCATTGAAACGTTTTCCCAATAATCTTTTCTCTCCTTATTACTGACTTCATCAGAATAAGTTATACTGCTTCTTTTCTATATAACCTTAAGTAGTCGTTAAAATTAAAATTTAAGACAAGAGCTTTTACAAAAAAGGTTGGTATACGTACTACTTAACATTTAAGAAATTTGGGCACTTGTTTTAGAGCTATGCAACCTGATAAAGATGTCCAATGATATTGAAGAGATGAGTTCAACATTATTTCTCCAAATTTCTAAAATATTGTATTGTTTCCGACAAAATTTAACTATTTTCTTTATTTTTTATCAAAATTAAAGATTTTCAAATATTTTCCCTCCAGTTGTAGAGAATTTAGTATTGTTCTGTCGACATTTAAGTCTTTTAAATTTGTTCTTCGAATTTTGGGAATTTGACTTATTTAATCTTACTTTAAATATGAGAACTTTCGACAAATCAAGACTTCTCAAGTTGAAACTAGTTAAAACCAACTAGAGCAAAGGAGAAATATATACATATATGACAATTTGCTAAGTAAGAATGTGTTAAAAATGAAGATGATGATCACCTCCTGATGAAGCCAACACCATGATTGTCGAAAATATCGTTGTCGAAAGTTTCAATAAATACAACGTTGTATCCCCAAATGTCAATTTTAAGATAAGTTAGAAGATACAATCATCATTTTTACTTGAATACACCGTTACTTTCCTATTCAAAGATTTGAATATTCTTTACTTTGTTACTATTGTACATCTAGGATATCTTGACAGAGATGAAAATTGTTCAAACATAAAATCTAACTATTTATTATTTATAGCATCATGAGGGGGAATCTAGATGATTACCAGACAATGATGAATTAATCTATAGTATGTAAATGTTTATATCCTCCTACAAAATTGGGAAAATTTTCATTATTTCCACCAGATTTATAGATTTAATCTTTTCTTCTTCAAACATTGAGAATTTATTTCCTCCGAATGTAGGGAATTTGTCATTATTCACATCATATTTAGGAAATCTGAATAATTTTCTCCAAATTTTGTAACTTTTCCATGATTTCTTTCAAACTTAATGAATTACTCATTAATATCTCAATATTTAGGACATTTGATATTGCCGAAATATTGAAACATTAATTTGTAATTCTTTCCAATTAGAGAATATTTTCAGTAATATACAAAATGTTGTTGATTTATTTAATAAACTGGTTGTTGAGATTTCGACTAAATAATGGGCGATCTTCTATCTTAACTTATTCTAAGTATCCTAGTTCTGAATATTTCAAATTGTTCAACGTAAATGTAACCAATACAATTTACTAAAGTTACTTGAAGATTCAATAACACTGATTTAGTAGAAAGTTTTTCTGGAAGGGAACGTAAAAAAATATTCAACATTTCTTATGTTTATTTCTGTTATCTGATACCCTTCTCATGTCATATATATATATTACTTTAAGTTTTCTGTTTTCCTAACACATTCAAGAGAACACTTGAAATATTAATATTCTTAATCACAAAGGAAAAATATTTAATCAATCAAAATCTTCGGTGAATTTATTTTATTCTAACTTGTTTTTATCAGTTATTGTCAATTCTTATAATTGTCAAGAATAATACTATTTTATTGAGTTATTATTGAATTATTGAAAGGAAAGGTTAGTGAATATGGTATATATATCTTTTGAGACAACTGTATAAATTTGTAAAGACTTAGAAAAACAGTTAACTTCGAGATTACGCATTCGCATAGTGAGACTGAGAGACAAAAAGCTGAAAAAACTTCAGTGCGGATGGCTAGCTGCTGTATTTGAACGTTAAATCTTCCAGCTCCGTTGTGAGAAAGCTAACCACTAGTCTACACTTGCTTAACTTGACACTTCTTGATATTTTTCGATACTTTCTGCTGTAAACTAACTAAATATCGTGTTGAAAATAGTTTACTAAGTAACTGAATTATATTTTGAGATTAAATATACAGTACGTGCTGTTGCAAGCTATAGAACTCTTTGCACATAGTTCACATTAGTTATTATAAGATGGATTCACGTTACCGAAAGGCCAGAAAATATGTTTTATTTGTATTGATTGGTTCAAGTAAGAGTGGAATTAAAAGATCGCTGATCATTACTATACATGTAAAATTAGAGAAAAGATTGTTGGCTGGTGTACGGTCGTGTTGCCTGTGTTATTCCATATCTCTTCTATGGCCGTTATTTGAGTGAAATCAAATCGCTAAAGACATTTACCGAGTTTTTCTTGGATTATATTTCTTGTTAGGCAAAGATGTAGAACAGATGTAGAGATGTGCCACTCGGTAGAGATGCACTGATTTAATTAGACTTATGATAGCGCTTTCATGAGCAATTTATTGTTATGGCAAATCGAGACAATATTCAGCACTATCTATAATCAAATGTACTTTACCCTCAAAACTCAAGTTATTTATGTTGTAGACTACTCTAGACACGATACTTATTTATTTCGTACCTGAAGAATCGACAAATGGCAAACACCATCTTGTACCTTTGATCTCACTCTTCACACAGAGTTCATACGGATTGGGCAACTAATGTTATATATCATTATAAATTTCTTTTCTCACTGAATAATAATGTTTTTATATGGTTTTATTCTGGCTGAATTTTGACATCCGAAAGTTATAATTAGAGATCAAGTGTTCAGGCAGTAAAAGCATAGAGAATAGGCACTTTCAATTCAAAGACTAGGGAGCAAAATAGGCACTAGAGTGTAACTCGAAACAATGAAGTTCTAATGATATACAAAAACTGAAATTATTCAAATCTAGAAACATGCCTGATCGTTCTTTATAGAAAACATTTTTCCTCTAAAGAAATTTTTCCATGCATATATCTTATAAATAAATTATTATAATACTTTGTGCAACACTTTTATAAGATCTAAAACAATCTATATTTTCACGGATGCAACCCAAGCATATTTGAAGCATGTGGATTGGTACATTTTCATCTTTGAGCACTTGCCCAATTCTCTTTAATCTCTCTTTAAGTCCTTACTATCGGAAACAACTCGCTTATATTTCTTGCGGCAACGTTCTTTCCATGCATTTCGATGGAAATTAATCTTGGTTTTGACAGTGTTTGTTTCTGATATTTTGAAATTTTTTGGTAGCGACAGACAAATTTATTGAAAAAGAGATCTAAGTAGCAGGGGGTGTTAGTAGCGGCTTGCCAGCCCATGACAAATATTTAAGAGTCCCTTTTCTCTTCTGGTTGCTATAACAGACAATTATTATCCTTACAAATTTTATAATAACTTAATTATTTTTATATCCTGCCAAGGGCTTCCATCAAGGGGGGCAAGGTGGGGTGCTTGCCCCCCTAGAAGAAATTGTACTTCAGGATATCGAAAACCCAATAGAATTTTTACATTAGTGACAGCAAAATTTGAAACTATATTTGAAACTTATACTTGCACCCCTTGGAAACTACAACATGGGCGCCCTTGTATCCTGCATATTAGAAATACGCAATCTATCAATATAAATAAAAATGAATGTGACTGTGTTTGTGACTTAATAACCCTTGAACCACTCGACCGATCTCGGTCAAATTTTCAACATAGATGAGGATCGGCCCTCGGATGATTTTTTTTTTATCATTTCACTTTGACGGTACAACTTAGGGTACAGGGAGTATATATATATATATATATATATATATATATATATATATATATATATATGATCGAAACTGACCGATATCAGAGAGCGCTTCAACAATAGTATAAAGTGACTAATGGAACATATTACTAAACTTCCTTATTTTAACTCAGCAAAGTGAGTAATTGACGCTAGTTTTATACATAATGCGCTGTATATGCAAAATATATACAACTTACTTTTATGCTAATGTTTTTATAAATGTAAAAATCTATAACATTTTTCATAACTTAAAATTCCCTCCTCTTACTCTAACTTTGGTAAAGTTTCCTATTAGTTCTTTGAAGTCCAGCTACGTAGCCAAGGACTGTTAGATGAAAAAAAAAAGTGTTAATTCTTTCAGTCTATGTGGACATATTGTACTCCTCAGATAGATTATTTTTAAAGTTTGTAATTATCATGACATAATTATCATAGGCATACTACGCATTATTCCATTATTTATTACATGACCGTGCCCACACATAAGACAGATATTTATGCATTTGTTATTAGCGCTAATAATTTATGATTTCATAATAGCATGCATTGATGTAATTAAGGAAATGAAACTATGAGTTTAATTTGTTTAATGTTAAGAATACTTTCATGAAAATAAATAAATAAATACAAATTTCACCACATCACAGGTGGCCATGTTCATCTTGTGAGCCCCTGGAGATTTTCCAGTCCAGCCACCCGTAGTTACTCACCTACTATAAGGTTATCTAAATGATATTCTGTTGTTCTTGAAGAAAATTTAAAGAAAACTAATGTTCGACACTTAAGCGATAATATAGGTAATATAGAGCAAAATAGGTAAAATAAAGGTTGTAGCTGGATAAAGGGATGAAAAGTGCCCTTGCACTGATTGCTATCATATTTATACCAAAGGTACCTCATATTTAAGGATAACTTTGGCCAGAAAATCAAGTTCAAATTCCTTCGAATTTCGAAGTTATTGTTGAAAATTCGAAAAATTAAAAATGGTTTATATCTTGGAAACGAATTCTCAACAAAGTGTAATCATGTTTTATTTCACCCTCGTAACTCAAATTGTTTCCGAAATATGAACAATATTTGATTTTCGAATTTGCAACAATAAGTTCGAAATTCGAAGGAATTTGGAGTTGATTTTCTGATCAAAGTTATCATTGAATATGAGGTACCTTTGGTATAAATATGATAGTAATCCGTGTAAGAGCATTTTTTACCCTTTGCTTAAATTAAAGCGTATACCCTCTCCCAAATGAACTTCAGCACGTTCATTTTTATAATACCTCTAACATTAAGAAATATACATTTTGCTTAACATCCGACTTTGTACAATCTGCTATCAACAGTAAATACATATGTCATGGGAGCCATTATAGCAGTGTATACTACCACCCATGTAAGTAAAAGTACGTTAATAATTATTGTAACGCAAAGTTCACGGTTGAAAGCGGGAGAAAACACCATAAATAGAAACGCGAAAGAAAACAAAAAGTATGTAAATACACAAAGCAATATAAGTGTAAAGTCAGTCCACCTACTCACCTACACACAGATTCCAACAAAGGTAGCATCGTGAGCAGCAATGCACTATTAGTCTGTAATTGCATGTTGATACTCACTGCTATTTATTGTTATGGTCAATGTTGTGCCTTTTGTTATTATTTTGTTCAAACTGTGATTAGGAGCTGTGGTATTATGACGTACCGTATGTTTATGTGTTGTAATTGACCCAGTTCCTTTATTTAGCAAGTGATTCCCTTGTAGTAGAAGTTTCCCGCTCGTTTCTTTCTATGTAGTGAGTACTGTTCAAGCTGACGAAAAGTGAATATGTGCTTGCTTTGTTTATGTGAATTAATAAGTAAGGTAAAATTATAACTTGGTAAACTGACTTAACATTGGGTTTATATGTAATTCGGGTACATTTTGCTCATTCTTGGAAAATATCGTCCAAGTTACACAGGTGTAGAGCAATTTTACAGGTTTATTACGAAGAATAATATATATATATATATATATATATATATAAACCCATCTAATTTCAAGTGAAAGAATGATTGGATTACCTTACTAGTTATTTCACCAACTACTACTATCTTCATCAGAGATTTCAGAACTGCAAAAGTTATTGACTTAAATTACGAGAACCGAGAAGAAACTATAGGAAACAACTATTCCAACTGGAAACATATTAAATAAGATAATACAATATTTTCTTTCACCAGTACTTTAAAATTAGATGAGTATATATTTAACAGAATTATACACAGTTCATCAAAAATATGTTGACACGTTTAAACAGATATAATCCGTGAAATTTTCTCGAATTTGGATTAAATTATGTTACCATCGTGTAGTATGGTTTCCCCTCAACAGATATCGTTACTCACATAACTGTAAAAGCAACATGTGACATAATATAATGAATCAAAATGGGCGGCGTAGGCAAGATTGTTGTTCCAGGAACATAGGAGTATTTTAAAGTGATATTGGAAGCTCCAAATGTTGCTGATGCTCAACGTAAAAATGGAGGCACGAGTTTGCAACGTTTTTATTTGAGAAGTTGAGAGAGACATCGTACAGTCTCTGAATAGAGATTTTATTTCTTAGAACGTGTATACATTTTTCTGTGCTGGTCATTTTGATTTACCATCTTATTTCACGTGTTCATTTACAACCACATAAGTAAGAAGACATTTGTTGAAAGGAACACATTGCAAGCATCATTCGATCCAATTTTGAAAGAAAAATCCACAGATATCATCATCTGTCAAGTTGTTTATATATATATATATATATATATATATATATATATATATATATATATATATATATATATATATATATATATATATATATATATATATATATATATATATTGACGTATACACAATTGATTCTACAATAATCGCAGCAAAGTTCGATGATAGGTAGTTTCGGAGCAATAAGTGTTAGGAACGTCCTTCGTATAAAATTAAAAACTTACATTCAAATCCAAGTTATGTTTTACCCTATTTATTGCGACTGTTTCACAGCGACACTTTGTCTTGTGTGTGTGTTTGTTTAAATCAGCTAGTTTGTTTTGCAACAGAGACTTTCTTGCAGGTGGAGTCGACGCCATAATGCAAATCAAAATGGACACCGCAGGGACGTCGTGGATTATAGAACGGGTTATATTCGTTCTCACTTGAGATCTCCATCCGGGAGAGTGAGGTGACCTACAAATGTTGCTGAGAGTTATTTCTAGCAGTTAGTTTCAGTATCTAATTATTTTTTTCTGTGATTACACCTAGAAAAACTTTTTTGAAGATGAAATATACATATTTAAGGTGATATAGTGATAGGAAAGAAAAGAAACAGAAGACGTAATAATTGCACTCTAGTCCCAATGTGTAAGTAATAATAATGATATTAACAATACTATCAGATCGTGCAGTATATATAAATAGAAACTTACAAAATACATGCTGTATGTACATCGTATTTGTTCATATTCAAAATAATCCACTTGTTCATATCCTTGTATGAAGTCTGTTTTCAAGAACCACAAGAACATTATGAAGGATGGACTAGGAAATTCGATTTCATACCATCTGATAAAACAAAAGAAGAAAGATATCCGAAGTATCTGTCATAAAAGAAATATACGATGAGAATCCAAGTTCTTCTACAGAAGAGGAAGATTTGTGTTTTGTTTATTTTAGAGAAAGAAACTTGATACTTGATGATTATTTCACCAGTGTTGTTACTTCTTCAGAACTATAATACGATGAATGTATCCAAATACATACATTTTATTAATCATTCGGTTCTGCAAGCAATGACGTCATCAATAATTTATTACAAGTGTGGTAACTTCGAGTAGATGTGGTTGTTGGTTATAAAGAGATTTATATATGTAATTATTGAGTTCATTTCAAAATAATAATAATAATAATGAATTTAATAGTATTATTGTTCAACATTATTGATAAATATTTGAAATGAATATTAGGTGAGGTAAAAGTGTCCATACAAAAATGGATAAGTTATACTCGATATTTTCTTCCCTCAAGATTAAGCATTGTGATACGCAGTATTCCCACTGACGGTGTATACATGACATATCCTAGGTACCTTTGTTGGTGGCGTTCCACACATCTGATGCTTTTACATGAAGTTTCACTTGGAAAATATGATCCTTAATTTGCATGAAAAATAATTTTCCCTACCTTATTTTCGTTTTTTTTTTTTATCCAGGTTGTAAAGAATCTGTTATATCATGCTTATTTCGGAATAAATGATGGAAAGTTACAAATTTATTTTACAACTCTCAATTTAAACGTTTTGTTCTATAAATCAAAATTCAAAACAAATACTTTAGCAATGTATACTAATGAAAGGTGGAAAAAAAACTAACTTTTTTATTTTACAGACTTAATGCTCTATAGGCGTAAATTGTAACACAAAGAGTGAAAAAGTGACTGACTGGACCAGGACTCAAACCCGGGACCTCCGATATACCAAGCCGATGCGTTAACCACTACACCACCCAGTCCGCTTCCCAGAACGGCCACTCCCAGCACCGACCTCGAGAGTGAGAGAGTGAGTGGCCGTTCTGGGAAGCGGACTAAGTGATGTAGTGGTTAACGCATCGGTTTGGTATACCGGAGGTCCCGGGTTTGATTCGCAGTCCATTCAGTTACTTTTCATTCTTTGTGTTAGACTTTAGCAATGTGTTGAAAAAACTAATTCATTTCAGTGTTTAGTTTAATAATAATAACAATTTCATCTTCATTGCTCCCAATTGCGAAGGCTCATGTCTTTTATAAAGAGTTTGATGACGCCATTACTTGCAAGAAGAGATAAATTCAATAGTAGTAATCGAGAAATAGGCAAGTTGCCAAATCCAAAATCATCATTGGGTGAACAATATGATGGCTTTGACAAATTTGCAAAGAATATAGTCTGTATTCTAAAGCAATTTAAACTAAAATATATCTAACATCACTGGTTAAACAATTATCGGGGATCAATATCAACACGAGACGACTTAATTTCCATCATTTCTTTTCAAGAAATTGGATCATTAGTATATGACCCTTGAAGAAGTTTGACAAACTGTGACTGCAAAGTTTGTTTATTTAAAGAAATAATAAACACTTCTGACTAGAGTATATACACTTGTTTATTAAAAACTAAATTACAGTGTAACGGTTTCGACAGTGTCTGATGAAGACAACGTCAAGTTGTCGAAACCGTTACACTGTAATTTAGTTTTTAATAAACAAGTGTATATACTCTGGTCAGAAGTGTTTATTATTTCTTTAGTGAGTTCCAGAGTCGTGATGGATAGATTTGTTTATTTGTTGATAATTCAGGGTTGCCTACAATATGGAATAAAGAAGGGTAAAAGATTGATATTTGTAAGTTGAAATCTTGAAAAGTTAAGGCAAGAAACTTTGCTGACTGACAAGAACGTCTAAAGGATAATATTTTTTTAAGGCCCCAACATGAGTGGGCAGCACTGAATATAGGTTATTTTTGTCAGGATTTGTTTGCCTAGTCTGTATTTATTGTTTACGATTTTTTAAATTTGTATATCATTTATAGTGTATAAATTTCAAAACTAATTATTTCTTTTAGATAAACAATAAACAAATAATTGAGATGTTTGGGTGTAAAACTGAACAATTCACAAAAGTGAGATTTCTAAAACATCGAATTTTAATTTTTGTGGAAATCTGTATTGAAAAGTAAACAAGTAAGCATACAAATAAAATAATATAAACATGAAATAACATCAGGTATTTCTCCTTTCAAGTTACGACATTTAAAGTTATTGTTATTTGCAATGAACACAATTTTAAACCGCTTCTTGCATTTAACGTGAGTGTAAAATGTGGCTTATCATGTTTTACACAAATGAGCAAAAGTGTGCCACATTGGTATACTACTTGAATTATATTACTACTTAGAGTTGAGGAAGTCTGTTAAGGTGCAAAATCACTCCGAGGTATCAACGTAACAAGCTTTAGTTGTCTGTGATAATTGTAGGCTTTTGTAACAGATCCATGTGTAATTTCTTGCACACAGGGTAGCGTTTTCATACAATATGATCACGATATTCCATGTTTTACTTGCTACAATTTGTAGTACTTTCGGGAGCGTAGTCAGGATCTTCATCGTTGTCATCAACAACAGTATACATCGCCGAATCTACTTCCGTATTCGATAAATTGCTTGTGGATGTGCGCACGTTGTCCACTATTTCTTCCATATTGATTGTGGCTCTCCATGTTTTACTTCAAACACGTTGTGGTTTCCCATGCGTTATGTAGTCACCTATACCATCAATTGACGAAATTTTTAACCACTTGAAATGAAAGATTTACGGCGCTCACTCAAACCAAGGTGATTTTTATAGACTTCACTCGGTTGGTGGGTTACCTGTTTTACACCCGAATCCCTCAGTTTATATCTTATAAGTTTAATACCAAGTCGATTATCTGTCTCAAATTAAAATTCTATTTTCAATAATTTTGGAGTAGATAAGTATTTCCTATATTATTTTTACAAAACAATGGATTTAAGTTTAGACGAAGGGTAATATATTTAAATTGATCAATTCATAGGAAAGGGGTTTTATATAATGAGTGTTGTTCAAGGGAATAACATTTTGTCCTCTAAAATAAGCACCTGAAGTTCCATAAATGTCAATACATGTTTCTTTAGAATAGATACGAAATGGTTTTGTACTTCTCTATATTAATTAGAGTGTGACTTCTCCAATATATTCTTTCTGTTATTTCTTGTATATAACTTCATACATATTCTCTTAAATTTATTTCCCATGTATGTACAAAATCGGTTTTTGATTAATATATATTGTTATATAAATTAAAATCATAAAGAATCTGATAATGTTTGCTGCTTATACTTTATGTTTTAGTAATTAGATATAATCCTGCACTTCTTACAATGTAAAGACAGCAACATTTCTTTCAGAAGAATGCTTGATATTCGTTTACACGTTATTTTTATTTATTTATTTTTAGAATTGCTAACTTTAGGTATTATTTGTAAATATTAATGCAACCAATCAAAGTAGTAGGTAGTTAGTTTAATTCAAATATGTTGAAAAGATAGAAATTGTCGGGACAAGTAAAAAATCTTGAAACCAAATTCCTGATAATACGTTCTTCCGTGAAACGAGAAAATTTGATTTCAACTGTTACAGAGCTGTTTCACATTGAGTTACAAGTAATGTCTATTATTATTGTCAAGCCAGAAAATAAGTTGCACTTATTTTAACATCTACAAGGATTGACAAACGTAAGTATCCTCCTATACAGTTCCCTTTCTGAAAACTTTGGAGTGAATGTGTGTCTATTGAGTAGAGTTCGTAGCAACTTGGGACTTGCAAACAACAGTGTCAGTTTCAAATTTATTTGCGAAAGGAATTGTATAGATAGACAACCATTTTGGTTTATCATTGTACAATGTCATCTGTAAGCGAACTTACCACGTCGCTTTTTACTTTTATTACTTATTATGTCAATCACAATAATACAAAGAATATATGAGTTTAAAACTTTATTCTTTGCGATATTGTGATTTACTTAATAAGTAAAGAAAAAAAAAGTGTCGTGGCAAGTTAGCTTACACATGACATCGTATAGTGATTAACCAAAGTGGCTGTCTATCTATACAATTCCTTTCGTAAATAAATTCGAAATTGAGACTACTGCTTGAGTGTATTGTTACGTAAAGAAAACATGGTTTTGTCCAAGTTACTACGAACTGTATTGAAAATATTCAAATAGACACACTCACTACATATATATATATATATATATATATATATATATATATATATATATATATATATATATATATATATATATATACACTCCCTATTTTATTAAAGATGACATTTCAATGTTACATAAACCGTAGAACACGCCATAAAAGTGTTATGTTGTTCCAATGAAATTTATAAATGTATAAATGTTTCATATATTTTCTCAATGTTTCATCCTCGTGTACTCACGTGTTTTTAGTTAGTACAAATATGTCAACTTGTTTCATGTTTTGCTGCAAACTTACAGGTTTTTGTTAACTAAAATGGGAAGAGCCTGAAACAAGCTTGGTGTGATAAAGGAAATATAAACTATACGATTTCTTAAAGGAGATGATGATCTCATGATTAGTTTAATTACATATTTGACATTTAACAATATTGTTAAGAGAAAAACACATTAAGACTAAGTTGACAAAGTAATTTAATAGTTCATGTGACATAAATAAGCAGGTAAACATATCTAGTGCGCTTTGTCCTATAAATGGTTGTAATTATTAATCAAAACATTTACCAATAGTTAAAATAACTTTGGATCCGTATACATTAATGATGGTTATCATATGAATATAGTGGATTATGATATTACTGTTTTATATTTTATGGAAGCAATATAGAATTATGTCTGATCATTTTGTGTACTTGTCTATTCCGTCTTTATCCAAGAAAGTAAAGTGAATTTAGCAAATACGTTGTACTATAGTCAAGTTATTTTTCCATCATTGTTGCCAAGTTATGAATTGAATAGTTTCTAAGGAAAATTCTATTAACAAAAAATATATATAATATGTATTTTAATCTCACGATGCTTTGCATCTCTCTCGATACATATCTTCCAAGAACATGGTACATTTGTGCCTTTGCTCAACTTCAATTTTAACGATAAAAATATATATATTGTTAATATGCCGTTGGGATACTCTATTACATTTCTGGTTTTCGAAACCATATATAGTGTTAAAAACACTATAAACTGTCGTTGAACACTGTGAGTTTATACTGTGTATATGTAAGTATATTATGATATATATATATATATTTATGACTTTATCTATTCTTTTCGTGATATCCAATTCCAGCTGAGTGGCAAATAGAGCAATAATACAAACATATTATTATATCTAGCTGCTTTGTATTTTATACATATTTTTATTGTTATACTTTAAAATCCAAAATCATCCTCTGTACACGTTTTTAAATATATCTATGCGAAGCAGAAAAAAGACTGATTTTTCCATTTTAAAATTGTAAATGTATTTGCAGGATAGGTAATACTTTAGTTTTAAGATTGCAACGTCCATTATTTTTTCAAAAGCTGAATAAAACATATATAACAATCTAAAAAGTATTTCCAGAAAAAAAATCTTTTGAACTGTTATTTTTACTTGTTGAAAATATGATCATAACAAAATTCATGTCAATCCAGTTTTTCATTGAGGTGGATCACCACCCGGAAGTCAGTACATATTTTAGCTCATTCCCTTAACTACGGCGCAATGAAACGTTACATATTATAAATATTGTACTATAAGGTAGAGTATTGTTTCAGCTACAGCACAAGGCACTGATTCATTTAGTTGTGTCTCCTGATATCGAAAAAATGTAACAAATAAAAGAAAATATTTGATTTGTTTTACAATGAGCACACAAGATGGCACTTGCTGTTAGAAGTGCTCTGTTTTATGAAATGTTTATTTGTGTGTGTAAAGTATTTTAAAATAATAATCTTATCACGAAATAGATATACTGTTTGACCGTTTTTCGTGTTATGTTTCATATTTTTTTTAAATATTAATTTACATTTAAGAAAATAGATTTTGAGACGAAACTTGCGGAGAATGCCATATTGCGTTCTTGCCAAATTTGTACGTTTACTGTAGTAGTCACAATAAGAAAATTCCTGGATTCTAGCGTTGCAGTTCGAGAAGCGGAATTGCGGTAAGGATCGGAAACTAATGTTTCCAGTAAGTATCTAAGCAGAATTCTATGATACTGCATCAGTAAACACTCGACACTATCTGGCAATGCCACACTATTCAAGCAGCGTTTAGCATAGCACCAAGAACATCTAGTGATCCACCTTAATTGTAGTTTTCTTTAATTTAATAACTTATGTTCTTGCAATTAATCCAAATTGATTTGAAAATTTGCAAACTTCGGAATTTGATAAACTAGAGTCACAATCCATATAATAAGCAGTCACATACGAAAATGTAATATATGTAGAAAATAATCAGGGAGGTTACAACAGGCCATGACTTTGTTTTTAATATACTTATACTTTTTTTATGTTCTTTAGTTGCATATTTTCGTCCAACTTTGATAACTTCCCTGAAACAACATCATGCTGATTGTTTAAATTATTGTCAATTTAATCGGAAGAACCACAATCATTTTTATCTCATTACTGTTTGGGTAACTTAAAAGTTTCCTTTAAGCTCACGTTTTAATTCAAAAAGAATACTATGTTTACGATTAAGCTATACTTTGGAGAGAATTTAGGAAAAAGGAGTCAATATTAACGTTAGAACTGTACAATTTTTATAACACTAATAACAATAAAATATTTTCTAAAAGTTTATGTTAGAGATATGGACATATATATACTCAACATGTCTTCAGATAATAATCTAATCAATCCATTACTTTTCATGTTGGTGTCTTCATTTTTTCTAGTAATTTTGTTAGAATTCAGTAAAAGTTTACGGAAACGTTGAAATAAATAGTACGAATCTACGGATTAATTATGTCATATTGAAAAAATTTCTCTGCTGCAATATTTTGAAGAAAAAATGTCTAGAAAAATAACTAAGTTCTGTTAACCTTCTTTCCTAGCCATTTTCTTTGAAATATCCTTTTAAGAATTACATTTTTAAAGCTAATACAAAGTATAAATTAAGATAATGAAGGAATATACGTTTATACGGCGATTTAAATATAGAAGTCTTCGCGGGCATTCACTTATACTTGAAACTTATTGCATCTAACTAGGTTATTGCGTGCTAACTAGGTTATTGCATCTGTTTTAAAGTTTTTAGCTGTAAAATGATCATGATTTGTTGCATGGTTTAATGACAGTTGAGCGTAGCTGATTCCCTCCTTCTTGAAGGGCTCATGAAAGACAAGTAGGTGATCCCAAATAGCGCTGATCTCCAATGCATTTACGATGACCTACTACTTTCACGAGCACCACGAGAAAAAAAAGTAAGTTGACGACGCTCTCAACTCCTGTAATCTGAAACAAAAAACGACTCACCTTATCTGACAGTAGAAATCTTGGGAATAAAGACAAGATAGTCAACGAAAGCTTGGTAAATAATTTTCAAGTACGGTTGAATTGCCACGAAGCCTTCAAGAACATAGGCTAAATTCAGTTACTATAAACAAAGAATGTTAATACCTGAATTGACAGTAAACTAAAATCGTGTCTGATGCAAGATATAACCATTTTAGTTTACAATCCTTGATTTATTTTAAGTTTTGGCGCTTCAAAGCAGCTTAGTTGTACTCCGAAGATCAAAACAACAAATTGCTTTTAAAATATTAAGAATTAAAAGCAAGTCTTGTATCGGAAACCAAAAGCTTTAGTTTTTACATAAGAAAATAAAACTATGTTGAAAATATACAAAAACTTCGAGAAAATAAAAAAAATGATAAGGAAGTCGTTATGATATAATTTTTGAAAAGTTACCAGTACAAAATTACATGGTCAAATTAACCACAGACTTATTATACGTGCTTGCATAAGTTATGACATTGTCTTGAATTTATGTTTTTGGAATTTAAGATTAATGCAAGTCCAAAAATCATACTTTATAAGTAACTTTTATGTTCGTTTATGTATAAGATAATAATAATAATAATAATTAATAACAATAAACGCAGGAAAAATTATAAATAAATTATTTCTCTAAAATCCTCAAGTCTCCAAGCAGCTTCAGTTTCCATGTTATTTCCTTGATAATTTTAAAGAATATTTCCACATCTGGAATTGGAATCACGAAAAGAAATTTTACATTTGCTACATACTGTATATATAGCCTAAAAAACTGTTAGAAGAGATTAGTTTTGCTATGACTTGGCAACATTCATTTTTCCATGGTGTACAAAAGAAATATATTATTGTGTTGTGAGTTGCATATGGCAACTATAGTGAAGATTACTCAAAGAGTTGTACTCTATGAATTGTGACGTAAGTTGTAAATCAATTCAGAATTTTGTGCTGAAAATCCTTACGAGTATATAAGTCTTTAAAATGTGCAAATATATATATAAATGTAAAAATGATATATGAAATAAAAGAATCTTGTAGAAAGAAAATCATTTTATTTATGACGCTGTCCTTATTTCAATCCTGAGCCATAATAAAAAATTGCATTGAGGACTCGTAACTCTTTAAAATAAATATATATTTATTTCATGATGATCGGACTCATTAGAATCAAAGTGAATCAGATAAATAGTAATCTAAATATATTAACTAACTTCAGTTTAAGAGCATTCCCCTCAAGTTAATTCTTAGAACTTTGAATCGAAAAATGGGTAGAAGAGAGGATTGAAATATAAAATTCATACACAGGGTGTCTCAAAACTCCCCTAACGTATCAGAGTTACAACAAAATGTAAGAGGGAAAATCGTCTCCAAATATGATGTTTTCTATCTAAAGTGAAATATTTTTTTTAAATCGGATGAGCCGTTTGGGTTGTACACTCTTTATGTGCCCAATGTTAAATGAAAATGCATCGGTGCCATTTACCTGGACCCACAATATAACTGAATGAAATGGGGACTGGCCCTCGACATGTTTGCGTAAAAGACAGTAACTTCATTCACTTATGTTGTGGGTCGAGGTAAATGGCAACGTTGCATTTTCGTTTAACATAGGGCGCATAAAGAGTACACAGCCCAAACGGCTCGTCCAACTTAAAAAAAAAAAAAAAAATCAGTCACTTTAGACTAAAAATATCATATTTGGAGATGTTTTTCCCCTTACATTTTGTTGTAACTCTGATAATAACAGAGTTACCCTATGTCAGGGGACTTTTGAGACACCCTGTATTTGTCATAAACCAATTCTTCCCGTGCTAAGAACGGGCATTTCAGTTAGATGTTAACACCGTAAATAATTAGAAAAATGAGAAAAATATATTTGAAAACAAAAAGTCATTCTTTATTAAAAGATTTCATTATTAAAAGATCTTACATATTACGGTATTATTTTCGTCGTACTTTGTGCAGATAACATTAAATCAATTATTTATATTCACACACAATACATGGTGATATAAACGTTCACCTCGAATAATTTTAAAGTTTTAAAGCAAGAAATATTGATACTCATTTTAGAAAACTTACGATGAAAGGAGTACAAAAAGTTATAAAAAAAAATTAAAATATCTTTTAAAAACTACTCTTTTTACATTGTGTTCAGAACTACTTTACATTGACCTACTCTCTGTTCAATACAATGTAAATTTTTTTGTAGTTTTAAAAATAGTAGCATATTCTACATGTGTGCACATTACTTCGGTTCTTTATTGATTAAGATGCTCTAAAAAGAAGTACACGTACTAAGATTACCATAATTGAATCAGTAATTTTGGAAAGGTCATGAGTCAGATAGTAAAGTTATGAGAAAATCAAAAAAACTGTTTAATTTTTGAAAATCATGATAGACATGAAATGATCGACCTCTGTTTGAAAAAGTAAGTTTTCTTGTCATTTTACGAAATAAATAACATGTGAGCAATTAGTATTCCAAAATAAATAAATAAAACGTTGCATTAAAGCAAAATCTAAATTTTCTGACTCGTGGCTTTTCAAAGCTACTGATTCAATTATATTTCTTTCGTCTAATTACTGTGAAGTGAATTCTAAAGATCAATGTCACTGTCTAATTTTATATGTTGGGAGAGCAATAATGCACTGTTACTGAGTAACTGTCTCGTGTGAGAAACACCGTAGATAAAACATATTATAAAGATCAGGGAACCACCGATTTCGTTTTTATGCTAAGATCACATAATACAGGAAACTTGACATCCCCCTAGTTTACCCGTTGAGAAAAGAATGTTATTTAAATTGTATTTCGTTTTTAAACAATCAAGTACAAGTGATTTAAACAGAAAAATCGATTTAAATTTTAAAAAATACGAATATCAACAAAATTATTTTCTTTGAGAAATTGTCCAGAAAACAACTCACCACAGGAGTAAACTACCTCTTGTATATTTTTTTTCAGGGTAAATGATTTGCACCATATTCTCTGGTTGTTAATAAAACGTTTATTTATAAAGTGTGAACAAAATCGAGTAACTCATGTTTGAGAAAATTGTCCAGAAAAATTCACCTTTACAAGTAAACTTCCCTTTCTGTATATTTCCAAGAGAAATTACTTGTACCACAGTAAAGGATTTTTTCAATGAAATATTGATAGACCTATATATGAAATCGTTAGGGCTAATTTTAGGAAAATAGCAATTATTTATTTCTTTTAATTGATCCTTCAGTAACTTGTCCTAATTTTTGGAAGTAAGAAGAATATTCAAAAATCTTCCCTCGGGAAAGAAAATCTTAAAATTATAAAATTTTGTCTTCTGTCGTTGCTCGGAAGTAAAGAAAATGATCCGATGTTGAGTTCGATCTTACTACCCGGAACGCCTCACATACCGCTCCGTAACTTGTAACTTCTTGTCGAGGGCGGGGCCAAGCATTAATATTTCGGTCCTCTAGAATAATATAGAGCTGCCTTCCTTTAAAAATATGTAATTTGTGATTGTATAATAGAATTTAAAACTTTAATTAGTATTTATAATACTTCTAAGGGCCCAGATTTAATTTATGCTTTATCTTAAGAAATTTATTTTGTTCAGTTGGTGGTACAGTAGCAGCACCATATTATTATTTTGAGTTCTGTGGAAAATTGTATAAGGGGCCCATTACATACTTCACAAATTGATGGTTGAGAGCCAAAGGGGCGTAAAAGCTTTTCTTTAGTACTTTTGAGAAAATAAATTTTAAAAATGTGGTGGGTTGTATTTTCACAATATTTTCTAATGTGTTGTCCTCTTAAAACGATGTTTAAGTTACAATTCAAGTTTAGTTCTGTCACAACGAAACTCAATTCATGATACATGTCCTTATAGCTCAGAAACAAGAATTTCAAAATTCGACAGTTAAGTCCCTTTGGCTCTCAAAGGGAACAATGTTCGTCACAACTTAAAGCCTGTGTGTATATATTATTTCTGGGGACCTTAACACTAGACATTCTACTGAAAAGAGCTGAGATCATATTTTTGGTATTTTTTAAATACTTGTTCCGTGCTTCATTTATACATTCATGTTTGTATTGAATCATATGGAGTAAGTTTCATCCTGAAGTACGGCCCTTCCAATGGCGAGAGTGCTAAATGGGAGTAAATTGACTCCTTCATCGCCCCTACATAAGTTATGCCACTGCTTATATCTTGTATCTACATATATATACATAGTTCACTCGTGGTTGCTGATAGCTTGAAAATGCATTTAGTTCTCTGATTTCAGACAGTTCAATTGAGGGCCCAAAAATACAAGGGATCTAAGTTGTGCATGACTTTTCCAATAAGGTTTATTTGTGTTCAGAAAAGGACTCTCCGCAGCACAATATGCAAACTAGAAGGTGAACCTCATTGCAGTCCACTTTCACTGTGAAGAGTCCATTTCTTGGGCATAAATAAACTTTATTTCAAAAGTCAGTTAGAACTTTGACCTCTAAGGTCATCACTTTATGTTTGCTGTAGATATTTTATTGAGTATAATGGAATAAAACTATGTGATTTTGAAACTTACATTTTGAGCGTTTAAATGGCCTCTGCTTATATTTTTGTATTAGGACTTTATATACTATTACTGTTGATCGGCCAGTTGATCTACATAGAATATGCATAAATGTAATAAATGTCTCTATGTTAGAGGCAGTGCGCCATCCTAATGACTGAGCCCCCGACAGCTTCTCAATCCGACCCTGCTTCATTGCAGTGGCGTAGCGTAAGGGAACGCCGGTATGCCCGGCATCCCCTATTAATAAGAAAAAATACGTATTTCATTGTATATAAATTGTTTGCTTGTAATTATCACAATTATTTCCACTGCAATCTTCTGGATATGCTCTCTCGCCTTACTTTGATAAGCGGAACCTACGCATACGCGTCACTCAGATGCACATTTTCTATCTTTCCTCTTGTCGTATGCTATGTTCCTTGGGCATCCAGACCTACTGCAAGAAGCGGGGTTTTCGTCTGCTTTCTGTGGAGTAGGCATGCGCAACTATTTGCTTTCTTAACTCCCTTCACCCCATGCAACTCTACATTTTGCTTTAGATATACGCTGGCATATCTTCAAGTATTTCCAACTTTATCTATTTTGAATTAAGCTATAGTTTCTGTACAGAACGTACGAGCGCACTCAAATAAGAGTATTGTTGCGCCACACATAGTTGATTTTCTTTCATAGTTTTGGGGAAGTCATTATTTATATTATTACAAAACAAGTGTTCTAAAATTTTAATGTGGATCATTGTGGATGCGTAAATAGAAACATATCAATTATAAATATGCATGTATTCAGATTTCAGAATGTGTTCACGACACTTGATACGTATCACAATTTTATCTACATCGCCTGGTATATAATATACAATAGGTTCACCTCAGAAATCAGATTCATCTACCGTAATATGAGTTTCATCACCCCTCCCCCCAGAGTAAGCCTCAAATATGCCCTCCTCCCTCAAATCTGCC
Source organism: Thermobia domestica (assembly GCF_964235325.1). Classification (NCBI taxonomy): domain Eukaryota; kingdom Metazoa; phylum Arthropoda; class Insecta; order Zygentoma; family Lepismatidae; genus Thermobia; species Thermobia domestica. The sequence goes on along the minus strand of NC_137457.1, from coordinate 296,058,743 downwards.
CTCCTCAAATCTGCCCCTTCCCTTCATTTCTACGGGTGACTTTTTAAAGAACGAGATTGAAGTATGGTATGCGGAGAAAGAAGCTGCCCACGAGAAAGAAATAAAGGGAACTATACTGGAAACAATGTTCATACAACAGCGGGGCCGAGTTTTCTTGTCACACGGTAGTGGTAAGAAGAAGCTGAGACAATTGCTTATTGGCTTCCAACGTAATCCACGCATTTGCTTCTGTATGCCCCACTAGGCCACCAATTAGGGGGTCTCCCCCTAATCTTTTTTACAACCCTATATTTCCTATCGGTATAGCTATGTATTGCTGATTTTAGTAGTATTGTATCGCACAAGTGACTAACTTTGGCATCCCCATTTCGGAATACCACGCTACGCTACTGCTTCATTGCTGAATAACATGTTTCTGAAGATAAAACTTACTGTCAATCTGTCAATACATCATTCTATTGTAAACATTTATCCGTACTCACATCGAAATACAAATCAATCTATATATTAAAAAAAAAAAAAAAAGTGAAAGAAAATTAATCTACTTTGTAACTCTGAATAATGAAATAAATATTATTTTTATTACTAGAATATCTCATAAAGCGTATAAAGATTTGTATTATTTTAAATACGAAATGAAACTCATATGTGAACCAGTCATACTAACTCATGAGAAAAATTTCGTTTTATGGGATTTTTTTTACATTAATTTCTAGAGAGGGGATAAAGGGAATTCACGTTGCAATTCAAGGAAATGTGGGATATTTCATCAACAGCAACAAAATTCTCTATGTGCGGAAAATAGACCAATGACTCCTAAATAATCGTAAAATAAGTGTTAATTGTTAAATTTGGTTACCGGAAAATGCATGCAAGTGTCGAAGTAACTTGTAATTCTCAAAAACCAAGCTCAAGAAGTGTAAACTGTGTTTTGGTATTTTTTTTTTAATACAAATAATGTAATTAACGGGGAAAAAGTAAAATGCAAAATGAGAAACAACCAAAAAACGTTCTACAGAAAACGCAGGAGAATATACTAATGTTATTCTAGTATCCTTACGTTCATTTTAATATAATGATACAAAAGAATTACGTAAATTCGAAATCCTGAGGACAAAATGTGTTTGTTTTCACCAACATTTTCAATTGTCTCTTTCATCAACTACTTGATAAACATAGAAGATCAAAACGGATTAACGGATAGCTTTCTCATATATTGAAGAAAATGTGTGACATACAATAGTCTCATTTTTCATTATTTTGTAAATTTTAATTTTGTAATTTAAGATCAATGTGGGGATTTCTGCCTCTCGAGATGGGATTTTATAATATTTGAGATTGGCATCACTGATGTGAACGCGCGAATACGATTTTACCTATATAATGAATGGAGGAGAAGTTTTGAGAAACAATAGCAGACAATCAGCAGGGGTGCCCACAAGGGGGGGCTATGACGCAAACTGCGTCATTGAAATATTGGGGGGGGGGTTAAAAATATATATAAATATGTTTGAGAGGGTGTAAAAATAAATCGAAAAGTTTTTATTTCATGGAAGAACACCTACGGATAGGCAATTGAGGGGGGGTGCGTCATGGACACGAGGAGGGGTGGGCACCACTGCAATCAGAGAACGGCAAGTAAAAACTAGGATAGCCTTGGGAACCTTCCCGCATACAGTGTGGAGTGGGGCCCCTTCTCTACATCCAACTTCACGATTTGGGGGTACCCACATTGCGAGGTCTGCGGAGCCCTTATTTACGCCCCCTGCAACCTAGAATTTCGCCCCCTACCGTTCCAATAGTAATGTCAACCCATGGGAACAAGTACAATCGGTGGATGCAACCCATAAACAATATGTTATCTAGGTTCAGTGAGGAGACAAAGCGTAACTACCATGTAATTTTCACTGCAGCCAAACCAGGCGAAAAGTAAGAGAGAGTACAGGAATTGGATCAATGTGCAGACCACACATCACTTAACTATAACCATTCTTGTAAGTGATCCAGTAAAACTGCGTTGCGGATCGATGTGGTGACCATATATTACTCAACTAAAAGCCATCTGTTATACTTGGAAGCCCTAGTAGGAATCGCGTTCGGGTTCATGTGCTGACCACATATCACTTAAATATAAGCATCTGATAGAATCAGATTCCAGTAACAATGTGCTGATAACATCACTCACCTAGAAACCAGTAGCGTCATTTCAGATTTGGCTTGGGGAGGGCAAGACCCCTTGGTATAAGTAAAATTTCGGGTTTTTCACTGACTTACTACTATTCTATTGATAAAATCTATATAAATCTCAAACTCAATGGGCAAATGCCCCTCTGTGCCCCCCTAAATGACGCTCCTGCTAGAAACCCCAGTAACAATTACGTTAGAGTAGATGGGTTGACCACACATTACTCAAGTGAAAACTATGTGTTAGCCTTAGAAATCCAGTAATAACCGCATTGGGGTCAATTTGCTGATCATATACATCACTCAAATCATTCTGGTAGGCCTAGAAACTCAGTAACACTCGCGTCGGTATCAATGTGCTCACCCCACATCACTCAGCAGAAAGTCAATTGGCAGACCATAGTTTGGGGCTGTGATGCCAGGTTATTATTATTATTATTATTATTATTATTATTATTATTATTATTATTATTATTATTATTATTATTATTATTCACGTATTTTTTAATTTGCACGGCGATATTACTGCAATATATGTTTTATTTCTCTATTTTTTCCTGGATTGTATGTTTTTCTTTTATTTCTCTCTAGACCGTCGAATAAATGAATTTTGTTGTGCACTTTGGTTCGTTCCAAAGATCAAGGCTAAACTAAGTAATATTTGGCTTGTAACTTCAGCTGGCCCAATAGTGTAGGGGTAACGTAATGGCCTTATGAATAATACAGCTATTTAACATAGGTTAAAATCCTGTTCACGCCAAAGTAAGTTTTTTTACAAAGTGATTGTGAAGAATCGCCTTATCATACTGGACAAGCAATACATAAGAATGTGGAAGCAAACACCTCTATCATGATAGAATCGATTTACGAATGTTGGTTGGGATAGAGCAAGAGAATTACCAGGATATTCCAAAGACATCATTGATCTGCAGTATACACTTTTCGTGTTATCGTTCTCAGATAAAAACACTACACCATTTGTTAAACAAAGTTTGACTAAAGCAATCGGTGGGGTATTGGTAGCGTGCTAAACTTCCAAATGGAAAATCTTGGTTCAATTCCCCATCAGGTAGTATGATTTTTTCGCATAAAATAAGGGCTATAAACAGAGATTCATCTTCTGATGGAGAACTTACAAAGCATCACTGGCGAGAATTCGAATAAACAGTGTGTGCGTTCTACATCATACACTGCAATAATAAGTATGTTTCATATTTATATTCGTCCCCCTCCCTCTCTCTCTTTCTTGAAGTTTTCCCATCCTGCCTTTGCTTCTTTCACTTCTCCCCCTCTTTCTCTTACGCACACACGTTCCAAAGTTAAAACGGAGCACAAGCTCGATATACCTGGTCTGGAGAATCTAATTAATTGGGAACTTCGGCATCAGGTTTTTCGTGCTCTGGAAATAACATCTCCCGTCCTGGTCACCTCTGACAGAAATACTGTTTAAACGCAAAGGAATAAGTAAAATCTCTTTTTTATCCTCTGGATTGCCGAGTCTCAGTCGAATTACCGGGTCACTACGGATTTGAATCTTCGACCCAATGGTGGTCTACATCATCCGACTGACACGATGATCCGTTTGAGTTCTTAACGTGTTCATTCTATCTGCGCAAATTACGTTATATTCGGAAGAGATGAAATCAATGCTGAATGTTCGTAACAGATAAATCTTCGGAAAAGACTAGAAAATGGTAATCTCTTTGGTTATTTAAAAAGAGAATTTTATTTATACTAGTTCGACACAAAATTTTTTCCACCCTATAATTCAATGTGTTTTATTTACGTTGAAATTTGAAACATGCTACATCTATGAGGAACATAAACTTTTCCTTTCGAACATTTGCAATTTTTTATTATGGTACAGTTTGGACTTTTAATATAGGGTATTTCTGAGAAATTTAGCAGTAAAATAGCATTCTTCAATTTTCTCTTTCTTTCTTTTTCTTTTCGTTTTTTTTTGTTTGTTCAGTTTGCATTAGTAGTCTGAAATGTAGGATATTACCAACGCTATCGACTGGGTATTTTAGAATGTGTTTTTGAATCAATACGTCCAATGAACACTACCGAATTTGCAATCGAACCATGCGGAAACAAAGCATGTGTGTTAAACTTTTGACATTATCCTAGATGTGTCTTGGAGATCTACAGTTCTACTGGAAATTGAGTATGCTATCCATTATGAATGTGACATAATGAATGTTTAAAGCATACTCTATATAGGCCTATTCGAATAGTTCTGAAAAAATATGTGAAAAACGTTATTTCTCTATTACTGTTGGATTTCTGGAAACGGAACTTTATAATGTTAGGTTCTTTTCTTACTACGTTTGAATTCTACAGTTTATCTGTTATCTCTTTTCTTTTTCTTCTTTCTCTCTCTCTCTCTGCTTCATTATTGAATATCTGTGTAATAGACATCCATTGGTTTCAACTTTTTATTGTGTGTGTTTCAGTTTCTTGCTACATTAACTTATGAATCTTGTTTCGTCTCAGTTTTGTTATTTCATTTTATCGAAGCTAATACATGTGTAGTTTGAAATCAGAATTGCTCTCATGTTGTTAACTGATTTTAGTATCGGAGAGAAGAAAGGAGGAGAGAGAGGGGGGTCTCTTTACCTGACACGATTATGGGATAAGAAGTTGTATATTGGGTGGCCTAACTGCACGGCCTTAGCTGTCGCAATTTTTTTGATGCGGAGTGTACATACAAAGGAGGGAGAAGGTGAGTCAAAAATACACCAGCACCCTTCTGATATTTATACTTTTTTTTGTTAGAGGTATCTAATAAAACAAAATAGCGCCCGGTATTAATATCAGTATAATATAGTTAGCATAGGAATTCATCAATTTTTTACTTTTATTAAATAGAACTATTTCATAATATTGAAAAATGTCATTCGGTCAGATAGGAAAATTATTCATGTGTATGGCACAAAGTGTTAAGATTTCTTACGATATATGCCATATCATTTTTTCTGAAGATAAATCGTAAGATATTTCCTAGGACTTGCCTTATAGTGTAAAGTTAGTCTAATAGTATGAAAGAAGAAGAAGAAAATTTAAACGTGTTTTTTAGGACAGTGAAATAGTGATGTTTTTTACTCGTCACTTATTAGAAGAAGAAGAATCAAGAACCCGGCAGGCTGAAATAGATGGTGTGTATATTGTATTGGAATATAGGGCTATTTTATATAGTAATTTTACCCACCAATGCTAATGTGTAATGACTTAAATTGAAAGGATTTTCTTTATCGCAAGGGGTTAACTTTACAACGCCCGCTCCAGCAGGTATACTCTCTCAGAAACGAGAAATTACACACTAATAATTTTATGAAAATGGATCAAAACTTACTTAACCTTAAGCTAACTCGTTCCTAACCCCTACGCTACTTATTTATATCTTACTCTACTCTACTGTACCCTACGGTCTTCTACTATACTATACTTTTTAAAAGGGCCCTACTTATCGGTGCGCAGCTGGAGCGTGTCTTGTAATTTTTACCCATCGCAAGTTCATACATTTTTGCGAAGATAAAACTAGTCCTTTCTGTGCTGTTAGGTGCAGTTGAACAACATTGGAGCCAATATTTAAAATTTTAACGTGTAAAATGTACGTCAGAGGAAGGAAAAACGTAATATCTGAGGAAATTAGGTGCTGATTTAATGTAGGGATCCATACATAAATTCACTGCGTATATACTTCTTTTGGGTTAACTTCACAATATCCGCTCTTTTTTTTTTTTTTTTTTTTACGTAGGGACGACTAATTGCACTATTAATTTTAACAATGTGTTCAAATATTACTAATCCTATGCTAACCCAACCTTACCCTAGTCTACTCTACTCTAATCTTTTAAAGCGGTCCTATTTACCGATGCGCAGCTAGAGTGTGTATTGTATAATTGATCCCAAATGTACTTACGAGGATTTACTTTAAGAACTAATGCGTAAAAGACGCCAACCAACCTGTGCTAGGTGGGCACAAAAAAGCTCGAATGCCATCTAGTCGAGTCAGGGTAGGGGCTCGGCAAGGTTCTAGAACACAGGTCCCCCTTCCCATTGAGCTGTAATAAAGACAGAAAACAACGTGCATTTCGGGGCTCTAACGCGCCTCCACTCGCTAACGCTCGCTCCGCAACATTAGGTGAACTGAATATTAAACTTTGGTATAGAAAGGAACGAACCTAGCTACTTACCTATATGGGGGGACCTGTATTTTAGAACCTTCCCTAGGAGCTCAGCATAGGAGCTCAAGCAGTAACGAGAGGTGCGTCCGTAGGGAGCAGCCAGTTCAGCGAGGGTGAGTGTACACATAGACAAGGATAGCAAAAGCACTGACTACATATGGTATAACATTGCCTTACGTCTTGAATTACATACTTGTACATTACTGCGATTTGTGATTCTTTAGATAGCGCATGTTCTATACACTCGCTAAAACTACTAGAACTAGCAAAACTTTCTCTGTCTTTTATTAGTTTATTATTATGTTTTGGTATTTGTCTCTTTTTGTCAACTTCAACTTCATTACGTTCTTCCTGTATCGATGCACCCACCCATTGTTAGACATGAGTTAAAGGAAATCGGTACCATATGTGTGTCACTTCTTTCGAAGAGCATAGGTTCCGCTTCTTACAATTATCTCAGTTCTATCTGTGCTTGATCTGAAGTAGTCCTGATTGCTAGTAAGTAGTATTCTTTTGAAAATTTACAGGGAAGATATAAATAATTTGATCGTTTGTGTGCTTGTTATTATATAAGGGTCTCGAGAAATCTTTTTATTTGTTATATATAAGCGGTTAGAAACATGGGACTGTACGGCGAGCGGAGGGAACTAATTGGTGCAAGGTAACCGAACAGTTGCATTGTGGGAAAGTAACGAGCATCTGTGTTATCAACATGGCGGATGTACAAGGGCTTTGAACTAACAGTTTTAACACTTGTGAAGCAATACGTTGATAACGAGCAAAATCTTTTTAAAGTTTGTGAGGAACACGGATTAATGAACCTAATAATAAATTGCAGAAAATGTGGAAAGGAGATGACAGCGAAAAAACTGGCGAAAGCGGATGTCCTACTTCGGAAAAAAAGCCCTATTTTCTGTTACTATTAGTGAACTTGTTTATTTTTTCAAGATGGACAAATTCCTTGTACGGAATGTTTCGCCCATGAGTGCAGTATTGATCCAGGAAAAAAAAATAGAAAAGAAAAGAAGAAATTAGGGTACGCAGGGGTGCCCACAAGGGGGGCTATGACGCATAGTGCGTCATTGAAATATTTTGGGGGCGGTTAAAAATCTGTATAAATACGTTTGAGGAGTGTAAAAATTAATCGAAAAGGAGATTTTTTTCATGGAAGAACACCTACGGGTAGACAATTGAGGGGGGGGTGCGTCATGGACATAAGGGGGGGGGGGCACCACTGGGGTACGGTCAGTGTAGTGATAATTATTTATCGTACGGTTTTTTTGGTGTAGTAATAAGACGAGTGTAAATCCAAAGTGTATCGTTTGTGGTGAAAAGTTCAGTAATGCTGCTATGGTTCCTAGTAAATTGAAACATTTACGAACAAAACATTCTTCTCTAACAAGTAAAGGCTGATTGTTTTCTTCAGTTGTTGAAAAAAAAATGACAGCTACAGTACATGTCTCAGAAAAAAATGCAGGAAGCTAGTTATAAGGTAGCCTAACTTATTGTAAAAGCAAAGAAATCACACAAAATTGCTGAAATGTTGTTAATACCTACTTGTAAAGAAATGGTAAAAATAGTCCTGGTCAGAAACTGTTAGGAGGGAAATCTGAAAAATTCCTCTCTCTACTGACAATATTAGTCGCCAAATTATTGACATGAAGACATTATAAAGGAAAAAGTCAACAGCAGTCAGGAGTTCTCACTTCAGATCGACGAGTCTTCTAATATTAGCCGCTACGCACAACTTCTTGCCTACATTCACTGTGTCGATGAAGATGTAATCGTAACTTCCTTTTTTTTCCTCCAAAGAAGTTCCTAAACGAGCCACTGGTAAGGAAATAATTTCGTGTAACGAGTTAAAATGGACAGACTACTTTAGTGTTTGTACAGAGGGGGCCGTTTCTATGACAGGCCGAGTGAAAGGATTTGTGGCTAAAGTGTACAAAGCAAATTCTGATATACGATGTGATTATTGCCTCATTCGTCGCGAAACCATTATTGCTAAGTCCTTGCCATCTTCTCTAAAAGTTGTGCCGGACGAAGTAATAAAAATGGTGAAAATAATCAAATCAGGACCCCTATATTCGCTGCTATTTTCCATTTTGTGTCAGGAAATGGGCTCAGAGCATACTACACTCCTTCTGCATACAGAAGTACTGTGGTTATCACGAGGAAAAGTGTTAACGCAAATATTTGAACTTGAAGAGGAGGGCCGTGCATTTTTGAATGTTGAAGGGCAAGAGTATGTAGATTTCAGGGTTGGCAAAAACCATGGTTTTTATTTTAAAAAAAACAAAAAAAAAACAGTTTTTTTTTGGTTTAAATAATTTACTCTATGTATTTATATTAGATATGGACAGAAATTAGTTTGTTTCGCCTTGGTATTATTATGCAACAACAAGGTTATGCTGGAAAGGGTCACATAAGCTTAAAGCGGAATCCAAACTGCTTTTCGGCTTACATCCAAGAGAATTGTCCATTTGGACACGAAACCGGGACTAATTGGTCACAAATGCAATTGCCGAATCACTCACGAAGAACTCCTGATAAAAATACGTTGTATGATCTTTACAGAGGCTTACTTGTTAATATAATTGTCAAGAGTCATTTCAGAAGGACAAAAAGGTAAACAGCTACACAAGTGCAGCTCACAGATGACGAGGGGAACCCTAGCAGAAGTAATGTGACGTAGGTATGGGCTCGCCCACTTTTCGCACAGGGGTTTCAAATGACACCACGGAATAGCACACAGACTACTACCCGGAGTAGCAGACGACATCTAAGTATAGACCACACCTCAAAAACCGAAAATGGATCTGACCGTGTCGTTGACCTTTCCCCTGTTTTAGGATTCTTCTCGTCATCTGTGAGCTGTAAAAACATTATACAGAATTATATATAAATCGGGAAGCTCCCGCCTTAGCCATTGGGAAAATCCTGTTATTACTTTAAATGTATTTGTATGTAAAATTTCACGGTCAACGTATCATAATCACTACGCTGAAACTGAGGTATTAAATTACAAATTTAGTATGTAGATATCGTTCAATAAAATTAAAACCAAGTCAAATCCAAGCTGATATTGGAAGCTACGTAGGCAGTTGATAAATTTTGCCAATTTCTATCAATATATTTAAGCAACATTGGCTTCTTTATAAATCAACAGGCATTCATTCAAATAGAAATATATAATTTGGTTTCATTTCGTATGTTTAGGCTTAACATTCTTGTGAAATACCAAGGTTATCACGAAGAAGATTCGCTTAGAGGGACACCTCGAATCGCTACTTGGTTTACACTTGAAAGATGGGTTGTGGTTCGACCGAGAATTGAACACGAGACCCCTTGATTAAAAGGTGAAAAGTAGATAAACGTAATGCGGATGATTTGATATGTGGAAACGTCACCATGAATTTCACACGATTTAAAGCATTTTTCGTTCTTTTTTTCATTTAAACCAGTTTTTTTTCTTTCTTTTTTCTTTTTTTTCTTTTTTTTTTTTTTTTCTTTTTTTTTTTTTTTACCAGCTGGTTTAAACCAGCCAACCCTGGTAGATTTATTTGCAAATAGTGATTGGGTACCTAAGCTGGCTTATCTTTCCGATATTTTCGTGCACTTGAATCAGTTCAACATAAAAATGCACGGTAAAAACGAAAATGTGCTGACTGGTATGGATAAGATTGAAGGATTTATGAGTGGGTACAGAGGATTACAAATGGATCGTTCGAGATGTTTCCAAACGTCTGGCCAATTGCTGACGATAATAAAGTAATGATCGACTTAATTTAAAAAAAAAAAAAAACAAAACGTTTACAAATCTTGCAGCAGAAATTCAGAAACATATTTCGGGGGGGGGGGGGGGAGTGTTCAAGAATTCGACTGGGTTCGTGATCTATCTGCTGTGAATTCAGAACATCTTCCAGTCAATGTACAAGAACACTCAGATTTAAAAGCCGATAGAACATTAAAATTTAAGCCTCCCGAAATGCCTTTAGATACATTTTGATTGATAGTAAGGAGTGAAACCCGGCTACGTCCGATATGGTAGTTAATGTGTTATTGCCATTTTCAACTACATATTTGTGTGAAGTGGGCTTTTCGACCTTGACTGAAATTAAAACAGCGAAGAGGAAAAGGCTCAGATCCGTCCATGAGCAAATGAAACTTTCATTGTCAGTGATTTCTCCATGGATCAGACGGCCTTTTTGCAGTTAAGCAGGCATAAGTACCACATTGAAGGTATGAGTACCATTATTTACTTTAATAGTAATAGAAAAGTGTATTTTCTTCAGTAGAATTACTTCATATATGGAGTTTAAATCTAATGCCTTTATTTGTCATAATACACTTTAATTTAGTTAATAAATCGTTAATAAATGCAAGGTTTGATTTCTGTTTAATACTAATGATAACAGTAATAAATTAATTACAGTTCACATTTATATTAATAATGTCATGTAGACCTAATATGTTTTGGTGTGCCGCGTTGAGTCATAAAATATTCTTGCTATGCCGCAAGCAGAAAAAGGTTTCCTGAACACTGCGTTACATCTTATGTTGCCAAAGCAATTGAATCCCTTACTTTTGGGCACAGAATTGAGACAAGAATCCTCTCTTGGAATGTGAAATACATGATAATTTATGTTTGGAAGAGAAACCAGGACATTTGTTCCGTTCAGTTCCTTGAGGAACAGACATAGACGAAGATAGATGCTCCAAGCTGGGGGCCATCATACACATACATACATATAATTATGATTTTGCTCTTGTCTTTTCCGAGTTACGCAGGGTCGACATTTTTGACGATTCGCTTCCAACTTGCAACTTTCCAGTCTTGAATACCATCCTTTGTTAACCCATAGGGAGGAGGGAGAAATAAAGAGAAAGCTACAAACTTTTTTATTTATTTATTTATTTTTACAGGGACAAGAAATCAGGGAAGTAAAGACACGTTAAAGTTCTAGAGTATCTCACCAGTTCCTGAAGTTAGGGAGGTGAAATTCGATATTCAAACTCCCCTTTAAAATTAAATAAAAAACTAAACTAAAAGTGAGACAGTTTTTAAATTTCCGATTGCTTGTTCAAAAACTACTCAGATTCACTTAATTTAGAGGCATGAAATTCGGTATATAAACTCTTTAACTAAAAAGTAACGCGTACTTGTGTTTCAGGGTTTTCTAAATTTTTGTTCCGAGAGGAAGCTTTCTACAACATTCAAATTTACATTTTATTATTCAGAAAGTGCTCTTTTGAGAATTAGCTTAAGTTTGAGTGTTGAAATTCTGAGTATAAAATCTTGATTAAAGATTAGAGAATGCGTGTTTCAGTATTTCTGAAAATCCCGCGTCGAAAGGAGATAAAGGGAATAACTTCTATAACACTCAAATTTCCGATTTCTTATTCGGAAATTGCACAATATGAGAATTTGCTGTCTGTGAAAATCAACATGTGTGCAGTTCATTAAAAATAAGGGAAAACGTTTGTTAATCCACCTCTGAAGGGGAGGGAGGCAAATTTATGTAATATTCTAATTTCCGATTTTATATTCATACAGTGCCAAATTTTAGCTTTTGCTGAAGTTGCAGGTATGATATTTAGTACCTAGGCGCATTCCTTTTAAAAACGAGTGAACACTATTTCAGTGTTTTCTAAAAGGGGGGAGGGAATTTCTACAGTATTCAAATTTCTGGTTTTATGTTCCTTAAATATTCTTCCCGTGCAAAAAACGGAAATTTTTGTTAGCTGTATGTATGTCCGGCCCCAGCACCTTCGGCGGTCAAAACAATTGCCTCTGTTTGTTTTGTCTTCGGTCCGCGACCTGACTCTTCGTGGCGCATTATAATTATTTCTGACTGATTCGACCTCTACCCCTCTCAACTAAGGCACCTCTCCAATTGCGTCACAATGCCGGATCGTGAGACGCAAATCTGTAAAGTCGCACCGCGAATTGGACGTGAGACTTCAGTACTGAAGGCACGAGCGTTAATCATTGAACTAAGCAAGAGCTTGTAGTAAGAATGTTCAATAACAACCTTCATCAACAGATAATAATAATAATAATAATAATAATAATAATAATAATAATAATAATAATAATAATAATAATAATAATAATAATAATGACGGTGATGATGATGATGATGATGATGATGATGATGATGGTGGTGGTGGTGGTGATGATGATGATGATGATGATGATGATGATGGTGGTGGTGGTGGTGGTGGTGATGATGATGATGATGGTGGTGGTAATGGTGGTGGTGATGATGATGATGATGATGATGATGATGATGATGATGATGGTGGTGGTGGTGGTGGTGGTGGTGATGATGATGATGATGATGATGATGATGATAACAAGAACAACAACAACAACAACAAAAGTACGTTTTCGGAAAACCTTGTTCAAAGAAAACTCAGTCTCAAAAGTAAACTATGCTTTGTGGACTTTTTCATTAAAATTAAAAAAAAAAAAAAAAAAAAAAAGTTTTGCGCCATATTATATTAGAGTTATTAATGAATTGTGTGTTATAATATATTAACCTAAATCGTATGAGTCACACTTGAGGAAATTGTAAATAATTAAACAAATTCCGCCTTATGCACAGTCGTTTTGATGTAATATTAGCGACATACTAAAGGCCTGACTACTGCAGGAAACATATGTTAGTGGAACCCTTTAGTATGACACTAATCACGCGTCAAAACAACTCTGAATAAGGCCCATTATCTCTAGTGGATATTTTCGTGAAAAATGATTTACGCAACATTATAAGGTTATTAGTGAAGTATGAACAAAACCATCTGAGTCATTTTTGAGAAAGTCGTTTTAAGAAAATCACTTCAAGGATAAACTATTCGTTGTTCATGCTTTCAGGACAAATCAGTTATGCTATATTGCAAAGTTAGTACTGAAACTTTTATTTATGAAATATGAACGTAATCACTTGAGTTTCCGAGAAAATGGTCCAAAAACCGTTTTTTTAGTACGCGCGTAGATTCAGAATCGATATAAAATATATATTTATCAACAGATGTTGCTGTACCTTGAACTAAAGATTTCACAAATTCTTGTGGTTTAGCATTGGCAATATAGTTCAAGAAGGTGATTAATTCTTACATTTATTTTCAGGAATGGCAGCAAACTCTTTGGTTCAGTATGTGGTGGTACGTGGCGATTTAATATCAGCGTTGAAGTGGCCTCTTGGAGCGGTGATTGCCCAAGCCTGTCACGCATGCTCTGCTGTTGTACATTTGTATCATGATGATCCTGTTACACAAGAATATCTGAAGGACTTGGACAATATGCATAAAGTTGTTTTAGAGGTACTTACGGCTATCTTAATAATCTTAAAGGGTATGAATATAAGGATTTTTGAAAATGTGTTAGAGTGGAGTTGTAAGAGTAGCTTACCTAAAACAGTTTCGTCGTATCTTCATAGCTCCATGAGGGCACGGTAGCTCGGAAGTAAAACGCTCACCTCAGGTGGTAGGTGTCTCTGGTCGACCTCAGGCCAAGTGAGTTCGAGTAGATAACATCGGGACTCTGGGTTTTATCCCGTTTCCTCCCTACTCACCTTCCACCAATTGTATTATTATAATTCACCGTCATTAATCGTCCGTCTCCCTTAACCTAAGAGCATAACCATGAAATGTAGAAAGAGAAATTTCATTTCATAGCTCCACCATTTTCATGTTATTACTTGTTAACAATGAGGGCTCCGTGTGCTTTTACTGATGTGTTTAAATACTCCTCTTTCCAGAGTCGACCAAATTGTATTGCTAGAAGGTGCTTATTACGTGTACAACTTGTTTAAAAGATCTTTCAGAGAAACCGAAGTTTTTAGTCTGTATTAGTTGTTATTTTTTTAAGTTGAGTTTAACGTCCAACATTTATGCACCGAGACTAAAAGAGACAGTACATGATGGCGGAATGAAAAAAGTGCGATGAAAAGGGAGAACTCCGAGATACCTACATACACGGTATTTGTCCACCACATAGCTCATATGGAGGCAGCTGGGATCGAACCAGGAAATCCTAGTAGTAGTGAGCGCTCTATCGCTTAGCTACCGCGGCTCCCGATTGCAAATTTGTTCTAGTTCAAAACAACTAAAGCATGTTGGAACACATACTAACTAATCGGAAAATACACACTTATAAAATAAAATAAAATAAATAAATAAATAAATAATAAAAAAACAGTTCAACTCATATGTTTCAATAGCCAATTTTCGTCATCTTTAGTCTGCATTCCTTAGGATATCACGCAGCTTGGATAAGTACATATTTTGATTTGTTTTCTCAATATCCATTAACACTACTTCTACAATTGGGGAAACTGATCAGAATGCTTAGTTCTACAAATACTGTGATGTCCTATATATATAAACGCGCATTGAGGATGACGACACTTGGCCGTTGAAACGTAGGAATCTAATTGTTAAAGGTGGTTTGGTGAGTAGATTTATTATTATTATTAACTGATATTCATCCTATTATAACATTAAGTTACATACCAATTCTATGGGTTGAGGAAGCCCAGGTTCATTTTCTCAAAGACAAAGCCCGTCAGTAGACCTATCGCGTCCCAAACGAAACCAGACTATCAGTTACTTTCCTAATGTCCATTTTTATATTATCCTTCCTCTATATAAACAAATGACTACTGCTGTAGCTGCCAGTTTGCATTAGTTATTAGTACTGATCTGAACTTTTCGTTTTATTTTCCTCTTAAATTCAATTTTATTATGTACCTGAATTCGGTTTTATTTTTCGCGAAGAAATAATCATCCGTGGATCTTACAATTATTATTATTATTATTATTATTATTATTATTATTATTATTATTATTATTATTATTATTATTATTATTATTAAAAAGCTCACTTTAACCAAGCAACTAGCCAATCAGTGAGTACGAATTCATCACGATTCTTACATGAATTCTGAGGAAAATGTGGATAAATACTTCTTACAAATCATTTTAAACCTTTCAGTTACACAGGATATAATTTAATATTTTGTGCAATCTGCTTACAAATAAACAAAATATATTCCCTCCCCATTCACAACTCCACAAAGAAACATTTACAAGCAAGAGTTGCACTTTTACAAAAATGAATGAATAAATAAATTATTTGTTCAGGTGGATATATATTTTTATATACCTCATTCAGTTTTTATTCTCCTGTCCTTACTTCTCGAAGGACAGTGTTTTAAGAGTTTTGGTCTCCTTACTGTTATCACACTATTGTAGTCCGATCAAAATCTTTCAGAGTCTACATTCGAGGCAGCTAATAATATTGCTTGAATAGCGTAAGCAGCAAACTCTTTCTGTACAATTTCCACAAGGTTAACTTGTTTCTTTCTTTCTTTTTTCTTTCCTCGAAAGATCCCTTCAGAATGTCTTTTAGTGAAATGTAGGCTTTCAGTTTCTCTTAAGACGAGATTCTCTTCATCTCCGTTATATTTTTCAGCTCTTGAGACACTTTGATTTATAACAGAATAATAATATTTCGCGATTTTATTCGTGTAGTAGGTGAAATTCGGTGTTATTTTGACAGATCGCCCCGATCGCCCTTACTCGCGTGATTTCTTACTTCAAAAGTAGGGGAAAAAAAAACTTCAATGCTTGAAGATGTATTTGTAACATTTATTTTGCTTTCTGCTATTATTGGTTGTTATTCTTAAAACGAAAAGTTTATGTGCATAGTTATTGGTTATTTTACTTAAGTAAATAAAGATGGGTAAAGCCTACGAGAGAAAAATAAAGTGATACTATAAACAAGAATTATTTAAATATGCTACAAATTCAAATACTAGTGCAACATCTGCAGTCGTGTGATTATTCATTTATTTACCATATTTTTAAGAATAAATCTGGTAATAAGAATAATACATTTAAAAAGCTATTTTGTATGTGTTAACTTTTAATAAAATATGTAATGTGTATAAGGTTGTTACTTTTTCTAAAAGGGAGTTTTTGACTATTGTTAGCTTTCAATTATACTTATCTTAAACTACCCGTAATCGTATAGCACCAGTAATCATACTTACGTGTTCACTTTTATAAAAACTCTTTATTCTACCCCAGTGCTTAAAGTGACATCAGATGAGGTGACGGTATGGAACAAATATGACCAATTAGAGCAGTAATTTTGACAGAACCCTAAAGAGCATCTCTACTTGTGACATTTTTGTATCATTTTTGACGTGAAAAATCTATAGAAACACACACACACAGAGAGAGAGTGAGAACAAATATGTAAATATTTTACTCCCCATTATCATCAGCCTAACAGAAATAAATATTTTTAAAAAACTATTCAGTGAATATTGTTTTCCGTTGTACTTGTGTTTTCTTTTCGTCTCGTTTTGAAGGCTTCGTAGGCACTCTCGTCTCGTCTCTAGTATGTAGTATTTAATGATTCTTTCTAATCTCATTTTAATCTCATTTCCATTTTCAAAAGCTTCTGGTCTCGGCTTGTCTCGTGGTCAACATTGATTTTCTTATAATTGAAAACACAGATGTCCAGACAATGTGAAAAGAATAATTTTGAATTTAGAAAAGAATCTTGTCAATGACAGGGGAAGATCCAAGTTAAACATTTTAGGTGGGCGGTACGGCAAAATTTTTTGAGGGAGGGAGGGGGAATTGCTCGCACAAATGTTAAAAAAATCAAAAACACAAATTCTGCCATTGAATAGGGTGATAAGGAACTGTTATTTACTTTCGAAACATCAACAACGAAATCTTAGATAGTACAAATACATTTGATGACAATGCTACGTCCTACTTATTTCTATGTGTAAAATCCGTTTTTTCTTCTACATGCAAATTACAATTTAAATCAGTTATTTTTACCGGTATGCCATACCCGCCGATTTTCTAACTTTCGGATGCATAACCGGCTCATACCGGCTCACTTTAAGCACTGTTCTACCCTTTAAATCGTACCCGCGTTTTTTAATCTTTTGAAATATACACATTTTGAATCTTTTCAATTCATATACTTAATTATTCCTTTTATTCTTTGACCTTACGACATACAGGGTGTCTCAAAAGTCCCCCGTCATAGGGTAACTGTTATCAGAGTTACAACAAAATGTAAGAGAAGAAACTGTCTCCAAATATGATGTATTCAACCTAAAGTGAAGGAATTTTTAAAATCAGATGAGCCGTTTGGGCTGTACACTTTTTATGCGCCCAATGTTAAATGAAAATGCAACGTTGCCATTTACCTAGACCCACAACAAAAGTGAATGAAGTTACTGTCCTTTACGCTAACGTGGCGATTGCCAGCCCCTATTTCAAACAGTAACTTCATTCGTTTATATCTTGCGGGTCCAGGTAAATTGTAACGTTGCATTTTCATTTAACATTGGGCACATAAAGAGTGTACAACCCAAACGGCTCATCCGATTAAAAAAAAAAATCCTTCAGTTTAGATTTAAAATATTGTATTTGGAGACGGTTTCTCCTCTTACATTTTGTTGTAACAGATAATAACAGAGTTATTTTATGTCAGGGTACTTTTGAGACACCCTGTATATTTTAATCTTCATTATATCTTGTTTATCTTGACAACAACTTGTTTAACTTGACAACCACATACTAATCAACCTTAGTCTACACAGCATGTGTATTCTTCCGTGACATTTTCTGCTTACAGTATACTAGCTTATAATATAAAATATGGCATCAAGAAATCGATCAATATTAGACTACTAAAGCAACATATTAGACTTCTAAAAAAACAATAGTACTTTTTTTATTTACTTAATTATAGTAACCTTCACTCATACGGTGGAAGAGTATATCGAGAGGCTGCAGTGTAATAGTCAATGCCCATTAAGAATAACATGTGTATACTACGTTCTCATTACCTTATTTACAGCCCATATACACCCTCCATTCCAAAAGAAACCGAACTTTTTAAAAAAACAAAAAAGCAATGTACATTTTGGAACAAATCATTTTTATTAATCAATGTATTCCCCTTCTGCATCGATACACATATTTGCACGCTCCAACAAGTTGTCAAACGACTTCTCCATGTCCTTTATTGGAATGGTCTTTAGGACGGCGGTCGTCGCCTTCTCAATGGCATCAATCGATGCGTGCCACTTTCCTTTCATCGCCAAATGCAGTTTCGGGAACAGATAGAAATCGCACGGAGCGAGATCTGGTGAATAGGGCGGATGATGCAACCGAATAATGTGATTTTTGACCAAAAATTCAGTTACAAGTCGCGAACGATGTGATGGTGCATTATCGTCCAAAAGAGTCCAACTGCCGATTTCGTGATATTCGGGCCGAATACGACGAATTCTTGCCAGCAAACGCTTCATGACGCCCAAGTAAAACTCTCCAGTGACTGTCTGTGACGATTTTTTGTTATTATTTGATGAATTCACGCACTTTTTCGATGTTTTCTTCCGATAATCCGGTTCTGGAACGGCCTGATCTTTCGTCATCATCCAGCGTCTCTCTACCCGATTTGAATCGCCTGAACCACTCGTAAACTTGCGTACGGGATAGACACTCATCACCATATGCATTTTGTAGCATTTGGTGCGTTTCACTAAAAGTTTTACCCAGTTTAACACAAAACTCAATTGCGCTCGTTGTTTGAAACTCATTTTCCGACCGATGTACACAACACACTGACAGTTGAAACGCAATAACTTTGTTGCCGCGCATCCAAATGTCATGACATTTATACCAGTTGTCAATGAGGGACTACGCCATCTACCAGTAAAATATTACAATAGATGGCACTAGTGGTATTTGTTTTCAAAAGTTCGGTTTCTTTTGGAATGGAGGGTGTATATATAAATTTATTTACTGTCTCTATATTAGTAATAATAAGTACAATATTTACGTTGGTCCCATGAGTATATTTCCGACTAATTAGCATGCATTTTGTCAGAAGCAAGTTCATAACATTAACCCTCGCGCTACCTAGGTACTTTTTGTAACACGGACTACTAAGGGGGAAGTCATTTTGTACCCACCTCTTAAGATTTGAAATACGAGGGGGAGTCAAATAAAAACCATAATTATTGTTTTAAATATTATTTATTGGTCACACAGGGTATAGAAGTAAATCAGTTTTCAACATAGTCCCCTCCTCGTTCAATGCAAGTCCGCCAGCGCTTCGGAAGAGCCTGAATACCTGCGGAAAAAAAAAGTCTTTTGGGCGACGGCGCAACCATTCGTGCACCGCGTTGCGTACCTCTTCATCGGAGTGGAACTTCCTGCCGCCCATTGCTTCTTTGAGCGGACCAAACAGATGGAAATCGGTCGGAAATCAACGGCTGCAATGGTCGGGGCCGGGGCGTGGAGCATCGGCCACAGACGTAACACCATTTGCAAATTTGCGGCACCATTCATAGATTTGTGGCTGTGACAAACACGCATCTCCATACTGAACCTTCATTCGCCTAAAAATGTCAATCGGTTTCACACCTCCACTTCGCAAAAACCGAATCACAGAACGCTGCTCCTCGCTGGTGGATGTGGCTAGTGCGGCTGCCATTTTGGAACTGCTGTTGCGCCGGTGTTTGTGCATCTGCCGGCTGCTGCCACCTAGGAGACATCCGGCATACTATCGTAAAGAGGCATGCCAACTTACAGCTCACTGGCACCATATGCGGATTTTTATTTCTACTTTTATGGTTTTCAGTTGACTTACCCTCGTATATCCCGCATAAGAAACAAATTAGGAACTCTCACAAAAATCTACAGGACTGAAGTGAACAGTACACGGGATAAGACTAACAGCTATTTATTATACTGCCATCTAGGAGTGACATTTCTAAATGTCAGTCACATCTCCTACCAATGGGAGGGGGGTTAGTTTGCGCTCATCAACTTAAAATAGCAAATTTATGAGACACACTAATGCTCAATATGCACCACCGTAAGGTACACGCTTTCGCTAAACATGTTGAGCAATATATATATATATATTTACAATTTTAAAGGAACGATTAGAAGAGTAATTTAAAAAACACTGGTGGGCCAAAATAATGCCCCCCCCCCCCCTCCTTCCGTTGGTAGTGCGAGGGTTAGGATGTGCTAGTTTCCGTACTTTATTTTTAAGGAATTTGGTTTATCAAAAATTACTTTATATAGTACATTTAGTCTCTGTGTGGATCACTAGCAGTTGTAGCCAAGATGTAAAGAGTCGAAACTTTTTTTTTTTTTTTTAAATGAAAGCTGTATTCAAAGCGGATCAAGGATTTCCAGGTTTAACGTGGATCACCGTGGAGCAAAAAACAGTAATAGACAGTGAGAAGCATTTTCCTGCAATCGATTAAGCATTCCAAGAATGCATTTCATCTCCATTCTCAACTCTAGTTAAACCGGAAGTGATAGAAATCCAGTACAACTTCCGGTTTCAATATTGTTCTGCATAGAACAAAAGCGATCAGAAATAGCGAGGAGCGGTTTCTTTGGAATCGATTTAGCGTTCTAAGAATAAATTTAACCCTCTATTTGAATAGGAACTGACCGAAATCACCTGGTTCCGGTTTTAATGTTGATCCCTGTAGAGTAAAAACGGTAATGGATAGAAAGAAGCTGTTTTCTGCCATCAATTAAGCGTCCTAAAAATATATTCTATCTCCATTCTAATATGTCTACTAAAACCAGAAGTCATATATTACTAGTACTTCCGGTTTCAATATTAACTGGCAAAATATCAGGCCATTAGTAAATCTTAAATATAATAAAAGTCGGTTGCCGTTGCAATATTAAAGTTTCCGAATGAGGAATAAAAGGTAAGGGGGAAATGCATCGTTGAAAAGAGACGAGGCGGTGTGCATTTTAAATTTGTACTTCCGCAGTGGCGGCTCTAAAAGGTAAAATCTTATGGGGGGGGGAGGCAGCCAGAACCAGCTATGATAGGTATATCATAAGTTTACTACAAACTTTCAAAATATACAAATAATGGCTTAAATTATTTTTGCAGGCAGGAGTCTCTTTTTCATCTAAAAATATCCTTTTTTTTTTTTTTTTTTTTGCCAAAGTCTATGTCTCTATTTTTGAAAAAACAATATCTTTTTTTTTATCCTTACTTAGTCATTTGCTTGGATTGTGGTCAATGTACTAGAAAATGTCAGTAATTAAATAAAAGAAAATAACAATGATCATGAGTAGAAAATGGCATAAATACAAGGTAATAAATATGTAAAAGATTACTTGAACAGAGGACTGGTGTATAACATTACTTCTTGAAGTATATTCCATCTACAAAGAGAAAAGTGTTGTTTTGGACAAGCAGTCTGTGAGGAAAATTGTAGATCTACTCAAGAAGCCTGGGGTGTTAGCTCAGTTGCAGTTTACATTGTCTTCTGCCAAGTTATATGAGAAATTTACACATCGTTTTCAGAGTGAAATTCCGCTGGTTTGTACTTTACATGCAGAGTTATTAGACGTCATTGAAATTATCGCAAGCAGAGTGTCTAAATGTGCTGCTGTTAATGAAGTGAAGTCAGCATCATATGATTGGACCAATTGTAGGTTGTTTGAATCCGATAATTTACTGTCTTTAAAATAAATTGTCATTTCAGAGGAAACAAGAAAAGAACTAACTAAACTACCAGAAGTGGATGCTCATCATTTCTTAAAAAATGTACAAGCACATTATATTTCAGATGGTAAACATTTGGTGCAAAATACAATTATTAATTCTGTTTACATTAAAGGAGCACTAGCATTTCTCAATCCTGAGGCTAGAAAATCATAAAGTAACTGCAGATACATCAGAACTGTAGCAAGAGCACTATCTGTAGCAGTGCCAGATGGTCAACTTGTTGACGAATGGAAATGCGTGCAGCTTGAGCATGAACCTGCTGGAAGTGAAGTTACTTCTTCACGTATTGACAGTCATTGGGCTCTTTTTATGGGACTTAAGAAGGCGGATGGTTCACCAAAATTTCCTCTAGTAAGTAAAGTAATAAAAGCTGCACTCTGCCTGTTCCATGGTAATGCAGATATTGAAAGGAGATTTTCAGTATCAAAAAATGCTCTGACAGAGGAAGAGACTCAGATGTCTTCTAGAGCCTTAAACAATATTTTGATTATAAAAGATGCCTTAAAGTTTTATGACAAGCCTCATCTCGTTCCAATTTCTAAAAAGAGGGTCAAAGTGCTCATAACAGTTTCTGGAAGAACAGCAACTAGCCCAGGAAAGAAGTGCCGCGCTTAGAAAAGAGAAAGAGAAGTTGAAAAAAGCAGAACAAAAGCTGGAAAATGCAAGAAATGTTAAGAAGAACAAAGAATAAATTTAAAGCCACCTTAGTGAAAGGAAGCGGAAGTATAGTAAGACCAAAGAATCTGCAAATTCTCTGCTTGGTGAAGCCACAAATAGACTTCGGAAGGCTCTTAAAAAAGGGAACTTGAAGGAGGCAAGGGATGTTGGAAGGTGTCATGTCATAGAAAGAAGAGGAACGCAAAGAGCGCAAGAACGTTCAAGCTCTTCAGAAAAGTGTTGAAAAGAATAGAAATGCTCTAATTACATCGATTTTTAATGGACAGTCAAAGAACTTAAATTTACCCAAGTGCAAAGTTTTTTTTTTTTTTTTTTTTTTTTTTTTAAGTACCTAGGTATATTATATATAATGCTTCTGAGATGTCAAATCATAATGATGTTATTGTATCTTTGAAAAAAAGAAAGCCAATCTCCATCCAGAACCAGAAATAAAACCTTTGTGATGTTGGAAGTCTTTACAGCTGAGTTGTCTTTATGTATGTTCAAAAATTAATACCTTGGATCATTTGTGAAGATTGGAAGGTAGATAAATATATTTTTTATTTCTGAACTTAACCGGCGTCTTGGTAGTAAATCACTAATGCACAGTCAGAGATATAGTAAAATTAATCGAAGAGCAATGGTTTTGTTATGTACGATATTACACATATTATACGTAATGTTCCTGAGATGTCAAATCATAATGATGTTATTGTATCTTTGAAAAAAGAAAGCCAATCTCCATCCAGAACCAGAAATAAAAACTTTGTTCTGTTGTAAGTCTTTACTGCTGAGTTGTCTTTATGTATGTTCAAAAATTAATACCTTGGATCATTTGTGAAGATTGGAAGGTAGATAAATATATTTTTTATTTCTGAACTTAACCGGCGTCTTGGTAGTAAATCACTAATGCACAGTCAGAGATATAGTAAAATTAATCGAAGAGCAATGGTTTTGTTATGTACGATATTACACATATTATACGTAATGTTCCTGAGATGTCAAATCATAATGATGTTATTGTATCTTTGAAAAAAGAAAGCCAATCTCCATCCAGAACCAGAAATAAAAACTTTGTTCTGTTGTAAGTCTTTACTGCTGAGTTGTCTTTATGTATGTTCAAAAATTAATACCTTGGATCATTTGTGAAGATTGGAAGGTAGATAAATATATTTTTTATTTCTGAACTTAACCGGCGTCTTGGTAGTAAATCACTAATGCACAGTCAGAGATATAGTAAAATTTATCGAAGAGCAATGGTTTTGTTATGTACGATATTACACATATTATACGTAATGTTCCTGAGATGTCAAATCATAATGATGTTATTATATCTTTGAAAAAAGCCAATGCACATCCAGGACCAAAAATAAAAGCTTTGTTCTGTTGAAGACTACAGCTGAGTTGTCCCTCAGCTTTCTTTATATATGTTCGAAAATTAAAAATATCTTTAATCATTTGTATATATATATTATTTTTAATCTTAACCGGCATCTTGGTAGGGGTAAATCACTATTAAAAAATGTTACACTTTCTAACTTATGACTGAAAGTTGATGTGTGAAGTTCCTTATCAGAGGCAAGTTTGTCTACAAAGTCTCCTTTTTTTGCTTTACTTAGTCTACGGAGTCTCCTTTTGTGCTTCATTCGGTCTACAAAATAGCTATTTTCAATGCGATTAGACGCTCCGATGCCTGTTTTTGTCACTCAAAAACTGGAGGAGGGCTAGATCCGCCTCCATTCTCTACTCAAGTACTTCATAGATTTTGCTGGGAAGTGATGAGCAGGGAGAAATGCGGAAAATGGACAGACAGCGGCAAGGGAACTTCCATTGTTGAGCAGTTAAAAAGCCAAACTTTAATTTTTATGTGCTTATAATGGAAATTTCCATCACTAAATTCCATCAGTGAAATACACAATGAGACTGCTACTTGTTATGTATATATCTATAGAAATGTATTTGAGTCGGCCAGTACTTTAAATAAAATATTCGAAATGTCTGACATATCATTTAAGTGTCTAGTATGTATTGTAAATATACAACTGTTTCCTGTTTTATTCTTTCAGGCTCCAAATGAACAGACCCTACATGATCTAGAAGCGAAGCTTAAAGAAGCTGGAGTGAAACATAAACTGTGGATTGAACAGCCGGAAAACATTCCTACTTGTCTAGTTGTAAAACCATATGCTAAAGAGGAGGTACAGAAGCATTTTAAGAAACTAAAGTTATATAAAGGAAATTAGGAATAAATTTAAAATTTTGTACCAAATATAATGTCTTTCTGTTTAAAATACTGCTTTTTATGTTCCATTACCTTACTTCGTTATGACTTGCTATCTCAACCGTTTCTACGACGGACTCAAATAATATGGTTACTTCCAGTGTCATCAGGAGAACGTTGATGATGTAGAAAACTATCTTTAACAACAAGCCGAGGGAAACTGAACTCAAAAGCTTCCGACATGAAATGTTGTGAAACACAGCGTCCGTTGTCGACCTGAGCCTGTCCCTGCCTATCAAATAGCAATCTTTGGTTCCTAAGGCAGTAGTTATTGAAAAAAGTACCACATGCAAGACGGGTCAAGCAAAGCCTGTCTCCTGGCCGAGCCAGGCCAGCAAATATAGTTAATTTGTTATTCATTTGACCATGGGCTATTTTCCCTCCAAAGAGTGCGGCCAACGAAATATTAGCCTGGAGCCTCAATTTCATCTCCCCATGAATTTGCCCAAACTTGAGTGCAAGCTATAGCTTCCGATGCGTAGAACACGCCTGTGAAGGAACCAGAGTGGTCAGATGCACCGTTTCTGTGATACAGCGTACCAGAGATGTGGGATGCCACGAAATGGCGTCACTATCGAGGTACAGGTGCGAGATTTCCTCTTCACACCCCGAGGGTATGAAGTGTGAAGCTAACACGTTATAGTGGTCACAGACATAACACCGTATCGTATCAAACTTGTTGTTTCTATCTTGGCGTTCAGATTGATGTCAGCGACTTTGACATTGCGGAGCCCATACTGGTTAAGGCAAAAATGAAGTAGAGATGTCGCAATCGAACCGAGCACTACACATTTGTGCTGACGGATAAGGCGGAGGCAGGTAGAGCGACTCATTGCCTACTGAACGTGTGAGTCTGGAGTACGTATAGTAGGATGTTGTTCACACGTGGCCACCATCATTTGGTACTTCTCTTACGGCTCCAACCATGAGTTTGTTGTGCCCGGTCATGGATTGTCCAACGTTTCTCTTCGCATTGAAAATGCTTCTGATGATGAGGATCCAAAGGCGGACTGGGAGTGCAAGGACATACTCCGGAGAATGATGTTCAAGGGCCTTATTTTTTCTGGGGGGATTTTTCGAGTAGGAGGCCTCCACGCGGATTAATTAGGCACTGGCCGTGGATAACGTGGGCACTGGCCCTTGTTATTTCTGTTGAGGTAAATTGCTTTGTCACTGACATCCCACAAATTCAAATAAATGAATGATATAAAACTTATCTTTACAGCTTCAGAAGTTGATAGAAAAAGAAGTCTTCACTGCCTTGGATCACTTCAAGCTGCGATAAGTGCATTATTCTCTGCTTCTTTACGTTTCTGATATCTGGTTTTTTCTTTCTTTCAATTTTGTGTTAATCGGGTACCCTTTTTCGATTCCATCGCTTTCAGATTTTAAAGAAAACCAAATTCGCCAAATGCAAAAGTTCTACGCTTAGAGTACCGCATACAGAACATAATTTTGGCGTCACAAATATGCCGCTATTTACGTACAGTACGTTCTAACAGTTAACTGGTTCGCAAACCTAACGGAATTGTACTCAAACAACTACAGGGTGCGGAAGAACCAACTAAGCAGTTTTAAGGAGCAATAAAAAGTAAATCTGGTTATATAGAGAAAAAATGTTTTTATTTTCTAATTTAGTACAATATACCATTTTACATTCATTTAGTTTTGAAAATAATGTCCTCAAGATGGCGGCCGTTAGCATCAATACATTGTTGTAGACGATCCCTGAAGTTTCAAGTAGCTCTTGCACACATCGCGGGGTATGGCATTCACTTCGTCAATAATCCGCTGTTTTAACTCTGGAAAGGTGTGAGGGCGGCTTTTGAAAACCTTTTCCTTCAGATATCCCCAAAGAAAGTAGTCACAAATGCTCAAATCAGGTGACCACGCAGGCCACTCGACATCACCCCTCAAAGAGACGAGGCGTCCCGGAAACATTTCTCTCAAAACATCAAGTGAAATTCGAACTGTAGCCCCATCCTGTTGGAACCACAAGTCCCCCAGTCCATGTTCTTTAACAATCTCGTCCATTCTGGGTTGCAGAAAATTTTTGAACATTGAAACATGACGTGTGGACACCCCTTCCTCCTCAAAAAAGTAAGGACCTACCACGCCAAATTCTGATATGGCACACCACACTGTCACTTTAGGAGAATGTTGCGGTGTTTCATGAATAATTCGGTGGTTACTTTCAGCCCAGTAGCGAAAGTTTTGCTTATTCACGCACCCACTAAGATGAAAACGGCATTGTTGCGTGGAATGTTGAACTGTCGCCGAAAAGCTCGTTGTATAGCGATCACAGATCTGTTGTTTTCATAATAAGCGCGAACGTTTAAACCACGATATGCACCGGTCCAGACCATATTAGCTACTGAAATGGGGTCAACGACTGAACAAAGGCAGACCACGTGCAACTGCCTACCCCCACCACAGCTCTCGCAGTAATCGATAGAAACTGCTTAGTCGTTTCTGCCGCACCCTGTAGAATACTCCGAAATAGTGTTTACTTAGCTATAGTGGAGTTTATTTTTTTAACCCTTTTCAATTCTATCTTAAAAAAACGAACAAGTTCGTTTACAACAATGAGTGCTGTTCTTTTTAACTTCTCGAGGTTTTAGATGGTAGTCAAAACCTCGAGACTATTTTCTAGGGATTGGAAAGTGTGAGATTATGTTTTACTGCTAATCGCTGTGGAATGAAGTGTTAAGAAAATATTAGAAAGCTCATCGTTAATCGGGTTCCAAGTTACGACAATCATTAATAATTGTAATATCTTTCCGCGACCTGTTTGCTTCGGGGGACCCTTCGTATTAAAGACCCATATGACCTATATAGTCCATACCCTAGGATGAATTATTCCACATAACACGCATAAATACAATTCACATTATATTTTTAATATTACTGTTAGTAGCGTAACTAGATCGCATACCTCCAACACCCCGCAATATTTCGCAAGTGGGCCCCATCAATATTCGTGCACTATTGTTAGATATACCGAATTAGAAACCCCATCTTGCTATTTCTCTTCCTCTATCGACTCAAACTTTAAAAGAGAAATTGTTCCAGTCTAATGCCCTGTTAATTTCCACAACTTTGTTATATCTTTGCTACTCTTGGATAAGAACATGGAGAATATTCCATGAAGATTCTCTTACTGAAGGAAAGAGTGGAGTTAGGAAACGCGAGTTGTGGCGTTCGAAAGAACCGGGTCGTCTTAGCACAACGGTGATGTTAGAAATCGGTTCAGTGGCCCGAAACCCAAGAATTCGGATCCCACATGTCTGGGCTCAGGTCCCTTCTGTTCGATATCAAACATATCGCGCTGTTGTGTACTGGCATGCAGTATTGTCTTGTAATATTCGGTTGAATAACATTGAGGCAGAATAATAAGGATACTTACTTTTGTGAGCAAAACGCATGGAGAATATAGCATAAACATCCTTTGGGACCCGATTTATTGGCTTTGAGCCCCGGGCCAGATTTACATCATCACCGATGTGCTCAGGGGGAAACCGATCCTTTCCAATGCAACCACCCACGTCCAAAAAACTCCACGCTTCATCGGTGAATAGAAGGGACCCGACCATATAATTTCGGGGCCTCATATCTGGGGACATCAGGCCCCAAACTCGATTTGTGATATCACTATTGTGCTCAGGGGTCCACGACCTTTTCATTACCACCTCACACGTGCACGAACTACACATTTCATTGGTGAATAGAAGGGACCCAAGCTCGAAACTTCGAGACCCGATTTCTGGGGATTCGGTCCAGTTTTCTGACATCACCGCTGTGCTCAGGGGACCATTATTTATCGCTACCACTCGCATCCAACAACTCCATGTCTAACACAATTTCCTTACCGTAGGAGAATCAGCTCCACACTTTTTATATGTTATCTGTTACAATCACATTATTGAATACATAAATTATGGACGAGATTACATTTTCGAGTTAGTAACACATGTATTTTTGAGACTTTTTTTAAAATTGTTTTATTGATTTTTCAACAAACAAGGCTTAGGGATTGGCAGGGGCCCCCTCTCCCTAGTGCACCCCTTCGCTAGCACTGTTGGCCCTTCAGTTACGTCACTGGTTACTATGAACGAGAACAAAGTTTTGAATTAGTCGTAAATAATCGAGCAACATCTTAAGTGATTTTCCAGAGGGCAGGGCCCATCCGGAAATTTCCGGGCGGCCCAGTCCGCGTCTGTGAGGATCTGATTGGGTTTCATAAACTAAAGTGCCACGTCGATCTTAACCTCGATGCTGGCGCCATCTCGTGGCATCCCACACCTTTGGAACGCGATATCTCACAAGTAAACCTTACGTTTGGGTGAATCGAGTTGCTGACTGAGACACATATGAGAAAGTAGTACTAAATGTGGTCAGTATTTCAGTGAAGTTGTAGGTGCGAAGCTCCAGGGGCTTAGGAGATACAGCTACCAGAACATCACATGGAAGTACAGAATAGTCTTCATACAGTTGGAGGTAAAAGCTCTGTAAGACCTCTTGTAACGACAAAAGGTGAATAACAAATATATGGGTACATATTAGGACTAGGGGGAAGTCATATAGTAAGGGTATACCTGACGGCGGCCATCTTGAAATCCGCCATTTTGAATTAAGGTTAAGTTTTTAAAATAGGAATAGGGTCATGTGATACATGGTTTAAGGCGCAAATTTAATCAGAAGAACAATGGTGACGTTAATTTTGATTTATGCGCAATTGGTAAAAAGTTACAGGGAAATTAAATATTATTGCAGCATATGTATTAGTCCTTTAGCCCACCTTGTAAATTTTATGTTAATGATAATAATTAAATAAAAAGCAGGTGAATAAATATTAGGTCTATAATAAGAGTTGCCTTGATGGCGGCCATGTTCAAATCCGCCATTTTGAATCAGACAGAAGTTTTAAACTAAACGCATAACAGTGACACCTTATTAATAGCAAATTTTACCATAAATCCAACGGTATAACCATTTTTCCTTTATCATTAAAGACAGAAAGTGACGTGAACATATGGCATCGTGATAGGTTCATACAACTTCAGTCGTTTACAATTATCAGTTCAGTGCTCCTCGTTTTCGCAATATGATTCGATTCGCTTTCAATCAGGCTGGATATTTGAATGAAGAACCTGGACGTTGGATCGTTCCTTACGACTACTGCTTTGACGGAATTGTTAACGACAAATGTGTCAAGTGTAACTCGATTGCCTTTGTTAGGTGTGCTCACTGTGAGCAGAGCATTTGTGCAAGTCATGCACTCTTTTCTGAACTACATATTGATTGTACTAATTGAGGACTTTTCTGGAAGAAAGACCCAAGTTCAATTATGACTCAATTCCACTTTGGTCATTTTTCCTTAAATTAGCAACTTGTTTATGCGATAACAAATGCTGGTTAATGATAAAGCAAAAATTGTTATACCGTTGGATTTATGGTAAAATTTGCTATTAATAAGGTGTCACTGTTATGTGTTTTGTTTAAAACTTTTGTCTGATTCAAAATGGCGGATTTGAACATGGCCGCCATCAAGGCAACTCTTATTATAGACCTAATATTTATTCACCTGCTTTTTATTTAATTATTATCATTAACATAAAATTTACAAGGTGGGCTAAAGGACTAATACATATGCTGCAATAATATTTAATTTCCCTGTAACTTTTTACCAATTGCGCATAAATCAAAATTAACGTCACCATTGTTCTTCTGATTAAATTTGCGCCTTAAATCATGTATCACATGACCCTATTCCTATTTTAAAAACTTAACCTTAATTCAAAATGGCGGATTTCAATATGGCCGCCGTCAGGTATACCCTTACTATATGTCTTCCCCCTAGTCCTAATATGTACCCATATATTTGTTATTCACCTTTTGTCGTTACAAGAGGTCTTACAGAGCTTTTACCTCCAACTGTATGAAGACTATTCTGTACTTCCATGTGATGTTCTGGTAGCTGTATCTCCTAAGGCCCTGGAGCTTCGCACCTACAACTTCACTGAAATACTGACCACATTTAGTACTACTTTCTCATATGTGTCTCAGTCAGCAACTCGATTCACCCAAACGTAAGGTTTACTTGTCAGGAACGGTGCATCTGACCACTCTGGTTCCTCTACAGGCGTGTTCTACGCGTCGGAAGCTATGGATTGCAATCATATTCGGGTATATTCATGCGGAGATGAAATTGGGGCTAAACTTGGTCGAACTTTTTGATTTAGATCCGGTCAGTAGTTACCGAGAAATAAAGAACCACATACAAGGCTGGCCGAGTCAGCTATAGCATATAGCGATCTTTGTTCCTTAAGCAATGGCGTACTTGCTCATCGGATTTCGTTGAGATACAATTAGTAGTTACCGAGAAGTAAAGTACTATATACATGCGAGCCGAGCCCAGCCAACAAATAGTGATCTTTATTTCTTAGGCGATAGGCTATTTGCTCACCGAATGTCATTCATATCCCAGAAATAAAGTGCCACGTGCAAAACGAGTCAAGCCGAGCCTTTCCCTGGCCAACACCAGACATCAAATTAGCATTAAAAAAATTATTTAGCCATGAGCTATTGGGCCAGCATTTACTAAAATATAAATTACCTAATTACCTCATATATATATATATATATATATATATATATATATATATATATATATATATATATATATATATATATATACTGGCCATAAATACTGTCAAAAGTTGCAGATCGGAACCGAGCGTTTATACCGCATAGACTTTAGTGAATTCACTCCTCTCAGTAGTCTGTGTATTGTTCATTGTTAATACATGTTTATTTGCAGGTTCGTGATATTGTATTAATGGAGTAGGGCCAGGAACAGAACCGTGTAGCTGTAATTGCATTACACAAGTGTGGTCATAAAGCATCGAAGATTTTTCAAACTGCTCCAACATCTGAAAATCATACTGAGATTTGTGTATCGGACCATAGCAAGGTACTATGAGACTTCCTTGGTACGTGACCGCTAAAGACAGGCCGACCGCGGAGCAATAGAAGCCATTCAGGCTGTCAGGCGGAGAATTTGTCGAATTCCTTTGGAAGCAAAAAATTATGTTCCGGGAAATGAACATTCCGCAAAGGACAATGTCAAGGATACTCAGACGTGAACTTAAGGTAGGTGCTTTCTGCCGATCAATGGGACATTTCCTAACTCCTTCATTGAAAGCAAACAAGAAGGTGAGGTGCAAGGCCCTGCTTCAGAGGTACGCGGATAGAAGACAGATCAATTCTCTTTTCTGAAGAGAAAATTTTCAACATTGAAGAACACCCCAACAAACAAAACAAGGCTACAAAAGTGTCTCAGCGTATGCACAAAAATTTCCGGAGGAAAAGGCCTGCCCTCTAGAAAGACCAGAATTGCGTCCTCCATCACAACAACGTGCAGGTGCATTATACGTTATCAATCCAGGTATTTCTGGCCAAATTCAACATTCCTGTGCTTCCACAATCTGCCCCACTTTCCCTGATTTGGTCTCAGCCGACGTCTACCTGTTTCGTAAATTAAAATTGTTTCTGAAAGGGAAGAGATTTGACGCAATTGAAGACATCCAGGCAAATACGGATAAAGTTCTTCACACCCTTACTTAACTGGTATTGTCTTAGGTGATGATCCAAGGAATTTAACAGGTCATAGTAGGACTGTACAATGTCCGGGGAATATGGCGGATGCAATTGTGTTTCCCTACGAAGGCGTAGAATGGTGTCCCGGGTCATCCTAGCCACGTAGGGTTTAGCGTTGTACTGTAACAGGGGGCTCCCTTTGCGATTCAGAAGTGCTGGCTCCAGAGTTTGAGTTTTTCTTAAACACAGCTTAACCGCTGACAGTACACAGTTGCATTGATCTTCTGACCAGCTGGTAGCAGGTCCCGATGCACTATGGCGTGAGCAGTCCACGAAACACACAGAGGATCTTCTTCTGGTGCAGTGCTGGTTTCGGTTGTTTTGGAACCGGTTGGTGGGATACTAACCAATGATGACGGCGCCGTGGAGCTTCGAACAGGACCCACTTCTCATCACATGATAACATTGTGTCCAAATTTGGCTTCTTCCTCAGACGAGACAGTGAAGAAACATAAGTGTCTGCTCGCGTAGCCTTCTGGTCCGGAGTCAAATCATGTTGGACCCATCGACCCAACTTGTAGGGCTTCCCAAGCTGATGGAGGTGCTGCCGAATGGTTTCTCCACTCACACTGAATTGTGGTTCAGTTCCTCACATGTCTGATCACTGTTCGCCTCAATTGTTGCCTGAAGATTTTCATTGTGTACATATATTGGTCTTCTGGCATGTGGTGCATCTTCAAGTGTTTCGTCTGTGTCTGTTATCAGATTTGCTCATAGAAAGGATCACGTAGATCCACTAACTTTGGCACACAGATAGATCTTCACCAGATCTAATCGCATTCGAAACCATTTTCTATTTTCAACTTGAGGGGGATTGGGAAGGTCACATGTTCTTGAGTACGTGTGTATGTACTGGGGAATCAAGGCTGCGGCTGGATCTCCAAATGGTAGCTAATCCATGCCATTTTATTTGGGAGGATAGGTACGACCTCGTCACGGCCTTATCGAAGTTGGTAGTGTAAACTGCCCTCCCTACCGGTGGAAGTGACGGCTCACACTCTCCGAAATAGGCAATTGGGTTAAGCCTTTGATTCCAGAAGATAAGATTACGTGGTACCCAACGCGTATGTAAGAGTAATAGTGGTGTAGCCAGTGAAGCAGATCCACAGCCAACGGGGAGGATAATGTGGTTCAGCACTCAATAAGCGTTAAGTGCGTGCTCTTATGTCCGGAATGGGATATAAGTATCAAGAGCAAGAGTAAGAGAAGTAGTGGGAACAATCCTTCATTCCTTTACTGGGTACAAGACCCACGACCCTACCAGGGAATTCGTCACTCCCAAATGGCCATTATCTTCGAAGTGAGACAGTCAATATGAGCCATTGGGTCTGATAATGTATGGTATACGTCTTTCGTAAGTAGAAGTATTGTATTGCTTGGACGACGCTACCGAGGAAGGGTGAGATGGTCCCTTCTCAAATGGTGGCCCATATATACCATTGAGTTCGGAAAATAACTTAGCTACAATGTATACATAGTACCTAAACATGTAGAAGACAGGTAGTCCCGTATTACTTGTAGAAGACTGGCAGGGAGGTTCTCGTACTCCTAAATGAACATGTCTGTTCGCAGATGGTCTACACAAGTGTCCGAAACTTAAGCACATTGCAAGAAGTTGCGTGTAAAGTCCGGAAGAGCATCTCGAGCATAGGAATTGTGGTGGAAGGGATGCATTGCTTGTGAGGAGGTTTGAACCAGCTATAACAAACGCCCGACTGGTCCCCTACGGAAGGAAATCGAACAATAGTGCTTGCATTCGATATAGGGGCTGCGGTGGCTCAGTGGTAGAGCGTTCACCTCTGGTGCTTGGGGTTCCGGGTTCGATCCCAGCCCCCGCCAAGTGAACTTTGTGGTGGACAAACACCGTGTGCGTGGGTTTTCTCGGGGTTCTCCAGTTTTCTCCCACTTTCTTCATTCCACCATTTCATTCATTACTCATCATCACCGTCTCCTTTAGCCTAACCGGCATAACCGTGGGACGTAAAACTCAAAAATTTCATTTCATTTCTTTTTTCTTTTTCTTTTTTTCTTTTTTTTTTTTTTTTGCATTCGATATAGGCACACTCGATGTGTGCAGTGAGTGGAGTGTTGTAGTAAGCAGAGGTTGCTGCTGAGTTGAGTGTGTCAATAGATTAATGGAATATGGCATAAAGACGTCATTTGTACCGGATCATCGGGCGCTTGGAAAAAGACACAGATAACAGTAGCACGAGCCATCAATGTGCCACAAAGTGTCGTGACTAGGTTGTGGAAACAGTTTATCGACACCGGAGACATCAACTGTAGGCCGGTGGAAGACGTCCACGAGTGACAACTCCACAACATGACCGATATTTATCCGTAACAGCGCATTGGAACCGGACCTTGCCTGCAAGACTCCGGTCTTGCAGCGGAGCTTGCAGCCGCCTCAGGGTGAGAGTGTCACGCCAGACTGTGTACCGGAGACTGAGAACCAGTGGTCTGTACGTCCGACGACCAGCAACATGCATTCCACTGATTTGAGGCACACAAAATGGCCCGTTTACAATGGTGTCGAGAACATCAGCAGTGGACCTCAAGCGAATAGGGTCGCGTATTGTTCACGGATGAATCCCGATACAATTCTCATTCCTATCGCAACAGATCTGGCGCGAACAGGACATTCGCTTACATCCCTAGAACCATGTGGAAAGGAATCGGTATGGTGGTAGTGACGTACTGGTCTGGGCAGGCATTATGATGAATGGTCATACTGACCTGCATATCTTCGATGCTCCGTCCATCAATGGCCAAAGGTATAGAAACAAGGTTCTGCATGCCCATGAACGGTTTTTCAGTTGCGTAGTTGGCCCACAGCATCTACTCATGGATGACAATGCCTGTCCCCATCAAGCCAAACTAGTGGAAGAATGCCTAGAGACGGAGGACATCCAGCATATCGAGGGGTCAGCGCGATCTCCTGACCTAAATTCGATTGAACATGCTTATGACGCATTAGAAAGACATGTTGGAACCCGCCAGCCGCCTCCAGGACACACCCTGAGCAGTTTACTGCTCTTCGTGAGGAGTGGAACCAGCTACCCCAAGAGTTTTTCAACAACCTGATCTTGTTTATGAAACCTCGTTGCCAGACATGTATGGCTGTTTGCGGTGATCATATCCCATTCTAACCTGTTTTCGATGGCGCAAGTGCGTCTCACAGTGCTTTTGTGGTATGTGTATTTCGGTAGCAAGTTTTGAGCTTGTGTTTTGTGACCCCATTCAAATTGGGCCTGTTCCATATTATTGTAGCCTTTACCTGTGTTATGTTAGTATGGTGGTTCCATTTCGTATGACTTATTTACGTTCTTCTTGCCCTATGTACTCTCACGGTCATTATGCTTAAGTTTTGGACACTTGCGTACAACAGTCATTGGCTCTGGTAATGTACGGTGTACTTCTACCGTAAATAGAGGAAGTCCGGTATTGCTTGGGCGATGTTACCGGGGGAGGGGGATATCAATCTACTGCTTGAAGGGAGACTGAACGGCGACTGGAGAAAGATGCTGATGCTAGTTTTCTGGCGGAGGAAGGGAGGAATCTCTCCAAAGAGAAGGGCTGGCATCAAACTCATGATCTAACACGTACCATTGGATCAAGGATGAGATACGGGAGTATCGCAGTACCTTTACGTAAGGCGGTAGCCATTGAACAATAGAAGTAGACAGGACCGGAACGATCAAGGCCCTCGGGCGCGCCTAGGGCTCTCGGGCTGGTTTGAACTCTGCCGAGTTGTGGTTAAACCTTGGGATGTAGTAGCTAGCACTCACACTGACAAGGTGTGAATTTGGCTATGATGCTCGGACGCCATGTGTGCAGAACATAGAATGTTCTGACTTGCTAATAGAACCAACTGCACAAGTAATAAACTGGTAGGTATTCATGACTTCAGTATGGTCGCGCAGTGGATGTTCTCACTCCCTAGGTGTAAGCTTGGGGTCACACGCTTAAGCATACCAAGGTTAAGGGACATACCTTGAAGGTGTATCATGTACATAAGGATAAAGATAGTCGAAGAATAGAGCGAACAGACTGGATAATTACCGGTACCAATGTATGAAGTAAGTCGAACAGCTGCACCATAACATTATGACACGTGAAAAGAGTGGTGTGGTAGATCACCCCATCTGCAACGCTGTCGTTTATGTATAAACCCACCATCCTGCTACCACGCGCCCTCCCTTCTGTGCTCCTTCACTTACTCGGGTTAGGTGGCGTTCTCGTTTTCAATGACCACTTAGCAAAAGTTGGTTTGTATTGTTTTTAGGTAGGTTCGTGCTTTTAGGACTCGATTTTAAGGCATATGTCCACACGCTGTATTTAAGGCATATGCCCGTCCTGATTTCAATCTAGGCTAACTAATGAGACTCCTTCCTTATGAAACTCTTTCCAAAGCAGTAAGACAACATTTCTTGCTAAGAGAAGTTCTCCATAGAATAGGATAGCATTGATGATATTACTTTTATATTTTGAATTTCAATTTAGTTTGAAATTATCTAGACCGAGACGCAGCTCGTTATTTGTGAACCTAGAAGAGACAGACTATATACAGTCCCGCCTCGATATCATTCTTATTGTTGACCCGTTGACGGTCATAAGGGAAATATACTCAAATTCCCTTATTTGTGTGTGTGTTTTTGCCTACAGTTAAAAAAATCTTCTTTAAAAGAATAAATTGCACTGCTGTATCGATTTTTAAAAAGGTAACTAAGTAGATATCTTACAGTAAAATGATAAATCAATATTTGGATTTTTTTACTGTTCATAAAATCGTGAAATTGTATGAATGATTGCTTGTTGTTCATTTAGAAACTTTAGAAGGGATATTGTGATAATACATAGGAGAAAACTGGAATTTGAAAACATTCAGTGCAAAAGTATCAACTTCTCTGACAGAAATATTATTAATCAATATCGTTTCTAGAAATCAATAATTTATTGGTGTTGTTCCAGTTTACTTGTAGGTATTTGTTGGTGCTGTCCGAGTTTAGGTTAACACGGATCTGTAAAATTTACGGAAGAAATGTGTTATATTATTTTGGAAGATCAAAATATAAATACTCGAAATGTACCGGGATCTCACCTCTCACTTATATAATAAGATAGAAATATTAAATGCAAATAGTGCTCTTTACCACACATACTTCATAAGGAACCCATACTTCATGAAATGTTATATGAAAGAAGTGTACAAAGTGATTATTGAATTGTCGCTAAACTGTGCCACATGAAAGATATGTTGATTTTATGCCATATAAAGCGCTTCTCCACTAGCCTCGTTTATGCGTATGCCCACCATTGCTGACGCATCTTCTTCCTACGGACGCAACCCGCAAGGTTTTCTCTGCTGTACTTCTACTTTGTATGGTTAGATATTATTCTCGCTTTTGAGTGTCCACCTACCAAAAGTTAGTTAGTGTTTTTTGTGTTGTAGTTTCTATGGCATAAGTCAGTGGCGGATCCGGGCCCGACTTCTGGGGCAGTGAGTAGTCATACTGCTACTTTTAAGGGCTTCAAACTTTGTAATGGGTTTTATATATATATATATATATATATATATATATATATATATATATATATATATATATATATATATATATATATAAAATAAGAAAGTTTCCTCTTCTGGGGGGACGATCGTCCCGATTGCCTCCCCTTGGATCCGCCCCTGTCATAAGTTACATCGCTGTACTCATAATCATAATAGGTAAGCAACCTTTAAATTAATCTGTACCAAGTAATGGAACTCCTCCTTTAAGAATGACATTCTTAATCCTCTCCGAGGCAAGCATTTGTGTCAAGAAGTAGGAATGATACCTGCACATTTAAACTTATCAGTTTACGTAAATAGATACGGAACGTCAGTATTATGTAATCCTCAAGAAAGGACAGGAAAGTAAACATTATCATTATTTGAAGAACACTTTAAAAGAAATGTCAATCTGGCATCCAGTTTAGTATAGCATAAATTGAGTCCTCATTTTCTTTCACATTTATATGAATCAGAAAGGATATTCACATTGAGAGGCACTTTATGTTTTTCTCTAGTTTGTAGTCAAACTTGTGGGTGAAGATAGTGAACTGAACGGAATGAAGTTAATACTTTTGTGGTCTCACGTTCGTAGAAATTCTATTTTGTCTGTGACGTTGTCAGTAATCTGTGTGTATGTAATGGTGGCCGATAGGAGAAATGTAATACATATTGAGTATGGTCAAGGATGACTTTATAATTTCTTGTTAATTGTTTTAAGTACTTTTGAAAGGACAATAAAATACTGGCTCTCTGTACGGTGAGTACCGAAGTGTTTTGCGAAGAATTATTTGCATTGTGTATGTTTACAATGATCCTATCTGTATGTATCGTTTACTAGCATAGATTATGCTACAAGTAAAAATCTTAATATTGTGAACAATGATCCATGATCTAGGACATTTCTTTCAAATTCGTGGGATCAAACAATATTTTTATGTGCATACATTACTGACACTACACGTACAGTATAATGTAAACACTACGATAGGGAAATTCGGAAGTATGACAAGTGCAGTGTCAGTTCTTTTGTCACCTCTCATCAAAATTAGAAACTTGAGTACCGAGGTGTTAAGACGGAGATTGAGAATCTGTGGGCACAAGACTCATAATTATGGTTTTGTTACTGGAATTGGAACGTACATAATGCAGGCCTAAGGGTTAATCTACTTTAAGAAATTGCTTTTCCACACGAAAATTAGGGTTAAATTCCAAAGTTGGGCGTCCGTTTCCAGCGAAATTTTTAAAATTTACAGGAAATATATGGATAATTTGATCGTTTGTGTGATTGATAATATATAAGAGTCTCGAAAAATTTGTTTATTTGTTACACATAAGCGGTTATAAACATGGGACTATATGACGAGCGGAGGGAACTACTTGGCGCAAGGTAACCGAACAGTTGCATTGTGGGAAAGAAACTAGCATTTATGTTACCAACATGGCGAATGTACAAGGGCAATGAACTAGCAGTTTTAACATTTGTGAAGGAATACATTGATAACGAGCAAAATCTTTTAAAAGTTTGTGAAGAGCACGGATTAATGAACCTAATAACAAATTGCAGAAAGTGTGGAAAGGAGATAACAGTGAAAAAACTTGACGAAACCGGACGCCCAACTTCGGAATATATGCCGAAAATTATATGCGTACATGAAGATAATTATCAGTGTGTGATAATATTCGTTACACATCAAATACCAATGCCATTTAAAGTTGTCTTACGTACGACCTAATATTTCTTTCTTAAACCTTCGTTGTAAGTTAATTTACAGTTGCATGAAGGCAGTGGGTGATCATATTATTTACCTGACCTAAAGGAATATAACTTACGCTCAGCAAACTTCTATCTTACTTACATCGATCGTAAATAGCTCATCTTATGTCTTCGGTGCCCTAACAATTTGTGTTACTCACCTGCCTTTCCTCGCTCAGACCCGGTGGGTTTGGAAAGACTGCACATAAATTAGCTTGTGCAGACATGTGGAACTCGCCAAGGTATTAGATTTTTATTAATGAGAATAAAGTGTGGAGCTGCGGTGATATGATGATATAGCGCTTACTTCTGATGAGGTCTCTGGTTCGTTCCCACCTCCCGCCAAAAAGGCTTTGTGGTGGACAGAATGTACATTGGTTTTGTCTAGTTCTCTTGTTTCCTTCCACCATTTTGCCCTTTATCAAAATAACCGTCTCTGTTAGCATCGAAGCATAGTCGAGAGACTTGAAACTAAAAGTAAATGGATCTTCGAAAAAGACGCACCTGTGCCAGTCCCAGTGATCAAGAAAGATAAGCTTTCTGTGTGTGTGTGTGTGTGTGTATCTAGTTTAGGGCAGGGCAAAGCTAGTGAGGAAGACAACGTATTCCAGCGGTAGTTGGTAGACTATTAACCGCAGGCATATGCTGAAAATTGAGCAAGTCTATACTTTTAGACAATTGATCCAGTAAATCGATTTCTAAGAAACTGAGTCTCGGAAGTTTCATAATCTTCCGAAGAAGTGGTTCCTCAGGAATCAAATCAGTTAAATATTGTGGTGGTTCTTGGTGTAATTCTTTCTGTAATTATTTACAGCATTGCGTTATGTCTTAATGAATATTGAGTACAATGCTACATCTCTTAGTAAATTAATCAAAACTTGAAATATGCAATGTTCAAAATAATAAGAGAAAAAATATACCAGTTATCATCATATTGTCCGACTCCTGTAAAGTTTACAAAATTTATAAAAACCTAGAACTAACTGTTATATCAGTTTTTGTAACTGAAGGAAGTGAAGTAATGCACGGAACCCAGACTACAAAAACACAAAAGGGATACTTAATGTAGACTAGAAACCGCATGTTGAACCCTTGAGGCAGTCAAGCGCCATTTACCCTTCTTCCCCCAACAATTATTATTTATATCAAAACTAAGGGAGATAAAAAGAAAGTCAAAATAAACCATACCGGTGACATTTTTTTTTTTTTTTGTGACAAACGTCATCAATAATCCAAACTACTTTTCTTGTCACTCCTCCCACGTATTATTTCCTGCGGCCAAACAGTGCCTTGTCTATTTCAAAGGTTGTATCTTCGGCAGCAATGAGGCCCACTGAATGTCTAAAGAACAGCTCCCAAGCAAACTTCGCTACAATAATTTATCCAGCCAGACACAGTAACATTCCACCTTTAAAGAAGAACTATAACTCTTAGTTGTGTCATCAAATAGCACGTTTAATCCAACATTAACGTAAACCTAACATCATCACACACAAAACGCACATCTCAACTCTGAAATTCCCGCCAAACACCACGACGGACAACCCTGTGTCATAAACGAAACCCATAATTCTGTGCGAATTGAACATAGTGATGTTTCTTGTGGAACAGATTCATTCTCAAAACGGAATCAAACGAACCGAATCAAAGAATCGAATAACTGAATCAGTAATGAAGTACTTGCCGAAACATGTGCCAAAACAACTCATCAACTTGTACTAAACTTGTCGAGCAAAAGACTAGAGCCCACAAGTAAACTTTACAATGGCCTCTCCAGCTTGTATACTTACGCAAACACAAGACATTACACTCGATTAATGTTAACAAATTGAGTCGAAACTTCCCTAACTCTAAGCTAACGCGACCCTATCCTACCCTGTTACATTCTTTTAAAAGCGGCTTACGTATCGATGTGCAGCTGGAACGTATATTGTAAAGGTAACCGAGTCCAGATACATAAATTCTTGTTGCTGGTCTCTTTACTATTGATTCTTTAAGTTATTACGAAGTTGGACTCCTAAGAAGTATGTTAAAAATAGTTCCAATAAAATGAGACAGCCAAAAGTAATATCCTCTTTTTAAATATATAATGTAGCTGTAAAAGTAAAGTTGCCATTATTTGATATAATACATCTGCTTTTGTCTATAGCACATGCACAGAAAGGCTGCATAAGAGTCACGGATGTCAATTTGTTTATTTCAAGCTTGATTTGGATCATGTCTAGGATCCATGCCCATAAATAGCAAAAAATCTTCCACCCAGGTCTGCGCAGCATTTGCGTTTTTATGGAGATAAAATTGTAAGATGTAGCGGTTTTGCGAAAGCTTACTTATTTTCACGACGCAATACCTTTCGTTTTAATTATACGAATTCCAGCCACTTTTTGCATATCTACTAGTTTGAACTGTCAGCTTTAGAATAAGGTTGTGCCTAACTCGTTGCGACTTATACTCTGAAATTTAGGACACTAACGCCATCTCGTGTGCAATAGACTTAGTACATTTTTGATCATCTGATGTTGTTATTAAGTACCTAATACTCTGTCAAAAAAAAAAAAAAAGTCTGTTCTTCAACACCAGCTGCGATTGGTGGAAATGATGAAAGACCTCTTGATATCTTCCGAAGTTCAGCCATCGTGTTAATTTTAATTTCTTTTACGTTGGCGAAGCGGAAAACTGCTATTTTTAGCTTTGGAAAGAGCCAAACATCCGATGGTTCTAAACTGTTTTAGGCTATCAAACTCTCTGAAGAGGGCGCGGTGGGTCAGTGGTAGAGCGTTCTCTGGTGCATGGGGTCCTTGGTTCGATCCCAGTTCGCGACAAGTGAGTTTTTTGGTGGATAAACACCGTGTGCGTGGGTTTTCTCGGGGTTCTTCCACTTCCTTCATTCATTTCTCATCACCGTCTCCTTTAGCCTAGGTGGCATAATCGTGGGATCATTTCATTTTCAACTCTCTGAACCCCAATTTGCACACGAACTTGATGTTTACGTGTTGCTCGATCTGTGAAATTACCCAACTAATCACAGACTCCTCCGTGAAGCTACACTGCTCGTACACAGCCTGTTAAGACGTCGTCATATGGATAAATTCAGAATTAGGCAACCTAGGGACTGTATTACCCAAGATTTACCGTGATTGCATCACGAGTGCCAGAACTAATAACAACATTCTGGGAACTTTTTGACTGGCCCTCGTATATCTTTGTTGCTGGACAGTCTTCAGTACTGTTGTTCCACCTTCATATGATATATAACAAAACGTGATACGTCTTATGTTCTACGTAACCCAGTGATATGTTTGATGCGCTGTCAAAATAACATCAGCGTATATGCTGATCTTTGTTGCTATTGATTTCACTGCTATGCGTGTCCTATCACATGAGTTTTTTGTTTGTTTGTTTGTGATTGGAAGAGAAAAAGTGCCACTTGAACTGTATGAAATAAACGGAAATTAGTGACAAACTACGTAGTACACAAACTGTATTGCACATGTAAACGGCACTACAGACATTCAGATTGAGATTGTGACATGTTCAATATGTCTGCCATCTCTGGCGATAATATGGCGCAGACGAAGAGCAAAATTCTGCATAACCCGCTGAAGGGCTGGAACATCAATGCTGTCTATGACCTCCTAAATAGCCATTTTCAGCTCAGCAATGGTTTTGGAGTTATTTCTGTACACCTTGTTCTTAACATAGCCCCACAAAAATGAATCACATGGGTTCAGACCCGGGGAATATGGCGGCCAAGCGAGTTCCCTTCCAGTGACCTTTGGGTACCCCAGAGCTAGAACGCGATCCCCAAAATACTCCTCCAGGACGTCAAACACGCCCATGGTCCGATGGGGTCGAGCTCCGTCTTGTATGAACCACATCTTGTCGAAATCAGGGTCCCTTTGGATAATGGGCATGAAATCATTTTCCAGAACAGTCAGGTATCGTGCAGTAGTCACCGTGCCGTCAAGGAATATCGTACCGATTATTCCATGGCTGGATATTGCACACCACACCGTCACCCGTTCAGGGTGGAGAGACTTCTCCATTGCGAAATGCGGATTCTCAGTCCCCAAATGCGCCAATTTTGCTTATTGATGAACCCATACAAATGACAGTGGTCTTCATCGCATGCGCATACGAATTCCCATTGTGCCCTGTGGTCAGCCACGCAGTATGGACGTCATCACACGAACCGTTCAGAGGTTATGACGCTTTAGTTTCTTATAGTTTATTGTCACCCTGTATAACGTGAAACTGCTCCGTCACTGTAATAATTGACCATCCTTCCTTGAGGCAACTCTTCAGACTTTATTTCTGTGACGATGAACTAATGTAAATCTGAATTACAGAAGGGGTTAAAGTACACGACAAAGGATGCATTGTGGCTTGCTAAGAATCCCAATGAAAGCTTTGTGCAGCGTTCTGTATTATGAAGGAATAGTTTTAAAAAAGTCTACGAAAGGACCAGTGTTAGTACGCTCACTACAGATGCGTGGAATCCCTGATTCAATCCCAGGTTACTCAAGTTGGCTTCGTTGTGGACAAACGCCATGCCTATTTCTTTCCACTTTCTTGATTACACCACTTCATTCTCCGTTATAATCACCGTCTCCCCTAACATCGGTGTATATTCGTGGGACGTTAAACTAATAGAAAAAAGAAAAGACTTACAA
Source organism: Thermobia domestica (assembly GCF_964235325.1). Classification (NCBI taxonomy): domain Eukaryota; kingdom Metazoa; phylum Arthropoda; class Insecta; order Zygentoma; family Lepismatidae; genus Thermobia; species Thermobia domestica. The sequence goes on along the minus strand of NC_137457.1, from coordinate 296,014,188 downwards.
TATAGGCAACAGGTATATTTTGTTTCAATTTTTTTTTTTGAAAAGCTGACTATGCTTTGCATTCATAGTTGTTTTTCAGGACTGATAGTTCGTTTATAAGTAAATCATCCACTGACACCACAAGTGTTACGAATGCCATTCGGTCTACATACTGAGATGCTGATCATATTGTTTCGATTATATCGTAGTTTACTTTGGTCCAAGTTAGATCACGGTTGTATTGCTAATTCATCTTCTCGTTTCTGCTTGCTGAAGTAATTTGAAGCTATCACGTGGGCATTCGGCTAGCTACTGGTGCTTTTCCCATTAGCCCTGTTCCTTGCCTTTATGCAGAAGGAAATGAACCACCGATAGCCTATCATTATGAGGGACTTCTCAAAAATTATTTAGCTCGTAAAATGCGTGATGGGTAGATTTATGGTCAATATGCAACACGGCAATATCATGTTCGTTCCACGCACAGCTTCTTCTTGAAGTTGGCATAAAGGCATTTTCCGTGTTTTGCAGCCACCTGCTTCGAAATACAGGTCCAATTTCGCTTAAATTGAGTTATGTTCTCGCAAAGAGGCTTTTTAGCAACCATTTCTCTCCACCATAGCCCGGAACCGCTCAATTGGTCTATACTGTGGCACAGACGTTAGGTTGTCAACTCGTGACACACATGAGGTGTGATTGTTCTCCAAACACTGCACGGTGATCTGAGCATAATGCGATGATGCCTTGTCCGGCCAAAATCAAATGGACTGGGTAATGTTCAGACTATGTATCCATGGCAACAAAATGTTTCGTAGACAATTGGATACATACATTTCACTGTTTAATGTTTTGTCGGTCACAAACGCTGGAGAAAGCTTCCCATCCTGTGTCAGTGCTTGCCACACCATCATTTTCTTTGGAAATTTGGATTTCGGTTTTATCATGGCTTCCAGAGGGGGTTGGCACCCTGGTACAATAGAGACATATTCATTAGCATTCATCTCTGAAGCATCCCATTCGACTTTTGTTTCATCATCGATAATAAAGAAAAAGTTACCTCCCGAAGGTATGGCTTTCTTATACAGTTTTGCACAATTTTTCTTTGCTTTCTCCAATTCATCTTTTCGTATTCTTGCCACTGTCTTGTCTTTTTCGTGAGTGAATTCCAGCTGTTTTCCGATTTCTCATCACTGATGCTTGCGAAATGTTTAGTTTTAGAGCAGCTTGTCGCGTTGACAGATTTGGTTGTTTCACGAACACCTTCTTTGTTTTTTCCACCATCTTCTGGTTACATGCTGTATTTGTGTTATATCGAACTTCACCCTGAATTTGTGTTGTATCGAACTTCACCAGTGTCAAGAAATCGTTTAATAACTCTGTTGATCCTTCTCACACACACACACCTTGTTCTTTGAAGTAAGACACTGTCACCTGACGATCACAATTCTGCTCCTGGAAAAACCTGGCAATCGCAATATTTTGCTTTTCCGTCTCTTTTGATTTAGGCATACTGCCCATGTGAACCGTACTGCCTATCAAACACTCAAGGTCACTGCACAATTTGGGTGCATGGCGCCGGGACAGGACGTTTGGGCGCCACCATTTGGGCGCGGACGTTTGGGCGCCACCATTTGGGCGCGGACGTTTCGGCGCTGCCGTTTGGGCGCCGGACGTTTGGGCGCGAAGCCGTTTAGGCGCCAGACGTTTGGGCGCGAGATACATAGTAAAAATCACAATTTACGTAATATATAGTAAGCTAGGCACTGAAAACTAAGCGCGAATCAAGATATATACATTTCCTACACTTCTATCTTTATCTCACCTAATTTATCTATTTTCTATCTTATTTATTCATCTAAATTAAATAGTTTAATGCGTTTGTGGCATTTGTTGCCTAACCTCGTCATGGATTGATTTTACGCTTGTTCACGATTCTTGTACTTCTGATCTAATGTTGATCTAATTTTTGTATAAGAAAGTAGGAAATGACGGAATCAGACGAACTGTTAATAATTTTCTTAATGTTAATCAAAATATATTGATTTAATTTTTGTATTTTTTATAAAAGTTAATAATTACATACTTATGAATATTAAAATTTGCTTTCTTTCGTATTGCGTTTGCCAAACTCTTCTCTTCCGTAAGTCCAATAAAGAACTACCAATAAAAGATTTCCGCGCACTCGAGTTGAGAGAAGTGGCCCCGCGTAGCGTAGTCGCTAACGCTCTCGCCTTCGGTGCGAGCGGTCCCGGGTTCGATTCTCGGTAGGGGCACTAGGTTAAAAAGTGTAACACGCTGTTTCAGGCCGGCCACCCTGAATGAGGTTTTCCTCATTCACACCAGGCAAATGCCGGGGTGGTACCTAATTTATAGGTCCAGGCCGCTTCCTTCCTTCCCCAATCCTTTCTTCCTTTCCTTTCCCCGATAGTGTGCCCCCTCAAACGTGACGGGCTAAATGGCCTTACATGCCGAGAGTCCAGAAATCTAAGAATCCTAAATCCTAATCGAGTTGAGGGAAAGCTTTTAATACAGGGTGTCTAAGACATTGAGTTTAGGAACTGTAGTATGCTGTATTTCTGGTATCACTTTTTTTATTAACATTCCAATATAAAAATCGAAACTTAACACACTTTTTTTTCGTCCCATTGTAAGCATTTAATGTGCACTAAAGAAAGTGGCGAAAGGAAAAAAAGAACGATTTCAAAGTGAAACATAATAGTTAAGTGTACATATATTGGTCATTTAGCCACTAGAAATGTGTTTGACATTCACACTTATTGCATAACTACAGTTGCAGTCCTGCTTTAATTTTTCTAATGGAATAGGTTCACTATGTACGTAATGCAGTCAATCATGTCTAGTCTGGTCTACTTACCTTTGGCTTGAAAAATTGTCAAATAAAAAGCATACTTAACTTTGGTTGAAACTTAAATTCACAAAATTTAATTGTTAATTCAGTTTTTAGGATTTTCAAATTTCAGTATTTCTAGTATGTAAAACAAAATCCAGTATAATTCAAGGACTTCCACTACAGTAGACCAGTGATTTATTTGTGGATTGTAGAAGGGGGGAATGTTTATGCAAGATTGTATACCGTATAAAAGAACAACTTTACAGTCGGGTTGGGACAACGTTATTTTTAAACCTATCTACTTTAAAATTATGGTACTAGTTTGATAGGTGGTCCCCAAATTCTTTACCTTTCTTACCTTTTTAAAAACAATTTTATGATAAATATGGATAGTTACGTTAGATAAGATTTGGTTAGGTAAATTAGTTTACATGTGTTACCTTGCTACTTTTCATCCTACTGCTGAAGACAAGTGTGCAGCATCCAGTAAAAGCCCTATAGTTACATTGCAATCTGCACAACTTGTCGTAACAAGTGTCACGTTCCTACGTAAAACAGTTTTGTTATGACAAATAATTCTTTAGTCCGTTCTAATTTGGTCTTTGAAAACCAAATTCCTCACCCTAACAATAAATATGATAAAAGGTAATAGTTTACTTTGGGCAGAACAGTGATAGGTGCACATACACTTGAACCTGATTTTATTAAATAGAAGGGGAAAGACGGTATTAAATGTCATTCGTCATATCATAAATGAGTTTTTGCACTTGCTCCTTCTACTTAATAAAATTAGATTCAGGGGTGTGTGACCCTAGCATTGTTCTGCTGAAAATAAACTTCTGGTCAACAAAACATACTGGTATTAAAACGAATCCAGAATTGAACAAAGACTGTAATCTAGTCTCCGAAGAATCATGAGCATCTATTAAACAATTACCAATATGATGCTATCTAGGAAAAAAATACTTTAACTTTTCTTTCACTTTTACTCTCGAAATTGAAACAGCCATTGTAGCCTACCATATTTAGTTTTTACAACAAAATAACGAGAAAGGATTGACTGCCGATTTCACCTTGAGTTAAGCTGAAGCATGACTTACGGCGTGTTACCTAACTCTGTCTTTAGAAATTAACAATATTTTCTCAGCGTATCCCACTTTAGAATAGTGAAGCAATAGGAGGTTAGTTTACATCGGATACCGTCTTTTTTTAGTTGGTTTGTCGGTAGCAATATGATGTCCATTTTTTATCCAGCTGAAGGCATACTTTTCTGCATTGAAAGATGTAATGCCTGGCCCATTAACGTTTATGGAAAGAAGAGATTTCAGGGTTTTTACAGATAAATGGTTTCTAGCGTCAGTATGCTGTAAGTTTAAGTTGGAAAAGCCTCTCTTACACTCTGCAGAAGAAACTGAAAGCAATTTTATAAACAAGACCAACATAACTCGCAACAATAAACATACTGAAAAAAATAAAGAATCGCTACTAAAACATGAAGTTGAATCATTGCACTTCAAAAGAGTTTATAGCTTAAGAAACGGGGAAAATATCTTCCCAGGCTGGGAAGGCTGAATTAAACCTAGAGACAGGGAATCAAAATTTAGAAGGGGGGGAATTCCCTGGCTACAAATAAATCCCTGCAGTAGACACCTTGTGATATCTTGATTCGAACTTAGTACTCAGCGCCTAACATAATGACTTTTTAATTTAACTTGCGCCCAAACGTCTGGCGCCCAAATGGCTTCGCGCCCAAACGTCCAGTGCCCAAACGGCGGGGCCCAAACGTCCACGCCCAAACGGCGGCGCCCAAACGTCACGTACCGCATGGCGCCTTCACTCCTTGCTCCTGTTCGCAGTGGTGCCAACTCAAAATTTGGGACAATAAACCTGAATCACATCTTATCTTGTATTATTCCATGTAAACTACCAAATTATGTTTTCGATTATATTTGTGATAAACGTATTAACGGGATTTTTAACTCCAGTTTGAAAGTAGAAACTTGTAACAGGTAATCCCATGTTGATCCCAAATAAAATTTTGGAGATACATTCATAGCAGTTGGAATGTTTTTATATATTTTTTGTTGATTTTTTTTTTTTTTTTTGAGAAAATCAGATTCAAAATTTTTATGTTTCGAAAAAGAAAAAATTAAATCTATAAACTGGTACATTATCTTAAAGCTCTTTTCATAAGCTTTAAATTGACACCTTAGTCAATGTCTGAGGTCCTTTAGGTTAACAGCAAATGCCAATCGAACAAATGTGACGCAGTTTTTAATAACTTTGCTAACCTGTAATTTTCGAAACCAGTTCACGTATCAATCTGAAATATCAGGGTTTGTCATTTTCCCGTGATACCAAGAAATGTACCAAATTTAATCTGAAACTAGCAGGCAAGGTGGAATTTGAAAATTATTTTGATTTAACATGGAATCATACATGACAATACATCTATTTTATTGGGACAGAAAATAGCTATCCGTATGATGGAGGCAGTGGCGGATTTAGCCGGGCCTCTCAGTTTTTTCAGTAACAAAAATAATTTAAACTATTATATATTTTTGAAGTTCATATTAAACTCATGATATACCTATCATAGTCTGGGTTCTTGCTGCACCCTCCCAGATTTTAGCGTCTAAATCCACCACTGGATGGAGGTGGTCGTTATAAGGGGATATCCGTTGAGCGAGGTTCCACTGTATTGTTATTAATGGGATTACTTTGTTTCTGTAAGATAGTAATGTATTAACTAGAGAAAATAATTCTATTTATAATTCTTGCGTTTAAAATAAAAATAAAAAGGCACACCTGCCATACAGTTTACGTTTGTACAGCTGGTGAAACCAAATTGCAATACGCATATGTTGACACTCTATAGCTTACGACTTTTTTTTCTTTGCTTTTTTTTTTCTCCATCGTCTTCGAATCGAGATCACAGTTCATTCGACTAGACAGTCAAAACAAACATTCGTTTCTCTCTTCAAGAGAGAAATTCGAGCCACCGGCTAAGAAGAAATTAACAAACATGTTGACAATTATATGTAAACTCTGTGAATAAATAGTAACACTGACGACGTATCTGGGTTGTGATGAATTGACTTTCCGGTTGAGTGTCTAAAATAGTATTTAGACTGCGATTCTAACAGGTAATCGTCAGGTTGTTCATTGTATGTTTAGACATTTGATTGTCTTCACCGTTATCATCAGGCGTACAAAGAAATTGAAAACAAATACTTTCGCTCTAGACTGTAAGTATGTCGTTGCAGATTGTCAGCTGAAATTTATTTATAGGATTCTTAAAGTAGGATCCAGTGGTATGTGGTTCTGTGATATAACGTTAAGCTCTAGTGCTGGGGGTTTCGAGTTCGGTATCAGACCATTTGAGCTTATGGTGGACTATGTCAATTAATTTACCACCAACTGGATTTTGTGGTGGACAGACTCCGTGTGCATCGTTTTTCTCGAGGTTCTCTCACTTTCTACACTCCATCATTTCGTTCATCATCCCCACCGTCTCCCTTAGCTTCGGAGCATAATTTTAGACGTTAAACTAAAATAAATGTAACTTCGTATTTGTCTTCCTTTTTCATTCTACCATCCTCTCTCTACAGGAATTACGAGGTGTATTCAACTTGTAACACCTCCAATTTTTTTCTCAGACTGGTAACAGATAGAAACTTGCTGTTTTAAAATACGCGAGCACTCGTCAATGAGTGTCAAAGATTGCAACACCGTACGGCACACGGAATTCTAGGAGCAGCGGTGGGCTGTTCTCCATTTGCGTATTGTGACGCAGCGACTGTTTTTGATATTTATGATACTCGTCATTTTCTCCATTTGCGTAGTGTGACACAGCACTGTTTCTGATATTTATGATACTTGTCATTTTCTCCATTTGCGTAGTGTGACACAGCGACTGTTTCTGATATTTATGATACTCGTCATTTTCTCCATATGCTTAGTGTGACGCAGCGACTGTTTCTGATATTTATGATACTCGTCATTTTCTCCATTTGCGTAGTGTGACAGCGACTGTTTCTGATATTTATGATACTCGTCATTTTCTCCATTTGCGTAGTGTGACACAGCGACTGTTTCTGATATTTATGATACTCGTCATTTTCTCCATATGCTTAGTGTGACGCAGCGACTGTTTCTGATATTTATGATACTCGTCATTTTCTCCATTTGCGTAGTGTGACGCAGCGACTGTTTTTGATATTTATGATACTCGTCATTTTCTTCATTTGCGTAGTGTGACACAGCGACTGTTTTTGATATTTATGATACTCGTCATTTTCTCCATTTGCGTAGTGTGACGCAGCTTGAAATTCATCGCCGGTTGAATGAGACGTGATGATGGTGTCAAGGATGTGTATAATGTGCGTTCATGGGTCCGACAGTTCAAAGAAGGCAGAACATCGTGTGACAACAAACCAATATAATCTCGGTCTCGCACAAGCCAGTCGGACGACATGATCGAACGAATGGAGAAAGTTGTTTTGGAGAAACGCCAAATGAGTGTGGAACACATCGTCTCGAAAGTTATCATTTCCGTGGGATCTGTGCACACTGTCGTCAGACAGGCTTGTGTGAGGCCGATATTGTCTTGGTTTGTTGTTACGAGACGTTCTGCTTTCTTTGAACTATCACACCCACGAACGCACATTAGATACATCGATGACACCATCATCATATGTCTCACTCAACTGGCGATAAATTTCAAGCGGTGTCATACAACACAATTGGAGAAAATGAATGATTATACCAGGGTTGGCTGGTTTAAACCAAGGTTTAAACCAGCTGTTAACAAAAAAATGGTTTAAACCAAAAAAAAAAAAAATGTTCGTAAAAGTGTGTTTGTAAAATCTTGATGAACGCACATTTGTGGGTTATCCCGTTTCACTCCCGTATATTATTCGTATTATATTCAGACCTAAGTTCCTCATTCATTACTCAAAAAGATTATACTACAAAAGCTACTTTTTTTTTTTATAAGTTTATAAATGTTTATTTTGTGATTTTTTTGTAGTTGTTATTGTTATGTAATTGCAATAGAAAAAAAATTCTAAATATTGTTTCGTTTCAATGTTTACTATTGATAAAATAAATCGAAAATGCCGTACTTTTTGTGTGTGTGTGTGTTTGTTGGGGGGGGGGGTTCATACAGACCCCACGAGAGGCATTTAGTGAAATAAGAAGTATCTTTGGTATCTATTTATGTATAAATGAGTCTGAGCCAAAATGGACTCAAATAATTCGTATCTTTATTCACTTTTCTTATTGATATGCAAATTAAGTCGGTGTATTTCTTTAATTTGGACCAATAAAAGTCGTTGTTAACTAACTTGAACTAAATTAGTTCTTCTGTACTCCGTAGTACTTCGAAATTGTTCATATGTAATTCTCTATAATGGTTTCACTTGTGCAACTGTTTATCTTTTCGTCCTTCTGAAATGACTCTTGACAGTTACATTAAGAAGCATGTAAAGATCAGTACAACGTATTTTTTATCAGGATTCCTTCGTGAGTGAGTCGGCAGACGTATCGCATTTGTGGCCAATTAGTCCTGGTTCCGAGTTCAAATCGAGGACAATTTCTCTCGGATGTAACTACAGTGTGTGCAAGGAAAGGTCGCTTCTCACAGTTGGTTAGAGCACGTGGAGTATTGTAGGCGCTGTTGCCAGAGGCTCCACAACAAAACCAGCAGCTCTGGCGACAAACTTAAGACTTTTAACAAGTCGTCTCAACTACTGGCAACAGCGCGGTCAGTGACCTTCGTTGCCTAGCAACAGCCTGAAAGAATACTGCTCTGATTGGCGAACAATCCTCCCTCTCGTTTTGTTTACAACATGTGTAGCTATCTGTCAGAGGACACCTTTCAGGAACTCGATAATAGAGAAGCGGTTTTTATTCCGCTTTAAGCTTATGTGTGACCCCTTCCAGCATAACCCGGTTGTTGTATAATAACATCAAGGCGAAACAAACTTATTTCTGTCCATATATGATATGAATATATAGAGCAAATTATTTAAACCATAAAAACCGTTTTTTTTTTTTTTGTTTTTTCAATAAAAATCATTGTTTTTGCCAACCCTGGATTATACGCTGTTCTTGTAATGAAAACGTCACCATTTTACGAGTATCATAAGTATCAAATACAGTCATCACTCTCACTGCTACTCCTAGAATTCTGTGTGCCGTACAGTGTTGCCATGTCTGTCACGCATTGACAACGAGTGCTCGAGTATTTTAAAACAAGCACACGTTTCTATGTTACCATTAAAAAAAAAAAAAAAAAAATTGAGGTGTTATAACCAGGGTCGATTGATTTAATTCAAATTCCGAAATAAATTAATTTCAAGTGAAAATAAGTGAAACTCCGTTTCCGTTCTGTTATTTCGATTATGGAAGATAATAATTATAGTACAGTGAGACTCAAATGTGTGTACAGCACAGTATGAAAATGCGTGTTACATGCAGAGGATGATCCCGTTTTGAACGGGTAACGGGGAATCCTGCTTTCTTCTCTTCGTAACATAGGGTTTGTAAATCGTTAACTATTCCAACGGGGAAATCACCATCGACATATAAGACGAAAATTCTTTTGTGTGCGCTTCTGTTTGTTCCCAGATAATAGGGGCGTATTTAGAGTGGTCCGATCCCCTCTCCGAAACTTAAAAAAAAATTTGAATTTTATAACTTCAGGCGAAATTTTTGTATTTTATATGTATTTCGTGCCGCAAGCTTGTTCCGATTTTTTAAAAATACCCTGCCAAATATCAGTAACTTCTGTGAAAAAAAGTGCATGTTGATAAACGTTGGCCATACTTTTTCCCTAATGCTTAAGAAACATTGTTTGGGATAGAAATAAGTTCACGATTGGGGATTAATTCAAAATTCAACCCGAATACTTTCACGTAAATGGCATAATTAATGTTTAATACTAATTCCTAATGTTTTTTCCTCAGTTCGCGACCTGTATTATACGAGGAGAAAGATTTGATTTAAATAAAAAATCGATTTAAATCCAAAAATCAATAAGAAATGATTTTTTTTTTAATTATTTTTTTCCATCCTGATTATAACTTAAATTCACCTCGTACTGTAACATCCCCTTTAGCCTACGGGCAATAGAAGTTGCACGTTCAATTTAAGATTCGATTTTAGAGTAGGCTCCTTGCTCCATCTTACGTTTTATAAACTACATAGAAATGGGCTATTTTATTACACTAAAACCCCTATAAGCTGGACAGCTACGGCTTTCTCTGGTAATTGATTGGGCGATTGAAGTTTATCGTACTTTTTCAGTACTGAAGCTGATATACATGACGGATCCTACTGCTTGATGTGGAATTCAGACCACTGCTTGTGCTTGTATTCGGTTATCACTGCTAGGAAGGAACATATGACTTCTTCAGGAAAAGGTGTTCTCAAAATAATGGTTTCCTAAAGTACACTCATGTCCAAAATTATTGTCGCATGTTTATAAATATGTTGTTGTAGGAATATAATTTGATAACGAATTCGCCCGGTATTTCTTATAATGTTAGTACAGTATGTGTATAATCGGCAAAGACATGTATGTGGCAAATTTCATTGCAAAAGAGCAGTAAATAAGAACAATAAAACGAAAATAAAACTTTCTTGTCCATTTAGCAACATTGTTTTACTCACTCTAATTTTCGTATTTTAAATTCTTTTCCTATGAAATGTACCACAAATATACATTTTCCGATTATACACATAGTTTCAATATTAAAAATACCCTGCAAAATCATTATCAAATTCTATTCGTACAAGAAGACAGTTATATATATGCGACAATCATTTTGGACATGAGTGTACGTCATCATGCTGCAGTTGGTGATAAGGATTCCCATTCACCACAATCTCTTATGGCCATCTTGTTTCCTGGACCCGCAGACATGAGTTTTTTTTTTTTTTTCATTCATTCAGGAGTTGATTAAAAACAGTTTACGTTGCCATCTACTGAATGTTCGTGGCCGGCTAATACGTACACTGCAAGCCATAACAACCAACATACTCCGTCAAGTGTGGAAAGAAGTTTGATTAGGGACATTCCATGTGAAATCAACCAATGAAATCACCAAATCACCAGGTTATGGCGTATGCTGATGATGTAAATTTATTAGGGGATGATAGGGGAACAATAGAAAGAAATGAAGAGGTCTTATTAAACGCTTGCAGTTACATGGGTTTAGAAGTAAATGCAGAGAAAACTAAATACATGGAAGTTGTTCTATATGGTTGCGAAACATGGTTGCTTACTCTGAGGGATGAACGTAGACAAAGTATTTGAGAACAAGATCCTGAAACGAATATTCGAACCCAAGAGGAACGGGAATTGGAATTGCGGAAACTTCATAACGAGGAACTACATAATTTATACGGTTTACCAGAGATTGTTAGTCATCAAGTCTAGGAGGCTCAGGTTGGCAGGTTATGTGGCCGGGATGGAAGAGAGTAGGAATGCTTTCAAAGTCTTAACTGGAAGATCAATCGGGAAACAACCATTAGGAAGACCTAGGCTCAGATGAGAGGTCGATATTAAGATGGATCTCGCAGAAATAGGAATACAGAGTAAAAACTAGATCCAGTTGGCTAAGGATAGAAGTCAGTGGAGAGTTTTTGTCAACGCGGCATTGAACCTCCAGGTTTCATAGGCCATTGAGGTAGAGGGAAGTTTCACTGGCTCGCGGGTCCGTCCTGATATGAGCAAGGGAGGGGGGGGGGCGAGAAAACTTCTTTTGGTGAGACGAACTTAGACTTCCGCAACCTTTTTGTTAGGAAGACTCAAAATGCATTTGCGATCGCAGAAATTGGACCAAGGCCTACAGGTCCTGCGCCTCGTGATCCCTGCGGGGCCCCCGTGGGTCTCGGGCCCTTGGCAATCGCCAAGTAACGAACGTGGCCAGTCTGGCACTGATCTAAGTGAAAAAGGAACTCCAGGCACATTTGGATATTGATATGTATAATTGTAATAATAGCAGTAGAACTTAATACTTGACTTTCGAGAGAAAGTCGAATTTTACAGGAACTCCTTCGTGGTTAAGCGGTTAGCGTACGCGCCTTTAGCATGGGAGACCCGGGTTCAATTTCCGGCGGGAGCTCATGTGATTCGGATTCGACGTAAATCAGTAGGTCCCGTCTTGTATAACCTCGTTGCTGAATGGACGTTAAAATCAAATCAAAATCGAATTTTACAGGTTTTTTCCTTTCTTTACGTTGGCCTACTTTATTTTGATTTGAGACTTTCAAATTTCATCCTATTTTTCACTGTAAAGTACCTGTAATTCAAGAAGAAAATAATTATATATGGCAATCAAATTGAAATTCATCGTAATATGGCCCATAACAAACACTTTACTATTTTATATCATAAAGGTCAGATCCACTGGTATTGTAACAGAGCGGTGCTTGAGCGATTGACTGTAGAAATTGAAACTCCGTTTAGTGATCATTTCACAGGCTTGTTCTTTTATAAGTGTAAACTCTTTAGTCAGTGGAGAGGAGGGCGTGCATCATGGGGTCAGAGTTGATGATGACGTGTTTTGGTGGGTAATTGATCAGAGTTGGTCATGCTGGGTGGTGGATCGTGGGTCAAGTTTTCATTGACCCCACACCTTCTCTGGTGTCTATCTTTTTCTACATGCTATCTTGTCAGAAATCTTATTCTTGACGAATCCAACTTACCGTTCATAGTTTAACTTGGATATGCAACAGACAAGTCTAAAATGAGTATGAATGGGTTATAGGTTCCTTGTATCTTTGTAGCATCTGGTTTATGTATTTGTATATTGTAAGACTTTCGAAGATAGATTCCCCGAAGGAAGATACAAGGCAGCCAGATGTTAGGAGTACGTGTCAGTATCAAAGCTTCGCGATATAGAGTTTATAGTGCTTCTGTTGAGGTGTTTAGTATCTACCTACATAAAACTTCTGAAAAGAGTGCCCTGAAAAGCTATTTTTACGCAGTGTCTGTAGAATATATACAGCTTTCACGATAAACTTGAAAGGAGATATCTTTGGGAGAGGTTACATTCTGTGTAACATGGTTTCTTGTTCACTCTCAGAAAATATCTGACTACGACGTAATAAACCAGAAGGTTCATTGTTGCAGAAATAACTTCGCCATTCGATTTTGTCGTGTTCCAATCCCATTTAGTTTGGGTTGTTCTTCTTTCCAATAAATATCCGCTATCGTTTCAATCGCTAATCAAAAAATGCGAGGGGTATTTTTTTCTCAACCTACACTAAGCCACTAGCGGAGAACCAAATGAAATGAAACGTCCACGCTATATGTATGTAATTGTATACACACTTATGAAATAAACAGAAGTGAAATATATTGTTTGTGTATGGAAAATCATGCACGCGGCGCTGGACAGGAGAGCCATGTATATGAAATTCCATACACATGACATTCTGTGTGAAACTTCTGGTAGTCGTAATTAGGGATGGTCAGATCCGGATCTTTTTGGATCCGAATTCACTTGGGGCCGGATCCAGGAACCGGATATCCGAGGTCGGGATCCGTCTGGCCATCCCTACTCGTAGTCTTCACTCATTCGACGACGAATTCTCAGTGTATTTTGTATTATGCCCTTCTGCCTGGAGCAATCGAATTATGTCATGTGGTCATATTTGTTGGGCGTTCCGATTGCGTCTGATATGTTGTAATCTCACTATACCACAATGATTAAACGTGACAGTCTGTCTATCGGGTGGGGAACGAATCCAGTGAACAACTTTATCTTTTGCCCCGTTTCATTTCACATGGTTCTTTTCCGGTAGCGTAACGGAAGTTGAAAAAAAAATCACCCTTTTACATTACGCACAGTCGCTATCTTGGGGGTACAATTAAATTCTTCATTCTCAGATTATTTTTAGCTCCCGGCGTAGCATACGGGAGCTTATAATTTCATTCCAGGTGTGTGTGTATAGTACTTTATTTCTCGGTAACTACTGGCCGATCAACCAAATTTGGGCAAAGGAATATAAAGTGTTATATTTGATGGCCGGGCTGGTACAGGGTCGGCTCGACTTGACTCGCAGTGTACATGGAATTTTACTTGTCGGTAAATACATACTCACATGAAACCCTTTCTCACTCACCACATTTCCCTTATATATATATATATATATATATATATATATATATATATATATATATATATATATCAGTGACTACCACTTCTTCGAGTATCTCGATCACTTTTCGAGAAGGAAAACCTTCTGTCATGATCGAGCGGTGCAGGGTCGCATCGCAAACTCCAGGCTTTTTCGCCACGGAATCAAATCTTTGCGGAACGATGCCAACAATGTGTTCTTGCAAACGGCGACTGTTTTGATTAATCAAGTAGTATAGTTTTCGTTTTGTATATATCAAAATGACGCAACTGTAGCCTATGCCTGTTTCCTTCGCATCAGCCTAATAGTTGCGCCAGAACCATGGAACTGGCGTCGTTATCAGTGTAGTGTCTCAACTCTAGTAGTGGAAGTGTCGTATTGGTACTAGTGTTAGTACAATGCCGCCGAAATCCAACCGTCATTGGAAAGATATTTAATTGTGCTCTTTTTCACGTACATTTTTCGTACAAGCAGTTAGGGAAATTGTCATGAAGATGCCTTAGGCAGTGGAGTGATTATAGCTAAAGATATCTTATCCAGTCAAGCACAAATGGGGCCTATACAGAATTATTCACCAACAGAAGGACCAGTTTGTGGGTATCAGCGAAAGTATTACTTGAGATGCTTTGTGTGGTTCGCCGCACACCGAATTTTACCGTCAGTATCAAAAACGTTTCCTGTGGAAAATCATGATTGTCGCCGGATATGGTTACGAGGGATGGTTGCAGGTTCACTCATGTCCAAAATGATTGTCGCATATCTATAACTATCTTCTTGTAAGATTATAATTTGATAATGATTTTCCAGGGTGCTTTTAATACCGATACTATGTATATAATCGGGAAATGTATATTTGTGGTAAATTTCATAGGAAAAGAATTATAAATACGAAAATTAGAATGAGTAAACCAAAATTTTGCCAAACAGTCAAGAAAGTTTTTTATCGTTTTATTGTTCTTATTTACTGCTCTTTTGACATGAAATTTTCCACATACATGTTTTTGTCGATTATACATATACTAACATTATAAGAAATACCGGACGAATTCGTTACCAAATTATATTCCTATAACAACATATTTATAGACATGCGACAATAATTTTTGACATGAATGTACATACGGTGGACCAAATCGGAAACGTAAATGATATCTGGGTTCCAGGAGTTCGCCATTACCCCAGTCTATCCCCGTTTGTAGTGCGGATTTGCATGGCCAAGGCGTTCAGCTATATACCCTCTGGTTTTATCATGATATGGCCTAAGAAACGGGGATCTACTTATTCGCTTTCATGACATTCCTGTAAACAGCTTTGACACCAGCCAGCTGACTTTTACGCATTTGGACTAGTAGAACAGCATGATAAAATTGTTGCCCCGCAATTTCACTGGCTTAAGAGTAACTTCAGGGGAAAAAATAGGATGGAATTCCTAAACCTATCCTTCAACTTGGTTTGTTGTGAGTGATATTGCGGTGTCGGGCGATAGTCCGTAATACTAGTGGCCCGATAGGACACGGCACAGCTTCTCTAGGATAAGTATACTGGGAATATCGGTGCGATATAAACCGTACAACCCCCTGTACTAAAACGCAACAGACAGGAGGGAAGTTTTTGCTTTGTAGATTCAGAAGTTCATAGCTATTTAGTGTTATTTTCGATAACAAATTGCTTAGTACGGAATAGTTCCCATTGATCATTAACGAACAGTAAACTAAATTATTCTAGGTATGTGTATGTGCAACATATGAATCACGCTCTTTACTAGGAAGTATTTACTCTGCATCATATGGTTAGGCGTTACAGCAGAGAAGGAGAGTATTTTATTTTCTCTTCGGTTTAACTGTTATTCTTAACGGGTTACAAGACAAGCATTTCGGTGTAATTGAAATAAAAGGACGAAATCTGTCTTTATGTCGAAGGGAAGCTCCTGTAAGTACGTAAGAAATGCCTAAGTACTTAGTTTCTCTTCTGTATTGTTGCACTACCATCCATTATTGTTACTATTTCTGTGTTCTCTTCGTTAGTCGCGGATGATTAATATGCTATTCAAAGCTGAAAATACGTCTGCGATGCGAGTTTTTCGTTCAGCCTGGAAATGTTACCATCCTCGTCGGAGCAGAATACATTATGGGTCAACCTGTCCAGGTTAATACATGCACCATTTAACGAACTTGGCAGTAGTCGCTACCAATGTTGCCAAAGGAATTTTCGATCCTCCCGCGTCAGCATCAGTGTGGCCAAATCGAGCATTATTCAGCTTATTCATTAGTTTTTTTTAAAAGTAATATTTTGATTATTGGAGTAAACGCAAATATCCAGAATGTGCACATTATCCAATGACCGTTCATGTAATGAATGAACTGATACACTTTGCCTCAGTGGCACTTCGTAGCCGACTAGCTAACGCAATTGCTCTTGACCCGGGTTCGATTCCCGGCGGGAGCTCATGTAATTCGGATTCCACGTTAATCAGTAGGTCCACGTCTTATGTAGCCTCGCTGCTGAACGGGACGTTAAACTCAAAATCAACTCAGCAATTGCTCTCGTGGTCCTGGATTCTTTCTCATGCGAGTACTTGCTTCTTATGCAAACTCAAGTAGTGGTTTGGATCTCACTGAGCTATAGATATAGGGGGATGGAATAAATGCTCTAAAATGTTGTAGTGAACTCATTTTTTTTATTTTATTATTATTATTATTATTATTTTAGTATTACGTATTACTCTTCAGATGGGAGGTTTTCCATTGTAGCTATAGCCGGCAAGCGGCTACTGCCATATACCCTCGTGAGGGTACGGTGACTCGGTGGAAAAAAGCGCTCATTTCTGTTGCGAGGAGTCGACCCCTTTCATGTGAGTTTGCAGTGGGCAGCATCGTATCTGTGACTTTTCTCGGGGTTCTCCCGTTTTCTTTGACATTATCATTCCACCATTTTTTTCATAATGATTGATTAAGCATGCGTCCCCTAGAGATCTGCACGGGCCGAATTTTTCGGCCCGAGCCCAATCCAGCCTGGGCCCTAAAAGTTTTGGAGATTTTCGGCCCGAACCCGGCCCGGCCCGATATTTTTTTTTAAATTCTTGGCTCAAGCCAGGCCCGGCCCGATAAGTTTTTTTTTAATTCTTGGCCCAAGCCCGGCCCGGGCGCGATAAATTTTCGAAGTTTCATTTTGTAATATTTTTCACGGGCACACTTCATCAACGTTTGCCTTTATTCTAATTATCGTTTAACGAATGTCAGTAATTATTAAAGAATTGCAATTAATCGGCCCCAGCCCGGCCCGACCTGAAGAGAAATCAGTGTCGGCCCGCCCAAGCCCGGCCCGTGCAGGTCTCTAGCGTCCCCTCTAGCCTAAAGGGCATACTCGTGGGACGTAGACATAAGAAATTAATTTCGTGTGTCCTCATGGAAAACTTACGTAACTCTTACAAGTCACATATATATTATGTTCACAAACTCTCAAATCTGGTATCGAACCACTAATCGCACTCTGTTACAGAGGTGAGCTCTGCACCACTGAATTGCCGCGCTCCATATTAATTGTTAAATTTTATCAAAATAATACTTTTTTCTTTTCAAAAATTTAATTTTTATTCATAAATTGATTTGATACCAGAAGTACAGTAAAATCAAACGAGAAAGCAAACGTCATAAGTATCATTTTAATAGTTTGTTTACTCATTGTCGCATGTAGCTCTTTTGACTTCTGGTTTTAGGAGGTGAATGCGACACTGAATCGTCGGGTTCCATAGGCTATAAAGTTAGTTATTATTAAGAAAAAGTGTATCAAAATGTTTGGAGACTAATTCTATTTACAAGAAAGTATTTTATCTACGTTTACACACTATCACCTTCAAAATAGTCACATTGTACGGCAATATAGCGCTTCCAGCTTTTTTTCCATTTCTAGAATGCCCTAAAAGTCTTCTTTTCGAAGCGTGTGAATAATATGCGATTCGCTCTGGATCTCTGCAATGGTGTCCAAACGGCGACCTTCGAGCTGGATCTTCAGCCTCGGAAAGATTATCAAGCTCGCAGGATCTAATTTGGTGAGTAGGGTGGTGCGGAAGTGCGATCATCTCGTTTCTGGTAAGAAATTCACGTGTGAGAAGAACAGGGTGTATTTAGTCATGGATCAGCCAATTTTTTGCGCGCCACAGATCCAGTCGCTTTGGCCGAATGTCCTCTCTCTCAGACGCTGTAAAACTTGCCAATAAAACTCGCTATTGACAGTCTAGCCCTGGAGACGAATTCGTGATGCACAATGCCGCGAATTTCGAAAAAGACTATGAGCATGCACTTGGTCGAATTGTGAACCTGCCTTGCCTTTTTCGGTCGTGGAGATGGTTGTCTTCTCTCAGAGTCTTAGCCGTACACCTACGTTTCGTCACCGGTAGTGATCCTTGAAACGAAGGACGGGTCATCCACGTCACGCTGACGGGAGTTCTTGGCAAACTCTGACACAGTGTTCCTTCTGCTCATGTGCTAGCAGCCAGAGGACAGCGGCAACACAACACATGTTCAAATCACACGTGAAGATTGCATGCACTGTCTCGTATGACATATCGACAATGGCAGCCATGTTGTGGATTTTTCTCGACGATCCTCATGCATAACTTGCCAAATAGTTTAACATTTTCGGGTGTTGTGCTCGTTGAAGGTCATCCTGGTCTCTGGTCGACTTCCAGTGATGTTCTGCTCTTAAAGCTCGCGTACCAATCAGAATACCCCGAACGACTCGCCGTATACTTGCAGAATTATATCAAGCATGTCTGTGGTGGATTTGCCCAGTTTCATACAGAATTTCACGTTCGCTCGTTGTTGTAACTTGCTGTCTATGATGAAATCGCAGACGTAGTAATACATATGGTCACAATAGCACCAACCACACACTTCCCGATGTACATAGGACGATGTCTCTTGGCACACTGACTTACGAAAGTCGGTGCTCCCTGTGCCGGTGCGTGCAACCTTGCGCTGCCATCTGTTGGTGTGTTAAAGTAATAGTCGAAACTTTTTGATACCACCTCGTATTCTGTCTGTCAGCAGGTCCTGGGACTAATAAATTTTTCCCTTGTGTTAGGGTCTAGAAAAAGTTTCTTTCGTGTTTCGCGATCTTCAACTTCCCCTTTAACTCCCAATATTTTATTCTATTTTTCAAATCATTGATAAGTCGTGTTCCTACTCGTTTTCCTTCTCTCTCTCTCGGTATAAAAAGAGGCAATTTCTTCGTGAGATGTGTCTAATTCAGTTAGCCTGTCGAAGGATGCTGGTTAAAAGAGCGTTCTTCCCTCTCCTACTAGTTTTAAAGCATCTTTGTTACTCTCTCCGCCAAGTTTATCTTCTCCATCTTCCTCTAACACCACATTTCGAAGCTCTCTAACTTTCGTAATGTCCAAGTCTCCGAACCAATCAATCTCATATTCCGTATATTAGCACTCCACCAGATTCTTTCTTATTGTTAGTCGAATGTTAAGCGTGCTAATTAGGAGTGATCCTTTCTTGTTGAATACCTCTTTTGCTACGGCAGTTGTTGATCTGGTTAGCGTCTCTCGTGACAATACTTCCTAGATATTTAAAATGATCGACATCTTTAAGCTCTCTATTTTTCTGATCCATAAGGGGGTGTTTCCACGATGTTCTACTGACTTTCGACTTTTCGATGTTGTTTTTTATTCCATATTGTTTCCTAGTGTCAACTCTTTTTATCAATCATCTCCTGTAGTCTTTCTTCAATTCTTGTTGTAATAGCCGCATCATCTGCATATCTGATGTTTTAATGATCTTCCCCCCCCCCCTATCTTGAAATCTCCAACTTCCAGTTATGCTTCCTTCATATTGCATTCATCATAAACGTTGAATAATTGGGATCCCATACAACATTATTGTGTGATTCCTCTTCGAATCTCCACACGGTTAGTTTCTCTTTGGTTTAGGCGCAACTTCATTCTCTTTCTGTGTATAGAGAGTTAGACCACGATTCCTCCAGTTGACCCCCGTTTATTTATGAATTATCAGAAGTTTGGAATTGACCTGGTCGAAATCTGTTCGCCATTTTTTTTATATCGATGATACTCATTTTCTTTTTGACAGTTGTCGATCTTTCGAAGTAAATTAACTAGTAATAACCGGATGCAGTAAAATTTGAACTGCAGATAATGGATCTGATTAAGGCAAAGATACGAGGAATGATCGAAAAAAGGTTACAAAGTCTATTATGGCTTTATGTGTGAGACATAACTGGAAGATCAACACACCTGATGATAGAGGTCACTCATTAGTAGTCCCCGATGTAATCACAGTTTTTGTTCAACCTCTTATCGCAACGACAGATAAAGTTTTCTGTACCATTTGCATAGAAATCTACATGAAGTTTTCGTGGCTACTGTGAGGCAGCGGTTTTGGCATAATCACATGCCAGATAATGGTGGCCAGAAATTTTTTGCTTTAGAACAGGTAAAAGGTGAAAGTTACTGGAACTAGGTCAGGGCTGTAGAAGGGGTGCTCTAGTCGTTTCAAGCGTAACGTCAGTGGTTTAAGTACTGAGTCTAGCTGTGTCCAGGGTTGTCATTAACAATATTGATCCGTCTTTCTTTAAAGCCGACACCACTTCCCTACACGTTCATTTGAAATTAGCCCTCCCCTCCCCATACACTTCTACAATCTGCCAATAAATGTTAACAGTGTAGTAGTATTTTTGGCCTACAGGGACCACGACACTGACATCACTTCTACTCTTGACCAAATAAGAGGAATCGCCATTTTTAATGTTTGTTTCTCGGGTATACGTGATCAAAATCCGAAGTCCTCAACTTGCACCAAGACATACATGTTGTTCGATCATCCCTCGTATATTGCCGAAACAGTAACACAAATTCGATGAGTATTTGCTTTGGTCGTATTTTGTGTAAGTTAAACGTTGTTTCATAGCTAGAATGAGCAGTGTTTAAATCAAAAATCGAATTTGACGACAGATTTTAGTATAATCTTGGTTCCAGAGTATAGCAACACTAATGAATATTTGAGGTGTCCAACACAGCAGAGGCGAAGAAATTGTGCTTGACCCTGAGCGTCTAGCTTTTTATCTTTCCCCTCTTTATTTCTAGAGATATGACCCTGTGGTCACCATTAACTCCTCTTTGCCTTCTGAAAACAACTACGTTTTATGTTGACATCTTGAAGGCTGTGTCTTGCCAGGTTATGTCTGTTAAGTGTGTGCGATATTGTTTACTGCGTGCGCGAAATGACAAAAGAGTTGTAAGCGAAGAAAAAAGCAGCTTTTGTGTATGGCTCTGGCTGTTTTCATGACAGAAAAATTGTGTTGCTCTTTGGTTTCATTGTTACGTCATTTTTTTTTTTATTTTCCCGAGGTTTTGGTTTTTATTTAGCAACAGAGCGAAAGAAAAAAATGTGACATTAATATAGAACAGGCAGATGTTTTAGTTTTTTTTTTAAACTTTGTATCGTAGATTTTCAGTTCGGATTCTGAGTAACTAAAATTACTTTTAGCAGTATCACAAACTAACACTGGAGCTGAAATATAAACTCGACCGACACTGAGAGTATTTGAGTTCAAATCTTCCGCATCGCAAATATTTTGACGGAAATTACACATTAACACTTTTCAATCCTAAGCCCGAGTATGGTTTGTAGTACCTCATAACAGGACGGAGCCCGAGTCTAGATCTGATCTTACATTTTTTATATATATAAATGAAAACAATTTATTAGATGAACTTTTTAACAGTTTGACCAATGTTATAAACAAAAAACAGTTTTTGTATTTTTTTCCCCCTCATTATCTTTCAAACAAATGCAAGTGAAAAAGGGTTTGTTTGAAACAGTATTGTAGCAATATCAATACATGTTGTATTCATCTTCAAATTTAATGTTTAAAAGATTTTTTTGCTATGCATTCTATTTGTCTATTTTTTTTCCTTATCTGATACTTTTTTTTTTTTTTTTTTAAATATAAGAAAGCAGTAAAGTGCCAGGAAACTGAAATTGTAATAAATGCATAAACCCAGGAGCGAAAGTGTTAAAGAGAATTACAGTCTTTCATAATATCGATCATGTGTTCGCAATCTTTGTTTTTCAGAAACAGCATTGACAATCTTTCTGTTTGTTAGAATCTGCGTTGACATTCTTTTTGTTTCTCAGAAACAACATTGACATTTTTTTCTGTTTCTTAGAAACTGCGTTGACAATCTTTTAGTTTCTCAGAAGTAATGTTGACAATCTTTCTGTTTCTTAGAAACAACGTTGACAATCTTTCTGTTTGTTAGAAACAGGGTTGACAATCTTTCTGTTTGTGACCCATTGAGATTTTTTCTTAGGATAACAATATCTACACCATAGCTTGGTTTCAGTGATTTTCACCGAAATCCAGAATATCGGTATCTTCAGCTATTTTTTAAAAAAGTGGTCCTATAGTGGCCAAACGGTCAGGTCAGTGATCGGTGGTTGTGTCCATTGTGACTTTTTCTCAGAATCACAATACACAACATATCACGGTTTCAGTCTTTTTAACCAAAATCCAAAATATCGGTGTCTTCGTCTGTTTTTCAAAAAGTAGCCCTGAGTGCCCAAACGGTCAGTGATTGATGGCTGTGCCCATTGAGACTTTTTCTCAGGAATACAATATCTACAATACATCACGGTTTCAAGCAATTACACCGAAATCCAATTTCCATAAGGATTGTGGGGATCCTTTGATTAGGAAGATAGGTCACGTCGTACCTTGAAAATACCAGTAAAACTTAGACAGGAAGCGGAAAGAAAAGCTACGGCGTTTTAGCTGTGGAAGCTACGTCAAAACTTCAAACGTTGCCTATTCCAGATTGCCTGTGTCTTACAGTTAGATATTTTTGCTCCCCAGGGATTTCGAGATGCAGGGCATTTTTTACGCCGTATAGGGTATGCAACCAATTATAGGGCACAGTAGTGTGGGTTGTATAGTTACCAGTTATACTTTGTTGCCAACGAAAAGCAGATCGGTCAGATCATGGCCCATTTTAGTTCAACGAAGGGAAAATAGAAAACATAAATCGTTTAGTTTTGAAATTTGGCACAGTTATGGAGAGAAATTCCCAAAACGATATAGTAAAAATCCTTTAGGGTTGGGGGTCGGCGACTGATGGATAGAAGGTTAAAAGATAGTTTTCCTTAAAGATCTCCAAAACAATGGACTTTAGCTAAAGAACGTTTAATTAACAAAATTAAACTACATTAAATTTCCTATGAACATAGTTCTATACATTTTTTCATAGGATCAATAATTTAGAAGATAGAGGAGGGTAAAAGGTACATATTTCAAAAAAAAAAAAAGTCCTTATTGCAACTAAAAGTGTTCAGTAGTTTTCAGAAAGAAACTTAATGCCTATACAACAATCTACAAAGGCAATATACGGTTTCGTGCATAAATGTACTAATGCGCGGGCAATATTTTGTGTTGCTTCTTCTGCGTCTTTCATATAAAATTCCTCTGAAGTAGAAATCTCTCACGAAATTCGAACACCTCATCTTTTTCTTTGCTTGTAGGTGATCAAAAAAACGCTGTAGCGAAAAAAAAAAGAAAAAACCGCTGTAATTATTTTAAATGAGAAGTCCAAATATTATATTTCACCTCTTTCATCTTTAAGGAAATCTCAGATGTGGACATCTCTATAAGTGTAAGTCTTGAGTGAATGAGTGACTGACTGACCAATGCCCAGGCCAAACTACGTGAAGTAGAAACTTAAAGTTTTGGACAGTCATGAGATTTGTGGCGAAGGTACGACTGAGGAAGAATTTTTGGAAATTCGACCGGGAAGGGAGGAAGAAATAGATGTGGAAATTGCAAATCAAAATGATGGACCCGATTTCAGAAGTTTATTGTGTGAAATCTAATAAACTATTGTGAGATACAGATGGTGATCAGAAAAATGGAAACACCTGAACGTAATTGCAACTTACCAGATTAATATGGTGTCGGGCCACCTTTCGCCTTCAGAACAGTCTTGATGCGACGGGGGATGGAGGCATAGAGGTCGTGAATGGTAGCAAGTGGAATTTTACACCATTCCTCGTGCAGGGCATTGGCCAGTTCTGTGAGAGAGGATGGAGGTGGAAATCGTCGCCGGAGTCGTGTTTCCAAGACGGACCACAGATGTTCAATTATGTTGAGATCTGGGGATTGGGCGGGCCAGGGGAGGTGTTGAACTTCATCCCGATGTTCCTCAAACCACGCTGCAACAACGCCAGCTGTGTGAATGAGTGCATTATCATCCTGGAAGATGGCGTCATTAACTGGGAACAATTTCCGGACCATAGGATGCAAGTGGTCTCCTAAAATTGCAACATAATCGTTGGCAGTGATTCGTCCGCTAAGTGTGACCACAGGACTCAATGAAAACCATGATATGGCGGCCCACAGCATCACCGAGCCGCCGCCATGTTTCACAGTTGGGTGGAGACACTGCAGATCATAAGCTTCTTTGGGCGTTCTCCACACATAAACACGGCCCGTGGTTGGGAATAGGGTGAAGGATGACTCATCCGACCATATCACACGTTTCCAGTCCTCAACGGTCCAAGTTGCATGGTCGCGGCACTATTTGCGGCGTGCGAAAGCGTTATGGTCCCTCATGAGCAGTTTGGCCCGTGCAACACGACCCCGTAAGTTCATGTCATGTAATTCGCGGCGGACTGTGATTGTCGAAACAGGGTGGGGGAGGTGCTGATTGAGTTCCTCCGTCACTTGCTCCGCAGTGGCACGGCGTGACCTGTTACTCATGATTTTCTTCCGCCCACTGTTCCGCTTCCCCGATGTGGTTTTCCCGTGTGTTGTGTAGGCCGTCATCACCTTCGACACTGTCCCACGCGGCACACCTAACACAGTAGCCACTGCCGTCACACTCACTCCACATAACCGCGCACCAACAATTTGCCCTCTTTGAAAATCTGAAAGGTCTCCCACTTTACACTACCTCCGTCTGCTGCAGCCACTGGACACTGCTGTTCCACTGCGCCTGACGTAGTATGGAGACCGACCTAACACACCACAACCAGCGGTCCGGCGCTGCGGGCACCACGACACCACTGCCAACCCATACATCTGACGTGTTGGCAACTACAGGTGTTTCCATTTTTCTGATCACCATCTGTATGTGGTTCGAAAGATTAACTTTCAAAGATCAGTTAGTACGCAGTGTTTCCGGTTTCTACCGTTAAGAGTCAGGAGCGACCATGAAATGAATTGCTGATATTGACTGGAACATACTACAAAAGATTTAGCAGGAGATAGATGATCGGCTTGGTATGTGCCGTGTTACGCGAGGTTAGTTAGAACCAGGGGCGGATCCAGGGCCGACTTCTGAGGGGGCGGTGGGTTGTTATACTGCTACTTTTAAGGGTTCCAAACTTTGGGATGGGTTTTATTTATATATGTATAAAATAAGAGAGTTTCCTCTTCTGGGGGGAAATCGCTTCCCCCCCTGGATCTTCCCCTGGTTAGAACGCATGTGACGTGTGTGAAGAAAACTATGACAGTTTACTTTTCTTAGCACATATCTCCAATAACATATGTATTGGACTTCACAGAATAACTTTCTGAAATCGAGTCCATCATTGTGACTTCCCTGTATTAAAATGTCCATATCGTGGAATCTATGAAGGTTACGGACATGAATTTTGCTATATGGAGTTATCATTTAAAACAATTAAACAAATGTTTCAGCATTTTTTTTTAAATATACAGTAGGAAGTCGAAAATCCAAATTAATTGGGACCACAGGTAGTTTGGATTTTCAGATTGTTTGGATTTTCGAAAATGACCAAGAAAATGTCATTTAGGCTTAAATATACTGTACGGTATGCTGTTTTATCAATACAGTTGTTATACAGTACATACAGTAATTATAATACCATACGTAAGGCTACTTAAATTTAATGTTTGTGAAGAACCTGCTCGTACACTAAATTACCTGCTCTTGTAACTCACACTTAAAACTTAACTTGTATAGGCTTGAGGAACCTGCATGTACACTAAATTACACAGTTCTTGTAACTCACACTTAAAACTTAACTTGTATAGGCTAAGGAAAATGGACAACCCTATTATTTGTTTATCGCTAGCGCTAAGACAAAATGTAAAAAACTTCTAGGGACCGCGTTCGGATTATCGACGTCCTACTGTATATATTTTGCCTAGAAATGAAGAAAAGAGAAGACAACAAAAGGGGAAGATGATTTCAATTATTACAATATCCCATATCTCGGAATCTCTTAAAGTTAGAGACATGAAATTTGGTATTTGGGCTTATCATATAAGTTAATTAAACGCTTGTTTAAGTTTTTTTTTCCTTTTATTTATTTGACCAAGAAGGGAAGACAATGGTATTGAGGAAAGGGAGAGGACTACAGTTCTTATGATAAGATGTCCGTATCTGGGAATCTCTCGAAATTACGGGACATGAAATTTGTCTTAAACATTTTATCTATATATATATAGAAATGAAAGTTACTATATTTGTGATTTCGCACTTCTTAAAGGAAGACGATCTCGCTCAAATTTTCAACATAAATGAGGTTCGGGTCTCAGATTGTTTTTATAATTTCACTTTAACGGTACAACTTAGGGTGGGGTATATATATATATATATATATATATATATATATATATATATATATATATATATATATATATATATCTTAATAACTCTTGAATCACAAGACCGTGATCAAATTTTCAACATATATAAGGTTCGGGCCTGGGATGTTTTTTTTTATCATTTCACTTTGACGACCAACTTAGGAAGGGGGGAGGGATACAGAAAAATATATAAAAATGAAGGTGACTACCTTTGTGGCTTAATAGCTCTTGAACCACCCGACCGATCTCGATCAAATTTTCAACATAGATGTGAAAAGTGAAATGAAATCTTTGAGTTTTACGTCCCACGGTTATGCCAGCTAGGCTAAAGGAGAAGGTGATGATGAGAAATGAATTAAATGGAGTGTAGAGAGTGGGAGGAAACAGAAGAATCCCGAGGAAATTCATGCACACACTATTTGTCCACCACAAAGCTCACTTGGCGCGAGCTGTGCTCGAACCAGGGACTCCACGCACCAGAGGTGAACATTCTACCACTGAGCCACGCGGCCCCTCAACACAGATGAAGCTCGGGCCTGGGATTGTTTCACTCAATTACGGTGCAACTGCGGGGAAGATGAGGGGAATATATGTCCGAAATTGACTGATATTAGTGTCGAATCCATAGTTTTCGAGGTCGCTGAGATGAATAGTACCATTTTCAATGCCGTTTAAATCCAAATTCAGCACACAATAGTAATTAATTTTTACTGAAATTTTTACTAAACACATGACATAGGAGGTTTGCGTTTAAAGTTTTTATTTCAACCCAGCGAATCGGGTTATCAGCGCTAGTTTAAAATTATGAAGCACGTACTTTAGCGTTTTTAGGTTCCAACTCCCATTAGAGACATGAAATTTGCTATTTAGATGTTTCATTTGCTATTTAGATGTTTTTAAAGAGTGGAGGCATTTAAAATAGTTAAACCCGTACTTCAGCGTTTTTAGATATTTGACATAGAATGGAAGAAAAAAAAAGGCAGTGGTTTACTAAGATGTTCATGGTGAATTCTATATGAAATGTGCAGAACGAGAAACGCAAAATGCTTCCACAATAATACGTGGGAGCATTTGCTAGTGTATAATAGAGTTTAAGCCACAATTTAGGAACATAGTATCTTAAACTGACATTAAATAACAGCCGACGTAGTTACTTTACTTATTGAGAGCTTATCACATCACTGACATTTTCCGCCCTTCTTTAATATCTACTCAGGATAACGTTTTTGATATCCAACAATACTATGGAGTTTTCCTATATCGTGATATTCGAAGAGTTTGATATTCTTATATTCTAGTTATAAAAAGGAAACATGCGCCAGCGTATACGTCTTTGCTGAAGAGATTTGTAATGCTTTTGTTTTCTTTTTTGTGAAAGACAAGAGCACAACGAGAATTACTTACAATAAACGTTGTGGGGGGGGGGGACACGGTGACTCAGTGGTAGAGCGCTTACGTGAGGTGTGTGGGGTCCGTGGTTCGATTTCTGGCCAAGTAAGTTTGTGGTGGACAACGTCGTGTTTGTGGATTTTTCTGGGATACTCCCGCTTCCACCTACGTTCTCATTCCACCAGTTATTCCATAACCATTCATTTGCCTTAATTATCCATCCCCCGTAGCCTAAAAGGCATAATCGTGGAACGTGAAACTGAAACATTTCATTTCCTTACAATAAACGGGGAGCACAGTGGGTCAGTGGCAGAGCACTTATCTCTGGTGCATAAGGTCCCTGGTTCCATCCCCGTCCAAGTAAGTTTGTGGTGAACGACAACGTGTCCGTGGGTTTTTTCATGGCACTCCTGTTTCCTCCCACAGTATCATTCCACCAATTTTTCCATTATCATTCGTTTGCCTGAAAACTTCCGTCCCCCTTAGCCTAAGGGGCATAATCGTTGGACGTTAAACTGATATTTCTTTTCCTTACAATAAACAGCAGTCGTCTTAGTGCGTCTCGGTAACTAATAATAAAGAGGCTAATAGCTGTTCGTACGTGCCTTAGCAGTTATCTTTTGTATAACGAAGTCTTTTAACAATTGTGTAAAGATACGGTATGGATTTTGAGGTGGTTGGTGGAGAACTAAAAGTGTTAAATGTAAACGGTTAAGAGCTTTGAGTTAAGAATGATATTAACCTAAGAGTACAACGTCCAAAGACAGAACTGCATGAATAGGAAAGATATCCTTGTAATCCCCCCCGCCCCCCCCCCCAAAAAAAAATGAGCCAGAAAAATATAACGCTATAGGGATGCAGGGTAGATTGTAAGGTTTTGTTTTCGTCCCGATAAACCTTTTTTAGTAATGTGTTAGAAAGATTAGAAAGGACCACGCAGTTCTGCGTCGAAAGGGAACGTAAATGGTTATCACGAATAGGTTGCTTCAGTTATTTCCAGAAGCGCAACTTCTTACATCACAAATTGTAGATAAAGAAAAATAATTATTAAAAGAAAATGGATTATTGAAATCTTTTTCCCATAAAGTTACAAAAAACTGCTGAGGTAATATACCATTTCGTTAAGTTACTGAAAAAAGAAAATCGAATTTAGCTGTGATAAAAAGGGCAAATACCATTTCGTTAAGTTACTGAAAAAAGAAAATCGAATTTAGCTGAGATAAAAAGGGCAAAATCACAACTTCGACTTTTATTACTAATTTATACTTTTTTTTCTTATTAATGTAACTTTTTTCTCTCTCTCTTCCATTCTCATTTATCTGGTGCCATCGGCATTCTGTGTTGCGAATTCCCACGTGAAAAGCAAAGCGAATTTGGAATACTTGTCGTGACACTTAGCACACTGCCAGTAATGCCAGAGGAAGAGGATATGGCAACACCTGCCGTTTCATGACTCAGTTTCATCGAGTGAACTCCTCCGCTCCTCAAAATAGTGCGTCTCGTCGTCTATTTTTGATTTTGTTCTCTTGAAACAGTCGACGGGAAGGTGTTCAATCAGTGAGGTTGATCGCGGGCGATTCGGTCGGTATGGCACCGGAGCGAGGACGGGCACCGGTACGCGGGATGAGAAGCTCTGTTCGGAGCCGCGGGTCATCGTCAACTACGAGTGACCCGCGGGAAAAGGTCAAGGACTGTTGTCGAAAGGTCGTGGCGTTTATGTGCACACAAGTTGGTGTAGGTGGACTAGTGGTGTGTTATGCCATCATGGGCGCATGGGTGTTTATCGCTATTGAAACCCAAGAAGAATATAAACAGATCAGTGTAGTGCAGGAATTAAGGACGAGCTGTGCCTCTGATCTTTGGAATATTACTACCGTGCAGAATGTGTTTAATGAAACGACATGGAGACAAGCTGCTGATCGTGTCCTCGAAAAATTTCAAAACGGCGTTGTGCGATCCATGAAAAAGGGTTACAGTGGACAAACTGTGAAAGAAATGTGGTCTTTCCCAGCAGCGTTAATGTTTTCCTTGTCCATTTTCACAATGATAGGCTATGGCAATTTAGTGCCTCGTTCTAACTGGGGAAAAGTAGCTACCATGCTCTATGCATTGTTTGGGATACCGCTATATGTGTTGTATTTTATGAATATGGGAAAAGTGCTAGCTCAGTCGTTTCGGTGGCTGTATACAAAACTCTATCAGTGTAGCTTGGAGAGTAGCCGGAAGATTGCAAAAGAAGGCGAAGACGATGACGACGATGATGAGCTGGAAGTACAGGAGCCACCTAGAATAATAGTTCCTTCCACAGCGTGTCTTTGGGTGATGGCTGGCTATATTATGACAGGCACGATTATGTTTGCAGAATGGGAGAAGTGGAATTACCTAGATAGTTCTTACTTCTGTGTAACAAGTTTGTGTAAAATTGGAATCGGAGATTTTGTGCCTGGCGCTAACATTCTTGAATCACGGGATGGTAATCAGACCAAGTTAGTAATAAACTTTATCTATCTGCTTCTTGGGATGGGCCTAATTGCCATGTGTTACAATTTGATGCGCGAAGAAGTTCGAGTGAAGATGAGAGAAATCAAGCGAGACTTGAGTAAGTGGGTGGAGGAAGTTCGTTTGCGAGCCGTGGGTTGTTATAAACGGGACGATCCCCCAGGTCGTCGATATTAACTGTTCCACTCCTATCATTGTTCGTGTTGTCAGAAGTAAGTGCTCAAAGCATCTCATTGATCGTGAAAGAGTTTCAGTTGTGCTGAAGATACGTCAAATTTTAAGTGTAAATGGGTTAAAAATATTTACACGCAGTTTTGCAATAAAGCATACTTTTATGTGACCCACATTAAATAAATAGTATTCCATGGAGATTCTTCATTATAGCAGTAACATTAGGAACTACCGTTGTGTAGAAATTCCGTGTGAACTGACAAAAATCGTCAATGATCTCAGTATTTGCGTAGATGATAAGTTGTTTCTTCTCTATTTTATGTTATGATATAGTTACAGGGCTTGTGTGTAACTTTTAATTGATACTCGAAACAAAGTATAATGTTGTGGGTGTCTGTGAATTTATACATGAGTTATCAAACAAAGGTAGATCCTTGATGAGTATCACACTTAAGTTTGAAACTGGACAAGGCTTCAGTGATTGTTTAGTAGGTTTCCAAGAAAACTACTGAGTACAAAACTGTGAAACTAGGTAAGTAACTTAATTTTATAGTGTTCATTATCGATTAGCTGGTTAATGTTTATGAAATAAGGATTTGACAGTAGCTTCGTAAAACTAATGTATAACAACGATAGACTTACAAATGCGAATTCAGTCGAAAGTAGTGGACCTATAGCTTCCGGTCGCAATAAAGAGAGAGAACGTTAGAGATGTTTTAACATGTTTTTTGGACGCTGAACGCAAAACAAAGAAGATTGTGTGATTTCTTACAATTATTAAGTATTCCGTCTTTTAGCAGGTACTGGGACTAATGAGGCTTTTATTTATTTATTTAGGTTTGAACCTGAAAATGTTTCACGTTTCTCGATCTTCAGTTTCTTCTTTAACTCTCAATATTTTCTTCTATTCTTCAAATCATCGATTGTGTTCTTCTTCTTCCTATTCCTCGCTTCCCTTCCATCTTTCCTTCTATGGTGGTGTAAAGAAGACAATTTCTTCGCAAGATGTGTCCAATCCAATTGGACTTTTTACGAAAGATGGTGGCTAGAAGTCTCCTCTTCTCTCCTCTCCTTCCTTCGTTTGTTGCTTTATCCGTTCATTTTATCGTGTCTATCTTCCTCCAACACCACATTTCGAAGCTTTCTAAATATTTCTTCTTTAAGTTCCAGGGTTGGCTGGTTTAAACCTTGGTTTAAATCAGCTGTTTTTTTTTTTCAAAAAAACCAACTGGTTTAATCAAAAAAAAAAAAAAGAACAAAAAATGCTTTAAATCGTGTAAAGTTCATGGTGACGTTTCCACATAACAAACCATCTGCATTACGTTTATCTATTTTTCACTTTTTAATCAAGGGGTCCCGTGTTCAATTCTCCGTCGAACTACAACCCATCTTTAAAATGTAAAACCAAGTAGCGATTCGAGGTGTCCCTCTAAGCAAAAGTCTTCTCCGTGATAACCTTGGTATTTCACAAGAATGTTAAGCCTAAAATACGAAACGAAACCAAATTATATATTTCTACTTGCCTGAATGCCTGTTGTTTTATAAAGAAGCCAAGGTTGCTTAAATATATTGATAGAAATTAGCAAAATTTATCAACTGGCTACGTAGCTTCCAACATCAGCTTGGATTCGACTTTGTTTTAATTTTATGGAATGATATCTACATACCAAATTTGTAATTTAATATCTCAGTTTTAGCGTAGTGATTATGATACGTTGACCTTAAAATTTTACATACAAATACATTTAAAGTAATAACAGGATTTTCCCAATGGCTAAAGCGGAAGTTTCCCGATTTATATGTAATTTTGTATAATGTTTTTACTTGTGTAACTCTTTATCTTTTTGCCCTTCTGAAATGAATCTTGACAATTATATTACAAACTAGTCCTATGTAAAGATCAGTACAACATATTTTTATCAGGAGTCAGTCCTTCGTGAGTGAGTCGGCAATCGCATTTGTGACCAATTAGTCCCGGTTCCGTGTCCAAATGGACAATTTCTCTCGGATGTAAGCCGAGAAACGGTTTGGATTCCGCTTTGAGCTTATGTGACCCCTTCCAGCATAACCTTGTTGTTGCATAATAACACCAAGGTGAAACAAACTAATTTCTGTCAATATCTAATATAAATACATAGAGTAAATTATTTAAACAAAAAAAAAAAAAGTGGTTTAAACCAAAAAACCAGGTTTAAACCACAAAAAAATGTTTTTTTTTTTTCTTCAATAAAAACCATGGTTTTTGCCAACCCTGCTAACTTTTCTAATGTCCAAGTCTGAAACATATAGTCCAATACTCTTTATATAGCACTCGATCAACTTCTTCCTTGGTGCAATAAGTGTCTTTCGCCAAAATACTTCCCAGATACTTGAAACTATCGAACTCTTCAAGTTCTCTTTGTTCTATTCTGACCTGTAAGAGCGCGTTCCCACGGGATATTCTCATAACTTTAGACTTTTCGATGTTGATTTCCATTTCTTATAGTTTTCGAGTGTTAACTATTTTGTCAATCATCTCGTGTAGTCCTTTTTCGGTTCTAGTTATAATATATATTGGAAATAATAATAAAATCTGAAGTTGTACTAGTGTTTACTACTTCCAGTTTCAGTAGAGTAATAACTGAGATCTATTCTTGAGATTCTAAATGCATAACAAAAATTTATCTCCTCACCGATTTTCTCCTCCTATGGCAATCAATATTGGTATCAGAAGTGGTAGTAATAAAGAAATAAAGTCTTGGATGGAATTTATTTTTGACGTACTGTATCCATATTCACGGAGAAATTAAATGTCGACTAAAAGCAGGGAATTCGTGTTACTATTCGGTTCAAAATCTCTTGTTGTTGCGAATTCTGTCGAGGAATTTGAAGCTTAAAATATACAAAACGATAATCATGCCTGTTGTTCTGTATGGCTGCGAAACATGATCACTTACTCTGAGGGAAGAACATAGACTGAAAGTATTTGAGAACAAGATCCTGAGACGAATATTCGGACCCAAGAGGAACGGGAATGGGGAATGGCGGAAACTTCATAACGAGGAAGTACATAATTTATATGGTTCACCCAACATTGTTAGGGTCGTCATGTCTAGGAGGGTTAGGTGGGCGGGTCAGGTAGCTAGAATGGAAGAAAGTAGAAACGCTTTCAAAGTCTTGACTGGAAGACCAATCGGAAAACGACCATTAGGAAGACCTAGGCGCAGATGGGAGGATAATATTAAGATGGATCTAGCAGAGATTGGAATACAAAGTAGAAACTGGATGCAGTTAGCTAAAGATAGAAGTCAGTGGAGAGCTTTTGTGAACGCGGCATTAAACCTCCGGGTTCCATAGGCCATAGAGTTAGTTAGTTAGTTAGTTAGTATCCATATCAAAGTACTACTCCTTGCTATTAATGTTTTTCACGTCAGCGATCTATTGAAACTGAAAATTGTAGATTTTCACCACTTCCAAGTTTGAATAGAGGGATAGAAGTCAAGAAATTTATTCTTGAGACGCTCAATCCGTTAAAAAAAAAAAAAAAAAAACGCCATTTTTCATTGTCTTTTACCGTTTTTGGTTTATGGAGCTTTATTGAAACCGGAAATGATAGTGGATTTACTACACTTTCGGTTTTAGTAGAAATGTGTGTGGAGACTGAATCTGTTCTTGGGACGTTGAAACAAGTCCAAAAAAATCGCTTCTCGCTATCTGTGACCGTTATTGCTCAATGGTGATGGACGTTAAAACCGGAAGTGGTTGATTTGTACACTTCTGGTTTGAATAGAAGATCAAAGGGGAGATGAAACATAGTGTGAGAACGTGAATCGATTCCAAATAAACGCTTCTCTCATTTTCATACTGTTTTTAATCTGGTACCTGTCAACAAATGGACCGACGCCCATAACAAATCCATAAGACTTGCCATATTTATGCGTAGCATATTTGGGAAAACTAAAAATTAAAAATAAGTAAATATTGTTTTATCAATGGCCTGAAATATTATGAGGATGATGCGACATTCTAGTATAATCGTCCCATGAGTTATCGCCCGTTTGGCTGCTTGTATCAGTAGCTATCGTTTCTCTGAAGAAGCCAACCAATCCTCCAACGAAGACAAAGCTACAGATCCTGCAGTTCATATATGCAATCAATTCTAATTTAATTTTAGCAACAAAGCTTTTGAATGAAATGTTTTAAATTAACCCCGTAGTGGCGACTTACTTCGTGGTAGTGACCTCACCTTCTTCAAATGCTTCCGATATCACACGTCGTTCTTGACGGAACAAGATCAGGTATGCAGATAATACGGTTATTATTAGCTAGAACCAAAGAAAGACTACAGGAGATGATTGACAAAATAGTTGACACTAGGGAAACTATATGGAATGGAATTCAACATCGAAAAATCGAGTCATGGAATGCCCCGTGGAAATGCGCCCTTACGGGTCAGAGTAGAACAAAGAGTACTTGAAGAGGTCGATCATTTTAAATATCTGGGAAGTATTTTGACGAAAGACGCGTACTGCACCAAAGAGATCAGGTCGAGAATTGCCATAGCCAAAGAAGCATTCAACAAAGAAAGACCACTCTTAACCAGCAGCCTTAATATTAGACTAAGGAAGAAGTTGGTCAAGTGCTATATATGGACCATTGGACTGTATGGTTCAGAGACTTGGGCATTAACGGAAGTTAAAGAAGATATATTTAGAGAGCTTCGAGATGTGGTGTTGGAGAAAGATGCAGAAGATAAAATGGACAGAGAGCGTAATAAACGATGTTTTAAAACAGATAGGAGAGAAGAGGACGCTTTTGGCCATCATCCTCCGCAGAAAGGCCAATTGGATTGGAAGAACTTGTCTTCGTGCCGCCATAGAAGGAAAGATAAAAGGAAAATGAGGAATAGGAAGAAGAAGAACCCAAGTGATCAATGATTTGAAAGATAGAAGAAAATATTAGGAGTTAAAAGAAGCAGCTGAAAATCGAGAAATGTGGAAGAAACTTTTCCAGACCCCAAATTAAAATCAAGAAAAAAGGGGAAAAAACCCTCATTAGTCCCAGGACCTGCCAAAAGGCAGAATACGTAATAATAATAATAATAATAATAATAATAATAATAATAATAATAATAATAATAATCGTTGTAGTGACTTCCAGTGCAGTGTTTGGAATAGCATAACTTCTAGTAATTAGCATGTTCGCGTCGGAGTTTTGTCATTTTAAATTAGGTTCTTTAAACACCCCTTCAAGCAACTGCTTCGTTAAGGCATTAAACCTCAATAGCTCAACCTCTAATTAAGCTAGGAAGATGATTTTGGTATCAATGTGTCCCTAAAGGATGAAGCTTTCCGCCTATATGCAATTTATCCATGTGGGGTGGGGGATACCACGGCGGAAGTGAGAAAGTAAAGATCGTGTTTTTTTGTTGGTTTGCATCAGGTTTATTGGGGGGAAGCATTCCCCAGTTGGGGTACACTCATAAAAATTAGTATATGAAGCATTGAAGTAGTCCACTACATGGTAATATCTTGTGTGTGCACTTATTGCTTATATGGGGGAAGGAGGGAAGGGGCAAAGTTGGCCAATTTTTTGAGTCAGTTTTTTAACGTAAATTTTCATTTATTTTCAGAACGGTTCCATATAAGACAAGATATATCTTCACTGGATTGGTCCAGAAGCATAATTGTTGCTCTATATGATGTGTGTAGCAAAAACGATGTGCATATAACGTGGTACTGTGGTGGGGAGGGGGAGAGGTTATTAGCGATCGACATATATTAGCGTCAGGCAGACAAGCGATAGTGCAGGGACCAACATCTATTAGCGTGACGCACGTACTGAGACGTTTGCTGTTTCTTTTTCTTAGTTGTCCCCGCTGGTCTAGTGGGTAGTGCATGCACTTGTACACATGGTTCTAGGTTCGATTCCCGGTGGGAGAGCATGAAAATTTGATTTCACAGTCATACACTTTCACCGTCCCTATTAGCCTAAAGGGCATAACCGTAGGACGTTAAACTAAAAAATCTCATTCTTCTTATGAAATGAAAAGGAAAGTAAAACTTCCAGTTAACGTTCCACAATTATGTCCTTTAGGCTAAGGGAGATGATGATTAAGAAGCTTCATCCCGGCGAAATTAAAATACCGCTAATTTTCAGTAATCATGTGATATCTTCAAATGCATAAAAGATAATAGAAATGTGGAACAAGAGCGCCCTAGACAATATCATTTTACATGAGATACCGTTATCACGATTCACTTATCTGCTTTTGATTTCGAGCCATTTTGAAAATCGGCATTTATTTTCGCGTTTGTATACGGCTGAAAACGGAAAGCCACTAGAAGGTGACTTGTGATAACGCTATCTCATGTAAAATAATATTGTCTAGGGCGCTCTTGTTCCACATTTCAATTATCTTTTATCTATTTGAAGATATCACATGATTACTGTAAAATTAGCGGTATTTTAATTTCGCCGGGATGAGCCCTCTTAAGGCAAATGAATGATTATAGAAGAATTGGTGGAATGAGAATGTGTGTGGAAACGGGAGTACCCCGAGAAAAACAAGGAACTTACCACTAACAATGTTGTCCACCACAAAGTTACTTGGTCGGAGATCGAACCAGGGACTCCACACACGAGGTAAGCGCTCTACCATTGAGCCACCGTCCCCCTTTATTATTATTATTATTATTATTATTATTATTATTATTATTATTATTATTATTATTATTATTATTATTATTATTATTATTATTATGAAACAAAGTACCAAAAAGACAGAAAGCTGATGCATTGGCCACGCTATCCAGAGAAGAATATTCAACCACACGTTCTGGTGCTTCATTAGTTGGTTTACATAATGCTGGGATCATATCTTGATTAAGGCTAAGACTGTTTGGTTTCCTTCGTCCCTTTTTGTAAGCATTTACATTTGACATTAGATGAAAAGCTAATTAAATCTGTAAATTCAAACTAAATGGCAAGAAAAGAGTAATTGTGGAATCCGAACCTTGTAATCTCTCTCTCTAAGTAGGAATGAAATCGTCTGCATACTAGTCGGCGGGTGAGCAAAACAGTTGTCATGTGGTTTCTAAAACACAAAACAAAGAAAGAGAAACTTTTTAAGAGAAATTTTGGAGAGCTGCCCACACCCACAAATGTAAATGACTTCATTTGATGGCCTACATTTTGTTGTCTTCTTTCAGTATTGCCCACTTGCTATCAAGAGATTCGATGCTGTTAGTATAAAAAGAAAATGATCTTTTGGGCTCTACGATTGATCTCGCGTTTGTTGTACTTCAGCAGAATTGTTTCTCGGCCGGGTGGTTGGTTGCCTGTTATAATATTTACTTTGTCAACACATTCTCTTATAAAGTGCAATTGACAATAAAGACAGAGTTCCAGGAATAACAGCAAGTAAGCAAACATTGTTCAATGTTTTCTTTTTGTAGGAGATTTGTTTAAAGTGATTTTCTGCACTAAAGAAATTTTAGGTTCCTGTGGAATGCTGTATTGCACTTGACATTCTTAAAACCCAGCTTTCCATGGATGACATTTTCTTGTTTCTTTAAGAAAGAAATAAAAAAAATGAAATGAAATCTTTAAGTTTTACGTTCCACGTTTATGCTGGTTAGGCTAAAGGAGACGGTGATGATGAGAGATGAGTGAAATGGTGGAATGAAGAAAGTGGGAGGAAACGGGAGAACCCCGAGAAAACCCACGAGCGCGGTGTTTGTCCACCACAAAGTTCACTTGGCGGGGTCTGGGATCGAATCCGGGACCCCAAGCACCAGAGGTGAACGCTCTACCACTGAGCCACCGCAAGAAAGAAATAAGTGTGTGTCGTTTCTCATTATGAAACTAAGGTAAATTTTTAAATTACAAGGGTCAAAGGTTCTAACCAGAAGTCATAGAGTTATGCTCAATCTATAGGCTATACAGTAAAGCTACGATTATCCGCAGAATTGGGTGGCAAGGGCACTGCAGATAGCGAAAAATCACGGATAACCCGAAAAGAAACTAAAAACAAGGTACAAACGCGAACACGGATAACCCCCCCCCAAAAAAAAACTAAAAATGAGGTGCAAGCGCGAAGAAAATACAGTATTCAACATAAAAACTGTTTTATTGTTTGTATTGCCCGGGTCGTGAAGGTCAGTGATCAGAGAAAGTGAAAGCCATGACCAAAAGAGAACAGCAAAAGCCTGCCACTCATCCACAAATTCCGAGAAGGCCTATAGGATTACGATGCACAATAAACTTGTTAGTAATTTTCGATCTTCCATTGTAGGGCCAATTGTACTTTCCCGGTTGTGGGCATATTTTTTTTAGGTTCGTAATTAACCCTCCAGTGGTCGCCCGCCCGATCTTACTTCGCAGTGAACAATGAATGTAATTTACTACCACGCAAATCACTCTTTCCAATTCCCGTTTTTCATACCTTACAACAATAGGTTTCTGCTTATTAGAATAGACTTGCACTTCGAAGCGTGCACAATTGTTGTAAATATTGATTTTTACAGTGCAATGTATTTTTATAATTTAGCACATACAGTACTTATTTGCATGCGAAGTGTTATTCCTAGCGACTATTTATGAAAAATAATAATTGAGCGTGACTGGGTCACGTTTAAAATTTTTTCGCAGAACTTGTAGATAATCGGGGCTTTACTGTTTATGAAACTAATTTTCGTTATTTCTTACCATTTCCGTTTCTTACTATCTACTATCTAATGTGCAATATGGAAATCAGTCCTATTGAAACCGGAAGTGTGTTAATATATTTTTCAGTTTCAATCAAATCTAGATTGAACCTATTCTTGAAACAATAAGTTCATGTCAGGAAATGGATTCACGCTGTTTTAAGTTTGGAGAATGGGCAACAATGAGTTACCGTAGTTCGTTGAAATTTTGATCATTCTGTAAATTTTGATCATTGGTGGGATTTGGTTAAAAAGTACGTTAAATTAGAAAAAAAAAAGTCAACAAACGACTGAGTCAGGACGCCCTGTATAGTAGAAGCAGTTATGTGTGCGCGTTCAACAACAATGGACGTGAAAGAAAACCTTTTCGCTCAAAAAAATGAAAAGCTTTTTGAGTCCAGCCATCTTGAGTAAGATTTTCTTGTCCTCATTCACACCAAGCAAATGCTGGGACGGTTTCTAATAGGGATGTCCACAAAGTTTGATTCTTGGAGATTCGATTTTCAGAGCCAGTTCCAGACCTGGTTCCGAAAACACATTTCCAGAACCGAATTTTAGGAACCGGTTCCAGAACTGGATCTTAGGAACCAGTTCCAGACCTGGATCCGAAAGCCCCCAAAGACCCGTACAGGAGGCACAAAGTTCACCTTTAAAACACTGCAAAGAGATCCATGCGCTTGTGCCTTCCCCTCCCAGACTCGCTTGTGCCCATCAGAAAAAAAAGTAGGTGTTTAGCCAAATGAGTTTGCCAGTTACCCGTTTGTTTAGCCAAATGAGACAAGCGGCCGCCGCCTGGGTGCCTGCCTGTCGCTTCCACCATTTCATCTAGCACACTGTTTCCAGCCTGCTAGCAGCTCGGGTTTAGTGTAGGGATGGCCACAAAGTTCCTGTTCCGGCGAAACCGGTCCCGCGAGGAACTGGTTCTTTGAGATCTGGTTTTCAGAACCCGTTCCAGACCTGGATCCGAAAAACCCGGTTCCATCATCTCTAGTTTCTAACATAGGCTACACCCCGGCCTCTTCCTTCTTCCCCCAATCCTTTCTTCCATTTCCTCGGATAGTGTGATCACCGAGGGATGTCATCCCTCATGCGTGTCGGGCTAACATGATCATAGATGCCGAAAGCCCAGAAATCTAATTCCTCGTTCTAATCTTTAGTACGTGATGTAAACAAATACATGTGTTCTAGGATTTTATTGGTTATAGATTGGATTGGATTTGAGTTTAGTGTCTCGTTCAGCAACGAGGCCATATGAGACATAGACCTACAACATGACATATGATTTGAAACACGAGAGTGCTCAGTGTTTTGTTGGTAATAATGCTATATTATTAATGTATAGTTGTGCTCAGAAATGTATTTTTAAAAAGTTTCGTGTTCAAAGCAAAAAATACTGCGAAGAGAAAAGTGTTACACGACTGTGGAAATTAACTATTTTTAAAAGAAAAAGAAACTGATTTGCATGTACATAGTTTCTTCCTGTAGCGCCGATTTTTCAATACATCAAACCCAAACGCGTTAGATACTCAATCAAAGCAAGCGGCAAAGTGATGAAATTACCTTGTTTGTTTACATCCAATATGTTTCTTAGAATGGGTCCAGTTGAATTGCTCGTTATTGTAGTTTAGTAACAACCACGCACATCTAATAAATGTAGCTTTTTATTTCTGTGTGAGACGACCCTCCAGTTTACGTGGCGGAAACGAGTGTTGCAAAACTAATTCTATGGTTCAGATCTCTAAAATCCTTGTATAATTGGTAATACACGGCCAGATGTGATAATTTAACTGTAAATTGTAAGTACTTCCCCTCCTGCGCTTTATATCACATGCTACCATTTACATAGGAACAACTTTTTTTCTTTTTCTGCAGGTCATGTTGTTGCAAAAAAGCATGGAGCCGACTCTCCTACGTCAGGAAAACCGTGTTAGACATGGAGTTGGTGGACGCAGGTAGTGGCGTTGGAAACGTCCGGGTCCCTTGACCACAGTAGTAATGTCAGAAATCGGGCCCAGCCCCAGAGGTTCCAGAAATAGGGTCCCGAAGTTTTGGGCTCGGGTTTCTTCTATTCGACTATGGAGGTCTTGAACGCGGGTGGTGGCGTTGGAAATATCTTGGTCCCCGTTAGCACATCGATAATGTCAGAAATGGAATACGGAACCGGAGATCCCAGAAATGGGGTTCCGAAGCTTTTGGTCCCTGCTATTCGTCTATTAAACATGAAGTTGCTGAACGGAGTTGATGGCATTGGAAAGGTCTTGTTTCCTTGAGCATAGTGGTAATATCAGAAATCGGGCCCGCGGTTCCGAATACATAAAAATGGGATCCTGAAATTTTGGGCTCAAATCCCTTCTATTCGACTATTCAGCATTGAATATTTGGATGCGGGTGGTGCCAATGGAAAGGTCGGGGTACCATTAGCCCATCGGTGATGTCAGAAATAGAATCCGAGGCCCGAGAAATGGGTATCGAAATTTTGGATTCGGGTCAATTCTATTTGCCTATTAAACATGGAGTTATTGGACGAGAGTATGGCGTTGGAAATGTTATGGTCCCTTGAGCATAGTTGTGATGTTAGAAATCGGGCCCTGGCCTTGAAGCCCCAGGAATGGAGTCCTGAAGTTTTGGGCTCGGGTCCCTTCTATTCCTCTTTTAAACATAAAATTGTTGGACGATGTTGGTGGCATTGGAAAGGTCGTCTGAGCTCAAGGTAATGTCAGAAATTGGGTCCGGATCTTAAAGCTGATTTCCGGGGCTACGAATCCGGAGCCCAATTTCTGACATTATTGCTCTGCTCAGACAACCCGAACCTTTGTAACGCCACACCCTCGTACAACAACTCCATGTTTAATAGGCGTATAGAAGAAACCCGTGCCCAAAACACCTGGATCCCTTTTTGGGGCCTCATGGCCGTGGCCCGATTTCTGACATCACCACTGTGCTAAGGGGACTCGGAGTTTTCCAACGCAACCATCTGCATAACAACTCCATGTCTAACAGGGTTTCTCTACCGTACGAGGATTTTAATGGAATTTTCTACATGCTCTATAGAGGTGTATAATTCGATTTTTAAAAGTCTTCAAGCCTACTAACTGTATTTCAATCAAACATGGCAAATATATAGGATGGAACGAGTACTTTTCGAGGTACTTTTTGTGCAGCTGTGTGAACCTGGGCCCCTGATAAGAGCTCCAAAATGTTAATATTTTTTTCGGAAAAAATATTCAAATTTATGGATCCGTGACACGTGTATGGTATGAGCATCAGCATCCTAACGTAAGTAAAAGTCTTCTTAACGGTTGATAGTGTTAATATCATAATTAACCGACTTCATTGTGTGCATGCTCACACATAACGTCAACACAAATGTACTGATTATTAATATTATTATTATTATGATTTAGTTTTTCTCGCAGTAGCGTAACTAAGAATGCATGGGCCTGGCCGCAAAGAATATCAAAAGGGCACGTAAAATTTCTAGAGAGCATATTGGCATTGGATGTTCCATCTAGTCAGTCACTACTTGCTCATATTACGCACACACATATTATGATAGTAATGATAATAATTATTATTTGAAGCAACTAAATGAAACAAAAAAGTTTCTTGAGAGAAATAGGCTATTCTTCTGAAATAAATTAACGCATGAAATGTCCACAACTATTATATAACTACCTACTGAATATCTGGTATATCCACCTGGTATATCACAGGACAGCAATAAGTCCTTTGGAGTGGAAATAAGCCTTGGTAGGTGACTGGGGGCATGGTACACCATATCTACAGAGACATATCAGTCAGTTACCATAAATTCCACAGAAGAGGTCGATGAGTCTTTTACGTTTAATGACATCCCAAAGGTGTTCTATTGGGTTAAGATCAAATGAGTTTCAGAGTCATTGCAGCAATTTAAATTCATCACACTGCACCTCGAACCATTGCACAACGATGATCTTGTGATATCGACCAGCTGAAAGATTCCATTCCCAGCTGGAAATACAACCGACATGAATGTATGTACGTGATCACCAATGACCTGCCGACAGCTAGGAGCCGCTATGGTGCCCTCCACACGCACTAACTCATAGTCATGAGTGATCATGTGAAGGCTCCTCAAATCAGACGGGAGCCACCACCGGCCTGTAGTCACTCTGCTTTACACGTTCGACAAGCTGACTGCGGATTTTGACCCGGCTATCAATGTGATAAAGGCAGTATCCTGATTTGTCAGACCTTGCAATGTTGTGCCATTGCTCTGGGTTCGATGATGATTGACGCGTGTCCATTTCAGTCGTTATCGATTATGCCGTGCGGTTAACATTTACACATGTGGGGCGTCAGATAAAAAGGCCCAACAGCGTACGGTGAACTGCATGCTCAGACACATTCGTGTCTTGTTCACTGCTATAGTCTATTGAAGTCTGCTATAGTGTTAATTGTGTCATAGTTTTTGCCCTATCCTGTTGTACAGTCCGCAGCAAAAAACCTGCAACATGAGCATGTCAGTTTATTGTGAAACGACAAATTCTTTTACTCCAAAAATAAGTGTATAGGGGA
Organism: Thermobia domestica; assembly: GCF_964235325.1. NCBI lineage: Eukaryota > Metazoa > Arthropoda > Insecta > Zygentoma > Lepismatidae > Thermobia > Thermobia domestica. The sequence goes on along the minus strand of NC_137457.1, from coordinate 295,970,274 downwards.
GAACGCCGAGGTTTCTTCTGGCGTAATTCCAGGGCTCGTAGCGTGTCACTTAAAAAAAAAAAAAAAAAAAAAAAAAAAAAAAATCAAGTTGGTCACTAAAAGTTACTTTTTTACAAATTTATCACTAAAAGTTACTTTTTGGGGAGGTAAAGTGACCTCTTCGTGTGATTTATGTTTTACATTGGCAGTTTTCTAAGAAAAATATAAAAATAAATGGAAAAGGGCAGGAAGATGTTCTCATTACTATTTTGAAAGCTTCAGTACTTGCTGCCACATGTGAAACAGTCCGCTTTATTCTCACTTCAGCTTTTATTCTCTCTAAAGCACAATGGATGGTTGGTGGTTGCTTAAGCTCTCAAGGTGGGGTTGAGAACCCTTCTGTGTCTATTCTTTCTTCTATCATAATGGTCGTTTAGTTTTCTCTCGTAATAGTTAACGCTCCGCTCAACGTTGTGTGTGTGTTTGTGTGGTTCATCATGTTCGTCTTGTGTTACGCTTCTTGTATGTTCTTCTTAAGAGTAGGTGATGAATTTGATTATTTCATGGCTTTGAGAACTCTCAATGCTAACTTAAATATAATATCTGGGATGAAGAAATTCGGAAATACGCCAGAAGTGATTCCACTTACTCAGAAGCTTCTTACCGGTACATCTGCTAAGTCTGCTTACCGTAACTACAAAGCATACTTAGAAAACCTATGAAAGGAGGAAGCTAAAACAAGAAGTAAAGAAGAAAAGATGAAACAAAACAACAAAGAGAGAGGTGATGGAGAAATTGACAAAGGAAGAAAGGGGCATGATGAGATTTTGGTAACTTTTTGGTCACTTTTTCGTGTGCTTTGGGTCACTTTTTCGTGTACTTTTGGTCACTTTTCAACTATTTACAAGAGACCAGACCACTATGAGCCCTGTGATTCGTGCCACTTAGACGTTATGTTGATTCCATGCGCTGTTAGGCGTAGTTTCACAATAACCTTACAGGCTCATATTGAAAGTTTTTTGGTGCGGACTGTACCAACCTCGAAAGTCTACGACGTCCGACATTTTTAATGAGGCGCGGCCGCCCCACCTCTTGTGGTTTGGTCTGTTGATTATTTCACTATCCTTTCCCCAACTTTGGAAAAGTACGGCAGACCGCGAACACCCGACAAGTCGCGCTTCTTTCGAAATGTTATTCCCAGCCGTCTGACCACCCTATTAAACTCGGATACATCGCCATCATTCCCCATTCAACACACAAGCATTACACCGACATGTTGAGTGAGATCCCTGTCACCATTTAACAAGTGGTTCTGCTGTGCCCCGTGGTTCTTACGTCTGCCCAAAAGTAGTGGGTGATCATAAGGTATTGGCTGATCAGTGAATGTTTTGTTAGCTTTTAGTTTACTGAATAATCGCTCAAATATTGCCATCTTCACATAAAAAGATAAAATATAGTTGCAACACCATATTTTTTTAACATCACGTAATTTTAACATCCTAACATAAAGTTAATCTTCGAAACTTAAAAATACATCCTTTTGCTCTGCCCCACCCCCCGCGCATTAATTGCGACACAGCTTTCTCGCAAGTGTTACATGAATTTTATCAGGATCTAATGACATCCTCTGGGGTTAGACCACGAAACTCCTAACAGCTGATAGTCTTAATACCGTATAGCTATATATTCACGTATAATTCCGAATCGCGTAGACCGATTAAATATATATAATATGGTTACGCATGTTTTCTAGGCCGACCCATTTTATAGGTAGTTAGTGCTTCACTTTTTAAGTTAAGACATCTAACTAAACTACTGGGATTACGAGAAAGTGGAAAAATTAAACTTTTGTAAGGGAAAAAAGTCAGGCGAAGTCAGGAGAAATAGTTTACAGAAATCTGTGGGAATCGTAGCTTCGGGAAGGGCTTGGGCAGCTCTGGGAAATATGCCTGGGAGAAATAACGTCGCCAAGCCAGAATGTCACATGTGTCTCATATAAGTAATAAAATATTCACTTACACAATTGAGAGTACCGGTAGTTGTAGAAAATACAATAAAGGCTCTATATCCAAAAACTATAATACATATAATATGTCCACTTGTGTTTCACTTACAAATTGGACAGTATATACTAAGAGAGTTGACACGAGCACACGAGAGTTGACAGTCGATACGTGAGTCGATCTTTCGCACGAGCTAAACGATATGTAGTCTAGAAAACAGTACAACCGTTTGGGTTGTCTAGCGTGAGGAGCTTCCAAGATACTCTTTACATTTCGAAATCCCTTAGAGTCTCTTCCTTGCAGTTATCCCAGCCCCCGCCAAGTGAACTTTGTGGTGGACAAACACCGTGTGCGTGGGTTTTCTCGGGGTTCTCCCGTTTCCTCCCACTTTCTTCATTCCACCATTTCATTCATTACTCATCATCACCGTCTCCTTTAGCCTAACCGGCATAACCGTGGGACGTAAAACTTAAAGATTTCATTTTCATTTTCTTCCTTGCAGTTGCCTAGAAGTATTCCAAGTCTGCTGTGTACAGAATAAGCAAAGAGCCACTCAGGTGTACATAGAGCATTTACAACAGAGAAATAATGGGAATTTAGAAAACAGTTTTATTAATAATCCCAATACTCTTCTTGTAAGTTCACTGTCTCAATGGGAGAGGGAGTACTAGCGAAAACATGATTGAAACAATGATTTTGGGACAGATTCAAAAACATCGAGCGTGAAGACTTCATTTTAGTCTAGTAAGATCCGTGAGATTGATAGAACACACTTTTAAAATTTTTATCGATGGTAGAATTTTCTGGAGTTGATCCGTTGCAGTGAGGCAACGTAGCATTCTGGGCTAAATATAACCAAACATGCCGTTTTAATGATGCCTTCCTTCCACTCGGTAGTTGACAGAGCACGCACGTGTTGCGGAAGGTATGGACAGAATCACGAGCACAAAGACGCTTTTATACACACATATATACATTGTCGATGAGAAGACTGGGCCTCTATTTTTTAATTGAATAAGAAGCTCATCCAGACGTTATAAACAACATATCTATTCTCCTTGTTGTTTCAGAAGTTGTTCCAAGTTGAAAAGACTATGTAGCTTAACATATGTCGGATTAATGACACCATTTATTGAATAGAGCATCATGCTATGTGCATGCATATATGCGTAGTGTGTGTAGATAATTTGGTTACACATTTGACAGGTTGTAACAATTGCCAGATGTGCATTCTTTTTGCTACAGTATACATTTTGTAAGCTGTGGAGGAAAATAGATTTAAGAATGTAAGATATGAAAATAATGTTCTTGGAGAAAGTTACTACTGTTCGGAAGAAATATGCTAGCCTCGAACACAGTTACGTTTTAAAATAAGAATTTTAATAATAATAATATATATATATCACAGCGTTCGTTGATATATTTCATAATATACCTCCAAAGATTACTATCAGATCCTAAAGAAATGTATATGGAACCACGGGCAAGATGTACTCTTTCAAACTAAAAAATGAATCAAGATCGATCCTGCATCTACAGGGTGTGTCCCAAAAGATAAGTTGAATTCAATGCAGATCAAAGTACAAATAAGTAAAAATTCTTCAGAATAGCTCCCTTGTGCATCGACACACCGTCGCCAGTGCCTCAGCCAGTAGTCGTACGCTTCGTGGAAGGCGTCGACTGGAATCTCTTTCAGGTATCTCGTTACGGCCTCTTTGACGTATAGTTGCTTTTCAAGTTCATTTTTTTTTTCTTGAAAAATAAAACGTCCGGTGGTGCCCAATCGGAGCTCTAGGGCGGCTGGAGTAGGGTTGCCACCTTGTGCTTGACCAGGTACTCGGTTACGAGGAAGGCGGTGTAGGACGGCGCGTTATCGTGGGAAAGCTTCCAGTTCGCGAAGATCTCTTTTCTGATGCGTTGACTCTTTTCCGCAGCTTTTCGAGGACTTAAACGTAAAACTTAACTGTCTGTCATTGCGGCACAAACTACTTGTAAATAACGTCTTTTGGGTCAAAAAAAAAAAAAAAAAAATGATGAGCATCACATCCTTGTTTGCGTTTGTGTGTGCAGAGAATTCTGTGTGTGTAACTCGGGGTTGTACTCAAAAGACCCATGTAACCACATTATCTTAAAAAAAAAAAAAAAACCGTTAGTTACTTTCACAGCGAGTGTTCACGCGAGGTTGTCACACGAAAGCCTTTTGATGTTCTGACGGTATCTTGGAGACCCTCTTGGCTCACACCTTTCACATGGCTAAATCTTATGTAAGAATGCGTTGCACTGTCGTTTTCGCAAAACAGATATTACACTTTTCTGCTAACAGTCTGACACTCAGCCGTCTATCGGAATTGGTCTTGTCTCTCACTTTTTGCGCATTTTCGTTGCATTGTGTCATTGATGGACGTTCAGGGCATTCCACATCGGCAACCTCCTCTCCGCCCTCCCGGAACATCATATGCCAGCGGAAAACCATTCCGTGGGATATTGCTTCGTCCCCGCAAGCGTCTTAATCATAACTATGGTTTCCGAACCCAATTTTCCAAACCTAACACAAAATGTGATCACATATCTTTGTTTTGAACGTGCCATCGTGAAGTCAAGCAAGGAGTCAGTCTAAGAGCGATCCAGACACGATAAAGGCGCGCAGGCAACCGGCGTGGATCGTGTTGCTTTCACAAGATCCCCCTACCTTTCCCATCACAAATCACCCCACTCCAGTCGTCCTTGTCGGTGGGAACACATCATTGTACTTATTTTGGGGGCAAACCCTGTATGCCGAAGCTATGCGCAAACATACTCACATGTATGTAAATGGATTGAATTGAGGAACTCGTCCTGTTTTTGAAGTCGGTTAAAAACATAAATTGAAAAGGATTCATTTCTACGAGGATTACTTTATGACTTTAAACCATACAAAGGTCGGTCCACATTTATGGAAACGAAGTGGAACGTCCGCCAGGGGCGCTAGAATCGCACAGACTGTAAGCACAGCAGAGCAATCAAAAACCAGTTGTGTGGAGAATTCGGTACCAGGAAGTAAAGTGCTCCGAGTGTAAAATGCCTCCAAAACTGACACCATTCTGGGAGGGGTACATCACCGCTCTTTCCGGCATCAGATACAGCTACAGTGGAATTGTGAAACAGGGTTCGTCCAAGGGTTTCACCATTTCCATGAAGGGTATTGCCAATGTACTCAACGCAACAAAAATACACAGCTAGAGGAAACGGGTGTGAGCACAGTGGCACGAAGACAACACCCCCGTCCCAAACGTACAATGGATGCGGTTCGACAAGTGCAGAAGTTGGTGACCCAGGAGAATCCGTCGCCACAAAGAGACATTGCCAGGAGTGTTAGAAGATCCAAATCAACTGTGCAGAGGATAATCAGCCAGGATTTACGACTGCAAGTGAAGCATAAGCCACGTGTTCACATACTCACGGCCAAACACATCCGGGAACGCAGGGTTCATTGCAAACGGATCTATGAACAGTATTTAGCGGGTGACAAATGGAAATATGTGGTGACGTTAGACGAGGCCTGGACCTATTTGTTAAACTCCAAGCGGATTCGAGCCATTTACTATCATCCCAAGAATACCAAGGACTATACCAATTGGATCCGCACGTGCCGCGAAAGTTTTCTCCGTGGCTTCATGGTGGTTGCAGGTTTTTTTTTGCCGTAAAGGGAAACTTCCCCTGCATAGAGTTGCACGAAATGTGAAAATTAATGAAGCATACTATCAACAACACGTTCTGGAGCCATTATACCGACAGCATATTCCGTCGCTGTATGGTGTTGAGGTGTCGAAAGTCTTCAGTCATCAAGACAAAGCAGCCAGCCACATGGCTCGAACAACTGTGGCATACATGGCCCGCAAAGCGCGTAAAACTGGAATCCATGCCATCCCATATTCAGACATCCCTGTCAAGTCTCCCGACGCTGCACTAATGGACTTTTGTGCTTTCAGGTGTTTAAAGCGAGCGATTTCCTTACGTCGCCCACGCACATTGACTGGCTTGTGGAAAGTTTGCAAGGAGGAGTGGTCCAAACTTGATCAGATTTCTGTGAACAGAAGCCTACTTCAATGGAAACTTCGGTGTCGGGCTGTAGTTTATAGTCAGAGTTGTCATATGGAGCACAACGGCTGGTGGAAATATGGCTTTACGCCCTAGCGTAGGAGACACAAAATCATTTCCATAAATTAATGTGGACCAACTTCTGTATTTCTCGGTGTATAAGAAACACACATTTCCGATTGTGCGGGAGAAAACTTTCATTGCACGTTGTAAATATTGTTTTGTTTTAAATACAGATATTTTAGCAACAGACATATGCGGAGTTAATAATGCGCAACTACGTGTAGAATCGCACACGCATCTGGGAATGTGTTAGAGGTCTGCACGGATCGGAATTTTTAGCCCGGGCCCGGCCCGGTCCGTGAATTTACAATGTGGGGCCCGACCCGAGTCCGAAATATGTTTTAGCATTTAGGCCCGAGTCTGGCCCGAGCTCGTGTGATAATCAACTGAGCCCGTAATAAGCCCGAATTACAGAAACTTAATAATTTACGCAAAATTTACAGCAATTAGAAGTTTAATTTTTGAAGTTGTACTTTAAAAATTCTCCAGAAAGAACGGTGTAATATATATGTCGTTGTACAGTATTCACAAAGTTAGGCCCGAAAAATATGGTTGTATATTCAAAAATTCAGGGCCCGAGCCCAACCCGGTCCCGAAGTGATATATGATTTGTAGGCCGGAGGCCGGCCCGCGGGCCGAGTCGGGCTTAGGCCTGCGGGTTCGGTCCGAGCCCGTGCAGACCTCTAGAATGTGTATAGCTAGTGTGCGTCCAGAGAAAGTCATACATAACCTACTATTCGACGATAAAGAAACGAGGAAGATATCAAACAACATAATATCGAGAATGCTTATTGAAATTGAAACAATCAAATACTCTGAGGTAGACATTCAGAGACACCGAAAAGAGGGACGCAAGATCGTTGTTGTTAACTTTCGTCGAGAGTATACATTTCTCGGCGGAAATAGAGTTTCTCAATACAGCAGTTCATCGCAGTAAAAATGCGTCAAAATAAAAACGATGATGATTTTGTTTTACGCTCTAGTCACCTTGCAAAATTGATATATTATCCTGTATGCTACTTAATTAAATCCAAACAAATTTACTTACTGAGCTTTCGGCAGTTTACAGTAAATTACATTCTCACATCTCAGTCTCACTGTGTCAAAGGAAATTAAATTAAAATTGATTACTGGAAATTAAATTACGTCTTAGTTATTGACAAAGTAACTACGTGTATTAGATATGGATTTTGTGTGTGTGTGTGTGTGTGTGTGTGTGTGTGTATGTGTGATTGTATACAATGAAGTATAGTAAGGTAGACTAGATAGCGTCGATATGCCTTATTGAGGTATGTTCATTCCCCTTATCTAAATAGACTAGATAGTCCATATGCTACATTGCGTTATATTCATTATATTTCCTAAATAGAGTGTCAATTTGCCACATTGCATTACGTTTATTCATCTTACCTAAATAGACTAAATAGTATCGGTATGCTGCTTTGCGTTGTTTATACCTCTTACGTAAATAGATTATATAGTGTAGATATGCCACATTGTTATATTTGTTTCTCTTACGTAAATAGATCACACAGTGTAGATATGCCACATTACGTTATGTTAATTTCTTTTACCTAGCTAGACAAGACTGTCGGTATGCAACACAGTATTATGCTTATTCCCCTTAAACCTCAATATATTGTTTATTTTTAGTTTAACATCCAACGATATGCTCCGATGCTAAGGGAGACGGTGGTCATGAGATGAATGATAATTATAGAAAGAAGGAAGTAGCAAGAAACAGGAGACTACCGAGAAAACTGACGCACATGGTGTTTGTCCACCACAAGGCCAACTTGGCTTGGGCTGGGTGTTACATTGTATTGTTTATTCCTTTTTACTTAAATAGACTAGATACTGTCAATATGACACATTGAGTTATGTTTATTTTTCTTTCTTAAACAGATTGCCAGACGGAGGTTCCGGAACCGATTGTAAAAGTTGTCGCTACTCTAGAACCAATACGTACGAAATAATAATTTTCTAGTATTACTTTAAAAAAATGTAGTATGTATGTTTTTACTTTCCAACTTTTTTTAAAAAAACAAATAAGGGTATGCTATAGTTGAGACATGACACTTTAATTTTCTAATAAAGTTGTTCCTATAGCTCCGCGAATTTAGAACGGACATTCGGTTTAATGAACGATGTAGCTACAGGTAAAAGGAATTTCCTCCTCGTAAAAAAAAAAAAAAAAAAAAAAAAAAAAGCAGCTACCCCCATGTTTTCTAAAAGTTAACTTTTATTTGCTTTCTAATCTCTTCTTTGATCCTAGGCATATTTCACGGAAGTGTCAATATACGCATGCTGCATAACTTAACCCTTGCACTACCAACGGGGGGGGGGGGTGTAATTTATGCCCACCACAGTATGTTTTTTGCACTTGCTCTTCTACTCGTTTCTTTAAAATGCTCAACATATTTATCTAAAGTGTATATCTTACGGTGATGCAAATAGAACGTTAGTGTGTCTCATAAATTTGCTTGGTAGGCCCGTCGTTGGTAAGTTAGAAGTGTCATTCCTAGATGGCAGTATAATAAATAGCTGTATCCCGCCGCCTTTTCTGAATTTTGGCGGGTTTCTTTTTTTGTGAGAGTTTCACGTTAGTGTATCTCATAAATTAGCATTTTTAAGTTGATGGGCACAAAGTACCCCCTTCCCTCCCCGTTGGTAGGAGATGTGACTGACATTTAGAAATGTCATTCCTAGATGGCAGTATAATAAATAGCTGTTAGTCTTATACCGAGTACTGATCACTTCAGTCATTGTAGATTTTTGGGAGATGTTCTAATTCTTTCTTTTGCAAGATATATTTAATCTTAACAAGTAGGTAGAAAATGGCCTCCCTTGGCAGTCCCTGTTACAAATAATAATATGCAAAATCTCTTCGTATAAAAAAGGTATTGACTGACTGACTGTTCAACGCCCAAGCGAAACTACTTAAGCTATTTGGTCTAGGAATTAATTCGTGCGGTTGGTACGCACACATTGAAGCTGTAGTACAAACACAAAATACATAAATACCTTAAGAAAAATATTGTCCATCGCTAGCCACCACTTTCGCCCATCTGTCAGGCAATGTACGGATTCCGTGGCGAAAGAAGTCCTCATCCTTGGAAGCGATCCAGTCAGAGACCCATGTTTCGATATCTTCTGAAGAAGTAAACCGCTGTCCAATCAAATCGTTGTTCATGCAATCAAACAAGTAGTAGTCCGAAGGAGCAACGTCTGGTGAATACGGCGGGTGGGGTAAAACTTCCCATCCGACATTTTCTAAATAGGTTTTGACCGGTTTTGCGACATGTGGGCGAGCGTTATCATGTTGAACAATAAGTTTATCATGTCTGTTCTCCCATTCTGGTCGTGTTCTGGTCAGAGCTTGCTTCAAACGCATTAATTGTCGTCGATAACGTTCTCCATTCATATTTTCACCCGGTTGCAGCAGCTCATAGTACACCACACCTTTCATATCCCACCATATGCACAGCATAACCTTTGCACAGTGAATATCTCGTTTTGGTTGTGATGGACCTGGTTCACCTAGGCCTTTTTTCGTTTAGGGTTCTCGTAATGGATCCACTTCTCATCACCCGTAATAATTCGATGCAGAAACCCCTTTCTGCGCTGTCGTTGAAGCAGCAACAATTCGCGAATGGTTTTTCGTCTTTCAACGTCTCTGTCTTTCAATTCATGTGGAACCCAATGTGACATCTTTTGAATCATTCCCATGGCTTTCAAGCGTTTGGAGATTGCTGTTTGATCAACGCCTAATGCTGCTGCAAGTTGTTCCTGCGTTTGACACGAATCCTGCTCGAGCAATGCTGTCAATTCTTCGTCTTGAAATTTTTTTGGCTGTCCAGCTCGCTCTTGGTCTGCCAAGCCGAAATCACCACTTCTAAACCGTGCAAACCACTTCTGACACGTTCGCTCAGCTAGAGCATGGTCACCATCAGGGACGGCGCCAGAAATGTTTGATGGGGCGGGCGGACCTAGTTGCTGGGTGGGCGGACAATGAAAATAAGAACTGGGCAATGTAGACATTTTTTTGGACAATAATTAAGCTTTAATCTTTAAACTCTTTAGTTAGCTAAGGCTCAGACCGAAATAGGGGAGGGACAAGGATAGGGATGCGCACGAGACAAGATTTGTGGCTGTCTCGTCTCGAAAATGTGCTGTAAAAGTGATGTATCGACTCGAAAAATTTATATTTTACTATTGGAAGAGCCGTGTCTCGACTCGAATTTTGTCAGGAAAATCCTGTCTCGACTCGTCTCGTGCGCATCCCTAGACAAGGATGTGGAAAACAGGTGTCTTGGCCTTATAGAAGGTACAATTCCGGCATTCGCCTGGTGGGACTGAAGAAATGCAGGACTTAGGATGGGCTGCGGAAGTTCGTGGCTATATGCTCGACCTACCGAATTCCGCGTAGCAGACACAATACCTCTACTTCCAGTTTTTTTTAACAATAATAACGGCGCGTATTGTGTAGTCGATGAAGTTCAAGACAGCTTTACCTTCTCTCCCTCCAACAATGCACATGAATGCATAAAAATAAAAAAAGGTTCAAACAACACAGACTAACAGATAATATTCTACCTTTCGTTAATATCATAAAATACACAATAAGTAAGTAAAGTAAAACAGGAATAAAATAGGCTATTGCAAACATTTTTATCTTTGAAGCATTTATTACAAAAAAGCAAGAGACAAAAAAGTATAAATCATTTATATTTTCTCTCTATATCCTTAATTTGTGCACATTAGATTTTTTGACGTGATCGCTATATGCAACATCAAAGATCTATGTTACTAAAAGAAATGGGGAAATTCGACAGCATAATTGTTTGATCATGCCTTACACAGAAATCTTTCAAATTGAAACTCAAGTTGAAAAAAAAATAAATAAAACAATTATAAATTGGATAAAGAAGTAAGTAGCAATTAACAAAACTTCATCATGATCCACAGAAACAACAATATATTTTAAACTATGAAGGGCTGATCACATGGTACGAACAAGCTTACAATTAACTTTTATACCTGCACTTTAATGGAGTGCATTGCGTTGATTGGTATGTCCTGTCCAACATCGAATAATTTTACCACATTCTCTACAACAATATTTATTACAAGTTTTCTTTCTACTGAAAGGAAACAAAGATCGCTTAGGCGACAGTTTGCCATTCGATTTCTTAGATATGTTTTAACCCGCCTAAGACACGAGAAAGAACGTTCACATGGTGTACTAGATACAGGAATGGTGACAGCAATTACGGCTAATTTGTGAATTTTATGAAAAGCAATTTTGAAACGATCCATCACTTCAGTAAACTGAGACACGGAGGTAATTTTGCATTGCTTTCCCTCCTCATAACGTTTCAAAACTTTCGGGAGAAGTTTCATTTCCGCCTCTACACTGTCGACATCACATCCATAATAACGTGCAAGTGGTTCAATTTTCTCAAATGAGAGGAAATGTTCACTTATAGGGTGAAGGCTGCTTATTCCAGTGTAAATTGGCGTTCAGCTGTATCTGGAATTATGTTTGTAAATAAAAGCATTGTTCATTGCAGAATTAAACAGGGTCCTTGAACCTATTACATTACAATCAATAGTAATACCTATTGCTTTTGAAGTACAGGATGTCACCTTCATTATTCTATTTCTGTTGGGGTGGGCGGATGGGTGGGCAAGGCCATTCATCGGGTGGGCGGTCGCCCACCCCCGCCCACCCTTAGTGCCGTCCCTGGTCACCATACACTTCCACCAAAATACGATGACTTTCAGTCGCACTTTTCTGCATGTTAAAGTAATGCAGCAGGACACCCCGCAAAAACACTTTATCAGGCACAAATTGCGCCATGTTCACTTAACTGCAAACTGGTGTTGTTGACGCTTTAATCCACTGCCCTATACTACGAACGATACGCGATGACAGGGGTTTGCAACACATGTGTGGATACACGGAACTGTGGGACGCTCCGTTCGTTGCGCCATCTCTTGTCCACCCGCACGAATTAATTCCTAGACCAAATAGAAACTTAGGAACTTTAGACACGGCGTGGGATTTGTGATGTAATGTCTCACTAAGGAAGTTTTTTTTTTTTTTTTTTTTTTTTTTTTTTTTTTTTTTTTTTTTTTTTTAAGGAATTCGAGGACGGGAGGAAAGAGAACTGGTGATTATCTTGAAATGTCCTTATCTCGTAATAAAAACGTTAGAGACATGAAAATTGATATAAGATTAGAGACATTCGGTATTTCGACTTCTCATTTAAAAGAATTAGACTTTTTTTTTTTTTTTTTAATATTTGTCCAAGGAGGGAAGGAGAAAATGAGGTAAGAAAAAGGATGGGGTTACAATTGTTATTGTATGGGCCGTATCTCGAAATTCGTAGGTTAGAGACATGAAATTTTGTATTTAGATTTTTCATTTAAAATAATTTAAGTACGTGTTTTAGTGTATTTTAAAATATAATTAAATACGTGTTTCAGCTTCTTTTAAAATATTTCCCTTACAGAGGAAGAGAAGATGGGGAGAAAAAAAATGTTGAGATTGCAATTGTTGAAATAAAATTGCCATATCTCGAGCTCCCTTAAGATAAGAGGCATGAAAATTGGTATTTAAACTTTTAAAATAATCAAAGACGTATTTCAACGTTTTCTAATTCCGCCACATTCCGTTGTATTTGTTCCTCTAACGTAAATAGATTACATAGTGTAGATATGCCACATTACGTTATGTGTATTTCTCTTACAAGGGTTTTCCTTAGAAGGGGGAAAAAATGGTAGGGATTGCAATTGTTATAATAAGGAATTTCAAGATAAGGCTATCTTAAAATTAGAGATACGTAGGGATATGAGAAGTGCGAGGTCGTAGGCCGAATAAATGAGGGGTGTGCGGGCGGTCTCCAGCTGGCCGAAGGCTAGTACATAATATAATCACATAGTAATAATGTTAGTACTATGACTGCGTACTGTACTAACCATAGAACCGATTGTTCAAATGATTTGAATGACAGTACTGAATATAGTCCTGTTAGATATAGAGAATTTATTCCTTCTCTAAATCTCGTGTCCTGATGTTTATATGACAATTATTGTAAATTAACTTGCTTGATTTTCTTGCTTGATCTTCCAAAAAGGACGTCATCTTGTAAGTTTAATTAATTCTGAATATTAACCGAGTTGGCAGATTTATGTTACCCCATCTCTTGTTCTTAGTCTTATAGGACGAACTGTGCTCCGGGAACCACAATCTATGAAAATATTAACTATTCTTTCTGAAATTTGCAAATAATGATTGTACTTCTGTGTTAAAGTGCATTTCTGTGGAACAAAATAAAAAGATAGTGCGGCATGTTGTTTGTGCTCTGTAATGTAACTGGTTAGCTGTGTGTTGGCGTTTGTAGCGCTGTCATATGGCTCTTTCAAGCTGTCAATTTGTCATAAAGCATCTCACATACGTTTGGCAAGAGACGCTTTACGTCGGGTTCTTTCTTGTAGCTGAGCGTCGGAAACAAGCAAGTACGCGGGCGAATTGCCCAGTGTAAACGAAGAGATCAGCAAAGATGATCATTTGGGTTTCCTCCGTATTTTTTAGTTTTTGTTTAACGAAAGAAAAAGATGGTCGATGTACGGGCATGCTCCACAAACAAACTTGTTCACACCCACCTTTCTTTGAATAGCCTTTACTCAAACGTGGAAAAGACCTGAGCCGAGACAGTAAACATAATATTTTAAATTATTAGTAACTGGAACATTGAGTTTCGTTTAGGAACGGGTTGAGTCAATTTTATAAATATACATACAGGGTCGGATCCAGGATTTTCTGAGGGGGGGGGTGCACCATAAGTACCGAAATAACCAATCTCATTGAAACTCTTCAAAGTGACTTGTGACAATATTCTTTACACCTGACAACGCTGATACACAAAGCGGGGGGAGGGGTATTTTAAAGATGGTCGCAAGTGATGTGCAGGAAAAATTGTTCTCTCTTTCTGGCTTCTGTTTTCTTCCCTACTTGACAAATGTTATATTGCTTTGCTTGGTGAATCTTTTTCCTTCATCCTTCAGAAAATCGACTTAAGCTATTGCTTTTGTAAAACTTCTCTTTCTTTTAAGCCCCAAATGCAAGCATGACGGCAGAAAGTTTCGAAAAGGGTTATTATTTTCACTGCTAGCTTCTCATTTTAGATAGTGTATATATACAACGAAGGGGGTTACATGTGCACTGGTACTTTCCCCTAAATCCGGCCCTGTATACATACACATATATATACGGTGGTCCGTTTGGTGCGGAGCAGAAACCTAGGTCACGAATGTTTGTGTGTGTCAGTCAGTCCTCCATATGTCCACCATGGTGGACTCGGAAAATGTCATATTTGGTGGGGAAGTTAGGCCGTGTGTGTAGCGTGGAGGATTTCTTGCATGATCTGTGCAAATCCATAGATTCTTGGTAATGATGCTGCTTGGTAATAGAGTATCTTGCTCCATTTATGGTATGAAAAATTTGTCAACATATCTAAGTGATAGGTAACACAGTGTCTTTCTGAAAGGAGAAAGGGCATATACACTTTCTGGTAAGTAAATACTATCATCGAACAGAGCTGCCATGCCGTTCCCATGTCCTTTAAGACAACTATTAATATTCCTGTCTGGATTTTAAAAAAATGTAATTAATTATAAGTAAATTAGATAATAGCGATAGGATTATGACATTTGGTGTACTTCGTCTTCAAAATATTATCAACATCATGCAAAAGCAATATTGCACCAAATTAATAAATGTAAAAGTTACATCAGTCAGAATACGCGGAAGACCTATGGTATATTTCACATGTAGGCTGTGTGCTATCATTCATTGTATGCAGAGTGCTCTCGAAATATCTAGAAATATCGTTGAACGATCCTCTGACATGTGTTGTAAGGGATGTGTTTCCGGCTGACAGTTGGCACAACGATCTACGTGGGTTCTTTGTCGTGGCCTGTGTGAGGCACGCTGAGATCTTCCAGCAGGAACATGCCCTGCCATGTCATTTTGTCATTATACGTGTTCGATGACATCTGCACTGTTTTTTAAGCCATTGAACTTATGTACGCTCTAAAAGCGAGCAGACCACAAGACACATTGAGTGTGATGTGATATAATCTTGGAAAAACTGGCGGGAAAAGATGTCTGAACCACGGAAATGGCAGAATACCAAATCTCACAAGCTGTCCGATTGTATTGAACCATTGACTCAAAAAGTCACACCATGCATTCCAGAACACTTTTATGACACCCAATTTATATATATATGTATGTACTAAAATTTTGTTTCAAGCAAATATCAGGAGGAGGAAAAAAATTTGACATACTCGATATTATCACCAGATTAACAGTCTTGCCATCTCAATATAGTTTTATTATTTATTCAAATGACACTACATCAGGTTATTACATATTTGAAATCTACTTTAAAACTAAACACTAAGTGATCACTATGTGGTCACTTTTTCGTGTGCTTTTGGTCACTTTTCAACTATTTACAAGAGACCAGACCCCTATGAGCCCTGTTATACGTAAATGCAAAAGAAAGCAACGATCATTTTAAACATTCCCTACAAAATCGTCGTTTTAAGCAGAGTTGCAAATATTAGCAATGTTTATCATGTCTTCGCAACGGTTTAAAATATCAATTTGCTCTAAACGGCATTATGATTGTTTTGTCTGTTGGAAAACCATCTAACTTCTTAGTTACAATATTTATATTATTTTTTTTCAAAACAAAGCTTGTATAAAAAATTCAAATTTTCAATTTCTTTTAGTTTGTTCGTATTTTTCGAAATGCGTCGTATCGTAGTCATAGTATTCAATACTAAGTTACTTTAGATATGTACCGCCTTGTTCATATCAGTTGCTTTAACCACAAATTAAACATAACTTTCTTACAAGGCTGTCTATATTCTTTAAATGTTACAGTTTCGGAAGTATATCACTTCCTTCTTCAAACTACTATTCCAACTGAAATCCTTGTAAGAAAGTTATGTTTAATTTGTGGTTAAGATGGACACAAGGCCTTTTTATAAAAATATCAGTTGCTTTATTACTGTAGAACCTTCCGAAAATTTGATATTTATGTTACTGTAGTAGCATCCTTAGTTTGCAACACTAAATAAAATATGTAGTATGTTTAGTACAAAACTACCTGGAGAACTAAACAAGGGACGGTATGTACGTTTAATTACTAGCAAAAGTGCCAAATTCTTCGCGCGGGCAAAATATTAGTTTCATAAATATAAAACCGGAAATCTAAATACTGTAGAAATAGCTTGAATAGAATAGAAATTGTCCCCTTTACGAGCAGAATGGATGCTCTTATTTTTAATTTGAAAGTTTACATACCAAATATCATATCTCCAAATTAATAAATCGTTACATTGAGTTTTTTTTTTTTTTTTTTTTTTTTTTTTTTTTTTTTTATAGTGAAAAGAGGAAATTTGAGTTACTTATTACACCCTTTCCTTCCCTTAGAAGCAGAATTTTTCAAAGACACTTTAACACGTTATTTTTAGTTAAGAGTTTACATACCTAATTTCATACTTCCAACTTTTGAATTTCCTTCCAGTTCGATAAATTACAGCGTCGATGATAAGTGCAAACAACTACATAGATTGACCATAAAAAAAGGTGATGATAGAAATGTGGATAAAGGAAACAATTTGCTGTTTTATTAATTAAGAAATATACATGAAGAAACAAAACAGCAGAAAATAGTAATACTTCCGTGTCTATAATTTAACTGAACTCTTACTGAACTGAAAGAAATGAAAATTAAAATGTAATTTCAACATTGGTTTGACGATGATAATTTAGAGTTCGTAATTTCAAATAAAAATTGATTATATTTTCACTGAATCAAGTCCAATGTGTTGTATTCCAAAATTTGTAATTATAATAATACACAATTTATCGGAAGACACGATACCTGCACGCAGGTTCTAGGTAGTTTCTTTCCTCTCCCTTCCGCAGATGTTGTGTTCGCCAAGAGACATCTTCCCTCATACGTGACGGGCTTAAGGCGGTAGATGGCGGTAATGACCAGAAATATGTACAAATAAAACTAAATAAATAATAATAATAATTGTAAATAGCCAATAAGATACCAAGTAAGTTAGATTTTAATATTGATCTTATTTTCTTTTTCTAAATTTTCGTTTCAGATGGAGTTCCATCGTAGAAACTGTTTCTTCTTGTAAAGGAGAAAGGACAGCAACTGAATGAACATTGTTCGTAACATAAAACGGTCAGTTTTATCTGTTGTTGTACCTTTTTTATTCTGGAGGCAGACAAATTCAGAATCCTTAGTAAGTATTGAAAGGAATAGATTTACAAATATTTATTGTAGTACTAAAGTGTTCAAAGTAATTGCAGGGCTCATAGCGAGTCACTTTTTTAACTAGAAGTTACTTTTTTTCAGCTTGGTCACTAAAAGTTACTTTTTTTCAAATTTGTCACTAAGAGTTACTTTTTGGGAGATAAAGTGACTTTTTCGTGTGATTTATGTTTTGCATTGGCAGTTTTCTAAGAAAAATAAAATAAATCAAAAAAGGCAGAAACTTATTACTCATTACTCTTTTGAAAGCTTCAGTACTTGCTTCCACATGTGAAACAGTCAGCTTGATTCTCACTTCAGCTTTTATTCTTTCTAAAGCACAGTGGATGGTTGGTGGAGGTTTAAGCTCTTAAGGTGGGATTGAGAACCCTTCTGTGTCTATTCTGTCTTCTATCATAATAGTCTTTTAGTTTTCTAGTTTTCTTTCGTAATAGTTAACGCCCCGCTCAACATTGTGTGTGTGTTTGTGTGGTTCATCATGTTCGTCTTGTGTTATGCTTCTTGTATGTTCTTCTTAAGAGTATATGATGAATTTGAATATTGCATGGCTTTGAAAACTCTCAGTGCTAAGCTAAATATAATGTCTGGGATGAAGAATTCAGAAATAGGCCAGAACTGTTTCCACTTACTCAGAAGCTTCTTAAATATGCTAAGTCTGCTTACCGTAACTACAACGCATACTTAGAAAACCTAAGAAAGGAGGAAGCTCAAAAAGAAGAAGTAAAGAGGAAAAGATGAAACAAAACAACAGAGAGGTGATGAAGAAATTGACAAAGGAAAAAAATGGCATGATGGGATTTTGGTCACTTTTTCGTGTGCTTTTGGTCACTTTTCAACTATTTACAAGAGACCAGACCACTATGAGCCCTGGCATCATTTGCAAGATTTGAGCCTACTTGCGGTTGGTGTTTCTGATTCATGTATGATCAGTGTTTTCTTTCTTCTTGCTTGCAGTATGTAATAAGTAAATATATTACACACACAATTAATTATAATGTCAGTGATGTATGGTGTTCATTAGGCAAAACACTCCAAACGATAAAGATTCATCTTAGACTGGAGAAAGGGTTATCTTTCGTTTTTCATTATCATTTGGCCATGAAACAAACGCCGGAGAGATATACTAACCCCCTAAACAAATGTGTGGTGTTGGAATTTGTAACCTGTAGGATATAATGCTTTATTTTTTAAAATTTCAGTACTTCCATTGTACCTCTAAAAATGTAATAAAGAAGTAACGGTCATTTAAGAAATATTCAATTGGAACTGAACTATCTACACAAAATTTGCAATCAATCAATGAAAATGGCATCTTTCTAGAGCTTGTGGTTTCCGACATATCATTATCAAAAGAATTGACTTCGAACATATAAACTTTTCCTGACGATTAATATATAAACGTAGCATTTTAATATATAGATAGTCTGATATAAATATGATAGAGACAATATTGATATACAAAGTACATAAACTAACCTAATGCGTTCAACTGTCGCAAACGTATTATCGCCCAAAATATATTTTGGTTAATTGAAGTTACGAACCCTGGTATTGGAAGCACAAAGGTGCCATATAGGAAATTTCATTAGAATATTTGTTTCAGCTGTATCACAAGACAACAGAGCATTGTTGTTTGGTCTCTTGTTTTTGAATAAGATACTCTAAAAGTAAAATTTCTTAACAGATCAGCGCAGTCAGATGTTTTGTAGGTTGTTGCACACAAAATGTCGGATTCAGCAATGAAATATCAGACAATAGTAATTTGGTAGTTATTAATAAAAATGAACACTATTAGCTCATATACACTTGCGAAACATTTCTAAAGATACTGATGCATTAAGGCCACTTTGTACATTCTAAACTGACAGAGTTTATAACAATTGTTTCATAGGTGAAACTTTTTCCCGCCAAAAACGGTTGATTGGCGAGATCTAGTGAGTATGGCGAATGTGATAGTAGTCTCGTTCATATGTAGGTTTTGTACTGTTCTTGCCATGTGGCACTTCGCGTTGTCGTAAAGCAGTGAAACTTAATTTCTGTGTTGACCAGTCCTTGCCGCTTTACTTTTAATTTTTGATTAATTTCGTCCATCAAAATTGGATGTTGTAGTTCTCAGCATTCATTGTTTCACAAGTTCTCAGGAACGAATAGTGAATAATTCCAGCAGCACAAATCCAAGCAGATACCATTATCTTAATCGAATGAAGAGCTGGTTTCGGCATGTATTTTGGGGCTTCATTACCATTTAGCCATTGTGTAGAACGACAATTATTGTATAACTTTTTGTCACATGCCAGTGCAAAAGCGGAAGATATCGGTTTGGGAAGAGCTGAGAAAGACACAATTGCATGAAGCACGTCATGTGTTGTTTCATTGAGCCCATAGGGAACCTACTTATTGAGCTTCTTGATTTTTCCAGATTGTTGAAGATGCCCGAAATAAAGTCATTGCCATACTTCTTACAATTTGACGAGAGTTTGACTCCATTAGTGCTTATCATTCTATGGAGCTACTCATACGTGTCAATGAGGTTCATTTTCAATAGTCATATCGACGAATCGGAATTTTTTTGAACTATCGCTCTCGGGTTCGTTCATTAACTGTATCAGATCTAAATGCTTTGTTGTTGTTTCTCGCTGCCTCTACTGGGTTGTGGGTAAGTTTAAACTCTTAAAGAAAAAGGAGGTGTATTTGACTTAGTACGTGTTATCTCTTTACTACACAGCACAACATGCTAGCACTTGATTCTTTAGTAACGTGCAGAGACACGTACTAATCAGTTTCTGATACATCGGCACCACCTGATGAAGTTCTGAGAATATCCAACTTACGTCACCTCCAATATCCGGCATTTCATGTATAAGGACCTGATATTTAATGCATTGTTTAAAAACAACACAAGATCGAGATATTGAAATTCGTGTTAATTTGAAAGCTGAATGTAAAATTATTAATAAATATTTTTTCTGTTTGTGTTTTGGGGTGAGTAGGACATTTGTTGTATCAATTGCTATCTAATCATGAATATATGCGTTTCCATTATTTTTTAGACTCTTAATTTGTTACCTGATTGTAATTTTTATGCTCTTCTTTGTTTACTGTTTCGTATCAATATATACTGTAACATTAAAAGAGAACTTTCCTATAAAGTAGCTTTTGAGAGAGATTGATGATTTTTCTATATTTATCAGAGGTATTTGGGCCATTTTGAAGTTATATGTAAATTAGTAAAATCATAATAATAATATAATAAAATAATGTAAAATATTACTAACTTAAGGGTGTTTGAAAACCTACTCCATATTTGTTTATTAGCCCATTGATTTCATCATCATTATTGGTAGGTCACTTGCTGCAATTGAAAAGCTTCCATACTCCACGGTCTTCCTCTTCATTTTCACGTACATTTTTTTTTTTTGTTTTGTTTTCATATCGTCCATTAATTGTAGTCTTCGTCCCCTCCCTCTCTTCCCTACCACCATACCTTCTAGCACGTCCCTTATGAAACAACAACTTCTTAGCCAATGTCCCAACCAGTTTCTCTTCCTCTTGTTAATAATGTCTAAAATTGTTCTTGCCCTCCCCCCACCATTTCTAACACCCTCTCATTCGTTTTCCGCTCGACCCAGCTGATTCGCTTCATTCTTCTTCACGCCCACATTTCGAAAGCTTCCAGACGTTTCTCATTTTTGCGTAATGTCCACGTTTCAGCCCCATGCAGAACAATACTCCACACGAAGCATTTTATGAATCTTTTTCTTAACTCTTTATTCAAGGTCCCACAAAATAGTTATTTTCTTCCTCCTAAAGGCTTCTTTCGCCATTCCTATCCTTGCTTTTATTTCACGTTCATACTGTGCATGGACTGTGAAAGTAGTACTGTTAAAATACTGGTAACCCAGGTTGAGAACAATCAGAGAAATATCATGGGTAATGTCTTAGCTCCGGGAGAAAATTTTCCTTCGGGCCATCCCCTGAAATTACTACATTCACTCATATAATTTGGTTTAACTCAATGAGATTTAACAGTTAGTATGTGTCTCATCTTTGGATATTATTTTTCCATCATACACTGATAGTGTAAAATTAATACATTGGTTGTTTTTATTATTTCAGACTATGCTTGGGACTCCACCGTCAGTGTGTCCGATTCGATTGCGTGGTGTAACAGGCTACGACGGACGAGTAAACGATGTAATTTATTGTCATCCATCCACGCGGTCAGAGAGAAGCACTGCAGTTGTATATTTCGGTGGAGATGTTCAGGTAAATGCAATCGAGCTCTTTTTAATCTTGCAATGTAGCTAAAAACTCAGGGAAATTCGAATTCAGTCAGTTAGTACCTATTTATTCTTATACAACTTCTAATAGTAAGATATTCTTATACCGGAAACTAGTACACGGGAAGAAATTGATTAGGTATAATTCATGAAAAAAAATTCCATTTGCATGTGATTAATTTGGTATTCATTGCACTATCTGGACAAATCTAATATATAAATAAATACATTCTGGTCAAACTGAATGTTCCAAATGGTGATGAAACTAAATGTTCAAAAATGGTGGTCTTCGGCATCGATTCATTTCTGAGTACGAGTCACCAGCGCTTCCGTATTTCACATCAAACTGATCTTGTGGTGTGATCGAATGACAAGACAACGGCTGGCCTGTTTGAAATGAATTTTAGAATATACGGGTACGTCAAAAAATGTGTGCACACTTTGAACTGTCGTAGAAAATTTATTTACGATCCTACAAGGTTAAATTTTTGGAAAAAGTGATGCTGCAGTCTAATTTGAATAATAAGCGTACATTTTGGTCAAACTGAATGTTCCAAGTGGTGTTTAAAGTAAATGTTCAAAATGGCGACCTTCAGCATCTATACATTTGTGAGTACGAGTCACGACCGCTTCCGTATTTCGCACCAAAGTGCCCAATGGGATTTCTGCGCATGCTGTTTGAATCTCATCCCAAAGTGTGTCCAGGTTCCGTGATTTACGACAGTACACCTAATCTTTCAGTGTGTGCGACATAAAAAAAATCGAGTGGCGTAAGATCTGGGGAGCGTGGATGAAACTCGATTGGTCCCTTGTGTTCTATCCACTGGCCTAATACATTTTGATCCGGGTATGCTCGCACATTCCTATGATAGTGCGGCGGGACGCATCTTGGTAATAAAACTCATTACCGTACGACGTCATCATTGGACGAATGGCCGGGAAAATAGAATCAACAAGCATTGTTAGGTACTTTCCTCTAGTTACAGTACCGTCAAAAAGGAAATGCCCAATTGGGTCCCTAAGAGAAACCACAATACACATTCACACCAGACAAATTCACAACCGTATCAAGAGTAATGTGGGAATTATCTTCAGCTCAGTAGACACAATTATACCTATTAACAGTTCCATTAAGTTTGAATTGTGCTTCATCCGACCAAACAATGCTACCCGTAAATCTTGGTTTACGTACAACCATCTCCTGAATCAATTCCCAAAATTCTAACCTGCAATCTGGATCGTCGACACTTAGTTGTTATACCAGCCTTAGAATGTACACACGAAACTTGCCTTTTTTTCAGTATGCATAGCACACTACTAGCATTTACACCGCTCTCACGTCACTCTTGCCTTGAAAGATTTTTGAGACGAGCGCTGAAAGAGTTCCAGCACCACAACTTACGATTCAGGACTTGCAGGTGTGTCGCCCGTATGTGCATTTCTGCACGCCACACACTGTTCCATGAACCTCAAATTTGTCTCGTAGACGTGTAATTGTTAGTCTTAAAGGTGGATCTCCATTGTGAGCCACAGCAACATTCTCAAACTTACAGTACCGCTTAATATCTGCTTCCACTCTTAAAAGCTTAAATGTGTGTCCGCCATGTTCATGTTATCCTGAACACCTAGATCGACGATTGTGCTGCCACCTGATGAGGAAACAACATTACTCTTCCCATAAATTTAATCTTGTAGATTGGAAAATATATTTTCTATGACAGTTCAAAGTGTGTTCGTATACTTTTTTGATGAATCTGGTAGTACCTGCCTCAAACTATTTCTGTCATGTCACATTGATTAAAGGTCGTATCCTAAGTGGATAAAGGATACAAAAATGTTTGCCAAGAATACATTCATTATCTTACGTGTTTTTGTCAGTACCCCTTTATTTAAATTCATGTCCAAAGGGAGAATGGGGCTTAAATTAGTCTATTCTTTTCGTGCGAAGAACGGACATTTCAGAATTTATTTAAAGAAAAATAAGCTTAACATTCAATTTTAACAAGCATTTCCTGAAAAAGCAGTTTTTTCAGCATGTGAAAGGAATAAACGAAAACCGAAAATTAAAAGGCAAAAGTAACAGGAAATATCCTAGGCCTGAGAGCACTCTAATTCCTACTTAAAAACATACTAATTCGTACTTTTCTTTAATGTAAACGCCCTCCATTACTTTCAGTATTATAGTTTGATTTTTCAAAGGCTTGAAATTTGTGTCATGAAAACTATTTATCAAGTACGTAGAAACCTTGAAGTAGGAAGTCCATTTCAATATCGCTAATATCTTCCGTAATTCTGATGGCCATGTGCCTTTTAGTATTTCCAATATAAGATTTGTTATTGTAAACATAAATATATTTGAAAACTATTGGTAAAGTAACTTTTATAATTTGTCAAGTGTTTTTCCGCGTTCCTTCTTGTTTTTCTACCCCAAACTTTCCAGAAGTCTCTTTAGTTAGTGATTATTAGCAATATTAAATGTTATACGTCTATCTGTTTTCTACTAATGCTTTCGTTATTTTTGGGTGAAATTCAGCCTTGACCTTGAGTGGAGAACGCATTCTTTATTCCGGTTGCAAATACGAAGGTTAAGTCAAAGTATGGCAACTATTTTCTTTTCTTTCGAATATGACATAACAGGACAGATCGAAGATATACCGAGGAAGGTTGGATGAAGGAGGCCCTCGTGGGGAACGAGCAAACCACACAGCTGGACAACATTGGGTATAAGCAACGGTTACATAAAACTGCATACACATACTTTGCAAAGTACAGGTCTCGCAAGTTACCCTTGATGTTTAGCAACCTTCGAAGTAGTCTCTTAAGTTCATCGACGGTCCGTTGCCAGCAATGTGGAAGGCGTTGAATACCATCTGCTTTATGTGAAGCCCAAATGTGAGCTATCTCGCATCGAAATATTGTCGCAATGTCTAGTTTGTTAGCAAATCACTTCAAACGCAATAACTGTTCCACTTTGGGGGTCAGATTATAATGGCATGGACTAAGATCAGGAATGTATGGTGGTTGTGGAAGAATCCACACATTGTTCACTCTTCATATCTTCCATTCCGGACCACTGTCGCTCACCTACTGAACTTCGGAGCGTGCTCGGACATGCAGCTCTAATCACATATACCATCTGGTGGGACCACTCGACATTACATGCCATAAGCTTTCGAATGTGTATCTTCGATCTGTCGTGTTATGTCCCATTCAAAAAAAAAAAAAAAAAAAAAAAAAAAAAAAAAAAAAAAAAAGTTATGACGACATGACTTAACTCTCGTATAAGAATAATCTTATTTTGTTCTCTTTTCAGAACATCTAGGTGACATACACACTGTCGTTGAAACGCTAAATAGAAGTAGTATTTAGAAAGAATGGACATGTTTTTTGTAAATAATCATGTAAAAACAAATAAAGGGTACATAGGAAAAACACGCTAAGTCACATTTCGTAAATTTTTGGGGAGAACTGTTTTATAGCATGGACAAAGCGAGTTCTTCCTTATGTGGAGTTTCTTTAATCGTTTAGAAAATGGGATCAAGCTATTACGTCGCATTGTTGTTATACTGTTGTTAAGATGCCGCCTTTAGCTGTCTGAGGGGACAAATATTTCAAAATCATGTAATTTGGACTTAGCGTGTTTTTCCCTTGTACCCTTTAAATAGTTTTAATTCTAATTTTTAAGGGGTTTGTCTACCAAAACTCCTTTATATACAAGGGTTG
The DNA here is from genome assembly GCF_964235325.1 of Thermobia domestica. Lineage (NCBI taxonomy): Eukaryota > Metazoa > Arthropoda > Insecta > Zygentoma > Lepismatidae > Thermobia > Thermobia domestica. The sequence continues at coordinate 295,944,774 of NC_137457.1, read as the reverse complement.
GGTTTTTAGTAATGGCAACATTGCTATACATATACTCGGGAACAAAGCAATCCATTATAATTCATATCAGTGGTAGGTTAGATGCCGACCCTCCCTCAGAGCACATGAACTCACCTGCCTTTCCCTCCATGCGCGCGCAGCGTCAGCAGTTAGAAGGCAGTTATGAGTGAGTGCTCGGGGACTAGAGTCACGTTGCGTGAGTGCTCGCGGAATACAGTCATGTTTACGAAGCAAGATCAGAGGAGCTGGTTGAAAATTGAATACGCTAGAGGTAGGAATGCAAAACAGTGCTACGAAGTATTGCAAGATGTTTGGGGTGCAAGTGCATTACCATACTGTACAGACATGCCTCGCTCCGGTCATCCTCCTGTAAGTAAAGATGATGTGCAAAACGTGAACGCTTTAGTGCTAGCGGGTCGGAACACGACGATTCGTCAATTGGCCAACGATAGAGGACTAACACATTCTACTGTGCTGAAAATTCTGAAGAAAAACCTGGGTTTGCGTAAAATCGCAAGGTGGGTTCTACATGATCTGACTGAACAACACAAGTGATTGCGATATGATGCCGTTCGAACACACTTGGCGCAGTATCAACGTGAAGGTGAGGCCTTCTTACGGCGGATCATTGCTATTGATAAGACCTGGGCCAGAGTATATGAACCACAGCTGAAACGGCAATCAAACGAGTGGCGTCATCCTGGGTCACCGAGAAAAACAACAGTTCGGAATACCCCAACCAATGTGAAAGCTATGCGCATTATTGCATACGACTGGGATGATGTAATCATAAACGATACCGTCCCCCAAGGGCACACCATTAGTGCAGAGTACTACTGCAATTTTTTGCAAAACAGTCTGCGAGCAGCTGTAATACGAAAACGACGCTACTTCCTGACGAACCCACCCATCATTCTGCATGACAATGCAAGAGCACATTCAGCAGGTGCGGTCACTGATTTGTTGCATCGTTGGGGCTGGGAAGTGCTGTATCACTCCAGATATTCTACAGTTTTAAGTCCCTGCGACTATTTCTGTACGACCTCTTCCCGAAGATGAAGGAACCACTTCGTGAGACACGCTTCCGTACAGTTGATGATCTCCTCCGGGCGACCGATCGCTCCATCCGCACTATCCAGAGATTAGGCACTGCCAACGGCAACCAGCGGCTTCCAAATGGCTGGGAACGCGTGATTCACAATTCTGGTAAAACTTCGAACCTTGTAAGTACTCTACTTCTCAAGATATACCGTTGTTGCCATTACTAAAAATCTAACCCTTGTATTTACCCTGTCTGTTCATGCGTGTGTGTGTGTGTCCATCTATCCATCCAGGAAACAAAAAATCTCCAGAGCTGTTTGAAGATCTCCATCAATTTTAGCCAAGACGTAGAAGGTGAAAAGTTCAAAATCCAACCAGAATTAGTTAGTGTTGGATTTAGTTCCGGTTTTAATGTTGATCGTCGGATTAGAATTAGTTCCGGTTTTAATGTTGATCGTTATATGATAAAAACGGTAATACAGTATGTCCCATAAAAATGTTCTCACACTTAACTGGCTGTTACACATGCATTTAACTTCTATTAGCATATTGATCTGTCTAATAGAATAAATTAACAAAAGGTAATAACATTATGGAGTAAATTAGCCTTTTTTGCAAATCGTTTACACATTTTGTAACAAAATAAAACTTATATGAGTGATAGATCAATAAAGGCTGAACACATTTTTATGGGACACCTTTCGATAGCGAAAAGCTGTTTTCTGCAATGAATTGAACGTCCCAGGAATATGTTCCATCAGCATTCTAATCTCTACTAAAACCGGAAATGATAGAACTCTATTGCTACTCCGGTTTCAATATTGGCAAAATATTACTCCCATTGAGAAAATATCACTTCATATATACCAAACTCCTTCACATGATGTGCACGTGACACTGCTACTTATTAAAATTTATATTTGAATATAAACATACACAGATAGTTAACAAAATAATGGAAACTCTTATGTACTACAACACTACGGTTTGTAAATAAGTAAGAAAATGTATCAGATTACATAGCATATATCATTATCTTAGTACGTTGGCATCATTCTTCTACTTTTAGAATTCAGGTCTTCCTGAGTCTTGAATACAGGTTAGCACCATCTTATGTGAACAGTTTTTCCGTAGTGAAGAAATCGATAACAAAATTTCTATGAAACAAAAGTGCGCACACACTCAGTTGTACAATAAAATAACTTACTATTTAGAGTCTAATTTATACCTTTGGTTTCCAGCGTTTTTTTTTTTTTCTTTTTTTTTTTTTTCTTTTTTACTGAAAACACTTTTCTAAATACTTACAACATTGCGACTCACTTGATTGATATTATATTATTATTATTATTATTAATAATAATAATAATAATAATAATAATAATAATAATAATAATAATAATAAAAATTATAATAGTGTAAGGCACTATGTTTCTCTAAATTAGTGACTGTATAGTATAGAACATTTTTGCTGCAACTGGAGGCGTTAACTGGTACAGTCTGTTTCAAAATCGATTTTACTAATTATTAACCTTTAGAAGCCCGCCGGCGATTTTAACAAAACCGTAGACTCTCATGTTGGGTGCTCTGGTGACCCCCCCTAATTATTAGAGAGTCGTGATTCATACATCGTTGGAAAGCTTATAGACCACAGCTTGCAACAATGTAACATTCGTGCAATTTCCGTCTTATTCGTAGAAGAAGAGGCAAAATTCATTTTAAAAATATGATAAAAATGATTTTGCGGGACTCAGGCAACCAAATTAGCCAAATTTGCTCTCCGTCCTTCTCCTATAAGCAACAAGTACACATACAGGTTATTATCAAGTAGGGGACTACTTCATTGCTTCACATACCAATTTTTATGGGCCTATCAAAAAGGGGGAGGAATGGTCCCCCCAAGACCTGGTGAAAAAAATAAAAAAAAAAACTTCATCCTCCCACCTCGGTTGTGGTATCCTTACATACATAAAATGCGTACTGGCGGAAAGCTTCATCCCTCAGGAATACATTGATACCAAATCATCTTTCTAGCTTAATTAGGGGTTGAGTTATTGATGTTTGTTGTAAAAATAAATGTAATTTACTTCAAAACACTGAAACTCCAAAAAAATTGTCCAACTTTGCCCCCTCCCTACTCTCCCCGTATAAGCAAAAAGTACATATACAGGATATTATTATGTAGTGGCTTACTTCATTGTTTCACATACCAATTTTATGAGTATACCACCAAGAGGGAATGCTCCCTCCAAAAAAACTGTTGAAAAAAACATGACATTTACGCTTCTCCCCCCGCCGTGGTACCCCCACGTGCACACCAACGGAAAGCTGCATCCTTAAGGAATACATTGATACCAAAATCATCTTCCTACCTTAAGAGTCTTCATCCCGGCGAAATTAAAATACCGCTAATTTTACAGTAATTATGTAATATCTTCAAATAGATAAAAGATAATTGAAATATGGAACAAGAGCGCCGTAGACAATATTATTTTGCGTGAGATACCATTATCACAAGTCATCTAGTGGCTTTCCGTTTTCAGCTGTTTAGAAACGCGAAAATAAATGCCGATTTTCAAAATGGCTCGAAATAAAAAGCAGATAAGTGAGTCGTGATAACGGTTTCTTATGTAAAATAATATTATCTAGGGCGCTCTTGTTCCACATTTCGATTATCTTTTATCTATTTGAAGATATCACGTAATTACTGTAAAATTAGCGGTATTTTAATTTCGCCGGGATGAAGACTCTTAATTACGGGCTGAGCTATTGAGGTTTAAAGCCCCGACGCAGCACTTGTGTCAATGGGCGTTTAAAAGTTAAATGCTTCATAATTTAAAAGTTTAAAATTTCGCTACACACCCTATGGGACTCCGCGACACACTACTTAGGAATCACGTCTTATGTAATATTTTTTCTTTCTTTCTTTTTTCTTTTTTGTTTTGTTTCACGACTTTTATCATTGTTTTTTTACTTTTTTCTGACACCTTATCTATCTTCCAGAAGTTGGGAAAATGCAATAAATCACAATTTACCACATGGTCAGTCTTCATCCTCGCTTTTGTGGGATATATAGGAGTGATAAAACACTTACTTTTCTCACTCTTAGAAAGAAAATGGAATAGTGTATATCAGGGCGCAAAATTTCCAGTCGCCATTGACGACTAGAAATTTAGAGTTGGCGATCAGTGTTCAGTAGGAATGGTTTCTGCCTAAACTCTCAAGGCTGCGCAGTTTGTTTTTCGCACGAAAATAATTGTCACTGAGTAAGAGAAAACATTGAATATGAAGTCTTCACAACGGACATGGAAAGTGAAGTCTTCACAACGTTGTAATTCGACCCTCCTTTCTTTAAAAACTTAAGGACTTTGATCTGAAAACTGCAATTGACAACTGGTACTTCAGTGCAGAGAGAGAGCGTTATACAAACGTAAAGTCTTAAGGTAAGATATTTTCATATATGAATTGTCCAATTCAAAACTGATTACCTTGAATCTATCTGCCTGGTTTTGAAATTTTGTGCTCTGATGTAATCAATTTCTTTGTCAAACCAATGGCCGTAGGGGAGACACCTCTAATAATTTGTACGTGGAGAGATACTGGCGACCATCATTTTTGGATTGGCGAGTGCGTCTGACTGAAATTTTGCGCCCTGGTGTATATCATCATCATCATCAGGTATTCAGCCATTGTTGGCAGGTCACTTGCTGCAACTTGTGTAATGTCCATGTTTCTGACCCATACAGCACAATGCTCCACACGAAGCACTTTATATAGTTCGCCTAAAATACGTAAAAGACATTTAGTGAAACTAAACTTATTAAGAGCATCGTAATCAGTGAATATTGCAATACTTTCAAGTGATTGATGTTTGACTAAAATTTATACAATTTCGTATAATTCTTAAAGTTCTAACTTTATTATGTTAACTGGTTAGGTTATTATTCATCTGTACCTAATTGTTTTATTAATTTTTTTTTCTCAACAATTTAAACTGTTTATTATTTTTTACATACTAATAAAATCAATGATTATTTAAAAATTTAAAATTACAGAAACAAACAGAAATTTGAATATAACGTTTTTACAACAATTAATTTTCCGACATTCTTAGATGAAAACCTCGGCTGAATATATGATTGTTTACAAATATTTAAAATAATAATATTGATTCAAATGGAGGTCGATGCATTTGGCCTACTGTGCTCTCTGCTGAGAAAGGGAAAACCAGAATTAGTTTTCTTCTGGTTAACATAGCTCTGTATAATGCATTGACCGACGCTTTAACTCCCATAAGACTCGGGGCTCAAATGCATTCTAGATCCCTCCAACTTTATTTCCAAATTTCAATGCTCCTAGTGTACTAAGCGCCGTCAGAAATTATAAAAGAAAAATCTCTTCTAATTCTTTACCAGTGGGTAACGTGCCCATAATAGCGGCCACGTTCCCTCGCTGAACGGCAATGCTTATGCGCTGAACCAGAAAAGACCTAGCTTGAGTGTCTCCCGATTTAATGGATATACGCTTGCCAATTTCGTTAATAAATTTTGCGCCCTCTTGATCCCAGGAACCACTAGATTCAATTGCTATTGCAATAAACCAATACTTATCTAGGAGATTAACGTATTTATTTCTTTTTTCTTTTGCTCTTCGTGCAACGATAAGTCCTGCTTTGGTCGATGAAAATTGCAGATCGGAGGGCGCATAAGTGTCTGAGCAAGTGAAATCCCAAATCAACGACTTTCCTTGCTTCCAGGACACTAAAGTCATGCCATCCGGCCTTTTTCCGTCTGAACGGCTGCACCCAATTGGTTCTCTCACTGCTGGCACCCCTGCGGATGTTAAGGCTCTCAAAATGATGTCATTCACATTCGAATGGCGTGAATGTCTGCCGGCACTGCTTTTGCATGACAGACCGTGTAAACCTCTTTTATCTACGAAAGCGTTGCATCTTGGGCAGTGGTGTTGTTCGCATATATTTGCTCCTAGTCGAAGGGCGACGGACACACGGAAGCTTTCGTTGTCTAGGTGTAGGCCGAGAGAAGGTGAAGGTAGCGCTTGAAACCATGCTCCGTTTTCAGGGGACATGACAGCAAGTAATCTGGCCTTATCTTCGATGTTATTAGAATTCTGCAATAATGAATCCAAACGGTAATTCACGATAGGCTCGTCCCAGACCGACTGATTATTTCGACTTTCGGGAGCCCGGGGGTCTGACCCAACTAAATTTGACCATCTGGCTATGCAGTCCTGCACATCCGGGTTAGTGACTTCATCTTCTCTCTGAAGGAGGATTCCAATCAGTTGTCTTGAACTATAGAAAGAGGCCAGAAAAGACGGGATAGCCAGATCCGTGGCGCGACGTATTCCAAGACCTCCATTTCTGACTGGTAGTGATGCTTGTAGCCATGCTTCATCACTGAGGGTACAATTAAGAATATTCTCCAATCCTGTTTTAAGAGCATAGTCGAATTTCTCAAGTAGATTATCGTCCCTCCAGGAGGGGGAACAACGTAGAAAATACAACAATCTTGGGATCGAGAAAGATGCTCTGAGATAAAATGCTGAATGTGCAGAAAGTTTGGAAAGGCGTGAAAGTAGATGACCTAAAGATGAAATCTTTTCCAGTAATATCTTGCTCCTTGTGTCTGGTGTAAGAGCCGCTCCTAGCAGTTCGGCGTTAGAAGATGTTAATAATTTAATTCCAGGCGCCGTCTCGTTGAATCTGTCATATAGATTTTGAGTTTCAGCATTTGTTACTCCTAGAAAGCCAATTTCGCATTTCGAGTAATTGAGAGACAATCCAATCGATGTTGCTTGTGTGCGTATATGATCTAAAGTATGTAATACTGACTCAGTGTTTCCGGCTATAGTGCCATCATCTAAATACCAAATGTTGAGCTCAGTATTAATATCTCTAATTATAGGGTGAAGAGTTAATGCGAATAGAGCAGGACCTAGTGGATCTCCCTGTTGAACTCCACGTTGTGAAAGGATAATATTATCTCCTATAAAAAGGTAGCTAGGTTGTGAGTAGCTCTGGTATATATATGGAAAGAAAGAAGGGAAGTGGCTTTTAACTGAAGATAGCATTGAATCTCGGTTAATTTCATTGAAAGCGTTTTTGAAATCTATTTTAAGTAGAGCTTTAGGTTGGGGATGTTGAGAGGAATAATACATTCGTGCAGCATGGACTGCAGTTTCAGCTCCGTAGGGCACGCAGACTCCTAGCTGGTGTGGGGATAATATATCAATTAATGATTCTCGCATTCTGGAGCATATAATTTTAGCTGAGAGTCGCCTCCACACATTTCCCACTGCTACTGGTCGAATGCCACCACTTTTCTTCTTTAGCGCGATGAGTGAAGCGCCGAAAAAAATCGGATTTATTACGGCTGGTAATTTTCCTGAAATTACCAGATTTAATAATTCGCAGATTGAGTTGATTAAGCGCTCTTTCGTCTCGGAATCTTGAATCATAATAAGATCTTTTAGAATCGCTGGACGGAGATTATCCATTCCACCTGCTGAACCCGCCGGGAACGATTTAAGAGCTTTGGTGAATTCTAATGCTGATACTTTAGTAAGAGTAAAGGATGTCTCGGGAGGTTCAGGAAAGTTCAATGAATGAGTGTGAGCAGGATGTTTTTCTCTAAGGGACTCCAGCACTGATTTATCCGGAGTAGTTAAAATATCTTCGGAAGATAATAATCTCACTGCTCCTCGTACGTCTCCCTCTGCCAATTTCTGTTCGATGGTCTTGATATTAAATGAGTTGGATGTTGGCGATTGACGAGGTTTGTACGTATGCATAAAGGGTGCTGATAGAGCATCCCTATGCAATTCTGACCAAGTCCTGACTCTCTGCTTTACCCACGATGTGAGATTGGTGACTTTTTCGGAATGTGGTGGAATACAGAGTACTGCATATGGGTATAGGAAAAGCTCTGTCCAAGACTCAAGATTGTTAGTTCTCATTACCTTTTGTATTATGTCTTGAAGAGATTCTGCTACGGCCAATCTAGCTCCTCGAGGGACTCGGCGAAGAACTGGAATGTTGGCTTTGAGATGAGCGAGTATACCACCAAAGTGAGATATAGAGTCTTCAGAATTGAAATCTATGCCATCAAGAACTATTTTACTGGATGATAGTGTGTTATTAGAAAGTTTATGATGGCATCTGCCTTTGTGAATCACTAAACCTCTCTGGCTGAAAAAATGTCTGTTGCAGTGAGAGCATGATATATTATTTGGAACATCTGAACTATCGCCTGTATTTGTACTTTGGATTAGCGTGAAAGCTTTGTGCTGTGTAGCGTTGGTAGAGTCAAAATTTGTAATATTGGTCGGATTTTCATTATATAATGCTGCATCGCATAGCCTCATTAGTGGGTTGTCACTTTTGTCAAACTTGTCCATATTATTTTGGCTAGTAATATTCGTTTACTTAAATGGAATTCATTGTTGAAATCTTTGCTGAATGGATATATTTCGAAATTGAGTTAAAGGATAAAGAACTCGTAGTCTGTTTTTGCAATTTGGCAGATTTCAAGGTTCCATTTTAAATTTCTTCAATGAATTGGTGACCATTCAACTTGTATCTATTCGGATTTGAAAAATAACTGGAAAGTTTCCGTTGAACTAGCACTCATTGTTGGAAGATCTCGAAATTATAAACAACACCAACCGTTATTTCTGTTTTTTACTTGCAGTACTGTTACCACTGCACTGATTTCAAAACGGTTTTCACTAAAACTGTCTTCAAAACACAATTAGCACCCTTGCATCAAATCCGCTCTCCAAGATGAACCACTCTACCAGAAAAGACCTCTCTCACAGGAGAAAACATTTTCATGCATCTATATTAGACAACAATTAGACAACAATTCGTAGAAACTTTCGTGGTATAACATATTGAAACTGACATGTGTTCGTGCTGGAGAAATTTCACTTTTGGTAGAGAGTCTTTCCATTCTAGTGTATAAATGGAACTAAGTGTTAATTGGTGGAAACCTTACCGGTAATTAATATGAATTTTTGTTTTCTTAAGGACTTTCCTGAGAACATGGAAACCCACAGGGACAACAAGAACTATGTGAAATGGAATTTAGAAAGCACAGCCGTACTTCTTCATTCCTTTTTCCCAGATAGCCATATCGTCGTTGTTAGACCTTCGAGGTGAGCAAAATATTTTACTTAAATATGTCTCTATGTTTATATCATAAGTTTTAAAATAGCTCAGAATATGGTTTTGGATTAAAAAAATAAATAAAAAATGAGGATGTATTGAAGTTGTGTCTTGTTCAAATCTTCTTTAATGAGCTACACTCCTTTTCAGTTACTTTCGGATAGCTGATCTCGTGTAATCAAATTTACCTATTACCTGGATGCTTGTAACGCATACAGGGTAGGGAAAAATATACAAATTTTAGTTCATTTTTAGTTTAACGTCCCATTATTATGCACCGATGTTAAGGAAGACGATGATGATCATACTGAACGAAATAGTGAAATAATCAATTTGGAAGGAAACGGGAGAACCCCTAGGAAACCAACACACACTGTGCTTGTCCATCACAAAGACCACTTGGCTGGAACTAGGATCGAACCACGAACCCCACGCACAGAAGTGAGTGCTCTAGCACTGAGATACCGCAACCCCAGATTTTAGATATGACAGCAGTAATATCGTAGATGAACGAAAAATGTGCTAGTAAATATAAATCCAAATTAACTTTATTTTTGGGATACAACTGTCTGAAATTGATTAAATTAATTTCGGCCCCAAATAACACTTAATATTATTAACATGGTATAATAGTATACCCGTATTCATATATCTAGAGTAAGTTATACGAAATTACTAGTATGACATTTCTCCGAGATGTGCGTATGGAGTTCCCTTTATAGATTATATTCTAAATATTCAAAGTGAAGATGTGGGTTCTCGTATGCAGTTTTGTAAGAATTGTGATACTTGTAATTTTGGGTAAAGTATGGTGGAATTCGATGGAATAAAGAAATTTAAAAATAATTTAAAAGAGAAACTGACTCCTGGACTTAGGGACTCGAATTCCGATCTTCGTCTTTGCGAACGATTGCTCTACCAACTGAACTACCAGTGACTTAAGTAATTTCATTATCAGGTTGTCAAAAAAGGATTGAGCCTTTTGCGCACGGGATGATCAGTTTCCCAAATTTCAAGTTATATGATTTACCAGAAGGGGGTCAGAAGATGTTCCTTGCAGTGAGCGACTAATTGCACCAAAAGTGGATTATATTTTGGCAGAAGTCAAGCAGAACTGGCATGTAAGGTTGTAATGACCAATAATTTTTTAGTTGTTTTACTGGTCGACAGAATATAATAATAACAGTAATAATAATATTATTATTCCAAAGGAGAAATAAATAATAAAAAATATATTAAATAATTATGACTGGAAAAAGAAAGGAAAATGCTTGCCAATGTTCAGAAAGAAAAATTAATATGATTTTATAATATTCATTATTTAAATATATATATATATACTGACATTAAACAAAATCTCACTTATTGATCAGAAGTTACCAGGATCTTGTCCTAAGCAACGATCCCATCAGTGAAATTAAATCTTTACTTCTTTCTCATCTTAAAAAATTAAAAAAAAAATCTTGTATTGTAGGTTAGTAATTTGTAACTATGCTTAAATTTAAACGAAAATAGCCTGTTCAAACTATTTATTGTTTCAGAAATAACAAAGAAACCTCCATCATCGCATATACATGACAGTTGCCTAGACAGTGAGTTTAGCCTCAATAAAGCAGCTCGTACCTTCATATTTCCGTTCTTAAACTTAATACATATAAAGTTACATTGGTATTCATCAACTTCTTTTAATAACTTTTACATATTTTATTTTGGATCGTTCTATTAAAATTTATTCATTAGTAATATAAGTAGCGCCTACTAAGAAACAGGGATATTCTACATCAGAGTACTCTTGCAGTGTCTGTAAAAAAATGATTAGCTTAAATGTCATCTTACGCTATCCTTGCTTGTTCTAACGAATATTACAAAGTTTTATATCAGCCATGCCATCACACGAAAATTAAATGACACATACATTATTATTAATAATAATAACTTAATTATCTTGAGTTAAGGAGGAGCAGAGCAATGGACTTATCACATTGGCGATACAATACACCAGTATTTCCAGCTCTATTTACTTCTCCGAATAAATATTACGTAGCATGAAAATTCTATAATTATTCAATAACAAAAAAAGGATGATATATTTACATGCAAAAACATATATGGAATGTGAGGCATTGGCTTGAACTTAAAAATAAAATCATTCATCACTGCATTATACTAAGAGCTGACTATAGATAGATCCCAATTTTCAGCATGGCACAACAAACACTACTAACCAGACAATATGATAGCAACGATATTATCTGTATTTCTTAGCTTGGTTCATTTCTAAATATTGCATGAGCTGTATGATAGCAAAATAGAGGTTTTCTGAGGCAGGCAACTGTGAATGGCTGGTACCGTCGAAGCTTATTTCGTACGTTAGTATTCATTAATTACAAAATTTAATAATCAATCAAAGCATTTAGATTATTATGAAAATCGAGAATTTGTATTTGTCACGCGATTACAGCTATAAGACGTTCCCACTATGAACCTGAAGTGCATGACGCTACCGGTATTTAGCTACTAATCATCATCATACTATTCAAATGCACAAGATTTTTTTTTTTTTTAACTTATGGAATTTTCTTTATCGAGGATTAATTTTACTTTTCACTGCCACTAGTGCCACCACTGAAACTAGACAGAAACCTTTGTATTTAAAAACAACTGCACAATCTATCGTATTAATCAGTCATCCTGGGTTTCCCACTGCAGCTATCAGAATTCCTGTGAAGTAAATAATTGGTTAGGGATTACCTTATAATGCAGCTATACCATCCAGCACCGTTTGAGTCCCAAATAAACTTCCTCGTTGTGTCTGCAGAATATTCCCATGACTGATAAAAATTATCTGTCGGTGTCAGAACACCACATTACACTATTACAATCTAATTATCATCTTGCTGTAAAGTCCATAATCTAGACTTAAATTCATGTACGAAGTCCCACTCAGGTTACTTCATTGCTTCTATTGTCATTATCAAAATTTCCAATCAATAATTTTGCATAGGTTAAATGGCCCAAAATGTAATTTTAGCTTAAATCGAATAATAGCAGGACTCGTCCCGATGCATAAACAGATTATTTACTCAATATTATGTTCATACGTCACACCTAACAACTAATGCCGAGCCATCAACAAACTAGAATTTTCATCTCTGTAAGAGCATTATTCCCTTGAAACATATTTAACATTCAAAATTTCCTCCCGTAATTCCTAAATAAATATTGATACTAAATTATTTCATCCCAAAATGTATAGAATATTTATTTTACACAGTACTATTTCTTTCCTTCCTCTTTCGAATTTCGCTCGTCGGTTGTTTTGATGCTATTAAGTTCAGCTGCCCATACTTATAAACGGCAAGCACCGATTAAGAGAAGCAATTATAGCCATCAACGTTCATGCACTGTTCGACACCACTTGCAATATTGATAGTTTAAGTTTAAAATATAAATAATTACATATAATCAGAATACAGCATACTGATAAGGAAATTTTAACATGCACATTTGTTACTGTAGCTAAATTCTGATTAAAATTTTATAAATATTGGAACTTAAAAAGATGTCTAGTCATGTGTAGTTCTTGATAACCAATTTATATATAATTTAAATTTATCTTTAATTTCTCTTATTTATAAATCAAATTGTTTAACTGAGGAATACAACCCAATGAAATATACGAACGGGTGAGTACCCGGTACAGCTTTAGAATACGGTTGTACAGTATAGAATAATAATAAATTCTGGTAACATATCCAGACAAACACTTTTTTTTTTTACATCGTGGAATACTAACAAAACACACGATCGATAACTGTAAGAATCAATGTCGCAGAATCAGAATGGTCCGTTACAAGGTCATGACATCGGAAATGGCCGAAACATCTATCACGAAACAGTGTTAAAACCACTTGGAAAAAGTTAGCTAGAAAAAGAAACTCGAAGTTTGGATGTCACATGATCTGACGCAAAAACATTTATTTCGTCAACTGTTTATCTCTACTGAAATATAACGAATTCGAGCTATTTCCGAGGTGTAAAGTGGATAACCTGCAACAATGTGCGAAAAAGATCGGGTCGAAGCAAGGAAAAGCTTCATAGTCTGTGGCAAAGCCCACAATGACACTTAGGAAGGTTATGTTGTGCGTTTGATGAAATTAGAACGGCATTACGCAACGCGAGCTGCTACCGCCGGGACTCAAACTTAACACTGTCGACACTTAGGGCAAGTACACCTGGCAATTCAAAAGAAAATGCCGGAACTGATCGACAAAAAGTGTTTCGTATACCACACTGACAACGCCGGGCCACATATATATCTTTAACAACCCGCCAGAAAATGCGAGAACTTCTACTAAAAAGTTTTATTGCATCCATCGTATAGCTCGGATTTAGCACCGTCAAACTTTAATCTACTTCGGTCTCTGTATCACTCTTTGAACGATGTTAAGTTAGTTTCAAAGGAAGCCTGTGAAAACCATGCATCACAGTCTTTGGCAGGAAACCCCAGAAATTAGTTCTATATCGATGGGGCTATGGTGTTGCCAGAAGAATAGTAGAATGTCATCGAATAAAATGGTACATATGTGGGTTCATAATATTATACTCAAGTCACAATAAATACAATTTCGATTTTGACTTCCAAAGGCTCAATACTTTCTAGACAAGCTGATATTATTTTAGCACTTCATTCCTGAAACTAGCTGACCAGCTGTCTGCTAGTAATTTATAGGAGCAATTCGCATGGTTGAATATTTTGGTTGGAAAAGTTTTAACGTGCAGAATATACAAATACTTGAATACAGAAGACTTGTCGTAGTACTAAAATGTCAGTTGATATTGCAACAACGTGACAAGAGGAAAATCGGGTTTCTAATTTCCAGGAGTGATCTTTTTTATTATTATTAATTCTGTCATTGTTCATGGTTACTGGTACAAATTACATATTAATCATCTTTTGATTTTTTTCTATGGTGTATATGGTACTGTATATCTTTAATGCTAGGGCTATTCGAGTTAATTAGTCACAGAGTTCATTAAACTGTTGTTAAGTGGTACAATTTTTAATTGATTGTACAGTCCGCGACAAAAGCTCTTACCGTTTGGTAAAATTTATTTTGAGAATAACGGTGGTATGGCTGATATTTTGGGAATAACGGTAGTGGTAACGTATAGAAAATTACATTCTTTTTATTTTACTGAAAACTGTACTCAAATTATCCTTCCATTCTGAAGTTATTTACGGAACTAATTTCATCAAACGGAAAGAACTTTTGTCGCTGACTGTATATACATATGTGGAATTGTGTAGATAAAGGTAATAACCATGTTCTGTTATATTCTGTTAAGTTGGGAACGTATGTAAAGTTGGATTAAATGTGAAGGACCATTGTATATCTCCGAAACGGAGAAATTTTAGACCAATGTGTACTAAAACTCTCATACAGAAGTCCTGATTTCGGTTTCAGGTGCCGGTAATTTTGATTATCTTTTGAGCATTTTGCTACATCAGCAAATGAGGGAATATGATTGCTAGTACACATTCTTCCAGTTTCCATGTTTTACATGAGGGCTTGGTTCCAATTACACGTTAAACTATAGGACTATCTTATATACGAGGTAACTTCCTCACACGTCCCATAGCTAGGAAACGATATGTTGCGCGAAGCGACTGCGTGCACGTGAGAGAGTAAGGTCCTAGCATAGCGCATGCGCCAGCGAAACTTCCCTAGTGCTGTCAGTAGCGTCGTGACAGTGGTTGAAGATGGACGTTTCTATTCCTGCTCCCGCCGCATGTGAAGTGCGAGCAGTGATAAAGTTTTTGAATGCACAGGGCATAGCGCCGATTGAAATCCATCGTCAGCTGTATCGTTACAAAAATGTCAGTGCCCCATGCGCCTTGCTGTGTGTTCTGGAGTCAGTTGCTTCGGCACCCACCTGCCACAAACTTCTTAAACAACAGGCGCTCTGTAACAATGGTGTGCAATAAGGAGCGGGAAATCTGCGGGAACTGCTTGCTCATGACGTTAGGCCCGTAGACCTGGCACAGCTGACGATAGATTTCAATCAGCGCTATCTCTTGTGCATTCAAAAACTTTATCACTGCCCGCACTTAACACGTGGCAGGAGCTGAAATAGGAACGTCCATCTTCAACCACTGCCAGACGCTACTGAGAGCACTAGGGAAGTTCCGCTGGCGCATGCGCCATGTTAGGACATTACTCTCTCGCGTGCACGCAGTCGCTTCGCGCAACATGCGGTTTCTCAGCTAACGTGGGAAAATCACTTTCTGGATGCGCCTCGTAGTTTTAGTTAGGACTGAATAAAGAGTAAATAAAGAAGGGAGTTCAATGTTTAATTGTCAGAATGTGTCATTCGAGTTTAGTGATATGAAGACTTTCAGTAAAAATAACCTGCCTGGGAATAGAATGACAGATGAATACAAATCAGATTTGCTGCCGCTATAAACGATAGCGGCATGGGATAAATCTAGCAGTAAATGCGGATACTAACACACGAAATACTTACGTGTTGATTTTTTTAACAGAACAATAGACAGAAATGAGTAGAAAAGCATCTAATGTTTATAAGTTGATGTACCCTGAAATTAACTGAAAAGGACAGTGCTTTGGTTTAAATTCATACTAGTCTTCTGTTTAAACTACTTCAGGTAAAGATTCAGATGTTATGTTCAAATTCCCAATCAGAAGAACCTTTTGTTATAACGTGGCCAGTCTTGTGTTTTCATTGCCTTAGCTGTAGTCTTGTTTCATTTTTCACAAACATTCTGTAGTAAAACATCAAAACAAATTACTGTATTATAGTACAAATCAAGAGTTAATTCTGCCATCAGAAAATACTCTATACGAGGAGAAGTCAAAAAGTAAGGGGACCTGCAATTTCTCCCACTATGATTTGGTAACACTGCTAGTATCCAGCGCTGCATTAGTGTCATCTGCAACACTTCTTTCTATGCAACGTGTCACTCTTATTCCCGCGTTAGTCGTTGGAGTGTAGCAGACCGTTAAACATGACAGCTTCATTGTCGATCTGCACCAAGGAGGAAATGAGGGTAGTGATTCGCTTTTTGTTTGCGGAAGGTGTTAAATCTGCGGAAATTATTCGTCAAATGCAAGCGCAGTATGGTGACAACTATTTATTGCGAAGCATAAAGCACAAAGATTGGACATCTCTCTTAAACATTTGGCCCCTTATCGTCACGAGGGAGATGGATTTTTACAGCAAATTGTTACTGTAGATGGAACTTGGGTACATAGTCACGAACCGGAAATTACGGCTGCGAGCATAGTTCGGAAACACCCATCATCACCAGAAGTTAATAAATTTAAACGTCAACCATCAGCTAGTCATTGATGCGGTGCAAAATTGGTTACAGGTGCAACCAAAACACTTTTTTCCCGACGGAAAAAAAAAAACTTGTGAAACGTTGGGAAGAGTGCGTTGAAGTGAAAGGAGATTATGTAGAAAAATAATGTATGTTTCAGTTTTCTATCACTAGAATAATGTACCTTTTCTCAAGTCCCTTTACTTTTTGACTTCCCCTCGTAATATGGTTTCTATAAACATGTTATGTTATAATGATAAGTAGCTTTTAGGGTTTTTATTTCTGTTTATTTATTTATTGAAAGAATATCGTATTGACATGGTTATATTGCTGCGAGAAGATCGAAAACAGGAATTGGGAACAGTATTATGGACTCGAAGTTGTCTTTTTTTCTCAATTTAATAATATGTGCCTGTAGAATAGCACAGGGTGTTTGAAAATGAATTTCGGGGTGGTTTTAAGACTTTGTAGTATTTATTACAATTAACTTAGTAATATAAATAATGCATAAAAGGAAAGAGCAATTCAAACAGTTTTGTACGCACGCATGCGCATGCACTGTTTTCTCTGTCTGCCGTTAGAAAGCACTAGTAGCAAAGATGGCGATTAATGAGCAGAAAGCTTTTTGTGTTTTACATTTTGCAAAACCTGGATCTGTACTTAACAGTGTAACGTGCTTTCCGTATTAAGTTCAATTGCAATCCACCAAGTGATAATAACATCCGTAGATTGTACGGCTGTCTGTGCAAAGGGAAGAATACGGGACTATCAAGAGTGACGGAAGAACGTGTTGAACGAATGAGAGCGTCTTTCACGGCTAGCCCCAAGAAATCAGTTCGGAAAGCTAGTCGTGCATTAGCTATTCCAGTGATGTCTATGTGGAGAATTTTAAGAAGGTTGAGAAATTTAAGAAAGAGGATTCAAGCAATTATTGCAACAATTACTCCAAACACACTGATCAAGGTTTGGGAAGAACTCACGTATCTACTCGATGTATGCCGTTTGACGAATGGTTCTCACATTGAACACTTGAATCAAAAACTGTTTGAATTGCTCTTGCATGTAATGTATTGTTTATAATTGTTCGTTAAATATAATAAATACTACGGAGCCTTAAAACCCTGATATTCATTTTGAAATACCTTGTATGTTTAGTAGCTTTAATTTCAAATATTATTACCCGTCAGTTACATTGTCTGGTTTAATTTTCGTTAGGAAGAATATTAGTAAAATATATTTGACAGTTACCAAATAAGCTATTGGGCTGTAGCCTTTGATTCCATAAGAAAACCGTATTTTGAATATTCAAAATATGATTTCTTCATGCATGATAGCACATGAATGACAGTTCGCAAAACAGTCAGTTAATCAGTGTGTTATTTGGAAAAGGATTCTCAACATGGTTAAAGATCTTCGTTACGCTCTCCCCAATTGTTTTGAGTGTTAGTGAAGAACTTCAAGACAAGGAAGTGACCCAAGTAGTATCTCCGAATTGCTATTAAATAATTCTGCTAAAGACAGTAAAGAGAATCACGCGATTCCTTGTATGGGATTTTCGGAGGGACATTTTGCAGTAAGAAAAGCTGTATATCCTTTTATTACAGGCAACCCACATATCTTGGGTAATGTATAGGTTGCATAGAACCTATAGTTGCATAGCACTTATAGTTTTTAAACGGGTTATGGATAACCACTGTTAAAGTCATCGTTACCCGTAAAGATGCAAACGAATTGACTTCATTACCGAACTCAGTTAAGATAATCGCCCTATTGTATAAAGCAGAATTCAAAAATAAGTTGGGGGGCGCGGTGGCTCAGTGGTAAAGCGTTTACCTCCGGTACTTGGGGTCCCTGGTTCGATCTCAGCTCGCGCCGTGTGGACTTAGTGGTGGACAAACACCGTGCTCGTGGGTTTTCTCGGGGTTCTCCCGCTTCCTCCCACTTTCTTAATTCCACCATTTCACTCATCATCACCGTCTCCTTTAGCCTAACCGGCATAACCGTGGGACGTAAAACTTAAAGATTTCATTCCATTTCAAAAATTAGTTTTCGTTGAGGAGTCATCGTGTGAAGTAACGGACGGACGGACTAAAAGTACTGGCTCGTTCAATATATAAGTTTCGCTAAGCTGTAAAATATTTACTTTTTAAGATACATTTGTAATCTATACGTACATGTGTATGTGCGGCCTTTCTCATCTCTGTACATAATCCTCATTGAGATTCAGGCATTTGTCTCACCGTTGCACCAAATTTGCCCAAACCCTTTGCAAAAAATCAGGGCTCTGGCTATTTAGCACTCTCTTCACATCATCACCATTTGGTAGGGGACTACGTCGCTTATATAAAGGAACCTGATCTCATCTTCAGGGATAAGCTACCTGGTCTCTTCTTCTTGACAATAATGCCCCCCCCCCCTCACTCAGCACGCAAATAAGACACAAAATTGAAGAATTAGAGTGGGAACGACTGCACCACTTTCCATAGAGCCTCATTTCATTTTGGACATAAAGGGCACCAAAACTGTCACAAATCAACTTAGGGGCGTCAATAACTATGAATTCGTCACTGATATTGGTCATTTTCAGTTATTTTTACGTCACCATTCCGCCCTTAGGAGTACTAATGGGGGCTGAATTTCTATTTAAACGACACGGAAGCGTCATTGTTCGTCTCAGCGACCCCGAAAACTATAAATTCGACAATGATATCCGTCATTTTCGATCATATATATATATCCTCCCCCTCCCCTAAGTTGCACCGTCAAGGTGAAATGATATATATATACCGTCCCAGGCTCGAACCTCATCAATGTTGAAAATTTGATCGAGATCGGTCGAGTGGTTCTAAGTCACAAACATAGTCACGTTCATTTTGGTATATACGAGGGTTAGTCAAAAAGTTAGTTGCACTGCTTAAGAAAATAAAACAGGATAGACGTTTTATAATAACTTTATTTGTATCGTAAAGTTCCATTTACAGTCTACTTTTCAACGTAATTACCTCCGTTTTTTAAGCATTTGTCGAGGTGTGGTACAAGTTTTTCTATGCCTTCTGCAAAGAAATCCTGTCCAGAGCCCGATAACCATTCTTGGGCTGCAGCTTTCACCTCGTCATCCGAATGGTATCGTCGCTTTGAAAGTCCGTCTTTCATTGGACCAAACACATGGAAGTCACACGGTGAAAGGTCTGGGCTGTAAGGAGGGTGATCCCACCTAAACTCATCCCTCAGCATCGTCAATATCTGTACATCCGTACGTTGCACCACTTCGAAATATCTTGACGTGACATTACATTTTCACCATACATTTCATGCATTGCACTTTCACCATACCATACACACTGCCAAAAAATTTCAGAGCAGTTACACCTTTTTGCCCACAAAAAAACGAATCAGTGCACGCATTTCCAATTTGGACGTACTTGCAGCTATCGAGACATTTTTATGACTGATTATCAGAACACCTCCACTTGCCTTGTGAAAACCGCTGCGTCACACCGTACAGCTATATATCTACAGTGTTGCCACACATTCATCAAAATAGCCTTCGCCCGAAAACATATACGAAGGAGTGCAACTAACTTTTTGACTGACCCACGTATATAGATTTTGGTGTTGTTTATTGATATATTGCTTCCCTGGAATCCGAACTATCATAATGCGTTCCAATTTCAGTGCTGTCCCGTCGGAAATTCGTGTACTATAAATATGTTGGTAATAACAATTTTCTGATTCGGAGAAAGTTTAGTGTAATGACCCTGTACCTTTTATTTTGTAGAAAAGCAATATGACGCGTCTGAATCTGGAAATTTCGGTATAAAAGTAAGTTTAGGTAAGCTAGTTTTCAAACATTAAAAGGAAGAAAGCGCAAAAAGGCATAACTGAAGATAGAAAAAGGAAAAGGAGAGGCAAAAATGTAAAAAAGCAAGTATTAAAGAAACAGATAGATTGGGTTGATTGCAGAATACAAAATCTTTCACAACAGTTTCTTACACCAGAATGTACAGCATCAAAAATCTGAGTTACAATATGAATGACCAACGATACACTGTTACAAACTACGAGGGAGACACGACGACTCGATCTAACTCGGAAGGAAGGTTTGAAGGTGTTTTTCAGTTCATATCCAAAATGGCTGGCGTATTATAAGCCATATTGTATAGTTTTATTTATTTATTTTACACACTGGTTCCATATGTACTTTGTTTCTATCAGATGCTTGAATTCTGCATTTCTCTGTGCAAATATATATCATTTCTCCTGTAGATTGCTTGTGGTTTTATCTGGAATTCGAATAAATGAAAAGGACTATTGGAGTTCGTTTGTTCGTGAAAATTTATTTCTGTCTCTATAATAGAAATACCTTCCCTGACAGGAAAGCTTAATTTTGTGTCTCGTTAAGACTATGTGCAGATGATTGCATTTTACGAAATTTTAAATTATATTTCATAACAGAGAAGTATTGAATTTTTTGTTGTTTGTCTGTATGAACTCCCACAATTCTTTGTTAGAATTAAATATGATGGAATTAATAGTATATAACAGCGAAGCGAATATTATAAAGATATATCAGAACAGGAATTTTGATCGAGGGGTAGAAAATTTTGGGAAGGTGACAATGAACTAGTATTTGTCTAAATAAAAGATCATGTCCAGGCTTTATTCTCGTGATGCAAATTTATTTTCCCTTAGAATAGCAAATGTGACTTATTGGCCTGCGGTAAAAGTTGTAATACCTAGATAGATTTCTAGTATATACCTTACATTTTGGTTATGTCTGGCCCTCCGTTTCTCGTGTCGAACACCGTATCGAAAGGTCCCACACCTCATACAATAGAAGTTTAATCAAGAATTATCTTTATGTCTGTGTTGTAGATTTTTTTTCAGAAGTGACTTCCTAAATTAAAGTTAGCAGTTTTCTACCAGTGAGCCCGGTAGAACACTAAAGAATGCAGAATCCAGACAGGGTGATATGACTAAGATAGAGCAATGTACTTGCAGACAGTAGAACTTGAAATGGATAGTTCTCCGCAAGTATGATGCAGGCAATAAATATGATTTGTAAACTAAAGTTAATCTTCCTCCCCCTCCTCCTCCCCTCATCATTATAGAAAAGTATTTTTCAACGAAATAGATTCGATATAGTTAATGTTATTAGTAGCTTAGTACGACATCTTTTTGTTACTTCAGAGTAAAAGTTTTCAAAGGCTAGTAAAAACGTTGTTAAAGACATAACAATTGTAGAGTAACGCTCAGCTGATACACATATAAAATAGTTAAATGATGATTGTGTTGTGTTAGTTTATTTACTGATTTATATTGCTGATAAAGAGTTGTGATAAATAAACTGTTGTTTAAAGGAACAAGAGCTGAGTTTAGTTTGTTTTTTCTTAATAAAATTTATAGCTAGAAAGATAACGCTAGATCAAACGGAATCAAAACCATAGATGATAATGTAGATGTTTTTAAAATTTGCAGAGAAATTAAATTTGTGGTAATTGCAACGTGTTTGAAAAAAAAAAAAAAAAAAAAAAAAAACTAGAAAAGATACGAAGTGAGTTAATTTCAGCTAGGTCACCTAGGAATAGATTATACAGGGTGTTACGTAAATGTGTCACATAATTTTGAGAACAGATTCTTCACATCAAAATAAGAAAAAAGTTCATGTAGACCTGTGGTCAAAAGTGGATGGTTTCGGAGTTATAGGATGCCGAAAACATGAAATAAGTGAACTTTAAAAGTTCATAGCTCCACTACTATGAGACCTATCGCAGTCGGGTCAAGACATCACAGACCAACTGGTATGTGAACTGTCCATGTATCCATCTTTCAGAACCTCCGATACTTTCACAATCATTTTTAAAGAAGCTGTTTTGGAGTACTTGATCACTCTCCACCTCCCTCTCCAAAAATTGGTGTGCAAATACTGGAGCATTCTTAAGGTTAGTGTGAAGGGACAAGTTTTGCCGATAGATGTCACTACAATCTTCGTATCACTCCCATGTATTTTTTACCTTTCACGAAAATTTACAATTTCTTTTACAAATTTCAATCTAGAGAGTTCAAATTTTTTATAGAAGAATCTTCATAACCTATCAAAGGGAACAATCCGTGCCGATTTTTTATTTAGAATTTTCTTTATTGTTGAAACAGTTCCATTGTTAAAGATTTAGATAACCATTTCAACAATCAAGCAATTTCAACAATGAACAAAATTCTAAATAAAAAATCGGCACGGATTGTTCCCTTTGATAGATTATGAAGATCCATCTCTAAAAAATTTGAACTCTCTAGGTTGAAATTTGTAAAAGAAATTGTAAATTTTCGTGAAAGGTAAAAAATACATGGGAGTGATACGAAGATTGTCGTGACATCTATCGGCAAAACTTGTCCCTTTACACTAACCTTAAACATGGATATTCGGATAGTTTACATACTAGTTCCTCAGTAATGTCTTGACTGGACTACGATAGGTCCCATAGTAGTAGAGCTATGAATGTTTAATTATTCCGCGTTTTTGGCACACTATAACTCCGAAACTATCCACTTTTGAGCAGATGTCCATATGAACTTTTTTTTTCTTCTTATTTTGGTGTGAGGAATCTGTCCCCAAAATATTATGACACATTTATGTAACGCCATGTATTTTTGTGTGTGTGCTACGGCAGTAGGCAATCAGTGACACAAATAGCCTTTATTTCATTGTACTTAAGGTAGAGAGATACCTGAATTAGTACTTATGTAGGCTTAAGTAGAGTATGTTGATACGTTATTACGCGTATTAGTATGTTAATACGTGAATAACGTATGGCTCATTGGTTTTGCAAATCATACTTCATGAACATACAGTATAAGGAGCTCCCAATTAACAACCTAAAAAAAAAAAAAAAAAAATGTTACTAATAAGTTATAAAAAGACAAATTACTAGATATTCTAGTTAGATACTCGTGGCAAAATTCCTGTGACCAAGGTAATAACTGTCATACGTGTTAAATATTGCTCGAGTTCCAAACATCTCTTGTTTTTATTCTTATGTTGTTATAGTGATATAGCAGACTACGTACCCACTCAGCTTATTATGCTTTTGTTGTCATAGAAATCTACACAAGTACTAATTTCGCAATTTTTAAACTCCGGGTGCGATGAAGTAAAGCTATCACAGTCATGGATTAGCTATTGCCATAACATGTAGATTTGCTAATTCGTTTCTCTATTTGTTGCACTAATATCTTTAGGAGTTCATTAACACATAAGATGGTTATCTAATGTGTAAGTGTGCCTCCTAAGGATACTAGGAACTAACTAGTGAAACGATCGTCGAAAAAAATGAAAAAACACGACGAAAATTTCTTCTAAAAGAGTCGTTGACGAAAAAATGTTGTTTAATTCTCTTGTGTTATTGAATAATTTGATTTCATTTAACACATATTTTGAAAGTGTATCTTAACATCTAAGTTCTTGATTCCACTTGATGATATATATATAGGGTGGCTATAAAGTCTTAAGTCAGTGAAAGAAGAGCACAGCGTCTTAATGGGAAATGCTTCACACGTCTGCCGCCATTCTCCTTAGCACACCTTGTGTAACGTTCAATCTTGTTTTTAGAATTTCATTTTAACACGTGAAAAATCCAAACTTTAAAATTCGTCCAATTGGTAAGGTTCACGGGATCGAGGTATCGTGAGCGTAGTGCCCATCCAACCTACCAACTGGGTGATGTCATCCAACCATTGGCTTTAGACTTTATAGCCACTTTATAGCAGTGGCGGCTCTAGAGGATAGTCATACCGGCAAAAATCAAAATCCTATCGCCACCAGCGAAGAGAAGAAAGCTCACCCGATGTTCCAGTTTTGTATACAGAATTAGTACAGAGGCGAGTCTTCCTTCCCCGCCCACAGCGATAACATTTCAATTTTTACAGTTCACTTCTCCGAAGAGTCGCCACTGCTTTTTAGTGTTAACTTGTTAGAAGTAAGAAGTTAGTGTATGTGTGTTGGGAAAGCTCCCATTATTTGTAAACTGCGTTTTGGCCAATGTACTGATTATACACCATGGTTCCTTCCGACTAGATCAACTACTCCTAAGCTAGCGTCATTCATGGGCTTTCTTACTACCGAAGGGGACCATAACAGGCAAGTGAATTAAGTGATGTATTTTTTGTGTACAAAATATTTTAATGACAGTTCTGAAATATTTTAGTGCGACGTATGTGTAAATATTTAAACTGCTCTATTATAAAGGTAAACAGGGTTCATTTTTTTAAAAGAATTTTTGTGAAATTTATGAGAATTTGTCTCAGTAAACGTATTTCAGTTCAAATAAATATTGTGTAATAATATATCATACGTTTTAAATAACATGTGGTTCATGAACTTTGTAAAAATTTACTGCAGAATAAAATAGGTATATTTGCAGCTTGACAAAGAAATAACATCGGGATATTGAAGGATTCTGCAAGAACTTTGTGCACATGTGCTTAATCTTTATAGTGTTGTCAAAGTTTGGCGCCTTTCAAATAATAGTATATTTTGCAAGAGCAGACATCGAGAAGAAGAAAATCGACCTTTTGAATGCAATTTGTATTTCAGTAGTGCAAATTCATGTCAAGCTGTAAATTTATTCCAGATTGCTTAAAGTGTTTTGTTTCAGTAGTTAAAGTGCAAATTCTAAATTAATTTTCGAGGAGCATAAATAATAATGTATCGCCAGTAAGAAATGAAAACCGCCATCTATTGTGTGTTTTGTTAATTTAGTGTATGAAATTATATATTCCATAGTAAAATCAAGTATTATCACTAGATTACAAACAGTCTTGTATTTCTTGTAAGTCTTAAACACATCATCATCATCATAGGTATTCTGCCTTTATTGGCACGTCACTTGCAGCAGCTGAGAAGCTTCCATGCTCCACGGTCCTCCGCTAACCTTTTCGTCTTCGCGTATGATCTTTCTGTTTTAATATCATCCATTAATTGTAGTCTCCTTCGCCCCCTCCCTCTCTTTCCCTCCACCATACCCTCTAGGACGTCCCTCATGATACAATCTCTTCTTAGGCAATGTCCCAACCAGTTTCTCTTCCTCTTCCTAATAATATCTAAAAGTGTTCTTTTTTCACCCACCATTTCTAACACTCTCTCATTCGTTTTCCGCTCGACCCAACTAATTCTTTCCATTCTTCTCCACACCCACATTTCGAAGGCTTCCAGTAGATTTTCGTCACCTTTACGTAATGTCCACGTTTCTGCCCCATACACTACAACACTCCACACGAAGCATTTTATGAGCATTTTAAACACATAGTATTTGGAAAAATGATGGCTGTTTTTTATAAGGGAATAAAATAAGCGTTGTAATAATGTTTCATTTGTATAACTTGCGCCAGTAGCGAAACTAAACGTTTGGGGGCCTTCCCGCAGACAGCGTGGTGTGGAGCCCCTTTCTATGTCCCACTTCATGATTTGAGGACCCCTGATGGCTTGCCCCCTTTATTTACGCCCTTGACTTGCGCGATTCATGAAAATAAAGGCCAGGCCATATGGATGGATTAAACATGACCATAGGCGTTAGCAAGATTGTTTCATAGTAAAAGACATTTTTTAAGGAGTTTGATTTATCAATACTCCTTTATATACGAAGTGAGTTTAAAAAGTATCTAACCAACGAATGAAGATGTGTAGCGAGCGGTCGTCGGATTTCAATTTTTTTGTAAAATAATAGGAAAAACTTGAGCAGCTATATTGCATCAAATTTTGCCTAAAGCTTGGCGATACCCAACCGGAAATCATTCGCAAGATTCAACAGGCTTTCGGGAACGATATCATGAGCACCTCACGCATAAAGGAGTGGTGAAGCAGCCTCAAAAATAGCTGCACATCACTGAACAGTGAACCACGTTCACATAGGCACTAAACAAGCCGGAATGACAAGTGCGGACTGTGGTTTTGCAGGACGATATACCACAGTCCGAGAAGTTGCGATCGATATAGGGGTAAGCATCGGATCGGTACATTCAATTTTGAACGAGAATTTGCACATGAGGAGAGTGTCCGCAAAATTTGTACTGAAGCTGCTAACAATGGAGCAGAAGCAATGGCGTCTGGACATCGCACAGGACATGCTGGACAATGCAAACAGGCCCTACTCACTCGACATGGCTCCGTGTGGATTTTGGTTATTTCCCAAGTTGAAAATGCCACTAAAAGGGACCCGATTTGAGGCAAGAGAAGACATAACGCGGAATGCGACGGCATGGTTGTTCACCATTCCAAAAACTATGTTCCAGAAGTGTTTCCAATAATGGCGGGAGCGCTGGGAGAAGTGTGTGCTTTACTAAGGAGGCTACTTTGAAGGGGACTAGTGTTTCGAATTTCCAAATCAATAAATGTATTTTTGCCAACTAAAGGTTCGGTACTTTTTGAACACACCTCATATATGTATCCTGTTTATTCAGGAGACAAATAATCTTAAGAACTACTTTTGATGGATCAGCATCAATCTTGGACAGGATGTTGAGAGTCTAAAGTTACAGGACGTCTGTCAGTCACGAAAGTCACGAAATCAGAAAACGGTCACGAAAGTCAAGAAAAAGTCACGAAATCAGAAAACGGTCACGAAAGTCAAGAAAAAGTCACGAAATCAGAAAACGGTCACGAAAATCAAGAAAAAGTCACGAAATTTAGCTTTTGGGTCAGGAATATTTTTTTTATCTATACAAATATAAGTACAGACTAGAAAATTTTGTTCTATAAAACATCAAAATTCACCCCCAAAAATATCTATGATCGGCTTTAGACGCTACCAAAGCCCAAGCAAAGCATGCTTCTATCGCATGCATGAAAATTCGGCCTAATTCGCACCCAAATTTGCTGTTGAGAATGATACGAAATTTTATGGTTTAGTAAAGAAAAGGTCATGAAAAAGTCACGAAATTTCATTTTGGAATGTTAGTAGACACCCTGAATTAGGAATCGAGTTCGCTGATGGAGATGATTTTTCAAACCGGAATTTCAACTATTTCCGGCATTAAACGTAATGCCTATAGAGCAAAAATAGTAATAGATAGCGAGAAACGGTTTTCTACAATCGATTACGCGTCTCAAGAGTACATTTAATCTCCGTTCCTATCACTCTAATGAAACTGCAAATGATAGAATTCCCCTACAACTTTCAGTTTCAATATTGATCCACATAGACAATAAGAAATAGCGAGAAGCAATATTTTTTTAAGTAGTATTAGTGTTCTAAGAATAGGTACCATTTTCCCTCTTAATTCTCTTTTCAAACCGGAAGTGGCGGTTTTAATGTTGATCTCTATAGAGTAAAAACTGTAATAGATAGCGAGAAGCGGTTTTCTGAAATCAATTAAGCATTCTAGGAATATATTCAGTCTCTACTCTTTACTAAAACCGAAAGTGTTAAAGAAATTACTAGCACTTCCGGTTTCAGTTATAATTGAGAATATATCACGGCATTCAAACCAAACTCCTTCACATGGTGTACACGTGATACTTCTGCTTGTTTAAAATATTTATGGTCTTTTGGCATAAAAGGTTCAGCTTGGTATAGAAGGACGTGGAAAGGAATTGCCGAGGGGTTGATTTGTATGCTATAATTCCAGTATTCCTGGCACAGTTTTCAGCAAAATGAGAAATGTTTTTTGTATTTTCCTAATCATCTAGTATCATGTATCAGGTACTTTTAAACACAAAAGTTGGAAACCCAAAGAAATACGTATTATTCGAGAGTCAGAAACTAGCTCGTGCTCGGAAATTTAATTCAAATTACTGATTCATTTGAGGGCCACACACTCTTTCCCTGCGAATGCCCATGAGTGTAAGGTACTTCCTTCAGCATTTGCGGCGTTATTTGTTTCCAGTGGGTTTCAAAGAAATGTGCTATATGAAGAACTTCCAGCAATTATGTTTTATATTGACGTATAAACGTTATTTATTTTTTATTTATTTTTACATTTCCAAACCTGGAAACTTTAAACAATGAAGAGATGTAGGGTTAATAACATTAGGAAAAGTATGGCTTTAAGATATATCTGAATCATAAACCGGCCTATGCTTTCTTTACCATACTGTTTGAAACTAAGAATACCACTTTTAGAAACCTAGCACTTTCGTTCTCACCGAAAGTGCAGAAATTACTTGACTCATCCATTGATAGTGTGTTTAGGCCATAGCTTCCTGAAAGGACATAGCTTCAAATCATAGAACAGGGTTCACATTGACCTTCAAGTTAGAGAATTGCTTCAAGGTACGCCGAAAGTCAGAGAAATTGCTTTGTTTCACAGAAGAGACAAAATTTTTATTTATTTATTTATTTTTCAACTTGCCACAGAAAATATGAAGAATACCTCAGACCACTAAACAGATTAAAAAATAAAAAAAAAAACATTGTTAGAAAAAAATTATCTTGAGAAATAAAGAAGCTTGAAGAGTGCTGAAAGGTGTTAAAACGTCAAGTGATAAAAAAAAACAAATTAAATAAATAAAAAGTTCAAATTCTACAGAAGAAAAAAATAAGTTTGGTGGTTATAAATAATCAAAGAGATAGGACAAATTATGATATACGTGTGCTTGTACTTGTTTATGAGTAGCAAGCTTATACTGTATTTAAAAAATAAAAAGAGAGGGTTGGACAGCCGTGGAGGTGGTGAAGGCCGATTTAAAAAAAAGTCTATATCTCACCGTAAATGATAGTGTTCGCGGGTCACGAAATATTTACTATCTTTGTCATGGAAATTCAGACAAATCACTATCAAAATTCCAATGTAAACTCCATAGAGACCATTCGGCGTTGATCTGGGAAACCTGGAAATCCTGATGGAAAAAAAAAAAAAAAAAATGAAAAGTCGGGGAATTTAGGTACGAATTTCTACTTTTCAGAACTTTCTTTTTCTTACCAGACTATTTAGTAAGGGATATTTTGTAAAATAAGTTAGTTTGTTTTGCAAAAGTTCTCTAGCTACACTCCCACTCTATACATGTACATGCATAGCAGGTAAAGAAACTGTGATTGCGAGAAATATAGTTGTTTTTCTAATAGTCCTAAAAATTTGCAAATCGTGACCTGAAAAAGTCAGGGAATTCATGGTCGTCAAATAAATGGAATCCCTGTTCAGGGGTATTACAATTGACGATCACGTACTTCCGCAGTTACATCCTTCGTTGTATCTGACGCCATACAGTTTCTTCCTGTTGAGGTTCATTAAAAACAATGTACATAATCATCATTATCCACATCCTTCCAGGACCTTCGTTCATTTATTTTATTTTTTTTTTTTTGGGGGGGGGGTAGTTCGGTTGTGCCCTTGAAGCTGCGAAAAAACAATACATAATATGCCCTGAGTGAGATTTCGATCCTCGATCGCCAATCTAATGCCTTTGGCCTCTTGACCATGCTAGTGGCTCTAGGATTGTGTCCGTATAGCACATGCATTGCAGGTCATAACACCGGACATTCTATGTCGGATATGCAGAGCCGTAACAGTCGACGATTCAAGCAGTGGAACATACAGGAACCCGGCACCCATATCGGCTGTTTGAATCTTATATTAATTACTTGTTACTGAATATTTAAATTACATTGTGTATGTGAGATATCATTATAAAATTTCGTATTAGTAGCAAACTTGTTTCGACATTCCTTCCTTCTATTGTTCAAATTGCAAAAATCATCTAAACAATAAAACCATCAAATCAGCTCGCATTGTAGACTTCAAAATACCTTGTAGACAACCAGCTTAGACTAGCCTCGTAAATATAAAATAGCAAGAGGATCACTGAAACGATGCTGAAACTGATCATCAATATATTATTATAATAATTATAAAAACTTTGTGTGTATATATAAAATGTCTTTGTCGAAAGTGGGCTGATCTATTTTGTTTTAATGGTGTTACCAATTCATGGCTCACACAAGGGGCGGACCAGTTATTGCTGCAGCAAGGGAGACCCGAGGAGATACTCCAGAACGAAGTAGGATACCAGATATACGTAAATTAAGGAAGCCCGTTGTTATTGAATGATAAGAGGGTGTCTGTTGTGCATCAAACTTCATCTGTTAAATATACAAAAGATCTCACCTATTGGGGAGACTCCACAATATCTTCTTGCCCCGAAGGGATTTGTTACACCACTGCCAGTATGGCAGGAATTTGATTATCTGTGCCAACATTAAAGAGCTGTTATTAATATCTCACAAACTTTTCCGTAATGCAGCAGGTTTAGTCATGTAAGATCATGTTTATAGGGACGATAGGACAGAAACAAGTTGTGATCGCGAAATAAATCTAATTCAAGAGTTCAACGGATTTACACGTTACATGACTCTGCATGTCGAAGTAGTGATTTTTGTACGTTTACTCTTCCGTTCGTTTCGGTGTTTCGCCTAAAGGCCATATCGTTCAAGGTTTCCGGATCAAATTTTAAACGTTCAAGATTTTCAGGACGTTTTTTTAAAATGTCTTCCTACCCCAAAATAAGGGGGTAGGGTTTGAGTCGAAAGTTACTATTTTCTCGAAGATGGTTCTAAAAATTTCGTTTCTATATCAGGTATCAGTGTTTAATTAAGAGCCTTACAATATGGCATAACTCATTTCTCTTGGGGGACGCGGTGACTCAGTGGTAGAGCGCTTACCTCTGGCGCGTTAAGTTCCCTGGTTTGATCCCCGGCCATAAAGTTCGTGGTGGGCAACATCGTTCTTGTGGGTTTTCTCGGGGTACTCCCGTTCCCTCCCACTTTCTCATTCCACCAATTCTTCCATCATCATTCACTTACTTTCATCATTGTCTCCCTTAGCTTAAAGGACATAATTATAGAACGTTAAACTCAAAAGATATCATTTCATTTAACTCATTTCTCTTGAAAATAGCTACAAAAAGTAATGTACTCTAACAAGGTTCCCGCCAACTTGAAAACCTGGAAAAGTCAGGGAATTCAACTTATTCGTAAATTTTTGAAATTTCATGAAAAACTGGAAAAACCTTGGAGAGCCAAGGAAAGTCAGCAAATTTTTACTTCTCAGAACCCACTGTTTTAACCTTTATTTTGCTACAATAGATATTTGTTATGTGATCAGAAATACCTGAAAGAGATAACTGTTGCAACTGGAGCCAATGATTTAATATTTCTGCTTTAAAAAATATTTCAACAAGAGACTGTTTGTTAAGGAATATTTTGTAAAATAAATTAGTTTGTTTTTCAAAACTTCTCTACCTACGCATACACTATATTGTAAGGATCCCCACATCACAACACAAGCACATGCTCATAGACGACACATGCTAATATTTACAAATAAGCAGACGATACACTAAAGAGGAAGACACGAAGGTAAGCGAAAGGAGACGAGCCACACGAAGGAAACCGAAAGAAGACGAGCCACCCGAAGAGGACACATAAAAGAGGTACCACGGAGGAAGCGAGCATCAGTCTGACCGTTGATCAAATAAACCAACACATGCTCCGCGGTCGCTTTGGACTAGGGGTAAACCTTTACCTTAACCCGAGGTCGATTTGGACTAAGGGATCCTTACCATAACCAACCTCGCGAAGCTGCTTTGGACTGAGGGGGTTTTCCTATAAGATTCACCAAAACCCTGCAAGTGATTTGGAGACTGTTTTGAGTGAAGGGGCACCATATAGAACACCTTCCTCCTTCATCCAGGTCACTTAGAAGAAAAGACATTAGTAATCTTTGTAGTTCAAAGACATTTTGTATTTAGAAATTTTGTAATAAAATTGGCCAAGAAAAAAAAAACACTCGGACCGTTATATCTCTCTTCTACAAAACATTTCATGGTGATAGGCACGGGAGTTTTGTACGGGACGCTCTTTTTATTGACTTTTTAACAGGCACAGAATCAATTAAGTTAGTGCCAAATTTTTTCTAACTTCTATTTTTTCTTCTTCTTCCTCCTCTTTTTCACCTTCTTTGAGTGCGATTTTATGCCGGAAACGAGATCTGGTAAATAACATATAGGCCAGGAGGAAAGAACAATACAAATTTTAATTTGACAGGGTGCATCTAATATGTCTTTTAGCATGCCTCATCTTACGAAATATTCAGGACACGTGCATGAGGACCCAGACAGATTTTTTATGTTGTTCGATCACATGGCAACCAAGCAGTCACGATCACCAGCCAAAAAGAAGGAAATTTTACCAAAATACTTACAGGATACAGCATTAGACCTAGTATTGCAACTTAAGACCCAGAATCAATTCGGAACATCATTTCGTCATTTGTCGTCTATGAGCATGCATAGACCGTTATTGTCGACGAAAATATACATGTACATGCATAGTAGGTCAGGAAATCCCTGATCGGGAAAAATCTTTTTATAGGTGCCTTTTTACAATATATAAACTGAAAGTTTGTAAACCGTCACTTTGAAAACCTGGAGAAGTCAGGGGATTCGTATTCGTCAAATAAGTGGACCTATTAAGACATTCCTCATTTTGAGATTTAAAAAAAAAATAAAATAAAAAAAATAAAAGTATATAGTAAACAGATCACCTCCAAGTATCAAAGACTATATAAGAGAGTGAAATCATTTTAAAATAGAAGTGACAACATGTTTTGTTTGTAACGCGGATGTGAATTTCACTAAGGTTACCAATAGAGTTCTTGTGAGCGTACTTACAATATTATGGTGTCCATTGCAACCAGAATCTACACAGCACTTTTCCGAAGTCACTGATCCCGTCTCGAGTAAGCGCGAGTAGTCACTAGGAGGCGTGTGGTTGATAGATCTTTGAACGATTTAACTAAATTGTCTAAGGTTTAGATAGTAGTTTCCTTGCACTTTCATTTCTACTTTTTGCGGAACTGAAAGTTGAAACTAGGATTGTTTATGAAATGATTTTCGTTTTCACTTTTCTAAAACTATCCGCGTTACAAACAAAACATGTTGTCACTTCTATTTTAAAATGATTTCACTCTCCTATATAGTCTTTGATGCTTGGAGGTGATCTGTTTACTATATACTTTTAGTTTTTTTTTTTAATCTCAAAATGAGGAATGTCTTAATCCTCGGCTCAAAAAAAAAAAAAAAATGTCTGTCATCTGTTCTTATGAACCAGTGACTTTTAAATCTCAAAATGAGGAATGTCTTAGTATCTAAGGTGAGTTCTCTTCAAACGAAGTTTTCCGAAAACACCTATTATAAGGCTGTTCGTGTTTCACAAATAAATATTGAACAGTAAAGTTATTGTAATTTAAGAAATGCGAGCGAGAAAGTTCAATACCCGGTGATCCGTACCTTTTATTTAATTACATACATATGTATCATAACAAATTGTTTATCTTATCCAGTAACAAACTTCACCATTGTTTTTTTTAAACGATCTGTATTCTCCCACGTGTTTGATACATGCTAACTTCGTTTGTGTTCAGGTAAGTAAATAGTGAAACCATAGAAAGGGACTAATACACAAAAGGAAGTTTCTCTGTATGAGCACCCACTGAATAATACAGGGTGATTATAATTAAAGTCCAACTTCCCAAATACTGTAATAATAATAATAATAATAATAATAATAATAATAATAATAATAATAATAATAATAATAATAATAAACTTTATTTTTACGTGCTGAGAACAGCTAAAATACAGCACTTTGTCTTATTCTACATTATTTTAGCAATGAATATATAGTACAAGTGATAAAATTATGAGTACATCTATAACATAAATTATTTATAATAAAAACACTGACAGTGTAGTGTACGTCAATTATTAAAACAAAGAAGTGTCAAAAATTAAAAGTAAAAAAATAAAAACTACTAACTTATATTTAAAATTCTAAAATAAAGTCATATTTCAAGATATGTATTCATTATAACTTTTTAAAATCCTACAGATTAAAATATGTTTTCTATTATGCGGTCGCAATAAAATTTTTACCCTTGTACCATATGTTGGAACTTTAAAATCAACATTTTTTAAAATATAGTCTGAGGTACATTGGTTGTCAAGTAACTTTTCTACAAATACAGATTCAGTCAGTTTTCTCCTGTCAGCCACTCGTTCCAAATTAAAATACGTTATCCAATATTCATAATATAATATTGCTAGAATAATAGTCAATAATAATAATAATAATAATAATAATAATAATAGTGGTCAGAATGACTTCAAATTTGAACTGAATATACTTGAAGAAAGGGGAAACGGTATGGCATAAGAAAAAAGTTCTAAAGTGTATCAATGTGTGGCGTTGTAAGCGGCATAATGAAAGTGGATTCGACTACAAGTGACATTTGAATCAAAATACGACGTTATTGGCATTAGTTGCACATTAAACCAAGTGTGCTGATCAATGTGCTTGATTGTTTCGGTTTTGTGACGGAAAAAATGACTTCCAAGTCATTCAACAGTTGTAGTACTGTTAGTGGAAGACCCATCCATCACGGCAAGGTGTACCACATTGGATGGGAAAAATCATTTTTTCCGTCACAAGACCGAAACAATCATGCACATTGAACAGTACAGTTGTTTTAATGTGCAACTCATGCCAAAGCCGTCGCATCTCGGTTCAAAATGTCACTTGTAGTCGTATCCACTTTCGTTATACCGCTTACAGCTCCATCTATTGATACACTTTAGAACTTTTTCTTATGCCATACCGTGTTCCACTTCTTTAAGTATATTCAGTTCAAATTTGAAGTCATTTTGACCAGTGGTTCTTTTTTACACCATTTTGAAAGTAGAACTTTAATTGTAATCACCCTGTATAACACAAGAAACAATATTGAGAGAAACTAAAGGGAGGAATGAGAAACAGTTTCACTTTTGTCCAAAAAAAAAAAAAAAAAATCTTAACAGTAGGTCGAAATATATATCTTAAGTATATATGTAGCATATCTATTTAGGCTGGCTGTTCATATTAGTCTCCTGTGCTTGACACGTTTCTATCACCTTTCAACCTAATGCTGAAATCTTCTTTGGAAAAATTCGGAAATTGTTTTTAAATCCATTCATTGACAACAATTTTAATGTCTTCACGTTATGAAAATGTTCCTTCAGAAATATTGTGTTTGTGTGTGTGGGTGGGGAGGGGAGCTAAGTCAGGGCTGTAGGAAATCAAATGGGGCTAAGTCAGGGCTGTAGGAGGGTTTTGGTATTACTGACTACTCAGTGTTGTAACGTTTAATAAGCGGGTCTTCCTGGAAAAATACATTTCGAATCTCCTGAAACTGTAATGAAAATTTCTAGGAATTGAATGGATGGCATATACCAGTTTATTGCAGCAGGCAAAAATGCTTATTAATGCTCATTATATCATTATTAAGTTACATTATGTGTAGAAATTATTCAGTTATTTAGCGGGTAAATTATTAATGAGAGAGAACAGAAATTCACAGTTTTCAGTGACCATGCATTTTTATCACTTCTGTACGCAGTAAGATTGTTATTAAAAACCCAGTGACATCCTTTCACTGTTATAAGTTATTTTCTAAAGTAAATTAAAAGTTAATTACACGAGAGTGAAAAATATTGATGAGGGGTTGATTTTAAATTTGTGAACTGGATGGAATGAGGATAAATGTTAAGCCTGTTATAGTTTTGTGCATCGTAAGCAGCATCTATACTTCAGCTTTTCATAGTAGCTATATCTTCTGCTTTTTCATGTTGGATCTGCTACGTATAGCGACACTGAGGGAAAGGAAAACAGTGCGCGCGCGAAAGAACTCATATTCTATCTGCGGTTTGGTCTGTTTTTGAGACTGTTGGGCATACTTATCAACTTCACCGAAATCAGCACAAAAATAAAATACGGAATTATTTAACATTTTATTAATTTCTCTGTTCTTCCCATAATGCACATTTAGAACTATAGTTAAAAAAAAAAAAAAAAAAAAGCATCGTAATACAGAATCTAGCCTTTCTCAGTCAAAAAAGGAGATGCGGGCCCGCTTACACTGCACGTCTTGCAAACTTGAACGTTACGCCACTGTGGGGACGGTATTTCCTGTTTCAAATGCAGAACAGCACTGCCAAGTAGAAAGTTCTTTCACCTTACCTCAACTTACGTCTAGTACCTTACATCAACTCATATATTAATATTTCTGTAACATTCTATTCGCATTCAGATGTTACACAACTTTTGTATGGTCACATGATGGTTCTTTTTTCTCGATTTTCATCCGTTAATGTGGTTACTAGTCTGCCATGTTAATGTTTATCCGCTACCAAGGTTTACAGTTTTCGAAGCTTGATCCCTCTTTTAACATTGCTAATGTAAAATTGTGCCTTCTCCATATGCCGACTGCAGCCTCTTGGATCACCGAAGCTTGGATATTCTGTTTTTGCGAGAATTCAATAACAGCTCTTTCTGTTTTTCTTTGCTATTTATGTCCTCTACTTAGTTATCTGGAAGTACAAAAAAAAAAAAAAAAAGTATTAGTAATGTATGATATTACATGTATGTGAAGTTTCATTAAAAATATATATCTTTCATTAGTTTTCAAATAGGATTGGAACAGAAGAACCAAGACAGTTATGTGACTACATCTTAAAAAATGAAATGATAATCCTAGGTGATTAGTTAAATTCAGTGATTATGAAATAATTGTGGAAAGAGAATATGGAAGTAAATGGGAAAACCCCAAGAAAATCTACAGACATGATTATGGCCTCCACTAATTCACATGGGCTAGGATCGAACTACTAGCGAGAATTCTATCTTCCTCTTACAGTACGGATGCTCAACCGTTTGAAATACCAGCAACACGATCAGCTGTCTGTGTTCGATGTTTCTTATGATCTGAACTAAGCCAACAGGTTCTGAGAAGCAGATGATTGGGGTTTGTGTCTTCACCAGTCCAGTGATTTAAATTTTTCAGTGATTTTAGCACTTTTTTCACTACTGTTTGTACATGAGACATGGACTTAGAATTTGACGTGGAGTGTAAACCGCACATTTACTTCCGGAAATCGAAGTAAAGTTCCCCTTTATCAAAGACGAGAATACTGAGTATTTATCTACAAGGTTTTTAATAAATTATAATATTTGAAATCAAGAAACATTTGTTCGCTGTAAAATGTTTAATATATACTATTTTGAGCAAAAATATGAGATAAAATGTCCAAGGGCAAATTGATGCTAGATATGCATCCATAGGTTAGTGAAATGAAATCTTAGTGTTCTTGCCGAAAGATAGTTTCACTTTCTGTTTCCAAAGTTGGTCATCCTGATAGAACTTTTTCAATCATTTGGTTTTTCAGGAAAAAACATTTGGCATATAAGTCAGGGAAATAGTTCGTTAAATAGGCAGATGAAGACACATTTAAGTTGTGTGTACTTGCAGGAAAAATTAATTGTTCAGTGAGAAATCCTGTGTTATTTGTGCGTAATTCATGTTCAATAATTATGTTATCATGTGACATTCCTTCATTGCAGGATGGAATACAAGACATTTAGTTGCTATGACAATTTTGTTCCATGCAATAACTGTGGAGCCCCTGACCATACACCTACCCACTACGCCCTCCAACACCTCGAGCGCCTGCTGCAAGGGATTTCCCAGAGAATTCACTCACTGCCGTCCTCGGAACTGGAACCCCTCGCACAAACGTCGCATTCGCTGAAATGCCCCGAGGAGGAAGAAGACGATTCTCGGAGACAGGCGTCGCACGTGGACGAAGGCGTGGCGGAGTTGGGGGAATTAGGGGAAGATGCTCATTGTGAGGAGAACGGTCCCGAAGAACCAAAGTGTGAAAAGCGAGAGGAGGAGCACCTTCCGCCATTGTGGTGGCAGGAGAATATCAATCTTGATAAGGCTGAGCTTACTTTGATAGGGTTCAGCAAAGGCTGTGTTGTGTTAAATCAGTTCATTTATGAGTTTCACTACATCAAAACACTGACTCCTGATGACGATACAATGATGAAACTGGTTTCTCGAATAAGTGACATGTACTGGTTGGATGGAGGTCATGCTGGTGGAAAGAATACATGGATTACGTCTAGGAGCTTGTTGGAAACGCTTACGCGGCTAGGTAAGTCTGGTTTTGTTACTGGATGGTTTTTAAATATTATTTTGAATTGTTTAAGTAGCAAATATTAGGGTAAAAAAATTACGTACGTACGCTTTTATGTATCCGAACTAGATCAGTATCTTTATTCAGTAATGGACGCTATGTAGATACATATTACATAAATGAATAGGCAGTACTAACGACCTGTCCTAGTGGAAATTTGAGCTTATATTGTTTAGATCCTCGCTGGAATCTTTGTCAATAACACTTTGACTAGTTTACATTGACTTCATTGAAAATCATCGAGTGAAGTAATTCTAGAAGTTTGGATCATTATATCAGTAAGGTGTAGCACCTCCTTAGACATTGATATATGCGTTGATGCGCCTTGGAACTGGGTCGTAAAGTTGTTGTATTGTTGTCTGTGGTCAGTCAGTCCACAGTTGCTGTAACTGCACCTCGAGACCTTACAGATCGGCAGTGGCGCGGAGTTGGCGTCCAAGCCCGTTCGAAACTTGTTCAGTTGGGGAGAGATTAGGTGACCTTACTGACCAGGGAAACACCTCAACATGACGTTGGCAGTCTCTAGACACACGTGTGTGTGGCTGAGCGTTGTCTTGTTGTGAAAGATTGTACCGGGCTTGCAAGGTTCCGCGAATGACCACGAGAGGTGACCGAAAGTTATAGCGATGGCTTGTTATACCATGAGTAACGCCAGTGGACGGTCCACAATATTGGCTGGATGTGACCTATTTTTCCGGTGCCACCACACACACACATGATGGTCGTCTGTCGTAATGCAGAATCGAGACACATCACCTGCGACAATACTCCACACGCTATTGTTTATGGACTGGTGTTAATTGCACCCTGGGAGGGAACAGTGCACTCGCAATGCAACTAATAACTGCCGTTGAGACACGGTGACACAGTGTGGTTGGAGTTCATTACTTGTAAAGTTTGTGAACTGATAATGTTTGTTTGAATTTCTTCGCTTTAGGAGAACCAGAGTGCCGCAGTTGCATTGATTACTGTTTCGACTAACCAGCGACGTGCGATATCGATGTTTCATCCCCTTAATCAGCATTTTTGCCACGAACACAGTTTGTGATAACCCTACTGGTCAGTCACAATTCGATGCACTGTTTTCGGAGGCTTTTCTAAAACTGTTGGCGAGTTCAATCATTGTGAACTAGCGATTGGATCGCACTTTCGTTAACGCGTTTCACCAGATCGTTCTGAACATTAGGCCTTCCGCTGCGCTCATCTTCATAAACATTTGGACGTCCTTCCCGAAACTCTCTGTACCATTGCCTGACCTTCCTTTCACTCATTACTGTTATTTCGTAAATGGTACACAATTCCCGATTGGTGTCATCTGCATTCTGTCCTGTGGCGTCCAGAAATCGTTTAGCAGATCTCACTTCACATTTGGCGGGATTTATATTATGACAGCCAGTTCACCTTACTTGTACACGCATGTTCGCAATTCTATCTCATTTGCAAGCACAGAATACTAGGGCATGCTTCTGCGCATGCTGAGCTTCATCAGTGTTGCCAACCTCGCATAAAAAAAATATTAGCCCTTATTCTTTGGCATACGTCTCGTATATGCAACGTTGGTATCATGTCCACATCGCCCCGGGTTCACTTCTCGGCCGGTGCTTTCTCAATTTTCAGCGTCGTGAGGCAAACTGGGAAATCACGTGACGGCTACTAGGTCTAGAAAGCTCTCGATACGCTGGTTAGCGATAGCAGTGCGCTGACCACTCATTCGTCGCTAAGCAGGACGTAGTTTCACCAATCGCTAACAGATGGCGTGGAGCGGCTCAGGCCCACAAATCGGGCCGTTACGCCAAGCGTCTTTTTTTCTTTTTCGTATATGCAAACCTCTAATTAGTTGTTTACAGTGATTTATAAATCAAATATTTGTACAATATATATAGCACTTCGGTCTCGAACCTTTACAGTAGTTAACAACGACTTTCACGAATCTCCAATTTAACAGATACAAACAACAGATTATATATATATATATATCAATTAAGCTAAGGCATGCGGAAATTTACGTAACATTTTCGCCTATCCAGCAGCAAACTTAGAAAAGATATTTTGAAATAAAAATATATTTGTAATTAGCTTTTTATATAGGGGAAAACCTTATCGAAATTAAAAATAAGCAGGGTGTCTATCGGTCGTGAAAGTCACGAAATCAGAAAACGGTCATAAAAGTCAAGAAAAAATAACGAAATTTAGCTTTTAGGTCACAATTTATATATATATATATATATGGAGAAATATGGTGTAGACTGGAAAATTTTGTTCTATAACATGTACCACCAAAAATTTCTATTTTCGACTTTAGACCCTACCAAATCGAAAGCAAATCACTTTTCTATCGCATGCATGAAAATTTAGCTCAATTCGCACCCAAATTCGCTCTTCAGACTGTTTCAAAACTTTATGGTTTGGGAAGGTCACGAAATTTCATTTTGGAATTTGAGTAGACACCCTGATAGGTTCACTTCCGTAAGATGTAGAAATGTAGTTTGGAATATTTGCTGCAGTAAAGTGTAAAAATAGAAGAAAAAATATAATAAAAGGACAAGTGAATACATTGCTTTGTATTCTTTCAACTTATTTCGACTAAACATAGACAAAATGTAACTAAAGGATAACATCAATTAGTTGAAAACTTGTTAGAAAGTTGAGGGAAATTCTGAGCGGAAATCACAAGAACGACGAAAATCCACAATAGCTTGCAATAATATTTAGCGTCTACTACTGTACATAGTACCAGATATTATTATTATTATTTATTATTATTATTGTTATTATTATTATTATTATTATTATTATTAATAATAATAATAATAATAATTTAATTCGTAATCGATAACAATCTTGCAAAACAAGCAATTACTCGTATTTGTAACGGAATTACCAGAAATAAGAATTCAGTCGTCACGAAGTTAACTTCGGTGATTCTTTAATTTAACACTTGAGTAAGTGCACCATATTTTGTAACGTAAGTAGGGGCGTGGGAGTATCAAATATTAGATATTTTTAAGGGTAATATTTAAAGCATTTTCTGTTGAGTGAATGAATAACAAAAGTTAAAATTTTAATAGTATAACTTTCAAAAATCAAAATGTAAATATCTCGCATTTGTGAATGTTTTCACTATTTGGTTTATGCAGATACGATAGAAGTAATATTCAAAAAATATTATTTTGGAAGTAAAAAAAAAAAAAAATGCGGTAATTATCCCTTATAAATTATCTCTTGAATTTTTATACGGTAAGATAGTATCTTCATTATTCGATTAAAAAAGTACTAATAAAGCATTTTACTTCGTTTTTTTTTTTTTTTTTTTTTTTTTTTTTTTTTTTAACGTGGGGGCATTGTTGACCATGTTACGTATTGTTTCATGCCTTTCTGCGCCGAGACATAGGGTGTTATGACGTCATAACTTAAATGGAACTAATTTTTTGTTAGACCTATTTTGAGTATATTTTGGCGCGCTTACTTTTGCACCTAGAAGATTGAGATTTTGCACACACATTCAGTGCGCATCTTAGTATTTTTTTATAGATTTTTTCAGATCTCTGCGTTAACACAGGGGGTTCAGAGGGGGAAAAAGTAAATAAAAAAGGGGGGATATATTTTAAACAAAAAATTCCTATTTGTCTTCAAAATTTCACGCCTCAGATACGTGGTAGGGAAATGTGAATTATACCGTTTGAAAGGCTGTTCTACTCTGAAGAAATTGAGGTACAAAGCATGACCCTAGGATAAATAGGGATGATGCTATAGGTGCTTGACTGAAAGTCTATAATTTACCTTTAGAGAAAAGCCATATTTTATAAGTTATTATCTTTACGTCTATGGGTGTGTCGTCAAAGTCGGAAAAACTGATCTAATTTTATACTTGGATATGATTTTAAATGTTAATTTTAGAAAAAAATTCAATTTTCGGAATATGAGATTTTTTTTTTCCTTTTTTTTCTTACAGGTAGTTTCATACTACGTTTGTATTAGAA
Organism: Thermobia domestica; assembly: GCF_964235325.1. Classification (NCBI taxonomy): domain Eukaryota; kingdom Metazoa; phylum Arthropoda; class Insecta; order Zygentoma; family Lepismatidae; genus Thermobia; species Thermobia domestica. The sequence continues at coordinate 295,902,166 of NC_137457.1, read as the reverse complement.
ACCTGAAATGTTTCCTCTGATATACACATTATTATTATTATTATTATTATTATTATTATTATTATTATTATTATTATTATTATTATTATTATTATTATTATTATTATTAGTTGCTATTATAGTAAAAGTATTAATAGTAGGAGTACTAATGATAATACGAATTGTAAGAAGTCAAATTCATGTGTAATATTGTATTTTCATTATACCTTTTACGAAACTATTTCAATAATCAAAGCACAGAGTTTAATGAAAGAGCTTCACATTTAGTAACATAAGAAATTGTATAAATAAAAAAAATAGTCAAGACGAATAGCTGCACGTGAGTAGTCTTTGAAACATGTATGTACGTAGGAATTCTCTCTTTCACTTACCTAGGGAAATATCACAAACATTTTTCATGTGAGACAAACATATTTCTTCGGGCATTTACTGTTTAAGTGTTCTCACTTTCGTCATATGTTCACCTCATCTTTCTCTTGGCCAGGCTAGGGCTGCGGTGGCTCAGTGGTAGAGCGTTCACATCTGGTGCATGGGATCCCTGGTTCGATCCCCGTTCAAGCCAAGTGAACATTTTGTTGGACAAACACCGTGTGCCAGGGTTTTCTTGGGGTTCTCCCGTTTCCTCACATTTTCTTCATTCCGCCATTTCATTCATTTCTCATCACCATCGTCTCTAGCCTAGCGGGCATTTGTTGGACAAACACCGTGTGCCAGGGTTTTCTTGGGGTTCTCCCGTTTCCTCACATTTTCTTCATTCCACCATTTCATTCATTTCTCATCATCATCGTCTCTAGCCTAGCGGGCATAACCGTGGAACATAAAACTTTTATTTTCATTTTTGGTCAGGCTTCTCGACCAAAATCTATTCCCGGTGAGGACACTTGGTCGTGTAAAAGGTTTTTTTTTTTTTTTTTTTTTTTTTTTCAGGCCATCCAGTCGACGTGAGGATTTCCTGGGTTCTTCTCATTTGCACCAGGCAAATGGCGTTATGCTACCAAACACAGGTCCCAGCCTGCTTCCTTCCTTTTCTTCCTTTTCCAGTCCTTTCATCTCTTTCCTCGGATATTGTGATTTCCGAAGAACGTCATTCCTCATACGTGACGGGCTAATATAGCCATAGCTGCCGAAAGCCCAGAAATCTAATTTCTAATCCAAAATCTATTCCTCATATAAGACCTCAGAGCATTATGAAGTCGTCTTCGAATGCGGACTTGTCCCTTTTCATACAATATTTTTAAGTCTCGTGCTAACGAAAAGCATAATAGTATACAACTGAGTACACCACAAAGGTTGGTGCTATTAATCTTATCGCTAGTAAAATTTGCACTTCAAACGAAAAAGAAGTTAAACCTATTTAAAACACACACACACAAACGTAAATAGGCGCGTGGGGGTATGCTGTACCTTACCCCGAGCTACTTTAGAATGCTTTCACAGTTCAATAGCTTCTCAAAGAATGACGTCCTTGACAGTGAAATATTCATTTTATTTTAGGAAGGTACGGACTGTCACAACTGTGTAACTATAAACGTGTATTGAAAATAACGAGAAAATCTAGCTGGGGTATACCGTACCCCCACGTGCTTGCTTACGAGTTAAGAGTTGGGGAAGTTGTAAGCAAATCAATTATGTATATCGTTCTTTCAGACTTCAAAGCAAGAGTCTTCTATACGATAGAGCAGGGTGCAAAATTTCCGGTCGCCAAGTCGTCATTGGCGACTAGAAATTGGACGCTGGCGACCAATGTTCAGTAGGAATAGTTTCTACCTTAACTCACAGGGCTGTGCAGTTTTTGTTTTGCACGAAAATAATTGTCACTGAGTGAAAGAAACCACGGAATGTGAAGTCTTCATAACGTTATAATTTGACCCTCCTTTCCCACCCTCAATCGAAAACTTCATTACGAGATTCCCAAATTTGCATGTAATTGTGACATTTTGAGCAGTTTTACCTGTGAGTACTGCTTCATGTGAGAGAGGCTTCAGCAGTCTCAACAAAGTCAAGATTGCCGAAAGAAATTCACTGAAGACTGACACATTGGATGATTTGCTGACAATTTCCATCAAGGCCCTTCACCTAAAGACTTCGATCCAAAAACCGTAATCGATAACTGGTACTTAAGTGCAGAGAGAGAGTTACACAAACGTGAAGTTTTAAGGTAAGATATTTTTAACATGTACAGTATATGAACTGTCCAATTCAGAATTGATTATCCTGAATCTAATTGTCTGGTTTTGAAATTTTATGCCCTGATGTCAGGGGTAAAAGTGCAGGGAAACGCGGGGGGACACCTTCCCCTCCCTCCGAAAAATATGTACGGCGTCCCCCAGTTCCTAAAAAATTACAATGAGCAAAGATAGGCAGGGGGACGGTGTGACGTCATGCCGCTACCTAGCGTTCCCCTACTTTTCAGATCCTCTTTTACCCCTGCCTGATGTAATCTCTTTCTTTAATTGTCAAACCAAAGGCTGTGTGTGTTTGTGGTGGAGGGGGGGGGAGATAAACTCTCATAATTTGTACGTGGGAGGTACAGGCGACCATCTTCTTTGGATTGGCGAGGGCGTCTGACTTTGAAATTTTGCGCCCTGCGATAGAATAAACAAATATCTATAGTTTTGACACGTGCAAAGTTTATTATGAATTTAGCATATGTAAATATTATTTATACTGTCGTACATATTGTATACATACTATATTATTTGTAGTGTTTATTTGCAGCATATTTCATATTTAGTCCTTCAAAGGAAAGTTTAATTTTAAAATATCATTTTATTAGAAGGTCGCACGATACTTATTTTTAAAAAATCATTTTAATTTCAGGGAGCGCGATGGCTCAGTGGTAGAGCGTTCACCTCTAGTGCTTGGGGTCCCTGGTTCGATCCAAGCTCGCGCCGTGTGGACTTTGTGGTGGACAAACATCGTGGTCGTGGGTTTTGTCGGGGTTCTTCCACTTTCTTCGTTCTACCATTTCATTCATTTCCCTCTTCACCGTCTCCTTTAGCCTAACCGGCATAACCGTGGGACGTAAAACTCAAAGATTTCATTTCACTTTAATTTCAGTCATATCGTGCTGATGCGTTCATAGTAACCATACGGATTGAATTTACTTTTGGATTGCGTACAGGGGCGTCATTTTAGACTTCGCTTGAGGAAGGGGGGGGGGGGGGCAAGAGCACCACCGACATAAGACTTTCACGTTTTGTACTAGTATATTAGTAGACAATCGATTAAAGTATATGTATTCCCCAAACTCATCGGGGGGCACTTGTCCCCTCCTGCCCCTCCTAAATGACGCTCCTGATTGCGTATTAAGACAAAATGATCACATGAATTCAGAAAGCACCCTGTCAGTTCCCAACTCTGTCATAGTTTGCCATTCCAACATATCAACCCTCGACTACCAAATTAATAACAAATGTACAACAATATTTTCAATTATACTAAAAGAATGTTACTTATATCACGAATACAGATTAATGTAGTAAAGTATTCTAAAATATTTAGTGTTATCTTGAAATTTGTAATTATTTTTTTATACATACAAGGTAACTCAATAAAACATCCCACATTTTAAAGGCTAATACTCGTACAGCAAAGAAGTATTGCAGATAGAAAATTGTTTATTCAAACATATATAATGGTATTGAAAACAGTTCATAAATAGCTTGTTCTGTTCGTACACTCTTCCTAGAAAGCCCAACAGCTGCAGTATGCTTCCTTGTAGAACTTTTTAGGGACTACAAAATGGACTGTTACGCAGCCTCAATACTCTCAGGCATACGAGCACTTTTAGGTCGGCCAAATTACTTTTTTTTTCTTTCTTTTTCTTTTTCAGCGCTGAATCCGGTTTTCGAAAATTCTCGACTCGCTTCAAAATAGTCTTCCGAACACGAACATTTTCATTACGTAGAATAGTAAACTTGAAGCGAAAAGCTCTTTGCACTGTATAATCACAGAATTGCTGCGTTTGAAAATCATTTCGACTGCGTACGCGTGATAACATCTTGCCCAAACCATAATGACGACTGAAAACAGGAGAGTGATGAGCAGTAGCAACGAGCCCCCACTCCTGTCGCTCCTCTACTGACAGCGCTACGCCCAATCAAAAAGTTGATGGTTTTATTGGATATTATTGACAATAATTGAATTGTCAATTGTGTCATCTCAACACACTGCAGAACAAAGTAATGACAAACTGTTCTCAGTATCATTTTATATTTTTGAATAAAACAAGTTTCTATCTGCAATACTTTGTTTTATTATCCTTTAAAATATGGGAGAGTCACTCTGTATTTAGACTCCCCGTATATCCCTGTGTGTGGAGATTGATAGTGCACAGAGAAACACCAAACTTCATGTTTATTCGACTACGTACGTGAACGTGGTGGGGAGAAAACTTATTTTGATTTCGTATCAGCGTATCTGGGATGAATTGTATGTTTTGGGTTTGTCCGAAAAGAGTAGGACTGAATTAAAAAAAAAAAAAAAAAAAAAATTGACACATCGACTTAATAATTTTTAAAATATGCCCCCTTCTGTATCAACACAGCGTTTCCAGCGAGTGTGCCAATCACTGAAGGCTCCGTGGAAGGCAGAAACTGGAATGCTCTTCAGATCCTTCGTTACGGCCTCTTGAATGGCCTAAACCCTGGCCGTGGTGCCGTCCGTTTATTACCCTTTTAAATCGGGGGAAGAGGAAGAAGTCTGCAGGAGCGACATCTAGGCTGTAGGGTGGCTGGAGAAGCTGTGCGATGTCATGTTTGGTTAACACCTTCGGCATCAATTTTGCACAATCTTTTCTCATCCCAAAGTGTTCGGTCACAATTTCTTGCACAATAGATTTTGGTAAGTTTAATTGTTCTGATATCATCGTCACACTCGATCTGCAGTCAGAGATCAAAATATTTCGCACTTCCACTAAGTTCTTTTTACTTTTTGGCGTTGAAGGCCATCCTGACCGTTGCTCATCTTCAACTTGCTCTCTTCCCTCCCGAAAAAATTTTGCTACCCCAAAACACTTGATCGGCCCATGGCATCACTTCCATAAGCAATCTTGATCATGTCATAGGCCTCACTCGCAGTTTTACCCAGTTTGACGCAGCACTTCACAGCGTAACGCTGGTCTAACAAACGCTTCATTGGGGAGATGACAAGGCACCTTGAAAGGGGTTCATCTTAAACTCGATCTACACTCCGTGAAAGTTTCGAACGACTGGCGACTGGTGTGCTGGTAGCTAAGATTCCCTGCCACCCAACCAGCGCAATAACATCCCCCTCCTTCACCACGTTTTGGCGAAAAAAAACAGTTCTACTACTTGGCGGACAAACCGTGTATGTTCTATGTCTTGTGTTTTTTACCTGTAAAGAGTCATGACCATGGTAATGTAGTAATGGAGAAATGATAACTATATGAAACTGTTCCTATGTTACAGGTATCCGCATTCACATTCATGTGACTCCATATCAAGTGCATGACGAACGACGGCCGTGGATACGGAAAGAAGAGAAAGCTTTTACTGATCTTCTGCGGCGACTAGGTGCTCCAGTGCAACGAACCTTGCATTTTGAGAACCAAATCGCGAATCTTTACACTCATTTTGAAGTGATAAATGCCTTTAAACAGCCTGTTAAATGAAAGTATGTTTGCGAAGAATAGATGGATTTTGGTTTCCGATTTTTTTTTTCCGTTGCTGGTTACACACGTGATATGTTTATAAAATGGGATTGTCTACAGTTACATAAAGTAAGAAAAAAAAGAATGAAAAAACTTGTTATATGCCGAGGTTGATTTGCCAGTGTTACAAGGTGATTTGTACCCAGTAAATTAAGAAAAAAAAAGGAACGTTTTTAACATTGATATTACTAATAATAAGCCGTTTTTGCAAGTAATGTGTATTGGGACGCCGCTTGGAGGTTGTATTTTTAACGAGAAAATATTCGATCAAAGAAGTGTTAAATAATAAAAAAGACAGTATTTTTTATTGATACTGTGTGTGCGTGTGCATGTGACCTGTACATTTACGTATGGTAACTGTATACATATAAGCATAATATTCATCCAATTGCGATGAAATGTAACTTGGTGGTGATCAAATATACAAATGGAGTAATGTCATTAATAAGTACCGTTTCTTTGCATCATTGTTCGGTGTTGTTTTTTTTTAAATAACACCGAATAAAGTCTATTTGCAAAGTATGAGAGGTACACGTAAGACAGTATACAATAATGAAATCATTCTATTATCATGAATATTTGTGATAACTGAGTAGGTAAAGCTTAAGGCTTGTTAAAAAAGTACTGTACCATAATAAAAGCTGAATTAAGGCCTGTGTTTGTGTTTTAATTCTGTATTTTATTGGTATTACATGAGTTGCTACAATTTTAGTGTTTTTGTTACGTTTTATTTATGCTATTTAAATATATTGAGAAATTTTCAAAAACTTTCAGAGACTGCTGTCAGACCTATATTGTACAGTTCTTTTTTATTCTGTAAATAAAAGGATACACAATTAAACAAAGTATTGCTCTTCTTCTGGAAAAAAGGAAAGTCGTTGAGTTTGCTGTTTAACACAATTAAGTTTCTCTGAACTAAAAGTTTTTCCGCAGTTCAATGATCTCAACTTTTTTTTTTTTTAAAGCATGCAGAAATTTGTATTTAAAACACCATATTGACACGAATGTAGTATGATATATATATTTTTAGAACCTTTCTATTTCAAGTGTGCCCTCGGAAAATATGTGAAACATACAGATGGTGATGAGAAAAATGGAAACACCTGAACGAAATTGCAACTTACCAGATTAATATGGTGTCGGGCCACCTTTCACCTTCAGAACACCCTTGATGCGACGTGGGATGGAGGCATAGAGGTCGTGAATGGTAGCAAGTGCAGGGCATCGGCCAGTTCTGTGAGAAAGGATGGAGGTGGCAATCGTCGCCGGAGTCGTGTCTCCAAGACGGACCACAGATGTTCAATTATGTTGAAATCTGGGGATTGGGCGGGCCAGGGGAGGTGTTGAACTTCATCCCGATGTTCCTCAAACCACGCTGCAACAACGCCAACTGTGTGAATGGGTGCATTATCATCCTGGAAGATGGCGTCATTGTCCGGGAACAACATCCGGACCATAGGATGCAAGTGGTCTCCTAAAATTGCGACATAATCGTTGGCAGTGATTCGTCCGCTAAGTGTGACCACAGGACACAATGAAAACCATGATATGGCGGCCCACAGCATCACCGAGCCGCCGCCATGTTTCACAGTTGGGCGGAGACACTGCAGATCATAAGCTTCTTTGGGCGTTCTCCACACATAAACACGGCCCGTGGTTGGGAATAGGGTGAAGGATGATTCATCCGACCATATCACACGTTTCCAGTCCTCAACGGTCCAAGTTGCATGGTCGCGGCACCATTTGCGGCGTGCGAAAGCGTTATGGTCCCTGATGAGCGGTTTGGCCAGTGCAACACGACCCCGTAAGTTCATGTGATGTAACTCGCGGCGGACTGTGATTGTCGGAACAGGGTGGGGGAGGTGCTGATTGAGTTCCTACGTCACTTGCTCCGCAGTGGCACGACGGTTCTGCGTGACAATGCGCTTTAATACCCGGCGTGACCTGTCACTCATGATTTTCTTCCGCCCACTGTTCCGCTTCCCCGATGTGGTTTTCCCGTGTGTTGTGTAGGCCGTCATCACCTTCAACACTGTCAACCTAACACAGTAGCCACTGCCGTCACACTCACTCCACATAACCGCGCACCAACAATTTGCCCTCTTTGAAAATCTGAGAGGTCTCCCATTTTACACTACCTCCGTCTGCTGCAGCCACTGGACACTGCTGTTCCACTGCGCCTGACGTAGTGTGGAGACCGACCTAACACACCACCACCAGCGGCCCGGCGCTGCGGGCGCCACGACACCACTGCCAACCCATACATCTGACGTGTTGCCAACTACAGGTGTTTCCATTTTTCTGATCACCATCGGCCGCACCCCCAGCGCCCTCTTTGGGAGCAAACCTTCCCTTTGCTTTGGGGAAAGAAACGAATGATTTCAGCTGTGCTGCCAATTTATCATTTAGTCGTTTGCTTTGGTGAGTGAAGATCGTAGGCTACTTATAATGGGTAACAAGACGTGCATAGTGAAGCCCGTGAAATAATTCAATGTCACAATCCTGTCCGCATCCTGCTATTGAAAGATTTCGGTCACAGCAACTCATCCCTCCTCTTTCGAGGGAGCTATGAAAAAACACACAATGACAACAGCGCTACCAGGAACACATTTGAAATAAAAAGGCTCTAGTATAAAATCAGTTTCGTGAAAATCATAATCGTAGCGTACCCCTAACCGCTTGAAAAGGGAAGCTTATTTCATACTTCGAAGGCCTATGCCATCTGTATAATGGATCATGTTATGATTCGATCTGATTGACCCTAAAAGGGCCTTTCCGGTTGCAATGATGTGCAACAGACTTTGAGGAAGATGACTGAAATTCAGCTCAGATATAGATGCAGATTCTATATTCCAGAAGCAAATTATCCTAAAATGGATGAAACATGGTAAAAATAAAATAAAAATAAAAAACACGAAACATTAATGTTAATTTCAATGGAAAATCAAAGAAAAACAAATAACACCTCCACTTATCTCAAAAACCAAAAGAGGATGATGCTAAAACTCAGCTTAAACATAGAAGAGACTATGTGGATTCTATATTCTAGAAGCAAATTGTCCTAAAATTGATGGAACATAGTAAAAAGAAAATCATGAAACATGAACATTAAAGCCAACGGAAAATCAATGAAAAAAAATAATGAAATCGTCAACATATCTCAAAAACTATAATAAGGAGATGGCTAATTGAAAGCTTTTGACAATGTTCTATCCATATTTACCTTGCATGCTACTCATCATTTTAAGCTCTTCATTATGTCTTTGCAGGGTTGCCGGGTTCATGTAAGTAACAGTTTTATCATGATAATTTCAAAGTTTATTTTTCATTGTTTTCAGGAATTGCATAATGTAGACAGATCCTTAACACATCTTTTGATGCATTGAAACATCAGGAGTGTTGTCAATTCAGTGTTAATGTATGAAAACGACGATTTCTCTAGTTCCCCCTTACAGAGGCCTCATCCGATTAGTTATCGGTGGAAATGAAAAATTCTTTTTTCTGCTCTATAGTTTACAAGTTACTCCAACTAAACAAACTGAAAATTAACGACAGAACATCCATACTTATGAGTTATGACTCAATTTACATGTTTTGCAAAAAAAAATTCTGTGTTTTACACCTTCGGTTACATCTGGCAACACTGTGTGGTTCCTGGTGCACTTCAATCGTTGCTGCCTAGTTTAAAAATATATGCATGAACAAAGCTTCATTTTGGTATAACCATTATTTGTGTATCGCTTCAGGTTCAAAAGTTCTACTATCCCAAACTTCGGATTGCATTGTATGTTGGACACACTGTACTTTCTGGGGCAACCTGAAGGCCACTTAGTGGGTTTTCTAGTATCCCGTGTGCAATTTAAGCTATAAACTACGGGATATTTTGTTTTCAAAATACCCTATTTCTTGTCTTAACTACGGATATTTCGATTTCGAAATGGTACTACAATAACTTTTGTAACACTTTTCGTTTCATGTGTCCGATAAATAGGAGTGAAGAAGTGGACTTCTTTGCAAACCCTTACGAAAACGCTTTAAATGTAGTTTAAAGATAAATTAACTCCGTAGTTTAAAGGTTAAAGAATTTACGTCCGTAGTTTAAATTTTAATGGTAGAGTATTGTGGATGATGTCAATTTATTCCTTATCAGGTAGGGAATGAGAAAATTGATGGTGGACATGTCAGACCCGCGACTGGGAGGGGGTAGGGAAAAACGATGAGTCATGGCTCGCTTAACCCTTTATAACTTTGCTCCTAATCATTCAATTTTAAATTTCCTTTTTTCAAAAGAAAGGTCTAAGTACGTTCTACACATTATGTTATTAGCACCTTCTACGTAAATGTAGCCGTTTTGGTTAAATATTTTAAAAAGGGTTTTTCCTAACAAAAAATATTTTGTCTGACAAAATTATCATTTTTCTATTATTTTTTAATGCTAAATAATTGAATTAATAAAAGGAGCATAAAATGCGAATAAATTTTTATTTTCAAAATCATTGTTACATAAAACATAAGGAGAAAACAGTATAAAAAATCTAATATTTCACTCAAGAAAAGCAATTAATACTTTTCAATTACCTATTCCTACAACTTGTTATATTATGTGATCTATATTGATATTAATTCTTTATATGTTCATAAGTATTTTAAAAATATGTTTTAATTATTAAGTACTCCAGTCATGTGTTTTATTATTATATTCATTTACTGAAAAGTAAAGGATACTCTCCTATTGGTGTGAATCCACACATTAGTCATCGGCACACTTCCAGAATCTTGCTTCTTCAATCTTCATAACAGTAATCCTTCGTAATATTTTAATATACACTACACTACACTATGACACCACATTCAGAACGTACTAATTAAAAACAAGAAATAGTTAAAAGGGGGACAAAGGAAACTCACAAACACTTCCTGATTTTCGTTCCTTCACGTCACAGGGATTTTACGCTGTTCAACCGATCGGCAGCAGGTCGAAACACGGATGGACTGATTCACGAAAGAATAGAATAAAAAGTCACATAACAAAGGCTTTTCCTTAATCGAGTTATGGCAGTGCTCAGTTCCTTCTTACTTCACGAGAGTTTATTATCTATCCTTCGCATTATCCTAGTAACAGATTCCATATCTTCATAGACCGCTTCAAGGTACCCATCTCATAATCATGACAAGTTCATCACTGAGAGTAACTCTTCAGGTTCAGAAGGAATATCATACATTATTGGCTCGTATTGCCCTTTCCCATTAACAATCCAACCCCAGTCAATCACTGTAAGTAGTTCGAAATTCACAATATGTGCTTTACGCCATATTAGGGCTTGAAAATTTGCTCTATTTATGGCCGAGCGCAGAGCATCTTGTGTTGGAGGCATCCATGATCCATCGACTTGTTTTTAGTGAAACACCACCTCCGCAATTCTTTCAGGAATGTTATCTTCGGGATTCTTAAGTATACAGAGTGTATAAATGCTTCCAGAACTCGGAACGTTTCTTCATTAAAAGTATCTGTTCCCAGTGATGATAAAGGGCCAAGTACTCTTTCATCAGTATCCATAAATGTATTAAAGAAACTTCTTTTCGTTTTACCATAAAATGATCAGTCCCTGAGAGAAAATGCAATCCAATCAAATCATCAGCTCGTTTGTGATCTAACGATTGATATACCATACGAACAGAAATCTCACGTGTTTTAGCCCCTGAGACAACAAACCAGGTATCCTGTAGAAGTTTAGTGTAGAAATTTGTCATTAGAGCTAGGATTCAGTATCAGGAGAAAGAGTTCGGCTCCGTTTAAAGTTGCGAAGAGTGCGTGTAATGTGATTTTTGTATCAGCTTCTTCTTGTGTTGTTACTAGAGCTTCAACATAATCGGGTTATCTCAACTCAAGATGATGGAAGAAGATATTCAGTCGCAGTTGTTGATGGAATAACAGAGGTCCACAAAGTGAAAGTAGGAAAGGAGACGAGAACAATTTCTGAAATGAGAACAAATCAGTTCTGCAAAAATATGTTTTTCAGAATATAGTGAGTTTTCTGAGATTCATGTCATATTTGGCATATACGAAGATAATTCTCTTCAATATGCAATAAGAGATCAAAGACAACAAGGTAGTAGTGTTCCTGTAATATACAAGATAGAATTTAACATAAACATAAAAAATATTCCTTTGAAAAAACTTCTTTCCCATGATAAAAACAAGGACAGGCAAACGAAGGTTTTCAGTATTCCTCTAGTGAAAACCAGCTTGGAAAATGGAAAAAATATTATAGTATCATATTGAAATCAGGCTCTTGCTCCAGTAACAACACAAGAAGAGGTTGATACAAAAATCATATTACATGCACTCTTCGAAAGTTTAAATGGAGCAGAAACTAGGGATATTTTCTCCTGATACTGATGTCCTAGCTCGAATGACGAATTTCTCCACTAAACTTCTACAGGATACCTGGTTTGTTCTCTCAGGAGCTAAAACACGTGAGGTTTCTGTTCGTATGGTATATCAAGCGTTAGATCACAAATGAACTGATGCTTTGATTGGATTGCATTCTCTCTCAGGGACTGATACTACCGGATCATTTTATGGTAATTCGAAAAGAAGTTTCCTTAATACATTTATGGAAACTGATGAAACAGTACGTGGCCGTTTATCATCACTGGGAACAGATACTTTTAATGAAGAAACGTTCCGAGTTCTGGAAGCATTTATACGCTCTGATACTTAAGAATCCCGAAGATAACATCCCTGAAAAAGTTGCGGAGGTGGTGTTTCACTAAAAACAAGTCGATATATCATGGATGCCTCCAGCACAAATGCTCTGAGTTCGGCCATAAAATGAGCACATTTTCAAGCCCTAATATGGCGTAAAGCACATATTGCGAATCTTGAACTGCTTACAGTGGTTGACTGGTATTGGATTGTTAATGAGAAAGGACAATACAAGCCAATAATGTGTGATATTCTTTGTGCACCTAAAGAGCTTTTCTCAGCGATGAACTTATCATGATTATGAGATAGGTACCTCGAAGCGGACTATGAAGATATGGAATCTGTTACTAGGATAATGCGAAGGATAGATAATAAACTCTCGTGAAGTAAAAAGGAATTGAGCACTGTCATAACTCGATTAAGGAAAAGCCTTTGTTATGTGACTTTTTATTCTATTCTTTCGTGAACCAGTTCGTCCGTCTTTCGACCTGCTGCCTATCGGTTGAACAGCATAAATTCCCTGTGATGTGAAGGAACGAAAATCAGGAAGTGTTTGTGAGTTTCCTTTGTCCCCCTTTTAACTATTTCGTGTTTTTTCTTAGTGTGTTCTGAATGTGGTGTCATAGTGTAGTGTAGTATATATTAAAATATTAAGAATTAATATTATGAAGATTGAAGAAGCAAGATACTGGAAGTGTCCCGATTACTAACGTGAGGATTCACACCGAAAGAAGAGTATCCTTTACTTTTTATTAAATGAATATAATAAGAAAACACATGACTGGAGTACTTAATAATTAAAACATTTTTTAAAACACTTATGAACATCTACAGAATTAATATTAATATAGATCACATAATATAATAAATTGTAGGAATAGGTGTAATGATAATTAAAAAGTATTAATTGCTTCTCTTGAGTGAAATATTAGATTTTTATACTGTTTTTTCCTTATGTTTTATGTAACAATGATTTTGAAAATAAAAATTTATTCGCATTTTATGCTCCTTTTATAAATTTAGCTATTTAGCATTAAAAAAATAACAGAAAAATTATAATTTTGTCAAATGAAATATTTTTTCTAGCCAAAACGGCTACATTTACGTAGAAGGTGCTAATAACATAATGTGTAGAACGTACTTAGACCTTTCTTTTGAAAAAAGGAAAATTAAAATCGAATGATTAGGAGCAAAATTATAAAGGGTTCAGCCAATACCACCTAGATTACACCTGTAATCTAGGAGGTGTTGGTTCAGCAAGTGATGAATCATCATTTCCCCACTCCTCCCCCCCCCCTTCGAGTCGCGGGTCTAACATGTCCACCGTCACTTTTCAAATTTCCTACTTTATAAGGAACAAAATGATACCATCCACAATACTCTTATCATTAAATTGCACACGGGATGAAAAAAGTGACCATTAAGAAACTTACTACACTCTGGTTTTACTTGCAATGAATCACGGCAATCAACAGAAGATTAAGCTCCAGTCTCTCGGTAATTATCGATTCTTGAGCACTTTTTTCTTTTACATCTTAAAATCAACCACTCATGAATATTATCCAACTATCAGACTGTGAGTAAACAAGTCGTTCTTCTTCAAGCACTTAAGTATCCATCCGCTAACTCAGTGGTGCCCACCCCCCCTCATGTCCATGACGCACCCCCCCTCAATTATCTATCCATAGGTGTTCTTCCATGAAAAAAAAATCTTTTCGATTAATTTTTACACCCCTCAAACATATTTATATAGATTTTTAAGCCCCCCCCAAATATTTCAATGACGCAGTTTGCGTCATAGCCCCCCCTTGTGGGCACCCCTGGCTAACTGGCTAAGTTGTACCATTCCATAGATTAGGGCTGCACTACATCATAGCTCCAAATTAATGAGCTGGACACTTCTAAACGCCTTTCAAGCACCTCTATTTTACTGTCGTCACAAATTGTTCCTTGTATTCATTCTTCAATCTTCTGGAATTTTAGATGTTGGTTTTTTATTGCTACTGTGTCTTCAGAGATACCTTACGTTGTTGTTCTTATTCCATAACTTTCAAACAGGTAATATTCCATCTATTTAGCACAGGTCTGTTCTATATTTTGCTTGTGTCTTCCACGAGTAATAGCACAGGTCTGTTCTATATTTGCTTGTGTCTTCCACGAGTAATGATCTTTAAAATATCTCTGGACTTCTGTTCTCCTGTAAAGAAAAGAGCAAGATACTATTTTCCATCCAAAGCAAAGTAGCAAGGTTGGTGCAGGCAGATGTTGGTTGAAAGCCCCACAACAAGTCAAGGTCTCTAGCTCTGTGAGTGCCTACTTTTGACTGGAGAGGAACGTAAAATTATATGCACCATACGATCTTACGTCGGAGAACCAGATTCTAGCAAATTCCTTGATATTTCAATTAGCAAACCCTTTGGAATTCCTTTAATGCCAAAGGTTTTGCTGCGATACTTTACCAAGTGACTTGCTAGTGGATGATGATGAGATGAAGGATGGAGTAATTTTAACAAATTCCTTGGTATTCCACGACGCAAAGCCTTTGGTATTCTTTCATTCCCAAAGATTTTGCTGCGATACTTTACCAAAGAAGTTATTATCAGAAAAAAAGAGGGACAGAAAATGAAGTAGAAGGATGCTAATATATGTGTGTAGAGAATTGTTAAAGATGAGAAAATAAGGAAATTTAAAAGAAAGTGTTAGTGTAAGCAATGAGGGTAAATGAAAATAAATGAATAAAATGCTGCTATGGTTATAAAGTAGCATTGTTGTATTTTTTATTTTATTGTTTGCTCTTAAATCGACATTTTTGCAACTATTGTTTTATCACTATTGTTGTTAATTTATTCAACGTTTAGAGTAATAGAAATTTGTTGGTTTTTCTAGTGTGTTCTCACATAAAAATACACTTTCTTACAAGGTTTGTGATTAATTTCTTGCAGTGCTCCTAGTATTTCTGAGACAAATTTTGCACTAAAGAAACAAAATTTTCCCTTTCCAAGTTAAATCTCACGTGGGTTGTAAATGGTGGTATTTTTGCATTTATGACAACTAGTTTACGCCTGATTATAAAGAAATGCATTTCTATTGTATTTGTAAAATGACATATTCACTAAAACACTATCAGGTAGTCTAAAATGTATTGAGTCTTTTGCACACGAAATGGCATCTGTGTACAAAATCTCGGAGTATATGCGTCGCAGTGGGTCAGACCCAGGCTTGCCAACCATACGATAATTTATCGAGATATACTGTCATTTAAGCATTAATGATATATACGATAATGCTCTTATGATAATAGGCGAATATACGATACTTTTAGAACGCACACGTTTTTGCAGTCTGAATGAACAAATAAATTGCAGGTGTGCACTAAATAATAATAAAACGCATACACTAAGGTTTTTAACAGTCATTCCTGATCAAGTAAATCGATAACGATTTGCGAATTGGCAAATGGCAACCCTGCATCCATTCTTTAAATTCAACTATGTTTAGGAGGGGATGGAAATATTGTTGTCCTAAGTACAATAGTGTTAATAAGGATAAAAGAAAATTGAGAACAGTGACGCCGATTTGGAGTTGGAAACTGAATATTACTAAATAAGTTTATTATATATTATTAGTAGTATTATACTTGTTTCTACAATTATTATGTGGACAACGAATATTCGATATATATATATATATTGTAATATACGACAATTTTAGAAATGAAAATTGATAATTTGGTTCTCTAAGGGTGGCAACTCTGGCCAAACTTAGTCATTTGCAAGCTGCTCGTCTATATATTAAAATGCTAGGTTTATGTGTTTGTCCCCAATCATTTCGACAATGAGATCTCGAAAACCGCAAGTGTGCTAGAAACGTGCCGTTTTCGATAGTCGATACCAAATTTTGTGCAGATTGCCCAGTTCTCATTCAAATTTTCAAAGACTGTCGTTGTTCTATTCAACATTTTAGGGGTCGTTTTGAGCCCATAAGATTAACATTGTTGCAGGCCGAAACTATGGTGTTAGGCAACCAGTAGAGAAGTTATGTATGGCGGGTTGACGGGCATTCCAGGCGCATTGCTTAAATTGAATGGCAAAATCTATTGCATGCTGACAACTTCAAAGGCTTCAAGAGACGCAATGACGCGTACTCGGACGGTATACTTGATATCGTGTTCTACAAATTTGCCACAAACTCACTCCAACATCTACACATAGCAATTCACTTCCTTTGTGAGTCTCCTATCCTCTACTTATGTGAGTGTGAGTAAGGAGACATGCACCGTGGGAAGGAGATTCATGGTCATAATAGAACGATGCGCTAAGTAAACAGCGCAGGATCAGCTAGTAGTGTATAAAAGTAAGTGTACAATTTTAATATTGTCAGTTTTAATTCTTGATGACGTCATATACCATGTTCATGGGATTTATAGCAAGTTGTCTTCAAATGTCAAAGCGCCAAATGTATTTCTAAATTATCAGTGATTTACTTTCGGTAAGCATGGTATTAAGTTTGCTAGTCTATTTTCTGTAAATTCTGAAAACATTTTAACTATATCAACTACTTAAATAACATCATAGTACTACAGCTCGCGCCGTGTGAAATTTGTGGTGGACAAACACCGTGCTTGTGGGTTTTCTCGGAGTTCTTCCACTTACTTCATTCCACCATTTCTCATCATCACCGTCTCCTTTAGCCTAGCCAACATAACGTGGGACGAAAAACAAAGATTTCATTTTTATATAAGTACTAACTACTACTGTTACATTACTCCCAATATTACTCTATTGCAAGCACAGTTTTGGTATTAGTACTACTCATATTAAATTAGAAGTACGTTTTAACAAAATCATTGATGACTTATTATAAATATTCGAGTCTCTGTAGTTCTGAAGATTGATCCTCTTCCATATACAAGGTGTTTCAAAACAACATCGACAACGTTTTGAAGGTGATTCCTGACACCAAGATAAGACGTAAAGTATAGACCAACCTGGGTGCATAAATGCTTCCTTTCGGAGTTATAGGCTGTTGAAAACATGAAAGATTGAATTTTAAAGGTCCATAGCTCCGAAAGTATAGAACCTACCGCAGTTGGGTCAAGACTTCACTTAGGAACTCATATGTGCCCTATCCAAAAATCCGTTTCAGAATCGTAAGGTACTCATGCAACCATTTTTGTAGAGGGTGTTTGGCTATGCGCATCTAATTTGAAGTACCCATCAACTACCTTTATAAAATTATTGAGGAAGTACAGCAGGATTCTGAAACATGGATATATGGATAGAACACATATTAGTTCCTAAGTGAAATTTTGACCTGACTACGATAGATCCCATAGTTTTTGAGCTATGGACCTTCGAAGCCCAGTTTTTCATGTTTTCGGCAGCCTACCTTATAACTCCGAAAGGAAGCATTTGTGCACCCAAGTTGGCCTATACTTTTCGTCTTATCTTGGTGTCAGAAACCACCTCTCAAACGTTGTCGGTGTTGTTTTGGAACACCCTGTATATTAATGCTAAATATGAAGGTGCACGTGCACGAAGCCGAAATTTAATTATAGAAGTAAACATTGTAAAGTAAGGAAATTGATAAAACTAATTAGCACTAGCGCCAGATATATAACGCTTTAAATATAATTTCATTAGGTTTGCCTCAACACAATGCAAAAAGCGATTGAGTTGTGTTACGCTTCACCAGTATTGAATTCAGACTTTTGTACAAGGGGGCAATAAACATTTAAGGAGTACATTAAAAAGAAACTTCCTGATTTGGGTCGGCAAGACCATTCTAACTCAAGTTTTTTTTTTTTAAATTTCGTTAGTCCCACGAGGCAATTGCCAGAATGCATAAAAAGTACAAAATACGGAAACCTTTCTTTAAAAAAACAGTGTGGAAAACCCTGACAGTACTCCTCCATGTAAGAGAATTTCTTTTTCGACTTCTTGCCTTCCTCTCTTGCTCCCAGTACTTAATAAGGCTTCTAAAACAGTACGTCTCGAGACCTACACAATAGTACATATGAGTCAGGTGTCAGGATGATGAAGGATAATATGAACATTGTTCGTTGCTGTTTTGTTTACCAAGTCCTTACTATAATGTTTCACTTCCCAACTTTCTTTTATATCAACATTTCATGCCAATCCTAGCTCTCCTTCCTCTCTTCGTGCTGTATTTACAAAAAGAAAACCACATAATAAGGAGAAAGTGGATACCATATGGAAGAAAGTTTACGTCATTAATAATTACGTTATTAATAATTAACGTGTTTACCCAAGATATATCCTTAGTGGTGTCTAAGTTGCGTATTTGTCGATAGTTCTTGAAGTAAAATCTGAAGATGGGTCATTATGGCCTTCAATGGAAATACGCATACATTGATCTGATGTTTCTTCTCCCATTGGATGTCTTAACTTAGTTAACACCCAGTTCATCGAACTGAAACTTCTATCAAAAGTGGCTGGGGAGACAGGGACACACAACACTAATTTGAAGCAGTGATTTCAAGTTTTGATATCCAACCGACACATTAAATAAGTTTCTTGTAATCCTAACGTCACTTGGCATGTTCTTTAAGTAAGTAAAACTTGTAAGACTTTTAATTCGTCTTAATCACGTCTGCGTCATCTAGGTTGATTGGCTAACCCGTTCTATTCTAGATTGTAATAGAGCAGCAGGAATCTGTCGCAACAAAACTCGCAAATTATTAGAGGAAAGTGAGTGAATACGGCGCACTTAAGGTTTAATCGCAAATTACGCAGACATTTTGGGATGAAAAAAAAAAAAAAAAAAAAAAACAAGAAATCAGGAACACAGTCACATCCTTTATATTTAAATGTATGTATAAGCCGTTATGTCAACTGCATTAGATTATGAAAAAAAACAAGCGAAAAAGTGAGTGAGGCAAATGCGCGGTATTCCCCTCACCCGTGGGGTAATAGCGCGCAGATAATTTTCTAATATTAAATAATCCAATGTAACATGGAAACCGAACATATGTTTATGTATTTAATAATCTTCTACGTACTATAAACTTGAAATACTGAAAACAGAGAAATAAACTTGAAATACTATACTTGAAATGAAATGCATGAAGTAAAACATGAAACAGCGTATACTGCAAACATTAGAACAAACTATTGTCAAGTCTACTTGCACAATGCTTCTTCTGTCCAACTTTTGCGTTTAGTTTTCTTTAAGTACTCTCTCGGTATCTGCGAAAATAAGAGAAGAAAATTTTGAGTATATGTTGTCCCCTACGAAACAATGAGGGGGAAAACCGCGCACTAATTTAATACATTGCGTGCCATTATCCCATATGCACCTTCACACACACAAAATAATTGAAAATAGAACATGCTAATATTATCGTGTAGTTGTTTTATATTTTAAAAGAACATACTATCCTACTTACCTTAGCAACATAATTTCGTTCTTCTTCAAAACATCCAACCACAACGTTTTAATGTCTGCTCAAATTATAAGCACCTTCCCACTTTGTCTTTCAACATGTACTGCGCTGTTATTATGACGCGCACAGCCAACTGTTATGTGTTGTATTGTTTTACTCCTTGTTCGCTACCTGTCACTCGCCATTATAAATATCATGCTCCGTGATATAGAGAAACGTTGATGCGCGGTATTACCCTCCTGCGCGGTATTCACCCACTTTCCTCTATCTGGTCGGTTGCAATAACTAACATATTTCCATTTTTCCTAACTAACGTTGTAAAGCGCTTGTGTGTGTCTGTATCTAATTTCCAAGTTTTCATTTAACTTCGACTTTATATGAGAATACGGGTTTTAATTAGAACAATTAGGTTGGGCAAAAAAAAATCTTTAAAAAAACAAGAATCTGCTTATAAGACTATAATTTCCGAAAACATTAAACAGAAAAAAAGCAAATATTTCAATGCATGTGTATAGATATTCTAGAGCAGGCTCAGCCCTCCTTGAACATGCCTGAATTCAACACTGCTCCACAATTGTTGCGAAGGCTGGTACGAAATGACGCCCTTAGTCATCAAGATAAGCTCACAACAATACAAAAATTATTTAGAAATGCAATCATTGTATTAAATGAGAGGTAAATCTCTATCTCGTAACGCTGTCCCAATTTGTTTTCCAAACTATTATAGTTAATAAATAGCAGAAAACACTGATTGAGCCAGTTAGAACTTCGCAGGTGAGGACCAGACAAGAAAACCAAATATACTTGAATTTAGTACAAATATCAGGAGCCTGGCGAAGTGAAATACCTGACAAGATGTTTTGCTATTATGCTCATTCAATAAAGTTTTGCGTCAAGCAACGCAAAATTGTATTTCATTTTGCGATATTAGCTAAAGCAGTTACAATATTTGCATGTCTTACGTTGCGTTACCCTTTGAAATTTTCTAAGTTTTATATAGAATGAGTCCCTATGTGTCATACCATATACTAAGGCCGGATTGAGGACGGACTTCTGGGCGGGCGGTGGGTTGTAATACTTCTACTTAGAGCTACTTTGAAGAGCTCCAAACTCTGGGATGGGTTTTATTTATATACACCCTCCATTCCAAAAGAAACCGAACGTTTAAAAAAAAACAAAAAAGCAATGTACATTTTGGAACAAATCATTTTTATTAATCAATGTATTCCCCTTCTGCATCGATACACATATTTGCACGCTCCAACAAGTTGTCAAACGACTTCTCCATGTCCTTTATTGGAATGGTCATTAGGACGGCGGTCGTCGCCTTCTCAATGGCATCAATCGATGCGTGCCACTTTCCTTTCATCGCCAAATGCAGTTTCAGGAACAGATAGAAATCGCACGGAGCGAGATCTGGTGAATAGGGCGGATGATGCAACCGAATAATGTGATTTTTGACCAAAAATTCAGTTACAAGTCGCGAACGATGTGATGGTGCATTATCGTCCAAAAGAGTCCAACTGCCGATTTCGCGATATTCGGGCCGAATACGACGAATTCTTGCCAGCAAACGCTTCATGACGCCTAAGTAAAACTCTCCAGTGACTGCCTGGCCGGGCTGAACAAATTCTTTGTGGATAATTCCTTTTGAATCGTAAAAACAAATCAGCATCACCTTAACTTTTGACTTCACCAAGCGACTTTTTTTGGGTGTTCCTTCATCCGGCGCTCTCCATTCAGCACTTTTCCGCTTTGTTTCGGGCTCATATTCAAAACACCACGTCTCGTCACCAGTTACAATCGATTTCAAGAAGTTTCGATCCTGCCGAGCACTTTTAACAATGTCTTTGCAATGCGCAATTCGATCAACTTTTTGGTCTTCGGTGAGTTTGTATGGTACAAACCGCGACTTATCCTTCTTAAGGCCCAAAACTTCGGTCAAAATGCGGTATGCGGTTGTTTGAGGAATGCCTAATTCCATTTCAATAATTTTTACCGACGATTTTTTGTTATGTTTAATGAATTCACGCACTTTTTCGATGTTTTCTTCCGATAATCCGGTTCTGGGACGGCCTGATCTTTCGTCATCATCTAGTGTCTCTCTACCCGATTTGAATCGCCTGAACCACTCGTAAACTTGCGTACGGGATAGACACTCTTCACCATATGCATTTTGTAGCATTTGGTGCGTTTCACTAAAAGTTTTACCCAGTTTAACACAAAACTCAATTGCAGCTCTTTGTTTGAAACTCATTTTCCGACCGATGTACACAACACACGGACAGTTGAAACGCAATAACTTTGTTGCCGTGCATCCAAATGTCATGACATTTATACCAGTTGTCAATGAGGGACTACGCCATCTACCGGTAAAATATTACAACAGATGGCACTAGTGGTACTATTTGTTTTCAAAAGTTCGGTTTCTTTTGGAATAGAGGGTGTATATAAAATAACAAAGTGTTATCTTCTGGGGGGCCGATGGCCCTCCTGGGTCCACCCCTCCCATATTCGTACGTGTACTGGATTCTTTTAGTAACTACGAGGTGAATGGCTAGATGAGCTGCTCTCACTATGTTTTCATACTAAATTAATCATCTAGAAAGCGATCTATCCCATCCAAACGACCTTTTGGTGCTTGCTAATATGTTCTACCATCTTTTGTTTCAAAGCTGTGGGAGGCTCCATGTGGAACTACTGTTCTGTGTTTTTCCATACTATATTTCATACCGTTCCTCTGAGGCGAGGAAGAAATTGAGAGCAAGCAGTGTCTAGTTTGCAGTGTTGCAAGCTTGGATGCTAGTTGTTTATATTCTGTGGTTGTGGTGGTAACAGTGTTCATTCATTCATGTATTATATTACATAAATACTAGCCGATAACTTTTTGTAGGTAAAAGGTGAAATGAAGCTTTACGATGTTTTTTTTTTCAATTCTGTAAATACGGAATAACACTAAAATTAAAAATTAATGTACTTAGTGCTAATATGTGCTCGAATATGTGGTCAAGAGTACATAAAAATAGTGGTGCAGTGTTACTATACGGATCCATAGATTGTAAAATGTACAGAAAAAATGTACAATTGTTTAATTTGTGCATTTCATGTCCAGAACAGAACCCAACGGGAAGGTTCTAGAACACAGGTCGCGCCATATAGGTTAGTAGCTAGGTTGGTTCCTTTGTGTACAGTTTAATATTTATTTCACATAGTATTGCCGAGCGAGCAAAGGCGGGTTAGAGCCCCACAGGGCACGTTGTTTTCTGTCTTTGTTACAGCTAAATGGGAAGGGGGACCTGTGTTCTAGAACATTGCCGAACCCAACCAACCCCTGCGGGGCTTCTAACCCGTTCCTACTACAGTTACTACTTACGGTATACTATGGATCTTATAATAAAACTGCACAAAAATAGTTTATATTACAACTTACAGGGATAAACTTCACAATACACGCTCCAGCTGCGAATCGATAAGTAGGGCAAGTTTAAAAGGGTATAGTAGAGTAGAATAAGATAGGGATAGGAACAGGTTAGCTTAAGATAGGAAAGTTTCGATCCATTTTCATGAATAGAGTGCAATATCTCGTTTCTGTGTTAGTATACCAGCTGGAGCGGGCAATTGAAAATTAACCCCTTACGTGTTAAGGCTTGAACAATTGCAAACATATACCTGTTTAGTACAGGTTTATGTTAGGACTAGACTGCTATCATCATTATATTTGTCCCAAATTATTAATCTGCATATTTATAAACAAATCAGACTAAGGTAAGTAGTATGAATAGATAATTTAAGTGCGAAAAGGAAAATGAAGGTGACTACTAGAGATAATCGTACAGATTAAAAATACGTAACAGTAGCATTTCTTCTGCCTCCTCCATTCTTGTTTTCGCGCAGCTGATACCGCGGATGGTATTTAGTATTTCTCTCAAATCCATCGACGGATCCAGAGCTGTTGTAAACGGTTACTGAAATCAAAGTTAACCGTTCCGACAACACTGAATGAAAACCCAGGAACATCGATTCCAGTACCAGGAATGAATTCAATCTTCCGCAGTTCATCATTCATTGTATTCAAAACAATGAACGGTGAGTGCCAGTAATCGTTGAAAAGGGCTCACTATAAGTCATAGTATCGATTGCGAAATTATCCGTGATACTTTTACACGAAAACACACCACACTATACCCAACCGTGGGAAAATACTCGCACATGTTCGTAAAACAGTCATAATCACTCGATGTACTTTGTTGGGTGAGATCTTTCAGAAAATACACTACCACCCACTCAACTCCGCAGAAAAATTAAATAAATAAATAAAATAAAAAAGCACAAGTATGAAGAACAATAATCATGATCAATCGGTGCACTTTGCAAGGCAGACACCCCCTCCCAAAATTCAATTTGAAAAACAAAAAATTGTCACGAATTTCAAAATTCGTGTTCCTAGAACATTTAATGCATAATTTTGAAGTGGTAAATGCTTACGATGCTGACACTACCTCAAAACCGTCTTAAAATCACAACACCTCGTTTTGTAACAGGTGCAAATTCACAAACATCCTTCACACTGCATAAAAGAAAAAGTCAAATGAATTCTGAACACCTTCAATGCTCAAACTACAATAACACACGTCAAGGTACATCGAAACTCAAACACCAGAGAGGTCAAAAACCAGTCAACCTGATGACACACATTATCTAATAACAAACCATCAATGACTGCATCACAGTTACAAATAACCATAATCCAAAGTCACTGCACCTGGTGAAGTTAAGGTGTTACACCAGAAATAATTGTTTTTACAGTTCTTGCACTTAATACTTTATTCTGTGGGGATGCTTGTGGCTTCTGCTGATTTGCACACTTTCACTTGTTTGTCGCTAGAACCAAACCGTGGAGTTTATCGGTTATTTTTGGTGCCATAGCTGGTTTTGGGGCTTCAGGATGTGATATATTTTCAATACTTGTTTTGCAACGCTTAAATTCATTAACCCAAAGTCGAATAGTTTTATCAGAATGACATGAGTCGCTCAATATAGGTAAAATCCTTTCATAAATTTCTTCCACTGTTTTCCCTTTGAGGGGGAAAAAATTGAATGAACAATTTTATTCATTTTTTACTGTTGCTCCAAACACTTCTATGTAAGCAGCTATCTTTAGTGATTTGAGACCAGAGATTATTTTGTTCATGGGAAGATATAATTACATATATAAATGAGTTAGCATTGTACCTATTAATATGGCAACCAAATTACTTATCAAACCTCCTTCGTACATTCAAGTAATGCTGTTACATCAGCTCAATAGCTGGTCGCAAACTCTTCTTTATATTGTGCATTCATATATCACTATGAATATGAATAATGGATTGATAGTGTGAATCAGTTGATATGTAGCAATAGTCATGTACCATTGTTATGAGTACTAATGGCGATTTTTAAAATTACGTAATTACAATTTCCTTAAGTGATATATATTCATTCCGTGTTTTAGTGTTTATTCATACCAGTTACAATATTTAAAAGTGTTCATTTCTTATTACAGCTAATTCTTTTGTTACAGTTGAACGGTGTAGGTGATGTTGTTGTCGAAAGTTCGACTTCGGCCATTGGTGACAGAGGGATTATATAATGCTTCCTTTATCACAAGGAATTTTGTCAGTACTTCATGGTCACCATTGGCAACGGCCTTCAACACCAGACCCGCCAGGAAAATTAATCCACGAATCACAAAAGGAGACACGGTGCGTAGCATCAAAGATTAAATATACGTAGTTTGTAAGTAAAACAGATGTTCGGTAAAAGAGAGAAAGAAAGAAAAAAAAAAAAAAGGAATTAGAAGCAAAAACTTTTAAGAACATTGTTACTTCTAATTTTTGGGTGATTCCAACTATCGACTTAGTGTGGTTTAAGAAAGGATGGAGCATGACGGGAAGGAAGGCTTATGGGATGAATATTAAAGAAATAAATAAAAATATATATATATGAGAAGTTTCTAGGACACAGGTCCTCCTCTATAAAATTAATGAAATATATTATACGTACACTCATGTCCAAAATGATTGTTGCATATCTATAACTGTCTTCTTGTAAGAATAAACTTTGATAATGATTTTGCAGGTACTTTTAATACTGATACTATGTGTATAATCAGGAAATGTATATTCATAGGAAGAGAATTATAAATACGAAAATTAGAATGAGTAAAACAAATGTTGCTAAATGGACAAGAAAGTTTTATTTTCGTTTTATTGTTCTTGTTTACTGATCGTTTGACATGAAATTTGCCACATACATGTTTTTGGCGATTATACTCATACTAACATTATAAGAAATACCGGGCGAATTCGTTATTTTCCTACAACAACATATTTATAGACATGCGACAATAATTTTGGACATAAGTGTGCCTTGTTTTGGTTTTCTTTTATGTGGTATTCTTTTATGTGTTCTTTCCTTCCAGTTTTTGGACTTTTTTTTTTTTTTTTTTTTTTTTTTTTTTTTTTTTTTTTAATCGTTGAAATATACTATTACCAAAACGAAGAACACTGAACTTCAATCTTTAAACAGTCCACTACCATGTTTGTTTACTTAACTATACTAGTCATATATAGGTTTATTGTTTTATACATCAAGTAATAATAATGTTTTAGTTAATTATAATTTTAGATAAATGAATTTTTTTTGTTGTTTCCTTGATTTTACGTGCATAAATTTTATTTTCATCTGCTTTTTATTTTATTCGAAATTCCATTCAGTTTTGTTTTCGTATTCGGAGTAGATGTTGAATTATACGTTGGTGCCTTGACAGTAGACGACGTCGTATGTGATTGTATAGTTTGAATCTGTCGAAGTATTTATATATATTGCAATATATTGGTGTTCTGCGTATATTTTATAGTTTCTGTTAATGTTCTATTGTTTGATTCATACTGTGTTTGGGTTTTATGGGTTTACATTTTTTTTTCGGGGGGGAGGGGGGCATACAGTGTGGTGTACTTTGAAATTCATTTGTTTGCAATGGGTATGTTGTTTTACATCGTCTGATGTTATTGATATTCTTGGTTACTTTTGTTTATTTAGAGCAAGTTAGGTGAGTTACGACAAAATAAATTATTCGTAATTATTAATTAACCAAATTTAGATTTGCATTGAAGAATCTCTTCTAATAACATATATTCTAAAAAAATATACATCTGGCGTGGGGGCTCTGTCCCCCATTGTTATTTTATAATGTAGATTATTTCTTGAAATCCTTTCATGCAAGTGGTATTTTGGTTAGTTACTAGTTTGAAATAGTTTCGGTCGTAATTTACCTAACTTGGCCTTTGTGTGGTAGACCTCGAGGGGAACCCGTGTTCTAGAACCTTACCAAAATATATTAAAATTATTGCCTTCGTTTGTGTATTCTTGTATTTGCGTGTTAAGAACTACTTAACCACGTTTGCATGAGGCCTCTGTAGGGGAAACTTCTATTTGAGAAGAGTGCTGTTCTTGTTAGATTTTCGTATTTACTTCTTTTCTTGTGAAAACTAGTTAATATTTCGTGTGGTAAGGACTAAATTAAAATTATAATCGCTATCCTCAGGAGTGCACGTAACGCAAATAAGAACGGTGTTGCCTTGATCTCGAATTTTTGTGATTCAATACAGTTTCAGGGTTCTCTGACACTTTCTTCCGTGACGTCTAAATAGTACTAAACTGAAGTATTGTTAAGACTCCTCCCCACGGGCGTTATTTCAAACTTCGCTGGGGGGGGGGGGGGGCAAGAGCACCATCGATGGAAAACTTTCACGTTTTGTACTAGTATATTAGTATTACAATCGACTAAAGTATGTGTGTTCTTCAAACTCTTGGGGGGGGCAATCGCCCCTCCTGTCCTTCCTAAATGACGCCCCTGCTCCTTCCTTTCTGTGGAACTCTCTTAAGGAAAAATAATAAGTAATCTCTCTGCTCAAGTACTATAGTTTGGGAAAATGCGTGTTTTATATTTAATAATGGTCTTAGCTAATTGGCAGAGCTAAAAAAGAATAATCCATCCATGACATTCTCACCCTTCTCTTTCGGAACGCCTTAATGGTAGAATTTGCACGAGGAACGCAAAATTTGAAGTTGAATAAAGAAATCGAAAGAGAAAAAGAACCAAATTTTTTTATTTAGTATAGAAAATGTGTTTTTAACTAATTTTTCAGTTAGTTCAATTAATTTCAACTGCAGTGAGAGATTATATTAATTTTAGATTATATCTGATTCTCTGTTCATACTTCTGAAAGATAATGTAAAATTGATTTCTTAACAGGGACTTTTTGGTGTACCAGAGCTACAAACTCCTGATGGATTCGTCATCTTGAAAGAGCGAGCTATAGCAAAAACAGATGAGCTTGTGGCAGAAACATGTAGCCCCACAAGGCAACGCAAGATGGTGGAAATCTTCGACCACTTGTCAGATACGTTATGTCAAGTGGCTGATTTGGCAGAATTTATTCGGATATCTCATCCGCAGGCAGCATTTGCACAAGCAGCAGAAGATGCTTGTATATCAATTAGTGGTGTTGTTGAAAAGTAAGTTAAAATTTCATGATGATAAAATTCTTATGTACAGGTTAATGTTTGTATTATACACTTTTCTTTTCAGCTGCAACGTAGAAAAGAATTAAAGTAATTTGTGTAACCATGATGTTTGTATATATACATTCCAGCTTGCCTCAACATTTTTATCAAGTAAAACCACTCTTATTAGTCAAAATGTACTACGCAACAATACTCGTAGTACATTCAATTTATCAATTTTGAAAAATCGTTTGAGCAGATTTTAATACCAATAAATATACGAGGCGTGTCCATAAAGTATTCTTTTAAATACTAAAACAGTTTTGCTCAAAGCCAAATTTATTTTTACATGAAAGAGCACACCTTAAACTATTTTTCGACTAGTGTCCACCAGTTCAAACACTGGTCAGAGCGGGTAACTGACTTGCCCAAATCTTCCTCAACGAAGCATCCCGCCAGTGTCCGGCAAGTACGTACCGTTTCGTTTGAACCATCAATGCGAAATGATACTGTGAGACTCTTGAGAACAATTGGGCGTGCGATCCAAACCAAAAGGAAAGCAATGCTCAGTAAAGGACTTGTGTTGTTCCATGACAATGCTCGTCCCCATATTGCTGGTGCCACCCAACCGTTAGTCCGACAGTTTGGTTGGGAGCAATTTGACCACCCGCCATACAGCCCCGACTTGGCGCCGTCTGACTACCACTTATTCCTACACATCAAGCGCGAGTTCGACGGTAAGCACTTTGAAAGTGACGACCACGCAAAAAAAAAAAAAAAAAAAAAAAAAAAAAAAAAGTATGGTTGTCTTCACTGGCGAGATATTTCATTGAGAAAGATTTGGATAACTTGTTCACCCACTATGACAGGTGTTTAAACACTGGTGGAAACTATATCGAAAGGTGTGCTGTTTCATGTAAAAATACATTTGGCTTGAACAAAACTATTTTAGTATTTTTTTTTTTCAAAACGATACTTACTTTTAGAACACGCCTTGTATATTTTTAAGTGATATTATTTAAATTTCCTTAATTTTATATTTGTATTGACAGAACAAAATATATATATGTTAGTTTTTTTTTTTTTTTTTTTTTTTTTTTTTTTTTTTTTTTTAAAGAATTGAAGGTTGCGGAACATTTTATCCAGCCAATTGGATAATAAATTCCATAAAATGTCAGTCTCAGTCCTGATAAAGAAAGTGAAAGAATATAATCCCTAACTCTTGAGATTTTCAACTATTGTGCGTGATACGAAATTAACTTGAATTCAATTTTCTCTGTATTTTATGGTCTAATGTTGAACCTAAGAGGACTACTTGTAGTCTGCAGACCACAGTTGAGAAACGCTGATATAAATTATAGCTCTTCAGTTCGTCGTTCCACACTGATAGATAATATTAAGGGTTCATTTTTTATAAATACACTATTATACGCCGATGAAAATAAGAAATAAATTGACATTTGGAGGACATGTTGTCCTGTTGCCATGCCGTGTATCCCGCTGAAGTTTCCTCCCGTTCGCTCCACTTCGGTTAACCCTTTTAAATCCCGGAGTTTTCAAAGGCGATTGTACAGTTTCAATTAAATAGCTGCTGCTTGAGAACTATTTATCCATTCTTCGTTTATACGTCATTTTCTTCAGAATAAAACCAGCTTTCAGAGGGTATGATACTCCGGCCCCCTGACACACATGGAAAGGATAATTGGAGGAAATCCGGAAAAAATCTTCCAAAAATCCCTTTTTACAAGTTCCAGGTCCCCCTATAACGGCTTCCGGTGAATTTTCGTGCCGCTAATGTTTTGTCAAAAATTAATCACTCTATTCTAAATGTTTATGCCAAGCATCATTGCTGTAGTATTTGTAGTTACGAAGAAAGAAAAAAAATTAGTTCCCAATCCTTTTGGAATGTGGGAAATTTCATAGGACGTAAAACATACAACTCGTTAAAGAAATAAAAAATAATAATAATAATAAAAAAAACTTAGACAGCATGGGACCCGGAATATCGTGTTATCTGAAAGCACGTTTTATTCTGAAGAAAATTACATATGAACGAAGAATTTTGAGTAAATAGTACAAAAGCCGCACCTACAATTTCCTTTAAAAAAAAAAAAAAAAAAAAAAAAAAACATGGCTTTTATTATAAACGTAACTTCATCGCCTGGACGACACTGCCACAAGCTGAATTACAACTCATGTTTTTCCTCCGTTATCGCTCTACACAGTAGAGTAGAAAATAGTTTTAGTGATGTGCACAGCTATTGTGGACTATGAAGCGATGATAATACGTCATGACGTCACAGTAACGTCAAAGGAGTAAAAAGGGTTAAGGGTTAACTGATCATATGTTACGAGGCGGCAATATTGTAATGTAGTTGTTCCTTCATACAGAACCTCTCCATTTGTGATCACAATCACGACGTTCATGATTGGCTTCTCTTCCAGTGAGTTCAATAAGCTCGTGACGTAGTTTCTCTTCTCAACACAAATTTCCACGTGTTTTTGAACTGTCAATTCGTTTCAGGTTTTGATCAGAGTATAGTTTTCAGTTCAATATAAATTAGTGTTTTGCGGTTTGACCTCTCTTATGGCTAGTGAAGTTGTTTCTGCCTTTGATTTCTGGCGTGAATACATGTTTATTCTATTTGTTGAAGTTTAGCGTCTTCTTTCTGCCTTAAGGCTATATGAAACTTGGACTTACAGTTTAAGGTGTAATTGAACCACCGTAACGGGCTCAATATACTCCCCCATCATAAATTGAACCCGGGACCACGTGTACCAAAGGCGCACGTGCTAGATACAAAATCAATGAAGGAACCTAAGTGAGTGCGTGTTATCATCTTATCTTACGTTAAATTCATGCTTATCTTAACATTCTTAGCATCTTATGTTAAATTCATACTTTACAAATTGAAATCAGCTCAGTAGATTTTTTTTTTTTTTCGTGGCAGCAATCTCATCTTTTATAGAGGAACAGTCAACTCAGATATGGTACGGAGCTCCTTCGTGGCTAAGCGGTTAGCGTACGCGCCTTTGGTTTGGGAGACCCGTGTTCGATTCCCGGCTGGAGCTCATGTGGTTCGGATTCCACGTTGATCAGTAGGTCCCGTCTAATATAGCCTCGCTGCTGAAAAGGACGTTAAACTCAAAATCAACTCAACTCAACTCAACTCAGATGTGGTACGAATAGTCCTTGCTTCGATTTCAACTCGTTCAAGCTTATGGCTAACAATATCATGTCTATAAGTTCTTGTTTGTGTTCCGTTCTACTATATGTATTTATCATCTGTCTTTCAGTGCCGTTACATTCCAAAATATTTCAGTAAATTTCTTCCTGTTTAATATATTTCTCCTACCAACCTTTGTATTCACTTATAAGTGAAATGTTTCTTCAGGGTATATGTGGAAATGGAAATTCAATGTAGAAACTTTTGACCGTGATACTAACCCAAATACGAAATGGGACAAAATCATTTTCTAAAACGTAGTAAAGTGCTCTGCAAAGATTGATTTTACCAACAGAGCAAACAAATATTTTAGTCACACACAGAGAGTGAAAAAGTGAATTACTGGACCGGTACTTGAACCCGGGATCTCCGGCATACCCTGCTGATGCGTTAACCACTAAGCCAACTGGTTTGTTTCCCAGAACAGAAACACACCCTCTTATTCCTTCTCGCTCTCTCTCTCTCACTGCAGTGCTTGTACAATCCAGTGTCCATATATTGAGAACATCTGTTGACGATTGTGATTTCGTATATATTAATGGAAGGAGGAAAACAACCGATTTAAACTTATTTTTACACACTTGATCCTTTGTTGGTATGAATTCAATAACGCACAAAGAGTGAAAAAGTGAATTACTGGACCGGGACTCGAGTCCGGAATGTCCGGCTTACCGTGCCGGTGCAACTCAGTGGTCTGAGTGGAGAGCACTTACTTCAAGACTGAGAGTGTGTGTGAGGCTCTTCTGGGAAGCGTAGTGGTTAACGCGTGGGCACACTATGCCGGAGATCCTGGATTCAAGTCCTCGCCCAGTCAGTTACTTTTTTCACTCTTTGTATGTTACTGAATTCACACCAACAGAGCATCAGGTGCAGGGATGAATTCAGGGGGTAGTCCGGGGGGAATCTTCCCCTCGAAGAAAATTCATTCCCCCCGGAGAAACTAAAAAAAAAATTCAGTCACAAAATGTAGAAATTACTTCACCCAATT
The DNA here is from genome assembly GCF_964235325.1 of Thermobia domestica. Classification (NCBI taxonomy): domain Eukaryota; kingdom Metazoa; phylum Arthropoda; class Insecta; order Zygentoma; family Lepismatidae; genus Thermobia; species Thermobia domestica. Next base: position 295,869,613 of record NC_137457.1, on the reverse strand, counting down.
ATTTGCTTTTCTTTCCGTGCACGTGCAGACGAAATCCGATCTCTCAATATACATATAAACGACGCAGACCCATTCTATATGAATATTAAACATGTAACATCTAAGATAGAATACCAAATAGTCAATAAAACTTGTATTTCTTAACGGTATGACCGAGTTTGGCAGACCATGAAATTGTTAACTGTTGAAGAAAGGTTTGTATATTAGTAGGTACTATACTCTCGCCCTATATTATATATTAATAGGTAGCACTAGCACAGATTAAGATAGGAAAGGAAAGATAGGGAAGACCTTTCGATCATTCCATATGATCTCTGATGTCAGCAGACTTCAGTTCTTGAAAATGTACAGTTCTTGCGTTATTTGAAATAGAGTGCCTAAATCTCATTTCTCGCATCGGAAGTAACAGACGTAAATGTGTTTTACGATTGTTAAAGAAAAAACTCCTTTCTTTAATTAAAAATAAGTCAGTTAAAGGGTAAGATTCAGAGGGCGTCATTTAGAGGGATCAGGGAGGAACAGTTATCCCTCCTGGGTTAGAGATTTATATAGAATTTATCAATATAATAGTAGTATATAAGTGAAAGATTGCTATTGAAGGTGATGAAGATCCTGCTCAGTGCCTGGCCATGGGGGAGGGGCAAGCGGGGCGACGGCCCTGGGCGCCGAAGTAAGGGGCGCAAAATTCGGGAGGGAAAAATAAAAGGAAAGAATAAAAGAGGAGTGAAACATGTGCACATGTGGGCATGTGTACATATATAAAATGAAAGGAAAGAAGTAATAAAAAGTGCTCAAAATCCAGGAAAAGCAGGGTTTCCTTTTTAAAATTTTCTCACCTTTCGCAGCTGGTCTGTCGACCTCAGTCATATATACGGGGTTGCCGTCGTATACTCTCACGCCAAACGCTGATTTTCCACGACACGGCACTAATCCTACTAAAGATTTCGTAAACTAAACTATTACAGTGCAGAAACCAAGGCTAATATGCTTGATTTAGAATCAGAAGTGTGAGAAAGAATGATAACTTTTTGTTAAGATATTCCTATGTATGTTTGTTTTAAGACAAAAAATATTTGAGTTAATTTAAATCTTTTTTTAAAAAAACTTCTACATTAGTAACAAACAGTAACTACTGAATATAGGAAATAATAAAAATAGCTACTCTAAATAGCAGTTAAAGTTTAGTCTAAAATATTTTTGCCAGTCTTTATTTAATGTTTTAGATAAAATTAAACGATTTTTTTTTTTTTTTTTTTTTAAATTATAATCTGACATTGGATATTTATCAGCAATTAGTCTCAATATTAAGTAAGATGTGCATGTGAATGGAATTGTTAAATATGCTGCTTTCTTGCAAAAATATAGAAAAACAACCCTTTCCCCGAGGAGTTGACATTTCCCCCCGGGTGAAAATGTCTGAATTCAACACTGATCAGGTGTGTAAAAATAAGTTTAAATCGGTTGTTTTCTCCTTCCATTATACAAACATTTTAGTAATTTGTGTGTCGCACCCATCCTCCCAACCAGCAACACTTAGTGGCGTCTCTTAAGATAAGGCTAATAAAATACAAGTAAATAAATGACAGAAAATTAACCCAAAAGATTTATTATGTACATTTGTAATGTGTTGTTTGACTTCCAAACTATGCTGTGTATAAGTATTAAAAGTCTTATAGTAAAACGACTATGTCCATTTGTCTATCGACAGACATCAGAGCATAAACAGAAAGGGATAGCGAGAAGCGGTTTCTAGAATCGATTCAGTATCCCATGAATAGATTCCATCTCCTTCCTTAACCTTTTGTTCAAACCGGAAGTGGTAGAAATCAACGATTTCCGGTCTCAATGATCATTATAAATGTAAAACGATATATCTCTAGATAGCGAGTTTTATTATTATTATTATTATTATTATTATTATTATTATTATTATTATTATTATTATTATTATTATTATTATTATTATTATTATTCGATTCCACGCCCCAAGAATAAACTCCATGTTCACCCTTATATCTCTGCTAAAACCGGAAGTGGTAGAGATCCACTACAACTTCCCGTTTTCAGTAACTCTCGTAGTTAAAATGGTAGGAGGTAGATAAAGAGAATAAATATCTGTTGAGAATGAGGCTACAAGGCTACGGACACGTAATGTTACGAAATAATGGCACATGCGTGTATATTGAATATGTGTTGCTAGGTTAGATTCTGTGCAAACGAATCATATTCAATTGCAATCGAATCAAGATCAATTAGTACTCAATGAATCTCTTACGTTCTTTCATGTAGTGGAATCTCTTTCTCTCATTGTGTTGGTATGATTATATGAGGATTATTTGGATCACAATTAGTAACAGAAACTCTTGTGGAATTGCAAGTATTGGATAATAAATATCTTTTGAAGTAAATAGTTTCTTTGGGCCTTATGCAGTGTTGTTTTGATGTATGATTAGCGCCATACTAAAGGTCTGAGTACTGCAAGAACCATATGTTAGTCAAACTCTAGTATGGCACTAATCATGCGTCAGGATGACTCTGCATAAGGCCCTTTATGTTTGGTTTTGTATAGATGCTTAAGCCTAACGGAACGTACTTTTATAAATGTAGTGGTACTCAGTTTTGAATGTAAGTTAAGAATAATAGTGGCACAGTTACAGTTTACACGTTCCACTATTAACATCTAACAATATCACTTTCACCTCTATCTCTCTGTTCAAACCTGAGTGGGGAAAATTACTATTCTCTGTTTCAACCCTGATAGTCACAGTGAGAAAATGGCAACAGATAGTAAGAAGCCATCGTATTATTATTTGGATTAAACGTCTGAAGAACATCTTCCATATTTTACCTTATCCCTCTATGGATGAATCAAGAGATTTCGTCATTTCCACTCGCAACCTAAGTGCAAGGATATAAAACTCACATCTTCCGTTCCAAACAATATGTTTTCTAGGTAAAGAAAACATAGGCTGGTCTATGTTTCATTTTATTGTCATACTAGCAGAATACTTGTTCTACGCACGGGGAGAATACGTTTCATTTTGGATACAAAGGGGTGAATTGGGATCTAAAAGGCATCAGAAGTGTCACTCTTTACCTCAGTGACCCCGAAAACTATGGATTTTAGAGTATTATATATAATTTTCGATCAATTTTAAATATCTCCCCCTCCCCTAAGTTGCACCGTCCAAGTGAAATGACAAAAAACATCCCAGGCCCGAACCTCATCGATGTTGAAAATTGATCGAGATCGGTTGAGTGGTTTCAAGTGTTACTAAATCACAAACATAGCCACTTTCAATTTTGTAAGTTTCCCTCCCTCACTTATCTTTGATCTATTTGCTTTTTAAAGTTCTCTCCTTCAAAAGCTTAAACAAAAATTGCAATTCTCTCTCATTAATATATCTGTGAGTCAATGCAAAACATAATCATTGTAAATTCCATATACAGCTCACTACTTTGGAACCCAGCAGAAACAAATGAACAACAAATACAAATACGTCATGCCTAACCTGTCCTTTCCAGCCAGAAGTTACTAATGTAGTACTTCCTGTTTTTGGTGTTGAATTTACATAGTTTGGAAGTCTACCATAATTATATAATGTGACACAAAACTCATTTGTCTAATTTTCAGGTTGAATACTTGCCGAGATATTTACTCTGCACTGAGGCATGCAGTAGACGTTGGAGATAAGTTTCCGACCACTGAAGTAGATGAGCATGTTTCTAGGTTGTTTCTGTTTGACTTTGAGCAATGTGGGATCCACTTGGAAGAGAAAGAGCGAGAGAAGGTTGTAGTACTCAATGATACTATTCTACAGCTTGGGCAGAGGTTTATGTCTGGTGCCTTGAACTCCAGAGCTGTTCCTAAGAAACTTCTACCAGAGAATATTCGACACTTGTAAGTCCTTTTTATTCATCTGTCTTGTATTTAATTTTATATTTTGTATTTACAGTGATTTTATTAGGTTACTTTTTTGTTTCTTTGTTTGTTTGTTTTAGTCAAATCTTCCAAGTTAAATTTCACATTTTTTTCCATAGAGCTCTGAAATTTTGAACGAACACTTACTAATATACAATATAGGATACATATCACATAAATAAATGGTGAACTTAGTTCTATATCCTGTAATAGAACTGGTGAAATCCCCTTTCTGGGCTTGCAGTGGACTTAACGGTTCCTTCTTCTCCTGGCTTGTGGGAAACTTTACCTCTCTTTCTGCTTACAATGGAGCAGTGAGAGAGTCCTAATCACAACCCAGCCTGCTTACAGTGGAGCCTTGTCGGAAACCTAACCGCTCTCTGCTTGCTGTGGAGCAGCAAGTGTCCTACACCATCTCACGTAGTTCGCTACTGAAATATCTTTCCCAAAATCATCTAGTCAAAAGAACGTTATACCTACCTTATATTAGAATATTTACATTAATGTACTGTACGTGTAAAATACTGTTTATAGTAAATTTTATAATAATAATAAAAAAAAAAAAAAAAAACAATTCCAAACTATAAGTTGCTCTACCAAAGCTCTACCTACCCCTATACAGGAAGAACGTTACAATACTTTTTGGTTATTGACTAATTTCGGTTTACTCTGGATCCTTCATCTGCACTATTCCTCTTTTTTGCATTAGCTTCTTTGTATAATAATCTTCGAGACCTTTTTTCCTGGATAATTTAAAAGAAACAGAATGATCCGAAAAGTAAATGAGTTGGTTATCGCTTGTAACTTCTCGCACTTATTCACTTATGAAAACTTATGGCGTGAAAACTTTAATTAAATTAAATTAAATCTTTAAGTTTTACGTCCCACGATTATACCTCCCACGGTTAGGCTAAAGGAGACGGTGATAAGGAATGAATGAAATGGTGGAATGAAGAATTGTGAAAGGAAACGGGAGAGCCTCGAGAAAATACACGCACACAATGTTTGTCCACCACAAAGCTCGCTTGGCGTGACCTAGGATTGAACCAAGAATCCTATGCACCAGAGGTGAAAGCTCTACCACTGCGCCAGCGCGATCCCAAAATTTTAATTAAGAATGTCACTGTTGATTGTGAGGAAGTACTCCTATAGCAGGGGGATAAATATTGCCGTCACTTTTAACAACTTCCTGTGAATTGTACTTAATTGACAGGAAAAACATTGTAATTTTCCTCCACTAGCTTGCTGCCCAAAACACGTAGAAACAGTTCTTTTCATTGTATATTTTAACTTTATAGTAGAAATAACTATTTAAAGTAAAATATTGTAAATGTCACATACAGTACGTAACATGTATTTTCTGTCCAACTATGGTAACTGGAACGTATGTTTTTAATAGTTCTCGACTGTCCTTTTCTTATTATCTTCAGTTTTATTCTTTCCTTCTCTTTCTTTTAAATTCTTTCGTACTTTTTGCCTCTTCCACGCAGCTAATTTTTTAAAATATTCTTCATACCTACATTTTGAAAACTTCTAATGTTGTTACGTAATATTGATGTTTCTGCCCCATACAGTATAATACCTAGTTCAAGTCAAGCATTTGATGAATCATTCTTTCTCTTGTATAAGGGTTCACAAAATGCTTCCTTGCCGATAAAATGGAAATGAAATAACTCAACGGTTTCAAGGTTATTATTTTAAATTTAGATGCGTTACTATGTATTCTTTAATGTTTTACAAAAAAGATACAAATTTCAATTCTTACCTGCTGGAAAGATGTTTATTACATTATGTTTATTTGCTTTATTATTATTATTATTATTATTATTATTATTATTATTATTATTATTACTACTAGTAAAATTGTTTTTAATCCGTAATTTTACTGTTCCAGTTTGTTACAGAAAAGTATGAGTATTTTGTTTAAAGAAGATATAAAGTGTGAGCAAAAAGTTAAAGCAAGAATAGGATTGTGAAAGAAATCTATAAGAAAAAGTTTTTTTTTTTTTCATTTTGTTTTGAGTTTAACGGCCCACAATTAGACACCGAAGCTAAGGGAGATGTGAGGATATCGAAATGGTGGAATGAAAAAAATTGAGAGGAAACGGGAGAACCCCGAAAAACATACGTACACAGTGTTTGTTCACCACAGTTCATTTAACAGGAGCTGGGATCGAACCAAGACCGCACGCACCAAAGATGAACGTTCTGCCACTAAGCTACCACGGCCCAGGAAGTATTTTGTAAAATTTTATACAAAGAATTAAGATAATGATTCATTAAATGTTTCACTTGAACTATTCTCGGCAGATTTGCCGGAAATTTCAGCATGTAGCTGTATTCAGAATAACCAGTTGAGTTTTCATAAGTTACATCGTCAAGGTCTCTTCTGTATTACAGAAAATTAAAAACGTACACTGTTTAATTCAGCAACTTACAATGAAGGAAGAAACTAAAATACATTAATCAGCAAACATGTAATAACTGGTTATTAAGTCATTTTCGTAGTCCACTATTTGCAAATTATAAGTGGTCAGTGTTGCCAATTTGTAGTAATTGAAATTAGTGCTATTGAATAGTAAAACATCAACTAGAATTCTTCTTAATTTTGATATCCAATTATGAAGGATTACAAATTAATAGTAGGATGTTTTGTGTCCGTATATAAATTATAATGAAAGTCGTTATGAGAAAGTTTTTAACTGTATTTGTAATATATTTAATGTAGATTTTAACTATCACGTATACAGTTTTTCCACAGAGGGTGACCAGATAGTTGTATCTGGATTGTATGCTGATTCACCAAATGAATTTGCAAGAGAAGCTGCCTATAAGATATTTCTTCATCCAGATCCTCACCAGGAATACTTACTAACAGAGCTGCTCAACTCCAGATACGAGTTGGCACAATTGTGTGGATTTCCAACATATAGTCACAGGTAAATTGTTTAAATTTCATACCTATAACGATGCAGTAATAAGTTTCAATTCATGTTCGAACATAACATGTATAATAGAACAGTGATTCTTAACCTTATTTTGTTAAATTTTTAAAGAGATAAGTAAAACTGTTACGTTGTTGATTGCGTCTGTGAGAGGTTTCCCGTACAGTTTCCGCTACGTACTCTCTGGCCTTGTTCATAGTACACTATCCTTTGTGACGAGTCTGCTGTACTGTAATACATGAGTTAGTTGTTAAAATAAGAAGTTTAAGTTTCTTGCTAATAACTTTTTTTTTTTTTTTTTTTTGTTTGTTTTTTTGTAAGCCAATAAATTTTCAGTGAAATAAAGAAGATAGGCCCCTATTGTTGGGAATTATATTACGTGCTTATGTAAAATAAATATTATTTTTACTGTCAAGGCAAATTGTTTGATAATGTGATGATTGACTAAGAAGAATTTTGCTATTTTATTAGTGTCACCATATGAGATGGAGACCTTATTTATTCTTATTATTCTGATTTAAAGTCTGGTTAAAAGCAAACCTGTACGAATTGAAGTCCCTCGAACACAAGAATGAAATAAGGTACAAAGATGATCGACGGCCAAAATTAAAAGCTTTCATATTCATTTCTCAAGGTAGACAAAGAAAAATATTACATTTCACCATTGCAATCCTCTTCGTGACGGATCGCATCATAGTTAGCATAGATAGTGACACTGTGGCGACGTACTTATTTCTCTTTAAGCGAATCTGTTGGACGTTTATGTGTGCACTGCTTTCTTGGAGTCTTCGCTTCACTATAGCCTAGTATTGTTCGATAGGCCGAAATTCATGGCAATTAGGTGGATTGATTTCCTTGGGTAAAAACTCGACCTGATTTGAGGCATACCATTCTGGCACCGGTTTAGAATATTGACAGCTGGCAGATATGGCCAAAACATAACATTAGACTTGTGCTAGTATATGAACGTCAAAATCCGCTTGTTCAGATATTCCTCCATGTAGATCTGCGATGTCAAGGTGGGCGATGTGATAATTTTTTTTTTTTTTTTTTTTTTTCTGCAGATCCCTTGTCAAATCATGAAATTATTTGCAAATTTGTCAGCAAAATCTAACTTTTACTTAGAGGGGTCAACACTGCGGCGTGTTGCAAGGTAAAATTGTCCAGGAAGCTGTTTGTAGTCCATTTTCTTAAAGTTTCGTCATTCGTCTGAATGTACCCTCCAAATTTAATCAACACGTATTCGTGTAGCAGTCTTGCTCGCTTTTGTTTACCACATTTTCCTTCGTGGCACGTTTTGGATGTTTGCTGGTACCATAAGACTTGTAGCCGTCTCTTAAAAGAATATTTTGCAAGGTTTGGTAGTTGGTATCGTATTTGTTCACAATATGATAACACCAATGTTTAACTTAACACCTTCATCAACAGCTTTCTGTCCCTGGTTCCGGTTTTTTGAAAGATCTCCTGTGCTTTCTTCACGCTTAGGGCCTCCGTATAACGCTTGATTATATTGCATACTAAGGTTTTTAGTAACCTTAAACTTTGATTTAGAACCAGATCACGACGGTTTTTCCTGGTATTTGTGCAAGGTCACTTTTCGTTTCTTAAGGTCCGTGTGGTCTATCACTTCACAAAGCGGTGATCTATCGTGAAGAACATTTGATTGTAAACACACAGCACTGTAAACACACTGCTCACAAATTTCCGGCTCCATCCACTAAAGACGCTATGGTACATTACAAAGCGCGTACAGGTTTGCATTTAGTCAGGTTTTAATTAATATTTTTAATTGTTTATTTAAGTCAGACGGACAAATATCTTTATGTGTAGAAAATTAACGAATTTGGTGAGAGGTTTATAACTGGTGGTATCCATAATTGGCTTTTGTTTTGAAATGGAGGCTGAATTGTATGCAGAATTCGTTAATCTGTTTGTGAAATAAACCGTGTTAGCAGATTACCATACATTTTGCAATTCCGGATCACAGTTTATCAAAAATACAAAATATAAAATACCCGGAAAACTTTGGTACAGAGCAGTTAGAGCAATTAAATGAAATGAAATATTTCTTTTTAATGTTCCACGATTATGCCCTTTAGGCTAAGGGAGACGATGATTAAAGCATGTGAATGATAATGGAAGAATTGGTAGAATGAGAATGTGGAAGGAAACAGGAACCCCACGAAGCAGAGGTAAGCGCCTTATCACTGAGCCACCGTGCCCCTCTGAGAGAGAGAAGTTTCTATACAATGAAGACAAGTGGTTGCACAAAAGAATATATGTTTTAAGTACCTTTGTTTACCTTATTCCCATCATGATAGATCAATTCAACATCATAGGAGGAAGTTATGCTAGATTAGCTCTAAACTCGGATTCTTATAGCAATAAAACCTGAAGGAAAGATCGAAGTCTGGAAACTATAGACATTTTCTTGTCTTAGATTTGACTTACGTTATTATTGTCCCTTTTCTTCAACATAGAGCAGAGATTAGCAGTAGTTAGAAGTTTGTTCTTGTTAATAGGGGTTGCTAGATAGAAGATGTTGCAGATTTATTGAATTACTAAATATCAACAAGAATATCAACCGAATGTACTGAAAAATAGAACAGAAAATGCATTAATACAATTTGTTGTGTTCTAAAACACGATTTCTCAACCTTCTCCACTGATGTATCACCATATTTAATATAGAGATGATATAGTAGACAAAGTTAATTTGAAAACCATGATTCCTTTGTCCAACAGTCTATATTACACACCGATTGGCTTGTTTTGTAACTAAGTAACTAAATTTTGTTTTTTAAATATATATATATATATATATATATTGAACAATCAACTGTTCCTTGAAAATATTTACGCAGCTTTAGAGAAGCCATGCGTACCACCAAACAGTGGCTCGCATATAGCTCGTTACATGTTAGAACAAGGGATGAGGAAAACTAATTTCTATAGAAACCAGTTTCTAAAATTTTTTTTAAAAAAATGTTTTCTCGAACCGGTTTTAAAACCTAAATCGTTTTTGATAGAGAACCAAACAGTTTTGAAAAAGCGTTTTTTGAAACTCTCTTAAAAACCAAAAAACCGGTTTTTGTGTCAACCACGGGTTAGAAATTTCAAGCAGCAAAAATTAACACTGGACATAGTAACTTTTTCTTCCTTTTCGCACTGCTTTCATTTTGCCATACGCCCACTTAGTGGCATTGAGAGCCATACGAACTCTAGTATCAGAAGTCCGTGGTTCGGCCAGTGACTTTGTGTAGCCTTTCTCGGGTTCTTTAATTTCCTTCCATAGTCTCATTACACCTATTTGACAATCCATCTTCGGTAGCTTACAGGACATAACCGTCGGATCTAGAAATTTCACTTCATTTTTCCCTATCATTAGCTTACATTTTCCTATTAATCGAAATCTCACACATTTTATTGGTTCTGTTGTATTTATGTAGTTTTATAAGGCGAATGTCATGCGTTTCTTACAGAGCTTTAAAAGCAAGTGTAGCAGAAAAGCCGGAGATGGTTTGGGAATTCCTCAACATTCTGTCTCATGAACTCAAACCCAGAGCTGCTTTAGACTTCGACATTATGCAGGCCATGAAAAGAGAATCTGGATCACCAAATAAGGTCAGTGATGTAATGCATATTGTTCCTTAAAAATTGACGCATTGGTGGTGCACCAACAATGTATACGCAATTAGATGGAAGTTTCAGTTTATCATTTGGATGTGTATAATTTTTAACCCCTTCTTTTAGGATAAAGAGCCAGAAAAATCATTTATTTAAATCTATGAATATAAATTTTTCAAAATAAAAATCGGTGAAATTTTGTTAAATTCAGTTTTCAAAGTGTGATTGAATTTTGGATATCTTTTATTTATAAGTTTAATTATAGTATTCATGCTCTATAGGAGATCCAGCTGAACCCGAATTCTCATTTTTGTGTTGTTTATGTATAAACATGGTTTTAATGTATATGATTTTTAATGTGTTCTGAAGGGTAATCTTAACAAGAAATTAATATTAAACATGTATTTGAATGGGTGAAAACCATAACATTTTTTAAGTTCATAAATCTTATTTCTGAGAAAAATGACTGTAAAGTTTGTTGATCCCATAAGTTACTTTAAGAAAAGTACGATTATAGACAACTATATCTGACGAATAACATTAATCTGCTTAGATCCTTTTATCACATTAACTTGCTTGTATGAAGCTGATTACAACACTTTGCCTGGCTACTGGATTCTTTAATAATATAGAGCAGCGTTTCCCAACCTTTTTCAACTTGCGGCACACTACGGATGTTAGAATAAGATTTTAAAATTGGAAAGTTATGAAATAACCTGTAACAATAAAGAAGCAATAATGGTCATAACAGTGATAATAAATACTTTTTTTAGAACATTAAAAATGTACAGACAAGTAACACAGTGTGAAACTTACAATTTATTAAAATGGTTAATATACGTCACAATTTTTAAATATTAATAAAATTCTTTTTTTGAAATACAATCTGTCTAGTAGTAATGTATGTATATACAATAATATATTACAATTACAGCTTTTTTTTTTTTCATTGTAGAGGTTCATTGTAATGTGAAATACAAATACACATTTTTCCTGTCTTGTAATTTGGTTGTTATATAATTAATAATTTTGTTTTCATTTCCTCGCGGCACATCAGCGGCCAAATTGCGGTACACCGGTTGGGAAACGCTGATATAGAGAATCGTGTTAGAATACTACTCTGTGATCAATGGATAATGGACCATGAAACTGATCGCAGTACTTTGCCGGGTTACTAGATGCTTTAACAATATAGAGAATTGTTTTAAAATACTACCCTGTGACCAATGGGAATTGAGTCATAAAACTGATTACGTCACTTTGCCCGGGTACTGGATGCCTTAGCATCGTAGATAATCGTCTTAGAATACAATCCTGTGACTATTGGGAAATGGGCCATAAAACTGATTGCAATACTTTGCCCAGCTATTAGATGCTTTAACAATATAAAGAATCGTGTTAAAATACTAAATGTGACAATGGGAAATGGACTATAGAACTGATTACGAAATTTGTTCGGGTAATAGATAGAGAATCGTGTTAGAATACTACCCTGTGGCCAATGGGAAATAAGCCATAAAACTGATTACGATGCCTTGTCCGGCTACTGATTGCTTTAACAATATAGAGGATCGTGTTATTGTATGACCCTCTGACCAATGGGAAATGAGCCATAAAACGGATTACGACACTGCCCGGCTATTAGATGCTTTAACAATATAGAGAATCGTGCTAGAATATTATCCTGTGACCAAAGAGAAATGAGCCAAAAAATTGATTACGATACTTTGCCCGGGTACTAGATACTTTAACCATATACAGAATAGTGTTAGAATACTATCCTGTAACAAATGTGAAATGGGTCATAAAACTCATTGCAACACTTTGTCCTGGTACTAGATGCTTTAACAATATAAAGAATCGTTTTAGAATACTACTTTCTGATCAATGGGCCATAAAACTGATTACGATACGTTAACGATATAGAGAGTCGTGCTAAAATACTACTCTGTAACCAATGGGAAATGGGTCATAGAACACGAGTTTGGGTTATCAAGGAGATATGGCATTATATTGTTCCAGTATTGTGACGTCTTTTTCTTTTTAGTTTCCAATGGGAAGAGTCATTGATTCAGATCCCATGATCAATTATAGGTACTCGTCTTGTATGGACTAAAATAGCTACATTCAACTCTTAACAAAATTGTTTAGAGGATAAAAATCTTACTTTCCATCGTGGAAATAAAAATCAAAAGAAACAGTAATCAGTATACATCCTATTGCTTCCGTAAATAAAATTACTTCTTATAATAAAACTGATATATATTACTTCTTGTAATAAAACTGACACATAAAATATTTTTGTGTCGCGTTTTTTATATAGAAAAAAGAAAAAAAATTTCATATTCATGAAGATGAAGTAATTTCTCAGGACTTTTTCCTTATTACGTGACATCAAGCGAAAAATATTTTGTACCTAATAAAATAAAAAAAAAAAATCACCAAGGAGGGATATAGTTTTGTGTGATTAAGCGAAAAATGTTTAAAAAAAAAAAAAAAAACTTTAACAGTTCAGAAATAGGAATTACTTGTTTAAATCCTGATGGATCGATTATTTATTCTTAGTTTGTACTTTCTTCCAGCATCTGGCAGCGTGGGATACGCCGTATTTTATGCATAAAATGAAGAGTGAATGGTTACAAGTAAGAAGCTCCGAGTATTCACCGTACTTTTCCCTGGGCACATGTATGGAAGGTCTAAACAACTTGTTACAGCATTTATATAAGATCACACTCGTGAACGATGAGTTAATACCAGGAGAAGTTTGGGCGTCGGATGTATATAAAGTTGCAGGTAAAATGATTGTTGAAATCCATGTGTATATGGTTACAACTTATTAAAATTTTGAATGTCAGTAAGTAGTACAAACACTATAGCTAAGCCCAATTAAATTTCCATTGTTTCGAAACTGTTGTGAACAATGCTCAAAGTTTCTAGTGCTATAATTTTCGCCAATTGCATTTAAATTACCATTATACAAGACATATAAAGTATATATATATATATATATATATATATATATATATATATATATATATATATATATATAGAGAGAGAGAGAGAGAGAGAGAGAGAGAGAGAGAGAGAGTGACTGTGAGTGTGAGTGAGTGAAACCTCTTTAATAACGGGCACTGATAGTACATAAGTATTTATCCGAAGCGTAAGAGGTGTCCGTTACTTGTCTGTAGGAAGCCGTTGGACAACACGACAAATATAGTTTGCGAATCCACTGTGTTACAATTTGTGTACGCTAGTGAACACCCATTATGCGATTAAGTGACTTCGAACGTAGCCATATAATGGATCTAAAGAGAAGTCTGGTCGTCGCTCCACAGGATGGTCGCACGCATGTGCCGTGACGTGCTAGTGGTATAGAAAATAGGTGTAGGGTTCCTACAGCTGACGTTGCTTCGCGACCTCCCGTGCAATCTGAGCTACGTGGCATCCCATGTGAGCGAACAAATACTAGTTATCAGTTTCTTGAAGTCAGGTCTAACACGATTACTCATGACATCTGCTGATGGCATCTTTGGTAGTTCCAGTGATGTGACGAATGAAGGGTGATGAGTTGTTTCTTCCTTCAACACAGTAATAGGCCGTATGTATGTCTACAAACATACAGGTACGCGGGAAAATCCACACCTTGCATTTGGTGTCGGGAACCACTAAGTTACACATCCCGCTTGCCCCTGATCTTCATTTAGAGGAGTATGTCTAGTGCGTCGTATATTTGTCAGTTCTATTTTCCGCCTTATCTGGACGCTTTGCGAGAACCTGACTTCTGCAACTTAACTCGCGTTCTCACTCCACCAGGGCATAGAGGTCTGCACAGTCCGGACTTTTTAGCCCGGGTCCGACCCGTGAATTTATAATATGAGGCCCGCCCCGAGTCCGAAATATGTTTTAACATTTAGGCCCGAGCTCGTGTCATAATCAAATGAACCCGAAATAAGCCCGAATTACAGAAACTTAATAATTAACGCAAAATTATATTTTTATTTACAGCAGTTAGATGTTTAAGTTTGTAGTTGTGTTTTAAAAGTTCTCCAGAAAGAACATGCAATTAGTGATGTGAGGTGGAAAATTTTCCGCTATATTTTTCCGGAAAATTTTCCGTTCTAAAAAAATGTCAGTAATCAAGTAACAATTCCTCAGCAGTCATAAAATTGGTTGAATTCATGTAAAAAAAAAAAAAAAAAAAAAAAAAATGAAAAAAATGAAAGATCGTTTAAAGAATCTGAAAATTTTCATGGCTCAGACAATTTTCAGTAGTATTTAGGAACAAGTTAAACAATTTCTCATGAATCGAAATATTTTCTGTCTTATATGGAAAAATTGAAGAACTTTTTATGAGTCGGAAAATTTTCATAATTTTGAAGCAAAAAGTAAAACAACTTTTTGTGAATCGGAAAGTTTTATTGCTCTGTAGAAACAAGTGAAAGGAATTTTCATAGCTCGGAAAATTTTCATCACGATGTAGAAACAAATGAAAGAAACTTTTCATAAGCCGGACAATTTTGGATATTATGTATAGTGATGTTAAGTGGAAAATTTTTTCACTATATTTAACTGCACATTCAGCTACAAAATTGAATTTCTGTAGAGGAAAGTTAGTCAGCAACAAATTATAATTTTCCAATTAGCTTTCGGGAACCGGAAAATTTTCTAATATTTCAAGTTGGGAAGTAAACTTTTACACAGTGTTTTTCTCTCTCTCTTCATCTGCGAGCTCCTTCGTTGCTAAGCGGTTAGCGTACGCGCCTTTGGCATGGAAGTCCTGGCTTCGATTTCCAGCGGGAACTCATGTAGTTCGGATTTCACGTTAATCAGTTGGTCCCGTCTTATATAGCCTCGCTGCTGAAAGGGACGTTAAACTCAATTCAACTCCCCCCCCCTCTCTCTCTCTCTCTCTGTGTGTGTGTATATATATATGCAAAGTGCAGAGAACATAAGTTCGTAGAATACAAATATCCCATTCTATTATTTAAAATTTCAATTTATTAAAAGTCATGAATGTTTTCCGATTCATAAAAACATACTCCACTTATTCCTACATCGTTGTTTAGCCGTAATATTTATTGGTAATAAATATTGTCTTAAAAAGTTTCATAAAGTGAAAATCTAACGATTCTTCATTTCAGGAATGTTTCAAAAACTTCAATGCGTTCTTCCCTCAGAATCCACCTTTGATCTTACAATATTTAATTTCATCAGTTTAATACGCATAAGGCAGTTTTCTCATAGCTTTACTACTTTTATAGATTTACATTCTGCAACATTTATAAATAAGTAGATATAATATATATATATATATATATATATATATATATATATATATATATAGAGAGAGAGAGAGAGAGAGAGAGAGAAACACTATTTAAATTTTTACTTCCCAACTTGAAATATTAGAAAATTTTCTGGTTCCCGAAATCTAATTGGAAAATTATAATTTGTTGCTGTCTAATTTTCCTCTAAAGGAATTGCATATCTCAATGTGCAGTTAAATATAATGGAAAATTTTCCACCTAACATCACTATACATAATATCCAAAACTGTCCGGATTATGAAAAGTGTTTTCACTTGTTTCTACATCGTGATGAAAATTTTCCGATTTATGAAAATTCCTTACATTTGTTTCTACAGAGCAATAAAACTTTCCGATTCACAAAAAGTTGTTTTACTTTTTGCTTCAAAATGATGAAAATTTTCCGACTCATAAAAGGTTCTTCAATTTCTCCATACAAGACACAAAATATTTCGATTTATGAAACATTTTTTCACTTGTTCCTACATACTACTGAAAATTGTATGAACCATGAAAATTTTCAGATTCTTTAAACGATCTTTCACTTTTTAACATTTTAAATCAATTTTATGAATACTGAGGAACTGTTACTTGATCACTGATATTTGATAAGAACGGAAAATTTTCCGGAAAAATATAGAAAATTTTCCAGCTCACATCACGGGTAAAGAACGATGTAGGAATGTGGAGTATGTTTTTATGAATCGGAAAATTTTCCGTTTTAATATTTTCCGGAAAATTTTCATTACTGTACAGGACAGACAATTTTTCGATTCATGAAAAATTGTTTCACTTGTTCCTACATAGTACTGAAAATTGTCTGAGCCAAGAAAATTTTCAGATTCTTTAAACGATCTTTCACTTTTTAACATTTCTATACATGATTTCAATCAATTTTATGAATACTGAGGAACTGTTACTTCATCACTGATATTTGTTAAGAACGGAAAATTTTCCGGAAAAATATAGAAGAAAATTTTCCAGCTCACATCACGGCTAAACAACGATGTAGGAATAAGTGGAGTATGTTTTTATTAATCGGAAAATTTTCCGAATAATTTTCTGGAAAATTTTCCGTTTCCAAATTTTCCGGAGAATTTTCATCACTGCATGCAATGTAAAGCGTTATACAATATATTTACAAAGTTAGGCCCGAAAAGTCGCGAGAAATATGGTTGTATATATAAAACTTTACGGCCCGAGCCCGTGCAGACTTCTATGCGTGTCCTCCTTGCTATATACGCTTTATACTCTTATCCTGCTAGGTCTCCGGATCTAAACCGTTTGAATTTTTATGTTTTTGCAAGGTTACGTACTTTAACATGGGCTCTGAACCACAACTGAATTTGAATCAGATGCAGCTGTATAAGATCAACCCTCACAGGTTGTTCCTCACCACATTATTTCACCTCCAGGAGAGATAGATTACAGAACCTTACAACAGGTTCTGGCGGACCTAAGCAGTATTGAGTACATCGAGGACAGCAACTTTGGGCCGGATCCGTGAAATTGTACTTGGTGTTCTTAAATACATTTCCACCAGTATATTTCGAAAGCCATCCGGTATATACAGCTTTTAAGTTACCATAAAATTAATATTTATTATGTTTGTGCTGCAATTCTTTGATTTAAGTATGTTCATGCTATTAATTAATATTTGTATTTGTTCCTAATTGTAGTTATTCATGAAGAGGAAGGACTTCTTGGACATATATATTGTGACTTCTATGAACGTCCTGGGAAACCAAATCAAGACTGTCATTTCACTATTCGGGGTGGAAAAGAACTTCCTGATGGATCATATCAAGTGAGTAGGTACTGCGCTGGCAGTAAGTTATAATAGCTGATTATATGTTCATCATGAGTAAGATAACTGAAGTGTTTCTTTCATTAACGATCTTGCCATTATGTCGGATATTCCAAAAGTATCAAGAAACTATTCTACAGATCAAAATAAAAAGAAAATGCTCTATAATGTTATACCCTTAAGAACCTCCTTTAGACGCTACGACCATGAAAAATGTGACAATGTAGCAACATCGTTGATAAATACTGTGCCATAGCATTGATCTACAAATCCATTAAGTAGTTACATCTCTTTCCAGATGACAGTTAAAGCCGGTCGACCTTGTGATACTAACCCCATCTATTAGCATCAGTGCAAGTTACTTATATGAATAGAAACAAACACAGTCACTCACTAACAAGGGGAGCAAACAAATACATGCGTAAATTGCGGAAGATGTAACTTCTTGGAGTATGATATATTGTCCGTTGTAAAACATAAGAGCTTTGTCTCATACACTACCAAAAAGACAACCCAACCCTTGTTAGGACGGTGGTTGGTGGATATTGCCACATGTCCGGTTTCATTAGGTAGAAGAAAAAACAAGAAAGGAGAAGTGAGAAATAAAGACATAATGTTATTACATTTTGTGATAAAAGAAATCTGGAGAAAAGGGAACGTGTGGCAACTTCTTTTCCTCTTCCTAACCGAAGGTCGCCTATTGTTTTCTTAGATTTATGGCCTATTGACAAGGGACAGAGCCGTGTGGATGGTGTGGATGTTCTGTGCAATTTCAAGAATCAAGATTTTCTTGTTCTGAAACCTAGTATAACTTTACCAATGTTAATAAGTGGCTCGTAGAGCAATGCCAGTGATTCAAAATGTATCTACGATATTCCCATATCGTCGTTTTTTTGGCTGGCTGTAGTGTCTAAAGGAATCGTGAGAGGGTATACCATTATATATATATATATATATATATATATATATATATATATATATATATATATATATATATATATACAGTATGGTGCTAAATTCGTTGTACAAAAGCAGAGGAGTGATTCCTGAGAATAAAACAAACAAAAAAGTTCCAATAAACATAGGGCGAAAACCCCATCGTATACGTGTTCACCGAAATCATGAAAAAATGAATTTTAAAGGTTCATAGCTCCAAAACTATGGGACCTAGTGTAGTCGGGTCAAGACTTCACTTAGAAACTACTATGTGCCTTATCCAAAAATGCGTGTTTCAGAATCCTGAGGTGCTTCCACAACAATTTTTATAGAGGGAGTTTGACTACGAGCCTATGATATAAAGTACTCTCTAACTGCCTCCATAAACATTGTTGTGTGAGTTGGAGAGTACTTTATTTGGACATTTTTGGATAGAGCACATACTAGTTCCTAAGTGAAGTCTTGACCCGACTACACTAGGTTCCATAGTTTTGGAGCTATGGACCTTTAAAATTCATTTTTTCATGTTTTCGGCAGCCTATAACACGTAAACGATGGGGATTTCGCCCTATGTTTATAGGAACATTTTTGTTTGTTTTACTCTCAGGAATCACTCCTCTGCTTTTGTACAACGAATTTAGCGCCATACTGTATATATATATAGCGTGCCACGATTTATCTTGATATTTTCTTGTAACTTTTAAAGTTGTAACGTCAGAGATTCAAAACGCTGAAATTTTGTATCATGCAAATATCGGCAGAGGGATATTGTTTGACATACTCTTCGATACCACCATATTAACAGCGTAGCCGACGCAACATAGTTTTTTTTTTTTTTCTTTTCTTTCTTTCTTCAAATGGCACTACGTTAGGTTATTACAAATTTCAGATTTACATGTCAAACGAAAATTTACAATATGATATTTGTTGTTCGGTATTGCAAACTAAGGACACTACAGTATCACATTCACATTTTTGTTATCTCTACGGCAGGTATAACGCAAGTGAGACGCAAAATTCAATGCACATCTAAAGTACTTTATAGTGCCTAATTCTATGATCATGATGTGGTGGATTTCGAATGAATACTTAGGAATGGACACAGTTACTAAGGATTGAAAATTAGACTTTTTCAAAAGCCTTTATTAAGAAACACTGCTTAGATAAGTTTTTAATCCAAACACCCAGATAATTTTCAGTAGATGTAAAGATCATAATGCAGTTTACGGTAAATATATCTTTGTGTGTTTTGATCAATTCTTATTCGTCAAAGAAAAACACGTTGACAAAATTGTTTGTTAGTATTTAAAATATTAACCTTTTTAAAATATTAACTAGTATTACGATAAGTATTATGTCTCAGTGTAATCAATAAACGTACACAATTTGGTTAGAGATATTGTAATACCTGAATATTTTGTTATACAGCAGTACATTTGAACAAGAAACACCAGTTATTACTCAAAATGACCACCAGTTGCACGCATACAAGCGACGCACCAGTTGTCTTTATGGCCACACACCAGTTACATTGCGCACTATTTTTAAAGGGAAATTGCTGCTGTCTGCATGAGAGAGCGCTTCAAATTGTCAATGTTATTGTGTCGTTTCTTGCAGGCCATCTTCTGTACAGTACACCTCACAATTGGTAGTTTAGAAAACTGAGATCTGGATTACTCATAGTTGGTAGTAGAAGGCCAATCACATGTCGAAATGAGATCTAAGCACAATCCTCTCCAACCACTCTTGAGCGCTCTTACCCTTGCTGTAAGCTCGAGACCTGACCACAAAAGAGAGATATATATTGAGGTCCTTCTCCAGTCCCTCCAAGGCAATCTGCTGGTATAGTTTGGCTGATGTTTCAATCTCTTTTTCACAAAAATGAAGCAGTACAGCTCATAATTGATCCCCTACCACACCATGGCTGAAGCTGAATGATAACTCTTCTGGACCCATTGAGCCTTTTCTGCGGCTTCTTGTGAACTTATGACATAAACCCTATCGTTTTGAGCTTTGAACACCCCGTCAACAGTGGAAAGTGTTTTCATCCGTGAAGGGGATTCGTCTGTCCCGATTTGCTGTGTAACATTTCAGCAAGCACTTTGCTTTTATGACCCTCTGACGCTTAAACTCATTAATGAGGATTTCCTGGTACGTCATTTGTAAGTTTGCAGTCAGACCTTACCGCACATGACATAAACATTTTTCAAGTTTGCTGTTTCTTCGCACATGCGCGGGCATCGCTTTCACAGCTCTAGAATGTGCACTGTTTGTGGCCTTCCTTGTCTAACGCAATTCCAGTTTCACTGTATCGCTGGATAGTGTGATAGATGAACCTGTCTCAAAATTTTGAGCATCTGGAAAAGTTTGAAACCTGTCCTGTTACCTTCCCTACCTTATATAGTGCTATGACTGCAGCAACACTGTTTTCTCTTAGCTCCACTTCATGACGATTGTTTACACAAACCTCTTTTCACTTCTGCTCCTGAAACAGCTATAACCAATATCTTCCTGCACTCCGCAAGGTTTCACTGACTTTGTCCATAATGTACAGCCTCCCCAAAATTTATGACAGTATTTATGTTACCACTAGATAGATAACGCCTATATTAGATTTAAACAATACTAAAAGCAGGTTAAGAATCTAAAAACAGAAATGCAGTACATAGGGTCTATATGAAACAGATATAAGTAATGGGTATGGTAATGACACCTTACAAAAATGAGATAAACAGGCAAAGGCAGTGGCTAGCAAAAATAAATAAATAAAATAAAATGAGATTTCAGCAAGTGTAAAAATGTGAAAATGATAGGTTTCAAAAATATCTTGAGGTAAGTTAATTTTACAGTTTTGTATTCTCAGTGTGCTTAAGGCAGTTTGAGAGAAATATTTTCTCCTCCTCCTCCTCCTTCTTCTTCTTCTTCTTCTTCATATTCTTCTTCTTCTTCATCATCATCATCATCATCATCATCATCATCATCATCATCATCATCATCATCATCATCATCATCATCATCATCATCATCATCATCATCATCATCATCATCATCATCATCATCATCATCATCATCATCATCATCATCATCATCATCATCATCATCATCATCATCATCATCATCATCATCATCATCATCATCATCATCATCATCATCATCATCATCATCATCATCATCATCATCATCATCATCATCATCATCATCATCATCATCATCATCATCATCATCATCATCATCATCATCATCATCATCATCATCATCATCATCATCATCATCATCATCATCATCATCATCATCATCATCATCATCATCATCATTATTATTATTATTATTATTATTATTATTATTATTATTATTATTATTATATTTTTTTCCAAAAGTTCGATGATACAAAGAATAAATGTTTACTTCCATATTTTCATGACTTTTTCGTTCTTTTTCAGAATCCAATTGTAGCGCTGATGTTAAACTTCCCAATGCCTCGTTGGTCAAGTCCTAGTCTCCTAACTCCAAGTATGGTGGATAATTTGTTTCATGAAATGGGACATGCTCTGCATTCGATGCTGGCGAGAACTAAATATCAGCACGTGACCGGAACACGGTGCAGCACGGATTTTGCTGAAGTCCCGTCAGTTTTAATGGAATATTTTGCCAATGATCCTAGAGTAAGTTTTTTTTTCTATTTTAAAAATCTAAATTATACGCAGTCTATATGTATGTAATTTTCTATTAAATGTTAAGAAGAATGCAGCTAGGTAGCCAGATAATTAGACCTCGTAATCTCGAGTTCGATTTCCAATTGGTATACAAAATATTAGGTATTGGATAGTGTCATGAAGCAGTTGGGAGGTTCTTGAATTAAGAGGTAGCGAACTCCGATCGTGGAAACCATTAATAAAGACGTTAGGAGCCAATGCGCTAATCACTGTCTGGCATACCGTAGCAGTTTGCCATTGTAGCACTAGTGAGTTAAGTTTTATGTTAAAGTGCGTAACTAACACATGCTGTTGAATGAGGGAAATGGACTTATCTAAAAATACGTCTTTATTTTATTTTGATCGCAATACAATTTGAATGAAAACTTCCATGTTCCTCGTTTGGTAAAAACTTCGCGAAAAATTCTTTCCACATCTCAAATTCGTGTGTTATCATTTCTGTTGGTGGTTAAGGGGAATAATTTGGAAATCCGTGAATAATTTTTCTTCCAGAATTGAGGTTGTTTTCGCAACTCACTTGTCGGATATATAAGTGTTATCGTATATCCCGGAATTAAAAATTTCACCAAATGGGTTGTATGTTCACTGATATCATGTCAATGACTCCTATTCACTGCTAATATTAATATACAGGGTCTTCCGAAAGTCCTGCAAAAAAGTAAAAAGCTGTAACTTTGTAACCATTTATTGTATTTGTACAAAACCTTTAGTGGACTTGTAAGAAAGTCTAAAATTTTGTTTCCAACCATTTTTTCAACGCCAAACCTCCAGCTGAGCACCATTTACGTCCAAACATTGCTGAAGTCTTTTCGGGAATCCAAGGATGGCACACCATACATTTAACTTTGGAGAATCACGAACATGTGTCTCAAATTCGTGTGGATTCTCAATTTCCCAGATTCTACAATTGTGTCGGTTTACCTTACCCGACACATGAAACGTGGATTCATCTGAGAACAGTAACTTTGAAAGAAACCCCGGATCACTGTTCAACCGTACAAGCATCATTTCACAAAACTCACTTCTTATGTCACAGTCTTCTTCCGTCAATTCCTGTACAAGTTTTAACTTGTAAGGCTTTGCCTTTATTTTCTTACGAACGGTATTGTGTAGCGTTGTCATTGGCACTCGCAGCTCCAAGGATCTGCGTTTCAACGATTTCTTTGGACTTCACAACACGCTTTCCTGCACGGACTGAATCACATCAACACTGGTTGTTGGCCTTTCGCTACGAGGCATTTCCGGTAGCTAGGAACTTATCGTACCATCTCTTGATACTTGAACCTGCAGGTGGTTGTTTCTAATATTTTTGTCGGAATTTTCTTCTCACCAAAACACTAGATTTTAACTTACAAAACCACGCCACACACTGCGCTTTCTCTTAAGTAGACGCCATTTTTGTGACGTGATTTTCGGTTATGACGTCAACGTTTACATTCGCTCATTGCTGCCAACAAAAATTATAATATTTCCACTAAACATTACAAACAAAATACAAAATTGTAAGTAGTACTTTGAAAGTTATAGCTTTTTACTTTTTTGCAGGACTTTTGGAAGACTCTGTACATATGGGTAGGTTCTGCCTTCCTGGGCATACGTATGGGTGACCCAATAACACCTTTCACATTTTAAAGGTTAATAAAACAAAATGTATTGGAGATAGAAACTTGTTTATTTAAAAATATAAAATGGCGTTGAAAACAATTTGTAATTATTCTCTTCTGTTGTGTGTTGAAATTGCACAGCAATTGCAATACAATTATTGTAGATAGCATCCAGTAAAACCACTTTTTGATCGGCTGTAGCGCTTTCATTGGAGGGACAAGAGGAGTGAGAGTCATCGCTTCCGCTCACCTCTTCTGCTGTTTCCACTCGTCGTTATAGTTTGGCCAGGAACTCAATCGCACGCACGCAGTCGAAATATTTTTCAAAAGCAGCTGTCGAGAACTTCCGAACTACAGGTTTACAGTTGGAATGTCGAAGCTGTGAAACAGTCTATTTTTGCAGTTCCGAGAACGTTCTGCAAGGAAGCATACTGCGCTGTTGGGCTTCCTATGGAGAGTGTAAGAACAGAACATATCAGAACAAAGCAATTAAAAATTGCTTTCAACACCATTTTATATTTTTAATAAACAATTTCCTATCTACAATACTTTTTATTTTATTCGCCTTTCAAATGTGGGAGGTTGTTTTGGATTACTCTGTATTTGATTTATTCATTTTGTACCCTGTAGCAACAATTAGCAATTATACGAGGTGTGGTCAAGTTATAACAACTCCATTTTTTTCTCGGGCCTGATAACAGATAGAAACTTGCTGCTTTGTTTTAAAATATACGAGCACTCGTTCTAAACGATAAAAGATGGCGACACCATACTCATACAGAACTCTAGTGGCAGAGGTGAGAGTGAGAGATTTTTAATACTTCGGAACGATACTTGTTTTCATTACAAGAACAGCGTGTAATCATTCGTTTTCTTCATTTGCGTGGTGTAACACCCCTTGAAATTCAATCGCCAGTTGAATCAAACATGTGATGATGGTTTCGTGGACATGTGTAATATACGTTCATGGATGCAACAGTTAGAAGGCAAAACGTCATGTGACAATAAAGCAAGACAATCTCGGTCTCCGACAAACCGGTCTGACAACAGTGTGCACAAATACCACGGAAATGCCAACTTTCGGCGATCCTCCATGATCGGCGATGAAGTTTGATATTCCAAAATTTCTGTTCAGAATTTAGTGTATTTACCTTGTATTAAAATTGGAATATATGCTTTTATAGATATACCACATTGACTTGACACCTGGTCTTCCGTTCCAAGCGCTGCTATTCCACTTCCATTCCTCATCCGGTCTCTCGCTTAACAGCAGCTGAACCCTTATTGGCTCAACGCGTGCGTGTGAGCTTTAGTTTGCATTTTTGTCACGGATCAGGGCATTTTGGCAGCACTATAGTAACAGTTTTTTTTTTTCATTGGCAATCGCGATGCGTCATTTATTGTGAAGTAACTACAGGGTTGTACATGAGTCAATTAAGCATATCGTTGTACGCTTTTTAAAATCATAAATTTGTGCTTAGGAGCTCTCACTGTCTTGCAAAAAAGTTTGAGTTTAATCTTTATTCTGCACAATTTTAAAAAAATTGGATGTTCATCAAGGAAAGATGATTTTATTTTCGTCCTTCATTTTTTTTCTGAAAAGAATAATCACAATGACACTACAGGGTGTTTAAAAATGAATATCGGGTTTTTAAGGTTTTGTAATATTTATTACATTTAACTTATAAATAATACATCAAATGAAAGAGCATTTGAAACAGTTTTTGCTTTAAGTGTTCAATGTGAGTATCATTATCATACGGCACACATCGATAGGCGAGAAAAGCCCATATGGGGACACAGGGATATGGCACAAAATTCATTGAATTTAGGGGTGTCTCGTTATAAGTGTACCATCAATGGGGATTTACTGACACCCAGGCGCGAACAGTATGAGTGTTAACATCATAGCTTAGGCGAAATGTCAATTCATTACTGAAGACAACACGATCCAGAAAATCGTCGTTATGCAGCAACATTTCATTTACAAGGTTGCCACGTAAATCGTAGTCTGTAGGCTTTAGAGTTTGTAGCAACTGCGAACGATAAGGACGTAGTTGTAAGCATTTCATTAAAATTCTCCACACAGACAGTTGTACTGTACTTGCAGATTCAGTCTTTGCAAAATATGAGGTACAAAAAGCTTTCTGCTCAGTAGTGGCTACCTTTGCCACTAGCGCTTTCTAACGGCAGACAGAAGAAACAGTGTATATCCCGATATTCGTTTTGAAACACCCTGTATATCATGCAAGTTGACCCGAAGTCATCGATCTGGAGGTTTTTTGGTAGTTGACCTTAACTTCCTGTGAAAGTTTGTGAAATAGTGTGGTATGCAGATCTTTGGTTCCTAAGTTATACATAAGATAAAAATCAAATGAAAGACGAGTTTGTACGACTGTGCGTAAGTTTCAACTAGCGCAACACTGTGTTTTCATTGGGTATGGTCAGTTTACAATATAATACCCCGCAAGGCAGAACGTTTTCCAACTTTCTGCGACGACGTACAAAAAAATCCCATAAACTATCTGCAAAGATTTTAATAATCTTAGTAAACTTATAACCTAAAATTTTCAAGCACATAAATGCAAAAAAGTTCTGTTTTTCTAAACTTTTTTTTTTTTTTTTTTTAACCTGTAGGTTTATTATTTATGGAGAAATATACAGGAGGCTTATAGGGCTTTATATTAACTGAATAAGTAACCAATCAAGAAAACCTCATATATATTTACTCAAAGCATTTACAAGTATTTATTTTATCCAAAATACTAGGCATAGCCTCGCTGGAGACAATTTATTTTCATTTATCTTCCTTTGATCGCAGTGAAACTGTCACGAAATATACTCACATTTTTGCTGGTTGTGGACGTAAATTTCACAGGATAACTCAGATGATGTCTTGAATAAAGTAACACAGTCAGGTTATAACAACGACGGCAGCACTACCATACAATGTGCAATTGCTCAGCAGGCATCCCGCTCCCGGACAGCTTTTAAATGAAATGAAATGAGATCTTTAACTTTTACGTCCAACGGTTATGTCGGTTAGGCAAAAAAAAAAAAAAAAAAAAAAAAAGTGATGATGAGAAATTAATGAAATGGTGGAATGAAGAAAGTGAAAGGAAATGGGAGAACCCCGAGAATACCCACGAGCACGGTGTTTGTCCGCCACAAAGTTCATACAGCGCGAGCTGAGATCGAACCAGGGACCCCAAGCACCAGGGGTGAACCCTTTACCACTGAGCCACCGCACCCCCTCGCCCCCGGACAGCTAGCTGTCTTCTAGGATCTTGACTTGGCTGTATGCACTACTACTGGCGACTGTACATATCGCTTATTCTTTCCTTTCGCGCCTCTCAAGCTTGTCGGTATATTTTCATGAATATCTAACGTTGAATTGTTCTGAATCGTGTTTCACTTACAGAGAAGAAAATCTATCTACAGCCGTAACTTTTCTTTACATAGTAGAGAATCTTTCTGCAGCCTACATTTTCTTTCTGCAACAATGTCGCCCGTTGTTCTGCTTTGGGTATAATACTGACCTATTTTTGGTGTATTTGTACTAAATCGTTAATGTTTTCTGTTGTGCGCATGGTTTCGAATCCGATTCCCAATGAGGCACAGATGATTTTTCGTGTTGACCTTTAATTATGAGACACTTTATTATCTTTGAATTACGAAGTAGGGAACTTCAGTCGTGAAAACGATAATAATGGAAGTGGCCATCGTAGGAAGGCGATGCGATGGCCACGTATCACCCAATCTGCGTCATTTAGCCAGCCATATCTCTTCATGTCGAACATCATGAAGAATACCGTATTTACCCCATTGTAAATCGATCCTTTTTACTTTTTTTTCGTGTACCTTAGTCTAATGGGGATAATTGTAAAACTTAAATATTTCATTTCATTTTTTCAGTTCCCTCTTGGTTCAAAAAATGCCCATCAGCTGAGAGCCGCTATCCTTAACATGAGTGGTAAAGTAGACGATAATCTTTATCGGCACAATAGGAAACAAATCCAAAAAATAGCGCCACAAATAAGTTCTTGCTATCTGAGCTCAGTGAATTTTATTCTGATTGCAATGGATTTTTAGATTTTATCAAAAAACAAATGAAAATTTTATATTGCTCACGTTTGAATTTAGCAGATTAGCAGATATTTTAAGTATTGACAGCAAGAAAAATAAATTTATTTACATAAGAAAAGCATGTTAATTTAGGAAAATTTATTAGCATTTAGCAAGATAATTTATTTTTATTGCTAATTTTTTTATTTTCTTAATTTTATTTTATTTATTTTTATTTTTTTAGGGGGTTGCCTTAAAATAAACTAAATATCTAGTTGTGAAGAATTACTATTTGAGCTGACCATGTTTGTTTTCGTGTGTACATTTCAGGTTCTTTCCACTTTCGCTCGCCATTTCCAGACTCAGGAGAAGATGCCGTACCCTATGTTGAATCGTTTATGTGCTTCGAAGAATTTGTTCTCAGCATGTGAAATGCAAATGCAAGTGTTCTACTCCGTGTTAGACCAAAAATACCATGGACAGCTTCCGCTCAAAGGTTCAACCACAGACATTTTAGCCGAAGTGCAGAACAAGTACTATGGAATTCCTCATGTTTCTAATACGGTAAGTATTTTGAGGTTACTAAAATTCTAGAATCATTCTATAATCGATACACCTCAACGGGCTGAGAAAATACGATACGAGTGAGTTTAAATTTTCATGTGTAGTTTTCGAGAAAATCGATCATTTTTGTAAATCTAACAATCGATGCTGTACGACAGGCCTGTCCATGAATTGGCTCCCGGAGCCGAAGCACGAGCGAGCACGAGCGAAGAAAAGAGCAGGTGAACACAGATGGTGGTAGCTTCGCCCCTTCCACTGCATCCGATAAGTGTTGCCAACCACACATGATGGCAAAAAACCTACGGCCAAGCCTGGTCAGAAATTCGCACGATGTTGAAGCATTGAGCAGACGCAAGCGTGAAATCTGCAAGTGTGCTCTCCTCCTCCCCCTCCCCATTTCGAAAGCAGTGACGCGAAAACACTGCAGGAAATAAAATTGGTACGTTTTTTGGTCGAGGAAGACGCATGATAAAGGTTACAGTTAGCGTTGAAGTAACTAACAAATGAACAAGAAAGAAAGAAACTAATATTAAACATGTCAGCTTACAGACGTAAAAACGACTGCAAAAATCGGAAATGAATTGTTTCAGACCTTTTTAGCTTGCTTACACAATTCGTGACGTTGTATTACATTATCACTCGGTCTGTAAGTTGTCACTCGCTTCACGTTTGCTCAGTTGTAAACGCCTTTCGTTCCTAGATTGATAGCAGAACGACGGGAGATTGAAAATAATAATAATAATAATAATAATAATAATAATAATAATAATAATAATAATAATAATAATACGTATTATTATTATTATTATTATTATTAGTAGTAGTAGTAGTAGTAGTAGTAGTAGTAGTAGTAGTAGTAGTAGTAGTAGTAATAGTATTCGGACCAAAGAGGGATGAAAATGGGGATTGGAGGAAATTCATAATGAGGAATTGCATAGTTTATACCGCTCACCTAACATTGTTAGGGTCATTAGGTGTAGAAGGCTCAGGTGGGCAGGCCATGTAGCCAGAATGGAAGAAATTAGAAACGCTTTCATAATTTTAACTGAAAACCCAATTGGAAGAAGACCACTAGGAAGACCTAGGCGTAGATGGAAAGACAATATTAAGATGGATCTTGCAGAAATAAGAGTACAGAGTAGAAACTGGATCCAGTTGGCTAAGGACAGAAGTTAGTGGAAATATTTTGTAAACGCGGCATTGAACCTTCCCGTTCCATAGGGCATATAGTTAATTAGTTAGTTTGTTATTATTATCTAAAAGAAATGTTCAAATGTTGTTAAGAGACAATTACACAGAAGAACTGAGTTCCGACCAAACACTAATTTGCCGGAAGGAAATTCCAGTGCAGTCCAGCCCACTTTAAGCGTTATCCGTGCAACCCACGTTTCATGTTCAAGATATTGGGAATAATTGTTCGTATCATTCAGTTGGAACGTTTCCTTCCGATTTTACGCTGTTACAGTAGCCCTACAACATTGTGACTTTCAAAATCAATCAGTATCTATCGAAGAAAGACAAGCGTGTAGCTTCAGTCGTTGATATGATTTAACATTCTTTTTCACTTTTAACAAGCCACCGGCAAGCAACCAGCCAGGCACAACATGTTTTTCATTATTAAAAAGACACTCCTTGTTAAAAAAAAAAAAACACTAATGGTAGTCACTAATGGTCACTCTTAAAAATGGAAAATCTCTTTGGCTCTCTTAATATTTTGTTTGATTCTTTGCGATCAAAGTAACTTTAAAAGTGGAGTAAGAAATATTATTCTTCCTATTGATGGTGTAATAGTGTCTTCTAATCTCCACAACCAACCCCTTGCTAAGCCTATTCGTACACACATACATTCATAAGCTAATTTTCTGGAGATAATACTTAGATAATTACAAACAAGTGCTACAGTATTTTTTTTTTTTTTTTTTTTTTTTTTTTTGTATCAACAGATTCTCTCTTTTCCCAAAAAGCGAAACAACATAATATAACAAACCCACACTCGGATTAAGAACTTGATTATATATATATATCTTGAAAACCGGTTTTCCATTGGGCAAACTAGCAAATTTTTATAAATGTAAGCGTTGGTTTGATTCCACCACATCCCTCTTTAACAAAAGGAAAGAAAAAAGAAGAAAAGGAACGTACATAGTTTATCATTTGATTGCTGTTACAAGTTTGTGTTGTCTATAGTTAACGGTTACCACATTGTAAAAAACACTTTACACTAAATGGCAATCAGTTACCATACATACTTTTTTTTTATTTGGTGGGCTAGTGATTACCGCCAAGGTTGACAACACTTCCGCTCCTCGAAGGACGGAACCCGAAGATTCACGAAGCACGAACAATGGTATTTGCACGTAGAATGCTCGTGAGCGCTCACGAGGAGAGTTTCCACTATCTGCTCGCCGTGGCCAGGGCTGCTGTACGATATCCGCGTCGCCTATTACGATGAAATGCTCTCATCAAGCTCTTTATTACGACACTAGCAAGATGATGGTAATACGTGTTATGGTTAATGAGATACAATCCAAAATTGTTGTTAGTTCTTGTTTTAATTTCTGGCTAACTAAAATATACTATCCAATGATGATATATATATATATATATATATATATATATATATATATATATACGAGGTCTGATCAAAAAGTACGGTGAAAGTAGTTACAGCACTACCTATCGACGTTTTATCCATTGAACTAGTAACCTCGGTAGCCTGAACTTTTCAGACAGTCAGTATCGAGTTTGAACGAATTGCGACGTGTCAGTTGGCTTCCAGAGGCAGAAAGGTGAGAATGTTCGTCGCAGGTCATTAAGTTTTGTTTTAAGCTGCATAAAAAGTGCCAAAGAACTCACGAAAAAGAATGTGGTAAGAATGTTTGTCGCAGGTCATTAAGTTTTGTTTTAAGCTGCATGAAAAGTGCCAAAGAACTCACGAAACATAAAAATCAATGTATAACCATGAAGCAGAGACATTGAAGACTGCTTACAAAAAAAAAGTACGAGCGATTCAAAAGTATGAATTAGTCTGTTAAAGACGAGCAACGATCCGGATGTCCGTCAACTTCAAAAGCAGATGAAAACGTGCAAAATGTGGCACAAATGATTCGTTCAAACAGGTGAGTGACTTTCTAGAGCTTTCCGAAGAACTAAACATCTCATACGGGTCCGTGCAAAGTATTTTAACCACTGATTTGCAAATAAGAAGAATAAGTGCGAAATTTGTTCCCCAGACTTCGCTTTTGATCCGCGAGTTTTTGGTCGGAAAAAAAATCTGCAAGTTCACATCCGCCGTTCTCTCCGGATATAGAACCATGCGACTTGTGGCTTTTCGTAAATATCAAAAAACGTGCTAAAAGGTAAACGTTTTGATACCATTCTCGACATTGAGAGATTGACGACGGCGCAGTTAAAGATCCTGAAGGAAGAAGACTTGCAGAAGTGCTTGCAATCGTGGAGTCAACGCTTGAACTAGTGTATTGCAAACTAAGGGGAGCTCTTTGAAGGAGAGTGATTCATATTTGATGTAAGCGTAGTACTGTGTTCGTAATAAAGTGATTCTGCGTACTTTTTGATCACACCTCGTATCAGTCGTTAGACCACATCAAGATGAACATGGTGACATATTTGGAAGGTAAATTGTCATGAGTAGTTTCCGAAAATATCTAGAAAAACGAATGTTAAAGGCTCTAAAAGGTGTGCCTATTTGTTGCCACTAACAATTTTAGTTCTGTAAAGCATGAAAAAGTTAGATCAGCTTACTCGTTAAAAAAAAAAAAAAAAAAAAAAAATCCATGTCATTTTTCATGCCCTTATGTTTCGTTCCAGCAGCCTGTTGAAGTGCAGGGTGATCGGGAATTAACTCCCTATTGTAAGTTGTTTACAACTTTTTAGACATTGTATTAATAGGTATTTAAAAAGTTACAAATAGTTTTCAGTAGAGAGTTAATTTTCGCCCACCCTGTAGAAACGTTTCATTTTCATTTAACATGGGGCGCCTTAGCAGTGTGGAGCCCAAACGGCTGACGCCCATCCATTTAAATCATAACGGAGTTGGTCTATGGTTTAGGCTTTTAATACGTCCGGTATATTTATTATTGGAAACAACGTATGTAAAATAGTTATTTTGGTTTGATTTTTATATGGCTACCGTGTGCAGTCAGTGTTAGTACTAAATGTTCATTTTCTTTCCAGGCGTGGCAGCTCAGGTTTAGCCATCTAGTCGGTTACGGAGCCAAATATTACGCCTACCTCATGTCTCGTGCGATTGCCTCGTGGATTTGGCAGGAATATTTCCAGGATGATCCTTTTAGTTCGTCGAGCGGAGAGAGGTACCGCAGGGAGTGTTTGGCACATGGTGGCGGGAAGCCACCTCAGCAGTTAGTTTCACATTTCCTCCGGAAAGAAGTGACTCCTCAAAGTTTAGTTAGTTCTTTAATCAAAGAACTCGACACAAAGAAGTCTCTGGTAGATCAAGTCGAACATGTCACTTCATTATAGCGCATTTTCTTATTAAATGTATTTTTTTTTTTTAAACTGGTCGGACAATAATAATTTTTCTCGTTGTTGTTTTGTATTTAGAAACTGTATTGTAAATCTGTAAATAATCCAATGAAAGTTTTTCTTTTCTAATTATGTTTGATTTTTCAAGTACACCTTTGGTAGAGATGATCTTGTTTGTTCTGGCTGTAATATAATGTAGTAATGGAGGAAAATGTGAGAATTTGCAACACGGAATGAAGATAAAAGAAACAAAAGCAAATTACAGTAGAATGATAGAGGGGAAACGGAATCAAGTATAGGATAGTTAAAGGGCTTCGTTTCGAAGTTAATAGTAGTGAAACTCTGCAAAAAGTTGATTGGTTTATATCCGACCTATTTGGCAACGCTGCTGTCTACTGTAAAGTTGAGTCAGAAACATGGAACCGGCGTCGTTATTACTGTGGTATCTCAGCATACAGGTACCGGAGTGTTTTGTTGATTGATATTGGAAGGGTACATCATGGTTGTTTTTCACTCACTTTTTTTCTTACAAGGATGAATGAAACATTATCAGAAAAAATGCTTAAGGTGAATATACTATGGCCTGGAGAACACAGATGGGCCAATAAAGAAATATTCGCCAAGTCAAAGTACCGAAAACTGCACAATAGATACTTGACAGAGTCAAAATGGAAGATGTTTGCCACATAGAATTTATATGACAACCATCTGCCGGTTACTATACATTTATCCCATGCGGAACAGTAACATTCAAGTAACTACGTACCATGACATCTCTGGGAAAATGAACATACAAAGTGTTACTGATAGTGCAGAGGTTTTGTGCAGGGATTCACGATTGTCGTAAGATACGTCTTCAAGTAGAAGTTGGACAAAAACGTAAAGGTAAATTCTGCGTGCTTTCAACAATCCATGATGACCTCAATCTATTGGATGGTGGACGAACATCGTGTGCGTGGATTTTTTCTCGGGGTTCTCCCGTTTCCTCCCACTTTCTTCATTCCACCATTTCATTCATTACCCATCATCACCGTCTCCTTTAGCCTAACCGGCATAATCGTGGGACGTAAAACTCAAATATTTCATTTCATTTTTTTTCTCAATCTATTGGAGAAGCTTTCCTTATTTGTACGGAGCCAACAAGAACAGATGCGGATCTACGTAGACAAAGTGTCCACCTGTACCTTCCAGTTTTATCGTACTGTAATTTGAAACCGGAAACTGAAATTCGTGTTATCCTTTTTTATGACGTTCCTGTAAAAAGACCTGACATCGCCCCAATGGATTTCCGTACACTTGGACTGTTAAAATGACGCCTACAACATCGTCTCCACCCTTGTGGAAAGCCTACAAGATGGAATTTGGAAAATGAAATAAAACGAAATCTTTCAGTTTAACGTCCTACGCTTATATCTGTTAGACTGAGGGAGACGAATAAATAAGCCACGTCAATGATGATAGAAGAATTGGTGGAATGAGAATATGGGAGTACCCCGAGAAAACCCACGGACACGTTGTCCACCAGAAACTTAATTGCCCGGGGACGGCCGATTGCACCAACGAGGTTCAACTGTTGAACGAAATTCATACTCAAGTTCAACAGTTGAACCTGGTAGTGTTGTCAACGGCTCGAGCGGCTCGGCTCACGTCTCAGTCACCGCCGAGCCGAGCCGAGCCAAGCCAACAGCTCACCCAACCGAGTCAGCTCAAGCCCTCGGCTCAGTTGGGCCGAATCGAGCCGAGCCGATGGCTCACCTGAGTCGGAGCTCGAGTTGAGCCGATTGCTCAGGGCTCGAGCCGATTCGGTTGACATCACTATCTCGTTGGTGCAATCGGCCGTTAATGAACTGAAATTTTAGTTTAACGTCCCGCTATTATGCCCTTTAGATTAAAGGAGACAAATGATTTAAGAAAATGAATTATTGTAAAATTTGAACCTGGAACTAGGGCCGTAACTCGTGGAGGGTAGGGGGAAACTGTTTCCACTAGGGAAGCTCCCCTCCCTTCGAGGGGAGTCCACTTTAAGACAAAATTTTCTTACTCCATATACGATACGAACATGAAATTACAAATGAAGCATCGAACAGGTTCACTATATTACATAATCAAACAGCACACGGGTTCCGGGGTACCCATAAAGAGTAAGAGAAAGATGGAAAGAGGGGACCCAAGAATTAGAAGAAAAAACTTCTAGGTTGCCCAAATACGCATAGTAGTGCTTGCCATCCCAGGAAAGAAATCTAAGCTGCGACGCTGGACGTAGCCATTGGCATCAGGTTAGTGTCCGTAAACCAAACTCTTAAAATCTTTTTACCAAGGGCTGTAAATAAGCTAGCTCACTTGAGCACTCTCTTTATTGTGAGTTTTATTACATTTTGAAAAATTGGAGCGTGAGCTGAGTTTACCTCGAAATATAGATGAGTTTGAGCTTAAAACCACACTCAACTTCAGTTATGTTATTTTCACGTAATATTGTAATCAGCTACTTTAGGTTTCCTGTTGTTTTGTTTCTGAGAAGTCTTAACAATACTAAGAATGTCATTCAACAAGTGACCCATGGTTAGGTATAGAAATACTAGTACTAGAAGTAGCTCGAGGCGACTGAAAGTGTAATTAATGTGCATTCAGAGCAAGGAACATATGTTTAGTTTGCGGATATATGCTATGGCAACCTGACATCAATCCTTAGCCTGGAGGACCAGTATTTTCTATCAGAATTTTCTCCCCTAGCCGTGATAATTACAAACTTGAATGCACAGATAGACCCCATCGGTTTAACGACCTGCTCTAAGCATCGAGGCGTGAAAATTTATTTGAACTACCGTATGATATTAAGATAATTGAATTGTTGTAAGGTTACAACACAGGTGTAAAGCGTGTCCCTCAACCCACGTTCTAATGTGTTTCTAGTGCAAATCAGGAGTAAAAGTGGATCTGAAAAGGTAGGGGAACGCATGACGTCACGCCGTCTCCAATACCTACCTTTGCCCAGTGTAAATTTTTAGGAAGTGGAGGAACGCCCTAGATATTTCTGAAAGTAGGGGACAACGTCCTCCCCTGGTGTAAATGGTTTAAATTAATAAAGCAATGATACAACGTATTTGCATGAAATGTGAAAACACATACCAACGACCAAATATAGGGGTAGTCTTTTATTTGATATGTTAGAACTGCTGAAGCCATCTTTTTTTTTTATAATTCGGAATTATTTCAATGAATGATTTAAAAAAAAAAATGTTGAGCATTCAGCGTTGCAAGAATAGGTCCCTGCTCTTATCTCTGTACTAAAACCAGAAGTGGTAAAAATCGACTACCACTTGCAGATTTCAATGTAATCCCTATACAACAAAAATGGTAATGGCAAACGAAAAACGGTTTCTTTGATGTGGGATTCAGGTCGCAAGAATATGTTCCGTGTATTCACCTGTATCTGTATATTTAAATCCGAAATAGTACAGGGTTCGTCAGAAAGACCTTCTGTATTTGGAAGCGATGGCGCGGTGAGCATCGTGCTTTTGTTGTGGAGGAATATATTCGTAATGGTGGTTCTGTGATTACTATTCAGCGGGCATTTCGCATTTGGTTCGGACTTGGCCGATATGATTTCGTTCCGGATAGGAAAACTATTCAAGACCAAACTTAAGAGCAACAAGTTTTGCACTGACAAGGAAAGTACTTGTGCTCGAAAGGGTGAATACGCATGTGTAATGCTAGCATCCCGGAAGCAAACAGTGATGTCCGTTTTTCTGTTAGATGGTGTAAACGTCCGCAAGAGCAGGACAAAATAGAGCACGTGCCATAACTACAGGGTGCCTATAAAGTCTGACCCGGAAACGGTTAGGTGGTTTGAAAAATCGGCGAACAAGTATCCCATTATTTTTAGGGGCACACATTTTAATTGAAAAAGTTGTGTCCCAGGGTCCTAGAAAGGGTCCAACCAACTCAGTTTCAAATGTAAGGGGGTCAAGTAGTATATCGTTGGAAATGTATTGTGAAAAGAAACAAGTTGAAGCAAGTTCCGAGTCTCTACGCTCACCCTGTACAAAATTGTAGGTAATCAAAATGTCAACACAATTGTCATGAAAGAGTTTGTGACCACCATTTTGCATAGGGCGCGCATACAGGCTTGGGACTTACAGCTTGTTTCTTTTCACAATACCTTTCAAATTATATACTACCTGACCCCCTTTGCCATTTGAAAATTTTGAGTTGGGTCCTACGGGGCACCGTGGTGCAAAACTTCAAAATG
The DNA here is from genome assembly GCF_964235325.1 of Thermobia domestica. Lineage (NCBI taxonomy): Eukaryota > Metazoa > Arthropoda > Insecta > Zygentoma > Lepismatidae > Thermobia > Thermobia domestica. The sequence continues at coordinate 295,832,372 of NC_137457.1, read as the reverse complement.
TGTGCCCAGAAAACTAATGGGATAGTTGTGCGCTGATGTTTCCATCCACCCAACCGTTTCCGCAAAAATTGTCCGGGGTCAGCCGTCCTGTAGTTATGGCATGTGCTTTTCTTTGCCCTGCTCTTGCGGACGTTTACACCATCTTGCAGAAAAACGGACATGACTGTTTGCTTCCGGGATGCTAGCATTACACATACTTTCCTTTTCATGTGTATTCATCCGTTCGAGCCCAAGTACTTCCCTTGTGAGAAAAAAAAATCGCGTGGCCGACCTGTTTACGTGCTGAACGCTTTGGAGATTGCTAGATGGACGCTCTCACACGCGTGACATTTTCCGGCGTTGTTACGGTACCGTCCAAGATAACAAACGCACGACACTCACCGCGCCACGCCATTGCGACTACTGAAAATAGCATCTATACCGCTATCGATAGATATCCCCCTCCACCGCCGTATCCCCACACAATTCTCACAATGCCCATCCAAATCCGGGAGGTTTTTTTGCCGGGCCCTGTACAGACCTACTACTTCCGTTTTCAATACGGATTTCCATGTAGAATAAGCAGTTAAAGCTTTTTTCCTGATCATGTTTCTGCGTTCTAAAGAAAGCTACCATCTCCGTTGTTTTCTTTCTATTGAAGCCGGTAGTGGTAGAAATCGAACAATTTTGGTTTCAATATGGTCCTAATAGAGCAGAAACGATTGTCATCAATAGTGAGAAATGGTTTCTTTGATATGTGTATTCAGAGTTCTAAGAATAGGTTGTATCTACATTTTTAGTCTTCTATCCAGTGGGGAAAACAGTTTTAATTTCTTAGGGGAAGGAAAAGGCGGAAGGGTACAAACACTTTGAAGGGGAAGGTTTTTTTTTTTATACCGAAAATAATAGTTTTATATCATTTAACTTACGCTACAACACAAAATGTCTGGGAGGCAGACGATGTTCCGGGGAGGCGTTCGCACCCTTGTCCCCCACAAGCTACCGTCGTCACACACACACACACATATATATATATATATATATATATATATATATATATATATATATATATAATTGCACGCACCCCTGTTTACAAAGAAGGAGAAGGCCTGCATGGTGCTCAACCCTATCAACAACGTGCCCAACGAAGCTCACTTGAGTGGGAGAATGCTGCAGAGAACGTACTGCGGAGTATGACCATACATTGGAAATCTTTATTTTTCTTCAAAAATTTCACCAGTTTTCTTTAGTGGTTAAGTTCAAACTTACTTCTGGGGTACGGTATTTTTGTAGTCAATATGTATGAATAGTCAATTTAGAATAAATATAGGGTTAGTATTTTGTTATAATATTTTCGCATGCCAGTCAAGAACAAAAAAATCAAGGTGACCTGATTTGGGATAATAGCACGCATGAACACAAGAGTGTGTATGATTAAAAATGCCTCATCAGGCTTTGAAAAGTGTGATACGCTCCCCATGAATCCAGATGTTTTTATAGATGCTGATTTTGCTGCAAGTGATCAGTGCTGTAGTCAGACTGAGGAGAATATGGAAGCAGACATTTCTCATGATGCAATGGACTTGACGAAACCAACATTTAGTGACGTTTCTGAACTGTCAGTCGCTGGACCATCAAGGGAAGTCACCAATTCCGAAAAATCCTCCGCAATAGTCCCGTTTACAGCAATTTCTTCAATTCCTTGGCAAAAACCATCGTCAGTGAAGCAGAAGGGAAAGCCCCAAAGCTCAGAAATTCTAACAGCAATGCGTCGTAGGGGTCTTCTGCAATAAAAAGAACGAAGAAAGCAAGTACATTTAGAGAATATCATCATATAGAAGTTTAAAAAAGAATTTAACTAAGAGCTCAATGTTGCGTGCTATTACCCTCAACTGCACGCAGTGTAAGGTTTCAAATTGTCGCCTGCTATCTTGAGTTGAGTTGAGTTGATTTTGAGTTGAGTTGATTTTGAGTTTATCGTCCCGTTCAGCAGCGAGGCTATATGAGACGTGGACCTACTGATTAACGTGGAATCCGAACCACGAGCTCCCGCCGGGAATCGAACCCGGGTCTCCCGCGCCAAAGGCGCTTACGCTAACCGCTTAGCCACGGAGGAGCTCCGCCTGCTATCTTATAACGGAGAGTAATTACGCAATAGTTCCGAGTCATTTAATAGTAAACATACGTAGGTATGTACAGCACTATTCATTAGATTCCATGGTGCTCTCTCATTGTTGTTCTGAGCAATTAAAAAAAAAAACGCGTGTCATTACCCCCTTTACCCTATACACACAGATTCAGCATTTCAAGTACATGTCTCTTCTTTACCCTCATTATTCTACTAAAATCGGAAGTGGTTGAAATAAGCTGTAACTTCGGGAGCTCCTCGTAGAGCAGAAAATGGAATAATTAGCGAGAAATGTCTATTTTTAATATTTATTCAGCGCAGGGCCGTGCCGTGGAAAATCAGCGCCCGGGGCGAGAGTATACGACGGCGCCCCCATACATATATTCCAAACAATTTTTCCTATCTTTTTTTCCTTTTTTGTTCCGAATTTTTCGCCCCTCTTACTTCGGCGCCCGAGCCCGTCGCCCCGCTCCTTCCCCACGGCACGGTCCTGATACAGCGTCCATCGATTCTGTTGGATACTGAAAGTGAACAGGGCAAACCATAGGAAATCTTGATTGCAATCTTGAGAAAGCTGCCGCACTTAAAATATAGAGGACAACGCTGACTAAAGATAAAATGGGCAGAAGTATTTATTTATTAAGCTGCTGAAAGAAAATCGTGCAGTAAAAAACTGCAAACACCAAGAAGGAAAAACAAATCCTATTGCAGCAGAAAAGAGTTCCGAAGCCGCTGACTTCCAAGATGTAGAAAATGATGCTCATAATCAAGATAAGAACACACAAGCCGAAGCACTTATGCCACGCCAACGAATCAACCTTGAGCGTGAACTTCAACTCAAGCATAAGGAAAACAAGTCATGGTCGGTGTGCTGAAACATATGATTTGGTTTTTGTGAGGGATTGCGTCCTTCAGCATTTTTAAACGAACATGAGAGTCTATATTTGAAAGGTCAGTGAGTTGTCCTACGAAGTTCTTTTCATGTGCAAAAGGATCACTTGCAACGTGATATAGGCCTATTTCATCTTCCGTATAAATGATGATGAATGCGAAAAGCGTTGATAACAGATGGTGCAATTAAATATTAAGATGGGACTGCGATGAAATTTTTTTCTCCTCACAGACGTGAATATCGCAAAAATATAGTAGTTTTTGATGCCATGAAAGCAGCAAAATTTTTGTTCGCAGGGGTTCAAAGTTTTGGGAGGTGCAATACTATAAGACACTGCGTCTACGTACTATAGAACCGGTGATATTCTCTCATAAAAAAAAAAAAAAAAAAAAAAAAAAAACGCGTAGCGTAGTTGTTAACACTCCGCCTTCGGTGCGAGCGTTCCCGGGTTCGATTCCCGGTGGGGACACTCGGTCGAAAAAGTGTAATAAAACTTTTTCAGGCCAGCCACCCTGAATGAGGTTTTCCTGGGTTTTCCTCATTCACACCAGGCAAATGCTGGGGTGATACCTAACATATAGGTCCCAGACCGCTTCCTTCCTTCCCCAATCCTTTCTTCCTTCCCTTTCATACGTGTATATCTTTTTATAAGAAAAGATAGAGTGCGGATGAAGCTTAAGATTAAATCTTTATTCTGCACCAATCATTGCTCTGCTCAACAACAGGCTTTCCTCCAGAAAAAATATTGTCCGAGAGAGAGAGAGAGAGAGAGAGAGAGAGAGAAGGCAGTAGTGGATCCCGAAAACTCATTTGGAGGAAAGAGATCGTCTCTGCTAGACATTACTTGATTCAATTGCGAAGAAAATCTTTCCAGGAAACTGTGCTTCGCTGCAGCAAAAACCATTCAGTCGGAAAAAAAAAAAAAAACCCTAAAAGGACACTACTAAATATACGTTATGGGGATGCTTAATTAATCGTAAATAAATATAATTCATATATAAGTAGAGCCACTTCCATGTAACATATCGATTATTTTTTTTTTTTACTGAGCTGAACGATATACAGAGTGTTTCAAAACAACACCGACAACGTTTGGAAGGTGATTCCTGACCATAAGGTAAGACAAAAAGTATAAACCAACCTGGTTGCACAAATGCATCCTGGGCCACGGTGGCTCAGTGGTAGAGCGTTCACCTTTGGTGCTTGGGGTCCCGGGTTCGATCCCAGCCCCCGCCAAGTGAACTTTGTGATGGACAAACACCGTGTGCGTGGGTTTTCTCGGGGTTTTCCCGTTTCCTCCCACTTTCTTCCTTCCACCATTTCATTCATTACTCATTATCACCCTCTCCTTTAGCCTAACCGGCATAACCGTGGGACGTAAAACTCAAAGATTTCATTTCATTTAATTTTACAAATGCTTCCTTTCGGAGTTATACGCTGCCAAAAACGTGGAAAAATGAACTTTAAAAGGTCCATAGCTCGAAAACTATTGCATCTACCGTAGTCAGTTCAAGACTTCACTTAGAAACTAAAATTTTCTATGTGCCCTATCCAACTTTCAGAATCCTGCAGTACTTCCACAACAATTTTTATAGAGGTAGTTGGGGAGTAGGCCTACTTCAAATTATGTGCCTGTAGCCAAACTCCTTCTAGAAAAATTGTTGTGTAAGTACCTTAGGATTCTGAAACATGCATTTTCGGATAGCGCACATATTAGTTTCTAAGTGAAGTGTTGACCCGACTACGGTAATTCTCATAGTTTCGGAGCTATGGACTTTCAAAGTACATTTTTCATGTATTTAGCAGCCTATAACTCCGAAAGAAAGCATTTATGCACCCAGATTGGTGTATACTTTTTGTCTTATTTTGGTGTCAGGAATCACCTCCCAAACATTGCCGGTGTTGTTTTAAAACACCCTGTTTAAGTTAGCCTATATTGATCTATATACCGGAGAAAATTTTACGAGGCTCATGTAAAAAATAAGACTGATATTTTTTTACGCAGGGCTGGCAACACTGATGAAGTTGACCATGCCCAGGATTTAGGATTTTAGATTTCTGCGCTTTCGGCTATTTAGCCTATCATGTTTTAGAGGGATGACGTCCCTCGGCGAGCACACTATCCGGGGAAAGGGAAGGAACAAAGGATTGGGGAAGAAAGGAAGCGACCTGGGACCTATAAGTTAGGTACCACCCCGGCATTTGCCTGGTGTGAATGAGGAAAACCTCATTCAGGTTTGCTGGCCTGAAAAAGCGTTTGACACTTTTTCGACCGAGTGCCCCCACCTGGAATCGAACCTGGTACCGCTCGCACCGAAGACCATGCCCAGGAACATGTGCAATATTCTTTTGTTTGTAACACTGATAGAATCGCCCGAGTGGAGCTTCGTACGTGCGAGTAGCAGTAAGGTGAAATGGCTGCTGTAATACAAAATCCTGCCAAAGTGAGGTCGGTCATACGATTTCTGAACGTCAAAGGACAAAATGCAACTAACTAGGGATGGCCACAAAGTTCCGGTTCCGGCGGAACCGGTTCTCGGAGATCCGGTTTTCAGAACCAGTTCTGGAACCGGTTCCGGACCTTGATCCGAAAACCCGGTTGCAGAACCGGATCTTAGGAACCGGTTCCAGATCTGGATCTGAAAACCCGGTTCCAGAACCGGATCTTAGGAACCGGTTCCAGACCTGGATCCGAAAGTCCCCAAAGACCCGTAAAGGAGGCACAAAATTCACCTTCAAGAAAAATGCAAAGAGGACCATGTGCTTGTGCCTTCCCCGCCCAGACCCGCTTGAGCCCCCAGAAAAAATTTTGGTCCACCAGTGGCTGTTTAGCCAAATGAGTTGGCCAGTTTGCCTGTTTAGCCAATGAGTTTGCCAGTTACCCAGTTTATTTAGCTAAATGAGACAAGCTGCCGCCGCCTGGGCGCCTGCCTGTCGCTTCCACCATTTCATCTAGCATACTGTTCACAGCCTGTCAGCAGCTCGGGTTTAGCGTAGGGATAGTCACAAAGTTTCGGTTCCACGAGGAACCGGTTCTTGGAGATTCGGTTTCCAGTACCGGATCCGGTTCCAGACCTGGATCCGAAGAACCTGTTCTAGACCTGGATCCGAAAAACCGATTCCGGAACCAGATCTTCTAGAACCGGATCCGTTTAGACCCGAAAACCGGTTCCTGGCCATCCCTACAACTAACATCCATAGGAAATTGTATGTCTCTTACAGACCGACAGTGCTAAGTGAACGGTCAGGCAATGTGTAAAGAGTTTCGGGAAGGGCGTTCAAATATTTATGACGATGACTTGAACAGACGATTTGGTAGAATATGTTAACAAGAAAGTACAGTAAGGGACACTTCGGGATGGTACACTTATATGTAAATTTACATCAAAAGTGTACCATCCAGCAATGTCCCTTACTGTACAATTCAATTGTCGGTTCACAATAACTACACTCACCAGAGTTTCCAAAATTGTCTGCGAAAACAGTGCATCGAATTGTGACTGATAAGTTACGTTATCACAAATTGTGTGCAAAGTGAGTGCCAAAAATGCTGGCAGACATTCACAAAGAGCACAGCTGAAGAAGAATGGCCCGCTGGAGGAGGTTGGAAATAACCTCTTTTCTCACTCAGTGACGGACAATGAAACCTGGATATCGTACGCAGCGGGGAGTCGAAGCAACAGTCACTGCAATGGCGGCACTCTGGTTCTCTTAAAGAGAAGAGATTAAAGCATACACAATCAGATCACAAAATCATGCCAGACCTTGTTTTGGGACTAATAGGATGTGATTCTTGTGGAATTTTTGGAACCAGGACGATCACTTACAGCAGATGTGTATCCCCAACAGGGAATAATTTGCGACGTGCCATCCAAAATCAGCGGAGAGAAATGCTACGATGTGGAATTTTTCTGTTCCCTGACAGCGTCCGCCGACATACAGATGCTCGTACTGTTGATGACAATTCAAAAATTTCTATGAGAAGTATTCAATCATCCCTCTTACAGCCCTGACCTTGCCCCCGGCGATTTTTCTTTATTTCTTTCTTTTTCTTTTCTTTTTTTACCTGAAAAAGTGGCTTGCATCAAGCGTTTCAACGACAGTGAAGTGCTCGAGACATCAGTTCTGAACTAGCTGCACATTCAGGCGGCTGATGTTTACACAGAGAATTTACGGAAGCTTGTGCCAGGCTACCAAAAATGTCTGGAGGTTCACGGAGACTACGTCGAAAACTAGCCAAGGTATGACTTGTATATCAATCAAAATAAATTTCTTCTTCTTCTTCTTTTTAAATATCGGCCTTTTCTGAGATGCGCTTCATAGTTAATTAGGGTAAGTTGTTTTCGTAAGATTTTCTCAAAAACGACTCACATCCAACTTTAATCTTATTTCATAAATAAATATTTTATTAATTTACTGGTAATACGACATAACTCATTTGTCTTGAAAACATCTGTAAGGGTTAGTTTTTTCGAACTTTTTTAAAGAGTGACTTGCTGAAAATCCGAAACTCATGAAAACATGTAAGTTATATTTCATAAATAAACGTTTCCAAACGGCGTAAGTCATTTCTTATGAAAGATCCGCGAGAGGTAGTTTACTTTTGGGAATGCATGTTCTTAGGACAAAGTTTTCCTAAAACGCCTTATAATTTTGTTCGTATTTGAGAAGAAAATGTTTCATTATTAATTTCAGCAAAACATATTTGACGCGCCTAATATCAAAAGCCGCATTTAAAAAAAAAAAAAAAAAAAAACGGAATTGAGTTATATATCGCTTGTTATATGTTTGATCTAAAGAGAAACCCCATGGAAACAGAATTCTTTAAAAGCTTAATATTTCATATTAAAAAACTAGTTCAAATATGGGACTTTGTACGCGTGTATATGGAGATCCACGGCACGTTTTGCGAGATTACTCAAAAGTAAGCGAAATGGATGTGGCGCCTCATTTGAACCCACTGCAATGGGACTCTTCTCAGGGAATGACGAATGTGTCTTCGTTGCAACGAAATGTACTCAGATGATCAAGCTGAATTTTAGTACCCAGACTAAGAAGTGGCAGATCTGAAAGGATTTTGTTCAATATGTTAAGGGGGTAGTTAATAAACCGCATAAAATGTAACTCATACATAGGTGGTATCACTTATATGTGTAGGGGAGGGGGGACATTGGTACGACTTTTACTTACCCGAGATTTTAGAACATATCGTCACCTTGAGAAATATGACTTTTTTTCCTACTTAAACTGTGATTCTTTAGCTACATTTACAATGTACTATATTGTTCCTACTAATGTGGGGGCAGATTGGTACTGGCTTGGGGCAGATTGATACGAGCAAAGTGAAATATCACACAGACTTTTTGATAATAGAGATAACGTAATTTTTTTTGTTTTATTTTTTCATGAAATATTTTGAAATATAATATTCCATTAAACTTCCACAAACTCAAGTCTTTTAACAATAGATTTAAGGACCTACAGCAGCAAAAATGTAAAATAAAAACATGTTTCATAAAAAGAATATGAAGATTTGTCAGAATCTTTAGTAATTCAATAGATCTAGTTCAATCTGTTACAAAAAAATAAAATAAAAGAGTCCAATGCTTGCTTGTGTTCTCATCAAAATTTGAAAGTTCCGCAAGCTATTTACAAAGATTAAAACGTACTATAAAGGAGGTTCTGTCTCTATAAGGAAAAATAGAAGTAAATAACACAAGCACTACCTACAATTTACAAAATTTTGAAATCTTTCATACCTCAACTACTACTGCAAAAAAATGTTAATTTGGTTCAAGCGTCCCCTTGTCTCCAAAGGAGGCGGAGCTTTGTTATTTAAAGGTAGCCAAAAAAGTTCTGTCGTTTTTACACCCACAACCTTCGAACATCGATAGTCACCTAAGATGTACCTGGAAGATCAAAAATAGTCCCATCAGCATTGACGACCTTCTGCCAACGCTGTGGAAGGCCATGGATTCCACCGCGGTAGAACAAGTGGTAATCGAATGGTGCAACGTCCGGGGAGTATGGCAGATGCAGTAGTGTTTCCCATAAAATGCATAGAATGGTGTCCCCGGTCATCCTAGCCACGTTGGGCTTAGCGTTGTTCTGTAACAGGAGGACCCCCTTGCGATTCAGATGTGCTGGCTCTAGAATTTTGAGTTGTTCTTGAATACAAACCAACTGTTTACAGTACATAGTTGCATTGATGCTCTGACAAGCTGGTAGCAATTCCCGATGCACGATGCCACGAGCATTCCTCCAAACACACAAAAGGACCTTCTTTTGTTGCAGTGCTGGTTTTGGCTGTTTTTGAAACAGTTCATGGGATGCTAACCAATGATGACGGCGCCGTTAAGCTTCGTACAGGACCCACTTATCATATGTCAACACCCTTCCAGCAAAGAAACACAGGTATCTGCTCGCGTTGCATTCTGGATCGGATCCAATCATGTGGAACCCATCGACCCAACTTGTAGTGCTTCCCAAGTTGGAGGTGCTGCCTAACGGTTTCTTCACTCACACTGAATTGTACGTAGTCTCAGTTCCTCACATGTCTGGCCACTGTTCGTCTTAATTGCTGCCTGAAGCTCTTCCTTTTGTACATGTGTTGGTCTTTCGGCACGTGGTGTGTCTTCCAGTGTTTCGTAACCATTTTTAAACTTGTTAAACAGCCGTTGCACTGTCCGTGTAGGCACAACACTCTCACAAAAGGCCTGGTATATCTTCCCTCTTGCTACAGCGGCGTTTGACCCAGTTTGAACTCATACACCATACTCGCCCTTAGGACTCTCTGTGGAGGTCCCATGTTTACTCTGTCCTTCATTGTGTAACTGAACTGCCACAATCAGGTAGTATGTTTGGTATATCCACACCAACAACTGACCTTCGCTTATCTCCATTCGCATTTAACTCACGGTGTGAGGGCCAATTGAACACAGATCTCCACAAAAAGTAACAGAACTTTCTTGGTTACCTTTATAATACTAAAGTTTCAAGAACTTCGCCGAATAAATTTCAAATAGGTTGCAGAAAGTCGAATAAATATGACGCTTACTACTCGCTGGCTTTTAGCGTCCATGTACAGATATGTATTTGAGGTTGATTTTGTTTGACATGTGCCTATTAAAATCACACGCATGTTATAACCTGGAGCAATGAATCTTCACATTTTTGGTATCAAAGCTCCTAAACGGTTAAACAATTTTCCATTCGAAAGTTTGTGTACCTATCGACTATACCTATAGTTCCGTAAAGTCGGAAATGTAATAATAGGAAAGCTTTCCATATTATATTTGTTAATTTATTTTTATGCTTTAATTACAGAAATCAAGCGATCACACATGAGATAGTCTATATTATTAGTAACTTTTTCTACTTGATGTTAAACACAACGAAAACTATGATACATGGGATATGCACAAAGAGTAGTCTACCCTTATAATTACGAATGGAAAGGGTAGATTGGTACAGAGCAGATGGGGCACATTGGTCCGTACCAATCCACCCCAAATGCATGTGTACTAATGTGCCCCAACCGAACTTCAGGATCATTAATTCCTATAACTGAAATATTATTCCACGCAGGGCAATTGAACATAAATTAAATTATTTGTAAAGAATTACACTTCCATGCAACATACATAAGTTTTCAAAAATCTAGTGCTTATTACAAATATAAGCTTACAAAGACATAGGGCTAAGTGAAAACTTACTTTTGCTCTAAGAAACCAAGTTTTTTTTTTTCTGCACAGAGAAAAGAACGCTGCGTCCATCCATCAACTGTGTCTAACCACCAATGTTGCCAACACCAAACTGTTGTAAATTTACCTCTTCACAGTGGAAAAATATCTACCTCGTACCTATGTGCCCCGTGTACCAATGTCCACCCTCTCCCCTAGTATATTAAAGGTTTTTTATTGTTGTTGTTTGTTTGTTTTTACTGAGTTAAACAATCTAATAAGGTTCACGTGTATATTGACATACTTAAGGGAGAAAACTTCTAAATTTGAAGAAAAACTAATAATAATTGATATCAATATCAATAGAGCGTGTAATTACAGTCTTATTAATTGAGAAATGTGGATGTGGAGAGAAAAGTGATCGAATGTATGATAACTGGGTATGGGTATTATCTTAATTAATAAGTTTTATCTTCATCTTTTACTTGTGCCTTCATCATTTATTGGGTCTTGTCTCCATAATTGGTCCATAGCGATCTTTCCAATAAGTAGAACGTGGCAGAGTTGCCAGATCTAAAGATTAAAAAGAGTAGCGAGGTTGTGCTCCAAAAGTAGCGAATTTGAATTATTTGTTGCCCAGACAGAAAAAAAGAATGATTTTGCAGCTATACACTTTTATTAATAGTGGAGGTCTATACATATCGATTTAATGGAAACAACTTTCTGATTTCGAAGAAGATATCAGTTTTGTAATTTATGAAATACACTTTACAACGTTTACAGTATGTTTTATTCCTCACTTCTTTAATTTGTTTGCTAAATTCTTTATCTGAAAGCCATGAAGTTTGAAAGTTATTGTTGTAACACCAGTTTACTCATTATGTTAATATGGGTAATACACTAACGCAACAATTTGCGATGTTCACATTTACACATCTCAGTTCAAGTGTTTTAGGCCTAGGCAGCAACACGATATGTGATATTGCAAGAACGTAAAGCATTTTCGCGGATCCCAAGAGCTTCAGATATCCTCTGATCTGATTGGCCGATACAGATACGGCATCACGAGTCATGACATACATATAGCACAAAGTAAACGCCATTTGCTGTCGGCTCTTGTAGCCGAGTAAGGTAGCGCAACATGCTAGTAAGGAAAATTGTTTTTGGCGGAGGTTCAAACTCTGCCTAATGGGGCGTTTACACTTGGTCGATTTAGTCGCACGGCTAAATCGACTCGCTGCATTTGTGATTAAATCGAAGCGACTAGGCCGAATCAGATCGATGGATGTTTTCAATTATTTCAACCGAAATTGAATACTGCTTGTCGACTCGCTCTCCTCTGGTCGATTCGAAATCGACTGAAAATTCTAAAGATGTCCAAGCAAAAAGTAATTGGTTTAATCTGCGGTGTTATAGCAGAAGAAATAAGGGACGAAATTAAATAGCAGTGACTAGAAAAAGAAATGAAAGTGGTGTTGAATAAGGGAATTTATATTAAGAAAACATTATTTAGAAGCATAGTATACTTGTACTTTGATGAAAGAATTTTTAGTAGAGAATCTTTGTGTAGGTTTAAGCACTTGTCATGGTTCCACAGTAATAACTCTAAACTTGTAAACATATAATATACTTTACTATATTATAGAGAAAGACTCCGCTGGTGAATTTAATATATTACACAGGCGTCTTTCACATGGAGTCACTCATCATAACCGCAGTATACCACTTGTTAGCATAAAATACTGCTTACCTTCATTTTGCAAAATGTTCCACCAGTGTAAATCAATATCGTATTAATCTACTTTCATCTATAGCCAACTCTTTTTTACCATAAAATTGCCATTTTTATGACGGTCTATTATAAACATGCACTATACAATGTATTAAAAAATCATTAAATAATGAAAAAATGATATGATGTTTTAATTAACATTATCTCGTAAAATTGACAAGTTCTTTAGTAGGATAGTCATTAGTAAGTGGAAACCGTGCAGTCCCAGTTTAGGTACACATACGTAGAATCATAATGTAACCATTATCTATATTATCTTTGTATCCATTATAATGAGGAAGGCTATGTTACATAGCCGAAACTATAACACAAACACATAATTTTAAAATATATATACTGCTTTGGTCAGTTGGATGTCACTAATGGTTTGGATGTCACTAATGGTTTGGATGCTTTGGTCAGTTGGATGGTTTGAAAGTCACTAATGTATCCATGACTTTCAACGGCAGTTTTACTCTTGCAGAAGGGCGGACTTGCATTACTGGATGTAGATTTACTTTAAAAAGGCTTACCTGTTATTGGTGCAAGTACAGGGTAGTGCCATAAAAGCTAACAGTAAATAGCTACAAAAAGCACTAACCAACTTGTGTTAGGTAGCTACTAAAAGCGAGAATTTAGATTTAAGATTTAATTTCTGGGCTTTCGGCATCAGAGGGCATGTTAGCCCGTCACGTTTTTGAGGGATGGCGTCCCTCGGCGAGCACACTGAAAGGGTAGAAAGAAAGAATTGAGGAAGGAAAGAAGAGGCCTAGGATCTATATTAGGCACCACTCCGGCGTTTACCTAGTGTGAATAAGGAAACCTCATTCAGGATGCTTCGCATGAAAAAGCTTTTAAAGTTTTTCGATCGAATGCTCCCACCGGGAATCGAACCCGGGACCGCTCACACTGAAGGTAAAGTAAGAATGGCATTTAAAGCGCACATACTAGGAGCATCAAATCAAAACCAGGGCGTCATTTAGGGGGGCAGGAGGGGGCAATTGCCCCCCAAAAGTTTGAGGAACGCATTTACTTTAACCAATTGTATACTAATATACCAGTACAAAACATGAAAGTCTTATGTTGGGGGTGCTCTTGCCCCCCCCCAAGCGAAGTCTGAAATGACGCCCCTGATCAAAACCTTTGCTTAGCACAAAATAATAGATTATTTTTAACAGGTCAAATCATAACACATATCACGTTACTGACGGGTGCAGGTTTTGTGTTGGTGCATTCTATTTTTGAAGATTTACAGACAAGATTCAATACTTTGTATGAAAAAAAAAACATGTTTATAAGGAGCAAATTTCTGCAGGTATCATAATTAAATACAAAGTAATACACCTGTATTTTAGGTTTACAAGTGTAAGGTTACTAGTGTAAAATAATTACAAGTGCTTTACGATGGATAAAATAAGTGAGTGCGTATGAAAGATGGCTCTATTAGATGCTATTTTCCACCTGTGGCATATTTCTGCACAGTGTACAGAACCTCTATTTTATGTTTACAAGTGCAGCGTTACTAGTATGAAACCATAATAAGTGCTATTGAAACTCGTATCATTGCCAAAATCAACTTTTTTCTACTACCTTCGGTTGCGCGCACACCTACCATCGCTGGCGCTCCTGGTCTCTTCGGACTTTCCCTCTCCCGCGCTACCACGCTGACCTACCAGCTTAGTCCTGTCTGACCCCGTTAAATAGTATTTTTCTTTCATTGATCAAGATTGGTTTGCGTTTTTTAAAAGTAGGTTTTATTCTACGCACCCGGAAGCCGTATTTATACGTAAATAGTAAAAGAATTGCAATTTTTCGCAATTACTTATTGTGGCTCCTTTGGATTTTATCTATGCCAAGTGAGGTATTTTCATGGTGCCCACTGGAAACTTTTTATGTTATAATAAGAAGGATATTAGTGAAAGATTTATAATTTTTTAACAATTCGTTCTAGTGGTGCGGCAGAAGTAGACCTGTACGTTCTAATGGAGATTATATAATCTAGCGTAAAAACGATCAGCTTCACGAATCAAGCTATTTTTTTGTTGTGGTATATCTTCCACACCTGCACATGACCTTTTCGAAGCATTTTAATATTTTTAATTTTTTCACGTAGATCAGCAGTTGTGATTTTTTAATTCATTTGATGAATAAATCTAGTGCTGTTCCTCTAGTAGCAATATTTCTGTAAAGAGTATTTTTTGTATTCCATAAGCATTCATTTTTCTCATACAATTATAAAAGTAATTTAATGTAAAATAAGCATAACCGCATGCCGGACACTTCCTTTCCCTTGAAAATGTTTTGGAATCAGGTGTTTACACTAGGCAATCTAGTCGTATTCACTAGGCAATCTGATAGAATCGACCACAGAAAATAGAACGTCTTTCAATTCAGTTGCCAGTCGATTAGTCGCTTTCGATCAACAAGCGATTAAGTTGAATTCCCGTTTACACGGTCGATTAAGCTGAAAGTGACGTCAATTCAACTGAATCGAACGCAAATCGACTAAGTGTAAACGCCCCATAAGGAAAGTTTTTTTTTATTACTTTTAAAATTTTTTATAGCACTTCTTTGGTTAAAATAATATTCAGAAAGTGATTTAACGATTACTTTTTAAAATTTTCATTAAACTTCTTTCACTAAAATAAGTTTGCCTTTGTACTATACAGATCCATAGCAAAAGTAGTAGTAATAGTAGGTGACGTCATCGCTACGTGGCCGATAAGAATGCTACTTCAGCCATGTTCTGGATGAACCCCTTGCGATCGGCGAAAATGGGAACGCAAACTCAACAAAAGTCTAGTGTTGTCAGATCTGGAGATTAGAAAGTACTAAAAGAAGAATTGACGTAGTATCGAACACGTTAGTTTTGAAAAAACTATCTTTCATTGAGAACAGAATACTCAATATATAAAATTTTCATTGTAAAATATAAAACTAATAATTTGTGATAATAAAAATAATACAAAATACAAATAATAAAAAACAGACTACGTGCTGCTTTCATGTAGCGCCGGCGTCCATGAAACATCTGAGAAAACGTCCGTATCATTGTAACCACCCTGAAGCCGCCAATGGTGACAAAGAAATGTCTCTCGGAACATCATGTGTTGCTTTGTCTCGAGTCCGAAAGCTTAGGGATGGCCACATTTTTTCGAAAAATGCGATCATGGTTAAAGGTATATTTGAACTTTGTGCTTTGTTAGGTTACGAAATAATATTTGTAAATGATTTCCCAATATCTCAGCTTAAGGGATTGATTCACGTTGAATAATGTTACGGATGATCTTCATAACAATGAAAGAAAATAACTTTTCATTTAATTTATTGGAAATCTATAATATACACAATATTTTTTTTTTTCGTTGTTTGTTTCCACCTTTTTTTCTGGTTTTCTAAAGTTTGTCCCCACTTACCTGTCATTAATGCTCTCAAACGGGTCAGGCTACTCGGGTTGGGTTATTGGGTCGGGTCAGCTCGGGTCGGGTTGTCGGGTCGGGTCAGTCGGGTCAGTTCACTTTGGTCAACTGAGTTTAGGTTGAGCTTAAACTCGGGTGGAGTCGAAAGCTGCTGTTTTTCACTAGCTGCCTAATTAAAAATAGCAATTTTCAATTGATTTTATAGAAACCATAAATCTATTTTGAACACTTGCAGCTAGTGTTTTTTATGGTAAATGCTTATTTTTGTACTTGTGTGTACTCTAATTTTAAAATGTGGAAGATTGATTTTACCAATCGACTGTAATAATATCTACGCCAATATGGAGTCTGGATTTAGAACAAAACTAGAAGTTGTTTAAACAAGGCCAAAAGAAAGATTGGATATGGACGACCAAGCCCAAGCAGGGCCGCGGTGGCTCAGTGGTAGAGAATTCATCTCTGGTGCATGGTGTCCATGGTTCGATCCCAGCTTGTGCTAAGTGGGCTTTGTGGTGGAGAAACGCCGTGTAGTGGGTTTTCTCGGGGTCCTCCTGTTTCCTCCCAATTTCTTCATTCCACCATTTCATTCATTTCTCATGGTCATCATATCCCTTAGCCTCGGTGCAGAATCGAGGGACCTTAAACTGAATATTTCATTTTATTTCAACCAAGCCCAAGGACATCGATACAAGAACAAGGTAAAGATTGAATATGCAAGACGAAGTGCATAGTAACCTTGCTCTTGGCCTTGTTTTGGTGATCACCAAGTAGCGATGAGCGTATTTTCTTGCTTTCCGTATAGTATGAAAGACCATAATCAAAATCACACTTGATCTTCATGGCTCTTGTATAGCATGAAATACCACTAAGACTACGAAATGCAGGACAAAGACTTGACTGCAAGACAAAGAATAAGACGCAGTATTGATGACCAAGACCCAGGGAGCGAATTGTTTGAATTTCATTTGTTGGGCTGAAAATGATGAAATAAAATTAGTACTTTATAATTAAATATCATACTGTATTTTTAAATTTTAAATTACAAAATTCATATTATGTATCTTCTTACGTGAACTATATATACTGTAAAATACGTTTTAATTACCGAGAAAGAAAAATCAAAGTGGCACGGGTCCCGGAATCATAAGAACCTATTTTGGAATGAAAGTTGAAGGGTTGGAAGAAATCACGTGTTCTCCTGTTTCTTCAACCCTTATCATTGTAGTTGAACGATTTCCTTTTGTCTCCGCCAAGAGACTCTTGCTACTGCCTTCCGAGAAGACCCCCTGCCGTCCGAGCAGGTGAGAACACTGACCTTAAAGAAAAATTTCGTCACATAGAACTAAAGCAAGAAAAAAAAAATAAATTTATCCCACGTCGGACATTGATATCAGTTATATAAAGAAATAACCAAACCTCAAAAGTGCCAAATATTCATTAAGATGCATATACAAATGCCCCGCTTGATCTAGCTAGTGGTTAACGTAAAAGACTTCGGTACACGTGGTCCTGGTTTAATTCCCAATGGGAGTGCATTTTGGCGTTCACCCAGTGTCGTAACCATAGTGCTCGGGTCGGGTTGTCGGGTCGAGTCAGTCGGGTCTGTCGGGTCGGGTCAGCTCGGGTTGGGTTATTCAGGTCAGGCTACTCGGGTCGGGTTGTCGGGCCGGGTCAGTCAGGTCAGGTTATTCGGGTAGGTTGTCGGGTCGGGTCAATCGGATCAGCTCGGGTCAGGTCAATCAGGTCGGATCACGCGTTGGGTCAGTCGGGTCATCTGGTCGGGTCGGGCCGTTGAGAGCACTACCTGTCATTTAGCTCATAAACTGTGTAATTGAATGAGCGCATTATTAGTGTACTGGTAAGGATATGAGTCATGAAAATGAAGTTGAATCTCGTCCGACGGAAGAAGTTTCAGTTACGTGTTCCTCAAGCCTAGCATAGAGTTGAATTACGGAGGTTTACATCAAATCAGAATAAAATTGCAATATTTTAGATATAGCTCTATAAAAAAGGTAGCCTTTGAGGCAGGTTGTCCGTGGAGTTGGGGGCAGGGAATCAAAATTTTAGGGGTTGCAGTGGGACACTATTTTGATATAGGTCTATTGATAGTAATTTAAATTTTCTTAGCTCCGGATGAGCAGTTGGCAAAGTCCGGAAAACAAAGTGGGCATAGCGGTCCCGGGTTCGATTTCCGGCGGGAGCACTCGGTCGAAAAACTGTAAAAAAAACTTTTGCAGGCCAGCCGGTTTTCGTCATTCACACCAGGCAAATGCCGAGGTGGTACTTAACATATAGGTCCCAGACCACTTTCCTTTCTTCCCCAATTCTTTCTTCCTTCCCTTTCCCCGGATAGTGTGTTAGCCGAGGGACGTCATTCCTCAAAACGTGACGGGCTAACAGGGCTGGAGATGGCTGAAGGTTCAGAAATCTAAATCCTAAACTCTAAATCCTTTAAGGAAAGTTGCTGGTGGAACTAGAGGTAGAGAATCAAAATGTGAGGGACTGCACCGGGGCACTATTTTGATATATTGATAATAATTTAAATTTTCTTAGCTCCGGGTGAGAAGGAAGTGGACATGTCTCGCCCCCTGATAGCATGGGCGGAGTTAGTAATTGTCTGCTGGAGGGCAGACCTTTTGACTGTTGGGGGGGAGGGCACGGTAAACACAAATGAAAATTGAAGGGTCTTATAAGTACCATTTTTATTTTTTGTCAAAAAGTTGGGGGGGCAATGCCCCCCATAACTTCGCTCATGCCTGATAGTATGCCTAGAAGAAACTACTCCGTAGACACTATAAATTAGAAAAATAATACGCTCGGACTTTTATTAAAACAACATTATTTAATTGATTCTGCTACTACAAATCTTAACATTAGTTTATACGTCCTTGAACTAGAAGGCTAACTAAACATGAAGCTTTTTATGCTGTGCTATTCCCTTAGGCAACAAATACCTGATCGTCTATACGAAAGAAAGATACATAACCATACGAAAAAGAATATAGATTGAGGTCTCTCGCATACTACTTCAACAACACAAATTATTGCAAACACGACACTTTTACGAAATCCTTTCCCCGCGTGAAAAAGAGAAACAAGAAAAAAAAAAGCGAAGGAAAAAACTCGTTCCTACAGTTATTACGCCCATAATCACTTACACTGTTGTTGAGGAAACAAGACATCAGTCTGTTCTCTCTGACACTACCAAGCGGTTCAGATAGGAAATACCGGCAAACATGAAGCAACAGCTGAGCATATTACGCCAGTTATTTGATATTCTGTATTTTTGTGTACATTTAATTTACCACTGCTTAGAGGCCATTGTTTTATGCTTTATACCGAGACAAATGCGATATAAAAACATCAAAGGAGAAGTTGTATTAATAACCGGAGGAGGGAATGGTATTGGTCGGCAATTGGCGTTGAAATTTGCAAAATTTGGCGCCAAAATTGTTGTCTGGGACGTCGATAAAGAAGGTAAGTGTGTTGTTACAAGTAATTAAATGACAATGATATGCTGTTCGTTTACTTTATAATTAATTAACTGCCATTTAACAATTATTTAGCAGTAAACAATATACAGTAATTACATTAATGGGTTCCCGAGTACTTACGGGGGAGGGTCTACATACACTACATAGTGGCTCAGTGGTAGAGTGCTTACCTCTGGTACGTGAGGTCCCTGGTTCGATCCCTGACTAAGTAAGTTTGTGATTAGCATGTCCGTTATTTTTCTCGGGATACTCTCGTTTCCTCCAATTTTTCATTCCAACAATTCTTCCATCATCATTCACTTGCCTTAATCATCGTCACCTTCGGCCTAAAGGGCATAATCGTGGAACGTTAAACTAAAAGATTTCATTTCATTTTTACGAGTACTTAGCACAGACACAAAGGTGCTTTCTATGCACGTATTTCTGGATTAGATTCCGGTTGGAGCTCATGTTCCAACCTGTTAAACTATAATTGTACCCAGGATTGACCTTAGGACCTTTTACACACGGTAAAATCATTGCATCCAATTCATTCCAACGTTGTCTTGTGCTGTTCTGATTTTGATTAGGGTTAGGAATTTTTGATTCATCTGATTTTGATTAGGGTTAGGATTAAATTTTGATTCATCTGATTTTGATTAGGGTTAGGAATTAAATTTTGATTCATCTGATTTTGATTAGGATCAGGAATTAAATTTTGATTCATCTGATTTTGACTAGGGTTAGGAATTAAATTTTGATTCATCTGATTTTGATTAGG
Source organism: Thermobia domestica (assembly GCF_964235325.1). NCBI lineage: Eukaryota > Metazoa > Arthropoda > Insecta > Zygentoma > Lepismatidae > Thermobia > Thermobia domestica. The sequence goes on along the minus strand of NC_137457.1, from coordinate 295,812,247 downwards.
GTTAGGAATTAAATTTTGATTCATCTGATTTTGATTAGGGTTAGGAATTAAATTTTGATTCATCTGATTTTGATTAGGGTTAGGAATTAAATTTTGATTTATCGGATTTTGGTTACGATTAGGAATTAAATTTTGATTCGTCTGATTTTGATTAGGATTAGGAATTAAATTACTGGGCTTTTGGCATCTATGGCCATGTTACCCAGTCATATATGAGGGATGACGTCCCTCGGCGATCACACTGTCCAGGGAATCAGAGAGGAAGGAAGGAAGCGACCTGGGACTATTATGTCAGATATCATCCCGGCATTTACCTGGTGTGAATGATGTAAATCTCACTCAGGATGGCTGTTACACCTTTTTGACCGAGTGCCCCCACTGGAAATCGAACACGGGACCGTTCGCACCAAAGGCGAGAGTGTTAGCGACTATCACTTGATATTGATTACCAAGGCCTCTCAACCTTGGCAAATTGATCACAGAAATTGGTAATGAAGAGAGTATGGAGCGCAGGAAAAGTACGGGATGTCAATATTTTACTATATGAAATACACTGGCGTGTAAAGCTTAAGAACGATATACTAGTTAAAGCAACATAAAATGTTTCGTAGTTGGTGAAAATGAATGAAAGCCTCGAACTCCCAGTGAGTTCGACGTCCTAACACCTCAGATCGATCGACTACAACGCATCTCTTTTTTGTTTTTGGGGCGGCAGCCTTAACAAAATCAGCGAACACGATGATGTACACTACAAGCTCACATGGTCTGAGATCGAACCAGTGACCCTTCCACCACAAAGTCCACACGGTACAAGCAAGGATCGAACCAGAGACCTCAATCACCGGAGGTGAACGCTCTACCACTGAGCCACCGCGCCCCCTACAATCAAGTGATCTGAGGCGCTATGGGAGGGGGGACACGATGGCTGAGTGGTAGAACGCTTATCTCTGGTGTGTGGGATTCTTGGTTCGACCCCGGCCAAGTAAGTTTGGGTGGACAACATTGTGTCCGTTTTTTTTCTCGGGGTACCCCCGTTTCTTCCCACATTTTCATTCCACCAAATCTTCCATCGTCATTCACTAGCCTTAGTCATCGTCTCCCTTAGCCTAACAGGCATAATCGTGAGACGGTAAATTGGAAGTTTTTTTGAAGCAATATGCTGAAGATCGTGAGTTGAAAACCAATTGTTAATTGGAACCCCTGTCAAGAGTTATTTTTAACTGCCTCATAGTTTCTGTGTTCATGTCTTTGTTGTATTGGATTACGTAGAAAAGATAATAATGAACCTATTATCACGGACGTACGCAGGAATTTATTTCGGGAGGAATCTAAATTCTATATGACGATAAATTATATTAAACTTTCTAAAATTTTCCCTGAAATTAGACTAAATTTACAGAAAAGTCAGGATTTCGGGCGGTTCGCACCTCCAGGACATACCTCCTGCGTACATCTCTGCCTATTACTTACGAGACAATGCAGACAAATATCCGTGTTGGGGAGACTTATTAGAAGAAGACACGGTGGCTCAGTCGTTAGCCGGTGGGTGTAGTCGAGCGGTCTGAAGCGTTAGGCTGATGATTGTGAGATGAAGCCCATTGGGGGTTCGAGTCCCTCTGTAGTAGCAAGGGTGGAATTTTAACTGTCCTCGATGTTTCTGTGTTCGTGTCCCTGTCGTGTCTAGTAGTCCTGAAAAGTGGTTGAAGTAGAAAATAAGTCAGGAAGTTTTTTTTAAAAAAAAGTCGTTGAGCGTTCACCTCAAGTGCTTGGGGTCCCTGGTTCGATCCTTGCTTGCGCCGTGTGAACTTTGTGGTGGACAAACACCGTGCTCGTGTGTTTTCTCGGAGTTCTCCCGTTTCCTCTCACTTTCTTCATTCCACCATTTCGTCTCCTTTAGCCTAGCCGGCGTAATCGTGGGACGTAAAATTCAAAGATTTCATTTCATTTTCATCACTTGATTGTAGCACTACTAGCAATTCTAGGTTATTTCAGATCACGAGGAACCCAGCAGTAACAAACAGTACAAAGGGCATGATTTTATATGTTTTGCTGAGTAATTCCTCATGAATAATTTAAAATCAATACAAGAAGAGTACTTGGCTAGCTATGACCAATATCCTATTACAAGTATTGACACATTTGTGTTTGGAGGTTAAATTTAACCTTTATACCGAATAGGACGAATCTGATAAGAATCTTCGAATAATGTAATTAGTACTGAGAACTTAGTTGTTCGGATATTCACATACCATAGCAGCATAGACAGTAGACCAAGGGTAAAAGTAAATTTGAAAAGGTAGGGGAACGTATGACCCTAAAATTTACCATTAACCCCCAAATTTACAACTTCCCTCTAAAATTCGCCGTTTTCCTCCACAAATTTACTATCCTTCTCTCAAATTTACCATTCAGCAATAAATTTACTATTTTCCCCCCAAATTTACCATTCTCCCTCAAATTTATCATACTCCCCTAAATTTTACGATTCACCCTCAAATGTATTATTCTCCTCTAAAATTTACCATTCACCCCCAAATTTACTACTTTCCCCTTAAATTCACCGTTCTCCTCTCCAATTGTACTATCCTTTTCCCAAATTTACCATTCTCCTCTCTAAATCTCCCCAAATTTACCTTTCTTCCCTCCAATTGACTATTCCCGCCCTATACTTACCATACTTCCGCCTAACCTTACCATACTTCTCCCAAACTTATCATACACCCTCAAATTTACCATTCTATCCCCCAATTATATCTTTGTTCCACCAAATTTATCATTCTTCCTCGAAAGTTTCCTATTCTTGTCCCCAAATTTAACATTCTAGACCCCTATATATTTTTTTCTTCTCCTAAATTTATCATTCATTAATTTGATTGTGCCATTTTTAATGTAAAATTGTCCTCCAGGAAATTGTACAGAAGCATCCTGTACCCTGAGACCCATCTGTGGGCAACTCTGGTACGGCTAGGTATATACTTGAACAAATATAGGAAAGTTATTAATATAATTACTCGAATATTTGTGAATATACTATTAGTATGATGCACGAATAAGATGTTCCTTTATATTTTCAACTCTTGAATGGTTTTATTTTGGTCTTATGCTCATTGTTATTCCTATCTTATTGAGGTCGGATGTTGACCAGTAAACTTAGCGCAATATTATCTTCAGGTCATAAAGCCATAAACATAGCCTTGTGTAATTTTTAACTGAGATACGATTGCTAATGAAATGTTTAGTCTCTCCGTTTCTTAAATACTTTTTTTTTCATTCTACTTAGTTACCGTCTTTTCCTTTTTTTTTTCTTTCTTTCAAGTTTAAGGGAGAATGATATCTTTCTCCTCATTACGACCCGCTCGGGAGAGTAATGCTCCCGGAAGTACGTTTTTTGCGCGCTACTCTAGACAGCAGTTTTATGCGCTATCCTAGCCAGTTGTCACAGAATTTATCATGGAGTACAAGGGGAACAAAACGAGTCCTGTGGGACTTTTAACCCGTTCCTACTACTACTACTTACTACTTGTCTGCACAAAAGTAAGTAAATTACTTTTTTGAGTATAATTTTCATATTATTTTAATTTAAAAAGTGTTATAAAAATGTAAAAAAAAATGTTAAAAAAACTCCTCGGGCCGGGTTTGAACTCACGCCAAAAGAGATTTTTTTTGCTACTATATAGCACTAACCCACTCGGCCACGAAGACTGACAACAGCAATTGTTTGATTTCTGCTATTTAAATGCAATGTTGCAAGAAATGGAACAATCAGAACTGTTTTTTTCGTTTCTACTTCCGGGAGCATTACTCTCCTGAGCTAGTCCTTCCTCATTAGCCTAATTATGTATTTGTAAACTGTAATGCATGAGCATGCCCAAACAGACGATTACTTTGTGACAAAAAAAAAAAAAAAGTAACCAATACTTCTGTAAAAGCTCGCTATGTCACTAGTAGCACCAGAGTTGTCAATTTAGTAGGTTTTCTTCCAAAGTATTTGTTGGTTTGATTCGTACATAGAATTGTGACAACAAATGCTGTGTTGTGTACTGGCTGTGTGTTTTCTATCTAGAGTGTTATACCTGTGGGCTCATCTCACACAGATTTGTGACAACGCGACCCAAAATTTCTGTTTCATCATGAGATATTGAATATTCACATAAACGGATTTTGCGATATGATGTCACTGACGCAAATTTTGCGTTTTGGAATTATCTATTCAATTTTTTTTTTTTTAAATCACAGATTCAGTACCAAAAGTTTTTAGGTATATTGCCTTGGTTTGCACCAAATAAGACTGATACATGATAAAGACCATGTTCCGTCTTATTTCTAAAGGGCATAAACAAAGCTATGTATATGGGGCACGGTGGCTCAGTGGTAGATTTCTTTCCTCTGCTGCGTGGGGTCCCTGGTTTGATCTCCGGCAAAGTAAGTTTGTGGTGGACAACATCGCGCTTGTGGGTTTTCTCGGGGTACTCCAGTTTCCTCCCACTGTATCATTCCACCAATTCTTCCATCAACATTCACTTGTTATACTCATCGTCTTCCTTAGCCTAACAGACATAATTGTGGGACGTTAAACTAAACGATTTCATTTTTTTCAAAGCTAGGTATGAATTAGAGACGTTTATTCGCTGCTAAGTTGCTGCAGTTTCACACCAAGTAGTTCATTATTAGAAGTACCAACTTTCCTATAAAACAACCATGAAAAACTTAAAATACCATAAGGAGAGATAATTAAAGCCGGAAATTGCGTAATATTACAACAAATTACATTTAATGAAATTGCCTACAAGCACGTTTTGCGACACCGTTTGCAGTCGTGAGAATATTTCGGAGGATAAAATTTTTCATCAAACTCGTACAATCAAATTGGAAAATAATAAGTTTGAGGGGGAAGGTACATTTGAGGGAGCAGAATATTAAATTTTGGGGACAAGATCGTAATTTTGAACAATGACCACTTTGGGGTGGAAGAATGGTAACTTTGGGGAAAATTGATAAATTTCGCGGAGTTACGCATAAGCCCTTGGGAATGAAAATTCTGTAAGGTAACAGCTTTCGCAAAAATTGCGAAGAGCAACGCAACGCAAAATCTGCAACAATAAATTACTTATAACTGCTATCCCTATTAATGCAAACTAAAGCGTATGTTTGTGTTGCTTGACGCAAACTGATACAGAATATGGACTTGTGGAGAAAATTTTCGCTCTAAGTGTGGGAGTAAGCATCACTAGCGAATCATATTTATGAACAGCGGGAAAATACTGATAGTTTTGTTTATTTCTGTTTACTAATACATTAGCTGCACAGACAGCAGGCCCAACAGTAGGAAACAGTAGGCTAACCAACTGAAAAGGATAGCTCTGCGTTGTGATTGTGATTGACCGCTATTGTCAACCAATTCGAATGTCAACGTAACCACCTACCAAGGAAGCAAAATTGTCATTAGGAGTGCGAGGTCCAAACTGTTGAATAAATGACGGCAAATTGTTGGTTTTCTAACATACACTGTAAACAACGTTGGGCCAACGTATTTTTCAACTTTATTATTGCCATTATCATACTGGCAATAATTTAGTTTCCGGGGGTGATTATATCTAGCAACTGAGCACAAACAACCTGTAAATCAATCAACTCGTTTTCATTACAAAAAAAAAAAAAAAAAAAAAAAAATCGGTACCAAAATTGGACACTTCCAGTACATAATCTCCCGTATGGTGCAGATTTAGAATTTTCTTGTACGGACCCAATATATCTATCAACTAGTATTGACGAAAGAGAGCGATTGTTTCGGGAATTGAACATTTCTGGTTGAAAGTGCGAAATCACTGAATATCCTACAAGCCTAGAAAGAGGCTTGTCGAAAGCCGAGTGGGAAACTTCCGAAACCGCCTCCGCAAAATTTGAAGAGCGCAACGCAGAGCAAAAATTTATTGTAAGTGTTATGCGGACTACTGCAAACTAAAACGCAAATTTTCATTATGATAACGCAAATTGTTACAATTGTGGTTCCACGTCAGGTTCCTTATTCAACCTCCAACAGACATCTAGACGTATTTAATGCCATTAACATGTTCCATGGGCGTCTCATGAACATGAAAATGTGCAACGGGATGTCCTTTGGATATACTGGTATTATCAAGGTTAACAAATCGGGATTATCCAAGATATATTTCAACAGTACTTCATTTTTAATTACTTTGTTTTGGAGACTTTTCTTCGTCGGAGCGAAACTGTCTGGAGGCCCAACTGTTTATCAAAGAGGTTATAATGCTGATCTTTCCTTATGTATTAATCTGACCTTGAAGAGCAAAAATAACAGTAACCTTTTCTAGGAAAAAAAAAAAAACTAATCACATTCATTGTGCCACATTATTAGTCTTTGGCAAAGGAAAACAGCATATTTGATGTTAAATCTTGTACAATATTTTTTCATTTCATGAAATTATATATATATATTTTCATTTCATGAAATTATATATATATATTTTGAAGATTGTACCATTTTTTCAGAGGCAATATTTTTGGACGTTAAAACTTTATATATTTGATTGTAGTTATGTATTTCAAAAATGTCCTGTGAGGCAGATGTCTTTGGCCCGGCTCTGCAAGTCCTTGAAAAACTAAACTTGTTTAAGTGATGCAAGTATTGTATCTGTTGTTCAACCTGCAGCAAATTTCACCTCGAAAACATTATATAAGCGCTTCTGAACTTGCATTGAGCCTGAATACGTACCGTATTGGTAGAGAACTTAGTAAGAAAACAAGATTAACATATTATTACACAAACCAGTTTCTCTTCTATATGACAACTTCTTAATCACTAAAAATAAAATAATAATAATAATAAAAAAAGGACTACAAAGAAAGATGCTCGATTACGCAAGGTTAAGATGACCTGCAAACAAATAGCCCTTTTACCTATATTTTCAATGTTATAATTGTTTTTTTGCCTGTAACCTTAATAGTAAACACAAAACAAGTATTTTTAAAGCATAAATAACGTGGCCATTGTCATGTTTATAAAAGGAAGCAAACATCCTTATATTCCATAATGATTTTTCTATATTTACATGCACATGGTCAGGGGCGGACCAAGGGCAGGGCAAAACGCCTTCGACTACCCAGAGCGCCAAAACGAGCCTCAAAAATTAAATTTTATAACGTATTTTCTACTGACGTTGGTTTATATTCTTGTAAAGTAGTTTCATAGTACAAGAGGGGCTGTATCGACAAATGGAGACATAGCATGTAGATGAAAGAGAGGATGGGGAGTTTATATTGTTTATAGCTGGCCATGTTCTTTGTGAATGTGTGTTTTCCTAGCCAATGAATGTTATTGGAGGAGGGGCACAACTAAACTAAACGAATAAGACCGAGCATTAATGTTATTAGTAAGAGCAAGCGCAAGTGAGCACGAGCCCAACTAATGGATGAGCCTGAGCACTAATGTGATTAGTAAGCGCTAGCCCGAGTGAGCACGAGCCCAACTGTGGGATGAGCCCGAGCACTAATGTGATTATGATAGTAAGCGCAAGCCCAACTGAGGGATGAACCAAAGCACTAATGTGATTATGATAGTAAGCGCAAGCCCAACTGAGGGATGAACTCAAACACTAATATGATTATGATAGTAAGCGCAAGCCCAACTGAGGGATGAACTCAAACACTAATATGATTATGATAGTAAGCGCAAGCCCAACTGAGGGATGATAACGAGCACTAATGTGATTAGTAAGCGTAAGCCCTACTGATCGTGGGCTTAAATAAGGGATGAGCCCGAGCACTAATGTGATTAGTAAGCGCAAGCCCGAATAAGAGCTAGCCCAACTGAAAAAATGAAATTTTTGAGTTTTACGTCCCACGGTTATGCCGGTTAGGCTAAAGGAGACGGTGATGATGAGTAATGAATGAAATGGTGGAATGAAGAAAGTGGGAGGAAACGGGAGAACCCGGAGAAAACCCACGCACACGGTGTTTGTCCACCACAAAGTTCACTTGGCGGGAGCAGGGTTTGAACCCGAGACCTCTAGCACCAGAGGTGAACGCTCTACCACTGAGCCACCGCGGCCGAAGCTAGCCCAACTAATGTGATGCAGCACGCCCGAGGAAGCACGATCGCAATTGGAGAAATTAAGCGCGATCCGAAGAGAGAGCGCGAGCTCCTCCGTGACTAAGTGATTAGCTGCTGTGGGAGGCCCGGGTTCGATTCCAGGCGGGAACTCATGTGATTCGGATTCCAGGTTAATCAGTAGGTCCACGTCTCATATAGCCTCTCTGCTGAACGGGACGTTAAACTCAAAATCAAGTCAACCCGAAGAGAGCGCGAGCACCAACAAGGGTATTGAGCTAGAGCACAGTTGAGAGAAGTGGGCCCGAGTCCAAGTGATTGTCAGCCTTATTGAAGGACATGAGCCTGTGTCCGAGCCAGCTCAATGCAATGTGACAGTCTCTAGTCGTCAGTTTATAAAAAGTCTAAGCCAGAATAATATATTTTGAGACCAATATGATTTTTATTAACCTTGGTCGTATAGACCTGCGTTTCCTTTAGTTGCCTAGGGGCCAAGCACTATTACTGGTTCTTGGTTTCCAATTTACAAGTCACATTTTGCATCGACAATTCCTCTTTTCTTAAAACGTAACCTCTCAGAAACTTGTCTTGTGCTTTCCATCCTCTTTCGTGACCGCGAAGTCAGATACACTAATTATTAGACACACTTATACACAACCTTAGAAGTTAGTTGAATTCCACTCTTTTTTCATTCTTTCAAGGCTAGATATTTTTAAAATATATTTTTCAGTGCACAAATTAACTGCAATTTTCTCACACTGTTTATATAATTCTACTTGATTTACATATGCACGCTTCAGGAATTAACTCTTAAAACTACTGCATATCCTACATCTTATTTATACCAACGGCTTGATTTTTATTTTTCTATAAGAGTATTCAGGGAGGCGGCATATTTTTTTTCACTCTCTACCTTAGCCAACTGCTTACCCTTAACGAGGTTTCGTTACCATTTGACTTCACATTTTTTTAATCTTGCTTATTGTGGTTTTTTGTGTACATACTTTCCGTGATGCTAGAGCAGCTATTGCCCCCTGGTGACAACTCTGGTGAATTTTACGCGGGAAGTAGTCTGCGGATATGTTGTTTTGGAAGCAGTGCCGGAAGCAGACGGAAAAGGTAGTGAACCGTTAAGGGTTAAGTTGATCACAAGAAAACGGGTGAGGGTAAATCTACATCGAAATTGCACCACCGGAGTGTGGTGTAGGATTTTAGGAATTAGACTTCTGGGCTTTCGGCATCTAAGACCATTTAGCCCGTCACGTTTGAGGAACGATGTCCCTCGGCGAGCACACTATCTGGGGAAAGGGAAAGAAGAAAGGATTGGGGAAGGAAGGAAGCGGCCTGGAACCTATAAGTTAGGTACCACCCTGGCATTTGCCTGGTGTGAATTAGGAAAATCTCAGTGTGGCTTGCCTGAGAAAGCGTTTTACACTTTTTCGATCGAGTACCCCCACCGGAAATCGAACTCGGGACCGCTCACACCAAGGCGAGAGCGTTAGCGATACGACCCGCTCGGGAGAGTAATACTCCCGGAAGTACGCTTTTTCGCGCGCTACTCTTGCCAGCTGTTTTACGCGCTATCCTAGTCAGTTGTTTTAAGTTGGTCACAAAATCTATATCATTTAGTACAAGGGGAACAAAACGAGCCTTGTATCATGGAGTACAAGGGCAACAAAACGAGCCCTGCGGGGCTTCTAACCCGTTCCTACTACTACTATTACTTATCTGCACAAAAGTAAGTAAATCACATTTTTGAGTATTATTTTCGTATTATTTTAATTTTAAAAGTGTTATAAAAATGTAAAAAAAAAAGTTTGAAAAAACTTTCCTCGGGTCGGGTTTGAACTCACGCCGAAAGAGATTTTCGTCACTAGCATACAGCGCTAACCCACTCGGCCATGATGACCGACAACAAGAACCGTCTGAATTCTGCTATTTCAATGCAACGTGAAAAGACATAGATAATGCCAACCAATCAGAACTGTGTTTTCCGTTCCTATTTCCGGGAGCATTACTCTCCTGAGCTAGTCCTTTAGCGATTACTCGAGTGCGACGTAATGTTACATGGTATTATTATAGGGTTCAAAGTGGAACAAAACGAGCCCTGCGGAGTTTCTAACCCCTTTCGCTAGCTCAGCTGTGTTTCGTAGTTTTGCTTAAGGAAATAACTTTTTATGCATTATATATTACGTAGAAGGGCAAATGAGTGTTATTTTTATATTATTTTGATGATAAAAGTGTTCTTAAAATTTTTAAAAAATAAAAACCTTTCTTTGGGCTGGGTTTGAACCCACGCCAAAAGCAATTATCATTACTAGCCTGCTCGACCACGAGGACCCACAGCAGTAGGCGTTTGATGTCAGCTACGTGGCAAGAAACGGATATCTTCAACCAATCAGAACCGTGTATTTAGCTCCTATGGCTAAGGTCGAGCGTGAATAAAATATACGCATTGAGGTAGGACTAGCTCGGTAGAGTAATGCTTCCGGAAGTGGGAGCGAAATACACGGTTCTGATTGGTTGGCGTTATCCATTTCTTGCCACGTATCGTCCATATAGCAGAAAACAAACATTCACTCCTGTCGGTCCTCGTGGCTGACCGTGTTAGCGTTACGTGCTAGTAACGGAAGTCGCTTATGGCGTGGGTTCGAACCCGACCCACGGAAAGTATTTTTTACTTTTTTTCATTTTCATAACACTTTTTACTAAAATAAGATGAAAATAATACTCAAAAAGTTATCTACTTAGTAGTAGTAGTAGTAGTAGTAGTAGTAGTAGTAGGTTAGAAGCCCCAAAGGATTCGTTTTATTCCACCTTGACCAACATGGTATACATTTTGTGACCAACTTAAAACAACGGCTAGGGTAGCGCGCGGAAAAAAGAGTACTTCCGGGAGCATTACTCTCTCGAGCGGGTCATATTGAGGCGAGGTAAATTTGAATTTATCGATTATTACGGTTTATGTTACATTCAACAGTTGTATAAATCTTTTTGGAGAACTGATGTTTTTCGAAGCCATTATTTGTCGAAAGGACCTAGACGACGGTTCGCAACCTCTTTTTGGCCAAGTCCCATCTAGTTCTTCCTAAAATCATTATGCTCACCGTTGTGAACATTTTTCTTGCTTGCGCTACTAATTTTATTCAAAAAGTTTTCGAGTGATAGAAAGAAATATATGAAAAACTTACTACATTAAAAAAGTTATAGAAATATTGTAAAGTACGAAAACAAAAATAATTAGAATGAAGAAAAGGAAAAAGATAATTAAAATAAAATCAAAATAGTATTTTTTTTTAAAAATCTGATTACATTTGTAGAAGATATATTACTACGTTCAAAACAACTAAAATATTACTACATTGGTGATTAGGTGGCTGCAGGGCCGTGTTTATCATTTTTTGCCGTCCTGGGTCATTAAAAAGTTACCGCCTCTAGACTGTAAAGAAATACCACGGATTTACACATATCACTCACCCACCCACGACCTGGATTCCTATGTGGCAAAAGCAACGTTGCACCATCGCCGAAATAGCTCAGTTGGGAGAGCGTTAGACTGAAGATCTAAAGGTCCCTGGTTCGATCCCGGGTTTCGGCAGAAGTCCTTTTTTTATTTCTTTGTTTTCAAAGTACGTACATTAAGTTGCTCTAATACAATTGGCAGTAATCACCTGGACATTTTTTTTTCCTTTAAAAAAGAAAAGAAAGAAAAAAAAAAACTTCAAATTGATAAATGTTTATGCTTTTATTCCTAGAAGTTAACCAGAACATAGTTTTCTTTAACTTACAGAAGTCTGTTCAAATTGACTCATACAGTCAAAAGTAGAACCTAATTAAGTAAAGTAATGAACATTTTCAATTATTTTTTAAATCATTATTACGCTATTATTATTACAGCTTCCGAGTTAGCTGTGATTACAGAAAACACTTCCTTTCGCTTATACGTTGTTTCTAACTAGTCGAAGAGCTCATTCGTGGCTAAGCGGTTAGCGTATGCGCCTTTGGCGTGGTAGACCCGAGTTTAATTTCTGGTGGGAGCTCATGTGGTTCAGTTTCCAAGTTACTCAGTAGGTCCCGTCCCAAATAGCCTGGTTGCTGATAGGGATCTTAAAATCAAATCAACTCTAACTAGTCGAAATTTGCGATTGTACTTCGGTCTCTTACTCGTGCGGTAGAGGTTTGCACGGGCCAGAATTTTTAGCCCGGGCCCGACCCAGCCCGTGAATTTATAATTTGAGGCCCGACTTGGGTCTGAAATATGTTTTAGCATTTAGGCCCGAGTTCGTGTAATAATCAAATGAGCCCGAAAGTTCTCCAGAAAGAACGGTCCAATAAATATCGTTGTTCAGTATATTTACAAAGTTAAGCTCGAAAAGGCCCGAGTAATATGGTTGTCTATTTTAAAATTTACGGCCCGGGCCCAAAGTGATATACATTATACTTTGTAAGTCCGAGTCCGGCCCGAGCCCGTGCAGATCTCTATCGTGCGGTACGTTTGGACCATAGTAGTCGCGATGAGTTACCAATTTCACCACTCAATAGAATGCGAGGGTGTGTCCGGTCGTGAACCCAACCCCTGAAAGTTTGTCAGTATCGTATCTCGTGCTGCACGGAGAACATCTCTTGAAGGTGCAGTGTTGTCGGACTGCCGCTAAGGTTTTGTTTGGTTGTTATTCTTGGTTTCGTTATTTTTGCTATTATTATTATTAGCGTTTAATTCGAATCGTTTTATAGTTTCTTTAAGTGCTGTTTCTTTCGCCTGTTTGTCCTGTCCTCTAAGTTTGGCAAGGTTGTTGGTGTACTCCTGTTGTTTCATTTTTTTTTTTTCTCAAGCGTGCGTTCGGAAGGTATCTCCACAGAACTAGGTCAGAAGAGTAATGCTCCCGGAAGCAGGAACGAAAAACACAGTTCTGATTGGTTGGCGTTATCTATGTCTTGCCACGTTGCATTCAAATAGCAGAATTCAGACTATTCTTATTCTTGGTCCTCGTGGCCGAATGGGCTAGCGCTATATGCTAGTAATGAAAATCTCTTTTGGCGTGAGTTCAAACCCGGCCCGAGGAGTTTTTTTTAAACATTTTTATATCACTTTTTAAATTAAAATAATACGAAAATAACACTCAAAAATGTGATTTACTGACTTTTGTGCAGATAAGTAGTAGTAGTAGTAGGAACGGGTTAGAAGCTCCGCAGGGCTCGTTTTGTTGCCTTTGTACTCCATGATATAAGGCTCGTTTTGTTTCCCTTGTACTAAATGATATAGATTTTGTGACCAACTTGAAACAACTGACTAAGATAGCGCGTAAAACAGCTGGCTAGAATAGCGCGCGAAAAAACGTACTTCTGGGAGTATTACTCTCTCGAGCGGGTCGTATCTCCACGAATCGTACCGAATTCTTCCGATTCATGACACGTGAGAGAAAGCAGTTCTATGATTCGTGTAAAGCACAGGCTTCACGAGTCGTCGCGGTTACTATAGTAGCTTGGATTTCAAAGTGTTAATAATTTATCTGTTAAATAATTGAATATCTCTCATAGGCAATAAAATCTAGTAATGTTGAACAGTGCATTAACTTTGCATTTTTGTTTGCTGCAATTTGCCATAACTAATTGTAACTCATTTAATTCTTGTACGATCGTAACTTCTTTTATTATTAATGTTTTAGGAGGCCTGAAATTTATTTTTGCAAAAGGGGCTGTCTACTTATTGCGTCACTATTATTATTAGTACAAGGATACAAAAGATTGATTTACCTGTTAAAAACTGTTTTAAAGTTTTAACAAAATCTCCCTTGACACTAACAGACTTGGTTTAACCATGTGCTAAAGCATTTATGCCATCGCAGAAACCATATTCCTTCTAATAAGCAGTGGCGGATCTAGTAAAAACTTGGGGGGTGGGGGAGGCAGCCAGAACCCAGACTATGATAGGTATATAATGAGTTTACAATTTTTCATGAATTCTGCAGGAATTTCCAACTTGACTCTCTCTCAATGGATATTATGACTAGGTTGAACGTTGATATTGTGGACCTCAAGTATTTTTTTTTTTCATATTACATAACAAAATGTTTCAAAAATTTTCCAACACGATTACCAAAAACTTTCAGAAATATATAAATAATAGCTTCAATTATTTTTGTCACTTAAAAAACTGGGGGTGCAAGCAAGGGCGCCGATTTCTCTGTAAATTTGGGGGGGCCCTCTCAGACGCAGAAGGTATATATATATGAGGATGTTAAGACAAATTGCATTCATATTATGCCAAATATTGTATATTCAGAAATACACTAGGGGCGCCCACATGAGCTTTGGGGGGGGGCGGACCCCCAGGATCGGCGCCCTTGGGTGCAAGGCCTCCCCGGCCCCGGGCTAGGTCCATCACTGATACCGGTATAGAAAATTTGAAACGGTGAAGTGAATTATCAATGTTTAAGTGGAAGTGAAAAAAAATACAATCCAACTTTATAACTTGCATATAATTTTCAGTTTTAGCTAAATAAAATGAGAGTTCATTTGATTGCACAAAAAGAAATTGGTTCGAGAAAATTTGATGCTCTCCAAAACTTTTTACCGAGCAAAGTAGCTCAAAGTGGTAGAGCGTTGGTTTCGCATTCGGGAGGTCGTAGGTTCGATTCCCGCCGCCGGACATCTTGACTGCGGTTTTCCAGGGTTTTCCTCGATCTTACGAGGCAAATCTACCTTCGTAAGGTACTTTCTAAACAAGCCCTGGCCAATACATTCCCAAATCCTTCCCATTATTATGGTTGTTAGATATTCAATATAAAAATTTCCTTTGAGCTGTATCTGGTGATTGTTAAATAAAATACTATAAAACAAAATTTGCCGTCCTGGACCATGGCGCATGCACAAATGATGCCCTGGATATCTGCAAACGGAATGGTGACGAATTGCTCTGTAAACATGATTTTACAATAGATTTTTTTTTTAAATTCGAAATCATTTATTTATTGCCTTGTATTACATATTGCGAAATTTTGTACCTATTGTTATAATTCATACTATTTTCATGGCAAAAAAGATCTCTTACGTAGAGATATCCAATTCGGTGTTAATAATCATAGATTTAAAGGCTTTTCACTATACCTTCTATATTTATAGAAACGCTTCTGTGAAAGTGAAAATAAAATATTTATTTCAACAACTTTTAACAGTCAACTGCTTCTTTTATGGTGCCGCAATGACTCACTGGTAGAGCGCTCACCCATGGTGAGTGGGGTCCCTGGTTCGGCTCCCGCTCACGCCAATTGAATTTTGTGGTGCAAAAAACACCGTGCGTGGGTTTTCTCGGGGTTCTTCCGTTTTCTCCCACTTTCTTCATAACACTATTTCATTCATTTCTCATCATCACCGTCTCTTTTGGCCTGGCCGGCATAATCGTGGAACGTAAACTTTAAAAGATTTCACTTTTTATTTCTTTTGTTTCCTTTTTTCTTTTTTTCATTTTATAAATTATTTAACATACATACATTCTTGAGCTGCCACGTTGAAAATCAAATTTACCCCATGGGAATCACGACCCTAGACAGATGAGGGGCATTAAGTGCTTTTATTATTATTATTATTATTATTATTATTATTATTATTATTATTATTATTATTATTATTATTATTATTATTATTATTATTATCTCTCACCATACAACTCCACACTAAAACCAAATATTGCTTTATAAAATCCCGGAAGTTTTTCTTTCTTACTTTTTATTTTTAAATTTTTTTTTTAGGAAATAATTTTTCAGTACTGAAGTAAGACTTCATATTACTATCTCGTTATTTATTTTCGGATGAAAGTCCACTATATAAAATAAAATAGAAAACAGTGCTGCGATTCTTTGGTGTCTAGAGCAGGGGCAGAGTAGAAATATCTGCATCTTTTCAATTACTGTGTCGCCTTTTTCAATTAGTTTCTGTACATGCACTAAGTACTCTAAGTACTTACACTCTAATTACTCTAGGTACTCTATGTACATACTCTGAGTACTGTCGTTGAAGTAATGAATATTTTAATTACTCTAAGTACGTACTCTCTAATTACTCGAGTACACTCGTTGAAGTACTGAATATTTTTATTGACGTACAAGAACCCATTTGTAATTGAACTTTATTGTTACTGATTTTCTACCGGTACTTTAGGAACAATTACTGACATGTAATTACACATACTTATGATGACGTTTTACTGGACTGTAGTCTCATTACTCCATTGTTGCCTTTTTGCGTATGTAACATTGAAACTACTTAGATTTTGTACTTATTACCTGTAACTAGTATTACTATGTGTACTTACTGCATTGCCCTTTGAACATATGTAACCTCCGAAGTACTTACACTTTCATTACTCGTATGCAACTTACCTTTTCACGTACGTAGTTTCACCGTCGAACTGTAATTGAAGTTCATAAGTACTCGTAATGTACCTTTGATTTGAATCAAACTTGTGGTAGTATGCTAATTACTAACCTTTTGCCATTAATATTAACATACGGCTGAAGGGCACTTACTCAACCTTCATACTCACCCTTTCAGGACAGCAGGAAGCATTCTTTCTTCTTTGAAGACCATTAACTTCCAACGTCAAACCTCATTGGCTTAACTTTTTTTTTTTTTAGGTTAGCTAGCTATGGTGTAGCTAGCACCCATTGCGAGGTTTACACCCTCTATTTGGGAAAGAAATTTAGCATTATTATGGCGAAAAAAAGGAATTTCTGTTGGGCAAAGAAGCATTTATTAACTTTATTAAACATCCATAAGATTTTTTTTTTTTTTTTTTACGTGGGGAGGTTCTGTTAGTAACAAGCGGGTTTACTGTGCTTTATATGAAGGTGAAATGTGGGCCGGTACGTGTGATGTGATGAGGATACTGATGATGTTATAGTCCGGATGATTTGGAGGTACGGTATATTTATATAATGCGAAAAGCAGTGAGAGAGGTGTAGACGTGTGGTGATGGCTGTGAGTGTAGGGAGCGTCACTGTAAACGGTTTCAAAAAATAAAGCATGTTCGCTGTCATAGCGTTGAGTTATATATTTAATACGAAGAGCTTCAATATGATAAAGAAGGTGAGGAAATGTGATGCGGTCGTACAATTCACGGGTTGGACTTGGTAATTTAATTGCAGTAGGCTAGGCGGAGAGCATGTCGTTCCATTATTAACAGCTTTTCGTAATGTTTTGCGCTTGCTGATATCCATGAGGTAAAACCATATGTAAGTACGGGACGGAGGAAGACCTTGTAGGTGTTGATGAGCGTAGAAGAATGGAGACTCCACGTTGTGCCTATGAGACATTTAAGTAAATTTAATCTATTTTTGGCTTTGCTTACGACGGTAGCGAGGTGTGGACCTCATGTGAGATGATGATCAAATGTTATACCCAAGTAGCTCACTGTATTTGAGTGCTGTATGGCAGTATCATTGACGGTAAGGGCAAGACGAGCTGGGTTTCGATGAACTCGTGATCGACGTTTTGGTGGAATAAAGACTATGGCCTGAGTTTTGGTAGCGTTTATTGTTAAGCGCCACGTCCGACACCAATCGCTAAAGCGACGGACCGCAGTGTTTATTTGAGAGATAGTTTTTGTTAACGCCAGGAAAGCCGTGTCATCGGCGTACTGAAAAGTATGGATGTTTTGCGGTAAGAACGGCATGTCAGCGACATAAAGCAGATACATCAGTGGGGACAAGGCAGAGCCTTGCGGAACGCCGCTATGAAGAAAAACAGGATAAGAGACACTGTCATTGATGTAGATATAAGCCAGGCGGTTTGAAAGAAAATTATAGATGAAGCGGATGTACGTGATAGGAAGACGGAAAGACAGAAGCTTGAATAAAAGTCTCAGGTGCCATACTTTATCAAATGCCTTTTCGAGATCGAATAAAACTAAACAGGCAGACTTGGAAGAATTGTAATGATTAGTGATCATGTTGGTGAGGCGAAGTAACTGATCGTTAATACTATATCCTGGTCGGAAACCAGCTTGATGTAAAGGTAGCAAATTTTTCGCTGTTAAGTGAGTGTGAAGTCTTTTGACGAGGATGCGTTCCAATATTTTGCTGAAAGTCGGAGTTAATTGTATGGGCCTGTAAGATGATACGGAATTTAGTGGTTTGTGTGGCTTAGCAAACATGAGTGTTTTGGAAGTCTTCCACTGAGGGGGAAGATAACCTGTGCGGAGAATAAACGTAAATATAGTTGCTAAAAGGTGTAGTAAGGCGAGAGGCTCTTCTTTGACATGATAAGTGATTGAGTCCAGACCAGGGGCAGTATTGCGTTTGCGAGCCGTGACGGAGTTGATATCTGTTACAGTGATAGGCGTAGCAAGAGGATGGTCGGGTTAAACATGAGACGTGCTGGGTTGAAGTTCTGGTGAATTTATGTTAAAGGTATGTGTGGGATGCCTGCGAGGAATGGCAGCTCCAGACGGCGTGAAAATAGATTCTAGATAGGTTGCGAAGGCGTCTGCTTTTTCTTTATCTGTCTGAAGAGGATTCTCATTTTCTAGGTGAGGATAGGTAGTATGGGTCTTGCGACCAGTAAGCATGTTGAAACGGTTCCAGTATCTGGATGGGTGTGCATCGTCTGCCAAATTATTGCAAGCTTTTATCCATTGACGGAGTTTATATGCTTTAACATAAATGTGAGCTGTGCGTTGAAATTGACGATGTAAGTGCAATGACTCTAGATTTCCTGTACGTTTGTAATCTTTGTAGAGTGCTCGTGAACATCTGATAAGTGGTAAATAATGGGGTGGGAGCGGTAGGTGATAACTATGGGATATACTAGTCGGTATAAAACGGCTGGTAGCGTCATGGAGTGCTGTAGTTATTCTATCCAAAGAATTGTAATCGTGTTTCCCTGCTGGCGTTGAAATTCTAAAAGCCTAAGCATTCATTTGCTTTTACCCAGCTTTGCCACGGCAGGTCACGATCGCTTCCGCACTTATATCTTATTGAAACCGAAGCTGGGCACACAGGTCAATAAAACATAAGTACCGTAAAGTAAAATATGTATGAATGGTGAATTTTGGCGAGAATATTAACGGACAAGAATTCACTGAAAAATATAAATCACAAGACCTAGTTAAACTATGTAAAAATATAATGTTACTAGATATGAAATATACAATTAAAATTAATACAGAGAATTACAAACAAACGAGTAACTATTATTAATGTTCTCTGATTATTTTAATCTTTTCTTTTTAATTCTCTTTGAGTACGTGTAACGAAGTGGTGGCTTTTAAAATATATGAACGAATCAATGTTTTAACTACTCACAGTTAATCTTCGACCGGTCAGTTGATATCACTGGGGCCCTGGGGTAGAATCCACTAGATGACAGGTTCGCAAGAAGTTTTTAGGCTGAGGCCAGGATGAGCTTGGAGCGGCGTGTGTAACTTCGGGATCCCAATTCAGCTTCCCGCTAATAGAAGTGAGTGATCGTCTTAACTGATGCTCTTAATCCTTGTTACCCGTAGGTTCGAACTCAAACGTTCATTACAGAGACACTGATACTATAGACACACTTGAAAATGTTAATGTTTACTATATGCGACTCACAAATCGAACTTTTACTTTAGCTCGACCCTTCCAAGGGGAGCGCTTCTTTCTTAGTCATGGAACATAACGCACCCTACTCGCCTTTGCGGGTGCTCTTCGAAAAAATGCCCAACAGGCACGCGTAACCAAAAACACACTGAAGCTCCTTTCAGTTGGCTAATGCGTATGAGTGCTTGGGGCTGGAGTTTCCCGCTTATGACGTATAATGTTGAGTCCAAGCTCTTTGGCTGAAGAGATGCGGATGCTTCGAATTAACTAACCAGCGATGGGCGATAACAACATGTAGGTGTTATTGCAAGTGTCCCGTTTTCTGGACTCAAAAGCAATCACAAAGGGAGTCGCTGTGTCCACATCATATGTCTATATATAGCCATGAAATCGAACTGAGGCTCACCAACACAAACGAAGAAACATACCAAAGCGGTGAGAGAAGAGTTTCTAGAATGTTTGGAAATATACGAGGCTTGGTTAATAAAGTTCGAAATTAAGTCTATTTTTCCCGATGTCCTTTTTAAATCCAAAAAATGAGCTTTAGATCGGTGATAGAATTATGAAGATCTTCCTCCGTTTCTGATAGAATTGAGGTTGCAAAAATGTTACTAAGGTAATTTCGATATCCTGGCCAGTCGGCTTTGTCGAAGCGTAACGTGGTACGAGTGACAGGAGGTAAGTGCGGTGCTGGACGGTGTGGATAATTTAACGGGAACATGGCCACTACCAAGCGGATCGAGTACTGTGAGAGTACAATGTGCAGAGAGACTGGCTGAAGTAATGACAACGTCTGGAGTGGTATCCGAGATCGGTTGGGTAGAATGAGGCAGGGTATGGAATGTGCCGGATGTTTCGGTTGCAATGAAATCTAGAAATTCTTCCTTTTGGTGGGCTGTTCGACTGTGAAAATTTATGTCTGCTATAATGATGTAGGTGCGGAACGTGTCTGAGATATACTGAAAGAATTTGAGAGGTATGGCATGACCAGGGCGGATGTAAATGGTAGCCAAAGTGACATATATATCTTTGTAGTATAGAGTGGTAATGATGTATTCCGGGATGTTTGGTATTGACAGTAAATGTTGGCGATAGGCGATTGATGTAGAAAACCCAAGGGCGACTCCGCCATTTGCACGGCACATGGGTATGGTTGTGTCATGTCTGAGCAGTGTGTATCGTGAAAATTTGCAGCTTTGTTTAGGCTTCAGATGAGTTTCGTTAAGGAGAAATGCATTGACTTTTTCTTCTAGTAGCAGTTGTTCAAACAGTGGTTTATGTGATTGAAGAGACCGGATATTCAGAAACAGAAATATTAAAGCCATAATGATCGGTAGATAGTAAGGAGGTTTTTAAGAGCTAGGTGGAACCGCAGTAGCATGGAAATAAGCATACGGACCTGAACATGTATCATTTAATGTGACGTTAAGAGTGAGCTGTAAATTGGATTTGTTGGAGTATATATTGTCTTTGAAATGGATGAATGTTTTCCAGAGCTACGGTGAAAAATGCAAGAAGTTGTTCGATAGTGATAGGTTGATATACTGAGGTGATAGGCGGAGATTCAGATTTAGTTTCCGGCGTTCTTATAGGTACCACAAGTTCAGGTTTAGTCTCATCCACTGGTGACCTGGCTTTGCATTTATAACTGAACGTAGGTTGTTGTTCAGGATATGTGGTGCATTTAGGCGGTTAGTGTGTATTTGGACAGACCTTAGTGAAGTAAGACCCAGAGCAAAAGCCACACGTTGTTTGATTTGGACATTTTGATGTTGGATGCGAATTACATTTTTTGACACTTTTCGCATCGAAGCGGGAGAGGTTGTGTAGTGAGATGCCTCGACCCGGTTTGGTTTAACTGCTTCGTAGTCTCTTAGATTCATATACGGAGTTGATTTGTATGTAAGAAATATTAATTACTGATCTTTTGTAATTGTTTGGTAGGAATTATCATATTTCTACTTTTACATAAGTTCAGAATAATTTTGTTGCGTGTAATGACAACATTTAAGTACATAGGGTATGTATATAGAATTAGTAATAAATTAATTTAATATTTAATTGTATTGCATTGGATGTGATACAGCATAGTAATTCTCTTTACTTGGTTGGAAGAGAGGGAAAAAACGTGAATGAATTCTTTAACGATCAGCACGCGGAAAGACGGAATGAAAAAAAGGATGAAAAATCACTTTTTTTTCTTTGGCGCAACTGAATAAGGTCGCCGAGGGTTTTATGTTAATTTATTTTTTGTTTCGTATTGTCTGAGAGGAAACATCTTTGAAATGTCTACAGAATGTAATTTATATGAATTCAGGTCATTGTACCACCATAGTCGCTTAGTTATATATATATTAAGAAAACGATTATACAGGTATAATAGCAGGGACAGCTGATTGAGTTTCTGTAACAGGTAGCAAGAGTCTTATTTCTGTTTCTCACTCTTTCTTTTTTCTTTCTTTCTTTCTCTCTATCTATCTGTGTGTGTGTGTGCCTGACCTTCAGAACTCTCGCACAAAGGATCTTTAAATTGAATATTTTCCTTCGTCTTGTAGGAAACATATGTTATATATGAGGCTAGGAAGTTTGGATGCTATGATTAAAATATATTTCATTATTGAACTGTACATAAATGCACAAATAGTTAATAAGACATATTATGAAGAATCAAAACATACTTATTTCTTACTGATTGTGTAAACACTATGTATTATTGTTTGACGTAAATATACGTACGTGTTTGTATTTTGAAAGTGAAATGAAATATTTGAAGTTTTACGTAAAACGAATATACCGGCTAAGCTAAAGGATACGCCTAAATAAGGTAAGCATTTATAAATTGCTGAAATGAGGAAAGTAGTAGGAAACGGGAGAACCGCGAAAAACCCTATGCACACAGTGCTTGTTTACCAAAAAGCTCACTTGGTGCGCTGGGATCGAACCAAGTACCCCTGCACCAGAGATGAACTGTACCACTGAGTACTGCAGCTCTTGTTTGTATTTGAGTTTACTTTCTCACGATTATATTTTTGGATAAAGGAGAGGAATGCATAAAGTACGCATTTATAATTTGGTGGAACGATAATGTAGGAGGAAATGGGAGAACTACGGGCACAATATTTTGTACTAGAAATACACTCTGAATGAACGAAAGCATTTCGCTTCAGAAGTGACTTAGTTTATGGACAGTACTATTTACTGTTTACGAAGTGTTTGTACCAAACATTTTATAAGGAAAGAAACGTATTGTAGGTAAATAATGTTGCAAGAGTAACATGGCACAGTTAACGGATAAAATTCTGAATATGGAATTAGATTTTTTATCTATCTGTATACATAATACATTAGATTGAAGGAAATGGATCGAAAATAATAAGTTGTGTTATATTACTGAAGTTGATTCCTTGACTGAAGGATATTTCTTTTAACACTGAAAACCCACTTTCATATGTATTCAAATGATATCAATCGTCTGCTGAATGAAGGTCTCCATCATTTTCTCATACATGTTTCCGTCAGCTGATCTTTTCCATTTGTACAGTTTCTGCTAAACGACTGGTATCACTATACATTTTGTATTCGATTGTCTTCTATGTACATCGCTTCTTATCTCTAGAAAATTCAATGTATGTTATTTCTCGTCCATCTTCCACCTGTTCTAGGTATGTGACCCACCAGTTCCATTTCTGCTTCATTGCAGAGTATATCACCTCCTACATAGCATAAGTTTGCGCTTCACTTGCACTAGACTTGCGGAACTTTAAAAGTTTTCTGATCTCTAAGTTAGAAGCAAGCGAGCATCTGCAAGTCTCTAACAATCTGTCAGTTGCATACTAGCAGCCAACTTGCATTAAAATTTGTGAATTGTTGATTTACACACAGTTGGTGCCATTTTCGTTTTGCTTGCTATTCTTCACTTCCTTCTTAGAAGTCTTATGATTATAGTACAGCGGAAAATTCCTCAATATCAAATATAAGAACATAATTATATAGTTTTCATACATTTCAAACAAAATAATTTGAATACAATATGTTTTGTTAAATAAAATAATGAGACGTCATTTATTAGGCCTGTCTTGTTGACTTTGTTTGAAGTATAGCAAATATAATTATAGTAATAATTGTACAAATACAAAATAGCTTGCAGCACACTTCCTAATGCAAATTTTTGTCACAGAAATCACAAACTTACAAAAAACTTATGAAACATTATTTTAAAAAATACGTTATTTTTACGTAGCATAAATGTCAAGTATACTGCGTTAAGCTTTCGTTATATCTAAAATTCACTAACTCTTAATAGAGCTAGTTACATCTTGTAGACGGTGTGTAGGGCAGTTAAAGGTTAAACTTTACCCAATGCTATCTTAAAACAATCCATTTCTCACTTGCTTAGAATTAAGTCCATCTCTTCCTATTTCTGGAAACTTCCCAATGGACTACGTTCCTCGGTTACAAATCATAGAAATAACTCAAATTTCACTTTAAACAACGGCATTCGTTTCATGTAGCCTTGATCTTAAATTTTAATCAATCAAAGATCCAGTGAAACAGTAACTGAACAATTTCCTGAAAATAGTTAAGTTCAGTATTTCAATCCAATAGCATAGCAATGGGTGGGAATAATTTCTAGTTTATCTAACATATTCTATTCGTCTTAATTCAAGATCACGAAAAAAATTGTTCAACACAATTAATACTTAAGCACACTTCTTAAGTAAAATCGTATCAGGCTGCCTCTAAAAATCATATGCAACCCTCAAAACAGTTACGATATGTTGATTGCATAATCTTCTAGGTGCCAAAATTAACCATTCTTCTTCTTCTTCTTCTTCTTCTTCTTATTATTATTATTATTATTATTATTATTATTATTATTATTATTATTATTATTATTATTATTACATACACAAGGCATCCTGGTCTCTCATTTACACTAAATCGCATAGTTTACAGTCAGGCTAATAGTTGTCGCCAATTGTGCTGCTGCTTGCCTTCTGCGTTTTCCTGACGCTGTAAAACAATTTAATCAAACTATAGTGTTTCAAGTGGTATCCCTTATTATAAATTGAATGTTTCAATTTTTTATATAAAGCTAATCCTAAAAAAAAAAAAAAAAAAACAAACGCACTATTAATGTCGCTACCTACACTGTTTAGATGCCTAATGTGCATTCTTGATATTACATATATCTCCTTTACTAATCTACTATTTTTATACACATAGTCACTATTGAACTCTCAATGGGAAATAATTGTGGGTTTTCAGTGTTAAAAGAAATATCCTTCAGTCAAGGAATCAACTTCAATAATATAACACAACATTATTTTCGATCCATTTCCTTCAATCTAATGTATTATGTATACAGATAGATAAAAAATCTAATTCCATATTCAGAATTTGATCCGTTAACTGTGCCATGTTACGCTTGCAACATTATTTACCTACAATACGTTTCTTTCCTTATAAAATGTTTGGTACAAACACTTCGTAAACAGTAAATAGTACTGTCCATAAACTAAGTCACTTCTGAAGCGAAATGCTTTCGTTCATTCAGAGTGTATTTCTAGTACAAAATATTGTGCCCGTAGTTCTCCCATTTCCTCCTACATTATCGTTCCACCAAATTATAAATGCGTACCTTATGCATTCCTCTCCTTTATCCAAAAATATAATCGTGAGAAAATAAACTCAAATACAAACAAGAGCTGCAGTACTCAGTGGTATAGTTCATCTCTGGTACAGGGGTACTTGGTTCGATCCCAGCGCACCAAGTGAGCTTTTTGGTAAACAAACACTGTGTGCATAGGGTTTCTCGTGGTTCTTCCGTTTCCTACTACTTTCCTCATTTCAGCAATTTATAAATGCTTACCTTATTTAGGCGTATCCTTTAGCTTAGCCGGTATATGCGTTGGACGTAAAACTTCAAATATTTCATTTCACTTTCGAAATACAAACACGTACGTATATTTACGTCAAGTGTTTACACAATCAGTAAGAAATAAGTATGTTTTGATTCTTCATAATATGTCTTATTAACTATTTGTGCGTTTATGTACAGTTCAATAATGAAATATATTTTAATCATAGCATCCAAACTTCTAGCCTCATATATAACATATCTTTCCTAAAAGGCGAAAGAAAATATTCAATTTAAAGATCATTTGTGCGAGAGTTCTGAAGGTCAGGCACACACACACGCACGCACACACACACACACACACATTGAGGGAGAGAGAGAGAGAGAGAAAGAAAGAGAGAAAGAGAGAGTGAAAAACAGAAATAAGACTCTTGCTACCTGTTACAGAAACTCAATCAGCTATCCTTGTTATTATACCTGTATAATCGTTTTCTTAATATATATAACTAAGCGACTATGGTGGTACAATGACACGAATTCATATAAATTACATTCTGCAGACATTTCAAAGAGGTAAATTTCCTCTCAGACGATACGAAACAAAAAATAAATTAACATAAACCTCGGCGACCTTATTCAGTTGCGCCAAAGAAAAAAAAGTGATTTTTCATCCTTTTTTTCATTCCGTCTTTCCGCGTGCTGATCGTTAAAGAATTCATTCACGTTTTTTCCCTCTTCCAACCAATTAAAGAGAATTACTGTACTGTATCACATCCATGCAATACAATTAAATATTAAATTAATTTATTACTAATTCTTTATACATGCCCTATGTACTTAAATGTTGTCATTACACGCAACAAAATTATTCTGAACTTATGTAAAAGTAGAAATATGATAATTCCTACCAAACAATTACAAAAGATAACTAATTACTGTATTATTTCTTACATACAAATCAACTCCGTATATGAATATAAGAGAGTACGAAGCAGTTAAACCAAAGAGGTTTGATCTTGGAAGTTAATGATCTTCAAAGAAGAAAGAATGCTTCCTGCTGTCCTGAAAGGGTGAGTATGAAGGTTGAGTAAGTGCCCTTCAGCCGTATGTTAATATTAATGGCAAAAGCTTAGTAATTAGCATACTACCACAAGTTTGATTCAAATCAAAGGTACATTACGAGTACTTATGAACTTCAATTACAGTTCGGCGGTGAAACTACGTACGTGAAAAGGTAAGTTGCATACGAGTAATGAAAGTGTAAGTACTTCGGAGGTTACATATGTTCAAAGGGCAATACAGTAAGTACACATAGTAATACTAATTACAGGTAATGAGTATAAGTACAAAAACTAAGTAGTTTCAATGTTACATACGCAAAAAGGCAACAATGGAGTAATGAGACTACAGTCCAGTAAAACGTAATCATAAGCGTGTGTAATTACATGTCAGTAATTGTTCCTAAAGTACCGGTAGAAAATCAGTAACAATAAAGTTCAATTACAAATGGGTTCTTGTACGTCAATAAAAATATTCAGTACTTCAACGAGTGTACTCGAGTAATTAGGGAGTACGTACTTAGTGTAATTAAAATATTCATCACTTCAACGACAGTATTTAGAGTATGTATGATCTGTCAGGAAAGTAAATGTACACCTATTTTTCGAGTCTGGCATTCCTGCGCTCCATCCGTGGAGAGTATGAGAATTAAATCAATCAAATGTTTACTGAGGGGCAAAAAGAAAAGCTTAATCTGAATAAGACATTGCAGAGGGGCACAAGCTGTGAATACGAATAGTGCATTGTGTAAATAAAGGACGACACCGAAAGAGAAAACCAGAAACAGCTGTTAAACTTACAAAAAAAGAGTAAAAATTGTCGAAGTGGGAACATAAAACACAAATACAACAAATACGCCGACAACTAAACGATCACCATGCCATGATCTTGGTGTAGTGGTTAAGGTGCTGGCTTACAAATGCAAAGGACGCAAGTTCGAATCTTAAGCGAGGACATTTTTAAAAATTTTTGTTAATAATACATACAACTCATGAGAGATGGTAAAAGAGGTCGTATTTAGTTTTTCGTAGCAATTATTATTGGTAATGTTTAGTACTGATAATACTTTTTGTCTTTGCGTATTGCTTTTGTTCTTGTCTTCATTTCGAAAGAGAAGAATATCCGAACAAATGCCACCAAAATTCCTCATATTTTGAATGTAAACGCCATTTGCAATTAGTAAAGAATAAAAATTGAACGTTCCGAAGTAGCTGCAAAAAGTAAAAGGAAAAACATGGAAGTCGACCATACTCATGGTTACTAAAAATACAATTTCTACATGCCTTACACCTCCCGACCACGTTTCTACGTTAGCAAGTAAGAGGCTTGTGTTTAGGTTAGGCTCGTCAATACGTTTTGCAAAGGGGTCCGGTTTAGCTCTGACGCACCACAGGTGCGAGAAGGGAGAAAAACACTTTTTCTCTCTCCCTCTGTGTGTCTATTTATCTATCTATTTGTATATATATAAAACGCTATTTGTGAATGCCATAACCACCCTAATTTTCAGCGGATTGAGACGAAACTTGGCACAAACATTAATTGTTGAAATATCTTGATGAGTTCGTTAACCAGAATAATCAGATGAAAATGTTCAAAATGGTGGCCCTTCAAACTCTTAAAAAGTTCAAGGGAACCAAATTTCGCCCATAAATAGGTATTCAGAAAGTTTGAATAAATTTTCCTCTTTTACTGAAATATTTGTGTGCAGAAACTTATTGAAATATTGGACCCGATTAATCGCCTAAAGAAGGTTCACGCCCTTTCGCTACGGTCAGGTTTTTTTTTTTTTTTTTTTTTTGCAGGAGGGGGTTATCTTCCTATTGGAACAAGATGATTGTTACTGATGATATGAAATTACACATTGAAAGTGAAGTAACTTGTGTAACGTGTTATTTGAAAGAATAATATAATAAATGTGCATTCCTCTAACACAGAGAACTCATGTATTTCGAGTTCGGGAGCCTGAATGGCGAGGAGTGTTATTTGATTTGCTTTTTAGTAACATATTGCATTGCAAATAAAGGTAGGCACCATTAGTGGTAAGTAAAACAACAACAACAATAATAATAATAATAATAATAATAATTATTATTATTATTATTATTATTATTATTATTATTATTATTATTATTATTATTATTATTATTATTATTATTATTATTATTATAGGTGTTGTTTGTGGCAAGGCAATATCTTCCTCAGTTCTTCTTCAAACGTAATGATTGTAACGCCATATCTCAATTACAAACAAAATATTAGCAATTTATATCGAGAGAACGGGAAACTGTAGAGCGATGGGACCAACGTTGGACAGTATGCACTCATAGTACTCAGAAAAGTAAGCGATTTCAATGCAAAATGAACGAAGAGTCATTGTCATGGGTACTCATGGGGCCACGGCAGAGCCCTCTTTAGGCAAAATGTCGATAGCTTATATCGAGAAAACAGGAGGTGATACTGGGATGGGACCAACGTTGGACACCGTGGACCCATAAGGCGCATCGAAAAAATTAGGGAGGCGGGCGCCAGCCAGCCTTACTTATTTCCACATAATAATATAAAATTATGTTGTCGAAATACACACATGAGTTAGCTACTAATATTTCATATTATTATTATTATCGACAGCGTCTTTTCATTACGTGTGCGTGTTTGACATGAAGCCAAAGAGAAGATCCATCATTCATAGAACTTGAGTCGAGTCGAATTTTGGCTCGACTCCTGCTCATCCCTATTCGTATTTGTATTTTGTTTCCACTTCAACAATTTCTACTCTTTTTTTTCTTCGTTTACCTATTGTTTCTGGATTTCTCTGTCGGTGTCGTCCTTTATTAACACCATGCACTATTCTTATTCCCAGCTTGTGACCCGCTTCAATGTCTTATTCAGTTTAGGCTTTTCTCCTTACATTGACTTGACATGTGATTGATTTAATTCTCACTTTCCGCGCACGACCGATGAGAATGTTTTATTATTATTATAAATTAACGAATAAATTAACTACGGCATGCACTTTGGTAGAAATATCATTACATGAACATGTTTGGAACGAACCAATAATCTTATTGCAATGATATTTCAACCAAAGTGCATGCCGTAGTTAATTTATTCGTTGATCTGGAGACAATTTAGTGCCCATTAATAAACTAAATAACATACAATGGAGTAAAATTACAGAAATGATATCGTATTATACAGTAATTTCGCCGTGCAAGTTCAATAGTATAATAATAATAATAATAATAATAATAATAATAATAATAATAATAATAATAATAATAATAATAATAATAATAACATTTTCATCGGTCGTGCGCGGAAAGTGAGAATTAAATCAATCACATGTGAAGTCAATATAAGAAGAAAAGCCTAAACTGAAAAAGACATTGAAGCGGGTCACAAGCTGGGAATAAGAATAGTGCACGGTGTAAATAAAGGACGACACCGAAAGAGAAATCCAGAAACAGCAGGTAAAAGGAGAAAAAAAAAGAGTAGACATTGTTGAAGTGGAAACATAAAATACAAACACGAATAGGGATGAGCACAAGTCGAGCCAAAATTCAATTCAACTCGAGTACAATTTGAGTCGAGTCAAAGGTAATTTTCTTGAATTGAGTTCCGAGCCAAGTCGCTGTTTTCGAGGTCTAGTTTCGAGTTGAGTTGAGTTTGATAATGGCTCTCTCGCTCGTTCAGCTCGTTTTAACTCGTTTTGAAATATTGGCCTGATCAGACTGGAAAGCAAAAGCCATGAGAAATGTAAGCAGTAATGTGGAATACTTTTAGTGTTGCTCACGACAGAGGTGCGTCTCATCTCGTAATTTTAGTGCATCTCGTGGGGCAATTTTAGTGTATCTCGTCTCGTTTAGATAACGAGAAGACAAGAGTTTATTATTATTATTATTATTATTGCGAGACAGCCTCAAATGTCGTAATCACCAATATAATTATATACTGTAGTTCTTAAAATCAAGGCTGAGATCTGCACGGTCGAATTCTTGAGCCCAAGCAGAAGACCAACTCGGGTAGTGATATCAACCGGCTCGGCTCGTATCAACTGAGCGAACAGCTCGAGTCGGCTCGGTTGGGATGAGCCGATGACCCGAGCCGGCTTAGTTGGAACAAGCCATCGACTCAGCTCAATTGAGCCGATGGCTCGAGCTTTCTCGGTTGGGATGGGTCACCTACTCGGCTCATGTGAACCGGTTCGAGCCAGCTAAGTTGAAACTAGTTCATCAGCACGTTTCGACTCAGCTCAACTAAGCCGATGGCTCAAATCGGCTCGGTGTGGTGAGCTGTTGGCTCGGCTCACTTCTCGATTCGGTTCGATATTGAATGAGCTGTAAGCCGAGCCGCTCGAGCCGTTGAGAAGCCCAAACCCGGTCCCAGCTGTTTTGAATATGTTTGGATGAAGCCTATAACTTTTAACAATTTTTTGCTCGAGCCCGAATACTTGCCCCTTCGGAACTCAAACCCAGAACGTGACCGATGTCCTTGCCTCCTGAAGACTTCCAGACGACCGAGATCGACAGTCAATTAGCTTTTACTATTCAGATACAAACCGTATATCTTTTAAAGATTATACATGGAGTTGATATAATAATAATAATAATAATAATAATAATAATAATAATAATAATAATAATAATAATAATAATAATAATAATAGTTTTAAACTTGCCCTGAAATTTGGCAAAACTTACTTAAAAGTAGAGATTTCGGGGAAAGGGTTCCGTACCTTCAAGACACACCTCTGCAACTACCAACATTTTAAATTGGAACCTTTTATTGAAGTTTCATGTAGAAAGTATGTTTTGAGGAAAATAACTGTAATTAATATAACTGAATATCACGCGACAGTAAGGCATACAATAAACTAATTTTTGGAATATGCAGAGGTAAATATAAAAGCTTTGCTACAAAAATACCTACACAGAGCATAATTCAATGAGCTCTGAAATACAATGTAACGAAATAGCCTATGAGATTCAGTCTACAGAGCAATTGTTACTTAAAGAATGGACATACACTATTTCGAGAATCGACACAAGACGGGAAATGTTTACGATACTTTTCGTCTCGTCTCGATTCTCATCTCCAAAGAGAGACGAAAATTTTGATTTAGCCCTGACCCGTCTCGAATGTAAAATGTTAATTCTCATGTTATTTTATTTGTTTTAGAAACGAGATGAGAAACTCCTCTTCTCGTGAGCAACATTAAACCAAACCGAAATATTCTTTCCAAATGTCACATTTCTCCTTGTAATGGTATGACCTGAGCGATAATTTAGCTTCTAGCTTTTAATCTTCTACGAGATAATAATAATAATAATTATTACTATTATTATTCCTGAAGATTTGATAGTTCAAGTATTGAAACATCCGAGTATTCAAATATCTGAATATAATAAAACGTATGTTATCGCTGATCAATCGCCATCAAAAATTCTAAAGTAAGAAAAAAAAATTGCAACGTGCATTCGCAGAAGCACCTTGACCACTGAACCGCGATCGCTACGCGGTAAACGATCCGTCTTTAGTCTGGTTACGTTAGGTTTCTTTGTCTCCGCTTGCAAACTTGTATGTTATATTTTTCGATTCAAAATGTCTTTCGTATTTCTTTTATGAAGTCGGCAAAGTTTATATTAATAACTTGAGTTTTTCTTAAACCACTGGTTCACAAGTTCGTTCTTTCTCCACACGAAACTACAAATATGACAGATTGAATTCTCATACTCCCCATTTCTTTCAAAGCAGTCGCCATTACCTGGTCAAAGACTTATTTCCGCCACGATTCATATTAACCAAAATAAATTCATTTTTCGGAAGCGGAACTTTCACTTTCCGGATTTCGCAAAATTATGGAATTCAGTTATACTCCGGAATTCAGAAGAATTTCGGAACTCGGAAAGAATCCGGAATTTAGAAAATTCCGGAATTGAGAAAAACTCCGACTTTCGAAAAAATCCGGATTTTCCGAATTCCGGAATGTTAACGAAATCAGAAATTTCTAAATTCCGGATTTTTCCGAATTCCGAAATTATTACAAAATTGGAATTTTCCGAATTCCGGAATTTGTCCGGCTTTACTTTCGGGAGTCCGAAAACTAATAATTCCGGAACGGGCTATCCCTAGTTTATACACAACCTTTCAGAACACTAAGCTAGTAGCTGTCTACAAACAAACAAGTAATGCAAAGCATGTTGTATACTGCAATACGTCATGTATTAAAATCCGACACCATGACCCTTTTATTACATTATATGAAGAGCATGTAGGTCTAAATACCTCATGTATTACATATAATGTAGGTTTTACTCTTCCAGCAAAGAAGAAACATGTGATCATAGTATACAACCCACAGAAGTGATAGCTGGCAATACAGTGGTCGTAATCCCTAACGACACAGGAAGTGAGCGTTGCCATCGCCGCTGGTCTAGAGGCTAGCACGTGAGCCTTGGGTGTATGGAGTCTCGGGTTCGATTCTCGGCGGCAGAGCATCTATGATTTTTAACTGTTCTCGATGTTTCTGTGTTCGTGCCCCTGTCGTTATAAGTTATTAGAAAAAGCGAGTTAAACGAGTGAAGCAAGTAAAATTAGCAATAAGTAAGTTACTGAAACGCGTTCGGTGAGTCAGTTAAAAAAATAGTGGACAAAGCACTGGCGCCGAACGAATTCGAGCGAGCGAGTTCGAATCAATCTCGGCTTGATATTTTATCCATTTGAGAGAAAGTATTGTTTCTTTTCGCTACAGGATGGATTTTCTCTTTGGTTTCATGTCAAACATGCTCACGTAATGAAAAGACGCTGTAGATAATAATAATAATAATAATAATAATAATAATAATAATAATAATAATAATAATAATAATAATAATAATGATAATAATAATAATAATAATAATAATAATAATAATAATAATAATAATAATAATAATAATATGAAATATTAGTAGCTAACTCGTGTGTGTATTTCGACAATATAATTTTATATTATTATGTGGAAATAAGTAAGGCTGGCTGGCGCCCGCCTCCCTAATTTTTTCGATGCGCCTTATGGGTCCACGGTGTCCAACGTTGGTCCCATCCCAGTATCACCTCCTGTTTTCTCGATATAAGCTATCGACATTTTGCCTAAAGAGGGCTCTGCCGTGGCCCCATGAGTACCCATGACAATGACTCTTCGTTCATTTTGCATTGAAATCGCTTACTTTTCTGAGTACTATGAGTGCATACTGTCCAACGTTGGTCCCATCGCTCTACAGTTTCCCGTTCTCTCGATATAAATTGCTAATATTTTGTTTGTAATTGAGATATGGCGTTACAATCATTACGTTTGAAGAAGAACTGAGGAAGATATTGCCTTGCCACAAACAACACCTATAATAATAATAATAATAATAATAATAATAATAATAATAATAATAATAATAATAATAATAATAATAATAATATTATTATTATTATTATTATTATTATTGTTGTTGTTGTTTTACTTACCACTAATGGTGCCTACCTTTATTTGCAATGCAATATGTTACTAAAAAGCAAATCAAATAACACTCCTCGCCATTCAGGCTCCCGAACTCGAAATACATGAGTTCTCTGTGTTAGAGGAATGCACATTTATTATATTATTCTTTCAAATAACACGTTACACAAGTTACTTCACTTTCAATGTGTAATTTCATATCATCAGTAACAATCATCTTGTTCCAATAGGAAGATAACCCCCTCCTGCAAAAAAAAAAAAAAAAAAAAAAAAACCTGACCGTAGCGAAAGGGCGTGAACCTTCTTTAGGCGATTAATCGGGTCCAATATTTCAATAAGTTTCTGCACACAAATATTTCAGTAAAAGAGGAAAATTTATTCAAACTTTCTGAATACCTATTTATGGGCGAAATTTGGTTCCCTTGAACTTTTTAAGAGTTTGAAGGGCCACCATTTTGAACATTTTCATCTGATTATTCTGGTTAACGAACTCATCAAGATATTTCAACAATTAATGTTTGTGCCAAGTTTCGTCTCAATCCGCTGAAAATTAGGGTGGTTATGGCATTCACAAATAGCGTTTTATATATATACAAATAGATAGATAAATAGACACACAGAGGGAGAGAGAAAAAGTGTTTTTCTCCCTTCTCGCACCTGTGGTGCGTCAGAGCTAAACCGGGCCCCTTTGCAAAACGTATTGACGAGCCTAACCTAAACACAAGCCTCTTACTTGCTAACGTAGAAACGTGGTCGGGAGGTGTAAGGCATGTAGAAATTGTATTTTTAGTAACCATGAGTATGGTCGACTTCCATGTTTTTCCTTTTACTTTTTGCAGCTACTTCGGAACGTTCAATTTTTATTCTTTACTAATTGCAAATGGCGTTTACATTCAAAATATGAGGAATTTTGGTGGCATTTGTTCGGATATTCTTCTCTTTCGAAATGAAGACAAGAACAAAAGCAATACGCAAAGACAAAAAGTATTATCAGTACTAAACATTACCAATAATAATTGCTACGAAAAACTAAATACGACCTCTTTTACCATCTCTCATGAGTTGTATGTATTATTAACAAAAATTTTTAAAAATGTCCTCGCTTAAGATTCGAACTTGCGTCCTTTGCATTTGTAAGCCAGCACCTTAACCACTACACCAAGATCATGGCATGGTGATCGTTTAGTTGTCGGCGTATTTGTTGTATTTGTGTTTTATGTTCCCACTTCGACAATTTTTACTCTTTTTTTGTAAGTTTAACAGCTGTTTCTGGTTTTCTCTTTCGGTGTCGTCCTTTATTTACACAATGCACTATTCGTATTCACAGCTTGTGCCCCTCTGCAATGTCTTATTCAGATTAAGCTTTTCTTTTTGCCCCTCAGTAAACATTTGATTGATTTAATTCTCATACTCTCCACGGATGGAGCGCAGGAATGCCAGACTCGAAAAATAGGTGTACATTTACTTTCCTGACAGATCATACATAGAGTACCTAGAGTAATTAGAGTGTAAGTACTTAGAGTACTTAGTGCATGTACAGAAACTAATTGAAAAAGGCGACACAGTAATTGAAAGTGGGGTACAGATGCAGATACTTCTACTGGGCAGATCCAGGACCGACTTCTGGGGGGGAGTGTCATACTGCTACTTTTAAGGGCTCCAAACTTTGGGATGGGTTATTTTTATATATATATATATATATAAAATAAGAAAGTCTCGCCCCGATCGCCACCCCTGGATCCGCCCGTGCTACAGACGTGAGCAGCAGATTTATAAATTCAATAGCTGGATTGATTTACAATGACGGGACTGGTATAGTCACGAACATAAATAAATGGATATTGGAGCCATTATTTCTTATGGCTCAAAACCTCCATTTATTTATGTTCGTGACTGTACCAAAATTACGGCTTATTGTCACAAATCATAAATTAAAGTTGATCCCATTCTCTCTATACAGTTTGCATAGAAGTTTCCATTGTTGGAAACGGTGACATCTTCAGGTGTCACCGTCTTGAGTACCGCTGCAGTTTTCTGCTGAACAGTCTGAAGATAAGTTCCCTTGAGGGCAGATTTCACTTTCGGAAAAGGAAAAAAAATCGCGCAGTGCCAAGTCCGGCGAATAAGATGGGTGTGCCAACACGAGTCATCTTAGCTGCCAGAAACTACTATGCATTATGCGAAGGAGCATTGTCGTGATGCATAATCCATTCATTATTCCTCCACAAGAGGAACTTTTTTGTCTTATGCGTTCTCGCATCTTTCTCAAAACCTGCTGATAATACTGCTTTTTCACTATCTGACCTTATGGTGCCATTTAATCAGGAGCAGACCATTGATATCGAGGGGCCGAATAAGATGGCCAAGCTATTTAAATTCATAATGACTAAGAGTTCTGCTTTTATTATGGGAAATGCCGGTAAAACGATCCTCGTAAGAAAAAATTGCCCCCTTGATATTACCTCGAATTATTCATAATGTAGCCATTGTGTTAGTACGACTAGTTT
Organism: Thermobia domestica; assembly: GCF_964235325.1. NCBI lineage: Eukaryota > Metazoa > Arthropoda > Insecta > Zygentoma > Lepismatidae > Thermobia > Thermobia domestica. The sequence goes on along the minus strand of NC_137457.1, from coordinate 295,775,694 downwards.
ATCTTAGAATTGTAACGTATTTTTGAACATTTACAATCAACACGTTCAATATTAATTTCACCAAGGTGACCAGACGTCCCGTTTTAGCTGGGACAGTCCCTTATTTTCAACCGTTGTCCCATTTTTTTCTGATTCTCAAACGGGACACCTAAATGTCCCGTTTTTAAGCAAACATGACCCAGGTGTCCCGTAATTATTATTCAAAATATAAATGGTCAATGCAAATTCTACACTTTTCCGTACCAACACTCATTGGGAATTTTCAGTCGTGCCTAGAACTTCTGAATATTCAAATGGGAATTGAGTGTTCTGTGGTTCAAGTGGAAATTGAGTGGGAATTCTGAGTGTTCAAGTAGTTAAAAGTATTTTGGGGTAGTACTTAAATTAGAAATGCTGTGTTAACATTTTACTTGTGTATTTTGTAAATTGAAAACACTGCTGAATCCCAAAATGCAATGTGGAAGTCAACCCCCCCCCTTCCCGGAGCCGATTCGTATGCGTCCCGTTTTTGAAAGTAAAAGTTCTGGTCACTTGAATTTCACATATATTTGAACCTATTGCAAAAGGGTCATATTGTGTTAGGGGTTACGCAAAATGATCCCTCAGTTGTAAATAATAGGAAAAATCTGGTGAACCTCCAATAATGTGTATACGAGGGAGGATCAGAAACTAAGGCTGCAAGGTCAATATTTCTGAAATTTCGTCTGTTATAGAGTAATGAGGAGTGTGAGGTAATTTTAATACACAGAGTTGGCAACTATGCAGAGTTTCAGCCACCCGCCACTTGCGGCGCTAGTTGTATGTAAACACAAATGGCGACTCGTTTGGAAAACTGGTGTCGCGAAGAAGTCCGCTCAGTTATTCAATTTCTGTGTGGCAACAGAATTTCACCGGCAGCTGTTAAAAGTTTACGGAGAGACTGTAATGTCTCGTTAGGATTCTCTCTGAGAGCAGGACTTCTCTCACCAGGGACGTTATCATCCTTCACAACAACGCGCGCCCGCATACAGACCAGAAGACTACCATGCTGTTAAAGCAATTTCGCTGGGACATCATCGACCATCCTCCCTACAGCCCGGACCTCGCTCCAAGCGACTTTCACCTGTTCCCGTGGTTGAAGGAGCACCTAGGAGTCCGTCACTTCGCTTCAGACGAGGAGGTGAAACATTTCGTGATAACGTGGAGGAACACGTAGGATAGAATTTTTACCAGGAAGGAATCTTCAGACTCATCCCACGATGCGATAAGTGCCTCAAAAGATATGGAAACTATGTCGAAAAATAACCTAACGTATGTACTATATGTTGGTTGTATTGGTTTCAATGCAGGCTTTGTAACCTTAGTTTTTGACCACTCCTCGTATTGAAGGAAGTACAATTATGTAATTTAATAACTGAATAGCCTACCTTAAAAAGTAACTGTTACATCAAAAGTTTAACATGACAGTCATAATTTTAGACCCAAAATATTGAAGATTTTCTTGACAGAGACATGACATAGAGCAACACGTTTACCGTTTATTATGATGATTTATTATCTATACATACATATACTCGTACATATTGAATTTGCGTAAGTAAACCTATATGAAATTTTTGATTTTAGTGCCTAAATTCCTCCGACATCATTCTTTCTTCTATTTACTAACATAGAGAGTTAGCAACAAGTATCATCCGATACCAAAAAGATCCCAATATGATTTTGCCTTAGAATTACGGCTTTATTAATATAATAACGTTCTTGCGTGACAATTCATAGAATAGACTTCCGTCTACATTGCTCAATTAAGAGCATAAATCACTGACTTTCAGCAACCAGTATAGCATTTACGTAATAATGAATACGTTAGTGTGCAGCAAAAAGCAGGAACTAGATTCTAAGGATTATGCATAAAATGCTAAGCTGCAGTAAAGTTAATAGCTCTTCTTCCAACTGTTGAACTATAAGAACATTTGGTGGCAATCACGTGATAGAACAGGCAGCGCTGTAGGAGTGGAGGATCGTTTCGCCTTGAAAAGGTCATTTTACTGACCTTTCCCCTGGTTCACAGTAACTTCTGTTCCTGACATCAGTACATTACCGATTGAAACTGCAATATGATCGAGGACGGTGTTGCCAGACAAGGACTAACAGGGCCCACTCACGGTCCACGGTTTGCGCAAACATCATGTTTGTGCAAACATCGTGTTTGCGCAAACACTCGGCCACACACGATACAACTGTTTGCACAAACTTCAGTTCAATTTTGAGTTTAATCGCGTAAGCATGTCCACTGAAGCAGCTTGTTTAGCGATAGTAATTGCTTGTGCTTTGGAAGCGGAAATATCCGCGAAACCAAAAAGAAAGAAGAGGGTGTGGATGAAAGAGTGGTTGATTATGACACATACATTGGCAACATTATTCACAATGTAGATGTAGGCCTGCTATTCCAGCAAACTCAAGAATTTTGACTGTGCATCCTAGAAGTATATATAGCAACTAAATTACTTACATGTTAACTTTTCCAGTGAAAATGCTAAACACTTGTCTTCAACACTACTTTCACTATCATCTATGTCAGTTAATATTTCGTCTTTGTCTGAATCTGACTCTTGTAAATTTATTTTTATGGGTTCCAAAAACTGTAAGCACAAAAAATAATTCTTCGAGCTTGACTTCGTAGCACTTGAAAGAAAAAGAAAAAAAGGAAGACAGAAAATAAAACTTCTGCTGTACTCGGTATGCTTAAAGACATTGTCAACTATAATTTTGGAGAATAAACGAACTACCACGAAAGAAAGCAACGAGACACTGATGAATTCTACACTAGCCCCTTTCTTTCCTTCTCCGTTTTCATAACAAGTAGCACCCTTGTTCTTCGTGTAGGTGCCACGAAAGTAATCTAACCAACTCGATATGCTCGAGTTTGTTTTGGGTTACGATAATTTATGACACCATTCAGACGCCTGATGCTTTTGATTCCCTTATAGAGGAGAAAAAAAGAAAAAAAAGAAACAAAAAACATACTGCGTTCCTTCTGTCGAATAAGAAAGGGTCTATCTTGAAGTAAATTTCAAAACAAATTACAAACGTCCCATGCTTTATTCTTACGATGATGGCAAAGATTGCAAAGGTATGTAGCCACGGGGGAAAAGGGGGCTCTGTCTTTCCGAACTATTTCCAGCTCCAAAATGAGGTTCGTCTGGTATATGTTTAATAAACTTATTTAACAGTTAATGCAAATGAAGGACTTTATAATAAAATATGAATTTAAAAAAAAATCAATCATCATCAATACGGTTTCTATACCTAATTGAATCAACTAAAATTAATCATATGCTTTATATTCTCATTTCCCTAACTGGGTGCACTGTGAACTCACTACTATATTATTGCATAATAATATCGGAGTTAATATTTTTTCGTTTTTTTTCCCTCTTTAGTATTTTAACCTACATAAACACAAAGTCAGATAAACAGACTGCTATAAACAGCATTTATTTTCTTATGAATAGCTTATTGATTCATCTTTTACACTCCGGTTTTTAACTTCAGTACTGTCACGATCCGTCTTTTGATAAGGAAGCATTGTGAAAATATAATATGTGCACAGTATGTATGTATGTATGGTAAGTTAAAATGCTTTCATGTTGTGAAAGAAGTAATTTGTTCTGCTTTTAATATGTGAAAAGCTTGCCTCCCCCTGAAAGTAATGTTCTCCTAGAACAACTTGCTGGCTACACCCCTGATTATCCTGTAATAAAAGTTGTAAGTTCTATTTGCAAATCGAAAAAAAAAAAATCCACTGGAAATTAGACACGGGACTCTAACGCTCGTTTCACTAATTGTTTTATATGGAAACCTTTCAAAGAGTGTATCATGACAACCAGTTGACATAGAAAGATGTAGTTTTCACGTGTGTGTTCGTAATTCTTTTCTCTACTTCCTAAAGTGAGCAGTTAATGTGCTAGTACAATATTTCTAAGTAGCGCCTGTGATATTGTCAAGATTCGCAGTAGCGCGAGAAGACAGCGTGCAGAACTGCTTGTCGCGAACTGTCAACACCACTCAATGCCAATTGGACGCCGTGTGAAGCCAACACAAGGCCATGTCGTTTCTCATCTGAAATCTGCAATAACTTCTCATATGCCGCATTTTTCAAATTCCTGTTTTTATAATCTTCACTCTTTACCTTCCAAAGTTCAGGTAAATTTCGATAAAGGTCAATAAATTCTCGACAGAATTTTTGATTCCTATTCATTGACGCCATAGCGCAAGAAATAAGCGTCTGTACACTAGGTTCCTACTCGGAAATAAAGCTCGTGTTTGCACAAACATGCCCATACACGGTCCACGTGTTTGCGCAAACATCATGTTCGTGTAAACAATTTTCGAACGAGTTCGATGTGGAAAATGTTTGCACAAACGTTTGCGCAAACAGTTCATACATCGCCACACACGGTCAAACTGTTTGCACAAACAACCTTGTTTGCGCAAACCATGGACCGTGAGTGGGCCTCTTAAGATGCTAAAACCGAACTTATTCTTATAGGGCCCACTCACGGTCCATGGTTTGCGCAAACATCATGTTTGTGCAAACATTGTGTTTGCGCAAACACTCGGTCACACACAATACAACTGTTTGCACAAACTTCAGTTCAATTTTGAGTTTAATCGCGTAAGCATGTCCACTGAAGCAGCTTGTTTAGCGATAGTAATTGCTTGTGCTTTGGAAGCGGAAATATCCGCGAAACCAAAAAGAAAGAAGAGGATGTGGATGAAAGAGTGGTTGATTATGACACATACATTGGCAACATTATTCACAATGTAGATGTAGGCCTGCTATTCCAGCAAACTCAAGAATTTTGACTGTGCATCCTAGAAGTATATATAGCAACTAAATTACTTACATGTTAACTTTTCCAGTGAAAGTGCTAAACATTTGTCTTCAACACTACTTTCACTATCATCTATGTCAGTTAATATTTCGTCTTTGTCTGAATCTGACTCTTGTAAATTTATTTTTATGGGTTCCAAAAACTGTAAACACAAAAAATAATTCTTGGAGCTTGACTTCGTAGTACTTGAAAGAAAAAGAAAAAAAGGAAGACAGAAAATAAAACTTCTGCTGTACTCGGTTTGCTTATGATTCCTAAGCAACTCGATATGCTTGAGTTTGTTTTGGGTTACGATAATTTATGACATCATTCAGACGCCTGATGCTTTTGATTCCCTTATAGAGGAGAAAAGAGGGTGTTAAAAAGTCGCACATAAGGCAGTGGAACGTGAAAGAAAAAAAGAAACAGAAAACATACTGCGTTCCTTCTGTCGAATAAGAAAGGGTCTATCTTGAAGTAAATTTCAAAACAAATTACAAACGTCCCATGCTTTATTCTTACGATGATGGCAAAGATTGCAAAGGTATGTAGCCACGGGGGAAAAGGGGGCTCTGTCTTTCCGAACTATTTCCAGCTCCAAAATGAGGTTCGTCTGGTATATGTTTAATAAACTTATTTAACAGTTAATGCAAATGAAGGACTTTATAATAAAATATGAATTAAAAAAAAAATCAATCATCATCAATACGGTTTCTATACCTAATTGAATCAACTAAAATTAATCATATGCTTTATATTCTCATTTCCCTAACTGGGTGCACTGTGAACTCACTACTATATTATTGCATAATAATATCGGAGTTAATATTTTTTCGTTTTTTCCCCCCCTCTTTAGTAGTTTAACCTACATAAACACAAAGTCAGATAAAGAGACTGCTATAAACAGCATTTATTTTCTTATGAATAGCTTATTGATTCATCTTTTACACTCCGGTTTTTAACTTCAGTACTGTCACGATCCGTCTTTTGATAAGGAAGCATTGTGAAAATATAATATGTGCACAGTATGTATGTATGTATGGTAAGTTAAAATGCTTTCATGTTGTGAAAGAAGTAATTTGTTCTGCTTTTAATATGTGAAAAGCTTGCCTCCCCCTGAAAGTAATGTTCTCCTAGAACAACTTGCTGGCTACACCCCTGATTATCCTGTAATAAAAGTTGTAAGTTCTATTTGCAAATCGAAAAAAAAATCCACTGGAAATTAGACGCGGGACTCAACGCTCGTTTTACTAATTGTTTTATATGGAAACCTTTCAAAGCGTGTATCATGACAACCAGCTGACATAGAAAGATGTAGTTTTCACGTGTGTGTTCGTAATTCTTTTCTCTACTTCCTAAAGTGAGCAGTTAATGTGCTAGTACAATATTTCTAAGTAGCGCCTGTGATATTGTCAAGATTCGCAGTAGCGCGAGAAGACAGCGTGCAGAACTGCTTGTCGCGAACTGTCAACACCGCTCAATGCCAATTGGACGCCGTGTGAAGCCAACACAAGGCCATGTCGTTTCTCATCTGAAATCTGCAATAACTTCTCATATGCCGCATTTTTCAAATTCCTGTTTTTATAATCTTCACTCTTTACCTTCCACAGTTCAGGTAAATTTCGATAAAGGTCAATAAATTCTCGACAGAATTTTTGATTCCTATTCATTGACGCCATAGCGCAAGAAATAAGCGTCTGTACACTAGGTTCCTACTCGGAAATAAAGCTCGTGTTTGCACAAACATGCCCATACACGGTCCACGTGTTTGCGCAAACATCATGTTCGTGTAAACAATTTTCGAACGAGTTCGATGTGGAAAATGTTTGCACGAACGTTTGCGCAAACAGTTCATACATCGCCACACACGGTCAAACTGTTTGCACAAACAGCCTTGTTTGCGCAAACCATGGACCGTGAGTGGGCCTCTTTAGATACGAGATTGGAGTATAAATTTGATAGGAGATAGAAACACAACCTGTTGTATTTTCTTTCTGAATAGTGAATTACGTCGTTGGGTTGCATTTTTACAGTATGAGAGAAACCAGTTCCTCTCGTTAAAAACATGTGCTTTTTTTTTTTTTGCCACATGGGTACGGTCCTAACTTAAAAAGTGTTTTTCTTGTGTAAGCAAGGGTAAATGTGGATCTGAAAAGATGGAGGGACGGTAGGTAACGCATGACGTCACACCGTTCCCGCTGCCTATCTTTGCCTATTCTATTTTTTTTTTTTAGAAACTGGGGGATGCCGTAGATATTTTGTCGAGGTGGGGGGACGGCGTCCTCTTTTGCGTTCCCCCCGCACTTTTACCCCTGTGTGTAAGTTTATCTTCTAACACATCTAACTTCATAAAATTATTCTAAAAGTGTCCAGAACTATAATTTCTTCTATTTCTTTTCTAGAAAGAAAGAAAGAAATTGTCTTACGGACAAAATAAAAACGTGACAGAAAAACGTAAGACTTACGGAAAAACGTACGATTTAGCAACCCTAGTACGAACACACGTAAGCTAACTAACGGTAAAAATGAAATGAACTATTTCAATTTAACGTCCCACGACTACGTCATTTTTTAGGCTAAAGGAGACGATGGTTAAGACAAGTGAATGATGATGGAAGAATTGGTGGAATGAACTTGTGGGAGGAAATGGACGTATCTACGAGAAAACCCACGGACACGATATTGTCCACCACGAATTTACTTGACCGGGGATCGAATCAGGGATCATGTGCACCAGAGCTCTACCACTAAGCCATCTTGCCCGCATATAACTAATGGTAATTGCAGATTTACTCCGGCTGACTATCATATCACAGGAGGTGAAAGTAGGGGAGAATGGGGAATGGCGATCATCTAAGCAAAAAATCGTTATAATCTAGTTCGTGAAGCACGAAAAGTTTCCGCGATAAGTCGATCCTATAGGTAATTCTGTCTAGTGTATTGTGACCAATTTCAAAATACGTCTCTTATTTCATTGCCAAGCTAAAAACGAAAATATGAACATACTCAATTGACCGTTATTTCCCACACCGTTGGGTAATGGCAGTCAGGGATTTACCCATGCTTTACATATGAAAAAAAAAAAAAAAAAACTTCAACACCATTAAGATTTCAAATTTACTCATTAACTTTAAAATAGTTGGGTATCTACAGGGGCAGATAATAAACCGCAGTTTCGTGTAAAGAAGATTTAAAAAACTACTTATTCATTGAACTTACATATATTTTTCGTCAACACCTTAATATTTTTGAAATATAAATCTATTGGTATTGGCAAAAAAATCATCAAATGAATATGTACGCCTGGATCCAGTAGAAGTTCCTTGTTCAACTTCATCATCTCTGGCCTCTGAGTTAGATTACACTTGAAGAGCTTTGTTTGGGGGTTGGCTGTCAAGACTTATTTATTATCGTTTACTTTAATGTCGAGGAGCCCCGGTCACTGATTGCCATTACCCCATCCGTTTGACCGGGGCTACCCAAAATGCATGTTTTGAGTAAAATACGGTCAACACCAACATACAAATAAATGAATGCATTAATTTATAGATTACTTTAGAACTATATAAGGATAGTGTCTACCTAAAAAGTCACTTAATAAAAATATCAAATGGAATAGTATTTACAGTGTCGAATATTTTGCCTAATATTATATCAAACGCAGCGAAAAAAAAAAAAAACACGCCTTCATTTAATACCTATCACTCCTACAATGGCATCGCGCTCAAAATTACTTGATCTGACAGCTGCCAGTAAGGTACAATCATCTGCTTCTATTTACGACAAGTTTTTCACGCTATATCGAACTGACCGGGGTACCCCTCTCTCCCCTACTAGGAAAATATTGTTATCCGCGTTAAGCACGATGTGGTCCCGGAAAAGAATTTCGTTGCTCCAAGGGGAAATTATCAGTACATGTGAGTCATATTCCAGGTTAAATTACTTGGTCTCTCTCTCTCTCTCTCTCTCTCTCTCTCTCTCTCTTTTTTTAATAGCGTTCGTTTTGAATACAAAGAGTGTATGAGACGTGGATCCACAGGTTTATTACATTTGTACGTGCATGAGCTCGAACCCGCGTCTCCTACTCTAAAGGCTGATGCGTTAATCACTTATCCATCAATGACTGGAGTTGAGATGATTTTAAGTTTCACGTCCCGTTCAGCAGCGAGGCTATATGAGACGTGGACCTACTGATTAACGTGGAACCCGAGTCACATCAGCTCCTACAGGGGATCGAACCCGGGTCTCCCACGCCAAACGCGCATACGCTAACCGCTTAGCTACGAAGGAGTTTTTATCCATCAATGAATTCCCGGATATTCTCACGAACAACAAAGATTCTTGTCACGTATATGGTCTTTAACGCTGGAAGGTAGAAGAAAAAATGGCACGGAGACTTTTAGCTTACGTTAGTGAAAGGAATGATAAAGCAGGGCAAAATAACTTGCTATTATTGTAAAGCAAACAAACTTGAAACTTGTCCAGATGCTTTTTAAGGTGCCCTACGCCTGGATGCTTTCTAGGACGAGTCACTCGAGAAGAAAATAAAAGATTTTATAATGTCAAGTAATATTGTGCTATATCTGGGTAGTTATATAACACATAGACCCATACGTTTGACCTCATCAGTAAGAACACGTGTAGTAGCTGCAAAGAATACTAGGACAATGTGCCCATTAGAGATTGACCAATGAAAGAGCATTAATTGTTCCGACAGGAAACCGAATTGACAAATCCTTTCCTTCTTTAATCTTACAATAACATTTATAACATTTGGTTTTCTGTACAATGTATTTACACGATTTCATAAAAAAGAGAAGAAACGGTCAGGTTCTATAGAAAGTTATCTACACAACGAGATGAAACAGTCAGGAGAGAAACGATACAGTGAAACCTGTATTTGACGAATTAACAACCTTATAGGACATATTCCGTGCATCTTCAGTAGTGTGTTTATTAGATACACCATGCATTTCGTTGCAGGTGTAGACAGGAATTTATTTCGAGGGGGATCTAAATTCAATCTGAAGATTAATTTTAAACAGTGGTTTTACAAATTTTAATAGCATATAATTTGACTAAATTTATAGGAAAGTAGGAAGTTCGGTAGGGGGGAGGATCTCAAGGTCATTCCCTCCGTACGTCCCTGATACATTGTATCTGGTAGTTCTTTTATGGGACATGTTGCAATATGCGTAATTGAAGTTTCGGGGAATCTGCACAAAAAAATTAAACATTTGAAGAAATTAGCAACCAATTTTGTGTAGAAAGTGCATCATTTGCACCAGCAGCGGCATAGACATAAACTCATTAAAGGGGGATAATAGCATCTCGAATCACAATATATATACAGGATGTATCTTTAAGGATGGACCAAACTTCAAGGGATGATGGAGAATAACAAAAGAAGTGATTTAAGGTAAGAAGTTGTTAACCGAAAATGCGTCAGTACTGAGCTATAGCCCGCCGAAAATGTACCAAGATAGAATAAAAATGAAAAGAACTACTTAGGTAGAGAACGAATTGTTGGAGAAAGGTCGAGTCAAAGGAAATATTGCATTATTTGACCGAAGATTTGATTCATGTACAAATCGATGAGGAACAGTGGCGGCGCAAGGGAGAGCTCATATGATAGCACTGGTTGAGATTGGAAACATTGGGTAAGACGTACCGGGAGGATTGAAAAATACACAGAAAGCAAATCGAGAGACGGATCCCTATTTTGGAAATGCAACAATCCCGAGCTATAGCCCGCCGAAACTGCGATTGACTAATACAAACGAGCGAGAACGAGAGAACGAATTGTCGGAGAAAGGTCGGGTCAAAGGAAATTGGTGCATTATTGGACCTGGAGATTCGATTCTTGTACAAATCGATGAGGAACAGTGGCGGCGTAAGGGTATGCTCACAGGAAATGGACATACTCTTCGTGCCGGAGGCAAATATCTGACGTGGAAGCTGAGTTGTAATTCTTATACGTAGAACCGCTTGAAATATCGGAAGCGAACAACATAAAACACATGATATAAACAGTGATGTTTGTTTGGAAAAGACATGGCTGCACTAGCATACAAGTAGGTTGGTCTAGCTACCGATAGTACAAATGGAGGTGTTATCAGCATAATCATCTACTAGACTTGGCGACTACTAGCCACAAGAGAGCTCCTATACCCCACAGCTCGAACATTGTTGATATGTAAACATTACCTTTTAATATCATCCTTGATGCATCATGGATGCGTGGTAAAGCACTCAGATCTGAATCCAGTAGTCCTGGAGTCAATCCCAAATAATGAAAGGTTTCGTGTTCGATGACATCGTTGTACAGGTGTCTCCGGGTTTCTCCTAGTTCCGTATTCCACCAATTATTGTAAATATCAGCAGACCTGACTTTCAATAGCCTCAAGTTGCGTTTTATTCTTCTTTCGTGACGCTGTGGCAAGTACAATGGCCCACACGCAATCTTGAATAAATCTTTTCTTGAAAGCTCTATTTAGTAACCCACAACAAAACACGTTTCGTCTTGTTAAAAACATCATTCGACAACAATCCTTGCTTGAATATCATGCGGTACCTACGTTGTTTGCTGCACACCAACAGAGGAAAGAACAAGAGTCTTTGTAGCCGTACGCCCGCTGTATTACAATACTCGGAGGTCATTTACGTCATCGTTTGGCGGGCGAGCGTTTCGTTCACTAAACTGAAGAAGGCGTGTCTCTGTTCCGTGGGTAGTCTTTTAGAATCTGTAACTGTGCGTTGTCTGTGATCTTTGTCGGTAGCGACAGTGGCGGATTGAGCCCGGGGCCGGGAGGGCCTAGCCCCCCAGTTTTTTGGGTGACAAAAGTAATTTAAGCTATTATTTATATGTTTTTGAAAGTTTATAATAAATTAATCATCATCATGGTCTGGGTTCTGGCTGCCCCCCGGTTCTTACCTTCTAGATCCGCCACTGGGTAGCGGGATTGGTGCGGGAGTGAAAAGGAGTTCACGTTTGAAGAACTTGCAGATATGGTGATTTTTTTATGGGCTAGCTAATGGAAACAGTCATGCAGCTACAAGGTTGTATCACAACAGGTATACAGACAGGCGACATCCAAAGTACTCCATTTTTGCGAGGCTATTTCGGCGTTTACGGGAAACGGGACACTTGCGCCCATTACGTCACGACCGCGGAAGGAAACAAACAACCAGGACTCCAGATCTTGAAGAAGAGGTCCTTGATTGTGTGACAGAACAACCTTCGACAAGCACTAGAGCATTAGCACATGAAGTGAGGGTTGATTACAGCTACTCCGTGAACAACAACTACACCCCTATCATTTGCAGAAAGTTCAAGACCTGCATCCTACAGACTTCGCAACCCTTGTGGCGTTTAGTGAATGGCTAGTGCATGCGCTGTTTGCACGACCCGCAGTTTCATGCCACGATACTCTTCACAGGTGAAGCCTGTTTTACGAGAGAGAGTGTATTCAATAGCCGAAATAGTCATGTATGGGCCGACGAAAATCGCCATGGTACTATTGTGCGTGGATAAATATCTGGGCAGGTATCGTCGGTAACAAGCTTATAGGACCATATATCTTACCACCTCGTTTAACTGCACCATTGTACGCATTGATCGTCCAAGAAACCTCCCTGAATTATTAGAAGATGTACTCTTTGATGTTCGTCAACGTATGTGGGTCCAGCATGATGGGGCTCCAGCACACTTTGGAATAGCTCCTCACCAGTGCCTTGACTATTCCTTCCCGCAAAGGTGGATCGGAAGGGAAGGTCATGTTTCTTGGCCGGCACGATCCTCTGATCTCAACCTAATTGATTTCTTCTTGTGGGGTCATGTCAAATCTCTCGACTACGACACACCTGTACAGAACGAAGAAACCCTTCTTGCAGAAATTCTCGCTACCTGTAATATCATTAGCACGAAAACAGGCATCTTCGAGAAGACGAGACAAAACTTATTACAGTGATGCCTGCCAGGACACGAATACGTAACCAGGAGATGCCATTTTGAGCACCTGCTGTGAATGTAAGTACATTTGCTCTTTTTACCAGTATAATTTTCAGTCTTGTAGAGCCTTAGTATGTGTCGTCCTCCATTGCCATACACCCCGTTGTCGTTTATTCCGTACATATTTCTTGCTCCCAGGATCTTGCTTCCTAGACATCGCTCTCAACCTTCGGTGATATCCGGGCTTTGAGATCCCACATTTTGCCATAATTTATACAGCTTTCGTGACGCAGGCAAATCTCCTTCTGTTTTGTTATATCCTCTTGAATCACTGTCAATTCTCCCTAGCCCTTTTCCCAACGCTCCGATATTAATACAGTACATTTCTGTGATTCTTCTCTGGCACCGCCAGTGTTTCTCATCGATTTGTACAAGAATCGAATCTCCCGGTCAAATAATACACTATTTTCTTTGATCCGACCTTTCTCCGACAATTCGTTCTGTCCTTCTCGCTCGTTTATATTAGTCAATCGCAGTTTCGACGGGCTATAGCTCGTGATTGCTGCATTAAGGAAATTAAATAAAATAGGGATCCGTCTCTCGAATTTCTTTCTGTGTCCTTTTCCATCATCCCGGTACGTTTTACCCAAGTTTCCGATCCCAACCAGTGTTGTCATAATTATGAGCGCCGTCTCGCACCACCACTGTTCCTCATCGATTTGTACATGAATCGAATCTCCAGGTCAAATAATGCACTATTTCCTTTGACCCGACCTTTCTCTGACAATTCTTTATCTAGTTCTTTTCATTTTTATTCTATCTTGGTACATTTTCGGTGGGCTATAGCTCAGTACTGACGCATTTTCGGATATCAACTTTTTATCTTAAATCACTTCGTTTGTCATTCTCCATCATCCCTTGAAGTTTGACCCATCATTAAAGATACACCCTATATATATTATAGCAAACTTGCGAGCGGGACTTGCAAAAATTTCCGTTAAAGTCAGGTTTCCGCTTAGTGGAGGTAGGCCTTTCCTTTTTTTTAAAAAAAAAAAAAAAATACATGCTTATAAAGGGGCATACTGAGAAAATATATTGCTGTACGTACATTGTTCGATTACAGCACTTCTTTCTTCTACGAATAAATACACAAAAAAATTAAAATGAATACAAAATATACTATGCACACGTTTTCTTTATTTTTCTAATAGCTAAGCAGGGTTTTCTGTGTACATTGCTGCTTGGCTGCTTAACTTTCCGCATACACTTTAGCCTGAGAAATTATACTAAGTGAATCAGAATCATTTTTCCGTAAGACAAATTTTTCAGTTCCTTTAAACTTCTGAGAGCATCTTGATATGTATTTATTCTACACTCTTCTTCGAACTCGGTATCGTATTCCTCTTCTTCCTCTATCTCGTTTTCTTCTTTCCGACATTCCGTATGATTTTTGATTAAGTTGCGGGGATTAAGGACAATTTGTGGGGGTGAATATGAGTAGTGGTTGAGGAAGGTAAACACCGTCCAGAAATATTTAACAAAAGAACTAACATTTTATCGCAGACAGTGTAATGTATATGTCTCACAAAATGTCTAAACATCTTCTAAACGCTGTAGTCCGGAACTCAGAATTTTCCGTTAAATGTTTATTTTTCTTTCCGTTGTCCGCGTAACACAGTTTCCGCTTAATGAAGGGACTTTTACACGTTTTGTTCTCCAAAATTCATGGGACCGTGAAATATTTCCGTTTAAGACAGTTTTCCGTTTAATAAAGGGTCCGTTGAAGACAGGTTTTACTGTATATATATATATATATATATATAGGCTTCATCACCTGGCGCTTCGCGCCCAACCCATGAGTTGCGGCCTATTATAGTATGCCGGTTAACTGAAACTTTGGAAAGTATCGCGTTAGGCGCTACAAATCCTGACGCCCAACCTGGGAAGCTCCAGCTTCGACGGTCGGTACTTAGTAACTGGAATTTTTGAATGAAGCCTTTGGCGCCATACTGACCTATCTCAGACCCTGGGCGCTTTCCAATTCGCTGAGTTCCGGTTTAGTAGACTAGTTCTTAAATTCTAATAACTCGAATTTTTCAAGCCTTTGGCGTGGGAGACCCGGGTTCGATTCCCGGCGAGAGCTCATGTGGTTCGGATTCCACGTTAATCAGTAGGTCCACGTCTCATATAGCCTCGCTGCTGAAAGGGACGCTAAACTAAAGTCAACTCAACTCGAATTTTTCAAGTGATGCCGTTGGCGTCATAGCCTCCGTTCTCTGTACCTTAGCGCCTGAGACACCGCTATTGCACCTTGGTAGGATGATTGTTTCATTACGCAGTAATTAAGGAAATTAAATAAAATATGTACTGACTTCCGGGTGGTGATCCACGTTAACTCTGACTTTCGAGCAGCGTCGCCAAACTGATCAGAAGATATTATCGTACGTAACACTGAAAATTACCGTTTTGTCGTGAAATTATCGTATCTTTTGTTTTTAGTCTAATTACCAAGCCTTATTATTATTATAATTATTATTAACAAGAACATTTATAGCTAATCTAAAACTATATTTAAAATCTGCATAGGAAACAAGATCATCGAAGCTTGGTTCTTTACGCTTTATTGAAAAAGAATCTGATTTTCCCTCAAGGCTTCATATGTTTTGCTGTGAAAGCTTATCTACATTAAGTAGCTATTAGACCTAATTACCCCTTCTTGATTGGTTTCTTCTGAGCGTGGTAGTGGCTCCCGGTTAGATTACAAATAGGATAATGTGTTTACAGTATACTGGTAGTGGTTTGAATCAATTTTACAATATGTTCCATCACATATAGGCTAACTAGCTAACAGTGTAACATAAAAATATTTAAATTATTGCCCGATTAAAATAAATTTGCCTGCATTATTTACCTTCCCGAGACGTTGGTCGTCTTTGTAATGTTTAAATTACCAGGACTTGTTAAATTATCATACATTTTCCTATTATCGTATAGCAGCTATCGTACATCGTACATGGGTCAAAATTCTCGTATGATTCGATAATTATCGTACATGTTGGCAACACTGCTTTCGAGAGTGACTCAGTTGGCGCTTCACCTTCCGATCTCTTGCCTCCTGGCTGTTCACATCTTTACTTCCTTTTGGAGGTCTCTCCTTGATTTCAGAATAAAAAGAAATCACACTTTTATCCTTCGTGTGCTTAATTAGCCCGATCAAATAATAACATTCATTGCTAACTATAATAAAGAAAACTCCCTGAATGATGTAAAAGTCTTATTGTATTAAGAATGATGCTTATGGTTAAGTAACGTAATTACCCGAATAATGTGACATTAACGGCGTTTCACAATTATACGTCGATAATCCACATGAAACATTATTACGCTGCAATAATTCCAAACATTGTTTGACTGATGACACACTTTAATGAAATGCCTGTGACATTGTGACTCACATGCCTGTGACTCTATTAATAGAGACCGGATTTTAAGGTGTAAAAATGTGGTAGGAAAAAGGGAATAAAAGGGGCTGAAAAATCATTCAAAAAGGTGCAAAAGAAAAGTACTAATAGGATAGCTTTATTAAGTGCTATAGTATACAGTTACGTGAACATTCTTTGTAAGGACGAGTCTTCGCCCTTACTGTATATATTAATATTAAAATTAATTAATGAAATATAATTATGCTGTTTAAATGTTTATAAAGGTAAGTCTGGCCAGACGTATATATTCTATAGTATAATTAATAATTATATTCATATATACATACATGTTGATAGGATAAAATGTTATTTAATGCTTAATTTTGTAATTGTATATATGCTGAGTTGTGTTTTTCTTCTTGTTTTTTCTAATTTCTTAAAGTTATTCGTTCAAGTTTTTTTTATATAGTTTTTCTAGCATGCAATGGAAAATTCCAGAGGGTAAAGACGGTTGGACAAGATTTTCAAACGATTTTTTGCGGATTCTTTTTAGCGAAAATAAGAAACAACATAAAAAAAGGACATGTTCGCTTGAGGATATATAAGCGAAGGGAGCCATTGCATTGTGCGGGAGTTGGGAATGAGACTTGGCTGTTAGAAGCCTCCCGTCGTTGTCTTGGGTATTGCCTCGCGTGGAATTTTTTTTAAACTTTCCTATCTGTTAGGGATCGGTTTGAGTGATAACCGAATGACGGAGAATTAAGTTCTCTGTGGCCAGAGTGATGGCTGTAGATTTTTCTTGATTTTTTTTAAAATAGGCTTTCTAGAGGGACTAACCTGAATGATGGTTAGAGCAAGGAAGAAATTCCTTGGGTCAGAGTGATGACCGTAGCTAGTATGAAAATTTAGTTCAGATAGAAATAAGCTTGAGTGATAGCTTATCGGGATGAATGATTCCCGTAATCTTCTAGCTAGGAGAAAGTAGGATTTTGGGAAATTAAAAAAAAAAAAAAAAAAAACTCTGAGGCAAGCTTCATTAAGGTACTTTTTAGATTTTTTTTTTTTTTTTTTGCTAGGCCAGAGAAACCTAAATGATGGTTCTCTCTTTGATATGAATAACCGTCTTTGGACTGAGTGATGTCCTTTGACATTTCTGGTTATTCTTAAATTTTTTTTTATTGACGGGAGGTTGGAGTCAGGCCTTCCTGATAGAATTAGGGTAAGACTGA
Organism: Thermobia domestica; assembly: GCF_964235325.1. NCBI lineage: Eukaryota > Metazoa > Arthropoda > Insecta > Zygentoma > Lepismatidae > Thermobia > Thermobia domestica. Next base: position 295,758,236 of record NC_137457.1, on the reverse strand, counting down.
GCTGTGAGGAGATGACTGATCAGTGAAGTCTGAATAGAGACTGATAGGATTTTGATTTGCCTTGAGCTTCGAACTTAAGAGACAGGGCTTCAATGCTAAAAAGCTCTGAAAGATTTTTTTCGCTATTTGGAGAATTCATTTAATTATTTTTTTGATTTCATTACTGAATAAACATTGTTCTTTACCCTGAATCTTGTTACAAGTTTTATTGAGAGATATTCACCTGAGTGGGTTGGAATTTTTTATTATTATTATTTATGTTAGTGTTCCAAATTGGTTATTTCTCCTAGAGGAGCCTGAAGAGACATTTGAAAGAGACCAGCGATAGAAGTTAAAAAATTAAAGGTTGGAAGGTAACACTACATCTTTATTCATTACACCAACAAATACTTTTAAAATCTTGGCTTTAAACATTGGACATAACTTGCAAAATTGTTTTATTTAATCCCAAACTTGTACGACATTCAACATTCTTGTAATAAAATTGTGATTAAAACCAATTCTGTATTTAAAAAAAAAAGTTTGTTTTAGCAATATTGTGGCTTGAGAAACCGTTACAAACTACTAGGTTTTCAGAAACTGGTCATATTTGATTCTGCACATTTCTATCATTTCTATGTTTTCGAATGTTAGTTTCTGTTGCTTGGAGCTCAGGAGATCCTTGTATGTGGAGAAACTTCTTTCGACATCAACCGAAACCAGTGCTTTATATCTTGTAGGCACATGAACAGGAAGTTCAGTTGATGTTGCAAAGGTTTCTACGTCCGGATTCAGTTCAAATTTATCCCTAGCAAATTCGTCAAGATTGCGTCTAAATTTATGGAATGTTATGTGTAAACTAGATTGAAAATAAAACATACTGCTCTGCCCAAAGTTTAAAAAAAAGAGAGAGAAAAAAAGGGACAATAAAGTTACTGAAGCTTAAAAGAAGTACAGAAAAGGGAAATTTTATTAATGTAACAAAAAAAAAGGTGCAACATTTACGAAAAAGGTGCAACAAAGTGGATTCATTTCAGTTCGTTTTATGCCCGGAAATACATATTTTGAACATTGGTTGTTATAACAACTACATTTTTAGAAAAGGTGCTGCACCTTAAAATCCGCTCTCTATTTATTAATAATAATATTAATTATAATAATGTAAGCCTATAAGTTTCTATAAAGTATTATTATGTAGTAATGATGAAAAGCTTGTTGCTCAGAGTTGCCAACCTCAGAGATCAAAATTATCGATTTTCGTTTAAAAAATTACACAGGGCTGCAAATTGAAAAAAGTTCATGTTGTTTTTTGATTAATAGGTGAACTTAATTCTTTGTTCCTAGCTGATTACGAATAATGAAATCGTTTTTCCCTGTCACGTAAGGTTTTCTTACAAATCAATGTCAAAATTTGGGCCTTCTTCCGTATTCAATACTGCTTTATTATACCTTATTTCTTATCTTCTAACATACTAAAGAGCTTATTATACTAAATAACTGAACATGTTTTGTTTAATGTGAATGCAGACAGACAAAGAAAAGAATATAAGATTCTCTACACATACAGTTTGCTACATATATACATATAATATGGAAATATAGACATAAATATATACGTTGTAAAATGGAAATCAACACAGTCATATAACACTTATTTTTCACATCTTTTTAGCACTCTTTCTCTTATAAGCTTTCTTTATTTTCTTCTGAAGTTTCTCTGTGCAAGGTGCAACACTAGTCAGCCATCATGCTAACACTCCAAAGTGCCTGATACCTTTTCTCCATATCCCTCATGACTTGGTGGAACCGTTCGCCTTGTTCCTCACTTAATCTCTGAGATTTGGTGGAAAGTAATCAAGATAAGAATGCAAAAAATGCAACATGAGATTCATGTTGCAACCCAGTTCTTGAAATTTAACTAACATATTCTCAACAACTTCTCTGTAATTAGCACTTTTGCGGTTTCCCAGGAAGTTTACCACCACGCTTTTAAATGCTATCCAAGCATCCCTTCAGCATTAGTCATTGTTGCCTCGAAGTTTTTATCCTTTATTAACTTCCTACTGTCTGGCCCAAGGAAGAGACCTTCTTTCACTTTGGCACATGAAAGTGAAGAAAATTTGTTCAGTATGAACTTGAAACATTCGCCTTCCTTATCGAGTACCTTAACAAATTGTTTCATCAATCCTAATTTTATGTGAAGGGGAGGAAGTATAATATTCTCAGGACTGACTAAATTTTATTGAATGATGTTTTCTGATCCCGCGTTCAGTGTTTTCCGTAATGGTCACTGTTTCCTTCCCCCCTTCTTACTATCCCACTCGCAGATGTAACATGGTATTTTTGTATACCCACTTTGTTGCCCAAGTACAATGCTCAAAATCTTCAAATCTCCACACTTCACCCAAACATGTACCTCGTATTTAATTTTATTAAGAATATATTGTCATATATTTCTTTCAGTGACACAGAATGAGCAATAGGAACAGAACAAATTTATTTCTATTATATAACAGAACAAATTTTAAACTTGTTTTATTCCAGTCAATGAATAATCCCCAATCACTAGAAAGGCAAGGGAAATTTAACTTGATCAACAAACCTGACACATCACAACAAAACACGACAGAACCTTCTTTTGAGGTATACTGCACAAATTCTTTTTCCCGATATCTGTACCAGGAAAATGTTTCACAGGCCAGTAAGTTATTTTCATTAAGCCTGGAACCAAGAAGTTCAGCAGATTATTTTGACAGATTTGTCTCTAACTAGGTCATTGAGCTGGAGTTGAGTGAGTGGTATAGGGTCACGAAATCCGCTAGGGGGGTGTAAACTTCGTCTTCTATTTCACTATTTTCCATTGAATCACTGTACGAACTAGGATCACTTACAAACTCAATACTTGATAGAGGTGTCGGAAAGGCAAGTCTAGGCCGTGCAGCACATGTCTCATTGCAGAGGGAATATTGGGATACACTATCTTTGTCTTGTTTCGAGTATTGTGTCCTACAATTTCACAGGAACAGAAGTAGCAATCGCCGCTGTGGTTTTTGGGTTCTCTCCTCACCTTTGGTACTGCGAATGGCATAGATGACCGCTTTCCAGTGCTCCACTTCCGTAACGATTCCACACAAGAATTACACAGATTGTGTCGAGTCCACGATTTATCTTGATTTCCAAGTTCCATACGGAAATATGCGAAATATGCCCTTCTTACAAAATCTGTCATTTTCTGTCTCTATTTGTGTGGAACAAATTTACCAAAGATGTAACAAAATAAATCTGGTCTATTCTTACAACCACGATATGCCATCATGGCAACACAGTATTCAACGAACTACAAAAAAGAAATTAGTTTTTTTTTTTTTTTGTTTAAGTTAGCTAGCTATGGTGTAGCTAGCACCCATTGCGAGGGCTACACCCTCTATTAGGGAAAGAGATTTAACATATTTGTGTCGGAAAAAGAAATATTTTCAGTTGGGCAAAGAGACATTTATGAACTGTATTAAACCGCCATAAGTTTTATTTAATTATTTATTTATTTTATTATACGTGAGGAGGTCCTGTTAGTGACAAGCGGGTTTACTGTGCATGATATGAAGGTGAGATATGGGCCGGTACGTGTGATGTGCTGAGGATACTGATGATGTTATAGTCCGGATGATTTGGAGGTACGGTATATTTATATAATGCGAAAAGCAGTGAGAGAGGTGTAGACGTGTGGTGATGGCTGTGAGTGTAGGGAGCGTCGCTGTAAACGGTTTCAAAAAATAAAGCGTGTTCGTTGTCATACCGTTGAGTTATATATTTAATACGAAGAGCTTCAATATGATAAAGTAGGTGAGGAAATGTGATGCGGTCGTACAATTCACGGGTTGGACTTGGTAATTTAATGCGGTAGGCTAGGCGGAGAGCATGTCGTTCCATTATTAACAGCTTTTCGTAATGTTTTGCGCTTGCTGATATCCAGGAGGTAAAACCATATGTAAGTACGGGACGGAGGAAGACCTTGTAGGTGTTGATAAGCGTAGAAGAATGGAGACCCCACGTTGTACCTATGAGACGTTTAAGTAAATTTAATCTATTTTTGGCTTTGCTTACAACGGTAGCGAGGTGTGGACGCCATGTAAGATGATGATCAAATGTTATACCCAAGTATTTCACTGTCTTTGAGTGCTGTATGGCAGCATCATTGACGGTAAGGGCAAGACGAGCTGGGTTTCGATGAACTCGTGATCGACGTTTTGGTGGAATAAAGACTATGGCCTGAGTTTTGGTAGCGTTTATTGTTAAGCGCCACGTCCGACACCAATCGCTAAAGCGACGGATAGCTTCATTCATCGCAGTGTTTATTTGAGAGATAATCTTTGTTAACGCCAGGAAAGCCGTGTCATCGGCGTACTGAAATGTATGAATATTTTGCGGTAAGGACGGCATGTCAGCGACATAAAGCAGATACAGCAGTGGGGACAAGGCAGAGCCTTGCGGAACGCCGCTATGAAGAAAAACAGGATAAGAGACACTGTCATTGATGTAAATGTAAGCCAGGCGGTTTGAGAGAAAATTAAAAATGAAGCGGATGTACGTGATTGGAAGACGGAAAGACAGAAGCTTGAATAAAAGTCCCAGGTGCCATACTTTATCAAATGCCTTTTCGAGATCGAATAAAACTAAACAGGCAGGCTTGGAAGAATTGTAATGATTAGTGATCATGTTGGTGAGGCGAAGTAACTGATCGTTAATACTATATCCTGGTCGGAAACCAGCTTGATGTAAAGGTAGCAAATTTTTCGCTGTTAAGTGAGTGTGAAGTCTTTTGACAAGGATGCGTTCCAATATTTTACTGAAAGTCGGAGTTAATTGTATGGGCCTGTAAGATGATACGGAATTTAGTGGTTTGTGTGGCTTAGCAAACATGAGTGTTTTGGAAGTCTTCCACTGAGGGGGAAGATAACCTGTGCGGAGAATAAACGTAAATATAGTTGCTAAAAGGTGTAGTAAGGCGAGAGGCGCTTCTTTGACATGACGATAAGTGATTGAGTCCAGACCAGGGGCAGTATTGCGCTTGCGAGCCGTGACGGAGTTGATATCTGTTACAGTGATAGGCGTAGTAAGAGGATGTGCGGGTAAAACATGAGACGTGCTGGGTTGAAGTTCTGGTGAATTTATGTTAAAGGTATGTGTGGGATGCCTGCGAGGAATGGCTGCTTCAGACGGAGTGAAAATAGATTGTAGATAGGTTGCGAAGGCGTCTGCTTTTTCTTTATCTGTGTGAAGAGGATTTTCATTCTCTAGAAGAGGATAGGTAGTGTGGGTCTTGCGACCAGTGAGCATGTTGAAACGGTTCCAGTATCTGGATGGGTGTGCATCGTCTGCCAAATTATTGCAAGCTTTTATCCATTGACGGAGTTTATATGCTTTAATATAATTGTGAACTGTGCGTTGAAATTGACGATGTAAGTGCAATGACTCTAGATTTCCTGTACGTTTGTAATCTTTGTAGAGCGCTCGTGAACGTCTGATAAGTGGTAAATAATGGGGTGGGAGCGTTGGGCGATAACTATGGGATGTACTAGTCGGAATAAAACGGCTGGTAGCGTCATGGAGTGCTGTAGTTATTCTATCCAAAGAATTATGAAGATCTTCCTCCGTTTCTGATAAAGTTGAGTTTGCAAAAATGCTACTGAGGTAATTTCGATATCCTGGCCAGTCGGCTTTGTCGAAGCGCAATGTGGTACGAGTGACAGGAGGTAAGTGGGGTGCTGGACGGTGTGAAGAAGTGAGTGATAATTTAACGGGAACATGATCACTACCAAGCGGGTCGAGTACTGTGAGAGTACACCGTGCAGAGATACTGGCTGAAGTAATGACAACGTCTGGAGTGGTATCCGAGATCGGTCGGGTAGAATGAGGCAGGGTATGGAATGTGCCGGATGTTTCGGTTGCAATGAAATCTAGAAATTCTTCCTTTTGGCGGGCTGTTCGACTGTGAAAATTTATGTCTGCCATAATGATGTAGGTGCGGAAAGTGTCTGAGATATACTGAAAAAAATTTAGAGGTATGGCATGACCAGGGCGGATGTAAAAGAAATTAGTTTTTTTTTTTTTTTTTCACAAGGCTTTCATTCCCATCCGGGGATGGGCGGGCCGCAGACGGTTATGCCGTCTCTATGGCCAGTTGGAAATTAGGTAAGATATTAACATTTCATAATATTGAAGCACATCTAAGATTTGCGGAAATTAAATATGAAATGTATTTGAAATGAGATAAAAAGGTTTGATATAGAAATATTTTAAATATCCATGGAGGCAAAATTTTAGTTAATTTAATTAAATTAAACTTCCTTGCATTTCAAATGCATTCAGTTTTATTACCGCCTAGAAAATTTCACCACGTACTAGTGACATCTAGTTTCAATCAGTTGAATTATGTTTAAACATGCATAACGCAATCAACATATATAAATCATGAATTGTAAGAAATTCTTACGTGATATGAGAAAGCTAGTGCCAGTTTCGGTTTCAGCATGTTCAAATACATACAAAACACCCAAAATTATAAAAACAACAGAACCTATGCGGCCCTGTGTTATCGTATATTCGTTATGCACTTGATAATTATCGAAACAAGTATAATACTATTAATTACAGGGATGCAAATAAGCAACAACATTTTACTCGCCCAAGAAAAAACTACTAGCCCACATCCTATAATAGAAATAATTTACTTACCTTTGCTATGGTATTAAATACTCGCCCGCACCGATGAACCACTCGCCCCGGACGAGTGGGCGAGTTATTATTTGCATCCCTGTCTAATAATATCAATAATATATTTATATATAATAAACTTATCTAGTAATCTTCAGTTTGGAACTCCAAATTGGTGCCATTGTCCTCACTATTTCTTTTTTATCCTTATTAACATTAGTCTGAACAAGAACAATATTTCTACCCCCTTGTAAACGTAACTGAATTCAAGGGCTAGATGCAGGGTTACTAATTACCAATTCTCAAATCGTTATTGATTTATTTTAGCGGAAATGATTGTTAAAAGCCTCATAAAACCTCATGTGATCTGCTTTATAATTATTTAATGCACTTATACAATTTATTTTCACCTTCAAAAACTGCAGAAAAAAGTGTGCATTTTAAAATTATCGTATGTTCACCTATTATTACAAGGGCATTATTGTATATAGCATTAAGCCTTAAATTATTGTATATCACCATAAATTATCGTATGGTTGGCAATCCTGTTGGTGCTTCTCCTGGAGGCGTTGACTAATGCAGACTGTCTTAAAATTCATTTTAATTAGTTTATTAAATGTTTCATGATTTTTAAATTCTAAATTTCGCGACACACACTATAGGGTTGCACGATATACCGGTTTAGAACCACGCTACGCAATAGTGACCTTTCACATGTAGTGTTAAGAGTATTTAGTGGGGATATCGGGCTCAAGCCCCTCGAAATAAATTTGTGAGTTTTTTGCATTCCACACACAACAATAATCCTTCTTATCATTTCTAAGAATTTCATTGACTCTCCATTTTCTTATGCTCTTTGTTCAGAAATAATAGAGTATTTGTCAAATTTTATTCAATGTAAAAACTGCGTTCTTTTTCCTTTCTTTAGTTCAATCTACTCTTCTGTTTCCTTTACTTCGTTGTTACTTTCTTTCGTTTCTCCTATCATACTTCCGACTATTGTTAATTGTGATTCAAGTCGGCCGTCGTCGTCAGTAACACAAAAACTAAGAGGAGCTGATAAGCGAAACTGGTTTTCCACCAACTTGCACAGATATCAACATAACGGAACTTTAGTTATTATAGCAAAGGAATATTTACATCGTTTAGTTATAAAGAAAGGTAAATGTTTGAATTAAAGAAAATCAAGAGGGGGAGAATGAGTAGCCCGGGAAACTAGGTAGGCCAAGAGGATGCTTCCTTTTTCTTCTACGAATAGAATAAAAGATTAGATTCGCTGCAAAATTTGTGTGTATCGTATCACGTAAGATTCACCAGTCTGCAATTCTCGCCATTAAAACTCCAATCAGTATATTTCAACTTAACTTGTCTCAACATTTTCTTTCAATTTAACACATACACAGATAAAACTAAATATTTCCATTTCCTTTTCTACAATGAAACCAGTTAAGTTAAAATGAGATTTAAAATAGTCAACGTGTGTTTACAGGAGCGTCATTTCAGATTTGCCTGAGCCGATGGGAAGGGGGGGGGGGGGACTGAGATCCTCCACCGACATACGAGTTTCACGTTTTTTCCCAGTATATTAGTAGACAATCGACTAAATATATATTTAATTCTCAAACTCAGGTGGGCAATTGCCCACGCTTCTTTCCCGTGTTGTGCATAGCCCTCTCCCCCGAAACAAAATCCAAAATACGCCACTGAGTGTTAAGTTACGTTGTTTCATAATTTGGGTTGCTAAACGGTGGCCTCTATTTATTCGAGTGAACATAACTACTTCGGCACAGGTGAACAAAAAGACAGACATCCAAAAATTCCGTTTTTGTTTATTTATTTATCGACACAATAGGCATTACTGCCCAATTAAAATGTCTATATATAATACGTGATTTTAAATTATAATGATACTTGAATTAAAATAATACAATTTTCCTTTACTTTTTTTTTTTTTTTTTTTTTTACGAAATACTCAGTATTACTCTTTTGAACAACTTTTCAGAACAATTAAATACGATATCTTTCATTATCTTTGCAATTATGTTTGTATAGTTTATTTTGTCGTGCAAAAGTCTGTGTACGAGTATGAAGTCGAGGTCGTTCAACGTCCGTCTTTGGTCAAGTGTCTGAAGTGTAAAGTTTCCAGGTAAATTATCATATGATTCATATTTTGGATAAAATCCTGTCATTTTGTATGTGACAAAATGTATGAATTTGCTCAGTGCCGGATTAAGGGAGGGGCTTAGGGGGGCTATAGCCCCAGGCCTCCAAGTGCACAGCGGGCTCCACTTTGATCAAAATCTCAACTGGCTATCTAAAGAGAATCATGAAGATACAATTATCATCATAAAATAAAATATGACCAAAAATATGAAACATATTCCCTTAACTTTCCTACCGTACTTTCATAGAAATGTATTAGGCGAAGTCAGCAGGGGCCACATATTTTTTCTAGCCCCGAGCCTTCAGATGGGTTAATGAAGCCCTGAATTTGCTTTGTAAGGTGTCCAAACTCATGAGGTCGGCGCTCACGAGTTCGGAACTCACGCTCACTCGACCTCAACCTCACGAAGTGCGCATGAGGTTGAGTGAGCGTGAGGTCAGACTGGTTATGTGAGCGTGAGGTTGAGTGAGCGTGAGGTCAGACTGGTTATGTGAACGTGAAGTTAGAATGATGTGAGCGTGAGGTCAGACTGGTTATGTGAGCGTGAGGTCGAAATGAGTTTGTGAGCGTGAGGTCGAGTGAGCGTGAGGTTGAGTGAAGTTAGGTCAAAGTGGTCACCTCTGTGTAAGACCATAAAAGATATAAGTTCGTTGGAGTCTTAAATTCGATTTCTTTTACGACCAACAAAGTTTCTTCTCGCCTGTCGCCGCTCTAAAGTAAAAACTGGAAATCCCCATTGATTAAAATAAGTTAAAAAAAAAAAAAAACTGACAGTGATTATTTTACTATTTAAAAAAATAATGTAAGAGAGTTAAGATTATGCCACAAACATAATTACTGACGTGTGTTTTATCAAAAAAAAAAAAAAATGAAAATACTTAATACAAGGGAGCAAGAGAATTATAAATGACCTTAACTCTAGACGCAAATAATTTAATTTGTCCTTGCGTTAGGTGAAAGCATTTTGATAAACAGGATTTACACGAATTATATAACTTTTTTTCATTTTTAACAAGAAGGGAAATTATCTTTATAGCAAATAGCAAGTAACTTAGCAGTCATAAAGTTCCCGGAATTTTGTTCTAGCTCTTTATTAATACAACATAAGTAAACATTTACTTAATCGTCATCAAAGTTAGCACCTAATCGTCACACACATACACTCATACTTGTTCCACTGGTCCTGTGGTTGATGGAAACAGAGAACGAAAGGCCTCTCTTTTGGTATCTTCCGCAGTCAGTGGCGTATTTACGATTTTGTTTCGGGAGGGGCTTTGCGAACTTTCGGGGGACTTTGCCTGGAAATATGAAAATTCTGCAAGATATTTAATTTACTTTAATATACTAAGTAAGACTTCGGGGGGGGGGAGCTTAAGCCCGGAAGCCACTCCTCTAAATACGCCATTGTCCGCAGTTCAGCCGTCATGTTGGTTTTTGATCGTCTTCTACGGTGGTGAAACGGGCACCTTTGAGGCTATTCTTTCCTTAAAGCATTGTCATCATAAATTGTTTTAAGGCTACCAAAGTCTCGGAAGCAAATTTCTCCAATTTGTACAGGATTTGTCCTGAAAGTAATAGGACTGAGTCGATCTAAAAAAATATATTGAGCCAATCGTTACAATCCTTTAAAAACTTTCAAAATAGGCTCCTTCTGTGTCGATGCAGCGCTGCCAGTGCGATATCCAAGCATTGAAGGCGTCACGGAAGTCATTCTCCGGAATAGCCTTGAGAGCCGCGGTGCAAGCTGCTTGGATCCCCTCTGTCGTCTCAAAATGCTTGCATTTCATCGGGCGTTTCAGGCGAGGAAACAAAAAGAAGTCCGGGGGCCCACATCTGGGCTGTAGGGCGGCTGCGGAAGCGTTGGGATGTCGGCCTTGGTCAGGTAGCTGTTCACAAGAAAGGCGGTGTGAGCCGGGGCGTTGTCGTGGTGCAGCTTCCAGTCGGCTCCGATGTCTGGTCGGACCCGATTGACCCTTCGTTTGAGTCTCTTGAGCACTTCCACATAAAACTTGACGTTGATGGTTTGTCCAGGAGGAACAAATGGTGGACGATGCCTTTGATGCCAAAAAAGACAATGAGCATTGTTTTCACTTTGGATTTGCTCATTCTTCCCTTTTTTTGGGCGAGGAGACGCCGGCGTGTGCCACTCGGAAGATTGCCTCTTTGTCTCGGGATTATACTCAAAGATCTATGATTCGTCACCTGTGATTACGTTATTCAAAAATTGGGGGTCACTTTCACACATGTTCAAATTTTCTTGTCACAATTCCACTCGCCGCAATTTCTGCTCGTCAGTGAGCACTTTAGGGACATTCTTCGCGCACACCTTGCGCATGTTCAAATGCTTCGTCACAATTTCATGAACCACAGTTTTTGGTAAATTTAACATCTGGGCAATTAAACGAATACTTAGTCGACGGTCTGAGTTCAAAACTTCGCGCACACGAGTCACATTGTCGGTGTTTGTCGAAGTCGAAGATCTTCCAGCACGGTCTTCATCGGCGACCTCTTCCCGGCCCTCCGAAAAGGCCTTGTGCCACCGAAACACACCACTTCTTGCTAAAGCATCATCTGGGTAAGCCTGCTTGATCATATCAAACGTCCCTGTCTCAGATTTACCGAGTTTAACACAGAATTTAATCGCGTACCTCTGCTCTAACGAACGCTGCATTTTCGGCTTGCACCACTCAACAGAAACACGTCGCGCGAAAAAGCCTGTCCTGACTCTCCGTGTGCTCGGACAACTGACCAGCCGCTCGTTCGTTAACTAGGAACGCCCTCTACCGGATCCAGTCGGTGCGCGCACGCTCCGAAGTACAGTCATGGCGGAATAAAATCAGTCTTATTACTTCCCGGACAAACCCTGTACATGAACTTGATGTTTGTGCGTTGCTCGATCTGTGAAATTGTGCCAACTGTCACTACACAGAGACACTCCTCCATTCAGTTTCACTATTCATACACTCCCTGTCAAGACATGTTCATACTTGTAAAATTCATAATTAAACAACCTAAGGACTATATTACACAAGATTCACTGTGACTGAATCACAATTGCCAGAACTACAATAACATTCCGGAAACTTTCTGATTGCTCTCGTATATGCATGTATAATCACTGTTTCCTCAATCTACCCTATAAAAATCCTTCTGAAGTGCACTTAAAGAAACTTTGTGGTTATTATTAACTTTTAGACATGCACATTATGCTATGCATAAATGTCGGAAGTCTTATACAAAGGCTTTGTTCGTCCGTCCGTCTGTCGACAGGTGCCAGAGCAAAAACAGTAAGCGATATCGAGATGCGTTTTTTTTAATCGATTTAACGTCCCAAGGATACCTTCCATCATCTCCGTCAAAGCTCTATTTAAACCGGAAGTGGTTCAAATTAGCAATTTGGTGGTTTAAACGTTTATCGCTATAGAACGAAAACGTCGTATCAAATAGCGAGAAGCTGTTCTTTGTACAAATGATTCAGCGACTCAAAGATATACATCATGACTATCCACAACAAATTAACAAAACTGAAAGTGGTTCAGTTCAGAGTTGCCAACTTCAGAGAACAAAATTATCGATTTTCGTCTTTAAAATTATCGTGTATTACAAAAAATTATCGTATGTTGGTATGCACATGATAATTCTAGAAACAAATGTAATACTACTAATAATAACAATAGTATATAATAAACTTATCTAGTAATGTTTAGTTTCGAACTCTAAATCGGCAACACTGTCCCAGGCCCGTAGCCAGTCCAAAAATGTATGGAGGCCGGTAGAAGTTAGGGGAGCCCGATCCAACCATATTATAGTTTATCACCATGTTATGGTTCATTTGCAATCCTATCGTGAAAATTTTAAGGAAGACAGTAAAAATTTAGGGGGCCCGGTCCCCTAGCCCCCCATGAATACGGGCCCGCACTGTCCTCTGTCAGCAATTTTAAAATCCTTATTAACACCACTCTGAACAACAACAAAATTTCTACCCCCATCGTAAACGTAATTGAATTTAAAGGATTGATGCAAGATTGCAATTTGACAATTCTCAAATCATTATTGGTTTATTTTAGCGGGAATGACTTAAAATCTTCAGTGTGTGTGTGTTATAATGATTTAATGCACATCTAAAATTTGTTTGCAAATTCAAAAACCGAGAAAAAAAGTGTGAGTTTTAAATTATCGTATATTCACGTATTATCGCAAGGACATTATCGTATATAGCGTTAAGGCCTAAATTATCGTATATCATGATAAATTATCGTATGGTTGGCAAGCTTGGTTCAGTTAATTATTACTTCCGGGTTATATACTGATTTCTGTAGAGCGAAATGCATTTTTGCCGATTCCAAACGTTTCAGCATTCTTGCCAATTTGATGTCGAGAACAGAGCCCAAACAATCCCTGCAAGGCTTCTAACCCGCTCCTACTAGTACTACTACTACTACTACTACTACATTAGCTGTGGATCTATATAGTACAAGGGCAAACTTACTACTACTACATTTGCTGTGGATCTATATAGTACAAAGGCAAACTTATTTTAATGAAAGAAGTTTAATGAAAATTAAAAAAAAACAATCGTTAAATCACTTTTTGAATATTATTTTTAATCTTATTTTAACGAAAGAAGTGTTATAAAAATTTTTAAAAATAGTAAAAAAAAAACTTTTCTTGGGCAGGATTTGAACCCACGCCAAAAACGATTTTTGTTATTATGATGTCTCGCTAGCCCACTCGGCTAACAGAACCGACAACATTGCCTGTTTACTTTGTCCTATATGTAGATAATGACTCGTGATATCGTATCTGTATCGGCCAATCAGATCAGCGGATATCTGAAACGTTTGGGATTCGCAAATATGCGAGCGAAATCGGTAATTGCTATCAAGATGCGGGTTGTTGCAATCGTTTCAGCGTCCCAAGGATAGATTCTATTTCCTTCTAGATTCTATTTCCTTCTAGATTCTATTTGCTTTCTATTTAAAATGGAAATTGTTGAAATAAACGATTTTTGGTTTCAACCTTTATCGCCATTGAACAAAAACAGTAAAAGATAGCGAGTAATGGCTTTTTGATATGGAGTCAGCGTCAGAGGGAAAGATTCTATCATTGATCTTATTACTCTACTGCAACCAATACTTAGGCCTATACGTTTACTACTTCATGTTTGAGTATTGAATTTGCATAGTTTGAAAGTTCTTAGTTTCACACTGTGAAACAATACTCACTTGTTTACAACAATGGGTGATATGCATAAAAGTGAGATCTCACTCTTTGCTCAAGAGTTTGAGATTAATCTCAAGGTTGTGTGCATAAAAAGCGAGACAACGTGACGTCATTTGAGTTTAATCTCAGGTACCTGATTAAATGCTCGGAACTGATTAATCAAACTGTGTTTTCTCACTTTTCGTATGCATAAAGTTGAGTATAATCTCAACTAGCTGAAATTAATCTCGAAATTTTGTGAACCACCTCAGTACCGGTACCAAGATCACTTGTCTCACAGTGTGTTAGAGTGGGTCGAAATGGCTGAATTTATGGATGTGTAGCCAAGAAGAAAAGTGTACAAAGTTCGAAGAGACTCTGATGTGCATGACTATAAAAGTCTATATAGATTTGAAAAACAAAATGTATATACAATGGATGGCACAGCGTTTGCTTGGAAATTTACTGGAAACCACAGGTGGGGCTTTGAATAATGAGAAGAAGAAGAGAGTTTTTTGCTCTCACGTTACACTCTCAATAATAATAATAATAATAAATTAACAAAAACATGTTAAAAATAGTGGTCCCGCTTAGCGTAGCCGCTAACGCTTTCTCCTTCGCTGCGAGCGGTCCCGTCCCGGGTTTGATTCTCGGTGGAGGCACTCGGTGGAAAAAGTGGAGAAGCTTTTTCAGGCCAGCCATCCTGAATGAGGTTTTCCTGGGTTTTCCTTATCCATACCAATAAAATGCCAGGGTGGTACCTAACTTCTATGTCCCAGGCCGCTTCTTTCCCGTGCTCGCCGAGGGACTTCATCCCTCATATCTATGACGGACTAAATGGCCTTCAATGCCGAAAGCTCAAAAATCTGAAATCCTAAATCCTAAATGTTAAAAAGTAAATATAATAAATAAACATGTTGATGTACAAAGGAACCACTTCTTGTTCTTCAGTAATTCATAGTGGACCCCATTTTAGGGTCAATAGTGCTCCGTCCACTTCCGATTTGAACATGCTCACTCTAATACCCGCTATGTGTAATTACATATAACCTTTTATGAGGAACAAGATTACACTTGATCATTTTTTTTTCTATTTCTTATAATTTGTGAGCTAATCCAATTTTTTCTGCTTATTTGAAAACTTTGATTCCCGTTCTTTAACCTCTTCCAGAAGTTTTCGGAAAACCGAGATTGCCATTTCTTTTTTCGAAATCCGCGGAAATCCCAAACACCTTTGCATGAGATACGGGCACGGTGCCTCAGTGGTGCCCTCTCCGCTGGTCTAGTGGCTAGCACGTGCGCCTTTGGTGTATGGGGTCCCGGGTTCGATTACCGGCGAGATAGCCTTTGAAACTTTCACTGTCCTCGATGTTTCTGTGTTCGTGTCCCTGTCGTTAAGGAAATTACTGGAAAAACCGTAGACTGTACAGTGAAGTAAAAATATAGTAAAATAAGGAAATTAAGTTACTGCTACTTGTTCCGTGAATCAGTTAACTTTTAAAAAAAGTGGTAGAGTGGTTACCTCTAGTGCGTGGGGTCCTTGGTTCGATCCCGGACAAGTAAGGTTGTGGTGGACAACATCGTGTCCGTGGATTTCTCGGGGTATTTCCATTTCCTTCCACTTTCTCATTTCGCTAGTTCTTTCATTCATATGATTTAATCATCATCTCCCTTAGTCTAAATGGTATAATACGCGTAGTGAGACGTTAAACTGTAAGATTATATTTCATTTTTGTATTGTAGCATGAGTTAGCACTTTTGTTTTGTTTTCCTATCAGAATTGCAAAAGTGTTCCCAAATTGGTTTCTCAAAATTGAATCAAGAGTTGTGACCGTATAGTGCAAAGAACTTGATCATCACTGTTTTATATGCTGGAATATTCAAACGAAAGTAGCCGTACTTTAATGAATCTAATCCAGTACTTCCTCAAAGTGGGGTCCATGGACCCCTGGGGTTCTGGAGACCTAGCCAGGAGGTCCGGACGCCTAAAAAGTGAAATGTGTTTTAATAAAATAGAAGAACTCACAGCTGTTATGCAAGAAGTATTCTTTCAGTTACTGAAAAAAAAAAAAGCAATTAGAAATTATACCTACGTTTGTAGATTTAAATGTTCTCGTATTTTACTAAATTTCTGCCCTGAAGCTAATCAACCGTTATACAGAACTACTTCAAGTGAGAGAAGTTCCTTCTTTGTTAGGGCGTTTTTACAAAAGCAGTTGTCCATTAACTGCACGACGCCTCGGAATTTCATGAATTTCATCTTCAAGTGGCGGCAAGATCCCACCATACCACCAATTTCAGATTTTTTTTTTTTTTTTTTTTTTAAGAAAAAGAAGCAAATGTTTGTCATTCCTATGCTTATAAACATCAAGCCTCCCCTCCATTCTGGGATTTCTAAAAAGAACGACGACAAACCCCACCCAAAATATGTTCTTAGATCCGCCACTGCGAGTAACGTTTGACTCAAATTTGTTTGCGTATGCGCTGTGAGTATGAAGAATTGTCTAAAAAGGCATTGCAACATTTGATGCCTTTCCTTATCAGTTACTTATGTGAGCAGACTTTTTCTGCTCTTTCCAGTATTAAAACCCTAAAGCGAAATCGTCTTAATGTAAAATCGGACCTAAGATCGATGGTGACAAAAATTATTCCCGAGTTCAATGCAGTTATGGAAAAACACAAAGAATTTCATTCCTCACATTAGTGACCCCCTAATTTGAGAACGTTGTTTCTCAAGTGGATTTCCTTAAAAAAAAAAAAAAAAAAAAAAAAAAAAAAAAAAAGGTCTTGAAAGTTACTGTATTTTGAATTGAAATTTCGTTCTCTAAGAAACAATCATGGATCTTTAGAATAAATTTCTTATTATATTGTATTTCTTGATCATCATCTTGTCGGTGGTAATTCTAATTAGTATATTTTTAATACGTGAAATTTCAGATAACCTTGCAACGAAGTCCCCAGATCACTTCCCGAATGAACAGGGGTCACCACTATCGAAAAGTTTGAGAACCACTACTGATCTAATCCAACAGAAGAAAAATTCGTGCTTTTGTGCTGGATAAATAACGCTACTGATTTTAAAAAAGGGGAAGGAAATAAACATCGCATTTAGTACGTCATTTCTTTATGAAACATCATCAAAGCCAAGTTCACATGAGACGGAACTGCCTGTCACAGTGAGAACAATCTCATTCCTATTCGTTTTTTTTTTTTTTTTTTTTTTATGCATACGAATTACGACTAAGAACTCAGTTGTAGATTAATCTCGTTCAAGAGGTAAGATTATATTTACTAGTACAGTGCGTAGTCACATATATGCATATCACCCAATTCTTCACAATTCTTCACTCGCAGTCCTCTGCAACCAACCAAACTTCTGAGTGTTCAGGCTGCATAAAAAGCAGGCGCATAACAATTATTTCTACAGTGAAATGAAATCTTTTAGTTTAACGTCCCACGTTAATGCCCTTTAGGGTAAGGGAGGCGGGTGATTAAGGCATGTGAATGATGATGAAATAATTGGTGGAAAGAGAATGTGGAAGGAAACGGGAGAACCCCGAGAAAACACACTGACGCAATGTTGTCTATCATAAACTAACTTTGGCCGGGAAACTTAATTATATCGAACTAGGGATATAATTATTTAATTTTATTAATTTTGCAGTAGCACGATACCAATGATTGAAGCCGATAGACTCTTAGAAGAAATTATGATTTACAGACAGTGACGACGCTAGAAAGGGATAAGGAATTCAGGCGCTCCCCAGGTACCATTGTGCGCCACTTAGATATGTTGTATTGCATTACAGGTCAAATAATATAAAGATATTATTTTTAGTATACCAAAAATATCTGTTCCCCCAATGTCCCCCACTTCTTTCCCCAAAGAAATTAAATCTGATGCTGTTATTGCTTCGATTGTGTTTACTATGACTTAAATCGTATTTATTATTATTATTATTATTATTATTATTATTATTATTATTATTATTATTATTATTATTATTATTATTATTATTATTATTATTATTATTATTATTAAACTTTTGTAATTCTTTCGTTTTGCTTACATGTTTTATTATTACAATTATTCGACTTTCGCACTTTTTTTTTCGTCTTGCTTACTAAGTTTTCGTCCAACATGTGCCCTTAGACCCGATTCTAGTTGTTAGGAAGGAATTAGGAATTAAATTTGTAGGCTTAGGGCATATATAGGCAGGTTAGCCTGTCATGTATGAGGGATAACGTCCCTTGGCAATCACACTATCTGAGGAAAAGGAAGAACGAAAGAAATGAGGAAGGAAGGAAGCGGGTTGAGATTCATATGTTAGGTAACATCCCCACCGGGAATCGAACCCAGGACCGCTCGCATCAAAGATGAGAACATAGCCTACGTGGGGTTACAGACCCTAGTGGTAAATCCGGCCGTGTCTATATAGAAATAGCTGAAACCAAATGATAACACTGAAACCAGAAATTGCAGTGAATTTATATAATTTCCGTTTTAAGTAGAGAGTTATGAACAATTGATAAAATATATATATTTTTTTTGGGACGCTTAATCGATTGCTGGAAACCACTTCTAGCTATCGATTACCCTTTTTTTCTCTCTATAGTGACCAAATATTAAAACCGGAAATAGTTGACGTTTTCACTTTCAATTTGAATATGACCCCCATTTATCGAACTCGATTCCTACCTTATAATCCTTTACATCCTGGTTAAATTTGATTATGATCTGTCAAGTAGATCTTGAGATTATTGTTCCCTGGGCGGACGGATACACGGGCAGAGTAAATGTATAAAGGAGTTTAGGCAAATCAAACTTCTTCAGAAAGAATATAAAAAGAAAAAAAATATCATTATCATGATAGGTATTCTGCCCTTATTGGCAGGTTACTTGCCGCAGCTGAGAAGCTTCCATGCTCCACGGTCTTTCGCTAACCTCTTCGTCTTCACGTATGATCTTTCTTTTTTTTATATCGTCCATTAATTGTAACCTCCTTCGCCCTCTCCCTCTCTTTCCTGCCACCATACCCTCTAGCACGTCCCTCATGATACGGTTTCTTCTCAGGCAATGTCC
Source organism: Thermobia domestica (assembly GCF_964235325.1). Classification (NCBI taxonomy): domain Eukaryota; kingdom Metazoa; phylum Arthropoda; class Insecta; order Zygentoma; family Lepismatidae; genus Thermobia; species Thermobia domestica. The sequence continues at coordinate 295,739,097 of NC_137457.1, read as the reverse complement.
CAAATCAGTTTCTCTTCATCTTCTCAATAATTCCTAATAGTGTTCTTTTACCCCCCACCATTTCTAACACCATCTCATTCGTCTTCCGCTCGACCCAACTAATTCTTTCTATTCTTCTCCACACCCACATTTCAAAGGCTTCCAGTCTATGACACTATTTAAATACGATTTATTTTTCTAAATTCAGAAAGATGAATTTAGTAAGAAAAATTGTGTATTGTGAAAACAACACAAGAAAAATATTTATAAAAAATAAGTGAGCTTCACTCCGAAAAAAAAAAGTAGGACTTCCATTTCCCTTTACGTAATGTCAGAAAGAAATGTATTCTTCTCTACTGTAGACAGATTATAATTTCTTTTTTCATAATACTCACCGTCGCCACTTAAATAATTCTTGTCGATGAAAACATTTCATGAACATGACGTAATGATATTTTAGTGCAAGACTTTGTGTGAAAAATTTTACTTTTGCTAGTAGGATTATAATACTAGTTTTCCACAAATGCTAGTCTTTCGTGAACAGTGACGTGGAACCAGTCAGACACGTGACACACCACAGATTCCTTGACCTCGACAGATCCGTGACCCGAAGTAGGGTCTAACTTGGTCTGACCCGGACAGGCCCGATATGATCCGAAGACAATGAAACATCGTTACAAACATAGGGAGCAGGGATCAGGGATGTAATGAGAGGTTACGGGAGTATATAATGTACACTCACCTAATATATATATATATACACTCCATGGTTCTGGATAATCACAATAACATTTTAAAACGCATTTTTCTGACCAGAACAAAATGAATTATTTAATAATTATACTATTTTTGTTACAGTTTCAAGGACCTAACGTCCTCTTCATCAGACATTGAGAAAAGACAGATGACAGCAAATCTTATATCTTCCTCAGGCGTTAGTTAGCATTTTCATTTATATAATTTTAATTGTTTATATATATATATAAAATTTAAATTTGTAACAATGTCATATAATTACATTGTTAATATATGTTAATTGTCAATGCAATTCACAGTTCTATTGATCTTTATATAAAATAAAATAAAATAGAATAAAATAAAATAACAGTAAGAAAAATTGTCTGAGGAAGATATAAGATTTGCTGTCATCTGTCTTTTCTCAATGTCTGATGAAGAGGACGTTAGGTCCTTGAAACTGTAACAAAAATCGTATAATTATTAAATAATTCATTTTGTTCTGGTCAGAAAAATGTTTTAATATATATATATATATATATATATATATATATATATATATATATATATATATATAATTTAGTTCAACGTATACTCACCTTAAATTTACGAAAGATTGTGGTGGTTGTACGCTATATTTTTCAAAACAGTGGACTGCATACTTACCGAAAATTCTACCATTACATCACAGATGAAGGCGTATGTTCGGGGACACGGCACAAGTCCTAAATATCTGGTGTTGCGCTGCAATCACATACGGGCAACTTGCGCAAAACGGAAAAGAAACGTTCTAATGCTGGACAGAAAGTGAAAAGAAGGGTCAACATATCGAAATTCATGGAGGACTACAAAATCAAACTATATGTAGCGTACTAGTCAGTTATCTAGCGTTCGGAATAGCAAAGTCCCGTTGTTGCCTGATACAAGGAATCTTAATGAATCGATATATCACATCAGGCTGCACAAAATTCTCATGAATGATTTTTGAAAAAATAAAAAAAACGAAGTTTTATGGCGTTAAGAAGTATGTCGTGCGTTGCCAATTTGATGCAGTTGATAATTTTTATTCTGCTGGAACACATTATTTATTTACTTACTTATTGTACGTGGAAAACATTATTTATTGTATATGAAAAATATACAGGATTAACTTGCAGATTGTGGACATATTACTCTTAACAGTGTGATAATACTTCTATCAGTGACATACATAATCCTAATAGTGGCGTACATAGCCCTAACAGTCACAGAATAATCCAAACAGTGACACATATAACCCTAACAGTGATGTATATAATTCTAATAGTGACGTACATACTTATGACAGCGACGCATACAATTCTAAGAGTGACGTACATACTTATGACAGTGACGCATATAATTCTAATAGTGACGTCCATAATCCAACAGTGACGTATGTACTCCTAACAGTAGCTGAGTTGAGTTGATTTTGAGTTTAACGTCCCGTTCAGCAGCGAGGCTATATGAGACGTGGACCTACTGATTAACGTGGAATCCGAACCACATGAGCTCCCGCCGGGAATCGAACCCGGACCTCCCACGCCAAATCTCCTAACAGTAGCATACACACTATTAACAGTGACATAAGGTCGTTCCCTGTAGCCCACTTTAATTCTCGAGTAAGACAAATGATCCCTAGCAGCAGAGACAACTTGCAAACAGCTTGCTGTAAGCTTGAATTACAAGTCGACCAAACTTGCAACCACCTTGATTGGAAAACGTGCAAGGATTGCGCAAGCTGGATTCCAGTAACGAAGTTACGTGGAGGTAACCTTTTATTCAGTGTTCCATTCAAGTTTGACGCAAACGTTTTACAAGTCAAGTCAATTGCCAATGAACGGCCAGTGATGCTATGAAGGGTCTAAAGCTTCGCTTGCAAGTACAACGAAAGGCAGATTGTATGAAAGCATGCATTTCAAGTGCAAACGTAGCAAGCCAAAAGTCAAGCACGCGCCATCTGGCCAACAGCTTTCTTGCTACTCAGGATCGGTGTTGCCAGGTTGTATTTACAAAAAACAGGAGATTTTTTTTTTTTTTTTTGAAAAACGGAGAATACAGTAGATTAATCTTTGAACGATTGCAGTGGTTTTAGTTCGCCCACAAGTTATTTTGTATGCAATTTCTGAGTCCCTAGAAACATATTTTATAATCGCTGGCAAATGTTTCATTATATTAAAAGACAAACTGTGTTTTGCTACAAAACTCGAAACTCAAATTTCCGCTTACCGCGCCTGCGTACTTATCTTTAGAGTTCAGTAGCATTTTTTTTTTTTTTTTTTTTTTTTTGCGTCCTGCAAGTCTTTTTAAGCTGAGCAAATGTTTCCGTATTTCTACATGCCATTCTCCCCGAACTTGTCTTTCTAGTCGATTCTATATGAAAATCACACTTTGCAATAGGCATACGTATCCCCCTTACTGTTCTTGCTTAGCCACCTGAATTGTTCATCTCTTTACCACTCTGGTTTGTAATTTTGTTAATATTTCCCTTTCTTCCTTGATAAATCACCACTCATATTAAGCAACACTACATAAAAACTAACAACACAAACAACAAAACACTGCACATTAATGTCTAAATTTACCCTTAGAAAGTCAGAATATCCTTCAAATTCAATGAAAAAATATTCAATTCTAAAACCGAACACACAAAAATTCGTATCTCTTCCGTCCGTAGTTCCCGGGCCGAAACAAGTGCAACGAGCCCTGCTGAACTAATTACTAAGTCGCGAACCAGAGATGAATATGATTTTATTCTCTGAACTAAAATTAGGGAAATCCCTATTTCTTTCACTCTAAGCTGAATTATTGGGTTTTATGAAAAAATTTGGGAAACTCTTATTTATTTCACTCTAAGCTGAATTATTGGGTTTTATGAAAAAATGCGGAAACTCCTATTTCTTTCACTCTAAGCTGAATTGTTGGATTTTATGAAAAAATTGGAGAAACTGCTATTTCTTTCATTCTAAGCTGAATTATGGGGTTTTATGAAAAATTTGGGAAAACTCCTATTTCTTTCACTTTAAGCTGAATTATTGGGTTTCATGAAAAAATTGCGGAAACTCCTATTTCTTTCACTCTCAGCTGAATTATTATTTCTCCAAAAAATAGGTTCCCGATCCGAACGCTCATGTTTCGAATTAGTAAGCCTTTAAATTGGGCTCGGGATATTCTGGAATTAGTATTTTGATGCAAGCCGGGCGGTGGGCAGATGGAAGGGGTGAAATCATTTCTTTTCTTTTTTAACTCTTACCTTTTGAACATTTCAGTGCAGCAATAACATATTTAATCACGTGAAAGAACAGTACTCGATAGATCTCTAATACACAAGCGAAGAAAAAGACTCCTCCATTGGCACGTATGAGGGAAGAGTAACACGTGCCGAAATGAAAACTTGTGACACTGTACGTATTTCACGCATGAATTATTGAAGATCTCATCAATATTTTGACATTATAAGATGCAGCAAGATCGATTTTTATATTCTTACTTTTTAAAAAATGCAAAAACAGGAGAAAAATCATTTCTTTAATAAATTATCAGTAGATCATGCAAAAATAAGGAAATCTACTGATAAATCAGTAAACGTGGCAACATGCTAAGGATGTTAGTGGAGGGTCCGAGCATCCTTGGGTTCGAGCGTGTTATAAGTTATAAGAGCAGCTCATACTATGATAATTGTCATGTCAGATAGATTTGTTTAAGGCAGGTGACTGTCTAATTTCCTGTTTATAACGTAGTGTAATGTAAAATACGGTTTTGCATAGTTAATCGTTCACTTCCTTGATCAGAAGGAAAGGAAGACATAATGTGTTGCATGTAGCTTGGGTTCTAAAGGCTGGAGTTTAGCTGATGGTTATTGCTGTTGCAGTGTTTCTATATAAAAAAAATACATTTAATTAATAGTTATCAGGTCGTTTCCGAGTACTCACGTAATATTGTTGTTACTGCATACTTTGTAATGAGTAAATGTGTGAGATAGTTGCCTTGGCCTTGCTCTTCAATAAAATGAAAATGAAATTACATGCATTTCAATTAATGCTGACAAAGAAACCGTATAATTTGTTTTAATTTCGCATTTGCCAGACGTTTTTAAACTTTACTTCACAAGCTCTGTAAACATATTATGAAGCAGGGCTTAATCAATCTTCATACGTTAATTTTAACCTGCGTCTTTACGTAGACATTTCTTACATTTGATTCAAAGTATTTTAACTAATTTCTTACAATTTTACAACAAATATTTGCTACCAAGATATTTGCTACTTCTACACATCAAGGGTTCATTGTATGTATTTTGTTTACTTTTTAGATTTGCAAACTGTTGCGCATATACATAGAAAATTATGTCTGTCGACAGGTATTAAAACAAAAACGGAGAGCAAGGGATATCTATCTATCTATCTATCTATCTATCTATCTATATATATATATATATATATATATATATATATATATATATATATATATATATATATATATATATATATATATATATATATATATATATATATATATATATATATATATATATATAGTGGCAGATCCAGGATATGATCAAGGGAGGAGCTAAACCATAGTTTGCAGCTTTATCCAGTGTAAAACAGGATTGAAGTCCATTTTATCCAGTGTATACCTGAAGGTCAAGGGGGCTATAGCCCCTCTTGGATTCGCCCTTATATATATATATAAGGTATGTTAAAAAAGAAACCGAACTTATGAAATAGCAGGCCAACTGGCAAAGAGAGCCTGCTGCAGCTACTGAGCGTACCTACTGTGTGCGCAAGGAAAGGTGGTTTCTGGCAGTTGGGTAGAGCACGTGGAGTATTGGAGGCACTGTTGCCAGAGGCTCAGCAACAGAGACACCAGCTCAGGCGACAAACTTAAAGACGTTTAACGAGTCATCTCAACTATCGGCAACAGGGCGGTCAGTGACCTTCGTTGCTTAGAAACAGCGTGGAAGAATAGTGCTGTGATTGATGAACAATCCTCCCTTTCGTTTTGTTTGCAACATGTGCAGCTATCTGTCAGAGGCCACCTTTCAGTAACTCGATGCCATTTGCCTCGTTTCGCTACATGACTGTTAGTCGGCGCACTATAACCGCTGAAGTGAGCACTTGCACTGGCTGTTCGTCAGATTAATGATACAGTGAGAATGAGTTACCTTAGAGAACAATATATGTGTGTGAAATTTTGCTAGAAACTTGACAAAACATTTACAGAGTCATTTCAATTGCTTTTCAATTTAATCAAGGTCTCTACGTCCAGAAAAGCACACATGACTTGATTACTTCGCGTAGTGAAATATTGAAATACAATATGTTGCAAAACAGATTGAAAACAAAGTTTGTTATTAACGAGCTTACATTGTTTCAGTGTTATTGTATTTCAACTTAGTTGTAATGAATTGCAGCAAAATTTGCAAATAGGTCAAAACCTTACATCTAATATTTCATTACGTTTTATGTTTGTTGTAAAGGACGTTGTTTTAAAAAATGTGAAAGATTTCATTGTTTATATAGTATCGACATCTCCCATAGTAAGTGTTGAGTTCTCCCGCAAGTCTTCCAAAAGCTACTGATCCGCACCATTCCGTTTATGTGTTCTTGCATTTGCAAGTACCCATTCACGGGCAATATTTTGTGTTTTATAGCTAGGACAAGGATTATTGTCAAATATTATCGCTTTTGCAGAATAAAATTATAGTAACTTTCAGACAGGGGCGGATCCAGGATCGATTTTGGGGGGGCGGGGGGTTGTCATACTGCTACTAAGAGCTACTTTTAACAGCTTCGAACTCTGGGATGGGTTTTATTTATATCTATGAAATAATAAAGTTTCCTCTTCTGGGGGGGGGGCGATTGCCCCCCCTCCATGGATCCGCTGCTGCTTTCAGAGTAGTGTCGACTTGTTTCTTAACGTGTCGAAATGACTCTAAGAAATTTTTAAGACTAAGTCACTAAAGCACTCAATTTCATCTTTTCGGATCCATAATGTCTTCGCGAAAGAGCATGAATCCCAAAACTTAGCTCTTGCATACGCCACTGTTCGAATTATTATTATTATTATTATTATTATTATTATTATTATTATTATTATTATTATTATTATTATTATTATTATTATTATTATTATTATTATTATTATTATTATTATTATTATTATTATTATTATTATTTGGAAATTATACCTTCCTGTCATACTATTACGATTATAGAATTATGACTTGTTAAATTTCCTAAGTGCGTCGTTGGAGGTGCTGCCTCGGTAGTTACAGAGCCTTTGACAACAACGCCATTACAACCAGTGGCGGATCCAGGGGCGATCGCTCCCCTTCAGAAGAGGAAACTTTCTTATCTCTCTATATATACAATTGAAAACACTATGTTTGTGACTCTAAATCTCTTGAACCACCCGATAGGGGTGTTCGATAAGGCTGAGGACCTATCGAACTTCGGGAGTAAAAATTTATCGAGTTGTCATCGGTTACTCGAAACCGTTCGAGTATTTGAAATTATCGAAGTTTCGGGTATTATCGACATTTCGAGTATTATCGAAGTTTCGGGTATTATCGAAATTTCGAATATTATCGAAGTTTCGGGTATTATCGAAAGTTCGGGTATTATCGACATTTCGAGTATTATCGAAGTTTCGGGTATTATCGACATTTCGAGTATTAAAGAAGTTTCGGGTATTATCAAAAGTAGTGATGGACAGTTCGGTTCCTTCACCACTCCAATGATTCCTTCTTGCAGCCAAACTAGTCAAACAACTTTTTTCATCTGATAAGTTATTGCAAAGTTGTATTTGTCGAAATCATACGTAAAATTATTTTCTGCCTGCCCCCTTATTGGCGCAATCGGCAAAGTGACTATTAGTAGACTAATGGTGTCTTGGGTTTCAATTCCATTCGGGTGATGCATGTTTTCTCTTCCCCTTTCTCTCTTCTGACACACTGCTTAAACCTTGTAAGATCTGTGGGGAAAAAAACTTTTCCTTCACTTCATTGTTAAGGAGAGAAGTTTTAATATGAACACCCTGTATATGTGTAATACATATTATATACAACTATGATAACCTCGAATGCATTGTTTCTTTCGAACACTCCGATAATCCCGAACTTTTCAAAATATTCAAGCATCGACTCGACAAATCCGATCATATTGATATATTTCTGTATTTGCTGCTTTCAAACAGTTCGAGACTCTCGAACAGTTCGAATGTCTCGAAGTTGTCTAATGTTTCTTACATTTCGAGTGCCTCAAACACTTCGAGAGTCTCGATCATTTCGAGAGTCTCGAACATTTCGGGAGTCTCGGTCATTTCGAGAGTCTCGATCATTTCGGGAGTCTCGAACATTTCGAGAGTCTCAAACATTTCGGGAGTCTCAAACATTTCGGGAGTCTCAAACAGTTCGGGAGTCTCAAAAGTTCGATAATTCGATAAAATTAAAATTCTTTATCGATGAAACGGTTTTGAAATTTTATCGAATTGTTATCGATTACTCGATTATCGGAACAGCCCTACCACCCAACCGATCTCGATCAAATTTGTAACACGGATAAGGTTCGAGGCTGGGCTGATTTTACGTTATTCACTTTGATGGTAGAACTGAGGGTTTGGGGAGGGGGAGGGAGTATATAAAAATAAATAAAACTTAATAACTCCTGAACCGCTTGACCGATATTAATAAAAATTTCAGCATAGATGAGGTTCAGGACTGGGATCGTTTTTATGATTTAAATTTGATGGAGCAACATAGGGGAGGAGAATGAGGAGGAGATATAGGAAAATCAATTTATGTAAGACTGAAAGTGACTATTTTTGTAACTTAATAACTTTTGAACTATCCGACCGATCCCAATCAAATTTTCAAGATACTTGAGGTTCAGATCTGGGAACATTATTGTGATTTCATTTTAACGGTAGATCCTAGGGAGGGGGAGGGAAGGGGAACGTATAAATAAAAACTAATAAAACCTAATAACGTTTGAACCTAATAACCAATCTCGATCAAATTTTCAGTATATATGAGGGTCATGTCTTTAGTGTTTTTTATCGTTTCACTTTGACGAGCCAACGTAGGGGAGGGGGAGAATGGAGATATATACAGATGGTGATCAGAAAAATGGAAACACCTGTAGTTGGCAACACGTCAGATGTATGGGTTGACAGTGGTGTCGTGGCGCCCGCAGCGCCGGACCGCTGGTGGTGGTGTATTAGGTCGGTCTCCATACTACGTCAGGCGCAGTGGCAAAACAGTATCCAGTGGCTGCAGCAGACGGAGGTAGTGTAAAATGGGAGACCTCTCAGATTTTCAAAGAGGGCAAATTGTTGGTGCGCGGTTATGTGGAGTGAGTGTGACGGCAGTGGCTACTGTGTTAGGTGTGTCGCGTGGAACAGTGCCGAAGGTGATGACGGCCTACACAACACACGGGAAAACCACATCGGAGAAGCGGAACAGTAGGCGGAAGAAAATCATGAGTGACAGGTCATGCGGGGTATTAAAGCGCATTGTCACTCAGAACCGTCGTGCCACTGTGGAGCAAGTGACGGAGGAACTCAATCAGCACCTCCCCCACCCTGTTTCGACAATCACAGTCCGCCGCGAATTACATGACATGAACTTACGGGGTCGTGTTGCACGGGCCAAACCGCTCATCAGGGACCATAACGCTTTCGCACGCCGCAAATGGTGCCGCGACCATGCAACTTGGACCGTTGAGGACTGGAAACATGTGATATGGTCGGATGAGTCATCCTTCACCCTATTTCCAACCACGGGCCGTGTTTATGTGTGGAGAACGCCCAAAGAAGCTTATGATCTGCAGTGTCTCCGCCCAACTGTCAACATGGCGGCGGCTCGGTGATGCTGTGGGCCGCAATATCATGGTTTTCATTGGGTCCTGTGGTCACACTTAGCGGACGAATCACTGCCAACAATTATGTCGCAATTTTAGGAGACCACTTGCATCCTATGGTCCGGATGTTGTTCCCGGACAATGACGCCATCTTCCAGTGTGATAATGCACCCATTCACACGGGCTGACGTTGTTGCAGCGTGGTTTGAGGAACATCGGGATGAAGTTCAACACCTCCCCTGGCCCGCCCAATCCCCAAATCTCAACATAATTGAACATCTGTGGTCCGTCTTGGAAACACGCATCCGGCGACATTTCCACCTCCATCCTCTCTCACAAAACTGACCGATGCCCTGCACGAAGAGTGGTGTAAAATTCCACTTGCTACCATTCACAACCTCTATGCCTCTATCCCACGTCGCATCAAGGCTGTTCTGAAGGCGAAAAGTGGCCCGACACCATATTTATCTGTTAAGTTGCAATTTCATTCAGGTGTTTCCATTTTTCTGATCACCATCTGTATGTACAAAAATTAAAATAAAAATGACTGCCTTTGTGACTTCATCACTCTTAAACCAGCCGACCGATCTCAATCAAATTTTCAACATACATGAGTTTAGGGGCAGGGATTGCTTTAGGCTATTCAGTTTAACGATGAACATAGGGAAGGGGGAGGTGGAGAGAAATTTCAAAATGATCAAAAATGACCGATATTAGTGTTGAATCCATAATTTTCGGGAATGATGAGAGAAACAGTGACACTTCTGATGCTGTTTTAATCCAAGTTCAGCCCTGATTGTTGGGGAGGGGGAGGATACCGCGTAGGGAAGGGGGATAAACATTTAAAATGATCAAAAATAGCTAATATTAGTGTCGAATCCATAGTTCTAGGAATAGCTGAGATTAACAGTGACAATTCTGATGCCGTGTGCCGCAGCACGGAGGAGGGGTGGGGGAACTATATATAATAGTGATCCATAATTACCAATATTAGCGTCTAATCCATAGTTTTCGGGATCATTCAGGTGAACAGTGACATTTCCAATCCGATTTAAATCCAAAATCAGCCCCGCCACTTTGAGGAGGGGGAGAAAGAGACGTATAAAATGATTGAAAATGACCACTGTCAGTGTCGAATTTACAGTTTTCTGGGTTCCTTAGATGAACAGTGATACTTTCGATCCCGTTTAAATTCAAATTCAAACCCGCAACTTGGGGGAGGGGGAGGAAGAGATATTTAAAAATCATCGAAAATGACTAATATTAGTGCTGAATCCACATTTGTTCAGTCGATGATATGAACGGTGATACTTCCGATGCCGTCTCCCGCAACATGGGGGAAGGGGAAATATTTATAGGTATATATATTATAAAATGTCAAAAATGACCGATATTAGTGTTGAATCTATAGTTCTTGTGATCGCTGAGATGAACAGTGACACTTCTAAAGCTGTTTAAATCCATTTTCATCCCCGACACTTCAAGGATGAGGAGGGGTGACATCCATTAAAATAATCGAAAATGAGCAATATCAGTGTGCATTTAAATTATTTATTTCAACCCAGCGAAGCGGGTAATATATGCTAGTTTTCTATATAAATAAAACCCATCCCAAAGTTTGAAGCTCTTAAAAGTAGCTCTAAGTAGCAGTATTACAACCCATTGCTCCCCCAGAAGTCCGTCCTGGATCCGCCCCTGATTACAACACCACGTGCTCTCTTGAACTGTCAGAAGCCAAGTTTCATTAACTGTATTTTTAGGGATTCAGTGTTTTCAAGAACAAATTCCATCTCCTTTCTTAGCTTCATTCAAACCAGAAATGACAGACATAAACCTTTTCAGTTTCAACATTAATCAACGATTAATTCTAATGATATTGTTATTATTAAATACTTTTGTAATGAGCATAAATGTGGCAGAAAGTTGCTTTTGCTTTGGCTTTTAAAGAAGCAAAATTAAAATTGCGTGTCTTTTAATTAATGCTGAGAAGAGAACCGTATAAATTGTTTTATTTATGCACGTGTTGTTTGCCAGAAACATTTTTAGCTTTATTTCATAAGCTTTGTAAACAGATTATGATGCAGAACAAGCCCGTAACCAAAGGGGGGCTGGGTCCCCCTAAACTTTTCATGGCTCCTCCAGACCTCAATACAAAATCCTATTAATACAAAAAAGGACACAATTCAGATATTTGTAAGAGAATTTTTAATGTTTTGGTCTCCCTCCCACCTTATTCCTGGCCCCCAGCCCAAACCTCTGTGGCTGGTTTCGGGCCTGATGCAGAGTAATCAATCTTCACTAAATAGCGAGACGTGGGTATTGGAAACGAATTCAGAATCCCATGGATAAATTCCATTTCCATCCTTTCCATCTTCTAAAACCGGAAGTGGAAGAAATTTACTTCAAGTTTCGGTTTTAATATTGTTGTGCATAGAGCAAAGAGAAATTACTTTTGAGGGATTTAGCATTTCAAAACTAGTTTCCATCTTCACTCTTATTAGTCTATTCAAACGAAAAGTGCTACAAATCAACGATTTCCGATTTTAACACTGATTGCTATGAAGAAACACGTAGCAGAACTACATGCACACAACGTGGAGAAGTTTACATTGTATGGCGTGATATTTTCTCACCGGAAGTATAGCAGATTTCTACCACTTCCGGTTTTACTAGAAATATTAGTACAAAGATGGAATATATTCTTGTAATGCTCAATTGATTGCAGATGACCGCTTCTCGGCATCTACTACTGTTTTTACTCTATAGCAATCAACGTTAAAACCGGAAGTAGGTGATTTTCGCCACTTCCGGTTTGTAGAGAAATTAGATTGTACATGAAATATGTTTTTGGGATGCGTAATTGATTGCAGGAAGCTGATCGTCGCCATCTGTTACCATTTTTACTCTATAACAATCAAGGTTAAAACCGGATATGGTTGATTTTTGTCACTTCCGATTTGTAGAGAAATTAGAGCAGAGATTGAATATATTCTTGAGGCGCTTAGTTGGTTACAGAAAACTGCTTCCCACTATCTCGTTTCGTTTCTGTTCTACGTAAATGAATATTGAAACCGGATGTTGTAATGGATCTCTATGACTTCCGGTTTTAGTAGTTAAAGATGGAGATTAAATGTATTCTTGGGACGCTTAATCGGTTGCAGGAAAATGCTTCTCGCTATCTATTATCGTTTTTTTGCTCTATGGTGTTCAAAGTAAAAACCGGAAATAATTGATTTCTACCACTTCTGGGTTCAATATAACTTCCACTAACGAACTGGATTAACTGTGAACATTCTGGCCAAAATTGATGGTAATCCTCAAGTAGTTCTTGAACTTGTCTGTCTCTGGGACACACGGATAAAGAGGGTAAATATATACCTAGGTATCAAGGAAGTGTAATAAACTACTTTCCTTAAAATGCATTAACAAGTACAGTGTAAGTTTTTCTTGTTGCAGAGCACCGATACCTTGTATATAGAGTTTTTTTTAAAGTATCAGAGTTAACTTTGTGATAATCTTATAGCGTTTCCATTTTACTCATCCAATTGCAACAATCACTTCAACAATCCTTTATAACAGGCTTCCCAGCCATTAGATAATTTGTCGTGATATACGATAATTTAAGCCATATATGCTATATACGATAATGCCCTTGCGATACTACTTGAATTTACGATAATTTTAGAATGCATTTTTTTTTTCAGTTTTTGAATGTGCAAATAAATTGAAGATGTAAATTAAATAATTATAAAACACACACATTGAGGTTTCTATTAGTCATAATCAATAACAATTTGAGAATTGGCAAATGGTAACCCTGAATTCATTCTTTAAATTCAATCACGTTTACGATTGTGAAGAAATATTGTTGTTGTTGAGGACAGTGGTATCGGTTTAGGAGTTCCAAACTGAAGATTACTAGCAACAGTGGTGCCCACCACCCCTTATGTCCATGACGCACCCCCCCAATTGTCTATCCGTAGGTGTCCTTTCATGAAAAAAATCTTTTCGATTAATTTTTACACCCCCTCAAACATATTTATATAGATTTTAACCCCCCAAAATATTTCAATGACGCAGTTTGCGTCATAGCCCCTCTTTGTGGGCACTCCTGCTAGCAAAGTTTATTATATATTATTGCTATTATTACTAGTATTATCCTTGTTTTACAGTTATCACGTGCATAACGAATATACGATTATTTTTGATAATACGGTATTTTTAAAGACGAAAATTGATAATGTTGTTCTCTGAGGTTGGCAACTCTGGCATACAATAACTAAACAACAACAGTCACCCTTCAACAGAAACGCACTAACTCATCAGACACGTAATATATTAAGATAGCTTTTTCCCATAGCTGTATGCTAAATGTGTTTGTTTTTGTTTGTTTCAGGAGCAGATGAGACGGTTCGTATGATAGAGAAGGACGGAGGAGAGGCTTACAGCTATCGATGTGACGTCTCCAACAGAGAAGAAATCTACAGCCAAGCGAAGAGAGTGGAGCAAGAAGTCGGAAAGGTTAATACAAATTAAATTCAGTTTAATTATTATTTTGTTCTGTCAGACTTTCGTAAATGACTCTGTTTCATTTATTTATTTATGTACTAAATGATATTTTATTCGAGTCACGCAAATATGAGTTATAACATTGAAATGTTAGTAGTCGGTGGAGTTATTGAAAATATTACCGAAATATTTCACTTTCGGATACCAGTGTGTCATTTGCATAATGTGATTTTTGGAAGGGGAGCTGTAGCCCCATATTAGTCACTGACACATGAAAGGAGCAACGGAATGTTAATTCTGTTACATATGTGATTAATCTGATGCTTACTGGCATTCCCAAAATAAGATTTGGGATTTTGGTAATAATCCACTCACCATGTTTTTACGCCACTTGCCCCCCCAAAGGGGAGTCGTATCCAAAATTATGTTTGACACTGCACTAGCATTGCGGATGAGTATTATTGCATTCTGTAACAAATAATGATCATTTGCCCAAAACACCTTAGCAGTAATTATTGGAGAAAACTGCTTCCAAAATTTAACATTTAATCTCCCATAAGGAAAATGCTGTGGAGGGGCTAAACAGTAATTTTGTCTTATTTAATTTTGAAAGTTGAAAAATTCAGACATTTTCAATAAGAATGCCAAATTTCACATTAATAGTGTGAAAGCTTCATCTCCTTCTAGCGTGTTTCAAAACAACACCGACAACGTTTGGGAGGTGATTCCTGACACCAAGATAAAACAAAAAGTATAGACCAACTTGGGTGCACAAATGCTTCCTTTCGGAGTTATAAGCTGCCGAAATGATGAAAAATTGAACTTTAATGCTCCACAACTCCAAAACTATGGGATCTACCGTAGTCGGCTCAAGACTTCACTATGTGCCCTATCCAAAAATCCATGTTTCAAAATCCTGCGGTACTTCCGCAACAGTTTTTATAGAGGGAGTTTGGCTACGGGCATATAATTTGAAGTACTCACCAACTACCTCTATAAAAATTGTTCCAGAGTACCGCAGGATTCTGAAACATGGGGATAGGTCACATAATAGTTCCTAAATGAAGTCTTGACCCGACTGCGGTAGCTCCCATAGCTTTGGAGCGGTGGATATTTAAAGTTCAATTTTTCATGATTTCGGCAGCTTATAACTCCGAAAGGAAGCATTTGTGCACCAAAGTTAGTCTATACTTTTTGTCTTATCTTGGTGTCGGAAATCACCTCCCAAAACGTTGTCGGTGTTGTTTTGAAACACCCTATACATATACAGAGGCGCACGATATGATCAAGGGAGGGGCTAAACCATATTTTGCCGTTTTATCCAGTGTAAAGCAGGATTTAAAGCCCATTTTATCCAGTGTATACCTGATCGTCAAGAGGGGGACTATAGCCCCTATAGCCCCCCTTGGTTCCGCCACTATATATATATATATATATATATATATATATATATATATATATATATATATATATATATATATATATATCATATATATAAGATTAAAAAAGAAAACAGTGTCGAGAGACATTTGATCAGAGGTCATGAACCCATGTGATGAAATCATCAATGGCCGCCATGTTGAGACATGGGTCTTTTTAAATGGTCATATCTCCATTACCAATCATGATATTTTAATGTTTCAATACACCACTTGAAAGATCTTGAATTAAGATACTAAAAAGGTTCAGCAACTTTTTTCTAACACTATTGTATAAGAAATTATAGCGGTGAAAATTTGAAAATGGGTGGTATTATTGGTGAACAGTTAAGAAAAAACGCTCTCTAAAACATTTTTAACGGTGGACAATATGTAGTTTTATTGGATAAAGAAACCCTGCTGGATATGAATCTGAATGTTTCCAAATCGAATTTTGCTTCCTAATGGCCGAAATTCAAGATGGCTACTGCATAAATTTGTTCGTGAAAATGGCTAGAAATATAACAATTGATATATCATTTCCTAAGTTTTCGGGATCAAGAAATTTATTTGTGACCTCCGAATTATAAGTAGAATCCAACCACTGGAAATGGCTCAAACCACCATGAATGCAAAGATGACGGGTCTACAAGGTAAAAAACTTTGGGGGGCAGCCAGAACTCAGACCATGAAAGGTATCTCATGAGTTTACTATAACTTTCAAAAATATATAAATAATAGCTTAAATTATTTTTTTACTCGGAAAACTGGGGAGCCTAGGTCCCCCGGCCCCAGGCTAGACCCGTCACTGATGGTGATCAAATTCAACAAGAAATAATTAGGGTCGTAGCTACTATTACAAAGCGGATTATGCTTTTAACATACATAACACTTTCTGCCTAACACGCCTGCTTAGATTCCCGACATTCTTTCAACGAAATTGAGCAATTTTGGGAGTCATCTTGAATTTTTGAGCACTTCCCGTGTCAGAGCCAAAATTTAGGCAACTACCATATTTTCACGTCTCTAACTTCTTAACCGTTCGTGTCACAAAAAAAAAAAAAAAAAAATCTCTCGTAGCTTAATTATTTAAGATCTTTCAATTGAAACATCACAATACATGATCGGTAATAGAGATATGATCATTTAAAGGGACACTGGGGCCATTTTGAAGACGTCACCACAGAGGTTCATGACCTCTGATCAAGTGTCTCCCGGCAGTGTTTCTTATGCAATCTCTGATATGAACATAAGGGTGACGTGTAGTTTCTCACGGTGCAACTTTACACGGTGCTCATTATCAAGCAATTTCACACGGTCCTGTTTATCGGATTAATCATTCTGCAGGTGTCGTGCACTTTCACACGATCCACCTGTCAGTCACTTTATTAATCCTGAAAACCTTTCACTATAGGAGGAGGAAGGACACAGAACAAGTATCAACTGAGTAAGAACAGAACAAGAGTAAACTCAAGTCAAAATAAATACGAACTAGAGGAGGAGAGCTGAGGAAATATTTCACAGAAACAATAATGAAAATAATCGGAACTTAAAGTAACTAACAAGGAACCCTAGGTATCTATCAGAGCCTGATTTTCACGAAACTTTGTATATAGAGAGAGTACCTCGGGAAACTCACACAGCCAAAATTGTAGCTGCAGAGTCCAAGACGTTGGGACACTAGGGCCCGAGAAAGATCAAAAGTGGAACGTCAGTACATTAAGGACATGGTGAGAAAATGCACGTTTTTCTTTAAAACTAATCATTGTAGCGACACGAAATGAGCATACATGAATACGAGAGGTTGATATGGTCAGTTGAAAGTTACGAAAAGAATATCCGCCATCTTGAAAGAGACCATGTTGAAACTGGTGCAATTGGTGTAAATGAGAAGAGGTTCATGCGATGCATTAATTTGAACTAAATAGCCACAAAAAGCTGTTGGTGAAGTCTGTTGGTGAAGTCTGTTGTGGGATTACATTATTCCTGTGCTTCTGGTAGAGTGGTTTATTTATTTATTTATTTATTTAACGGCAGAGTTAAGGATATGTTTGCCTTTTCTTACACTCAACCAACTCAAATGTATACAAGATATACGTACTACCATTGACGTCAAATCCATAAAAATTACAATTGCTACATTAATACATATGTACATACACACATAAATATCCCTACACACGAATATACTCCCTTACATGCCCCCTCCCCCGTCTTACCCTCACACTATTTATCATAAAAACACACACATAAAAACAAGAAAACTATACAAGATGAGCAAAGTGTATCTCATGACACTCGAGCAGATGCAGATTATGGAGCGCTATGAGTGGGATCAGTGGAACTAGAAAACCGAGCGAAATATAATTTTAGCACTACAACATTTGTGTCACAGTCAACATGTAATTGTTGTGGATATGCTGATATAATGGGTTCAATCTTCATAATAATGTCATGGTTGACATTAACTTTTAACTTTTTATTAGACTTAAATTAATTCGAACAGAAATCAGAACGTCATATTGGTCCACCTATAGCGCTCCATACTCTGCATCTGCTCGAGTGTCATGAGATACACTTTACTCATCTTGTACCTAAACCACTCTACCAGAAGCACAGGAATAAGTTATCCCACAACAGACTTCACCAACAGTTTTTGTTGCTATTTACGTTCAAATTAATGCATCGAATGACCATCTTCTCATTTACACCAATCGCACCAGTTTCAACATGGCCTCTTTCAAGATGGCGAATATTCTTTTCATAACTTTTAACTGACCATATCGACCATCTCGTATCCATGTATGCTCATTTCGTGTCGCTACAATGATTAGTTTTAAAGAAAAACGTGCATTTTCTCACCATGTCCTTAATGTACTGACGTTCCACTTTTGATCTTTCTCGGGCCCTAGTGTCCCAACGTCTTGGACTCTGCAGCTACAATTTTGGCTGTGCTAGTTTCCCGAGGTACTCTCTCTATATACAAAGTTTCATGAAAATCGGGCTCTGATAGATACCTAGGGTTCCTTGTAAGAACAACACAGAACAAAAGATATACAAACAAAAGTTATAGTAAAGAAGGAGAGAATATAATAACATAAACAATATGAGATTGAAGTAAATAAGAAAAATAATAACAAAACCTATTGCAATTTCAAATAGATGAAAACATAAAAGAATAGCAAAATAAATAAGCATAGAAAAGAAACAATCAAAAATTGTAATCATTAGGAATAGAAGATAGAACAATCACAAATTAAAATAAATAAATAATATAATAAGCAGCACATCAGAGAATTCAGTCAAGAAAGTCAAAATCAAAGATGTGCCCGCTCCAGAACATAGTAAATCGTTGTGATTTGTGAAACACAAAACATTAGCTCCATACTCCAAGGCAGTTTGAAGAAGAACCTTGTCATCTTGTTATTTTCTGAGCGAACAACAAATCGTTCATGCTTCTGTACATCGTCAATTCATTTTGTATAATTCCTAATTCATTATTCCAGCTTTTGGCGATGAGTAGGAGCGAGTTCGAGCCAGTTTTTTTTTTAACTCGATTCGACTCGAAACAGAAATCTTTGAGCTCGACTCGAGAACTCGGCTCGAAAAATTTCCTCCAACTCGACCCGAATTCAGGTCGAGTTGAGTCAAATTCTATGTGTAGTTTCAAGTAGTCTCTTCAAGTATCCTACATAGACAATATAATTATTATCAATGATGTTACTACTGCTACAACTTTTATTATTATTATTATTATTATTATTATTATTATTATTATTATTATTATTATTATTATTATTATTATTATTATTAACACAGCGTATAAACATGAAAGACAGGAGGCTTATATCTGAATATCAAACACTAGTTGACTGCCGACCTCGGTAGTCGTGAAGTCTAAGAGGCAAGGACATCGTTCACGAGGTTCTCGGTTTGAGTTCCGGAGTCACCTGAGCCGAACCGAACCGAACCGAGTTGATGGCTCACCCCAACCGAGCCGATGAACTCGTTCGGCACAATTGAGCCGAGTCGATGGTTCATCCCAACCGAGCCGACTCGAGTTGTTCGCTCAGTTGAACCGAGCAGAGCCGGTTGACATCACTACCCGGGTTGGGCTTCTGCTTGGGATCAAAAATTCGACCGTGCAGATCTTAGCTTTGATCGTAAGAACTACTGTATATATTTATATTGGTGCTCACGATATTTGAAGCTGTCTCATTATAAAAATCTATTGTCGTCTCGTTATCGCGACGAGACGAGATGCGCGCAGTGTCCCCTCTCGTGAGCAACACTAAAAGTATTCGACACTACTGCTTCTAATCTCATGGTTTCATTTTCCAGCCTAATCAATTCATGATTTCAAAACGAGTTAAAACGAGCTGAGCGAGCGAGCTATTTATCAAACTCGACTCGAGAAAATTACCTTTGTCTCGAAACTCGACTTGAATTCGAGTCGAGTTTTAGCTCGACTCGTGCCTATCCTTAAACTGAAGCTTTTCAAGCATTTTTTAAAAGTCCATGCCATTTTCTAGCTTCTTCAAGACTAATCGCAATCTGTGGTCATGATGGATTAAGTTGATTTTCTATGCTTCTCCGGATTACAATTTAAGTTCTGTCTAGTAAAAGCATGAAATCTAAACGTCGCATCTATTTGAAGTACACTCGGATGCTTCAAGATACGTGGTATGCTCTTAGAAATGCTGCAGTTTAATTTATTGCGCCAACCCTTCACTGGATTGTTGTTCTGAGTCTTTGACTATTGTAGTTCTATATTTCTCTGAATGTTTGGAATGTTCACCCATTGTTCAATGAAATAATCATTTAACTCTTCGATTTTCTGGCCAGACGGACAGTCCTCCATGACATTGAGCCAAGCTTCATCGATCGTAACGCACTACACATACGAACATGATGACGTACATCTTCATTGTTGAGGTATTCTTCCACGAGACATAAAAAGCTTCCACCAGACGCTCTGGTTAAAATGGTAATGGCAACCAGAAACCTGTAAGTTAGGAAACACCACATGCAATGCATTGATTGCAGCAAGCTCAAAATCAACTTTCAGCACTCGACTAGCCGGACTACATTTTAAGAAATGTAAACAGTTCCTTGAATGTTCGCTCTATTTTACCTGGCATCGATGCATACTAGACTGGTATAGCCAATGTCTTATCATATGTGGTTCTACATCTGCATGTATGGTGTACAATTGGGAAAAATATTTGAAGCTAGTATTAGTTCAATTGTTTGTATTTATTTTAATTTGTGTTTGCTTCTTTTCTGTTCTTATTTACTTGACATTTGTCCTGTCCTCCCACTCCCTACAGTGAAAACGGTTTTAGGATGAATCACATGACTGACAGGTGGACCGTGTGAAAATGCACGGCACCTGCAGAATGATTAATCCGATAAGGAAGACAGTGCGAAATTGCTCGATAATGAGCAGCGTGTGAAACTGCACCGTGCAAAATTGCACGGAATCAACATAAGCACTGTGCAAAGTGTGGTGCATTTTTGCACGGTGCAATTTCACATGGCGACCATTATCGAGTAGTTTCTCACGGTCCTGTCTATCGGATTAATCATTTTCCAGGTGTCGTGCATTTTCACACTGTTCATCTGTCGATCATCCTGAAACCGCTTTCACAATCGGGGAGGACAGACCCAGAACAAATGTTAATTATGTAGGAACAGAAAAAGAGCAAACACAAATTATAGTAAAGAATGAGTTGAGTTGATTTTAGTTTAGCGTCCCTTTCAGCAGCGAGGCTATATGAGACGTGGACCTACTGATTAACGTGGAATCCGAACCACATGAGCTCCCGCCGGGAATCGAACCCGGGCCTCCCACGCCAAAGGCGCGTACGCTAACCGCTTAGCCACGGAGGAGCTCTATAGTAAAGAAGAAGAGAAAATTTAGACTTTTCATCACGCTCACGCCACGTAACAGAGCGCCAAAAATTTACCCATTTGGAAATCAAAGAGGTCATCCGTTTTACACTACCACCGTATTTGACCGTGCGTCTTGCATATATCCGTTCTACCGCTCCTTGCATAGTACGAAGTTTCCCAAACACACCGTCATCAACAGTCCAGCGCTGCGGACACCACCTGACTGTTGCCAACCCAGACTTCTAACGTGTTAATAACTCCAGGTGTTTACACTAAATTGATAATGTGCATGTTCAAAAGCAGCCAAGACTATAAAGAGAACTCAAGTTAGATCCTGAAAAAAAAAAAGCGCTCCACTGTTTTAGCTACGGGTCTGTCTTATCAACCTACTAAAACCGGTACTGGTCGAAACTCGCTGCAACTTCCGCTTTCAACAGGACTCCTCAGTGGAAAAGTGTCAACAAATAGCTAGAAACGTTTTATTTATGAATTTAGGGTTTCAAGAATTGGTTCTAGATCCAACCGGAAGTGGTACATATCTACAATTTCCGGTTTCATTATTGATTCTTATAGAGTGAGAACGGTAATACACAGCAAGAAACGCTTTGTTTGTATGAATATAGTGTCGGAAGATTACTAAGCTTTAGACTTTGTATTAAAACCGGAAATTTCTAGAAATCCGTCGCTTCCGGTTTCAATAGTGTATTTTTATGGAGCAAAAGCAGTAAGAGATAGCAATAAATAGTGTTTAAGGATATTGGTCTATTAACTAAAACTCCTTTATACTGTTTGTCCGTCAGGAGACAATCTTAAGAACTACTTGATAGATCAACATCAATTTTGGCTAGGAGATAGGGGCTCAAAAGTTAGGGAGTCAGGTTCGTTGATACAGATTATATTCAAACCGGAAGTGACAGAAATCAAGCATTTCCGGCTTTAACGTTAATCACTATAAAGCAAGAACGGTACTAGATAGCGAGAAGATCTTTCCTAGATCCAAGAGTGCATAAGTTTCTATCAACACTTCAACTTCCGGTTTCAATATTGATATACATAATGTCAAAACAATAAGAGCTAACGAGAAGCAGTTTTTTTTAAAAAAAAATCAATTTAGCGTTCTAAGAATAAATACTATCTTTTCCGTTACAACACTATTCAGACTGGAAGTGGTAGAAATCAACCACTTCCGGTTTTAACGTTGATTGCTATAGAGTGAAAACAGTAATAGAAAGTGGCAAGTGTTTTTCTGCAATCAAGTAAGTGTCCCCCGAATATATTTCATTTCCACTCCAATCTCTTTCTAGTAAAACAGATTAGAAATAACCACCATTTCGGGTTTCAATAATTAATGAATTGAGTTGATTTTGAGTTTAAGATCTCGTTCAACAGGGAGGCTATATGAGGCGTGTAATCCTACTGATTAACGCGGAATCCGAACTACATGAGCTCCCGCTGGGAATCGAATCCGGGTCTCCCACGCCAAAGGCGCGCACACTAACTGCTGAGCTACGAAAGAATTCTTCAATAACTAAAAGGGGATACGGTTGCTCAGAGATATAGAGCTCTTACCTCTGGTGTATGGGGTTCCTGGTTCGATTTCCGCCCAAGTAATTTTGCGTTGGACAGCATCGTGTCCGTGGGTTTTCTCGAAGTACTCTTGTTTTGTCCCACATTCTCATTCCACCATTCATTTGCCTTAACAATCCGTCTCTCTTAGCCTATAGGGCATAATCGTGGCAGGTTAAACTCAAAGATTTTCAATAGGCCTAGTTGAGAAAATATCACACCATGGAAACCAAGTGGTGTACACGTGATGTGTGGCACCAATATTTGTTTTGATATGTGTTGAACATCACAAGTGTAGGTTTCATCTTCCCTGTTACTAGTCTATTGAAACCGGACAACTATCTATCACTTCTGATTAACGTACACTTGTGATGTATTAGTAATGTCCAAAATTATTGTCGCATGTCTATAAATATGTTGTTCCAGAAATATAATTTGATAACGAATTCGCTTGGTAGAGACCTGCACGGACCTAGCTTGGGCGGGCCGACTCTGTTATTCCTTTGGGCCGGGCCGGGCTTGGGCGGACCGACACTGATTTCTCTTCAGGTCGGGCCGAGCTGGGGCCGATAATTGCAATTCTTTAACAATTATTAACTTTCGTTAAACGATAATTGGAATAAAGCCAAACGTTGAAGAAGTGTGCCCGTGAAAAATGTTACAAAGAATGCAATAGCTTTTACAGTTTGTGTTGTTTAGTGGCTCCACTTTCACAATAGAGGATTGCAGGCATTGCGCGACAAATTAAGCTCTGACCTTGACCTTCACTGAACCGAAAATATGACAAGAAGGGTTGGGAAAGTTTTGCCTGTTGCTAAACAATATTGCCATCTTCACTTTATGCTAAAAATCAATTAAGTTAGATTTTTGTTACAGGAAATAGAGTTTTTGTTCTCTCGATGACAGGCCAAGCTCTAGGAGGCAATAGTACCATTCGGGAGGCAAGCGTCAGGTTGTGAACCAGAGTTTAGAAAATGTTTCTGAGGGTTAGGTTAAGTTTAATACTAAATTATGAGAAAGATTGGGGCTCGAGCCAATTTTTTTTAAAAAAATTATCGGGCCGGGGTCGGGCCAAAAACTTTTAAAATTTATCGGGCCTGGGTCGAGCTTGGACCAAGAATTTTTAAAAACTTATCGGGCCGAGCCGGGCTCGGGCAGAAAATCTCCGAAACTTTTCGGACCCGGGCTGGGCCGGGCCTAGGCACATTTGAGCTGGATTGGGTTCGGGCCGAAAAATTCGGCCCGTGCAGGTCTCTATTGCCTGGTATTTCTTACAATATTAATATGTGTATAATCGACAAACACATGTATGTGGAAAATTTCATATCAAAAGAGCAGTAAATAAGAACAATAAAACGAAAATTAAACTTTCTTGTCCATTTAACAACATTTTGTTTTACTCATTCTAATTTTCGTATTTATAATTCTTTTCCTATGAAATTTATCACGAATATACATTTCCTGATTATACACATAGTATCAGTATCAAAAGTACCCTGCAAAATCATTATCAAATTATATTCTTACAAGAAGACAGCTATAGATATGCGACAATCCTTTTGGACATGAGTGTACATAGTTTGAAAGTCTAACGTAGCTCCACAATGTGGAAAGTCAGTGGAACGTTTTTGTGTATTCTCTATTATACAAAATAAAAAAGAAAGGGAGGCGGAAGGAAAAACCATTTTGTCACTAGGCTTATAGTCCTTCTTGTACTGAGAGGGACTACGTAGGGTCACCTTAACGTTATTTATGGTTATTGCAAGTCAAGGCTGTATTATTACATTATTCAATTATTTTGACAAATTGCATACGGATATACAGAATACTAATCGTGATAAACCTCTACACATGCAGAGGTGGTGACTTCTAAAAATTGCATTTGCTTTCCTCCTAAATAACACCTTTTACATCTAGAAAGAAAAAAAAAACATAGAGACGTGCTTCTTTTTCTCAGTAAATAACATAGCTACAATTCAATGATTAAGGATATTGCATGAACCTTTTACGTAATGAAATTCAAGTTCAAAACTTATTTACATATCTTATGGTTATTTTATGTACCTTATAACAAAAGTTTACGAATGTACTGGCTGTTTACGTATCTTTATTATTTACAGTTCTTCAATCACGTTTCATCACCTCACTATTTATCTACTAATATTAGTGTTGCTTTCAGCTATTTTCAGTAAATAGCTAAGTGACGCTCAAAAAGTTTCAATGTCTATCTAAAGTATGGTATAATATCCTTGCTGGTATTGTTAAATCAAATATTTTCAGAGTTAATTATTCATACTTTACATATTTATGGTCGGCTTTCATCGCATCCTTGATAGCTAGGTATATTGATATTATTCATCTAAGCACGACACTAAAAGTATACTGTTCAGGCCTAGCATACACTAAAAATTCACATTAGAAATTAAAAATGAGTTGGAATTAGCATGGAAAGGTAGAATTTTCAGGATGCTGATTTGCCGTGAAACCCTGTTAGTATTCATAAGGACGATAAAATACGACGCACATGTTAAAAAAAAAAAAAAATCCAGATATGATCTTGAAGCTTTGCTGGCGTCTACTATTAATCCAATGTTCTCGGGATTGCTGCCAGAGTGAGTGTTGCTGTGCTGAGCTTTCGTTAGCATACAGCAGCAACATCTTCAGAGCTATGTGTTGGAGTGTGCTTGTCGTACAATTTATATTGTAATCTCTAGGAATTGCTGTGTTTCTATTGGTTGTTTTTGTTGGCCAATGGCCACCAACAAAATCAGAGCACGCCATTGGCCAACAAAAACAACCAATAGAAACACAGCAATTCCTAAAGATTACAATATAAATTGTACGATCAGCACACTCCAACACATAGCTCTGAAGATGCCGCTGTATGGTAACGAAAGCTCAGCACAGCAACACTCACTCTGGCAGCAATCCCGAGAACATTGGATTAAAAATATCCAGATCTTTAAAAAAATTATTGTGATTAATATACAAGTACATATCTTGATTACTTTTCGACGTAGTAACCATGAACCTCCAGACATTTCCGGTAACGTGGCACAAGCTTCCATATACCGTTTGTGTAAAATCTGCCGCTGAGAGGTCAGCCAGTCCAGAACTCTTGTCTTGAGCATTTCACTGTCGTTGAAATGTATGGATGCAAGACACTTTTCCGGGCGAAGAAAAGGAAAGGTTGGAGTTGTAAGTGGATGATTGAATACTTCGCATCGAAATTCTTTAATTGGCTTAACAGTACGAATAGCTGTGTGTGGCCGGGCGTTGTCATTGGATCAAAAGCATTCCCGAGCATGGCATTTCTCTCCGCCGATTTTGAATGGGACATCGGAGATTATTCAGTATTTGGAAATGCATATCTGCTGCAATTGTCCGTTCTTGTTCCTAGAATTCCACCCTTTTGGTAAAAAAAAAAAAAAAAAAAAAGTTGCCATGATTTTGTGAACTGATTGTGTTTGCTTGAATTTCTCTTTTTTTTAGGAGAACCAGAGTGCCGCCATTGCATTCACTATTGCTTTGACTCCCCAGTGGCATACGATATCTAGATCTCATCCTCCGCCTATGTAGGAAGAAAGGTTTTCCCCATCCTCTCTCCCAGTTGGCTAAAAAAAAAATCAGGCACGTCTCAGCATTTCTGGCACCCACCTCGCGTACAGTTTGTGATAAGCCAGCTCATCAGTCTCATTCGATGCACATTTTGCAGACACTTCTGGAAACTCTTTGGCGATTTGAGTTATTATAAACCGGCGATTAGATAGCACTTTCTCGTTAGGGTGTCTCACCAGATCGTCCGTCTAAACACTAGGCCTTCCGTTACTCTCACCGTTATGAATATTTGAACGCCCTTCCCAAAACTCTTTGTACCATTATGTGGCCTTCCTTTCACTTATTACTATCGGTCCGTTTAGTGGCACACAATTTCCGGTGGATATCGATTGCATTCTGTCCTTTGGTTTTCAGAAATCGTATGACAGATCTCAATTCACATTTGGTGCGATTTTATATTACGGCAGGCAATTCACCTTACTACTACTCGCTTGTACGCAACCAAAGATGCATTTTTACTTTGAGAATTTAAGGAATTTGGCTTATTGAAAACTCCTTACAGGCGCGGATCCAAGGGGAGGGCTATAGGGGCTCTAGAACCTCCCCTTGCCGATCATTTATACACTGGATAAAATGGGCTTCAATCCTACTTTCTTTACAATGGATAAAGCTGCAAACTATGGTTTAGCTCCTCCCTTGATCATTTCCTGGATCCGCCACTGTATATTTACTCTGTCCGTCCGTCCGTCCGTCCGTCCAAGAGACGACAAATCTCAAGAACTACTTGATGCAGGTCAGCACGCAGAAGATCGGAAGTTATTTAGTAATCGAGTTCGTTGATGTAGGTTGATTCATCCAGTTGATTCCAAGATATAGACAATTAAATGTGTTCCCTATGGGAGTAATTTTTCGATATATCATCCTTGCTTTATAGACTACCCGCAGTGCTGTCGAAGTTAGCGGATTAATATAATTCTCAGCAGTCAAAATATTAATCTGCTTGTGGAATACGAGAACATTAAAATGAAACTAAACAAGTTTCTACTCGATTAAGAGGCCTAATCACTGCGAAATTAAAATACCGCTAAATTTCACAGTAATTATGTGAAATATTCAAATAGATAATCGAAATGTGGAACAAGAGCGTACTAAACAATATTGTTTTGCATAAGATACCGTTATCACGAATCACCTAGTAGCTTTCCGTTTGCAGCCATTTAAAAACGCGAAAATAAATGCCGATTTTCTAAATGGCTGGCAACCGAAAGCAGATACGTGAGTCGTGATAACGGTATCTCATGTAAAATAATATTGTCTAGGGAGCTCTTGTTCCACTTGTCAATTATCTTTTTATCTATTTAAAGATATCACATAATTTCTGTAAAATTTGCGGTATTTTAATTTCGCCGTGATGGGGCCTCTTAAATATTTTCTATTGTGAACTATTCATTCATCTTAAAGTATATCATTTAATTTGAGGTAAAGCGCTAATGTTTAAGCCTGGACTTGGTAAATATCAATATATATATATATATATATATATATATATATCTATATCTATATATATATATATATATATATATATATATATATATATATATATATAGTGGCGGATCCAAGGGGAGGCCTATAGGGGCTATAGCCCCCCCTTGACGCTGAGATATACACTGGATAAAATGGGCTTCAATCCTGCTTTACACTGGGTAAAACGGCAAAATATGGTTCAGCCCCTCCCTTGATCATATCCTGGATCCGCCCCTATATATATATATATGACTTGACCTAACACTGAAAATGCTAATAGGGAGACGACGTTAAATTGGGTAGAGCGTCTACATATGTGTTTGATTAAATAATAATAGCATAAGCTTTATTTCATTACCATGAACAGCTTGTTGGCAGAAATACAGCACATTGTGTGGTGTTAGAGCACTTACAATGGAATAATACTACTACTAATAATAACAATAATAATAATAAATAAGAAAACGGTAAAAAGAGGAGCACTAATATCGAAAACATAATGTAGATAACAGTCAATTAAGCAGAAATAATTCTTTGTCAACGCTGTAAAAAATTGTCAAGCTTTCTATCTAAAACAAAGAAAAGCTAAAAACAGCAGTGTTAAAACTACATTTTAGCTTAATGTCGCTAAAAGTTCTTGTTCAAAAACTATCAGTCAGATTTCATAAAATTTTCACTTCCTTAATGCAGTAAGTCTAAATTTATGTATGGTGCTTATAGAATCTATCAATCTTTGTAAAATTTCACATTTCCAATTCAGAGGAACTAAAATCGTGGCAATTCTTATGCTATGATCTAGTACTTTAAAAGCTATGTTTCATGAACAGTATTCACTAATATAAACGTTATCTAGTATTTGTTTTCTTTTTTGCATTCATACTTTGTCATTTTTTTTTCTATTCATGACTCTTCAAACCCCAATA
The DNA here is from genome assembly GCF_964235325.1 of Thermobia domestica. NCBI lineage: Eukaryota > Metazoa > Arthropoda > Insecta > Zygentoma > Lepismatidae > Thermobia > Thermobia domestica. The sequence continues at coordinate 295,710,111 of NC_137457.1, read as the reverse complement.
ATCATTCCAATATTCATGGCTATGTGAATAATAGCTAATTTTCATCTTAAAACATAACAGTCGAGTAAAACATTTAGATTCTATCTTGTTTCTGTTCCCGAGGAGTGCACAGACTACTGTGTACGCAAGGAAAGGTGGCTTCTGACAGTTGGGTAGAGCACGGGAAGTATTGGAGGCGCTGTTGCCAGAGGCTCCGCAACAAAGACAGCAGCTCTGGCAACAAACTTAAGACGTTTAACAAGTCGTCTCAACTACCGGCAACAGCGCGGTCAGTGACCTTTGTTTCCTAGCAACATCGTGAAAGAACACTGCTGTGATTGGTGAACAATCCTTCCTCTAGTTTTGTTTACAACATGTACAGCTATCTGGCAGAGGCCACCTTTCAGTAACTCGATAATAGAATACATACAGACAGTGTTACCACAACCCTAGCTTTGGAGCGGGATGAAAAATAGTACCAAATTAAAACAAAAAGGGTTGAACTCACGGGGCCAGGCCCCCCAAGTGACCAGATTTTAAAATATCATCGTAAGATTACCTCGCTTCAGTCATTTAAAAAGAACAAAGTTTATATGTAACTAATAATTTACGGTAAAATAGCATGGAAGAATACTTATTATTTTACCATACCGATCGAAAATGGTATCTAACTCTTCCTTAGGCTATACCAATCGAAAAATAGTATAGTACACTTTTTGTGACAGCAGATTACACTATTTACTGCGATTTGTATCTGACAGTTTCAAGACAAAAGTTTGAACAAGGTACTATAAGTATGAAGGTAACCAAGAATATTCTGTCGCTTTTTCACCCACCACATACGAACATCGATAGGTCACTTAAGACGTACCTGAAAGATAAAAAATTGTCCCCATCAGCATCGCCGACCTTCTGCCAACGTTCTGGAAGGCTATGGACTCCATCGCCGTAGAACTTGGTGGACCGTGAAGCGAAGAAGGTATCAAGTGCATTTTGCACCTCTACCAGGGATTTGAACTGCCATCCTCTAAGTTCATTGTCCAAGGAATGGAACAAGTGATAATCGGACGTGCAATGTCCGGGGAATATGGCGGATGCAATACTCTTTTCTATCCAAGGCGTAGAATGGTGTCCCGGGTCATCCCAGCCACGTGAGGCTTAGCGTTGTCCTGTAACAGGAGGACCCCTGTGCGATTCAGAAGTGTTGACTCCAGAGTTCTGAGTTTTTCATGCACACGGCTCAACTGCTGACAGTACACAGTTGCATTGATGCTCTGACCAGCTGGTAGCATGTCCCGATGCACGATGCCGCGAGCAGTCCACCAAACACTCAGAAGAACTTTCTTCTGGTGCAGTGCTGTTCCGGCTGTTTTGTTAACTGTTCATTGGATGCTAACCAATGATTACGGAGCCGTGGAGCTTTGTACAGAACCCATTTCCCATCACATTCAACACCCTGTCCAGAAATGGCTCCTTCCTCAGACAAGACAGAAAAAAAAAAGATGTCTGTTTGCGTTGCCTTCTGGCCCGGAGTCAAATCATGTGGGTCCCATAGACCCAACTTCTAGTGCTTCTCCAGTTGATGGAGGTGCCGTCGAGTGGTTTTCCACTCATACAGAATTGTAGTCCCAATTCCTAACATGTCTGGCCACTGTTCGCCTCAATTGGTGCCTGAAGATCTTCATTTGGTACATGTAGCCTATTGGTCGTCCTGCACGTGGTGCGTCTTCGAGTGTTTCGTCACCGTTAAACTTGTTAAACTACCGTGCTTAAACTTGTTAAGGGGCCGCGGTGGCTCAGTGGTAGAGCGTTCACCTCTGGTGCTTGGGGTCCCGGGTTCGATCCCAGTCCCCGCCAAGTGAACTTTGTGGTGGACAAACACCGTGTGCGTGGGTTTTCTCGGGGTTCTCCCGTTTCCTCCCACTTTCTTCATTCCACCATTTCATTCATTACTCATCATCACCGTCTCCTTTAGCCTAACCGGCATAACCGTGGGACGTAAAACTCAAAGATTTCATTTTTTTTAAAACTTGTTAAACTACCGCTGCACTCTCCACATAATCACGACGCCCTCACCAAAGGCCTGGCATTACTTTCGCCCCGCTGTAACAGCGTTTGATCCCAGTTTGAACTTGTACAGCATACAAGTCCTTTTGACGCTCTGTGGAGGTCTCATGTTCACTCTGTCCTTACGCAAGTTGACAGTGTAACTGAAATGCCACAACCAGGTTGTATGTTGTATATACCCACACCAACAACTTCATTCGCATTCAGCTCACGGTGTGAGGGGCCAATTGAACACAGACCTCCAGAAAAAGCGACAGAACTTTCTTGGTTACCTTTATACTACCATAAAACAATGGTACTCAACTAATTAGTAAGTATATTATATTTTTTATATGCTGTACCTAGTGTTTTAATTTTTTTTATCAGATGGAAAACTTGGTGAAAAACGTTTTTTAAGTATTCAGTTAGGATTTCATTCGCTCTTTTTAATGCTACTTGGTGTAAAGCAAGAAGTGAGATACACCTGTTAATAAAATAGCTAAAATTTTTAGTCACGAATAATAAATAAATATTTTTGTTAGGAAATCTTAAAGAAATTAAGTGCAATTTCAAAGAAAATCAGTCTTATGTATAAAGGTACCCAAAAAAGTTTTTTTTTTTTTTTTTTTTAAGACTGTTCCATTGGCCCTCATACCGTGAGTTAAATGCGAATGAAGATAAGGCGAAGGCCGTTGTTGGTTTGGAAAATGAAATGAAATCTTTAAGTTTTACGTCCCAGGGTTATGCCGGTTAGGCTAAAGGAGACGGTGATGATGAGTAATGAATGAAATGGTGGAATGAAGAAAGTGGGAGGAAACGGGAGAACCCCGAGAAAACCCACTCACACGGTGTTTGTCTACCACAAAGATCACTTGGCGAGGGCTGGGATCGAACCCGAGTCGTTGGTGTGGGTATATCCAACATACTACTTGGTTGTGGCAGTTCAGTTACACCGTGAACTTGCGTAAGGATAGAGTGAACATGAGACCTCCACAGAGCGTCATAAGGGCGTGTATACTGTACGAGTTCAAACTGGGGTCAAATGCCGCTGCAGTGGAGCGGAAGACATGTCAGGCTTTTGGCGAGGGTGTCGTGACTACGTGGATATTGCAGCAGTGGTTTAATAAATTTAAGGACGGTGAAGAAACACTCGAAGACGCACCACGTGCTGCAAAAACAACGCATGTACAAAATGAAGATCTTCAGGCAGCAATTGAGGTGAACATTGGCCAGACATGTGAGGAAATGGGACTACAATCCAGTGTGAGTGGAAAACCATTCGGCAGCACCTCCATCAACTGGGGAAATATTACAAGTTGGATCGATGGATCTGACATGATTTGACTCCGGGCCAGGAGGCAACGCGAGCAAACGCCTGTGTTTCTTTGCTTGAGGAAGGAGCCAGGAGAGGATGTTGACATGTAACAAGAAGTGGGTCCTGTACAAAGCTCCCGGCGCCGTTAGCATCCCATGAACAGTTAACAAAACAGCCGAAACCAGCACTGCACCAGAAGAAGGCTCTCCTGTGTGTTTGGTGGACTGCTCGCGGCATCGTGCATCGGGCCATGCTACAAGACCAGCTGGTCAGAGCATCAATACAACTGTGTACTGTCAGCAGTTGAGCCGTGTTCAATAAAAACTCAAAACTCTGGAGCCAGCACTTTTGAATCGCACAGGGATCCTCCTGTTACAGGACTATGATAAGCATCACGTGGCTAGGATGACCCGGGACACCATTCTACGCCTCGGATGGGAAACGCTATTGCATTCGCCATTCTTCCCTGACATTGAATTCGCCGAACTTCCTTGGTTACCTTTATAGATAGGTTCTGCGTACGAGGGCTTAGATTGAAGCAGTTATGCACAAAGGTATACTGTTTGGTCCGATGCAGTAGTTCTTGGTTAAACATGATAAAAAAAACTGCCTGGAATATAATTTATGGAGAAAAAGCGAAGTAAATAAATAAATAAATAAATATAATAATAATAATAATAATAATAATAATAATAATAATAATAATAATAATAATAATAAAGCTAAAAACCAGTGTTTTTAGTTTTCCGGAATTAAACCAAAATTTTCCGGTTTTTTCAGGCCTCAAGAACACGAACTGCAACACATTTTTTTTTGTTTTGTACATTGTAGCTGGCCCCCCTTGAAAAACGACGGGCCCCTCCAAAATAAACCTGCTGGCTACACCCCTGGTTGAACTCATTATTTTACACCTGTGTATTAGGTGTCGTCCCACTTGCGACATTCCTATTAGCGACAGGAACTGTTAACTGTCCTATGAGAGACCGATTCGATCTGTTAACTGCTCTATGAGTCACCGATTCGTTCATATTAAGATAATGGAAGAAGACAAGGCTCTCTCTTCTTTAACTTGTTTCACTAATGTGATTTAGAACCTAACAAAATGTACTATGAAAAATTTCGCTCTACCTGAATCTAATACGTGAAACTACTCTCATTACACTAACAATATTTTATACGTTTTCCCTAATACTATATTTTTGAATGACTTTCTATGAATACACTGACTATATCAAGGGAAAAACTAACAAAATATTTAGAGTAGCTCCGCCTTTGTCTATGATTCTAATATAATTAAAAATTTCATGTTAAAAGGATATGGAGCATAAGTTTAGATTGAATATGTTTATGGCATAAGAAAGAAATCAGAAAGAGGCAGGGGCGCCCGAAGAAAATTTCCTAGGGAGGGGCATCTTCATGGTTGCTGTACCATGTCTGGTATATCTGGTACTTAATATAAGTGGTTTGCTATATTACGTATGCATTTTCGTGGGCCAGGGGGGTGACCCCTGCCTTCCCATCGGGTGCCCATGGAAAGAGGGTGTTCACCACTTGAGGATATCAAAGAAATCTTTTTAAAAAAATGTATTCGAAGAAATTATTACACAAGTTAAAAATCCTTCGCAGGACTTAACAGTTCGTCTAGTTATAAGTGACTAGCAGCGTTCACCCCGCTTCGCTGCGGTCACCCCGGAACGCAATAAACTTTGTTACTTAGATAATTTTTACTTTTTCGCTTTCAAGTGATATGATAAAAACCATAGAAGATTGCAGTAAATGTTAACATTATATCGCCTGTCATTTATGTTAACCCGCCCCGCTTCGCTGCAGTCACCCCGGAACGCAATAAACTTTGTTACTTAGATAATTTTTACTTTTTCGCTTTCAAGTGATATGATAAAAACCATAGTAGATTGCAGTAAATGTTAACATTATATCGCCTGTCATTTATGTTAACCCGCCGAGTGACACGGTCATGCGGGTTGCATATAAATACGTTTATTTTTACCTATGATGAACTAACAAAGGATTTGTACGTTATGGACACTTGAATGGTCAATTATCTCAAGACACTGGTAATTGAAAATTAAAGTGATATGATAAAAACCATCTAGGGTCCAAATCCTAATAACCCCCCCAAAAATAAAATAAATTGGTTCAGCCGTATTAGCGTGATGAGGTAACAAAGGATTTGTGCGTTCTCTTTTATATATATAGATTATTTCAGATTGCTATACGACAAGCTTTTATGTATAAGTCAAAACAAGGAAGGAAGGCAAATTAAGCAATTAGTTTACGTTTCAGTAACTTACAATAGGGAGGAAGGTAGTTTAAAGAGTTTGTTTACCTTTTGGATTGTTTAGAGTGAACTGCATTGTAATTGGTGAGATTGGTTGAGAATAACCAATCAGATGTAAAGGATCTCAAAAGCTGTCTTTTATCATTGACTTTTTTTCATTTTATTCAGTGTCTTTGGAAGTCTAAAAAGTAGATAGTTGGCGAAACTGTTACACGTTTAAGTTTTTCAAAATTAAATATATTACTGTGCTTAACGAGTAGTTAGATATAAATCAAATTAAGTACAGAAAACAGAGCTTTTGAAGAAAGGGGATATTACAACTGGATTTTAAATAATTACATAGGAATATACTTTTCATGGAAATGTACCTGTTGTCTCGCTAAGTTATTTGATATGTTTTATGTCAAATCTAACTCAAAATTAAAATAAGTTTTATTTGTACTCACTGTAGAGGGAAAATATAGTTGATGAACTATATTACTGGCACGTACATTTTTCGTAGCAAGGTTGTTCGGGCGCTAATAACGCCAGAGGCAAACATATTTCACGAGAGGGAATCATATCATCTTCCATCATCTCAATGTAAATGAATCGGTCGCTCATAGGACAGTTAACAGTTCCTGTCGCTAATAGGACTGTCGCTTCTGGGACTAATTCGTGTATTACATGGTTCTATAACATGAATAAAAGAGGTAAAGTTCTAGAACACTCGGCTTCTTTTCCAAGAGTCCAAATCAAGAAAATGCTCTTTATAAAAAATAGTTTTTAAAAACATCAAAATAGGAGGACCTCGAACAACCGTGGAAGTAGATGAAACTTTTCTCGCAAGTAGAAAGTATAACAGAGGCCGCAAATTAAAAGGGAAAACAGTTATAATCTGTATGTATTGTAAGGAAACCAAACGCGTCTCTATTTCAAAGTGATGAATAAAATGGTGTTATGGCCATATATGAAAAAAATATATAAAATGATGGACAAATCAATCATCTCCGAGTTTCTTGTGCAAACAGTATGTTAGAATAAAATATTAAAATATAAATTATTGCACCTTATTCTCGCTTATTTCACGACCAAAGGAGGATAATAGGCTGTAAGAAAAATATAAGGTAAATAATTGACATTTGTAAAAATAATGTAAAACCGGTCCAGGGTTCTAGAACGTTCCCCGAAAGACATCACACCACACTTATCAATAATTTTAAGTCACAATGGTATCTATTATTTCTAATTAGTGCAGCACACCTACACTAGAGACCTGCATGGGCCGAATTTTTCGGCCCGAGCCCAATCCAGCCCGAACGCACCTAGGCCCGGCCCAGCCCGGGCCCGAAAAGTTTTGGAGATTTTCGGCCCGAGCCCGGCCCGGCCCGATAAGTTTTTCAAAATTCTTGGCCCAAGCCCGGCCCGGGCCCGATAAATTTTAAAAGTTTTTGGCCCGACCCCGGCCCGATAAATTTTTTAAAAAATTAGCTCGAGCCCCAATCTTTCTCAATATTTAGCACTAAATTTGACCTAACCCTCAGAAACATTTTCCAAACTTTGGTTCACAACCTGACGCTTGCCTTCAATTGTACCAAGTGTGGCAACGCTGCATACAGACGAGCAACTTCCTATATGAGCTATTGAAATCAGTTAGGATCTCTGCACAGCGAAAGAACCAATCAACGCTCTTGGTGGGCGGGATCAGTGTCGTCGTGTGTGGATGGCGCTACCATCAGTCTTGGAACGTGACGTAATGGGTTGTCAAAGCAACCGGCGGATTGTTTTCGTCTGCTTCGCATCTCAGAGTTAGATATAGTGCAGAAAGATCAGATAAACTAATATTCACTTTTTCTTGTACTGTCTCTGGACTGGACGTTCCTTTCCAGCTTTTTTTTTTTTTTTTAATTGAATTTTCTTCCTTTTAAAGGAGTTCACTTTGAAAGCAGTGTTTACACCACAGAACACCACTAATATATTTACATGCTAAATGGAGGAAATAACTGATTTCATCTTGTATTACGTATATTTAATGTGACATACAATCAATTATTCCCTACAGTTATCAGATATAGCAGTGAAATTAAACCGTTTAACCTTAAAATAATCTAAATACTACTATCCAATATTATGATTGTATAACAAAATGGAAGAAAAATAATAATAAGAAAAATAATTTACCTGTGGTTACGTTCGAAATTTTATAGTAGGTGACGCCAGATCGACTGGTTAGTTTGTGGTCGTGTGTTAGAGGCGCTACTGTCACCAAGTTTCCGGTTTTTCGCTGAGTTTGCGGTCTGTATATTCTAGTCTGTGGAAGAGCGTGTGTAACTGTAGCGACGCAATCGTTTGTATGTATAGTTGGCATAGTTCTGCCATCTAGTGCTATTTTTGTAAACTATTTGTTCAAAGGAACAGAGAGAGAGAGAGAGAGAGAGAGACCCCGCAATAAATTATGAAAATTTGCATAATATATTTGTTACAAATTCTTAATTTTCTTTCAATATGTTGGTTGTTTCGTTAACTCGGATATACTACGTACTGCTGTCTCTCCTTTCATTCAGTCCAGAATAGAAATCGTTGTGTTGCACAAAATAAATATAACAAAATATAAGAGAACACCGTACAAAAAGCATTGCATTTCGTCTGTCCGATTTGGGTGATTTTTGGATGTTGTAGCTGAGAACCCCTCGGTCAATTGTTTATATGGGGCCAACTCCCTATGACCAACCCTCCAGAGGTCTCCAAAGGTCACATAACAGGCATTGTCGGAACTGTCGCAATCGGCATACGAACTGCAGTGGTGATGTAATGGAAGGTGACACATCGAAACGTGTTGTGGGAGATGTCAGAAGACAGATCAGTTCTACCTTTGCCCGGAGCAGGGAACTTGGCCCCTCTCCCCACGCTGCTCCAGTATTTTCCCCACCCTCGGCTTCCGAGCCAGCAAGTGACTTTCTTCTTCCGGTATCTGTATCGAAAGTAAGGAACGATGACTCTGTTCCCTCGGCAGATTCCTAGAACAGTCGGTTGTCCTACCTTACTACATAATTTCATGCCTTGATGATGCTGTACAAACTAGTCGTGAGGTTCAAACTCTATACCTTCAAAACTAGAAGTACCAAATACAGCCATTTCAAGTGCAACCGTCTCGTGACCTTTGGTGAACTCTGAATATCATACGGTTAGTTACATGGACAATCCTCATTTGCCGTGGCCCAGTATAACACAAAAATATTTTTTGTATGCCAAGTTTGAACCAGTTCTGCCAACACCCGTTGGGACCTTTGGTGACCTCGGCAGGTCACAGGGTCGGTCGTAGGAAGTTGGCCCCATATAAACAATTGCCCGGAGGTTCCTCAGCTACAACATATCCAAAAATCACCCAAATCGGACAGACGAGGAAATGCAATGCATTTTGAACGGGGTCCTGTAGCCATGATAAAATTTAGTAAAGATACAATCTTTAAATAGATACCAATAAAGATAATAAAAAAATATATAATTTTTCAGATAGCAATAAAGATTAAAAAATAATAATTTAAAATATAGCGAAGATACAGAGATAATATTAAAAGTTAAAGGAAAAAAGATATAAGCATTACAACATAACCGTTTGCTATTAGTAAAAGCAAAATCTAATAACTAATGCTTTTAGAAAGTCCTTGATTTTTAAGTAGTACATCTGTTAACCTATGACATCTTACGTTTTAATGATGTCATACTCAACAGTAAGGCAGTTATTGCCTTTTTTTACAGGTACTATGCATTAAGATGCTCTTCATAAAATTTCAGTATTATATTTTCTTGTTTTCTTTTTTTAATTTTCAAACGCTCTAACACCATTAAACTGACATAACATTCTCAAATCATTGAGATATGTTGTTAACGTATGATATTATAATCATACAATGCTGTTTTCATTACTCCAAATTGTAAACAGTAAACTCACGTAATTGGCAACCTCAAATCATCCACAAAATGGCCGGAAAAGGACAAAAATCAATCGATAATATTTTTGAACAAATTTTGTTTGCAGCATGGCTCCGCATATACAAATATGACTTAGTGTACAATAGTTTTCTGTACTTACAAGTTTATTGGTTTACTTTTTTCACACACACAAATCGGTCACCTGTTGTTTTATCGTGTTGACACCTCTTTACTTGTGATTGATTTTTTAAAAACATATTGTCACAAAGTGATACCTCAAAAAAAAAAAAAAAAAGAAAAGAAAAGAAAGAAAAAAAGAAAGAAAAAAGAAAAGAAAGCGGACCGCGGATAATCGAGAGTTTACTGTATTTGACAAAGTTTTCATGGATATATTTTTAGTGTGCCCAAAGAGCAATGTTGGTAATTAACTAAAGGAAAATATTTATGTCGCGGTTGTGCCATCACGGTGTTACGTTTATTCAATGCTAGAATGCTATAAAAATATACCGTGAAAGCAGGAAAAATGACGTACCGTACTACGTTTCTACTAAGTTACTGTATTTGCATTATAGATTAGTATTGTGTTTACGTATTGTTATTAGTTGATGGGAGTGTTAGAAGGGGGAGATATGAGTAGTTTGCTGTATTACTTTACAGTTTTGCCAGAATATAAAAGGAGAAAAATTGACACACGAAGTAACTCGGTTCGATAATGAAAAACTTATAAATAGTAAGCGCTTTTTAGTCTGACATTCTATAGTTCGGCAAATTCTATAATCCGGCATTGTATGGATCGGCAGATTCTATAATCCGGCATTTTATGATTTGGCACATTCTCTACTCCGGCGTTCTGTGGTTCGGCACATTCTACAATCCAGTATTCTATAGTTCGGCACATTTTATAATCCGACATCGATCGAACCACAGGAATATTCAATTAAATAAATATTCAATGTTTAAATTTAATTTTATACTTTGTTGGATTATAAGTAAGAACATTTTAATCCACTCAGTTCCCAAAATAATATATTACTGTGCAGTAGGATACAGTAGATCAGCGTTTCCCAACCGCTGTGCCGTGAAGGGACCACTGGTGTGCCACGGGGAATTCGAAACAAAATTATTAATTCTATAGCAATCAGATTGCAAGACATAAGGGAAAATGTATATTTGTATTTAACATTACTATGAATCTATAATTTTAAGTTTCATACCATGTACAATTTTAATGTTGAAAAAAGTATTTGTTATCATTGTTGTGACTATTGTTGCTCCCTTATTGTTGCAGACTATTTCGTAACCTGAAATTTTAAAATATAATTCAATACTTTCGACAAAACAAACATGCATACAAATTACCTATATTTGTGTCTTAAAAGAGATTTGTTTGTTCGTTTGTTATTTAGTGATCTATCTTCTTAGTGAAAGGTTGGACACAGTTTTCGAAAAAGAAAACGTAGTTTTGCAAACCTGCCTTCATTGGATTGTTTTGTATTTTTAAATTAGAATGAAAAGTAAGCATAATTAACCACGGGGATCGAGCTTTTTTCTCTGTGAGAAAGATCATTAATCACAGAAAAAAAAAATCCACGGTATTTTATATTTACAAATAATAATATCTATGAGTGTGCCGCGACAATTCAAATTACACCCGTAGTGTACCGCAAGTTGAAAAAGGTTGGAAATGCTGCAGTAGATTGTCGATTATCGGACCTACTTCAAAATAAAATACGTGAAAAAATGATTCTTTCATCTACTTGACTTTTTTTTTTTTACCTGATATCTGCTTGTGTAGGTGGAGGGGCACTGCGTCGCGAAAAAGGACTAAAAGAGAGAATTTACGAGGCGGCTTTTTTTTTTTTTTTTTTTTTTTGGAAAGAAGTAAGTACTCTTTTGAAATTCGGCCACTGCAGCGCTGCGGTCGGCAAGCTGCACATGCGCGCTGTGTATCTACATCTGTTGGCAAGGTATAGACGCGATTACGGAAACATTATTGACTGTGTTTACTCTTGTTTGTAGCTAGTTAAAATGCCTCTGCCGCTTGAGAATCCCGCCGAATGCGAAATATGCGCTGTACTTCATTTTCTTAGTGCTAACGGCGTGAAAATGGCTGAAATCCATCGCCAGATTAGTGAAGTGTATGAGGAAAATACTATGAGCGATAACAGATAAAGACGAAATTGTAAAGCCTCTTTTACTTTTTCATCAACCAGGGGCGGATTCAGGATCGACTTTTGAAGGGGGGCAGTGGGATGTCATACTGCTACTTAGAGCTACTTTTAACAGCTTCAAACTCGGGGATGGGTTTTATTTATATATAATAAATAAGAAAGTTTTCTCTTCTGATGGGGGGGGGAGCGATGGCCCCCTGGATCCGCCACTGTCATCAACTTTCTGCACCAAGTCTTCACTGAGGACAGGAAGTCACCCACTTCGTTCCTTATCATGAACATTCGTGTGGCCATTTTTAAAAGCTCTAACCCATTTCTTCACCATTCCCTCGCTCATAATGCTTTGAACTGAGAGTCGTATAATATTTTATTGCGTTATTTTGTTTTCACTTTATCTTAAATACTGATTATTGCATTCATTTCACTGTCTCAAACTTTCTACACCTTTTTCTATAAATCATCAGATAAATCTTTAGACCTATACATCTTTCTTCAACCTATAAACCTGAAAGAGACAAGACAAAATGTTTCATAATATGTTTCTTTGTTGTGTATGCGCAGCTATTAATGTGTTGTTTATTATTCCAGGTTTTTATGTTGATAAATAACGCCGGTATCTTGAACGGACAGAAATTGTTGGACATCCCAGACAGGATGGTGCAGAAGCTCTTTGAAATAAACTTACTGGCTCATTTTTGGGTAAGAATATTATCATTTTTTAAATATAAAATCTGTCGTAATAAGAGCTGAAGTGAAGTACATTGGAAGTTCATGAGAAGCCGTATTGGTCTGTCTGTATGAAAAATATTCTGTTTTACATGGAGTGAAATTAATTGTAATAGGGCTGTCCATTTGCGTCAAGGACTTGGGTACAATAGTGAAAATTTACTTTTTTTGCCACTACTTTACCATTCTGACCAACAAATTTACCTTTTTCCCAACAAATTTACCATTCTTTCCCCAAATTTACATGATGTTGTACATCACAAACTTGATCGGGGATCTAACCAGGGGCTCTCCGCACCAGAGATGAAATATCTACCACTGAGCTACCGTGCACTCAAAGTAGGGATGGGCACGAATCGAGTTTTAGCTTCGAATCCGAGTCGAGTCAAAAATAATTTTCTCGAGTCGAGTTCCGAGCCGAGTCACTGTTTTGTAGTCGAGTTTCGAGTCAAGTCGAGTTTAATAAATGGTTCGCTCGTTTTAACTCGTTTTGATATCATGACCTGATTAGACTGAAAAGCGAAAAACCATGTAAAAGGTAAGGCAGTAATGTGGAACACTTTTAGTATTGCTCACTTGAGGATTACTGCTCGCATTTTGTATCGTCTCGTTAACGAGACGACAATGGTTTTATATAACGAGACAGCCTCAAATGTCGTAAGCGCCAATATACCCAGGGGCGGATTTAGGGGAGGTGCAAAGGTGCACGTGCACCCCCCTTCGTTGTAAATATACACTGCCTAAAGTGAGAAGCTAGCAGTGAGTTTTGCAAAATCAATAGTTTAAGTCGATTTTCTGAAGGTTGAAGGAGAAGAATTCATCGAGAGCAGACACGTAGCATTTCCAAAGAAATTCCTCATTCAGATCATAGATGCCTAAAGGCATTTAAAAAACTCAGATTCAGTTCAAATGTACTGGTAGTTATTGGTGCGCCCCTCTCAGAGAATCCTGGATCCTGATATATACCTATATATATACTGTAGTTCTTATCATCAAGGCTGAAATATGAATGGTCGAATTTTTTAGCCCAAGCAGAAGCCCAACCCGGGTAGTGATGTCAACCGGCTCCGCTCGGTTCAACCGAGCGAACAGCTCGAGCGGACTCGGTTGGGATGAGCCGTCGGCTTGGCTCAATTGAGCAGATTCATGTTTATACACAATGTAATAATAATAATAATAATAATAATAATAATAATAATAATAATAATAATAATGTAGCATCATTGATAATAATTATATTGTCTATGTAGGATACTTGAACACGAAACGACACACAGGACTTGACTCAATTTGGCTAGACTCGACTCGAAACTCGACCCGAATTCGAGTCGTGTTGGAGGTAATTTCTCGAGTCGAGCTTAAAGATGTCTGTTTCGAGTCGAGTCGAGTTTCAAAGAAAAGTCGCTCGAACTCGCTCGTGTCCATCCCTAACCCGAAGATACAATAGAATGTATTGCGATATGACCAGGGATAAAAGTGAGAGGGAACGCGGCGAGACGCCGTTTCCAACTTCCAAAGAATTGTGTACGGCGTCCCCTCAGTTCCTAAAAAATTACAATGGGCAAAGATAGGCAGGGGAACGGTGTGACGTCATGCCGCTACCTACCGTCCCTCCACTTTTTCATATCCACTTTTACCCAGTTTACTTTCGTTAATCATCCGGCTCTTCTTTAGCCTACAGGCCATAGCTGTAAGACTTACAACAGAAAAATGTATGAACAAGATGTGTCTTTTACAAAATTCATACGACCTGTTAAAATAATACGTATTAGGAATGAATATACCACTTCGTACCTATCACATACACTGAGAAAAATCCATTATCCGGACAGCGGTATATTGTACAAATACAAGGATTCGTTATGTTTACTAAGGAAATCTGTACGGAGCGTACTTTATCCATATACTACATAGGTACTGCCTTTTACCCGCTTAGATATTACATCATGTCTCTGCAGGATGTCTGATATCTAACAATCTTCTGTATTTTACATACGTATACGTATGTTAAATACTTCAGCTATACGTTATATACGTCCATCTGTGTGTAAGATCCAGACCGCCTATAGACACTCTTTCTTTCGCCATGGCTGACGTCATTGAACTACCGTCTTTTGCTTGCGAAACGAGGTTGTTTACAAACGGAACAGAAGAAAGGAAGGAAACCTGGGAAGCCTGGGTAAGTACAATAGTTAACTATTACTTTAGTTAAATATTCCCATTAATTATATATTCTTTTAGTGTAACTTGCTTTAATATAGTACTAAGTAAGTAATGTAGTTTATGACTACAATTCTTACTATTGTAACTCGTAAATGATTGAGGAGAATGGAATGGGTGAATCTGAATTTTGAAAAAACTTTGAATATTAATGTTTTGAAACATATTATGTTTCAAGGTAGCAAAATGAATGTTATGTGTTTATTCATTCCATTTTATATGTGACGATTTATTACTTGGTGCAGATTTACTACAGGACTGCTTAACATAATTGCTAATAAACCGTTTTCAGCGCGGAAATTTCCTTGTGTAGTGAAGATTTAGGATTTAGATTTCTGGGCTTTCGGCATCAATGGCCTTGTTACCCCATATGAGGGATGACTTTCCTCGGCGAGTACACTATCCGGCACTCCGGCATTTGCCTGCTGTGAATGAGGAAAACCCAAGGAAACCTCATTCAGGATGGCTGGACTTAAAATCTTTTGATACTTTTTCGACCGAGTTCTCCCCCGGGATCGAACCCGGAACCGTTCGCACCGAAGGCGAGAGCGCTAGCGACTACCCTACGCGGGGCCACTTGTGTAGTCTAGAAAACTCATTTTTACTAGGATATTTGCAAAAAAATTTTTTTTTTTTTTTTTTGCTTTTAGTTTAACGCCCCATGATTGTACATCAATGTAAGAGAGAAGGTGACAATGAGATACATGATAATGGTGGAATCAAGAAAATGTAAGGAAACTGGAAAGTCTTAAGAATAACCACACCTACAGTGTTCACCAAAAGGCTATTTGTCGGGAGCAGGAATCGAACCAGGGACCTAACGCGTCAGAGGTAAGCGCTCTACTACAAAGCTTTCTTTTGTTTAAAGAACTTGTTTACATTGAAATATATATATTTTACGAAGATACTAACATATTTTACAGCCTCACTGAAATTTAAAAAAAAAAAAAAAAAGTAGTCAGGGAGAGTTTACTTGTCAGATTTTTATTTTTTAATTTAATTTATTTTTATTTTTATTTATTTTTGCTTTGTTATGTTCCCTAGTTAATTAATGTTTGGGTTACTGAAAATTAAAACCTTTTTAGTATTATTGTTATGTCATCACTTTGGAACCAAAAAAGTTAGATTTTTTTTTCTTGTGTTTTCATATAGGAAGTTGGTAAGTTTGTGCCTTAGCATTGGTTTGGTTTCTAGAACGTAATTGAAGGTCATGTTGAGTTGAGTCTTGGCGGGTTTAGAGTTCGTGAAGTGTCAGGCACTGCTTGTGCCCCTGTCTTCTGTCTGTGATGTTTCCTGGCTTTGGGCTGTGAGGTATTTATGTTGAGGAGTACCAACGCAGGCCGCGTGATATACAGGTAGCTTCAACAGCTACGAGTGCCAGATGTTCATCTTTCGTTACGGCGTGACTAATGCAGTATAGTACTAGGTTCAAATTCTATGGGTGGTAAAAATGGTCGTGGTGTGGTAAGAAATACAACGTAATTGTTATTAGTTTATTAGTGTTTCTTCATAGTATAGTTTCACTATTTCTAGAAGGAATTAAGTATTAACGAAGTAATAAATAAGCAAAAGCACACTTTGATTGGCGTTAACTATTTCTCATACTCCATTGAGAATGTTTTGATCCTCAGTTGCGCAAACATCCAGTGTGCGTTTTTTTGTTTGCTTACACTGCCTTATAGATGAGCTCCCTCGTGGCTAAGTGGTTAGTGAACACGCCTTTGGCGTGGGACACCCGGGTTCGATTCCCGGCCGGGGGCCGCGGTGGCTCAGTGGTAGAAGGTTCACCTCTGGTGCTTGGGGTCCCGGGTTCGATCCCAGCCCCGCCAAGTGAACCTTGTGGTGGACAAACACCGTGTGCGTGGGTTTTCTCGGGGTTCTCCCGTTTCCTCCCACTTTCTTCATTCCACTATTTAATTCATTACTCATCACCGTCTCCATTAGCCTAACCATCATAACCGTAGGACATAAAACTCAAAGATTTCATTTCATTTTTTCGATTCCCGGCCGGAGCTTATGTGGTTCGGATTCCACGTTAATCTGTAGGTCCACGTCTCATACAGCCTTGCTGCTGAAAGGAACGTTAAAATCAAATCAGCACTGTTTTACAGATGCAATTGTTCGATTCCGAGTTCGAATGAAGCTTTTTACGGGCAGGGGGCGACTTTTATATATACAATCCAAGGATTTTAGTTATTAGTCAGTGATGCAATATATAGACCTATATATATTACAAAATTGAAAGTGACTATGTTTGTGACTCTTAATCTCTTAAGAGCTGCGGTGGCTCAGTGGTAGAGCGTTCACCTCCGGTACTTGGGGTCCCGGGTTCGATCCCAGCCCCCGTCAAATGAACTTTGTGATGGACAAACACCTTGTGCGTGGGTTTCCTCGGGGTTCTCCCGTTTCCTTCCACTTTCTTCATTCCACCTTTCATTCATTGCTTATCATCAGCGTCTCCTTTAGCCTAACCGGCATAACTGTGGGACGTAAAACTCAAAGGTTTCATTTCATTTTTTCTTAATCTCTTTGGAATCTTGTACTTAGGTTCACAGCGGAAGCGACGAAATAACTCGACTCATCCATTGTAGCTCTCTTCGCAACCAGTTTCCAAAATGTTGGCAATAAGTTTGCGAAACGGGATATGACGACTCCAATTTTGGGTGAAAAGTCGCTATAAAAAATAATAGAGAAATTCATTGTCTATAAGCATTGTTTTAAAGTTGTAGATGTAAACTAAACAATATGTTCTACTCACTGGCGCAAATCCGTGGGGGGGGGGGGGATGACGGATACATGTCCCCTCCAATCTTGGAACTGAGGGGGACTTCTCCCCAATAATCCGATTTGAAATGTGTTTTTTGGGAGAAATTTGATTATTTTTGTCCGATTGCTACAAAGGAACGTGAGATAAAATAGATGTCCCCCAGAATAAGCCTCAAATCTGCAGCCTCCCAACGCTGAAAACAACTCTGATCCTCCACAACATTGTTTTTCAACTTCATAAGTATTTTGGACATCGTCAAAAAAAAGTATGGTAACGGTCTTACCCCCCCCCCTCCCAATGTTGAAGACAGATTTGCGCCGCTGGTTCTACTCACATCTTTGTAAATAGGGCGCAACCAATCCTTTAATTCAGGGATCATTTTTTTGTAAAAGAAAAAGTGTAGAATAATTAAAAGACCCCAAAGGACAAATATAACAAACATCTTCTTCGCCTTTATTCACGCAATCTATAGCTAATCTTGTTGCTATCGGTAATGATGTATTACGTGTGTTTCTCAACGGAAACTCTGCGAACTAAAGGACATCAAGTTTGTAGTTGTTCTTCGTTAGAGGGCAAGGGTAACATAACAATGCAGGATTGTGGGGCAGTGAGTATGCTGTATTTCCAAACTCTTCATCAGTTGCGCTGATTAAAACAAACAAACAGAAAAAAAGAACGTAAAAACTGTTTTGAACTAATAATGCTTCTCTACAGATGAACATTTTGTTTGGAGCAGAAAGTCGCTAAATGTGTAAGTAGGTAAATCGTCATTTAAAAATCACCCAAAAAAGTCTCCAATCGGAAAAAAATATTTTTTGTCGCTATCGTAGGGCGACCATACGTCCCGTTTTGACCGGGACAGTCCCGTTTTAGTGGCGTGTCCCGGCCGTCCCGTCAGTAGATGGAAAAAGTAGTATTCGTCCCGTTCTATGTAAATGAAAGAAGTAAATAACAAACCCAGTATCTTTACTCCTTTTAAAAGTATTAATAATTAATAATAACAAAGAGGCAAAAATTGAACTGAAATTCCCTATATTAAACATACTCTATAGTTCGCAGTACTGCTCGAAAGGCAGCAGAGGTTTTAGCAGTTGGTTGTGTGTTGAACAAATTTCAACGTGTCTTTCCTTTTTCATAAGTACCCGTTCTGTAACAAAGAGAGAGAGGAGGAAATCTGATATCAAGGCACTGATAAGAACAAAGGTAGATCTAAAAGTCTAGGGTTGCAAGAACCTGTCCCGTTTTTAACTGAAAATTTTATGGTCAACCTACGCTATCGTTGAGGTCGAATTCCCCTTATTTAGCGACTTTACCCAAAATTGGCAACATTGACCCCCACCGAACAACCAGGGTTGAATTCAGGGGGTAGCCCGGGGGGAATCTCCCCCCCCGAAGAAAATTCACCCCCCCCCGGAGAAACTCCCAAAATTTCAGTCACAAAATGTAGAAATTACTTCACCCAATTATTTGCTTTTCTGTCCGTGTACATGCAGACGAAATCCGATCTCTCAATATACATATAAATGACGCAGACCCATTCTATATAAATGTTAACATGTAACATCTAAGATAGAATACCAAATAGTGAATAAAACTTGTATTTCTTAACGCTATGACTGAGTTTGGCAGAACATGAAATTGTTAACTGTTGAAGAAAGGTTTGTATTTTAGTAGGTACTATACTCTCGCCCTATATTATATATTAGTAGGTTGCACTAGCACAGGTTGAGATACGAAAGGAAAGATAGGGAAGATCTTTCGATCATTCCATATAATCTCTCATGTCAGCAGACTTCAGTTCTTGAAAATATACAGTTCCTACATTATTTGAAATAGGGCGCCTAAATCCCATTTCTCGCATCGGAAGTAACAGACGTAAATGTGTTTTACGATTGTTAAAGTAAACACATCTTTCTTTAATTAAAAATAATTCAGTTAAAGGGTGAGATTCAGTGGGCGTCATTTAGAGGGATCAGGGAGGAACAGTTATCCCTCCTTGATTAGAGACTTATATAGAATTTATCAATATGATAATAGTATATAAGTGAAAGATTGCTATTGAAGGTGGCCAAGATCCTGCTCAGTGCCGTTCCATGGGGGAGGGGCAAGCGGGGCGACGGCCCCGGGCGCCGAAGTAAGGGGTGAAAAATTCGAGAGGGAAAAAGAAAAAAGAAGGAAAGAAAAACAGAGGAATGAAATACATGTGGACATATATAAAATGAAAGGAAAAAAGTAATGAAAAGTGCTCAAAATCAAGGAAAAGCAGGGTTTACTTTTTAAAATTTTCCCACCTTTGGCGGCTGGTCTGTCGACCTCACTCATATATACGGGGATGCCGTCGTATACTCTCGCGCCAAGCGCTGATTTTCCACGACACGGCACTAATCCTACTGAAGATTTCGTCAACTAAACTATTGATGTATATGCAGTGAAGAAACCAAGGCTAATATGTTTGATTTAGAATCAGAAGTGTGAGAAAGAATGATAACTTTTTATTAAGATATTCCTAAGTATGTTTGTTTTAGGAGAAAAAATATTTCAGTTAATTTAAATCTTTTTAAAAATTTTTACATTAGTAACAAACAGTAATTACTGAATATAGGAAATAATAAAAATAGTTACTGTAAATAGCAGTTAAAGTTTAGTCTAAACTATTTTTGCCAGTCTTTATTTAATGTTTTAGATGAAATCAAACGATTGTTTTCTTAAAATTATAATCTCATTGAATATTTATCAGCAATTAGTCTCAATATTAGGTAAGATGTGTATGTGAATGGAATTGTTAAATATGCTGCTTTCTTGAAAAAAATACAGAAAAATAACCCTCCCCCGAGCAGTTGACATTCCCCCCCGGGTGTAAATGTCTGAATTCAACACTGCGAACAACACCCCGTTATCTTTAGCCTAGCCAGCATAATAGTGGGACGTAAAACTTAAAGATTTCATTTCGAACAACACTCCCAGAAACCTATTGTTATACCATTCCCAAAACACCCTTTTGTACAGTTCTCCCTATTCGAAAAAAAAATTGTAAATAGCAGTGTTCATATATAAATATGGAACTCAATTTCCCTGAATTTTCCAGGTTTTCCAGGTATTAATTTTTCAATTTCCAGGTCTAGTGGAAGAAACTAATAGTACGAGAACACATAAATTTTAAGAATACTATATTTATATATTTGAGAATGGCCACCCTTCTCCCCAATGAACGATTGCAATTAAATATTGAGTCACAAGAAAATAAATAATTAAAATAAATAAAATTTAAGTTGAAAAATATGAAGTTGAGAAACCTACTAAGGGAATTATATAATACTTTTGTTCCATACTTGAATACATTCAAAATATACAAAAATATTGGCTTGGGGAAGAAAAAAGGGCCCGCGAGATTTTAACTGATTCTTATAGTACTCGACAACAGAAATAAATTACTGAAAGAATTTTCAAAATCGGCGCAGGTAAACATGCAGAAAATCGCATTTTCATGTACCGGTTCAAAATGGGGAAGAAAAGACGACCGCGAGATTTTAATTGATTCTTGTAGTACTCGTCGAGAGAAATCGATTAGTGAAGGAATTTTCAAAATCGGCGCAGGCAAACATAGAGAAAATCTCATTTTCATTTTCCGGTTCAAAGTGGGGAAGAAAAAAGGGCCGCAAGATTTTAACTGATTCTTGTAATACTCGACGAGAGAAATCGATTAGTGAAGGAATTTTCAAAATCGGCGCAGGCAAACATGGAGAAAATGGCATTTTCATGTACCCGTTCAAAATGGGGAAGGAAAAAGGTTCCGCGAGATTTTAACTGATTCTTGTAGTACTCGTCGAGAGAAATCGATTAGTGAAGGAATTTTCAAAATCGGCGCAGGCAAACATAGAGAAAATCTCATTTTCATTTTCCGGTTCAAAGTGGGGAAGAAAAAAGGGCCGCAAGATTTTAACTGATTCTTGTAATACTCCACGAGAGAAATCGACTAGTGAAGGAATTGTCAAAATCGGCGCAGGCAAGCATGAAGAAAATGGCATTTTCATGTATCAGTTCAAAATGGGGAAGAAAAAAGGGCCCGCGAGATTTTAACTGTTTCTTGTAGTACTCGACGAGAGAAATCGATTAGTGAAGGAATTTTCAAAATCGGCGCAGGCAAACATGGAGAAAATGGCATTTTCATGTACCGGTTCAAAATGGGGAAGGAAAAAGGTTCCGCGAGTTTGAACCGCTACGATGTATGTTCACGAATGTCCCCGTCTTCTCAAATTTAGTTAATTACTGTGACACTGAAACATGTGACACAGAGTCACATTGTGGATGACTGCAATCGGCAACCACTGCACATATACTCCTCCCGCCCCACAGTTTGATTATTTCGATCCATTCCTCACGTGCTAACGGCATGGTTCAACATCTGCAAGAAAGAGGTAAATGTAACGTTCAATTGGCAATAGCTTTTCACCAAATTAAGCTGCATGAAATCTGATTGCATATTTGACATACTGAGAAAATTCTAGTCCGTGGCCATATGTATCACATATCCCATCAATTCATAAAAATTTTGAACACAAAATTACGGTCGTCCGTGTGACGTACTCCCAAAAGGCCTAATGTGTATCACCCACCTCACATTCAATGAAACCACATCCGTGTAGAATTTAGAAAGGAACTTCTTATGATGTATACAGGATGTCTCAAACGTTCCCTGACATAGGATAACTCTGTTATTATCAGAGTTACAACAAAATGTAAGAGGAAAAACATCTCGAAATATGACGTTTTCAATCTAAAGTGAACACTTTTTAAAAAAAATCGGACGAGATGTTTGTGCTGTATACTCTTTATGCACCCAATTTTAAATGAAAATGCAACGTTGTCATTTACCTGGACCCACAACATAAGTGAATGAAGTTACTGTTTGAAACGGGGGCTGGCCATCGACATGTTAGCGTAAAAGACAGTAACTTCACTCACTTACGTTGTGGGTCCAGGTAAATGGCAATGTTGCATTTTCATTTCACATTGGACGCATAGCGAGTGTACAGCGCAAACGGGTCATCCGATTTTAAAAATTACTTCACTTTAGAATGAAAACATTATATTTGGAGACGCTTTCCAAAGTAGTATAATTTAGTTTGTTTAAATTTACAATTTAATACAAGTAGATTCGGATTTATATGCGTAGGATTTTGTATGCATCTAACTAATGAATTCTTTATTTTCATGCTTAACTTAGTGACTTGGCTTTGGACTGCAACTGATTATTGTAATCCATTATTGCTTGAGAAGAAACAAGATATCCGAATCTTCATTTGGAGAAATCAAACGTCTATTGGAAAGCTGGGGATTACAATCATTAATTTCTACATTTCAAGGTGCGTAAATTATATATTCTGTGTTTGTTGTTAAATTACTATTACTATTATTGGGTTTAGAATCAATCAAGCACTTCATGATATTTTATGGGGATCAAGATGGGTGCCGGATAGATAAGTATTTGAGCGTCAGGCTCTTATTTCTTTTCAATTTAATATTTAATCAATGATTATTTTTCTCCCTCATTATTCCACCAAATCGTATTCCAAGATCATATATCCATTTTTGATCGATATATCCATATTTTTGATCTCTTTCATATTTCTATATTTTCGATTTTTGATATTGTTTATATTTCGATATTGCTGTATTTTTCGATATTTCGAACAAGTTTCGATAGTTTGTCAATATCGATTATCTATATCTAAATTCGGATATCCCAAAGCCCTATCGAACCCCCTCCGAAATGAAGTTTTTGGCTATGGACCTGATTAAGGATGCGCACGAGACAAGACGAGACAGAATTTTTGTTACGAAATTCGAGACGAGATAGAGCTCTTCCAATAGAAACGGATCCAGTTTTCGAGACGAGACATAACTTTCGCGGCACCTTTTCGAGAGGAGACAATCTCAAATCTTTTCTCTTGCGCATCCCTACACTTGATCATGAGGTATCAAAAAAAAAAAAAAAAAGTTAATGAGAAATACCGGTAACATGTAAATACAATATAGGTAGCTAAAACATTTTTGTTTTCATTCTTCAGTAATGCATTATTATTAATCTCAGGGGGGCGCGGTGGCTCAGTGGTAGAGTGTTAACCTCCGGTGTTTGGGGTCCCTGGTTCGATCCCAACTCGCGCCGTGTGGACTTTGTAGTGGACAAACACCGTGCTCGTGGGTTTTCTCGGGGTTCTCCCGTTTCCTCCCACTTTCTTCATTCCACCATTTCACTCATTTCTCATTATCTCCGTCTCCTGTAGCCTAACCGGCATAATCGTGGGACGTTAAACTTAAAGATTTCATTTTTTATTAATCTCTGTATTTTATAGTGTATTCTCAAGCTTAAGGTGATGTATAATTAAATTTTGAATTCAGTTAACTTCTTTTGTTTCTCAGATTGTTTTTAAAATGTATGTACAAACGTTTATTTTCATTCTTGAGAGTTTAAAGTGACGTATAGTTATTAAACATAGTATTTAATATTGTACTCTTAACGTGGAAGTGATATACAGTTAACTTTTGAATTCAGTTGACATTTTTCTCTCTGAAATTGCTTTAAAAAGTATGTAAAAACGTTTTTATTTTATTTCTTGAGTGCTAAAAGTGATGCAAAGTTATTAAGCTTACTACTTTATATTGTATTCTTAACCCTAAACTGATACACAGTGCGTTTTTGAATAAATTATGTCAAGTTATTTGAGTGACGAACACTGGTAGAAAATCCTGACTACTACTGGAACATTTTGATTTTAAGGTGACGACTACTGGTGCAAGGATTTTAAAATATTGTTTTTCCTCCAACGGCTACTCCTTTTTTAATTCTAACTACATGGTCATTATAGGAAGGATCAGTGAGTCTTTCCAACTATGGTACAGCTCCGACAGATTCACGATGCTCAGAGAAGAGACAAAATAGTATGTTTTCAACCTTAAAGTGAGAACCACTGGCGTTTTTACCCTGCTATGCAAAAGTAAGTGAGTACTCCAATGGAGTTCCAATGCGGTACTTAATTTCTGCGTTTTAGATATATGGAAATACATGTCTCTAAAATGTAAAGAACTGATTTTTTTTTTTTTTTTTTTTTTTTACTGAAAACTGCAACTCGGTAAGCCTTATGGATACCGAGGTATGGGAAAATAAACTATAGGTATGTGGGGCTTGCATACTTGACGCTACAATTCGGAAATTGAATTAAAATATGACTAACGGCTATCAAGATGTTGTCAAATAAAGGGAGGACCAACACAGTTAAGGGGTTTTCGTGTTAGATGCTAAAATTTCCGAAATCGGTCATGGAAAGTTAATAAACACCAGTAGCAATTTCATCTTAAAGTAATTAGATATCTTCATGGGGTGTTAGAACATCATGGAGTCTACCAAAATTAAATTTTAAAAGCTTTTGAAAATATAATCTGACATTTGTAAACAGTATTTGAAATATGTATTTACCCAAAACTTCCAGCTAGTACATCTAACATCTGGAGAAACACTGTGAAATAAAAGCTTGAAATTTCGGAAACAATTATTGGTCGCAACAAAATTAAATAAGATGGTACTTCTATGGGTTAAATCAGTACCTCAGTACAATTTCGATCGAAAGATTAGTTCAGTCCTAGGTTTTCTTCAGGCAATTCCAAGGGTTCATCGAGCTGTGCAAAAGAATGAAAATTCGCTGTCAATATCTAAGATAGTAAATAAGATATAAGGAATTATATATTTTATGACGTGAAAATAGAGATCTTTATGGATTTGTACTTTTGGGTCTTTCCTAAAAGAAAAAAATTCAGAAAACTACTGTATATACCTTAATAGACAATTCAGTGGGCGGGGACACAGTAGCTTAGTGGTAGGGTATTTAACTAATCTTTTTTTTTTTTTTTTGCAGAAACTATTGGAGTATTCACTTAACCCATAGAAATACGATCATACTTAACTCCCTATTTAATTTTAAAATTAAATAAAAGGAAATATTTCAGTGTAGCGACCCACGATTATGCATTTTAGTCTCAGGGAGATTATGATTAAAGCAAGTGAATGTTGTTGACAGAATTGATGGAATGCAAAGGTGGGAGGAGAGTACCCCGAGAAAACCCACGAATACGATGTCCACTACAAACTGACTTGGCCGTGGATCGAACCAAGAACCCAATACACCAGAGGTAAGCACTCTACCACTAAGCCACTGTGCCCCCGCCCATTTAATTGTCTATTAAGGTATATACGGTTGTTTTCTGAAATTTCTTCTTCTTACAGCAAATACTCAAAAGTACAAATCCATGTGGGTCTCTATTTTTACGACGTCATAAAATACATAATTCCTTATATCTCGCTTGCTATATTAGATATTGACAAAAAATGTTCACTTTATTTCAGAGCCCGATGAACGCTTGGAATTGTCCAAAGAAAATTTAGAGCTGAATTAATCTTTCGATCGAAATTGTACTGACGAGTCTGAGGTTCTCACTTAACCCATATAAGTACCATCTTATTTAACTTTTGTTAGGATCAATAATTGTTTTCTGAAATTTCAAGATCTAATACGCTTTTATTGTATGGTGTCTCTCTAGCTGCTAGATGTACTAGCTGGAACTTTTAGGTAAATACATATTTCTAATACTCTTTACAAATGTCAAAATATATTTTACAAAACTTTTAAAATTTAATCTTGGTAGACCCCATGATGTTCTTAAACTCCATGGAAATACCTAATTATTTTAAGATGAAATTGCTACTGATGCTTATTAACTTTACATGACCGGTTTCGGAAATTTTACCACCTAACACGAAAACCCCATAACTATATGGATCCTCCCTTTATTTGACAATATCTTGATAGTCATATTTTAATTAATTTTCTAAATTGTACTGTCTAATATGCAAGCTCCACGTACCTATGGTGTCGCTTTTTATTTCACCATATTTCGGTAACTGTTAGGCGTACCGACTTGCGGTTTCGGTAAACACACACCTCTAACGTTCTTTAAAACGTTATTAAGACATATTTTAGAATATTTAGAAATGAGAGTTCTGGGAATATCATGGTACCCGAAAACCCCCATCAGGGCGTGTGTGTAGTGTATTTAATTGAAACTACTTTTGAGGTTGTTGTAAGCCCTCGTAATTACGTTTCCGAAACTGCACCATCTAGTACGCAAACTCCACAGTTCTGTAGTGTCGCTCTTTATTTTCCCATATCTCGATATCCATAAGGCTTACCGAGTTGAGGTTTTCGGTAAACAGATGTCAGTTCCTTACATTTTAGAGACATATATTTTCATATATCTAAAAAATACAGACATTAGGTACCCCATGGTAGCCCGAACACCATTGAGGTACCCACTTACTTTTGAATGGTAATACATTTTGAGTTGTTGTTCAGCATCAATAAACACTTCATAGTTTTTCTAAGTGCAACCCAAAAGTCCATACCTGACCTAACAGATTTTGTCCATTTAATCTCAAAAATGTTAAGATACTTTGTATTGTTAAGTACAACCAAATTAAGCACACTGAATATAACATTTTAAATATTTTCTGATTTTTGTTGCAGGTATTTCGTGCATCAAACCAGGATTCTGCTTGAAAGACAGTCAAAAGAAGCAATGTAGGTTGTGGCTAAAAGTACGCCCTTTCTGAAGACAGACTCAGTTGTACTTACATTATTTTGTACGAATATATAACCCTAATAAAGATACTGTACTACAAATTATTTCTTTCTTCCATAAATTATAATAAAATATTATCTCTGTTTAAAGAAAATGATTGTTAATGTTAAGTCATTTTAATTCTTTTTCTCTGTAATAAGAACATTATCCCTAGCAATATTTTTTATCTTTGTGCTATTGCGAATGGATGAAGTAAAATTCTATACGAAGCACTATTATTTCAGACATGCATTAATAACTAATGTATTGTTCTGTATGTAAGACAATGTGTATACTGAACATGTCTAGCGAAGGTGTTGTTTTAATACAGAATCTATAACTCAGCTTTTCAGTAGTCAACTTTATTGGGAATCCGAAGAAAGAAGTTAAAAAAAAAAAAAAAATGTTGGACTTACCAGCGTGTGTGTGTTCGAATTCTGGACTAATCCAAATTATCCAGAGAAATCATTATATATTTCTTTGTTGCTATTTCAGATGTATCCTTTATCCAAGTCGTATGAAACGGAGACTTCATACATCGCTATACTTTGTATGAACTATGTTCCGTATTTACTTAATCACTTTGTAACTTTCTCTAGTGTTGACAAGGCCGCAGGTGTCAATCGAATAGTTTAGTGTTTCACTCATGTCACCTTGTGACTAAGGTACGTCCTGTCGGTATATATATGGTACTGGGTTCAATTAGCGATAAAATACATTTTTAGCGTTAAACAAATGCAAAAATCTATACGAAATGAGATACCGTGATCTCTGACTTACGGATAACACCAAGCAACTAATGGTACTGAGTGTGATTGAGTTTACTAATTACTATTTGGCTAAAATCAGTGTTCCTTTATCTATAGTTCTTTTCGTGCTTTGAATTGCAAAGTTTGAAATAACCGTTTTAAATTATTGTGTATATATATCTTCCGAGTAATTCTGAGAATCATTGCTCTTTCTTTAAGCAATGTATGAGACTGTTAAATTGCTCTTTCCTTAAAATGTTGCACTAAGAAGGATGCATCCAGGAAAGTCCAAATTTGCAGAATGTCTATAGCAGGGAAGAATAAATATGTTTAGTCGATGGCTGCACAACGCCTCCGCTGTCACCACGTTGTCACACAGCGAATACAGCGAACGTTTAAGAGTATTCTGCACTTACTATTAGGTATCGGCCTGGGAACTTTGGCGCATCTACCCAGTCTCCTTCTTGGTGTTTCATTTTTAATGGCGAGTACTGAGTAGGAATAATATTGTAAGCGAATGCGTTTCCGGCTGACACCACACTTTTAATTATTGCGACATTAAAAAAAAAAAAAAAAAAAAAAAAAAAAAACCTGTTAATTAAAATGTACAGAGAAGTTATTTCTGGAAAATTCTATTCAGGCCTCTTGTGGTAACAACTGCACTTTAGTAGAAGATACTATTAAGGAAAAGAATGAGGTAAAATAATCTTTATATCGTACAAGCAATGGATGATAACAGCTTAATAAATGATTGTACGTAAATCTTGTTTGAGTTTGAATATAGGATTGTATAAGGCTGTGCATTTTGCATTATTATTGAGGTGCTGCAACTAACTAACTGCAAACCATATGATAAATTCTTACAGTAATATATCACATATTGATTTACTCTGTATGGAAACGAAAATAGTTTAATATATGGTTAACCTCCTTTGTGCCAGGGGCGGATCCAGAGGGGGGCGATCGGGGCGATCGCCCCCCCCCCCACAAGAGGAAACTTTCTTATTTTATATATAAATAAACCCATCCATAACAAGTTTGGAGCTCTTAAAAGTAGCAGTATTACCGCCGACCGCCCCCCCCAGAAGTCCGTCCTGGATCCGCCCCTGCTTTGTGCCCATAATTTTAAAATTAACGCTTGTGTCACTTTTCAACACTTGACTTTGCAGTAGCTTTCCAACGAATTAGCAGGAAGCCCAAACTTATAGGACACCCTGCAGGTAAATACATTTCTTTGGACAGTTTCACTGCTCCAAACTAAGATTTGAAAAGTGTAGTATTGTTAATTTTATTATTATTGGCACAAAGGAGATCAACCATATTTTAAGCTATTTTTGTTTTCATACAGAGTAAAACAATATTTGACAACATTACAGTAAGAATGTATCATGCACTTTGCAGTATGTTGCAGCACTTTAATAATGGTGCACTATACGTACACTCTAGATCCTGCATATGTCCGATCCATACATTACAAGAAGGCAATACGTATTCGATACAGGTAAAATCTGTATATTTCATATGGACAACCTATTAGCTATATACATCCAATCTATACATTACATATGGCCAACCTGTACGCGACATACGTATAATCTATATGCTGCATGCAGACAGTCTGTAAGCTACATATATGCACTCTGTATGGTGCATACGGATATTCTGTATGCTGTATCTGGACAAGCTGTGTGCGACATAAGGAAAATCTGTATAATACATACGTACAATACGTATACTGTATCTAGTCGTACGTATGGGGCACAAGTACAATATAGATGCTGTCTCGGGGTTGAACGCAAGAAACATACGTACAGAACGTATATTGCATACTTCTTGAAATCATGCTCCGTCCTGATAGTCAGTGTATGTCGTCATTATTAACCCACATGCTACATACGACCCTGACGTCACAAAGCTAGATATTACCTCCGTATATACTTGTTACTGCAGATAACGTCACACGAATGACGTCATTGCACTTGTGCAGACAGTACGTATAATACATACTTTTTCAGCTATACGTTTGCTGCAGGATGTTATATACGGTTGTACGTTAAGTCCAGAAACTACAGGAATTACGAATGTAACCTACGTTTTTAAGTATGCCACCTACATTTTTTTTTCTCAGTGTATACTGCTTTCTGTATTTAAAATCAAAAACATTCGTTGTTATACATTACACTTAGAGTACTAACCTATATGTTTCACCATATTAATATGTACGACAATACGTTAAAAATAAATAGTTATAACCATGGGCGCTGAAAGGGGAGGGCAGGGTTAGGCCCGGGACTCCCCCCTCCCTGGCTCACGAAAATGTATACGTGATATAGCAAACCACGCATATTCGATACCAAAAATAACAGACATAATATAGGAACCATGGAGAAGGGGCCCTCTCTAGAATTTTTTTTTTCGGGCGCCCCTGGAACTGCTCGTATCCCATGGAAACCTGAGAGTATATTTCAACAAAGTATTTTCCCGAAAACTGAAGTTGACAATAAATAAATAAATAAAAATACAAAAAATAAAGATTGCAACAGTTTTTTACCTGAAGCTTTAGAATTATAGCAATATGAAAAAAAAAATGGGATCAAGGGCTTCCGAAAATGTATATGTAATATAGCAAACCACGTATATTAAATATCAGAAATAACATATGTAATATAGCAACTATGGAGCAGCACCCCCTTCGCCCCTACAAAATTTTCTTCGGGAGCCCCTAAATGGGATAGAGGAACAGCATTGAAACTTAAAATACACAGTATAGTAAAGCTACAACGAGTTTCCGAACTACTCAGTCACCCGAACGCAACACTGTTCGTATTGCATGGCAAAGATGATACACGAGATTGCATATTCTTTAAGTTGCACAGAACGGAAGTGGCGTAGTCCAAGCGATTCATATGATCGAATAACTCATTCAATGAGAGAATCACTTTCAAGCAATTCACTTGCGCGAGAGGAATGCTTTGACGACTAAGCAGTAAATAAATCGATTCAATGAAATCATCCATTTTGTGTATAATTTTAGTGAATCAGTAAATGAATCGATCCACCGAAACAATCCACTTGCGCATCACTTGTGCCCATTTCAGCGTTGCCAACATGTACGATAGTTATCGAATCATACGATAATTTTAATCCCTGTACGATGTACGATAGCTGCTGTACGATAATAGGAAAGTATATGATAATTTAACAACTCCTGGGAAGAAGCAAAGATAATTCTGGAGGTGTTTGAAATTCGAAAGAAATTTCATTGATTGCGTGAAAAAGAATATTAATTTTACAACACATGAGTATGTGATAAAATTACTCAAAACAACCAACATCTCGAGAAGGTAAATAATGCAGGAAAATTAAAGTTAATTGGGTAGTAATTTAAATATTTTTTGTTACACTTAACTACATTTTACGTTTATCGTATTTTAAAATCATAAAACCAATTCACCTGCTTACCTATATTCATTATTACTAGGCAATTGGTTAATTGGATCATAGCAATTTAAAATACATTTTGAACACCGATATTGTGTGAGAAAACAGTGTAAAATTGACCCAAAATTGGTACTATAAAATAGATCCAGACTACTACTAGTATTTATACTGCAAACACTTGATTCCACCTGTCATCAAACCGGGGGCCACGACCACAGACACAGGAAACCGATCAAGAAGGGATAATTACTAGCTACCTAATGTAGATAAGTTTTCAGAAGTAAACATATAAAGTATTGAAGGGAAATTCGATGTATTTCGATAATTTTGGTAAAGAATTAAGCTTCAATCTTGTTTTCAATGTACATTGTTAAGTATAGTTTAGCTGTAAAACTTCATATTAATTTTCTCTTATAATAATAAAGCTTGGAACCGAAAAGAATACACACTATAATTTTAAGTGCTGCGTACGATAATATGTTCTGATCTGGTTGGCAAGCTGACCCAGGTTTACCTTAAGTTTGAATTAGTATTTTAGTTCGTACTGTTTTCTTAGTTATAGTATTTAAACCACTCAGAAAGTTGCTTTTCCCTCCACACTTCATGAAGAAGTGGGTGCGATCATCAATGATCTAACAATCCGTAAGGATTGCAGATCGGCTTCACGCTCAGGAAAAGCAACTGTAACACATCACCGTGGTTTAAGTGACTTCATCTTTCGATAAAGACACATGCCAATCATACTACAGAAATGATCCTGTGAAGTATGATCTTGTTCGAAAAGACGCAAAATTTTATTATATAGCTATTGAAGACAGTGATTGAACACAAGAAGAAAAGTATAATGTAAGAAATGTTACAAATAGTGCTCTGTTCAGATAATCACCTTCAGTTATTTAGTAGCAATCATTACAAGATAATATACGTTGTTAGAAATAGTTACATAGAACGTTCTACTTGTCTGTGTGTTGTAACAAAACAACACAACAATTCTGCTGCCATCTGTGGAGCATACGCTTTACTTGCAAAAGAAATATTTCGTGTTAGTAGTCAACTCCTGACATCTGTAGGGGGTTACAAATTGCCTAAGATAGTAGCTGGTTTGCAGTGAGTCTATATTAAACGATGAATCCATAAAGGTGATAAATTGGAAAATGGGAATAATGTTGCCCCCGAAGTGAACCTTCATTTTGCATGACAACAAAAACAGTAACTTAATTTCCAGAATTATTAGTTTCCTGACTTGAATAAATGATGCCCGGATCCAATTTATTTTTCCGCTTGTTCTTCAAGGTGTAAGCCGAACACTAAGGCCTTGTGCAGTCATTTTTAGCCTTTGATTAACGTGTGTCTTACTTCCATGAGCTTCCACGTCGAAAATGGCCTGAAACAAGGAGATGCGTTGTCGTCATTATTATTTAACTTTGTGCTGGAATACGCCATAAGGAAAATCAAAGATAGCAACCAGGGCCTAGAGTTGAACGGCATTCACCAGGTTATGGCATATGCTGATGATGTAAATTTAATAGGGGATGATAGGAGAACAGTAGAAATAAATGCAGAGATCTTATTAAACGCTTGCAGGGACATGGGTTTAGAAGTAAATGCAGAGAAAACTAAATACATGGAAGTGCGTCGGGACCGTAATACGGCAAATTGTGGAGGCGTTAAAATATTAAATAATGCTTTTGATAAAGTGGATACTTTCAAATATTTAGGATCAATATTAACAGACGAAAATCATATTCACGAAGAAATTAAATGTCGACTAAAAGCAGGGAATTCGTGTTACTATTCGGTTGAAAATCTCTTGTCGTCGCGAATTCTGTCGAGGAATTTGAAGCTTAAAATATATAAAACGATAATCATGCCTATTGTTCTGTATGGTTGTGAAACGTGGTCGCTTACTCTGAGGGAAGAACATAGACTGAAAGTATTTGAGAACAGGATCCTGAGAAGAATATTCGGACCCAAGAAGAACGAGAATGGGGAATGGCGGAAGCTTCATAACGAGGAACTACATAGTTTATACGGTTTACCCAACATTGTTAGGGTCGTCAAGTCTAGGAGGCTTAGGTGGGCAGGTCATGTAGCTAGAATGGAAGAAAGTAGAAACGCTTTCAAAGTCTTGACTGGAAGACCCATCGGAAAACGACCATTAGGAAGACCTAGGCGCAGATGGGAGGACAATATTAAGATGGATCTCGCAGAGATAGGAATACAAAGTAGAAACTGGTTGCAATTAGCTAAGGATAGAAGTCAGTGGAGAGCTTTTGTGAACGCGGCAGTGAACCTCCGGGTTCCATAGGCCATAGAGTTAGTTAGTTAGTTTAGTTAAGTGAAATGAAGTTAACAACGATTTACATCGAAAAAGGAAAACCTCGACTATTTCGCAGGGTTGTCCAAACACTTTAGGAACGCGTTAGCCAAGTTCTTAATACAACGCAAAACAAAACAAAAAAAAGATTGCATAAGTTCCTAGTTTATTTTTTGCTAGTTAATTAATTAATTAAATAATAATAATAATAATAATAATAATAATAACAATAACAATAATAATAATTTTGGATCAATGTTTGGATTTTGAGAAATAAATACTTATATGGCCTTATGCAGAATCGTTTTGACGTATGATTAGCCTCATATTCAAAAGCCTGACTTCTGCTGGAAACATTAGTCGATCTTTTTTTGTATAGAAATAATCGCGTGTCAGAACTACTCTGCATAAGGCCTGTAGAGTCTAGATGTGTCATTTATAAACTACTTACGAGAGCTTCAAACAGACGGACAGAAAAGGGAGTAGGTCTACTGGTATAGTTCCATTTATTCGCTAATTGTCTAATTTCCGAAAAATAAGCTGAAATATTGCATTTCGAATCAACAGTTCCTTAAAATGTCGAAGTGTACATTTGCCGTCTCTTTGATGTCAATTCTATGGCCTATCTCCAGTAAAAAATGAAATGAAAATTTTAACTTTTACGTCCCTCGCTTATGCCGGGTAGGCTAAAAGAGACAGCGATGATGAGAAATGAATGCAATATTGGAATGAATAAAGTAGAAGGAAACGGGATAATCCAGAGAAAACTCACGAGCACGGTGTTTATTCAGACAAAGTTTACTTTGCGCGAGCTGGGATCGAACCCACGGACCCCATGCACCAGAAATGAACGCTCTACCACTGAGCTACCGCGGCTCAGTGTTCGTAGGTTTTCTTAAGAAAATTTCCCTCGACTGACACAAGATTCTTCCCTTTTCGTATCAAATTTTCTCTAATTTGTTGGACGTCTAATTCCTATGATATACATGTATGTGATAAGAGTAATTTCGCTATATTAAAGGAATTGCCAACCACATTTGTTTTATTAATTTGTTTTCTACTTCTATTTTTCTTTAACCTTTTTAACAAAAAAAAAAAAAAAAAAACACACACACACACACACACACAAATAAACCTATCCAACAATGCGTACAAAGTGTGCTACTTAGAACAGACACACACAGAGACATACATACACAAACTATTGTGATTGTGTTGGTTTTATTTGTGAAGAACAAAGAAAAATAAACATTTATATTGGTCAATCAGTCATCATGAAAATTTCCCTGGATTTTCACGTTTTATCGAAAAAAATCTTTTTCCCTTTTTGCTAAATTTACCTACGAAATTTCCCTAGATTAAAGAAATTTCCCTCAAACTACGAACATTGGGCCCAACCAATCTCCAGAGCTCCTCCGTGGCTAAGCGGTTAGCGTACGCGTCTTTGGCGCGGGAGACCCGGGTTCGATTCCTGACGGGAGCTCATGTGGTTCGGATTCCACGTTAATCAGTAGGTCCACGTCTCATATAGCCTCGCTGCTGAACGGGACGTAAAACTCAAAATCCATCCATCCATCAACCAATCTCCAGTAATATGATGTGTATTCATAGTGGATTGGTATATGTTATATTGAAAAACCAAACAAATGTCGGCACAAAACTAAAAGGAAACGTCGGATTTTCGGGGGAGGAATTACCACAACTATTTGTATGCAAGATAAAAGAGAACTGTTTTCCCACGAAGGAAAGACTGTTATGCTGTTATTACAGCAAAACTAGCTCATTTCTGTAATAAATTGAAATCATAGGTGCAATGTATTTTGCGATACAATTTGTGTAGCAAAGTGCGATGCGGTACCACTTAAATAAAATGCTGCTTCTGAACTATACTATGTCAATGGCGGATGGTAAATTGTGACTCCGGGTGCCTCAGTAGAAAATTGAAGGTAGAAGGTAGAAATTGAACATACTGACGAACCAACACATCTGTAGCAAAAAATACTATGTAACATATCAAAACAAATAAAATTTTGTAAATAATAATAATAATAATAATAATAATAATAATAATAATAATAATAATAATAATAATTTAACATATTTTATTCACGATTTCTCTAGAGAAATTTGAGGTATTGTGTGGGAACATAAGATTATGAAAACAATATTGCTGCTATGAGTTGTTCCTTTGAATTTTAAACTAAGGTTTAGCTTCGGAAATTATAACATCACATACCGGTACTTGTCTTGCTTTTTTTTTTATTTCAATCTGTGTTGACATTTCCACTATTTCTTTATTCTCTCCTTCTACACCTTATTTCATTGGTCTTGTGATAATCAATTTAATCTCTTAACACATTCACGTTACTTTCAAACTTTGAAATAGCTTGTTGTGCAGAAGAAAGTTGAATTTCTCTATATCTGTAAAGTGCTCAAACACATGTCTACAGGATGCTTATTTTATTGAAAAACAAAGATCCATAATTATGGAAGGATATTACTAGCTCTTGTAATATGATTCTAAATATTGACTTATTAATATTCGTCTTTAAAATATCTGTAAAACAAGCCTACAGTGCCGTACCTATAGGGTGAACCTACCTAATTTCGTCATATCAAAGAGGATGGCTAAAGAAATACATATTTACAAGCATGTAGGATAGATGAAATTTCTATATTAGGAAGGTCGAACATAAACACAACTGCTGTAGTAAAAGAAGCGCAAACAATACAAAAGAAACAAAGAAACAGACTACACAATATATCAGAGCTACCTAACTTCATGATAGTATACCTTATTCCGTGAGGGTGTGTACCTAATTTCGTGATCAGTAGTGTACTCATGTTACATTAGTTATCATTGTCATTTTTCATTGCACATATGCTGTACATGAAAATGGTTATGTCAGGTGAATTAAGATTCTGGCATCTTTCATGAAACCATCGTAAACAGTAGTAGCACTGTATGCAGGGGCTACGATTCTTTCCCGAACTGTACCTGTCGTTACAACTAGCGCACAACTAATAGTTTGCTTACCCTGACACTTGTTGTTTTTAGCTGGAGAATCTCGTTGCTCTGTAGTGGCATTTGACATCGACGTTGTGGCCTGATCAAGAAGATAAACTGTTGTCTTCGTCTCGTCGAGCTTTTCTGTTAGAAATAGTATTGTTTTTATGGGGCAGGGTTAAACTCGGTACACGGAGAAAATTATCTACCGGCGATATAGAGCTACTGGCCGAAGCGAGTGATTCACTCTCAGTGCATACAGACCTAGTTGCGTACAAGGAGAAATCAAAAAGTCCTAGGGCTGTTTAAGTGCTTCATTGGATAGTGCGTGAGGATTCAGAGGAAATATTCCCGTCTTAGTGCAACCAGATATGATATTATTTACGAAAAGCGCTTAGGGTTAAAAAGAGAGTGAAAATCATAACGACCATGAGCCATCCTAGCACAAAATTTTATAAGAATATAATACAATTTGATAAGCGTCTTTTGCTTTACAGTTGCACTACTGTTTCAGTGTTATACACAAAATGATAACCTGAGCACTTTTAGAGCAAACATCTGTAACAACAGCTACACAATGACATCGTGCACAGATAAAATATTTGGTCTTCGAAGGTCACTTGACTGAGAACCCAGCTTTCTACCCTGTGCACCAACTAACATCGTGAGTGACATCCGCACGGTAAAAATTGCCACTGGAAAACCTTTTCACCACATGTCGATATTCCTGCCCTCTTTTGAGCACCGTTGTAGCTTTATCTATAATGCATACCTTCCTCTGTAAACAATAATTTGTGTCGTATCACGAAATAAGATATATCACGAAGTTAGGTAGGTTTATCGGGTACTATAAGCGAATAATCAACTTATAAATATGTGTTTACTTTCATTTGCTAGAGAAATTGGAAACAACGTACCGTAATGCAACAGAAAATATACGTTAAAAACTTTAGTTGTTGAGCCTGTGAAACAAAAAGTGCAGAGGATAGATGATTTCTAGTTCTGCAAAAAAGAGCAGAGGATAGATGATTTCTAGTACTACTCACGAATCAAGACGAGATGAGAAAATTTTCTCGTCTGCATTAAAAAAAAAAATCTCATTTCACTTCATAAATTTATATACAAACTTTATGCACTGGTATCTTTGTTAATTTCACCTAAAAGTTACCTGAAGCGTTTCACGAAGGATCTGATCGTGATATACCAACATTTAAACTATATTTACTATTGGATTATATTGTGTAATAACATGGGTATCTTTAAACGTTGATAAATGCTCTTCATTGTGTTTGTACAATCACTTTAACCGAAACACTAAAACAGTGTTTGGGATCTAAGGCCGTGTCCAAAAGATACAAGTGCACATTTGAAGTACACTTATTTCCGGAAGTGACGTCACCTAGTGTGCGTCAAAAGGTCCAAGTTCACAAGTGTGCGAGTGCATAGTGCGTAGTGTGCGAGGATGTACACTACGTTAGTATACTTGTGTGCTTAATATGGCGATTTCTCGTAGAATGACCTAATAAAATTTTAATAGGCATATTCTTAATATTTTTGTTTAAGTAAATATATTTGTGGACTGATTTTATAATAATTTACTTGATAAACATACAAGTTAGTGATTTTACAAGTCGAATATAAAAATATTACGCAAATAACAAATGTATTTACGTTATGTTCTTTGAGTATGCAATAGAATTTAAAATAGTATAGGGAAAACAAACAAATAGTTTCTTTAATAATGCTATAAAGACATTTGTGCTTAAATATTACATGGTTTATGTAGCTTAATTGAAATAGTTGCACTATCGGTAATGCGGCTATTTGCACGTAAATGACAAATTTTAATGGTGTATGAATATATTAAGTTCTAGCATAGTATACATATATTATTCATTTCTCTATAGCTACAGCTACAGCCGCAGCCGCAAATGTTAATTCATAGACACATAAGCCTAATTTTATAGTTTTGATTCTAAACGAATTCCTTTCAACGATACCATATTTCCTTGCACTTGAGAGAGACTGTAATATACCAATTACCGTACATTGTGTATTTTTGACAGGTACCGAAAAGTGAAATACAGATCAAAAATTCCTTTCTCCACATTTATCAAAGATTTCACAAATTACTCCTGGTAAGTCTTTACTATGGTCATTTCATTTTTTTTATTCTTCGATTTAGCGATTTGATCTCTCGGTTCCGGTTTTAAAAACTTGCCTCTTCACCCATATAGACCCTACTGTATATAAGGTAGTAGCTAGGTTGGTTCCTTTTTGTACCAAAGTATAATATTTAATTCACATAATATTGACGAGCGAGTGTAGGCGAGTGAAGGCTGGTTGGAACCCCGCGGAGCACTTTCTTTTCCGTCTTCGTTACGAATCGGTTCATTGAACAATTCATTGAAAGAAATGTCCAAAGTAAAGACTTGCCTTCCTCTTAATTCATATAATCCCATTACTGTACCCAGTATTAAAAGATTATGAACAAATAATTTCTTCCGTATAGTTGAACAATGAGAGCCATTACATTACATACTGTATTTTTTCATAAAACCGTCTCTTAATTGTCATAAAATTCTTATTATATTTTTAGTAGTTTATTTTACGTTTATATTTGGACGAGGGGATTTGTTTCGTTACTGAATAACCATTTTCGCAGTGGGAAGCATGTAGGAGAGTATATTTCAAGAGAGATGTAGGGCGCCGAAAGCGTAGTAAAATGCACGTAAATGTTGAAGTGTATACAATATACAGAACTCCATTCAAGCAGGCTTATAAGATAGTAATCTCACTTTTTTTTTGTTATTTTTACCATACTACTTCAATTAGGGTTATCCACCTTGAGTATGCATTATCCTTATAAATTGGTATTTCATAGCGACATAATAGCTTTTTCCTGTAATTTTGGTCCTCATGTTGTTCAACTTTACCATTTCTTTCCTTGTCATCCTTCTATGTGTTAACTTTTGGTGTAGATTCAGAATATGGAGACACTATTTTGAAGATTTAAGGGTAAAATCTATAGATTCACAAAGAAAGAGTAATATATAAGGAACTTCAATATTAGCGCAATATGGTAGAAAGAGTTCAATCAGTATGTCTGAACTGAAAGAATACAGTAGAACTACAACAATTATACTGTCATTGTTGTGTAATCTACCGTACAGGAAGCAATTATACTCAGTATCAACCCTCTCCCAAAGTAGTTTTGTGCCACATTATTGTAAATACCACTCCCCTCGGTGTCCTAACGCTCTTGTACGTTGCCTACTTTCAGTTGCAATAAAATTCCTAAACTAATTCGCAAAAGTGTCTTCAGCGCCCTAATCACCAGTACTACTCTTCTTTCGGGAGATTATTAAATATTCCCTCCGCAAGCATGCCTAATAAAGTAGAATATCGCCAATAGTTTAGTGTTTTTTATGCTGTTACGAGTTTATTGTGCACATAAGACAACGCACACATATATTATATATGTATTGCATTTATGCTCCGCTCTTGTTAATCTGCGCGTGAAATACCCAAAATGACAAATATTTGCAGGCACGGCAAAGCTGAAGGTGTTGGCATACATGAAAAAAAAAAAAACTCTTAAATCATTTTATGGTTACCCCATATAGTCAATCTGTACGGTTTATTTATCTTTAATATAACTGGAAAGTCATTCATTTAAAGAAAAGAAAGCATGCTAATTTTTTCTAGTACGCGAAATTCTCCCTTCTTTTGTCATCAATGTTCCATATTCCACCACAACGAGGCGCTGTAACCAAGTGCTGATCAAAAGCTAATTTTACGAAGTGTACACTATTTAGTGTGCACTCCATTTGTAGACTTCGAGTGTGCATCCTCGAAGTGTGCACTATGCACTTTTGGACACGGCCTAATACGGTGAATTAATGTTGCCCACAAAATTCGAGAAATGCCGTTTTCGTGGGCAAAGATAATGATTACAAAACGGAAAATTTGCGCCGATAATGTCATCAAAAATCAGTAATAGGCCCTATGTGTTATCGACTATTGCAAACGAAAATCAGTGGCGGATCTAGAAGGAAAAAACAGGGGGAAGCCAGCCCCAGACTATGATAGGTATGTCGTGAGTTCATTATAAGCTTTCAAAAATATATAAATAATAGCTTCAATTATTTTTTGTCACTTAAAAAGCTGGGGGGCCTAGGTTCCCTGCCCTGGGCTAGATCCGCCACTGACTAAAATGCAAATTTGTATTGTGTTAACTCAAACTGCTATGGAATGAGGCCTTCTGGTGCTTATTTCTTAAAGCCAAAGTATTGTAATGTTTTTTACAAGTCGTAAAATATAATGAAATAAAGCTAGAATAATACTAAATAGCATTTCTAAATACTAATGCTGATACTTCTAATTTGTCATGATTTTATGGTATATACAATTGTAAAATATTTCATTTTTAAAAGTTTTACACTAGTGTTATAAGAGTAGTAGTATTGAGAAATAGGCCCCTCAGGGTTACAGCTCTTAATATAAATATACATTACCGCCAGTGGCGGATTCACGGGGAAGACTGCCCCCCGCAAGAGGAAACTTTCTTATTATATATATAGAACCCATCTCAGAGTTTGGAGCTCTTAAAAGTAGCTCTAAGTAGCAGCATTACAACCCACCGCCCCCCAGAAGTCCTTCATGGATACGCCTCTCATTACCTCCATCTGTTGTCAGGGGCGGATCCAGGGGGGCGATCGCCCCCCCAGAAGAGGAAAACTTTCTTATTTTATAATATAAATAAAACATATTCCAAAGTTTTGTGCCCTTAAAAGTAGCAGTATGACAACCCACCGCCCCCCCCAGAAGTCGGTCCTGGATCCGCCCCTGTCTGTTGTAATTGGAAACACTTAAAGAATAACAACATAAAATGTATATTGGATTTACGTATATGTGTTGATCTTTCTAACTGTTCGTTTCTGTTTCTTTACTTTTAAGACAACGAAAGCTTTCCTACGAAATATGTTGGATAGCAATCATGGCCATATTGTGACAATCTCAAGCTTAAGCGGATTATCCGGAGCTCCTAATTTTGTGGATTACAGTTCGTCCAAATTTGGAGTTTTAGGATTTAATGATTCATTAAATCTTGAATTACAGGTAAGAATATAATTTTAATATTCCTACATTCTAGTTTATATATATAATGTTATTAATATTTATTAATATAATGGAAACTTTTACTTGCATCTGAGTCGCATTAAAAAGTTCTGAGTGACGCCGCTCTAATGCTTGCGGGACCTGTCACTTGGATTTGGATTTGGTCGTCTCTTTACACCAGTGAGGTATGTGAGACTTGGACCTACAATTTAATGTAATATTCGAATCACACGAACTCTGACCGGGAATCAAACCTGGATCTACCGCGCCAAAGGCGTTCGTGCTATCCACATGGATAGGTGCTGATTGCCACGGGTGCTGACTGCCACAGCCAATTATTGGTGTTGACTGCCACGACTGTCGCTGATTGCAAATATGAAGGTGCTTACTGCCACGACGGCGTGCCGACTGCCACGAGCCTGGGAGAAACTGTATTTGGAAAGAGAGGAATTAATCCCTCATACTAAATTTATGATTTTTAGTAGGGATTAATTAAGTAATCATCACAGCAAATCTATGTGGCATCCTATAAGTTACAGTTGGTCACTAAGTGGAACGACATACACTTGGATATTTATAAAGGGATTGTCTTTTCTGTTATATGTACAATTTGCACATTTCATTATTTATATTAATTCTTTTATTGTATTATTTAATGGATATGATGGTCTGAAGCCAGCTGACAAGGGAAGTTTGGGAGAAGCACTCGCCTGCAGAGAAATAAGCATGCCATTTGAAGGACCAATTCATGCTGATTACAACAGGTAATAAAACTCCTGTACGTTGAGAACTGTTCGAGATATTCAGCTTGGAAATTTATATGAGAAAATGAATGGATGCACGTTTCAACGCGATTCTCACCCATGGCGAAGCCTGATGGTTTGAACTTGCTATTGTTGATCACTGGCGTCCATTCACAGACAAATTGTCAATTACAAGTTGCATGACGGATGGCAAAGACCGAATGGTTGAGAAGATACCAAAGAATTGCACACGATTTGTGCAACCATTTGATGTGTTTTGATTCCGATCAATCAAAGATTATGGCAGGAGATTTGTACATAGTATGAATCTTCTTCATCTGGACGTTATAATGTACCAACGAAACAATCAAATAAAGTTCGTGTCCATACGAATCACTTCCGATCACCGCGATACATTGGATTGTTTCAGTTTGCGTTCTGCAAGGCAGGTTACGAACAAATTATAGGCCTATAACTTTTGAATCACTTGTCGAATTTGTTTTTTGCTTTGGTTCTGCGAACTGTTCTCTTGACGGATGCAACACAATTTCACATATAAAATGTTCATGGTGCAAGGGAGTATTTTGCCTGCGTCATTTCTTCATAAAACAGAAGAACAACAGTGATCAATTTTCATCTCTAACCTATGATTATTGTGAACAATGTAATGACTAATTGTATCTAACAAATCCGTTAGTTATTGCGAAACACTTATTTTCTGTTACTTCCGATAGCTTTCAATTCGTATGTCAATATTCGTTACTAATTATGTTGTACTTAACGCGTATAAATGCGTATATCCTCATTTTCTCATATAAACTTCCAAGTTGAATATCTCGAACCGTTCTCAACCGTATAGGAATTTTATTAGCTTGTTATAATCAGCATGAATTGGGACTTCAAACGGCATATTTAGTTTCTCTGCAGGCGAGTGCTTTATCCTGAACTTCCCTTGTGAAGTACAGCCAGCAGTGCTTTTTTGATGGAACTTTCAAGAGCTGCTCAAAACAATTTGCACAGCTGTACACAGTTCATGCTGACATAGGGAGTTCAAGTGAGAATACATAAATCGTATCAATTTTGTACGCACCGCTCCCTGACAAAACTGAAAGTACACTCATGTCCAAAATTATTGTCGCATAACTATAACTGTCTTCTTGTAAGAATATAATTTGATAATTTTGCAGAGTACTTTTAATACTTATATTATGTGTATAATCAGGAAATTTATATTTGTGATAAATTTCATAGGAAAAGAATTATAAATACGAAAATCATAATGAGTAAAATAAAATGTAACTAAATGGACAAGAAAATTTTATTTTCGTTTTATTGTTCTTATTTACTGCTCTTTTG
Organism: Thermobia domestica; assembly: GCF_964235325.1. NCBI lineage: Eukaryota > Metazoa > Arthropoda > Insecta > Zygentoma > Lepismatidae > Thermobia > Thermobia domestica. The sequence goes on along the minus strand of NC_137457.1, from coordinate 295,666,273 downwards.
ACATGAAATTTATCACATACTTGTCTTTGCCGAGTAATTTATCACATACTTGTCTTTGTTAGTTATACACATACTAACATTATAAGAAATACCGGGCGAATTCGTTATCAAATTATATTACTAGAACAACATATTTATAATCATGTGACAATAATTTTGGACATGAGTGTACATACAGAGACCTGTTTACCTTTGTTAGGTGTTGGTCTGAACAACACGATCCTGAGGATCATCTAGTTTCTTTCATGCTTCTTGGCGTCCGGTAATGTTACGTCTAGCAATTTTCTCTCAGGCTCGTGGCAGTCAGCACGCCATCGTGGCTGTCAGCACCTTGATATTGACAATTAGCGCCAGTCGTGGCAATCAGCACCAATAATTGGCTGTGGCAGTCAGCACCCGTGGCAGTCAGCACCCCACCATCCACATAGCCACGCTGGAGCTCGCGGGCCTGCCACTGAAGATTTTTCTTTCGACCACTGTACTCTTTGCCGATCTGATTTTGTCGAGTTTTATAGGCTGTCGTCATCTTGAAAACTGTCCCTCATGTTCGCACAACATAACCGAGAGGCAAGAATTTGCCTTGTTTGGATACCAGAGAGGTACCCGTTTTATACTATCACTGTCTGCTCAGTTCCATGCTTGGGGGTATTGTCGTTCTGCTGTTCCTCGCGTAGTATGGAGTTTGACCGAATACACAACCACCAAGAGTCAGGCATTGCGATCGCCGCCTGACCGTCGCCAACCCAGATCTGACGTCATCCCAGTTTCATCCAACAAGAGGAAATGGAAACTAAGGTCTTCTGTGGGAATTATTTGGTCATAGTCTTTAGATGTCAGCCTCTGAACGAGATATTTCCACGGGTGGAACGCCACCTCTTTCTGTAAAATATCGACAATCTACTTTCGTGAGAAGCCTGCCAGGTGAATTTCTCTTGACTGCTTACGAACATTTCCTGTACGGTCTCCTTACAACGTGATGTTGACGCACAGTCACTACTCGTAGCTTGTCCCAATTCGCGCTCGCTGCTGTAGAGAGATGCGGTTGGTTGCCTTACTGAAAAGATAAGATATCATAATCATATGAAATTCGCGTGTTTGATCCTATTCTATAATATATACATGTATAGAAAGTTTTACTGTTTTTGATTAAACATTCGTATTATTAAAATATAAATATTAATTGAAAGGTTTAAGAGTTAAGCTAGACTGCCATGCTGAAAAAGCCTTGTAGCTGTCATTTAAAAAAAAAAAAAAAAAAAATGCAACCCTACAAGAGGCCTATTTCTCCATGTAAACATAGTCTTGAAAGAGACACGCAACAATTTTTTCATCATGCAAAGAGTCAAACCACGTGCAACTTTCTGGGTCGTCTTGCTTGCTACCTGCTATTGCCTTCCCACTGATATAAAGAAAGAAAAAAAAAGTTTCACAGCTTTTGAAACTACGTATTCTTTTAGACGGGGAGGGGAAGCGCACCCAAAATCCACGTTTTTAATGATGACGTTCACTATTTGTCCACTAGAGTGCAGTACTACATGTGTGGAGATACCTTTCTTGCTTCCAGAAAGTTGTAACTGTGTAAACAGTAAAAAGAAAGATGGAGTGACAATATTTTTTAATGACAGCTACAAGATTCTTGCAGCATGGAAATTTAGTTCTAATGATAGATTATTATTGGTCATTAACCATATTGTTTATTATTCAAGTGATAGTACCATAATGAAAGACTTGATGGGATACATTTCATCTTAATCACCTTAATTTCCCATCAAATCTGTCAATAAGCGTCAATTTCACCTTAAAATGCGACCTCTTTTTAAGCATAGTATTTTTGGCCATGAACGACATTTTATAGGGTCATAAAATTATAATTTTGTCAAATTTTCTTGAAAGCTACGCATGATGATTCACTCTCAAACATGCCATTTTGTTGAGTTCAATAAGATCTATTAATTGATAAGGATTTCATTGGACATTCTGTTATTATACGCTATTAGCAGTGATGTATAGTATAAGATGCTTCGTGTGGAGTATTCTATTGTGTCAGAAACATGGACATTACGCCAAAATAATTTGAAACGACTGGAAGCTTTCGAAATGTGGATGTGGAGAAGAATGGAAAGAATTAATTTGGTCGAGCGGAAAACAAATGAGAGTGTGTTAGAAATGGTGGGGAGAAAAGAACAATTTTAAATATTATTAAGAAGAGGAAGAGAAACTGGTTGGAACATTTAGATAAGAAGGAAACTGTAGCATTAGGGACATGCTAAGGGTATGGTGGCAGGAAAGAGAGGGAGGGTATGAAGGAGACTACAATTGATAAACGATATCAATCAGAAAAATCGTACGTGAAGACGAAGAGGTTAGCAGAAGACTGTGGAACACAGAAGCTTCTTAGTTGCAGCAAGTGACCTGTCAATAATGGCAGAATACTTATGATGATGACCAGTGGCGTACACAAAAGGAACGTTCTGGGTTTTAACCTACTTTGAGCAATATATTATGGCAAAATAAACATTTACTATATTAAGGTATGTATAGAAAACCACGTATGTCCTTAAAAGATATTAAATTGAGCACTTGAACCCCTCCCCTTGATTAAATTCTGCGTAAGTCAGTGGCTAATACTATTGTGCTTTGGTTGTTTGTTTTAGGGTTTGGTGTCTCATTCAGCACTGAGGCCACATTAGACATGGACAACCATCTTAACAAGCGATCCGGACTACATGAGCTTCTACCGGGAATCGAAACCACGTCTCCTGCGGCGAATATTATTGTAGAGTTAAAGATACTCTGTTACGAAAAAAGTCTATGATATAGTCTTCGTTATTAAATTATATTATTGTTATTATTTTGCAGGCAATGGGAAAAACTGGAATTCATACTACAGTCATTTGTCCTGGTTTTACGAATACGGCCATCGCTAAAGGAGCAAAACTTAAGTAAGTATCTTCGCAGTAGACCTTCTTCTCCTTTTATATACAGTGGAACGTCGATAACTCGAAGCTGGAGGGAATAGATAAAAATTCGAGTTATCGACTTTTACGAGGAATCAAGATTGGAGTTATCAAGGTGGCCACAACAAAAATTCGAGATACTGAGGTTTAGCGTTCATCATAAAAAATGACTATATAACTTCTGTAATTCGAAGTTTTACTAATTCAACATCTATAACTCGAAGTTTTATTCATTCAACATCTATAACTCGAAGTTTTGTTCATTCAACATCTATAACTCGAAGTTTTGTTCATTCAACATCTATAACTCGAACTTTTATTCATTCAACCTCTATAGCTCGAAGTTGTGAAAGTTCCTTAAATTAAATAAGACGATTACTAAAAATAAAATACTACACATGAGTAAAACACAATTACAATACACATTAGCAACAATCACAGGGCTAGCAACAATGACAATTACCTAAAATGAATAGGGCATTAACTTCGAGTTATCGAGGTCACATCGAAAGAAATTCAACCTATAGAGGTAACTCATAGCGGTTCGCAGATACAAAAGTTCGAGTTACCGATAGTTTTAAATACGATCATGAAACCCTTACAATTCGACTTATCGAGGTTGTAATTTTTAATCATTCGAACAGATATTACTTTAACATTGACTGTTATGGAGAGTTCAAAGGAATGGGATAAAAATCGAGTTATCAGAGAATTCGAGTTATTGAGGTCCAATTGTACTAGTACTGTATATGGAGACTTCCTTTAGACATTTCAGCCTCCTTTACGAATGTAACCTAATCTCTAGAAGCAGCTAATGCACATTTACGTTGAGCAGTACTGAACTACACAGATGCAATTTAATACAGTGAAATTTCTTTGAACGTGAAAGCCCCAGCCAGACTCTAATTACTCTAATTACAAGTTCTCCTCAGATTAACCAAATCAAGTAGTGCCAGTTCTGGTCAGAACAAAGATGAGTGACCGTTTCTACTTGCTAGATGGTGTTGACAGTATGGCGTCCAGCCAGTGTCCTGAGAACATTTGGAGAGTTATACTTGAAAGAGTGAAGTAGTGAACTCCGACGGTAGTGAGGGAAGCTGGTATACTGACCACTCATGCCATCATCCCAAAGTCATGACCCTAGTAGCAGAGACATCGTGCAAACCGCTTGCTGTGAGCTTGAATTACAAGTTGATTAAGCTTGCATCCAGCTTGATTGGAAAACAAGCAAGCATGCAGCAAGTTTAATTCCAGTAACGAAGTTACATGGGTACCTTTGCATTCAGTGTTCCATTCAAGCTTGACGCAAGAGTTTTACAAGTCAAGTCAATAGCCAATGAACGGCCAGTGATGCTATGACGCTCTGCGAAGGGTCTAAAGCATCGCTTGCAAGTACAACAAAACGCAGATTGTATGAAAGCATGCGTTTCAAGTGCAAGCTTAGAAAGCCAAAAGCCAAGCAAGCGCCAACTGGCGAAAAGCTGTCTTGCTACTAAAGGAGTGCCACAAGCCGACTGGTAGGCCTTAGCCTCCTAAGGGCTGTTGCACTAGGAGCTTTATATTTTTAGTTAGAAACCTCTTTGAATGATCAACTTGTCATTATGACCGCTATTTAGTAGAAAGTAATTATGTTTACATAAGAGCAATGTATTACAATCTACTTCATGTCAACCGCCTCTATTCCCGATTAAGATCACTTCACTACAAATATGAGGTCGGTGAGCTCTAGAAGTTGCAGAAGGATTTGGTGCGCCGTCACGTTGATTAACACATTCCAACAAATAGAACCAACTACAGTGACCATCTTCCCATTCCTTCTGCATTGATCCTAGCCATGACAGGGATTGTGGACTATTCTGTAAGTCTAAAAGTTTCTCGAAGACGAAAGAAAAGTCATGGTGTAGTGTAGTGGTTCGCCCTTCTTTTTGAACCAATAGTTTTACAGCACACCTCGTTAGAATCTTACCTTAATCACTAGAATTTTTTGTACTGTATTTAGAATCTGACTTTCGCTGTACTTATTATACAATATGTTAATGATAATGAATTTGGGAGGTGATTCTGCACACTAAAATACGAAAATAAAGTTCATAAAAACATATTACCTAAACCTTATAGTTTCAGAGCGAGAGGCTTCCGAAAATGGGAAAAAGCAAATATGTTCAATGGTTGCTCAAGGTGTTCCCGAAAAGACTCTGGAGTGAAAGTGGGTTGAAATAGGAGTGCCTATCCCCGAAAGGCTTGTGCGAACTACCAAATTTACCATTCTTCCCTCAAATTTACTATTCTTCCCTCAAATTCACCATTCTGTTTCTCAAATATATTTTTCTCCCCGAAATTTACCATTTTCCCTTCAGATTTATCACTATGTTCCCCAAATATACCTTCTACCTCAAATTTACTTTATCCTCTCAAATTTACCATTCTGTTCCCCAAATACACCTATCTACCCCAAATTTACCATTCCTCAAATATACCTTTCTACCCCAAATTTACCATTCTTCCCCCAAACTTACTATTTCCCCTCAAATTTACCATTATGTTCCCCAAATATACCTTTATATCTTATATTCACCTTCTCCCCTCAAATTTACCATTGTGTTCCCCAAATATACCTTTCTACCCCAAATTTACCACTCTTCCTCCAAATTTATCATTCTATTCCCCGAATGTACATTTCTACCTTAAATTTGCCATTATTCCCTCAAACTTACCATTCTGTTCCCCAAACATGTTTATATGAAATTTTTTATGTTTATATGAACTTTTTTTAATATTCTGGTGTACAGAATCACCGTGACACGATATTATTAACACACTGTATATTGGTTATTTATTGTGAAATATACAAGCTCATCATAAGGTTTCAGCTATGTGTCGAAAGTCACTTGTCTTTAATGTGGAGTTTCTATGCATTGTAGTTCTCTTCTTATTTGTTAGTTTTGAGGTTCAAAGTAAGAATTTCTCTATTTAATATCCTTCATTAATACTAACCTGCTTTTTCTCCTTCTTTTCATCTTTTACGATGTCTTTCTACTATATCTTTAATGAGACAGTTTCTTCTTTGTAAAGAATTTTTTCCCCATTCCTATCCTTAACATCAACAGGATACACTTTTCTTCTTTCTAAGAACTTCTTTCGCCATTTTTATGCATAACCATTCACAAAACACGCTTTGTCTTCTTTTGAAATATTTCTTTCGTCATTCCTATGCTTAACTATCCACAAAACATGCTTTTTCTTTTGAGATATTTCTTTCGTCATTCTTATGCTTAACTATCCATAAAACACGCTTTTTAAAAAGATATTTCTTTCGCCATTCCTATGCTTAACTATCCACAAAACAAGCTTTTTCTTCTTTTGAGATATTTCTTTCGTCATTCCTATGCTTACCCATCCACAAAACACGCTTTTTTTTCTTTTTTGAGATACTTCTTTCGCCATTTCTATGCCTAACTATCCACAAGGTACGCATTTTCTTTTGAGATATTTCTTTCGTCATTCCTATGCTTACCCATCAACAAAACACGCTTTTTTCTTTTTTGAGATACTTCTTTCGCCATTTCTATGTCTAACTATCCACAAGGTACGCATTTTCTTTTGAGATATTTCTTTCGTCATTCCTATGCTTAACTATCCACAGAACACGCTTTTTCTTCTTTTGAAATATTTCTTTCGTCATTTCTATGTTTAACTATCCACAAAACATACTTTCTCCTCTTTTCAGATATTCTTTCGTCATTCCTATGCTTAACTATCCACAAAACAAGATTTTTCTTCTTTTGAGATATTTCTTTCGTCATTCCTATGCTTACCTATCCACAAAACAAGCTTTTTCTTCTTTTGAGATATTTCTTTCGTCATTCCTATGCGTACCCATCCACAAAACACGCTTTTTTCTTTTTTGAGATACTTCTTTCGCCATTTCTATGCCTAACTATCCACAAGGTACGCATTTTCTTTTGAGATATTTCTTTCGTCATTCCTATGCTTACGCATCCACAAAACACGCTTTTTCTTCTTTTGAAATATTTCTTTCGTCATTTCTATGTTTAACTATCCACAAAACACACTTTCTCTTCTTTTCAGATATTCTTTCGTCATTCCTATGCTTAACTATCCACAAAACATGCTTGTTTCTTTTTTGAGATATTTCTTTCGTCATTCCTATGCTTACCCATCCACAAAACACGCTTGTTTCTTTTTTGAGATACTTCTTTCTCCATTTCTATGCCTAACTATCCACAAGGTACGCATTTTCTTTTGAGATATTTCTTTCGTCATTCCTATGCTTACGCATCCACAAAACACGCTTTTTCTTCTTTTGAAATATTTCTTTCGTCATTCCTATGCTTAACTATCCACAAAACATGCTTTTTCTTTTGAGATATTTCTTTCGTCATTCTTATGCTTAACTATCCATAAAACACGCTTTTTAAAAAGATATTTCTTTCGCCATTCCTATGCTTAACTATCCACAAAACAAGCTTTTTCTTCTTTTGAGATATTTCTTTCGTCATTCCTATGCTTACCCATCCACAAAACACGCTTTTTTTCTTTTTTGAGATACTTCTTTCGCCATTTCTATGCCTAACTATCCACAAGGTACGCATTTTCTTTTGAGATATTTCTTTCGTCATTCCTATGCTTACCCATCAACAAAACACGCTTTTTTCTTTTTTGAGATACTTCTTTCGCCATTTCTATGCCTAACTATCCACAAGGTACGCATTTTCTTTTGAGATATTTCTTTCGTCATTCCTATGCTTAACTATCCACAGAACACGCTTTTTCTTCTTTTGAAATATTTCTTTCGTCATTTCTATGTTTAACTATCCACAAAACATACTTTCTCCTCTTTTCAGATATTCTTTCGTCATTCCTATGCTTAACTATCCACAAAACAAGATTTTTCTTCTTTTGAGATATTTCTTTCGTCATTCCTATGCTTACCTATCCACAAAACAAGCTTTTTCTTCTTTTGAGATATTTCTTTCGTCATTCCTATGCGTACCCATCCACAAAACACGCTTTTTTCTTTTTTGAGATACTTCTTTCGCCATTTCTATGCCTAACTATCCACAAGGTACGCATTTTCTTTTGAGATATTTCTTTCGTCATTCCTATGCTTACGCATCCACAAAACACGCTTTTTCTTCTTTTGAAATATTTCTTTCGTCATTTCTATGTTTAACTATCCACAAAACACACTTTCTCTTCTTCTCAGATATTCTTTCGTCATTCCTATGCTTAACTATCCACAAAACATGCTTGTTTCTTTTTTGAGATATTTCTTTCGTCATTCCTATGCTTACCCATCCACAAAACACGCTTGTTTCTTTTTTGAGATACTTCTTTCTCCATTTCTATGCCTAACTATCCACAAGGTACGCATTTTCTTTTGAGATATTTCTTTCGTCATTCCTATGCTTACGCATCCACAAAACACGCTTTTTCTTCTTTTGAAATATTTCTTTCGTCATTTCTATGTTTAACTATCCACAAAACATACTTTCTCCTCTTTTCAGATATTCTTTCGTCATTCCTATGCTTAACTATCCACAAAACAAGATTTTTCTTCTTTTGAGATATTTCTTTCGTCATTCCTATGCTTACCTATCCACAAAACAAGCTTTTTCTTCTTTTGAGATATTTCTTTCGTCATTCCTATGCGTACCCATCCACAAAACACGCTTTTTTCTTTTTTGAGATACTTCTTTCGCCATTTCTATGCCTAACTATCCACAAGGTACGCATTTTCTTTTGAGATATTTCTTTCGTCATTCCTATGCTTACGCATCCACAAAACACGCTTTTTCTTCTTTTGAAATATTTCTTTCGTCATTTCTATGTTTAACTATCCACAAAACACACTTTCTCTTCTTCTCAGATATTCTTTCGTCATTCCTATGCTTAACTATCCACAAAACATGCTTGTTTCTTTTTTGAGATATTTCTTTCGTCATTCCTATGCTTACCCATCCACAAAACACGCTTGTTTCTTTTTTGAGATACTTCTTTCTCCATTTCTATGCCTAACTATCCACAAGGTACGCATTTTCTTTTGAGATATTTCTTTCGTCATTCCTATGCTTACGCATCCACAAAACACGCTTTTTCTTCTTTTGAAATATTTCTTTCGTCATTTCTATGTTTAACTATCCACAAAACATACTTTCTCCTCTTTTCAGATATTCTTTCGTCATTCCTATGCTTAACTATCCACAAAACAAGATTTTTCTTCTTTTGAGATATTTCTTTCGTCATTCCTATGCTTACCTATCCACAAAACAAGCTTTTTCTTCTTTTGAGATATTTCTTTCGTCATTCCTATGCGTACCCATCCACAAAACACGCTTTTTTCTTTTTTGAGATACTTCTTTCGCCATTTCTATGCCTAACTATCCACAAGGTACGCATTTTCTTTTGAGATATTTCTTTCGTCATTCCTATGCTTACGCATCCACAAAACACGCTTTTTCTTCTTTTGAAATATTTCTTTCGTCATTTCTATGTTTAACTATCCACAAAACACACTTTCTCTTCTTTTCAGATATTCTTTCGTCATTCCTATGCTTAACTATCCACAAAACATGCTTGTTTCTTTTTTGAGATATTTCTTTCGTCATTCCTATGCTTACCCATCCACAAAACACGCTTGTTTCTTTTTTGAGATACTTCTTTCTCCATTTCTATGCCTAACTATCCACAAGGTACGCATTTTCTTTTGAGATATTTCTTTCGTCATTCCTATGCTTACGCATCCACAAAACACGCTTTTTCTTCTTTTGAAATATTTCTTTCGTCATTTCTATGTTTAACTATCCACAAAACATACTTTCTCCTCTTTTCAGATATTCTTTCGTCATTCCTATGCTTAACTATCCACAAAACAAGCTTTTTCTTCTTTTGAGATATTTCTTTCGTCATTCCTATGCTTACCCATCCACAAAACACGCTTTTTTTCTTTTTTGAGATACTTCTTTCGCCATTTCTATGCCTAACTATCCACAAGGTACGCATTTTCTTTTGAGATATTTCTTTCGTCATTCCTATGCTTACCCATCAACAAAACACGCTTTTTTCTTTTTTGAGATACTTCTTTCGCCATTTCTATGCCTAACTATCCACAAGGTACGCATTTTCTTTTGAGATATTTCTTTCGTCATTCCTATGCTTAACTATCCACAGAACACGCTTTTTCTTCTTTTGAAATATTTCTTTCGTCATTTCTATGTTTAACTATCCACAAAACATACTTTCTCCTCTTTTCAGATATTCTTTCGTCATTCCTATGCTTAACTATCCACAAAACACACTTTTTCTTCTTTTGAGATATTTCTTTCGTCATTCCTATGCTTACCTATCCACAAAACAAGCTTTTTCTTCTTTTGAGATATTTCTTTCGTTATTCCTATGCTTACCCATCCACAAAACACGCTTTTTTCTTTTTTGAGATGCTTCTTTCGCTATTTCTATGCCTAACTATCCACAAGGTACGCATTTTCTTTTGAGATATTTCTTTCGTCATTCCTATGCTTACGCATCCACAAAACACGCTTTTTCTTCTTTTGAAATATTTCTTTCGTCATTTCTATGTTTAACTATCCACAAAACACACTTTCTCTTCTTTTCAGATATTCTTTCGTCATTCCTATGCTTAACTATCCACAAAACACGCTTGTTTCTTTTTTGAGATACTTCTTTCTCCATTTCTATGCCTAACTATCCACAAGGTAGCATTTTCTTTTGAGATATTTCTTTCGTCATTCCTATGCTTACCCATCCACAAAACACGCTTGTTTCTTTTTTGAGATACTTCTTTCTCCATTTCTATGCCTAACTATCCACAAGGTACGCATTTTCTTTTGAGATATTTCTTTCGTCATTCCTATGCTTGCGCATCCACAAAACACGCTTTTTCTTCTTTTGAAATATTTCTTTCGTCATTTCTATGTTTAACTATCCACAAAACACACTTTCTCTTCTTTTCAGATATTCTTTCGTCATTGCTATGTTTAACTATCCACAAAACAAGATTTTTCTTCTTTTGAGATATTTCTTTCTCCATTTCTATGCTTAACTATCCATAAGGTACGCATTTTCTTTTGAGATATTTCTTACGTCATTCCTATGCTTAACTATCCACAAAAAACACTTTTTCTTCTTTTGAGATATTTCTTTCGCCATTCCTATGCTTAACTATCCACAAAACACACTTTTTCATCTTTTGAGATATTTCTTTCGCCATTCCTATGCTTAACTAGCTACAAAACAACATTTTTCTTCTTTTGAGATATTTCTTTCGCCATTCCTATGCTTAACTATCCACAAAACACACTTTTTCATCTTTTGAGATATTTCTTTCGCCATTCCTATGCTTAACTATCTACAAAACAACATTTTTCTTCTTTTGAGATATTTCTTTCGCCATTCCTATGCTTAACTATCCACAAAACACACTTTTTCATCTTTTGAGATATTTCTTTCGCCATTCCTATGCTTAACTAGCTACAAAACAACATTTTTCTTCTTTTGAGATATTTCTTTCGCCATTCCTATGCTTAACTATCCACAAAACACACTTTTTCTTCTTTTGAGATATTTCTTTCGCCATTCCTATGCTTAACTATCCACAAAGTACGCACTTTCTTCTTTTGAGATATTTCTTTAACCACTCCTATGCTTAACTGTCTACAGAACACGCTTTTTCTTCTTTTGAAATATTTCTTTCGTCATTCCTATGCTTAACTACCCACAAAACACGTTTTTTCTTCTTTTGAAATATTTCTTTCGTCATTTCTATGTTTAACTATCCACAAAACACACTTTCTCTTCTTTTCAGATATTCTTTCGTCATTCCTATGCTTAACTATCCACAGAACACGCTTTTTCTTCTTTTGAAATATTTCTTTCGTCATTCCTATGCTTAACTATCCACAAAACACGCTTTTTCTTTTTTTTTTTTTTGAGATATTTCTTCCACCATTCCTATGCCTAACAATCTACAAAACACGCTTTTTCTTCTTTTGGATATTCCTTTCGCCATTCCTATTCTTAACTACTCACAAAATACTGTTTTCCTCATTCTAAAGACTTCTTCCACCATTCCTATCCTTGTTTTGTTCTTGTTCACATTTCACATCTTCGCCTACCTTAACATCTGAATTATCTGTTTTGCTTTCCGCACTCGAACTTCTAGATTTGTAAGAATTCTCATCGTTCTAATCACCATTTTCTCACACTTCCATCCTTCACTTTCGCTTTTTAAACATTTTTTTCATCCAATATTCATCATAGCTTTTCTGTCAAATTTTCTATCACATTAATTTCCGTTCCTCATTCCGTCAATTTTTCATTACTAAATGACTGTAACTTTTATTTATAAATGAGCATTTATTTATTTATTTATTACAGAATGATACCCGTAATGGATGTGAATTATGTATCACACGAGATTGTGTCATCTGTTCTCTGTAACGAGACTTTCGTAGTCATTCCTTGGTATATGAAACCCGCTAACATTATTTCGAGGTAATTATACCGTTTTGTAACTTTTTAAGTTTACTAATATATATATGTAATATACGTTAATTTGTTAGTAACGGACTTCAGTGGTATTACATAGAATTTCTTCAGGTTCAAGCCTAGTTATATTTTAAATAATCTCGCCAGTCGTTCTGTGTAAGATGGGGTCCAGGATAGGGCCACGAAGGGGGGGGGGGATAAATACAGTGCTGGCTCTACCATATGTGCAATACGGGCATTTGCATGGGGCGGCAAAATCTGCTGGCTCTACCATATATGCAATACGGGCATTTGCATGGGGCGGCAAAATCTATCATAATTATATTATATAAAATATTTCTTGTTGAAAATAGACTTCATGATGATGGTACTTAAATTTACTAACAAGGAAATGGTGCCAACCTGGCGAGTCCGAGTTGGACGATATTTCGTATAGATACTAATTGTAGGTCGGAGAATAACATGGGAATAGTCATTCGATTCGCTTTTGGGTATTTTATGAGATATACAGGGTGATGCAAAACAGAATGCAACATAATACAACTTTGTAATAAGCAAGTTTAAGGTCTACACTTTGCCCTAATCCGTGTCATAATAGCACACAAATGAAAGAAACTGCAGTTGAAATATATTGAATGGGAGTTAAAACGAGACGTACCATATCGATGGTAGTGTGGATTGCTAACGAAGTGAGTTTGACGAAGAGCCATGCAACCGTACGTGCAGATAAGAAATGCTGCTGCCTCACAATCTTCTATTGCAAATATATAATCATCAAGTTGAAATAGAGTTTGAGGAGCATGTCAGAAACCACTGTTCAGTTCATTTGTTACATATTCAGCCTTCCGCCACGCATACACTAACATCTCTTGCAGTGCAGGGGAACCGAATTCATGATAGACGACAAAATGTAATTTCATTATAAAGGCTCTATCATGCAACTTTCCTCTACTATTTTGAGTATAATCTTGTGTCAAAAGTATTCTTCAATTCTCCGAATGACAAGTTTGTACTGCCGGAAGCAGTAAACTTCAAGTAGCTGCACAAATCTCGTAGTCTTGGGAGGAATTATTTGAGTTCGATGCGTCTTCTTGTGTGACATATCTTGTATTTGAGGGTCGTTAAAAATATGATGGTTAGTCTGTCTACTTCAGGAATCTAATAGCAATAACGTGTCATCCGTAACATCAGGAATGAACACTCTCATCAGCCATCTTTGCACATGTTGTTTCGTGATTTTTCTCGACTTGCTCGCATCAACGTCAAGATTAAAAATAGAAGGTGTCTGTCTAGAGTTTGTTTAATTTTGGGTCCGAACCTCTTTTTGGTTCTTGGAAACATGTAAAATCGTGTCCCTAATGTGCCAGCCAATGACATATGAAACTGAAGAGTGTAGAAATGCGTGGTAGACGAGATTGATTGCACCACTGCATGCGCATGTTTCTTACCTGGCTGTGCTAAAGTTCTACCCGATATCAGCTCGTAATTAAATCGCGTCTGGTCAGTGTTGAATTCACAATCAGCATTGTATGGAATTTCTTATATAATTTTATTCACGACCGTCACAAAAGCTTTTCCTATATCAATTAATTCTGACCCCTCCTCTATATCTTTTCTAGAAACAAATTTTGTGAATTTTCTGGAGCTGATCCTGTTTTGCTCTTTGAAGCGATGGAGAAACTTTGTTGATACGAGTAGCCGATAATTGTGTTTTTTGCTGATAATATAGCCTAGTTTTTTAAAATCAACATCATAAATGGTTAAGCCCTGTTGGCGGGAAACCCTGAACGCTTGTAACAAGTCCTTCCTAATATCCTCGAATATGTGTGGCTTTGGACGTATTTCACTGCCTTACGTACATAATTTAATGTGCACTTGTACATATTTGCGTGTTGTAGATAACCAAGGACTCTTGTTCCCTCGAGCCTTTAAGGTATCATAATGTTCCTTAATCTTCTTATACCTATTAGTAACAGTTTCATTTATTTGTGTACTTACTACGTGTTGTTCTGGACTTGATGTTTCATATTCACTAGTGGAAGGTCCAGGTTTACATTCTAAAACTTCATTATAATCTTGTGGCGTTCCCTCACTATCTGTATCACTCTCTATGTCTAACGTGTCGCAATTTACAGTAAATGTCCTTTCTTTATATTTGTCTTATATTAGTTCTAACAGTTCACACGAAAATGACTTATCTTCTACTCCTTCTTTAACTATGTCGTCATACAACTTTTCAACTTTCACTATAAAAATATTCACAACATTAATAGGATTCATGCATATCATCTTGCAAGCTTCCGTACAATGTAAAGAAAACACTGGCCTCACTTTGCCAAAGAAACGTACGAACGCAGCGCAAGCGCAAAAAATAAATAAATAAAATGAAAAATAAAAACACTACAGATGGTAGATATCGTCTTCACATGAACACAACTGTCATGCAACTGTGTTTGGGTCAGTAGCTGTGCGTTATCTGTGTCTGTACCTGTGTACGTCTCTACTTGTGTTCTCGACCGTGTACAGCTGAAGCTTGCTGTGTGCCACACAGACAACCAACCAAACGTTCTATCCGTAACAAGCGACCCTGCCCCAGACCTTCACAGAACTCGTTGCGTTCGTCCTAGCACGCATATGTTTATTACACATTGCACAAACTATGATGTCCCATGTAATCCCACGTTACAAAATCTTACGGGACATTTTGCTGGACTACCACAAATGGTAAGTGTATTTCCAGCTACACATTGTGTATGTTGAAGCAATTACCAGACTCTGTTGCTGGTGACGCAAAATTCCAGACAAAGAAATATTCGCCCCAGCACACTTCTTGGTGTTGTGTGTGTAAAACATTGTCCACCATCCAGTCTGTGTTGCTGGATATTTATGCTGAATTTTTACTGGTCCAGCAAGAAATTGTAACCAGAGATGTTGATTCTCCGTTTATCATCCGTTATGACTGTCACCGCACAGGCGATTAAGGTTTCATTTGTTCATCACGTGATCGGCGTGCGCATCTCTAACGGTGATTTCGAATATACTTGGATTAGACTGTCGTGTACATCTCTGTTCGTGGGTAAGAGATAGACTTGCTACATTTGAATCGTGTATGCCGAATAACAGTCTGACATGCACAACAAGCAACATTGACAAGCAGGGCACTGCCTGCCACATGCGAACATGTGAATTAGGCTGTTTGCTTTTCCAAACTTTGTCAATTGCTGTTTATTTTACAGTCACTGGAATCCGGTCTCCGTTCCAATGTTGTCCTTCCACTATGCTACTACAACTGGTAAATGGTGCAATTTCATGGACATTTGTCTTCAACGACTCGTGCTTCTTTCCAGAATCGACTACTGTTTCCCCTTTCATTTTCACCCCTCTTCCTCGACGAGAGATCTTCATGCGACGCCACTACGAACCCTCATTATCGTCATGAGATTCCACATATTCATTTTGGTATCCACTTTTGGGCTTTCATCGTTCTATATCGGTATATTACAGAATGCTTCTGTTATATTACTTTTGCATCACCATTTATATCTCGTAAAGTACGTAAAAGCGAATCGAATGAATATTAACATGTTATTTCTCGACCTTCAGTCAGTATCTATACGAAATTTCGTCCAACTCAAAGTTGGGACCATTCCCTTGTAAGCTGACCTTCTATTTGAATATTACATTCGTAAATCATGTTTAGGTCGCATTAGTTTAAAGTCACACGGACAAATGGCAGGGATGTAGCCAAGGGGGAGCCCATCGGGGCCGGGCCCCCCAAATGGTTTCCTGCCCCCCCAAATGACCAGCTTTTAAAACATCATAGTAAAATTATCTCGCTTCATTCATTTAAAAGTAACAAATTTTATTGACAATTAATAATTTATGGTAAAATATTAAGGAGAAATGTTGTTTTTTTCCATACCGATCGAAAAATAGTATAGTATCTCTTCCTTATACCGATCGAAAAATAGGATACTTTTTTTTTGTGACAGCAGATTACACAATTTACTGCGATTTATATGCTTTAACAAATATATTTTTTATATGCTTTAACAAGTGTTTTAAAAGCCATAGAGGATGGAAAATTTGGTGAGAAACAATGCTTTTATTCAATTTGGATTTCATTCGCTCTCTCGTTTATTTCTACTCAGTGTAATATTTTTTTTAGTCACGAATAATAAATATTTTTGTCAGGAAACCGTAAAGAAATTAAGTGAAATTTCAAAGAAAATCAATCTTGTGTACATAGGTTCTGTATACAAGGTCTTAAATTTAAAGGTAACCAAGAAAAGTTGTTGCTTTTTCACCCACCACCTTCGAACATTGATATGTCACCTAACCTGGAAGATCAAAAATAGTCCCCATCAGCATCGACGACCTTCTGGAAACGTTCTGGAAAGCCATGGAATCCATCGCGGTAGAACTTGGTGGGCCGTGAAACGAAGAAAGTATCAGGTGCATTTTGGACTTTTACTAGGGATTTGAACTGGCGTCCTCTAAGGTGATTGTTCAAAGAATGGAACAGGTGATAATCGGACGGTGCAATACACGGGGAATATAGTGGTTGCAATATTGTTTCCCATCCAAGGCGGAAAATGGTGTCCTGAGTCATCTTAACCACGTGGGACTTAGCGTTGTCCCGTAAAGGAGGACCTATTTGCAATTCAGAAGCGACTGTAATGTACCATTACAGTTGAAAGTAATGACAACTTTTTTTCTCACCCTGTACCTAGTAAAATTTTTTTTATTCGATTTCGGTTTAATTACACAATTTATTTATTCTCTTTACTTCAAATTAAATGTAATGAATCGAAAGGTTTCGTTAGTAATCATATTTTAACTGAATAATATATTTATTTATATTTTGATTAATTGTAAATCCCATTTTCGCATATACAAGTTGAATAGTTACAAGGTTTACCATTCTGACGTCATACCGAAACATAGTTCCGTCATTGGATATAAATTTTCTTACTTTCAGACCAATGTAGATTTTGGTCAGGTACCTAAACTTTCCCTCACCCCCTCTCACTAGTCCATAGTCACTTTCAGATCCGGTTATATCTGGATTTGCCAAATTTCTATTCGCTTTGTAATTTCCGCGGCTGGAAGACTCCGCCCTGATTGATGGAATTTTCCAGTCCCTGTCGTTTTCGGCGCAATGTTATCATAATAATCGAAGACACATCAAGGAGCACCACTGCTCATCAACTGTTCAATTTCCGCTTGAAAGGACGGACATTTTCATTAAATCCAGGTAAAATTTAATGTAATTTAATAAGTTAAAGACTGACAATGGTTTAGGAGCCCAGAACAATCTACAATTTTCAGTAAAGAAGCGGCAATTCAGTGAAGTTCCGAATTTGTGTTTACAGACGCCATATTGCTCGTCATCCAAGCTAAAATGGACAGAGTGAAATAGTGATTTTACTTTCTTTTTCTTTCAAATTCAGTTAGGGATTAGGGAAATACGACCTGTTTTGTGCATATTTTTTCTTGTATTTGGTAAATGTGATTTTTTTAAATTCAGTAAGTGCCTGTACGTAGTAGGTTTTGTAGTGTAATGTTAACTATCAGAATGGCAGCTTAATCTCACTAAAAGGACTCCTATTCTTTTTCGGAATTGAACCAGTTCTAGCAGGGGATGGGTTAGTTATTGTTTGTTTTAGGGCTTTTTCCCCTCTCAGGGGAAGGGTCCCTTAATAAACCTGGTTAAGGTGCCCCAGGGCATCAATCTTTAGTAATCATTTTGTAAACAATTGGTCAGGTCAATTGGACCTAGGGTTAACTCTTCTCATTTTGCCCCCTAAAGTTTAATAGAGCCAACTCTATATACCGACAAGGAGTAATATGTTTAAAGGTGCTTGCCTTTAATATGCATGTAATTAAATGGTGCTTGTTTAGTTAGTATTTATGTGTAGTATTTATAGTGGTGTGTGTAGTTAGTAGTTCTGTGTGAGTGCGTGATTTCTACTGTTAGGACAGTGTAGTTCACATGTGTTAGTTTAATACCATTTGTCTAACTCAAAGCACACTAAACGAGAGTAAATATTAGATTTCTGATTAATAAGTACAAGTATATATTTCAGTACACGGTAAATTATGTCTCCACTACAGCGCCATCGTGTCCGTTTTCCCTAATCAATTGTTTGTTGACATTACGTCATCGCCCAAGTTAGTGATCTAGATTGTTTGATTTTGGCCTCTTATTTCTAAATTACATTCCGTGGACATGGTTTTCGGTTCAAATGAGTGTATGTTTTCATGAAATAGCATGAGATCTCGTAGTTCTGAAAATTACAGCTTGCTAGGTCAAGTAGCAATCGAAATATCCATTGAAATCAAGAATGCCTATTTTCTTAATAGAAGTAAAGCCCATATGCTGTTACTGTTTGTTTCAAAATGTAGTATTAAATTCTCTTTTCCCGTGGCTGTAGAAAAATTCCATTGTTGCTTTAGTTTTATCAGCAAATCAGAAATAAATTAATCGTTGACAATTGAACTTTCAGTGAATACACATATGATTTTTTTTCCTGCGAAGTAAATATAATTTGGGTGCTTCGAAACAGAGTCCGTGGTTCGATGAATGTTATCGTGTAGTGGTTTTAGCGTGACAGATTGTGATAATTATATATTTATTAGTGCGTAATATAAATATGTGTATGGCCTGCGTGTAAAATGTATGAAATAGGGTGTCTGTAAAATATTACTTCGTGTGGAAATGAGTAAATAGTAATTAAATGTAATGATATAATAATAATACGATTATAATGTGAAATGAACGAGATGATATGACACCTATATTTAAATGGATAGGCCTAGTGTATATTATATAGTGAGAATATGAATATGTTTACTAAAAAAAAATCTCTCGCGTTATGACTTCTACACCAGTACATTCATCCAACCGAGTTTGCTATTTGGATAGTAAAGTGTATTTGGGAATTGTGTGTTACTTCGCATTTAAGTACTTTATATTAACAGCCCCGGATTTTAAGCCTTTCAACAGATAGGGTAGCATCATGTGGGAATTACTTTTAAAAGTTGACAAAAATGATAATTAAGAAAAATAACTGCTATATCCTGTGATCAACGAAAAGTACAGGTTTGGTCATTCGTACCTTTAACATTCATTGACCTTCCGAGATTTTTTTCTTCGTTGCTTACCTTATTTACTGTGCAGAGTTCATATAGTAATGGATCGGGTTATCCGATTAAATCAACCGCTACTAAATTAATATTTATGTCCATCGCGTACCCGGACGTCGATCCTAGTCCTCTTAAGTATTTTCGTTTCTTTTCTTAGTTTAATTAGATGATGGAAATTAACGACGTCCCAGACTTTGGTATGTCTGCGCAGGGTAGCCATCGGTGATGTTTGGTCATTGAAGTCACCGATCCAAAATTCAGTTTATTTAATTTTTTTTATTTTGGCAAATCACTAATTAGGGATATCTTAGTTATTATTTTACTCTAGTTTCATTACTATTCTGGACTTTCTTAGTTTCTAAGAGGTCGGATGATTTTTTTCCGCTTTTTGAAATTCTAAATTAGCGCCTTCTCTAACCTTCCGGCATGGCCGGGGTTTCCAAGGACTCAACCGAATACAGCGAGGAGGGGAATTTCCTTAAAGCTTTCGTCTTTCTGAAAATTCCCTTGCGGGCACAGACTAGTTGTGTTTTTGGAGATAACTTTTGAGTTTACGTATTTAAGTAAACCACCCTCTTTCGGCATATGTGAACTTTTTGGCTGTGAGTTGTTATATACATAAATTCGACCATTTATCTTTCGTAGTTGTAGTGTTCTGTCTCCTCTCTTTTTACCTATCCTTCTTCTATTCCTTCTCTAAAGTTTTTTTCAACCTTCCCCCCGGTTCTGAAACTCATGACAACATACAATGTTCATATCAATTATTTTGATCGAATGTACTGAGACATCGAGGAATACAATTCGTGGAGGTATTTCAGCACAACTCAGGACCATTTTCACGATACTCAATCCACCACGGGAGAAACTGACGAGAAGGTACACTATGATTTCAGATTCCCAGAAACTTACTTGTTATTCATCGATCGTACAAATTATATCCATTGACTACTGATTTCTGGTTTTCTTTCTATTGATTGGTTATATGGTGTATGTATTAGTCGTTTGGGCCCATTAGTTTCGAATAACCTTGATTTTTTCTTTCTCTGTATATACATATATGTACTTACATAGTTTGAAAAGTTACGTGCCTGCTCTATTTGTTGTATTTCCACCTCTTATGTCAACTTATTAAATAACACCAACTATTTCTTTATACGCGGAGTTTAGTAAATTGAATTATTATTATTGATTATCGGGTTTACATATAAAGTTCAATGTTGCAACCTTATGAAAAGAAAAAGAGTTTTTGTTAGTCAGGGTTTTTGTTTATTTTTGAGCCAAGCAAGTGTGAATACTTGTTGAATACAAAAAGGTTATGTAGAATCTAAACGTCGACAAAATACTAAGATTGATATTAAAGTGAAATTTATTATATTGAGTAATATGAATATATAAATATATATGCGACTATGTATGTAAAGGGCTCGGTATTTACCCTGGTTGTTTTAGGTTGCCATAGATTTTTGACACTAGACATTGACCAATTATTTGTGATGTAAAGTATTACCGCATAACTTATAATTAATGACACCTTACTGATTTGTTAGTAATGTTTGTAACTATTCAATTTTTTAATACTATGTCAAATGTTGCATGTAAATGAAACAAGTAGCAGGTCGTAAGAAAACAAAACCCTAATCCTTATCCGAAGTTATTTTGCGAGATCATAGTGAAATCAGTAAACTTCGAAACAGTGCGCCCCGCCAACAAATCCTTCTATCAGTAAACTATGAAACAAATCCTTCCCCTACGATTGGAAACCTAACTATTTGTCGTTCGTCAGTTTCGTGACTAAAATCTCTTGACCTCACGATCTATACTAGAAACAGAAATTCAGTGATCTTAATTTGAACTGATTTTGGTTAATAATTTAGTAATGTGAATACGGGACCTAGATAGGTCCAAAGACCTAATTCCATTGAAATATCATATAGTATTATGAAAATATGTTCCCAATGTCTGTGACTGGATTCGATAATTTTTCTTTAATCTGAATTAACTTTGAAATTTTATACCAAGTGCGTCAAGTGACAAAATGAAAATTTTATATATATAATATGAAGAAACTAAATTTTTTGTCTGTCGTTAAGACAAACGATTAAATACTCTCATGGACACCAATCACAGTGCGTAAAGAGAGTTGAAAAAGGAGTTACTATCGATGTGAGAACAAAGACTCATAAAATTGTCGAAATTTCTCCTCTTGGGACAGAGACTCAATAAAATGCTACCAAAGTGTTTTTTTAAGATTAATTAATCAATTATATTTTTTTCTTTTCTTTTTCACCATGATATGTACTGTCAGATTCATTGTACTGAATCTGAAATATGTTTAATGTTTAATTTTGATTTTTTCTTCTCTCTTCGTCTTTCGTTTTGTCGATTTTTTTAATGTAATCCAATTTTTTAATATCTCTAAAAGAGAAATGTGTTATTTGATATTGTTGAAAGTAACAGATTTCTGTGCATGCCTATGTATTATTATTAATATATATTTTTTTATTCATGTATCAAACTTTTTCTGTTATGTCAAACTAAGTTTTCTTTCCTTGAAATGTAATAAATGTCTATAGAAATGTAGTTAGGTTAGTTTAATTCAACTAAATACAACCTGAAGTATACATTGTCCTGTATGAATGTGAGTGTGAGTGGAATGTAGGTTTAGTATTAAGCGCACCAATTATTTTGACATATATGTGTGACTTACTACAATTAATGGTAGTTGGCAATTAAAGTCTTCGAATGTCAATACTAACTTAATTTAAGTTGGCTCTATGAAGGAAGCGAAAAGGACCGAATTAACCTGAACGAATGATCATCATAGGAGAAGTTCGAGAGTCAAAATTTTCGACAAATAGTTGTGTTACTCTGATTTTTTTTGTGGTCGATTCTAACGCCATCAACTTCGTCATTTATCTTTCAAATGTTGGATACTAGTCGAGAACTTTCGGAAATATTGAATAAACTGTTAAATCAAACTTTCTCATCTATCTCAGATCTAGATTGGGATAATTCGATAGTTGGGGTTACATTGATCTAGGTCTGGGAAGTATGGGTTGACATGTGTCTACCTTTGATCACCTTAATACCAAATATTCACCCAATAGTTATTGGAAATGATCCCAATTCGATAATTATTCACTTTCCTTTACCATATTTATCAAAAATATCCAGTAACAGTTTCCCTCTTTCTCATCTTCTTACTTTCCCTGTTTTCTCTTCTATCCTATCTTCGTTTTCCTTTCTTCATCTTCTTCTTCTCCTATTGTGAATAAAACTGAAAAGGGGGTCGTAACTGGGAATTCCATATGTAATAAACACGGTCATGTATTTATTTATATTACTTTATTTTCTTCAGAAGTCCGATAAGAAGTTTTCTCATTTCGATCGAACCTAGTATATTCGAAATTAAGAAATGGATAATATATTCCAATATAATTAGACATAAGCATATAGCTTCATGAATATCCCCACCAGGGGTGAAGGGTTCCCACTCACGACTTATTCCATGCATCTCATTTGCACGATACAGGGTTCCCCAACCTTCTTTTGTTACGGAGTTTTCTTTTTCCTTTTCTTTTCTTTCCCTTTTCAGTTTTAGATTGGCGACCATAAACAGGAGTGGTTACCATGGCAACCATGTTTGCTGTGGTAACGGATCTGAAAATGCTTATTGAACAATACAAGTTATCACGCCAATCAGTTTTAGATTGGCGAACCGCGACAAGGATGGTTGTCATGGCAACGTTTGTTCCCATGGCAACGGACTTCAGTTTAAATGGCGACCGGTAGATCTGAATTTTTTAAGAATGTCAAAGAGTGAGGTTGAAGGCATGTTGAATTGATTACAACATTGAAATGAATAAGAGAAATGTTATAGTCAAGTGGAACAACTAGAGTCGTTGGCTACTCTGTCATTTTTGTTTCCTTTTCAAAGGGGGAAAAAGAGAAGGAGTGTCAAAAATTTTTCTAAATTAGAACTAAACGCTAAAAGGGTTACAAGAAAGGAGAGAGAATAGGAGTCCCTTAATATATGAATTATAGATAAAACCTATTTTGTTAGTACCTAAGTATTTCATAGTATATGTGTATTGGTAATTTGTGTATAGTGTTCGAAAATTATGGCAACCAAAACTAAAGTAATCGTCGCCCAAGATGAGTCTGAAGTTACGTGTACTCAATGTACACTTAGTGAGAACCAGAAAAGGTCACGAGTCTCACGGAGACTGATACGCTATAGTGGGTGCCAGCAAAAATGGACCAATTTTGCTTGTACAGAATTGGATGACACAGCCGAGAATGAAGAGCGGGTTCGGACTGGGGAAATCATTAAGTATTGTAATGAATGTGACCCGAAGTTTTCTCAGTCCCGTAAGCAAATTGATGTTTTGAATACGAAAGAAAACGAGCATCCTGATTCTGACGGGAAACGGGGATATAGTACTCCAAAGGATCGAGGCCAGGTATCTCCTTTGGACATATCTGACCTCCAGGATGATGAAAAGAATGGAGATTACAGTGATTCTCGAGATCAGACGGCAAACCCGAAGGAAGGAATGCCATCTGGAGGGTCTGACACGTCTGCATTAATTTGCCAGATGATACAAATGATGAACAACAAATTTGATGAATTGAAACAGAACGGTGCAGATCTGAGGCGTGAGATAAATGAAAAGTTTGATCAAAATAGTGCAGATCTGAGGCGTGAGATAAATGAAAAGTTTGATCAAAATAGTGCAGATCTGAGACGTGAGAATGCAGAAATGAGACGTGAGATAAATGAAAAGTTTTATACTTCGAAACGAGAGATCGACGCTCGATTCGAGGTACTAAGCAATAAAATTGATCAGATTTGTTTAGACTTTGCTTCTTCAATTAGCAAATTGAAGGAGCAAACGTCCACTGAACTAAACCAGGTTAGATACCAGGCCCAACATTCTACCGAGCAGCTCAGAGACGAAACAAATGAAAAATTACATGAAATAGATGTAAGGTTTGAGAGCACTAACAAAAGATTTTGTGATATCGAACAAAAGGTTGAACAGCAGCAGGCTGAAATAAGGAAATTAAATGTTGTAATGTCTAATCTATCAATAGAAACCAAACTAGAGTCGGTTGATCAAACGATTGGTCAAATTCAAACCGAAGTAGACAGTCTTAAGGGGAATATTACTAAATTGGAACTCGTTAAGTCTGATATCTTCTATCCTTTTCTTGATAGCGATTCTCCAGGGAAAATTTTCCCAGAAACAAGTAACGTCCAACCGCGAAAGAGTCAAGTGTTGCCTGATGCACGGGACACTGCAATGTATTGTCCCCCGCATCAGCCAACCTCGAAATCGTGGTTGAGTAATTTCGATGTACCGATGCAGTCGAGTGTTGCGACTACAACAGTCACTAGCGTAAATACTCACTCTACCTTTGGAATGGTACAATCTTACAGCGTGCTGCCAGGAAGGGGAAAAAATGAAATCTTTGAGTTTTACGTCCCACGGTTATGCCGGTTAGGCTAAAGGAGACGGTGATGATGAGTGATGAATGAAATGGTGGAATGAAGTAAGTGGGAGGAAACGGGAGAACCCCGAGAAAACCCACTCACACGGTGTTTGTCCACCACAAACTTCACTTGGCGGGGGCTGGGATCGAACCCGGGACCCCAAGCACCAGAGGTGAACGCTCTACCACTGAGCCACCGCGGCCCCTGCCAGGAAGGGGAGAGAGACCGTCGGTTACTGCCGTGGTGGGTCCTAAGTTCGAACCTCACATTGTCGACACTAATTATAAAACCTCTCTTGGTCATATGGGAGCGTTCAGTTCGGTGACCACTCCGTCGGTGGCAAATCAGGTGACAACCCCAACCGCTCAGGATAACGCGTTGATTCCACTAGATTCTTTTCCTGCCCTGTATAGTATGAGCTCTAAAGTTTCCCTCCGGGATATTGAACGTTTTCCCACTTTTGATGGGAACATTGCTAACGGGTTGCCTCGAGTTTTCCTGCGAAGACTGCAACAATATCTCGACATGTACAAACTTACTGATGGGGAACGTCTACAAATAGTAGAAAAATGTTTAATCGCCGCTTCGGGCGCATGGTTTGCCTCTGTTAAATACCAAATCCGGACGTTCAGTGATTTTTTTATTCTTTTTAAAGAAGAGTATTGTAATGAGCACATCGAGCGGCTCCAAAAGAGAAACTTACAATCACTCCGGTATGATCGCTCCAAGTATGGGTCCCTCTTGGACTATGCTTGGAAAATCATTGAATTATATTATCAGATAGCGGAACATCCCTCTCAGGCCGAACTAGTAGATATTATAGTTAACGCTCTTCCACCCGATGAGTCCCGGGCCATAGCGTCCCATTTGTGCCAAACGGTGCGAGAAGTCACCTCACGTCTAGCTGCCTTGTGCGGCAAGGAAGTTGGTGGTCCGCCAAAACGGTACTTCGCCCGACAGGCAAAGATTTTAAAACCGACGAAAACAAAGGTAACGGCAAGTTGTCAGACAGATTTCCTGAGTTATACCCAAGCTGGATCTCTCGAAGTTCTCCTATGATGATCATTCGTTCAGGTTACTTCGGTCCTTTTCGCTTCCTTCATCGAGCCAACTTAAATTAAGTTAGTATTGACATTCGAAGACTTTAATTGCCAACTACCATTAATTGTAGTAAGTCACACATATATGTCAAAATAATTGGTGCGCTTAATACTAAACCTACATTCCACTCACACTCACATTCATACAGGACAATGTATACTTCAGGTTGTATTTAGTTGAATTAAACTAACCTAACTACATTTCTATAGACATTTATTACATTTCAAGAAAAGAAAACTTAGTTTGACATAACAGAAAAAGTTTGATACATGAATAAAAAAATTATATTAATAATAATACATAGGCATGCACAGAAATCTGTTACTTTCAACAATATCAAATAACACATTTCTCTTTTAGATATTAAAAATTGGATTACATTTTAAAAAATCGACAAAACGAAAGACGAAGAGAGAAGAAAAAATCAAAATTAAACATTAAACATATTTCAGATTCAGTACAATGAATACATATCATGGTGAAAAAGAAAAGAAAAAAATATAATTGATTAATTAATCTTAAAAAAACACTTTGGTAGCATTTTATTGAGTCTCTGTCCCAAGAGGAGAAATTTCGACAATTTTATGAGTCTTTGTTCTCACGTCGATACAGGGTTCCCCAACCTTCTTTTGTTACGGAGCTTTCTTTTTCCTTTTCTTTTCTTTCCCTTTTCACGACGGCTCCAGAGTTTTGAGTTTTTGTTGAGCACAGCTCAACTGCTGACACTACACAGTTGCTTTGATACTCTGACCAGCTGGTAGCAGTTCCCGATGCACGATGCACCAAACACACAGAATGACCTTATTCTGGTACAGTGCTGGTTTCGGCTGTTTTGAAATCGGTTCATGGGATGCTAACCAATGATGACGGCGCCGTGGAGCTTCGTATAGGACACACTTTTTATCACATGTCAACGCCCTGTCCAGAAATGGCTCCGAAACAGTAAATAAACACAGGCGACTGCCGCATTTCCTTCTGGCCCGGAGTTGATGGATGTGCTGCCGAATGGTTTCTCTCCACACACTGAATTGTAATCCCAGTTCCTCTTTTACATGTGTTGGTCTTCCGGCACGTGATGTTTTCGGGTGTTTCGTCATCGTCCTTAAACTTGTTAAACCATCGCTGCAATGTCCGCGTCGTCACGACACCCTCACCAAAGGCCTGGCATATCTTCTATCCCGCTACAGCAGCGTTTGACCTCCATTTGAATTCGTTCAGCATACATGCTCTTATGACGCTTTGTGGATGTCCCATGTTCCCTCTGTCTTTACGCAAGTTCACGGTGTGTCTGAATTGCCACAACCAGGTAGTATGTTGGATATACCCACACCAATAACTGACGTTCGCCTTATCTCCACTCGCTTTCAACTCACGGTGTGAGGTCCAATTGAACACAGACTTCCACGAAAAGGGACAGAACTTTATTGGTTACCTTTAGAGTTATGCACAAAAGTATAGCGTTTGGTCCCTGGCAGTAGTTCTTGATTAAGCATAATAAAAACTATCTTGAATATAATTTATGGATAATAATAATAATAATAATAATAATAATAATAATAATAATAATAATAATAATAATAATAATAATAATAATAAGCTAAAATAGTGTTTTTAGTTTTCCAGGAGAAAACGAAAATTTTCCTTTCTTTCAGACCTCAAAAACACTAGCAGCAACACTTTTTTTTTTGGCTTTGTACATTGTAGCTGGCCCCCCTTCAAAAACGACGGTCCCCCCCTACACAAACCTGCTGGCTACACCCCTGACAAATGGTGAAACAAATCCCAGCATGAATTGCTTGGTTGTTGTCAAGTACAAGAACTCAATTCTCGAAAAGTAGCGAACACCTGTTCCATTTAGTTAGTTATCACAGTTTTGATCACGATAAGTTCCTTATCATTAACGGTGAAAACTAGTTTTTTTTTTAACAGATGCAGAAGGAAAATCACGGAGCTAGTTGTACTGGAATTGCGAACTGATATATTGAGATTGAAACTCGATATTGAATTCTATAAAAAGGATTACCATCTTTTCTCTGCAAGAGTGTTTACTTTATCCTTCACTAACGTAATAGATTATTATTTAAAGAAAAAAAAGCAGACACAACGATTATTGTATTTGTATTGTTTAGGCTTTTCTGACTTGTGAGTGCAAGTCTGTTTCCCTCCTCTTTGTTGTCCATGATGGTGTAATATAGTGGCTTTAGGGATTTATTCTTTCTGGTAAAAAGGGAGCGGCAAATGATATCATTGCAGGGGGCGATCAATTGCCTATTGCCGGTCTTGCTATATGTGCATTGGTACAGGCAAGCAAATTACAACTTCATGAATTAAATTTAAAATAGTTTCAGTTCAGTGGTGAAAACGAATTTTTTAATACGCCATTATCAACTTCTTCCGGTCGACGGACCTTGGATCTTAGTGTGACCAAATACAGGACGAAAAAAAATCAGAAAAGTGACATATCCTATTTTGCCATCCTCGTATGGAGTTAATGCATAAGTTTGTAATCGATTTGACTGTACAAATGTATATACATTTCATGTTTTGGTATCCTTGTATAAAGTACTTTGTTTGGTCTTGGCACACTTCCCGCCAGTGCAGGTGCTAGCAGTATTTTCTGCTAGCACTCACGTGAACGTTTTAATCCAATAGACGTCTTATTGCTTTTGTCGTGTAGGTGGCGTTAGTTGTCAGCCACCCCATCAAATGAAGTCATTGGTATTTGGCGGGTAGTTGCAGGGTTGCCAATTTAGCCACTTTGTGGCTAGATCTAACCATTTTGAGAAATTGTCTAGCCACAAAATTTCGAGAAAGGCACTAGTGGCTTTTCTAGCCATGTGCTTTTTGCTTTTAGCCATTTCTAGCCATTTTCTGAGTTTAGCCACTTTTGATATATTCTCTGGGCCATTTTACTATTTTCTGAAGTTTGATTCGTTCTCTAAGTGCTAAATCTGCTAGAACTCACCCTGTGAAAGTTAGATCATCGTCATACTGATCCCTCCCCATATCTTGTTTGCATAGTAGAGAATGAGCTCAAAACCTATAAGTCATCAGTACGGAAATCTTCGGGAAAGACGTGTAAGTTTTAGTAAAACTCGTTAGAATAGACTTCCTGATAATATACACATCCCTCAGAATGTCATAGAGGATTTAAATCTTTTACTGAGCTTTAGTTTTCATTTCGTGAGTTTAAGATATTATCAGTGGCGAACATAAATTTCATGTAATGGGTGAATAAGTCTTAATGTAATGGGTGAATAACTGAAGAATTTTTGCAAGAAGTAAATCCGTTCAAAGATATTGGAGGAGAGAATCCATTTTCAGAATGTTTCGTTATCCTTTTATTATTATTATTATTATTATTATTATTATTATTATTATTATTATTATTATTATTATTATTATTATTATTATTATTATTATTATTATTATAACACTTCCATATTCGAACTCGGAAGTGAAGCTTGTATTCAACGAGGTTAAAGAAAAAGAAGTGAAATTTGGGTTGCGCTGTGTACGAAAGTGTTATTTTCTATACAATAAGAAATTTCAGCCACAGTTTTGTAACCAGTTGAAACAAAAGCAACTCGGTAGAAGGAACTGAGATTTAAAAAAAAAGAAATGCTTCGTCTCAACCTGAAGAAGAAGCAGATGATGATAATATTTATTTCTGTTCGGGGAGTTTTGTTTTAATTTTATGTTATTGTAGGAATCGAGTTTGTTTAGCTTTGTCTTAGCGCGGAAGCTTGCTTTTTTTTTTTTCTAGCGATTTCAGGCCATTTTTAGGTATTGATTTTAGTCACTTTTTGTCGTTGAGTGTTGGCAACACTAGGTAGTTGAATTGCGTAGTTGCACACGCAAACAACTGTTTTGCAGTGATTTGATAGTGATGTGGCGTTTGGATGAGTTTTCCTGGCGTATTGTAATTCTCAACTTAACCGTGGCGTGGCAACAACGCATTGCAGAGAGATCCATCCTTTAGGCGGGAAGTATGTCAAGAAAAAGAAAAACGAATTCTAGATATATATACGATTATTTAAGGACTTAGTTTTACAGGCAAAGGATATCACAATTAACGATCTATTAGCGTGACTGTTCATGATTGGTATTAGCATGATAGCGTTACGCACAAGTTAAGAGGTTTCACGTTTATTGTTCGGATATTAAGATATAAATGATCAAAATAGGCCTAACTAGAAGCAGGGGCGGCTTTAGGATTTTAATTTTGGGTAGGCCCGCTCTCTCGCTTATGGATACATAAACACATTTGATTATAATGACAGTAGGAAATTACTTTTACAGTAGTGGTTGATGTTGTTTGAGACTAATTATTTACCATTAGCATAAATAGTGGAAAGTATATTTACTCTTTATTGTATCTTCTAGCCTTTATGTATTTTTCAAAAATTTTGGGTAGGTCCGTGCATACCTGGCCTACCCGCTGAAGCCGCCAGTGACTAGAAGTTTGATTAATATGCATGCATGCATTAATGAAGCAGGCACGTAGCCTATAAATATTAGGACAACAAAATGAAAATATGTTAGTAAGTATTTTAATAAACTATGGGAAAATCTCGAGTAAAAGAATATTAAAAACAGGATTGAAAAAGATTTTACAATATCAACGTTCCTTCCTCTGCTCATTGAAATGTAACAATTTGCTTTTCATTATGACCATAACTATTATAAAAAAAAAAAACTATATATCCACTATTATATATAAAAAATACATATCCA
Source organism: Thermobia domestica (assembly GCF_964235325.1). Taxonomy (NCBI): domain Eukaryota; kingdom Metazoa; phylum Arthropoda; class Insecta; order Zygentoma; family Lepismatidae; genus Thermobia; species Thermobia domestica. The sequence continues at coordinate 295,635,304 of NC_137457.1, read as the reverse complement.
ATAATGTCTTAAAAATATTTTACAATATCTGCGTTCCCTTCTCTGTTGAATCAAATGTTAGCTTTCCATTTAACTTTTTTGTTTTTATTATTCCGTCAAATACTGTCTGTTCCAAATGCCAGAAGTTAAAGGAGTAGTAGAAAACGGTTTCTGAAATAACATGTTTGATACTGCAGGGAAGCGATAACGAAAAATTATTTTTCTTCTTAACGTTGATTTTTCTTTTCCTCGTTTCTTTTTGTTTCATTCTTTCTTACTTTTTAAAAAAACTATATAAAGTGGATAGTTTATTTGAAACAGCCGGGATAACGGAGAAACTAGAAGAGGGAGAAAAGCAAAACTTCGCACGAAGCAACTATAAAGAGAGGGACATAGTTTTACATATTAAACAACACCACCAAGTGAACAGTGTTGCCATCCCAGTATAAAATTATTTTTTTAATAACACTACGTCAGATGATTACATATTTCTAATCAACAAGTTAAACGAAAACTTAAAAGAATACCACATTTATTAGTCAGTGTTGCAAAGTAAGAATGTTATAATATCACAAACATCCAAAGTTTTAAGCCCCTATCACACATACAGCACAATGGAGATGGACAAGACAATGCACATCGGAACTACCTTAGCGTTGAATACTATGACCATGGTATGACTTGTTTTGAATGAATAGCAATAAAGTTACAGGGACTTGAAATTTTTTTAAAGGCTTTATTTCGAAAAATGCTTAGATAAGTATCATATCTACTTACTCATGTGGTTTGCAATTGATGTGTAAATTATTTTGCCGTTTACAGCACTTCGGTATCTCAAACCGTTCCGCAGATACGATAAACATTGGTGAAGTTTGCAACACTGCTTAAATCATGTAATTTCATTTCATTTCATTTCATTTATTTGCCTGCTTCATTAGCTTACAAAGCATGAGAAATTCTCATGTAAGCGTTACAGTTGTCAGAAAGAAAAGAAAAAAAAAAACAATATTGTCAAGTACCAGAGGTATACATCATGCATATTCCCAAAACCACATAATAGGATATATTAAGAATAAAAACATGACAATTTACATCTAATTAGGTAACTGTTTGTACCACACCAGGCATGTACTCACGGGTAAGTATCTGTTACCAACTCTTCACTTAATGAGTCATTTAAATATTCTTTAATTGTATAATAGCACTTTTCAGTGAATAGATTATATAAGGTCTTACCAAGAATGGAAACATTGGTCATATTTTTCAAGTACAGAGGAAGTTTATTATATAATCTGACAGAATTCATGTACACGGTTTTGCTTATATTAGCATATTTTTGATGCATCATAAATATGTCACTACCTTGTCTTGTATTATGGCTATGAACATTTTTGTTAAAGATAAAAAGATGCTTGTTTTTCACAGTAAAAAGAATAGATTTATAGATATATAAGCTGGGGAGTGTTAAAATTTTTGCTTCTATGAAAACCTTTTTACATGTCGATTTTGTGGGTAATCCAAAAATTATTCTAATCTCTTTCTTTTGCAATCGGAAAGTGCTTAAACTATTTTCAGCAGATCCCCAGTGTATTATGCCGAAGTTAATTAATGAATTAAACTTGGCATAGTAAAAGCTAAGAAGTGCTTCTCTCCACACAGTACCTTGAAGTTTGTATAAGGCAAAACACACGCTACTTAGTTTCTTGTTTAAAGTGGAGATATGAGCAGACCATGAAAGATCATCACTTATGATTACACCTAAAAGCTTTGTTATGCAAGAATATAGGAGTAAGTTAGAAGATATTTTTATTCTAGGTGATATACGCGGTTTTCCTGGAAAATGAAAATGTAAGAGGATCGATTTATCATGATTTATAATTAATCTATTCGCTGTTAACCATTTTACTAATTTCTCCGTAAAAATGTCAGATTTCCTCTCAACTTCTTGTATTGATTTTCCTGATATTATCATACTGATGTCATCAGCACATAGAATACATTTTGCTGGATGCATAAATTCTAACAAGTCATTTATATATATCAGGAAGAGAATAGGATCCAAAATTGAACCTTGAGGAACACCTCTGATTACAGTTGATAAAGACGAACAAGTTGTTTGAAACCCATCTGCAGCTAATTTTGATATTTGTACCGCTTGTTGCCTACTGGATAAATAAGAGAGAAACCAGCTGTGAGCTACTCCTCTAATACCATAAGCGTACAACTTGCTTAAAAGAATAGCATGATCAATTGTATCAAAAGCTTTGGATAAGTCGATGAATAGGACAACAACATATTTACTGTTTTTTAATTCAAGAGCTATATTGGACAAGTAATCAAACAAGGCTGTTTCAATACTTTTCTTATTTTGAAAACCATGTTGTGATGGTGATAGTAAGTTACACGATTTCACAAAATTGCAGAGTCGTGACTTCATCACATATTCAAAAATTTTTGAAAACGTGGAGAGAATGGAGACTGGGCGATAATTTCTTACATCATGCATACTCCCCTTTTTATGGAGAGGAATTACTTTTGCCACTTTTAACACTGATGGAAAATATCCTTTCTCAAGAGATAGGTTTACTAGATAACAGAGATGATTTACAATGAAAGGAAAATAAAATTTAATAACTGTCACTGGAACTTCATCAAAACCTGTAGATCCCGAATTAGACATTCTACTCAATATTTTCCATAACTCCTCTACTGTTGCTGGAATTAAAAAAATCGTATGTGAATGCATTGAAAATTTCATCGAGTCGTCATAACTCGCTTGTATAGGGTTAGGTAATGGTACGCTATCTAGAAAATGATCATTGAAGACATCTGCAATCCGCTTAGGTTCTTTAATAATTTCGTCCCCAACTTTAACATACTCAAAGTCGCTCTTTTTGTCGTTTGTTCCACCATTTAAGATTTTCCACATAGTTTTAGCTTTATTAGTAGAATTAAATATTGTGAAGCTATTTGATAGTAATTTAGCTGTTTTAATTACTCTTCTGTATATTTTCCTGTACTTAAAAATATAGTTTCGAAACCTGTGAGGAAGTGATGTATTTATTTTGAGTAATCTATTATATCTAAATAGGTTACTTTTAGAAATTTTAATGCATTTAGTTAACCACGATTTGGTGGACGACGTCCGGATTTTACGAGTAACTTTTGGAAACGCCATATTGAGGTAATGTAAGAAGGTTTCAAAGAAGTATTTAAACTTACTTACATTCAGTGTTAGACGTATTATATATGCCATTCCAAGACTCGTGAGAAAGCAAGAAATTTAGATATTCCATATTTTGACTGGAGAAAATTCTCTTTGTAACTGTGTATACTTTAGACTTAAGAACAATGGTGTTGTTTAAAGTGATTTTTAAAATAATCGCATCATGATCAGAGAAACCGGGATCAAATACTTCAAGGTTATAGGCAATTTGGTTTTTACTAATGATGAACTGATCTAGTGCACTTTTATTTTGACGTGTCGGTACATCCACTAGCGCTTGGAGATTGTACACATTCAGCAGATCTCGTAGAGCGGATTTCTTTTTTGCTTCCACTATCCAATTTACATTAATATCACCACAGATTATATTATATCACCACATTAATACTACATTAATATCACTACAATTACAATTGCGAGGACTTGTAATTACACTTACTGAAAGATATTCCTGCAATGCTATACAAGAGAAGAAAAACAACAACGAATTTAAATATTGTCCAGAAATACGCCATTTTCAGCAGTTTTGCGAACTTTATCAATGTTTATCACACCTCCGGAACGGTTTAAGAGGCCTCATCCCGGCGAAATTAAAATAACGCTAATTTTACAGTAATTATGTGATATATTCAAATAGATAAAAAAAAAATTGAAATGTGGAACAAGAGCGCCCTAAACAGTATTATTTTGCGTAAGGTACCGTTATCGCAAGTCACCTAGCGGCTTTCCGGTTTCAGCCGTTTAGAAACGCGAAAATAAATGCCGATTTTCAAAATGGCTCGAAATAGAAAGCAGATAAGTGAGTCGTGATAACGATATCTCATATAAAATGATATTGTCTAGGGCGCTCTTGTTCCACGTTTCGGTATTTTAATTTCACCGGGATGAGACCTCTTAAGATATCGAAGTGCTGTAAACGGCAAAATAACTTGTTGGCAATTGCAAACCACACTAGTAATTAGATATGATACTTACATAAATAAGCATGTTTTCAAAATAAAGCCTTTCGAAAAAATTCAAATTTTCAAGCCCTTGTAACTTCGTTCCTATTCATTTAAAACAAGTCACACCATGACCACAGCACCCTACGCTAAGGTACTTCAGATATGCATTGTCTTCTCCATCCCCGTTGTGTGATAGGCTTCAACATTTTGGATATTTGTGATACCATAACATCCTTAGTTTACAATTAAATGTGATATTTTAAGTTTTTGTTCAGCATTTTGATTTGAAACGATATTCCCCTCCTTATAGTTGTTTCGTACAAAGTTTTACTTTTTTCCCTCTTTTGGTTTCTCCGTTATCGTATCACGGATGTTCCAGATAAATTGTCCACTCAGATATATAAAGTAGTGATAACGTATTTCAATTTAACTTAATTAACATTTAATTTCAGGCTTCTACCGTACAAAAGCAAGGTGTTTATGGTGAATCAGATATTGGGAGCAGCATGTGCCATGGACACATTTGAAGGCAGGAATTACACAAACAGTGGTAAACCAATATAGAAAAATAATAATAATTTTGCTGAATTACTGCTTTAAATATTGACAGTTCTAAAGAGAAAAAAACAACTTCATACAATAAACCTCAACAGTATAAGCTTACATATATGGACTTAAAGATCAGCATAGTGCGTGAAAGCGAAAGTTTATGTCCACATGAAATGTATTTTCTGGGGAATTTATGATCTGAAAAGTAAATGTCGAAAATCAGGATAAGGGGCAATGCTATTAAATTAATGTGATATTTTTTATTAATACTGCGAACTATGTAATAAAAAGCAATTATATGGTGCAATGTAAATAGCCGTCGACAACGAATTTCTGTTTTTCTGTAATATACACACCAGATGAAAAAAAAATCACTCCACGCAGAACTTAAATACCACGACCTGAATTCCGTTTGCTGGTGATTGCATAATGTATTGAAGTTATATTGCTCATCCGTAGTTGAAGCTAAATACGGAATACATTTTTTTTTTTTTAATTAGGCCCTACCCATTGATCCAAACAATCTGACAGATTTTCAGTTGGTTTTAAACCTGGGGATTTTGCAGGCCAAACTAGATGCAACAAATCGCCTTAGGCCTTATTTATGCAACGCGACTGTCGCGTGAGTATCATATGGTTCGAATCCCACGTTAAACTGTAGGTTCACGTCTCATGTAGCCTCCCTGCTGAATGGGTCGCTAAACTCAAAATTAAATCAAAATGTCGCATGAGTAAAAGAACATTGAGTTAAGAGGGTGCTGTTTAGCCCTTTTAGGATTTCCACTTTTTGAGGTAAATTTTAGACTTTCACTCAAACAGCTACTGCATCCTTACTATTTATCGTAAGATCATGGTTGATACTTTTTTTTTTTTTTTTTTTTTTTTTTAAGGATAGAGCATACTTTCCAACGATACCACTCGCTTGTCCGTATTGTACACCGTAAACGGGAGAATGAAGAAAACCGGGAGATTTATCGCAAAAATCGATACTTTTGGGCCGAACCTGGGTTCACCTATCTGATTTTTTTTTTTTTTTAAAAAAAAAGAAAAGAACGTTGTTTTGTACATATTACGTATGCAAAATTTCAATCTGTCTTCAGTATAACAAGCCCTTTTGAACAGTATTACTCACATGTCCGTATCATACACCTGAACCGAAAAAATTGGGAAAAACCGGATTTTTTCTGAAAAAATCACCCCCTCGGAACACTTGCGCCCCTTGGGCCCGGCCCGGTTTCACATAGGGATCTAAAAAAAAAAGAAATACACAATGGTACATACAATCCGTATGAAAAGTTTCGATCTGATACCTTAAAAACTAAAGGCATGAAAATTTTTTGAAATTTGCCTTAAGAAGAAAAAATGTCACGCCCCTCCGCCCCACTTGGTGTCGCCAAGTCGACCATTCGATTCCAAAACGCATCTGGGGTATTCTTTGGTCCATCCTTGACTTGACCAAATCGCGCTGACTCAGTGGTAGAGCGTTCATGGCATGGGGTCCCGGGTTCAAATCCTGCTCCCGCCAAGTGAACTTTGTGGTGGACAAACACCGTGTGTGTGGGTTTTCTCGGGTTTCTCTCGTTTCCTCCCACTTTCTTCATTTCACCATTTCATTCATTTCTCATAATCATCGTCTCCTTTAGCCTAACCGACATAACCGTGGGACGTTCAACTCAAATATTTCATTTCATTTTCATTTGACTTGACCAATAAAAGAAACCCGGCTTAAATACCTGTTATAGAACTTAAATAAGTGGTCAAAGACGATATTACGCCATAGTAACAAAAGCTACCATAAATCCTAAATTCATGGTAACTGCGGCACCGCGACAGAAAAATTCATTGTTCCGTGACTCGCAAGACAATTGCGTTGGATGATGAATAATTTAATAACCTCTTACCGGTGAAACGATATATATAACATAGAAAAGGAGTTCTATGCGCTGATCTAGAAGCTAGCGCGGGCACATGCTACAGATTTCGATTCCTACTGGGGGGGCATTGAACGCGTTATGGTAGCTAGCATTCCATCTTAAATTTTAGATCCATGTCTCATGTAGTTTCGGTGCTAAAAAGATAAACTAAACTTCAAATAAATAAGTAAATACAAACAAACCAATATTAGTTCTGGAGAGACAATATCTTTTTATTTGATATGCTTACTACGGTATGAACGCTGCAGTGCTCAACTATACATTTTACATATGATACAGTACATATTCCTCTTAAGATATTTCATAAGTCTAATAAATGTACCCGTATATACTTCAAGTATAAATGTAGTCACATACAGGAGTGAGACAAAAAAAATATAAAACGTTTGTAAAAGTGTGAAAATCATACCTAGTATGGTATGGGGTCTCCCTTTGCGTCCAAAACAGCTTGGATCCGACGTGAAATGGACGTATACAGCTCCTGAATCGTGGCGTGTGGAATTTTGTACCATTGTTCCTCCAAAACATGCTCCAGTTCCTTAAAGAATGCTGGTGGAGGGCAGTGGCGTAGGGAAGGGGGGGCGGAGGGGCCGCCCCCCAAAGAGGTCCGACAATGTACTTCGGTACTTTGATGTTTGTAATTTTTTATATATTTTTATGTTTATATATTTTTTTGTTTGTAATTTTTCTATATGTACCTATAACAGCACTTGCCCCCCCCAAACACATATCCTGGCTACGCTACTGGTGGAGGGTAATGAGACCGAACACGCCTTTCTAACTCAGACCACAATGGCTCAATGATGTACAGATCTGGTGATTGTGGGACCCAGAGGAGGTATGATAGCTCCTGGTCATGCTCCTCAAACCATGATTTCACCGTTTTTGCAGCGTGACAGGGTGCCAAATCATCTTCGTAGATACCATCACCATTAGGGAACAATATTTGGGCCATGGGTAAAACCTGGTCCCCCAAAATGGCCTCAAACACCTTAGCATTCATCATTCCATGCAAGGCTATGATGGGACCTGCAGAAAACCACGATATCACTGTCCATACTGTAACAGAACTATCCCCATGCTTTACAGTTGGGAGCAGACAGTCTGTATCATAGGCCTGCGACGGTGTTCTCCATTCGTAAACACGACCGGTTGTTGGAAACAAGGTGAAGGTCGATTCATCGGACCACATTACGCGTTTCCACTGCTCATGAGTCCATTCCTTGTGGTCCTTGCACCACTGGGTACGCCTCTTCGTATTTACTGCTGTGACCAGGGGTTTGGCGATAGCGGCCCTGCCATGAATTTTCATTTTATGAAGTTACCGTCGCACTGTTTTCGATAAAACCGGGTTCTGTAGGCCGGAATTGAATTCAGACGTAATTTCCATTACAGTGGTCTTCCTTTTAGCTGCTACAATCCGTTTTAATGCCCTCCGGTCCCTATCTGACAGTATTGTCTTTCGACCACTGTTGTGCTTTGCAGACGTCGTTTGCCCATGGATTGTGTATGCCCTCGTGACGTTGGGCACAGTGCCTTTCGATACCCCCACAATGTTCGCCACTGTTGCCACTGAAGCTCCAACCAGACGGGCACCAACGATCATGCCTCTTTGGAAGTCTGTCAGGTCGTCCATTTTACCGCACCACTTTCACACCACGATACTCACAGATGAATGGGTTACCGCTGACGGAAGAGGAAGGTCCACATGACACATTGAAAGTAAAAAACGATCGGCAACCGCAACACGCGTTGTATAGTGGAGGGCCAAACTTACGTGTCCTGTATGAAGTGTTTTTACATATTTTCTCTGCCTCCTGTATATTAGACGTGTATTAGATGTATAAGACACGTATATACAGTATTAGGCGTGTATATTAGATGTATATTAGACGTACATTTCTTTCTAAGCTGCAGAATACTTAGACTTACTGTACGTTAAACAGTATCATTCATATGTATTCTTGAGTTTAACGTCCCACGTTTATACACGGAGGCAAAGGGAGACGATGATAAGATGAATAACATTGATGGAATGACAAAAATAGAAGAACCTGAAGCCAAAATCCAAGTATTAGGTGTTTATCCACTACAAAACCCACTTTGCGAGAGCTGGAATCGAACCAAGGACCCCACGCAGAAAAGGTGTGAGCGCGCTATTACAAAGCCTACAATGTCCCGCCAATAAGTAGTGTTTAAAATTTAACTAATGGAATAAGAAAAGTGATTACAGTCAAACACGATGGGCAGAAAAAAAGTAAAAGTTAAAATTTACAAAAAATAATAATAATAATAATAATAATAATTGTTACTACCAAAATGACGTATTTTATAATGTAAATCATGTAAATATTAATATCATGTTTGGTTTTTCACATCAACATATACTACATACCTGATACACAAGTATTAAAGCTACAGAATGGGTTGATTGTCAAAATAGCATCTTATGCAAATTAAGCCCTAGTTACATTATCTGGGCACGTAATCTCTTATTTGTTTCTATACAAACAAACAGTTAAAGATCGTGAAAAAGGAATTTGTGCTATATGACCCCCATCTTGTGAAATGGCGGTCAAAAGCTAATTTTTTATTGTAATTTCCCTGATTCTAGTTTAAATTATTGTGATATTTTTTATATGTAATATTGTAGAATATGTGTGTTGTTAGTCGTATCCATTTTATTATAATGTACTGTGCCTTTCATATTATGTGATGTAATAAATATGTTAATTGATATATATGAGTTGCGTGTTTGATTATAATCAAATTATTAAGGGTTTGAAATCTAAAGCAAGGATTCTCAAACTGTGGTAGTGTACCCTCAAGGATAATTTACATGAGCAGCTCGGAACACCAAGTGTGAGATTCCCCACGATAAAGTTTCTTTTTCCTAAAATACAAGTCACGAAACAACTACACGAAAATCTCAAAAGCTTCGGCATGGGAAACTCAGGAGCTTATATAGTTAGGATTTCATGTTAATCTGTAAGTCCATGGCTCATGCAGCCTCGGTGCTGAAAGGGATGCTAAGTTCCAATTTAATCTACGTTCAAACGCAGAAGCTACAGAGCAAATTTGCATTTAGACCATAAATGATGTAATAGTGAACTTTTTAGTGATGCAAACTCTTTTACTAAAGCGTGAAACAAACTTGATAGCATTTGAAGGTGGCGCTCTCTTTAAACTCTTCTCTTTAAACTCTGTTAACAAATAAGAAGGTTGCGGCGTTGCATATTTCACCTTTTTGTGTGTTATCTACTAGCGCTTTAGTGCGTCTGCTTAGCTACACCCCATTACAACATGGCAACGTCGCGTCCCATGTTCCTTTTTATTCGCTTAGCCCACACGCCATCAAGTTTGTTCCATGATTTAGTATTAACGCAGAATTTTAGGAGAAAACTGCCAAATATGGGAAGATTCTACTTTTTAAAGTCATCTTCTTTGGAAATAATTCACAGCAGGTATAATATTTGCTTGTCGAAATGTTAGGCCTACATCAAAATATGAACTACAACAGTAACCATGCAATAGAAAAATGAAAACCAGGAGTATACCTTTTTTCCATTTTGGAGTACGAGTATTCTTCACATGGGAATATAATCTTGAATCTTAAATTACCCAGTTTAAAGATCAAAAAACTGTTTACACTTCCACAACATCATTCGTGAAAAATACATATTTCCACATATTTACATATATTTATATATGTGTGTGGCTCCTGCTGACTTTGCCCAATACAAGGGTGAATCAAAAAGTAAGGTGAATTGTTGATTTACAGAAAAGCGTACAGAGATACGTCGATGAAGCTTTACTATGTTTGAAGTATGGTATCACACTATTATTCGAAGAAGGAGCCGTAGTTGTCTAAACATTTATTCCAACGTGGCACCAAATCATCCATGCCCTGTTCAAAGAAATGTGGTTCCAGATTTCCTAACCAGCTATGTGTAGCCTGTTGTACCTCTGTCAGTGTCTGGAAACGCTGCCCACGGAGATGTTGCTTCAGGCGGCCGAACAAATGGTAATCCGACGGGGCTAAATCAGGGCTATACGGAGGGTGATCGAGAATTTCCCACTTGAACCCGCGGAGGTGTGTACGGGTCCGTTCGGCTGCATGTGGACGTGCGTTATCATGCAGTAACAACACGCCCACTCGGAGTGCCCCCCGCCGTTTCTGCCGTATGGCTGCTTTCAGCCTGTCCAGGGTTTGGCAGTAGGTGTCTGCATTAATGGTCGTACCCTTTTCCAGAAATTCAACATGAATAACACCGAGACGGTCCCAAAAGACAGTAGCCATTGTTTTCTGGGAAGATGCTATTATCTTGCATTTCTTGGCCTGTGGTGACGATGGATGTTTCCATGTCATGCTCTGACGTTTTGATTCAGGTGTCCATAGAGGTATCGGAGTTTCATCGCCCGTTATGTTGCGATGAAGAAATGAATTTCCTTCGTCGGCATAACGTGTGAGGTGGCTCAGGGAAATGCCCATTGCTGGTTTTGTGTTCGTTACTCAGAAGCTTGGATACCCAGCGCGCACACTTTTGTGAAGCCCAGTTGGTCATGGACGATACCGCTTACGGAACCATAAGAGATATTCAATTCATTGGCAATGTCCTGCAACCACACTCTTCTGTCTTCACAAATCATGGCATCGACGACAGCCACATTCGTGTCGGTGATGGACGTTGATGGTCTGCCACTTCTGCCATCATCTGTGACAGTACTCCTACTACTTGCAAATGCGTTACACCACACGTACACTTGTTTCAGCGACATAACACTATCTCCGTAGACCAATTCTCGCCACACCAATTCTCGATGAATATCACATGGTTTTGTTCCCTTGGCCCAGAAAAAACGAATGACACCGCGCACTTCCTCCTTGGTGTAATGTTCCAGTCGTTGCGCCATCTTTGAGTTGCTCTCAGCACCAGACGGGTGGACATAGAATGTTGTACAAACCGTCACACTTCTATTACCAGATTACCTGTAACATGGAAAATAATTAATTAGCTACACACAATACTATGGGTTTGACAGGCAATTTCACCTTACTTTTTGATTTATTCTTGTACATTTCTGTGAAAGTACAGTAGAAAAGTTAAGGGAATATGTTTTATATTTCTGGTCATATTTTATCTTATGAAGATGATTAAATCTTGTATAATTCTCTTTAGACAGCTGGATGAGATTTTGATAAGTGTGGAGGCCCAGGGCTATAGCCCCCTTTTAATTCGTCTCTGGCTTCTTGGAAGAATTTCGTTTACTACTCATTTACATTAAATTGGTTGATATTTTTCGATTTCGATGTTGAATATGCTACATAATTTAAATGACAAAACTAATCTCAACTAAGTGGAATGAACTAGAAATCCGTTCCTTTATGTGGAACCAGGTCCGTAGCTATTGTTAGTACACTGAGACAGGGGAGTTGAGATCCTTTTTTCCGAACCACTCTGAACGACTCCCTGCCTACGAGTATGCATGAAAAAATAAATAAATAAATAAATAAATACGTTGATCTACATTTTAAAATAAAATCTTTTAACCCAATTTAAATATAGCCTAGAGTAAAATTAGTAACAAGAAAATATATACATCCAATTAAGATCTACGATCTTTTGTAAGGATAACACAGAAATCTTTTTTACATATCACTGAGAAGATTAAAGATAAACTTTATCCCTTCTTAATAATCTTTAAGAAAGGATTCTTTACAATAGAAATATTCTGCGTCGTTTGTGTTATCCTAACATGACATGGAACCGCTGTTGACATTCAAATCTATTAAATTTCTGTTATTTACTGTCCTTAGTCAGTTCAAAATTAATCAAAGAGCGTTTCTACAGATTCACAAATAATCCTTGTACCGTAGCTTGAGAAAATCTCTATGGCGTTCTAAACGACAACTGGAGATGGCGATAAAATAGTATATGTATGTGTTTTATCTTTTAAAAAATCTTTCTTTTTCGGTATAACAATAAAGAAACAAGTAATGGAAATAGAGCCTGATATAATCGTTAGGCATCAGGCTTACAATCCAGGCTCCAGACGCAGCTGGAAGAGTTAAGAACGAAAGAGAGCAGAGAAAAAGTAATAAAGAGAGATAAAATAGTATCTTTTTCAACCTTTTATTTGTTGCTTTTCCATGTATTATGTGTCAGCAAAAAAAAAAAAAAAAAAATGCATGGTTTCCGCGGGATAATATCTTTCGCCCCTTACTATGAGAAAGAAATCGCTACACTTTCTACCATCTCGCGCTTTTTTTTATGTTTTAAAGGTTTAAAAAGCTCAATCCCCAACCAAATAGATAAATGCATGATCTATCTCTTTGCAGTTCACACCAGAGCCCTGCAAACCCAAGCCCGAAGACAGCACGGCTGGATCTGTATTCTGTGCCCGGCCCGAATCTCGAGCCGAGCGGAGAACGGACCGAACTCTCCCCGGGCCGGCCCCTAAACTGGCCGGGCTCTAAACGGGTCAGGCGTAACCGGCCTGAGAACAACCAAGTATGATACGTCAAGTCAATTCTTCAATATGCAATGAAAAATGAGAAATGTATCGTCATAACATTGCAATGCTTATTTGTTCTCGAATGAGAAAAACATGTGAAAAGTTACCCAAGGTTTGCTTTCTATATCCTTATTCTGTCTGTTTATTGGTATCTGTGCTTGCTCTGTCCAGCTATGTTTATTATATAATACAGCTCATGGACTAAAAGCCTTATACTGCACTCATTAGTGCGTTACAGTAACAGAGAAGATAGGTAAAACTGCTACACCGTATATAATACGAATACTATAACTACTACTTCTATTACTATTACTATTAATTAAGAATACTAGTGCTAATTCCACTACTGCTGCCACTGCTACTACTATTACTACTACTAGTACTCATCACTATACTAATACGACAGCGGATACCACTACTGCTATTACTAGTAATACGAACACAAAAAGATGAAAAGCAAATCTTTGAGTTTTACGTCCCACATTTATGCCGGTTCGGCTAAAGGAGACGGTGATGATGAGAAATAAATGGCATGGTGGAATGAATAAAGTGGGAGGAAACAGCAGAACCCCGAGGAAACCCATGCACACGGTGTTTGTCCACCACAAAGTTCACTTGGCGGGAGCTGGGATCTAACCAGGGATCCCATGCACCAGAGGTGAACAACCTATCACTGAGCCACGTTCCGGGAACACCTAATCGACCCTGGCGTCTTGGTGATTTATTTGATCATTATATTTTGCTATCATATTTGTAGTATCATACTAGAAACATGTAACGCCATTTGATAATATCTGCCTTGCTAATTGAACATTACTACAAATTGCGCTGATATTAAGAACACGTCAGTTCAGGGTTTCGTCCTCGGTTTAATGGTAGCGCTCCAAATTCTACTTAGTAGGTCAAGAACTTGACTTAATCATACATTCTTTAGGTAACTACGGCTCAGGCCGTATGGATGACAATGGATGAATTGGTGGAATGAAAACAGTAGGAGGAAACGGGACCACCCCAAAAACTCCCACCACAAAGCTCAAATAGCGCGAGCAGGGATTGATCCGAGACCCCTAGCACCAGATATAAGTGCTTTACCTACTTAGCCACCGTTGCCCCTCGTAGATCAAGCATCGGTTCATATTCTACGCAGACCGGCTATAATAACTAGCATTTCTCCGATTTTTCTCTACTTAGAAGGTAAATTCTGTACCACCAGACATCTCAACTCTGACGTGAAGTCGTAGCAGTTGTAGTAGTATTAGCAGTGGTCGTAGTAGTAATAGTAGTAGTAGTGCAGTATTTTACAGTCTTAAATAAAAAGTCAGTTTCCCAAACACATTACGATTAACATAACATTAGTTTCCGATCCATCTTTTACAGTGTCCGGCTCGACCCGGAAATGCACGTGCCCGGTTCGGCCCTATAGCATTTGTGTCCGATCCGGAATGTGCCCGGCCCGGTTAGGGCCCAGTCCAGTTTGATATACTTGAAACGGGCCGGGCAGGGCCGGGTAATCCACCTGGCCAAAAGGGCGCGCCCGGCCCGTGCAGGGCTCTGGTTCACACAAGACATAGACTAATAGAAATACCGTAAACCTTAATAAAAAGAAGAAAAAACAACGTACTTTTACAGCGTGATGCTTATGGGGTTATTGCATATAGTTGATAACTTGTGTTATCTTATTCCGTAGCTCATTAGATCAGTGCCGAATTCCATTCCCTCAGCCCGCGTCCGAATCTTCGTCCTTTTTTTAAAATTTCTCATTGATCAAGTAGGAGGACTCCAGTAAAAAGAACATATAATTACAGTTTAATATGTAATTTGATATTCTGCAAGTATTTATTTATTGTTAAGCGAACAAGAAGTAGAATTTTACAAGCGTAAAACTGTTCTAGATTTGACTATTAATGAAAATTATGAATAAGTTTACAGTTCAAAAATAAACTGAATTCTCTTCAATTATAGTCCATAATTAGCTATGGTCAAGGAGATGGATTTTAGTTGTTTTGTGTGTGGTCAGCACATTGTCTTCCATCATCTCTATTTCTGGAATTAAATATCATTAATTTTGTTTTTTCGTTTACGTATAAAATTCTCATCTTTGGTTCTTAACAAAAGATGTTACTCTGGCATTACATTTCGTTATATAAAGAAATGAAAAAAGTTAATGTATTTATACTTGAAAATGTCGAAGATAAATATTATGAGCAAAATATAAATACAATTTTACACAACATACAATTCAATAATAGAATTAAGCAATGGTTTATAATAAAATAAACTGCAATGAAATGCAGGGTATTTGAAGTTAACAAAAATATTTGCCCTTAAATGTTGCAGTACAAGTTTCTTGAATAGATAGGGACACTTCACCTTGTAATATACACCTTGAACTTGATTCTCGACAGAATTTGAAATATGTTAAGAACTTTAAACCTTGAAGAATGCAACTCAAGTTTGACATCGCATGGTTATAATATTGTCGTTACAAACTGACTAGCAATAAATCCAGGAAGTGGCTCAATGAACCAGCTCCTATTTCCCGATCAATAAAAATATAAATATATTAATATAAATCAACATATCTAAAGCCGGATTTTTGATCAAAAGATACTTTTTCTTTGGATATATTTCAGAGAGAGAACATGTAAAGTCAACATTTCATTAGCAAATGTTGCAACTGATCAAAATGAATAATGCTTAAAAAAAAAAAAAAAAAAAAAAAAAAAAAAAGCCTACTTTCCTTGCTAGAACCTACTTTTGGTAGATGTTTTGTACATCAAATCGTTTTCTTTTGGTTTTGTTTTCTTAGGTTTCTGAATACTTCGGAAGATTTTTAACAGAATGCTTGTTATTATACATTTATGTTTGTCCTGTTTGGTATGAGAAAAAAGTTTATTATGAAGAAAATGGCCTGCAGAGCTCTTTCTAGAATGTCTGTTATTAGTTGTATTAGTTGATTTGATTTTATCGTCCCATTCAGCAGCGAGGCTATATGAGACACAAATTTACAGCATAACGTGAGATTCGAAACACATGAGCTCCCGCCGAGAATAGAACTCCGTTTTTAGAAAAAAGTATCTGACCACAGTCTGTTCTTACCGTAGGGGTTGGAAAAAACCCTATTATTATGCTGGTATTAGGAAGCAGTGATGAAACTGGTTAAGAATTTCGTGACCTGGAAGCAGTCAGACTCATTTCCCATGTGTGACTGGAACAGACCTGGAAACGACGAAACGCTGTCATACGCAAGGAGAATTTGCATGATACTGTTAGTAAAATTCATATGCTTGCTGCTGGTCTAGTGACTAGCTTGTGCGTTTTTGGTTCTTGTAGTCTTGGGTTCGATTCCCGTTAAGAGCTCATTAAAATTTTATTATAACTAGAATTTATTTTCATTAATCCTCCGTCTCCTTTTGCCTAAAGGACTTAAACCTGAGAAAAGTATATGGGGAAAAATTGATAAATACTACACATGAAAAAGGTCTGGTGGCAGTGTTTTGTAAGCTATTGACAAAATAATGGAAAGACAGGAAAGAGAACTGAAACTGAACAAAGTTTCAGTATTCATGCTTAATTTGCTACTATGTGACACATTATATTCAATGTCATATAAATCTTACACACAAAATCCTTATTTATATAGAAAATCCATATTTAAAACGAGTGTGCACGTGTTCGATTGTATTTAGAAATTTCGGTATTAAGTGGAGAGGAGGGGCAATTTCTATAATGTTTGCTCAATATTTAAGAATGATGACATCGAGGTTTTCTTGTCATCACAGCAAAACGGACGAAGAATATAAATAATTGGCGATTCAGAATTAAATTCTTGACAAACTTTAGCCCCATATTTAGAGGTCTGCGCGGATGCGGATATCCGCATCAAAGTGGGTATCTGTGGATACATATTTCTTTTCTGTGCGGATAGCGGATAAAGTTGCGGATATGGTTTCCTACATCTACATTTGAAGACATTGGGTAAGTACATAGATCGTTCACTAATTTCCAATTTGTATTTG
Organism: Thermobia domestica; assembly: GCF_964235325.1. Classification (NCBI taxonomy): domain Eukaryota; kingdom Metazoa; phylum Arthropoda; class Insecta; order Zygentoma; family Lepismatidae; genus Thermobia; species Thermobia domestica. The sequence continues at coordinate 295,618,137 of NC_137457.1, read as the reverse complement.
CACAGTTTATATCGCATTTTATTTAGCGTAGTTGGTATATGATGACGAGGAAACTGATATAATGTATTGTTTCGTTTGAATCATTAAAAAAAAAAAAAAAACTATTTTCGAAATCATGGATATTATAGAATATTCAAGTCATATATATTTGCTACCTCATCTGCGGATGCGGATGCGGATAGAGGTGCTGCGGATGCGGATGCGATATTTTGTATTTTGGATATACCCACACAACCAGGTTGTATGTTGAATATACCCACATCAACAACTGACCTTCGCCTTATCAAAATTCGCATTCAACTCACGGTGTGAGGCCTAATTGAACACAGACCTCCACAAAAAGCGACAGAACTTTCTTTGTTACCTTTATATATAGGATTCAGATGGGACGAGTCACCGAAGATTCATCTAAGATCACATCAACTATACTAATGCTAATACTTATTCTATAAATAAAATGCATCACTCTAAATCAACAGGTATTGTTAATCTAGATCTTCCTTCAGTAATAAAATTTCAGCGCAGGAATCACAACTGCACAAGATGCAGAAAATTGCAACAATGTTAAGATCCTATAATGATTTCGTACAATCCTCGTATATATAATCTGAATATGATACAGGTTGGCCGCAAAGTCCCGTTATCCCTTGATAAATGCTAATGTAGATTTTCCTGTTACCTTATCGAATATCTTAAAGAATTCTTTCTTAGGCGTTGGATTGGTCGTGATAGTCCGGATTTGTCCGCACCACTTGTCTGGCCACCACGAAGCCCAGACCTCACCACCTGTGATAATGCGCTGTGGGGGTTCGTAAACGACATCGTTGCACAAAACCGTTACGATACCACTCTCGAACTGACAGAAGCTGTGAAACAAGCTTTCACTCAAGTTACACCTGCAATACTCGGCAAAATGTCGCAGAGAACCTGCGGCGTATTATCCTTTGTCATGAGAATGACGGTTGACAGATTCATCCTTTGGACACGTAATGTTTCTTATCTCAATAAAACTTCTCGAAACCATTGTTGTTCATGTCATTCAGTTCTTTCCGCGTAGTTATTTATGTACGTTTAGTGCTTTATGATACTTATTTTCAGAAGTAACGGGACTTTTTGGCCAAGTTGTACATCTCAAATCATTACAATGTACCATTAACGTATATAATTATAATAATTAACATACGACAGCATCTCATCATTCAAATACTTCGCACATAGACTTCAGCCATCTTATACACATACGTATAAATCAGCACTGATTCAAAGAATATCGTACTCGTACATAATGCAGGAAACATTATTTCAAGAAGGGTTGACCCTATCTATTATTATCTTATATCCTTTCTATGACAAAACAGTTAAGAAGTAAAATAGAAACTGTTATTACTTTTCTTCCCTGGGGCTGTACGTACTTTCTTTAGTGAATAAACCAGAGAATTCGTAATGTAAATAGTCTTTTAAAAAAAAATACTTTCCCACGGTATGACGATGAGAATACGAAAATGAATACACAAGATCATTGCTCACTCTTTAAAGTTATTTCCAGTAGCGTAGCGTAGTATTCCGAAATGGGGATGCCAAAGTTAGTCACTTGTCTGATATAATACAATACAATGCAATACATGTTCAATGTGTATTTTCCTTAACAAGTGAAAAGATTCACTATGCAGCAAATGTTGTTTCGATGACTGTGTTTTAGAGCTTTCTTCATGAAATTAACCAAATCAGAAATACCGTTTGAACACCACTCCGGCTCCTTTGCCCCAAACATAATGCAGACGAAACAACATTTTATTCCCTACAGAACACCCAGAAAGCCAAGAAAACCTATCATCATACCATGAAGACTGAAATATTTGCCACTAATTGCTAGTTATCGTTTTTATGGAAAGCTTTGGGGTAGGTAATATCCCTTTCAGAGAGCAGCGCTGCTCTTAAGTCAACCGAGATATGGCAGTTGTTAACAAAAAATAAATTAAATTTGTGTCTGGTACTGTTATCGTAGTCATCATTTGCTAAAAGTTAGTAAGGTACTATACCTTGTAGCAGCCGAACACTTTCCACAGCTTTGTCTCTTAGTTATAAATGTAATTTTCTTCATACTACAGTAAAAAAATAAAACAAATATTTATTTCAAATCACAACGCAAAAAAAATATATATATATATATATATACCGCCAATTTTGCTTGACCACCAACGATCAATGTTGTAATCAAAAGCATAAATCTATTACAGAACGCAAGGGCATAGCCAGGGAGAGGTGAGCCAATAATTTATCACAAGAAAGGAGTGTAAAGCCATGTTCATTAAACAACTTGCAGAAGCTTTATATTTAGCACGGCATAATTTTCAACCATCCCATACGATTACACAACACAAATAGAAGATGGCTGAGGAGATGGAGATGGAATAGGAGATACAAACAGGCTGAGTCTGCTCATTAGGGCCCGCAACCAGCCATTAAAGTTTAGGAGAGAGGCACAAATATGCTAGGGGGTCCAATCGTCACAATTCTGGATCTCTTTTATCAATAACTACTCTTAATAATTAGGAGGCCAAAACATTTAGGGGCCCAGACTCCCTTAATTGCACGCCTGGTGGGGCATACAGTAGCAAATGCTTAGATTACGTTAGACGCCAATAAGCAATTGTCTCAGCTCGTTTTCTGCCACTAGCATTGTGACGAGAAAAACTGGCTCCACTTTTGTATAAATATTGTTTTCAGTATAATTCCCTTTATTTCTTTCTCGTGAGCAGCTTCTTTCTCCACACACCGTACTTCAATCTCGTTTTTTTTTTTTTTTTTTTTTTTTGTCACCCCTAGAAATTTGTCATCTTGGGTCCGGACCTCAGGTGCCCGTTCGTGAATATGGGTCTGAGTGTTTATATCATTTGAAGACACAAATAGAAAGCATTTAAAGCAACTCTGGGGGCCTATTTCTGTGTATCTACTTCATTGTCAGATACCCAGATACGGAAGAGCACAAGTAAACTTTGTGAAAGGCAGAGGATGGCCTACCGGATCGGTGGCCGTGATTCTACAGAATGCATTATAGTTATGCTTGTGTATGTGAGTCCTCTCAAAGAATATCTGGCTACATTCTGGGACATGATATGTATTTATGATGTAGATTATTAGTTTGCCTTTAATTACTATTACAATTACGATGCATTTAATTACGATTAAAGCAAAACTATTTTTATACTATCACTTGCATAAGCGACATGCTTCATAATGGCGTTGAACTAACTATTTATGTTTTGTTCTATTTCCTTGACAGCGGTCGTACATTCTGTACAGAAACCACAGCTTAGTTCAAAATATATAGAGTTGGCAGTACTTCAGCATACGCCAGCTTACATCTAAAGCAAATGTTGGGTTGCAAAGGGATGGCGGGGAGTAGTTGGGCATGCGCATTCGACAGAAAGCAGACGAAAACCCCGATGCTTGCAGTAGGCCTGGATGCCCGAGGAACGTAGCGTACAACAAGAGGAAAGACAGAAAATATGCATCTGAGTGATGCGCATGCGTAGGTTCTGCTTGCCAAAGTAAAGCGAGAGAGCGCATCCACAAGATTGCAGTGGAAATAATCGTGATAATTATAAGCAAACAATTTATAAATATAATGAAATACATACTTTTTTCTTATTAACAGGGGATGCCGGGCATACAGGCGTTCCCTTACGCTACGCCGCTGGTTATTTCCATGCTGAAGGTCACAATAACATATAACAGTTAAGTATGATTTCGCAACAAGTCTCCACCCACCATCAATTGTAACTTAGAGGTCTGTAGTACGGGCCGGAATTTTTTTGCCCGGCTCCGGCCCGGCCCGGCCCGTGAATTTATAATGTGAGGCCCGACCCGAGTCCGAAATATGTTTTTGCATTTAGGCTTGAGCCCAGGCCGAGCTCGTGTGATAATCAAATAAGCCCGAAATAAGCCCGAATTACAAAAACTTTATTATTAACGCAAAATTGTATTTTTATTTACAGCAATTAGAAATTTAATTTTGCAGTTGTACTTTAGAAGTTCTCCAGAAAGAACGGACCAACGTCCAATAAATATCGTTGTTCAGTATATTTATAAAGTTAGGCTCGAAAAGGACCGAGAAATATGGTTGTATAATTAAAAATTTACGGCCCGAGCCCGGCCCGGGCCCATCGCTCTGTTTTGGTACAAACCGAGTTGATTATTTCTATTGGTTGAGATGTTATGACTTTTTTTTTTTTTTTTAAGTACCCCAAGAATGATATTATGATTTGGAGGGAAGCCAGGTCATTTTATCGTCCCGAAAGCCTCCTCGGGATGGAAAACCAATAATAAATGTCCCGTACTGTCCGTGCTAAACCGAGACGTCTAAGATTACTATGGATAGAGTGTAATTACAAGTAATATTTGGCACGAAATCACCGCTGTATCGTCACAATTGACTTATATTTAGAGAATTCTAAGACTCAGTAAGCTATCTTTTCACTAGTATGATGTCACCATATTTGTTATTGTTGTGGCCCTTAGTGGCTAAACCTACAACCATTCTATGTCCCTCTTCATTGATACAAATTTGGAGGGATTCTGCAAGTTCTAATGTGGATAAATTTGCTGTTTGTCATGATTCTCTCAATATTAGTGTTCGAAATCCTATCGGGAAGTGTGAATAACCTTCCGTAATGCTGCATCACTAATTCACCCCACTATATTAAAAAGAGGAAGAGAAATTGGTTGGTCCATAGGCTCAGAAGGAAATGTATCATAAAGTACGAATATATGGGTGGCAGGAAAAACAAGGAGAGGTGAAAGAGGCTACAGTTGATGGACGATATCAAAACATAAAAATCGTACATGAAGACGAGGGGGTTAGCTGAAGATGTGGAGTATGGAAGGTTCTCAGTTGCAGCAAGTGACCTGAAAAAAATGGTATGGCTTCGTGTGGCGTAGACGCTATCACTTTCGAATTTGGTGAGAGTAGTCCCTGGTTTGATTCTCGGTGGAAGCACCCGGTCGAAAAAGTATAAAAGCCTTTTCAGGCCAGCCATCCTGAGCGAGGTTTTCCAGAGTTTTCCTCATTACACACGAGGCAAATGCCGAGATGGTACAAAACATACAGGTCCCTGGCCGCTTTCTTCCCTCCCAAATCCTTTCTTCCGCCCCTTTCCTCGGATAGTGTGATCGCCGTGGGACGTCATCCCTTAAATGTAACGGGCTAACATAGCCTTGGATGCTGAAAGCCTAGATATCTAAGTCCTAATTCCTAATTCTTGAAAATAATAGCAAAATACTTATAATGATATCTTTTGTTATGATCAGCCTTCATGTAGGTCTAGTTCAACATTACAGTAAAACAACGCTTTTTTTTTTTTTAATCTTCGTTATTATTCACTCTACAGTGACCTTGGTTTTCTTTTTAATTAAACTTTCACCTTCACTTCTCATAATTGGCAGTTATGTTAGTTTTCTATAAATTTTATATTTCTTTCCTGCCACCTACAGAACTTAACTTTTTCTTTTTTGTGAAGGGAAGGGATTTCCTTGCTACCAGCCGAATACGCTAGAGCAGTGTTTTTCAACCTTTTTTCTTTTGGGACACACTACAATACGTTTCAAACTTTTGGCACATCCTTGCATGCGGTTTTCCAAGATAAAAAAAAAAAAACATACATACACTTTTTAAATTATGGAACGACTATGATATACAAATCTCACAAACAGATTACGTAAGACACTTCGATAGAAACATTAACATAAAAGAAACTTATGACTCTTTTATATTTATATTACCATCAAAATATAAGAAAACATCAAACTTAAAACTAGTGAGATATTTGTCCCTGAGAATTTTTTGCAAAGCATATCTATGCGTGGACGAACTCTGGACAGACACAATCTCATGTTCAGCGTCTCTTTCCAAAGAAAAATGAACAGCGTTAAAAGCAAACTTTAAACATGGAAGACAAGTGAAAAATCAAGTCAATTGGCAATATTTTTTTTTCTTCTAAAGAATATTTCCTTGGGAAAGATCTTAGAAGACATTAAAAATCTCGCGATACAGCGGTTGAGAAACACTGTGATAAACATTTGATTGTAAAGCTAACCTCACTAAGCAATACGTTGCATCCGTTTAATGGAATGGGAGCTACAGCGTTGGTTGATTCTTGTGCCCGCTGTGTTATACTAATACGATGAGAACTATGTAATCAATCCTTGACCATACGAAATAAAAATATTACATAATCTCAGCACATACTTAACATTAATTTCCAGCAAGTCCTTGCACAAAAACAACAATCTTTTCCACTACAATAACAAACTACGTACTTTTCTCGTTCCGAAAAGTTCTTAAAGCTCTGCTGAGAGCGATTGTACAGATAGATTACAGAGTAGAATATGAAACTGTTATTCGACATTTTGTATTTCTTTGTGTATAATATATACTGTATGTTGGAGGTGATAATCTTGAGTTTAATTCCACGGCGATTGCGGTACAAAAGCATAAAAGGAGAAGTTGTGTTAATTACTGGAGGAGGAAATGGCATTGGTCGGCATCTGGGATTGAAATTCGCAAAATTTGGAGCCAAAATCGTTATCTGGGATGTTGATAAAGAAGGTAAGGGTAATAGCTTGCATGCAATGTTTCTTCCAGACATGTTCTTTTTTTGGGGGGGCACTGCCCCCCGGAGGAGACCAAAATAATACATCTATAATATAATAATAAATAGAACAGTACTAGCAGTGCCCCCCGGAATACTAAGTGTGCTCCCCCGGCATATTTTTTTTCTGAAGAACGACTGCTTGCATGTCTAAACCAGTGGTTCTCAACTAATGTGTCGCGACACAGTGGTGTGTCATGCAGTCCCTCAGGGTGTGTCGCGAAATTTTAGAATTTTAAAATCTTGAAGAATTGAACAATAGGGTCTAATTAGTTAAAATGGAGACAGACTGTACCAGGCAACATCTCCAGCGGTAATAATAATGCTCATTGCTATATAGAGTCATTATAAAAGCTCCGGGTTCAATTCCCGGCGGGAGCTGATGTGGTTCGGATTCCACGTTAATCAGTAGGTCCACGTCTCATATAGCCTCGCTGCTGAACGGGACGTTAAACTCAAAAATCAATCAATCAATCAATCAATCAATCATTATAAATACTAATTGGCTTCACTATTATAATAGATATTATCAGGCCCGAAACCAGCCAGAGGTTTGAGGGGGCTATGAATATGTTAGGGAGGCCAAATCATTAAAAATTCTCTTACAAACATCTAAATTATGTTTTTGTGTTAATAATAGCATTTTGTGTTGTTGTCTGGAGAGGTCACGAAAAGTTTAGGGGGGGCCAGGCCCCCTAGTCCCCCTCTCGTTGCGGGCCTGGATATTATTATTTATAATAAAAATATCAAACAAATTGGTCGCGATGTACTGGACGTGCAGCAAAGTGGGTTGTCAGTCGAAAAAGGTTGAGAACCACTAGTCTAGGCCAAAAAAAGAGGCTTAAAAAGAAGCATTCAAATTGCCAAAACTATAGAAACATGTTTTCTTATTTTTAAGGAGTTTGGTTTTACAGTGGCGTATCTAGAAGGAAAAAAAAACAGAGGGAGTCAGGCAGAAGCCAGACTATGATACTATATCATGAGATTACTGTCAACTTTCAAAAATATGTAAATAATAAAATAAATTATTTTTGTCTTTCAAAGAAATTGGAGGGTTCTAGGCCCCTGGCCCTGGGATAGATTAGCCGCTATTGGGTTTACCAGAACTCCTTTATATATTTACCCTGTATGTGCGTGTGTCCGTCAGTCTGAGAGTAATAGAAAGGTGTTCTAATATGGAAAACTGACTAATAGACACCATCTTTGGCTTTATTCTTACATCCGGTAGCTCGTACTGGGTGACACAATAAAATCTTCCACTTTTTGATCGGCTGTAGCGCTGTCAGTGGAGGGCGAGAGGAGTAGGGGGGTTTGTCTCGTTTCGTCATGAATTTTTATTTTAAATATTTTTTTTTTCGAAATTGTAATCATTAATTCTTCGCTCGTCATTTGATGTAAAGTTGTATCAAATCTAGCAATTTATTTGACTAAATTTTTTTAGAAAATGCTAAAAATCTGCATTCAAATTTTCTCTATTATTCCTGAATGTTGAATTCTGGGAAGCTACGAAGCGAACAATGGCAAATAACCTCCCTAAATATATATATACAGTATATTACATCAAAGCCAACGATCTAGTCTTGAAAAATATAAACTTCTCGTTTTAAAGTAGTTTTACAGTGCTATACCGCTCCAGAAAGATGTTTGCGCTAGGGTGATCAGAAAATTCCTATTTGAATTTTACAACTCTATCCATCTACATAGAAATACTATAGGATAAACTCAAGAGCAAGGGCGCCGATCCTGGGGGGCTCGAGGGGGCACGGGCGCCCCCAAATCTCATGTGGGCCCCCGTATTGTATTTATGAATATACAATATTTTGCATAATTTGAGTACAATTTGTCTTAAAATCCTCATAAAAATACCTTCTGCATCTGAATTAGCCCCCTCCCCCCAAATTTACAGAGAAATCGGCGCTCTAGCTCAAGAGCAAAGGGGACTCGGTACTATACTGAAAATTTAGATAGAGAGAATAATGGTAGTATTTTTTTTTTTTTTTTTTCATGGTGCAAAAGTTAAAGTCGTGATTGGGCTACTTATAATACTGTAATAGAATTGACTATTCTTTGAATTTTGCAACTTTTGAATTTTATTGAATGATGCATAATCTACTGTCCATAAAAAGTTTATTTAAAAAATCAAGAGTAATATTCTGAAGCACACGACTCTGGACGGTTGCCCTTTTCGGTTGCCTATGTAAAGGTTGCACTGTCAAATAGCACTGGGTTCTTAAGTATACTGAAGTAAATTCAACCATTATCTTTTTAAAATCATTTCCTGGTTTAATATTCACACTTTAACTAGCTATTACACATATACATTTAACTTTGATTAAGGTATTCATTCACATTTTTATAAGTTTAATACAACTCTGTAAATTAACAAAAAGTAATGCGGTGCTATTATGGATTAGGTTAGCCTTTTCCGCAAATTGTTTGCACAATTTGTAACAAAACAGTATGTGAGTGATAGGTCAATAAAGATTGAGCACAATTTTATAGGACACCCTGAATATGATATAAACAATCCCTTCCAGTAGAATATAAACAATCATTACATGAGCCAACAAATTGTAATTTTTTCTAAACCTGCCGTATGAACGAAAGTAGGTCATTTTAACCCTACAATGCATATGGTATCATATTTGATACAAAATAAATTATGGCTAGTATTAATGTTCACAGGCACGTAGCCAAGAGGGAGGTCCGGAGAGTCCGGCCCCCCTTCGAGACTAGAAATAGAAAGATTAAGGAAGCATGAAACAAAAAGAAACAAGAAAAAGGAAGAATCAGGGTTTAAAATTTAAAAAAAAAAAGCTAAAAATAAAAATATTTTTTTCGTTATCGCTTCTCTGCAGTATCAAACATTTTATTTCAGAAACAGTTTTCTACTGTTCCTTTAACTTGTAATTTGCAACACACAGTAGTTGACGGAATAAGAAAAACAAAAAGTTATGTAGAAAGAAAGTTCTATTAACATTTGACGTAAAATATTTTACGAGACATTATTGGATATAGTGGATGTGTACTTTTTACAATAGTTAAAGTTATCATGAAAGTAAAATTGTTATATTTGAATGAACAAAGGAAGGAACGCAGATATTGTAAAATGTTTTTCAACAGTAAGTACGTCAGAAATTTTTACTTCGGGGGGGGGGGGGTGTTCAAAATAAAAGGGGGTGTGTAATCACAGAATAGTGATATAATTTCTAAACAAACTCAAACAAGAAAACAATATATTTTTACGCAACTATTGCAATACTACTACTACTACTACTACTACTACTACTACTACTACTACTACTACTACTACTACTACTACTACTACTACTAATAATAATAATAATAATAATAATAATAATAATAATAATATCAGCTCTTTGCAGTGGTAGGTTCAATAAAGTAAGTTCACACATTTGAGCATTTATTATGTTGGGTAAACCATATAAATTATGTAGTTCCTCGTTATGAAGTTTCCGCCATTCCCCATTCCCGTTCCTCCTAGGTCCGAATATTCGTCTCAGGATCTTGTTCTTAAACACCTTCAGTCTATGTTCTTCCCTCAGAGTAAATGACCATGTTTCGCAACCATACAGAACAACAGGCATGATTATCGTTTTGTATATTTTAAGCTTCAAATTCCTCGACAGAATTCGCGACGACAAGAGATTTTGAACCGAATAGTAACACGAATTCCCTGCTTTTAGTCGACATTTAATTTCTTCGTGAATATAATTTTCCTCTGTTAATATTGATCCTAGATATTTGAAAGTATCCACTTTATCAAAAGTATCATTTAATATTTTAACGCATCTATAATTTGCTGTATTACGCTCCCGACGGACTTCCATGTATTTAGTTTTCTCTGCATTTACTTCTAAACCCATGTTCCTGCAAGCGTTTAATAAGATTTCTGCATTTCTTTCTATTGTTCTCCTATCATCCCCTATTAAATTTAAATCATCTGCATACGCCATAATCTGGTGAATACCGTTCAACTCTAGGCCCTTGTTGCTATCTTTGATTTTCCTTATAGCGTATTCCAGCACAAAGTTAAATAATGGCGACAACGCATCTCCTTGTTTCAGGCCATTTTCGACGTGAAAGCTCGTGGACAAAATTTTTCCTACACGCACTTTACTTTGGGATTCATTTAAACATATCTTAATTAACCTACTTAGCTTTCTCGGTATTCCAAGTTCTGTAAGAACGTTGTATAATGTTTCTCTCCTAACCGAGTCGTACGCCTTTCTAAAATCAATAAATAGTTGATGTACCGGGTATTGTATTCCCACTTTTTTTTTCGAGTATTTGTCGAATGGTAAATATTTGGTCGATAGTTGATCGATTTCGTCTAAATCCACACATCTCCAATAATTTCATCTGCGTATGGGGTCAATCTTGCTAATAGAATATTTGAAAAAAAAATTTATAGGAGGTTGACAGAAGAGAAATGCCTCGATAATTATTACAGTCAGTTTTGTCGCCTTTCTTGTGAATTGGAACAATGATTGATTCTTTCCAGTCTTGTGGCAATTCTTCCTTGTTCCAGATAAGGAGAATGAGTTTGTGTATCTTGTTTCACAACTTTTCGCCTCCAGCTAAAATTAACTCAGCCGGAATTTCATCTACACCCGGAGATTTGTGTTTCTATAATTTCCTTATAGCGGTTTCTACTTCTATTCTGTTGGGTTCTGGAATATACGGTTCTGTGGTGTGTATCTCCTTTTCTCCACGCACACTATTTTTGGTTGCGTTTTAAGCAAATCGCCAAAAAAATCTTTCCATCTATTTAAGATGCTATCTGTATCAGTGAGAACTGTACCGTCAGATTTCTTTAATATATAAGCACGAGGTTGATAGCCTTTCTTAAATTCGCTGATCCCCTTATGCATGTCCCGGATGTTTTTATTTTTACTACTATCTTCAAGTTCCTTAATTTTAGCTTCCAGAAAATCGCATTTCTTTGTTCTAGAAGTTCTGGAAGTTTCCTGCCTGATATCTGCGAAATTTTGTGTAGTTATTTCATTCGGATTTTGTAGCCAGCGTAATTTTGCCTGTTTTCTCTTCTCTGCTAGTTTTATGCATTCCTGGTCGAACCATGGTTTGTTCCTACGTATTTCCGCGTGTCCCAATTTTTCTTTTGCTGAAATTTTAATGCTATCTCTAATTTCAATCCAGGTATCCTCAACACTAGTGCACTCCGAATCTTCTAAAGCCGAGAATCTATTCGAAACTTCAATCTGGTATTCCTCTCTTACCTGGCTCTCTTCTAATTTCTTTAAATTGAATCTCTCCGTTTTCGGGCATTGAATATTACCTTTATTGAACGATACTATATTGTCACATTTTTGCTTATTGAGGAGGAGGTAGGTGAATGACCGCTCAAGACGTTGCCAATTTCAGCCATCTGCATCTTTCCATCAATCTCTTTTCTCGGAAACGATCGTGGAGCCCAGGAGGGTAGGTATCAGCGGTCTGTTTTGTCAATTGTTTCAATCGAAACACCACCCGAAACAATGAGGTCATGTGGTTTTCGAAGCCGTACATGAGAACGAGGTTGCTTCGTATTTTGAAGTGAAATAAATAAATAAATAAGAATATTGCCTTGTTTCCCAAACGCTAAACCTTTTTTTAACTTGATGTAATAAATAACCTATATCATACTGATTGATACAGTTGGATTTGGGGGAGTATTCCTTTTCCATCCAGGGGTGTGTGTAAAGAAATTTGGAGGGGTATTAGGGGGTGTGTAGATTACTCCCTGTTTTTCAATACTTTTTTAAAAATTTCTTTTACTTGAAATTTCTTCAGAGTTCGTTATTAAAATACTTACTAACATATCCTCATTTTATTGTTCTGACAAACCAATATATGCTGCTAGTAAAATAGTTTAGAATGATCAAGTTCCTGGTGTGATAACTACAATATTTCATGTGACACTCCCTCCCCCCATTACGAAATATTGACTAAAGAAACCAATATGTGTTACAAGTGAAATTGTTTAGAATGATCGAGCCCTGGTGTGACAACCACGGTATTTCTTGTCACAGATCCCCCCTATTACAAAATCCTGGCTATATGTCTGATGTTCGGGTCGTGAGCTGTATCAGAAATACATTTTGTATCAAATCTGATATTTTTCCTGAGTACATAGTTCACCATATATCCGGTAGATGTCAGGAAAATGTTGCTTCAGTACAGAGAGAAAGAAGTTGTGTGCAAGGATCTTATAAAATAGAGGATCTGCCCTTACAACAAAATCTTGAAGCCATACGTCACAGTTTCGCCACCCCTACTCTGCTCACTCCGCCCAATAGGATCGCAATGTTTTGAACCAACAATCATGGCGGAAACGAAAGTAGCCAATCAGACGATGGCAGAAACGAAAGTAGCCAATCAGATGTGCCGATGCTCGATTGTTTTTTTGGCTTCATCGATTTAATAGGATGAAGATACACATGGGCAGATCCTCTATTTGTAACATCCTTGGTCGTGTGCGTGTCTAACGAAAGTGAGAATAGAAGAGTTTATGAGTCGTCTACTCAGAAGGACAAAGAATAGTTTCGAAGTTGCAAAAATTCAAGTTCATGAAGTAAGTTTCCTAATTGTTTTTACGTATGCTATAATTTGATTTTGTACGAGAGAGGAATATGAACTGTTGATGCATAATGTATCATAAATGATACAAAGTATTTTTATGTTTTAGAACGAAAAATTACTTTAGGACATTTTTCTATTCGGATATTAATTAGAAGTGTCTTATCATATGCATGTATATTATTTCACTTAAATACAAAAAATCATGCACTGTAGGGTTAAGTAAATCAACCCTCTTACCCACGAAAATAGCAATAAAAAGTTCCTAACACGTAAATTTCTGTGTGATAGAAGCGAGGTGGATTCTGACGAAAACTACAAATTAAATAATTTTGTTGATACATAATTTGAATTACGCCAATAATATACTCAACTTAGAGACCTGCACGGGCCGAATTTTTCGGCCCGAGCCCAATCCAGCCCGAATGTACCTAGGCCCGGCCCGATAAGTTTTTAAAATTCTTGGCCCAAGCCCGGCCCGGGCCCGATAAAGTTTAAATGTTTTATTTTGTAACATCTTTCACGGGCACACTTCTTCAACGTTTGCCTTTATTCTAATTATCGTTTAACGAAAGTCAATAATTATTAAAGAATTGCAATTAATCGGCCCCAGCCCGGCCCGACATGAAGAGAAATCAGTGTCGGCCCGCGGGCCGGGCCGGGCTTCGGTCCTCGGGCCGGGCTTCGGTCCTCGGGCCTAATCCGGGCCGTGCAGGTCTCTAACTCAACTACATAATGAAAAGCTTGACGAAGGCATACTATAGTATCAATTTCATCTTGTGACTCCGGTAGAAAAGTCGCTAACACTCTCACCTTTGGTACGAGCAGTCCCGGGTTCAATTTCCGGTGGGGTCACTCGGTAAGATGGGGAGTGCAAAATTTTTTTGGGGTGGCAGGCATCCTGAATGACGTTTACTTTGCTTTTCCTTATTCACACCAAGCAAATGCTGGGATGGTACCTAACAATGGTTATAGGCCACTTCCTTCCTTCTCCATTCACCGAGTAGTATGATAGCCGACGGACGTCATCCCTAATATGTGATGGGCTACCATGACCATAGATGCCGAAATCCCAGAAATCTAATTTCTAATGCTAATCCTAATCAATTTCATCTTAATATGTGGCCTAGTTATCGATTTTTAGGTTTACAAAACAATCGTCTTTGCGATTTTTCGAAAATTACTCATGAGAGTATATATACTCACCGATACCATTTTGTTCAGGCTAATATGATCTATCTATCGGTGTAGTGTATGTCTCATTTTGGGAGCTTTTTTCTTTCGTTACATGCTAATAGTATTGTAGATTTTTTTTAAAAAAACTAATTTTTTTCTTTCTCAGGAGCAGATGAAACTGTTCGTATGATAAAACAAGAAGGTGGTGAAGCCTACAGTTACCTCTGTGATGTCTCCAACAGAGAGGATATTTATACCCAAGCAAAGAAGGTTGAAGAAGAAGTCGGAAAGGTTTTTTATTTAATGACATAAAGATTTAATATAATATAATACAGGGTTAACATAAATGATTCATTCATTTTGAAAAGACAATATTTTCAAAAGTATTACACTTACACACATGAAAGATATATGAAAGGAACCACAAACTCACTAAATTTGTATTGTGTTGCAGCATGAGTCCATTATCTTTCAGATTACATGTAACAGTGTGTCAGTACGAGGTTAATACCTGTCAAAAATGGAGGGAAAGCACGGAGTTTTTACGTGCTTGAATATGCCAGGTGTTCGACTGTTATAACTGCGCAACGCGACCGCCATGTAAACAAAGCATTTTGGGTGATATTGGCAATTCAAGGACACTGGTTGTTTGTGTAAATGGAAAAGTGCCTGGCCTCCTAAATCTCCTGATTTAATCCTCTGCGACTTCTTCCTATGGTAGTACGTTAAGTACCTTGTTTACATACCCCCACTACCGTAATCCTTAGTCAAGCTCAAAGAACGCATCAGTGCTGCAGTGCAGACAGTTGACAGGACTAGGCCTATGCTACAAAATGATGGAATGCGCTCGAGTATCATCTGGAGGTGTATCGTGTCACCAAAGGGCACATATTGAGCATTTGTAGAGAGTGTATAAACTTCGTGAATTTGTAATCCTTTTCATATATTTTTCATGTGTGTACGCAGGCCGGTAGCCAGCCCAAAAATCTAGGGGGGGCGGTAGAAGTTAGGGCGGGGCGACCCAACCATATTATAGTTCATTTGCAAGCCTACCATGAAAATTTTAGGGGGCCAGTAAAAATTTAGGGGGGCCCGGCCCACCCTAGCCCCCAGTGGATACGGGCCTGTGTGTACGTGTAATACTTTTGAAAATATAGCCTTTTCAAAATGAATGAATCATTTATGGTAGCCCTGTACTTTCTATCCTGGTTCGAACGTGCCAACATTTCGTTTTCCAAAAGTGGAACTGCAAGGTTGAGAGTACAGTGGACCTCCGGGTTACAAGTTCCTCAGTTCGCGAACAAAACGGTATTCGAACTAGTGTTTTTGAAATGTTTCGCTCGGATTTTCGCTAAAAAAGAATCAATATGGGATTTTGATAAATCTTATCCAATCTTGATCAAGCTTGGCATTATGGTACATTTTGACGAGCGTTTAACATCTGTTAAACTAGAAATGCAAATCACTAAAAAGCAACGTTTATTTAAAAAAAAAAATAATAACTATGTAACAGCTTTGCCAACTAACTGAACAATAATTGTCAGTGGCTTCATCAAACACTGTAAAAAACAAGAATGTTATAAATTAGAGGATCTGACCATATGTATCTTCATCCTATTAACTCAATGAAGCCAAAAAAACAATAGAGCATCGGCATGTCTAATTAGCTACTCTCGTTTCCGCCATCTTCTGATTGGCTACTTTATTTTCCGTCATGATTATTGGCTCAAAACATTGCGATGTTATTGGATGGAATTGGCAGAGTTGGGGTGGTGAAACTGTGACGTATGGCTTCAAGAGTTTATTGTAAGGGAAGATCCTCTATTTTATAACTTCCTTGGTAAAAACAAGAGGGAGTTTCATCTAAACGTAACAGGATCCCAGAAACTGGTTCGGAACGCTGATTTGCTGGTCAAAACGGACTCAGCCAATCATAACGATAGTTAACGAAAATGAAACTAAAAACTTAAAATCTCTTACATTTCCTAGTCCTCCAGAAAACCAAGCTACAAATTAAGTCTTTTTCTAATACCTTGTCCCACTGTTCGTCAATTTTCCCCTCTTTACTTTAAGTTATATATTTAGGATAGCAAACATAATATGAACCAGTTAGTTATCTGTTAAACGTTAAATTTTCATGCATAACAAAGTCAGTGATGAGAGGTTGATTAACTATGCTCTCAGTAAATTGCAATGTGTCGTGTAATAAAAATTTGCTTTTAAAAATTATTAAGGAATGATGAATTATTTTCCACAACAAGGAAGTTTACTTGTCTATGGAACGTTTACGACATTACATATACATGATACGAATAAGAATATTGCATTTTAGGTTTATATACTGGTTAATAACGCTGGAATTTCTAATATGAAGGAGCTGTTGGATACAAGTGACGACAAGATACAGAAACTCTACGAAGTGAATACACTTGCACATTTCTGGGTAAGTCTTTTTGATTTTGTTTTTATAAAATACCATAGTCAGTTTTGTCTTAAATAAATATAAATTTAAGATAACCGTGAAGATCTGAAACCAAATCGAACACGCGTTTCTTCGAAGTTAATGAACCCAACACACTCGGCGAGATATTTTATCATCGTTTGATCTTTCTATTAGCTTAAGTGCGAAAGAAATGTTCTCTCCAGTGCGTCATTTCCAAAGAGAAAATAAAATAAATGAAGTATATTAATTGGTTAATCAAAGCACTCACTGCCTGCAACCAGTGACGTAATTAGGAGGTAAACGGAGCTTGTGGCGTAAAATTGGGCAATATTTGTGGGAGCATTTTGGTTTGGTTGGTCAGGGGGACACTAAGGCGAGTTTTTGCCCCGGACGACAACTAGCGTAGTTGCATCGCTGTCTGCAACCAGATATTTTAACTAAAACTCGGCCAACGATTGGATTCCGTGACGAAATAAGTCTGGATTCTGCGATGCTAAGAAGTCCTCAACCGCACGTTGTAACGCCCAATTATTGTGGATAGTCCCTCAATAAGTAATCGGCATGCAGAAAAAGGTGGTAGTAAGAGTGAGAGATATCAGCAGAATACGATACTTTAATCACGCACGACCCTAGCCATAGGAGCTACATACACTGTTCTGATTGGTTGAAGTTATTCGCTTTTCGCCTCGTAGCATACATATAGCACAAATCAAACGCTACCTGGTGTCGGTCTTCGAGACCAAACATGCTAGCGCACGGGCTAGTAATGAAAATTGGTTTTAGCGTGGGTTCAAACCCGGCCCAAAGAAAGCATTTTTTTATTTTTTAAAATTTTCATAACACTTTTATCATTAAAATAAGGTAAAAATAATACTCATTTACTCTTGTACGTAATATATAATGTATAAAAAGTTATTTACTCACGTTACGAAACATAGCTGAGCGAGCGTCAATGAGCGAACGGGTCAGAAGCCCTGCAGAACTCGTTTTGTTCCAACTTGACAACACGATAATACCACGTGGCATTACGTCACACCCGGGGGGTGCAACTTTGATGTAAATCTAACCTGATTCGCTTCTTTGTGACCAATTTAGAACAGTTGGCTAGAGTAGCGCGTGAAAAATAATATGTGGTTGAAGGAGGCTTCATACTAACTCAGGGAAAGTCTACACCATCCTCTGAGCGACATGAGGACAGGAATTATTCTGCAACATGAAGACACCATGGCTGTTGACCATTGATGGATGCTTATGAACAAGTTCGGGATGCATTTAATGTAGTTCAGGTCTGTAATCATCCGCAGTGATAATTTTTCCTCGTCTGACTAAGAGATGATATATCACACCGACCATACCAGCAGCAATAGCTTATGTGAGTGGGAAGGGAGTTCAGGGAACCGTACTCTTTCTTGATTACCATTCAATCATTGTTCTGACTATTTATAATTGTCGGAGATCCATATTTGATCAGAAATGACAATCCAATACAGTAAATATTCCCAATTATTCCATACACTGAGAGAACTGCACACCTCGACGGCTATTTATTGGCCGGTGTCAACTCATGTGGTACCCATGAGTCCAACGTTTTAACCTTACCGATTGCACGGAGCCACCGACCTCCAGACGGCTATTTGTTGTCCGGTGTCAACTCATGTGGTCCTCATGAATCCAACTTTTTAACCTTACCGATTGCATGGAGCCACAGACCTCCAGACGGCTATTTGTTGGTCGGTGTCAACTCATGTGCTACCCTAAGTCCAACTCTTTCACCTTGCCAATTTCACGGAGCAGTAGAAGACAGTGAATTGGTGTACG
This sequence comes from Thermobia domestica, assembly GCF_964235325.1. Classification (NCBI taxonomy): domain Eukaryota; kingdom Metazoa; phylum Arthropoda; class Insecta; order Zygentoma; family Lepismatidae; genus Thermobia; species Thermobia domestica. The sequence continues at coordinate 295,599,450 of NC_137457.1, read as the reverse complement.
CCCAACTCGTCTGCAATGGCACGAATATTTTCTGTAGATCTGCTTCCACGGTGTTCCTGAAGCGCTCCTTCGAGCGTGATGTTGGTCGGCGCCCATAAGGAGGAGGGGAGGGGGGACTCAGTTTGCAATCCTGTCACCGGAAGAAAATTTGACAAAATAATGGCGACTGGTACGTTCATTCGGCATTTCTGATCGAATTACATTGCTAATATTTTTTTTTCCACGTTGCAGTGTAGAATCTCCCAGTTTGAATTCCCAAATAAAATCACTTTTAATTATATTATTCATGGTAATACCATTCAATACCGTTCCTGAACGTCTGGGAAGATTGTTAAAAGTTTGTTTTTCGATTCGAAGTACCTTCAATCTCCAAGATGTTATTTTTCTGTGTTTTGCTGATGAAAAGTAGAAGCGTTCGCTCATGAATTTGATTTGCTTTCTTTCGCTTCTAATTGTGTTTAACTCGATAATATGCCAGTTGGTTTTCTTTTCAAATTCTGAATCTTGTTTCCGATTAAAGAGTTCCTGCGTCATTTGTAGTTAGTGTGCAAAGTAAATCTAGTCCGTAACTCCTAGGTATTCTTAGTAGCCTTTTCCTACGTGTGATGTAAACGTGGCTTTGCCCCTCTAATAATTTGGCTATCAAAGAATGAATGTCATAGCATTTTGCTCTCTAATGCTTACTCGAAACGTTGGAGATATTTTATAAAAAGAACACCGTGTTACCTTTACATATTGGTAATTAATTAGTTTCCCATACGGCGGGAAAAAAGTTTCTAATCTGTATCATTGGGAGGCATGGATAAAAGGGAACATTGCTTGGCGGTTCCGTACTTTCTGAACTGATCTCAGTGTAGGGCGGGTCTTCTTTTCAGCTAAAAAGTAATAGTTCGCAGCAAAAAAATATGGGTTAATAGAATTCAATACTGCGTCAAATATTTAACACAGATCAGTAGTCCCAAAATGAATGCCACTTTAGCTTGTTATTTCGAAACCGATTTTGTGGTTAACACAGGCCTGGTGTCAAATATTTGATCCAGAGCCGGTGTGAAAATAAGACTGCGGCGGAGTTGAAAAAAAAAAGTAGGCGAATAAACAAAGGAATGCGGGAATAAGAACAGTGCCACAGTTTTCGTTCAATACATATCCTGTGCTGTTCGTAATACCTCAGCTTGCATGGTAAATGCAAGCCATTAAGGTACTAATGTTCATAATTGTATTATTGGTCAGCAATCACGTGAATCTTTGATTTGCTAGAGCTCACAGATGACGAGAAGAACCCTAGCAGAAGTAGTGTGACGTAGGTATGGGCTCGCCCACTTTTCGCACGGGGGTTTCAAATGACATCACGGAATAGCACATAGATAACTACCCAGAGTAGCAGACGACATCTAAGTATAGACCATACCTCAAAAACTGAAAATGGATTTGACCATGTCGTTGACCTTTCCCCGCTACCCTGTTTTAGGGTTCTTCTCGTCATCTGTGAGCTGTACTTAGCAAAGATATGACAACCGCTTCAAAACGAGTTAGATAAAGCTTTACTGGTTTTAGCGTGCACATTGCCTCGCATCACAAATCCAGTAACTAACATTGGAGATTTGTATTAGTTTTTATTTTTAGCTATAAGAAAGGTTTAACTCGGTATATTTTTCACATTTATACAAAGTAACGAACAGCGTATTGTAATTCCTGCAATCTTTTACGTAAGTAGTTTTATGTTAATATAATTTTCTAACAAAATTTACATTAGCACAAATGCTTGCATCTGCATTTGATGTTCTAACACTTGTTTTCGGTTTATTTTAACACAAAAACTACGCTAGGTAGTCGATTTAACCACTACAATTTTAACAATTTAATCAAATCCGATGGGGTTGAGTAAATTGTTAAGTAAGGATAAGTAAAAAAAAAAAAAATACTCGCAATGTAGCTATAACTTCTCTTACATTTTTCATACAGACCTCTGTCCTCGTTTATTTTATTGTTATGCTGTTGTGGTCATGCAGTGAAAGTTTGATTCTAATTCCTCCATTTGTCTTCCTTTTGTTGCAGATAGATCATGGACGCTCCATTAAAAGTTTGTACCAAAGAGGAACAACGAGCAGTGATCCATTTTTTGTGGCCGGAAGGTGTATCAGGGGCCGCAATCCATCAAAGACTTTGGACACAATATGGCAACAGTGTCTTGCCGCAACGGAGTGTCTACGAATGTAAATTGAACAGAGTGAATTTTTCAATTTCAGAAATGGTCGCACAAGTGTTACAATCATCTACGGCTTCTTTCTTGTGCGACCATTTTTGAATGTTTCAATCCATTTGTAGATACTCTGCTGTGGCAAGACACTGTTCCCGTATTGTAGAGACCTGCACGGGCCGAATTTTTCGGCCCGAGCCCAATCCAGCCCGAATGTACGTAGGCCCGACCCAGCCCGAGCCCGAAACGTTTTGGATATTTTCGGCCCGAGCCCGGCCCAGCCCGATAAGTTTTTTAAAATTCTTGGCCCAAGCCCGGCGCGGGCCCGATAAATTTTCAAAGTTTCATTTTGTAACATTTTTCACGGGCACACTTCTTCAACGTTTGCCTTTATTCTAATTATCGTTTAACGAATGTCAATAATTATTAAAGAATTGCAATTAATCGGCCCCAACCCGGCCCGACCTGAAAAGAAATCAGTGTCGGCCCGCCCAAGCCCGGCCCGTGCAGGTCTCTACCGTATTGTACCGAAAGTCTTTGATGGATTCCGGGCCCTGATACATCTTCCGTCCACAAAAAACCGGATCACTGTTCGTTGTTCCTCTTTGGGGAGTCATTGTGTTGAATGACTACAGCTATCGTTTTAGTGTGTGGTGCAAATGTATGCAAATAGTACCTTTCGTATATGTATGTACCTATATCTATGATGAATATGGTTATGACTTACAAACTTGAAAAAACATAGGTAGGTAGGGAAGAAAACATAGGCGGTCTTTTTTATCATCCTATTTTTTAAATATTTCCTTTTCCTGTAATGTAGGAGCGAAGAAGAAAAACATTTTTTTGTCTCGAAGTTTTACACAAGGTAAACGTGCTTTTGAATAAATAGTAAAAATCTTGTATTGGGAATTGAATTATTGATTACTATTGTCTGTAGCACAAAATAATAATGTTTTACGAGGATCGTTCGGAAAGTAACCTCCGATTAGTTAACAAACAAACACCAAAGTAAATAAGAAGCATGAAAACTACTTCTTTGCTTCATTTTGCAACATAATTTCAATAAGCATTCAAGAACTTATCATATATCTGCACTATCTAAGGAATTCCATCAGCACAAAAGCTTCCCGCATGTGCCTCTTTCTATAGGCTAACCTCTACGTTACTACGTCATACAACACAGTCCTGGAAATTTGTGAAAATTCATCGGAAATTGTGAAACGTCGATTTTCACGAACTTTTCCACCAATTTTTTTGAACGAGTTCATGAATGTTTGTTCGTCTACTTTTAAATGAACGAACCCATCACGAACAACTCCTTCAGTTATTACACTTGTCCATACACGGCATAAAGTTCTCGATGAATAGCTGCTGCCGAATGTTGTTTTGCCGTAAGAAAACGTATAACAGCTCGCACCTCGTACTTGACTGGGTTTTCTATTGCAGCATACATTTTGAGACGTTACAAAAATGGAACTAGTGATCAGACAACCTTCATTCTACAATGCTGGATGCAGACTGATCTATCGCGCACGTCTGTGCAAAGATAGTAGCGCCACCCCTACTACTTTACGCACATTGACCTATCGGAGGTTATGGGGCGTTTACACTTGGTCGATTTAGTCGCACGACTAAATCGACTCGCTGCATTTGCCACTAAATCGAAGCAACTAGGCCGAATCAGATCGATGGATGTGTTCAATTATTTCAACCACAGAAAATAGAACGTCTTTCAATTCAGTTGCCAGTCGATTAGTCGCTTTCGATCAACAGGCGATTAAGTTGAATTCCCGTTTACACGGTCGATTAAGTTGAAAGTTACGTCAATTCAACTGAATCGAACGCAAATCGACTAAGTGTAAACGTCCCATTACTTTCCGAACGCGATTCGTAATATTGTACCATTTTATAATACAATATTACTGATACGAGTTAACGGAATTATTTCCGACTTCTATAAAACAACTATTTGCATTTAACTGTATAAATCTACGTATTACTTTTGTCTTCATATGATAGATAGTAATTATTTATTAAAATTCGATATTTGTTTGTGTGTAAGGAACATTTTAATAATGACTGTCGCTATCACTTTTAATTATGTTGCTATCACTTTTAACTAAATCCATTTTAATTTATTTCCATCAGACAACCAAAGCCTTTCTCCCGAACATGATGGAAAATAATCACGGCCATATTGTAACGATAGGGAGTACAATTGGATTAATTGGTGTTCCAAATTTAGTGGATTATTGCAGTTCAAAATTTGCGCTTACTGGATACAGTGAAGCTTTAAATATGGAATTACAGGTAAGAAATGCTTAAGAGTAGCAAATAGATATTGAAATAGAACAAAATAATGGTAATCAAAGATATATTTTCTAAAGTTGCAACACTGAAGGCATTTACTGTTTCCTGCTGTTAGGAAAATTAGTAAAAAAAAAAAAAAAAAAAGCTATACACAGAGAGTTTACGTTATAAAACATAAAATATACATATCCCCATATTAAATTTCCTACTTAATTATGATTTGTTTGGCACAGCTAGAATCAAGAGATATTCACTTATTACGGTTTACTAAGATTGGTTATCATATTTTGGCAGTGGCATTACCAAAATTTTGTTCTAGCTATCTGGAAAAATGCAATTATACACCTCTTATCTTCGGTTAGTTATAGTATTCGGCAGTAGCACTGCCAGAATTTTGTTCTAGGAATCTGGACAAATGCAATTACACACCTCTTATTTTTACATAGTAATCATATTCGGCAGTAGCAATACCAGAATTTTGTTCTAGAAACCTAGACAAACGCGATTACACACTCTTATCTTTGAATAGTTATCGTATTCGGCAGTAGAACTACCAGAATTTTATTCTAGGAATCTGGTCAAATGCAATTATGCACTTCTTATCTTTGCATTGTTATCGTATTCGGCAGTAGAACTACCAGAATTTTGTTCTAGGAAGCTAGACAAGTGCAATTATACATTTATCTTTGCATACTTATTGTATTCGGTAGTAGCATTACAAGAATTTTGTTCTAGAAACCTAGACAAACGCAATTACACACATCTTATCTTTGCATAGTTATCATATTCGGCAGTAACACTACTTGAATTTTGTTCTAGAAACCTAGACAAACGCAATTACACATATCTTATCTTTGTATAGTTATCATATTCGGCAGTAGCACTACCAGAATTTTCTTCTAGGAATTTAGACAAGTGCAATTATACATTTATCTTTGCATACTTATTGTATTCGGCAGTAGCACTACCAGAATTTTGTTCTAGAAACCTACACAAATGCAATTACACACCTCTTATCTTTACATAGTAATCATATTCGGCAGTAGCAATACCAGAATTTTGTTCTGGAAACTTAGGCAAATGCAATTATACAACTCTTATCTTTGTATCATTATCATATTCGGTAGTGGCACCGTCAGAATTTTGTTCTAGAAACCCTAGACAAGTTCAATTCGAGCGTTTAGAGCACAAGGGAATCAAGTCATTAAATTACCAAAATTGTGAGAAAAAATATTTTTTTTTCTTTTTCGGGATGTCTAATTCCATGGAAAGTTAATTCTGTTTTTCACATTACAAGCGTTATTTACAATATCTAGAATGAATATTTTAAGCTCTGAAAGAAGCTCCAGATAGAAATCTTATAGATTAATACATCCAAAATGACTTGGTTCTCTTGTGCACTGAACGCGTCAATTATAAAACCATATATTTATATCTTTTTAAAGTTAAATTATGTGTGAATCATGCCATATTGTAGAGCTATTGCTGAATTTTTTTTTCATAACATTTGAACAAAATGTTGGGTTATATCCGATTTTTTAATCCTCCGAACTAAATATTTACACCTGTAGGCTAATATTTACAGTTTGTTTAGATAAAAAAAAAATGAATGTTGCTACATACTTATAGTGTTCATTCTAGCTTTGGGACTTCTTTGCCTTAATTAAAAAAAAAAAAAAAAAAATCGGATCAAAGAAATTTGCTTATAATAAATAATAGTATTACATTGAAGACGGATAATAATGCAGTATATAAGCATGTAAGAAAAACAGAATACAAAATAAACTGGAAAAATTGAAAAGAAGAAGTATTATAAGACAATGGAAAAAGGTGGAATGGATACGAAGAGAAGAGAAGAGAAGAGAGAGAGAGAGAGAGAGAGAGAGAGAAACTGCTTTTTCGTATTGCAGTTTCGGGGATGCGGCACAGGATATACGACCGACAATTCAGCTCAGAAACCTGTTTCGGTCCTGTGCCGTTTCGGTCCTATGCCGTTTCGATCCTGTGCCGTTTCGATCCCGTGCCGTTTTGCTCTTACGCCGCTGCTCTGAAATAATTTAACTTTTAATCATGTGCCTAAAAAAATATTTTTATTATCTGTTTAATCTTTGCTCTTACAAATTATAAACTCCTGTCGATTCTATGCCTGTGCAAGTCATATGCATAGAATACGTACGATCGAAACGGCATACAGCCGACACGGCATAGGACCGAAACGGCACAGGATCGACACGGCGCAGGACCGGACCGAAACGGCATAGGACCGAAACGACGCACGATCATCGCCACTGCGTAGGATCTATAAAACCAAAGATTTATTTCTCATAAAAGCAATCAGAGCCCTGTCAATTGATTTTAAAATATAAGAATTATAAAATATTTACTGTATGAATATTAATAATTGTGAGTGACAAAAGAATGATAGTGCTAAATGGACAAAATGTAATTTCTTGTGTGCTTGGTCAAAAGCATTTCTATATGTATGGAATACTTATATATATATATATATATATATATATATATATATATATATATATATATATATATATATATATATATATAATTATTATTATTATTATTATTATTATTATTATTATTATTATTACGTTTCAACTCGTTTTGAAATCATGGCCTGATTACACTGGAAAGCGAAAGCCATGAGAAATGTAAGCTAAGTAGTAATATGGAATACTTTTAATGTTGCTCACGAGAGGAAACACTGCTCGCATGTCTTCTCGTCTCGATATCGAGACCACAAGAGATTTTTTTAAATAAGAAGCTGAGTTGGGAAGTAATAACTGAGCCGATGGCTCGAGCCGGCTCGCTTGGGATGAACCATCGGCTCGAGCTGGCTTGGTTGGGATGAGCCATCTGCTCGGTTCGACTCATCTGGGCCGAAGGCTCTAGCTTACTCGGTTCGGTGAGCTGTTGGCTTGGCTCACTTCTCGGTTCGGGTTGATAGTGAGTGAGCTGTGAGCCGAGATGCTCAAGTTGTTGACAATTGTAAACCCGGGCCGAACAGTTTTGAAGATATTTGGCCAGTGCCCTATAACTTTTAACAATGTTTGGCTCGAGCCCGAATACTCAACCTAAACCCTCAACCCAAATCCAGAAGCTCGTGAACAATATCGTTGACTCCTAGACTTCACGACTACCGAGGTTGGCAATCAACTAGTTCTTTAGTATTCAAATACAGACCGTGTATCTTTCATGTTTAAATACAGTGTTGTTATAATTATAATTATTATTATTTATTGTTATTATTAATAATAAGAACTAGTACTAGTAGAACTAGTACTAGTAGTACTAGTAGTTGTACTAGTAGTAGTACTAGTATCATTGATAACTTATATTGTCTATGCAAGATACTTGAAGAGAATACTCGAAACTACACACCAGATTTGGCTCGACTCGACCCGAATTCGAGTCAAGTTGGAGGAAATTTTTCGAATCAAGTTCAAAGATGTCTGTTTTTAGTCGAATCGAGTTTCAAAGAATATTCGCTCGTACTCGCTCGTGCCCATCGTAGGATGACCACATTCTAACAATCGAAAAGTAGGACACAAGTATAATAGTATCTTACTGCGTCAGCAATACGCATATCATTATTTCATTTAATGTTAACCTTAAGTTAATAAACATTTTTGTTAAAAAGAAGCGCTGAACAAAAGTATTAAAGGAATTAAACACAACTCCAAATGCTTTGACGAATAACAAATTGGTTTATTTTATGAACGTACAGTCAAAGTTCGTGTTGGGCTTAAAAAAAAAATCGAAGCGTGGTATTATTTTAAGAAATGAAAGAAAATTTAGACCGGCACAAGGGAACTTCTATTTAACTTGGTTAGCATCACTGTCAAAAGAAACCTTTCCTACTTTACCGATATCTCAACAAGCCCTTCTCAGTAAAAGCGATGTATTGTAAAAAATGATACGCGGTTTGTTGATTGTTCTCCATCCCTAGTCTTTTGAGGAGTGTTAAAAAACACAGCGGTTCATCATTCAGTAAAAGAGTGTGTTTGATTCAAAATATTGTGAATAAAGAATGAAACATTAAGATATTGCAAATAAATTAACTCTGGACATTTCGCACGACATTTTAAAGAAGAAGGATATTTCTCGATTTTCTAGGCGTCTTCGCAACACGCAGGACAGCTCTTTGAAAAACAATACTGTACTTCGAAAATCAGTACGTCTGGTCACCCTAGCCCATCCCTACGAGTAACGCAGTATGGCATTTTAGCCAATGTTACATTATATAAAAATATCCATAACTTATAGCTGTCAAATAAAAATTTGTCCTTGCATTTACATAAAGCGATTTAGAACGTGCAATAATAATAATAATAATAATAATAATAATAATAATAATAATAATAATAATAATAATAATAATAATAATAATAATAATAATAATAATAATAATAATAATAATAATAGCGATAGTAATAGTAGTACGGAAAGTTGAAGTGATAACATTTTTTCACATATTCTAAGTTTCGGACCTAAAAGTAACGCGTTAGTAACGCGTTACTTTCGAAGTAAAGTAACAGTTACTTTTTGGAGGTAAGTAACGCGTTACATTATAGGAAAAAGTAAAGTAACGTGTAACGCGTTATATTTTTACATGTAACTTACCCAACACTGTCCATGGGAAAATTGTTCACTGCTCGGGCCAAGGATTGTTTCTGACTGTCGACAGATAGATGCCGTTTATGTCAGACCTTTGCCTGAAGGACTGCCCAAAGTTTGTAGTCCAACGGGTTAAGGTCCGGGCTGCTAGAAGGCCAATCAGTGGTAGAAATGAAGTGAGGGACGTTCCATGCCAGCCAGTCCTAAGTTTTTTTCGCTGTGTGGCCTGGATCGGAATCCTGTTGGAAGGTCCACCTTTCTTCAGGGAACATGGTAGCAGACAGTGGTTACACTATAGGTGTTAGCACTGTGTCCTGGTATACCTTGGCAGATGTTTTAACACCTTGTTCGCAAAAATACAGCTGGGTTGTGCTTAAGTAGCTCACTCCCCACCAAACCACCACTGAGGCAGCATGATGTGCCGGGTGTCATCCAGAAGTCCTAAACGGCAGAACTCCTAAAAATATAGGCACTAGACTTAAATTTTAGGACTTCTGCAGTTTAGGACTTGTGCCGCGGTATGATTTTTAGGACTTCTGGCGTTTATGACCTCTGCCTTTTAGGACTTGTGCCGCGATATGATTTTTAGGACTTCTGGCGTTTAGGACTTCTGCCTTTCAGGACTTGTGGCGTTTAGGTCTTGTGCCTTTTTCATTCACTTGCTTTAGTTCTGAAATTTGCCACCACCACACAAAATTGCGACGATGCAGCAACTATTTGGAAATAATGTTACGAACGTAGCTAATTCCAACAATAACAGCTATATTTGTACTACTAAGATTATTATTATCATTATCTGTTCTGCACCTATACACGAATTACATAATACATTTCATTCTAAGAATTAATTACATAATTAGTTAAGAAATTCGTTTCTTTCGAATGGAGATACGAGAATCCTAAAACAAATTCCTAAAACAAAAATAAATAAATAAAAAATTTAAAAAATGTTTAAAAAGCATATTTTACCAGACTTCTGAAACCAAGCAAACATTCAGAATTGCAATATATACTGTGCGGAGCGTATTTTATTAAGAGTAGGACAAAAATCCACCAAAGTTTACTTAATTAGGACAAAACCTTACTAGACATTTTACGAGTGAACATTAAATACCAACTGTATACACAACGAACGCAGTAAATTTAAAACTGAACAAAGAACATTTATTATGCAATACAGTGGGTGATATTCATAAGTCTTAAACGGCACAAGTCCTAAAAATATAGGAACTAGACCTAAATTTTAGGTCCTGTGCCATTTTTGTAGAAATTACTACATAGTCATTTAGGGGTGTAGCCTGCAAATTTTTCTAGGGGAACATGATTTTTATATATTAAAAGCAAATCAAAAGATTATTTCCAGATTACGAAAGCTTCAATAAGACAATAAATTTATACATATTACACATGTACACAAATACATAATATTATATTTCCAGTTAGTTCCTTTTTGAAACCTGGGCCTTGACAGAGCGTAAATTTAAACCACAGCTTGTGGGAAATGTATGAATAAGTTAGTTATAAGAAATCGGAAACTGTTCATGGAAGTCCATTTGTTTGACTGTATTTATCTTCTGTACTCTTATATAAAAGAGTAAAGATGAGTGATTTTTGGGCATACTACTACAAGTAGAGTCGTTAAATTTTAATTATAAAATATAATTTTCTTCTGAAAGCAGGACATAAGAAAGAATTTTTGGAAATAAGTATCGTAAAAAGGGCGGGGCAAGATTTTTTTAAAGGATAGTGTATCTCGCAAGTTTCTAAAGCTAGTAAAATGAAACTTGGCATATAAACTTTCCTGTTTAAAAAAAACTGAAAATTGAACACATAAAAGGGAAAGAGCAAAGGGAGCACTTTTTTATGTTCGAATTCCCCATTGCTTACTCAGAAAATATGTAAATAAATTAAGGAAGGATTTGTTTAAGCTAAATGCGTGAAACTCGGTATTTGAACTTTTAACTAAAAGTAATAAAATACTATATGTTTCAGTGTCTTGAAAATTACACTTCTAAGGGAAAGGAGGGTCAATTTCTATAATATTAAAATATCCCACTGCTTATGAGGTTTGGGCAGAAAACTCTTTTCCTTTAGGCCTCGATTCATCCAGTTAAGCAAACAAGAGTACAAAGTGGCTGATTAATTAGGTTCTTTTAATTATTTTAACATGTTGACGTAGTTTAATTCTTTTAAAACTGTATTCTTTCACATTCTATTATAAACATCCTTCATTTGCTGTAATTATTAAACACGTTTAATAAACATAAAACAGACTAACCCCCGGTCCCGGTGTTTTTGGTGTTAAGCCATCATTTGCCGTCCGTAACATAATCTTTGATTTTAACTTCACGTACTCTCAAGACTCAAGTCTCAGAAATGTAGCATATATGAAATATACTATTGTCCGTTCACTCTAGGATGGAAGATTGTTTACAAACAACAATTGTAGAGCGAGCGTCAACACCTTGCTTCTCACCCCTACATGGTTAATTCATGGTTGCCAGGCACATAAATCGCAGAACCGAATGTACCTACTTCTGCACAGTCATAGAACAATTATTATTACTATATAAATTGCTGCTTTTCGGATGACTGAGATATTAACGTTATGACAAATCGAGTTAGTTATTATGTAATACAATCTTACATATAATGCACACTCAATTTTGTACAAGTGTTCTTGTTCGAAAGTGTGCTGAAACCTTGTACGCCTGGCAATATTGAAATCATGCAGTTTGTATTGTAAACAATAAACAGGGATCGCGAAGACCGTTAGGTTCGCTGGACAGCGTTGTTTTCATGATAAGGCGACAGAAACATCTTGTACTGATTGTAAACAGAGGCTGGAAATTTCGATGCGAGTTTAGGTGGAAATATTCTCGCAACATTATTGCCTGTTGGTGAAGGTTTGCAATGTTGCAAACTGCCAAGTCTAGAATTTCATACTAATTGAACGAGCTTTGAGAAGAATTAGTATGATGCAATAATTATAAATACTAACAACCATAGACCTAAAGTATTAGGAAATAAAGCATGCTGCTGTAAGAAGAATATAATACACATAGAATTACGTGTTCAGTGTTCAAAGTACAGTATAAAGCGAATTTTAACATGTAAATATTTTAAAGCAGTACGCATTTACCCTGTTTGGGTGCCCTTACTAGACACTGTCCAACACAAAAAACGCATTAAAATAGGTAGATCGAGCGTGGGCATGATCCCAGCTCTGGCTGGTATTCCTTATTAAGGTTTTCCTCAGTCCCACAAGGTGAATGCCTAAACGATAGCTTCTGTAAGGCCGGGGCGGATTCAGGACGGACTTCTGGGGGGGGGGTTTAGTACTGCTACTTAGAGCTACTTTTAAGAGCTCCAAACTCTGGGATGGGTTTTATTTAAATATATAAAATAAGAAAGTTTTCTCTCCAGGGGGGGCGATCGTCCCCTAGATCTGCCACTGCTGTAAGGTCAGAAATGGGCCAAACACTGAGGCCCCAGAATTGGCGGGAAATATATTACGCCAGAATGTTGCCAAAACTATGGTGGTGGGTTCCGATATCCCTTTTTCGTTTATATGTGTTTAAATTCATTATGAAGTAAGTGTAGAATTGTTTCTTTCATTCTTTTTCTTTCTTTCTTCTCATCTTTCTCATCCTCGCTCTCTTTTCCCCACCTTCATAAAATCTGAATACTATCCTCCTGTAAGATTGTTTCTCTCCACGACCCAAGGTTTAAAGAGACCAACCTGATATAGTTAACTAATAGCAGAACTGTACCAATAAATTCACATTAGAGACAGCGCCGTAACTTAGTATAGATTTTTTCTGGGGGCAAGCATTAGTACGTGTATTTGGGCCTCCTAGAAAAAGTTTTTTCTCATTCTAGGGCCCTCCTCTTTCTATCTTTTTCTTACTATTTATGTCCCCCCGGAGCCTGTGGCCCTCCCTGACGGCAGGGTTTGCGGAGCCGTTACTTATGCTCCTGGGCCCCTTCCATACATGACAAATTAATTCAGGGGACAATATTGACAAATCTCAAAACCATACGAATAAATGTTATTTCTAGGGCCCCTAATAGTACACGTTTTTTACTGAAGTGGGCCCACGACTCACTTTTGTTTTATTTACCTTTTGTGCGCTGCTTTATGTAATGTAGTGAAACTGTTTGATGCTTCATTTATAATTTCATGTGCGCATCGTATATGGATTAAGAAAATTTTGCCTCAAAATGGGCCCCTTCGAACGGCGGGGAACCTCCCTGGGGGCAGTTGCCCCTCCCCTGCCCCACACATGTTACGGGCCCTGATTAGAGAAGAAGTAAACTGTTTCGAAATTTACGCAACTTGCAAATACCAAGCCCTACTAGTGCTAAAGTTGACGAGTTAGTGCCACTGTTACCACTGCGATAAGGGGAAAGAAGGGGAAGGACTGCTAAGATTCGCTAGCCAGGTTTTGTGTCAAAACACACCTCCAAGCTACAGTAAACGGACAATACTACTACTTCTACTACTACTACTACTACTATTAATAATAATAATAATAATAATAATAATAATAATAATAATAATAATAATAATAATAATAATAATAATAATAATAATAATAATAATAATAATAATAATATGTACTTCTGAAATACTATGTATCTATGTGTTATTAATTCTTTCATAATCTTGAAAGAAACTTTTGATTTGTTTGTAGTTTGTAAAAGTCGAGGCCCTCTAGAATAACTTGCTGGCTACTCCCTGAATGACTATGTATTGGTTTCTGTACACGTACTGTGTTATCACTTACTAGTCTAGTGTTATTTGTAGAACAAGACACTGGTTCTTGTCTTGGAATATTACTAGTTTGGTTTGGTATTACAGTAATAGAGTGTGACCTATGATTTAATTTCCCTGTAGGGTATGCTATCTGCAATGCAATAAACTGTATATGCTTCTTCTTCCTAACAAGGCTGGGCGATGAGCCCCTGCAATTCCATTACAAATAAGGACGAAATTATTTTATAAACTACTTGGTGAACCTTTGTTAATATAACGCTATTAGTTCTTACAACCTTTTGTTAATCTTATTTAACAATTGCAAAATGAAATAAGAGAGAAAATATATAATGATGATGATTGTTTATTTACATAAGGTATACATACAACAAAAGGGAATGTGTTGGTCACTACTGCGTATCTGCTAAACCAGGGTCAAACTCTGTGTGTCACAAAAGTTAGTTTAACAGAGTTTAAAATAATATATATTTTGTTTGACTTACAAAGATTATCATATTATCAAAATAATTTGAAATAACACGCCAGGCATAGGATAAGCCTTGGGCTATATCGCTTAGAACTGTTTTAAGAGTAAATCTATCATTTATGCATTAAATTTCATTACTGGCTACGTACACGTTTCGGCCTCGTATTGGAAGTCAGCTTCTCGTGTTCTTTTCATATCCCACGATAACTGTTTTAACTGCACACTCCGCCAAATTACCTTTCCGACCTTACAATACTTTCTTGAAAAGCTGCGGCTAACATATATCACCAGACGTTTCGAAACCCTACATCCTTTACTTCATGGTACAATGCGTTATTTAGCACTTCACCCAACACCTCACCGTTACTATCATTCTCCACTTTCGCTTCTCTTCACCTTATATCACTATACTCTACCACCGTTAGATCCCGCTTTACTTATCATCGCCGATTACGTCATTCATGAACATCTTCCTCTCATTCACCCATCATTTCCAGTACAGTGATTACCATTATTTACTAACATGGGCCTCATTCGTCTGAAGATAAGCTCATTTGTCTAACTAATATCACCCACGTGTTGTCCTGTGTATGCACCTCGCCACATCATTCACGCCCATTACTATCATACGTATCGTGTATGCTATACCTAATCCTTCGTTATGATCATTAATGTTCTTTGCTTATAATATACTGTCTGATTATTTCCTTATTAATAACAATCATATATATGTAAAGTAACGTTTCTTTTCATCTATTTATATAATCTATCTCATCTTACCTTTCGCACTTCTATTGTTCTCATGTTTTGCTTTGTTTCCTTATATATATATATTTCTATAATTACCATATTTATATTCATGTTGTATTCAATTATACTCGTTATTATGTTACTGCTCTTATGTTATTAAAACTACACCCACCATTCAAGTATGATTATGATCGAAAAGATCATAATGTCCTAGTTCTAGTAATAAATAAATCAATAAATAATTTACTCTTAGCCCATCCATTCCTTACTTCTTTACCATAATATCTTCACTTCTCCCACCTAAGAGAGGGTGCAGCTCTCAAAAAGGGAGCTAGCCTATGGCGAGCGCTAAAAAAACGCTTTTAATTGGTATTGTAGCATTTTAATATACAGATGTTGTAAACGGTTATCTGTTTGTGGTCAATCCTTTCGACAATGACATCTCGGAAACTGCAGGCTCTAGAAAGATGACGTTTTCACTGATCGATTGCAGGTTTCATGTAGATTGTCCAGTTCTAATTGAATATTTAAAAAACATGGACACTATTTCTTTATTACATTTTTACGGGTACATTGGAAGGGTTGAAATTAAAAAAAAATAAAGCATCACATCTTACGCATTATACATTCCAACACCACATAGTTGTATATAGGGGTTGTATATGTCTCAGGAGTTTGTTTCATGACCAAATAATAATGGAAAGGCAAGGATAACCATTTCTCCAGATTAAGATGAACCTTTATTTTTGGAGTGTTTTGCCCAATGAACACCATTTATAACTGTCTGTCTTTTTTTTAATTATGTATTTAGAAACAATAGGAAGACTAAATAACAACTGAATTTCGATTCACTTCAACTATTATTTCATTCCGTAACAACACATATATGCTTTGTTCCTAATGCACGTTCGTCACGATTCTCTCGATATCATTTGTGTTAATATAATGAATGTAATGTAATGTAATGTATCAAGTAATTATAAAGCATTGCTTATTATCCAATTTGTATTCGGTGTAGAGCTTCAATTTCCTCAAAGTTTCAAATAAGATAATGAAATATGATTTACTATCGAATCGGAATTCCTGTCAGGTATTATTATTACTTTTATTTGTGTTTTCCTTTCTTTCAATTGTTAAAAAAAGAAACTTCCTTGCACTGTCATAAAATATGTGCTCTTTTCCAATAGCATAATAAGTGCTCATATAATTTTAAACTTTGAAATTAAAAATTGAATCAGTACAAGAAGTACAATTTGGGTAACGAATGATTTATAATTGATGTTTAGTGGCGTACTGAAGGAAAGGGATTTCGGACTCTGAAACCCCCCTTGAGCAAGGTATTATGCAAAAGTAAGCACGTTTATCATATTAGCACGTTTATATCGGGTGTTGCAAAATAAGTGTTACAACTCTTGGGAGGTGACTCCTACCACTGAGACAAGAAAAAAAGTTCTCTTGAACTTTCGCCTATCAGACATAGTTTCAGATCTACAAGGTGCCGAAAGCGTGGGAAAATGACTTTCGGACGTCAATAGTTCGGAAACTATCCAACATAAAGAGGGCGGGTGAAAAAATCACTGAAGGAGTCATATCTGCTCTATTGAATTTTGCATATTTCACAATCCTACCATGCACGCGCAAGGGATTCCCCAAAGGAACGTAGGGAGTCCCGGATAATCTGCCAAGTGAAAGTTGGTCTAAATGGATATGAAGTGATAGTGTTTCTACCAGGTAACAATAATTCGTTTGTATTAAGTCGATATCTGGAACAGATACAAAATGGCGGACATCTTCATGCAAGTTGTGTGTGGTTGCATAATCGCCAGGTACGGATGCTGGCCAAGAATGACGTTCTGAGTATTAAGTGTAGCGAATTTGTTCTCAAATGCTCTAGAAAGACATCTGGAGTGTCGGTAGAGAACAACAGATGAAGCAGGGTGATTCACATGTGTGGAAACACGTAACGAAAAATGACCAGAAATGAACTCATACTTAGTAAACGTGAGTTCAAAGCGTCGGAAATGTAAGGATTAGCTTCAAGAACACGAAAGCCAATTCACCAATAATATTCCCTCAAACCGAAGCAATATAATATGCACGGTTGCATACCAATAAGGATACAACAACTGAGACCAAGTTGGAATTGTGCAAGGGGACTCACTAAGAAACTGGGTAAACTAAATGAATGTCTCTAGTGGGATCGCATGATCGATATTGAAATGTGGTTAATGTGTGTGTTGATCTCGATATGTAGCTAATGGACAAATGTGAACATGTTCCACTACTGCTGGGACACCGTCCCACGTGGGAAAAATAGGAAAATAACTACTCGGGTCTTGATGCTGAGGCCGTGGGCTCCCAGTAGAATTGAAAACTGCGACCACGCGATCGAAAGCGAGGACTCTAGCCCTGAGGCTCGAGGGAGCCTGACATTCTCTGTATTCATTTCTTTAAGGAGTACCCACTTTGTTTGGCAAGCGCTCTTGTACAGCCTCCCGACATGCTTGTGTGTTTCATTTTGTTACTCCTACTGCACAGTTGTAAACAATCAGAGGTTTAAGACGTTCCTTCCTATTTCTCATGTCGTATTATTTTCAATATGTATGGTGTTCCAGCTGTAGTGTTACATGCGCCAAATTGGTTCATTTTCGTCTGTCTTGGCATGTGCACTGTGTGTAAGATACACATTTCTGAAGGTATTTTCCTATATTTCGAGTACGTCATATGCCCCAGAAGACGTGGGACATGATACAAGTTTGTTATTTTCACGCTCTTTCAGAATTTGAACCATGGATTAAGAGATTTGTTTTCATATGTCTCGACTGTGGGACAATGTCCCAAACAAAGAGGGACGTTGATACAATCGTGTTGTAGTTACGTTCTACCAAAAAGTGCACCAAATGTAATAGCAGAATGTAGAACGTTATTTTCCTAGTTTTCGCACGTGAGACGGTGCCCCAACAGTAGTGGAACATGTTCACATTTGTCCATTAGCTACATGTCGATATCAACACACATTGGCTACATTTTAAGATCGATTATGTGATCCCACTAGACATTCATTTAGTTTACCCAGTTTCTTAGTGAGTCCCCTTGCACAATTTCAACTTGGCCTCAGTTGTTGCATCCTTATTGGTATGCAACCGTATACATCACATTGCGTCTGATTGATGGAATATTATTGGTGAATCGGCAATGGTTTTCATGTTCTTGATGCTATTCTCTACATTTCCGACGCTTTGAACTCACGTTTACTTAGTATGAGTGCATTTCTGGTTATTTTTCGTTACGTATTTCCACACATGTGAATCACCCTGCTTCATCTGTTGTTCTCTACCGACACTCCAGATGTCTTTCTAGAGCATTTGAGAACAAATTCGCTACACTTAATACTCAGAACGTCATTCTTGGCCAGCATCCGTACCTGGCGATTATGCAACCACACACAACTTGCATGAAGATGTCCGCCATTTTGTATTTGTTCCAGATATCGACTTAATACAAACGATTTATTGTTACCTGGTAGAAATACTATCACTTCATATCCATTTATACCAACTTTCATTTGGTAGATTATCCGGGACTCCCTACGTTCCTTTGGGGAATCCCTTGCGCGTGCATGGTAGGATTGTGAAATATGCAAAATTCAATAGAGCAGATATGACTTCTTCAATGAATTTTTTACCCGCCCTCTTTATGTTGGATAGTTTCCGAACTATTGACGTCCGAAAGTCATTTTCCCACGCTTTCGGCACCTTGTAGATCTGAAACTATGTCCGATAGGCGAAAGTTCAAGAGAACTTTTTTTCTTGTCTCAGTGGTAGGAGTCACCTCCCAAGAGTTGTAACACTTATTTTGCAACACCCGATATATATATAAACACTTGATATTATATAAACTTATGTTCCTAAAGCCCCTGAACCCCCTAAACATTTGCGTAGAGTACTGATTGTGTTTCTCTTATTATTTTAACCGTTTTATGCTTTGAACGAAATTTGAAGTGCAGGGACCCTGTGAAGGTGACCACCTTTACTATCAAAATTTCTTTAATGCTTCTCAGTTTTTCTTCAAACTAACTAAAACTAACAAACTAACCCTATGGCCTATGGAACCCGCAGGTTCAATGCTCTCTACTGACTTCTATCCTTAGCTAACTGCATCCAGTTTCTACTTTGTATTTCAATCTCTGCGAGATCCATCTTAATATTGTCCTCCCATCTGCGCCTAGGTCTTCCTAATGGTCGTTTTCCGATGGGTCTTCCAGTCAAGACTTTGAAAGCGTTTCTACTTTCTTCCATTCTAGCTACATGACCCGCCCACCTAAGCCTCCTAGACTTGACGACCCTAACAATGTTGGGTAAACCGTATAAATTATGTAGTTCCTCGTTATGAGTTTCCGCCATTCCCCATTCCCGTTCCTCTTGGGACCAAATATTCGTTTCAGGATCTTGTTCTCAAATACTTTCAGTCTATGTTCTTCCCTCAGAGTAAATGACCATGTTTCGCAGCCATACAAAACAACAGGCATGATTATCGTTTTGCATATTTTAAGCTTCAAATTTTTCGACAGAATTCGCGACGACAAGAGATTTTGAACCGAATAGTAACACGAATTCCCTGCTTTTAGTCGACATTTAATTTCTTCGTGGATATGATTTTCCTCTGTTAATATTGATCCTAGATATATGAAACTATCCACTTTATCAAAAGTATTATTTAATATTTTAACGCATCTATAATTTGCTGTATTACGGTCCCGACGGACTTCCATGTATTTAGTTTTCTCTGCATTTACTTCTAAACTCATGTCCCTGCAAGCGTTTAATAAGATCTCTGCATTTCTTTCTATCGTTCTCCTATCATCCCCTATTAAATTTACATCATCAGCATATACCATAACCTGGTGAATACCGTTCAACTGTAGGCCCTGGTTGCTATCTCTGATTTTCCTTATAGCGTATTCAAGAACAAAGTTAAATAATAATGGGGACAACGCATCTGCTTGTTTCAGGCCATTTTCGACGTGAAAGCTCGTGGACAAAAATTTTCCTACCCGGACTTTACTTTGGGATTCATTTAAACATATCTTAATTAATCTAATTAGCTTTCTCGGTATTCCAAGTTCTGTAAGAACGTTGTATAATGTTTCTCTTCTAACCGAGTCGTACGCCTTTCTAAAATCAATAAATAGTTGATGCACCGGGGTATTGTATTCCCACTTTTTTTTTTTTCGAGTATTTGGCGAATGGTAAATATTTGGTCGATAGTTGATCGATTTCGTCTAAATCCGCACTGATAATCTCCAATAATTTCATCTGCGTATGGGGTCAGTCTTGCTAACAGAATATTTGAAAGGATTTTATAGGATGTTGACAGAAGAGAAATGCCTCGATAATTATTACAGTCAGTTTCGTCTCCTTTCTTGTGAATTGGAACAATGATTGATTCTTTCCACTCTTGTGGCAATTCTTCCTTGTTCCAGATAAGGAGAATGAGTTTGTGTATCTTGTTCCACAATTTTTCGCCTCCAGCTAAAATTAACTCAGTGGGAATTTCATCTACACCCGGAGATTTGTGTTTCTTTAATTTCTTTATTGCGGTTTCTACTTCTATTCGGTTGGGTTCTGGAATATACGGTTCTGCAGTGTGTATCTCCTTTTCTCCACGCACACTAGTTCTTGGTTGCGTGTTAAGCAAGTCGTCAAAGAAATCTCTCCATCTATTTAAGATGCTATCCGTGTCAGTGAGAACTGTACCGTCAGATTTCTTTACTATATAAGCACGAGGTTGATAGCCTTTCTTAAATTCGTTGATTCCCTTATACATGTCTCGGATGTTTTTATTTTTACTATTATCTTCAAGTTCCTTAATTTAGCTTTCAAAAAATCGCGTTTCTTTGTTCTAAAAGTTTTGGAAGTTTCCCGCCTGATATCTGCGAAATTTTGTGTAGTTATTTCATTCGGATTTTGTAGCCACCGTAATTTTCCCTTTTTTCTCTTCTCTGCTAGTTTTATGCATACCTGGTCGAACCATGGTTTGTTCCTACGTATTTCCGCGTGTCCCAATTTTTCTTTTGCTGAAATTTTAATGCTATCTCTAATTTCAATCCAGGCATCCTCAACACTAGTGCACTCCGAATCTTCTAAAGCTGATAATCTATTCGAAACTTCAATCTGGTATTTCTCTCTTACCTGGCTCTCTTCTAATTTTTTAAATTGAATCTCTCCGTTTTCGGACAATGAATATTACCTTTATTCAACGATTACCTCTCCCGTATTATCGCTGCTACCAGGTAGTGGTCAGTGTCACAATCAGCCCCTCTAAACGACCGGACATCAATTATGCTAGATTGCCTTCTTCTATCTACTAAAACGTGATCAATTTGATTATGTGTTTTCCGGTCTGGTGATGTCCAAGTGCATTTATGAATGTCGCGATTTGGGAATTTTGTACTCTTCACGATTAGATTTTTGGATGTTGCAAAGTTCACGAGTCTAACACCGTTGTCATTACTTTCCTTATGCAGACTTTCGTTTCCTATAATCGGTTTGAAAATACCCTCTTGTCCTACCTTCGCATTGAAATCCCCTAATAGAATTTTCATATGGTATCGCGGGAGTTGGTCAAATATCCGTTCCACTTCTTCGTAAAAACTGTCTTTTATATCGTCATCCTTATCTTCAGTTGGGGCATGTATATTTAAAACAATAATATCAATAACGAACGAAAAATAAATGATTGAGTTTGATTTAGAATCGAAATTTGAAATACCACCAAAAAGTTGGCCCACCCAACCTTAGTTTGTAAATGACTCTTAATAATTTTGAAAACAAACTATTTTCTCTTCAAACCAATCAATAAGAAAGGAAAACACGTTATTAGCTTGAGTCTTGAATCGATATTTAAAAGCAGAAAAAACAGTATGAAGTTGACCACCAAATGTATCCTACAAATAGATATATTTTACTGGTTGTTTTGAAACAAGTGATTTTTTATACCCGCCCCGAAACAAATCACCTTCATCAACATTACTTCTTAAATATATTCTTATGTTTTTTGAATCAAATTACTTTTCTTCTAAACAAGCAACAACAAATCCATATCAAACGATTGATTTTGGTATTGAATCGAAATTTGTAAGTAAAGGAATCAGATTGAATTTGATCACATTCTAAATTTATTTTGTAAATCTCTTTTTCTATTTTTTCGAAACAAGCGATTTGCTCTTAAAAACAACCAATAAGAAACGCTTAGCTTCGGTTTTGACTCGAGACTTTAAAGTGGAGCCAATATGAAATTCCATCACCCATTTCTCTTGAAAAGACTCTTTATGTTTTTCGAAATAAACTATTCTTTTTCAAAATAATTAATAGCATACGCATATCAAACAATTGATTTTGATTTTCAACCAAAATTTTAAGTGGAGGAACAAGAGCAAATTTGGCCATATACCAACTTTATTTTGTAAACACCTCTTTATGTTTTAAGAAAGATACGATTTTTACGATTTTTTCTTCAAAAAAGTCAATAACAAACGAAAAACAAACGATTGGCTTCCGATTTCAAGTCGAAATTTGAAAGGAGGCAACTTCACATAGGTGCATTGCTTCGCTTAAAAAAATCCAAATTTCCAAACGCAAATTCTAAGCCTACAGTTTTAAAATTGCAGTTACATGTACATACTTCAACTTAGTATACATAAAAAATTACATTATAAAAACATCAGACAAATAATATTATTTATTCGGTATTGAAAACCTCGAATCAACTATTGGAGTTATTTAGCGTCATTTTTTTTAATATCACAAAATTAAAGGTGTGGGACGTGGATATCAGCTCAAGGAGGTCTCTTGATGATATTGTACTCTGCTTTAATAGGTGATCTTCAAGACCACAGTGCATCTTTACCTGGGAATATTCTTGAGAAGACGCAGATTTAACATGAAGGCATCTTCTCATAGATTTAAATTTAGGTGTTCCTCTTCAACAGCTGACTTATTGAAAAAAAAAAGATGAAGTTCTGTATGACTGACCGGGTCTTGAGCAGAGGTAAGATAGCCAAAGTGAAGCAGAGGAAGCCAGGAGAAAATGCGGAGAGAGAGAGATATGAGTTGGTGTTGTCAACAGCTCGGCTCACGCCTCAGTCACCACCGAGACGAACCGAGAAATGAGCCGAGCAAAGGGCTTACCCACCTGCGCAGGCTCAAGTCCTCGGCTCAGTTGGGCCGAACCGAGCCGAGCCGATGGTTCACCCCAACCGAACCGGCTCGAGCCAATGACTTACCTGAGCGAGCCGAACCAAGCCAATGGCTTATTCCAATCGCGCCGGCTCGAGCTTTGGCTCAGTTGAACCGAGTCGAGCCGAGCCAGTTGACATCGCAAGTATAAGTACGTGGACTATGTGTCTAAATTACAACGTTGGGGTTGGAGAGGCCTTTTTCCAGCTGTGCTCGAGTGAATATGAGGTTTAAAACTCTGTTGCATTGCTCACAATCAGATTATTGTATCGGTACCTCCGCTCACATGTCTTGTCCTCTGATCAAGGTGCACCCGGCCAATGAGATTTCTCGATTTACCTTGTTCTCAAATTAGTAGCTAAGGAAAATGAATAGCTATTTCTTCTTTAATGTCCCACGTTTACACCGAAGCTAAAGGAGATGGTAATGGTGACCATTATCTTCATAGATATTCTACCATTACTGGCAGGTCATTTGCTGCAATTGAGAAGTTTCCATGCTCCACGGCCTTTCGCTAACCTCTTCGTCTTCACGTGTACGATTTCTCTCTTTTGATGTTGTCCATTAATTGTAGTCTCCTTCGCCAACTCCCTCTCTTTCCTGCCACCATACCTTCTAGCACGTCCTTCATGATACAGTTCCTTCTTAGCCAATGTCCCAAACAGTTTCTCTTCCTCTTCTTAATAATATCCAAAATTGTTCTTTTCTCCCCATCATTTCTAACATCCTTTCATTCGTTTTCCGCTCGATCCAGCTAATTCTTTCCATTCTTCTCTACACTCACATTTCGAAAACCGTCAGTCTTTTTCATCATTTTTGCATAATGTTTATGTTTCTAACCCATAGAGCACAATACTCCACACAAACCACTTTATGACTCTTTTTATTCAAGGTCTCACAAAATGGTATTTCCTTCCTGCTAAAGGCTTCTTTCGCCATTCCTAGTCTTGCTTTTATTCCACATTGAACTTTATATCATGAATAATACTACCTATGTATCGAAAACTAGTCACCTGTTCTATTTTCTCCCCTCCTTCTTCTATATTTGACACTGATCCCCTCGTTCCAATCATCATAGCTTTTGTCTTTTCAACATTTATTTTCATCGCACTTCTTCACAGCCCTTCTTCAAGTTTTCTATCTTATTGATTTTCTCTTCAGATTCCGCAACAAGCGCCATATCATTTGCAAACCGTATACGCCTAATCATTCTATCTCCTATTGAAATGCCGTCTTCATTTTGTGACTCCTTTCCATTGTCTCTTCTAGATAGATATTAAATAATGTAGGCTCTTTTTCACTATCTCTTCTAGATAGATATTAAATAATGTAGGCTCTTTTTCACTATCTCTTCTAGATAGATGTTAAATAATGTAGGCTCTTTTTCACTATCTCTTCTAGATAGATATTAAATAATGTAGGCTCTTTTTCACAATCTCTTCTAGATAGATATTAAATAATGTAGGCTCTTTTTCACTATCTTTTCTAGATAGATATTAAATAATGTAGGCTCTTTTTCACTCTCTCTTCTAGATAGATATTAAATAATGTAGGCTCTTTTTCACTATCTCTTCTAGATAGATGTTAAATAATGTAGGCTCTTTTTCACTATCTCTTCTAGATAGATGTTAAATGTTGGCAAGAGGCAGCAGGCCTGTCGAACTCCTCTTCCAATATCACTCTCCTCTGTCATTTCCTCCTCTATTCTAACACTTAGTTGTTGATATGGTGATAATGAAGAAATGTGGAATGAAGAAAGTAGGAGAAAACGGAAAAATCAGAAGCACACCATGTTTGTCAACAACAAAACCCACTTAGCGAAAGCTAGGATCGAACCAGGCAAGCACACACATCGCACCGAAGGTGACCGCTTTACCACTGAATCACTGTGGCCTCTGTATTTTGTAGATTTTTGTATTCGTGTCACGGTCTTGTGTCTGGAGGTTGTTTAATAGGACCAAATGTGATAGCATACAATTGAAAACTCAAAACCAAACCAGATTCGAATTCCGAATTGGTTCTGTGTGAAAAATGATTGCGTGAGATTTCCAATGAAAAGTGTAAGTGTGGAGTTTTCTAGATATAATGCTACGGTTTTTATTTTTCTAAATCATAATACCAGGTTAGACTTGTCTGGGAGTGAAGCTTTCAGCCATCTACCTGCAACACCATATTTATTATATATGAAAAAGTACTCAATAAAGTGTAACAAATTTATAAAATCATTGTTTTATTTTTCAGTATTGCTGATGCAAAGATAGCTGAAAATATTTTAATATAATTTTAGGCAAAGCGAAAAACTGGAATCTACACCACAATCGTATGTCCTTCATTCACAAATACCGTGAAGTCACGAGAAAACGTTCAGCTTCCGTAAGTCGTAACAATACTTTATTTTTATTCCACAGACTAGGTTTGCATCGATACATAGGATTTTAGTTGAGAAAAACTAAAAAAAAAAAAAAAAAATCCTATTTGTGGGCATAAAGGAAATTAGATAATAACAGTATGAAATAGAGCCCTGAGACTTCCCAAACCACGAGATAATATAAATAGAGTACTCTATAGTAATACTGCAGGCTCCAGTAGCGTAGCCAGGATGTGTGTTTGGGGGGGGGGCAAGTGCTGTTATAGGTACATATAGAAAAATTACAAACAAAAAAATATATAAACATAAAAATATATAAAAAATTACAAACATCAAAGTACCAAAGTACATTGTCGGAAATCTTTCGGGGGGCCCGGCCTCTCTGGGCCCCCCTTCCCTACGCCACTGGCAGGCTCCGTTAACCATGAAGTGAAATAATGCCAGCCTTTAGTCTAATACAAACTGAAATTCAAGCATTGTCAGAAGTAGAAAATCTTGCTGCCATTTTGCTTATTGCTCACTGGTCTTGGAAAAACTCGAAAATAAAAGAGAAGAACAAAAACGAATGGAAATATTGCTATAATTAAGGCGTACTTTTTTAAAAACAAAACTTGGATACATAGTAGTGCCAACATTTGTATAATTAAGGCATGAAGTTT
The DNA here is from genome assembly GCF_964235325.1 of Thermobia domestica. Lineage (NCBI taxonomy): Eukaryota > Metazoa > Arthropoda > Insecta > Zygentoma > Lepismatidae > Thermobia > Thermobia domestica. The sequence goes on along the minus strand of NC_137457.1, from coordinate 295,573,051 downwards.
GTTTTACAAATGATGAATAATGGTGACGGCAACACTATTTTAATTAGGGTACGCAGATTTCCACAAGACATGGATAAATAGTGGTGGCAGCACTGCTTTATTAAGGTAAGCAGTTTCTACAAAGGCTGCATGAATAGTAGTCTCAACACTCAAAGATACATAATTTGTTTTACAAGGGCTGGATGAATACTAGTATCAACACTAAAAGATACATAATTTGTTTTACAAGGGCTGGATAAATACTAGTATCAACACTAATATAATAAAGATACACAATTTGTTTTACAAAGGCTGGATGAATACTAGTATCAACACTAATATAATAAAGATTCAAAATTTGTTTTACAAGGGTTGGACGAATAGTGGTGGCAACACTAATATAATAAAGATACATAATTTGTTTAATAAGGGCCGGATGAATACTAGTATCAACACTAATATAATAAAGATACATAATTTGTTTTATAAGGGCTGGATGAATAATAGTATCAACACTAATATAATAAAAATACATAATTTGTTTTATAAGGGCTGGATGAATACTAGTATCAACACTAATATAATAAAAATACATAATTTGTTTTATAAGGGCTGGATGAATACTAGTATCAACACTAATATAATAAAAATACATTATTTGTTTTATAAGGGCTGGATGAATACTAGTATCAACACTAATATAATAAAAATACATTATTTGTTTTATAAGGGCTGGATGAATACTAGTATCAACACTAATATAATAAAAATACATTATTTGTTTTATAAGGGCTGGATGAATACTAGTATCAACACTAATATAATAAAAATACATAATCTGTTTTACAAGTGCTGGATAAATAGTAGTGTCAACACTAATATAATAAAGATACATAATTTGTTTTACAAGGCCTGGATAAATAGTAGTTTCAACACTAATATAATAAAGATACATAATTTGTTTTACTAGGGCTGGATAAATAGTAGTGTCAACACTAATATAATAAAGATACATAATTTGTTTTACTAGAGCTGGATAAATAGTAGTGTCAACACTAATTTAATAAAGATACATAATTTGTTTTACAAGGGCTGGATAAATAGTAGTGTCAACACTAATATAATAAAGATACATAATTTGTTTTACAAGGGCTGGATAAATAGTAGTGTCAACACTAATATAATAAAGATACATAATTTGTTTTACAAGGGCTGGATGAATACTAGTATCAACACTAATATAATAAAGATACATAATTTGTTTTACAAGGGCTGGATAAATAGTAGTGTCAACACTAATATAATAAAGATACATAATTTGTTTTACAAGGGCTGGATGAATACTAGTATCAATACTAATATAATAAAGATACACAATTTGTTTTACAAGGGTTGGACGAATAGTGGTGGCAACACTAATATAATAAAGATACATAATTTGTTTTACTAGGGCTGGATAAATAGTAGTGTCAACACTAATATAATAAAGATACATAATTTGTTTTACAAGGGCTGGATAAATAGTAGTATCAACACTAATATAATAAAGATACATAATTTGTTTTACTAGGGCTGGATAAATAGTAGTGTCAACACTAATATAATAGAGATACATAATTTGTTTTACTAGGGCTGGATAAATAGTAGTGTCAACACTAATATAATAAAGATACATAATTTGTTTTACAAGGGTTGGACGAATAGTGGTGGCAACACTAATATAATAAAGATACATAATTTGTTTTACAAGGGCTGGATAAATAGTAGTGTCAACACTAATATAATAAAGATACATAATTTGTTTTACTAGAGCTGGATAAATAGTAGTGTCAACACTAATTTAATAAAGATACACAATTTGTTTTACAAGGGCTGGATAAATAGTAGTGGCAACACTAATATAATAAAGATACATAATATGTTTTACAAGGGCTGGATAAATAGTAGTGTCAACACTAATATAATAAAGATACATAATTTGTTTTACAAGGGCTGGATGAATACTAGTATCAACACTAATATAATAAAGATACATAATTTGTTTTACAAGGGCTGGATAAATAGTAGTGGCAACACTAATATAATAAAGATACATAATTTGTTTTACAAGGGCTGGATAAATAGTAGTATCAACACTAATATAATAAAGATACATAATTTGTTTTACAAGGGCTGGATAAATAGTAGTGGCAACACTAATAAAATAAAGATACATAATTTGTTTTACAAGGGCTGGATAAATAGTAGTGTCAACACTAATATAATAAAGATACATAATTTGTTTTACAAGGGCTGGATAAATAGTAGTGGCAACACTAATATAATAAAGATACATAATTTGTTTTACAAGGGCTGGATAAATAGTAGTGGCAACACTAATATAATAAAGATACATAATTTGTTTTACAAGGGCTGGATAAATAGTAGTGGCAACACTAATATAATAAAGATACATAATTTGTTTTACAAGGGCTGGATAAATAGTAGTGTCAACACTAATATAATAAAGATACATAATTTGTTTTACAAGGGTTGGACGAATAGTGGTGGCAACACTAATATAATAAAGATACATAATTTGTTTTACAAGGGCTGGATAAATAGTAGTGGCAACACTAATATAATAAAGGTACATAATTTGTTTTACAAGGGCTGGATGAATACTAGTATCAACACTAATATAATAAAGATACATAATTTGTTTTACAAGGGCTGGATAAATAGTAGTGGCAACACTAATATAATAAAGATACATAATTTGTTTTACAAGGGCTGGATAAATAGTAGTGTCAACACTAATATAATAAAGATACATAATTTGTTTTACAAGGGCTGGATAAATAGTAGTGGCAACACTAATATAATAAAGATACATAATTTGTTTTACTAGGGCTGGATAAATAGTAGTGTCAACACTAATATAATAAAGATACATAATTTGTTTTACAAGGGTTGGACGAATAGTGGTGGCAACACTAATATAATAAAGATACATAATTTGTTTTACAAGGGCTGGATAAATAGTAGTGTCAACACTAATATAATAAAGATACATAATTTGTTTTACAAGGGCTGGATGAATACTAGTATCAACACTAATATAATAAAGATACATAATTTGTTTTACAAGGGCTGGATAAATAGTAGTGGCAACACTAATATAATAAAGATACATAATTTGTTTTACAAGGGCTGGATAAATAGTAGTGTCAACACTAATATAATAAAGATACATAATTTGTTTTACAAGGGCTGGATAAATAGTAGTGGCAACACTAATATAATAAAGATACATAATTTGTTTTACTAGGGCTGGATAAATAGTAGTGTCAACACTAATATAATAAAGATACATAATCTGTTTTACAAGGGTTGGACGAATAGTGGTGGCAACACTAATATAATAAAGATACATAATTTGTTTTACAAGGGCTGGATAAATAGTAGTGTCAACACTAATATAATAAAGATACATAATTTGTTTTACTAGAGCTGGATAAATAGTAGTGTCAACACTAATTTAATAAAGATACACAATTTGTTTTACAAGGGCTGGATAAATAGTAGTGGCAACACTAATATAATAAAGATACATAATATGTTTTACAAGGGCTGGATAAATAGTAGTGTCAACACTAATATAATAAAGATACATAATTTGTTTTACAAGGGCTGGATGAATACTAGTATCAACACTAATATAATAAAGATACATAATTTGTTTTACAAGGGCTGGATAAATAGTAGTGGCAACACTAATATAATAAAGATACATAATTTGTTTTACATGGGCTGGATAAATAGTAGTGGCAACACTAATATAATAAAGATACATAATTTGTTTTACAAGGGCTGGATAAATAGTAGTGGCAACACTAATATAATAAAGGTACGTAATTTGTTTTACAAGAGCTGGATGAATAGTAATGTCAACACTAATGTAATAAAGGTACATTATTTGTTTTACTAGGGCTGGATAAATAGTAGAGTCAACACTAATATAATAAAGGTACATAATTTGTTTTACAAGAGCTGGATGAATAGTAATGTCAACACTAATGTAATAAAGGTACATTATTTGTTTTACTAGGGCTGGATAAATAGTAGTGTCAACACTAATATAATAAAGGTACATAATTTGTTTTACAAGAGCTGGATGAATAGTAATGTCAACACTAATGTAATAAAGGTACATAATTTGTTTTACAAGGACTTGATGAAAAGTAGTGTCAACACTAATATAATAAAGACACATAATTGTTTTACAAGGATGCTTACAATCTGCGTTATAATTATAACGGATCTCACTTTGTTATAATACTTTTCACCTATCGGACCACTGTTTGATACGATTCTACGCTTCACGCAGTGTCTAATAATAGCCATTTTCAGTGCGACCATATACTACTCTAATTTTGATGCACGCACACTATTTCACTTTGGTAAAGGTTTCGTTATTCGTAAAAGCTTTTTTTTAAAGTTAATTTTGTACGGAAGTACTTTTTGGGAAATATATAAATGTTTATTTAAAAGTTCTATCAAGATGGATTTAATAAATTGTCCAAATAGATGCCTATGAAATATTTTGTTGTTCAGAGGACATTATTTCGTTCCTAGATGAAAGATTTCTAGCGCATTGTGATAAAAGTATTAGTTGAAGTTCAACTAAAGAATGTACATACTAAGCTTCTGGAAGTGTACTACGCAGAATTACAATTTCAGCTCCCTCACAAAAAAAAAAAAAAAAAAAAAAATCCTGTATTATGTCAATGTCTTTTTATATTTATAATTCTCTATGCATTTTAATTTGATGCATGATAGCCTATATTTTGATTGCATTTTTTGCAGGAATGTATCTTTGTTGGATGTAAATTACGTAGCAGATGAGACTGTAGCATCTGTACTTTGCAATGATACTTTGGCTACCATTCCTTCCCATTTAAAATGGGTTGTATTAATATTAAAGTAAGTGAATGTTCGTACTTTTAATTGAAGAAGTGTATGTTTTATTCTGTATGTGAGAGAAGGTGAGTACTAGGCTATTTACATGAATAGTAAACGTTTGGTTTTAAAAATACAGCAGGGTTTCGAAAACTCGACCGAATGTGGACTGAGGATGTCGAGTTCAAACTTCTTGTTTTAGGGAGTAAGGGATGAGGTATTCACAACTCAATATCTTGCAGCATATTACGCTATCTAGGCAGTGAAATTTGTACCACAATATAGAACACAGAAAGATACGTAAAATTATTGCTCTAAGAACACAGAAAAATACGTAAAATTATTTGTATAAGAAAATACAAAAATACGTAAAATTATTGGTCTAAGAAAAAAGAAAAATACGTGAAATTATTGGTCTAGGAACACAGAAAAGTACGTAAAATTATTGGTCTAAGAACACAGAAAAATACGTAAAATTATTGGTCTAAGAACACAGAAAATACGTAAATTTATTGGTCTAAGAGCACAGAAAAATACGTAAAATTATTGGTCTAAGAAAAAAGAAAAATGCGTGAAATTATTGGTCTAAGAACACAGAAAAATGCGTAAAATTATTGGTCTAAGATAAAAGAAAAATACGTGAAATTATTGGTCTAAGAACACAGAAAAATACGTAAAATTATTGGCCTAATAAATTGACAGAAGAAAATACTTTTGTCTGATTGGCTCGTTGGAATAAAACAAAATGAATCATATTTTACTTTGCGCTCACCCTTGCGTCCCTGTTCTGTATCCGCCATGCATTCCTCAGGCTATATACTAAGGCTCAATTATACGATCTTAGAAGTTCCTGAAGTTCCTGATAAGCTTAACAGAAATTGGAATATTTCGTTGTTTGATTTAATAGTTAGTTAGCCTAATAAATTAAAACGCTATCAGAAGTTCATAAGACTGCAAAACGTTTTAAGACAGAGTCTAAAATGATTCTCCTTAAAAATAGATATAAAAGTATGTATACAGGGTGTGTCCAAAAACAACGAAACACAAAAAGTTATTTTTCATGACTAAGCATACACCCTCTGTCCAGAAAGGAGTGAATGGGCGCACTATGTATATATACGGTGTATGCTCAAAAATGAGGGTCGGTATAGTCTATCCTGCATATATATATATATATATATATATATATATATATATATATATATATATATATATATATATATATATATATATATATATATATATATATATATATATATATAATCAGCAGATAACGTCAGACTGAATAAAATTATATGTTTCTTATGGCTCTAGAGAATAAGTCGTTCGTTGACAATACATACTAACTGATAACTCTTATTCTGATGGATCAGGTTGCTTATTTGTTCACTAGCTGTCGTCGAGTCTTAATTCAGAGTCTAGTGTAAAGGTATTTGAAAATATGACCCACATCCGTCTGTTCAAATATTGATTGACTATTGACTATTACAATCGTCGATATTAAGCAGGGTGTAACGTGCAAAGTGTTTACTTTTGGTCAGTGTTCGAAGTGGAAAAAAAAAGCAGAGGCGGTATGTTTTATTATGATTTTGACAACATACTGGCTATTTAAATATTGTTTGATCACTGAAAAACCAGAGAGGGTATATCTTCATTACTGAAAGATCAGAGGTGGTATGGCATACCACCGCATACCGTCTCGCTTCGGCCACTGCTTTTGGTTTTATAATATGTATATGTGCACTGAGAATACGCTGTCCCGATCATACTACACACTCTTCTGAGCTAATTCCCCGAACCTCAAACTGACGGTGACTGGTTTGACCTGGAGCCATGCGCGCCGACTACGTGGGTGCTCCAGGGCTCCAACCACTGGCGGATCCACGGGGAGGGCGGAGGGGGCGACCGCCGCCTCCAAAGGGTTTTTGAACTTTCAGCATTTATCATTGGGAAATACTAATATGGTCTTTTTCCCAACCGATCAATCTGTGTAACAAGCATAGCAGAGTCTAATAAAAATGTGAAGTACTTATTAGTACTTAATACAGACATATTTGAATTGTAATACTTCTCTCCCTAGTTCTTGGGGCGGTCACCATAAGCCCCAAAGTAGCGAAAATATGATTCATTCGTTGGACGAACAACTGTAATAAGGAGGGTAAGACGGCTCACTCTTTGTACTAAAAATGTGTTATTGTGTCCTAGAAAAAGGACATGAAATGGATTTCGGAATTCCGGATTATAACCTCAATTACCTTTACCTTTAATAAAGAGAAATATAGAATCTTCAGCGCTCCTTACCGAAAAGCTCTCTGAATCTAAGAGGAGACTTTTCGGTTGGTTGATTGATTGATATGTATTTACGTTATTTGTCAAATGCGATGCTTTACAAAATGAGAGCTAAGTTTAAAGTTGGATCTGACCCACTGTAGTGCGTTCGATGCTCACTTACCGGGAATTAAACCACAGAACCTCATGCATCAAAGATCATAGGTACGTTCGCTATCTACTAGATCAACAAAGAGGGCCGTGACTTTTGGGGTACAACACGGAAACATTTGGAAGGGATCAGGGATTTATTGTGACTTCAAATGGCATTCCATCTTTTCTTGAGAAATAACACAAGCATGTTATTGTAATTCACACATAAAAGAAGAAATCCTGAGTGAGTAACTTCGCACAGGAAAAACTAATTAAGCTAGAAACTTGAAATTAGGACAGTATATAAGATTTGTTACGTAGGGTATCACTAAGGAAGGATTTTTTTTTTAATTCGAAGAAAGGAAGGGAAAATGTGGTGGAAATTACTTTAATAAGATGTTCATCTATTCGAATCAGTTAAAACTAGAGACTTGAAATTTGGCATTTGGATTTCTCATTTAAAATAATTTGACACGTGTTCAACTTTTTTATATATTATAGTAAAACGGAGAAAAAAGAGATGGAAAGAAGTGGCGGCGAATGCAAATATTATAATAAGATATCAATATCTAAGAATCTTTGAAGGTTACAAACATGAAATGTCGTATATGGACTTTCCACTTAAAATAATTCAATACGTATAGCAGTATTGTTTATATTTTACCTAGAAGGGAAGAAAAGGGGTGGGATTAATACTACTACTACTACTACTACTACTACTACTACTACTACTACTACTACTATTATTATTATTATTATTATTATTATTATTATTATTATTATTATTATTATTATTATTATTATTATTATTATTATTATTATTATTATTATTATTATTATTATAAGATGCCATATCTCGGGATCTCTTGCGGTTAGAAACATGAAAGTTGGTAGTTTGATTTTTCATTTAAAATAATTCAACATGTATTTGAACGTTTTTTTTTTTTTCACTTAACGTAGAAGAGAAGGAAAAAAGGTGGGGGTCATTCATTAAAATGCCTTACGAGGTGTTGGAATTTCGTGATATAGTTTTAGCTCAATCCAATTCTATATGAAAGACACAAGGAAGAACGCGAAATATTGTGCCACAGTACCACGTATGAGCATTTGCTATATTGTGCAAGGCCGTATGTCGAGCAGATTTTGGATCTGGGGGCGAGCCCCACCTAGACGAAGGCTAGTATAATATACCTAGGTAATTTTATTGTTATTGTAAGAATAACTATAGTTATATTATGTTTCGTGGACCCCACACAAATATAGAGATAGATTAATTTTGTATTAATATTTGGAACTGCTGTCCCGCAATTGTTACTCGAAATATAAATGATTAGAGCACTCTTTCGTTAAAATGAATGATATCGTCAATACAGTATTTTCTTTTGTGCAAGTACTGTGCCAGACAGTGTATCTCATATGTTGCGGTGACTGTGTGTGAAGTGAATCATGAAACCGTCACGCCTCCGAAACAGAAGTACGTATTTAATTTAAATCTGCAGATAAAATACTCTCAGTAAAAAAAAAAAAAAAAAAAAAAAAAAAAAAAAAAAAAAAAAGTTCGGGTCCCAAAGTGGAATCTGGGAATCATTTTTACCCCCACCCCCCTCCAGCCCCGTATTCATATGAGTCCCATTCTTGTAAATTAAAATTCTGGTCACTGATCATCTTCGAGAAAGCGAACCGCCCCTCCCAAACGATCCTTCTGGATCCGCTAGTGGCTCCAACACCCACACAAATACTCTTGTGGTTGATAGAAGCAAAGTAAAATAAAAATTTCTCACTTGCCATTATATTAAAAAAAAAGATGGAGTTAAAATTTCTAACCTCTAAAACATAATTGTTTGTTTCAAATATGTTTGAGCAGAGGTAACCAAGCAACACATTCCCCCTTCCTTGGCCTGGCTCTGGCCTAGTCAAAGGCAGTCCCCACAATAAAAATGGAAGTATATTGTGAATAGAATCGAGCACAGTCCTTTAACACAATGTTCATAAAATATTTTAACTAAGGAAATCAATAAAAAAATATTGAAACTCCCTTGAAAACATATAACACTCCCGCCATTGATACGCACCCACATAGACTAAACTTTGGAAAGTCGGCACCGTTGCCTGGAGCTTCTACGCTCTCGTGTCCGAGACTGCTCTGATTTATCTCCAAATCTCACCATACTCTTTACTAGATAAAAACAGTAAGTGTTCGAGCCTGTGCATGGGCAATTTGTTCATTTTTTCTTTTCGTTTTTGTGTATGTGTAGTGTGAGAAAGTTTTCTTTTTTGGCAATAGATGGCCTATGCCTACCACTCGCCCACTCCCTTTCTTGGGGGTTGTTTTTAGCGTCCTCCAGCCATAGTGAGAGAGACGCGACAAGAGTTTTGTGTGTGAGAGAGTCCTTACATCCTTCGAGTGAAAATTATCCATCTAAAAACATTAAGAAACTTGAGAACAATTCAAAATTGAGGATAGTAGACAACTGAGTAAATCATTTTACATATTTATCGGAATTTTCTGTAGTTGTATAGTTTTTCATATATTTAAAATAAAAGCTTTAAAATGACAAACCGTCTTTGGTAAGAAGCTCAACCATGGTCCTCCTTTAGTGCCGGATGAAGCAAAAAGTGCAGCTTTGGTGAACTTTTGTGAGTGTGTGTTCTGTAGTGTGTGTGACATTCTAAAACAATGGAGAACTTAAATATTAAAAAACGTACTTTGAAAGCCAAAATTACTCGACAGGAAAAGGCAGTGAGCCTGCTTTCTCAGAACGACGCGAACGCCATATTGGTTCATAGCGGGAAGGTCAACGAGTTACAACAAGACTGTTCTCAACTTTTGGACGAAATAGCTGCAGTTTCCAACGATGAAGAATTTATTAAAGAAGAAGAAGAGCTCGCAGAAATGGAAAGTAGACTTGTAAAACTAAGTGTGTCCCTAATGGATCTGCAAGCTACAACACAATCCCCTCCCAATAGTGAAACTCATGCGTGTAGTGAAATGAAACTGCCGAAATTACAGTTGCCAACATTTAGTGGGAACTTATTCGAGTGGTTATCATTTAAGGACTTGTTTACTGCATCGGTGCATAACAACGAGAAGCTCTCGGGAGCTCAGAAGCTGCAGTACTTGAAAACAAGTCTAAAAGGTGAACCCGCGCAACTAATCCAGGCTATGCAAATTACTGATACTAATTATCAGGAAGCGTGGAACATTCTGAACTCTCGCTATCAAAACAAGCGTGAAATCGTGAATTCGATTTTAAAGCGGTTAATCACGCAACCGGTCATTCAGCAGGAATCGGCTACTGCATTGCGTAAATTAATCGATACAACGGTCGAGTGTACGCGTTCGTTAAAAGTGATGGAGCAACCCGTAGAGCATTGGGACGCTATTCTCGTGTACCACACTACCGAAAAACTCGATAGCGAATCGCGTCGGCAGTGGGAACTAGCGCAAAAATCAAATGAGCAACCCTCATTTAAAGAATTAACGGACTTCTTGGATCATCGCGCGCGCGCGCTCGCAGTCTCTAGCGGCAGCAGAGGGAAGACTACGACGTCGAGTGATACAATGAGGCAACGAGAAAAGAGGCAAGCAGTGAAACATCATACAGTGACCCAGAGTGAACTAAACCCCTGTGAGTTATGTAATGCTAAACACTCTCTCCATAAGTGCCCTGATTTTCAAAAACGCTCTGTAGCAGATCGTGTGTCGTTTGTGAAGAGTAAAGAGCTATGCTTCAATTGTTTACGCGGTTCTCACAAAAGTACCCAGTGTTCCTCATCTAGTTGTCGTGTGTGCCATAAGCGACACCACACATTACTTCATTATGAGCGTAGTGAGCCCCGAAGTACGTCGGTGTCACCTGACGGAGAACAAGCTGTTTCTTCACATGTTGCAGCCGAGAGAAACACTCCGCATGTGTTGTTATCAACAGCAATTATAAAGGTGAAAGACAGAAACGATGTTTGGCGCTCATTCCGTGCAATGCTCGATTCCGCCTCTGAGACGTCATTTGTCACAGAAAATTGTGTTCAAAAGCTGGGACTAACAAAACATAAGACGAAAATAGTGATTTCTGGAATAACGGGTGCAGGTGTGGGCACTTCTCGTGCAGTGACGGATTTAGAATTTCAAGCGGTAGGTGATGACAGCGAAACTTTCAGCACCAGAGCAGTAGTTGTGCCCAAGGTTACACATCTAATCTCCCAAAGGCACCAGTTCCGGACCCAAGCTTGTGGAATCACTTAAGCGGTATCAAGCTCGCGGACCCAACGTTCAATGTGGTGGGTCCTGTGGATATATTGCTAGGTGGAGACGTGTTTCCTTTATTATTGTGTAGTGGAAAACGAGTGGGACCCATTGGATCGCCCGTAGCGATAGAAACTGCTCTCGGTTGGATCGTCGCAGGGAGCATCGCTCCTACAAGACGTAGTGTTACAGTTACATCTCACCATGTCGCTTGTGAGGTTGAAATCAGTTTGCAGAGGTTTTGGGAAATAGAAGAGCTTCCGCCCCAGAAACACCTCACACTAGAGGAAAAAAAGTGCGAGCAACATTTCAAAGACACATACTACCGGGACGAACACGAAAGATTCACGGTAAGCCTACCCTTCAAGGATAGTGTAAAGACTCTCGGTGCATCTAGAGACATTGCTGTTAGAAGACTTTTGCACAGTGAACGCAAGCTTGCAAAGTCACCTGTCCTACAAGAGCAATATCGGGATTTTATGCGGGAATATCTTGATCTAGGTCACATGGAGATCGTGCCAATAGGAGAGAGAAACGTTTCCCCAGAGAAGAGTTGCTACTTGCCCCACCATGCAGTGATGAAGCCAAGTAGTTCAACTACAAAATTAAGAGTTGTGTTTGACGCTAGTGCCAAAACGTCATCTGGTGTGTCATTAAATGATAAGCTTATGATCGGGCCCAAACTCCAAGATGACATATTGCCACTATTACTGCGATTTCGAGGCCACAAGATTCCCCTGTGTGCTGATATAGCGAAAATGTATCGTGCTGTGCTAGTAAACAAGGTGGACAGAGATTACACGAGAATCGTGTGGCGTGAGTCGCCGGATTTGCCCATTCAGGACTTTCGTTTACGGACGGTAACATATGGTACTGCGAGTGCGTCTTTCCTGGCGACACGCTGTCTACAACAGCTGGCAGAAGATGAGGGTGAGCACTTTCCCCTGGCGGCTCCAGTGGTCAAGCGGGACTTTTTTATGGATGACCTCCTTTCAGGGGCGGCTTCGGTGCCAGAAGCCATCGAGCTTCAACGACAACTGATCGAGCTACTGAGAAGAGGAGGTTTTGAATTGCGGAAGTGGTCCTCAAATGAGATTGAAGTGTTAGAGGCTATCCCAGCTCATATGCGTGAAACGAATGTGCCCTTTCGTTTTGACACTGACGACACACTTAAAACGCTTGGTGTCGAGTGGTCTCCCTCCGCGGACGAATTCGGTTTTAGTGTGTGCCCTTCAAAACCCCACTCAGTGCTGACGAAGCGAATTATACTGTCCGAAGTAGCAAAATTATTTGATCCACTTGGTTTGTTGTCTCCTGTAACCATTAAAGCCAAAATATTGTTGCAGACCTTGTGGAAAAACAAGTTGGACTGGGATGACGCACTTCCGGTCGAGCTTTGTGAAGTATGGTGCAAATACCGTTGCGAGTTACCGCTATTACGCGAACTTACCGTGGAGCGCTGTATCGTACCAGTAAATACAGTCAAGTGTCAATTAATTGGTTTCTGTGATGCTTCTGAAAAGGTCTACGCTAGTGTCGCCTATTTGCGGGCAGAATGCGCAGATGGTCACGTGGAAAGCAGATTAATTGCAGCAAAAACGAAGGTTGCCCCAATAAAAACAATGACCCTACCGAGACTCGAGCTGTGTGCTGCTGTGCTTTTGGCAAGGCTACTTAGCGCTGTGTTAAAGGCTATCCTACTCAAGATAGAAGATATAATTGCCTTCAGTGACTCCACCATAGTTCTTTCGTGGTTAGCAGCTGAGCCTAACAAGTGGAAAACTTTTGTGGCAAATCGAGTCTCCGAGATACAGAGCTTAATTCCCTCGGCTCGCTGGCGTCACGTAAATAGTGCAGAAAACCCCGCGGACAGTGCTTCGAGGGGAATCAATCCGAGTGAATTGTTGTGTCATGACTTATGGTGGAATGGTCCTTCGTGGCTATCACAGCCAGTGCTATCCGACGATCTGGGTCCGGACTTCGACCCCCACGCTACGATGGAAGAAAGGCAAAAGTGTGTGACAGCTATGTATACTACTATAACGGATGACATCACAAACCGTTATTCGTCATTCACGAGGTCAAGGCGTGTTTTAGCATGGTGTCTAAGATTCCTCAACAATTTCAAGGCTAATTCCCCAAGACAAAGTGGGCCATTAACGGCTAATGAGCTAAAAGCTTCATTGTTATGCTTAGTGAAACAAACGCAAAGTGAAGCATTTGCTAGAGAACTAGAACATTTAAAGAGCGGTAAGCCCTTACCCCCCAAGAGCCCTATTTTGTGCTTAAGTCCATTTATTGACAATGACGGGATAATGAGAGTGGGAGGTCGATTACAACACGCAGAGATCGCCACAGATCACAAACATCCCATTTTAATGCCAAAGAATCATAAGTTAAGTGAACTGTTGATTCAACACGAACATGAGGCTACATTGCATGGCGGCCCTCAATTGGTAACAGCTAGCCTGAGGCAAAAGTATTGGATACTTGGAGCTAGGAATCTAGTGAGAGCGATTACGCGAAGATGTGTAAAGTGTCATCGTTTTGCTTCCAAAGGAGAAAAACAAATGATGGGCTCCCTACCAGCAGCCAGAGTGAATTTTAGTCGATGTTTTCTTCAAGTAGGTGTCGATTACGCGGGCCCCATTCTTCTTAAGAACGCTTTTGGAAGAAGGAGAGTGCCGTATAAGGCGTATATAGTTATATTTGTATGCCTCTCTACAAAGGCCATTCACTTGGAGCTTGTGTCAGATGCAACTTCTAATTGTTTCCTAGCTGCTTTTAGGCGCTTTGTCTCCCGTCGAGGGATCCCCACTGATGTCTATAGTGATTGCGGGACAAATTTCGTCGGTGCTAGCAAAGAGTTAAAACAGCTTTTAGGTTCCAGTGCGCACAGAGAGGGAAACGAAACAACTTCAGCGTATTTAAGTGAACAGGGAATATCTTGGCATTTCAGTCCCCCCCTTACCCCGCACTTCGGTGGCTTGTGGGAAGCAGGTGTGAAGAGGATCAAACATCATTTGAAACGAGTTGTGGGCAATGTTACGTTGAGTTACGAAGAGAACGATGTATACTGTTCTATCTCAAATCGAAGCAGTACTAAACTCTCGCCCCCCTTACACCAGTATCTAGCGATCCCAATGATCTTTCCGTGTTAACACCAGCTCATTTTCTCATTGGAGATTGTTTGGTTGCCATTCCTGACAGGAATCCTTTTGAAGGCAAAATATCCAACTCTCGAAGATGCCAATTAGTTCAACAGCTGACTCGCCATTTCTGGAAACGGTGGGTGCAAGAATACTTGTCACGCCTTCAACAAAGACCTAAGTGGTTGGCTTCGCGGAAAAACGTCCAGAAGGGTGACATGGTATTGTTAAAGGAATCCTCCCTCCCCCCTCAGCAATGGAAAATGGGAAGAATCACGGAAGTCCATGCTGGGACCGATGGACTAGTGCGAGCAGTAACAGTAAAAACAGCCTCCGGCGAACTTAAACGTCCGATTGTAAAGTTGTGTGTGCTTCCCTTTGAAATGAATAGAGAAGCTAGTGAAAAAAGAAAAACTTGTTCGCAATAGCGACGAATGTTTGTTTACGTTGTATAAATAGTGAAAATATAAAATTCTTTGTTTGTGTTTTTTGAAATGTAGCATTTCAAGGCGGGCGGTATGTTCGAGCCTGTGCATGGGCAATTTGTTCATTTTTTCTTTTCGTTTTTGTGTATGTGTAGTGTGAGAAAGTTTTCTTTTTTGGCAATAGATGGCCTATGCCTACCACTCGCCCACTCCCTTTCTTGGGGGTTGTTTTTAGCGTCCTCCAGCCATAGTGAGAGAGACGCGACAAGAGTTTTGTGTGTGAGAGAGTCCTTACATCCTTCGAGTGAAAATTATCCATCTAAAAACATTAAGAAACTTGAGAACAATTCAAAATTGAGGATAGTAGACAACTGAGTAAATCATTTTACATATTTATCGGAATTTTCTGTAGTTGTATAGTTTTTCATATATTTAAAATAAAAGCTTTAAAATGACAAACCGTCGTTTGGTAAGAAGCTCAAACAGTAAGCATCTGTCGTTGCCGACTCTTAATTCACAATATCGATAAAAAGAGAGGAAAAAGTCCTAGCTCTGTTTTCTGGTATCTATCCTCTGCAACTATATAGGCCTGCACAACCATTAGATAATGGAGGTTGCACACACGCACGGTGTTATCAGAAACAGCTAGAAACTTGTATATGTTTTCGCATACATTTTCAATCCTTCCCGAATCTGATACATTCCGAGCCGAAACTTAAAAAGAAACTTTATACAGGAATAAATTTGGCCAAAAGCTATCTATGTGCAAAATTTGATAATTCTAGGTCGCGTCTTTCTATGTAAAAATCTAATGATAGATAGATAAGCAAGCATATGCATACACGCATTACTTTATTCGATTTGAGTTGATTTTGAATTTAACGTCCCTTTCAGCAGAGAGGCTATATGAGACGGGACCTACTGATTAACGAGAAATCCGAACCACATGAACTCCCGCCGGGAATCGAAGCCGGGTCTTCCACGCCAAAGGCGAGTACGCTAACCGCTTAGTCACGAAGAAGCAAGGCGAATGATAAGCAATGAGAATTTGCACATAATTGATAATCTGAGTTTTTATGCAAAAAAAATTCTACAAAAATTGAATATCGCCAATTTTTGCATAAAAATTCAGGTTATCAATTATGTGCAAATTCTCATTGCTTATCATTAATTAACCTAAAACACACCTTTTGCAGTAATTTTACGACAACAGTGTTGCCAGGGGCTGAGTTTCTGTCAAAAAAACACCAATTTTACGGACTTGCATTAAATAGCCTTTTTATATGGCAACACTGTATCAACTTTGTCATACTTTCGCACCAATGGATAAATGTTGGTGCATATAGCACATATAACAGAGATTCACCTGCAGAAACTCAGTTTTCTGCAACTCAATATTGATTCATTTTGTACATTTATTTTATTGTATTTTTTTATTTTTTATTTTACAGTTTCGGTACTTTCTTTCGTTACTACACAGAAACTTTATAAATTCCAACTTCGGTCATGATCTCAAAAATATCTACATAGAACACGGTTACATTTGTTTTAAGTTTCAGGTCTTTATCGTTTTTGATTCAAAAGATATATGCGATCAAACTTTGGGTTGAACGACTTTACGGACATACTGTATATTATATTTTCAGTTGTAGAAGTTCATTCTTTGATTCTGTGTAAAGCGTCACATTACTGGAAACAAGTCAACAACACCTGTCAATGCTGCACATTGAAATCTTTTTTGAATGTCAGGAGATCGAAGTTCCTCTGCTCCGCTGCCCGCGCTTCCCTTCTGTATTACACAATAACATAAGTAGTCTATGACTCTCGCAGCCCCGTTGTGAACGTGGTGTAATGATGGAATGTACTACATACACAAGGAGTAAAGCAAGCGAAGAATCTATTTTAAATTTAAAGAAATAAAAGAAAGAAACGAAACGATGATAAAATATAATAATAATAATAATTATTAAATATCTTAAGGAGCAACAAACAGCGCACAATATTTGGTGATTCACTCGCTCTTGTGAACTGCATAAGCCAATGCTACTGATTTGAAACCGAAACCAAATCAGTTCGTCATAAACATAGGGGAAGGTGTTGTACCTTTGAAACAATGTACCTTTGAACACCTGTGCTTTTCTCAAATTCAGAGCTATCTAGGTGCAGTAATTAAAATTCGTTTGAAAGAGTAAATGAAAAAAAGCACTACAAATGCGTTTGGCTGTTGTTTACTGAGTGCTGTGTCGAGTAAAGTTCCTTTTAATATTTTCACCCCCAAAACGAAGATTTTTTGTAGTTATCTTTTGAGTTTTGTGCTCTTCGGTTTTCGCAACTTGTGATATTTATTTGTCCAACTTGGGGTAGAATCATTGGTGAATACAATAATATTTTTAGTTTTAACTTCTGTTCAATATTTAAGTTAGTGAAGAACTTTTTTTCGTAATGGTGGCCGTCTTGTACCTATGAACATTAATGCATCGTGTACATTTGAACGACAAATAATACTGTTTAAAGCTACACAATGTAAGTAGTTAAAACAATTGATATATTGTATATAGGTTAGGTTAGGATATAAAGTTATTAATTATAATTTTAAGTAGTTTCTAAATATTCGCTTATTTTATAACATATAAGGTTATGTTAAAAGAGCTGTATATGCTCAACTTTATTGTTCACAAGGTTTTGTTATAACTTTTCTTCAATTTTTAATTTAATTAATAAAATTTCAATTCTGGGGAACTGTTTATAGCTAAACCTTTTATTATAATTTATAACTATTAATATTTGTGGTTTCTTTTTATATTATTGCCTCAGAAACATTGTAATTATCAATTTGTTCAAAGGTACAAGAGGGTCTGTTTAATGGTACATGACCATAATGTACCTGAAAATAAAACGGATGTTTTCTTATTATATCCTATAAAAGCTATTGTAATTATGTAACATGTTTAAAAATCATCCTATCTGATAGCAAAGAGATGGCACTTCAAATATACGACAAAAATTAGGGGAAAAGTGCTGAATATTAGCACCAAAATTTCGAAGACTCTAAAAGTGTTCACAGGTACAAGGTCTTCCCCTAACTATTCTAGGCAACTATATTGAGAATGTGAGGTACATTTTACATTAAAGTAACCCGCTGTTCATTAGTTTTCCTTTTGGTTCGAAAATTTCTACTCAGCCTATAGTTGTAAGTACAGGAGCAAAATAGTAATTTCTGTTTCATTTTCTATTTTTAGGTTCCTTCCTCAAAAAAGCAAAGCGTTTCTGATTAATGACGTCATCGGAGTAGCATCTATGTTTGACAAAGCCAAAGAAAGAGAGCTGCTGAAGAAAGATCGCAAATGACAATCACAGGCTGGAATTGTCGACGAAGTCAAATCTCAAATTTGTTGCAAAATGTTGCAAATATAGAATACATGCACTACAAAAGCTGTAATGATTACGTTCAATCTAACCTTTATCAAGTACTTTATTTTTAAAATTATAAGGCATCTAATACAAAAACGATCTGTGTAAGGCGTTTGATGTAACAAACTGTGAGATCGTTTCAAAAAAAAAGAAGAAGAAGAAGAAAAAGGAAATTATGGCATAAATGGAAAATATCTCAAATTATTCAAACGTTATTTAGAAAATAGGAAGCAATCAGTCGAAATTATAAGAAATAGAAGAGATACTCAAATAAAATACAAACCGACTTATCGAGAAATAAAATATGGAGTGCCACAAGGCTCGATAGGTCCATTCCTGTTTCTACTATATATAAATAGTCTACCTAGAAATGTAGATATAAAAATTATACTGTATGCGGACGATACTTCGGTTCTTATCAAAATATATAAAAATATCTTGTTAGCAATGTACAGGACATAAAAAAAAACTTCGCTTTTGGTTTGTTAGTAATCAGTTAGGCTTAAACAATACGAAAGAAACAATATATACTTTTCCATTCAGCACATGCTAAAATTATTAGTAATTCTACAATAAATCTAAAGGGCCTATCCATACAGTTAGTCAACGAAACAAAATGTCTAGGCATTATAATAGAAGGGCACTTCAGATGGAATAGTCGTATCAAAACAACTATACGTAAACTGAACTTGAGGTAATGTGCTCTAAGAGTGCTAAAAGATACATTAACCTCAGGGGTGTAGCCAGCGGGTTTAGGTAGGAGAGGCCCGTCGTTTTTGAAGGGGGACTATCTACAATATGCAAAACAAAATAAAATTGTTTGCATCTCGTGTTTTTGAGGCCTGAAAAACCCGGAAAATTTTGGTCTCCTTCCGGAAAATTAAAAACACTTTTTAAGCTTATTATTATTATTATATTTATTATTTTTATTTATATACTTTATTATTATTATTATTATTATTATTATTATTATTATTATTATTATTATTATTATTATTATTATTATTATTATTATTATTATTATTATTATTATTACTTTGCTTTTTCTCCATAAACTATATTCTAGGTAGTTTTTATTATGTATAACCAAGAACTACTGTCCCGGACCAGACATTATACCTTTGTGCATAACTATTTCAATGTAAGCCCTTGTATACAGAACTTATCTTTAAAGGTAACCAAGAAAGTTCTATCGCTTTCTCACTCACAACCTTCGAACATCGATATGTCACCTGGGGCTTAGACGTACCTGGAAGATCAAAAATAGTCCCCATCAGCATCCCCATCCTTCTCTCAACGTTCTGGGAGGCCATGGATTCCATCGCGGTAGAACTGCGTGGGCCGTGAAGAGAAGGTATCAAGGGCATTTTGCACCTTAACTAGTGATTTAAAGTGATTGTCCAACGAATTGAACAGGTGATAATTGGACGGTGCAATGTCCGGGAAGTATAGCGGATGCAATAGTGTTTCCCATCCAAGGCATAGAATGGTGTCCCAGGTCATCCTAGCCACGTAGGGCTTAGCGTTGTCCGGTGACACGAGGACTTCTTTGCGATTCAGAAGTTTTAAGTTTTTTTTTTTTTTTTTGAACACTGCTAAACTGCTGATAGTACACAGTTGCATTGGTGCTCTGACCAGCTGGTAGCAGTTCCCAATACAATGCCGAACAGTCCACCAAATACACAGTAGAACCTTCTTCTGGTGCAGGCTGTTTTCGGCTGTTTTGAAACCGGTTCATGGGATGCTAACCAATGATAACGGCGCCCTGGAGCTTCGTACAAAAGCCACTTCTCACCACATGTCAATGCTCTGTCCAGAAATAGCCACTTTCTGAGACGAAAGAGCAAAGAAACACAAATGTCATCTCGCGTTGCCTCCTAGCCTTCAGTCAAATCATGTGGGATCCATCGACCCAACTTGTAGTGTATCTCCAGTTGATGGAGGTGCTGTCGAATGGTTTCTCCACTCACGCTGAATTGTAGTCCCAGTTCCTCACATATCTGGCCACTGGTAGCCTCAATTGCTGCCTGAAAACATTCATTTTCTACATGTGTTGGTCTTCACGGCATGTGGTGTGTCTTCGAGTGTTTCGTCACCGTCCTTAAATTTGTTAAGCCACCGCTACACTGTTTACGTAGTCACGACACCATCACCAAAAGCCTGGCGTATCTTCCGTCCCACTGCAGCGGCGGTTTGACTCCAGTTTGAACTCGTATAGCATACACGCCCTTTTGACGCTCTCTGGAGGTCCCATGTTAACACTGTCCTTACGCAAGTTCACTGTGTAACTGAACTGCCACAACCAAGTAGTATGTTGGATATGCCCACACCAACAACTGACCTTCGCCTTATCTCCATTCGCATTCAACTCACGGTGTGAGGGCCAAGGGATCACAGACCTCCACAAAAAGGGACAGAACATTCTTGAACTTATTTTCTTTGAAATTGCACTTAATTTCTTCAAGATTTCCTGACAAAAATATGTATTTATTATTCGTGAATAAAAAACATTAATATTTTATTAACAGCAATGTCTCACTCCCTGTTTTACACCAAGTAGCACTGAAATGAAATGAAATCTTTGAGTTTTACGTCCCACAGTTATGCCGGTTAGGCTAAAGGAGACGGTGATGATGAGAGATGAGTGAAATGGTGGAATGAAGAAAGTGGGAGGAAACGGGAGAACCCCGAGAAAACCCACGAGCACGGTGTTTGTCCACCACAAGGTTCATTTGGCGGGGGCTGGGATCGAACCCGGGACCCCAAGCACCAGAGGTGAACGCTCTACCACTGAGCCACCGCGCCCCACCAAGTAGCACTGAATAAGCGAACAAAATCCAACTGAAAAACAATAAAAACGTTATTTTTCACCAAATTTTCCATCTGAAAAAAATTTTTTTAACACTAGTTATAGCATATAAAAGTATGATGTACTTACTAATTAGTTTAGTACCATTGTTTAATGGTAGTATTTGTAGTATATTGTTAAAACGTTTGTCTTCAAATTGTCAAATATAAATCGCAGTAAATTATGTAATCTACTGTCACAAAAAAGTATACGGTCCTATATTAGTTTCCGATCGGTATAAGAAAGAGATACCATACTATTTATCGATCGGTATGGTAAAATAGTATTTTTTCCATACATTTCACCATAAATTATTTGTAAGCTGGTCATTTTGGGAGGCCAGGAAATCATTTAGGGGGCCTGGCCCCGATGCCCTCCCCCCATGGCTACATCCCTGAGTAACCTTAAAAGGCCTAATACAAATATGAAAATGAAATCTTTAAGTTTTACGCCCCACGGTTATGCCGGTTGGGCTAAAGGAGACGATGAGAATGAATGAAATGGTGGAATGAAGAAAGTGGGAGGAAACGCAAGAATCCCGAGAAAACTCACGCACATGTTGTTTTGTCCACCACAAAGTTCACTTGTCATGAGCTGGGATCGAACCAATGACCCCATGCACGAGAGGTGAATGTTCTACCACTGAGCTACCGCGGTCCCTTTTCATGAAAGTATAATGGTATAAATCCGTAACGGTATCGAAGGACTGAACTAGGACCTCAACGGTATCGAGAGTTTCATAATTGATCTCGGGTATTCCAAAATTTATGAATTGGACGCTATGTGTTTCAATCAATGTAACAATATCCCTGGACCGGGACTAAAGTTGAGTTGATTTTAGTTTAGCGTCCCTTTCAGCAGCGAGGCTATATGAGACGTGGACCTACTGATTAACGTGGAATCCGAACCACATGAGCTCCCGCCGGGAATTGAACCCGGGTCTCCCACGCCAAAGGCGCGTACGCTAACCGCTTAGCCACGAAGGAGCTCTCGGGACTAAAGTGTATGAATATGTTTAAGTAATCTGTTAGGATTGTATGACATTGTAGTGATAATTGTAAATAACGTACTATACCTAGGTATACCGATATCATATTGCAATATTTCTCATAAATATAAATTATTATGAAATGTGTATGGTTCATCACGTGTATTATAACTTTCATCAGACAGCAACAGGCACGTAGCCAGCTCAAAATTGTAGGGGGGCCCGGCCGAAGTTAGGAGGGGCGATCCAACCATATTATAGTTCATTTGCAAGCCTACCTTGAAAATTTTAGGTGGCCAGTAAAAATTTAGGGCGCCCCGCCCCCCTAGACCCCCCTGGATACGGGGGCCTGGACAGCAATACAAGTCTTAACAAGTAAAATTCCGAGTAAGAAGGGCGGATATATACGAGGTGTGTTCAAAAAGTATTGAAACCTTTGGTTGCCAAAAACACTTTTACTGATTTGGTATATCCAAAATTAATTCCCTTCACAATGGTCTCCTTAGTAATGCACATACTTTTCCCAGTGCTCTCGCCATTCTTGAATACACTTCTGGAACGCAGTTTTTGGAATGCTGAGCAACCGTGCCGTCAAATTCCGCGTGATGTCTTCTCTTGACCCAAATCAAGTCCCTTTTAGTGCCATTTTCAGCTTGGGAAATAACCATAAGTCACACGCAGCCATATTAGGTGAGTAGGAAGCCTGACAACACTTAAGAATATTACGTTTGTTGATGAAAACCTGAATCAAATTTCGCGGACACTGTCCTCATGCCCAAATTCTCGTTCAAAACTAAATGCACTAATCCGATCGAATGGTTTCCGCTTCGGTATAGCAAAGCTTTTGGCAAAATTTGATGCAATATCAAGTTTTTCTATCATTTTACCAAAAAAAAAAAAAAAAGAATTCCGATTACCGCTCACTACACGTCTTCACTCGTTGGTTCACTGCTAGCGACTGACGGTTTCTGGCTGCTGGCGGGGAAAAAATTCACAACTGCGCATGAGTGTCCCCTCTACATCTACACTGAAGAAAGTCTCCCGCGCTTCATTGATTTGGATACTTTTTGATCATGCCTCGTATACTTGTATGTATTGTAAACAATGTTGTATTACACAATACGGTTGGTCATTTGAAAACCACCATCAGTTTACTTTCTGAGATAAGAATTTCTCTACATAGCAGTGATTTCTTCAACTTTTTTTTTTTTTTATTTCGTGTGGACAAGTGATGGAAGAATGAGAAGGTAGAAAAATATTGCCTCTTCCGCCGCAAGTAAAATCTGAAATGACGCTCTTGCTCAAAGAATGAAAATATTGACAATGGTACTTTCTACATGTAACGATAGAAATCAAAATCCATCAAATGAAACAGAAGAGCCGCTTATATTTATCTTTTCATAGAATTATAAGCCTACAATGTAATAAAGAGCAACAAATATCTCAAATTACATCCATGTGTTTGTTCTTTCACAAACGTTCTAATTGCGTCAATCAACATGTCCAAGAGTAAGGGAGTAAAAGAAACCTTATACAGTATGTTTATAGGAATTTTTGCTTTTACTCCATTTGACAGCATGTCAAGAACTTATAGGTAGGATGCTATTCCGTCAATAGAAGTAGTTAATGAATATGTATCTATTCAATAGAATTGATAATGAAGAAACAGGCCTTCATTTCTTATTAGTTGACCAACACTCAATCAAATTCCCTGTCGGGTGTCCCATCGGTATCGATCTCGGTTTATTTATTCGTCGTGAAGAGAATATTTTCTCTTTGGAGTGATTCAAAAGCCTCTGTATTCTGGATGTGTTTACAGATATGTGGGAATATTTACGCAGCTGTAATTATGTCTTATTTCTATAAATGTAACTTCTGTTTGAAAAGATAATTTTTTCTTCAATGGGTCGAATGCTGTTTCTTTAATGATGTCGTCTGCTCTCCCCAATATCGAAGGTGAAATCCAAAAGATTACTACTTGTGAAAATATGCTTCTTCGACAATCTAAAATAGACACCGTACAAGCCAAACACACAGTTATGGGTAAGATGTTCGAATTCCTATTAATGTTACTTGGTGTACAATAATTAAATAACATCTTTATCCACGGTGGATTGGGCAGGCGTCCTGAAGCAGGTACCTGAGCACTTTAACTATTTCGGGATATACGTCTGTATACCATACGCGTGTATTGTTTTAAAACGTCCACTTAACATCTACTACTGTCGCATCTTTTTATGGTTCAGTCTCACATGCATTGGGAAACAGGTCACATTTGTTTTAAGAAGGAGCTCATCAAGTTGGCGGGGTCATGACATCATCAGTTTCAACCTTCAAAAACAAGAAATTAAATCTTTGAGTTTTACGTCCCACAGTTATGCCGGTTAGGTTCAAGGAAATGGTGATGATGAGAAATGAAGGAAATGGTGGAATGAAAACAGTGGGAGGAAACAGGAGAACCCCGAGAAATCCCACGTACACGGCGTTTGTCCACCACAAAGTTCACTTGGCGCGAGCTGGGATCGAGCCAGTGACTCAATGCACCAGAGGTGAACGCTCTACCACTGAGCCACCGCGACGGTATGGCCTTTAGGACTACAGTACAATAGGCGTATTTTGTTCTCTCGCATATGCTGTCTAAAAGATTTTATGGGATGCACGTACACACGTATATATATATGTGTGTGTGTGTGTGTGTGTGTGCGTGTGTGTGTCGTCGATATGACCATCAGATAGGGTATATGTATTATAGATTCTTTCCTCCTTCTTCTCTCCCCTCCCCCTCTTTAAGACAGGGCTGATCCACAAGGGCCTAAACTTTTGGAAAAATCCCCATTTTCTTTGAAATCTTCTTTTCCCGTATACTATACGGACATGTAAATGGTACCGTTTGGAATGTTACTTTATTCTGAAGAGAATGAGGTACAAACCAAAATCCTAGGATAAATTGTATTGATGCAGTAGCTGCTTGAAAGAAAGTCTAAAATTTACTGTAAAAATTCCAAAATCCCAAAAGGGTTAAACCGACTCAGTTCCAATCTGAAAGTGCGAACCGTTCTGGAGAATGGTAATGGAATAAATCTTTCAGCGCGTTGAGTCGGAGCTCATCTTCCAGTTATACCTACTGGTAGAGAGAACTCCTCTAGCGAAAAGGAGTCTCCCGGGATCTCCAGTGTCAGTGCCGGAGCGTTACAGCAAATCCAAATTCCCATTTGGTGTCAGGTAACGTCGCTACACAAGGTACAGAATCCAACAGTATGACAACAAGCCATCAGAGACCAATCCATGATCTTGGAATTCCCTGGAAACTAGAGAGGGTTTACAACCTTTCCGTACGTTTCATAATTTATAATTCCCCTTGTACTACAAATGACTCATGGAATCGACCCATTTGTCAGTGAGACAAACATCTCCTTTCCTAACAGGATGCCTCTTCCACATTTGCTAGTGAGTTATCTATTGAAACCACGGGTCCTTTAAGAAAGTGTTGCAGGTTAGAATTTTGTTTCATTACCACTCTAATGTTGCAAATCCTATCAGTATCTAAACCAGCTAACTGTGCATTACAAGACAGAGAAATGAATCTCGGAAAAGCAGATTAAGTTACGAGGTATTGTCTGTCAGTTTTGGAATAGAAAAAACAGTCTGGATTTGACAAAATGCTTACTACAGCCAAAGACAAATTACATAACATTTGTACTAAAGTTTCAGATCCTGAGTTTCCCCCATTGATAGGATCTCGAAAGTTTCGTTTTCCTGTCTTTAAAAAAATTGTTGTTGAATATTCTCTAAACATGACTTAAGATGAATCAATTCACCTAAAGCAAAATTTTAATGAGGCATTCGACCATACAATGTTAGAAGCTAATGAGAGATTTGCAGGGAATAATGAACAGTTTTCGAAATCCCTCAATTATTTGTTGCCACAGTCAGAAACAATTTTTAACAGTTCCGACTCATTGCCAATATTAAATCTTCTAGTCTGTAATAAACAGGCTTTCGAATTAGAAGTTGAAGTTCTTAAAGAAAATGTTTTATCCAACAACAAGAGCGACAGTATTATTTTAAAGATCTTACTTAGATTATTATATCCATATGAAGGTGCTTTCCAAAACGTAGGGATTGTAGCAATTAGTGCTTAATCAGCAATGTGTGAGAACACATATACCACACAGAGAATCAATGCTTCACGATAGAAAATCCAACCATGTTCGCATTCGGAAAACAATACCCGAGCACTTTAGATATGGAGTTCTTTGACGGCAAATTTTGAAGACACTCTCGACGATTACAACTTTAGAAGGATTGTGGTAAGAAAGCTTACAGCCTTTCCAGTTTTCGAAAACAAGTATGCATAGAGACCTATCAACGAAAATGACTTGAAATGAAATGTTTGAATTTAACGTCCCACGGTTATGCCGGCTAGGCTAAAAGAAACAGTGAGGAGGAGAAATGAGTGAAATGGTGGAATGAAGAAAGTGGGAGGAAACAGGAGAACCCCGAGGAAACCCACGCACACGGTGTTTGTCCACCACAATGTTCACTTGGCGGGAGCAGGGTTGAACCCGGACCCCATGCACCAGAGGTGAACGCTCTACCACTGAACCACTGCGGCCTCACAAGCATGTCTTCCATTACTTGTTGTGATATATAGGCTCAAAGATAAATGCTTATTTTTTTTTACTATTTTTCATAGTAGTATGTTGCATAAATATGCATATTTTTAATTGTTTAATTTGAAATAAATAGCCTAACCCTACTTCATTAGGTTTTCATAATCAAAAGATGGAAGGTCTGAACTGCGGTAAGCATGTATGCATCTTGTTCTTCACGTTCTTTTTGTTTTATTCTTTTTTGACAAAGTCGCCATCACTTTCAGACCTTAAAAAAAATATATGTTGTACCTAAGATATGTTGTAAAATATATGTATTACAACATATTGAACAAAAAAATCAGCGACATTCCCCTCAATTTTTTTTTTTTTTTTTTTTTTTTTTTTACAATTTTTGAAATTTTCAATACGCAAAAAAGAGAAAATAAAACAAGAAAATAAGCATCGATTTTTTGAAAAAATGTTCGAATTTGCACCTACGTAGTATCTACAGCCTGTGAAACTTTCAAATTGTTTGGACCACCCCATCTAGAGTTTAAAGATATTAATTTCTTTTTAGCCTGTATGATACGATAATTCGGTAAGTGATGAAGGTAGGAGGTCGAAACTTTTTTGGGGTGATCTTAGGTCAAAACTAACATTTTGGGTCAATAACGACACAATTTGGATCAAGGACCGATTTCATTATCCTACTAGGAAAGGTCCTTTAAGAAGATCTATTCAGTGTAAACCATATGGTATTAATGGCGTATTTCAAGCAATAAATAAAATTGAAGATTTTATTGAACGTGTAAAAAATAATCAAATGAAAGCAAACGAAGATCAGGAACTTCTTTAAGTGAAAACAGATAAGTAAGATTGTTACTCATATATATGATCCCGTGTAATAAAGCAGGTAATGCACTTAAATGTATTTTCTAAAGTACGTATGGCTTAAAATACGTGAGATTAATATCTTTTGTTCGCGGTATTATATCACTCAAATAATATTCTTGTTTGCTAATGTAAAGTTTATAATATGCTGCAGGCCCGTATCCAGGGGGGTCTAGGGGGGCCGCCCCCCCTAAATTTTTGCTAGCCCTCTAAAAGTTTTGCAGTAGGCTTGCAAAAGAACTATAATACGGTGATGAACTATCATATGGTTGGATCGGGCCCCCTAACTTCAGCCGCCCTTTCCCCCTAAGTTTTTGGGCTGGCTACGGGCCTGATATGCTGCACAGCAATATTTTTCATGAAAGAATAGTAGTCGTGTTCGCTTGATTTTGGGTATTTAAAAATGCAATGCAATACATATAATGAGTTCATGCATACTTCAATATAGATCCATCGATTTTTATGATTCTATTTTTTTGAAAGAGTGTACCTTTCCGTTGATCCCATATAAATTTTTATAAAATCTAAATATTGGAGCTAGATTAGAAAATACCTCCCTCAACGGATATTGTTTTAATCACGGCCCAGTAGCATTTTCGTATCCAACCATACATTCTTCAGCATGATTATGGTTGCATTACAGTACAGGAATTGCACTGCATAGTTACAGAACACTTTCATAGTCCATTATACTGTTTCTGTTGTTTGTAACATTTTAAACAAATGGGCTTAAAATCAGTTGTTTAAAAATAAAATTTTATACAGGATGTTTTTTAGAACTCATGAATTTCATTCAGGTCTTGAATTTCTAACTGAAGTCCGATTTTCATGTGGTTTGTGGCAAATGATCAAGGAAGGATGGGAAATTTATGGGATTATCTTTACTGGTTTAAATTCATCCTGGGTAATATTATCCACGCCTCAAGAAAAACTGCAAATATTCGCCATTGTCCCTTACAATTAAAATGAGGTTTTGGCTTTTCAAAGCTTAATTGCAGAGTACAATTTTGTACGACATTAGTTTTTAAGCTTTATCTTCTTTTGACATGTTCAATAGCTATAGCCGGTTTCTTGCGACAAAGGAGTCGATAACTGACTTCTTCCACAATATCCACCTACGGGTTCCGATGCTTCCCTGTATCACTCAGAAACGATTCTGTTTCGTCAAATTTATTCACTAACGACAATATTGTGTTCCTATCTGGGGCAGAAGTGAGACAAATTTGTTTTTAAATGTCCTTTCCGAAGCAACATCTGATTCCGTTCTCCAAAAACTTTTAACGATAAACACACGTTGCTCCAAAGAGCACACCATTTTCAATGTGTCCTGATCAAAATCACACAATAGCACACAAATGTACAGCACAACAATTCTCAATACAACTGTCCAGTTTCCTGTTTCTTGTTGACCTTTTCGAGGTTACCATCTAACGGAGAAAATTCAAACTTCCACACTGCACCTCTTTCCAATTGTAAGGTACACTGGCGAATATTTGCTGTTTTTCTTGAGGCGTTGCCGATATTACCCGAGATGAATTTAAACCAGTAAACATAGTCTCATATATATCTCTCATCCTTCCTTCATCTTTTGCCACAAACCTCACGAAAATTGGACTTCATTTAGATGAGTTCTGAAAGAATCATCCTGTAGTTATAAAAGTTTATTTTTACGGTTATTGAGATTTGTATATTTAATTCCTTATTGAATATTTTTTTATTCTTCTAGTGAAAACGCCTGTCGCCAACTACCCGCAAAGGGAATCACGCAATGACATCGGCTTGGATAATTCTGAAGCTGAAACTTTTACTGTAACAGATGATCTGTACTCAAGTATCCATTGGTTGTTATTTGCTGCCACACCATTGTTTTTGTTTCCCGTAAAAGGGCTAAGAAATCGTGACATGATGTTGCTAAAATTTGAAGTATGTCATATTTCTACCCTCATAACCTTTTTCCTTATGATTTACGTTCTGTTTGAATTGATTCTGTCGCTGTATGACGTGTCACTTGTGTTTAATAAGAGAACAACACGTGAACTTGCAGAACAATTTGGTGGCGTTGTTTTTTATGGCACAACATTCTCCGTTTACTTGTTCTATCTTTTGAAAACTCGTCGAATCATACAACTCTTCAAATATTGGCGGTTCACTACACGGAAATTAACTGAATATGGTGCTGACACTACACTGACAAGGGATCTAGTAATTATTACAACAATTATAATGTTATCGTGTGTCGGAGAAAATATCCTGTTCCACTTTCATATGGAATATACAATTAGAGATGATGTAGGTAAGTCCTTTTACTTACATTTATTTGCTATGCTTGCATATGTTGTCTTAAAACAAAAATGTGTGTAAGTATTGACTATAAAAATGATCAACATTATGGAAAGGAAATGAAATGAAATCTTTGAGTTTTACGTCCCACGGTTATGCCGGTTAGGCTAAAGGAGACGGTGATGATGAGTAATGAATGAAATGGTGAATGAAGAAAGTGGGAGGAAACGGGAGAACCCCGAGAAAACCCACGCACACGGTGTTTGTCCACCACAAAGTTCACTTGGCGGGGGCTGGGATCGAACCCGGGACCCCTAGCACCAGAGGTGAACGCTCTACCACTGAGCCACCGTGGCCCCGAAAATTATGGAAAGGATATATGCAGAACCTTGCATTTTAAAAAGGAATGCATTCATCATACTTTTGAGAGAATAATATTTAAGAAGTATGCCTAAAACGCCCCTTCTCAAAGCGACTTTCCATGAAAATACGAAAATCTTATCCTAAAACGGCCTTGTTGGGAATCCCAATAAGTGATTTTATTAATTTCCAGAACGTCCCTTCCCTTAACGCTCTTCCATGAAAATATTGAAAACTTTATCCCAAAACGCCACTTGCTGAGAATCCCAATGTGTGCTTCCACTCATTTCCAGAAAGCACTGTTCCAAAACACCCTTTCTTTAAAGAACGTTATATTGAATAATATATTCTGAAGTAGTATTGTTCAACCCAGGGGCGGATCCAGGGGGGCGATCGGGGCGATCCTTCCCCCAGAAGAGAAAGTTTTCCTATTTTATATATAAATAAAACCCATCCCAGAGATTGGAGCTCTTAAAAGTAGCTTTAAGTAGCAGTATTACAACCCACCGCCCCTCCCAGAAGTCCATCCTGGATCCCCCCTGGTTCAACCCTAACTTATAAATAACTTTTCAACTCAATACCCAATAGATGGTTGAATTCACTGTCTGCCAAAACGTTTCTTTGTTTTGTTCACAAGTCGATGTTATGACAACTCGCCACAAAGGAATAGAGAAAACGAAATGAAGGAAAAATAACATTTAATTTAATCTATTCAATTAGGCGGCTACAAAAGCAGTCTTGTTACTTAATCTCTTCAGCTGCAAGTTGTGCAGATGCATCTACAGACGATCCATGTCACAAAATAAATCAATATATAAGATTGAATATAGTTATTCTCACTATTTCTTAGCAAATTTTAATGTTATTAATATTATCATGTTCTGACGGTATAAAGGCTAGTGCTGCTATTTTTCTGACGTGATGTCTAACTTCGTCGTTGTCTATGTACATATTCGTCATTTCTAGCTCTTACATTTTCCTCCATAGATACTGGTTAAAATGGATAGTTGTAGCATTGAATTTTACATACGAGAAATATTTTTCTAACAGCTTGGGTTACAGATGCTTCAAAGTCAGCCTTGTACATTTACAGTTTTCAATTGGAAATATAAGGGGTAACAAGTGAAGATAACTGAAAATACTTTTCCTTCCTTTGGTTCTCCATCAGGCAATACAGTCCTGGACTCACCAACTCCACAATATCAACATGTAGTGTATATAACTGACAAAAATGTTTTGGACTACTTTTAAATGTTCCTATTATATTTAAATGTTCCGTCGTCTATTGCAATTTCCCTATCGATTAAGCTCTTCTTGCCCACTTTGCTCCCAAAGTCAATAATTCTCCCATTTACAGAAGAATTGTTATCAAAAAGAAAGAAACTGTCGTCTGTACCTAAACCGAGCAAATCTTTTGGAAATAGAAAGTTAGTCGCTGACTGTATTGACACTGGAACTCCTCTGGAGCCTTTCGTCTTGTCCTTTATATGCTCGATCGGTACCCATTGAAACCTGGCAAACAGGTAGCCAAATCAAGGCATTGATATTTCACATTTAGAAATTCTTCTTCAAAAATCCTTGGTATTAATGTTAGCTCCTCCCTCGCTCCTCGTTTCGATTTACTTTTCTCAACTTCAACATCTGCAACACTTGGAATGCAAGAATGTAAAGATTCTATTTTATCAGAATCGGTTGTTAAGGTCCCTCTGCATGAATTGATTTTATAGTACCTCATGAATATATCCTATATTTGGATCATTTATTGCTACTCTCTACCACTTACATTGTCTCACCTACAAAAACAAACAAAAAGGAAACCATTTTACAATAACAAGAAAGTAATAACTATACAAAGTATAGAATCACTCTGCTTCCACAATTTGGTGAGGTTGATAGGCTCTTCGGCCCCAGAGTACCTTCCACAATCATTCCGCTGTTAGGCTTTTCGGGAGAGGAAACTTCAAAAAGTAATATTAATATACATAACTATTAAATAATAGTGTTAACCTTTTATTTGATTCCCATACAGCCCTTTTTGCAGCTCTTCTTCCCGAAGTGTGAGCCAAATGCTGAGTGACGAAAAAAAAGTATTCGAAGCTATCAAGAGCAGAGTCAGCTTGGCTGAGAGATCGTCTACTGGTTCTTTCTGTTCAAGGCTGGCCTTTAATTGAATCAGTCATTCCGAAAAGTTTCTACTCTTTCCCACCCCACATTTTCATTTTAGTGCAAAGTCGAGATATACGTGAAGAAACGCGCATCCCTTGGAAAAGACCATTTGTCTGGTCACATTATGTTTAGCTATCCTACACTACTGCCTCAATATCATCGATGCCATTGTACATGTCGAGTTTGCAATCAAAAGTTTTTTTCTTTCCCCCTCAACAATTTACTTTGGTGGATATATGGTATTTTCGAAATGATTGATTCAATTGCTGTTTAAGCAATATTTATTGTAGTTGTATTATCAACAATGAATTCCTTTTTTTTAAAAAAAAAAAAACTTTGATGTGTATAACTTAGGAACCAAGGTTCTGTAAACTATATTATATAACAAGCTTGTATGTCACGAATTCAGTTAAAATAATACAATATATTAAATGTTCTTGAGTTTGATTCTTTTGCGAAAAAATTAAATGAAGGAAAAATACTTTATTTTTTCTTTTTCAGTTCAAGTGACTTTCGTTGAACACATGGAACATTTCTTTAACGGAGCCCATTCGTTTTTGAAGCCCGTAATAAACTACAATTTATTTTGGGGAATAGTTACTACGCTTCTCGATAAGATACTGCTGTACGGATGGAATTTTGGCGAAGTAATTGTGATATTAATTAGCAGAGGACTGTATGGGCGTTTTTGTCAGCTATCAAAGCATTTGGAAGAACGGCTAAGTGATTTTGAATATCCAGCAGCAAAGATAGATTGGAAAAATGTAAGAGAAGCACATCTCAGATTGATTAACTTAACCTGTGCTACAGATCGAATATTTTCTCCTCTCATTTTAGTACTTTTTGGATCTTACGTATATGAAATATGCAATCAGGTATGTATTGATATAAATTATTTCTATATTAACAACTAGGATAGAATTTTGGCAATATTAGTCTTTCGAAGTAGCTGTAGGGCAGGAGCCAGACAACGAGTTTTGTTAATAAGAATTTTATTAATATACAGAAAGGTCGTTATCTACACGAAAAGTCTTGATTTGAAGTGATTATAAAATCAAAATTTATTAAATTGTTATTTTACTTTTGTGAATACAGTTTCATTAGCTCACCAAGTTTCATGTGTTATCAGTTCATTACGGATACCGGTACTCAATATGCGTCCCGGGTGTTGTTCGTCAAACATCGATGCGATGCTTGAACCCGAAACACATTCTCCGAAGCATATCCAGAGTAAGGCTAGTTTTAGACGGAAGCACTTATGTAGCATTTCTCGTAGCAAAATTCGTATCATCGATATCCTACCGTGTAGAGTAAGCATTTCATATGCTATGGCATATCCTATGGCATTTCTTGTCGATAAAACCTGCTATATTTCGTAGCATTTTCTCCAGCATTTCTGGTCAGATTGCAGCTCCGTGGTGTATTAAAAGGAAACGAAAGATTTTGTGCCAAATATCCATGCTGTTTATTTTGTGTGGGAAACTGAATTGCAGTAAAGAAAAATGAGTTGGAGTAGGGATGCTATTATTATGCTGATGGAAAAATATGAGAAGCATCCTTGCTTGTACAAAGTTAAAAAGTCCTTTGTATCATAATAAGCATATGCGACAAAGGGTGGAAGAAATAGCTACCAAAATATCCTTTTTTTAGTCTCAGAGCCATAATTGGGCTCTTCTGCAGTGATTTGTTTGCTACGCCACGACAAGATGCTTATCAAAATGCTACCGTGTAAAAGCACCATATACTTTTGATGCCATAGAATATTATACGAGATTTTTGGCACCACATATGCTACGAGAAATGCTACGATAATTGCTTCCGTCTAAAACTATCCTAATCGAGTGGAGAGATTCAGTGATGTATTCCTTCAGATCAGCCATAGTTTGAGGTAGTGGAGGCATTTACACTCGGTCTTTGACGTACCTAAAAGGGAAACTCACGTACAGCAATGTTTGGTTATCAGGTGGACCACTAGAGGAAAATCTTGTCATATGGTCCAGTGCTACAAATTTATCTGTTCGGAAAGCTGTCATTCACAAATTTACGGACACCGCAGTGGCAGTGGGCAGGTAATCATCTACCTCAGTAACTAATTACGTACGTAACATATTTAAGTAACTTTGGCCAGTCACTATGTCATCGCCGAAAATAAACGGACAATACATTTTCTATTCTGATATGGCATAAATCACGTTACATTTTAGAGAATGACGTTCAACTTTCAGTGTAGCAGGTAGATTCTCATTTTCTCATATCCACACATTGTGCCTGATCACTTTTCCATTAACATGGGATATTGTCACATCACTAAAAATAATCTTTGACAATAGGTTCATCTTTATTGTCTATTAATTCCTGGAAGCCAGTGCTGAATTAAATATCTTTCTGCATTGTCGTCCGGTTTTAACGTCTGCATCAATTGCAGCTTATAAGGATAGAAGAATGGAAATACAAGCGATTATATAAGATCTTGCTAACCATGCTTTTCGAGGTCTCTAACTTTTTACTAGCACAGCGTGTTGGCTTTTTTGTGCTACAGAAAGAGGATTATCTAACATGATCAATAATTCGGTTTGAGACAGGTTGGCCCGAATGTCCTTTTCTCTGCTCACATCATTTCTCAACAACATTTTTGTATTACTTCAAAACTGACTTGTTTGTAGATGAATTTATATTAAGTTTACGCTTTAAAACACGCTGCACTAACACATTTTATTTTATTAAATGACATTCTAACACGCACCAGCTACGTTACTGCCGGGTGAACACTATTTTTTAAAGTTGATTTCACTACCCTCTAGTGGTACAAGAATTTTGCAAATACACAAGAAACAAAATTTATACTTCAATGTTTCAATAAATTTTTATTTTTATAGCAACTTCATATCAAGAAGTATTTTGTGGCCATGCTGTATGTGCATTTGCAATACTATCAAAGTGAAGCAATAAATTTTGTCGCAGAGACTTCGAACCTTGCCGACTGCTCCGGAGAAGTTTGTAAAACTGTTAATCCATGATATGAAAATGTTGGTGTTGTCATCTACCGCCTTAAACCATATCACTGTGACTTTGTCATGTGACCCAAACAAGTAATCTAATTGAAAGTTGAAAGAATGGACATTTTGTGTATTTCTTTTATAGACAGAACAAGATAGAAAATAATAACTATTTGAATTTAAAATAACACTTATTTAACTTGATAATTATAAAAATATGGTCCCTTGCTTGAACGCAATACTTTCCGTGTATATAAAACAAATTAGGTTCTAAGTTAACACCATAATAATGTTTTTTTTTTTTAAGAATGCGAAAATGGTTCCGATTCGTCTGCTTAAGTAAATTATTCTATAAAATTATTATTATTTTCATAAAATTATGTTTAAGTGGGGTGACAAGCGCAGACACAGATTTTTTTATTGGGGGCAGATATATTTTTTTAAATACCGAAAAGGATAATTTTATATCACTTGACCTATGTACATTTTAATACATGTCTTGGAGGGGTAGGTGTTGCCGCATGAGACATTCGTCCCCTTGTCATCCCCCCTCTGACGCTATCACTATTGCATGTATATTTAAGTCACGTTAAGAAAGTGATAAAGGAAAAATAGACAAGAATAAGAATGGGTATAAAACAAACTAGAGGAAGAAGTATAATTTTTTTTAAAAAAAGAAACGTTTTAATTTTTACTAAATTTTCAGTCTGAAACTAATCAGTTTCTACTAATTTTTGCTGTGAAAATTTTCAGTTTTCACCAAATTTCCGGTGTTACTATTATTATTTTTTTTCTGAGCAGCTATACCAATGTTTAATTCCAACGTATGGAAATGGTTTATTCGACTACTTGTATGTGTTCTGGTCACTGTTCCATCTCATGGGAAGAGCAATCCTTCTGAGTATCTTGGCGGCAAAAGTTAATGACGCAGCACACAAACCACTTAATTTCGTTAAGTTTTGCTCATCTGCCGATTACAACGTGGAGGTAAGTACAAATAATTTACATTGCTCCTAATAGGAATGTAGTTAGGGTTATCATTTCAGTCAAAGGAACGTATCTACTTTTTTTTTTTTTTTTTTTTTTTGAGGCACAAACATTTTTGACATCAGAGCTCGAATGTCTGACATCTTTCTGTGAAATGATTGTAAGTCAAACTTCCTTGTAAGACATGGTTGATCAAATAAAAAGGATTTTGGATTATCAAAAACTAAAATCAAATACGAAAACACATTTTTTTGCGATTCTGAAAAACTAACTTTCTGTAGATACGTTCCTGTGACACTATGTCGTTGATTTTTAAAAAGCAAAATGAAGACATTTCATGTACGATGGCTAATGGGGAAGGGAGAGAGAGAAATGTGTCAAAGGTTCTTTTTCTGAAGTAATGTAAGCGTTTCTAGTGAATCACAGTGACGTAACTAACGGGGGGAGGAAACGGGGCTTGTGCCTCGGACGCTGGATTGAGGGGCGCAAAACTGGGCAAATATTTATTTTCACTGTAAGGCAAGGAAAGGAGTTTTAGCAAACTAAAGATCATAAAAATACCTCAGAAACTTAACAGAACAACAACTACTTCCCAACCTTAGGATTGTATCCATAAAGTATAAGTTAGCTTCAAAACTATTTTTGAGGACATTGTAGAAAACTTTGCAGTCAAAAGAAGCCGCAAAGTGAAGTTTTAGTTCAAGCTTTTTGTGTTTTCATTTAACTTACATCCATTTAAGAGATTTGCAAAATGTCCGAATATAATACTCGAGACAACAGCTTGACTGTTCGTCATAATTAAATATTCTATTCTAAAGCAACAGAGTGTTAATTCACTCTACACATATGCACATCCCGATATAATTCCAAAAAACATCGTGATTTGTAGTTATTATAATAAGACTGTAAGAATATGTCAAGTATGCTACTCTCAGATTATTTGGCAAGCAAATACGTACTAATTAGTTTGGTGTTTTGTCTTGTACTAAAAAGTAAATTATGTACTGCAATTTTGAAATCATTCTTTACCACTTGAAGAAAAAGTGGAGTAGGAGAATTACTGTGTGATTCCAGTAACAGCTGTAATCGGAGAGTGTTTTTTTTTTGGGGGGGGGGCGCTAAGGCGAGTTCTTGCCCCGGGCGACAAGTAGCCTAGTTGCGTCGCTGGTGAATCATGTTTTTCTAATTGACAAAAGGAAAGTGGTACAATTTAATCCTCGAACCGTACACCTCAATTTATGTTATATTAATCATACATTGGGTATTAGGTGCCTCAAAAAAAAAAAAAACTTATTGTTTCATAGGAAAATGTTACTTTTTATTTTTTTTTAATGCTTGAGCATATTCTTTAGATCTCTAACTTCTGCAAAAAACATACTTTTACACAATACTTTAGGGTTTACAACTGCGTAATCTATCAAAATAATAATAATAATAACATACATTTTTGTACAAGATTTAGGAGTCTCATATTTTTTGTCTATTTTCTATTTTTCTTCCTTGTAATTGGCACAAACATTTATGAGGTGTGTTTAGAAGTAAACTGCTTACACTCAGCACATCGGATGGTGGTTTCCGTATCATTGTTTCGTGGACAAATACTGCCTCTTCCAGCCTACAATCTCGTTTAAAATGTTTCTCCATAGCAGCTTTGACTGTCGTACTGCAACTTTTGAACTTCAATCTTTCTGTTTGTGTAAATGCAACTTTTGAACTTCAATCTTTCTGTTTGTGTAAAAAAAAAAAAACTGTCGTATTTATAATGATATCATCTAAAAGAAAAAGGTCAAATACCTGTGCATGGTTTGTTATATTCTTAGCATCTCCCTTTGGACTAGATCTAAGCAAAACTATATTTCTTCTAGGGGTTCTACCCACTCTTGTAGCAGGGTTTGTTGCCCAGCAATGTTTATTTTTCCCCCAAAGTTGTTTCCTTTTTATTTGAATAATATTCTTCGAAGGCGTTTGTGCAGCTTCATCTTCATCCGATTCTACCCCCTCATGATCCTCCTGATCCTCTGGTAAAGCCTCAGTATCTTCTGCTTCATCGTTTTGCCAAATCCTTTTTCCCCAATGCGATGCTTGTGCATTTTCATCATCCCCTTGTCATGAAATCACGATTCATATTTCGACTAGTAACAATGAAGACGCCGTATTACGCAATTGCTGACATTATAAGTATTACAAATTGTCAGGTTGAACAAGAAATCTTACAGGTTAAAACATTTGGTGATCGGTATGTCCATGCAACGTTTGCTTCCCAACACAAAAACATTTAGACCACCAAAACGATTATGTTCGACAAGTTTCTGGGTTCATTGAGTGTTCTCATTCCGCGCCAGAAGAATCTACGTCCAGAATCGCTACTCAGGCTCAATCTTCTTTCAACTGAGAAGAAAATGCGACCCCCCCACACCTTATCGGCCCCGACCTAATGTTGTTGGCACTATCGGAAACGGTATCCCCCATATGCGGGTGTCAAAGGAACTCAACATGGCCATCGAGCAAAATGGCCACCCCCATGCAGTCGACATGCTACTGTAAAATGTGTGGTTAGGCCACATTGTAGTCCAGTTAAATGGGTTCGCAATTGCTGCCGATGTTTGTGCAATCCGATTAAGTTCCTTGTTGCCTGTTTCACAATGTAGTGATAGTCTGCTGCTGTAGTTGACCATGGTCGACCACCATTTCTACTTCACTCAGTGTTGCCTGTAGTTCGGAACACTCCCGTATGAATGTGAAACAATACCCAACTCCCGGGCAATGCTCGTCACGCTTCATCTTTCTTCCAGTTTTTAGACGATTCTTCCCCGGGCCATGTTGTTGTGAATAACACAACTACAACTACAACACAACTGTACAGTTCTCTGACTGACGTACATTGTCTCGTCCCTTTTATTCAATTGTTTGTGTCGAGGAGCAAACTCATTCGACGCTACGGTCACATTGACTTCACACCATGCAACGTTTTGCTCCGCGTGTACATGTGGGAGACCTCTGGGAACATGCTACCGGGATTTCATCCGTTCCCTGCTATATTTATCTTACTTTATCTACCTCATCCTTTAGTTTTGCCAACCAGTGTACTTGCAGTTTCAGTACAAAGTTCGCATAGTTTGAAAGTCTACCATAGCTTCGCACTGTGAAATGAAACTCATTTATTTATTTCTTAATATCAGGGGTAAAAGTGTGGGGGGAACGCGAGGGACGTCGTCCCCCTACCTCCAAAAATATATACGGCGTCCCCCCAGTGCCTGAAAAAAATACAATGGGCAAAGATAGGCAAGGGGACGGTGGAACGTCATGCCGCTACCTACCGTCCCCCTACATTTTCAGATCCACTTTTATCCCTGGTTAATATGATTAAATGTTTTAGTTAAATCTGCTTGGCCTTGACATTTATCAGTCATAATCCCTTTCATTTGCTGTAAACGCTGTGTAAATAAATCAATGTATGATATAATGAATAAGCACACAAGTTCCTTATGGAGGGAATTTGAGCTCAGGCTGAGGGAACGAATTATTGAAAATGGATATAGCTTACAAAATTAATATTTTTTTTTATTATTATAAGTTACCTTGTGATATTTACATTAGCAATGCCCTCGTTGGGTTCCCTCCCTCAGAAGTTTTAAGTTTGCCGACAAGGCATCAAACTTATATAATATCAGATGTAAACGTATAAGCAAATAATCAGGAAAATAAGAAGCATAGATTTCTAAACATTATTATTATTAATAATTATCAAGGGCGCCCATCAAGGGGGGCAATGTGGGGCGCTCGCCCCCACTTAGAGGAAATCGTACTTCAGAATATCGAAAACCCAATAGAATTTTTACATTACTTACAGCAAAATTTGAAACTATATTTGAAACGTCGCTTATACTTGTCCCCCCCTCTTGGAAACCACAACATGGGCGCCCTTGTTTATTATATATCTGTTTTGACCGATAATTTCTGTTTGTTTTATCTCAGTATTTTTTTCTATTTGTGGTAATTTTTCAGGTGTATCGATTTGAGCAGCAATTAACTTTTACGTCCATTGGCCTTAGTGGGTGTGGTTCATTTGTTATTACTAGACCATTCATCCTTATGGTAAGTACAGAAGAGTTAATTTAAGGTGGATCACCACCCGGAAGTCAGTACATATTTTAGCTCATTCCCTTAACTATTCCGCAATGAAACGTTACCTATTATAAGTATTGTATTATAAGATAGAGTTATGTTTCAGCTATAACACAACACAATGATTCATTTGATTGTGTCTTCTGATATTGAAAAAGATAACAAATAAAAGAAAAAACTTGATTCGTTTTACAATGAGCACACAAGATGGCACTTGCTGTTAGATCCTACTAGAAGTGCTCAATTTTATGAAATGTGTATTTGTACGTGTAAAGTATTTTAAAGTAACGATCTTCTTACGAAATAGATATATTGTTTGACCGAATCTCCTGATATGTTTCACATTATCTTTAAATATTAATTTACATTTAAGGAAATAAATTTTGAGAAGAAGCTTGCGCAGAACGCCATAATGCGTTGTTGCCAAATTTGTACGTTTACTGTAGTAGTCACAATAACAAAATTCCTGGATTCTAGCGTTGAATTTCGAGAAGCGGTATTTAGCTGTGAATTACGATAAGGTCAAAAACTAATTTCTCCATTAAGTATCCAAGCAGAATTCCATGATTACTTCCTTTATTATCAGGCATCAGTAAACACTCGACACTATCTGACAACGCCGCACTATTCAAGCAACGTTTAGCATAGCACCGAGAACACGATGAGAACACTTGAGACCTTCAGTCTCTATGGGTGCTGTAGGATGACAGTTTTGCACGGCAATGGCTCTTTGCACTAGTCATTCGTAAAATCGTATTAATAACAATGCATAAAACAAAGTAATGGCCCGTTTATAGTTCTACAATAAACAAAAGTATTGTATCACTCAAACAGAAATACCTTCAAGTACACGCTGAGCAAATGTCACAGTCTAACTGAGCGAAGAAAAGACATCCTGCCTGACAAGTTTTATCCGCCAATACCGCGCCACCCCATTTCAGTCTCCCGAATTTCTAAACTTGTAATCAAGTCGTGCTGTGCAACGTCACCCCAAAACATGACATATCTACACATTCAACAGAACAAAAGGAGTAAGTAATTGTGGAAAACATATACAGACAGAAGAAAGAAACCGGCAGGAGAACGAAACAACACTTAGGCTAGTTTTAGACGGAAGCATTTATCGTAGCAAAAATCGTATCATCGATATCTTACCGTGTAAAGTAGCAAATGCTATAGCAT
The DNA here is from genome assembly GCF_964235325.1 of Thermobia domestica. NCBI lineage: Eukaryota > Metazoa > Arthropoda > Insecta > Zygentoma > Lepismatidae > Thermobia > Thermobia domestica. The sequence goes on along the minus strand of NC_137457.1, from coordinate 295,531,064 downwards.
TTCCAATGCCATGGCATATCCTATGGCATTTCTTGTCGATGCAAAATGCTCTATTTCGTAGCATTTCCCCCAGCATTTCTAGTCTGATTGCAGCACCATGGTGTGTTAAAAGGAAACGAAAGATTTTGTGCCAAATGTCTATACTCTTTGTTTTGTGTGAGATAGTAAAGAAAAATAAGTTGAAGTAAGAATGCTATTATTATGCTGATTGAAAAATATGAGAAGCATCCTTGTTTGTACAAAGTCAAAAGTCCTTTGCATCATAATAAGCATATGCGACAAGGGGCTTTAGAAGAAATAGCGACTGAAATCTCTGTTCTTACTTTCGGAGCCATAATTGCACTCTTCTCCAGTGATTTGTTTGCTACATCACAAGATGCTAATCGAAATGCTACCGTGTAAAAGCACTATATACTTTTGATGCCATAGAATATTATACGAGATTTTTGGTAGCACATCTGCTACGAGAAATGCTACGATAAATGCTTCTGTCTAAAACTAGCCTTACAATTTAGCCTATTTGTATGTGATGAGACGATAAAAGTAAGCTAATTTACAAGGCACATGACACGTAAATAATACTTCAACGGAACTTATTTAGACATTTTAAACAAGCATATACACGTACATACACTCAAAAACATAAAAATAACATATTGGTAAAACAGTGGTGATTTTTCTGTTATCGCGTTTTCCGCCGGAAAACATACAATCAAAGCATAATTCATGATGGAAATACTTCAAAATATAACTTAAGAATATCCCTCTTGCTTTCAACATGTTCTCTACGTTGTTGTCAAAGGTGGAAAGACTCAGCGTTCTCTACCGGATTAAAAAAAAAAAAAATCAAGTATATCACTAGCACTGCAGTATGGCGAGTAACCATCCTATTCGTATCAACGCTTCGAGTCACGGAAGAGAGTTGTGGAGATGCAACAGCTCGCAAATAGCAGGCAAGTAGACCGCTAAGTATATACAAGAACCTCCAAGCTTTTTGCTCAATTTTGCAGAAGGGTAGCTACTTTTCCTGCCGAGGAGAAAGCAAGTTTGGTGGTCGCCTGAAAAACATTTGAAACTGTAAGGAGACAACGTAAATCTATTGCTTCCATCAATACAAAACAAATTACTCAGTAGTTAAATTTCTCCAATATATGTTTCCAAAAATGAGAGAAAGGAATATAATACTCAAATTGCAATAGTCTATCTACATTTCCAATATACTAATTTGGTCCATTTTGGACATTAGCCTCCAAAATAAAAGATATAAAGCCGGTTATACATAATCAAGTATTGTAACAAATGTTTCAGCAAAGTAGAATTTGAACGTAGGTCTATACGATATTAAGTTGTATGCAATGTTTGGTTTGGTTACAACATTTGATACAACTGTTCAAAAATAATACATGTTCTATTCCTATCCAAGATTGCATCAAAGAAAAGAAAAAAAAAACTAAAATCACTGCCTGGTGGTGCTAAACGTGTACAAGGGAAGCAGTTGAAATGTTTATTGATGCCTACAAACAGCATCCTGTCTTGTATAGCTGTAAACTTAAAGAATATTACAACAAATACAAACTCAAAGAAGCCTTGGAGAAAAACTGGGGCTAAAGTTAGGCTGGCAAGGCGAGAGACTCCAGGTTAGTGAGCGTTCATATGCACGATTCACATTTCCAATTGCTCGCTTATTTTAAGATTTACGATTTAAACAGCTCACTTTTAAATAGTAACACCTTGAGCTAGTACCGCTATGCCTACCAATAAATGTAACAATTGAATGAAGAAATGTAAACAAAGGAACAAGAAAATTAAGTTTTGTATTTGATCGTTTATAGTGTGTGTGTAAAGTTTTAGCCAACTTATGTGACCAAATGACTATAAAAGATAAATTTCATACAACATTTGATGGAAAACTATGATCATGTATAATTGGCTTAAGGTGCAGTAAGGTGAAACGAAGCGAATCACTGACTGATTTCTATTTATGTCTTATATCAGTATTAAGTTATAGAAAACGAGACCAGTTTCAAGTGGGATCTGACCATTGTAGTGCGTTTGGTCAGAGACCAGATGAACAAATTGTACACACTTTGGCCACTACTTAGGTACGCTAAGAAGTGAAAAGAAATAAACTACAATAGAATTTATGACTAAGTTTGGTTGTTTATCCATTATTGCGGTAGAGTTCCTATTACGGCAACAACAGATGTGGATAGACGACCTTCACGAACTTAATCATTGAGGAATGTGCAACCATGCTGTGATTAGGAAAATTAATTGTACATAGTCCTATTAGGTAGTAGTTTATCCCCACGTTCGATGCATGGTCTAGGTGTTAAATTACATTTGAAATCAAAATGAAATCGCTTAAATGAAATCTTTAAGTTTTACGTCCCACGCTTATGCCGGCTAGGCTAAAGGAGACGGTGATGATGAGAAATGAATGAAATGGTGGAATGAAGTAAGTGGGAGGAAACGGGAGAACCCCGAGGAAACGTACGTACACGGTGTTTAATCACCACAAAGTTCACTTGGCGGGAATCGGGATCGAACCCGGGACCCCCATACACCGACGTGAAATCGGTTAAGTAGAGCATTACCCGAAAGTACTCACGAGAAATTTTCATTTTTCACACCAAACTACTTCTCCCAACTGCCTTGAATAATAAATGAATTAGCTTATACAAAGATAAATATGAAAAGGTCTATTCTTCCGAATTATATAATAGTGGCAGGGTTAAAAGTGAAAGGGAACACGGGGGGACGTCGTTCCCTCACTTCCAAAAAATATCTATGCTGTCCCTCCACTTTCTGAAAAATTGCATTGAGCAAAGATATGTAAGAGGTGTGGCGTGACGTCATGCGTCCGCTTACCTTTTCAGACCCGCTTTTACCCCTGAATAGTGGACTGGTAATTTGCAGAAACTTTTCCAGCAGTCCTCGTATTTCTTCAAGGAAAACTTGTAAATAAACATTTAAACTCTCTATTTCTATGCCTCTACAAAAATTGAATAGATTCTAAATATATAGTATTTACAAAGTAGACCTATATTAAATATAAACATTATATTAAATTTCTTAAAAACTAAATCATTACGTGATAGAACGTTAATGATTGAGCAGGCTTAAAGAAGAATAAAATATGTTCAAACATTTTTATGTACTGATGTCAATTAACAATCTTTTGTATCAGTTTATTATTATTATTATTATTATTATTATTATTATTATTATTATTATTATTATTATTATTATTATTATTATTATTATTATTATTATTATTATTATTTCTTTTATTTTGTGATAAAATTGAGACACAAAATCAGATCTAAAAGACTACTATGTCAGACGGGACTCAGAAATATAAGAAATTTCTGTCCACTTATCTTGCTTAAAACCTTAAAAGAGCCCTAAGCTGTACACTTCAAAAACTAAATAAGAGCTTTTTAATTCCGAGGGCATAGGAAAGCTTTCTTCACAAGAGCATAGTAATTCTAAATTTGCTCGTAGGCTTATATCATAAAGGAATAGTAGAAATCAAATATGTGTGGTCTATTCAAATAGGATCCAACTTTGGTCGGAAATATTAATTATACATCGGGAGATCGAAATACCAATCCTCTTTAAAAAAAAAAAAAATCTACTGTTGTTTATTCTCACCATGCTTCGAAGCAATTATGGAAGATATTTTTGTAAACAAGTTACAGCTAAACTGTCGTAATTTATATCTCTTTCTGCGGCTCAAATCATTTCCTTTTTAATCCGTTTATCGCCGTAATTTTATCCACTTTGGAAAATGACTGAATTTTACATATGTTGTTGCTATAGACTCATATATTAGAGAAATGAAAAAAAATCATCAATATACAAGGATGAACTTGAAACAACAATACAACATTTTTAAAAGTTATATTAAAATTGAGTAAAATAAGACAAACCATATTAAGTGTTGCATATATGCAACGCCAGCGACTTCTTGAGAAACAGCTTAAAAATAAATAAATAAATAAATCAGAATGATCCATGAAAACGAATAAACTACAGAAAATGTTGTTCAAAAAAACTGAAAACTGCGAAAAAATTATGCGGGCGAGTTGACTTGATCTACTTGTCTAGTGTTCCCTGCTCCCAAGCAGAGTTTCTTTCAGGCATGATTTTTTGCGGGGGGCAGTGTTCCCCGGAGCTCTGAGAGTGCCCCCAAGAGGAGAAAGTTAATACGTAGTATAATAGTACCAGCCGTGGTAGATAAATAGTTTCAGAATGCAATAAATAAATAAATGTTTTAAAACTGTTTCAAGTGTTGTAAAGCTCGTGATGAGGCTTTTTTTTTTTTTTAATTCATATTTAGAGATTAGGTGGTACCTTGTCTGTAACTGGCAATCTTGAACAGATAAGTGACAACTGAATGTCTTGTTGCGTGTACTTCAGAAAAGTCTAAGAGAAGTAGCTATAAGTTTTGTTAATACGTAGTTTTAGAGTGCCACCCGCGGCACATGTTCTCTGAAAGAAACACCGCTCCCAAGCCCAGTCATTTGATACCGAATACCTCCAAGAAAAAATATCTGGCAATTAATTTTTGATGATATCTTAGCCTTATGGTATACAGTCCTGTTTCATTCTTCTGTCCTCCTTACGAAAGTCAGAGAAAACGGTCAAGGCTTCGCTACATACCTACTCAAAAAAAGAAGTCGGAAATAATTGGCAGAGTAACCTAATTTTGATGGACTCGTGAAATGATTCCCATTTCAATATCACCAAGCTCTACGCACCGATTCTAAAGTTGTACCATCATTTCATGGCAAATGAAAGTTTGACGAACGTTTACTACGTTCACGTACCAGCAGAAACTGACTGTGAGAGAAAAACTAAAGGATACAATGAAGATGTTTCGTTTTTTTCTTTTTTTCTGAAAAGCTAAATATGTTTCTGAATAGACCACACATTTTTTCCAGAATTGCTGATCTTAGATGCGAAAACTAGATTAAACTGTATATGCTAACATCTAAATTACTTCTTTTTGTAGGTTGCCAGCGTAATTTGCACATTTGAGATCGTTCTTCTACAATCAAGTAAATCATAATGATTTAGAAGTTTACAAAGTGTACTAACTTATAAGAAGTGTGTGTATCCCTAAATAATGCAATAAATGTGTGTAACTAAAATATAAATCAGTACCAAGCAAATGTTTCTTTTTATTTACATCCTTCTCTAAATCTAATATTTCTACAGGGTGCACCAGAAATACCTGACAGTTTTGAAAATAAAATAGCACTTCCGGGAAAAGTGGAATTTTTCCACAGAAGAATATTCTTCTTTTCATGAATAATTAATAGGTATCGTTATATCTTGAAAATAATATTTCGTAAGTCCCATCATGCAGCTTAACACACTCCAGCTATCTATCAGAGAAAATAGTGTACCGTACTGTCACTTTTGAGTTTCATCAATTCACAGGAGTTGTTTGCAGCCCAGAAATGACAGTTCAAATTGTTTACATATTTGGATAAATGAAAATCGGCTTCATCTAATATCAGTAATCTGTTCACAATATAATGTTCAACTTGAAGAAGCTCCAAAAACTCGTTAGAAAATTAAATCGCTTCGTCTTGTTCCATTCAGTAATCTGATAGATAACTTGGATCTTGTAAGGGCAGTAGTGGAGATATTTGTGCAGAATTCTGCGAACGCTGTAATTGAAGCAATACGGTAGAACTACGACACCTACAGTGTCATTGCTGTGTAATCTACCGTACAGGAAGCAATTATGCCCAATATGAACTCTCTCCCCAGTAGCTTTGCGCCACATTATTGTAAACAGCGCTCCCCCACAGTATCTTCGTTGTCCTAACGCTCTTGCAAGTTGCCTAATTTCCCTTGCAATAAAATTCCTAAGCTTCTTCGCAACAGTGTCATCAGTACCATAACCACCAGTGCTACTTTTCTTCCGGGGAATTAAGAAATATTCCCTCAGGCAAGCATGCTTAATAAAATAGAACATCACCAATAGTTTAGTGGGTTTTATGCCGTTACGAGTTTATTGTGCACACAACACAATTTGTATATAGTTGCTGCTTTTTCGCTTCGCTTTTGTTTATCTGCGTGAGATCCGAAATGACAAATATTTGCAGGGCAAAGCTGAAGCTGTTGGCATACATGAAAGAAACTCTTAAGTCATTTTATGGTTACCTCATATTGTCAATCTGCACAATATATTTATATTTAATATAACTGAAAAGTCATTCATCTTTTAAAAAATGCATTAATTTATTTTTTCTAGTACGCGAAAGTCTTCCTTCTTTTGTTATCAATATTACATTTTTTTTTTTTTTTACCACGATGAGGCGCTGGAACGAAGTGTGGATCAAAACCTATTTTGACGAAGTGTACACTATTTAGTGCGCACTCCATTTGTAGACTTGGAGTGAGCATGCTCTAAGTGTGCACTACGCACTTTGGAACACGACCTGAGCTTCATGTTGACACTTGGAGAACGGCTGATTTTCTAATATGCCACCCCACTACTCTCTGTCTCACCCTAGGAAGATCATAAAATGGAAATGACGTTAAACGAGACGTCTTACAGCGCGACGTTGCCACTTATTATGAGTAGAAGGCGGCCGATTTGAGAAAATAAAAAAGGGAAGAACATAAACCAAACAACGCAGCGGTAAGCGACTCAATAATAATAATAATAATAATAATAGAAGAGGAAGTGTAATTACTTGCCATACGTAATCTACTCCTGCAGGCAACAAACACCCAAATCTTTACCCCACACGACTTCAGTGGGAGGGAGTCCGAGTCCGCAATGATAAGACGAAGAAAATGTCCGTATTCCTTTGCAATGCGGTCTATTCTGTAGGAGACTTCCATGTTAGAAGCAACTTCATTTAACATTTCTATTACTTCAAATTTGTTCCAGCTTGAATCACATTCAACACCTTTATTTTTTAACCACTCTACAATTTCGTTTTTAGTTTCGATTTCGTAGGGATTTTTTCGTCTTTTACTGAGTGTGTGGGGTCATTATCAATAACAATCACGGAATTTGGTGGTACATTCGGAAAGAGTTTTTCTTGGAAATGTTCATATTTTGCTGCATCTAATTCTCAGTGATAATCATCTGTTTTTGAGCCGCTAAAAACGGGGTCAGCTCTAAGACTTAACCCACTCTCAGTCATGGTATGAATCACTATTACTCCCTCCCCCTTTCCAGAGGTGCCTTAATGCTTAAGGACAAACCCTCTCTCCAGCTTCACTGCGTGGTTTCGAAAATATGAATAAACGTTTAATAACATGTTTTTTTCACCAGTAGAAAGAGGTTTCCCTTTCTTTCTTTGCTTCTTATAACAATGTGGGAATTTTCAGCCACTGTCTCCAAAAATAGCACTATAGCAGTTAAACACAAAATTAACAAAAGCCTGTGACAACATCTTGGCATTTCAGCTAAACGAATAAAACGCAAGCTCTGGGGCGGCGTTGCCAAGAGGTAAAGGGTGTGGCTATGGCTAAGCAGACATACTACAGCGCGATCAGATGTCAGGGGATAAACGTGGATGTGTACAAAATAAATGTGGCAATATCGGTGGCCTCTCATGTGCTAGCACCATTTAAAGGGAATTTGTTTCACCATCAAATGCCAAGATGGGGTTTGTCACGCCGTTTAATAGCAACGCTAATAATTACACAAATAACGCACGGAATAACTATAACAAGAAAATAACAAAATAAAACAAAACAGAAGAAAGGCGCACAAAAAACCACTGAACTATCACAGAAGCCAATGAATCAAAACTGTCATCCCGCTTCCGCCGACGTGGCAACTGCTGAGCACATGTTGCCAAACTTACCTTATCGTTAGAAGTTTAACTGACAAAGAATGAGTTTGCATACCTCTATTGTTATTCTAACTGTCAGTCTTACTTTCTTTGTGTATCTACTTAAAAAGTAGTTACATTATAAAAAGTTTTTCGATACACTGATATTGGAGCGAGAGTAAATCTGACAATCTTACTTGTGTCATGCTTGTCTTTCTGTTGTCGACTATAGTTAGAATTGCAAGTACTTATATTAATATGCTAGCAGAACGTACTAAATTTTAATTTGTTTTTACCACAATCTTCAAAAACATTTTAAATACTGTCACTAACCGAATTCACCAAAACCGTTTTTGGTTTTAAACAGATTCGGTTTTCTATTAAAAATCGGCTTCAGTTACAAACGCAACAGTTTATAAATTCGAAACAATTTTCTCTAAAAATCGGAACTGTTTTATAATCTTCCCGGTTTTTGGAAAATCTCTGTCGGTTCTTTTAAAAACCGAAAAATCATTATTTCTTTTCGCACAAGTAGTATGAAATACCACATAGGACAGTGGGTGGTCCGGGAACACTTCCCGGTAAACGTCGTTTTAGGCTTCATTTTATTTATTTATTTATTTATTTATTTATTTATTTTTACAAATTTTAGCATTTATATTCCCCGCTGCTTTAATGACTTGTTCAAATTTTGTTTTGTTTAAAGACTTTCAGTAGGGAAAGGGCAAGCGCATCTAAACAGGTTTTATATCATAAATAACAAATACCTTAAAAAAAAAAAATACAGTGCACTGAAAATAAGAATAGCATTAACTTTGATAGTTTTAAAATTGGCTAGATATAACTTTGACAAAAATAATAATGCAGGAATTAAAAAAAAAAACTTTCTGGGGAGTGTATAACCAGGGACCCACAGGGCCACACTACTGCTACAAAAATTAACATAGTTTAAAATGTTGTTATACTACTCCTTTCGTAAACCTCTCGTGATGAGGAAGGAATCGCATAAATTTTATGGATGAAATTAAGACAATACATAAATAATACAAGACATTAATCAAGATATAAATAAATTCACAAAACAATCCAAGTAAATTTTGAGATAATACGAGAACTAATCCTTCGATAATCGAGACGAGAAATAAGTCTTCCATAATCGAGACAAGACGGAAAAACCTTATTTCTCGTTTCGTGAGTAACACTATTTAGGCAGATTGTAGATTGTCACTGTTCATGTAGCGACCACAAAAACTATGAGTTCTACACTAATCTTAGTGAGGTTGGACATTTTAATTTTCATCCCCACCATGTGGATCGGGATAAGCTTAGACTTGAACAGCTTCGGAAGACTTATTATTCATTTCAGTGATCCCCAAACTATTGATTCGACACTAATATTAATTGTTTTCGATTATTTTTACATAACAATCCACTACCAATTCGTCATATACTAAAAGCGCGCCCTCCTACTAAAAAGGGAATCAATACGTACGCCAGGAACTATACTTAGGGGATGATCAAAATAAAAGGGGATATATTCACAAAACAATATATTCTGTAACTCAACTATTAGTGATAATAACTGGTTTAATGGCCTTCTCTCTCTCAACCTTCATTTATACAAAAAAGAAGAAGAAGAAAATACACGCTGTAGTTATTTCTCGGAAGGAACTGCGACACCAGAAGACAAGGCTCGAGCATGAGCATGTCTATTTTGTTAATTATCTTGATCGAAACTCCGAAACAATGAAATCATGTGTTTTACCAAACCAGACATGAGAATTTGTTTACTTCGTATTTTGAAAGGAGACTAATAAATCAGCAAACCTAACATTTTTTTAATTGATGCTATAAACATATTATGCTGATTGATAGAATTGGATTTGAAGATTGAATTTTATTCCTTTTCTATCCAGGGATATGTGTAAGAAAATTGAATGTTAGAAGGGTCTAGAATCTGAAGGGAATTATAAAATACAATAAAATTGCTAGGCTGTCTGCTTATTTAAAAAATGCTGAATTTCAGCTTTCTAAGTTGAGCTTCTGGTGAAATAATTTTTTGCAAAAATTCGTAACTCCTCCTACTCCTCCTTGGTATACTATTATAATCAATGTGATATGACAACATCTCAATTGGGAATGGAATTTCAAAATGGCCCTTTCCCGTTTCCCTTTAAACTAATGTGAAAATGAAATGAAATAACTTTCCCTACTCCTTTGTATTTCAATAAATATAGAAAGCAAATTATTACTTAGTTTTCAGTCTTTTTTCTGTACCTCTGTGTATGGTGAATTTGTACGTTTCTATTTGTTTTCACGTGGGAAAAATTCCAAGCCAACGTAAGTCTTTACATTACAATAATTAACATGTACTTTGATATATTTAGTTTAATACAAATTGGTATTTGCAATAACAAGTACATTCTGTATTTGCTTCGGTAGGAGTTGGGATCAAGGCATTGCTTCATGTACTAGATGTAGCAGTAAAACGGAAAAGTGAATTGAGACTTGTTAAGTTAGGGAACCAAGCATACAGAATTTGAAACTTCATACTATTTGTTTCGTCTTGTTTTGAACATGCATGTCTCGTCTCGAATTGAACTACCTGTTTCGTTTCATATTTTTATAAGTTTAATGCGCTATTTAGGACACGATACAAGTCCTATGGGCTGAACCATAGCCACATGTAGTAGAGAGATGTTCACTTTTCCAATAATGTTTCTGTGAGAATTGTAGCTTATTTAAGTTTACTATTCCGTTTTTAGCAGCATGGCAATATGAGACGTGGATCTACACTTTTTACCAGACAATTTGAATTTGTTAAATAGTATTTCACATTCATATATACTATTTAACAAATTCAAATTGTCTGGTAAAAAGTGTAGATCCACGTCTCATATTGCCATGCTGCTAAAAACGGAATAGTAAACTTAAATAAGCTACAATTCTCACAGAAACATTATTGGAAAAGTGAACATCTCTCTACTACATGTGGCTATGGTTCAGCCCATAGGACTTGTATCGTGTCCTAAATAGCGCATTAAACTTATAAAAATATGAAACGAAACAGGTAGTTCAATTCGAGACGAGACATGCATGTTCAAAACAAGACGAAACAAATAGTATGAAGTTTCAAATTCTGTATGCTTGGTTCCCTAACTTAACAAGTCTCAATTCACTTTTCACATTTCACATTCATATATATTGACAGTGTTATATATAAATAAATAAATAGGTCTCCATACCACGTTGACTCCCTTGGAACGGCTATTTGTTCCAACAGAAATAAATACAGGTTTCCTGTGGTATTTTACATGTAAGCAGGCAAGAACATTTAATGAATTTTGAGTTTACCAGTATCAGAAGTAACTGAGTTCGACGCTTATTCAGCATTCTTTTTCTAAGGGTCGTAATAAACGATTACAAGATAACACTGCTCAGATACTGTACAAAATTAAAAACAGAGATCAAAATGACGTACACTTGATAGCACTTCAAAAAAATAATAATAAATGAGGCAACATTTTAGTAGTTGTAGTTTTAGTGTTAAATGTTCAAGTAAAATAATCATCTTTGCAAAAGCCATCAAGAATATTTTACTTTGAGATTTTTAAAAAACAAATTTCTACAGAGTATTTGAGAAATGTTTATTTTGTCCAACTGTGAATAGCATTATGTGAAATCATCTATGCATACTTCATTTTAATGCTCAATGACAACATCCAAAAAGACGTCAGATGTCATGGGCATCGAAATATTAAGATAAGAACATAAATAAAAAATCGTACGCAAGGTATGCAAAGCCATTTATTTACTTATACATAGATTATGGTGTATAAAGTAGTGCTGTTGAATTTTTGTGACATTTGCGGTTTTCGGTTTTTGAGAAAACCGGTTTTCTGGAAACCGAAAACCGCAAATGCGGTTTTCAAAACCGAAACCGCAAATGCGGTTTTCAAAACCGAAAACCGCAAATGCGGTTTTCAAAACCGAAACCGCAAATGCGGTTTTCAAAACCGAAACCGCAAATGCGGTTTTCAAAACCGAAACCGAAAAAGCGGTTTTCAAAACCGAAACCGAAAAAGCGGTTTTCAAAACCGAAACCGCAAATGCGTTTTTCAAAACCGAAACCAATGTTTTTAATTACACCTTTTAACAATTGTGAAAGCATCTATCGATCGAGACAATTGTATTGATTTATGTCTGTGTTTCAACTTTTTTTTATTTGCTCCCGTTTCCTCCCACTTTCTTACGGTTTAGAACTCCGTAAGTACTGATGTGAACTTGTGTGTTACAAATACTGACCTGGGATCATTTGCACTTTTTTTTTAGTTACTTCTTTGATGACACTTCCAAGGTACTTTTCGGTTGCAGGGAAGCAAACTGGACCCCACCTGATTTTTATATATTTTGTAAAGTAGAGCACGAGGAACACGAATCTTAAGGAATTTTGACATTCCGACTTCCCGAACTCGAGATACTAGAACTTATACAGTAGTTTTACATAGTATGTATAAAATTAACGAAGAAAGTTCTGTCGCTTTTTGACCTATCACCTTAGAACATCGATATGTCACCTAAGACCAGGGGTGTAGCCAGCAGGTTTCTGTAGGAGGGGCCCGTCGTTTTTGAAGGGGAGCAGCTACAATCTAAAAAAAATGTTACAGCTAGTGTTTTTGAAGCCTGAAAAAAACTGGAAAATTTTGGTTTCCTTCCGGAAAACTAAAAACACTGTTTTAGCTTATTATTATTATCATTATTATTATTATTATTATTATTATTATTATTATTATTATTATTATTATTATTATTATTATTAATAATAATAATAATAATAATAATAATAATAATAATAATAATAATAATAATAATAATAATAATAATAATAATAATAATAATAATAATAATAATAATTTCATAAATTATATTACAGATAGTTTGTATTATGTTTAACCTAGAACTACTGCCCCCGACCAAACATTATACCTTTGTGCATAACTATTTCAATACACAGAACCGATCTATATAGGTAAACAAGAAAGTTCTATCGCTTTCTCACTCACCACTTCCGGACATTCATATGTCTCCTAACACGTATCTGGAAGATCAAGAATAGATCGACAACCTTCTGCAAACGTTCTGGAAGGCCATTTATTCCATCGCAGTAGAGGTTGGTGTTCCGTGAAGTGAAGAAGTTATCAAGTGCATTTTGCACCTCTACTTGGGATTTGAGCTGGCATCCTTTAAAGTGATTGTCCAAGGAAGGGAACAGATGATAATCGGACGGTGCAATGTCCAGGGAGTATGGCGGATGCAATAGTGTTTCCTATCCAAGGCGTAAAATGGTGTCCCGGGTCATCCTAGCCACGAGGGGCTTAGCGTTGTCCTGTAACATAAGGACCCCTTTGGGAGTTTTGAGTTTCTCTTGAACACGGCTCAACTGCTGACAGTACACAGTTGGATTGATGTGATGACCAGCTGGTAGCAGTTCCCGATGCACGATGTCACGAGCAGTTCATCAACACACAGGAGGACTTTCTTCTGGTGTAGTACTGGTTTCGGCTGTCTTGGAACCGTTCATGGGATGCTAACCAATTATGACGGCGCCGTGGAACTTCGTACAGGATCCATTTCTCATCACATGACAACACCTTGTCCAGAAATGGCTCCTTCCTCAGACGAGACAGCAAAGAAACACAGGTGTCTGCTTGCGTTGCCTTTTGACCCGGAATCAAGTTATGTGGGACCCATCGACCCAACTTCTAGTGTTTCCTCAGTTGAAGGTGCTGCTGAATGGTTTCGCCACTCACACTGAATTGTCCCCATGCCGTAAGCGTCGGTGGACCACAAATGGGCAATTAGCGACATCACGCCAAACATTGGCGGCGCCGCAGCGACGATCCATGGTGGCCCCTCTACCGTTTTGAAAATTATGCCACCAGCGGCAGAGATGCGACAAAACGCCAATGAACCACAAAATTACTCCCCCAAAATGCTATATGTGTGATTTAGTTACATTAAGGTGAGTCTAAAAAACACTTTTAAAAAGTACCAAAAAATTACCCCGAAGGGGACTCAAACCACCAACCTTATGATTACTAAGCAAGTGTTCTTCCTACTTCGCTACGATGGCGATGAAGGAAACGTTGTTTGTAAAGGGATAAATCGTTAAGATCTTTTTAATTTGGTCAATCACAGTGCTCCTTTAACCGTGTATATTCGACGATAACTGTTTGGAATTAGATAAAATGTGTTCGCCATGTAATTTTGTAACAAAATGACGCGTGTCTATTTACTTTATTTCATAGTTCTCGCATACTCACTTTCTAATGATCGACGACAGTTGTCATCTAAATTCATACAATTATCGCACTTATCTCAAGATTTTTCACGTCATGATGTTGAGGCAGAGGTTATTCTTGACCCTCGGAGCTCACTTTAGGAACAATTCGTCAGCAAAAAATAATATATAATAATAACCGCATGCACATGACTGGCGACAGTTCGTGTTGGTCCCTTCACGATTCTCCGCGAAGAATCTGAGAAGTGCGGACCAAGACGAAGTTCTCGCTGGTCGCTGCTACGCGGTGGTACTTCAACACCCCGACGCGAGATATAGGTTTCGACTCGACGAAACCCGGCCGCCAGTTAGGGCCAACTATCGCAGACCTACGCAAAAAGCGACAGAACTTTCTTGGTTACTTTTATACATAAGACTGATTTTCTTTGAAATTGCACTTAATTTATTTTAAGATTTTCTGAAAAAAATGTTTATTTATTATTTGTGACTAAAAAGACATAATTATTTTATTAACAGCTATATCTCACTTCCTGTTTTACACGAAATAGCATTTTAAAAAGCGAATGAAATCCAAACTGAAAAATTGAATAAAAACGTTGCTTTTCACAAAATTTTCCATCTGATAAAAAGTTTTCTTGAAACACTAATTACAGCATATAAATAATATAATGTACTTATGATTTAGTATAGTACCATTGTTTTATGATAGAATTTATAGTGGGGGGCGCGGTGGCTCAGTGGTAGAGCGTTCACCTCCGGTGCTTGGGGTCCCTGGTTCGATCCCAGCTCGCCCTTTGTGGTGGACAAACAACCGTGCTCATGGGTTTTCTCGGGGCTCCGTTTCCTTCCACTTTCTTCATTCCACCATCTCATTCATTTCTCATAATCACCGTCTCCTTTGGCCTAACCGGCATAGGCGTTGGACGTTAAACTCAAAGATTTCATTTTATTTCATAGAATTTATAGTACCTTGTCAAAACGTTTGTCTTCAAACTGTCAAATACAAATCGCCGTTAATTGTGTAATCTACTGTCACAAAAAGTATACCATACTATTTTCGGATCGCTATAAGGAAGAAATACTATACTATTTTGTGATCGGTATGGTAAAATACTATTTTTCCATACTATTTTACCGTAAATTATTAATTATATGTAAACTTTGTTATTTTTAAATGACTGAAGCGAAGTAATCTCACGATGATGTTTTAACATCTGGTCATTAGGGGGGCCAGGAAATCATTTGGGGAGCCTGGCCCCGTGGCTACACCCCTGCCTAAGACGTACCTGGAAGATCAAAAATAGTACCCATCAGTATCAACGGACCTTCTGAAAACGTTCGGGATGGGCATTTATTCCTTCGCGGTAGAACTTGGTTTGCCGTGAAGGAAAGAAGGTATCAAGTGCATTTTGCACCTTTACTACGGAGTTGGACTTTAGTTCTCTAATGTGAGTGTCCAAGAAATGGTTCAGGGATAATTGGACGGTGCATTGTCCAGTGAGTATGGCGGTTGCAATAGTGTTTCCCATTTATGGCGTAGGATGGTGTCCCGGGTCACTCTAATCATATGGGGCTTAGCGTTGTCCCGTAACGGTAGAACCCCTTAGCGATTGAGAAGTGCTGGCTCCAGGGTTTTGAGTTTTTCTTGAACACGGCTCAACTGCTGACAGTAGACAGTTGCATTAATGTTCTGCTCTGACCAGCCGGTAGCAGTTCCCGATTTTTCTCCAATCCCAAAAAGCGGGTGGTTTTTCGTGATTAAGATAGCGAGGGACGAATATAGAACCTGACAATCGGGTGGTACCTGCAAAAATCGGGTAATATGACAATAGATAAATAGAAAATAAGCTAAATAGAAAATAAGGTATATCCCTATTTAAGATCACTACACCTGCAACCCATGAAATCCAATTTGAAATCTCATCCACTTAGACTGAGATCTTTTATATTATCATTACTCTTTCACTTTGTTTCTAAATAGTACTGCCACTCTTTCTTTTGTTAACAAAAAAAAACACCACCTCCCTTTCTTAAAAAAAAGAAAAGAAAAAAATTTAGATCGCAATACACAATTTTATTGTTGATTTGTTGCCACTCCGATAAATGTGAATGTTGTGGTTTTGCATGTGTTGACTGGTTTCTTATCGCAAGTCCCAGACGCCTGCAATAGTTTATACGTGAAGGGAACACTGATCATATTTTATTCTATATCTTTTTACTTCCCAATAACGATAGCCGTGCCTCTTTGTCAGAAACTGCAACTTATTTTTTTTATTCTGCCAATTGTAAAAGAATACTAAACAAGAATTTCCCTACACGTTAAGACATTTTATGAAAAAATATCTTCTTTCACCTCTGCAAATTTTGAGCATTTTTTCCCTACGTCGGGGGAAATTTCCCTCCATCTGGCAACTGTGAGCCGAAGATGGTAAAGATTCTTTGCTGTTTCCTCGTCGTTACTTGATAATAGTGCTCTCGAGTTTTTGTGACTTCTGCAATTTTCGGTTTTTGAGAAAATCGGTTTTCAAAACCGAAACCGCAGATGCGGTTTTCAAAACCGAAACCGCAAAAGCGGTTTTCAAAACCGAAACCGCAAATGCGGTTTTCAAAACCGAAACCGCAAATGCGGTTTTCAAAACCGAAACCGCAAATGCGGTTTTCAAAACCGAAACCGCAGATGCGGTTTTCAAAACCGAAACCGCAAATGCGGTTTTCAAAACCGAAACCGCAAATGCGGTTTTCAAAACCGAAACCGCAAATGCGGTTTTCAAAACCGACATTTCGGTTTTATGAAATTTCACTTTTTTCAAAAACCGGTTTTCGGTTTTTCAAAAACCGATTTCGACAGCACTAGTATAAAGTTAACACTTTAACATAGTATGATTATATTTACGAGCTCCATTATTGTTGAATGCATATATATCTATATCTATCTATCTCTAGTTGCTTGAAAGTGGCTTATTGGCATACTTGTAATTTATAGGTCTAAAAATAGTACGTCGTCATAATAAATCATAGTAAGTACATTGCATTGCGTAGAATTAACCAAAAAAAAGTGAAAGCCGAGTAGAATTTCATTGTAAAATTGTATTATCAACCGAAAAAGAACATGTCCCAAAGTGGTCTATTTGCCGACTATGAAAATCACAAAGAAAAGTGTTTTATTTTTAGAATATTGATGTTCGATAGGCATTAAAGAACTGAAATGAACAATTTAATCTTTATCAACTATATTATCAACCTTCAAATAAAAAAGTTTACTTTTTGCGGACGAAAAAGTAAATTTGTTGGTAAAAAATGATGCTCAGTCTGAGAGGAGAAACTAAAAAAAAAATATGAATTTTTAAAATTCCTGATGTTAGCTTTTGTTTGTATCTGTTACTGTTTAATGTGGTATTATTAACTATTAAAATTGATTTCCAATTTTAATTGAGCATTTAAAATATAAAACATTTATTATAAACCTAAAAAAGTGGTCTATATGCAGTAAAAAGAACCAGATTTCACTGAAAACCTAAAAGATCTAATTCTACGTAGACGTTTATGAAAACAAAGTTAGAATATGTTTCCCTTGAGGGTGAGATTGTACATACAACACGGTGCTAGGGGCACCATATTGTTTAAAAAAAAATAATCTTTCAGTGATCTAATATTTTAACTGTCAACTATAGTCTTGATAATTAAAACCAAAGATCAGCTATTCAATTATAAATTCAATTTAAACAAAATGGGTCTTACGCAGAGTCGTTCAGACGCGTGATTAGTGACATACTAAAGAATTCGACTAACGTATTTTTCCTGCAGTAGTCAGACCTTTAATATGACGCTAATCATATGTCAAAATGACTCTGCATAAGGCCCTATATGTTTAATAATAGTTACAGTTTTCTTTTGTCTTTTTCGTTTTTCTTTTTTTTTTTCTTTACAGAATTTAACAAATAGTATAGTGGTTGTGAAAATTATCCCCTCACGGAATGCAAATTCTGCTATTCTATGGTGAATGCAACCTCCAGTCCCATTGTGTTCCAGAAGTAGTTCTGACGTTTGGTAATTCTAATGCTTAGCTGCTTGGGAGATGATGCAAAGATCCCGCTGCTTCCATCCACCTTTTTTTTATTATTATTATTTGAAAGTTTATCTTCACGTTCAGTTTTTATTTCGTGTTCAAATTCACTTTAATAGTTATTTATCTAAAGATTGGGTGTTAGCATGCGGGATCATGGTTTGGCTCGTCGATTTTGGTTTAGTTCACTTCACTTCTGGTATTTGTCCAAGTTCACATTTATTACAATTTAATGTTTTGTTTTATCATGATCTTCGGGGTGTTATAAACATGTTTTAGTCACCTGCTATCTAATATTGTTTTAGTATCACTTTAACGAACTTTTTTTCTTCTTCCGTCCTGGCGGGTTTGTGACAATATAGGTGACGAATGTTAGAAAAACAGGTAAAGTTTAATATAAGCTTCCCAGCTATTCACGAAACTAAAGGGGTCCATAAACCTTCAGTTTTACTGCGCAGTTTATCCTATGTGACGACATACTGAACGATAAACTGTGCGAACTGCGCAGTTTAGGCAGGTTTTTCACGCAGTTATTTGGACTGCGCAAGCAACGATAAACTGCGCAAATAACTTAAAGGTGCAGTTCTCTCAGTTGACATCCTACTTTTGTCATGATAACGTGTAGTAAAGAGCAAGTCTTACTGTTTTTCTTTGAAGTGTACCGATCACTCCTAGAACTATGGGACGTCGAGAACTTGCAGTATTTCAATAGGAATAAAAAGATGGACGTATATGATGTATTGCTATACAATCATAATTTATTTTACAGGAGTAATCACTGTCGTACTGTCTAGGCCTACTGCTTTGAGAAGTATACTGCACAGAAAACTTGAGGCAACTGTTCCATTCCCTGAACATATCCCACACACTGTATCAGTTCAGTTCATCGTCAGATTTTTACCCACGTTTTTGCACACTTGGACTGCTCAACAAAACTAAAAGTATATTGGCCCCTTTACGACGATATTGAAGAAACATAGAGGAAACATCTGGAGTAACGCTAAAAGTAAATAAGTACAGAAATAGAAGCGGCAGCAGAGAAAAATATAGAATATCTTAAGGTGGAGAAATCAAAATCGATTATTTGACGGAGAATGTTAATTTGTTTTCTAAGGTTAACATCCTATGTTTATGCTCCTAGGCTAAGGGAGACAGTGATAATTATTATGAATAAAATGGAGAAATGCAGAAAGTGGAAAGAACTTAGAGAACCCCGAGAAATCTCATACATACGGTGTTTGTCCACCACAAAGCCCACTTGGCAAGAAAGAACGAAAAAAAAGGATAGTGATTCAGAAACAAGAGAACTGCAATATGTACTTGAGAAAACGAGAATAGGAAACCTGGAGCTGTTCATACTTTTAGGCGGAAGAAGACAAAACTGGAGAAATGAAAGGAAATAGCAATGTCAATCATAAGAGATTGTACAAAGATATAAATAGATTGATCAGAGGTATTATTTCAGATTAAATTAGTACAGAATGGAAATTGAAACATTGTACCTGGTGTCGTAAATACACAATGTGTATTCTTAGATAAATGAAACTGATATTTCGATGTTCCACTAAATATATACTTGGAAAGAGAGAAAATCGCGGTGATGTTATACTGCATCAGTCATTGTTTCTCTTAGAAATTGAAAAAAAGTAACAGTGACCCGTGTACATCATGTAACAGCATTTGGTTTATATGGCGATATTTTCTCAATATTCAAACCGGAAGTGGTAGTAGATTTGTACCAGTCTCGGGTTTAGAAGAGAGATTATAGTGCAGATAGAATATATATTTTGAGACATTTAGTTCATTGAAGAAGACTTCTTCTTCTTGCTATCTACTTCAGTTTTTACTCTACTGTATAGATATTAACATTAAATCCAAAAATGGTTGATTTCTGCTACTTCCGATTTCAATAGAGCGTTAACCTATTCTTATAACAATAAATCGATTCTAGAAAAAAACGTTTTACGCTATCCCTGATCGTTTTTACTCTACTTAGGCCAATACAGAAACCGGAAGCTTTAGTGGATTTCTATCATTTCTTTTTTAGTAGAGTTAAGTATGGAAATGAAATGTACAGAAGTTGTTTCCCGATCTATGGTGACGAAATTACCTCCTTGTGCAGTACACCAAGCTGGAAGAGAAGGAAGCTGCCAGTTGTGTGGGTAGCTTGGACCATTGGTTATCCGTAACAGGTGTGGTAAGTGCATATCGGGACAAATACCGCCGAAAATAAGTGTTTATTGGGAGAGCTACATAATTGTCCTTTCCGACGTGAAGTACAGTCATAGTGCCATTATTAACCTGTGCAAGGAGCGTGGATTCACTGTGTCCAAATATGGCATATCACAGGAGTTGAAATGGGCAGGTAAGACGAGGCGTGGATGATTCCTGTGGGGCAGAAACAGACCAACCTTCGGCCTGCCACTAGTCACACACGAGCTACAATTCGGAGGTCAGGGCTCTGGTACCAGGGAGAATCTATCCACACAGAGGAGAGGAATATCGCGAACCGGCTAAAGACATCACTGAAGACTATTCACACCATCATTCACCGCGATTTGAGCTTGGTAAAGCGACGGAAGGGGCGTGTTCACAAGCTCTTACCAAAACACATCTAATAGGAACGTCGCACCAACTGTCGAAAGCTGTATGAGCGGTACCTGGCCGGTGAAAAGTGGAAGTTTGTTGTAATACGGACGAGGCATATATTTATCTGGATGACTGTCATAAGCCAATGACTGCAATTTTTTATCGATCGACAGATATGAGGGACTTTCAAAGATGGTTCACTGAATGCAAGAAAAGTTTTGGCACAGATTTCATGATCATTACTGGATACTCGTACCAGAGCAAGCTGACAGACACCCCCTGCTGAAGGGCTATGGAAAACCTGTCAGAATGAGTGGTTGCGGCTTGAAATGACTACATTGCATGCCAGTCTCCTACAGTGGAAACTTCGCTGTCGGGCAATTGCCCAGATGCAGGGCCACCAACCATGTTGATGGTGGCGACATGGTTTCTTTTAAAGTAAATGCAAGTTGGAATTGTCACCATAGGTCGGAAACAACCCCTGTATTGTTGGGATTCTCAATCGACTACAGGAAGACGCTCCTCGGTATCTATTACCGTTTTTGCTTCATATAATGGTCAATGCTAAAAGCGAAAGGGGCAGATTTTTTTTTTTATGACGTCCGGTTTGAATATCGTTTGGAACTCAAACTTCCTCAGTTCCTAACTTTTGATCATCTACTACATGGTCAAAAGGGACGATGATTTATCAAGTTTTTTTTTTTTAATTTTTTGTCTCCCGAATGGAAAAACACGCGAACAGAAAGGCTAAATATTTTAGTCGGTAAACCAAATTCCTTAGTAGTAATAATATGCAATGAACCATGAGATGGGAGGCAAATTCTTAATTAAATAGAATAATGCACTAATCTGGCCCATGTGACATACACAAGAAACTATGAAGGAATGTAACTAACTGGCAACAGTTCCCTTAGCCACAGATAATTCAGATAAACAACGGCTATTTGAATAGAGATTCGTAGATTTAAAGTATTTGATAGAGTTATCGCACAGGTGACACGATAACGGACAAGTATAGTCATTTCGTCATTTCCGGTGACGAAGTGATCGGAATGACGTCAAGCTTAATGTCACGAAT
Source organism: Thermobia domestica (assembly GCF_964235325.1). Lineage (NCBI taxonomy): Eukaryota > Metazoa > Arthropoda > Insecta > Zygentoma > Lepismatidae > Thermobia > Thermobia domestica. Next base: position 295,509,219 of record NC_137457.1, on the reverse strand, counting down.
AACCCATCCATTTCAATACAATGAGATGCAAAAGTTTCTTAATTACTTTAATATTAAATAATTACTGAATGAAAAGAAATGGAATTATCATGTTTATTTTTAGGTAAAATACGGAGCTGCAGTGGCTCAGTGGTAGAGCGTTCATTCCTGGTGTTTAGGTGCCTAGTTCGATCCGACCTGGCACCAAGTGTACTTGGTGGTAGACCAACACCGTGGGAGGTTTCTCGGTATTGTCCCGTTTCCTCCCACCTTATTCATTCCACCATTGCATTCATTTCTTATCAACAACTTTTCTTTATATTGGCCGGCGTAATCGTGGGACGTAAAACTGAAAGATTTCATTTCATTTCTTTCAGGTACAATACTTACCCTACCATCTATATTGCAAGATGTTCAATATGTTTTTTTTTTCTTTTTCAACTTCAACGATTTGACACAAGCTTGGGCTCCATTCCGTACAAGTCCCGCATATGTTGCGGATCGCAACTCAACGCAAAAGTTGGAAGAACCAATTGCAGACTTACTTCACTCTTGGGACCGAATTCTCTAAAGATGAGCGTCAGAGCAACACAAAATTTGCGTTTTAGTTTTCGAAAATCTGCAAAAAAAAATTAAAATCGATTTCTGTGTTTTGCGCTTGTATTGTATGTGTGGTTTTTTAGTGTTGCGCTTCGCAAATTTTGCGACGGCTAATACGGAATGAGGCCCGTATTGTTCGAAAGCAAAAAATAAATCTAGTAGTCATGAAAGATAATGTGTTGGTATAGATATATATTTTCGTAACGCATTCTGCCAACATTGAAAACATATTACTGCAGTACTGCGCATTCTGTTTCTGCTCTGCTTGACGTTAAGTTGGGTGTGAATGTGAAAGGTGAAAATTTGTAAACAAATTATATTTATTGAGATAACTGTTTATGTTTTAAAAAAATAAGTGATCATTTTAATTTTCTTATGCATTTTTTACGATCACGTAATTATGCATGATGCATTTTTTTCTGTCAAATACTTTGAGAATTGTAATGTCATAATTAATGCACAATATTTACGTGTTAATTGCGGCCTTGAAATGTATAGGTTAGTATAAAACATATGCCACACTTTTTTTTTCTGTAATTCACAGAAACTTATAAAAATATCCATGCATTGCTTATGTCAAGAAACCCGATAAGTTCTATGCTTTTCACTCAAGAATACAAGGTGATATTCCCCATTAATGTATGTGAAAACATTAATCGGAAAAGAAAATTTCTAGGCTCGAAACAATTCAGTATTCAATGTGGTCGTTAAAATCTTGATGCAGATTTATTCAAAAGATATATATATATATATATATATATATATATATATATATATATATATATATATATATATATATATATATATATATATATATATATATATATATATATATATATATATATTACTTCCTTCAAATGATTCGCTAAGACATTTTGGACTCATATTACCGTGGCATATGCCCAAATAATTTTCTACAGATAGGTAATGTGCGTGCAATCTGATGTGCTTACAGACGTATGCTATAAAAACGATTAGATTAATTTTACAGAGCCCTCTGCAGATGGTATTCTTACGCAGAGACGATAAGTTACACTATTAATTTTAAGAAAATGACTCAAACTTCGAAAGCCCTAAGCTAATTCGACACTAACCTACCTTACCCTATTCTATACTACCCTACTATACTCTACTTTTTTGTTTCTTTTTTTTTAAGCGGCCCTACTTATCGTTGCACAGCTGGAGCGTGTATTGTAGAGTTTACTCAAACAATGGCATTTTTCCGAAGGTTGTTGTCCGACTGATTTTCGACAAAAAGCGTAATAACAGCTACTAAAATTAAAAAAAAAGAAAAAGAAAATTCTGGACGGCTTTAAAAGGGTACTATAATAGAGTAGAGTAGAGTAAGGTAGGGTAGGCTCGAGTCGGATTAGGGGTTAAATTCCAAAGTTGGGCGTCCGTTTCCAGCGAAATTTTTAAAATTTACAGGAAATATATGGATAATTTGATCGTTTGTGTGCTTGATAATATATAAGAATCTCGAAAAATATGTTTATTTGTTATATATAAGCGGTTATAAACATGGGACTATATGGCGAGCGGAGGGAACTACTTGGCGCAAGGTAACCGAACAGTTGCATTGTGGGAAAGAAACTAGCATTTATGTTACAAACATGGCGAATGTACAAGGGCAATGAACTAGCAGTTTTAACATTTGTGAAGGAATACATTGATAACGAGCAAAATATTTTAAAAGTTTGTGAAGAGCACGGATTAATGAACCTAAGAACAAATTGCAGAAAGTGTGGAAAGGAGATAACAGTGAAGAAACTTGACGAAAGCGGACGCCCAACTTCGGAATATATGCCCGGATGAGTTTAAGGTTAGGGAAGTTTGGACCCATTTTGCTATAATTGATAGAGTGTAATTTCTTGTCTCTGCGTAAGGATAAAATAGAACGTCTCTGTACACCTGCAGCTATATTCAGAATACGAATGATCATTACTTACTCACAATCTAACCTTGCGGGAAATAGTCCTCTCCGCTTGCCAAATAGGTCTATGTTTATAACCGCTTATTTAAAAAAAAGAAAAAAAAATGCTTATATATTATCAACCACACAAACTAGCAAATTAGCCATTTCTTTCCGGTAAATTTTCAAAGTTTTGCTACGACCAACTTTAAAACTCAACCGCCAAAGACTGCGAAAAAACGCAAAACAACTTGTGCTAGGTTGCCACTAAAAGCGAGAAAGCTATGTAACCCACTAAGAGAAAGAGCGCATCAGGGTGGTATGCGCATAAACGAGGATATTGCAAAAGTAACTAGATATAGAACAAGATCACTTAGGTCAGAGCACTTATATTATACTTAGAGATTCAAGGGTTTGGATATAACAGCCTTTTTTTTTTTTTCTTCTTTAAGAGAGGATTCATGACTTTCTAGCCTGAACTTCTGATATTCTCTTTTAACTTAAGTGAAAAAATAACACTACATTCATATTTCTCTTTGCGTTATAACTCATAAAAAAATTAATAACTGCATTATGAAGAAAAAGTCATAAGAAGTTAATTAATCAAAGATAATCAGCCATTTGGTGGGAAAGACAAAAGGACAAATTGTTGGACGCAACGGGTTATCTAGTTCGAACGTATTATTTGTGGAGCTATTAGAGTAATTTGATTTGATTTTTAGTTTAGCGTCCCTTTCAGCAGCGAGGCTGTAGGAGACATAAACCTATAACTTGACGTGTTATTCAAATTACATGACTTACTGCCGGGAATCGAACCTGGGTCTCACACATCAAAGCCTACGCTAAACGCTTAGCCACGAAGGAGCTCACTATTAGAGTAATGTTCTACAGCAAGAATGGTTTAATGAAACTGTAGTAATGTTATCAGTAGTACCTAAAGTGGCCGTTTATAGTTTTAATTTTATAATCGGAACTTGTATTAGGTTTTATTAGGATATTTGAAACTCACGATAAAATGTTTCCTAAACGGAGAGTGAAATGTGACCTAAATTCTGTACCAAAACAAAAATGGATTTGTATCTTTGTCTTGGGGTTCACTCAAGCTGACGGTTCTACCAAATAGAAAATTTATAGGTAAAATAAGATGTAACACATTTGTCATGAGGAAATGGGAGTGTGAATGTAAGTAATTACTGCCAGTGCACAGCGTAAAGAAATTAATTTTAAGTGATAGTGCAAGTGTTGTATATGCAAGTGTACTCTTCCATTATCCTCGTTCATGCGTATACCGCCCGTTTCGGACTCGCCTGTTCCCTACGGACGCACCCCATCACCACCGCTCGGACTTTTCTGCTGTACTTTTGCACTGACTCGATTAAATAGCATTCGTGCTTTTTAGTGGGCACCTAGTACAAGTTGGTTATGCACTAGTTTTATGCTATACATCCGCACTGTATTTATACTGAACCCTCCTGAAGTCAATCTGCAAGTAGTAATGGAGCTCTTCATTTAGTGCACGTTCTGCTAAAAGAAATACAAACCTCTAACCTAACATGAAAATGTAAGAAATGTGTCAATATTTGACATAACCGTCTGCTCGAGTAATGCATTTTCTTGGTTTATGGTACTTTTTTCTTGTTCACCGCTTTGAGTTTAAGCAACTGGTAAAACACATATCAACATGGCCATTATGGTATGCTGGGTTGCATAGCTTACACTATTGAACGACAATTTTATGCTAGTTCATATATCAATAAAGAGAGCTCCGGAACTGAACATCGTAATTAATGTTTTAAAGGTGCTTTTTTGAAGACTTTACCGCAGGGAAACAAAAGTGGTACTTCAGTAAGAAAATCATTTAAAAACTGAAAAAATCGCAAGTTTGCATTTTGCGACCTTGTAATACTTTTAGACGGTTTCACACTAATAACACTATACTTGTAAACATAGAATAACAGATTTCTTACATCTTGCAGAAATATGTTACCGGTGGTCGCCTTTCATGTGCATTTACTGATTTTAATCCTAGTATAACCCTGTAATGATTTAACGCTCTTAACATTACACTTGTAAATCCTACATTGGTTTCTTACATTGCGCAGAAATGCTCCGATAATGGAAATGGTTATCATTAGTCCTCTTTCATATCTACTCACTCATTTTAACCGTAAAATTACCATTTTTATAACGGATTGTTGTAAACCAGTACCAGAATCTAACGTGGTAGAATACTTTCTGTAGAATGAGCATAAGAATTAGATATAAGTGCTTTTCATTTCTTCTTCTTTATTATAGTGATAAATAGCATTCGAGGCATTTGTGCTGCAGAATAGGTCCAGCACGTTAAGGCTTAGGTTAGTTAGGGAGGGTAGGTTAGTTTAATTTGAGTTAGTGTAGTTTAGATTAGGTTGGGTTATTTCTCTGTAGGTATTAGGGCAAGTCTGCACTTCATTCACTGAGTCGATTCTGAGTAACCGATTCTTCGGAACAGTTCTGAGGACTCGATTCGGTTGGAAATCATGCTTGTCCCTGCATATAAAGTCTTCTACAATTACTTTAAATACTGCCTATTTGAAGTTATAAATTCATGACATCCCAACTTCCTTAATTAGTTTAAACTTAAATTTCAAATATGTAATGCTCAGAATAATAAATAAAAGAACTACACCATAGGGAAAAGTTCTATTCCTATTGAAAATTCTATTATTCTGTGAGAAGTTCGACTCCTGAAAAAGTTTTTCCGAAATCAGCCAATTAACGTGCGTGGGAAAATTCGTACTAAAGAGTGGTCCAGAACTCTCCTTTTCTATCTACTATTATATTACAGTATATACTATACTGGTGTATAAAATAAGGGTATAAAACATCTTGCTAAATATGTTTTTTTCGAATATATATATATATGAAGATATTATTTCTCTCAAAATTTTCAGAAAGAAATGTTTTTAGACTGTTTTTCCATCACGTTACTCATGTCCAAGGATTAAGAATTCGCCCGTGATTGAAAATTTTAGCGATTTTTTTTTTGTTAGTTTAAAATATCACGGACAATGTTTTAACAAGTTTCATTCATAGATTCACAGGATTCTGAATTTGTATTTACTAATGACATGACGTCAGTACACACATTTGAAAGAGGAATCAAGAAAAAATTAATACCGGAAAGTTTCATCTCTGAATTAGTATTTCGTAGCAGGGTGTATAGATTTAAATCAGTCTGATTAAAATCAAGATTTTTAAATAAAAAACGTTGATTTAAATCAAATTCCGAAATAAATTAATTTAAATTGAAAATAAGCAAAATCCCGTTTCTCTAGTTTCGATTATGGAACATAATAATCATAATACAATCACACTTAATTATATGTACAGCACAGTATGAAATCTAGTGTCATGCAGATGATGATTAGGGAAAATCCCGTTTTGAAGGGGTAACGGGGGAATTTACTTTCTTCTCTTCTTAACATAGGATTTTTAAATCGTTAACTATTCCAATGGGGAAATCACCATCGACATTGAAGACGAAAATTGTTTTGTGTGCTCGTCTGTTTGCTTGTTTCCAGACAATATGGGCCTATTTAGAGGGGTCCGGTCCCCTCTTCGAAACTTTTTAGATTTTATAACTTCAGGCGAAATTTATGTATTTTATATGTATTTCGTGCAGCTAGCTATAAAATCTGCCGATTTTTCAAAAATATGCCACTGCCAAATATCAGTAAGTTTTGTGAAATACAGTGTCATGTTGATTAACGTTGCTGTACTTTTTCCTTAATGCTTAAGAAACATTGTTTGGGATTGAAATAGGTTAACGATTGGGGATTAATTCAAACTTCAACCCCAATACTTTCACTTAAATGGTATAATTAACATTTAATACTAATTCCTAATGTTTTTTCTTCAGTTCGCGACTTCTATTATACGAGGAGAAAGATGTGATTTAAATTTTAAAAAGTCGATTTAAATAAACAAAAAATCAACAAAATGATTTTTCTTTTTAAAAGTCGTGATTTTTTTCCACTCTGTTTTGTAGTAAGCCTTGCTTATATATCAGGTAGATCTTGTGGCCAAGTTAAAAAAATTAATAGTCATTTGAGGGTAATATCACACACGTAGAAATGGGTAACGTAATAACAGAACCTGCTTTATTGCAACGTACTATCTTATTATACATAAGTTGTATTATTTATAAGATGCAGTAGGGTATGGTGGCTCAGTGATAGAGCGCTTATCTCTAGTGCGTGAGGTCCCTAGTTCGATCACCAGCAAAGTAAGTTTGTGGTGGACATAGTGTTGTAAAATTTCCGGAAATTTTGAACCTGCTGGTAAAAAAGGTTTTTTTTTCCGGTTTCTTTCCGCAAAATTTGGTTAAAATAACAAAAATCTTTGTATTAGGTTATTTTTACTAGTAATGGAACAGGGTTTTTTTTTTTTTTTTTTTCGAACGCGTGAAAAATGTAAGTTGAGAAATTTCAATATTGTGAATATTTAAAAAAGAAGCCTTTGAAAATAAAACTTTTAATTATTCTTGAAAATTAATAGTCTGTACTCATTTCCTTTATGTGTCTTTTAGTCGTTTACTTCTGGTTGTGCATTAATTACAGAACTTTTACAATTGCATACACATCTACCATCATGAAGCGTTCCTGTTGCAACAAATAGGGTTCGAATGAAACTGAGCTCTTCGATCTGGTGAAATTTTGTTAATTTTAACCAAATTACTTCTTAAAAGAAAGAGCAATAGGCTAATGTCACTAATACTCATATATACTATTATTTAATATTCAAATACATACTTAATATAAACTTTATGTATAAAATTTTGTATGTAAGCAAATACTAGTTTTCTAGTGTGACAAATTATCTGTATATATAAAAATGAAAGTAACTATATTTGTAACTTAACAACTCTTGAACCACCAAACTGATCTCGATGAAAATTTTCAACATAGATGACGTTCGTGCCTGGGATGGATTTTACCATTTCACTTTGAAGGTACAACTTGGAGGAAGGGGAAGGGATATGTATTGAAGTGCGGATATATATTGAAAATTACCGATCTTACTGTCGAACCCATAGTTGGAGTTGCTGAGATGAACAGTGATATTTTCGATTAAGCTTAAATTCGAATTCAGCGCTGCAACTTGGGGGAAGGGGAGGGGAGATATATAAAATGATCGGAAATGATCGATATTAGTGTCAAATCCATAGTTTTCGGGGTTGATGAGTTGAACAGTAACACTTCCGATGCTGTTTAAATAAAAATTCAGGCGCGCAACTTAGGGGAAGGGGAAGGGAAGATATATAAAAATGATTGAAAATAGCCGATATCAGTGTCGAATCCGTAGTTTTCCTGGTCGCTGAGGTGAACAGTGTCACTTTCGATGCCGTTTAAATCCAAATTTATTCCCGAAAATTGGGGGAGGGGGAGATATATAAAAATAATGCAGAATGATCGATATTAGTGTGAATCCAGTTTTCAGAGCCACTGAAATGAACAGTGACATTTCCAATGCTGTTTAAATCCAAATTCAATGCCGAAACTTTAGGGAGGGGCAGGGGGTGATATATAAAAAAAAAAATGATCGAAAATGACTGATATTATTGTCGAATCCATAGTTTTCGGGGTCACTGAGATGAGCAATGACACTTCTAATGTCGTTTAAATCCAAATTCATCCCCACAACTTGGGGGCTGGAAGAGGGAAGATCGAAAATGACCGACATTAGTGTCGAATCCATAGTTTTTGGGGTTGCTGTGATGAACAGTAACACTTCCGACGCAGTTTAAATCCAAATTCATCCCCGCAACTTGGGTACTAAGAGATACATAAAAATGACTGAAAATGCCTGATATTAGTGTCAGATCCATAGTTTTCGGGGTGGCTGAGATGAACAGTGACACTATCCATGCGTTTAAATCCAAATTCAGCCCGCATTAGTACTCCTAAAGGAGGAGAGTGACGTATAAAAGTAACTGAAAATGACTGATATTAGTGTCAAATTCGTAGTTTTTGGTATCCCTAAGCTCATTGGTGACAGTTTTGGTGTTCTTATATCCAAAATGAAAGATATTCTCCTCGTGCGAAGAACAGGTATTCTGCTAGTCTTTAATAATGACGAACGTAAATTTCACATGTTAAATTCTTTAATATATTTGTCGCTGCTCAAATTTACGCATTTGTTCGGGGTATGTGTGTATATGTAAATAAGATCATCTCTCTTCTTGAGTTGTTCGAAAAATATACAAATAATAAAGAGGGATTTTCATCGGAAATCAGAAAAATAAAAAGTAAAATTAAAAGCCGTTGTTTTAAATATTTTTCCCGCTAGCGAATTACATTGTATATATGCTTCGACACGTTACAGCAAATAAGATTAGCATCGGGCGAAGAAATAGTTTTTAAATTATATTTTCCGGGTTTTGCCAATACTTCTGAACAAAAGATTTTTTCTTCTAATGGTTTCAAAGTTTCCGGAAATTTTACACAGCACAAGAAAGATACATATCTTCATAAAATATATATTTGATTTTAACATACTGGTACTAACTAAAATGATTCTGGTCGTTTTTCTTTAACACTTCCTTGCCATAAAACGGTTACTTTGTAAGATTACTTACGGTAATTTAAATGCGTCTATATTAATTAATCTAACTAGGATTATATTTTAGTATCTTTTGTAGCCATAACTCCATTCTATCACGGTGCTACCTTTAAAGGAGTGGTGCAAATATATTTGTTGCCACAAAATTTTCGTATTCTAATACAAGAAACTCCTAACTACTCAATGATATTAACTGTAAACTAGTAAATATAAAATAGTTTTCATTTTAAAAGTATAATGGAGTAAAATATTCGAAAATTTCAATTTTTCCGTCTTTTTCCAAGCTTGCGAAAATAGGGTAAAACAAAGTGTTTTTTTACTCAAAATTTCCGGTTTTTTCCAGGCCTTTGCAACACTAGGTGGGCAACAACGTGTCCATGGATTTTTTCGGGGTACTCTCGTTTCCTTTCATATTCTCATTCTACTAGTTCTCTCATCATCATTCACTTGCCTTAATCATTGTCTTCCTTAGCCTAACGGGCGTAATCGTGTGATGTTAAACTGAAAGATTTCACTTCATTTTTTTAAATAAGACGCTATCTTTAAGAAAGGTGCGAACATTGGTGATAAAACAGAGAACAATGAGCAAAATCAGCACATTCACTGCTTTTCAGCTACAGAAGAACTTTCAAGATAAGAAAAATCAATATTTTCATACGTCATTCTAATATTCGCATTTGCCAAACTATAGTACTCAGCAGTTCTGCTAAGGTCATCAAAAATAATTAGAAATATTAAATATAGTGGTTTTCAAAGCTAAACCATGTTTTCTTATCAGCAGTAAAACTGTCATATGGTTGTTAGCGGCCACGTGCGATTTGTCAACCAGTTAAATGTTGCCGGTATTACAAAAGCTTAGCCGCTCTCACTGTCGCCAGGGCAAACAATGAAGTCTCGAACTATTCTTTCTGAGTGTTGCAAACCAATAAGCAGATAAATAAAATCAGAATAACCATTTAAAATAGGGATAAAATATGTACAGGTCATTCAACAAGTAATTTTCTCTCCTATAATAATAATAATAATAATAATAATAATAATAATATGATAGTTTTTACGTCCGAGCCGTTTCGGGCTACTGTGCATTTTCGGTAATGCTCGGAAAATAGAATAGATACTGGACCGCACGTTGGACCGATATTGTATTTTTACCCGTATGAATCGGGTTTGCCCGATTGAACCGTATGAATAGGGATGACCTGATAATCCCGTTTTTATGAAAACAAACTTAGTCTGTCATTATTGTAATTGATGTGTTGTTTCACTTTATTATCATAACACAAATTGTTCTAATTTTCATGTACGAAATCATAACGAGTCTATCGGTTCAAACGGTCCAAACAGGCTAAACACGGGTCAAACGTGTTTATCAGGTCTAAGGATTGAGTAAACCAAACGCAATGGGTATCGGGCGGGTACAGTTTACCCGAAAAGTTCAGGCACTAATTATAGGTTAAAGTCAGTACTTGAGAGCTCTAATTGTTTGCAATCACTTTTTTCTTTCTTTTTTTTTTAGTTAGGCGACCAACGAACTTGCGGATACATAAATATAAATGCTCAAATCTAAATTATTGCACTGAGTATCAACGTGATTTACTATTAGGAGTTAGCGTGATGCACTAATGCTAGTCTTTTATAAATATTATTATTATTATTATTTGTTTATGCCCTTCATGCAACTTAGAATCAATCTCACATAAAGCACTATATCAGACCTGATTGAACATTATTTTGAAAATTCTCACATAAATAGATAAAGTAAACAATTGGAACTTAACACTTCAAAAGTTCAAAACATGTCCTCGTTTTCGTTTTCCTCAGTTTCTGAGGACGATTGATCTAGCTCGATGACAACATGATCTTTATCTCCATCAAAAATATTTTGCAACTTTCTTCAATGTCCTGGGAAAACTATTATTATTATTATTATTATTATTATTATTATTATTATTATTATTATTATTATTCGATTGGCCATCTGTCTATAATGACAATTTAATACTTTTTTTTTTTTTTAAAAAAAAGAAACGATTAAAAAGCATTCTATTAAGTACCTAAATCCTCATATGTATTAATGTATGCAGGTTAATATCTGAGTAATAAAGCTATCATTATTAATTTCCTGTGTATAGTATCCTAATTTGTAGTTTGTCCAGTTTTTATACACGTAACGAATCACATTAGAAAGAAACTGATCAATTATATATTGACCTGTATAACTATATCTTGAAGTTAGAAATAATATACTTACAAGCAGAGCAGATAAACAGGCAGAATCTTTATTAAGCCTATTACTAATATTACATATTATTATTAGCAATAATAATAATGATAACTAAATTCCTGGCGGAACAGCCTTTAGAAGGCCTGGACTTATGGCACTCATTTCTGAGGGCGCGGTGGCTCAGTGGTAGAGCGTTCACCTCTGGTGCTTGGGATCCCGGGTTCGATCCCAGGCCCCGCCAAGTGAACTTTGTGGTGGACAAACCCCGTGTGCGTGGGTTTTCTCGGCGTTCTCCCGTTTCCTCCCACTTTCTTCATTCCACCATTTCATTCATTACTCATCATCACCGTCTCCTTTAGCCTAACCGGCATAACCGTGGGACGTAAAACTCAAAGATTTCATTTCTGTGGGGTAATGTGTTTAGAGGTCTGCACGGGCTCGGGCTACTATGATAACCGTAATGGGGTTAGCCATACTGAGAGCTTTATACAGTTCTACCTGAGTTGGAGCGGCAACGCCGGAATCTAGTTACAGTGAAGGATTTATTGTAGGGACAAGTAAACCCTTAGATCTTGACCTTCGAGGAAAATATTGGTTATGTTTTGTCGCGTACTATACATGCCATAGTTGTCTTTTGAAAAATAGTTAAGGTATGGATCGCAATAACACGAAGCTTTTATTCTTTCTAAATAAAAAAGTTGGTTCTTTTTTTTTCTTTTTTAATATTTGATAAAGTAAGATGATCACCAGATTGATATATCTATCTATCTATCTATCTATCTATCTATCTATCTATCTATCTATCTATATATATATATATATATATATATATATATATATATATATATATATATATATATATATATATATATATAGGGTGTTTCGAAATGAATATCGGGGTTTAAAGCTTTGTATCAGGGTTGGCTGGTTTAAACCAACTGTTTTTTTCTAGAGAACCAACTAGTTTAAACCAAAAAAAGAACGAAAAATGCCTTAAATCGTATGAACTTCATAGTGACGTTTCCACATATCATACCACCTGCATTAGTATTATCTCCTTTTCAGCTTTTAATCAAGGCATCCCGTGTTCAATTCTCGGTCGAACAACCCTTCTTTCAAGTGTAAACCAAGTAGCGGTTCGGATTTCACTTTTTTTAAGCGAAAGTATTTTTCTTACCTCGGTATTACATAAGGATGTTAAGCCTAAACACACGAAACCAAATTGTATGCCTGAATGCCTGTTGTTTTATTAAGAAGCCACGGTTGCTTGAATATGTTGATAGAAATTGGCAAAATTTATCGACTGCCTATGTAGCTTCCAACATTAGCTCGGATTGGACTTTGTTTTAATTTAATTGAATGATATCTACATACTAAATTTGTAATTTACTACCTCAGTTTTAGCATACTGATTATGATACGTTGACCATAAAATTTTACATACCGAGCAATAACGGGATTTTTCCATTATTGCTTTGCATTTAAAGTAATAACAGGATTTTCCCAATGGCTAAGGTGGGAGTTTTCCGATTTATATATAATTCTGTATAATTGTTTCATTTGTGCAACTGTTTATCATTTTGTCCTTCTGAAATGACTCTTGACAATTATATTAACAAGTATGTAAAGATCAGTGCAACGTATTTTTATCAGGAATCCTTCGTGAGTGAGTCGGCAGACTTATTGCATTTGTGGTCAATTGGTCCCGCTTTCGAGTCCAAATGGAGAACAATTTCTCTCGGATGTAAGTCGAGAAGCGGTTTGGATTCCGCTTTAAGCTTCTGCGACCCCTTCCAGCATAACCCCTTTGTTGCTTAATAACACGAAGGCGAAACAAACTTATTTCTGTCCATATGTAATATAAATACATAGAGCAAATTATTTTTTTTTTTAAAAAAAAGCGGGTTTAAACCAAAAAAACCTGGTTTTTTGTTGTTTTTTTTTTCAATAAACACCCATTTTTTTCCAACCCTGCTTTGTATTATTTATTACATTTAACGTACAATTATAACTAATACATTAAACGAAAGAGCAACTTAAAAAGTTTTTGCTATAGATGTTCAATGTGGGCATCATTTCTGACACGGCACATTCACTTTAGGGAGTCTCGTTGCAGTTGTAGCATCTCATGGGGATTTGCTGCTCCCCAGATACGAACATTACGAGTGTTCACATCGCCCCTTAGGCCAAATGTCGATTCATCACTGAAAACGACACGATCCAAAAAATCTTCGTCGTTATGCAGCAATATTTCAGTTGCAAAGTTGGCACGCAAATCGTAGTCTGTAGGCTTTAGAGCTTGTAGCAACTACAAACGAGAAGGACGTAGTTCTAAGCGTCTCATTAAAATTCTTTACACAGACAGTTGCACTTTACCTACAGATTCAGTCAAGCTTTCTGCTCACTAGTCGCCATCTTTGCTACTAGCGCCTTCTAACGAAGACAGAGGAATCAGTGCGTGTGCATATGTGTGTATAAAACTATTTGAGTTGCTCTTTTATTTCATGTATTATTTATAATTGTAAGTTAATTGTAAAAAATACTACAAAGTCTTACAACCTCGATATTCATTTTGAAACACCCAGTATTAAAATTACAGCGGAGGGGATCTATATATTTAGTGTTTACAGATTTTCTTTTAACTGCTAAAATGATATTCTTTAGTTGTCATAGACTTTTGGATTCTATTCTGAATGGATCAGAAATTCAGAATATGCAGTACTTTTGTGACTGCATAAAGCGTCACCTTGGGGAAAGGAGCACGAAAAAAACTTTATTTTCACTTATTTTTCAGTAAGAACGAAGATTTTATCCTTCTCTAAAGCAATTAAATTGGATCCGTGGACAGTAATGATATATAAATGATTCCAATCGATATGATATTACCCACACAGCGTAAACTGTATTGGTTGGTTTGGAGTTGAGCGTACCGTTCAGCACTGAGGCTGTATGAGACATAGACCTATAGCTTAACGTCGAATCTCAACAATATGAGCTACCAACCGGCAATCGAATCCAGATCTTGCGACGAAGGTGTGTACGCTAACTGTATAGCGTATATATAACCTTAAGGGTCTTCACTACAGTGAAATTAAACTACCGCTAATTTTAGAGTTTTTCTGTAATATCTTCAAAACAAACAAAAATATTCGAAAAGCAGAAACGTAGTGAACTAAACAAAACTGTTTTGCATGTGATACCTTTACCAAATTCAGCTATATGGTTTTGGTATGCCGCTATTTACAGAATCTGCAAAAAATGCTAAAACTACCTACAGTTGCAAATCGAAAGTCAGATAGATGAGTTGTGATAACGCTATCACATGCAAAATTGATTTGTCTAGTTCACTACGTTTCTGCTTTTTGAATATTTTTATTTGCTTTGAAGATATTACAGAAAAACTCTAAAATTATCGGTAGTTTAATTTCGCTGTAGTGAGGGCCCTTTGATGACTATAGGTCAGCTCCTGACGGTCTTCGACCCCTAAATAAAATAAATAAATAAATAAAAGAATATAGGCGAAAGAGATTAGACATTCAGGATACGTAATACTTTTGCACATTTCAAATTTCACACTCATAGAGTACAACCAAAGCTATGCTTGTTTAGAGTGTTGTTATATTTTTATTATATAATACGAGGGGTGATCGGAAAGTAAGGTTACATTTCATACAACCAATGCGGCAACAGATAGTACATACATTACGTTATTTTTCGATAAAGTCTCCACATCGTTTGAGGCACTTGTCGCAATGTGGAATAAGTTTGAAAATTCCCTCTTGGTAAGAATCTTGTCCTTGCGTATTCAGCCACGTTATCACGAAGTGTTTCACCTCCTCATCTGAAGCGAATGTCGGTGCTCCTTCAAGTGTGGGAACAGGTGACAGTCGCTTGGAACGAGGTCTGGGCTGTAGGGAGGATGGTCAACGATGTCCCAACGAACTGCTTCAATAGCGTCGATGACGTTTTCTCCACTAGACACAAACTTTCGATACCACTTTGCCACATGCTGACGAGACATTACAATCTCTCCTTAAACCTCTACCAGCTGCCGGTGATTTTCAGCTGCGGTTACATGTTTCGATTGTGCACAGTTGCCAACTCCATGCATTACAATTACCACACGCTCCTCATTCTCTATAACAGACGAAACTTCAGAAATATTGGCCTTGTAACTTTAGTTTCTGATCCTCCCTCGTATATGGGGGCGCGGTGGCTCAGTGGTAGAGCGTTCACCTCCGGTGCTTGGGGTCCCTGGTTCGATCCCAGCTCGCGCCGTCTGGACTTTGTGATGGACAAACACCGTGCTCGTGGGTTTTCTCGGGGCTCTCCCGCTCTCTTCATTCCACCATTTCATTCGTTTGTCATCATCAGCGTCTCCTTTAGCCTAATCGACATAATCGTGGGACGTAAAACTGAAAAAATTCATTTTTCCTCCCTCGTATAGGTCTAATAATGTTTTAAATAATTAATATATAATTATTTATTACTTTTATTATTGTGTTAAGAATAGTAGCAGCATGCATTTTCCATCATTCAATAATTCGTTGTATCATAAATGGTATAAAATAACACTAATGTTAAATGTTATTTTATTTTTGTTTGTGTGCTCCTATTTTACAGAAAATTCCAAGTGGCATTTATTCGAGAGTGAAAGCCAACTAGGTACCATGTATTTTATTCATCAGCAGCATGAGTGAATGCACAATTATGGAATTGCACGATATGTTATTATACAGCGCTAGACATGGAGATGTCAGTATGGTACAGGAGCTAATTTCTGCCTGGAAGGATGGAAAAATCGATTTGGACGTTAGCTGCAAAGGTAATTCAGTTTTATTAATTTATGTATACAAAGTACTCGTAAGTACTCGCATATAAACCTAATACATCAACAACGCCAAAATAATTAAATAATCAAAATGAGAAAAAAGGAAATAAAAGGTTCGGTATAATATGCAAGTTTTAGGTATTGCTGTTATGAATGCTCTGTGTGCAGGGCTCATAGCGAGTCACTTTTTTTTTTTTTTTTTTTTTTTTAACTGAAAGTTACTTTTATTCAAGTTGGTCACTAAAAGTTACTTTTTTTTTTTTTCAAATTTGTCACTAAAAGTTACTTTTTTGGGAGGTAAAGTGACTTTTTCGTGTTATTTATGTTTTGCATGCGCAGTTTTCTAAGAAAAATATAAAAATAAAATGAAAAAGGCAGAAAATTGTTAGTCATTACTCTTCTGAAAGCTTCAGTACTTGCTGCCACATGAGAAACAGTTTTATTTTTTCTAAAGCTCAGTGGATGGTTGGTGGATGCTTAAACTCTCAAGGTGGGGTTGAGAACCCTTCTGTGTCTATTCTTTCTTCTATCATAATAGTCTTTTAGTTTTCTCTCGTAATAGTTAACGCTCCGCTCAACGTTGTGTGTGTGTTTGTGTGGTTCATCATGTTCGTCTTGTGTTATGCTTCTTGTATGTTCTTAAGAGTATGTGATGAATTTGAATATTTCATGGCTTTGAGAACTCTCAATGCTAAGTTAAATATAATGTCTGGGATGAAGAAATTCGGAAATAGGCCAGAACTGGTTCCACTTACTCAGAAGCTTCTTACATCTGCTAAGTCTGCTTACTGTAACTACAAAGCATACTTAGAAAACCTAAGAAAGGAGGAAGCTCAAAAAGAAGAAGTAAAGAAGAGAGGATGAAACAAAACAACAGAGACGTGATGGAAAAATTGACAAAGGAAAAAAGGAGGGTAATGAGATTTTGGTCAATTTTTAGTCACTTTTTTGTGTGCTTTTTGTCACTTTTCTACTATTTACAAGAGACCAGACTACTATGAGCCCTGTATGTGTCCACCAGCAGCAGCACGAACAACATGTGGACGATGGCTAAATTCATCATAAACTTTACACAATCGGAAGTGCGAGGCCAACCTGGACTCTTACTTTTGCACAAGCATCTTGTCTCTTCAAATTGACGTTAGCAGTAACGAATGTTTTTGGGTGCAAGCGGATCAACCAAAACACCGACGAAAAGCACGCTGGACGGAATTCTGTAACTCAGTGTTTGCAAACTGCAGTACACAAAACGCCTTCTGTTGAGAAGACGCATTGACTGACATCTAACGGCGATTTTCTGAAACTTTAGACCACGCCCATTCAAACAACACTCGTTTCCTTGCCGCCACCGTAATTATTACCGTCCAAACTCAGGTCATTTTTTCTGAAACACGGTGTGTGTATATGAAAAGCACTTTAAACTTACCATTTGAAGGGTAAGCGGAAAAAAGAAGGAATGTCACAAAACTGCATTTTCGAGAAAACGGCGTTTTAATATTGAAAACCGCGTAAAAAAAAATAGAGTTAGTTAAATATTTTGACCCTTTTTACATGGACATTTCTACATCTACGCATGCATGGCATATACAGTCAAATAGTAGCAAGAGTCAGCAGGAGATAGGACAAAGAACTCGATAAAGCACATACATGGACATTCCTTGTTTTTTCCCCTTACCCTTCATTTGTTTGCTTCAGAACGAAGTGTAATTTCATGTGTATTTGATGTGCATTGTGTCCGTGATACCATTTCATAAACTTACGCTCCCTGGGGAACCTAGTGAACCATATCTCGTGATTCCCGAGTAAACTAAAAGTAGATCATATTGTTTTATGTATGTTTAAAAAAAAAAAAAAAAAAATAAAGGAGGGTAAAGTGCTGTTTGTATTATGTAAATTCGTTCTGCTAACGACTATTTCATTGTAGGTAAGAACAAAAGTAATCTCGGCTGGACACCATTACACTTAGCCAGCTATTTTGGTCATAAATCAGTGGTAGAGCTTTTGCTAGCTAACAATGCTGATATCAACGCAGTAAACGATGCAGGGGATACTCCACTTCATAAAGCTGCTTTCATTGGAAGAGAGGTAAGACTTCAGTTTTTAATTTACTGGTCGTATACACATATAATTAATTAATTTAGTAACATTATATGACAGATATTCATATACAGGGTGTTACAAATATGTCACAATATTTTGGGATTAGCATTCTCACATCAAAATAAGTCAAAAGTTCATATAGGTCTGTGGTCGGAAGTGCATAGTTTCGTAGTTAAAGGGTGCCGAAAACGTGAAAAAAGAACTTAAAAGGTCTATAGTTCCACTACTTGTCATAAACTTATTTGTGCATTATTTTTGGTGCACCTGGCTCAGACAATTTACTCCTTTTTATTTTAAAAGACTGCTATCTTTAAACAAATAGTGTAACTAATCGTTGTACGTTCTCGCAACGGATGTATATCAGCAAGGAGCAGACGAAACAGTCAGCGGCCTTGGCAATCAACGATAGCCAATCACAGTTGTACTTGTGCTTACGTCACGATGGTAGGTGGAACTCACGTGAGCAGCGAGAACAAGGAGAAAACGCGAGAGGTAGCCATCTTTGGGCGCCAAGCGAGTTACATGGAAGAGACTCACCTCATCGTTGCTGAAACAATTCATTGAAAATGTAGTATTGAGCACATCCGTTTGTATTTTCATAATCCAAAAACATCAACATTTTTTGTTGTTATAATATTGCCTTTTACTTGTAAAGAATTGTAAGTATAGCGTTAATATTAAATATAATCTCCAATTTGTGCGTATCATTAACGTTATTCTGACCAGACATTCTTGCCTCATATTCGTTCGCTTTGTTATGCATGATGCAAGATACATAATGTTAGCAAATTATTGTGATCAGTTGTTTTTCAGATTAAATGATGCTGAAATTTTGTCCTATTCGTAAGTTTAAGGTTGTTATTTCAGTTTTTGCCTATGTGTAGTTAGCGGTGAAAAAACCTATTCTTTGTAATAACTTGTTTCGTCGTTAACGCTCGGGTGAGAATTCGATTAATGACTATCTAATGTAATGTTTGGTCTACTTGGGTTACCGTCCTATGGAGTAAACATCACATACTGTAGGTCCGATCGTAGTCGGGTCAAGATATCGCTGAGGAATTAGTATGTGAACTATTCAAATATCCATCTTTCAGAACCTCCGATACTTGCACAATCATTTTTACAGAGGCTGTTTGGGAGTACTTGATCACTCTCCACCTACCTTTCTAAAAATTGATGTGCAAGTACTGGAGTATTCTTAAACATTGATATTTGCATAATTCACGTAGCAGTTTCTCAGTGATGTCTTGACCCAACTACGATAAGTCCCATAGTAGTGGAGGTATGAACTTTTAAAGTTCACTTATTTCACGTTTTCGGCATTCTATAACTCCGAAACTATGCGCTTTGGACCACAGGTCCGTATGGATTTTTTTCTTATTTTGATGTGAGAAATCTGTTCCCAAAATATTGTGACACATTTGTAACACCCTGTATAGAGTAGAACATCATACATTACTCATTCATTCATTTACTTTTAATTTTGTTGTAAGTTCACTTTGACTCTATTGTTACTCAGTGTTGGTTGTATATTAGAAGTAAAAATTTATACTTTTACAGACGAAGTATGAAACCGAGACATTACACAATTTCCAGATAAGTATGAAATTAAACAAGTTATACTTTTATCTACAGATACTGGACAAAATAGTGGAAACGCTTGTGGAAGTAGGTATTTAGTGCGTCTCTCCTCCCCCGCCCCTCAAACAACAAAAAAAAAAAAACCTTGGCTTAATTTTTAAACTAGCCTAAAAGGTGTAATACCCCACATGCTTTTGTTTATAAACAACCGACACGTGCTTATATTGACAAATATCAACCATGTGCATCTTACCACGAATTACTATAACTGCAGGTGACACCACTGGTCATGTGATGACGAAGGATCCCCAGTGCCACCACCTCACCTGAAGCACGTATTAACCGAAAAGACTTCAGAACAAGTATCAGTCTCTGGCTGTTCAAGTGCTCTTCCTCAGCTTGCAGTGTAGCTTTGGCAGTACCTTATCTAAATCCAAGTCTTTAACTTGCAGTGGAGCTCTAACCGTCCTTTCTCTCCTGGCTTGCAGTGGAGCATTAAAAGATTCCTTATCACAACACCCGCTTAGCTTGCAGTGGGGGTTTTTGTCGGGACTCTAACCACTATCTGATTACAGTGGATCATTGAATGTCCTGCCACTCTTCAAATAACATGGTTAATGAAAAATCCTTCCCAAAACCATCAGGTCGAAAAAACACCTATTTTAACTCAAACATCAGAGATTTATACTATTGTATTATAGTGGAATTTTATAATAAAATCTGGTAGAAAAGATCCAAACTGTAATTTACTCTATCTATAGCTGCAGAAGCAAAACTGTATAATACCAATACAGTATTTTGCCATTTTTACGACCAAATACATCTTGAATTCTGGTAACAATATGACCTCTACAACTTCTGAATTGTGGCTGACGCAATTTGAAGCCATTTTTCAAGCAGAGCTTCCAGCTAAGATAGGGGCAATTGCGTTGTAAATTAATGCCGAAATCCGTTCTCCGAAATAGGTTACCGATGCTGAGCTCTAGGGACTCAGGAGGCCAGAAAATGTGCTGAACCTCATCAGCATGCACTATAAACTAAGTTTAGACAGGGTGAGGAATGTAGAATAGAGAGGGGATTATCATCCTTAAATACAGGGTGTTTCAAAATAAATATCGTGGTTTTAAGCCTTTGTAGTATTTATTACAATTAACTTACAATTATAAATAATACATCAAATGAAAGAGCAACTCAAACAGTTTTATACGCACATATGCGGATGCACTGTTTCCTCTGTCTGCCGCTAGAAAGCGCTAGTAGCAAAGATGGTGACTAGTGAGCAGAAAGCTTTTTGTGTTTTACATTTTGCAAAGACTGGATCTGTAGTTACAGTGCAACCGTTTGTGTGGGGAATTTTAAGGAGACACTTACAACTAGCCTATATCCTTATCGTTTGCAGTTGCTACAAGCACTAAAGCCTACAGACTACGGCTTACATGCCAACTTTGCAAATGAAATGTTGCTACATGACGATGAAATTTTCTAGATCGTGTCGTTTTCAGTAATGAATCAACATTTCACCTAAGTGGCGATGCGAAACTCATAATGTTCGCATCTGGGGGTCAGCAAATCCCCACGAAATGGTGCAGTTGCAACGAGACTCATCTTATTTGAATGTGTTTTGTGCCATATCCCGGCGGAATGTTTATGGATCTTTCTCGCCTATCAACTCGATGTGTGCCAAGTGACGAATGGTACTCACATTGAACACTTGTAGTAAAAACTGTTTGAGTTGCTCTTTCATTTGATGTATTATTTATAATCGTAGGTTAAATGTAATAAATACTTCAGTCTTAAAACCCCGATATTCATTTTGAAACACCCCGTGTATCTAAGCCAGTGGAAATAATTTATGTTTCTTTGAGTGAACATGGTTAATAAAAAGTTTGCTTGATAAGTTCCTACTGTGGGTCGTTCGTACATTATGACACGGGGACTGTTGCATGTCACCCCATATCATAGTAGAGCTGACACCATTCTGCTTGACAGTGTAGCAAAAGCAGCTCACGTTGTATTCTTAACGCACTATTCGACATATAAACAGCGTACATAGAAGGAGGCAATCAGTAGTGGCTTGACCATAGCAACACGCTTTTGAATACAATTTTATGGAATTTTTGCCACACGGTTATGGTTGACACTGCAGAATTTAGGTAGGGTTGTGTGATGTTTCCATGTATCGATCGATATTTGACGCAATTTTCGAATGTCGAATAATTTTACTGATTGATATTTTTTTTCGATATTATGAATATTTTCCATTTTCCTGTACAAACTTAGTTATGTTTGATGATGTCCTATACAAGTACTAGTAGTTGAAATTCTCATAGATTTAATAATTCAGCAACACTTTTGCTAGCTTGTTGGATCTTTTCTACTTTCGAGCGGCGATAAGGTGGGGAAAAATTCAAAATTTTAACGGATTTGAACGTTTCATGACCATTACATGCGGAAAAAGTGACTTTTAGATTTCTCTTCATTCTGATATATGTACGCTTCGGGTTTGCGATATTGCAGTATATCAATATTTGAATCGATACCGAAGATATTTAATGGTCCATGATATATCGTTGCCTATCGATATACCGACCAGGTTTCGATAGTTTGTCAGTATCACTTTTTAATATCTAAATTCGGATATCGAAGATCGCCAGATTTTTCAGACAAGGAGGAAGATTTTCAGCGATAAATGATATTTAAAATTTATATATAATAAATATATGTGTGGTTTTACACGGAAAAGAAAAACATATAACGTAAAATGTACCTGAAAATGTAAAACGTACAGGAAAAACGTAAAATCTGGCAACCCCACGGATTTTTTTTTTTTTTTTTTTTTTTTTTTTTTGTGTGTGGTTTTTAGGTAATACATAATGTGTTCCGTTTTTAATCCGACAATCATCGTACCTTCATATGACCCTGAGGAAGCTGACAATAAGATCGGTGAAACGGTCATCGGTTTAGAATTAAAAACACAGGACGTATTACCTGAAAACCATAAAGACAAATGACAAACTCTCCTCGTAAAAATTTAAAACAACCCTATGGATATCACGCAGCCGTATGTTTAGATACTTATTTGCTTCTGTAGTTACTTCGGCGACCTTTGTTTTCTTCTGCGATGTCACTATTTCTTTCAATATCAAACTGTCTTTATTTTGCAGCTTTCTTTCTCCTCTATTGAATTTAACAATGTTCTATCATACATTATGTACGCTGTAATGATTTTCGATACAGTGCATTATGTTATACCGAATAAAGTTGAAATTGCTTGAAGAACTGACAGGATGCATATTTAATAGTGAAATACTAACCTTGATCTTACTTAAGCT
Organism: Thermobia domestica; assembly: GCF_964235325.1. NCBI lineage: Eukaryota > Metazoa > Arthropoda > Insecta > Zygentoma > Lepismatidae > Thermobia > Thermobia domestica. Next base: position 295,486,057 of record NC_137457.1, on the reverse strand, counting down.
CTGGTATACATTAATTTACTCGTGTACGTATATATTAATTCGTATACGTTTCAACAACTGCTTGTCATCCTTGGTACGTGTCTGTTAGGGAGGTATTTTACGTTAATTCGAAGACTCATATTATAAGCTTCTATTCTTAGGAAAAAAAAAAAAAAAAAAAAAAACTATTATACTTCGTTTGCAGAAAAAAAAACTATGAATTTTTACTCCAACAAACCACTTGAAATGTTGATGTACTTCAGTATCACAAAGTGTACGCCTCTGTATACGTATTTGATTAGATGAATCGTGGATGAGGAACCACTTTATTTTAATTCTACGCCTATAATCTAAATGCTTACCTACGCTCAATTCACCGAAATAACAGAATGTGAGAAAGTACTCCCTGTTTTATATTCGTCGATCTTCATTGTTCGTTATTCGATGTTACACTGATTTTTTCTACCTTTAATCAAACTTATAGTCTAATCAATTCCAGTAGTGATAATCTTACGCTTTTAAGATTTTTCTTACCCTGTGCAAACGCTATACTTTCTGTGTTCTACGTAAAGTTAAGTTGTAAGAGCAACCCGCTACTTTTAAAACAAAGTTCTTAATTACTTTTCTTCCTCAAAGATGATATAAAATTTGATTGCAATTAATGCCATGATTGCTAAGGACAGGTATTTCGTGGGTATGGGGTCGGATGATGGAAGACACATGTTAAGATCTTGATTTTTGTTTCTTCCTTTCCTTTTAATCGTCATTAAAATGTTTCTTAATTTTTATGATCGCTCGAAATTCAAAACCATTTAAAATGTTAACCAATAAATACTGCGAAAATAGCTAAGTGTATTCATTTATTATAAAAGGAAATGAGATCCTAAGTTTATTGCACCATGTTTATTTCGTATGAGCTACAGGAAGGAGGATGATAAATGAAATGATTCATGTTATTAAAAAAAAAAAAAAAAAAAAAAAAAAAAAGTGGGAAATGGTGTTTCAACGGATACAGTGTTTATTTATCACAAAGCAGGAGATTGAACTAGCGATCCTTCGCAGCAAAAATAACCCCATGATCTCTACATAGTGAAACTCTTGTACTGATGTTAGACTGATTTTTTTTTTTTTTTCTTAATCAACTTCAGTACTGGTGATCCTACAATTTCAAGTTTCTTGTTTTTTTTCCCCCTATGCAAACATTATACTTTCTTTGTTCTACATAAAACACGTTCAACCCATGTGTATCTATTTGATTCACAGTAAGGTTTTCCAGGGGGACCACGTGTATCTATTTTTCTCACACATATTGGTTGTCTTCTAGAGTCTGTGTATCTGCTAGACTTACAGTTTTCATTTGACTAAATGGTTCAATTCAAGCTTTGGTTCTTGGGAAAGGAAATGTTGACTTGGGTCATGAGAATTAAAACAGGTGGCAGTTCTTTATTGTTACACTTTCCGCGCCTTTATTGTTACATATTGAACTGCTCAGGGTGAACTGTGTTTTGGTCCCGAGGTAAACTTTACTCATGAATTCTTGGGGCTGAACGTGTTAAAAGCAAACCGCTAATTTCAAAACAAAGTTATTAATTACTTGCGTGCCCTGTTGTGTGTACTTGTGTACCAGAATGATATATATTTTAAATTCAGTTAAGGTAGAAACGTATTCCGAAAACCTTTACATACAAGGTATCTACTGATCTAAAAAAATCTGAAACTTTTTTTTTTTTTTTGAAAAAAAAAAAGGCTATTATTTGCTCTTAACTTTTAAAAATAAATAAATCTTGCAGTGTTCATAAGTAATAGTAAAATCTAACAAAGCAGTCACTTTATAATTATTAATCTGTTGCCAATATATCATTACCTTCAATAATTATTGGCGAAACTGTAATAAACATCAGTAATAAGTGGTTACTTTGTTAGATTTTGTTCATATTTATATTATACGTAGTTTCTAAGTTAGAGTAAAGACCTTTAAGTTTCATATTCCATGGTGTACAGACGAATTGAACTTCATAGTTATGCAACATTTGCAACAGGCAATAAAAACCATACATGACAAATTTGTCTTTTAAAGAAATACGTGACAGCTTGATTATCACAGAAAATTAACACATTTTTAGGATATGTAAATATAATGGCAAATGCTACAGCAAGAAACTCCGTAACAAAAATAGGTAACTGTATAGTATTAGTCCATCTGCATGTTCCAATACTGCCAAAGAAGTAGGTGTAGCACCAGTGTACCATACACGAAATATTCATCAAAAGAGTTCCAAATAGGCTGAGGGGTAAAAATCAAATTATAAATACAGTGTAACACATATTAGTACAATTTGGCATATAAAAATAGTATAAGCTATTGGAAAAGAAAGAAATGTAACGGGGGCAACCCACACAATATACCCTATTAACACTTGTCTAGCCCACCGGGTGCGTAAAAGTAATTTCCACGGACAATTGCGAATAATATCTAAGTATCTAGAATTCACTCAAATGGAGTTAGCGATCAAATCTATGTTAATGCCCAAATATTGTAGGGGCTTAGTAGGCTCCAACATAGACTGGCCCCGGTAGGAGATGATAGAATGGCCAATGTGGACCCATTCAAACAATGCCGACAAAATACATCATGTATAGGCATAAGAACACGGATAGTTACTTAAGTGTTCTTATGTCGATAAAGAAAGTGAATAGTTACGTAAGAATTGATGAACAAGACTGTAGGAGGAAACGGGAGAATCCCGAGAGTCTACAAAGTCACATGACTTAAAATCGAACCAAGAACCTCTTGCATGGCACCAGAGATAAGTGTTCTATCACTGAACTACCGCGCCCCCGCTTTCTTAAGTTTTACTGTCAAGACTCATTTTGTGAACACACACACACAAAAAAAAAAAAAAATGAATTGTTTATTGAACTTGAGAATATATAATGAAATATACACTATGTGTTCGTTCAATAGACAGTAAGAGACATTGATACGTGGTATATTTTCTCGTGATATTTTCATTCATTAAAAAAAAAGGTAATCTTTCAGTTTATGCCCTTTAGGCTAAGGGGACAATGATTAAGACGAGTTGAATGATGATGGAAGAATTGGTAAAATGACAATGTGGAAGAAACGGGAGTACCCCGAGAAAACCCACGGACGAAACGATGTTGTCCACCATAACCTTACTGGCCCGGGGATCGTTCCAGAAATCCCATGTGCCAGAGGTAAACACTTTACCACTGAACTACCGTGCCCCTCTTTTCACTGACTAGACCTTGAGAAATTATACAAATAGAAAGAAAAACAATGAAATTTGAAAATGTGAATTTAGTAGACACTGTGATATAAGGTGTAGTTCAATGCACAGAGAGGGTATTAAGTTATTAATATTATTATTATTTCTTTCTTGTGACCACAGGATTTGGTGTTGTTGTTGCTCCAGCATAATGCCGACGTGAATTTATTTAATGGTGAAGGGCAGATACCCCGTGATATGGCCCATAATGAAGAAGTGAAGAAATTACTATGGGCAGCGGAACAAACAGAGCTTCGGAAGAAAGAGGAACGGCTTCTAGCGGCGTCCCGGGAAGGAGACTTGGAAACAGTTAATCTTCTGGTTAGTAGTGTGTTGTATAATAATTTAAAGAGCTAAATTGACACATGCTTACAAATAATCACGTGGATTAGTCTTGATTTATGTTTGTTATTTAGTGATTGCTGAAATTTTCAGTGGGAACTCCCATCTTCTTCAGCGGTGTTTTCTTGATCCATAAAACCTAGCAAACCTGTAAAAGTCAGGGAGTTTCACAGAAAGCTAAAAGAAGCCTGGAAAAATCAGGAAATTTTAAGTATAGATTTTTACTTCCTAGAACTCATTAATCTTTTTGCCTTCCTTGATTATTTGGTAGAGAATATTTTATAAAATAATTAGTTTGTTTTGCAAGATTTCTCTGCCTATACACACACATTATATATGTACTACCATGAGCAAAATAAATGACGCGTCTCTTTATTTTGAAGTTTTTTTGAAAATATCTCCGTTTTCTTTATATGTTCGAAATTTCGGAAGGTTTCCCCAGCAGGACAGGTTAATAACAAACCCGTTTTTAATATTTGTGTTAGATATTAGCTTAAAATAAAGAAATTAGAAGCAAAAAACATTAAATCGACAGAAATCTCGAGAATTACCAACTCTGCTAAAGTGGGAAATTTTCAAGAACACGAGGGAATTCTGCATTTCAACACGAAGCAGCGACATCTATGTTATTGAGAGAAATGTGGATTAAATCTACAAACTAAACTTTTAACGAATATTCCTAGTATGTCTTATTATATGCATTATCTGCAAACTCCAAATATATGAATATATGCTAAGTATTAACATAAAGATAGAGCAAATAGTGGAAATTATCTATGGAAAAGGACGAATTGGTAGGACGATCGTAATGAAATATCGTCTTTACCGGAACAGGCTCAGTTCACGTAAAAAAAACAAATAGCTCAGTTAGTTAAAGCAACGAGTCTGTATGCTGAAGGTAGCGGGTTCGATCCCATGGAAGTGCCGTTGTCATTTTTTATCTCTACACTACGGTTATTTTATTTATTTTTTTATGTGGGAAAGAATTAAATTGTAACGTATGTGTAAAACTCATGACGATACCAAAAAAAGAAAAAATGCCGTTGTCGCACTTGCATTAGCGTCCCTAATTTTGTTTGCAAACAGTTTCGTAATTATTTCCCCTGTGCTCACTGCTCACCATATGCTCGCTGGCGCATAACGAATGTTCCCAGTAAATGTTAATTCTAATTTGGAGAATTTTATAAAGTTTCACAATATTTCTCACTAGATAGTCTTCTATCTACGTGTTTGGATATTTTGATAACAGATGTCCCTATTAAATGTTTAATTTTCCCTAGATGTTTAATTACGGAAAAGTTTTACAATGTATTTGTATTGAATTGAAATTGTTTTGAATTTACTACATAAGGTAAGTAGACCGAAGGAGGAGAACTCAAGTAATTGATATTCTACGTAAAAGCAACCTATTGTAGAATGATGATGCTTCTTACCTTCAGCACATAATCTTTACGTTAGAGAGTCAGACAGAGAAAAATCCTGGTTTTTCCTCCTCTATGACCACTCATCTTAAAGCTCTATCTATAATGATTCGTGTCACATAATTTCGGCTCTCCAAAGACATTCAAATAATAATAATAATAATAATAATAATAATAATAATAATAATAATAATAATAATCCTGAATATGCCATCCTTACATAATGTAAGGATATCTTAGTTTCCTAGTTTAAATCTTAAATATCTTAGTTTAAAATGCTTTCTTGAGTACTTATTTGAGCAACCATGTAGGAGGGGGTACGACTTTTTATTTTGCCCCTCTCATTTCAGTACCCTTGCAACAGAAAGTAATTTTTGATAAGCAGGACAGACAAAATGAATAAGAAATATATTTACAGCATCCTCTCCCCTTTCATGATTGGAATATCACGTAATATTTTTTATTCTACGAAAGATGGCCCTGTGCGGTTAGGGGTATGTAACTAAAAAAATACCTAATATATAGCGCTCCTTGATTGTAATATTACCACTTCTTTATTTGTACGAGGGAGCCCCTACACAATCAAGGGTGACAAAAAGAATAGGAAGAGTGTCTATTGATTCCAGTGGTGGATCCAGCACGAACTCCTGGGGGAGGGGAGTTGAAGTGAAACATTCTTTTGATGATGTGAAGCTGTCACAAATTACCACTTAACTAAACTAAACAATAGTGGGGGGAACCGAAACCCAGTCAGTTTAAATTGATGTAAAAGTTTAATTTTTGGCTTCATATTAAAGTTTTGGTTTCAAATGAGAATTTCAGTCCAAGTGGTCAATGATCAAACCTCGTGGGGCTCTTCAGTGTAGGCTAATACGGCCCCCTTATGAGAAAAGGCAAAATTATTAACATGTTTATAGCTTTCGAATTTTTCGTCTAATTTAAAGAAATATTTTGCTTCGTATTAAAGTGTTGGTTCCAAATGACAAATTCAGTCCGAGATCTCCGGGGGGGGGGGGGGGGGGGGCTCTTCAGTATAGGGGACTACGGCTCCCTTATGGGAAAAGGCAAAAATATGAAAATGCTTATAACTTCCGAATTTTCCGTCTATTTTAAAGAAATTATTGGCTTCATATTAAAGTCTTGGCTTCAAATGACAATTTCAGTCCGTGTGGACAATGATCAAATCTCGGAGGGCTCTTCGGTGTAGGGGTTTCGGCTTCTTTATGGGACAAGATTCACGTAGTTGATATTGCAAAATTGTTTTGTATATATAAGTGGAAACTTGCACCATTTGGTTAATTTTACCTCTTATGTTTTGCAGATTCATATTCCAAGCAATAGTTACTTCGCAGAGCTAAAAGAAGGCACTTACTAGTTTCATTAAAATGAAATGTCTTTTATGAGAAGTTCTCATGGAGCCGACGAACGAATAGGCACCCAAACGTTGGTTGAGTCGTACGGTTGAAACTCGTTAAGCTCGCTTCAATTATTATTATTATTATTATTAATAATAATAATAATAATAATAATAATAATAATAATAATAATAATAATAATAATAATAATAATAATAAAGCATTGCAGGGACCTTTGGTGCAGGGGGTCCGTGGCTCGATTCCACTTCGTGCCAAGTGAAATTTGAGGTGGACAAATACCGTGTGCATGGGTATGTGTTTTCTTGAGATTTTCCATTTTCCTCCCACTTTCTTCATTTCACCATTTCATTCATCATCATTCTCCCTTAGCGTAGGTGCATAATCGTCCAACGTTAAACTAGATATTGCAATTTCAATAATAATAATAATAATAATTAATTCAACTGAAAGGACTGTAATTTATGTGGACAGCAATTATCATAAATATGCAACCATTATAAAAACAATGCTTTGAGTAGAAAGATAATCCTTTCCAAGTGTTAACGAATGCGCACGAGATAAGACATGTCTCGAGAAAGAGACAAGACGCGCTTTGTGACATCCAAGATAATACGAGGCAAATGTTTTGGACACGAGATAGCTTGTAAAATGTCTCGTCTTGTCTGGAATGTCTCGAAAACAAAAGTCTAAGTTTTAGAATTATTTTTCAAGATCTATTCTCTCAGAAGTAGTTCTCTGCCTTAAAATTAATAACGACATTTGTGATTTAAAAAAAGATAAACAATGCCTAAAGTTAATAGTTAACTTTTCGAAAAGAAGCTTCATTAAGGATGAACCTGAAAGATGTCCACAAACTTCGGGAGGTGATTCGTGACATCAAAAGAAGACAAATGGTCCTCTTGCAGTTTTCGAATTCAGCTTCGTTGTCGAGATACAGGGTTGCCAACTGGTCGTGTTTGAGAAACTCACTGAGAATAAATTCAAGTCCAAGAATAAACTACTACTCATATATTTTTCAGGTCAATTGACTTATACCATGTTGTAAGGTCAAATATTTATTTATGAAGTGTGTACAAAATTCGCCAGGGTCTTTTCTGAGAAAATCGTCGAGAAAAAGTCACCTCCAAGAATAAACTACCCCTTGTAAATTTTTCTAAGATAAATATCTGATACTGCAATATAGGGTTGTTAATTAAATATTGATTAATGAAAAATAAACAAAATTGTTAAAACCATTTGTGAGAAAATAGCGTTTTTCGATTTTCGGCTGTTTGTAAACCACACTTATTTTAGGTGGTAGGAAAAAATGGAAAAGCTCCTGTAAGAATACTAAGTAAACCCTAAGTTTAAAATTTGGTGTAGATAAGTTGAACGGTATGGCCTCTAGGCGAGTGCATATAAAAGTGTGCCGAACGGACGGACCGGAAGGACGGGTGTCGAAAAGTCACATTTTCGGTATGTAGACGCCATGAAACATGTAAATCCGTTGAAATCTGAATTTGATATTATTATTTAACGAATATATTGAAAATTGTCAGAGACACGTATGCAGTAATTTATTTCGGGAGGGGTCCGACTTCAATATTAGGATAAATTATAATAAAATTTTAAAAGATAATCCCCAAAATTAGGCTAAATTTACAAAAAAGTTGGGGTTTCAGAGGGGGTCCGGACCTCCTGGACCCACCCCTAAATGCGTTCTTGTTTGTCAGTAACATTTCCTCATTTTGAAACCCTCAAAAACTTCGGATAGACTATATAAAGAAAAACGAGTTATTTTCGATGAAATATCACTTCAAGGAGACGCGTCAGTTTTATTGCACAGTGTGGTATCCCACGTTCACAATTGCAAGAATTTCTTTCCTCTGATTCTCTGTCATTGTGCTCTATCGAAAGGTTAGGTTTGTAACATATTACTCCTACGAACAAGTATGACTGGCAGATAGGAATACTGAACACAACTCCAGAGAAATGCATGCTGGAACTTACGTTTATAGCTACGCTTTGGTGATTTGCCCTCAAGGTCAATCGAGTGGTAATTCAGTTCCGTCTCTGTTCTTAAGCCATGTTCGTATTACTTCGAACAGTTTTGATAATGAAAAGCATGCCTCTTAATATAACAGACTTCTTTCGCGTAAGAAATCGAAACTCAGTTGGTCAGAGCAACTAGCCTGTAAGAATTAGGTTGTTAGTTAGTTAGGAGCCCAGTACGAATAAGGGTTTTTATTACTATTGTTTTTATCTTTTTTATGCGAGGAAAAATCAAATTGTGACATCGCGATATCAAATGTATTTGATTAGGTAGCTTTGTCTTAGCTAAACTTTAAACATCAGTAACCGTCGAAATTATTTCACTAACCGATCACTTACTGAACATTTCAAACACGTCAAACCAGTGGCATAACATGAAGGTTAACCTCTCCTCCGCAATCCTTAGTTATGCGTCCGTACTTTCAAGGGCGGACTAAGGGCCGGGCGACTGCCCGGGGCGCCAGAGAAAGAGGGGCACCAAAACGAGCCTCAAAAAGTAAATTTTATAATGTGCTTTCTACTGACGTTTTTGGTTTATATTCTTGTAAAGTAGTGGCAATTATATGATCTTTTTCTATTTCACTATGGAAGAAGAGAGTTTCATAGTACTAAGGGGGCTGTATCGAAAAATTGAGAGATGGCATGTAGAATAAAGAGTGCCGGGAATTAAGTATTGCTTGTTTGTTTGCTTGAGTTTAGCGTTCCACGGTTATGCCTTAATGGGCAAGGGAGATGTGGATACTAATTATAGTGGAATCCGAACCACTTTTATCGTTCAACAGTAATCCACCGGGAATTGGACCCGGTACCACAGAAGGCAGGCGTGCTAGCCACTAGACCAGGGGGGGTGGAGTTGGTATTGTTTATAGCGGGCCATATTCTTTGTGAAGTTTTCCTAGGTAATGGATTTCTTTTTGAAAATGGGTTTAAAACAGGGGCGTCATTTAGGGAGGGCAGGGAGGGGCATTTGACCCCCTGAGTTTGAGATGTATATAGATTTTATCATTAGAATAGTAGTAAATCAGTGAAAAACGCGAAATTTTACTTATATCAAGAGGTCTTGCCCCCCCCCCCCCCAAAGCAAAATCTGAAATGACGCTCCTGGTTTAAACTATTAAAAACACTATGATAAAATGTAAAATATAGGGGAAGGGCGCCAAAAAGTCACTTTGCCCGTGTGAAAATTTGGCCTGCTCCGCCCCTGCGTACTTTCTGTATATTTTTTGGCCTTGCAGCTTGTGCGGTCCCCACGCCACATTGTTGCGGGGGCGCTATTTACGCCTACCCTTCGAACGTAATTCAATAACTGTTTAAGAAATTCTACCATCAGCGTGGAAACGGGAATATATTTTTCTAATAGTTCCATAGAACTTTCACTCACAACGCCAGATGCAATTTTTCAGAGTGGGCTCTGGCTAAGTAGAAGGAAGATCTGTTTCCTAAGTAAGTTCCTTTCAGAAAGTTTGCTATTTCTTTAACAGTGATGTAAATAAACATACTCATCGTTATTAGCTCGACACCAAACCATCCTGGACAAATCCCTCTAGAACACTTTATTCTGCCTAATTTTATAAGCGACTCAACGGTGAAACACTTGTTAACGAAAACAATGCTGTGTATACACTGCCTTGTTTCTGACAAAATATAAAGTGTTTTGTAATCTTTAGACACTTTTCCTATTCTTTTTGTCACCCTTGGTTATGTAGGGTGGCCTCGAACAAATAAAGTAGAGGTAATATTACAGTCAAGGGGCGCAATAAATATATTAGATATTTCTTTTGTTACCTAACCATAACGGCCTAGGGTCGTCTTCAGTAGAATAAAAAATGTTACGTGATATTCCATTCACGAAGGAGGAAAGGTTACTTTAAATATATTTCTTATTCATTTTGTCTACTCTGCTTGTCAGAAATTATATACTTTCTGTTGGGACGGTGCTGAAAAGAGAGAGGGGGGGGGGCAAATAAAACTTCGTGCCCCCTCATACATTTTAAATTTTGTTACATGGTTGCTCAAATTATTACTAAAGAAAGCACTTTAAACCAAGATATCTAACGTTAAATTATGTAAGGGTGGCATATTCAGGAATAATAATAATAATAATAATAATAATAATAATAATAATAATAATAATAATAATAAATGTCTTTGGAGAGCCGAAATTATGTGACACGAATCATTACATGTAGAGCTTTAAGATGAGTGGTCATAGGAGAGGAAAAAACAGGATTTTTCTCTCTCTGACTCTCTAACGTTAAGATTATGTGATGAAGGTAAGAAGCATCATCATTCTACAATAGGTTGCTTTTACGTAGAATATCTATTACTTGAGCTCTCCTCCTTCGGGCAACTTTGCTTATGTAGTAAATTCAAAACAATTTCAATTTAAGACAAATATTTATAGAGAAAATTAAACATTTAATAGGGAAATCTGTTATCAAAATATCCAAACACGTAGATAGAAGACTATGTAGTGAGAAACATTGTGAAACTATAAAATTCTCCAAATTAGAAGTAACATTTACTGGAAAACATTCGTTATGCATCAGTGAGCACAGGGGAAATAATTACGAATCTGTTTGCAAACAAAAATTAGACACACTAATGCAAATGCGACGATATTTTCTCTCTCTCTCTCTTTTTTTTTTTTTCTTTCTTTCCCAAATAAAAAATAAATAAAATAACCTTAGTGATAAAAATGACAACAGTACTTCCACGGGATTCGAACCGTCTACCTTCGGTATACAAACTCGTTGCTTTATCTAACTGAGCTATTTGCTTTCTTACGTAAGCTGAACCTGTTCTACAGTAAAGACGATTTTTCATTACGATTGGGGGCTAACAATTCGTCTTTTTCCATAGGTAATTTCCACTATTTGCACTATCTATACGTTAATACTTAGCATATATTCATATATTTGGAGTTCGCTGATAATGCATATAATAAGACATACTAGAAATATTTCGTTAAAATTTTCGTTTGTAGATCTAATCCACGCTTCTCTCAATGACATAGATGTCGCTGCTTCGTGTTGAACTGCAGAATTCCCTCGCGTTCTTGAAAATTTCCCACTTTAGCAGAGTTGGTAATTCTCGAGATTTCTGTCGATTTAATGTTTTTTGCTTCTAATTTCTTTATTTTAAGCTAATATCTAACACAAATATTAAAAACGGGTTTGTTATTAACCTGTCCTGCTGGGGAAACCTTCCGAAATTTCGAACATATAAAGAAAACGGAGATATTTTCAAAAAACTTCAAAATAAAGAGACGCGTCATTTATTTTGCTCATAGTAGTACATACGTAGTAGATGAGAAAAGATGTAGTTGCCTTTTTGTCATTATATAGAGACATGGAAGTTTGTAAATCGTGATATAGAATTATCAAAACAAAAGCATTTCTTCTAGTAATAAAAATATATAGTATTACCTCGATATTGTCGTACCAATAATTGCACCCGTAACTATTTTTTTCTTGAGCTTTCACATAATCGGTCTGAAGCTTTTCATGATATAACCCAAAACCTTCCTGAATGGTGCAAATGTACTATACGGTTATCATCTTAAGACTGTACTATACGATTATCATCTTGAGACTAGAAACATTACTAATCTCTAATTTGTGCAATTTGTTGGCACACTTTCACTAGTTATTGTACAGAAAACACTGACGAATTCTTTACAATAATGTCTCCGCACTGTTATATATGATTATCCTTAGATTTGGATCCTCTTTGTATTTGTCTAGTAAACGGATACTATGTTATCATTCTTCTTAACAAATTTCTGTAATTCCTGAATATTCTTTGTACTTCCAGAGGTGGTTTGAATGGATACCCTGTCCCCATTATTAATTAATTGATATAACCAGGTAAAAAGGAATTTACGTTCCGACAAACCTGAAACCAACACGAAAGACAGAAAATGGGTGGGATTGCCTATTTTTCCCAGATTGACAACTGCATTGAATAAGATCTATACTACACAATACGGTTTTCGTACAGCTTAATCCCCCCCCCCCCAAAAAAAAATTAGAAATGAATATTACCCAGTTTAAGAGTTATATGGATTCCAATGAAAAATCGGGTGTTTATGAAATAAAATGCAGTTTGCCATGAGAATTACACAGGCAAAACGAAAAGAAGTCTAAAAGTTCGTGTTACGGAACATAGGGATTCAGAAGCGGAAAATTCGAGACATCTAAAAGAAACACAACACAAGGTAGAAGATTCAAAAATTTAATTGGAGGCTTAGAAATGAAGTAGAGAAACTTGTGTTTGAAAATTTATTTATTCGCTTAAAAATAAATAAATAAATTTGGACAAGGAATGGTTAAGTGATGAATGGGAAGCATTAGTTACAAAATTCTCACAGCATTGGCATAACAACGCAAATAATAGCAGGAGCTCGCAACCTTTCATTAAAGAACAAAAGAGTGCTCAAATCGATTGCATCATATTGCAGCTTACATCATCAGCATTTGATATTTACCGTTGCACTTAACAACGTATTTTCTAGCACAGCTCTTCCTTTGGTAAGTCCGTTCCATTTTTATTCCTTGATGTTTTAATTTTTCTTCTTCCTGTTTCTATCTTTCGTGACCAAGACTCTAGGAAGAGAGTCGAAAGCTCGGAAGTACAAAGAATATTCAGGAATTACAGAAATACATAAGGAGAAATACATAGTTAGAATTTCTGTGCGTGGTTTTACATTGTCTGAAGGAGGATGCTGCGTTATTTATGTTCACTTGAACTCTATCTGCAAGTCGCAATTTTGATTCTGCTAAAAGACTTCTAGCATTTGTTGTTGAAATAGAGGGCATGAGAGTTCCCGTTGAAAATTTCAGCAGTTACTAAATAACAGACGCATACCAAGATTAGTCCAAGCGAACCTAGTGCATTGTATATTCTAAGTAATCAAAGAATGTAAGTGATTCATTTCAAACTGACCGATGTATGACGTAGGAGCGTGCATTTATAATTAGAGAAAACACAATGAGAAACAAAGGAGAAGAGGGTCATTATCCGATGAAAATCATTTTCAACGGATAAGTTCTTTCAGTTCAAGAAGGCTGTGTTGTAACTGGGGATTATATCAAGTGAGTAAACAGGATGTTCAGGTTATTAAAGGCCTGAGCTTTTAATTGCAGCAATTGCAATACACAACCAATGACTCGATGCATGCTTGTGATAAAGAAGCAATCCCGTCTCAGCTTTCCCTTCAATTGTATATACGTTTGTAAATAAGGCAATAAGTAATATAAAATAATAATAAAATCAGAATGTTTTCTACATTTGACAATCGTAATGGATATTAGGATAATTTTTCTCGCATACCTTTCACAATAACATGTTATTTATAAATACTTTTGTATTAAGTAAGGTATACGAGGTGTATTCAAAAAGTATCGAACCTTTTTTTTTTCCCCGCGTAGTCCGGGATACTTTGTTCAATGTAGATGTAGAGGGGACACTCATGCGCAGTCGTGAATTTTTTTTCTCGTCCGCGGAAAGCGTCAGTGGCTGACAGTCGGCCAATGAGTAAAGACGTGTAACGAGCGGTCGTCGGATTTCAGTTTTTTGTAAAATGACAGAATAACTTGAGCAGCGATATTGCATCAAACTTTACCAAAAGCTTGGCCATAAATAAGCGGAAACCGTTCAATCGGATCGGTACATTCAATTTTGAACGAGAATTTGGGCATGAGGTGAGTGTCCGCGAAATTTGATTCAGGCTTTCATCCCCAAACCCACAATTCCTGTGTGTCGTCAGGCTCCCTACTCACCCGACATGGCTCCGTGTGATTTTTGGTTATTTCCCACACTGAAAATGCTACTAAAAGGGGCCCGATTTGAGTCAACAGAAGACATCATACGGAATGCGACGGCACAGTATCTCACCATTCCAAAAACTACGTTCCAGAAGCGTTTCCAACAATGACGAGAGCGCTGGGAGAAGCGTGTACATTACAAACGAGACTATTTTGAAGGAAATTAGTGTTTCGGTGTTCCAAACCAATAAATGTATTTTTGCCAACCAAAGGTTCGACACTTTTTGAACACACCTCGTATTGCATTGCTTTTTCCTTTTCAAGTTCAGTAGTATTACTTTTAATTCATTGAGCCTTTAAATCTTCTGTAGTCCTTCGTTAAGTATTATAAAATTACAAACAAAAAACTGTCATAAGAAGTAAATCATTGCTTGATGGATCAAACTATCTTTAATTTTGCGCCTAACTTATCTCTCAGCCAGAAGGAGGACCGCAGATGGTTCAAAAGACATGGTGAACTCAAAAATAACACTAGAACCTGAAAAGAAAAGTAAATTCAATATGAATGTGTTTCCTGTACTCAATAACTAATTTTGAAGATAATTACTGTTGCAGTTAAAAGGTGAAAGGCCTCCAAATATAAATTGTGTGGATGCCCAGGGGAATACATGTCTTCATTGTGCTTCCTATCGTGGCCATAAAGGAATAGCTGTGCTTCTATTGCAAAATGGAATTGATACTTCAATCAAAAATAGTAGAGGTAAATTATTTCGATCTTCGTGCATGTGTTTTGCTATTAAAGATCAGTAGTTTGTAATAATATTAATGAATGGAGGAAACAACCAATTTTTAGCACACCAATTCTTCTATAAATGCGAATTCAATGATACACAAAGAGTTTAAAAGTGCAATACTGGACCGAGACTCGAAACTAGGATTTTCGGCGTACTGTGCTGATGCGTTTAACTACTACGCTACCCAGTCCGCTCGCAGAATAGCCATACACGCTTTCATTCTTTAAGTCGGTGTTCATTCAGATCACATGATTTGTATTACAACTTCCTGTTGTGATTGGACAATCCAGCGACCATATTCAGAACACCTCTGACGGTTGTATTATCATTATATTATATTAGGGGCCGCCGTAGCTCTGTGGTAGAGCGTTCGCCTCTGGTGCATGGGGTCTCTGGTTCGATTCCAGCTCGCGCCAAGTGAACCTCGTGGTGGACAAACACCGTATGCGTGGGTTTTCTCGGTGTTCTCCCGTTTCCTCCCACTTTCTTCATTCCACCATTCCCACTTTCTTCATTTCTCATCATCACCGTCTCCTTTAGCCTCGCCGGCATAATCGTGGAACGTAAAACTGGAAGATTTCATTTCATTATATTAATGAATTGAGGAAATAACCGAATTTTAACATACCAACTCCACAAACAAACTAGGTTGTTTCCTTTATTCATTAAAATAATGATAATACAACCATCAGAGGTGTTCTGAATATGGACACTGGATTATCCCAGCACAAGAGGAAGTTGTGATACAAACCATGTGGTTTGAGTGAAAGAACAGCAATTTCAAGAGAGAGTGTATATGGCTGTTCTGGAAACGGACTTGGTAGCGTAGTGGTTAACGCATCGGTATGATACGCCGAAGATCTCGGGTTCAAGTCCTGGTCCAGTCATTCATTTTTTTCACTCTTTGTGTACCATTAACCTCTAATATTTCATATAATGACTTTATACACTGGATGTTCATTGTAACCATGATGGACAAACATCATATGCTTGAGTTTTTCGGGGTTTTCCCGTTTCCTCCCACTATTCATTCCACCATTCCATTTATTTCTCATCATCACCATCTCCTTTAGCGTAGCTGGCATAAGCGTGGGACGTAAAACTGAAAGATTTCATTTTCATTTCATTTTTAAATTTCAACTACACCTACACACAAGAAAGTGTGACCAGCAGCCGAGCTGATTACATGACCACTCAGACTGGCAGTATTGCAGAGAAAGAACACACTCGAGGCTACATGTTAGCAGACAGCATTCTGTTATAGTGGGAGGCGTTCAGGATTTATCTGCATTCCAATAGGACATGATTGTGGATACCCGAGCAATAGGTGCTTCAATAACCCAGATAGCAACATTTGTTGAATGCATCCGTTCCTGTGTAGTGAAGGGGTGCAAGGAGTTGGAAGAAAATGGAGTAACGGCCTGCAGAGATGCAACTGCGGGGCCATACGGAAGATCACACTGCTTGGCGAGCGTCGCGTCAAACGGCTCGTGACAGCCAAGCAAACCATCAGTGCCCGGGAATTACGCTATCATTCAATAGTGAATGCACAACTCTCATATCCTGCGCAACTATGCGGCGCACACTTATACGCATCAAGTTCCACAGCAGACGACCCACTCCTTACGATTTATCACCACCGACTTCATGTCGTTTGGGCACAGGAACACGCTAGTTGGACCGTGGATAATTGGGAAAGGGTGTATTAGTCCGATAAATCACGGTTTGTGCTACTCCACTCGGACGGGCGTGTGCATGTGTGGCGCCATCATCATGAAGATATGGACCCCTCATGCATGGTGTGTACTGTAGAGGCAGCTGGGGTGGTTTGGGGATGCTTCTGTTTGTATGGGCTGGGACCGTTGATGTGCATGGACCAAAGCGAGACATCCGTTGTGTACCTGCAGGTGTTAGAGGATCACGAAAACCCTGCGATGCAACGCCTCTACCTACACGAAGACGGCATTTTCCAGTAAGACAATGCTCTGTGCTACCAAGTCAGTACTGTAGTTGCTTGGCTTAATTAACATTCCATGGAGCTACAGTATATGAATTGACCCCCGCCCGTAACTCACCGGATCTTAATCCTATAGAACATTTATGAGGTATTATGGAACGAGCTATTCGCCCCATGACTCCTGCAGCGACACCTGTGGACTCATTGTGGGATGCCATCAGTAATATATAGTGTGAGATCCCCATGGAAACATATCAGCAAGTACCAGAATCCATGCTATGCCCATTCCGTAGTCTGAGCAAACGATGGACCAACAAAGCATTAGGAGGCTTGGCAATTCAGTGAGCACTCAGTGTATGTATATACACTTTCTAAGTTGGTAAGAACAATAAGTTAAGAGTTCGCAGTTGACGAATAGCTAATGTGTAACATTATTGAGCAATACTTGAACTACAGTTTCATTAATAGCTGCCATCTTTACCAAATCGATGAATCTTCGTGCTTGTAGATTCTATGTCCTTCCTCCACTTATTGGTCTACTTCCATATATATCGTAAACTTTAGTCCCTACCCTATGTGAAAGTTTCTGTGGAATGCGAAGGCTTGTTTTCAGTACAAACATTACGTTTCGGAAATTGGAAATTAAAATTAAAAACTATAAATAATTTGTAATGTCTTGTTTCCAATATGTAGTACTGATAGTGAAAACAGCTCTTCGCACTGTACTGCTTAAGTTCACGCATAGGAGTGGGTCGAGATGTACAGGAATAACGTAGAATCTACAGCCACAAAGATTTATCAATATGATAAAAACGGAGCTGCGATAAAATTGCAATCAAAGTACTATTCAAGAATAGGATGCATTAGGCATGCTTCTCCTTAGCAAGAACAGTACTAAAGTGACATACCAAAATACTAGAGAAAGATAACTAGTTTTAGATGATCTGGAAAACCTAGCAAACCTGTAAAACTTAGGGAATTTCACAGAAAGCTAAAAGAAACCTGAAAAATAAGGAAATTTTAAGTACAGATTTTTACTTCCTAGAACTCATTAATCTTTTTGCCTTCCTCGATTATTTGGTAGGGAATATTTTATAAAAATAATTAGTTTGTTTTGCAAGATTTCTCTGCCTATACACACACACTATAAATGTACATGCGTAGTAGATGAGAAAAGATGCAGTTGCCCTTTTGTCATTTTATAGAGACATTGAAATTTGTAAATCATGATCTGGAAAACCCGGGAAAGTCAGGAAATCCATGCTCGTCAAATAAGTGGAAAACCCGTAATTCTACCTTTGTCCTGATAACTTCGAGTACTGAGTATGGTATAAAATCCTCATGTACTCGAAGTATGATCAACGGTTATCCATAATGAAATTCCGTTTCATTTGTTGGTGTTATATTCAAAACTGTGAGACTAACTAGATTGATTACTTTCTTATCTTAGTATCCGGATACCCACGTCCGTTCACATAGATATCCAAGTACTTAAGATTACAATTTAAAAGGAGGTCCCATCCTTTCATAGCCTGGGGATAATGCAAGGACATAAAAATAATAAATCACATATTATGCTCCATAAATATCGCTAACAGTTCGTGTAATGTTTGTTTATTTGTTCTATTTTAATGAATATTTAAGTCATATGTTAATTTCTGGAAAGGTGTACTTATTCTAGATCTGAACCTGGAATTTAATTCATTTATTCTACCATAGAAGAAGCTAGTAAAAATGTTTTGCAATGTTAAAATATTAACGTAAGTAATCATTTGTTGGTTAAAAATAATAATTGGAAAATCCAGCTCAGAAGATAATCTGGTAATAGTTAAATATAATTATTAATTATATAAAACCTTAATTGTGTTATTGGGATATTTTTATAACGGTGTTAATACCAATATAAATAATCTTTTCTGGAACCTAGGCCCTTACTCCTCTATGCTTCCACACCGTTAGGTTAACGTCATCCGATCTAAATTATGATTTGAATACTACAAATGAAACCAAAATTTTTCGTAATTCATCATCGAACGTCTTTTTAGCGGATTTCTCTTCGAAAAGAATAATTATTGTTAACAAACAGATTTACTATATTGCCTCGACTCGTATTATTAGCTTTATTTTTTTTTATTTTTTTTATTTTTTTATTTTTTATTATTTTTTTTTTTTAAGTTATGGAGAAGATGCTCATGATAATTTAAAGATCACTGCATTAAAGACAACCCAACTAATTGTATAAATCAAGTTTAGCTATTCATTGTGGTTATGAAAGTAAACATGGTGTAGTAATTACCGAATGGAAACTAATCGTGATATACTTGAGGCTTTATTTGTATTACAAAGGAAGTAATTATATTAAAAAAATGAAACATGAAGGAGCTTATGAGCTCATGATGTGGAAAAGATATATTTAGTAAATAGTAAAGTGATAAGAAGTAATTCACTTTGTAAGTAATTGCCTTTACTGAATCGTCAGTCTTTGCTAATGTGGAAGATACAAGCTAACCTATTTCGCAACGGGTATCTGTCAATCGATGCTGATGTTTGGGACAAAACTATTATATGGTTCACATCTTAAAAGTCTGAATACAGGGTGTCTACTGATACTGGAAATACTTGAATTATACTGGAATTTAATTTTTATACTCGAAATACTGGAATTTTGACCCACACACTGAAGAAATCATCAAACTGGTAATTTGTCAAGAACACTTTTTTTTGTAGTTGTTTTAATAGTCTTAGAAATTTTGTATCCATTGAGATTGTAAATTTTTTCAAAGCAAGATTTGGATACATTTTGTAATTAGACATTTAAAGAACATTTAAAGCAATGGGTGGAGTAGAGGGCTGTGAGGGGAGTTGGGAGGTCCTTTAAAAATGTTAAGAAGTCATTGTATTAAAAAAAACAAATAAAAAAAAAACGACTAACTAAATTTATTAAAAATATTCTTTTAATGGTAAAACAATTACAAACCTGAAATCATCAAGAGTGTGCTTATTCCTAAAGAACTTTTAAAAAAATCATTGTATTTGGTACTGGAATTTTGCTGATAGTTGTACTGATTATACTGGAAATATACTGAAATTTTGAAAATGAAACTCAGTAGACACCCTGGAATAATATGTCGTATTTGATAATTATTCAATCTAGTCTATTAATCCTTACCTGCTTCTTTTAAAGATAAATATTTTCCTACACGATAGCAACTGAGTTAATAAAATATATGATTTGATATACAAGAAACGATAGACATCCACATATATTTTTAAGTATGTAAATTCATTTATGTATCTTATTCACTGCAGGGTGGCCCAAAAGTAAGTATACAGTCCCGTACTGATCTGTTCACTGTATTTCATATCATTTCTTATTATTATCAAACAGGTAGATCTAGCTTCTTTATTATTCATTCTTAATGTCTTTTTATTTATACCTTAAGCCTGGAACAACCGAAGCAAATAAACCCATAAGCTAGAATGTTAGAATGTTATACTTGATCAATGCAGGGCTATATATCTACTTTTGAACCAGCCTATATATCAATTGAATTTGTCTCAATTATATGTATATGTTTAATGTGTATGCAATACATAATCGGTTTACTTCAAACCAGTGTCATTAATATTATTTGCACTGAAAATAAGTTAGTTCAATAGGATAGATAACTGTTGTTCAAAACACCAGTTAGTCACGGTTTTCTTCACTACACCGCTACGGTGCAGTGTGATTAAAATAATATTCATGGTTTCCTTTATCGTCGTCTAGAAGAATTTGAAACTATAAACAAAATTTTCCACGTTTTATAATAAATGTGGTGGCAACTCAAATTTCATGCTTTACGAAAGGATGTAATAAATACATAAATATATACAGTCAGTGCGTTACTGCTACAGTTTCGCCAGTCTTGGGGCATTACACACATCATTAGTATATACATAAAAGAAACAATAGTTCATTTATAAGCTTGTGGCAGTTAATATTATTTTCCTATATTAGTCGGCTTTTTATTACATCTTTCATATTAAATGCCGTTGAATTTGTGTTGTATTGTCATTGTTTCTGGAAGTTACCTGATGTACTACAGTCCATATACTTAATTTGTTATTATGAAAAGAAAAATCATAGCTAAACAACAAGAAATTTCAAGCAACTAAGTTAACGTTTGAAATTAACTTTTTTTTTCTCAGTAAATCGCCTAAAGCTCTACTCTACATTTCTGTCTAAACTGAGTGTTGTTCGTATAATTTCTGTAGCATCTAGTGAAGTTTCTTCTAAATATTTTAAGTCTTTCAATGTGCGTACTATTTTAAATTAAATTTTCAAATTCTATGTTTATTTTTTTAAAAAACATATAGGTCAGACTGCACTAGACTTGGCTCGAGATTCTCAAATGAATCAAGTTTTATCAGTTCCACCCATTCGAAAACTCCAGAAGTCTGTAGCGAGATTTGAAGGTCAGCTTTTAAAAAGATCGAGATTTTTAGGTTGGAAACCTTTATACGTAAGTAAATATCTTGTAGTTAAAAAAAAAAAAAAAAAATTGTCTTGAAAATATATATATTGTGTATATATACAGAGTAGAGCATTTATCGTGAAACACTGTTGTTAAAGTAAAATCGCTCAAACCGTCCCCAGGCGGCTTCAAAGGAAGCGGAACACCATTGAAGAAAACCACATGTTTCTTTGTTACATGGGAGGCATAATTCAACAAGTGCTTCCAGTTGAGGGTGGCCCTCCAGTTGACCTGCTGAAAAAGAAAGCGATGTTGCAATTTTCACCCTCTTGCTTACTGATTTTTCGGTAGTCTTCGCAGAAAGACAGATTTATCTAGTTTTGTCACTACTTTTGTTTTCGTTGCATCCTCCTCCTCCTCTCTCCCGTAGCTTGAGGGACATAGTTATGGGACGTTAAACTGAAATGTTTCACTTAATTTGAATTCAATTTGGATATGATGTAATGAAGAGAAAAAAAATCAATCATTAGTTTCATATTATGTGCTTATTTTACTCGTAAATATAGCATACTGTTAATATTGTGTAACTTCCATAACGATAACACTTGTACGAACCAAACATGTTAACTGGTTCGCTCCATTCCTCCTCCCCCCGCACGAAGGCATCAGTGCCGCAAAAGCCCGAGAAAAAATCTTTCTTTGCCACCCCCAGAAATCCGTCCTTAACCGCCCCTGTCCATACTATAATATTGAATTCCTTTAACGATTGTTTTATTATTATTATTATTATTATTATTATTATTATTATTATTATTATTATTATTACATAATGTATCCATCTATAATATAAGTTTAGCGATGGCAACAACGTATCATCTCGACACAAAACACGTGCCGTTTATGGCTTATTTGGACTGTTATTTATGAGGGCGGTTAGGGAAAATTTTCTGCTTGAGTTCAAAGGAAGCCGGTTGTGGACCAATAGAACGTCTCGACTATACTTTGAAGCTAACAAACAGAAAACTGAAATTTCGTACCATCCAAATATCGACTGGGCAACATTGTTTGGCATATTTGGAAACACAATCAGATTAACAGTGATTTTATCCAAACATAATTTGTTCAAATAGAACTGCGTCAGGTTATATTACATATTTCAAATCTACATGGTAAACGAAGACTTACAATACCATACTCGCTAATCTGTGTTACAAATTATAAAGATTCTACAGTATCAGAAATATCGAAAAACAATCAAACTTTGGATGCTTTTACAAATGTATAAACGCAAGTAAGACGGACGGGGCAATGCATATCGAAAGTACTTTATTGTTAAATACTATGATCATCACATAACGTATTTCAAACAAGTACAAACAAAGTTATTGTCCATAAGTAGGAATATTCTCGTCCACGAGCTTTCACGTCCAGAGCGGCCTGAAACAAGGAAATGCGTTGTCGCCATTTTTATTCAACTTTGTTCTGGAGAACGCAATAAGGAAAATCAAAAATAGCAACCAAGACCTAAAGCTGAGTGGTATTCACCACGTTATGGCGTATGCTGATGATGTAAATCTGATAGGGGATGATAGAAGAGTAATAGAAAGAAATGCAGAGACCTTATTAAATGCTTGCAGGAACAGACGTTTAAAAGTAAATGCAGAGAAAACTAAATACATTTAATTCGTCGGGATCGTAATACTGCAAATTATAGATGCGTCAAAATATTAAATAGTACTTGCGATTAAGTGGATACTTTCAAATATCTAGGATCAATATTAACAAACCAAAACCATATCCACGAAGAAATTAAATGTCGACTAAAAGCAGGGAATTCGTATTATTATTCAGTTCAAAACCTTTTGTCATCGCGAATTCTGTCGAGGAATTTGAAGCTTAAAATATATAAAACGATAATAATGTCTGTTGTGCTGTATGGTTGCGAAACATGGTCGCTTACTTTTAGGGAAGAACGTAGACTAAAAGTATTTGAGAACAAGATTGTGAGACGAATATTCGGACTCAAGAGGAACGGTAATGCGGAATGGTGGAAACTTTATAACGAGGAACTACATAATTTATATGGTTTACCAAACATTGTTAGGATCATCAAGTCTAAGAGGCTCAGGTGGGCAGGTCATCTAGCCAGAATGGAAGAAAGTAGGAACGTTTTCAAAGTTTTTTTTTTTTTTTTTTTTTCGCAGATGCAATCGGAAAACGACTATTAGAAAAACCTAGGCGCAGATAGGGGGATAATATTACAATGGATCTCGGAGAAAGAAGTACAAAGTAGAAACTGGATCCATTTGGTTAACGACAGAAGTCAATGGAGAACGCGGCTTTGAACCTCTGGGTTCCATAGGCCATAGAGTTAATTATTAAAAAACAGTTAAAATAAATTGAAAATTTGACTTGTTTGAAAAGATTTTATTTCTGAAAGTGCTTTGATAAACATTACATCTAATCACGTAGATGGTCTTCAATAAACATAAAGGTCGAAATGCTATTTACGGCAATTTTATATCTCAGAACCATTTAGGAGATATGAAAAACATTAATAAAGATTGCTACACTGCTTAAAAGGTGTCTGTTTGTGCTTTTTTTTAAAAAAAAAAAAAAAAACAATCGTTGCTTTCCTTTTCTTCTCTAACTTTACTACAATAGTTCTTACTAGGTGTAATGATAACAAGTTCTCGAAATTACATAATTTCAGGTAATGTTTGCTAACTTTACCAGTATTTATTATATCTCTAGAGCGATATAAGATATTAAATTGGTGTAAACGACTTTGTGATATTTACATCTATTGAAAACCATTGCATATGGTACTTAGCTAAGCCATTTTTTATTTTTTCGAAATAAAACATTTTGAAAAAGTAAACTTTTTAATCCCTTGCGCAATGGGGTCCCTGGTTCCATCCCCGGCCAAATAAGTTTATGATGAATAACATCGTTTCCGTGGGTTTTCTTGGAATACTCCCATTTTTTCCCGCATTCTCATTCCATCAATTATTCCATTATCCATCACCTGCCTTTCTTCCTTAGCCTAATGGACATAATCGTGAAACGTTAAACTGAAAGATTTCAATCTCTTGTAACTTTATTCCTGTTCATTCAAAATACATCATTTCATGACTATACTTAGGTACTTTGGTTATGTATTACCCTATCCGTTCCATTTGCTTCCATGTGTATTGGTGCTGTAGAGGAATCCAAAATTTGGATGTTTAATCTGTAGCGCAGTCTACAGATACTGCGTTACAGTCTACTGGAAAATATATAATTATTACAAGATTGATTAAATGGTAGGGTATAATCTAATCATTCGAAGTCTCAACACAGTTCCTAACTTGTGCCAAATAACATTACAAAAGTTCAGGCGAGCCTGTGTTGTACTAAACTTCTGCCGGAAAACTTTAGCGTTTGATGATCGAATTCGAAGAAAATTTCACGATGTCAGATCTATCAAAACTGAGCTTTTTCTGTTTTCTGCCTCTTTGTAAACCGACGTTGAGAAATTGCAACCCATTTAACCCTTTAATTGGCAAGCATTGATAGCATTACCATTAAAATATTTAATTTGCTTTTATGGTTGAACCATGTCTTCCTGATCATAATTTCGTAATTTTTAAAGTATTTTTGTACTTTGGTTACAAAATACAGGGTGTTTATTTCAAAAGAACATTGCCATAAAATAGGTCTTATGTGAAGCTACTGAGCAGCATTGCCCAATTATGCTAAAATATCATAAGAATACTCTCAGTAATTACCAACAGTTTCGTTGAAATATTTTCCTATAGAGCAAGAAATCACAAATAAAACATTTAAAAAAAAGTAATTTCGCCGAACGTAGGAGATAAAGCTTCTACAATACTAAATTTGACTGTCCCCTGTTGACGAAGATTAGAAGTATCTAAAGAAGCGACCCGCAAATCATGTATGTGAATATTGTATGAAAGCAAAAATGCCAATTAAATGATCACTGAAGTTATAATTCGTGCGGATAACGCAATAGAATGCGATGTTGCTTGAGAGCAACACTGCCCAATAAAAGATTAAATATGGCATGAATAGGAGCTCAGTACTACTCATGCCAGCAGAAGAAAGCAGAAAATTCAGTGAAGTGGTTATCCGTAAATTTTACAAATAAGGTACTTGCGTGGAGAACCTGAAATTTATATCGTACATGATTTCTATGTTCAGTAGTACGTATGAGTGTGAACAACTTTTCTCGCTTATGAAAAGGAACAAGTCTCCAACGAGACGTAGCTTTACATATACATTCATCTGACCTTTGTTCTGAAAATCCCTAGTGTAGCATCTTGTCTGTACACACCTGAAAGCTGGTTGCATGAAAAAAGATGCGAGATGTTCGGGAAGAAACAATACGTATCTACCTACTATCTGGATTTCTTTTGTACCTTCTACTTTTTCTAAAGAACTACAGTATTGGGTAAGATTTTTGATTATTTGAGAAACTGAGTTTGATATTCCTGCTGTAGCGTCCTTGGTTTTTGATACTGAGTAATAAATGTAATTTTATTAGTTTTCTTTAAAATGTGGATGTGACATATTTAATAACCTGGCATTGTGCCATTTGGAAAAGTATAACTTTATGTTGGGTTGACAACCCAGTGGTAGCAAAGAGTATGTCAAACATTGTCTCACTGTGGATGTTTTATATTTATATATATATATATATATATATATATATATATATATATATATATATATATATATATATATATATGTATGTATGTATGTATGTATGTATGTATGTATGTATCGGGTGTTCTAAAAAGGCACCCACAGACAGTCGAGCGTTATTATTGAAGTCAAAATAAAGCCAAAATGCTATATAATGGCATACCCTCCGGGTTCTCTTTCATCCGCTATGGGGAATCAAAATTTCACTATATGGCAACGTCGCAGATTAACTTGAAACCATTAGCATTGTTCCTCGAATCCATCAAGCAGTTATACCGATTGTTACGTTTAATAAATGGTGCTAGTGTCAATCTCTATCAACTTTAACTGCCATCTGGAAAGAATCGATGTAACTGTTGGATGGATTGGTAGATCTTCTCTGAGGTTATTTATCTGCGTCGTTGCCACATAGTGCAATTCGCGTTTCCAGACGAGGACCTGAAAGGTATACAATTGTATTTTCCGCTTTGTTTTGACTTGTTGAATAATGCTCTGTAATCCGTGGGCATCATTTTTAAAACACTCAATATATATATAAATATGTATATGGCCTGCTGGTTGGCTTAAGCCCTTAGGGCCTTCGTTCCAGTAAGTTTAGTTTTACTTTACAAAGTAGAAATTGTAAAATAATCGATTATATGCAAGTAAATGACGAAGATCAATAGAATCTGGTCTTATTACGTAGAACGGGAGAAAATATGATTAGCAAAATTAAAATTGATGAGATATGTCAAAATATACTTTTATGTTTAATATAACATACATTTGTACAGTATAATCACATCATTGACTTGTTCTATACCATATGGCAATCAGCCAATGTAAATGGTCATTGAACGCAATAAAATTCAATTCAATTCAATGAAATTTGTTGTTTCGGGTCACTTTCGTCAGCTACGTAAAGATCGCACCCTCAATTTGATACGATGCCAAGCGAAAAATATTACAACGTGAAATCCAGATTCTAATCACAAAATATTTCTCATCCCCTTTACTATAAATATATACCATATTTTCATGCCTAAAATATTTCTGAATACTTGACTATATTGTGATGTGATGTTACCACCAATCAATGATTTCAAGAGGATTATTGAATAAGTACCTTTAAGTATATCTTTCGCCTTGTAGTTTACTGTTACCATTCTGGTGGTATTTGGTGAAGTTTAGTCTCTCTTCTCAGCACTAGGTTATATAAAACGTGAACCTACAGTTTAAAATGAATTCCAAATCACCTTAAAGCGTTCAGTGCTCTCCTACTGAGAATCAAACGCAGGACCACGTGCCTCAAAGGCGCGCATGCACCCACTTACCGTTCTAGCGAGAGAGAACTTACCGTTCTAATTATTATAGCATGAGATGAGAAGTTCGAATCCTGCCCTTAGAATTAAGAATTTTACTGTTTTCCCCAGAGCAAATATCGGATAGGACATTAAAGGAAGTTTTCCTTGTAAGGTCAAAACGGAAATCGCTATATTTGGCACATGCCTGTGATTAGTTAAAAAAATTAAAAAATTAAAAAAAAAAGATTGAAATAATTTGATATGAAATTTAACCAGTATTTATTTGTATAAACTTTCAAATTACTGACCGAGAAATATAATCAGAAATGGTTTTCCTTTTTTTGGAACCGAGAAACAGAGATTTAAGTTGTACTTTTCAATCAGAAATAAATATATACAGTGGAAACGTAGTGATTGATCTTGATCCCAGTTGTTGAAAGAGCTATAACTCAGTGACCAGCAATAATAATAATAATAATAATAATAATAATAATAATAATAATAATAATAATAATAATAATAATAATAATAATAATAAAAAAATATTCTAGGGTTTCCCAAACGATATCAACAGTTAGGATAAAATGGTCGGTGTAAATGGATACTACAATGTGGAAAAGATTCTTGTTTGAGAACTCCTAGGCAATTGCATTGGTCTACTAATTGAATTGTTACAATTTGAGAAATTTTTCAAGCTGTTTGAGAAAGAGGAGTCGTAATTTATGTACTTCAGGTAGAAGCTTGCACCTTTGTCAAGAGTTGTTAGGTTGCTTCGTAAATCAGTGAACTTAGTTAAAGTATGTTGAAGAACTCGGACAAAATTTCCAAGTTTATATCAAGAGTTAAATAATACACAACTGGAAGTAGGATTGAAAACAATTAAATTTCTAGAAAAACTAATGTACAATCTGTTTTCGTGCATGGAATGAGAAGGTTTCGTCAGGAAGCCAGAGAACATCCTTTACAAAGCTTCCATTGACCAATTATGTTCTGAAAATTAGTTTAACTTATCATAACGTACATGAAACATTATCTTCTACACTCACTATTTCACTCGCACATTCTATTTGCGTATCTACACCTTTGGTTTAAGATTTGGTTTCTGGTGAGTGGAAGATGAAGTTCCTTATGTGCCTATAGAAAACCAAGTAGCCAGAATTGAAAATATAACAAAATAAATATTATGCGAATTACGAATCACTTCACATTTGTTAAAATAAGAGTTAAGGGATGTAAGGATATGTAGAAAATATTTGAGAACAAGGTCCTGAGACGAATACTCAGACCCAAGAGAAACGGAAATGGGAAATGGGAAACTTCATAACGAGGAACTGCATAATTTATGCCGTTTACCAAACATTGTTAGACTCATCAAGTCTAGAAGGCTCAGGTGGGTATGTTATGTAGTTCTGAATAAGAACGCTTTCAAAGTTTTAACTGGAAGTGCAATCGGAAAACGACCATTAGGAAGACGTAGGCGCAGATGGGAGGACAATATTAAGATGGATCTCGCAGAAATAGGAATACAAAGTAGAAACTTGATCCACTTGGCTAAGAACAGAAGTCAATGCAGAGCTTCTGTGTATGTGGCATTCAACCTCCTAGTTTCATAGGCCCCAGACTTAAGTTAGTTAGTTAAGAATATGTGGAAAGGATGTATACTAGTGATCCTTCTGACTCATATTTCTCGACAGAAGCTCGTGAGGTTCGGATCCCGCATTAAGCTGTGAGTCCGCGTCTCATAGAGCCTCACTACTAAAAGGAACACTAAACTCAAAATTAGATCATATCAAACCCTATTTTGGACTAAGAAGTCCTACTTTTTCCTTTTTTTTTTTTTTAATCATTAAAAGTTGTTTGAATCTCTGCAGAGTTGAATGCTAGATTGACTTTTCCAGCTTTTTTAAATCATTAAAAGTCGTTTGAATCTCTGCAGAGGTGAATGATAGATATATTGACTTTTCCTACTTTTTTTAATCATTAAATATCGTTTGAATCTCTGCAGAGATAAATGATAGATAGATTGACTTTTACTTTTTTAATCATTAAAAGTTGTTTGAATCTCTGCAGAGCTAAATGATAGATTGACTTTTCCTGCTTTTTTAATCATTAAATGTCGTTTGAATCTTTGCAGAGGTGAATGATAGATAGATTGACTGTTCCTACTTTTTTAATTATTAAAAGTTGTTCTAATCTCTGCAGAGGTGAATGATAGATTGTCTTTTCCTACTTTTTTATATTATTAAAAGTTGTTTGAATCTGCAGAGGTGAATGATAGATAGATTGACTTTTCCTACTTTTTTAATAATTCGTTTGAATCTATAGTGGTGAATGATAGATAAATTGCATTAACTTTAATATATTGCTGTTTTATTCCTTTATATTTTTCTTTAACAGGTTGTCTTGGAGAGAGGTGTAATGACGTATTTTAACACAAGAGCCGACGCCAGTACAGGAGTGAAAAGAAAAGATTTTAAGTACCTCGATGATGCTCGGATAGTTCCGTTGGAATGCGACGACTCGACGTTTATCATTCATTTTTCTGATAGCACAGTCCATCGATTAAGTGTCCTCAACTGCGGAGAAACAGGGCCAATTAGTAGACAGGTAGGTCTATCTAAACTGATGGATGTGTTAACCGTTTATTTTTCTGGAGAGAAACCAAACGGTCTATAAATTAAATAAAAATTAACCTAGGTTTTTTTTTTTTTTTTTTTGTATTAATGTATAATTTCTTCGACAAGAGAAAAAAAAAACTATTCTTAATTTGCGTCCTGGAAATAAAAAATAAATTAAAGCATAATTTTAGAGCTGCTTTGGTTCGTGGTCAATTTTCCTTCTCCAAAATGATAGCTCAAAGAAATGAACAAGTGGCAGTGCAATTTTTTTCGTGGATATTATATAATAATACAATAGATTATGTTATATTCCCCATTCACCCATTGATGCATTACATTCAGCGACAAGCACACACTGTGGAGTTTCACGTTATGTTATTTTCTACATTCATCCACTAACTCATTACATTCAACAACAAGCACATATTATGAAGTAACTATTCTATCAGGCCGTGTTTCTATATTGTCAAACTAAACATAAAACACACGGAGCAAGTCTATGTGATAATATATATAAAACATACAATCACATAACAGTTTCAACACAATAACTGTGTTTTCATCAGACTTCCACTACTTCTAAGTGATGAAGACACAGTTATTGTGTTGAAACTGTCACGTAATTGTGTGTTTTATATATATTATCACATAGCCTTGCTCAGTGTGTTTAGTTTGATAGTATGAAGTACCATGATAGGTAATTTTCTACATTCACTCTTTGATGCAATAAATTCAGCGATAAGCACACGTTATGGAGTACCGCGTTATTTAATTTTCTCCATTGTTCCACTGATGCATTACATTCAGCAACAGGTACACACTGTAGAATTCTATGTTATGTAATTTTCTCTATCCACCCAGTGACACATTATATTCAGCCAACAAGCACATAGTATGAAGTACCGCGATAGGTAATTTTCTTCATTCACCCTTTCATGCAGTAAATTCAGCGGTAAGCACACACTATGCTATTTAGTTCCGCCTTACATAATTTTCCTCATTCATCCATTTGTTATTGTCTTTTAGAGAAACTCAGAGTAATCGATTCACCACTTATCAGGGTATTGACCATGCTTTCTGTGACAATCCGTGTGTTTTAACATTGGCATTAGGAAAATAAATTACTTGTCAGAAAACAGGAATGAAAACTACTATCGAAAAATAATACAAAAAGAATATAATAAAAACTTCCCTCGAGAGGAACGAGGAGTTCATACAATTAGTGTGGATTAAGGGCTTTGACTTAACATGAACAATAAACACTTTCCATTATATATATATATATATATACAAGGCGTTACAAAAATGTGTCATATGAACCTGTGCTTAAAAGTGGATAGTTCCGGAGTTATAGGATGCCGAAAATATAAAACAAGTGAACTTCAAAAGTTCGTAGCTCCATTACTATTGAACCTATCGTAGTCAAGTCAAGACATTACTGAGGAACTGGTATATGAACTATCCAAATATCCATTCAGCGAACATTGCTCCAGTACTTTCACACCAATTTCTAGTGAGGAAGGTGGAGAGTGATCAAGTACTCCCAAACAGCCTCTCTAAAAATGATTGTGCAAGTACCGGAGGTTCTGAAAGATGGATATTTGGATAGTTCACATACTAGTTCCTCAGTGATGTCTTAACACGACAACAATCGGTTCTACAAGTAGTGGAAGTATGAACCTTTCAATTTCATTTTTTCACGTTTTCAGCTCCTTATAATTACGAAACTATGCACTACCGATCACATGTCCATATGAGCTTTTTTTTTTTTTCCTTATTTTGATGTGAGGAGTCCATTTCCAAAATATTGTGACAAATTTTTGTATCACCCTGTATATCGGGTATATATATATATATATATATATATATATATATATATATATATATATATATATATATATATATATTTGTTTAAAAGAAAAGAAAAAAGTGCTATAATAATTCCATGCAGACGATAGATACGTTAATACAGCTGTACCGGTGAAAGCTTTACGGAGTATACTTATGTTGTAATTTATTATATTTGGATTTCCTTGTGAAGTTTTCAACGACTTTCCCTAGCGTAGTTTCTATGTTTTTTTCTATCTGAACATCCAGCCTCTAGTCGTTAGAAATACTTTTCATAAATCAGAAAATAAAGAGAGTAACTGCTAGCCATCCGTAATTATTATTGCTGATTTTGAACTTAAGAGTTTTCTTGTTATTATATTTTCATAATACTCTTTACAGAAATGGATTAATGCCTTCCAAGACCACATTGCATTTAGTACTCATTACTTGAGTCAGGGCAATGTGTCGTGTGATAGCGATGAGGATGAAAATGACCTCAAGCCTTTGGGCACTATGCAAGTAAGTAACTTTCTATATATATATATTAGTAGTTTTTACTCCCAATCCATGAAATTATATTCCCCACCTTGATGCTTAGATTTAGTCATGTTTTGAGACGTGAATCCAAAATTTCGAATTTAAAAATAGAAATTTTTATTTAATAATTAATGCAAGGCTCATCCAGAAAGTAAGTTCCTTAAGTGCCCCAAGATGGCACGCGTGATCTGAGAGTAACATGGTCGCACAAGACTGGGAGGAGCGTGTAACCGTAATCTGACTCGAGCGCAGTTGTATGGTGTCAGTGGTAAGAGAACTGTGGTAGGGTAAACATAGCCGCGCGCATTTTCCCATCGAGTGCGAGGTACTCCTGTAACCAGATTTTTCCACGGTCAGCATCAGAAATATATCGACAGTCTGAAGTGTATGAACAGGATGTCATGAGTGAAGGTATGTTCAGAAGATAGTGCAGACAATTCACAGCATGCCTCACCAATGTACATGACGAACACCTTAGTGAGCGACTATCCATGGTTATATATGAATTGGTGGAAAGTGTACAGCAAGAAATCTGCAGAGCCTGTAGTTCACAATGTCCGATCTATTACATCAGCTTCTGCAGATCTTTCGTTCCCTGCCATATGAGATCGTCACCCTACAGCTGCAGTTTCGCAAGTTTTGTGCTCGATAGGTTCCAAAACAACTTGACAGCGAAGCACAAAATAAGCGCCTAGTGTCTGCTTTGTCCTTCCTGAGACCATTTCCTGTATTGCATCGTCAGATGAGACGAAACATGAGTATTCGTACATGACCTGGCTCTTCAGCCCCCACCTCGCGCGTAGCCACTTCCACCTGTTCCTCCACCTGAAGCGAGTTTTGGTCCTGGACGGCAAAATTCTTTGACATAGGCTTATAAAAACTGGTGTTATCTTACGACTAATGCCTCAACACGGATAGTACATACGTTGAAAAGTAAGTTATGTAATACTAACTTCACACTAATAAAATAATTTTCTTCTGATGTTCATCTTTCATTTTACAGTCCGTCGGAACATATTTTCTGGACATGTCTCGTACTAAATAACTCCAAAGCAGTTTAATATTTCTCTGCTTCTCTATTCCAGAGAAGCTATCCATAATAGCTGCCGGCTTACGAAAATAAAAGAGGTTGAAAACCACTCCTTTAAATGGCAAATTAATTGCACAGGTAAATGCAAACGTTTTTCAACAACATTTTGAATTGTACTTTGGATTTGTAGTTGTGGATTGTCGCAGATCTAGACAATGTAGAAGACACGTCTAGTTCCTTGAAGTTTAAAATGTTCAAGGAGAGAATCAGAAATTTAAACATTAATATTACTGTATTGGCCCGAAGATAGTACGATATTTTTAGTATAAAAACAGTTTCGTAAAATACGTACTCGTGTTATAATCGCTGCATAGCCCTTTATACTTAAGAAGAAAAAAATCATACTATGCAGGACTTTACCGTCTGTGTCACTCTTCTGTGGCATTGCCGTGCCATTGTGTGAGTCGTGAAGGTCAGGCGTATGTAAGAAATCAGGCCCACACTCAGTGGCAAAAAATCGAGATTGAAGTATTCATCAAAAAATTAAAAAAAAAAAAAAAAAAAAAAGAACCTTCTAGGAGAGAAATTTAAGGAAGATCTGCATTTTAAAAAAACAAGAAGAAAAAACAATGTTAGTACTGCAGTGCGATCAAGTTCTCTCGTAACGATGCTGCTGGTGCTTGAAAGAGCCTAAGATTTTTTTTTATTTTATTTTTTATTTTTTTGTATTGTATTGGCTACCAGCGTAATCCGTACATGTAGTTATAAACGCCCCGACCTGTTGCTTGTGGTCCATTGTAAGCTCACAGGGCCTTATAGTTTAGACTTATACTTCATGTTATTAATTTACTATGGATGTTCTATGATACACTGAACGCTTCACGTACAATATGATTGAATGCGAACAAATTACGAGGGGAGGGGCGCAAATTTTTCTTGGGCCCAGGGACGAGAAAATACCTAAATACGGGCCTGTAGACAGTAAAAATAGTAGTGCGCCTTTCACTAAAACCCTTTAAAGATAATGTGCTCCAGGAATATTATGGCTGGTTGCTGAAAGGTGACCATGCACTGAATCGAATAAGAAAACTAAAGTAACCAAGTCTCCAATTCCTAGCTCACCTGATCATTGCAGCATGAAACAGGATTGCTAATGGATTTATTTTTAAGGGTTTCAATAAAGTTATTGTTGATGGCAATGAAAATGAAATTTTATAAGATGATAGTCAATCTGAAATAGTAGTAACATGTTAATTCATTTTCACTTCAGCAATGAGATAGGAGTAAAAGCATATCAAGATTATAGCGGTACAAACGGGAGCAGTAACTACCTGAAGAAAAAGGTGCAATAAAGATTGAGATTTAAATCTTAAAAAGAGCTTTAAATTGGTAAATTTAACATTGTGTTCAAAATATGTGCGTGTGCGTGTAATATTTTACGCTGGGCACTTTTATGTTTTTCATTAAAATCACCTCAAAAACTTGAAGTCCTATTATATTAGAAATCGTGCCAAATTTGAACTAACACAATACACAAATCAATGTTGGAAGCGAGAATAGTTAATTTTCTCTACTTAAAAAATAAATAAATAAAATAAACGTTGTTAAATACTAGATGGAATTTTAAATTGTACTGCAAATTTTATAACAAATCTTACGTGGGAAACTTCCAAAACTAATCTTAACACAGCGTTATTGCTAAAGGCAAATATTTGGTTCAATGGCGAAAGACATAATCGAGGATTCAAGCTTTGTTTTCGATTCCTGCATGTATTTTTAATCCTTCATTTTATTGAATCTCAGTAATATTTATTTGTAGATGTTTTCCCCCAGAACAACCCTTATATATATTTGTTTATTTTATAGACTACATTGAAAGTGATATTCAGGCTCTGTGTTATTTTCTTCGCAGGATGCTTTGCAAACTTCAGCAGCTCATCACCAAGTAATGCAGCAGCAGCTCACAGATACAATCGCTGTTATTAAGGCACTTAAAAACAATGGTTTGGAGGAAGGAATGGTTGGATCCATCATGAAAGTAAGTGGCAAACATTTACCGGTACGTATTTATTGTATATGTTGCTGTATGGTCAGCTTAAATAAATCATGACTTAAAGATATTATACAATGCATATGTAAATATTTAACCTGCAATCGTCGTAAAAGTTCTTGTAGGAAGCTACAGACGGTGTTGATCTCATTTTGATTGTTGCGTGCCTTTCAGAAGCAAGGCTATATGAAACGTGGACCTTCAGCTTGACATGGGACCCAAACCACATGAGCTTCCTCCGGGAATTGAATCCTGGTTCCCCACGCCAAAGGGGCATACGCTAATTGCTTAACCACTAGGAAATTAGCTACAGACAGTGTTGTCAACCCATTGTTGATTTCTACGGTGTAAATGAAAATTTAAAGCTGTTGCTAGATTTGTCACAGTGCATAGTGACCTCTAATTACGTGACGTTTGAAAATATATGCAAATGTGATGGATCAATTCTTAAAGTACTATATACAGTCCAAAATCGTTGCCTTTTTAACTCCTTAAATTACGAAGGGCAAGTGAAAGATCCGTAACCCAACCCGAAAGAAATGCAGGTAGAATGATGAAATTGTAGTTTTGAAGAACATATCTCTGTATGTACAAATACAAATTTTCATTTTCATACGAAATCCATACTGTGTGCTCTGAAGTGATCATGTATGCTCAACCAGAGAATTTCACGAACATCGAGATCAGAGTTGTCATAATTATTTTGTTCCACTGAAGCAGATCAAAGTGGTCATCAAATTTTTGTTCCAAGAAAAATCACCGAAGTAAATTCATGGGGAGATTATTGAAACACTACGGGAGTCTCCTCCGTCGTATGTAGTAATGAAGAAATGGATCGCACAGTTTAAACGTGGCAATTTCTCAACAGATGATGCTCCACGTGCAGAAAGACCAAAAACAGTGACTGTCTCCGAAATTGAGGATGAAATTCATGACATTATTCTTGAAAATCGCAGAATCTCAGTAAAATGTGTGACAGAGATTGTGGGCATTTCTCGGAAACGTGTCAGCAGCATAATGCATAATGACTTGGGCATCCAAAAGCTTTGCAAAATAGATTTCCAAAAATCTCTCAGCAGATCAAAAACGTG
The DNA here is from genome assembly GCF_964235325.1 of Thermobia domestica. Taxonomy (NCBI): domain Eukaryota; kingdom Metazoa; phylum Arthropoda; class Insecta; order Zygentoma; family Lepismatidae; genus Thermobia; species Thermobia domestica. Next base: position 295,449,496 of record NC_137457.1, on the reverse strand, counting down.
AAAGAATGAGGGTATAATCTCATTTTGACCACAATCTGACCAATTTTTGTCACGAATAGTTACCATGGATAAAACATGGTTGTACCATTACACCCTCCATTCCAAAAGAAACCGAACGTTTTAAAAAAAAACAAAAAAGCAATGTACATTTTGGAACAAATCATTTTTATTAATCAATGTATTCCCCTTCTGCATCGATACACATATTTGCACGCTCCAACAAGTTGTCAAACGACTTCTCCATGTCCTTTATTGGAATGGTCTTTAGGACGGCGGTCGTCGCCTTCTCAATGGCATCAATCGATGCGTGCCACTTTCCTTTCATCGCCAAATGCAGTTTCGGGAACAGATAGAAATCGCACGGAGCGAGATCTGGTGAATAGGGCGGATGATGCAACCGAATAATGTGATTTTTGACCAAAAATTCAGTTACAAGTCGCGAACGATGTGATGGTGCATTATCGTCCAAAAGAGTCCAACTGCCGATTTCGCGATATTCGGGCCGAATATGACGAATTCTTGCCAGCAAACGCTTCATGACGCCCAAGTAAAACTCTCCAGTGACTGTCTGGCCGGGCTGAACAAATTCTTTGTGGATAATTCCTTTTGAATCGTAAGTAAAAACAAATCAGCATCACCTTAACTTTTGACTTCACCAAGCGACTTTTTTTGGGTGTTCCTTCATCCGGCGCTCTCCATTCAGCACTTTGCCGCTTTGTTTCGGGCTCATATTCAAAACACCACGTCTCGTCACCAGTTACAATCGATTTCAAGAAGTTTCGATCCTGCCGAGCACTTTTAGCGATGTCTTTGCAATGCGCAATTCGATCAACTTTTTGGTCTTCGGTGAGTTTGTGTGGTACAAACCGCGAATTAACCTTCTTAAGGCCCAAAACTTCGGTCAAAATGCGGTATGCGGTTGTTTGAGGAATGCCTAATTCCATTTCAGTAACTTTCACCGACGATTTTTTGTTATGTTTGATGAATTCACGCACTTTTTCGATGTTTTCTTCCGATAATCCGGTTCTGGGACGGCCTGATCTTTCGTCATCATCCAGCGTCTCTCTACCCGATTTGAATCGCCTGAACCACTCGTAAACTTGGGTACGGGATAGACACTCATCACCATATGCATTTTGTAGCATTTGGTGCGTTTCACTAAAAGTTTTACCCAGTTTAACACAAAACTCAATTGCAGCTCGTTTGGAACTCATTTTCCGACCGATGTACACAACACACTGACATTTGGAACGCAATAACTTTGTTGCCGTGCATCCAAATGTCATGACATTTATACCAGTTGTCAATGAGGGACTACGCCATCTACCGGTAAAATATTACAACAGATGGCACTAGTGGTACTATTTGTTTTCAAAAGTTCGGTTTCTTTTGGAATGGAGAGTGTATGATCCTGAAACGAAACCATAGTCAATGGGAGTCGCAGCACTCAGGTTCCTCTCGCCCCAAGAAGTTCAAGAGACAGACAGACTTTTCGGCATTTTCTCGTATGAGTTAGAAATTATATTTCTGGGCATTACTGCATTCTTTGACCTATTTAAGCCCGTCACGTATAAGGGATGACGTCCTTTCGGAAATAACACTAGCCGGGGAACTGGGGGAAAACGGAAGCGACTTACGGCCGTTACGTTAGGTATCATCCCGGCATTTGCTTGGTGTGAATATGGAAAAGTGGACCAACAATTTAAGGTGTACTCTGAACCACAGTAATGTATTCAAATATTTAATGATCTCCCGCCAGAAAACGAACCTGAAACCATGTACACTAAAGACACACGCCCTAGACACTAGATTAATGGAAAGGGCTTCTGTTTAAGAAATCCAGAAGATGACCATTTTGTCTGTGTGTACTATATTAAGGATTCATCCATTACATTTGTAAATATTTTTCCATTATCCCATAGTTAGATGCAACTACGTAATGTAACGGTTTAAGCAACCTTGATTTTTCATTTACAGTGTGAAGTTGACAATGGTGCGGCGAGACTGTTGGTAACTTCCTACAAATTTGTGTACCGCTCTTAAAGATAAGTTTTTTTCAACTAATTCACTATGTATTGTTTTGAATAACAATGTATCGTTTTGAAAAAGGCCACCAATTCAAAATATTGTGATTGAAGTACGAATATGAGTTTCATTTGAAATAAAAATTTCTAAATTCCTCATATATAACTCGTTTATTTCTGCCAATAGTGAATGAATTTTCGTTACCTAGCCCGGTTTATTGACACAAATGATTCTACTATCTGTTGTACATAATTTATTTCATTGATCATATGAATGCATATTTTGATATTGTATGTATTTCTATATTAAAACATTTCTTTTTTATGTATCTCACAGAGGCTTAACCAGTTATCAGATACTGCTGGCAATATGGTGAAGTCACTAGGTCACTGTCTAACACTATTCCAACAACAAGAAGAGGTAAGTTAATTACCGAAATGAAGAACATGCATTTGTGCATTTGTACAGGGCGTATTGAAAGTCGAGGCCGTAAACCAAATCTGTTATGAATAAACACACACACACACACACATATATATATATAGTGGAAAGTTGTTGGAAATAAGTTGTTTTCAAGTAAAATAATGAGTTTTTTCCAATCACACCAGCCGTTTGGGCTCCACGCTGGCTGGTAAGGCACCTATTTATCATATGATAGGTGTTAAGTTCTGTTATATGACTATGTGCACATTCACCGTGTCGTTTGTAAGGTGTTAGATTCTGTCATATGACCATGTGTACATTTACCATGGCATATCTGAGGTGTTAGATTCTGTCATATGACCATGTACACATTCACTGTTATTTGTGAGATGTTAGGTTCTGTCAAATGACCATGTGCACATTCACCGTGCCATTTGTGGGTGTTAGGATCTGTCATATGACTATGTGCACATTCACCGTGTCATTTGTGAGGTGTTAGGTTCTGTCACATATCCATGTGTACATTTACCGTGGCATTTCTGAGGTGTTAGATTCTGTCATACGACCGTGTGCACATTCACTGTTATTCATGAGGTGTTAGGATCTGTCAAATGACCATGTGCACATTCACAATGTCATTGTGAGGTATTAGGTTCTGTCATATGACCATGTCATTTTTGCGTGCTCTTGCTTCTATTCGAACAGCCTCGAAACGTTGCTTTTTTTTTTAATTTAACGTAGAAGTTGTTCAGACTGATGTGGTCAGAAAAAGTTCGCCATTTTAGATTGAAAACCACCTATTTCCAATAACTCCTTTCTTTTTCTTTTTTAATCTGCTCGTAACAGACTTATACTTGGTTTATCGTATTTTCCGGAGTATAAGACACGCTATTTCTTTCTATTGAGAATAACTTCAAAAACGGAATGCGTCTTATACGCCGATATAGGAAATTTTCATTATTTCAATTTCAATAAGTATTTCCGATTCTGTATTATTTGATATCTTCCTTGTTTCCTTATGTGTGCAACAACATTCCAGCCACATACAGTTTAGTGATACACAGTCGCTTTGTTCATCATTTCATAGTATGCATGCTTTTCTCAAGACACAATGTGCTACAGACATTCTAAGATGCGCATGTAATTCTACATAGTTAATCATTGTGAATTCCGCATGTTTTTGCACAAATACTTCTGTGGATTTAAGGAAAAAACCATTATAATATACATTGAACACGCAAGGTGTGATCAAAAAAATACGGTGAATAAATTTTTTAGCAGCAACTGCTGACGTAACAACCATTTGATTTAATTTGTCCGATAACCTGATCCCTTGAGACAGGCAGCGTCAAGTTGGAACACGTTCTGACTTGTCAGTCAGCGGCCAGAGACGCTAGAGTGAGATTGTGTTTACCGTGTCTGTCGGATTTCGAACAATGCGTGAACATTAAGTTCTGTTTCAAGCTGCAAAAAATGCCAAAGAAACTCAAGAAATGTTAAAATTGGTATATAGCTATAATGCTGTAACTCTGAAGAGTGTTTACAAGTGGTGTGAGTGATTTAAAAGTGGAAATGTGTCGGTAGAAGGCGAGCAATATTCGGGACACCCATTAACCTCAAAAACAGAAGAAAACATGCAAAAAGTGGCAAAAATTGTTTGTTTAAACAGGCGAATAACTATTCGAGAGCTTTCCAAAGAACTAAACATCTCCTACAAGTCCGTACAAAGCATTTTAACACCGATTTGGAAATGAGAAGGGTGAGTGCGAAATTCGTTCCCAGACTTTTGACTGACGAACAGAAGATTTTGGCCGAAAAAATATTCTTGTGTCCACATCCACCGTACTCTCCAGATTTAACATGACACGGCTTCTGATTCTTCCAAAAAATTAAAACCGTGCTTAAATGAAAACGTTTTGACACCATTCCTGACATTGAGAGGGCCACGACAGAGCAATTGAACGTCCTTCCAAAAGAAACTTTCCAGAAATGCTTCCAGTCATGGATTCAACGTTGGAATAAGTGCATTGCTAGCAAGGACAGTATTTTCACGGAGATTAAATCAAATCTCATATAAGCTTATTAGTTTGTTTCTAATAAAATTATTCACCATATTTTTGAACACATCTCGTACTTTTTCCTCAAACTTGAATATAGAAAATGGGGTGCGTCTTATACGTCGATGAATATGAGTCGAATATGAGCTCATTTTAGTTGTATTCTATTTCATTAGGTAAGTTCATGTATCGTATTATCTTAAACTTTAAACGGACACCCTCTTCAAGATGATGAACGAAAATAGTTCAGTATATACGAAGTATGATGATTAGCTACTAATACGGGAGTCTTAAGGGTTCAACAATAGAGCGTCCAGCGTTGGTGCAAGGGGTTCGTGGTTTGATCCCAGACTATGTGAGTACGTGATGGATTTTCGTATCCTTAGATTTTCTTGAGGTTATTCCGTTTTCTACTACATTATAATTCCTCCCCTCCCCCCGCCATTCTTTCATAAATTATTCGTCTCCTTTAGCTGAAGGTCATAATTTTGGGACATTAAATCTCTCTCTGTCTCTTTCTCTCTCTGTATCTCTATCTGTATGTGTATGTTAATTATTTTTTGAGTGATTGTATCCTTGAAGGAAAATTGCTTACGTAATACAAAGCCATATAACTTCCATTTACTTGAAGGTGCGCATGCTACAGTTGAAGCAGGAGCAAGAGAAGTGCCGTGTGCTGGAAGAAGCCCTCCATGTGTTGGCGAAAGAACACCACGAGTTAGAACAGTCCATGGTTTCACATCTGTCTTCCCCGTTAGTGTCTCCGAACCAGGCGAGGAGTCCGCGTTTCTACGATACCTCAGACGACGAATTCTATGATGCTTTTGATGCAGGTGAGGTTTGTTTGTGTGTGTTTGTGTGTAAATTCATTAGTATAGGGTGTCCCAAAATTCACGCAAGAAGTAATTTTGATAAAGAAACACAGGTTTATAATTAAAAATGGTATTTTTTTTTAATTTTTTTTATTGATTCATAACGTATACAGTATAGGGTTATGTATACAATAGCATATCGGGTAAATGGTCTCCACAGCTCCACTGGCACATAATGCACTCTTTTGTTGAATTTTTCCATGACCGTTTTGCGTAAATGTGTGGCTGAATTTCGGTGATATAGCGCTCAATTTCCTTCTTCAAGGCTTGGGTGGGCATGGGCATGTTGGCATAAACCTTAGACTTCAAAAATCTTCAAAGAAGAAAGTCCAACGGCGTTAAATCGGATAATCTGGGCAGCCAATTCTGATCACCAAAACGGAATATTACACAACCAGGAAATGACTCATGCTGTAATTAAATTGTTTCTCGGGCTGTATGGCATGTGACACCGTATGAAACCATATGTCGTTCACATCCATATCTTGCAATGTAGGCACAAAACTGGTTTATCAAGTCGCAATAGCGAGCATCATTAACTGTTATTGCCTAAACAGCCGCACTTTCAAAGAAGCATAGTCCGATGATGCCTCCAGCCCAAAATCTATACCAAACAGTGCGACGTTGTGAATGCATTTGTTTTTCAATAATCACACGTGGATTTTCTGAACCCCAAATACGACAATTGTGTCAACAAATCTCACTATTTCGACCTGATTTTGTACGAAAATTGCGAACTGTGGCTGCGAAACCTTCATTATTTTTAAAATACAGTAAAGCACCGATTATCCGCGGAATTGAGTGGCAAGAGCACTGCGGATAGCGAAAATCGCGAACAACCCGAAAAAAGACTAAAAATGAGGTGTAAACACACACACTTCAGCTTAAAAACTATTTTGTTGTCCAAAAAACATAAAACTTTTAAAGTACTTTGCTGTACGTTTAAATCACTAAAATAAAAAAAAAACAATAAAAAAATAAACGAAAAGCAATACTGTGCTGTAAATCTGTCAGTAATTTTCGCACTGTAGGGTCTATTCCATTTTCCCGTTTTTTTTTCCCCGTAATTAACCCTCCAGTAGTCGCCCGCGGAATCTCACTTCGCAGTGAACAATGAATGTAATTTACTACCACGCAAATCACTCTTCCTAATTCCCGTTTTCCATACCTTACAACAATCGGCTTCTGCTTATCAGAGTAGAGTTGCACTTTTAAACGTGCACAATTGTTGGAAATATTGATTTTTACAATGCAATTTATTTTTATGTTTTAGAACATACAGTACTTATTTGCATGCGCAGTGTTAGTCCACAGCGACACTTATCAAAAATAATTAAGCGAAATTGCAGCATTTTTTTTTTTTTTTCCACTCGCGGATAATCGGGGCTTTACTGTATTGCTGAACAATAAAAACGCGTTGTTCTTTCGTGTAGCTCTCCATTCTTAATACCACCTTCCCCTTCCCACTCTCTCTCTTTCATTCTTTCTTTTTTTCGTTGGCAACATCTTACCGCACAAATGACGCAAAATTCAAGTCTTACGTGAATTTTGGGACACCTTTTATTATCTATAGTAATAAAATAAAAGTAATGGATAGTGTATAATTGGTTTTGTTTAACTCAACAAATAAGTTCCGTATCATACTGTAAAACTACTATAGATTTTCATACTAGATGAATTAAGTACAGAAACTGGAAGTAGTAGATCTAAAATTTCTGGTAACATACAGGAATAAGGTGAAAGAAGGAACCTATTCTTCGAGTGCTGAATCTATTTCAAAAACCCTCTCTTCCTATCTCTTATAGTTATTACTATATACAAATTAGTATTAGAACTGAAAGTGGTAGTCGTTTTACTACTTCGAGTTTCAATGGAAGAATAAGGAGGGGCACGGTGGCTCAGTGGTAGAGCGCTTACCTCTAGTACGTGGGGTCCCTGGTTCGATCCCCGGCTAAGTAAGATTGTTGTGGACAACAACATATCCGTAGGTTTTCTTGGGACACTCCCGTTTCCTTCCAAATTCTCATTCCACCAGTTCTTCCATCATTATTTACTTGTCTTAATCATCCGTGTCTCTCAGTGTAAAGGATATAATTGTAGGACGTTAAACCGAAATGTCAATGTGACATATATCATATATATATATATATATAGGTCAAACGAAAAGGAATATTTACTCCAGAATAGCTGAGCACATTCGCACATCGAAATCTCGTAGCCTACAACAGTTATCCGGATTAGCAGCGCATCATGTCTGATAGGAAAAGTAAAAATAACAACTGAACGAAAAATTAAAGAAATCGACTACATTCATAAAGAGAAACATACACTCAGTTTAGATAAATGAGACATAAATGTGACTTGGAGCAGTCTTTTTACTACATATTTCCGCCGTGTGGAAGGTAATAATAATAATAATAATAATAATAATAATAATAATAATAATAATAATAATAATAATAATAATAATAATAAACAGTGACGAGTCAGTGATCATTGGTGTGTATTCAATTTTGACAAGAACATTTCTTCATATATTTTAATTCTTTTAACCATTTTTTACCTATCCACATTTCTCTCTCTCCCATGTTTTAAATCCTTTTCGAATTGTTTCTTGGCTGAAGATGGAAGCAATGTCTTTCGGAAGCGCTACCTAGAAGAATACTTTGTTTTTTGCAGTGAGCACTAGCCTTTTGCTTACATTTCTTTCTAAACATTATCACCGCTCGCAAAACTGTGATATCGAAATAGTTCTTTCTCAATAGAAGAATAAGAGCTGAGATGAAATGTGTTCTTTTGAAATTTGGATCCAGAATTCATGTAAAGTTCTGCTCCCTGATACGGGTTTTGCTTTACGAGAATCAGTATTAGGATCAGAAGTATTAGTAGGTTTCTGTCACTTCTGGTTGCCAGAGCAGAATAAAATAGGAGATGGGACCTATTCTTGGCGATAAAGAATCCATAGTAAAAACATTGCTTCTCGCAATTCATATTACCGTTTTTTCACTATGACGCTCAATTTTGAAACCGAGCGCAATCAAGTAGGAGATGGAACCCCTATTCTTGGCGATACTGAATCCATAGCAAAAAACACTGCTTCTCGCTATCTGTTTTTTTGTCACTATGACAGTCAATGTTGAAACCGAGCGAAATCAAGTAGGAGATGGAACCTATTCATGGCGATACTGAATCCATTGCAGAAACACTGCTTCTCGCAATCTATGTTACTGTTCCTTTCACTATGATGATCAATGTTGAAACCGAAAGCAGTTGTAAAATTCTACCACTTTTGGTTTTAGGAGAGAGAAAGTGGAGATAGAATATATTCTTGGAACACTAAATATTAAAAGTAATACGCTTCTTGCTTTGTGTTTTGGGTTTTATTCTTTAGCGATGAATGTTGAAACCGGAAATGGTTGATTTCTACCACTTCCGGTTTGAATAGAAGGTTAGGGAAGCAGACGGAACACCGGATAATGATTGATGTAGTTTGTCTCATTTGTTTTTTTCAGATTCCGATAGTGATACGCTGGTGACAGCCGCATCAATAACATCGGATAGTGATACCTTAGTGAGTTTCCCTTCTGCCACACTGGCTAAATCTCCTTCCGTCTGTTCGCGATTGAGTTCCTGTAGATGTATTGATAAACGCCATCAACCGAAGAGGCCTCAGAGAAGACAGCGAGGAAGGTAGGTGTCAGTTTACAGTTCATTCTTATATATATGCGTATATTTCTGTTAGTTTCTTATGATGATTCACAACAGGTGCTGTCGATTAAGCATGTTTATTGAACTTCATTAATAGAAAGGAGTCAGATATAATATGGAAGAAATATTAAAATCTACTATCACTAATATTTAATTTCATCAATTTAAATATAGGTGCAGGTGATACCTTAAGTCAATGTTTCCGAACCTTTTTTGACGGATGGCACACTTTAGTAAACGCCCTGAAATCGCAGCACATTTACTTGCTTTATATTGATAATAATTTACACTGTAGTAATATACGACTATAGATTTCTATGAAGAAATGAGTCTCTGTAGTAACTGAGCATTGTTGCGTTGGTACTGGAGGCGTTGATTGGTGCAGTTTGTCTCAAAATTGATTTTAAATAATTTTAAATGGTGTTATGGGACTGTGCGACTCACCGGTTGGGAACCACTGCCTTAAGGGTATCGAGTATCTTCATCATTTTTGTTTCATACGGGGAAGTATTCATCTTTTTATTTAGAAGTGAATAGGATTAGTTAGGGTGGAGTTCAGCTTCTCTTTAGCGCCGATGCTATATGAGACGTGGACCCACAGATGAAATCCGAACCACCGTGTACAAATCTCCCACGGGAATTGAACCCGGAATGTCGTGCACCAAAGGCGCGCTTGCTTGCCAGTAAACTAGCGGGAAGGATTAGAACTTAAATGAACTGGGATTGTAATTATGTGATTTTACTGATCCCTTCGTCAGGTCTAGTTAAATGCTCCCTTGCTTTGTCCCAAACAGTTAAATTTCACATTTAGGTACTAACATACAAGTTGTGACCAAAGAAGTACGGTAAATATAGTGCAGAGTGTCATCGATCGATGTTGTATTCATTTCAATTAGTAAGCCGGGGGCGCGGTGGCTCAGTGGTAGAGCGTTCACCTCCGGTGCTTGGTGTCACTAGTTCGATGCCTGCTCGCGCCGTGTGGACTTTGTGGTGGACAAACACCGTGCTCGTGGGTCTTTTCGGGGTTCTCCCGTTTCCTCCCACTTTCTTCATTCCACTATTTCACTCATTTCTCATAATCACCGTCTCCTTTAGCCTAACCGGTATAACCGTGGGACATAAAACTCAAAGATTTAATTTAGTTTTCAGCTAGTAAGCCCGGTAGCCTAAACCTTTGGTATAGTCAGTATCGAGTTTGAACAAGTTGTGACATGTTAGTCAGCTTCCAGTGTCAGAAGAATGAGGACATGTTAAGAGTGTCTGTCGCGCGCCAAGATAAAGTTTTGTTTTAAGCTGCAAACAAGTGCCAAAGAAGCTCTGAAATGTTAAAATCAGTGTATGGCGAAGAAGCGGTGGCATTGAAGACCGTTTACAAGTGGTATGAGCGATTCAAAAGCGGCAAGGAGTCGGTTGAAAACGAGCAACGATCGAGACGTCCTTCGACGTCAAAAACAGATGAAAACGAGCTAAAAGTGGCACAAATCATTTGTTCAACGTTAGGATAAGTGCATAGCTAGCCAAGGACAGTACTTGGAAGGAGACTAAATCAAATTCCATGTAAGCTTATTACTTTGTTTCTAATAAAATTATTCATTTTATATTTTTTTAATCACACCTCGTATATCAAGGAACCTAATGTCCACGGTTGAGTACGATGGCTATGTAGAGGATTTAACTCTGTGCGAGAGTTCCCAAGCTCCATCCCATGCCATGTGAGTTTGTGCTGGACAACATCGTGCCCGGGGCTTTTCTTACCCTTGGCTCGTGGCTCGTTTCCTTCCACATTTTCATTGTACCAAATCTTTCTTAATCACGTACTTTCAGTAATCGTCCATCTTCTTTAGTCTAAAGGACAACCGCGGAACATTAAATTAAAACATATATATAGTGAGAGAGAGGAGGAGGAGGGGGGGGGTCAAAACAACATCTACAACGTTTGGGAGGTGATTTCTGACACCAAGATAAGACAAAAAGTATAGATTAACCTGGGTGCAGAAATCAGCGGAGTTTTAGGCTACCGAAAACATGAAAAAATGAACTTTAAAAGTGCATAGCTCCAATACTATGGGATCTACTGTAGTCTGGTCAAGATTTCACTTAGGAACTAGTATGTGCCCTATCCAAATATCCATATTTCAGAATTCTGCGGTACTTCCGCAATAATTTTTATATAGGTACTTTGTGAGTACGTCAAATTATACGTCCATAGTCAAATTCCCTGTATGAAAGTTATTGCGTGAGTACCACAGGATTCTGAAACTTGCATTTTTGGATAGCTCACATATTAGTTCCTAAGTGAAGTCTTCACTCGACTGTGATAGGTCCCGTAGTATTGGCGCTATGGACCTTTAAAGTTCATTTTTTAAATGTTTTCAGCAGCTTATAACTCCGAAATGACGGATTTCTGCACCCAGGTTGGTCTTATCTTGGTGTCAGGAATCGACTCCCAAACGTTGTCGGCGTTGTTTTGAAACACACTGTATATTTCAGGAAGTATGCGATGTTTAGACTTGAAGAAGAAATTGGTGAAACCAATCGTTCAAAGAAAATAAAAGAATAATTCTTGATAAAAAATTAATGGGCTAAAAACAAATATGGCGCGGGTACTCAACAGCCTTAAAAGACTTGGGCACACTTGCAGCATTGGTGTCCAACCTGCGATTCATTAGCTGACATCCCGTTACCCGCCTGCTTCTGAAGTTCTAATATTTCTAACAGTGCAGAAATCTACATCAATGGAACAAATTTAAGTTGAATAAATCAGAAATGTGTTCCATAACAACTACAACCGGGTATATAATAACGTGATAGTGTTTACGAGTACATAACATTTTATGTGATGGTTATGGTATCTTAAAAAGTAGACCAAATAGAACTGACACCCACGAAACTATTTACAACTCTTAATATTGTCTACTGATAGCACAAGGTTAATCATCCCTCATTTACAGCTAAATTTCAGTTTTAGTAGCCTTGTTAATCTGTGGATGAATAAAATATAATGCAATGTAAAATTAGTCGTTCCGATTTGGAAATACATAGTCGAGCGACCCAAGACCAGCCTGTTGTTAGTTCAAATCTATCGTGGGATATGAGTGTTCCCAGAGTCGGATTTAGATTTGATGAGCCCCTAAGCTATTGAAGGTAATGGGGCCTTTAATACATCCAGCCATCCTTTGTTAACGACAAATTGTCTACATTGCAGTGTACAACTGCATGCTACACCAGTCTACAAAAACGTAGATACCCTATGAGTACAAATTAGCAAAGTACTGATATTTTTGGGAGCAGGCTAGAAGGAGAGGCCTCATACTTATATCATAGGAGCCTAAATTGTCCTATAGTTTCAAAATATATATCCAGTTTTTGTAAATCTTTTGGGGCTCTCAAGAAAGTGGAGCCCTAAGCTATAGCTTGTTTAGCTTATACGTAAATCCAGTACGGGGTGTTACTATATTGTTCTTTCATTATTGAATTTAGAGAATGGGCCAAAAGTAGCCTTACACTTAGTTGGTTTGCCAAAATGTACGTAAGGGATACTAGTTTGGATATAATATTGGTTTGAATTTATTATTTGAAAAAATTATATCTAAAATGTGGAACAAATAGTGAAACAACTAATATCCATAAAGTTACTTTTTACCCACTCAATATTTCACACCGCCTCCTTTCATCACCATAGGACATAACCTGCAAAAGTAAATCGATTCAAATAAATATGCAGCATATGGCACTAATTCCATAATTAATTTTTAATTTTTAATTCAAATCCTCTTTACGAATTACGTATTGTAAAAGATGAGAATATGTTGAAAGCGGACAGTATTAACAGTCGGAGAAGTTTCTTTTGAATCCGTTATCCGATTTCGTAAATTCACTGTAGCTTCATTATTGGACATATCGTCACAAAACTTAGCAGACGAATTGAAAAACTCAAAAACTTTTTTTTAGTAACATTCACAAAAAAAAAAAAAAAAAAAAAAAGCTTCATCACTAAAGATGAGTTTCTCCCAAAACCCATCTTCTTCCATAAGCTGTTGGTGGAAAATTCAAAGCGTCAGACTTTGTCACCAGGTAATTGCAAGCGGTAAGGCTTCTACTTCAATCGTTTCCGTAAAATTCTCCAAACGGTAAGTTGTGGAATGTTAAGCTCTCTGTGTACCACAGTAGGCTTCGTCCAAAACTCCCTTGCACGCATTCAGCCGTTTCTCACTGTAGGTCAACCAGCTGATTTCCCCTTATAGAGGCATCCTAAAACTGTAAACTGTGCATACCATCGCTAAATGGACTTGGCAGTTGGTAGATCTTTGTTGAACTTCATTCGGAAGTGTCGTTGAACTGTTAGGACAGACTGATGTGAGTGAAACTCGAACGCAACATAAGCTTTCTCTGCGTCTGTCACCATCTTGAATAAATGCTCATTGCTGCACTCTCGTGGCAGAAATTAGAAGCGAATCTGCAACACACACACACACACAATAATTCTTCAGTATGTTTGCAAAATTCTGTTACAGAATGTTCAACATTAAAGCTACAGTGAATTCATGAAATCGGATCAATCATTTGAATAACCCAGTGTATTTCACAACCGGCACTATGAGAGTATTTTCCTTCTTTGCGATCATATACAACTGCGAACGGAGATCTATTTTCTACACACACACACACACACTAAGAAAAGTTCAAGATCAAATAAGTAATCTTGACATGTTCAAAAGACAAACGAAAATAGAATTAAAGACCATTGAGTTGTTTGAATACAACTTCATGCAAATTACTTTAAATGTGCTTGAAGTGTACACAAAGTCGATCCAAATTCTTTCATCTTTTGAAATCATATACACTCTCATCCCTCATTTTTACAGACTAAAAAAGTGGTAATAGCGGTCCAATATTGTCTATTGTCCGTAATTTCCGACACTACGTTTGTAATGGCTAATATCCATAATTAAGTTACAAAAGAAATAGAAAAAATACAGTGCTGTATTTTAACCAAGTATACTATCCGATGTGATAGTGTAAAATATCTAATACTCTGTAAATATACACTATGATACAGAAAAATTAACATCTTTAGTTTAAAAATATGCCTTTCAAAGAGAATTGGCTGCTTCAGATTGTGTTTGTAACTTCCGAAGTCTGTTAAATCGAGATCCGTAAAATAGAGGGACGTGGGTATTCGAAATGTTTAGTTTTTGTTTTGTACCTTTCTTTCATAACTATTCTATCAGGCCTTGTTTCCATCAAAACAAACACAATACACTTAACAAGGTTATACGATAAAAATATAAAAGAAACAGAACCATGTAACAAGTTTCAGCATTCTAGTTGTGTCTTCGTCAGACTTTCACTCCTGGCTATTTGGGAGTTGGTCACCTCTTCTATACCTTCCGGAGATCAATTTTTAATTAGGCTCCGCCCCCTTCATTAAAAAGTAACACTTGCGCTTTTTCACTTTCACAGTTTCTGCTGCACACTTGTCCACTTTCTTTTATGTATTCTTGTAATCCATGTAAATGCACTTGTTTGTATGTAATATGGAACTTGAGCGAGACGTTTTTGTCCCCAGCACCAAATAGAACTTCGTTTTATCAGTGGTTGTATGTGTTGTTGAAGTCAAACTAGAGTCTTTCTGTTTCAAGTGTGCTCTCGGAAAATATGTGAAACATACTTCGGCCCCACCTTCGCCTCCTTCTTACGGAGGAAACGTTCCCTTTCCTTTGGGGTCGACTGTGTTGCCAATTTGTCATTCAGTCGTTTGGTCTTGGCGAGTGAGGATTGTAGGCTACTTAGAATGACTAACAAGACAGTGTACAGTGAAGTCCGTAAAATAATTCAATGTGGCAAGCCTGTCTGCATCCAGCCATTGAAGAATCTGTCCCTCCTCTTGTTCCTCCTCTTTCGAGGGAGGTACGGGAAAACACACACATCGACAGCAGCACCAGCAGGGGGTACACTTGAAATAGAAGGCTCTAGTATTAATATCTGTACTGGGGATAACAGATAAGGAGTATTTGAGTGAAGTCTTGCGAATGATTTCTGAATTGCTGTTGCATAGAACTCATAATATTAATTGTAACGTCATTAATTCGTAGAATGTTGATCGAAATTGAAATACGTAATGTTTCGTCACCAGAGATAAGCATGCATACAGTATCTGAAGGACAATTCAGTAGGAATGGGTAGAAAATTTAATTTAGTTGTCCATTAAGTCACACTTTGTCTACGAATCATTTTCAATTCACATATATTTTTCCGTAACAAATTTATTCTTTTGTTACAGATTGAGAAGCATTTGGTACATTTACTTGAAAATACAAATTGGGAGTCTAGCTATGTATATTTTGAGCTATGTTTTGATGAGAGTAATTAGATGTGTCCTCTTGAACCATAAGATGTTCTTCTAAAGCACAAAGTTTAATGAGTAACCAAGATTAACAAGCTTCACTCTTGCTAAAATTGACATTATTAATAATAGTGTAAACATTTTTGCGTACAGTTCATTTACTGACTTATAATTAAATATAGTAATTTCGAGGATTTCTAAAATGGAAGGAAAGTGTTTTTTTGCTTTTAAGATTTTACACAAAATTTTTTGGGTGAGAGCACAAATGCGGTGGTGGGTTGTTATTTTTTTAGATATTTTCGTGCAAGATAGCTTATAATGATTTACTTTGTCGTGTATCTTAAATAGGAACAGTCAGAGCGACACGTGACGAAAAAGCGGCGCCTAAAAAATGTATTTTTTTCTTTTTGCCTGCCATGAATATTGTAGTCTTCAGATGAACTGCTACTTTTGCTAGTGACTGCTTATGTTTCTGTGTAGACTGCAGAGAATCGCTTTGTGTTGTGGCATGTGATAGATTCTTGTGTTTGCAGCAGTGAATGAATTTTTATGCATTTCTTGTATGTATTTCTATAGATATTGCTCTTCATATTCTGCTGTATTAATTTGTATCATCATTTTAATTTGCTACGTTAACGTATGTAACGTAATATTACTTGCAATTAAAAAGAATTATAATACTGTTTTCTCTCATTTCTTTGTGTTCCGTTTCGTTCATTGTAAGTTTACAGGTTATCTTAATGCAGATGTTTGTTATTTCTCAACTATTATGTGTTTTCAATTGTTGCTTAGGGTGTTACAGCATGGTACTAGAATGATATACGTTTGAGAATTCGGGAAGTAAAGAGCTTTGCATTAATATTCTGCAAATTTTACTATGAACGAAATTATTATCCTTAGTTCTCCACACGCGTGCTAGAGCTCTGGATACGTTGTATATGAATTGTATTTTTTTATTTTTATTTTTTTTTTAATGTTAATTTACTAGATAGTTACTGTGGCAAACTTTTTTGTACAGATTGTGTATACCATTCTCGCTTTGAAAACATTTTTATTTTACTTTTTTATTTTATTTCTAATGCGAGAGACCCCTTGGTCAATCCGCGCTTATCCGATTTGGTGGTAGATAATATCATGTTCATGTGCTTAATGGCGTATTTCTGTTTCCGCATTCAGTCTTATTTCATCAGTTCCTCCCACATAAGGTTCATTGGTTTATATCCAACAGATTTAGGAACACTGCTGTCACCCGGGTAGTTACCCCAGCACTATGATTTCGGTGTCGTTATCAGTGTGGTGTCCTAGCTTGCAGGTGCCGCAGTATAGTGTTTTTGTGCTGGTGAAGTGCCGCTGAAAGTGATCCATTATTGGTAAGGGTATATGGTTGGTCTTTTACACGCATATTTTTCGCACAACCGAATCATGAAATAGTATCGGGAAAATGGTTTAATCACTGGTTAACCACAGCTAAAGATATCGTAGCCAGGAGGACACAAATGGGGCTTATGCAAAAACATTCGGCCCCCCAAAAAGGATCTCGTTCGAGGTAATCAGCGAAAGTGTCGCCTTAAGTGTTTCGTGGAGTTCGTTGACTGCCAGGCCAGGAGAGTCTACAACCTCAACGTGACATGAGCCAGAAATTAAGTCTGGTGCAGTCCCCTGTCAGCTACAACAATTGTCGAAGTCTTAAACTTCAGTGCATACACAAGGGCCAGGGTTACAACCTTTTTCTACGCCACAGTGCTGAATGTAACAGAAACTTCTGTAAAGTGTATGATAGACGCTTGACAGGGTCAAAGTGGAAGACTCTTGTACTGTTGGAAGAGCCCTACATTTCTCTCTCGCGTAATGGTAACAGTCGGGCAATTACATACAGTGGCATCTCTTGCAAGGGAGGGACTGAGCTTTACCGCCAGTACCGAGAAAGTTTCCCGTACTTAATCATGATTGCCACCTGATAAGGGTACGAGAAGTTAGAAGTACACTCATGTTCAAAATGATTGTCGCATATCTATAAGTGTCTTCTTGTAAGAATATAATTCGATAATGATTTTGCAGGGTACTTTTAATACTGATACTATGTGTATAATCGGGAAATGTATATTTGCGGTAAATTTCATAGGAAAAGAATTATAAATACGAAAATTAGAATGAGTAAAACAAAATGTTGCTAAATGGACAAGAAAGTTTTATTTTCGTTTTATTGTTCTTATTTACTGCTCTTTTGACATGAAATTTGCCACATACATGTCTTTGCCGATTATACACATACTAACATTATAAGAAGTGCCGAGCGAATTCGTTATCAAATTTTATTCCTAGAACAACATATTTATAGACATGCGACAATAATTTTGGACATGAGTGTACATAATGTGGACGTAAACGTGAAGGTGTATATTTCGTACTTCTAACAATCCATCATGACTCATATCTATCGGAGGGGCATTCTGCGTTTGTACGGAATCAACAAAAACCAGGTATGAATCCAGATGATCAAGGCGCCCATCCATACCCTACGGTTTCATCATGATAAAGCAGGAAAAGGGAAGTCATGCTATTCCCCTTCAGTACACTCCTGTCAAAACCTCTGACGCTAGCCCAACGTATTTCTGTGCATTTGAACGTAAAACAATGTCTGTAACATCGCCTTCAATGATCTATGAAAAACCTGCAGGAATGGGATGGAACTCCGACGTGTTTTTTTTGCAGTGAAAATTGTAATGTCGGATGCTAGTTCGTAATACTTGTGGTCCAGAATAGAACACAGCAGGTTGTGCTGGCGTGGTTTTTTTGTAGGTTAAGTACACTTTGAAAATCAGTTGGATATAACCCGATCAACTTTCTGTAATCGTTCACTTAGCCTGCCTATAGGACATATCTTGTGGGTCTTAAACTAAAGACATGTCATTTCCATTAAATATTTATCTAAATATAACGTATCTGGCTGAACATAGTATTTTTAAATATTATAAACTATAAACAATATTCAGTTACTAGTTTTCCCTTTAAATTAAAAAGTTAACAGAGGTATTGCTATTCTTAAAAATTGTAACAAATTTTCCTGAAACTTCCATAGCGAATTATTAAGGTGTTTTTAAAGGGCACATGATTTCGATACACATGTTTCACAGACTATATACACAAAAAAAAAAGTCTTGCTTCACTATAAGCACTCACACAAGTTCCTATTTTTATGGTTATTGAAAGCCTTATAATTTTGCCGGAATGATTATGGTAGAATATATGTGATTCGGACCTCATTTTGCACTGCAGATTAATGCTTCGTATGCAGTGCGTTCAATAAGTTCCGGGACTATCTCTAAACATACTTAACGAAGCCAAAAAAAAAAAAGAAAAAGAAAAAGAAAAACTCATTACCATGTTAATTTTCCACATACACCTTTCCCATGCTACACACTCGTGCGGACAGTCGTAGATGCTATGGAACGCCGTAGATAAGGCATCCACTGGAATGCTTTTCCTTTATTCGTTGTCTGAATGTTACAAGGTGTTACAATCAAATTTTGTTTTAAATGCAGTAAATGCAGTGCAATTGAAACGTACAGAATGTTACAGAACGTATATAGATACGATTGTCTCAGTCAAAGCAAAGTGCGTCGATGCCACATCAGTTTTCTTGTGCGCCAGTTTTTGGCCAAAAGAAAGTTAAATCCTTAAACATCCCATATTTGCCTGATCTAGCCCCAGCGACTTTATGCTCTCCTCTAAGCTCAATTCTACCTTCAGAAGCATTTTCAGGATGATGTATCGATTCAAGCAAACCAATGTGATAACGGTGCTGAACAACATTCCAGTGTGCGATTTTCCTAGGGCGTTCCAGAGCTTTTACGACTGGTCCTGCTAGTGTGTGGCTCTGAAAAGGGCATGTGTAGGAAACTAACATGGTAATAACATTTTTTGTCATTGTTAAGTATTGTATTTGGAGGTAGTCATGGGACTTTTTGAACTCACTGTGTAGCCTTGACACTGAAGACGGACGTTCTTCTCCAACTAAAGTTTATCATCACTTTTACATACCTGTACTGACTCTGCACCAATCTTCCCTTTCGAATTCGATTATTTTCACTTGGAAATAGTTTTATACATGCGGCAGTTAGGAAACGAGATTGGGTCTGTAAAAAAATAAATTAATAACAAGTGGAATCATCTTATTTCAGTTTATACAAAGTAAAAATCTCCTTTGTCCACACTCAGCTTTCCGTGGTCTAGGAAAACGTGAAATAGCTTGTGGAAGTTCTGGACCGTAGTGGTGTTCAAAGACGGTGGAAATATCATGAAAATATATATATAACCCTTTCGTGGTGCTTTTAGTTTGAGGGGAAAAAGAACAGGAGACAGGTTTGGCAAGCATGCGGGGTGTGGCAGCACACAAATACTTTTGGACAAAAAAAAAAAAAAAAAAGCATATAAAATCACTGCGTTGTTTTGTGGGATGAGGCACGAAACTTGTACACACTTTCATTTCTTTAAATTTTCCTTTATTATTTGACGAACAGCCTCCTTATTTACTCAGAAGGTCTGTTATTGACTTGATACTTGCATTTCGGTCATTCAAAATGATATCTCAAATTTCGTCAATCATTTCAGTTGTTCAGACAGATTTACTTGAACCTGGGTGCTCATCATCTTCCACAGACCCCGCTGTCAGCACCGAACCTCTTATGCCATTCAAAAGCACGATAATGAGAAAAGCAGTTGTCCACATAAACCTTTTTCAGTATCTCAGATGTTTCTGTTGGAGTTTTCCTTAAGCGCACACAAAACTTGATGTTTATTATTTGTTCGATTGTTAAAACGGTGACGAGGTATTACAAAATCAATCTATACTTAGTCACATCATACACCACACTGGCGACCGGAACCGGCCAAGCCAAACAATTCTGCGCGCATTCACAAGGTCACACGCAAGATTCACCACTACGGGAAATTTCCATGCCAGAACTAACTTCGCAACGAAAAGAAAAAAAAAATGTCTCGTTTTGTAGTTGCCACACTATAAAATGTCAGTAAAAAAAATGTCAGTAGTAATATAGTTCATTAATACTTCGATATCTTAAAACATTTTAACAACGAATCTTTGTCATATTAAAGCAGATACAGTATTAAAACCCAAGTTACATTTTATAAAAAATGTAAATAAATAAACATAGAGTACAAGATGAAAATAATGAATAATTAACACATAGGTAACTTACAAAATATTTTGTTCGATTAAGAGCTCTAGTTCTAGCGCTAGCGCTAATCTATACTTTGCAAGAAAGAACAATAAACACTTAATTGTATTTAGAGTACTTATGTAAACGCATCCTTCCTTATTCCTGTTTGAATGGCTTTATAAGATGTACTCACGTTGTTGATGTTTTTGATTAAATAAATCATACCTGAATCTCCAGCTTCCTTTCCTTCCTTTAGAAATAAAAGATATGTTAAAAAACAAAGTAATTCTGTTTAAAACTTTTGCTAGTTCAAGTAGCTTGGTAATTTTCGGCATGAAATTAATGAGAAAAAACGAGAAAAGCGTTGTTACCTTCTGAGAATATTAAGCTTTACTCGTCGCAACTAGTGCTGTTTTCAAGATAGATCGAAAACTTCATCATTCAACGGGCATTATATATTTTATATCATTACTTGATAGTGTCATGAGTGTAGAGATTAAATAAGACCTACTTCTGGCACCGTTTGTTCCCGGTGAGCTCCAAAGACATGCACAAGATACGGAAGTTATAATGGTTATACTTATATTTGACACAGACATACACAGAAAAAAGTGATAGTGTTAAAACAACTAAATTTTCAACAACGCCAGTAGTCTCAGCACGGCTGGCACATTAGCTTATTTTAATGCCAAGGCTGCGGAAAGGCCGTGATGGCTCAGCGATAGAGCGCTCACCTCTGGTGCGTGGGGTTTCTGGTTCAATTCCAGCCTACGCCAAGGGCACTTCGTGGTGGACAAACACCATGTGCGTAGGTTTTCTCGGGAGTCTGCCATTTCATCGCACTTTTTTATTTCATCGTTATCATTCATCTCATCACCATTTCGTTTAGCCTTGGTGCATAAACGTAGGACGTTAAACTAAAAAAAAGTCCGATATTGCGGTGAACACATTCCCGGCGATATCAGTTTGATAGAGAACTGGTATCTAGCGGTATGAAAATAACACTGCGGCCGTGTAAAGAATTAGGTGGATGAACGCGGATATAGGAACAGCGCCACGCTATTTCAATTATACAGGGTGTTTCAAAACAACATCAACAGAGTTTGGGAGGTGATTCCTGACATCAAGATAAGACAGAAAGCGTACACCAACTTGGGTGCAGAAATCCGTCTTTTCGGAGTTATACGAGGTGTGGCAATTAAATAACGAGACTGATGTCATAAATGTGATGCATTGCAAAGAAAGTTACAATTGACTGTTATCCCCTTCAATATACTCCCCTCTCCTATCTATACACCGCTGCATACGTACCTTCAATTGTTCAAAGCAATGCTGTAGGTCATCAGATGTCACCCTGTTCAACAACTCAGCCGTTTTTCGTTCACCTCTTCCACGGACTGAAAATGTGTTCCCTTCATGCACTTTTCACTTTTGGGAATAGATAAAAGTCAAAGGGAGCCAGGTCTTGGGAATACAGAGGATGGTCGAGTACAGGAATGTGCTTGGCTGCTAAAACTGCTTCACAGAAAGGGCATTATGGACAGGCGCATTGTCTTGGTGGAGGATCCATGCATCGTTCTTCCACAAATCCGGTCTCTTCTTCCTTATTCTTTCCCTCAGCTTAATTAGGACTTCTTTGTAGTAGGTCTGATTCACCGTTTGACCCTGAGACACCCATTCAGTCATGATGATACCCCTTATATTGAAAAAAGCTATGAGCATTGCCTTCACTTTCCACTTGCTCATTCGCGCTTTTTTTTTTTTTTTTTTTCATTCATTCGTGGCGATGTAGGAGTCTTCCAGTGCATGGATTGATGCTTAGTCTCGGGGTTATACTGGAAAACCCATGTTTCATCACATGTGATGACACGTGTTAGCAAGTCTGGTTCTGCTTTGAGTCGTTCCATGACGTCACAGCAAATGGTCTTTCGAATGTCTTTTTGTTCCTGAGAGACGTTTTTTGGGACAATTTTTTCACAAACTTTTGTCATGTTTAAATTGTCATGCAAAATTTGTCTTACTGTCTCTTTGTTAATGTTCGTCATGTCTGCGATCATCCGAATGCTCAGACGTCTGTCTTTCCGCACAAGTTCATTATTATTATTATTATTATTATTATTATTATTATTATTATTATTATTATTATTATTATTATTATTATTATTATTGGAATATTTTCGTCCGTTCTTGAACTCAAAGGGCGGCCGGGTCGTTCATCATCTTCAACCTCCTCCCTACCTTCAGAAAATCGTTTGTGCCATTCGAAAACTCGCGCACGTGACATAGCATTATCACTATACACCTCTTTTAACATTGCACAACATTCCGTCGGTGTTTTGTTTAATTTCACTAGAAATTTGATGTTAATACGCTGCTCAACTTTACAGTTCACCATGATTCCGGCACTACTACAGAACACTGTCCTCCTCATGCAAGCCTGCAAAGAAAAGAAAAGCTTTCAGGTCATGAAACAAACAGTGGCTGCTCATGAAGGTTCAAGATCAACAACACATCATTAGCTACCTTCCCCCGACAATCCTGCGCGACAGAAGGTGGGCAGTCTCGTTATTTAATTGCCACACCTCATATTCTTCCGAAAACATGAGAAAATGAATTTTAAAGGTCCATAGCTCCAATACTATAGGATCTGCTGTTGTCGGGTCAAGACTTTACTTAGGAACTAGTATGTGCCCTATCCAAATATCCATGTTTCAGAATCCTGTGGTACTTCCGCAACAATTTTTATAGAGGTAGTTGGTGAGCACTTCGAATTATATGCCTGTACCCGAACTCCCTCTATAAAAATTGTTGCGTGAGTACCTTAGAATTCTGAAATATGTGTTTTTAGATAGCATAATATTAGTTTGTAACTGAAATCTTGACCCGATGCGATAGGTTCCATAGTATTGGAGGTATGAACCTTTAAAGTTCATATTTTCATGTTTTTGGCAGCCTGTAACTCCGAAAAGAGATTTCTGCACCCAGGTTGGTCTCTACTTTTTGTCTTATCTTGATGTCGGAAATCACCTCCCAAACGTTGTCAGTGTTGCTTTGAAACACCCTGTATATCCTGTTACCATATGTTATTAGTAATATTCCAGCCCGTGTAGTGAGTATGTAATAAAGCAAACTTTTCATGGTATTCAACATGTTACTATCTTTGTTATTTGTGAGTGTACGTAAAATATTCGTAATTACGATTGAAATTTAAGAGCAGCGAAGAAGTTTTTAAAGGGTCATCAGTTTATCAGTTAAAAATTTGCACATACAAGACATGAATTTGCGAAGAGATGGATTTTTTGCGCATTGTACTACAAATGAGATAAGTCTTTATCCCAAGCGCAATTGATAAACATGTATCGGTAGTTATTTTGTCATGGAAGAATGCCGAACATTTTCGAAAATAGAAACGAAAAATACCTGCCAGATAGTTCCGAAGCTCCATAATCAAGTTAGCACTTTCTCGTCAGAAATCGGACCCGGAACCACATGAAACAAAGGTGGGCGCACTAGCCACTAAACTAGCAGTAAGATTTCAAGGAATATTTTGTCAGGGAAATGTCAGAGACATTTCCGAAATATTTTCCTTGCTCACAGCAATATAAATATGAATATTAGGGAGGTGGGTAATCAGTTTGTGCCACCGTTTTAAAAGTGGGAGTAGGCACTTACGAATATATAACATTTTACTTCATTACACATTTTTTAAAACATTATTTGAGTACATAATAATTTAAAAACGCAGATATAACATAAATAATATTTGAATGTAAATAGCTCTAGAATATCATTCATTTTAATACAATTTAGTATCAAACAGTACTATTCAAAAGAAGGAAAAAGAAAAAGAGGAAAAATAATGTTACGGAAGCAAGCTTTTGGATAAAGTGGTAAATAGACTCACAAGGAGAAAGCAGACTTCGGTAAATAAATTTCGGGATCATCTTTCGCGAGGTAATAGTGCACATTTAAAGTGTTAATATTACAAACTGGAAGAGCGCAATAGCAAACAATAGCGGAGAAAAAACGTCTTAAAGTTTTGGCTCTCCGCATATACACTATGTGATCAAAAGTATCCGGACGCCCCCCAAAAAAACATTCGTTTTTCATATTAGGTGCATTGTGCTGCCACCTACTACCAGGTACTCATTATCATCGACCTCAGTAATTATTAGACATCGTGAGAAAGAAGAATGGGGCGCCCCGCGGAACTCACGGACTTCGAACGTGGTCAGGTGATTGGGTGTCTTTTGTGTCAGAAGTCTGTACGCGAGATTTCCACACTCCTGAACATCACTAGGTCCACTGTCTCTGATGTGATAGTGAAGGGACACGTACAGCACAAAAGCGTACAAGCCGACCTCACCTGCTGACTGACAGAGACCGCCGACAGTTGAAGAGGGTCGTAAAGTGTAATAGGCAGACATCTATCCAGACCATCACACAGGAATTCCAAACTGCATCAGGATCCACTCCAAGTACTATGACAGTTAGGCGTGAGGTGAGAAAACTTGGATTTCATGGTCGAGCGGCTGCTCATAAGCCACTCATCACGCTGGTAAATGCCAAACGACTCCTCGCTTGGTGTGAGGAGCGTAAACATTGGACGATTGAACAGTGGGAAAACATTGTGTGGAGTGACGAATCACGGTACACAATGTGGCGATCTGATGGCAGGGTGTGGGTATGGCGAATGCCCGGTGAACGTCATCTGTCAGCATGTGTAGTGCCAACAGTAAAATTCGGAGATGGTGGTGTTATGGTGTGGTCGTGTTTTTCTTGGAGGGGACTTGCACCCTTTGTTGTTTTGCGTGGCATACTTACAGCTCAGGCCTATATTGATGTTTTAAACACCTTCTTGCTTCCCACTGTTGAAGAGCAATTCGGGGATGGCAATTGCATCTTTCAACACGATTGAGCACCTGTTCATACTGCGCGGCCTGTGGCGGAGTGGTTACACGACCATAACATCCCTGTAATGGACTGGCCTGCACAGAGTCCTGGCTTGAATCCTATAGAACACCTTTGGGATGTTTTGGAACGCCGACTTCGTGCCAGGCCTCACCGACCTACATCGATACCTCTCCTCAGTTCAGCACTCCGTGAAGAATGGGCTGCCATTCCCCAAGAAACCTTCCAGCTCCTGATTGAAAGTATGCCTGCGAGAGTGGAAGCAGTCATCAAGGCTAAGTGTGGGCCAACACCATATTGAATTCCAGCAGTACCGATGGAGGGCGCCACGAACTTGTAAGTCATTTTCAGCCAGGTGTCCGGATACTTTTGATCACATAGTAAATGATACGACGCGTAAAGCTACCAAGTGACGGAGTGGCAGAGTGAGGAGCATCTAAGGCTCACATGTAGAGTCCTGTGTTTGATTCCCGCTTGGGTCATTTTTTGTTTTTTGCTTTAACCAGTAAAATAGCCATTTGCAACTACAAGTAAAATATTAGTTCACGATATGTTTATAATGCATAAAACAATAGACATTTTCAAATCCTTGTTGTAAAACCTTTCAATGTTCCATGTTAACTAGCAACAGAATGTAACGTACTCCGTAAATATATTGATATCACGAGTTATATTATTGTTACCACAGTCATTGTGTAAAAAATGTTCTTGATGCTTATCCTCATTGTTCCTTCATCCCCTCACCCCCTCATCCCCCTTGTAATTCGCACACTGTCCACAGATATAGAACATTTTTTACACAACGACTGTAGTAACAATAATATAACTCGTGATATCAATATATTTACGGAGTACGTTACATTCTGTTGATAGTTAACATGGAACATTGAAAGGTTTTACAACTGATTTCAACATTATTGTTTTATGCATTATAGACATATAGTGAATTAATATTTCACTTATAGTTACAAATGGCTACTTTATTGGTTAAAGTAAAAACATAATGACTTGAACGGGAATCGAACCCGAGACCCGTTTCACGTGAGCACTGTGCTCCTCACTCTGCCACGCCGTCATTTGGTATCATATATGCAGCGAGTCGGAAACTTTAGGACGCTTTTTCTCTGCTATATTTGGCTCTTGCGCTCTCCTACTTGGTAATATAAATGTGCACTTCTATCTCGCGATAGATGATCCTGAAGTTCATTTACCAAAGTCTGCTTTCTCCGTGTCAGTGAAAACCACGTCACCGATGTACGTAAACAACTTCATAAATGCTATTCGATTTATCAGCAGAATACGTGAAAAATGAACTTGCTATTCTTGGAATATAAAATGAAATCTAAAACACAAGCCAATCTAACACTGAAAAAAAATGTTCATTTTTCATTAATTAATCGTTTCTTAATACACGAACCAAGCCACAGTAGCGGTTGAGTATTTGCTTCAAAAAATTTAATGTAGAGAACCTGATACCGTGGTTAGTAATCTAATGTATTATATGAATTATTTATGTTATATTCCATAATAAAATGTTTCTATCTTTTACCAAAGAAGGGGTCTATTCTTGAGATACTGAATCTATATAAAAGAAAATATTTATATCTATTTTTCTACCAGAGAAAATGCCTATTCTTGAGATGGGAGAAACGATCTGTTTCTGAGATGCTGAATTCATATAAAAATGAATAGAGTCTATATCTTTTTTTTTTTTTTTTTACCAGAGAAAGGGTCTATTCTTGAGATACTGAATCCATATTAAAATATTTATATCTATTATTACCAGAGAAAGGGTGTATTTTTGAGATGCTGAATTCATATGAAAAAGAAATATATGTATTTTACCAAAGAAAGGGTCTATTCGTAAGATACTGAATCCATATACAAAAAAGAAATATATTATTATTATTATTATTATTATTTACCAGAGGAAGGGTCTATTCTTCAGATGCCGAATCCATATAAAAAATAAATATATCTAATTTTGTTACCAGAGAAAGGATCTATTCTTGAGAATGGTGAATCCATATAAAAATATTTATTTTTACCAGAGAAAGGGTGTATTCTTGAGATGCTGAATCCGTGTAAAATATACGAGGGCTAGTCAAGAAAGACTTGGACTGATTTTTTTTCTAGGCAATTTATTATTACTCAGCAACAGGCACATGATCCTTTTCAAAGTAGTCCCCGCCCATTTGAATGCACTTTTTCATTCGAGTCTTCCAGTCCTCAAACACGTGTCGCAGGCCATTCTTTGAGAGGTCCTTCAAAACCGCCTCCGATGCCTTCAGAACCTCGGAATTATCGGAGAAGCGGCGTCCACGCAGTCTGGATTTTAGGGCAGGGAATAGGAAAAAGTCCCACGGTGCGAGATCTGGGCTATACGGTGGGTGTGGCACACAGTTGATATTGTGCTGATGTAGGTATTCGAGGACGGCATGTGCCACGTGTGGTCTCGCGTTGTCATAGTGGAGTCTCCAGCCGCCATTGCGAAGGTTTGGTCGTTTCTTCGCAATGTCCTGCCGTAAGGTCTGAATGACTGACGTAATATGTTGCAGTTACAGTAGTGCCGTAGGGAACAGCATGCTGATACACCATACCAAGATGATCAAAGAACGAGATCACCATCACCTTGCCTGCCGACTTCACAATTTTTGCCTTTTTTGGTGTGGGCGAACCTGGTGTCTTCCACTGCGTACTGGCTTGCTTGCCCTCAGGATCGAAATGATGAAGCCATGACTCATCGCCGGTGACAATTGACTCCATATAGGCGTCTCCACCATCCTCAAACCTTTGCAACAGCTCCCTGCAAGTCTCCACTCGAACGGCCTTCTGCTCTGGTGTCAGGAGTCGCGGAATCCATCGCGCACACACTCGGCTCATGTGGAGGTGGTCATGCAAAATTTTGAAGGCACTGCCATGAGATATGCGTAGTGCGGCTGCCAGATCGTCGATACTGATGCGGCGATCTTCTCTAACAATGACTGCTGCCGTGTTAATGTTCACCTCAGTAACAGCTGACGCTGATACACCTGGTCCACCAGCTTTCGTGATTGTCATTCGGCCCTCTTTAAACTCTTTGAACCACCAGAACACGGTACTTCGTGGCAGAGCGTCATCTTTGTAGGCTGCTCTCAACATTCCTAGAGTTTCTGTTGCACTTTTCCCCAGGCGATAGCAGAACCGTATAGCTGCAAATTGTTCATCTCGTAATGACTCCATTTCTTCTACAGGCGACTTCTAGAGGCGGCGCAGAACATCACCTGCAATAAAAAGTCGTGGTTACCAAACATGCAATGATTCCTTAACAACATTTTATATATATGCACAGCAAGACCCACCCTACTTGTATGCCAAACTATGAGGCTCCAGCGTTAAAAAACTGCCGGGAAAAAATCAGTCCAAGTCTTTCTTGACTTGCCTACGTATATCAATTTTTCCAAAGAAAGGGTCTATTCTTGAGATGCTGAATCCATATAAAAAGAAATATTTATATCTATTTTTTTTACCAGAGATTGATAAAAATATTTATATCAATTATTTCCAGAGAAATTATCTATTCTTGAGGTGTTGAATTCATATAAAAAAGAAATATATCTATTTTACCAGAAAAAGGGTCCATTCTTAAAATGCTGAATCCATATTTACAAAAAGATGTTTCTACCTATATTTTACTGTGATTGACCTATTACGTCTAACATTAAAACCAAAAGTAGTAGATTACTACCACTTCTGGCAGACAGAATTTTGCGAAAACAGGTAGGGAATGGACCCTAGTTTTGTAATGTTGAATCTATATCATAAAACTGTTTCTCACTATCAAGGGCGCCGATTTCTTTGTAACTTTGTGGGGTCCATCCTGATGTGTGTTTGGTTGCAGAGAAGAGTCTAAGGCGTATATGATAATTTTAAGACAAATTGAATTCAAATTATGGCAAATATTGTATATTCATAAAAATACATATAACAATAAAAAATACATGAGAGTCCAAATTAACATTGTCCCCTTCCCCCGGGGCGCCCAAGCTCACTAAGTCTTACGATTTTTGCTCTTGATGCCTGTCAACAAATAGACGGAGACGGATGCACATAACTGTTCTATGACTCCCAGTATTTATGTACTAGCTGAACCTGCGCTCTCTACACAGCGCATCATTCGCATATGAGCATACATCTCCTTCTCATTCCTCACAACATATGTACATGTCCCTTTACAGACACAAGTGAAAGACGTCTTGATTTTAAAAAAATCGGCAATGGGTATCATAAAGGGGAGATTTTTTCGATTATTTTTTCTCAATATCTTCGCACCGTTTGCAAGATTTGAGCCTACTTCCGGTTGGAGTTTCTAATTCATGTATGACCAGTGTTTTCTTTCTTCTTGCATGCAGTATGTAATAAGCAAATACATTACATATACAATTAAGTATAATGTCAGTTATATATGGTGTTCATTGGGCAAAACGCTCAAAAAATAAAGATTTATCTTAAGATTCGAGAAATGGTTATCCTTATTTTTTCACTATTATTTGGCCATGGAACAAACGCCTGAGGTATATACAACCCCAATATACAACAATGTGGTGTTGGAATGTATAACACATAGGATATGATGTTTTTTTTTTTTAAATTTCAACGCTTCCAGCGTACCCTTAAAAATGTAATAAAGAAATAATGGCCGTTTTTTTAAATATTCAATTAGAACTGGACAGTCTACAAAAAATTTCCAATCCATCAGTGAAAACGTCATCTTAGAGCATGTAGTTTCCGAGATCTCATTGTCGAAAGGATTGGCCACAAACATATAAACATAGTTTAAAAGAACTCGGAAGATGGAAGCACAACTCACATGCATTGATTTTAGAGAAGGCTTATTAAAATACAAAGGCTTTGAACAATAATTTTATATCATAAACTTTATGAAAAAGATATAATTAACTAATTTAGACTATTTAAAGTACAAATACTTAAAATGTTTGTCTCTGTTAAACGTGAAATCACACATAACCGTAAATGAAAGATTTGAAAGCTAAAGTTATAGGTTAGAGCCCAGGCGCTTTTAATTGCTATTGCAGCATTTTAATAGATAGATAGCTTAACTTGAAAGTCTTAAGATTGAAGTGTTTACATATATTGCCCGTCATGATGAGAATGAAGATGATGAGACAAGTCCATTAAATTCATTAAATTGGACGGTTCACACGACAAGGTTGGCGGAAACATTGTGCAAAAATAATCTTTCGAATTGAACTAGAACCAATAACAGACTTTTGATTCTGCAGCAGTGGATCTTATTGGAGTAACTAGAATATTTTGTTACGGTGGTCAAGAGTGTTCTTTGGTGAGACGAGCGACTGCTTCCCTATAGTTACGCCTTTGATGGGTCTCCAAACTTCTCTAAAGATCGAGTAAAGTTTGTACGGAGTATAAGAAGAAGAAGTTAATCTATTTTTCATGAGATATCTTTTTTATTTTGTATAATATTTTCACTGTGCTTAAGGGAAAAAAAACTAAAAGACGAGAAGAAAATCTTCCTTGACCGCAATATGATCAATATGGAATTCAAGGAGTAGAGTAACTATCACGCTATTAACTGACCAAAGAACTGTGGCACCGTTGACAACTTACTGCCTGTTTTGAGAGCAATGTTGTCTAACAGTAAGATCTTTTCTCTACTAAAATATTAGGTTCTGTGCGGTTAGTAACACCCACACACAAAACGCCCCTGCATTTAGTCAACATGCAACGTCTGCAGTCATCGTGAGAGTGTTTCATATTTAATGGCTCCGAGACGTACTCTTTTTTTTTTCCTTAAGATTCCAGACTAGCTGTTTGTAAAAAAAAAAAAAAAAAAAAAAAAAAAAAAAAAAAAAAAGTGCAAAGAAGATATTAGACCCACGCTGTATTACGCAAGTTGAAATAGTCTGAAAGAAAAGAAAAATGAAAGTAACTATTATCAAAAGCAATTTAAAAGGAAATACACTGAGTGCAAAACTTAAGGACAAAGGCAAGTTTCACATGGTGTGTCACTGCTAAGAACATACATAGAAAATGGTGCTACAATATGATAGAGAAGGAAAGAACCACGTGATTAGAAGAACAAAAATTGACTTTTATTCAAACGCAATAACTCACTAACAACACGTCGACTCATGATGCCCCCTGACATTTCAGAAGTGAAATGGTCCTTAAAAGGGTGTGAAAATCACACGCAGTGGTGGATGCTCTGCAATGTGCTCCCATGTTGCTCACAAAGTTGGTAATGAGTTGTAATGGTATGGGGAGTTCTAATTCTTCACCAGCGCTATTGACAACTGCTGGATGGTCCTTGGTGCATCTGGATGTGCTGTAAGCCGTCTACCCATAGAATCCCAAACGTGCTCTATGGGATTCATGTCGGAAGAAGAAGCAGGCCAGTCCAGTCGCCTTCACTATTGTCCGATTCAGGAGCGTCATTTCAGATTTTGCTTGGGAGGGGGCAAAAACCCTCGATATAAGTAAAATTTTGCGTTTTTCACACATTTACTACTACTCTATTGATAAAATCTATATAAATCTCAAACTCAGGGGGGCAAATGCCCCTCCTTGCCCCCCCTAAATGACGCCTCTGGTCCGATTCTGTCGCGCGTTATCATCCATAAAGAAATAGTTGGAGCCTACTGCACTGCGTGGAGAAGTTCAGTGTCAGAATAACATGAGTATATCGCGTTCAAAAATTGCGGAATCGGTATACTTATGCAATATTATACACCTCCCCACAGAAGAACACCGGACCACCAAAGTGATCATATTCGATAATATTCCTGGGCTTAGTGCTTTTTCAACCTCTCACCAGATGAGTGTACGTCTAGCGGAGAAGAGAACGTGACCCATCTCTTCCTCGTCCAGTTCTGATTTTCTGCTGATGTAGGGGTGTCAACGCAATACAACGTAATCACTGCTACGTTAAAAAGTATTCGTGATTTAGGGTGCAGGTTGTGCCCATGATATTATCTGGAGTGAAGAAAGATAAATTTAGGAGGGGGGCAGAATAGTATATTTTGAAGGAAAAAATAAATTTGTAGAGAAAATGGAAAATTTGGGATAAGAATGGTAAATTTGGGAAGAGAATGGCAAATTTGGGGTAAGAATGGTAAATTTGAAGAGAGAATGGTAAATTTGGGGTAAGAATGGTAAATTTGGGGGAGAATGGA
This sequence comes from Thermobia domestica, assembly GCF_964235325.1. Classification (NCBI taxonomy): domain Eukaryota; kingdom Metazoa; phylum Arthropoda; class Insecta; order Zygentoma; family Lepismatidae; genus Thermobia; species Thermobia domestica. The sequence goes on along the minus strand of NC_137457.1, from coordinate 295,416,781 downwards.
AAATTTGAGGTAAGAATGGTAAATTTGGGGAGAGAATGGTAAATTTGGCTAAGAATGTTAAATTTCAAGTAAGAACGGTAAATTTAGGGTAAGAATGAAAAATTTGGGAAAATGTGTCAAATTTGGTGTATGAATGATAAATTTGGGGGATTGTGCCGAAGGCCTTTAGGAGGGATGAACACCCCTGGTGTGGAAGATACATATTGTTACTTTTGAAATATCCATTCCCTTTCAGCACCAAGGCTATTTGAGGCATAAACTTACAATTTAAGATTTAATTCAAACCACTATAGTGCGTTTAATTCTCTCCCACCGGAAATAGAACTCGAACTACATGCGCGGTATCCACTAAACTAGCAATGAAAGCCGAATTCACATTCTGTTTGAGATTTATTTACTATCAGTCTGTTTTCTTCAAACCCAGGGTTTCATAGTTATTGAACATTATGCATGTTTTATTTTAGTTTATAGGGGTAGTTGGGGGTAAGTGGGGACACGTTGTGCAACGTTCAACTTTCAACTACTGTACCAGTAATAGTTTTCAGATTATCAGACTGAAAGTATGGTCATATCAACTTTGATTTTTACACTTGATAAGCATAGGGTCCATTTTGAAGCAATGTAAATACTTGTTCCACAATAAAATGTTTATTAAATATCAGTTACTATCCCCACTTACCCCAAAATGCGGGGTAAGTGGGGACAACCCTGTTCCCTCCCATATGATAACATGGGCAACAAAGATTGGAAAGTGGGGACAGAGTACCTGTTGTCTACTGCTGATAGGTCCAAGTTTCATATTTTTGCTGCAGTTCTAGCCAGAGATAAAACATTTTGAAAACGATAGTGTGGCAAATATAGAAAAAAACAAGTAATGTCAATATTTCAAAAATATGTTTAATTTTGTTCAGAAAACTCTGATATTAGAAATATTTGTTGGACATCATTTACTTATCCCAGAAACATTGAAATAATGAAAAATATGTGATTACAGTTTGTCCTGAGGCTTGATATTTGGTAAGGAAAAGTGGAGACAAACAAAATAAATTTTAGTCTAGTACATTTAAAAAAAAAAAAAAAAAAAAAAAAAAAGCTCCTGATGAGGCACGTCTCTGGACTAAAGACCAACCAAATACTGAATATTAACAAATATAGTGGTGCCTAACAGTTCTAAAAATTGACAAATAAGAATAAATGTAGGCTATACCTTGAAGCCTATGTCGATTCATAGATCGTTGCCTTAAAAAGCGATGGATATTACTGAGCATTGTAAGGCATCTAATACAACTCTACTTGCTGTTTATAGGATACAAATAGAGTCTGTACAAAAGATTGACTGCATGAACTAGATTTGTAGTCTACAGTTTTGCCTTAAAGAAACGATAGTGTTTATCAATATCAGTTACAATAGAAGACTTAATTATGAAAGGCATCACACTGTCAAACTTAACAGGGCCATAGAAAATAGCTCTTTTGTGTACAATATTTACATCTTCTCGAAGAGGAAAACGAGATTGCATGCCAATTCGTTCAAGGAACTTCATTTCATACACATTTTTGCTAACTGACTTTGACTCTGCCAATAGACAATTTTTTCACGTAATCAGCTGCATAATACAAATCTGTCTCTATGCCACGTGCTGTAAGCCAGAGAATGTACTGTCTTCATCATCTTCGATGTATTATCGGAAATACCTGCATCTGTGTCCGTACGCACTTACCCTACAGGTATAAAATGTGTGTCCCCACTTACCCCACTGTTCAAAAATGTGGGGTAAGTTGGGACACCATACTGACCAACATAACACAGTACATTCAATTTTTATAAATATCTTATCATCTCTTCTTAACCGTTCAATGTTTTTCCCAGGTGCTTCGGTGACGATTATCTCAGGATAGCCAAACGCTTCAAGATCTACGAAAGTTGATCGCATGCTAAAACATGGACCCATTTTTGGCATAGAAGTATTCTTTTATACTCTTCATATTAGTTAAAACCACTCTACCAGACGAATGGCACTAGGTCCACACTCTTCAAATTTGGAGAAATTGTTTTCATATTTTGTACCAGATTTTAGAAAATGCGCCTGTCCCCACTTACCCCAACTACCCCTAATAGTAGTGGGTTCCCGCAGTCCTAGAGAAAATTCTGTCATTCATTGTATTTACTGTGTACTTAATGTTTTATCAGTTAATTTTATGTTTAACAAGTTCGTTTTATACGTATTTCGTCCCTAGTTTTTGTTCTAAATAGTAATTAGTATATATATATATATATATATACAATTTGACCAAGTTCAAACTTCAGATGTGATAGGTACAACCAAAATTCTACTCCAAAAATATCTAACGCTAGCTGTAAGCATCTGTCGTTTCCGGGGTCTTAATTCACAACTTGGATAGAAGAGAGAAAAGAAGAAATTTCTCTACAACCATTTCATTGTCCGGGTATTCATCCTCTGCTGCTATGTAAGCGGGCACAACTTAGATAAATTGTGGGTTGCATACAGATAAGGGGCCCTTAAAATAACCATATAAGAAACGTGCATAACGTTTCACCTCCCCAAATCTCCACGTGCCGAAAATCGAGAAACAACTTCGTACTCAATTAGATCTGGTGATGATCTATCTTTATATCAAATATGGTGGCTCTGCATGCTCTTCATTCATAATACTTTCAAATTGGAGCTTATTTCCAAAAGTTTAAGACCTTAACACTAAACTATCGCTCCACTGGTAGTAAGCCGTTGGTAGAAAATTATGCAATTTACGGAAGAAATAACGTATCAGTTCCAAGTCTAGTTAGTTTCTACTTGAAAGAAGCTTAAGAAACATTCGTATAATACGAGGTTATTTCCAAAATTTTCCGATCTGACATTGAAATATCACGCCACTGGTAATAAGTCATTTGTAACATATAGTGACATCTATGGAAGAAATAATTTATCAGTCTGTACTGTCTAGATATGTCCGTTCGCTAGAGATAGTAAATTAAATCCGTCCCTGTGTGTTGAGCTCGCATGACAGTACTCCAGTCCACACGGCTATTGTTGTCAAGGGTGCAGTAAAAGACTGTGGCTTCGAGAAAATTCAGCAACCACCGTAAAACACAGATTTAGTGCTTTAGCCTTGGCATCAACAGTCTATGGACTGGAGCGTTGTCATGCAGTACGCGAGCTCAATGCACAGCAACAGCCTCCAACGAACGGACACAGCTAGACAGTAGAAACTAATAAATCGTTTCTTTCTTCCATAGATGGCTTTATATGCCGTGAACGGCTTATTACCAGTGACGTGATATTTCAATGTCAGACCGGGAACTTTTGGAAATGTCCTTGTATTAGACTAGTGTTTCTGAACTTTTTTCAACTAAAGGCTATGTTTATTTGTCAGCAAACAAATTACCATTTTTGTATCAAAAGATTCAATATAATTCAATCAAAAAATTTTTTGTATGCCTTATATCTGGAGAACTATATATAGTATAGCCAAACCCAAAATACATATCACTTAACTTAATATGATGTGCTTATTCCGTAGAAAATACGGAAACTCAATTTAGTGGCCGTTCAAAAAATTTTGTGGACCCTGATCCAAAAACTAATTATTTTGGCCAAGATCGCAATCTTTTGATCCATTTTTTTAATCATTCCTAAAATTCTTTTATAATAATATATCTATATAAGCCAATAGAATTTGTATAATGGTTACCTTACTAAATGTAACTAATTTTTGGTGTTTAAGATCCTTCAAGTATAGTGTGTGATACTCAGTTAACTTTTTTTATGTGCTTTTGTCTTGACTATTATTCATATAAGAGGTCCACAAGGGCATACATCGAGGTCTACTTGTGGTCCGTGGACTACAGTTTGAGAAACACTATATTTAGGTCACTGCAAAACGTGAACTTTACTTTTCTATAATTTTAAAAATGAAAGAAGAAAAAAAAACGGAGAAATTAAACGGAACTCTTTAGAATCTCACTCAAAATCTTAAATTAAAAGGTGGAATAAAAAGATTTTCATTTTCTGTTGTTTGTCATTCTTTTTGAGAATAACAGAAAATGAGGACATTCTTCTTAGCGAGAAGAGGTCTCAAATACAAAAAAATGAGTCACAATTCGCGAGAAATCGTCGTGACTGCTGCATGCAACACGCGGAGATAATCCGTTGATCTAGTTAACGCAGTCGTTTGTCCCCATAGGACAGAACACGCGATGCGGCAGGAGGAATACCGCAAGGAGCGCTATTTGAACCTTTTCACAAGACACATATGAGTGAGACTGCAGGTGATGAGAAGACATAAATAAACAATGAAGCAGAAAATCGGAAAACTTGGTGTTTTTAAAAGTAGTATTATTTATTAAAATGAAACATAATCATTAACGTCTCACGGCTATACCTTTTAAACTGAAAGACTCGGATCATATACGAAAGTGAATTATTACCCCAGTTTTGGTGAAATGAGAATGTGTGAGGAAACAAAAGTACCCTGTGAGAATCCAAAGACACAATGCTTTCTACCACATTGTCACATGGTCTTGGATCGTACCAAGGACCTTTCACACCAGAGGTGACCGTTCAACTACTAAGCCATCTTAACTTCAGTAAATAACGAGAATTTAAAATGAAATGTTTCAGTATTACATCCCATAGTTATGCCGGCTAGGCTAAAGGAGACGGTGATGATGAGAAATGAATGCAATGGAGGAATGAATAAAGTCGTGGGAGAACCTCGAGAAAATTCACGAACACTGAGTTTGTCCACCACAGAACCCACTTAGCGCGAGCTAGGATCCCATGCACCAAAAACATAGCACAAACGATTGGCATAGGTTTTGTTTCGAAATTCCAAGGCGGGGAGCTGCCGTTTCCACAGCCCCCCACTTTAAAACTCATAACTTTTTACTGGAAGTGGTACAAACGAAAATTTTTTCGGTACATTCCGGCACAAACAATTGGCATAGGTTTGGTTTCGAAATTCCAAGGTGGGTGCTGCCATTTCCACAGCCTCCATTTTAAAACTCATAACTTTGTACCGGAAGTAGTACAAACGAAAATATGTTCAGTACATTCCGGCACAAACGTAGCACAAACGATTGGCATAGTTTTTTTTTCTCGAAATTCCACGGTGGGGAGCTGCCGTTTCCACAGCCCCCAGTTTAAAAGTAGGGATGTGCAGAGCGAGTTTTCATTGAAACTCGACTCGACTCGAAACAGACATCTTTGAACTCGAGTCGAGCCAAAACGAGCCAAATGCTGTGTGTAGACTTTTTCCAAGTATGCTACATAGACAATATAATTATTATCAATGATACTTACTACTACTACAACTTATTATTATTATTATTATTATTATTATTATTATTATTATTATTATTATTATTATTATTATTATTATTATTATTATTATTACACCGTGAATTAGAGGTCTCCACGGGCTCAAACTCGACCTGGCCCGCAGGCTAGACTCATGTTTACTAAGCATATATCACTTCGGGCCCGGGTCGTAAATTTTAAAATATAAACCATATTTATCGGGCCTTCGTGGACCAAACTTTGTAAATATACTGTACAAGGATATTTATTGGACCGTTCTTTCTGGAGAACTTTTAAAGCACAATTTCAAAATTAAACTTCTAATTGCTGTAAATAGAAATGTAATTTTGCTTTCATTATTAAGTTTCTGTAATTTGAGCTCATTTGATTATTACACGAGCTCGAGCTGGGCTCGGGATTAAATGCTCAAACATATTTGGGACTCGGGTTGGGCGTAACATTATAAATTCACGGTCCGGGCCCGGGCTAAAAATTCCGACCCGTGCAGACCTTTACCATGCAGGAGTAAAAGTGGATCTGAAAAGGTAGGGGGAAGCTTCACATCACGCCGTTACCCATGCCTATCTTTCTCCATTGTATTTTTTTTAGAAAGTGGGGGGACGCCACATATATTTTCCGGAAGTAGAGGACGACGTCCCCCGGCGTTCCTCCTCACTTTTACCCCTGCTACCGTGTATAAACATGAAAGATAGGCGGTTTCTATATGAATACTAAAAACTAGTTGACTGCTGACCTCGGTAGTCGTGAAGTTTAGGAAGCAAGGACATCATTCACGAGGTTCTGGGTTTTAGTTCCGGAGGAGCAAATATCGTTAAGAGTTAGAGAGCGCCGGCCAAACATGTTCAAAACTGCTCGGCCCGGGTTTAGGATTCTCAACGGCTCGGCTCAAACTCATTCACTATTGAGCCGAGCCAGCAGCTCAACCAACCGAGATGATGGCATACCCCAAACGAGCCGATTGCTCACCTGAGCCGAGTCACTGCCTCATCTCAACCGAGCCGGCTTGAGCTGTTTCACTCTGTTGAACCGAACTGAGCCGCTTAACATCACTACCCGGGTTGGGCTTCTGCTTCGGCTCAAAACTTTGACCGTACAGGTCTCAGCTTTGGTGGTAAGAACTACAGTACATACTTACATTGCTGCCCACGAGATTTGAGACTGTCTCGTTGTAAAAATCCATTGACGTCTTGTTAATCGAGACGAGACAAGATGCGAGCACTGTCCCATCTCGTGATCAACACTAAAAATATTCCACATTATTGTTTACATTTCTCGTAACTTTCGCTTCCCAGTCTAATCAGGCATGATTTCAAAACGAGTTGAAATGAGCGAACCATTTATCAAACTCGACTCGACTCGAAACTCGACCTCAAAACAGTGACTCGTCTCGGAATTCGATTCGAATTCGCTTCGAGTTTCAAGTCGAGTCGAGTTTTAGCTCGACTCCTGCCCATACCTATTTAAAACTCTTATAACTTTGTACCGGAAGTGGTACAGCGGGGGACACTTCTAAATGGTACACCTTAGCCGTAAATCTCCATATGGCTGTACCATTTAGAAGTGTCCCCCGCTGTACAAACGAAAATTGTTGTGGTACATTCCGGCACAAACGATTGGCATAGGTTTTGTTTCGAAATTCCAGGGGGCTAGGGGTGCCGGTTCCCACTAAACTTTTCATGGCCCCTCCAGACCTGTACACAAAATGGTATTACTAATACAAAAAATGCACTTTAGACATTTGTAAGAGAATTTTTAATCATTTGGGCCCCCTATTTTACCCCCCTAACCTCTTTCGCTGGTTGCGGGTCTGTTCACGCCCCCGAGGGAGTCGCGCCCCTAGATTTGGAACCACTTATTTAAATTAAACTTGTATAATGTATTATGCGTCTGTCGTAAATGAAAATGTCTCAGAATAAGAAAACAATGTATTTTTGGAGTGAAAATCATGTGATGTCTAAGTAATAATGGTTTATGCTATCATAAGAGGTCTATAGACTTGTAATATGTTGTTGGAATGCTTGTCTTTCGCTTGTCATTGTTGGTTTTCGTTACACAATTGTTTACGTAACAGTAATCAGCGTTGAAGAGCAGGAAAAAAATATGAATTTTTCTTCCTTTACTTATCTACCTTGGTATTAATAACGAGTATGTCTTTTATATAAGGAAATGTATTCGTGCACATATGTGTCTTTGCGGATAGCACGTGGAAGCCAATATATTGTCTCAGTTGACGTAAGATGAGTGACAGGCTGTGACCATGAACAATAAACACATGGAACAGACAGACATGTGTAGATCAGTGTGCTTTGCAGTTATACCGATCAGTTAATCGACATTTCCAAAATACCGAAATATCGATGTCAAGAATGTTACTGATTTATATATGGATATTACTATATTTTTCGATATTTTAATATTTTTGATATTTCGGTATTGCTGTATATTGATACTCGATACATTCGATATATCAATCAAGTTTCGATACCTTGTCGAAATAGATTTCCAATATCGAAATTGGAAAATTACACAGCTCTAGTGAAGACTCATCTTCGTAAGTGTCTTGCCATACTCTGGAGATTCCTTGCTGTAAATCGAGAAACATCCGTGCCGTACGGTCGTCAACTATGCTAAAGGGTTTATGGCGTTTGAAGGCGGCAGACTTCGAAAATGAACTCCGAAATTCCTTATCATGTAAAGTTTACAACGTGTGAAAATATGTTCTGGAGAGCCATGATAAGTGTGTAAGGAATAGATGAACACAAATACATAATTCAATGCAAATATACCTTACATTTACCACAGGATTTTCGTTGAAACTTCCTTTTATTGAATTTTCTTCAGTCTTCCGTGCAATGTCTTTTCAACATCCAACAGTAGTCAGCCATCATATGTACTTTCACTTTCTTTGGTGTCTCTCTTCCATCACTTTAATATTCTGTTGAAAACAATCGCCATGTTTTTCCGTAGAATCATCAAGATTATTAGGGAATTAATTCAAATGAGCATGAAGACAATGAACTCTGATGTTCATGTTCCAACCAATATGTTAATAGGATTCTAACTTCTCGTCAACTAATATGATGTAATTGGCTACCTTTGTGTACCCAAAAAAGTTTGTTCCACATTTTTGAATGCAGTCCATGCTTGTAATTTGCACTCACTTATAGTTTTCTGGAGTATATTGTTCGACATTAATTTTCATATTTATGAGCCTGTAAATATTCCAGCTTTGATTTTTTCAGACGTGATTGATAGAAACATTATAAATGTATTGAAAGTATTTATTGTTTTTTAAACTGTGTTTTGTGTGTAACGTGACAACAGTATTTTCGAAGGATCAACCAGTTCAACTGAAACCATCTTTTATTCGCCTATTTATTCACACTCTTAATATCACTGGTTTTCTCCATTCTACGCACAAGCATTACACTGATTGATCCCTGTCGAGTAGAATCCCTGTCACGGTCTGGCGAGCAGCTGTGTTGTGCGTCATGCCTCTTACGTCAGCCCAGCAACTTCGTTTAAAAAGTAGCGAATCCTCATAATGTTTTAGGTGGTCAGTGTATATCGTGCACAATCTGCAAAACCTTTTCGATCATAACCACACTGAAGAGATAAAATAGTTTTCTAACATTCTTAAGATGCTTTTTAGAAACTACTTTTAGTAATTGTTTCACATGTCAAAAAGTGCCCTAAATGGCACGAAAATGTCCATATGACCAGTGATTATACGTGCAGAAACTACTTTTAAATATAGTTAGGACACTTTACACATTTAGATCCGGTAGTGCGTGTGAAGGGCACTATAGCGGCTCCTAGTTAACGGCAGGACATTGTTAATCATAAACACCCATTCATATCGACCATGTTTCCAGCTGGGAATGGCATCTTTCAGCAGGAGAATGCTTCTTGTCACAAGACTAACGTTGTGCAGCAATGATTCGAGTAGGACAATGATGAATTTTTCTTGCTACAATAACCTCCCAACTCACTCGACTAAGCCAACTGAATGTTAAATCCTAGCTCATGGTCCCTCTCCACAGAATTTACAGGAATTAATTAACTTGTATGTGAAGTTGAGGTATGCCATGCCTCCAAGGTATTAGTGCTTCCATGTCAAATCGCGCTGCTGCTGTCCAGCGACCCAAAGGTGGCCATACCAGATATTAGATAAGTGGTCACAATGCTCCTACCAAAGAATTGTCAGAAATACATGAACTAAACTTATATTAAAACGCTCTGTAGAAATTTTCCAGGAAACAAATGCAAAACACATAAAAAACTGTATTCATTTTTTAAAAAAATCCTACTTACATTTTTTCACTGTTTTTAACTTTAGTGAGAGATTGTACTAGTTTTTTTTTTTTTTTTCACAACTGTTGCGGAGTCTGCGGGGCCCTTATTTATGCCACTGTTACTAGTTGCAGAGCTCTAGAATTTACTTCTTAATTATGTTTTACCCCAAAACGGTGGAATAAAACCGGGAACATATGTAAGTCTTGTGTAATAATTGTGGTCGTATGCACGGGTAAAAGTGGATCTGGAAAGGTAGGGGACGCATGACGTCACGCCGTACCTCGTGCTTATCTTTGCCCATTGTAATTTTTTTTAGAAAGTAGGGGGACGCCACAGATATTTTCTTGAAGCAGGGGGATGGCATTCCCTCGTATTTCCCCTCACTTTTACTCCTGGTCGTATGTTAATTATTAAAATACTTCTAACTCGGATTGTTTTTCACTTCCAGAAACTAGTTGGGTACGATCGGGTACTACCTGGTCGTACCCTACAATAGGTACCCAGTTTTGCTTCACTTGTACTTGTTACACAAAACATAGTGTCAGCACACCTAGCAATGGGCTACTAAATACGATTGCTTAGTGTCAAAAACAATCTGTATTAAATGGTGCATGTATAATCCTCTCTACCTGTTTATTCTTTGCAGCAGATATTGAAGGTAACTAGAAAATGTAACGTGCAAAAGTCAAAATACAAATGATAAAACGCAAAACATATAACACAAACACAAAAAGTACAACTGACACAACTTGATTAATCGCCATAATAGCGCTTCTTTTCCAGTAGTAGTTGCCCTTGGTATACAAGGTGTTTCAAAACAGCACCGACAACGCTTGAGAGGTGATTCCTGACACCGAGATAATACAAAAGGTATAGACCAACCTGGGTGCACAAATGCTTCCTTTCGAAGTTATAGGCTGCCGAAAACATAAAAAAAAAAAAAATGAACTTTAAAGCTCCATAGCTCCAATACTATAGGACCTACCGTAGTCGGGTCAAGACTTCACTTAGGAACCAATATGTGCGCTATCGAAAAATACATGTTCTGAATCCTGCGGTGCTCACGCAACAATTTTTACAGAGGGAGTTCGGCTGCGGGCATATAATTTGAAGTACTCACCAACAGGGCAGGATTTAGGGGGGGGGTTCAGAGGTGCACGTGCACCCCCCTTCGTTCTAAATATACACTACCTAAAGTGAGAAGATAGTAGTCAAAATATTAACACTTTCAGAAATTTTCTGTTGTCGTGTTTCTGTTTTTGGGCTTAAAACAAAGGAAAGTTTTGCAAAATCAATAGTTTAAGTTAATTTTCTAAAAGTTGAAAGAAAAGGATTCACTGAGAGCAGACACTTAGCATTTCCATGGCGATTCCTTATTCACACTACAGATGCCTAAAGGCATTTTTATAAAAAAATCAAATATACTGGTAGTTATTGGTGCACCCCTCAGAAAATCCTGGATCCGGTCCTGCTCAGCAACCACCTCTATAAAAAAAAAAATGTTGCGGAAATACTGCAGGATTCTGAAACATATATTTTTGGATAGCACACATATTAGTTCCTAAGTGGCGACTATGCTAGATCCCATGGTATTAGAGCTATGGTCTTTTAAAGTTCATTTTTTCATGTTTTGGGCAACCTTTAACTTCGAAATGACGGATTTCTGTACCCAGGTTGGTTTATACTTTTTGTCTTATCTGGGTGTCAGGAATCACCTCTCAAACGTTGTCGGTGTTGTTTTGAAACACCCTGTATAAAAATTTACCATTTAGTCATCGCTCATCGATAAATCCTACTTTTTTAGAAACAAAATAAAATCAGAGTGAGAAAAAAGAAATGTTCGTCCCAGTTTTTTTTTTTTTTTTTTTTTTAAATATGAAGCATTGATTGAAAATAGCAGAATCTCATTGCTATCTCGCCTGTATATTGTTGAGGAGGAAAAGACTTTGAACTCTTTCGTGTCCACCAAGAGGAATTCGTAAAATATTTAATGTCGTTTGGAACACACAGCGATGGATTTATTCATGAGCGACCTGGTCTATGACCTCCGGAGTGGAATTTCAAATTAAACAACCGGGAAAGCACGGAAATTACATTTCATTGGAAAAAAAGGTATATGAGGCAAAAAGACAAATAGGTAAAATGCAAGAATTTAATATAGTTTCTAATAATACAGTATATAGAATTGTAACATAGGATATGAATCTGTGCTAGGATTATTCTGTATTGAAAAGGGAATTAACTGAAAAAGAACAGTGCACACCTTCATAAATGAGATTACTTCGTATTATACTAGAATGAATGCAGAATTGTACGGTAACTGTGACCCGGATATTTACTTAAGGTGACTTTTAATTAACGCTAATTACCAACAGATGGCAGCATGTATCCCTCATCCTTCTAGTATATTTTGTAGGGAGCGACAGTAGTCATAATAATCGAGTATTTTTCAAGAGATTAATATTCCAGAAATGGCGCGGGTCAATAAAAACTTGACCCACCACGCATCGTGACCGAGGACCCACTGCCACCCACTCAGACCCACGACCCACCGTGACCCCCTATGAATCACCACCCACCATGAACCGCTGTGACCCACTCCGACGCACCAAAACCAATCGTCATCAACTCTGACCAACAATCCACGCCCTCCTTTCCATTGACTTAAAAAGTTTATACTTGTAATAAAACAACGCTGTCAAATTATCACTAATTGGAGTTGGAATTTCTAAGGTCAATCGTTAAAGCACCGCTCTGTTACAATACCGCTGGGTCTGACCTTTGTTCCATATTACGATTAATTTCCATTTAATTATCATATATTTTCGTTTATGTTATTTTAATTCTGTTCTGTAGTTGAATTTTTGTAAGGTCTAAACCGTTTAGGTGTTGTGCCGTCAAGTGATTTTCAGGTCTTGGCCGTGTAGGTCTTGTCCCGCGTCCCCGATTCCAGCACTGAGCTCTCCGTTTTGAATTTCTCATATAGTTCGTGAATTGCTTTATTACACGGAGCCCATTTTGTCTTGAAACGAGAATGAAACTATCTTTGCGTTTGCACATCAAATACCAATTGCGCTCACCCTCTATATTATTTAAAACGTGATGTTAAGGGTTCTAATATACGGTACAAGAGTTTAAAATGCATTTCAGCCAAGACTCATAAATGTGTTGTAATCTTTAGACTTGTATTTTAGTAATTAATGCTAACTTTATTATTATTATTATTATTATTATTATTATTATTATTATTATTATTATTATTATTATTATTATTATTATTATTATTATTATTATTATTATTATAGCAAAGCTCCTCTTTACTCGCTTTAGGTGTTTGGTTATCCGAATACTCCTTTGAGATGCCTGAACCATTCTGACCATATTTGACATTGTGATTCGAGAACAAGCGCTGAACGTCCTAGCAGGTCGCATGTGCCGATTGGACATATCATTGAAGAATACCCTATCAGGTTCCTCCCGCCTACAGTCGGATAATTTGTCCATGGCGACTAGATGCCGCGGTCGGATTACCGGCGCCTCTCCGCGCGATTTTCGACCGCGACGAATAGTTGCCTTGCCGAGCAGCCGGCAAACAGCCGGAAATGAGCATTAAATGCGTCGGCGCCGCCGTCAAAAAGAGGCCGGCATAAGAAAGTCGGCAGATGGTCGGAAAGAGGCTTTTCCGACTGTTTTGCCGATTCTGATGGTCGGCAAAGAGTTGGCAAAGGGCATTTTATTTTACGATTTTCGAACGCTTGCCGTCTCGGCAAAAGGTTGGCAACTTTGAACAAGTGGATCGTCGTGCCGCCGCGGACGGGTGCCGGCTGCCTCCGGTGGCCCGCCACCGTCGACGGCGGCAATCCCTCTTTCCGACCGCGACTCCCTGATGGGGTAATTACCGGAAAACAGGGATAATCAATAAAGGTCGATCGTTTCGCTCCAAATTTCCAATTATTGCTAGTTATTTTTATACTATTCGAATTACCAAATTAAATTTAATAAACTACCTACCTGGAAATTGTATTCAGGTTTTAAGAATCAAAAATAGTCGAGAAATATGATATCTCGTTTTAACGTACCTAAGCATAATACTTGTAAATATATGCTACCTTATAATCATTTTTGTCTAAGTGTTTCTGCTTCACTGTTTTTATGTATTATATTCAATCTAGCTGTAGTTCTAATATTTGTTTTAAAAAGTAGCGTGGGACTGCCTGTAAATAGTGCTTTGTGCTACATGTATAGAAAAGAACAAATCAGTTGTAGTTTATAGCATTTTGTGTCCAAAATTACATCCATCAAACAGTGATTATGTATATATGAAAAAATGTTATATAGAAGCTCGTAAACCACAGAAGTTTCTGTCACCAACAAAATAATAAATATCATAAAAGCTATTTTCTCTTCAGCAGCTGTAATTTTTTTTTCATTAAAAAAATACTGGTCTGCCAGAGTTATATGAGTTTTCGCTTTATCGCCCTCATTCGTGTGTATATTGGTGTTAATGTGTAAGGGATGGCTTCATATATAATGCCGTAAAAACAGCAGTAAAGGGTTGTTTTAACACCTCTCAGCCCGTCCTCTCCTCGAATCCACAATCTATTATAAAACACACACACGGATATATATATATATATATATATATATATATATGTGTGTGTGTGTGTGTGTGTGTGTGTAGTGTATAAGGAGAGGGTATTTGACATGAGGTGCTTTTACTGAATCAATAAACAAGGCAATCTAAATTTACTAGTGCATGCTGTTTTAGAAATTTGTCATGCTAGAAATGAAATTTACGGCGTGAAAATAGCGGAGGTAAGGAAATCTACAGACATTCCTTTTTATCCTTTAGCGATAGCTGATATAAACTAGTAACTTTCCTTACTGCAGAAACCTGCTAATTAACAGTGTATTTTTACTACATATCAGAAATTGACCCATGATCCACTAACCCACCACACATTGTGAACCACTTTGACCCACGGTCCGCCGTGACATACAACTCATCGTGACCCACTCTGACCCACCAAAACCCATCGTCATCAAGTCTGACCCTATAATCCACGTCCTCCTCTCCACTGACTAAAGAGTTTACACTTGTAATAAAACAAGGCTGTGAAATTATCACTAATCGGAGTTTAAATTTCAATGGTCAATCGCTGAAACACCGCTCTGTTACAATACCGGTGGATCTGAGCGTTACCAAATAAAATGATAAAAGTGTTTATCATGGGCTGTATTACGATTAATTTCAATTTAATTTTCATATCCGTGTTGAATTTCAGATACTTTTCAGTGGAAAATAGAATTAAATTTGAAAGTCTCAAATCCAGGTAAAGTAGGCCAACGTAAAGGAAAAAAAAAAAGAGTGTAAAATTCGACTGCGTCTCGAAAGCCAAGTAGTAAGTCCTATTGCTATTATTGCAATTACAAATATCAATATCCAAAAGTGGCGTAAATTCTTTTTTCACTTAAATATAATCCCAAGTGAGTAAATAGAAACAAATGAAAAAGGAATAAAAATGGAAGCCTTGAAAGTAGAACATAGACAGATTCATCAGTGTTCAGAAAATGCCGTCTTGAATGCACTGAGCGGAGTGGGGCATGGTGAGTTAGAGTGGGTCACGGAGATCACATCCTGTTGACCCACAACCCACTGACCCACTCCATCTCTCCTACATATACAGTACAGTACAGTACATAAATAAAGAACAATTTCTTGCAGCAAAATAAATACTTCAGTTACTAGCAACAAACGACATACGAGGTGTATTCAAAAAGTATTAAACCTTTGGTTGCCAGAAATACATTTATTGATTTGGAAATTCGAAACACTGATCCCCTTCAAAGTAGTCTCCTTGGTAATGCACACACTTCTCTCAGCGCTCCCGCCACTTTTGGAACGCAGATTTTGGAATGGTGAGCAACCTTGTTTCAAATTCTTGACAAAATTTTCGAAGAAAAAAAAAATGGACTGAATAATAACACGAAATTTCTGCTTTCAGTCAACATTTAATTTCTTCGTGGATGTGGTTTTGGACTGTTAATGTTGATCCTGGATATTTGAAAGTATCAACTTTGTCCAAAGTATTGGACTTTGATGTTTTAACATGTCCATATTTTGCAGTATTACGGTCACGACGGATTTCCATGTATTTGGTTCTTCACCATTTACTTCTAAAACCGTGTCCCTGCAGGCGTTTAATATAACCTGTGCATTTCTTTCGCGTAGTTGCCAGACGCTATTACGAAACTTGAAGAAACACGTACTTTATGTAGTTGTCTGATAACCTTTAATGATTCTGTCAATGATCTGAGTGTTGTACCTGGTGAGAAGGGCGCGTACATTCACCAAAAGTGTGTTCTCAGATTTGAAAAGAATGAAAAACATTGCTAGTGTTCTGGAAGATGATAGTGATGTAACTGTGAACTGTGACACGAATCCTTCCAAGGTTACTTGTTTGCAGTAGATATGGAAAGATCATTCTTACATCTAAAGCGAATTCTTTCTGGCAGGTGACAAAGTTTTTCGTTTGAAAATCGTAAGAGGTCTTTGATAATTTCAGAGAAAAAAAAATGTGAAATAACTTTCTTAAGTGAAAATGAATTGCTCGTGTTCGTGTAGGCCTGGTGTAAAACAGCTTCATTTTAAGATTTCTTCTGCTTTTTTTTTTTTTTTTTTTCCTAAACTACGTGTGAATTAGAGATAGCCAAAATTTTCCGGAATCGGATAAATCACTTTCTGGATTTCGGAAAAAATTTCGGAATTTTTCCGAAATCGTAAATTTTAAATTCCAGAATTTTTCCGATTTTACTTTCCGGATTGCAGAAAGTAAAAATTCCGGAATTGGTAATCACTAGTGTAAATAAAGTGTAATAGTGTTTTTGCTTTTATTATTTTATTTCAAATGTTATTATTGAAAAATGACGAGGAGATCGTGAAATGCTTATTACAGTTGCCCAATTTGCAATTTTCCAGAAATTTTACATTGTAAGTAGTACCAATTACAAAATAAAATATTTTATTTCTTAAGATCCATATTGTTTATTCGGTTAGTAAACTAATTATAGGCTACTATAAGTCTTGTTTTAGTACACATTTTATCTCCATAGCCGTTGTTTGTTTAATTGTTTTATTCTGTTATTTTTGGGTTTTATTTCGTAATTTTGCCAGCCATTTTGGGCTTTTTATTTCGCCATTAGTTTCGGGATCTAATAATAACTGACTGCATTTAAAACTCGGTATTTAAAATATTAGCTCCTTCCTGCCTCTTTATGAGCTTCTTCAACCATGACGTTATGATACGTATAATGCCTTCCGCACTGCTATATATTTTATGATGACGGCATCATCACGTGAAAATTCAGAAATACAATTTACGATCAATTTTAAGCATTAAAAATGGAACTACGTTGAACCTTGAAGTTACGATAATGTCTTCCGCACTGCTATATTGTTATGACAGCGTCATCACGTGAGAATTAAGGTAGACCGTACGGGGTACAATCTATCTATTAAAATGCTACAATAGCAATTAAAAAGCTTAGCTTAGCTTGAAAGTGTGGTTTTGTGTCGAGTATCGGACAAAAGTTCCTGACTCGATGACAGCTATAGAAAAGAAAATGATTAGACCTGTGGGGGGTGAGTTAGAATATGAGATACGACGACGTCATGTGACCTTCAGCTGCAACTGTCGCAGTGAGGGGGAAAGTGTGGGTAAAGAGTTATGTTACAACCGTGGCGTCCTGTAAGTTCGTCGGTGTGTATGCGCTGTGCCAATGGCTGCTATAGCGGGGTTGACGTGGCGGGGGAGATTGGCCCAAAAACGAGTATGGTGTTGATGTAACACGTCCCGGATAGGATATATGTTTAAGTCCTCTAAAAGTTGACGATTGCGCGTATATCGGTCATGGCCTGTTATGATACGAGCTGCCCTGGTTTGCACACTCTCGACCGTGCGCAAGTGACTGAGTGCCGCATGTTGCCATGCTGGACATGCGTAGGTGATTGTGGACAAAATTACCATTTTAAAGACGTGGAGTCTTGTTTCATGACTTAAGGCACTGCAACGCAGAATAGTGTAGAGGGCAGACAATTTTCGAAGTGCTCGGTGTTTAATGTCCCTGATATGAAGACCAAAAGTAAGGCCTCGATCTAATATAACTCCCAAGTATTTAGCATGCAGACGGTGCGGAACTTCAATGTTGTCATAGTATAAACGATGGATGGCTCTGCTGCGTCTTTTGCTATAGCAGACTGCAACGCTCTTATCCGCGTTGATTTTTAGGCGCCAGATGGTAGCCCAACGTTGAAAGACATTGAGTTGGCGCTGCATGTAGTGGTAGGAAAGACGAAGATTGCTGCTGTTCGTAAAGAAAGCAGTGTCATCGGCGTATGTTGCAGGAAAACAGTGTGGCACAATGGGTAAGTCTGCGGTGTATAAGGTGTAAAGCAGAGGCGAAAGAACCGCGCCTTGAGGCACACCAGCTTGAATTGGTTTGGGAGCAGACTTGGTCTGTCTCACAGAGACATGGAAAAAGCGATGAAACAGGTATGAAGTGAGGAGTTTGAGATAAGGTAAAGAGAAACCTTGTAAGCGAAGTTTATAAATGAGGCCTGGTAACCACACTTTATCAAACGCCTTCGAGATATCAAGGTATACACCCACAACATATTGTCGTCGATTAAAAGAGGTAGTCAGGTGGTCGACTACCCTCACTAATTGGCTTGTTGTGCTGTGGTTAGCACGAAAACCAAATTGATGGTGGGGGAGTATATCTAGAGTGGTGACGTGCTCGTGAAGTCGGGCGAGAAGCACTCGTTCGAAGAGTTTGCTCACATGAGATAATAGGCTAATTGGTCTATAGTTTTCTGGGACAGTCGGATTTTTACCTGGTTTAGGGAGAAGAATGACTTTCGCTTCTTTCCAAGCACGGGGAAAATAGCAAACCTGAAGGATGCCTGTAAATAAAGCAGCAAGATAGAGGAGTAGCTTCCGTGTCCCATGCTTCAGTAGTTCTGGGCGAATCTGATCAACTCCAGGCGCTTTTTTGTTGGGCAAGTGACAAATTTGACGCTCAACTTCCCTTGGTGTTACGACCTCAGGCAGGGGAAGTATTGGTTGAAAATGGAGCATGCGCATAGTGGCCCGAACGTCCTGCTGAATGTGGGGAACGACAGGAGTCGCATTAGGTGTAAACTGGCGCTCTAGAGATGCAGCAAATAGGTCTGCTTGCCCTTGGTCGTCATGTATGACCCCATGCGGACCTTGCAGTATTTGAGTTTGACGAGAAGTCTCTCGGCGCTGGAAAAGGCGGGAATACTGCCAGATTTTAGTGTCATTAAGTGTGACCCCACGAAAAAGTGTCTCCCAGTACTGCTCGGTTTGTCGTCTAGTGATGGTCTTGATTTTGCGGCTTAAGGTGTTCCAAAGTGTTTTGTAGAGTGGATGTCTGGTGCGCTGCCAAGTACTTCGAGCCCAGCGTTTGAGATGGATATAAAGACGAAGTAATGGAGAGTCACATTGTGGATCGGACTGCGAGTCAGGAATTATTGATGTGCTGAGGGAGTCAGCCGTACGTAGAGCAAGTGTGAGATGGGCGATCGCCTGATCAATTTCCGCAGGAGAATTTGGACGAGCGGCTATGTCGAGCAAAGAGTTTAATTCCTGCTTATAGACATCCCAGTTCGTAGTTCGGGAGATATGAGCGGGTGCAGGACGGGAGATATGACGATGCGAAATTTTGAAAAGGACCGGATCATGATCTGAGTCCAGTGCTGAGATCACGTAAGGACGTGTAGCTAAGATGGTATCTTTGCTTAGAACTATGTCCAACACATCCGGTTCTCCGCCTGCTTTAGGATGGTGAGTTGGATCAGGTGGCCCATAGGCAATGAATGGAGATGTGTGCAGATACCGGTGTAATATTCGTCCGTTTTCGTTTACACGTCTGGAGTGCCATTCCCCATGTTTTGCATTGAAGTCCCCTGCCAATATGATTTTGGGGCCCAAAGTCGAGATGGCGTCGAAATCATTGGGATCTAAGTCATGTGCTGGAGAACGGTAGCCCGTGACCAAGATGAGAGGAATCCCGGGGAGGAAGACTTCTATAGCAAGAGCTTCTAGTGTGTGTAACGGGGGTAAAAGGAGTTGTCTAGCCTTGAAACTTCGTTTCAGGGCAATCAGTAATCCTCCTTTCCGTCCTTGAACTCGATCGAGACGAAATAATTGGTAGTTGGGCAGTCTCCAGTGTGTAACCTGGGCAGTGAAGTGAGTTTCCTGTATGAGTATGATATCGACCTGATGTTCTGCTAGAAAACGAACTAGGAGACGCTTCTGGTCGGTGAGACCATCTGCATTCCAGGTGACAACAGTTATGGTGTGATGAATGAGTGGTTGGTTAGAAGCAGCCATCAGCAATCATGTCAGCGAATGTCTCTATGACGACAGCAGCCTTAGACGCAGGATCCGTGGCTTCCCGAAGTCTAGTAAATCCCTTCTTGAGATGAGAGATAATGCGGCCAAAGTTGAAGGTTTTGATGTAAGTGAGGAGTGAGTGGAGATTAAAGTCATTAACGGATGGTGTAGACGCACTATCTGGTGTGCTGGACGTAGAGGGAGCATCCTGATTTGGTGGTGGAGGACGGTCGCTGCGAGGTGCCTTATCATCCAGTGAAGTTGATGCAGTAGGACCGGAGCTGCGGCTAGAAGGAGTTGATTTCTTGAGAGCATCTGAGTAGGAGCGAAAGACGGGACAACCGCGATAATTGGCTGGATGGTCCCCTCCGCAGTTTGCACAGGTTGCTGGCGTGGATGCATCTGGTTTGGCACAGGCTTTTGTAAAATGACTTTGCCTACACTTGACACATATAGGTTGAGCTTTGCAAGTGTCCTGTGAATGACCAAGGCGTTGGCACCGGTAACACTGCAGAACACTCGGCGGTCGATACGGCTCAAATGTAACTTTATAATGAAGCAAAGCTGATACGTTATAGATCTCTTGTATATTTGGAGTTTTCTCGAGGGAGATGAGAAAAAGGGGCATGAGAACCCTATCTCCACCAGTGGGGCCCCGACGAGACATTTGATGAATCGTGATTGGCTTAAAGCCTAAGGTGAATAGTTCAGACTGAAGGTCGACGACGTCTGTATCAATGGGCAATTTGCGAACGACAACCTTTAGGGGTCGGTCACTTTTGGCGATGCCAGTAGCGTATTCAGTTTTCGTCTGTTCGCAGTAGTTTTTTATAGTTGTGAAGTCGTCCCTAGAAGATACCTGAATCACGATGCGTTCTTTGTTATGCCGAACCTGAGGCGATTCTCTGAGGGTCTTGGAAAGGCTTTTGGTGAAGTTGTAAGTGTTTTTGATGCCGTAAATGTAAATAGGTGGTGGTTTAATCTCTTTGGTGCTTTTGGGCCGTGGCTCTATCACAGGAGACTCGTCAGCTGTGAGAGTAGAGAGAGGCTCAAATCGGTTGCTCATCGGTAAAACAGGGAAGTCTGATGAATATTGTTGGCTCAGTGTGGACTCCAAGGACGAGCGACGTCGCTTGGGTGTAGTAACCAAGGTAAAGTCCATGGCATTGTCGTCCTGCGGTGGGGCAAGGGATGGAACGTCAGTCGTTGACCGGTTAGTCGAGGATGATCGTGACTTGGCAGTAGCGCCGGAAGTGGTGGGCCGCCCCAGCGGGATAAGGAAGTCCTCAGGCCGGTATTGAGATCGGCTGACTATCTTCGTTGGGATTTTGGTCTTCTTTTTTGAGATGACTGGCTTGGACGTAGCCATCATAGGAGCTCGGATGATGAATGAAGCTGATGTCAAAAGTATAAGCTACCCTCCGAAGAGGAGAGTAACTTAATAAATCGTTTAGCCAAGAGGAATAGCTAGGTCGTCAACAGAAATAATCAATTTGATGTGTTAACCTCCGTGGAGGTATTAAATATAATTCGACGGTTGTTTCCTCAGCCTCTAAGAGGCAAGTAATCCAACCGTATATACGAATAACGCGAATAAAATCAACAAATGGGGATGGACACACTAAATGACTTGATTATTTTTCTCCGCCAGCTACGGATACCCTATTTTTTTACCTGGTTAGAGATTCCAGGTGGCCAGTTCAATTAAAAATACCTCAGCTCCAACCTATAACTTTCGATTTCAAATCTTTCATTTACGGTTATATATGATTTCACGTTTAACAAAGACAAACATTTTAAGTGTGTGCACTTTAAATAAATTATTTAAATAGATCTTTTTCATAAAGTTTATTCTTTTAAATTATTGTTCAAAGCCTTTGTATTTTAATAAGCCTTCTCCAAAATCAATACTAATGAATCGTGCTGCCATCTTTGGAGTCCTTTTAGACTATATATTTGTAGACGTTTATATGTTTGTGGCCCATCCTTTCGACAATGAGATCTCGGAAACTACAGGCTCTAGAAAGATGACGTTTTCACTGATTGATTGCAAATTTTGCGTAGATTGCCCAGTTCTAATTGAATATTTAAAAAACATGGCCATTATTTCTTTATTACATTTTTACGGGTACACTGGAAGTGTTCAAATGTAAAAAAAACTAAAGCATCATATCCTTTGCATTATGTATTTGAACACCACATAGTTGTATATTAGGGTTGTATATGTCTCAGGCGTTTGTTTCATGGCCAAATAATAATGAAAAAGGAAGGATAACCACTTCTCCAGTCTAAGATGAATCTTTATTTTTTGAGTGTTTTGCCCAATGAACACTATATTAACTGACATTATAATTAATTGTATATGTAATGCATTTGCTTATTACATACTGCATGCAAGAAAAAAGAAAACACTGGTCATACATGAATTAGAAACTCCAACCGGAAGTAGGCTCAAATCTTGCAAACGGTGCGAGATATTGAGAAAAAAATAATCGAAAAAATCTCCCCTTTATGATACTCCTTGCCGATTTTTTTTTTTTTTTTTTAATCAAGACGTCTTTCACTTGTGTCTGTAAAGGGACATGTACATATGTTGTGAGGAATGAGAAGGAGATGTATGCTCATATGCGAATGATGCGCTGTGTAGAGAGCGCAGGTTCAGCTAGTCTATCTATTAAAATGCTAGGTTTATATGTTTGTCTCCAAAAACAAGTTTATATGTTTATCTCCAATTTTTCGACAATGAGATCTCGAAAACTACAAGTGCTAAAAATGTGCCGTTTTCACTGGTCGATTCCAAATTTTGTGTAGATTGTCTAGTTCAAATTGAATATTTAAAAAACATGGTCGTTATTTCTTTATTATTACATTTTTTAGAGGTGCACTAGAATCGTTGTACTTTTTTCATCATATCCTATAAGTTATAGATTCCAAGACAACACTGTTGTACACAGGGGTTGTATAACTCTCAGGTGTTTGTTACATGGCCAAATGATAATGAAAAACAAAGGATAACTATTTCTCCAGTTTAAGATGAATCTTTATCGTTTGGAGTGTTTTGCCCAATGAACACAATACATCACTGGGATTATAATCAATTGTGTGTGTAATGTATTTGCTTATTTCATACTGCATGCAAGAAGAAAGAAAACACTGATCATACATGAATTAGAAACTCCAACCGGAAGTAGGCTCAAATTTGCAAATGGGGCGAGATATTGAAAAATTAATCGAAAAAATCTTCCCTTTATGGTACCCCTTGCCGATTTTTATCAAGACGTCTTTCACTTCGGTCTGTAAAGGGACATGTACAGATGTGAGGAATGAGAAGGAGATTCATACTCACATGTGAATGATTTGCTGTGTAGAGAGCGCTGGTTCAGCTAGTTTTAAGCATTGAAAATGGAAGGTATAAACTTCTTTTGAGGATTAAATATTGCTGGATATAAAGTCTCTTTAATTTGCGAGGGAAAACAAAAAAATTAGAGACAAGAATCCTTTCTAGGCCCTGAACAACAGCAACAGTTTCCCACAATTCTTAATCTTGGAATAATTTAGAAATGTCGAATTTCGTGATAAACCAAGGGTATATCGTCTCTTTTATCTTTCCGCAATTTAGCGTACTTCTGTGTAATCCAATGATAAGAGTTCATGTCCACAGACACAATAAAGTCGGACAAAATCTTGAAATTATTGAGCGGAACTAATGGGATGTTCATGAAACAGGGAGAAAAACGCTGTGCAGCATTGCAACTGTACAAAATGAACGTAAAGAAAGCTTGCAAAAGAGAAAGGTTTTCATATATTTTCCTATTAGATTAACAGAACGAGCTACATATTTTCGATAAACTGTTGTACTTCAGCAACTTAATAGATGTATTTTATTAATCTAGTTTTTCACTTCTAAAGCTAGTAAGTCTGATATACAGCCAATTTTTTCCTTAGTAATTTAATACATGTTTCATTATTCTAGTTTCCTTCATTTTTTCCTCTAAAGCTGATAAGCCTGATAAGCATCCAATTTTCTCCGTCGTCTCTTTGTATCAAGAGAAACATTGACGACAGCCTGTCTCGACATTACCCAAGTGCGATTGGTTGTTTGCTGCTTGTGCAACTCGTAGAACACACATTTCAACGAAGAATATAGGAAGAAGTGCATCTGTATTTCTTCCTGTGCTTGTATCTCGTGTGCTTACTCCCAGATTCGGGCACCCAGTGAGAGCACCTATTGGGAAGCTACCTGAATTAAGAGGTGTTAATTTGCGGTCTAAGAGACTGGGAAAGATGACACGACCAGATGACTTTTAAATAGATGGCGTGCGGTCAGCATATCTATTGTTTCTTGCTTCTGAAAACTGATGTTTGATATCTCTTAAGTCAAATAGTTGTCCAGCTGTACATAATTCCCTGTCTTATTTTTTTTTTTTTTTACATTCTTTTGTTTTTCAATTCTACTCTTACTTTTCACCAATTTTTTTCGCCCCGTCCATCTGGGTTCTTAACCCTCTTTTGCCATCTGAACTTTTTTTCCTGATTTTGACTTCTTTTTTTTCGATTGTGTCCTTTGTTATTCCTGATTGTGTCCTGTATTTTCAATCAATGTAGATTTTTAATCATAAATTCTCCTTGTGTGGTCCACATAAGACGATTTTAAAGTTTAGCGTACATGGCAAACGCACCAACCTATTTAATCATTAGGGAGTATAGAGAAGAGAAGAATTTGACCTACTGAATACGAAATATTGAGACTAAAATACCTCAGACTGATTTCTACTGCATTATTATTATTATTATTATTATTATTATTATTATTATTATTATTATTATTATTATTATTATTATTATTATTATTTGGCACTACAAAGCAAAATACTGTCTTTGTGCATACTAATATTTATAGTGTAAGTTTGTTTGAATTCTGAGTGGTGTGTAAGAATAAATCTTATATTACAGTTTTGGAAAACGTATACTATATATTTTCATTCTGCATATGACTTGTTAAGTTGAAGATATATCACGAGAATTTTTTAAATAAAATGTTGCCATTAACATTGTCCCGGTTTGAAGCTTCAGAAACCTGGCAAGTCTAGCAATAGCAATTTAATTTTTCTTAACGCGAGAAAGTGGGCTAACTCTTCGGAGCTGAAACACTGTGCTTCTAAATTAAACTTAGAAAACTGAAGAGTAAAGCAGTACAGAAAAGTGCAGCATGTCCATTTATTCTCAGTACACAATGACAGGAACAAGAAAAAGCTTTTGCTTCGAGAAGAACACTGAAAAGTGAGTACATATTGTACTAATTGCTTCCAGAAGAATTAGCAACACTGCAGTCACTCAAGTCAACATCACTGGGAAGTTAATTGGGAAGAAGTATAGTGAATTATTCGTTGGCTAACTCACAACTTGTGTTATTGTTTTTTTGTCGTGGTTGTTGGAACGGAATGGATCTGTCTACCTACACGCAATCTTTCTGTACATGTAACTTTCATATAATATTCCTTGTTTCTCTCTCTTTTCTTCCTCCTACATTACTACAATTGATTACTTTTCTTACTTTGCTTTTTGTTTCTGTTATGTTTGTCACCTTTTATTTTCCACGAAAACTTTTTACAATAAAAACAAAATTCAACCATCATTATTTATTGATTAAGCAGTGTTGCCCACACTCTTTGAATTCACAACGCCCTTACTGTTTTACAATTTTTCGAGGGTTCCCAGGTTAGAAGATAGGCTGCTTCAGCACACATATACATACATACATATATACATTAATATACACGCATATATATATATATATATATATATATATATATATATATATATATATATATATATATATATATGAGGGGAATACAAAGTAGAAACTGGATCCAATTAGCTAAGGATAGAAGTCAGTGGAGAGCTTTTGTGAACGCGGCACTGAACCTCCGGGTTCCATAGGCCATAGAGTTAGTTAGTTAGTTATATATATGAGGCGTGTTCGGAAAGTAAGTAAAAATATACCTAAAATAGGTTTGTTTAAACCAATTTTTTTTTTTTTAACTTGAAAGAGCACATCTTAAACTATTTTTCCACATAGTTTACATAAATATTCAAACACTTGTAAAAGCGGGTGACTAGCTTGTAAGACATCCTCAACGAAACTTCCGGCCAGTGTCTCACAAGAAAACACCATTTTGTTTGAACGTCACCGCAGCGCTAGTTTCACTGGTTCATTGCCTCTTCATTGACGCCAGTACCACAGACTAGAATGTACAGACCGCAAACTCAGCGAAAAACTGGAAACTTGGCACAGTAGCGCCTCTAACACACGACAACGGAACTAACCAGTCGATCTGAAGTCACCACGTGAAAATTTTGAAAGTAACCACAGACTAATTATTTTTTTCTTATTTTTCGTTCATTTTTTATGCAATCGTAATATTGGATAGTAGTATTTAGATTATTTTAAGGTTAAACGGTTTAATTTCACTGCTATATATGATAACTGGAGGGAATAATTGATTGTATGTCGCATTAAATATACGTGATACAAGATGAAATCAGTTATTTCCTCCACTTAGCATGTAAATCTATCAGTGGTGTTCTGTGGTGTAAACACTGCTTTCAATGTGAACTCCTTTAAAAGGAAGAAAATTCTATTAATATATATATTTTTTAAAAAAGCTGGAAAGGAACGTCCAGTCCAGAGACAGTACAAGAAAAAGTGAACGTTAGCTTATTTGATCTTTCTGCACTACATCTAACACTGAGATGCGAAGCAGACGAAAACAATCCGCCGGTTGCTTTGACAACCCATTACGTCACATTCCAAGACCGATGTCAGCGCCATCCACACACGACGACACTGATCCCGCCCACCGAGAGCGTTGATTGGTTCTTTCGCTGTGCAGACGATCCTAACTGATTTCAATAGCCCATATAGGAAGTTGCTCGTCTGTGGCCAGTACGGTTGAGTTGTCGCAAGTGTACTATGTCCTGTGATCGTTTACAATGTTTAAAACAATTGCTGAACTCGCCGACTGTGAGATTCGTTCTGTTATCCGGTGTTTGAATGCAGGGAACGTTACGCCGACCGAAATTCATTGTCAAATTGTAGAGACTTATGGTGAAATTGCATTGAGTGATGGAATGGTGCGAAAGTGGGTGAGGCAGTTCAATGAAGGACGGACAAGTGACGACGACGTAAAGAAACACTGTGGAGTTATGGTTGTCTTTACTGGCGGAATGTTGATTTGAGGAAGGTGAGCAAGTTGGTCACCCGCTGTGACAAGTGTTTGTTGAACATTGGTGGAGAGTATGTCGAAAAATATTTGAAGGTGTGCTCTTGTATGTAAAAATAAATTTGGCTTGAACAAACCTGTTTTTAATATTTTTTTCAAAACGGCATTTACTTTCCGAAGAAGCTCGTATATATATATATATATATATATATATATATATATATATATATATATATATATATATATATATATATATATATATATATATATATACGTGGTGTGATTGGAAAGTTTTAAGACTGTTAGCAACACTGCTCAGAAGGAGTAGATATAATCGCCCGTTAGCATGGAAGCGGTGGCTTGGTGTATCCTTGAGACATGTTGAAACATGCACCGAGATATCTTTATTTAGTATGGAGTAGCAACCAGTTGAGTGCGGGCGTGTGTGCGTGTCTTGGCGGATTTTTAATTGCGCAAAATGGATGAAAAATTGGAACAATGCGTTTGTGTGAAATTTTGTTTTAAAACTGGGAAATCTGCTTCGGAGACTTACGAACTCTTAAAACCAGCTTTTGGAGACTTATGTCTGAGCCGGTCAAATGTGTTTATCTGGTTTCACAGATTCAAAGATGGCCGCGAGTCAGTAGAGGATGACCCGCGGTCTGGCCGGCCTTCAACATCAAAAATTAACGAAAACATTGCGAAAATTGGCGATTTAGTGCGCCCGAACCATAGACTTACAATTAGGGAGATGGCTGAAGACCTGAATTTAAGTTTCTATGCGGTTCAGTCAATTTTAACTGATGATTTGAATATGCGTCGATTGTCCGCGAAATTCATTCCAAAAGTGTTGTCACACGAGCAGAAACAACACAGACTTGAAGTGTCTCAAGAACTGTTTAATCGAGCCGACATGGACTCAGATTTCTTGAATAGGGTAATAACATATGATGAATCATGGGTTAATGGGTATGACACAGAAACAAAGGCCCAATCTTCTCAGTGGAAGAGCCCAGATTCACCAAGACCAAAGAAAGCGCGACAAAGTCGGTCGAATGTGAAGACAATGTTGGTGTTTTTTTTTTTTTTCGATTCTAAGGATATGGTGCATCATGAATTTGCCCCTAGGGGGCAGACAGTCAACCAGGAATACTACAAAAGTGTTCTTCAACGTCTTCGCGAAAATGTGCGGCGGAAAAAGCCTGCCCTGTGGAAAGAAAATAATTGGATTCTCCACCACGACAATGCACCAGCGCATTGTGCGTTCTCGATCCAGTAGTTTTTGACCAAATTCAACATATATATATATATATAGTAATGTTTTGTTGGTATAGTCAATGTACACGGGATTTTGATTTTCTCCTTTCATCTTTTTATTTCAGAACTTCTGCACTGAGAAAAAAATGTAAGTGGCGTACTTAAAAAGATAGGTTACATGCGTAATTCCTGTAGTTTTTGGACTTAACGTACAGTGGACGTATAACTGAAAACGCATGTTTTATATTACTTTCTGTATAAGTATTCCATCTATACGTACTTTCCGTATGAAACAATGTAGGCGGTCAGGATCTCACATACAAATGGACGTAAATAACATATAGCTGAAGAAGGTAACATAAGTATATGCATGTGATATACGGGAAACTATTAAATGTCAGATATCCTGCAACGGCATGATATAACATCTAAGGGCAGTGCCTATGTAGCATACGGATATCGTATACTCCGTACTGATTTCTATAGTAAGCAAGAGGATACCGTACATTTGTACAATATACCGCTGTCCGGAGAACGGATTTTTCTCTGAGTGTAGTATAAGGTTTCTTTACACAAAAAGAAGTGGGTCCGAAGACCTAGGTATTCCCGCATATTAAATTTTCCTTTTAACTCAAGTAATTGGGTAATGTATGACATCGTGAGAATCTCTCTATCTATTGTAAAATAATAATAACTTAAATATTTGCTTTTATTCAAGAATTATCCTGTGGAATAACGGACGAATTAGTATTGTTATAAGCCCCACTTGCGTGATTCAAATAAAATAGATAATATTTAAATCAGAAGATTGCCAAACAACTGTACAAATATTTCTTCCTCCCCGTCTCATCACCACCAAGTAATATTCTTTATAGCAGAGTTTCTTATCCTGGGGGTCGCGGCCCCTAAGAGAGTCGCGAGAAGGTTTAATGGGGTCGCGAGGGTAAGCGGAAGATGAATGAAGTAACCAAATTTGGTTTTAATCCATTCGCTTTTATAGAAGTTACTGTATCCACTATATACAAGAAATGAATTGTACGTACAGAGTACCACAAGTATTGACTTACCATTTGAGTAATCCGCACATTTTTATGATAAACAAGAATGGTATAAAATAAAATTGTAGGTACAGAGGAATGATGTAAAATTGAAGTGCTTTACAGTATATAATCCCTATTCTCCATTTGGAGGTCCATCTGGCGGCCATTAACATCGATGCATGCCTGCGTCCGGAGGCGTATTTTCGAAATTCACTGAACTCTAGCCATAAGGTATTGTAAACGGGGTTACGCTTGGCAACAATGTAGGAAAAATGAATGACGTTTATATCGCGATCATGAGTCATGACCTTCATATAGCACAAAGTAAAGGCCAGATGCTGTCGGCCCTGGTAGTCGAGTGAGCTAGCGCAACATGCTAGTAACGAAAAACGTTGTTGGCGTGGGTTCAAATCTTGCGTAAGGAAAGTTTTTTCTTATTATTTTTAATTTTTTTTATAATACTTCTTTCGTTAAAATAGGATTAAAATTATATTCAAAAAGTGATTTAACGATTATTTTTAAAAATTTTCATTAAAGTTCTTTCATTAAAATAAGTTTGCCCTTGTACTTTTACAGATCCATAGCAAAAGTAATAATAATAATAATAATAATAATAATAATAATAATAATAATAATAATAATAGTAGTAGTAGTAGTAGTAGTAGTAGTAGGAACGGGTTAGAATGCAATTCAGCATTCATTTGTTTCCGTGCAATGTTGCCAAACCTAATGCCTTCTGGCTAGGGCTGAGTGTATTTCGAAAATATGCCGTCCAGAGACTCGTATTTCTGGACGCATCTCGGCACATCTGAACGGGAATGTTATCATCGAATTCCTCGGTAATTCACGCCATCAATTCAGCAACATTGTTTATGGCTCTTGCATATACCTTGTCCTGCAAATGTCCCCATAGAAAGAGGTCGGGAGGGGTGAGGTCTAGTGACCGTGGCGGCCACTCCACTGTTCGCTGGACTTCTGTAACGTTGTGTGTCTCAGGCAATAGGCGAACGCATTAGGTATGTTTCTCAAGCGTCGGGCGAGCCGCAATCTTGTAGTGTTGCCAAATAAAAAAGGGAAAAACACCATTACACCACAACACAAACAAAACAAAACAAAACAAAACAAAAAAAACATCAGTCATATAGCCTAACCTACCGAACCTAACAAGTGAGTCACTATTTCTGGGACACCCAGTGCTATTATAGAAATAAATGGATATCGTGAGATCTCCGCAGTAGGTATAGTAAAAATTCCACACAAACGTATTACAAATCAGAAATTATAATGGGGTCACTGGCAAGATTGTATGATAAAATGGGGTCGTGATGGAAATTAGGTTGAGAACCACTGCTTTATAGCAACGAGTGAAGCTACCAGTGCTGTTTCGCGTACAGTATGAAACTTTCTGAAAGAAGTATGAATCAGAAGTGCTTCCGTATGCTTATAGTCCTAATAAGAATCAAATACAATTCAGGATGCTTCGATAATAAGGTGCCCTGGGTACTCATCAATACTGGAAATACTCGAACAAATCGACTTGCCTAAACCTTTAGAAGTAAAATCAGATTTTTATTTTTCAAAATCCAAAATAAATTCTTCCAAATCTAGCTCAAAGTGTTATGACTGGCATTGATATTATAATGGTGAAATCAATAAAACGACCTTACATGGAAGAAATTGAGAAGGTATGTAACACAATTGATTTTCTCCGTTAAAAAAATAAAAATAAGTTATAAATAGGGTGAAATAACTAGTGCAGACTTGTTTAGGTGGCTGGATATATTTTTGTTGAGAGTGCTAACGTTTGCAACTTCATTTAGAAGCAATGTTATATGGATCTTCCATAGTAAGTAGGTTACATGCTTCTTGGAAATCATTTGTTCTGTATTGAACGTTTCTAAAACATGTAATAATGTCCTAGTTAAAGTAGCCAATACTTTATAAACCTACAACTTCGGTCAGAAAATTCTTTCCTATTGAATTTAATGTCAGCACATTGTTTTTAGTGCCAAATGTATTCATATATTTGACATCATTCTGAAATACACTTCTCTCAAACGTCCCACCACCACTATATTCCTTTAAATACTCATCAATATGTGAGGATTCAGAACAACTGTTGTATTGGATTTCGTCTACCGGAGATGGTTGAGATCTTATATTTTCTCAGCTTCCATTACTGATTTCAGAATTCCTTGTGAGTAGATTTACCGTAATCCTGGTTTCAAGTCTTTTGTCCTGGTGTCCTGCCGGTTTACTGGAACATTTCCCCATTCTCTTCTTTCATTCAGGAAACATGGTTACCAAGTAGCATTAGTAATTTCTATGTTCATCATCCTCAATAACTATATTTTGTTTCTGGTAACCACTTGTAAATAATTTATAGCACACTTCAATATCCCTAACAATAGGCATTTCCACTTAGTAAAAATGAAAATATTTTTGTAAACGTAGTTCTTTAGCAACTATGTACAAAACAACACTAATGGTGTGTTTCTAAAATCACTCCATACTACCAGTTACATGTCAAGTAACTGATTTAACCGCTACCATTTTAACAGTTTGCTCCAAAATTCAATGGATTTGAAGTAGCACCAGACATGTGTTACAACTTAATACAACTAGGATAACTAAGAGCTGTAAACGCGAATTAACACGGGCACTTTGTATTATATTGTTGAATGGAATTTACAAATCCTACTCAACATTTTTTTTTAAGTGTTGCGATATGTGGTAAGATAGAGAGAAGTACAAATCAGAAGTCTGCACAGTCGTATCAGGTTGAGAACAGATGTTCGTAATTCGTATTTGTCACACCAATACGTGGTAACGTAACGTGAGTGGGGATTAGATCTTGATAGTAGAAAGGAGGAATCAAAAAATAAGGATCGGCTTTGAAATGTATCGGAAGATCCTGCGACGAATATTCGGAACAGGAATGGGAAATGGCGGAAACCTCACAACGAGGAACTACATAATTTATACGGGTTACCAAACATGTTAGGTTCATCAAATCTAGGAGGCTTAGGTGGGCAGGTCATGTAGCTAGGATGGAAGAAAGTAGAAACGCTTTCAAAGTCTTGACTGGAAAACCAATCGGAAAACGATCATTAGGAAGACCAAGGCGCAGATGGGAGGACAATATTAAGATGGATCTCGCAGAGATAGGAATACAAAGTAGAAACTGGATCCAGATGGCTAAGGATAGAAGTCAGTGGAGAGCTTTTGTGAACGCGGCATTGAACCTCCCTGTTCCATAGGCCATAGAGTTAGTTAGCTTACGAAGCATGAGTAGATGCCTAGGCTGATACTACAAATAGATGAAATGCGCATTTACTGAAAAGATGGATTCTACTGACATTGGGTAGTCTATATACTCTTCGTGTGCTAGGGCCTAGGGAGAGGAGGAGATAAGATTTCACATCAGGTTACGTCATGCACAGTCGCACACCTTCATTTTCATTAAAAATGGAAAAGCCAAGAGAAACCAACTTCATCTCACCTCCCCTTTGTGGCATTCTTACACAAATCATCACACTTATCTGCAAAAAGCACTTTTCAAATCGGATTATTGGGAGAGCCTCCAGTTCAAATGTTGGGGGGACATGTCCCCCTATTTCCCCGGAATTTGTGCCCGTACCTACAGCTGAGACAACTTTCCAGTATGAAGAGAGGGGCATATCCTCCTCTGGCATTTATTGCAATTTGTGCCCAAGTAGCGGAAGTGGAATTAATACATATTGATGAGACTACTAAACGCACTACAGCACGAAGTTCAGTTTGAAATACTACAAAATACGATTCTTAAAAAAAAAAATGGTAAAGCCAAGAGAAATCAATTTCATCTTACATTTCTTTGTGGCAGTCGGACACAAATCATCACTTACCCGAAAAAGCACTTTTCACGTCAGATTATTGGAGAGCACAGTCCCCACCAGGTACAAGATTTTGGAGACATGTCCCTCTCGTCCCCCCCCCCCGGGATTTGCGCCAGTATACACAGGTAAACATTCACTCAAACACACACGTTATTTTATTTTATTATTAATGATTATTTCTTAAGCCTCATACTAAGATGTTTCTTCTTGTAGAAACTTGCTTTGCTTTCCCACGTCATGAGTATTAGTATTACGTGGTATTTGCTTGTTTTCTGTTACTAGCCATTTAATGTTACTGTGAATTAACATGGAATGATATTACTGGAATACTGGACTTTTTTATACTATTTCCCGCCTTCCTAATCTTCATAAGTAGTACAGATGCATTTTCTGTAGTACAATGTAGATAATAGCTTCCATGCAACTGTTTTAAAAGGGAAAATAAGTAATTGTGTAACCCGGCCAAGAAAATTATCCTCGGTGTCTTTGCCCGTCGGTCCGTCGCCTATTACGTCACAGCTTATTCGTCTCTTTAATTGGAGTCGTTCACTTCTTGTGATCCTTCGCGTTTGACACATTCTTTCCGCTCAATAAAAGGACCTTTTCTGTTTTGTATATCAATTGTCCATCACTTATTCCATATGTTTCTCGCACTTACGTACAATACATGTATATCCTTCTTGCAACATAACTGCTTTTAAGTGTTTTTAGTTGAAATTCTGGGAAAAGATACTTGAAGTGTGGTGACCTTGACTTCGTATGTTTCTGCTTAACGCGGTATCTGATACAACCTCACCTCTATACGCTGTTAACTTCGCATATATAGTAAATCGAAAACATGAAACAGAAAATTTTCGTTTCTTTTCAGACTACTAAAGTATCTGTATCGTTTATTATTATTATTATTATTATTATTATTATTATTATTATTATTATTATTATTATTATTATTATTATTATTTCTTCTAGCCCATTGATGTATGTAGGAAAGTATTTTTTTCTTTTCTATGAAAGTAATTTTATTTGTTTGATTTTACTGATTTAAATGCCCCTTGCTTTATAAAAATAATTTGTCTTATGATATAAATTTAAGATTATTTTATTTATAAACTAGCGTCTACCTCCGCGTAGATAATATTTTTTGCTCTCTTGATCTCCTTGCGTTCCATTTCTCTTCGTCTTCGATATTGAATTCAATTGAATAATACAAAGACGCCAAGAAACTATTTAAGCTCCCATCCCTCCTAAGGAAATTCAACTCCCAATACTTTGCCTAATTGCAGCGTAGAGTCCTAGGAGAACATTTATAAAAAATTGCAAGTTTCTACGTAAAATAGATTCGGAAATCTGGAGAAGGCCAAAAAACTTCCCGAAACCTCTCATTATTCGCAGCCTAGGGTCCATGGAGAATATTTATACAAATATATATATATACGAGGTGTGTTCAAAAATATCGAACTTCATTTTTTACGCAGTGTCAGTCGCTAGCAGTCCGTCAACGAGTAAAGACGTGTAGTGAGCAGTCGTCGGATTTCAGTTTTTTGTAAAATAACAGAAAAACGTGAGCAGCGATATTGCATCAAATTTGCCAAAAGCTTGGCGATACCCAAGCGGAAACTATTCAATTGGATCGATACATTCAATTTTGAACGAGAATTTGGGTATTAAGTGAGGGTCCGCGAAAGTTGATTCAGGCTTTTATCTCCAAACACATTCCTATTTGTCGTCAGGCCCCCTACTCACCCGACATGGCTCCGTGTGACTTTTAGTTATTTCCCAAGCTGGAAATACCACTCAAAGGGACCCGATTTGAGTCAAGAGATGACGTCATGCGGAATGTGACGGCACAGTTGCTCACCATTCCATAAATTGCATTCCAGAAGTGTTTCTAACAATGGCGGGAGCCAGGGAGAAGTGTATGCATTACCATAAGGAGACTACTTTGAAGGGAATAAGTGTTTCGGATTTCCAAATCAATAAATGTATTTCTGGCTACTAGAGGTTCGATACTTTTTGAACATACCTCGTAAACCCCTCATCCCGCTAGGCTATGCAATTCCAAAAACCTTGTGTTATTTGCGGCCTAGGGTGCAAGGAGAATATTTATAGAAAATTTCAAGGTTCTATGTCTAATAGTTTCGGAGATCTAGCCGACGGCGAAAACCTATTCGCAAAATCCCGTCTTAAGTGTAAGAAAAACATTTACACAAAGTTTCAAAGTTATACAGGATGTCTCAAATTCCCGTGACATAGGATAACTCTGTTATTATCAGAGTTACAACAAAATGTAAGAAGAGAAATCGTCTCCAAATATGATGTTTTCAACTAAAGTGAAGGATTTTTTTTTTTTTTAATCGGACAAGCCGTTTGGGCTGTACACTCTTTATGCACCTAGTGGTAAATGAAAATGCATCGTTGACATTTACCTGGACCCACAACATAAAGTGAATGGGAGCATGTTTGAAATGGGGCTACCATCGGCATGTTAGTGTAAAAGACAGTAACTTCATTCACATATGTTGTAGGTCCAGGTAAATGGCAACGTTGCATTTTCATTTAACACTGGACGCATAAAGAATGTACAGCCCAAACAGCTCGTCCAATTAAAAAAAAAGTCCTTCACTTTAGATTGAAAGCATCATATTTGGAGACGGTTTCCCCTCTTACATTTTGCTGTAACTCTGATAATAACAGAGTTACCCTACGTCAAGGAATTTTTGAAATACCCTGTATGTCTAATAGTTTCGTAGATTAGGCGAACGGCAGCGAATCAAGCCTTTACCCATCCTCCCCTCCTTAGAATATGTATTTCGCAAAATGTCCTTTTATCTACAACCTAGGGGTGAGAGGAACATTTCCACAAAATTTTAGGATCTAGGTGTAGTAGATATGTTGAGTGAATCAATCACTTAATCATTGGATTTTCTCTTTTATACGTATTACCATAATTATATAACAATTATCACAGTTGTGGGTCACCGCAGCATTGCAATCCGTGCAGCTTTTGGTGGACTTATCCTGCTTTTTAAGAGAATTAAGAAAAAAATAGTTCTCAATTTGACCTGTATGTATGTATGTTCATTATTATATCGGGAAACATTGGTCATATACCGATGCTGCTTTCACTGTTGGAATATGCCATTCCCAAGAAAGGTTCTTAGGTATAAAATATTTGAATATTTTGTAATAATTAATAAGTTATTTTAAAAATAATTCCTTGCCGACGCTTATCCTCAAATATGCGGCAACGAAATAGTCAACAAAGTAAAGTGGGTTGTATATAATCAAGGAATTAAGAACATAGGCGGCGCCAGAATTTTAGTAATGTGGGTGCAGGCTGGAAAGGGATAAGACATAGTAAATAAACATTAACATGATACGCAATAAAATCTCTTAGGTACATATTTAAAAAAAACTTCATACATAGACACACGCGTATGTAAGTTACGGATTTATCGAAGAAATATCAGAATTTTTAAGTGTACAAGGGTACTTTTTTTTTTTTTTTTTTAAGCAATGGCATCAAATGCAAGAGCTTTTATAAGGACATTTTTCTGTTGAATGGAACCATGGCTTCAAAGTTCTTCAATGACATCTGCAATATCTATGCTCACTGAAATCGACTTCTCAACAGAAAGCAACATTATGGAGTTGAGTCTCTGTTGAAGCATAGTCGATCTTAGTTCGGACTTAACAATTCATATTGGAGAAACTCAGTTCGCATGAGCAACTAGTAACCAGAATAACTGAAAATTATCTCATCAATCTGTAGAAATTCATATACACTCTTTGTCCTCCAGATTCTTGCAATCACTTTAGTCATTCAAGAACTGTAGATGGAGGATTGTTTAGGCGCTTTGCTCTGCACTATTGTGCCTTAAGATCTCAAAAATAATTCCTACATTTTAATTTTTTAAAAAAAAACTAGAAAAACACTGTATGATAGCAAGTAACTTATGAGAGACTTAGGAAGTCACTCAAATATACCCAAACATAGGAAACAATATATATACAAAATAGAAAGGATTGTTATACGGAATCTGGAAATCGAAGTTAATGTGAGTGCAGCTGCACCCACTGCACCCACTGTGGCACCGCCTATGATTAAGAATGTATTTTGCAGCCAGCGTTCTCCAAAGGGTTTAAGTCTGTTTCGTGATGGATGTTCAGGTTATTGGGGATGTCATTGCTGCTTACATGCCAGTCTTGTTCGACTCTTGCCAAAATATCATCCACTTTCTCTGTGATTGGTCACCCACTGTGAGAAGCATTTTGCACGTCGAAAGTACAAAAATTAAATGAACTTAACACACTAAAAAGCAGAAATTAAAAACTTTTCTTTAAAAAAATATATATGAACCGACTTTTAAAAAGTATATATATATTTTTTTATTTTTAAACGTAAAAAAACCTATTTCATCACACACTTCTACACCTAGCACTCCATTTTCGACAATGACAAACACATTCAATGTTACCAGAACACAGAACAGGAACTGGAGACCACAGTTTAGCACTATAATTTTTTTTAAAAAGAAAGAATTCCGTCTAAGTTCAATATCTTAGGCAAATCTTTTCGGAATTAGTCATAAAAAATTGAAATAAGAATATCATCCCAGCGAATAAATATAAAGGGAAATAGAATGGATTTACTAAATAAACTTAGAAAGCAAATCGCTGTCCATCACCATGTTTGTACTGCTTATTTTAAGTAAAAAATTTCATCCAGCTCTTGTGCTGATGGGAAGGATTTTAAAATGCTGACTGCATTTCCTCTCTGTATTGCTAGGCTTATTCGTTGTATTAAATAGTGTTTGCTTCTTGGGTCGCCTGACTTCTTAATTAAAGTTGTTCCTAACTCATTCAAAAATTCACTGGCTTCTTTGCTAAAAACTCCCATCGTTTCTGTAGCAAAGGCAACAAAAAGATGGTCTTCTTTCAGTCTGGAGTACTTTGTATGTTTACGTTTAACCGCTGCTTCTGCTGCATTTCCTGCTTCCTCACATGTTAGTGTTATGTATGAAGGAGCGAAAGTATCAACACATGTTACATCCCATACAAGACTCTGGCCCATTTTCCAAGGGATTAAAGTTACTCCGTCCGGTCTTTTACCATCATTTCGATACAATCCTTGTGGCTCAATGATGCTAGGAACATCGATGCTGGCGAGTGCTCGTTTGATTATTTTGTTTAATTCCGTGTGTCGTGTAATTCTACCACCACTTCTAATGCAGCTCAAAGCATGTAAACCTTTCTCGTCCACTCGATCTTGACACGCACATGTAAATGGGTGGCAAACATTTAGTCCCAAGCGTAATGCTACACATATTTTGAAAATATTATCGTCTAAAAAAGTTCCGATGTTTTTTGAAGGTGTAGCTTCTAACCAGGCGCCAGACTCTTTTTTCTGAAGTGCTTTTAAAAAGCACTAAAAACAGCAAAAATAGTAATAATGAAGCACTTAAAAACAGAAAATAATTTACTATTATCTGTATTTTATTTGGAGCCGTCCCAAGCCAAATATTCAACGCCTCATAAAATCACCATTGAAATAATTTTATATTAGTCATTAATTTGTTCTACTTGGCTTCAAATTTTTGGAGATAATATTAATTAATATTAATAAATTATTTTTTTAATTTTTAAGCTCTTTATTACTATTACTTCCTGCTTTTTAGTAGTTTCTGGAGTCATAAGGAGTTTAATTTACCAAAACTCCTTTGTATTTACCTGTCTCCCTGTCCGTCTGTCCGAAAGACAAAAAAGAAAAAGAATATCAAGAACCATTTCATGTATCACTATCAATTTTAGTCAGGATATAGAACATTAAAAGTTAGGAACCAAGCAGTAACATGTAATTTACCAGTAGTGTTGTTTGCCGGAACTCGATTTTGGTGTTGTTTGCCACAATATTTTCATTGTGGATTTATCAGATCTCAGTATCTTGAAGATTGACACATAACTGACGTAACAGCTAAGAGATGCTAAGTGCTCCTATTTTTGATACCCTGTGAATAAGTAGTATTATAGGGAGCTGGCTTTAATGCGAGGCTGAGGAATTCAGAGTTGATTGACAGGTTCCCCACCCCCCGTCACCAAGAAACGGTCACTCGACGGTCCTGGGCAGGGTTGCCAGTGCGTTGTCAAAAACTTTAGCTAATACTCACTTAATTCAAAGAGTTTATGCAATTATGCAATCCCTTTCGAAGATCCCTGTATACGGGACACACGCAAATTAGGCTGTGATCAAGGGCGCCCATCAGGGGGGCAAGGTGGGGCGCTCGCCCCCCCAAGAGGAAATTGTACTTGGGAATATCGGAAACCCAACAGAATTTTTACATTAGTTACAGCAAAATATGAAGCTATATTTAAAACATTGCTTATACTTGCCCCCCCCCTTGGAAACCACAACATGGGCGACCTTAGCTGTGATAACAAATGCTTCAGTTTTTTCTCCCTCGCTTCTTCGTCGCACTGCACTATGGCCTTCCTTATTACTTCTCTAACTTCGCTGTGTATAGTTTGCCCTCTCTTACGCTGTGAAGCCATTGTCAAATGAATAATAAGCAACAAAACCGCAACCACAACGGCACACAACAAATAACCAACTCACACTAACTCTTCAGAATGACATTCATGTGACAATTTTTTAACCCTGGCAACGCTGACATATAGAAGGAGGGTAAGGGAGTATTGCAAGAGTCAGGCAGAAAAAAAATGTTGAAATCCCCCCCTCACCTCAGCCCCCGCTGGTAAACAAGCTAGCTCCCTATAATAAGTGTTCTTATCTTCCAGATGAAAAAGGTCTCATATGGTCTCGCGGCTTGAAAAGAACATTAAGGTCCAAACAAATCAACCGAAATATCCTAAATGTCACGATAGCTTACATAATTACATTTTCTCTTTTAACGTAGTTCTTAGCATTACATTCTGGTGTACTGTCACCAACAGAAGTATCTCCCCTTCCCCCGAGTGCTATAATTCCATTCTTTGCTGTCCACCAGAACATTTGCAGTTGTGGAAACGCCTGGACAGATGCAACCCAACTTACATGAAACTTTTCTCGGTACTGACAGCAATTGGTAGCACTAAGCCAGATGTTTATGCATGTAAAATTGTAGAGTATAATAGGTGACAAACGAAACAGTTCATCATTCTTAGATGAATCTCTATGGTTCCGAGCATGTTGTCCTTATTAATCTCAATATTGATGTGTATGTAATGTATTATTTCATTATGTACTGTATGTTGAAAGAAATACAAACATTGACCACGCGTGAATTAGAAAATGCTTGAAAGTAGATGAAAATATCAAATCTAGAACATCTACAGGAAATAAGTTTGTAAATCATTGGTTCCTTAGACGGACCTTCTCCAGCTCTCATTCCAACATCATTTTCTTTCTGGAGAGATCTTGCTTGTCACACTGAGTATGCATAGAATTTGAAATTGAAGCATTTGAAAAAAAATTGACGTTGCTGGAAATCGAACCGGCTCTCCCAAATGGCAGTTCATTGCGCCAACCAATAGTCTACAGCATCCGATTCATGTAAGGCTATACTCAAGATACTAATGCCCGTGTGAAGAGACGTTCTTTCGGTGGGTGACGCAATGAATTACTCACGATTTCTTTCTTCTATTCAGAAACAAGTTATATAGACATTGTAGAAATATGGACCTCTATATTTATCTTTCGTAACTATTAGTATAGTTTATAATCTTTGAATAAGTAATTTGTGGCGGCGTAATAGTAACGAACCAGAATATCAATAAGGCCACTCGAGTTCGATTTCCGTCGTAGTAGTTGTTATTTGCTCGTTTTATTATTATTATTATTATTATTATTATTATTATTATTATTATTATTATTATTATTATTATTATTATTATTATTATTATTATATTTGCAGAGTCGAGACTTGGCTACATGTTTTACATGAAGTTTTTGTTGGGATTTCAGGTCTGTTTGTTGAAGATTCAACACACACCACTGTAAGGGCTTAGAGGAGGGAAATATGTTTTTTTAATTGTTTGTTACTTGTGCGTTACGCTAAGCCTGGTACCCTAAAGGTTTTGATAATCATAAGAGTGTAACTGAATAAGTGACGAGATCAATGAATATATATATTAATATTCATATTAATAACGTCTAAAGTTATTATCAGAATGGAATTACCAGAATATAATTTAGTACTTTTTCTAAGCATGGTGACTATCTTACACTGAAAACGGAGATAGTATCCAGAACAAAACGCTCAAAAACATATCGAATTGCTTCGAGGAAAGATATAAATGGTAGCGTCTTTCGAGCTCAGCTTGGCAAGGAACGATGCTGCGACCCCAGATGTTGTGATATATTTTTGTAATCTAATGCAGTATATTGCAATATATGTGGAATATCCCCATTTATTCATTAACTGTGATCTATTAGTGAAAGTTAGAGTTCTTATAGGAGGAATAAACTTGGTTTTACATGAGGCAACTGTTTGAGAGTGAGTGAGGCGCGAGACTGATCAATTTTTTACATGCAATATTTTTATGGGACGATTTATTTTGTAATAAAACAGAGTATAAATTATCGTTAATACAATAATAATAATAAAGGAATAGCAGTTACATTCTAATAAAGAAAAAATAATTGCCACGACGGGATTCAAACTCGGGTTTCTGCGATAGGAGTCTCCTGCTTTACCACTACGCCACAAAGCCCTCATATGAAACTGAGAAAATAAACTAGTAGTCACGGAAGATAAACATAGAACTTTTTCTTTTTACACGTGTTGATATAATTCAATGAATGCGAAAATAATGTCTGTCACCTTTTCCTCCTTGGAAATTAGAAGTTAAGGTGAAAAAGAATTGTAATGTAAATCGAGACCATCGTTAAAAACGATGAGGTAGCCTCAAGTTGAGGAACGTTTCGTGATGTTTTTCTCGTTGAGGAAGGTCTATATACCATGTTTTTGAGTTAAAGAAAGAAATTTCGAGTAAGTCATTCTGACATTCACATAAGGAACGTCTCCTTATACGAGCATTAGTATCTTGTGTGTAGTCTTCCATGAAATGATTTTACCTAACTAATATTTAGTTGGAAGATGGGTTCAAATCCTCGCCAGGTTCAAATTTTTTTCAAACGTTTCAATTTCAATACATAGTATGAGAAGAAAGATCTCCTTTCCAGATAGAAAAAGATGTAAAGAGGAGAACTGGATAAGGTCTGTCAATGGAGGCAGTGATTTACAAACTTATTTCCTACTATTGTTTTAGATTTGATATTTACATCTACTTTTAAACACTTTCAGATTCATGCGTGTCAGTGCTTTTATTTCTTTGCACATACAGTATATACTGAAATAATACATTACATACATAGCAATATTGAGATTAATATATGGTGTTCATTAAACAACACGCTCCAAAGCACGAAGATTCGTGTTAGAATGGAGAACTGTTTCGTTCGTCATCTGCTCTACAATCTTACCTGCATAAACACCTGGCTCATTATTACAAACTGATGTCCGTGCCGAGAAAAGTTTCGTCTATGTTGGGTTGCATCTGTCCAGGCGTTTTTCACAACTGCAAATGTTCTGGACACTAAGCAGTGGAATTAGAGCACTCAGGGGGATATACTTCTGCTGGTGACTGCACGTATGTAGAGTTAGTTATCACGCGCTCGTACTTATACAGCAGAAACTCTTACAGAAGTTTGGTTGGTTGCATACGACTAGACGTTACGTTGATTTCGTATCAAAAAAAGTTTTAGCATTTTTCTTTTCATAATGGAAGGAAAGAGATTATAGTCTTGCACAATGCAATTAAAATCCTGAGTAGAAACTGAGAACAAAAAATGACTTTAAAAAAATTAAAAACAGTACTGTAAAGGAGAAAATAACATTTCGGTAAGGTAATTCAGTGTTATTACCTTACTAGCAGAAGTTTAGATTTATTTATTAATTTATTCTGAAGTGCAGGGGTATCCATACGGGGGAAACATGACGACAATGGCGTCATAAAAACTTTTGGGAAGATTTTTCACGGAAGAGGAAAAGGGTTATGGACAAGCTGCCAATTGATAAAATAATAACTGAACCTTTAAGAAAAATGAAAGTCGGTGTTTACTTTAAGTTCCTTGACTCACTGACCGCTCAATTACTAGATCGCTTTTCAAACCAATTCTTGGCCTTAATGACCCAAATGGCTTTCTTTTCCCGTAATGGACTTATGAGTCTTCATCCCCGCGAAATTAAAATACCGCTAATTTTACAGTAATTATGTGATATCTTCAAATAGATAAAAGATAATCGAAATGTGGAACAAGAGCGCCCTAGACAATATTATTTTACATGAGAAACCGTTATCACGACTCACTTATCTGATTTCGATTTCGAGCCATTTTGAAAATTGGCATTTATTTTCGCGTTTCTAAACAGCTGAAAACGGAAAGCCACTAGGTGACTTATGATAACGGTACCTCACGTAAAATAATATTGTCTAGGGTGCTCTTGTTCCATATTTCAATTATCTTTTATCTATTTGAAGATATCACATAATTGCTGTAAAATTAGCGGTATTTTAATTTCGCCGGGATGAAGACTCTTAACAAACTGAATGAAAGTCTCCAGTCAAATATGATACAAGAATTGTGTGACTTCTATCATTTTGATAGTAAAGAAACAGTAGGTGAGCTAGAAAACTTTTCATTCGCATACAAGGCCTCATATCACAACATATTCATTTCTGATTTGTTACCCAAACCAAAAAGTCTAAGATTTTCAAGCAAAACAAAAAGAATAGTAGTAAATTAGACGCAGAAGGTGCTCGAGAAGAAGCTTT
Organism: Thermobia domestica; assembly: GCF_964235325.1. Lineage (NCBI taxonomy): Eukaryota > Metazoa > Arthropoda > Insecta > Zygentoma > Lepismatidae > Thermobia > Thermobia domestica. The sequence goes on along the minus strand of NC_137457.1, from coordinate 295,372,497 downwards.
AGATAGAGAAGAAATTAATGATGAAGAGGCAGACAGCATGGAAGCAAGTGTGAAGCTCGGGATTAAACGAGGTAGCCATACGGGTGTGTACAGCAGCTCTCAGGATTTCTCTGCTTTCACTCTCTGTAACAAGCTGCTCAGCTGAGAGAATAATGAGTCCGATCCAAATTGTTAAAATTCGCCTCAAAACAACCATGGGGGACACTTGGTTAAATAACTTACTAATTTTAAGTAACGAGACTGAAATTTTAAACGAATTATTGTATGAAGACATTATTGATCAGTTCTTCTTAACCAGTAAATAAAGACAAAAATTGTTGTTGAAACGCAGAATCGTTAAGTTCAATGTTTTTGTTGTTCACTTTTACTTATGTAACTTGATGTAATTTTTAGACTTACAATTTCTGGAATTATGCATTTTTTTCTGTATAATTAATAAAATATGTCTTACTGTTTATCATGTTGCCATGCTTTTGGTTAATGGTTGTCAAAATAAATATAACAATATGCCTAAAGAAAGGCTAATTTTAACACAAACATACGTGTAAAAATAAACCAGTAAAATACTGATTGTAAGTGAATATTAAGGTGTATAGGGAATTTTCGGTGAGCTAAAACATAAAATAAAAATAATTTTTAATTCAGTGTGCCGGAGAAAAAGAAATTGCTCTGATAAAAAAAAAAAGTATTTAAAGTCAGGGACGAACAACAAAAACTCTTGTTGAGGATAGTTGAGCATCACAGAAAAATCATCATCTAGCAAACAAAAGAAGGAATTGCATCATTCAAAGTTGATTAATATAACATTTTTTTTTTTTTAAATCACAGTACCTCTTAATCTTAATGTCTAGTTTTAGTATTATTTTAAGTTTGTGATGTCTAGTTTTAAAAATGAAAGTAATGAACATTGGAAAATCGTATTTTTGTCTACTTTTACAAAACTGATCAAATATGCAACCTCTAAATATTATCATATCCTCTTGAAATTTGTTATATGTATATCTTTTACATCACTGAGACTTGGGGCGTCAAAGTCTGCAGACATTCTACATTTTATTTTTTTTTTACCTTACAAAATTAAACATTCTAAAGTATACAAAGATTAATTATCAGTTTTACTAGAAATGAACTACCTTTAAATTTAAAGTTCGTGTGATTGCAGTGTGAGTCTTGAGTTCTTCTTTACCAACAATCTCACGTGTTTTGATAGGAAGAGGTATAAAATTAAATGTGAGGGGGATACTTTCTTAATTTAGGAGGATTAGCGTCACAGACTGTGGGAGGGGATGGATTGGCACCCCTGGTGAGGTGGATTGAAGAAATGATAGTAAAAGTAAAATCATCCGGCGCGAAGAAAGAACTTCCCTAATATCGATAGAAACTTTAGCTGCCAACTTACGTAAAGCGCCAAATGCTATTAATCTTAGGTTAGCTCGATTTCTTATTTTCTTTTTAGTTGATTTTATAAAAGTTGTTTTCTTTACATCTTGTAAAAAAAAAGAAAAAGAAAAAGAAAATTGAAGATGGGAAGTAAAATCAAACTCCCTCTTAATTCCCATTGTCAATGTCATGTGTGTGAACTAGACTGACACGAACACAAGATGCATGAAGATATATATTTTATATCTACGATGTGCTTTACGTGCGAAATAAAACTGTTTTTTTCTCTGCTTTGTTTGCAATTACATAATAATTTAAGTAAATTCAAGGTAAAATTACTTAAGCATGGATCTTGTTTTCCTTGTACTGTCTGTTTATGTTAGCTGGGTAAAGGAAAGTTGTTGCTTCGGAAAATTACCCTTTAAATAGTTTACTTGCAGTGACGTAAAAGTAAAGAAGAGTACTAATATAGATTAACAGAGAAGAGAGGAATATATTTTTATGAATAATTTACTTTTTAAAAAAGAAACTTAATCCACTAAGGAGAAAACTATAAAAATGCACTAGAAACTATTTTTCCCGCCAAATATATATATATATATATATACAGGGTTTTCATAAAGTCTGGATGGATTTAATTTGCTTATAATTTTCATAAAAATGCTCATAATGAAATCAAATAAAGTGCAAACGGTAGCAGAAGGATTAAATTTTTAGTTGGCAACACTGTTAGATAAGCGGCAACTCTGAACACGTTGAGAGAGGGAGGGGGAGGGCAAGGGTCAGTTTCTTACCAAATTCCATCCATTGTTGTTTTCATTGTTGTTTCAATGTTGACTGTTAAAAGTAAGTTGTAAGCTGTATTGGTGTGTGTGTCTTTTAAAGAAATAAATAAATGAAAAAGACCTCTGAGAAGAACGGTCCTATGATCATCTGATTGGACCGTTCTTTTTTAAAGAGGAGACCGTGAATGGAGATTCGTACCTGGATATGTTGCAGAAATACCTCATTCCGGAACTGGAGGCACGTGGAATCCAGAACGACATCGTGTTCCAACAGGACGGGGCACCCCCTCACTATGCAATCAAGGTGAGACAGTTCCTTGACGAGAAATTCCCTAACCGATGGATTGGCCGCGGTGGCCCGACCGCTTGGCTGCCAAGATCACCCGTCCTTACCCCCTGCGACTTCTGGCTTTGGGGTCATGTGAAAACGGAAGTTTATGCAAAGAAGCCAAGTGGTTTGGAGAACTTAAAGGACAAAATCAGGGCGTCTGTGGCTGGCATTTCGGATCAAACACGGCGGAACGCTGTGAGTGGATTCCAGCGCCGCCTACGCGAATGTGTGGACGTAAATGGCGCCCAGTTGGAGGTGTGGGGGTGAATGAACTGAGCTGGTGCAGATTACAGGTAAAAATTTAATCCTTCCGCTACCGTTTGCACTTTATTTGATTTCAATATGAGCATTTTTATGTAAATTATAAGCAAATTAAATCCGTCCATACTTTATGAAAACCCTGTATATATAAGTTGCAATACTTTGGAAAATAATAGTATGGTTGCATCTAAGCAAATAAAGTTCATATGACCATGAATTTTATTCTCAATGGTTTAAGAACTACAGGTTGTAAACCATTGTTGATCTTATTTATTTATTTCCGATACTTCCGATGTCGTTTAAATCCAAATTCAGCCCCGCAACTTGAGTGGGAGGGAGGAAACATATAAAATAATTATCAATAATGTACGATATTAGTGTTTAATCCATAGTTTTTGGGGTCGCTGAGATGAACAGTAATACTTCCGATGGCATTTAAATCAAAATTCAGCCCCGCAACTTAGGGGAGGGGAAGGTGATAATTATATTTTAAAAAAATGATAGAAAATGTCCGACATTAGTGTCGAATCCCTAGTTTTCGGCGTACTGAGACGAACAGTGACACTTCCGATAACGTTTAAGTGCAAATTCAGCCCCCATTAGTACTTTATGCACAAAATGGAACGTATTTCCCCAGTGCGAAGAACGGATCTTCTGAGTTCTTCGTAAAGAAATAACGTCTATGTTTCTCATATTTTATTTCTAAGGAGTTTGGTTTACGAAATGTCCTTTGCATATTTACCCTGTCTGGCAATGTGTGTGTTCATCCGTGCGCGTGACAAAAAAATCTCTAGAACTAGTTAATGGATCACTACCCTAAAAGCACAAGATGTGCTAGGCATGTGCCATTGAGGTGTCCCAGCTACTTTTTAGGTACCCGACACTTGTGACATATGATATTTATGTGCTAAGTATGTACTTCAGCTACCTACAGTTTTAAGTATTTGTTACACCTAATTGGTATTTGCAACTATTACCACAAATATAGCATTTATATACCTGGCTCAGTTTCGCACTCTAACGGTCATTTGTTTTTATGTCATCACTTGGGACATATATCTGTCATGTTCTTGGTACGTCCTTTAGGTACATACTATTTCAGATACCCTAACAGCACAAGATTTGCTAGGCATGCGCCATTTAGGTGTTCTAAATTCGTCTCCCACATTTGATACATTTGTTGCTTTTTCTAAGCGATTGTGTACTAGAAGCAACAAACGCATCAACTTTATTAGATGGCAACTGTCGCCGATCATTTGAAAGTGAATAGGGAAGAACCATGAAATAAAGTAAATAGATACTCGTCAATTTGTTATAAAATTACATGACGGCAGATTTTATCTGATCCCAAACGGTTATCGTCGAATATACGCGGTTAAAGGAGCACTCTGATTAGCCAAATTCAAAATACCTCAACAATTTGTCCCTCTACAAGCGACGTTCATTTCATCGCCTCCGTGGCCAAGTCGGAAGAGCACGCGGCTAGTAATCCAAAAGCTGGTGGTTCGCGTTCACCCTGGGGTACATTTTGTTTTACTTGTTCAAAGTGTTTTTTAGACTCGCCTTAATGTAAACACATTACGCATATAGGCGATTTAACCTATTTTGTGGGAGTAATTTTGTGGTTCATTGACGCTTACGGCACGGGGAACATACCTAGAACATACTAGGCACGTTCCCCAGGTACATGTCAGGCACGTGCCGAGGGGCGGACATAGACTGTGATTATCACTTACCATCCATGTGATTTCTCTCTCAGTGGTACATAAGGTACATACTGGACACATTCCCATGTACCGGAGAGAACATGATAGGCATATGCCTGCTATGTAATTGTGCTGTTATTTTTTTACCAATTTTGATCAGGATGTAGAGGGTCAAACGTTAGGAATCGAATTCACTGATGAAGGTGAATATTCAGACCGGAAGTAGTAGAAATCAACCATTTCCGGTTTTAACGTTGATCACTTCAGAGCAAAAACAGTAATCGATAGCGAGAAGCTGTTTTCTGCAAACAATTAAACGTCTAAAAAGTATATTCCATCGCTACTAAAACCGGAAATAGTACAAATCCACTACAACTTCCGGTTTCAATATTGATCTCCATAGAGTAAGAACGGCAACAGATACTGACAAGTGGCTTCTTATCTGGAATCGATTTAGCTTTCTAAGAATACTTACCATCTTTCATGTTAGCCTTCTATTGAAGCCGGAAGTGATAGTATCACTCACTTCCAGTTTTAACGTTGGTCGCTATAGAGTAAACACAGTAATACATAGGAGAAGCAGATTTATGCAATGAAAACATATGCCACTTCTACTCTAATCTCTCTACTAAAACCGGAAGTGGTAGAAATCTACTGCAAGTTGTGGTTTCAATGGTAATTAAGAAAATATTGCGCCGTACAAACCAAACTCTTTCACGTGGTATACACGTGACACCGCTACTTGTTAATTTTTAAACAGGAAGCTGTAATTGAAGGTGTTCCTCTGTCTTGATTAAGTAACATATGATTAAGTAATAATATTTTAACTTTTTTTTTTTAACTTTTTTAATTGTGAAATGCATGTGCAAACATTAAAAGTCGAAATTTACAGTTTTGACGTGTTGAAGTCTCTACAGTGGCTAAGATATATCACTATCGAATTTTCAGTTATCATATTCTAGATTTGGTTGCAACGTAACGTACCATTGAAACAAACGAACAAAAACAGAAAGTGTTTTTATTTTTTCATTCTTATACTGTTCTATAATATTAATTTATTACGTCTCAAAGAGTAGAATACTAAGTAACAAGGCACCATTTCTCTACGTCGTATATTGGAACACTGCTTAAAGCTAAATCAAAAACATGTTTTCTCGGTTTGATTGTGCAAACCTCAATACCTCCTTGAAGGACGCAACACAAGAAAGCTGAGCGGAATTTGAATTGCCTCGAGAAACGTATTTTTTTTTTTTTTATTAACAAAGAAAGAAAGAAATGTCCATTTCCAATTATACGTATTTAAAAAGACATATCTGGACGTAATTGATGAAACATCGTCGTTGGAATTGTGCCTGTGTCCTTGACCCGATGTTCCTGACCCGAGTCTTGGAAAGATTGTGTGATAATGGCTGAGAGAACTTATACAGTGGCTCAAGGGAACCGGATCGGAAGTGAAAGCTTTCCGCGTATGAGGAAGAAATGTACTGTGTAGTGCAATATACGAACAGTAGATGGCTATATATGATATAGTATGGGTTATGTAACATTTCGTTGTCGGTTGGACTTGAGGCCGCCCCCTCGGCACTCGCTGAATGGAAGCTTCGCATTGATTTTGCTGTTCGGCCGGGCAGACTGTGGAGCGCGCGCGTGATCATCAACCAACGACAGAAGAAGCTTTAACTTCTCTAGCGACAGTGGTGTGCGCCGTGTTACTGTTCTGTGTGCAAAAAAAAGAGACGGTAAAGGAAACTCTGCAGCAGGAGACCAGCACACAGCCACTTGTTATTTTAGTGTGTGTTAGTGAATGCGTGTTGTAGTGTCACAATGGATTGGTCATCCGAAACTTTAAAGTAGTGCGTGTAGTGTCTGAGGGAATTTAAAACTGAGAATTTGTAGTGCTGCACAAATGAATGTGTTGAGGTGGTTCCTAAATTTGTGATTAAACAAAACGTCAAAAAAGGGTTGGTTTTTGAAATTTTACATCGAAGAAAAAGAAAAAAGCAAATTCATTGTGTGAATGTGTTTAAGCATGTGCGTATGGTACTAATGCGTGAGCATGCGCACATGAATATGTCTTATGTGTGTGCGTGCGTGTGTATTATGAAGATTATATCCTTTCTGTTTTGTGTGTGGTATCCTATATACTCAGTTCTCTGCAAATGCTGATTTTTTTTTTTTTTTTTTAATGCTCTATAGATTTTCCTCTGTAATAATTCGATTTGTCAGTCCACAACCCGTATCCGTGTAACAGGTATACTCGAAATTACTTACTGAAAAACTCCGATAATACATGATTTGAATTAATTAATCCAAATTTTAAATCAACAAAAATCGATTTTATGTCGTATGGAATCAAATGATTACATTTGTTTCTTTGAAGAAAAAAACTAAATAGTCTTTCTACATTTTTTTGAATTGTATTAATTAATTAATTTATTTTATTGCTTCTTTATGTTTAGGCTAATCAGTCAGGAAATGTTACGCTGCTGTATAAATTGAAGATACACTGTGTAAATTTTCTATTTGAAGAAAAGCTCTTCACGCACCCAATTAAAATGTAGGTTGCCGGGTATTGATTTCGGTCCACTCTAGGAGGATGAGTGGGCTAAACCTAGTGACCTAATTTTGTGTAGCATCTTGCAGTTGATTGATACTTCTTTTCCCGTAGTGTTAAGCCTTTTTTATATTGTTCTTCGGTGCTTTTACTGGTTTATTTTAAAGATTTGCTATCATATATCCAATTTGATGCTCTGTGATTTAAAAATATTAAAATACACTAGAGAACATGGCTAAATGTCCAAACTATGCGAAACCAAATACCGAAAAACGTGTGTACTTCCTAACTACGGTCTGCAGGATTCATTTTCTGAATTTAACGTGTACTGACTTCTGCGCTCTCATTCTTGAAATCTGAAGATATACTGTTAGGGGGAAGGGGGATACTTTCTCAAAACTGGTTTTGCCTAAATTGGGTTGAAATATTATTTGCCGAAATCATATTGATGCAATACAGGGTGTTATAAACATTTGTCAATATTTTGGGAATGTATTCCTCACACATCAAAATAAGAAAAAAAGAAAGTTCATATGAACCTCTGGTCGGAAGTGCGTAGATTCGTAGTTATCGGTTGCCGAAAACGTGAAAAAATGAATTTTAAAGGTCCATAGTTTCACTACTATAAGACCGACCGTAGTCGGATCAAGATATCACTGAGGAACTAGTATGTGAACTATCCAAATATCCATCTTTCACAACCTCCAGTACTTGCACACTTATTTTTAGAGAGGCTGTTTGGGACAGCGTTGCCAACATGTACGATAATTATCGAATCATACGATAATTTTGACCCCCGTACGATGTACGATAGCTGATGTATGATAATAGGAAACTATACGATAATTTAATAGCTTCAGGTAAAATGCAAGGATAGTTCTGCGGGTACTTGAAATTCGAAAGAAATTTCATTCATTGCGTGGAAAAGGTATGAATTTTGCAACAAATGTGACAAAATTACTCAAAACATTACAAATGCGAACCAATTCATCTGTTTATTTATGTTTATTATTACTATGTAATTGGTTAATCGGATCACTTGGATTTAACATACACAGAACACATACACATGAAACCCGCGCTATCTATTCGATCAATAAGAGAGAATTACTAGCTACTTGATGTAGATAAGTTTTCACAAGTAAACATATAAAGTGTTGAAGGAAAACCACTGAATTCTTTTCGATAGACTCGTAAAGAATAGAACCTTCATTCTTGTTTTCTAAGGAGATTCAAGAATATAGTTTTAGCTGTTTGCATTCGCGTTAGTTTTCTCTTAATAATAATAATAATAATAATAATAATAATAATAATAATAATAATAATAATACAGCTTGATATTTAGACTTGAAACAAAATATACGATAATTTAACGGCAAAAATGATAATTTTAAGTGCTGCATACGATAATATCTTCTGATCGGATTGGCAACGCTGGTTTGGGAGTACTTAATCACTCTCCACCTACCTTTATTCTTAAATATGGATATTTGGATAGTTCACATACCAGTTCCTTAGTGATGTCTTAACCCGACTACGATAGGTCCCATAATAGTGGAGCTATGAGCTTTTAAAGTTCACTTGTTTCACGCTTTCAGCACGCTATAACTCCGAAACTATCCACTTTTGAGCACAGGTTCATATGAACTTATTTTCGTATTTTGATGTGAGGAATCTGTTTCCAAAATATTGTGGCATATTTTTGTAACACCCTGTATAAGCTGCTTCTTTTATGTCCAGAAGCGAAATTTACGAAGGACTACAAATCCCTTCAGATCCCTTGCTACAAATCGTAGTAATTGTCGGGCAGGAAGTGCGTGTTCTCGTATAGTCCATGTATTAGGCGCTCTTCCTAATATTGATGGCTTGTTTTTTTCTTTAATGAATATTAGGAAAGTTCGCGCTTAATGATCTTAATCATAGTCCATTTTTTTTTTTCATTTTACTCCACGAAAAATTTTCCTTTTTGTTTTAGTGAACTTTTATTTTTGTTAATAAGACAATAACAGTGATTTACTTCACAAAAAATCTTTTTAATGCATTTTAAGTGTAGACCTAAAACCATTGTTTCTAAAAGTTTTTTTGTATTTTCTTTTTACCTAATTCAATGTTTTTAATTGCGCTTTGAAAGACAATAGACTATTTTCTCTTATGTGATGGACAGCATCGTATTCGTGGGTTTTCTCGGGGTACTCCCGTTTCCTCCCAATTTTTCATTCCATCAATTCTTCCATAATCATTAATTTGCTTTAATCATCGTTTCCTTTAGCCTAAAAAGCATAATCATGGGACTTTAAACTAAAATATTACATTTTTTTACTTTCTCTGATTACGAAGAGCGGATAAGGCAAAAGCGAAAAGAACTCCTTGAAGTCTGAAACCAGCCAAACTTCCGTGAGAAATTGGGTTGTATAAGCAATAGGCGCTCCATAATTTTTTGTTTCTAACCGTGAAACGATTACCGAAGCCGTGAAGACCGAAAGTTTTCAGAGATTGAACATAGTTATTAAATACCTCGAGCTGAATTTTTATGTGCGAGAGGGCACGGTGGCTCAGGGGTAGAGCGCGTATCTCTGGTGCGCTAGGTCTCTCGTTCGATCCTTAGTCAAGTACGTTTGTGGTGGACAACATCGTGTCCGTGGGTTTTCTTGATGTGCTCCCGTTTTCTCCCACATTTTCATTTCACCAATTATTTCGTCATCATTCACTTGCTTAAATCATCTGTCTCTCTCAGCCTAAATAGCATAATCGTAGGACGTTAAACTTAAAGATTTCATTTCTAAAATTTATTATGTGCGACTTTGAAGGGAATAACAGGAGATCAAAATGTATAGCAAGAACAGAATATGTCGGCCCGCAACAATGGATCCATTAATTGTTACGTTCAAATACTATTAGTTTTTATGGTTATTGTTTACTCATCATAAAATATTTCCTATTGTTTCTAACGTAGATTTTCAACATAAACTACACAATGACATCGAGGAAACGCACATACTTGAAGAAGAAGAAACAAACCTTGTTTGTCCAACGACAGACTTAAAGAACGAAGAATTTATCGCAGACAGTGTAATGTATACGTTTCCCCTCTGACATGATGTCTAAAAATTTTGCAAACGCTGTAGTCCTGAACGCAGAAATTTCCTTTAAAAGTCTATTTTGCTTTACGTTGTCCGCATAACATAGCTTCCGCGTAATGAATGGACTTTTACACGTTTTTTACTACAAAATTCATGGAACCGTGAAATATTTCTGTTTAAGACGGTTTTGCGTTTAATAAAGGATCCGTTGAAGACAGGTTTTACTGTATTTCTAATGCACTATTTCCTACTGCGAAGAACGAGCATTCAGCAAGTAATGAATATATATATATATACAGTGGCGGATCCAGGATATGATTAAGGAAGGGGATAAACCATAGTTTGCCGCTTTATCCAGTGTAAAGCAGGATTGAAGCCGATTTTATCCAGTGCATACCTGATCCCCCCTATAGCCCCCTTTTGATCCGCGCCTATTTATATATATGAAAGTGACACTTAAAAACTTGAACCACCCGACCGATCTCGATCAAATTTTCTACATAGATGAGGTTTCAATCTGTTTTTTGTTTCTTTCTTTTTTAATCATTTTACTCTGATGGTACAACTTAGGGGAGGAGGAGAGGGGAGATCGAATAAAAATGATCGAAATTGAACGATACTAGTGTCGAATCTAGAATTTTCGGGGTCGCTGAGATAAACACTAACACTTTCGATATTATTTAAATCCAAATTCAGTGCCCAATAGTAATATTTAATTTTTATTTATATTGATTACTTATTACTTTCTGATTTGTCATTACATTTTCTTTGTTTCTATCGGCTTCAGTAATAGTAAAAGTGACTGACTTACAGAACATATTATTTTAACTCAGCGAAGCGAGTAATTGACGCTAATATTTGCTAAAAATTAATGTAAGACGAATTTTATCGACAATCAGAAATCTTGTGACTTAGTTTATATTGTTTATTTATTTATAGAGAAAGAAAAAGGAGCTTTCATAATTCATCCGTCCACCTGTTTTAATTTTTTTTCCTTTACACCTGCGATATGATTCGATCAATAAACAAGGATTTTCCGTTACGTGTGCGGCATTTGTTTCATTGTATTTTAATAATAAATCTCACATTACGTGTTCTTGCTTGGTTTTTCGTTTCAAAACTAGGTTTTCTAGTAAGAAAAGATTAGATGTTAAATTTCTGGATTTATACGTACTTATCTATCTGGTGTGGAAAATATCAGTCCCAAAGTACAGTACAGGGTATACTATCATGTTGAATAAAATCTCAACACAAGCACAAAATGGCTAACAAGCGTATTTCGAAAAGCACTTTTTTTTTCCAGACCTGCTAGCTGCTGACAGTACGAAACAATGAAGTTTTTAAAGTGTCATATTTTCAAAACTACGGTATCGGTTAGAAAATGAAATGAAATCTTTAAGTTTTACGTCCCAGGGTTATACCGGATAGGCTAAAGGAAACGGTGATTATGAGAAATGAATGAAGAAAGTGGGAGGAAACGGGGAGAACCCCGAGAAAAAAACACGCACATGGTGTTTGTTCACCACAAAACTCACTTGGCGCGAACTGGGATCGAACCAAGGACCCCATGTACCAGATATATTTCCTCTACCACTGAGCCACGCGCACCCAGGTATCGGTTAGAGAAATCTAAATATTCAGTTCTATTTATATACTCCCGTGCGTTCTAGTTATGTTCTATCTAAATTCTCATTTTCTATTAAAATATTCATGTTTTTTTTCTGTTTATGATCTATCTAAGTAATTATGTTCCTTCTAAATACTCATGTTCTATCTAAATACTCAGTTCTGTTTCTATACTCATGTTCTATCTAAATATTCATATTCTATCTAAATACTCATGTTCTATTTAAATATTCATGTTATATTTAAATAACCATCTTGTATCTAAATAGTCTTTTTCTATTTAAATACTCATACTGAATTTAACTACAGATATTTAAATACCTATCTACCTACATAACCCTGTTCTGTCTAAATTCTCGGTTTTATCTAAAAACTCATATTTACTCTGAAACGTCAGATCCTATTCAAATACTCATGTTTAATCTATATACCAAGTAGACCTACTCATTGTTAAATACCTGTGTTCTATCTAAATACTGAGTTCTATTTAAACACTCATGTTCTATCTAAATACTCAGTTCCATCTATATACTCATGTTCGTTCTTCTTGCGTTCTATCTAAATTTTCATGTGTTCTATTTACATATTTATTTTCTGTCTAATAGTTATGGTGTATCTAAATAATTATGTTTTATCTAAATACTCACAAGTAAACCTTACGTTTGGGTGAATCGAGTTGCTGACTGAGACACATATGAGAAAGTAGTACTAAATGTGGTCAGTATTTCAGTGAAGTTGTAGGTGCGAAGCTCCAGGGGTTTAGGAGATACAGCTACCAGAACATCACATGGAAGTACAGAATAGCCTTCATGCAGTTGGAGGTAAAAGCTCTGTAAGACCTCTTGTAACAAGAAAAGGTGAATAACAAATATATGTGTACATATTAGGGCTAGGGGGAAGTCATATAGTAAGGGTATACCTGACGGCGGCCATCTTGAAATCCGCCATTTTGAATTAAGGTTAAGTTTTTAAAATAGGAATAGGGTCATGTGATAAATGATTTAAGGCGCAAATTTAATCAGAAGATTAACGGTGGCGTTCATTTTGATTTCCGCGCAATTGGTAAAAAGTTACAGGGAAATTAAATATTGTTGCAGCATTAGTCCTTTACCCCACCTTGTAAATTTTGTGTTAACGATAATAATTAAATAAAAAGCAGTTGGATAAATATTAGGTCTATGGTAAGAGTTACCTTGATGGCGGCCATGTTCAAATCCACCATTTTGAATCAGACAAAAGTTTTAAACAAAACGCATAACAGTGACACCTTATTAATAGCAAATTTTACCATAAATCCAACGGTATAACCATTTTTGCTTTATCATTAACCAGTACAAAATTAAATGGATCGCTCCTTACGACTAATGCTTTGACGGAATTGTTAATGACAAATGTGTGAAGTGTAACTCCATTGAGTTTGTGAGGTGTGCTCACATTGAGCAGAGCATTTGTGCAAGTCATGCGCTCTTTTCTGAACTACATATTGATTGTACTAATTGAGGACTTTTCTGCAAGAAAGACCCAAGTTCAATTATGAATCAATCCCACTTTGGTGATTTTTCCTTAAATTAGCAACTTGTTTATGCGATAACAAATGCTAGTTAATGATAAAGCAAAAATGGTTATACCGTTGGATTTATGGTAAAATTTGCTATTAATAAGATGTCAATGTTATGCTTTTTGTTTAAAACTTTTGTCTGATTGAAAATGGAGGATTTGAACATGGCCGCCATAAAGGCAGCTCTTACCATAGACCTAATATTTATCCAACTGCGTTTTATTTAATTATTATCGTTAACACAAAATTTACAAGGTGGGGTAAAAGACTAATGCTGCAACAATATTTAATTTCCCAATAACTTTTTACCAATTGCGCGTAAATCAAAATGAACGTCACCGTTGTTCTTCTGATTAAATTTGCGCCTTAAATCATGTATCACATGACCCTATTCCTATTTTAAAAACTTAACCTTAATTCAAAATGGCGGATTTCAAGATGGCCGCCGTCAGGTATACCCTTACTATATGACTTCCCCCTAGCCCTAATATGTACACATATATTTGTTATTCACCTTTTCTTGTTACAAGAGGTCTTACAGAGCTTTTACCTCCAACTGCATGAAGGCTATTCTGTACTTCCATGTGATGTTCTGGTAGCTGTATCTCCTAAACCCCTGGAGCTTCGCACCTACAACTTCACTGAAATACTGACCACATTTAGTACTACTTTCTCATGTGTGTCTCAGTCAGCAACTCGATTCACCCAAACGTAAGGTTTACTTGTCAGTTCTGTTTTATGTTCACGTTCTATCTAAGTATTCATATTCTGTCTAAATACTCATGTTCTATTTAAATACTCATGTTATATTTAAATAACCATGTTCTATCTAAATATCCATATTCTGTCTAAATACTCGGTTTTATCTAAAAACTGATGTTTTCTCTGAAACATCAGGTTCTATTCAAATATTCATGTTTAATCTAAATATTTATATTTAAATACCTATATTCTATCTAAATACTAAGTTCTATCTAAACCCCATGTTGTATCTAAATATTCAGTTCTATACTCATGTTCGTTCTATTTACGTTATATTTAAATGCTCATGTGTTCTATTTAAGTATTTATGTTCTACTCATGTTCTGTCTAATATTTATGATCTATCTAAATAATTTTATCTAAATATTCAGTTCTGTCTGTATGCTCATGTTCTATTTAAGTACTCATATTCTATCTAAATTCTCATGTTCCATTTAAATACTCATGTTATATCTAAATACCCATGTTCTATCTAAATATCCATGTTCTATCTTGATTTTATCTAAAAACTCATGTTTTTTTTTTTTTCTGAAAAGTCAGGTTCCATTCAAATACCTATGTTAAATCTGAATATTCATCTTATATTTAAATACGTATGTTCTATCTAAGTACTCAGTTCTATGTAAATTCCCATGTTTTATCTAAATGGTCATGCTTTGCAAAATACCTTTCTTTACGCATGTTTTTCACGAAATTCGATACTTGCGTGCTAAAAACAACCCATTACTTTAACATGTTGGCGAAAAAGAAAGAAATTTTTAACATATTAAACGTCTTTTGCATTTTAGCAAGAATGCTAAGGAAAAAATGTTGTGGATTACTAATACATTCTTCTTAAATTGTTCTATGTGAGGGAAGTAATATATTGAATAGTTTTGTAAATGTTTTTTATCTCGCGGAGAATGGAGGAATTTCGCTCAGTTGTAGGGTACGGATATTGACTACGCTAACTGAAGTGAAGTGTTCTGAAACTGTGAGAGTCCTCAATAAGGTTTTCTTGAAGAGGCATGCAATTTCCTGAGGAAGATAGATCAATATCCTGACACGGGGGCATTTTTTTCTTTAGATTTACTTCACAACGTTCTCTTGTAGACGGAAAGCAGCTACATATATAAAAATAAGAAACATGTGTTCAAAATTACACTATGTTGAAATATTGAGCGTAATGAAAATTAAAGTATTCAACTTTGCGTGGTTATGCTCTTTAGATTTGAGGATATGATTGAAAAACGCAAGATGATAATGATAGAAGAATGATACAAGGAAGTTAGTGGGAGGATGGGTGGTACGTGTGATTCTATATATATATATATACAGTGGCGGATCCAGGATATGATCAAGGGAGGGGCTAAACCATAGTTTGCCGTTTTATCCAGTGTAAAGCAGAATTGAAGCCCATTTTTTCCAGTGTATACTTGAGCATCAAGGGAGCTGTAGCCCCATTATCAGTCACTCTTACATGTAAGGACATTGGAGCATTAATTCTGTGACATTTGTGATTAATCTCACGCTTACTGGCATTCCGAAAATAAATTTTGGGATTTTGGTAACATATCATCCACCACCTTTTTACGCCCCTTGTCCCCCAAAAGGGGGACCTTCGCAAAATAATGTTTGATACGGCTTTACTAGCTTTGTGAATGAGTGTTTTTGCATTTTGTAACAAATACAACTCATTTGCTCCAAAATCTTCACGAATAATTATTGGAGAAAACTGCTTCTAAAATTTAACAATGAATCTCCTATAAGGAAAATTGACTTTCGTGTTTACACCCCTAAAAGGGGGGCTAAACAGCAATTTTCTCTTATTTTCTTTAGAAATCCGAAAAATTCAGATATTTCTCAATAAGAGTGCCAAATTTTACATTAATAGTGTATAAACTTCATCTTCTCCCAGCTCTGTAGAAAATAACACGAATTATGGAACAGTGTGTATATCTTCCCTTTTATATTTACTCCCCGGAGCTCCTTGTTTACAGGGACGTAACTAATTAGGGGCAAACAGGACTTGTGCCCCGGGCACCGGATTGGGGAGGAATACGGGGCAAATATCTATTTTAACCTTAAGGCAAGAAAAGAAGTTTTAGCAAACTAAAGATCATAAAAATTACTTCAGAAACTTAACAGGAAAACAACGACTCATCAATCTTAGGATCATATCCATAGAGCATAAGTTAGGTTCAAAGTTATCTTGCGAGGACATTGTAGAAACCTTTGCACCCATAAAAAAAGCCCGCAAAGTTAAATTTTAGTTCCAGCTTTTTGTGTTTTCATTTAACTTACATCGATTTAAGAGATTTGCAAAATGTTCCAGTATAATACTCTAGACAACAGCTTGACTTTTCGTCATAATTAAATATTTTATTGTAAAGCAATAGACTGTTGATTTATTCTACACATATGCATATCTTGATATAATTCCAAAAATATTGTGATTTGCTGTTATTGTGATAGAACTATAAAAATATGTCAAGGATAGTACTCTCAGATAATTTGGCAATTAAATACTAATTAGTTTGGCGTTTTAACTTGTACTAAAAATTAAATTATGTACTGCAATTTTGAAATTAAGCTTTACCACTTGAAGAACAATACAAATGGAACAGGGGAATTACTGTATGATGACAATATCAGGTGTAGTCGGAAAGTGTTTTGGTTTGGTTGATCAGGGAGAAGGTGCTAAGGCGAGTTCTTGCCCCGGACAACAACTAGCCTAGTTGCGTCGTTTCTTGTCTATCGGCTATCATTCGCGAAAGACAGTCGGGTTCGAATTCTATCAGGACTCAACGTAGTTCTGATCCAGTGTTAAGTTTGAGATCCATGTCCATACGTATAACAGAGGGAGCCTTTTAGAATACTGTTACTCTCCTAGAATATCGTTAGAATAAGGTGTGATCTTTGAAAATTTCTTTTTATTCTCAGAAGTATGGGTCTAGGACTTCAGCTAGCAAAATATCATACTTACGCCAATGTCCATGTCTTGTATAACCAAAAGGATGCTAAACTTTCAACAGACTCACCATTAATCATTTACTGGGTCTACCTTAAACTAGGCAACCCAAATAACAGTGGTTGATTTAGGGTTGCAGGAATTTCAGTATAACTAACTCAGTACTAGTATAAACTCCAAGTAGTCTTTTTAACGGTGGTGAGTACCTACGCGAACCTTATATTTCACCCATTGATTAAGTGGGGAATAATTTTTGAGTTCTTTGAAATGAAGTGGAATTTTAATTATCTGATTTTACTGATTTATTCTTCAAGTCTACTTAAATGCCCTTTGTATTTTCAAATACCGTGTTTACTCGCGTAATAGTCGCCTTCGCATAACAGTCGCACCTTAAGTTTCAAGTAAAAATATTCGCCAAAAAACTTCCCCGCATAAAAGTCGCAGTCTACGGGATTTTTGTCTTTGTAACGAGCCTTCCTTCGAAATTCTTTATCTTGCCCGAATCCGAGCAAAAGAACTTTCCGTGTTTACTGACACGTAACATCATGACCCTTCTGTCAGCAGACATCAAGCAACGTACTTCCACCTTCCATTTTATGTTGACACAATGCTGTACGTATCAAAAATCGAAAGTGTTTTGATGATAGCGATATTGAATGGCAGCTTTCCTCGTGTAATAGTCGCAGTTGGATTTTTCACATTAAAAAGTTAGCACAAAAAGTGCAAGTATTCCGCGAGTAAACACGGTATATTTAAATGTAATATTACTCAAATTAAATGTAATAATTACTAAATATTGAAATTAACTATAACAGAATTTATTTTCACGAAGTAAGTGACATATAATTAAATTAAAATCGAAAACCGAAGACCAAAAATCGGTTTTGAAAACCGAAAACCGGTTTTCCAAAACCAAAAATCTATTTTTTTTTTTTTTAAATTTCAACTTCTTTTTTCAAAAAGCGATTTTTGGTTTTCCGTAAAATCGATTTGGACAGTTCGTAGTTTGAAAACGCTTGTCTAAATATTAATCGTATCAGTGAACTTTTAATATAAACAAATCCCATGCATTTAAAATTCCTTTGCGCATTTCCGTTTCCTGCCACTGTTTTGCATTTGCATTTATAATAAATAATTCCTTAGTCACGAGACTTTAACCTTAAGAGACCTCGTTCTCATTTTAATCCGTTGTATGATGATTGCTGTAAGCAATTATACCACGTATTTGTGATTACCCAAGGCAAGTACGTGCTTTTATAGAGATCAGTGTGAGATAGAAGAAATCGTACAGAAAAGAAAAGTAATGGGTTGCGAAAGTGGGTTAAGTTAACTATTAATTCCGAAAGTATTATTAAGTTATAATTTTAATTATTTTAAGTTGTTTGGTTTACCAGTACTTCTTTATACATACACTAGCAGAATGTCCGTTCTTCACACGGGGAGAATAGTTTCATTTTGGACATAAAGGGCACCAAAACTGTTACCAACCAACTTAGGGACCTCAAAAACTATGAATTCGACGGTAATATCGATCATTTTCAAATATTTTTACATGTCATTATTCCCCTTTAGGAGTATTAATGGGGGCTGAATTTTAATTTAAATGGCATCGGAAGTGTCACTGTTCATCTCAGCGACGCTGAAAAATATGAATTCAACACCAATATCGTCATTTTCGATCATTTTTATATATCTCAACCTCCCCCAATTTTCGGGGCTAAATTTTAATTTAAACAGATTCGGTAGTGTCACTGTTCATCTGAGCGACCTCGTAATTATAGATATGACACTAATATTGATCATTTTCGATCATTTTTATATGTCTCCCTCTCCCCCAAGTTGCGGGACTAAATTTTAATTTAAACAGCTTCGGAAGTGTCACTGTTCATCTGAGCGACCTTGCAACTATAGATATGACACTAATATTGATCATTTTCGATCATTTTTATATGTCTCCCCCTCCCCTAAGTTGCGGGGCTTAATTTTAATTTAAACAGCTTCGTAAGTGTCATTGTTCATCTAAGCGACCCCGTAACTATGGATATGACACTAATATTGATCATTTTCTATCATTTTTATATGTCTCCCCCTCCCCCAAGTTGCGGGACTAAATTTTAATTTAAACAGCTTCGGAAGTGTCACTGTTCATCTGAGCGACCTTGCAACTATAGATATGACACTAATATTGATCATTTTCGATCATTTTTATATGTCTCCCCCTCCCCTAAGTTGCGGGGCTAAATTTTAATTTAAACAGCTTCGTAAGTGTCATTGTTCATCTAAGCGACCCCGTAACTATAGATATGACACTAATATTGATCATTTTCGATCATTTTTATATGTCTCCCCCTCCCCCAAGTTGCGGGGCTAAATTTTAATTTAAACAGCTTCGGAAGTGTCACTGTTCATCTGAGCGACCCCGTAACTATAGATATGACACTAATATTGATCATTTTCGATCATTTTTATATGTCTCCCCCTCCCCCAAGTTGCGGGGCTAAATTTTAATTTAAACAGCTTCGTAAGTGTCATTGTTCATCTAAGCGACCCCGTAACTATGGATATGACACTAATATTGATCATTTTCGATCATTTTTATATGTCTCCCCCTCCCCTAAGTTGCGGGGCTAAATTTTAATTTAAACAGCTTCGGAAGTGTCACTGTTCATCTGAGCGACCCCGTAACTATAGATATGACACTAATATTGATCATTTTCTATCATTTTTATATGTCTCCCCCTCCCCCAAGTTGCGGGACTAAATTTTAATTTAAACAGCTTCGGAAGTGTCACTGTTCATCTGAGCGACCTTGCAACTATAGATATGACACTAATATTGATCATTTTCGATCATTTTATATGTCTCCCCCTCCCCTAAGTTGCGGGGCTAAATTTTAATTTAAACAGCTTCGTAAGTGTCATTGTTCATCTAAGCGACCCCGTAACTATAGATATGACACTAATATTGATCATTTTTGATCATTTTTATATGTCTCCCCCTCCCCCAAGTTGCGGGGCTAAATTTTAATTTAAACAGCTTCGTAAGTGTCACTGTTCATCTGAGCGACCCCGTAACTATAGATATGACACTAATATTGATCATTTTCGATCATTTTTATATGTCTCCCCCTCCCCCAAGTTGCGGGGCTAAATTTTAATTTAAACAGCTTCGTAAGTGTCATTGTTCATCTAAGCGACCCCGTAACTATGGATATGACACTAATATTGATCATTTTCGATCATTTTTATATGTCTCCCCCTCCCCTAAGTTGCGGGGCTAAATTTTAATTTAAACAGCTTCGGAAGTGTCACTGTTCATCTGAGCGACCCCGTAACTGTAGATATGACACTAATATCGATCATTTTGGATCATTTTTGTATATCTCCCCCTCCCCCCAAGTTGCGGGGCTAAATTTTAATTTAAACAGCTTCGGAAGTGTCACTGTTCATTTAAGCGACCCTGTAACTATAGATATGACACTAATATTGATAATTTTCGATCATTTTTATGTCTCCCTCTCCCCCAAGTTGCGGGGCTAAATTTTAATTTAAACAGCTTCGGAAGTGTCACTGTTCATCTGAGCGACCTTGCAACTATAGATATGACACTAATATTGATCATTTTCGATCATTTTTATATGTCTCCCCCTCCCCTAAGTTGCGGGGCTAAATTTTAATTTAAACAGCTTCGTAAGTGTCATTGTTCATCTAAGCGACCCCGTAACTATAGATATGACACTAATATTGATCATTTTCGATCATTTTTATATGTCTCCCCCTCCCCCAAGTTGCGGGGCTAAATTTTAATTTAAACAGCTTCGGAAGTGTCACTGTTCATCTGAGCGACCTCGTAACTATAGATATGACACTAATATTGATCATTTTCGATCATTTTTATATATCTCATCCATCCACCTCCTCTACTTGCACCGTCGAAGTGAAATGATAAAAAACATCCCAGACCCGAACTTCAACTATGTTGAAAATTTGATCGAGATCGGTCGGGTGATTCAAAAGTCACAAACATAGTCACTTTCATTTTTATTTATATAGATTTACCGTGTCTGTCCATCCATCCAGGAGGCAAAAAGAAGTACTTGATAGATCATCAATTTTGGCCAGGATGTACAGGATCAACCGTTAGGAAACGAGTTTGTTCATGAAGGTATATCCATCCACCGAAAGTGGTAAGAAATTAATTATTTCCGGTTTTAAGTTTGTCACTATAGAACAAAAACCGTAATAGACAACGACAAGCGGATTTCATGATTAGGATTAGGATTTTAGCTTACACTAAAATACAAATTGCTGGGCAAAGCAACGTTTATTATAAAACTAGTTGAATATACCCATACTTCCCACTGGGGCTGTATTTGGAAGTCAACGCTTGTGGGAGTATCACCATTGATTTCAGCGACCGCGATAACTATGGATTTGATACTAATATCGGTCATGTTGGGCTCTTCTTATCTCGGAATCCCCCCCGTGACTCCCGACCCGCATACAATTGTAAATAAATTTGCAAGTCATCGCTAATGGAAGTGTCACCATTGATTTCAGATACCGCGAAAACCATGGATTTGACACTAATATCGGTCATTTTGAATTACTTTTATATGTCTCGGTATCACCCCCTGTCCCCGGTGACCCCCGGCCCAGAGCCGAATAGCGTGAATTTGGAAGTTAAGTTTGCGATCGGAGTTTCACCAATGATTTCAGCGACCGCGAAAACTATGAATTCGACACTAATATCGGTCATTTTCTATTACTTTTACATTTCCCGGTAAATACCCCCCCTGAAACCACCCTGACTCGAATTTTGACAAAAACGTTTAACTCTGTTCTGGAGCCTGGACCAAGGTATTCGTGACTAAAATTTGATAACTCTTGGTCAATTTATCTGGTTCTCAAGCCGGTTCTGGTAAACGCCCCCCTGACACCCCCGTGGTTCAAAATTTGAAAAAAGGGCTTCGTGTTGAACTGGGGTCTGGGCCAAGGTATCCCTGACCAAAATTTGGTAACTCTCGGTTCACTCGTCTGGTTCCCAGGCCGCACAGAGACAGACAAACACACAAACAATATTTTATTTATATTAGAAGATAATAAATGTGTGAATTTCGCCAACTAACAGAACATGTTGGCTTCATCAGACACTGTAAAAACAAGAGAGAGCTGCATCTAAATATAACAGGATCCCAGGAAATGGTTCTGAACGCTGATTGGCTGATCAAAACAGATTCAGCCAATCATAACAAAAGTTGACAAAAATGAAACTAAACACCGCAGATCCATTTCCCTCCCTGGTCCAGTGGAAAACTAAGCTACAAAATTAAGTTTCCAATAACTTGCCCCACTGTTCGTACTGTGGGGCAAGTTACGTTTATTATTTGTCACACATGTATTATTTTATAATAAACGTTGCTTTTCTCAGCAATTTGTATTTTAGTGTTAAGTTATTCAATACATCAAAGCTAGTATCAATCAGTTGGTTATAGGATTTTAGATTTTTGGGCTCTTGGCATCTATGGCCATGTTAGCGCGTCACGTATGAGAGATTTATGTCCCTTGGCGATCACACGATCCGAGGAAAGGGAAGGAAGGAAGCGGCTTGGGACCTGTATATTAGGTACCGTCCCGACATTTGTCTGATGTGAATGCGAAAACCTTCACTCAAGATGGCTCGCCTGAAAAAGCTTTTACACTTTTTCTACTGACTGTTCTCATTGCGGATTTCAGCAATCGATTGAGCGTCCAAAGAATGCATTTCATCTTCGTCCTTAAGAGTCTTCATCCCGGCGAAATAAAAATACCGCTAATTTTACAGTAATTATGTGATATCTTCAAATAGATAAAAGATAATCGAAATGTGGAACAAAAGCGCCCTAGACAATATTATTTTACATGAGAAACCGTTATCACGACTCACTTATCTGCTTTCGATTTCGAGCCATTTTGGAATTCGGCATTTATTTTCGCGTTTCTAAACAGTTGAAAACGGAAACCCACTAGGTGACTTGTGATAACGGTACCTGACGCAAAATAATATTGTCTAGGGCGCTCTTCTTCCATATTTCAATTATCTTTTATCTATTTGAAGATATCATACAATTACTGTAAAATTAGCGGTATTTTAATTTCGCCGGGATGAACACTTTTAACGCTGTACTAAAACCGGAACTAAGAGAAATCCACTACAGCTTCCGGTTTTAATATTGATCTATATACAGCAAGAACGATGAGAGATAGCTAGCTTCGGAATTGATTTAGCATTCTAAGAATAGATATTATCTTGTCCCTTAACCCTATATTGCCCAGAAGTGACAGAAATGAACCACCTGTAGTTTTAACGTTGAACATTGTAAAGTAAAAACGATTATAAATAGCGCGAAGGGCTTTTCTGCAATTCTATTTCCACTGTAATTTAACTGGAAGTGGTAGAAATTTAGTACCACTTCTGGTTTCAATATTAATTAAGAACATATCACGCCATACAAACTAAACTCCTTCACGTGTATACACGTGACACTCGTGCTTGTTTAAATATTATTTCAGTATTTATAGCTTTGCTGTGTGAAAAAAAAAAAAAAAAAAGAACTCTGCGAGAAGTGAAGTGTACATGACTCAGGAATACCTTTGAGCCAAACAAAGGTGACAATGGATGGGTTAAGCATAACATACTTTCGATGTAATTTGTCTCCAGTAGCTTTCAAGTGGGTGCTACAAACAGGGGCGCACGGAGAGGGGCCACCTGATAAGAATTCCCCTTCCCCCCCAAAAAAAAATTCGTAACTCAACATACTTTCTCGATAAAACTATACTTGTTTAACATAGAAATGATTGATATATCATGAAAATTTGATCTTACATTTCGTCAGTATTTTCTCATAAAATGTGGGGCCGCGGTGGCTCAGTAGTAAAGCGTTTATCTCTCGTGCAAGGAGGTCCTTGGTTCGATCCCAGCTCGCTTCAAATGAGCTTTAGTTTTCTCGGAATTCTCTCGTTTTCTCGCACTTTCCTCGTAACACCATTTCATTCATTTCTCATCATCACCAAGGGCACCGATTTCTCTGTAAATTGGGACAAACGCCGTGCTCGTGGGTTTTCTCGGGGTTCTCCCGTTTCCTCCCACTTTCTTCATTCCACCATTTCATTCATTTCTCATTATCACCGTCTCCTTTAGCCTAACCGGCATAATCGTGTGACGTTAAACTTAAAGATTTCATTTCATTTTGTCTCTGTAAATTGGGGGGGGGGGACATTCAGAAGCAGAACGCATATATGAGGATTTTAAGACAAATTACATTCAAATTATGCCAAATATTGTATATTCTTAAATACAATAAGGGGCCCCACATGAGCTTTGCCCCCTTTCCCGAGGATCGGCGCCCATGATCACCGTCTCTTTTAGCCTATCCGGCATAATTGTGGGACGTAAAACTAAGATTTCATTTCATTTTCCTCATAAAAGCTATTTAGTTCTATCATCTTTTTTTCTGGAAGTATAGGTGGGAAGTATTCTACAATTACTTATCGGGTACAGAATAATACCTGTTCAATACTACATTGGCGTAGTGGTTTGTGTATTGGACTCTCTCAACAAAAAATCCTGTCGCGCACCTGGCTACAAATGAAACTTGTAATAGGCCTAGTTTTATATATATATATATATATATATATATGTGTGTGTGTGTGTGTGTGTGATGCTTAACTATAAACATTATAAGGAAAGCAAAAGTTAGGGAACCTTGGACTTTTACTGTCAATAGAAGTGACGAAATTGCTTGACTCATCCATAACACGTTCGCTTTAATATTTTCAAATTCCAGCACTTGCATTTTATCAATATGAGTATTGTATGACGCAAATGTTTTCCTGTTTAATATTACCATAAAGAAGTTTGATTTTAGACTTCTAAACTAAGCTATGTATACGTAAGCCTATGGAAAATTCTACAGAACAACTATGCCCTCCGTCTATCTCGATAAGTGTCTTAAGAAAAACGGAAGGAGAAAGCGAAAAGAGTTATTATTATTATTATTATTATTATTATTATTATTATTATTATTATTATTATTATTATTATTATTATTATTATTATTATTATTATCGATTCAGGGTTCCAAGAATAAATTGTACCTCCTACTTTAACTCTCTATTCCAGCGTTTCCCAACCTTTTTCAACTTGCGGCACACTATAGGTGTAACTTGAATTCTCGCGGCACACCCATATATTAGACTATATATATATATATATTATTATTACTATTATTATTTGAAATATAAAATACCGTGGTATTTTTATGTCATTACTGATCTCCTTACAGAGAAGAAAGCTCGATCACTGATTTTCCCTCGTGGTAAATCATTATGCTTATTTTTCATTCTAATTTTAAAATAGAAAACAAATTGCAATGAAATATAGGACTCGGGTTTTTAAAAATCCACTTTCTCTTTCGAAAACTGTATCTAACCTTTAACTAAAAGGGAAGATCACTAAATAACGAATAAATAAACAAAACTCCTATACTTTTAAAACACAAATGTAGGTAATTTGTATGCATATTTGCTTTGTTGAATTTATTGAATGATATATTAAAATTTCAAGTTACGAAATAGTCTGCAACAATAAAGAAGCAATAATGGTCATGACAATGATAAACACGTTTTCCAGCATTAAAAATGTACAGAAAAGTAACACAGTATGAAACTTAAAATTGTAGATTTATAGTAGAGGTTCATAGTAATGTGAAATACAAATATACATTTTCCCTTGCATTTGATTTCTATAGAATTAATAATTTTTTTTCGATTTCCTCGCGGCACACTAGCGGCCCATTCGCGGCACACCAGTGTGCCGCGGCACACCGGTTGGGAAACGCTGCTCTATTCAAACCGAAAATGGCAGAAATCAGCTATCTCCAGCAGTGGTCGAAGTGAGACGGTATGCGGTGGTATGCCATATCGCCTCTGGTTTTTCAGTGATCAAGAAAATATTTAAATATCCGGTATGTTGAGTCAAAATCATAATAAAACATACCACCTCTGCTTTTTTTTTCTACTTCGAACACTGATCTCCAGCTTGAACGTTAATCATCTAACTCTATGGCCTATGGAACCCGGGGGTTCAATGCCGCGTTCACAAAAGCTCTCCACTGACTTCTATCCTTAGCCAACTCGATCCAGTTTATACTTTGTATTCCTTTCTCTGTGAGATCCATCTTCATATTGTCCTCCCATCTGCGCCTAGGTCTTCCTAATGGTCGTTTTCCGATTGGTCTTTCAGTCAAGACTTTCAAGTGTTTCTACTTTCTTTCATCCTAGCTAGATGTCCTGTCCACCTGAGCCTCCTAGACTTGATGATCCTAACAATGTTTGGTAAACCGTATAAATTATGTAGTTCCTCATTATGAAGTTTCCGCTATTCCCGCAGGCCCCGTTCCTCTTGGGTCCGAATATTCATCTCAGGATTTTATTCTTAAATACTTTCAGCCCTCAGAGTTTGCGACTGTTTCGCAAGCATGATTATCGTTTTATTTATTTATTTTTTTTTTTAAGCTTCAAATTCCTCGACAGAATTCGCAACGACAAAAGATTTTGAACTGAATAATAACACGAAATTCCTGATTTTGTTTGGCATTTAATTTCGTCGTGGATGTAATTTTGGTCTGTTAATATTGATCCTAGATATTTGAAAGTATCCACATTGTCGAAAGTATTATTTGATATTTTGACACATCCATAATTTGCAGTATTACGATCCCTGAAAACTTCCATGTATTTACATTTCTCTGCATTTGCAACGTTGACCATCGTACGGGAAAATTGCTAACACGTAAAGAGATGCGATTTTTTGGGAACTAATTCAGCGTTCTCCGAGTAGATACCTTCTTCGTCTTTATCTCTGTACTAAAATGGTAATGTAGAAATCCACTACTCTCTAATAGCTATCCAACGTTTAATAGTGTTACTCAAGGCCTTCGAGGTTAAGTCTACAGGCTTGCACAAGTTTGAATTTACACATCTGCATACCTAACTAAGGCTATAGCAAACTTGCTAGTTCCTCGATTGCAGGCAATTGCACCAGAGTTATCAATAAAACGTAGTATAAACATAACCTTAAAATTCCTTTACATTGACACACTTGTTTAACATGATTTAAAATTTACACTTAGCAAAGTCATCCATGGAGAGAATCTCTGTTAAGACTATCAAAGGAAATGAAGAGCAAACTTACACTTACCGTAGATGTGCTTGCTTACTGGGGCACTTCTGGTTTCAATATCGTTCTCCATAGAGCGATAATGGTAAGAGACAGGGAGAGATGGCTTTCTGAAATGGATTTAGCTTAGCAAAAATAATGTCATTCACCTCTATATTAGCAGGGTTGGCTGGTTTAAACCAAGGTGGTTTAAACAAAACAAGACAAAAAAAAAAAAAAAAAAAAAAGGAACGAAAAATGCTTTAAATCGTGTGAACTTCATGGTGACGTTTCCACATATCAAACCATCCGCACTATGTTTATCTACTTTTCACCTTTTAATCAAGGGGTCCCGTGTTCAATTCTCGGTCGAACCACAACCCATCTTTCAAGTGTAAACCAAGTAGCGATTCGAGGTGTCCCTCTAAGCGAAAGTCTTCTCCGTGATAACCTTGGTATTTCATAAGGATGTTAAGCCTAAACATACGAAATGAAACCAAATTATATATTTCTACTTGAATGAATGCCTGTTGTTTTATAAAGAAGCCAAGGTTGTTTAAATATATTGATAGAAATTGGCAAAATTTATCAACTGCCTACGTAGCTTCCAACATCAGCTTGGATTTAACTTGGTTTTTATTTTATTGAATGATATCTACATACCAAGTTTGTAATTTAATACCTCAGTTTTAGCGTAGTGATTATGATACGTTGACCTTAAAATTTTATATACAAATACATTTAAAGTAATCAGGATTTGCCCAATGGCTAAGGCGGGAGTTTCCCGATTTATATATAATTCTGGTATAATGTTTTTATTTGTGTAACTGTTTATCTTTTTGTCCTTTTGAAATGATCTTGACAATTATATTAACAAGTAGGCCTATGTAAAGATCAGTACAACGTATTTTTATCAGGAGTCCTTCGTGAGTGAATCGGCAATCGCATTTGTGACCAATTAGTCCCGGTTTCGTGTCCAAATGGATAATTTTTTTTGGATGTAAGCCGAGAAACGGTTTGGATTCCGCTTTAAGCTTATGTGACCCCTTCCAGCATAACCTTGTTGTTGCATAACACCAAGGCGAAACAAACTAATTTCTGTCCATATCTAATATAAATACATAGAGTAAATTATTTAAACCAAAAAAGCCTGGTTTAAACAAACAAAAAAAACTGTTTTTTTGTTTTGTTCAATAAAAACCATGGTTTTTGCCAACCCTGATATTCAGACCTGAATGTAGTAAAATCTACGATTTCCGAAATCGAAACTGATCGTCATAATGAAAAAAAAAACGGTAATAGATAACGAGAAGCATTATTTATCATGCAAAGGGTGTCGCATAAAAAACAACAACTTTCTAAATGCCCGTCATTTCTGTTTTAGTAAGTTGGCAGCACTGAACGTTACACGATTTTCATCTGTTGTTTCTGTGGTTAGTATTCAGGGAACGTGGAATAGTGCGTAATCATCATCTGTTCTTGTCCGGGTGGGAATGGAACACCTCACGACAGAACAGCGTGTTGTCATAGTGAAAACTTACTACAAATGTGATGAATGTTGTGAATTCCTACTCGTACAGAAAACAGATGACGATCATGTGCTGTTCGGCGCTCCGTGACTACTTGACTACTAACCACAAAGAGAACAGAGGAAAATCGTGTAACGTTCAGTACTGCCAACTTACTAGAACAAAAATGGCGGACATTTCAAAAGTTGCGTTCTTGATGGAACACCCTTTTATATTCATTACCGTGGTTATGAGTTTCATCTCCGACCCTGTGTTCGGTTCCTCTACCTTTAATTTAATTTTTACTTCTAATAGTTTTCAGTTAATTTTGAGAAGCAAATTGAAAGAGCAGTGATGCGGTGGTTCAGTGGTAGAGCGTTCACCTTCGGTGCTTGGGTCCTGGATTCGATCCCAGCTCGCATCGTGTGGACTTTGTGGTTGACAAATACCGTGCTCGTGGGTTTTCTCGGGGTTCTCCCGTTTCCTTTCACTTTTTTTAAATCATTCCACAATTTCACTCATCTCTCATCATCACCGTTTCCTTTAGCCTAACCGGCATAACCGTGGGACGCAAAACTTACAGATTTCATTTTTAAGTCGTCTCGACTATTATACTAGAACATTTTGCAAATCTCTTAAATGGATGTAAGCAGGCCCGCAACCAGCCACAGAGTTTTGGGGGGCCATGAATATGTTAGGGGGGCCAAGTCATTAAACATTCTCTTACCAATAGCTAAATTGTGTTTTTTTGTATTAATAATAGCATTTTGTATTAAGGTCTAAAGGGGCCACAAAAAGTTTAGGGGGGCCTGATCCTCCTTTGGTTGCGGGCCTGGATGTAAGTTAAATTAAAACATTTTGAAAAAATGGAACTAATATTTAACTTTGCGGGCTGTTTTGGATGCAAAGGGTTTTAGGATGTCCTCAAAAGATAGCTTTGAAGCTAAGTTATGCTGTATGGATATGATCCTAAGGTTGATGAGTCGTTGTTGTCCTGTTAAGTTTTTGAGGTAATTTTTTTATGAATTTTAGTTTGCTAAAACTCCTTTCCTTGCCTTATAGTGAAAATAAATACGTATTTACCCAGTTTTGCGCCCCTTCCAATCCGGCGTTCGAGGCACGAGCCCCGTTTCTCCCCTTAGTTACGTCACTGATCTTACCCCTACTACTTTCCTTTCTTTCTCATTCCTCCCCCCACCACCTTTTTAATAATTAGAAAATTCAAGCGATCAAGTGCTAATACAATAGCAGCTACCTACACCACATTTGTTCCGTTATCTTTAGATGGAAGATGCAATTCTTTTTCAGTAGCACTCAATGGATTACGATAATGCAAGACAAAGAGAGAAAAAAATTACATGTGATTTTCCATAGTAAATCTGTTATTAATCTCTTGGGACTAGGAATTGCGAAATTCCATTTTCCGTTTATGTTACGAAAGTTTGGTCATTGTTTTGGCGTTAATTTTCTTCTATAATTCATAGTTCAGTCAGAATCAGCTGAAATTCATAATTCTAGTCATAGTCAGCAAGTTTTTTTATGTTTCTTTTTTATAATAATATTTCTGCTTTCTTTGTCTTTCCTTTCATCACAAAGTGATGGTTACGAAACCAATAAGAACAAATGATGTAACTATTCAGGATATTATACCTGATAACCTTTGCCTTATCAGTGACCTAAGTAAAGTTTAGTTTACTCGTTTCTTCACATTTCACACAATTATCAAGCTTGCTTAGAGAACTAACCTTCAATCTAAAACCAAATAAAATTCTAGTTAAATTTGAAATTACGTAATACTATCTAATGCTTCCCTACTCGCTCGAAATTTTGCCCTTTCTCCACTCCACCTCCCACACAAGTGCGCCGATTTCTCTGTAAATTTGGGGGGGGGACATTCAGATGCAGAAGGTGTATATATATATATATGAAGATTTTAAGACAAATTGCACCCAAATTATGCCAAATATTGTATACTTATAAATACAATAGGGGCCTACATAAGCTTTGGAGGAGCCCGGGCCCCCAGGATCGGCGTCCTTGCCCACACGCCCAGTATACCCTTACTTAGTAATGGACATGTTGCTACTAATTAAAATATTGAAACAGTAGTAGTGATCGGCGAATATTTTGTGTTAGCAAGCATTCAAAACATTTTTTAATGCAATCGGAAGTGTAGGTAATTCTCAAAATTACCAACCTTTGCGTTGACCACTAGATATGTGACTGTGAGGATTGGTGAAGCTTGGGCTCTACACCCATCATAGAACTGCTTTGTCTCACGTGTGATACATCGGAAAAATTCGGTACGATTCGTGGCGCTGCATGCAATGTTGCCAAGCTTAGAAAACATGACGAAGAGCGAAGATTAAGAAAAAGCACTTAAAGAACTACAGGGTGTCCAATATACAATGCAACCCGGAGTTTGGGATAGTAGAGCTTTTGAACCTGAAGTGATACACGAATAATGGTTATACCAAAATGAAGCCTTGTTCATGCATGTAGGTAAAAGTTTATCATGATAATTTCAAAGTTCGTTTTTCATTGTTTTCAGGAATTGCATAATGTAGACAGATCCTTAACACACCTTTTGATGCACTGAGACATCAGCAGGGTTGCCAATCATTAATTTATGAAAACTGCGTTTTCCCTAGTTTTCCCTTACAGAGGCTTCATCCGATTAGTTACCGGTGGAAATGAAAAATTCTTTTTACTGTTCCATAGTTTCCAAGGTACTTCAACTAAACAAATTGAAAATTAACGACAAAAAATCCATACGTATGAGTTATGATTCAATTTACATGTTTTGCAAAAAAAAAAAAAAAAAAAAAAAAAAAAAAGATTTACACCCTCGGTTACATCTGGCAACACTGTGTGGTTCCTAGTGTACTTCAATCCTTGTTTCCTAGTTTAAAAATATATGCATGAACAAGGCTTCATTTTGATATAACCATTATTTGTGTATCGCTTCAGGTTCAAAAGTTCTACTATCCCAAACTCCGGGCTGCGTTGTATATTGGACACCCTGTATAACATGAACACTAAGAATTATTCGAATTAAACGGTAGGAATAGCAAAAACTATAGAACAACTACAACCACAATAAAAATAAAATATTTTCTTTTTAAGAAAAACTAATTTGGTTATTTAATAGCAAAAAATAGGTACAGTACCTAAAATTCCTAGTTTTAATGATGATAAACGAAATAGTGTGAAGGAAGAAAGTTGGAGGAAATGGGAGAATACCAAGAAATTTCACGCATATGATGTCTGTCTACCAGAAACTCCACTTTGTTTGAGCTGGGATCGAACCCCATGCAACAGAGGTGAGCGATCTATTACTGAGTCTTGCCAGCCTCTGTTGGCCACATCGCTGTGAGTGCAGAACCCAAAGTCAAACGTCAATTCGACAGCCGTGTACAGTAAATGAGTTGCGATGGTACAACAGTAAGGCGTTTACCTCCCAACCGGGTGAGCAGGGTTCGATTTCTGTTGGAGGGGAGAATTATTCTTTTCTTCTACTTTCGGAAAAATGTGAGCCAGGTATTCTGTCAGGATCTTTTAGATGGTTACTTGGAAGAAATTTATAATAACTGCAGGAACTTGGCTGACCACATTGTCTCCTTTCAACTATGTCTGAAGGACATCCCCAACTTTACCTTATTTGAAAGATGCCTCAACGAGATGATGAACAATGCCTCCTTGCAAAGATGCTTGAAGGAGATGATCAATATTACCTCCTTTCGAAGATGCCTGAGTATGAGGAAGATGCCCAACATTTCCTCCTTTGAAAGATTCCTGAAGGAGATTCAATATTAACTCCTTTGAAAGTTGCCTGGAGGAGATGCCCAACATTACCTTCTTTCAAAGATATCTGAAAGGGATTCCAACGTCACCTCCTTTCGAAGGTACTGAAGGAGATCCCCAACATCACCTCCTTTGAAAATTGCCTGAAGAAGACACCCAATATTATCTTCTTTTAAATATGCCTGAAAAAGATGCCCAATATTACTTCCTTTGAAAGTTGCCTGAAGGAGATGCCCAACATTATATGGTTTCAAAGACGCCTGAAGGTGCCCAACATTACCTCCTTTTAAATATGCCTGAAGGAGATGCTCCACATTACCCCCTTTGAAAGGTGCCTCAAGAAGATGCCCAACATTACCTCCTTTATGCCTACACTCGCAAAGCAGGCTCTCGAGCCAGTACATGAGTGCGAGCCTATCTGAGCAGAGTCCTGTAAGTGAGTAGCGAGTCAGAGTCCAAGTTCAAGCGAGCCCCAGTGAGGCTACTGAGGTGAGCACAAACAAGTGCGAGCCTGATTGAGCATAGGAAGCCTGATGCCCTAGGGAGCACGAGAGCAGTGAGAATTATAAGCATGAGATCGAACTAGCGTGAGTCTCATTCAGGATAACAAGTCCGAGCGAGTGCGAGTGTGACCCTCAACTAGCTTCAGCCTCATTGATGCAGGCTGAAGTGCGGTGTAACGTGGGATCCAAACCACGAGTTCCCACGGAAATCGAAACTGGGTCGAAAAGACGTGTACGCTAACCTTATAGGTATAAGTGTGTTGTGTGAGCCTTATTTTTAAAAAATGAAATGAAATCTTTGAGTTTTACGTCCCACGATTATGCCGGTTAGACTAAAAAAGGCGGTGATGATGAGTAAAATGGTGGAATGAAGAAAGTGGGAGGAAACGGGAGAACCCCGAGGAAACCCACGGACACGGTGTTTGTCCACCACAAAGTCCACTTGGCGGGGGCTGGGATCGAACCCGGAACCCCAAGCACCAGAGGTGAACGCTCTATCACTGAGCCACCGCGGCCCCTTGAGCCTTATCGAGAATAGTAGGGGCTCAAAAGAGTTTATATTCTAAGATAGCCAGGCCCTGGACTTACGAGAAGGGATCTCACGGTTTGGAACTCACATTCGCCCATTCTTAGCTTCACGAAGGAGGCGTGAGTAATAGGGAAAAGGTACCTTTGCCCCTCCTACATGCCCAAGTCATAGAGTGTTCTATCTTGAGTGGGAACGAACTAATATGGTAAATAAGCGTGTTTTCGATATGGGCGTGGCATACAAATACACAACTAATTACACCGTTGAGGACGGGTGTGGTATATAAACACAACGTCTAACAAAAGATTGGGCGCGGTTAATAAGCTTCAATTTGCGTTTAATTTCTCAGATGAGTCATTTAATATGCAATTATAGTTTTGGATGACTTTTTGTGCGTCTATTTTATTAATTTATTTTGTTGCGTCTTTGAAGAAAGACTAGTCGCTGTCCCTAAAGAAGTCCATACACTTTCAGTTTTATTGCGCAGTTTAGCCTGTATGACGTCATATAACTGAACAACAAACTGCTCAAACTACTCAGTTTGGATAGATTTTCACATAGTTATTTGGAGTGAGCAGCATGACCGTCTCTGCAACTATAAACTCAACAGTTAATTGAAGTTAACGTGCAGTAGACTTAGACTGAAACGGAACTGCTCGATAACTGAACATAACCCACACAATTAATCCAATTCGTCGTTCAGATTTTTATTTTATCCAGTTTTTAGCACAGTTGAACTGCGCAGAAAAACGGAAAGTGTATGGATCCCGTAAAGGAAAACTCTTTAGAGCCAGGCGTGGCATATAAACACACAACCGATCATTCTGTTGAAGACGGTTGTGTACATAAACACAACGCGTGAATAGATACGACGGGTATGGTTTGTAAGCCTCATAAGCGTTTAATTTTTGAAATAAGTCATTTTATGTATTATAATAAAATAGAAATGCAGTTTTTTTCGTCTCTGAGGAAAACCAGGGCCGGCCCTAGGTAATTTGTCGGCCTGTGCAATATCATCATTTGCCGCCCACCCTTTCTCCAGAAAGAACAAATCTTGAAAGCCACTATTTTAAGTATGGGGGCCGCGGTGGCTCAGTGGTAGAGCGTTCACCTCTGGTGCTAGGGGTCCCGGGTTCGATGCCAGCCCCCGCCAAGTGAACTTTGTGGTGGACAAACACCGTGTGCGTGGATTTTCTCGGGGTTCTTCCGTTTCCTCCCACTTTCTTCATTCCACCATTTCATTCATTACTCATCATCACCGTCTCCTTTAGCCTAACCGGCATAAGCGTGGGACGTAAAACTCAAAGATTTTTTTTATTTTAAGTATGCTACCCCATCATGAACAACGAAAGGGAGGGAAAGGCACTCGCACTCAGAAAGGCCTAAACACTACAAATACAATTCCGTTGTGTCTTTTTTCTTTACATAATATTCTATTATGTTGGTAAAAGATAAATCAAACACACCTGCAGAGGGAAGATGGTAATATTTTTTATAGAACTCAATATCGAGCTTCAATCCCAATATATGTTTGTAATTCCAGTGCAACTAGCTCTTTTATATTTATTTCTTGACTTTCTTTCTACATCTGTTAAAAAATTAAAAAAATAAAATTTGTGTCCACATTCAGTGATAAGGAACTTGTTTGTGACAAAGACAAGACTCGTTTTCATATTAAAACTGTGGTAATTAACTGAATGGAGCAGGTGTTCGCTACTGTTCGTGAGAGTTCTTGTATTTGACAACAATCAACCAATTCATGCTGGAATTTATTTGACCATT
Organism: Thermobia domestica; assembly: GCF_964235325.1. Taxonomy (NCBI): domain Eukaryota; kingdom Metazoa; phylum Arthropoda; class Insecta; order Zygentoma; family Lepismatidae; genus Thermobia; species Thermobia domestica. The sequence goes on along the minus strand of NC_137457.1, from coordinate 295,337,181 downwards.
TGCTTTAGCACTCTCCATGTGACCTTCAACTAATGCGAGCTAAACATAGTTTATGAATATCCCTAACAGCACAAGATGTGCTATGCATGTGCCATTTAGGTATCCCAGCTACTTTTAGGTACCCGACACTTGGCACATATGATATTCATGTGCTAAATATGTACTTCAGCTACCTACAGTTTTAGGTACTTGTTACACCTAATTGATATTTGCAACTATATACCACAAAAATAGCATTTATATACCTGGTTCAGTTTCGCACTCCAACAGTAATTTGTTTTTATGTCGTCACTTGGAACATATATCTGTCATGTTCTAGGTACGTCCTTTAGGTACACCCTAACAGCACAAGATGTGCTAGGCATGCGCCATTACGTGTTCTAAATTCATCTCGCACATTTGATGCATTTATTGCTTTTTCTAAGCGATTGTGTACTAGAAGCAATAAACGCATCAACTTTATTTAGATGACAACTGTCGCCGATCATTTGAAAGTGAATAGGGAAGAACCATGAGCGGCGAATAGGGGGCAGTTGCCCCCCCACTTTTTGAAGTAACCCATTAATGTATATAGTTTCATTTGGAAATTTAAAGTTTTTGTATATATTACTGATTCATAGAAAAAAGTGGTGCCATATAATATTCGCCCTTGCGTGAGTACGTGATGGCTGTCCTCCCGTGGAGTTAAGAAAACTGCAGAAATTGCCTTTTAATTGCCAAGGAAAATAACCCCAAAATTAGCCTATTGGAACACAACAGTTTCAGCATACTTTCACTTGTTACAAGGATTCAATATATTAATCAGCCGCTTTGAATTTTAAGATGTTCATGAACAAGGAATCAAATCTCTGTTTAAGGGTACAAAGGGCTAGTACCTACTTGCGTTGGTCTTGTCAATTTACTTAATAAAATATGAAATACGATATACGGTATTTTAACAAAAAAAAAAAAAAAAAAAGATCCTATTAGTTATACAACTTTCCGTCAAGTCTTGCCCCCCCCCTTCCCCCTTTTAACGTCTAATCGCCGCCACTGGGAAGAATCATGAAATAAAGTAAATAGACACTCGTCATTTTGTTATAAAATTACATGACAAGCAGATTTAGTCTGATCCCAAACGGTTATCGTCGAATATACGCGGTTAAAGGAGGATTCTGCTTAGCCAAATTCAAAAGATCTCAACAATTTATCCCTCTACAAGCGACGTTCTCTTCATCGCCTCGGTAGCCAAGTCGGAAGAGCATGCGGTTAGTAATCTAAAGGTTGGTGGTTCGCGCCCATCCTGGGGTGCTTTTTTTTTTACTTGTTTAAAGTGTTTCTTTTAGACTCATCTTAATGTAAACACATTACGCATATAGGCCATTTAACATATTTTAGAGGAGTAATTTTGTGGTTCATTGACGCTTACGGCATGAGGAACATACCTAGAACATACTAGGCACATTCCCCAGGTACATGTCAGGCATGTGCTAGGTGCGGACATAGACTGTGACTATCACTTGCCATCCATGTGATTTCTCTCACACATGTCAGAGATACATAAGGCACATACTGGACACATTCCCATGTACCTGAGGGAATATGATAGACATATGCCTGCTATGTAATTGTGCTGTTAGGGATAGTATTCAAATAGAAGGTCACCTTATTAAATTTAACTACCATCATCAACAAGACATACTTATTTTAAATAATATAGTTATGACAGATTTTGCCGCCCTGTGTAGAGCGGCCCTGGGAAAGACTGATTTTATATAGCTGTCCCCAAATTCTTAATATAAACCTTTTGGTTACAGGTAGTTTTGTTAAAAGACCAACGGTAGTTCTTCTCCGTTATTAAATTGTGTTGGTAGCCAAGGCAAGTCATGTGTACTGGCTGTACTGTTGTAATTTGTAGCAGATTGAAGGTCAACGAAATCACCTAACGTTGCAGAGGTGGATTTCCTGTTTTTCACTTCCAAGACTTCTTAATCACTTGTTTTCTACACAATCTCACGGCTGTATAACTATATATCGTTCTTCCACTCCTTTTTAATTACAACTTTATGTATTTCGTGTTTCAATTAATACGGTAAAACAAAGAAGCTTGTATATTATTCCTTTTAAACTAGTATAATGGACTATATATAACATGTATACAAATTAGTATCCTTACTTTCACTTTTCAAGGTAAGAAAAGTTTTATAAAAAGTAAAAAGTAAAATGACAAATGAAGATGTTAAAACATTCCGGCGGGGACACTCAATCGAAAAAGTGTAACGGCTTTTTCAAGCGAGATATCCTAAGTAAGATTTTTTTTTTTCAGCGTTTTCCTCATTCACACTAGCCAAGTACCGAGATAGTACCTAACGTACAGCTCACAGATGACGAGAAGAAACCTAGCAGAAGTAGTGTGACGTAGGTATGGGCTCGCCCACTTTTCGCACGGGGGTTTCAAATGTCACCACGGAATAGCACACAGATAACTACCCGGAGTAGCAGACGACATCTAAGTATAGACCGCACCTCAAAAACCGAAAATGGCCTTACCGGGTCGTTGACCTTTCCCCGCTAACCCTGTTTTAGGGTTCTTCTCGTCATCTGTGAGCTGTACAAGTCCCAAGCTGCTTCCTTTCTTCCCCCTTTCTACATATAATGTGCTCACCGAGGGACGTCATCCTTCATACTGGCCGGATGCCCAGAAATATGTGGTTTACAGGGCCGGATTTAGGGAGGGTACAAAAGTGCACGTGCACTCCCTTCCCCTTCGTTGTAAATATACTCTATCTAAAATGAGAAGCTAGAAGTGAAAATAGCTATACTTTCCGAAACTTTCTGCCATGATGTTTCCCTTTGGGGCTTAAAAGAAAGCAGAGCTTTGCAAAAGCAATAGTTTAAGTCCATTTTCTGAAGGTTGAAGGAAAAGGATTCATCAAGCAGAACAATATAGCATTTGCCAAGTAGGGAAGAAAAGAGAAACCAGGAGAAGAAAACATTTTTTTTCCCTGCATAACACTTGCGACCCTCTTTAAAATACTCCCCTCCCCTCCGTTCTATGCATCATATCGGCATCATATATACTTCCAATTAGGTCTTCACTTCAGGTTTTGAGTGTGGTTGTATGATCACCACCAAAACTGAGCTTATTCACTGTACATGTTCTTCTGACTATTACTTCGAAACAAATCTATAAAAACCTTTTTCAAAGAAGATAGTATCCAACTCTGTACAGAGCTGAGATTCTTACTAGTAATAATACCCAGGTATGTACTGAAAACCAGCCACCTATTCTGTTTTCTCTCCTTCGTCTGGCATAACAAGGATAACATTTCAGTTTTGGGGTAACCTTTAGATCGTTGATGAAGATAGACGTGAATAAAGATAAAAATCTCTTCCTTCTTCCAACCGTTCAAGAAAAAGTAAAAACAAAGAAACTATGCCAAGTTCAACGCTAGAAGATAATGTAATGGATTTGTTATCAGATTACTATTAACCTGATTTCTCTGTTATAACAGGAAGAGAGTTCCTAAGTTTATATTAAATAAAACTGGAGAATGACTAATGGATTTTTTTAACACCGTGATAATTCCGTTGCGGAATAAAACGATATAAAAGAATACAGAACAAGTAGTTTAATATTACATTCGGTTAAAATTGTACTCGGAATATTTAACACGATATTCCAGAATATAAAGCAAATTTAGAAGAGCGAATGTGTGTGTTTATTAATTGATGTTATTAGGTTACTGAGGGTAATTAATAAAAGGTTTATCCAAAAATACGAAAGGAAGTATTTGCAATATCCATCTGATTTAGAAAAAGGCTTTTAACGAACCAGTGAAGAGATATTTTGATAAGATAGTTAACAAAGGTTTGGGTGGAATGAGACTCATAAAAATAGCACTTATATGAACCAGGGTTGCATCCACGGGGTATCCATCGGGTTCGGAACCCTCTACCCCAAAAAAACTTCCTAACTCAAAATACATATGTACGCCCATGTCCAAAATTATTGTCGCATGTCTATAAATATGTTGTTCTAGGAATATAATTTGATAACGAATTCACCCGGTATTTCTTATGTTAGTATGTGTATAATCGTCAAAGACATGTATGTGGCAAATTTCATGTCAAAAGAGTAGTAAATAAGAACAATAAAACGAAAATAAAACTTTCTTGTCCATTTAGCAACATTTTGTTTTACTCATTCTAATTTTCGTATTTATGATTTTTTTCCTATGAAATTTACCACAAATATACATTTCCCGATTATACACATAGTATCAGTATTAAAAGTACCCTGCAAAATCATTATCAAATTATATTTTTACAAAAAAACAGTTATAGATATGCGACAATCATTTTGGACATGAGTGTACGTTTCCTCAATGTAACTATACTAGTCTAACAAGGGGATGATTGACGTAGCATGAACATTTGATATTACACTTCATCTGTACCCTTTCTCTTATAAAAAGCAATCTAATTCTATCATTTTTTTAAAAATATAGCTGGAACTATTTTACAATTCCTTATTGTGTTTTCGGGTGCAGAATAATATTCGTTCAATACTACATTGACGTAGTAGTTTGTAATATTGGAATCCCCCCTCCCCCAAGAAAACTTGGACCCCCCTCAACAAAAATTTCTGAGTGCGTGCCTGATAAGAACTAACTGGTAATAGTTTAGTGTCTACTATGTAATCAGCTAGGCTCTGAATATGTCATCGTGATCTCCGGTGGAAACGTGTGCAGGCACATAGTTTTTGCCTTTGCCACGATGTCGCCACAAGTGATAGCACATTCTCGCTATCTATACATCTATATACTTACCGGCAATGCCAACTCGAGGGAAATTTCCCATATGAAGCGAAAATCAGGCCACAGTTTTGCTTATGTAGAGAGAAGGGAAAATATCTTTAAAACTCCGAAAAACTTGGGAATTTTCAACGTTCTAGAAGAAAAAAAAACTTGAGTTGCAGGACGATAATATTGTAGATTGACGGTTGGGCAACACCATTCAGAGACTGGCTACTGCTTATAGTTGCGTGATAGCTTACTCAACAATTCCTAGTGTCAGTGATTTCAATGGTGATTTCAAATTTCCAAATTTAGAAAGCTCACTAAACTGGTGTTTTGCCTTCCACATTCCACCGCGGACGCTGAAAGAGTATTTTCTGCTTTGAATTATGTTAAAACACAAAAATGAAATAAAATAAGTGATGACTTGGTAAATGTAGTTTGTGTGGTTAGATCCTTACTTCAGGCAAAAAATATTAATTCTACAATATTTTGTGTCATAAGATAGCACCTAGATCTTTACAACAAACAAGATTCATACAAATTGTGCGATAACAAGGAGTGTAGACAGAGTGAACTGTCCTCGCACTATGTAGAACAGATAAAATTAAAGTTGTAATTTCATTTGTATTATAATTACGTAGACATGTTGTTAGTATTTATGCTTGTAGCGTGTTTTTTTTTTATAAACTTAAAGTAAAATTGCGTATAGGGCTATAGGCTTAATTTTATCGATTTTCGGAACGTGGGATTTTTTTAATGAACGAGGGAAAATTTGGACCGGCACGAGGGAACTTCTGCATAACTTGGCTATCACTGATACTTACGAAACAGCAGCCAGATCGCTACCAATGGCTACTCAGCTAATGCGTTGTTGTGAACCGCTAAATGTTTACCTCATCCATAAGTTAATACTGTATAATGATAAAGTTCCATGTTATAATGATTCATTTTATGATCTTTTATATGAAGATAGATTCCATTCAAGTTAGATTGAGTGTATATTTGAACTCTACAATTTCAAGCTTTTCATTCGTTGAAATGTATGAAACAGTTTAGGTGCATAGGTACTGATGTGAGCCGCCGACTGCAGTAATGACTGGGGTAGAGCGCCCAGCCATTTTCGTTTATTGGAATCATGAAAACCTATAAAATAATTTATGCACGGTGCACAAAGGCAGCGATAACCCAGAAGTAGATGCTCTTGAACCCAAGGAATTGCCCATAGGTATTAATGCAAGCCACCTAAGACAATAACTCGAGGGTAGAGCGCATAAGCGTTTGCGTTTAAATATAAAATAATATATACAATCTACAGAAAGGTACTGATAATTCAGACATGGGACACCCTCAGGGTGCAAAAGGATTATCCATAGTTATTGATGTGAGCCGCCGAAGACGGCGGTAACTCGAGCGTAGAGCGCCAAGACATTTGCGTCTATTGAAATGTTTAAAATAGTTTTTGCAAGTCGCACACAGGCAGCGATAACTTGGTTTTGGGGCCCTGTTAGGAGCAGGGCTTCCCATAGTTACTGATGCGAGCCGTTCAACAGCTGCGATGACTTGAAGGTAGGATACCTCGCGTTGGTGTTCATTGAAATCTATAAAATAATTTATGCAAAGCCACACAAGGCCAGCGATAACTCGGGGGTGGGGCGCCGTCAGATTCTTGCCCATAGCTCTGATTCGAGTCGTCAAAGTGGCGACCCTGACAGGAGAAGAAATGATGGAGGAAGGTGTAATTGGAGTCCAACTAAGGTGCTGTCTTTCTCCAACACTATTAAATATCTATTTAGAGAAAGTACTCAGTAAATATTACTGTATTAATTCAACACAGCGGCTCGGTATTATCCTAATTGTGTTAAATGTTTACACATGTCTGGTGCTACTTCAACTCTATCGGATTTTGTAGTAAATTGTTAAAATGATAACGGTTCAAGTAACTACCTGATATAATCATCCTTATACGTTGAAATGCACCGAGAACAAGTTTAAGATCATCAAGAACAAATGGGAGCACTTCTGCTAATGTTAGAAAATGCATAGTCTTAGAAAACTATTTATATGAAAGATTACATTGAATTTCAATAGAATTTCGCATCGTTTCAGAGTACTTACAAAGAAGCTTTCGATTCTGTCAAAGATAACATAAAGCAGAATTTGAACTACACTGAAGTTCACACTGAATTTGTAAATATCATAGAAAAAACTTTTACATGATTGAGGCAAAAGTATGAGAATATTGTCAATAAAAATACGATTTTTCCTTACCTCCACAATTTTATACCCATGGAGCGGGGGGAATTTGAAGTTTAGAAATCTGAAACGATGACAAATTCTATTGAAGTACGGAAGTTGAAAAATTAAATTTTCAAGTTAATTACTGAAAGCAAGTGCTATAAAACATCGCCTCATGAGGCTTTTGCTTAGCAAGTTGTTCTCAACACTTCGACTTGCAAATTTCATTTTCCAATTTTCGGATCCAATAGAATTTGTGGGTAGTGTTTGAGATCTCTGTTTTTTTTTTCTTACTGAACGAAGTGACAAATATACGAAAACTTGGCTGCTGTTTTCACATTTATGTTTCTGGAGGAATAAAATCATCATCATCATCATAGGTATTCTGCCATTATTGGGATGGTCACTTGCCGCAACTGAGAAACTTCCATGCTCCACGGTCTTCCGTTAACCTCTTCGTCTTCACGTACGATTTTTCTGTTTTGATATCGTTCATTAATTGTAGTCTCCTTCGCCCTCTTCCTTTCTTTCCTGCCACCATACCCTCTAATACGTCCCTCATGATACAAAATCTTTTTAGCCAATGTCCTAACCAATAAAATGTGTGATGAATTATTTTAATTTCAAATATGACTGCTTGACTATCAAATAAGAGGGAGAAAACGGGAGAAAATTCATGCACGTAGTGTTTTTTTCTACCACACATCGCATTTGGCGGGAGTTGGGATCGAACCAAAGACCAACCACTAAGCAAAGCACACTATTTTCTTTACGTTACCATACATCGTTTGAAAATGGTTGTGTTAAACTATATATAACATAGAGTTGCCAGTTTTTATTTTTAATGAAACTGGTAATATAGACTGATTTCTGTGAAAAATTTTATTGACAATAGAAAAGAGAAATGCTTGATGTAGTGTCACGTAATTTTCCTGTCCTTCCTGAAAAAAATGTTGGAAAGATTGCAGTTCCTCTCGCATAGAACAAGGAAATCACTTCTAGACGCTTCCATTCCATAAGGCCGTAATTAGATCAAATGCGCTTCTGTCAAGTTGACCTCATTTGTCTCGTATGAACCCTTCGAATTCTTTGCCATCTCAGTCACTAACGGAAGGAAGAGGGTCAGCGTTTGTAATTTTCTCATTTCATTCAATTTGTTACGTGTTTTACTTCTATTTTATGCCATGCCATGAGTATATGAATAGGTTGTAAAGAATTTATTTTTGATCCACAGAAATCCTGCATTCAGATTTTCATTCTTTTTCTCCACCAATTACCTACAAAGTAGTACAATTTAATAAATAGTCATCAATCAGGCCCGTATCCACGGGGGCGCCCCAATAAAATTTTCACGTTGGGCCTGCAAATAAATTATAATATGGTTGGATCGGCCCCCTAACTTCTACCGGGTCCCTCTACATTTTGGAGTTGGCTACGAGCCCGTCATTAATAATAACCGTAAATTTTAAAAAATGCACTAACAAGGAATATTTGGTGGGGTAAAAAAGAAAAAAAGAAATAGAACGAAAACTAAAAGCGTTGGGAGGGAGGCGAGCGAATCACTTTTCTAATCTTCTATCTATTAAAATGCTACAATAGCAACAAAAGCTTAGCTTAGCTTAGCTTAGCTTGAAAGTGTGGTTTTGTGTCGAGTATCGGACAAAAGTCCCTGACTCGATGACAGCTATAGAAAAGAAAATGATTAGACCTGTGGGGGTGAGTTAGAATATGAGATACGACGACGTCATGTGACCTTCAGCTGCAACTGTCGCAGTGAGGGGGAGAGTGTGGGTAAAGAGTTATAAAATGAAATGAAATCTTAAGTTTTACGTCCCACGGTTATACCGGTTAGGCTAAAGGAGACGGTGATGATGAGATATGAGTGAAATGGTGGAATGAAGAAAGTGAGAGGAAAAGGGAGAACTCCGAGAAAACCCACGAGCACGGTGAACAAAAGCGCTTTTTTTTTTTTTTTAGTGTGTTTTACCGCAGACGATAACGTCGTCTCTTCGGGAGTGATTGAGATAGACATTGGTTATGAGTTATCACATATATGGGCTATGAGGTTTAACAACAATAATAAAGTAAGTCACTTTATTCATACACAGGTGAATTATTATTGTTGTGAAACAGATAGTAGAAACTAGAAGCACAGATATGAATATGAAATATTAACATGTAGTATTGAGGACAGATAGCAGATAACAGTGATCACATGTAAGGATGATGAATTTTTAGAAGGAGATGTTTATTCAGTGAGCGAAGCGAATGGTGAGATGAAGTGCTTGGACGCCACAGTACACAGGGAAGAGTTAGTATTCACAAATGAGCTTATCTTCTGTGTTGGGGCGACTCAACACTGATGATAGACACGGGGGAAGCCCTTGTTAGGTGGAGTCACTGTGCAGACGATGGGTAGATGTGCGGATTGAATTCTGATGGATGATAGGTGGCAAAGAAATGATGGTCAGGGTGCTCTGGATGCGTCCGGCTATAGATGGAGAGGAGATGTCGCAGTGGAGGATAGTAATATGTAGGTGAGGCGAAAAGTCTACTATCAATGTGTATGGTGTCCATAAGCGTATGATGGTGTATTCTCCATTTCTTGTCTATGTAGCGAGAGCGAAGGTCTTCCAGATGTCGAGTGATGTGCGGGAATGTTAGTCGTTCGTATAAGAGACGTGTCGGGCTGGGTAATTTGATTCGAAATGCGAGACGCAAAGCATGGCGTTCTATAATACGTAGACGCTCGTAGAAATCATCACTCGCACTAACCCAGGCAGTGTGACCGTGAGTGAGACATGGGCGAAGAAATGCCTTGTACGTGTTTAGAACAGTATCTGTATGCAAACCCCAGGTAGTACCGACGAGCCGCTTCAGGTGATTTAAACGATTTTGCGCTTTCTCCTTGATGGAAAGAAGATGAGGTTTCCAAGATAACTTGGCGTCGAAGGTTACCCCTAGATATTTAGCAGTAGTGCTAGGGTGGATGGGTACACCATCTACATTAATGTTAAGTAATGATGGATTGCGGCGTACTCGACTGCGTCTCTTGTGTGGAATGATGACGAGAGCCTGGGTCTTAGTACAATTTAATTTCAACTTCCATCTACTGCACCAGTTGGTAAAAGCATATATGGCTTTTTGTAGAGAGATGTTGATTTGGTGCATAGTTTTGCCACAAGCGAGCAGTGCGGTATCGTCTGCAAATGTGAACGTATAAATAGGCTCAGGCATGACAGGCAGGTCACTGACGTACAAGATATATAATAGTGGCGATAAGGCTGAACCTTGCGGAACACCGGTGTAAGGAAAAATAGGGAAAGATAAACTGTCGTTGATGGAGATGTATGCAAGACGATTCGTAAGAAAGTGGTACACCATACGTATATATGCGGCAGGAAGATTGAAGAAGTGTAACTTATACACAAGACCATTATGCCACACGCGATCAAAGGCCTTTTCAAGATCGAATAAAAGTAGGCATGAGGGTGCAGTTTTATTATAATGGTTCGTAAGAATAGTGCTAAGTCGTAAGAGGTTATCAAGGAGGCTATGCTCAGGACGGAAACCAGCTTGGTGTTTAGGTAACAGATCATGTATTAGCAAATGCCTATGAAGTCTGCGGACTACGATGCGCTCAAAGATTTTGCCGAGTGTGGACGTGAGCTGAATTGGCCTATAAGAAACTGGATCCGTTTTATCTTTGTGGGGTTTCAGAAACATTAGCACTTTAGAGACTTTCCAAGTAGGTGGATAGTAGCCGGTTCTGAGGACAAAATTGTAAAGCGTTGCCAAAATATGTAGCAAAATAGCAGGGCCTTCTTTAATATGTCGGTAGGTTATACCATCAAACCCTGGCGCAGTGTTTTTCTTGTGACGTATCACGTCTGTAATATCCACTGGCGTTATCGGCGATGTTAAAGGATGCTGGTCATCCAGAGTATGGTCGACGGTAATTTGAAGATATCCATTATGAGGGTTGGTATATCTGGCAATGCGTCTGTAAAGTATCGACCTATCTCGAAAAGAAGTTTCTGGTGTAAAGGTGGTCTGAAGAACATGCGCAAAGGCATCCGCTTTCGCAGAGTCCGTTGTAAGAGCAGTATTCTTGTCTAGTAGAGGATACTGAGTGGTGCTGGTTTTCCCTATTAGCCGATTGAAATGTTTCCAATACTTAGTTGGATGACTTTCCTCTGCTAAAGCGTTAACTGTCTTTATCCAGTTGCGTTTTTTGTATGCTCGGATGTAATTTTGAACCATACGAAGGTACTGACGATGAAGTCGCAGTGTGGCATCGTTATTCCTTATACGCTTTCCGAGCTAGAGATATGAGTGAGAGATAATGAGGTGGTAGTTTAGGGCCGTAAAGATTACCTGTGGTTACAGGAATGTGGTTTGCACCGCTGTTTTGAATGCTTTGCGTAAGGCGATCTAAAGTGGTGTCAAACGTAGGAATGTCAGATGGAAGTTCAATATCTGCTAGTGTGTCATGTATATCCTGCCGATAGTCTAGCCAATTAGCACGCTCAAAATTTGGCCGGGAACGGAGAAATTCCTGAGGTGGTTTTGATCGATTAGGAAAATTTATGTCTACCTTTATAGGATCATGGTCGCTACCAATAGAATCGAGGACACTGATGTCAAGGTATGGTACTATACTAGAGGAGGCAATCACCACATCAGGAGTTGTATTAGAGGATGGACGAGTCGCTCTAGGCAGTGGACAAATTTCGCCGTTCGTGTGAGTGTTAATGAAATCGGAAAAAGAGCGTTTTTCGATAGCACTTCTGCTATGATAGTTAATGTCAGCCATGACGATATAGGAGCGGAAATTATTATCCAGGTAAGTGAAGAATGAAGTGGGTATACGAACATATGGTCGGATATATATGGTTGCTACAGTGATAGGTCTGGAGTTGAAATAAATGGTGACAATATTGTGCTCCGGTAAAGATTCAGTGAATCTATGATTAATTGTTTTGCTGGGTAACTTATGTTTAGTTCCGATAGCTGTTCCGCCATTAGCTCGCTGGCCCGGTGGTCCATCGTGGCGTATGAATTGATAGCCAGGAAAATAAACAGATTGTTTGGGAGTCAGGAAGGTTTCATTCAGGAGAAAACTATGAACCTTGTGCTCATTTAATAAAGCAGTAAGTAGGTCTTTTCTGGTACAGAGTGACTGTATATTGAGGTAAAGTAACGTAATAATGAAGCCCGTATCCATGATATATGATAATTATACTTCGGTTGTGAGTGGATAGATTTGAAAATGTACTGTCTGTCCGGAATAGGTTGCTTTGACATCTAGGTTGTAGAGTAGTTTTGTTGCATAGACAACTTGGTGAATTATGTGAGTCCGTAAGAAAGGATGTATATTTTGGAGAGCTAGACTAAAGAAGCGAATCATGTCTTCGACTGTAACTGGTTCTCTGAGAGAATTATGCGGAGACACTGGTGTATCTGGTGTACGTAAAGGCACCACCAGTTCGGGTTTAGTGGGTTCAGGTTGAGGTTTGGCCTTACATTTATAGCTGTAAGTAGGATGCGCATCATGGCAGGTGTTGCAATTTGGTGGCGCTGCTCCATTAGGACAGTCTTTAGTCAAATGATTTTGGCCGCAGTAACCACATTTAGAAGTGTTCGGACAGTTAGATGTCTGATGCTGGTTGTAAACCTGGCACTTTTCACAGCGAATCGGAAGGGGTGGAGGTGTGCGAGATGGTTCTACTTTATGGCGGCGTTTAAATATGTAGGCCCCATATTGTAATAAATGGTTAATAGCTTGCTGTTCGTTTGTCAGAACTCTAACTAGATAGGTCGGACCAGTATTGTTGCGTATGCGAATACATTTGTGGATCTTGACGCCTTCAGCAGTAAGCTCTTCTTCCACTTCCGAGTCAGTTATCTCGGGATCGACACCCTTGATGACGACAGATAATAGCGGTGGTTTTCTTGGTGGTGGAGCTTGCGTCTGACGTTTGGGTTGCAAGATAGTAATATTTGCATTCTTGCCAAAGATCTCAAAGGAAGCCTTGTTACGAACGTGGCGATGAAAATCTGGGTTCTTTGACTTGAAAATGACACCATTGTTAGTGAAACGAATCTCGGCTATCTCCAATCGTGGCACATATTTAACAAGCTGTTGAAAAATATGCTTCGAATTTTTGAATTTAGTATCAAAGTTTGTCAGAAGGAAATTATAAATTTGATCGCGAGATGGAGTTGGTGTAGGGTCAGAGCTAGTGGAAGGTTGGATGTCCATACTCAAGTCCTGGTCATTAGCAGTGTTAACATTGGCCGCCTCAGGAGCAGACCCCGAACGGGGACGCTTATCAACCGACTTATCCGAGGTATCCGATTCCCGCCTAGTGCGCCTACGTTGATCCCTAGGCTGGGGGGCCACAGGTGGTAGTTTATGCATCGGGCCAGCGGCCCTTCAAAAGTGATGAATGTAAATGTATAGATGATACTCGAAGCCAGCTGAGAAGAAATGAAATGAAATGAGATGAGATGAAAACAAAAATACAGGTTTGAACCCTCCAAAAGGCGCAGAATCCTTTTGTCCACCCTGTAAAAAGCGTATTTGCACCGATCTCAGAAATACGTATTGCTATACTTCGTCATCGGAAGGTGCAATAACTACTTTAAGACAGGTTAGGCTAACCCAAAGAAGAATGTGATTTTTAACAAAAGCGCCTGAGCTCCAACCTATAACTTTGGATTTCAAACCTTGGATTTACGATTATTTGTGATTTCATGTTTATAACAAAGACAAATATTTTTAAAAGAGTATACTTTAAATAAATTACTTAAAGAAATAGTTTTCACAAAGTTTATCCTTTTAAGTTATTGTTCAAAGTTCTTTGCCTTCAATAAATCTTCTCCGAAATAAATGCAAATGAATTGTGCTGCCATCTTTGGAGCTCTTTTAAACTACGTTTATATGTTTCAGTCCAATCCTTTCGACAATAAGATCTCGGAAACTACATGCTCTAGAAAGATGACGTTTTCACCGATCGATTGCAAATTTTATGCAGATTGTTCAGTTGTAATTGAATATTTAAAAAACACGGCCATTATTTCTTTATTACATTTTTACGGGTACACTGGAAGTGTTGAAATTAGAAAAAAAATTAAAGCATCATATCCTATGCATTATACATTCCAACACCATATAATTGTATACGGGGGTTGCAGACCTCTCAGGTGTTTGTTTCATGGTCAAATGATAATAAAAAACGAAGGATAACCATTTCTCCACTCTAAGTTGAATCTTTATTGTTTGGAGTGTTTTTCCCAATGAACACAATATATCACTGACATAATAATTAATTGTGTGTGTAATGTATTTGCGTATTACATTCTGCATGCAAGAAGATAAAAAACACTGATCATACACGAATTAAAAACTCCAACCGGAAGTAGGCTTAAATCTTGCAAACGGTGCGAGATACTGAAAAATAATCGAAAAAAATCTCCCCTTTATGGTACCCCTTGCTGATTTTTATGAAGATGTCTTTCACTTGTGTCTGTAAAGGGACATGTACAGGTGTTGTGAGGAATGACAAGAAGATTCATGCTCATATGTGCATAATGTACTGTGTAGAGAGCGCAGCTTCAGATAGTATCCATAAAAACTGTAACCCATTAAGACTTCACGGAAGTAAAATTGTATATCATCTTGCGGCTATGGCTCTAACCAGGGATATATTTAACATTTTTGCCACCCTGAACCATTTAAAAAATTCTGCCCCCTCAGTATCAAAATATATATATATATATATATATATATATATATATCAGTATAGAAAACTTGAGATGGTGAAACGAATAATCAGTATTTATTGAAAGTGGAGGAAATATATATATACAGTAAATATAATTTTCTGTTTCAGTCAGTAGTATTTTTTCAGATTTTGCTGAGGGAGCGAGGAGGTCGCAACCGCGTATGTATTCTTGTCACTATACACGAATATAGATTCTTCTTACTTGAATACTTGTAAGTGTAAATATCCTGTGTCATATCGATGTTTTGTTCATATCGATATGCGTGTGCACGATTACTTCTGAAACTTTCACTACTGGATGGAGTAGTAAAGAAAAAGAAAACTGGTCCGCGAAATTTATCACCCCGCGCCATGGCCTGTGTTGATTCATGCTTAAATACGTCTCTGACTGGAACTAGTTTTAGCAGAGGACCAAATTCGGGGTTTAAACAAAATACGAGGGAGATGAATTTACAGAATATGTCAGGATACCCGTTTATTCGCGTGATCTTAATTTTATGTAAGACTCGAGATATTTCGGGCTTTCAATCCAAGAGATCTAAAATTAATAAATTCCAACGTAATAGGAAGGACACAGTCGATATTAAAATTCGACAGCAGACATCAGGCATGCCATACTCACTGCTCGTAGGTCGCATTTTTCCGCTGTTCTCAGTTCACTGGAAGAAAATAACAAAAATATAGTTAAAAAGTATGGAAGGGAAAGATGTAATTATAACAAACTTGATTGACCACTGCTTCTTTATCAACCGACGTTGAAAAAGAATCAGTCCATATAAAGATGGAATTACTAGAAACTCAGTACGACTCTGCTTTTAAAGCAAACAGTTAGTGAAATGGGTATCCCTAAATTTTACAAATAAGATAGTTGCAGGCCTGGTTCTCCAGAAACCCTCAAATTAGCATCGTACGGGATTTCCATATTCAGTAGTACATACGAGTGTAAACAGCTTTTCTCACATATGGAAAGACACAAATACCCAGTGAGATCTAGGGGCCGCGGTGGCTCAGTAGTGGAACGTTCGCCTCTGGTGCATGGGGTCCTTGGTTCGATCCCAGATCGTACCAAGTGAGTTTTGTAATAGACAAACGTGTACGTGAGTTTTCTCGGGGTTCTCCTGTTTCCTCTCACTTTCTTCGTTCCACCATTTCATTAATTTCTCATCCTCACCGTCTCCTTTAGCCCAGCCAGCATAACCATGAGACGTGAAACTTAAAAATTCAATTTTATTTATTTTCGAAATTGATACCGGTATACATATTCTATTTGAATGTAAGGTGCTATAGGAAGAACGTAATTGATGTGTGGGAAGGGGATCACGGAATTAAACGAAATTCTAAACACAACCGACAAACAGAAGCCCTTGCAAAATTTTTAGTCATTCTACCATTTACGGGAAGAAGCTTTAAAAGAAGTTGAGAACACTCTACTATAAGAGGAAATGAACATTTGTTATGAATCTATTTATGTACCTATTCATATTCATTTGTATCCATTGCAGTGTATATTCACATTAGGAATGTATTGCAAATTCATAGAATTGTGTTAGAAATGGTAGGGGAGAAGGGAACAATTTTAGATATTGGGTCAATCCATCTGAAGTGGTCCACAAATTGTGAAAATGGTTGTTTGACCATCTCCGAAAATTCTAAAAATCTGAGTGTGACGAACCGTGTGCATGAGAATGTCAATAACATAATTCACGTTGTCGTATGTACGAGTGCTACTGAATGGCGGCCATCTTTGTTGTCGGTGGAGTGCCAATTTTTGCATTTGAAAGCGCTTACGAAAACTACAGTTGCTCAGGACGTACGTATTAGGCGAACACGAAACAAAAACTAATGTTTAAAGGAAAGACAGAGGTACACGGAGAGTATAAACTTCTGCATCTAAATAAATATGCAGGGTTGCAAACCAATACATGAAATCACCAGAAAAACTAGAGAAAATTACACTTTTAAACGGGTTGTATTTTGGAATGACATAAAGTGGGGGGTTCATGAGTTTTGTGCTGAATACTATTGCATATAAAGATTGTGTAGAAATATCCACAGCTATGATACTACTGGCACCGTAGATTTATGGGGGTCCGAAAGTTGAAGTTTGTGATTTTGGATTTTGATGCCATGTTTGAGGCGTACGTAATATCTTAGGAGGACAAAGTGCTAAACGCCACAAAGTGATTCTGTATGTGAATAAACTATTGCAAAAAAAAAAAAAAAATCATGACTGATATTACATGGAAAAAAAAAGTGATGACATGGTAAAAACGCGAAAAAAGCACCCGCATGACGATGGTCGTATCCCGGAAAAATTTTAATGTTTGAATATGTTTCATGTTAAATTTCAAAAACCACGCATGGTGCAGCAATTAGGCCCGCTTTTGTTTGTATTCAGTTGTGGAAAAGCTTACGAGTGGCGTTTGTTCCGTCTTTCTAGCTCCATGATCATTGCCACGTCTATATGGTAAGGGGGTTAGCTCACCCTTGCACCCACGAAACCCATCGGCGAACTGGACGGCGGTATTAAGGCACTTAATGTATCAGCAAAGTGATCCAATCCAAGTTACGGAAGTTAATATGTTCACAAAGTTGCGTTACATCTATCCTAACTAAATATAAAACTACTATCCTAACTATAAATGAAACCCATCCTGAAGTTTGGAGCTCTTAAAAGACGACCCGCTCGGGAGAGTAATACTCCCGGAAGTACGTTTTTTCGCGCGCTACTCTAGCCAGCTGTTTTACGCGCTCTCCCAGTCAGTTGTTTTAAGTTGGTCACAAAATCTATATCATTTAGTACAAGGGGAACAAAACGAGCCTTATATCATGGAGTACAAGGACAACAAAACGAGCCCTGCGGGGCTTCTAACCCGTTCCTACTACTACTACTACTTATCTGCACAAAAGTAAGTAAATCACATTTTTGAGTATTATTTTCGTATTTTTTAATTTAAAAAGTGGTATAAAAATGTTTAAAAAAACTTTCCTCGGGCCGGGTTTGAACTCACGCCAAAAGAGATTTTCGTTTCTAGTATATAGCGCTAGCCCACTCGACCACGAGGACCGACAACAACAGTCGTCTGAATTCTGCTATTTGAATGCAACGTGGCAAGACATAGATAACGCCAACCAATCAGAACTGTGTTTTTCGTTCCTACTTCCGGGAGCATTACTCTCCTGAACTAATCCTCTTAAAAGTAGCTCTAAGTAGCAGTATTATAACCCACCGCCCCCAGAAGTCCATCCTGGATCCGCCCCTGGAGGGGACGAAGGAGACTACAATTAATGGACGATATCAAAACAGAGAAATCGTACGTGAAGACGAAGAGGTTAGCGGAAGCAAGGATCTTATAAAATAGAGGATCTGTCCTTACAACAAAAGCTTGAAGCCATACGTCACAGTTTCACCACCCCTACTCTGCCCACTCCGCCCAATAGGATCGCAATGTTTTGAGCCAACAATTATGGCGGAAACGAAAGTAGCCAATCAGACGATGGCGGAAACGAAAGTAACCAATCAGACGTGCCGATGCTCGATTGTTTTTTGGGCTTCATTCATTTAATAGCATGAAGATACATATGGGCAGATCCTCTATTTTATAACATCCTTGAGCGGAAGACTATCAAGCATGGAAACTTTTCAGTTGCAGTAAGTGACCTGCCAATAATGGTTTGATGATGATGATGTAGATGTAGATGTATTATGGGCCACATGCCTTCAATGCAAAATTATTTTTAAAAATATTGGATATTCTACACTGAAAAAAAAATGGTTATGATGAGATTTCGTCACGCGACGTTCTGGCCAGGCAAAATTTTTTGTCTCCAAACTATTAAAAAGTTCAGCTTAGCGTTTTCTGAATATGAAAGCATAGCGCAAGTGTAACTACGAAAATTAACGGTTAACTTTAAATGTATATTTACGCTGGCTGGTTAAATACACGCTGGGTGCGTTGAATGGAACATACCCAATAGCATGTATGTACTTGTAAACAAGCCATCGTAATTACCGTATCACATTAGTAGAAGAAACAAGAATGTCTTCATGTGTAAATAGGCCTATGTATGTAGTATCAGCATTTGAACAGAGAACTGAGCCCCTGTTACTTTCAAGCGTAGTGAGTTTTAATACTTTAACTCCTCTCGTTTATAGTGTTTCCGGTAGAGGGAGACAGTGTATATTATTAGCACTTTCATACCCAAAAGAGAGAGAAAAAACAAAGCAGAGAATTTGGTTGTGTTTGATATAAAACCGGTTTTTTATGACACCTGTGGTGCATACATTGCTATTGATTCGTAAGGCATCAGTTGGTTGTAGTGAGGGCAGGAAGTGTTCATCGTGTCAAAATGTCGGAAGAGACCGAAGGAGACAACAATGAGTCTAAAAAGCAATACAGGTCAGTTCAGTTATTATTGTTCTGTTTCATATATTGTTTCATGAATTTTTACTGGATTTTTCTTTTAGAGAATACTTGTTACTAATTAAGGTATAGTTGTTTTAAGTTTATTATTGGTATTCTTGTACCTTGTAATTATGGTAGTTTCTACATTGGCTACTTCCGGTTCGGAAAAATAAATTATAACTCTATACCGGAAGGGGCTAAAATTGATATCGATCAATTTGTTTCGTTATCCTGAGACGATCCCATATCTAGAACCACTTGATGTATCCGAACTTTGGGAACTATACTATTCTCTATGTCTAAATTATTCTGCATTGGAATTTCTCTAGGATTTCAAAATATATATGTCTGTATAGGAAATGATTTATTTCCCAGAGCCTAGGCATATCTAGTGATTTTATGAAGACTGTATATACATCAACATGCAGCAGCACGCGTTAATTCCGAGCATGAGGAACTGTGAAGTTGACAGTTCGTACAAATAGTCCGTTGACATTTTCTATTGTGCTGCCAAAATGTCTTGAGCCGTGGCAAAAGTGCGAACTAAAGCTCACACCCTCACACACCCACGCATTGAGCCAATAAGGGTTCAGCTGTTGCTAAGCGAGAGAAAGCGGGTGGAATTCCTTCAGGCGATAGCAGCGCTTGCAAGGGAAGACTAGGGATCAAGTCAATGTGGCATATCTATAGTTTTGGCCAATCGTAAATAAACATTTGTTGACATCTTTCAATTGTGTTCTCAACGTGTACGAGGGGGTACCCAAAAAGAAACCGGAATTATTGTGTAAAAGCCATATTTTCAAACTTTTTCAAAACAACCTTATCCTCTTTAAAATACTCTCTAATACAACTAATACATTTATCCCACCGGTGCTTCCACTGTTCGAAACATTGTTTGTAGTCATCTTGAGAAATGTCTGGCAGGTCCTCCCTCGTTTTTTTTTTTTTTTTTGACCTCTTCAATGTTGTCAAATCGGTCCTTTCATAAGTGGAAATAAGAGAAAGTCGCACGGAGCCAGGTCAGGCGAGTAAGGTGCATGGGGAAGCGGAACCTTGTTATTCTTTACCAAAAACCGGCGAACAGAGATGGCTGTGTGTGCGGGTGCATTGTTGTGGTGGAAGAACCAGTCTTCTGTCTGCCACAAATCGGGCCTTTTTTAACTAACACTTGCTCAATCTTCTTAACACTTCCAAATAAAAGGTTTGATTGACGGTCTGGCCTGATCACTTAAACTTGCCATAAGTAAAAAAAAAAAAAAAAAAAAAAACGAAACAAGAACACAACAGTGCTAGCAAAAACACTCACTGCAGATGAACACATCAAGTCAGGTTGACAACACAGGCGGCACTAAGTTGGCAATGAGTTGCGCTATACACGCTTAGCAGCATAAATGCGTACTACATAAGCTCCGCACAACCGGTTTCTTTTGGGTACCCCTTCATATTGTAGCGATGATTTTTTAACTTGTACAAACAATTCCGGTTTTCAGTCATAATTATTGTTCTACAAGTAGTCATAATTACTGTTCTACAAGTTCTACAAGTGATACAAGAAAACTACAAAATTATGATACGCAAACTTGTTAATAATAATAATTTTGGTTTGAGAGCCCCGAACAGCTCGTAACCAAAAATATAGTAGGCTACTTGTAAAAATATTACATAACACTTGACACAATAAGCTACAAATAAAATAATAATTATAATGAATTATTATTTAACAATTGTAATTCAATTGTAAAAGAGTAGCAGGTTAGAGCCCTTGTTAGAAAATAAAAATACATAAATTCTTTAATTAAAAAAAATAAAATGTAGATTTTAAAAAATGGTCAATATACTAAAACAGTATTTTCTAAACAATATAGGTTAAAGTTTCATTGAAAATAAGTTGGTATTACTTTCTATGCTAAAATATATCTTTTGTTGCATTGGTTAAAATATAGTGAGATAACTTTTTCTTTTTTTTTAATATTAGCAGTATTCTTTGTCATAAATTCAATATATTCATTAATATATGTGATAGATACTCTGTAAAATTTTAAAAATATATAATTATGGTCAGTTTAAATTATAACATTTTGTAACTTTTTCTAGTATCTCCGATTTCGAATTTAACGGAACTATCGTCGATTGATTCCTTATTTTATAATTTAATCAAGGATCTTATAAAATAGAGGACAACAAAATCTTGAAGTCATACGTCACAGTTTCGCCACCCCTATTCTGCTCACTCCGCCCAATAGGATCGCAATGTTTTGAGCCAACAATCATGGCGGAAACGAAAGTAGTCAATCAGACGATGGCGGAAACGAGAGTAGCCAATCAGACGTGCCGATGCTCGGTTGTTTTTTGGCTTCATCGATTTAATAGGATAAAGATATATATGGGCAGATCCTCTATTTATAACATCCTTGAATTTAATACTCTTACATCTTCATTTTGTAGATAATATTTGCTTCAGTACTTATTTTCTAATACCATTTGAATCAAGGATGTTATAAATATTCCTCTATTTATAACATCCTTGAATTTAATACTCTTACATCTTCATTTTGTAGATAATATTTGCTTCAGTACTTATTTTCTAATACCATTTGAATCAAGGATGTTATAAATAGAGAATCTGCCCATATATATCTTCATCCTATTAAATCGATGAAGCCAAAAAAACAACCGAGCATCGGCACGTCTGATTGGCTACTCGCGTATCTGGCATAGTCTGCAATTGGCTACTTTCGTTTCCGCTATGATTGTTGGCTCAAAACATTGCGATCTTATTGGTCGGAATGGGCAGAGTAGGGGTGGTGAAACTGTGACGTATGGCTTCAAGATTTTGTAGTAAGGGCAGATCCTCTATTTTATAAGATCCTTGATTTGAATAAATGATTTTTCGATGTTTTTTTTTTTTTTTTTTTTTTTTTTTTTGTGAAACAGACTTTGGAGTCCCCAATGATTTAACCAATATTCATAGTTATGAGAGTAATAATATTTTTTCATTTTGTAACAAAGTAGCCCGACAAAGCATTTCTGAAAAACAGCTATTTTCTTCATTAGCATGTTACAGATACTGTTCCATACGACTGAACCAAACTCTAGTTTAGATCTTACTAGTGTCTTGTGCAGACGTGTTGAAATTATTAGACTCAAGCTCGAAAAATGCGAAGTTGATGTTACAGTCCTAATTTTGGAATTCTAGAACATGTAATTTAAGGGTTAAACCACCAATATATGATCCTTCATTTGCTTACTATACAGTTGAAGTGGTGATATCACCGTTGAACAGCGGATGGCATTAGTAAAGGGAAAAGTTCTGAAAGGAGTGTTTCAGTTGTAAACAGCTTTTGTAGTTTCTATTAACAAATTACAGTTTGAAGTGTTGTGGTTGCAGTTGTAAGCAGTTACAACATTCAAAGCGTTCAATAGTTCGAATAGGCCAGTTTAAAGGGATCGTGAAATGTTTTGTGTATTAATTTTTTATTCTGTGCAGTCCTGTAATCGAGGCATAATGGGAAAAGCCAAAGACCTTTCTCCCAATAAGGTGGAAGTTATAACAATTCTGGCGGAAGGAAGATAAACATAATGACAAATTGCTAGTAAAGTTGGAGTAGACAAAAGTATGTGAGTAGAATCTGTTGTAATGAGCAAGAAGCAAATGTATTAGCAAAATAGGGTTGGGAAGTGTGGGCGAAAACCGAGGTATCAGAAAACTAAAGAGATAGGCGCTAGAAAACAGAAACGCAAATTCTAGAGACTTAAGCATCAAAATGGCTGAGTATGGTACAGACATTTCGCCTGAAAATGTTCGAAGGATTCTGTACGCTGAGGGGATAAAAGCACGCAGACCAAGAAAGCAAGCAAAAATTATTCCAATCATGGCAAAGAAGCGCCTCGAATGGTCACAAAACCTAGAACATTGGACTGCTGATGATTGGAGAATAGTGTGTTTCATGTGTCTTTGTATTTGTTGAATGTTCACAATATGTACTACGTAGACCTGGCGAGGAATTCAAGTTGGAATGTCTCTCAATAAACCGTGAAGCATCCTACCTCAGTCATGGTCTGGTCTGGGGTCTGTCTTCGGATCAGAGAGACTGTACATATGTATATAGTATCGGGAACAATGAAGCATGACCAGCACCTACAAATTCTTCAAGAAGAACTGCTTCCCCAGACTGCAGTTTGGTTTGATGACGCGCACTTCATCTTTATGCATGATAGAGCTCCATGCCACCTAGCCAAAGCTGTGACAAAATTCTTGGAAGATAACGAAATTAGTGTTCTTGCGTGGCCGGGCAATAATCCTGTTATGAACCCGATTGAAAACCTTTCGAGCTTCATGAAGGAAAAGCTAAAGAAAAAACACATTACAACCAAACATCAATTGAAAAAAGAGATCAATAATTTGTGGTATCACAATGTTTAATTTAACCCTTTCACTGTGGAAGGCGACGGAAAGAAAATTTCCCTAACCTGCGAATGTCGATTATAGTCGACGTGTTAAAATTTGTCTGTATCTTGGTTTTGTTTTAGTTAACTATAGTCGCCAAAGGTTTTCTGTGTGATTTCTATTGTTTATCGAAAACAATAGAACACAAAAAATTGAACGGTACCACTTTGGCGACTACTCTCGACAAAGCCAAGATACGGACAAAGAAATTTTAACCCGTCGACTATAGTCGACATTTACATGTTAAGGAAATTTTCTTTCTGTCGACAAAAGTCGACTTCCTCTGTGAATGGGTTAAGGCAGGATGTTCTAAACTTGTACATATCATACCTAAAAAAATTTAATAAAGAATAAGGGATTTCATACGAAGTATTAATCTTTGTGTGAGAGATCATTTTCTTGTAAGTATTCCATTTCATTTTTTGTTTCCAATTTGGACATACACATTGTACAGTAATTATATTTGAATATCACGTACACATTTGTTTTATTGATGTTGAAAAGCATGTGTCACACCCACCAGCAATTAGGACAGATTTGCAAAGCAGTAATTTGGACTAAATTCAAACGTGTTTTCTCATGTAATATTGTGTGCCGGTGCTGTGCCATCAATCGTAGCTCAGAATAACCTCTATAATACTCATTAAATAAATGCAACAATTGGAGATGAAACTGATGCACAACACGGTACTTAACTGCGAAATTATGGTTGAATTTAAATGAAATTCAAATGTTTTAATTTTGAAAAATGACTAGTTGGGGAAATAGGTGCAAGAGAGATAGGTTATGATTAAAGATAAAGGATGAGCACTAACCTGACAGATCCGATTCGACTGGTGCAGTCCTGGTCATCTGGTTGATTAAAGGTTTTCCCTGGAGGAGCCTGGATGTACTGGAGTCAGCCAACATCTGGATCTTAATCCTGCTGGGCTGCCAGGGGCGTCAGATTCTCTCTTGACGATGTGCCTCTCACGATGATGTTCTCCTACACCTTCATGCCACTACTCAGATCTCAAACTCAAAATGTGTCTGCAGAATGGTATTCTCGGGAGAGAGTCGGTCGTTCTCCAATGGTGCGATCTGCTTGCCTCCGATGATCCTGCACCTTCCTAAACTTCGTGGCGAATATCTCTTGTCGATGTGTCCTTCGTGGTTTTGTCTAGCTGTAAAGTGATGACTCTGATGTTCAGTGAACTTGGATATGTCAAGCTGGGCAGAAAGAAACGCAGAAAGGTGAAGGAAACTAGTCGAGTTTATTGACAATTTCGAAAGTGACAATTAACAAATATGTGATTACAGAAGCTGTCTGGAAATGTGCAATCTTAATAAAAGTTTTGTTCCGTTGGAATTTAGAAAGAGTTCATGATACTGTCGAAGATAATCGTAAAAATAATGAAATAGAAATTGACAAATTAAATTAATAGTTCGCAGTCATCTCATTGTCACATCACTGTAATTACACAGATACTTCACAATTGTAAGAACAGTAAAACATTCAGAAACTGAATGTTGAATGTAATAATTTGAACACGTCTGCATAAATAAATATATGAACTACCATCTTTAAAATCAGGCCATTAAATGAATATAAATCATAATTTTTCTTACCCCTTGTACCACATTATTTATATGACTGCCAAATTTCAGTTGCCTGTCATATACCGTCACATGAAAACCAGAGGAACGTAATTCCATTTTCGTAGGTTTACAGGTGAGAGGACAAATGTATTATTTTCACGACCCGCTCGGGAGAGTAATACTCCCGGAAGTACGTTTTTTCGCGCGCTACTCTAGCCAGCTGTTTTACGCGCTATCCTAGTCAGTTGTTTTTAAGTTCGTCACAAAATCTATATCATTTAGTACAAGGGGAACAAAACGAGCCTTATATCATGGAGTACAAGGGCAACAAAACGAGCCCTGCGGGGCTTCTAACCCGTTCCTACTACTACTACTACTTATCTGCACAAAAGTAAGTAAATCACATTTTTGAGGATTATTTTCGTATTATTTTAATTTAAAAAGTGTTATAAAAATGTTTAAAAAAAGTTTAAAAAAACTTTCCTCGGGCCGGGTTTGAACTCGCGCCAAAAGAGATTTTGGTTACTAGCATAAAGCGCTAGCCTACTCGGCCAGGAGGACCGACAACAACAATCGTCTGAATTCTGCTATTTGAATGCAACGTGGCAAGACATAGATAACGCCAGCCAATCAGAACTGTTTTCCGTTCCTACTTCCGGAAGCATTACTCTCCTGAGCTAGTCCTTTATTTTCTTAGAAAGATGTGTTTTTAATAAGATGGTAATTGAGCTATATTACAACAGATGATCGACAAGCAGAACAGATGGCGTTACGTTCCATTTACACCAAGTGGGGCTTTCAAAATTGTGTCCAGACATGAAGAAAACGAAAACCACATTTTTGGAGTTACATTTCTCTGGTTCTCATGCGACGATACAATACTTAGATTTTTCATTTGTCCTTCCTTATTCACTGTTACTCCATTTATTCTATATGTTGTAACAAAGTATTGAATCTTGTTCCTAAACGTTATATATTTAGTTTTTTTTCACAGTTGATTTGTAATAAATTACCGTACTTTTGCACCAGTTATTTTAGTGGAGCAGATAAAAAGCAATTTTTAGGAGAATCGTGCAAATGATGATACAAGCTCCAAATTTGGTGTGTTAATTCTTTTTAAGGTTATTGATCACATCTGTCAGATTGGCCACCTGAAAATTAAAGATGGCGTCCATTTTTTAAGATGGCTGCCAAATTGACCTGAAAAAGTTAATTTATGTCATAAAATTTGAACTATATGCTCGATTTGTGCCATCTTAATGCCGATTTCTATACTAATGAAAATATTCAGTCAATTTATATAGTTTTTATTCCATTCTTCAGTTCCATATTGATAAAATAGCCAAATATATACAAATTTAATAAAAAGTATACAATCTTACATTCTTACAATAATAAGTAGAAGTCTTAAACAAAATTTACATTAAACAAGTAATCTTACATGAAACGAAAAATCTACAACTAGTCCGTGTGTAATTTTGCGAAATAACATTCATGTAAGGAACAGTGGCGCAAATCTGTCTTTAACATTAGAGGGGGGTGCAGGTAAGGCCATTCCTATATTTTTTGAGCGATGTAAAAATATTTATGAAGTAAAACAATGCTGTAAAGGATCAGGGGAGCACAGTTGTCTTCAACATTGGGAGGTGGGGAGTTTGAGGCTTATTCTGGGAGAACATCAATTTCGTCTCACTTTCCTTTGTGATAGTCTGACACAAATCATCACATTTTCCCCAAAAACACATTTCAAATCGGATTATTGGAAAAGACAGTCCCCCAATTCCAAGATTGGAGGGGACATGTCCCCCTCATCCTCCTAGGATTTGCGCCAGTGGTAAGGAGTTGAGTTGATTTTGAGTTTAACGTCCCGTTCAGCAGCGAGGCTATATGAGACGTGGACCTACTGATTAACGTGGAATCCGAACCACATGAGCTCCCGCCGGGGCCAGTGGTAAGGAGTACCGGTATATTATAAGAACAGTATGCTCTCTTTAAACTTTTGTATATCAAGGAAATTAATGGTGGTTACACACCCAACTACAGAGTATTGTAAAGAGAAGCCTTGCGCTGAAGCGCATTCAGGGTTCTGGGTAGTGTAGGAACATAGATCAGGTCTATCAGATCTTCAGGAACGCATGAGTGCAGCTGTAATCTCCATTATATCGATTACGCTTCATAAGATTTGGCTGGAGCTGGATTATCGTCTCGATAGTTCTCGCATAACAGATGGCGCGTAGATCCCATGTTTGTAATTCCAATCAACACCACCAAAAACTTTTCGAGTTTATGTAACTACTACGAAAGTTTGAGCAGAATAGTAATTTTGGTATTAAAGTTATCCCTTTCCAAATCTGGGGCTCCTTTTGCGCTCACACTATGTACGTATGTTCGATTTATCGCACTTGTTTTGTTATTCAATCCAAATTGCTTCAAGGTTTGAACAAGGGCGTTTTTAGTAAGTGGGTCGTAGACATTTTTGAAATCGATAAAGACTTCGATGATTTCTTTTCAGATACGATATGTTAGACTTCAGATTCATAATTTGCTCAGCACATGAGCGTCTTTTTCTAAATCCTCCGTAGTACTCTCCCAACTCCAGATCTAGTTGTTTCTCTGTCCTGGTCTAAAGAATTTTTGAAAATTTTGTAAGTCACTGGGAGAAGGGAAATACTGCGGTAATTATTGGCAGTTTTGTCGCCTTGTCTGTATAGAGGGTGGATCAGGGTAGATGACTAGCCACTCGGGAATTTTTATATTATTATTATTATTATTATTATTATTATTATTATTATTATTATTATTATTATTATTATTATTATTATTATTATTATTTTACTGTACGGCATAATTGTGATACATTAAACCAGTGTTTCTCAACCTAATTCTTATCACGACCCCCATTTTATTACATCCTCTTGCCAACGACTCCCTTATAATTTCTGGTTTGTAATAATCTTGTGTGGGATTTTTAATATACTTATTGCGGAGATCTCACGATATCCATCTATTTCTAATTATACAGTAATAGCAGAATCTATCTCTTGTACATAGCGAATACAGTAACTTCTCTAAAAGCGAATGGATTAAAACCAAATTAGGTCAGTTCATTGATATTACATATATCGAATTCGATCCGTTATACTGTTTTAAAGTGGAGGCCATTTGAAAATTTTAAAACTTCGTAACTCCCTTGATGTTGGATCATATGATAAGAAAATAAAATAATTTCTATTTTTTTTAAACTTAGACAGTTGTTTAAAAAGTTATTGAGTGTTTTAAATGACTTGATAATGTACGTCACAAAGATTGAACCGGACATTGCCGCAATAAAGAAATCATATAATGCCCAGGTATCATTAGTTTTTAATTTTAATTGTAATCAATATGCAAGTTTTGTTGCATCTGTATTTTTCTGACATTTCAATATGCAATAGCAATTCTCATTAGTTTCATACGTACCTTTTGCATTTAAATTGATTTTTAAACAACTCTGCACCTGTTGAAAATGTTTAGTAGACTTATTTTTTTGTTGTTCTTAACAATATGTAAAAGAACTAAAAAATATGCTGATCAGAACAAAATTCAAAACAATATTGAAAAATATTTTCCGGTATTAGATTCTAATTATATTTATCTCTTCCGCTTATCTTCACGACCCCCATGAAAGCCTCTCGGGACTTCCCTAGGGTCGCGACCCCCAGATTGAGAAACCCTGCCTTAAACTAGCGACTCATTTTATTGTAATGAACATTTCTTTCCCTCTGTATAGATATAACTCTAATCAGTCAGCAAATGACTATGTTTCAAAACATGTTAGATATAAGAAAGATGTAAAATAATTGTGGGAAAGTCCTTACTTCCTTTTCTCCTAGAGGAAATTCATATCCTGAGTGAGATGAAATTAATTGGAAATATTCTTAGCTATGTTATAAAACAAAATAAACAGGATTACCGTATTTCATGAAATAAAAAGGAGAGCATATGAGAAAATAATTTATTTACAAAATGTGAACAAGTGTAAATACTCTTTTACCTTTTAAATGACTTTTTCTTTATTACTTTACACAACTTTAAAGGTACATTAAACATCTTTAAGTCTATATTAAATTTATATACTGTTGGGTATTTTCTTTAACTTGTATATATTTCTTCCTATATCTGATCGTATTTCGAAGGTACAGTTATACCGAAGTTTTCCTGTTTCATCATTCTCTTTTCCGTCTTCAATGGGACGGAAAAAGTAAAACAAACACATTGTTTTAAATGGAACCTCCTGATACTTTACTCTGAATCATGCTTCATATCTATTCCTTTTGTCTAAGAAACATTTTTTTTTTATATATAGAGGATAATCAAGTGGACAGCGCGCTGATTGAATACTCTCTCACAGACACACACATCAGTTCTGTTTGCTCAATAACGATTAAAACAGGATTTGAGGTATTCTCTTTGCTTTTTTCCCCCTCCACTACCCCTGCCTTTGCCAAATATTTTGGTCTTATCGGCAGACACAACTGCTCATTCTGAATAATCTCTCTCCTATTTTCGACATCTCTCTCTCTTGCTGTTTTATCCTTCCCTGTTTAGGTAGGGGGTGGGCTTTTTTTGGACCTGAGTTCTGGCTAACTACCTCAGGTCTATTTTCTTCTTTTTTTATTGACCATAACTGAAATAAATAAATTTGTTATTACATGATTTATAAATCACACACATAATAAATAACATACATACATAAAATACAACATTCACAAAGTCACATATCAACTACTAATAAAACTTTATTAAAATGTGCTGCAAATGTGCTGTTGCTGCTTAAGCGGCAGAGAACTTTTTAAACGTTTTTGCTGCCAACGTTTCTGAGTGAGGAAAATTGATCACTAAACTCGGCATAAGCATACTGTTCTATGAAGGATGCAGGGTGATTCAAAATAGGAAAATTTAGAAGAGAAGGATGAAATACGAAAATTTCGGTATAATCGTACCCTTAGTTGAACTTTATGGTTCAGACGATCAGGATTCCTTTTATGTATGGATGAAATTGTCCGTATAATATGTCTTTATCAGAATGTTTGCAACATAATTTGGAATCAGTTTCCGTTATACGCATCCATTGATGCTATTTCTTGGTCTCCATTAGCAAATACTCTCACGCACTTTCATCCTCCATCTACAACGGTGGCGAATGCTTGAGCACATTCGGATAAGATTTGATATTTGGGCTGCTGTCGTTGGTGCGGCGAGTGGTGTAGTGTTAGTGCGACTCGAATTTAATATTCGGACCGAAGCTAGATAGAGTACGATTAGTCTTTTCTGACCAGGAAGCGGTATTATAAAAGTTACATGGACTTTAAACCCATGAATGACTTACAATATTTTTGTAATAAGAAATTTTCAATGGTTATATCCACAAATATCAATGGTTAGATATACGCGTTCAGTAATGTTATAGATGTAACGTGGAAATAGCTAAGTGGGTAAAGGCAGAGTTTTGTTAATCATTAGGTCGGTGTTTCGAACCTACTTCGGGATTTTTTTAAAAATATTTATTTAGTTTTGTAGATATATTTCTCAGAGAGAGAGAGAGAGAGCGGCCCAGCATCAGTCGATGGTGATCCGCCATTTCGTCGTTTCAGATCTGCCAGTCATTTGCCGCCATTTTGCTAAAGGAGTAAATAGTTGTCTCTTTTCTGCGTAGCATTAGCACACGACATCAGGCCTGCAACCACCCATAGAACTTTGGGAGGGGGGGGGGCAAGTCATTAAAAATTCTCTTACAGATATCTCAATTCTGATTTTTGTATTAATAATAGCATTTTGCATTGAGATCTGGAGGGGCCAGGCCCCTCTAGCCCCCCTAGTTTGCGGGCCTGCACGACAACCTTCCGAGCTGCGTTGGACTATTACACGCTTCCTTCGTGGTTGATCGATATAAATATTTGCAGGAATCGAGTTGAATTTCAAAATCGATTCCCGGTGGGAGTTCATGTGGTTCGGATTCCACGTTAATCTTTAGGTGCATGTCTCATATAGCCTCGGTGCTGAAATGGATTCTAAACTCCAAATCATTCAACCAACTTTTGATTTTTCTCGCATTGATACAAAACCCGGACAGCTTTATGTGGGAGAAAATCAGCTCGGATGCTTATTTTACTATTAAGAAACGAGGACATATCCGGGTAAAAGAGAACGTTTGGTAACACTGAAAATAAATATCAGGTACGTAGTTTACCTTCTTACTTTTGTACCTATGACTTATATATATATTTTAACCACACAATTCATTTTTTTTATTTCTTTCCAGACAATGTCTTCCAGTGCCTATGTTCAGTCGCAATGACTTTAGCATCTGGTCTGTGCTCAAAAACTGCATTGGAAAAGAACTAAGCAAAATCACGATGCCAGTAATTTTTAATGAGCCCTTAAGTTTCCTCCAACGAATGGTTGAGTACATGGAATATGCTCACCTCCTCCGCCTCGCCGCTCAGGAAAGTGACCCCGTACAGAGAATGCAGGTACGGTCAATTATATATATATTTTACGTCAGATTCGGTTGTTGGGCACGAACCAGCTTGATCCAACTCTGTATATTGACTGTTGTGTCACGTGTATAATACTGTTTAATATTGATAAAATGTGTGTTTGGCTTTATTAATTGAGTAACTTCTGAACCGATTTTAATGAAACAAGAGTGTATGTCTTATAACGAAATGTAATCTTTGGTTAATACAGGGGCGGATCCAGGACCGACTTCTGGGGGGGGGGGGCGGTGGTTGCCATAATGTTACTTTTAAGGGCTCCAAACTCTGGGATGGATTTAATTTATATATATAAAATAAAAAATGTTTCCTCTTCTGGGGGAGCGATCGCCCCCCTGGATCCGCCCCTGGGTTAATAAAATATGTTTCCATTTTCAAACTAGCCGTAGACAACAGAAGAGAAGGAAATGGAATTATAGCGTTATACTGAAATATATACAAAAATAACACATAGTAAATGGATTAGATTGATAACTTGTCGACAAGTCTTTACTTTGGCCATTTCATTCCAGGGGCGTCATTTAGGGAGGGTAGGAGGGGCAATTCCCCCCCAAGAGTTCGAGAAATACATATACTTTAATCGATTATCTACTAATGTACTAGTACAAAACGTGAAAGTTCTATGTCGGTGGTGCTCTTGCCGTCCTCAAGCGAAGTCTGAAATGACGCCCTTGTTTCATTCATTTTATTCGATTCAGTGATTTGTTCTTCATCTGTAGGCTTGGCGGTCTTAGCTTTTTTTTTTTCTTCCTCAGAAAGTTTATTTCGATGTGATCTGGCTACTCGTTCTTTCGTCAGACATTCACAATGACTATCAGGGTACAAAGTGAATACTTTCTTATCAACTTTCTGTGTCTTTTCTCTCGCGTGCGCTGTTGTTTCTCTACAAGGTGACAACGATCCGTCTATAGCTTAAAGCTAACCATTGTATTCTAAACATCAAGTGGGTAAAAGCTAATTAAAGCTGCATAAAATATAGGAAAACAGTATCCTAATAATTTCAACTATTAAAGCGGCTGTCATTTTCTTGGTGATGTCAATTTTAAAGTAAGCGAAGTCAATTGTAAAGACATAAGTTAAGATTAAATGTAGAAATAATGCAAAACACGAACACAGAAAAACAAAACAACGTAAAGAGATATTAAAATACCAGAGAACTTTAAAAAAATGTATATTGTGACGGTAGAAAAGAAATTTTGCTAACCAATCTTAAGCTTTTGTTTTCGATTTCGCAATCCAGATCTATGTTTAAAAACTTATCAAGCCAAAACCATACCAAAATTCGTTAAGAGATTCTGTATTAAGTATTAAGTGTAGCTTTTCTTTTTCTTATTACAAGTCCAAAAACAGTTCTTTCTGTTAGATCAGGGGCGGATCCTAGGGGGGGCGATCGCCCCCCCTTTAAGAAGAGGAAACTTTCTTATTTTTTATATATAAATAAAATCCATCCCAGAGTTTGGAACCCTTAAAAGTAGCATTATGACAACCCGCCGCCCCCCCAGAAGTCGGTCCTGGATCCGCCCCTGTGTTAGATCCCATGCGACCAGCAACTTAGTAATTTATCTCTTCAGATTTTGTGTTTGTTTTTTGAACATGCTTCGAGCCATCTTAGATATAGAAATGTTTTATTATTATCTCTTTAATGTATGGTTTTTGATTAGGATTAAATTATACTACTGTATGTCTTGTGTAAGGTATTTCTGTGGAAACTTTTTTGTTAATATGATTAATTTGTAATTTGTTCTTGTAGCTTGTGGCTGCATTTGCAGTAAGTGCTCTGGCCTCTAATTGGGAACGTTTAGGGAAACCTTTTAATCCACTTTTGGGTGAAACCTACGAGCTGGAAAGAGAAGATTTCAGGTGAGTATACTGCTGATAGAAATGAACAATATTGAAATAGCATTACCTTTCGAGTCATTACAGTTTAACTAGATAGATAGATATAGATAGATAGATAGGTAGGTTTTTTATTTCCATTCAATCAGGTTACGTCGGTAAATCTTTGGTCAATATTTTATAAACAAGACTGTATGCTGTACTACAAACTTAAATTTTCATATTCATATTCAACGTAAAAGTGCATATTATATTTTATACACAAGTTCTTGCTCGTTGAAGGTACACTCATGTCCAAAATGATTGTCGCATATAACTGTCTTCTTGTAAGAATATAATTAGATAATGATTTTGCAGGGTACTTTTAATGCTGATACTGTGTGTATAATCAGGAAATGTATATTTGTGGCAAATTTCGTAGGAAAAGAATTACAAATACGAAAATTAGAATGGGTAAAACAAAATGTTTCTAAATGGACAAGAA
This sequence comes from Thermobia domestica, assembly GCF_964235325.1. Classification (NCBI taxonomy): domain Eukaryota; kingdom Metazoa; phylum Arthropoda; class Insecta; order Zygentoma; family Lepismatidae; genus Thermobia; species Thermobia domestica. The sequence continues at coordinate 295,303,088 of NC_137457.1, read as the reverse complement.
GATTTTATTTTCGTTTTACTGTTTTTATTTACTGCTCTTTTAACATGAAATTTTCCACATAGATGTCTTTTCCGATTATACACATACTAACATTATAAGAAATACTGGGCAAATTCGTTATCAAATTATATTCCCACAACAACATATTTATAGACATGTGACAATAATTTTGGACATCAGTGTACAAAGAACGTCATTGTATGTTCATATATTTGCGAAGGCTACAATATTATTTTGAGATACAGCTGCTTTATAAGCATTATTTATAGCATACTTTAAACGGCGAATATAAATGCTCAAAAAATCCAGAAGACAATTGAAACTGCAATATAAGTGATATCTATACACAATATATGTTGTACTACGTGCTAAAATAATCAAAAAATTAGAGAGAGAAATAGCAGTTGACTTTTTAGAGTTAAAATAACCTACCATGAGTTTATTATTAGGTATTTCATTTAAGTTCAAAACTTTACAGATTAAAGTGCTTACAAATTTCCAAACTGGCTGAACAGCATCACATTCATAAATTATATATAATCCTGTACCAACTTTCGGGCAGAAAAGACACTTCGGACCATCTAATTTCTTCCATTGATCCAATCTTTCAGGAGTTAGATTAGCCTATCATGAAAAAACCTCCATGAATTCTGAGTATCATATCCAATTGAGGGAAATCGACATATTTCAGTCCACGGAATCCTTTCATTCGTCCAACGACATTGATTTGTAACTGGGTTAGGAGATAATGATCGAGCAAGTACCTGTCGGTATTGCGTTTTTGATTATGGAAATTGTATAGTATCGTTTGTTCCAAACCGCGAAAAAGTATATTCAATCTTATTTTCTGTTATATGATCAATTCTTGTGAAAAATTGTTTCAATAAATTCTTAAATCTTCTTAAGCTAAGTATCAAGACACGTTGGGAGCATTTTGTAAGATTTGAAAAATCAAAATGCTCCTCTTTGTACCAACTACCAGTTTCAGATATTAAATCTCGAACTGCATATACAGATAATCGCTTCCATTTAGGACTCAACGAAACCAAACGTGTGCTTGATCGAAATATTAGGCAGTTTAAACAGGCAAAGAACGATAGAAATCCAACATAATGTTTTTCAACTTCTATAGTAAATAGATGGATAAATATAGATACGGTATAGTAACGTTGCTTTTTAATTTTATTCAAGCGAACAATCTATAGTATTCAGTAACTTTCTTGTACTCTAGTAAAGTTTTACCCTGTCCTCGTTAATAACTTCAGAGTGAATGAATCAGTGGTATCTCTCTCTCTAGTCTGTGCAGAGAAAACTCGACATATAGCTCAATTCCTTCCAAAACCATTAACAAAAAAGAGTACATGAGCTTTTGGTGGCAACTGTATTGGTCTAAATGGGAGCAGGCAAAATCGGCCACTCACTTTTTTTTTTTTTTTTTTTTTAATCATTGTATTAACGTTTTGCTGAAGTTTCCCGTTTGTGAACTAATCTTATATATAAAAGAGAACGTACAAATCCTTTGTTCCCTCACCACGCTAATACGGCTGAACCAATTTCTTTCATTTTTGGGGGGTTATTAGGATTTGGACCCTAGATGGTTTTTATCATATCACTTTAATTTTCAATTACCAGTGTCTTGAGATAATTGACCATTCAAGTGTCCATAACGTACAAATCCTTTGTTAGTTCATCATAGGTAAAAATAAACGTATTTATATGCAACCCGCATGACCGTGTCACTCGGCGGGTTAACATAAATGACAGGCGATATAATGTTAACATTAGTGCAATCTACTATGGTTTTTATCATATCACTTGAAAGCGAAAAAGTAAAAATTATCTAAGTAACAAAGTTTATTGCGTTCCGGGGTGACCGCAGCGAAGCGGGGTGAACGCTGCTAGTGTATATTATGTGAAACTGTATCAGAATTACGTCTGCTGTTATTTAAAAACTGTTTAGAGAATGTAATTAAGTTGAATCACCTCTAATATTATTCTTATTTGTTATACCAGGTTAATTTACGGCATTATGTTAGAACAGTTAGGGAAATGTTCGGATACATTGCACTCAGCGATATCGTCCTAAACCCTGTCTAAAACCACCAGAGAGTGTTGTTGCTGCTATGATGCTCAATGGTGAAGAGGTTCAAAAACATCGAGACGAAATCATTACTGCGGATAGATACAGTTCTGACGATCCTGTTGTTACTGTGTTACTTAAAGTGCATTGAAAACTTCTCTCCAAGTATCCAGCAGTGGTCATCAGACATGGTGTCCTCATGTTGTGCGAAAATGCATGTCCATATATCGCTCAAAGAACGGTGCAGATTCACTGTAAGTTGCAATACGAAATCCTTTCTCATCCATCTTATTCTCGTAACCAGGGCCGGCCCTAGGCAACTTGCCGCCCGGTGCAGTGGCATCATTTGCTTCGCCCTTTCTCCAGAAAGAACAACTCTCAAAAGCCACGATTTTAAGTATGTTACCCAATCATGAACAATAAAGGGGAGGGAAAGGCACTCGCACTCAGAAATGTCTCAACATTACAAATTCAATCTCGTTGTGTCTGCTTTTTTAAAAATACTAATCTATTATGTTAGTGAAAGATAAAGCAAACACACCTGTAGGAAAAAGATGGTAATCTTTTTTATAGAATTAAATATCGAGCTTCAATCTCAATATATCAGTTTGCAATTCTACTGTAGCTAGCTCTTTTATCTTTATTTCTGAATTTTCCTTCTATATCTGTTAAAAAAATTAAAAAATAAACTTGTTTCCACCTTCGATGATAAAGAACTTGCTTGTTACAAAGACAAGATTAATTTTCATATCGAAACTGTGATAACTAACTAAATGTAATAGGTGCTCGCTACAACTAACTAAATGTAATAGCTGCTTTCTACTGTTCGGGAATTGAGTTCAAGCAATTCATGCTGACAACAGTCAAGCAATTCATGCTGGGATTTGTTTGACCATTTGCTCTAGCATTGTCCATGTGACCTTAAACTAATGCGACCTAAACATGATTTATGAATGTAGTATTCAAATAGAAAGTCAGCTTAGTAAATCGCATCACCATAAAGTCTGGTAAGGAGGGTATTCTCTGGTAACTTGGCGGTGCGACATTCGTTTGAAGACTTTTCGGAATCGCAGATTCAGAAGGTTTCTTTCTTTCTTTTTTCTTTTTCTTTTTTTACAATAAAAAGGGAAAAAGTGAAAAAAAAGTTTGGGGAATAAGGGGAGTTTTCTGAGAGGTATAAGGAAAATGTTTTCTTCTTTTCTTTCTATTTTTTGTTTTCTTTCTGTTTTTTTTTCAGTTTTTTCTCTTTCCTTTCTTTAAAGAAAAGGAATGAAAAGAAATTTCTTTTTCTTTCTCTTTTTATTTTATTAGAAGAAAAGGAAAGATTGCCCGAATTTAAAAAATGATTTTTTATTTTTTTATTTTTTTTTAAAAAAATATTAATTTTTCTTTCCTTCTCTCTCTCTCCACTGAAAACAAAGAAAGGTATAAATGATTTTTTATTTATATTTTCCTTTTTTGTCAAAAAGGAAAGAAGAGATAAGATTTTTTTTATTAATTTCTATCCTTGTGCTTTGTTTTTTTGCAGAAAAAAGAAATCATTTGTCTTTATTTTTAAAAATCTTGAGAAGTTGTTTTGTACTTGCTTTTTTCTTTTTTTCTATAAAAAAGCTTTCTTTTCTTTTTCTAAAACTATTTTTCCCTAAGCTTCCTTATATTGATTGTGCCACTCAGTGGTAGCCCCGGAAAATAGTGGTTAAAAAAATTGCAAGGGAAAATAAAACAAACTATTTTCATGTCTCACCTATTTATATAAGAATTGATATAAGGTTGTTATAGGAGGTGTTGCATATGTTCTTTCTGAGCGTCCAAACACACTGAACACGATGTTGTTTCATATTTCTGAACGTGGCTGCTAGAATCTCGGGGTGGGCGCCTGTATTTTTTTTCTTTTTTTTAAGTTTAGTTTAAGGTCCTACGTATATGCTCTGAGGCTAAGGGAGACGGTGATAATGATAATGAACGTAATAGTGAAATGAAGAAAGTGCAAAGAAACGGAAAAAATCCAGGAAAAGCCTACACACGGTGTTTGTCCACCACCACAAAGCCTGTAACTTGGCACAGGCTCGAATATATTCCCGTAACTCGTTCAGTGTGTGTGTGTGTGTGTTTTGGTCATGTAGATACGCCCTTTTAGATGACCTCATAGGGAAAGGACAGGTGGGATCAAATCTGGTAATTTTGGACAATTCGCATTGTAACCACTAATGCAGTATTTTTTCACAATGAACACCCGCTCTTCCCAGATTATCGGTACCTCTTACTACGACGTGAGAGCAAGTTAGCACAACCGTGTCTTTTCATGTTGCCGCCTCTACTGTCTCATAGACTAACATTCTGAAAAACGTTAACCAAATCCTTACAGCAACAACCGAATATTATTGGATACCTTCGCGTGGGAGACCAAACATACGTGTGTATAACAAAACATTTTAGTGTCAGCTATTTATGTAAGAAATATATATTCCTATAAATACATTTCTAGCAGACTAGCAGTTTATAAATTTTGTGTAGCATTTTGGTAGCGAAAGAAATTATTTTATTATTATTATCTTATCTTATACGTGGACATGAAATAATACAAATAGACAGCTTTTGTGTAACACAAACAAATACGATAATGAAGAGTAAAATAGAGGGAAAATAATGACAATTATATTTTTTAAATACTGCTATCTTTAACATTCTACAGATTGTTTAAGCTAGTAGCTCGTTTTAAATGCGTTGTCAATGCGAACTCCCATATTAAGTGTTGAATCCATAATGCCATTAAGAAACGTGGAATTGCAATGACTCAGTCTATGAAGTAAACCTATATGTTCATTTTCTAATTCGTATTGTGACCAAACACTACTCGGATCGTATTCATTTTTCCTTTTTTTAAACGTTTTAAAGTGAACACTACTTTGCTTTCACCATTTCAATGAAAAACAAGAAAGCGTAGCAAAACACTTATGTATACAGTAAAACTTGTCAACTTGTCCAGCTCTAAGTTGGCCACCTGCTCATCTTGGCCATCTTGAACATGCATTTTTCCATAAGACATTCGTTACTTATTACTCTGTAAGTTGACCACCTGTCTATCTGGAAAATTGGCCGCATTGAAGCAATGTTTACCCTATGATGATAATGATATATTTACCTGCGTATCTTGGCCACGCAAAATACCGTTTTGTTATTTTTCTTTACTCTTTCGTATTTCCATATGAGAGGCAGATATTCTGTATTTGTGACTGGAGACAAAGAAGCATAGATTACTATGATTTGTTCTTGGAGATCAATGGTCAGAACGCTACCCTGATAAAGAGGCTGTGAAGGAAGATGTGAATAAGAAAAAGCACATACAGAAATTCACGAAATGGTTGTATTTGTTTACCCTGTATGTTTTGGTAAAACCATCAGCTATATCGGCTCCTTTCATCAGTGAGAAGCGTTAGTAATTCCGGAAAATTCTCAAGATTAAAGCTAACCATCTCAATTGTCAAGTATTGGTTCCTGACGGCTTGTCGAAAGGTAGCGGAGGCTTTGAGATATTAATTCAAGATTTTCTCAGAACATCTTTTGCTCCGAGGGAAACACTTGTAGCTCATTAACAAGAAATAGTTAACTACAAAATTTGAATGTGCGTATATGCCAAAAAGAATAAAAGAAATACGTCTAGAATGAACCATCATTAATAAATTTGTTATTAATAAGTAATTATTTAAAATTAGCTGTCGTGCCATTGTTTATTAAAATTTTACAATCAAGTAATACTAGAAATTCTATTCTAAAAATACACCAGTCATACTTATTTTCTGTAAGTTGGCCACTTTTCAATGGAACTGATGGTGGCCAACATAGACAGGTTTCACTATATATATATATATATATATATATATATATATATATATATATATATATATATATATATATATTCTTTATATGTTGCAGGGTAGTATGTGAACAGGTGAGCCATCACCCACCGGTATCTGCATTTCATGCTGACAGCCAAGATTTCATCTTCCATGGAACAATTCATCCTAAACTCAAGTTCTGGGGCAAAAGTGTGGAGATCCAGCCAAAAGGAACAGTCACCGTTGAACTACCCAGGTAAAGTAAACTGAAACACATATAATACCATTTAAAAAAAATATGCATTGCTTTGTACTAATTCGGCATATTTGCCTTTATTTATTTATTTATTTATTTTTATTCTTGTATTAGTTCCTACTTCTAAAGTAATGTAAAGTCTCAATAGTAAACAGAAGAAACTGTTTCATATTCACCGCAGTGATAATGAAAACTAAGGAATGTTTTGAAGGATCGCGATCTTTGTTATCAGCTTATTTTTAAGTTTGAGAAAAGGTTTTAAAAACGGCTCAAAAATATGGAAAACGTGAAGGTATAAAAATGATGTCAACCCTCAAGAATTATCTGGACTGTTATTACAGCTTATGGAAAGTAAACTGCTAATATATGCTTGATGATAAAATCAAACACTACTTCCAAATCGTAAAATCAAGTACTATTCTTATATTCACAAATTAAACACTACTCAATTTGGACAAAGGTGAAACTAACCCGATATGGAGTAAAATTTTCACTACATACTTCCATCATTTGGAAAGATTTAAATTTCTGGGCTTTCGGCACTTATGGCCATGTTAGCACCTCACGTTTTGAGGGATGACGTCCATCGGTAAGCACACTTTCCGGGGAAAGGGAAGGAAGGAAGCGGTCTGAGATCTATATGGTAGGTACCACCCCGGTATTAAAATAATGAAAACCGAGGAGAACCCATTCAGGATGGCTGGTCTGAAAAAGCTTTTAAACTTGTTCGACCGAGTGCGCCAACCGGAAACCGAATCCGGGACCGCTCGCACCAAAGATGAGAGCATTAGCGACTACGCTACGCGGAGGGACATCATTTGGAAAGAAAGAACATTAACAACAGTGAACAGTGACTAGCTTTACAGTGGCCAATGGTGGTTCACTTGCCATAGTGTTCTGTGACGTAAAATTGTGTAATTACTTGGAATTACATTTTAATGATTTCACCTTTTCTACATGTTTAACCTTTTTTTAGACTTAAAAATAAGCTGATGATGAGGACCATGATCCTCGAAAACGTTCCTTAATTTTTACAACTACTGGAACGAGTATGAAGCATTTTCATTTGTTTACTATTGTGACTTATTATCACTGCACGTAAAGTCTATTTACTTAGACAGAAATTAACGGATTGTAAATCAAATCATTTAAAAATAAGTAAAAAACCTTTATTTCGTTGATTGCGTTTGTAATAGTTTTCAGTAGGTTTCGAGCGTTTGTTCTGTCTTCTGCAGTTTTGTTCACCAGGTTAAGTCACTGACCTGAAGATAGAATAGGCGAAGCTTGGTCATGAACATATAATACTTCAAGAAGAGGTTGCTGACACGTTGTTATGTACAAAGAACGCATTAATAAATACTGTATTCATATAAAGAGTCTTCTACTATAATAACACCCTGACGGTTTGGTATACAATATGCTTGGTTACTGATATTCAGTTGTAATTCTGTAAAGTCCGATACGTAGTTAATATTTCCGTTTTTATTCTTAATTTGGTGTTTGCTATTTATACTGGCGGATCCGTGGGAAGTCGGCAGGAGCGATCAGCCTGAAGATGCTACCTTTTTTCGTAGTCCTATGTATAAATTTTTGCATCACTCTATTCAGATTTGATCTAATATCCCGTATTTCAACCTTTTATTAATTGTCCAGGAGGTGATCCGCTCCCTCCAAATGACTCTTCTGGATCCGTTTGGAGCTGTGTATCTTGTGATTGATCTGCGCTAACAGTTGCTAAATAAAAAACGGCTTAAAATTAAATTAAGCGAAACTTAGGTACTATTTTATGTTGTTTTGAAATAAATATAATTGTGCTAAAATATTAGTGCTAAATTACGTAGTTAAATTTCTTGGTAAAACTTCTTATGATATTGTCTCCAATTTTGTTTAAATTTCCCGATTTTTTTAAACATACGTAAACACTTTTAAAATTACTTATCTGTACTTGTGATTTTCATTTGTACGGAATTTGAAGTAATATTAAAACATATGAAACTTTTAAAAGTTGTCTTGCAGCAATGTAAATGAAAAATTATGGTTACATGAAAGTAATCAAAATAAAGAGGTGTAGGATTTAACTTACTTCCATTCCAAATCAATCTGAATGCAATACTTAGGGTTATTTGAATACTTTTCATTTGGGTTATTTGAATTTACTCGGTAGCAATACAAATAGAAAATTCTAAATTTTAAATTAGATCAGAGCAATCTGAATACAGAGACATAGACTTTCAAAAAGTCAGCTTTTCTCAAATTGTTGTTTGCAGACTACAAGCAGTTCTTGAGGTCTGCCCTTGTGGTTTTCTTAGATTAGACGTTAGTTTAAAAAAAAAATAAGACACAAACAATAAAATTAAAATTAATTTTATATCACACACAATAATTGACAATCTTAGACAGAGCTTGGAAATGGTCTTTCACTTTCTCTTCCAGGATTATCATTTTATGAAATTTATTAGCCTATCTACTCAATAAAATATTTTTGATAGTCCTCAATTATTAAAAAGAAGCTAATATACATTTTTTAATATTAAGCCAATATAAAATTAAGGAAATTTTGATTAGTACTGTATTATAAATTTAAGCCTGTGTACTGGTATTAACATATGTGCAAAAGAAAGAAAAGAAATGATAAATTTGCTTTGGAATGGGACAAGGATGCTGTGGTCTGTAGTAAATTTACCAATTAAAATTAGTTCTCACTTGAAAAGGTTTGAGCAACGCAGCATTCAGTAATCGAAATGTATCAAAATTTATGATAATCTGCTGAATTCGAGTTTCACAAGATTATTTATCCTATTGCTAATTAAACGTATTGATAAGTGAAAGTTTCTGAGTAAGGACCATTTGCGCTAATAGCCATCAATGTTTCTTTTTAGCTGGGGTGAAGCCTACACTTGGACCAATGTCAATTGCTGTGTTCACAATATAATCGTTGGCAAGTTATGGATAGAACAATATGGGACCATGGAAGTCATAAATCACAAAACAGGTATTAATTCCATTTCATGTTACTTTTGGCTTTTCTGTGAAAACTTACTAAGATAGTATATATATATGTACACGAGGGTAAATGAAAAAGTAAAGGAATTTTCACACACTAGATGAAGAACTATACATATTTTCATATATGCCCCAAACACAACAATGCATCTTTGGTATCATGCATTCAGTTTGTGTAGCCTGTTTGCGAAGAAGGTTTTTGATTGCTCACGAAGCCACGCCTTCACTGTATGCTGAGCCACGTTATCTGACCTGAACCGACGACCACGCAGCACCTCTTTCAAAGAGTTGAAGATGTGACAATCCGAACGAGATCAGTATTGTATGGAAGATTGAAAAGCAATTCGAAGCCAAACCAGTGCACAGTGTCTACTATTGTCCTTGCGCATTGTTCCTTGATTGTGCATTCGTGAAATTATATGTTCATACGTATGACTTGTTTGCCCCGCGAAAGTAGACTGTATGGGGCAGTGACGGATGCTCCTACGTCACTTCAAGTACATCCATGGTGACGTCAGACACACCTAGTCATCGTTTATTCTTGCGAAAACAAATTTGTCTTTATTTTTTCAATTTACCCTCATATATATATATATAGTGTATTATGTATATGCTGTATGTTTTGGCATGTAAAACCTGTGTATTTATTTTAATTTTTTCGTTTTTTAATACTGTAGAATTAACAAGAAATTATTCTTACTTTTGAAAACAAGTAATAATATCTGGAACTGCAGTTAATAGTAACCTGTGTAACGTTGCGTTTTACTATCCTTAAGAGTCAATGTTTGAGAAGTCAATAGACGTAACTTCTAAGGTGATGAATAATGCATTGTCTTGTCAGATCTTAAACAAGGGCACAAAAGATGTTTTAGAAAGTGTCTTACATGTAAAATAATCATATCCTTACATTTTCTCAGAGTATTCTCCAGTAGCATCTTACAGAGTAGGGTTCTTCTGATTCAATTTTTCAAGCAGCTAGAACAGTCTTCTATGAACAGTTTTCAACTTCCTAATGAAAAGCACTGATGCATTCGTTATTGACTTTGAATATTCGTCCCGTCAATATTTATGTAATGTAACTTTAGGAGAAAGAAAGTCTCAAGGAGCAAGATCCTGGACAGTAGAGGATGTATGGTAGAAATTGGCTATAAGAGTGATGTAAGAAAAATCTCCGAAGACTGTAATGTGTGGACTCCTTTTTACAAGTTCGTGGAAAATCTTTGGGAAACATATTTCAGTAAACCAACCTGCATTAACTGTTCTTTCTTAAAGAGAAATTGTGTATATTAATAATGTCACGTCTCATAAGGAAACAGCAATTGTAACCTTGCCTGCACTTCTGACATCTGTTAGCAGTTAAAGTATTTAGCGTGGCAATTGATAAGGTGTTCACCTTTTTATACAAACTTATTGGATAACATGGGCGGCGATTAGGGGAGGCAAAGGGGGGCAGTTGCCCCCGCACTTTTTTAAAGTAACCAATTAATGTATATAGTTTTATTTGGAAATGTAACGATTTTGTATGTGTTACTGATTAATAGGAAAAAATGCTGCCATATAATATTTGCTGTTGCGTGAATACGTATTGGTTGTCTTCCCGTGGAGTAAAGAAAGCTACAGTAATTGCGTTTTAATCGCCACAGAAAATAACCCCAAAAAATAACCTATTGGAGCACAATTTCAGCATACTTTCATTTCTTCTTACAAGGGCTCGATATGTTAGTGAGCCGCTTTGAAGCTAATCGAAAGAACATTATGCAAAAAAGTAGGGCCTATTTCACAAGTTATTCTTTAATTGCACAAAAATTGACAGTTCCTAAAATGTCTTTTCTTCTTTCTAAAGTAAGGAATATCGATTAAAAAGAGCGTGATAAAAAACAACTTCTACCTTTTCCATTGTTTTGTAGTGTAATATACGAGTGAAGTGTTGTGTTTAAGGATGTACGAGTGTATATACAATAAAATTTAGTAAATTGAACATAATTCTAGGTTTTAAGTTTATTTTGTATAACTGAAGTGTGGATTGTAAGTATTGTTGTGTTTTGATGTGTTCCAAGAAAGTGAAATCTGCACCTAATGGCAACGAACATATTTCAAGAAGTTGCAAAAGCAAATATTTCTTAAATGTCGTAGCATATGCTTGTAGTATTTACTGTCTTTCATTTTCTAAGAGTAATAACATACATTTAATAGCATGTGTGGAATTAAATATTAAGTTTTTCATTAATCCTCAGTTTCAATATAACTTTTGCAAAACAAGCATCATTATTCATTACTATGATTAATATTATCCTTTCTATTTATTTGTTTTGCAAATTTATTAAATAATCTGATCACACAATTTTCCAGACAGAATTTTAAGATGTTCATGAGCAAGGAATCAAATCTCTTCTTACACTTTCGTTGTTTAAGAGTACAAAGGGCTAGTATCTACTTGTGTTGTTCTTCTCAATTTACTTAATAAACTATTATATACGATATATGGTATTTTAACTGAAAATATAGTATCCTATTAGTTATACAACCTTTCGTCAAACAAAATGTTAGAAACAACCAGGAAAACTAACATTTATATACAAATATTAAGATCATGTCTTTCCCCCTTCACTTTTAACGTCCAACCGCCGCCACTGTTGGATAACTTTGGTATTTTTTACTATGAAATTCTAAAAATTTCCCTAGTGCCCTTTGTATGGAGAACGATCTCTCTTGAGAAGCTGACCACGGGAATTTGTATATAAGTTGTTTTTTATTGGCTGGACAAAATGGCTAATTGAAAAGTGAAAGTCTGAATTTTCTGATTATGAAGTAATTGAACTGTCTTTACTCCGTGCAGTTCAATATGTAATGAAGCCTGTAAACCAAGTTACAAAATTAAATGTGAAGAATAGAGCATCTTAGAAAGTGTTCGAAGGGCACTGACAGTATTTTCTTGAACCCCCTCCCCCATCTCTTTTAGGACAAACGAATGAATCAATGGAAAAGGATGATAGTCCGAAAAACTTACTCGTACATTTACCCAACAAATAACAGTTGGCTAAAATACAGTTTAAGGACATTTCAGAGTCTGTCTTTATTGTTTGTTTGTTTCCTTGGGTGGTTATTCAAGTTGTGCACAGCGCTCAACTTAAAATGTTGATGAACCTACGTAGGCAAGTGTTTGATTTTGAGACCTAATGATAGCCAAAGGCCCGATGATTTCCTTACATTGGCTTGATAATCTCTTCTATTGGGGTGAAATACACCGGAAGCAAAAGATTTTGATTAAAGCTCGGAAACAAAAGAGCGAAAGTTATTATTAGAGACCGGATGTTTAGGCACTAAAAACCTGGAAAATAGGCAGGCAAATAGGCACTAAAAATTTAAAAAAATAGGCAGTAAAATAGGCACTAAAATGTAATTCGAAATAATGAAGATAAATACTCAACATCATTAAAAAAATAGATTCAAGTCATAGATAATGTTCAAAGAATATAGAAACATACTTGTTTGTTAATATCTTCTTTTATTGTATATATAAAAACGAAGCTTGTTATGCATTCCATACATACTGGGTGAATCTGAAAGATGTGCACATACTTCGGGAGCTGATTCATGACATCAAAAGAAGACAAAAAGTCCTGTTGCATGTTGTCAAATTCCGCTTCGTGTACGAGTGACAGGGGGCCAACTTGGAATCCAAAATCGAATCCTGACAATTGGAACGAGACATAAAGGTGTTCACATACTTCGGGAGGTGATTCGTGACATTCAAGAGGACTTTTTGTCTTCTTTTTATGTCACGAATCACCTCTCAAAGTATGTGCACATCTTTCGGTTCCGTTCCAATTGTCAAGATTCAATTGTCGATTCCAAATGTGCACATCTTTGAAGTTCACCATATCGTAACGTACCACGTGCTTGTGTTTACAAACACTTAATATGTGTGTATTATTTATGTTATATAAATTATATATTTTCCCAATGAAGGCTTATTTTGAAGAAAATGCATAGAATAGGCAATATTAGGTACTAAACCAATTATTTAGGCAGTAAAGGTCGAAATAGGCAAAATAGGCAAAAGAAAATTGGCTTAAATCGAAACTATAAACCCCCATATAAACTTTAAAATGTTACTTTTGATCATATCTTTAATAATAAAGAACAGGCATTTTGCCTAACATCCGGTCTCTAGTTATTATTTTTTTTTTTTTATGGAAGAGTAATAACTAAAAAAAAAAAGTTGTGCAAATAAAAAAAAAACTCGAAAGTAATACAATGCAATGAAATATTATAGAAGTTTATCAACATAGATGTTGCAATTAATTTGTGGTGGTATGTACTGTTTACATTTTGTATTTAAAAAATGTAGACTGGAAACTACACACAGAGACACAAAAAGAAAGAATCTGTCTTTTGAAAATAGACGTGTACAACACTCAGTTAACAAACTAATCTTCACGTGTGCTATATATACATACATACATACATATAAATAAATATATATAAAAGGTCTACTTTTAGCGTTTTGAAACGCTTTACACAATTGTAATTATATTTATTCACACAATAACAATTTTGAATGAATCAGACCACTAACAGTTTTAATTGAAAGCATGTCGTCATGTATAACATTCCAATGCATTTTTCAAATTCATAAACAAAAACATCCTTACTGGACGCTATAATCAATTGATTGTTTCCATAATTGTAAATAATGCGCTAATACCATTGATCATACATCTAAAACTTCGTTTCTTCTTAGAAAACCTAGGTTAATTTGAAATGTCTCTTTTTTTTATGTCTATGTAAACAAGAAAAAGGAGAAAATAGGAATCTCAGGATACCTTATTGTCAAAGATGGTTAGATCAATATTGCAGAATTGATACATCTTGTTTGGGAATGACATCCGTAAAGCGTTCTATCAACTTAAACTTGTGAAGAACATGAGAACCGTAATATGCACAATATCCTACAATACGTTGAGCAATTATACATATTACGTAAAATCTAAAGTTCCTAAATTGTGCATAATGAAAAGCGTACGTAGGAAAATATTTCACGAGCTCCTCTGTAGCTAAGCGGTTAACGTACGCGCCTTTGGCGTGGGAGACCCTGGTTCGATTCCCGGTGGGAGCTCATGTGGTTCGAATTCCACGTTAATCAGTAGGTCAGCGGCTCATATAGCCTCGCTGATGAACGAGACGTTAAACTCAAAATCAAGTTAACTGAAATATTTCACACGGGCCGCGGTGGCTCACTGGTAAAGAGTTCACCTCTGGTGCATGGGGTCCCGGATTCAAACCCTGCTCCTGCCAAGTGAACTTTGTGGTGGACAAACACTGTGTGCGTGGGTTTCCTCTGGGTTCTCCCGTTTCCTCCCACTTTCTTCATTCCATCATTTCATTCATTGCTCGTCATCACCGTCTCCTTTAGCCTAGCCGGCATAACCGTGGGACGTAAAACTGAAAAAATTATTTCAAATATTTCACTTACAATTAGCCAACTATTCATTAATTGTTCTATCTTAACAACACTCATTTTAGTTTTGGAACTTCTTGTATAAAGTAAAAAACGAATTCTGGCCAAAGCATGTACTATTTAATAAAAAAAATATCGTTACAGCTTCGGCAAAAATATCGTTACAGCTTCGGCAAAAATATCGTTACAGCTTTGCCGAAACTGTAACGATATGAAATTATTTATTAAATAGTGTTTGCTTTGGTCAGAATTTGATTGTTCAACTGTGGCTCAGCATATTTTGCTACTCGAGTAAGCAGAATATGGTATTTGTAGCATTTTATCATCAATTTCAGGCGTAATTACATCATAAAGTGATCATGACGTAATTTTCAACTGTAAATAATATACTATTCTATTTCATAGTACTTTCTACTGTATATTCCTGGATGCTATTTTCTCTCCAGAATTGACTTTTGTTGTTCATTTCATAATTAACCGTTGATAGAATAAGGAATTGTGCAAATTTTTACTTAAAATTACACTTTTTTTTTTTTTTTTTTTGTCTTCTTCTAGGATATTTGTTATATCTTTTAATGTGTATATAATTTAATTTTGTCATTGTAGGTCATCGAGCAATACTTACTTTTAAGCCCGCAGGATGGTTTTCGAAAGACCTGCATCGTGTGGAAGGTTTCATAACAGATAAACAGTAAGTGTGATTAGAATGAGTAATTGTAGAATGTATCAAATTCAGTAGCGAAGGGTAGTTTTACAGTCAAGTTAGACTTAAGGAAACAATAATAATATAATAATATTCATTCAAAAAGTTATAAGGAATGTACCTTCACGTTAGTATATCTCTTATGATATTTGGATTACAGCAAATTGTCAAGATATTTTTTATCTTTTCTTTAAAACATTTCATTTCTCCATTCCGTGACACGAACTTAATTATAAAATTCTTCATATCATTAGGTAGTTGAGTAGCATCAGTTTAATATGAACTAACTCAAATATTTAACTATATTCTAGTAATTGTACAATTAAAGAAAATTACAAATTATGCAAGAAAATGAGTTTTCTAAGACTCTATTAGATCAAAAAGAACTACTAGGAATGATTTCAAAGTTGAACCTTGAATCTGGAGACAACCTATATATTTCCTGAAAGGGTTTGTAGAGCAAGTTCCAAAACAGGTTTCAGTTCCTTGCCTAGTCAACAGCAAGTCATTTGGTATCACAACTAATGTGATTCATTGTTATGGCTAGATGTGACAATTCGGTGTACGTATTTCAATTTCTAGTGATTTTTTAATGCACGAACCAAGATGTATTTCATATAGCGTAAACCTCATAACCTGTAACAAGATAAATTAAAGTACATTTTTCTGTTTATAAATACAAGATATTTTCTACTAGTTTAATTAATAAATATGTGTAACGATCCTGCTATTCTTTTCTACAGGAAGAAGAAATTGTATTTCTTGTATGGAAAATGGACGGAATTCATCCGGTGTACAGATATGGTTTCATACGAAGAATATGTAAAAGAAAATGCTCATAAATTCAGGTAGAGTCTGTTTCTTTTAATTGCATTTCTTAATTTGCAAAAGACCTAAATGATAAGAGGAAAAGAAAAAAACTTTACTTCATATGTGACACATTACAATAACACACTACGATTGTTATTGAGGCAATTCAAGGATCCAATAACTTAATCTGTGAGTAAAACTCAACCGCTCTAATAATAGCATTTTGTTGCAAGTAATTATTAACGAATGGAAACACATGGAGAAGGAAATATAAGTGGGAATAAAAATATGTATGTTTACACTTTGTGTGTGTGTGTGTGCCTAACAAAACAAAAATGCATGGAGACAGGTCATAAACGGTCATCAAGAAAAACATGGAAGTGGCATAATTATTGATTACCATACTGCAAGTTAACAAATTTAAATACTGAGATGTGGTGGTAACACAATATAATAGTTAACCTACATGTCTCAAACTAACGCATATCAGTTTGAAAGCACCGCCGAAGGTTATCCAAACGCCAACTTCGGAGCAACAGTAGCATTGCTTTGTCTTGACGTTTTACAGATTTGCGACCAGATTAAGCATATTGTTATGTGTTCAATTACACTGGCCAGTAGAAACATTATGACCACGTGCTAAATATGTGGCATGCCCATCTTTGGCTTTCAGGACAAAAGCAATGCGGTTTGGTGTGGAAGTAATGAGGTCTCGGAAGGTGGCATGGCGCACCATATTTGCACCACAAGTAACTTAATTCCTGTAAACTACGAGGAGCTCTGATCTGATGTTTAATAACATCCCAAAAGATCTTGTTAAGATTAGTAAGTTTAGGGGCTATTACAGCAATTAAAGTTCACCACTGTGCTCCTCGAATCTCTGAAGCACAACGTGGCCTTATGAGAGAGAACATTGTCGTGTTGAAAGATACCACCATCCAATTTTGAACTGCCAGTTGGAAATATGGCCACATGATGGATATGCATGATCAATAATGATCTGCCGATTGCTAAAAGCCGTTATGATGTCTTCTATACGCACTACCGGATCCATGGATAGTGATGTGCGAGTTCCCCAATACACGTCTCGAGCAGCTGTTCCCCTGGAAGACGATAGATTCTGACCTAGTTATCAATGTATGAAGACAGTATCGTGATTGGTTGGACTATTCAACGTTGTGCCATTGCTCTGCGGTCCATTGACGATGAGCGCGTGCCCATACCAGTCTTAACAACTCGGTGCGCTTAATATTAGTACATTGACTGTGAAGGTAATATCTAACAGTGAACAGTGAACTGTATACTCAGAAACACTCGTACTTTGTCCACTGCTAAAGTCTGCTGTTATCTTTGCAAGTTCGCGCCCTATCCTACCAATCTCGACGGTCAGCGACGCCTGACATTTTTAATGGGGTGTGATCTCGTCACTTCTGGTAGCGTGGTGCTGGTTTCATCGTCCTTTTTCCACCTTTGAAAGACAGCTTGCGGACACTCGCCAAGTCAAGTTGTTTCCGAGATATTCGTTCCCAGCTCTCTGGTTATCACAGTCTGGCCCCAATCAAAATCTGATCTATCGCCGGCCTTCCCCATTCTACTAACAAGCATCACTGACTGATCGATTGATATCCCTGTCACCATCTGGTAAGCGGTTCTGTTGTGCCCCGTGCCTCTCATGTCAGCCCAACGACTTCGTTCAAAAATCAGCGAGTGGTCATAATGTTTTAGCTGGTCAGTATATATGTTCAGTATTTAGTAGGTACTTAATGAGTATATATGTTTAGTATTTAGTCAATTTAGTATCTAGTCAGTATACCGTATATGTTTAGTATTTAGTCAGTGTACATGCTTAGTATTTAGGCAATTTAGTATTTAGTCAGTATATATTCAGTATTTAATCAGTATATATGTGTTTCGTTTTTAGTCAATTTAGTATCTAGTCAGTATATATGTTTAGAATATAGTCAGTATATATGCTTAGTAGTTAGGCAATTTAGTATTTAGTCAGTATATATGTTTAGTATTTAGCCATTTTAGTATTTAGTCAATATATATGTTTAGTATTTAGTCAGTATATATGTTTAGTTTTTAGTCAGTGTAAGTATTAAGTCTACCGTTTAGTGTTCAGTATATTTTGGGCAGTATTTTATGATAGAGATTACATACCAATGTGTACATTATTAAATAAAAAAAAAGCAACTAAATTTAACTAATTATTTCTACTGTTCACAGCATATAGTAATACGTATTTACTAATGACAAGATAAACAATGCATATTTTGTATACTGATTCCGCAATGTTTATAACACGTAATGAGTCATTGGATTTGTTAAACCTTCAGTGAGTGCATTAGTATATACACTGATCTCAAATCCGTATGATATTACGCATCTATTCAATTCAAGTGAACTATGTGTTCATAAATAATTCATTTGCAGCCTTGCGCAGGAGTTGGAAAACACTTTACATGTATTTGTTCTTAGGTTATATTTATTATTTCGTTTATTATGTTTTGTTTAACTTATTATTTATTGTTTTGAATTATGGAAGGATTTATTTTAACATTTTTTTAAAAGAATATTAAATTTTCTTTCGTATTGCTATTTATTTATTTATTTTACTTTTCAGATATTCGTTTAGAACAGGTTGGTTTAGCGTTTCTCGACATATACAAAGGTCAGTTGTATTATAATTCCGTACGGAAACTCAAAAGTTTTCAGTTGAATTTTTCCATAAGTGAATTACAAATGGCGGAATAAGAAAAGCTTAACAAAAATCACTACTTATATCTAATTACTGCAATTACTAATGGTGTAAAAGAGATTCTATCACAAAATGATGTAGACTATTATTCACTGATTAAAGGAACAATAAGATTGCGAAATATACAACTATTAAAGACGCCATTTTGTAACACTATGATTTCAATGGAAATATGTTATTCTCTAACCATTGACGACGGTTGTTCACATAAGGGCGGATTAGAAAGGCAGGAGGTATCATTGTTTTAAAATAACGGAGGTTCATTTATAGGATCTCAATCACTGTACTAAGGTATTCCACAATGAAATTTACAATTTTGAATGAAGACTGAAAAGAAAAAAAAAATAATAGTAGAAAATTTATAGTAATATTTTGGGAATAGATTCTTCACATCAAAATAAGAAAAAAAATTCATTTGGACCTGTGCTCAAAAGTTGATAGTTTCGGAGTTATAGGGCGCCAAAAATGTGAAAAAAAAGAACTTTAAAGGTCCATAGTTCCACTAGTATAGAACCGATCGTAGTCGGCTTAAGACATCACTGAGGAACTGGTATGTAAACTATCCACATATCCATCTTCTATAACCTCCGATACTGGCACACTCATTTTTAGAGAGGCTGTTTGGGAGTACTTGATCACTCTCCACCTATCTTTCTAAAAATTGGTTTGCAAGTACTGGAGTATTCTTAAACATGGATATTTGGATAGTTCACATACCAGTTTATCAGTGATGTGTTGACCCGACTACGATAGATCCCATAATAATGGAGCTATGAATTTTTAAAGTTCACTTGTTTCACGTTTTCGGTACCTTATAACTCCGAAACTATCCACTTTTGAACGCAGGTCAATATGAACTTTTTTTTACTTATTTTGATGTGAGGAATCTATTTCCAAAATATTGTGACCCATTTTTGTAACACCCTGTATAGATAGATAGATAGATAGATACCATAAGTACAGGAGTATTCAGAGAGTACAGACCTCTGCCAAAGGTAACGAAATCGAACGGGAAAAATCTCCGCTTCCCCCACATAGCCTAGATAAAAGCACGAGAATCTGTGTATGCAGTGTGTAAAATTTGTATACTTTCTGTACATTGTCAGTGAAAAACAAAATACATATACATAGTTCGTCAAAAACACAACTTCCTTGGCGGAAGTAATAATAATAATACTAATGATAATAGAAATAATGATTGATAATAGTAATGAAAGAAGATCTGGTCAAAGACTGCAATTAAAAAAGAAAATAGGAAAACACTTTTCAAATGTAAATAAGTGGAAGCATAGAAAAATAAACTTTATTTCCATTTTACTGTAAGTTTTCTTTAATTTCGTTAAGTAAAGTTTCATTTTATGGATTATTATTGTTTATATTTTAAATTATGTATACATGGGAACACAAAAATGTTTTTAAGTGCTTAGGACCTTTTAGTCTTAATCCCAAAGTGCCTCCAATGCTTTTAGTCTACGGGCACGATTTGCGTCAAAGCGACAAAAAATTAGCGATTTAGTTAGCGATAATCGGCATAGCAGTTATAATGCCTTTTTGGATTCGTTTGTGTTGCTTTGCTGTACGCAAAACTATGCGAACACTGGTACGAAATGACCCTCTTGGTCTCCTTTCTTAATTTTACCCTACTAAAAAATAGTTTCTCATTTTTAGTGCTTTTTTCCTAAACTTTTGTTAATAACACCCCAATATACAGGATGTCCATAGAGGAAGTGGGATACTTTGGGATGAACACAGGTCCGACTTTGAACAATAACTGAAGTAAAAACTGAAATAAAAATGCCGCCACCAAGATCAATGCACTTCATGTTTTAAAAACCAAACTACTTGGCGTAACAGCCCTTTGTGGAGTGAGCCACTCCAACGCCATCTGTTAGCAACCGTCTGAACTACGTCCAGTCTAGCAACGAATACGTGATAACACGCTACGTCATCCTGTCTTGGACAGGTGTATCAGGAACTTTTTAGACCTAGTAGCTATCACGTCTCCCCAGTTTGCCTCACGATGCTGGGCTGATGCCAAAAATTGAGAAAGCAGTAGCAGGGAATCGAACCCGGAAACAAGCAGACTCTAACCATTAGATTACGGTGCCCCCTTACTTTATATTTTGGAAGTAAATATTTTTTTGAAATAGGTAGGAGGTACGTAGTAGCTGGTAAATAAACCATAAATTCCCTGACAATTACTGAATGGTATAGTTTTGAGTCTCATACCTGTTAAAATGATTGTCGATTAGGAAAGTTTCATACCGGGTTCGCAAGTTTGCCAACAGTTGGCAGCACACGTGACACAGTTACTCATAGAAGCGTCACATTCACAGCATTGTGAGTGTGTGTGCCTGGAACATGTGCACATTTGTATGTTGCTGCTATCTGGTATGTTTCCGAAGCATGTCACATACAGTTATCGCAAAATGACACCTACATACACGAACGAATGGCACCATGATGTTTGTGGCACGGGTTTTGTAATGGAATTGCTCATGCGACTGCTGAAGAATGCAGAAGGTGTTTTCCATTACGTATGACACCAAATAAAGTAGTGTTTAGTAATAAGTTTCGTGCATTGAGAGAGCGTTACAACAGTTCCCAGTCCTAAAATGACTCCTGAACGTGAAACCAGACAATCTGTGGAAGAACAGGAGGAGGAAATAATTGCACCAATGTAATGAGGTCCTACCACAAGTACCAGATGAATGTAAATACGTCTGGATGTTCCACGTACTCGTATGTAGCGGACATTACATGTGGGCAATTTATATCCATTTTAATAACAAACTGGTGCAGCACTTAATCCCTAATATCCTCCTTCAATTTTGTCATTGGTTGCTACACAATGCAGTACAAGTGTCATACCTTTTCTCAATGAAGAGTCGATCTTCACTTCTGTCGGTGTAAATAATAACCATAATAGACAGGCTTGGGCTCGGGAAAACACTAACGGAACCGTTGTCACAGGGTACCAAGACAGATTTTCCATAAACGTGTGGTGTGACATGATTGTTGACATTGTTGTTGACTCCCTTAGCTTTCATGAACGCATGAATGCACAGCGGTACCTTTATATGTTACAAAATGATCTGACGGACCAGTTAGACGATATTCCTTTGCAAGGCAGAAACTCATCTTGCGAAATGACGGAGCACATGCTCATGCCAGTCGGTTGGTCATTTAACATCTGAATGTCGCCTACCCTAATTGATGGATTAGTCATTGTAGTTTGGTTACTTATTCATCTCGTTTTCCTGATCTCATCCATCATGATTTCTGTTTATGGGGGGTGAATGAAACAGGAGGCTTCCCGTAAATGGGTGAATACAGGAAATGAAGCACGAGTTTGCATTATGAATGCTGTTAAGCAGCGAATATCATCGGGAGCTTTCTAGTCCAACACAAAATGTCTTCCAACGCGCTCAGAAGGGCATTGATATTAGTGGCGACAATTTTTTGAATGCTCTAACCTGCCATATGGCTTTTTCACCTCCTTATAATTATTATGCCAGTACTGACCAGCAAGTGTTAACATTGTATTTTTTCCACCATTAATTACTTGCTTAATTACATAATTATCATGAACTAGTTACTGATACACCACAAATATAATGCAATAACAATTAGTATCAGCATGTTCTTTCCAGTAGTGTTTACTCACAAGTACCGTTGCATTTCCATATCTTATGTTAATGTTTTTGTTTTCGTTTTTCTGCTTCATTTTTATTTCTGTTCATATCTCACTTATGTTCATATGAATTTCTTTTATTATTATTATTATTTGCTTAGAATCACACCACTTATTTTATCATTTCCCAAAGTATTGCCACTTCCTCTCGAAACACCCTGTATATTCCTGTTTTAGTGCATTCTGTAGAAGCTTCGTTTGTATTTTTTTAATTAATATTTTATTCTATTATAAAGATGTATGGGTAGTTCTAAAGCTTTTCTTTTGTAATTGTTTGCATTCTGTGCACTTTATAGACAATAGAAGCTTATGTATGTAAGTAGTGATGTGCTTTGTGGCCTTAATTTTAAAATTAAAAAAGGTAATCGTGAGATTACATTTGAGAATAGCTTTCCATGACATGCGAAGAATTAGGTTCTCTATCTATATCAAAGGCAATTGTATGCAAATTGATCAATTCGTTTTGAAGTTATAAACAGAAGAACGTATGTGAAGGAGGTATGGCTTTTAATCGTAACTACACACGTAGCCAATGATACAATTTACGCAATACACTATCAAAACTATGGCAAATAAAGTAAAATTTTAATTTTTTAAAGGTGGTTTTACATAACACGTTAGACATCTTCAAAAATTCACAACAGTGATTCTAGTTTTTAGTGCTTCACATTAAGATTGAACCATGTGTTATACAGAACTTAATACATTTTATTTACTTAAGAGCCTGACACACTAAAAATAATACAAAATTTACCATTTTTCTTTTGCTTGTTTTTCATAAGTGAAAGAAGATAATGAAATGCAACTTACCACAATCATAGATAATGTTATTCTACAACAGAAAATATGAACCTGAAGAATTTTCAGAGTTATCATCCATAGAAATTACAGTGTTACCAGAATGACCTTTCCCCCAATATCTAAGTTAAGGCAGCGACTAGGGGAATGAACTCAACTGCGTTTGATTACGTATCATGTTGTATTGGAATCCTGTGAACTACTTTTTAAATAACATTATTATTTAATTTCAATAATTATATGTTAAAATTATTTTGTTTATTACAAACTAAATACAACTATTATTCAAAAAGCAGTTCAGAGGATTCCAAGACAGCATGATGCGCAATCAAATGCAGTTGAATTCGTTCCTCTAGTCGCTGCCTTAACTTGAATTTTAGGGGAAATGTTATTTTGGCAGCACTGTAATTTCTATGGATGACAAACTGAAAATTTTTCAGGTTCATATTTTTCATTGTAGAATAACATTATCTATGATTGTGGTAAGTTGCATTTCATTATCTTCTTTCACTTACGAAAAACAAGCAAAAGAAAAATGGTTAATTTTGTAAAGAAAAATGGTTAATTTTGTATTATTTTTAGTATGTGAGACTCTGAAGATATTGCAACTCCAGAAGTTAGGTCAAAATGAAAAACGTGTAGTAACATAATTAAAGCTAGGTTGTCATGCTGCTTAAATCTTGTAGTTGTCATTAAAAAAAAAAAAAAAAAAAAAAAAAAAAACTCTTGCAACCCTACAATATTTCTCCATGTAAACATTGTCTTGAAACGGATATACAAATTTTTTTCATCTTGCAAGGAGTCAAACCATGTGCAACTTTCTGGGTCGTCTTGCTTGCTACCTGCTATCGCCCTTCCGCTGACATAAAGGAAAAACCAGTTTGGCCGCTTCCGAAATGACGGATTCTTTTGGACGGGGAGGGGAAGCGCGCCAAAATACACGTTTTTAATGAGGAGGTTCACTATTTGTCCACTAGAGTGCAGTGCTGCATGGTTGAAGAAATTTTTCTTGCTTTCAGAAAATTGTACTGTGTAAACAGTAAATAGAAAGATGGGGTTGCAAGATGTTTTAATGACAGCTACAAGATTCTTGCAGACGGCAACGTATTGAAGAAAATACCTCAAGGTGGCCTGTATTTTTAGACTTGAATTTTCTTTAACAAAACAACAAGCATACCTTCTTTATCATGACTTACAGTTGTGAACGTGAGCGTTTATCTAGTTAATATGCTTGTTTTTCGGTACCTCTTATCTGCTGTACTGTAACTCTTAAAATATTTGTTGGCTGTCCAGTGTTGGAATTGTTTTATACTTAGTACTGACATATTATAATTTTATAAATGCTGCAAATCAAGATACAGGTAAGTACAGTTAAAGGGAAAGGTATTCCTAATGTGGCGTCTTACACGAAAAATAAAAAATTCTTTTTTAAAAAAAAAAACAATAGAAAGGAAGAAAATAGTAATGTAACAGAAACGAAACGCTTGTGCTTCATAACACTATTAGAGATGGCAATATACTTAGATAAAGTGATACACTATTAAAACAAAATTGCTTAAGAAAGAAAGAAAATCTTGATATAATCTTTGTTTAAATCTTCATATGAAGAATATTTTACTTTTGGGCGGTTTCATTCGTATTCGTAAGCTAGTGAACTCCCAGTTTCAGTTCTATGGTTATTATTTTTCACTTTACTTATGTTTACCATATGTACTGTATCTAATGGGTAAAATTTATGAATCGTGGTGTGTGATGTTTATTGAACATCTTGTTTTTTTACCTTTGATAGGCATGATGCTGATGCTAAAGGTAAAGGCCACACCCCTAGTGGAAGTCCTTCTCACACCCCGAAGAAGGTCCTGGCAAAACTCAACAGTCTCAAAGTCAGTGCCTTCAAGTCTTTGGACGTAGAGGTTAGTAGCTTATAATCTATACATACTTTGTACTGACATACAAATCTGAAACCATGAAGAAAATGCTGCATATAAAACGAGACAGAACTTTTGGTACGAGACGAGACAACTGTTCCAATAGAAACATACACTTCCCGTGATGAGACATCACTTTTCCGAGACGAGACACCCTCAACTCTCATAGACAACCCTAGGAAATGTCCAGTTTACAGATAGAGTTTAATACGAGGGAGGATCAAAAACTAAGACTACAAGGCCGATATTTCTGGAGTTTCGTCTGTTGTAGAGAAATGAAGAGTGTACGGTAATTTTAATACACAGAGTTGGCAACTGTGCAGAGTTTCAGCCACCCGCCACTTACGGCGCTAGTTGTAAGTAAACACAAATGGCGACTCGTTTGGAAAACTGGTCACGCGAAGAAGTCCGCACAGTTATTCGATTTCTGTGGGCGAAACATGAAACCGGCAGAAATTCACCGGCAGCTGGTAGAGGTTTATGGAGAAACTGCAATGTCTTGTCAATATCGCACTGAGGGCGTCATTTTCCTTCACGACAACGCGAGCCAGGATACAACCCAGAAGACTACTACGCTGTTGAAGGAGTTTCGCTGGGACATAATCGACCAGTCTCTGTCGTTTTCAATTACTTTTAAAATCCTACCCCCTCCATAGAGAGCGGAGTATGACTTTGAAGTTGAATCGGATTAAAACTGTCACTTTTCATCTTAGTGACCCCAAAAACTATGAATTCAACTCTAATATTGGTCGTTTTCGCGGGGAGGAAAATTTTGTGCGGGGAGCGGCAAATTATTTAGAGCACATGGACGCACAATATATAAATACGACCCTGAATATGTATGCGTTTTACTGCACGCTTTGTACCCTTACTTTCTGATCAGTCCTTGTATGATCGCAGTTGGTCGTTATACAAAGCTGAGTGCGGTCTGTAATGATAAGACGAAGGATATGGAGTAATTTTAACATATGACACGATACTTTTCTCAGACGAGCCGTGCTTTGATTTTTTTCAAAGTATGTGTACATCAGAACTTCAAATTGCTATAAACGTATAGAAATCAAGAAATGAACTCTAGACTTCTTGGGCTCATTTACTTTATTTCCATCGAATGCAATGGCGAGAAAACTGCAAATGAGCTATGTACATACCTTTCCTCTGTATTTTGTACGTTCTTTTTTTTAAAAAATTTAGTTTAATTTTAAGAATACAGTGTGTGAAATGTTTATGGATAACTTACGAATGAGCTTCTTGCTCACCTCCTAATGTCTTGAGTGGCCCGATGTGAGGATTTTCTACCACAGATCCCGTCTCGGTGAATTTTTGCATGATTTTCCACCATGCAACTGTAATAGGTTAATCAGGGCTTATCGCTTAAATACTTAACAACTTGCCTTTAACTGTAGCCTCAACAAGCAAGCCCGCTTGGATGCATTCTTCAACATTTATTAATATCACTCAAGCTAGAAAAATACCTGCAGAGAAAGAAACGTAGTTGTTCCCTATTGTTTCAGGAATTTAGGGACACTTAGTGCTTCGTTTCATTTTCTTTTTTGAAATGGAAAGATGTCATAAGCAAATGCAGTGAAACTTCAGCGATTGTTCAGTTTTGAAATGGAAACGTAATAATTGAGAATAATTGTTGCTGAGAATATCAACTTTTTGTAATAAACGATTAGTTACCAGGAGGATTCTCAAGAAAATAATTCTTAAACATCCAACATTTCGTCTTTGGCCAAAATGATAAACAGAAAAATATAATAAAAACAAAAGTTGCAATAAATAAAATGAATGAATTGATATCTACTAGTTTATCTATCTGGTTGAATTTGTTTTTAACATCCAAAACTGTAAAATAGAGAAAAAAATATCGCTAGTGAACAAAGTATGATTACGTATGGTTTAATATTTTGGAGTAACAACACATCTGTAAATGATGTGTTACTATTACAGAAGAAGGGTGTTAGAATAATTACTGGTGTGTCTTTCAATGAACATTGTAAGCCCCCATTTGTTCAACTAAAGATAATGACTTTAATTAATCTTTGCATTATCTAGTATTGATCTGCACAAAACAGAATGTTCCAACTATGTTATATAGACAAGATATATATACATACAATATAAGATCGAGCAAACTAATTCATACACCGCATAGTATATTATCCAAAATTAAATACATATTAACTGGTATAAAACTTATGAATATGTTACCAACTTATATGCATTTTTGCCTATTGATAAATTTAAAGCTAAGGTATATAAGGGACTAGTGGCATTGCCTTTTTATAATATTAATGAATTTTTTAAAGCGCAAAAAATATTAGTCCACTGGTGATATCTCTGAATGTGAAATTTAATGTAATATACAGGGTGTTTCAAAACAACACCGTCAACATTTGGGAGGTAATTCCTGACATCAAGATAAGACAAAAAGTATAGACAAACTTGGGTACACAAATGCTTCCTTTCGGAGTTACAGGCTGCCGATGAAAAAATGAACTTTAAAGATCCATAGCTCCAAAACAGTGGGACCTACCGTAGTTGGATGAAGACTTCACTTAAGAACTAATAGGTGTCATATCCAAAACTACATGTTTCAGAATCCTAAAGTACGTACGCGAGAATTTTTATAGAGGGAGTTTGGCTACAGGCATATAATTTGAAGCACTCACCAATCACCTCTATAAAAATTGTTGCAGAAGTATCACAGGATTTTAAAACATGTATTTTTGGATAGGGTACATATTAGTTCCTAAGTAAAGTCTTGATCTGATACGGTAGGTCCCATAGTTTTGGAAGTTCATTTTTTCATGTTTTCAGCGGCCCATAACTCCGAAAGAAAGCATTTCTGCACCCAGGTTGGTCTATACTTTTCGTCTTATCTTGGTGTTAGGAATCACTTCCCAAACGTTGTTGGTGTTGTTTTGAAACATCCTGTATATGTATCTGTTGTAAAGTATGAAAGTTGTTAGTGTAATATTTTAAAGGATGCATGTGTAATCGTTTGACGTTGTCCATTGCCTAATCATAGGCTTAATGACAATAAAAATATTCTATTCTATTAATTCATTATTGTGATCATTGGCCATGATGTCATGATTTCACATCAAAATTCAATGTAACTCTCAACAGTGTACTGCGGCATGTATTTGAATTTTATACCAAAGATTCCCATTCTTCCTGTAAAGAAATAATATTCGATTTTTGCAATAAGCAGTTCACACTTAACTCACTATCATAATATAGAAGTATCTGAAAGTTTTTTCTTTCTTTTTTTCTTTTTTTTAATCGTTCTAATCGTACTTATTTTGCTATCAATCTGAAATGGTTCCAAAGTTAACATCAACCAATAGCAGTTGCGTAATTCAATCGAATCCACTAGAATGCATATTTCACTCTATATAATATGGTGCACAGAATTTAAAAATACTTACTTTTTAACCTAGTAGCTAAATTAATATCTTGCTAATAACACATTGAGGTGTAGGTACATGCTAGATATTTTTTAGCGCTCTGAGACTAAGAGAGACTAATAATGAGGTGGATAATAATGGTGGCATAAGGAAAGTGGAAAAAACTGGAGAATCCCGAAAAATACATACGAACATGGTGTTTGTTCTCCACATAGCCCATTTGGTATAAGCTGATATCGAACCAGAGACTCAGCGCACTAGTATTAGCGCTCTACCACGCTGAGCCATGGCAGCCCAGGTAGACAGTGAATTTGACTTTAACTCCACTATTTCTGGTTAATTTTCTAAGTTCCCAAGTAAATAAATTTTACTTCCATTTAAAACATCATAAAAGCAGACAGAAAAATATCAGTTAAATTCACATTGCTTTACTGCTTTAATAAGAAAAGCAGTAAAGCACTACCATTACTATTTTATAGTATAAAATTGTGTGTAAAGGTATTGATCATGGCGTGCAGTTCAACTGGAGACATAGTCAGCACATCGATTCTCAATTTCATTGTCTCTGTATTCTAAACTGATGATGGTTAACATTTGATTCAAATAACTCCTTTAGTTGATGTTCTAAACTGGTGATGGTTAACATTTGATTAAAATAATTCCTTTAGTTGATGCTCTAAACTGGTGATGGTTAACATTTGATTCAAATAACTCCTTTAATTGATGTTCTAAACTGGTGATGGTTAACATTTGATTCAAATAACTCCTTTAGTTGATGTTCTAAACTGGTGATGGTTAATATTTGATTAAAATAACTTCTTTAGTTGATGCTGTAAACTGGTGATGGTTAACATTTGATTCAAATAACTCCTTTAATTGATGTTCTAAACTGGTGATGGTTAACATTTGATTAAAATAACTCCTTTAGTTGATGTTCTAAACTGGTGATGGTTAACATTTGATTAAAATAACTCCTTTAGTTGATGTTCTAAACTGGTGATGGTTAATATTTGATTCAAATAACTCCTTTAGTTGGTGTCTAAACTGGTGATAGTTTACATTTAATTTAGATAACTCCTTTGGTTGCCACACGAACCTGAGCCAATGCTAACAATTATGTGCTTTCACCGGGAATAGAGCTAAGGTACACACGACCTGGTTATTCGATTACAGGAGAGCATAATAAACAATACATAAAACATAATTTAAAAAAATGAAAATTTAGATATCAAAGCATGAAAAGTGCAGCAATAGAATTCAATACAACATAGAGTAGAATAAAAGCATGCAAAGATATAGTAATCAGCCCTTAATTTGGCAGTACTGCAGTAGTTGTATAAAGAGTAAAATCTACGGATGAGGAAAAAAAAAGGAAATTACAGGCTAAGAAAAATGAAATAAAATCTTTCAGTTTAACATCCAACGATTACGCCCGTTAGGCTAAGGGAGACAGATGTATGAGGCAAGTGAATGATAAAGGAAAAATTGGTGGAACGAGAATAGAAAGAAACGGGAGTACCGTAAGAAAATTCACGGACACGATGTTGTCCACCACACTTTCTTGGCCGGGGATCAAACCAGAGATCCCACGCACCAGAGGTAACCTCTCTACCACTGAGCCACCGTGCCCCCTTACATGCTAGGAAAATAAAATAAGTTTGTTATACAGGGTGATTCTTCTAGAATTGTCCCGAAAAAATGAGCTGTAATATAAAAATAACATTTAATTACTAACGTAACTTGCACAAGACTTGCCTTAGATTGTATTCCGTTCACTGGAATCAAAGCAAGTGTTGAAAATGTGCACAGTTTTTATCAAGGCACACCGCTACTCGCTGTTGCATATTGTCCGTGACTCTCCTCAATATTTTTATGGTAATGTTTCTAATTTCAGATGAAATGTTGTCCTTCAACTGTTGTAACATACGGAGTTTGTTTACATACACCCTGTCCTTCAGTAAACCATACAGAAAAGAAATTTGCCCTGCTGAAGTCAGAGGATCTTTAAGGCCACATCCCTTTAGGGATGACTCAGTTGAGAAAGAAGCTTCCAGTAGTGTCTAAAAAACATTCGACACCTTAAGGCCCAGGGATTAATATGTCATCATTTTAACCCACAAACGCTTCTTGTGCCACCAGTGACCCACTTTATTTTTCACTACGTTACATGGGCTATATCATTCAGTTAGCCAAACCCCGGTTGTTCCACTTCAGGCACACTACCCGTTCTCTTGTTGTACGAATTTCGTTCAGTTTTCTTCTTAGGTTTTCGATGTAACACGGTATTGTTCAAGGCAGTTGCTAACGAATAAAACTGGTCTTGGGCGTTTGTGGGTTAATCAGTTGTATGAATTGTCTGCAGAATTAATAAATTAATCAAACTGGTTCCGTACGAATCACCCTGTATATGAACTGATTTTTTTAAGTATCTGATCTTATTTTGCCACTGCGAATTTTTTTATGAAAAAATTTTAAAAATGCGAGATGAGAGAATTATCAATATTTACAATATTTTTTTCAGTTTTCAAATTAATTTATGATTGTTGCAATTTCTTTTTTTCTTTCAGCCAGTGGGCATGAACAGCGTAGAAGAAGGAGGCCCTCCAGATGTTCCAGAAGGCGAAGTCCCCAAATGTGATTCCACTTATTCCATTGACATTCCAAATTCAGTCACCCTTTGGGAAGCTGATCCTCGGCCTGAAAACAGCGCCGATGTGCGTAAGATAGATTCGAACTTTAATTAAATTATTTGAAAGAGCTGCGTTAAAATTCGAATAATCCTTATTTAGAATTTTCGAATAATCAGTAATTCGAAAAATGTATTCTGATATCCAATAAGTCACATACGATGGTACAGGATTTTTCGGATGAACAAGCAGATGATAAAACAGTATGACCATCGTAGGAAATAGTGTAACGCTAGTAACGTATTACTTGTAACGCGTTAGTGTTCTAACTAATCATATATTGTAACGCGTTACTGGTTAACTAACAGTACAGGGTGTATCAAAAAGAACTTTACAACTTTGAAAACTCATATGGATTTATTCATTTATCTTACAGACATGGTTTTGGTGTCATTTTGTAGCAAAATACATCAAGTTTTGACTCACGTAGTACACTAGTTCAGAAACAAGCCACCACAATCGCTAGCGGCAGTTGCAGCAAAGATGACTGTCTTTACTGGTACCGAGCGTGCTAGCTGTGTGTTTTGATTTGAAGAATCCAAGTCTGCGACAACTGTGCAACGTGATTTTCGTACAAAGTATGGTAAAGATCCTCCCAGTAGGTCTACTATTTATCAGTGACATAAGTGCTTTATTGAAACTGGATGTTTCGTAAGTCACAACAAATCTTCAGGTCGTCCCCGTTCGTCTGAAGACGTTGTAAAGCAAGTGAGACAAAGCATTGTGAACGATCCTACAAAATCAACCCGGCGTGCATCTCGACGGCTGGGCGTCCCACACGTGACAGTTTGGCGTGTGTTGAGAAAACGGTTGCATCTCAAAGCATACAAATTACAAATGGTGCAAAAATTAAAAGACACTGATAGAATTGCTCGTAAGGAAGAAATCGACTTCAGAGAGGATGTGTGTCGCATTGCCAATGGTAGCCACATTGAACCTCTTTAGGTACAAGGTTAAAAAAAAAAATAATGTATTTTGCTACAAAATGATACCAAAGCCATGTCTGTAAGCTAATAAATAAATGTATATGAGTTT
Organism: Thermobia domestica; assembly: GCF_964235325.1. Taxonomy (NCBI): domain Eukaryota; kingdom Metazoa; phylum Arthropoda; class Insecta; order Zygentoma; family Lepismatidae; genus Thermobia; species Thermobia domestica. Next base: position 295,270,620 of record NC_137457.1, on the reverse strand, counting down.
TCAAAGTTGCAATGTCCTTTTTGATACCCTGTATATAAGAACGTGTTACTATTTAAGTAATGATATATCGTAACGCATTATTTTTAAAGTAACAACAAGTAATAACCTATTACTGTTTAATTAACAATATATGATAATGCTTTACTATTTAAAAAACAATATGTGGTAGGATATTACTGTTTATGTAACAATATATGGTAACGCGTTATTATTTCAGTAACGATATATGGTAACGTTTTATTGTTTAAATAACATACGGTAACGCGTTTAACTCGACGGCACTGGCGCCTGGTAATGTGGCTTGAGCACTGGCCTAGTCTTACAGACCTATTTGTTAAATTTTAGATATTTACCTAATAATTTTTGTTTAAATCTTTTTTGTTGATTATTTTATTTTGTATTACGCATATTAAACAGGTATAATGCAAATTCAAATACAAATGTTACATTTTAGTGTATCTTTGGAAAGAAAATGAAAAGTTATGAAAAATATGGTGGAATTACAATTATTATTTAGTAAAAAGTTCAAAAGTTTCAGTATGTTATCGGAAGGTAAAAAAAAAAAAAAAAAAAAAAATGTTCAGAAGTGTCTGTTGAAAAATAAAATTTTCAATTCGAACCCAAATTAGTTTGAAACGTTTGAAACTGTAACGATACATTTCTCGTGCAGAAGTTACAGTTTAATTTGGCAATTTGCACATGAAAATTCAGCGTGGCTAAGACAAATGAACTTTTTACGGTAATATTTTGTCTTGCTGTCCTTTCTGCACAAGTGACACCTTTTTCTTGTCCCCTCTCGAAACTAATCAGCAGTTGCATTGGGTGCAGAAGTGCCCGCAACTTGACTTCTTCGCTGAACTTCAGGAGGAAGATTTGTCAACAGAAATAAAGCTTCTATTTCTACTATATCAGTCAATTTAGCTGATCTTTCTCTCTTCTCAATATTCAATAGAAGTTTTGGCTTCTCTCACACATACTTTTACTCCTGGAAAATGCAAGACAATGTTTCATAGATGAGTTTTTGCCGTTCGTCTTCGGCGGCAGTGAACTTTCCACTTTGTTCTTCCATCCCTGCCGACTTAGGTCGGAACTCTTTGTTCTTTTATAGCCCTATACTGTTGTTCAATTCCTCTGTCACTTTCTTCACCTTCTTGCTCAATATCCGTGTTGTTACAATACTCCTCTACAATATCTCTTTTCCAGTCAGATTGATCGGGATTCAAAAACTCATCACCAATGTCACTGCCCAAGCTTTCTTCAAGAATCAGTCTAATTCGTTCACACTGTTGTTCACTAGTCATTTTAGTCCACAGTGTTATGAAATACTAGAATGTATACGAACTAACTAATAAGTGTCACTCTTATTCTTCACGGGTAAAGGCACAAAGGATTTCTTTTTGCAAAATTAGTAAACTCTCATTCCAGTAACACGAGCACTAGCTCCAAGTCTGTCGGATCCAAAACCTCATTTTCTCCGAATGCAATGCATATCAGTGAACGACAAAATGCTGTTGACAGCTGAGGAATTGAGCTAGGAAGCTACATGAAAGCGCGTTCTTCTTGGCCCCACCTAATATTAACAGGCTACAAAAACAGGTGGCACGGGTCTGTGAGACTTGGCGCCAGTACCACCGGGTTAAGTAACAGTATATGGTAACGCGCTATTTTGAAGTAACTTTAACGGATTACGAATTCATTTTATGAATAATTTTCGTGCTTTTATAACGTGTTGCTGGTTAACTAACAATATATAGCAACGTGTTACTATTTAAGTAACAATCTATGGTAACGCATTACTTTTTAAGTAACAATAGGTGATAACCTGTTACTGTTTAATTAACAATATATGATAATACGTTACTATTTAAGTTACGATATGTGTTAGGATATTACTGTTTATGTAACAATATATGGTAGACCGTTATTATTTCAGTAACGATATATGGTAATGTGTGATTATTTAAATAGCATATGGTAACGCGTTAGCTTAAGTAACAGTATATGGTAATACGTTATTTTGAATTTATCGTCAATTTAGAACTAGTTTTCGTGTTGGAATAATTCTATTTTCAAGATGCTAGATTTCAAATGAGATATCTTTTGTGTTTTAGAATTTTTATTTTTGAGAAGCTATATTGTGTGATACAAACTTCCGATACCAGATACTAGTGAGGGTATTAAATGTGGAGGAAGAACCAAATTTTCTTCCATGTTTAACCTAAAGGACTTTTTGCATTTTTATGTAAGGAACATAAAATTTCTAATAGTCTAGAACAATTTATTGAAATACGACTTTAAGATATACGAGTGAGATTTTTCTGTTGCTTAAAAGCACTTAATATATATATGATACCTAACGATTTTCTTTCCTTTGTTTTGTTAGGTATTTTCATAAATTTGAGTTTGTAAGAAAACGTACGTTTTGATGTAATTTTACTGTTAGAATGATAAATTTCGCAGTTCCTCTGCGTATACTACAAAAGGTTGAACAGGTTATACTAGACCGATTTTGAAGGTATACTTACCCTATGAAAAGCCATGACCTCGGTAACGGCGATGTTTAGACGGCATTTTAACAGTGCAAATGTACAGAAATCCGTTAGGTTAGTATCAGAACTTCTTACATGAATGTATTGAAAGAGAATAATAATACCGATTTTCCTTCTTCATGTCGTGATATAAGTGGATGCTCTGTCCGTGTGAATCCACAAGCCCATGTCGTTTGAGGGAAGTCTTTTCGGTAGATGGCGTTTACACCCATACCCGTATCTAATAGATTGGGATCGTGATAGATGCGCTTTCACCGTTATGCTTTTCTCTACCTTACGCTCCCCCTACTTCTTCTCATAACCTTGTCCAGAGATAATCAGAATTCCCTGCACTTAAAACTTGGTGCGTCCCTTGCCGAGGTGTCACAGTACATAACTGCTTGAATGTTACCATTACACGTGAGATAAATGTAGTTCTCATCCTGTATGACTACAATCTTTCCTTCATTCCCCTTTCCCCAAGTGTCTTTCGTACAGTTTGCGGCAATTTGTCGTAATCAGTGTTGTCAATCTCACATTTTATTTAGAGAGAAATGCATACGAAGTTTCTTGAGCCATTCGTAGCCACCAGCCTTCCTTACAAACTTCTTAGTGGTGTGTTGTTTGCCACAACTCGATTTTGGAGTTGCTTACCACGATTTTGCGACAGTATTTGCATTCCGGTTTTATCAGATCTCATTATCGTGAAGATTCAGACATATCTGATGTAAAAGGTAAGGGTTGCCAGGTATCTCTATTTTTGATCCCTTTTTAATAAGTAGAAGTGTTAGTTGCAGAAAAAGAACATTAAGCTCCAAACAAACCGAACATAAAATATCATTAATGTCACAAGAACTTCATAACTTGATATAATTACATTTTCTTTTTTAACGCAGTTGTTAATATTACGTCCTTTATACAATGTTCTGCTTTTTCGTTATGCTATGTGACTAAATAACTGGGTTTTATACATTTAAGAAAATGAAATGAAATATTTTAAAAATATTTCAATTTTACGTTCCACGGTTATGCTGTGTAGACTAAAGGAGATGGTGATGATGAGAATGAATGAAAAATGGTGGAATGAAGAAAATGGGAGAACCATGAGAAAACCCATGCTTACGGTGTTTGTCTACCACAAATCTCCCTTGGCGCGAGCTGCGATCGAACCAGAGACCTCACACACCAGAGGTGAACCCTCTACCACGGAGCCACTGTAGCCCCTATACACTTAAGTAATGTATATATAATAGTTCGGGCAGTCGCAAAGATAGGAAAAGTTACAAAATGCCAATTGTAATACAAGTATACGTGTTTACTTACGAAGTTCAAAACTGATTTCATATAGCTCTTCTGCAAATTCTAACTCGTTTCTAATATCCGGAGCAGCCTTTCTGTAGAGATAATACGCAAGAAGTAGAATTTATGCACCCAGAAGTATGAAATCTAATAGTGACTATAACATCACATTACATTTGGTTCATATTTCTAGGCGGCTGCTATTAAAACCTTATCCTCTGTATTTTGTACAAACTCCACGTTGTCCATTAAGTAAACATTTTCCCATCACTCATCCACTGTTCAGTTGTACGAAAACTGTACGTGGCAAGAAGAAAAAAAAAGTTATAATGTACCTCGCCCGATAGTGATTTACTGTCGGCGGCATTTCACTAGCGCGAATACATCTGCAAGCTGAGTCAGGACACTGATAACGACACCGGTGTCATGTTTCTGATGCTACTACACAAGTGACAGTAGCGTTTCCAAATCGGTCGGATATATACTTGTCAACCTTTTGTATTATAATTCAAAGATAGTTATTGTTCTACATATAGATTCCAATCTTTCAGTATTACCAGTTTACCCTATTCGCTATGTCTTTGAATGAAATGGAGGAAGGAATGGAAAAGAAGCTCTGTCCAACGGACTGTAGGTACGTTGTTTGATTTTTTCTTTATTATTATTATTTCAGAATATTTATTAGGTAACCAGAAAGTTCGTGATGTTTTTGAGAACAGTTACTTTTGTCGCATTAGTTTAGTCAAATTGATTCAGATGACGTTATATGTTTACATTTCTTTCAAACCTTATTCAGTAGAATTGTTCAGTAGAGTGTTATTCAGTAGAGTGTTATTCAGTAGATTGTTATTCAGTAGAGTGTTGTTCAGTGCAGCGGCACGTTTTGTAGGAGACACCATCTTTGAAAGTACATGTCGGTGAAAAGAGAGATTTTGAGGCCTATTTTACTTCACGAGTACAGGGTAGGAAACAAAACTTCAGAGGCCGCTAGAAGAATATGCTCCACGTTTGGAGAGACGTCAGTGAGTGAACGGGCTACTCAAAAGTGCTTCAGCTGCTTTTCTTCCGGGGACGAGAGCCTTAAAGACAAGCCTCTTATTGGTCGTCCATCCACTCTCGACAAAGTACAGCTGGAGGAGAAGATCAAGCAGGATCCCCATCAAACCTGCTGGGAGCTTGCACACAGGTTTAGAGTATCTGACTAAACCATTCGATTACATCTTCATAACCTTGGGATGATATGGGAGCTAAGCAAATAGGTTCCTCATCCCCTGTCCGAGGGAAACAAGCTCCAACGGTTGAACATCTGCTTGTCGTTGCTGTCACGCCATAATAAAGCCTCGTTCTCGGACCAAATCTTGACATGTGACGAAAAATGGATCACGTATGATAACCGGCAGAGTAAACATCATTGGTCGACTTCTGGTTCGGTTTTATTGGCCGCTACATTCACTAAAAGAAGGTAATGCTGTGTGTTTCTGGACAGCGCTGGCATAGTCCACTATGAATATCTAGAAAGCGGAAAAACCATAACAGCCATAATTGTAAAGAGCTGCATTGCTTCAGAGGCAACCAGCACTGATCAACATAAGAGTTCTCCTCCAAGATCTTGCCAAACCTCATACGGCAAAACCGACCAAAGAGGTTATCAAAACACTGGGCTGGGAAGTTCTGACTCATCCATCCTATTCCCCGGATGTTGCCCCATTGGACTATTACTTGTTTTTGGCCATGGATAACCACCTGTTGGAACAGCAGTTCCGAAAACGCGACGATATCACAAAGGCTGTATCATAATATTTGGACTCCAGAAAAGAAGGATTTTTTTCAAAAAGGGCATGTATGAGCTTGTGTCTCGTTGGGAACATGTCACTGAAGCCAGTGGCGATTAATATTTCGAAGAATAAAATGGGTTTTTAAGATTTTTGTGGGCCTTGTTTGATGAGTGACGAAAATTGCACGAACTGTCTTAGTTACCCGATATTATTATAATTTTGTAATCATATGCTGATACAGTTATTATTGCCAAGAAGAGAAGCATGACTCGAAATAAAATATTGACTGTAATGTGTTTCTAATACTTATTACCTATATTGGGTTCAGTTCACCATGGAGTTGAATATAACATGTTATAAATGTAATAAAAATATAATAACAATGATACACACTCATTAATCACATAATTTGGAGAAAAACTGCCGTGGTATTAACTTGTAATACTAAAATAAGTGACCAGTCATTGTATTATACTCGAAATATAGCATAAGCTATGATCATCGAAGGGTAGGAAGAATGTTAGTGGATAGAAAGGTAGCCGCGGAGAGAGAGAAGGACTTTTTGGTAGTGTTTTTAACCCACACGGGTCCTAACGTTGAAGATAAGTACATTTCAACAATGGATGATAAACACTCAACGTAATTGATATACAGAGTCCGCCACAAAAATGTATACACTCTTTGTCATTCTGTATCAGAATACTGGCATTGACAAAACTCATGTTCTAAAATTTAAGTATGTTGTAGTATGTTTTTTCGCCCAACAGATGTCGGCGTTGTCAATAGTTTTCAGTTAATATTACGTTGTAGTAGTACAATTTTTCGCTCAACAGATGTCGGTATTGTCAACACGGTTAGTGAGATAAGAAAATGGCAGGTGCACGCTTGACGTTCGAGCAGCGAGTACAACAGTGTTTTATCAGGTTTGGGAATGCCATCAAAGTGCAGCGTCAGTGGAAAGGAAGATTTGGTACTGAACCACCAACCCGCCTAACAATCAAACGCTCGAAAACTTTTGCCAGTGTGCATCAATCTCTATTGATACATGACCACTGTAGCTGCAACGACTGCTTCCCGTTCTGTTAGGTGTTTGGCCGCCAACAGCTAAAATTTTAAACATCTAATGTTAACAAATACTTACATGAAAGTTTGTAACACATGTTTGAACAATAATTAAATGTAATTAAGAAATATGATATATAGGTTTTTTCTTAAACAGTGTATACATTTTTCTGGCGGACTCTGTATGTAGCTTGAAATATTTATAAAGGCTCGATGCCGTCCATATCCTCTATTTCATAATTTCATTATTATTATTATTATTATTATTATTATTATTATTATTATTATTATTATTATTATTATTATTATTATTATTATTATTATTATTATATTTTAATTACAGGCTGAGGCCAGATATTCGAAAACTTGAAGAAGGTGATATCGACGGAGCAGCTGCCGAGAAAAATCGCCTGGAAGAGAAACAACGAGACGCACGAAAATTGCGGAAAAATAAGAAGAATAATGAGTGGAGCCCAAGGTAAGAAGCATTTACCATCAGAATTCATCTACCTAGTTTACTTACAAATCTATCAAACTTCGGAAGTTGTGATGTAAAAATTACTAGTGTTATAATTATGTTTTAAAGCTTAAAAAAAAAAAAAAAATAACAGTAAATACTAATTTTGAATATTTATTAATACTTGTTTGTGTAGAAGGTATGTTTCCACATAGAATTTTCATCGTAATTCTTAAAATATTGTTAAGAAAACAGAAAAAGAAGAAGGAGCGAGAAGTAAAGAGTGAAAAAAGCAAGGAAAGAATGGAAATGATTAAAGATATAGTTTCGTTAATGTATCCAGGTATTTTTCCAAGTTACTGACTTATACTTCTAAATGTATGTTGCAAAGCTAACGTATTCTTATCCTTTCTTCTAAAGTAACGATGAAGATGCCAATAATGTTGAACCAGTTCCCGAAAGTACACTCATACGTACCTGAAACTGTCTCACATTTTTCAATTTTTATGGATCTTTCTTTATTAGAATGAAAAAAAAAAAATAACATTAGATATCAGTAGCAAATACTCGTTCTCACACGGGGAGAATACGTTTCATTTTGGACATAAAAGACTGAGGATTTAAACGACACCGAAAGAGTCACTGTTCGTCTCAGCGACCCCGAAAATTATGGATTCAACATTAATATCGGTCATTTTCAATCATTTTGATATATCTCCCCCTTCCTCAAGTTTCGGGCTGAATTTAGATTTAAACGGCATAGGAAATGTCACTGTTCATCTCAGCGACCCCGAAAACTATGGATTCGGCACTAATATCGATCATTTTTAAATATCTCTCCTTTCCCCCTCCTGTAAGTTACGTCGTCAAAGTGAAATGATAAAAAAAAACATCCCAGACCAGAACCTTATCTATGTTGCAAATTTGATCGGGATCGGTTGGGTGGTTCAAGAGTTATTAAGTTTTATTTATTTTTATATATCTCCCCTCTCCCCCTTCCCTACGTTGCACCGTCAAAATGAAGTCATAAAAACCATCCCAGGCCCCAACCTCATCTATGTTGAACATTTGCTCGAGATCGGGCCGGTGGTTCAAGCGGTACGATGTCACAAACATAGTGACCTTCATTTTCTATGCATAATTTGATTCCGTATCATGGTTATTTTTACAGATGTTTCGGGGAAAGGAAGTACACCATTGTCGTAATATACGTGTGCGTTAGTAACAAAGTAATAATGAACATAGAGAAATCTGGAGATATTGATTAAAAAAATAAAGTATATTCAATTGTATTCCGAATGAGACAATTATGTTTGCCCTTGATATGCTATAACTAGACGACTCCCAAAATTATACGTGCCACCGGTCGGGATATCGTGAGTTAGAACATAACATATTTTGTAATGTAAAAGCTATTAGCTGGCAGAATAGTTTGAATCGGATCATTTGTTCGTAAACGGTTGTGTATATGGAAAACTCGACGAACACGTAACTCATCATTTTCAAGGGCACACTTTTTGGGATAAAAATGTTTGCCCCAGGGATCCAGACGGGGTCCAACTCAAAAGTTTCAAATGGCAAAGGGGATTCAGTAGCACATCGTTTGAAAGCTGTTGTGAAATGAAACAAGATGGAGCAAGTCTTTACTCTCTACGACGGCGGTGGGTCAAAATGTAAACAAAAACTTAATTGAAAAGTCCATGGCCACTCTTATAAATCGGAAATTGTGAGACAAATGTGGAAACGGGAAAGCACGTGTAGCATTATTTTTAAAGTAAAAATATCTTGTCCCATAAACAAGTCTTCACTCTCTACGATAACCCTGTTCAAAATGACAAAGTCAAAATGTAAACACAAACTTAATTGAAAACTCTATGGCTACCATGAATCCAAGATGGCCGCTTAACACCTATGTCAAAAGGTTTAGGCACTTCAAACTGCTGAAGCTAGGAAAACCAAATTTGGCATGAATGTTGATCAGTAAGCGTAGGTGACGAAAAGTTATGAAATGTTTAAAAACGCGACATCTTGAGTTCAAAATGCCGCACTACGTATCACACGCATGTCCAGCTCAAACCACTGGAGCTGGAGAAGCAAAATGTGGTATTTACATGTATTATCAATATTAGATACCCACAAAAAGTCAAAGACTTATCATCTGTAATCCAATATGGCTGCCATCGTGAAAAATGCGTTTGTATATAAATGCTGACAATTATGTTGCATCTGAAAATCACAGCTGACAATTATGTTGCATGTGAGCTCCTTCGTGACTAAGCGGTTAGCGTACGCGCTTTTGGCATGGGAGACCCAGGTTCGATTCCCGGCGGGAGCTCATGTGGTTCGGAATCTACGTTAATCAGTAGGTCCCGTCTCATATAACCTCGCTGCTAAAAGGGACATTAAACTCAAAATTAATTCAACTCAACAATTATGTTGCATCTTCATTCATTCGATCCGTTGAAATAAAGAGATCTACAAGTGACCCCAACGAAGTACAGAACCTGTTGCCACCAGGTAGCAGCTCTAACCGCCGCAGCAGACGATTGGAAGCATCGTAGAAAGGGGACTACTATTGTTTATTTAATTACCATTTCGATTATTTCTTATTTTTTGTTATTCCCTCTTTCATTTGCTAGTCCCTCACTGTGAACTCATATTCTTTCATTTCATAATAGCATTCAAACGATGCGCTACTTAAACCTATGGGGCGGTATTTAGAGAGAATTCGTTAATGAAGGTTTTGTCACTGACTAGTTAGTGGCATACTAGCTCTATACTAAGGAATTTGTACTTTTTGGTATTCAGAGTCTACTTTGAATACAACTAAAAAGTTGATTTGGGTATGATTAACTAATATAACATCAATGCATCGGGTGAGAAAAATAAATGTGGCAACTACGGGAAAGAAGATGTGCGCATGCGTAGTCTGTAAACATGAAAACATGAAATCCGAAATCAGAAATGTGTTGCACAGGCTAAACCGTGGCTAAAAGAGTATCCTCTGCTCTAGATTAATTAATCACATGTAATTAACTTCGTCAACTACTACATCCTAATCAGAAACTCTGAATATACTTTTGATAACCATCCGTTAGTCAAATCCGTAGTAGATGATTAATCAGACTTCAAAACGACTCTGCATAAGGCCCATGGTGTTTTATAAAATACACACATTTCTCTTTCAGTATTATACGTTGCTTTTGGATTTACTCAGTAAAATTCAAGAAAATTGTAGGACATGAAGTCCTGAATTGTAAGCTATATACAGTAATGTATTATTATTATTATTATTATTATTATTATTATTATTATTATTATTATTATTATTATTATTATTATTATTTTACAGGTGTATGTGGAACTTTAACTGTTTCGGCAGTTAGCATTTTGTTTCGTGAATCCTTATTAACATCAGTTGCTTAATATTTTGTATTTTATAACTAAAGATTAAACGTTTTAAAATGTCAATATCCTCTTTTATCTTTCGCAGTATTTAAGTGTGAAGAGAAATGTTTAGTTCAAGGAATAGGGTTGACAATTTAACTTCTTATATTTAATTAACGATATAGACATCTTTCGGGAATTTGCCGGGCCTGAGAAGATGCCAATTAATTGTATAAAGGCCCTCAGCGCCCATGGCCTGCAAATTACAAAGGGGAAAGGAATCTGAGGAAGATACCATTAAGGTAAACAACCGTCGAAGCATCCTTTTCATAGAGGGATTTATTCCAGGGCGCTGTTCCCCTTCCCTCTGTTGCCCCTAAGTAATCTTAACAGCCAAGTTACAAACTAGCATATTTACAAGAAATTCATGCTAGTTCTCATGTACTGTTCAGAGTATTCATTGCTAGTAACGTTTTTAGCCCCGACGCCACTAGAAAAAAAAATCGGGGAATAATTATACGAGTACTTACGTAAATCCATTCAAGGCTAGCCACAATAACAAGAGAAACTTAATTCTTAGTAACGGTTTAAGTGTTGAGATTTTAAATAGGATTTTATGAGTTAACAATGATCGACTTTAAATTGTTAAAAATTATGGATAATGAAAAAAATCTTTCTAACATCTAATTTTCATTTAAATAAACTTGAGACCCTAGATTTCTAAAAAAAAAAACTTTGTTTACAATTTCTTTAACGTGATTGGAAAATGTTAGTTTGGTGTCAAAGGTGACCTCAAGGCAGGGGCGGATCCAGAATGGACTTCTGAGGGGGCGGTGGGTTGTAATACTGCTACTTAGAGCTACTTTTAACAGCTCCAAACTCTGGAATCGGTTTTATTTATATATATAAAATAAGAAAATTTCCCCTTCTGGGGGGGGGGGACGATCGCCCCCCTGGATCCGCCACTGCCTTAAGTTCCTTAAACTCTTCGATTCTTTTAATATTAACATTGCCAATGCAATAGTTATTTTTTAGAGGTATGTTCTTTCACGAGTATGGCAACATTTATTTCGTTTCATAGAGATACCAAGTCATTGATTTACTAACACATCTTCCGAGGTTTAGATCACCTGCATCATAGTAGGCTGAATGAGGGTCCGTCAAGGCTCAAACCTGACCGAGTTTAATTTTTAATTTTAATTATTGATATTCCCAATTTCTTGCAAAATCCATAATGTCAATTACTCTGTATCTCGACAAAATGAATATAAATGTTGTTTCCAAATGGTGTCGACTCAATGATCTAAACTTTAATGTAAATACATGTTTTATAATGTCATACTCGCGTAAGAACACACCTAACAAATATTAAATATTAAAAAGATAGAAGAGTTTAAACACCTCGGGGTCACCGTTAACACCAAACTAACATTTTCCAATCACGTTAAAAACTGTGAGAAAAGCTTATAGAAACCCGGGGTATAGGATATGAACTGGAAGGAATTCATGAAACAAGACACATTTAAAACAATATATAACGCAATCATTAACCCCTTGTCTTCGAAACCTTTAAGTTGGATCCCACCTGGGGCCCTGCGAGAGTCCTGGGACAAGACATTTTTACTTTCAATCGTTGTACTTTGAAAATGTCGCACATGCTTTCCTGTTTTCACCTTTGTCTCGCCGTTTCCGATTTATAAGAGTGGCCATCGACTTTTCAATTAAGTTTTTGTTTACATTTTTTATCTGTCATTTTGCACGGGCTTATCGTAGAGAGCCAAGACTTGTTCCATCTTCTTTCATTTAACAACAACTTTCAAACGATGTGCTACTTAACACACCTTGCCATTTGAAAACTTTGAGTTGGACCTTACCTGGAACCCTGTGGAAGCCCTGGGACAAGATATTTTTACTTTAAATTGTTGTACTTTGATAATAATGCCACACGTTCTTTCCTGTTTCCACATTTGTCTCACAATTTCCGATTTATAAGAGTGGCCATGGACTTTTCAATTAAGTTTTTGTTTACATTTTGGTCCGCCGCCATTTTGCATAGGGTTGTTGTAGAGAGTAGAGACTTGCTCCATCTAGTTTCATTTCACAACAGCTTTCAAACGACGTGCTACTTAACCCCTTGCCATTTGAAAGTTTGAGTTGGATCTCGTCTGGGACCCTGCGGGAGACCCTGGAGCAAACTTTTTTTTTTAACTCCAAAATGTGTGCCCTTGAAAATTATGGGGTACGTGTTAGTCGAGTTTTCCATCTACCCAACCGTTTCCGAAAAAGTGACCGGTTCAAACTATTCTGCCAGCTAATAGCTTTTACATTACAAAATATATTCTAACTCACGATATCCCACCCGGTGGCACATATAACTTTGGGATTCGTATAGTTAGAGCATGTCAACTGCAAACACAATTGTCTCTTTCGGATAGCAGCGGAGCCAGTTCGTGACTTTTCCTTGTAAGAATCTGGTTTGATACGCTTCAGTTGTATATGGAGAATGGAAGGAGGTATCAAGAAGCTGTCTTTGCAGACGGAATTAGCAACTTTAGTTGCGCCCATTGCTTGAATTTCAAATGTGAAGTAATTCAAGTAGAATTGAAGTAGTACTGTGTAAGGCAGAGATAGGTATTTACTGACGGGTTGTGAAGTACTTAAAGTGTATTCAGTTTTCACGAGATTACGCTGTTGCATGGTAATGATATATTAGTGCCTACTTCTCTGATGATGAGATGTGAAATGAAATGAGAAAATGAAATGAAATCCTTGAGTTTTACCTTCCACAGTTATGCCGGTTAGGCTAAAGGAGACGGTGATGATGGGTAATGAATGAAATGGTGGAATGAAGAAAGTGGGAGAAAACGGGAGAACCCCGAGAAAACCCACGCACACGGTGTTTGTCCACTACAAAGTTCACTTGGCGGGGCTGGGATTGAACCCGGGACCCCTAGTACCAGAGGTGAACGCTCTACCACTGAGCCACCGCGGCCCTGATGAGATGTGAAGTAAGTAAAGCTCGGGTAATGACAGTGATATACTGCGGGTGCTGGTGAATATCGGTATGAGAAGTTATTCTCTGTATTATCAGGCGTATTCTGAGTATTCATTCTATCAATGGTCTGTGCTCAGGGCATTGAGTTTCAATGTGAAGAAGTTCAAGTGCACATAGGTAATGGCGGGTTATATTTGTGGCGGTGGAGTCATAAATGATAAGGTACCCATCGTACTAAAACCTGAGGTTCACCCAAGAGAGGTAATTTCCCCATCAGTCTAATGGCCAGAGTATGCGCCTTTAGTATACGATGTCCTGGGTTTGATTCACGGTGGGAGAGCCTTGAAATTGAAATGCATCAAGCTGGTTCAGATTCCACCTTAAACTGTAGGCCACATGTTATATAGCCTCGGTGCTGAAAAGGGACGCTAAACTTCAACTAACCAAAAAAGTTGCTCTGTTTCATCACCTCAGCCATATGTATGTACGAGGTTAAATCAAAAATTATCCGCAATTTTGTGACATAACTTTCTTACATTGTCCATACCGACCTCTATCCTCGTGTATTTTATTGTTATGCTGTTGTGGTCATGCTATGAAAGGTTGATCCTAATTCCTCCTTTGTCTTCCTTTTATTGTTGATAGATCATGGCCGCTGCATTAAAAGTTTGTATTGTATTGTATTGTATTTATTTACTCCATTTGAAAACAAGATACATTTGGTATTTGAAGGGTTCAGACAGTCCTCTTTCTTACAGTAAATACACTTAGAAAAAGAAATATGTTACTACTATTTAATATACATTATTGTAAAGATAATCTGCTACGCTGTAATATACTTTATCCACCAGGAATCTCTTGAGTTTCTTTTTAAAAACATTTATATTTTCTTCATTTTTTATTTCTCTGGGCAGCTTATTGTAAATTTGTACTCCCATATGGCTTGGGCCTTCCTGTACTAATGTTAGTGTTGTAAAATATTGTCTTCTTTCATTTTGTTGTCTGGTATTATATACGTGATTTATTTGGGTTCCATCTTTCAGTTTAGCTGCATAGATTGCAGTTTCATATACATAAATAGATGGTAGGGTAAGGATGTGGTGCTGTTTAAATTTTTCTTTGCATGATGTTCTCATGTGTAGACCAAATATTATCCGTATTGCTTGCTTCTGTTTCATGAAGACTGCTTTGCTGCTTGAAGATTTGCCCCAGAAAATGATGCCGTAATTTAGTATAGGGTGTATAAGCCCGTAGTATACTTGGATCAAAGCTTTAGTATTTAACGTTTCTTTTAGTATCCTGAATGCATAAAGTCTGGAATTTAATTTTACTATTATTTCTTTAACGTGGGTTTCCCAAGTTAGATTTTCATTTATATGTAATCCTAAAAATTTAATTTCATGGGTGAAATCTAGTTTTAGATTGGTCAATTTATTTTTGGTTTCTTTTATTTTCGTGTTTTGTTTTGTGTGAAAAAGTAGGTATTTTGTTTTTGTGTTGTTTATGCATAAGCAGTTACTTTCGAACCATTTTTTGGCTTGATCCAATACTCTACATGTGTTCTTCCTTAGCTCACTTACGGTTTTACCCTCTACAATTACGCTTGTGTCATCTGCATATAAAATTACTTCAAAATTCTTCAATATTCCAGGAAAACCATTTATATACAGTAGAAATAGGATTGGACCTAATATTGAGCCCTGAGGCACGCCGTTGCGGACTTGTCTTGGGTTTGATAAATATGTTTTTACATTCCCATTTTGTATGTGGGAGACTTCAACTGCTTGCGTCCTCCCCTGTAAATAGGTTTCCATCAGCTGTAGCACTTTCCCCCTTATGCCATAATGCTCAAGTTTTCGTAAGAGTATTTTGTGGTTAACTAGATCGAAAGCTTTGCTTAAATCATAGAAAATGCCTAAGATTAGTATTTTATCATTTAGCCCTTTTAGTATGTTTTTTATAAGCGTATATGTTGCCGTAGTTGTGTTTTTTCTAGTTACAAAACCGTGTTGTTCATGGCATAGTATCTGCTGTTTGTTCAAGAAATTTATTAGTCTCTTTTTAATTAGTTTCTCAAATATTTTATTTATTGGGTGTAAGAGTGATATCGGTCTGTAATTTTGTATCAATGTTCTGTCTCCCTGTTTAAAGATTGGTTTTATTTTAGCTTCTTTTAATTTTGTTGGATATTTTCCTGTATTGAGACTTTCATTAAATAGGTATGTGAGTATAGGTACTAAATTCTGGCTGTTCTGCTTGATTATTTCAATTGGAATTTCGTCGCTTGTAGCTTTATTTGGGTTTAATCTATTTATTTCATAAAATACCTCATGTTCTATTATCGGCATGAGGAACATAGTTTTGCATGTCCTAGGTTTAAAATTTCTTAATAGTTCAATAGCCTTTTCGCTATCTTGCGTCTTATTCGTTAATTTATCTGCAATATCGATAAAGTAATCATTAAATATTTCTGCTATTTGGTCAGGATTCGTGATCTGTATCTGATTGACGTAAAGACTAATATTGTTTTGTGTACGTTTATTTTCCCTTCGTGTATTTTGATTAACTATCTTCCACAATGTTTTTGTTTTGTTATTTTATTTATTTATTTATTGAACAATTTCCCAGATACAGTATAACTTTGCCATTTTACACAGGGACATGCTAACAAAAGAAAGAAAAAAAAACAAGACAACAATAACAACAACATAGAAAAAAAAAGAGTGTAAAAGTAAAACTATTCCGTCAAAGCTCGTTTAATTGCTCTTTCAAACACTGGGTAGCTCGAAAAAATGTCCACATCAGTTGTTACTTGATTATAACTGTTTGGTATTCTATAAAAAAGAGACCTCTGTATAACAGCCAACCTAGGACGGGCAAGATGGAATAGGTGGGTATTCCGAGTAATGCGGGAAGGGACACGTAAGGATAGTTCCTGAAGTAATATTTCCGATCTTAAGGTTCCATTAACTATTTTATGTAGATATTTCAGGTCAGAGATAATTCTGCGTACTTCAGGAGTCTGAATATTAAGATGTCGCAAGAGCTCCTTCTTAGATAATATTCGAAGTGCAGGAACACGAAATCGGACTATAGCAATGAAGAAATTGAGAACAGAATCAAGTCTGGAGAGATGTGTAGGTGCTGCCATGGCCCATATGGGAGAGCAGTATTCGATCTTGGGCGCTATTAAAGTCTTATAAAAAGTTGCTAATGAAGAAACAGTGCGTAGTTCGGTGAATCGATAAAGAAGTCCCAACATGCGCATTGAATTCTTTAGTATTGAGGAGATGTGGTCAGAGAAGGTGAGTTTTGAATCAAAGATGACACCAAGATCGTTATGACTAGCAGAATGTGTGATAGGGGAATCGTTGATATGGTATGTGGAAGGAACAGGAGACTTTTTCAAAGTAATAGTAATACTGTCACATTTCTTACTGTTGAGTTTCAAGTGCCACATTTCACACCAGCCTGTAAAATAATTTATGTCTTCCTGTAGAGCAATTGTGTCATGGAGACACGATATTTCTCTGTATAACTTACAATCGTCAGCAAAAAGCAGAAGGCCACTAGGTTGAGCTGATAAGTGCGTGTAGAGATCATCCATATACAGGACAAACAGTAGAGGCCCAAGTACACTCCCCTGAGGCACCCCTGAGATCACGGGTTGGGGGTTAGAAGTCGCCCCTGAAAGAACAACTCTCTGTTTACGGTCCTTCAAGTAGCTTGTGATTAGAGAGAGAAATTTGCCATGTACATTAAATCTATTGGAGAGTTTATGAAGAAGATGAATGTGACTGACAGAATCAAAGGCCTTCGAGAGATCAAAGTAGATAACATCTAATTGAGTATTGTTATTCATACATTTATTTGCTGTCATTATTTTGTTTGTGTAGTAACCTTGTCTAATATTACGTAATTTTCTTTTGTATTGATTTATAAATACTTTATTTAGTGTTTTATTTAGTGTAGTATTTCCTGTTTGTTGGGAGTTTTTCAGTAAACGTCTTTTTATTTTGCTGAGTTCCCTAACTTCTGGTGTCACCCAACATTTTTTAGTTTTTTTGTATTATTTTTTATTATTATTTTCGGGAAGGATACGTCAAAAATACAGTGAATACGATCAAAAAAGGCGTTATATTTTTCGTCAGTTGTGGATTTGTTATACACGTCCACCCATGTTTCGTTTGTTACTAATCTCGTAAATTTCTCTTTATGTCTTAGCCTGTAGTTTCTGATTGTGCGTGTTTTGTGAGTATTGTCAATTTTTTGTTGTGTTTCTATGTACATCATCTGGCATGTGTGATCAGATAGCCCATCAATTATATCATATTTGATGTCATCTTTTACATTAGTAAACACATTGTCAATAGCCGTTTTTGAGTGCGTGGTTATTCTAGTGGGTTTATTTATGATGTATGTTATGTTATACATGTTTAGAAGTGTAATTGCGCGTTCTTTTTCTGAGGAGTTTTTTAGGAAATCTATGTTGAAATCTCCGCATATTATAATTTTTTTCTTATGTATATTCCGTATGCCCTCTAGAAACATTTTGAGTGAATTAAAGAAGGTGTCAAGAGATCCACGTTGGATACGATATACTACAGCAATTATTAAATTTAACTTTTCTATAGTAATGACTGCACTTTCATAAGCGAACTCGGTACTTCGCATGTCTATTTTTTTAACATCTTGTGTCAAGTTTTCTTCGACTAGGATTACTAATCCTCCCCTGCTGTTTATTTCCCTACAGAAGTGACTAACTATTTCATAGTTTTGAATTTTTATTTGTTCAATATTTTCTGTTGTTAACCAATGTTCGGTCAGGCACACGATTTGCGGTTGTTTGTCTATTGTATGTAAGAATGCTTCAAGGCCAGTTATTTTTGATGTCAACCCTTGGATATTCTGGTGCATTAATGTCACAATGGGTTGTACCAAAGAGGAAGAACAAGCAGTGATCCGGTTTTTGTGGTCGGGAGGTGTAACACAGACCGCAATCCATCAAAGGTTTTCGGCACAATAGTCAATAATCACTCGTCTGTCTAGCAGAACCACGTCACGTGACGTCTGTGACTTGTCCCGCCCACCTAACGAATTTTTATTTTTCTTATCTACATCGTTAATTTATCGTTAGTTTACGTTAGTTTGCTAAAATTATCGTTAGTTTCGAAAAATAACGATTTTATTCTAGAAATAAAGTTTCCCGCCAACCGTGAATTAGCCCGCCCATATTGAATTCTCATAAAATTCCAACTCATATCGTTAGTTTATCGTTAGTTTACGTTAGTTTTGCTAAAATTAACGTTTGTTTTGCAAAAATAACGATTTTGTTCGAGAAATAAGGTTTCCCGCCAAATGTAAAGTTAGCCCGCCCATAAAGAATTATATATAAATTTCCATCTCACATCGTTAGTTTATCGTTAGTTTATGTTAGTTTTACTTTCCTTAGGCACATACTG
Source organism: Thermobia domestica (assembly GCF_964235325.1). NCBI lineage: Eukaryota > Metazoa > Arthropoda > Insecta > Zygentoma > Lepismatidae > Thermobia > Thermobia domestica. The sequence goes on along the minus strand of NC_137457.1, from coordinate 295,251,655 downwards.
GACACATTTCAGTGTACCTGACGGAACATGATAGGCATATGCCTGCTATGTAATTGTGCTGTTAGGGTTTACATTTGGCGGGAATCCTTATTTATCGAATAAAATCGTTATTTTTGTAAAACAAACCTTAATTTTAGCAAAACTAACGTAAACTAACGATATGAGTTGAAATTTTATGAGAATTCAATATGGGCGGGCTAATTCACAGTTGGCTGGAAACTATTTCTAGAATAAAATCGTTATTTTTGCGAAACTAACGATAGTTCTAGCAAAACTAACGTAAACTAACGATAAACTAACGATGTGATATGAAAAACTTTTGAAATTCGTTTGTGGGCGAAGAAGCGTGAAGTTGTCCTGCCCATTTATTTGTTGAATAAAAATTTTATTTTTTTCGAAACTAACGATAATTTTAGCAAAACTAACGTAAACTAACGATAAACTAACGATGTAGATAAGAAAAACAAAAATTCGTTAGGTGGGCGGGACAACTTCACAGTCGTCGTCACTTGCACGCTCAATGTTGTCATCATTTGTGACCGTAGATAACCGTCCGGCTTCTTCCTTTTAACACTTGTGCAACCATTTTAGACTTTTTCAATTCATTCGTAGACACTCCATTGGAGCAACTGTTCTCGTATTGTGCCAAAAGTCGTTGATGGATTGCAGCCCCTGATACATCTTTCGACTACAAAACCGGATTACTGCTCGTTGTTCCTCTTTGGTGCAAACTTCTAATGGAGCGGTCATGATCTATCTGCAACAAAAGAGAGACAAATGAAGGAATTAGGAACAAACTTTTATAGCATGACCATAACAGCATAACAATAAGATACACGAGGACAGAGGTCAGCATGAACTATGTAAAAAGAGTTATGTCAAAATTGCGAATAACTTTTGACTTACCTCCGTATGTTCAATTTTACCTGTAAATTTATCTTATTTCTTATTAAATGAAGTTGGCCACAATGATCTGTAACTCAGATCGGCTTGTTCTTACAATAATTTCCTCACAAACTGTGTAACTTTAAATTGTGCTTTAGGTACTAAAAATAATGTTTACACTGTGTTATAAACTAAAACTAATACGTTTTGTGGTTATGTGATGTTTTAGGTGGTTCTGTCAGGGAACAAATCCGTATACACGGCAGGAGGACTGGCTGTATAGTGGAGGTTACTGGGATCGTAACTTCACAGATATTCCTGACATATTCTGAATGACATATCTGTATCAATCTACTGAAATGAAGACATGAGTAGAATTAAAAATGATGTTGATATGGTGTCCTAGACCTATAAATATTTGTCCTAGTTGTCAAAAAAAAAATGTAACAACGTACATATTGACTGAAATTATCACAAAAAATTCTTATATATAGAAAAAATTATTTAAGAAACATTTCTCTAATTTATACAATTATTGTACTGTATTGAATATCACAGAATTTTGTACAAATTGATCGCCCTGAAAAAAAAATCTATTTTATAATATGAAGTTGAAATTGAAAAAAATATCTGCTCTTCTATTTTTTAGTATCACCAATCTCTTTGAGTGCATGCATGGCTGAGATTATTATGCATGTTGAATAAATTTTAGTATAATGATAGAGATAATGTGCATTTACAGTAGGGAAGTATAAAAAGAAATTGTATTTCTTTGAGGTAAAAAAAAAACTAAGTGATTCAGGTATTGTTTTTTTCCTAGTTTTTAATATAATATGTACAAAGGTACATGTACAGGCTTGCTTTTTTATATTGTTTTAAATTATTATTTAACACTTCATTACATTCCAGCTTTATACAAGGTGTTCCGTGGTGTATTTAAACGACATTGCATGTAATCTTTTTTACATTAATGTAAGACCAAAATTTATTCTGCAATTCGTTGAAGCATGCCCAAAGTTACGGAAGTAGGAGTTATAACGTAAGTTTAATACTAGCAAGAACTACTGTAATAATGCCTCGAAACGTTTGTGAGGGATTATGTTGTGGCAATGATTCCACTGAAAATTGTCCTACTTCGTAGGTTTTTACTATTCACTAAGATGGTATAGTGTTCTACAACTACAATCACTTTGTTGCTATTATATTACTCCCTCTGTCCCCCCCTTCCCCCGGGAATTTGTTAATTAGATCTTTAGTCTCTAAATGGTAATTTCCACGGACATATCTAGTAAATACTATTGTACTAAGAAGCCACAGCAGGAAATAATAATATTGTTTTCTTATATATATATATATATATATATATTTTCCGGAGTTAAAAAAAGAAATAAAAAATGTGCTATATTTGCTTAGACATTTTAGTTAAAATAGTTTGTTTATGCCTACTTCAAAGTAAAGTCAATTACCCAGAATGCTAAGTAAAACAAAGTTGGAGAACTTCTGAAAAATTTCCTTAAGATATAAGAACACGATTTTTATTAATGAACATAACGAGATTTTTTTTTGTTTGTTTTACGATTTATATTATGTAACTACATCTTAAGCTTCAAATATGTAATGTCAAATGTACGTAGTTATATATCGACTTCAGGATTTCACAGTTTTAACTCTATAACCAATCGTTGTCCACCAAGATTTTTTTTTTTTTTTTTTTTTTTTTAACGTAGATTGGTTTAAGGACTATCCGTCAGTCAATAACTTTTGTTAAAATACTGAATGATATTACCTAAGAGGCTTAATCACTGCAAAATTAAAATACCGCTAATTTTAGAGTAATTATGTGATATCTTCAAATAGATAAAAGATCATCGAAATGTGGAACAAGAGCGCACTAGACAATATTATTTTGCATTAGGTACCGTTATCGCGAGTCATCTAGTAGCTTTCCGTTTGCAGCCAATTAGAAACGCGAAAATAAATGCCGAGTTTCTAAATGGTTGGAAATCGAAAGCAGATAAGTGAGTCGTGATAACAGTACCTCATGTAAAATAATATTGTCTAGCAAGCTTTTGTTCCACTTTTCGATTATCTTTTATCAATTCGAAGATATCGTATAATTACTGTAAAATTAGCGGTATTTTAATTTCGCCGTGATGGGACCCTTTAATTAACAATTTTATAAAGCTTAATTGTTTAGATAAATGGATATCTCGTTATGCCTAGATATAGTAAGACATTTGGTAAAATGGCCAGTTATCTTAACGAAACATTAAACTGCATGTAATTACGTATTAATTTTAACAATTATTATAAAATTGATTATCTATATGCAAAACACCACAGAAAACCTTGTATAATTTTTCTGTAAAGACATTATCAAAACGTAATACTTAGCTAAAGCCAGTGCTGTATATGATTTTGTTTCTTTAAAAAAGAAATATAAATGTAAGCAAAAATTCATTGTTTATTTAGTAAATGTACAAAATGCTGTCGGTCTTTCATACGTCTATTAGTGACAATTGTAAATGAATTATTATGTCTATGTAAAAAAGCTGGGCTTCGTTATGTGCTGAAAGTGTATTACAGTTTCTCTGTAGTTGCAGAGGAGTATATATATAAAAATTTGAATTATTTTATAGCCTGTGATAGATGATCTACTGTTATTATTATTATCTACATCTTTATTATTTAAGTATTAATGTTAGTACAGCGAAATATAATTTGCATTTGTTACTATATTGTGATTTAAGCGAAATGTCGGTACTAATCATTAAATATTGTTATTTTGTATTTATTCTATAGCATTACTAAAGCAATGCTTGATTTTTTTTTTTAATTTCGATTACAAACTGAGAATTTTTCTCTTTTAATGCGTAATATTTGTGAACTTTTCTTTATATTACAATTTCTACTTCTTTTTTTATGGTTCCAATTACTTTTTAAAGTCAATCCTAATGATACGATCACGGCAAATAAAAGAAAAGGGAAAAAATTACTCACTGCAAAATGCAGTACTATTGTGACCAAAAGCTGTAGACCAATTTTGTATCTAGTGTTAAGAGTTTCTCTAAAATGGTTGTAAATTGCAGTGGTTGTGGTATTTAAATATTGCATTTTTACTATAACAAGTTTTATTCAATACACATATACGTGTTTTTAGGGTTTATTAATGCCGTGTATGTTTTTTTTTTTTTTTAACTGCCAGACAAACAAAAGAAACAAAAATTGTTCTTGGCACCATATATTTAGTGTTGTTGGTACAGACAGTACGTAATTATAGTAACTTACCGTTAAGATAGTTAAATACTAATTTGAATCCGTTGATAATTTGTATTCGTAAATATTTTCCGCCTTTTTTTTTTTTTTTCAAAGTGAAAGGTAACGTTAATGTTCTATTTCAGAAATTTCTTTATGTGGTAACTAGAATCTCTCTTAATAAGGTTAAACTTATGTAAGCACTTGTCCATGTCTGTTTCAACGACTGCTTTTGCTAATCTTCAGTACGAATCCTTTCGGGAATCATTTACCTTGCTTGGTAGACTCATGTTACCGGTAACATTCGTGCAGTGTAGAAAGATTATTATTATTATTATTATTATTATTATTATTATTATTATTATTATTATTATTATTATTATTATTATTATTCCTACTCCACGCACTCTATATTATGTTGCTTCCTTTTTCAGTTTTAGTTCAAATTCGGGGATGGTGAGCTTGCTCTTTGTTCATCTCCGCTCATAAATCTAAAAACATGATCTATAATACTAATACTAATACTAATACTAATACTAATAATAATAATAATACGCTCCCTATCTTATTTCGTCTGATTTTTAGTGTCCCCTTACAGATGATGTAACATATTTTAAAATAACTTGCCTCATAACACCTTCAACATTTCTTCTTAATCATTCCTGCATAGACATTTGAAAAATATATAGTACGTATATACGTAGTAGTGAAACTACAGACCTTTAAAGTTCATTTTTTCACGTTTCCGACATCCTGTAACTACGAAACTATGCACTTCCTATCACAGGTCTATACGAACTTTTTTTTCCTTATTTTGATGTGAGAAATCTATTCCCAAAATATTGTGACACCCTGTATACATTTTTGTAACACCCTGTATACATAATAAATTCGGTTTTACAGAACAATAAACACTGTAGATACATGCATATAATATAGATAAAATTAACCTTGAAACATTAACATTTCCTTTTAGTTTAAGGAAGGGAAAAAAAAGTAAAGCACTTCTTGTATAAATTTAATTTACGAAAAAATCAAATTTATGCCGGTATTTGACATTTTTTTAACACTCATTTAAAACACTTAAACACGTATATGTGTTAGAGTGAATTTGCTAATTTCAAATATTCTGTTTGGTATGCAGACTTTTATTTTTAGTCTTACGCGTATTTAAAAAAAAAATGAAGTAAAGTTACGACATGTTATTGTAAAGAATCGTTTTTCCCTCTTCTCCAGAGTGTACTATAGTGTATACTTAGTTGTATTTTTGGTGCTTTATACTTGTCCAATATATCTAGGTATAACTTTCAATTGACTCCTCGCATTTTTTCTGTTTCCTTCCATGACTAATGAAAGTACAATATCTTTTTAAGATATTATCAAGAAGAACGGACTTTGATTATTCAAAAATTAAAATATCAAATCAATCGGAATTTTGTAAATGAAAGAAAATTGTTAAAATGTAAATGGTCATGTTAGCTATACATAAAAATACATTTTTGTTATCATGTTTAAAATAAGAAATAGATATAATGTTCGCAAATTTCATATTGTGCTGATAGAATATGAAGATATAACTGAATTTTACTGTCTTCTTCTTTTCGTGAGCGTTCGTTATGCTCTAAAGAAGATGGGGGAAAACGAAATGGTAAATTTATTCGTAAAGTTTTATTTCTTTAAGCTTGTGTATTATTATCATTTGTGAAATTAAATGTATCTCAAAATTTACACAGCGAAAATTCAGCACTTAAAAAAGTTGTTATTGTTATTTGCCATTTAGTTATACTGAAAATGAGTTAATCATATAGAATTAGTATCATATATTGAGTAATGATTGGTCATTCTTGAGTTATGTTTATAAAGTTCTTTTTTCTGTCATGTTTTAATTTTACTTCTTAAGAAACTATATGTGAGAAACGCATGTAAATAAATCATATATATACACATGAAGTAAAATTTCAAGAATAATTAATTAGAATCATTGTCTATATATATATATATTTACAGAAAAATAAAAGAATAACCAAATAGTTATAAAAACAAATGAATTAACAAACTAGGGAAGCCGATAAAACAATTTACGTAACTATGTATTATTGTCAATATGCCATTTCCTCCATGTGATTTACCCAATGCTGTGTGGTATATGTATACAACATACATATATATAAATATAATTATATAATATATTGAATGCAGCGTGATATTTTAAAAAGCATAGATTAAGTGAATTTATTATTGTACGGAATGATAGACAAACCAACCAAACCCTGACCATAAATTATATTTTATGTGCAGAGTGTGTACATATGTGTAAAATAATGTAAATGTTTAAAAAAAAAAAGTCCATGTAAACAGTTGTACAGAAATAGATTAAAGAAAACGCTGAGTGTTGTTATGTGAGCTACTAGGTTGTAACAATAATAATAATAATAATAATAATAAATTACATGTTGTTCTACATTAATAGATAGTTAACTAATTTGCGACGATTATTTATTGTGATTTAAGAAAAGCTCAATCATCTTTTCAGACAAATGACACGTCTAATATGGTTGCCATCATATACTGGTGTCCCTGTACGTTTATCTTCGTTTTGCATTCAATAGTTTTATAGTAACTTTACTTCTATGTAAAAGTATTTGTAATATTTAAATAATTCATGTAGGTAATTATTGAGTATATGGACTTTCGGGGAAAAGTGGCCATTCTTTTATCTTAGATTACAAAAGTCAAAAAAATTAAAGTGAAAAAAAAAAGTATTAGTGATAGACATAGTCGTAAGAATGTTCACCGAACGGCATATTGTATTTGTTTATTTTTATTCAAAACATTGCAAAAAAAAAAAAAAAAAAATCGAATATACTAAAACTTTATTACACACTTTAAATATGTAGAATAAATGTATAATTGTAAATATTATGTTTTCGAAAAGTAATGTAAATAATGCGTTTACAAATTGATTGCAACATCAGCTACATGCAACTAAAAATAAAGGACATTTTGGAAACTAATCATTTTAGGATCATACACGAAATAAAGTCAGTTTCAGCAGTGTTTCTGTTACGAGAAAAGTTTCATGTATTGAGAACAACTGTGATCATTTTTTATACAAATAGTCTTCTTGATGGTAAGTTTGGCAGTCATAATTTCCTTGATGTCGTAAACATACATGGAACAGCATCCTTTGAACGTAAATTTCAGTTAGGCTTCAGAAAAAAAAAAGATGGCAGAAATAAGGGCGATGGTTGATAGTAAGGTTTCCTTTGGTAAGAGCTGTGTCATCAACGGAGCCAGGTCGTTTTGGTCTGTTATACACTATGAGATAAGTCCTAGGAAATATCTTATGATTTATCTGAGGAAAACTATTACGACATATCTCGTAGGAAATCCTATCTTTTTGCACCATACACGTAACTACACTGCACATTCTACTGATATTGATACCAGGCGCTATGTTGTTAAATTGCACACCTCTAAAAAAATAAAAATTAGAAGATGAATTAGCCAAACATACCTCATCAGTCCCTACATCACTCTTTATTTTGTCGAGTATTTTTGCTCTTTCACCCACATACGGTTGGCGGGGAGAAAACAAATTTGTTTTGCACTTTCTCTCACCTGATGTCGCGTAAATCGAACTCTTACGAATTTTCTTTCCGAAATAGAGCATCCTCTAAACAAGAGAAATCTCATAGAATCGTTCAGAACATAGGAAATAATATGCGATCTGATGGCATACATGTTGAAATTTTGACTCTAGGAAAAATCGTAAGAGATTTCCTAGGATCTATCCTATATTATATAGCAGGTCTTTCCTTCAGAAAAAAAAAATCAAGTTCCACATTCTCACATGATAAATTGTCTTTAGTAGGTGAAAAAAAAAACTTGCAGATAGAAACCAATGTTGACTATTCCACCATCAAACATTCTCCTTATTTTCCTCAAAACGGCTTGTTGCCGGTCCTGCAATTCTTGGGTGATACCAAATATCTTTCTCTTTTTGCAAAATTGAGCCATTCGAAAATGCGGTAACAGAATAGGACATTGTCCTTGTAAACAGTTTTGATCATTACGGAGGTCTTCATTGCTGCCTTGGATCAAAACTTCTTTGCTCTATGTGATAATTCATGTTAACTGAATTCGGAGTATGTTCTAATAACAGTCTTTAGAATTGGACAGATATGAGCTTTCCTGTATACTAAAAGAAAACAGAAACACTGTGACACACACTATGTGTTTTTTTCCAATATTAGCAAAACAACACTTGCTGTTCTGAAACTTTACTGGCAGACGACATAGTATTAAAACATTTTAAGAATTTTCTTTTTAAGTTTGATAATGTTTTTAAACATATTGAAATATATTGTGAAGTTCAGTGATTACTTCATTTATACATTTTTTTTTTTAAATAGATGATAGTTTGCATGTGAACATAGTGAATTAACATAGAGAAAATACTTCTAGACAACATCTTTGAAGTTGGCAGCTGTGGAATCAAATATAAGATCACAAAATGTTATTTCTTCAGGTGGCCACTATATCCCAAGTTCCCGTAATACATGTATTGCCTTCTGATACTACCTTAGACGTTTAATATTATTAATAAAAAACATATTCACAAGATGCGTGGTGATACATTATTGATCAATTTCATGAAGAAAAAGTTAATTATACACTCAGGGTGCTTTTTTCTGCAGGAACGGGATATTGTTAAAAAATCTTTTTCTTATTTTGTTACCTACTACAGAAATTCTAACTACTATTTATTCAATTATACGTAAAATATACAAAATAGTTCTTGTATGTGGTGCCGAAAAAAGAAAAACAAAAAAAAAAAAAAAAAAAATTGACTGGTCTGTGTATGCTTGTTTTACTGTACCTTACTCCCAAAAGTAAAAACTACTTTGTCTGCATAGATTTTTGGTCATAGTAGATTATTCATATATGAGTGCAATTATGCAAACATCAGATTACTTTCTGTCTGTAGAAGATTATGTAAAAATACTAATGTGGCTGCATGAAACTCCCTTACCGTGATAGCGTTCTGTGTACGCCACTGCTCTCAACTATGTGATCGCCTCTTCCGAAAAACTTTCCTATAGGAAACACTTATTATACTAATGGGAATTCTCATACTATGTATAGAACTAACTATATATATTTGTCTACTAGCTAAACCTGCGCTCTCTACACAGTGCATCATTCACATATGAGTATGAATTTCCTTTGTCATTCCATACATCTGTACAGACACGAGTGAAAGCTATCTTGATGAAAATCGGCAAGGAGTATCATAAAGTGAATTTTTTTTATTATTGTTTTAATATCTAGCACTGTTTGAAAGATTTGAGCCTACTCTCGGTTGGAGTTCCTAATTCATGTATGATCAGTGTTGGTTTTTTTTTTTTTTTTTTTCTTCTTGCATGCAGTATGTAATTAGCAAATACATTAAACACACACACAATTAATTATAATGTCAGTGATATATGATGTTCGTTGGGCAAAACGCTCCACACAATAAAGACCCTTCTTAGACTGGAGACATGGTTATCTTTCGTTTTTCATTATCACTTGGCCATGAAACAAACATCGGAGAGATATACTAACCTCGTGTGCAAATAAGTGGTGTTGGAATGTATAACTCGTAGGATATGATGCTTTACTTTTTTAAAATTTTAATACTTCCAGTGTACCTCTAAAATGTAATAAAGAAATAACGGTCATTTTTTTTTAAATATTCGAATAGAACTAAACAATCTACACAAAATTTGCAATCGATCAGTGAAAGCGGCATCTTTCTAAAGCTTGTGGTTTCCGAGACAAGGTTGTCAAAAGAACTGGCCACAAACATATAGACGTCTACAAACATTTTTAACATCCACAAACATATAAACTTTTCTTGACCGCAAACATAAACCTAGCATTTTAATATATAAATAGTCATTTGTGCTGTCGTTTCGCTAGAATATTATTTTGTGCTGTCCAAATATACCTCACTGTTATAGGAAAGAAAAGGGTGAACGTAATTTAAATACATTTTATTATGTATGAAGTTATATTTTGCTGTGTATACTTGCATTCATGTTTGAATAATCTACATAGAACGAAACGTATACGAATAAATTAAAAGTTTTATCGTTATCGGTAAATCACCTCGTACCATTCTCGTATACTCTTTAAGACTGTTTACTTTCGCTTCATTCTTGTTTATTGTTGCTTCGTAATAAATAAATGTTGTTATGATTATGGCACCAGTTGTTCAAGTTGGCTGTAAACAATAAAGGAAGTGTTTACGTTTTGTTTAACTGACCCTAAGAACTGTGAAAACAAAACAAAAAAAACTTAGTTAATAACGAATAAAGAAAGCATTTAAAAGTAATCCTTTTTTGTTTTTTTTTTTTTTTTATATAAAGTTACCCAGAAGGAGAATTTATACATTTATGTTTTTGGAGTATACAGGGTGTCTCAAAAGTCTTCTGACATAGAGCAACGCTGTTATTATCTATCATAGTTACAACAAAATGTAACAGGGCAAACCATCTCCAAATATGATTTTTCAATCTAAAGTGAAGGATTTTTTTTTTTTTTTTTAATCAGACGAGGCGTTTGGGCTGTACACTCTATGTGCCCAATGTTAAATGAAAATGCAACATTGCCATTTACCTGCACACACGACATAAGTAAATGAAGTCACTGTTCGAAATAGAGGCTGGCCATCGACACGCTATCGTAAAAGACAGTAACTTCGTTCACTTATTTTGTGGATCTAGGTAAATGTCAACGTTGCAATTTCATTTAACACTGGATGCATAAAGAGTGTACAGAGCAAATGGCTCGTCTGATTAAAAAAAAAAAAAAAATCCTTCAATTAAAATTGAAAAGAACATATTTGGAGACGGTTTTCCCTCTTACATTTTGTTGTAAAGTTACCTTATGTTAGGGGACTTTTGAACACCGTGTATACAGTTATTTAATATGAAGAAAGATAAAAGTGTATTTCTTAGTAATTTCGAAATAAACCACTCCCCTACAAAATATTCTGTAGATTAAGAAGATTCACAGCTAGAAATATGAAAATATATGTCTTTAGTTTTCGTCATCGATCTTACGTTAGACTTTCTGTTGCCAGGCAGATTGCTACCTGCCTGCCACTGATGTGGCGTTCTTTCTTATTTTCAAGGCTTTGTAAAATAATAGTAATGCGGAAACAAAGTTCCAATATTAATAATAATTACCATCTTGCTTAGTAAGTATGAAAGTCGGGACATTTTAAAGTCCCAATAGAGTCATGTCGGGACGCGGTATATTTTCTCCAAAATCGAGACTGTCCCGACAAAATTGGGACGGGTGGTAATTACTATGAAACAACATGCCGCAACGACAACTTGTCGGGAGTAAATTATGTGCCGGATGCATCCAAGATGCTGCATTCTCACCGCTCCGACTTCGTGTGTTTTGTTCCATTCTTATATCACGGTGTGACAGGAAGAACAGCTGCCATCCTGCATCTAGCCGTGCCAATGCGTCCGATTTTTCATATTTTTCAAATTGGTCAAATATGAATAATGCATTTTCCTGTAGTTTTGGAAAAAAAAAAAAAAAACAGTCCTTATTAGCCACATCCAAATTTATTAAGATTTTTGTCAATAAATCTTCACAAAATTCAAATAGGTGATCCAAAGTGGGGAGGGGACGTATCAAAGTCCAAACAAGAGCTCAGCACTTACTTGAACATGCATAAATTTAACATTGGAAATAATTTACTTGATTCACCATGCTATTATTTTAACTAATACCTGATCATTTAAATATTTGGACGAAATGTTTCCTATACATTGCAAGATGTTGTTCGGAATAGGAAATGGTTTCGTGTTCTAATTGTCTTCTTCCACAGTCCGTAGGTTGGGCTGATATGCTCTGTTGTTCAGATAACTATAAAAATATTATCAGGGTAAGTTACAGAGAAATTCTGGTGTAGTGTTTGAATCAGTATAATGGTTCATTACAGGAATCTTGATGAAACACTGCAAACACTGACTGTACGTTTGCGTCCAGTGCTTCTGTCTGCATGATGTGGTTTTAATATACAATATTATTTGCTTAGTTAATTCATACTTTCATTTAGAACAGTGATCGCCGAACCGTGGATCGCGAGCTGCTAGTAGCTCGCGGGGACATTTTTCGTAGATCGCCTTAACACTCCGGTTGGCTAACCGTGATTCCTCCACTGAGCTGACGCTAACGACAGGGGGGCGCTGACGGCAACACCTGCTTGTTTCTCCTGGACAACTGCCAACTTGGATAATTTGATTTCATATTCACTAGAAATGTAAGTCTATAGGCGATAAACAAATATGAGATTTAAAAAAAAAAAAAAAAAAAAGTTAGTAGTTCTTTTGGTTGGTAGCTCACAGTAGGATTTAAAAACGGTACAATAGCTCAGAAACTTCAAAAGTTTGGTGATCACTGATAGAGAATATTCATTTTATGCAATGTATATACATACTTTAAACTCGTTTATTGTCTCCAACTAACAGTGTACAAAGTTAGTGATAATGTCAGTAATGATATCATAAATATAGTGGTTAACAGAAATTACACAATACTGAATTAAAATGTCAATTTATGAAAAACTACTTTCAATGCCCATGTATTTTTTAGCACTCAATGAGTTTAGAGGTAGAAGAGCTCCTATCTTGTGTACTAAGTCCACAGTATGGTTGGTACAAATTCCTTCTGTTGGATATCCAGCACTGTCTTCTGGCAATATGGTTACTTCAATCCACATTCTTCCAAAAGAGCCTCTAACTAGAGCACAAGGCAATCCCACTCTATCAGCTAAAACTTTAAATAAAATCGCTCGCTCTGCGTATGAACCCATTTTAATGTAACCCAATGGTATTAAATTCGTGGATAATTGCATTTTAGTTTCTGCTAGATGAAGTTCTATTATGTGTCTTAAGCATTTACCAGTCGGCTGAATGACACTTGTTTTCTCCACAACGAATTCTGCAAGAGCTTGTGCCATTTCTTTTATCTCCGAACACTGGCCTAATCTTGATTTCACCTGATTGACGTAAGATAACAGATTAGGATCGGGTATAGGACTGTCAAACGCGTTCATATAATTTAGTGATGCGCTTGATGACGCAGGAGATTTAAAGAATAATACAGCGTCTTGCTGTGATATCTCATCATCACTACTCAGCTCGTCTCTCTCTGTTATAAAATATTCTCTTTTGCTACATTTTGCTCTACATAGTGACATTGGTGAGGTAAACTTGTCCTCCCTTTCATTGTCATATACACTGTCTCTTAGACTTCGCATTTTGCTCATACTTTTCTTTGATTCTGTGAAATTAGCGACATATATCGGACGGATTGGTGAAACTCGAAGGGCTAAGATGTCTTCTAGCAAAAGGAATTTTTCATCTGGCATCGGACACGGTGCAATATAGAACAAGTTGTAAGTAACGTCTGTTGGTTCTAGACGTCCTGTAAGAGCGAATTTTGCAGACAGATCGGACCTGTATAGCGTCTGCAAAGCTTCTTTCCAATAGCTACACACGCGTATCATCCTCTTTTGTCTAAGGAGCTCTCTAGCCACACCGTTAGCAATGAATGATAGCGCTATACTTCTGTCGGTTCCTGCAATCTTCACAACAGCTGCTGCAGCGGCTTTTAAAGAAGTATTAGAAACAGCTAAACACTTGCCTATCAACATTGGACCTGACATTTCCATAAATAAATCCTGAATCATTTCCTCACACATAAAATCACACAATGTCTGGCAAGTAGCTATTTTTACATTCATACTTCCTGTTTCTAGGCATATCATGAGAGATTTCATTAAATCAGTTTCAACAGTTTGCTTGCGGAGGTCACTGTGAACTGCAATCATTCTCAGACACGTGAGTAAATTAATAGTTATTTTCTCGTGTTTCTCGAATTGCAGGATACAATATATTACTGGAAGACCATTATCTTCAATGAAACTTCGACATGCTTCGTACCTATTTGACACAAGTACTGACAGCGCAAGGGAAGCTGCTTGACGCAAAGTTACAGGATAAAGCTCGTAGACAAGATTAATCAGGTGAAAGATTAATTTTTTACTTCTAATGTTCTCAAGAGCTTCTATATGTTCCGCCATTTGAACAATCCCATAAGCTGCCGCTGTTTGCACACCAGGCTCGTTATCAAATAGTTGCTTAACCATCGTTAATTCAGCTTGGTGATGATACAACAAATCACGCGCAGCACCATTCAGTTCCGCAAATTGTACAATTAACTTTAGCGCGCTCTCTTTCAGCGATGAGATTTTGATTGTCTGAACGTACATTACGAGCTTTTTCAACATGTCAATTGATTCCAAGTATTCAATATCTGATACCTTAGTAACAAAATTTCGAATTACGTTCAACAAGGCAGAATGTATGTCTGACCAATTGTGTTTATCTAATAAGGTGACAACGTCTTTCAAACCATTTGACCTCATGAACATGGTTCTCATATCAGAATACTTCGTGAGGAGATGTACCACTCTAAGAGCTAAGATTTGGATTTCGGGATATTCATTGTGAAATAATTGTATTAGTGGATCAAAATTCAAATCATTTATATTTCTGAAAGCAATAATAGCTGTGTCATCCTGTAAAATATTATACATAATCTGCAGGCAATTTCTTAGGGTGTCTGGCTCTTTGGAATCTGCCACCAAATAGCATATAATTGACAGGTCTTCGTCCAAAAATTGCTTTGTTCCTACACTGTCTTCCGTTAGTTGAGCAAGAATCAAAGTAGAGAACCGCTGCACAAGATCATCTTGTTCTTTCAAAATAGACATAAACAAGCTGATATGGCGTCCTTCGTGTAAAATATCCCTTACTGCTTGAATCTTCGTCATTTGACTAAGAAAATTTAAAGCAATTCTTCTAATAACAATTTCCGTGTGCGACAAAAGAGAGAGTAATGGATGAAGGGCTCCTAATTCAAAAAGGATGGCTAAATTCTTGGGGCTCTTGGCTGCATAGGCTTCCAAACTACTCAGTGCTTTCACAATAACATCATTCTCGGTGGTTGCCAAAAGAAGAACTAATGTGTCTGCAGTTTTACTCTCAATTATTACAGGGTCTAACTCTGACGCTTCCACAGAGATCTTCTTGGATGAATGCCTTGGTTGCGGTTTAGTACCCATGACGTTTCTTTAGCGGAAGTGAGCTGAAGCAACGTTACCTGGAAGAACTTAGCTCATTTTTATCTTAATTTTAAAGATTTAAAATGTGTAAATTCTAAGTGAAATCGAAGTGGTTACACGCAGGTATGTAATGAAGGGTATACGCGGGTATACGGCGTATACCCACCCTTAAGTTTTGGAAACTATCGTATAGCCACCTAAAATTTAGGAAGTACGTGGGTATACGCTACATTCGATTCATAGTATACTGACTTAATTAAAAAAAAAAAAAAACTTTTTGTGTACTGTATTTCAAAGCAAAAAAAAAAAAAAATCACTAAACAGCTGGTCGTCAGGCTGTTGTCGCGAATGATGTCTAAATTTTTAAATATGTTTGCGTTTTCGGAGTGTGGGAATTGAGTTTTCTGAGAACCCCTTCTAGAATGGAAAACATCATTGTGAACCTTCAGTGGTTTTCTACTCAAGATGTCACATGCGATGTCCTTACATTCTGAAAGCTTACCTCCAGTATTATAATAGATCTAAAATAAAGTCAAGCTGTTTCTAAATGTTTTTCCTGGAAACTCTTAGAAACTCTTGTTTCTAAAGATCAGTGAAAGATAGAGTTGAGTGGTGAGGAGGGTAAGGAATAGGGCGTATATCCAGGTAGTGACATTGAAATTGTTCTGTTTTGACATAGCAATGACCACAGTTTTCACGCCCTCTTTGGTCCAAATTCAAAGTCTTATCTATTGGATACAATTTGAGCAAGGCAATACGGGATGGAACCAGTTTCTTTCCAATCGTGTAAGGAGGCTCCGAAAAAAAAAAAATGAGTCTTTAGTTTAGTTCAAGGGTTAAGAGGAAATTAAATGAATATATTTACGCCAAGAAAGCGTTGACCTTCACAAAAATAACAAAACAACATGACCTATCGTCGGTCTAGTTGAAGCTTTCACCGTCGTTCCCAATACCATCAAATACAACAGCGAACTTAGGATTACCACTGCCCATTTGTGGCCGCAATTGACATCAAAGAAAGTGGCGATTGATCTTCATAAATACTCAGCAGCTAGTACTACTAGTAGTTTTTCCGCAACCTAGTGTTGGTAGACTGTCACGAAGTGTCACAAAAGAGTGCACATACTGTGGTCTAAGGTTTATGTTCGCTACTGTGATTGTCAAGATAAAACAAGATTAGCAAGAAACAAGATGCGTTGAAGATTCTGAGTATATGTCGTAGGGACAAAGATTAGAAAGAATATATAATTGTATGAATTCGTAAGAATCAAAGGATACTATTGTTAGAAGATTTAAAAACAAAGGTATGATTAAATTAAGAATAAAGAATTCAGATTTATGTAAGGGTGAATACATGAGTTTTGATTACTGTCGCAGTACAATTTAAGATAGTCTTAAGATAATTATTATTTTAAAGTAGCAACGGCAGCCAAAATACCCTTTAGGAAGTAGCATAATTTCATTTTATAAAGTAACACCTACTGGGCCAAACAGCAACAACAATAAAAAAAAAAAAAAAAAAAGATGGGGTAAAATAAACATTTTTCTTTGTTGTTGTTTAGTTTTCGTTCAGATAAAAAATATTTGAAGAAAATTTGTTAACAGGAGGAGGTGGAAAACAAAAGTCAGGAAAGACCTAGCATATGAGCATGTCACAACAATCTTGGAACATTTCAGTAGAGCCGAACTCGTGTAGTAGCCGAACTTCATTTGCTTAGTAGTGTTTAAACTTTCTTTTTTGGTTGACAAATTAAGAGTTGCTTCGCAATTTGCAAGATGTCCAAGGTGTTAGAAAATTGGTTAAAAAGAAAAAGAGACAATAGCTGTGTAAATTCCGTTGACGAAAATGTAAAAGCAAAAATATCGAGAAATAAGGAAGAAAAATCCAAAGAACAAGTTAATTTTCCAGCTACTACTTAACAGACGTGAGTATATTTATTTATTAATTTATTGATTTCACATTATAAAGGTTGTTATGGCATCTCTGGTTTGATGACAAAAATGTCAGAGGGATAAGATCCTTCGTTAAAGACATTGCAAAGGAGATTAATAGCCTTACAAGTTAGGCATCATTCCGATATTTGCGTGGTGCGAATGAAGAAAAACCTGTCAAGATAGCTGATCTGCAAAGGGGTTTCCACACCTTCTTCACCAATGTGTTTATTATTATTATTATTATTATTATTATTATTATTATTATAGGAATGGCCCAGATTTAAATTTTGCTGGAAACAGCTGTGCGAGTAATTGTATTTTTAAAAAAAATGATAGCCGGCCATCTTTATTGTTCTTTCCAAGCTTTTCTTTTATAGATTAAGTGAATGGTGGAATAGTATATCAGCTTATAAGTTCGGACAGCATCCTTTTCAAATCCTTTTGTCTGACAGTGTTCTCAAGACTTAATAATTTAATAAGCAGTGATAGAACACCGTTTAATATCTGAGAAAATGTCTGATCATGGAAATTGTAATCTACCTAGAAGAGCTAGACTTGTGGTTTTTTTTATTTGCTTCCTCGGTTTTAATTTAAAAAGAAAAAATCTTAAAAATTCAAATTTGAATGTTAAAAGTGAAAAACTTTTTAGTTTACAACTTTATTTCTCTTAGGAAAGACTTTAAGGAGGAGAGCGTTTTTTATCTTTATCTATTTTTCGTATTTTTTCAGAGTATATATTTATTTTATTTTATTTATTTAACAATCACCAGATACAGCTAGAGGCCATTTTATACTGGATACCTACAACAATAATAACAGTGAAAAGGATTTGGGAAGGTATCAGCCATGGCCTGTTTAGTAGGTACTATCTCGGGATTTCCCTGGTAAGACTGAGGAAAACCCGATTCAGAATGCTCCGCAGTGGGAATCGAATACACGACCTCCCGAATGCGAGGTGAACGCTCTAGCAATTGAGCTACTTCATTTGTAAAATAGTTATTTGTGATTTTTTTTTTAATTGCAGGAAACTTGAGCCTCGACCCGAAAGAAATTATTGGACTAAAGTTATAGGTGGGTATATCGATACTACCCAACTCTAACTTCGGAGCTGGCATCAAGGCTTAATTCAGCCATAAATTGACCTCGAATTGGAAGTACAACCATTTCTACAACCTGACCTACATAACGCAGAGTTAAATAAGATCTTAAATTAACCTATGATACTGTAAGTAATCTTTTTCTTAGTCTCTGGTTGATAGGTTAAATGGTTCGATAACTATTCTCCATCCAGATTTTTATTTTTATTACCTCATATACATATCCTGCTTGTTCGAATCTTAATAGCGCAAAGACTAATAAGTGTTAGAGGAAGTGTTGTGGTGAATTTCACTTGTGTTGTCAGGAAATACCAAGTTCAAGAGTACAGAGAAAGTAGATACAGAGTTTCACAAATTAAGTCAAGGTCTCATAGATGATTGTGGATTAAATGGAGCAAGTTTTAATTAAGTCCCTAATATCCTGGATGTGGCATTTGTCGGAAATACAAGTATGGTTTTCCCTGAAATTCACCATACTACAGCTTCTTCTAACACTATTAGCCTTTGAGCTATTAATGCTCAAAATTCAATTTTCTGCACTTTCCCGCGCCCGTAACTCGAAAAGGGCGCCGCTTTCGACTTCGGTGTAATAAACTTTTTCTTGCTTGTTTTCGTGTCTAGTTTCAATCTCCAAGGCCAAGCGCTGTAATAGGAATTATGAAACACCCTATATTATCTATCTATCTATCTATCTATCTATCTATATACATATATATATATATATATATATATATATATATATATATATATATATATATAGATAGATAGATAGATAGATAGATAGATAGATAGATAGATAGATAGATAGATAGATAGATAGATAGATAGATAGATAGATAGATAGATAGATAGATGTAGCTATGTGTGTGTGTGTAACAAAGGATGGAGCGTATACCCACCTAAAATATTAGCATTACATCACTGGTTACACGCTACTACACGCTCCAGAACTACAAGTCAGCATTATTAACATTGTTTTGGAAACTTGCTTATAAAATAAGTCATTGCTCGAAGTAAGAAGATACGCCATAGTTTCTTTTTAAAGGTTGGAAGTCATACCGAAAGTGGAAAATATTAACGTAACTACGAGGCTAAAGTAAATATATACCACATTCTGATTATTGACATACTAGACAAAATCTTAAGAAAATATACCAACGTTATTTTGTTCATTTTGGTCACTGGTCAAAGTGGGGCAGTATCACAGGGACTTCCGTCCGTTCAGTGCGCATCCTGCTGTGGACGTATGGAATTCATGTTACTTCTACTCTGTTCATAATACATTGTTAACATGAGTTCTCCGGCTGAAAATCTCGCCTGGCGAGAAACACTAAAGTCATTGACATTCAAGAGAAGTTTACGATAAAAACATCGTAGTGAAAGTAGTCTGACGTTGAGACCTCATGTTTAAAGATGGCGGCACAAACGTTCACGATGAAGACCGAAATGGATGATCAAGTATTGTGACATATGAACTGGCCGCAAAAATCAATGACAAGACTCGTGAAAATCATCGTCCTACCATAACAGAGTTTTCGTTTGAGTTTTCCCAAAATTTCATGAAGCTTTCTGCATGAAATTGTGACCCGATAGCTTTGTGCAAGATGTGTTTTTAAAAAATGACAAAGGTACAAAATTTAGCGGTTGGCAGCCGTTCTAAAATTCTTTGAGGCCTATAACAAAGGTTGCCATTGGCGTAACCAGGTTATGTTCTCGGAGAGGCCATGGTCCTTTACTACAGAAAATCGCAAGTACCTTTTAGAAGATTTTGTTATAATAATATTTATATTGCCTTTTGAGGCTCCTTTCCCGCCTGATTGTCATCTTTTCCAACTCTTCAGTTCTCTCTCTCCTCTTTCCTACTGTGGTCTTTCACATGGGATTACTTTTAGATTTGTATCATTCATTGATCCTATTCTTTCCATTCTTTTCTCTTTATTTTCAAAAAACATATGTTTTTATACGTTTTAAGCCGACTTGTAGGCCTAATATAACATCACTGGTAATTTACTACATCAGAAATCGGTTTTAAATTATAACCTTATGCAGAGCCATTTTGACGAATGATTAGCGTCATACTAAGGATTTGAGAAATGCATGATTATCAGAATCTCCGACTAGCACGTAGTAGTCGATTAAGTTAATCACACGTGACTAATTAATTTAGAAAAGAGGGCACCCTGGTTTAGACACAATAAACTAACATTATGAGAATGCAAAGGCAATTAATTTCTGTCTTTCTTACCTCTCACCTCATGGGGTGAGTTACCTATGAAACAGCTATTAAGCCGAGTACTCTACAGTAGCAATTTTTTTTTTTTTTTTTTTAAGTGAGCAGTGAGAAATTTCCAGTTTTCTGAGGGATATAGAGGGGTACAACTAATCGATAAGTTATCTTCCCTTATAATTACTACATATTCCTTGTACTGCCGCTAATATTGGCTTCTATTTATGTCCTCCGTAAATACATCCCTCAGATATGAATTTGTTAATTATAATCCAATTTCGTAACTATTTATAAGTTGTGTCAAACCAGAAAGAAAACATTTTGTATTTCATATATTTTCATTTTTACAGACTACACATGCACACGTCTAGATTTCCGTAGTTCTCACATTTATTTTTATCCCCCGATATATTGGGCTTATATTAGTTAATCATACCCAAATCAAATTCTTATCTGAACTCCAAGCAGACTCTGAATATCAAAAAAGTACACCCTCCTTAGTACAGAACTAATACGACACTAACTAATAGTGTGACTAACATTTGATTAACGAGTTATGTCTGAATACTATCCCCAATATTCTATTGCTATTAAATAACTACCTGCAAATCTACTCTAATTATGAAAACTAATAATTTTATATTAAGTTATATGCACAATTTACTCGTGAAATTCTGAGTGATAGTAAGCATATTCATAAAACGTAACTACCAAGTTCTCACTTTACTCTTTTATGTCATAGGAATAAATACATTTACATGAATACCATATTATAATTTAATAGTGTAACGTTAAAAATTAGTCATAGATTAATATCTATTTATTTCTGGATCAAAATTATCCAATATATTTCAATCGAAAATTCTCTTGTAGGCCTTATATCTGGAGAACCACATATAGTGTAGCAAAACCGAAACTATCACATAACTCAGTATGATGTGCTTATTTCGTAGAAAATACGAAAACTCGATTTAGAGGCCGTTCAAATATTTTGTGGTCCCTGATCCAAAAGCTAATTATTGGTCAAGATCACAATTTTTTAAATCCATTTTTTCTAAAATTCTTGTTCTAATATAGTGAAGAGTAGCCAAAATCGCACCACTTTTTACATAAACGGTTTTAATTCCAAACTTTTGAAGAAATTTAAAATTACTTTTTGATCGTATTGAACTTTATAGTTTTCCGATCCTTTCACAGTGACTTCATAACGATATCTTATCATTATCATGATGAAAATGACTATATTTTAGCTTTCGATTGGTGCGATTTACGCAACAGGTTTCCCAAATCGCATTATGTGAAGCCAAAATCATACCGCCATTTGAATATATGCTAATTTTACAGTAATGGGTATGGGTAAAACAAATAATCATTTCCATGGAATATTGCATTATTTTATTTATGTTATATTAAGATGAGATATAATACATCTTTAAAGATAAAAAATACTGCAATGTAAATAATAGAGCACAGAAATAGCACCTTAGGAATAAGCTAAGTAGAAATGCAACCTACAAGTAAAACAATATTTCTATGATATATCACATTCTTTTATCTCAGTGTTGTTAATACGAGAAAGAACATATCATTAAAGAAAAAAATCCATATTGTTGATCCAATGAGCAATATTGTTCATAATCCTATGAAACGTAAAGTATCTATATTTATGGAAAACAGACAACACCTTATGTGCACAAAAATCACATTGGAATGCACGTTCATCTCCTGAAACATCCGCACAAGACTCATGTATCCAGACTTTACACAAAACACGCTGTACCATATCTTCGATTAAATTTTGTTGACAAAGAACGCAAAACCAATCTTGTTCATTGATTTCAAAAGCCACATTTGAAACGCTGCGAATATGTAACTCGGAGCATCGTGATTTGGACGTATCTACTTTTCGAATACACTTCTTGATGTTAAGGTTTCCTTAAGCACATGCAGACCTAGATGACGATTCAGAAAGATTAGGTCTCTCCACACGTTTGGATACTCTTGATTGCCTTTGCCGTTATTCTTCAAGATGTTTTTTGTAAGAACTTGATGAGAGTACTTCTGTTTTTTGTGGTTGCATGTTGGTAGTTCTATTTCATTCTGCTATTGGGCTAGGCAGTGTCACAAGCACGACTCCGGAGACCATTTTCCATATTGTCATGTGCCCACCTTGTGTGAATTGTAACAAGGAAGAAACCAGAAAAACAATTCATCATGGGAGCCAAAATCGCACTGGTGCGATTTCGGACACATGGTAGTAGTGCGATTTGGGAAACTACACCATTTATATATATTTTCTATCTACCTTACAAATTAAAGAAAAATAATAACTTGAGTTTGTCACTATAATATTAATGGTATTTTGTTTATTACTACTTACTGAAACATAAGCTATTTCTCTTACCTTAATCCCTGTTCTACTGTGAAATACTCCGAAAATTAGTAAGGAATACCCCAATTATATTGTACTGCAACTGCACACTGAGACATTTCTCTGCAAGTTTGGATGTTAATATTTGTGTACGCGCCTTTATTTCGTTGTTGTTAAATTTAGTTTCATGTTGATAAACTTATACAACAAATTGTTACTGTTGAGGAAAATGATAATATTTCTCATGAAAACATTATTTGCCCAATTGCTCCGCATTAAGGGGAAGAAAGCGAACCTTTCCGTAAGTAGTGGTTTACTTGCAGTCAAGATTGCCGCTACAACACACACACAACTTACTGAACGTCGTTATTTTAATCTGCAATTATGGAAATATGCTTAAGTACTTAATTTAACTACCAGATGGCTAGGTCTGTGAAGTTGGCCTACCGAAATTAGCTTACCCACTTTTATCTACATGAACCGTTAGTTTCCGTTAGTTCTTACTAAAGTTACGTTAGTTCCGCGATTTTAAAGGAATTATACACATAAACCAATGGGTAGGCCAATTTCACATGTAAAGTTGGCGTACCCGACAAGCTTTCCCACATTTTTCGGCATAAATCGTTAGTTACCGTTAGTTCCTATAAAAGTTCCGTTAGTTCCGCCATTTTAAAGAAATTATACACAAAAACCAATGGGTAGGCCAACTTCACATGTGAAGTTGGCGTACCCAACAAGCTTTCCCACATTTTTCGGCATAAATTGTTAGTTTCTCCTTAGTTCCCATTAGTTCTTACAAAAGTTCCATTCGTTCCGCGATTTTATACAAATTAGAACATAAACAAAAATATGTGGGTAGGCTAAGTTCACTTGTGAAGTTGGCGTATCCAACAAGCTTTGCCACATTTTTCGACACGAATCGTTAGTTCCTCGTTAGTTTCCGTTAGTTCTTACAAAAGTTCCGTTAGTTCAGCGATTTTATACAAAATAGAGCATAAATATAATTTATGGATGGGCTAACTTCACATGTGAAGTTTGGGTCAACAAGTTTTCCCAGATTTCTCGAAATTATATTTATTCTCTAATTTGTATAAAATCGCAGAATTAACGGAACTTTCGTAAGAACTAACGGGAACTAACGATTCATGTCGAAAAAATGTGGGAAAAGCTTATAGTGTACGCCAACTACACATGTGAGGTTAGCCAACCCCAACATTTTTGTTTATGGTCGAATTTGTATAAAATTGCGGAACTAACGGAACATTTTTAAGAACTAACGAGAACTAATAATGAAATAAAAATTCATGTCGAAAAATGTGGGAAAAGTCGTTGGATACGCCAACTTCACATGTGAAATTAACCTACCCACAGATTTTTATTTACGCTTTAATGTATAAAATCGCGAACTCACGGAACGTTAGTAAGAACTAACGTGAACTAACGATTGTTGTCGAACAATCTGAGAAAGCTTGTCGGGTATGCCAACTTCACATGTGAAGTTAGCCTACCAACACATTTTTATTCATTCTCTAATTTGTATAAAATCGTGAAACTAACAAAACGTTTCTAAGAACTAACGGAAAGTAACGATGAACTAATGATTTATGACGAGAAATGTGGGAAAAACTTGTTGTGTATGCCAACTTCACATATAAAGTTAGCCAACCCCAACACTTTTGTTTATGGTCTAATTTGTATAAAATCGCGGAACTAACGGAACGTTTTAAGAACTAACGAGAACTAACGAGGAGTTAACGATTGATTTCGAAAAATGTGGGAAAGCTTGTTGGGTACGCCAACTTCACATGTGAAGTTGGCCTACCCAATGTTTTTTTTTGTGTATAATTTCTTTAAAATCGCGAAACTAACGGAACTTTTGTAAGAACTAACGCGAACTAACGATTTGTGTCGAAAAATGTGGGAAAGCTGTTGGATACGCAAACTTCACATGTGAAGATAGCCTACCCACAAATGTTTGTTTATGTTCTAATTTGTATAAAATCACGGAACTATCGGAACTTTTGTAAGAACTAATGGGAACTAACGATGAATTAACGATTCATGTTGAAAAATGTGGGAAAAACTTGTTGGATACGCCAACTTCACATGTGAAGTTGGCCTACCGACATATTTTTATTTATGCTCTAATTTGTATAAAACCGTGGAAGTAACGGAACTTTTGTAAGAACTAAATTCGTATCGAAAAATGTGGGAAAGCTTGTTGGGTACGCCAACTTCACATTTGAAGTTAGCCTACCCACACATTTTTGTTTATGCTCTTAATTTGTACAAAATCGTGGAAGTAACGGTACTTTTGTAAGAACTAAGGGGAGCTAACGAGGAGGTAACGATTCATGTCGAAAAATGTGGAAAAGGTGGTTGGATGCACCAATTTCACATGTGAAGTTAGCCTACCCAGACATTTTTGTTTATGTTCTAATTTGTATAAAATCGCGGAACTAACGTTACTTTTGTAAGAACTAACGATTCGTGTCGAAAAATGTGGGAAAGCTTGTTGGGTACGCCAACTTCACATGTGAAGTTGGCCTACCCATTGGTTTATGTGTATAATTTCTTTAAAATCGCGGAACTAACTCAACTTTAGTAAGAACTTACGAGGAACTAACGGCTCATGTAGATAAAAGTGGGTAAGCTAATTTAGGTAGGCCAACTTCACAGACCTCAGATGGATTGTTAGTACTACGGTTCTTTTTAAAGTAGGAGTGGTGCGATTTAGAACCCAGTGCGATATCGGGAACTCTCCTCTAAATAAACTCAAACATCCCAAAGGATGATTTAGTTGCTTGAACTTAGTTTAAAAATGTAAATCAAATATATTTGGTATGATTGTAAATAAATTCATATATTGCACATTAAAGTTATTTACACATGCAATGCAGGTTTAAAGAAACCCACCATTGTAATACAGAATAATATTCACCCCATATATGAGTAAAAATGTATACGGCAATTAATATCAGTATTACATGTGTTGTATATAACAACATAAGGAGAAAATAATATATTCAAAATGTCTTAGTAATTGCGATGGCCCATATATGTCTCTGCTACCGATGAACCCAAAGGCAGGAGGTCCCCTATATTGTGCATAAGGTCCACAATGTGAGTAGAGCGAATTCCACAAATTGGATACCCAACTGAATCTTCTGGAGGTATAGTAACTTCAACCCAAATTCTTCCAAATGATCCTCGAACGAGGGCACATTTAAATCCCACTCTGTCAGCTAGAACTTTGAACAAAATGGCACGCTCTGCATATGATCCTACTTGGATGTATCCCAATGGTATGAGGTTTGAGGATAAGCGAAGCTTGATTTCTGCCAGATGGCGCTCAACAACGTGGTTTAAGGAACTGCCTAGTTCTGAACTACCCTGGGACATGTTGTCTGCAACGAATTCAGCAAGTACTCGTATGATATCTTTCGTTTCTGTCACGCCATTCAACTTTAACTTCACCTGGTAAACGTAATTACGAAGACAATCGTCGTGTGTCAATTTCTTTCTTAAAGCGTGTTCATCTGGAATCGGCGAAATTATCGGAAATTCAATTACATTCTCATTGCCTTCTGCCTTATCTGAAGTAAGCTTATCATTGACCAGGGAAGGACCTTTTTCTGGGCATACAACACCTTTCCCGCATGATCGGTGGGTATATAGTGTCCTCAATGCCGTTTCACTGTCTTCCGATATATTTGCTTCTTTATTATTGGAGTTATTCCTTTGAGTAAAGCTCAACGGAAGAAAGTTAGCGACGTAAATGGGTCGCATATTAGATACTTGAAGAGGAAAAATGTCTTCCAACATTAGGAACTTTTCATCTGGTTTAAGATACGAAATAACGTAAAATAAGGGTTTCGTTACATCTGCAGCTTCTAATCGTCCCGTCAGCGTAAACTTGGCAGGAAGGTGTTTGTCAAAAAGCGTTTGCAATGCAACATTCCACGGACTACAAGTTTTAAATAAGGCTTTGTGCTTCAAAAACTTTCTGATCGCATCTTTAACGATGAATAGTGGCGCTAATTGGTTGTAAGAACTTGCAGCTTGAACGACTTCTGCTGCTGCTATTTTCAGCGGAATGTGACTGACGTCCAAACACCTAATAATCCACGAAGGCCCTGACATTTGCGTAAATAAATCACGTACTTTTGTTTCACACATATATTCACGTAATGCTTTGCAAGCAGCCACTTTTTCATTCATAGTTCCTCTTTGCAAGCGGAACATAAGAGATTGCACCAAGTCTGCTTCTGCAACTTGGCTACGAATATCACTATGCACTGCTAGCACCGTCAAACAATACATTAAGTTGACGGTTACAACATCGTCTTTCTCATACTGAAGAATATTGAAAATAGTATCCAGCCCACTGCACTCGATCATAGAAGAACACACTTCGTATCCACCGTCAAGAAGAATAGGCAACAAAGAAGAAACTGGTCGGCGTAGAGCCTGGGATTCGGAATCCATTAAATTTATCAGCCGTTTCACTATGTCATCTCGTTTGATATTCTCCATAGCTGCAGGATATTTTACCATTAGTTTCAATCCATTAAGCGCTGCTGCCACAACATCAGTATTTGAGTCCCACAATTTCGATATTAGCATTAATTCAATTTTATGTTTCTGTAAGTTGACACGTACAGAATCCAAATTAGCAACTTCTGCTATTAATTGTAATGCATTTACTTTCAATTCAGTTTTTCGTGTTGTCTCAATAAACTTGATTAAATTTACAAAGCCCTGAGCACTATTAAAATATTCGAAGTCTGAAACTGTTGTCAAAAAGTTCCTCATTATGTTTAATATTTCCATATGCAAATCTAAGCAATCATGCTTGTTCAGCAAATTAATTAATTCGTGCATTCCATTGGAATTCCTGAACTTTGCACGAATGTCAGGCTGTTTCGTGAGAAAATATACAATCTTTAATGACAAGGTTTGGATAATAGGATAATCACTGCGAAACATTTGGACAAAAGGTTCAAATCCCCAAGCATTCGTATCTCGAAATATACCAACGGTGGTTTCAACTTGTAAAACATTACATATAATTTCGAGACAATTCTTCTTCGTTTCCAAGACATTCGTAGTTGTTAAAATATGATAAATATGTGAAATGAAATTAGTGTCCAGCAATTGACTGCAATCGGAAGAGCCAGTGGTCAACGAGGCCAAAATCAAAGTTGAGATTTCATGGAGAACAGAGTCTTGTTCCTCCAGAGCGGATACAAACAAATTAGTGTACCCATACTTATGCAATATGTCCCTCACTGGAGAGATTTTCGCCATTTTGGCCAGCAATCGTATGGCTGCTCTTTTCACTAGCATTTCGCTATGCTCGAATAGGCGTAACAAAGGAGGCAGTACTTGTAAATCGAATAACAGTTCAACATTTCGATCTTCATCCTTGAATGCAAATTTGTCTAATGCTTCCAGTGCTTGAAGAATAACATCTCTCTCAGTGCTTTCAAGCAAAACAATTGCCATTTGAACAGATTTATGGTCAATGATTACGGGGTTGAACATTGACCGATTTTTGATCGGTGTGGTCGGTGTATCTTGGTTTCTCTTGCTCATAGTGGATGTTCGCTTTGGACCCATGATGGTTGTTTCTACACAAGTTCGGCAGTAGCAGAAGTTACCTGCAATAACTTTTGTTCTTAGTATATCTTAGTAGGATAATTGCTGATTTATTGACTATGCATTACGCTTCCTGAATTGCGGACAGACAACGGTAACGATCAAAGATTGGGGAAACCTTTTGTGAGAAACTAATATTCTATACAAGCTGACATTCAAAAATCCGGCCATTGATAAACCGGTTCCTTCAGGTTTCCCCCCATGAATTTCCAAGCTTATTTTGAAATTTACCGCGTTGGCGTGCCATCGATTTCTAGAGGAAGCGGTTATGTTTTGATGGCGCTGTAATCGATAATGCTTGCACCTGCTAACAGTCATTCCTGCTCATTTTATCATTTAGTTGCTGAATTTTCTTTCTTTAAAGGGTTGTACAGGTGATTATATTCTGTTATCCATCTATATATACAGTACATAACACCATCCAAAATCCCGCACTCCTCAGGTCTGGATGCTACCGGATTTTCGAATGTCAACCTGTATTTAGTTAACTTCAAAAACAAATTATATAGCAAGAAGAAAAAAAGTAATTTGAAAATGTGAAGTTTTTCCTAAGGTGTTGAATTGATAAACAATATTAAAAACAAGTTACTGTATTTGCAGAATACTAGGTATATCAATTTTTATAACACATTTTATTTAATATGGTATTCGTGACTAGACTTCAGAATATTTCAGAAAATAACCATTTTTCAGACACACAAGTTTTTTGTATTTTTTCTTACTTTACAGAATTTACTAGGAACTTGGAATTTTTGGTGACTGTCTTTAGAATGAATCTTAACTGTTTCAGTAGTTTTAAAACGTAATGAACTCGCAATTTTTCAAAAAGGAACCAGAGAACTTTGAACGGTTCATTAAAAAAAAGAAAACTATAGGGCTATACATACTTTCACGGATGGTATCAATGTATTGTTTCTATTGGCGTACACAGGAGTTTGTCAAGATAGAGTTCAAGATCTAAACTTCAGTTGTGTATATACATATCTCGATATATTAAATGTTTATTTTTCCAAATTTTACTTAAAGGGGGTAAAACCCTGAAATCACCTCTTGGGTAGGACACTAATTGGTTTCGAAGTTGAATTATCATTACAGTTTGTCCCAAATAAAACAGATGTTGGGCCAACATAGACCCAGCAATTTTCCAACGAAATTGCCGTTCACCGATGAAAAGCCAAAGATATGTGTTGCTTGGGTGCTAGGCTTTAAAAACGAATAAAGTCATGACAAAAATAAAATTATAGCTGAACTTGCTATGTCAATTAGAAACATAATTCTTGTTGCATAAATCATATTAAAAGTATTGTTACCCAGAATCATATGAGAACATTCTTACGTGATGTAAAACATACTATATAGTTATCGTTTTTAGAGTTGCACGTATAATACACATTTTTGTATCAACAATATAAATGATTCTATGTATAATTCAGTGTTTACGCATGCGCTAAACAGCGTACTAGAACACCAATGCATGTGTTAACAGCAATGTCGCCATTTGCGATTTCAAGAATAAAAAGCCTTTAGCAATTGTGAATATGTGTAAAGGAATAGCAAAGCAGTTATTAAATAAAAAAAAAAAAAAAAAAAAGTTAATCTTTATATGTGATCTTCTTTGGTTCATTGAACGCTACGCCAATGTTCAGTTCTCTTTGCTTCAGACATGGTTTGGAATAGTTTAGCTAGCTGCGAAGACGAAATTGTGTTCTCTATAGAAAGTTTCTGCAAATCCTTCGAAGTTATTTTAGTAGTTACTTCATACTCTTCATGTATCGCCTTTTGGTTTGAAGCAGGGGCGTCATTTCAGACTTCGCTTGGAGGGAGCAAGAGCACCACTGACATAAGACTTACGTTTTGTACTAGTATATTAGTAAACAAAGGATGAAAGTATATGTATTCCTCAAACGCTTGTGGGGGGGAATTGCCTCCTCCTGCCCTCCCTAAATGACGCCCCTGGTTTGAGGCTTGTAAGCTGGTCGGGGTTCTCCCTAAAGTTCAATCAAATTTTCAAAAAAAAAATATATATATATATATATATATATATATAGATTTTCTATACAAAAACAGTTTCTCGGT
Source organism: Thermobia domestica (assembly GCF_964235325.1). Lineage (NCBI taxonomy): Eukaryota > Metazoa > Arthropoda > Insecta > Zygentoma > Lepismatidae > Thermobia > Thermobia domestica. Next base: position 295,220,948 of record NC_137457.1, on the reverse strand, counting down.
GAAAAATAAGGAAGTATAATATTGATTACCGTACACTAATGAAAAGCCAAAGATATGTGCTACTTGGGTGCTAGGCTTCTGCAGGGTATGCTACTGTAACCAAAGTAGAGAATACAGGGACATTTTATTGTCCGAAAGCCAGAAGCAATGTATTATATAAATCCCCTATGTGGAGGCTGTGTAAATTATACAATGATATTGTAAATAAGCTTGATAAAGTGGATGTATTTAGTCTTTCAGAAAACAGATTCAGATCATATGTGAAACAAGAAATTCTCTGTAGAAATAATTAAGAAATTTATATATATAACATTTACTGTATGTATACAACACTGTAATTGGGAATTAAGCCTGTTGTGTTGTATATTAAATATATAAATATGGTGATATATAGTGATGTGCATACGTATTATTTCATTTATGCAAAAATAACAATGTTATATTTTTCTCACAAAAATTAACAGTGCATTTTCTCTCTAGCCTATGCTCAGCTGATCACGCAACACACGCACACACTAATATACGAATCCGGGGGTCGCGGTGGCTCAGTGGTAGAGCGTTCACCTCTGGTGCTAGGGGTCCCGGGTTCAATCCCAGCCCCCGCCAAGTGAACTTTGTGGTGGGTTTTCTCGGGGTTCTCCCGTTTCCTCCCACTTTCTTCATTCCATCATTTCATTCATTACTCATCATCACCGTCTCCTTTAGCCTAACCGGCATAACCGTGGGACGTAAAACTCAAAGATTTCATTTCATTTCATTTAATATACGAATTTGGTAGTGAGATTCTTGGAGCATGGAAAGAGCAGGCTGTGCCCTCATCATATGCCAGGAAGAATGAATACAGGCAAAGGTGCTCGTCTATTATAACGCAGTTCTAAAACGTTTAATATGTGTGTTATTATCTAGTGAATATTAAGTAAGCTATGGCTAGAATGGATAATACCCCATAATGGAGTGTCCTGTATATTCATCGATGGAACAACAAAGCTAAGTACAATTCCAGAAAATGTGGTATTATTTCTGTCCACTTCAAGTTAGCCTATTGCATTCTATTCGGACCTTGAAAATCGTCTTCTCTGCTTCGCATTCGCATACTCATTATAGGAGCACAAAAGACAAAATCTAGCAGAATAAAATAAAAATACATACTTTACAAGAGTTTTGCTTTTAGGGATGCGCACGAGTCGAGACATGTCTCGAATCTCGACTCGACTCGACTCGAATTCGAGTCGAGACACACTTTATAAAATTCGAGACGAGTCGAGACAAACGTGTTTCTCGACTCGAATTTTCGAGTCGAGACACGAGTCGAGTCGAGACAGCTCATAAAAATCTCGACTCGACTCGAATGTCTCGAAAATTTTTCTAAAACTTTTAATATTATTATGAAGAAATTATTCACTCAGGAACAGCCTTGAAACCAATTCCAGCATTTATTACTTTAGAAAGGTAGTATACAGAACGGATAAAATTAATAGTTAACCTTCCGAGATCAAGATTTAATTTTCAGCTCAATTCAATTAATTAAAACTAATAATTAATGTCGTGATATTTGATTGTACTTCAAATATAATAATAATAATAATAATAATAATAATAATAATAATAATAATAATAATAATAATAATTGATTATCTAGTTTGTATAAAACTATTATCCGTAGTCTATATCTAGTCTGTATAAGAACATTGCAATAAAGTGAACATCATAAATTGTCTGAATGAGCAATTGGCAGTCTATAGTAATTTAGCATAGTTATAACTATTGTGTTTTTATTTCCATGAACGATATAGGGCTACATAACTTCTGGACAGGGCCAGATTTAAGGGGGTGCAAAGGTGCACGCTACCCCCTTTGTTGTAAATATACCTGTCTAAAATGAGAAGCTAGCAGTGAAAATACCGCGACATTGGTGTGTCGTGAATGGGCCACTGATGTACCGCGAGGATATCAAAACAAAATTATTAATTCTATAGCAATCAAATTGCAAAACGTAGGGGAAAATGTATATTTGTATTGCACATTACTATGAACCTCTACTATGAATCTACAATTTTAAGTTTCATGACGTGTTACTTTTCTGTACATTCTAATGTTGAAAAAAGTATTTGTTATTGTTATGACCATTATTGCTTCTTTATCGTTACAGATTATTTCGTAACTTGAAAATTTAAAATATCATTCAATCCTTTCGATAAATTATTTACATTTGTGTTTTAAAAGTAAAATAGATTTATTTGTTCGTTCGTTATTTAATGATCTTCATTCTTAGTAAAAGGTTGGATAGTTTTCGAAAGAGTAAGCGTATTTTTAATAACCTGAGTCCAACATTTCATTGCAGTTGTTTTCTCCTTTTAAATTAGAATGAAAAATAAGCATAGTGATTTACCACGAGGAAAACCCAGTGATCGAGCTTTCTTCTCTGTGCGAAGGAGATCAGTAATCAAAGAAAAAAAAATACCAGTGTGTTTTATATTTACAAATAATAATATCTATAAGTGTGCCGCGAGAATCCATGTTACACCCATAGTGAGCTGCAAGTTGAAAAAGGTTGGGAAACGCTGGTTTAGAGTAAAGAATAGTAGTAGTCCCCCCCGTATATTGAGCTGAGTCAGCAAAAATTTTTGTGACGTCATAGGTCAAAGGTCAATGACCTTGGCCCAGGGTCAATGACCTAGGGGTACCTAGGACCACCCCCTCTAAATTTTGGCAGGGGTACCTTGGCCCACCCCCTAAATTTTGGCAGGGGTACATAGGACCACCCCCCTTAAATTTTGGAAATTGCCAAATCTAAAAATTTGGTATGGTAGCCTAGGACCATAGTATGTACCTCTATTAGTATTGGGTGTCTATGTCGTTCCCTTTCATGGGTAAAAAATTGCCAAAAATTCAAATTTCGGGGGTTTTTGACCTAATTTATCCCCTTTGATGAGGTGTTATTACCTTATATAGTTATATGGGCGTATACAGGGGTCCATTACCTTTCATAAGACATGGGTATATTAATGCACCCCTTGAAAAATTTGGGAGGGGTACCTTGGCCCACCCCTTCAATTTTGGAAATTGCCCAATTTCAACATTTGGTATTATAGTACAGGACCCTAATATGTATTATGATAAATTTGGATGGTCCACCTCGTTTCCTTTTAGGGGTACCAAATTGCCAAAATATAAACGTAAGCAATACGTTGTACCACGTGTTTGGTTTTTGGCTCAATTTATCCCCTTTGATGAGATGTTATTACCTTATATGGTTATATGGTCATGTATAGGGGTCCATTACCGTAGGAAGTGTGTTATCCAGTATTTTGTTTAAACAATAAACATCATGGAACATAGCAAGAAGATGGTTTTAGTCCCACCAGAAATGCTTCAACGAATGCATGCATCATCATCCCGTGTGAGTGAAAATCGAGAATCTAATCTCGATCGTGAAATGCAATCCATATTGAATACATCGTATCCAAGTGATGAAGAAAAATGGAATCAGTACAATAGAATATTACAGAAATATCTTTATGTGATACGTAAACAAGAAGAACCAATACCACTTACAATTACATTAATGAAACCTGATGGTGACGTCCCGAATGTTGACGATAGCACGAAACAAGAAATTTTAGCCGCAATACCATAAATGTATCGTAAGAAAGCCGAACTACTATTCCGTCGTTTAAAACAAGATGACGCAATTACGTGGGATCATAAAGGAACAGTGTACATCAACGATAATAAACTACATGGATCCAATATTGTAGATTTAATGTGCGATGTGACTCGACCGAGGAAACATTCTAATCCTCAAGGCTGGGAATTGTTTTGCAACTACCTTGCATCGTCAAACACACCTCAAGAATTGATTGGTAATCCACGAAGATTAAACTATATTGTCAAGCATAATAGTACAACAGCATCTGAAGGATCTGCACCACCAAAACCGGCACCTGAATTATTTTCTTCCGGAGAAGAAGAAGAAGAAGAAGACGATGATGATGTTTTAGAAGTCCGACCAAAAAGAAAACGTATCATTCCACAATGGTCAACGTACAAACCATGAACAAAAAGTTGAAATCCATTTATTACAATCCAGCACATCCTGCATCGTTTTCTACTGCAAAGAAATTATGGCAAGCCACAGGAAAATCTATACCTCTAACCAAAATAAAACTTTGGTTAAACAAACAACCTACCTACACGTTACATCGTCCTGTACGTCGTCGTTTCCGTAGAGATTTTTATCTTGTCAACAATATTGATGATCAATGGGAATGTGATTTAAATGATTTACAATCACTTCAAAACTATAATGACAATTACCGCTATATTCTTACAGTGATTGATGTGTTTAGTCGGTACGGGTGGGCTGTACCACTAAAATCAAAAAGTGCCGAGGATATAGTGAATGCATTTGAAATGATTTTCCAGGAGAGGAAACCAATTGTACTACGTAGTGATCAAGGAACTGAATTTACCAACAAGACAGTACAAAAGTTTCTCAGAAAACACAACGTGCAACATGTTACAACAAAGGATCCAGATATTAAAGCCAGCATCGCAGAAAGATTTAATCAGACATTGAAACATCGTATGTGGAAATACTTTACCAAATATCAAACATACAATTACATCAAAGTATTGCCTTTACTTGTAAAAGCATACAATGAAAGTCGGCATTCCAGTATTAAAATGGCACCTGCAAACGTTTCTCAGGACAATTTACTGGAGGTGTGGCATAACTTATACGACAAAAAGCTACAACGTTCAAAACAAGATACGGATTTATCTGTTGGTGATACTGTTCGTATAAGTAAAACAAAACGTATCTTTGACAAGGGTTACCTCGAGAACTGGACTTGGGAAATATTCAGAGTAAAAGCCATTGTACCAAGAAACCCACCAGTGTATCGACTAGAGGATTTAAATCATCAACTTATCGATGGTGTTTTCTACAGAGAAGAATTACAACCAGTACCGCTCCCTTCGACGTTCCTCATCGATAAAATATTACGTACAAGAACAAAAGGTCGCAGAAAGGAGTATCTCGTCCAGTGGAAAGGATATCCTTCCTCATTCAATTCGTGGATCCCTGCAACTTCATTGAAGAAGAAGAAGAAGAATGGAACCTGATCAAGATTTTTACGTTACACTTCCCAGTAATAGTTCCATGGATTATTTTCCAGAAAATACATTGACTTCATATATTACGAAATTACAACGACGTGTAGAGTTTCGCCAGAAATGGGATGTGGCAATTGTAGAGATTCATTATCCACATTCTTTGCTGAACATTAACAGTAAAAACAATAAAATATATTACAAATCATCAAGTAGTAATGATCAGGAACCGTGGAAGGTTGTAACGATCCCTGTACGCTATTATAACAATATACGGGATCTTATTCATGCAATTAATATACATCATAAAGAAACCAATTTATTTATATCTCATGACGCAACTAATAATATATGCCTCATAAGACATCCCAAAAAGGAAATCCATACTTCTGTACAATTGTCACCAAGTGTTAGTTTAATGCTTGGATTTGACCCGAAAAGTGATTTAAAAAATATGGAAAAGGGACAATATACACCGGATGTACGATTAGGCTTACCATCACAAATGTACGTCTATTGTGACATTATTGAATCTGTCATTGTTGGAGATACAATGGTACCCTTGCTACGAATTGTCAACATGGATCCTGTGAATCATACTTTTGGAAGTCATGCAGTACAAATCTTTAATCCTGCACATTATGTTCCGGTGGAAAAAATGAATTTTGAGCAAATACAAATCGATATAAGGGATAGCACAGGTCATTGGATGCCATTCACCTTTGGAACGGTGTGTACAAAACTACATTTCCGTCGTCGTCGTCATGACTGATCCGTATTTGCAATACTACCAAAAACAAGCGTTATCCGGTATCGGCAACGTCTATGTGGGAAGTCCCTATCAAGCAGGACATGGCATTGGAAGTTTCCTTGGTGGCTTATTTCGTTCAGTGTTACCACTTGTGAAGCAAGGCGCTAAAACTGTGGGAAAAGAATTATTAAAATCAGGTGCCAATATGATTAATGATGTTGTGATCTCGAATCAACCGCTGGAAGAATCGTTTCATCAACGTATGCAAGAGGCAAAATCGAATTTACAAGAAAAAGCTAAAAACAAGTTGAAAACTATGCTGGGAAGTGGATATCATAAACGAAAATGGGATGACTGCTCTCAGTTTGAGGTTGACCTTCCAACGATCAACAACACCATCAATCCTACAAAGAGACGTAAATTATCACATAAGAAGAAGAAGAGATCATTGGCATCGTCACCAGATATTTTTGATTAATTCAACGATGGCTTTCTTACATCATCAATCCTGTGAATGTGTAAAAAGTGAATTGGACATTTTTTCAGCATTACCCACGCAAACCAGTGTTCTGGACAATCGTATTATAAGCTACAAACCAATTAGTTCAATAGCTGAAAATTCACCAATAGAATTTGTAGTGAGTGGTAGCAGTGATGAATATATTGATTTACCACAAACCTTATTATACATCCAAGCACAAATTGTGAAACCAGATGGTTCCTCCTTCATCAATACGGATAAAGCAATTGCACCTGTCAATGATTTTCTAAATGCTATGTTTAGTGAAGTACAAATCTACTTGAACAATAAACTGATTTCATTTCCGTCACATAATCATCCATATCGTTCGTACATGGAAAAACTACTCAATTATAGTGATGGAGCTAAAAATACACATTTACAAACAGCAATGTGGTTTCAAGATACGGCTGGTCATATGAACGCAACCACAAGTGAGAACAAAGGATTTCAACAACGCTATGAACTGACAAAACAAAGTATGAAATTCGATATGATTGGACATCTTCATTGTGACATTTTTAATCAAGATAAATTTTTAATTCATGGAGTGGAATTACGTGTGAAACTTATTCCTGCAAAGCCAAACTTTTGTCTCATGGCCGGTGAAAGTGGTGTCAGTGCAAAAATCAATATTCTAGATGCATCGTTGCAGGTGAAAAAAGTCAGCATCAGCCCTAGTGTCAAATTGGCACACAATAAAATTTTACAATCTACACCGGCAAAGTATCCTCTGACAAGGGTTCAAATGAAATCATTTACCATCCCGAAGGATATACAATCCAAAACTATTGATAACCTGTTTATGGGAACATTGCCAAATCGTATTATTGTAGGATTTACATCGAATGAAGCATCCAGTGGAACTATTACCACCAACCCATTTGAATTTCAACATCTAAACATTAATTTCTTTACATTGTACGTGGATGGAAAAGCTGTACCTTCAAAACCGTTGCAACCCAACTTTGAAGAAAATCTCTACATTTCATCGTACCACACATTGTTCTCAGGCTCTGGCATACATTTTACCAATACTGGAAATACAATTTCAAGAGCCGACTACAAGAATGGATATACACTGTTTGTATTTGACCTAACTCCCGATTCTTCTGCTGGAGATTGTCACTATTGGAATTTACAACGACATGGAGCCATCCGATTGGAAGTTCATTTCCAAGAGAAATTAGCAGCACCTGCAAACTGTATTGTGTATGGAGAGTTTTCCTCACTCCTAGAGATAGACCACCAGCGCAACATTATCCTGGACTTTTAAATTACAAGGTACGTATACGTTATGTATTATTTCCATTCACGATGTTGAATACATTACAATTAGCTAGTGCTTTACACGGTAGTCCATTATTCAGAAATCATTTTACCGGGGTATTTGCAAGCGATGAGTTACCCTCACGGATTTCTCTTCCTCTGGCAATCATTGTAAATACAGATCCATCCACAAAACTAGGAAGTCATTGGATTGCAATTTATATTGATCATCGCGGTGTTGGAGAATATTTTGACAGCTATGGCCTTCCTCCTTATGTACCACAACATGTTGCATTTTTAAAACTTCATTGTATATACTATAAATATAATAATAGCCAAATGCAAAGTCTTGGTTCATCCGTATGTGGCTATTATGCTTATTTTTATTTGTGCTGTAAAGCCCAAGGAAAATCTCTGCGTGAAATTCAATATTTGTTCACAACAGTACCCACGGTTAATGATCGTAGACTGTTGCAATATACCTTCCAGGTAATTTTATCATATTTATCATTGTAAGTGTATTTGTTTTATCATCATCTATTTCTATACTAATCATCTTTTTCCTCGTTCTTTTTTACAGAATTCACAATACGAAGCTTTGCAAACGGGTGCTATGCTGCAAAACATGGAAACAAATCATCGCAATCAAGAAGAGGAGGCAGTCTAATGAAGAAACCCAGCTCAATATACAAACATTGTCAATAAGAAAGAAAAAGAAGAAACCAGAAAAATGAATAAAATACAATTTATGCTTATTTATGTGTTTTTATTGTCCATTCCATATACAACGTTATCAGATTCTCCTAAAGAACTGTGCGATATAAGACGAGAACCCTGTGCAAAGTTTCCACCTAATTCCTAGAGAACATTGACCAGGGACCTCGTCGCGCATTAAAACCAAATCATCGATCACGTGACTGTACTACACCCGAAGGGTCCTACCAAATTGAAAGGGGATACCCATCCATACCTTATAACCTTAATTGAGTCAGTAACCGAACACGTGGTTGTACTAAACAAATTTGGTAATAGGACCACCGAAACATATTGAGGTCCTGTACTATGCTTCAATTGGACAATTTCAGTGGACCCCCCATTGCCAAAATTTAAGAAGGGTGCCCATGTCTTATGATAAGAAATGAACCCCTGTAATCATAGAATCTCATCAAAGGGGATAAAATGGACCAAAAAAACAAACACGTGGTACAACGTTTATATTTTGGCAATTTTTGTACCCCTAAAAGGGAACGATGTGGACCATCCAAATTTATCATGATACATATTGAGGTCCTGTACTATAATACCAAATGTTGAAATTGGGCAATTTCCAAAATTTAAGGGGTGGACCAAGGTACCCCTCCCGGGGTGCACCAATGTACCCATGTCTTATAATAGATAATGGACCCCTATACATGACCATATAACCATATAAGGTAATAGGACCTCATCCAAGGGAATAAAATGAGCCAAAAAACCAAACATGTGGTTGTACTAAAATTTGGCAATTTTGTACCCCTAAAAGGGAACGAGGTGGACCACCCAAATTTATCATAATACATGTTAGGGTCCAATACTATAATACCCAATGTTGAAATTGGGCAATTTCCAAAATTTAAGGGGTGGGCCATGGTACCCTTCCCGGGGTGCATTAATATACCCATGTCTTATGAAAGGTAATGGACCCCTATACATGACCATATAACCATATAAGGTAATAACATCTCATCAAAGGGGATAAATTGAGCCAAAAACCAAACACGTGGTACAACGTATTGCTTACGTTTATATTTTGGCAATTTGGTACCCCTAAAAGGAAACGAGGTGGACCATCCAAATTTATCATAATACATATTAGGGTCCTGTACTATAATACCAAATGTTGAAATTGGGCAATTTCCAAAATTGAAGGGGTGGGCCAAGGTACCCCTCCCAAATTTTTCAAGGGGTGCATTAATATACCCATGTCTTATGAAAGGTAATGAACCCCTGTATACGCCCATATAACTATATAAGGTAATAACACCTCATCAAAGGGGATAAATTAGGTCAAAAACCCTCGAAATTTCAATTTTTGGCAATTTTTTACCCATGAAAGGGAACGACATAGACACCCAATACTAATAGAGGTACATACTATGGTCCTAGGCTACCATACCAAATTTTTAGATTTGGCAATTTCCAAAATTTAAGGGGGTGGTCCTATGTACCCCTGCCAAAATTTAAGGGGTGGGCCAAGGTACCCCTGCCAAAATTTAGAGGGGGTGGTCCTAGGTACCCCTAGGTCATTGACCCCGGGCCAAGGTCATTGACCTTTGACCTATGACGTCACAAAAATTTTTGCTGACTCGGCTCAATATACGTCGACCCCTACTACTAGAATAATTGGTACACTCCCTCCTCCCTGCTCTCTCTCTGCCTAGTATATTTTCTTTATTTTATTGTCTCCGAAACACCATTCCAGACAAATGCTTTTCGGTAGAAAAGTTAGAAACAAACCATCCCGCTCTTGGACAAAGTGGGCAACATGTGGTAGTCAGGTCAATGAACCTGCTTTGGAAATTCTCGTGCAATTTAGGTTACTGAGAGGGTGTAGTTTCTTCAACTAAGCCGCCTTCTACTATGGCTCGTGCCATAAATAAGTCACCGTCTGATCATATGGGAAACACCGCTAGTTGTCCTTGCCTGACATCTGTTTCATATTCATATAGCAAATGTTTTTTTTATAGACGGTGTTGTATCTATCCAGAGAAATATCATCCGCCCCTGTTCCCATTTGAAATGTTGCGGTTGACCCCCTTGAGCCTTATGATGGGAGCCCTGGGTTACTTGCTTCTTACAAAGTTCTCTTGGCCCTCGACATGAGTACATTCCTGTGCAATTGGATTTGCAACATCTCTTTTCGCTTCGCAGCAATTTGAGATCACATTGTTCGATGCCATGTTAAGACAGCACATATTTGTGGCGTCCATTTTGAAAAACATGCTTCATATAGCAAATGTTTCCTATATATGTTGTTGCACATTCCATGATCAATCGAGAAAGGTAACACTCGGTCCCTGTTTCCTTTTGAAAATTTGAAGTTGGCTCCTGGGGCCCTATGTTGGGGATCCTGGGGACACTTGCTTCTCACAGACTTTTATCACCCCCTGACATTGGTACATTCCTGGACAACTGGATCCGTCACATTTTTGTTCGTTTCGCAAATCTTTCAGGTCACAAAGTTTGATGGGATACCCTGCATATTCCCACATACGACCCAACCATGACATAATGTTCACTACTTCTATTATCGGTTGTTGGCTCAACCCAACCATTTCATGTTCCCCGACTTGACATTACCTCAATCACTCTAACATTGATGCATTCCGAGTGATGAGGGCAGGTTGTAATGACCCGCATACTCGGCAGGAGAATTTCGGAAACTGCAGGACTTATCGGATGTTCGAGGAGTGCTGTGGTGAGTGTCTTCAACAAGTCGCGAAACCAAGGGAAAACGACGTCCAAACGTCGAGGGGTTGGGCGCCCCCACCTCATTACAGATGTCGGACGTCATAGGCTGGGCAGACTGGTAAAACAAGACAGGCAGCGAACTGTGGCAGAACTAACATCATACTTTATTACTGGGCAAAGTACAAGTGCGTTTGAACACACAGTGCACCGAACACCCCTAACGATGGGCCTCCGAAGCCCATGTCCCATCTATGTGCGAATGTTAACACCACGACATCGACAACTGCAACTGAAATGAACACATGACCATCGTCATTAAACCTTGGCACAGTGGCAGAGCGTTGCATTGTCTGATCCTTCCCGATACCTTCTTCATCATGACGATGGGAGGGTGCGAATTCGTCGTGTTTCAAGAGAACAGTTCTTTGACACCTGTACTGCGGGACGGAGACAAGCTGGCGGTGGCTTAATTATGCTCCGGAAAACATTCACGTGAGCATCTATGTGTCTAGTGAAGCTCGAGCAAGGCACCATGACGGCCAAGGCGTATCACACACTGCTTGCAGACGACGACCATGTTTCCCAACGGTAGTGGCATTTTTCGAAAAGATAATGCACCATATCACAAGGCCAGGATTGTGATGGAGTGGTTCGAGGAACACAGGGACAAGTTCCAAGTGATGTGCTGGCCGCCCAACTCGCCTGATCTGAACCTAATCGAACACAAATGGAATGTGATTAAACATGACTTCAGAGCGCATCGCCCCTCTTCCCGGAATTTACGGGAATTAGATGACCTGTGTGCAAGGGCGCCGATCCTGGGGGGCCGAGGGGGCCCGGGCACCCCCAAAGCTCATGTGAGCCCCCGCATTGTATTTATGAATATACAATATTTGGCATAATTTGAATACAATTTGTCTTAAAATCCTCACATATATGCCTTCTGCATCTGAATGCCCCCCACATTTACAGAAAAATCGGCGCCCTTGCCTATGTGTACCAATCAACTCTCTCCAGTGACCTTTCAAGGATCATTGCGTCCATGCCAAGACGCGTCGCCATTGTTATCCGTGCCAAAGCTGGACACACTGACAATAAGGTAGGTAGTCATAATATTCTGGCTCATGTGTGCATATATTTTAACTCGTATATTTTGTCTCGACTCGAATTTCGAGACGTATCGATTCGAATTCGAGTCGAGTCGAGACAGAGACTGTCGAGTCGAGACAACATTTTCTCGAGACAGGCTTAAATCTCGACTCGACTCGACTCGAATGCATCCCTATTTGCTTTGTCGAAGCTCTGAAGAGCCACCTACTGTACAGATCGGTGACGAGTTTTAGTTTTCCTTCTTTCTCCAAATTCTCGACTTACGATTTCCTTCTTTATTATACTGATGAGTATTATTTCGTCAGACTAATCTAGCCAAGGGCGAACGGTACTACAAGTTTGGCAAGAGGACTGTCGCACCTTGACTACTATCCAAACGAGTAGTCATACCTTTCATTAATTATCACATTAATGAAAGCATTTAGCAGTTGTTAACTCATATACACTTTGGGCAGCACACCACGAACGGATTTTCCAACGGCGGACCCACGGTCAGTTTCTGGTCGCAAAGCGAAACGTACGCATCCAGGTCTTCCTCAACTGGTAACCGGCCCATCCGCGAGTAGCACGAAGGTGCGACCACGGAAGGACCAAACATCTACCAGCTCCAGTACGGCCAAGGGTCACAAACGTCAGGATTCTGCAGAGTCAATTGAGACAGTAGCATCGGTAGTTTCTAACGCCTCCGTCCACTCCAGACTGCCTCAAGCATCCAACAAGAATGCCAGCTACGCCAATCGACTACGGCGCTCTCCACCGGCCAAGAAACAATATGTGGATTTATCTACAGCGTCGTAATCTGACAGGATGGGCATCGGAACATCTCACATTGACGATCTTTCAGTTCCAATTCACTCCATGCTGCTTACCAACTTCGACACGAGGTTTAATAATGCACGATGGTAGCGATCCAGCTGCTCAAATATTTGCCACGTGCTTCTATTTCGCAAATCGTCCACACTAGGAATGGAATAATTCTCGAAACTACTTATCGAAAACTTCTAAGCACAATCAAGAACAAAGTGCCAATTGACAGCTTTGGCAAGAATGCGCAACTCCAGTCTCTCACTTCGTCCAGATGCAAGCACCCTCCACCTCCAAGACATCCGCCGAAGCTCTCTGTCGCCATCCGTGGAGTGGACCCTTCTTACACAGATTTAAAAATCCAGGAAGAACTCAAATTTGAAGGTCACACTATTCACATATTTTTCAGATCTATTACGAACATCTTATTTTGGTTTCCACGTGAACCACTACTCCTTTCACGTCTGAGTGTTCCACCATCTCGTTATTCGAGAAGCTGAGTAAATACACTACCATCTTGTGTGCCCTGCGACTCCAGTTCCATCTCGGCATTCGCCCGTGGAAATTCCGATTGGAGAAAGGACTTCAATCTCCGAAGGAATTGGTATCGAGCTGCTGGTTTTACCGGTCGAACCTAGTCAAACGCATTCTGGGAATTCTTGGTTGCAGTGAAACATCTCTTTTGCCATGCCACGCTCGACTTGGACTTCTATTAGGCTCGACGATACCTCAAGAGGCCAATTGGAATTCCTTAATATCCGTAGGTGTTTAACTGCGAGGTGAGTAATTTAACTTGTTTTGTGACCTAAATTGTGCGTCTTGATTCTTCGCACTAACCCAGAATCATGTACTCTTTTGTGCACTCAATATCTGATTTCAATGCTTGTTCTTTTCATAAAGTGATTCTATAGCTTGAGTTGCTAGCGATAACTACCTCTTCCGTTCTTTGTTTTATTTGTTAAATTGTTATTAGGCTAAATTATCTAAGCCGCTAATGAAATGAACATTTCTTTTGATTGTTTAAGCATAGCCCAAGCCTGACTATCTCTTGTGAATTACATATTCGAGGTCCATTAATTATCAATAATTCTGTTTTACATTGTATTAGTTTTTACTTAATTCTTTGTTGTGTAGAAAGTGCCTAATTGCGGGTTGTAAGCCAAGCTGTTGTCCCTGCCTTAGCGCTCAAATTAATCTCCTCCTTGTTGGGCTTCACGCTAGCTGGTGAACCCCATGAACCTCCACTGTCGCATTGCATTGTGGCATACACCTGCGGGACACTCGTAAATCAAAGCTCATTTATATTCTCATAAATTCGTGCTATGACCTTTGTGACTAATTGTTTTCAATATTGTCATAAGTAGGCACTCAAAGTAAACTCTCCCCTCTGTTGATCCGACCACTCCGCCGACAACAAAATTGGTCGGCAGTTGTTCGAACAGGGCGGACCTCCTCTTTATCTTAAGGATTTAATTGTTGAGCTGAGAGACAGCTCGTGTCCATTGCATTTTAACCGTCAGGCGAATTTTAAAGTAAATGATATTCTAAAAACCTTTCTCATGGTCATTTATTAACAACCTTCTCTCACATAATTTAGGCAACCAACGGTAGAAATACGCGTCGCTAATTAACCCTATTATATTCGTGATCTGTCGTGGGATAATTTCATAAGTGGTCGCAGCAGTTTTTATCACATCCTGCCACCGGCCACGACAGGTTACTGTGCCGGTGCACATAACACGCGCACTTCCAGCAATCTCCAGCAGCCACCAAAATGCACCTCCTATGACGTACAATACCCCGGCGTACATTTATAAGTGCAAAGCAAAAACGGAACCCTCTCAAGAACATTCTGAACTCATAGTTCTTTCTATGACCTCCGGCACAGCCTAAAGACACATCAAATCCACTCGAATCACCCGTTACACTTGATCATCTTCTTACTCTCATAACACTGTCCTTACAAAACATACATCCATTCATCCGACCTCATATAATTCAACAAATCATCCATTCAGTAAAAACCATTCCATTCAGTGTCATTCATTTTTTATGTCACTTGGCAATGCCGTTCATTTTCATAAATTTCATAATGCACCGATCGCATAATCTCATGGCATATATGGCATCATGGCTATAATTTTTTTCTTTTTCGCAACATCCGTTCTCTCCCGAAAAACAAACTGCTTTTTGAACAATTTTACTAAAAGAGGATGTATCTGCATTCCTCTTGAATGAAACCTTTCTTACTTACTCTCCCTGCTGTCGTATACCACGATATACTATGTTTCAAGCCGAAAATCCAACACCGGCTGTCCGAGCAAATGGAGGAGCTGCCATTGGGTTTTCCTTTCATTTTTCTTTTCGTCAGCATCAGTACCTTACGACGCCTTAACCGGAGTATCTTCTCACAACAATTGACTTTAATTACATTAGCTACTAGATATATCAGGACTCAGTCAGGGAAGTAATGCTTTCGGAAGTAGGAACTAACTACACGCTTATGATTGGTTGGCGTTACTCGTTTCTTGGCACGCAGCTTACATATATCAGAAATCAAACGCTTGCTGCTTTCGGCCCTCGTGGCCGAGCGCAACGGACTAGTAATGGAAATCTCTTTTTGCGTGGGTTCAAACCCTGCCCAAGAAAAGTTTTTTTAAAAAAATTTTCATATCACTTTTTCCATTAAAATAAGATGAAAATAATGTTCAAAATGTGATTTACTTACTTCTGTGCAGATAAGTAGTAGTAGGAACGGGTTAGAAGCCCTACAGGGCTCGTTTTGTTCCACCTTGGCCCCATGATATAAATTTTGTTACCAACTTAAAACAAATTTTGTGACCAACTTAAAATAACTGACTAGCGTAGCGCGCGAAAAAAGTTACTTCCGTGAGTATTACTCTCCCGAGCGGGTCGTGATATATCAGACCAGGTCACCCATTTCCTTATCAATTTGTGCAAAATATCCCTAATAACTACAGCACACACATTAAGAAATCATATATAATAACTTTTTTTTTTTAAAGTAATAAGTAGAAATTTGTTGTAACTCTCATTGAAACGTTTGGGTTGTGAGCGGAAAGAGCAAGAACATTTTTAACAAATGAATTTCTTTGCAAACCAACAACAATATTGATTTAATAAGGGCCCCCTACACTTTTATGGGGCGCAGCGTCGTTTACTCTTTTCCAACTCTCTTTCTTTTTGCTTCCTCGTTCGGCGCCCTCTTACTACCAGCGCCCAGGACGACGGCCCTGCTCGCCCGCCATAGGTACGGCTCTGCAAACTCTGCTTTCCATTTATTCAGTTTCTACCTTTTTTTAAAAAAAGAAACATACCGTAAAATTTTAGTTGACTATAAAAAATGTCCCCATTATTGAGTAGAACAAAGAGAAACAAAATCGAATCAAAGTTTCTTAATTCATAAATTCCAACCTGAAGTCAGAAGAATGAGACTGTAAAATTTTGACAACAGATCAGCATATCTGTCCACAACCAAAATATAAAGGTCTGCTTGTTATTCACGAGATTCGAACCTAGTAGCAGTGGGGAAAAAGCTCTGTGTGAAATACAAGAGTGCTTTTCAACTTTTGTAGGAAAAAAAAAACACACACACACACACAATGGGCAGGAAACATCAGCATGCATTAAAATTACATATTACACAATTTTATGTAGCAAATATATGTATGACAGTATTACTATTTATGTAAAAAAAAATCGTAGGAACTTTTCGGTGAAAAGTAGAAACATTTTAACTTCGTTATAGGGACTTAGCCAAAATATTGTTGGCAGCACTACTTCAGTAAAAGCACAGGTGCAGGAAACTTGTAATCAGTGATGCCAACTCATGGGGAAAGTCTCATTTTGTGGAATTTTTTGGCATTCATTTCTGGAAAGGGACAAAGGGAATTTTCGTCGTAATTGGGAGCAAATATGGGATTTTTCATCGACAACAACCAAATTCTTTATGGATGGGAAATAGGCCAATGACTCCTCAATAATCTTGACATCAGTGTTAATTATCATATTTTGTTACCAGAAATTGTATGCTAGTGCAGAAGTAACTCCAAGAGATGTAAATTGTGCTCAAGTAATTTTTAAATACAAAAAATGTAATTAATGGAAAAAACTAAGGCAACTCTTTATTTTGGGCAAGGCAGTGATATCCTGTCACTGTTAGTACTATTCACAGGTTGTCACTGATTCCTTACTTTTGCTTATTCATATATATATTTTCTCACTAACGTCGCTGCTGTTTCTGCTTCACATAGTATTGCCGAGCGAGCGTGAGCAAGTGAAGACGGGTTAGAGAGCCGCAGGGCACGTTGTTTTCTGTCTTTCGTTCTTGAGAACTGTAACTGTAACTGCGGGAACAGGTTCATATGAATCGGTTATTGTCACTGCCTTGCCTAAAGTAAAGACTTGCCAAAACGAAAATGCAAAATGAAAAACAACCAACTTTGAAAATGTTCTACACGAAACGACTGGAGAACGTTCTTCTAGTATCCTTTCGCTCATTACAATATGATGACACAAAGGAATTATCAAAATACTACATCTGATGATAACATTTTAAACATTTTGAACTGTCTCTTTCAATTATGAAAAAATAATTTTTCACCAACTACTTGGTAAGTGCAAAGGATCGAAATTTACTGGTAGATTCATTTTCCATGTTTCTTCTAAAATTATTTTTAATTTTGTGAGACATTCAAAAGCTAATTATAACGTGAGAATTTCTGCCTTGAGATGAGATTTTATAATGTTTCAAGTTAGTGTCACTGCTTGTATTGTGCTTTAAGTAATATGAATTACTTCTGACGTATAATTAACTTCTAACAGTAACACACTTTTCGTTAAAGGATGCGTACATGCTTTGATGGATTCTAATATATTAACCCTCGGAGTACCAAGATGGGGTCAATTTGACCCCAGCGAGACATATTCTCATTTCTTATTGCTTTAAAGTAATATATGCTGAAATGGTATTTTAGGAATGCATCTATAAGAGTCTCTTGCATAATTTTGTACACTTAACAAGTATCGTAGAGTCTAATTAGTCTTTTTATTTACAGAAATGGAAAATGGGTTCAAAATGACTCCATCTTGGTCAATCATGGAATAAAAGAGTTTTCAGTCATATTCCGAGAGGGGGGAAGAAAAAAATTTCATCCCGCCAAATGTAGATGGCGCTGAGAGCATGGCACTTTTGTGCAAGTGACTTTGGCGCTAACCTCATTTTGTTAGTTACTCTTATGTGGTACATTTTCCTCTTTACAATAAATGTTCATCGCTTGTATTGTAACAATAGAATATTATTTGATCTCTTTGCTGGCTTTAGTGTCACAAATACCTAGGGGTCAAATTGACCCCATTTTGGGCATCTAAGTAAAATTTATATCTTAGTACTCCAAGGGTTAACACTTATATAAAATCTCTATGAAACTAATGGTATCCGGTTATATAAAATATACGTTACCTATATGGACATCAGTGAATATTCGAAGCTTTAATTATTCCAGGATTTCTCCACAGCCCCCAGACAAGTAAATACACAGTAAGATGCTTCCAACACAAATAGAAATAATATTCGTATAGACATCAATTATAAGATAGCGCATTAAAAAAAAAAATGTTTCTCCTTATGATGTTTGCATAAGAACAAAAAAATAATTGTTGAAATATTGTATTATTGTCAACAATTACTGTACTGTTGTTATTGTATTATTGTCAATATTTTATTTCTTATTTTCATGCTTTCTTTGCTCTGTACTAGATAGTACCAGTGATACCAACCTGAAACTTTACAAAACTCCCATCTTTAGAGGCAGAAATTCCCATTTTGCACTTGAATTTCCCACGTTACTCTAAATACAAAATTTCCCACGTTATACTAAATACAAAAATTTAACAACTTACAAAATATGAAAAATGAATTTACTCTATGACATGAATTTTCTTCAGTATATGAGTTATTTATCTATAAGCTTCGATCTTCAACGTTTAGGAATAAGAATTTTCCTTACTTCAAAGAAAGAACTGAAAATATGGCCTATGTTTAGCAGAAGGGGTCCAGATCTTTTCTCTAAAAAATGTTATAATTTTGGTAGTTTCTGTTCACATTCGGTTAGTTTAGGGTAGGGTTGGTTAGTTTAAGTTAAGTTAGGCTGGTTTAGGTTACGTTAGTTTAGTTTAGTTTATGTTATATTAGTGTAGGAGTCCCGCATAATTTTCCAAAAAATGATAGAATTTCGGTTATTTCTACTAATATTACGTTAGTTTAGGTTAGTTCAGGTTAGCTTACGTTAGTTTATGTTAGGTTAGGTTAGATTTGGTTACGTTATGTTACGTCTAAGTACTTGCATCACTCATTTCTCCTGTAAATTTTGTGTTTTTTACGTGCTTCTGGACCCCTTGTACTAAACATACCCCGAAAATATTGACGAAAATAACTACATTTTATTGTCAGAGTTTAGTGTTGCCATCACGTCTTTGAGGCATCATCTTCTGTTCAATGTGATTATAATAGGAAAAATATATATATTCTCCACTGAAGAGAATCTCCACTCATTTCATGTTGGACATTTCTGAAGTTCTGTTCTTTTTTGTTTGCTCTTTTACTTTCTAACGTTAACTATTTCTTTTTATTTAACCACAGCTAATTTTGTAGGCCTTAGTAAAGCACGAAAAATCCCACATATGCTGCCAATTTCCAGGAAATTTTCCGTTATGCCGTTTTAAGAAATTAACATTTAAAAAATCCCACAAAATGGGATTTTCCTCACAGGTTGGTATCACTGGATAGTACTCATCTGTTATTTTATTACTGCCAAAAATTGATACCTTCCAACTGTTACGTGTTGCAAATTACGCACTACCTTACCTTCTTACGTTTCCAACCAGTACTATAAACAACGCTCTACTACAGTAGCCCTATTATGTAAATAAACGTTTAGAGGGCGATTGGGAGCGGAGTCCTATACATACCCGTGGAATATCAAAAATTACAAAACGCATAAAAAATACTTCTTTCTTGTACAAGGTTCACATAAGGAGATATTTGTATTAATGAAAAGTGAACTTCTATTACCAGGAAATTCACTCTTACTGCCTTAGAAAGTGTTTCTTAAAGATGGAGTTGTATTAATGTTGGCAAAATGACTTTAGGAGGGGTGAGTATACACTACAACGTGTGCGCATATGGCATAAAAACTGCAGTGCATAAAACAGGAATTAACTTAAAACAAAGCAACTTGTGCTAAAAAACACGAATGCCACTTAACCCATTCATGGCAGGAGGGCAGCGAGAAAATGCGTCCGTAGGGGGAAAGGCACGTCAGTGACAATGGGTATACGAACAAACGTGGATAGTGGAAAACACTTTATATGGCATAAAACACATGTCTTCTATGTGGTACAGCTTTGTGACATTTCCATGATCACTTTGTACGCTGCCTTCATATAGCACTTTCCATTTTGTATTTATATCTTATTATACATGTAAGAGGTAATATTCCGATATATTTTGATATGTTTCAATGAAATGGTGGAATGAAGGAAGTAGATGGAAACGGGAGAACCCCGAGAAAACCCATGCACACTGTGTTTGACCACCACAAACCCTGCTTGGCGCGAGCTATGATCGAACCAGGGACGCCACGCACAAGAGCTGAACGTTCTACAACTGAGCCACCGCAGCACAGAAAAGCGAAAATGGAGATATGATCGAGATTATATAGAAAGTCCGAAGGATGACGAATTTTTGAGTTGAGTTGATTTTAGTTAGGGTTCCTTTCAGCAACGAGGCTATATGAGACGTGGACCTACTGATTAACGTGGAATCCGAACCACATGAGCTCCCGCCGGGGACGAATTTTTTAATGTCAATCTGTTTTATGTCTTGTGTGCTTTTGATCTATAGTTGCTATTGGTATTGAGAATATTTTAAAGAAAAGAAGAAAAAAATATGTAATCAGTTTATACACTTATTGAATTGTACATATAAGTCTTTCAAAAAAAAAAAAAAAAATACATACATACATTAAAGAAAACAATAAACACAATTTCGGTAAATTTACAGTGTAAATTAACATTTTTTTTTTCTTTTCATTATTCTTAGTTACCAGCCCATTTAATGGATTGGTATACCACTTCGGGATTCTCATCATTCCCAGTAAGCGAAGCGAGAACAACAGTTTTTCTCACAGAAGAACCCAGACGACCACAAGAAACCAACTCCGTCAGTGCTATTTCTTCACTCTTTTCTTTACAAATAACTATAAACTGAGCATGAAATTTCAAGGGATCCCCTGAAATGATATAATAGCAAAATACAAACTATTCAATGATTCTGTACAATAGTCAACAGAAAGTACATTTTCTTTTGTTGTCGATTGCAAAAGGAACATAATGTGACAAATTTATTAACCTTAAGAGTTAGTGTTTTTTTTATTTTTTGTTTTTTGTTTTTTTTAAATTTTTTATTAAGCAACTTCGCAATAAACTGACCATTTGCGTATATCCTTCTTTTAGGAAGACAAAACATAATTCTATGTACAACATCCAAAATTATAAACGGATTATCAACTCGTTCTGCATTTATTGGTTATAAAACATATGGAGAAAGATATACAAGATATTCAAAAAGTTTTTGCCGTTCTATAGCAGTGATAAACAAAGACTAATACAGTGGACGGTACACATCTTTAGGTTTCGAAGTAATTTCCATCAGCATCCAACACCTTTTGCCAACCTTCCTGTAGTTGCACAATACCCTAGTGATAAAACTCGGCGACTGTGGATGTACAGAAGCTCGTGAGTGTCTTTCGTAGGTCTCCCTTATTTGTGAAGGATCTCCCACAGAGGTGGTTGTCAAGGAAATGAAACAGGTTTTAATCTGTTGGCGCAAGATTCCGTGAATATAGTGCATAATACAGTGTCTCCCAGCCAAGTTGCTGCAAGGTCTTCCGGGCCCTCTTTGCCACATGTGGCTTGGCATTGTCGTGGAGGAATATCATACTCTTGCGATTTACCAATGCCGGCTCCTTCTGCCACAATGAACGGTGCACTCTTTGCAACTGTTGAGCGCAGAGGTCAGCTGTGATGGTCTGACCAAGTGGAATGGGCACGCAATGCACACCATTTGCCGACAATTTCACCACACAGAAAGCATAACCTTTCGTGGTTGTATAAGTGGTCTTGATGTGTGAGGAACAGGATTACGTGGCGACAATTAATGTCTGGTACGTTTGGTAGTTTTACAGAGGACCCACTTTTCGTCATCAGTAAGCAAGCGATAAAAGATGGTTGTGTTCAGGTGCTGAGTGAGCAAGGACAAAGAGGTTGTCCTCTGTTGTTCGTTGTTGGCTGCCGACAATGTGTGGGGTACCCACTTGCTTAATTTGTATGATTTCCCCTATTCCATGCAGGTGAATCTGACTGTTTCAGCGGAAACATGGAACCTTCCTGCAGGTTCATTACATGTCAGACGACTCCTCCTTGATGGCTGCTTTCAGGGCCTCGTCATCCAAAACATGTGGTCGGCCATTGCGAAGTTCATCCGAAAGTCTCACATCTCCAGAGGATAATTTTTGGAACCAATGTCTGGCAATGCATTCGTTCACGGCATTCTCCCCATTTAACATATGCGGCGACTTGATGTGGCAATTGAAAGTCATACAACGAACATGCGAACAAGTTGCTTCGATACCTCCATTTCTTTTCGACATTGGACTACCTATGATTGTTGTATATGCGCAACGTGTCTGTATTACTAAAGGTCGCGGGTCAGACTGACTCCCGATCGCATGAGGAGCACGCGCGTGATTTCTTTTTCTCTCTGTAAGCGCATGATTAATCCTACCTAAAAAACGGGAAGAACTTTTTTGATTGTAGACAGTTATCAAAATAACGGGAACATCTGCACTTTGCAACATGTAAAATGTATAAAGTGGTAACAATGAGTCATTGATCTTAATGGTGTGCTAGATGATCGTCTATAGTATGCGAAGTGGGGTAGTACGGAGGAGTGTGTCGAAGCGGACAGACTGTAGTGATGAAAAATGAGACTTCTCTGACTTTCAAAGAGGCTAAATTGTTGATGCACATTTAGTTGGCACAAAGTACATCTAAGGTGGCTAGTATGTTAGATGTGTCGCGAGGAACAGTGTCCAAAGTGGTGACGGCCTACACAACGCATGGCAAAACAACATCGGCAAAACTTAATAATGAACAAAAGAGAAGGTTCAATGACAGAGATGACCAAGCATTGGAGAGGATTGTTACCAAAGACCGTAGAGCCAAAGCAACTGCGAAACACACTCAGCACTTGGAACAGACTATGTGACAATGTCAGTCCGACGCGATTTACATAATCTGGACATCCACAGATCGAGCTGCTATTTCCAAACCGCTCACGCTTTAGCGCTAAGAAAATGGTGCCGAGGACATGCAAAGTGGACCATTGATGACTGAAAATGCTTAATATAGTCCGACGAGTCTTCTGTCACCTCATTTCCAACAATAGCTCGTGTTTATGTATGGCAGACGCCCAACGAAGTTTATGCTTCGAGCTGTCTTTTTCGCACTGTAAAACATGGCCGCAAGTCTGTAATGCATCGGCCGTAATTTCCTGGTTCCCTATGAGCCCTGTAGTTACGTTCACTGGACGCATTAGTGCTAGTAATTATAAGGGCATTTCAGGTGATCACGTGCATCCTATGGTCCAGATGTTTCTGGCCAAGGATGTAATTTTCCACGGTGACAATATGCCAATTTACAGCCGAAACTGTTGAGTGGTTTTAAGCACATTGGGATGAACTACAACCCATCTCTGGTTCATCCAGTCCCCAGATCTCAACATTATTGAAGGCCTGTAATGAGCTTGGAGCTCAGAAGAAATCAGATATCCTCCTCTACCTTCGTTGACAGAATTGAGGGCTGTACTCTAAGAATAATGAAACAATATTTCTCTGGAAATTGTTCATGACTTTAAGGGTCAGCAATAGTCGCAACAAATGCGCATTTTGATTAGTTTTTTTTTTTTTTTTTTTTGAGTTCACGTTCCGATCCAGTAGTTTTTTTCTTTTTCTTCTTCACAAATCTCTCTGTCTTTAGTTTCAAATCACTCTGCTACAAACCCAACCCCACTGAAGACATCTTGCATTCCGTAAACCATGAATCAACAGATCAGGCTTGACGTGTTCTTAAGTATTTTTTTCGTCCTAGGGAGGCCCCTCAGAAAAAAAATCTCAGTGTACACGGAAGGCTCTAATGTCTGTTTATGTTTCCTTGACTTAAAATATGAAATATTTGTAAACTATGCTCAACAACTAAGAAGCAGTGAAGGAGAAAAATAGGTGTACAGAAGATTATTTACCTTGAATGATTATCTTCCCGCTCTTCTACATGTATTCTAGTACGAGGGAGAGTCTGAAAATAAAGTTTCTCCAGGCGACTCTGGCAAGGCGCTCTAACCCAAGAGATGCAATATGGTTTTGCGTTGCCGTCGCTGAGTGTGGTCTCACATTGTCATCTAAAAACAGAACCAATATGAGAAGGCCAGGCCACTTGTTCCGAATCGCCACCTTCAATTTCGACAGCGTGTGAAAGTACCGCGCAGCAGTGTGGTTTCACCTTCTCTCCATAGCTATCAGGTTCAGACTGAGAGACTCGTCCTCGCTTTGCACAGGCGCTGCGACGGCGCCAACGGCAAGATCGCGAGCGAACGATACCCACTTGTGTCTGAGTGTGTTGCGCGTGCAACTTGTCTTGTTCCCCCCTTCCCCATTGCTCTTCGCTTTCCTAGGGAAAATGGGAGAGGAAACTTATTTTTGGACTCGCCCTCGTATATCATTCTACAAATACAATTTCTTTTTGATTTCCTTATCAAATTGATTTCTTTCTCTTTAATTAACACTAAAATTAGTTTCCTTATCTAACTTTTAACATATTTTTCTTCCTGTCAACTAATTTTCTCTATTTTCCATCTCAATGCCTTGAAGTCATTTTCGATTCCATGCTACAAGGTTTATTTTTAGTTTAACGTCTCATAATTGTGCTCAGAGGCTAAGGAAGGTGGACTATAAGTAGGGGCACGAGTTTTTCGCACTAAGAATTTGAAAATTTCGCGTTTCGTTTTTCATACTTTGCTTTAGTAGTATTTTCCAAAGAAAATTAAGCAGTTTGTAGCTCTTATGGAAAAGATATTCCCTGACGTTAATTGTTCCTTTTATTCAGTGATCAATACAGAAATAAACCATTAATTACCTAAAAATAAACTACACTGAATATTTCACTTGGCATTGTAAATTTCACTTACAGAAAATTATGTTTTTCTTAAACCAAAATCAGTAACGAAAATCAGTAACTGAACTTACTATAAGTAGGAAAGTTTGCGATGATGATAGCTAACGCGCAACATGTTCTTTATGGTTGTCTCCGAATCACCCCAAAATGCACCGTTCATGTCTCGTTCTACCGTTCCGTCAGCGAAAAACTGGCGATTTTAAATTAATGAGAACATATTTTTAAAATTTCGCGTTTTATCGGGCAATGGAAACCAATGAAAATACATACAGAATATCATAAAACGTCAAGAAACTGAAAAATTACTTAATTCTGACACATTTCGTTTTATCGCGCATTGCGGAAAACTTGTGCCTCACATAAGATATTATCAAATATTCTTATTGCACGTGTGATGTGCCCTATATAACACGTATATCATATAGTATGTTCCTTCTACTATCTTATACTACGCTTCAAAACCTGAAAATTAATTCGTGAGACACTCACATAATATAAATAAATTTGCTTACTAATCGTCTAGGTAACTAGTAAACAATAAACTTAATATCAATACCCAAGGTTCAGGGAATTTTATATCAATCAGACTTTTCCAAGTAGACTAGTTTATTCAAAATTTCAAAAAAAAAAAAAAAAAAAAAAAAATGTTCTCTGAGATTAATATTCCTTAATGTAAATGGTTTCTCTAATAAAAAAAAAAAAAAAAAAAAAAAAAGATTCGTTCAGGTACACCTCTAGACCCAGAGGTCCTCACCTATTTAAAACCTTAAATAACAGTTCGCTCCAAACATGAAGCTTCCTTTAAAATTTGTCTAAAATTCCTTAAGAGAGGTTCTGAACATGCGTCCTCGTACAAGCCATCATGAACCTCACATACTCTAAAGACAGACCCAACATTCTGAGTACAGTCTGGCCTAAATCCCTAATTCAGGAATCGCCCTTTATTGGACAACCCTTAAGGAAATCAGCTAGCTAACAGACTTTAAAAAGGTAAAGGGAAAATGGGAAATTCCTTCATTTAGGAATAAAGCACCTTCATTCAGGCTCGGTAGTAGGATTAAAATTCAAATCAAACAACAGCCTACCATCCCCTTATGTGAGGAATCAGCTGTGAAAATTCTAATCGGCTAATCAGAAACAACTAACCGAAAAAAAAAAAAAGTATATATTACTCATCCGGCTCGATTGCCATAGCAACAGCCTTCCCTAAAATCAAAATAAAGAAAATTTCTGAAAACATACAGCGTTCGGAAAGAACGTTGTCACAATAGATCTAAAGGTCCCTGCTAAATTTCATTTCCTTAAATATTCCTAACCGGGAATCGAACCTATCCTTAGACCATACCCATGGACATACAACCAGAACTCAAATGTTCTGATTCGTATTCCGCTTAACAAGTCTAAAGGTTGACCCTAAACACAGCCATCTCTTTCGGCTGTACCCCTGCTCTGACTTAAAAAGAAAAGTCACGAAGCAAAAAAGAGACCCAAGGAGCACGAAAGCCCCTCCCGCTAAAAATTCCGCCTCGACTCTATCGAAAGAATCCAAAATCTGCCTCCCCGCTGTCATTTCCCTTCTTACTTATATACGATTTAACAGCTTCCCCCCCTCTCCGCTACGACGAGAAGAAACTGTCACTGAGCTTAGCAGTGTTTCCAAATTAGCTAGCTAGCTACTAAACTTATGCCTTACTTGGAATTATTTTTTTTTTTAACTGAAAAGAATAACTTTAAAGATTAACATATACATATATATATACATTAAACAATACATAAATGCACACATAAAATATATAAATTTATATAAAGTTTAATAGATAAAAATACCAACCTATAATAATTTTACCAGCGCTGGTTCCTTAACCTAATTATATATGCATTAATAATCAAAGAAAAATATGAGTATTAAAATTACTTTAAATATATGCATATATATACAAAACTAGCAATGGGCCTCAAAGTGCTCATTGCATATACCGCGACCTTTTTTAAAAAAAGAAAAAACTGTGTTTTCCACTTAACTCTCACAGTTCATAGTCTCTTCCAGTCTTTTTCCCCCGAATACATTAAGGGAAAAAATCACTTTCGAAACACAAACACAAATTTCACATACACTCACTTAAACTTTGATAAAATATGCATTTGGGACTTATGAGTGCCCAAAAGTCTGAAGTCCGGAACAGTTTTTTCCCCCGTTCACATTGAGGGAAAATTCACTTCAAAAACACACTAAGCACAATTATTTACAACACACACTAAAAAAATCAGAATTGATAATTTGTCTCGAGGACTTATGGCTGCCTCGAAAGTCTAAAGTCTCGTACAGTTCTTGAATCAATTTTGAACCAAATAACACTTTCCTGAAAAAAAAGAAAATTACTGACTTACAAATCAATCCTTAAAGATCCAGCTTCCTCCTGATTTGGGATGCTTCTTGTTTTCTCTCCGGAAACTTGATGTTTTTCCCTGGAGTCCTTGGAATTCCCAGTCCTTCTCCATCCGTAAAAAGGTCTATGAAATCCTCGTCCTCGTGTTGCGTTCTTGAGGGACCCGGAAGATGCTCAAAAGAATGGTGCTCCTCTTCTTTAATCCGCTCGCACTGCATGTCACGAATATCCTTTAGCGTCATTTCGGTCGCTTCCACTCGGCTTCTTTTGGAACTTGAAGTTTCATCTTGAGCAAACCTTGCTCTTCTTTTATTGTTTTTCGGTGCATCAACGTGACATAATAACTGAAGCTTTAACGGGTCTTCAGGGTTAGGTCTAGCACCTACGTATACTGACCTAGTCTGGCGAGGCATGCTGTCTGAATGTACTTTAGAGAAACTAAGGCTCTGAACTTTACGGTCTCGTCTCGTGACGTGAACTGCTCTCGAAGCAAACTCAGCTTGAACTAGCTAAAATAAAAACATCTCTAAGGAAGGTTGTTGTTTACAAAATTCAACTTCGAGAAAAAAAAAAAAGAAAGAAAGAAAAAAAATCAAACTACAGGGTCGGTAACTTATAATCCCCATTTTTCTTTTGATGTAAAATAGGAGCACTGATATATTTAGAATGAAGTGTTTTTTCAATGATCCCATCTTTTTCCATTTGGTCAAGAACCTCTTCCATTATCTTTCTCTTCTCAAAAGAGAGCGGCCTCAATTTAGATGAAAAAGGTTTTGGATTCCGAACATTTATGCTATGTTTTATGAGATGTGTAAGACCCGGTTTATTGCTAAAGGCCTCTCTATGTTTTTCTAAAATTCCTTTCAACCTCTCTTTTGTATCTTTATCAATAGTGACACGAGACAACATCTGTTCTATAACGGTGTCCTGTTCCTCTTGAATATACAAAGAGTCATCCAAGTGCGACCTTTTTTCTTTCCTCTCAGTGTCAAAAACACAAACAGGCTGTAAACCATCGTCAATATTCCAGCCATTCTGAGAAATATAAAGAACAATTTTACTTTTCTGGAGAAAATCCCTCCCCACAATCACGTCTTTTATAAGAGAGGGGAGGAGAAGGAACTTCTGCCTTATACGAATACCGCTAATAAAAACATTGACTATAGTGCTCTTTTGAGAAATAGCTGTCCCCTGGGCTAGAGACAAAAACAAAGTGTCCTTTCTGAATTTGCAACCTTTTGCTTGCCACCTTTCCGCTTCTTTTTGCGAAACATAGGAGAGGGAGCTCCCGCTATCCGCATAAAGATATGTTTCTCCCCCCAGAATTATAGCCTTTATTAGTGGTTCCCTGCCCCCGGAGGTTTTGTCTTTGGCCGACGCGGCCGTAAAAAATGACCTGATCCGTTATTCCTTTTCTTTTCTTCCCAATCGGTCCTCAATTTCCTCTCTCTCTGTGGAGATTCTGCAACGCTACCAGACACCTTTTTCCCTCCTCCTTTCATTTCAGAAGAAAAGGCTGACCCCATGTCTTGTGCTCGCATATTTGCCCTATTATTGCACCTCCCTTTGTTAGTGTTATGTCTTTGTGGCTCAATAAAACCTGTTAGTTTCTCTTCATTCTGAAAACGCCAACCATTTTTACACATGTGTAATTCTATTTTGGCTTTCGTTAACAGATCATTTCCAACTATAACGGGAATGTTAGCCGACTCTAAAACATAAAATGGATGCGACAATTTCTTTTTCTTTATATAGAAAGTTGGAAAAACCAGCTTGTACGCGAAAACATGCCCTGAGGCCAACGAAATTTCCTGCTTTATATTTTTACTTCGAGCGCCCTGTTTTTCCCATCTCCTAGCAGTGTTTCCATCTGTGATAGATATTTGGCTCCCAGAATCCAAGAAAAGTTCTGTCGGCTGCCTACAGAAATATCCAAATATATATGGCGGTGCATTTTTACTTGTCGCTAATTTCCTAACAAAAGTGACTGCAGATACGTTCTCTTTTCCTGTATTTTTCTTCCACTTTTTAAACTTTTCGCAGACTGATTTTTTATGCCCGTCAGATTTGCAGAAAAAGCATTTTATCGGCTGTTTTTTCTTAGTATTCTCGCCTACAACTTTATCTTGTCTCTTAAAAACAGCTGGGTTTAGAGCTTCTGCTCTAATTTCCGGCACACTGTCTAAAACCGTCTCCTTTGTAGCAACTACAGCTAAGTCTGCCCTTTTCTGTTCAACCTCATGAGACTTTACGTAATTCAATTCCTCTAATAAATATGACTGTATTTTTAAAGCATACACTTCTAGCTGTTTCAGACCCGAAAACTCTTTTTCATGTAAATAGACCTTATACTTTGGGTGTATCTTGGTCAAAATTTTCTTTACTTGTTCTACTTCTCGTGGAGGGTCAGGCAATCTCTTAAACAAAAGTGACATCTCCCTAACAAAACGCGCTAGAGGTTCACTTGGTTTCTGAATCCTACTCACTAATTGCGATTCAATCTCTTACTTATAATTAAAACAAAAATATTCCTTAAAGAAGCTGTCTTTGAATTCCGCAAAATTTGCGAATGGCTTCTTAAACTGGAACCATTCCTTACTTTCTCGCTCTAAGACTTTTGGCATGACTCTTTCTAGAATAATCTCTAACGAGACTTGTTTATGCGCCGCAAAGTCTTCTAAACTAGACAAAAACTCAAATGGATCTTGCGACGGATCCCCAGAAAAATGTGAAAGCTGTAATTTCACTTCCTCAAAATCCTGTCTACACGAGCAACTAGCATTTTCACTTCTCCGTGCATTTTGCGAGTCTTTCAAATTCCTAATAAAATCTAATAGAGACTCAGCGCTCAATTGTTCGGTTCTTTCCATGCCCAGAGCTTGTCTCAAAACTTCTAACCCTATAGAACTGGACTCCATGTTTTTCAGTATCTTCCCCGATCTTAAACGCATATACTACTTAAAAGAAAAGTATAATATCCTGGACAGCAGCCCCCAAAATTATGTGATGTGCCCTATATAACACGTATATCATATAGTATGTTCCTTCTACTATCTTATACTACGCTTCAAAACCTGAAAATTAATTCGTGAGACACTCACATAATATAAATAAATTTGCTTACTAATCGTCTAGGTAACTAGTAAACAATAAACTTAATATCAATACCCAAGGTTCAGGGAATTTTATATCAATCAGACTTTTCCAAGTAGACTAGTTTATTCAAAATTTCAAAAACAAAAAAAAAAAAAAAAAAAAAAATGTTCTCTGAGATTAATATTCCTTAATGTAAATGGTTTCTCTAATCAAAAAAAAAAAAAAAAAAAAAGATTCGTTCAGGTACACCTCTAGACCCAGAGGTCCCCACCTATTTAAAACCTTAAATAACAGTTCGCTCCAAACATGAAGCTTCCTTTAAAATTTGTCTAAAATTCCTTAAGAGAGGTCCTGAACATGCGTCCTCGTACAAGCCATCATGAACCTCACATACTCTAAAGACAGACCCAACATTCTGAGTACAGTCTGGCCTAAATCCCTAATTCAGAAATCGCCCTTTATTGGACAACCCTTAAGGAAATCAGCTAGCTAACAGACTTTAAAAAGGTAAAGGGAAAATGGGAAATTCCTTCATTTAGGAATAAAGCACCTTCATTCAGGCTCGGTAGTAGGATTAAAATTCAAATCAAACAACAGCCTACCATCCCCTTATGTGAGGAATCAGCTGTGAAAATTCTAATCGGCTAATCAGAAACAACTAACCGAAAAAAAAAAAAGTATATATTACTCATCCGGCTCGATTGCCATAGCAATAGCCTTCCCTAAAATCAAAATAAAGAAAATTTCTGAAAACATACAGCGTTCGGAAAGAACGTTGTCACAATAGATCTAAAGGTCCCTGCTAAATTTCATTTCCTTAAATATTCCTAACCGGGAATCGAACCTATCCTTAGACCATACCCATGGACATACAACCAGAACTCAAATGTTCTGATTCGTATTCCGCTTAACAAGTCTAAAGGTTGACCCTAAACACAGCCATCTCTTTCGGCTGTACCCCTGCTCTGACTTAAAAAGAAAAGTCACGAAGCAAAAAAGAGACCCAAGGAGCACGAAAGCCCCTCCCGCTAAAAATTCCGCCTCGACTCTATCGAAAGAATCCAAAATCTGCCTCCCCGCTGTCATTTCCCTTCTTACTTATATACGATTTAACAGCTTCCCCCCCTCTCCGCTACGACGAGAAGAAACTGTCACTGAGCTTAGCAGTGTTTCCAAATTAGCTAGCTAGCTACTAAACTTATGCCTTACTTGGAATTATTTTTTTTTTTTTAACTGAAAAGAATAACTTTAAAGATTAACATATACATCTATATATACATTAAACAATACATAAATGCACACATAAAATATATAAATTTATATAAAGTTTAATAGACAAAAATACCAATCTATAATAATTGTACCAGCGCTGGTTCCTTAACCTAATTATATATGCATTAATAATCAAAGAAAAATATGAGTATTAAAATTACTTTAAATATATGCATATATATACAAAACTAGCAATGGGCCTGAAAGTGCTCATTGCACACGGCAAAACATTCTTGTAGCATAATTAACTTCGATTTGCAATACACGATTAGGAAATTTTTACATCGTTGAATGGATAGAAACAACTACTTATATGCAGATGATGTACATTTTATGGTTTATCCAGAGTAAATCCACGAAAACGTGGAGGTATTCTGACAACATGCACGGAAATACGAGGTGCATCCAGAAAGTAACTTTCTGACGCGTCTCATAGTTAGGAAACCGTATTTTGCGCGACGCGACTAAGTGCACGTGAGAGAGTAAGGTCCCAGCATGGCGCATGCGCCAGCAGAACTTCCCTAGTGCTCTCAGTAGCATGGTGACAGTGGTTGAAGATGGACGTTCTTATTCCAGCTTCCGCCGCGTGTGAAGTGCGAGCAGTGATTAAGTTTTTGCCCACGGCACAGCGCCGATTAAAATCTACCGTCAGCTGTGCCAGGTCTCTGGGCCTAACGTCATGAGCAAGCTGATGGTGCGTAGCTAACCTTACTCAATGCGCCATGCGCCATGCTAGGACTTTACTCTCTCATGTGCACGCAGTCGCTTCGCGCAACATACAGTTTCCTAGCTATGGGACGCGTGGGAAGTTTTCTAGATGCGCCTCGTACATGTTAAATTTACTTAAAGTAGTTGAGTTAATCCAATTCAGAGAATATTCAGAAGTGTACACACTTGTATTACCAGTCAGCGATATTGATAATTTTATATTACAAAAAATTAAAACTTAACGCAGCTTTCAAGAACTAGTGAAAGTAATCATATAAAAATAAAATTAATAACAAATTTCACGAAAACACTTGCATAACAATGATTATATAATATATATTCCACAGGGACATACGCAGGGGGTGGGTCTTGGAGGTCCAGACATCTACCGAAATCCATACCTTTGTGTAAATTTAGCATAATTTTACAATCATTTTAGAAATTTTAATAAAATTTATCCTCATATTGTAATTGAAACTCTCTCGAAATAAATTCCTGCGTACGTGAATGCGTTCTGACAATTCTGGCAAGTCACTGGCTCCTAATTACAAAGCTTTAATAAACGAAAACAAATTCTCAACTCAACGTTTCATATCTTGAGTTAAGATTTATCTATGCTCATAGCGTTCATGAATTGATGTTTTCTCTCCTTCCTCTTCATCTTCCACCATATCTTCTATCAGGCACTTTTGAATTTTTTGTTAAACAATGCCCTGACTTTTTTTTCTAATGACATGCCTAGTTGGTTTGATAATAGTGTGGTGATGAATGGAGTTTCCTCGTATGAACTCGGAATCTGCTATCACTGTATTGCGAGTGGTGATAATAAGTAGAAAAATTGTAAGTAAAAGGCTAATAGTTACCGCAAGAAACAAACTACATCACTAGGAAGTACTTTCGAAGAACATCGTCTATATCTTCAGCATAAGCACACTTAGAAAAGGATTTAAACCATAGGAAAGAAATTATGAAGAGGTAAAAATGGTTAAAAAGAATTTTAAAAAATGAGAAGCAAAAGTCTTCTTGTCACTAGAAGTAGACATATGTTAATAGTAATTCACTTGTCACTGTTCACTGTTGTTTACTGTTTTTCTTTTTTCATTACCTTCCAGACGGTGGAAATGAGTAGTAAAAAGACTGCTCCAAATGGCATTTATGTCACCTTTATCTAAATTGAGTGTAGGTTTCTCCTTATAAATGTAATAAGCTTCTTTAATTTAAACGTTTTCAAAAGTTTTTATTACTGAAGTGGTACAAACAGGTACAGCGGAGATCGACGGAACCAACCATCGGCCAACAACAAATGCCGAGGCTGACAATAGATTGGTGTCCCTCTGGTCCCTCGTATTTCGGTAAA
Source organism: Thermobia domestica (assembly GCF_964235325.1). Classification (NCBI taxonomy): domain Eukaryota; kingdom Metazoa; phylum Arthropoda; class Insecta; order Zygentoma; family Lepismatidae; genus Thermobia; species Thermobia domestica. The sequence continues at coordinate 295,186,800 of NC_137457.1, read as the reverse complement.
AAACAAGAAAGTATTGCATAAATATAACATCAAGGTCTCCGAAGTTCCTCCTAATGTACAGAAAAATTACAAATTTTAAGTCGTTTTTATCTGATTCCCAACAAAGCAGCGGCATCTATCGGGTTAAATGTCAATGTGACCAAATACTATATATAGGTCAAACAAAAAGGAATATTTGCCGGGCGGAGAACGGGCCGGACACAAACGAGCCTGGCGTAACCGGCCTGAGAACAACCAAGTCAATCCTTCAATATGGAACGGAAAATGAGAAATGTGTCGTCGTAACATTCCAATGTCTATTTGTTTTTCTCGAATGGGAAAATCGTGTGAAAGGTTACCCAAGATTTGCTTTCTATATCCGTATTCTGTCTGTCTATTTATTATCTGTGCTTGCTCTGTCCATCCATGTTTATTATATAATACAGCTCATGCACATAAAAGTCTTATACTACACTCATTTGTGCGTTACAGTAACAGAGAAGATAGGTAAAACTGCTACACCGTATGTAATACTAATACTACAACTACTGCTGCTAGTATTACTATTACGATTACGAATGCTAGTGCTAATTCCACTATTACTACTACCACTACTGTTACTACTCATTACTATACTAATACGACAGCGATACGAAAACAAAACAATGAAAATGAAATCTTTGAGTTTTACGTCCCACAGTTATGCCGGCTAGGCTAAAGGAGACGGTGATGATGAGAAATAAATGAAATGGTGGAATGAATAAAGTGGGAGGAAACGGGAGAACGCCGAGAAAACCCCCCACACGGTGAATACCCACCACAAAGTTTACTTAGCGAGACCTGGGATCGAACCAGGGACCCCATGCACCAGAGGTGAACGCTCAACCACTGAGCCACCGTTCCAGGAACACCTAATCGACCCTGGTGTCTTGGTGATTTATTTGATCATTATATTTTGTTATATTTGTAGTATCATACTTTAAATAAATTATAAGTACTTCGAGGTGGAAAACCCTCATATAGGAGAGAGACCAACATTAATAATAGTAATAATAATAACAGGGCCGGATCTACGAAATATTGCGCCCGGGGCAAAGACATATATCTGCCCTCCTTCCTCCCAATTTTGCATCGAAATGGCGCCCCCTACATACTATCAACTAGCTGCGTCCCGGGGCAAATGTCCCGAATTGACCCCTCCTAGATCCGGCCCTGAATAATAATAATAATAAATCTTAAATAGGTGAGAAACCATAATATTTTAGAATAATATTTATCTTCATTATTTCATTTAAGTAACAAACTTATTGATTAAGTGTATTATTGTATTAGTATTGAATTGTTATGTTGTGTCTTTTATGTGTTTTATTTGTATGTATCTATGTACTTTGTTTAATAATATTTGTTTCCAATTTTTCAGATTAAGAATAAATACTGGATACAAGGCCTGATTTAATAATAAGGTATCAGGCAAACAAACAAACAAACAAACAAACAACAAACAAACAAAAAGAGCCCCACACTTAGCTTTTGGGAAAGATTAAAACGAAAAGAGAGTAGAGAAAAAGTGCTAGAGAGGGATTATAGAGAGTTAGGGGCAGATACGTCTGCCAGTAAGACCGTACGAACACGGCAAAGGCAGGAGTAGTGGAGGATATATAAAAAAAAAAGTATCATACTATAAACAATACAGGAATATGTAACACCATTTGGTATTTGCCTTGCTAATTGAACATTACTACAAATTGCACTGATCTTATGAACACGCCAGTACACGGTTTTGGCCTCCGTGGTCTAATGGTATGTACCAAATTCCACTTAGTAGGTCAAGTACTTGATTTTATCTTCTGTTCTTTGGGTAACTACGGCTCAGGCCGTATGGATGATGATGGGATGAATTGGTGGAATGAAAACAGTGGGAGGAAACGGGACCACCCCGAAAACTCCCACGCACACGGTGTTTGTCCACCACAAAGCTCACATAGCACGAGCAGGGATTGATCCGACGACCTCTAGCACCAGATGTGAGTGCTTTACCTACTGAGCCACCGTTGTCCCTCGTAGATCAAGCATCGGTTCACATTCTTCGCAGACTGGCCATAATAACTAGCATTTCTCCGTTTTTTTCTGTACTTAGAAGGTAAATTCGGTACCACCAGACATGTCAACTCTGACGGGAAGGGTATACGGACAAAATCTCGCGGCCGAAACATCGCCGGCCAAAACCTCGCGGGACAAAATCTCGCCGGGCCAAAACCTCGCGTGGCCAAAACCTCGCGGGACAAAATCTCGCCCGGCCAAAACCTCGCCGCCCAAAATCTCGCCGTGCCAAAACCTCGCCGCGAATGAAACTTTTCTTTAAAATTTACCCAATGTGTTTCCTAATATGCAATTCCACATTACAAATAATAATAATAATAATAATAATAATAATAATAATAATAATAATAATAATAATAATAATATACAAAACATCGTGTGCGTGGGCTTTCTCGGGTTATTCCCGTTTCCTCCCACTTTCTTTATTCGATCATTTCCTTCATCCTGGTCATCTACGTCTCCTTTAACCTATAGGACATAATCAAGGGACGTCGTAAAAACTCATATATTGTTTCATATTTTCATAAATATGATTAGATTTTTGTTAAAATTTTAAGTTTTTGGATGTTCCAAAGTTCACGAAACTAACCTCGCTAGTTGTCATTACTTTCCTTATGCAGACTTTCTTTCCCTATACCCAGTTTAAAAACATCCTGTCGCCCTACCTTCACATTGAAATCCTCTAATACAGAAATAGAATTTTCATATGGTATCGCGGGACTTGGTCAAATACCCGTGATACTTCTTCTGAAACAGCGTCTTTTATACCGTTATCCTTATCATCTGTTGGAACATTTACATTTTGGTCAGGCGAGATTTTGGGTATGGCGATATTTTGGGGCGCGAGGTTTTGGCCCGGCGAAATTTTGGCCCGCGAGGTTTTGGGTGGCGAGGTTTTGGGCGGCGAGGTTTTGGCCAGGCGGGGTTTTGGCCCGGCGAGATTTTGTCCCGCGAGGTTTTGGGCGGCGAGGTTTCGGCCTGGCGAGATTTTGGGCCGCGAGGTTTTGGCCAGGCGAGGTTTTGGTCCGCGAGGTTCTGGCCGCGAGGTTTTGTACCCAAACCGACGGGAAGTTGTAGTTGTATTAGCACTGGTCGTAGTAGTAATAGTAGAAGTAGTAGTAGTAGAAGTAGTAGTAGCAGAAGTAGTAATAGTAGTAGTATTACAGTACTTTGCAGTCTTGAATAAAGAGTCAGTTTCCGAAACACATTACGATTAACATAGGCTGACAACATTAGTTTCCGATCGGTCTTTCACTGTCCGGGCCAAGTTAGGCCGGCCCGGAAATACATATGCCCGGTTCGGCCCTATAGCATTTGTGTCCGAACCGTAATGTGCCCGGTCCAGTTTGATATTACTTGAAACGGGCAGGGTCGGGCCGGGCAAATTCCGGGCCGAACCACGCGCGCCCGAACTTTGCAAGACTCTGATCCAAATCTCGTAGCTTACAACAGTTACGTGGATTAGTAGTACATCTCAAAGATAACAACCACAACATTGCTAATTCATGTTTGATCGAAAAAGCAAAAACAGTAACTGAACGGAAAATTAAAGAAGCTTATTACATTCAAAAGGAGAAACTGACACTCAATTCAGATAAAGGTGACATAAATGACATTTGGAGCAGTTTTTTTACTACTCATTTCCGCCGTCTGGAAAGTAATGAATAAAGAAAAACAGTAAACAACAGTGAACAGTGACAAGTGAATTACTATTAACATATGTCTATTTTTAGTGACAAGATTTTTGCTTCGCATATTTTTAAAGTTCTTTTCAACCATTTTTACCTCTCCATAATTTCTTTCCTATGGTTTAAATCCTTTTCATAGTGTGCCTAGGCTAAAGATGAAGACAATGTTCTTCGAAAGTACTTCCTAGTGATGTGGTTTGTTTCTTGCGGTGACTATTAGCCTTTTACTTACATTTTTTTTTTCTGAATCTGCTACTTTGTGGCGGCCGGAGCTTGACTGATCTACGACATTTTTACAACCTGCACGAAATTTCCGAAATCAACAAGCTGTGATGCTGTGGTTCATTGTACCTTTTCCTTTCGTATGACAAATCTTTTGGGTTGCTGATGTAGCGCTATGACCGAGTTCGAACTCATACATTAAAAGTTTACATATCAACATTGTTTAGCACTCATCGTTGCTGTCACTATAAACTGACTAAAGATACTGATGGAGTAGCAGCCTCCGTGTTAAATATTCACTTTGCTACACTATCTCTTGAGGCAGTTTGACCTTATATTTACGGTCGATCAGCGTACACACGCATCTGGTGTTTGGGTTGTGAAAATATTGCAAAACTTATGACTTACCCTTGTATCTTGCATTCGCTTTTACTTTTTATCAACCTCGCATATCAGGAACTTCCCACATAACTGAATCCCTTACAACTAAACCCATGCTGGGAACTTTCCCGGCACTGGCAAACAAAGTTGCAGTGGCCCTCGACTTCGTTGCCACGGTATGTTAGCGCCTGAACGTGACCACGAACATAAAATAGATGTGTGCTTCATTCATTGTGACCACAGCCTCTCATCATTTGTACTCCAGCGTGCTTTCTATACAATTTCTTGTAGTTCGTTTTTCGTTCTGCAATCTGGCGCGGGAGCAGATGCTGTACGCAGGGTTTACAAATGTACCTTAGCTCGGGCCACTCACAAATGGTTGTGTTTACAGCTTAAGATGGCAAATTAAATTCTGGCCCATCACACAATGAGTCGGTAGATTTTTCTGGCACGCCTATCTGTGGATCCCCCACAGCACAATGGGTGTAATTTTCCTTGGTGTCCGCTTTCTAATGGTTTTCGTGAGCTACTGACTCCTGGTTTGTTTAACGGGCTACAATAGCTTTATCAGTAGTCACTCTGAGTGTGAACTTATTCTTTCAATACTGTTTAACTAAGCGTATGTAGACAAGCGATAGTAATGGTTTAATTCAGATGCAATTTTAGTATCATCTGATCATTCGATGATGGTACATGTGTTCCTAATTCGATTAGATATAAAGCGAACAATCTTTTTTAGTCGTTAATTTTACAATTTTACAGTTTTTCTATTTATCTATATTAAAATTATTATCTATCTCGAAAACTAATTAAACTTTTCAAAGGATTACGTACCTGGATAAACTAAATAATCTCCTCCAAACTTGTTACCAGGTGTCAAGTAGTAGCCTTGTTCCCACAAATCTTTGAAAACTTGATAACGTATCTTCTCAATAGCAGTGGATGGAAATGTCCATTTCACTGGACAAGCGTCTTCTTCTCTCAGCCAAGGATATGCTTTTAAAAAAAATTAAACATCGTATTGTTAAGTATAACACCCAACAGCGAAAAAGAATACAGGGTGTCCTATAAATCTGGAAGCTCAGGAAACTCCTTAATTTTTTAAAATCCCTTAGGTAGATGAAGATGGTTGTGACCAATGAGAAATGCATAGAAATAAATCTGTTTAGCTGTGAGTCGGAGTAAGCGAGAAGTGGCAGAAAAATGTAATTCAAGAGGACTCAAAGGATGGTCAAGACATCAAGTCTACTCTTAACGTGCTCCTATTTTTCAAAATTATGTCTTACGGAGCCGCACATTTCAATTGTGTTTTCTAAGTTTATTTTTTATTTATTTATTTATTTTTTAAAAAAAATAAAATAAAATTAACCTTCCGTACTAACAAAAGGCAGAAGGATTCCCTGTTAAGCTTTATATAAATCTAGACATTTATGAGTCCGGATTCAGTTGTCCCCACATACCATCCCACATTTTCTCTTCAAAAAGTTCTTTAGTGTATTACTATTCTTTTCATTACAATGTTTTATATATTTGCTTCCAATTTACATACAAGAAATCAAACACTGCCATGCACTGCTTTTCCATATGATCTGATTGCAAATGAAATGTTGTTCTCTTTAGAAATGTAAAGCCTAACCTTCTACTGACATATTTATTTGGACTTAAAGGTACGTACAATGAACAGGTAGGGTTATACGAAATCCGGATTTGGATATCGAAACTCAGTATCGATAAATTTCGAAACTTTGATCTCTAACGAAAAATCGGAAAGTATAGAAATATCGAACATCAAAATACTGGTCTATAATGTTTTTTTATTTGTAAATTCCGATCGATATTTCGCATAGCCCTGTACACAGGATAGCTAGCAGGTATTCTTTGGATCAATAAAGAGCAAAAATAGCTTGGGCTTTCCAACGTTCATCGTTTATATTCTGACAGAGACCAATCAAACAAAGGCAACATGAGTAAATGTATTGTACATTTCTCGTAGGTAGAACAAAGGTAGAAAAAATCTTTCTTTTTATAAATAGTATATTGCAAAAATTACTATGATGCAAAAATATTTTAATAACTAGGTAAAATATGGTATCTCAAGGCCAGAGCAGCCTGGGAAAGAATCTCCACAGAATTCCGAGCAAATTAATGTTTCAACTGAGCAAAGAGAGGTTAAAAAGGCAAGCTGATTGGCTGAGGTTAAGAATTTCACAAAATTCCAATCAAATTAAGTGGGCAAAACAAAAGGCCCAAAGCTCCAAGCACGTTTAAGGCTTTAAGTTAGGTTCTTCTCAAAGCTCCAGGCAAGCTGGAAGAGTACATTTTCCAGCGAAAAAATACTGTTGTTCGTAATGATTCTATTGGTTTTATAACTACTCCAGTGTGGCAGTGGCGTTGATGGTCCTTACTTATCACATAACTAGTAGTGTTGCTGGTGTTTTGTCGTCTGCCACTGTAGTAGTCCGTAGTAAAATGTACATGGTGTTTATAAACACAAGAATGTGCTGACTGTTTGTACGGATATTACATGGTAAATGCATTTTTTCTCTTTCTTCCGCATCGAAAGTCAACGATCTACACAACTGTTTCATGCTTTTCTGCTACAACATTCTCGTGTTAGTGCTCTAAATTATATTCAGTGCAATTATATTTTTAAGTGTTTTTCACGTATATTTCACGGCTACAAATCTACCAGTGCTCCTCTAAAAATAATAAAAAAGCACTTATTTATTTTATTTAAACTGGCTTGGAGGGTATAATATACCGTACATAGATCTGTTTACAAACAATCAATACATGTTTGTATCTATGTGCGTCCTACTACGAACTACTAGTGGGAGACGGCATAAATACCAGCAACGCCTCTAGTCATGTGATGAAGAAGGGCCGCCATCGCCACACTGGAGCAGCTATAACACCAAGAGAACCATTACGACGAAGATAAATCTTACTGCGTCATCATTGAACATTGAAAACTAATAATCTGAGCCACCCAGCTTGCCTGGAGCTTTGTGGCTTTCTAACCCCTCTCTGCTTGCTTGAAGCATTAAGGATCCTACATCGCTCCACTTAATTTGCTCGCACATTTATAAAAGGAAAAATTTTGTAATAAAACTTAGTAGTTTGAGAAAACAATTCCAGAGGATAATTTGCTCTATCCAACAGAACTTTACAGTATGCAAAAATTCCAAGAGACAGATAGCGTGAATAGCAAAACTGTAAGCGGCTGATCAAGGAGTCTTCTAATGCTATGACCAGCACTATTGTATGTTAGAAGTCGCTACGCTGCAAGTCCTTGCAAATATGCGACCTGTTCACTGTACATATACGTACTTATAAATTTGACCTCCCCAATCTCCTTTTAAGTCGAAACCCGAAAAATCGGCTTCGTACGCAATTAGATCTGGTAAAAGTCTATTTGTGTACAAAAGCGTCTTTCCTAGTAAGATAGTGAAATCGGGTCTTGATCCAAATTGGATCGTTATTGACCCAAAATGCACCCTTGACCTAAAACTAGCTCAAAAAAAATGTGTTCCCCTACCCCCAGCCCTTACCGAATTATTGTATTATACATGTACAAAATTGAATATTTTTTTTAAAATTTTGGTATGAGTGGTCGAAATATTTTGGAAGTTTCACAGATTGTAGATACTATGTAAGTGTAAATATGTAATGTTTGTCAAAAACATCGATGCTTTTTCCTTCTTTTTTGCGTGTTGAAAATTTCAAAAAATCGTAAAAAAATTTTTGAGGACACGTCGCCGATTTTTTTTTTTTTTTAATTTTGTAACACCCTTAGATGCAACATATATTTTTTTCGGGGGCCTGAAAGTAATGGCAACATTGTCAAAAAGAAATACAACTGAAAACAAGCGTGTTTTTCGCACAGTTTTTCCACCACTTTAGGGCCCTTATAGCCAAACTTCAAACATGTTTTGCCAGAGTTCACGATTTTCCTTTCCTTTTGCGTCCCTTCAGCTTCTGTCCTTCTTCGGCTGCTGCGATTGTGTCCATTTCGGAACAAAAGCGCCAAATATATCTCCGTACTAGTGCTTTCACTTCAACTGACTCTTGCACAACAAATACTTCGCAAAATTTTCAACACGCAAAAAAAGCAAAGAAAATGCGCATCGATGTTTTTGAAAAAACTTCCACATTTACACTTACATAGTATTTACAATCTGTGAAACTTTAAAGTTACTTTGACCAACCACACCAAATATTTTTTAAAAAATATTCAATTTCGAGCATGTATAATACGATAATTCGGTAAGGGGTGGGTGTAGTGGGTCAAAAAATTTTTTGAGGCAGTTTGAGGTCAAGGGTAGCATTTTGGATCAATAACGACACAATCTGGATCAAGGGCCGATTTCACACACAATCTGGATCAAGGGCCGATTTCACAATCTTACTAGAAAAGACCCGTTCGTGGATTTCGGTGACTTCATTCTGTGCGAAAATCTGACATACACATACAGACACACACGTTCTTTTATATATTATTAGAAGGTGTAACCCTAATTCCCCCTCGAGTCGAAAAACGGCTTCGTACGCGATTAGATCTTGTGGAGTTTTATTTACGTACAAAATTTGGTGTCTCTAGCTCACTGTCTTCTATTTGAAAACCTGATGATATACACAAACCACATTCTTTTATATATTAGTATAAATACATATATTTTTGTCACAGTACATACAGTTGTTCGAATCGATTTTGAAAAAAAGTCAATTGTCAGCTCAATTTGTAGCTATCTTTCCAGTCTGCTTATGAAGCGGTTTTATGAACTATAATCTATATCACAATTTAAGCTAACGTACAATCATGTCCAAAATGATTGTCGCATATCTATAACTGTCTTCTTGTAAGAATATAATTTGATAATGATTTTGGAGGGGACTTTTAATACTGATACTATGTGTATAATCGGGAAATATATATTTGTGGTAAATTTCATAAGAAAAGAATTATAAATACGAAAATTAGAATAAGTAAAACAAAATGTTGCTAAATGGACAAGAAAGTTTTATTTTCGTTTTATTGTTCTTATTTACTGCTCTTTTGACATGAAATTTGCCACATACATGTCTTTGCCATATACTAACATTATAAGAAATGGTGTCTTCCCGTTGTGCCTACTTCCCGTTAGGCCTACAGGCCCTCCAGCACTTTGTAGAAAATATTTTTAATGATCTTATCTGTAGGCAGAACGGTAATTCCCGTTGTGCCTACTTCCCGTTCTGCCTACTCTTTCGAGACGGGGAATTCTGTGCAGGGAGGGATCTTTTCTAGGGATTTTTTCTTTAGTAATTCTAATAGATTCTGTAAGAAGAATAACTATTCCTTTAAATTTCATCATATATTTTAAATGTTATCTTACTTGCTCTTCTCAGAAAAAATGACTAGGTATAGTTTTGTTATTAGCAGCGTTATTCACGTCTACTTTAGTAGAGATGTGGTTTTTTAATACTTACAGAGAAATGGAAAATTAATTGATTCAGTTACAAGAAAATAAACTTATTTCGGTCTAATATCAAGTCATTTCACAACAAAATTTTATTCAGTTTTCCAGTAGTTCATCTCCAACATTCTAAGGCTCGCAGTACGTAATAGGTGCTACAGTTCACATCCTCAAAATATATTTGGCCATATATTAAACAAACAATGCAAGAAGATGCATAATTCGGTCTCTTTTCTTTTTCTAAAAAAAGCCTTTGTCTTCTACATCACAGATCTTTTTCCGGCATCACCTCTATATATGATCAGGTGCTTTGTCCTCTATACATGATTCTGTATTACACGCAATATGTCGTACTTATATTGTAAAAAAAGAAAAAAATGGGACCGCAATGGCTCAGGGGTAGAGCGTTCACCTCTGGTGCATGGGGTCCATGGTTCGATCCCAGCTCGAGCCAGGTGAGCTTTGTGGTGGACAAACACCGTGTGCGTTGGTTTTCTCGGTGTTCTACCGTTTTCTCCTACTTTCCACTATTTCATTCATTTCTCATCATCACCGTCTCCATAAGGGGGCCCTTAAGAAAGGGTCTTAGTCTCCTACATTAAAATTACTTTTTCGGCATCACCTTATCAGCTGATTTGTCTTCTATACGTGATTCTATACTATATGCCATAATATCATACATACTTCTATTTTCATATTTATATTGTCAATGTAAATAGCAGGAATACAAAATACAAATATCATAATTGAATGTTTTTGTAGAGTTTCAACTCAAATCAAAAGGTCAGATAATCGGGGAGGGAAAGGGATTTATAAGATTTTGTTTCAGTTTGGTACTCTTGAAGGTGATTGGCTACTGTGTTCACCGGTAGCCAATCAGCGTTCAGAACACCTGACGGCTTCGAAAAGTGAAAGTTCTGAGATCGAGACAGTAATCTGTATAAAATTCAATTCAAATTTTTAATCTGTCACTTTATAAGTATCAATAGGAATAGTAAGCAGCACAGAATGGCAGAATTTGTCAGTTCGAAATACGGGGGGAAAGTGCTCGCGTACGAAGGGTTCTTATACCGGATTAATAGACCGGATTAAACAGAAAACTGACAAGAGAACATCCAAATATTTTTACATTTGTACAGCTGTTGCAGCAAGAACAGAGTGAGAATGAAGCTTGTATGCTGATGTTGGAGGTAGGAAAAAAGCCGAAGGAACCAAAGCTGAAATATAAGCGAATTGAACAAAAAATAAAATCATTGAAGGCACGTCTGGAATCACATGTAATAGACTTGGTGGCTTACACAGATGCAGTTGCATACTGTTTGCATTTAGAACAGTGATGGTGAGATGTTTTAAATATATTGGCTATATTAACGATATATGGTATTAACATTGACGATATGTAGTATTTACATTGACAATATAAGTATATGTAACATTGCATGTAGTATAGAATCGTGTTAGAAGACAAATTACCTGTTAAGGTAATGCCAAAGAAGGAGCAGTGATGTAAAAGACAAAGGCTCTTTTTTTTTTCAAAAGGGCCGCCTTATGCATCCTCTTGCATTGTTTGTTTAATGTATGGCCGAACATGTCTTGAGGATGTGAATTGTGGCACTTTTTAGTACTGCAAGCCTTAGTATGCTGGAGATAAACTACTGGAAAACCGATTAAAATTCGGTTGTGAAATGAATTGATATTAGCCCGAAGTAAGTCTGTTTCGTGTTCGTTTCAGATACAATGTCAAACGGGTTACTGGCAACTGAATCAATCAATTCGAGGAAAGAGATATGATGGAGACAAACACTCTTTTTAAAGGCCGCCTTATGCATCCTCTTGCGTTGTTTGTTTAATAGTTGGCCAGACATGTCTTGGGGATGTGAACTGTGGCATTTTTTAGTACTGCAAGTCTTAGCATGCTGGAGGTAAACTACTGGAAACCCAAATAAAATTTTGTTCTGAAATTGCTTGATATTAGATCTTTTTTTTTTTTTTTTTTTTTTTTAATGTTTGTTTCACATACAATGTCTAGCATTCTTGCAACTGAGTCAACCAATTTTCCATGTATGATGAAACTTGTAGAGGTGGTGGTTGTTTTTACAGAAGCTTTTAGAAATACTAAAGAAATATTCCCTACAAAAATTCCTCCCTGCACATAATTCCCCGTCTCGAAAGAGTAGGCACAACGGGAATTACCGTTCTGCCTAGAGATAAGATAATTAAAAATATTTTCTTTAAAGTGCTGGAGGGTCTGTAGGCAGAACGGGAAGTAGGCACAACGGGAATGAACCTAAGAAATACCGGGCAAATTCGTTATCAAATTATATTCCTACAACAACATATTTATAGACATGCGACAATAATTTTGGACATGAGTGTACGTTTTTTAAACCAAAAAGAAATCAGTAAAATTTTCAACAACTCTTCTTGTTATACGAAGGGTTTGGAGAATACTACTGAAAACTTATGTCACATCTCAAGACGGAAAACTGTCATCTTAGTTTTCATGATGCAGATCAGTTGAAGAATAAGGTTACAAAACTTGGTTCAAAGTTATAAATTATTCTTCCAAGTCTCCTAGGTGTGCAGTGTGGGTTCTTGTAAATAACTGAAACGAAATCTTCATTTCCTCAAAATTTTCTGAAAGTGAAGTAAAACACCTCACTGGTTTCTCAACGAAATAGACATCGGATTTTTATGCATTTAAAATTCATGAAATATGCATGCAACTATGCTGCTAAATGTGTTAAAATATGCACTAACAATCCAATAAAAGAGAGCATGTTCAAACATGCAGCAAAGTTGGTAACACAGTTTTGTACGTGAAATGTAACATTGAAAGTGTACTTTACCTTTCAGGAATTCTCTTCAGAATTTATTGTTATGATATATACAGGTTATATACTCCTAATTTTTAAAACACATACAGATTATAAGATTAAAATGAACACAGTGATAACATGATCTCCAGTTTTTCTTCACAATTGTATTTTAAAGTGTATTTACATTCCACGAAATACTACGAGCCTCACATCAACAGACAATATTTATAGAGAGGAATAAGTTTAGTATTGATATTTTCTGGCAAGTTGAAATCTAACCAATCAAGTATTCTCCCATTGCTTCAGTTGTTTTATAGTCGGAGTTTCTGGCAAGAACTTCCATCATTTTCTTTTCCACAGAGCGTGCGAATTTACCAGGAACTGAATGTAGTTCGTGCTGCACTTCGTCAACTAGAGCTAAGCATTCACTGAGCAGCATTCCTTGCGTCTCTTGTTTCTGGATTGATCTTGACACAATATTACAATCAGTCTTTATTATTATTATCACATTTCTCTTAACGTCTTGGCAATTGTAAACGTCTTTCTCTACTGATCTGTTGCTAACAATATTGGTCCTCCATGAACAAGGCATTCTTCAATCCACCCATTCAAAAAACTTCCCTAATGCATAGACATTTAAATGCATTGAAAATACAAACTAAAATGGCTTTAATGCATGCTATAAGCATATGTCTGAAATAAAAACTTATAGAATATGCTCTTACGCACTAATATATTCATTAACCTTGGAAATATATATTTATATGCTCTATATTTGAGCTGTATTATTGTTATTAGAAACCCCAATTCAGTTCAATAAAGATGTATATAAACAAACAAAATATGCATTTGCACAAAAATCCTATGTCTATTGATGATACATACAGAAAATGAAGAAAGTCACTTTTAAAACTTATAATGATGAGGAAGCGCAAACTTCGCTTCAAATTACTTACAAAAATGCACAATACATACAGAAAGTTCATAATTTGCAACTTTCACCTATGTCGTGTAACGTCATTCTTCAACTGATCACATCACAAAAAAGTTTCTGTTTTGCGGTAAGAATCTGTCCACTGAAGAATAGAAGAGCACTTCTTGAAACTGTACGAGGATTACAAAGTAAGATGCCCTCAGAGATACGTTTCCTCCCTCCATATTAAACATATCAATTTGTTTAAGAGCAAATACACTTCAAAGTTATGCTTAATCCATGATTTACATTGAAATAAGCAACGCTTTAGTCCTAAACTCTTCAAAAACTTTTTATCTAACTTATTATAGTTAAAGGCTAATTCAATGGACTACATTTTTCTATCATACCTTTCAATCTGCAATAAGAGAGCAAGAAGTTTTACTTTTGTGGTCACTGAACCGAAGAATGTCGTTGAAAGGTGACAGATATAAAATTTGACAGTTGCCCGTCCAGCTGTGGATCCAGCATCTCTTTATCTTTCGATTAACATTTTCCCTCCAAGATGACTATAAACCTTCTTCAAGGAAGCGACTCTTTGTCACTCAGTAAAAATAACAAGAAATCACAAGACGAAGAATGTTTATAGTATCTTGGAAAGAAAATCTTGATCGAAAGATACCGAGAGATGCTGGACCCACTACTCAATGGACACCTGTAAAATTTCATATCTCTTAGCTTTCAACGATATTCTTTGGTTGAATGAGCACAAGAAAGATTTTTTTTGTTCTCTTGGTGCAGATTGAAGGATATGATAAAAATGTAGCCCATTGAATTAGCTTTTAGCTCTTATTATTATTACTATATCTGGAATTAAAACATTATTAGATAATTACATGTAAACGTCTGGATGAGAGCACCAGTCTTTGGAATAGGGACTATTTTATCCAGCTCCTCTTTCATCAAGGCGTCCTTGTCAATGATATCTTCATCGTTGTGCCTGGACATAGGACTTCTGTCTCGGGATGATCCACTGTCAATGCTCTTCCTCCTCGACGATTTCTGTCCACGACGTTTATTTCTTTTACCTTCCACTATCCTGTCAATCATAGACAGCACCTGTCGCTTTCTTTCCTCTAGCAGGTATTTAGCCTTTACATACAAAAAGAGCACAATTAACACAATCAGACTCGAATTCCAATGATTGGAAAATTGAACAGTAGAGTTATCAATATCTGCAAAACCCATGTGAGTTATTATTATTATTATTATTATTATTATTATTATTATTATTATTATTATTATTATTATTATTATTATTTGTTTCTTTAATTCTACAGTGTATCCGTAAAGTTGCGCAACCCAAAGTTTGATTGCGTATCTTTTGAACCACGAATGATAAATACCTGAGACTTGAAGCAAATGTAAGCATGTTCTATGTAGGTACTTTTGAGATCATGACCAATGCAGGAACTCACAACGTTTTTGTGTAGTAACGAAAGAAATTACCGTAAGTGTAAAATAAAAAAAAAAATTACAAAATGAAGAGAATCAATATTCAGTTGCAGAAAACTGATTTCCTGTGGATGAATCAACATTTATCCATTGGTGTATATATCAACATTTATCCATTGGTGCGAAAAAAGTTGATGGAGTGTTGACAAAGTTGATGGAGTGTTGCCATGTAAAAAAGCTATTAAATAAAGTCCGGTGTTTTTTGACAGAAACGTGGCCGCTGCCAATACTGTTGTAAAATTATTGCAACAGATGTGTTTTAGGTTAATTAATGATAAGCAATGTGAATTTGCACATAATTGATAACTTGAGTTTTTATGCAAAAATTTGAGATAAAAATTACTCACCTTCAGCTGGTAATCCTGGCCATTACAAATTCCAACATTGGTCATGATCTCGAAAATATCTACAAAGAACATGCTTACATTTGTTTCAAGTTTCAGGTCTTTATCGTTCTTGGTTCCAAAGATACGCAATCAAACTTTGGGTTGCACAACTTTAGGGACACACTGTAATTCTGTCTGATTCTAATATGTCGCGCTTAAATTCTATTACTAAGAAAAGATTTGAACTAAGATATAAACACTGGTAATATACCTAAATGGGATATCTTTCGTAATAAATAAGAATGTTGCGCCTATGAGAAGCTTTGATAATTTTTTTTTTTTTTTTTTTTGTCGCAATATCATTCTAAAATATAATTAGCTCTTCACTACAAGTTTTCTCACTATAATGTTATTGCCAACAAATTCATGTTGGTTTATTGTACGTGGTTTCAACTCAAATGATGGTCTGAATTGTAGTATCAAATATTTTCTGAAAAGCATTTAGCAGAGTAACTGGCCCTGCAGTTAGTTACTATGATTTATTCTATCCCTCTATTGAACATTGTGAGTATAACAAACTTAGCGTACTTTATTTTTCTGATAATAATAATAAATAAACAAGTACAGCATGTTCATAAAAATACTATCATAGTTTAAGGTAGTATTACGTTGCTTTGGATAACCTTATTTAAATGAAATTGATCACATTTGAAAGAAAAACTCAAATATTCTTTTACTATACGTCACAGACATTGAATGTGGGCCCTCCGAGTGGCGATTCAGACACCTAAGACAATATTCAAATCCACGCCACATACGTTCCAACATATCTGATGAAATAGACTAGATGGCAACACTGATATGAACTTGCACTTCTTGCAGCTTTTGAGGCAATGGGGGTACATAGACAAATTGACGTGTGTGTAGGAGCCTGATATTGAAACCTTCGCCTAAAAGCACGCTGAACCTGCTTTAGACTCTGCGTGCTGTGATATTCCAAAACACACCAACTTCGTCCTTGTAGGGTCGCCATAATTCCTTAAAACTTATTCTTTAATAACAACACAACACAACGAAAGGAAATAAATTTACGTTAGCACATTAAGACATAACAGTACAGAAACATAAAATCTTCCCAAGTGACCTCCAGCAGAAACAGCAACTGACTGCTAAATATGCAACAATGAACCTATATCGAGCAATCACAAAGTAAACATGAGTGAAATTACTTTTTCTATGTTTGATCCCGTCCATTATATGCACAAAAATACTTGAGTTTTTCTTTCAAATGTGACCAATTTCATTCAAATACTATTCTCCAAAGCGACGTAATACCAATATTTATGGACACGCTGTATAGAAATATTTCTGCGATAATTTTTGCGTATGTTACTACTACATAATATGGAATATAATCTCTTTCAACTAATATGCAAAGTTTCAATAGTTTAATTTATTTTACGAATACAATAATTTTACTGTCATTAGCCGTTATTATATCGTATTTGCCTTCATACGAGACGCATACTTTTGTATGAAAATTTTCCCCAAAACTGGGATTCGTCTTATATGCTGATACAGAGATTTTAGTTCGTTTAATTTCAATTAGTTTTCCTGACTTTCTGTTGTTTGATGTCTTCCTTCTTTCCTTATGGTGTACACCAGCATTTTAGTTACGCACAGTGCAATGGCTCAGTAATTGCAATTTGGATACAACTGCTCTATTTAAAGCTACTTCACAGTACGTATGCTTTTCCCTGGATTCATATACGGTATAGGCATTCCCATATGCGCGTGCGATTCTTCATAAGGATTGGTAACTACACATAATGTTCCGTGTTAAAATATCACTTTATATTTAAATAATACCAATATGAAGTGAAAATACTTTTTCTTTAAACTGAACACAGAGAATGGGATGCGCCTTATATGGAGGCAAATACGGTAATTTTATTACTAGCAAGTTAATTTCTGCACATGAATTTACTCAAAAATTGTTTGATTTGAGTTTAACAATACAAAACAGTCTTATGAGACGGAGACCTACCCTAGAAGAAAGGTGGAATAACGTATGCTATTTCCATCAATCGAGTTTTTTTCTTTCTTTTTCCTTTTCTATTAGTAATAATAAAATAATAATAACTTTCAACGCTATCCTAGAATATAAAAGCTGCTTTCATACAATGTCCTGCAAAATTACAATAAGCCTATGAGGGTGTCAATGGTAACTTCTTGAGGAGACTAGCTCATGCTGCCTTTTGCCTGGGTGGAGCATGATGATGGATGCTATGCTTGTGTCTCTTGTAAAAATCCAGTTACTTAATACGAGGCATTCCAGAAATTAAGTTTCCCTAGAGCGGTAAACTCAAAGACTTTGAAACTTTATTACCACAGATACACCACAGGTGACACTACTTTTCAACGTAATCATCGTCGGAATTTAGACGTTTGTCATATCATGGGATCAACTTTTGTATTTCGATGTCGTAAAAGTGAGCAATTTGGGAGTGGAAAAAGTAGCAATCTTCACAGTCGCAAGAAGGAAAACCGTTTAGATTTGTTTTCGAAATTTCTCAGAAGTTCATACAAATTGTCTAACATCAGGAAGCGCGGAGGTGAATGTAATAAATTTTTAATAACTTATTCCTTACATTCTTTAAACAGCTATAATGTCACTATCGTTTACATAAACACATATTCCAGTCTTATTCAAACGCGTCATACAAAATAGCTGAGTAATACACCCACCTGCTCCGAATACACAGATTCCCTCATTTTTTCAAATTCAATCTTCACGCCTTCTTCTGGTGCACGTGCCAACGACGGAAATCTTGCCAGTCGAGCGACATTTTTCTCAACAAGCAAAGTCGCTTCTTCAGGAAGTAGACTCTGGGGAAGCCCTGGAAATGAGTCTTGGCGAGGCAAATGAGCGATGCATCCAATCAATTGACCTGTTATACGGTACGTCTCACGAAGAGTCAACCAATCTGAAACAGAAGGAAATATTATTAATGTAAACCATGTTTCTACATCTACAACCTTCAAGACATCATGTTAAAATTAAAACTAATCATTACTTGCGTTATAGGCTACAATAGGGTGATATTTAACATTTTCTCCCTAATTAATTAATTAATTAATTAATTAATCTATCTATCTATGTTTCTGACTTAATAATTCTTGAACCATCCTACCGATCTTGATCAAATTTTCAACTTAGTTTAGGCCTGGGATGTTTTTTATCGTTTCACTTTGATGGTGCAACTTGAGGGAGGGGGAGATACATCAAAATTATCGAAAATGACCGGTATTAATGTCGAAACTATAGTTTTCGGGGCCGCTGAGACGAATAGTGATACATTCGATGCCGTTTAAATGCAAATTCAATCCCGCAACTTGGGGGAGATGTAAAAATGTTCGAAAATGACCAATATTAATACAAAATCCACAGTTTTCGGGGTCGCTGAAATGAACAGTGACACTTCCGATGTCGTTTAAATCGAAACTCAGCCACGCAATTTGGGATAGGGTAAATGAAATGAAATATTTGAGTTTTACGTCCCACGATTATGCCGGTCAGGCTAAAGAAGACGGTGATGATGAGAGATGAATGAAATGGTGGAATGAAGGAAGTGGGAGGCAATGGGAGAACCCCGAGAAAACTCATGCACACGGTGTTTGTCCACCACAAAGTTCATTTGGCGGGAGCAAGATTTGAACCCGGGACCCCAACAGGGTTTGCCCAAGTGGGCCCAGCCCGAAAAAAACCGGTGGGTTTTTTCGGGTTGGACCCACCTGAAAAAAAAACACTTTAAAACCCACCTTGGTTTTTGAGCTTTTTGTTAGTATATTATCGGTACAGCTATGGTGATCACACTGAAAGTTAATTTTGTCAGATTTTTGACTTTCCTTAGGCGAATTAGATGCTTTCATGTTAAGATATACAACATTCAACATAAGACCTTTATGAAGTTCTGAATGCACTGAATAGATTAAAAGAAAACTTAGCTTGATATAATT
This sequence comes from Thermobia domestica, assembly GCF_964235325.1. Taxonomy (NCBI): domain Eukaryota; kingdom Metazoa; phylum Arthropoda; class Insecta; order Zygentoma; family Lepismatidae; genus Thermobia; species Thermobia domestica. Next base: position 295,167,381 of record NC_137457.1, on the reverse strand, counting down.
AAAGAACAAATTCATGTATGGATTATGCTTATATCCTATTTGAAGTAAAATATGCAATTTTATATTTTAGAAAATTCTTTTCGTGAAAGGCGTGTTCGCCGGCTTGACGACGCCAAGAGACGTTATCCCTCATACGTTGACGGGTTTAAGACCATAGGTGTCGGTACTACCAGTCAATATGTAAATACACTAGTAAAACTATTAGTATTATTTCTAACCTTTGATGGTAACAAATATTCTTCAGTAAAATTTGGTTTTCCAACATTTTAGTTCTGTCATTTGTTGCTACTCTTCAAAGAAGCATTCTGTAGAGTCAACACCAGCAAAAGCGTAAAAGTTCTTGTCAAATTTAAGAAGCTCAATGCTCGGAGTTCCGAAGACTACGTAACGCTTACTGTTTCAAGTGCTGAATTCAAACTTTCGTACTAGTGGAAGTTTCGATGTACAGTAAAGAAAGCTGCTTTTTCGAAAGAAAAAAAAAATCGTCATAAAAGAAGTGCTCGTGAAATTCCCGCAATTGAACGCATAAAGCATCGGAAGTTAATACTTCAACAATAAAAATATTTATTTTACATTGGAAGATATTTAATTTCATGTCTCAGGGTGAAGACATTTTGAAACACCCCAACTATACATAAAACTACATGAACCAACATAAATTAAAGGGGTACTTCCGGTTGACGTAGAAAGTTGAAATTTGGTATGATTGTAGCTTTCCGGAACTAACCGACAGGGAGTCTAAAGGGGAGATGAAGAAATTCCCCATGCTATTTAAATGGGCCTTTTTGGACCTATAATCTAATATTTTAGGTACCTGGAATACAAACTAGAAATTCGGTATACTTGTACGTTTTCGTTAGCATTACCTAAGGAAATCACTTTAAAAAAAAAATCCAACTTCATTGTGGTTTTATAGAGAACTGAAAAATCTTTCCCATTTTATTTATATGTGATATTTTCTACACCCCAAAATGTTTAGGCACTTCTGGCAAGATTAGAATGATGAAATTTTGCATGATTGTAGCCTTCCGGGACTAACCGACAGAAAAATTGCCAAAAGTGAATATTTTTAATTTTTAAGGGGTCTGAAGGGATCTGAAGGAATTCTCATCTATCTATTAAAATGCTACAATAGCAATTAAAAGCGCCTCAGCTCCAACCTATAACTTGAGCTTTCAAATCTTTCATTTCCGGTTATGTGTGATTTCACGTTTAACAGAGACAAACATTTTAAGTATTTGTACTTTAAATAGTCTAAATTAGTTAACTATATATTTTTCATAAGGTTTATGATATAAAATTATTGTACAAAGCCCTTCTATTTTAATAAGCCTTCTTTAAAATCAATGCATGTGAATTGTGCTTCCATCTTTGAGTTCTTTTAAACTATATGTGAGGGACATTTATGTGTTTGTGGTCAATCCTTCCGACAGTGAGATCTCGGAAACTACAGGCTCTAGAAAGATGACGTTTTCACTAATCGGTTGGAAATTTTGCGTAGATTATGCAGTTCTAATTGAATATATATATATATATATATATATATATATATATATATATATATATATATATATATATATATATATAAACATGGCTATTGTTTCCTTATTACATTTTATAGGGTACACTGGAAGCGTTGAAATTAAAAAAAAAAAAACTAAAGCATCATATCCTACGCGTTATACATTCCAACACCACATTGTTGTATATTGGGGTTGTATATGTCTCAGGCGTTTGTTTCATGGCCAAATAATGAAAAAGGAAGGATAACCATTTCTCGAGTCTAAGATAAATCTTTATTTTTTGAGTGTTTTGCCCAATGAACATAATATATAACTGACATTTTAATAAATTGTATATGTAATGTATTTGCTTATTACATGCTGCATGCAAGAAGAAAGAAAACACTGGTCATACATGAATTAGAAACTCCAACCGGAAGTAGGCTCAAATCTCAAGTTGCAAACGGTGCGAGTTATTGAGAAAAAATAATCGAAAATCTCCCCTTTATGAGACCCCTTGCCGATTTTTTTTAATCAATACGTTTTTCACTTGTGTCTGTAAAGGGACATGTACATATGTTGTGAGGAATGAGGAGATTTATGCTCATATACGAATGATGTGCTGTGTAGAAAGCGCAGGTTCCGCTAGTGTTATTTAAATGGGCGTTTTCTTGGGATACAAAATCTTATCTTTTAAATAGTTGAAACACGAGAAGAAACTTGAAATTCCGTAGAATTGTGGATTTAAGAGGCGAGGGTGTGGGAGCAAATGCCCCAGCAGCTTAAATTCAGAAAATATGAAGAGCAAATACACGAAATTTACTGTTACCGCAAAGGGTGATACATATGAGATGCGAGGGCGTAGGCCGAGCAAATGTGGGGATCTGGGGACGGAGCCCCTGCTAACCAAAGGCTAATTATAAAATATAACTTATATCTTTGTTAATTGTTTTAAATTAATTTTCGGAAAAGAACTATCTTGCAACAAGTGCTCGGAAAATTTCCGTAATTGAACATACAAACTATCGGAAGTGAACTTCAACAATAAAACCATTTATTTTACGTTGAAAAATATTTATTTCATATAAGATATTCTAAAACATTTATTTTATAAAACATGAATTATGTCTTTGTTTTAAATTGATATGTTTTGTATTCACATTTGACGAACGTCACTGAGGCTCCTAGGACGAATCGATCTACATTTGTTCGTTTGTCTGCCAGTAACACACTCTACAGGGTACAACTTTCAGTCTTCTAAGTTGAAATTTTTAGCTTACAAGCACGAGACATTCCTATATAGATTTTGGCAGCGTACCAAAGTAAACTTTCAAAATTGTGGCCTTTTTTTAAGAAAAAAATAGCGGGTATCTACGCTGAAGCGTAATTTTCGGTCTTTTAAGTTGAAACGTTCAGAGTTGAAGCACGAGAGACTCTAAATTAGCTCTATTTATTTTGGTGGCGATCCAATTAAAATTTCAAAATGGCGGTCATTTTTCAAAACAGCAGTGAATAGAAAGTTGTTGCAAGTTGTGACAATGATAATCTTTAAATGTAAATCATATTTTAACATTTTTACCCCAAAGACATTGAAATATTCCGAAAATACCCAATTAAACCCGAAAATATGGGCCCAGGTGGGTTGTGTTTTTCAAAAATACCCGGGTTTTTTCAAACCCTGGACCCCAAACACCAGAGGTGAACGCTCTACCACTGAACCACCGCGGCCCAGGGGGAGAAGTTATATAAAAATGATCGAAAATGACCGATATCAGACAGCGCTTCAGTAATAGTAAAAAGTGACTGACTAACGGAACATATTACTAATTTTTCTTATTTTAATCCAGCGAAGCGGGTAATTGACGCTAGTCACTGTATCAGACAGCGCTACAGTAATAGTAAAAAGTGACTGAATAACGGAACATATTACTAATTTTTCTTATTTTAATCCAGCGAAGCGGGTAATTGACGCTAGTTATTGTATCAGACAGCGCTTCAGTAATAGTAAAAAGTGGCTGACTAACGGAACATATTACTAATTTTTCTTATTTTAATCCAGCGAAGCGGGTAATTGACGCTAGTCATTGTATCAGACAGCGCTTCAGTAATAGTAAAAAGTGACTGACTAACGGAACATATTACTAATTTTTCTTATTTTAATCCAGCGAAGCGGGTAATTGACGCTAGTTATTGTATCAGACAGCGCTTCAGTAATAGTAAAAAGTGACTGACTAACGGAACATATTACTAATTTTTCTTATTTTAATCCAGCGAAGCGGGTAATTGACGCTAGTCACTGTATCAGACAGCGCTACAGTAATAGTAAAAAGTGACTGACTAACGGAACATATTACTAATTTTTCTTATTTTAATCCAGTGAAGCGGGTAATTGACGCTAGTCACTGGATCAGACAGCGCTACAGTAATAGTAAAAAGTGACTGACTAACGGAACATATTACTAATTTTTCTTATTTTAATCCAGCGAAGCGGGTAATTGACGCTAGTCACTGTATCAGACAGCGCTTCAGTAATAGTAAAAAGTGACTGACTAACGGAACATATTACTAATTTTTCTTATTTTAATCCAGCGAAGCGGGTAATTGACGCTAGTCATTGTATCAGACAGCGCTTCAGTAATAGTAAAAAGTGGCTGACTAACGGAACATATTACTAATTTTTCTTATTTTAATCCAGCGAAGCGGGTAATTGACGCTAGTCATTGTATCAGACAGCGCTTCAGTAATAGTAAAAAGTGACTGACTAACGGAACATATTACTAATTTTTCTTATTTTAATCCAGCGAAGCGGGTAATTGACGCTAGTTATTGTATCAGACAGCGCTTCAGTAATAGTAAAAAGTGACTGACTAACGGAACATATTACTAATTTTTCTTATTTTAATCCAGCGAAGCGGGTAATTGACGCTAGTCACTGTATCAGACAGCGCTACAGTAATAGTAAAAAGTGACTGACTAACGGAACATATTACTAATTTTTCTTATTTTAATCCAGTGAAGCGGGTAATTGACGCTAGTCACTGGATCAGACAGCGCTTCAGTAATAGTAAAAAGTGACTGACTAACGGAACATATTACTAATTTTTCTTATTTTAATCTAGCGAAGCGGGTAATTGACGCTAGTTATTGTATCAGACAGCGCTTCAGTAATAGTAAAAAGTGACTGACTAACGGAACATATTACTAATTTTTCTTATTTTAATCCAGCGAAGCGGGTAATTGACGCTAGTCACTGTATCAGACAGCGCTACAGTAATAGTAAAAAGTGACTGACTAACGGAACATATTACTAATTTTTCTTATTTTCATCCAGCGAAGCGGGTAATTGACGCTAGTCACTGTATCAGACAGAGCTACAGTAACAGTAAAAAGTGACTGACTAACGGAACATATTACTAATTTTTCTTATTTTAATCCAGCGAAGCGGGTAATTGACGCTAGTTATTGTATCAGACAGCGCTTCAGTAATAGTAAAAAGTGACTGACTAACGGAACATATTACTAATTTTTCTTATTTTAATCCAGTGAAGCGGGTAATTGACGCTAGTTATTGTATCAGACAGCGCTTCAGTAATAGTAAAAAGTGACTGACTAACGGAACATATTACTAATTTTTCTTATTTTAATCCAGCGAAGCGGGTAATTGACGCTAGTTATTGTATCAGACAGCGCTTCAGTAATAGTAAAAAGTGACTGACTAACGGAACATATTACTAATTTTTCTTATTTTAATCCAGCGAAGCGGGTAATTGACGCTAGTTATTGTATCAGACAGCGCTTCAGTAATAGTAAAAAGTAACTGACTAACGGAACATATTACTAATTTTTCTTATTTTAATCCAGCGAAGCGGGTAATTGACGCTAGTTATTGTATCAGACAGCGCTTCAGTAATAGTAAAAAGTGACTGACTAACGGAACATATTACTAATTTTTCTTATTTTAATCCAGCGAAGCGGGTAATTGACGCTAGTTATTGTATCAGACAGCGCTTCAGTAATAGTAAAAAGTGACTGACTAACGGAACATATTACTAATTTTTCTTATTTTAATCCAGCGAAGCGGGTAATTAACGCTAGTCATTGTATCAGACAGCGCTTCAGTAATAGTAAAAAGTGACTGACTAACGGAACATATTACTAATTTTTCTTATTTTAATCCAGCGAAGCGGGTAATTGACGCTAGTTATTGTATCAGACAGCGCTTCAGTAATAGTAAAAAGTGACTGACTAACGGAACATATTACTAATTTTTCTCATCTTAATCCCTGCGAAGCTGGTAATTGACGCTTGTTATTGTTCTAAATAGAAAGTTAATGTCTACTATTACTAGCTGAAACGTTCCTTCTTCGAACGGAGAGAAGAGATTTATGGAAATATTTCAACCTCTCTCCTCATAAGCCTGTCTCAGACGGGACTGAAGTAAGGATGCGATTCACGATCTAAAATTCACGACCTTACTTAACGATCGTGTGGGAAGTAACTTGTCCTTAGTCCAGGTTGAAATTTTCTGCTATCCTTATTTGGATCCTGACTTGGAAGAAATAGAAGCAGTTTCTATTTTCTCCTGAACTTCCATGCAACTACCAATCAGAAAAAAGCGCCTGACGACATTCAACTTCGTTTCTCGCTGTCATTTCAAAACAATACTACCTGTACAAGAGAAGCATTAATGGTATTAATAGAGTCATACGAAAAATACGATTTTTTTGTGTTACGTAAAGCATGATTTATATTATTAAAAAAAAAAAACCTGCAACAATAGAGGTCTTAGAGAAGGTATGCAGTAAAGTAAGTAGTGTCTGCCCGAGCACTACAGATGTGAACAAATGTAATTACATCTTTTAAAAGCTTAATAGGTGATTACCTAAGTATACTGTGCAATTTGTATACCAAAAGATAATGTAATGTGTTAAAAAAAGAAACAATGAGAGTTAATTGTCATCAATGTTGTATAGCCGTCGTGCAATTTTAGGGAACAGTTCTAGAATGTTGGCGCAATACAAAAGTCCGGTTGTAGTGCATGAGAAGGGCCCCCGACGCGGTATAAGTTTACTTTATGGGGCATGTGAGTAGTGAGCTGAGCGGATATCCTTAGTACCTATACTAGAAAATTGCTCTTCTTTCTTTATATTAGCTCCCGCGCCTGATAACTGCCCTCATTTACATATTTGGCCAAGTTATATTTGATTTTCAGTTCTACAATCTGGTTAATGCAAGGATCTACAAACCTTTTTCTCAGTAGTGTATGGAATTCTGAGTAGTTTATTCTGCAGACTTTTTTGTAGGAACGAGGATCTTGTGCGAGTAGTTCATTATTCACCATTAAAAATACGGTGCTTTTATGTGCATTATTGCAGCGATGAATCCACTCCCTGACCCAGCAGCAGTTTTTTTTCTTTCTTTTTTTTTTAAGCAGGGGAAGGGGGGCTTTTGTACCACCAACAGAGCAGATATTGATGCTATGGCTATTTCATCCTCTTCGGATGAATTCATATTGTGAAATAGAAAAACAATATTTACGATTACGACAGTTGATTTGTGCTGTACATAACACATTCTTCAAGTGTTTTTCGTCTGTTTAATACAGCGGCCACGAGAGGCTCTGCTTGTGAAACCTACAACCTAGTTTTAAGCATCGTCTGAGACTCCTACATTACATCAGGATTAAAAAAAAAAAAAAAAAAAAAAAAAAAGCATGTAAGTTTGAGTTAAGCAACACTGTTAAATAGTAACCTGGATTGAGGCCTTGGTTCAGGTGAGAAGGTGTAACGTAAATTCCCTCCCTTTCAACCCTTCATCCTATGTTAATGATAGATGAATTTGAACTTAAAGGTACAAGAAGTGTCACTATTCATTTCAGCAACCCTAAAAAGTATGGGTTGCACTGCACACTAACACCAGTCATCTTTGATAACTTTTACACGTCACAATTCAATTTTATCGCATAAAATGATCTTCACTCCTTCTAATTCAGTTCCAAGTTGATCGAAGCTCAAAATATACTTTGAAAGGCAGGATGTGCACACAATAATAAACCGAAGAGTTAATACTACGGCAGGGTTTTATGACATTTGACATTGAATTTGACCTTGATACGGTCACCTCAAGAAATCGACACCTGTACCAATCAATTTATCGCACACAATTATGTAGGAATGCATGGAAATTTCTCGAAGGAAAATAATAATAATAACAAAAAACGAAAATATATGGTACTGGTTTACTTTTGGCACACCACACTTTGGAAGATTTACAGGTAAAATTCAATACTTTGCATGAAATGACATGTTTATAAAGAACAAATATTTGTGTAAAATCATTACTAGTGTTTTATGATGGGTAAAAGACGTAAGTGAATGCATATGGAAGATAACTGTTTTAGATATAATTTTCCATCAGTGGTCTATTTCTTCATAATATACAGAAGCTGTATGTTATATTTAGAAGTGAAGCGCTACTAGTATGTACCATTAAAAGTGATACTGAAACATATATCATTGCCAAACCCTACTTGTTTCCACTATCCTTGCTTATGCATATACCCACCGTCGCTGACGTGCCTGCTCCCTTCGGACGTACAGCCTTACTCCGCTCACACCCGTTTCGCTCTGCCTCACTCAGCTAGGTAGCATTCGTTCTTTTTAGTGGCCACGTAGGAGAGTTGTTTTGTGTTTTACACTATATTTTATGCCATACCTGCAAATACCGTACTTACGCGCAAATCATAAAAGACTTGTCTTACTTCTGATGGATCCCTTGAATTTTAACTGTCAAGTGAGATGTTTTCCTGTCGCCCAGTGTAGAGACAATAAGAATAAGAATAAGAATTATTTATTGTCGTTAAACAACACGATGATGTAATAGACAACTCCAAAATTTAAGTTTGCGTACATGTAATATTTACAATTTTAATTGATCAATACAATATTTTATATTTTACCTAGTACTACTTTTCTATTCTAATCCTGAAATTTTTTACAAAAACATTTAAAATTTTTAATCTCTATTTCTCTCATTCTAAGTGGCAATAGATTATACAATTTCATCCCTATATATTTAAAACTATTTTGAGTTTTGCACCGCCGCACATGGGGAATATTTATTTCATTTTTGCGCCTTGTATTGTGTGAGTGAACATTACTTCGAGTAACATAATTTGTACAGTTTTCTTTGATATACATAAGGAACGATAATATGTACAAGGACAGGATGGCCATTATTTCAAAATCTTTGAAAAAAATGTCTACAAGATTCTCTCTCTGGAATTCCTGTTATCGATCTTATCGCTCTTTTTAGCCACTTAAATACTGTTTGTGTCCCGGAAGAATTACCCCATAATAGTATGCCATACGACAGATGAGAGTGAAAGAAAGCATAATATGCAGTTTTTAATAGACTTTTACTTACAGATATTTTTAATTTACATAACACATATACTGCTCTTGATAATTGTTTACAAAGTTGCATAGTATGCACATTCCAGTTTAATTTCGTATCTAAGTATATTCCTAATAGATTAACTGAGGAGCATTCTTTTGTATCAGTTGTGGAGCTGCTGAGATGAAGGTATAACTTCTCTGTTTTATTATGATTCAAATGTAATTTATTGTGAAACAGCCAAACAGTAGATTTATCTATTGTTTTATTATTTTTCGTGTGTATTGCGTTGATATTATTATCTTTCGTTATAAATGTAGTGCCATCGGCATACATAATAGTGGTTTCTAATAATTAGTCAGGAAAATCGTTAATATATACCAGAAATAGAAAAGGTCCAATGACACTTCCCTGTGGCACTCCTGTTAATATTTGAAGTACATTTGACTGTTTATTTTGTACACACATAACTTGTTTTCTACTTTCTAAAAGTTAAGTTAGTGAAAGAATTATAATTTTTCAACAATTATTTCGAGTGGTGTGCCAAAAGTAAACCTGCAAGAAAGAAAGAAAGAAAGATAAGTCACGTTTAACCCAGAAAGAGTAAGCACATCAGCGTTGTAAAACATTTCCCTGTATTTATCATGTCGTAATCAAAACAATGAACAGAAATACTTTATGCTCGAATTTTCACTTGGTACAGCGGAAAAGGTTCTAGAACACAGGTCCTCCTATAAAGACTAGTAGCTGTACATACCAGCGATTGTAATTTGGGTCTTCGCTGCTGGATTTATGTTCACATTCTGAGATGATTCAGTTTGTAGCCTTACGCATAAATATAAAGTAGATTGTTCACTGACTAAACCAAATAAGTATCTCATTTATTGTGAATAATATACTTATCTTTAAAATGTGCAACAGGCAACTACCATACTTATATTTCAATTAAAATGTTGACAATAAAGCCTTGCACTCTTGCCATTTTCAAATATATAGGCTGTACAAGTCACTTAAGCATCTACTGTCTAACGTCTTACCTTCTGCGTTCCAAACAAAGGCTTGTCCATTTGTGACAGTTAATGTAATCATTTTCTCTTTCTTTAGATGTGGAATATCATCTTAAAATCTTCACATTTCACAGCACGATCACCTCCCTATAAACATTTCGGACACACGTATTCATTTGTTTCGCAATTTCTTTTTCTTGCTTCATTAAATATCTTTCATTTGTCCTGACCAAACTTGGTCCTGACCTTAAGTGAAACTTTAAAAGGTTCTGTAAATCTTTAGAGATGGTTATACGATGCGAAACAAGACAAGTTATTGTAAATATAGATAGTAAGCTTGAAAAGTAAGCTAAGATAAAGAAAAAAATGAGAGATCTATACATTAAAAGGGCCGAGATGTTTATGGAGTATTGAAAGAAAATGGAGGCTGTATTGTCGGTAAAGAGGACAGGAGAAAATTATATGATTGACAATGCCAGATTCTGACCATAATTACAAAAAAGGAGTTGTGCATTTTCGAAGCAGAAGTAAATGTTGAGGGATAGAAAGGATATGAAGTCTGTTCATAACAGAAAATGGAAGTAAGAGCAGAACCGTAGCTATTTATAGAGGGTGCAAGCGGGTCCGCCGCCACGGGCACTGAAAGCAATAAGGCGCTGAACAAGCAAGAAAGCAAAAGTGTTGGAAATGAGTAAACGACACGTCGCCCCGAAAAAGTATTGGCGCCCTATTAAATCAATATTGTTGTCGGTTTGCAAAGAAATAGATATTAAATTTCTTCTTGCTCGCGATCCAAATATTCAATGACAGTCCCAACAAATTTTTATTTATTACTTTAAAAAAGTTCTTAAATACGATTAAGTTGTTTAAGCAAGGCCAAAAGAAAGATTGGGTATGGACGACCAAGCCCAAGCAGGGTCGCGGTGGCTCAGTGGTAGAGAATTCATCTCTGGTGCATGGTGTCCATGGTTCGATCCCAGCTTGTGCTAAGTGGACTTTGTGATGGAGAAACGCCGTGTAGTGGGTTTTCTCGAGGTTCTCCTGTTTCCTCCCACTTTCTTCATTCCACCATTGCATTTATTTCTCATGGTCACCATATCACTTAGCCTCGGTGCAGAATCGAGGGACCTTAAACTGAATATTTCATTTAATTTCACCAAGCCCAAGAACATCGATACAAGAACAAGATAAAGATTGGATATCAAGACGAACTGCATAGTAATCTTACTCTTGGCCTTGTTTTGGTGATCACAAAGTAGCGATGAGCATATTTTCTTGCTTTCCGTATAGTATGAAAGACCATAATCAAAATCACATTTGGTCTTCATTTGTACCGATGAGGCAATCATTCTTGGCTGTTGTATAGCATGAAAGACCATCAAGACTACGAAATGCAGGACCAAGACGACTGTGCAAGACAAAGAATAAGACGCAGTATTGATGATCAATACCCAGGGTGCGAATTGTTTGAATTTCATTTGTGGGGCTGAAAGTGATGAAATAAAATTAGTACTTTATAATTATTATCATACTGTATTTTTAAATTACAAAATTCATATTATGTATCTTCTTACTTGCAACTATATATACTGTAAAACACGTTTTGAATACCGAGAAAGAAAAATCAAAGTGGCACGGGTTCCGGTATCATAAGAACTTATTTTGGACTGAAAGTTGAAGGGTTGGAAAAAATCACAGGTGTTCTCCCGTTTCCTCAACACTTATCATTGTCGTTAAACGATTTCCTTTTGTCTCCGCCAAGAGACTCTTGCTACTGCCTTCCGAGAAGACCCCCTGCCGTCCGAGCAGGTGAGAACACTGACCTTGAAGAAAAATTTCGTCACATAGAACTAAAGCAAGAAAAAAATTCTCCCGCGTCGGACATTAGTATCAGTTATAAAAAGAAATAACCAAACCTCAAAAGTGCCAAATATTCATTAAGATGCATATACAAATCCCCCGCTTGATCTAGCTAGTGGTTAACGTGTAAGACTTCGGTACACGTGGTCCGGGTTTAATTCCCAAAGGGAGTGTATTTTGCCGTTCACCCAGTGTCGTGACCGTACTGCTCTCAAACGGGTCGGGTCAGTTCAATCAGGTCGGATCACTCGGGTCGAGTCAGTCAATTCGGGTCATGGGTCGGGTAGGGTCGGTCTTCAACCCGACCCGTTGAGAGTACTGGCAGACAAAACAGTCATTTGATGCATTTGATAAATTACAAAAAAGCTAAAACGAAAAAAGGGTATGTGCCATATATGGCACGGCATGCGGTAAGGGGTTAATCTGGGATATATTAAATAAATAGGGGTGACATTTAGCATCCCTGTCTGTTTTTTAATGCTTAGAACCGCCTTAAGGCTGGTATCTAAAAACAAAACTGGACCAGGACTATCATTGCATTTTTTCTTTTTAATTCATTTTCAAACAAAGGACACGATAGAAAAAGGATTAAGGATACAAGTGTAACGGAAACTACATCCCACGACAGAAATAGCATAATCTGAAGAACAAATAAAACGTAACAACGAAGAATCCAGAATTTATCCTACACCTATACTCTCCTAGTATCAACGAATACTCTAATTAGATAGAATAGTGGAAGTAATCCTTTTGCGTACACAACTTAACAATGAGCTGATATTGAAAAAATTGCAAATAATAATATAACCTATGCGATTTCTAAATGTAAGCTCTATGTTTTCTATAATTTTCTTGTTTGGTTTTCCCCTTTGGTGTTTTTCCTGTGCAATTTCTCATATGGTTAAATTTATTCATAGTTTCTCCCTGTCTGAATTTACGCTACATGGGTTTTATTTGATTAGATTTCTCTTCTACAATTAGTCCCATTCACTTTAGCATTCGGTTTCAATCCAGTGATCATACACAATACTTAACCACTTCTTTTTTTTAAACCGAACTATCAGTAAATAATGGCTAGAATAGATTTCTCCCCTGCGTGTCTTCTTCATTTACCTTTTACTAGGTTTCTTTCCAGTGATAATGTACGATATATTTAGTCCCACTGCTTTTGCCGAAGTATCAATGAATAGTTAAGCACTAGACTATTTTTCTTCTGCTTGTTTTTTTACTATTGTTTCCAAATTTCACACTTGTTTTATGATTATATTATTTTCTTTTTAATAACTCAGTCATGTTTATATTCAGTCATGTTTATATATGTTTATGTTACCACTTCCTAACATACTTAGTATTAGAATATATTATAACAAAAAATCCTGAATATATTGAATAATTGGGGAGATTATATGTGAGCACAGAATTCTAGTACGGGTTATACCATCCTACTTTTCATTACCACCTATCAACAGTCAATTCACAAATCTTGACGGCTTTTTATTACTCTTTTAGTATTTTTGTATTTTTATTGCCTTTACTTCAAACATGAAACTACTTTCGATAGTAGTTCCACTACCATATTAGCCTGTGTTACACCAACATTCAGAATGATACCTTCCTTGCTTTGGTAGCAGCGAAAGTCTCAACTATATTATCAAAATCCAAAGTGGATGCTATTTCATTTTAAATAGAAAGAATGGCCAGATTCATGAATCTTTCTTGACTCATTGTGGAACGCAAATACGATTTTATCAATTTCATTTCGCTGAAAGACCTTTCACATGATGCGACAGATACGGGCAGTGCTACCAAAATCTGAAGAGCGATTGTCAACTTTAGTAAAATTCAAACCCCATTGAAGAGACATACTTCAGGATGCCTTGTGGGGAAAAGTCAAGTTGTTCCTTAGCTTTGTGAGCACACCTTTGTGAACGTATCCTTACAATTCTGAAATAATTCTAAGCCATCCAAATCATTCGGGTAGAACAAAGCCAGATCAGAGCAACATGCTTTTAGCTTTTCCTCGCTCTCATCATCTAGCTGCTGCACAAAGTTGGCCATAGAACACAGGAATCCAAATCTGCCGTCCAGGTCATGCATCTGAGTAAACTGATCATACATTTGTTGTCTCATCTCATCTAGAATTTCGTTGATAGCGCGCTTCACTTCAGCCTGTGCAGTCAAGGGTTCATTCTTTGCTTCTCCAGGCATGTATCTCCTTCTCCTACTATGTGTACCCACAGTTATGTTCCATACCCTGCAACTTCCTTCAGCTGCGGACATGATTTCCTTGCCCAGCTCAAGTCTCCAGGTATCAATAATGTCAACCAGGCCCTGTAACTGAATAAGAGTTTTATTGAAACTCATATCCTGAGATTGAAGGCATTTTTGGATCTGATCAATATATGAGAGATCTGTAGACCAGAAATATAGTAAAGCGATGAAGTTAAATGACTGGATGCATGCAAGAAGAAGACCAGCATCTCCTCTAGTATCAAGCGTTTCAGTCGAAGTGTCACGCAAATCTTCCAACAGATCAATTACTTGATTCTACTTTTGAACTCCATCTAGTCTCATTTTCCCGCTTCAGAACAATCTTTACGTGATTTTGCAGCACATTTCATCGGTGAGTAGATATAGGAAAGAATACCAACAAACGTTCCATTGCTCCAAACAAAGTGATCGCCAGACGTTAATGTGCGCAGCATGTAAGCCATAAAGTTCAATGAATTATTATTACAAGAAACGAAAATGGTCAAAGGACCTATATTCCGTATTACAATTTGAACTCCAGAATATTGACCTGCCATTGCAGCCTGATTATCATAAGACTTTCCTCTGCAATCTTAATATCAAGCCTATCACGTTGAAGTTTCTTAAGTATTTCAGCAGAAATACTCTCAGAAATCTTTCCTTCGACAGAGATGAAATCAATAAATGCTTCCGGAACTTGAACAGAATCAGGTTGTATGTCAACAAATCGAATGATTTGTGACAACCGTTCCACATGAGAACAACCAGGAATTGAATTAAATATAATGCTGAAGTATTTTGAATATTTGAACATCTGTTTTCTTATTGAACATTTTATTCACTCTAAATTTGTGGACTGAAATGTAAATTCACGCCAAAAAACAAGAGCAGAATTTTCTCGCTGAAAATTCGACTTGTAAAGGAAAAAGAAAACAGAAGGAAAACAAATGAATCAGCTACTATAGCGCCTGCACCAAAGAGTTTTTAGTTAGCAACATAATGCTAGTACTCTAATGCAGTGATTTATTTGTGGATTTTGTAGAAGGGGGGAATATTTAGCAAGATTGTGTTCCGTATAGCAGAACAACTTTAAAGTGGGGTTGGGACAACGTTATTTTTGAACCTACCTACTTTGAAATTATGGTACCAGTTTGATAGGCTATCCCCAAGTTAATCATTTTTTTCACTTTTTTAATGCGGTCTATAATGTGGTTTCCGACGTTGCACTACCTTCAGACGAAAGCCTGTTACTTTGAATACCAGAACTACTTGCCTTTTCATTCTCATGAGCTTTTCTTTTATTAAAATATAGTCTAATATCCATTTCCTTATAACGTGCTTGTCAACGAAGAAGCTACCAATTCGCAACTGCAGTGACTGCTCACTGATAACTGAAAATGTTTATTGTTATTATTATTATTACTGTGCTACTCAGATGAAGAATGATAAGCAATGGTATCAACTGGAAGATTTTTCTTCTAGAAACAATTCTATAAACAAGACCAGCATAGTTCGCGACAATAAACATACTTAAAAAGTATAAAAAAATGTTATTAAAACATGAAGTTGAATCATTGTACTTTAAAACAGATTGTATAGCCTAAGAAAGGTGGAAAATATCTTCCCAGGCTGGGAAGACTAAATTAAACTTAGAGACAGGGAAACGAAAACTTAGAAGGGGGAAAATTCCCAGGCTTCCCTGGCTACAAATAAATCTCTGCTCTAATGAAGCATTACATACGTTGATCCCTTCTTTCTACTCTTTTCTTGAACTGATATATGAATAAATAAATAAATAAATAAACAGTGATACTTTAGGAAGCAGGCTAGCAGACGGGGCCCCATTACTTGCATCATAAGACCTTAGAACAGCGTTTCCCAATCGGTGTGCCGTGAATGGGCTGCTGGTGTGCCGCGAGGAATCGAAACAATATTACTAATTTTATAGCAATCAAAATGCAAAAGGTAGGGAAAAATGTATATTTGTATTTCACGTTAATATGAACCTCTACTATGAATCTACAATTTTAAGTTTCATACCAGGTTACTGTTCTGTATATTTCTAATGTTGAAAAAAATGGTTATCATTGTTATGACCATTATTGCTTCTTTATTATTGCAGACTATTTCGTAACTTGAAAATTTAAAATATCATTCAATCCTTTCGGTAAATTACCTACATTTGTGTTTTAAAAGTAAAAGAGATTTGTTTGTTCGTTCGTTATTTAGTGATCTTCCTTCTTAGTAAAAGGTTGGATACAGTTTTTTTAAAGCGTATTTTTAAAAACCTGAGTCCAATATTTCATTGCAATTGTTTTAGAATGAAAAATAAGTATAATGATTTACCATGGGGAAAAAACAGTGATAGTGCTTTCTTCTCTGTAAGAAGGAGATCAATAATCACAGAAAAATACCTCTGTGTTTTATATTTACAAATAATAATATCTATAAGTGTGCCGCGAGAATCCAAGTAACACCCGTAGTGTGCCGCAAGTTGAAAAAGGTTAGGAAACGCTGCCTTAGAATGTAAACAACACAATATAATTTGACTTTCTTTCATTAAATTATAATCTACATTCAGATTTCTCTGAGGTTATTGAGTGAAACTTTTATTTTATTCATATTTTAATTCCCATACATTTTTTCTTTGAATTTCTTTGGGGCCCCAAGGGAGTAAAACTTTTATTTTATGTATTTTTCACCTATATCCAACATGTTTCCTTAATTTTCTTGGGGGCCTCAAGAAAGCGAAACGTTTGTTTTATTTTTTCCACCTACATTCATCCTTTTCCTTTAAATTTCTTTGGAGATCCCAAGGAGTATAAAGCGTTTACTTTATTTTTCCCCTATATTCAAAGCTTTTTCCTTTAAATTTCTTTGTGAGCCTCTAAGATAATGAAACTTTTATTTTATTTATTTTTAACCTACATTCACTTCTTTCTTTAAATTTCTTTGTGAGCCTCCAAGATCATGGGCGGCGATTCGGGCGGGGGGGGGGGCAAAGGGGGCAGTTGCCCCCCCCCACTTTTTTGAAATTACGCATTAATGCATATATTTTCATTTGGAAATATAAAGTTTTGTAGGTATTATTGGTTCATAGAATAAAACTGGTGTCATAAAATATTTGTCGTTCTATGAGTACGTATTGGTTGTCTTCCGTGGAATTAAGAAAGCTACAGGAATTGCGTTTGAACTGCCACTAAAAATGTCGCAAAAATTAACCTATTGGAGCGCTACAATTCGAGCGTACTTTCATTTCTTCTTGCAATTGATTGATATGTTAGTCAGCCGCTATGGAACTAATTGAGATAAAATTTCGGAAGAAAAGAAGTCCTTCATAAGCTATTCTTTAAGTCGACAATCCTTAAAATGTATTTTCTTCTTTCTAATATTAAGGAATATTTTGATTTTATTTTTTTTTTTTAGTTTAACATCCTGTTCAGCAGCGAAGTTATATGAGACGTGGACTTCATGATCAACGTGGAGTCCGAACCACGTGAGTTACCCCCGGGAATCGAGCCCGGGTCTTCCACGTCTAAGGCGCGTACGCTAACCGCTTTGCCACGAAGGAGCTCAGTAAGGAATATTAATTTTGCAGTGTAATATACGAGTTTAGGGGTGTACCCATACAGTTTTGTATATACAAATTAATTTAGTGAATTCAGCATAATTCTAGGTTTTAGGATTATTTTGTACAGTATAACTGAAATGTGGAGTGACTCTAAGTATTGCTGAGTTTTGATGTATTCCAAGAAAGTGAAAACTGTAGTTAATGGAAGCAAACATGTTTCGGGAAGCTGCAAAAGTATTTCTTTAAATGTCGTAGCATATGCTT
The DNA here is from genome assembly GCF_964235325.1 of Thermobia domestica. Taxonomy (NCBI): domain Eukaryota; kingdom Metazoa; phylum Arthropoda; class Insecta; order Zygentoma; family Lepismatidae; genus Thermobia; species Thermobia domestica. Next base: position 295,149,532 of record NC_137457.1, on the reverse strand, counting down.
ATAGTATTCACTGTCATTCTGAGAGTAATAACATATATAATAGCATTCGTGGAATTATAAATATAAGTTGTTCATTAATTTCCAGTTTCAATATAACTTTTGCAAAGCAAGCCTCATTATTCATTACTATGATTATTTGATTAATATTTTCCTTTCTGTTTATTTGTTTTGCAAATTTGTTATTAAATAGGCCCCTAATCTGATCACACAATTTTCCAGACAGATATTCATGAGCAAGGAATCAAATCTCTTCTTACACCTTCGTTGTTTAAGAGTACAAGGGGCTAGTATCTACGTGCGTTGCTCTTGTCAATTTACTTAATAAAATATGAAACAAGATATACGGTATAACTGAAAAAGACAGTATCCTAATAGTTATACAACCTTTCGTCAAACAAAGTGTTACAGGCAACCAGGAAAACTAACATTGATATCAAATATTCAGATCATGTCTTGCCGCCCCCCCCCCACTTTTAACGTCCAACCGCCGCCACTGTCCAAGATAATGAAACTTTTATTTTATTTATTTTTAATCTACATTCTCTTCTTTCTTTAAATTTCTTTGTGGGTCCCCACGAGTGAGGCCCGAAGCTATAGCTTGTTTAACTTATACGGAAGTGCGGTGCTAGTGTTGTAAAATATCCGGAAATTTTGAACCGGCTGGTAAAAAACGGTTTTTTCCGACTTCTTTCCAGAAAAATTGGGAAAATAACAAAAATCTTCATATTAGGTTAGTTTTACTAGCAATGGAACTGTTTTGTTCAGGCGCGTGAAAAATGTAAATTGAGAAATTTCAATATTGTGAATATTTAGAAAAGAAGCATTCGAAAATAAAACTGTTGTAATTATTCTTGAAAATTAATAGTCTGCACTCATTCCCTTTATGTGCTTTTTAGTCGTTTACTCCTTCTTGTGTATTAATTACAGAACTTTTACAATTGGATACACATCTACCATCATGAAGCGTTTCTGTTGCAACAAAAAGAGCTCTTGAATGAAACTGAGTTCTTAAATGTGGTCTTTGATCTGGTAAAATTTTGTTAATTTTAACCAAATTATTTCTTAAAGGAAAGGGCAGTAGGCAAATTTCACTAATACTGATGCACTAAGACATATAATTACTATTATTTAATATTCAAATATAGACTTTAATATAAACTTTATGTACAAAATTTTGTATGTAAACAAATACCTGTTTTCTAGTGTGACAAATTATCTACATATATAAAAATGAAACTGACTATATTTTTAACTTAACTCTTGAACCATCAGACTGATCTCGATAAAAATTTTCAACATAGCTGAGGTTCGGGTTTGGGATGGATCGTACCATTTTACTTCCTGCAAACTGGGGGAGGAGGGAGATATATAAAACCGATGCAAAATGATCGATATTAGTGTGAATCCACAGTTTTCAGGGCCGCTGAGATGAACAGTGACATTTCCGATGCAGTTTAAATCCAAATCCACTGCAACTTGGGGGAGGGGAGATACATAAAATGATCATAAATGAGCGATGTTAGTATCAAATCCATAGTTTTTGTGGTTGCTGAGATGAACAGTAACACTTCCGATGCTGTTTAAATAAAAATTCAGGCCTACAACTTAGGGGAGGGGAACGGGAGATACATAAAAATAGCCGATATCAGTGTCGAATCCATAGTTTTCGGGGTTGCTGAGGTGAACAGTGACACTTTCGATGCCGTTTAAATCCAAATTTATCCCCGCAAACTGGGGGAGGAGGGAGATATATAAAAATGATGCAAAATGATCGATTTAGTGTGAATCCATAGTTTTCGGGGCAGCTGAGATGAACAGTGATATTTCCGATGCAGTTTAAATCCAAATTCAACGCCGAAACTTTAGTGAGGAGGAAGGGGCGATATATATAAAAAAAAATGGTTGAAAATGACTGATATTAGCGTCGAATCCAAAGTTTTTGGAGTCGCTGAGATGAACAGTGACACTTCTAATGGTGTTTAAATTCAAATTCAGCGTCGTGACCTCTAGGCGGTGGAAGGGGAGATATACAAATGATCAAAAATGACCAATATTAGTGTCCGATACATAGTTTATGGTTTAACACTTGCGATGCCATTTAAATCCAAATTCAGGCCTGCAATTTGGGTAGGAAAAGATACATAAAATGACTGAAAGTGGCCGATATTAGTGTTAAATCCATAGTTTTCGAGGTCGCTGAGATGAGCAGTGACATTTCCGATGCTGTTCAAGTCAAATTCATCCATGCAACTTGGGGGCGGGGAGATATATAAATATGATCGAAAATGACCGATATTACTGTTGACTCCATAGTTTTTGGGGTCACTGAAATGAACAGTAACACTTGCTATGCCGTTTAAATCAAAATTTATCCTCGTAACTTGGGGGAGGGGAAGAAGGGAAATATATATAAAAATGATTGAAAATGACCGATATTAAAGTCGAATCCATGGTTTATGGGGGCCTGAGATGAACATTAACACTTCCGATGCCGTTTAAATCTAAATTCAACTTGGGGGCGGGAGAAGGGGTGAATATATAAAAGTGATCGAAAATGGACAATATTAGTGTCGAATCCATAGTTTTCGGAGTGGCTGAGATGAACAGTGACACTTCCGATGCCGTTTAAATCAAAATTTAGAACCCATTAGTTACTCCTAAAGGAGGAGAGTGGCATTTTCGATGCTCATGTAGACCCTAAAAGTAATTGAAAATGACTGATACGTGTCGAATTCATAGTTTTTGGGGTCCCTAAGTTCATTGGTGACAGTTTTGGTACCATTTATACTCAAAATGAAACGTATTCTCCCCATGCGAAGAACAGGTATTCTGCTAGTCTTTAATAATAACGAACGGCAATTTCATATGCTAAATTCTTTAATATATTTGTCGCTGCTCAAATTTACGCACTTCTGCGGTGTATGTGTGTATATGTAAATAAGATAACCTCTCTTTTTGAGCTGTTCGAAAAATATAATTACAAACAATAAAGAGAGATTTTTACTAGAAATCAGAAAACTAAAAAGTAAAATTAAAAGCTCTTGCTTTAAGTATTATTCCTGCTAGTGAAATACGTTATATATATGCTGCAAACACGTTACAGCAAATAAGATTAGTATCGGGCGAAGAAAGAGTTTTTAAAGTATATTTTCCGAGTTTCGCCAATATTACCGAACCGAAGATTTTTTCTAATGGGTTCAAAATTTTTGGAAATTTTACACAGCGCAAGGAAGATCCGCATCTCCATAAAATATAATTTGATTTTAACATACTAGTATTAACTAAAATGATTCTGGCCCTGTTATTTTAACACTTCCTGCCATAAAACGGTAACTGTATATAATTACTTAAGATAATTTAAATGCGTTTATATTAATTAATCTAACTAGGATTATAATTTATTATCTTTTGTAGCCATTAACACCATTCTATCAGGGTGCTAACTTTGAAGGAGTGGTACAAATATATTTGTTGCCATAAAATTTCCCTATTCTAATATACGAAACATAACTACTCAATGATCTTAACTGTAAACTAGTAAATACAAAATAGTTTTCATTTTAAAAGCATAATGTAGTTATGCTCATTTTTCCCAATTGTTCCGTTCTTTTCCAAGCTCGAAAAAAGAACCGGTAAAAACACTGTTCTTTTTACCCAAAATTTCCGGCTTTTTTTCCAGGCCTTTACAACACAATCCGGTACTGATTAGCTATATTACACATATTCTATTTCTCTCGTTTTACCCGTTATTTGGTTTAATATTGATAGACAATTAATTACGTTCACTTTTAGGGAAGGTGTGGATTATAAACCTTGACAGCCCTTGTACGGCTCATGCTAACAAGGTTCCTTAGTATTTTTTTTACCCACGGTCGGGGGCCCCTACCAAGTGGGGCCCGGGGCGGGGGCCCCGCTCGCCCCGCCCTTACGCCGGCACTGGCCCTGGGTAAACAAAAGTGTATAATAACATTTTCGAACTTAAAGAAGTTATAGTATAGTGCCTTTAGGGCTCAGAACTTAACCCAACGAATGTTGTTTTTATCGAAGACTGATCGCTACCAATGACTTTTAAAATTCAATTGACATATGATATGACACTAACGTTGACAAATTTGAAGGAATTTATTGGGATAATCTCTTCATCAACTACTTGTATCAGAAGGTTTTTCGCTTTATATCCGACCATTTTTGAAGGGTACTCACTTCAAAAGATACTTCGCCGCCACCATGGATCATGTTCTATTGGACCCTCAGTATTGTTGACTATCACACGGCATCGCAGTTTCCATTGGGCAAGCTTCGGTGCAGGAGAGGCATAGGAATTCTGTCCTACTCCTCCCTGCAAACTTTCGATTGACTATTCAGGGTCAAGGGGCATCGAATGTTGAAAATGTCGTTTCGACAGTCCAAAAGCGCAAAAATCCATTGGACTGGGATCTGGAATTTTCACATGAAATTCTTAAAACGAAATGACACGAATTCCTAATTCCTCAGAGTAACGGATCAATCGTTAAAAAAAAAAAAAAAAGTTTTGTAATCATCTTCCAGTACGTAATGAAATAAAGACATTGAGTTAACAGTTTTCCGTGTAATGCTAAATGGGAAGGATATGACAAAGTTTGTCCTCTAAAAGTTGCATGATATTTAATGTCCTTTCGAACGATCCCAACAGTTATGCCACTTTCCATTGCAAATTTTGAAGTTGCTCCCCGTCGGAGGTATTCACGAGACGCCACTGGTCTCGCTACTATTTTTGTTGCATTCTACACATACGATTTTGTAATGCAGTTTTTGGTTTGAAGGCTCTACGTGCAGTATTAGCTGAGATATAGGCCTGGTACGTTCTTAGTGAAAAAAATGAAATGAAATCTTTGAGTTTTACGTCTCACGGTTATGCCGTTTAGGCTAAAGGAGACGGTGATAATGAGTGATGAATGAAATGGTGAAATGAAGAAAGTGGGAGGAAACGGGAGAACCCCGAGAAAACCCACGCACACTGTGTTTGTCCACCACAAAGTTCACTTGGAGGGGGCTGGAATCGAACTCGGGACCCCAAGCACCAGAGGTGAACGCTCTACCACTGATCCACCGCGGCCCCTACGTTCTTATTGAATCACCCAGTATATATATATATATATATATATATATATATATATATATATATATATATATATATATATATATATATATATATATATATATATATATATATATTTGGTCTAGGAATTAATTCGTGCGGTTGGTACGCACACATTGAAGCTGTAGTACAAACACAAAATACATAAATACCTTAAGAAAAATATTGTCCATCGCTAGCCACCACTTTCGCCCATCTGTCAGGCAATGTACGGATTCCGTGGCAAAAGAAGTCCTCATCCTTGGAAGCGATCCAGTCAGAGACCCATGTTTCGATATCTTCTGAAGAAGTAAACCGCTGTCCAATCAAATCGTTGTTCATGCAATCGAACAAGTAGTAGTCCGAAGGAGCAACGTCTGGTGAATACGGCGGGTGGGGTAAAACTTCCCATCCGACATTTTCTAAATAGGTTTTGACCGGTTTTGCGACATGTGGGCGAGCGTTATCATGTTGAACAATAAGTTTATCATGTCTGTTCTCCCATTCTGGTCGTGTTCTGGCCAGAGCTTGCTTCAAACGCATTAATTGTCGTTGATAACGTTCTCCATTCATAGTTTCACCCGGTTGCAGCAGCTCATAGTACACCACACCTTTCATATCCCACCATATGCACAGCATAACCTTTGCACAGTGAATATCTCGGTTTGGTTGTGATGGACCTGGTTCACCTGGTTTCACCCAGGCCTTTTTTCGTTTAGGATTCTCGTAATGGATCCACTTCTCATCACCCGTAATAATTCGATGCAGAAACCCCTTTCTGCTCTGTCGTTGAAGCAGCAATTCGCAAATGGTTTTTCTCTTTCAACGTCTCTGTCTTTCAATTCATGTGGAACCCAATGTGACATCTTTTGAATCATTCCCATGGCTTTCAAGCGTTTGGAGACTGTTGTTTGATCAACGCCTAATGCTGCTGCAAGTTGTTCCTGCGTTTGACACGAATCCTGCTCGAGCAATGCTGTCAATTCTTCGTCTTGAAATTTTTTTGGCTGTCCAGCTCGCTCTTGGTCTGCCAAGCCGAAATCACCACTTCTAAACCGTGTAAACCACTTCTGACACGTTCGCTCAGCTAGAGCATGGTCACCATACACTTCCACCAAAATACGATGAATTTCAGTCGCACTTTTCTGCATGTTAAAGTAATGCAGCAGGACACCCCGCAAAGACACTTTATCAGGCACAAATTGCGCCATGTTCACTTAACTACAAACTGGTGTTGTTGACGCTTTAATCCACTGCCCTATACTACGAACGATACGCGATGACATGGGTTTGCAACACATGTGTGGATACACGGAACTGTGGGACGCTCCGTTCGTTGCGCCATCTCTTGTCCACCCGCACGAATTAATTCCTAGACCAAATATATATATAGTGCATTTAATAAATAAACATAGTATTATTCTATTTAATGTGTTTTCATTGCATGTGTGAATGATATTTTTGTGTGTCGTGGTTTGAGCGATCATCTGGATGTCCACCAGGATTTCGAGACGAGAATCCGAACCTCTCGGTGCTTGATGCTCATCTCATTGTTGAGACCTGAAAGCGATCCGGGAAAAGTTCTGTAATCCCTTTTTGAAAATGTTCTTTGATGCAGGGGTGGACTGGCTATAATCAAGTACCGGCCCGATGGCCGCTGCGCCCTCCTCACATTAGTGCCTTTACGCCCTCCTCGGGAGGGGTTAAGACCTGTCTTAGCCTCGCGAAGGCGCAGTTTCCTCTCTGAACACATTAAAAAAAAAGCTATATACATAATTATTTTATAAATTCGCTAGCTTTTGGCCAGCTAGGGCTCCACCCCAGACCTCGGTATTTGCTCGGCCTGCGCCCTCGCTCTTTCTGTTTTTGGCTTTAGGAATGTCGTTATAATGATCTTAGGGACCCTGAAATTTATAGATTTGACTCTAATATCGGTCATTTTGGATGATTTTTATATATCAACCCTCCCACCCCCACTGCTCCGCCCCCAGGTCCACTCTTTACTCGGCCTACGGCCTTGCCCTCTGGCCGAGTTTGGGTGTTTATATATATTATATATATATATATATATATATATATATATATATATATATATATATATATATATATATATATATATATATATATATATATATATATATCTTTGGGCTTCTCCAGGAAATGCAGATATTTTTGAAAGAATCCCAGAAACGACTTGAGGTGTACTTGGAACAAAACCCAAGCGTCCGTCTTGAGGCTATTGGGATAACTCGATGGAGAAGTAAAAGCAACGCTGCTGTAAAAATATTTGGACACTTTCATTACTGAGCGCCCGGCTCAAAGGATGCTAGAACAAGAAAATCAAAACCAGTATATGTGGAACTCGTAGCAGCTTTAAGTGTAATTGGCAACTCGCAAGAATTCAATTCCAAAGTCAGACATGATGCAATGTCTCTCATTCAAAAGTTGTGTTCCTTTGAGACTATCATTGTGGCTATGATGTTTTTATTGATTCTTCAGCATACCACACCTTTATCAGACTACTTTGAAAAAAAAAAAAAAAAAAAACCTTAGACTATGTTCAAGCATGGCGCCTGATATCCTCAACTCAAAATAACTTGAAAGAAGCTAGGGACCAGTTTGACAAAGTCTACAAAGCAGCAGAACACTTTGCAACAGAAATGTCAAATAGTATAGAAGGACTCATTACAGATGTTCCTAGTCTAGAACAAGTTATTATAGAAACAGAATTGCCTGAGGTAAGATGTAGAAAAAGAAAGAAAATGGCAGGGAAATCAGCTTCTGATGAAGTAATTGAAGACAGTAAATACAGATTTGAAGTAACCGTTTTCAACTGTGTTCTAGACCAAATTTCTAACAGCATGCAGGAACGATTTGCTGAAAATCAAAGCTTATACTTAGATTTAGTGTTTTGATCCTAAGAAGTTCAAGAGTTTAAGTCTGGCTTCGTTGCCACTGTAAAGAATCACTGAATTAATTCTTGATTTGAAGAGGGAAAACTTAAAGAAGAGCTTCTTTCGTTTTCATCAATGTAGGAAGAGTTTTCAAAATCCTCTTATGAGAACCAAGAAAAGATCAAGAAGCTGTTGAGGTTCGTATGATTGAAGATTTGATTGAAGAGGACAAGTTTTCTGAAGATTTCATGGAGGATGAGGAGGAATATTTGGGGCCGACTGACGATATCGTGGATTTAAGGTCTATAAAATGTGATGGAGTGAAGTACATTTCTTGCTTTAAGTGCACCTTCGATTTGATTCTGCAGTACAATATGTACTCAAGACTCTACACAGAATTATTCAAAGTTTATAAGTGTCTCCTTACATTACCGACAACACAAGTGTGCTGTGAGCGAGCATTTTCAAAGCTCAGATACATAAAAACAAGACTCCGTTCAAGACTTACAGATGAACATCTGGAATCATTGTTCTTGATGAACTCCGAAAGAGACATTCTAACAAAAATAGACAACAATCTTATTATTGACAAAATGTGTAAGAAAAGCAGGGAGATTCGAAGGCTCCTTCAAGCGTAAAGCAGTGACTTTACTTTCATTTTCCAGTGTTGTTTTTGAATTTCTTTTTTCGCTAGGTATGTATATAATTCTAAATTTACTTTTGTTAATTTGTAGTGAATGTTTCATGTATACTTTTTATCAACGGTTTTAAAAATAGATTAAAAATAAATTAATGTTATGATGAACACAGCTTTAGAAGGACAGAAGTATGAAAAATAGCATAAGCCCCAAATTTAACTCAAATCTTCAGTTATAATCAGGCTGTTAACAAATTTAGCCGAAGAATTTAAACAACTAGTGTGATTTTTGTAGTCTCAGTTAAAGTGTGCAGATTTATATAGGCCTAATATATTTAGTACTCAAAGTATCTTTGTTTTTTATGAAAATATTGAATTTGTATAATTCTATCGTGATTAACTGCAATAGCTACTTACTCTTTTGTTGTTTTTTGTGTACTAATTTTCCGGGAGAAGCCCCCCGGCACTTCCTTTTAATAGGAGGGGGTATTTCATACAAGCGAAAGTCTCGGATATACGGTGCCCTCCTAGAGTATGTGACCGCGCCCTTTTTACATAGCCAGTCCACCCCTGCTTTGATGTCATAACCAGGTAAGTTCAGGTCTCCTGAAAGTACTCGTTGATGGGACAGTGGGGGAAGGGAGTGTCTGGAAAGCGGTTACAATGGCTCCCTTCATAGACTGCTTCTTATATGAACTCTTAACACATAATGCCATCTATCGGGATAAAAACGAACTATATGATTTAACGTAATGTTATCCTATGTTTAGTTTGATGCATTCGGCGACTAGAAACTACGGGGAACAGAACATACTTTGTACAGTCAGTGAATTTAAAAGTTTAATGTACGAAAGTTTGATTGTTCAAGTATATTGATGTAATGTTCGTTATACGTTACATCGAATGTTAAATCAGGATATGTAGGTTTGTATAAGTTATAAGAGCATCAAATTATATATATTAGGATGGTCGCCAGTGGCGTATTTAGAATTTTGTTTCGGGGGGGGCTTGAATAAGCACTTATATTTTTCTTTTTGGGTGCCGACAAATTTTAATGAAGTTGTGCACCTAACAAATTTATTTCGGCGAGGGGGGCTTGAGCCCGATAGCCACCCCCTCAATACGCCACTGATGGTCGCTAAATAAGTGAATAAGTTAAAAAAATAAGATTTCCCAATATTCTTTGGGGCACCTTGCTATTTTGATTTATCATATAAAAAAGAGTTGGTGTATTTAAAAAGAAAAATATTTAAACTCTAATTTTTAGGGTTTGCTACCACCTTGTAAAACTTTCATTAAAAAACTAGGAGTGAATTAATGATAAAATTTAGTTACAAGAAAAGTTATATTTAATAAATATACATTTCTACTATATAATAAGATTTTTTTTAAAAAAACTGTTAATAAAATACACTGCCAGTTTTTACTTCATCTTAACACATCAAAGTTGATTTCTTCGAGTCCGGATACTTGCTTACTAACAAGAGTAAATACGTACTACTTTTGTTCTTCGTCTTTTGTATGAAGTTTGCTGTACTCTTCCATCAGCGCAACCCCACGTTCAGCTCCGTCATTAATAGCTTTAAGTGAATTAGCTATTGCCTTTCTTTTCTTTTCTTTTCTTTCTTTCTTTTTTTTTTTTTTTTGTAGGGTTCGTTATTTTTCCAGCCATTTACATATGTCTGCAAAAATTTTGATGATAGATCCAGGATTTTGAACCCCATGGTGTTCAAAATCTTGCAAGTCCTTTGTAAGAGTGACATCAGGATCAATTTGGGCACGTTCAAATGGTTCGTCATTGTCTTCATTTTTTAAAGCATCCAATATTTTCCTTTTAGTTTCCTGAGGAACATAAAAAAAAAAAAAAGCGCAACAAGCTCTTCTGAAGGTATCACAAGCTTCGGAGAAACTTTTTCATTACACACTGAAATTTCCTCATTGACACCTTTATATTCCTTTAAATTTCTCAAAAGTTGCAAGTCACTTCTGGGAGCAGAATAACCAGATGGTGCTTGAAACCAGCTGTTAATGTAACACAACAAATGAGCAGATGTTTCGAATTTCTGTTTCTTCTTGTTTGAAAGTTTGAACTGATCTCTAAATAAGTATATCTTTATCCAGTAAATTGTCATCCATTGGGATCGATGCACTCTCCCTGGAGCTCTAAAAATGTATATCTCTTTCTGGAACTTCTGCAAGGAATATGTTTGTGAACTCTAAAAGTCCTTTGTAATGTTCTCGTGGTTGAAACTCCTGAAGTTTTTTTTAAATTATTTTTTTAAAGCAAACTCAATGATATTTGACGCACTGTTGGTAACATTTTTATGAAGTAAACCGTCAGATGTGGCGGGTTTGAAATTACTGTGCTTAATCGGGTTCCACATACCCTTAAATCGCTTAAACAGCAAGATGTCATTTCATTCATTTCACTTTAATTATCCTCCATTCTGTAGAAACTTGGAAATAATTTTCCGATAGTACATGGGATTCGTCATGGCTAATTGATGCAGTACATATATTAGACACATTTGTTAAACATAATTCATACATTTATACATTACAATAATTTGAAATATTATTATACCAATACTACAACATATTTTATACATAAATGAACCTATCTTGTTACTTTGCTACTACTATTTACATTGTGACTATTCATATTCATTATATTCATCTATTGTATAGAAGCAATGTGACAATAGGTATTCTTTTAATTTTCTTTTGAATGCAACATTAGACTTGATTACCTTTAATTTGTTTGGTAACTTATTGTATAGCATAATACCAGCATACTTTACTCCCTTTTCGTACATTGCTGTTCTATGGTTTGGTGGATGAAAATTAGTCTTTTTTTCTTGTGTTATAACCATGCACGTCACAGTTTGTTGTGTACTCATTTATATTGGATCTTACAGGCCCTGTTGAAGCTCCAATTGATTTGCTAACAATTTCCCCAAGCATCGGCAAGCCAAATAAAGCATTGGAGGTTACGTTCGAATTATTGCAGGCTGTAAAGTATAATGAAACTGAACGGGCCCACGTGTATTTGGCACCCGTACGTTTACGTCTTTTCGCCCTATGTGCTGTTTTAATGTTTACGCCATTCCTTTGCATCCCACCCCCGTAGGCATGCGACCGGTGCGGTCCATGGGCGACTGCTGATTGGTTGAGATGAAAGTAGAGGGCAATGTACTGTCCTATTTTAGTAACATCATTGATAATCAATGTCATTTTCGTGTTTACCAGTGTGAATAATTTTAATAAAAAATTTCATTTAAAAAACTGGATTATGTTGAAATTTCAAAACATGGTAGCGACCCCTAAAACATTTTTTAAAAATCTGAAAATTTTATGGAAGTCTTTTTCTAAATAGATCAAAATAAGAGGGTAGCCCAGGTAAATTTTAAAAGTTAGTTTTTAAGGATCACCCTATATATACATACATTCATTCATATATATATATATATATATATATATATATATATATATATATATATATATATATATATATATATATATATATATATATACTGATATCTCACGATGGCATTATAAAGGTGAAATCCCAGGATTCTCTAATTGGAATCCTTACTTGTTAGTTGATATTAAGTATAATTCACTCATATTATTATTATTATTATTATTATTATTATTATTATTATTATTATTATTATTATTATTATTATTATTATTATTATTATTATTATTATTATTATACATCTGTGCAAACTTTAAACCCAATTCTTTAACTATACTTAATTTAGATTTGTTACTTGTTTTAGTTATGTAGAAAATATACATTGAAATAGTATCAATTTTCCTTGCAGTAATTCGGAAGTTATTTTTCAAATATTTTAATTTCTTTTCTACTTGAAAACATATCATATTATTTAACGAACAGAATTCTTGTAAACACCTGTGTTTCAAAGTAATTACCATCTTCACTGCAAGATTGAATATATGACTACTATGTATAATCAGGGTAGCCAGGTTTTGAAAATCAGCGTGCTCTTATTGACAATCTAAAATCGCGGAATCTGGGGTATGGAAGGAATACTCCCTAGCTTAGTGGGGTTCAGGAACCTTCGCAGAAAATTTTTGAAGTTTATTCCCTTAAAACTGCAGTTTTAGGTATTTTTAAACGAGATTGGAGTCTTTTTTTTCACATTGACAATTAGGGTCTATTCTTGAAAGAGAGTATGACGGCTAGGATTTTAACCATTTATTGTATTTCTTGTCCTGCCATTCAAAATGCTAAACTTTGGATTTAAAAGTTTTAAAGAGAAGAAAGCAAATAAAGTTAGTTAAATAGAATAAAATTTAAGTGCATATTTCTGTATAATTATAATGCATACCATGGAGCAAATTGAATTGAGAGGCTGGTCTTACTATATATAAAATTTTTGAACTGAATAGGGGCTAAACCATAGTTTGCCGTTTTATCCAGTGTAAAGCAGGATTGAAGCCCATTTTATCCAGTGTATACCTGAGTTTCAAGGGGAGGCTATAACCCCTATAGCACTCCTTAGATTCGCCACTATATATATATATATATATATATATATAAGTGTTTGATCGAACAGTCGACCTTGTGATGAAAATGTTCGCTACAGTTTAAGAGTCGATTTATTTTTCGCTCCTTGCTTAGAACATGCATAATTGCGTTATCGTTCAATTTCCCTGGCGTCATGATGATATGCAAATAAGAAGTGTGAAAAGTGTTTGGTGAAAATAGCATGGAGAAATACTCGTTCAATTTCTCATTTAAAAAAAAAATCAATCATCGCCTCGTCGAGAATAAATTACAGTGAAAAGGGTTTTGATACTTTTAGTCCTGAGTGCCACAATTCCAAAATTTTACGTGTTTGCATACCTGGTAAAGAATCTTCCAAACTTTATATCCGCTCTCCACACACACACACACACACACACACAAATCAAATTAGTCCCTTCCATCATTTAATAAATACAGAGAAATGTTAAAAGCTAAATTTTTTGTCCTTCACTGGTCTAATGGCAAGCGCGTGTGCCTTTTGTGCACGTAAACCCGGGTTCAATTCCCGGTGGAAGAACATAAAAATTTAGTTTTACAATCTTTCATTTTCATTATCATCTGCTAATTTAACCTAAAGAGCATAAGCGTGGTTCATTTAAAAATTTCATTTCATTTCATTTTTCTTCTTTTTTTCTCTTTTCGTTGGCCCTTCTGAAGGTAGATCACCACCCGGAAGTCAGTACATATTTTAGCCCATTCCCTTTTCTACTGCGCAATGAAACGTTACATATTATAAATATTGTACTATAAGATAGAGTATTGTTTCAGCTACAGCACAAGACATTGATTCATTTGGTTGTGTCTCCTGATATCGAAAAATGTAACAAATAAAAGAAAATATTTGATTCGTTTTACAATGAGCACACAAGATGGCGCTTGCTGTTAGAAGTGCTCCGTTTTATGAAATGTTTATTGTGTGTCTAAAGTACTTTAAAATAACAATCTTATCACGAAATAGGTATATTGTTTGACCGTTTTTCGTGTTATGTTTCATATTTTATTTAAATATTAATTTACATTTAAGGAAATAGATTTTGAGACGAAATTTTCGCAAAATGCCATAATACGTTGTTGCCAAATTTGTACGTTTACTGTAGTAGACACAGTAAGAAAATTCCTTGATTCTAGCGTTGCAGTTCGAGGAGAGGAATGGCGGTAAGGGTCGAAAAATAATTTCTCCAGTAAGTATCTAAGCAGAATCCCATGATTACTCCCTTTATTATCTGGCATCAGTAAACACTCGACACTATCTGGCAATGCTGCACTATTCAAGCAGCGTTTAGCATAGCACCGAGAACACCTAGTGATCCACCTGAATACATTGGAGGAAAGAAGTTAATTTTTACTGCTCAGAGAAGAAATCTGTGAGCATTTTGTAGAACTAGGAAGAAAAATAAATCTATAACTCTTTTGTGTTATGTTATGAAAGCAAGTATAACTGTGTTGTATTTTCTGGTGTTAAAAGTGAGCATTTTGATTTAAAATAATGTTTAAAAGAGCGAACTAAAAGAAATTTAGCGTATACATAACAAAAAGAAATTAATCTAACATTCAAATCATAAATTAAGGTGTAAACTCCAATATAGTCTAAATATTTGTTTGTGGAATTTAATTACGTAATGAATACTGTGACTATTATTATTAACTCATGTGATTTTTCTATAATTATGTAATAGTGTTATTTAGTAAAATACAAGCACGATTAATTCTCCTACACGAGGGAAAGTCAGAAAGTAAGGTTCCCTAATGCAGATCTTCTGATTTATTTCAGGTAGGAAGTTGCTACTTGCCGAGAAGAAGTTCAGGCCTTGACTGCTTAGTGGCAGCAGAATCAAGTTTTATTGCATTCCATGCCCTAAATAATTCATACAGAAATCGACTACTATACTCTCAGTGCGGACGCTAGAAAAGCTACGATCTGTTGTTCGATTTTTGTGAAAAAAAAAGTTGAAATTTATAAGATATTGCAACACATGTATGGCTCAAATGTGATGACAGTTCAGCATGTGCATGAATGATATTGGGGATTCAGTGTTAATCACGTGAACGTGCAAGGTGGACAAAGAAAGGGGTGTCTAGTACGACAGCAGAACTTCTCTCTGCAATTGAAAAGGGTGTACAGTGTTACTGGCAGAGTTGGAAGTACAGTTTAGTCTGTCACATGGCACAATGTGGGAGATTGTCCACGAACATTTAGGATACAGAAAAGTTTGCAGCAGGCGGATTTTACTATAACTGACAGACGATTACGATATGAGAAGAAAACCCGTATGGGTGCATTCCTCTCATATCTTCCTTTTAAAGAGTATGAGGAGGATTTCCATAAATCATTATTCGGGACGTATACTAGTACTGCCCGTAGCCAAAAGTAAAATCAATAGCATGGAAGCATCCAGGATCAACAGTCCAAACGTTCAAGACATCTCCCGATATTGACAAACTTACAGTAACGTCTTTCGGGATATCCACTATGTGCTCCTAGTCAATTTTTGTGCCTCTGACCACAGCCTCAACTATTAGGCAAGACGGTGAACTTGCTCCACGACAATGCGCGCCTGTACATAACTTATGCGACAGTACACCTTTTGCAACAGTATTATTATTATTATTATTATTATTATTATTATTATTACGTATTACGCCATTTGGCAGGTCCTGGGACTAATGAGTTTTTTTTTTTTCAAAATTAATTTTAAGTTTGAACCTGGAAAGTTTCTCCCATGTTTCTCGACCTTCAGCTTCCTCTTTTAACTCCCAATATTTTCTTCTATTTTTCAAATCGTCGATCAGTTACGTCCTTCCTATTCCCCGCCTTCCTTCCATCCTTCTTTCTATGATGGTATGAAGACAATTTCTTCGCAACATGGATCCAATCCAATTGGCCTTCCTACGAAGGATGCTGGCTAGGAGCATCCTCTTCTCTCCTATCCGTTTTAAAACATCTTCATTTGTTACTCTTTCTATCCATTTTATCTTCCCCATCTTCCACCAATACTACATTTCGAAGCTCTAAATATTTCTTCTTTAACTTTTTCTTAATGTTCAAGTGTCTAAACCATGTATAGTCCAATGCTCCATATACCCAACTTCATCCTTCATTCAATATTACGTAAATCTGCTAATTAAGAGTGATCTTTTCTTGTTGAATGCTTCTTTGGCTATGGTAATCCTTGACTTTATCTCTTTGATGCAGTAAGCGTCTCTTTGCGGCTGTGAAATTCTTTCGCGTCCACCACACAGCCGGAATATGGCCCTGTCTAATTTTCTTTTTCCTCCGAAATAAAAGAACATCGGTGTGACAAGCGATTCACACATTACATGATGACGTCAGGCGTGCGGTCCAAAGAGGCTTTCATTGTCAAGATCCCATGTTCTCTCGCCAGAATTTTGACAAATAGATTTCCCACCTACTCAAGTGCTTCAACAGAGAATAGTAGAAGGATGTGTCTTTAGTAATTACTTCGATTAGTAATTTACTCTTGTATAGTCAAGCAAATTTAATTTGAAAAATAGACTAGGACTAGTACTGTGGCTACACACTCCACGACGTAGCCATCCTGGTTTCTACATGTTAGTATTTCTCTTTATATCTAGTACGAACAATATACCTGATATGGGAACCTTACTCTCTTCCTTTTCCTCGTAATCGAGTCAGTCAGTTGAAAGCAGAACACTCAACTTGAATACTTGAAACCTCGTACGCGTATAGGGACTTGTCCCACTACGATACCACTCAGTCCTGGAACAGATTTCACACAAACAATATTGTGAAGTAAAGAAGGCAATGATAAAGTATGTACCTTCTTAGCTTCCGTGGCTGAGGATGGTGAATTGCTTGTGGTACTAGTTCATACTGAGCAGTCCCATTCAGCCATTTTACACATTATATATATCCATTACCACACATGTGAGTGGAACATTAAGTGGTGGATTTTTTTTAAGTGTGGGTGATCTTAGTGAAGAGCCTTAGCAATCAAACTCATTTCTAACATTAAGAGTCCCTATCACTGCGAAATTAAAATACCGTTAATTTTACAGTAATTATGTGATATCTTCAAATAGATAAAAGATAATCGAAAAGTGGATCAAGACCTCCCTAGACGATGTTATTTTGCATGAGATATCGTTATCACTAATCACCTAGTAGCTTTCCGTTTGCAGTTATTTAGAAACGCGAAAATAAATGCCGATTTTCTAAATATCTGGAAATCAAAAACAGATAAATAAGTCATGATAACGGTATCTCACGCAGAATAATATTGTCTAGGGAGGTCTTGTTCCACTTTTCGATTATCTTTTATCTATTTGAAGATATCACATAATTACTGTAAAATTAGCGGTATTTTAATTTCGCAGTGATGAGGCCTTTTAATTGTCAGGTCATTTGTAAAGCATTTAACTGCAATGATAAGCCGTATCGAAGTCGGAACAATCAAAAGTTCGCTAGTTGCCCATCCGTGGTCCACCGACGCTTACGACAAGGGTAGTAATTACTGGTTTAAATACTAAAAAAAAAAAAAAGCTCTAGTAACCGATCAACTGATTTCGATAATTTACTCTTGCATAGTCAAATAACTTGAATTTGTAAAATGAAATATTTAAGTTTTACGTCCCAGGGTTATGCCGGTTAGACTAAAGGAGACGGTGATGATGAGAAATGAGTGAAATGGTGGAATGAAGAAAGTGGAAGGAAACGGGAGAACCCCGAGAAAACCCACGAGCACGATGTTTGTCCACCACAAAGTTCACACGGCGCGAGCTGGGATCGAAACAGGGACCCCAAGCACCGGAGGTGAACACTCTACCGCTGAGCCACCGTGCTCAATTTGTAAAGTAGACTGGTACTACCAATGTATCTATA
Source organism: Thermobia domestica (assembly GCF_964235325.1). Lineage (NCBI taxonomy): Eukaryota > Metazoa > Arthropoda > Insecta > Zygentoma > Lepismatidae > Thermobia > Thermobia domestica. The sequence goes on along the minus strand of NC_137457.1, from coordinate 295,131,466 downwards.
CACATTGTGATGTAGGCATCCTGGTTTGTAGTTTTCGAAAAGTTGGCCCCGGAAAAGCTAATCAATATTCGTGGTCTAATCCAAGGATCTAGGGGAGGTTATATGGTATACTATTTAATACTGTATATATGCTAGTTCTTCGCACAGGAAGATTGGGTTTACGGAGAGTATTTTGACCCTCACGCCCCTTCGGATACGCATTTCAATAAGAGTGTAAGAATAAAAACCAATAAGATATTCTATTTTGGACATACATTTTGAACGTTTTTCAGGACGCGCTTTTTAATCGAAAAGACATTACAGAAATCCAACTTGAGATGGCACTATGTTGCAAAAGTAATATCAAATGGGTCAGCCGTTTTCCGAATTCCGAAAAACTATGAATTCGAAACTAACCTTGGTCATTTTGGACATTTTTCACCCGTTCTTACCCTTAGGGCGGATGGGGTCTGAACTTTGTCTTAAACGACATCTGGAATGTCACTATTGATCTCAGCGACCAAGAACTATGAGTTCTACACTAATATCTGTTCTTTTAGTGTACATTTTTACACGTTCCCCCTTCTCATTTAACCTTGGGGTGGAAGAGTTGCCTTATCTCTACAGTCTTTTTTCAAGATTGTAAGACATACAGGGTGGTAGGTAGCTCCACCGACAAACTTTGGGAGGTGATTCCTTACATGAAATGAAAGAAAAAAGTTCTAATAAACATGGGACGAAAAACGTCTCCTTTCAGAGTTATGAGCCGCCGAAAATTCACGTTTCGAAACGCTCTGCCTTAGAAACTACAGGACCGATCCCAAGCGGTTTAAGGAATTACAAAGGAACTAGTATGCGCTCTATCTAAATATCCATGTTCTACCGTGGTCCGTTATCGGAGAAACGAACTGTAAAAAGGAAGTTGAGGTATAGGGATACTCTTTTAAGTACTAATAACGCGTTCGTTTCGCCGATAACGGAGGATGTTAAAACATGGAATGATCGCATACTAGTTAGATAGATCGCATACTAGTTCCTGTGTAATTCCTTAAACCGCTTGGGATAGGTCCTATAGTTTCTAAGGCAGGGCGTTTCGAAACATGATTTTTCGAATTTTCGGCGGTTCATAACACTGAAAGGAGACGTTTTTTGACCTATGTTTATCAGAACGTTTTTCTTTCATTTCATATAAGGAATCATTTCCCAAAGTTTGTCGGTGGAGTTACCTACCACCTTGTATGTGTACCAAGTTTGAAATTGCTCCAGGAATATGTCCCTTAAAACGGATTTGTTTTTTAACGCTGCGACACAGATCTGCTTATGTTAAATGAAGATATTGTATACCAAATTTCATTTCCCAAGTTGACAGGATAGTGAGATACTCAATTTCTAGCGTAAATTTTGCCTCCTATTGCGACTAGATTTTGGAAAATAACGTTCATTCAACTCTTCAAAAAAGATCTCCGGTGATAAATTTACTTTCAGTGGGTGGATATTGTGATAATGTTGTCATCTCACTAAAAATTACACAGCATATTAGTTGAATCGGATATCTATATGACACCGTTCGCAACATCGCTGTAAGCGGATTGGTGAACGTGGCTTAAAAGTTCAGCGTCAATTAGGTTGTCGTACACAATACGGTACAACAACATTCTTTGTTTCTCTTTTCCTTACTGGAAAGACATAAAAATTTTATTACATTGTGCATGAGCTGAAGCTGCTTTAAATAAAAGCAACTAATAATTTGCCTTGTCTTTCTTATTCATTCAGGTAATCCTGTTCCTCATCTACGGGGATAAACTAAAGCTACTATAAATAAAAACAACTAACACTATGCCTTGTCTTTCTTATTCATTCAGGTAATCGTGTGTCTCATCTACAGGGATAAACGAAAGGTGCTATAAATGAGAGCAACTAACATTTTTGTTTCCTTTTTATTTATTCAGATAATCCTGTTTCTCAATTATGGCTCCAAAACAACAACCAAAAGAAGCTCAGAAGAAGAAAGAAGGAGAAGATGTGTCAATAGCAATTGATCCTGTTATAATCGAGCCGAAAACTGCCGAAACTCTTATCATATTACTAAGAAGTGAAGAAAATGATCTTGTTGTTAGAGCCATGAAGCATTTGGACGAATTTGCCGCCAAAGATGAGAAAAATCTTGATACCCTATTTGAATTGGGTGTTCTTCATCCTTTGCTGCCCCTTCTATCCCATGAGGAACTGGTAGTAAGAAGAATCGCCACAAAATTCCTCGGCCAAATGGCGAAATTTAAAGCAGTGAAGCATATTTTACTTCAAGAAGGTTACATTCCTTTATTCATGACAATCTTAACTGAACAAGATGATGCTACACTCCATGAATTTTCAACGCTGGTTCTTTCAGAGTTAACCTGTGATCCTGTAGGAACAAAAGAATTCCTAAGTGACGAATATCTTCAAATAATCTTCAACATTATGACAATGTCTAAAGATCCAGATGTGCATAAAAATTGTCTTCAAATTATGTACAATATTTTACAAGACGAAACAGCTATCGAAGTTTTCAGGGGATGCGATGAGTGGAGTTTTGATCCTTTAATTTCTCTCTTCCAAAGCGATTACCCTGCAGTTCAAACATTGGCTCTTCAAGTTTCTTGTCTACTTACGAAATGTTCAACTATAGGTGCCATGTTCAAAAATTCAAATGGTCTGGTGGAAATAGTCAATTTAATACAAAAATATGACTGGTCTGATTTGCATATTGACGCCTTTAACGTACTCGAAAACTTCGTTTCAACAGTATCCGATGCTGAGTATCTCAACAGTATTCAAACTTTCGGGAAACTAGTGACCTATGTGACTGAAATGAAGGATGTTGTGCTGAAAGAAGGCGCGTTAAGAGTCCTTGCCGATATTGCTTACATAGATGCGGCACGTGGCTTATTATATGAAGAGCATGCTGAGTTGATAATGGTACAGCAATTGTGGAGCAGAAACCATGATCTTGTTACGACAGCAGCTCGAGGGTTGATTCAGATGGCGAAATGTCCCGAAGCTCTTGAGAGCATTATGAAGGAGAATCCAATTAAACAAGTGATGAATTTAATCAGAAATTACGCAAATCCTTTGTTATTGCGTCAAACAGCTTCCCGTACACTGTCAGTTCTTCTTCCTAGTGGATATGAAGCTTGTGCTACATTATCAACAGATGATCTGGAAGATATTTACGATATTCTTCAAACAGAACAGGATGACGAATTAGCTGTAAATTTAATATATTGTTTGAACACATTGTCAATACACAGCGACATACGAAATGAAATAATAGGATCTGATTTGATGACTTCTCTCATGTATTGTTTGGAGAAAGGTAGTTTTCGTGTTAAAATAGCTGTGTTTGAAACGTTGTGTAGCTATATGTTTGAATCAGAAGCTCGACAACTCTACCTCATGATGTCCGGTCCATTTTGGACAGTTAGATGCTTAGGTGTTGAAAATATCAACACGAAACTGGCTGCAGCAGCTGTTGTGCAAAAGGCAGGCACCGATAAGAAAATAGCACAGGCACTGATTGCGTATGGAGCTCTGACGAAACTCCTCAGCCAGAAAAGTATGAGCAAAGCATATCCTTCATGGGATGCTGCACTGAAAACGCTGTTTGACACTGATCTTTCAGCAAAGTTCTCATTAACAGGTCGTTTAGAAACAACTGATATTACAGATGACTTATTTTATGCTGCACCTTGTCCTAAACCTGACGAGAAATTTCTTATGTTAAAAAATATTTTAGATCTTAGAGTGTCACCTATTCGACCTATATATATGGCTAACTTTACATTACCAGAAGACCAAAGTGCAGTGAAGAAAGACCCAATAACGAACATGACATTTCCCTTAAAAACTGTAAGCCAATACGATACGTTTTCATTTAGTAAAAACCATGGTTCACAGTGTACGCGGATGAGAGAATGTGTTAGCAAGAGAAAATATCCTGACGAAATCGATGAACTAAGCAGAGACAGAAGTGTGTCAACAGAAGCAATGTACTCAGGAGAAGAAGACAATGAATTTGAGAGGCTAATGAAGATGAGAGAAAGTGGCCAATTATTGCTAGCACCTCCGGATCCTCTAAGAAAGGTAACCTCTTCCATTTCTTTCAAGTGGAACAATTTAGGCCTTCTAGCGGACAATCAATCGATGACGACATCTCTGAAAAAGTCACCTAGTATCACTTACGATCAAATGTTGGCACTAGCGTCCGGGAATGACAAAGACGTTGAAGACGACCAAAAGAGTTTGAGGCAGAGATCGAGGTCTATTCGGTTCAGTAAAGTCAGTGCGACGGAAAGTCGAAGATCAACAAGACAAGGCATTTCGTTTTACAGAGGAAAGTCTAGCTTCATGGATTGGACGGTGGATGATTTGTCAACCTATTCCAATGTTCCTCCTGATAGACACATCGTCCATTATGTCGATGAACTGAAAGCGAGGATAGATCAACTGACGGGTCTTGAAGAACTTGCTGCAGCGATTGCTGAATTTGTAGCAGAGAAAACATCTGGAATTATACCAAAAGGGAGCAGCAGAAAATCTGCCTGTGAACGTCATTTGGCTGAAATTAAGTATCTACTAGGCACAAATCTGATCCCTCTGGGATGCATTAGGATTGGGTACTATGCTGAACGTGCTCTTTTATTTAAAGTGTTGGCCGATAGAGTTGGGTTTCCTTGCTCCCTTGTTCGAGGTCCTTTTGACAGAATGTGGATTGAAATAGTTATTCTTCCAGAGGGTAGCGAAGGTTATCCGTCATATTTCATTCGTCCCAATCACATTGTGGACCTCTTGTTTGACGTGGGACGTATCTTGCCATTTAATACGCCGGAAGCAGAAAGATACATGGGTGCTTCATGATATCCTCCATAACAAGATGCATGGGTCTAATTCTCATTATTCTTTAATGATCAACATGATGACAATAATGAAATAAACTGATTGTTTAAAAAACAGTCCAAGATGGCGTATCTCAGTTCTAACATAGATTGAGTTTATCAATCACAAATCTTCAGAAATCCTCATACAATATACAAAGTATTCAAAGAAAAAAGAATGAGATGTGTGTGTATCTCAGTATGCTTGTAATCGCTTACAGAAGTTCGCCATGTTAGAAATTCATACACTTTGATTTGAAAGCAATGCTTTGCATTTCAATGCAATACAATTAATATAATCGTAGCTATGTTGCTTGTAATAATAATGCACATCAATTAAATTTATTATATATATATTTTTGTCTCTTTTTTCCCTTTAAATCTGGTATAATGTAAGGTATGTACACTTCTGTTCACAAAATCCCAGATTGTCTTCCAGAAACAAAGTCCAAAAAATGACCCTAGATCCCTGTGTAGTTTACTTTTCCTGCATTTATGCCACAGAAGGACAGGAATTAAACGATAATATTCCATTATGCACATAATAATTTCATTGTAGATCAAAAATAGCTACCATTATAGAAAATTATTGTAATATTAAATCTCAAATTTAGCACATTATTCATATTTATATCTAGAACGATTGAAAAGGAGAGAAGTAGCGACATTAACTATGAATGGATCACAAATGATTAACCACCTGTTTTACGTGAGTTATTAATCGTTTCACTGTCAATCCGAGTGTCTCGAAATCATGTCTTTGTCCAATTACCTTCCTTAGAACGAAAACTAAGGCCAATTGTTTATGAAAAATTCATTGAAATCAGCAGGATAAAAGCAAGAATGTTTGAAAATGTTCGTTTTCTGGTAACATGTCATTAATCCTATCCATCTTTTACATAGGAGGTTGAGAGGAAACTGGTCTTGTGTCCAAAATGGCTGGAGACCTCAAGAATCCTTTATTTGCAATATCAGTATTATGAGGTGTATTCACGTTATAACACTTCATTTTTTTCAGGACTGGTAACAGATAGAAACGTGATGTTCGTTTTAAAATACGCGAGCACTCGTTGTCAACGCGTGACAGAGATGGCACGTACGGCACACAAAAAGCAGCAGTGACTATTTTTGATACTTACGATACTCTACAAAAACAGCGTGTAATAATTCGTTTTCTCCATTTGCGTGGTGTAACACCGCTGGAAATTCATCGCTAATTGATTGAGACACGTGATGATGGTGTCATAGATGTGTCTAATGTGCGTCGTGGTTGAGACAGTTCAAAGAAGGCAAGAACGTCATGTGACAACAAACAAAAACAATCTTGGCTTCGCTTAAGCCGGTCGGACGACATGATCAAACTAATGGAGAAAGTTGTTTTGGAGGATCGTCGAATGAGTGTGGATCACGTCGCCTCCAATGTTGGCATTTCCGTTACTTATGTGCATGCAATCCTGCATAAAGACCTGAAAATGTGAAAAGTATCTTCCAGCTGGATGCCACGAATGCTGACGGACGACGACAAGAGTCAGGGCACATCGCACATCAGGTCAGGGAATGTTGATGAGACTTTTTTAGCTGTTTCGAACGATGGAAGACACTCTCCGTGGACGCTCATGCAGTAGCCGCAACGCTATTGCATCATAGATTTTTCAGTTGTCAAAACAGACTCCTAAAGAAACGTTCGCTGCGGCCATGGAATCATGGCGTAGACATCGTGAAAAATGTGTACGGCTGCAGTGAGATTACGTCGAGAAGTGACCCGTGTTTTGTGTGATTAGTTGGTGAGAAAAGAAGGTGTTATAACTTGAATGCACCCCGTACTTCGTTCATGACACAATAAAGTTACCTTATGTTCGAATATAGTAGAACAGAAAGTAAACCAAAACTTGAAGGTAAAGCACCTATATGTCAATACATTCTTCGCTGCGCATAAGACGAGTTATCATTCTTTCTTGAATAAAGAAGGGCTCTTGAAGCATCTGCAATCAACTGTGTAATCAGTATTTTTAAAAATATATACAAACATGACGGGAAGAATACATAAGTAATCATAATGATGTATTTGCTACTTCTATCTAGCTCTGGGGTGTGGGTTCCCTTGTTTGATTCCAGCTACTTTCTTTATTCTACCATTTTCGTTCATCTCATTATTACCGTTTTTGGTGCATAATCGTGGGACGTTAACTAAAAAAAGTTTCTCCAGCCTCAAATTAAACCCCAAAAAACTATTTTAACCACTTAACGTAAAAGGACGAGTATACTCGCCTCTTTTTTATTTTTTATCGAAAACTTAAAACGAGTATACTCGTCCTAGCTTCCGTTTACCCGTTTTCTTTTAAAAGGCCGAATATACGCGTTTTCTAATGTTTCTTTATGTTTCCACCAGATAGTGCTGCTGAAGAAATTATTTACGAGTCTTGCCGGTCAACAATGAACACTATCACCACCATTTATAATGTTCTTATGTGAATATTGTACTAAAGTAATAAAAAAATTATATTAAAAATGGAACAACTTTCGGTTGAAAATCTGTACGTTAAGAGGTTGTCAATTTCATAACAATTCTGCCTTTTGCAAGGAAGCGAATTTTGAGTTTTTAAACTGCAAAATTAATACTGATGTTTCATTATGTTAAAATACCCGTTACTCATTTTAAGTTAATAGACCAGATAAATAAGAAAAGGATACAGTTCTTTTCAACAGCTTAAATTTATGGTATTTCTCACTTAAAAACGACCCCACTGTTCACCATTAAAAACAAAGGAAAATTTTGCACTTTCGTTTCTCATTTCTTTCTCTTCCCTACGGTAGACCAACGTTAGATTGAAGACCACAATTTCATTTTTCACTTAACAGTTAGCTAAATTTATCTAATTGACACACACACACACACACACACACACACACACACATACACACACACACACACACACACACACACACACACATATATATATATATATATATATATATATATATATATATATATATATATATATATATATATATATATATATATATACCTTATTTTCTTTATATTGCACGAATTAATGCAATGCATGTTACTGTAAATAAAAAAGCTAATTTCCAACTTTAGGATCATTTAAACTTGACATTTTAACATTATTTTATTAATTCTTTAACATTATTCTTCTGTCATCAAATTATCTTACATGATACCTGAATTATCGCAATAAATGTATCTTAACATATATTTGCATATACAGGGTGTCCATAAAGTCCGTTGTCACCCAGTGTATCTTCGAAACGACTGCGAGTATGAGAAAACGCAAAAACACGTCCATCATTGTCTTAACGGGCTTGAATTTTGAGCTTTAAAAGGTCCACTCCATTTTCGTAAAATTTTAAAAAGCAAAGGGATGGTGTAATAAATCGTTGAAAAGGTCTCAACAAGAGAAATAATTTGCAAAAAGTTTGAAGTTCCTATGTTGACCGCATCTAAAATGGTGGGGTTTCACATTGCGTGTCCAGACAGTCCGTTGCCAGCCCGTGTATCTGAGACCGAGAACATGGGAAAACGCAGAAACATATTCGTCATTGTTTTAAGGGATTGAACTTATGTGGTATAAATAGTCCGCTCAAGACCTCCCAAATAGGGGTACGGGAGTAAACTTGAAGATTTCAAATGGCAAACGGGGTCGAGTAGTTTGAACGGGCTCGACAAATGAACTTTTTAGTGTAAGCCGAAATCTAAAATGTCGGTGAAATAAAATTTCCGATTGAAGGCCTTTGATGACTTTTAGATATGTATGGCTTGTGACAGGCACGTAGCCAAAGGGGGGGGGGGGGTCCGGACCCCTTCCCCCTTCGAGACCAGAAATGAAAAAAAAAATAGGGAAGGATGAAACAAAATAACATGAGAAAAAGAAGGATCAGCGTTAAAAATAAACTACAGGAAGCTTTTGGTTACCCTTTCTTATGAGGAAATTTGTATTACTTGCAATACATAGTTGCGAGGTTAGCGAGATATCATGGAAGAATAAGGGAATTTGAAATTTCTAGAAAAGTTGCGGAATTCTCAGAATTTCTGCTACTTGTCAGGGAGATTTCAAGCTTCCGAAAGCCTAGTACCGTTGTGTAACAGTGTGGACATTTTTTATCATAATTTTTCGTCATCGCATCCTTACAATATCAAACATGTTATTTCAAAAACAATTTTTTACTGCTCCTTTAAGCTGTCATTTGAAACAGACAGTAGTTGACGGAATAATAAAAACAAAAATATATGTGGAAAGAAAGTTCTGTTAACATTTGATTCAACAGAAAAAGGAACGCAGATATTGCAAAATATTTTACAAGACATTATTGAGTATGTACTTTTTATAATAGTGAATATGTACTTCTTATAATAGTTGAGGTCATAATGAAAAGAAAATTGTTATATTTGAATTAACAGAGGAAGGATGTAAATAGGGTATATTGTGTAATCTTTTTCAATACGTTTTTTAAATTTTATTTTACTCGAGATTTCTTCATAGTTTATTAAAATATTTACCAACATATCCTCACAAACCAATATATGTTGATAGTAAAGTAGTTTAGATTGATCGAGCTCCTGGGCCATCAGAATTTCAAGTCACGCCCTCCCCCCCCCCCGTTACGAAATCCTGGCTAAACGAACCAATGTATGTTCCAGTAAAATTATTTAGAATGATCGAGCCCCTAGTGTGATGACCACAGTATTTCATGTCACGGACCCCCCTTCACGAAATCCTGGCTACGTGCCTGCTTGTGAATAAGATGCTTCTACGTTTGTTTTTTTTTGTTTTTTTTTTTTTTTTGTTTTTTAAAAAATATTTTTAGGCAGGGTGTACGTATCGTAAATTCTTTTGTAAAACGAGAAAATGATGTTATTGAATTGAGACTATTTCTGTGCATCTTGCCCCTAGTTTTGTAAACGGAGGCGCATTTTGGTGTTACAATGCATTGCCATGAGAAAAGGTTTTTTAAGAAATGGTTATTTCAAAAGTAGGATAAAGAGTTGCGAAAATATGGACGTCAGAAAGAGGGATCAGTACTACCTGAATGTAGAGAAATGGTAATCACTACAGGTTTTAGACATATAGGACTACGTAGTTTCGCTGATTGAAAATTAAACAACCCGCATACACAGTCCCAAATTACCTTCGAATTAGTTACATTGGCGTGAATCAACCTTTGCATAAACGTCTTAATGTGTGACTTGTTCGTTCTGAGATTTTCCTCTAGGCGCACCAGTCGAAGCAGAGTTGACGCTACACAGGTTGAGTGTTCGGCCAGGCAAGTTATCCATTTGACAAAGTTGAGTTGAATTGATTTTGAGGTTAGCGTCCCTTTTAGCAGCGAGGCTATATGAGACGGGACCTCCTAATGAACGTGGAATCCAAACCACTTAAGCTCCCGCCGGGAATCGAACCTGGGTCTCCCACGCTAAAAGGCGCGCTCTCATTTGACAGAGACAGGCTTAATACCAAGAGAAATTATTCTAATGCAAGCAATTAAAAGTTCAATTACCTATCCTATTTGGACATTTGGATGTTATTTTGTTTAGCAACTTCTACACTTCTCACAAACAATGGTGAGTCATGCGTTACAGTGCTCATAATTTTTTATATTGTTGTAGTTCTGTCTGCCTTCGCCTCGAATCCAATCTTCATACAAACGAATGTAATTGGGTGCAGTCTTCCAATCAGCACTTAAATGAAGCAGTGAATGCTTTGTTCTACGAGATTTTATCGAGGATAGTTTGATTGCGCTTGTGTATGAGTGTTCGACTTTCGCTGAAGATTTTGTTACGACATTCATAATGAATCGTATCGAAAGGGCACGTTCTGCTGAAGGTATATTTGAACTTATTTTTTTTTTCGAAGAATGTAGGCGAAAATATCGTGCGACTACCTGTATTTAATGAATTTTATCCCGATTTTATGGCACATAATTTCAAACCCTTAAAATAATGACGAATGTGTTATATGGGGCGTCTTTCATAGCTCAAAATTCAAGCCCCTTAAAATAATGCTTTTTTTTGCTCTTTTTTTTCAGTCGTTTCGAAGATACACTGGGTGGCAACGGACTCTATGCACACGAAATGTGAACCCCCGCCATTTTGGATGGGGTCAACATAAGGACTCGAATCTTTCGGCAAAATATTTGTCTTATCGATACCTTCCCAACCATATGTTACTCGACCCCCTTTGTCATTTAAAATTTTCAAGTTGATCCCACGTACCCTTATATGGGGGTGTCTGGGGTGGACCTTTTATAGCTCAAAAGTCAACCCCTTTAAAATAATGATGGACGTGTTTTTGCGTTTTCTCATGTCCGCAGTAGTTTTGAAGATACACTGGCTAGCAACGAATATTATGGACACCCTGTAACTGGAACAAACCTTTAAAAAGTTTTAGTTAAACGTGAATTGCACACTTTACTCACGGTCCTTCTACATGAACTACCAACGGAGCCGTACTACTCAGAAGTAAGGTTTTCCAAGTGTTCCAGTCCGATTTGCTTGAAATTCTGGAGTGAATAAAGGAATCAAAAGTAGGACATACGTGTTTTTTTTAATATCGGCCAACGTGGTAAATGAAGGGGATAAATACCCCCTAAAGTGCAAATATTGGGCAAAATAACATCTCGTAGTAAGGCCATAACTAGCAACGTACAATGCGGATTTGCTTGAAACTGCAGTGAAGAATCGACTGTAGGCTGTATGTGTTTTTCTATATCGGTCAACGTGGGGGATGAAGTTGTAAACACCCCTCTAAGTTGCGAACATAGGGCAATATGACACATTTTAGCAAGGCCATAACTAGTAACGCACAATGCGGTTTTGCTTGAAACTCTTGCAGTCAAAAGAGGGCATATATATATATATATATATATATATATATATATATATATATATATATATATATATATATATATATATATATATATATATCGGCCAACGTGAGAATGAAGGGGGTAAACACCCCCTAAAGTGCTAATGTAGGACAATATGACATTTTAGCAAGACCATAACTAGTTACTCCGTTAGAGAGACACATTGACTAAAGTTGGAAAATAGCTTTAACTTCGGCCACTTCACGTGAAACAATATTGTGCGTCACTTAAATGTCCAAAACCACGTTTCTGAGGCCGTAAATGAAGTGAGGTTATGCTCCTCACTTGCCTGGAAAGCCCACCGCCGGAGATCTACGTCAGGCAGTGGTAAATGTGCACCTACTATGGTTTGAGAGTTTTATATTCGGCTAGCGACACCTCACGCAATTTGTCTCCTAGGGTTCCACCTGAAGAGACTTGCTTTTCCCAACGGTACGACCTTTTCGGGACGTTACTCTTTCGTAGTGTTACATAATGAACTGTAACGACAATCTCTTTCGTTTTCCACTCTTCCATAATTCAACTGATTGCCGCTTGTATTTCAAGTCCACAGACTCATCACTCATATCACCTCAGGTCCCTGATTTTCCCCTTTGCTCTCCTCGTAAGTTTCATCGACTTCTCCAGAGTCGGTGATTGCATTTGGTTCCATGACACCCTCATCCAAATCAAAGTTTACAGTAACGTCTTCGTTGTATATTGGCATGGCTCAATCTTCAGCGTCATTTGTCAATTCTCTGAGATAGTTTACACGGCGTGTCTCTGCCCTGTTTCTTTAGGTGGTTCTAAAATGTCTACAATAGCAAAATAGGCTGCAAGTAGACGAATGACAGTTAATGAGTTGACCCATTTTGGTTAGGGCCTTTTAGTTTTAACTTATTACGGCCCAATAAATATAATAATAAGCATGCCTTATTGTGCATATACAGGGTGACTGGTAATTCGATGCATTTCTTGCAAGGGGATATTCTACAAATACTTTGGAACATTTTCACCTATACGAATCGGGGGTCGCAAATCAATACCTTCTGAGTAATTTGCACATGTGCGATTTCTTTGAAATTTGTCGGCTAACGAAAGATTAGCGAGAAAGTTTACATGTGTAATCCTCCATATTTCTGTAGGTCACGTGGTAATGTACAGCTCGTAACTCTGCACCGTTGCTGTGTTATAGGTTTGAACGTTAAGTCAAGTGTAGTATTCCAAAATCCATTATTGCACCTCAGAAAGCAGGATGGCAACATCGCAGAAGTACTTGCCCCTAGAAAGTGACTGCATGGTTGGGAAGAGGTGGAACGAAGATAGTGTGCAGTCAAGAGGAAACGCGAACTATGACGGATTTCATACTCAGGATTGTGCATCTATCTGGCCAATATTCGACCCAGTGAACGGGTGCATTCTTTTCCAGGAGGAGGACACCTTTTGTCTGCATGCCACGCTCTGGGATTTCACAGAATCCCGCAACGCACGCAGCAGTTAGGCATAAAGCCTATATCCTGGTGACTGTGGTACCCATAGCCTAGAAAACCAGTAGTAATACCCCACGCTGATCCCAAATAAATGTGTTAATCTCTTTGATCGCTCTGAGATGAATACGAACTTCTTTTGGCAGTGGTACGTCGCCACGCTGCCATTGGTTTGACAAGGTCTTTATACATGTATTTATGCAAGGGAATGACTCAAGGAAGGGTTCGGACTTCTAACTCCGGGGTCATATCGGTTTTTTGGTGGGTCTAGGATTTCGGAAGGAACTGACCTAGCCTTCAAGAAGGTACCATTCCGGCCTTTGCCTGGTGGGAGTGAAGAACACCAGAGAAAATCTAGTCAAAGCAATGACAGCGTGTCGACGTACCACCCCCAAAGGGAATCCGTGTTCAACTCTGAACGATCAAAGTGATGATCATGTTTATTTGGGATCAGCATGTCGTATTACAATTTGCTTTCCAGGCAAAGGTACCACAATTACCAGGATATACGCTTCTATGGCTCACTGCTGCGTGCCTTGCAGGATTCTGTGAAATCCCAGAGCGTGGCATGCAGACAAAAGGTGTCCGCTTCCTGAAAAACAACGCACCCGTTCTCTGCTCAAATGTTGGCCACACAGATGCACGACCCTGAATATGAAATCCATAGTTCGCGTTTTCTCTTGGCCGAATACAATCTCATTCCACCTCTTCCCAACCTTGCAGTCATTTCCTAGGGGCAAGTACTTCTTCGATGTTGACACCCTGCTTTCTGAGGCACAGTAATGGATTTTGGAATACTACACTTTACTTCACGTTCAAACCTATAACACAGCAACGGTGCAGGGTTACGAGCTGTACATTACTACATGACCTACATAGGTATGCAGGATTACACATGTAAAATTTCATCGCTGTACGAAACGTGGAAGTGGGTCAGGGTGAAACTTTCTCGCTAATCTCTTGTTAGCCGGCAAATTTACAAGAAATCGCACATGTGCAAAATACTCAGAAGGTATTGATTTGCGACCCCCGATTCGTATAGGTGAAAATGTTCCAAAGTACTTGTAGAATATCCTCTTGCAAGGAATGCATCGAATTACCAGTCGCCCTGTATATGCACAATAAGGCATGCTTATTATTATATTTATTACTACTAGTCATTTACTCAAACTTCTAAAACGAAAACATGGAAAGTATAAAATAAACTGTATTCACATAGTTTTTTTTTTCTTTTTGCACGCCAATATATATGTACACGTGAAACGAATAAGTTTTTGCCACAGGGAGAGAGAGAGAGAGAGAGAGAGAGAGCGAGAGAGAGAGAGAGAGAGAGAGAGAATATATGTGTGTGTGCAAGCAGAAGTTTGAAACTGAACGTTTTATTCGTCCTTTTCCACATAGTTATCATGCAAAGTAACACTTCTCCAAATGCTCTTCCAAATTGCACAGCCATTCTTTGTAGAATATGCTACTTTGGCTAGAAAACCAGTGCTCGACAGTGGAAATGATCTGGGCACCTGAAGAAAGTCACGTTCCTTTCAGGGACTACTTCATTTTTAGAGACAAGAAGTCCAGGGTGTCTACTGAGTTTCATTTTCAAAATTCCAGTACATTCAGTATAACTATTAGCAAAATTCCAGTATCTATTACAATGATATTTTTAAAGTTCTTTAAGAATAATCTCAAAACCAGATGGCTGGACGGGGTGGAAAGTGATTTGGAAAAACTGAAGGTTCGAGGATGGAAAGAAAAATGCAAAGATCGGGAAGAGTGGAGGCAAATAGTGGAAGAGGCCAAAGCCCACCCAGGGCTGTAGCGCCAAGTGGTAAGGTAAGAATAATCTCATTTTTGATGATTTCAGGTTTGTAATTGTTTTACCATTAAAAAGTATATTTTATTTTTAATAAATTTAGTTTGCCTTGATTTTTTTTAAACATTTTTAAAGGGCCTCCCAACTTCCCTCACAGGCCTCCACTCCACCCATTGTTTTAAATGTCTAATTACAAAATGTTTACAACTTTGGAAAAATTTACAATCTCAATGAATACAAAATTGTTTCGAAGACTATTAAAACAATTACAAAAAAAAGTATTGTTGACAAATTACCAGTTTCATGATTTTTCCAGTATGTGGATCAAAATTTCAGTGTATTTCTAGTATCAAAATTAAATTCCAGTATAATTCAAGTATTTCCAGTATCAGTAGACACCCTGAAGTCTGATAGCGCTAGGTCAGGGTAATATGGTGAATGGAGAGTCAATTGGTAACCAAGACTTTGTTTCCTCAACATTCAATGTTTCCTGCACTTCATGGGCAAAAGCATTGCCGACTAACAAGTGGACACATTTACTAAGTATGTCTCGGCGTTTTACTTTCAGAGCATCACAAAGTGTTTGCATCTCAACCTTGTAAAATGTCCCAGTTTCGCCCAGAAAACTGAAAATTTTACCATCTTGAAGAAAAGAAAAGAAAGAAAAAAAAAAGCACATGGATCTCTTTGGGTCGAGGAAGTGAAGAATGCTTCCACCGTTTATTCGTAAATTCAGTCTTTAGGTCATGGTGATATACCCAACATTAGTCCACGGTCACAAGATGATCGTAAAAAATGTTTTTATTAGGTTCAACATTTCGGATTCACAATCAACTTACTACTATTTATGAAAAGCTCTTTTCCCTCATTCACTCATATCTAAAAACATAAAAATTACACATTTACGATCTTAAAACATAGCATATTTGTTACGTAAGTTTCATACATGTAGCACGTTTTCCATACGAGGGCGAAAACATTGTTCGGCACAAGTGTGAGCAAACATGTGGAAAATGCGTTTTTCTTTAAATAAAAAATATGGAAAATGCGTTTTTCTTTAAATAATAAATAAATAAATAAATAAATAAACACACACACCTGGATAAGTTTCTTTTTATTAAGTCAAAATTACAAATTTGGTTTTAGTATTTTCATTTTTGCTTGTTTCAAATAAGCAGCAGGATAAACACCCAGGAAGCTCACACATGCTTAACGAAGTATTATTATTATTACTCTCGAAATGGATCATAAAATTATTAATAATTCTCTCTTTTTGTTTTAAGTTTCTTTCTGTATATGTTCAATAAACTCTAATAACAAGAATATTTTAAAAATAAACTAAATAACTTTACAAAAAAAAATATACACACACAGTAGATATATCTATCTATATATGATATATATATCAGTAGCTGAAGAACATGGTTCAGTTTTTTAAAAAAATATTTTCGTTAATCCCATATACTTTTGCATTACAAAACATATCAAAATATTTTAAAAAAGAAAACTACTAGCAAATACTTTATAATATTAATATGATTATCACGTTAACCTCCAAATACAAACATCAAAAAGCAATTCACTGGTTTCTTTTTACACTACTCTAATGCAGTGGGTTTTAATACTAACGTGTTACATGTTTTCTTGTGACTGGGTGAAAGAAAAAAGAAGAAACAGAAGACAGACAAACAACGACAAAAGGCAAAGCTTTCCCTGTGTCAGAAAAATTAAACGGTGGTACACTGCTGTCTGAATATTGCAAAATTCACGTGAATATCTTATGTGGTCCTTGTTTTGTTTTAGCTTATGAGTACGGGAAAGGCATATCTTCGCCAAACTTGCTTACATGAGCAGCATTCTTCGCTTTGTATAGCGTCTGTAAATAATGAAAAGAAAATTAATTAATATTAATAGGGAATATTTATAGTTACTAAAAAATCATATTAATAATAAAAATAATAATTAAGTGTTCATATGTGACGAAAGCAGAAAACGCTTCTCGAATCATCTTTAGAGAATTTCATGTTACATTTGTACAAACTAAGGATCTAGAGCAGATTGAACTGGATTGGCATAGGACAGGAACCGTGAGTGCCCAAATCATCGTCGTGAGATTGCAACGAGGCAAGCAAGTGTCTCGTTATTTATGTAGTAGAGCAGTGTGTCGAGCGTAGTTTGATGCCGCAGAAATTGAACAAATTATGGTAGGGATTCATTGTAGCCCTTTCCGATGCTAAGTTCAGGAGTTGTTTATCGTAAAAATGTGTCCAAGTGCGTAATTTTCGTGTAGGTCGTAGCACTGAGAACTGTAGTGTACGGAAATATGCGGCACATAGTCCACGGGTCCACCATACCGACGCGAACAGCTCGAAACCGGCCTCCCTTGAAGAGGATCCCGCCGCTATTACGTGTGGTTCGGAGTTTGGCAACTTCGAAAATCTGCACACACAGTGCGTGATGGCCAGCAAATGCTGCATCGCAAGAGCACCGTGTACGTCCTGACACTGTGTCATGTGGCTGAGCGAAAAAGAACTGCAGGAGGCTGTATGAACGTCATTTCACGGGTGATCGAAGGAAATTGGCTATATTTAATGAGGCGTGGATTTACTTCACAGACTGTGGAAAAAATTCGTGTCGTTACTACAGATGTGTTGACGCCAAGGGCGGAAGCACGTTCTTCCGCCAGTGCGCAGAATTTCTCAAAGAGGTTCATGATTGTGAACGGATAGTACAGGGGCAAACTGCGCCTCCGAAAGGTAGAACGAAACGTCAAAATCAATGCTGTGTACTACCAGACTCATGTCCTGACTGAATCCCAGCATAGTACGGACAAGACATGAATAAGGTTGAACTGCACCAAGACAAGTAAGTCATCCAGCTAAAGGAAGAAAACATCAATGGAATTCTATTGCCGTACGGAACAAGAAACTTGGAATTTTGACAATTCCTTCTCTGACATTCCTGTCAAAAGTCTACATGCCAGCCAAATGGATTATTGTGCTTTCGAACTTCTCAAGCGGCGCCTGTCCTAACGTCACGCCCGCATACTCTCCAGCCTATGGAAAGCCTGTAAATAGGCAAGAGAAGCAATACCCATGGTCTGGAACCAGCTGCAACCAAGTCTCCTGCAATGGAAACTCCGATGCTGCGCAATAGTCGGTAGAAGTGGCATACAGATCGAACACAACCTATACTAAAAACACAGCATTTCTAAGGTAAGGGCACATTCAAATTCAGGTTAATATAAATGCATCAACCTCTGTATTGCCAGGTTACTTTGAGGAAAAATCCACGCGAAAGCGATGGGATGGAAGGAAAACGTGAGAAACGAAGACCGCACGGTACAAAAGTAGTGTACAAGTTTGAGTAGTGTGAAACACTCTAGTTTCAGGGAATAGAAAAGAAACAGTGTTAACGGGATCACGGGAACGGGAGGACTAAATTTATTATCGTAGTACATAACGCTAAACCAATTACACACAATTAGAAAGATCGTTCAAATGACACAAAATCGTAACTATAAAAGGAAAACGTGTTAGTCTGTGAGTCACTCTAATTTCTAATAGTAAAACGTCAAACTCGTGTGTTGCTACCTGCGCTGCTTGATACAATAAATGTCGTTAACGTGCAGGTAATTTGCCGATCTAGAACGATTGTGACGATCTAGTTGCGACTTAAAAACAGTATTGTTTCAATTTAATTATTTCAAAATGGATAGTGATGACACTGAACATGGATGTGCTTTGTTGTTTACTACTAGGACAAGAACGGTAAACATATTTACATTTGAGCATTAATATTTATATAACAGCTACGTTGGTTAGTAATGAAACTTAAAGGAAATTACATGTACACAATTAGCGCTTTTAATTAGCACGATTTTAAGCTATAGTGTACAGCGGGTCGATGGCTCGGCGCAACAACTAGCTGAGGTATAAAAGTATTACAAAGGCGTTGTCTGAACTCATACTCGTACATTATCATATTGTTAGCAGTTCTTGTCAGTCTAAACTAGTCACCATTATTATTTCGCTAACGGTCCTGGCGTTCAACAAGGTTTTATGTATCATCCGCAAAGACGCGCGCTGATTGGTGTCGAAACCACAAATCCACACAGGGGTGGCTCTGTAATGTAGTCACAAAGTCACGTGCCTTCCCAAATAATACAAAAAATTAATTAGAAGAAAAACATGGACATTTGTTTCTGTATACGATTGTGAAGTGGCGAGCAAAAAAATAGTTTGCTAATATATAGTATACAACCCTTATTGATGCGTATGAGAGATTTGGCAATATTGTGTAAGTCACGATGCTTGATGTTACTCTCTGCTCAAAAGTGTTTTGGTTTGGCTTTTTCTAGCGATCACCTGCGTTACACATCAGCCTTTTAAGCACTTACCCTTAAGTACAATGCAACGACACACTTTTCGTGACGGAAAAAGGTATCCGATTCGGTCAGCAGACGGAATCGCAAGAGGAGAGGAAAAAGGGCGGAGTCTAAGCTCTGTGGCTGTGCTGACTAATCAACCCGAGTGAAATGGCATGGATTTGTTCCGCTTCTCACACACAGAATAACTACTCAGACGCAAAGAATCCACAATAGAATGTCGAATAACTGTTTGGGACGATCATTTAAATCATTATGAAGAGAGAGAGAGAAAAAAAAAACACTTTCTTACTATATTTTTCATTTTTGAAATTGAATGACACCTGATGTATATTTAAACTTTTTTTTTTTTTGAAGCGTTGAAGGAACGAATGGATATTCTTGAATTATATTTTAAATGGATTTACCATTGAAAACAAACATGCGAAGTCACAGACAAATATATGTGTTAAAATAACCATAAGTAGAGGATAGTCAATTGTCAAGTTATGTAGGGCAGATTTGAGGCGAACAACACTCAGGGGTCAGTAAATTCGGTTCCCCGTAGCTTTCGTGAACTTCGATGCATATTTTGAAGCATCCTCGTGCGTATATAATTTGCAAGCATCCCATCGACATGGTTTCGATACTCGATAGGAACATCTGTGATTCAGAGTCTACGGTAAACTGTCTGTCTGTCTATGTCGTGGTGCTGAAAATGACTGGTTGAATGAATTACTCATTTGCTTTAGAAGCGTCGAATTTGATTGCATACTTGCTTCATTGTATCAAGAAAATATTATCGTGCAGAAACTAAGGTTACAAGGCCGATATTTCTGGTTTTGTCTATTATAAAGGAATAAGGAGTGTGCGTTAATTTTAATGCACGGAGTTGGGAACTGTAGTTTCAGCCACCCGCCACCTACGGCGCTACTGTGGGCGAACATGTAATCTCAACTGAAATCACCGGCCGGTGATAGAGGTTTACGGAGAGACTGTAGTATCTCGTTAGCATGTCGCACAATGGTATCAAAAGTTTGTGGCTGGTACAGAAAACGTCACCGACGAGGAGCGCACTGGCCGGCCCAGCACGGCATCAATAGATTTAAACACAGCTCGCGTGGAGATGATGATTCAGGACAAGGGGATCATGTTACGGCATCTGATGGCAGAATTGGAAATGTTCGGAAGCATTCGACACATTGTGCACGATATTCTGCAGTACGCTTCAGACGAGGAAATGAAAACACTTCGTGACAACGTGGCTGAACACGCAAGGGCAGGATTTTTATCAGGAGGGGATCTTTAAACTCATACCACGATGGATAAGTGCCTCAACCGATATGGAGACTATGTCGAAAAATAACCTAATGTATTTATTATCCGTTGGCTGTATTGGTTGTATGAAATAATATATACACGTTTCACTGCAGACTTTGTAACCTTACTTTCTGATCACCCCTCGTACAATAAACGAAGCTAGTTAATTTTTTACTATTACTCAGTTTTAGTATCCTTACAAGTTAGACTCTTAAATATGTATGTTAATGGGTATGTAACCGAATGATATTTACAGAATCGATTAAGAGGGGGGCTCAGTGGTTGAGCGCTTATCTCTAGTGCGAAAGGTCCTTGGTTTGTTCCCACCCATGCGAGTTTGTGTTGACAATATCATGTCCGTAGGCTTTCTCAGGGTTTTACCGATTCCTGCCACATTCTCATCAACAAATTATTTCATAACTCACTTTCACTATTTCATTCGTCTCCTTTAAACTAAAGGCAGTAGCATGAGACGTACAACTAGATATTATTTTTCATTTACAGAATATATTGAGGAAAATTTAATTGAAGAAATGAGTTGAGTACTCTTGGCAATACCAATATTATTCACTTTTTGAATAACTTTAATTCTTCATGCTAAATAAAGTATGTAAAGTTAAATTAAATAATTCTGTATGTAAGACATGTATACAAGGCGTGTTCGGAAAGTAAGCACCATCCTAAAAAAAATAATAATACGAAAACAGTTAAATTTATTTTTACATGAAAGAGCACACCTTGAACTATTTCTCGACACAGTTTCCACTAATGTTCAAACATTTGTCAGAGCGGGCGACAAACTTGTCCAAGCCTTCCTGAACGAAACATCCCGCCAGTATCCGGCAAATACGTACCGTTTGGTTTGAAAGCCATTGCAGCTCTAGTGTCGGCGCTCCACGCTCGTTTCACTGATTCATCGACGCCAGTATAGTTTAGTTGCCGCGAGTGTACTGTGACCTGTGATCGTTTACAATGTTTAAAACAATTGCTGAACCCGCCGACTGTGAGATAGCTAGTGCACTCAAACGTTAATCCGACAGTTCGGTTGGAAACAGTTTCATCACCCGCCGTACAGCCCCGACTTGGCGCCGTCTACCACTTATTCCTACATCTGAAGCGCGAGCTCGGCGGTAAGCGCTTTGAGAGTGACGACGACGCAAATAATGCTCTGGAGTTCTGGTTGTCTTCACTGGTGGGATATTTCTTTGAAGAAGGTTTAGACAAGCTGGTCACCTGCTCTGACAAATGTTTGAACATTAGTGGAAACTATGTCGAAAAACAGTTTAAGGTGTGCTCTTTCATGTAAAAATAAATTCGTTTTGAACAAACCTGTTTTAGGATTTTTTTTTTCTAAACCGTACTTATTTTTTCGGATACACCTCGTATATTGGATATATACCTATACAATGGCAATTTTTTCCCTGCAATATATATTTTTTTTACCTATATTGGACTTTATAGAATGCCTTCAAAGTAAAACATCATTCAAGAACTTTTTTTTTTTTTTTTTTTTTTTTTTTTTTTTTTTTTTAAGAATTCTTTGGAGTCGCTACTGCTTAAACAGACTTCACAATCGGAGGCAGACCGACTACCATTTTAAATTCATTTTCACGTAGCGGCCGATGTAATAGGAACAGCTCCTAGCTATAATAAGGGTCATCAAGAAATTTGTTGTAAATGTTACGTATGTTTGCTGTTGTCTGAACCAAATGAGGTTGTGCGCTGCCAAGCAGCAAAATTAGCGATGAACAACATACTTCCCGGCATTCTGTTTTTAAGGTTTTTTTTTTTTTTTTTCAGAGATTCTCTGGAGTATTGTAATAATGTGAGAAATTCATCACACAAATACAATGCATCCCCTTCAACAGCACATCCTTTTCTCGTCAAACAGTCAACAACATGACCTTGCTATGTATGTTGACAAGTGTGCCTTCTTTGACTTGGCCATTGACGGACGTCTCCACTGTACACACGTCTGCTGGGTCAAAACTGTTTCACTAGGTTTCATAATCAACAAAGATTTGTACGAAGAACATTAATTCCACCTGTGCTATCGGGAGAGCTGTTGTACGGTAATCTCATACACAATCTCATACATTGTTTGATCTTGGAGTAGAAACTTCATTAAAACCAATCAAGAAAGTGAGAAAGAAATTTATAAGAAAATTCATTACAATCATGAAGATTAAACATTTCTTATTGTATAACTAGCAGCGTTCACCCCGCTTCGCTGCGGTCACCCCGGAACGCAATAAACTTTGTTACTTAGATAATTTTTACTTTTTCGCTTTCAAGTGATATGATAAAAACCATAGAAGATTGCAGTAAATCTTAACATTATATCGCCTGTCATTTATGTTAACCCGCCCCGCTTCGCTGCGGTCATCCCGGTGCTGGCATATTGTAAAAGTGTCTGTAAAAATAAGCAAATCAATTAAAAAATTTTAAACAGAAGATTCAAGCTATTTTCCGCTGTATATCGCCTGTCATTTATGTTAACCCGCCGAGTGACACGGTCATGCGGGTTGCATATAAATACGTTTATTTTTACCTATGATGAACTAATAACAAAGGATTTGTACGTTATGGACACTTGAATGGTCAATTATCTCAAGACACTGGTAATTAAAAATTAAAGTGATATGATAAAAACCATCTAGGGTCCAAATCCTAATAACCCCCCAAAAATGAAAGAAATTGGTTCAGCCGTATTAGCGTGATGAGCGGACAAAAAATTGTACGTTCTCTTTTATATATATAGATTTGGGGAATCGTACACGCGTAAAACAGGCGAAATTAAAAACTTCTTAAATGATCTGTGTGATACTGCGGATAAATACAATTACCAATAACTTCGTTTTCACTATCGACAAATAAAAATATACAAAAAGCAAAATCAACTGAAAACAAGTAGATCTTACAGGGAAAAATACATAGGAACAAGAAATTTAGGAATAATCCAAAAAATGCATCAAAAGATTGAGATCTTGGCCAATAATTAGATTTTGGATCAGGGGCCACAACAATTTGGAACGGCCCCTAAATCGAGTTTTTGTATTTTTTTCGGAATAAGCACATCATATTGAGTTAAGTGATAGTTTGCGTTTGGCTACACTATATGTAGTTCTCGAGATATGAGGCACCCAAGAAATGTTTGATTGTATGAAATATATTGAATTTTGTGGATCAGAGGCCACAAAATTTTTGAATCGTCCCTAAATCGAGTTTTCATACTTTTTACGGAATAAGCACATCATACTAAGTAAATTTTGTTTTGGTTTGGTTACACTATATGTAGTTCTCAAAATATGGGGCATACAAGAAAATGTTTGACTGAATGAAATATATTGAATTTTGTAGATCAGGGGTCACAACATTTTTGAACGGTCCCTATATAGAGTTTTCGTATTTTTTACGAATAAGCACATCATAATGAGTAAATTGTTAGTTTTGGTTTGGCTACACTATATGTAGTTCTCGAGATATAAGGCCTACAAGAATTTTTTTGCCTGAAACATATTGAATCTTTTGATCCAAAAAACAGAATTTACAGAAGCTTTGAGAAAGAATGGCGGGAATTTATGGAGGTGCTATGCAGGAGCAATAGCACTTGGATAGTTTAAATAACAACGTTTTTGTTTGGCAACTTAAGTACTTTATTCGGCACAAAAACAAATGCTGTGCTACCAGAAAGCACTATACTGTGCCATTCCTCCCCAAAATAGTATGTTTCTGCGTTTTCATGTCACTATCTCTCTATGTGTGCAGCATTCACAGCACGACCCGCGTGAAGGCGATAATCAATTTCACACCAAATCTACTTTTAAAATTATTTTCTAGCTCAACAGGGAAACCCCTCATTTTGCTCCGACATGAAGGACCCGTTCCTTAGCCCTCATGAAGCATCGACCACATACCAATGGATTTTTCTTCCGATGTTTTATTAGACATTGTGTACGTGTTAAAATCGATAATGTGAACCACTTGAAAGCAAGAATCAACGAAATTGGCAATGTTGGGCAAGAAATGTTTGACAAAGTCTGGTGTGAAAGCGATTATCGTCTGGACGTGTGTGGTGTTGTGAATGATGCACACACAAAAGATGCTGACATGTTTTTTGCTTCTTTTTGTATTGAATAAACTACCTGGGCTGTCAAACAAAACGGTGTATTATTCAACTATCCAAGTAGCATCACTCCTGCACAGCAGCTCCATCAATCGCCATCATTCCGTCTCGAAGACTATAATCTCTGTAATTTTCTATGCATTTTCCTCCTAAGATCTACTTGTTTCCAGCTCATGTTTTTTCGTGTCTTAACAGATTTTAAAATCGTTACCTTACGAACATTTGAAAGAAGGAAAAAAAAAATAAGAAATAATGGAAAGCCTTACCTCATGGTCTATATATGCTTCACATAAGTAACACCATACGGATAAATCAGAGAAGCTTAGAGTTAATGGATGGGAACTTTCGGTCCCATGCATCATCATATGCTCATTAATATAACGGCCACAGTGAACCTAAAATAAAGGAATTAAAAATAATACAGAACACAATGAATCAGAGTACAAATTTACTTCGAAAGTTTTAACTTTAAAAAAATAAAATAAATTGTACACAATTATTTATAAGAAGTGAAGAATACAGCAACAATGTACGAGCTTCCTTTCACATTATGAAACTCTTTGAAGAAGCAAAATTGAACATGTACGTATGTTGACTGGACTAAGCGTTCAGTGGCTTGACTTCTCCTTCATGACTTGAATTTAGTATAAACAGAAACGGAATAAACAAAGTTTCTTAATAATACCGCTTACAAAGGACTATGGCCGGCCAGACCGTTTTTACTTGGTTGATGTGAAATCAGCACATAAGCCTTCCACTTTCTGGCTTTCTAGGCTGGTGTTCACTATTTTGTAAGATCAGTAGCTCATATTGTTGCGACCGCAAAATCAATAACAGATTCCCCTCTTATTTTTCCTCACGCTAAGAATAATTATTCTTGGCTGCGTTGTTTTATCAAGCCGTTGTAAGTTTGCTTATATATATATATATATATAGCAATTGGTATGATCTACTCTCTCTCATGCACTTTTGCTTTTATAACAAATACAGAATAATGCGAGCACTTTGGACGTAAATTACAGACAGAAAGAGGGGAAAAAATGTGTCACTTGGTACGATATTAGGGGGAATTGATTTGAACACAATTACGGAATCGCAGATGGACATGCTACATACGAGGGCGGAATGAAAAGTTCGTGGCCTGACTAGGAAGGAAGCAATTATTTTATGTTTGTATACATTAGCTGCGTAGCTATATCCGTTGGTAGTCACTGTGTAAAATTTCATTTCTTTATTGTTTCAGGTGAGGAGTTGATAAGGTGCTAAGTCTGCAGAAGTGACGGAAGTTTGTAACATGGAGAGAATCGAGCATCGAGCTGTCGTTAAGTACCTGCATGAAAAGGGCTTAACATTACAGGAAATTTATATGGACATGGTAAAGACACTAGGAGACTCTGCGCCCTCGTATTTCATGGTGAAAAAGTGGGTAGTTGAGTTTAAGCGTGGCAGAAACAGCATTGAAGTTGACCCCAGTGGCAGGCCTTCAAAGTCAACTACTACAGTAAATGTCAATAAAATTTGTGGCCTGATTTTGAATGACCGCAGAATCAAAATCGAGAAATAGCTGAGCCTGTGGGTATTTCCTATAAGCGAGCTCAAAATATTACGTAAACGAATTAGGGTTTTCTACAGTGTCCGCGAGACAGATACCCAAGTTGCTTTCAGTTGAACACAAATGCAATCGACTCACCCTTTTCCGTTATTTTTTTGATCTGTTTAAAAGTGATCCGGAGGAGTTTATTGGCAGATCTGTGACTATGAACGAGACACGGGTACACCATCATACACCGGAATCAAAACAACAATCGAAGCAATGGGAACAACCTGGATTTTCTGTCCCAAAGAAAGCCAAACAAGTTGTGTCGGCAAACAAGGTTATGGCATCAATTATTAGAGATGCTAGGTTCATTATCCTTATTGATTTCTTGAAAAAGACTCAATTCTGAATACTACTGCACCTTTCTGCGACGTTTGTGTGAGGAAATCAGAATTAAAAGGCGAGGCATGCTGCGAAGAAAGGTATTGTTTCACCAGGACAATGTGCGTGCTCACACATGTCCCTTGCATTCATGATAGAAATTCATTCCTGTGGGTTCGAACTGTTGCCGCACCCGCTCTATTCGTCTGATCTGGTCCTCTCAGACTTCCACTTATTTAGAAACCTTAAAAAGTTGTTGACTGGTCAGCGATTTTCTTCGGATGCAGAGGTGAAAGGTACTGTACTGGGATATTTTGCAGAGGTCGAGGAAAAGTGGTAAATAAGCGTTACCGGAGAGGTGGTGTAAATGTATCTTAGTCACCGGGTACTACGTGGAAAAATAGAGCATAATTTATCCAAATATTTTCTCGTATGTTAGGCCACGAACTTTCCAATCCATCCTCGTATATTCCGAGACCGCAATCCACATCAGACCTAGCAGATACTACGATAATAGATATGTACCTGTATGCAACTTATTTGTTCTATAGCAATTAGGGTTTCAAAAATAGGTTTCAAACATAACAATACTGTAAATATCAATGTGTAAATCCTGTGATGTGATAACCAAATTTAAGTTAATACAAGGATAGGTCATAAGTCTTGCAACATTCTGGAACACAACATATCTGTATTTATTACTGTACAATGAAAGATGTTTAGCATTCTAAGTATAGCCTCTCGTGTAGGATTGTCTGCAAACACCTTCCTACCATTTTCTCGATAGCACGTCTTGTTCTTAGAGGCAAAGAAATCAGTCACTGCTGTTTCCATTTCCCACTAGTTGGTGAAGCATCGCATAAAATGGACGAAACAGGTAGTAATCCATAGGGGAAAGCACAGGACTATATGCCTGGTGTGCATCAGTTCGGTGCTATTAAGTTCCTGTATTTTTTGTTAAGTTTTTCGAACCGAGTGTGATTCTGGGTTATCTTATTGTAGTAGGACGCGCTTTTGGTTCATCAATGCAGGATTTTTTTTTTTTTTTTTTTTTTTTTTTGCGTAGTGACGCATATATCCGCTTCAACTGTCCGGATTAAAGGTCGGCATTGATGGTACGACCGTTAGGAACAAACTCAAAGCAAATTACCCCTCGTAGCTCCACCAGACACAGAGCATGACTTTATGCTCGAAACAGCCGTGTTTGATGACTGGCTCTGGAAGTTCGCCCTTGCTCAACCACTGTTTTTGCACATTCGGATTTTGGAAGGGAAAAAAGAAACACCCACGTTCGCTGTATGTGACAATCCGTTTTAGGAAACACACAAACGCGGAGTTGTACATTTTGCAGCAGTTGGCAGGCACACATCCACCTTCCTCCAGGCCTGAGTTGGGGTTAATTTATATGCAGCTCACGGTGCAGCTCAAGATGAGAACTACAACGAACTGGGACATCCCGAGTTGACGTGTGCTAATGGATAAATTTTCCTCAACAGTGTGTCGCATAACCTCAGAATCTGTCACCCTAAACGGAATGGTTACAATCTGCACAAAGTTTCTGGAATCAACGAGTTGCTGGGCTTTGGTTTACTGCAGCTTCCCCTTTCGCATGACAAATCTTTTGGGTTGTTGCCGCAGCGTTATGTCCGAGTAACAGACAGTTCACGTATCAGATGTTTTAGGCACTCATCGTCCCTGCCACTAAAAACTGACGTATCTTTAAAGGTTGATTAATGCTCCTCATTATGTTCGTAAATCACTTGATCAATGTATAGTTTTATCCAAACTATGCTATGCATAAGTATCAGAAGTCTTACAAAACAGCTTTGTCCGTCCGTCCGTCTATCGAAAGGCATCAAAGCCAAATGGTAAGATATCAGGAAACGATTTGTTTCAAATCGATTCAGCGTTCCAGGAATAAGTTCCAGCCTTTATGTTGAAACTCTATTCAAACCGGAAGTGATTCAAATTAGCCATTTCCGGCTTCAAGGTTTATCGCCGTAGAAGGGAAACAGTAACAGACAGCGAGAAGTGACATTTTGCAAACCATTCATCGCTTCAAGACAACATGACATGACTATCCACAACACTCTACCAAAACCGGAAGTAGTTCAAATTTACTATTACTTTCGGTTTCAATACTCACTTTCATAGAGTAAAGACGCTAAGAGATATCGAGAGGCATTATTTGCAATTGAATGAACTTAAAATGAATAGGTTCCATCTCTTATATTAACCCCTTATTCAACCCGGAAGTGGTTCAAATTAATCGTTTTCCGTTTCAACATTTATCGCCATAGGACAAAAATGGTAATCGATAGTGAGAAGAGCTTTTCTGCAATCGATTCAGGGTCTCAAGATAATGTATTATCATAACTCACAACACTCTACCAAAACCTGAAATGGTTGTACTACTACGCCCGGTTTTAATACCGATTTCCATTGAGCAAATACAATAAAATATCTTGAAATGCGGTGTTTGGTAATCGATTCGGCTTGCCAAGAATATGTCCCATCTTTTGCGTTAACATCTTATTCAAACCGGAAGAGGTTCAAATTGATCATTTCCGGTTTTAATATTTATCGTCAAAGAAGAAAAATAATAGTAGATAGCGAGAAACTGTTTTCTGCAATTGATTCAGGTTTTCAACAGAACATATCATTTCAACTTGCAACATTGTAGTAAAACCGAACGTAGTTGGAATTCCCTAGTACGTTCATTTTCAATACTGACTTCAATGGAGCGGAAACGCTAATATATATTATCGAGATACGGATTTCAGCAATCGATTCAGCTTGCCAAGAATAGGCTCCATCTTTCCCGATAACCGTATATTTAAACCGGAAGTGGTTCAAATTAACAATTCTCGGTATCAACACAGAACAGAAATGGTAATAGGTAGCGACAAATGTCCTTATTTTTGCAATCGATAGTTAGTGTCTGAAATATATATATATCATCACAACCCATAACGCTAAATCGAAACCGGAAGTGATTGAGTTTACTACTACTTCTGGCTTTAGAACTGATTTTCATAGAGCAAAAACTGTAAGAGAAATCGAGAAGTGGCTTTCTGCAATTGACTCAGCGACCCAACATTAAGAGTCTTCATCCCGGCGAAATTAAAATACCGCTAATTTTACAGTACTTATGTGATATCTTCAAATAGATAAAAGATAATTGAAATATGGAACAAGAGCGCCCTAGACAATATTATTTTGCGTGAGGTACCCTTATCACAAGTCGCCTAGTGGCTTTCCGTTTTCAGCCGTTTAGAAACGCGAAAATAAATGCCGACTTTCAAAATGGCTCGAAATCGAAAGCAGATAAGTGAGTCGTGATAACGGTTTCTCAGTAAAATGATATTGTCTAGGGCACTCTTGTTCCACATTTCGATTATCTTTTTATCTATTTGAAGATATCGCATAATTACTGTAAAATTAGCGGTATTTTAATTTCGCCGGGATGAAGACTCTTAAGTTCTATCTCGTTCTTTAACCGTATATTCACTTATGTGGTTAGGGTTTCACGTTAAATTATAGTTCCACGTCTCAAGGACACTAAACTTAAAAAAGGAAGTGGTTGATATTAACGATGTTAGTTTCAACCTTTATTGCCGTAGAACAAATCAGTAAGGGGTAGCGAATAATAGCTTTTTGGATGTGGATTCAGCGTGAAGAAAAGAGGTTCTACCTAGAGGTACTACTTCGAGTATTAAATTCGCTTAGTTTGGAAGTCTACTGTAGTTTCACACTTTGAAACGAAATTCACTTCCTTATACTATGAATTATGCAACATTAAAACAGTGTTTGAAATGAAATTTTAGTTTAACGTCCCACAAATATGCCATTTACGCTAAAGGAGACGGATGATTGGTGAATGTGAATGACTGTGGAACTAATTTTTTAATGATCTCCTATCAGGAATTGAACCCGGCACTACATACACCAAAGGCGCACGCGCTAGCCACTAGACCAGCGGAGAGGGTTATCAGTGTTTGAGATGTAAAATTTATGTTAACCAGTGTTGCCCACGGAACTCAAAACATCTCGTTTAGTTTCCAATTTCAAAATGTATTTTCGCCTCGTGGACTATTATTCCTTGCTATCTATTACCGTTTTTGCTCTGTAGTGAGCAATGTTAAGACCGGAAATGGTTGATTTCTACTACTTCCGGTTTAAATGTTACCTCTATGAAGAACGCGATTCCTTACTTTTGATCCTTTATATTCTGGTCAAAACTGATGGTGATTCATTAAATAGATGTTAAGATTTTTTTTTAACAGCTGGTAAATTTAGAACGGAGTTTGTTAAACCAAACTCTTTAGAAAGAAAGAAAAACCGAATGAAGTACAGTTTCGCTCTTGTCCCGAAATGGTATAGTATCTCAAACACAGTTTAATGCAAGAAGTAAATAATTAATTTTGCTTCAAAAATTTTACTAAAACTTATTCTGCCTTTTGCAGAGTCGTTCTGACGTACGATTAGCATCACACTAGAGGCTTGACTACCGCAGGAAACATATGTTAGTCGAACTTTTTAGTATGGCGCTAATCACGCGTTAGAACGACTCTGTATAAGGACCATGGTCTTTTTATAAACATTAGTAATTTTATCCGGCATGAGCCAAAAAATATACCTACCAAACGGTATACTTGATGCGAGTACCTATGGATATCACATCCATGGAGAAATTCTGTCCCTTCTAAAAATTATGCACTGCTTCGGAAAATACCAAACGTCTTGTATATGTAAAATTATTTACTTACAATTAGAAGCTGATAGTTAATGAAATAAAGAAAATATAGATATAATCTATAAAATGTGCTTAAAAACATGAAAAACTTACCTAAAATTGTACAAAATTTACCTTAAAAATGTAACAGTGATGATTAAATTTGTAACTGTATCTTTAAAAGAATAAAACAAACATACCAAATGATGGCCATCGTGTCCGCGATACCAGAAGAAAATAAGGTAGCTTCCTCAGTTGAAATATGTAAGTTTGATTTTAAATGATAAAACCAAATAAAATATAGATTTAAATAATTTAATGATTAAGACAAATACAGCGAATTATTCAGCATAAAATGCACTAGTTTCTCGCATCTCGACCTATTACGTAGCATAGTGTGTTTCCATGTCTTCGAGTTACTCCAATGTACGCTGCCTTTTGGGTGCCGCGGTAGATCAGTGGTAGAGCATTCACCGCTGGTGTGTGGGGTCCTTGGTTCAATCCCAGCACGCGCCAAGTGAAATTTCTGGTGGACAAACACCGCGTGCGTGGGTTTCCTGGGGTTCTCCCATTTCCTCACGTCTCTTTTCGCCAAGATATTGACCGTCGAAAAAAGTAACGAACTCAAATGTCTGAAATGACACACAAACTAATTTTGGCAATACTTTAATGAAAATGAAAACTGCAGTTTTTTCGTTAAAAAAAATTGGCGCAACAGCCCAGTTTGTAGACATAAGCCTGCTCCAGCGCCATCTGCTAGCGACCGGCTGAACTATGTCCAGCCTAGCGGCGAGTAAGTCGTCAGCATGCTGCGATGCCTTGTCCCTAACAGGCGCATCAGGAGCTTTCTAGACCTAGTGGCCATCATGTCTTGTTTTCACGCGACTCCCCAGTTTGCCTCACGACGATTTGACGCTGAAAATTGGGAAGCACCGGCCGGGAATCGAACCCGGGACCACGCAGACGTGAGTCCAACGCTCTAACCACAAGACGACCTCTTTTTTTCCACTTACCCTACATATAGTTGCAAAACAGCTCCATTGTCCTGACAACACAAAAACAAATACCTAATATCTGTAGTTCAGATTTCTTTCTCTTTCTTGTAAATTGTCATGTTATGAAAAAATATGTTTACCTCGGTGTTACCAGAACATACCAAAAATGACGAAAAAATCTGACGCTGAAAATGGTCAAATTATGCATTTTAAAATAACTTTTTTTTTTAACGAAGTGTAATATTATGTGTGTTTGATGGATATTTTATCCGTGATACCAGAAAAAAAGATTATATTTCATAAATTACCACCTCTCACTTATTACTTAGTCTTCTTTATGAGATACTTCTTAACGTATTTGTGGAGCTAGTGATTTCTCCTATCCCCCTCTGTGAGTAATTCGACATTCAACTGGCAACATTGACCACTACACACGCCGTTCATTCTTCTGTCATGCATCTATGTTTTCTTTCGCGCTTAAATTAATGCTGTATTTTCTGTCTCTGCTTTCTTTGTTCTACGATCTACATCAAACTAAAGAAAGTGCCGTACTTAGCTAAAAATATTTAACGAAAAAAGAAATTGAAAAGGAGAAATAACCTCTGCTCAATATACTGAGATTATTTAATCGTAAAGTTATATAGTGAAGATTTCATCTGCGACATTCCGATCTCTTCGCACTATACATAATCCCATCAACTAGTTTGAACCGTCTGCATTAGTATATAAACGAATCAGGGACGCAAAACAAAAATATTGACTAAGGTACGTTCTCGACGTTCGTTTAGTGGAACTATGGAAAACTACGTGCAAACTTCAATCGTAGGGACCAAAGGTGTTTCTAGCACTGGAAAAATAATTAAGATGTACTATTTTGCTTAATTTTAATAATATTGTATATATACACGATTAAAATTAAGGAAAACATTAAATTTTAATTATTTTTAATATATATAAAATCTAAATTTGATCTGACTCCATTTCGTAAAATAAATGTTGACATATTAACTACTGAATACTACGTAGTAAGTATTCTAGTACTTACCGTGTAACAGGTGAGGCACACCCAATTCTCTTGTTCTGACTGACACTCTTGGCAAGGAGCTTTGGTATCGATTCCCGCGTCTGGCACTTCTTGGACGCTGTCCAAATGAGGACAACCTTGTTGGGGTACTACAGCAAACATTCTTTCCTCCATCAGAAGCTACAAAAAGTAAAAGAATAACTATTTTTAAAAACTGTTTTTTAAGTAACGTAAGGGGAAGTAAGGCGCTGGGGAAACTTGCTTCTTAACCAGCCGAAGTAACGAAAGAAAAGAATATGTAGCGTGTAACGTGCAGATGACGTGGCGCGTGTGAAGCAGACTGTTTAGGATCAATATGACATCGATCCCCCTTTCTGTGTCCGCCTACTAGATCCCTTAACCTTGACATGAATCAATACATGTAATTACGAAATCATGGAAAAACCAACGCAAGGCTTCATATACAACTATATCGATCCCCCTTTCAGTTGTTAATAATTAATTCCAGCCTCCCTCCCAAAATGATCCACAAGTGTGTCCGAATATCGACCCCGGCGCCGGGTCTGGAAAGACATTCACTTTTTCTTTTTCTTTTTAAATTTTTAAAGGATCTACTGTTTCGGAAGTCTTAGCAATGGATATAATGTTTCATTATCGACAACACTGTTCATTTTCACTAGATAAAATGCTTTTCTTAATTTCGTTAAGTTACTACTTATGTGAAATTGAATTTATATAATTATGAGGGAAATTAAAAACAACACACGCACTATTAATCACTTTTTTTTATCACATTTCAATTCTCCCAAACATACAGGGTGTTCATAAAGTAATGGTCATAACCTGGACATAGGTAAAGTAACAAAGAGAAGAAAAGGAAACCTAAGTTGTGGTATCAGTTTTTCTTTGATATGGGGTGGGCTGGGGGAAAGCAAGGAAACTGAAATGTTGAGCTGCTGATTTAATAATATATATATATATATATATATATATATATATATATATATATATATATATATATATATATATATAACCATTATGACCATTACTTTATGAACATCCTGTACGTGTGTGTATACTACTGGTAGCAATTTATGCTTGGGAGAATTGAAATGTGGCAAAAGATGATTAACTGTGCGCGTGTTGTTTTCCATTTCCCTAATAATATATATACGAGGGCTGACCAATAAAGAACGATCACACGATCATTACCTATACTAATCCTCCAAATGTTGATGGTCTTTCTCAAAGTAGTCCCCTTTACATGCAATGCGCTTGTCCCAACGTTTCTGCCAGTCATCAAAGACATGCTGGAAGCCATTTTTGGACAGATCCTTCAAAATCGCTCCCGCTACTTTCATTACTGCCCCTGAAGATGCCCAACGCCGTCCCCGAAGGTGTTTCTTCAAAGTTGGAAAAATGAAGAAATCACAAGGGACTAAATCAGGGCTATATGGAGGATGGGGCACACACGGAACGTTGATCTTTGCAAGATAGTCAACAGAATTTCTGTAGTGTTCTTCACATGTCACTTCCATGTTGCCTTATGCGAAACTGAAACTACGTGTGCTTGAACGACTGCAAAGGTCACATTCCTGACATCATGGCCTTCAAACTTGCTCGATCTATTCGTGACTTTTCCCACTACACAGACGTGTATCGTTTTCTGTGCCTTGCTGTTGTATTCACCTCATAAACACGGATGATAAGTCTTTACTGACCAACCTAGGTACACTGCAATGCATGGAAATAAAAAAAGGTTGTTCAAATTACACTCGAATCCATTGTCTGCCTACCGAAAACAAAATGTATTCCATACAAAGCCGCAAGGAATACGATTTATAACGTGTATTACCCTTTTTTTTGTGAGGGAGGGACATCTCTTGCGTACTTTTCTTACAATTTATGACACTTCTGGTAGGCGCAGTATGGTTTCGGGTCTAATTTGTCTGACTGAACCGTTTTTCAATTTACGGTCACATTTGTTGATAACTCGGTAAATAATAGTTATTGCACTTAATTATATCCACGCAATATATATATATATATATATATATATATATATATATATATATATATATATTCTCTTTACACAGATAGTTCAATGCTTCTAAAACATAAAGCGTAATTCACTCACGTTATCCATTTGTATAACTGTTTACAAAGACACCCTGTAAGACACCTAATTGTTATATATAGGCTCTTCGATCCCCTCTAAAGGACTGAAATCTTTCAGTTTAACGTCCCATGCCCATTGGGTTAAGGCAGACGGATGATTAAGGCAAGTGAATAATGAAGAAATTGGTGGAATGCGAATGAGGGAGGAAACGGGAGTAACCGAGAAAACCACGGACACGACGTTGCCCCTCATAATCCTACTTGACCAAGGATCGAACCAAGAACCCCGCGCACCAGAGGTAGGCGTTCTACCACTCAGGAATTTGTTTAGACCTCATAGAATGGAAGGAACATCTACCAAAGCGTTTACAGGCGTCACAAGTTGTGATGAGATTAGAGTCTATCATCATGATCCTTCTTCAAAGCGTCATTCATTGCAATCGCGACTCATACAACGTCGTCAGTCGAGAAAAGTCCAAGGATTTCCCTTTCCAAAGACAAAATCATAATGAATATTCATGGACATTCTTTTTTAAAAAAGTTTTTATCAGCAAGGAAAGATACTGTAATCTTTCAGAAAAGCTAAAACGAGCCATTGCAGCAAAAATTACCAGGTCTAAAAGATACTCAAATTTCATCAGGATAATGCAAGACCGCACACCAGACGTTGGCACAAATTACAAAATATGGATGGACTTTGATATCTTATCCAGCTTACAGTTCCGATCTGGCTCCCTCCGGTTTCTACCTGTTTGGTAGACTGAAGAATTGTCTACATGTCACAATATTTGAAAACGATGACAAGTTACTTCAAGAATTTAGAGGGTGATTTCGGAAGCAAGATGTAACATTTCCCAAGGAGTTGGAAAGACTGCTGGACCAAATGTATAGAGAGGAATGGTGGACATATTGAATGATCATGGTCTGGAGCCAACAGTTGTGAGTTCAAATTAAAACAAGTACAGGGCTCATAGTGGTCTGGTCTGTTGTAAATAGTTGAAAAGTGACCAAAAGTACACGAAAAGTGACCAAAAAGTGACTAAAAGCACACGAAAGAGTGACCAAAATTTCATGATGCCCCTGTTTTCCTTTGTCAATCTCTCCATCACCTCTCTCTTTGTTGTTTTATCTTTTCTTCTTTACTTCTTTTTGAGCTTCCTCCTTTCTTAGGGTTTCTAAGTATGCTTTGTAGTTACGGTAAGGAGACTTAGCAGATGTAAGAAGCTTCTGAGTAAGTAGAAACAGTTCTGGCCGATTTCCGAATTTCTTCATCCCAGACCAGTAGCGTAGCCAGGATGTGTGTTTGGGGTGGGGGCAAGTGCTGTTATAGGTACATATAGAAAAATTACAAACAAAAAAATATATGAACATAAAAATATATAAAAAATTACAAACATCAAAGTACCAAAGTACATTGTCGGACCTCTTTGGGGGGGGGGCGGCCCCTCCGCCCCCCTTCCCTACGCCACTGTCCCAGCCATTATATTTAACTTAGCATTGAGAGTTTTCAAAGCCATGCAATATTCAAATTCATCACCTACTATTAAGAAGAACATACAAAAAGCATAACCAAGACGAACATCATGAACCACACACACGACGTTGAGCGGAGCGTTAACTATTACGAGAGAAAACTAAAAGACTATTATGATAGAAGAAAGAATAGACACAGAAGGGTTCTCAACTCCACCTTGAGAGCTTAAACATCCACCACACACCCACTGTGCTTTAGAAAGAATAAAAGCTGAAGTGAGAATAAAGCTGACTGTTTCACATGTGGCAGCGAGTACTGAAGCTTTCAAAAGAGTAACGAGTAACAAATTTTTCCATTTATTTTTATATTTTTCTTAGAAAACTGCCAATGCAAAACTTAAATCACACGAGAAAGTCACTTTACCTCCCCCCAAAAAAGTAACTTTTAGTGACCAACTTGAAAAAAAAAAGTAACTTTTAGTTTTAAAAAAAAGTGACTCGCTATGAGCCCTGCAAGTATCAATATTCTGAATTATCAATTCAAGAAGTTATTAAAGATTGTGCGTTACTTATTGACCGAACCTTGAATAATTCTCATTGTGAATTGACTAGTGATGGGTAAATTCCCGGGAAGATATTTTTCGGGAATATTCCCTGGGAATATTCCCGGGAAGATTCCCAAAATGGGAATTTATCCGGGAATTTATGTTAAATCAGAAAGAAAATTGCATTCTATTACTATATTATGATTTCAAAGTTGAATAAATTTTTATATCACAGCATATTATTACTGTTGTCCATAGAAGATTCTTTAAAATGTATATTCTGAACGGTATCATAATACTTTATTAACACTTTATTATATATTAGAAAGCATGCATAAATGTATATTTATTTACAATATGTTCTATCAATTAAATATGTGTGAAAAAATTATATACTAACAGTTTAAATTTATATGTAAGTGGATTTGCTCAACTTGACTCTATTGCTGATATTATAATCACATTAAATTTATAAATGTTATAAACTAATTAATTTGGGTAAATGCTAGAAGATACATGTCTCACCAATTTATCAACATTTGCGCATACATATTTATGTTCACAAAATTTGCAAGATACTTACCTATCTTTATATTTAAGCACGTAACATTGCCATACACGACTTTTCATCTACCTATTTCTCGAAATTCCATACGTTAATTCACATCTAAAAGAAGTCCGAGTACTTCTTCAGAAATTCGAGTCAGAGAGAGGAGACACACCGGCGTCTTTTACTAATGGTGGTTCAGGGTTTATTAATAGTACTTCATCTCTATTTCTACATAATTCTAAATAACTTTAGAAAATGGTTCCTCTTCATCATTTGTAAATTAGTACTTTGCTAATTTTGGCTGTTTTTTTAGCATTGGGGACCAGATTTGCACCTACTTTTTTCCGATATTCTATTCCGATGCGTTTGTTTTATGGTTTCATACGTTAAATTAAGTTTTATGGTTTCATACTAACATTAAATTCAGACAGCGTTGCAGAGCGAGCGTTAGCGAATGAAGGTGTGTTAGAGCCCCGCATGGCACGTTGTTTTCTATCTTCGTTACCAACAATTCACTTTCTTTTTTCACATAAATCACTTCCACTTACCTTTCCGTTTCGTATAAATCTCTTACTGTCCTAAAAAAAATGTGTTCGATTCTTTCTTGACTACTTGAACATCACTATCAACTCATTTCTTCCCTAAATCATCCTAATTTTTGCTAGTTTTGCCCCCCCCCCCAATTCTAAACAATTACCTTCCTTTTTAGTGCAAATGAAAATAAAACAAAAAAATATATTATTAGTTATATAAAGTACAGTCAATGAATTTTAAATTTTTTAACCTCCAAGTCCTTTAAAACCTAGAATTAAATCATAATATATTAAAATAAAGTAATTAGTCATATTGTTCTTATAATTTGGAAGATAAAGTAAAGAAATAGAAATAAATTCCTTCCCGGGAATTTATAGGCCAGGGAATATTCCCATTTTTTAAATTCCTTCCTACCGGGAATATTCCCACTGCCCATCACTAGAATTGACTGACTGGCTGGCTGGGATTTAATGCTTCCTTTAGACACCGAAACTAAAAAGGACAGGATCTGGTTAAAATGTGATCCGAATTATTCAACGCAAGTTTTTATCTAGATTCGTTATCCTTACTGTGCTAGTGATCGAATCCGAAACCACCTGCTCTAAATAGTAACAACGCTAGAGGGGGACAAGGGGGCAGGCGCCCCTTAGTGCCATTATTTGCCCTCCAACTGTTTCTTCAGACATGCTGCATTGTAATGTAGGTTTAACAATATAAAACTATTATTTTTGGTGAAAAAAAAGCTGCCCTCACAAAAAAAAAAAAAAAAATCTTTGCCCTTCCGCTTCCTCCCAACTAAAGAAATTTAACGCTGGTGACATCAATGGCTGTCGAAGTCAGCATGTTACCCATTTGTCCATAAATGAGTACCCTCTATTGATGATTCTAGCAGTGGCGGCCGGTGGATTGTGGTTTCGAGTGTTGCAGTACGAACGATCGGAGACAGAAGATATAAAAGTGGACTCATTGACTAATCAGCATAACTTTAGATGCAAATGCTATGTGACATGTTAAATTAAATTAAATTCTGTTTTAAAAAAATAAAAAATGCAGAACATTTAATCCGATTAATCACCTTATTTAATTAGTAAGTTCATTCTTCTCTCTTTGATTGGAGTAAATCTGCCTAATACATGCTCGTTGAACTCTGGTATTCTTATTGTCAGGTCTTTTTCGATGGAAAGCATAACCAATGGTGATAACCTTTCTTGGGACATTCAATTTCTTGAAAGTGTCAATTCTTTTTGATGTGAAAAAAAAAAAATCTTCTTTTACTGACGCCATAGGTACAGTTAATATTAATTTCAGAAGCTTTGTAGATTCACTAAATATTTTTCTAGATTATTGTGAACAATTCATTCTAGCAAACAGTCCCTGACAATGATCCGAATTCCTCTTCAGTGTAGACTGAAGAGAGTTCGTTGCAGAGATTAAGGCTTAGACAAAACAAGCAAAGTGTAATTCAGGAGTGTGTACGAAAAAAAAAAAAATAACGTTTAAATTTACAGGACATCTTATGACAGTAATGTTGTATGCACTAGATACATTTCCACAATTTATTTTAAGTTTTCCTAGCTAAATTGTGAATAAAGCGTGTTCAATGTACATTTTTATAACATTAATTGTAAGTTTTCCTCAGTTGAAAGCTGGGCAATTTTTCTGTAGTTATTTACAGATGTCATGGTATGCAATTCATTCAGAATTTGTAGGTTATGTACTGAATTAAAGCACACACAATAAAATTAAATCTAATAACTAATAACCAAAACAACTTATGCAAAAGAGATACTGGTATATGAATTGCGAATGTCACATATTCATACATAGGGCTGTCAACTGGCGGCTTTTCATTGGCCTGGCCGAAAAAATTGCTGTTATTTTGATTAAAGCCGGTGACAGTACAAACTTCTCACCAGCCCCTTTATAACTTTTTTTTTTTTTTTTTTTTTTCAAATTTGTATGTAGTTCGAAGTATAGATATTGAAAAGTAGCTGTCATTCTGTAAACTCAAAACTGTTACCTTTCACCATCTAACAACGATTAATATATTTTGTTCATCTGTTTAGAAAATTTTAGAGAGATGACAGGGACTGTACCAGGAAAAAATTGAAATTTACTTTTAAGGAATTTTATACATTTATTAAGAGTGGAATAGGACTTCTTAAAGCAATTTCCTATAGATGAAGTATAGACTATGGGTCATATGCAGAGTCGTTTTGACGTATGATTAGCGCCATACTAAAGACCTGATTACTGCAGGAAACACATGTTAGTCGAACTCTTTAGTATGGCACTAATAACGCGTCAAAACGACTCTGCATAAGGCCCCATATGTTTAAAGAGTGAATTTCATTTTCCAAATCCAAAATTGTCACGTAAAGATTATTATACTTTTGTTCATCTGTTTCGATAATTTTAAAGAAATGGTAGTTACTGATAAATACAATAAATTGATCAATACCGATTGACCAATTTCAGTTTCTCATTTATAGCACAATGTATCTATTAAGCTTATTAGTGAATGTTCTAAGGACATACAGAATATGTGTCTATGCACTTTTGTTCACGAGGCGTAAAATGAAAGTAAAATAAAATAATAATCAATAATTTATCTGTTAAACAAGTATAGTTCGTTAGGAAAGTCTACAAATGTTAGTCAAGTTTCGAAATTTTTGGGAGGCCCGGACTCGGTGGACCCTCCTCGTGGCTATGCCTCTGAGCATTGCTAACTAGTCCCAAATTCAGTGTGGCGTTTCCCACCATACTTATTTTATAAAAGAAATATGTATATACTAAAATACTATCCACATAGGGGGGGGGGATTCTGCATATTGACTTATTAATATTTGGTTCACAAATTACTGTAGAAGAAACCTTCATTATCTATATAAGTTAAGAATTAACTTGTAAATGCGGATCTACTTTTATTTGATTTCTGCTCTACTACATATTTTCTTTCTTGTTTTGTAATTCTGCTATCACTTTTTTAATTGTCATTATATTGATTTGCTTCAGTATAAGTACCGTAATTTAAAAATATGAATGCATAAAAACAAATTCCATTTGTTAATTGCTAGTGAAATAAAATTCAGAAAGCTTATTTAGCACGAAAAACCTTCTCATTCACTGGAAACCGTGCTGTGTTGCAGAAGCACTGAAACAACCAGATCCTTTAACTTCTGAGATAGGGGAAAGGAGACTTAACATTTGCTCCAATTCCCGCGCTGAAGGAATCTGGTCGTTGTATGCTCGCTGCAACACAATATAAATTAGAGACTCTGTGACGGATTATTTTTCGCTTTTTAAAACGGATTAACGAAACGGACAGTTACAGAAGTAAAAATAAATGTTATTTAAAAATATATGGGAGTATTAGAAAGTATTTTTTTCTGTTCTTTACTACTATTGCTAATAATAATTTTTTTTCTTGAAATACTTGGTCGTTGCGCAACGCTGCAACACTAACATTAGCCGCCACTGGATTCTAGTACAAAACGCCCCATACCGTCAATGCAAATCTATATATAGCCTCACAACACAACTTCATTGCTTCTTAGGATTAAGGTTAACAGGAAAGGGCAAGACAGATCTACAAACTGCAGACAATTGCAACAACATAGTGGCGCCGATTCAGATAGAAATATTGATTGATTCCGACTTTGGAACAAGTGACTCCAAAGGCTGAACTTACTCGCTATTCTGCTCTTCCTACCTTTGCTGATAAAATCTGTCCTACGTGATTCTTCCTGAAGAGGTATAAAGGTATACTTAGCAGTCAGAGGTGCCGATTCGGAAGGTGCCACACCAAAATTTTTATGGGGGTGCTTAGCACCCATACAAAAGAGAAAGCAAAAAATACTGAAAGAGAAAAGAAAGAAAGAAAGAAAAAAGGAAAAATTCTAATCTTTCGCCGTGTTTCTTAAACGATAGTAGGACCCGATTTCTTCATAGGGTGGGCCGCGGTGGCTCAGTAATAGAGTGTTCACCTCTGATGCATGGGGGTCCCTGGTTCGATCCCAGTTCGCGCGCCAAGTGAACTTTATGGTGGGTAAACACCATGTGTGTGGGTTTTATTGTGGTTCTCCCGTTTCCTCCCACTTTCTTCATTCCACTATTTCATTCATCTCTCATTATCACCATCTCCTTTAGCCTAGTCGGCATAACCTTTGGACGTTAAACTTAAAGATTTCAATTTTTTTTTCATAGAGCGGAGGAAGAATATGACTAATTTTTGACCTAAAAACAAACATTTCAACTCACTGTATCTATATATTGTTATTCAGGGGCGGATCCAGGGGAGCGATCGCCCCCCTCAGAAGAGGAAATTTTCTTGTTTTATATATATATATAATATCCATCCCAGAGTTTGGAGCCCTTAAAAGTACCATTATGACGACCCACCGCCCCCCCCAGAAGTCGGTCCTGGATCCGCCCCTGTTGTTATTATAGGCCTACAAAAATATGAGCTAAATGTTGGTTACATTTAACTAACTTAATTTTTGTTTCCTTAAAAATCTGCGAATTCAAAAATTAGAAGTCAGAACGGCATGATGGAAACGAAGACAGAAGAGTTAGAATTCTACAAGCTTCAAAGTTACTTTGTCATTAGTCTTATTCAAGGCTTTTCACTGCGCCAAAACACTATTTTCATTGAAAAATACCTAAAATTGCATTTTCAGGAGAGAGAATTTTCAAAATTTTCCGAATCAGAAACCCATAATTCTGTGACTCAGTGCCAGTGCCCCAAAACTCCCAGTTTATATAGCGTGAATGAGAGCACCTCCGCTGATTTACAAAACCCGGCGCTCGTGAACGTGGTATGAAATCCTGGGAGATGAGGAAACTGCCTCACTAATAAATTACTTGAGATGAATAAAATGACACAATCTAGCAGTTTGCCAATTAACTACAGTAAATCATGTGTAACTTACAAAGGTGTCCAATAAAGAACACGATTAGGGATGCGCACGAGTCGAGACATGTCTCGAATCTCGACTCGAATTCGAGTCAAGACACACTTTGTAAAATTTCAATCGAACCGAGACAACTCCAAAACTCGAGTCGAGAAATACGTTTGAGACAAGTCGAATCGAGACTGCTTGTAAAAATCTCGACTCGATTCGAATATCTCGAAAATCTTTTTTTAATTTTAAATATTATTTTGAAGAAAGTATTCACTCACAAAGAGCCTTGAAATCAATTTCAGCATTTATTACTTAAGAAAAGTACAGAACACACGAACTTACTAGTGAATCTGAATATACAAGTGATGAATATCGATACCTGAATTGTCTGATGACTCCCAATACCTTTTTTTATCATGACGATGGGAGGGTGCGAATTCGTAGTGTTCCAAGGGAACAGCTCCTTGACACCTGTACTGCGTGACGGAGAAAAGCTGGCGGCGGCTTAATTATGCTCTGGGGAACATTCAGGTAAGCATCCATCTATCTAGTGGAGCCCGAGCATGGCACCATGACGGCTGAGGCATATCGCACACTGCTTGCCGACTACGTACACCCCTTCATGGCGACCATGTTTCTCAATGGTAGTGGCAATTTTCGACAAGATAATGCACCATGTTACAAGGCCAGGAGTGTGATGGAGTGGTTCGAGGAACACAGGGGCGAGTTCCATGTGATGTGCTTTCCCCCCAACTGACCGAATCTGAACCCAATCGAACACATCTGGGATGTAATTGAACGTGACGTCAGAGCGCATTTTCCCGAATTTTACGTGAATTAGGCGACATGTGTGTATACATGTGGTGCCAACTCTCTCCAGCGACCTACCAAGGATCATTGCATTCATGCAGAGACGCGTCGCCGTTGTTATCCGTGCTAAAGGTGGACATACTGACAATTAGGTAGGTAGTCTTAATGCTCTGGGTGATGTGTGCGTGTATTTTGTCTTGACGCGAATTTCGAGACGTCTCGTCTCGAATTCGGATAGAGTCGAGACAGGCTTAAATCTCAACTCGACTCAA
Organism: Thermobia domestica; assembly: GCF_964235325.1. Lineage (NCBI taxonomy): Eukaryota > Metazoa > Arthropoda > Insecta > Zygentoma > Lepismatidae > Thermobia > Thermobia domestica. Next base: position 295,086,723 of record NC_137457.1, on the reverse strand, counting down.
CTCGCGCGCATTTTTGAAATGCTCGCCATTTCAGTTCTAGTAAGTTGGCAGCATTGAACGCTACATGATTTCCGTATGTTCTTTGTCACGGAATTTCGAATATAACGCATGATCGTCTTACGTTTTCTGTACGGGTAGGAAAGGAACGCTCACCACACTATGACAACACGCTATTCCATCGTGAGGCGGTCCATTCCTACCCGTACAAAAAACAGATGATGATCATGCGCTACTCGGCGTCGTGACTACTAACCAGGTCCGTATTCAGGGGGGTCTACGGGGACCCTCCCCCTAAATTTTTGCTGGTCCCCTCTAAATTTTTCACGGTAGGCTTGCAAGTGAACTATAATATGGCGATGAACTATAATATGGTTGGATCGGGCCCCCGGCTGGGCTGGCTACCGGCCTGTTACTAACTAAAAATACAACGGATGAAAATTGTGTAACGTTCAGTGGTGCATCTTACTAGAACATAAATGGCGGACGTTTCAAAAGTTCTGTAGATAGTGGTGAGCAGTAGTTGTAATCTTAAGATAGTTTAATAATTATGATGTTCAATCACGTGAACTTTCTATGACGAAGCACTCCAGTATGAGGAGGCTGTTTTCACACTCCTCTCCTCCCTACGATACATAGACTGTTAAGATTCCACATGCTGATGTAAATGGTGTTAATCAATAAGCACCGATTTGTTTATATATATATATATATATATATATATATATATATATATATATATATATATATATATATATATACAAGGGCGGATCTAAGGGGGGCTACGGGGCTATAGCCCCCCTTGACGCTCAGTTTTACACGGGATAAAATGGACTTCAACTCTGCTTTACACTGGATAAAACGGCAAATTATGGTTTAGCCACCCCCTTGATCATATCCTAGATCCGCCGTTATATATATATATAATGTAGAACCGTTTCTTTAGCAGTTACATGCAACAGTAGCTTAGTGACAGGAGATCATTTTTACAAAAAAGCTCCATTAAATTTCGGCGTCTCGGGTTCGACCTTTCGCATGAGCTGCAGCACCTGTACGTATTGAAATTCAAACATGGCTAAACACAAAAAAGGAAACTATGTGCTGTTTATTTACGCTATTCTTTGACACAATAGTATTTCATGAATTGCGGTTCATCGATGAGCTTTTGGAACCAGTTTTAGTCACTTTTCTGCAGGTCGTGCATGAAGGTACTTACCTACAGAATAACGCGCAATCGCATGTAGCAGTCAACATCGTACACTTTCCGGACGGTAAAATGTTTCACAGCTTCCTTGGCTAGGCACTCAATACATCCGGTCCATGATTGTACAAAGCCTCGCACATCACGGACCTTCTCTAACTCTACAGTTAATGAGTTTTGACAATATGTCGTAGACGGATGGCTTGCCATAATCCAGGACATCCTCTCTATGCCTCGTCGTGTCATCCCATGGTAGACTCACGTGCTACTTACGTCTGGATTTCCTGCTCGACATCATACATTTTATTTGCATGTTGGGCGATAATTTTGGAACGTACAAACGTAACTCAATGTTTGGACGGTTCTGCTATTCTTTGCTTGATGTTAGTAAATGTAGTCATCTTCTTGTATCAGAAACTTTCGGACTACTGTGTATATTATACAAATGTCATTTGATCTCGTACTTTACTGCAAGACATACATACATGCGTATACTCGTATACTGTATCGGAGTCACAACGGCATGTTCAGGAAAGTTTTAGTACAATATCTCACTAAGTAATAAAATTGACTGCCTAGATAATTTTAACATAATGATTTCATCATCCATTTATCCTGGGTACACAAATTAATACATTGTTTCTACTCATATATCGTAAACGTCATAATCTAATATTAATGAAAACTTAAAACCGTTCATTCGCATAGTAAGCTAAACTTTTGTCCCGAGAGGTGAATGATCGAATGATTAATCCAGATAAAAGATAGAGAAGGAAGAAGTAATAAGAATCATATATTGGAATTATTTTTCATGACTATTTTGGACAAGCATATAAACATATTAACCCCATTCCCCACTGAAGAGTTTCCCTAATTCTGGGCAATTCCCCTAATAGAAGATACCTACCTTATTAACTAATACCATCAATTGATTTGTTGACGGTTCGACAATAAATAACGGTGCTTTTAAACTAAGGGTTTGTTTCCATGCTTTTACAAGCATATTTTGATTCAGCATAAACGACGTTGCAGTAGATTACTAGGTATGTATTAATTGCAAACTTGGAGAGAAGCGATCCACCTTTATTAATTATTCATAGTTTTTTTTTTTAGTGCATCAATTGTTTTCGTGAACGGACATGACATGCAAATAGTTGAATTTGGCATATCAGCAAAAAGCATAATGCTTTCAAAAATTGTCGCGGAACAAAACGAAAAAGGCTTCGTCTTATTTCTAATGCTGAAAATTCTATTTTCAATTGTTTACAGGGTTTTTGGTACAGGGGCAAACTGCGTCTCCGAAAGGTGGAGCAAAACATCAAAATCAATGCTACGTCCTACCAGACTCATGTCCTAACTGAAATGTAAAAGCATGAAATACCAGCATTTGTACGGACAAGACGTCAACCACATTGAACTGCACCAAGAGAAGGCATCCAGCCACACTGCGAAAACATCGCTGCAATTCTATCGCCGTATGAAGAAAGAAACTGGAATTTCGGCAATTTTCTTCTCTGACATCCCTGTCAGGAAACCAAATACAGCCTCAAGCTTTCGACCTCCTCAAGCAGCGCCTTCCCATCGTTGAATCCACACAGTCTCCGGCCTGTGCAAAGCCTGTAAAGAGAAGTGTGATGCAATGCCCATGGTCTAGCTGCAACGCAGTCTCCTGCAATGGAAACTCCGATGCCGGCCAATAGTCAGTAGAACTGATGTGCAGATCGAACACAACTTCTGGTGGAAACACGTCATTTCCTACGTACTGAGTGATACATTTAAATTCGAACTGATTCATTCAACATAAATGAATCAATCTTGTATTAGATGCATTTCCACCAGTATACACAAATGGTTTTCAAATAATGCCAATTACCTGATTAATTCTATTAATCTTCAAAACATCTCTGATTCGTCGATGAATGGAGACATATAAGTGATTAATAATTTCCAGAGAAATATTACACGTTCCTCAGCACTAAGTCAAGTCAGCGGAGAATATCCGCTCCAGATTCTAAGCTATAAACTGATTACAGGTATTCAATAACATTGAGGTCTGAGGATTGGACGGGCTAGGAGAGGTGGTGTACTTTATTCCAATGCTCACAAAACCACACATCAATCTTCAGCAGTGTCAATTGGCTCACTGTCATCCTGAAGCATTCCAACATTGGCATGTGCGTAGTCATCTAAAATGTTCATATATAACGGGTAGTATTGCATACTTTTAATGCAATCATAGAACCCACGGAATATCAGGGAACTGCGGCATACAGCATCACAAAGCCGCTGCCATGTTGTATGGTAGGGAGCATAAGATTTGAACAATAGCCATACACAAACACAGCCGATTGTTGGATATCAGGTGAAAGAGTACCTATTGAACCATATTATGCGTTTGCAATCATCGGCGGTTCACTTTGCATGTTCTCGGCACATATTTTTCGGTGACCAGCAACTCAACCGTGAATGTTCAGGTTATGCAACTCGCGTCGGACTGTAATTATTGGAACAGGTTATTCTAGATGATGGTAAAGTTCCACAATCAATTAATTTATATTGCATTTGCTGTGCGGTCCTGCGAGACAATCTTCTTAACTGCTCTACAAGCTTCTCTTTCGTTCATTATTGCTTATAGAGAGGATTGTTTTGGTATGAGTTTTGTAGACCGTCACTGCCTCGATCACTTCCTTGCTACACGCTTTACACACTGCCTAATCTCACGTACAATTGCACTAAATAACTGCACATCCGAATTTGGTCTCTGAAATTCAGAGAGGTCTTTCACTTTGCACAATCAATGGTTGCCTGCTTAAACATTCTAATGCACAACATATCATTTAACAAACCACTAATAACGGCCAGGGTCTGCAGCTTAGGAAACCAGTGTTTCCATTACTTTGATAATCATCTGTATACAAAATTGATCAAAACGAAATTGGGTTGGTAACACTTGATTACCACAGTATGCACAATTGTAATCCATCCTTGGCTGTTTATGTGGAATATGAGCATCAGATGAGATTACAGTATTTGTATGTAAATACCGGTATATTTCTTTGAGATTTTGTCATGAGCATACGTTTGTGTTAGGCTGCGATTTTGTCATGGAGGCAAAATTCGAACAAGAATACAAAATGCTGCATGTTACTTGCACTGACTTTCACATTAGATGGCACTCGCACAAGAGTAAGTGTGCCCCAACTGCAGTTCTCGGTCACCACCGCGAAACCGTGTGAAAAGTTTCCCTTGCATTGGTAGACCCGTTACGTGATATAGCCCCATTGTCCTTGGTTCGGTAAAATATGGTCCGTGTCTTATTGGCGTCGTCCAGGTACATCTACCCTCCATCCACGGTGACAACTGACTGCCACTTGTCAACGGCGAGATACAGTTCATAGTTTCCTGCGCTGGTGAAACTTTTCTGAATGTGTCGATCTGTAGGAGCATGTCCACGTACTTAGTTTAAGTCGCACCTTCAGTCTCAGGTTACGCTGAAGGATGCTATAGACCGTGCCGTGTCGCCTCCGTTGTATTGGGAGGAGGGGATCTCTTTCATCTCCTTACAGCGAACTGCACGCACTATTCCAGCTGGGCAGACAGACTAAGGTCAATTTCGCGACTTGCTGCTTGGGTGTTTCCGTTCTTCTGGTGGTAGATGGACACGACGGTAGATTACACATTGCACGGCCGCTTTACTGACATCAAAACCTAGCTCCTTGTAATCTTGATAGATTATCCTGACTAGCGCTAACAGATTGTAGTGCGCCCCTTTGAAAGTCCGCAGATATTGCTCTCTCTGTAATCCGTGAGCTGCGCAGCTATTCCTGCACCGATCACACTCTCCTGCTTAGTGTTCCTTCACCAGGCCTCACCTCAACTGGCCAGTTGAACGGTCTGCTTGATCACCAGACCTCACTCCAACGGACTTCTGCCTTTAGGAACACATTAAGGCTATGGTGTGAAAATTCGTAATCTTCGTCATCTTGAGCAACGTATCATGACTGTCTGCGAGCAAATTTCCCCAGCTACCCTGCTCCATGTTCATAGCAATTGGGAGAGGCGTCTGCACACGTGCATTGACCAGCACGGAGCACATGAGCACATTGTGTAACAGGCAAAACATCAATTGTCGTTGTCCATAACTTCTCACCAAATAAAGGTACAAGAAATTTGATTCAGATTTTACATCCTGAGTAAATTCTAGCCTAAGGTCATGTATCACATGGCCCATCTATCATTTAAAGTTAAAAAAAAAACTGAAATTCAAGATGGAGGCCGTCCGCGAGCCATCATCCAAAAGGTTTGCCCCTAGCCCTATATTATTTCCTACATCAAGTTCAATATAAATACATCCGTACAGATTGTAAAAGGAGTTGTAAACGACTTTTGGTCCTTAATTTCGACTTCCCGTTTTTTTTTTTTCTTTTTTTGGTCTCACCCTCTAAAATGGTTTCATATCAGTTGAAAGTAGCCCACGAGAAAAATTAACTCAATTGTATATTAAATGGTGCCCAAAGCGACCTCAAATTTTGAATGCATTTGCACTATACAATACGAGGCGAAGGTACCTAGTACATTTGGAGTGGCTAGAGGAAGTGATGTCATATCTTGGGAAGGAGCAACGAAGATGTAACCGCATCCATTACTGTATAGTACCATAATAGCAGCCATCTTGAACTCCTCTAATCTTAGATTTAAGTTCATTGTTTTTTTTTTTTTTTTTTTTTTTTTTTAAATAGGAAGGGAGTATGTGATATAGTCCTGGGGTACCTTCATTCATCGTACGTTATTTCCACTTTATCTCCAACCATTTAATAGCTATTACCTTCATAATATATGTTTATTAACTTGCTATTCCCTTTTTCAACTTACAAGATACCTTTGCCTCATATTGTATACTGTGAATGCATTCAAAAACTTCAGGTCGCTTGGCGGTGGCTCAGTGGTAGAGCGTTCACCTCTGGTACATGGGGTCTCTGGTTCGATCCCAGCTCGTGCCAAGTGAACTTTGTGGTAGACAAACACCGTATGCGTGGGTTTTCTCGGGGTTCTCTCGTTTCCTCCCATTTTCTTCATTCCATCATTTCATTTATTTCTCATCATCACCGTCTTCTTCAGCCTAGCCGGCATAACCGTTGAACGTAAAACTTAAAAAAGATTTTATTTCATTTTTTGAGATCGCTTGGGGCACAATTTAGTTATCCAATTGAGCTAATTTTTCTCATCAGTTACTTTTATCTGACATAGAACCATTTTAGGGGCTGAAATTAACACGCGATCGATCTCGCCGTAAGAAAAAAAATCTAACAATAATACATTTTTAGCTATAACTTTCTTCTTTTTTTTTCATTGAAGTTATTTTTAAATTACCTTCACGTACTCCCACTTGTTGTGTCTGTAATCTGTCTGCGACATTTCAGAAATGCTGCAAACGTGCGTGCCCAGAATTAGTAACTATCTTAGTATATGAACGATAAAATAGTGCGTTAGAAAAAATCTATACACGCGATCGATGGATTTACTCAAAAGGCGTGCGGGTTAAGAGAGTGAAACAAAAAACAAACAAAAAAATCTAAGTTGCAAGTTGAAAGATGAGGACCACCGTAATATACTGTCTATACTATAAAGGCAACCAAGAAAGTTCTGTCGCTTTTGTGGAGGTCTGTTTTCAATTGATCTTCACATGGTGAGTTGAATGTAAATGGAGATAAGGTCAGTTGGTGTGGGTATGTCAAACATTCTACCTGGTTGTGGCAGTTCAGTTACCAGTGAACTTACGTAACGATAGAGTAAACATGGGACCTCCACACACCGTCATAAGGGCGTGTATGCTGTACAACGTCGTCATCACTGGATAGCATTCCATGAACCGGTTCCAAAACAGCTGAAACCAGCACTGCAATAGAAGGTTCTCCTGTGTGATTGGTGGACTGCTCGCGGCATCGTGCATCTGGAACTGTTACCACCTGGTCAGAGCATCAATGCAACTGTGTCTGTCAGCAATTAAGCTGTGTTCAGAAAAAAAAAAAAATCGGAGCCAGCATTTCTGAATGGCAAAGGGGTCCTCCTGTACAGGACAACGCTAAGCCCCACGGGGCTAGAATGACCCGGGAACCATTCTACGCCTTGGATGGTGAATACTATTGCATGCGCAATATTTCTCGGACATTGCACCGTCCGATTATCACCTGTTCCATTTCTTGGACAATCACCTTAATGGAAGCCGGTTCAAATCCCTAGTAGAGGTGCAAAATGCACTTGATATTTTTTTCGCTTCACGGCCCACCAAGTTCTACCGCGATGGAATCCATGGCCTTCCAGAACGTTAGCAAAAGGTCGTCGATGCTGATGGGGACTATTTTTTATCTTCTAGGCACATCTTAGGTGACATATCAATGTTCGAAGGTGGTGGGTGAAAAAGCGAAAGAACTTTCATGGTTACCTTTATACTATAAACGACATATACTATATATGAGATGTGTTCATAAAGTATCGAACTTTTTTTTTTTTTTACGCGTAAACCAGTGAAGTGCGAAAGACTTTCTTCAGTGTAGATGTAGAGGGGACACTCATGCGTAGTCGTGATTTTTTTTCCGCCTGCAGAAAGCGCCAGTCACTTATAGTCGGCCAGCGAGTGAAGACGTATAGTGAGCGGTCTTCGGATTTTAGTTTTTGTAAAATGACAGAAAAATTTGAGCAGCGATATTGCATCCAATTTTGCCAAAAGCTTGGCCATAAATAAGCGGAAACCGTTCAATCGGATCGATACATTAAATTTTGAACGAGAATATGGGCAAGGACTGTGTCCCCGAAATTTGATTCAGACTTTCATCCCTAAACCCACCATTCCTGTGTGTCGTCAGGCTCCTTACTCACCCGACATGGCTCCGTGTGATTTTTGGTTATTTTGCAAGCTGAAAATATTTGTAAAAGGGACCTGATTTGAGTCAAGAGAAGATATCATACGGAATGGGACGGCACGGTATCTCACCATTCCAAAAACTGCGTTCCAGAAGTGTTTCTAACAATCACGAGAGCATTGGGAGAAGCGTGTGCATTACAAACGAGACTACTTTGAAGGGAATTAGTGTTTCGGAGGTCTAAATCAATAAATGTATTTTTGCCAACCAAAGGTTCGACACTTTTTGAACACACCTCGAATATATATAAAACGAAGACTACGAACTTCTTCTAGTGACAAAGAGAAAATTAAGGTTGTTACTCGTATATATGGTGATTCAGTGTGTGTACTACTGTACTTAAGTGTGTTTTCGAAGGTACGTGTGGCTCGATTTATGTGCGAGTGTATGTTGTTTGTTTGTACGTGGTATTATTACGCAAACAATATCTCCCTTAAGTAAAGTCTACTGCATATTACCATTATTTTTTACGTAGTTAAGGTAGTTTTATTCATTTGATTTGAAGTATTTAACAATGCATATTTCTGTATAATTCGAATTTATTTCGTCTTCCTTTGGACTTCGAATTAAAAGGACTCCGCTGCATATACTTCTATACAATAGTATAGATATATAGACGTAACACAACACTTAGTAGCTAAATGAGATTTATTTGTATAATAAAATAATATACAAGGGCCATCCAGTGAGATAGTTCTATTCGCTCATTCACAATAAACCCAGAGAAATTGTATTTTTGTCAATATACAAAGATATGCAAAATTTTGTAATTTAATATTAGTCTGAACGTTATCAAAACAGTCGTCAAGATAAAATTTCTCCGAGGACATGTATTATATATCATAACCCGGTACCCTATATAACTCAAATATTTTTCGGCATGAATCTTTTCATACTTCGTCAGTTCATTATTTAAGCCATCGTAAGATCATAGTCTTCCCTGTCACCACAACTGGCTCATTAAACTGGATATCGCAGTCAACAATAGTAAATTAATTAATGATTACTATATTATTATTTGAAACAAATTTTATTATTATCTTTAAACAGGGTGGCCAAACGTTGGTATACACCCCTACATTGATCAAGTATAACATTCTAACTTATATGTTTATTTGCTTCGACTGTTCTGAGCTTAAGATATAAGTAAAAAAACATTAAGAACAAATAATAAAGAAACTAAGTCTACCTGATGAATAACAATAAGAAACGTATGCACTGTTCCTCTGTCTGCTGTTAAAAAGCTCTAGTAGCAAAGACGGCGACTAGTGAGCAGAAAGCTTTTTGTGTTTTACATTTTACAAAGACTAAATCTGTAGTCACAGTGTAATCGTCCATATACTGAATTTTATGGAGATGCTTACACCGACGTTCTTGTTGTTTCCAGTTGCTACAAGCTCTACAGACTACGGTTTATGTGCCAACTTTGCAAATGAAATGTTGCTGCATGACGATGAAGATATTCCAGATCGTGTCGTCTTCATTGATGGATCGACATTTCACGTAAGTGGCGATATGAACATTCATAATGTTCGCATCTGGGGGTCAGCAAATCTCCACAAGATGGTACAGTTCCAACGAGACTCTCCTAAATTGAATGTGTTTGTGCCATATACCGGCAGAATGTTTATGGATCTTTCTCGCCTATCGACCCGATGTGTGTCGTGTGACGAATGGTGCTCACATTGAACACTTGCAGTAAAAACTGTTTGAGTTGCTCTTTCATTTGATGTATTATTTATAATTGAATCAGTGAGTAGAAAAAGGAGAACACTCCCCAACACGTTACTTTTGAAAAACGAGAAGTAAAACTGCTTACCGGAAATACCATTGCTTACGTAAAAATATCTGTATGGGAGATTTGTAGCGTATGTTAAAAACTTTCATTTCAAAAAATTCCAAAAACGTAAAGGGATTGGATATTTATTTATGGAGAAATTATCGTGGAATGTTATCCTTTATTTTTGGAATGTTCTTCTTTTTCTACTCACCGATGTACTAACGACTACTGTACGTTAATGTAATAAGTACTACAAAGCCTTAAAATCCCGACATTCATTTTGAAACATCCTGTATTACAATCTGATTTCTATTATTGTGGTAGTACAGAGGTTGTTCAGTCTACATTTGCCCAATTTCGATTTACCTAAAAATTTAGATTAATCCAAGCCGCCAGGTCCGTAAGTGCTCGATGTGTTTCCCTTGGTTCCTAACAATAGCCCGTCAGCGTAATTTTCACCGTAATAGGCTTCTCTGAAGAACTGAGAGGGGAATCTTGTCCCATTCCCTTTGCACAGCTTTCCAAAGTCCTTCCACAGTTGTCACACGCCGCTTTCTCAAAGCCTGCTTCAGCAATCCAAATCCACAATAGTCCATAGGTCTCGCACCTGGGGATTTAACAGGTACCTCATTGAAAGGTATCACCTGTATACCACTTGCCTCCTCCATCTCCCTGTAGAATGCGAGGGACGATCGTGAGGTATGTGATGAGGCCTTGTCCATGTGAATGCGCACTAGATTGGAGTCATTTCCTTACATTGTTGGAATTTCATACTCGTAGATCGGCCGCATGATCTGCTCCTGAAAATACTGAGAATTTATTTTGCAGTTCTTCGCCACCCTACGAATCTTCAGTTTACCTCGGTAACAGTAGCCAGTAACGACCATGAACTCTTTTGGGAAGGATTCTCTGAAGTTCTTGGCACCTTTCTCTCGGTACATGATGGCTCTGGGTTTGCCGCAGTCGGAAAGGTAAATCCGTGCTTCATTGAGCGATACGACGTACATCCACCTTTGTTTTGGCAGATGTCTTTCATACAGCTTCCGGGCGTTACACTTTCGTCCCTTTTGGTGGGCATCCGTGAGAAGATGGCCGCGAGCTTTCATGACTTTTTCCAGCTTGAGTTGATGGTGTAACGTCCGGCTCACAGTCCCCAAAGACACGTCAAGACGATTAGCCATACACCTTTGTGTTGCCGGATTTTCTTGCATTGCCATTTTCCGACGTTTCCTCTGCATGATGGAGGTGGCCTTGGTGCATTCCCGCTTCCTAGGCAACTTCGTTGGTGATCTAAGTGGTGGAGCTTCGTTGCCCTTGTACTTTTTAATAACATTTTTATTCCACTGAAACTGATGTTGCAACCATTCTTCTTGCACTGTTTTCTAATGACAGAAACACTAAAGTGGGCGTCATAAAGAGCCGCAGCATAGCCTTCCCAAAACCGGCTTAGTTTGGGCGGCATTTTGGTCACAGAGCGGAAATCCACACACTTGGAAACAAATTTAACACAACACTCACAACAATGATCCTGTTTTGTGCGTTATTATCGTCCGCGTGGAAAAACAACTCCGTTCCCAGGAAGCCACTGCACAACACTGCAGGACGCCACGAGTCAGGTCGGGTGAGTCCATTCTGCCCGGGAGGGTGAAGGAACGAAATCGGCCAAACGTAGGCTGAACAACCTCTGTAAAATGTACTCAAAAGCACCCAATTACAAAAACGATTACTCATCTCCCTAAGGTATCTTTATATTACCCTTCTATCTTTTTCTGGTGTGACCAAAGATTTCTTTCTCATAGATTTCCTAACTTTACTCACATCATATGTACGGCATACCTCCCATCTTACACTATTCTATTTTGTTTCAGCATGATACGCAGTTGACATTTATTGTGAGGTTCCCCGTAGTATGTTCTTTTGTTCATCCATATAAAAATTAAAAAAAATAATAATAATAAAAAAAGTCCTTATACAATGTTTTTAATATACTTATCCCTCGTATCCAGTTTCGCGAAAATTATTGTATATTGTAAGGTTCCCTCATCTCCACACAATGCTGTAACTATGCGTTTCTACTACACGTGCTTGAAGTAAACAGCACACTACAGACGATAGCAACCGAAGAGGACGTCGTTCATCATCGCGAACATTCGACTACTGACGCAGAGCCCAGCAGTCAGCAACATTATGGCATAAAAGAGGAGAGCATACCTCAAGAAGTATCGATCTCTCCCGGTTAATCACACTACCAAAATCCTAAGGCGCCTGGCCACTGGGGACACCCTATCCCTCTCTACGACGCCTGGTCAGAGTACCTAACCTACACGCCCTAAGACGCCTGGTCATTGGGTTACTTTCACTTCCTTACCTATTAAATTAGAGGAAATTTTACTAATTGTAATATATTTGTATTCAAGAGGAACTTTTTGTAATAAAAGGTTATGGAAAAGTCCAATCTCCCGTGTACCGTATTTTGCTCAACCCTACAGAACAAAGAGAATTTTACAAAATATACACAGAGGGCACAAAATTTTGGGTCTATACACAGTACCCAGATCACAAAATTTGGTCGGCATTTGCCAAAAGCTTATCATCAAAATAAAATAATCAGTTACCATTCGCACTCTGATATACATATTTTATACATACTTAATGACGATGGCCATTCCATTTTCAACCGAAGAAATTATGTGTTAACTGTATTGTGACTATTATTAGGTATATTTTACAAGTATATCCAAAACAATTATTATTTATATTATACCTAGGTACTTTAAGAATACTAATTCCACTATCAGTACCGTTCACCTCTGGTGCTTGGGGTCCCGGATTCGATCCCAGCCCCCGCCATGTGAACTTTGTGGTGGACAAACACCGTGTGCGTGGGTTTTCTCGGGGTTCTCCCGTTTCCTCCCACTTTCTTCATTCCACCATTTCATTCATTTCTCATTATCACCGTCTCCTTTAGCCTAACCGGCTTAACTGTGGGACGTAAAACTCAAAGATTTCATTTTTTTTCCACTATCAGTACTTAAAAAAAGTTTACGTCATTTTAAAACATACGTGTAATTAAATGCATGTAAATTTCGCATCCCTGGGTATACTGTGATTGACTGAAGACATTTTCCTTTTACTTTCCTTGTAGTTCCATATAATATATAGATTACAGGAAAAAGGTAGATTATATTTCCAATAAACCACTACAAGTAAAGCCTGGAAAAATAGATACGAAACAAACACTAGCAATTCACTACACAATAGCACCACTTTGTCACATTATAGAGGTATTATAAGATATCTTAAATATCAGTCTTCTATTAAGACGACAGAAGTAAAAACAATAAATATCACTTAACTTCATTCCATTCTTCTTCGACGATCGCATATTCTACAATTATAGTTCATCATTCCCGTCTAAAATATTATTTGGAAGTAAAATTATGTATCTTAATCACTGAACAATCACTAAGTATAGGTTTATTGCTATGAAGAACACAAATGATTTCTCAAGTAGATATCTTACTTGACAAGAAGAATATGTTGTTCCTGGCCGAAACACCACTCACTCACTCACTAAAGAAATTCATTACTATCACCGTTCTTTAAAAATAAAATTCCAGCCTATCTTTATTTCACAATATGCACAGCCACGTATTTCACAGATTACTACTTCACATCAACGTGTTTTCACAGAAGAGCACAATGCTTGAATTTAACAAGAAAAGAAGAAATCATGTTAATTATAAAAAGATGGAGAGAAATTAGTAAATTCATGCAAATGCTTATGAAAGTGCTGTCTGAATAAAGCATAGCACATTCCATGGTTTGGAAGTAACAAAATGCTTGCTGTGGCTAATTGACTATTGCGCTTAAAATAGCTGACTTCCAAGCACTATCAACTTATGCGACAGTAACTATCACTGGACAAGTAGAGTTCCATGAACAATCTTGAGTTTCTTGAATTTATAGACTTAACGTTTTTCTACAGATCACAAGCAAGTTCACCTTGCAAAAGATTCTTTGTCAAACATACGCATGCAATGAGAAACGTTCCTTTTCTAGTGTAGGATAACAATTAGAGCGCACATCATACTGAAGTATCTCCTTTCACTTTGTTGAAGTGGAAGGTATAACTTCACCTTCAGAAAACGTTTCAAAGAACAGCTAGTAGTTCCACATCAACAAAATTTGTACTCACGAGCAAGAAACTCTGTAAGTATTAAACATGCATCCTAAGGATGAATCAAATGATTTCGTCACTTTCGTTCTCAACCTAAGAGCAAGGATCTTAGCTCACAATTTCGGTTCCAAGCAATACGTCTGATAGGTACAGAAAACGCAGCAAGTGTAAGTTTTATTTTATTTTCATGTAAATCAGTTTCCCTTCCTTACTTATCTTTGATTTGTTTGCTCCTTAAAATTCCGTCTTTTAAAAACTTGAACAAAAATTCCGATTCTCTCTTTCATTATAATATCTACTGGCAGAATACCCGTTCTTCGCGGGAGAATACGTTTCATTTTGGACATAGAGTGAATTTGGATTTAAACGGCATCGGAAGCGTTACCGTTCGTCTCAGTGATCCCGAAAACTATCGATTCGACACTAGTATCGGTCATTTTCGATCATTTTTATATATTTCACCCAACTCCTTCCCTAGCTGCGAGACTGAATTTGGATTTAAACGGCATCGGAAGTGTCATTGTTTATCTCAGTGATCCCGAAAAGTATGGATTCGGCACTAATATAGGTCATTTTCGATCATTTTTATAAACACACCTCTCCCTTCCCCAAGTTGTAGGGCTGGATTTGGATTTAACCGATATCGGAAGTGTCACTGTTCATCTCAGCGACCCCGGAAACTATGGATTCGACACTAAATCCATACATGACATTTTCGATACGTCGAAATAGCCCCCCCCCCCCCCCTCCTCCTAAGTTGCAACGCCAAAGTGAAATTATATAAATCCCAGCCCCGGACCTCATCTATGTTGAAAATTTGATCGAGATCGATCGAATGGTTCAAGAGATTAAGAGTCACAAACATAGTCACTTTCAATTTTATAATATAGATGAATCAATGCAAAATAAAATCATTTTAAGTTCCATATGCAGCTTATGACTTTAGAACCCAGAGGAAACAAACAACAAATACTGGCGGAAATACATCATGCTTAACCTGTCCATTAATACAATAAGTAGTTGTATATTTACTTTAATACGTAGATGTGCCATGAATGCAACTATGAAAATTCGGCTAAATCACTAATTTGTTAACAGTAGTAGTAGAAAGATACAAATATACAGACAATGGTATGCTGTCAATTTATGAAGCTAAATAAATAAAAAAAAAAAGTAAATAAATAAAATAAAATAAAAATAGAAATTAAAAAAACTGAAAATTCATCGGTGCTTCGAAAACACTAAAATGTATATGTACACAGGGTGTTAATGAATTATACCGAGAAACTGCAACAGGTGATTCCCCACATCAAATTCATAATAGACCTGTGCGGAAAAGTGTAAAGTTTCAGAGCTAGGGCCATCCGAAAGAATGCTAAAACTAGATTAAAACACGTGTCATTTCGAACACGAAGATCAGTGCATATCTACATGAACGAAATCACGCATACGCCACCGGAAAATGTCTATTTCAGCATTGGACAACGGATTCTCCACACAGCAAAATTCCCAGACATGTTCCCGACAGAATTCCCACATATGATCTCACTTAAAGGCGGGTCCAAAGTAGACAAAAGATAAGACTTGTCAGCAGTAAGCACGGATGCGTAGGTGGGAAGTTGAAAGTATTAGGGACTGCCAGGTACAGTGTATCTCGACTTCGGAATAACGCATGCTGCCATGTATTTTTTCATGCTTATACGTGAAAAAATACATTGCAGCATACGTTATTCCGAAGATGAAGAAACCTTGAAAGTAACAGTCACTTCCGACGTATAGCGTGTTCACTGCTGTCAAGACTTATTTTGTAACCAAAAGAAAGTAAGAAATAATTCAGACTGTAGCTAGGAGTTTTTCTTAGTACCAGAAATTTCCTCGATACAATTCTAAATTACTATAGTTTCCACAAGCCGTAAAGTGTCGAATAACCATATTTTGTAATATTTAAAAATATGTATGTAAAAAAATTAGAAGTGAATACCATAGCATTTTATGCAAACAACGTGCAGACTATAAATCTATAAAATGATCTAGACGTGCTATGGAAAGCAAGACTAAAATTTCTTTCATCTGCTTTCAAATTCCTGCGATATGCATTTTTCATGCGTAAAGCGTAATCAAATTGTGAAATAAGGTAATTATTAAATATTTCGGTTGCTACTTATTGCAATTTCGTAGTGCACGAGCTCATTCACTATCTCTAAATTTCCAACAAAAATTAAATACAGGGTGTTTCAAAAGTCTCTTACTACCTCTTTTAAAATCCGTACGGATGTATTTATATTGAACTTGGTGTAAGACGGGCGGCCGCCACCCTGAATTTCATTTTTATATTATTATTATTATTTCGAACGATAGGTGGGTCATGTGATACACGACCTTAGGCTAGAATTTGCTCAGAATGTCAAATCTGAAATCAGATTTTATGTATCTTTATTTGGTGAGAAGTTACGGACAACTCAATGTGATTATTCCTCTTTTTTGCAGGTGGCGAACCATGCCGTTAACAACTGAAGAACGCATGCAGATCGTCAAGCTGTGGAGTAGAAGTGCCCGTGCAGTAGCAGCCGATTTCAATTTTAAAAGGGGTGGTAAGGGACTTTTGAAACACCCTGTATATATATAAAAACAATATTATCAGAAAATAGTAAAAACTTAACTATAACAGTTAAAAGTACACTATAGTTCTTTCGCTAAAACTTTTCATCAGGTAGATAGGAGGCGGAAAAAGAGGGAAAATGAAAAGAAGTTAAATAAAACAGAAAACCTCAGAAGTGTCCAGGTGGATGATGTACTGTATGTGGTTTAAATGACTAAGCGGGAAATATTTTGAATAATGTAAACATGTCGGATGAAAGAAAACTAAGCAAATGTTATGCCAAAATTACTTATGATGTAATGTTGATATCGCAAATTGATATTTAATGAACAATGCGTGCTTTACTATTTCAGAGATAGGCACTAAAATGATGTAATACGAACCAATTTGTATTAGATGGAATCCCTTCGTAAGAGAATATGTAATGAACATAGCTGGACTTCTGTATAGAGGATGTATGGATGGAGTACAGTACTGGCCTGTCATGGAAGGCGAACGCTAGCTCTCGAACATACGTCTATATTACTTAGTATGGACGTAGATACATTAGAATTCGAATATACGTACTTAACATTGAATATCTGCAACTAATATAGAAGTGGTTTGAAGTTATTTGGGCTAACACATATTGCATTGGAATGCAGGGTCTTATTACAATTATTAGTTCTTGTTTTATGGTGAGTAATTTGCATGTATCCGGTTCTCCACAGAAATTTACAGGTGAATGAAACTACAAGACCGATGTGCAAATAAATAAGCTTGTATCGCTCAGTTTTTAAAATCGTTTTTTAATCCCCTTATATAGGATGTTTGGAAATGAATCCATTACGCTCAATATGCTTAGCAGTTTGGAGTGCACACAGTTACTGCACACAACTTATACTTGAAAAATATTTCATTGACATTAGGGGTTGAAATGTTCTTCAGCACTATAGTGAAGAAAGATGGACGTGATGAGAAACGACTGGGAGCTTTAGAAATATGGGTATGGAGAAGAATGAAGAGAATTAGCTGGGTCAAGAGGACAACGAATGAAGGTGTTAGAAATAGTGGGGAAGAAAATGACAAGTTTAGATATTATTGAAAAGACGAAGAGAAACTGGCTGGAACATTGACTAAGAAGGAAGTGTATCATGAGCGATGTGCTAGAGAGCATGGTGGCAGGAAAGAGAAAGAGGGAGAAGGAAGCTACAATTGATGGACGGTATCAACACAGAAAAATCATACGTAAAGGCGAAGAGATCAGATGAAGACCATGTAACATGGAAACTTCTCAGTTAAGGCAAATGACTTGCCAATAATGGCAGAATACCTACGATGTTGATGATGATGATGATGACTATGCGATTGTGCAGCCAGCTAATAGCAAAGTGCTTAATATTAATGAATA
Organism: Thermobia domestica; assembly: GCF_964235325.1. Classification (NCBI taxonomy): domain Eukaryota; kingdom Metazoa; phylum Arthropoda; class Insecta; order Zygentoma; family Lepismatidae; genus Thermobia; species Thermobia domestica. The sequence continues at coordinate 295,068,656 of NC_137457.1, read as the reverse complement.
ATCATCTGCAATATTTCAAAGACTGTCTTCTTCTGGCAGCAACAGATTGGGAATTATTAAGAATTTTGCGTTTCTATTTCTTCTTGCATATTTAATGCATTGAACATCCTTGTAAGTGTGTATGTGTCTTCTGTCAGATTATATCTTATAAATTTGGGAAAAAAGAAAGAAAGGAAAAAACTAACCTAACATAAAGGAATCTACAAGGATATTTTCGCTGTGTGGAAAGCTGTTATATATTTAGGTGCACCTAAAAGTAAGTGTTTATAAACTGGCTAGTTGAAACCACTGAAGTTGTAAATTTATTCTATATATTCCTTCACTTTAATTTTTTTTCAAGTTTGTAATCAGTTTGATAGCAGATACGCACTTCCAATGATGTTCAATACAAGTATGTAAGAAATAGAAACATATGAACTTAGCAGTCTGTTAGGATTTAGATTTCTGAGCTTTCAGCATCTATCGCCATTTTAGTCCGTCACGTATGAGGGATGACGTCCCTCGGTGAGCACGCTATCCGGGAAAAGGGAAGGAAGAAAAGATTGAGGAAGGAAGGAAGCGGCCTGGGACCTATACGTTAGGCACCAGTCCAGCATTTGCCTGTGTGAATGAGGAAAATCCAGAAAAACCTCATTCAGGATGGCTGGCCTGAAAAAGCTTTTTACACTTTTTCGACTGAGTGCCCTACCAGCAATTGAACCCAAGACTGCTCGCACCGAAGGCGAGAGCGTTAGCGACTACGCTAAGCGGGGCCATTTCGCACTGTTGTTCCCAGAAGACGGTAGATTAATCTTTGAAATATTGTAGATAATTATTCACAAATATCTATTCTTAGGAAACATGGAGATAATTCTTAAAAATACCTAACACAGTTGTATCAGAGATACCTAATACAGCACTATACCCCCGCATTAGATCGGGTACTAGTCTGATTTTTGAGACCTTTTGTCTCCTGATTTATTTTATGAGGCTACTATACGCAAGGCCAGTGTGAAGGAGGGAAAAATTTGCTCACTCATTAAACAATGTGTGAACTCAACACAAAATAATCCTTGGATATTCTATAAATATCGATGGTTACAGAGGCACATTTAAATAAGCATTGTATGAAAAATTGATTGCTAAACATGATCTAAAGGGTCGTTATGATCAATGTTGTTGAGGTTTGTTGTAGTAGTATACATTTCGTAGCAGTGTGAATTGTACGATATTTTGAATAAAATAAGAGGGCCGTTCGGAAAGTAACCTCCGATTGGTTAAAAAAAGACAAACCAAAGTAAATAAGAATTTATTAAATACATCTGAAAACTACTATTTTGCCCTATTTTTCAACACAATTTCCGTAAACATCCAAACACTTATCGTATCTGTGCACTAGCTTAGAAATTTCATCAGCATAAAAATCTCCTGCCTATGCCTTGAGCCAGCCTGTGACTGCATCTTTCAGCTTCTCATCATCACCAAAACGCTGATATCATATAACACATTCCTGGAAATTTGTGAAAATTCATCGGAAAGCTCCGAGACTGTGAAATGTCGATTTTCACGAACTCTTCCATCAATTTTCTGAACGAGTTCATCTGTCAACACTGATGGGCTGCCACATCTCTCTTCGTCATGAATGTTTATTCGTCCACTTTTAAATGAACGAACCCCCTCATGAACAACTCCTTCACTCATCACATTGATTCATACACGGCACAAAGTTCCCCATGAACAGCTGCTACCGAATATTGTTTTGCCGTACGAAAACGTATAACAGCTCGCACCTCGCACTTGGCGGGGTTTTCTATTGTAGCACACATCTTGAGAGGTTACAAAAGTGGAACTAGTGATTAGACAACCTTCACTCTACCACGGCTGGGTGCAGATTGATCTACTGCACAAGTCTGTGCAAAGATGGTAGCGCTGCTCCTATTACTTCATGCCGGAAGTTACTTTCCGAACGTGTTTTGTAAACAGCTCTGTTACGGCGATTTCACTACATTAACATACTGTTCAATATGACTTTGGAGCTAAACATAACTAAAATAAGAATAAAATCTACCCAAAGCAAACATTTATATTAATAATTTATGCTCCAATTTCAGCAATATTTTGTTACTTTCATCAAACTCATTAGACAATGTGAATAATAAAAACAATCATGTACTGTCAAAACATACAACAGAGATATACGTGTATGCTAAGGTCACATTTTCTCTCTGAAGTTATAAGTATAGGTTTAGTTCATTATTAAGGTAAGGCCGTAGAATTTGATGATACGACAGAGGCTGTGGAATTCGGAATACTGCAAATTGGTATACTTCCTATTATTGAAAATGTATTTTTACACATACTTTCACTGATTAACAAGTATTCTTCGACTTGTAAGCATAAAGTAAAACTTAAAGCGTATTTTACCTTACTAGTTAGCCAAACCAGCAGAGATAATTTTCTATTCGGTACTTAAAACAGCGAGAATAGCTTGTGCTACTTGTTCCTTAGAATTGCGCACATGCATACATATATAGTTAAATATTTAACAAAAAATTAATAAAATCATGCAAACTCACGTGTATATTTTCTGATAAATAGTCAACCAGAGTTTGTCGGCCTCCACTTGCTCCTGCAGTACTACCACTGCTAGTACCCGCAACAGCCTGTGCGTCTTGTTGGCTACTTCCTGAGTTACCTTGGTCCCCGTGATTACCACCACCCGCAGCACCATTATCAGACGTCGGAACACTACGCGTCAGAGTGATTTCTACTCCTGTCCTTTCTGGGGATCGCTCCACACAATCACAAAGCTCTTGTGAGCTCACTGGTGTTTGATCCTCAGTCGTGAGCAAATTAGTGCTTTCTCTTTGGTATTCACTTACATCACTTTCACTGTGTTCTGCAGGTACGTTAGTTCTTTCTACCTTTGGATCACTAATATGCAAATTCGTCAGAGGTAATTCTGGTACTTGATTCCCAATGGACGAACTATCACCTGAATCTTGCAACACTGAGGAACTAACTTCTTTGTTGCTGACCGTTTTGGAAGCACTACTCTCAAGCACATTCTCCAAAGGTAAGGCCACTTGAAACTGGAAGCAAGACCAATACTTTTTCTGTACTTGTATTACATTATTGATGGAAGTCACAGCACTCGCGTCCGGTATCAGTTTTTCTTTTAAGCAAGGCAGTGGATCTCCTAGAAGAGCCTTCGTGCACATTGTTAACGCATACGAAATGGAAGTGGTATTGTAGCCGCCTTCTAAAGACAATATAAGCTTCCCATTGGCTAACGACGAAAGCCAGTGAGTCATGTGTCCATAGACTTCCGGAGAAAGCTTACACCCTGAAAGAAAAATAATACATTTTTAACTACCATATTCACTAACCAGAATTAATGTCACATTAAAATGAACACAGCTAAACCTGTTTTTCTAATAGGAAGTACTTGCAGTCAGTATTGGACAACTACGCATACATATCAAATCTGTAATTTAGTTTGCTAACTGGAGCAGCATTGAATTATAGTACACTCATGTCCAAAATTATTGTCGCATGTCTATAAATATGTTGTTGTAGGAATATAATTTGATAACGAATTCGCCCGGTATTTCTTATAATGTTAGTATGTGTATAATCGGCAAAAATACGTATGTGGCAAATTTCATGTCAAAAGAGCAGTAAATAAGAATAATAAAACGAAAATAAAACTTTCTTGTCCATTTAGCAACATTTTGTATTACTCATTCTAATTTTCGTATTTATAATTGTTCTCCTATGAAATTTATCACACATATATATTTCGCGATTACACACATAGTAACATTATTAAAAGTACCCTGCAAAATCATTATCAAATTATATTCTTACAAGGAGACAGTTATAGATATGCGACAATCATTTTGGACATGAGTGTACATCTCTAATTTAGGGTTTCCCCTTATTTGCTGAAAACGAATTCCCTGACTTTTCCAACTTTTCCACGTTACAACTTACAAATTTCGATGTCAATATACAGAGTGTTTATTATGTAGCCAAAATTCATTGGTGAAATCCTCACACCTAAACAATTAAAAAAGTTCATATGAATATAGGGCGAAAACCGCGTCGTTTCAAAGTTACGGGATGCCGAAAACGAGGAAAGTGTAGCTTTGAGACTGCATAGCTCGAAAACTATACAACATATTAAAGGCGGTTAAAGAAATATCACAGGAACTATACACTCTCTATCTAAATATCCCTATTTCAGAGTTAGGTCGTACCGGCACAACGAATTTTATAAAGGGAGATGGGTATCGAAACCCTGATTTAAGTACGGATAAAAAAAATGAAGATATTTTTTGATAGAAAATATCTAATTATCGGCATATTAAGCTGTTATGTCCTGTACATGAGGATTATCATTTGTAAGTTTCACATTATCACTAATTTTAATATCTGTAATTATGCAACCACACATGATACAGTTTAACATCGAAGAAAAGTGGTTGATAACACTTGCAAACCACGTTCCAACGTTAAATATCATTTGATGAGGGTCATCTAATCAAGATAAATGTCATACAAACAAAAGATGATCAACAAATAATTGCAGAGATATAGAAATCTGAAATGCTGCGAAAAGGAACATCAGGGCAATTGAACACCCTGCATAATGCAGAAAAATAAAAAATAACTATACAGGGTGTTTTAAAACAACACCGACAACGTTTGGGAGATGATTCCTGACACCAAGATAAGACAAAAAGTATAGACCAACCTGGGTGCACAAATGCTTTCTTTCGCAATTATGGGCCACCGAAAACATTAAAATAATTAATAATAATAATAATAATAATAATAATAATAATAATAATAATAATAATAAAATAAATAAATAAATAAAAATAAAAGTCTATAGCTCCAAAACTATGGGACCTATCGTAGTCGGGTCAAGACTTCACTTAGAACTAATATATCTCCTATCCAAAAATACATGTTTTAGAATCCTAATGTACTCACGGAACAATGTTTATAGAGGGAGTTTCACTATGGGCATATAATTTGAAGTGCTCACCAACTACCTCTATAAAAATTGCAGCGGAACTATCGCAGGATTCTGAAACATGGAAATTTGGGTACGTTACATACTAATTCCTAAGTGGTGTTGAACTGACTACGGTAGGTCCCAAAGTTTTGGATCTATGGACCTTGAAAGTTCATTTTTTCATGTGTTCGGCAGCCTGTAACTCCGAAAGGAAGCATTTGTGCACCCAGGTTGGTATATATTTTCTGTCTTACCTTGGTGTCAGGAATCACCTGCCAAATGCTGTCGGTGTTGTTTGAAACACCCTGTATATTTCCCGACGAAGGGGTTCCTTTATATATATATATAATGTGCGTGTACGTAAGGAAGTTTTGCAAAACAAACTATTGTATTTTATAATATCCCGCACCAAATAGCAGGGTTAAGGCAAAAAGAGAAAGAGATCTGAGAAATAAAAATTGGTACCTAAAATTCCCTGACTTTCCCAGGATTTCCAGGTCGGTGGGAACCCTGTGATTTGAATCAGTTGGAGGTTTATCTTTTCAGTATATTAATTTCCTTGATCTGAGGATACAATGCAAATGTGTGCATCTTAGGTGGATGGGTACCCGGTTCGATTCCCAATGGGAGAACCTTAAAATCTGAACGCACTACGGTGGTTCCGACTCCATCTCAAACTGTAGATTCATGTCTCATGTAACTTCGATGCTACGAAAGGATGCTGAACTCCAACCAACCAAGCTTTTCTCGCTAGTCTAGTGGCTAGCGCGTGTTTTCTAGCAGATAATATATCTGATGAAAGTAAAGATACTTTGCCGAAACTATTTATTAAGTAGTATATGCTTTGGTCAGAATTAGTTTTTTATTTAATACAAAAAGTTTACGAGATATTCTGTGTAAAATGTATACTTTATAGGAAAGCAAACCCACAATTGGAGATATAAAGGGAAGAGACCGCTGATACAGCATAAACAATTGCCCACATGCATTGAAATTTCTATTAAAGGAAAGAAACAGAGATACAACGTAAGTCACGTTTCTTAGATCTTAAATCAATTTACACTAAAAATGATACACTGCTTCAGAGGCATGCAACATTCACTGTAAAGAACTTACAACAAGAAAGGTTCAGTTGTGACAATAGAACGTTGAAAATAATTTTATCAGTAACAGTAGTCCAATAAAAACTACATAATCTAGAACTAGTACTTACCACCCAAAGGATCACCAGCAGCGGCGTCAAATCCAGCAGATACAAGCACCAGCTCTGGATTAAACTGATACGCCACAGGAAGTACGATTTGATGGAAGGCAGCTATATATTCTCCGTCACCCATGCCACGCTGGAATGTTAATAAAAAAATGACACGTTACTTTATACTATTATTTACATAACAATTCTGTTCTAAAGCACTGACATGTACATAACTCCCGAAATAAAATTAAAGTAAATATACGTCCCACGATTGCTTAATGTATGACCCGAGGCGAATGCAATCTCACCAAAAATTGTAGCTAGTCTATGCTTCGAAACGAAAATATTACTACTAAGAGGCACGAGTAACTAAAACTACTTTTCGTATTGATTAAAAGAATGCAATAAGCACATTAGAAGATACAATTTGTATGCAAATTTATTGCATATATATTATAAGATCTGAACGATGTGGTTCTTAGACTAAACATAAACCGTTGCCGGGTATGGTAAACCTAATATGTTTAGTAATGCTTGAACTGCTAGGTAAACGAAATAAAATTTCTACTTTTATGTCCCACGACTATGCCCTTAATGCTAAAGGAAAATGAAATGAAATCTTTGAGTTTTACGTCCCACGGTTATGCCGGTTAGGCTAAAGGAGACGGTGATAATGAGAAATGAGTGAAAATGGTGGAATGAAGAAAGTGGGAGGAAACGGGAGAACCCCGAGAAAACCCACGAGCACGGTGTTTGTCCGCCACAAAGTCCACACGGCGCGAGCTGGGATCGAACCAGGGATTCCAAGCACCGGAGGTGAACGCTCTACCACTGAGCCACCGCGCCCCCTTAATGCTAAAGGAGAAGGATGATCAATGAAAAATAATAATAGTGAAATAATTGGAGGAACGAGACTACGAGAGGAAACAGACGAACTCAAAAGACTTCTCGTACGCGAAAAGAGCATCTACCATTGAGTCACCGTGTCCCGTGTTTTTGAATTACCATAAAGGTTCTACGTACGAGTGTACGTAATGAAAAATCAGCAGCTCTCGTTTTGGCAGGCACCATCACAATAGTTGCCACTTCGGACTGAAAGACTGCTTTTGACAATCTCTCCTTACTATCAAGAACTTGATTCATTTTATCTGAATAACATTTTAACTTATAGTTAAATTAATTTGAAATTTGTAGTGTAACCCGCGTAAGAATGAGAAATGTTGGAACGTTCAATAAAGTTCTCATGATATTCTATCGTATACTCTCGTCAATGAGGGGGGCGCGGTGGATCAGTGGTAAAGTGTTCACCTCTGGTGCATAAGGTTCTTGGTTCCATCCTAGCTCACGCCAAGTGAGCTTTGTGGTGGACAAACATCATGTGCGTGGGTTTTCTCGCGGTTATCCCATTTCTTCACACTTTTTTCATTCCGCCATTTCATTCATTTCTCCTCATCACCGTCTCCTTTAGCCTAGCAGGCATAATCGTGGGGTGTAAAATTTAAAGATTACATTTTTTCTCGGCAATGAATAGTCATACATGGAAACAGGGTCATCCCGTCGATTTGCGGGACCTGAGAGCAAAAGTAAGTTGCGCAGTCAATGATGTAGGTTAGAATTCGAAATCCATTATGAATAAATTATATTGCGCCAACTTTAAGCTTTTCAAATACTAATGATTCTGATATACCACTAAAAAGAATCAAACATCGGGAAGAAGTAGTAGTAATAGTATTTTTATTTTTATTTATTTTTAGTTTAACGTCCCATGTTACGCACCGAGGATATGAAAGACGATGATGGAGATGAATGATAGATGAATTATGAAAGTAGGAGGAAACGGGAGAACTTCGAGGAATCCACACACACGGTCGGTGTTTGTCCATCACAAAGCCTACTTGGCAGGAGCTACGATCGCACCAGAGACTCTACGCGCCAGAGGTGAGGGTAATAATAATAATAATAATAATAATAATAATAATAATAATAATAATAATAATAATAATAATACAAAAGGAGGATCCGCATTGGTGGAAAAAATTGCGGAAATAGACATGACAATTATGATATATGCTGCCATTGATTATTGGACGCATTGTTTAATTATAATACTAATTGATTTCATAATATACAGATTGTACAGTACATACAGTACTAGCAAATTAACGGTGCATTCACCTGCGGAAACCTTTTGATGACCAACATTTTATTTTGTTGAATATGGAACACCCACTATCTAAATTCATAACTGGTTTATATGAATTTTACAAGAAAGTACTGCCGTATAAAAGGTTAAGTCAGATACACGTACACCAGCTAAATTATTATGAACATCCGCTATTTTTTGAACGAAGTAATTGGGCTGACATAACAGTCACGGGATACAGCAGAACCGCTCGCCAGCCGGTGACAAGGATCTCACTCCGTCAGTGAATGTGGTACTTGTGCATAAAACGGGGAAGGCTGGTGATATATGAGAGTTTGATAGGGAGAGAATGTGATAGCCAGATGCCTAGGAACGATCATGGAGAAGGACAGTGAAACCAGCACCAAACGACAAGGCGTGCGAACGGCCAGACGTCACTGAAGGCGGAAACTATGACAATTTGACAGCAAACTTCAACAGTAGACGAAGATCAAATGTATCTGAGCACCGTATACTATTAAAAATGGGCCTTCGCAGCAGACGTCCTACACGTGTAACAATGTTAACTGCACTGGATCATCGATCACCACTGGACTGGGCACGTGCCTAGTCATTACACCGCTGAGTAATGGCACAACGTTGCATGACCCAATGATTCATGAAATGCCTTAATCACATCGAAGGTTGAGTCAGAATTGGTCATCTTCCAGGATAACAGCGCCTCGAGACGTTCACATAGGACGACGACAGACCGGTAGTGGCTCTGTGATGATTTGGGATACTTTCACAGGGTCACCCATGAGCCCAGTATTGCGTGACGTTGTCTAGCTATCGGCATGTTATGGCTGATCACGTACACGCAATCATGTCAGCCATGTTTCCACCTGGCAATGGCATCTCTCAGCAGGACAAAATTTCTTATCACAACGCTAACGTTGTACTGTAGTGGTTCGAACAGCATAGTGGTGAATTTAAATTGCTGCAATGGCCTCCCAAATCACCTGATCTTAACCCAATTTAACACCTTTAGGATGTAATTGAACGTCAGATCCAAGTTCATCGCTCCCCCCCCCCCCCTCCTTCACGGAATTTACACGAATTGAGTTGTGAGCACAGATGTGGTACGTCATCACTCCAGCCAACTACCAAGGCTACATTGGTTTCGTGTCAATCCGTATTGCTGCTGTCGTGTGAGCCAAAGGAGGATATACCAGTTATTAGGTACGTGGACATAATGTTTTGGCTGGTGAGTGTCGATTGCGATATTTTCACATGTTCCTATTTCTTACTTGTTTGATTATTGAGATTCCTTACACAACTTGTGTCCAAGTGCTCAAATGTACTCAAAAATGCACAACTTTGAAAATAACAGACGTACCTGAATGTATATAATATACTTAGTTTCCAATGGTATTAACTAACTCGCATTTCAGACATAAAACATTTTTCTTCTTAGGTGCATGTAAATAATACACCTTTATTGAGATACATCGAAGAAGAAGAAAAAAAAAGATGCTTATAGTATTCACAAAATACTGAGATGAGTAGAAAATTTTAATACAAATACAGTAGTAAATTTGTTACTTTTTCCGAAGAGCCCAACTACTTTTTCTGATGACGCAGGGACCTGGAACAATGGCCCTGAATGGGAAGCTATAGCACTGGTTACCATCAACCCTAGTACACTATACAGTGAATCCCTTTTTTTAATTAAAAACAAATAACGTTCACTTGCCTTATTCCATGGGATGTTAATATTATATCCTTCTCCTTTTCCACATCCAGTCACCGTATAATTGGCATCCGAAGATCTCGGGAAGAAACGTCCATTATCATAACGATGAAGCGAGATGTAAAGCACTCGTGGATCGGATTGGAAGACATGCTGAGTTCCATTCCCGTGATGAACATCCCAATCCACCAAGAGGATCCTATGAAAAACACAAGTATTACGTCAAAATTGTTGAATATAAGCGTCAAAACTACACTGAAGTTCTCTAGTTACTAGAATAAAAGGCGACATCTAATTAGGAACGAATTAATGAGAGAGAAAAATGTACGAGGGGATGTCAAAAAGTAAAGGAACAGAAAAGGTATATTTACTTTAATGACAGAAAACTGAAACATACATTATTTTTCTACATAATCTCCCTGCAGTTCAATGCACTTTTCCCCACGTTTCACATTTTTTTTTCTTTTTTTTTTTTTTATTTCGTCGGAAAAAAAAGTTTTTCGGTTGCAAATCTTTTTCCCCTGAGTGCTTCCTTCAATGGTCCAAACATATGAAAATCGCTTGGAACCAGGAGAATCGCTTGGCGATTTCGTCCACTCTGATTCATCTGTTTTTCATCATCATACCCTTTTCGACTTTCAAATTGTCCTCAGTCATGGATGTTGATGGCCTGCCCGATCTTTCCTCGTCACGTAAAGAAGTTCTTCCCTGTTCTTCGCTCTATACCTCTACTCTTCAACGATTAATGTGGGAATAAGTGACACGTTGCATAGAAGTGTTGCACACGACATTAATTCAGGGCTGGATATTAGCAGTGTTACCAAACCCTAGTGCGAGAAATTGCAAAAGTTCCTTTACTTTTTGACTTCTTCTCGTAGATTCGGACTACAGACCATATTTTGAAAACCAATCCTACAGATGGAAATACAATTTATTGAGCTTTATCTGTTCCTTTTACAATTACCATGGTACTGCTGTATCACCTCTGTGGATATCAAACCATGTAAGTTGTTACTTTTGCAAATCCTTTTACTTTCACCTTTCCGATTAGTTTTCTTTAACAATTAGCCTAATATCTCTAACATTAATTCTAAACATTAAATAGTTATCTGTCGCCATGATTTCTATTATCTAATCTTCCGGTCTTTTTTACGCACGTCTGGTCATAAGTTCTGCCCCAAACTTGTGCCTAGAGACCCATGATACAGAAATGACATAAAAAAATTAAAGTACTTTTGTTGTGAAAGACTCATGTTGGTTGCTCTTACAGCGTCATTGTTTTTCTTTCTATGTTACAGATTCAAAGTCGATTGAAGGAGGAAGATCTCGTGACAGTTTTGGCATTACACAAATGCGGACACCTTCCAACAACTATCTTACTGGAAAAGCTGAACATGGCTTTACCCAGAACTGATTTATCGAACATTTAAATAGATATAATGAGATGTCATCTCTAAGTAATAAGCCTCATACTAGCAGACTATTCTCCGTTAGGACATCAGCAGTCATTAAAGAAGTCAAGATCCGAACTGTCCGTAATCCCGCCCGAAGCAGCAACTTATGACTACACGAACTACCTATGGCTATTTTCACAGAATCGTTAAATGAGTGATATATGAAGTCCTAGGAATGCATGCCAATCGAAGGAGAAGAGGCCATCGTTTCAATGAACCCCTGATTAAAATGCGACAAGAAAGATCAAATCCACTCCTGCAGCAGTACTCACACAAGTATCGCTAAATTTTGACCACAGATGAGAAAATGTTCATAGTTGAACAATATTTAAACAAGCACAATGATATAATACGACCACCTCAGTAAAATGTGAACAAATTCTCCTAGTCCAGTGAGGACATTGTCGGAGTTTTTGTTATGGTTGATTAGGTGTCTTCTTGGGTCCTACTCAAGTACCTTTTTCCCCAAAGGTGTCAAAACTGGGGCTGAAGTACACCAAGAATATATTTTTCGAAAAGAGTTAAACCCCTTCGTGCAATAATGTTTAATGACTCAGTGCTAGCTCACAAGGCAAAAACGACTCAAGAATGGTTTCATTACAAGTTCCACATTGCATTTACCTTACTCCATTACAACAGACCTCGTCAAGGCGACTTAAATACTCTGGATTACAAGATATGGCTCTATTTGGAGGAGACAATGTGTGCTAGACCTCGCAAGGATTTGGAACATTTAAAATCTCTTTGGTAAAAGCAGTTGTTGAAATAGATATGACTGTAGTGCATGTGATGCCATTAATAAATTGACCACATTGTTGCTGGCTGCGTCCAGGCAAGTTATTTTAAATACAAATTTTATCTCATTCACTATCACCGTTTTATGTTTTTCATTATTTATTTTCTAGTTTACTTTTTCTTGTTTTCTGAAGTGGTGACAGAGCTTATGATCATACTGTATATATTACGTAATTTTCTTCTTACTTTCAGCATCTGCATTTCCGCTAACCAGTATAATTAAGAACTATTCTGTAATACACACAACAAATTTTAACACTTATTTTCATTTCTTATCCAATGAAACGTCATTATACAACACAAGAAAAAAAAAATATTGAAAAAAAGTTCTTTTGAAATAAAATTTTCCACTATACCTTTTTAATCCATGCATATCAATGGCATATTTTGCTGCTAAAGAAACATTGTTGAATATACAAAATCCACAAGGCTCATGTTCCTCTGCATGATGCCCAGGAGGTCTCACGATTGCAACCCCGGATCTGCTCTCACCGTTTAATACCGAATCCACAACCTGTACAAAAATACAAAAACACTTTCACATACACACTTTACAATTATTCAAAAGTTATTGCATGTTACAAAGCCATTCTGTAAATGTAAAATATTTCATACATCCTTAAGAAAGAAAGAAAGAAAAAAAAAAGTAAGGATAACTCAGTTGTGTTGGAACTCTCTTCTGACTATCTAGGAAGTCCGGTTCGATTCCGAGGTACACTCGTGTCCAAAATGATTGTCGCATATCTATAACAGTCTTCTTGTAAGAATATAATTTAATAATGATTTTGCACGGTACTTTTAATACTGATACTATGTGTATAATCCGGAAATGTATATTTGTGATAAATTTCATAGGAAAATAATTATAAATACGAAAATTAGAGTGAGTAAAACAAAATCTTGCTAAATGGACAAGAAAGTTTTATTTTCATTTTATTGTTTTTATTTACTGCTCTTTTGACATGAAATTTGCCACATATGTGTCTTTGCCGATTATACACATACTAACATTATAAGAAATACCGAGCCAATTCGTTATCAAATTATATTCCTACAATAACATATTTATAGACATGCGACAATAATTTTAGACATGAGTGTACATCTGTGAACATCAGTATTCAGAATGTTCCCTGTTAAGCTGTCAATCAATCAATCAATCTATCTCAGTTAAAAAATGCATAGTAACGCCTTCTAAATTACAAAATTAGTAAAATAATTTTACCTTGGAAGCATTGAATTATATCCTTTTACTACGATATTTCACTTCCTCGCTGAATAACTCGAATAACCAGTCGACTGTTTGTGATTACATCTTGTAGATTTCTTCTATATTACAGAAAACTAAGAATATACACCGTTCACAACAATAATGAAGTACAAACAGAAATTTTGTGGGAGCAAAACTTTTACGTCATCTTCTGCAGTTTGCTATTTGACAATTATAAATAGTCGTAATATAGAAGAAACTTACAGGACTAGTTATCCTGAGTACAATAACCCGATGAAGTTTCCAATGAGGAAATGAAATATCCACTGAAAATATATAAATCTATGCTTCCAAGATGAACTGTTTTGTTAATACCTAGACCAGTCTTGTTGTGAGGATTTTCATGTTGAAGATCGTCCGGCCATTAGCTTAGCCTGATGATTCTCAAACTGTAAAATGGGATATCGCATGGCAAATCGAGCATTCTGCTTTTTCTTTCGAATCACTTCCTCGTATATACTCATATATATACACAATATACACTTAGTTACATTCAAATCAACATTTTAGTCTAAGATCATGGCTTTCAAACTGAAACGGTTGTCTCAGATTAAGTACGTTCCTTCCGAATCAATTAAATCCAGGTCCGTAAAACCGAGGAATAAGTGTATTTTATTTAACGTATGTTTAGGTCAGCTTTTCCTACACAAGAATACAGTTCGAGACCAAGAAATTTGCTAAACTCCACTTCCTTAAATACGTATTGGATATACTTCACGAAATGAATCTCAAGGCTTACCTGTAAAACAGAGCCAGCTGCTACCAGGGCAGATTGATACGAATCCGGATGTAGATATATCGAATTGAACTTTTCCTGTATATCGGACAATTCTTTCGTCGACATCCCAGATAATCCTTTCATGAAGTCAATGTGGTCCTTTGTATGTACAAGCAGAAGTTCCTCTTCGGATACCTGACGAGCCTATTCAACGGAACAAAAAAGAAATCAATTCTCAACTACAAGGCTTAAGCTCTCCGAGAGCTTGTACAGTGGACATCAAATTTACTTTCTTACTTTTTTTATATATATAAATGCCAATAATCTGAAATGAACACATTAATTTAAGTACGACTTTGGTAACCGCAGAGCACTACCTTTCTACAAGAAAACAGATTTCACACTTCCACAGCTATTTACAAGCAGAATGTTGGCAGCAGGTAGCAATTTATATGGGTGACTTGTATATAAACTGTTAAATGCAAAACTTAACGAAATATAATTACTTGCACTTTCGAGAACCTTCAAAACAACCTCACGTTATGTTCGTGATCCAGGCTGATAATTTTCAGCCGAAATCACATTAACTTACATCCTGTCAAGGACATAGGCGTGCGCAACGTGGGTGCCATGGGTGCCTTGGCACCCCCATTAGACAAACTTTTTTTATGTAGAATTATTACAAAGTGAGAAGAGATTACGTGTAAATTATTTCCCGTCTGTATGTGTGCCGTGCGTCGCCGACGCAGCGTCGGGTGCAATGACGCTATATTTTCTTAGGGGAAAGGGGGGGGGGAGAACGACATTCCATATGGTGGTACTTTAGATCTGGCACTCACATTACCAATGTTCTGCGCACGCTAGTGGTCAAGGAGCCTTAGTATTTTAATCTCATTGTTGGAAATATTATGAATGTTAATTCTCAGTTTTGAAAGATTACCAAAGTTTGTTTTTGTTTTTGTTTTGGTATTTTAATTTCATAAAAAGCATCCTGTGAATGTTGTTAATGGTTTAAGTTACCTGAAAGATTTTCTGTTAATGTAAGCATTTTGTAATTGTATGTTTTCTTGTTAACAAAAACACATTGCACTGGACAGCGTGATATAAGTTATGTTAAAATTATGAGTGCTGACATGATGCTCAATCTTTAAGTAGTATTGATTAACTAAGACATCTTCAGAGAAATTTCATACACACGTATAATGATTTCGGCCTGAATTTTGGGAGGCACGAGCTGCAGTATAAGCACCTTTTGTTGTATAAATGCTTCAGTTTATTTCGTCAAGAGTCAGTAGAGGGCAGTCACGGAATAAAGAGTTTTGGAATAGTTGTTGGAGAGCTATTAGGCTAGTTTACCGTAGCAAAATCTTATTAAAGTTCAGAATCAAGTATTCGCCAAAGTTATTCTGATCGACTGATATTATGTACAACAAAGACAGCTGTAATCATCAGTGGACTTCCTGATTTTGATCGACATCAACTACTCAGGTATGATCCAGTTAACCTCTCCTCTTTTAGCCTGAGAATTGTCAAACACTTTAGAGTAACATACCAGGCATTTCGCTACACGAACATACACTTATACACAATAAAGATGAGACAAAATACATGTTAAATACTACTTTAAATTGTGTTTCTGTTTTACACACACGGTTCTGTTTTCCTCAAAACAGCGGTGGAGATCCCCAAGGTACCTCACAGTAAATTTTTGGTGCGTTCGTTTAACATTAAAATGAAATGAAATGAAATCTTTAAGTTTTACGTCCCACGGTTATGCCGGTTAGGCTAAAGGAGACGGTGATTATGAGAGATGAGTGAAAATGGTGGAATGAAGAAAGTGGGAGGAAACGGGAGAACCCCGAGAAAACCCACGAGCACGGTGTTTGTCCACCACAAAGTTCACTTGGCGGGGGCTGGGATCGAACCCGGGACCCCAAGCACCAGAGGTGAACGCTCTACCACTGAGCCACCGCGCCCCCCTCGTTTAACATTAGCAATACAGGTAATGTAGGATGTATACTGAGCTAATGCTACCTATCTGGATCCAGCAATTTTAAAGGACTAACAACCCAGGTTGACAATACAGAAGATATAGTAAAGTAAGACTATATTATAATGTTACAGAGATTTTATTTTTACGTAATTTGTATTAATATGCAATAAAATAAAAGCTTCATTACATCTAATTGCGTTTATTTTCACAAAAACCCACTATATTTCAACTACCTATTATACTGGTATGCGACTATCTTGCTTCGAGGAACGTAAGCATGTATGCATATCAGTTGAGTCAAGTTATGAACGAAAAGCACTCCCGTTGTCACCAGTTACACGTCATTTAAAAACATGAAGACTTTTCGAAATATCGCTATATTAGCCCCGAACGGGTTGATTTACATCTGGTAATTGCAAATAAGACCGCCTAATAGTGCCACATATTGCTTTTTTTCACTTGTGAAGCACGTGCAACGGTATCAGTCAGCCTCAGTTCACGAGAAGTGGTGTGTTGCTGTGCTTTGATATATGTTGACTCTGTTCCCGCAGTTATAGTTTGATTAAGACTATGTCGTGGGGGACTCTACACTCCCAGAAAACAAAGGAGAAACATTACTGCACACTACAAACAATGTTACTACGCATGATTTGGAGTTTACGTAGAGGATCAAAATAAACCGTGAGCTCCTAAAATAGTGTGTACCACGTGTTCTGTTAATATCAATCAGTGGTGACATGGAAAAAGAAAATGTTTGGCGTTTTGGAATTCGAATGTATTGAATGGAACCGCATGACCACTCAACAGACTGCTACTTTTGTTATGAGGGTTATAAACAAAAACAGTGAAGCCATTGTTATTTTTAAGTATCACACGTGCCGTAAGCAGTGTTAACAATGTTATTATACTGTATTACTTGTGTAGTAAGGAATATTTCAAGTGTTCTTTTATTTTATAGCAAAGGTAGAACCTGTATTTTGACATGTGGAAAGTATCTTGTATTTTGTTTGCTATGTATATAGTAAAATTTCCACATTTTACATACAATTTTATTTTTTATTTTATATAAAAACCTGACCTGATACGGAAAAACGGTTTTCACATTTGTGATCAGAATGTTCGAATTGACAAATAACAGATAGTTACGTTTCTGAAGCTGAAAAAAGTATCAAAACGCATACCAGTGTTATACTAGGGTGCAGCGTTTTACCACTTTTTTTTTTCGGAACGAAATGTAATACCTGGCAAAAGTGGACCACCCACACAGATAGTATAGGTATAGATTTTTTTTCAAAATGGATAATATCTTCTGTGAGAACTATCGCCTCAAAGTTTCAAAATTTCACTAAAAATTAGAAAAAATACCAAAGTTCTTCATGAATTTTAGTTATGTTAAAGTAAACATTTTTTGCTTAAATACATGTCAGTTGCTTAGAAAACTGACATTCAAGTATAAAAATGCCTGTTATGTGCCCTTGGGGGGATAGGGGTGCCTCCTCTGGGTCCAGAAAAGGGGCCAAATTCAGTACATTTAAGCGGCTGTGCAAGCCCACGCTCACCTGGTCATATATAGCCTGTCCAAGCGTCCCAGAGTCTACCACGTTGAGGTGGCTGTACCTAGGGCTCCTGCGCCAGCCCTACCCAACCAACCAACCATATATAGGGACGGATGAACTAATCCAATTCGTCACTGTCAGGAAAAATTGTCACAAATTGGGACTTTGATTGAAATTTAGACACAGCTTGCCTAGAAAGTAAGGTTGACCTGATCATCTCGGCCCTAGTATCACTGCCACATACTCTGGAGGCTGCTTCAGTGACTAATTTCACTATCCGTTCTACTGCCATTGAGTGGCATGGATAGACGGTGGAGAACTATTCTGGTTCAGTGTTGTCAGAAACTGAAAGTTTGTCCATGAGCTATTTGATTGATACCGTCCTTAGAACTTGTGGTACAGTTATTGAAACATCAGTGCTTTCCCAAAAGATCATTTCAGTGTAATCTTTCGCTTCAAAATTCAGTCTGGGAATGATGTTATATCTAATAGTGTTATGAAGATTCTCTGCTTCGTGTTTTCGAGCACTAAGAATCTTATGTAATGCATTTTGTCGGACAGCAAGTAGACCATCAGTCATCATGGCAAAAAGAACATTCTCTGGGAGTGCGAGAAATGCATTCATCTGACTGGATGAACGGATTACAACCTGGTATTCATTTGGTAAGTATCTACACCTATGAATGGTCTCAAAGACGTGACGAGGACCATTAGCAATGGAAGACGAGAGATAAGTATCTCAGGTCTTTACTGAGTTTTCTGAGCTCTTCTGGCTATGATGAGGTAAGTCACATTTTATTGGTTTGAATAACACCACTGGAAGCTTTTCACAGTCAGATAGTTTTGAACCTATGGGACCTGTGTAAGAATAGGGGCTTGAATTAGTGCCAATATGCGTGGAGAGAGCTCGGAAAAGCAGTTAATAAAATGCAAGAGACAAATAGCCTGATAGTTCCTTTAAATTTCGACGAATACCTCCCTTCCAACCAGTGTTAGTGTTTGTTCCATCAACCCAAGAACCTCAACTTCATCAAAGCCACCTTCGATTTGGTTCATGATGTACTCGAAAATAGCCGTGGTCTCGTCATGGCCAGAGCCAGAGGATGGTGTCACGTCACCAACGTATTGAGAGTTAGGTTCAGCAACAAGTGATAAGTACTCTTCTCTAACGATGCCTGCGTGTTTTAGTGTCTCACCTTTGACCATCAAAGTATAGACTTTTAATGGGATCATCATTTCTAGAACTTTCTTTTAAATTCCGAGCAACTTTAAGTTTCGCACGCCTTATTTTGCTCCTATCCACAATTAACGAAGAGTTATGTTGCTAGATTGTTGAGAAGTTATAATTCCAACCTTTAAAGCTGCCTGAAGCACAGTTGATGTTATATAAGCCGCAGTCCTTTCGCTTACATTATATCTCTGAGCAATCATAAGTTTCAGTCAAATCTAGCTTCGGTTTAGATGTTCTGTCTTTGGGTTTTGTCTCTTCCTCAGAAGAGCCTTCCTCTGCTTTCTCTTCAAGGTCTGATTCATTGTCACTGAAGTCATTTTTGTGATATAATAAATAATATTGACTTTTTAAAAAAAAGAAATACAGAATTTTCTGTGAAAATAGTGTTTAACAACGGCCAATTCATATAAGCTGAAGGCAACAGAAAAAAAAAAGGCGTTTGAGAAATGGCGCCCAATTTGAAGCGTATCCGGCTCGTTCCTGATAGTGACGCTGAGTTACGCAGATCAGGACAGGAGAAGGGCGTTGCAGTATTATGAGGTGGAGAGGTGGGAGTGTCATGGTGAAAAATAACAATGCTCTGCTACCACTATGAGCCACCAGTAGAAGAAAAAGGCAAAGACGAAAATAGTTGTAGAAACGACTAATTATATTAAATTTGCCCCTACGCCGGCCCCAGAGGAGACACCCCTATCTTACCGCAGCGGCATATAACTTGCATTTTGAGACCTGAATGTCAGTTTTCATAGCATCTGGCATGTATAAATCCAAAAATATGTTTACTTTAACATAACTAAAAGTAATGAACAATTTTGGTATTTTTTGTAATTTTCAGTGAAATTTTGAAACTTTGAGGCAATAGTTCTCACAGAAGATATTATCTGATTTGAAAAAAATCTATGCCTGTAATGTCCATGTGGGTGGGCCACTTTTGCCAGGTATTACATTTCGTTCCGAAAAAAAAGTGGCAAAACGACCCACCCTAGTGTTATACTGAAGCCGGCATCAGGATTTCAGAATCTTCCTGCATATGGATGTACGAATTTTCTACCTCTTCTTTACTTCTGTCTTAGAATTATACTTTATATTTAAAATGATATGATAACCTAGAGGAAGAAAAGAAGAACTGAAACCCTGATGACGGCCACAGTATGATAGGTGGTTGAAATATTGCTATATTGTGTCTGTAACTCAATAGTAAACTGGATGTGTTCTCTCGACTGCCCTTCTTCGAAATGGTTTTTAAGCTTTGTGTTAGCTGTTTCGCTAATCTTATGATGTTAGGGGATGACAAATGACACGTGTGCATGACACAGAGTGTGTCAGAAGGATTAATACAGCCGCTTTTTATCATCTCTAGCTCCTGACTTGAGATACTATCCTAGTATTTAACTAGCATGTTTTAAGTAATCTTAAAAAAAAAAAAAAAAAAAAAAAAAAAAAAAAAAAAAAAAAAGCCAGGACGGCTGGCTTTTGAATCCTGAATGTAATAGGCGATTTTATACCTATTCTATAAAATTACCAATCTCTTTGCTACAAACTTGCCAAGTTCCTCCATTCTAATCATCGAAATTATATGCAAGTGCAAAGTGTTTCACGAAATGCCGATGGGTCTTCAAGGATTCCCTTTTGTGCGACAAGGAATATCCATAGTTTCATTTCAAATGTGTACAATAGAATATGAGAGCTTAAGTAGTATTTTAAGTAGGAAAACGGCTTTCAACGTAATAAAACCCACTAGGCTCCCACAACCCTAGTGGCTACACAAATATACAACTAGGCCACTGCAAATAATTGATACAATTTCACTTCATTTCACATGTACTACCATTTAACATTTAAAACTTCAGACAGGTAATTAATGCCTTATATTTTACTGTAAATTAGAACGAACTACCAACTGGTTTAAATGTTCTGTTATACTCACAAGATATATCTTCCGCTATAGGCGCGTGCATACTCATTAACATGTACACAATCAACATGGAGCCTGTCTGTCAATTTTAAATGAAATTTATAGTTATTTATAGGAAGTTACAGTCTCCGTGACCGGGGATATTAAATCGATAATACGTCATATGAAAAAAAAAAATGCATCTCTACCTACTCGGGAACCACTATACCAGGTATGTAAAATATTAATCAATGAGTATATTTCTCTTTTTGCTTCAATACTACTGTCAATTACAAATTTAAATTTAGAGGTTATTTTTTCGAAATGTATTTACAATCACTTCGATAGCTTACATATAGGGTGAAAACGACCACATATAATAAGTTTAATAGAGATTCCTTTTTTGTGGAATTTAAGCATACCATCGATTATAGGTAGAACTGGAGCATCGAGTTTGATTATTAGCCATACTGAAAATAAATGCAATACATATTAACAAAACTTTTATTATGTTACTTTATAATAATTGTTTTTCCCTTAATTTTTCATACCTATAGCAACGAAGGTAAGATTTTTTCAATTAAATAAATAAAAATATATTACAAAAATATTTGTAGTGTCTGGCCAATACTTTACTCCAAATTTGCAATTTTGATGGTTAATTTGATGTCCCTTTCATCACACAGGTATCTATGACAGGTTGCGATTTTGATGGAAAAAATAGTTTTATATATTGATAACCGAATCATTTTACTCAATACCCACATTTCTAAACACCACAAACGTAAGCCCGAAGAAATGTGTTATTATTCTCTTACGCTTTATGTTCTACAACACTTAAAAATATGGAACTATAAGACAAATAATTTACCTTTAGTCTGTGACACCTTTCTATAAGACCATACTCTTGATGTCGAAAATAAATTTGGGAAATTCTTTCTGGTCTCTCAGGATGTTCACTGAAAAAATAAGTGTAATATTAATATAGTTAAATACAAACTTCTTTCGAGAAATATTTTTAGTATGGAATTCATAAGATAGCGCTTATTAGTAGTGAAACAATGATTAAATTCCAAAACATGTGCATAGTCGTGGTGAACAAATACAGTTTTTATAGTCTGAGATACGCCTGTTTCTCTTATTTCCTCATCACACCAATCTTTATATCTTTCTTTTGTATTTATCTACACTTCGCTGTTCTACAGAGCACAATCAGGAGATATTCAATACAGAAGTTCACCTATCACTTTATAGAAATTCAGTAAGTATACAGGGTGTTTCAAAACAACACGGACAACATTCGAGAAGTGATTTCTGACACCAAGGTAAGACAAAAAGTATAGACCAACCTGGGAGAATAAATGCTTTCTTTCGGTGTTATAGGCTACCGAAAACATGAAAAAATTAATTTAAAAGCTTAATAGCTACAATACTATGGGACCTACCGTAGTCAGGTCAAAACTTCACTAAGGAACTAATATGTGCGCTATCCAAAAATACATATTTCAAAATCCTAAGGTACTCACGCAACAATTTTTACAAAGGGAGTTTGGCTACGGGCATACAATTTGAAGTACTCTCCAACTACCTTGAAGTCTTGACCCGACTACGATAGGTCCTATAGTTTTTGGAGCTATGGACCTTTAAAGTTCATTTTTTCATGTTTCCGGCAGCCTGTAACTCCAAATGGAAGCATTTGTGCACTTAGGTGGGTCTATACTTCTTGTTTTATCTTGGTGACAGGAATCACTCCCAAACGTTGTCAAGTGTTGTTTTGCAACACCACGTATGTAACAAAGCAATAACACTGAAAAAAAAAAAAAAGCCTGATATTGTAAAATGCTATTAAATGAACCAGTACGTTGCTCCAGATACATATGCGATACTGCTATCTGTAGGCATGAGCAACAGCGGAAGGTCACACATTGCTTATCAGTCTCTGGCTTTCTCTATTATAATCTGGAGTAAAGTGCGTACAGCGTAATGAACAGTCGGAAAAACGAGTGTTCATGACCTACTTACTGATTTGTAACAACGAACAAGGGGCCACGGCGAAATATTTACGCCGGTTCCGCCTCTCCCCTTCAAAAAACACTAGTGAAAAGTAACAAATGAAGTGCTGCCTTGACAAATGGCGAGTGGCTTGTAAATAAAACACTTCCTGTTGCCAGAAACTAAAAAAAAAGCACTGAAGATGGCGAAGACTTGTTGCTGGAACGTTTGCGTTCAAATCGCTATTTGAATGTTTAGAGAAGTTCTCAATTTTTTTGTTTTCTCTTTACGTGGACAACATTTAATATCCACGTAAAGAGCCGTTGACAATATTATGATGAAGTCAATAGCTGGACTGTGACCTTTCTTCTATTTCTATTTTCGTCTCCACTTAACTTAATGAATCACTTTATCTATGATTACAATAAATATGTAATCTCATCATAAACTACTTCGTGCCCAAATGGTTTAGCATTTTCAATTTTTCTGATGATGATTTGAATTTCATTCCCAGCGGGGAAATACGCGTAGTTAGAATCCACATTAAACAGTAGGTCTCATACAACCTCGGTCCTTAAAATAAATATTAAGTTGCAAACAAAACAAAACCATCATTATTATTACGAATATAATAAAACTTACGGTTCTGCCACATTTTGATGTTTCAACATTTGTTCATCATACACAAGGCACACTCTATGACGAGGATACGTCAATTTTGTACCTGAAACATAAAACGAAAATTCTTTGTTACTCATCACTGAAAATCAAATCTGGAATATGAAAGTGAAAAGGTATTTTCATTAACAGAAATAAGGTTTAACAAAAAAAAGCTATATTATTGTTTGAATTTCTACGAATAAATATCGTGAAATTCAGTCTACCTTATTTATTTTGCTACCTCCGAAGATGTCCGATGCTCATCCAATATTACGGAAAAGTCATTTAATTTTTATTTGTTACAAATACAAAATGCTGTTCCGCGTATATTTGAGCAAACGTGATTATTTTCCTTCGCATGCAGAATGAACTTGCCCAACCAGGGGCAGACGCGTCTGTTAGTGTAGTGTGGAAGCTGTTAGAGCATCGTTTAAATGTGTCATTGGGAATTATCTATAGCGCTTCCACCAACAACTGAATCTTGAAAGGGTTGCCCATCGCCGGGAATACAAGTATAACGCCACGAAGCTGTAAGAACGGCATCTTGAAAACCAAAGGTGCTAGTACATCGCTACACTGGATAAGACGTAGGTGTATATTTCTGACTGCAGGAAAACAAAAGTCATCGCGTACAAGGTGCAAAGCGCTTCAAAAAGACGGTTTGAGCATTCAAAGAGGCTCGTACGAATATATTAATGGTGCTTATCGGGTACTGTCATCGGAGCAAACTGGAGATTTTCAGGGTAAAGAACTGCACAATCAACTCGCAGTACTACCAGAAAAAGATCCTGAGGACGATTTATGAGCAGGTTACCAGAAATGTACAGAAATGAAAGGTACGCATCCGTGAAGTCAAAGTTTCATTACACACCTGAAGATCGTTCTCTCATTCTACTAGGATATGAAAGAAAAATATTGGATTATAAGCCGTGAGTTTCAACGAGATAACTTTGAAGCCTCCAGACGCAAGTACAATGGATTTAAACTACTTAAAGGAGCTTTGGGTAAGAGGCATGCGACAACTAAAAGTGGACTCTCTGCAAAAGAGGAATGTAACAAGATGCCTCCCGTAGTTCACTAACGGAGCTTTTTGCAATGGAAACTACGTTGCCGGACCACCATGCGGAACCAGAGGACACAATAAGCACCTGCCCCCCCCCCCCCCATGGATTTTCGTAATTTGGTAAGTATATTTATGTGGAACAGCCTGTTGAAAAATTAAATTAGCACATATCTCCTTTACACGGCAAAATTTTTACTTACTTATTTACGATTTTTAACGCCTGTTTTCAATATCACGCTTTCAAGATACAGATTTTCAATTTAACGTAGAATCCAAGACCTCTAGGTATGGAGTTACATCTCCCTACATATGCAGGGACATCAACAACTTACATACGAGGAAGCCTTTAAGTATTTTTCTTATTGTGAAAATAAGTATTTGCAAGTTTTCTACTCAAATGAATCAATTTTTTAAGACTACAAGGAACGCGTATCGAACTCCTTTAGTTTGTTCAGGAAGATTTCTTAGTGCTTCTTCTTGTCACTAATTGTTATATGGGATACCAAAACCGAATCTTTTATCTGAATTTTTACTGAATTGGTGCGATTGAAATGACCAGTTTCTTCTTAGATTTTTCACAGTTTACAATACTGGAACAAGAGTTGCAGATAATACTATCTTCAGTGTGGCTATAGAATACTAAGTATGTAAACGAATCATTTTCTATACATGAGTTGCAACACTCGTCAAATATAAATTATATCACTCTGTGCGAACAAAAATCCATACACCTGTTGATAATTTCCGACCCTTTAAACGAAATAGACTTCTTCGGAAAAGTATGATGCACACTTAAATGATAACCATTGATATGAAAAAATATACAGCAACGAATTTTTATCTATATCATATTCACTCTTTACTAACTTCTGCACAGTGACATCGTAATAGCTTAATTATGGACTCCTCAGCAAATCAGTGTCCTGAAGCCCCTGCGATTAAATTTTATACGTAATGAGTAATTCTGCTCGTGGAAGTCCCAAACTAACATAAAGTGCTACACAAAGGGATTTACACTGTTTGAATGTTAATAACAGAA
This sequence comes from Thermobia domestica, assembly GCF_964235325.1. Lineage (NCBI taxonomy): Eukaryota > Metazoa > Arthropoda > Insecta > Zygentoma > Lepismatidae > Thermobia > Thermobia domestica. The sequence goes on along the minus strand of NC_137457.1, from coordinate 295,042,916 downwards.
AAAGCATTAAAAAAAAAAAAAAAAAAAAACCTGATCAAATTATTATTATTTGGTGCTCTCATGACTACTGTGTGTAGCCATTCATTTGTTTTTGTTTCCTTTTATTATTTCTGTGTTTTATTTTTGTATTATTTTCAGTTTAGTTGCCAGTACTGATAAGTAATTGGCAAGATACTGGGAACCTTTCCTTTGAGCAACTTAAGTGGATTTTGAAGTGTTTCTGGAAATGTGAGAACATTAAACAAATGCAGAGACGATGGCGGACAGAATTTGACACTGCGCCACCGCCATGAGTAACAATTACGAAATTACGAGACAAGTTTGAGTGGGAAGGAACTGTATGTGATCTGAAGAAGGGACGGTGTGACAGAAAGAAATCTGTAGCAGACAAAAAAACGGGGGTGGAAGCAGTGTTACAAACTTTCACAATAAGTCCTCAGAAATTTATATGGTAAAATTCGAATGAAAGCAAATCAAGTGTTCACCGCATTTTAAAGCAAGCAAAGTGGAAACCCTACATTCCCAGGCTGCCTCACACAATCAATGAGGACAATCCGGATAGATGTCTCCAATTTTGTGAAAGATTTATGATAATGAACAGTTGACTGATTTCATTGTTTGATCTGAGAATGTGACTTTTAAATTGAATGGAATCATTAACAGCCATAACTGTGTGTACTGGGCAACTGATAATCCCCATGTTATGGAAGAACGAGCAGTTCATCTTCCTGGGTTATCAGCGTGGTGTGGTATATCTGTCAGAGGACGTCGGGTCATTCTTATTTGTTAAGGAAACGAAATCTTTGTTTTACGTCCCACGGTTATGCTGGTTAGGCTAAAGGAGACGGCGATAATGAGAAATGAACGAAATGGTGGAATGAAGAAAGAGAGAGGAAACGGGAGAACCCCGAGAAAAACCACGAGCACGGTGTTTGTCCACCACAAAGTCCACACGGCGCACGGCACGGATCGAATCAGAGACCCCAAGACCGGAGGTAACGTTCTACCACTGAGCCACCGCGCCCCCAAAATCAATCTTATTTGAAAGAACAGTGACAGGTGTAGAGTGCCTTAGTATGTTGCAGGAAAAATATTGTGCCAGCTGTTTATCAACTGTATCCAGATGAAGATTGTTTTCCTTTTTTTCAACAAGACATTACCACCACATTATCATCGAGACGTGCAGCAACTCCTGGATGAAACATTTGTTGAGAGGTGGATAGGTCCAATGAGAAAGTGTCTAGTATCCACCCAGATCTCCCGATCTAAAGCCGTTAGATTTCTTTCTATGGGGAACTCTGAAGAATACTGTCTAAGGCACAAAACCACATACGCTGGATGCCATGAGAGACACCACTGAGACTGACTGTGAATCTATTCCAATAGGAACCATATCACATGTTTGTCAGTCTGTTCCACAGCGTTACCGACAATTAAGATTAGATTAGGATTTTGATTTCTTGGTTTTCAGCATCTATGGCCATGTTAGCCCGTTATGTATGAGGGATGACGTCCCTCAGCGATCACACTATCCGAGGAAAGGGAAGAAAGAAAGGGTTATCGAAGGAAAGATGTGGCCTGGGACCTATATGTTAGGTACCGTCCTGGCATTTGCCTGGTGTGAATAAGGAAAACCCACGAAACATTCACTCAGGATGGTTAGCCTGAAAAAGCATTACACTTTTTCGACCGTGTCTTTCCACCAGGAATCGAACCCGAGACCGTTACCCTGGTGTGAATAAGGAAAACCCACGAAACATTCACTCAGGATGGTTAGCCTGAAAAAGCATTACACTTTTTCGACCGTGTCTTTCCACCAGGAATCGAACCCAAGACCGTTACCCTGGTGTGAATAAGGAAAACCCACGAAACATTCACTCAGGATGGTTAGCCTGAAAAAGCATTACACTTTTTCGACCGTGTCTTTCCACCAGGAATCGAACCCGAGACCGTTACCGACGATGTATTGGTTGCAATTGAGGACATTTTGACCATATTCCACATTAGAACATCAACACTACTGTTTTGAACATCTTTGAGACTTAATCAAAATCATACTTTGTTTATTTTGGTTTAATTGTGGAACACCCTGTATAAGTGAATTAACCAACTTCGTCATTGAAATTATAAAAATCTAAAATTATTAACAACACACTTTTTTCCTTTTACTATAGTTTTTAAGGAGTGAAACTGTCTACTTTTTCCTCAGAATTCCACAAGAAGGGAGGAATTTAAACGATGTGTCCAGGTTAGTAATTTGCAGATATCACCGAAGAAACTGTCAAACATCGAAACCATATGAATGAATTACAATACCGCGAGATATAAGGTAAGACTGTTCTTATCTGAGTTATTTATCAAACAAATTTTCTCACTATATGTATTATCTACAGTACTTACTTAAAATTAAAGAATTCAACCTCGCGTCCAAGGCAGCCGTAACTTCTGGGCTCTGAACTGGATAGCAATTTCTGGTTTCATAAAACTCGGGCCTATCATCTGTTCCTAGGAACTTGACTTGTGGCATATGGTAACTAATTCCAGCTTGCTTATTATCATGAATACTATACGTTGGTTGATACTGAAAACATCTCCAATATTGCTTGTGTGTATATATAACATTTAGAATTGTTTCACGTATACTGCAAAGGAAAAACATGGCACTGATAAACTTCTTAAAATTATTCAACTGTATAATTTTTGCACTTACATTAATACTACTACTACTACTACTACTACTACTAATAATAATAATAATAATAATAATAAACAACTGAAAAATGGATATGACCGAATTTCTCTCTTTTCATATCCTTAGAATGAAATGAAATATATATACACAATAAAATTCCAAAGTATGGTCGAGAGAGAAGTTATTCCTCGGTCCATTAATCCATATCAAAAAGCATTTCTAGCTAATTTTTTTTAAATAGTTTTTGCTCTGTGAAGATCACTATTGAAACAGGAGGTAGTAGTAAATTTCAAACATATCCGGTTTTAGTACAGAGATACAAGTGAAAATGATATCTTTGAGACGCCGAATCAATTATAAAAATTTGCATATCACCACCTATTTTCGTTTTCGTTCTTTTATGGCGATCAATGCTGAAACCAGAAATGGTTACTATTTATTACTTCCGGTTTGAACAGACAGTTAACGGATAAGATGGGATTACATTCTTGGACGCTGGATCGATTACAAAAGATCGCTTTTCGCTATTTGCTCTATGGTGATGAATACTGAAACTGGAAATGGTTAGTTTTTGCCACTTTCAGTTTGAATTGAGAGTTAACGAAGGAGATAGAAACTGTTGTTAAAACACTGACTCAATTCCAAGAAAAATCTTGCAGCTAAATCTCTTACCGTTCTTGTTTTATGGAGATAAAATGCAGAAACCGGAAGTAGTAGAAGTAAACTTCTACCATTTCAGGTTTTAGTACGGACATACAAATACAGATGGCACTTTTGCTTCAGATGCTCAATCAATTCCAAGAAACTGCTTGACGCTGTCTATTACCGTTTTAGTTTTATGGCATTTTAGTTTTAATGTTGCAACCCAAAATGGTTAACTTATGCCGCTTCCGGTTTGAATAGAGAAACAAATTTAATGGATGACACGGGACCTATTTTCGAAATTCTGAGTAGATTAAAAAAAAAAAAAAAAATCCGTTACTGTTACTGTTTGTACTGTTTTGTTCTGATACCTGTCGACAGACACAGTCGTACTAAAAGATTTCTGATACGTATGCATAGTAGTCAAAAAATAAATAAATAAATAAATTTAAAAAAATAAAAAAAATAAATATAAGAATCTTCGCTACGGTCACTCCAGCTATTTTGAATTTATGTAAATAAATTTAAAGACAATAAAGTATATAAAAAGTTTAAAACATGAACCAGACAGTGTCTGTAGTTTGCTGTTAAATAAACTTATAACCTTTTCCAGGTCTTTTCTTATAGACCAGACAGTTTATGACGTCACAATTTTTGAGCATTGAAATTTCTGCACTATATGAAAGATCTGAAAACAGCAACTTCGAAGGATAACACTATACAACTTTTCTCCTTAGTTATATACCACTACCAAATGCTTTGACATGTTACTGCGGGGCAATACCGGTATTTTGCTTTTTTCTTTTCGCACCGTTCGTAAAGAATTCGTCTGAGCTCGAAAGTCTCGCATGAAAATTCGAACTCCTCGTATGAGTATTTCAACAAACCACTTCCGTCCCTTATTCTTCCATTCTAGATCATACATCTAAAAACGCCGAAACACGTGTTTAATAACTTTATATGAAAAATCTGACTACGAAATTTTATGTTTCTAATCTTAAGAAATTGCAAGATATGGATATCTTATTACAATAAAGTTGTTCTTCACAAGACCAAAGTTTGAGAATTCATAACGTCCAAGATTTACGCAACGAAGGTGAATGATCTACCTGTATTACGGAATTGTATCCCCGCTGCAGCAGACCTTATTAAAGTCAATAGATTACGATTTACATTTCCTTTCACAACGGAATGAAGTCTCTACGTTTACACATTTACTACTTTCCTTGAGGAAAATGGATAGGGATTTTAGGAACACACTGTATATATTACTGACAATTGTAACTGTTCACGTAAAGTTGCTGTACACATTTTTTGGTGTGCCAGCGTTAAGTAATATTAAAAAGGAAAACAACGATGTGCAAATAAATTGGGGGCACAGTTTGAAATGATGTGCAAAATGTACCGACACTAAAAACTATAAATACACATAGTACCAAATCAAAATGCAAATAAGAAAAAAAAAATCTCCTACCTTTCACTGGGTGCTCCAAGGGTATCTATTATGGGACAAGGATCTCCAAGAAGACATCGGAGAGTCAATGCTGCTCCTTCCGCTAACGACTTCAAACAATACCCTCCCTGTAACAAACGTTCAACATATTATGTACACTCATGTCCAAAATTATTGTCGCATGTCTATAAATATGTTGTAGGAATATAATTTGATAGTGAATTCGCCCGGTATTTTTTATAATGTTAGTATGTGTATAATCGGCAAAGACACGTACGTGGCAAATTTCATGTCAAAAGAGCAGTAAATAAGAACAATAAAACGAAAGTAAAACTTTCTAGACCATTTAACAATATTTTATTTTACTCATTATAATTTCTCTATTTATACTTCTTTTCTTATCAAATTTACCACAAATATACATTTCCCGATTATACACATAGTAATAGTATTAAAAGTACGATGCAAAATCATTATCAAAATATATTCTTACAAGAGGACAGTTATAGATATGCGACAATCATTTTGGACATGAGTGTACATAAGCAAAGCTTGAAATGAAACTTCTATCAAAAATATTACACGAACTTGATAAACACTCAAACCACATTGAAAATAAATATTCATTTACAGCTACTCACTTAAAGACAATAGCTAATGAGTTGAACTCATGCCTACATCGCTGTTGAGTCGCCCCGTGTTGTTGTTCAGAAACACAAGTGCCACTGATGGATATTTTGAAACACCCTTTGTATGATTAATACCCATGAGGATCTCCTCACGAATTAAGTCCAACTTTAATCTCACTCATCCTCATGGTTACTACTGAGGTTGAACCCTCAAAGACTGATAAGAGTTTGAGGGCCTAAAAGCGGTATGAGGGCGTTGTGAAGTTCGAAAAATTAATAAAATTAAAAAAAAAAAAAAAAAAAAAAAAAAAAAAAAAAAAAAGCCTACTTTTGGTGAGAAAAATAAGAACCATGATACTTACCTCTAAAACAACAGCCACTTTTCCACCAGCAAAACCTAATAACGATGACAGCAAATGGGCATAGCACGCTGGCGTAACTTCCATTTCACCCTAGAAAAACGAAAAAATATATGTAATGAAGAAATCTGCACGCACAAACACCAGAATGTACAATATATAAAGTAGAATATATATAATAATTACCATTATTGTTATTACGAAGTATGTTCGGAAACAAAAAATTCGAATGAATTATGGTAAGTTGCTAAAAAGAAATACAATATGGAAAAAGATATTTGGAACATTTTATACGCCGTAACGTGCTTTGCTTAATATCAACTATATTCGGATTGCTAAGATGAATAAGTTATCCGCAAAGGACAAATAATACATGTAAAATTGTGTAGTACATCCACAGGCACATGTCTGAACTTAAGATTGTTAAAGTTATTATTTCTAAACTCTGTCTCAGTTTTAGAAGATATTAAAACGGACGGACGTTAAATACGTCACAGCAGCACAGCCAGTAGCAAATGATGCGGTTTTCTCTCGGAAAGCACGAACACCAATTTAGCACCGTTATCCATGTACATATAACACAATATTTCTTTTAACATGTGACTGTTACTCCTATTCGCAGAACACGTAGAAAATAAATGCCACAAGCCACTTTATGCAGTTATTTACAAAAGTATTTTTACGTACATAACTTTATAGTATGTGTAGTCCAATACATTAATATAAGTACGTCCATCTCTAACTGCAGCCGACAACTAGATTGACAGTAATGTAAGACATGGCGCATAAATTATTTGTACACGATTTCGGCTCTTGTAGGAGAATCTGGAACCGCTCCTGGTTCACTCTGAGAAAGGTAAATGTCTGTCACCTACATTTCTGTTATTCAAAAAAATGCATTTTTTTTTTCTACACTTACTTGTGGCAGATCCACACTGATTTTTTTTTTTTTAAATGATTAATGCATTGATTCCTCTACTATGAAATATTTTAAAATATATAAGATTTATTTAATACCGAATAACAAGTAATTACATATCCATTTTCCGCTGTTCAATCAGGACTGGCAAGTCCTGTGATAAAATTTTTTGTACGTTCAATCGTGAAGAAATTGGGAAAGATTATGGATAAATTTTATTTTGCGTATACACATTTTTATTGTGGTAAACGCCCACTTTCGTTTAATCAGTCTATTGAGGTAGTGATTTTTAAAATATATTTGTATATGCTTTCACTTTTAGGTCCATTATATTTTTCAGTAGATAACTTCTCTTTTCTTCCATTGTGAAAATTTGCGATATGAAAAATTCTTCATGCAAATGCAAGACTTCAACTAGCTGATAAAAATTATTAGCTCAATCATATGTTCTTAATGATTTGTGAATTAATCTACGATTCCTGTACTATATACTAATGTGAAACGTATACGTTCATAGAAATAATTGTAATATTTGGCGCTCAAATTAATTTACCTATTGTTGATTAGTGATTGTAGTAGAGTTGAAAAAACTTAATTATATGATTCCAGCTTCTGTCCAGCAACTTCAGCTCACGATTTAATTCTAGCACATTAGTTCTAATTCATTGTCTTTTAATATATATAGATTAGATAGATAGATAAAATTATACACCAGGTTTTTCGTTCGTATCCTAAGGGGAAAGAAGGGGTTTCAAAGGGGATTAGGTGGTTTAAAATTTATATGTAGAAAATAGAATATCTCACGAATTTTTCGTGGTAGGAAGATTATACTCGGTATGTGATCCATTTCTACGTAAAACAAGTTGACATGGATATATGACTTACAATCTGAAAAATGGTGGTGGTAAAATACCCCTAGGGGGAGGGAAGGGGTGAGATGTATAAATAATCGGAAACGACCGATATTAGTATCGAATCCATAGTTTTCGAGGTTGTCGAGATGAATAGTGATACTTCCAATGTTTCTAAGTTCAAATTCAGCCCTCACTGGCGTGTGGTAGGAGCGTGAAAAATAAAATGTCCAAATTGACTGAGATTAGTGTTGAATCCATAGTTTTCTGAGTCGCTAAACTGGTTGCTGGCAGTCCCAATGACATTTAAACCTAAGTTTAGTCAAAAACACTGTATCCCAGATGGTCCAGAAATTGAGAGAGGTAACGTCGAAAGTGTTGTTTGTCGCTATTTATAGTATTTGGTTCCTTGTTTCCTAGCGGCGCAAAGTGAAAGGCTTTGTTTGTCATTATTTGTTGTACTCAATTCCTTGTTTTCTCCTCGAAGCCGAAGGCATTGCTCCTCGTTATTCCTTCTACTTGTTCTTCATTTCCAAATATTGTGTATAAACATTATTCTACCTGTGCAACGTCAGGTATTTCAGCTAATACAATGGCAAAAACGAATCGGTTTCATGAACATTATTGAGTTGCTTAACTGCTGTTTGGTTCGATTGTTTTTCCCTTTCATTTCTTCTCTCTCGAAGTCTATTATTTCCACCAATGTAACAACTATCAGCAGTAACACCGCACTGCACGACGTCACGTTCAACGTCACTTCCGTTTTGCTACTTTCTAAAACTGAGGTGGAGTTTAGTACACTAGATATTTCATGATACAGAGGAGAGCTATATTATTTTTGTATTCTTCCTGTACATGCATTACAAAAATTCTACGTTTCCAAACTAAATAAAGTGAAGACATTATTGTGTACAAAATTCCTCTAGATTTTTTCTACTGTTCCCAAATATGTAATTAATACAACTCAAGAGGTGAGACACACTCATGTACATGTATGGTTATTTTTATATGCAATTATACCATCCTATCCAAACACACATACAAAAGCAGCAGCATCTACATCACTAAATAGTAGAAGTCCATCATTATTCCTTTGAATCGCATCATGCCTCGTGGTACAAACATCAATGGCGATGATGTTAAGAGTGCGACCTTGAAATTACCTGAATGGCTGAACGAAGGTCTATTGGACACCTGATTGTTGCACAACAATGCTGCTCTTATAAGATGTACGTGCCGTTTGTTCTGATGGAATGTTGAATCGTCCATTACAAAGCCAGGCTCTAGCGCTAAGTGTTTTGTCGTTAGCTGCGAGAAGTTCGGCACCGATGCTAAGGTATCAGATATGTCCTTGTGTAGTTGAAAACGATTAGCAGCAGATTTCAAACGACTCTGGAATAAACAAGCTAGTTCCATGGTTGAACAAAATGCTTGGTCAATGATATGATTATGTTGAAAAGTATCCTTATCTGTATGTAATTAATTCCCACTTTCTGGGTTGTTATTACGTATTTTGATTCATTAATAGATTTGTATCTCTCCTTTCCGGACAGAAAGCAATTTAATGACGAATGAACTATTCATTGCTTATTTATTGAAAAAGTATATTGTTACTTTTATTCTAAGGTTTTGGTCAATTGGATATCGGCGGGGTGATTCCTCAGAAGTCAGGAAAGAAGAATTTTTATTCACAAGACTCATGTGTAGCCCCGCGCAGCATAGTCGTTAACAGTCTCGCCTTTCGTGCGAGCAGTCCCGGGTTAGATTCCAGGTGGGGACACTCGGTCGAAACGCTTAACTGCTTTTTCAGGCCAGGCATCCTGTGTGAAGTTCTTACTGGGTTTTCCTCATTTACACCAAGCAAATGCCGGAACAGTACCTAACATACAAGTCACAGGTCGCTTCCTTCCTGCCCCTCTCCCGGACAAAGTCTTCGTCGAGGGACGTCATCACTCATACGTGACACTTAAGGCCATATACGCTGGTAATGTCCAGAAATATATATAAATAAGTAAGGCTCTGATGAGAAAGAATCTCCAAGGAAGCCCACTGTGGTGTCGTTCACTAACAACATTCGTCTCGGATATTACTATATAGTTCATACGTAAAAGCACTAGTTCTCAGACTTAAGGGGGAAAGAATGTGCAAGGTTTCTGAGCCTTCAGCCTTCCAGTATTTAAAACCCAATAAAGCCTTAAATATTTCCCTTGTAAATCGCATAACAATACCATTACAAGTATTAGTTTCATACTTTTCTAATATGTCACTCTGCATGTACAAAGGACCTCCATAAAGTAATAATTATTTTGTTTTATTCACAGACTTGTATCTAGAATTTCCACGGTGGAGAGGACTGATCCTTAAGGTATCGGATCGATACATATTCCGCAAATGGTAGTTCTGCTGAGCACCACAAAAGAAATAGGAAACTACGATGTGCAACTCATGAAGCCAGCTGAATGTGTGATTAGCTTTTCATATACGAAGAAGAGGAGAAAAAAATCCACGGTGTACAAAGGCAATGTTCATAATAGTAACGTGGCGCAGAAAGTTTCAGTGTGACTAAACAAATCTGCAAAATGAAAAACACAGCAAGTGCCTCTCTCTCTCTCTCTCTCTCTCTCGGAAGAACCCAGAAGAAAGTGGAGTCTCTTGTGCTCTCAGACCATCATAATCAGACTCTCGTCCTAAGTATACTTCTGGGATCTTCGTCCTCCTCCCTAAACACGAAATTGACCAACCGCCCAACCGGACCTAAGGTAAATTCGAACTACACATCACTCTTGTGCACAGCACGTCGTTTAAGAAACAGTGTTTCAGTGTAGTTTTCACGTCTTGATTTTGCCGCAGGAGAAAATTTTCTGGAAGAAAGCCTGGTCATATTACCATCACAACCATCATAACGGATTATCTTTTATTTTTTAAGCCTCCACTTCCCCCTGCTGCTACCTTATTATGGTCTTATTAAAGAGCAGACTCTACATGCTTCTTTTGTCTTTCAAGTCTTTCTATACTATCGCTGAAATTGACTTACGTAGTTCCAGTTAGATGGAACGAGGAGAGGCGAATTTTATTGGTATGGTACCTTTTAATATACACCATACCCTTTCCTCCACCATTTTAAATTTTATTTGTTTATTTCTTTATTTATTTTTTATATGCAACGCATAAAACATACATACATTTGACAATTCACAACATACAGTGTTTTATGTTATCGCTCGCAGGAACCTGCGCTTGCAGTGATGCAGCGGATATGCTTCAGGACTATAGTTCTGACCAGAAGGACTTTTTCCAAAGGTTCATCACCATGGATTAGTGTTGAGTATACCTTTCATTTTATTTCAATTTGAGTTTAGCGTCGTCGTTTAGCAGCGAGGCTATATGAGATATGGACCTATAGCTTAACATGGAATCTGAATTATATGAGCTCCTGTTGAGAATCGAACTCTAACTGCTTAGCCACGAGGAAGCTCTGAGTATGCCACTAAAACCCAGAAACACAAATCAAGCAGTAAAACCTCAACGGGTCACCAAATTCATAAACAGCGAAAAGATCGTGACATCGTGAGAAAAGGTGACTATGTGTGTCTTCTGGGACTGCCGCAGTGTGCCCCTGCGGGAATACATGTGCAAAAGGTAAACCATCATTGGGCAGTACTTTCTCAGAATTCCAAACCAAGTTCTGGGATGCAATCAAGGAGTGCCGTCGAATTCTGATACAGGAGTGCAGCTTTCCCATTACGTCACCGCAGTTCGTTTCCTATAGATGGTGACTCAGTAGAATTTGAATTTAGAAATCCTTTCTCACATTGTGTATTTCTCGGATTTCTTCCTTTTCCGAGCTTCTGTAATTCCTGAGCGGGAGGCGTTCTGATGACGATAATAAGTCACTTTCGTGGTAAATCACTTCCAAAAACCAGAAATAGGACTTCTAAAACAACGGTATCCGCCAGTTAGTACATCGATGGAACATTATATCTGAGCAGAGGTTACATACAGAAAAGACTGATTCATTCCCTAAAACTCATATCCGTACTGTATTCTTTTTCTTTGCAATACTTATTACTTTATGGAAGTCCTTCATACATACCTTTATGTGAACTCCAAGTTGTCAAGAATACTCGGAGTTCTTGCTATCATATTAATACCTAATTTAAATTCAACATATAAGCAATCTTACTCTACAATCTCAAGATGTCTCATTGCTTGAGCTATTATTACGTCCCTGATCGGAAATATACAAACTTAAATGTTTAAAGACGTAAAACAGAAATATTATTTGCTTACTGTACATGGAATTTGACAAACTTGGAAAATAAAAATTAAAGGTCACACTGCAACTGTTCTGAGTGGGCTCACACTATTATTAATTACATTTGTGATCGAACAAACAAGAATCGATCTAAAGATTCAACATTTGAATTAGTCACTTCCACGAATTTCACGCATCAGTTTCCGATAATTTATTAACGTAATTGATAATTGAAACATTTATTTGGCTACTTCTTTTTAAAGTTTAACGTCCCACGATTATGCTCCGAGGTTTTGGGAGAATGTGATGACAATAATGAACGAAATGGTGGAATTAAGTGAGAGAGGTGAACCCCGAAAAAACCCACGCACAGGATATCTGTCCGCCACAAAATCCAACTGACGAAAGCTTGGATTTAACTAGGAAACCCATGGATTAGAAGTAACTGCTCTATCACTGAGCCACCGCTATCGCTAACATTTCTTGTATAACGAATATGTAATATGGCTAGATCGATTCTTGTCATTACCTAATAACAAAAATTGCACACTTGTAATAGTTTTCTACCACATATATATCTCAAAATTTGCTACCGACTACATTATTATTATTATTATTATTATTATTATTATTATTATTATTATTATTATTATTATTATTATTATTATTATTATTAAAGCTATATTTGTATACTATTAGTAGAGCTACACGCTTCAAATTATGATGTTAGAAGCTACTAAAGCGCATGCAGTTAATAATGATTCCCAAGTAAGTGTCGAAACCTCTACCTTTTCATCACCAAAGGCAGAATCATAACCAGCTGACACTATTATCAATTCTGGTGCAAACTGCAGAAATATTAACAAAATACAAGAAGTTTAGTATAAAGAATAGATACAAGAAAAAAGGGCAACGTTATTCATTAAAAAAAATATAGTACAAAAAAGATCTTTCCCACAGAACGAAAGAACAACTACACAAAATTTGTACAAATTAAGTTTACATGATGCAAAGAAGCTTTCCTGAGATTATTCCATTTTTCTCCTGAAAGTAAAATGATGATGATGACTAATGATTACCACTAAAAGGAATAATGATTACTTCCTCGATGAAACGATACACAGAAAGAAGTTCAAGTAGCAGCATCAATCTTAGCCTATCGTACACAGCCATCGCAGTCCCACTACATATTAGATATTCATACAATCATGGGTTAAATTAAGGGAAAATCCCCGCACCAATTTTATACGAGATCCCCTGCACACACACAAAATAATTCAGTACCAACTTTTCAAGGAATCTTTTACTCCAATGCACATCCATTTTTCCTGCATGGTTTTTAATAGGGATGGCCATAAAGTTCCGGTTCTTGGAGATTCGGTTTTCAGAACCGGTTCTAGACCTGCATCCAAAAACCCGGTTCCAGAACCAGCTCCGGTTCCAGACCTGGATTCGAAAGCCCCCAAAGACTCGTAAAGGAGGCACAAATTTCATTTTCAAAACACTGCAAAGAGGTCCACGCGCTTATGCCCTCCTGCCCAGATCAACTTGTGCCCCGAGAAGAAAATTTTGGTCCACCAGTGGGTGTTTAGCCAAAGGAGTTTGCCAGTTTGCCTGTTTACCCAATGAGTTTGCCAGTTACCCAGTTTGTTTAGCCAAATGAGACAAGCGGCTGCCGCCTGGATGCCTGCCTGTCGCTTCCTCCATTTCATCTAGCACACTACACTGTTCACAGCCTTCCAGCAGCACGGGTTTAGCGTAGGGATGGCCATAAAATTTCAGACGAGGAGCCGGTTCTTAGAGATCCGGTTTTCAGAACCGGTTCCAGACCTGGATCTGAAAAACCCGGTTCCAGGCCTGGATCCGAAAACTCGGTTCCTGAACAGGATTCGTTCAAAAAACGAAAACCGGTTCCACCTAGTTTCCTAGTTTTTGAATCTGTGTTACAGACAACTCGGCATGGAAAAGCTATAAGACGTAATCTTCCCAAAAACGGTTCACTCTAGGAGCCATGATACAACACCACGCACACGCAAACTTGGCGCGATACTAAAGGCTTTTGGCTTCCTTTTGCTGTTTATATCATTCGGATTGATCGATTCTGTGAGCAGAAGTGAAAGTTTACACTCGGACACACACAGACGGATCAACCTTCCGTATATCAGTGAAATTACCAGATGGATTTCTTTAGGTTTAGTCTTCTGAAGACTGAAGACAACACGTTCTTGTCATGTCTCCAGACGTTGGGGTCTGCAGAAAGCCTGCAAGTTTCCCGTCCTGTGCTTTGTAAAAGGCTTTTTGGTCAATCCATGCTAAGTGATCGAGAAAAAAGAAAAATTGCCGCTCGACCTTTTTTCAAAACTGATTTGTTCAGAAATGTTGAGTCGATATAAGAGTATTTCAAAACTACAACTACAGTAATTATTTTTTTACAACATCCAATGGCGATGCAGCGGCTGCCGCCATTTTGCGTTTTCTCGATTTCAGGCGTTTACATTGGTTTGAATATCTCAGCATGTATTTGTCCTAGCAAATTGAAACTTGCTGGGCGTCTCCAACTTTTGCAGAGCTAAAACTTTGATCTCTTAACATTTTTGCCTAAAACCATTTGAAAGGAGTAAATTCAGAGCCTAAAGTAGTAACATCTTTAAACATTGGAGACATGTTTGAGAAGAGGAAACAACTGACATAGAGGTCTGAATTTGTGTGTACATGTAGTACGGGGTAATAAGTTTATACACAAAAATTTGCAGACCTGTAGCTGCTCCCAAAGGCCTTAAAAAACGTACAATTGGGTAATTATGCCAATTCGGCATATTTCACTGTCCAATATCTCCAATGGGCCTGGCTAAAAAAAATTTAAAAAAATAAAATAAAATAAATAAAAAAAATAAAAACCTGAAACTTCGGGAATAGTCACTCCTTTAGTATACCATAACACACACAACAGCGCGTTTTGTGTTTTTGAGCAGAAGGGAATCAAAGTATTAAGGAATGACGTCATACTCTAGTAGATATTTTGTTCACAAATTCAACTGGAAACTTGTTGATGTGAAGTAAAATAAAGTAGGATGAATGGTTAATCCAGTCAAGACTCTCAAGCTCGTTTCTTTCCTCTAGTTGTGACTCGCTGTCTTATCACACCCACAGCAGCAATGATGAAGAATGCCGCTATCAGCAGTATGCGAGAAAAGCCAAAATGCACACTTGGTAAAAAGTCCGTAAGTACTCACTTCTCTTGCTGCTTGCTATGTCAATGATATTCAATTCTGTTTATTCTTGTTTTAACTGTCAACTCATGCAGAAGAGTGTTGTCCTTTCGTTTGATTTGTATTCCCCAGTCAGTGAACGCTCACTCACTGTAAACACTGACTGAAGAATGTTAGATGTATAAACTTATGACCTCGTACTACATACATACACAAATTCAGACCTCTATGTCAGTTGTTTCCTCTTCCCAAACATGTCTTCAATGTTCAGAAATGTTGCTACTGCAAGGCCCTGAGTTTACCCTTTTCAAGTGGATTTAGGCAAAAATGTTAAGAGATCAAAGTTTTCGCTCTGCACAAGTTGGAGACGCCCAGCAAGTTTCAATTTGCTAGGACAAATACATGATGAGATATTCAAACCAACGTAAATGCATGAAATCGAGAAACGGCAAAATGGCGGCAGCTGCTGCGTCACTACGAGATGTTTTAAAACTCTAATGATCGTGGTTTTGAAGTATCCTGATATATGATGAACATTCACGAAAAATTTAGATTTTTTGGAGATGGTCGAGCGGCACATGCTTGATCACTTAGAATGGATTGATTCTTCTACAAGAAAGTTTCGCTGCAGATCTACTCTTAAGATACACAGGAGTTACATTAAGGCCAACAGATAGTGGCAGCAGGCTTCTCCTAATGGTAATTTCGAATTTACCATATGCACGACTCAAAAGTCTGTAACAAACACAAACAAACAAGGTTTGAAAAAAGAATGGGGCATAAGGATAAAGAGAAAGCTTTGGGATTAACTTGTAATCGTTCAGAACTAAATTTACCCCCAACCAAAGAAAGTAAGTCTGTACCATAAACAACAATAATGTACTATAAAACAAAACGAAAAGAAAAAGTTTTGTGTGAAGATTGTTTCTAGTCTATTTATTAATGCAGTTAAATGGGGGTACCTAAACCAATGGAATAGGTTTATTGTGATCAGGTTTATGTCGCTAGTAGGAATTATGGAATTGAAGTGGATGGGTTCACTGAAAAATTAAGATACAGAAATACATTAATATTTTGAAAAATCAGGAATACCACAATGGGAGAAACCAGAAGTTGACATTAGAATAAAGAGGAAAAATAATGCGATTTATCAACATGTGATAAAAACAGGATTTGAAATACGATTGGGTAAAGAACTAAAAAGGGAAGGAAAGAAGGAAGGTAGATAGGAAAGTAAGAAAGAAGCAAGAAAAAGAAAAGGAAAGAAGAAAGAAAAAGAAGAAATTAAAAAGAAAAAGAAAAGAAATAAAAGAAAAAGAAAAGGAAAGATAGAAGAGATAAGAAAAAGAAAAAAGGACAGAAATAAAAAGAAATAAAGAAAACAAAAAAAAGAAAGAAAAGAAAAAGGAAGAAGAAAAGGAAAGGAGAAAGAAAAGAGAAAGAAAAAGAAAAGAAAGAAATATATTAACGAATTGGATAAATGGACAAAGTACACATGACTTAAGGAACCAAGTATTAGGTACTATACAGAAGAAAGAGAAAAACGGTCACAATATACTTCACAGTGTGAAGATTAAAACAAGGTAGCGTAGATGTGTCTAATTACTATTTATTTTTTTTTTAAAGTAAAGATTTGAACCTAATTAAAATTTAAGGTTTGTAAAAAAAAAAAAAAAAAAAAAAAAAAAAACTATAAGAAAGAGGAAGATACTTATTGGTTGTCACAAGTCACCTTTTATTTATTAATATAATAGCCGTAGCCTTAGATTATATTTCCATATCTGATGAAGGTAATGCTATATTGCCGAAACAGTAACACACATTAGTAATAATATGTTTGCTTTAGTTACGTTTTATTCTTATTTAAGATATTCAATGATATTCCTCCGAATAATAAATTAATAAAAATTAATTAACAGTAATTAAGAGGCAAAGATGTTAAAGTTAAAAAAGTATAAATTGAAATATGAAACTTGAAATAAACTGGAATTAATCTCAGGAAAGTTTAACTCAATCGTACAAAGACAAGTACTATTCAGCTAATGTATGTACATATAAAACATGCAAAATATATTAATGAAACAACTTTCCAATAATTAAAACAAGTAACAATACATAGCAACTACTCCAAAGAAGATGGGAAAGATCTTTATCGAGCAATAATACAAAGTGAAAAGAGCTATCGTATAATTTAAAAACTGCAAACCTCTGGACATCCAATAGCTGCGTCATAACCAGCAGACACAATGATCAACTCAGGCTGGAACTAAGGGAAAATAATCTAGTATTATCACTTGAAACCAAATTGATCTTGTAGGAACAAATGAACGTCTACCACAATATTATTTAATTATATGTTGACCCTCGTATGTACTCTGTTTTTTTCTACTAATTAAAAAAATGTTAAAACTATAGTTGCAACATTTAATATAAACAATACTCTAGCTATTACAATATTAATTTGTGTAAAACTATATACGTGGCTTGTACATTAAAGTACTGGCAACATTGTAGGGAGGCGAGTATATCCATTAAAGTGCGCGAGACGAATACGGAAACTTGAAATTCGAATCATCGTTGAAGTGTGTAATGCCAAACCCAGTTGGTAAGCGAGCACTTACGATGATGCGCATGGCCAAAGTAGCCAACGTGAGGTATCCTGAAACATATTCACGAAAACTGAAAAGCGTTCTTGGATTAAAAAAAAAAAAAAAAAAAAAAAAAAAAAAAAAAAAAAAAAAAACGAATTGTCCCTGGCGAAAACGCACATTAAGGGTTGCAGGAAATGTGTGGCGACGATGATTCGTGAACGTCGGCTGTATATATTTTAAATCGGCTTCCAATATCCACAATACTCTACCTTTCATTTTTTTTTTTTTTTTTTTTTTAATACAGCATAGCTAACTTTCCCAATAAAAAATACGTATTAGGATTAGATTTCTGGGCGCTCCGCTAACGCTCTCATCTTTCGTGCAAGCGCTCCCGAGTTTGATTCCTGGTGGGGATACTCGGTTGAAAAAGTACATAAGTTTTTTCACGATAACCATCCTGAGAGATTTTCCTCGTTCCCACTAGGCATATACCGGGATGGTACTAACATAAAGGTCCCAGGCCGCTTCCTTCCCTTTCCACAGATAGTATGATCTGCGAGGGACGTCATCCCTCATGCGTGACGGACTAGCATGGCCACAGATGCCGAAAGCCCAGAGATCTAATTCCTAATCCTAATCCTAGATTTCTGGGCTTTCAGTACCTATGACCATATTAGCCCGTCACTAGGATTATGAATTAGATTTCTGGGCTTTCAGTATCTATGACCATATTAGCCAGTAACTAGGATTAGGATTATGAATTAGATTTCTGGGCTTTCAGTATCTATGACCATATTAGCCA
Source organism: Thermobia domestica (assembly GCF_964235325.1). Taxonomy (NCBI): domain Eukaryota; kingdom Metazoa; phylum Arthropoda; class Insecta; order Zygentoma; family Lepismatidae; genus Thermobia; species Thermobia domestica. Next base: position 295,024,514 of record NC_137457.1, on the reverse strand, counting down.
GTCACTAGGATTAGGATTATGAATTAGATTTCTGGGCTTTCAGTATCTATGACCATATTAGCCAGTCACTAGGATTAGGATTATGAATTAAATTTCTGGGCTTTCAGTATCTATGACCATATTAGCCAGTCACTAGGATTAGGATTATGAATTAGATTTCTGGGCTTTCAGTATCTATGACCATATTAGCCAGTCACTAGGATTAGGATTATGAATTAGATTTCTGAGCTTTCAGTATCTATGACCATATTAGCCAGTCACTAGGATTAGGATTATGAATTAGATTTCTGGGCTTTCAGTATCTATGATCATATTAGCCAGTCACTAGGATTAGGATTATGAATTAAATTTCTGGGCTTTCAGTATCTATGTACACATTAGGCCGTCACGTATGAGGGATGACATCTCTCGGTGATCACACTACCAGGAGAAATGGGGATGAGGAAAGGAATGGAGAAGGAAAGAAGCGGTCTGGGACCATTATGTTAGGTATCATCCCAGCATTTGCTTGCTTTGAATGAGAAACACCTCACTCTGAATGGCTGGCCAGAAGAAAAAAGAAAAAGCTTTTTACACTTTTTCGACCGAATGTCCATACCGGAGATCGAACACAAAACCGCACCAAAAATACTTATTATGAGTCTGACTTCATACATTTCGTATAAAAAAAACTAGTACCAATCAATTATAATTATGAGCAACGATATCATTAATTATGCATTCTGAATACATTCATAAAAAGTGAACATATATCGTAATTTGGCCAATCTGATTATCTAAAACCAACGAACCTAATTTATTTTTTTCTGTAGTATTTGATTTTTTTAAAAAATTAAATTTGTTATCTTTCGGCGCTCTTTAATCTTCTTTATTTCTAAACATATTCTTTAAAACATCTTTCTGAATCTGCCTTGATTATTTGAAGTGTTCTTCATATCTTCTGTGGACAGCTAAAAAAATATCTTCTGACTTCTGTGAAAAATAGCAGACTTTCCTGCCTTTTAGGGTATTTTGAAACAATTTCTTGACTTTTTCTGCCTCACTTTAATTTCCCTGACTTCCAAGTTCAGTGTGAACCTATCACTGCCTTTTCAGCAAGATATCCGTACAAGTTGGGTTTTGTCATCAAACTGTGTGGCACATCCTGAAGGAAAAGCGGTAATGCTTGTTGTCACATGGCGGGAATAGTGACCAGATTGTTGATTAGATGGCATTCAGAAGTCTTGGTATCCACTATACTCGCCAGATATAATCTGGAGATTTTAATTTAATTCCACGATTGAAAGAGTTCGTTCGAGGTACGAAGGTTTCCACGTATTCCTTCCTTCCTTGCTACGCACCATCGCCGAGATCAACAGAACACAATCTCATCAATGGCATACAACAACTAAAATAGATTTGGAAAACAGTGGCAGGGCAACGCAGAAGATAATATCAAAAATACGGAATCTCACTGTCAATGTAATTTAGTAACTATGTTGCCAGAACACTACTTACAACCCACATACAAACTTTCCTTAAATCGTACTTAATATTATTCTTACTTTCTTTTCGTGTTTTCTAATAATTTTATTAACATACTTCTTTTCTAAAATAGGGATGGGTAAACCCAGTTTTTATACTCGGCAACCGGTTTGCAGAAAAACCGAAATTTGATCACTTTTCTCCAAAATCGGTTTCAATGTCTAAACACTAGTTGGGTTTGCCACCTAAACAAGGTTTTCTTAAAAGTCTGTTCGTTTTCCACCGAAAGCGTTTTCGGTTTGAAAAAAACTGCTTTAGTTTTTCATCTAGAAAAGAGTTTCGGGGTTTTTACTGAAACCAGTATGATTTTCACCAAAGTCAGTAACTATTCTCGTTTTTCGTTTTTCACTCTTTACAAACAAGTTAACGGAGAAACAACAAGCTTTTGATAGAAAACAGAATCGGTTTTGATTTTTTTTTTCAAAAACCTGTTTCGGTTCTCCTAAAAACCGAAAACGGAAAAAATTGCGTTTTACCCATCACTATTCTAAAATTAGATTTTCAATTAGAATTATTTCTGTCAAGTTTTCAATAGTTCCAACATAAGTGGAAAAAACAATGTACACTCATGTCCAAAATTAGTCACACGTTTACAAATATGTTGTTGTAGGAATGTAATTTGATAACGAATTCGCCCGGTATTTCTTATAATGTTAGTATGTGTATTATCGGCAAAGACATGTATGTGGCAAATTCCATGTCAAAAGAGCAGTAAATGAGAACCATAAAACGAAATATACATTTCCCAAGTATTCCCGAGTATCAGTATTAAAAGTACCCTGCAAAATCATTATCAAATTATATTCTTACAAGACAGTTATAGATATGCGACAATCATTTTGGACATGACTGTACATTCGGGAGCACATATTACAACTGTCAACAACACTTACCAGTCTGCAAACCAATGTATCAATCAAGTTCAGCGAATTCGTTAATCACCTGCTCATTTCATCTGTCGAGCACAAAATGAAACAAAGAGGATGGGTTCCAAGAAAAAGAAAAGTGATACTTGACTGGAATAAGCTGAAGATAGTTGAAAAATGCTGTACAATATTATCTACTTATGTTTGGTCTACGATATCTTGAGTGATTTATTTTATTTTTAATTTTTTTATCAGTGTTACTAGTACATATAAAGTCAGAAATATGTACAAAGGTGTATCAAAAAATAAGATGAATTTGTCTCTAAAACCCAATTTTATTTATTTACATATTTAGTTATTTGTATACTATAGATACCAAGGTGAGGGAAGTCTGACGGCAATTACAGAATTCTATGTCAACCTGTCTGGTACGTAGAGCAATTTAAAGAAGGCGCATCGACTTGAACATTTCTCCGAGGAGGAGGTGCGCATGTTATTCGTTTTTATGGGACAAGGGACAGAAACTTATCTTGCATTCTTCGAGAATTGGTGGAAGTATATGGAGCGAGTGTTATGTCGCAGAAACAAGTGGATGTGGGTGCAACGCATTCGCAAGTGGTAGGACTGTGACAGACCAGACCGACCACAACTGATAGGAATGTATGTAACATCGATGCGATGATTCGTGAAGACAAAAGAGTGACATTGCAAATGGATTGCAAATCTTGTATGGTTCAGTGAGGAATATCGTCCATGACCAACTTGACATCAGTAAAGTATGCACGTTCTGGGGTTCCAAAACATCTGAGTGAGTCGAGTTGAGTTGATTTTGAGTTTAACGTCCCGTTCAGCAGCGAGGCTATATGAGACATGGACCTACTGATTAACGTGGAATCCGAACCACGTGAGCTCCCACCGGGAATCGAACCCGGGTCTCCCACGCCATAGGCGCGTATGCTAACCGCTGAGCCACGAAGGAGCTCACATCTGAATGAGGGCGAAAAACACCTTAGAATGGGCATTTCCTTGATCCACCCCATATGATATGCTCATAAAGGTAATTCATTCCTTCATCGCATCATAACGGGCGATGAAACCCCAAAATCCGTACGGACACCTGAATCAAAATACCAGAGCATGACATGAAAACATCCCACGTCATCCCAGGCCAAGAAATTCAAGACCACAACATATGTTTAAAAAAAAAAAAAAAAAAATGTTTTGGGACCGTCAGGGTGTTACTCATGTTGAATTTTTGGCAAAAGTACGAGCATTACTGTGGACATATACTGCGAAACCATGGAGAAGCTAAAAGTAGCCCTACATCAGAAATGAAAATGGGTACTACAAGAAACCAATGAGAATGGGTCAAGAAAGGGTGTTGTTACTGCATAATAACATACGACCACATGCAGGCCAACGGACTCGTACACACATCATGAGTTTCAACTGAGATATTCTTGACCATTCTTTGTATAGCCCTGATTTGGCCCTTGCGACTACCATTTTGTTTGGACCCCAAAAGAAATACCTCCGTGGGCAGTGTTTTGGTACACTGAAAGGACAACAGGCTACGGTTATCTGGTTAGGGAACCTGGAGCAATACTTTTTTCCAAAGGGTATGGACAACTTCATGCCACGTTGGAATGCATATTTGCACCGCAATACTTTTTATATCGAATGTTAGTGTGATACCATGTGTCAAACATGATATAGTTTCAGATATTTCTCTCTTCACGTTTTTCAGTAAAACGAAAATTTATCTTACTTCTTGTTATACCTTTGTAATTGTATAAATTGTCATCAAATAATGACGGACAGTGCCGGTCAAAATCTTTCGACCATCTCAGATTTAAGTAAGCATACACTGTGAATCTAATGTTTTGGTACGAGGACTTTGCCGCTATACTTTTGTCTAAAGCACAAATATGACAACTGAATCGAGATGTGAAAGATTCTGCAAACAACATGTCTAATTATTTTTCTTAATATGGGCAAAAAATAAAAGCAATAAATATTGAATAGTATAAGCAAAGAGTTGAAAGATATAGCCATATTTGGTTAATGGAATGACACAAATTTGAAAGAAAAACAAGTTTTATACTTCTTTATGCTTTAATGTGTTAAAAATTTTAAATTTTAACATTTTCAAAATTGTTTACGACAGCTTTACGTGCCCAAGTGCTGCTAGCTGGACAGCAACGACAAGCACTACATACGAGGTGGTAAGTTTCGAGACTAGTTCTATAACACACCAAGAAAAGTCAGCAAAGGCAGCACGCACAGGCACAGGGAGCACCGACCTTTGTAAGTTAGTGTCACAAGAGGTATCGTCTTGTGTACATTGGGACTGTGCGTTACCACGTCTGCGATTTCACCATGGACAGCGAGTTAGGACAACGTGAAATTATGTGTGAAACGAGGCAAATCCGCCACAAACACACTTGACATGGATTCGGCAAGTGTACGGCGATGCTGCAATGAGTCGTTCGAAGCGTTTTGAGTAGCACGCGCGCTTAAAAAGCGGGAAAACATCAGTGGAAGACTACGTTCAACGAGTACCACACCCGAAAATGCTGAAACCACTCGACAACTTGTGCATCGGAGAAAAATCCCAACATTGCTGCCACTGTCGGTGTGTCATATGAAACAATGCAGGTAATCCTCACATGTGATTTGAACATGTGCTGTTGCTGCCAAGTTCGTCCCCCTTCCCCCCCTCTCAGGTTGCTGACCCAGGAGCAGAAGGAACAACGCGTCGAAGTCTGCCAAGAACTCCGTCAGCATGCCATGGATAACAAGTCCTTCATGTCGAGGATCATTACCAGTGACGGAACTTGGGTGTATAGATACAACCCTGAAACAAAGCAACAGTCTTCACAGTGGAAGGGTCCGTCATCTCCACGACCGAAAAAGGCAAGATAGGTTTGCAGCTCGACCAAATGCATGCTCATTATCTTTTCCACATTCGCAGCTTTGGCGTCACGAATTCGTCCCCAGGGTCCAGACTGTCAATAACGAGTTCTACTGCCAGATTTTAAGGTGAAAGCAACCGGATCTGTGCCGCACGAAAAACTGATTGCTTCACGACGATAATGCACCCTAGGGGCCAAACTGTCAATAACGAGTTCTACTGCCAGATTTTAAGGTGAAAGCAACCGGATCTGTGCCGCACGAAAAACTGATTGCTTCACGACGATAATGCACCCTGTCATCGGACTCTTCTCAGGCGTGAATTTCTCATTAGAAACAAGATTATTGCACTTCCGCACCTTTCTTGCCAGATATGGCTCCTGTGGACTTTACTATCTTAGCGAAGCTGAAGAACAAGCTCAAAGGGCGCCGTTTGGACACCACTGCGGAGATCCAGCTAGAATCGCAAAAGGTCCTTGACAAGTTTCAAAAAGAAAACTTTCCGGACACATTCCAGCAATGGCTGAAGCGTTGGGAGCACTGTATTTGTACAAGGCGGCTGTTTTGAACGTGATAGTGTGTAAGCGTAGATAAATACTCTAGATAAGTACCTTCTTGTAAACAGAAATAGTCTCTAGTGTGTAAACGTAGATAAATATTCTATACTTTAGATAAGTGCCTTCTTGTAAACAGAAGTAGTCTCGAAAGTTTTGATACATCTTACACGCTCTCACTGAACGACAAACAAGTACGCAAGGCCATTTAAAAGGGGTCGTAATCACTTTAACACTATACGCAACACGATCTAAATAGTGTTTCGTGTACATATTTAAACGGATCATTAAAATCACATTGTCGATTATTGGAAAAAGTTTAATGGAGAGATCAATAGCAAGGCTATTTGTCCCCGCCACGATAAGGCCAACGCCCGACACAAGCTGCACATTAAAGATTCACAATAAAACATCTATAAAAAAAAGTGTAAATCAAGTATAAGATCCATAAATTTAAAAAAAAATACATTGTTTTTCTTTCAAATACAATGTTTAGTAATTTGATAAATCTGATATTTGGTACTCCTTTTATTATTTACTTACCTCAGCGGCAAGAGGTAGAAGTAACTGATGAAAAATAGCCATGTAGTCAGTGTTAGTCATCCCCACCTTGTTTAACGGAACGTTAAAATTATGTCCAAGGCCTTTTCCCTTCCCAATATAATGGAAGTCAGACTCCCTGAGATTTGGCCAGAAGCTGCCGTGTTCGTACCGATGAATGGAAAAATACAAGACTCTGAAACAATAACACAGAATAGAATTATTGATCTTTTACCATCATGTAGAATCAATATACTCAAGTTTTGACTTTCTTGAGTTGATTTTGAGTCTCATCGTCCCTTTCAACAGCGAGGCTATATGAGATGGGACCTACTGATTAACACGAAATCTGAACCACATGAGCTCCCACCGGGAATCGAACCTGGGTCTCCCACGCCAAAGGCGTGTACGTTAACCGCTTAGCCACGAAGGAGCTGGTTTGACTTCGAATAGTTTATGATTTAAATACCAGTTCCTCCAAATATATTGTAGTATATCAAATTTTAAAACCCAGAAAATATTTTTGTTTGTAAAAACTTATGTAAACAATTCAAGGATGACTTGAGTACAAAATATCAACTGTCTGAATTGAATGGATGAAGTCAGGGTTGATTCCAAAATCTAATCCGGTTTATTGAAATAAACCCTAAACTTAGTTTATTCTATCAGACATACAGGTGGAACTTCATACAAGCAAATATAAAAGACATGCGGTTTGCATTTCGTAGTTTTGTATAAAAAAGACGACCATCTACGTTCACCCACACTTCAAGTCTATAATTTAGTTCTAGACTTGCCATTCGCCTACAAGTTACGTGAATTACATAAGTCACGAAAAGGTGGAACCTTCGAGGTTTACTTCAACCACAACAAGGAACACAATATTAGTTCCTTTCCATATTAACCTTTTCTGATAGTTTCAGATTCCTTGCTTCGTATCTCAAGCACAGCCTTTATACACGTTATAAGAACAAGTAATGAAATCTCTTTAGCACTCAATTATCAGTTTCTTATTCTCTTCAATTCATAGTTGTCTCTGTTTCTCGAAACATTCTGTAAGAAAAATCTAAGATTTAGATAGACTAAGAACCTTCAATCAAGAGTTCGATTCTCAGTTTACACTCCAGTATTTAGTATTCTTCACAGAATAATAATACATTCGGGAGTTTTCGCTAGTATTGAGAGCCTTATATAAAGGCTACGTCCTTCTGTTGACAGGTATCAGAGAAGAAATGGTAACATACGTCTTTATATGAATTCTCTGTGTCAAGTGTGTTACAGCTCCGCTCTGAACCCTCTATTCAAACCGGAAGTGGTAGAAATCTAATAATTCCGGTTTCAGTATGTGATCACCATAGATCAAAAACAGTAATACTTACGGAGATCGTGGGACGTAAAACTCAAAGATTTCATTTCATTTTTACTTAGGGAGAATTGGCTTCCTGATATGGATTCAGTGTGCAACAAATACAGTACCGGTCACAAAGATATGACGTTGTGGTTTTCATAGTATAACTAATTTTAGAGCGCACCGTTCGCGCTGAACTTTTTACTCGAAACGGCAAAACCTACGTGCATTTAATTACAAAGCAGGTTGGTAACCAATAAAGCAAATTTCTTTGGATTTTGCGCATAATTGAAAGGGGGTGATACTAACTGTTCTTCTATAGATTCTTTAGTTTCATAGTTTGTTTTGGATTTCAAAAAAAGTTTTAATTATTGTTTTTCTTTCTTCAAAGATATGGTCAAGATGCCTAGTTCTCCATACCTCGATAAGAGGCAACAATGAATTGTTGAAGGTGGTCGAAAACGAGGAGTAACCCACCTTAAGCTTATTCAGTAGTTTGGCGTTTCTAGAGCAATAGTGACGGAGTTTTTGAAGTGCTAAAGCAGCAAGGTGGACATATAATATATATATATATATATAAAATCAAGCAGCCGTCCACACTGCAGTGATTCATTGGGCAATCGTAACGTCTTTTCTATACTCAGATGTTAACCTCATCTCACATCGTCTCAAGTTGCTAAGGAAATATCGACCACTAAAGGCCTTCCCATCTGTACGATCCATCCAACACCGCCTGCAGTCCGCAAGACTTATGGCACGACGCCCAGTCAAGAAACCTTACATTTCCGTGGCAACACATAAGCTCGAGAAGAATGAGCTAAAGTAAATTTTAGGTGGACGGTTCAAACAGTGGTTTAATGCTATTTGGACAGATTAAAACAATGTCCTCAGGTTCGGGAGCAACGTTATCAAATGGACTCAAGGACCAGCTCCTAAGCTTTAGATACTAAATATTAGATACTGACCAAACGTACGGCGGAGGAGGAAAAGTCATGCTACGGAGATCCTTTTCAGTTTACAGTGTAAGAACACACACCTAAGAGATCGAAGACCACTACGTTTACATTACTATTATGGAAAATATCGTACTGCCTTAATGTGAGGCGTTCTCTTGGTCATGGATGTTTTTATCAGTTTTTTTTTTTTTTTTTAAGTTTAACGTCCCAAGATTATATCATTTAGGCTAAAGGAGAGAGGGGATTAATGAGTGAATGACTGTCAAATTAAATTTTTATGTTCTCCCACCCTGCATCGAAACAGAGACTCTTTTTTATTAGCAGGATAGCAACCTGAAACATAAGGCAGCTGATACACAGATATGGTTTCAGTGTTACCATATTCCACTTCTCGATTGCCCAGCCAAAGCTCTAATCTGATTGTTACAGATCACCTGTGAAAAATCTCCAGACACACGTAACAGAAAAAAAGGTCCGATAGAGCGCTTAAATATTCCAGTAGTTGCATGAAAAATGGAACAATGTTCTACAATCATCGATACATTTGTAGTACCAATGCCTAACCGGTCTGATCAAAGCAAACGGAGTCGTTACGAAGTGTTAAGAATGATGAATCTTATGTACATAGATCGGATAACAGGTAGTGACAATACTATTCTCACGTCAGAGACCTGTGTCTCAGCACTACAAAATTCCTGTGGCTGAGAGGATGTGAGACGAGAAAGTGTGGTGAGTGGTAACGATTGTATTATTCAGTCAAAAGCAGCAGTTTTGGAAATAGGAGAGGAAAGCGAAAGCGCCATAACAGATGTTCGGAACGACGAACAACGTGCGTGGTTCAACATTGAAGTGGCACGTGGGCGTAGTTTCAGGAAAACTGGTGACGAGTTTTTCGACAAAATGAAGAATCATTTCGCGGGAAGCATTACGATTTAAAAAAAAAGTAAAAAAAGAAAAAAAACTCCTCCGTGCAATATGGCGATCCCTGCGGGACGTTGACTAAGATTGACGCACTGACGGTGTACGACGCCTTCTACAAATATTGGAGGCGATTTCATTTAAGAAACGTAACACTTGTTCTATGCATAATGCCAGGTAGATTATAAATGTTGTCATTTTTTATTCAGCCCTTGTATCATTGATATTTTCATTTTTGCTAAATTTCACACCTTTTCCTTACAGTAAACTTTGGTGCTTATTTCGATCAGTCGGTTCATTTTTTTAACATACAGTGTAAGTAAAGTAACATTGAATAAAGAATAGTCTCAGAAAGAAAATAACGCAATTTGATGAAGACCAATTCACTCTACTAACTGTTACACTATGAGAAACACAATGGCATACAATTTAGACTAATCGACTTTGTGGTGGACAAAACTCTGTGTGTGGGTGTTCTTTCGGGTTCTCGCGTTTCCTCCCACTTTGTTTATTCCACCATTTCATTCATTCTCATCATTAACATGTCCTTTAGCCTACACGACATAACCGTGGGATGAAAGATCCTGTTTGGTTGGTGTTGTACGTTCTATCCATAGAAAATGGAAGCGATAAAAATCTACTATCACTAACGGTTTTATACTGAAAAACATAGTTTTTAGATATGGACTTAGACTCCAAAAACAATTTCGTTTCAGTACTTATCCTCGAATTGAAACCGGAAATAACAGTAATTGCCGAAAGCTTAAGATATCAATATTATCCCTTAAGAGTAAAAACGATAATACACTGAGATTTTTTTTTTTTTTTCTGCTTTTAAGTGGATTCTGCGTTCCAAGAATATTTTACATTTCCACCCATAACCCTCTATTAAAGCGAGAGATGATAGAAACCCACAACTATTACCGATTTCAATATTGATCTCCTGCACAAAGCTGTTTTAGTATGGATTCAGGCCTCATTTCTGTCTTTTAACAGTCTATTTAAACAGGAACAGCACTATTTGTTTCAACAAACGAACCCTTCATGACCAAGCGGCTAAAGAGCACGGTTTCTGTGCGCGTGGTTACGATCCGAGTTACGATGAAAATACTTTCTTCGGATCCCACTATAAGATCTGATCTCTTTATAAGATGTAGGTCTTGTTTCATATAGCCTCGGTACTGGAAAGGAACGTTCCAAATAATCAATTACAAGCATTACTAGTTTTACTGTAATTATTATCTACCTTGAAAGATTCTCATTACTGGAGAACTTCATCTTAATTCCCGCTGAACAGTATTAGTATTAAGCACATTTATACATTGATACGAGGAGTGATCAGAAAGTAAGGTTACAAAGCCTGCAGTAAAACGTGTATATATTATTTCATACAACCAATACAGCGAATAGAATGTGCATACATTATTTTTCGACATAGTCCCCATATCGGTTGAGGCACTTGTCGCATCGTGGGATAAGTTTGAGGATTCTCTCCTAGTAAAAACCATGTCCTTGCGTGTTCAGCCACGTTGTCAAATTGTTTCACCTTCTCGTCTGAAGCGAAGCGACGGCCCCCAAAATGCTCCTTCAAGTACGGGAACAGGTGAAAGTCCTTGGAGAGGGGTCCAGGTTGTAGGGAGGGTGGTTCACGCCAGTGTTCAAATCTGTTGATGCTGTGCTGGGTGGGCCACTATGCACCTCGTCGGTAAGGTTTTCTCAACCAGCCGCAAACTTTCGACATTATTCTGCGACATGCTGACGAGACATTACAGTCTCTCCATAAACCTCTACCAGCTGCCGGTGAACTTCGGCCGCGGTTACATGTTTCGCTCACAGAAATCGAGTTAACTCGGCGAACTTCATCGCGAGACCAGTTTTCCAAACGAGTCGCCATTTGTGTTTACCTACAACTAGCGCTGTATATGGCGAGCAGCTGAAACTGCAGTTACCAACTCCATGTATCAAAATTACCGCACACCCCTCATCCCTCTATAACAGAGAAACTCCACAAATATCGGCCTTGTAACCTTAGTTTTTGATCCTCCCTCGTATAAACGCCTACAATTCGTTTATATTAACGTAGACATTTAAAAAATACATCTCTCGTTGTTTTTTTGTTTTTTTTCTAAGACATTTTTCATAAGGCAAGTTTCGTGTTAGATATTTAAATAAATTTTACTTACCTTGGATCGTCATAGAACATTTGTTGCGTCGCTTGTCCATGATGTACATCCCAGTCTACAATTAAAATTCTCTCCAGTCCATATTTCTTTATAGCATGAGTTGCGGCTAAAGCTACGTTATTATAAAAACAATAACCACAATACTCGTTCTCCATTGCATGGTGACCAGGAGGCCTGTAACGTTATGGAAAAAGATAATTAATTCTTATATTATGCATATTGCAAACAATTCTAAAAGTTATCACATCGAAATATACTACTAACAAGTCTCAAGTATGAAAATATCACGTGAATTTATTGTTCTTTAAATGCTGCAAACGTCCTGAAGTCAGAAATTATTTCTTTATGCCTCTTATGAGTTCCTTGATTCTGATTTATTAGCTGATTAACAGGGACGTTTTTTATGAACATTTCTCTCCGTTTTTTCTTTATTTTTCGTCTATTTTGTACTTAACACAACAAAGGAATTAACTAGATTTACACACCAGTAGGTGGGATGAGTACACATCTAATTCACTTGGACTAAACATCCGTGAGTCCGACAGTCGTATTCACAACTAAGACAGAAATAAGGAACATGCAAATGAATGAATGTTAGATGAAGATCCTCTCTCAAACTCAATCCCTTTTCCAATGTTGAGTTTTTTCATTCTGATTGGTATGTTTCTCTTAGTAGCAACCATGTTAAGTTTCTTTACGGGAACAAAAAACTTGACACACTCTACTGCTTTGTAACTGATCCATAAAATAGACTTTATAAATCAGTTTATGAAGACTCCTTCCAGGTTTAACAGCTGTATTTAAACCAAAACCTACAAATGTCGTTTCCAGATTATTATTATTATTATTACGTTTTCGATGTTTCTTACGGGAGAAAAGGGAAGGAACTACCTCTTCAACATGGGTAAGGAGACACGGATTTCTTTCCAATTTCAAATAGGTAGCCAATCTCTCCTTTTTTTCCATTTTTTCCTGCACACCACTAAGATAAAGCCATGCGAAAAAAAATTTCCAAATACTTGCCTGCATTTGTAAAGAATGTTCATGTTCAGATGCATCAAGCACATTTATATCTACAATCTACAAATTAGTGTCAAGTTTTTTATATTGCATTCTTGGCTATGTTTCTCTCTAAACATTCTTGGCGATATTTATGTAAGATATGTTGGATCTCAGCCTGATGTATTCAAAAGAGGGAGAAAGGGTTATGCTCTTGCTCAACTGACTGGATAGGGTCTTTAACAGTAGGAAGAATGTGCTATGAAATATAATAGCTTCACGAACGGAGTCCCAAAGTGGCAACAATTGTTCCATTATCTGCCACATCAAGGCATATTTAATTGGTGAATGCTAAGAAGTATAGTAACTTTTCTGTAGTAGAAAAGACAGGCCAGGTTTCAAGTCTTGTCATCGCAATCGTAACGTAGGGATGTCTAATAGAAAATGCGAACTAAAAACGAAATCAGGCTATTTTAACATGACTAACTACTTTTTCTTTCATGTATTTATAGAAGTCATAGTTAGAAGACTGAACCAACAGGATAAGAAACACAATTTTAGACTTCCAAACTGTGCTATGCATGAATATAGGAAGACTTACAGAATGGCAATATCTAATTGTCTCTCGACTAGTATCAAAGACTTAACGACAATGGAGAGCGAGAAGCGGATTTTTTTTTTCGATTCGACGTCCCAAAAATAGGTTCATTCTCCCCCCATAACCCTCTATTCACACCGAAAGTGGTAGAAATCACTATCTCCGCTTTCAACCTTCATCATCATACAGTAAACACTGTAAGATAGTGAGAAACAGTTCTTTTGGAATCGATTCACGGTTCCAAGAATATATTCCATCTCCATTACTTTTGGAAAGGAAACAGGAGAACGTCGAGAAAACCCACGTACATGGTGATTGTCTTCCAGAAACCCACTTGGCGTGAGCTTAGATCGAACCAGGAGCCCCCGAACCACAGGAGAGCGCTCTACCATTGAGCCACCACGGTCCCCAATATGAATTTTTATATAGTAATAATTCCAAGAGATTGGTTACAAGTTGCAAGTTTCTTAGCGTGGCTGTAGCGTTGCTCTTTCAACAGAGAAAATCCCGAGGGGTTGATGGTAGTTTCTTCAAATACTCAAGATGGGCAAATGAAATTGTGTATATACGAATAAAACATATAGAAACTATGCTCTAAGTAAAATGTTTAGTTCCAGCAACATTGACTTTCTTATCGGAGAACTACGTTTCGTGAGAGAATTGCTGATTATAGTTTCTCAAAGATGTAAATGTTGCTAACTAAATGAAAATGTCCGAAACATCACTAGATATTCATAAACATCATACATATAAAAGTGTTTTACTTCAAATAAATTATACTTAACAATAGTATCAACTGTCGATTGGTGCCTATCCGTCTTGGCTACACCTGGCGCAATGAAAATAGAATTGGAATGAAAAGATGATGGTTACAATGAGTAAAGGGAATTGTTTTTCTTATTAATGACCACACAGTTTTTTTTTCCTTAAGAATAAAAAATGTACTTAAATTGATTTTTTCTTTAAGTTATCTTGTATAGTTGGGAACTAAAAAACATATAACAGGGAAGTGGTTATAGGTCCCTTTCCATACGAAGGTTAGATGATACGTACACCTACAGTTTAACAGGGAAGTCTAATCACATGTACTCTCATCGAGTGAATCTCCTGTCTACCTAAAAAAATGAATTATTTTGCTCCGAACATTATAAACAAAGAGGCAAATGGAGAGAGACGCTTGAAAATTACATAAAATATCGTGAAAATCACATGACATATCAAAATGTCCACATGTGATATTGTTCGACTAAGGCAGATTTTACTGTGTTTACGAAAATATATGTTATTACGTCTTACCGTACTATCGCCATTCCATTCTGGACTTCTCCGGCGCAAATATTACTGATCAAGTCAATGCTGCATCCCGCTGCTAATAGCGCCAGGTCGTAGGTAGACTGTTGAAAAACAAAAGAATATTTATGAAATTAAATAATTTTATATACGAAAGTATATTTCAGTTTATTTGAAGATAATCAATCGCCTGAACTATTCGCAGTGACGCAACTAGGCTAGTTGTCGACCGGGGCAAGAACTCGCCTTAGCGTCCCCTTCCCCTCCCTGACCAACCAAGCCAAAACGCTTCCCGATTACACCTGATATTGGTATCACACAGTAATTCTCCTATTCCATTTTTTCTTCAACTGGTAAAGAATGATTTCAAAATTGCAGTACATAATTTTTATTACAAGATAAAACACCAAATTAATTAGTATTTGATTGACAAATACTCTAAGAGTAGCATGCTTGACATAGTCTTACTATAATAACTGCAAATCATTTTTTTTTATTATTAGTATTAAAAAAAATACATCGGGATGTGTATATGTGTAGAATGAATCAACAGTCTGTTGTTTTAGAATATAATATTTAATTATGATAAACAGTCAAGCTGTTGTCTGAAGTATTAAACTCAGACATTTTGGAAACCTCTTAAATCGATGTAAGTTACATGAAAACACAAAAAGCTAGAATTAAAATTTAATTCTGCGAGCTAGTCTGGCTGCAAAGGCTTTTACAATGTCCTCAAAAGATAGCTTTGAAGCTAACTTATGCTCTATGGATATGATCCTAAGGTTGGTGAGTCGTCGTTTTCTTGTTAAGTTTTCGAGGTAACTTATATGGTCTTTACTTCGTAAAACCCCTTTCTTTCCCTTATAGTGAAAATAAATATTTGCCCACTTTTGTGCCCCTTAATCCGGCACCCGGGCCACAAGCCCCGTTTGACCCCCCCCCCCCCTCTTAGTTACGTCACTGACTACTCGAAAACCTGTCAATTATATCACCATTGGAAACTACATTTCCTAATGGTTATGGCCTATGATTATGATTTTATATTTTGGATAAAAGGCTGGGCACTTATCATTAAAATTACATAGATTTCTAGAAATATATTCAAGAATGATTTTTACCGGATGAATATAAATAGAATCATATCTGGACGAGAGTTTCTCCAAAAATACTTCGTCTGTAGAGTCACGAGTTCCTCTCAAGATTTCAATATGCTGTGGCGTATGTTTATTTAGTACTTCTTCTTCAGTTGCCTTTCGAGGTTTAATGTATTTGCAGCGTTTCAGAAGACCAAGTTCTTCACACCTGTAAAGAAAAAGAAAGAAAGAAGTTACAATTAATTTTTGCTACAAGTTTTCTGACCCTGAAATTTTTGCAGTTAATTCCTATAATGTTTCAATTTAATTTTTTTAAAAGTGTACTTGTTTTCTATGCATAGTTACGAGGTGATTCAGAAAGTATGCCTCCAAGCCCACTACTTGGCCAATAGTATTGCAAATATTCAGAACTATTTATCATTGATGCACTGATAAATAGTCGAGAATGTCATTTATTTCCCTTCCTATCTCCTATCGTTTCAGAGTAGTGGAGCAATCCATGGCATCCAGTGGTGATATTCGGTTAAAACAGCGGACTGTCATTGAATTTCTAACTGCGGAAGATTGTGCGCCCAGGAACATTCATCGTATGCGACGAATTGTAAATACACCATTACGACCCGGACACGATGCGTTAGTCGATTGAGTACCACCATACATCCTCTCCTCCGCCAAAAAATTCAAAGCTGTCCTATTTGCTTACAAAGTGTTGTTGACATTTTGCCTCATCCTGCCTATACTCCTGATCTTGCGTCCTGCGACGTTCGGTTCTTCCCCAAACTTAAGGATGACCTGCAGCAGTTCAGCAATGGTGGCACCAGCAGTTACCACAACTCTTCGCTGACGGCATGAAAAACCATTTCGCGTTGGCGTAAGTGTGTTGCCCGTAATCGGGACTATGTTGAAACATTATGTCAACATTTATAGCTGACATTGCAAGATTTCCACTGATAACTGTATCGGTGCTGTCAAACACAAATAAAGGTATCACCTTCGACGCAATACTTTCTGAATCACTCTCGTATATTGCAAAATTTTGTTTTTCCAGCTAAGATTTCGTTTCTTCCGCGAGGTAAAGAATTATAGCGTAGTTATGAGATCCGGTTCACAGACTGATATCCAGTAACATAACTGAACGGACTAATCAAATTGTAGCATTGCCTCTTTATATAACTATAATTGCAAGTAACTCGCGAATATGCCTTTGCAGTCTGCCTAAAACTATCAACATGGGCACCACCCATTTTATTTTTTGCGATACGATTTATACTTCCGTGCTTTCGACTACCCAATATTGGCAGACTAAAGATATTTATTTGATTATATTTTAAGACAGTGTTGTAAGCGAATGTTCCAAGTATGCTCTCTCATTTGAGCATTTTCGATATTTGGATTGATGAAGATTCTCCTTTAAGGTTAGTGTAAAGGGACAAGTTTTGCCGATAGATGTCACTACAGTCTTCGTTATCTCTCCCACATATTTTTTACCGTTCACGAAAATTTAAAATTTCTCTCACAAACTTCAACCTAAAGACTTCATTTTTTTTTTTTTAGAGAAGGAACTTCATAACCTATTAAAGGGAACAATCCGTGTCGATTTTTTCTTTAGAATTTTCTTCATTGTTGAAACAGTTCCATTGTTGAAAGTTGGATTACCTTTTTCAACAATTAAGCCATTTCAACAATGAAGAAACTGCTAAATAAAAAATCGGCACGGATTATTGCCTTCAATATATTATGAAGTTCCTTTTCTAAAAATCTGAAGTCTCTAGGTTGAAATTTGTAAGAGAAATAGTGAATTTTCCTGAAAGGTAAAAAATACATGGAAGAAATACAAAGACTGTAGTGCCATCTATCGGCAAAACTTGTCCCTTTAAACCAACCTTAAAGAGCATCCTGTTATATATTCATGGGAAATAATCTTAACAGAGAATTTGTCTTTTGTTCCATCTTTGGATTGTAACATTTTCTTCATTAGCAAAGCAGTTTTTCCGATTTCTTTTAAAGCGAGTCATGACATTACATACTAGGACTATACTTGTGGATTATCAATATCTTGAGAGTACTAGTTGTTATTCTATCAGCGTGTCTATTACACATAGCCAAGAATGTATTCTATCTCCATTTGCCTATTGGCTAACGCGGGCCTTTGATGCAAGTGGTCCCGGGTTCGATTGCAGCATTGAATGCACTACATTTTGAACGCCATTGACCGGATGGGGGTTTAAAATACACTTTAAATAATTGATCCCTGTCGCATACAGCCTTGATGCTGAAAAAGGGATGCTAAAATTCGCGAACCAACCTTTAAAAAATTATAGCAAAAAGGTGCTCTCCCTGCTGGTCTGAACATTCTATCTAGAGTTCACACTGGAATTCTGGTATTGATATTCTTGAGTTTTCATGATTAAGTAATTTTTTCCTGATTCGCGACTCCGCGAGCACTATCACTTACAGTTGGGTTTTCACTTTTTTTAAAATCGGCCTTCCACCATTTCTATAGCGGTGCAACGTACTCTTTCTCACTTTTCAAATTCAGTATAAGCTACTTTCTTACTGTAAACACCGGATGTGCCTTTAAAAAAATGCATATACATTTTGAACTGTTATAGAAAATTTATTTTCCAACCCACACGATTAAATTTCTGGAAAAAGTAAGGGTACAATCCAAACTTTCTGGTCAAACCGAATGTTCCAAATGGTGGTTAAAGTAAATGTTCAAAATGGTGGTCTTCAGCAGTAATACATTTCTGAGTACGAGTCACGATTGCTTCCTTACTTCGTACCAAAGTGTCCAATTGGATGTCTGCGCGCACACCGTTTGAATCTCATCCGGAAGTGTGTCTAGGTTACGTGGTTTACGACGGTACTCCTCATTTTTCACTGTTCCCCATAAGAAAAACTAGAGCGGCGTAAGGTTTGGAAAGTGTGATGAAAACTCAATTAGTTTCCTCTGTCCTATCAACTGGCCTGGTACAGTCCGCAGCAAAAAACCTGCAACATGAGTATGTAAGTTTTTTTGTGAAACTACGCCTAACAACCCAGGGAATCAACATAAAGTCTAAAGTCTAAGTGGCACGAATCACGCCACGAGAAACCTCGGCATCCTCCCCTGCACACTTATTTTGGAGCCAAAAACTTCATCGTTTCACAATAAACTTACATGTTCATGTTGTAGGTTTTTTTTTTTTTTTTTTTTTTTTTTTTTTTTTTTTTTTTTTTTCTGCGGACTGTACATTTCCATCAAAGGGTGCCATCTTGTTGGTAATAAAACCTGTCATTACCGTACACTGCACGAATGGGAGGGAAAATGGAATCAGCAAGTACTGTTAAGAACTTTTCTCCAGTTACAATTGTCAAAACGGAAAGATCCAATGAGTTACCTAGGAGACAAATCACATTATACATTTACACAAGGCAAATTTGTTGCCTTTCAACAGTAATGTGGTTCTTATTTTCACTCTAGTATACAGAATTATATCCATTGCCGGTTCAATTAAGTTTAAATTGTGTTTCATCCGACCAAATAATGCTACCCATAAATCTTGGTTTACGTGTAACCATCTCCTGAGCCCATTCAAAAAAATGTATCTTGCAATCTGGGTCGTCGTCACTTAGCTGTTGCACCAGCCTTGGAATGTACACACGCGGCTTACCTTTCTTCAGTATGCATAGCACTTACACCTCTCTCACATGACCTTTGCCTCGAAGATTTTTGTGCTGAACCCTAAAACAGTTCCAGCACCACGACTGAGGATTCAGTACTTGTAGCCGTGTGAGGTTGCCGTGATCGGCCTTTCTGCACATCTCATACTGTTGCATGAACCTCGAATTTGTCTCGTAGTCGTGTAATCATTACCCTTCCCATATTCACGTGTACACTGTCTCCGAACCACAGCAACATTCCTAAATTCCCAGTACTATTTGATAACTTGCTTCCATTCTTCAAAGCTCAAATGTTTGTCCGTCATGTTGATGTTACGCTTGTGCTACTAACTGGGTTTCGCAGCTAGACCGACATTCTTCTACCACCTCTTGAGGAAACATAACATTATACTCTTCCCCACAAATTTAAACTTGTAAGTTGGAAAATATATTTTGTATGTCAGTTCAAAGTGTGTATACATTTTCTCGAGCACATGGCACTACTTATGAGTAAACATTTTGTATTTGCAACTATACACTAACGTAATATCTCGACATTTTGAGTACACTCATAAACAAATAAACATACATCATAATTTGGTTTATCTCTTTATCTACAACCAACAAACGTAAATAATTTTCTTCTTCTGTAGCATCTAATTTTCTTTATTTAATTTGTTCATTTTTACATAATGCTTAAGTTTTAACAATTCTGGTGCTTTAAAGTTTCTTTCTTTCTAAAGGTAATTATATTTTTATAGCGTTTTTATCATCTTTTTGAATCTTCATTTACTCTTTGAAGTTTTAATAGTGCTTTTGTCATCTTTTTGAATTTGCATTTACTCTTTGAAGTGTTCCTCATATCTTCTGTGAGCAGCTGTAATGATTACTAATATCGCTTGAATAATAGAAACAGTCGTGAAATCTGTTACATTTTCACTGACTCTTCTTTGAAATATAGCAATTTCTACAATTCTCGGCACAAGTTGAAGCCCTCCTTTCCCTCACTTTAAGATCAGTGTGAAACCCTGAAAGTGAAAAGGTGCCCTCTCCGCTGGTCCGTACATCCACACATTCTATCCCCCATTAAAACCTTTTCTGACTTGTGTGTTCGAATGTTGACAACTGTTAGCAGAAATTCGACATATTTAGCGTCTGTTTGAACTACATTCAATATTTCAATTTAATGTCCAACGATTATGTCCTTTAGGCTAAGGAAGACGATGTTTGAACTACAACAGGACAGAGAAGAGCAAGCTGAGAACCTTTTAAATTTATTGATAAATTAGTCTTCAAGTGGCTCACATACATCATACATTAATTACAAAAGGGATAAATTCATTTTCTGCAATACATCAACATGATTACAAAAAAATCTGAATCATGACTCACCTATCTACAACTCTGGTAAAACGCTCTGGACACTCTGGGTAGTTTTCATCCCACAGGCATTTATGCTTGCTCATCTGCATGTCATATATGACCCCTGTCTCCTTTCTCACCATCGTTTTGGCTTCTCGGGCCTACGGAAATAGAGAGAAAAAAAAAAAACACCAGATTTTAGTATTTTATGCAAAAATTATGAGTAAAATTCAAGTATTTTGTGTTATGATACAAGCTAAATCACATATGCAAAGTGTAAACATAAGAATACTGCGGCCTGAATTTTGTTAGAAATAGATGTTTACGGTTATTCTTAAATACGTTTTCACCAGTGTATTTTCAGTTTTTCCTTTTCGACGGAAAACAATTTCTTGGTTTTCCACGTTTTGCTGGTGGAAACTAGTAGTGCTGTTAAAATTCTCCTTTATTCCAACAACTACTCGAATAATACAAGTACCTTATATTGCAATGTTTTGACTGGTACAGTCTAAAATAACGTACTCGGAAATTGAACCTTCACCTTTTTATTATAAAAAGAAATGTCAAGTTTCTGTAAATCTTTCTTCAATTCTATTTGGGTGTTCCCAGCGTGGGAAATAGAAACCCTTTGGCTCAGGGTGTGGCCTTGGGAGAAGGATATTTGTCTTAGCCCACAGCGGCCTTAGACTGGATTGATTAAATTCCGTAGCTCATGACAGTCCCGGGAGTAGGTATTAAAGGAATCTCCGCAGCCCATGGCGGCCTCGGGAGAAGGTATTGTAAGTGAGGCGATCAGCAGTGGCACTGATAATTTTGCTATTCCTGTGGTCCTCTTTTATGGACATCTGCTTGGAGAAAGGACCTAGAGAGAGGTAGTCGGTTTTCTTCGTAGCTCCTCGAGCCCTCTTCGTATTTTCCTGGTTGCGTGGTTTCCTAATGTCGTCTGACTACTGCTATTAATTGTAAAAACACGTGTTTGCAGTATAAACATGTGGTTTGTAGTATGTGTGGGTATGCGGATCCTTACAATATAATTATTCGAATAGCGAATTTTGTTTGAATATTCAAACAACGTAGATTTGTATAGTGTTTTTTTTTTTTCTTTCGAAATTTAACAGTACTAGTAGAAACCTTAATTTACACACATCATCATCGCAAATATTCTGTCACCATAATAATCATCGCAAGTAGGGGATACAATCGGTCAGTGGTAGAGTGCTTCGGTTTCTACTTCGGTTCCAGGGCATGTGAGTTTGTGGTGGACAACATCCTGTAAGTAGGTTTTCCCATTTCCTTCCACATTCTCATTCCATCAATTATTGCACAATCATTTATTTCCATTATCCTTTCGTCTCCTTTAGCATACAGAGCATAATTGTGGGAAGTAAAACTGAGATATTTCGTTTGATATCATTTTCTCATTTGTTTCCACGCCCACTCGATAATTTCATCCATCCTTGTTATATACATTTAGAGATTCTCTATTAGTTCATCGTCGCTATAAGTAACATCTAACTTTTCTGTATCATACAGTACTACACAAAACTTTCGATGAGCTTTTCTTCTTAACTCTTCAATGAAAGGTCTACAAAGCACGACTTCCTTCTTCCTGCCAGGTTTTCACTACTCCTGGTTTTACTTTCCACAATCCCCCCCCCCCCTCCCGAAATCTTCAGATCGCTGTATGCTCTAAGATAAATCCTACTTGAAATGAATTTATCACTCTCTCTCTCACTCTCTCTGTCTGTCTATCTGTGTGTGTCTGTTAACACTGGTTATTTATGAATATTGCATAACATTTTATTGATACTTACGGTTGCATACCTTTCCCAGTTGTTGTAGATTGTTCCTATTATTTTTCAATACATAACATCATAAGTATGTAGCCGTAATGTTAGTACACCAACTAAATTTACTAATAACTTTTTCAATGGTGTTTTAGGGCTTCTTTCCGATTTTTTTAAATTTTTTTTTTTTTTTTTTTTAATAAAACGCCTGAATTGTCTGTTAAGTGATTATGACCACAGTTTGGTTAAGAAGATCAACTACAGGGAAATCCTAAAACACCATTGAATAATAATAATAATAAAAAAAAAAAAGTTTAATTAGTGCACTAATATAGGGCTATACACTTAGGTTGTTGTATAAGAAAGTAATAAGAGCACTCTACAACTATTGGAAAATTAGGTGACCGTAACTATCGATAAACATATAAGTAATATTCATAAATAACCAATGCTGAGTAGCAAAAAGTGAAGATCATGCTGCGAAAACCTTAACTTATTGTGTGCTCCTGAAGATAAATGACCGTGAGTCTCAGTCGAAATACGGAGGAAAAATTGAAAAGGAACGTTACAACTTCTGCAGGTGAGTACTTTAAAGTGTTACAATGTGTTCCGTACGCTCGATAAGAAAATATATACTTCTCTCCAACCAATATGCCTTTTTTCGCAATCCCTATCCTTGTTTTATTTTACGGTTATGTTCCATATCTTTACTAATAACACTCTCTAGGTACTGAATATCGGACGCCTGTTCTATCTCTATATTTGACACTGACTGTCTCACTGTAATCACCAATTGCTCTTGGCTTTCTATTGTACGGGAACATTACAAAAATGAAATTACACTGGTAAAAAGGGAAATAAAAAAATCTAACTGATACAAGTCAACTGCTATTACGCTACATTAGTTGATATCCATATTGTGAACCTACCTTGAAATTTAAACAAAACACGGCAGTCGGCTGAAGGCTAACACAGCATCGAGCGACCACAAAACATGAATATCAGAGCCAGAAACAAACTTGGGCTCTACATTTCAGAAAGCAGTTCACTCTCACCGCGAACAACTTGATCAATATTACATCACTAACCATAATATGCAAACAACATAAATTAACACATGATACTACACAGACAAAATAAATTATTCTTACATAAAGAAAACAGAGAAAAATAGATGTGTTAACGAAAAAATATTTAACACATACAGTGCGTTTAACACATTTACTGTACCAAACGAATGTTCATAATGTATATATTAAAAAAAATACATTTAAAAAAATATCATGGAATTGTATGCTACAAGTAGACCTTGGCTTCGAAAGGAAGTAGAGATACTGTATAAATACCTTGGAATTCTACGTTAAAAATGGATCTGAGTCCGAAGGCAAGTAAAGAGAATGTGTTTTCAACTTTTCACATATTATTCGCATAAAAATTTTATTACATCACAAAGATTTATGATCCAGGAATCCTGACCTTTGTTTCTGTATTTTTCCTTATCTTAATGACCTTGACTCACTGCATTCTAAAACAGCAGTATTAAGAGTACCATGAAAGATAAAGCATATTCTTATCTGTACTCAACAACATTTATTTATTTATTTTTCTCACCCTCTTTTTTTTTTTTTTTTTTTATTAAAAAAACACTGATAGACTTACACTAAACTGGAACTTACCCACAAAATAAACACACGCTTCTTACTCGCAAAATAAAGTTACGTGCTGAAGAAATTTATACTGTTATTTACATACGAAAGCTATTCGAATTCAAAAAATGGGTAAGTGCAATATAAGAAGTGAAACAATGCATAACCTGATCAAAAATAGAACCCAGGTCTCGACATTTATACTAAATTTAATCCATTTACATTAAAAAAGAATGAAATTCTTACTTCATTAAAAAAATAATTCAGAGAAAAAAAAAACAAAAAGGGAAACACTTTCAAGCAAGACACATTAACTTATCGTACCCAGAAACCACAAAGGTTTACTGCTGGAATGAATGTACTTGAAACTATTTATTTCGAAAATGTCTTTAATTCTGTTGATACGAGGGTCATCCGGTAAGTAATACATTTTTTTTCTTTTCAAAAATAAACATTTTCTTTCCTTACCACCAACAAATGTTTTTGAAAAGAAAAATAATAACCACACTTATTATTACTTTTCAAGATAGTCACCATGGAATTCCAAATACTTACCACGCCTCATATTTTTCCGTCGGCAGTTCTCAAAAACTTCTTTCAAGTTTTCATCGCTGTGAAAGTTTGTTTCTCCCAAAGCATGTTTCAGTTTGGCAAAAGGATGAAAATCTACAGGAGCCAGATCTGGGTTGTAAGGTGGTTGGTCGAAAATCTCTAAAACTGCTGAAAGAGTTGTGTATGGCGCCACCGAACATAGGATCATCCTAACTCCTGCCTCCTCCTTGATTTGACGGGGAATATCACGAAATCTGAGTAGCGGCTACTCGGGCCGTTATAACTACATACAGCCCAAATGACTACTACTTTTCGGACGACCCTCGTATTTCATAAATACACTGTTCCTCATTGAAATGCAAAACCAACAAAGAAACAAGACTACAGCGCCAAAGATAGCAAGCAGAGACCTGACTGTAAGAGACGCAACTGTTTAAAGCAGGGATCCAAATAAGCAACATAATTGTACTAGCCCAAGAATAAAGTTACTAGCTCACAATAGAAATAATTTACTTATCTTTCAAATAAATAATAGTGATATTAAAAATTCGCCCACACCGATGAACCACTCGTCCCGGGCGAGTGGTTATTTGCATCCCTGGTTTAAAGTTACCGCTCTGGAGACATGCCGAGGTATCGAGAGGATGAGCTCTTGGATGTCCTCCTGGGGTATGGGAAATCATGCATCACTGACATCGCTACAGCTCGTCTGTTGTAGCTGGTTGAGTCTGCAGGTGTGAGAGAAGTTGTGCAACCATTAACAGACGTTTTCAATCAGCGAGAGATAGAGGAAACGCGCATGACAAGGAAGCAGAGGAAGATTTGTTCAGCTAGGAAGTGTAGGACATATGTGCAGCACAAGGGAGCGCGTAGCCTTCTGGAATGTAGTCCCCGGCAGGACCTGTACTAAAGGAACCACAACCGGTTCCAGCACCTCGTCAACATATCCGTGAGTGCGTAGGAGACACGAACGGCCACGAAATCCAATGGCATCCAACCTCATAAGACTTGGTACCGGACGGATGTGGCGATGTGTAACACAGGTGCCGCCACACCAGTGCCATATAGGGATGCGGCTATCATGATGGTGCAAACAGAAAGAGGATGGAGAGATGCAAGATTTGTCTGGAAAGAGGATGTTCTATCATTCGTGTCTCTCCATCAGCAACGTTCGCAATGCCATTGTAGTCTCCCACATCTATGCTGTGCAGTCAGCGGAAATCGCAGCAATGGACGCCGTGCAAATCCAAATATGTCCCACTCTGTCAGTCAATTCGTAGGGACACTTAGAAGCGGTGCAACAGCCTCCAGTGATTGCGTCAGTGTGCGGGATATGGCTGTCCGTATCGCCAGAGTCATACACACGAGCTATCTGTTTTCGCGGTCATTGGGGTCCGGCGTGGCGCTGCGTACTACTAGAAGGTCTGGCGTCGTCGATAGTGAGGCACCGTTTGACCATAAACACACACTCTCGTCTCATCAACTTTCATCTATCATTGAACTGTGGCTATCTGGCCCGCCTAGCATGCTGTCACTAGATGACATGCCCGGTACCTCTGCTCCTTCAGGACGCTGTCGTGCTAATCAATTGTTTATCCTTCATGTTCTACATATTCTGCAAATCTGGACTTCCTACAATAGTTCGTCCTTGGTGCTGCATTTTTAATGGCGAGCAGTGTATATATTTAGTCGAGTCGATAGTATAATGGTGCAATCCAGCTGTCTTGCAAGCAAGACAGTGTAGTGAGGAACGGCCTGTACTCTGAGGATTAATCTTGCAGGGTGATCAGTTCATCCGCCAACTGCATCAAATTAGCCATGGTCGTGATTCGGAGTCTAACTTAACCTTTACAGTCAGACACTACTCTATGTAGGACGATTCCTTAGTAATGATAGAAATGTTTCAAGTAAGTGTGTTTGGCGCTGTCAAACGCAACGTCTTGTTTCTTGCACGCTTCGTAATAGAAATAATCACATTCTGTCCAGTAAAATAGCTATTACGACGAATTTTTCCAAGTATTTTTTTTTTTTTTTTTTTTTAAAGTAGAACGTGCAAGAGCAATATTATTTAATTGGAGAGTGCTTCGAGACTCTAAACCCTACAGAATTTAAGTATATTTTAAGGTTCCACGTGTTTCTACACCACATGCTAGATGTAAACACTCTTCAGACGACAACCATGAAGACGACGTTGTCTACCATCGCCAACGATCGGCAAGTGACGAAGATTCAAGCAGTCAGCAACATTTCCGCATAAAAGGAGGCAGGACACTACAGAAGACATCAATCTCGCCTGGTTGATCAAATCACCAATTCTCTAAGACGCCAGGTCATTGACAGACCCTAATCACCAACTCTCTAAGACGCCAGGTCGTTGAGAGACCGTAATCACCAACTCTCTAAGACACCAGGTCATTGAGAGACCCTAATCACCAACCCTCTAAGACGCCAGGTCATTGAGAGACCCTAATCACCAACTTTCTAAGACACCAGGTCATTGAGAGACCCTAATCACCAACTCTCTAAGACGCCAGGTCGTTGAGAGACCGTAATCACCAACTCTCTAAGACGCCAGATCACTGAGAGACCCTAATCACCAACTCTCTAAGACGCCAGGTCGTTGAGAGACCGTAATCATCAACTCTCTAAGACACTAGGTCATTGAGAGACCGTAATCACCAACTCTCTAAGACACTAGGTCATTGAGAGACCCTAATCACCAACTCTCTAAGACACCAGGTCATTGAGAAACCCTAATCACCAACTTTCTAAGACGCTCGGTCATTGAGAGTTTCTAATATCCTCTCCAAGACGCATGGTCATTGGGCTCCTATAATTTCACCAAAAAACCTCCAGAGGAACTTATTTGTATTACTTACTGTATACAAGAGAAAATCTTTATAACAAAAGATGATACCAAAATCCAAACTCAAGTGCACCATCTTTTAGCTCTACCCTAAAAGACACACATCTTATATTTTCTTCCAGCGCATCATACAAGGTATTAGCAGGATGAATGATTAGATTTCTGCAGTTGTGACATCATATATGCTGGGAGAAAAGATAATAAGTAACGTGAAAAATATGACACTGTGACTGTAATTGACCTGTAACCCGAGGAGTACTACGTATATCATCAAAACGTAGTGTGCTTGTTTCGGCTCAGAAGTTTATTTTTTGTGTGTAGAAAATGGGCTGTAACCATATTTGGTTTGTTAAAAATGATTATTCTTCTATATGAATAATCGGGAAAAAGTAATCTCTCATGTAATTCCTTCAATTAAAGAAAATAGTAATGTTTCTGATATGCACAATTTGTGTAATAAAGAGGGCGATGAGCCAGAACAATCTGAATCAGTGGCAGGTAAGCCCAGCTTATTTCAATGAGGCAAAGACAAATACTTGCAGACGAGCTGTTACACCTGATAGATTCAACAAACCACTTTTGGACTCATAATGACACAAAGAAGGAAAGTGTAAGTAAAAATGGAATGGCAGTTCCTAAATGGTATAATAATTCTGTGTTGTATTAGGTTCAAATTTGGTTGCAACTGTAAACTAAGATAAATGTAAAAGATGGGGAAGTAAGACAAGTTGGCGTGTTGAAGTAAATAAATCAGAAATAATAAAGCGGTACAACTTAAGCTCGAAGGAATAGGCAAATTCAATTTCTTAGCTGCCTTATACTGATCAAGAAATGGACATTGCATTTGATTTCACATGCATATGTATGACCATAACAAACGCTTGTGAATTGAGTTGATTTTGAGTTTAATGTCCCGTTCAGCAGCAAGGCTATATGAGACGTGGACCTATATCCCTGAGAAGCAAATCATGGACCTTATCCACTTCCGACAGTATTTTGGAGAAGCCTTTTTACTCTGCGAAATAAAGTGGCAAGAAATGAGGGAGACAACCATATGACGAAGAAAATAAATCACCTGTTCACAAGACAGCAACTATTATTCGTGCAATAGATGTTCGCTTTGACGAGATGAACCATCTGCGTCAACAGATGAAAAAACAAAAATCAATCAAGATGTAAGAGGGAAGGCTGTACAAGAAAGACTTACATTATGTGCTCGAAGTATAATGTGATTGATGCATAGCAAAGAATAAGAAAAAAAAAACTGTTTCAGTTCACTTCGTACAAAGTAATAGACGAAACAGACATTGTAAATAAATGTAATTCAAAATTATGAGAATATATATAATACAAAGTTAAAGAGGTTTTAATTGTATTTCACGTGAATTTGTCATGAGCTATGATAATCACGATATCCCATACCGAGCACGGTTCAAATTTCATATCCTGGAATATACAAATTCAAACTCATCACGTTATGTATGTTTCCAACTGCTAAAATAAGTCAGATAACAATATATCATTTTTATGACCATATTTTAATGACTGAAAGGGTTATTAGTAGCTTCCGTCCTTCAATAACCTCGCTGCTGCTCAAGGAAGCAAAAACAAACTCGAACTCAATAAATATTAAGTTGGTGCTATTGAAATGATCGATTTTAATTCTGTTGGGAAACCACCCTTTCTAACACAACTAATGGATGAACCACGGATGTTTGTAAGACGTCAGAAAATCCGTTCATTTTCAGGAAACAGGTTGAGAACAAGGTGGTAGCGGTCTCTAGGAGTGTTCGTGTAATTGCAGACGAGTTAGGCATACAGAACACTTCTGTCCTTCGGCCGCTCCATCCGATGGGTAAGATGAAATGAAACCGCCAATAAGGACCGTTTTCTGAAAATGAAATGAAATCTTTAAGTTTTACGTCCCACGGTTATGCCGGTTTAGGCTAAAGGAGACGGTGATGATGAGAAATGAATGAAATAGTGGAATGAAGAAAGTGGGAGGAAACGGGAGAACCCGGAGGAAACCCACGAGCACGGTGTTTGTCCACCACAAATTCCACACGGCGCGAGCTGGGATCGAACCAGGGACCCTAAGCACCGGAGGTGAATGCTCTAGCACTGAGCCACCGTGCCCCCGACCGCTTTCTGAGTGTACGGAATAAGAGAAAAGGTTTCTGGATCGGATCGTCACTTTTGATGAAAAATTAATATGCTAAAAGAATCGTAAACGGTCAGGACAATGGCTGGATCGTAACCAACGTTCACCCCAGTTTCCAAAACCACCCTTTCAGTGGCGGAGGTTGTTGTTGCTGGTATGGTGGAAGTGATACATCAAATTTTTCTCTATCGACGCGAAGCTATCACTACGGATCGTTACAGTGCTGAATGAACTTCACGAAATGTAGCGCAAACTTGATCTACCAACGGTCAACAGATGTGGGTGACCTTTCGTTACACGACAATGCACAACCATATCTCGCTCAAAGAATGATTCTTCATGAGTTGTAGTATGAAGTCCTTCCTCGCCCATCCTATTCTTTTAATATCTCTCCCACCACTTCCGGCATCTCAATCACTTCTTGGCAGGGAAGAACTTCCCTGATGCCAGCGTGCGGTTGTGGACTTCTTTTTATCGCAGATTCCAGATTTCTTTCATCATGGAATCCAATCGCTGGCAAAAGTGTCTGGCTGCAGCTGAAGATTAGTCTGAGTAATCAGATATTATTTTATAATTATTTTGGTCTTTGGAAGTGACACACAACAGTCACAGATACTTTGAAATCGCACCAACTATTAGCTATTGAGCTAAGGCGGCACGTTATTGTGTTAGACTTGTAATTTGCTCTACCGAAAAATGCATGATTCTGAATCGTTTAGTGGCGGCGCAAGGGGGTCTCGAATACTTCGCTAGAACAGATGGGTCCTATTCATGACAGATAAAACAACGTACCACCAAGTAACAGAAAGTCGTTGAACCACCATCAATATTTTGAAAAAAAAAATCAAGATGACGAAGGATTTTTGGTGTGTTGTGTGTGGTTGCATAATTATAGTTTGGTTTGAATTTAGTGGATAGGAAATTAAAAAAAAAAAAAAAACATTTACATTTGCAGGTTCATGATCCACAGTCATGATCTGTTTGCTAAACGAAACAGACATCAATAATACGTAATGATTTTGGAAGAAATGGTTCAATGAAGATTTGCGAGAAAATGGGAGTATATCCCACAAAAAACATACACTGTTCTTCACCACAAACTCGCTTGATCGTAGATCTTAAGTGGAACCCCTTCCCACAGGCGTACACTAAGTTACCATACATCCCTTTTCCCCCCTCCCACGTAGCGAACCACAGATTGTACAACGTATGGGAGTTGATGACATAAACGCTACAGTACTGGTTATGTAACAAAAATAGGGAAAAGTCGTGTTAAGAAAGGTAGATATCACGAGAAGAGTTAGTAACTTATTACATACTAAAGAACTCTTGTGTTATCATGAATTTTTTTAGTTTTGTTCTACTGAATGACTCTAAAGGTGAAAACTGGCAGAAGACAGTAAGTAGAACCAACACAAGTAACTTCTTATATGCACTGGAATTCAGAAGATGATTGCAAAGTGCAACACATATGACAAAAATGAAATGAAACTAAATCTTGAAAGTTTTAGTTCCCATGATTATGCCGGATAGGCTAAAGGAGACGACGATGATGATAAATGAATGAAATGGTGGAATGAAGTAAGTGGAAAGAAACGGGAGAACCCCGAGAAAATCCACATACATAGTGTTTCTCCTCCACAAATCTCACTTGGCGCGAGCTGAGATCGAACCAAAGACCTGATGCACCAGAGGTGAACACTCTACCACTAAGCCAGCGCGGACTCTGGGATATAACAGATAAGGTTGCCAACCATCCCATATTTGGCATAATTTTTAATCTTTCTCTCGTTTCCCGATTTGATTTAATTCGGGAGCTCATCGTACTAAGGAAAAAAAAAAATGTTATTTAAATTCCTAAATTTTGACTACACTTGCAGAGAACTTATGAATTACGTAAGGAGAAATCCCGAAGTGGTATACCTTCCATTTCAATTCAGGTAGAGTATGTACCATTACCATCTCAAATATTATGGAAACTTAAATAAAGTTTTTAAGGAACCCGTATTTTTTGTTTTGTCGAAAAAAAATTCCCGCTACGTAATGGGTCACCAAAGACGGGGAGTACAAATCATGAATTCTAAAAAATATGGAAAATGGTCAATTTCGGAGCCCCACTATTCAGCTATAGAGACAGGTAGAGTTATAATTCTTGTTGTGGTATGTACATAGGGATATAAATAAACTATATTTTATTATAGTTTGTTTTGCGTATGCGTATCTTTTTTGTACATAAATTAACAAAAGAACGTCAGTTTATCTGAAAAATCGAAGTTCACGAGTAACCTATCTTCATTAGTAGTATGCTCCGTAGAAAATGACAGCTGTCTTCAAGAATGTGGTGAATGTCCTGGAGTGGAAGGAGTAAGTGTAGAGTCTTTAATTATTGATCCTGATGAAAATGAAACTGTTACACGTGCCATATGGAAAACAATATTTTCATTAAAAAAAAAAAAAAAAAAAACTACCACTTTCTGTTTTCGTATCGTACGTTGCTAGTTTAACTGTAAGAATTAAACTCATGACTACGTCAAGAAAATTCAAAGAGAATTAATTACTACCGAAAAGCATCGAGTAAAATTTCAAGATCTGCACAAGGAATTCGCTGAAAACTGTACTGCTATTCTGCAAAGTGAACAGTACGGTTATCACTGGAAAAACGAGCAAATCTCCATCTTTATGGCAGTGGTATATCATTATTAAACAACGGACAAGTTTGTTGCAATAAGCGATGACAAAACACAAGATTCGGGTCATGTACTCATACCATAGACAAGATTCTAAAAATAATCGAAGAAAAATGACACGTGTCTACAATTTCCCAAACCGTGTCAGTGAAACCGCAGAAGAATCCGTGAGTAGTGCAAGTACAAACTCCGGGTATCATTGTCTTTTTGTTGCCAGGAATCGACAATTTTCGGGAGAAAAAAAAAGCAAGAATAGGAAAGTGTGCGACCGGTAACTGGTATTCAACGAAGTCATCTTTGGCTTTCAGGAAATGGCAAAATTTTTATAGCAGTAACGGGTCACCACGAACTAACTTTGTGTTTCTCCCAAAATCGAGCTTCTGCAATTCAGTGTAGATTTAAGAAATTAGCAAAAACGAACTTTTGTTACATGCATATATGATAACCAATGGTGGGTAGCAGAAATATTATCAATAAATCATGAATTACGTGAAGTCAAAGTGCTATTTATGCTTTCACATGAACCTTGAACAGGGTACAGGTTTCCAGAAGAGCATAAGAGAAGTAAAAATAAGTGTTTCGTGACTATCGACAATGTGCTACGAGTTGTGAGTGCTCAACACGTATCGGAGCATCTGCACGGTTATATGCTATTAGCGAAGAAGGCACTAAGCAAACAAATGATTGTTTTAATGTAAAGAAAAATCAGCGAAACTGTTTTCGAAGACCATCTTAAGTAAGTAAACTTAAAATTTGTGCGTTTCGAAATAGTAATTTCCACTTCAGATTACTTCGGTTTAAGAAAACGCAGGAGGAGTGGAAGGAGAGCTCATTTTACTTTTCAGAGAGCCTTTTTGATCAAAATAATAAAAAACAGTCCGAGAAAACATTTGTTCTTTATTTAAGGAATATGAACCACAAACATCATCAAATTGTTGCAGTTTTATTGTTTCCAGTGTTGTCAACTGCGACACCAAAATTAACGAAACTTCGCTAACTTCAAAAGGCTGTAGTTAATTCACGAAGCATTGGTCGAGAATGATATTTGGTGTGTTTATTATTCATGTAAAGTTGAATTATCTGACAAAATTTTGGAATTTTAAAAAATGATGATTTAGAGAAAATGGCGATTTTTGAAAATTTAACAATTTCTCGATCTTTCCGCGACAAAATGGTCGCACACAGAAGCGATATATATATATATATATATATATATATATATATATTTCGGAAAGTGGGTAACTAGTTCTTCCCAACCGTGAAAACAGAATTTTAAAATTCGAACCGGAAGTGCTCGAAAAAAAATCGCGAACTTCGACTTTTCAGATAAACTGACGTTCATTTGTTAATTTATATGCAAAAAGATACGCAAACCAAACTATAATAAAATATAGTTTATTTATATCCCTATATACATACCACAACAAGAATTATAACTCTATCTGTCTCCATAGCTGAACAGTGAGACTCCGAAGTTGACCATTTTCCATATTTTCTAGAATTCATGAATTGTACTCCCCGTCTTCGATGGCCCATTACTTGGCGGGGAATTTTTTTCGACCAAAAAAAAAAGGTCCCTAAAAAACCTGTAGAGTTTCTATAAAAGAAATTTCAACAATATCTGAGAGACGATGGTACTTTTTTTTTTACTTGAGTTGAAATGGAAGGCACCAAGTCAAAGTTGCTGCACATAAATACAGAATGTAAATAAATACAGGACAATTCTGTATTCTGTAATAATTTTATAGCTGTTAAGAAAAAAAAAAGCTACCTTAATAAGATATCAATAAGTCAGGTCCCACTTGCCACGCAACGAAACCTTATAAAGGAAGTTGAATGAGGAGTCAAGAAATTTCCAGTGCCAATACCAACGAAAGTGCAAGTTTCCAAAAGTCACATTTTCAGTTCTAAACAGTAATGCATATCAACAGCGTAGGTTAAAAAAAAAAATTATATATATATATATATATATATATATATATATATATATATATATATATATATATATTTTCATGCAGACAAGTTTCTTTTCTTCCTTATCATTGATGGAGTCGTACTTTTAAGTTTTCCTTGATTCGGAAATTTAAAATACAACTGCAATTTTTTCTTCCACTATAATATTTATAGAGAGCGCAAAACACAACCAGTGCAAATTCTGTATGTAATATATTTCTTTGAAACCCACAGAAAGCAAATGATGCCGAACGTACTGGCGG
The DNA here is from genome assembly GCF_964235325.1 of Thermobia domestica. Lineage (NCBI taxonomy): Eukaryota > Metazoa > Arthropoda > Insecta > Zygentoma > Lepismatidae > Thermobia > Thermobia domestica. The sequence continues at coordinate 294,989,809 of NC_137457.1, read as the reverse complement.
AAATATTTCGCGTCCGACTCATCCATTATAAAGTTCCATACGCAAAACACTTCTTTAGAACCCAACGGAAATAAATATGGCAGAAGTTCGTCACATCTGACTCATCTGTTGTAGGTTCCATATGTAGGACATTTGTTTTGAACCCTCGGAAACAAATGAAAATGAAATAAAATCTTTGAGTTTTACGTCCCACGGTTATGCCGGTTAGGCTAAAGAAGATGGTGATTATGAGAAATGAATGAAATGGTGGAATGAAGAAAGGAAGAGGAAATGGGAGAACCCCGAGAAAACCCACGCACATGGTGTTTGTCCACCACAAAGTTCAATTGGGGGGGCTGGGATCGAACCCGGGACCCCAAGCACCAGAGGTGAACGCTCTACCACTGAGTCACCGCGGCCCCCCACGAAAACAAATATGCCAGAAGTATTGGCGCAAGTACGTCATGCTTGACCCAACCATATGTAACACATTTCTTTAGAACCTATCAGAAACAAATAGTCGGAAGTTTTGGCGGAAATATGTCAAGCTTGACGAATTCATGGTCCCATATAATTTTTAAGCAGAATTTTATCGTATTCAAGACATTTACCAACCGTTATTTTCTTTCTTATCACCAGTGATAAGATATACCAAGTAAATGTGACAGTGAAATAATAAGAGAATAATGAATGAACGGCAGTGGCTGGCCACACAGCCCATGAGACGAGTGATACATGGCCATAGCATCGATTTTCACTACCTTCTTTCTGTTTTTAAACAAGAGTTCATTACGCCCTTGATTTTATTTTACGGTGTGAATCATATTTTAAATAACAATAAAAAAAAAATGTAAATTTCAATAATGATGGTAACGAAGTCGTACAAGACTAAAGAAACCGTAAACCAGCATTAGTGTTCTGTTAGTGTACACGTTCTGAAATTGAATATAAGATAACCAAAAGCACACAACCAGAAACCAGCAAGCACAGTTCTAGAAATTTCGAAATGGAGAGAAGCCAATCGCCAATTCACATCAAAATATTAAATGTAATGTGTTTGGTATTCAATATTGAAACTGTCTCAGGTCTGGTTGTAACAGAGGGATACGGTCGGAGCCTATTCTTGAGACAACAGTGGTAGTGCTCTTACCTCTGGTGCATGGGCTCCCTGGTTTGATCCCCGATCAAGTTGGTGCAGACATCACATCCGTGGGGTTTCTCGGGATACTCCCGTCTCCTCCCACATTCCCATTTCATCAATTATTCCATCATTATTCACTTGCTTTAATCATTGTATTCCTTAACCCGAAAGACATAATCGTGAGACGTTGAACTGAATGATTTATTTTCATTTCACTTTCTTCGGATACTCAAAAGTCATATAAGAAACAGTCGCTTGCTATGAGTCAATCCATGTTAAGTGGTCCAGGAAAGGAAGAAATCGTTGCTTGACAATTTTTTTAAAAAATATGATTTTTGATGTATGGTTACCTTACAATGTTATTAGTTCAAAACAACCATTATTTTAGTTTTAGTGGTAAGACTATCCATGGCTTTGGATTGATTATTTTAACAAAAGAAACACTGACCAAAGCTTAAAACACACTTTATTTTAAATTATAATAACGGTTTCTTATTATTATATGTTATATATCCTGAAGAAGGATATATTAGATATCCGAAACCGTTATTATAATTTAAAATAAAGTGTGTTTTAAGCTTTGGCCAGTGTTTCTTTTGTTAAAATAATTCTAGTGATTTTAGGTTTAGAGTAATAGCTATATTTGTTTTGACTATACAGTAACCCCGGTTATTCGTACTTCTGCCTATGCTTATTTGTAGGTATAACTTTGTGTTAATAATAAAGATACTTATAGTGAAACTCGTAACTTTTGGTATACAATAATATCATACAGACCTGTAATGGGAAGAAATTGTATATTTTTATCAGGTCCCCCCGACCATATATATATATATATATATATATATATATATATATATATATATACCTGTAAATTACACACGTTTTTCACTTTTCTGCATTTTTAATAATTTCTATCAAAAAAGAGGGACATGTCTAAGGGTTGAAACTTGGTGAATGACCACTTCTATATCAGACCTCTTTATCCAGAAAAATTCAGCTTCCTGATCATTTGCCTTCTAGCAAAAAATCGTCTGCTCAACTCGGAACTTTTAACGTCAATGGCCTACTTTCAAACGTACTTTTGATAATGTCTAATGCATAGTCTTGTGGCTTACAATTTGCTGACCATTTTGGTTTTTGTTCCACATCAATTGAATAACTATGGACTGAGATACTTCAGATTCGGTAACCCCTTACAACAACACCAAACGGAGTGTCACTCGAAACCTAAAGTAAGTAAAATTAAAATGGTTGCTTGAACTAACGACATGGTAAGGTAACTGCACACAAAAAAAGTCGAGCAACATGCATTGGACCACTTGACATGGATTTAGCCTATCTCTTGGTGGTTTGTATTAGGTTTTACTATTTCCGGTTTCAACAGAAGAAGAGCTAAGATAAAATATGTTCTTGGATCGCTGAAACCGTATCGGACAATACTCGTCGTCCTTCCCTACCGTTTTCGCTCTACAAGAATCAATACTCAAACAAGAATTGATAGAAATCTACTACCTCTTCCGGCTTTAGCAGAGATATAAGAGTGGAGAAGGAACGTATTTTTAGGGACGCTGAATCCATAAATAAAATTTTATTAAAAAAAAAAAAAAACTCTCTCTGTTTTACCGCTTTTTTCTATAATGATCAACGTTGAAATAGGAAATGGTCGATTTCTTCCACTTCTGCTTTGCACAGAGTGTTAAGGAAATAGAACCTATTCCTGGGACTCGGAATCAATTCCAAAAATCGGCTTCTTTCTATCTCTTACCATCTTTGCTCTGTTACATGTGGACAGAAGAACGGATATAGCCATTCTAAAAGAGAAATTTCCCTACTAATGCATAGCATAGCTTGCACTAATATTACATATATATATATATATATATATATATATATTTATATATATATATATATATATATATATATATTAATGACCTATAATTATGTTCCACGGTTAAGGGAGATAGTGATAACGATAATGAACGTAACGGTGAAATGAAGAAAGTGAGAGGAAACGAAACAACCCCAAGAAAAAAAGCCTCGCATGTACTATTTCTCAATCACAAAGCCCACCTGGCGTGAGCTGGGAGCGAACCACAGACCCCACGCACAAAAAGTAACCTCTCTACCACTGAGCCACAGCGGCCCGAAGTCTAGTGATAAGATATCAAGCTAAAAGAAAGTACAGAATACCAACCATATTAATTGCTAACAGAGAGCGAGAGATTCGAAAGAGCATGCAGGGGTGTGTGAAGGGCTTAACTTTACATGTAACACCTTAGTTCAAATAGCACCTAATTTCCTCATGACGCTAAGTTAACACGACAACTGTATGTAATTACCAAAAGTTGAATCCAAATCCATACGAATAAACGTCAGAGTGCAAGGAGTATTAATAATACCACTACTACCATTAGCATTCATATTGTAAGGATTCCCAATTTTCACTGTGTATTATTTCTTCGAATACATGTTACAACTGTAAAACACGTGATATTGCTTATAAACATCAACGTAGACAGACAATAAAAGGAAATAACAGGAAGACACGAAGCCGACACGGTGCAACCCGAAGATGATCGACTCGCACACAAGCCATGCATAAAAGGGGACCTGGAGAAGAGCAAATCATCAGCTGACCATTTATCACTTATCCTACAGCACCCGCTCCTGAGGTCGCATTGGACAAAGAAGTTTTCCTACCTTACACACTCTCCGGTAGTTGCATTGGGCGAAAGATATTCCTAATCACAATCACCTCCGGATGCTACTTTGGACGAAGGAAGATCCTTATACAGGGTGTCTACTAAACTTCCAAAACGAAATTTCGTGACCTTTCCTTTACCAAGCCATAAAATTTCCTAACATGCTCAAGCGCGAATTTGGGTGCGAATTAGGACAATTTTCATGCATGCGATAGAAGCGTGTTTTGCTTGCAATTTGGTAGCGTCTAAAACCGACCACAGATATTTTTGGTGGTGAATTTCGACGTTTTATAGAACGAAACTTTCCAGTCTGTACTTATATTTGTACAGATTTTAAAAACTCGTGACCCAAAAGCTAAATTTCGTGACTTTTTCGGGGCTTTCGTAACCGATAGACACCCTGTTATAAACTGTCTCCCATAGTTGTGGACATTTCTTTATAAAAACGCTGGAGGCTGCATTGGGCAAAAGGGTTACACCCGTACATACTTAATTCCAACCTCCATCAACTGAAGCCATTTTACATGTGCTAAGGACTACCACTGAAAACACTCATTTGTATTTTACAATGGAAATTTTGTAACTATTCCATACAGGATTATTTTTATAATAAAATTGGTGAAGGGCTAATCCCGGACTATTATTGATTCTACCAAATAGACATTGTAATATAAAATTGCGGTGGACAATGATCGATGCCATTTCGCCTACAAGATATAAACGTGAAACGTTACCCGAAGATTTAATTTCAATACCTTAATATTATCAATCTTCAGAAATCAACCCTGTCATACGAAAATCAAGTAATGAGTAGCAATTACAAATAAATAAATAAATAAATCATACATACCACTTGATATGTATCTTTGATAATAAAGTCAGTCTTCTTCACTTGCTGTTGTTGAGCGTGTTTTTTGGCCGCAATCACAGCTGGCGACGGTTTTATGTCCACCTTCAAGCGATTTGAGCGCCGCACACCTACCGGATGGTTCATGATCAGCGACCGAAATCCCTTTCTCGGCGCCTTTTTTTCGTCACAGCTCATAATGGACTTCTGTTGGATCGGGTTTGTATCTACACATATTTCTCCATCAAACGCCTTCCCGTCTGGAAGTCCTGCCTGTATAGACAAAAATAACCACCATTAAGTATTTGATGTCACCATTATTTCATTTAATACGATACATATTCGATATTCATTTGAAAAATACTTCCCCAAAAGCAATTACACTTTTTGAATTGTAAACCTGTCGAAAAAATATAAAATAAAATAAATTGTCTAACTTACCACAGATCATTTTATAAACTAACGTTATCCATGGAAATATATCTTGTTGGTTACCTTCTTCCGAATATTATTAGTCTTTTCTTCCCGTAGTCCTGCATAAAATTTCCAGAAAATGGAATGGTATGAAGTTTCCAGTTGGACGTCTCACAGGAGGAATGAAGTGGGAGAACCCCGAAAAAAGCCACGCACACAGTGTTTGACAGCCACAAAGTTCATAAAATTTCCCTCATATTTAAATAATCTTTTTCATAGGCATAACGATAAATATGCATATCAATTTAAAGAATAAACGCAACATTAAAATGCACAGAAATACCCATGGTAAATTTACGGAATGTGAAATATACTGAACAATTAGTTCTATTTTTTTGTCTAAATAGGACTGCAATCCTGTCTTGGTCAGATTTTGGATAAATATATTTTCCTCCTGATGATGTTGATGATGGTGCGTCTACAGTCATAAATATATGTTGTTCTGGAGTCCAACAGGTTTCTTGAAATAGTTGGTCAATTGAAAGAGCGAGCAGGACTCTGGGGTTACATGAAGCAGACAAGGACATCTTTTTGTTCATATGAAACTTCACATACATTTCCCACCCACCAAACAGTGTCACACATAGAACTAGAATGCATTAAGACGCATTAACTATGAATGCTGCAACATCAGTGGATACTCTGCTTACTCTGATCTTAGTGAAAGAGCTTAAATTGGAATTTCCCAATGTTCCAGCAATTGTACAAGCCCTGTCTTCTTTCTTGATCAACCTAAATCTATGTAATTTCGTCCTGTATCACATAAAAAGACTTTATGCTTGGAATATTGTCAAAGCAGAATTTGAACAAATCATGTAGTGCCAATATTTGGTCATCTAAGTGCCTCTATAAACTAGCACGAACTACTAGCCTTTTCGCTGTTTCCCCACTATCGTCAGAAGAATTTCCCATGGCTTGTTCCGAAGAATTTCTATTCAGCAGAGATGCTAAAGTTCTCTTCATGCAGACATAAGTTAATGAAATTCTTATTCTGAGCAGCCAATCCATTACTAACGTATGAAGTTCTTGATTGTTCTTATCTTTGTCTTCAGATACTCAAACGCATTAGATAAACGTAAACAGTGATTAGCGTATATCATAGCGAGCAATATATGGACTCTGAGCGTTATCTTAACCGCTTTATTATACTAGTTTTAATCATGGCGAATACAATCACTGAACACACATGCGTTAATATTTTGGGCGAACTTGTAACTTTCCCTCTACGCACGCGGAGCGAATGTGAGTGGCCTCTTTGAAAGGCTATATTATTATTACAACCAAAGAAGATATTTAACTGAAATTTGGCACAAAAAAATCATTGACAATATAAAACCTTCCTACCAAATTTCATTAACTTTGGAGACGGTCGAGCTGGGACCATCTTAGGAATTGTTCCCTTTGACATGGAATAACTCATCTACACATTGTGGTATGATTCCTTCGTAAAAATAAAGTCGTTCAGTGAAATAAGCATTATTACGACAAATGAAAAAGTTCTTTTCTTTTTTAAAGGAAAAAATAATGTTACAGTGTATTTATTGTCATTACGCACTCATATAAATCTGACCCTCTGTGGGTGTAAGAAATGAAAATTTGCTAATAGAAAAAGCATTATTTGAAAGTAAATAATCATTTTTATCGATTTTTTTTTATTTGCCTCACTCACTCTTTTTGTGCCGATAGCTTGTTAATTAGTGCAGTGTAACGGTTTTAATGTGATTTACGCTTAAACTGTGAAAGCCTCAAGATGAAAGATGACTTTTTTTTTTTTTTTTTTGAGGCGACATTAAGCAAATTAAATTCACCTATAACAGTATTAATAATAATACTAAAACTGCCTTCAGTATTTTCGTAGTTAACATTCAATATGAGTAAAAAAAATCAGGTGCACAATATAGCTACATTTATAATGTAATATTTATATGTTATTGTACAGTATATTACGAAATACGTAACACCTGAATTCACTGTCCCTATTAATATACTGCATGTGAAAACGTCTAAGATTTTGTTTTTTTCCCAAAAATAACAGTAAAACGCTACGCATATAATTAAGGTAATCAATACAGCGTACCATTAATCAAAATACATCTCGATAATGCTACATAAGGTAGATATGCTCGTCAAATTTGCGTTCATAGTAATTTGGATTCTTCTCATCGTTATCACAGAACAACCAACTATACCAACTATAAAATCTTCCCGTACCAGTTGTTTATCTTAAAACTTGGACTAAGGCCAAGAGACAACGCAAATAAGACTTGAGCTCTACGTCACAATACCATTTACAGGAATAACATGAATACTCATACAGTAAAATAAGTAGGAGGACCATAAAAACACTCATTGGAATGTTACAGTAATAAAACCTCAATAATTCACTGCGTATGTTTACATATAACATTTGGAAATTTAAGGTTTATTTGAATAGATAACTCCTCGCAACATTAATTCTAAAATCCTAGCATGACACCCATGGAGACAACTTACGTGTCATACACAACTCATTAACTTTTTTCCACATAGTACAGTTATCCTTCATGTGTGACGGGATTTACATATTAGGGAAGATGAAATACTTCCGTACTGTCATGTTTTTGTTATTGTTAGGTGACTTCTATTTTACGAAAATAACAGACACACCTCTAGAACCGATTCTAACAATAAAATGCTGAAATGGTTACATATACTAGGAATTACTTACCATGTACAAATAATTATTATTAATAATAACTTCTCCGTTACTGCTTTCTCTCAACCCACACTGTTTAAATTACAACAACCCAACTACGCTGAATATTTGCATTAAACAAACGAATAACGAAAGTTTCTCGCGCCTTATGATCATAGTAAGCTAATTTTCAGTATAATCACTCTGTGGTATAATTTCAAAATGATCAATATATATTCCTTCAACAACCGATTCCTTACATAAAAATTTATTCACAATAGTATTATAATTATCAAGGAATTGTTTCAATTTTCATGTTACTTGCTTTTCCTATTAATTCTTCTTTGTTATATGGCCCCTGAGAAAGAATTAATCAAAATGTGACAGTGTACAGTACATTGCCTGTACAGTTAATTACGTTGTGAGCATCCTAGATTCTTGATATGAAGCAAGGTCCTTGATATGAGGGATTATTTATGCTACGTTTTGCGTCAATTAGCGTAAAATCTGAGTTGCCCGATGAATATTGCATCTTTGCGATTCCAGCGCAACGCATACTTTTTTCTCATGGTTTGCGAAGCATTACGATTTTACGTTGCGTGGAATGAACAGATGGATGTCAGTCACACATAGGCTGTCCTGTTTTTGGCCGGACAGTCCGGCTTTTGGAGGTTCTGTCCCGTGTGTGATAGCTCGATATCTCCAGTAGTACACTTTATAAGTTGTAAAGTAAGAAAAGTTTAGCTTTCCAAAATTTGGTAGGGAAGCCATTTTGTGTTTCCCATTAGTTTTGCGATGTTTTGAGAAATAAATCCAATATCATTTGCTAGACTTTAATAAAGATTCGTATGACACGTTTGACGCGATTGAAAAAAAAAAACTTTATAGATAGGGTAACTAGTTCTGGCTGAAATATTGAGAATGTGTCTGCGTACATGGGTGATAACAGGGACGTGTAGTGCATATTACCGCTGTTACCGGCGGTAACTGTAAAAATATGACAGTTTTCCGTGGTTTTCATATGTCTCTAAATTTCATCATCAACATGGGAAGATGTTTACATATTTTCCTTTTCTTTCTTTTTTTTTTAAAAAAAAAATTCAGACAGCCTATGCCGCATTTACAATGTGAATGAACACAACATGCCAGCGCCAAATAGGAATATACTGTTCTTGATACCGCAGATTTCAGGGGTAACGCGAACCCCGATAGCGGTTATTCACTCCAGAAGTACCTTTCAGCGTGCCAGCCAGAAGCATCCTGCGCGCTAAAATAGTATTTGGACGTTCGGAATGGCCCTTATGTTATCGTTCGGCTGAGTGGAACAGGAAAAAATAGGAACGTTCCCTGTGAAAACAAGGAGAATCTAGATTCTAGATTCTAGAATATCATCTGCATGTTTACTCTACCCGCTCTCCTCTCCCTAAATAGGATCGAGCTGGCAGTGATTTTACTATACTGTTTCGTTTGCTTTCCCATTCCAAGGACGGAAATTTGGCTTTAATTTCCATATTCGTAAGGTTATTATATTGTCTTAACAGTATACAATTTCAGATAAATATAAGTAGCAGGTTTTTCATAGTAATAGCATTGAACACCTGCCACTGTGAGACTGTATGTTCCGAAGTGCATGACTTATATGTTAAAATATCATTTTCGCATGACTTTGTATATTAATAGGCCTATGTTACCTTTAAACTTGAATAATATACCAATAGAGAACAAGAAGAATATATTCCATAGGATATTCTAACAAACACATTTAATATGTTTGCTTTGATTCAAAATAAAGTTTCTTATTGACTGTTAATTTGAGCTATGGGAATTTATTATTATTATTATTATTATTATTATTATTATTATTATTATTATTATTATTATTATTATTATTATTATTATTATTATTATTATTATTATTATTATTTACTGAGATTTTCTAGCTGTTTAAATGCTAGAAAAAAATAGATGCTAGTTGTCTCGTGCCTTAAAGAGCAAAGATATTGTCAGTCTCTGAAGCGTGTCATTAAATATACAGGAATGCCCATCGATGAAACATAATATGAACTGTTTCAAGATCAAGGGGGAATAGTAATGATAGTTACAGAGAAGTAGAAATGTTTCCGGCGCTCTTTCTAATTCGAATACTTATTATTATTTAGTATTTATGCTAATTGAAAATAATTTGTCTTTAATTTAATATAGAATACTTTCTATTCAGCAAACTTGCAGCTCTAGTCTAGTAGTTTAATTTGCACTTTGATGCAGTTTGATGTGTTTGAAAAAGAACTGTGCAGTCGTCTTCATCATACCGTAGTTTAAGTGTCCCAAATTGTGTTTGACAGTCTGACTAGTTTTCAATACGGAATACTTGTTGCTCAAACAAAAGCTGGAGCTTCGGTTATTATTGGTGAGATAGAAGTCGCTTGCCCATAGGCTTAATTTAGTTTTAGAAAAGTCCGTTGACTGTATAAAAGAGTGTAAGCTTTTTTTTTTAACTATGTTTTATTTTGCGTCTTTTTTCTCGAAGTCTTCAAAAAGAACAAATGCTCTGCACTATGTAGTCAACAAAAGTACCCCAACAGCCTCAAACACAAGGTGGAACTATAGAAGTAGGATAAATGATGTGCTTTATAGCTTACAAGATGAACTGTTAGGACTGTTTAAATCCATGACGAAAACATCGGTAAAAGGGATTCTCAAATCAGAGTTCGTCTACCAAAATTCTATCAAACCCTTCAAAGTTTTGGCTTCAATTTTTTACTTAAACTGTTTTATGGGGTTAAGTTTAGAGTTACCCCTTCGCTTTTTATAAAAATCAGGAAAATTTACAAGAGAAATAAGGTAAGAAATGATAATTTCAAGTTTTTATTTGATGTTTAGGAATGTAAGTTCGGCAGGATAGTTATGTTTAATACGAGAAAAGATATGTGGAAGTTAGTACTATTTGCCGGATGCGGAAGCATTCGCGGAAGGTTTCAGCAGCATGGTGCTTGTAAAATATGGCGAACAGGTGTAACGGATGCGCAAAAATAATGAAGAAAACCTTTTAAATTTTTGTGAAGCCCACGGAGTACTGAAGTCAAGTGAAATGTAAAAATTTTTAATACTTTGAGCACTGTTTTTTGTATGTTGCAAAGTCCAAGGGCACCTTCAGACTGGAGGGGCAACTCTAAACTTAAGCCGTTTTATGTTATAGGATAAAGTAAGAAATCTTGTTCAATATCTCAGAAAAGAAAATTCATTATGTAAGTTACTGTAGAAAGAAAATAGATGACTTTGAAGAATATCTAAGATTATTGAGAGACGGTTTCGATTCTATCTAGTAAAATATGGAAGAACCTGAATAGCCACATTTTTCAAAAAGATCAAGGTAAATGAAGTCAAATTTGACCCCCCCTAAAAAATTGATGCCAATGCCTATAGTTTGAAATGGTTGCTACACTAAAAAAAAAAAAAAAAAAAAAGTACTAAATTTTCTGATGTTGAAAAACTAGAGATACTTGTAATATCAACAACCGGTAACAATCGTCCAAACGCCACGCCACTGGGTGATAATGCTAGTGTAAACTACTGAATCCGAAACAGTGTCTACCAAAAATTAAAAGAAATAAATCCAAAGATAGTGGCAGCTAATTGTTGCGCTCACGTTTTGCATAATGCTGTTCGTTTTTCAACATCAGAACTCAACGTTAACGTAGAAACGGTTGTTCTGAAAGTGTATGCTTATTTTAGTATTCATGCTGTAAGAGTTTACAAATTACTGGAAAAGGCTTACAAATTCATAAAGTCCGGCTTTCTACGGCAATGTGTCCGGCTTTTTAATAATTCCCTTCTGGCCACCCTAGTCACACCGTAAATTATAGTTTGTAATTCTGTGCAAAATCGTCATAGCAATTTGATAGCACAAGGTTTATGTAAGAAGGATTGGAAACACCATGAACAAGGATAAGTGAAAAAGAAATTTTAGTGATGATGAAGTTCAGTCTTTATTGAACGGTGTTGAACGTTGAACGACAATTTCGTTTTGAAACACAGCAGCAAAAGAAGAAAAATGGAAAATTATAGAACGGGAGCTGCAAAAAGTAGGTGTCTGCTGGCGCGAGATTTTTGAAGTGAATATGATTTTTATTGTATGTAATTGATAAAGAACTAGTAGTAAATACTGGATTTACAACACATTAGGGTAAAAGCTTGCGATATTAGTATGTAAGAATTTCCGACGTATTCCAGTATTAAAAACCTCCTCGTTAATCTAGTGGGCATGTAACTTTGGTGCACGTGGTCCCGGGTTCGATTCCAGGTGGGACAGCACAAAAATTAATTTCACTCTCATTAATCATCCGTTTCCAGTAGCCTAAAGGGTATAACCGTAGAACGTAGGTTTACAACTAAAAATAATAATTTCATATCAATAAATGTTCAATTTATGTTACTCTATCTATATATCCCATTATGCAGTGTTGCCGGTTACATTTTCACAATTCCTGTTTTTCTTGTGTCAACCTGTATTTCACATTCTTTTCGTTCTTATACCTCAATTTAAGCGAAAGGAAAGTTGTAGGAAACTTTTTTTTTTTTTTTTGAAATGCAATATAGTTGTACATTTCATTTGTATGGAACGTTTGGCGAGGAACTTATTTTAGAATATTCATGTATGCTACGGAATAATAAAGCAACCTTGGTTTGTTGAAGAAATATTGCCCTTTTTAACATCAAGCTGAGGTGGATTGGGCCGCCCGGATACCCGGAAATTTCCGGATGGGCCCTGCCGTCTGCAAAATCACTTAAGATATTGCTCGATTAGTTATAACTATTTCAAAATTCAGTTCTCGTTCACAGTATCCAGTGGTGTAATTAACGGGCCCACAGTGCTAACGAAGGGAGGACACTAGTGAAAGGGGGCCCCCTGCCCAACCCGTAGCCTTGTTTGTTGAAAAGTCAATAAGACAATAAATAGTCTCAAAAATACATGTAAGTTATTAATTCAAAAATGTAATCTTGCCCATAATTTATGTATCCAATAATGTGATATGCAATCGATAACGTAAAGAGCATGGAGCTGATTCTCCTACAGTAAGGAAACCGTGTTAGACATAGAGTTGTTGGACGCGAGTGATGGCGATAGATAATGGTCCCCTGAGCATACCAGTGATGTCAGAAAATGAACCCGAAGCCCCAGAAATCGGGCCCCGAAGTTTTGTGCTTAAGTCCCTTCTATTTACCAATGAAATATGTTAGTTCTTGCACGTGGGAGGTGGCAATGGAAAGGTCGTGGTCCCCTGAGCACAGCGGTAATGTCACAAATCGAGCCCGGGGCCTGATGTTCCCAGATATCGGACCCCGAAAGTGTAGGGTCGGGTCCCTTCTATTCACCAACGAAGCATGGAGGTTTTGGATGTGGGTGGTTGCATTGGAAAGAGTCGGTTTCCCCTTAGCATATCTGTGATATCATAAATCTGGCCCGGGGCCCGAAACCTAAGAAATCGGGCCCAAAGGATGTTGACGCCATATTGTCCATGCTTTTGGTTCTAAAAAGTAAGTTTCCTTGTTATATTGCCTGAATGTTATGCAACCGAACATTACAAGACAATATTGATGCTGCATGTCAGTAAGTTACAGTGAATGAAAAGAATATATTTGATAAGGAAGAGAAGGGACCTGAGCCCAAACATATGGGGCTCGAATTTGTGGGTTTCAGGCTACAGGACCGATTTCTAACATCATCGCTGTGCTCAGGGAACCCGGTTCTTTCCAACGCCACAACTTGCGTTTCCAACTCCATGTCTAAAATGGTTTCCTTACTGTAGGAGGATTTTTATGGGATATTCTCCATGTTTTTATCCAAGGGTAACAAAGACATTACAAAGTTGTGGGAATTAACAGGGCATTAGATTGGGAAAATTTCTTTTTATTGTATATATAAAGTACACGGGAAATAGTGGACCCCAATGGAAATGCACCACTCCTTTCTTGCAAATCTTCAGTTTTTAACTTATGATTTTTAATTTTTTTTTTTTTTTACTTGTTTCCAAAACTCGGGTAGAAGGAGGTCTTCATTGCTGATGCAATCATTTTTTTTTTAAGTTCGAGTCGATAAAGAGAAAGGGGCAGGGGTGTAGCCAGCAGGTTTGTGTAGGGGGGCCCGTCGTTTTTGAGGGGGAAGGGGCAGCTACATAGTACAAAGCCAAAAAATGCGTTGCTGGTAGTGTTTTTGAGGCCTGAAAGAAAGGAAAATTTTGGTTTCCTTCTTGAAAACTAAAAACACTATTTTAGCTTCTTCTTCTTCTTCTTCTTCTTCTTCTTATTATTATTATTATTATTATTATTATTATTATTATTATTATTATTATTATTATTATTATTATTATTATTATTATTATTATTATTATTATTAACCATTAATTATATTCAAGATAGTTTTTATTATGCTTAATCAAGAACTACTGCCCGGGACCAAACGCTATACTTTTGTGCATAACTATAAAGGTAACCAAGAAAGTTCTGTCCCTTTTCGTGGAGGTCTGTGTTCAATTGGACCTCACACCGTGAGTTGAATGCGAGTGGAGATAAGGCGAACGTCAGTTGTTAGTGTGGATATATCCAACATACTACCTGATTATGGCAATTCAGATACACCGTGAACTTGCGTAAAGACAGAGGGAACGTGGGACATCAAGAGCGTCATAAGAGCATGTATGCTGAACGAGTTCAAATGGAGGTCAAACGGCGCTGTAGCGGGACAGAAGATATGCCAGGTCTTTGGTGAGGGTGTTGTGACGACGCGGAAAGTGCAGCGATGGTTTAACAAGTTTAAGGACGATGACGAGACACCCGAAAACACCACGTACCAGAAGACCAACACATATACAAAAAGAAACTGGGACTACAATTCAGTGTGTAGAGAAACCATTCAGCAACACATCCACTTGGGAAGCACAAGTTGGGAAGCACTACAAGTTGGGTCGATGGGTCTCTCATGTTTTGACTCCGGGCCAGAAGGCAACGCGGCAGTCGCCTGTGTTTATTTACTGTTTCGGAGCCATTTCTGGACAGGGCGTTGACATGTGATAAAAAGTGGGTCCTATACGAAGCTCCACGGCGCCGTCATCATTAGTTAGCATCCCATAAACCGATTTCAAAACAGCCGAAACCAGCACTGTACCAGAAGAAGGTCCTTCTGTGTGTTTGGTGCATCGTGCATCGGGAACTGCTACCAGCTGGTCAGAGTATCAATGTAAATGTGTAGTGTCAGCAGTTGAGCTGTGCTCAACAAAAACTCAAAACTCTGGAGTCATCACTTCTGAATTGTAAATGGGTCCTCGTTTGCGGGACAACGCTAAGTCCCACGCGGCTAGGATGACTCAGGACATCATTTTCTGCCTTGGATGGGAAACAATATTGCAACCACTATATTCCCCGGGTATTGCACCGTCCGATTATCACCTGTTCCATTCTTTGAACAATCACCTTAGAGGACGTCAGTTCAAATCCCTAGTAAAAGTCCAAAATGCACCTGATACTTTCTTCGTTTCACGGCCCACCACGTTCTACCGCGATGGATTCCATGGCCTTCCAGAACGTTTTCAGAAGGTCGTCGATGCTGATGGGGACTATTTTTGATCTTCCAGGTTAGGTGACATATCGATGTTCGAAGGTGGTGGGTGTAAAAGCAACAAAACTTTTCTTGGTTACCTTTATATTTAAATTTAAGACCTTGTATACAGAGCTTATCTACACAAGATAGATTTTCTTTGAAATTTCACTTAATTTCTTTACGGTTTTCTGACAAAAATATTTATTTACTATTCGTGACTAAAAAAAAAGCATAATTATTTTATTACACTGAGTAGAAATAAAAGAGAGAGCGAATGAAATCCATATTAAAGAAAAACATTGTTTCTCACAAAATTTTCCATCCTCTATGTCTTTTAAAACACTTGTTAAAGCATATAAAAATATACTGTACTTACAAATCAGTTTAGTACCTTTGTTTTATGGTTGTATTTGTAGTACCTTGTTAAAACGTTTGTTTTCAAACTGTCAAATATAAATCGCAGTAAATTGTGTAATCTGCTGTCACAAAAAAAGTATCCTATTTTTCGATCGGTATAAGGAAGAGATACTATACTATTTTTCGATCGGTATGGATAAACAATATTTCTCCATACTATTTTACCATA
Source organism: Thermobia domestica (assembly GCF_964235325.1). Lineage (NCBI taxonomy): Eukaryota > Metazoa > Arthropoda > Insecta > Zygentoma > Lepismatidae > Thermobia > Thermobia domestica. Next base: position 294,973,809 of record NC_137457.1, on the reverse strand, counting down.
AATTATTAATTGTCAATAAACTTTGTTACCTTTAAATGAATGAAGCGAGATAATTTTACTATGATGTTTTAAAAGCTGGTCATTTGGGGGGGGGCAGGAAAAAATTTGGGGGGCCTGGCCCCGATGGCCCCCCCTTGGCTACACCCCTGGAAAGGGGGATAGCAAGATGGGGTTTCTAATTCGGTATACCTAACGATATTGCGCGAATAATGATAGGGATCCATTTGCGACTATTGCAGGATGTTGGAAAAAATGAAATGAAATCTTTGAGTTTTACGTCCCACGGTTATGCCGGTTAGGCTAAAGGAGATGGTGACGATGAGTGCTGAATGAAATGGTGGAAGGAAGAAAGTGGGAGGAAACGGGAGAACCCCGAGAAAACCCACGCACACGGTGTTTGTCCACCACAAAGTTCACTTGGCGGGGGCTGGGATCAAACCCGGGACCCCAAGCACCAGAGGTGAGCGCTCTACCACTGAGCCACCGCGGCCCCTGCAGGGTGTTGGCATTGTAATATAAATCCAGGGTAGATTAAATGATAGATTTACAAACAACAAAAAATTAATATTTGATGCTTCTTGTCTTGGTCCTCGCCAATTTACTGACTTACTAAATGAGGGTGTTCCAGAAGGTGTTTTGCAGGAGATAGCTGAAAATGTTTAGTTGATCGTGAAAATTTGAAATCTGAATTGTTGAATTTTGGTTTAAAAAAACTCCGGAAAACTCTGCCAGGCTACTATGATAAAGCAAATAATGAAGACTACTGGCATACAATCCGATGTAGATGTTGCAGAATGCGACAGTTCTACTAAGTGTAGTGCTTCGGAGGGCGAAAGTGAACCTGGGGAATACATTGCTTCTTTTTCAGAAGGCTAGTCTTATTAAATGTGCAACAAAAATCATCCGTGTAAGCAGTGTTACTTGTGTTGCTACAGGTTGCTACTAAGGTATAACATGAATGTTTCCACTTTTCAAACACTGTTTACTGTACACAAATATTTGATAACTCTCTCAGTTACTCAAGCGAGAGCTTGAGTGAGCATTCAGTTATCTTAAATTAATTAAAACTCGTACGCGTTCGTCTTTGTAAAATCATATTCTGGAATCATTTATGCTTATAGCCATTGAAAGGGAAGTTCTGCAAAAAATCTCTGATGTTGAAATTATCGATGAAATTGCGAAATCTTGTGTTTTTAGAAAAGTGCTGCTGTAAAAGTTGGTTTAATAAATGAACTTCATTACTCACGTATTTTACAAGAACTGCAAAACGCATCAAAGACATGACTGACGGATGCGTTGTAACCTCTATGTAATCAATAAGTATGCGAATTTTTACATCAAAAGTTCGTGCCGTTCCGTTTTCGTTCTATTCGTTCCGTTTTAATGTCTTGATTTTGAAAGGGTCATTCCTAACTACCGTTAGTAGAAAAATATTTTTGGCTGTAATGCTAATATATGGTGGTAATGTCTCAGTTTAATTAGTGTTTAAGAAGTCAACAAGAAATTATTTATCAAACTCAGCGTGCTTTATCAAAAATGATTTATAACCCTTTCTCTAAACTTTCTGTTTTCAAAATGTTACTTTCTTGTTTCTCACCTCCATAATTGTATGGTTACTCAATGTTCTTCGTTATATATCATTTAAACAAATCTTCAAAGATAGACTATTATTTTGCGCAATAAAATTAAGTTTATTATAATCTATTCACTCATTTGCATGTAGTTCATGAAAATTAAATTCCTCATAGTTTTGAAGATGGTATCGTACCATATTCAGATATCTTTCAGTATAAACAGTCGCTGCTTTGAAAGGACATGTATGATTCATTGCAAAGATTTTCAGACTAGAAAATAAAGAAAGCGAAATAATACTTGGTTATAGATACGCATACACGGGGGCAGTGGTTTAGCCATCCAAGTCTCCAGATAAGGGTTCATTCCTAAAAGGGCAGACCAACTCGGTATTCATCAAGGCCCTTAAGCACCATTCTCCGGGTGGGCCCTTGTACTCCCAGTCCGCATCTGACATCAAGGCATGTTTCCACTTGGCAGATGTGGAACTACAGTTCAAGGTGAATCCGAATAGCTGTAGTCGGTTCAAATTTCAAGGCTCCCCAGTGAACCAAAAGCTTGCGCGCTAGTCACTACAACAGCGAAGGCTTAAAAATGAAATGAAATTTTTCTTTTAATCTCTCGCAATTATATCCTTTAAGCTAATGGAGACGAATAATCAATAAATAAGAATTTTTATATATTAACTGGTAGAATGAGAATCTGGGAGGAAACGAAAGAATCTAGAGAAAACTCACGGATAGAACATTGTCTACCACAAATTCACATCTCCTGGGATCGAGGAAGGAGACCACTCTACCACTGTGGTCTGCCTCTAAGGGAGAGGTTAGAGTAATCTTGTCAGCTGAGATGTTCTTAAACATGTTGGCCGTTATTACGTAATTATGAGAGTGTTAGTATATTATAAGACATATCGAGCACTATTCAGAGCCATTTTAGTGTCATATTCACGATGCTAACTTTTGTATCTAGAAATGCCTTCGTGAAGTTAACAACGATTTATGTCGGAAAAGGCCGGCCTCAGCTTTATCGCAGGGTTGACGAAATTATATCAATAGTGACGAAATTATATCAATATCAATAGTTGGTAAGAAAATCTTACGAGCATAGCCCCAAATGCTGACGTGCCTGCTCCCTACGGGTTCATTTTCACGTGCATTTTAATTTTTCGAATAGAGATTTTAATTTTATGTATCAGGGATAAATTAACTGTATTCGATACCTCGTCATATTTGACTTCATTTCATAAAGTTCGTTATTATTATTATTATTATTATTATTATTATTATTATTATTATTATTATTATTATTATTATTATTATTATTATTATTATTATTATTATTATTATTATTATCATCATCATCATCATCATCATAGGCGTAGTCAGAAGTTTTCACATGGGTGTGCACAAAGATAATTAAAACCTAACTTTTCATGTGGCTGTACACAAAGGTAATTGAAGCCTACTCTTCCTCTCATTATCAAATGTTTACGTGTTCATGATTAAATCTATTAAAAATCAGATAAAAGGTAATTTCAATGAACTGAATAATTACAGAGAATATTATAGAATGTATGACAATTGAAGAAAGGATAAAATAAGCAAAGTATTTTATTAGGAATGCATTGACCACCATAGCTAATATTACTGCCACTACTATTGTATTTTTCAAGAGGTCTTTAATGAGGCTCGAAGTGATGCCGAGATAGGATACCTACTCCATTTTTAGTGATGAAGCTATCCCTATCGACATTATTAAGGTGGTCCTAGGTATGTTTGAAAGTTTGAAATTATGTAGGTTTTTATCTTTCTTTGTTAAACATTAATTTGGAAAGATGATAATGTAGCTTTTAGGTGCGTGTATAGTTACAGTTCGTTAATACGTAATCCATGTACTTCACTTGAGATAGAGTAGTTTTAACAACGCATGATAATAATAGCTGAGGATGTGATTAAGTTGCCTTGTAGAACATTATTCGGGAAATTACGAGCGCTGCTGGAAAAGTTTCTGCAAACTATTATAATGGCGCTCGTGTTCCACATTATAAAATTTGGAAAATAGGCCTCTCTATGTTTAAATTATCTTCAATTATTTGCTCAAGCTAACCCAATAATTTTTTTACAGCAGTTTTAAACACTTTCGTGTGGGAAATGGAAAATTCTCATGAACGCTTTCCATATGATATCAATTGTACTTTAATACCAAAACAATGGATCAAATAACTTCATTTGGCTTCATTTTTTTTTCCAAATAGTGAATATAGTTAAAAACAAATTGTATAAAGTTCCAAGGAAGTAATATGGCTCCCATCCTTTGGTAATGTTTCTGCTAGTCGGTCTTCACTATAATTGCAATCATTATCGAGATATCCTGTATCTAATTTTAATAAAAAGATGAATAAAATACAGTTTTTGGTATTCTTGATTTTGCATATTACTTCGCTGTATTCCATATGTCCAGTTGAAAAAGTTTGTTCAATAGATGATTTTTCCTTCTCTCTCTTTTTTTTTTAATATTTATGCCAGATATTATGAGAATATGTATTAAAACTTTAATTGATGGCCAGTTATTGGTTGCCAATATATATTTATAAGAAAATGGTGCACATCCAAGGTATTTATATAATTGTGTTAATAACTGTAAGCGTATAGGTTGAAACAATTCACATTCAAAAATAATATTATTAAGTGTTTCTTTATCTTACCAGCAGTGGTATGCAGTTTTTTTTTTTTTTTTTTGTATTTGCAGAGCAACCCACATTATGTTTTATTTTTTGTTTAATTATGCTTTATTTTTTCCAAATTATGCTTTATTATTAATTTCAATAGTTGTTTTACATTAATCGTGTATAATGTATAATATTTACTATACATTAAATATTCTAAATATCTTGATCTATTTATTAATATTTTATGCAACCAGTTTCTTTCATATTTAACGAACTTTCTACTTAATGCACTGTAAAGAGATGCTTTACCCGAGTCAGTTGTTTTTTTTTTTTTTTTTTTTTTTTATCACTTGTGTGCGCATATATACAGAAAGGGACAGTAAAAGATGCCACCAAAAAGTACAGAAAATGCTCAAGTTCAAGAGGTACACATAACAATATAGCAGCGGCGGCTGGTACTATATGTTGCATGCAGGGACGTAGTGTCCATTAAGGCTATAAGGCTTAGCCTATCCATTTATTTATACATCAGCCTGAAATGTTGCTTTTGGATATTGATACAATTAATTTTATTAAAATGGATTTATTTTATAATACGCTGTTTAAACAGCAAGCGAGTTGAAGCGAAGCTTCTGCAAGAACGCATTGAAGGCTATCGGCGGCTAGCCTTCCGCTTCTATCATGGAATTAGGAGAATGGGGCGGTGCCAATCGCTTTCCCGCCACCCTCAACAGACGAAAACTTCTTGAGCTATACACAAATTCAACATGATGCAACGAAAGTGAACGAATGTTGACGAAAGGCTAGCCTTTTGGGTGTTTGGCGAAACAAAAGCGACAAGATGTGGTCTTGGAAGAAAATATAGAACAGGGACTATGAAAAATTTAGAAGCTCACATTCAGTAACGAATTATGACCAAGAAAAAAAAAGAGAGACAGAGAGAATAAAAATGTTATGTTATTCTATTAATACATCAGGGATCTTATTGCGTACTGGTTTGCGTTATAACAGCGTAAAATTTACATTTTAGTTTTCGATAATTGACATAGCAGTTACAATTGCTTGTTGTATTTCTAACGTTGCGTTGCTATCCTCAAGTTTTTCAAAGATCAATACTGAAGGAGACCTCAGGTGAGGTATAGTTTCTTTTTTTTTTTATATACTTTCAATCTAAAAATAGCTTTTTCTGTAAAAATCATCAATTGACTGTGAGCTACTGCTCCACTGTTTTCCATTAGTATGCTAATATGTGTTGTTGTGAGTGAAGTGCTTAAGTTTGTCTATGATATGGGGAAGTTACACTTAAGATCGTCCTATAGCTATCCGTTTTTATTTGTTTCTTTGAAACAGTAATACAGTGTATGTGTGATATGCGAGTATCGCATATGTAAGGTAACCGTATGTGTAAGGGAAATATGAAGCAGAACCAATCTTATACTTTTTCTTGCATTGTATGAAAAACATATTGCATGATTTAGCATTTTTCTATCAAGCATTACAACATAGTCAGAACACTAAGACGTGATCGTTTAAATAAAGGTGTGATAGTTTTTTTTTCGGGGGGACAACTTAAATTCACTTTACACTCAACAAAAATTGCAAATTTCAAGGGATTGGGCCACTCCTAGCTGGCCTCTAGCTACGAATCTAATTTCAGCCTACCCATTTCAAAACTTCAAGCTACGTTACTGGTTGCATGGTTGTGCAACCGGATATTTTTTTAATACTAAAACTATTTTTAAGTATTAAAGTAGTGTATCAGTAAAAAATAAACCACTGCTCTTGAGCGCAAAACAGTATTGATGCATTTCTGAAAAAAGTCAATTAAAAAACGGAAAGAAAGAGAGAGATTTACATTTCCGGTGGCAGCGAACGTTGCCACTGGAAGCAGTAACATTGAGCATATGGCAGCGAGCTCCTATCTCTTAACATGGGGAAGTGGATTTATTCTTGCATCGCTCCTATCTTCCCGAATAGCTCTCATGCGGTTGCCTTTCTTCCGCAACTGGTCAGCTTTTGGTAATAGTTACGAATTCCTCCGCTTAGCAGCGCTTGACTCAATTGATAGGATGAGGGAGATACAGACGCTTGGAAGAAAGAAGTTATTCACAAAACATAAACTCGCAAAGAACAAATATAAGTCTGGTGGTAGCAGGGAGGGATCCAAGCTGAAAGTTTGGGGGCGGTCGTTCGAAGTCAATAGATTTTATTTAACATCTATAATACAAAAGTGAAAATTCTTGGGATAAGATTTATTAAAAAAAAAACTATTCTGGGGGGGGGGGAGATCGATCGAGTCTCGAAGAAGAAAATGTCTTACTACTGGTCTAATTCGTAGCTCTGTGTCTTTCGTGCACATGATTCCGTGTTCGATTTCCGGCGGAGAGCATAAATTAATATCAAATCATTCACTTCCAATACTCATCTGTCTTCTTTAGCCTAATTTGCTGGAATGTTAAACTATTTTTTTTTTTCATTTTCAAAGGAAAACATCTTAGATTTCATGCTTCTTTACAGATAAAAATACGTGGTTTCTGAAAATGGACTTTTTGTACCGTATATTTATACAAAGAAATGCTAACAAAATGAATATTGTCGGAGAGAGGTGTTTCTGGACTCTAAAGAAAATAAAGCGGAAAATATTTGCGGTAGCGATGCTTTCTATTGAGAGAAACTTGGCGAGCAGCATTTCAGATTTCAATAAAGTCATAGAAAAATTTGAAGCCCAAAAGATCGAAGAAAGACCTTCCATTCTAATATAATGCATAGTTTATATAATTAAATAATTTTATTTAACTGCGTGCATGCAATTTTCTTGCTTTTTTTTCTTCTTTTCGGATTAAGGCAATCATTCATGGCTTACAGCACATACTATATATTCGATTTATCTCGTGTTCAATAACATGAGTGTAGAGGTTTTGTATATAAATAGTGTATAAACGTACACTCATGTCCAAAATGATTGTCGCATATCTATAACTGTCTTTTAGCAAGAATATAATATGATAATTATTTTGCAGGGTACTTTTAATACTGATGCTATGTGTATAATCGGGAAATGTATATTTGTGGTAAATTTCATAGGAAAATAATTATAAACACGAAAATTAGAATGAGTAAAACAAAATGTTGCTAAATGGACAAGAAAGTTTTATTTTCGTTTTATTGTTGTTATTTACTGCTCTTTTGACATGAAATTTATCACGTTCATGTCTTTGCCGATTATACACATACTAATATTATAAGAAATACCGGGAGAATTCGTTATCCAATTATATTCCTACAACAACGTATGTATAAACATGCGACAATAATTTTGGACATGAGTACATTGATAGTGGTTGTTTGAAAAAAAGGAAATAGCTTATATATTACATCAATATTAGAGGAACAATTTAATCAATAATATACAAATAGAGCTTAAAAGACTTTCCTCTTCATATTTCCTGAATATTTTTTGGGGGGGAGGGGAACACTTGCGCGTACCTACATACCTTTGATATTGCAACATTGAAACCGGTGCTTCTACAGACTACGAGCCGCTACTGCAATATAGTGTGGAGTTCTTGTGTACTATTCATTGTTGGCCGAAATTTTCTTCTTCTTCTCATTGTTTCTTTTCTCCACATCAAAGGATTGCACCAAAAATTTTACAGAAATAAAAATAAGCTTTTCATTGTTGCATTGTTATGTTCTCAATGATTTTGTATTGTAAATATTGTTTTTTAAAAATATTAATACAGTATGTTAAACTCGTAGTAAAAGAGATTTTTTAAGAATTGTGTTATATATTTTAAATTATGCTTGATTATGATTTTAAAATTAGTTTTTTCTGGACCCTTAGACAACCACAACCATGTTTTAGGTACCAACCATATGTGTAAGCTGCTGTTATGCTTTTGGGTTGCTCTACGTATTTGGAATAATTTTATAGGTATTAGCGCTGTTCCAAAAATAAGTCGATAATAAATTATGATTTCTCGACGAGTCCAGGTTTTAATGATTTTTTTTTCATTTGGTCTTGCAGTGAAGTAGAAATTGTCCAATAAAATTTTCCAGGTAGTGGGTGTTGCTTATATCATACCAGCTGTTTAACTCCTCCTTATGAAACTCTTTGATATAATTATAATAATTTCTTGGTGATAATTAGATAGTTGTTGGTATTCCTTCAAGGCATGAGGTTTTTGCTGCTCTGTCTATAATATTGCTATTCGTTTCGATATTGACGTGGGCTTTAATAAAAATCAAATATAGTTTATAATTATCCTCCATCAGTGTTAGATAAAGGTGTTTAATATTTAAAAGAGTCCAGGTTGTAGAGCTGTTCCAGTAGATAGAATTTAAAGCTGTTAACACACTTAATGAGTCTGAGCATATAACAGAGTTAGTAATTTTATGTTTTTTAATATGAACCAGCGCCTGTTGGATGGCAAATGCTTCTCCTTCAAATATTGTGGTGTTTATAGGTAGTTTGTATTGTAGCGTTGTTGTTCTAGACGGAATATATACTGCTGCTCCTACGTTGATATTGTTAAATTTTGATGCATCTGTATAAATAAATATGGCATCTTCATCAAATTGTTGTTGAATGTCTTTCCATAAATGTTGATAATTTTGTTGTTTTAGGTCTTCATTTTTAATTGGTATGTATACAGGTTTCATCACTTCTACTTGTATCAAATTAATCTTATAATTCCAAACAAAACATGAAAGCGATGGAACTTTATGTATCCTGTATTTAATAATTTAAAATTGAGGTATGCCTGAACTATCCAAAGATAGTTACGAGTATAAGGAGCGTTCTTTTTCTTGAGAAGCAGTTCGATCTGTTGGAGTTTGAGAAGAATTGGAGAATTAGATTTGTCGAACGCTTTTATTACAAATTTACAGGCCAATTTGGAGAATAATATTGGTCAGGGTGCATAGTCTAATTCCTTTAATAAAGCCTCTTTTGGACAGAAAGACGGTTGAGAAAAAATATTTTAGATAAACTATATATTGTTTGTTCTAAGCAGGTGTAGAATTGGCCAGATTTGTTGTAGAATATACTACCATATATTTTCGACATATAGCCTTGTAGTATTGGTAATAAAGTAAACAGATTAATGCGCTATCTTTTGGAAGAAAGACAATTAAATAAATTAATGTATTTTATATTTTCTTGAGTAAGATTTTTTTTTGTATTTATGCTTTCCAATTTAATTTACGATCTAGTATTAATCCAAGATATTTGATAATTTTTTTTGAGGCGCTTCTCGAAATTGCTGTGAAAAATAAATGAATAGGTTCAAACGAACAATCAAAGATAATCTATATATATAAAAGAGAACGTACAAATCCTTTGTTAGCTCATCACGCTAATACGGCTGAACCAATTTCTTTCATTTTTGGGGGGTTATTAAGATTTGGACCCTAGATGGTTTTTATCATATCACTTTAATTTTCAATTACCAGTGTCTTGAGATAATTGACCATTCAAGTGTCCATAACGTACAAATCCTTTGTTAGCTCATCATAGCTAAAACTAACCGTATTTATATGCAACCCACATGACCGTGTCACTCGGCGGGTTAACATAAATGACAGGCGATATAATGTTAACATTTACTCCAATCTTCTATGGTTTTTATCATATCACTTGAAAGCGAAAAAGTAAAAATTATCTAAGTAACAAAGTTTATTGCGTTCCAGGGTGACCGCAGCGAAGCGGGGTGAACGCTGCTAGTTTAAACATAGAAATGTATGTTTTTTCGAATCTCACAATATCGGATGACTAGCTCCATTGTAATAATAGTTGGGTGTAGTACATGAATGGTTTCGCTCGTACCTGACAAACAGAAAACAAGTAGTAAAAATACAAAAAAACAATTAACAGTAAGCAAGTCACATTTTCATCCAAAACTGCTACTATCTCTGCTGGTGTTCCTCAAGGCTCAATTCTTGGGCCAATTCTTTTTTTATTTTACATAAATGATCTTGTTCAATATATGTATCCCCAACATATTGTACTATATGCTGACGATGTAAATGTCCTTGTAACAGCGGACAATACAGTTGAACTAGAAAGTAAATTAAAACAAACTGTGGAGCGTTTGATAAAATGGACATCTCAGAATCAACTGCTGATAAATGCAAAGAAAACAAAAGCACTAAATTTTCATTACTCATGTACATCTCGAACAGTGCCACCCATTTTGATAAATTCAACTGATGTAGACTATTCAAAATCCACTAAATTTTTAGGTGTAACAATAAGCAATAGGCTTACATGGGCTGCACATATTACTGAGTTAAACAGCAAATTAAGCCGTATATGTTTTGTCATTTATAGACTACTTGGTTCAGTGTCAAAAGAAACTTTGCTGTTATTGTATTATGGTAAGTTTCAATCCTTGTTAAATTACGGAATAATTTTCTGGAGAGCCTCCTATTCCAGTGTTACTACTTTTCGTCTACAGAAAAAGGCAATAAGGTCTATTTTTAATCTATCACCAAGGTCCTCATGCAAAAGGATCTTTCAGTCAAATAAAATTTTAACTGTGCCTTGTCTGTACATATACAAAAGTATCATATATGTAAAGAGAAATAAAAGTAGTTTTCTTCATGTTGACCAGTAGCGTAGCGTAAGTTTTCAAAGTGGGTAGACATCTCAATATTTTTTCAACACTAGATAGACGCAAACAGATACTAGCATTCCTATCAGTAGCTGATAAGTTATAAATGTACACCAGAAAAATATCAATTGTTAAAACTAACCTATGCTATTATTATTATTATTTGCATTTGTACGACATATACAAAAATCAATTATTAGCTGCTCAGTATAAAGAAACATATTCTTACTTAGTACATAATATTCTATGGAAAACCGAGAAATAATATATATATATATATATATATATATATATATATATATATATATATATATATATATATATATATATATATATATATATATATATATATATATATATATATAGTGCAACATACCTTGGTAATTCCTACATTTTCTTGTATGACAGTTCGATGCGACGATCCTTCTTCTCAGCGAACACATCAATAACTTTTTGTTTGAAACAGGGATCACTTGCAGCATCTTTAAGCAAAGATTTTTCAATGGCCATCAAACTCAAAGCTGAAAGTCTCTCATTAGACATAGAATTCCTTAAAAATGTTTTTACGCGTTTAAGAGCACTCATGCTTCTTTCGCTTGACGCCGTTGTAGCAGCAATACTTAAAGTCAAATGTAACAACTTCGTCAGTTGCACATAAATGCTTTGTAGCTCATTCTCGTGAAGATATTTTAATAACGCATGTGGTGACAGGTACTTTTCAGAGTCACTGTAAAGAATAGCAAGTTCGTTTCTCAGTTGTTGTTCGTCGAAGAATGGATATGTCTTCATTAACTGTTGCAGTTTGTTAAGAGGAAAGTTAACTTTATATTCGAGAAACTTTTTCTCGTTTAACAATTCTACGAAAGTAATTTCCTCAAAATCTTTAAATCTTTCATTCCTTTGAGTTGTAAATGAGTCTAAAATTTCAAATGTCAGCCGGCGCAAGTTTCTCAAGTGCGTTTCCTCGTACTTTATTTTACTATTTAGCTGACGAGCTTCCTCACAACAGGCTATAATAGTTTCCTCGCACCCATGGGCGGCGATTAGGGGGGGCAAAGGGAGGCAGTTGCCCCCGCACTTTTTTTAAGTAACCAATTAATGTATATAGTTTCATTTGGAAATATAACGATTTTGTATGTGTTACTGATTAATAGGAAAAAATGCTGCCATATAATATTTGCTGTTGCGTGAATACGTATTGGTTGTCTTCCCGTGGAGTAAAGAAAGCTACAGTAATTGCGTTTTAATCGCCACAGAAAATAACCCCAAATAATAACCTATTGGAGCACAATTTCAGCATACTTTCATTTCTTCTTACAAGGGCTCGATATGTTAGTGAGCCGCTTTGAAGCTAATCGAAAGAACGTTATGCAAAAAAGTAGGGCCTATTTCACAAGTTATTCTTTAATTGCACAAAAATTGACAGTTCCTAAAATGTCTTTTCTTCTTTCTAAAGTAAGGAATATCGATTAAAAAGAGCGTGATAAGAAACAACTTCTACCTTTTCCATTGTTTTGTAGTGTAATATAAGAGTGAAGTGTTGTGTTTAAGGATGTACGAGTGTATATACAATAAAATTTAGTAAATTGAACATAATTCTAGGTTTTAAGTTTATTTTGTATAACTGAAGTGTGGATTGTAAGTATTGTTGTGTTTTGATGTGTTCCAAGAAATTGAAATCTGCACCTAATGGCAACGAACATATTTCAAGAAGTTGCAAAAGCAAATATTTCTTTAAATGTCGTAGCATATGCTTGTAGTATTTACTGTCTTTCATTTTCAAAGAGTTAAGTTTTTCATTAATCCTCAGTTTCAATATAACTTTTGCAAAACAAGCATCATTATTCATTACTATGATTAATATTATCCTTTCTATTTATTTGTTTTGCAAATTTATTAAATAATCTGATCACACAATTTTCCAGACAGAATTTTAAGATGTTCATGAGCAACGAATCAAATCTCTTCTTACACTTTCGTTGTTTAAGAGTACAAAGGGCTAGTATCTACTTGCGTTGTTCTTCTCAATTTATTTAATAAACTATTATATACGATATACGGTATTTTAACTGAAAATATAGTATCCTATTAGTTATACAACCTTTCGTCAAACAAAATGTTAGAAACAACCAGGAAAACTAACATTTATATAAAATATTCAGATCATGTCTTGCCCCCTCACTTTTAACGTCCAACCGCCGCCACTGCTCGCACCTCATTTCCATAAACTGCTTCAATACAAAACGAATCTGATTGATGCATAATGTAATATCGGAACAACTTTTTAATTGTAGAATCCTAAATAGATTATCGGTGAACGCAAACAATTTACTGAACAAACAAAGCAGAAACATAAACGTTGGATTTTTTTAATTTTCTTGCTAAACTACGAGCATATTCAACGGATGATGGGTCCCACTCATCATCTTCAATAACATGGGTTACCGCTCTTTCTAACTCTTTAAAATGAGCTTTAATTGTTAACGCTCCTCTAGAATGGTAATTCCATCTGGTGTCACTGTGATGAGAGAGTTTGAAACCTTGTTCACGCAAAAGTTCGCTTCGTTTAGAAGACTTACTAAAAAATGTATGAAATGTGCTTATGTCACATATGAAGAACTTTACTTCTTTTATATGCTTAGATGCATACAATAAAACAAGATTCATTTGGTGTGCATAACAATGAATGAAAAGTGCGTATGGATAAAATTGCTTCACAAGTGCTTGTACGCTAGTATGGCAACCTTTCATTACAGACGCCCCATCATATGTCTGACATATAAGTTTATTTCCTATGTCCCAATCCTTCAGAACATGCAAAATAATGTCAGATAAACCCACCGCTGTTTTGTCTTTAGAAACATCAAAAAAACCGATAAATCTTTCTTCCACTCTGTCTTTTATTACATATCGGAATATAATGCTCAATTGAGATCTGCAAGAAACATCAGTAGTGTCATCAGCTTGAATGGAAACAAAATAGGTCTGATCTATTTCTTTCTTTATAGTTTGTAACAATACATGGTTTATAGATTGAATCAAATCATTTTGTATGTCTGGTGATGTTCCTTTGAAAGCAGAGTTAGACTGAAAATGCATTCTAACAAGGGAACCTTCCGAAAATGATAGTTGCAGTGAAACATGTGACCTATGCCAATTAAAAGAGCTGTAACAGAGATGTTCATTCGCAAAAAATTAGCTGCCCATTGCAATAGGCTCAAGAAATATAAGGGGTGGAAGTTCGGGAAACAGCAAGGTTGGACAAGGGGGAAAAGTGCAAATTCCGCAAAAAAAAAAAGGGGGGGCACGGCAAAATACAATGCTGACAAGTGATGTATAGAAAGAGACTTGCCACAATAGGGAACAAATGAAGGCCACCAGTGGGGTTAACAGTGTTGTCAACTGCAATGAAAAGTACATGTTTTGCAAAGAGCACTATATGAAGTGAGTGCAATATTCAGTGTCAATCTGTCATGTAGAACATAAGATATGGCGTCGTTTTTCTTTTTCGTATTTTTCGTACTTCTGTTTTTTTTTCTATTTTTTTGTTAGATTGTACTACTGATCAAGTGCATATTAGAATGAACAAAACAAGAAGCACCGAATATGCAGGAAACCGACATACCTAGAGTCGAAAAGAAAAACGAGCTCCAAAGTTGACAACACTGGCCATGAACATCCAGACAAGTCTTATATAGTTAGGCCACTCGCTTCACAAAAAGAAAATTCCGGCAACAGGCATCACTCGGAATGCATCAATGCTAGAGTGAGTGAGGCAATGTCAAGTCGTGGAACATGAAATGGTTGGTTTGAGCCAACAACCGATAATAGAAGTAGTGAACATTATGTCATGGTTGGGTCGTATGTGGGAATATGCAGGGTGTCCCACCAAACTTTGTGACCTGAAAGATTTGCGAAACGAACAAAAATGTGACGGATCCAGTTGTGCAGCAATGTCAGGGGGTGATAAAAGTCTGTGAGAAGCAAGTGCCCCCAGGATCCCCATCATAGGGCCCCAGGAGCCAACTTCAAATTTTCAAATGGAAACAGGGACCGAGTGTTACCTCTCTCGATAGATCATGGAATGTGCAACATCTATAGGAAACATTTGCTATATGAAGCATGTTTTTCAAAATGGCCGCCACAAATATATGTTGTGTCTTAACATCGCATCGAACATTGTGATCTCAAATTGCTGCGAAGCGAAAAGAGATGTTACAAATCCAATTGCACAGAAGTGTACTCATGTCGAGGCCCAAGAGAACTTTGTAAGAAGCAAGTCCCCCAGGTCCCCCATCATAAGGCTCGAGGGGTCAACCGCAAGATTTCAAATGGAACATATGCGTTGTTACATATTCCGAGATTTATCGAAAGAAATATAACTCGACCGATGGTGCTATTTGAAATTTTGAAGTTGGCCCCTGGGACCCTATGATAGGGGACTTGGGGGCACTTGCGTTTCACAAAAGTTTGTCGCCCGCTGACATAGGTACATTCCTTCACAACTGGATGTGTCACATTTTTTTCGCTTTGACACTATTTCAGTCGCAGAGTTAGGTGGGATACTCTGGATATATCATATAGGCGGTGATAGTACTGCAGACAGCAACACACAGCAGATCAAGCCCTTGATTATGTTTGCTTTCTACAGGTGTGGATATGTGATAGAAAGACCACCAAAGGTTCCGACACCTCTAGAGTACTGTTTCGAGACATAGGCGTCTCTGGCGGGGGTGGGGACGAGGGGGTCGCGTCCCCCCAATATTTTGAAGTACAAAATATTCAATATTTCATTGTAATTTAATTTATTTACTAACGACAGAATAACAAAAAATAAATAAATAATAATCATATTTATTTGGAATATATTATTCAGGTTGTGGAACGATTATTGAAATATCAGAGTTCTTGATATACCTTAGGGGATCCATGGAGGTAAGCAGAAAGGTAACAAATGGAATAGAAGATAATAAATAGGTTGGGCTAGGTAGCACCATTTTAATCACTTTCTTCAATGCCCCCCCCCAAATTTTACATGCCAGAGACGCCAGTGTTTCGAGACATTCACAGGCGATCATTGTACCATGTGTGACGGATTGGCAGTATTCCGCTGTGCTCACTGCAAATGTATCTTCTGTTTGGACCATTGTCTCATCGAACAATTGCACGTACAATGTGGACGAGCATGTATACACGACTCCAAAAGTGCATTACCACCTGCAATTCTCGTTTTCCTGCAATAGCAGGCAACCCAAAAAGCTCGGCGGTTGGGTTGGTTCCGAATTCGAAAGGCGTTGGACCAAACCTCAATTTTGTTAAAAATATATCAGTGTGGCAAACTGAAAAATAAGGAAATAAAACAAATTGTTAAGAATGACAATTTTATTATCGTGACGGAGTTGGATGACATCAAAAGTTACAAAACGATCTTACTTAAGCAGTTCAAAAAAGATGAATGGCAAAAGACACATATCAGAAAAAACATTTCTCTCCTTCTCCCCCCAAAAAAAAAGAATTTTAAAAAAGAAAAAGTTACATAAAGTAAAGGTTTAATAAAAAAGACTCACCCAAAATTTTGAAAATTGACACGCGAAAGGCAAGAATAACTGAACCCAAGTGAATAAAATTCTGCACAGATATTGCAGACGTAAAATGTGGGAATACAGGCTTCATATTTTCCTGAAAAAAAAAACGGTAGGGTGGGGCACGGACCCCTCCAAACCCTTGATCACGAGATATCAAAAATGCTTGTAACAGTATGTCAGATGTGTGTAAAAGACATGAAGAATTGTAACGAAACTTTTTCTATGGACAACACGTAAAAAAAAAGGAATACGAGGTTTTAATGTTCTGCGGGAAAACGGTTTTAGGGGGCAAAAGCCCAGTAGTCATATCGAAATATGTCCACATACCTTCAACACAGGGTGCCTTTGTTATAACAATAGAAACCTATTGTATTTGTAATAGTGAAGCACCAGTTGGGCGCCCGTAGACAATGGGAAGAGAGTATAGTTGTATAGAAATACAGTATTGTTTAAATGACATATGGTGACAGGTAATGGTTGTTGTACTATTGTATGTATAGTAGTGACACAAAAGAGAATAATAAAAGATGTCAAAGTTGAAAAGATAAATGATTTTAAAAAACCTTGGAAACTTGTTGAACAATGGGAAGCTTGTTATAAAGAATAATAAAAGAAAAACCTTGCAGGTGTATGTAAAGAGAAACCTTGCAGCTGTATGCGTTAAAGAATAATAATTTATGTGTTGAACAATACCGGATTGTTAGAAAAAGATTTTTAACCCGGCCGCGGCGGAAACGCGGACGCGGCACGGGAAGGCGCGGGGGCGCGAACGAAAATACCCGCGTGCGCGGGCGCGAGCGCGTGACGTCATTTGAAATTTTTATTTAAATATTGGTTTTAAAAAATAGACATGTATAGTTTTGTTAGCGATGGAGAACCGTCAGTTTGTAGAAGACGTTGATGTGAAGCATAAGTTAGACGGTCAGAATGAATATCCAGATTCTCCAGATTGTACATTTGATGAAAATGAATTAGAAAGATATGAAAACGATAATATAAAAGTTTATGCAAGTGATAGTGATGCGGGAATAGATAATGAAGTGTATGAATTTTCGCAAGATAATTCAGATTTTGAGGCAAAATCAAATGACGAAGTGGTATCAAATGTGGATACGCCGCCATGCTCACCTGATTTATCAGAATTAAGTTGGAACTGTGAATGTGGTGTTAATTATGTGGATGTGAACTGTGTAAGAGACTGCATTGCGAAATGGAAACCAAATGATTATTTAATATGCTATGCATGTTATTGGGATGATACATGTGAATGGTCGCATGAATGTTTTTATTGTAATGAAGACGTTTTAGACATTCGTGTTTGGTCTGTGTTAGTGAATCCTCGTGTACAGGAGGAATTATTTGATATTTATGCAGAAACGCATACAGTTATTACACCATTAACAAGAGATTATTTTAATATTACATTTGGTGAACTATCAGTGGATGTGAATGTACGAAAAGAACTTTTAAGTATTTTCCTTGAAAAAGACAGATCGAACGAGTATAGTGAGGTGTGTTAAGAAAACGTACTGTACATAATGTATTTCGAAAATAATTTTTGTGTATCATGTAGTGAAGAACATATTAGTGAAGTTTGTGTTTTAAAAACTATAAGTGCATACTTACGTTTTAATAATAATATTTCTTGTGAACAATGCTTGCTGCATCTTGAACATCAATGTTTATTTCACGATGAAATTGGAACTTTTGCTGTAGGATATTTATCCAACGACATAACTCTTATTGATTTATTTGAAGTGTTTGAAGAACACCATAGTGAAATTTCAAGTATAAACTTTATACGCAAAATGCGTGATTGTTTAAAGAACACTGAATTTGTTGGACAAATTATACCATTTTTCTTAGAACGTAAACATAAAATTTCACCATGTGTTAATGAATACATTATTGACATACAAGGTTTTAAGATTTCAAATCATGAATTTATTATACGTGAATTTTGTTTAACTGCGTGTGATGATACAGTAAATTTGCATTGTTTAATAAAGTCACCAGTAGAATACAATATACTTCCATTAGGTTGTCAAAAACAAATTGAATGGTTAACATTAAACTTACATGGATTAACTTGGAATGATAAATGCGGTTATACTGTATCACACATACGTAACCTTATATATCAACTTTGTAAACAAGATGCAACCTTTTATTGTAAAGGTGCAGAAAAAACACTTTGGATTAAAAATATTTTTGCACTAGCTAATGTTATTGATTTGGAAAGTAAACAGTGTCCACCATTAAACACAATGCAAGCAAACGTATTTAATGATTATTGTACTTTTCATGAACAAAATATTAAACTTGAGAAAAAATCAGGATGTGCATTTTGTAATGCACAACAAGTATGTTATTGGTGGAAGTTTCAACGTACTATAACATTAACTAATGCATTTGCAAAGTTGTAAAGAAGATATATGATATGATCTTGTAAATAAAAATACAATATTTTAAATTGTAAATAAAAAATTTATTAAAATAATCTACTTGTTTTTCTTTTTCATTATATTGGATACATGATTGAATACAATTTTATCATTTTGTTTAAGATTATTTTTTCTGAATAAATTTAATCATTCTTGAAAGCTTTTTTTTCGTACAATATGATGCAGAAAGTACAACACAAATTGTCCACACAAGATTGAATTATCATCTTGATATGCAGAACTATTTGTAAAATATATTTTACAATTTTTATTTAAAAAAGTTTTTATTTCTTTTGGAAATGGTAAAGCTAAGCTATCGAAATAGTATCCTCTTTGATTTTCATCAATGAATACACACACCCAGTGTGTGCCACCTGAAGATGAATTGCTTAAATTTATAATAAGTCCAGCCGGTGGTTGTACAGTTTTTGGTATTCTATCAATAGGATAAATGCCATGCACATTTGCACCAGTAAGTTTATCACGAAGTAACACTTTTATTAAATCATCCGTGTACATAACTTTTGTTTTTAAATTTACATCACTTCACTTCACTTTACATCACTTCACTTCACTTCACTTTACATCACTTTATACGCGTATATGTTGGAAGACCTAGTGGAGTATATGGAATATTCTCATAAAACGAAATAATATGTTTAAAATATTCATGACAGATTTTTTTATAACTTTTCCAATAACAATGAATGGTGCTAACGCATAAAAAATACTTTTGAGAAACTTCATAGTATGATACCTTGCAACTCTTTGAATAATCAAGCAAAAATATTACAATATACAATGTTTAACACACTTTGTACCAGTAGGGCGCATGTAATTCATATGCTTAGAAGTGAACAGTTATACTTCTTTTATTAAAATGATACTTTTAAAAAGTATTATCAGTATATATATTTCTATCTTTATCAATTTGAATTAAAGAATCAAACTGAGCGTAAACAATACATGTTATAGGCTCAGTTAAATTTTCAGAAAAGGAAACTTTAACATTTACAGGCGCATCACGCACAAGGTCCCAAGTACAATCATCTAATGTTGCTGTAGGTGATAGAATAAATGCATAAAGAGTATAGCCGTGTGGATATTCTTCAGGAGTAATAGTATGTGCATCATCTTTATAATATAAACCAGTACCGGAAAACAGAGAATGGTAACTTAGAAGGTACAAATTGTTTTGAAAATCGGGGGTGAGGGGACTGGGAGGAAAAGATTTTGATCCAACTTGTAGCTGCAGTTTGTTAACGTTAAAGTGTTGAAAATGAAATGGATTTAGTTCAGATTTTCCATTAAATGCCGAATTGGAAACAAACCCGATAACAACACCTTTAGGTACGTTACCCAGAAAAATATTATCAAGATTGTATGAATTAACGTTTGCAGGAATAGTATACGATCTTGTTTGTACTCTTGTAAGGGGATATTTTGCTGTTTCATGATTCATATTAGTATTGATTTCCATTGCCAAATGAGATGCAACATCAATGCGACGTATATGTAGAGTAACATCTTCAAGTTTTACTTTATAAGAAGTATTTGCAGGAGATAATAAACAAAAAGCATCTTTACTACGATGTAATTTTATACGAAGACCTACTTTATTTACAAGTGCTCTTGGTAATCCAGCAATATCTGTATACAGACGACCATACATTTCAAACGATTTACTATTTTTAATATAATTAGCACGTTGTTGAAAACCTACATTAGCATTACCAATGCTATCAAATTCTTTAGCAGTATCTTTATACCACATACCTAATTTCAAATGTGTATCAGAAGCATCACGGGAATAATTTAATAATGTTTCAAGGTACGCACGATAAGGATAAAATCCTGATGAAGAAGTAATTAATTTATCATTTAATGAAATGTCAATTTGACTAAATAATGAATGTAAGAAATTATTTGTTGGTGCTACAACATCAGTGTCAGCTAATGGTGTATCATCAGGTTTTGTAATTTTACAACGTACGTAAAGATAAAGATATGCAGTATGAATAAATTCTCCTGTTTCACCGGGAATAAAAAATTCAATAGGTCCATCAGAACTTAATGTTGAAATTGGACGGTATTCAGCATTAAAGCAAGATTCAATTGCAGTTTGTGTCATTGGAGTACTAAATAAATCGAAATCATTGGTACAACATTCCACACTGTTTGAATTAAGTAGTGCCATTATGAAAATATATCTGTAACACGACTTATTTTTCGTTTTACTTTTCTTTTGCTTTTGCTTTTGTTTGTACGCTTACGTTTAGTTGGAGGTCCAAAGCGAACAATTGCCGGAGCTTTACGCTTGCGTGGCCGTCTCTTACCACTTCCAGTTAATAACTGACCAACTTTGTTAGCAGCTTTTGTCTTTAATGTTTCACCAGCTTGTTTTACACGTGCACGAACAGATTCTTTAAATGGTTTATGTTCTAATACATCACCCGCTACTTGTATTCCCGTTTGTAATGCTTGTTGACCTAAAGTTTTTGCACCCTGTTTAAGAAATGGTAATGCAAAACGAAATAATCCTTGAAAGAAACTACCTATACCTTGTCCCCGTTGATATACAGGTCCTGAAAAGTATGGGATACCATGTCCGTAATGTCGTCTAAATTTCATTTTTAAAATATAATTAATTAATTACTTTTTATTAGGAGAGCGCTTAAAATGAAGTGTAACACTTAGTGCCCCAGAACGAAATGGCAAATTTCGTCCTGCATGGTCTTTTAATAGTATTTCAATACTGTTAAATGAAAACTTTGCAAGTGGAAGATAATGAATATCTTGAAATGTTAATGTTTTGACTTTACCGTATTTTACATTTGATATTGTTGCAATACGTAATAAAGGTGCTTTTGTATAACCTAAAAACTGATATTGTATGATATCAGTATAAATAAAAATTTGATGAGGATATCCAATATCAACATATGGTTGTTTAAATCCACGTTTATACAAAACAAGATCTTTATGTTGACGAAGTCCTAATTGCATTGCTAATGTTGCTGATAATAAGGCCGATTCAACACGATCACTACAATCTACTTGTACAATATTTGATATAGAAAATTTTATGTCTTTTGATATTTTATTTAATTCATCAATGATATGATGTGCAGAGTGATAATATCCACTTACAATTTTACCTTTTTGTGCTTCTTCATTTTTTATTTTATACCACATAACATTTTCTCCATCGTTAACATTATAACATGTTAATGGAACATGTAATTCACTTATTCCTACATGCCAATCGGTTTCTGATAATTGAATATTATTTTTTAGTTGATTAATAAAATGTGTTGGACTATTTGTAGGATATACATCAGTACTTGCGTTTGATACAAGTGTAATGTAAAAACTATCATCAATACTTTCAGAAATCATTTTCGTTTAAAGTGAAGTGTTAAGTTTGAAGTTCCAAATTGAAATGGCAATTTTAAACCGTGCTCATCTTTTAAGTTTACTTCAATCGTGTTAAAATAAGATTTTACAGCTTTAACATATTGTGGTGTGTGAAATAGAAAACATTTTACATCTCCGTGTTCAATATTATATGCACTAACTTTACGAAGTACTGGTCCAATATTTTCTTGTTGTTTTACAATATCAACACAAACATTAAAAACGTTTGGTATATTATATTCTAAATTGCATGGAAATTTTGCGCGTGTTACGGTTGGAACATCTTCATTAACTGGTTTTACAAAAACAGCGTCTGTAAACTCTGTTGTATTTTCATTTATAAATCCAAGTAAATGTTGTAACCCGCGTGTCATTGCAATAACACAAAAATCTTTTAATTTTAAAGAATGTCTAATTCCAACTTGATTTTTATTTTTATAATATTTTAACATGCGTAATTCTTCAGGAATCATTTCTAAAATGGATGTAATAGAAGTATAGTATCCTGGTGTAATATCAACATCTACAATTTCAAGTTCATCATTAACGATGGTTTCAATTGTAATTTTTTCATTTTTACCAACATTATAAAAACTAAAAGGAACATTAAGTTGCGTTAAGGCAACATACCATTCTCCTTCACTTAAGTGAATAGGTTGTGCTAACTTTACTATAAATGAAGAAGTTGTATTATTAGTAAAAATTTCACTACTAGCATTTGAAGGAAGAGTAACATAGAAATCATGTTCTATCATTGAACTCATTTTGAAGACTGAACAGAATTTGTTTTAATCCATGAATTCATACTTGATGGATATCCCAACCACTTTACATACATCATATCTTTTTTTCGTTTTAATACTTTTTCAATTAAAAATGTTTTGTTTGAATTTACATTTACTTTTTGTAATTCTTCTGTGTAAAATATTCCTTTAATTTCCTCATCATTCCAATCTTTTAATTTATATGTAATAGGATTTGTCGGAATACATTTATCAACAATAAAAATTTCTTGTGACCATTTTGGTAAATATCCCTTTTCTAATTTATGTTTATATTTACTAACACGCACATAATCACCAGGGTGAAATTTACATGTTAATTTGTTTTTATTCGTTTTATCACCGTACAACGTATTCAAAACTTGATCAACATTAGAGTAATTTACATTTGCTGGTGCCATTTTAATACTACTATGATAGGAATGATTATAATTTTTTACAAATTGATCTAAGACATCTATATAACGGTATGTATTTTTAGCCGTAAAATAACGATACAATTTTTCTTTTAATGTTCTTATAAAGCGTTCAGCTAATGCACATTTAATTTCTGAATGTACACTGTAATGATTAATTTCGTATTCTTTAAATAAACGTTTTACATGCCTATTATAAAATTCTGTACCTAAATCCGTTTGTACATTAA
Source organism: Thermobia domestica (assembly GCF_964235325.1). Taxonomy (NCBI): domain Eukaryota; kingdom Metazoa; phylum Arthropoda; class Insecta; order Zygentoma; family Lepismatidae; genus Thermobia; species Thermobia domestica. Next base: position 294,950,078 of record NC_137457.1, on the reverse strand, counting down.
ACACGGGTAGTTTAAAATTTTTAAAAATTTTTTGATTGCTTTTGCCATTTCAGGACCTGTTTTTGTTTTTAATGGAACACAATACGCATACCGTGAAAAAATATCAATACAACATAATATATACTTATAATTTTTGTTATACTTGGCAATATTTTGCACATCTGCTAAATCCATTTGTAATGTTTCATTTGGTGCACTAACATAATATTGTTTACGTTCAAACACTTTACGTACTGGTGCATGTAATATATATGCATCTTGAGATGCTAACCAATTTTTAATTTTCTTTTTTGATAATTTTGTTTTTTCTTGTAATGTTTTAATACTTGATAAAGAAGTAGGATTCGTATAATCATAATATAATTTTGACAATTTTCCCATTTTTATTTACATTTTATATTCTTTCCAGTTTTTAAAAATATTTGTTACTAGTGTTGGACTTTGTGATTTTTTAACTTTGCTATGTGATTTCACTATAGGAGTAGAAATAAATTCACGTGGTACATTAAGATCATCCAATAAATTTTTAAACTCGTGAATGCCTATAGGATTTCTTGAATATTTTCGTGTACGAACAACATCATTTATTAAATCAATAATATTAGAACCTGGTATTATTTTTCCTTGAATACGTACTGTTCCTGATTGATCCCAATGAATTTTATCAGAACTTGTTAACTGTTTTAATAAGAGATCTGTTTTCCTTCGTTGTGTTTTTGGTACTGATTGTAAAATGTCTGATACAAAGGGTAAAATAGAATTATTTTTTTCTTCTTCTTGAGATGATGTTGATGATGATGTTTGAGGAACATCTTTTTCAATAATAGGTAATGAAATTGGATTTTGTGAAACTGATGAAGTATAATTTAAATATTGTTGTAATGCTTGCTGATACAATTTCCATTTTTCTTCAATACTAAGATTACGACGTTGTAAAATACTATTCATTTCTTCATCTAAACGCGATTGATGTGAATCTATTGATTTTATATTTGCATGCATTTGTTGCAATGCATTTTCAGGCACTAATATCATTTTACGAAATTCCGACATACTTATCTTCCAAACAAACTGCTTTCTACTGCGCCAAGTAATGGTCCTAAAATTAATGGTAAAAATGCCCCACCTTTCTGCAATAAAATTTTCTTTTTCTTATTAAGTGCTGTACGTTGTGCAGATAAAGCACGCAAGATCTTTTTATGTCTACGTAAACGTTGCTTCTGACGCGAATTCAACGGAATGTTTCCTTTTATTGTGTTTTTAGCAACTTGTGAAATAGTACGTATTAAATCACCAGATGCATGTCGTATAATTTGTTTTCGCTTTGCGCTTTTGCATTTGCACAAAGCACGGAGAGTATCAAAGTGTTGTTTCACCTTCAACATCTTGAACTAAACTAAACGTAAACGAGTAAATTACTGTCTTTTACATTTGCATATACATGCAGTGTTTCATTAGGAAAAATATTTGTACGTAATCGTAATGCATCATTTGTTTTTTGAGTTAAGTCAAATAACAAATAAGTGTGAGGTTCACGTGTTACATCTTCGAACACATTCACAACTTGTTTACTATATCGTGGCATAATTTGTCTTGCTAAATATTGTATTCGTAATTTATCACGAGGATTTTTAAATACTATAATATAATGTGCATTTAAACTTATATCACGAGCATGTTTTCCTTTTGGAAATAAATTTTGAACAATAAATATTACTGTTAATTTTTTATGATGTGCATATTTTGTAAATAAGTTTGCAACATCACCATTGGTTTCAGACATTAAGTCATCTAATATTAATAATGAATTTTCTTGTATTTCAAAATTATTCATATCTGGAATACCTTCTATAAATCGAATTTCTGAACTTGCATCTAAATTTGGTATGACTGCACCATAACACCAAACAATGTCATTAAATTTCATAGTAAACATTTGATCACGTTCATTTAATAATCGATTTACAAAACATGTTTTACCTGCACGTGAAGGACCAGCAATTAAAATGGTTGATGGATGTTGAAACTTTAACATCTTGTATTAAACTGAATGCATACAATAGATACTTTACTTTATATACACTCATTCACACACTCACTCACTCACACAATTAACAACATAAATTAAAAATAAATTAAGAATAAGTTAAACAATAAATATTAAAGCTTGAAATGACTAGAATAAATGAATGACTAGAATGAAATGTATACTTTGGTTTACAATTTATAAGTTTGCTCAGCAAACGATGAAATAAATAAATAAATAAATAGTCATACTCTACTAATGATCTGTTAATAAATAAATAAATAAATAAATAAAAACAATCACTTATAAGCCAAGCTAAAATTATTATTGTACATATCCATGAGGTAAACTTTTTGTCTTTGGTACAGGTTCGTCACTTTGTATATCGTCAATACGTTTACGTTTTTTGTTTACCTCTTGGTGTGTTTTTGTCTCTTTACGTGAAAAGATAGTGAAGCCCTGTTTCCGCACAATACTATTTGGATTTTCTATAATTGTACAATTAATATTTCCTGTCACTAATCCATAGAAACTCTCAAAGTTTATTCTTTGAGACGTTCTATCATTTAGTGTAATTCCCCGAATTTTGAAAATATTCCGAAATTTCCCTGCGGCATTTTTAAGCCGCATACTATAATTTTTTGGCCCTAAGCCTATAAATGTTACAAACTCCCACCCTTCTTCAATTTCATCAGTGAGATCACCCAAATAGCTGCCAAGCTTCAACGGAGGTTCCCTATCTTTTTTACACGTAAACATAATACTGTCTGTGTCACAATAAATTACGGCTTCAGTTCCTACAGTCACAAGTAAATCATATAATTGTAGCCTGGCCCATGAAGTAATAAATCCGGCAAGGACGACATTGGAAAATTCCAGAGGTACATTTTCGGTTTCCAAGTCTTTATATGTTAGAATAAGATGTTCATCACCAACTGGAATAGCACTATGAACCTCATATCTCGGTGTAGCAAGGTACCTATGGAACTCTGCCCCACTATCAATAATTACACACTGTGTCATATCTGTGCGCTGTCCCCATTTTCCGTATAAGGAATTGAGGTACAACTTCGCGCATTGTCTAAGTCCAGGGTTCGTCCTAATATTATCTTTATTTAATTTTATGCCTTCGTGAGCATAGTAATCGTCAATATATTTATCTTTGTCTTCTTCAGTTTTACACCAAGCAGGATAGCCTGAAGCTTCCTGCTTCATCTGAAGAAACGTATTCACATAGTCCCGGAATAAACTAGGTGAATTCCGATCTTCAGAACCCATGAGTTCGAATTCCCATATTTCATAAATTTTGACGATTTTATATCCGTTTTCAAGAGCACGGTGAAGCTCTGGTGTACAAAAAGTTCCAGTTAATGCACGTTCAGTATCACTATGTGTGCAATTATCAATAGTTTCTCCTTCCATACATAGCCTACAAAGTCCAAATATTAATCGGCTTTGCGCTACATACGGTAAGATGGGAAAAAAGAGTTGTTTAGGAGCCAATACAGTACATTTTACAATCCCATGAATTTTTCCCACATCTGGGAAAACCGGCCCCTTATGCACCTTAGGTGCCCCCACCGGAAGAGGTTTCCTTGCCATTACGTAGGGGTATAACGATGTAATATCATAATAAAGAATGGATTCATCGTCCGCACAATTCACATATGAACGAAATACTTCAGTACGGCCTCCGTTGTAGCAACTCTTAGGAATAAGAAAGTCTGCAGTAGTATCACATTGTTCTTTAAGGAACTTTTGTAAATCTACATCTGTGCGTACTTTATTATCCCAAGAGCACTCCCATATTTCATACAAATTCATTTTTAGAATTTCTGTGAAATATTTTCGCCGGATTTCCGTATGTTCGTACCTTTTTTCAAATGTGTTGTACGGACCATGTGCATTATCTATTATGGCATTACGGTTATTTGGATAACACGTTTTACAGGCATGCCAGTAGCATCCCATAAATTCGAACACTGCATTAAGTTCTGCATTGTATCCGTCAACATTATACCTTCCAAAAGATTGTTCTCCGTTTCGTCCAGCATGCTGGATTTCTATACCCAATTGGTGTTCCATATACTTTAGCCATTTCATTGCTTTTTCACTGGTTTTCGTTTTATAATGGTACCCCAAAGGTGGTATAACAGAAATACTTTCTTCTGGAAGGTATGATGTACGATATGTTTGCATGGCTAAAATTTGCAATCGTAGACGATACTAGAAAACATTGTAACCCACCCGTTTTCTCTTCTATGATATTACTAAATTTAATATCTGTGAGAATTCTCACATCATTTTCACAATACTCCAGCATTTCCTTTTGCAAATTAAATTGCTTTCCCAATTGCACCTGTTCTTGGTGCCATCCCTCCAACCGCTTTCTTCCTTCACCAGATCGCGATTCAGGATCATAGTACTCTATTCCCGGATATGGTCCTACATAATTTTGGTTCTCTACTGTATTAAACAAGTATGGGAAATCCCCCTTCTTTAAATTTTCTGAAAGGCCTAACGTCTTAGGTAATTTTGATAATTTTACACCAACAAACAAATAACTATCTCTAAAAATGATTTTATTATGAATAGAAATACTAAAAATCTTTTGACCCTGAATTAAAGTTTTTGGAATGATATGCTGGGACTCGATGAGAGATCTCAAACAGAAAATGCTATTAAATCGACTACCATTATGACTTATGACGCATACTTTACTGAATAGGGGTCTATCTAATAAAATATGTGTAATAAATTCATCAATGATTTTAAAAGAAAACGAACGGTTACCGTTTTCATCACCACATGTACTGCAGGCTTCATCAATGTCGTTATTCATACATTTATGGCATACATGTCTAACGCATACCAAGCAAACAACGTGTTCCCGCTCCCCACGCTCATTTTCCGGTTTGAGCATGGTTTCTACGTCAAAAACAATATGAAGAAACCTCTTGATATGAGTAGGTTTTACTTTCTTCACATAACATGAGTGACCTTCCTGTACATGTTCACGACATGTACTGCAAAAGTATTCACCACATGTATGATCAGATTTACGTCTTCTTAAATCATAGAGTGCATTACAGTTGATGCAAACTTTCACATATTCACACACATTCTTGCCAAATTTATTACCTTTTAAGTGATTGTCAAAACATTCACCCCTAGTAAAATATCTATTGCATGCATTGCATTTCATTTTATACATCGTAACATCAAGTTTATGCATATGTTCGCAAGATGAACACATTAACTCACACTTATGAAAACGATTGCCACCATTAAAACCATTTAAACAATGCAGGCAATACTTTTCTTTTCTTAGAAATGACGTTATTGTACGAATAGGACGGAAATGTCCAATACGTCCCCTTTCATCGTAATAAATATAGATGGGTTTTGCATCCTGCAATTCTGGTCTTTGTACTTCTGTTTCCGGATAACGTACTTTAAATTCACGTTTGCTTTCGAGTACTTTTTCATAAATAATAATTTGATAGTTTGGAGTTAAATGTTTCTGAAACAATTCTACGTCATTAAAATCGCAACCACCTTTAACGCTAACACCTGCCTCACTACAAAGCTTAATAGCTCTACCTTTTAATGAATCTCTAGTTGGATCTGTTAAATTACTCAAATTTTGACGTGTTTCGGTATGCTTTGCAATACCCCAAGCAATACTTTTAGGTAAACAAAGTTTTTCATTATTGGTTCCCGGGAGCTCAACCAAATGTTGTACTAAAAATTCATTTAAAGGTATATATTTGCTTAGTGTGGAATTATTATCACGTGTTCTTCCAGCACCAAACATCGAATTTACTATATGAAATCGAAAGAGGACATGATTACCTAAAAGGACGTCTTCATTACTATTTAACACTCTAGTAATGGAAGCTAACACGGACTTAGCAGAAATGTCTTTGCGGCGTCTCCATGGAACATACACTGCTTTCTTATCCTTACTATTGGAGGAATCAATGTACATTCCAACAAAATCATTAGGTCTCGCATTGTTTAGTACATTATCCAATGCGAAGTTCATTAGGTTTTCAATATAGACCGCAGGATTTCTAATTTCTTCATTTCCCATTGGCCTTACCGCAATTTCATGCCCACCAAGTTAAACTTAGTGAAACTTTTTCTGCTTTCATGTACTACTTCGAAATTACCTTCCCCTGTATTTTGAACATCTGTATGTCCGCTACGTTCACTTGGAGGAACGTAGCCGGAGGTACTTGGCTGTGGAGAACCCATTCCGTAACCACGAGTATCCCGTGAACATTGTACACTTGATACCTCTACTTCATTATTTACAACATCCACAGGATTTTGTCCGTTTTCACATAACTCGTTTAATAAAGCCTCCACATAATCAGATGTTCCAAACTCATCGGAATTTACTAAAACTGCGGAATTTTCAATTGTTTGTGTACCATCTGCTGCTTCATTTTCTATTTGTTCATTAATAATTTCATCAATTAAATTAAAATCTTCTTCTTGAAGTATGTTTTCCAAGGGTTGACTTTCTTGATGGACCGAGGTTACGGAATTTTCAACAGATGGTGACACATTATTATGAACCAAAATAAAACGCGATCCATAATTACAAAATTCGGCTACCTCTGCTGCATTCATCCTATCACCTTGTGCACAATTAAAATAATTAAAATGAATGAATTTATCATGTGCCCACTGGTACATGATTTGCTCACGGAAAAATCCGTGTACAAATAACTCAACAATGTCAGCACTAGACGTTGTGTATTGTAATATAAGTGCTTGATTATCGTGGTAAAAATTAAAAAGAGCTGATAACAAGGTATCATACCTTTCACTGAAACGAAATCCTTGGCGTTGCTTATCCATAATACGCCACCAGGTCTCCAACACGCGCTCCTTTGTGTGCAAGCCTTGTATAACACCAGCCAGGTAAATTTCATCAATTTCGTTGCACTCATTTACATATGATGCACCGAGAAATTCCATCTGTAAAATATAAAAACAAAAATTAGTATACATTAAAATAAATACAACAATATATAAAATATAGTGTTATTCAGTTAACAATATTATTTAGTTTTCTTCTAAGAAGCTCTACTTATTTTTTCTGTTAATTTTTTTTATTTCTTCAGTTCTGCAAGAACTTCGTTGTTAAAATAGAGTGTGATCATCATTAAAATTCTACAAGAACTTCGTTCTTAAAATACAGTGTAATCATCATTAAAATTCTACAAGAACTTCGTTGTTAAAATACAGTGTGAACATTTTAAAATTATGCAAGAACTTTGTTCATAAAATAAAGTGTGAATATATTAAGAAACATGTTTTGCACAATGGTAAAACAAATTTCGTATGTTTTAAATAAAATATTATTGTAAATATTTAACAGTTTACAATTTTTAAAAATAATACTTTATATACAAATATTTAATCAAAGTATAAAAACATAATCATTCAAATATGTATAGTATGTAAATATACTTACGATGATCTATGTAAATCTGCTATGTATTCTAAACTTGATAAAAATCAGGATTTCTTCCTTCCTTTCTTCTTTTATTTTTTTCTTCTTTTGTTGTTTTGAATTTCAACAACTGTAACAATACAGTTAATATTAATACTCTTCTCTAAATATAATATTTTAATATTTCTTTTATTATATTGTTGTATAAATTTATTCACTAACTAAGTAAATGTTGTGTTGAAGGTACGGTTACCAACATTCATATGATAATATTTCCTTAGCAACGGGGGTATATATACACAATGCCTAACAAAAAAAAACAATAAAACCAGTTTAAACCAGTTTAAACACCTGCAGCAAAGCAAACAAAACAAATTCCTAGCATTACTAACAAAGGAATTTTTAAACCCAGTAACATAAGGTACAAATTACATCATATTGTGTAATATTACTAATACTAATTTAAAATATGTTAAAGCACCTGCGTACGAGATTACAAAACCAAATGTGTTTGGGTACGAGACTACAAAACGAAATGCTTTTGGGTACGAGACTACAAAAAACGATTTGCGTTTGCGTACGAGACTACAAACTGTGTTGTAGCCTATACAGGTAATAGTGTTATACTCTACGTTAATATTATAATTATTATTTTGGACGGTAATTAAATTATATTTAATGCAAAGTATACGTATACTGAACGTGTAAGGTAATTAATGATGATACATTTTTATGTTTATGTTCGGAACCATTCGTGTAATACATGTATAAACATGTACACAAATTGTAAATAAACTCTTAGGTTTATGTTCGGCAATGTTCGGGAAAGTTTGGTTAAGTTCGGAACCATTTGTGTGGTACATTAACCAACATGTACAAAATTGTGAATAAACTCTTAGGTTTATGTTCGGCCATGTTCGGGAAACTTCGGTTAAGTTCGTGTTAACTTGTTTAAATTTTTAATTATTAGTGTTTTAAAAATAATGTATACTAGATTAATGCAAAGAAAACACATTAAAATTCATCCGCCATGTTTGTTTCTTAAAACAACGCCACCTGTACCATAACATTCACATTAGTGTGTATAAGACTGTGCGTGTGTGTACATGTACCATAGCAAGTTACCGAGTGTTGTTTGCTTTTATAACCAGCAATACCTCGCGCAGTTTCCGGGCAACAATATTTTACGCGTCCCGCGTCGCGAAAACCTTTTTCGGGCGCAAATACCGCGCGGCGCGCACCGGTCGCGGTAACAAACGCGCAAAAATGGTATTTATTTTAGTAATATTATTCATTTTACCTATTCATATAAAAATATATCTTTAATAAACATATTTCCAAAGTTTCAAAAAAATCGACGCCACATTGTTTATGCAAATTCATTAAATTTTTATTTTAAAGTTACAATGTTCTAATCTGTATAGTAATGTTCGTTAGGTCCTAACGATTAAGAAAATATCTTTCTTTACTTTCTACGACCAATAGTTTGGCGTAAAAAGCGAAAAAATAAAAAACTGTACTTTTGGAACACCCTGTATAAAACCGAAAAAATTAAAATTTTTCAAATTTATCATGTAGGGTGTCTTTCTATATAGATTTTGACCTGACAAATCGATTTCTGTTGTCCATTTTCACCTACGATGAATAGTTTACGATTTATGACCATTTAAAATTATTTTCAAGTTACATTGTTCTAATCTGTATAGTAGTGTTCCTTAGGTCCTAACAATTAAGAAAATACTTTTCTTTACTTTCTACGACCAATAGTTTGGCCAAAAAAGCAAAAAAATAAAAAAAAACTGTACTTTTGGAACACCCTGTATAAAATCGAAAAAATTAAAATTCTTCAAATGTATCATGTAGGGTATCTTTCTATATAGATTTTGACCTGACAAATCGATTTCTGTTGTCCATTTTCACCTACGATGAATAGTTTACGATTTATGACCATTTAAAATTATTTTCAAGTTACATTGTTCTAATCTGTATAGTAGTGTTCCTTAGGTCCTAACAATTAAGAAAATACTTTTCTTTACTTTCTACGACCAATAGTTTGGCCAAAAAAGCAAAAAAATAAAAAAACTGTACTTTTGAAACACCCTGTATAAAATCAAAAAAATAAAAATTGTTCAAATGTATCATGTAGGGTGTCTTTCTATATATATTTTGACCTGATAAATCGATTTCTGTTGTCCATTTTGTCCTACGATCAACCGTTTAGGAGCTATGCCCATTTAATATTATTTTCAAGTTACATTGTTCTAATCTGTATAGTAGTGTTCCTTAGGTCCTAACAATTAAGAAAATACTTTTCTTTACTTTCTACGACCAATAGTTTGGCCAAAAAAGCAAAAAAATAAAAAAACTGTACTTTTGAAACACCCCGTATAAAATCAAAAAAATAAAAATTGTTCAAATGTATCATGTAGGGTGTCTTTCTATATAGATTTTGACCTGACAAATCGATTTCTGTTGTCCATTTTCACCTACGATGAATAGTTTACGATTTATGACCATTTAAAATTATTTTCAAGTTACATTGTTCTAATCTGTATAGTAGTGTTCCTTAGGTCCTAACAATTAAGAAAATACTTTTCTTTACTTTCTACGACCAATAGTTTGGCCAAAAAAGCAAAAAAATAAAAAAACTGTACTTTTGAAACACCCTGTATAAAATCAAAAAAATAAAAATTGTTCAAATGTATCATGTAGGGTGTCTTTCTATATATATTTTGACCTGATAAATCGATTTCTGTTGTCCATTTTGTCCTACGATCAACCGTTTAGGAGCTATGCCCATTTAATATTATTTTCAAGTTACATTGTTCTAATCTGTATAGTAGTGTTCCTTAGGTCCTAACAATTAAGAAAATACTTTTCTTTACTTTCTACGACCAATAGTTTGGCCAAAAAAGCAAAAAAATAAAAAACTGTACTTTTGAAACACCCCGTATAAAATCAAAAAAATAAAAATTGTTCAAATGTATCATGTAGGGTGTCTTTCTATATAGATTTTGACCTGACAAATCGATTTCTGTTGTCCATTTTCACCTACGATGAATAGTTTACGATTTATGACCATTTAAAATTATTTTCAAGTTACATTGTTCTAATCTGTATAGTAGTGTTCCTTAGGTCCTAACAATTAAGAAAATACTTTTCTTTACTTTCTACGACCAATAGTTTGGCCAAAAAAGCAAAAAAATAAAAAAACTGTACTTTTGAAACACCCTGTATAAAATCAAAAAAATAAAAATTGTTCAAATGTATCATGTAGGGTGTCTTTCTATATAGATTTTGACCTGACAAATCGATTTCTGTTGTCCATTTTCACCTACGATGAATAGTTTACGATTTATGACCATTTAAAATTATTTTCAAGTTACATTGTTCTAATCTGTATAGTAGTGTTCCTTAGGTCCTAACAATTAAGAAAATACTTTTCTTTACTTTCTATGACCAATAGTTTGGCCAAAAAAGCAAAAAAATAAAAAAAACTGTACTTTTGGAACACCCTGTATAAAATCGAAAAAATTAAAATTCTTCAAATGTATCATGTAGGGTGTCTTTCTATATAGATTTTGTCCTGACAAATCGATTTCTGTTGTCCATTTTCACCTACGATAAATAGTTTACGAAATATAAGCATTTAAAGTTATTATACGGAAAAAATCTTAGTCTTTATGAATCAACGCCACCTATATAGCAAGACGTGTCAGTACCATACATGCTTTTGTGCGGTTAACATCAAATCGTATCGGTCTCGTCTTATTTCTACAACCGGCATTTCCCCATACGCTTACCGACAAAATCATTTTGTCATTTCCCGTCTTTTTTTTTCCCGCCATATATTAGTGCTTCGTATGTGCTTCAAACATCAGAAAAGACAATTTATCCTAGGTAAGTATCAACATTTTAACATTTTTATACTTCACATGTAGTTTCCCATACAGTATAATGTAGCTCTATTGTTTCAAATGACACACATATTTTTAAAGAAAAAAAATAGTCACTTATAATCTTAATAAACAGCGCGCATACGCCACTGATATCAACAAATAAATTATTCGTTTTCGTTCATTTGGTATTCCTTTTCTCATGGCTTACACAAACTTTTGCAGTTTCTGTGTTCAAAAAACAAGATTTCACCAATCCTTTCAAAAACCGTAAATTCCATTGCATTCAACTAGGAATAAAAAAAAGGGCCTGAAGCAGCATTCAGGTTAACCTCACCCCTCTCACGCACACCAATACATGTATGCGTAATTGCACACATTCTTTTTTTCTCTCTGTCCCTCTCCCTCTCTTGCTCTTTTCGTCAAATTACAAGCAGAAAATCCTCCCGCCCCTCTCCTCTCACGCACCGAACGCATACACACACACACCAATACAAAAATACATTCTTTTTCCGCATCTATCGTTCGCGCTCTTTCCTTCCTCCCTCCCGCCACACCTACCACTCCGGTCCCTAGCCTGCACTCAGCGTTTATGCATGCTTCCAGCATTTTCTCCCTCTCTCGCTTTGTTATATGTTCCCGTTTATACTTCTATTGGTTGGTAGGTAAATAACCTGTCCGTTCACTATGGTATTCTTCTCGTTTAAAATTGTAGGTAATACACAGCATTTCTGGTTTGCGTATTTCAATCTTCACAAACAAATCTCATAACAACGGTTCTATCTGACATTTGTCCAATAAATAAAAGCAAACACAAGTCATTTTAATTCATGTAAATACATTTAAAATCCAAGTTAAATATTTATATAAATGGTAAATTTTAACTTACCTTTTTCCTTCCTTCCACTAATTCCAAAATTATTCTCCAAACAACACAGTCACAGAAAAAATACAGAAGCCAAGTTTCCACAACGCTAAAAGCACACTATATAATCTGGTCTCATTTCAACTTCCTTATATATATATATATATATTCGTTAACCTGGGTGGTTCCAGCGTTCACACACACCCTTCCGTTTTTTCACAAAACAAGTACAAAGCTATTCTTTAAAGTTAACAAGAATCTTTTCCAGAAAAATGGCTTTTTCTTTCTTTCTTTTTTCATTCTATCAGGGCATGCTAAATGGAACATTTTTCTGTCTAACAAGTCACAAAAATCTTTTTTTTCTAAAAAGAGTTACGTTCAAGTCGAAATTACAGGGGGTCTCAACCGTCAACAATAAATGTCACATACATTTTCTCAAATAACTTTCTACATCCTAACAACTCAAAAGATCTTTTTTCAACTATTTCAATTCTTTCTTTTCTAAAAAGAGTTAGACATGCAGGTGAGTCGCAACCAACATGACGTTTTCTCATCGGCACAAAAAAGTTTCGCTTTCTATTGTAGTAATTTTCTACATATCCCTTTAAATGGTAAGGTTCTTAACTATTCCCACGTTAATTTAAACTGGTCCTTTGCTCAAAAGGACACTACACTTCCCATACAATCTCGTCTGCTCCCTCAGTATGGGGCAATACATTAACTTTTAAAAGTGACACGTAACATTTTCAAGGTATTTCTAAAAATCTCTGTTCTCAAAATAATGAGCGGTACCTCCCCATAGGGTGCAAGTTACAATCCCAATTAAACAAAATCTTTTTACTCCATGGGCAGTACAGTTCGCCCCCAACTCCAAAAACCCTGGACCACCCAAAAATTACAGCACACGTGTGTCTATGTTTCTTTCGTTACTCCCTATCAATGGGTTCTCTTTCTCCTACACCTTCCATCTTAGATAGTCAATATCTTTTAACAATTGTCCTTTATCCAGAGTTTCCCATGTTTCACATGTCTGTCTCATGTCATGCTGTTAAAGCATTGTGCGACATTTATATGTCACTTTCAACTCACACTTTCTTCTTTCTTTTAATGACACAAGGTTCCAATTGTAACAGTGTTACAAAAAGCTTGTCAATTTCAAATTCTATCCTTTTCTTTCATGTTTCTCATGTTTCTAAAATTTATTTGACGTGTCTCTCTGCTTTCCAACAGTTAAAGTATTGTGCAACATCCATATGTCACTTTCAACTGACACTTTCTTACTTCCTTAATTGACACAATGATGAAATTACGAGACAGCTCCAAAAGAAACATCTGCTATACATTTAACTCGTTGCTATTCACTAAACAAAGGAACCATGCTGCGAAGGTATGTGGACATATTTCGATATGACTACTAAGCCCCCACGAAAAATTTGAAATTTGACGTCCGAAAGGTAAGAAGAAGTGAACCGAACTGAATGAAATTCTGCACAGATATTATAAACATAAAATGAGGGAATACGGGTTTCTTATTTTCCTTTAAAAAACGGCTGGGTAGGGCGCGGACTCCTCCAAACATTTGATCATGAAATATCAAAAGTACTAGTAACAAATGTCAGATGGGTGTAAAGGACATGAAGAATTACAACGAAACTTTTTGTATGGACAATACGCAGAAAATAAAGGAATACGTTTTTTCTAATTTTCTGCGGAAAGACAGTTTTATAGAGTAAAAGAACCCACCCCAAAATTTTAAAGTTGACGCGAGAAAGATAAGAAGAAGTGAACCGAAGTGAGTGAAATATTGCAAAGATGTCGTAGGTTTAAAATGAGGAAATACGGGTTTCGTATTTTCCTGCAAAAAAAGGTTCGGTGAGGCACGGACCCTTCCAAACATTTGATCACGAAATATCAAAAGTGCTAGTAACAGTATGTGAGATGTGTCTAAAGAACATGAAGAATTGCAATGAAACTTAATGTATGGATAATATGCGAAAAACATACGAATACTGTTTTTTTAATTTTCTGCGTAAAAATGGTTTTACGGGGAAAAGCACCCACCCAAAATTTTGAAAGTTGACGAAAGAAAAGCAAGGACAAGTGAATCGAAATGAATGAACTTGTGCACACATATTGTAAACGTAAAATGAGTGAATACGGGTTTCGTATTTTCCTGGAAAAAACTGTTGGAAAGGGCACGAACCCTTCCAAAGTTTTGATCACGAAATATCAAAAGTACTAGTAACAGCGAGGTGTGTGTAAAGGAAATGAAGAATTGCAACGAAACATTTTGTATGGAAAATAACCATAAAATAAATCAATGCCAGTTTCTTATTTCCTGCGGAAAAACTGTTTTAGGTGTCAAAGGCTCCTACCCAAAATTTTGAAAGTTGACACCCGAAAGACAAGAAGAAATGAACCGAAGTGAATGAAATTTGCACAAGTACTGCAGACGTAAAATGAGGATAAGGGTTTTATATTTTCTTAGAGAAAACAGTTAGGTGGGGCGCCGACCCTCCCAAACGTTTGATAACAAAAAATCAAAAATAATATTAATAGTATGTGAGATGTGTGTAAAGGAAACGAAGACTTTCAACGAAACTTTTTGTGTGGGAAATGTGCTGAAAACACAAAAATACGGGTTTTTCATTTTTGCGGAAAAATGGTTTTATGGGGCAAAAGGGCCTACCCCAAAATTTTGAAATTTGGCATCGAAAGGGAAGAAAAAGTGAACCGAAGTGAATAAAATTTTGCGCAGATATTGTAGACATAAAATGAGGGTATACGGGTTTCGCATTTACCTAAAAAAAACCGGTTAAGTGTGGCACGGACTCCTCCGAATCTTTGATCACGAAATTTCATAAGCGCTAGTAACAGTATGTCAGATGTCTGTAAAGGACATGAAGAATTGCAACGAAACATTGTGTATGGAGAATACGCAAAAAGAAAATGAATACTTGTTTCTTATTTTATGCGGAAAAATTATTTTGTGGGCAAAAGAAGCGTGGGGTGCCGACCCCTCCAAACCTTTGATCACGAAATATCGAAAGTACTATTAATAGTATGTCAGATGTGTGTAAAGAACATGAAGAATTCCAAAGAAACATTTCGTATCGACAATACGCAAAAAATAAAGGAATACGGGTTTTTTATGTTCTACGGGAAAACGGTTTTAAAGGCTATAGCCCCACCCAAACTTTTGAAAGTTGAAGCCCGAAAGGCAAGAAGAAGTGAGCCGAAGTGAATTAAATTGTACACAGATACTGCAGACGTAAAATGAGGATACGGGTTTCGTATTGTCCTGGGGAAAACGGTTCCGTAGTGCGCCAACCCCTCCAAACCTTTGATCACCAAATATCAAAAGTGCTAGTAACAGTATCTGAGATGTGTGTAAAGGACATGAAGAATTGCAACATATCTTTTTGTATGGACAATACGCAAAAAATAAAGGAATACGGGTTTATTATTTTCTGCGGAAAGACTGTTTTATGGGGCAAAACAACCCACCCCAAAATTTTAAATTTGAAGCTGGAAAGGTCAGAACAAGTGAACCGAAGTGAGTGAAATATTGCACAGATATTGAAGGCTTAAAACGAGGGAATACGGGTTTCGTATTTTCCTGGAAGAAGAGGTTGGGTGAGGCACGGACTCCTTCAAACATTTTGATCACGAAATATCAAAAGTAGTAGTAACAGTATTTGAGATATGTGTAAAGGACACGAAGAATTGCAACATAACTTTTTGTATGGACAATACGCAAAAAATAAAGGAATATGAGTTTCTAATGTTCTGCAAGAAGCGGTTTTAGGGAGCAAAAGACCCCATCCAAAATTTTAAAAGTTGACGCCCGAAAGGCAAAAAGACATTAGCCGAGGTAAATGAAATTCTGCACAGATATTACAGACGTAAAATGAGGATATGAGTTTCGTATTTTGCTGAAGAAAAAGGTTGGGTGAGGTACCGACCCCTCCAAACCTTTGATCACGAAATATCAAAAGCGCTAGTAACAGTATGTCAGATGTGTGTAAAGAACATGAAGAATTGCAACGAAACATTGTGTATGCAAAATAACCAAAAAATAAATGAATACTGGTTTCTTATTTTCTGCGGAAAACTGTTTTAGGGGTCAAAATCTCTCACCCAAAATTTTGAAGTTGACACCCGAAAGAAAAGAAGAAATGAGCCGAAGTAAATGAAATTTGCACAGATATTGCAGACAGAAAATGAGGTTACGGGTTTCGTATTTTTCTAGAGAAAACAGTCGGGTGGAGCGCCGACCCGTCCAAACGTTTGATAACGAAAAATCAAAAGTGCTACTAACAGTATGTCAAATGTGTGTATAGGACATGAAGAATTGCACCGAAACTTTTGTATGGACAATGCACTGAAAACAAAGGAATACGGGTTTTTTATTTTTGCGGAAAAACGGTTTTATGGGGCAAAAGACCCCATCCCAAAATTTTGAAATTTGACGCCAAAAAGTAAGAAAAAGTAAACGGAAGTGAATGAAATTTTGCACAAATATTGTAGACATAAAACGAGGGAATAAGGGTTTCGTATTTACCTAAAAAAAACCAGTTAGTTGGGGCCCTGACTCTTCTGAACCTTTGATCACGAAATATCAAGAGTGCTAGTAACAGATTGTCAGGTGTGTGTGAAGCCCACCAAGAATTCCAAAGAAACTTTCTGTATGGACAATACGCAAAAAATAAAGGAATACGTTTTTTTATTTTCTGCGGAGAAACTGTTTCAGGGGCAAAAGAACCCACCCAAAGTTTTGAAAGTTGATGCCCGAAAGGCAAGAAGAAGTGAGGCGAAGTGAATTAAATTGTGCACAGATATTGTAGACATAAAATGAGGGAATACGAGTTTCGTATTTTCCTGGGGAAAACGGAAGCGTGGGGCGCCGAGCCCTCCAAACCTTTGATCACGAAATATGAAAAGTGCTAGTATGTCAGATGTGTGCAAAGGACATGAAGAATTGCAACACAACCTTTTGTATGGACAATACGCAAAAAATAAAGGAATACGGGTTTTTTATGATCTGCGGGAAAACTGTTTTAGGCGGCAAGAGACCCACCCAAAATTTTAAAAGTTGACGCCCGAAAGACGCGAAGAAGTGAACCAAATTGAATCAAATATTGCACAAATATTGTAGGTTTAAATTGAGGGCAAACGGGTTTCGTATTTTTCTGAGAAAAACGGTTAGGGGGCTCGGACCCCTCCAAACCATTGATCACGAAATATAAAAAATGCTGGTAACAGTATGTCATATGTGTGTAAAGGCCACGAAGAATTCCAACGAAACTTTTTTGTATGGACAAATACGCAAAAAAATAAAGGAATGCTTTTTTATTTTCTGCAGAAAAACAGTTTTATGGGGCAAAAGAACCCACACCAAACTTTTCAAAGTTGACTCCCGAAAGGTACATGTTGTCTCAAAGGTCGAGGGCATTCTTTATTGCTATTTTAAGGAAAAAATTTTCTAAGTCCAGCTTCGGGTATCTTCGGGAAAAAGTTAACCAGGTTCGAACCTCGAAGTCAACCTTTGCAATCGGGAGAAATTTTGCACAACCTTTTGTATGGACAATACGCAAAAAAATAAAGGAATACGGGTTTTTTATGATCTGCGGGAAAACGGTTTTAGGCGGCAAGAGACCCACCCAAAATTTTAAAAGTTGACGCCCGAAAGACGCGAAGAAGTGAACCAAATTGAATCAAATATTGCACAGATATTGTAGGTTTAAATTGAGGGCAAACGGGTTTCGTATTTTTCTGAGAAAAACAGTTAGGGGGCTCGGACTCCTCCAAACTTTGATCACGAAATATAAAAAATGCTGGTAACAGTATGTCATATGTGTGTAAAGGCCACGAAGAATTCCAACGAAACTTTTTTGTATGGACAAATACGCAAAAAAATAAAGGAATGCTTTTTTATTTTCTGCAGAAAAACAGTTTTATGGGGCAAAAGAACCCACACCAAACTTTTGAAAGTTGACTCCCGAAAGGTACATGTTGTCTCAAAGGTCGAGGGCATTCTTTATTGCTATTTTAAGGAAAAAATTTTCTAAGTCCAGCTTCGGGTATCTTCGGGAAAAAGTAAACCAGGTTCGAACCTCGAAGTCAACCTTTGCAATCGGGAGAAATTTTGCAGATGTGTTTATCTTCTTTTAAATATAATAAGGCTTGTTATTAATTGTATAAAAAAGCAACATTGATTGAAATACTTAATAATTCAATATTTCGAAACTTTGTATTAATATCAGCACATGCCTGTTTGTCATTTAGCTCTCCATACATAATGAAACATTTAGATACGTAAACGAATCTTTCCATATGTGAAAGAATGCAGAAAATTAAGACATAGAACACAATTCTCGTCTGAGTACTAAAATAAAAGTCAAAATGGAACAAAAACAGCGTTTGCAGTGGATATGAATCAGAGCCCTGCACCAGAGCCCTGCACGGGCCGGGTGCGCCCGATTCGGCCCGGTGCCCGGCCCGGCCCGACCCGTTTCAAGTAATATCAAACTGGACCGGGCCCTAACCGGGCCGGGCACATTTCAGGCCGAATCGGGCCGGCCCGGCTCGGCCCTATAGTCTGAAAGACGGTTCGGAAACTATTGTTGTCAGCCTACTTGTTTTTTTAATGTCCTCCACTACTTCTATTTTTGCCGTGTTTGTACGGTCTTACTGTCAGCCTATGTTAATCGTAATGTGTTTGGGAAACTAACTCTTTATTCAAGACTGTGATGTACTGGTAATACTATTACTATTACTACTTCTACTACTACTATTACTACTTCTACTACTACTATTACTACTTCTACTATTACTACTACGACCACTGCTAATACTACTACAAGTGCTACGACTTCGCGTCAGAGTTGACATGTCTGATGGTACCGAATTTACCTTCTAAGTACAGAATAAAATTGAGAAATGCTAGTTATTATGGCCGGTCTGCGTAGAATGTGAACCGATGCTTGATCTACGAGGGAGAATAGTGGCTCAATAGAAAAAACACTCACATCTGGTGCTAGAGGTCGTCGGATCAATCCCTGCTCATGCTATGTGAGCTTTCTTGTGGACAAACATCGTGTGCATGGGAGTTTCTGGGGTGGTCCCGCTTCCTCCCACTGTTTTCTTTCCACCAATTCATCCCATCATCATCCATTCAGCCTGAGCCGTAGTTACCTAAAGAACGTATGGTAAAGTCAAGTACTTGACCTAGTAAGTAGAATTTGGTACGCTACCATTGGACCACGGAGGGCAAAACCATAAACTGACGTGCTCATAAGATCAGTGCAATTTGTAGTAATGTTCAATTAGCAAGGCAAATATCGAATGGTGTTACATGTTCATGTATTATTTATAGTATGATGCTACAAATATAACAAAATATAATGATCAAATAAATCACCAAATCGCCAGGGTCGATTAGGTGTTCCTGGAACGGTGGCTCAGCGGTTGAGCGTTCACCACTGGTGTATGGGGTCCCTGGTTTGATCCGAGCTCTGGCCAAGTGAACTTTGTGGTAGACAAACACCGTGTGGGGGGTTCGCGGCGTTCTCCTGTTTCTTTCCACTTTATTTACTCCACTATTTCATTTATTTCTCACCATCGTCTCCTTTAGGCTAGTTGGCATAACTTGGAACCACCTACCAAGAAGAATAAACTAATGGATTGGGAAAATAGACATTCAGTATGTGGTGAATTTGATGATGAAGTAGACATCTACCTCAACATGTCATCATGTGTAGGAGAACTAGATATACTGCAGTGGTGGAAGCAACAAGAACAAACATTACCAAAATTGTGTAAATTAACGCGTCAGTATCTCGTCATCCCTGCTTCTAGTGCGTCTACTGAAAGAGATTTTAGTACTCAGGAACGGTGAAATGCTCTAAAGCCTTAAACTGTTGAATCTGTTTCCGTGCTATTCGATGCGTACAAGGACATACAGTAAAGCGATGTTCATTTTGCACTATTGGTTTCTTAGGAAACCTTATATTTTAATTTTGTTAATATGAACTATCCCTTCTATTATATGTGATGTTAAGAAGCATTTTTGATAGCTGATATCTATACATTTTTCATTCAGGGAACTTTTGAGGTATTTTTTGATCAACAATGATTTGTGTGGATTTTGTTTTGATTTACTGCCTCGCATTCCGTCATATAGCTCTGTTATTTACTTGTTACGCACCGTTCCAGGAATACTTCATCGATCCTGGGGTCTCGGTGATTTATTTGATCATTGTTTTTTGTTATTATTATTGTAGCATCGAATTATAAAGAATACAGGAACATGTAATATGATTTGGAATCTGCCGTGCTAATTGAACATTACTACAAATTGCGCTAATCTTATGAACACGCCAGTTCTTGGTTTTGCCCTCCGTGGTCCAATGGTAGCGTACCAAATTCTACTTACTAGGTCAAGTACTTGACTTTACCATACGTTCTTTAGGTAACTACGGCTCAGGCTGAATGGATGATGATGGGATGAATTGGTGGAAAGAAAACAGTGGGAGGAAGCGGGACCACCCCAGAAACTCCCATGCACACGATGTTTGTCCACAACAAAGCTCACATAACACGAGGAGGGATCGATCCGACGACCTCTAGCACCAGATGTGAATGCATTCTACTGGCCAGACTACGCAGACTGGCCATAATAACTAGTATTTCTTCGATTTTTTCTGTACTTAGATTGTAAAGTATGTACCACCAGACATGTCAACTCTGACGCTCGTAGCAGTTGTAGTAGTAGAAGTAATAATAATAATAATAATAATAATAATAATAATAATAATAATAATAATAATAATAATAATAATAATAATAATAGCAGTAGCAGTAGTAGTAGTAATAAGAGTAGTAGAAGTACAGTACTTTACAGTCTTGAATAGAGAGTTAATTTCCCAAACACCAGTGGCGGCGGTTGGACGTTAAAAGTGAGGGGGCAAGACATGATCTGAATATTTGTATATAAATGTTAGTTTTCCTGGTTGTTTCTAACATTTTGTTTGACGAAAGGTTGTATAACTAATAGGATACTATATTTTCAGTTAAAATACCGTATATCGTATATAATAGTTTATTAAGTAAATTGAGAAGAACAACGCAAGTAGATACTAGCCCTTTGTACTCTTAAACAACGAAAGTGTAAGAAGATATTTGATTCCTTGCTCATGAACATCTTAAAATTCTGTCTGGAAAATTGTCTGATCAGATTGTTTAATAAATTTGCAAAACAAATAAATAGAAAGGATAATATTAATCATAGTAATGAATAATGATGCTTGTTTTGCAAAAGTTATATTGAATCTGAGGATTAATGAAAAACTTAATATTTAATTCCAAACATGATATTAAATGTATGTTATTACTCTTAGAAAATGAAAGACAGTAAATACTACAAGCATATGCTACGACATTTAAAGAAATATTTGCTTTTGCAACTTCTTGAAATATGTTCGTTGCCATTAGGTGCAGATTTCACTTTCTTGGAACACATCAAAACACAACAATACTTACAATCCACACTTCAGTTATACAAAATAAACTTAAAACCTAGAATTATGTTCAATTTACTAAATTTTATTGTATATACACCCGTACATCCTTAAACACAACACTTCACTCGTATATTACACTACAAAACAATGGAAAAGGTAGAAGTTGTTTCTTATCACGCTCTTTTTAATCGATATTCCTTACTTTAGAAAGAAGAAAAGACATTTTAGGAACTGTCAATTTTTGTGCAATTAAAGAATAACTTGTGAAATAGGCCCTACTTTTTTGCATAATGTTCTTTCGATTAGCTTCAAAGCGGCTCACTAACATATCGAGCCCTTGTAAGAAGAAATGAAAGTATGCTGAAGTTGTGCTCCAATAGGTTATTTTTTGGGGTTATTTTCTGTGGCGATTAAAACGCAATTACTGTAGCTTTCTTTACTCCACGGGAAGACAACCAATACGTATTCACGCAACAGCAAATATTATATGGCAGCATTTTTTCCTATTAATCAGTAACACATACAAAATCGTTACATTTCCAAATGAAACTATATACATTAATTGGTTACTCAAAAAAAGTGCGGGGGCAACTGCCCCCCTTTGCCCCCCCTAATCGCCGCCCATGCCAAACACATTACGATTAACACAGGCTGCCAACATTAGTTTCCGATCCGTCTTTCACAGTGTTCGGGCCGGCCCGGCTCGGCCCGATTTTTGCTCGGCCCGTTTCGGCCCGATTTGTGCCCGGCCCGTTTCGTGCCCGGCCCGGTTAGAGCCCGGCTCGAGATTCGGGCCGGGCCGGGTCGAGCCGGGCACAGAATTCAGATCCATTCGGGTCGGGTCGGGCCGTCTTCGGGCCTGGGTTTGCAGGGCTCTGCCCTGCACGGGCTGGGCGTGTCCTGTTCGCCCCGGACACAAATGCTATAGGGCCGAACCGGGCGCACGTATTTCCGGGTTGGAACCGGGCTCTCAAGGACGGATTGGAAACTAATGTCATTTTTTCCCTTAAATGTCCTCCACTACCCCTGCCTTTGCCGTGTTCTTGCGGTCTTACTGTCAGTCTATGTTAATCGTAGTGTGTTTGGGAAACTGACTCTTTATTCAAGACTGCAAAGTACTGTAATACTACTAATATTACTACTACTTCTATTATTACTACTACGACCACAGTTAATACTACTATAACTGCTACGATTTCGCGTCAGAGTTGACATGTCTGGTGGTACAGAATTTACCTTCTAAGTACAGTATTTTATAACAAGACTTGTCAAACAGGGTGAAATATCCCTATTTTCATTTTCCAACCATTTTTGACCATAAATCGACCTTTGCGAGGTGAGAAAGGAAGATACGACAGAAGGAAAACAAAGTTATTGTAGAAGCATTATCATCAATATTTTGCATTCCAAAATACGGAATGTTACTTAAAAAACATAACTTTAAAAGAAATATCTACTAAAATGAAAGAACAATCATGGCATTTTAGGCGTGTGCGTAACAGTAATATACAAAATAAATATTACAATACTTTTGAGGGTCTAGATCATTTAGATTAGATATTGGTATTCCAAAGGTAAACAAATGAAATATTTTTTTTCTTTTGACTGAAAACGTGATTTTGAATTATATATATATATATATATACAGACTGTTATACAATTCGTGTAATTTTCTACAGCACTGGGAGAAGATGAAGTTTTCACACCATTAATATAAAATTTGGCACTCTTATTGAGAAATATCTGAATTTTTCGAATTTCTAAAGGAAATAGAAGAAAATTAATGTTTAGTCCCCCTTTTGGAAGTGTAAACACAGAAGTTCATTTTCCTTATGGGACGTTTAATGTTAAATTTTGGAAGCAGTTTTCTCCAATAATTATTCGTAAAGATTTTGGGGCAAATGAGTTGTATTTGTTACGAAATGCAAAAACACTCATTCACAAAGCTAGTAAAGCCGTCTCAAACATTATTTTGGGAAGGCCTCCCTTCGGGGGGCAAGGGCCGTAAAAAGCTGGTGGGTGATGTGTTACCAAATCCCAAAATTTATTTTCGGAGTGCCAGTAAACGTCAGATTAATCACGAATGTCACATAATTAATGCTCCAATGCTCCTTACATGTAAGAGTGACTGATAATGGGGCTACAGCCCCCTTTCAAAAGTAAGAAAATCACCAGAAATATCCTTAGTAGGGACATACGAGAAGAAGGAGTTTTTGTTAATTAGTGTGAAATTTGGCGTCATTGTAGCAAAAGAGTATGCATTTTTGAAATATGGAATGCTATTTTGGTAACGCACCGCCTTAGGGGGGCACAGGGGACGAAGCATTAGATGATGTACCTTTATAAAAATTCAAAATTTTGTTCCGGAAATGCCAGTGAGCGTCAGATTTTTCACAAATGTCAGAATTAATATTCTAATGCTCCTTGCATGTGCCAGTAACTTGTGTGGGGCTATAACCCCCTTTCATAAAATATCCCCATAATTCTTCAATTTATTTGAGGTGACCTTTGTGCTGCCTCTGTACCATATCGGGTTGTGCATTAATGGAAGCCATGGCTAAAAATAATATACATTTCCTTTCCCCCGACTTCGATCCGACATTTTGTTCTCGAGTTACGGCTGTTTTGGGCATTTTTCCGACTGGTTTTTGGCTGGTCATAGCGCCAAAAGGAAGCATTGTGCACCCAGGTTGTCTTATCACGGTGTCAGGAATGAGCTCTCAAACGTTGTAAGTGTTGTTTCGAAACACCCTCTATATTTCTATCCTGTTTCTGATTAGCTTCTCTTTGCCAATCAATTTCCAGTATTTCCAAAATAAACCAAAAGTGAACTAAATTCACTAAATCGCCTTCCCCCTATGCTTTCTTCTTGTATAGTACTCATTATATATTTATATTGTAATTGACAGAGATTGCCAATATTGATTGAAATATCTGGTTAAAATTCTATTAGAGAAATTCCCTCTTCAGTACAGAAATTCTCTCCTTGCATCCTATCGCCATTTTAGGCGAGATGGGATTAAGTAAGATGGAAATTCCCATCTCGCCTAAAATGGTAGACATTCTTATTTTGGAGATATAAGTGGCTGATAAATCGTTAGGCGAGGTGGGATTAGGCTAGATGGAATTGAATCATCTGAAAAGGTAGGGGTACGGTAGGTAGCGGCATGACGTCACGCCGTCCCCATGCCTATCTTTGCCCATTGTAATTGCTTAGGAAGTCGGAGGACGCCGTACAAAGTTTTTTGGAGGTGGGGATAGGGTCCCCCGCGTTCCCACGCACTTTAACCCCTGCTGCTAAGTATTAATTGCTGTGAGGACTAACGAAAAATATTATGTGATAATAATAATAATAATAATAATAATAATAATAATAATAATAATAATAATAATAATAATAATAATAATAATAATAAAGTATCTGAATGATACAGATATTTTTTCAACTTTTATTACAATTCTGTGGGTTCCCATGAATCTGGTTATATTGTTTTTGAAAGGAATAAAGAGGCTTCAAACAACAATATGATTTGTATAAAAGAAAAAAAGCCTTATCAGTTGCAAGAACTGACAAGTGGCCTTGTGTCTGTTTTTTTAAACACAATGTTACGAGGCACAGAAGCCACCACGCCTGCGGTGTGCTTGCTTTTTTGCCTCAGGCAGCTTCAGTACTAAACTTAAGACTTTGCTTCAGGCAGACAGTACTAAAATTCTGTCAATTTATGTGTAGCTATCAGCAACCACACAGGTTCTTTGAAACGCTGAATTTTACAAGAAAGGTTTTGTCCATCGGATAGGAAGCGAACGAAGCCCATCGTACGTTGTAATCCCTCCCCTCTTTTGCACACTGTGTGAAATTTAACTTGTATACTGTAGTAAGTTACAGAAAAGAGAATGCTATTTTTTAAAAAATGACATTATCGAATAAGATTGACCATTATTACAATATATTCAAGATGAAAAATATTCTTTTAACAGTCGTCGTACTTAGTTGTCTGCACTGAAATTCCCATAATGTGCTTTCTTCTTTTCTAATATGAGCTCCGAGCTTCTTCGTGTCTAAGTGGTAAGCGTACGTGCCTTTGGCGTGAGAGACCCGGGTTCGATTCCGATGAGAGCTCATGTAGTTCGGGTTTGTCAATTAATCAGTAGGTCCCATCTTATATAGCCTCGCTGCTGAAAGGGACGACAAAATCAACTCAACTCATATTGAGCACCATAGGAGATATAACTCCGAGGTGAATTTTGTCCCTGGAAAACCTCCCAAAATCACCAACGGTACGAAATATGTCTGCAATGCAACATGTCCATCATTTCCAACTCTATGCTCTGTGACCTAGTTTGCTTTTCATGTTTTCAGTAAACTAGACAGACAAAAGGAAGAATAGAGGCT
This sequence comes from Thermobia domestica, assembly GCF_964235325.1. Taxonomy (NCBI): domain Eukaryota; kingdom Metazoa; phylum Arthropoda; class Insecta; order Zygentoma; family Lepismatidae; genus Thermobia; species Thermobia domestica. Next base: position 294,923,904 of record NC_137457.1, on the reverse strand, counting down.
TTCTTCCAGAAAATTGTGTTCGAGGGTTGGGGGTCACACAGGCTCGTATCCACGGGGAGTCTAGGGGGCTGGGCTCACAAAAAATGTTTACATTAGAATGATTTATGAGCATTAAAGTAGTCAGCCATTAGGATTTTTTTGTTTTAGGATGATACCAGATTCGACTCCTGGTGTAAGCTCAACTTTCAGTATTGTGTCATTTGCAGGTCTCGTCTCATACAGATTCGTTGAAAAACCTCTAAACATGTGCTATGACTAGTATGCGAACTAAAGTTTTTTTTTAGCAAAAGAGAGAGAAATTTCTTGCTTTAGACTCTGCCCTGTAATCCAGTTTTTCTGGAGGCGAGATAGTATGGTTGGAAACGACCTATCAGATTCAAGTTCCGAACCCACATATAAAAGACCTTCCTTTATAACCTTGGTGTTGTATAAAGACGAAAAACAAAAATATACTGATAGCTCCAGTAATAGATATTATAGCAAAGAGATTTAAAAAATAGGTGGTTTTGAAATAGAGAAAGGACAGTACCTGAGCTTTATTAGTATTACTAGCATATATTACCCGCTTTGCTAAGTTAAAATGAAAATTTTAAAGCACAACTCCGTATTTCATGTGTTTAGTACCCGTGAAATATGCTGTTTTCGTTTTTAATGGCATCGATTTAAACAGCATCGGAAAGATCATTGATCAACTCGGCGACCCCAAAAATCATGGATTCGACACCAATAATGGTCATTTTCGGTCATTTATATATATATTTCCTCCTCCCCTATGTTGCGGGCCATGGCAACGAAAGTGTCACTGTTCATCTCAGCGACCCCCCACAAATGTGGATTCAGCACTAATTAACGGTCATTTTCCATTATCTTTAAATATCTCTTCCTCCCTTTCCCTCAAGTTGTGGGGTTGAATTTGAATTTAAACATGATCGAAAGTACCACTGCTCATCTAAGCGACCCAGAAAACTATAAATTTGACACTGATAGTGGCCATTATCGATCATTTTATATATCACTTTCTCCCCTTCCCGCAAGTGGCGGAGCTGATTTTGCATTTAAACCGGATCGAAGATGTCACAGTTCATCAGAATGATCCCGAAAACTATGGATTAGGCACTAATATTGGTTATTTTCGATTATTATATATAGCTCCCCCTTCCCCGTGCTGCGGCACACGAAATCAGAATTGTCACTGTTAATCTCAGCTACTCCTAAAACTATTGATTCGACACTAATATTACTCAGTTTCGATCATTTTTAAACGTTTATCCCCCTCTCCTCCATTGTACCCTCCCCCTTCCCAACTATTAGGGATGAACTTGGATTGAAGCAGCATCAGAAGTGTTACTGTTTGTCTCATCGGGCCCGAAAACTATGGATTCAACATTAATATCGGTCATTTTTGATCATTTTTAAATTTCTCTCCCTCTCGCCCTCCCCTACGTTGTTTCGTCAAAATAAATAGCCTAAAGTAATCCCTGCCCCTATACTCATGTATATTGAAAATTTGATTTAGATCGGTCGGGTGGTTCAGGAGTGATGAAGTCACAGAGACAGGCATTTTTATTTTTATTTTTTTTTACATATATCTGCCCCTTCTCCCTCCCCTACGTTGGTTCGTCAAAGTGAAATGATAAAAAAAACACCCAAGGCCCGACCCTCATATTTGTTGAAAATTAGATCGAGATTGGTTGGGTGGTTCAAAAGTTATTAGGTTTTATTAGTTTCTATTTGTACGTTCCCCCCTCCCCCTAGGATGTACCGTTAAAGTAAAATTACAAAAATGTTTCCAGATCCAAACCTCATACATCTTGAAAATTTGATTGCGATCGGTCGGATATTCAAGATATAGTTCAAGAGTTATTAAGTTACAAAAATAGTGGCTTTCAGTCTTATATAAATTGATTTTTATATATATCTCTCCTCCTTCTCCGCCCCCACGTTACTTCGTCAAATTTAAATAACACGATCCCAGGCCTGAGCCTCATCTATGTTGAAAATTTGATCAAGATTGGCCGCGTGGTTCAGGAATTATTAAATGTTATTTATTTTTACCCCCTTCCCTTAAGTTGTATCATCAAAGTGAATAGCCTAAAACCAGACCAGCCGTAAAACTCATCCATGTTTCAAATTTGATTAAAATCAGTGGGGCGGTTCGGGAGAGTTATAGTCACAAACATAGTGTTTCTCAATTATATATATTAGTAGTGTCGAATCTAGATTTTTTCCTATGGGGGCAACGTAAAATTTTACGGCACATTCCACCAGCCCCCCTTCCAATAGAACGGCGAATATGCATCGTTTTTACCACTACCACTCTACATTGAGACTTTTCCCAAATAGGCAGTACTGGCTTGGATAGAAGGAAAAAAAGTTTGAAGGACCGGATCGGGACAGTGAAGAGAAGAGTGGCAGTGTTGGGCAAATTTCAATTGAATTGACAATTAACAATTAATCTGTAAATTTAATAGTTAATTGCAATTGACAACGGAAGTAAGTAATGGTTAATTGTTAATTGCAGTTGCCCATTAATAAAGCAGAATCAATTGCAATTAATCAATCGATTGAAAGTAATTGCAATTGAAATTAATTAGCAATTAATTCAATTGCAATTTTTGATTTCCACAGCAATTACTTTCAATTGATTGATCAATTGCAATTGATTTTCACTGATTAATTTTTAACACTGTAGTTCAGAGAGAGTGTGGGGCAATGAAAACTTTAGCCACGACCAACTGACCCATCACCCATCGTGACCCATGACCCACTGTGACCCACTCTATCCCATCACCCACTATGAACCACTGTCACACACTGTGACCCAAGACCCACCGAAACCCATTGTCATCAACTCTGACCCACGAATCATGCCCTCTTCTCTACTGACTAAAGAGTTTAAACTTGTAATAAAACAAGGCTATGAAATTATCACTCATTGGATTTTAAATTTCTACGATCAATCACTCAAGCACCGCTCTATTACAATAACGGTGGATCTGACCTTTCTAATATAAATAAAATAGAGTTTGCCTGAGTGCCTGTCTCTCTATCTGTGTGCGGCCCGTGGACCAGACGAGTGGACGAAAGTTTTTAAAATTTGGTCGCGGGTAGCTTGGTCTAGGCCACAGATCAAGACGAAGAGTTTTTTTTTTCAACCAGGATCGGCCTGGGAACCAGACAAGTTGGCCGAGAGTTACCAAATTTTGGACACGGATACCTTGGTTTAGGTCCCAGACCAAGGTGAAGCGTTTTTGACTAAATTCGAACCAGGGGGGTCTCAGGAGGGCGTTAACCCAGACATGTAAAAGTAGTAGAAAATGACCGATATTAGTGTCAATTTCATAGTTTTCGCGGTCGCTGAGATCAATGGTGATACTTTCATTAGCGATGATTTTCTAATTCAGCCACCATTGTATGTGGTCCTGGAGTCACCGGGGTGGAGAATTGCGAGACATGTAAAAATAATGGAAAATGACCGATATTAGTCTCAAATCAATAGTTTTCACTGTCGCTGAGATGAATGGTGATACTCACACAGGCGTTGACTTCCAAATACTGCCCCCATCGGCTGCTGGCCAGAGGCATGGTTTTCTTCAAAATTGGAACCAGAGGATCATAGGGGCTTTTATCGGAATATGTAAAAGTAGTAGAAAATGGCAGATTTTAGTGTCACATTCATAGTTTTCGCGGTATCGGCTGGAGGCCAGAGGCGATTTTTTCACAATTCGAACCAAGGGGGTCTCAGGGGGCGTTTACCGGGACATGTAAAAGTAGTAGAAAATGACCAATATTTGTGTCGAATCCATATTTATCGGGATTGCTCAGATGTACAGTGACAACCCCGATAGTGTTTACGTTTAAATTCAGCCCCCATCGGCCTTCCCAATGAAAACACATGTGTATATATATTATTTTGATTTCTATGTAGTTAACATTAATGTCATAGTAGATTAAATGATAAAATTCGAATTAGTAATTCTGTTTTACATTGCTTCATACATACACTGGAGCAAATCCCGGGGGGATGAAGGGGACATATCCCCTCCAATCTTGGAACTGGGGAGATTGTCCTCCCCAATAATCCGATTTGAAATGTGTTTTTTGGGAGAGAAATTTGATTATTTGTGTCCGATCGCTAGAAAGGAAAGTGAGATGAAATTAATGTCCACTCAGAATAAGCCTCAAATCTGCCCGCCTCCCAATGTTGAAGACAATTCTGCTCCCCTGATCCTCTACAGCATTGTTTCTCGGCTACAGAAATATTTTGAACATCGCTATATATGTATATATATAATATGGGAACGATCTCACCCGTCCCCCCTCCCCTAATGTTGAAGACAGATTTGCTCTGTTGCATACATACCTGTCGTTTCTCGTTTCTTTTTGTCCATGAACTCAAAATCCTGGACAAGGCTCGCATAAATTTCTCGCCGTGCTTTTTGCTTTTCAATCCTGTCCTTGAAAGAGTCTGTTATCTTATCCCATATGCAAAGTCTACATTCCACAAGTTCAATAACGGTTAAAATATCGAATGGAAAAATTCCTGCCATCTCTTAAAATCTAAGCAAAACTAGAAAGGTAAGAATGCAATAATACACAACCTTTTGATCCAGTCGCTGTAGCTAAAATGCAGAACTCTATCAGGGGGTCGATCCCGGTACAAAGGGGAGAGGGAAAACTTGGATACATAGCTTTGGTCTTTGTTTTCAATTGCCATTCTACACATTATTTTTTTAAAATGGGAGATTTGGGATAGTTTTGGAAGTGAGAGAAAAAATCTGTAACAAGTAAAACATGAAGTCACATCCCTATAGTTGAGATCACAATCAAGAAAATGCCAAGTGAGTAACTTGTCCTTGGAGCTTGGGAAAGAGTGTTTGATTGTGTTGGTTTCGTTTCAAAATAATAATTCTACTTTGACTTGTCAAAAAATATTGTATTCAATCACTGCTTATTGAGTGGAACCGGGAAAAGTGATCTGCACACAATTCTAATGAAAATAAAAGGAAGTAATAATAATCAGGATTTTTCCATATGCTTATGTTCACAGTGTATCAAAATTTGAAAATTACGCTTAAATTAATTTCCAGAATGTATTGAAATTTAAATGCATTAATAGATTAAAAAATATACCATCAAAGAGTGTGTGTGTGTGAGAGAGAGAGAGAGACAGAGAAAGAAAGAAAAAAATTAAAAATTAGTGGAAAATAATCAAGAACTTGGTTATCTAAATTTTCTATATTCTATTTGGTAATAGCTATTTAGAGGGAAACCAGTACTCTTCAAACTTCCTACATTTTATACTTATTTAATAAAGGGAATTATCTAGTCCAAAACAGAGACTGTAAAAAAATAATAAGCTCTTCCGAAGTTGTTTATAGGACAAGATAATAATAATATTATTATACAATTATAATAGAAAAAAATGGAAACAACAAAATTCCAAAGACAAGAAACGAAACAAAAATATACAGCGCCTTGTCACTCACTCTCTTCATCTAACCCACTGGCCGGCAGATATTATCGGCCACATGTGCATCCTATCATAAGAAAACATTGCCACCGACAAAATCGGTGTCGACGATACCGCCGACATTATCTGGGACTTGGCCGACAGCATCTGCGTGTCGGAGGATCGGCCGATAATATCGGTGGCGTGTGTAAGCTACGATTTGAGTACATTGAATTCGATTTCACCGCCGACATTATCGATGCTTCCACCGATATTATCGTTGCCGTGTGCAAACGCACTAAGACTTCTCTTTGATCTGTATGTAAACTTTTGTCAGTTGATGCAAAAAATAAATGAGTTTGTTCTACGCTCTACATTTCGAAACTGATTTTATAAGATGAACAGACTCCCCACACTTGAAAACAACATAGACAGATTTTCTGAAACTTTCGTACGTTGTTAGCTGCAATATTCCTGTACAGGTAATTATTCGCGGAGATGTTTACATAGAATCAAGGAAATCTTTACGATCTATGAAGAGAAAGAAAACATACTTTGTTCTTATTTGCTGTCAATCTGCATTCTTTTACTCCGCGGACAATCCTAAGTTCACGCACGTGACCTAGCGAGGGAAGAGAGAGAAAGAAATCTACCTGGTTAGATTCCTATCTGCTGTTCTGCACTGTTGCAAAATGCAGCCAATATCTTAAACAGCTTTTAAATGGAAGAAAATTAATTTTTAATTAGCGCGCTATAATATTACGTTAGCAAGAAAAAGTAAAAGTGAACATGCAATATTAATACTAATAAACATTTGGCCGAATTTTGATATAGTAGGTTGCTGTGCTTTTAAATGTTTCCGTAACACGTTTGTGCTACCTTTGTTCTTTATTTTATTTTAACCTTGCAATATTTACATGTTGCACTTTCTGTCGAAGTCGCTTTAGTAAAATGTTTCCAAGTTTGATTTCTTCCCATTTCAGAGTATAGTGAACTGTCTGAAAACTGATGTAAATTGTAACAAATTCTTCTGTTTAGCTCCTCTTCGAAACTTCGAGAATTTCAGGAAAGCGATATGGTTGTGTTCGTTGTATGACTTTATTACCTAACTTATGGCTTGCCTTTCTGAGGTCGGTCGTTTGTTGAACGAGTAAATATAAAAGAGATTTCTATTATTTTTTCTTCACTCTCCATGTTTGTTTAAACATACATTGCAGGAGGTAACCAAAACATATCCATGCGTCGTATCATTGAAGCGTTTTGTGTTTTGTATATTAAAGTGTTCAAAAATATTTAACATATTCGCATTTGTTCATGTGATCTCAGATTCAATTCTCGGTGGAAACATACACGAGGAAATTGAAAGCTGAAACAATATGAAAATAGTATTTAAAAGTCAGGAAATTGATATTAAAACTTTAGCTATATACTGGGACTGTAAGGCTGTAGTTAAATTAACCCACACGTTTCGTGAAGATATATTAAGTCGTTATTGTTTTTTCACTATAAGCTACCAGATACATCCTCAGAGGCTACTTTACACTGTAGTAATCAACAGATGAAAACATTGGAAAAGGAATGGAAGGAAGGTCTCCAGAGCCTTAGATCAAGGTACTAACCTAGCATTTGCCCAGTATAACTGAGAAACAACCCTGGAAAATCCTCAGTCAGGATGGCTGGTCTCCGAATTCGAATCCGGTATTATCCAATTGCGAAGCAAGAATCATAACAAGTAGCCTGAGCTCGCTCCGTATTATTATTATTATTATTTAATTAATGTAATGTTTTAAAATTAGTGCAAATTAAACCGTACTTTATTTATTGCTGATGTTATAGTTAATAAGTCTACATGAGACATCAGTCCGCTATCAAGAAAGAATATTAGAACTGGAATTCAGGAAGCGGGGGTAAAGAGATTAATGAGGATGAGGAAACTATGTACGATGCAAAAACTGAGTAATTATGACTTCGTCACAGATATATTCACTTACACACGTCAATTAATATTCCTCTGATACAGTGCACTCTTACTTTCTATAGTGGCAGGAAAATGGCCCGCTTTTGTAAACGAACACACTAAGCACGTGGATATAGGTGCAATGTCCGTGCAAAGAAATATAGGTAAAACTAGAAAAAAATAGGGAAAGCGAGGGGAAATGATAAACCGCCCTTCAACTTAAAAAAAAAACTAAAAATAACTAAACTTAGAGCTACGAAAGACGCGAGACGAATTTTATTGAAAAGATTGTTTTTCCTTAGTGATTAGTTCTTCTAACTATGAACATGAATTAAAAAGAAAATAAGTAGCTAGCTCCGAGTTTCGCAAACTAGTTGAAAAGAAAATATTGGATAAAATTTAATAATAAAGAAGGCATTAATGATAATTAAAACAAACTAAATTCTTGGCACGACAGTCCTTTGGTTCCTACCAGCGGCCTTACGTTCAAAGTGGGGATGTGTAGTCAACGCATCGACACCCGAAGTCCTTATGCCGGCTTTCTAGACTGGAGTCCGCTACTTCTTACTTAAGATAACTCCCCACGATGCTGGGTCAACATCGAAATTGTTGAGTGCCTCTCCGGAAATTGAACCCATGACCACGGGCACCGAAGGCAGTATTTCAGTCTTCTATAGACGAAAAGCTATAGTTACCCACATTATCTAATACAGAAATAAGTTCTGATTCTCTAATAGCTGCTGATGGTGATAGTCAAGGTTCACCGAAGCATGAACCCAAACCCAAACTGAGATATTGATGTCACTGGAACGCCTGAAAAGTCATTGTGGGTAAGTGAATTGCCCGGATGTCCGGAATTGTCAGGATGAAGGGCGATGGTGATGTGAAATGCGGGGCTGTCAGAGGTACTACTTATGATAATTGGATTTATAATCTATGTTGCCATAAACCCTCTTCAAGAACATAACTGTTAATCTTAGCTTTGAAAATATTACATAAGGAGTTTTATTGATATTATTAGGTTGCATTAGGAATTATCGGATTTATTTTAACGCTTAATTTTTACATCTCTTCTAATTTACGAATATTTAAATCGCAATTATACCCTTAAGGTCAATTAGTGATATTTTAAATCATGAAATGAAATGAAATCTTTAAGTTTAACGTCCCGCGGTTATGCCGGTTAGGCTAAAGGAGACGGTGATAATGAGAAATGAGTGAAATGGTGGAATGAAGGATGTGGGAGGAAACGGGAGAACCCCGAGAATACCCACGAGCACGATGTTTGTGCACCACAAAATCCACACGGCGCGTGCTGTGATCGAACCAGGAACCCCAATCACCGGAGGTGAACGCTCTACCACGGAGCCACCCTTCATTTTATATCATTTCGAACCAACTTTATATATGGTTAGTCTTACTATATTTCAATAATTGAGACCAGAAGCAGTCTACACGCTAAGTCCAAAAGAATCTTGGCCGACCTCCTGATAAACCACGTCTTTCAGAAAGGTGAATTGTGGCAATCCGATACCCACATGAGGAAATCTTCGGTTCAGTGTGAAAGCTTCCATAAGAACCAGCACTCTCATCAGTGAAATGTGCTTTGGTAATTTTTATTCAATGTGAAAGTAGCAAACTTTATTGCTAAAAAAATGGCATTTATTTCAAACAAGTCGCCATTACAGTTTTCGTATTTAAACACAACACTCGTGAAAAGTCATGTTAAATGGGTTGGATGTGGGTTTGGATAAGAATCAAGATCTGAGATCCGAATTTCGAACCCAGATCCGAATTTCGAATCCAGATCCGGATCCAGATCCGAGATCCGGACCCAGATCCGAGATCCGGATCCAGATCCGGATCTTCGAATCCGACCAGATCCGGATCCGGCCATCCCTAATATATATAACGTTACCCTCGCGTTCCCCCTCAGTTTTACCCCACTATATATGAGAATTAACATTTCCGTTTATACTTATTATGGACATAACAAAATGGATACTCAGAACAGTTTTGGTTTTCAAACACTAATGCCAAGAAGCAAGCATATCTCCATGAAACAAGCATATCGTTTTGTTTATTTCTTTCTTTCTTGAATCTTCGATCTAGTCGATCGCCTGAAGGCAAAACATCGCACAGCAAACAAGCTGCTTCGACACGTGCCAACGACAGAACGAAAGTCTTGATTTTAGTACTGAAACTACACTCAGGCAAAAAAAAAAAAGCAAAATGCCGGCACGCTTCTGTGCCTGTAACATTGTGTTAAAAAAACAAACCCAAGGTCAGCTGTCAGACATCTGATAAGACTTTTATACAAATCGTCGTTGTTTGAAGCCTCTTTAGTCCTCATAAAAACAATATATCCAGATTCGCGAAAGCCCACAGAGATTGTATTAGAAAGTTAAAAAAATATCTTTATCATTCAGATCATTTATTATTATTATTATTATTATTATTATTATTATTATTATTATTATTATTATTATTAGTAGTAGTAGTAGTAGTAGTAGTAGTACTAGTAGTAGTAGTAGTAGTAGTAGTAGTAGTAGTAGTAGTAGAAGAAGAATTACCACATAACATTTTTCGTTAGTCCTTACAGCAATTAATACTTAGCAGCAGAGGTAAAAGTGCTTGGGAATGCAGGAGACGCCGTCCCCCACCTCCAAGCAATGTGTACGGCGTCCCCCAAGTTCCTAAGAAATTACAATGGGCAAAGATAGGCATGGGGGACGGCGTGATGTCATGCCGCTACCTCCCGTTCCCCTACCTTTTCAGATTCACTTTATCTTTGCTTAGCAGGAATCGATACAAGAGTTAGTAGGACAGCCACTCTTTATTGATAAAAATCGTAATTTGGCGTTATTAAAAACAAAATTTCTGTGTCTAGAGGTAGAGGGGACCATGGAAGTTACTATTGCCACGTACAAAAATGAAACCTGTATTCAACACTGACTACGTATAATTCAAGGATTTTTTTAAAGCAATATGCTTACACCGTTTCAAAAGTAAAATTAAAATAATTACTAAGAAATACATTCATTGAAAAACTCAGGGGTGGCAAGTCCACCGTTTTAAATCTGCTGCAGAGCGTTCGAGTCCAAATTCAAGTAAAGTTAACGCATGGAAGACCCAGGTTCGATTCCCGGTGGGAGTTCATGTGATTCGGATTCGACGTTAATTAGTAGGTCCACGTTTTATATAGCTTCGCTGCTGAAAGGGACGTTAAGTTCAAAATCAACTCAAGAAAAGTTAAAACAATGAGAATGTTTTCTACTGTTTTGTCGTATGCAATTCTATGTTAAATAAAACTACATACACTATTTGATAATGGAAGCATCGTCAGAAATACAGTATCCAATAAATAAAACTTTTCACGGAGGGTTTATCTGAAGATACATACAAATATTGAAAATAGTTTAAAAAGGTGCATAATGCGGAAATACTATTTTATCGCGTATGAACTTAAGGCTTCTAGAACAGCAAGTTCTGACCAGATATTAACACCGCAGAACCAGAATATGATCAAGGGATGGACTAAACCAGCGTTTCCCAACCGGTGTGCCGCGGCACAGTGGTGTGCCGCGGCACAGTGGTGTGCCGCGAATGGGTCGCTGGTGTGCCGCGAGGAAATCGGAACAAAATTATTAATTCTATAGCAATCAAATTGCAAGACATACAGAAAAATGTATATTTGTATTTCAAATTACTACTATGAATCTAAAATTTAAAGTTTCATACTGTGTTAATTTTCTGTAGAACATTTTTCTGTACATTTCTAATTTTGAAAAAAAGTATTTGTTATTATTGTTATGACCATTATTGCTTCTTTATTGTTGCAGACTATTTCGTAACTTGAAATTTTAAAATATTATTCAATCCTTCCGGCAAAGTAAACATGCATACGAATTACCTATATTTGTGTTTTAAAAGTAAAAGAGATTCGTTTGTTCGTTCGTTATTTAGTGATCCTCCTTCTTAATGAAAGGTTGGATACAGTTTTCGAAAAAAAAGTGTATTTGTAACAACTTGAGCCCTATATCTGATTGTAATTGTTTTCTATTTTTAAATTAAAATGAAAAATAAGCATAATAATTTACCACGGGGAAAAAACAGTGGTCTAGCTTTCTTCTCTGTGAGAAGGATGTCAGTAATCAGAAAAAAATACTACAGTATTTTATATTTTCAAATAATAATAATAATAATAATAATAATAATAATAATAATAATAATAATAATAATAATAATATGTGTGCCGCGAGAATTCAAGTTACCCTGAAGTGTGCCGCAAGTTGAAAAAGGTTGGGAAACGCTGGTCTAAACCATAGTTTCCAACTTTACCCAGTGTAAATAAAGTAGGATTGAAACCCACTCTATCCAGTGTACACCTGAGCGTCATGGGGGGGCTGTATCCCTATCCCCTATAAAATTCCTCTTGGATCCGCGCCTGTTGAAACCAATTCATATTTCATAACTTCATACACGGCACGATCAAGCACTGAATCTATTGAAATCTTACTACATAAAATAATTATCGAGTGTCTACACTTTTTCTATTAAAGCTCATAGTATATTCTATCATAATATAAATTGTCACTCATGTAGTGTGTGCTAATATAACTAGGGATGCGCACGAGACAAGATTTGTGGCTGTCTCGTCTCGAAAATGTGCTGTAAAAGTGATGTCTCGACTCGAAAAATGTATATTTCTCTATTGGAAATGCCATGTCTCGACTCGAATTTTGTCAGGAAAATCCTGTCTCGATTCGTCTCGTGCGCATCCCTAAATGTAACTCATGACAAAAATGTTTTGTTTTAAAACAAAATTAAACGGTTGAAGTGGACTCTGCCGAGTAGAAGACATCCAATTTATTAAACCGCCTCGCAACTCACTTGGCAGCACACTTAGGTTACACTCTTCACCTTTTTCCCATGCTATCTAAAGTATCGGCTAATCTTAAATTCGCATTGCCGATTCGGGTTTTCTAACAAGAATTATTATGTTGCAACTTAATTTGGATGTGAAATCCTGACTTAATTAGCATTTAAGAACTTCCAAGTCTGCATTAAAATCATGACAAAAATATAGTTAAATCTCAGTTCTAAATTTTATGTCTACCTTGCATCTAAATACTTGTGCTGTCATTTCTTTCAATGTTGGTAGGAGCCGAAGTTCCAATTGATCCCAATTTTTCGCTTTAATTCCCTCTATTTGTTCATAAAATTTTAGAGAAATATTATTGTTAACAAGCAACACTTCTGAAGTGTAACACTCCGATCTTGATAAAATTTGGAAGGTAGATACTATACATGAAATAAACGAATACGTGTTTCTTATTTTCTGCGGAGAAAAGGGTTTTAAGGAGCAAGAGACCCCACCCACAATTTTGAAAGTTGACGCCCCAAAGGCAAAAACCAAGGAAACCGAAGTAAACGAAATTTTACACACATATTGCAGATATAAAATGAGGGAACACGTGTTTCGTATTTTCCTGGAAAAAACGGTTAGGTGGGGACCGGACCCCTCCAAAACTTTCATCACGAAATATCGAAAGTGATAATAGCAATATGACAAATGTTTGTAAAGGACACAAAGAATTGCAACGAAACTTTCTGTATGAACAACATACCAAAAAATAAAGGCACACGGTTTTTTTATTTTGTGCTGAGAAACGATTTCAGGGGGCAAAATCTATCACCCAAAATTTTGAAAGTTAAGGCCCGGAAGGCCAGAGGAAGTGAACCGAACTGAATGAAATTGTGCACAGATATTGTCGACATAAAATGAGGGAATAAGTTTTTCTCATTTTCCTGAGAAAAAAAAGAAAACCGTTTAGGTGGGACAAACACACCTCCAGAACTTTGATCATGAAATATCAAAACTGCTAATAACAGAAGTGTTTGAAGGACATGACGAATTGGAACGACACATTGTGTAGGGACAATACGCAAAAAATAAACGAATACGGTTTTTCTTTTATTTTGTGCGGAAAAACGGTTTTAGGGGGGCAAAAGCCCCCATCCCAAACTTTGAAATTTGAGGCCCAAAATGCAAGAAGAAGTGCACCGAATTAAATGAAATTGTGCGCAGATATTGTAGACGAAAAACGAGATAATTGGGTTTCGTATTTTCCTGGGAAAAGCGGTTGAGTGAGGCACGGACCTTCTAAACCGTTGATTACGGAATATCAAAAGTGCAAATAAGCATACGCAAAAGTTCCTAAAGAATATGGAGAATTGGAACGAAACTTCGTAAAGGGACTATTTCCAAAACAGTATATGAAACGTGTTTTAATTTTTGCGGAAAAACAGTGTTGGGGCCTAGGTCCCATCCCCCCCCAAAAAAGGAAATATTACCGTAATAGCTCAGAAAGGAGTGGACCCAAGCAAATCAAATTGTGTGTAGACATTATATGTAAAATAAGGGCTCTCGTGTTTCTCAAGTGTTCCTATCCGTTTTGCTTCAAATTTGGCATACCAATAGCAAACTGGAAATAAATCGACACGTGTTTTTCTTTATGCTGAAAAAACATTGCAAGGGTTAAAGGTGCCTCCTGAAATACTATAAAATACGCTATACTGTTTCTGTTTGCTGTTACTTGATCTGCCAAATTTGAAGGAATCGGATGGAGACACGACACTTGTGAAACACGAGAGGCCATATTTTACATATCCAATATCTACATACAATTGCTTTCGCTTCGGTCCACTTCTCCCGCGACTCAACGCCTCGGTTCACTCACAATTTTTTTTCTTTCAGGAAAATACGAAACACGTATTCCCTCACCTTACCTCTACAATATTAGTGGACATTTCATTCACTTCGGTCCACTTCTTCTTGTCTTTTGGGGTCAAATTCCAAAATTGTAGACGGGGGCTTTTGCCAACCAAAACCGTTTTTAACCAAAATTAAAAAATGTATTCGTTTATTTTTTGCGTATTGCCCATACTCGCAGAGCTCCTCCGTGGCTAAGCGGTTAGCGTACGCGCCTTTGGCGTGGAAGACCCGGGTTCGATTCCCGGCGGGAGCTCATGTGGTTCGGATTCCACGTTAATCAGTAGGTCCACGTCTCATACAGCATCGCTGCTGAAACGGACGCTAAACTAAAATCAACTCAACTCAACCCATACACGCAGTTTGATGCAATTCTTCATATCCGTTACACGCATCTGATATACTGTTACTAGATATTTTGATATTTCGTGATGAAGGGTTTGGAGGGATCCATGCTCCACCTGGCCGTTTTTTCCAGGAAAATAAGGAAACTTATTCCCTAATTTTGTGTCTACAATATCTGTCCATATTTCATTCACTTCAGTTCACTTCTTCTTACCTTTCGCGCGTCAACTTTCAAAATTTTGGTTTTGGGTTCTTTGGCCCCTAAAACCGTCTTTCCGCAAAAAAGAAAAACATTTTCTTTATTTTTTGTCCACAGAAAGTTTTGTTGCAATTCTTCATGTCTTTTACACACATCTAACATATTGTTACTAGCATTTTTCATTTTTTGTGATCAAAGCTTTGGAGAGATCGGTGCCCCACCCAAACGATTTCTAAAGGAAAATACGAAACCCGTATTCACTCACTTTGTCTACAATATCTGTGCACAAATTCACTCCCTCCGGTTCACTTCTTTTTGCCTTTCGGGAGTCAACATTGAAAATTTGGTTTGGGAGGTTTTGCCCCCCAAAAACCGTTTTCCCGTAGAACATAACAAAACCCGTATTCATTTACTTTCTGCGTATTGTCCATACACAAAGTTATGTTGCAATTCTTTATTTCCTTTATACACATCTGACATACTGTTATTATTACTTTTGATTTTTCGGGACCAAAGGTTTGGAGGGGTCTGTGCACCACCCTACTGTTTTCCCCAGGAAAGTACGAAACTCGTACCCTCATTTCACGTCTGCAATATCTGTGCACAATTTCATTCACTTCGGCTCACTTCTTCTTGCCTTTCGGACGTCAACTTTCAAAATTTCGGGTGGTGGCTTTTGCCCCTGAAACAATTTTTCCGCAGAACAAAAAAAAAGTATTCATTTTTCTGCGTATTGTTAATACACAAAGTTATGTTGGAATTCTTCAAGTTGTTTGCACACATTTGACATACTGTTGGTAGCACTTTTAATATTTCGTGATCACAGATTTGGAGGGGTCCATGCAGCACCCAACCCTGTTTTCCAGGAAAATAGAAAACCGTATTCCCTCATTTTACGTCTACAATATCTGTGTAGAAATTCATTCACTTCGGTTCACTTCTTTTTGCCTTTCGGGCGTCAATTTTCAAAATTTTGTGTGGGAGCTTTTGCCCCCTAATACCATTTTTCAACAGAACATAAGAAAACCCATATTGCTTTATTTCTGGCGTATTATCCATACAAAAAGTTTCATTGCAATTCTTCATGTCCCTTATACACTTTCTACATACCGTTATTAGCATTTTAATTTTATGTGATCAAAGGTTTGGAGGGGTCCGTGCCCCACACGACTATTTTCTCCAAGAAAATATGAAACCCGTATTCTTATTTTATGTCTACAATATATGTTAACATTTGCACTCATTTCGATTCACTTCTTGGGGCCGCGGTGGCTCAGTGGTAGAGCGTTCACCTCTGGTGCTTGGGGTCCCGGGTTCGATCCCAGCCCCCGCCAAGTGAACTTTGTGGTGGACAAACACCGTGTGCGTGGGTTTTCTCGGGGTTCTCCCGTTTCCTCCCACTTTCTTCATTCCACCATTTCATTCATTACTCATCATCACCGTCTCCTTTAGCCTAACCAGCATAACCGTGGGACGTAAAACTTAAAGATTTCATTTCATTTTTTTATTCACTTCTGTTTGCCTTTTGAGTTCAACTTTCAAAATTTAGGGTGGGAGCTTTTGCCCCCTAAAACCGTTTTCCCGCAGAGCTTAGAAAAACCCGTATTCGTTTACTTTTTGCGTATTGTCCATACACAAAGTTACGTTGCAATGTTTCATGTCCTTGACACACATCTGACATACTAGCACTTTTGATATTTTGTGATCAAACGTTAGGGAGGGTCCGTGCCGCACCCACTCCTTTTTTCCAGGAAAATAGCAAACCCATATTCCCTCATTTTATGTCTACAATGTACGTGCACAATTTGATTCACTTCGGTTCACTTCTTTTTGCCTTCCCGGCGTCAACTTTCATAATTTTGTGTGAGAGCTTTTGCCCCTAAAATCATTTTTCCGCATAAAAACCCTTCTCCTTTTTTTTTTTTTTTGCGTATTGCCCGTACATAAAGTTTTATTGGAATTCTTCATGTCCTTTACACAAATCTGATATACTGTTACTAGCACTTTTGATATTTCCTGAGCAAATGTTTGGAGTGTTCCGTGCCCCACCTAACAGTTGTTTCAGGAAATACGAAACTAGAATTCCCACATTTTATTTTCGCAATATGTGTGAAAAATTTCATTCACTTCGGTTCACTTCTTCTTGCTTTTTCGGCGTCAAATTTCAAACTTTTGGGGTGGGTTCATTTGCCCCCCTAAAACCGTTTTCCTGCAGAACATTAAGAAAACGTATTCTTTCATTTTTTGCCTATTGTTCATACACAAAGTTTCGTTGCAATTCTTCATGTCCTATACACACATTTGACATATTGTTACAAGAACTTTTATTTTTCGTGGTCAAATGTTTAGAGGGGTCCGTGCCCCACGCGGCCGTTTTTTCCAGGGAATACATTCGTATCCTCATTTTACGTATTCAATATCTGTGAAAATTTTTATTCACTTCGGTTTACTTCTGCTTTTCAGGGGCCGCCGTGGCTCAGTGGTAGAGCATTCACCTCTGGTGCTTGGGGTCCTGGGTTCGATCCCAGCCCCCGCCAAGTGAACTTTGTGATGGACAAACACCGTGTGCGTGGGTTTTCTAGGGGTTCTCCGTTTCCTCCCACTTTCTTCATTCCACCATTTCATTCATTACTCATCATCAACGTCTGTCTCCTTAGCCTAACCGACATAACCGTGAGACGTAAAACTGAAAGATTTCATTTTTTCTTCTGCCTTTCGGGTGTCAACTTCCAAAATTTTGTGTGGGAATTTTTCCCTCTAAAACCGTTTTTCCGCGGAAAATAAAAAAAACAATATTCATTTATTTTTTTGTCCACACATAAAGTTTCGTTGCAATTCTTCATGTCCTTTACACACATCTCAGATACGGTTACTAGCACTTTTGATATTTCGTGATGAAAGGTTTGGAGGGGTTAGTGCCCCACCGAACCGTTACTTCCAGAAAAATACTAAAACCGTATTCCCCCATTTTATATCTACAATATCTGTGCACAATTTCATTCACTTCGGTTCACTTCCTTTTGCCTTTCGGACATCAACTTTCAAAATTTTGGGTTTGAGCTTTTTTCTCTTAAAACTGTTTTTTTTTTCACAGAAAATTTAAATAAATCTTTTCCTTTATTTTTTGCGTATTGTCCATAGACGCAGTTTGATTAAATTCTTCATGTCCTTTACACACATCTGACATGCTGTTACCAGCACATTTGATTTTCCGTGCCCCACCTAACCGTTTTTTCGAGGAAAATACGAAACTCGTATCCTCATGTTACGTTTGCAATATCTGCGCTTAATTTCGTTCACTTCGGTTCACTTCTTGCCTTTCGGACATCAAGTTTCAAAATTTTGGGTGGGAGCTTTTGCCCCTAAATCCGTTTTTCCGCAGAAAATTTAAAAAGACCGTCTTCCTTTAGTTTTTGCGTATTTTCAATACAAAATGTTCCGTTGCAATTATTCATGTCTTTTACACACTTCTGACATACTGTTACTAGCAGTTTTGATATTTCGTGATAAAAGGTTTGGAGGGGTCCTTGCCCCACCCAACTGTTTTTTCCAGGAAAATACGAAACTCGTATTCCCTCCTTTTACGTCTACAATATCTGTGCACAATTTTATTGACTTTGGTTCAGTTGTTCTTACCTTTCGGGTGTCAACTTTCACAATATAGAGTGGGGCTTTTATATTAAAACTTACGTAACTTTATGTAACTTTTTCTATTTTATGAGATTCTTTTTTTGGGAGGTGAGGAGAGAAATGTTTTCCTCTGATATGTGTCTTTTGCCATTCATCTTTTTTGAACTGCTTAAGTAAGATCATTTTGTAACTTTTGATGTCATCCATCTCCGTCATGATAATATTATTGTCATTTTTAACAATTTGTTTTATTCCCTCATTTGCAGTCTGCCACACTGATATATTTATTACAAAATTGAGGTTTGGTCCAGCGCCTTTCGAATTCGGAACCAACCCAACCGCCGAGCTTTTTGGGTTGCCTGCTATTGCAGGAAAATGAGAATTGCAGGTGGTAATGCACTTTTGGAGTCGTGTATATCTAGGTAGTGCGAGCGGAAGGCACTTGCACTAAGTGCGGGTGTACTTTGGGGAGCACGAGAAACTAAAAACAGATATATATTCTTTTTCAGGGGCAAGTCGCGCTTTAACATGACTTTTCATGAG
This sequence comes from Thermobia domestica, assembly GCF_964235325.1. Classification (NCBI taxonomy): domain Eukaryota; kingdom Metazoa; phylum Arthropoda; class Insecta; order Zygentoma; family Lepismatidae; genus Thermobia; species Thermobia domestica. The sequence continues at coordinate 294,905,003 of NC_137457.1, read as the reverse complement.
TCTTGTGTTTAAATACGAAAACTGTAATGGCGACTTGTTTGAAATAAATGCCATTTTTTTAGCAATAAAGTTAGGTTCTTTCACATTGAATAAAAATTACCAAAGCACATTTCACTGATGAGAGTGCTGGTTCTTATGGAAGCTTTCACACTGAACCGAAGATTTCCTCATGTGGGTATCGGATTGCCACAATTCATCTTTCTGAAAGACGTGGTTTATCAGGAGGTCGGCCAAGATTCTTTTGGACTTAGCGTGTAGACTGCTTCTGGTCTCAATTATTCAAATATAGTAAGACTATCCGTATATAAAGTTGGTTCGAAATGATTTAAAATGAAGGGTGCGGTGGCTCCGTGGTAGAGCGTTCACCTCCGATGATTGGGGTTCCTGGTTCGATCACAGCACGCGCCGTGTGGACTTTGTGGTGGACAAACATCGTGGGTATTCTCGGGGTTCTCCCGTTTCCTCCCACTTCCTTCATTCCACCATTTCACTCATTTCTCATTATCACCGTCTCCTTTAGCCTAACCGGCATAACCGCGGGACGTTAAACTTAAAGATTTCATTTCATTTCATGATTTAAAATATCACTAATTGACCTTAAGGGTATAATTGCGATTTAAATATTCGTAAATTAGAAGAGATGTAAAAATTAAGCGTTAAAATAAATCCGATAATTCCTAATGCAACCTAATAATATCAATAAAACTCCTTATGTAACATTTTCAAAGCTAAGATTAACAGTTAAGTTTTTGAAGAGGGTTTATGGCAACATAGATTATAAATCCAATTATCATAAGTAGTACCTCTGACAGCCCCGCATTTCACATCACCATCGCCCTTCATCCTGACAATTCCGGACATCCGGGCAATTCACTTTCCCACAATGACTTTTCAGGCGTTCCAGTGACATCAATATCTCAGTTTGGGTTTGGGTTCATGCTTCGGTGAACCTTGACTATCACCATCAGCAGCTATTAGAGAATCAGAACTTATTTCTGTATTAGATAATGTGGGTAACTATAGCTTTTCGTCTATAGAAGACTGAAATACTGCCTTCGGTGCCCGTGGTCATGGGTTCAATTTCCGGAGAGGCACTCAACAATTTCGATGTTGACCCAGCATCGTGGGGAGTTATCTTAAGTAAGAGGTAGCGGACTCCAGTCTAGAAAGCCGGCATAAGGACTTCGGGTGTCGATGCGTTGACTACACATCCCCACTTTGAACGTAAGGCCGCTGGTAGGAACCAAAGGACTGTCGTGCCAAGAATTTAGTTTGTTTTAATTATCATAAATGCCTTTTTTATTATTAAATTTTATCCAATATTTTATTTTCAACTAGTTTGCGAAACTCGGAGCTAGCTACTTGTTTTCTTTTTAATTCATGTTCATAGTTAGAAGAACTAATCACTAAGGAAAAACAATCTTTTCAATAAAATTCGTCTCGCGTCTTTCGTAGCTCTAAGTTTAGTTATTTTTAGTTTTTTTTTTTAAGTTGAAGGGCGGTTTATCATTTCCCCTCGCTTTCCCTATTTTTTTCTAGTTTTACCTATATTTCTTTGCACGGACATTGCACCTATACCCACGTGCTTAGTGTGTTCGTTTACAAAAGCGGGCCATTTTCCTGCCACTATAGAAAGTAAGAGTGCACTGTATCAGAGAAATATTAATTGACGTATGTAAGTGAATATATCTGTGACAAAGTCATAATTACTCAGTTTTTGCATCGTACATAGTTTCCTCATCCTCATTAATCTCTTTACCCCCGCTTCCTGAATTCCAGTTCTAATATTCTTTCTTGATAGCGGACTGATGTCTCATGTAGACTTATTAACTATAACATCAGCAATAAATAAAGTACGGTTTAATTTGCACTAATTTTAAAACATTACATTAATTAAATAATAATAATAATAATACGGAGCGAGCTCAGGCTACTTGTTATGATTCTTGCTTCGCAATTGGATAATACCGGATTCGAATTCGGAGACCAGCCATCCTGACTGAGGATTTTCCAGGGTTGTTTCTCAGTTATACTGGGCAAATGCTAGGTTAGTACCTTGATCTAAGGCTCTGGAGACCTTCCTTCCATTCCTTTTCCAATGTTTTCATCTGTTGATTACTACAGTGTAAAGTAGCCTCTGAGGATGTATCTGGTAGCTTATAGTGAAAAAAACAATAACGACGTAATATATCTTCACGAAACGTGTGGGTTAATTTAACTACAGCCTTACAGTCCCAATATATAGCTAAAGTTTTAATATCAATTTCCTGACTTTTAAATACTATTTTCATATTGTTTCAGCTTTCAATTTTCTCATGGAACCTGAGATCACATGAACAAATGCGAATATGTTAAATATTTTTGAACACTTTAATATACAAAACACAAAACGCTTCAATGATACGACGCATGGATATGTTTTGGTTACCTCCTGCAATGTATGTTTAAAGAAACATGGAGGGTGAAGAAAAAATAATAGAAATCTCTTTTATATTTACTCCTTCAACAAACGACCGACCTCAGAAGGGCAAGCCATAAGTTAGGTAATAAAGTCATACAACGAACACAACCATATCGCTCTCCTGAAATTCTCACGCCAACCAGTCTATATTTTTTGTTGTATATACCTTCGAAGTGAAAGATATTCATTATTACATTTGTTGATGGTTGGACTCTAGTGAGTCAGAAACTACTATTTATAAAGAATTTGTTTTGTTTAGTATTCCTGCGATTAAAAGGGCCTTATCTAAAAGATATTTCATTTGTATCTGAGAAAAGAAGAAAGTTTATTTTATAAGAATAAAATAAATATTATCAATGTGAAGCTAACATTAAGTTTCGAAGAGCAGCTAAACAGAAGAATTTGTTACCATTTACATCAGTTTTCAGACAGTTCACTATACTCTGAAATGGGAAGAAATCAAACTTGGAAACATTTTACTAAAGCGACTTCGACAGAAAGGGCAACATGTAAATATTGCAAGGTTAAAATAAAATAAAGAACAAAGGTAGCACAAACGTGTTACGGAAACATTTAAAAGCACAGCAACCTACTATATCAGTGAATCCGAAAAAAGTTTTAACGAATTTTAGATATTCAATTTTATAAGATCACAATTTCAGATGTAGGTTTGGATACGAATCAAGGTCTGAGATTCGAATTTCGGATCCAGATCCGAGATCCGGACCCAGATCCGAGATCCGGATCTGAGATTCGGATCCGAGATCCGGATCTGAGATTCGGATCCGAGATCCGGATCTAGGTCCGGATCCGGCAAGATCCGGATCCGGATCTCACTGGATCCGGGATATCCGGATCCGAAAATTTTTGGCCATCCCTAATATATATAATAACATAGCATATTTCTTTCCAAAATTTTATAAAAACGATTTATTTTATAGAGTTCAAAATTCGGCCAAATGTTTATTAGTATTAATATTGCATGTTCACTTTTACTTTTTCTTGCTAACGTAATATTATAGCGCGCTAATTAAAAATTAATTTTCTTCCATTTAAAAGCTGTTTAAGATATCGGCTGCATTTTGCAACAGTGCAGAACAGCAGGTAGGAATCTAACCAGGTAGATTTCTTTCTCTCTCTTCCCTCGCTAGGTCACGTGCGTGAACTTAGGATTGTCCTCGGAGAAAAAGAAACCGATGGAATGTAGATTGACAGCAAATAAGAACAAAGTCTGTTTTCTTTCTCTTCATAGATCGTAAAGATTTCCTTGATTCTATGTAAACATCTCCGCGAATAATTACCTGTACAGGAATATTGCAGCTAACAACGTACGAAAGTTTCAGAAAATCTGTCTATGTTGTTTTCAAGTGTGGGGAGTCTGTTCATCTTATAAAATCAGTTTCGAAATGTAGAGCGTAGAACAAACTCACTTATTTTTTGCATCAACTGACAAAAGTTTACATACAGATCAAAGAGAAGTCTTAGTGCGTTTGCACACGGCAACGATAATATCGGTGGAAGCATCGAATATGTCGGCGGTGAAATCGACTTCAATGTACTCAAATCGTAGCTTACACACGCCACCGATATTATCGGCCGATCCTCCGACACGCAGATGCTGTCGGCCAAGTCCCAGATAATGTCGGCAGTATCGCCGACACCGATTTTGTCGGTGGCAATGTTTTCTTATGATTGGATGCACATGTGACCGATAATGTTGGCCGGCCAGTGGGTTAGATGAAGAGAGTGAGTGACAAGGCGCTGTATATTTTTGTTTCGTTTCTTGTCTTTGGAATTTTGTTGTTTCCATTTTTTTCTATTATAATTGTATAATAATATTATTATTATCTTGTCCTATAAACAACTTCGGAAGAGCTTATTATTTTTTTACAGTCTCTGTTTTGGAGTAGCTAATTCCCTTTATTAAATAAGTATAAAATGTAGGAAGTTTGAAGAGTACTGGTTTCCCTCTAAATAGCTATTACCAAATAGAATATAGAAAATTTAGATAACCAAGTTCTTGATTATTTTCCACTAATTTTTAATTTTTGTTCTTTCTCTCTCTGTCTCTCTCTCTCTCACACACACACACTCTTTGATGGTATATTTTTTAATCTATTAATGCATTTAAATTTCAATACATTCTGGAAATTAATTTAAGCGTAATTTTCAAATTTTGATACACTGTGAACATAAGCATATGGAAAAAATCCTGATTATTGTTACTTCCTTTTATTTTCATTAGAATTGTGTGCAGATCACTTTTCCCGGTTCCACCCAATAAGCAGTGATTGAATACAATATTTTTTGACAAGTCAAAGTAGAATTATTATTTTGAAACGAAACCAACACAATCAAACACTCTTTCCCAAGCTCCAAGGACAAGTTACTCACTTGGCATTTTCTTGATTGTGATCTCAACAATAGGGATGTGACTTCATGCTTCACTTGTTACAGATTTTTTCTCTCACTTCCAAAACTATCCCAAATCTCCGATTTTAAAAAATAATGTGTAGAATGGCAATTGAAAACAAAGACCAAAGCTATGTATCCAAGTTTTCCCTCTCCCCTTTGTACCGGGATGGAGCCCCTGATAGAGTTCTGCATTTTAGCTACAGTGACTGGATCAAAAGGTTGTGTATTATTGCATTCTTACCTTTCTAGTTTTGCTTAGATTTTTAGAGATGGCAGGAATTTTTCCATTCGATATTTTAACCGTTATTGAACTTGTGGAATGTAGACTTTGCATATGGGATAAGATAACAGACTCTTTCAAGGACAGAGCTCCGTCGTGGCTAAGCGGTTAGCGTACGCGCCTTTGGCGTGGGAGACCCGGGTTCGATTCCCGGCGGGAGCTCATGTGGCTCGTATTCCACGGTAATCAGTAGGTCCACGTCTCATATAGCCCCGCTGCTGAACGGGACGCTAAACTAAAATCACCTCACCTCTTTCAAGGACAGGATTGAAAAGCAAAAAGCACGGCGAGAAATTTATGCAAGCCTTGTCCAGGATTTTGAGTTCATGGACAAAAAGAAACGAGAAACGACAGGTATGTATGCAACAGCGCAAATCTGTCTTCAACATTAGGGGAGGGGGGGACGGGTGAGATCGTTCCCATATTATATATATACATATATAGCGATGTTCAAAATATTTCTGTAGCCGAAAAACAATGCTGTAGAGGATCAGGGGAGCAGAATTGTCTTCAACATTTTGAGGCGGGCAGATTTGAGGCTTATTCTGAGTGGACATTAATTTCATCTCACTTTCCTTTCTAGCGATCGGACACAAATAATCAAATTTCTCTCCCAAAAAACACATTTCAAAACGGATTATTGGGGAGGACAATCTCCCCAGTTCCAAGATTGGAGGGGATATGTCCCCTTCATCCCCCCGGGATTTGCTCCAGTGTATGTATGAAGCAATGTAAAACAGAATTACTAATTCGAATTTTATCATTTAATCTACTATGACATTAATGTTAACTACATAGAAATCAAAATAATATATATACACATGTGTTTTCATTGGGAAGGCCGATGGGGGCTGAATTTGAACGTAAACACTATCGGGGTTGTCACTGTACATCTGAGCAATCCCGATAAATATGGATTCGACACAAATATTGGTCATTTTCTACTACTTTTACATGTCCCGGTAAACGCCCTCTGGGACCCCCATGGTTCGAATTGTGAAAAAATCGCCTCTGGCCTCCAGCCGATACCGCGAAAACTTTGAATGTGACACTAAAATCTGCCATTTTCTACTACTTTTACATATTCCGATAAAAGCCCCTATGATCCTCTGGTTCCAATTTTGAAAAAAAACCATGCCTCTGGCCAGCAGCCGATGGGGGCAGTATTTGGAAGTCAACGCCTGTGTGAGTATCACCATTCATCTCAGCGACAGTGAAAACTATTGATTTGAGACTAATATCGGTCATTTTCCATTATTTTTACATGTCTCGCAATTCTCCACCCCGGTGACTCCCGGCCCACATACAATGGTGGCTGAATTAGAAAATCATCGCTAATGAAAGTATCACCATTGATCTCAGCGACCGCGAAAACTATGAAATTGACACTAATATCGGTCATTTTCTACTACTTTTACATGTCTGGGTTAACGCCCTCCTGAGACCCCCCTGGTTCGAATTTAGTCAAAAACGCTTCACCTTGGTCTGGGACCTAAACCAAGGTATCCGTGTCCAAAATTTGGTAACTCTCGGCCAACTTGTCTGGTTCCCAGGCCGGTCCCGGTTGAAAAAAAAATCTTCGTATTGATCTGTGGCCTAGACCAAGCTACCCGCGACCAAATTTTAAAAACTTTCGTCCACTCGTCTGGTCCACGGGCCGCACACAGATAGAGAGACAGACACTCAAGCAAACTTTATTTTATTTATATTAGAAAGGTCAGATCCACCGTTATTGTAATAGAGCGGTGCTTGAGTGATTGATCGTAGAAATTTAAAATCCAATGAGTGATAATTTCATAGCCTTGTTTTATTACAAGTTTAAACTCTTTAGTCAGTAGAGAAGAGGGCATGATTCGTGGGTCAGAGTTGATGACAATGGGTTTCGGTGGGTCTTGGGTCACAGTGTGTGACAGTGGTTCATGGTGGGTAGTGGGACAGAGTGGGTCACGGTTGGTGGTGGGTCAGTTGGTCGTGGCTAAAGTTTTCATTGCCCCACACTCTCTCTGAACTACAGTGTTGAAAATTAATCAGTGAAAATCAATTGCAATTGATCAATCAATTGAAAGTAATTGCTGTGGAAATCAAAAATTGCAATTGAATTAATTGCTAATTAATTTCAATTGCAATTACTTTCAATCGATTGATTAATTGCAATTGATTCTCCTTTATTAATGGGCAACTGCAATTAACAATTAACCATTACTTACTTCCGTTGTCAATTGCAATTAACAATTAAATTTACAGATTAATTATTAATGTCAATTCAATTGAAATTTGCCCAACACTGCCACTCTTCTCTTCACTGTCCCGATCCGGCCCTTCAAACTTTTTTTTCCTTCTATCGAAGCCAGTACTGCCTATTTGGGAAAAGTCTCAATGTAGAGTGATAGTGGTAAAAACGATGCATATTCGCCGTTCTGTTGGAAGGGGGGCTGGTGGAATGTGCCGTAAGATTTCACGTTGCCCCCATAGGAAAAAATCTAGATTCGACACTACTAATATATATATATATATATATATATATATATATATATATATATATATATATATATATATATATATATATATATATATATATATATATATATATATATATATATATATATATATATATATATATAATTGAGAAACACTATGTTTGTGACTATAAATCTCCCGAACAGTCCCACTGATCTTAATCAAATTTGAAACATGGATGAGTTTTACGGCTGGGCTGGTTTTAGGCTATTCACTTTGATGGTACAACTTAGGGGGGGGGGATGTAAAAATAAATAAAATTTAATAATTCCTGAACCACTCGGCCAATCTTGATCAAATTTTCAACATAGATGAGGCTCAAGCCTGGGATCGTGTTATTTAAATTTGACGAAGTAACGTGGGGGCGGAGAAGGAGGAGAGATATATATAAAAATCAATTTATATAAGACTGAAAGCCACTATTTTTGTAGCTTAATAACTCTTGAACTATATCTTGAATATCCGACCGATCGCAATCAAATTTTCAAGATGTATGAGGTTTGGATCTAGAAACATTTTTGTAATTTTACTTTAACGGTACATCCTAGGGGGGAGGGGGGAACGTATAAATAGAAACTAATAAAACCTAATAACTTTTGAACCACCCAACCAATCTCGATCTAATTTTCAACAAATATGAGGGTCGGGCCTTGGGTGTTTTTTTATCATTTCACTTTGACGAGCCAACGTAGGGGAGGGAGAGGGGGCAGATATATGTAAAAAAAATAAAAATAAAAATGCCTGTCTCTGTGACTTCATCACTCTTGAACCACCCGACCGATCTAAATCAAATTTTCAATACACATGAGTATAGGGGCAGGGATTACTTTAGGCTATTCACTTTGACCAAGCAACGTAGGGGAAGGAGAGAGAGAGAGAAATTTAAAAATGATCAAAAATGACCGATATTACTGTTAAATCCATAGTTTTCGGGCCCGATGAGACAAACAGTAACACTTCTGATGCTGTTTCAATCCAAGTTCAGCCCTAATAGTTGAGAAGGTGGAGGGTACAATGGAGGAGAGGAGGATAAACGTTTAAAAATGATCGAAACTGAGTAATATTAGTGCCGGATCAATAGTTTTAGGAGTAGCTGAGATTAACAGTGACAATTCTGATTTCGTGTGCCGCAGCACGGGGAAGGGGGAGCTATATATAATAATCGAAAATAACCAATATTAGTGCCTAATCCATAGTTTTCGGGATCATTCTGATGAACTGTGACATCTTCGATCCGGTTTAAATGCAAAATCAGCTCCGCCACTTGCGGGAAGGGGAGAAAGTGATATATAAAATGATCGATAATGGCCACTATCAGTGTCAAATTTATAGTTTTCTGGGTCGCTTAGATGAGCAGTGGTACTTTCGATCATGTTTAAATTCAAATTCAACCCCACAACTTGAGGGAAAGGGAGGAAGAGATATTTAAAGATAATGGAAAATGACCGTTAATTAGTGCTGAATCCACATTTGTGGGGGGTCGCTGAGATGAACAGTGACACTTTCGTTGCCATGGCCCGCAACATAGGGGAGGAGGAAATATATATATAAATGACCGAAAATGACCATTATTGGTGTCGAATCCATGATTTTTGGGGTCGCCGAGTTGATCAATGATCTTTCCGATGCTGTTTAAATCGATGCCATTAAAAACGAAAACAGCATATTTCACGGGTACTAAACACATGAAATTCGGAGTTGTGCTTTAAAATTTTCATTTTAACTTAGCAAAGCGGGTAATATATGCTAGTAATACTAATAAAGCTCAGGTACTGTCCTTTCTCTATTTCAAAACCACCTATTTTTTAAATCTCTTTGCTATAATATCTATTACTGGAGCTATCAGTATATTTTTGTTTTTCGTCTTTATACAACACCAAGGTTATAAAGGAAGGTCTTTTATATGTGGGTTCGGAACTTGAATCTGATAGGTCGTTCCCAACCATACTATCTCGCCTCCAGAAAAACTGGATTACAGGGCAGAGTCTAAAGCAAGAAATTTCTCTCTCTTTTGCTAAAAAAAACTTTAGTTCGCATACTAGCCATAGCACATGTTTAGAGGTTTTTCAACGAATCTGTATGAGACGAGACCTGCAAATGACACAATACTGAAAGTTGAGCTTACACCAGGAGTCGAATCTGGTATCATCCTAAAACAAAAAATCCTAATGGCTGACTACTTTAATGCTCATAAATCATTCTAATGTAAAAAGTTTTGGTGAGCCCGGCCCTCTAGACTCCCCGTGGATACGAGCCTGTGTGACCCCCCACCCTCGAACACAATTTTCTGGAAGAAAGCCTCTATTCTTCCTTTTGTCTGTCTAGTTTACTGAAAACATGAAAAGCATACTAGATCACAGAGCATAGAGTTGGAAATGATGGGCATGCTGCATTGCAGACATATTTCGTACCGTTGGTGATTTTGGGAGGTTTTCCAGGGACAAAATTCACCACGGAGTTATATCTCCTATGGTGCTCAATATGAGTTGAGTTGATTTTGTCGTCCCTTTCAGCAGCGAGGCTATATAAGACGGGACCTACTGATTAATTGACAAACCCGAACTACATGACCTCTCACCAGAATCGAACCCGGGTCTCTCACGCCAAAGGCACGTACGCTAACCACTTAGACACGAAGAAGCTCGGAGCTCATATTAGAAAAGAAGAAAGCACATTATGGGAATTTCAGTGCAGACAACTAAGTACGACGACTGTTAAAAGAATATTTTTCATCTTGAATATATTGTAATAATGGTCAATCTTATTCGATAATATCATTAAAAAAAACATTCTCTTCTCTGCAACTTACTACAGTATACAAGTTAAATTTCACACACTGTGTAAAAAGGGGGGAAGGGATTACAACGTACGATGGGCTTTGCTTCCTATCCGATGAACAAAACCTTTCTTGTAAAATTCAGCGTTTCAAAGAACCTGTGTGGTTGCTGATAGCTAGACATAAATTGACAGAATTTTAGTACTGTCTGCCTGAAGCAAAGTCTTATTTTAGTACTGAAGCTGCCTGAGGCAAAAAAGCAAGCACACCGCAGGCGTGGTGGCTTCTGTGCCTCGTAACATTGTGTTTAAAAAAACAGACACAAGGCCACTTGTCAGTTCTTGCAACTGATAAGGCTTTTTTTCTTTTATACAAATCATATTGTTGTTTGAAGCCTCTTTATTCCTTTCAAAAACAATATAACCAGATTCATGGGAAAACACAGCAATTGTAATAAAAGTTGAAAAAATATCTGTATCATTCAGATACTTTATTATTATTATTATTATTATTATTATTATTATTATTATTATCACATAATATTTTTCGTTAGTTCTCACAGCAATTAATACTTAGCAGCAGGGGTTAAAGAGCGTGGGAACGCGGGGGACCCTATCCCCACCTCCAAAAAACTGTGTACGGCGTCCTCCCACTTCCTAAGCAATTACAATGGGCAAAGATAGGCATGGGGGACGGCGTGACGTCATGCCGCTACCTACCGTACCCCTACCTTTTCAGATGATTCCATCCCATCTAGCCTAATCCCACCTCGCCTAACGATTTATTAGCGTAACGACTTATATCTCCAAAATAAGAATGTCTACCATTTTAGGCGAGATGGGAATTTCCATCTTACTTAATCCCATCTCGCCTAAAATGGCGGTAGGATGCAAGGAGGGAATTTCTGTACTGAAGAGGGAATTCCTCTAATAGAATTTTAACCAGATATTTCAATCAATATTGGCAATCTCTGTCAATTACAATATAAATATATAATAAGTACTATACAAGAAGAAAGCATAGGGGGAAGGCGATTTAGTGAATTTAGTTCACTTTTGGTTTATTTTGGGAATACTGGAAATTGATTGGCAAAGAGAAGCTAATCAGAAACAGGATAGAAATATAGAGGGTGTTTCGAAACAACACTTACAACGTTTGAGAGCTCATTCCTGACACCGTGATAAGACAACCTGGGTGCACAATGCTTCCTTTTGGCGCTATGACCAGCCAAAAACCAGTCGGAAAAATGCCCAAAACAGCCGTAACTCGAGAACAAAATGTCGGATCGAAGTCGGGGGAAAGGAAATGTATAGTATTTTTAGCCATGGCTTCCATTAATGCACAACCCGATATGGTACAGAGGCAGCACAAAGGTCACCTCAAATAAATTGAAGAATTATGGGGATATTTTATGAAAGGGGGTTATAGCCCCACACAAGTTACTGGCACATGCAGGGAGCATTAGAATATTAATTCTGTGACATTTGTGAAAAATCTGACGCTCACTGGCATTTCCGGAACAAAATTTTGAATTTTTATAAAGGTACATCATTGAATGCTTCGTCCCCTGTGCCCCCCTAAGGCGGTGCGTTACCAAAATAGCATTCCATATTTCAAAAATGCATACTCTTTTGCTACAATGACGCCAAATTTCACACTAATTAACAAAAACACCTTCTTCTCGTATGTCCCTACTAAGGATATTTCTGGTGATTTTCTTACTTTTGAAAGGGGGCTGTAGCCCCATTATCAATCACTCTTACATGTAAGGAGCATTGGAGCATTAATTATGTGACATTCGTGATTAATCTGACGTTTACTGGCACTCCGAAAATAAATTTTGAGATTTGGTAACACATCACCCACCAGCTTTTTACGGCCCTTGCCCCCCGAAGGGGGGCCTTCCCAAAATAATGTTTGAGACGGCTTTACTAGCTTTGTGAATGAGTGTTTTTGCATTTCGTAACAAATACAACTCATTTGCCCCAAAATCTTTACGAATAATTATTGGAGAAAACTTCTTCCAAAATTTAACATTGAACCTCCCATAAGGAAAATGAACTTCTGTGTTTACACTTCCAAAAGGGGGGCTAAACATTAATTTTCTTCTATTTCCTTTAGAAATTCGAAAAATTCAGATATTTCTCAATAAGAGTGCCAAATTTTATATTAATGGTGTGAAAACTTCTTCATCTCCCAGTGCTGTAGAAAATTACACGAATTGTATAACAGTCTGTATATATATATATATATATATATATATATATATATATATATATATATATATATATATATAATTCAAAATCACGTTTTCAGTCAAAAGAAAAAAAACATTTCATTTGTTTACCTTTGGAATACCAATATCTAATCTAAATGATCTAGACCCTCAAAAGTATTGTAATATTTATTTTGTATATTACTGTTACGCACACGCCTAAAATGCCATGATTGTTCTTTCATTTTAGTAGATATTTCTTTTAAAGTTATGTTTTTTAAGTAACATTCCGTATTTTGGAATGCAAAATATTGATGATAATGCTTCTACAATAACTTTGTTTTCCTTCTGTCGTATCTTCCTTTCTCACCTCGCAAAAGTCGATTTATGGTCAAAAATGGTTGGAAAATGAAAATAGGGATATTTCACCCTGTTTGACAAGTCTTGTTATAAAATACTGTACTTAGAAGGTAAATTCTGTACCACCAGACATGTCAACTCTGACGCAAAATCGTAGCAGTTATAGTAGTATTAACTGTGGTCGTAGTAGTAATAATAGAAGTAGTAGTAATATTAGTAGTATTACAGTACTTTGCAGTCTTGAATAAAGAGTCAGTTTCCCAAACACACTACGATTAACATAGACTGACAGTAAGACCGTACGAACACGGCAAAGGCAGGGGTAGTGGAGGACATTTAAGGGAAAAATGACAACATTAGTTTCCAATCCGTCCTTGAGTGCCCGGTTCCAACCCGGAAATACGTGCGCCCGGTTCGGCCCTATAGCATTTGTGTCCGACCCGGCATAGCCCGGCCCGACCCGAATGGATCTGAATTCTGTGCCCGGCTCGACCCGGCCCGGCCCGGCCCGGCCCGAATCTCGAGCCGGGCTCTAACCGAGCCGGGCACATTTCGGGCCGAGCCGGGCCGAAACGGGCCGGGCACAAATCGGGCCGAACACTGTGAAAGACGGATCGGAAACTAATGTTGGCAGCCTGTGTTAATCGTAATGTGTTTGGCATGGGCGGCGATTAGGGGCCCCCGCACTTTTTTTAAGTAACCAATTAATGTATATAGTTTCATTTGGAAATGTAATGATTTTGTATGTGTTACTGATTAATAGGAAAAAATGTTGCCATATAATATTTGCTGTTGCGTGAATATGTATTGGTTGTCTTCCCGTGGAGTAAAGAAAGCTACAGTAATTGCGTTTTAATCGCCACAGAAAATAACCCCAAAAATAACCTATTGGAGCACAATTTCAGCATACTTTCATTTCTTCTTACAAGGACTCGATATGTTAGTGAGCCGCTTTGAAGCTAATCGAAAGAACATTATGCAAAAAAGTAGGGCCTATTTCACAAGTTATTCTTTAATTGCACAAAAATTGACAGTTCCTAAAATGTCTTTTCTTCTTTCTAAAGTAAGGAATATCGATTAAAAAGAGCGTGATAAGAAACAACTTCTACCTTTTCCATTGTTTTGTAGTGTAATATACGAGTGAAGTGTTGTGTTTAAGGATGTACGGGTGTATATACAATAAAATTTAGTAAATTGAACATAATTCTAGGTTTTAAGTTTATTTTGTATAACTGAAGTGTGGATTGTAAGTATTGTTGTGTTTTGATGTGTTCCAAGAAAGTGAAATCTGCACCTAATGGCAACGAACATATTTCAAGAAGTTGCAAAAGCAAATATTTCTTTAAATGTCGTAGCATATGCTTGTAGTATTTACTGTCTTTCATTTTCTAAGAGTAATAACATACATTTAATATCATGTTTGGAATTAAATATTAAGTTTTTCATTAATCCTCAGATTCAATATAACTTTTGCAAAACAAGCATCATTATTCATTACTATGATTAATATTATCCTTTCTATTTATTTGTTTTGCAAATTTATTAAATAATCTGATCACACAATTTTCCAGACAAATTTTAAGATGTTCATGAGCAAGGAATCAAATCTCTTCTTACACTTTCGTTGTTTAAGAGTACAAAGGGCTAGTATCTACTTGCGTTGTTCTTCTCAATTTACTTAATAAACTATTATATACGATATACGGTATTTTAACTGAAAATATAGTATCCTATTAGTTATACAACCTTTCGTCAAACAAAATGTTAGAAACAACCAGGAAAACTAACATTTATATACAAATATTCAGATCATGTCTTGCCCCCTCACTTTTAACGTCCAACCGCCGCCACTGTTGTTTGGATCTAGTTATTATGGCCAGTCTGCGTAGTCTGGCCAGTAGAATGCATTCACATCTGGTGCTAGAGGTCGTCGGATCGATCCCTCCTCGTGTTATGTGAGCTTTGTTGTGGACAAAAATCGTGAGCGTGGGAGTTTTTGGATTAGACCGTTTTCGTCCACTGTCTTCATTCCACCAATTCATCCATCATCATTCATACGTCTTGAGCCGTAATTGCCTAAAGAACATATGAGAAAGTCAAGTCCTTGACCTACTAATTAGAATTTGTTCCGCTACATTAGACCACGGAGGCCGAAACCATGAACTGGCGTGTTCATAAGATTAGCGCAATTTGTAGTAATGTTCAATTAGCACGGCAGATTCCAAATCATATTACATGTTCCTGTATTCTTTATGATTCGATGCTACAATAATAATAACAAAAAACAATGATCAAATAAATCACCCAGACCCCAGGATCGATGAAGTATTCCTGGAACGGTGCGTAACAAGTAAATAACAGAGCTATATGACGGAATGCGAGGCAGTAAATCAAAACAAAATCCACACATATCATTGTTGATCAAAAAATACGTCAAAAGTCCCCTGAATGAAAAATGTATAGATATCAGCTATCAAAAATACCTCTTAACATCACATATAATAGAAGGGATAGTTGATATTAAGAAAATGAAAATATAAGGTTTCCTAAGAAACCAATAGTGCAAAATGAACATCGCTTTACTGTATGTCCTTGTACGCATCGAATAGCACGGAAACAAATTCAACAGTTTCAGGCTTTAGAGCATTTCTCCGTTCCTGAGTACTAAAATCTCTTTCAGTAGACGCACTAGAAGCAGGGATGACGAGATACTGACGCGTTAATTTACACAATTTTGGTAATGTTTGTTCTTGTTGCTTCCACCACTGCAGTATATCTAGTTCTCTTACACATGATGACATGTTGAGGTAGATGTCTACTTCATCATCAAATTCACCAGAGACTGAATGTCTATCTTCCCAATCCATTAGTTTATTCTTCTTGGTAGGTGGTTCCAAGTTATGCCAACTAGCCTAAAGGAGACGATGGTGAGAAATAAATGAAATAGTGGAGTAAATAAAGTGGAAAGAAACAGGAGAACGCCGCGAACCCCCCACACGGTGTTTGTCCACCACAAAGTTCACTTGGCAGGAGCTCGGATCAAACCAGGGACCCCATACACCAGAGGTGAACGCTCAACCGCTGAGCCACCGTTCCAGGAACACCTAATCGACCCTGGCGATTTGGTGATTTATTTGATCATTATATTTTGTTATATTTGTAGCATCATACTATAAACAATACATGAACATGTAACACCATTCGATATTTGCCTTGCTAATTGAACATTACTACAAATTGCACTGATCTTATGAGCACGCCAGTTTATGGTTTTGCCCTCCGTGGTCCAATGGTAGCGTACCAAATTCTACTTACTAGGTCAAGTACTTGACTTTACCATACGTTCTTTAGGTAACTACGGCTCAGGCTGAATGGATGATGACGGGATGAATTGGTGGAAAGAAAACAGTGGGAGGAAGCGGGACCACCCCAGAAACTCCCATGCACACGATGTTTGTCCACAACAAAGCTCACATAGCATGAGCTGGGATTGATCCGACGACCTCTAGCACCAGATGTGAGTGTTTTTTCTATTGAGCCACTATTCTCCCTCGTAGATCAAGCATCGGTTCACATTCACGACGGAGACCGGCCATAATAACTAGCATTTCTCAATTTTATTCTGTACTTAGAAGGTAAATTCGGTACCATCAGACATGTCAACTCTGACGCGAAGTCGTAGCACTTGTAGTAGTATTAGCAGTGGTCGTAGTAGTAATAGTAGAAGTAGTAATAGTAGTAGTAGAAGTAGTAATAGTAATAGTATTACCAGTACATTACAGTCTTGAATAAAGAGTCAGTTTCCCAAACACATTACGATTAACATAGGCTGACAGTAAGACCGCACAAACACGGCAAAATAGAGGTAGTGGAGAACATTAAAAAAACAAGTAGGCTGACAACATTAGTTTCCGAACCGTCTTTCAGACTATCGGGCCGAGCCGGGCCGGCCCGGCTCGGCCCGAAATGTGCCCGGCCCGGTTAGGGCCAGGTCCAGTTTGATATTACTTGAAACGGGTCGGGCCGGGCCGGGCACCGGGCCGAATCGGGCGCGCCCGGCCCGTGCAGGGCTCTGGTGCAGGGCTCTGATTCATATCCACTGCAAACGCTGTTTTTGTTCCATTTTGACTTTTATTTTAGTACTCAGACGAGAATTGTGTTCTATGTCTTAATTTTCTGCATTCTTTCACATATGGAAAGATTCGTTTACGTATCTAAATGTTTCATTACGTATGGAGAGCTAAATGACAAACAGGCATGTGCTGATATTAATACAAAGTTTCGAAATATTGAATTATTAAGTATTTCAATCAATGTTGCTTTTTTATACAATTAATAACAAGCCTTATTATATTTAAAAGAAGAAAAACACATCTGCAAAATTTCTCCCGATTGCAAAGGTTGACTTCGAGGTTCGAACCTGGTTTACTTTTTCCCGAAGATACCCGAAGCTGGACTTAGAAATTTTTTTCCTTAAAATAGCAATAAAGAATGCCCTCGACCTTTGTGACAACATGTACCTTTCGGGAGTCAACTTTCAAAAGTTTGGTGTGGGTTCTTTTGCCCCATAAAACTGTTTTTCTGCAGAAAATAAAAAAGCATTCCTTTATTTTTTTTGCGTATTTGTCCATACAAAAAGTTTCGTTGGAATTCTTCGTGGCCTTTACACACATATGACATACTGTTACCAGCATTTTTTATATTTCGTGATCAAAGGTTTGGAGGGGTCCGAGCCCCCTAACCGTTTTTCTCAGAAAAATACGAAACCCGTTTGCCCTCAATTTAAACCTACAATATCTGTGCAATATTTGATTCAATTTGGTTCACTTCTTCGCGTCTTTCGGGCGTCAACTTTTAAAATTTTGGGTGGGTCTCTTGCCGCCTAAAACAGTTTTGCCGCAGATCATAAAAAACCCGTATTCCTTTATTTTTTGCGTATTGTCCATACAAAAGGTTGTGTTGCAATTCTTCATGTCCTTTACACACATCTGACATACTAGCACTTTTCATATTTCGTGATCAAAGGTTTGGAGGGGTCGGCGCCCCACGCTTCCGTTTTCCCCAGGAAAATACGAAACTCGTATTCCCTCATTTTATGTCTACAATATCTGTGCACAATTTAATTCACTTCGCCTCACTTCTTTTTGCCTTTCGGGCATCAACTTTCAAAACTTTGGGTGGGTTCTTTTGCCCCTTACAACTGTTTCTCCGCAGAAAATTAAAAAAACGTATTCCTTTATTTTTTGCGTATTGTCCATACAGAAAGTTTCTTTCGAATTCTTGGTGGGCTTCACACACACCTGACAATCTGTTACTAGCACTCTTGATATTTCGTGATCAAAGGTTCAGAGGGGGTCGCGGTGGCTCAGTGGTAGAGCGTTCACCTCCGGTGCTTGGGGTCCCGGGTTCGATCCCAGCCCCCGCCAAGTGAACTTTGTGGTGGACAAACACCGCGCTCGTGGGTTTTCTCGGGGTTCTCCCGTTTCCTCCCACTTTCTTCATTCCACCATTTCACTCATCTCTCATCATCACCGTCTCCTTTAGCCTAACCGGCATAACCGTGGGACGTAAAACTTAAAGATTTCATTTCATTTCAAAGGTTCAGAAGAGTCCGGGCCCCAACTAACCGTTTTTTTTTAGGTAAATACGAAACTCGTATTCCCTCGTTTTATGTCTACAATATTTGTGCAAAATTTCATTCACTTCCGTTTACTTTTTCTTACTTTTTGGCGTCAAATTTCAAAATTTTGGGATGGGGTCTTTTGCCCCATAAAACCGTTTTTCCGCAAAAAATAAAAAACCCGTATTCTTTTGTTTTCAGTGCATTGTCCATACAAAAGTTTCGGTGCAATTCTTCATGTCCTATACACACATTTGACATACTGTTAGTAGCACTTTTGATTTTTCGTTATCAAACGTTTGGAGGGGTCGGCGCTCCACCCGACTGTTTTCTCTAGAAAAATACGAAACCCGTAACCTCATTTGCTGTCTGCAATATCTGTGCAAATTTCATTTACTTCGGCTCATTTCTTCTTTTCTTTCGGGTGTCAACTTCAAAATTTTGGGTGAGAGATTTTGACCCCTAAAACAGTTTTCCGCAGAAAATAAGAAACCAGTATTCTTTTTTTTTTGGTTATTTTGCATACACAATGTTTCGTTGCAATTCTTCATGTTCTTTACACACATCTGACATACTGCTACTAGCGCTTTTGATATTTCGTGATCAAAGGTTTGGAGGGGTCGGTGCCTCACCCAACCTTTTTCTTCAGCAAAATACGAAACTCATATCCTCATTTTACGTCTGTAATATCTGTGCAGAATTTCATTTAGCTCGACTAATGTCTTTTTACCTTTCGGGCGTCAACTTTTAAAATTTTGGATGGGGTCTTTTGGCCCCTAAAACCGTTTCTCGCAGAACATTAGAAACTCATATTCCTTTATTTTTTGCGTATTGTCCATACAAAAAGTTATGTTGCAATTCTTCGTGTCCTTTACACATATCTCAAATACTGTTACTAGTACTTTTGATATTTCGTGATCAAAATGTTTGAAGGAGTCCGTGCCTCACCCAACCCCCTTTTCCAGGAAAATACGAAACCCGTATTCCCTCGTTTTAAGCCTTCAATATCTGTGCAATATTTCACTCACTTCGGTTCACTTGTTCTGACCTTTCCAGCTTCAAATTTAAAATTTTGGGGTGGGTTGTTTTGCCCCATAAAACAGTCTTTCCACAGAAAATAATAAACCCGTATTCCTTCTGCGTATTGTCCATACAAAAAGATATGTTGCAATTCTTCATGTCCTTTACACACATCTCAGATACTGTTACTAGTACTTTTGATATTTGGTGATCAAAGGTTTGGAGAGGTTGGCGCACTACGGAACCGTTTTCCCCATTACAATACGAAACCCATATCCTCATTTTACGTCTGCAGTATCTGTGCACAATTTAATTCACTTCGGCTCACTTGTTCTTGCCTTTCGGGCTTCAACTTTCAAAAGTTTGGGTGGGGCTATAGCCTTTAAAACCGTTTTCCCGCAGAACATAAAATACCCGTATTCCTTTATTTTTTGCGTATTGTCGATACGAAATGTTTCTTTGGAATTCTTCATGTCCTTTACACACATCTGACATACTATTAATAGTACTTTCGATATTTCGTGATCAAAGGTTTGGAGGGGTCGGCGCCCCACGCTTCCGTTTTCTCAAGGAAAATACGAAACCCATACTCCCCCATTTTTTGCCTACAATATCTGTGCACAATTTCGTTCACTTCGGCTCAATTCTTCTTACCTTTCGGGCATCAACTTTCAAAATTTTGGGGTGGGTTCTTTTGCCCACAAAATAATTTTTCCGCATAAAATAAGAAACAAGTATTCATTTTCTTTTTGCGTATTCTCCATACACAATGTTTCGTTGCAATTCTTCATGTCCTTTACAGACATATGACATACTGTTACTAGCGCTTATGAAATTTCGTGATCAAAGATTCGGAGGAGTCCGTGCCACATTTAACCGGTTTTTTTAGGTAAATGCGAAACCCGTATACCCTCATTTTATGTCTACAATATCTGCGCAAAATTTTATTCACTTCGATTCACTTTTTCTTCCATTTCGGTGCCCAATTTCAAAATTTTGGGGTGGGGCCTTTTGCCCCATAAAACCATTTTTCCGCAAAAATGAAAAACCCGTCTTTTTTTGTTTTCAGCACATTTCCCACACAAATAGTTTCGTTGAAAGTCTTCATTTCCTTTACACACATCTCACGTACTATTAATATTATTTTTGATTTTTTGTTATCAAACGTTTGGGAGGGTCGGCGCCCCACCTAACTGTTTTCTCTAAGAAAATATAAAACCCTTATCCTCATTTTACGTCTGCAGTACTTGTGTAAATTTCATTCACTTCGGCTCATTTCTTCTTGTCTTTCGGGTGTCAACTTTCAAAATTTTGGTTAGGAGCCTTTGACACCTAAAACAGTTTTTCCGCAGGAAATAAGAAACTCGCATTGATTTATTTTATGGTTATTTTCCATACAAAATGTTTCGTTGCAATTCTTCATTTTCTTTACACACACCTCACTGTTACTAGTACTTTTGATATTTCGTGATCAAAACTTTGGAAGGGTTCGTGTCCTTTCCAACAGTTTTTTTCCAGGAAAATACGAAACCCGTATTCACTCATTTTACGTTTACAATATGTGTGCACAAGTTCATTCATTTCGATTCACTTGTCCTTGCTTTTCGTTCGCCAACTTTCAAAATTTTGGGTGGGTGCTTTTCCCCGTAAAACCATTTTTACGCAGAAAATAAATAAAAACAGTATTCGTATGCTTTTCGCATATTATCCATACATTAAGTTTCGTTGCAATTCTTCATGTTCTTTAGACACATTTCACATACTGTTACTAGCACTTTTGATATTTCGTGATCAAATGTTTGGAGGGGTCCATGCCTCACCGAACCTTTTTTTGCAGGAAAATACGAAACCCGTATTTCCTCATTTTAAACCTACGACATCTTTGCAATATTTCACTCACTTCGGTTCACTTCTTCTTATCTTTCTCGCGTCAACTTTAACATTTTGGGGTGGGTTCTTTTACCCTATAAAACTGTCTTTCCGCAGAAAATAAAAAAAAAAACGTATTCCTTTATTTTCTGCGTATTGTCCATACAAAAAGTTTCGTTGTAATTCTTCATGTCCTTTACACCCATCTGACATTTGTTACTAGTACTTTTGATATTTCATGATCAAATGTTTGGAGGAGTCCGCGCCCTACCCAGAAATTTTTTAAAGGAAAATAAGAAACCCGTATTCCCTCATTTTACGTTTAAAATATCTGTGCAGAATTTCATTCAGTTCGGTTCACTTCTTCTTACCTTTCGGACGTCAAATTTCAAAATTTTTCGTGGGGGCTTTTGCCCCCTAAAACTGTTTTCTGCAGAACATTAAAACCTCGTATTCCTTTATTTTTTACGTGTTGTCCATAGAAAAAGTTTCGTTACAATTCTTCATGTCCTTTACACACATCTGACATACTGTTACAAGCATTTTTGATATCTCGTGATCAAGGGTTTGGAGGGGTCTGTGCCCAACCCTACCGTTTTTTTCAGGAAAATATGAAGCCTGTATTCCCACATTTTACGTCTGCATTATCTGTGCACAATTTTATTCACTTGGGTTCAGTTATCCTTGCCTTTCGCGTGTCAATTTTCAAAATTTTGGGTGAATCTTTTATATTAAACCTTTACTTTATGTAACTTTTTCTTTTTTAAAAATCTTTTTTTTTGGGGGGAGAAGGAGAGAAATGTTTTTTCTGATATGTGTCTTTTGCCATTCATCTTTTTTGAACTGTTTAAGTAAGATCGTTTTGTAACTTTTGATGTCATCCAACTCCGTCACGATAATAAAATTGTCATTCTTAACAATTTGTTTTATTTCCTTATTTTTCAGTTTGCCACACTGATATATTTTTAACAAAATTGAGGTTTGGTCCAACGCCTTTCGAATTCGGAACCAACCCAACCGCCGAGCTTTTTGGGTTGCCTGCTATTGCAGGAAAACGAGAATTGCATGTGGTAATGCACTTTTGGAGTCGTGTATACAAATGATGCGAAGTCTAATGCCTGTTGCCGGAATTTCTTTTTGTGAAGCGAGTTGCCTAACTATATTAGAATTGTCTGGATTTTCATGGCCAGTGGTGCCAACTTTGGAACTCGTTTTTCTTTTCGACTCTAGGTACGTCGGTTTCCTGCATAGTTGGTGCTTTCTTGTTTTGTTCATTCTAATATGCACAGCTCGTGATCAAATGTAGCGCATTATGGCAAACTTTGTCTTTCCATGTTTTTCGTACTTCTGTTTTTCTATTCTCTTTTGTTAGATTGTACCACTGATTATACACGTCATATCTTATGTTCTACATGACAGATTGACACTGAATATTGCACTCACTTCATATAGTGCTCTTTGCAAAACATGTACTTTTCATTGCAGTTGACAACACTGTTAACCCCACTGGTGGCCTTCATTTGTTCCCTATTGTGGCAAGTCTCTTTCTATACATCACTTGTCAGCATTGTATTTTGCCGTGCCCCCCTTTTTTTGTGGAATTTGTACTTTCCCCCCTTTGTCCAACCTTGCTGTTTCCCGAACTTCCACCCCTTATATTTCTTGAACCTATTGCAATGGGCAGCTAATTTTTTGCGAATAAACATCTCTGTTACAGCTCTTTCAATTGTCATAGGTCACATGTTTCACTGCAACTATCATTTTCGGAAGGTTCCCTTGTAAGCTCCTGCTCTTCTTGAGCCAGTAAGTCTAAGAGCTCTAGATAGTTACCTTTATTTGCACGAAACGCTAATTCTTGTCTTCCTAAGTAACAAATTGCATCAATAATTCGACCTAAAACTCTTCTGTTCGTTGATACTTTTTCATTATATTGTAAGGTAGCCAGACGCGAAGATTCTGACAGAGCATGTTCTATTCGATTTCGTCCCAGCATATGAAAGCACTCCGTATTTTTTAAGTGTTTTTGAGAGGATTGGTGCTTAGTTGCTTTCCTTTCAAAATTCTTCACGGTTTCAATACCACTTTCATTCCACTCAGAATCTCCCCTAAAGAGAATACACACAAAACAATAAAGCCTATTTCTTTTAGTACTACCTGTCAACCACGTGTATTTTGTATACCAAGATGACTGAAATTTCCTCACCACCTTGCCATCTTTTTGAACTAAAAGTAAATTTGGAGTTGGCCGTTGTTTTTTCACTTCACACTTATCTTCATATGAAAATTTTGAAAAGCCATTTATTAGCAGATGATCCACTAAATCTATATTAGTTTGTTCACACATGATTCAAAGTACACACGGAAACGTTTATACATACACACGAAACCTACACACACAAACACAACATAAATTAAACTTATAATCGCAAACAACGAAAACGAAAACAACCACCTACAAAATCTTCCGCACAAATAAAGAGGGACCAATGTTTCTTACTCCAGTATTGTGATTAGACAGAAGTCGGACCTCGCTTATGCTAGGTTTCACCACAATTATGATAGGATTTCAAGGATTATTGTGGTGCTAAATTATATAAGATTTTTTTATTTTTTTAGATTCCTTAATAATGTACATTTGAATAAGAAAAAAAAATATCTAGAAGAAAAATAAAAATATTTTTGTTATATTTGGTATTATTGCTCAAAATTGGTATCACTGTCTGACCCATTCGAGCAAGTGTCTCTTTCAGAGCTTTTTTAAAGGGGCGTGAAGCTTCCCACAGGAAGACGCGCGTCGCTTTCTAGAGGGTGCTGCTGTGACTTCTTTCACTTGCTGTGAGACATGTTTCAAGCAGATTCTGTGTTACTGATATGCAACTTTTCCTTCGCCATTAAAAAAAAAAAAAAAAAAAAAAAAAAAAGTTGTTACCTACTAAGTTAATACGATATTACTGCCATTATTTAAATATTAAAACTTCCAATTTTTTAAATGTAAATCACTAAAAAATATTATTCATATTTGACTTCTAAGAGCAAAATATGTTAAATGTATATTAATATTTTGAAAGGGTAGACACTGTCTCATTGTCTCATAGCACGCTACGCTCCTGATGTTGACGATGTACATTCATACAACACACGACAAAAGAATAACATATTCACAGCATACCAAAACTATGCGTGCACCAAAAGAAGTGTTCTTCCTATGTCCGCTAAGTTGTTTAATAAGCTCCCAAGTTATTTGAAGGATATCAAAAACATACGAAATTTCAAAAATGAACTATTTAATTTTTTGTGCAACAAAATGTATTATCATATTAATGAATACTTGGGTGATAGTTTGTAAAATAATGTAAATCAATTATATTGAAATGTTTTCTTATTATTTGACAAGTCCTATGTACTGGTCTCTGACCAACAATGTACGACATGGATGAATAAACAATGAATGAATGAATCCTGTAGTTTTAAAAGATATATGTAGCTAAAGGAAAAATCTGAAGGAGATAAGTAAAGTAATTCACGCAGAATTGGCGTGGAATAGAATGACGTCTTCTGGTGGTTTGGTTTCGGTAACGATAAACTTTCAGGTTCCTCAAGCTATAATTTCCAGGTCACCAAGCTTCCAGTGGTTGAGCTTTCAGAAAATATGTCTCATAAGTAGAGTACTAAAACTAAGCTCGTATACATCGATGTTGATATTGAGTAAGTTTTCGCTTTGTATAACATTTTGTCAATTCTTTTTGTTCTTTCTCATAATGTTAAGCCCGAACTGACAATGAGCAATATATGAAAGTAAAATTAGATAAATAGCTTCCATGTTTGTCTTTCTAGATATAGCAAGCATGGGCGGCGATTAGGGGGGCAAAGGGGGCAGTTATCCCCACTTTTTTTTAAATGACCCATTAATGTATAAATATAGTTTCATTTGGAAATATAAAGTTTTTGCATGTATTAATGATTTATAGAATAAAAATGGTGCCATAAAATATTTGCTGTTCCGTGAGTACGTATTGGCTGTCTTCCCGTGGAGTTAAGAAAACTACCGGATTTGCGTTTTAATTGCCACAAAAAATGGCTCAAAATTTAACCTATTGGAGCGCCACAATTCTAGCGTACTTTCATTTCTTCTTACAAGGGCTAGATATGTCAGCCGTTTTGGAACTAATTGAGATAACATTTCGCAAGAAAAGAAGTCCTTTACAAGTTATTCTTTAATTACACAAAAATCGACAGTTTCTAAAATGTCTTCTTCCTAGTAGTAAGGAATATTTTGATTTGATTTTTTGAGTTTAACATCCCGTTCAGCAGTAAGGCTATATGAGAAGTGGATCTAATGATTAACGTGGAATCCGAACCACATGAGCTCCCACCGGGAATTGAACCCGGGTCTCCCACGTCAAAGGCACGTACGCTAATCACCTAGCCACGAAGGAGCTCAGTGAAGAATATTAATTAAAAAGGGAGTAATAAGAAACAACTTCTATCTCTTCTATTGTTTTGCAGTGTAATATACGAGTTTAGGGGTGTACATATACAATTTTGTATATACAATTAAATTCAGTGAATTCAACATAATTCTAGGTTTTAGGATTATTTTGCATAACTAGAGTGTGGAGTAATTCTAAGTATTGTTGGGTTTTGATGTATTCCAAGAAAGTGAAAACTGTACCTAATGGCAGCGAACATGTTTCGGGAAGCTACAAAAGTATTTTTTTAAATGTCGTAGCATATTTTGTAGTATTGACTGTCTTTCTAGGAGTAATAACACATACAGTAATAGCATGTGTGGAATTAAAAATATAAGTTGTTCATTAATTTCCAGTTTCAATATAACTTTTGCAAAACAAGCCTCATTATTCATCAATATTCATCAATAATCTGATCCCACAATTTTCCAGACAGAATTTTAATATGTTCATGAGCAAGGAATCAAATCTCTTCTTACCCCTTCGTTGTTTAAAAGTACAAAGGGCTAGCATCTACTTGCGTTGCTCTTGTCAAT
The DNA here is from genome assembly GCF_964235325.1 of Thermobia domestica. Taxonomy (NCBI): domain Eukaryota; kingdom Metazoa; phylum Arthropoda; class Insecta; order Zygentoma; family Lepismatidae; genus Thermobia; species Thermobia domestica. The sequence continues at coordinate 294,878,465 of NC_137457.1, read as the reverse complement.
TTACTTAATAAAATATGAAACACGATATACGGTATTTTAGCTGAAAAAGACAGTATCCTAATAGTTATACAACATTTCGTCAAAGTATTAGAAGCAACTAGGAAAACTAACACTGAATACAAATGTTCAGATCATGTCTTGCCCCCCACTTTTAACGTCCAACCGCCGCCACTGATAGCAAGTATTATGGATACAGTGGAGTAGGTAGATCGTATATCACCACATAATACTTCACCAGCAGAATCGCAGACAAAGCAGACTACGTCGGTGAGGAAAAGAAAGCGAACGCAATTAACAAAGAGTTCACTGTTAAATATGATTGAAGAACAATGTGTACTTCCGAGATATTTCTGCATCGCTGAAAGAACTTACGATCAAAAAATTAATAAGCATTTTGCATGCCGGTATTAACTATGTTTATAACGAGAGAGCGGATTTTAAGGTGCAGCACCTTTTCTAATGAAACATGCCTAAATGGCAGTTATGTTTAGCTTAATTTCATCTATCCCTTTGGTCATTAAGAGACCGGTAGACGACTAATTTTGGGGATGTTTCTCCACCACCAGCAACCTACGCTGGACTATGAAGGTAAATTTCATCTGAAAGATAACTCAACAAATAAGGCATAAGGGGATTGTAGTTCAAAAGTATTTTGAAATTATAACTCGAACACAAATTTGTATTTTCAAAAGTGCAGCAGATGAGGAAAGGTAAAGTTAGATTAATAACAGAAAGTCTGGCGTAGTCACTAGATGTTTCGACGTATTTACTGTACCTTCATCACTGGTTGACACTCCATTCTCTCCTCTCTCCCTAGTTGCTTGCTCTTTTCACAACTCTAAACGAAGTATCCCGAAAAAAACCAACCATCCAGTTTTGTTTCCCGGACTGAGGCCTAAAACCACACCTCCTGATTTCCTCAATACCAAATATGGTCAATCCATAACTCACCTCCTCATAACACCGTGTTCGTGACGTGACATATATCAAAACGTTTGAAACTCGAAGACACAAGCTGGGGGAATTCACCTCATAGTCCTGAGTTGTACTTTCTGAGGAAATCCAAGTGCGAAGCTGAACCTCAGCAAAAAGGAGTAAACACAAAATATACACTTGACAATAATCGCCGACGTAGTTACCAGACTATATCTTATAGCTGAGGCAATCCATTGAATCAGCTAGAGAAGAGCTAACTGGGTACTCGAAATTTAGTTGAATGTGAGCAGTGTCCTCAAACGCGGTCTAGTGACACTGGCAAGAAATGAAAACGTAGCCAGACACAAGTAGGAAGTTGACAGATTGCACAAAGGTAAGGAAACAAACAAGGATATTGACTTGTTATAAGGTTATAGGAATCTGCTATTGCACTTACTTTTAATAAAACAAAAAGGTATACAAAAATGCTTCTAGGAAGCTTGAGACAACATAATTGAAATTTCCGAAGAAAGAAAAAAATAAAAATAATCCAGAGAAGTAGATGTCGTGAATTCAAAAGTCCGTCGATGGAATCGAACCAAGGACCTCCAACGTGTAGTATCGTAACACTAAAAGTGTAGTTGTTAAACAACCAAAGTTGAAAATATGTATTTCCGAGCATAAAACGAACTGAAATGAAGGCACTTTGTTGCACCTTTCTTGATAAATTAATAAAATTTCTCCTTTTTTAACTTTTTTTTTATACTTAAGCACTTTTATTGACCCTTTTTTCTATTTTTTTTTTAATTGGACAGAACAATATGGTTTATTTTCAATCTGGTTTGCACATAATATTCCATAAATTTAGACATAATCTTGACAAATTTGAACTGAATTTGTGAAAAATCCGGTCGTAGAAACCTTTGCAACGTCAACTGAACTTCCTGTCCATGTGCTTACAAGATATGCACCACTAATTTCCGTTGATGTCAAGCGAAGTTTCTCCACACAAAAGGATTTCCTGAGCTCCAAGCGACAGAAACTAACATTTGACAACATAGAAATGTTGTGCATTATTAAGTATTACCAGTTTCTGAAAACCCAGTAGTATGGAACGGTTTCTGAAGCCACAATATTGCTAAATTAGTGTTTTTTTTAAATACCAAGTTAGTTTTAACCACAATTTTATTACAAGAATGTTGAATGTTGTACAAGTTTATAAGAATAAATAAAACAGCCTCTTAAATAGATGGAAAGATTTCTTTGACGATTTGCTGAACACGCAGCCAAAAACTAATGTGCGTGGAGAAAAGGAGATACACACCGCAGAACCGTATATTCCAGAACCCAATCGAATAGAAGTGGAAGCCGCTATAAAGAAATTAAAGAAACACAAATCTCCGGGTGTAGATGAAATTCCGGCTGAGTTAATTTTAGCTGGAGGCGAAAAATTGTGGAACAAGATACACAAACTCATTCTCCTTATCTGGAACAAGGAAGAATTGCCACAAGAGTGGAAGGGTCAATCATTGTCCAGACAAAACTGACTGTAATAATTATCGAGGCATTTCTCTTCTGTCAACATCCTATAAAATCCTTTCAAATATTCTGTTAGCAAGATTGACCCCATACGCAGATGAAATTATTGGCGATTATCAGTGCGGATTTAGACGAAATCGATCAACTATCGACCAAATATTTACCATTCGCCAAATACTCGAAAAGAAGTGGGAATACAATACCCCGGTACATCAACTATTTATTGATTTTAGAAAGGCTTACGACTCGGTTAGGAGAGAAACATTATACAACGTTCTTACAGAGCTTGGAATACCGAGAAAGCTAATTAGATTAATTAAGATATGTTTAAGTGAATCCCAAAGTAAAGTCCGGGTAGGAAAATTTTTGTCCACGAGCTTCCACGTCGAAAATGGCCTGAAACAAGGAGATGCGTTGTCGCCATTATTATTTAACTTTGTGCTGGAATACGCCATAAGGAAAATCAAAGATAGCAACCAGGGCCTAGAGTTGAACGGCATTCACCAGGTTATGGCATATGCTGATGATGTAAATTTAATAGGGGATGATAGGAGAACAGTAGAAATAAATGCAGAGATATTATTAAACGCTTGCAGGGACATGGGTTTACAAGTAAATGCAGAGAAAACTAAATACATGGAAGTGCGTCGGGACCGTAATACGGCAAATTGTGGATGCGTTAAAATATTAAATAATACTTTTGATAAAGTGGATACTTTCAAATATTTAGGATCAATATTAACAGACGAAAATCATATTCACGAAGAAATTAAATGTCGACTAAAAGCAGGGAATTCGTGTTACTATTCGGTTCAAAATATCTTGTCGTCGCGAATTCTGTCGAGGAATTTGAAGCTTAAAATATATAAAACGATAATCATGCCTGTTGTTCTGTATGGTTGCGAAACATGGTCGCTTACTCTGAGGGAAGAACATAGACTGAAAGTATTTGAGAACAGGATCCTGAGAAGAATATTCGGACCCAAGAGGAACGAGAATGGGGAATGGCGGAAACTTCATAACGAGGAACTACATAGTTTATACGGTTTACCCAACATTGTTAGGGTCGTCAAGTCTAGGAGGCTTAGGTGGGCAGGTCATGTAGCTAGAATGGAAGAAAGTAGAAACGCTTTCAAAGTCTTGACTGGTAGACCCATAGGAGAACGACCATTAGGAAGACCTAGGCGCAGATGGGAGGATAATATTAAGATGGATCTCGCAGAGATAGGAATACAAAGTAGAAACTGGATCCAATTAGCTAAGGATAGAAGTCAGTGGAGAGCTTTTGTGAACGCGGCACTGAACCTCCGGGTTCCATAGGCCATAGAGTTAGTTAGTTAGTTAAAACAATTTTGCAATTTATGTCAAGTGTTTAAAGCCAAGTTTTTAACAATATTTGCTGGTGTAATGAATAAAGAATGTTCACGTAACTGTATACTATAGCAGTTAATAAATATATCCTGTTAGCACCTTTTTGAATGATTATTCAGCATGCATCTTTTATTCCCTTTTTCCTACCACATTTTTGCACCTTAAAATCCGGTTATTATTTATAACATTTTATTTACTTTACTTACAGTGCCTGTTATTAAAGAAATATACTCCCTTGTATTCAGTTTTATTGTAAGTGCTATTAGGAATTATAAACATTCTCCTATTAAAAAAAAAAAAAAAATCTCACACATTTATTTTAGAGTAGATTTGAGTTTTATTGAAGGTAATGCTGTGAGGACAAGTTTTTGATAGCTTTTGTTTCACGAAGTCAGTTCTTTATTGCACAGTAGAGTACCGATTATCCGAGTTTCGATAACTGAGTTTCCGTGTTATCCGAGTTTATATTAATCAAAAAAAAAAAAAATCTTTTAAAAACTAGTCTGGTTACAACAATAAGTAGTCTGCAGGCTTTTGTTTCAGCAACAACGCGAAATTGAAGCTAGCGTAAAGATAACGACCCCGCCCGACGTTGCAACATTTAAGCCAGCGAGCTTTAATTGTTGCACGTCTTGAGTACTAGTTATTGGGCCGAAGTCATATAAAACATGTTAGGCCTTATGCAGAATCGTTCTGACGCGTGATTAGTGCTATACTGTAGAGTTCGACTAATATGTTTCCTGCAGTAGTCAGGCCTTTAGTATAACGCTAATCAAACGTCAAAACGACTGGATAAGGCCCATTTCGTCTAACAACAAAACAGTGTGAGCGGCGGTGGGTGTTTCTTCTAGTTCTCGTGATTATTTGTAGGAATGGTTGGAAAAAGAAAACGTGTTATCATTAGAAGATAAGCTTACAGCTATTAAACGATTAGAGCGTGGTGAAATTATCAGAAAGGTGGCAAGTGATTGATAAAGTCACCGTTGGTGACTGGAGGGAGGAAACGGCTAATTTCATATGTACGTATGTAGGTACTGTACTATATGTCCAATAATAATAATAAATACATTAATAATAAAGAGAAATAATCAATAAACAATAATAATAAATATTTTACGTTTTTAAAATTAATACATTCGTTTTAACCGAGTTTTTCCTTATCCGAGTTAGATCCGGTACAGATTAGCACGGATAATCGGGACTCTACTGTATAAGTCAAGCAGTTCCACATTTCTATTCGCTTCAAAAACTTCCAGTATTAGAAGGAAGTGAATAATAAGTTCTTGCTTAACCTTTAAAAGGAAACATCTTATTTTACATACTCCAATGGAAACATGGGTGAATTTTCACCCACGACTCATAAATGTTACATTATTCAGTGCCGTGCAGTGGAAAATCAGGTTCCGGGACAGGAGTATACGACGGCGGCCCCGTACATACGAGTGAGGTCGACAGACCAGCTGCGAAGAGCCTCCATGATTGATGCGAAGCGTAAAAAAAATTCAAAAGTAAACCCTACTTTTCCTTGATTTCCTTGATTCCATAATCCATTTTTCCTTACATTTTATATATGTGCACATGCATTTATCCAATACGTATGAGTAACATTTTTCTCTCTTTTTTCTTTCCTTTTTATTTTTCTCCCGAATTTTACGCTCCCTTACTTAATTTTTACAGTATCTTTCAAGACTACAGTACTTGCTTCAACAGAAAGCAGGAGCAAGGGTGCCGAACCTGCCCCCCCCCCCAAAGCTGATGTGGGCCCCCTATTGTATTTATGAATATACAATATTTGCCATAATTTGAATGCAATTTGTCTTAAAATTCTCATATATATATATATCTTCTGCATCTGAATGCCCCCCCCCCCCCTCAAATTTACAGAGAAATCGGCACCCTTGAGCAGGAGTAGGAGTATTAGACAATGTTTAGCAGAAGGGGTCCAACTATTTTTCTAACAAATGTTACAATTTCGGTACTTTCTGTTTACATTAGGTTAGTTTAGGTTGTTACTATGTTAGATTATATTAGTGTAGGGATCCAGCATAATTTCCGAAAAAATGATAGAATTTCGCTTATTTCTATTAATATTAGGTTAGTTTAGGTCAGTCCAGGTTAGTATAAGTTAGTTTAGGTTATGTAAGGTCAAAGTACTTGCATCTTCCATTTCTTCCGTAAATTTTGTATTTTTTTTACGTACTTCTGGACCCCGTCTACTAAACAGTTACCGGAGTATTAATTGCGACTTGAATGTACTTTATTTATGACTGAATTTCTTGTGGGAAGGTTGATCTTTTCTTCAAAAGAACTGTCTCAGTTCATAATAGAAAGATGTTTAAAATGGCACTTTGTGATTGTACTATGTAACTATAGGGACATTTTTCTGTAAAACTGGAAAAACCCGTTAAAAACCAAACACCTGATCACCTACTTTAAATAAAATGTGAGAAACTTTCAAATCAGGGAAGCTAGGACTACGACAACATGGCAGTGCATCAACACATATCGAAACAACTCCGTTTTAGGCATGAATTTTTACCTGAAAAATTTTTTACAGTTTGATTCATTTATCTTTAATGTGATTTTATTTTAGATGTGCTTTTATATCATGATATTCAGCGCCAAAATAGTAGTGTTCTAACCATTATTTATTAATGGAAAATTTTATATAGAAACATGCAATTTCAGGTTCGGCTATGTCATTTTGCGATGCAGTAGAACTGCACCTTCTGTAAAATTTTAATATATTAAAACAAATATTACTTAACAAGTTCTAGTAATGTGGTCGATAAAACCATAGTGCGGCGACCATAATTAATATATTTCCCAATAATTTGAAGAATAGAACAGAACTTTCAAATTCGAACGTTATATTATAAAATTCCTTGTTTTGATCCTCTACAACTATTGTCAAATCTAAAATATTTTATCTTGATGTATTGTCATGTGAAGTTTTCACATAAATATCCCGATTATTTGGTGAAAAAAAATTATATATGTTTTCATAAATCCCGGGAAGATCATAAAATCCCGGAAATTTTCGTTTTATGATCATCTTATTCAAATACCACCTTTGTTTTCCTGTAGTGGATTCTACAATTTAAAACGTGCCTCGATCTGGCAATTCATTGATGTTCAGCAAGTGGAAGTTATGCAACCCAATATACCAGAATGGTCACGATAGTTGCCTAACCATCTTACAAAGTGTCTGAAACTTATACATCTTCATACGTATTTTACTGATTGCCTAAACTCAAACATGCAGACAAGGTTATAAGTATCATATATAAATAAATAAATAAATAAAAAAGCAGGCCCTTTTTGGTTTTGGCATCAGAATTTGTCATCATCTCTTTCAAGGTTCTGAAAACACTTCATATGTTTCAACAGCTCATTATAAAAATGTAGTACAATAAAGTAAAATCGCTCAAACCGTCCTCAGGCGGCTTCAAATGAAGCAAAACACTATTGAAGGAAACCACATGTTTCTTTGTTTCATGAGAGGGATAATTCAACAAGTCCTTCCAGTTGACCTGCTGAAAAAGAAAGCGATGTTGCAATTTTCACTCTTTTGCTTACTGAGTCTTTAGTAGTCTTCGCAGAAAGACAGTTTTATCTAGTTTTTAAGTTACTTTTGTTTTCGTTGCATCCTCCTTTCGTCTTCCTTAGCTTGAAGGGCATAGTTATAGAACGTTAAACTGAAATATTTCATTTAATTTGAATTCAATTTGGATATGATGTAATGAAGAGAAAAAAAGAAATCAATCAGTTTCATGATATGTGCTTATTATATTCTTAAATATAGCATATTGTTAATATTGTGTAACTTCCATAGTGATAACGATTGTACGAACCAAACATGTTAAGTGGTTTGCCTCTTTCCTCCCTTTCCCACGTAAGGCATCAGTGCCGCAAAAGCCCGATGAGAAAAAAATACAATCTGAACACCCCTGTCCATACTATTATACTGAATTCCTTTAATGATTGTTGTGTTAGTGATATTATTGATTATTACATAATGTATCCAATGATAATATGAGTTTAACGATGGCAACAACATATCACCTCGACACCAAACACGTACCGTTTATGGCTTATTTGGAGTGTTATTTATGAGGGCGGTTGGGGTAAATTTTCTGCTTGAGTACAAAGAAGCTGGTTGGGGACCAATAGAACGTCTCAACTACACTAACCTGGATGTGTTCCTGTGATTATCAAATTCCCTTTCAATATTTACCTACAGAGGGTTTCAAAATAACACCGATAACGTTTGGGAGGTGACTCCTGACACCAAAACAAGACAAAAAGTATAGACCAACCTGGGTGCACAAATGCTTCCTTTCGGAGTCACAGGCTGCCGAAAACATGAAAAAATGAACTTTCAAGGTCCATAACTCCAATACTATGGGACCTACCGTAGTCGGATCAAAACTTCACTTAGGAACTAAGATATATATACACTATCCAAAAATGCATGTTTCAGAATCCTAAGGTACTTACAAAGCAATTGAAGTACTCTCCAACTAGCTCTACAAAAATTGTTGTGGAAGTCCCGGAGGATTCTGAAGCTTGGATATTTGGATAGAACACATGCTAGTTCCTAAGTGAGGTCTTGACCCGACTACAGTAGGTCCCATAGTTTTGGAGCTATGGACCTTTAAAGTTAATTTTTTCGTGTTTTCGGCAGCTTATAGCTCCGAAAGGAAGCATTTGTGCACCCAGGATACTTTTTGTCTTACCTTGGCGTCAGGAATCACCTCCCAAACGTTGACAGTGTTGTTTTGAAACACACTGTATATTTCTAGCACCATTCTAGATTATCTTTCTTCAGTGGCAATGCAACTAGAAGGGATATACCGCAGTGTATGATTAGCCAAACATCTACACAATTTAAGCTTAGGAACACCTGAAGAAAGGCAATGAAGAATTTTGCCAGAAATATACATGAATATTTAAAGGAAAATTGATAATTACAGGAATATACACAGATTAGTGTTGTGTTATGTTTTGACACGTGTTCCATACGTTCACTCAATTAGTTGTTACACATTAGAACAGTTACATACAGCGCCCATTCTAATTTCATTTCAAGTGGCAAACACTTTGAGGACACTCAAGATTTGACTGAAATATTCGTGAATTTGAAATCTGATCAAACTCATTCTTTTTCAGGTCATCGACAAAACTTCTTCAGCTTTCCAAATTTCTGTTTCAACTTACAACTCAAAATCTGCATACTGCAACAAAATTATGAATTTTATAGGTATAAGTATATACCTATAAAGAAGATAGATAAAATATATAAAGAAGACATTTGAGAAAGAATCATTTATACACAAAAATAAATAAATATACATTTAACTTAACAACATGACAATTTACAGCAGTCTTTTTAATAGTAGAAAATAGTGTGGTTTAAATTATTCGATTTGAGTATTTTTCTGCTAGGATTTGAATACCCGAATATTCGAACAATTATTCGTTATCAGAGTAACTGTCTGAACAATTATTTGTTATCCGTGCTAATTGTTCGAATAATTATTCGTTACCCGAGTAATTGTCCAAATAATTATTCGTTATCCGAGTAACTGATTAATTATTTGTTATCTGAGTGACAATTCAAATAATTATTAGATATCCGAATAATTTTCGATTAATTATTCGTTATCCGAGTTGTCGTTCGAATAATTATTCTTTATCCGACTAACTGTTCGAATAATCATTCATTATCCGAATAACTGCTCGAATAATTATTCGTTATCCGAGTAACTGTTCGAACAATTATTCGTTATCCGAGTATTGTTCGAATAATTATTCGTTATTCGAGTAACTGTTCGACTAATTATTTGTTATCCGAGTAACTGTTAGAATAATTATTCGTTTTCCGAGTATTCTTATAATTATTCGTTGTCCGAGTAATTGTTCGAGTTATTCGCTATCCGAATCCACTGTTCGAACATTAGAATTTTAACAGCACCAGTAGAAAATCAACTTATGCCGGCATGAAATTCGGATCTAAATAATTATAAGTTCCGAAAGTATACGAAGACACCCGGTAATCCTGATCCCAAATACTTGACTCTTCTGCTCTCCTGATTGGTCTAAGATTATGTACCAAGCAATGTGGTTCAGGAGTGTCTAGCTGAGACACGACACAGTCACTGCAAAAATCCACCGATTCATGACAATCTTCACAATGCCATCGTGCACCCACTATTGGTTCTTCTTCGCACATGTCACACTGAAACAAAGAACACACTTTATTATTCATACAGTTATGTTGAAAAAAAATAAATACCAACTTTAATAATGAAGAAAATAACTGTACCCCATTCGCCTACAATATTTAGTATTTTATAAGCAGTTTACATGTCCTTATTAGGAGAAATCAAACAACAGATCCAATTTGCTATTTAAGAACACGATACTAAAAATAATACAAAAATTTACCATTTTTCTTTTGCTTGTTTTTCATAAGTGAAAGGAGATAACGAAATGCAACTTACCACGATCATAGGTAATGTTATTCTACAACAGAAAATATGAATCTGAAGAATTCTCAGTGTTACCATCCATAGAAATTACAGTGTTGCCAGAATAATATTTCCCCCAAAATCTAAGTTAAGGCAACGACTAAAGGAAGGAACTCAACCGCATTATGATTACGTATCATGTTGTTTTGGTATCCTGTGAACTACTTTTTAAATAATAGTTATATTTAATTTATAATAAACAATCCAAAACAACATGATATGTAATCAAATGCGGTTGAGTTCGTTCCTCTAGTCGTTGTCTTAACTTAGATTATGGGAGAAATGTTATTCTGGCAACACTGTAATTTCTATGGATGGCAACACTGAAAATTCTTCTGATTCATATTTTCTGTTGTAGAATAACATTACCTATGATTATGGTAAGTTACATTTCATTATCTCCTTTTATTTATGAAACACAAGCAAAAGAAAAATGGTAAATTTTGTATATCATTTTTAGCATGTCAGGTTCTTAACAATATACACTGGCGTGCAAAACTTAAGGACAAAAGTAAGTTATGGATGCTGTGCCACTTCTAAGTGGCATAGATTGGTGAAACTTGAGCCATATATAGAAAGTAGTGCTACTGTACAGGAAACAAAGAAAGGAACACGTGATTAGAACAAAAATGGCACTTCTATACAGAGGTAATATCGTACACTGAAAGCACTGCGACTTGTGGTGCTCTACCCCCTGACATTATAATACGAGTGAAATTGTCAGAAATGAAATGAAGTGAAAGGGTGTGTGAAAGGGCGTGCTACAATATGTCTTCACACAGCCTCAAATGTGCTCGATGGGATTTAAATCGGGGGAAAAGGCAGACCAGTCTATTCGCCGAATATTTTCTCATTCCAAGAGCTACGCCACTTGCGCTGTTAGATGTGGTCGCGCATTATCATCGATAAAGAAGGAGTTGGGACCGACTACACTTCTGAATAGACGCATGTGGACAAGGAGTAGTATCACAATAAGGCTGACCGGTGAGTGTATCGTGTTGAACAATTGGGAGGTCGGTATGCCCACTGAAACATCATGCTTCCCTAAACAAGAACACTAGCCCACCAAAATGTTCATGTTTAACAATGTTCCTGGGTTCATTGCGTGCTCACACCTCTGGAGATGAGTGCACGTTTAGAGCCACTACTGACTAAATCTGTTCTCATCGCCCCACTCCTCCTCGGTCCAGTTCTGATGTTCTTGGCAACATTGCAAACGGCGCCGCCGATGTACGCGTGTCAACAGATATACAACGTAATGGCCATCGGGAAAAAAGATCACCGGCATGCAGTCGATGTGCCACTGTGGATTATGAAACTGGGTGATTTGCAGTCCTCTTAGATGTGTTCGCGATTGCATCCGCTATTTGACATCGGTCTCTCCTTGCCTGTTTCATAATGTAGCGATCGTCCTCTGTTGTGACCAACAACCACCTATCCGTGTGAACCATTTGTGTACACGAGAGCATATAGAGTAACAGTCAAGATAAAAATCGAAATAATAATATAAATAAATCTAATATATTCTAACCGTAAATTATGTTCTAGTTATTAAAAACAGAATTACATTACCTTGAAGCCGGTGTGCTCAATGTAGTGTCCTTTCTCTTCCCATTCCTTTATCTTTCTCACCTTCCTCAGAATCTTGATTGGCGGAGGAACAGATTGCGAATTCGAGTCATCATCATTCTAGAATATAATAGATAAAATAATTATACTCCCAATTTCACTTCTCTACAGTAGTTGGGCAAGAGATGTGCACTGTCTCTAAAACTCATTTCACCTGATACACACTGATCGTGGTTAACTTTGATCCGAAGTCAAATTTAGTTCCTTAACTTTACTCAGCCATTGGGTGGTGGTGCCTAACGTAACGCTACATACTATCTCCTAAACCTAAATAAAAGGTGACTCAGGATGTGAAAGATTTTTCTAATTAAACGTCTAAGTAAGTAATTTTTTTTTGCGAATTTACTATCATACAAATTTAAAATTTAAATTAAAGCGCTTCGCTATAACGGCTAACTGAACGTATTCGCAGAATACCCGTTTTTCACACGGGGAGAATACGTTTCATTTTAGTCATAAAGGGCTGAATTTGAATTTAAACGGCATCGGAAGTGTCATTGTTCATCTCAGTGACTCCGTAAACTATGGATTCGACACTAATATTGGTTATTTTCGATCATTTTTAAATGTCTCCCCCTCCCCTAACTTGCACTGCCAAAATGAAACGATAAAAACTATTCTAGGCCCGAACCTCATCTATGCTGAAAATTTGATCGAGCTCGGCCGGGTGGTTCAGGAAGTATGAAGTCACAAACATAGTCACTTTTATTTTTATATATAGATAGAACACATTATACATTTAATACAATACTAACTTTGTGTCTTCAGCAGTGACATTACATTGCTACAGACTGTCTTGTTATCATTTGAAGAATTGGAATAGATTAAATTTAAATTAATTACTGCCACCGAAGTCTAGTTGTAAAATGTGAATAACCAATATAGTTAAAATTTTAACTTAAAACATTCGGGCGTTTCGAAATTTACACCAGAAATATTGATGGGAAGTTTAAAATTTACAATTATCATCACTGCTTACCACATAGAGTTACAGGGTGTCTACTAAAATTCCAAAATGAAATTTCGTGACTTTTTCGTTACCTTTTCTTTACCAAACCATTAAATTTAGTAACATTCTCAAGAGCGAATTTGGGTGCGACTTGGACTGAATTTTCATGCACGCGATAGAAGCGTGCTTTGCTTACGATTTGGTAGCGTCTAAAGCCAACCACAGACATTTTTGGTGGTGAATTTTGACGTTTTATAGAACAAAATTTTCCAGTCTGTACTTATATTTGTACAGATAAAAAAATCGTGACCCAAAAGCTAAATTTCGTGCCTTTTTCTTGACTTTCATGACCGTTTTCTGATTTCGTGACTTTTTCATGACTTTCGTGACCGATAGACACCCTGAGTTAGTATTGAAAAATGAAATGAAATCTATCAGTTTTACGTCCCACGGTTATACCGGTTAGGCTAAAAGGAAACGGTGATGATGAGAAATGAATGAAATGGTAGAATGAAGAAAGTGGGAGGAAACGGGAGAACCCTGAGATATCCACCAGAGCTCACCTGGCGCGAGCTGGGATCGAACCAGGGATCCCACTCACCAGAGGTAAACGCTCTACCACTGAGCCACCGCGGTCCCTAAGGTTAGTACCGTGTGAGCTACTAGGGTGCGGCAGCGTTCATAGCGTAATTTGACTTGCGTAGTACAATGACGTACTGCATGAATGCGCGCCAGCTTGCGCCGCATTCGTGTAGTAATGAGCTGCCATTTCGAGTGTGACAGTGATATGGAGCAGTGTAGTGCACAGCATCGTGCCTTTGCTGTTGAAAGTTATTTCAAGAATAACGACTCTGTTATTGCTACCCAGCGTCTATTTCGGCAACATTTCAACTTGGGACGTCATGTGAAAGTTACAGATAGACGGACCATTGTGAGGTGGATATGTGCATTTCGAACAACAGGTTCTGTTTGCAATGGCAAACCGGGAAGAAGTGAAAGAACTGTGCGGACACCAGAAACCGTGGAAAATGTTCGTGCTGCGTTATTGCGTAGCCCAAAAAGATCTGCTCGTCGTCATTCGCAAACTGTGCATATGTCTGATCGCTCATTCAGGAGAATATTGCACGAAAATCTCCATTTTCACCCATATAAGACGCAGATTGTTCAGGAAATTAGGCTTCGCGATTGAGTTTCACGAGAAACATTCTGCTTAACCATGCATGATCTCCTTCGCCAAAATCCACAACTGTTGCACACCATCCTGATGTCAGATGAAGCTCATTTCGAGTTATGTAGTTCAGTGAATAAACAGAATGTGCGTTATTGGAGTGATGTAGACCCGCATGAACTGCACATCAAGCCCTTGCACAGTTCTTGCGCCACAGTGTGGTGTGGAGTTGCTTCCTTTGGGATTATTGGCCCTTACTTCTTTGAGGATGACAGCGGTGTGGCTGTAACTGTCACCAGTGAACGCTACCTAAAGATGCTGCAAGACTTCGTTCTTCCCCAATTAGGTATGGTCGATGTGGATGTGGAACAATTATGGTTTCAACAAGACGGAGCGACCTCGCATACAGCCAGAATTTGCATGGATTTCTTGCGACAGACATTTTCAGGTAGAGTAATTTCCCGTTTTGGTGACATTTCCTGGCCGCCTCACTCACCTGATCTTTCATGTGCAGACTTTTTCCTTTGGGACTACCTGAAGCAAGAAGTGTTCCGAACACGTTGTGCCAACATTCCTGAGTTGAAGGATCGCATCAGAACTGCCGTCGGCAATGTCCCAGGGAATACGTTACGCTGAGTTATGGGAAGCTTCCAACGCCGCCTAGATGAATGTGTTGTGTAGAGGGGGCATCATTTGACAGGAGTCATATTCAAAAAGTAATCCACGCAATGGACAATGACTTACACATTAGTAAATGGCATACCTTTAACTATTGATTGACATAAGAGATAATAAATAAATTACAGTTACCGCCTGATGGTGTGTTTTTAATATCCTACTATGAACGCTGCCGCACCCTGTATATATTGCATACCCATCCTAAGTCATTAAGGAGCACATTACTTCCCAATTTTTAAAGACTGTGAATCTATTGGAATGGTTCTAAACCGATGTCACGAAAATGAAAAATACATAAAAATAATATAATTCAACATAAATTTGAAAAAAAAGGAACAAGAAATATATTCCAAAAGTTTAAAAATATTTATTTTCCTGAAATATTCACGAATGGACACTACTAATCCATGAAAAAGTTGAGCTCGTGTTGCTAACTCATATTCTAATGTGCCGCGCGTGCTCCAAACAAGGAAGCTGTGCTGTGACCAAAAAATAGGTTGAGAACCACTGATCTATGGGATAACCGGCATTTAGAAACATCTCCTCAAACCTTTAGGCAATTCTATTATTTAAGTATTACTAAGTCTAACCTATTTGGAAATTATTGAAATTTATGGAAAAGATTTACGATATAATAAAGCAGCCGAGGGGTGAGCCATCTTCCATTTGGAGCTACCTCCAATCAGAAATAGTAAAAAGATGCTTATCGAATGGAAAAATTGTCATAAAATGTTTCAATTCCAATGCTACTGACAGCAGGAATATACTTTTTGCAGGAATATATATTTCTACAAGGAAGATGACTATCTTAATGGTGTTTTCAATAGTGTTTCAATTCTTTAACCATCGAATAAAATAAATTTTAAAATAACGATCGAATGGAACAGTGTAAAGTAACCCACATTAAATCATAATTTTCGTAAATTTATCTTGGGGATTTTGTACGTAGTAAAAGCATTAAACAACCTCTTACTTTAAGGAAATAGAAGATACAACATGGGCATCACACCACATGTACAGGAACTATTTCTATACAAGAAAACATATAGAGTTCCATAACAAGATCTGACCTTAATGCTACGCAGCAACAAGTAAATTCATGAATCAAGGAAAATCATTGATCTTCTAGAAAGAGAAAAGTTCGCTCTGGGAATCGGAAGTTGGAATTGTCAGCATGGGGTTGATGCGGCTAACGAGAAAAAACTGAGATTCATCGCAGTAAATATCAGTGAGTACTTTACATTTGTATTAGGATATATATAATGATTAAGACTTTGTGCCATTACTATCAAAAAGACATTTTTAGGCAAAATAATTAGAATCCTATCAGTCTGTGGTGCGACGTCTAAATTAATTTCAAATACATCTATAATAATTATTTCGTTTCTAAAACCATAGAAATTATCTGATGATAACTCTAGGATTGTCATATTTAGCTGTGTTACAAATTTCGTGAGCTTAGATGAAGTTTGGCTGTAGGAAAATTCAATCAGAAATTTGTAGCAACTTATTTTGCAAACTTTTGTCCGTGATTGTACTTTTAGTCTATTACTCTTCAAAATGACTTACAAAGGATGGTATAAAAAATTTTTAAAAAAGAAAAAAAACTTTGAATATTTCAAAACTTAATTGTGATTAACTGATAAATTCTTTATCTGTTAAACTGCTTTGTACTTCTGTCTTTGAATTTGTTTTCACGTACCAAAATCAACTACTTTACAGGAACTCATTGTGTAAGTTTATGCATTGACGAACATGATGAGAAAATTATATTTCTGAAGGTATACGTACCTACTATTTCACCACGAATACAGTAGGTGCATGACTTCAGCATTAATCAACGAACAAAACAATTTGGATTCCGCAAGTCGTGGGACTGTGACGATTAACAGCAAGAAGGGAACGTCGTATCTAACCTGGGAGCTGACCTGATTCATCTACAGGACTTATATTATTTAGATATCTGTATTCTTCCAGCATTAGTCTGAAGTATGTACTCACTTCATATATGTCAATCCCTAGTCATGATATGATACTTAAAACACTTCAACAGACAAGAATTAACATAACTTAGACGCATTAAAATCTAAAATGAAATGAAATCCATAAGTTTTACTTCCCACAGTTATGTAGGCTAGGCTACAGGAGACGGTGATGAGAAATGAGTGAAATGGTGGAATGAAGAAAGTGGGAGGAAACGGGAGAACCCCAAGAAAACGCAAACACATGGTGTTTGTCCATCACAAAGCTCACTTGGCGCGAGCTGGGATCGAATCAAGAACCCCAAGCACCAAAGGTGACTGCTCTACCATTGACCCATAGCAGCCTCTCCAAAACTCGATAATTTTAATCTCATCATAAACAAAATGTTCATGAGTTTTGGTGTAAAAATTATCGATATCTAGATAAAAAAAAAAAAAAAAAAAAAGAAGAAAACTGGTTTTGTTATGACTACGGTACCTCACGCGTATCCAGTTCTACGTTAATCATATATAACCCATAGCATAACCGCAACGCTATGGTTTCATGCTATGCACAGAATTTTGTTTTTATGTTGCGTCAAAATGGGAGGTACAAAGTGAAGAGAAACAGAGTAAAATATCCATACTAAGTACATTTTATTGAAAGAATAATATGATATATCTACTTCCATAGTCACATGACAGTAACTGAGGTGTTTATGCAAGCTACTTACGGAGTTTTCGTCGTCTTGTATTCCTTCCATTTCCTGGGCGGCTGACACACTGGTCCCTGCATCATCGTATTCGGACATAAATACTGGCGGATTTTGAGAGGGGAAGAAGGTGGTAGGAGGGAATAAAAACCTGTTGTTTCTTTGGTGTCGATGAGCAGACTGCAACAAAACAGACACATACATAAGAAGTTATTTTCTCTCATTCTTTGAAAATAACACCTGTAAAACAAAATTGCGTAAAATATAACTAAACAGCATATTAAAAAAAAAAAAAAAAAAGTACAATGATGCATTTACAGGGTGTCTACAGGTTTGGAGAAACCAAATTTCTTGACGATTTTACAAATTTTCTTGACCATGTACTACAGTATTTTAGGGTATTCTTTTAATTCCCTACCAATGGCCGGTTAAGATGAAAGCTAAAAGTATTTTACACTTTTGTCTTAGCAAATTGTAATTAGTAAAGACTATACATCTAATTTACCTAGTAAATTATCATTGCAACTTTGGAACATTCACGACTGCTAATAGAACTCCAACTGACCAAAACAGTTTATATATTTTAAGGGTATGTATATACTGTATGTGTTACAGTTTCGGCTATGTAACATCGTCGAAAGCTATCTGAGGAAGGCTATGTTACATAGCCGAAACTGTAACACAGATATATACTCTTAAAATATACAGAGTGGTCCAAAAGTAGGTATACAGACCAGCATCGATCAAGTATGACATTTTAATTTATAAAGATAATTAATTTATTTACTTTGGTCTGTTCCGAGCTTAAGTTGTAAGTTAAAAGAAATTACCAACAAAGTAAATGATATAAAATGCCATGAGCCGATCAGTACGGGACTGTATACATACTTTTGGGCTACCCTGTATATACTGCTTTGGTCAGTTGGAGTTTTATTAGCTAATTTACCTAATCTTATCATCTCAATGTTAACTCTTAGAATACACTTTACAACTTTCATCCTGGATGGGGTATGGCATCATTTACTGTTGTGTCATAACTCACACTTTCTCTGTGAATACACTACTACTAAATGACAGAGATTTCATATCATCATTCTAATAAGTACAAATACTTACCATTGTGCAACGCATATGATAACTTGCACATTTGTACGTGCATAAAACATTTATCTTCATATATATCTTCTTAAGTAATGAAAAATACACATTACTACGCAACACACTTACATATTAATTTTCTTTTTTAGTTTTGTAATTTTTCTGTGCAAAGAATCAACTTTCTCATGTATTTGCTGCATAAGTCTCTTCTTCTTCATCCCCAACAAATTTAATTCTTGTGCAGCTTTTCTTTTACTGTTAGCCACTTCGTTCTCTTTGCTCTTCTTATCCTTTATAGCTTCCTGTCTTCAAGATGAAATTCTTACCGCCAAAATCATTGCTGTAGTTAGCTCAACGTTAGAAATCATTCCTGCAGCTAGTAACTACTCCGTACCCTGCTCGTTGAGCAACAAGCGACTCTTCTGTCAAGTTTTCTACCAAACTCTTTAGTAACTGAGAAACCTCTTTCCACAGCCACACTGCCGTAAAACAAGGTGAAAGAAACACTAGTTATCGAAACACTATTCACATCTATGTCACGGAGAACGTTAGAAAGAAATACGTCCAGTTTGTCTGTCTTCCAATCAAATGATTTAACTGCTTCCTTCAAACACGAGGAATCGGAAAGTTGAAGGTAGTCCCGTTTCACACAATCGGCCATAGATGGAGATAAATGCTTCTCAGACACAAACCATTCAAGGGCAGAGTTACATGAGACACTCGTAATGAGCTATTCGCCACTACATCTGGAGAAAGACACGGGTCCCCTCTAACAATCCTGCAGGCCAATGGGCACTTTCCAACAATTTCTTGAACAGAGTGATCAAAAATTCTCTGCATTGGTTTCTAAATGACAATATCTCCAGATTTTTTAAACCTTTGCGAGCAGCAGAAGCACCAAAACCAACATCTACATTCTTATCTGAGCCATCTTGATATTGGACGAATTTGTAAAGTCAAGGGTAGTGAGCTTTCTGGTGTTGTTGATTCCAATCATGACATTTTTGCGAATGAATCTGGTTGCGATACTGTACAGCAGAGTGTTCTGCACTGGCACAAGTGAATCATTAGATTGAGATGTGGCAAGAAAAGGCTCCAAGTCAAGTGCAACTGTCTGAAGAAACTCAAGCTTTGCAACTAGAAGCTGATCCCGCAGAAATTCTTGTACTTTTCAAAGGGACATAAAACACAAATTCTTGACCTACCGTGCCATTTCTTGACTTTTCTTGACATTCTTGACCTAGTGTTTTGATTTCTTGATTTTTCCTTGCCTTTCTTGTCCTCTAGACACCCTGATTTAAATTATTTCCTTTCTCAATCTTTCATATTTCTAGTCTTTGAATTATTTATTTTCTCTTCTTTTCCGAGATGCCTGAACCGCTCTTAACCTAATTTGACACGGTGATTCGAGAGCGTGCGCTGAGTGTCGTAAGAAGACGCATGTCTCGATCGGACATACCATTGAGGAATAATCACCGAAAAACTGAATCTCCGACATGCCTAAACCGTTCTTCACTATATTTGACATGATGATTCGAGAGCGTGCGCTGAGTGTCGTAAGAAGAATGTCTCGATCGGACATACCATTGAGGAATAATCACCGAAAAACTAGATGTCCGACATGCCTAAACCGTTCTTCACCATATTTGACATGGTGATTCGAGAGCGTGCGCTGAGTGTCGTAAGAAGAATGTCTCGATCGGACATACCATTGAGGAATAATCACCGAAAAACTAGATGTCCGACATGCCTAAACCGTTCTTCACCATATTTGACATGGTGATTCGAGAGCGTGCGCTGAGTGACGTAAGAAGAATGTCTCGATCGGACATACCATTCAGGAATAATCACCGAAAAAACGGGATTCCTATAGACTTAACATTGGAAGAGCACATGGCGGGCGATTTCTCATTGCAAATGAGGTAAAACTGATTTTTTAGCATTAGAAATAGGCTTTTACTTGAGAAATAGCGAACTCAATTTTTCAAAGCCATTGTGCTTTCTGCTGATTGCCAAATTCAACTATTTGCATGTCGTATTCGTTCACGAAAAAAATTGATGCACTAAGGGCCGCGCGGTGACTCAGTGGTAGAGCGTTCACCTCCGGTGCTTGGGGTCCCTGCTTCGATCCCAGTTCGCGTCGTGTGAACTTTGTGGTGGACAAACACCGTGCTCGTGGGTTTTCTCGGGGTTCTCCCGTTTCCTCCCACTTTCTTCATTCCACCATTTCATTCATTTCTCATCATCACCGTCTCCTTTAGCCTAACCGGCATAACCGTGGGACGTAAAACTGAAGATTTCATTTCATTTTCATTTCAATTGATGCTCTAAAAATCCTATGAATAATCAATGAAAGTTGATCGTTTCGCTTCCAAATTGCAATTATTGCATACCTAGTTGTTAAGTCAAATATTCAAAATGTCTTACAGGTTATTTCATTCAATTAACATATGAAACAAGTACATCCATAATCTGTGATGTTTGATAACAAATACATGTTTAAAATCAACCTTGATATAAAACCAGGGTTGTAGTGCCAAATTCATCTGTGCCAGAGCGCTTGATAAAGGATAAAACAACCAAAAACACAATATAAGCATGAGCACAAAACTGAAATCAAATTATGCATATTTATTTTAATAGTGTATAGTGATGAAACAATATATATAACAGAAAAAGCCATAACATAATTTTTCAGTATAGCAACTCTGCAACTAGATCACCTGGAATGTATAATGGTTGTTTTTCATGACAGAAAATCCTTTCTTCCTTCCGATAAGGAAAGGAAGTACATGACTGTTTCTGCAGATGAAAGGAAAATGAAGGACAACAAACAATCAGTTTAGTAGGTACGAACAAAACGAAGACAAATATCCAAATTACCTATTTTTCTCTTTATCTTTGAGCAAACGTTTAAAACATAACTTTGAACACTGCTGTTGTGAGTTACAAAGTATTTCAAGGGAAAGTGTATTCATGAGCGTCTAGACCTATGTAACTCAGTCAATGTTAAGCATTTTTATTTGCTGAATGCTTGAGAAAGTACACAGCAAAAAATGGGGTGTTAACACAAAATGACTATCACTTTAGCGTGTTACTTGTATGTTAATTTAACACTACAGATATCGCCTTCCGAGCATATCAGAAATAACTATTAACTGTCAGTGAGAATTTGAATTAGATTTTATTGCTTGTAATGAGCAGACCTTTACGCAGTATATTTGATATTTATGCCAAGTCACGAATAACACAATATATGTTTTGCTATAAGCGGTCACGCAAATAGTTTTGTAAGCTTATGAACTGTGTGACAACAGTTACATGAGTAGCAGTGCTACCATCTGAGGAACAACAAATGGCAGCACTGCTACTCGTGTAACTTGTCAGACAATTCATAGGCTTAAAAAACTATTTTAGTGACCGATTACAGAAAACATAGTACGCTACTCGTTACTTGGCATAAACGCCAAATATACTGCGTAAAGGTTTGCTTATGCCAAACAATAAAATCCAATGTAAATTCTGACAATTACTTGTTAATTCTGATCTGCTCGGAAGGTGACGTCCTTGGTGTTAAATTAACACACAAATACAACGTATAGTAGTAGTCATTTTGTGTTGTTTTAACACCTCATTTTTTCCTGTATAGAATCGCCTCAAGATGAGATTTTAAAAACATTATCAGCTACAAATTATTGTTACAGGATGTATGCATTACTAAAATCTAATATACATAACATCGTTAGGTTCTTTAATATTGCATGATATATAAGAGAAATACCTGTGTTAACCACTGAGCTAAGTGAATGATTAAATAATTACATACTTTAAATACTCGGCAATGAGTAATTAATACTCATCTATACTGTGCCCTGGAAATCCTAAAAGGATGTTTTTCTAAACACTAAACTCAACAAGAAATTATTAAGGAAGTTAAGTGAAATGTGTTAAGAGTACATTGTGGATTCGGTTTACGTTGGTACTCCTAGCTGTGAGTCAGTGATTTAATAATCACAAAAAGTTTACTTTTCTTTTTCTTTCTTTCTTTCTTTTTTTCTTTTTGGTTTGTTTGTTTGTTTTTGTGAAGTCTTCTCGGTCTATCAACCAGGTGAATGTATTTACATCCGACGTTTCGCATGCAGACAATGTATTCATCTATAGGGATAGTATTACTAGTATTAGTAGTGTTGTAGCATCACTTTGATTTTTCTGTATTTGTTAAATATTTTAAATTATAAAGTTCTATGTCCAAATCACAGGACATATGCCAATGCACCAGGAACAAGGAAGAAAACTTAATAGAAGAACCAAAGCAAAGACATTATACTCAAAGAGAATGTAAATACAAGTACATGAATATGTTGTAACGCAAAACATGTTAAGCAACAACTGGCATTGTAATTTCCTGGGTGTTTTTCAAAGAACGCTTACATGTTAGTAGAACCACGAGTTGTCATAATTTCATCTGATTCACACATATTTGAGCAAGCCATGAGGTGATAAACCATCCAATGTCAAAATAATAAAGAAAGAAACAAATTCAAGAATAAGAACAATGAATAAAGGAAGTGTTTAATTCATATAAAATATTAAGATTTGGATGCTTTGTGGTCAGTAAGAGTTCAGTTCAGTCAGGGTACAGTCGTTCAGCTCACTCATCTCCAGGCCAGTCAGGTTCTATCGCCCGTCAAAAAAGTCAACCTTCATCTTGGGAATGAACTAAGTTCGGTCCAGAAGTTATCAGTCAGTTATCTTGGAATCTTGCAATCCTTTTATCATTTTTCGTCTGTGGGCTTAGAAGTTAGGTATTATCCGAGACTAATATTGGTCAGGTCAATGTACACTCATGTACAAAATTATTGTCGCATGTCTATAAATAGGTTGTTGTAGGAATATAATTTGATAACGAATTCGAACGGTATTTCTTGTAATGTTAGTATGTCTATAATCGGCAAAGACATATATGTGGCAAATTTCATGTCAAAAGAGCAGTAAATAAGAACAATAAAACCATAATAAAATTTTCTTGTCCATTTAGCAATATTTTATTTTACTCATTATAATTTTCGTATTTATAATTGTTTTTCTATGAAATTTCCCACAAATAGACATTTCCCTATTATACACATAGTATCAGTATTAAAAGTACCCTGCAAAATCATTATCAAATTATATTCTTACAAGAAGACAGTTATAGATATGCGACAATCATTTTGGACATGAGTGTACATCTGATTCAAATATCACCTCGACGAAAGACGAGAAGCTGCAACCACAACAACCTCCAACATGTAGAAATTCATCGAGTTGAACGCCACAGAATCACCAGGAGTTGTGAGGTTCAACGCGCCGCTGATACCAGGAATGGTTGTGAGGTGTTCCAGTACCAGTTTGGATTATAACAGGTTAATTTTGCTCAATATGTGATTCGTGTATTCTGCAAGGATGACTTGAAACACACACACATCATCATTAACATTACGTCTACATTAAACATTTCTCACACATTAAAATCTCTGTTCTATTTGAACACGTACACAGCGAACCGAAATGGGGTTAGGCTGATTAAAGTAACTATTCACAGAAGAGTGTGAGTAGAAATTGCTGCTTCACTCTGGTATCTGAAAATAAAATATTAGTTTTTATCGCCCCTACGACATACCAGGGGGAGGCACAGCAAAAGTATCTTTACTATTCGGATGTCAAGTCATTCACCTGGCTGATAGTCCGAGAAGACTTACTAAAACCACGTCACCAGGAAAAATTCAATTCTTTCTTTAGTAACTTGATATTTATTTTGATGTTTTGTGTAGAAAAATGTATATGAATAAAATGTAAATATATTTGTGAAGCTGACTAGCCGTACAAACCAAGGTAGGTGCCGAAATTATACAAGGAATATAAATATCCTTTTAGGATTCCCAGTGCACATTACAGCTAAGTGTTAGTTAATCTTAACAAGATGTGCCAGATGGTATCCGTTAAAGAAATTGTCGTACATACCTTTTTCACTTGGTTTTCTAACCGAGGAATCCTCCCAGGTACAGGTAAACCAGCCTTTTGCAGTTTAATAAAATATTTTTGAACTCTGCTTTGGACTTGTTTTGGTGTTCGGTTTCCTGAAATAACACAAAATATATTGAATTTTGGAAACTCAACTATCAACTACAGTTTGACTAAATCCTACTTTTTCAATCAAGGGTTGAATATGAAAAATGATTCAATCAATATTTTTGGTAACGATTTAAGAATAATAGAAGTTAAAATTATATTTACTGAAGCATCCAAATGTTAAAACGGTACAGTGACGGTGCGTTTGAATGTCCTCTTGTCCTCTTCATCATGTGTGTTCTTTTTTAAAATTATGCTACTTGTATAACTACATATTTTCTTTCAATATCCTCCGATTGAAGAGAAAATGTTGAATTTACCTTGAATTGGTATTATTAAAATTCCTTGTTAGAAACCATTATTTCCACATCTTATCATTTACTCCGGAAATATCGACAAATACTCATGTCGTATTAATCTACTCGAAAATATTGCTCCTTATTCTACGTTATTTTTATATATTGCCTACCGACTG
Source organism: Thermobia domestica (assembly GCF_964235325.1). Lineage (NCBI taxonomy): Eukaryota > Metazoa > Arthropoda > Insecta > Zygentoma > Lepismatidae > Thermobia > Thermobia domestica. Next base: position 294,853,325 of record NC_137457.1, on the reverse strand, counting down.
TAAGATGACAAGTACTATATCTATGCTCCAACCTTATTGTAACAATTTTATTCCAAACTAAAACAGTGACTTGGAAATCTGCAATTGTCTTGCCGGCTTACAGTTTTATAGGATACTTATAAAAATAACTAATTAAAATGTATTCACAGTATTCACTCTCTAATCACATTCGGTGAGTGAGTTATTAATTTCCATACAACTTAATGACCCTTTATCGTAATATATTTGCATTGAAACTGAGTGAAATTGAGGATGAATCTGATACGGGCCTCCATGTTTGATGCAGGTTTTATGCCTTTATATCCGTAATACTACGTTTAAGGGTATTTTCAATAAATAAAGTTTACATCTGACTACATTACAAATCTATGACTATTTTATATGCAGGAATATGAATTGAAATACATACCAAAAACACAATGTAGTACTAAATCCAGTACAGTGATTTCCTTCTAAAAATAATTTAGACGATTCCAAGTTTAAAAAAGTAAATTACGATGAATCTATATCTATATCTAATATATATGTAAATGAAAGTGACTGTGTTTATGACTTAATAACTCTTGAACCACCCAACCGATTTCGATCAAATTTTCAACATAGATGAGGTTCGGGCCTGGGATAGTTTTTATAATTTCACTTTGAAGATGCAACATTGGGGAGGAGAGGGAGAGATATTTAAAAATGATCGAAAACGACCGATATCAGTGCCGAATCCATAGTTTTCGAGGTCACTGAGACGAACAGTGACACTGCCGATGTAGTTTAAATGCAAATTGAGCTCTTTATGTCCAAAATGAAACGTATTCTCCCCGTGCGAGAAACGGGTATTCTGCTAGTATAAAGATAATAACAAGCTGAAAGTTTAAATATTCACAAGAGTGGTCCACACGGAGTTGAACGAAGGATAATGAAGCTATTTATTACATTTGGTAGAACTAATTTAGGTGAATAACATATGCGAAAAGACAAGGTATCCTCCACCTCGTTTCTTCGGGACATGCCATGTCACTTATGAGTGGTGTGAAGGTTGAAGACTCAACCCTTCCATGACTTTTCTTGGTTTGTAGAAGAGATAAGTGGTCAGTATTACACTCGTGCAGCTTTTATTTCTTGCTTTTCACAAGTACACATTTGACAGAGGCTGTAAACCCCCCCCCCCAAAAAAAAAAAAAAAAAAATCCGATTATGGCAAGCAGACACCTTATCAACAAAGCTAATATCAAACAGCTTGTACTCGGTTTCCTATTTGCAGCGATCTTTTTCAAGAACATTGAGCAACGAAGATTCTGAACATGGAGTATCGATCAAAATGTCCGCCTCCCAACTTTGATCCAAATTATTTTCATGGATTTGAAAGCGCAAAGTTACAGAGTTTACTTGATGATAGTTCCACAAAAACAAATGTCGCAATGCTTTGTCCTTTTCTTGCTTAAGAAGTTCTGAAGCAAGAAAAGGACAATGCATTGCGACATTTGTTTTTGTATGTATAAACAGAAGAATAAATTAACGATATCTGACACGATTCAGATGATTTCGAAGGACTAATAAATGGTCAGTAGTTATTAGTTGATATGTTTATTATAATAACCTGGTGATTTAAATATATATAAACGAATTAGGGCTAAAGTGATTATTCGCTTTATCTGGTGCAACGTAATCCGGGACCCTGTACAAATCTTGAAGTAAAGTAAAGATAGGGTCTTAACTTTTATAAAAAGGGACGTATGAATATTGAATGTACTGTTTTGCGTAGTGGGAGAAAAATTATACGTCAGTCAAGTATGACTAATATACACAGGGAAAATATGTCCGTAATTGGTAATTCAGAAGAATCTATGTCTGAAACAGTAAATACTAACCAGATCTTAGATATGACTCGACAATTAAGTCAATCCATGCAATCGAGGGATGACAACTTGATACAACAAATTAATGATGTTTTCGATCGGTTACAGCATAATTTGAAAGAGAACTTGCAAGTATTGGTTGAAAAGGTGAATGGTACTGGTGTGAATATGAAAGTAGAACCGGAAGAAGGTCAGAAGAAGGTCGATGGACGAAATGAAAATATTGAAGAACAGGATGAAAACGAAACAACTGAACCTGTGGTGAATGGTGATGCGGAGGATGCTACAATTAACGAAGAACCATCATCTCCGGCCAAGGAGACTACCACTACTACTACCACAGGCGTATTCAAAATTGAAGTGAAAGGTCTGCCGAGATTCTACAGGCTAGGGGAATTGAAGAAATTGTTGACAGACGATTTGAAGTTGGGAAGCCATACTATTAGGTCACCGAAAAGAGCAAGTCCTTGGATTTATTTGATCTTCAAAACTGAAGATCAACAGAAGGCAGTAAAGACCTTGAATGGATACAGTTGGAAGAAGCGAGTTCTTTCAGCCGAAGTTGCGGAAACTGATCAACGTAAGCGAAAATTGGAAAAGTTTGATGATAAGGATTCTAAAAAGGCGAAAGTTGAGTTACCTGTAGAAAATAGAATAAAACAGGCTACAATACCTTTGTGGGATGTTACTTATGGAGAACGGTTGAAGAAGAAGACAGAAGAAAGAAAAGAGAAGGACTTGCAGACTTTCTGAGGCATTTGCCTATAGGGAAGATTAAGGATGATTTGAAAGATTACTTCCAGAACGGAGAAGGAAACAGCTTGAATGTAACATCGCTCTATTTCCAGATCTCCACTGAAAAGGAAGAAGGTAAGAAACCTCCACCACTGCGGCTGTTGTTCGGAGAAGAATTATCTGTGACATGAGTTTCCGAATATCTCCAGATTCTTATTTTCAAGTGAATACTTCGGGAGCCAAGCAGCTTTATACTTCCATCGCGGAAATGGTTGAAGTTGACGAAGAAATTTCCTTGATAGATGTGTGTTGTGCCACTGGAGGAATTGGATTTACTCTTGCTAAGAAATGTACTCAAATTCTTGGCATAGAAATGTCGAGCCAGGCAGTTGAAGATATGAGCCAATGCTGTAAAGAATGTCATCACAAACAGCGAATATTTTGTCGGACGGACTGAAGATATTTTGCCCACCGTAGTGGAGAAAGTAGCTGGAAAGAAGATACTTGTTATTGTAGATCCACCTAGAGTTGGACTTCATCAGAAGTTTCAGCGACGTAATGAAAAGGTAGAGCAAGAAGAGGAAAATAAGTATCAGATTAAAGTTGGAAATGGCTAAAACTAGTTGAAACTTTAGTCAACCCTGATGTGTTAACTAAATTAAACTTGGATAACAATTCTTAATCTATTCTCTCAGATGTTGCGAATTATAATATGAGTACTTCATTTGAACTTTATAATTGTGCAATATGTTGTGATATGATTATGATATGCTTGTCATTTGAAATATTTTATGTTGTTGGTTTATTCTGTCTTTGTGGTAACTTGTAGTGCTGTGTTCATTTTCATTTTATCTTACGTGTTCAAAAGAGATCTGATTGTGTTAAATTGAAATCCATGACATTGATCTTAAATTGAAAGTTTCTAAACGTAATTGTTGCCTTCTGATCTTGTTGACGTGTGATATGATGACGATCTTAATTGTAAATAATATCATTTGTATATGGATGTTATCGCTCGATGTAAAAAGGAACAATTAACCAGTAACTCTGCGTAAGTCATCAGTTAGATATAATTTTGAATAGACCCATAAAGAATATTTTTAATGAATCTACGCTTTTCTGATATGTGATTTGTAATAAAATAAAATGTTGTTATGAATGAATTAATATATATATGGAGAAGGAAGAAAAGAGAAGACTACTTATATTGATGTAATAATAATTAATACGAGGGGTGATGTAATAATAATTAATACGAGGACTATTCAAAAAGTGAATGTTTTGAAAATATCCAGGGTTCTTTCCTTCACTGTAATACTGTTACGGAATTCCCGTTCTGGGCGACATTTTATACAACGATATATTCTTATTATAATCAATCTGTACCTGTTTTGTCAATACATGATCAGAGGCGCAATAATCAAACATATATATATATACAGATGGTGATCAGAAAAATGGAAACACCTGTAGTTGGCAACACGTCAGATGTATGGGTTGGCAGTGGTATCGTGGCACCCGCAGCGCCGGACCGCTGGTGGTGGTGTGTTAGGTCGGTCTCCATGCTATGTCAGGCGCAGTGGAACAGCAGTGTCCAGTGGCTGCAGCAGACGGAAGTAGTGTAAAACTGGGAGACCTGTCAGATTGTCAAAGAGGGCAAATTGTTGGTGCGCGGTTATGTGGAGTGAGTGTGACGACAGTGGCTACTGTGTTAGGTGTGTCGCGTGGGACAGTGTCGAAGGTGATGACGGCCTACACAACACACGGAAAAACCACATCGGGGAAGCGGAACAGTGGGCGGAAGAAAATCATGAGTGACAGGTCACGCCGGGTATTAAAGCGCATTGTCACGCAGAACCGTCTTGCCACTGCGGAGCAAGTGACGGAGGAACTCAATCAGCACCTCTCCCACCCTGTTTCGACAATCACAGTCCGCCGCGAATTACATGACATGAACTTACGGGGTCGTGTTGCACGGACCAAACCGCTCATCAGGGACCATAACGCTTTCGCACGCCGCAAATGGTGCCGCGACCATGCAACTTGGACCGTTGAGGACTGGAAACGTGTGATATGGTCGGATGAGTCATCCTTCACCCTATTCCCAACCATGGGCCGTGTTTATGTGTGGAGAACGCCCAAAGAAGCTTATGATCTGCAGTGTCTCCGCCCAACTGTGAAACATGGCGGCGTCTTGGTGATGCTGTGACCCGCCATATCATGGTTTTCATTGGGTCCTGTGGTCACACTTAGCGGACGAATCACTGCCAACGATTATGTCGCAATTTTAGGAGACCACTTGCATCCTATGGTCCGGATGTTGTTCCCGGACAATGACGCCATCTTCCAGGATGATAATGCACCCATTCACACAGCTGGCGTTGTTGCAGCGTGGTTTGAGGAACATCGGGATGAAGTTCAACACCTCCCCTGGCCCGCCCAATCCCCAGATCTCAACATAATTGAACATCTGTGGACCGTCTTGGAAACACGATTCCGGCGACGATTTCCACCTCCATCCTCTCTCACAGAACTGGCAGATGCCCTGCACGAGGAATGGTGTAAAATTCCACTTGCTACCATTCACGACCTCTATGCCTCCATCCCACGTCGCATCAAGGCTGTTCTGAAAGCGAAAGGTGGCCCGACACCATATTAATCTGGTAAGTTGCAATTTCGTTCAGGTGTTTCCATTTTTCTGATCACCATCTGTAGTTAAAAGAGAAAACATTATTATTGACATGTTGTCATGGTAAACATTATTATCGACATGATACACGAAATGGATGGCTGTTGATCTATAATGTATGTATAAACAGAAGAATAAATTAACGATATCTGACACGATTCAGGTGATTTCGAAGGACTAAAAAATGGTCAGTAGTTATTAGTTGATATGTTTATTATAATAACCTGGTGATTTAAATATATATAAACGAATTAGGGCTAAAGTGATTATTCGCTTTAGGTTCAGGCTTGCTCGGGCTCAGTCCCCTCAGTTAAGCTCGCACTCACTTGTGCTCGCGTTGACTTCCCTCAGTTGGGCTCGCGCTGACTTATTTCATTGGAGTTCGCGCTCATTAATCTCAAGTGGGCTCGCGCTCACTTTCTTCAGTTGGATTCGGGCTCACTGAGCCAGAGCCTAGTTGAGGGCGAGTGCTGAGCTTGCGAGTTTCGATACCTATGCTACCATCTAAAGTTATGATTACAAAATGGCGCACGCAAGTATATTTATCCGGCTTGCGAATAAAAATGTACGAATTATTCGTTTTTTAAAACTCCGTGAGTAACTGGAAGGGTGTAGGTGTCCATCAAAATATACCTGAATCGAGACCTGGACGTAAATATTTTCCTTAACCTTTTAATTACCTAGCTTACTCTACAAGGTAGTTTAAAAGGGTAACGCACAAACATTGGTGGTTGATATCGAGACGATTTTTAGAGAAATGCATATTTCATATAGTTACTTTCAAATGTTCGTAGCTCGGGCCTAATTGGCCTAGTTTGGGCACATAAAACAAGAAACAGGATACGGAGAATAGAACAAACACCCACAGAACAAAATACGAATATAATAGGTTCTTCAATTGCAATCGTGACCTTGCGTAGGCGTAGTCGCTAACGTTCTTGCCTTTGATGCAAGCGGTCCCGAATTCGGTTCCCGGTTGGGACACTCGGTTGAAAAAAGTGTTACAGATTTTTTTTTTTTTTTTAGTTAGCTATCCTGACTACAGTATTCCTCATTCCCATCGGGCAAATGCCGAGGTGGTATCTCTAACATAATGGTCCTAGGCGGTTTACTTCTTTTCTCCCAAATTCACCGAGTAGTGTAATCGCCAAGGAACGTCACCCCTCTACGTGGCGAGCTAACATGGCCATAGATGCCGAAAGCCCAAGAATTTAATTCCTAACACTTAAGTTCCAATCGTTATAGTTTAATTTTTAATTTTCCCTAGTTCCCACGTTTGGTTCTTATTTTGACCTGGTCCACAGTGTATTATAAATTGCGCTTCACCGATCTAAAGGGATAACTATTAACTGTACACAATGAAATCTATAAATAGATTCAGTTAACGATGTAACCCTTATATTATTGTAGAAAGAAATTAACACGAAGCTATGCATCAATCCAGTAACAACACTCAGAATTATCTCTCCGTCTTATTTCTTCACCTGCAATAGTCAAATTAAAGTATATACCTTTCATCCATTCAACTACAAAGACCAAAAGCAATTTTGAAGGATTATCAAAACGTTGCTGGAATTAAGCAACTAACACTGTAACAGAATAATTAAAATAATAAAGGCTTTAAATTTCGCTGAGGGATAAAAACATATTTTTAATTTCTTCTCTGCTCTGTATAGTTCTATTTTATCACTGAATAGTTTACCTAAAGCTTTAGCGATCTTCTTCCACCTGGACATCTCAACTTCTTCTGGAGGATATTCCAGTAACAGCTCTTCTAATCGTCTTTGTTCTTCTACTGTCCACAACTGAAAAAAAAAAAAGAAATGAAATCTTTCAGTTTAACGTACCACGGTTATGCTCTGTAGGCTAAGGAGATGGATGATTAACACAAGTGAACGATACTGGAAGATTTGGTGGAATAAGCAGAGCTCCTTCGTGGCTAAGCGGTTAGCGTACGTGCCTTTGGCGTGGGAGGCTCGGGTTCGATTCCCGGTGGGAGCTCATGTGGTTCGGATTGTACGTTAATCAGTAGGTCCACGTCTCATATAGCCTCGCTGCTGGATGGGACGCTAAACTAAAATCAACTCAACTTGGTGGAATGAGAATGTGAGAGTATACCGAGAAAACCAACAGACACGACGTCCACCACAAAATTACTTGGCCGGAGATCGAACCAGGGACCCAACGCGCCAGAAGTAAGCGCTCTACCACTCAGCCACAGTAACCCTCTCCACAAATGGAAAGGCACAAGTAGAATAATTGATTTTTCATAATAATTGGAACTTAGCTCTAATAAAAAAAAATAACAAAATGAAGACCTGAAATATAAGATATAAGGTGTGATTTTGAACATAAGAAGTTTTATCCCACTTCTCATTTAAGACCATTGAAGGAGAACACTTCTAGGTATTCTCGATTTGAGTATTGCGTTCTACGTTTCTTCTTTTGGATAATGCATAAGATCTATGCCCTGAGTACGATACGACAGACAAGTCACAAGACTACTAGTGTAACGACAGATTGTTTAACAATACCAGCCAGTTAAATAAATAAATAAATAAAATAAAAGATAAATCAAGTTTCTAAACAATTTCTGAAATCTAGTGAAAAAAAAAACAACTTAAACACCATTCCCCCAACTCACAGAGGCAAATTTCGCAAAAGCCGTCTTACCCACAGCATAGGATCAGAGAAAATATCTGTACAAAATATCAAAATTCTAGGACTAACTGTGTTCGGAGATCTGATGGCGAATAAATCACAAGTTTAATTATAGAAAAGATATATGTTATTTAAAAAAAGTTTAAAATTAGAAGACACCAAAATTTTATTTTTGCACCCAAGATACAGAGGTATATTCACTATGATTTGAGCACTTTTTTTTTTTTTTTTTTTTTATTGACAACTTCTATGACTGAAAGAGAAATTTATCTATTAAAAACTGGCGAAGTTTCTCTCATATTGACTCCTTTCTTGCTCTTCAATTATGATAAAAGCATACTTATATTTTGGGAAGCCCTATATTAAAAATACTAGTAAAGTTCATAACCAATTAGCGGTGCAAATCGGTCCTCTACATTGGCGGGGAGAAGGACCGTGCTTTTTCTTTTTTTCTTTTTTAAAGATATGTTTAACATATTTATGAAGTTGAAAAACAATGCTGTGGAGGATCAGGGGAGCAGAGTTGTCATCAACATTGGGAGGCGGACAGATTTGAGGATTATTCTGGGCAGGATGGGTGGGGGGTGGGGGGGGGGTGAAGATTTATATTCCGGTAGATGAATCTAATTTCTGAGGTAAACCTGTTATATATTATATATCAGGCGATGTAGATGAAGTAGTGGTACATATTAATACAAAAAAAAAAAAAAAAAAAAACTTTTAAAATCGGATTATTGGAGAGAGTCCCTCAGTTCCAATATTGGGGGGAAATGTCTCCCTATTTTCCGGGGATACGTGCCCGTATCTACAGCTGAGAAAATTTTCCAGCATGAGGAGAGGGATATACCCTTCTGTGCCACTTATTGCAATTTGTGTCCAAGTAGCGGAAGCGGAACCAATACAGATTGATGTCACCTAAATGAAAATGAAATGAAATCTTTTAAGTTTTACGTCCCACGGTTATGCCGGTTAGGCTAAAGAAGACGGTGATGATGAGAGATGAGTGAAATGGTGGAATGAAGAAAGTGGGAGGAAACGGGAGAACCCCGAGAAAACCCACGAGCACGGTGTTTCCCCACCACATAGTCCACACGACTCGAGCTGGGATCGAACCAGGGACCCCAGTGACCTAAATGCGACAGGGCATAAAGTTCAGTTTGAAATATTAAAGAATATGATTTTTTTTAAATGAAACAAGCCAAGGGACATCAATTTCATCTCACCTTCCTTTGTGGCAGTCACACATAAATCATCACATTTCTCCCCAAAGAACACATTTCAAATCGGATAATTAGGGGGGGGGGCAAACCCCCCAGTTCCAAGATTAGGGTGACATGTTCTCCTCACTCCCCGGGATTTGCGCCAGTGTAACCAATGTGGCACTTAAGTTTCCTATGTATTTCGTTTAAAATTTATGTAATCAAACTAGCTGGAATTACATAATTATCTAGCAAAATGCACATACTGGAAGTTGTAAAAAAGATGTGCTAACCTTCCAATACATACTGAGCGTGGGGAGACGAAGAAAGATAAAAACGAGACAAAGTTGACTATTAGCTTATGTGGCTACTGAACCCTCTGTAATTGTTAAATAACATCAATACATTTGTACTAAGTAGTTTTGTATAAGTTTTAGCCGAACCGTTCAGTTCTGAAGAAGCAAAATTCATGCCTCTTCGTTGGTAAGCCGGTAGCGTTTTGACTCCTTTTTATAATTTGAATAAAATTCTGGTTAAAAAATGAGAATCTTAACATGGATCAATTCTATGAAGAATACTGTTTGGTTTTGTCCTTCGAGAAGCTAAAGGTAGTTACATCAGACGAAGAAAAGTATAGACTCATTTACAAGGAATGTTCTACAAACTTGAAAAACTACAAAATATAGTAAAATCTGTCTTCAACGGACCCTTTATTAAACGGAAACTTGTGTTAAACGGCCTTGATTAAACGGAAACAGTATTATGCGGACACCAGGAATCAAAGTAAGCCTCTTAACGGAAAATTTACAGTTCCACAGAGCAGCATTTAGAAAAATTTTAGAGATCCTATGAAAGGTTAGATGTAAGTATAATATACACTACGTTGTCAGCAAAACACAGTAATATGCAAACCGAAACAGATACAACGGATACACGTGCTTTAAAAGAGAATTACACAGAAAGTCGAAAAGGAGAAGTAGAGAGGGAGAAGAGAACTATGGCATTTAATTGAAAAAACAGTAGCCTAAGATTTATCAGGATGCTGTCAAAAGTGTAAAGAACTGCAACAATTTGCCTTACGTCGAAATGACACTTAATGCTTAATGTAGTTTCTCAGGCTAAAGTGTTTGTGGAAAGTTGAGCAGCCAACAAGAGACGTGTACAGAAACTCCTCCTTGACTATTAGAAAACATAAATTAATGTGTGTAGATTTTTTTTACGTGTATTAATTCGTAGTAAAAATAAATATTGTAAATTTAATAAGGGCCGTATAGTATTTTGTTTTACATTTTCATTATATGCATGCACTTTTTTTTTTTTTTTTTTTTTTTTTTTTTGCATAGGTTTACCTCTGTCAAACGGAATCCTGTCTCTAACGGACTTCTTTGTAAGTCCTGTTTAATTCCGCTAAAGACAGGTTTTACTGTAATAAACTCTTACATTTTCTCCACATTCAACTGCAATGCTGAATGTGAAAGTGTGTCTTCAAAAATGAAATCTTTCTGGAGAGATACTAGAAATAGAACCAACGTTGATACACTGAAAGCAGGGTTGCTTAAATTACAGAAAATGGTGCTAGTGAATCTCAAATGCTACAATGTATAACAAGTTTTTAAGCCGTAAGACTCAAATCAAAGCAGTTCAAGGTGATAAGAAGTACCACAAAACCTGATTCCTTCTATTAGTTATAAGTATATTCAGATTTTTCTTTGTATTAATTTTAATATTCTTAAAAAGAAAAGTTTCTTTTTTATAATACAATTGTAATATCGCGCGTGGTTGTGTTTACAAACACCCAACATGTGCTTCTATTTACAAACAGCAATCATGTGTGTCTTACTATCGATTACTATGGCTGCAGAAGATAGGGACAGCACCGACACCAGTGGTCATGTATAACGTTGGAACAACAGCACCACCGCCTTACCTGAAGTACCTATGTAACCGAGAGGTTTCAATGAGAAGCATCAGTCTGCGACTAGTCACTCATCCTTTGGCTTGCTCTGGAGCTCTAGGAGATATCTAACCCAAAGCCTCTAGTTTGTTTCGGAATTCTAGGCTTCCTTCTTCCCACTCAGCTTGCTCGGAGCTTTGTTGGGACTCCTAATCTCAGTCACCCAGCTTGCTTCGGAGCTCTGTGAATATCCTGTCCTAGGCTATTTGGACCTTGGGTCACCTCTCTTTATCCAGTATTAGAGAATTTACTTTATAGTAACATTTCTGATATACTGGTTATAGTGAATTTTGTAATAAAACGCAGTAATGGGAAAACGATTCCGGACTGTAATTTGCTCTACCTATACCTACACAAGCAGAACTTCACAATATAGTTACTGTAAATAAATACAGACACTTTCTCTTTGATTTTAGATATCTGGCAACCATAGTTTTGTACGATTTATAGAAGGCAATAAATAATACAACAAACTGTGTTTATTATTATTAAGAAAAAAAAATCCTAAGTGAAAGCTGTGATACTGTTCATCTTCAAGGTATTTAATTAAAAATAAATTACAAATAAGCACTTCTACGTACAGACATTACAATCGAAAAAAAAAGAAAAAGAAAAATGCTATTGTATTGTATTTTTTACCTGATTAAAGGTTTCTGGTTTACTTTCATCATACACACGACCTCTCACTAAAATCTTGCCGTCTGTCTTCTTTATGTTTTGTTCGGACTCACTACTCTCACCACCACTTGTTGTAGTTGTCTTAAAAGCACTAGTTCTTGTAGTCGGACGAGTCGGGACTGATGAAAAGGAGATGTCGTACTTCGACCAATCAATTTTGGGCAGCTGAAAAGAAATTAAAAGTAAATAAATATATACATACATTTAAAATATATATTGTAAAAGAAACTTTAAATTACAGAAGACGTTAAATACACTATTTCTTGTCCAGGTAATGTAATTATATATATATATATATATATATATATATATATATATATATATATATATATATATATATATATATATATATATATATATATATATATATATATATATAGATAGATAGATAGATAGATAGATAGATAGATAGATATAGATATATGACTTCCGGTTGATGGATCACCGCGAAGAACGAACTCGATTCCTAGCTAATAATCTTCTATCCTGGCCAAAATTGATGGTGGTCCATCAAGTAGCTCTTCATTTTTTTTTTCGGGCGAACAGACACGAACAAACTTTTTTTTTTTTTTCGGACGAATGGATACACCGACAGACAGGGCAAATACACAGAGTGGCCCAAAAGTAGGTATACATCCCTGCATTGATCATGTATAACATTCTAGCTTATAGGTTTATTTGCTTCGGCTGTTCCGAGCTTAAGATATAAGTAAAAAGACATTAAGAACAAATAATAAAGAAACTAAGTCTACCTGGTGGATAACAATAAGAAATGATATAAAAAGCAATGAGTTGATCAACACGGGACTGTATACCTACTTTAGGGCCACCCTGTATATATACAGGGTGTTAATGTACTATACCGACAAGCTGTAAGAGATGATTCCTCACATCAAAATAAGGAAAAAAGTTCATATGGATCTGTGGCTAAAACTGCATAGTTTCAGAGCTAGGGCTGTCCAAAATCGCGAAAAAGCCAAATTTCAAGAGGACCTAGTTCGAATTCACAGAAACTATGGATGGTGGTCCTTATCTGCGTACAGGAAGTCACGCATGCCCAATCCAAAAATGCATATTTCATTAATGTTCAATGGGTGTACAGAGTATTCTCTAAAGGGTGAAATTTCTAGACATGACATCAACCTAAATTTGAGATATGCTCTGACTTTATGATTGGCCCAAAGTATGCCAATAATAAGCCTTGACAGCAATGAACACGGAATCCTTTGGCGGGATGTCGGAAGTATTAAGGATCATCAGCAGCACGGTGCCTTGTACTCGGGAAAACGCATGATGGAATGTTTTCTTTCACGCTTATTAGTGAAGAAAACGTGAAACATATCGTGATGAAATTCATGGTAGCACACATTACTTCGAATACGAAAATACATGGAGCTGACGGTTCCTAACAGTTCCGACTTCCCTCCGAAGAACTGATGTCCATTGTTGTTAAGGCTTACCTCCTGCCTACTTTGGACCCTCCCTGAAATCAGGCTATGGCTATATCTGAAAACTCTATTGACAGCATATCTGAGAATTACATCTTATGGGGAATACCCTATATACCTATTGGAAATGGATGAAATATACACTTTTGGATTGTGTATGCGTGACTTCCTTTACGCTGATAAAGACCACCATCTACAGCTTATGAAATTCGAAGTAGGGCGTCTGGAAATTTGGCTTTTTCGCGAGTTTGGACAGCTCTAGCTCTGAAACTATGCACTTTTCGCCATAGGTCCATATGAACTTTTTTTCTTATTTTGATGTGAGGGATCACCTCCTTCAGTTTGTCGGTATAGTTCATTAACACCCTGTATAAGCCTTTTTTTCTTCTTCTTCTTGGCAAATCAAACTTCTTGCAAAATGTTCACAAGATCTCAGATGTTCATATTTAACCAAAACCGAATGAGAATGCAAATCCCTAAAGACAACTCAGCCCGTTTTATGAAAAATTCAAGTGATTTAATACGTCCATTCATATCCACTGATGAAATATGGGTACACTGCTCCACTCTAGAAACGAAACAGCAATCATAATAGTGGGAACACACTAATTATTCACCTTCAAAGAAGTCCTAGTGTGTGTAATCTGTCGGAAAGATTTGGCTTCAGGTTTTTCGACAGGTATCCTTCCAATTAACTATCTTCCACCTGATAAAACAGTCACCGCTAAACAAATTAAAACTATTGAAACCACTACAAGAAAAAATAACGAATAGAAAGGCCAGATTTGTTGAATAAGAACCTTCTTTTGCATCATAATCATGCTCGTCCCCATACAGGGTGTCGTTCCAACAGCCAAAATCAATACGTTGGGGTATGATTTGTTGTCATATCCACCTTATTCACAAGATTTGACTGCATAAGACGTTCACAACTTTCCCAAGCAGAAAATATATCTTGGAACACTTCGATTTTCTTTCGGCTTAAAAACATCAGTGGAGGAGTACATTTTCGACCTGCAACAATATGGTTTTCGTGATGGCGTAAAGACTTGAAACATCGTTGCAGAAAACGTATTAGTGCGAAGGGAAACTAGGTTGAAAAATACACAGTTTTCGAGAAAAAATCGAAATTTTCTATGTTATTCCGAAAACTTTTCAAATGACTCTCGTAGGTAGATTGAAACCAAGTAAAGGAATTATTACAGAGATTCTGAAAGCACAAATAAGCAGTTTACACCAGGAAGTCGCTTTCTATTTGGAAACACTGTAGAACTCTATAATGAGGTTTCAATGCCAAACTAATTTCTCTCGCAGAACAATTAATCCGACTAATTTTTGAAGCGCTTCTTACAATTCTTCTCAGAAATTGTCTTCTGTGAATCAAATGAAATAATGTACTTTAGAAATAGGTTAACTGATATTTTAAACTAAAACTCACTGGTGTTCAGGCTACCAAGGGCTATGACTCACATGATTTCTTTCAGTTGAGTTATGAGTGATCAGTACACGTCACCATGATCCATTTGAATATTCTGATTCCGAAATAGCTTCTAGCAATGAAGAAAACAAGACATCGGATGAGGACCTGCACAAGAGTGATGAATATACGGATATATTCAAGGAACAGACTGTAAAGCGTAAGGATTAACGCACTGGTACGGTAAGCTCAAGACACAGGTTCGATTCTCGACCCAGTCGTTCATTTTATTTTACTCTGTATATATATATATATATATATATCATTCAATTCATTTCATTCTTGAGATCTGGTACTGAAAACACCAATTTCTGGTTTCTAAAAAGAAGCTCAATCATTTACTAGATATGAAAATATTGGGTTGTATCGATTTTTTATGTATGTAATAATCGCTGGACGCTGGTTTCGTATAAATTTTTGGTTCAAACTTATTACTGAATCTATTGAACGTCAAATAATAATACTAATAGAAATAAATCTCACTCTATTACACAGTAAATATGACTTATGTTTATACTACTGAGTTCACTTAAATATTTCCGGTTAAAACTGGCAGATATTAACTTAAAGAGTCTAGGATACAAATGGGTAATAATAGGTTATCATTTAGATTTTCAATAAATTTTTTATCAATAAACGAATTTATAACTAAACTAGTTGTGACAGATTTTATAGGATACCTTAGTTAACAGCTACTACATTTTGTAGAAAGTAACAATTTGGCCTACGAAACTAATTATCTTTGGCGTGGGAGATCCGGGTTCGATTCCCGGCGGGAGCTCATGTGGCTTGGATTTCACGTTAATCAGTAGGTCCACGTCTCATATAGCCTTACTGCTGAAAGGCACGTTAAACTCAAAATCAACTCAATTCAAATTAATTATCAGAAGAGGCAAGTTTTAATTGTTTATATAAAATGCGGCTATTGCAGTTTACTTACTCTCTAAGTTACTTTTTGTCTCATCATGTTTTCTAGATACAAGCAATGGATGAATAACTTATTTAAATACCTAACATATGATAAGAACCACAATTTTTACCTCGTATATAGTCTGTGGAGGAGGTATTTCTAGGTCTTCATTTCGCTGCAACTTTTCAACAAATGCTATTGGGTCTGACAAGGCTTCTTTTTGAATAGATAATATTTTGTCAACATCCTATGCAAAAGAAAAGAAAATAGTAGTATACATTATTTTCCACCATATTTCAGCTGTAGTACACATAATTTTAAATTTACTTAACGCAAGGAACACTTATTTAAATGAAACTTACTTATCTCTGTGCTTCAGGGTATTCCAGACGTATGATTTGTTTTTTTCTGGATATTCCGGAAAACTTAATGGTTTCCATTAATCAACATACAAGATTTCTAGTTTGTTTTGAATTGCCAATAATATACATCTTTATAGTATTGTAAACATCTTGTAGAATAAATGCGAATTTGTTATGTGAATAATTTCTTGATCCCTAACTCATGAGACTCTAGTGATGATCTGTCATCACTAGGCAACGATGAAGCGGTCTCAATCCCAAATGGTGATTTGACACATGTTATTGGGTTCGCGAAAAGGCATAAGAGTGTTTCAACATCTCCGCAAGACCTTTTCACAAGGTTGAAAGTCATAAGGTAGGCAAGGCTGGAACGTAAGACCCCTCTGGTTTCCAGAGGTTCCCAGGTTGGGTTGGTCTCTGACGGCCTGGTCAGACCGTAGAATTCGGACACTTGGAGATTATTCCAAGGGGGAGGTTAGCTTACCTTATAATGCTAAGAGTTAACACTGCTTATGACGCTAGATTCCTTGTTCGCTTGAGGACTTCTGCTGATCAGTAGATATAACTTAGTGACACCCAGGACTCCATCTGGTTGTGTGATGGGCGTATTCCATTATCATGCTTGCTTGTAATAAGGATTACCATCATTCACACGTGACCGCCCGTTCGGCGGGATGATGGCAATAGTTCCATCCGATCTGTCTTACTATACATTAAATCAGGGAGGGGGAACCAGGCGTAAACTGATCAACCATCTCATTTCCCAGTGGCAGAGTTTCATTGTGAATAAATTCCACTGGGATAAGTAACCAGGGTTTATCCAATATGTGGTTTTGCTGCTCTCTGACAACTTTATCAATGTCACGAACCGCACTGCTAGAATGGTAACTTTCTTTCTTTCCGCGGTGTCTCCTTTCTTAAGAGAAATAAGTAAAGTTTTTCGTTACTTTAAAAATTGTTTTAACTTCGTGACATTTTGAAAATATAGATATAAGGTGGAGAGGAGTTTTATTTTCTTCTAACATAATAATGGACTAGCAAATGAAACGACGTGGGTTTTTAGTTCTTTGATGTTATGCACACAAATTACTCATTAGCGTAACATGAAAGAAGATGAATTAGGAATATCTGAAAGATTCGCTCTCCCTTCGTAAAAAGTACATACTCTGAGGAAGACCACAAGAGAGGTATAGTGGTCGAAAATTCGGTTAAAATAAAAGCTAATAATTTAAATTTTATTTATATAGTAAAATTTGCGTAAAACAAAGTCTGTAACATTCGCTACACTATATTCTGGGATAAAAGAGTGATTCTTCCTGATCCTATACCAAAAGGACATATTATCAGTGGGCAGTAACTGTGTGCAACTTTTAGAAAAGAGATCGCTTCCTGCACTTCAAGAAAATCAACAACTCGCAAGTTCAGGGTTTCTCCTGTATTAGGACAGTGCATCGTCTTATAGAGCTAGCATTGTCCTTAACTTCTTGCAGCACAAAAATGTCAAATCTCTCCCACATCTTATCTATTCCCCAGCTCTTGTTCCCAGTAACTTTTGGCCGTTTCTCAAGCTCAAGACTTTCTTGCACTGCCGTGTCGTGACAAAACGCTGTAACTTTGGCGCAGCAGTTTTGCGAAAAAAAGCCGTAAAGATTTCATCCGAAAATGTGATCTGTATCGTGAAGAACCAGTGTAACTAGGCAATAGTGGTCAACCAATCAATTTTCACCAAATTTAATCACACAACATGCATTTACGTAACATTACATGTAACCACGTGTTTCCAAAGTCAAGATACACTGGTTCTACACGATACAGATCACATTTTCGGATGAAATCTTTACGGCTCTTTTTCGCAAAACTGCTCCGCCAAAGTTACAGCGTTTTGTCACGACACGGCAGTGCAGGTCTCACATTTTTCATCCATAAGTTCCAGTACACCGATGTCTCAAACATACATCCCAAACTAGTCTCCGCAGAAGCGTTTGAAAAGTAGATACACAGATTGTGACACTGTGAGATGGATGAAGATTACGTTGAAACGCGAAACAAAGGTTTCATTAGATATTGAATATGACCGGAATACATCAATGGTATTTACTTTTGGTACGCACCTCGTAGTACACTAAATATTAGACGCAGTATATATATATACATAAGTTCATATCCTTAAATAAATTTTTAAAAAGAAAACACTTCTTTATAAAATATGACTCAAAATTCCACTAACTCTATTTCGGAGTAAATTTGTAATTTTTTTTTCATATTTAAACTGTTTACCAGTAAATTCAATCCTACTCGTTAAAATTTAAGTAAGAAAAGAGAAGAATTTAGAAAAATCTCGAAAATTGGATATAAAATGTAATGCACAAAGAGCCAAGTGAGTGTTAGTAAGCCAAATCATTTAATATAGATATTAATGAAAGAAGAAACAACCGTTTTTTTTTTTTTAGATGTGAATTCAATAACGCACAGAGTGAGAGTGTAACCGACTGAACCAGGACTCGAACCCGGGACCTCCAGCATACCGCGTCGATTTGTTAACCACTACGCCATCCAGTCCACTTCCCAAAACAGCCACTTACTCTCGGTCATAGCTGCTCAATATACGGACACAGGGATTGTCCAATCACAGCAAGGGTCTGCGGTACAACGCACGTGGTCTGAGAGGAGAGCACCGATATCGAAAGTGAGAGGCTGTTTTGGGAAGTGGACTGGATGGCGTAATGGTTAATGCATCCGCACGGCATGCCGGAGGTCCCGGGTTCGAGTCTCCGTCCAGTCGGCCACTTTTTCACTCTTTGTGCGTTATCAAATTATTTAAATTAACTTTACTCATCTACATCTTCCTTATAGTTGCTTCTAAATAATTGGTAGCTTCTAAATATTCAACTACTACATGAAAAGGAGGTAAGTGAAGTTAATTTAAATAAACTAACTATGTCGTACTAGCAGCGTTCACCCCGCTTCGCTGCGGTCACCCCGGAACGCAATAAACTTTGTTACTTAGATAATTTTTACTTTTTCGCTTTCAAATTGCAGTAAATGTTAACATTATAGCGCCTGTCATTTATGTTAACCCGCCGAGTGACACGGTCATGCGGGTTGCATATAAATACGTTTATTTTTATACCTATGATGAACTAACAAAGGATTTGTACGTTATGGACACTTGAATGGTCAATTATCTCAAGACACTGGTAATTAAAAATTAAAGTGATATGATAAAAACCATCTAGGGTCCAAATCCTAATAACCCCCCAAAAATAAAAGAAATTGGTTCAGCCGTATTAGCGTGATGAGGGAACAAAGGATTTGTACGTTCTCTTTTATAATATAGATAAGTAATTATAAGCGAAATTATTACCTGGACTGCTTTCATGCGTTGCGATTCTAGCATCACAATCGCCCTTAACATACTTCTGTACTCTTTATTGCCTTTGAGAGCTAAATGATCCGATTCAAAATAAAATTCTGACGACTCTTCACTACGTTCGTCCCTGGTATTGCATTGACCAAGAATCGTCTGGAATGGTCTTTCCGATTCAGTGCTTAATTCTCCATTATCAGAATTCTGTGATTCGTTCTTCTGTGATTCTCTGTTCCCTTGTTCTCCATCTTCAGAAGATTTTGGATTCTCATCATTTTCACACACACCATCAACGTCTATTTCATCCGTCGAATCGTGAGATTCGTCACAAATGTCTGTTTCTTTACTCCCCATCACGACGTGTGCAAAATTCGAAAGTTGTATTCATGTAATTTCTACGACTTCGTACACTGGACGCTTTCTGCTATAAGAATAAAATATAAAGCATCAGGTCAACACATACAGAGAGCATATCGAACAAAAAAGTTGTATACTCTATGAAACAGGAGATTATAAAAAAGTACAATGTAATTTTTAAAGGGATATAAAAGTTTCAGTTACACTAGTCAATATATTTTTCTCTACATGGAACGAAAGTAGGTAATTTTAACTAAATCGACATTCCTGTAACATGTCTATGGGATAGGTGGGCTGTCCAGACAGTTACAGACGTTCGGAAATAAAATAAAAAAAAAAAAAAAGTAACATAATGAACAAACCAAATTGTATTATATACATTTGAAAGGTACACTCTTAAGCTATTTTTCCACATAATCGCTATGCAAATTAACGCATTTATCATACCGTGGTACAAAGTTCAATACCGTCGTGGTAGAAATCTGCCGCCTGCGATTGCAACCACTGGCATTACATCGGCATGCAGTTGGGAGTCAGTATCAAAGCGTTGTGTAGCGAGCCAGGTCTTCATTGCTAGGGAGAAGTGGTAGTCTCTCTCGGCGTCAAATCCAGGCTGTATGATAGGCGATCGAACACCTCCCATCCAAAACCATCCAAGAGCTCTCGGGTACGCTTGGCCGTGTGTGGACGTGCGTTGTTATATATATATATTTATATAAAACAATACCTTCGCGCTAAGTTTTTCCCGGCGCTTGTTTTGAATCGCGCGCCTTAACTTTCTCAGTGTTTCAACTTGCCAACAGAAACCTAATCACAGAACGCCATACTTTTTAGGAATTATTCATTGACTATCTAGGATGTTAAAAAGTAGGTAACAAAGCGACTTTGATTTTGTTAATGAGTCATTGAACAAGAAAACAAAACGCACCTGTATTCAGCTCTCGTGTTTGTTTTCGCCCGTTTGTTTGTTTTGACGAGTGGGGCTTATCAAATGTTTGACGCCACGTCAGTGAATGCAACTACGTCTGCGCAGATTAATGTAGGTGGCGAGTGGGTACTCAGGAAGAAGGAAAAGAAGAAGATACACAACATGGCGGGTGGGGTGGTAATGGTTATGCCGCCCTGTAACGAATGCAGCATATCTGAATGTGGTGTAGTGGAATTAATGATAAACGCAAGAAAAGAAGAGAGTATACGTTTTTCAGGAACATGGTGTGCTTCTATTGGGTAAGTTGTGTTCCAATTGTTGTAGGGACGCGGTTTTTTGTAGGAATGTGTTTCGCTGCCAGAAAACACGTTTCGTTGGAAATTCGAGGAGGAAGACGAAGTGCTGTTTTACCTCGTCGCTTTTCAAGGGAACGTTTTTTTCTAGAGCTAAACTCGATTTCTTAACGGTGATACACCTTATGGGTTGCTGGTTTTTGAATAGTCGTGCAAACATCAGTAATGCTACTATGAATCTGAATATTTACAGAAAAAACATGTGTCGATTGGTTTAGTTTTTATCGTGAGGTTTTCGTCTGCTGGGCTATGGATTCCTCTACTAAACTTGAGGGTCCAGGGATAACAGTTCAGACAGATGAATCCAAGTTCGGGAAACGGAAAAATCACTGCGGTCGTAGGATCACGTGGGTTTTTGGAGGTTACGAGGTTGGTTCTGGCAATGTATTCATGTGTGTCGTGAAGAACAGAAGTGCTGAAGAGCTGTTAGGCGTTCTTGAACAGTGGGTGGAACCTGGTACAACCATTCATTGCGACTGCTGAAGTTATATGATAGGTTGGCTGAGGTGGGATTTCAGCACTTCACAGTGAATCATAGCCTGAATTTCGTAGATCCCGTTACTGGCGCTCATACGCAAACTATCGAGCGGTTGTGGCAAGACGCAAAGGATAGCATTCCGAGATATGGAAAGAAGACACCATTTCGTCGGACATCTAGCCTCCTTTCTTTTCAAAAAAAAGTATCCCCTCACAACGCAGTTTCACAACTTTCTCTTGGAAGTAGCTCGAATATTTCCTTCAACCATTTGAGGTA
Source organism: Thermobia domestica (assembly GCF_964235325.1). Lineage (NCBI taxonomy): Eukaryota > Metazoa > Arthropoda > Insecta > Zygentoma > Lepismatidae > Thermobia > Thermobia domestica. Next base: position 294,831,603 of record NC_137457.1, on the reverse strand, counting down.
TGTGAAAATGAATGCTTCCTGGTCCTTATTCTCTTTTTCGTTTCATTCCTGAAATTTGCCCTTGTACTTAATGCGTCTCTCTCTAGTGCCCTTTACTTAATTTATGACTGTGTGGGGGGGAATTGAACGCATATCGCATGTTCCGTGCACGTGGATACTTCTTACTGTTGTACTACCTACAAAAATGATTCTATTTGATGTACAAGTAGTGATAGAACACAACAAACGCATATAACGCTGTATTCACACTCCATGTTAGAAGTGTGAACAGCTCATGATCTGGGTTTGTTGTGTGTACCATTACAACTTTTACATGGTATAGAATTATTTCTGTACGTAGTGCAACAGTAAGAAATATCCATGTGCACAGAAGATGAGAAGTTGGTCTTGTAAACTTAATTTTAGAGATATCAAAGTAACTTTCGTAAAACAGCTTTACCCTTGCACTGAACATTCCCTACACACAGATCATTCTAAGCCAATGAACAAACTTATTCACTAATCTCTGTAAACTATAAATTTCTCAGAGTTGTTTTGAATTGGTCCATAAGACAGTACTGCGCAATACACTTCCGTTTATATTACCCTTTCCAAGTTGAACATAATATTACCTGCATACTCCATGTTACCTTTGCACTTATCTATCTTGTTGTCACGTCTTCTTCTTCTTCTAAGCACTGTATACAATTATGACAATAGCCAGAACTTCTTCTTCTTCATCACTTACAGTGATCAAAGATTTCTTTAAGAAAATTTCCCTCGATTAACACAAAATTTTCCCGTTTTCTTCAGTTTTTTCCGAGTTCGTTGAGTGCCCAATTAATATGATAGAATTAATAAATTATGTGATAAAATTAATTTAGCTGTATTAAAGGAAGAGCCAACCACAATAGGGTTTAAGTTCCAAAGTTGGTTGTCCGTTTCTAGCAAAAAATTTGACAATTTACTGGGAAGAAATGGATAATTTGCTCGTTCATGTGCAGTGCCGCATTTACGTATAAGCTAAACAAGCTAACACGCTGGTGAAGAAAATGTCATTTCCGTTTCCTGTTTAGCTAGCTGGTTACAAACAAACCAGTTGGGGTCATATTGTGCTATATTTCAATTTAGATTTTTAAAATCATGTCGTCGCTTAAATATGTTGCATTAGACTAAATCAGAATTTCTATCTTACCGTAATTGTTCTCCTCGATTTCTGAGTTGTGTGTAATTTCTAACAGTGGCACATTTAGAAAATATTTTTGGAAGGGTCTTTGCGTAGGAATACTTCCTTTTTCTCAGAAATTCCGAAATTTTTTAAACTTAGCGCTTGAGGCTTATTATGATAGTCATGACTATATAATTATTATTATTATTATTATTATTATTATTATTATTATTATTATTTTAGAAACACCGGGAATTTGGGGACTTCAGCCTCAACACCCCCTGCCCCGTACCGCTTCTGGCTGTCAGTGTTGCAATAACAATCATTAGTATTTCTTTCTAGTTATATGAATAAATTCTATTGTTTCTTATTTCAGTTGTGAAGCTGCTCGGTGATCGTGAAATAAAGAACCTTCTGAAAGTACAAACAGTGACCTAATCGGTTTTATGTCAAATGCAAAAGAGTTTTCCAGTACTAACTATGACAACGCGCTTCTTCATGTATGTAGAGTAAATCAACACTATATTTTCTGGGCCCCAAGTAATAGTTTGGGAACACCGATGTACTTTTATTTTACTGCAATAACCGTTTTTTTCCTTTCAATTGACAAAACCAATTTGTATTTGCATGGGCTGAGTTTTCATTACATTCACCAGCATGTAGGGGAGAGGGGGATACATTTGAACATCTGTTTTCGAATATTCGTTTTTGCTTCCAAACACTCAGTAAATTTCCTCCTAGAACTGTAGCAAAAACTAAATATAATATACATTATATTTGCCATAAAATAGAGTACTTTGTTTGATCTTGTCATTCTGTGCAAGGGCGCAGGGGGTGTCGTTCAAATGTACCCCCTTGGGGGGTAGATTTAAACAAGCATGGGGTAGATTTGAACATACGTGGGGCAGTTTTGAACAAACCATTATTTTACTAGAATAATCGTTATTTTCAGGATGAATTCGTTTACGAACAACAAGGCTAATGTAATGGTTTAAGGCACAAGAATTAACCAATCGCGTATGGCAAGGAAATAATAATAATAGTAATAATTGCTGAAACATATATGCAGGCCCGTATTTGTATATTGTGCGCCTCTGTGCTCTAAATAATTTGCCTCCCCTTCGGAAACACATCTGAATTGAGTTGAATTCATAGTTTTTGGGGTCACTGAGATGAATAGTGACAGTTTTAATCCAATTCAACTTCAAGGTCATACTCAACTCCCGAGTGAGGCGGGCGAGAGTTTAAAAGTAATCGAAAACGACAGATATTAGTGTTGAATTCATTGTTTTCGAGGTCGCTGAGTTTAAGGGTATCAGTTTTCATGATGTTCAAGTTCATCCTCACCCCTTGGGGTGGGAGTAGGAGAGAATGACTTTTTTAAAAATAATCAGATAAGCTAGCTAATTAATAACTACTGTAACTAGAAAGAATTAAACATTTTCTCGCTCTTGCGCGGGACTCTGAGTGTGATAGTATTAAATATAATTTTATTGTGAATCTTTTTAAAAAAAAAAATCCAAAATTTTGCCGCCCCCTAAATTGTGACGTCCTGTGTTCGAGCACAGAATAGTAGTTACCTAAATACGGGCCTGCATATATGCTGTACTTATACGTTACACACACACACACACACAAAAGGATATGTGGACAACATATCTATAGGCGTAGATGTGATCTGAAGAAAAATTTAAAAGAATACGATCATCGTAGCATATCTGTGAAAATATGATTATGATTCACTTTTTAATTTAGCTCGTCATACCTGATAGGCTTAATGGAAAACCTATTACTACTAGCAATCTAAGAGATCTAAGAAATTACATTTTTTTTTTTCACCACTAACCGGGTACTGGACACAAAATTTATTCTACCCTAAAATTCTGCAAATCAATATGAAATGTCAGAATTTTTGCAGTACGCTTTGTCTCTCCAGAAGTTGTGGGATTAGAAAGTCTACACACAATATCAGTAGTTTGCACTGAACATTTCTCTTTTTTGTCTGAGAACACAAACATGTTGGTGGTACTAATAAGTTTCAGAAAAGTAGAGGTAGAACAATGTTCAAATGTGCCCCCTAATTTTTGTTCAAAACTGCCCCAACCGGCATGACCAAGCGGAATTTGGTAATACCCAGATAGTACAAACTATTGTGAAATACAAAGGGCAACATTAGATAAGTAAATTAATGTACTTGCTTCTGCAATGAATGGCAGATAATATCAAAACACAGGCTTCTGTCAAAAATCTTACAAAACTTCACAAAAATTCCAACTTTCCACCCCACAAATGTAACAAAATACTGCTGTTCATCAACAGTTACAGTAAAATGGCAGATAACAGTTGACCGTCACGCAACGCAGTTTTGCCAAACTAAAAATTTTGAAACCACCAGATATGCTACTATTTCTAGCCTGTTATCTTAAATGTTCAAAGGTACCCCCTGTTCAATACCCCCCTCTCCCCTACTTATCGTATTAAATGAAAACATAATAAATTAAACATATAATATCACATAAGCAGTTTTAGCACGACTTAAGAACCAAGGTCCCCGTATGTGGATCATCAGCTGACGCCATCAAACGCAAAAATTCATATTCTTGTTATGTTCACCACCCTATAGACCTTCAAATATAGTGCAATGAAAAATTCTTGTTGCGATTTCCAGAAGCCAGGACCGAAGAGGTTAACATTATATCTTTGTATCTATTTATTGACTTGCCCGATTCATACGCTCCTCTTCCTTCGAGCTTCATGTATGACTTGTGGATGAAAATAAAATAAAATGAAATGAAATACTCAGAACACTGTAATATCGTTTCTTACAAGTAAACCTTACGTTTGGGTGAATCGAGTTGCTGACTGAGACACATATGAGAAAGTAGTACTAAATGTGGTCAGTATTTCAGTGAAGTTGTAGGTGCGAAGCTCCAGGGGTTTAGGAGATACAGCTACCAGAACATCACATGGAAGTACAGAATAGTCTTCATACAGTTGGAGGTAAAAGCCCTGTAAGACCTCTTGTAACGACAAAAGGTGAATAACAAATATATGGGTACATATTAGGACTAGGGGGAAGTCATATAGTAAGGGTATACCTCACGGTGGCCATCTTGAAATCCGCCATTTTGAATTAAGGTTAAGTTTTTAAAATAGGAATAGGGTCATGTGATACATGATTTAAGGCCCAAATTTAATCAGAGGAACAATGGTGACGTTAATTTTGATTTACGCGCAATTAGTAAAAAGTTACAGGGAAATTAAATATTGTTGCAGCATATGTATTAGTCCTTTACCCCACCTTGTAAAGTTTGTGTTAATGATAATAATTAAATAAAAAAAGCAGGTGGATAAATATTAGGTCTATGGTAAGAGTTGTCTTGATGGCGGCCATGTTCAAATCCGCCATTTTGAATCAGACAAAAGTTTTAAACAAAACGCATAACAATTGACACCTTATTAATAGCAAATTTTACCATAAATCCAACGGTATAACAATTTTTGCTTTATTATTTACCAGCATTCTAGCCCGAAGTCATCTATTGCATTACTCTATTCCCATTTAATTTTGTGCTGGCTAATGATAAACCAAAAATGGTTATACCGTTGGATTTATGGTAAAATTTGCTATTAATAAGGTGTCAATGTTATGCGTTTTGTTTAAAACTTTTGTCTGATTCAAAATGGCGGATTTGAACATGGCCGCCATCAAGCAACTCTTACCATAGACCTAATATTTATCCACCTGCTTTTTTTTATTTAATTATTATCATTAACACAAACTTTACAAGGTGGGGTAAAGGACTAATACATATGCTGCAACAATATTTAATTTCCCTGTAACTTTTTACTAATTGCGCGTAAATCAAAATTAACGTCACCATTGTTTCTCTGATTAAATTTGGGCCTTAAATCATGTATCACATGACCCTATTCCTATTTTAAAAACTTAACCTTAATTCAAAATGGCGGATTTCAAGATGGCCACCGTCAGGTATACCCTTACTATATGACTTCCCCCTAGTCCTGATATGTACCCATATATTTGTTATTCACCTTTTGTCGTTACAAGAGGTCTTACAGAGCTTTTACCTCCAACTGTATGAAGACTATTCTGTACTTCCATGTGATGTTCTGGTAGCTGTATCTCCTAAACCCCTGGAGCTTCGCACCTACAACTTCACTGAAATACTGACCACATTTAGTACTACTTTCTCATATGTGCCTCAGTCAGCAACTCGATTCACCCAAACGTAAGGTTTACTTGTTAGTAAACTGTTAACTGAATCACGCGTTTAAAGACATACTGTAATCTTCGAACAGTGCCCGTTCCAGCATAGAGTGTGATACTTGCCTGCCTCCGCTTTTTCCGAGCCTCACCAGCACAAGTTCGATAATAATTTTACCCTTGTGGTAACATATATGTGTAAAAGTTTGAAACTCTTGATACAATTTAGATGTGCAGGCAATGGATGATTTTAAAATTGGTAAATCGGTGTTACTCATATATGTAAGACAACCCCATTTAAGTAAGCACAAGCTAACCTAACCGTACCTTACCGCATATGAATGTTGGTAAGAGTATAGTTCAAGCAATATATAAAGTTTAAACCGGACTTGTTAATTTGTCTCATCTCGTTTGACATAAACTATGATTGCTCCATCCTATCGATCTATTTTAAGTACGCATTAAAAATACGGGACCATTTTCTAAACATTCATTTCTAATCTATGAAAATAGTTCTGTGCAAGTAAATTACTTACATAGATAGGGAACATGGAAACAGTGTTAAAAATGTCTCATTGTTTCCAAGAAATTGAAATGCAAATCCACTTGTAGTGATTACTAGCCCAGACTAGTACACGCTTTTAGTACCTGTCTTTCTTTTACGCATACCCAAATTCACTGATCCGCCTGCTCCCTACAGATGGCTCCTTACATGTGCTCAAGCTTCAAGCTGCTCTTAATCATCATAAATGCAGTGTTACGTGAAGTGACCACCCAGCAGGGGTGTAGCCAAGGGGGGCCCAGCGGGGCCGGGCCCCCCAAATGGTTTCCTGGCCCCCCCAAATGACCAGCTTTTAAAACATCATAGTAAAATTATCTCGCTTCATTCATTTAAAAGTAACAAATTTTATTGACAATTAATAATTTATGGTAAAATAGTAAGGAGAAATATTGTTTTTTCCATACCGATCGAAAAATAGTATAGTATCTCTTCCTTATACCGATCGAAAAATAGGATACTTTTTTGTGAGAGCAGATTACACAATTTACTGCGATTTCTATGCTGTAACAAGTATATTTTTATATGCTTTAACAAGTGTTTTAAAAGACATAGAGGATGGAAAATTTGGTGAGAAACAATGCTTTTATTCAATTTGGATTTCATTCGCTCTCTTTTATTTCTACTCAGTGTAATAAAATAATTTATTTTTTTTTGTCACGAATAATAAATATTTTTGTCAGGAAACCGTAAAGAAATTAAGTGAAATTTCAAAGAAAATCAATCTTGTGTAGATAGGTTCTGTATACAAGGTCTTAAATTTAAAGGTAACCAAGAAAAGTTTTGTTGCTTTTTCACCCACCACCTTCGAACATTGATATGTCACCTAACCCGGAAGATCAAAAATAGTCCCCATCTGCATCGACGACCTTCTCAAAACGTTCTGGAAGGCCATGGAATCAATCGCGGTAGAACTTGGTGGGCCGTGAAACGAAGAAAGTATCAGGTGTATTTTGGACTTTCACTAGGGATTTGAACTGGCGTCCTCTAAGGTGATTGTTCAAAGAATGGAACAGGTGATAATCGGACGGTGCAATACCCGGGGAATAAAGTGGTTGCAATATTGTTTCCCATCCAAGGCGGAAAATGGTGTCCTGAGTCATCTTAACCACGTGGGACTTAGCGTTGTCCCGTAAACGAGGACCCATTTGCAATTCAGAAGTGATGGCTCCAGAGTTCTGAGTTTTTGTTGAGCACAGCTCAACTGCTGACACTACACAGTTGCATTAATATTCTGACCAGCTGGTAGCAGTTCCCGATGCACGATGCACCAAACATACAGAAGGACCTTATTCTGGTACAGTGCTGGTTTCTGCTGTTTTGAAATCGGTTCATGGGATGCTAACCAATGATGACGGCGCCGTGGAGCTTCGTATAGGACACACTTTTTATCACATGTCAACGCCCTGTCCAGAAATGGCTCCGAAACAGTAAATAAACACAGGCGACTGCCGCGTTTCCTTCTGGCCCGGAGTCAAAATATGTGAGACCCATTGACCCAACTTGTAGTGCTTCACAAGTTGATGGATGTGCTGCCGAATGGTTTCTCCACACAGTGAATTGTAGTCCCAGTTCCTCTTTGTACATGTGTTGGTCTTCCGGCACGTGATGTTTTCGGGTGTTTCGTCATCGTCCTTAAACTTGTTAAACCATCGCTGCATGTTCGCGTCGTCACGACACCCTCACCAAAGGCCTGGCATATCTTCTGTCCCGCTACAGCGGCGTTTGACCTCCATTTGAACTCGTTCAGGATACATGCTCTTATGACACTCTGTGGATGTACCATGTTCCCTCTGTCTTTACGCAAGTTCACGGTGTGTCTGAATTACCACAACCAGGTAGTATGTTGGATATACCCACACCAACAACTGACGTTCGCCTTATCTCCACTCGCATTCAACTCACGGTGTGAGGTCCAATTGAACACAAACTTCCACGAAAAGGGACAGAACTTTCTTGGTTACCTTTATAGTTATGCACGAAGGTATAGCATTTGGTCCCGGGCAGTAGCTCTTGATTAAGCATAATAAAAACTATCTTGAATATAATTTATGGATAATAATAATAACTAACTAACTAACTAACTCTATGGCCTATGGAACCCGGAGGTTCAATGCCGCGTTCACAAAAGCTCTCCACTGACTTCTATCCTTAGCCAATTGGATCCAGTTTCTACTTTGTATTCCAATCTCTGCGAGATCCATCTTAATATTGTCCTCCCATCTACGCCTAGGTCTTCCTAATGGTCGTTTTCCGATTGGTCTTCCAGTCAAGACTTTGAAAGCGTTTCTACTTTCTTCCATTCAAGCTACATGACCCGCCCACCTAAGCCTTCTAGACTTGACGACCCTAACAATGTTGGGTAAACCATATAACTTATGTAGTTCCTCATTATGAAGTTTCCGCCATTAACCATTCCCGTTCCTCTTGGGTCCGAATATTCGTCTCAGGATCTTGTTCTCAAATACTTTCAGTCTATGTTCTTCCCTCAGAGTAAGTGACCATGTTTCGCAGCCATACAGAACAACAGGCATAATTATCGTTTTGTATATTTTAAGCTTCAAATTCCTCGACAGAATTCGCGACGACAAGAGATTTTGAACCGAAATAGTAACACGAATTCCCTGCTTTTAGTCGACATTTAATTTCTTCGTGAATATGATTTTCCTCTGTTAATATTGATCCTAGATATTTGAAACTATGCAATTTATCAAAAGTATTATTTAATATTTTAACGCATCCATAATTTGCTGTATTCCGGTCCCGATGCACTTCCATGTATTTAGTTTTCTCTGCATTTACTTCTAAATCCATGTCCCTGCAAGCGTTTAATAAAATCTCTGCATTTCTTTCTATTGTTCTCCTATCATCCCCTATTAAATTTACATCACCAGGATAATAATAATAATAATAATAATAATAATAATAATAATAATAATAATAATAATAATAATAATAATCTAAAATAGTGTTTTTAGTTTTCCAGAAGAAAACCAAAATTTTCCTTTCTTTCAGGCCTCAAAAACACTAGCAGCAACACTTTTTTCGGCTTTGTACATTGTAGCTGGCCCCCCCTCAAAAACGACGGGCCCCCCTACACAAACCTGCTGGCTACACCCCTGCCACCCAGCGTAAGTTGGTACGTGTTCTGCTTATGAGTTTTAATACATGTATATGCTGGCATGATACAAATCTGTACGCCGTTTGTGTCAGACTTAAAGAAAGTAATTCATATAACATTAGGACATTAGCAGTGGCGGATCCAGGGGGGCATCGCCCCCCAGAAGAGGAAACTTTATTATTTTATATATATAAATAAAACCCATCTCTGAGTTCAGAGCTCTTAAAAATAGCTCTAAGTAGCAGTATTACAACCCCCCCCCCAGAAGTCCGTCCTAGATCCACCCCTGGACATTAGATACGATAGTTAGAGAATAAATGCCTTTTAAACAATTATTTCTGGTGGCGCATTTCAAGTGTCAAGCATGGAATGGACACCCGCTAACAAAAGAATGAAGAATAAATTAGGGAATTATTTCCACGTAGGGATGCTAAGTTTCTGAGCTCAAGTATTCGTAATTGTATGTTCTAAAATGTATTCGTTACTTTCGCGCTGCACTCCTTTGCTCCAAATATCTGATCACTAATTTTTTTAAAAATCAAGTGTCTTCCATAATAAACATTTTCACTGAGGTTTAAAACATGACAAAAGCATATCGGTAACAATTTTCAATAATTTTAATTAAACTCAATTTAAAATTATTAATAAGGGGCGCTCGTATATATGCTTGGGATTCTCACTCACTTGTTGTCCTGCAAGTTATTGACGATTGCAGGACTTAAGATGTAGAGTAATTTTATTTCACATTATGATAAATATGGGCTTCCTATACTCATAGAGTAAATATATTCACTGCTATTTGTGAAAATGTTGCCTTTTTCATAATTTTAAGTTCGTCTTTCACAAGACTCATAGGTGCAACATACAATGCCATGGAAACTGCCTTAGCAACCACCCTAACAACAGTTTGTTTGTAACCAATATGGGCGTGCCCAGTAAAATTCACAGCAGACGACTTCAGCAGCGTATAGCTTAGGGCCCACGATCTAGTGTCATTACACTGTGTCTGTGAAGAACTCCGTCATCTCCGTTCTCCTTCTAGAGACTATCTCATCATTCGTCGTGTGTGTGCAATCAAGAACTCTTATACTGCGCTGAACTTTGATTCTAGTAAGATTGCTGCTACAACATGCAGGCCCTTACATTTCTATCTCTTCATTGAACTGCCCTTATTTCTCTTTTAAGAGTGGTCACATTCTGACCCCTCCAATTTCACGCATACGCCACTGCAAACTTAGGCGTCATATAACTTTACCTTTGCTGTTGTATAAAACATCTTATTACTTATCAACTTCTCTGTGCTGTACACAAGCAACATTTAATAAAACTCATACTATTTCTAATTCGGCGTTCCAGCCATTTCTAACGCCTGACTAAAGCTCTCTAATTACTACCTCACTTACTATGATATTATATCATAAAGTACCTTCAAAGAAGACGTTCGTCGACGTCGATTTGTTACGAAGATCTATCTTGTTCTTTTGGTTTCCACGTGAACCATTACTCCTGTCACGCCTGTCAAGAACTGAGTGCTTCACCATCTTATTACTCGAGAAATTGAGTGGATCATTACCATCCTGTGTACCCTGCGACTCCAATTCCATCACGGCATTCGCCCGTGGAAATTCCGGTTGCAGAAAGGATCTCTATTTCCGAAGAAGGTGATAGCGTCCTGTTGGTTTTTACCGCTCGAACCAATCCAGACGCATCCTGGGAATTCTTGGTTGCAGTGAAAGATCTCTTTTGCCATGCCACGCTCGACTTGGACTTCTATCCGGCTCGACGATACCTCAAGAGGGCACTTGGAACTCTTCAATCTCCGTAGGTGTTTGATTGCGAGGTGAGTGATTTAAATTTTTTTGTGACTACTTGAGTGTCTTGATTCCTAGCACCGACTCAGAATCACATATACTTCTGTGCACCCAATATCTGATTTCAATGTTTGTTCTTTTCATAAAGTGATTCCACAACTAAGGTTGTTAGCGATAACTATCTCTTCCGTTTTATTGTATTATTTATTAAATTGTTACTAGGCTAAATTTTCTAAGCCGCTAATGAAACGAATATTTCTTTTGATTGAGTAAGTATAACTAAGCCTGACCCTATCTTGTGAACTTACATATTCGAGGTCCATTAATTGTGGTAAGAATTTTGTATTACATTGTATTAGCTTTGACATGATTCCTTGTTGTGTAACAAATGCCTAATTGTTGAATTGTCGTCCCGCTACAAATATTTATCTCTTTGCACGAGTCCTAGTTGTCAATTGCTTTAGTGTTCAAATTCATCTCCTTTTGTGGGCTTCACGTTAACTAGTGAACCCTCGGAGCCACCACTATCCCACTGTGCTGGCATATATCTGCGGAATTCTCGTAAATCAGGCTCCATAATAATCTCATTAAACTCGTGCTATAACCTTTGGGATTAGTTCCTGTTCCCTCTCTCGATTAGATCACTCCACCGACAACATAATTGGGCGGCAGTTATTCGAACAGGATGGACCTCCTCTTTATTTTAAGGATTTAATTATTGAGCCGAGAGACTGCTCAGTCCATTGCATTTTAACCGTCAGGCGAATCTTAAAGTAAATGATATTCGAAAGAATGGTCATTTATTAATAACACTTTCTGTTTGATTCAGACAACCTACGGTAGAGATAGCGTGGTTAGTAATCTTTTTTATGTTCGCGATATGTGGTAGGTCTCCCTCCTAACTGGCCGCAAAAGTTTTTATCGCACCCTGCCACCGGCCACGACATAATATTTACCCAGTTTCATAATTGTGAGGCATATTTATGAAATTTATTGTACTTATTTCTTCCTTATCTATTTAAATCCTTTGTACGGTAGATATTGATTCATCGCCCATCCATATTAATTATTAGCATATTCGTACAATAGGTAAGAATCCTTATCATATCCCTTATAATCATCCTCATATTTATTATTAACCTTTACATATATTTCTCAACAATGAATAATTCGCTTTCTTACAGATCACAGTTATCAATATGCGGAGGTAGAAGATTGCTTGAAGAGTGGGTGGGCTATAGGTAAATACTTCGGTGAACAAGGGGGTGTGGGTTGGCGCGGAAGGTTTGTCATCTGTGAAATTGTTAAGATTTCGGAATTTTGTATAGGTGTTAAGGGAACAGGGGGTTCGCGTATAACACGTCTGTAAGTACGATAAATAATCACTGAAAGGTATACGAACCCCGCCTGTCAAGCGGGAGACCGGGGTTCGATTCCCCGCCGGGGAGCCATGTGGTGTACTTTTCTTTTGCGGTGAGATATTTAACTTTGTTAGCCATAACGTCATTAGCAAATGTAATTGAAATATCTTGTTAAGAGCATTGGCTAACCAAAATGCCTGTCACTGCTAAATAAGATACACTTTTAATTATAATGGAAACAAATTTAAATTATGTTAAAAGGGTTGCTAGTACATTCAAAATGATTTATTGAAATATAATGACAAATTAAATGTAGTTATAAAATTAATAACTAATTAAAAAGTGAAAGCTATTTAATTGAATATTTATGAATTAGATGGGAGACATTTCCTATTACATGATAAGAATTTTGAACATTTCCTATTGAAAATTACAATTCAACATTTATCCAAATTATGGGATAAGTAGAAGGATAGTCACTTACAACATTATTCGGCAGAAGAGACCAGAAGATCCAACCTTTGATGGGCAGGAGAGATCCATCTCTATGTTCCGAACGATGGAGACTTTTTCAAAACAACTGCCTTGCTTCTCCACTGTACCAACTGAACCCCGAAGCAAATTTACGGCAGTCTTTTATATGAATCGTGTAAGTGTGGTTAAATTCCTCTTAACCTATTTCTGTTGTGACCCACTCACCTACAGAAGTCACGTAGCATAGAACAATATTTAGAATTTTACTGTTAGGTGAAGACTTCTGGTCTCTTCTAACTCAATGAGCATAAAGAAATAAATCAATCTCTGGTTTTTCCACCTGTATGAAAAATATTTAAAATATATCACTTTTTTTTCGACTGTGATTTTTTTACCACACTTTATCATTTAACAGTTCTAATTCTATGTTGTTTTAATGTTGCATTCCAAGCTAAACCTGCAGTGGTCACATACCAAACAGGATCAAGTCTATAAGCTTTTATACATACTTCTCGAAAATTTTCAATTACATCCGCTACTAATTACTAGCGCCCAGATTTTTTTATGTAGTTCACATAGCATCACTTACATAACAAGTCGACGTTTTTTAGTTTCCAGCGGCAATTAACACACAGGGAACGAAGAAAAAACACTAATGGAAGGCGGCAAGTACAAAGCTGAGTGGTACAGCTGTAAGAAGCTGAGTGGTACTTACTTTTTACCCCACTTTCGTGTTGTAAGTATATTTATCTTTGCAGTCGGCGACAATGAATCACGATTGAAATATTGTTAATTGAACTATAGGTATATATAATTTGTCGACTTTTTATTTTAATTATTTTAAGAAGAGCTAGACTCGGTATTTAATCCGTGTTTCGGGTATACAAAGCAGGAATGACTCCGCCTACCTCCTCGTCATCTCAGAAGTTGCGGTCTTGGATAGGAGTCGATTATGCATTTACCACCGATGGCAAAGTAGTTTTATGTCAAGTATGCTATAAAAAGGTAGATGGAGTATGAAGTCTTAGTCAGCGTAGCATATTCAGACTTACTTCGTGTGAAAAACAAACCACTACTAACAGTGTTTCTTTCAAAAAAAAAAAATGTTCTGGGTGGCTCACACTTAGTATTTGGAGAGACAAATATTATTTTCACACGGTACTATTCTATATTTCGTATTATAGACGTATTACTTTGGTCTCCTCCGAGGGGCAGTGCCCTCCAAAAAATATGTCTGGAAGAAGCAAGTTCTATTGACCCAGATACAAGAGGATTTTTCATTCAGTGCGTTTTACAAGGAAATATGCGAAGCAATGATTGCAGCAAACATAGCTTGGAACAAAATTCAAGTATGGAAGTTCTGGGATTTCCTTCGGAAATATTGTGGCCTTAAAGTTCCTCACGAGTCAACACTTCGAAAGGGATATCTTCCAGTTTCCTGCAAAGAAGCTTTAGAATCAATTAGGGCAGAAGTAGGCAGTTCCTATGTACGCATTTCCGTTGACGTGACAATTGATACTTTGGGACAGGAGGTAGCTAACTTCCTAGTTGCAAAGCTAACTGCCGATTTTCCATCTACACCACATCTTATTGCGTGCAAAGTTCTGGAGCGTATAAATTATTCCATCACAGCACGATAGTGTATGAATGATATATTCTTAAAGTGTTATATCCGGATGGCGTACAAGAAGAGATAGTTTTTCTTATGTACACTCATGTCCAAAATGATTGTTGCATATCTATAACTGTCTTCTAACAAGAATATAATTTGATTATGATTTTGCAGGGTACTTTTAATACTGATACAATGTGTATAATCAGGAAATGTATATTTGTAGTAAATTTCATAGGAAATGAATTATAAATACGGAAATTAGAATCAGTAAAACAAAATGTTGCTAAATGGACAAGAAAGTTTTATTTTCGTTTTATTGTTCTTATTTACTGCTCTTTTGACATGAAATTTTCCACAGACATGTGTTTACCGATTATACACATACTAACATAAGAAATACCGGGCGAATCCGTTAACAAATTATATTCTTACAACAACATATTTATAGACATGCGACAATAATTTTGGATATGAGTGTACATAGACAGTGCGTCATACATGATAAAATCCGCTACGCACTTAAGGTTTTACCCTAACTTGATCCACTTTACTTGCATGGCACATGTCCTCCAACACGTTTCTGAGGAGGTGAGAGCTAAACTTTCTGAAGTCAACCAACTTATTTCATCCACAAAAAATGTGTGTTTTAAAGTGCCATAACATGTGCAACTTTACAAGAAACAATTGCCAGGCGTACCACTTCCCGCGGAACCTATATTACTAGATGGCGCACTTGGATATGGGAAAGTCATTTTTACAAAGATCATTCGGAAGAAGTCAAATCTGTGCTTGCGTGATTTTCGGTGAACTCAGCTGTATCGGCAAGCACTGTTCAAAATCTCTTTAAGGACTCCAAACTTACGAAATACATGAACATCAACGAACTTGAAACTGTTGAGTTTTCTCTCCTGGAAGCCATGGATATATATGATAATGGAGGAAGAAGACTGCCTACTGTCGGAGGAAATGTTGAGAGACAGTTGGAAGAGAATTTGACGCAGTGAATGAAATGATCCCAGGTTACAACAGCTTATTGATAGTGAGCCGCATTCTAAATGATAAAACTGTTAAACCTTCTATGATATTTCTCCTAACTAGATTCACCTCCTGAAATATGATCTGGTTACTTCTTGCGACGTATGAAGAAGTTTCTCTACGTACAAAAAGATACTGTCTGGTCAGTGATGAAGATTGACTTCAGAACATTTAGAAATGTACAGAGTGACATACTGTAAGTTTAATCTATTAAAACAGTCCCTGCCACTAGATTAAAGGTAATTTGAATTTTTGTAAGTGATTTTTGAGTGAAAAAGTGGAGTTAACTAAATTTACTTCCTAATATTTTGAAATGTACCTGGTGATAACATATTGTAAATTAAATAATTAAATATATTCAAACTGTGGTTAATATCTGAATGTAGATTGCAGAAGATAAAGAGCATTTGATGTAAGTATTTTAATATTGTAAATTGAACCTTGTAGGTCCTCTGAAAATAACCGTATCCCTTTGTGACGAAAGAAATTAAAAGTAATTAAGAATTAATGTTAAAATAAATATTTATAGTACATATTTCAAAATGAATTTGCATGTTTCACACATATCTGTTGCATATTTATGTATATACTGTATTTCAAAGTTTCATAAAAATAAGGGCTCTAATAATAGCACATCTGTTTTTAAATACACGTAATGATATAGTCTAAGATTTATGGTCTTAAATTTATCCCAAATTGTCTTTACATGTTCATAGTCTTTATCAGTTTTTTTTTGTTATTAAGCTTATTGAAAAATGCTTTTTTTTGGTGGTAATTATTTTCTTCTAAACTTACCCCAATTATCAACGTTATCGAATGGTTAAACACCTTTTCTTGTTACGAGTTTAAATGGTTTTTTTTTATCAGGATAGATGTGTTGTGTATAAACCATTTGCTTTGTGGTTAAGTTTGATGATAATTTATCTAATCTGGAAGCCACAAATCTAAATGAATCTATAAATCTTAATTTGATAATTCCTATATTTTTACTGAATGATATATATCGTTCTTTACTATTATGTATTAGATCTGTTATTTCTCTGTGACATCTAAGTTTTTTTTATAGACAGGTATGAGTTATCTATAAAAGTAATGTATTATGACTGGTACACAAATTTTGGAACTCTAACTTTTAAATATGAATGATGATGATGTTGAACTTCATGGTTTTTAAATATATTCTTTATTACAATAAGAACAACATATAGATTTATTGAACTGTTTCTTTTGATTTTGTGTTAAAAGTAATTAATTATTATCTTATTATATAGTTTATATTTGTTTGACTTTTTTTTTACCATTCCCAAGAATTTGTTGGCTGCATTTTTACTTTTATATATGGCAGGATTTCTTTTAGTACAATAACTTTTTACAATACAAAATAGAATTCAAACGGTTTATGCTGTCGATATATATATATATATATATATATATATATATATATATATATATATATATATATATACAGTGGCGTATTTACGATTTTGTTTTGGGAGGGGCTTTGCTAACTTTCGGGGGGGGGGGTTTGCCTGAAAATGTGAAAATTCTGCAAGATATTTCATATACTTTACTATAGTAAGTAAGATTTCGGGGGGGGGGGCTTAAGCCCGGAAGCCCCCCCTAAATACGCCACTGTATATATATATATATATTGCGTATATGATCTATTTTCTGGATAGCACTCTTTACAGCTTGTGACCTGTAATAGATATTCCAAATCAATATAAAATCACAAATGGCATTTTCATCGTATGTTGATAGTTCTTAAATTTAATGTATTACAATACAATTTTCGCTGTTTGCGTGATATGTATTGTTGCGCACAATGGGTGGTAACGTTGGTCATTTTTCCACATTACATTCTAAGATATTAGGCTCTGATACCCAGATTTGAGACTATAAACTGACTGACTGACTGTGGTCTGTTACTCTTTTCTAAAAACGGAGTACAATTTCCACAGGAAGCTCATGTGGTTCGGATCCCACGTTAAGCCGTAGGTCCAGGTCTCATATGGCATCCTTGCTAAACGGAACGCTAAACACAAATCAACTACTACAACTAATAACATATATTTTAGAAGGGGCTCTGGAGACCAGTTTCTTGATAATAAACTTATATTCATATCAAACACAACAAACGTGTACATATAACAAGAGAGTAAACATTCTGTAAAACTTTCAGAAGTATTGTACGAGGGTCATTCGGAAAGTAAAGAACGTTTTGCGCTAGCGCGTGCGCGTGTTCCCCCACCCCCGCTGCCGCTGGGTTATTGACCTGGGCATGCTTTAGCCTCAGTCTGGCACCAGCTGCGATCCGCTACGGTCCGTTATTGCTTCGCTGTGCGACTGTAAAATGTGCGATACAATTACTGATCCCGCCAAATGTGAGGTTCGTAGTGTGATAAGATTTTTGAATGCAAGAAAAGTGCGTCCGATAGAAATTTATAGACAAATCACTAAGGTGTATGGAAATATAATGAATGAAGCATCAGTTCGTAAGTGGTGCATTATGTTTAATGACGGACGGACGAATGTGCACGATGAGGAACGCTCGGGCCGGCCTTCTGTTGTGACTGACGAACTCAAAGGAAGAATTGAGCGGAAAATTCAAGAGGATAGGCGATTCACTATTGATGGGCTGCACGAATTCTTTCCTGAAATTTCAAGTTAAAAGACTTTTTGGGTGGAAGCCACTACGGCAGTGATGATGAACTTAAGGAAGCTGTTAGTGATTGGTTCAACAGTTTGGCGGCAACTGTGTATGCCGAAGGCATAGAGAAACTTGTACCACGATATGACAAGTGTTTAAATTTACACGGCGACTATATCGAAAAGTAACTTAAGTATCACATAGTATGTAACACAAATTTCGCCTTTGTATATCAGTTATTAAAGTGTTTATACAAAAACTTTCTTTACTTTCCGAATGACCCTCGTAAAACCTTTAAGAAAGAAAACTTGACGTAGGAGCCTCAAGGAAAAATAGGTTCTAGCAAGCAAAGTATGCTATGTTTGGCATTATTCAATTTGACCAATGGCTATATTGCTAATGAAATGTGAACGTAACTTTTCTTCCTGATATATACCGTATGCAACGGAAAAAGTATCTCTTGACCTAAAATCCGGCATGTACTAATAATGTAATTAGTTATGTTGATTTATAAACAAATCAGGAAACAGAAGTTGGTTCAATAAACTTCTCCCTGGATTTATCGCTGGTTTAATCATTTGTAATGACAATTTTATAAGCATGGTACCATGGGCGCCCGTAGGCAAGACTCTCTCTCTCTCTCTCTCTCTCTCTCTCTCTATATATATATATATATATATATATATATACACAGTGAAACTTGTCTTCAGCGGAATCGAGCGGGACTCGCAAAAATTTCCGTTAAAGACAGGTTTCCGCTTAATGGAGATAGACCTTTCCGTTAAAAAAATATACCGGTATATGCTTATAACGGACATAATGGGAAAATATATTGATGTACGCAACTTGTTCAATTACAGTACTTTTTCCTTCTACGGATTAATACAAAAAAAAACTTAAAATAAACACAAAATATGCTGTGCACACTTTCCTTTATTTTTCCCAATAGTCAAGCAGGATTTTTTGCATGCATTGCTACTACTTGGCTGCGGTATACTTCAGGACACAGAAAAACTTTCTCTGGAATTTTGAAAGTCCTCTGAACTCTTTCCTCCTTGTTTTCACGACACGTGATGGAGATATATAACTTCTGCCTCAATTCCTCAATTCCTTTTTTTCAGAACTTTGTTTTGTCAGTTTTCTTCTCATTTTTGTTGGCTGTCGCTAGTTGCTACACAAGCGTAACAGAAGTACGCCTACAAAGAAGACTGACAGCTGACATGCTACGTAGGACTAGCGAAAAATTTTGGGAGCTGAATATGAGTAGTGATTGACGAAAGTCAACACTGCCAATAAAGATTTAACAAAAGAACGAAGTATTTATCGCAGACAGTATATGTTTATCCTCTCACAGGATGTTTAAAAATTTTCTAAACGATGTAGTCTGAAACTCAGAATTTTCCGTTAAAGGTTTATTTTGCTTCCCATTGTCCGCATAACACAGTTTCCGCTTAATGAAGGGACTTTTACATGTCTTTTACTCCAAAATCCATGAGACCATGAAATATTTCCTTTTAAGAGTTTTCCGTTTAATAAAGGGTCCGTTGAAGGCAGGTTTTACTATATATATATATATATATATATATATATATATATATATATATATATATATATATATATATATATATATATAAGTAGTATAGATTTAGTATCGTGACCATGAAAGGATACCGCGCCTTGATAAGAGATAGTTTATCAATTGTTTAATTAAGGATAAGGGCAGATAGTGAGTATAGAAGGAGGTGATGAAATTGGGTCAGGAAAGGGGAAAGGTCAATTGATTGATAAAGAACACGTGATGTGTTTTACAATGATAGATGACGAAATAATGTTAGAAAAGGTTGAATGACCACTACGAAGGTCACAGTGGATGCTCCCTACCGCATGGTCCCTGGAAATGGCCCCCAGAACCCAAGATTGACCCCTGTATAGGTACACCCTGCCCCTGTTTAATGAATTTTAAAAAAATATGAAATTATATTTATGTGGACACAGGAATTGAACTCGGGAACCCCTTTAATAGGAAATTATTTTATTTTATTGCATTATTTAACCATACTTGGCCCGTACTAAAGACGGGGAACATGTTTGCAGCACATCCATTACCGAAGAACTTAAGACATGAACTGAGGTTTTGCGCGCTTTGGAAATTCGGATGAATTGACCTTTGTACGATTAGATAAACTTGTTGAACGACGAAACATCATGTGACGATGTGTAATTTTGAACATTGATACATGACTAAACACCATGTGACTATGAGTAATTTTGAACATTGATACATGACTAAACACCATGTGACTATGAGTAATTTTGACCCTTGATACATGATTAAACATCATGTGATAAGTAATCGGGGTCATTGACGTATGACTAAACATTATGTGACAAGCAATTGTAGCTACAACCGTATGAATAAGTAACATGTGATTGATAATTAACCACGTTTGATTATGCATAACGTGAACACGTGATGGGATGTTCACCAACAGATGAATAAGCATTATATGACATTGCCACAAGTAATGTTGATTTTACATATTGTGAACATGTGATGGGAACGCTATGATAAGATATTATAAAAGAAACTGTTAACGTACTACGAAATAAGATAGATAGGGTATTGAACTTATATGATTAAAGAACCTTGTCACTAATTAAGATTGGCAGAGCGTTAAATACACAAGCGAGAGATTACCAATGATAAATAAAACCGAATTTAACATTATAGATGTTTTGAACTTTGAAAACTTATTGTTTTCGAAATAATATTTGTTTTAATAGGTCGGTTTAAAATATCATGTGGTTTGACTACAACATGATAACATATTGTTTACATGTTTTCCGTATATCATGTGCTTATGATTACGGGTTGTTTTTGAAAATAGATTTGAAAAAATATAATGATCATGTGATATGACGTTGGTGATAAAATGTTTCCTTATATACTGGGGTTTGAAGAGAAGTTGTTCATAGAGTCATCAACGCTGTAGAGTTGTTTAAGAATTAAGTAGAGAGGCAAATTTGAGATGGATTTTAATATTGAACCGGCAAAGAAAAAGTTTAACTCGTTAGACTATTTTTCTGAAATTTCCATAGACGCTCCGCAATCTCCAGAAATAATTATTGAGGAGGAGATGATTGATCTTAGGGATGAACCGGTTTTAATTCCAACATCTCCAGTGGGATCACCTTCAATATTGAGAGCATCAAATACTGGACCATTGTTTGGTACAACATTAAAAGTACCAGCATTGAGATGGACCTTAACACCGGATGCTGAGGAAGAAGATGAATCTAGACCACCACCATCGATATATGTGAAGGAGGAGGAAGCAAGACCCCCATCGCCAGATTTATTTATTGAAGAGGAGGAAGAGGGAAGAACACCAGCACAACCACCATTGATATTTGTGGAGGAGGAATTAGAAGGAAGAACACCACCACAACTACCATTGATATATGTGAAGGAGGAAGAAGCAACACCACCACAACAACCACCATTGATATATGTGGAGGAGGAAAAAGAAGGAAGAACACCACCACAACTACCATTGATATATGTGAAGGAGGGAGAAGCAACACCACCAGCACAGCCACCATTGATATATCTGGAGGAGGGAGAAGGAACACCACCACAACAACCATTGATATATGTGGAGGAGGGAGAAGAAGTAAGGCCCCCATCGCCAGACTTATTTAGTGAAGTGGAGGAAGAAGAAATTCTTCGTTTATTTCAGGAGTTGGACGATTTTAAACCTGATACACCAAATGCAAGTGTTACACCATCACCACAAAAGGAACCAATGGATTTATCAGTGCGACGAAAAGAAAAGTGTGAGTGCGGTTTTGATATTGTTGACAAAAACTTTGTACATAAAAGTATTTTAAATTGGAAACCGGAAAGTGTATTATTGTGTCAAGGCTGCGCCTTTAATTATTACAATCAGCTTGGACATCATTGTTTGCTGGCAAACCAACTATCATTGGAGGCAGAAACTTGGCTTATTATATCAAGTGAAAATGTAAGAAATGATGTTTATCTTATTTATTTGATTTCACATGCTAATATGTATGTTAATGAACAATTGTTTAACAAACATTATAATGAATTATTACAAAATCCGAAATATATTGAGGATTTACCAATTATACTTTTGGAGAAAGACAGAAATGTAACATTTAAAGCATAATCTTTGTATATATTTTGTTTTGTACATATATTATTTCTTTGTATTATTATTTTGCTTGTATATATTTTTCTGTTAGCGAAATAAATATTTAACCAAAATTTTATTTTTGATTTTTATTTATTATTAAAAAACTTTTCCTGAATAATAATAATAGGTAATATACTTTTATTGGGTATAAAAATTGGTATTTACAATGAGCTTTAATCCGAAGAAACTTTTTTTTAAATACACAAATTGTAAATTATAAAAAGTTATACGTTAATTAGAAATGCAGAATTTTATTCACGCAATATGAAAACTAAAAACTTTTTCGTATACATATGGTATAAAAATTTCAAAACAAGTTTAAAACAAAATGAAAATGAAAATACAAGTTAGAAACAAAATGCAAAATGAAAATAAAAATACAAGTTTAAAAACAAAATGCAAAAACGCAAACTAAAAAAGTTTTCTTACATGCATGCATTATAAAATGCACAAGTAAATTTTATGACATGTGAATTTTGTCTTGTTATATGCACATGTTAAAGTTTTTTTTATTTGCATGAATTAATTTTCACAGAATACTTTAAGTATAATAATATTGTAAAACGCATTTACACAAAACAAAAACACATTTAAGGAAATAATAATAAAAAAATGAAAACAAGTAATATACACTGATAAAATTTTATTCACAATAAGATACACACACAGATACATTTGTATTTTTAATAATGTTAACATTCTTTGATATATTGTTTAATACATTCAAGATTTATATTAGTATATGCACAATTACATATTGAACAGTTTTCCACTAATTTATACACATTGTTTTATTATTTGTAATTGATTAACAGAAGAGTTTCCATTACAACTTTTTAAAATACGGATTATATAGTAAATCTTTTTGTAAAAATAATTTGGTAATTAATTCAATGTTGTCTTTGTTTAATAAAATGTTATATAATATCCATGTAAATTCCCAATCATCAATTTCAGTATCAGAATGCACTGCTGCAAATTGTTTATATAAATCATCAAAAGTTTGTGCGCTTACCATTGTACGCCATGCATTATAGCATAACATATTATAGTCCGAAGTAATACAATCGTGTTCTTCTATTTTGCTTCTGTTTTGAAAACATCCGTAACACAAAAGTTCTCGCGGTGGTTTCCAACGGGCAATACACATTAACACACAGTGTTCTTTTATAGAAAAAGAAGAACAATGATATTCACATTTGTCGTATTTATTTAGGAAAATACACCGTTGTTTACAATAACGATTTTTGAAACACATTTTTATCCTTTTCCAGATATGCTTCTCTTAAATCAAAAATATGATAATAATTAAATGTAATTTCCTGATATGTATAGTTAAATTTGTTTATAAGATTTTGAATAATGTTGGTATTTATATATTTTACATGAATTTTCAAATATTGTTTTAATATTTGATCACGTGTTGATTTTTTAATTAGGAAATTCCACACAACAGTATTTAATTCCTCATCGGTTTCAGTTAAACATTTATGTACAGTTTTATTTTCACTACGATTTGCACAACCTTCACAAAGTAAAGGTTCAGAAAGTTTATAATTTTCTAGTAATTGTTTTACACAAATTTCAGTTACGTTATTAGGAGTACAATTACACTTTACTTCGTTGAATATAAGATTGTCATTAAAAATTGTATTTTCACTTGTTACTTTCTCTTCAAATGGTATTTCATTTGAATCTTTGAAACTTCTTCTATACACTTGTTCGGGTATTGGCTCCTGTGTTGGAAATATTATGCGACATGTATCATCTTCTTCAGGAATTTCAGGATCATTTGGATTGACAAGTATAATTTTCTTTTGCTTTTCAAGTTGAAACTGTTTTTCACGTGGTGAAATATACTTAGAGTCAACAGTATTACTTTTGGATAATAAACGATTAGTTTTAATTTCACCTTTTTGTTTTTTATTATGAGAAGTTGAAAATGGTTTTATATGTAGTGGTGTATTTCTTTTTCGTTTGGCACTAGCGGAAACAGACGGTCTTTGACTGTACATCTTATCACGGTAGAACCCGCTTTATATCAGTATGAACCATGACCTGATTTATAATCACAAACCTGCGCAGAAGATTGCGCATTAACAGATTTAATTTTTACATACATTGGATTTTGTTTTAAGTGTGAAAATAGACATTTTATAATAAATTACATGATATATAAATATTGTACTTATAAAACATTAAACCATATATTATTGAACTTTTAAAGACAAGGTAAAAAATACAATGTATATGAATATGTTCATACATTTAAAGGTTAAAACTAATATTGAGCGTTTTGCAGTGCATAAGGCTATACATTATATATAATTAAAATAAAAGAAGTGTAAAAGGATTAAATAGTTTATTGCAGATTTCTTTAAATGAAACATTTTTATTTTATGTGCAAGCAAAGGAGATGAAAATAAATATATTGCAGAATGTTATGTCCACGAAGGCATACAGTTAGATGAGAAAAATATTGGATTAAACCCTGGCTTGAGGTACATAGCCAAGCTATTCTTCAATTTGCTCTACGGCAAATGGGGACAAAGAACGGTTTTGTTACAATCAGTGGTTGTTGGCACGCCAGAAAAGCTTTACGGCTACCTATGGGCACCGCAGTACAAAGTACAAAGCGTACTATTCATTGGGGAAAAACATGCTGTTATTACATATAAAAACGTTGAAAATGAAAATAAGCCGTTAAAGTTTTCAAACGTTGTACTTGCTGCGTTCATTACATTATGGGCGCGGCTAAAGCTTTACGATTCGTTGACAACTGTTGGACCAAAAGACACATTATATTGTGACACCGATAGTATTACGTTTATTTAGCGGCACAATGAATAACCTAAGCTTACGATGGGTTCCTACCTGGGAGAGCTAACCAATAAAGTTTTGGAAGGATGAAAACTAGATTATGTATACAAAATCAGGGGAAACTTGAGAAAAATTAATTTTGAACATTTTTTTATAATGTAGTACATGTGAAGGAGTGAGACAAAAGAAAAAAACATTTTATAAAGTAAAAGAATAAAGACATATAGTTGTAAAAAAGTATAAGTATGACAAACAATTGAATTATATGATAAAAGTTTTAGCGAAAGTATTAGTTAAATTATAAAATTTATATAAGTATGTTTTTGTAAGACACTAGTGCATAAATATCATGTACAAGTTTAAATATGTACATGGTGACTACTACTACTACTACTATTAAAAGCATAAACACAGCAATATTTAAAGATTCAATTCTTATTTAAGGATTAAACTCAAACGTATTCGTCACGAAATTATATTATTAGTAATGATTATACCATTGATGTAGTACCAAAACTGGGTAAACAACACCGTGGAACACTATTTTTCGGATGTCAAAAATAATAATAATAATTTTTATTATAAACAAGTCTATCTATTAACGCTTACTGCTTAGTATAATTATACTATTTATTCATACATAGTTTAAGTAACACATGACAATGATTACTATCTTTTATATATTTCTTATACAAAGTTAATGTCATGTAAAATAGTTGGAAGAATATACTTTTCCCATTATATTGTATTTTAAGAAAACTGTTAACATTTGCAGAGAATTATTTGTTATTATTAGCAATATATAAAAAAGTCACTTCTTCGAAACGTATGCATACTGAAAAAAATTGTTTAATAATAGTTCACAGCAGTGCTCATTACATTTTTTGTGATTCATTGATAACAGTTTCACATTATTTCAAGTTTTAATTACACACATACAACATTTTCAAGTATATGCCTTTTAAAGTCCTTTTCTAGGAATATTTTTATTAGTTCATTAATAAATTCCTCATTTTCAATTGCCTTTTCATATATATTAAAAATTGTTGTAATGTTGTAAATGTTTTTCCATGGGATTTCTGAAACTGTAGTAAAATCTCATCTTGGTGTCCATATTAGTAATTAAACATAAGACACTTGTTTTTAAAATATCTTTGTGTATGACCAGACATTCACGGTTAATACTTTGCTTATATTTGTCTGAACACAGAACACACACTAACAAAGATCTTCTCTTGGGCTCCCACAATTAAAAGGTTTTTATTAAACATTAAATGTTAACTTTATTATTTATGCATTGGCACATGGTATCCGCCATGATTTAGCAGTACGTAGAAACAAACTTTTCAAATAAGTCTTTTACATATATACCCAAAACTAAGGTATTGAGTTGATCTCTTCATTTTAACGCTGTATTTATATATATTGCTGTAATGTCATTGAGCAATCTTAGTGGAAACGCCCACTTAAATTTAAGCAACCAATCGTTTTCATTCTCGTTTATGCTTTCTGCAGTATCAGTTTACAAAAACTTTATTTTATGTAGTTTTTAAGTTTACACTATTACTATTACTAACTGGCTCAACTTATTCTTTGTGACTTTAATATTGCCTTCCACGTACTGAAGAGCGCACAAAACTTCATGAAGGAAAAGTTGACCAATCATATTGAACTCACCAGTTGAACACAGGAAATCCATCCAAAAGAAAAGAAAAGAAAAAATTTTTGAGTTCTAACATAAATCTAGCAAAACAGGGAATAATCAATAACTTGCTTTGAAAAAAACTTGCTTATTAATCACTGGTTAAAAAAACAAGCTCAGTTAAAAATGATCAAGAACTTGGTTTTAAAAAGTCTTGTTTACTAAGTGTCGGTTAAATAATTAATGGTTAAAACAACCACAGCTAAAGAAATGTTCAATAAATATATTAATTATTATTATGAAATACACTCACCTTCTAATTCGTAATTGTTCTTGGTAAAGATGCCCTCGGTAATGTTTATTCTGCAACTGCAGGATTCACACACTGTAAACTGGAATAATATTTTTCACTAAATGTTATATTTTCAATTCAGTACTACAACTACTACTAGCACTAGTAATATTTATTTTAAAATATGTCACGGACGAGTACAATAAAATGATATTAAAACGGAATATATATTATTATATATATCATTATATTCAACAAGTTCACCCATGTTTTCTTGCAATCATATGTTAAGTATTGCCACTTAGCGGTCTTATTCAAAAGCATTCAGTATAGTATTAAGTCGTCTGCAAACGGGTTCATAAAAAAACATGTCTGCGCATTTTTTCCAATTTCCATTTTATACGCGTTTCCAATAACAGTCCAATAACAGTATGTATCCTTATTCCAATTTTAAAATAGCCTAAGACCCATTTTACACGCATTTGCGTTAACAGTACAGATCTATGTAGCCTTATTCCAATTCTAAAATATCCTAAAGCCCATTTTATACACATTTGCGTTAACAGTACACCTGTATGTAGCCTTATTCCAATTGAAAAATACCCTAAAACCCGTTCTATACACATTTGCGTTAACAGTACAGATCTATGTAGCCTTATTCCAATTCTAAAATATCCTAAAGCCCATTTTATACACATTTGCGTTAACAGTACAGATCTATGTAGCCTATTTCCTATTCTAAAATATCCTAAAGCCCATTTTATACACATTTGCGTTAACAGTACACCTGTATGTAGCCTTATTCCAATTGTAAAATATTCTAAGGTACATTCTGTCCATTGCAATATTCATTTTTAAACTAAATATACCAAAAAAAGCCCTCATTCTCTACTGCGGCCCACCGCAATATTTATTCTCAAACTAAGTATAGCAAAAGAAAAGACACTCATTCTGTACTGCACCCCACCGCAATATTTATTCTCAAACTAAATATACCAAAAGAAAGGCCCTCATTCTGCACTCTATAATTAAGCTTCCCCCTAAATAGTCCTTGAATATCCTTAGTTTAGGCTAACTAGTCTTTAAATATCCCTAGTATGCCCCCTTGACTATCTTTAGTATCCCCTAATTACCCTTTGATTATCCCCTAAATAGACCCTGACCATCTTTAGTATTCCGTAACTACCCCTTGACTATCTTTAGTATACCCTAATTAGTCCCTGCCTATCTTTTGTATCCCGTAACTACCCCTTGACTATCTTTAGTTTGCCCTAATTACCCTTTGATTATCCCCTAAATAGTCCCTGACCATCTTTAGTATTCTGTAACTAAACCCTGATTACCTCCTAAATAGTCCTTAACCATTTTTAGTATAACCCCTTGACTATTTTTAGTTTGCCCTAAATAGTTCTTGAATATCCTCTAAATAGTCTTTCATTAACACAATGTTTCTTACTAAGTTGTCTGTTTCTAACACAATGTGCCTTACATACTGTTTGAATAAATATTATAAGGATTGCAATACATTGTACAAAAAATCATAAGTGGGGCATCATTCCATAAAATGGTAGACACAAATGCAAATGGTCCATAATAACAGCCGTGGTCTTCTATTTTGTATATAAAATAAGTATTGCAATAATCTATAAAGTTAACTGAAAGGGTCCATTCGCAATTTTAAACGCAATAATTATTCACAATGCAGTATTGCACTTTCCATCTTGGTTTGCGTTAACGCAATATTTTCAGTTATTTTTATTTTAGAAACTAAGCAAGACATATACTTTTTTCCTACACGTACTAAAACTATAATATAAAAATTACCATTTCTTAGTAAAAACACAATTATAAATAAGTTATTTCAATTATTAATAAGTTATTTCAAATACTAAGGACACTTGCAAATCGCAAAAAGTTAGATACGGTATCGCAACGCCTCATTAGTGGTGCCTCCTAGTGGGTGTAATCGTAAGTAATTATTCTGTTCTGTGAGTCATGATGTTGCATGTGACTTCAAGTTCCACGTCGTTATATTAAACTATTTTTTTAGATTAAAGGTAAACCTATTTTTTGTACATATGTTTATGTTTTGTTATTGCTTAATTTATTATTATTAAAATATAAACGTAATTTTTTTATATACATTAAACAAATGATGTTAGGTTACAGTAACGAGAACGGTGTTTCCGCCATGTGAATATTAGTGGATAAATACATGCAAGTTGATTTTCTTCTTGTTTTAAAATCAAATTATATTTCGTATTTGTTAATGTATGTGCATAAAAATATGGCAGTAATTAAAAATTAAATTCGTGTTTAGCAAATGGTGTCCATGTGAAAAAACGTGCGTGCATTTATACGGAAGCATGCGTACAATAAATAGTTTAAAGCGTAGCAGTGCAAGTCCATTCGTGAAAAAAACGTACGTGCATTTATACGGAAGCATGTGTACAATAATTACATTAAATACATTTAAAAGCGTGGCAGTCGGTGTCCATGTGCAAATTAAATTTAGGGCTTGGTGTATAAAAACCATGCGTGCCATCATGTGGGCGGGGCAGTGCAAAGGAAGTATACATTTAAGTTATTTCCACAAATAAGTTTGGGTATATACATAGCAGTGTCGCTTTATCTATATAAAAAACATACATGCCAACATTTAAGCAGATCAGGGCAGGGCAAAGCAGGTATGCATTTAAGTTGTTCCCAAGCAATTATTCAGTATTAGCAAACGCGTAGCAACAAGTTAAAACAAAATACTAATAATAATTAATTTATACATTATTATCAAAGGTGAATAATGCTGCGTTAAAATAAAGGCGCGTTAGCGATGGTCACGTTACAATAGGGGGAGCATTAGCAATTATAACCATTTTAGGTTAGTTTATTAAGGAACCATATGGTTCTCCAGTAAAGGCGCGTTAGCGACTATATGCATCTTAGGTTAGTTTATTAAGGAACAATATGGTTTTCCAGTAAAGGCGCATTAGCAAATATAAACATCTTAGGTTAGCTTAGTAAAAAACCATGTGTTTTTCAAGTAAAGGCGCGTTAGCGACTATAGGCATCTTAGGTTAACTTAATAACAAAGTGTTCGGATAAATATTATGATAGATAGGCAATTCAATTTTTTTTGCTAGGCAACTAATTTGTTCGCGGAAGTTATATAACACGAACTATTTTATAACGCGTTCTCAAATGTAAGTTGGTGGGTTAAATATTCGTATTAGCGTACGTACAATTTTAAAAAGTGCAACCAATATGTGCTAGGTGCACACAGTAATTTTTTATTTCGTGTTCGCGTAGATGCAATTGTAAAAAGTACAACCAATATGTGCTAGGTAAACACAGTAAATTTTATTTCGCTTTCGCGTACGTGCAATTTTAAAAAGTGCAACCAACATGTGTTAGCTGCACACAGTAATTTTTATTTCGCTTTCGCGTACGTGCAATTTGAAAAAGTACAACCAATATGTGTTAAATGAAAATGGGATTTTAAAATTATTTCCGTAAATGCTTGCTATAATTAAAAATAAATCTTTGTGTAAGCGCGCAACATTAATGGCATTTCGAACAAAGGCGCGGCATTAATGCTAAAAATATTATTCTATTTATTTTTCACAAATATTCAAAGTTTAATTCAAATATTCTGATTTTTTAAAAACTGGTGTGGCAGCAATAAGTATTTCAAGTGAACTGAAGTTTTCTTTGGCAATTATACCTTGGCACCTTTGTTGCTTGGAATTACTCTAATTATTTGAACATTTTATGACAATCATTAAGTTTTGGATTTTGTGGTGGGAAAACACTGTATGACTGTTTTTTTCACGGTTGCTTTCTATAAATTTTAAAGAGCTTTTATAAAAGCTATACAGCAATTTATCATAGCCTAACTGTAGGGGATCTCCATTTCATTTTTTTAAATCCAAAGTGGGTAAGTGGTATCTAAATTAATATACAGGTTATACTTTGTCATTTTACACTGAAACCCTTCATGAATATTTTACCTTAAATAGCTGGATAATTTCGTGTTTTTTTGCACAAGATTTCATATAAAATAGCTTGGCCCAAAAAGAAATACCTAGTTAATTATGCAAGGCATTCAATGCGTGTTCCCTACCACCAAGTAAATTTTACTATTAACAGAAAAAAAAGTTTTCAAATAGGTTCGGTCATTTTTAAGAACAGACTAAATAGTAAACGACAACCTTGTTTTAATTCTTACCTATGCGAACAAGCAATTATCTCAATGAGTTTGTCTCACCCTACAACTATGTATATTGGTCAAAAATAAAAAGAAAACAAAGTAGATATCATCAAAACTCAAGTGTAATTTAAAACCTAGAGGGAAACCAAATTAGTTATGGTAGACATTGCATCAAAATTTTAAAAAAAACTTTTTATTGGTGGGTGTTAACTAAATAGTGCCTCGTGCTGAAAACCATGAACATTCAAAAGCGTTTTTTTTAAACGTTGCTGTTAATAAGATATTTATATGGATCATTAGACAATATATTGCAATGTAAGTTCAATATAACCAGGAAACAAAAAATTAGACATTTATAACCTTTGTTAGGTAGGTTTAAAAAATTCAAAGGAAAGAAAACTCAAATTTTCCCATTTTACCCAAAATACACATTTATTTCACAATATTTACAATTACTTGCAAAAACTATACACCCAAAATTACTTCCCCTTCCTCCCACATTTCTTTGTCTTCTTTTGGCATTTTTCTTCTTGATGTTTTTTCCTAATTTCTTCTTCTTCCTGCTGTTTTTTCTAATTTCTTTTGCCCGCTCGGCCAACTTTCACGGTAGTCCTAATATGATTTCTGGATTTACTTCTTTTTTAGGTTTATTTAGCATAATTTCCAACAAGTACACATTTATACACATATCGCATGTATGCCATTTTTTAGTTTTTATTTTATTTTCCGGACAAGCATATGACAAGAAATATGCTTTACGACTGCCACGGTTTTTTATTTTTGTACTACAGTACTCATTTGCCGTGTATGCTTCAAATTTAAATTTGTCCATTTTGTGCAGCCCTTGGGCGTGGCTCAATGATGTAGTGGGGGTTAATGATGTGGACGGCTGTGCTTCCATTTTTCTAAAATAAAAATAAAAACTGTAATTAGTATCAATTATAATTATTCTTTTTTTCTTAATATACAGAATATATATTTCTAGCTTGTACTATCAAATCTAAGTTAATTTATTGTACCTCAAAATTTTTCATATGTCTATCTAAACTCTCATAAAGTTAAACTTTGTGCCGGTTCATGTCTCATATAGGATTGCTACTAAACGGTTGGTTAACTGAAATTAAGCTGTCAGTAATATGTTCGTAAATAACATCTAGCATGTAAAAAGATTCAGGCGCTAATATTTTAATGTTTGGTGCTAGCAACCCCATGTTCAATTTCCGGTTGTGGTAAACTAATAGCTACGTATAGCCACGGTGCTGAACAAAGCTAACATTGTACAAAAATTCTTTTGTTTTTTTTCCTTTCCGTAAAACACCTGGGAAATCACTTGCCAATAAGCATACATGTAATTTCTCACAAAAATAAATAAATATTCTAAACGCATGCTTAAATTAAGCTTCCATGCTTTTAAATAAAAAATCTATTATTTATTCTCACGTATAATACTCAATCAATAATATTTCCATAATTAATGCAAGCAATCCCTGTACTGAATTTGTTCCCCTAGAATAGTCATTAAGGCTCTCAACTTTTGTTAAATTCCTAGAAAATTCTCCTAACGTACCCTGCCTTTTTTTCCAAACATATCCAAAATTAAATCGCGGTAAGTCCCGCCTTTTGGGCTCAATTTCTAATGCTTTTACCTAACATACACGCCTTTAGTGCAACGGTTCCAATTCGGTTTTAGAAATATTTTAAAAAACAAAGTCCAACAACACAAACTTAAGAAAATACGGATAATTAACACTAAAAAACTTGCTTAAGCTCAATTTCAAGATTTTAAAACACTCCTAAAACTCAAAAGTAAATCCGTCTTTGAAAATCCTTAACCAAAAAATCTATATAGGCATATATCTTCTTATGGTCAATAAAAATTAATTATAACTAATCAAAATCAGTATGAGGACTATGTTAAACTTTACTACCTCCAAAAAAGTATGGTAAAATAACCTCCAAACAAACAAACGTTCCTATTTAGCGGAAAATTCTAAATTGTCATGTAGTTTTTTTCTTTCTTTCTTTTATCTCAAATTCTTTTGAGCACACACACACACACATATATATATATATACACTGTATTTATTTATTTATATCAATTATGCATTATTGACTATTTTAAAATAATAACCACGCTAATAAATGGTATGTTAATTCAAACACTTGCAGGTTTAATTCACGCTTTCCAAACGCAAACTAATACAATCAAACGCCCGCGGGTTTAATTCTCAGCGCAGCCGAGCGCAAATTTAATTCCCGGTAGCAGCAAACGCGAATCTAATTCCTAACGCCCACGGGTTTAATTTCCAGCGCAGCCGTGCGCAAATTTAATTTCCGGTAGCAGCAAACGCGAATCTAATTCCTAACGCCCACGGGTTTAATTCCCAGCGCAGCCGTGCACAAATTTATTTCCCGGTAGCAGCAAACGCGAGTCTAATTCCTAACGCATGCATTTACGTTCAAAAAAGTACATTAAAAATATTAATTTAATTCCTAGTAAGTAAAACATTATTTTATTTTCCAACCAATAGTGGTGTATAGTGTAATACAACAACAATTATTTATTGCCCACAGCTCGTATGTCATGTTTTTTTTTCATTTGCTGTAAACGGTATTA
Source organism: Thermobia domestica (assembly GCF_964235325.1). NCBI lineage: Eukaryota > Metazoa > Arthropoda > Insecta > Zygentoma > Lepismatidae > Thermobia > Thermobia domestica. The sequence continues at coordinate 294,797,804 of NC_137457.1, read as the reverse complement.
TACTTCAATTCCCAATTGCTTACATACAACGTATTCATTAAAGCCGGTGCAAGCACGCGCAAATTCAATTTGCAATACATAAACTAGCGCTCACATCGCTTTTAATAATAGCTAAAGCTTAGTATAAATAAACACTCCAGGTAAAACTAGGATGTCACCTTACGTGTTTTACTATTTAACGTCCGTGTAAATAAACTAAAATTCACAGTATAATTGTTTTTTTTCTTATAAAATACTATAGGATACAACCACTCCTTCTCACCCCTCAAAAATAATACGTTAAACAATTTTCAATACTATTCCAAAAGTCAAACAACTCAAATTATTTTCCTAACACTATTCACACAAAATCAATTATTAAAAAACGCATTCGCTTCACATGTTTACGCTCTATACTTTAATTTTATTTCCACCCTCAACTGAACAAACACAATATATATATATATATATTAAATGCAATAATAATAATACATGCATCTATTTCTTTCAAGAAATAGTTATTATTTTAATACTATTACTATAATAAATTGGTGCTAGTCGTGAGACCTTTGGGTAAAAATTCTGAAATAGGATTTAGTATACAACAATCTCTCTTTAATTTTAAGGTAATGTATACTATTATTTATTTCAATAAATGTTATATTTCTTTTCTTAACCATTAGTTAATAATTAAAGGGATACACATGTCAAATTTTCTCTGTTGTTCCTATAATATTAAAACATTTTAATAGGCCCGTATGTTCTAAAAATTATTTCAACCATTGGAAGTTCTATAATTCAAGTAAAACAAGTATGGGTTAAATAACTGCTTTGAATTAAAAGAAACATCTAAAATAATCTTCATTAATGGAAAAAGTATACGTGTACTACCTAAAAATACTAATAAAGATTTCATATGTTAGTGAAACCGTTCGCTTTGCGTAAATTATCTAGGGAAAAATCATTACTAATGCAAATCTAGGGGTAACTAACATGTTTCTTTCTTACAGTAATTTTCTTTTAACGACAATTCATATAATTGGAATATTCATTTCTATATTACAAAAAAAGCTTTTCAAAGATATAACACTCATAATACTAAAAAATCAATGTAAATCCACGTTAATCAAAAATAGTTACAGTTCATTTATGGCTAAGCAAATAACGTACACAGCTTTAACGTTAGGGCTCAATTCTAAGCGGAAAACTCATGTAGGTTCACACTAAGTGTTCTGTGCTTGCTTAGCAATCAATCCGTAAAATAAGTTGCTCCCACTAATTTATTAAAAAAGTATAAAATGTTTAATTATAAACAACCTATGTTAACTGGGCGCGTCAGTAACTAAGGGTACACCAGTCTTTTGCAAAACAAAACAAAAAATTATTTCCGCGTAAGTTGCTCCGAATAATTTATTATAAGGGTATAAAATATTCAACCGTAAACAACCTATGTTAACTGGGTGCGTCAGTAACTAAGTGTACACGGGTCTTTTGCAAAACAAAACAAAAAATTATTTCCGCGTAAGTTGCTCCGACTAATTTATTAATAACGTAAAAAATATTCAATCATAAACAACCTATGTTAACTGGGCGCGTCAGTAACTAAGGGTACACGGGTCTTTTGCAAAACAAAACAAAAATTATTTCCGCGTAAGTTGCTCCGAATAATTTATTAAAAAAGTATAAAATGTTCAACCTATGTTAACGTGCCTCATAAATTTATTATAGTTTTTACTGTTAAAAGTTAGTTTCCGTTCCCCTAATAAACTCGTGTGAATTAAATCCCAACCACCAACTATAAGTTTACGTTTCACATAGCCTTACTGTTAAAAGAAGCTGTAAATATGGTATTATTAATATTATTATACAAATCTTTCTTGTGCAGTGGCGTAAAATTTACATTCAACGTTAAGCTGTAGGTTCACGTCTCACATAGCCTTACTGTTCAAAACACAGTAAATATATTATTATACATTTTTAATGTGTAAAACCCGTTAAATTAACTAAGCAATTAGTTGGAAAACTTACGTTTTTTTCCCCAAAAACCCAGGTCAATCAGCAATCACAATGGACGTAGCACACAAATCCGTATAATGATGCTAAAAGTAAAAATAATAGAGCAAATGTTGTACAAAGAATTATATATAAGCATTTGATTAATGAAGGGGGGCGTTACTTTATACATACATTATAGGACAATTATAACTTTGGGTTGAGTTTAAAAGTTTATTGAGCTTCAATTAGTTAGAAAATATCACATTAAATCAATGGCGTATGGGGAGCATTTAAATACAGATAGTCTGTTCAAATTTTAACTTTGGATAGTTTGTACAATAGTTTATTACAAATAAAGTCATTAAGCACAATTTCTCAAACATAGGGGAAGCCGGAAAAGTCCATGTATATTGTGGGTAAATATTGAATTTTTTCTTTTTCATTTTGCCAGTTAAGTTGTATGGAATCAAATAAGTTTCTCATAAGTCAAGCTATATACGCCAATAAAAATTCTTGTTGCTAAAGCGTAAACAAGGTCATCATAAGTTAAGCTAATATCACAGGGTAGGGGGTAACAGCACATGAGTTCGTTCACTATAAAACATTAGCTTATCTGTCTAAATAATCTCTAAAACTTTGGTTCATGTACGTACACCTCGTGATCATTCTATGATTAACTCTGTCGTGGCAATCGGGTAAAACAATGTTCATATGACGTCATAATATCGCCAGCCAGCATCTCTATCGCAAAAGTCAGTCTCGTTTCAAAGCATGTCGAGAAAAGATCACTACAGCCAGTGCTCCAAACAACGTTTCAGCTTTAAAATAAAGTTGTTTCCTATTAAAGGTTTCATATAAATATAATTTCATTCAAGCAAAATTTTAATATAATCATAAATATTTTATTCGTAAGGCTTCTCACACCTTGTTCGAGTCATGGTATTAAAATATGCTCACATCTTTTTAACAGGTAGCTTCTATTGTTCTCACATACTGTTCGTATGGGTCCTGCATGGGGGCAATGGGTCCTGGGGCTAGGGGGTCATCCACTTTGGTCCTGGGAACCATTTCCTTTTATCTGCTTACACCTTTTTAATAGGTAGCTTGTAATCAGTTATATATGCTTTTTAACAGGTAGCTTCTAATGAAGCGTAGGACTAAATAATATGGGTCCTACACGGTGGCCATGGGTCCTGGGGTCAATTCCAGGGGCCATGGGTTGGGGTCATTCACTGTCCCTGCACGCAGGGAAGGGAACCATTTCCTTTTATTTGCTCACACACATAGTGTATGAGTATAGCTTGCTATACGAAACATTAAAATATGCTCACATACTGTTCGTGTGGGTCATGCAAACGGACTTTACTATAGGATATATTCGGATCTTACATAGAAACTATACCACAGGAGGTTCCTGTTTTATCATTACAATTCTTCAACAAGTCTATGCAATTTTGACAACATTGGAACATTTTTTTAACAATATCGCAATTTTTTAAATATTTGTAGGTTCACACAGTAAGTGTTCTGAGCTTGCTTAGCAATCAATTCGTAAAATAACTTGCTCCGACTAATGTATTAGAAACATATACAATAAAAAACAGTCCAATTTAAAAATTAATGAATATGCCATGCATTTAGTTCCATAACTGTCGTTTTTTTTCAACTTGCAAGTCCTGCAATACAGTATAATGGTACTAAAAATAATAAAACGTTTATTATACAGTGAAATATGTAGACATGTATAAAATAATCAAATATTTTTAACTAGTTTATTACAGTTAAAGTGCTTAGGAAATATTCTGTTAAGCGCATAATTCCTCATTGTTTTACATATAAAAGCTCCTCTGTGGTTAAGTGAATAGCGCACACACCTTTTGGCATAAAAGGTCCGGGTTTAATTCCACGTAGGTCCACGTTTCAAATAGCTTCGATGCTAACGGTGAAATCAAGCAATTAATCTACATATAAAATACAAAATTTCGTTAACCTTAGGGTAAAAATGGCGGAAAAGTACATGTATATTTCAGCTAAATACTGGCTTTTTTCTTTCTTCATTTTCCAATTAAGTTGCATGTAATCAAATGATTTTCTTATAATTCAAACTATATACGTCAGTTGTGATAGGGAAGCGTTCAATAACCCATTAGTTCTCGTGATTATCGGTTTATTTTTTCTCTATCATTAGTATCAATTAAACTTGGACACATAAACTCGTGATCCATCTGTGATTAACTCTGTTAGATATCACTCATGCTTGTCAATAGTAAAGGTTTTTAACCTCGCACGTGATTGTTATTCAAAGTTCTCATTAAGTTCAAATCATACAAATGTTTGTAAATGATTGCAAGTAATCTGTGTTTCTTGTAAATAAGTAAAGTCTAGGTTAATCAGTTTTATCATTCTGATACGGTACAAAGTTAATCTTGACGTCACTAAAGCCAAGCCAAACGGCTTTTCTCTCGTTCATTTCAATTTCAACGGTTCTCAAGGAAGGATGTCTGTGCCATTTAGTCTTCAGCTCACAAGTAAGAAAAATGTTTTTAATAAATATTACCCTTTTCATAGAATACTTGTAGTAGGGGGTAGGAGGGGGAGGGGCTTATTTTTTACTTTTCACGTTGTTCGAGTCGAGGGATTAAAATATGCTCACATGCTGTTTGTATGGGTCCTATTTTTTACCAACAAGCTTTTATTAAAGCGCAGTAATAAATAATGTGGTCCTGCACAGGGGCCTTGGGTTCTGGGGTCATTTCCAGGGGTCATCCACTGTGGTCCTGGGAACCAGGAACCATTTCCTTTTATCTGCTCACACACATAGTGTATGAGTATAGCTTGCTATATTTTTCAATTCTCACATACTGTTCGTATGGTTCCTGCATAGGGGGGCCATGGGTCCTGGGGGTCATTTCCAGGGGTCATCCACTGCGGTCCTGGGAACCAGGGACCATTCCCTTTTATCTGCTCCCACCTTTTTTAATAGGTAGCTTGTAATCAATTATATATCATCACATCTTTTTAACAGGTAGCTTCTAATGAAGCGTAGGGGCCATGGGTCCTGGGGGTCATTTCCAGGGGCCATGTGGTGTGGCTCTGCATAGGGGCCATTTCCAGGAACCATGCGGTAGGGAGCATCCACTGTGACCTTCGTAGTGGTCATTCAACCTTTCCTAACATTATTTCGTCATCTATCTCCAGGAAAAAAAACCTGACCCAATTTCATCACCTCCTTCTATACTCACTATTTATTTATTTATTTATCGTTATTACCTATTACAGAGCTATTGCTCCCTTTACAATAGGTATTACAGGTATTTTTCTTATAAAATTATACAGTAAAGCTGATAAAGACGGACATTACAAAAAGAAAAAAAAGAGAAAAGAAAAGAATAAACAAAGTGAAAAGAAAAGTAACAAACGTATACAGAATAATGAAAGAAAATAGTATATACATTCAATACATTACATAGTAAAAGAGTAAATACATTTTTTGTTATAAATGTGTAATAAATGAATACATGAACAAAGTGCAAACCGTAGATATTCCTATATATAATTTCATATGTATTTGATATTTGTTTTGTAGTTTCTAAATACACATGGTCCAAATCGCATTGCAAATCAGTAGATCCTCATTAGCTACAAAAGTACTGTTTTACTTATCAATGTATTCTTTTATTATGCTAATATAATATTCAATATTCATTGCAAAGTCGACATCACAACATTTTTTCACTAATAGATTATGCTTTCTAGTTATCCTTGCTATTGGCGAGTTTTGATGTACGAGTGTATTAGACTTACAACAGTGAAAAGGTAATCGAAATCGTAGACTGTGCTTCCTAATATTAAAATTTAATGAATGTAATAGTTCCTGACTATCGACCAAACCATTAACTATTTTGTACAAGAACATTTGATCAATTAATTCCCTCCTATCACACAAGCTATCATAATGAAATTCTGTTAAAAGGGTTTTATACGATATTCTCTCTTGATACGATGACCTATGTTTTTTATAAAAGAGACATCTTAAAAATTTATTTTGTACCCGTTCAATCCTTTTTATATAATATTGATAGCAGGGAGCCCAAATTATACATCCATATTCTAATTTAGTTCTTACAAAGCTATTGTATAGTCTGCAAATTGCATTTATATTTCTGAAATCAACAGTATTTCTGTTTATAAAACCCAATGTTCTGTATGCATCATTAATAACAGATTCAATATGGTTTTCATATGTAAGACGGCAATTAATTGTCACACCTAAATCTTTCACTTTATTCTCTCTTCGTAGTATTTCGTCATTCATCTTATACTCATATTTATATGTTACTAACTTTCTAGAAAATGATATAACTAGACATTTTCTTACATTAAAAAACAATCTGTTTTCTATGCTCCATTTGTAACATTTATTTAAGTCAGCCTGCAAATCTAAAGCGTCATTTATTTTATTAACTACTTTATATATTTTAAGGTCATTTGCAAACAGCAAACAATGAGATGACTTAATTGTTTGCGGTAGATCATTTATAAATAACATAAAAAATAATGGTCCTAAGTTGGAACCTTGTGGGACACCTGATAGAACTTCATACTGTACTGAATTAGTTTGATAATAGGAAACGTACTGTTTTCGACTTGATACATAGGATATGATCAATTTCAACAAACTATTGGAGAAACCATACATAGCCAATTTTTTGATCAAGATAGAGTGAGTTAGTTTGTCAAACGCTTTAGCAAAATCTGTATAAATTACATCAACTGAGTTACCATTGTTAATTGCATTAGATATAAATTGAGTAAACGTTACTAAATTTGTCACTGTAGATCTTTTAGGACAAAAGCCATGCTGGAATTCAGAAATATATGATTTTACATGATTATATATTCTTTTGTACAAAATCTGTTCAAATATTTTAGAGGGTGTTGAAATTAATGATATTGGCCTATAGTTCTCAATTACATCAGGATTACCCGATTTGTGAATGGGACAAACTTTACTAAGTTTCCACTTATCAGGAAATATTTGAGTTTTCAGAATGATATTATATATATAACACAGAGGCTTCACTATTAGATCGCGACATCCTTTATATATATACTGAGGTATTTGGCCAGGTCCACTAGATTTACTTGATTTTAATTTCTTTATTGATTCCTTGCATTCATCTTCATGTATGATATCAATATTTAAGCAATTAGGTACTGTCAACTGATGTGTGCTTGGAATTTCGTATGATGGAGTTCTGCAGCATACACAGTTTTAAAGTATTGTGCAAAACTATCTGCTATTTCCCGTGTAGACAGTAAAAGCGTACCATGATATGTCATAGTGTTGATGTTTCGATTGTTAAGTTTTTTACTTTTAATGTAATTCCAAAAATAACTAGGGTTGTTATCAAGATTATTTTCAAGATTGTGTAAATACAGATTATATTCCATTTTTATCATTTTCTTCAACTTCTTACGCAATTCAATAAACATAGTTTCATTAAACTCAGAATGTTGTTTTCTCTTTCTATAATATTCCTTTTGTTTCAAAGTCTTAATTATGTCTGAGGAAAACCAATTGGGAAATGATCTTTTCTTATATAATTTTCTTTTAGGGGTATTTTTCTCAATAATGCTGTTAAAGACCCTATAAAAGTGATCCAATGCTTCATTCGGGTCTTTCGAATTATATATTCCATCCCAACTAACTTCCCGTAAATCATGATACAAACTCAAAAAATCTGCTTTAGAATAGTTATAAACTGTAATCGAGTTACATCTAGCATGAGATGGTCTAACAATTATCGATTCTTGAATTGACAGAGCTGGGTGATATAAATCTTCAGCTACAAAAGGTTCTGACATTCTATATACATTCATATTTTGACTAAGGTTTGTTATTACTAAATCTAATGTTTTCCCAAATCGATTCTTTATGTTATTTATAGATTTAACGTTGTTCAATGACATAAAATTAGCAAGAGAAGAATATATCGTTCCACCTTGTAATAAATCAAAATCTGAGTCTGTTACCAAAGATAAGTTAAAGTCACCAATCAGAATTACATTAAAATGATGTGATTTAATGATTTCCTCCACCCTTGATAAGAAATTATAATAAGTTTCCGCTCTAGAATTGGGCGGAAAATAAACAGCAATTACTAGGTACGAGCGATTTTCTACTATAATTTTAACACAAACTGCTTCAATATTTTCTATGTTTATGTCGATTCTATATGTATGAAAGTGGTTTAATACTGCTATAAAGACGCCACCTCCTTTTTTACTATTTCTGTCTTGTCTAAATATACTATATCTATCATCTAAAATTTCATTATAATACACACTTGGCTTTAACCAAGTCTCAGTAATAACTATGATATCAAAGTTAGCAGCTAGAACACTTGTGTACAATTCACTTAATTTTGTATTCAATCCTCTTGTATTTTGATAGTAACATGAAAAACATTTATCCTTAACACTCATATTGCTTAGTTTAGCTTCCTAACGTCTTCCAGTGTTCTAAGTGAATATACAATTGTATCTTCAGCATTCTTCTTAAGCTTAATATATCCCGACCAATCTACCCACAGAAAAGCGAAATTTTTATCTCTTTTTATTTTCTTAGCTTCGCTAAATATAATTCTTCTATTTGAAGATAAACTCTGATTTATATAAATAGGTCCCCCATTAGTGTATCCTAGGTCTCCACAGTTTAAATTTCGTTTTACCTTTCTTCTCTGAAGAAACCTGTCTTTATCAAACCTTCTTACAAATTTAACAATTATGCCAGGATTAATCTGATTAGGAGACTTCTTTAACCTATGACATACGTCTATCATGTCATCATTAATTGATATATCCAAAGCGCGACCTACATTCTTCACAACAGAAACAACATTTTCATTAGGTGATTCTGGGATACCATACAATTCTACGGTATTCCTTCTACCATATTGATCTAGATCATCTATTTTTAAATTTAGCTTATCAATTTCCTTCTGTAACCTTAAGTTTTCATTTTTTAGATCATCAATGAGTTCGGAACATTTTTTCAGTGTTTCACCCTGACTTTTTAGTAGCTTCGAGTTCTCATCAAGTTTCTCGTGTGCTAGATTCAAAGATCTTCCTAAATCGTCTTCTGTTTGCTTGTTTGATTTTTTCAAATTATTAATCTCCTCCCTAATTGATAATAATAATTGATACACTTCACTAAGGGTAGGACACTTACTTGTAACTTCTATGGAGGTATCACCACTCATACTTCTTCTACGCGATTTCTCACAACTATCGCATCGCCACACTTGTTCCGTAGTACGTAGAAATTTGATATCTTCCTCTTTTAACTGGACACACGCACCATGAAATAAATTATTACATTCCCTACACTGGATTTTTTGATTGTCTTGTCTAGCTACGGCTTTTGAGCACTTACTACAAATCCCCATCGTTTCTGAATAAAGGATAAAAGCGTTATAAGCAAGCCCTCAATATAAATATACGTAATTGGACTACTTTCTGTTCTGCACTATCTATGACATATAGTACCAAACTGAATGTTATTTGTTATTAAAACATCACGTGGCGTTATTAAAATCCCTTACGAATTTTTAACAAGGGAATTTTTCACACAAAAATATCCCTTGCAGAGGTTGCAATTCTGTCTTCGTTTTGTTTACATTGAGGAATCTTGTTGCTTTAGTTATTTTAACAATCCCACTTACATCCGCATTATATCACAACAAACGAATTAATTTTAACTAATCACTTGTACTTACAGATGTGTTTTATCATATTTTATAACTCCATATGTCCTTAATTCCACACAAATTAGCCTGATATTGAGAGGGCTTACTTTCACCACACTAAACAACTTGCAGCATTGCCAACCTCGCTCCCTTATCCTATCTGCCCTTATCCTATCTGCCCTTATCCTTAATTAAACAATTGATAAACTATCTCTTATCAAGGCGCGGTATCCTTTCATGGTCACGATACTAAATCTATACTACTTATATATATATATATATATATATATATATATATATATATATATATATATATATATATATATATATATATATATATATTCTTGGTGTCAAACTGATCAACTATTTTATCACATAGTATAACTTCATTAACTCTATAGTAAACATAAAAATAATCAATAGATTAGATATTAGGAAAGCATTGACAGGAAAAAAGATACAGTACAAATAATCTACCTAGCCTGCATTTCATTCATTGGTGTTCGGCGAACAGAAATTACAACGAACGAGGACCTTCCTTAGCAAATCTTGTAATTGCTTGCTCTATGAATACAATCTCACGTTTTCGATGGACACAGTCCACTGAGTCTTTCCTCGTCCATTCTTGAGCGTAACCAAGTTTTAACTCTCATTAAAGTATTAAATAAACGTTCTACTGTGCAAGTAGTCGCTGGAAGATATTTTTCTGTTACACTACCAACAGCGACAGCCGAGGCTTCGGCAACTGTGTATAGTTGGTGAAAGCAGTTGATGGCATCTCAGCGATGATTTTTAAACATGTCCAAAATAATGAAATGAAATGATTTTTTTAAGTTTTACGTCTCACGGTTATGCCAGCTAGGCCAAAGGAGACGGTGATGATGAGAAATGAAGGTGGAATGAATAAAGTGGGAGGAAACGGGAGAACCTCGAAAAAACCCACGCGCACAGTGTTTGTCCACCTCAAAGCTCACTTGGCGTGAGCTGGGATCCCACCAAGGACCCCATCACCAGAGGTGAACGCTCTACAACTGAGCCACCATGGTCCCTTGTTCAAAATAACTTCAATGTGTTCTTATACCGTGGAAAGATCGATTGTCTCTCCCTGTAGAGCATATCTAATTGACTCTAAAATAGCACTGTGTTTGACCATGGTGTGCATTGATATTATAAATGACGCTCAAGAATTAAATAATGAGCACGTTGTCGCGCGCTTCCGTTTCCATCAGAGGACGCAAGATATAATAAAAAAGATTGATTATATCTTGCATAGTTGCAACTGAATTTCGAATTGTTTAACTTCATTAGTGTCATTAATAAGTAAATTTAAATTATGGCCAGCACAGTGAAGAAATAATCCCTTAAAATATTGCTCTTGTATTATTTTATTCGCATCACCTTCCGCTCCTGCCATTCTGGGGCACCCGTCACAACCCTGTCCACATAATTTCGAAATATCAAGGTCACATTATGACAAAAAGGATAAAACTTCAGTTGCAATTGCCTTTGCATTAAGTTCCTGTAGAGCCACAAAAGTAGGGAATTCTTCTATTTTGAGTTGATTTACAGTTGAGTCTAATTATCAAATGCTTACTAACAACTGCTCTACGCCAGAAATGTCCACACTTTCATCACCAATTACTGAGGATGAGTTTCTTTATTTGCTTCATTAACTAAAGTAATTTTTAATTCCTTTTCAGAAACCAAAATCAATTCATTTTGAATTCAATATGAAGTATATTTCACACTGCCTGATGTTCTTTGAACACTGTCTCCAGCCTCGACACGAAAGGCTAAGGGTGGCGAGCACCAAACTAGTATAAATTACTCTTATAGTAACCCTTACTTCTTTAGTCTGGACTACTTTAGTAAATTACTTCCGTAGTAATATACTCTTTTAGTAACTGTTGGAGAGATCAATTTCTATTTAAGTTTACTTCTTTAGTTGTAACTAAAGTAGTAACGCCTTTTTACTAAAGAAGTAAGCCATTTCTACACACTACTGGTACGTGTATTTCGTTTCCTAACGGGAGCTGAAGCTTATTAAAAGATGCGCCCATGAAAAAAAGCAGAGAACATGTTCTTGTAGTGAAGAACAGGAAGTTGTTGGGAAAAGCAGACGAGCTTCTTTCGTTGAAAATGCGTTTAATACGAGAGGAATATAATGCAAAAATGTTGTTAATTAAAAAGACAGAGAGAAATCATAGAAAACAACCTTAAAATGGAAGTTATGAATAAGTTCAACAACGAAATGGAGCAAATTTTAGGTTCCGGTTCTTCAGGCAATGTGCTCGAGAAATTTATGTTTTTGTAAATGAATATGAATATGTTTTATATGTACAAAATATATTTTATTTGATTGATATTTTTTTCCAATATGGTCTTGTTTTTCATATGACGTAATGTTTGTGTTTATTATTTCAGCATCAGTACATTTAATTTTTCAAATTACCACGTACTAATATTTATTTGTATTAACAAAATTATAAGAGTAGACATCTTGTTTTTCTTAGAAATAATCAAAACATCTTTATTGTATAACTTTGCGTGCTGAAGTAAGAAAAATATGAAAATGTTAATCCCCTATTTGCAAAAAAAAAAAAAAGAAAGAAAGAAAAAAGGAAAAAAGAAAAGAAAAGAAAAAAGAAAAAGAAAACAGAGAACCATAACTATATAATTATACATAAATAAAATGGGTCACATTTCACTGCAGTAGTGACGATCCAGTGTCTTATATTCATTTAAGAGGGAAAAGTCTTTACAATAACTTCTTATTCTTCTAGCAAATTAGGTACCACAGACCTGACAGCTTGCCCTGCAGCATCTGCTTCTGGCTGAAATGCATATTGGTCGATGTCATTCACATGCACAGCATCAGGGTGCGCGAAACACATATCCAACTTCTATTCCAGAGTTGTGCAGATCTGGAGCAGCCACAATAACATTTCCACATTAGTTTTTTTTTTCATATCGCATTGTTTCAGTGAAAATTTGGAAATGTTTCTTGCAAACACCGAATGAAAGTTCTATTATACATCTTGTAGCAATATGGGCTCTATTGTAACGCTCTTCGGCTCCTGTCTGAGGTCGAAACTCAGGAGACATAAGATGTTTGGAGAGAGCATATCCGCTATCTCCAACAAGCAACCCATCATACTGTCCATTTCCAAATTCTACAGAACTATAAGATTACCAATGTCCCAAATGCATGCATCATACGTGAAACCCAGCCACAGCTTACCAAGTTCAAAATCTTCATATTGGCATCAGAAATGATTTGTGTATTACTAGAAAAGAAATTCTTGATTTTCTGTATAGCTCTACTTGCTCCAGAAGGACAAAGTATGGGTATATGTACTGTACACTCATGTCCAAAATTATTGTCGCATATCTATAACTATATTCTTGTAAGAATATAATTTGATAATGATTTTGCAGGGTACTTTTAATACTGATAGTACGTGTATAATCGGGAAATACGAAAATTATAATGAGTAAAATAAAATGTTGGTAAGTGGACAAGAAAATTTTATTTGCGTTTTATTGTTCTTATTTACGATTATACACATACGAACATCATAAGAAATACCTGAATTCGTTATCAAATTATATTTTAGAATAACATATTTATAGACAAGCGACAATAATTTTGGACATGAGTGTACATAATCTATGGCCCTATGATATTCGGGAATCCACCAATTCCTTAAATTTCCTTTTGTTCCTTGATATATATTTTCTTTGTTCTGTGGCATGGACACATACAGTGGCTTTAAGGCAATTAAAATTTTTATCACACCATTAAAAGCTTTTCCAGCAGTAGTACGATGGATGTTAATGAGATCCCCTGCTACGATTTGATAAGTACCAGTGCGAAAGATTCGCAATCCACAAAGAAGTTGGAGCCTAGGAGACAAAGCACGGTTCCTTTCAGAATTATGATGCAGTAATGGCTCCAGCATACCAAGCAGCGACTCAAAAGATTGCTTACGAAACCAAACCGCTCTTTGAAATCATGGTCGCTATACATCGCAAATGGGTTTCTTCTATCCATTAAAACCCTCATTCTTGGGTTGCCTACTTTTTCCTACATCTTCATATATTCTTCCTAGTCCAGATAATCCATAGAATTCGATATTTAACACGTAGAAACCAAAGAACTCATCTTACTCTCTAACTTTACTCCTACTACTGCTTAGGAGTAAATTTTTGCCTTATTTCCTCCTTAAGTTACTAATGTAGTAGCGTACTCTTTGATGGTGCTCTCCAGCAGTTATGGAGTAAATAATACTCCTTCAGTTCAGTTCTCTCGACTCGATTTCCTTCTCTCTTAGCAACTTACTACTTTAGTTTCACTTACTCTTGGTTGGTGCTCGCCACCCTAAGATTATGGAACACTACCGAGTCTGATTTGTCACCTCGAAGAGGTAAATTATGTGTTGTGCAGAAAAAGATGGAAGATAATATAGAAACTAGCATTTTTCTGTTACTTTCAATTTGCTTTCTGAGTCCGGAATCCATCTATTCTACAACATTCATTGCTTTATCTTATCGTCCGTCGTATTTAAAAAGCATCTGGCCTTTTGAACTGACTCTTTATGTCGTTCAGATTTCATATGATATTCTGCTGCTTCGTGAAACTTTTTATACTTACAAGGGACATCACCCAATTGTCCGGCTCGGATTTCAATGAAATTTTTCTAGCTGCCAGAGGACATATATTATTTGTGATGACAGAAATTTTTGCCATGGTGCATATTTTCTATTTATATATCTATATCTATATCTATATCTATATCTATCTATCTATCTATCTATCTATCTATCTATCTATCTATCTATCTATCTATCTATCTATCTATCTATCTATCTATCTATCTATCTATCTATTATATCTATTTATCTATCTATCTATCTATCTATCTATATCTATATATCTATCTATCTATCTATCTATCTATCTATCTATCTATATATATATATATATATATATATATATATATATATATATATATATATATATATATATAATTTTTAAGAGTTGTGATGTGGTTATTAGAGATTACTGCAGAAGTCCCTTACTAACCTTTTTAAACGGAGCGTTAATGAAACAACAACCATGTAGATACATACAAGGCCTAGGGGGAAGTTGTATGGTAGGTATGACCTTGATGGCAGCCATCTTGAAATCCGCCATTTTGAATTAAGGTAAAGTTTTTTAAATGGGAATAGGGTAATATGATACATAATTTCGTGCTAGAATTTAATCAGGAAGACAATGGTGAAACTAGTTTTGAGATACACCCATTTGGGGAAAAGTTACAGGCATTTAATTGTTCAAGGAGCAGTTCGAGTTAAAAATAAGTTTGGTGCAATAGAAAGAGTAACAAAGGGCACTATCTCCCGGAGCTCTGAGAGATTCCCCTGGAGGAAACCAAAATAGTACGTCTATAATATAATAAATATAATAGTACTGTGTAAAAATAATGTGCCTCTCCGAATATTAAGTGTCTCCCCCCCCCCCGGATTTTTTTCTGAAAGAAACGCTAGTGTGAAGTAGAAAACACGTGTTAGTACAGCGCGTGTTGTGTCTGTGAAGTGAAGTAGAAATGCCTAACACCTGCTGTGTTTTCGGTTGTAATTCTTGTGCAATTAAAGCTGAGGACATAATGTTTTTTTTTTTTTTTTTTTTTTTTTTTTTACATTTCCAAGTCGTGAGAAATCACCAGATCGATATAAATTATGGCTATAGAAAATCAATGGGAAAAAAATGTACCAAATAAAATCACTCATGTTCCAAACATCTTGAAGAGCCTGCCTTCGAGAAGTCAAGTTTACTGAAAGAAAAGTTAATGCCAGTGGCGGATCTAGGCTAGGGCCGGGAGCCTAGGCCCTCAGTTTTTGAGTGACAAAATTGATTTAAGCTATTATTTAAATATTTTTGAACGTTTGTAACTGTACCAAAATTTTGCTTAATATATTTTTCGCTTAAACGCAAATTCTGCGTTAGTGCATTATGTGACGTTCATCTGAATTTGTACGTTTTGTGTGGTATATGCTTCTCATTGATTGTGCTGCCGCCAGGTGGTGCTAAAAGACAGAGTAGAAGAAAAGGAAAAGGAAAGAATGCGTTTTTATAGCGTAATAGTTGGATTTCAGTGTGTTAGTGTGTGTGTGAAGCATGATTCAGCTATTTTTTTTTTACTGATCATGTTTTGATCTTGATACCAGACATTATTTAAAAAGAGTATAAGTTGTCCTGTGATTTGGAAAATCCATCGTTATCTTCGAATATGCATAAACAATCAGTAAAAATAGTATTGCTATTATGAATATTCTGGTGATTTTTACGTAAGTCGTTATTAAAGTAAATCAGCCCCAAGTAATACTTTATAATGACAAGGGGGCGTGATCGAGATTACGAGTGAAACAAAGCACTTGGCAAGGTGCACTCGAAGGCAACGGACTCATGATCAGCGACTAACACGAAAAATGTCGAAACAAGTCAATTCTTCAACCGAAATCGTAACATAATGCTGTCATCACGTTTGCCTGGAATGACTGTTTATTAAATTCTTTGAATTGGAAGAAAGGACGATTTCTGCGAGTGGATTCGTCGGATATATTGTGTTTCTACTTAAAACGTGATCACAACTATTGGCGAGCCATGGTGGACTAAAACTGTTCTAGTGAGTAACTAAAAAGCGTATTTACGAATTCACTACGTAATCGGGGCAACAATGTAAAGAAAAACTTATTTGTCTCAGGTACGTTTATTCATTACCAATAAATGGCACTATAATATGTAGTTCTGTCAGTTCTTTCTTTTCACAGATTGCATGACGAGACGAGAACGTGGTTGTTGAATTACTTATGTTTAATCCATGAAAATAGGTGATGCTCTCATCTATTTTCTATAACGCGCCTTAGGACTCCTCCCAGGTGATTCCGTCCGAATCTGGACCATTACGGTAAGATGTATCGTGCCTTCCTTAAACGACTGTCGCGGGGACAAACTTTCTGACCCCTTAAATAAAATAGTGCAAAGCTATATTATTCGGGGGCCAAGAGTAGAGAGTTCTCCGCGGTGGCCGGTTAAGGATGGTGCGTACCGGACAGCGCAACGCTGTACCGTAATGCGTTTTTAGTAAACATGATATACCTATCATAGTCTGGGTTCTGACTCCCCCTCCCGAGTTTTTAGCGTCTAGATCCACTTCTGGCTAATGCCAGGATAATTATTTACACGCAAACTGAGAAAGAATGCAGTTCCAAGTATATTATTGAAAGGTTTAAAATCCGAGCCATTGAACAAGCACCGATCTATGTTCAGTTACCAACGTACAAATACCGTACAAGACGCAATTGACGGTTGTAGTCAAGACGAGGCATTAGAGGGTAATAGAGACGATGTCACTCATGATTCTGAAGATACTGCTTTAGAAATAAGCTATACAATGTGAATTAGGGAGTGCAATATACCGGCTTGTAGAAGGAATCAGTGACGATGACTGTTCCTCAAGACATTGATTCAACGTTTAATTTCTCTGTATCATGTGACAATAATGATGAAACGGGTAATGAGAGTTGTAGAAGGACGCGTTCCACGGACAGCTATGCGAATAAAAGAAATTTAACCGGTGAAGTGTTTTTCGTATTCTGGCAAACTTTACAGATGTTATTTCATTTTTGCCTCATATGTTGCGCTCCTGTACATACCTTGAAGACAAAATTATAGGGTCAGAGTTAAAAATTGCAACAAAACGTGAAAATGAACATACTTCTGTTTGGGAATCGGAAGAATGATTATCCAAAGAAAAGGTACTTAGGTGTTGCAGCAATCTCGTCCGCCATCTATTTACATGATATTGGATATTGGTTTCGAATATTTTTTTTTAAACGCTGAACTTATGCTTTATAGGATACGTTTTATAATATTATAAAAACGTTTGTACAGCCCACCATCAGATATCATTTTCTACATGCAGATGATATTTGTAAGTCTTTGTAATCAGTTCTCGAAAAGGAAATCGTACTTAAAACGTGCCAGCGCACCTCTCACAAACAAAATGCTTGGCACTGTGTAGTATGTAAGCCTGCTCTCGCTCCTTGACCACCTATGACGTCATCACAAAATCTTTCTTCCTCTGTTACTCGCTAACGACTGAACGTATCGCGATCAAACAAACACAATTCCTTCTAGAATTATCAACTCTACAAATGGAAATAAATTGTAAAAAATGCATTTCTAAGTCGAACTGCTCCTTTAACTTACTACGTGCGAAAGTCCCTTACCTCCGCTTCTAACCCGCGTATTATTAATAATAAGTGGATAAAAGCTTTGGTAATACATATTATGCCTAGAGGCAAGTGATACGGTAAGGGTAACCTTGACGGCAGCCATCTCGAAATCCGCCATTTTGAATTAAAGTGAAGTTTGAAAAATGAAAACCATAGCATGTGACACCTCATTTTAATAGCAAATTTTCCCAAAAAGCCAATGGTATGCTTATTTTTATTCTATAGTTAACCAGTATGAATTTAGGACTGCTTCTAATGTGCACTAAACTCCATTATTCGATCTTTCAAATTGGCAACACTCCTAATTTTCACCGCATGTTTTAAGATTCCAACTGGCACTTTGCAATTGTTGCCATGGCTCATGTTTTCTAAATTTATTACATGAACACCAAAACAGTGATACCAGTTGGCGGGAAATTTCCCGTAAAACGGGAAATTCTGAGCACTGACGGGAATGCGAAAATTTTTCTTTAAAATAGGCTGAAAACGGGAAATTCTGTCATTCTCAACTTTTCTAGGCGTACAACAACCTAGCCTGCAACATTGAGCTCTTTCCTGGTAAAAGCAGGGATAAAAGTGCGGGGAATGCGGGTGGACGCCGTCCCCCCACCTCAAAAAACATGAACGGCGTCCCCCCAATTCCTAAAAAATTTACAATAGGCAGGGGGAACGGTGTGACGTCATGCCGCTACCTACCGTCCCCCCTTTTCAGAGAAACTTTTACCCCTGGGTAAAAGCAGGGCTAAAAGTGAGGGGGAACGCAGGTGGATGTCGTCTCCTCACTTGCAGAAAATATCTGTGGCATTACCCGTTTCTAAAAATTACAACGGGAAAAGATAGGTACAGGACATGGCCTTACGTAATGCGTTCCCCTACCTTCTGAGATCTACTTTATCCCTGGGTAAAAGTGAACATTACAAACACACAAAAGACTTGAAACATCAATCTAATGTAAACTATTGGAAAAGACCCTAGTTATCGCTGCATTTTTAAACATTTTAAATTTTATTTATTTTTGTGGCAAGGAACAAGCGGTGTGCAAGCAACACCAGAACCGTGTTAAGGCTAATACAATTTAATTAAGTGTTGCTTTGCTGAACATAACATCACTTCCAAACCACAAAAAACACCATATTGTTCGTAAAAAGAAAGGTGTACATTCTTTTTTTAAAAAAGTTTGGCCTGCTATAGATATTGTAAATTATATCTACTGAAGTAGACGGGAAATTTTGTATCTAATCGGGAAATTTATGATTTCGGACGGGAATCTCGCTGTTACAAAACTGGCATCACTGCACCAACACCTTTTCTCAAATCTGTGCATTTGTCATTGTAGTTCACGATTTTCCAATCTATAACCACACATATTCTGAAAGTATTAGGAGCTACTCAGGCAACTACAACTAATACCTCTCCAAAAAAAATACTCGTGGTCACGAGATCCGGATCCAATATTTCGATTAATTGTTGCACTTAGAGTGTGCTGTTTATATAAGGTCTACGAAATTGTTTTATCGTTGTTTGTTGAAATTTTTAATGTTATTTATAAAAGATATGTAATGATTTAACGTTCAGATATGAAGTATCAAATATAATTATACTCACATAATGGTCTCGAAATTACACACTTATTTGTAAGTGTTGTTGCCCTTACTAATCATCCTTCATTATAAGGAATGAGACATGCTGACATCTACCGAGCTTCTTTGTACTACCTCCTTGAGACAACTACAATTGTGACCAGAATATACATTTACTTTTTTAAATATGTGAGGGAAATGATTTTCAAAACATTTTCATAATCTTTAGTGATCAATGAAATAGTGAAAAAAAACATTGAACTCTTACTTCGGGTTAAATTCCAAAGTTGGGCGTCCGTTTACAGCAAAATTTTTAAAATTTACAGGAAAGATGTGGATAATTTGATCGTTTGTGTGCTTGATAATGTATAAAAGTCTCGAAAAATCTGTTTATTTGTTATATATAAGCGGTTATAAACATGGGACTATACGGCGAGCGGAGGGAACTACTTGGCGTAAGGTAACCGAACAGTTGTATTGTGGGAAAGAAACGAACATTTATGTTATCAACATGGCGAATGTACAAGGGCAATGAACTAACAGTTTTAATATTTGTGAAGCAATACGCTGATAACGAGCAAAATCTTTTAAAAGTTTGTGAAGAGCACGGATTAATGAACCTAATAACAAATTGCAGAAAGTGTGGAAAGGAGATAACAGCGAAATAACGTGGCGAAAGCGGACGCCCAACTTTGGAATAAATGCCCTTACTTCAACCACTCTACCATACCAATCTTTGTCAAATTTTCAACATTCATGAGCAGTAGCGTACGCAGAAATTTATTTCGGGAGGGGTCCAAACTCAATATCAGGGTATTTTATATTGAAATTCCTAAACTTGTCCCTAAAATTAGGCTAAATTTACACAAAAGTTGGAATTTCGGGGGAGGTCCGGACCCCCAGGACCCACCCCCTGCGTACGTCCCTGTGTGTGTGTGTGTATTTCCTTAAAATTAATATTTTATATTTTCCACTTGTGGTATTCACTTCAAATTTGGTATACGATGTATGTTAACGAGGGACATAAAAGAGGAGAGAGATATTTTGCAATCATTTCCGGTTTCAAGCAGACACTGTTGTCGCGAGACAAAATGTATTGTTGTCTTGTATGGACACTATATCGTGAAAATGATGCCCAATGTTTCTTTTAGACTCTTTTTCGGGGACACTGCCTCCTCAGAGCGCCCCTGGCGAGATCAAAATAATACGTTTATAATACAGTAACAAATAGAATGTTATCAGCAGTGCCCCCGGGCTAATATCCCCCCGAACATTGCTTCCGAAAGAGACACTGGTGATTCTCCATTTCCAAAGCTACATATGTTTGATTTTAAATACTTGAGTATCGTCTCGAAACTTTACACGAACATACTGCCTCGTTTCGGGACCATCTCAAAAGTTGCCGTGTAAATATCTTTTTCCTCTACGTATGTAATAATGAAAATATTTTGTTCCCGCAAAACGAACAGAAAGTACTTTGCTAAAAAGAGGAAATGGAGATAAGAAAAATAGAAAACCGTTTAGTCAGGAATAGAACCCAGACCTGCTAATTAGAAAGCTCACACGTTACCTCTGAGCCATGCTCATATGTTTATTTAAGTTTGTTCTATTATGCTTAACATAGCTCATAACAAGGCAGATCAAGCCAATTCAACAACATGGCAACTTTGCATTCAAGATGGCGACTTCTCCAATGATTTGAATCTCCGTTGAAACTACCCTTCATCCTTAAGAGTATAGCAAAACATGACTGTCCTATCGTCAGAGCAACTTACAATTTTCATGGTTACAAACTTTTGAACCGCCATCTTGAATCGAAGATGACGACTTTTCCAACATGTCCGATTTTTCCCCTAACTTAGGGTGTAAGCTGCGCACTTGAACGCAATTTCGTGATTCCACCATATCTACAAGTTGTCTAGAATTAGACGCCCCCTTATTACATTCCTAGCACTTTCTTACACCGAAAATGACTATTTTTTTTCAAGTATAAGAGCGGATTCGCAAACTACGCATCAGAATAAACATCGCATCGGAATTTCAACGTCCTAGACACAGCCATTACAAATTTCACATTTTTTCGATTTGCGCCGCCAAACCAAAACGAATTTTAATGCTCTTTTTTCTAGCATAAACTATGTTCCTCTCTTCACAGTCTGACAAAGTATGACGTTTCTATGATGTGTGGAACTACTCTAAAACCCAGCATTTCGAAACGACGAAAAATTTCGACACTTCATTTACATGGAAAATGACGCCTTTTTCATGATATCGGAATTTTCCCATTACTCACATCACATGACGAACAAGTATGCAAAATTTGGTGTTTGTATGTTTTGTGGAAGTATGCAAACAATTAAGTGTGTTTCCGACTTTAGAGGTATATATATTTCCACAGACGCGGGCTCGCTACGTACCAGTACTATGTGAGCAGTAAGTAGGAAGTCCAAAATCTAAGGAATTGAGTAGTGTAGGGGAACGACGTGAGCCTACTAGGCAGGAGACCTGGGTTCGATTCCCAATAAGTTTTTCTGTCACTTTTTCTTTCTTTGAAAGTTTATTTTTATAGCATAGGTGATTGAAAA
Source organism: Thermobia domestica (assembly GCF_964235325.1). NCBI lineage: Eukaryota > Metazoa > Arthropoda > Insecta > Zygentoma > Lepismatidae > Thermobia > Thermobia domestica. The sequence continues at coordinate 294,775,613 of NC_137457.1, read as the reverse complement.
TAAGCTTGACTCTATTATACACGGCATTTCATTGCAACCGGATCCGCAACTAAAACTATTAAATCGAAAGGGGCACTTTTCCACGTATCTTATATATTATAACTATGTACGCTGCCGACGAGACAATTTTCAAGAGGTGCTCATTTGTGTGTGTGTGTGTGTGTGTGTATGAGCGTGTGTGTGCAGTAGCGTACGCAGGAATTTATTTCGGGAGGGGTCCAAACTCAATATCAGGGTATTTTATATTGAAATTCCTAAACTTGTCCCTAAAATTAGGCTAAATTTACACAAAAGTTAAAATTTCGGGGGAGGTCCGGACCCCCAGGACCCACCCCCTGCGTACGTCCCTGTTCATGAGTTTCGGGCCTGTGATGTTATATATATATCACTTTGATGGAGCAACGAAGGGGTTTGGAGGTAGAGGGGAAGATATATAAAAAATCAATATTTATAAAAATAAAATTGACTATGCTCGTAACTCTTGAACCACCCGACCGATCTCAATCAAATTTTCAACATAGATGAGGTTTGAATGTGGAATTTTTTCTGTCTTTTATTTTTATCATTTCATTTTGACGAAATAACTTAGGACTAGGGGATGTGAGCAGGGGCGGCCTTAGGATTGTAATTTTGAGTAGGCCTCCTCCCTCGGTTTTGGGTACGTCCGAGAAGTTGCCCCCCCCATTGAAGCACTAATGATATCTTCTAGTGCAATCGTTAGTGCTTTGTTAGTGCTTCTTAGAATATCAACCCCAACATTAGTGCTTCAATAGTTTGGGGGGGCAACTTCACGTTAGCCCCCCCAAAAAGCACTAACGATTAAACATAGTGCAATCGTTAGTGCATCGTTAGTGCTTCCAGAAAACACTAATAGTTTCGTTAGTGCTTCAAATTTAGTGTGGCTATTGCCAGTTATGTCACGAAATTCCCATAAGGAATACATGGGGAATTTTTAATTGGCTCAAATTCCCGCCAAATTCAAAAGCGCTAATGATCTTTTCTAGTGCAATCGTTAGTGCTTCGTTAGTGCTTCTGAGAGCACCAACCCCAACATTAGTGCTTCAATAGTTTGGACGCTAGAAGCAAAAAACTTTTGGGGGGCAACTTCACGTTAGCCCCCCCAGAAAGCACTAACGATTAAACATAGTGCAATCGTTAGTGCATCGTTAGTGCTTCCAGAAAACACTAATAGTTTCGTTAGTGCTTCAAATTTAGTGTGGCTATGGCCAGTTATGTCACGAAATTCCCATAAGGAATACATGGGGAATTTTTAATTGGCTCAAATTCCCGCCAAATTCAAAAGCGCTAATGATCTTTTCTAGTGCAATCTTTTGTGCTTTGTTAGTGCTTCTTAGAATACCAAGTAGAAACATTAGTGCTGCAATAGTTTGGATACTAGAAGCAAAAAACTTTTGGAGTGCTACTTTACGTTAGACCCCCAGGAAACACTAACGATTAAACCTGGTGCAATCGTTAGTGCTTCCAGGAAACACTATTGGGTTTGTTTTGCTTTACTATTATTGTAGATCTGCGCACTTGTATGTCACAAAGATGTCCAAACTCACGAGATCGGCGCTCACGAGTTCGAAACAAAACTCGACCTCAGCACACTCGACCTCAGCCTCACGAAGTGAGCGTGAGATAAGGCTGGTGATGTGAGCGTGAGGTTGAGTGAGCTGTAGATGAGACTGGTGAGGTGAGCGTGAGGTCAGGCTGGTTATTTGAGCGTGAGGTCAGACTGGTGATGTGAGCGTGAAGTTGTGTGAGCGTGAGGTCGAAATGAGTTCGTGAGTTCAGGCCGAGTTCAAATTAGTTTTTGAGCGTGAGGTTGAGTGAGGTTAGGTCAAAGTGGTCACCTCTGGTTACGAAACTCCCATAAATACATGGAGAATATTTCACTGGGACAAATTCCCGACAAATTCAAAACAGCTAATGATATCTTTAATACAATCGTTAGTGCTTCGTTAGTGCTTCCTAGAGCAGTGACTCTTAACACTAGTGCTGCAATAGTTTGGACACTAGAAGCAAAAAACTTTGAAGGACAAACGTGAAGTTAGCCCCCCAGGAAGCATTAACAATCAAACTTAGTGGAATTGATAGTGCATTGTTGGTGGTCCTAGAAAACACTAAGAGTGGAAGAGAATGTGAATAATGAGTGTTTGTTCACACATACTCTCTCTTCCACTCTTCTCCAAAACCCATTTCGGACTTTGGAGCTCTTAAAAGTAGCTCTAAGTAGGAGTATTACAAACCACCGAGCCCCCAGAAGTCCATCGTAGATCCGCCTCTCGAGAAGAGTATGCGTGAATAAACACTTAGTATTCACATTCAGTTTGCACATCTCAACAAACAAACAATATTTTCATTCACTTCCATCTACTACTGCATTCTACTGAACTGTAACGACTTTTTATGTTTAAAAATAATTATTCATTTTTCAATAATTGTAAATGTTTAAGTTCAGTAATTCACCATGAATAGAGTCAACTAGAAGTGTTTTTGTAACGAAGAAATAACATGAACTGTGAAGTATCTTTCAACAAACTGTCGAGGGTTGAGAGTCGACAGACCTTACTCTCTCGTTTACCGATTACCTCGAAACCGCGGTAGCCAGAATTAGCCCAGGATAGGGAACTTATATTAAGAAAATGAAAATCTCAGGAAAATGCAGAAGTCTTTTAGTCTTGTAGCTCTTAGTCCGTATGAAAGTACTGATAGAAATATGGCCAATGAATTATGACTATTTTGTAGAAAGTATGTGTACTGTCGCTGATTTGTGATAACAATCAGAAACAGAAGTAAAAGGTAAATTACAGTAATAGTTTTCTCTTAATAGTTTTGTATTTCAGGGGAAACGGAAAACCTACTTTTATCTTAACATTTTCTTTATTAAAATTTCTATTCGGGTTCACGCCCTTCCCTCTCAACATTGAATACGGAAATGGAGAACTTATTTAGAATTTGATTGTTGATTCCAGTATATTTCAAGCATCACTTCTCGGACCTAGGCCTGTGTTATGTCGATAACGCTATCGTCGATATCTACATTATCATATATCAACATTCGATATCGCAAATATATGGACATGAATATATCATTCTAAATTTTCGATATCGATATTCGGGGGGGGGGGGGCGACGAGATATAAGGAGCCCCTAAGACTTGATGAAGGAGCCCCTAAGGATGAAGACATTAAAGTTACTTTTTACAATCATTATATCTTTATTACCACAAATTGCAATGTAAATACATCCACTTGCAAATTTGCAATATTATATTATATAATTTCTTAGATGCCAGAACGTTTCTGTTCCCTGAAAAAAAGAAACAAAAAATCACGTCCAAAAGCAAGTGCTTCGAACTTTGAACTAGAATTTACCATAAGAATTTTTTTTATTTCTCTCTTATTTGCAGTTTGCCACACTGATATATTTCTGACAAAATTGAGGTTTAGTCCAACGCCTTTCGAAGTTGCAACCAACCCAACCGCCGAGTTGTTTGGGTTGCCTGCTATTTTATGAAAAGGAGAATTGCAGGTGGTAATGCACTTTTGGGGTCGTGTATACATATCACCGTTGAGTTGATACATTTATAATTATTGAAGTATGCCTTCTTTGTTTTTATTTGGTTTGTGTATATTGAATAATTAGTAGAACACTGTATGGCATTAAATTTCGTATGTTGCTGGTAACCCTGTTAACAATTTGTATTTAACGTAGGAGATGTCTGCTAGGGTAACCGGGGTGACAACATGAATATCGTTAGAAGAATTGTTCAAGAGAAAGGCTAATCAATAACAGTTACTTCACATTATTTAATTACTCCACATTAATTAACTGTAAAGACACTTACATTGTTTTAATTACAGTCTTCTTAGCATTTTCATCTTCGTATACAACTTTGAATCATGAAGCCTAAAGTTCACAAATAAATAATACTATTGTAAAAGATCAATTAACGTTGTTCCAAAACCTGTAAACACCATTTTACATACTCAACAAACAGAATTAAACATACTAAAATTCAAGGTATGCTAAAATTAGCAAAGGATTGTAGTTAATTTTTATCGTATCGTAAAACAATGCAGAAGAACAAATAATAAAATGACTGTTTATATATGAACCAAGGAAAAAAGATTACATTTTCATACGAAAAAATTAGAAACATAATGAAATTCATCTCCCAAAACAGAACTAATAGAGAAACAAACAAAACTATTACTGTTTTCTAAAAGTCCTAACGATGCACTATGGATTGCACTAGATTTTGTCGTTAGTGCTTTCTGGGGAACTAACGTGAAGTTAGCTCTTTTTTTTTCTTTTTGCTCCTAGCATCCAAACTAATGAAGCATTAATGTTCGGATTTGGTGCTCTAAGAAGTATTAACGATTGCACTGGAAGAGATCATTAGTGCTTTTCAATTTGTCGGAAGTTTAACTCAACGAAAAATTCCGAATGTTTTTCTTACGTGAGTTTCGTCACTAATAATGAAGCACTAATGAAACTATTAGTGTTTTCTAGGACCACCAACAATGTACTATCAATTGCACTAGGTTTGATTGTTAGTGCTTCCGGGGGGCTAACTTCACGTTTGTACTTCAAAGTTTTTTGCTTCTAGTGTCCAAACTATTGCAGCACTAGTGTTAAGAGTCACTGCTCTAGGAAGCACTAACGAAGCACTAACGATCATTAGCTGTTTTGAATTTGTCGGGAATTTGTCCCAGTGAAATATTCTCTATGTTTTTATGGGAATTTCGTAACCAGAGGTGACCCATTTGACCTAACCTCACTCAACTTCACGCTCAAAAACTAATTTCGACCTGAACTCACGAACTCATTTCGACCTCACGCTCACACAACCTCACGCTCACATCACCAGTCTGACCTCACGCTCAAATAACCAGCCTGACCACACGCTCACTCAACCTCATGTTCGCATCACCAGCCTGACCTCCCGCTCACTCAACCTCACGCTCACATCACCAGTCTGACCTCACGCTCAAATAACCAGTCTCACCTACAGTTCACTCAACCTCACGCTCACATCACCAGCCTTATCTCACGCTCACTTCGTGAGGTTGAGGTCGAGTGAGCGTAAGTTTCGAACTCGTGAGCGCCGATCTCGTGAGTTTGGACATCTTTGTGACATATAAGAGCGCAGATCTACAATAATAGTAAAGCAAAACAAAACCATTAGGGTTTCCTGGAAGCACTAACGATTGCACCAGGTTTAATCGTTAGTGTTTCCTGGGGAGCTAACGAGAAGTTGCACCCCAAAAGTTCTTTGCTTCTAGCGTCCAAACTATTGCAGCACTAATGTTTCGACTTGGTATTCCAAGAAGCACTAACAAAGCACTAACGATTGCACTAGAAGAGGTCATTAGCGCTTTTGAATTTGGCGGGAATTTGAGCCAATTAAAAATTCCCCATGTATTCCTTATGGGAATTTCGTGACATATAACTGACCATAGCCACACTAATTGTGAAGCACTAATGAAACTATATTAGTGTTTTCTGGAAGCACTAACGATGCACTAACGATACACTAACGATTGCAATAGGCTTAATCGTTAGTGCTTTCTGGAGGGTGGCTAACATGAAGTTATCCCCCAAAAGTTTTTTTCTTCTAGCGTCCAAACTATTGAAGCACTAATGTTGGGAGTTGGTGTTCTAAGAAGCACTAACGATTGCACTAGAAGAGGTCATTAGCGCTTTTGAATTTGGCGGGAATTTGAGCCAATTAAAAATTCCCCATGTATTCCTTATGGGAATTTCGTGACATATAACTGGCCATAGCCACACTAATTGTGAAGCACTAACGAAACTATTAGTGTTTTCTGGAAGCACTAACGATGCACTAACGATTGCAATAGGCTTAATCGTTAGTGCTTTCTGGAGGGGGGCTAACGTGAAGTTGCACCCCCAAAGTTTTTTGCTTCAAGCGTCCAAACTATTGAAGCACTAATGTTGGGAGTTTGTGTTCTAAGAAACACTAACGATTGCACTGGAAGAGGTCATTAGCGCTTTTGAATTTGGCGGGAATTTGAGCCAATTAAAAATTCCCCATGTATTCCTTATAAGAATTTCGTGACATATAACTGGCCATAGCCACACTAATTGTGAAGCACTAATGAAACTATATTAGTGTTTTCTGGAAGCACTAACGATGCACTAACGATTGCAATAGGCTTAATCGTTAGTGCTTTCTGGAGGGGGGCTAACGTGAAGTTGCCCCCCCAAAGTTTTTTGCTTCTAGCGTCCAAACTATTGAAGCACTAATGTTGGGAGTTGATGTTCTAAGAAGCACTAACGATTGCACTGGAAGAGGTCATTAGCGCTTTTGAATTTGGCGGGAATTTGAGCCAATTAAAAATTCCCCATGTATTCCTTATGGGAATTTCGTGACATATAACTGGCCATAACCACACTAGTTGTGAAGCACTAACGAAACTATTCGTGTTTTCTGGAAGCACTAACGATTGCAATAAGTTTAATCGTTAGTGCTTTCTGGGGGGGCTAACCTGAAGTTGCCCCCCCAAAGTTTTTTTGCTTCTAGCGTCCAAACTTTTGAAGCACTAATGTTGGGAGTTTTTGTTCTAAGAAGCACTAACGAAGCACTAACGATTGCACTAGAAGAGATCATTAGCGCTTTTGAATTTGGCGGGAATTTGAGCCAATTAATAATTCCCCATGTATTCCTTATGGGAATTTCGTGACATATAACTGGCCATAACCACACTAGTTGTGAAGCACTAACGAAACTATTCGTGTTTTTTGGAAGCACTAACGATTGCAATAGGTTTAATCGTTAGTGCTTTCTGGGGGGGGGGCTAACGTGAAGTTGCCCCCCCCCCCAAGTTTTTTGCTTCTAGCGTCCAAACTATTGAAGCACTAATGTTGGGGTTGGTGTTCTCAGAAGCACTAACGATTGCACTAGAAGAGGTCATTAGCGCTTTTGAATTTGGCGGGAATTTGAGCCAATTAAAAATTCCCCATGTATTCCTTATGGGAATTTCGTGACATATAACTGGCCATAGCCACACTAATTTTGAAGCGCTAACGAAACTATTAGTATTTTCTGGAAGCACTGACGATGCACTAACAATTACACTATGTTTAATCGTTAGTGCTTTCTGGGAGGGCTAACGTGAAGTTGGCCCCCCAAAGTTTTTTTCTTCTAGCGTTCAAACTATTGAAGCACTAATGTTGGGAGTTGATGTTCTAAGAAGCACTAACGAAGCACTAACGATTGCACTAGAAGAGATCATTAGTGCTTCAATGGGGGGGGGGCAACTTCTCGGACGTGTTATGGATAGATACATGCGCGCCGGCTACGTAGGTGCTCCGGGGCTCCAGCACCCTCATAAATTATCTTGTGGGTGCGGCGCACCCAGAAGTGGTTTGGTTTGTGCCCGGGTTTGAACCTGTTTCTCATGCGTTTAAGTCAGCCGTGTTACCGGCTGAGTTAGGGCAACCCCAACTTATCCTTAGAGTACTGGCATATTTTACTTTAACATAGCACCGCCCTTTATGACAATGTTCTTAAAGATTTTAATTAAAAATAAATCAATCAAATATCGAGACCCCTGAAAACATATAGGCTAACACCAGGGATGGCCAGATCCAGATCTTTTTGGATCCGGATATCCAGATGCACTTGGGTCCGGATATCCGGTATCCGCATATCCGGACACTGGATCCGGATCCGAAAATCCAGATCTTGGTTCCGAAATTTTGGATATTAGATCCGGATCCGAAAAATCCGGATACGAAATTTCGGATAGACCTATCAGATCCTGATCGGAAAACTCGGATCTTGGATCCGCATCCGTAAATCCAGATCTTGGATCCTGATCTGAAATTCCATGTCAGAAAATTCGGGTGTTCCGAATCATCAAAGTTTTCGAAATCATTGACAAAGTGATTTTCAGTCCTATGCTTAAATAAGATTTTAAGGTACTTGTGGCATGTGATCGTGTGACGGCCTTGCGTTCTCTTCATCCTGTCGATATTTGATTTTCGTGTCTTAATATGTCATAGTTACTCCAAATTTGATTGACTAACACTGTCGACTTTGGTGAGAGTAATCTCACTGTCAGATTCGATTCTAGTGGAAACACTCGAACGAGAAGGTAGTAAATCTTTTTTAAAGCAGTCGTCTTGATAGAAGTTTGTCCTTCATTTTCTGTAACACTAGTCGAATGCTGGGATGAAACCTTAGTCGCAAGCCCAGGCTTCTTCATTAAGCTCAGGTTGCTTCCTTTCCTAATCCTTTAGGAGTTATTGTTGTCACTGAATGACGCCATTTCCTAGTCGTGATGGGCTAGGCCAGAGCTAATAGAACAGCCTATAAAACATAGATCAAATCAAATTAAGGAGCAACTTCCTTTTCTTGCTCTTGATGAACTTTTTTTCTTTCTTTCATTAAAAATACGTTTTTCTGTTACCGTACCACCTCAATTGGTATTAAGAATTGTAGTAGAGACAAAGTTCTAAGTGTCAATTAATGTATCAAAATTAATGTATTAATGTAGCTGTACGTGTATACAAAATACCATATGCAGTCTTGAGCAGTAACAGTTTTAATTAGTAATCCACCACTATTAAGTCTGAATAGGTTGTATAAGGAGCAAGGGTGCCGATCCCGGGGGGGGGGAGGAGGCCTGGTCCACCCAAAAGCTTATCTGGGTCCCCTTACTGTATTTGTAAATGTACAATATTTTTCATGATTTGAATGCAATTTGTTTTAAAATTCTCATATATATTTTCTGCATCTGAAGCCCCCCCCCCCAAAGTTACAGGGAAATCGGCGCCCTTGATAAGGAGTTTTATCATTCACGCAAACGCATAGGCGGATCCAGGCGGGAGGCGAAGGGTCGTTCGCTCCTACACCAGCTGCACCATTAACAGTGAACTTTAGTAGTAATTTGTCGCAATTTCAAATCATCTAAGTAATTTCTTACTGCTAGCATTCCCAACCGCCCCCCTAAGAGTCCATCTGCTTCCTCCAGGAGTCCGTCCTGGATCCGCTCTTGCGCAAACATAATATACAACTCATCCAAGAGTACCTTTTGTTGGCTTTTTAAAAAATTTTTATTTTAAAGGGTTGTCATTTCTCGTGGCTACTTATGCAATTTTGTCCACAGGTAGGTAGTAGTGTTGCCGGGTGCATGTAAGTAAACGTTTTATCATGATAATTTCAAAGCTTGTTTTTCATTGTTTTCAGGAATTGCATAATGTAGACAGATCCTTAACACGTCTTTTGATGCACTGAAACATCAGCAAAGTTGCCAATTCAGAGTGTTAATTTATGAAAACTACGATTTCCCAAGTTCCCCCTTACAGAGGTCTCACCCGATTAGTTATCGGTGGAAATGAAAATTCTTTTTTCTGCTGCATAGTTTCCAAGCTACTCCAACTAAACAAACTGAACATTAACGACATAACATCTATACGTATGAGTTATGAGTCAATTTACATGTTTTGCAATAATAATAATAATAATAATAATAATAATAATAATAATAATAATAATAATAATAATAATAATAATAATAATAATTATTATTATTATTATTATTATTATTATTATTATTATTATTATTATTATTATTATTATTTACACTTTCGGTTACATCTGGCAACACTGTGTGGTCCCTAGTATACTTCCATCATTGCTTCCTAGTTTAAAAATATATGCATGAACAAGGCTTCATTTTGGAATAACCATTATTTGTGTATCACTTTAGGTTAAAAAGTTCTACTATCCCAAACTCCGGGTTGCATTGTATATTGGACACCCTGTATCTCACTTGATCGGCCTGCGGCCACGCACCTCTGTCATTTCTTCAATCTGCACCTCATGCTCATCTACGGAGAGTAACACTTCAGACTCCATTATTATTGTTGCATGTAGTGCTTTTATGTGTTTCCACAACGCGCTGGTACTTCCTTTATTTCATATTTTAATTCTGCAATATTTGTAGATGGCAGTTCCTCTTGATTTTCCACTTTGAAAGTGTTTTCAAATAGCACTCTTGGCCATCCTGGATTACCTCTATCGTAGAATACAACAACACAGCACCAGGATGTAAAAGAAGATGCCCTCGAATGCAGTTCAGTTTAGCGTCGCCGTTGTTAATCCAGACAGCTAAATGAAAAACCATATGGTAGTACAAGATAAGCAAATGACGATTAAGTACTGATCTGCTTTGCATTACCATTATTACCAATACAAAGTTCAAATTTCGGTTACGTACGACCCACATAGTTTTATAAAAACGGGAAAGTACCTACTGTGTGTTTCTTCTAAGGTTAGTAAATATTCTTTTGACGACGTAAGTCGCAGTCACAAAGCAATACGTTAGCAAACAAGGGTGGCCAACCCAAGGAGCGCACAAAGCCGACAAACAAAAATTTAATGATTACTCACGGTTCCGGAAAACTCTTATGTAATTTAATACATATAAAAAAATGCAAAAACTGTCAACGAATAGGTTGCACCCGAAACGAGATGAGTCATCCACGAAATGATGCAATTTAATACAACTTTCAAATTTTAATTTAGAATCTACTCAGTATTTTAAAAAAAATAAATAAATAAACGTGATATTATTTTCTCATGGACCCACGTTCAAGAATAGTTTCTTCTTTAATGATTTTAATTAGTACTTTCCAGAAGAGATTGTAGGATGTTCGCTTAAATATTGTCATTCACGTTAGTTCGTTACTTATACTGTATAGGCTTATTTTATTTTTTTTATTTTTTTTAAAGGATGTAGTATTGTTCGAAGATTTTAATGCACTTCTCTCCACAGGCGCGTACGTTTCATTAAGTTATTGTGAGTTAAAAGGAGACATACTACAGAAACAACTGATAATCACCATGAATAACGAATACAGAACAATGCGATCTAATAAACATTGTTTTTATGTAAATTGACAGATCTGCAATAGTCTATTTTATACATATGGATATTTTACTTCTGGATCTGAATCTAAGGCCTAAAATATTCAAAACAGTCGTCCGAATCAGAACTTTAAAAATTTCGGATATGAATCCAGGAACCGTATATCCAGATCTGGATCCGAATCCAAAACATCCGGATTTTCAGATCCGGATCCAAGATCCGAAATTTCGGATACGGATCTAGGAACCGGATATCCGGATCCAAGATCCAGATTTTCGGATCCTGACCCAAGATCCGAAATTTCGAATCTAAATCCAGGAACCGAATATCCGGATCTGGATCAAAGATCCGGAATTTATAGGATCCGGATATCCGAGATCTGGATCCGTCTGACCATCCCTACTTTGAAGTTCATTTTTTCATATTTTCGGTAGCCTATAACTCCGAAAGGAAGCATATGTGCAGCCAGGTTGGTCGATACTTTTTGTCTTATCTTGGTGTCAGGAATCACCTCCCAAATGTTGTCGGTGTTGTTTTGAAACACCCTGTATATATATATATATATATATATATATATATATATATATATATATATATATATATATATATATATATATATATATATATAGGGTGTATCAGACCACCCGTGCTAGGCATTTTTCTCGGCTCGTAGTGCACGTAGATATTTCAAACAAACAATTGAATAACCAAATCGTATGTGAAGAATCAAATGGTGATACTTCCATATCCAGTGGCGTAGCGGGAATACTACTACGGGGAGTCAACTCCAAAATTTCAAGTGGAAAGTCGTATCAATTTCGATCTCTTTGGAAGCACTATTGAAAAAGAAACGACTTTTACAGGAAACATTTTTCGTTAAATTCTACGGTTTGGCATCTACGTCTGTTATTTGTTGTAGAATTGCTATTATCAGACCACCCGTCCCACGCATATTTCTCAGCTCGTAATACACGTAGACATTTCAAACAAACAAACAAAAAAAAAAAAAAGAATTACCAAATCGTATGTGAAGAATCAAATGATGATGCTTCCACATCCAATGGCTTAGTGGGAATACTACTATGGGGTATCAACTCCAAAATTTCACATCGAAAGTCGTATCAATTTCGATTGCTTTGGAAGCACTTTTGAAATAGAAACAACTTTTACAGGAAACATTTTTCGTTAAATTCTACGGTTTGGCACCGACGTGTGTTACTTTTTGTAGAATTACAACTACAGAACAACAGTTTTATATTTGGCAATGTCTCCAAAAGAACACCAGATAATACATGTTCTATCAAATAGTACTGTTGAAAACTCTTCATATCATTCAAAACCAAATGTTACGACATATCTCGATGCACGTATCAACAAACGAGAACAATATTGCAGGACAATACGTAGTTTAAATTCTGGGGTCAGAACCAATTTAAAACAAAAACACTCTTTGGTTTTAAGTAAAACTACGTAAGAAATGATTTTGGATGTAAAGTTCTAAAGATTTTTAGGCTATGACATAAGTAGTTAGTGTGTGATGATGAAGACACTCCACGTTTCCGGTCTGTTTGTATTCCCGAAAATGTTGCCGTGATTTTTGCATTAAAGGAAGATATTGTGGAAACAATTTAAGTTCAGCAGGATAAACTTATTCCTCAGGAGTGGTTTGTTGAGCACTGGTATGTAAGATGTTTGTGATGTGATTGACTGTGGAATACAATTCTTGTTCAGAAATTGGTGGATGAAGAGTGGAGACTTGGTTATGTACGAACTGCCGGAATTGAGACCAGTCTTCTTTATCATGACGGTGAATAATACGCGGTTTGAGCTGTTGTATAGAAGGGTGAGCCTTCTTAATGGATAGTTTGATTTAACAGTGATTGGCTAATTTCGTAGAGCATAATTCCACTGATAACTCAAAATGGTCCAAGGTGTCTCATGTATCGTGGTTCGGCGGGGTACTTCAATTCTCCCCATCCTATGAAGTTGTGATTACTGTGCTGAAATTTTATTACTGAAGGAAGATCTAGGTGCATACCTGATGACTTAGAATAGTGCATTTACTTCATAGGAAGGTGTTGGCATTAGTATATTGATGTAATCTTGGGCAAATCATCGCTGACTTGTATCGTCCCATCTGAATCCTGCGATATTAGACGAAGTCCTGGTTTTAAAAGTTATAGTCATCGAACGTTATCACACCGTCGTAAGACAGCATGCACTGAGAGAAACTACACCTGACATCCACATCACGACCAGAAACCAGAAAGAAGCTGACTGCCGGACCGTGTTTACGGAGCAAAAACTTAAGACACCAGAGCTTGAAGCATGATAGTAATAAAGATAACTAATATTCAGACATAGAAGAAAGTTGTCTTATACGGGAGGTTGCCTAATTTTGGCGTGTGCTCCTGTTTTCCAGAATCCTGTTCCGCACAAAGAGGTTTAAACTGGTTTTGCACGTTCAGCGTTGTCATGTTTCGAAGAACAGCAAAACAACTCAATGTATGTGTTCCTGTTTCGCAGAATGAGATTTTATTTTTTTATACATAAGTTTGTGGAAAACTTATACTGCACCAGAAGTACGCCTCTATTTGTATTACATGTTGAGAAATTGATTTCATCGTAATATTGTAATTGCCTATACAAATTGTAAGTAACAAACAAATTATTCACAAATTATTGAGTAAGTGAACATGGCTGGTATATCAGTACACTGTAAAATGAAAGGAAATTTCTGTAAAGTGAGAGAAACGAAAATATAGTGATGGATGGAACATTTAAAATTATCCACGTCTATTTTCATAGTTTTATACATTACACGGAAAGAATTTTGAACATTTTCCACTCCTCTTCTGCTTATTGCAAAGCAAAAGTCATTGTACACACCCCATGCTTCAGCAAATCGAGAAAAAAGTTGAAGATTGTTGCTTTCAGTTTCGTGTACAAGAATTTATGATTGACTTTGAACACATGGCAATAACCGCTACAAGAGAAGCGTGACATTACACATGTATTTGTTTCATTTTACCCAATTTATATGGAGAAAGGTACAACATATTGGGTTGCTCCACTTTACAAGGTTGATAATGATATGAGGAAATTGGTTAGGAGAACAGATGCACTGTCACTCGTTCCTCTTGAAGACATTCATCATGCATTTCCATATATATAAGACGATGCACCCGACATCCCGGAAGCACAGGTTTTCCTAGACTACTTGGTGGAGACCTATGTTGACGAACTGAATACAACCTTCCACCCGTAAATACAGCAATATTTGAAAGTTTATTTTTTATTGGTTTGTTATTTGACCCCTTAGTTGTACTAATTTCTATATATATATTTTTTAATTAATGTTCCAGGGCAATAAGAAAAAAAACTCGTTAAGAACAGCAAAAGAAATACACAAACATTGACAAGGTTTAAAATTTCAAGTTTAACAGGAAGTAGACATAAATCGTCCTTATGAAGTAAGAACAGTCCGAGAATGCCACTGCTACAAGCAGGCAATTTAACTTTGCGCAGAAGATTGTGGAGACGTTTATACAGTTGTACTCTGTTCTTAAGAGTAGGTTTAGGTATGGCGAGTTTGGGCTTATTCCGTACTTTAATGCAGTATCTCATTGCATTCATTTGGATAGTTGAAATAATTATAATCCGATGAAGACAATGTGATATTAAGAGTCGCACCTGTATACTACATTTTTTAAGCTTCGTGCCATTATTGTTCATTGCAAATGATACTTTGAAAGTATTTTTATATATGTGTGTGTTGGTAATTAGTAAATTACGATTGCACTTGTGCGACAAGGCTCTATTGCGAGTTGTACCTCTTCGGATTTATGTTGGTGTTTTGTTCCTTTCGCCAAATACTTTTAATATTGAGGTGCTATCAAAACTTTTCATGTGATTCTGCGAAACACGAATGGGTAAACTTGGCAATGTTGTACACTAATAAGACATTCTGCAAAACAGGAAGTAACCAATTTAGGGAAGTGAGATTTCTAAACAATAGAAAAAATTGTTTGAAGAAAGTTATATGAATGATCATTTTGTGTTTTGGTCTGGCAATACCTACTAGCATACAAAGGCAGAAAACCATATCTATAGATGTGGCAGAAATTGGGTTATTAACAGCAAGAAGATTGTATGAGCATTTTCCATTAACTCAAGGAACTCTCGATTCAGCCTTTCTGCTCTCATTTTTTCCAGGATATTTTGCGGTCGGTGACGTCACGTGGAGGTATCGCAAGGATGTTATAAAATAGAGGATCTGCCTATGTCGTGAAATCGTGAAGTAATACGTCATAGCCATTAAGTACCCTATGATTGGTCATTTTCTTACCTGTGAAAGGTTATTTCGCGTAATTTCTTCTCACTCCTGCTTGTACACCCATGCGTGCAGCAAATCTGAAGCAACGACTTAAATAAAGAACGACAGACACACTACATGTCTACATATGAAAATCGCAATGTTTTGAGCCAACATATATGTCGGTCATTCAGTTACTAATAGGATGAAGATACATATGGGCAGATTCTCTATTTTACAACGTCCTTGGGTATCGCGAGGTATCGTTCAAGAGAACACGTGAAATACTGCATACGCAAAAGTTCTTCCACAAGACGCCATGGGCAGGGAGCCAATCAGAACGATAAACGCAAACTGGGGCTACTTGTTACTTTATATATCTTGCATTAACTGACTAAAGCAGAAATTTGTACCGGGCTACTTATTCCCCCTCTTGATTTTTTTTTTAAATTCAAACATTTACCTTTCTTTATATCTAAACCATGTAAATATTCCTTTGTTACAATAACTAAAGTTCCGTTATGTTGATATACGTGGAAGTTGGTGTGGAACACCAGTTTCGTTTACCAGCTCTTCTTAGTTTTGGTGTTACTGACGACGGCCGACTTGAATCACAACTAACAACGGTTGAAGGTATGATAGGAGAAACGAAAGAAAGTAACAACTAAAAATAAGAAACAGAAAAGTAGAATGGACGAAAGAAAGAAAAGAAGAACGAAATTCTTACATGGAATGAAATTTGACAAATATAGTATCATTTCTGAACAAAAAGCATAAGAAAATGGAAAGTTAATGAAATTCTACGCCATTGATTGTTACTAAATAAATTTCGCACACGCGTTAGTCAAACTCTTAACGCAACGCTAAAAACGACTCCGCATAAGGGTTTAATTCTTTTCTGCCAGATCATAAAAAAATAAAATTTTCTTTGTCAATACTAAGAAATAAATATATGTAGATGTGTCATTTATGAAGTACTTGCCAAAACTTCAAACAACAGACGGACAGAAAAGGGAGAACTGGTATAGTTCCACACAGTGGCGTAGGGAAGGGGGGCAGAGAAGCCTCCCCCCAAAGAGGTCCTACAATGTACTTTGGTACTTTGATGTTTGTAATTTTTTATATATTTTTATGTTTATATATTTTTTTGTTTGTAATTACTCTATATGTACCTATAACAGCACTTGCTTCCCCCCCCCCCAAACACACATCCTGGCTACGCTACTGGTTTCACATATTCGCTACTTATCTAATTTCCGACGAATAAGTCGAGATATTGCATTTCGAAAGCCTATTGAAGCGCTTTATTTTTTTATGCTATAAAATGTCGAAGTGTTCAGTTTCATTGCTGTCAATTTTATAGCCAATCTCCTGTAATATGGTGTGTAGATGATAGTGAATTGGTACGTGTTATTGAAATACTAAAGAAATGACGGAACGAAACTAAAACAAAACATTGGATTTTTCGGGGAAAGAATTACCACAACTATATGTAAGATCAAAAGAGAATTCTTCTATCACGAAGGAAAGACTCTGTTATGCAGGTTTTACAGCAAAACTAGCAAATTTCTTAAAAAAAATCGTGATCATAGCTGCAACGTACTTTGAGCAAGGGCGCCGATCCTGGGAGGTTGGGGGGCCCGGACCCCCTAAAAGCTCATGTAGGACCCCTCATTGTATTTGTACATTTACAATATGTGGCATAATTTGAATGCAATTTGTCTCAAAATCATCATATGCAGTGTTGCCACGGACGAGACACGGGACGAGACAGAATCCTTTTAGACGAGACACGAAACAAGACGGGACGTCTCGTGAAATGTCTCGTCTCGCCTCGTGTCTCGAAAATGAAAACGCTGGCGGGAATGGCCAAGATTGAAATTGCCAGTGGTCATATAGATTGCAAAAGGAAAATTCCCTTTGTGAGAAAACATGTGGAAAAGCCTGCATAGAAAAGTTTCCTCTGTCTATTGAATGAAACAATCGTGATACATGAGCTTCCAGGAATATCATCCTTAATGTCTTGTCCCCAATTCCCCTTGCCGTAAACTGAGGAATTCTCTTTTTTTTTTTTTTCATTTCTGGCTGGAATGATGACAAACAAAATCAAAGACACGGAAGATTTTTACAAGGTCAAGTAACCGAACTACCACCAGCATCTATTCAATTTGAAAACTGGGTAAGGTCTACACTCATTACAGGCTGTAGTTGAAAGTTCTGGCTCAGGTGGTGGAAGAGAACAGAACAGACTACACTTGTCTTTATTCTCTGGTGGCGGTATTGTTTTTGCTATATGAATCGAAATGAACCGAAAACGGCAATTGAAGTACGACATCTTGCAACTAAAATTTTGTCTTCTCTCTCTCTCTCTCACACACACACACACATACACATAAAAACACACTTTTACCATTTTACCAATCGCTCGCTTACAAAGTCATGTTGTAAAATTCACCTCTTCGTTTAGAAGGCGGGCGAAGGAAAAAGAAAGCAAAGATATTATCGACGAACCCTTCAAATTGTTTGCTTTCAGCAAATTTATGATACTAACAATAACACTGGAGGTGAAGAGGTTTTGTAGGGGACCTTCGTTTTGTTACGCGGAAATGTTTGATCTGACCAGAGTGCGAAATTGCCCTCTGCTTCCATGTTGAGAAGAGGGGAATACTTCCCTTTCCTAGTGAATAATATTCATTAGGACCTGAATTATCTTCAGAAATGGTTTCTTACAGGCGCATAAAACCTCTCGAACTTGATAAGTGTAAAGAACATTTGGTACAATATTCATGGAACTCCGTTGAAAGCAGAACATATCATGAGAATGATCAAAATTCGAACATTGAAGAATATAATTAACAGAAAAGAAATAGGATGCCCAAACCATATTTTTAAACTTGCTACGAGGGCTATCCAGAAAGTAGATTACGTTTTCGTCTGTGTCCGCTAGGGGCGGGGCTAGCGCGGCCATCTTGGGGTCAGAGCGTTGCGCAGCTCAGTCGGCATCTAGCCGTGATAGTGAGAGGTTCGTGCTGTGCTCCGTTAAGATACTGTGACGGTTTGAAATGTCTGCGTTAATTGAAAATCCCGCGAGCTGCGAGGTGCGTGCAGTAATAAGGTTTCTGACAGCAAAAAACTGTAAACCGATAGAAATCTATCGGCAGCTGTGTGAAGTGTATGGGGACAACATTATCACTGAAGGTGGAGTGCGACAGTGGGTCATAAGATTTAAAAATGGCCGAACCAATGTTCACGACGAAGATCGAAGTGGGAGACCCAGCAAAGTGACTGCCGAACTTGTCGAAAAAGTCGATGTTAAAGTCCGTGAAAATCGAAAGTTCACAATAACGGAACTTTCTTTGAGTTTTCCACAAATTTCGCGAAGTTTGTTGCACGAAATCATCAGCAAAAAGCTTGGTTACCACAAGTTTTGTGCAAGATGGATTCCAAAAATCTTGACAGAGGACCACAAAAATCAGCGAATGGCTGCAGCGTTGCACTTTTTGGACGCCTACAATAAGGATGGTGACTCTTTACTCGATCGCATCGTTACTGGTGACGAAACATGGGTGAAACACGTGAACTGTGAAACGAAATTGCAATCAATGCAGTGGGGGCACACAGGTTCTCCCCAAAAACCCAAGAAATGCATGCAAACAATGTCGGCAAGGAAGATGATGGCGACTGTTTTTTGGGACAGAAAAGGTGTGATTTTGGTGGACTTCCTGGAAAGAGGCACTACAATAAACGCTCAAAGGTATTGCCAAACTCTGCAAAACCTCAGAAGAGCAATTCAAAACAAGCGCAGAGGAATGTTGAGCTCTAAGATCTTGTTGATTCACGACAACGCCCGGCCCCACACGGCAAATGTCACGCGTGAAGTTCTTGAATCTTTTCAGTGGGAGTTGTTTCCTCATCCGCCGTACAGTCCCGACCTGGCACCGAGCGACTTCCACCTATTCCCAGCAATGAAGAAGTGGCTGGCTATGCAGCGTTTTGATGACGACGAACAGCTGCAAGAAGAGGTAACGAAGTGGTTGAAGTCGCAGGCGGCCGAATTTTTCGACGAAGGAATTTCCAAGCTCGTACATCGCTACGATAAATGCCTTAATTTGAATGGTGACTATGTCGAAAAGTAGTATTTGTGTGTGGCTTTCATCTGTATATAATAAAATTTGTTTCCTATACTTTGTTGATTTTTTATTCCAAAACGTAATCTACTTTCTGGATAGCCCTCGTATAAAATGTATATCCTATATTTTTACTAATTCCTTACTCTCATGAAAGTAACCTGGGGAGGATATTCTCTCCAATTTGTTCAGACTGAAATCCTTTTATCCCGTACGATTCCGCCCTCTGACACAATACGAAAAAACAAATGCTGTTAAAATTCTGTTAGAATCCTTCCGGGACTCAACCCGGGGCCTTCAAGCCGATGCTCTATCGCCGCAGAAGCTCGGCTTGGTATGAAGATATACGTTGTATGATTGCGAATAGATTACGACAATATAAGAAACTTTAATCCAAAATAGCCACCCAAAATTAATTTTTTAGACCACTAGCTAATCTGGGTGTACTGTCATGAGTTTGTTACACAAACGAGGCAACTACCATATAGGGGCACACACCCCGCGGTTATGGGAACCGATTTGTACCATGGAGGAAGACTGGCTCCAAGCATTCTTTCCTCCGATGTGTCGTTCAGCTCCCATTACTATGGCACTGTAAGTAGAGCTTACTGTGCAGTAACGTATAAAATTTCAATTTAATACTTTCCATTACTCAATAAAATTATTTGGTTCCAGGCTTTTATTTAAAAAAAATAATTGCAACAAATCTAAACATGCTAAAAGGCTGGAATATACGAGTACACACATATATATACCGACACTATAAAGCAAGTGGGCTGATAGTATACGATAGTCTGATGGATGGTGACACCTTTACATCGAACTTTGCTTGTCGTGTGAACATTATTTGACATTAGTGTCTTCATCTTCGACGTACCTATGAGCAATTTACTGTATATTCGTGCATTGAAATTGGTGAAACAAATGTCAATGTTTCAGAATGTGAAAAAAAGAAGCCAGGGTCGAGAAGCCTAAGACAACTAACAGCAGAGATATACAGGGTTGAATTCAGACATTTTCACCCGGGGGGGAATGTCAACTCCTCGGGAGGGACGGTTGTTTTTCTGTATTTTTGCAAGAAAGCACCAGCATATTTAACAATTCCATTCACATACACAACTTACCTAATATTGAGATAAGAATTGATAAATATTGCTGATAAATATTCAATGTGAAATTATAATTTAAAAAAAAAACAATCGTTTGATTTCGTCTAAAGCGTTAAATAAAGACTGGCAAAAATATTTTAGACTAAACTTTAACTGCTATTTACAGTAGCTATTTTTGTTATTATTTCCTATATTCTGTAGTTATTGTTTGTTACTACTCTAGAAGTTTTTAAAAAAGATTTAAATTAACTCAAGTATTTTTTGTCCTAAAACAAACACACACAGAAATATCTTAACAAAAAGTTATCATTCTTTCTCACACTTCTGATTCTAAATCAAGCATATTAGCCTTGGTTTCTTCACTGCATACACATCAATAGTTTAGTTTACGAAATCTTCAGTAGGATTAGTGCCGTGTCGTGGAAAGTCAGCGCTTGGCGCGAGAGTATACGACGGCACCCCCGTACATATGAGTGAGGTCGACAGACCAGCCGCAAAGGTGAGAAAATTTTAAAAAGTAAACCATGCTTTTCCTTGATTTTGAGCACTTTTCATTACTTTTTTCTTTTATTTTATATAATATGTGCACATGTGTTTTATTCCTCTGTTTTTCTTTCCCTCTTTTCTTTTCTTTTTTCCTCCCGAATTTTGCACCTCTTACTTCTGCGCCCGGGGCCGTCACCCCGCTTGCCCCTCCCCCATGACACGGCTCTGAGCAGGATCTTCATCACCTTCAATAGCGATCTTTCACTTATATACTACTATCATATTGATAAATTCTATATAAGTCTCTAATCCAGGAGGGATAACTGTTCCTCCCTGATCCCTCTAAATGACGTCCTCTGAATCTCTCCCTTTAACTTAATTATTTTTAATTAAAGAAAGGTGTGTTTACTTTAACAATCGTAAAACACATTTACGTCTGTTACTTCCGATGCGAGAAATGGGATTTAGGTGCCCTATTTCAAATAATGCAAGAACTGTACATTTTCAAGAACTGAAATCTGTTGACATCAGAGATCATATGGAATGATCGAAAGATCTTCCCTATTTTTCCTTTCCTATCTCAACCTGTGCTAGTGCTACCTACAAATATACAATATAGGGCGAGAGTATAGTACCTACTAAAATACAAACCTTTCTTCAACAGTTGACAATTTCATGTTCTGCCAAACTCAGTCATAGCGTTAAGGAATACAAGTTTTATTGACTATTTGGTATTCTATCTTAAATGTTACATGTTTAATATTTATATAGAATGGATCTGCGTCATTTATGTGTATATTGAGAGATTGGATTTCGTCTGCACGTGCACGGAAAGAAAGCAAATAATTATGTGAAGTAATTTCTACATTTTGTGACTGAAATTCTTTGAGTTTCTCCGGGGGGGAATGAATTTTCTTCGGGGGGAGATTCCCCACCGGGCTACCCCCTGAATTCAACCCTGGAGATATATTATCTTGTAAACTATTTGTCCTTGCCTTCTGAGCTTATTTGAATTTATTTTTAAGACTTTTAGGCAACTTTGGCTCACTCCGAATGGATGATGATGGGAAAATTAGTGGAATGAAGAAAGTGGTAGGATACAAGACAACTTCGAGAAAACACACACATTCGATGTTTGTCACCGCAAAGCTCACATAGCACTAACCGAGATCGAACCGACTACCACATACACCAGAAGTGAATGCTTCACGGTGTAGCTACCGTGACATTTCTTGTCTTGTGTGTTCTGGGTAATACTTGTAACTTAGTTGTATCTTGATTAGCATGGTGCAGTCTGCTACATTTTACTTTCGTTCCCATGATATGCTGCTATATTTTTTACGAGACAAGACGAGACAAAATGAGACAAACGAGACGATACGGGACAGAACCTCTCGAGACGAGACACGAGACGGGACGAGCATATTTTTACGAGACGAGACATGCTTTGAACGAGACGATACGAGACAGCCTGAAGTCTCGTTTCGTCTCGTCGCAACACTAATCATATGTGCTTTCTGGATCTAAATGCCCAAAATTTACAGAGAAATCAGTGCCCTTGATTTTGAGATATAATTTGTGTAGCAAACTGCGATGCGATACCAACTTAAATAAAACGCCGCTTCCAAACTATGTTATGCCAGTGGCAGATGGTAAATTGTGATTCAGGGTGCTGCAGTAGGGAAAAACTGGAGACAGAAGGTAGAAATTAAACATAGTGACTAACTAACATACATGTGGCACAAACACTACGTAGCATACGAAAACAAATAAAATTTTGCATTTAAAAAAGAGAAAAAGGAAGAAAACATACTTTATTCACGACTTTTCTAGAGAAATTTGAGGTATCCTGTGGAAACATCCAAACATATAAGGTGATGAAAACAATATTGCTGCTGTGAGTTGTTCTTTTGAACTTAAAATAAAGTTTAACTTCGCAAATTATAACATCACATAGAACACTTGTCTTGCTTCTTTGTTTCAATCTGTGTTCTCATTTCCGCTATTTCTTGATTCTCTCCTTCTAGAATAGATTTCATTGGTCTTGTGAAAATCAATTTGACCTCTTTATCACATTAACGTTCTTTTCGAAGTTTAAAATGGCTTGTTGTACAGAAGAAAGTTCAATCTCTCACCCTCTTGAAACTGCCCAAACACATGTCCACAAGTTGCATTACTTTGTTATAAGATAGATGCATAATTAAGAAAGCATATTAGTAGTTCTTGTAATATGATTATAAATACTGACTTATTAATATTCGGCTTTAAAATGACTATAAAAGAAGCATACAGTACCGTATCTATATAAGCGATTAATCAACTTATAAATACCTGTTTACTTTGATTTGCTAGGGAAATAGGAAAAAAAAGACCGTAATGCAAGCAAAATATGCGTTAAGAACAGAGTTGCCAACTTTTCTTAAGAAAATTCGGTACGGGACAATCGGTGTTGGAGCCCTTCTTTTCTTAAGAAAAAATCGGAACGGGGTTGGAGCCCTTCTTGCCCCCCCCCCCAAGAGACGACTACACATATGGCGAGTTGTTGAAAACAATGTAAATAATCAGCTGAATAACACACATATGAATGAATGCAACACTTTATTTATATTTATTTTCCCACCCATTGTTCGTCACTACGTATGAGCAATATATGCAACAAAGTCAAACCAAAACAATTGCAATTTGTTTTATATAAAGAAAGTTTAGGAAGAAAATTTTATAGAATTGATTCCATACGTGTAAAATAATAAGTTATTCCTTTGTAAAAATGGCCCAATAGAATACTGATTAACTTTGAAAATCAATAAATCGGGACAATATGCGTCCCGACGAGTGTTCGGTCGGGACGCGGGACAAATAAGTCAGAAAACGGTACAGTCCCGAGAGAATCGGAACGGTTGGCAACCCTGGTTAAGAACTTTAGTTGTTGAGCCTGTGAAAGAAAAAAGTGTCTAGGATAGATAATTTCTAGTACTGCTCATGAGTCGAGACAAGATGAGAAATAAAGGTTTCTCGTCTGGAGTTTCGAAAAGATTTTCTCATTTCGCTTCATAAATTTATGTATATACAAACTTTATGCATTATTATCTTTGTTAATTTCACCTAAAAGTCACCTGAATCGTTCACAAAAGGTCCACGTAGACTGGGATTGTGATATAACATTTAAACCACATTTATTATTGGAGCGGGGGTAAAAGTACATCTGAAAAGGTAGGGGGACGGTAGGTGGCGGCATGACATCATGCCGTCCCCCTGCCTATCTCTGCCCATTGTATTTTTTTTAGGAACTGGGGGATGCCGTACATATTTTTGGGTGTGGGGGACGGCATCCCCCGCGTTCCCCCGCACTTTTACCCACTGTATAGGAGTAGGGGAGACCGGGGACAATTGTAACACGGGTCAATTGTAACATTGGCCATTACTTGTAGAAGTGAGTTTCGAAATATCGTTTATACAGTACATGTCATTGGAGTAGCTCATGCAAGGTGTATGTGAAAAAAAAAAGAGTGTCGTTAGTAAAGTGTGGAAGACTGGACAAGAAACGTGACTTTCACAAAGGTAAGTAATTTTTTAACTGACCTGTTTTTATTTTTTCTTGATAGATGTGCGTTTACTGTAAACAAAACTCTGTGCGTGTGTAAACTACGTTCTTTCCTTGACAACGTAGATATTGTGTTTGATGTTTTGACTCTATGTAATTATGAGAAATCATGGCATTTATCACTGACCGTTGAACGGGTACAAATGTAACAGGGCAATCGGGGACGATTGTAACAAGTTACAAATGTCCCAGAAAAAGTTGTACTGAACTATTATGAAAATAAACTAGATATGACCGAAGATAATACAATTGATGTAATTAATAAAACAATGTGCAAATGATGTAATTAACAACACCTAGTAATACGTCAGTATGACTGTATTAAGTATGCTTTCAGGGGATCACAAGTACGTATGGGGCGAACGGACCTCCCAAAAAATCCTTGGTGGCCTTAGTGTATATCATTATGGTTATTATAGGGAAAGAAAAGACTTTCACTCCATATTTCATTATGGAGCCTCCCCTAGCTTTTTTATACACTCTCAGAAACGTTTGTAGCTGGCTGCGGATCACTCCTTTTCGATGTTGTATCGGAATAGGCTAATGCTTCAATAGGTTCCTTCTTGTGATGTCTTTAAATAGCCTATAAGCTTTTGAATACTCATTTGTCAAATAGGCTTCCTTTCTGATTCATCAGAAATAATCAACAATGTAACTTTTCATTTGTTTTACTTAACTTCTCTCGCACAGTATCGCATTTTCTGTTAGCGTCGTTGTGAGAAGGATGTGTATACGGGTTATTAATGTAGTGTGGGTCTCTATTACTACAATATCATTAGGAATTGAAACAGTGGCATAGCAATAGAAAGGCAGGGTAGGCATTGCTTAGGGGCGCAGTGCGCTTGGGCACATTAGGAGGGCGCCACTACCGATTTTGCCTAGGGCGACAAACTCCATTGTTACGTCACTGACTTGAATTTTTATGTTACATCATATTTTAATCTTGGCTTGCTTGTCTATGTTTAAGTTAGGCCGAATAACAGTTCTTTCGAGCTAATGTAGCACAGTACCTGTAAGACGTAACTCATCATTCATACATCGTTGGCGCGTGAAAATTGGATGTCCTGCCATCTCGCCAATTAACTAAAACTGGCCTCGTCACTTTTATCAATTTCATCCGTATTTAAAATAGTTTCCACGAAATATTTTATAGGTTAAGATATAGTTACGGACTCAATGAAGCAATCGATACAATTTAGTTCACTATTTTTGACTACGTAGGTTTTCTAGAAATGACCTTGAAATGTCTATTTATTCGTAATGTGAGATATCCTAATATGAAGGATCTCAATACTTATCCTTACATATTAATGTCTAGACCTTATCAAATATGAATTGAAGTAACCTGTGCTATTTTTCGATACATTATCCTGCCACTAGGTTTTTTTTTCCACCTGGTTATGAGCCACTTTACTCAGTCACTGTAGAACTATTTTCCGTGTTCCTTTATCAATAGAAAATTGTCTGAACTATTTCTTGACCATAATACGACTAATAATGCTAAAAGGATTAATGGTAGCTACGACAAAAAATAATAAGACATTCCCTTTTCCCCGACTTCAATCCGACATTTTATTCTCGAGTTATGGCTGTTTTTTGCATTTCTGCGACAGATTTTTTGTACGACATCCCCCCAGATGTCATGCCGCCACCTAGCGTCCAACTACCTTTTCAGATGAACTTTTACCCCCGCTCCAATAATAAATGTGGTTTAAATGTTATATCACAGTCCCAGTCTACGTGGACCTTTTGTGAACGATTCAGGTGACTTTTAGGTGAAATTAACAAAGATAATAATGCATAAAGTTTGTATATACATAAATTTGTGAAGCGAAATGAGAAAATCCTTTCGAAACTCCAGACGAGAAACCTCTATTTCTCATCTTGTCTCGACTCATGAGCAGTACTAGAAATTATCTATCCTAGACACTTTTTTCTTTCACAGGCTCAACAACTAAAGTTCTTAACCAGGGTTGCCAACCGTCCTGATTCTGTCGGGACTGTACCGTTTTCTGACGGATTTGTCCCGCGTCCCGACCGAACACTCGCCGGGACGCATATTGTCCCGATTTATCGATTTTCAAAGTTAATCAGAGATCTACTGGGCCATTTTTACAAAGGAATAACTTATTATTTTACACGTATGGAATCAATTCTATATAATTTTCTTTCTAAACTTTGTTTATATAAAATAAATTGCAATTGTTTTGGTTTGACTTTGTTGCATATATTGCTTATACGTAGCGACGAGCAATGGATGGGAAAATAAAAATAAATAAAGTGCTGCATTCATTCATATTTGTGTTATTCAGCTGATTATTTACATTGTTTTCAACAACTCGCCATATGTGTAGTCGTCTCTTTGGGGGGGAGGGAAAGAAGGCTCCAACCCCGTTCCGATTTTTTCTTAAGAAAAGAAAGGCTCCAACACCGATTGTCCCTCCCGATTTTTCTTCAGAAAAGTTGGCAACTCTGTTCTTAACGCATATTTTGCTTGCATTACGGTCTTTTTTTTTTTCCTATTTCCCTAGCAAATCAAAGTAAACACGTATTTATAAGTTGATTATTCGCTTATATAGGTACGGTAGTGTAGGCTTCTTTTATAGTTATTTTAAAGCCGAATATTAAGCGACTCGGCTAGAGTCCTCGGCTGAGTTGAGCTGAACCGAGCAAATGGCTCATCCCTACCAAGCCAGCTCGAGCCGATGGTTCACCTCAAGTGAGCCGGCTCGAGCCATCTTCTCAGTTGAGCCGAGCCGAGCTGAGCTCGTTATAAAAAATCTCTTGTGGTCTCGTTATCGAGACGAGACGAGATGCGAGTAGTGTCCCCTCTCGTGAGCAACACTAAAAGTATTCCATGGCTTTCGTTTTCCAGTGTAATCAGGCCATGATTTCAAGACGACTTAAAACGAACGAGCCATTTATCAAACTCGACTGAACTTGAATCGAAACCCGATGCGAAAACCTGAATCGGCTCGGAACTCAACTCGAGGATATTACCCTTAACTTGACTCGAAACTAGACTTGAATTCGAGTCGAGTCGAGTTTTAGCTTGACTCGTGTTCATTCCTATGCGTTAGAAAAAATGGTTGCTTATTATTATTCTGCTAAACTAATTATATAATAATAACAATGTTGTTATGTAAAATTAAAAATAAAGAATATAGAGAAACATTACACTACTCTATAATCAACGGGACTCTAGGATAAGCAAACTGATCTGAAAGAACTCCAATATTACATACCATCAGCAAACTATTTTCTAGTAATAAAGTAGGCCTGCTCATCAAAACACAGTTTATTCATATTAACCCCTTATTGTAAATCGTTAATTATGGCACCATAGTTGTTGATAAATATTTTGCGCCGGGGTACTTCAGACACTTTACTTTTAAATTCTGTCCACCATCATCCTCAACTCTTAAGAAAAAAGTATTCTTTCAAATTTTCGAAGGGTAAAATATTTTCGTTCTCCATCTTTATAAAAACCACACCAATCAAAGTAAAATAGACTACCGGTATCATTGCACTCCTAGTTCACTCACTGAATATATTGATTTGGAGCTGTCAAAATCTACGACAAAATCTTCCAGGTGCTTGCAATCAGTACACGTGATTTCCCTAAGGCTGTCCTCATCTTCAAAAAACAGCAAGGGCACTACGAACTTATCTGTTTCTCTGTGTGTCTGTGTGTCTGTGACTGTCGGTCACTGACATACATAGTTCATGCTCGATTGTTTCATTCTGAGAAATTTACTTACAGGAAAGGAACATTTGTTTCCGAAAAAAATATACATATATTGTAGTTACTGATCCGAAATGTAACGCGAAAAAGTAACGCAAACTAGGTACGTTACTTTAAAATTTGTAACGCGTTACCGTTACAGTTACTTTGGAAAAAATGTAACGCGTTACTAGGAAACGTTACTTAAAAGTAACGCGTTATAAGTAACGCGTTACTTGCGCTACGTTACTTCCCAACACTGAACAAGACTTAACTCGAGAGATACCACGAGCCTAGCAAGCGGGAAAAAAAATGCCGTGGGTCTGAAGTCTATAATAAAATAAGTTGATTGCTGTATTTTAGTATTAAAGAGAGGGATTCTTGGGGGAGCCCTGAGCCTGGGGGTCCCGGAGCCTTGGCTCCATTGGCTCCTCCCTTAATCCGCTCCTGGCATAAGGTCCTAGTGTTCGGCTTATACCTTGAAGAACAACCGGAAAAATGAACTGTGTCCGGGTAACATTTAACTAAATTAGGTAACTTACACTTTTGGAAATTAAGTTACTGTGTTTATTGTTATTCCAAATGAAGGTTCATTTCGTGGGCAACATCAGTGGTGCCGGAAGTATTTTTCAGTTGGGGAGAAGCAAACTGATTTTGAACTACTGTCTTGAAAATAGATGCGGTAATGTAACATAGGTAAGATCAGTGATTTTTCTGGCGGTACGCAAAGCTACGACGTACCGAGACCTTTTCAATGAGAACAGAATATATCCTCTTCTGTCTTAACAAGGAGATGATGAAAAACTTCGAAAATACCAAATAGTAAATATTCACTTTTATTGAAAATGAGAGTTTTTATTGTTTTCCCTTTTTTCCTTTCTGGAGAAAGAGTTGAAAATCTTTGTTCCTTCTTGAAGTTAGTTAATTGTAATCAGTGACTAAAGATATACCACATTCACTTGATCCCTAGTCTTGCGTTGCAAGCGCTGGTATCGGCTGAAGGAATTCCACTCGCTTAGCAACAGCTGAACCCTTATTGGCTCAACGCGTGGGTGGGTGAGGGTGAGGTTTAGTTCGCATTTTTGCCACGGCTCAAGACATTTTGGGAGCACAATAGAAATATTTGAACCCTTCTGTCTTTCGCTCGCTGACACTTCCTCGCATCACCGTTTTTTTCTTTCATTCCTTTTTCGCACGGCAATATAAACCTTAAATGTTCCGAACTGACGAGTGTTTTTTTTTTTTTTTTTCGGAAAAGGCTGACCTTCCAAAACGAAATAATCCCAACAAATTTGTCTGTCGCTGAAGTACGACTCAACTGAAAACCAGTATAAAAATTATGTTGGGACTCCACCTCTGTACTTTCTCCGTAGAGGAGACTTTGCTAAGTTCCTATTTTAATGTATCCAATTAATTGTTTTTATTCATTATCACTAAGAGGATTAAATGACAATATAATTCTTGCTTTTTTTTTTTTTTTGCAAACATTTTGGTAGCATGATTAGTATTCTGAAGAACATTATGTGAACAAGGTATGTCTTGTTATTGAAATTCAATATTTGTGAAACTCTTGATGTCTTTTGAAAACAAACAATAACAGCTTTACTTTCGCCCGTTTACAGAAAGAGGAAAAAAGCAAGAAACAAATCACTAAAATATATTAATTATCATTACGTTTATTGCATTATAAAATTAAGATGTAAGACTCAGACATTTTAAAAGCATCTTTACATGTATGTGCGTAAGTTATTATTAGACCTATTATTATTATTATTATTATTAGTAGTAGTAGTAGTAGCAGCAGCAATAGCAGTAATAGTAGTAGTAGTAGCAGCAGTAGTACTACTATTACTATTACTGCTACTACTACTACTACTACTACTACTACTACTACTACTACTACTACTACTACTACTACTACTACTACTACTACTACAACTACTACTACTACTTCTACAACAACAACTACTACTACTACTAATAATAATAATAATAACAATAATAATAATAATAATACCTTGAAAGATACGCAACATTTTAACCATTATGAACTTTAGGTCCAGCGTACCGGCACGATGGGTAAGATAATATTAATATACTGTTTTTAATGTAACAATAATTGGATTTGGTTGAACAATAATAATAATATAATGCAGCTGTAAACAGTTTCGTGAGCGTAAAATGTTCATCTACGAGAAGCTTCTTCAGGGTGTTTACTAAAATTCCAAAATGAAATTTCGTGACTTTTTCGTAACCTTTTCTTTACCAAACCATAAAATTTAGTAACATTTTCAAGAGCGAACTTGGGTGCCAATTGGGCCTAATTTTCATGCATGCGATAGAAGCGTGCTTTGATTGCGATTTGGTAGCGTCTACAGCCGACCATAAACATTTTTGGTGATGAATTTTGACGTTTAATAGAACAAAATTTTCCAGTATATACTTATATTTGTATAGATAAAAAAAAATCGTGACCCAATAGCTAACTTTCGTGACTTTTTCTTCACCTTCATGACCGTTTTCTGATTTCCTGATCAGTGCCGGATTTACGTATAACTTAAACAAGCTATAGCTTAGGGCCCCATACTCTTGGGGGCCCCAAAAATTCAAGGAAAAAAATTGAATATACATTTCCAAAATAAAAGAAAAACAAGAAATAAAGTAACATCTACATACAGCAATAGTGCTTCGTTTTTGCAGGCCCCTATGATGTAAGCAATGGGGCCTCATCTGCTAGTCCGCTTCGTAAAATATCATTGGTTTCTTCATTTCTGTATATAGGGTCCTACGTTCATCTGGACACATAAAGGGACTCATTATCTTCAGTAGCTCAGGGCCCCACCAAACCTAAATTCAGCTCTGTTCCTGACTTTTTCATGACTTTCGTGACCGATATAGACACCCTGATCTTGGTTTATATCTTTAAGATTAATTAATCCACTGCGAGATTCTTGCTGGATTTTGGTGTGGTGCAGAAACTTTCCACAACTTAAATCACAGTTAAAAACAAAACAGTAAACATTGTACTACTTACAAGAAAAGGTTGTTTGTAACTAATTACTACTACGACTCGTTTCATATTGCAGACCTGTGACTACTTAAATAACAATTCCTAAAGAATTTGCAGTGGTTGGAGAATGTACACCAATGGACATAGACTTTTGACGCCTTATGCAGAGCCGTTTTGACGTATGATTAGCGTCATACTAAAGTCCTGACTACTGTAGGAAACATATGTTAGTCGAACTCTTTAGTGTGGCACTAATCATGCTTCAGAACGACTATGCATAAGACCCATGAATTCTTTCTCCTAAATATTTCTGTCTAACAGGAGGTCAGAAAAAACGCCTGGTCCCTTGTTTCAAAGAGAAAGATGAATCTGGTAAAGAAAATTTTCTTCACATTATCATAATAAAAAAATAAAAAAACACACACACACACACACAAACTTTAGTTCATATAATCACTCTTGTGTCATGTTTTTACAATCTGAAAGTTAAGGGATAAAACGAGTATCTTTCCCCCATGAAAATTTCACGGGGCGGCTGCTGCCCCCCCCCCGGTTCCGACACCCCAGGGCAACATTAATGGCAATATGATCTTGAAGCTTTGCTGGCGTCTACTATTAAGAACATAGTGTAACTGAACTGCCACAACCTGCCAAGCTCTGAAGATGTTGCCGCTGTATGGTAACGAAAGCTCAGCACAGCAACACTCACTCTGGCAGCAATTCCGAAATGAAATGAAATGAAATCTTTAAGTTTAACGTCCCACGGTTATGCCAGTTAGACTAAAGGAGACGGTGATAATGAGAAATGAGGGAAATGGTGGAATGAAGAAAGTGGGAGGAAACGGGAGAACCCCGAGAAAACCCACGAGCACGGTGTTTGTCCACCACAAAGTCCACACGGCGCGAGCTGGGATCGAACCAGGGACCCCAAGCACCGGAGGTGAACGCTCTACCACTGAGCCACCGCGCCCCCAGGCAGCAATTCCGAGAATATTGGATTAACATTAATGGCAATTTTCCATTTCTTCACCTTATTATGGATTCCTCGCTTAATATAAACCCACTGAAAAATGAAACGTATCTTTTGTTACATAACATATAGCATTAGTAAAAAAAAAAGCAAAAAGGAAAACCACCTACGGATGTCAGAAGTTGACTTGTAACACGAAACATGTTAACTTGCCTGATTTGTTTACAAGTAAACTATATGCTCCACAGATGGCAGCACAGTTCCCCATCTTGTATCTGCACATTACTCTCGTCAGTAAAAGATATAAATAAATATTTCCAGCTAAATATATTATTTTAAAATAAATACTCTTGAATAACTAAAAGTGATTACTTGAATATGGTATTATTTATAATATTTCTTAGACTATACTTTTCTTCTTGTGTTTTATCAATATTAATGATAGATATATAATAAAATTTTGCGTCATGGAAGTTAAGATCATACTTCACAGGATCATTTCTGTAGTATGATTGGCATGTGTCTTTATCGAAAGATGAAGTCACTTAAACCACGATGATGTGTTACAGTTGCTTTTCCTGAGCGTGAAGCCGATCTGCAATCCTCCTGGATTGTTTGGTCATTGATGATCGCACCCACTTCTTTATGAAGAGTGGAGGGAAAAGCAACTTTCTGAGTGGTTTAAATTATATGTAGGAAAACAAAAGTACGTTCAAGAATACCAATTCACATTTGTTAACCTAGAGAACTGTTCCTGTGTTGTTTGTAAGTGATTCGCTCATTGAATGAGAAGTTCGATTACGTGAATTTGTTGTGACAAATGCAATCTCGTGTATCATCTTTGCCATATGACACGGACAGTGTTGCATTGGGGTGACTCAGTGGTTCGGAAATTCGTTGTAGCTTTACTGCGGATTACAAGTTTCGATGCTGTTGCTCTATTCTCACCGTTGCTTTTTTTGCATCCTGCTATAATGCTAGGACTTCAGACATGAACTCAAATTGTAGCAATCTTCACTTTCTTCTTCTTCTTCTTTTTTGCCAACTTCTGTTTTCGCGGGAATACTTTGCTGAAGCATACTCTATCAAGTTTTCACGTGATACTAGCAGTTATAACTATTTATTTTTGACGTCTTATTGTCCTACATATTATAAGGTAACCAAGAAAGTCCTGTCGCATTTTGTGGAGGTATGTGTTGAATTGGCCCTCACAACTTGAGTTGAATGCGAAAGGAGATAAGGCGAAGGTCAGTTGTTGGTGTGGGTATATCAAACACACTACCTGGTTGTGGCAGTTCAGTTACACTATGTTCTTGCGTAAGAACAGAGTGAACATGGGACCTCCACAGAGCGTCATAAGGGCGTATATGCTGTACGAGTTCAAACTGGGGTCAAACGCCGCTGCAGCGGGCAATAATTCAGTTGTGCTTCTCTCTGACCACTCGACAGGGTCTGCCTTGCTAAGTTTTGAAGATACCTACCCACAATAAATCATTTGTTTCCCTATCCCGAGTGAGGCCGGAAGATAGAACATAAGGTTAAAATTTAAAATATTAAAGAATGGGACTGTACCAATTTTTTTTTTACTTATGTACTTCTTCAACTCGCTCATTCAATGACACGTAAGGATTTTGTAAATTTACCAACGGTAAATTCCAATACATCGGATGAACATAGATTTTTACAATACAAAAAATTCAAATATTTTTCAACATCCAACAGTTTTTCTAGAATTTCGTTTATCCGTTTGTTATTACTTCTTGACTTAACCTTTTGAGACAAACATACAGGTACTATGGTCAGGGCATTACAAAGAACAGTTTCAACACTACTTTCTAAATCTGAATTTTTAAACTCACTTGAAATTACATTGTGATACTTTTCAGAACTGTGTTTAACAGCTAAATCTAACCAAATCTTTCGAGTTGGTTTCGTAGGTTTCCATACTTTAAGTCGGTCTACAGAATGCGAGCCAATCGATTTACCAGTTAAAGGATCTAACAATTCGATACACTTTTTAGAAATTAGAACTTGCATGTAACTTCCTACTAGATCAATATTTGTTACATACTTTGCACCCTGAAACTTTAACAAGTGATCTATTTTGTTTACTTTCAATTGTTTTATTTTTACATGGGAATTCAAAACCGTTAAATCCACTACTACAGGCATCTTACTAGTGTTTCTCTTTGGGACGCAGAAAATTGGATGAAAATGAATTGATACACAAGGTTCTATTACTCCACATCGTAACCACTCATCAATTTGTGAATCAATATGTTCTTTGAATTTGTATGGTAATGCATATTGCCTTTTAACTAAAGGTTGATCAGTATCTACCTCAATAGCATACTCAAATTTATTACAGCGTCCTGGAATATTTTTAAAAATTTTCCTGTTTCAGCAACAACTTGAACAATTTTTCCTTCTCAAAATCAGACAGTTTTGCTTCCATAACCTTTTCCCGTATTTCTGAAATTGAAACAAATTCACTTTCTGTTTGACTATCATTCGTATTATAAACTGCAACTCTATCTAACGACTTACAATGCGATTTTTCGATCTCACTATCAATCTCTGAAATTTGTTGTGAATAATAATCGAACAAAAATTTATCTTCATTGGCAATTTCTAAATTTAAAACTTTCATTTCTTTTTTATCACTACAAGAATTTCGAATTTTATCGTAAGCTTGGTTAGAAAGAACAACATAATTAACCCATTCTTTTTCTAATTTACGCTTTTCACTTACCAAATTATTTACTATGAGGCATTCTACATTTACCTTTCCAATCTCAAATAAACATTCCGATTCACCACTATCACTAACAACATTTGCATTAGTTTCATTATCAGCTTGAGACACAAAGTTTACCTTTTGCTGTATATCACCTTGAGTTAAAATTTTAGTAACTTGACCATTTAGCATAGGTACGTTAACGACTTCCCCTTCTTTCGCAACCGTAACAGAATTGCTACCAAAATCTATTTTCGCCTTGAATTGAGTAAGGAAATTTCTACCCAATAAACATTCTTTTCCCAGCCCCCGCCAAGTGAACTTTGTGGTGGACAAACACCGTGTGCGTGGGTTTTCTCGGGGTTCTCCCGTTTCCTCCCACTTTCTTCATTCCACCATTTCATTCATTACTCATCATCACCGTCTCCTTTAGCCTGACCGGCATAACCATTGGACGTAAAACTTAAAGATTTCATTTTTTTTTCCAATAAACATTCAGCGTTTAAATCGGAAACAATTAGCACACGTACGTCAAAACAAACTTTTCCTATTTCAATACACTATATTGTTTCACCTTGCACCTGTTTCTTTTTCACCGTTCTCCAACCAACAAGTGTTTAGTGGTTCTCCGGAACTATCCACAGAAAAATTGCCAAAAGTGAATATCTTTAATTTTTAGGAGTTCCAAAGAGGGGATGAAGAATTTCCCCATGTTATTTAAATGGGCTTTTTTAAACCTATAATCTCATGTTTTAGGTACTTAGAATTGGAATAAAAACTTGAAAATTCGGTATGCTTGTACGTTTTCGTTAGCGTTACCTAACTGAATCATCAGAAATAAAAATTTCCAACCATAGAGTGGTTTTATGAAAAATATTTCCCGTGTTATTTATATGGGACGTCTTCTACACCCCAAAATGTTTAGGCACTTCCGGCAGGATTAGAATGATGAAATTTTGCATGATTGTAGCCTTCTGGAACTAACACAGAAAAATTGCCAAAAGTGAATATTTTTAGTTTTTAAGGAGTCTAAAGGGGAAATGAAGAAATTCCCTTGTTATTGAAATGGAAGTTTTCTTGCGGTACAAAATTTTATCTTGTAAATAGTTGAAATACGAAAAGAAACGTGAAATTTGATAGAATTGTGGGTTTAAGAAGGACTAGCTCGGGAGAGTAATGCTCCTGGAAGTAGAAACGAGAAACACAATTCTGATTGGTTGGCGTTATCCACTTCTTGCCACGTTGCGTTAAAATAGCAGAAAGCAAACGCTTGTTGCTGTCGGCCTTCGTGGCCGAGTGGGCTAGCGCTATATGCTGGTAATAAAAGTCTCTTTTGGCGCGAGTTCAAACCCGGCCTGAGGAAAGTTTTTTTTACATTTTTAAACATTTTTATAACACTTATTAAATTAAAATAATATGAAAATAATACTTTAAAAAGTGATTTATTTATTTTTGAGCAGATAAGTAGTTGTAGTACTTATGCCCTTGTACTCCATGATATAGGGCTCGTTTTGTTCCCCTTGTACTTCATGATACAAACTTTTGTGACCAACTTAAAACAACTGGCTAGGATAGCGCGTAAAACAGCTGGCTAGAGTAGCGCGCGAAAAAACGTACTTCCGGGAGTATTACTCTCCCGAGCGGGTCGTGTTTAAGAGGTGCGAGTCTGTAGGCCAAGTAAACGCGAGGATCAGGATGCGAAGTCCCAGCTGAGCCAAAGTTGGGAAATGTTAAAAGCAAATGAACGAAATTCACTTTTGATGCAAAGGCTGATACATAAGAGACAGGAGGCCGTAGGCTCAGCAAACGCGGGCATCTGAGAGAGTAATCCAAAGCTAGCCAAAGGCTAGTTGCATTTATAAAGTCATCAAATTTCCAAATTTTCTTGTGAAATAATATAGCAGCGCCACTATTATCAACCTACAGTTCTAAACATTTACCATGATTGGGGGAAATAAGACTGTGCAATAATAATAATAATAATAATAATAATAATAATAATAATAATAATAATAATAATAATAATAATAATAATAATAATAATAATAATAATAGTGGTAGTAGTAGTAGTAGTATGGAAAGTTGTAATAATATTTTCTTTTTTTACATATTCAAAGTTACGGACTTAAAAGTAACGCGTTACTTTCGAAGTAGGATAACAGTAATTTTGGGGAGGGGGCAAGTAACGCGTTAAATTTTAAAGGAAAGTAAAATAACTTGAACGCGTTACATTTTTACAAGTAACTTACCCAACACTGGCTTAATAACAGGTAAGTGGGGCCCAAACTTTAAAAAAACTAGAAACAATTAGACAACGAAATCAAAATTTATTGTGTATATTGTAGATTTTCAAGAAGTTATATGAAAAGTTATTTTTAATTGAAGAGCATCTATGTGATTAAAAGAAACGATATTCAGTGTGAATCAATCCCTTAACCCTTTCACAGAGGAAGTCGACTTTTGTCGACAGAAACAAAATTTCCTTAACATGCGAATGTCGACTATAGTCGAGGTGTTAAAATTTGTTTGTCCGTATCTTGGCTTTGTCGAGAGTAGTCGCCAAAGTTGTACCGTTCATTTTTTTTTTATGTGTTCTATTGTTTTCGATAAACAATAGAAATCACACAGAAAACCTTTGGCGACTACATTCGACAAAACCAAGATACAGACAAATTTTAACACGTCGACTATAATCGACATTCGCAGGTTAGGGAAATTTTTTCCGTCGCCTTCCACAGTGAAAGGGTTAAGCTGACATACTAGGAAATTATTTACAGATATTATTTCGTAAGCTAACAAAACATGAAGTTCAAAGATATCTTTAACTATTATGACTACATTTTTGTAAACAGTCAGTTTTTGAAATGTTATCGTACAGAACAACATAACAAAACCCCACAGTCAGGGTTGTAAGTTTGTAAAAGTTAATTACAGTTATCGAAACACTGTCATATGTTACCCTGTTCTCTTTCGGTAACAATTCCTCAGGAAATCACGGAAATCAACCACATTTTTTTTCCTTGTAGAATTATCTTCACTTTGTCTTGCATGAATTCAGTTTATTGCATTAGTAGCAAGTGCCAATGATCTTTGACTGGAGGGCCCTTACAAATACACTTACCTCCGTTAGTTGACGTGAAACTGGTGCCGTTCTTGTGGTGTTTTTATGCTCAGAATTAGAATTTTCTCCTGAATGTGTCGCTGTACTCCTTTCGGCGTCTGAATATTTTTTGTGTGGCTGAATGAAATCATTTCTTAAAGAAATATTGGTTGGAATAAGATATTTTTAAGTCGATTCATTTCCATTCTGCCTAATTCCCGTTCTAACTAAAGCACTCCAGGACTTATCTTTAGCCAAAACGGGAATTCCCGTTCTGCCTAATCCTTGCACACAGGGAATTTTATGCGGGGAGTTTTTTTTAAGGGAAATACAGCACCAAAATGCTTGACTCCTATCATGTTTTTATGTAAATCAAAACTCATGTATATAATGACTGTAATAACGAGAGCGGGGGCAAAATCCAAGTGGTCAAAATCCAAGGAAAATTCTGACGAGACGGACAAAATCCAAGAGACAGAAGTATAGTCCTATGTTGGATTTACCAGTGCACACCCTATATGATTATCTTTTCCTTGGGCTCAAGCCCCCTTCCCCCGAAATAAATTTGTTACGTTTTTCGCATTCCATGTACAGCAATAATCTTTATTACCATTTCTAAGAATTTCATTGGCTTTCCAATGACTTATGCTCTTTGTTCCAGAAATAATATTGTATTTGTCAAATTTCATTCCATGTAAGAATTGTGTTCTTTTCCTTTTCTTTCTTTCGTCCATTGCGTTCTTCTGTTTCTTTTTCTTAGTTGTTACAGTCTTTCTTTTCTCATATCATATTTTCGATCGTTGTTAGTTGGAATTCAAGTCGGCCGTCATCAGTAACACCAAAACTAAGAGTAGCTGATAAGCGAAACTTATGTTTCATACCAATTTGCACGGATATCAACATAACGGGACTTTACTTATTATAGCGAAGGAATATTTACATCGTTTTGTTATAAAGAAAGATAAATGTTTGACCTGCACTAACTTGCTGCCGACTTGCTGAGCACTTACAATGCAAGTGGGAACACCCAGTAGGCTTGCTATGCAAGTAAACCCCTTGCAGAAACTTGCTTTGCAAACTTACCATACACTTGCGCTGCAAGTTCGAAGAGCATCAACTAGGAAGTTTGAATTAAACTTGCATCACAAGTCTGCTGCAAGTTTGCCAGACTTGAATTGCAAATCTGCTTTCCAGTTTGTTGCAAGTCACTTTTGCTATCTGGGGATAGGCGGGAATCTACTATGTATATTCATTTACATGATGAGACGAGACACTTTTGAATCGAGATGAGAAGCTTGCTGAGAATTGAGACGAAACGAGATTTAAAAAAAAATAGTCGAGAGAATAAAACTATATTTCTTGTCTCGTGGACAACGAAAGTAGACCAGTGGTGTAGGCAAGAGGCTAACATACTCAAACTGCCTCCCCCTCAGTATAGCAATATCAAAAATTGATTCTAAATGTAGTATATTGCATTTGTGATCCCCGATAATGTGATCTTTCTTATAAATCAGAAGTGTTGTACAGTCATATTAAAAAAACTTATTACCCAGAAGCTCTCTTTTACCCTACATGAAATTTTTTAAAAACAAGTTATGTATTATATTCGTTGTTTGCAAGAGCGACTGTTTTTCGTCAGAATATGCATCAAAATTTACGGTTTACGGGTGCGAGTAGAGAGCATTAAAAAGAACCAGGATGCTCCAGTTTTGTTTTAATTTTATTGAGCTCATACTTAGCAAAAATTGTTATCGCACGTGACTTCATAGTGTGTGTGATCTCTGATTCTACTGCCGATTTGATTACTAACATTTCCGGTGTTGATCATAATCATGTAAGGCCGAAGGTGGCTCAGTGATAGAGCGCTCACCTATAGTGGCTGTGTCCCTGATTCCATTTCCGCTCGGTGGTGCACAACTACCATTGTGTCGGTTTTCTCCAGTACTTCCGTTTTCTCCCAATTTCTTTATTCTACCATTTCGTTCGTCATCATCATAATCATCGTCTTCCTTAGTTCCCAAAGCATAATCATGGGACGTAACAGGCGTAAATAAGGGGCCCGCAGACCCCGCATTATGGGGGGTCCAAGCTATAAGGGGGCCCCAACTCGTAAAGTGGGAAGTAGGGAAGAAGCCCCTCTACACGCTATCTTCGGGGTGGCCCCCAAGCCTTTAGTTACGCCACTGGGACGTAAAACTAACATACTTTACTTTTTCATAATTATGTGGGAATTGGAGAACTACGTGAATTAAGAAGTAGTGAACTCAAGTCCAGAAAGTCAGAAATAATGACACCTGAGAGCTAATGCGCTGACCACGCATCAACCAGTTGAATGTGTTACAGCTGGCAAGCCATAGCGCTTCATGGATATAGCGGCATATCAGTATTTTAAACCAGTATTGTTAAAGAAAACTGATAAGAATGTAACTTGTTTGTTATCTTGTGTCTCCATAATTCGGCTCAATTCTGTGTACTCAAATACACTACATAACGTGGTCACAATAGTACATGAAAATCTAACAGGCCATGAGGCGAAAATTTCAGTCGGTGACACTTGGCCAGTGCATCAGCTTCTATATATATGTAACATGGTTGTCTATGGGCTTCTTCGGCATGGCAGTTTATTAGTCCCATGATGATTTCCTGGCTCCACCGCTGCTGTAGATATATTATAAAAAATTAATGTGTTTCTAAATATTTTTTTAAAAAATATTCTTTAAGTTCTATCTTCATATAAGGAAATTAAGTTAGTAACCGCCTATGTTTATACGGTTTAGTGTTTGATTCCATGTTAAATAGTTTCATCTGTTCAGCTTACAACGATTTAAAATATATACACGACTGATATCGTTAAATTTGCTTCAGTTAACATATCCCTTTCATTTTCTTGAAAAACTGTGTATGAAAAGAATTCCAAGTAAAACCAGTACATCTGGCAATTCTGCCATGTGGCTGACGTCATTGGTAAACAAGAAAATTAGTACGCAACTTTGCTGTATGCAGCGCAGATAATCAAACCAATAATAGCTTATAATTTGATCTTTCTATATAGTATATCGGAAAATGTTACTTATCCTATGAACACTTAGAAATAAGTACTACCTACTAATTAGGACTGAGTACTTTATATCACTCTGTCAGTCCTTTTTGAGTCACTGTTTCGAGGGAGGAGAAATTTGATCTGGACTAAAATCCTCTATCTATATATCAAATGTTAGGTTTGTATGTTTGTCCCCAATACTTTCGACAATATCTTAAAAACCACAAGTGCTAGAAACGTGCCGTTTTCACTGGTCGATTGAAAATTTTCTGTAGCTTGTTCAGTTTTCATTCAAATTTTCAAAAATCGTGTCGTTATTGTTCTATTCAACATTTTAGGGACCGTTTTGTGCCCATAAGATTAACATTGTTACAGGCCGAAACTATGGTGTTAGGCAACCAGTAGAGAAGTTACGTATGGCGGGTTGATGGACATTCCAGGCGCATTGCTTAAATCGGACGCAATGGGGCGTACTCGGACGGATATGGATTTATTAGAAAAAAATACTTCCCCTTGACATCGTGTTACTTCTACAAATTTGCTACAAACTCACTCCAACATCTATACATAGCAATTCACTTCCTTTGTGAGTCTCCTATCCTTTACTTGTGTAAGGAGATGTGCACAGTGGGAAGGAGATTCATGGTAATAACAGAACGATGCGCTGAGTAGACAGCGCAGGTTCAGATAGTCAGTTGTTCAAAGCTTGTTAAATCAGTGGCGTACACAAGGGAAATTTGGGGCTTAAAGATATTCTGGATAAATAATCATTTACTACGGTATATTACTATTTTTTGACACCCAATTTATATACAATCAGAACGTTCCAAGAGCATTGCCAGAATGAACTTAAAAACAATTATTTTTTCTTATTAACTTCTACAGGCTTTATACTAATTGTTCTATGTACTTTATTATTATACTCATTAAATAATTCTTTTGTAATATACCTATCCATTTATAATTTTCTTGAGTACTACATTTTTTCCACGTGTTTTGTTTAAGAGTTCTGCTAAAATATTGTAGGATATGTTGTTTTACGAAGATACATGCTCAAAATGGATGAGTCAAAATCGAAAAATTCGCAAATAACAGACAGACAGACAGACAAACACACACGCACAACAAAAAATAACGAATTTAGTAACGAACATTTTAAGTTCGTTGAAAATCAAAGCACGCTTGTTCTGGAAGAGTATGAGATTCAGTGTTTCAACCATCACTTGATGAAATACAGTTTACGCCACTGACACTACACAGTAGATATAAAGTTTTAAGGAAAATCTTAGTAAATCTACGTCGAACAATCTTAACATTATACAACACTCAATTATAAACTAGGTGGAGTAAAAAAAAAATATATATCACTGTTCGCATTTTATTAAATTATTAAACATTTATTTAAATGTTCATATGAAAATCAAATAAAAAGTAAGCATAAATTTACAATTATCTGTACGAATTAATTACTGCTTTTGTTCTCAGCTAATAAAGCTCACTTACAAATAATAATAATCATCATAATAATGCTATTTATACTCCCTAAAAATGTCTTAAATGTTATCACTTAATACAGTAAAAAAAAAAAAAAAAAAAAAAAAAAAATGCTATCGCCATATACGACATGTATTGTCTTTCGATGCAGTTAAAATAGCGTTTCCTTGGTAATTAAAAGCACACGAAAACACATCGTCTGTATGACCTTCCAGCACTTGAATGCAATTTCCTGTCTGTGTGTTCCACAATCGAGCTGTATGGTCAGAGCTGGCTGTTAACAGTTGGAATCCAGACGGGCTAAAGCAGACCTAAAAACTCAAACAGATAAGTGGCAACAATAGTAATAATACGTACAAGAACAAAGCATTACTTAGTTTAAAACATGCACTCAAAAATTTTATTCAGATTGTTCCAAAACAACACTGATAACGTTTGGAAGGTGATTCCTGACATCAAGATAGGAGTCCTATCGTAGAACAAAAAGTATAGACGGCCCTTGATGCACAAATGCTTCCTTTCGGAGTTAGGCTATAGGCTGCCCAAAAACAAAAACAAAAAAAAAAAAAAAAAAAAAAAAACCTTTAAAGGTCCATAGCTCCAATACTATGGGATCTACCGTAGTCGGGTCAAGACTGAGGAAGTAATATGTCCACTATTTAAAAAAAAAAAAAAAGTTTTAAAATCCTGCTCTTCTCACACAATTTTTATGGAAAGACTTTGGCTACGGGCATATAATTTGAAGTATTCATTAACTACCTCTATAAAAATTCTTGCAAAAGTATCATAGGATTTTGAAACATGGATATTTTGATAAAGTACATATCAGTTCATAAGTGAAGTATTGACCCGACTACGGTAGGTCCCATAGTATTGGAGCTACGGACCTTTAAAATTCATATTTTCATGTTTTCAGCAGCCTATAACACCGAAATGACGGATTTCTCCACCCAGGTTGGTTTATGCTTTTTGTCTTATGTTGCTGTTAGGAATTACGTCCTAAACGTTGTTGTTGTTTTGAAACATTCTGTATACGCACTTAACCCATCCAAAAAGAAATTGTCCGATCTGATCTCGATTGCTTTGGAAATAGTGAATTTTAATACATTTTTGTTCGCCTTAGAAAAAAGAAAAAGGAGAAAAGATGTTTCACAAGAACCAATCTTGGTTCTCGTTTGATTTGTCTGTATTTTGAAGAGAGTGGGTCAGGACAATATTCATAATGTACACAGGAATTGATAAAATTACCTCGTAAGTTTTGAGTTATTAATTCCTACAGTTTGGATTAGATTTGATGTTCATACTCTAAGGGGAGGGGGAAGGGATTTTAATTTTTCGGAAAGAACAATGCCATAAACGTATTTCTGCCGTACGAAAGACGGAAGTAAACGCTGAAATATGACGCGCGAGGCTGCAGGCCGAGCAAATGCGGCGATCTGGGAGCCAAGTTCCCAGCTATCCAAAGACTAGTCATTACTAAATATTTCAAATTTTTATGTACGAAAATTTTTCTCAAACTTCATGGGAAATGAAACCTGAAAAGAAAATCAATAATTTGTTAGAAAACTTGGGAAAGGGGTTGAGAAGAATATGGATGAAAATAAATGTTAGAAAGACAAAAGCCATGCTGATTGGAACGAAGCAGTCGCTGTCAAATATAGAAGTAGGAGGAAAGAAAATAGAACAGATGAATAGTTTTCGGTACGTGGATAGAATTATTAGTGATGATATGAAGAGCGAACTTGAAATAAAAGCAAGTATAGGAGCGGGGAAAGAAGCCTTCAGGAGGCTGAAAAGACTATTTTGTTGGACCTTGAATAAAGAGTTGAGTAAAAGACTCATAAAATATTTCTGGCGGGAGCTTATGTGGTTCGGATTTCACGTTAATCAGTAGATCCACGTCTCATATAGCCTCGCTGCTGAACGGGACTTTAAAATCAAAATCAACTAAATTGATAAAATGTTTCATACGGAGTATTGCACTATATGGGGCAGAAACATGAGCATTACGCAAATATGATGAAAAACGATTGGATGCTATTGAAATGTGGGCGTGGGGAAGAATGGAGACAATTAGCTGGGTCGAACGGAAAACGAATGAGAGGGTTTAGAAATGGTAGGGGAGAAAAGAACAATTTTAGAAATTATTGAGAAGAGAAAGAGAATAAGAAGGAACTGTGTCA
The DNA here is from genome assembly GCF_964235325.1 of Thermobia domestica. Lineage (NCBI taxonomy): Eukaryota > Metazoa > Arthropoda > Insecta > Zygentoma > Lepismatidae > Thermobia > Thermobia domestica. The sequence goes on along the minus strand of NC_137457.1, from coordinate 294,730,807 downwards.
TGAGGGACGTGCTAGAGGATATGGTAGAAGGAAAGAGAGGGAGGGGGCGAAGGAGACTACAATTAATGGAAGATATTGAAACAGAAAAATCGTACGTGAAGATGAAGAGGTTAACGGAAAACTGTGGAGCATGGAAGCCTTTCTGTTGTGGGAATTGACCTGCCAATATTGGCAGAATATTTATGATACTGATCATAGGTAATTGTTGTTGTTCCTTAAGCTTAACCCGAGTGGTGGATGAGCCATTTCGTCCTCAAATTAATTATGGTCATTCCTAATAATCGGGACATTCCATGTGAAATCAAACAACGAAATGAAAAAATCTGACCTGACGATCTTAGATTTTTGTAAAAATTGGTGCACAGCTTTACTACAATGGGAGATGAAAAAATCTCAAATATTACCTCTCTCCTCCTGAAAGTGTCCCCATACAAGGTGTTCAAAAATGTCAAAAAGGGCATTTTTTAGTTACAGTGATTATCAGGGCCCAGATCTTGTTGACCTAAAATTTTCTAAAAAGTGACCTATAAAATGACACTAAAATTCCTGTAAAATGACCCTAAAAATCACAAAAATTGACCTTAACACTTGCGTTTTCTTAAACGTTTACTTCGTTAAACATTGACATTTTTAAATATCTATTGGATTTTTAATTAATATTTCTCACTCATATTCACAAAATCTTGTTTCAGTTAGTTGCACTCGCAATGTTGCCAACTTTGGTGAAATTTTTGCTAACTTCAAACATTTATTTTTCTGTCCTCACGAGCAATATCAACCATCTGCTTCTAGCATCGAAATCTACTCCATAAGGTCTCTTAAAAGTGTAAAGGACTTATGTTTCTGATTATTACATTCCACGTTATAGCATGATGAAAAGCTGAAAATTTCATTAAGACGCCATGTTTGGACGCCATTTTCTCAAAAACCCCACCTTTTAAAAATCTGAATTTTTTACAACTATTGGAGAAGTACCTAAGTATTTAATATCCGTTGACCGTTCATGCGGCTGTAGCCTCTAACATTCGCAATTAATTATTGAAATATCGATTTTTGTACTTGAAATGTAAATATTTCCTATGGGTGTTTAGGTTCTATACACAAGGCGATTTGAAAGGGAATGTGGAAATTTTGAGGGATGAATCCTGACATCAAATCCAGTAGAAAAGTTCCTATAAACATAAGTCGAATTCCGCTTCGTTTTCGAGTTACAGGGTTTCCAACTCGGGACCCAAAATTGGCTCGCAACAGTGGAAAATAAAATCTAAATTTCGCGTTAAATTAGAACTATGTGTTAAAGTATTGCTCAGATGGTTGGTATTGCTCGTGAGGACAGAAAAATAAATGTTTGAAGTTAGCAAAAATTTCACCAAAGTTGACAACATTGCGAGTGAATTGCGCGATTCCTCCTCCGAATTTTGGTCCTCCACCGAAACATACAACTTTATACTCTTCCTGCTATTGCGATTATGTTACTAAGTACACTCGTTTCTCTACAATAATTCTTTTAGTTTGACATGTTTTTCAGTTTTTCGAGCAATCCGAGAGGAAAGCAGCCATTTTGGAAGGCTGTATATTGAAGAATTTTTTTTCAGCAAAAAGGAAAAATATGGATCTAATAATTTTGTATGTAGTTTCTTATTTTAAAAAATAAACTAAATCTGAGACAGTCCCTCCCTTTCACAATATTTGTATCAAATACGTTATGAAACACAGTGACACTGTTCACAATCACATCATACACTTTCAGCACAAACTATTAGTCATTAAATTCCTTTTCCTATTTCAATTATACACTTCCACATGTCTGTGACAGCAATCCTGAAACAAAGGAATGAAAATAACATGTATCAATGTAGCCAATATAAATTTCGAAACATCCATACTGACTAACAAGAATAATGACCTGTATTGAGTACTGTTCGGAAGCGTAATACCTCTTTAAATAACTCGAAAAGTGGATAATTGTGTAAATTCAAATGAATACATCAAGAAATAAATGGAATTGAATATAAATTCCTTTGATGCTGCAGGTAAATAGCTACAGACAAATGGTTATCGATCTGAACCCAGATATTCACATGGTCAATATCGTGCAATGCTTGGTTTATGTTGAATTTTGAATCGGATCCCATTGAGTGCCCAAGACGAAACTTTGTGATGTTTTAGCATTATGAGGCTAGAATCTGAACGATTTTGAACAAATTCAGGACATTTCTATGCGGAATTCAAAACTCAAATTTTAGTTTGAATTTTTGAAGTATTTTTTATTTTACAGGTTTTTTAATGTAGTACAACTTGTAGAGCAATTTTTAAGCTTTCCAATGATGTTTGTTTTATATCTCTAGTGCACATATTAACCATTTTATTACAATTTTTAATAATCACTGTAACTGATAAAATTGCCTTTTTTGACGTTTTTGAACACCCTGTATGGAGACACTTTCAGGAGGAGAGAGGTGATATTTGGGATTTTTTCCACCTCCCATTGTAATAAAGCTGTGCTTTTTTTTTTCTTTTTTTTTTTTTTTTTTTTTTTTACAAAAATCTGAGATGGTCAAGTTTGACGACTTGTTGTTTTTACATGGAATGTCCCAATCATTAATTTACGTATATGGTTATAGTAGCTCATAATTACAACGAACTACTGGATTACTACAGCCATGTGCCACATGACATTTGGCTCAAATATGGCTAATACAACTACATATATTTCCGAGTGCTGCTAATTGTATATTCTTTATGATACGACCATCATATATAGTTATCTTTTATATTAGAGTGAGAAATCACAATAGTCAAAGTGAATGGGGGGGGGGATTGAAGAGAAACAGGAGTGTAAACAAAAATCCTCTTCGTATTGGAGATAGTCAATCCACATATTTGAATATCTCTGATTATTAAACTATGTAAGATTAGGCATATATACTAACCACTAGTTCACATATTAATTAAATATTAAATATGTGTTAATTACACTTGAATTTCTGTAATTAATTTGCCCACTTCTGACAATAAAGTCATTATATTAACCCCAGTTCGAATTGTTAGAAAAAGAAATTTTCTTCCAAAAATATTAAAAGGGGGAATTCTCCACTAACCTCCAGGATTTCGCAGCCTAGTTTACATTATCACATTAACATACGAGGTGCATCCAGAAAGTAACTTTCCCACGCATCCCATAGCTAGGAAACCGTATGTTGCGCGAAGCGACTGCCTGCACGTGAGAGAGTAAGGTCCTAGCCTGGTACATGCACTAGCGGAACTTCCCTAGTGTGCTCTCAGTAGCGTCGTGGCACTGGTTGAAGATGGACGTTCCTATTCCAGCTCCCGCCGCGTGTGAAATGCGAGCTGTGATAAAGTTTTTGAATGCACATGGTATAGCGCCGATTGAAATCTATCATCAGCTGTATCGTTGCAAAAATGTCAATTCTGACCCCATGCACCCTGCTTTGTGTTCTGGAATCAGTTGCTTCGGCACCTACCTGGCACACAACTTCTTGAATAGCAGGTGCTCCGTGCCAATGGTGTGCAATAATAAGGAACGGAGAATCTACGGGAATTGACCGCTGATTTCTGTTATTGTGAAGCGACGATTCTGCACGATGCGTTCCGAACAAGGTCCACAAGGTCGTCTGTAATGACGGTTGGCTCCCACTGCTCTCATGCACATTTTGGTATCCTGATGTAAATTGTCTACACCAGCAACGCACCACCTGCTTGCTCATGAGGTTAGGTCTATAGACCTGGCACAGCTGACGATGAATTTCAATCGAAACTATGCCCATTTATCACAGCTCGCACTTCACACGCGGGGAGAGATGGAATACGAACGTCCATCCTCAACCATTACCACGACGCTAGTGAGAGCACTAGGGACGTTCCAATGGCGCATGCGCCATGCTAGGACCTTACTCTCTCAGGTGTACGCAGTTGCTTCGCGCAACGTATGGTTTCCTAGCTATAGGACACGTGAGGATGTTACTGTCTGGATGCGCCTCGTATGATAGTTAATTCATATGATTGACTATAATAAACTTAGTAATAAAAATGATATAGTAAGCAAATTGTGTAGAAATGCGTAACTTACTTTCGACACTTCTTCTAAGTGACCTTTCATTGTTACTAATAAATTGAATTGTTGAACATCCCAAATTTTTGCTGTGCAATCACTACTCGCTGTTGCCAATCTTTGACCACGCACGTCGAATGCAATATCCAGAACCTGAAATATCATGGCTGTCATTAATGACATATTTATTTATTCAATTTTATTCCTTGCTATTCAGGTTATGTTTACAATTAGCATTCATGCCTCTCGAAATGAGAACACATTTTTAAAAAGTTCTTAACTTTAGAGACTTACCTTTAACACAGGAAAATTATACCGAATTGAAGCAAGATCTTGAGAGTCAACTGATAAATTTGAATAAAATTTATTCGAGAAGGTAATGAGAGTTAACCATTACGTTGAATGAGTACGTAGTTAGACGTTAAGTCGATTGCAAATGTAGTGGAACGTTGGGTAATAGGGTAAAAGTTGATTGAGAATGTATTGGCGACGGAAAACACACAAAAAAAAGTGCAATTCAACGATGAAATTTAAGTTGCTCGAGATCGTAATGGAAACGTATAATTGAAATCGTTCAATATTGCAATGAATTATGAAAAGAAAGTTTCTAGAAATTGTAATGAGACATGAAAAATGAGCTAAAACCAAAGTAATATTATAGGAAAAATTAATATATAAAAATTAATTAATGTTCATTTATATCCTAACCTTGATCAGCTCCAAAATTACTAAGAAACACATTTAGGGATATGAATACGGAAAGTTTTTATCATTTGCGAATTGTTTCCTTGAAAAGTGATATCATATTAATGTTTGTTTCCTAGATACAGTTTGCAACAATACTAGAATAAATCTTGACAATAAATGAAATTGCTAAAATATATTATTTAATTAGAAATTAATAATTCTCAACAATAAAAGACATAAAAATACGATTTTAAAACGAGAATCAGACACATCACGGGAATTTGTTTCTATCTATTCGGAAGATGGCGTATCGCGGTAAACCTAACCATTTTCAGTGTTGCCAATTAATGGGAAAAGTCGCTAAATATAGGGAATTCAACTTCGAAGATAGCGACAAAAATAATTTTTCCGATTGGCGACTTTTTTTGGGGGGGGGATTTTAAATGACGATTTAGCGACTTATTTACAAATCTAGTGCTTTTTCTGTTGTGACTAATTTCTCCTTCTGTGATAAAGCATTCTTACATCGTAGTGGTTTTGATACATTTTTTCTTTCTTTCTTTGTTTTGATCAGCGTAAGCAATAACGAATTCTTTAACTATAGCCGAGCCGACAATTTCACTTTGTTCTTTGGGACCGTTTGCCTTCTAACAGAAAACAATTGAGGCGTTCTGGGTTGTAAGAGTGAATTCAACATTGGGTATTTTGTTATTATATACCCAAAGTAATGATAACAGAAATGTCAACATTAGCAATAATAACAATAATAACTAATTGATAGAGGAAGGTTTTGTTGATTTTACCGTTATGAAGCAAGTTTAAAACGCATTTCTTCCAGAACAAGTCTTTGTTGAGTTCGCCCTTTCTACTCAGATGCCTCAATTCCAACTTTCAATTTCTAGTTTGCAGAACTTCCATTGTAAGTCACAAGTAAAACAGATAGTAAGGACTAGCTTTAGAAGTGTGAGTTAAAGAGTCTGTTAGATTCTTTTTAATCTATGTTGACTTAATTTACATGCACTTTTAAAAAATCGATATCACTATATTATAGTGTTAATTGTGTCAAAATATTATGCTACAATTTTTAGCGTCTTTTTACCCCAAATTTGAGTGATTTCATCTTTCATTTAGCGGTGTTTTGCGTCAACATTTTGGCAAAAGTGATTCTTTTAAAACAAAGGAAAAGGCAGGGATTTTAAAATGGTGGCACTACAGCACTCCTGCCAAAGGTGGTCGAAGAGAATGTCAGTAGAACATATTGAACATTCTTTCTACGATTTTCAGTATACTATCTACTTGCTTGGATGGTGATCAACGACCAGAACAGTGTCCCAAACCATCCCTCCCCACCGTCAGAAGGCGCTGCTGCTGTTGCGGAGAGTGTGATCTATCGTTTTTCTTTCCGTTCAGGAGAAACCATCATTATGGATCGTTCTAGTTCTGAATACTAAAAAATGCAGCCCAAACTTGATCGCAAACACTCATCAATGACCAACGTCCTCATGACAATTCATGCGTACCTGTCGCTCAAAGGGCGATGCAAAATATTCATGTGTTATAGTATGAAATCCTTCCTCAACTACAAAATTCTGCTGACTCTCACACCTCTGATCATCTTTCCCGCCATCCTTTCTTCTAATAGCAGGGAAGAACTTCTCTGATGACTGGGCAGTGCAATGTACAGTTGAGGACTCCCTCGCATTGCAGACCCCGAACTGCACCACGGAATCCATTTGTTCCCTGATCGATGACAAAAGTGTGTGGTTGCAGACAGCGACTATTTGGATTAATCAGCTGTGTTGTACTTTTTATTTTTTTTTATTTTTATTTATTTATTTATTTGGCCTTTGGAAATGACACACGAGAGCAGACATTTCATTTGCGAAACCCAATACAATAATAAAACAAAAAATAAATGGACTATATCTACTAACTTTTTCTGATTTTATGTGCTGCCAAAACTGTAAACGAATTCACTCGTCTCTTCTGTGAACATTCCCTTCACCCACCAACAGCACGTAACCGCAGCAGCAGGGACTTTACATTACATAATTCAGTAGCTTTATTGAATATATAATCAATAAAATCATCAGACCGAGTTCCATAATCATCGAATTGCTCGCAACGATAAGGTTAAATTCACAAAATCAAATAATCATTTGAGCCAATATTACAAGGGAACTGACTGTGGTCATTTTGAGATAAATTCTTAGAATCTTTTAAGTACAAGGAGAAAAGAAGGGACATATTTAGGAATGGTCTTACGTGTGATTTGCGTCGTTTAAGAAGTTGACTACTGAATATGCACGTGTATTTCCCATATCGAAGAACATTTTCACTATGTTATATAGGACTGACTGACGACCTTCCACCAGGGCTCTCTAAACAAAATAACAGAAAACAAATTAAGAGAGAATTTTAAATACTTTTTTCTCATAATGTATTTGGACAACCATGTGGAAAAGTCGTGGCTTGCATCTTCCGATAAAAATTATGGATAATATCACAAACGTGTGCTTTTGAATACGGAAATTATAATTACGTGTTATCTAAACTTTTAGCACAAAACTAATTACAACTAAAATTGTTTCTGAATATAGTTCGTAATGTTTTAAGATTTCTTACATGTTTTCTCCATATAAAACATATAGGGCCTTATGCAGAGTCGTTTTGAAGTGCGATTAGTGCCATAGTAAAGGGTTCGACTAACATAAGTCTCCTGCAGTAGTCAGTGTTTTAGTATGACCCTAATCATACTTCGAAACGACTCTGCATAAGGCGGATAGGTTTTGCCTAGTAAATTGTTTATTCATAGACTTTAACCACTAGTAATAGGTTGAATAATGGTTCTGTAGTGAATTACAAGCTTTTTCAGACAGAAAAAGGGAGATTTTACAATATTTAGAGAAAATAAGGAAGACATGTGGGGCCTTATGCAGAATCGTTTTGACGTATGATTAGCGTCCTACTAAAGGCCTGACGACTGCAGGAAATATGTTAGTCGAACTCTTTAGTATGGTGCTAATAACGTGTGAGAACGACTCTGCATAAGGCCGGTGATGTTCAAAATTTACATATTACAATCATATAGGCATGTGTTATGTTCTATGGCTTCACATAGTATCGTAGAATAATTTTAATTAGAATCTAGAGTAGTTTCACTAAAAATAATTGCAACGCGGTAAAACATAATTCCTGAGGGATCTCATGAAGTTCGGATCTCACGTTAAGCTGTATATTCTGTTCTCATATAGCCTTGATGCTGAAAGGGACAAAAAACCAAATCTAACAAACGAAGTAGCCTCCATTACACAAATCTTTGTTGCCCTTTAATTGCAGTTTAATCAAGACTTTACATCTCTTAACAGTCCAACATTCTTTCATAATCTACGAGATACATTCAAATTAACACCTCCAACAGTTTTTCTCAAAACTAGTAACAGATAGAAACGTGCTGTTTGTTTTAAAATACTCTAGCATTCGTTGTCAATGGGGACATAGATGGTAAGATTGTACAGCATACAGAACTCTAGTGGCAGCGGTGATATGATAACTGTTTTTTATACTTACGGTATAAGTAAAACGGTGACTTCATTACAAGAACAGTGTGTAATCCAAGGATGTTATAAAATAGAGGATCTGCCTATACGTAGCTTCATCATATGAACTCAATGAAGCAAAAAAAAAAAAAAAAAAAAAAAAAAAAAAAAAAAAAAAAAAAAAAAAACGAGCATAGTCCGAGCTGGCACGTTTGATTGGCTACTCTCGTTTCCGCCATGACTGTTTGCTCGAAACATTGTGATCTTAGTGGCTCGGAGTGGGCAGAGTAGGTGTGGCGAAGCTGTGACGTATGTCTTCACGATTTTGTTGTATGGGCAGATCCTCTATTTTATAACATTCTTGGTGTAATCATTCGTTTTCTCCATTTGAGTGGTGTAACACCGTTTGAAATTCATCGCCAGTTGAATGAGACATGTGATGATGGTGTCATGGATGTATATAATGTGCGTTCGTGGGTGCGATAGTTCAACGAAGGCAGAACACCGTGTGACAACAAACCAAGACAATCTCGGCCTCGCACAAGCCGGTCTCACGACAGTGTGCACCGATCCCAAGGAAATGCCAACTTCGGAGATGGTATGTTCCACATTCATTCGGTGGTCTACCAAAACAACTTTCTCCACTCGTTCGAATATGTCAGACCGATTTGTGTGAGGCCAAGATTGTATTGGTTTCTTGTCTGCCTTTTTGAACTATCACACCCACGAACGCACATTAGATACAGCCATGACACCACATCACATGTCTCATTCAACTGGTGATGAATTTCAAGCGGTGTGACACACACCACGTAAAAGGAGAAAACGAAAAGTATCGTAAGTATCAAAAACAATTATCAATCTCACGGCTACTGCTAGAGTTCTGTGTGCCATACGGTGTGGCATCTGTCAGGCTTTGACAACGAATACTCGCGTATTTTAAAATAGACAGCACGTTTCTATCTGTTATCAGCCCTGATAAAAAAAAATGGAAGTGTTATAATTTGAATGCACCTCGTACCTTCCAAAACAATTTTTGCAAAACATCGAAATTCACAATCACTTGGAGTCCGGCTTTTATCATTTCACAGTAGCTTCTGTTTCTGTCAAAGTGCAATCGATCACAATCGATCAAAACTGCAATATGATCGAGACGCTGTTGACAGACGAAAGCTAAGATGTTAAACGCAAAGTATTTTTAAACATAAAGGCAGGGGTAAAAGTGCGGAGGAACGCGGGGAGACGCCGTCCGCCACCTTCAAAAATATGTACGGCGTCCCCCCAGTTCCTAAAAAAAAAATACAATGAGCAAAGATAGGCAGGGGGACGGTGTGACGTCATGCCGCTACCTACCGTCCCCCTACCTTTTCAGATCCACTTTTACCCCTGCATAAAGGTACGGAGCACCGATTAGATAGAAGATGAAGACGTAACTTGTTGAATTTCTCTGTGAATACTAAGTCTGATGTTAACAGTGTGTGACATATCAAATCCTCTAATTAAGAAATATCTTATAAAAATATTTTAAGATGTCCAGGAGTATTTTATTTATTTATTCTGAAAAACGGAAGAAATCATTTTACGAGCAAAATAAAACGGTATAACGTAAATCGTACCAGAAAAAACGTAAAACATACGGGAAAAACATAAGATATGGCAACCCTAGTCGTATATTTTTATTTAATAGTTCATATGAGGGATAAGTTCTTTACCTAGATGCGATTTTACTTTTAATACATCTTGGCAATCGGCAATTCTTATTGGTATCTTTGAAGTGATACACAGTTCTTACCTCATCGCCATGGTCATCGAGAACTGCCTGAGCTGTAAGTGTCCTCATATCCCATAACCGAGCCGTTTTATCCATTGAACTCGTTGCTACAAGAGTAGAATTGAAATTGAACATACAGTTACTAATCTCTGCTGAGTGGCCCTCAAGAACGCCAATTCTCCTATATAAAAAAAGAGAAGCATTAAAAACAATCTAAATATATAGTCAAGAATAATCTATTTCGAACTAATAGTGACGATTTGGAAATATAGTTGGAATTAAATACTTTACGAATACTTTACGAAGGTGGTGACTTTTAGTCTTACAGAACAAAATGAAATCTATCATAGCAATAATTCTACAAAACTCTATTAATAAGAAGTAATTAAATGAAGGGAAAATACGTAAGAACGTTATAATGTATCATTAAGAAATGTGATAGTGAACTTTAACGTTTACATTACTTAGGATTTAGGCCCTATAATTCTTTTTCAATCTACAACTCCACGTAGGGTTTTGAATCTTCGTTATTTTAAAAATATTAATTTGTTTTACATTGAAGGTGTTTGATAAGTTAATCGCCTTCTGTAATATTTTCCATTGCACAAATTTTGCTTTAGTGTATTTAAATCCAAATTAAACTACTCGTTGAGGAAAATAATACGTTTATTGTAAAAATTATTGACGTGTAACAGTTTCGCCAACTATCTACTTAGCTTATCAGTCACTCTTTGATAGTGTTTGATGGAGTCAAGTGGAGAGTTGGCGAAACTGTTACACGTCAATAATTTTTACAATAAACGTATTATTTTCCTCAGCGAGTAGTTTAATTTGGATTTAATGGCTTCCGTATAGCAGCTCCCGTTAGAGGGTTATAAAAAGAATCCATGTAACTAGTTAACTGCGAACCTATTTTATTCAATATAAGAGTTCATTAAATGTAAAGGAACATTTGTTGGATTAAACAAAATGTTGACGCGTTTAATAGATGTACAAGACGGTTTAACTACCTAGTGTCTTATCACTTTCAAATATTTTTTTTATTGAGTCATATACAGAATTGCAGTATGCAACCACAGAATTTCCGTATCTATTTATACTGCTTTCTGCTCCTTTCCTGCGTCCAATACATATACTTCATACAGAATTTCAGCATGCAATGATTAAATGCCGCCTATTTCACACGTCAGACATGTATGACACATCAGACTTCCAGTATGCAACAGAATTTACGCATATCACATACTTACAGACATGATGATTCCTATATACGGAACACTGTATCCTTATATACGGATGATCATATGTATATACAAGCAAGAGGTTACATACCCCAGCGTTCGTAGTCGCCCTCCTTAAAATTTACCTAACAGATCTTTGGACTTGGTTCCATATTTTGTGCTTATAGTGTACGTAGAGTCCTGCTTGCCGTATATTTTATACGTATTGCAGTATAAGCACAATACAGATTGCAGGATATTCCCTACAGCCTTAAGTATGTATTTTTCCTACAGACACTTCTCTAAGTTCGCTGCATGTTGTTTCCTATTGGTGACAGCTTTCTCCGAAAGTTACCAGATTTACGTACGTTCCTTTCAGATTAGGGCATTTTTCTCTCCGTGTATTATAAGGTCCAATATATTTCTATACGTTACAGAACTATTAGCTTTCTCTTTACTACAGTATTTTACAAAAATCGATCGGTCATATGCTAAACATCAGTAGCATTTTTCTATGATATCAGACAGTCCCAAACTTACTGTTTATTTATGGTACGCATCAATTGTAATTTCCTTAATTATGTTAGTAGAAATTACTGCATTTCACTTAGTATGCCTATTTCATTTTGCGCAATTTCCATTATAATTTACGTTTACCATATAAGGAAGAGAAACGAACTAATGAATGCTTACCTTGGTGTTCTGGCATCCCAAAGAGATACCGTTCCATCAAATGAACCCAAAATTATCAATTGGCCATCGTTATTGAAATCTAAAGCTATCACTTCACCTGTATGGCCTGTCAAATTAGCCAATTCTTGGCCTGGAATAAAAAGAAATATTCTTTCAAAAATTAAACGGACAATTGACAACTGCAATAGAACAAATTGCTACTACCTGTTTCGATTACCTGTTAGTTGAAAATCCACTACATAACAGCATTAAATAAATTACGAAAAATTGAATGAGGGTATTTTTTTCTTTCATTTAGTCATGGTTCTGAATTAAGAGTCTGCAACAACGATTACTTACAGCTGGTCTTATATAGTTTGGGTGTTCAAATACGTGAGTGAGCTCTTGATTTCGAAATGTTCCAGTTTCAGGGCGATTTTATTTATTTTTACTATTCTGTTTCCCCCTTGTCCCATTCTGTCTCTCCAGTCGATTTATAGAATTTCGTACTCTGTTCTCTCCTTGCTTTTTTTTCCATTAGCGAGCCAAAATACGCGTTAAAAACAATTCACAAAATTCTTCCTTAGCATACTTGAAGAAATATTAAGGGTTTTACTGTCGATTCTTTTTCATAATTATCAGATGATCTTGTACTATCGCCTGATATATTCCTTGTGAATTAAGTCGAACATGTAGAGGCTACTTCTTTTAGTGGAGTAGCAGATTAAGATTAACGCAAATCTCGTACGAAATTAAGCTATTCCTAACACAACTATATAAATAATTATTCCTGTACAAAACCTTGCTACAATAAATATACAAAAGGAATGTTTCATCTTCATAATTACCTGTAAGAACGTTGTATATTCTAGCAGTGGTATCCATGGAACCAGTGGCCGCCAAAGTACCTTGAGGATTGAATTTCACTGTAACAACTTCAGCGGTATGACCCCATAACGTATGATAACACTCGCCACTCTGTACAGACCACAGCTTAGCAGTTTTATCGAATGAACCTGTTAAAATCTTATCCCTAAAATAAAAAATTTAAAAAAAAGCAATCGTTACAAGAATATAATTATACAGTGCTACTAATAATCTCCGTGATTTCATTCACATCTTGTGGCAAAAATGTAAGGTATGGCATATTTAAACTTACAGCATGAAAAGAAAAGCTCACAAAGTTTCGTTTCACGTATTATGAGAGATCTTGATACACCGGTTTGGCGGCTAGGTACGCATAAGAGGAGCTCATGTGCAAAGCCCAAGTAAATCTACTGTAAACGCAGATACAGAGCTTGGAAAACTATAGCACAGTGTGTGGAAATGCTGCGGAAACCACTCCTGACAATCTGAAGAATCGGATCAGAGCAGCTGTCGGTAGGGTTGACCCAACGTGTGTGGATGGAGTTGGGTTGGGACTATCTGTAGACTATCGAACATTTGTATCTTTTGTACCTAAAACGTGGCGAGTTTCCTTTTCATGCTACAAATGTGTATGGCTTAAACGTCTACGCCTTATACTTCAACACAAAATGCAAACAAAATGAGGAAGATCATTTTCATTGTACATCATTGTAGGTGTCTTTTGTGTGTGTCGGATTATGAAAACTAAAATGAAATAAAATCTTGAGCTTAACATCCAACGATTATTCCCAGTATAATACAAATGGTAAATAGATGTTAATAATGATCTAAACAGAAGTATTATTTCAACTTATGCTTGGAAAGAGTGAGTTACAAGACCCAAACTTACCCAAACGGATTATTGAAGGCGAGAGCATAAACTACGTTCTTATGTCCTTCGAGTGTGTGAATCTCACTTCCTGAATCTACGTCCCAGACTTTACACGTTCGATCATAACTTCCAGTGATGCATCTATTTTAAAAAAGAAAAAGATATAGTCATCATTATTTTAACGTATGAGAAACTACTTACAAGAAAGGCGAAATTACAAGTTTATAAAGAAGTTTAAGTTAGATCTGTCACTGACCTGAAGCATCTAATTAAAAACAGAGAGTTCAAACAATTTCCCCGCCATCGTAAGTGCATTTTTGCTATTAAAATATACTTCTCTCGAAAAACTACTTTTGCCGAATACTAAATGCGAAATATTGCACAAAATAAGTAAACACTACATTTTGTTATACATGTTAATTGTACACGACACTATACCATATAATATTCGTACTTTTTAAATTCATAATTTATTACTATGTATATTTTGCACATGTCACTACTCTATATATTTGATTATCCATATGTAGAAGACTATCTTCTTTGAAATTTGAAATAAAGGTAGAATTTCGACATGATTGGTTTAACTCACAACGTCCTCAATTTTTAAAGAAAAGAATGACTGGAATTAACTTTGTGAATTTTTATTTTAATTTTAAGTAGTTCTGTTCAAAAATATGTCTGAAATCATATCTTTAATACATAAGTAATAACCCAGACTTTTTTAAAAGATGAAAAGTTAAATATAGTTATTATTGGTTACAATTACTAATAATAGCTAAGGTAGAGCAGCAACGAGGAAGTGAAAAGCTACATTTTACGCGTTTTTGTCTTTACGAAATTTCCCTCCTCAATAAGACAATCAACTTGTTCTCCCTTTTTGCAGTGGCAAAGAAAGGGGTTATGGGAGTATGTTTTGATTGTTTATCAGCTTAAGAAGAACGAGTAATAGTAAAAAAAAAAAAAAAAAAAATCCAAATTTCAACTTCGATTGTCAATAACTAGAGAACCGAAGACCTGCACATGATAATGTTTCATATGGTTACTAAGATCAAATTTAAAGATTGGATGAATTATGTGTTTCCGTGTCTAAATAACAATTACTTCTTTTTCGGACGAAGAAAATACACCAACTTTGATTGCCTGTAACTATTTAACCAATTGTTTTGACATGACAATATTTGAGAGATTCTAGAAGTTCAGGAGCTCACAACGTATATGAATGATGCATGGTATATCAGAAAGAACTTTACAACTTAAAAACACTCATATTCATTTATTTATTGGGTTGGCAACTAAGTTCCCGCCGGTTTTTAAATTGGAAATATCTGCATGACATTAAATACTTTTGGCACGAAGTTGTACATCATTCGAAAGAGAATATATTGTTCTAACTAAATATATGTTTCGTTCTTACTAAGATACATTTTCTTAATATTTACATATCATTAACATCAAATGTCAAGTTGAGAAGAATGAGCATTTTCGACACCTCCTTCTTTTTGCCTTTAATCAAGGTTCTAAGGCCGCAGAAAGTGCTCGCAATATTTGTGCTGTGAATGGAGTGGGTGCTATAGCTGAAAGAGCCGCCCGTGATTGGTATGCAAAGCTCAAAAAAGGAAAATTTGACCTCAAAGATGCACCTCGTTCTGGCCGTCCAGTTGAGTTCGATGAAAAGTGATTGAACCACCTTTTGCATGAAAATCCATGTCAAACAACAGGAGAACTGGCAGAGACAAGGGATTGCTCCCACACTACTGTAGAGAAGCATCTTCACTCGATGAGCAAACTTCAGAAGTGTGGAGCATGGGTGCCTCACACCAAAAACGGCGGGAACTTAGTTGCCAACCCAATATTTAGCTTACAGATATGATTTTGGTGTCATTTTGTAGCAAAATACATAAACTTTTTTACTTTGTACCTAAAGAGGTTTAATGTGGCTTCCACTGGTGATGCGGCACATATCCCATCTGAAGTTGATTTCTTGCCAAAAATTCCTTACGAGCAATTCTATCAGTGTCTTTTAATTCTGGCACCATTTGTAATTTGTATGGTTTGAGATGCAAACGTTTTCTCAACACACGCCAAACTGCCATGTGTGGGACGCCCAGCTGTCGAGAAGCACACCGGGTTGATTTTCTAGGACTGTTCACAAAGCTTTGTCTCACTTGCTCTACAACGTCTTCAGACGTAAGGGGACGACCTGAAGATTTGTTGGGCCTTATTCAGAGTCGTTTTGACGTATGGTTAGTGTCATACTAGAGGCCTGACTACTGCAGGAAACATATGTTAGTTTAATTCTTTAGTATGGCACTAATCACGCCTCAGAACGATTCTGCATAAGGCCGGTTGTGTCTTACCGAACATCTAGTTTCAATAAAACACTTATGCCACTGATAGAATAAATAGTAGGCCTACTGGGAGGATCTTTACCATACTTTGTGCGAAAATTACGTTGCACAGTTGTCGCAGACTTGGACTCTTCAAACCGAAACATACAGTTACCACTCTCGGGACCAGTAAACGCAGCCTTCTTTGCTGCAACTACCGCTAGCGCTTGCGATGGCTTGTTTCTGAACTAGTGTACTACGTGAGTCAAAACTTGATGTATTTTGCTACAAAATGACACCAAAACTATGTTTGTAAGATAAATGAATAAATCAATTTGAGTTTTTAAAGTTGTAATGTCCTTTTTGACACACCCTGTATTGGTCAGATTTTTCTGCTCCCGAATTATTGGTCACTAAATTTGGAAGTTAAACTTAATAAAAAGAACGAACTCCAAATAACCAATTTGATGACCAGTACCTTGAAAATCAAAGATTTTCACTCAAAATATGTC
The DNA here is from genome assembly GCF_964235325.1 of Thermobia domestica. Lineage (NCBI taxonomy): Eukaryota > Metazoa > Arthropoda > Insecta > Zygentoma > Lepismatidae > Thermobia > Thermobia domestica. The sequence continues at coordinate 294,714,266 of NC_137457.1, read as the reverse complement.
ACATGCTTACTAAGTCCGTGAAGGTCTGTTATCATGAAAATTCAAAACACAAGGAACAGTACTTCCGCAAAATTATTTGTTACAAAATTTTAAATAATTTTACTTTCAGATAATACATGTACGCATCGTATAATGTTAGGAAAAAAAATAGGCCAAGAATGTAACTGCTTTTTATGGTATTTGAAACTTGAATTACACACTAACAGAATAAGTATTCATATACTTACTTTTTCCCCGTCCTATCAAATGCAACATTCGTCAATGGAAGCAAATGCGTTCTCAAAGTTTTGTATTTATAAAAGTTGCGACTACTAGTTTCGTTAACCTTTTTCTGTAATCGTTTCAAGGAGTCTAATAAATATTTGGAAGTTTGATCAGTTACAAGAGGCTCATCTTTAGCTATTTGTTTTGCCAGCTCAGCAATATCAGTCCTGAAACGACAATATCAACAATTCAATTGTTTAACGTTATTTATAAAGCTAACCAAGAAAGTTATGTCGCTTTTTGTGGAGGTCTGTGTTCAATTGGCCCTCACACTGGGAGTTGAATGTGAATGGAGATAAGGCTAAGGTCAGTTGTCGGTGTGAGTATATCCAACATACTATCTGATTGTGCCAGTTCACTTACACTGTGAACTTAGGTAAGTATACAGTGAACATGGGGCCTCCACAGAGTGTCATAAGGACGTTGTAAGCTGCACGAGTTCAAACTGGAGTCAAACGCCGCTGCAACGGGGGGGGGGGGGGGAGACATGTCAGGCCTTTCGTGAGGGTCTCGTAACTATGCGGACAGTGAAGTGGTGGTTTAATAAGTGTAAGGAAGGTGATGAAACACTCGAAGACACATCACATGCCGGAAGACCAACACATGTACAAAATGAAGATCTTCAGGCAGCAATTGAGGCGAACAGTGGCTAGACATGTGAGGAACTGGGACTACAATTCAGTGTGAGTGAAGAAACCATTTGGCAACACCTCATCAACTTGGGAAGCACTGTGACTCCGGGCCAGAAGGCAACACAAGCAGACACCTGTGTTTCTTTGCTGTCTCGTCTGAGCAAGGAACGATTTCTGGACAGGATATTGACATGTAATGAGAAGTGGATCTGTACGAAGCTCCAGGCATTGTCGTCATTAGTTAGCATCCCATGAACCGGTTCTAAAACAGCCGAAACCAGCACTGCACCAGAAGAAAGTCCTCCTGTGTGTTTGGTGGACTCCTCGCGGCATAGTGCATAGGGAACTGCTACCATCTGGTCAGAGCATCAATGCAACTGTGTACTATCAGCAGTTGAGCCATGTTAATGAAAAACTCAAAACTCTGGAGCCAGCACTTCTGAATCGCAAAAGGGTCTTCCTGTTACAGCACAACGCTAAGCCCCACGTGGCTAGGATGACCCGAGGCACCATTCTACGCCTTGGATGGGAAACACTATAGCATCCGCCATACTCCCCGGACATTGCATCATCTGATTATCACCTGCTCCATTCCTTGTACAATCACCTTAGAGGACGCCAGTTCAAATCCCTACTTGAGGTGCAAAATGCACTTGATACCTTAATTGCTTCACGGCTCACCAAATTCTACCACAATGGAAAAATGAAATGAAATGAAATCTTTGAGTTTTACGTCCCACGGTTATGCCGGTTAGGCTAAAGGAGACGGTGATGATGAATAATGAATGAAATGGTGGAATGAAGAAAGTGGGAGGAAACGGGAGAACCCCGAGAAAACCCATGCACACGGCGTTTGTCCACCACGAAGTTCACTTGGCAGGGGCTGGGATCGAACCCGGGACCCCAAGCACTAGAGGTGAACGCTCTACTACTGAGCCACCGCATCCCCCTACCATAATGGAATCCAATGTCCTTCCAGAACGTTCGCAGATCGTCGATGCTGATGGGGACTAGTTTTGATCTTCCAGGTAGTCTTAGATGACATATCGATGTTCCACGGTGGTGGGTGAAAAAGCGACAGAACTTTCTTGGTTACCTTTATAAAATGCAAAAATAAGACTTAAATACTACGACTATGTGCCCTAGGATAGGATATTCGTATTCGTAGTGGATACACTTCAAGACTTGTCGCGAATAACTGAAATCTCGTATACAAACAGTCTCGAGTTAGGTAGATTGTTCGAGATTCTTTTACGCAAGTTAAAATTTATGTAGCTCGGGTTTTTACTATAACCTAAGATTTATCGCAAACATTACAAAAATACTGCCTAATAACACAGTGAAACAAAAGCTCACTTGCATAACGTGTTTTATATATGAAGTACAGATCCTTATATTCTTACCGCTCAGAAGGTAAAACAACTCAACAAAATTCCAATATAATTATTCTCGTAATTTATTTATGTCTCACTCACTAAATTATCCTCAAAATAGAATTTAGAAATTCAAAATTTCTTACTTTAGACGAAAATATCACTTGTAAGTTTTATTTCTATCAGAAATTTCTTACACAAATATGAATTTACGTGTGTCGAATTTACGCAACTCGAAGGCTGCCTGTATCGTCATCTTCAGACGCCATATATAATATGTATATTATTAGGAGATATGCGAAGTAAAAATCTTTGAGTTTCACGTCCCGTGTTTAACCCACCTAGGCTAAAAGAGACGGTGATGATGAGAAATGAATGAAATGGTGGAATGAAGAAAGTGAGAGAAAACGGGAGAATCTCGAAGAAACCCACTCACACAGATATGCAAAGAATAAAGATTGGATTAATAAATTAGCTTTAGTCAGTATTACCATATCAGTATTATTAATATATCAGTATAAAATAGCAAACTCACGAACTCATTTAATATCAGATCTTCGAAATCGTTAAAACCTAAGAAATTTGAAATTGTGTACAAACATTCTATCCTATTTTGTAGACAAAACGGTGAAAAGTTTGCTCTAAAATTTTCTCATCCTTCACAAATTTCGAAAATCTTTGGACTTAGAAACTTTAATTTTTAATAAAAGACATTTGATCAAACCTTTAGAATGTGAATAAGATGTCGATATTACCAAATTTAACCCCCTATAAACAGGGAAAGAAATATAAAGATTATTCAAGATATATATATATATATATATATATATATATATATATATATATATATATATATATATATATATATATATATGAGGGTCGTCCAGAAAGTAAATAACGAATTGGCATGGTTAAAAATAAAAGATATCAGCACAAAACTTTATTTACAAAGGCACAGGATCTTACTCTACTTTTCTATGTAATCGCCATAGTTGTCAAGATAATTGTTATAACATGGAACCAGTTTTTCAATGTTGATGTTAATAATCTGCCACCAAAGACTTGAATCAGGCTGTCACTGCTTGCTTGAGTTCCTCATCGTTTACAACTGTTTTCCACCCAAAGATTCGTGTAACGTGTTCAAAGTGAAACGTCGGTATTCCTGAAGTTTTTCTTCAACTTTATCTTTCAGTTTTTCCGTAATAAGTGATGACCTCTCACTACGATCTTCATCATACATGCTGGTCCTTCCTTGATTAAACATAATGCACCATTTCCTCAATCATGACTCGTTCATCGCACTATCACCATAAATGTTCTTTATTTGCCTATAAATTTCAGTAGGCTTAATTTTTTACGTATTCAGAAAACGAATGACACTTCGTACGTCATATGTGGCGGGATCTTCGATTGGCACCGCCATTTTGAATTGCTGCAAAAACAAGTAGCGTAACCTCACAGTATTGAGACTCGGCTCACACTAAGGTGAGTGAAGGAGCTAACTGCTGCGTACGCGATCGCTGTAATGGAGGTCGGCGCCGCGCGCGATAAGCTATCGTTCTTTACTTTATGGACAGCTCTCGTATATATATTATTATGTTCTAGTATGTTCTAAATTAGTTTTTAAAAATAGTATGGTTTTCTTAAGACTCCTAGCTAAACTCACTCTCACTGTTTCAGTTTTAGTGAATAATTTAAGAATGAAGGACATCAAAGATTTGGAAACTCAGCAAGATAGTATCTGCAAAATGCTATTACGTAAACAAGTCTTTTCAACATCTTTCGTACAATGTAGAAATTTCGGTACCAAACATGCATTCAAATTTTTAGCCTATAAGACAAGGTTTCAAAACTCTTATTAGTTTATTTAATAGAATTTTGAAAACACTATCTGGCTTCGTTTTCTTAAAACACAAGGTAAGCGTCTAGCAGAGATTCACAAAGCACTTGTTCCCGTTTATAGAAACACCTGAAGTAACACTTTGCTGAACAACGCTTCCACGATTATGAAGAGATTAGGAAAAAGGTTGAAACGTATTTCCACGAACAGGCGCTAGAATTTTGTAAGTGTGAGATAAAGAAGCTAGTAGCCTGATTTTGACAAATGTTTGGACATTGGCGGCAATTACATCGAAAAATATTTCTTGTAGTAGACATCTTGTCAAATAAAAGGTTTTTAAATGAATATTAGCCATTATAACCTTCGTTCAGGACATGCCTCCCAATCTATATTATAAAATTGAAAGTAACTATATTAGTTACTCTTAATCTCTTGAACCACCCAACCGATCTCTTTCAAATTTTGGACGTAGATGTGGTTCTGGCCTGTTTTTTTTTTTTTTTTTTTTAAGCTATTCATTTTGATGGTAGAACTTAGTGGAGGGGAGGGGAGTTAGATATAAAAAAATAAATAAAACTTAATAACTCTTGAACCACACGACCAATCTCAATTTTCAACGTAGATGAGGTTCGGGACTGGAAAGCTTTTCATAATTTCACATTGACGGTAAGTAGATTCTGGGCATCTAGTTATGACTATAGGAACATCAAATGGTAGTTACAGTTTAACACTTGAAGGAGATTATTATTCGATCATAAAATTCTTTCACTTACCATGGTCCAAGTTTCAAGAGGTCTATCATTTTCCTTTTTGTAACTCCACCTTGAATGTATTCCAAGGCAATTCCTAGAAAACAAAAGGAAACAAGGTCATCAATAACGTACTGGTTTAAATTTCAAATAATATTAGATTACATGACATCAAGAATCTAGAGTAATGTACTTTCCTACCTATATGATTTATAAAATTAAGATGGAAAATTCTATTTTCTCCTCAATAATTAGAAGCAAATACCTACTTGTGGATGAACAACGCTATAAGCGCCACATAGCTAATACATTAAAGACCTCCGAACTAGGGATGGCCAGAACCGGTTCCTACTGGAACCGGTTTTCGGGTCTGAACAGATCCGGTTCTAGAAGATCCGGTTTCGGAACCGGTTCTTCGGATCTAGGTTTGGATCCGGTTCTGGTACCGGGTTTTCACGGAACCGGTTCCGCTGGAACCGAAACTTTGTGATCATCCCTACGCTAAACTCGAGTTGCTGGCAGGCTGTGAACAGTATGCTAGATGAAATGGTGGAAACGACAGGTAGGCGCCCAGGCGGCGGCCGCTTGTCTCATTTGGCTAAATAAACTGGGTAGCTGGCAAACTCATTCGCTAAACAGGCAAACTGGCCAACTCATTTGGCTAAACACCCACTGGTGGACCAATTTTTTTTTTCTGGGGGCACAAGCGGGTCTGGGCGGGGAGGGCACAAGCGCATGGTGCTCTTTGCATTTTTTGAAGATGAACTTTGTGCCTCCTTTACGGGTCTTTGGGGGCTTTCGGATCCAAATCTGGAACCCAGGGGGCGTGGTGGCTCAGTGGTAGAGCGTTCACCTCCGGTGCTTGGGGTCCCTGGTTCGATCCTAGCTCGCGCCGTGTGGACTTTGTGGTGGACAAACACCGTGCTCGTGGGTTTTCTCGGGGTTCTCCCGTTTCCTCCCACTTTCTTCATTCCACCATTTCACTCATCTCTCAATATCACCGTCTCCTTTAGCCTAACCGGCATAATCGTGGGACGTAAAACAAAGATTTCATTTCATTTTCAAATCTGGAACCAGTTTCTAACAATAAGATCCGGTTCTGGAACCGGGTTTTCAGATCCAGATCTGGAACCGGTTCCTAAGATCCGGTTCTGGAACCGGGTTTTCGGAACCAGATCTGGAACCGGTTCCTAAGATCCGATTCTGAAACTGGGTTTTCGTATCCAGGCCCGGAACCGGTTCTGAAAACCGAATCTCCGAGAACCGGTTCCGCCGGAACCGGAACTTCGTGGCCATCTCTACTCCGAACAAACCCCTTAGCTACATGCCTGCATATATGCAAATACACATTTAGAATCTTAGTGCAAATTCTAAAGTTTTACGCATATTTCTGTATGTATATATTTAAAGTTAGGAATCGATTTAAACGATTTAAACGATATTGTTATAACTTTTAGATCTGGTAGCTTCATGTTTATTGAACATTCATTAAGAAAATATTTTCTTTACTCTGAGTAATGAGAATAATTTCTAGCATCATTACTATTAATTATTCATTTATGTAGCTCTTTCGACACTTGTTGTGAAACTAGTGATCCCAGCTCGTCGGGAAAATCCCATTTCGTGAGATTTTAATATCAATTTCTAGAAAAAGGGATTTTTTAAAATCGAAATTGGTAACATATATTAAATTCAGTCCAACATCATTTTGTCCATCATAATTGCCAAAAAGTAGACATTATGAGTCAGTTAATAGGCGTGAAATCAATGTTGTTAAATATTAACTGATATTTTTTTTTAATCAGGAAAGTTTATGCTACTGAGGAAGTGGTTTATGGAGTGTCTGATACTCAAAAACCAACCGCCAAAGAACGAAAATTATACTCCAGTGTTTTAAGAAAGAAGGTAAAATAATGAACAAGTGAATGAAAAAAAGAAAAGAAAATATCAAACAATAAACAATCAACTTCCAAAATATTCCACACCAACGCATGATTGTATTATTATTATTATTATTATTATTATTATTATTATTATTAGACTATTATTATTATTATTATTATTATTATTATTATTATTATTATTATTATTATTATTTATTGTAATTAGTACCACGTTGAAAATTCAAAAGCAAAATAGGATTTTCTGACCGTCCATATAGGATTTTATAACTTTTCAGGTTGGCATCACTGGTTGAACAATTAAACATCTGGAAAATAAAGGTAAATGAACTCCATGAGTTACCTGAACCAGTGTTCCTTCCAGACATGTTTTTGGGGGCACTGCTTCCCCTGGAACTCTGAGTGTGCACTCCCAGAGAAGCCCAAAATAATACGTCTATAATAATAAATAGAATAGTACGTGCAATGCCCCCCCTGAAATACTAATTGTGCCCTCCCGGAACATTGTTGATGAAAGAAACACTGACTTGAACTTGGTAAGAAAATAACTTCTGTTTTTCGACAGACAAAACTGTAAAAAAATAAATTAAAATAGGTTGGATAAGGCGATCGGCTGAAACAAAAGATCTAATAAATTAAGCAGTTCATGTATGGGAGCAGTAAATCTTTGTCAGATGAATGTTCCGAACTTTCTGTATCATGGAACAAATGTTGTACAATCATGAGGACTAGCTCGGGAGAGTAATACTCCCGGAAGTAGGAACTGAATACACGGTTCTGATAGGTTGCGTTATCCCTTTCTTGTCAGAAATCAAACGCTTGCTGCTGTTGGTCCTCCTAGCCGAGCGTGCTAGCGCTTCGGACTAGTAATGGAAATCGCTCATGGCGTGGGTCCTGACCTGACCCAAGGAAATTTTTTTTCAAAATTTTCTTAACACTTTTTTCATTAAAATAAGGTGAAAACAATACTCAAAAAAGTGATTTACTTACTTTTGTGCAGACTAGTAGTAGTAGTAGTAGTAGTAGGAACGGGCTCGGTTTGTTCAACCTTGACACCCATAAATTTTGTGATCAACTGACAGCTGGCTAAGGTAGCGCGCGAAAAATTTACTTCCGGGAGTATCTCTCCCGAACGGGTCGTCAATCATGGCAGGTGGTATTGGGAATTTATTTTCTTTTGTTATTAATTTATTTTAGTAGGCAGTAGATGTACAGTTTGGTCCCAGAAAACCTTACTCCTAATAGTGTACTGTGAAAGTTCATTCTGCGCGTACTAAATTCTGTTAATAAGTGAATCTCAAATGAATGAGCTATATATTATGAGCATATTTTCTAACTTTTTAGTGCATATTCTCAAGTTTTTTAGTGCATATAAATCTGGGTCCCACAAATGAAATATACTAGGTGTAATCAAAAAATGCTGTGAACAATTTTATTAGAAACATAGTAATAAGCTTACATGGAATTTGATTTAATCTTCTTCAAAATACTGTCCTTGGCTAGTAATACACTTATACCAATGTTGAATCCATGACTGGAAGCATTTGTGGAAGGCTTCTTTTGGCTCTGACGAGGCCCTCTCAATGTCAAGAATGGTGTTATGTTTTTCTTCAAGCACGGTTTTAATTTTTGGAAAGAGATAGAAGTCGCTTGGTGATATATCTGGAGAGCACAGAGAATCTGGAGACAGGAATATTTTTTTTTCGACCAAAAACTAGTGGATCAAAAACAAAGTGTGCCACGGGGCGTTTTTGTGGTGAAGAAGGAAGCCATTTATCTATTTAATCGGCAAAATGCTTTTCACAGACCCATACGAGATGTTTAGTTCTTCGGAAAGCTTTCGAATACTCATTCACCTGATTGAACAAATCGTTTGTGCCACTTTTAGCACGTTTACATGTTTTTTGACGTCGAAGGACGTCTCGCTCGTTTTCAACCCATTCTTGCCGCTTTCGAATCGCTCCTATCACTTGTAAACAGTCTTCAACGCAACCCTTCATCGCCATACACTAATTTTGATATTTCGTGAGCTTCTTTGGCTTTTTTTTTTCTTTGCAGCTTAGAACAAAACTTAGAACGTCTACTGTTGGCGCACGACAGACACTTTTAACAAGTCCTCATTTTTCTGTCTCTGGAAGCCAATTAACATACCACAACTCTTCCAAACTCGACACTGACCGTACCAAAGGTTAAAGATACCGTGCTTACTGTTTGAAATGGATACAACATCGATAGATGGCACTGTCCAACTACATTCAACGTACATTTTGATCTCACCTTGTATATTTGCATATAGGTATATATCCAGTAATACGGAAGTGAAATGTATGAAAATAATTATTTCAATTGAATAAGGGGTTACACCAAATATGCACGGTTAGTTCGAAAATTGAACGTTAATTTAAGACATGCTACATTTTAACGTTAATTGCTTCTCTTTCATTTTTTTAATAAAAAAGTCATAATAGCAGAACATATCATACACGATCTATAGAACGCATATTTTAAAATCACGCTCGACCCTAGCCATAGGAGCTAAATTCGCGGTTCTGATTGGTTGAAGTTATCCGTTTCTTCCCACGTTGCATAGATATAGCAGAAATCAAACGCCTCTTGCTGTCGATACGCGGGGCCGAGCGTGCTAGCGCAACAGGCTAGTAATAATAATCGCCTTCGGCGTGGGTTCAAACCCAGTCCAAAGATTTTTTAAAATCTTCATAACACTTTTTTTATTACTCAAAAAAAAAAAAATGATTTACTTACGTTCACTTTACGGGAATTTATTACTAGTGCATAAACGGTCAGATAAGCTACATGCAGCAGCAAGGGCGCCCATGTTGTGGTTTCCAGAGGAGGGCAAGTATAAGAGACATTTCAAATATAGTTGCAAATTTTGCTGTAACTTCTAAAAATTCTAATAGGTTTTCGATCTTCCGAAGTATAATTTTCTCTAGGGAGGCAAGCGTCCCCTTGCCCCACCTGATAGGCACCCTTGCGCAGCACTATGCTTCAATTAATAGTTTATTTTTATATAACTGGGCGATAAGGAAAAATAAATTAATCATTTTGTACACAAATTAATTTTTCGTATTTTGAAATCTAAATTTATTCACAGCTTCTTTTCAAATATATGTTCGTATTTTTACTTATTAAAATGCAGCTCAAAATGAATGCTAGTGTGAAACCTGAGCCTGGTGTGATTTCGTTGGGCTTCACAAACGCTAATCACTAATAATCAAAAGGCTTATTACAACCGGAAATTACTTATGGTAGTGGCTGGCAAGACATGATAAGGAAGGGGTTGTGATATAAAATAGGTTGGGAACTTCTTAACTAGCTGATAATCGGGGCATCGCTATTCTCTTTGTAGCCTATTTCATAACACTTACCTGGTGGATAGTATCTTAGTAAAAATCTCTTCAGCTGCATCACTGTAAAGAAAAATCGAATAAAAAATAAGTTTCTTAGTAGCATGTAGCAAAAGTAATGACAAATATCTATTGCAGTTTATTTCTATATTCTCTGTTATATAACTATCCCCGTGATTGTATAAGTATACGCGCCTTCGACGGCAGAGACTCGAGTTTGTTTCCAAGTGAGATCTCAAGTGATTCGAATTTCACATTAAGACGTAACTCCACGTCTCATACCGTCGGTGCTGAAGGGGATGTTAAACTCGAAATTAATAATGTAAATTTTACTACAAGGTTCTTATCTCGCAATTTATATATTGATTTGTCAAGTTCAGTTTCTTATATCGTATTTTCTTTTTTTCCCCTCAGGAATTTTCAAGCTGGGATTTTTCTATTTTCCTTCCACATTCTCATTACACCAATTGTATCATACTCTTCACTTTCGTTAATGATCGTCTCCTACAAGGCATAATCGTGGTATATGGGACGAAAAATTTTATTCCCCTTGCTTGAAGCTGAGAATGTATACAGGCTTTCTTCCCGATTTTATTTTATTTATTTATTTATTTTTTTTTTTTAGAGGAGCAAAATAAGTATGTGAGGGGGCTTCACTGATACACTATTTGCTAGAGCAGTGGTTCTCAATTTAAATCCTATCATGACTTCTATTTTATCATATCCTCTTTCTAGCGAACTCTTATAATGTATGGTCTGTAATAGGCTTCTGTGGGATTTTTAATGTACCTTTTGCTGAGATCTCACGATATCCATCTATTTCTATAATAGTAAAATCAATTTCTTGTATATAGTGGATACAGTAACTTCCCTAAAAGCGAGTGGATTAAAACCGAATTTGGTCAGTTCATTCATATTACCAATATCGAATCCGATCCGTCGCACTGTTTCAAAATGGAGGCCGTTTGAAAATTTTAAAATTTGATATCTCCCTTAATTTTGGGTCATATGTTAAAAAAAATAAAGTGATTGTTAATTTTGGTTTTAAAAAACTTGGACAGTTGTTTGAAAAGTTGTCGAGAGGCCACCACTTTGAGTTACCTCATATTGTTGTATATTAGGTAGTATATTGTTTGGTATATTGTTATTTGGTTTGTTGCATGTATTCAGCATCACCAAAATCTGTTAAAAGCAAGTTGTTTACATTTAAAATTTAGGAAACAAATAAAACCTCACACTAAAAATCTACCTTTATTGCTGGGAAAATGACTATTTGCTCACACACATTTATACATTAAAAAATAGACTTCAATTTTAATTGTATTTCAATATGCAGGTTTTGTTGCATTTATATTATTCTGGTATTTCAATATGCAGTTCTCATTAGTTTCATCTTTCATTTAAATTGATTTTTAAATAACTCTGCACCTGTTGAAAATGTTTAGTAGACTTATTTTATGTTGTTCTTAAAAGTATATATATAAAATAAAAATATGCCTGTCAGTACAAAATTCAAAATAGTTTTTAAAAATATTTTTCGGTATTAGTTTCTAATTATATTTATTTCTACCGCTTATCTTCGCGACCCCATGAAACCCTCTCGCGATCCCCTGGTTGAGAAACTCTGTGCTAGAAGATATGCTCTGCACACAGGGCTGGCGGTATACTAATTAAAATATTTCTTGATGGAAACAGACTTCATGATGATGGTTGTTAAATTTACTAAGTTGACCAATTTGAATACTACATTTATAAATCATGTTGAAGTCGAATTAGTCACATGGACAGTGCTAAAGCAAATGGCCAAATAAACCCCAACATAAATTGCTTGATTGTTGTCAAATACAAGAACTCAATACTCGAACAGTAGCAAACACCTGTTCCATTTATTTATTTAACTTTAACCAGATACAGCTCAGAGGTCATTTTATACTGTATATTTAACAACAGCAATAACAATGGAAAGGATTTGGGAAGGTATCGGCCAGGGGCTGTTTAGTAGGTAGCATCCCGGCATTTGCCTGGTAGGACTGAGAAAACCCTGGAAAATCGGTCAGGATGGTCAGCAGTGGGAATCGAACCCACAACCTCCCGAATGCGAAGCCAACGCTCTACCACTTGAGCTACTTCCCTCGGTATTTAGTTAGTTATCACAGTTTTGATTTGAAAACTAGTCTTGTCTTTGTCACAAACAAGTTCCTTATCATTCAAGGTGGAAACAAGTTTTTTTTTTTTTTTTAATTTTTTAAGATGTAGAAAGAAAATCAAGAAATAAAGATAAAAGAGCTAGTTGCACTGGAATTGCAAACTGATATACTAAGATTGAAGCTCGATATTGAATTCTATAAAAAGGATTACCATCTTCTTTCTGCAGATGTGTTTGTTTTATCTTTCAATAACATAGTAGATTATCATTTAAAGAAATACAGACACAATGAGATTGTATTTGTAGTGTTTAGGCCTTTCTGAGTGCGAGTGTATTTTCCTTCCCCTTGGTTTTTCATGATGTGGTAGCATATTTAATATCGTGACTTTTAAGATTTGTTCTTTCTGGAGAAAGGAGGCTGCAAATGATGCCTTGCACGGGGCGGTAAATTGCCTAGGGCCGGCCCTGTCTGCACAAGAGCGACATGCAGAGCCTGATCGGAATTTAATTTGTCCTACCTCTGACGGAGTGATGGGCAAACCCCAACAAGATAAGCCCATAGGAAGTATGCCTGAAACATTGAATCTGAAATATAAAATCGTGCAATATACTAGTGATGGACACACTTTTTCTTAGGAAGGAGCAAGAGAAGAAAGAAAATACTTTAGGTGGGCAAATATAATTTATTAAGGACAACAATGGCAACTAGTGCCTTCATTCGTCATATTAGGGATCATGTCGCGGGCTGGATAGAATTTTGAGGTGGGGGGGCGTGTCTAGCGTGCAGCCATAATTTGTCAATCATAGCAGATGAAGATAAGTAATACTTCCTTAAGGATGTAACAAATTATGGACAATTGGGAAAAAAATCTTTGTAGAACAATTGCCGAATATCAACCAACTTATTACATGAAAAGTACACCTTTAATAATGATAAATGTTCTAAAAGACGATAACAAGCTGATTAAAATAATAAATTACTATTTTTTTAGCTAAGTATTAAATAAATATCGTACAAATTTACTCATAATTTATATGATACTCTAATTCATTTGTAGCTTGCCAAATCTATTTTGACATATTACTAAATCCACAGAGAAAAAACATACAGACAATAAACCCGGTGAAAAACTTGAAATCTCACGTGACCGATCACATGATGAGTACGGCCTTCTAATCTGAAGTTAGCTGTTTGGAAATTTTTAATCTAATCATCGATTAACATGTGGTGAAGAAGTCGACATTATGCATAGACAAAATAATTAAGCATGAAAATTAATGTCCAGACCTAGATGCTATAGTACAAGAAACTGACATGAAATAAATATATGTCTGTCTTTATTTAAGTTACTAATGGCTACAAAAAATAAGAGAAACAAATGAGTAACAAACCGATATGCAGTAGAGTTAACTTTCTATCTGATTTTTCTGAATTCGATCCACTATTCCAAGACAATCGAAGTAGATAAAAATATGCTGATTACTATTACAATTCACGACGTCAGGTGTGGAAAGAACAACAGTGCCAAGGTCTTACAACGAAATCGAATGTTAAGATAAAAAGAACTAAAAATAATACAAAATTTGCCATTTTTCTTTTGTTTGTTTTTCATAAGTGAAAGGAAATAATGAAATGCAACTTACCACAATCATAGATAATGTTATTCTACAACAGAAAATATGAACCTGAAGAATTTTCACTTTTGCCGCCCATAGAAAATACAGTGTTGCCAGAATAACATTTCCCCCAAAATCTAAGTTAAGGCAGAGGAAAGAACTCAAATGCATTTGATTATGTATCATATTATCTTGGAATCCTGTCAACTACTTTTCAAATAATAGTTGTATTTAGTTTGTAATAAACAAAATAGTTTCAACATACAGTTATTAAAATTAAATAATAATGTTATTTAAAAAGTAGTTCACAGGATTCCGAAACAACACGATACGTAATCAAATGCAATTGAATTCGTTCCTATAGTCGCTGCCTTAATTTAGATTTTGGGGAAAATGTTATTCTAACAACACTGAAAATGCTTCAGGTTCATATTTTTCATTGTAGAATAACATTATCTATGATTGTGATAAGTTGCATTTCCTTTTCTTCTTTTACTTATGAAAAACAAACAAACGAAGAATGGTAAATTTTGTATTATTTTTTAGTACGTCAGGCTCTTAATTGGTACAGCACGCGAACAATGAAAAACGGATTTCCACAGTGCATATAGGAAGATGCTTGTCTGTATGTATTCTGCGTCTGAGATCAAATCTGTACAATTAAACTAGCCTAAACCTCCGTAGTACAAAACGCCAAAGGGCTTAAGCTGACCACAACAAGTAGATTATAAAAACAGATACCTCACCTTCCAAGCATAGTGGATAAAATTCTTCTTAATAGAACTTCTTTTCCCTATTGCCGATTAACGCAATCTTATAGGTCAAATAATATCTAACGGAATAATGACCTCAATAATCCTAATTTATCTTCTGTCGTTTTGTATTTATGAAGGCTTCCATCACAGCAACTTGATTCCCACCAAGTAAAAATATAATACCAAGACAAATTATTGGACTTTTGATTTTGCATCATAATCTGTGAAATAATAAGTGTTTAAACATAATGTAAGTTTATGTAATCATTAGACAAGTAAAATACATTTAATTCATCTGTTCAGTTTTATTTAATTACAACATATAGTTTCTTAAATGTATATTTTATTTATTAAACTACATTCCTTACAACTACTATTTGTTTCAACAATAATTTTTCATTAACAGTACATGTCTGTGCGAGAGAGTCAAATCTCATGATTAGGTTTCTAACTCAGTTTTCATTGTTTAATTGACTTAAAACTTTCACAAATATGTGTACTTAATTTGACTTAATCAGTATTCGAAGTGGAAAAAAAAGGCGGTGGGTCTTATGCAGAGTCGTTCTGACGCGTGATTAGTACGATACTAAAGAGTTCGACTAACATATTTCCTGCAGTAGTCAGGCCTTTAGAATGACGCTAATCATGCATCAAAACGACTTAGCATAAGTCGGGGTATGTTTTTATTACGACTTCAACTCGACATACTGGCTATCTAAATGTTGAAATACAGTTAGAGTATGTTTCCTAAAAGATTGCATTTCTATTTACATAATAATTGAAAATCACTGGAGAACTTCTCTTTAGTTAAGGTGGGGGTCATGGAGAGACTTTGATCCCTCGCCAACAACTTTCTGAAAAAAAAATATTCCCATAGGATGTATTATAGAGAATTATACACGAAAATGCTCAAAAACAGAGTTTTTATATTAACAATTTCCTACGAGAAAGCGCCCGGACCCCCACTCGACTGAGGAGTATTCCAAATCCCCGGAAAAATCGCACCCATAGCAGACAATCACTAAATCCGATCATGCTCAGAACACGACATTTATATGAATTAAGACAGGAAAAGATATGGCACATCAATATATAAATTAGATAAACTTATTTGAAGACATCTCATTTTAAAAACAAAAGATAGGAAACAGATAAAAATGTCGGTGTTGTCAATTCGGAAATTTTCTACATAACAAATAAAATCGTTTTACATGCAAAGTTATTTCTCGATTACCGTGTATAAAAATGGATTCATTAAAGCTAATGAGCATCTAATATCCTGTGACGGTATGTCTTGATCACTAAAAAATTAGCGGCGGTATGCCTTCATCAATGAGAAACCAGAGGCGGTATGGCATACCACCACATACCGTCTCACTTCGACCACTATACTTAATACCTTAATACATTTTTCCAAAATGTATTAACCAGGTGTAAAAGTGGGTCTGAAAAGGTAGGGGGACGGATGACGTCACGCCGTCTCCCATGCCTATCTTTGCGAATTGTAATTTATTAGGAAGTGGGGGGACACTATAGATATTTTTTGTAAATGAGAGCACGACATCCTCCCGCGTCCCCCGCTCCCCTCACTTTTAACCTTGGTCTTAACAAATTTTTAAAGAACGTTGCAGAAATATGTCCAACTAAAACTAGAACTCGGTTATGTCTAACGACAATCAAGATATTATCAGAGAGAGAGAGAGAGAGAGAGAGAGAGAGAGAGAGAGAGAGAGAGAGGCAACACTGAATAACGAGATTTTCGTGTTAGATGGTGAAAATTCCGAAAACGGTAATTGAAGGCTAATTAACACTTCAGAAGCAATTTTATCCTAAAGTAATTAGGTATGTCTATGGGGTTTGTCAACATTTTTAGAGTGTTGGAAATATGTATTTGCTCAAAACTTCCAATCGGTACGGCTAGCGGCTAAAGAAACGCCGTGAAATGAAAGCATAATATAGAACTTCGGAAGCAATTACTGATGCCCAACAAAAATTAAATATCGGGATACCCTTATAGATGAAGTAAGTATCTCACTACAATTTCTATCGAAAGACTGGTTAAGTTTCTTCTGTCAGTTAAAGGGTACCGGATAAAAGAGTAAAAATTTCATATCAATATCTGATATACGGTATCAATAGAGATATAATACATTACATTTTTGACATCATAAATATAGAGACCCTTATGGATTTGGAATTTTGGGTCTGATGTAAAGAGGAGAAATTTCAGAAAACTAACGATGCATCTTAAAGAGTACATGAAACCGTGTAAAAGAATGGAAACTTCATAACAATAGCGATAGGCCTATAAGCCATTGCATTTCTGTATAAATATAGAGATCTTTATGGATTGGGACTTTTGGATCTTTGCTAAAAGAGGTGAAACTTCAGAAAACTAACCATGTAACCTTAATAGGTAATCTAGCAGGTGTTCTGCAGTTAAGTATGGTCGCGAGGTATTTTGTAACTTTCACTCAATCATCTATTGCGTCAAGACTATTTATCGTAGGATCATGGTTCATACCCCGTTTTGTTTCTAGTAACGCAGTTTCCAACTGCGTCCGTAAAATTTCCCTAAAGTGTACCAAATGCGAGAAATTTCCGCTCAAAGTGGGACAAAGGGATTTTCTTTTTCAAAAATCCCTTTTTTATCGCGAATATCTACCCTTTGGTATAGGATACGATCATGCGAATACTACTAAAAAAACTTTGCTTTATGATGAAGAGAATGAGATACAAAGAGTGGCCCTGGGATGAATAGTTTTGATGCTACAGCCGATTTACATATTTGCTTTTGCTAATACCTTTTTAGTGAATTTCTATACTATCATCATCATCATCAAGAATGTTCATTGTGGGAACATGAATTGTACCTCGTTTTCTTTGCCTGGGGGCGCGGTGGCTCAGTGGTAGAGCATTCACCTCTGGTGCTTGGGGTCCCTGGTTCGATCCCAGCTCGCACCGTGTGGACTTTGTGGTGGACAAACACCGTGCTTGTGGGTTTTCTCGGGTTCTCCCGTTTCCTCCCACATTCATTCCACCATTTCACTAATTTCTCATCATCATCGTCTCCTTTAGTCTAACCGGCATAACCGTGGGACGTAAAACTTAAAGATTTCCTTTCATTTATTTCGTTTTCTTTGCCATGAACCAGTCTTTCAAACGGTGCCACTCGCATGTCTCTAGCATGTACCATAGTGGAGAAAATTCGCGAAAAAGGGAAATTTTTGTCAAAAATCCCTTTTCCCCCGATTTTGGGCCCCTCTGGCCAGCCACTGTGTCAACCCACAGAGCCCTTAAAAAAATCCCAAACATACTACATACTATGTGTAATATCTGTACGAAGTTTCAATGTTTTATCTTGAAAAATAAGAAAGGAAAAAATATTGCCCCATGTGCAAACAGTATCAGCTTTCCCCTATGTAAGCAATGGATAACCCATTTTTATATAAAGATTTCCTGACTCATTCCTAATTATCGTAGAGACATGATTGATACACAGTTTTGTTTGGCCAAAACCAGTCTTTTAAACGGTACTACTCGCATGTCTCTAGCATGGACCATAGTGGAGAAAATTCGCGAATCGGGGAAAAAGGGATTTTTTGACAAAAATCTCTCTTTTTTGCGAATTTCCTCCACTATGGTACATGCTAGAGACATGCGAGTAGTTCCGTTTGAAAGATTGGTCCATGCCAAAGAAAATGAGGTACGTATCATGACTTTAGAATAAATAGTGATAATGAAACATCCCGTTTTACGGTCACAAAAGTCAAAATAAAATAATTTATAACAAACCGTTTTCTTTGGTTATGTTAGCTAAAAAAAAAAATTTCAATTCAAGCATGCGCAACAAATTTTATCAAAAGATTCCAAATTCTTGTTAAGTGGCCAATCGAAACGAAAGACGACTCGACGTTATTAACTTACATTAAATGAAAAAAAAAATAAATCTTACATATGCTTGACTCTATGAGCAGTATTCGAAATTATAAAATTGAGATTTGGTCGTGATTGTTTATTTGTGCCAATCAATCAACAGTTACATTGTAATCTGTTAAATATTTGCCTACATCGCAGTGCATTCAAACAATTACGATATTATGTTATTACATTGGATTAACTTCAACCTTGTATCGATTTTCACATTTCCATATTTATACAATGTATATATATTCAGTTCGTGATCATTTAAAAAAATATAACAGTCCATATGCTCTAAGTATTCACTCAACGAAATGACATTATCATTACTGAAATTATTACTAAATAGACGTTCATTATTCATAACCCTGTCCATATTACTGAAACTGAAATTAGGCAACAACATAAGCCTACACGACTGCTACTACATTATCATTGCACTCTAGCACAGGTAAGTAGCATGTATCAATCGTACATAATATATCTACAAAAAAAAACTTCTACTATTGATGAAATGATATATTTACAAATGAGGAAAAAAAAAATGCTCTACTTCTACTTCTCTACGCCAGGGTTTACGTAATATTTAAAGTTGAACGTCATTATCAACATTATTATCACTCTTAAGTTCACAATATCATGTCATTAATTTTCAAGAGCCATGGACACATAACATAATTCAGAATTGTGTTTAAGATCGACAAATTGTATAAATTTAAAATACGTATTTACTTGTCAGTAACGTTGAACATCAGCTAACCACGTCGACTTTCGATGAGGCAAATATGTAAGAAATCCCGTAACGTGTGACTGGCACCATTAAACTGAATATATGCCCAAGACAGAGTCTTGCACGGACGCATATTCGAACAGAATTTTAAATATATCTGAAATCTGCATAGATCAAGTATGCACTTTCATAGCACGAAACAACGATGGACGAAACCATTTCAAAATATAATTCCTTAACTTACATAAAACCCTAACCTACGCAATTTGAAATACATGAGAGGAAAGAAAAAAAAAAATATATCGCGAAACAAAATAATAGGACATTATTCACGGTGAGCACATAAATTCAATTTACATAACCTAAGCAAACGATCAAAAACATGTATTTCCCGCAATATCGCAAGACAAAATTAATAGCACATTATTTAACAGTCAGCACACAAGTTCAATCTAACTAACCTAAACAAGCAATTGAAATATAAATTTTCCCGAAAGATATCACAAGGCAGGACAATAGCACATTATTTAATCATCAGCACACAAGTTCAATCTAACTAACCTAACTAACCTAAACAAGCAATTGAAATATAATTTTTCCCGAAATATACCACAAGGCAAGACAATAGCACATTATTTAATCATCAGCACACAAGTTCAATCTAACTAACCTAACTAACCTAAACAAGCAATTGAAATATAATTTTTCCCGAAATATATCACAAGGCAGGACAATAGCACATTATTTAATCATCAGCACACAAGTTCAATCTAACTAACCTAACTAACCTAAACAAGCAATTGAAATATAATTTTTCCCGAAATATATCACAAGACCCCACAAAAATACATTATCTGGCAGTAAGCACACAATCTGATTTCCTAACCTAACAGTCAAAATAAATGTATATTATCGGACACGTAAAATCTGAATTTTACCTAACCTAAGCACATTATTTGATAAGGTACACATTAAAATAACATTTCAGGGCGGAAATATTACTTAATCTAACAATAAAGGAAAACCGTATCAATTCTCACATGGAAAATATTAATATCGAGCGGTGCGCTTAAAGTAAAGTTCACCAACAATTTTCGATGTTGATCACATATTCTTATAATATCATTCTATTGAGTGGTAACGAGATGAGCTGTCTAAACGCGTAACGCCTTTTACTTTAATTACACATATTTATGTCAAAGCACTCCATTTGGTGAATTAGTGAGTCTGTTTATGCTCGGAACAAGAAGGAAATAAGATAAATTGGATAAAGATTACCAAATTGATGGGGTTCCTATAAGACAGTCCTCTCAGTCCTTGTCACCTGGATTCCTGGCTTCACCAGAATAGGTTAGCAAACCTATTTAGCTACACGTTGCAGGTTATCTCCTCGGATATTGGTTCCAAGTCCTATTGAATATGGGATTTGGTCCCTGTATTTGACGAGATGATCTCCAACTATTTACTTCCTACACATTACGCTATCACTCGTAATGGCGGAAGTAACACTCGATGGCTTTAACCAAAATCGTTTTATAGAATTTTCATTTCTGTCGGTTCCTCAGCGTTTCTTTACCTCCCAAACTAAGTTAGGTTTTCCAATAAATAATTTGTAATAGGTTAACGTCCAAATTTCTACACTTTTGATCACAAAATTTCTGTTTTTGAGGAACCGACTTAAGCCATCATCCTTCTTATTGTAAGAACGGCGTTTTACTGCGTCATCACCTTCGCTTTACCAGACCTTAATAAACGCGGTTTTCAATATTATATGTTCAACTGTAATTAACACAGTTTTACCATAATTATATATCGATACAGGAATCTAACCTTAAAGATCACGAATATTTATATATATTTCTAATTTCTAACTTACTGGAAACTATATTTATTAATTTTAAAAATAAGCACTTACTTCTTCCTGCTCATTATTTACCAGTCGCCCCGGTAACTAAGAATTTTAACTGCGTTTCAATCCGCCATTATTAGCATTTCGTTTTCTCTAATAGTGATTCGAACGCCCTCTTGTGGCCGCAATCGAAATGATCGCTATGCTCTTGACAAAAGAATGACAAAGAGCAACAGCGGAAAATGACCTGATCAGTAAAATTGTCTTATGATCGAAGTTTCGGATTGATATTATTATGAGGTAAAGTAAGTTAAGGCAAATTGAAGTAGAGTAAAATATAAATCAAATTTTCAATATATCTAACTATAACCTCAATGGAATTATTACAGTAACGCGAAGACATTGTAGAAAGAAAATAATTCGAAATTTTGTGATAAACTATTGGTGTGTTTACGTGTGTTTTGCGAATAGCATATAAAACTAATAACCCTTTTGTACAAATTAACATCAAAACGAAACTTTGGAGGCACTCGGGTGCAGTATTAAAATACATGAACCAACTTTAACGCTGTATAAGCAACCGGTAAACATTTCAACACGGGTAAACATTACAATCCGGGAGCCAATTCAAATAGAATGTAACGACCATCAATCGGTCTGTTACAATAATACTGTAGATACTTTACTAAACTAATTGACTAAAAATGTGTAAAAAATGAAAAAAAAAATAAAGGAATCGAGATTTTTTTGACACACGTCTGTTGACTCAAGCAACATGAGTCATACCTCATTTTCTTCAGCGTAAGACAGCCTTTCAAATGGTACCACTCAAATTTCGCTATCGTGTACCTGTGAAGATAAAAATGGGGAAAAGGGATTTTTTTCTTTAAAAATCCTCTTTTTCCATTTTGGACGAGATTTTCCCACTTCTGGTACACGATAGGGAAATTTGAGTGGTACATTTCGAAAGCCTGTCTGATAACGAAATTAACGAGGTACAAACCATGATTCTAGGATAAATAGTAATGTATCAGGGATTTTCTGAAAAAAACTTCTCAAATATATCCTTTTTTAAAACCCATCGTCCATGTTTATGACGTCACAGCCCCCAGACAGAGCACGCGAGGCTGCAAAATGCCCATAAAATATGTTTTATGATGCTTCTATATTTGAATGAATGCAAAAAAAAAAAAAAAAAGTCTAAAAAGCTTTACTAGAGACTTATAAAGGAAATTACGAAGATCGACGCCATGGCACAGGTGTTGTGTCATCATAATTTAAAAGGGTTAAGTGAGTGCCCCAGTTTAGTTTCTACAAATAATCGAAAGTTTTTCCAGGCAGTTTAAAAAATACATGGAGTTAGGTAACACAGTCAAAACTCCAATTCAATATCTAACATAGTAAGCGAGATATGAATTATATTTTTGATGATGTCATAAACACAGAGACCCTTCTGTATTTCGAATTTTGGGTCTATGTTATTATGAGAAGAAATTTCAGGAGGGAAAATATATGCACCTCAATAATAGACAGTCCAATGGGCGTTCTGCAGTTATGGTTGCATCCTGGGGGTAAGTGAGTACCCTAGTAGAAAAATATGGTAGGCTACTACTTAAGTTAAAAAAAAAAAAAAACATCTGTTGTTATATCTCTTAACCTTATCACGAATCCGAAGGGTAATTATTCATTTAAAGTTAGCTATTATGCTCTTATATCCAAGATGAGAAAATCTAAAGTGATATAAACAGTGATCGAAGTGAGGCCGTATGCGGTGGTATGTCGTACCGCCTCTGGTTTTTCAGTGATCAAGACATACCGTCACTGGAAAGTGGATGCTAATATACCTTTAATAAATCCATTTTTATATACAGTAATTAACGAATAGCTTTACACGTCAAAGATTTTATTTATTGTGTAGAAATAATTTCTAAGTTGGCAATACCAACATTTTGTTTTCTTTTCCCTACTTTTTGTTTTTAAAATGGTGTCTACAAAGAAATTTACGTCTTGCTTCTACACAAGGAATCGTGTTGGTTGTTGCATGCAGCTGCTACGCAAAAGACTGTATATGAAGAAATCACGTGTAGGGATTTTAGAACAGTACATGATTTAGTCAAAGTACATAGATAGACCTTTTCAGATTTGCCTTCGTGGATAGATACTCAGAAAGCCAATATTGTCACAGGAAACCATTTACAAATTGTTAATATACCAGTAAAAATTCGATCTTCGAGCATTTTCGTGTATACTTCTCTATTATACAATATAAAGGAATAGGGCCTACTTTATATTTCTAAGAAAGTTGCGGTGGGGAGAAAGCCTCTCCATGCTCCCCCGCCCGTGAGTACAGAAAAGTTCTCCCATGATTTTGAGTCATTGTGTGAATAGAAATGCGATTATTTTTCTTTAGGCAACGTACCCTCACTGTATTTCAACATCTAAATAGCCAGTATGTCGAGTCAAAATCGTAATAAAACATACCACCTGTTTTTTTCCCACTTCGAACACTGGATATAAAACTTACTATATTACTGCAGAAAGGAAGCCGAGATTCAATTTAAACCAGCTAATATGTTCGTTATCAAGACTGTGCTGTCCTCAGTATAATTTTTCTATATTTATTCTCCTAATTCAATATATTTAAGGTCACCTCTTGCTTGTTTGTTTATTTGTACTGTCTATATTATCATTATTGCAGTTTTATTACCGAGTGTTATAGGTGTTTCATTAGTCTGTTACTAAATAATGTAATTTTGTATAATGACAAAATAATTATCTACATATATGATGTTTCTATACAATCGGATATAAAATTTAGATACGGTCATCTATAGGGTATGCCCACGGAAATAGGGACAAAAATTCATGAAAGAAATATACCGATAGTTATAATTTTTTAGTCAAGTTGTTCTTTTGATAAAAAAAAAAAATATAGTAGTACGTAGCTGGCATCATTAATTTTTTTTTTCAGAGAATTACCATTTTCTTATATTTCCCGTAGGTTACCTTTCATCTACTAAGTTTTAATCTTGATTACCGGTATATTATACAATCCTTGTTTATTATTACATAGGTCTTACTTTTTTCTGTCGGTATCCCAAGTAAAATTTCATATAACTGATGAAACCTTTTCTTAAAGTAAAGTTCAAAGTTCAACTTAATTAAACTGTGCTTATTTCAAATTATTATAAATGTATGTTGCTTATACTTAATAATAAAAGACCGTTGACAAATGTAACGTGAGTTACCCGACTCTGTGCATATTCCACTAAAATAAGTAGTCATAAAATTAAATAAAAAATTAATATTCTTGTCATAATTAAATTGTGTGTGTCCCTATCGTATATAGTAATTTCATGCACATAGCTATGCCAGGACGAAAGAAAATGTACTAAAAATTCACAGGTTCTGAATGTAGGAAAAAAAATTTGTGAGTTACTATAGTATTTTCTTTTCTCCTAGGTTTGCTGTATCATATAAAATGACGATATTTGGTAATTATCTGTATAAATATGACAGCTTTCCTCTTTTAAAAAATCAGAGATTTTAAGTTTACTGTGGTTAGTATCCTTCAAAATATACGTTATTACGTAACGTGAGTTAACATGGACATACCCTATAGCAAACTTAAACTAGCATTTGAAAATCAAATAATAAATTTCTTTCTTATGATATTATTTACGTACATATAGGTATATACTTGCTTAATTAAAATTAATTAAATCTTTTAGCCTTAACAAATATTTTCTTGGAATGTATCACGTAATGTTATTGGCACATTCTAATGATGTTTGAAACACGAACACTCGTTCTGTTCACAGCTGGTAAATAAACTATGGTTGCTTAGCAACAGATGTAGCAAATTTCAGAAATAGGAATTATGTCACTAATGTTATGCTATATCCTTAGTACGTGCACCAATTTTTTAAGAGCTGAATTTATCCGGAACTAAATATCAATCGCAATGACGTTTTCATTATTGACGATGATATTTCGAACTTTAAACTACAAAACAGTCGACAAATAACCGTAGCAGAAGAAACAAATTACACATTCTGTGACTTTAAAAATCGCATACTGAATCGGAAATTCTAGTTTTGATTCACGTTTTCAACCAATGACTCAAGGATTTTGTTTCACTATCCATTTCTTAGTTTCAGATTTCTACTGATTACTTGATAGTCTTAAAAATATTTTGAAAATTATGTACGTGTAAAACATACTTTTTGTTCACACTTTATACACTAAAATCCTGACAACAAATTTAACAAGTGAATCATAGTTTTCTTTAGTTATAAAAGTTCATGTTTCAGTCAGATTCGCAATTGTAACGCTTGAAAGAAGCAGAAGAAATACCGAGCGGCACGGCCCGAATGGAAAAGCTTCAAAACAAAGAGTAGGTATAGGCAATGTGAAGTATTGTTTTATTTACTTTATTCATATTACATCAAGAAGAAATTTACAATATTTATGTATAACGTGCAGGAGTGAATTGCATATATGTAGGTATGCCACTTTTATAATTATAAATAAATAAGGGATTTTTTTTTTATTTATTTGACTCTCTCACATATTAATAATAACTACCTAACAGACTAGGAATATGAGGACAAATTTTCTTTTTTAAAATTCTTTTTCTTGCGCTACTTTGTCATTACCAAAGAAATTGTATATATCTTAGTTGAGGGCAGGGCATGTACGCTATTTAGCTTTGGGAGCCAACTTTTTCACCTACTTTTCTGCGATATTCCAATTCGCTTGTTTTATGGTTTCGTATGCTAAATTAGGTGGTTATAGTTAAGGAGCCGTACTTCCCATTTAGGGAAGGACGAGAAACGCCATACTTTCAGGAATTATTCATTGACTATCTAGGATGTTAAAAAGTAGGTAATAGACTGAGTTCTTGCCCTTGTACATAGGGTGTTTAGGTAGTGCAACAGAGATGTATCCTTGTGCACGGGAGATGAGAAGTAGCTGTTCTTAACTATTACCAACATTACAGTCAAAACTATTGCCGAGCGAGCGTTAGCGAGTAAAGGCGGATTAGAGCCCCGCACGTTGTTTTCTGTCTTCGTTACCGAAAATTCGCTTTCCTCTCTCTCATAAATCACTTCTACTTCCCTTTATGGTTTGTACAGGTCCCCTACTGCCTTCAAAAAATTGTGTTCGATACTTTCTTGACTACTTGAACACCATAATCATATCATTTCTCCTGTAAATCATCCTGTTTTTGCTAGTTTTGGCCCCCCAATGCTAAACAATTACGGGCATTTATTCCGAAGTTGCTTATCCGTCTAGTTTTCGGTCGAAAGCCTTTTCTTTTTGTTTCTTAAAAAAAAAAAAAATGTTACAACCTCAAAACTTTATGTTAATATTATGTTAGGTTATGTACAGATTTACTTTCAGAGGCTTCAGTGTACGTAAACGATACGTATTGTGCAGAAACGAGGCAGCCGCTAAAAAGCACAAATGCTATATAACCGATTTAGGTCAGAAGCGGAGCAGAGGCCCCGAGCAAGGCAAGGTTTCAGATTACTGGTCCCCCTTCCCATTGAGCAGTAGTAAAGACAGGAAACAACGTGCTCTGCGGGGCTCTAACCCGCCTTCACTCGCTAACGCTCGCTCGGCAATACTGTGAAAATTAAATGTATAAACTTTAGTATAGAAAGAAATCAACCCAGCTACTAACCTACACGGGGGGCCTGTAATCTAGAACCTACCCCCCGAGCAATAATGAGGGTTGCGTCTGGAGCAGGTACGTTTGCAAAGGTGGGCATACATGTAAATGAAGATAGTGCAAAATACTGTCCATGACGTGAAATTATTTACCTTATGTGTTGAATTATATATTTATGTATTACGAAAGACGTTATGGGTATTATCCCGAGGAGTATTTTTGGACTTGAGAGCCAAAATTCTTTTGAGTAGTAATTTCATACCTTCTTGGTATATTTCTGTATTTTTTGATGGTCCAGGTTAGGTTAGGTTCTATTAGATTAAGTTAGGCTAGGTTCGGTTAGATTAAGTTAACTTTGTATTGGCCACGCAGTTCCAAAACTATGAGAAGGTTCTAGAACACAGGTCCCCCCATGCAGGTTAGTAGCTAGGCTGGTTCCTTTTTGCACCAAAGTTTATTATTTAACTCCGATATTATTGCCGAGCGAGCATCAGCGAGTGTAGGAGGGTTAATGCCCCGCAGGACACGTTGTTTTCTCTGTTTACTACAGCTCAATGGGAAGGGGGATCTATGTTCTAGAACGTTGCCCAAAACTATCCCGATATGTTTTCATTCCTTGCATATTTGTATTCCAAAGTGACACATTATTAACGTAAATTTCGCCGTACTGGTTACCTTTTGGTGCACCACTAGGAAGAATTGTTAAAAAATTACAATACTTTCTCTGATTTCCTTCTTATTGTTCTCTAAAAGGTTTCCACTGCGCAACATGAAAATATCTCACTTCGCACAGGTTAAATTCGGGGGTGCCGCCAGAAGTAATTGCTGAAAATTTACAATTGTTGAGTTCCAGATGTGTGGCATAAAACTGCAGTGCAAAAGCGCACAAATAACCTGTGCTAAGAGTCCATTAAAGAGCACAAATGCTATCAAAACGAGTCAGGGCAGAATGAAGCTAGTGAACCCGCGCAGTAACGCGGAGGTGCTCCCGAAGGCAGCAAGCACGTCAGCGCTGGTGAATATGCGCGTAAGCGAGGAAAGTGAGAAGTGGGTTTTGAGAATGTTCAACAGCACTTGTCATGGTTTTATAGCAGTAACACTTCACTTGTAAACATAAAATACAGGTTCTGTACGCTGTTCGAGATATACCGTTGGTTGAAAATAGCACCTAATAGACTCATTTTCCATATACATTCACTTATTTTATCAATCGTAAAGCATTGGGAATGATTTTACAATAGTACTCTTACACTTGTAAACCTAAAATACCACTATACGACTTTGTATTTAATTCTGTCACCTGCAGAAAGTTGTTCGTGCAAAGTATTGAATTTTACCTGTAAATCAGGGTTTCCCCAAGTGGGCCCAGCCCGAAAAAACCCACCGGGTTTTTTCGGGTTGGACCCACCTGAAAAAAACCATCTTAAAACCCACGTGGGTTTTTGACTTTTTTGCTAGCGTATTATTGGTACAACTAAGGTGATCACATTGAAAGTTATTTTATCATCAGATTTTAAACTTTATTTGGGCGAATTATATGCTTTCATGTTAAGATGTTAAGATAGACAACAATATTCAACATAAGACCTTTATAAAGCTCGAAATGCACTGAATGAATGAATAAATAAATTAAAAACCTCACCTTAGCTTGAGATTATTGTAGAACAAATTAATGTGCGGATTATGCTTATAGCCTATTTGAAGTAAAATAAGCGATTGTATTATAGAAAATACTTTCCGTGAATAGTGTGTTACCTAACTCGGCGCCGCAGAGGGACGTTATCCCTCATACGTTGATGGGTTTAAGGTCATAGGTGCCGGTACTAACAGTAAATATGTAAATACATTAGTAAAACTATTAGTATTATTTCTAACCTTTGATGGTAACATTAAAAAATTTGGTTTTCCAACAACAATTAAGTTCAGTCATTTGTTGCTAGCCTTCAAATAAGCATTCTGTAGAATCAACACTAGCAATAACGTAAAAATTCTTGTCAAAATTAAGAAGCTTAATGCTTATCATCGGAGCTCCGAAGACTACGTAACGCTTACTATTTCAAGTGCTGCATTCAAACTTCAGTATTAATGGCAGTTTCGATGTACAGTAAACACAGAGAAGGCTATGACAGTAAAGCAAGCTGCATTTTCAGGGAAAACCTGTCGTGAAAGAAGTGTACGGGAAATTCCCGCAATTGAACCCATAAAGCATCGAAAGTGAATACTTCAACAATAAAACTATTTATTTTACGCTGGAGGATATTTCATTTCATTTTAGACATTTTGAAACATTTACTTTATAAAATATGAATTATAGGCCTATCCTTGTTAATGTTTTAAATTAATTTTCGGAAAAGAACGGTCTTGCAACAAGTGCTCGGGTAATTCCCGTAATTGAATGCACAAAGCATCGAAAGTGAAATTCAACAATAAGACCATTTATTTTACGTTGAAAATTATTTAAGACATTTTGATGAATTATGTCTGTTTTAAATTAATATAGCTATTTGGTATTCATATTTGGCGAACGTCACTGAGGCTCTTAGGATGACTCGATCTATATTCGTTAATTTGTCTGCCTTTACCACACAGTGTTCAACTTTCGGTCTTTTAAATTTTCAGGATACAAACCAGAGACACTATATTTTCTGTTTAGATTTTGGCAGCATACCAACGTAAAATTACAAAATGACGCGCTTTAAAAAAAAATATGGCTGATATCCGCTGGCGAAAACCCCGGGGGGATGATGGGGGCATATCACCTACAATCTTGGAACTGCCCTCCTCAATAATCCGATTGGAAATGTGTCTTTTAGGAAGAAATGTGATGATTTGTGTCCAACTGTCACAAAGAAAAGTGAGATGAAATTGATACCTCCCAGAATAAGCCTCAAATCTGACCGCCTCCCAATGTTGAACACAACTCTGCTCCCCTACCCATGTTGTCCCGGAGTCCCACACAGGGGACATAAAATGTGACGATATTATTATTGCTTTACAACTTTAAAATCAGACTGGCAACATTGAAAACTGTTTACAGGGAATGATCATATTTGGATCATCCCTTGTAAACAGTTTTCAATGTTGCCGGTCGGATTTTAAAGTTATAAAGCAATAATAATGTCGTCATATTTTATGTTCCCTGTGGAGGACGCCGGGACCGACATATTTTTCGCCTTCATAAATATTTTATACATCGCATATATCTATCTATCTATCTATATCTATATATATATATATATACAGTGTGCGAATTAGATAATCTATATTGGGGGGGTAACATTAGGCCAAAGGACATAGTCTGAAGGTTCAAATTTCAAAATGAGACAATAAATGCCTTACCCCCCATATATATATATATATGTGTGTGTGTGTATGTGTGTGTGACATCTGTAATAAATAAGAGATTTATTCATTTAATAAATCTACCGACAATAACTATGCATATATATATTGTCTGACATACACACACCCAACTAAACCTTTCTGAACGTGTTTTAATGTTGTACTCACTCTTGTCCCTGTAGCTCTCTAAGGTTTATTTAGTTAATAATTCGGCTTGAGCGATAGCCATGATCACAAGCATATGTTAATTTTTCCACTCATATTGAAAGCTTCCACTTTGCATTAATACATACAGGTTGCGAAAAGAAACCTACTTTAGTCTTGTGAAAACTACTAAAATTATCAGTTAAACCGGACATTTTTTTTTTTTTTTTTTAATAAAATCTAGATATTAGCCTATCAATAAGAAATGGATTGTTGGTCCCGATTTCTCACATCAAGGTCAAATCGAAGGCCAAATATTTAAAATCTCTCAATTCAAATTTCGAGCTTGTGCTTCTACTTCCCGCTAAAGCTGTGCTTATCACGACTTTTTTTTCTCCAAATATCGATTCCGTGATGGGCACGGAAAGTCAACACTTAAAAATGACTTTACTGTTAGGTTGAAGATGAGTTGATTCACTATGGGCTACGTTATTCAAATAAAGTAAAACATTACACTGAAGTTTTTCAGACAACATTAATTGCGTGGACAGCAAACTGTACAGCGAAAAGATGGAAAAATGAAGGGTTAACTTTAAAAAAAACCCGCTCCAGTTGAAATGCTTATACAGACACGGACAATGACACGGAGAACCAGTCGTATTAACAAATGCTGAAACAAATCTTGAATTATTCGCTTATTCACCTAAAAATCACTTTCATTAACATGTCTGCTCACTAGGAGCGTATCCTTCAGCGTGTACGTTAACATATACTTACGAGAGAATACCTATATCTCAGATTTTGAGTACAGTTTCAAAAGTTCATTTCCGTAAACTGTAAAAGCAGTGATTACTATGCTAATTATCACAAATTAAATGCAACTTTTGAGTTGCATACACACAACCTACTAGGGAATGAAGACCATGTGCTAACAAAGAGTACACTGGAAATTGAAATAACATGTTATAACAAAAATTAAAATAAGATGATAATCGATACAAATATAGAGGATGAATATGACATATCCGAACTTCGCCAAGTATGGTAGAAGAAGCTATTTGTTTACTTCTTCTTGGCCAACCGCTAAGAAAATTTATAAATCTATATGTGGCTTTGTTATACGCAATTAGTACATTCAAATTCACAAACGATGACGAACTTAAGGGTACGAAGGTACAGTTGCAAATAACAACCGTAGTCATAATAATATAGTTCTACTAAACAACGTTGAAAATAGTGGGTAATTAGGTAGTAAGTAGAAATGACCAAAACTGAACAGTTTACATCGATCATTTCGAAATACAGCTAGAAGATTAAATTTACAACAAATAACAAAAATCAGTGAAATTTGGAGTTATACTAAGCATAGTTTGAGGGGGAAAGCGAGCATCCCCGATGGGGATACTTCAGCTGACTTCTTTGGGGGGGAACAAAATGTGATTGAGGGGGAAAATCCCCCTCATCCCCCCGGTAATTCGCACCCTGTATATATATACCATATTACCCGTCCCCCCAATGTTGAAGACATATTTGTGCCGCTGCTGATATCCACGCTACAAAGCGCAATTTTAGGTCTTTCAAGTTGAAATTTTCAAAGTAGAAGCACGAGAGACTAAATTAGCTTTATATATTTTGGCGGCATAAAATTTCAAAATGGCGTCCATTTTTCAAAATAGCGGGTATCCATGCTACAAGGTGCAATTTTCGGACTTTTTAAGCTGATATTTTGAGGGTAGAAGCACAAGACATTCTAAATTTGCTGTATATATTTTTTCGGCGATCCAATATAAAATTTCAAAATGGCGGCATTGTTTTCAAAACAGCAGTGAATAGAAAGTTGTTGCAAGTTGTGACAATGACACTCATGAAATGTAAATCATATTTTAACATTTTTACCCCAAAGAGATTGAAATATTTCGAAAAAAAACCCAATTAAACCCGAAAAAACCCAATAAAACCCGAAAAAACCCACATGGGCCCAGGTGGGTTGGGTTTTTTCAAAAATACCCGTGTTTTTTCAAACCCTGCTGTAAATTTTCCAAAAAGTGGTGCCCCAAGTGTACACCAGCACTTTTTGTATCAATTTCGCAGTTGTGTGGATTCATACTTTTGGATACTTCTATACATGCGCGTCAAGAGTTACATATTGATTCAGATGCTTCACTTAACTTTGTATACTGTGGTTGCTAGCTATATTATAGACGAATCTGTTGCATAGTAGGTTCGACTTTCATTCATGTATTTACCGTGCGGTGTCCTTGCGCTAAGTAGTCTCCTCCGCTTGCCAAATAGTTCTATATTTTTAACTTATATACAGGGTGGGTCATTTTAATCAATCCACGGAAATATCTGAAAAATGATAGAACATAGAACACGTTATATATTGCTGAGGGGGAAAACCAATTCCGCCAAAAGTACCTCACCCCGTCTCCCGTAAATGGGGGTAACAGGAGGTAACTTTGAAATGTCAAATGGGAACATGGGTCGAGTAATACCTTGTTCGAAAGATCTTGGAAAAATAAGTAACGCTGTACCAAAAGATGTTCCATATGGAGCACCAGTTTCAAAATGGCCGCCATAATATGGTTCGGAAACTCCAGTACCCCGTAATATGAAAACCATGGAAGGTAAATGAATGGAACAAAATTGAAATACGTAAATATCATAGGGCATAGCGAATAGTGTGGTCCCTGTGATTCCAGTGGCCTCCCTGAAGGGGTCTTGGGGGCTACCTTCAAAATTTCAAATAGTAACATAAGTCGAGTGGTACTTCCTCGTTCAATAAATCTTACAAAATCAAACATCTTGCAGGAGAAAACGACTGAGGTGAAATGGCACTGTTCTCAAAAGGCCGCCGAAACATAGTATCCGTGTCAGAGAAAAGGTTTAGTACCCGTAGTATGAAAGCGATTGGAGATAAATCAACAGAAGAGAAACTGGAGCAGGTAACTGACGTAAGGCACGTCGAGAGGTGTTGTCGGGGTTACTCCAAGGGCCAACTGAAGGGTATCCGGAGCGAAAATGAAAATTTTAAATAGCAAATTTGAGCGAGTAATTCCACGTTAGTTAAAAACTGAATATTAAACAGCTTTCGTAGGATTGTTTTTGCCATGGAACACCGTTTTCAAAATGACCGCCAAGATAGTGACTGTGTCTAAGAAAGCGCCTAATGTTCGTAGTATGAATACGGTTAGAGGGGCCAACAACCTCATGAGTCCGGTAAGTAATCATCGATCCCGATAACGAACTTAAAACCAAAGTATGTGTGAATCACCAACTGTGCATTCTACATTTCAACCAGCACAAAGCACAAGAAGTGTAGTCACGCACTGTACTTTGCTGTCCTTCGGCAATTTCATTATGGAGAGAATATGATGTTAAAGGGTTACAGGAAGGTACAAGGAAGGACAAAGAGATAGGATACAAGGAAAAGATGTATGGGGTATGTATTCCTCTTTTAGTCCTCCAAGGAGCTTATACCTTTAGCGTCACCCGAGACCACAGTGGGATCAGCCTAACTGATTACACGGTGGTCCCTGGGATCCACAAGGAATTATTGCCTTGGATGGTGGATAGTTCCAACCACGAGGCGGTAAGAGCACTGACCACCTTGACGGAAAAAACCGGGAAATCTAATTTGGACTCTCAAGCCCTCTGAGAGGATGATCCGCCCCTGATTTCACCAAGAGTCCACAAGTCGTGACACACTAACTTTGAATCCAAGCTGGGAGCACCTCTTGACTACACCTGTAGCGGATAGCCCTATCGGCATAGCAGATATTCACTGATATGTGGTTGGATATAGCTCTGTTCGCTAATGTCAGGGCACCACTACTCACCGATTGATCAACTTCGCACTTGAGTCACGTAGCAAGGGTGATCAGTTCGGGACCCACCTCGTGAGTTCCCACGCCTCTTACGTCCTGGGTGCTTTTTCTTCGTGAATCCCCTCGCCTCTCACATCCAGCGTAGTTTTCTTCGTCAGTCCACACACCATTCACGCACGAACTAAATTGTGTTCAACGACATCTCCATGTGCTTGAATACATAAAGTAATCCTTCTGCGAAAATGTATTACAGTACTCAATAAAACGTTACGTGGGATTTGTGCACAATCTAATCGAATTCGCTCTATCATATCTTCTCTGGTTGTTGGTTGGCGTTCAGACACAACGTTCTTCAAATGTCCCCACAGATAA
This sequence comes from Thermobia domestica, assembly GCF_964235325.1. NCBI lineage: Eukaryota > Metazoa > Arthropoda > Insecta > Zygentoma > Lepismatidae > Thermobia > Thermobia domestica. The sequence goes on along the minus strand of NC_137457.1, from coordinate 294,679,759 downwards.
GAGTCTGGTGAGGTTAAATCTGGGGATCGTGCAGGCCATAGTACTGGTCCGCTCCTCTCAATCCATTTCCCATTGAAACGCGTGTTCAAATACTGCACCACTCTCCGCGCAGAATGGGGTGGCGCTCCATCTAACTGCAGCCACATTCTTTGTCGTGTCTCTAAGTCCACATCCGCAAGAAAAAATGGCAAATCGTGTCTGAGGAAGTCCAGAAAAATGTCACCAGTTACGTTTCGATCGAAGAAGTGTGGACTAATTAGATATCCATTGACAATGCCGCACCAGACATTAATAGTCCAACGGTGTTGAGCATCTACTGCCCTATGCCAACGAGGATTGACGTCTGACCAGTAGTGACAGTTATCCCTATTGAGTTCATCAATACTGCGAAATGTAGCTGCGTCCGAAAACATGACATATCTTTTATAAAAAAAAAAATCTACATGTTTCCCGTGGCCACTGACAAAACTCCATACGGTGTAACTTTTCGTTTGCAGTAAGGGCTTGAGTTAGAGTTATGTGATAGGCACGATATTTTACCTTTTTCAAGAGCCTAAGGGAAATGGAGAGTGATTGATGTGAATTGTTGCTAAAATAGTTATCATTCGTGCATCATCATCGTAGTTGCGAGCTGACCTTACACGCATCAGGCGACCCTCACGGGCTCTTACTTCAATATGTCGGATCACTGTATGGTTTGGTGGCCGTTGATCTGAATAACGGGTTTGATATAAAGCAGCAGCTTGACGATAATTTTTCCGACATTCACCCAAAATAAGTAGCATGTCAACAATTTCGTTGGGAGTATAATCAGCCATATTCTTATGAACGACAATATTTCAGATAGTCAATAAAAAGAAAGTAAGAAGTACAACAACTACTAATACTAATTCGTATAGATAATAAGAATACGTACAAAAAAGTGTTTGTCCGACTGTTACACAAGTAGTTACTCTAAACCTTTGCTTTTGGCAGATCTGCTACTAACACTGTCTCTCTCATTTCATTCATTTAACAGGCTTCGTCTGTAGAATCTTGGTTCGAAGCTTGGGGGCAGCATGTACTGTACCGGTGTGTGTATTGGGCACAAGTGTTTGTTGAACCAATGTGCATGAGGCAACGGAGGTGCGTCTGCTCTATGACGGCGTTCTACACGAGTATTCAGGAACAACGCTAATAACCGCAATTACTACGAACGGTTTTGTGTACAAAGTACTGGTACTTCGTTATTTCATAAGTCAAACATTGCTTTAGTTATTTTGATTTCTGAAACCTATATTTTTCAGATGGGTTTGAGAGTTTTGCTTGGAGCTTTAGAGCTCATGTGCAATGTGCTGTAGCAAGAGACTTGAATTTAGTTTATCACGTTTAGTCATCTAAAGCCCAGGCTGGATTAGAGAAGCACGGATGAGGAAAGTCAGCGCCTGTGACCTTTAACAGACGGTTCCATCCTGACATTCGTTTAGTGGAACTAAAAAGAAAAGGTACTCACACTCAGAATGTCCGACCGGACAACGGTTCGGGCGTACGCTTGACCTACCCAATGCTGTTTGAAAGTCAGACTTCAAGGATAGAGAATTGGTGCACTGAGTTAATGCGGATGGCCACAGTTACATTTTGATTAACTATTAGCACTCATGTCATGTTGTGAGCTTCAGGGATGAAACGGTGCGTACGTATATCCCCGAAATGCTTTCCGAATAACCAGCACGCATTGCATTAAAGTTTCTGTGGCGACGGAGATTGGCAAAATTCACACGTTTGTAAGTTCCAGCAACTGCATTATTCGAGAACTTCTTTCGTATAATGTTCCTTCTGTTTTCGCATCAAATCATACTCAGCCATACAGATATGCGTTACCATTCAAATAAAATTTCACCTTTTTTTAGTCACTACAGCATCATCCTTACAAACAAATATTTCAACCACACCATACCTATTTGTAGCGTAACCTTAATTTGCGAATTAAAGTAGAGTTCTCATTTGAACTTTCACAGTTACTTTCCACCCCACTCACACAGAGCGCAGGGAGAGATTATTTTGCAGGACTTGGATTTCTCTCTATACATTATGGAAATTTTACTCTAACATTTTCATCTCTGTTATATCATTCTCGGGCCATGGAATGCCGTCCGTGGTTTTCCTATTTATTTTTAGTTGTTTTCATATATCTCTAACCGTATTCATACTATGAGCACTAGACGTTTTCTTAGACACAGTCGCCATGACTTGGCGATCAGTTTGAAAACGGTGTCTCATGTCGAAAACATTCTTACAGAAGCTGTTTAATATTCCTTTGTCTATCTAACGCGATGTTACTTGCTTCAAGTTGCTATTTGAAATTTTCAAGTTGGCCCGGGATACCCTTCAGTTTGCCCTTGGAGTCACCCCGACGAACCTCTCGATGCGCCTTACGTCAGTTACCTACTCCAGTTTTTCTTCTGTTGATTTATCTCGAATCGCTTTCATACTACGGGTACTAAACCTTTTCTCTGACACGGATACTATGTTTCGGCGGCCTTTTATCATTAATTTATAATCATTAATATCATATAAATAATAATATTATATAAATAATCAGTGAAATAATTAATCTTTAAGCAGCCATTTTGTTGAAAGTGCCCTCAACTTTACGCATTCTAAATGTGGCATTTGTACATGCCTCTGCAGTAAAGAGAGTGCAGAAGGCATTAGATATTATTTTCACCGTGAAATGAGAATTCAACTATTATATTAATTTGATTACGTATTCTTAATCTGTACGTAATTTGCTAGATATGCCTGAACAAGTTTATTTCTTTCGTGCTATTAAGTAGTGTGTTTTAATAAGTACAATTATATGTAATAAAAAATGTAAATACAGTAAACGCAACTTTGCGTATTTTGGTACTTTTATTTACAAGCTGATGACTTGGATGCCTACGCAGTCTGCTAGTATTTTTGTCGAGGCAAACATCATCTTGGACTAGTATTGGTCAACTTGATAATTTACGTGTTAGTCCTTTGATATTTTCATCCAAATATTAAACTAAACATACTAAAAACTACGATTGTTTAATATTTACTGTAAGTGGCTACTTCGAAGTCTTTGAGTTAGTAAGAGTTAATAGATAAAAATAGATTAAACAACATCTTAATTTAACCTAAAATATTCATAGTAAGTTAAGCTTCGTATTATGCACATCACTAAGCTGTATACGTACTTACCAAAATCAGCATCTTTTAAGGAGAATGGAGCCGCAAAATATCGCAGCCAAGTGGTCAAAATTATAGTTCATAATAAATATTACTGTCCATATTGAATACACATCTTTTAATTTCTGAAATATTCAACCTAATCCCCATTCTATCATAGTTAAGCTTTGAGCAGAGCAGTAAATTAAAACTTTTGAAATATTAATAATAAAATTCCTTCATTCCTAAGAAGATAATGTCCAATATTTCGGATGGATTATCGAGTATCCATTAGCAAGGGCTGTAAAGATTTAGGCATGTATTTAGCACTAAAATCTTTACACTCTTAAGGCTTCGATTTCAATGGAAATTTTAATTGAAAAAATAAAGTAATGTGTCTTAACGTAATAACGTGTTGTACGTTACTTTTTATTTTTTAAATTAGTTGAAGATATCCACTAAAATCAAATCTTTAAGCATATAAGATTTTGCTGATGAATATGTTTTAAGCATCTACAGTTCTTGATATTCGATTAATTATCCGAAATATTGGCCATTGTTTCTCTAGGAATCTAAAAAGGTTTTTACAGTGAAACCCCTCTGGGCATTTGAGATTCCGTTAAAAACTGTCCGTGTTAGAGGGATGTCCAAGGTAAAGAGGTAGATATTTGTATCATGGCCATGTTACGTAATAAACAATATTACATTACTACATTTATCAATTGTTTGCAGAACAGTACTTACATGTCCTCTTGCTGTTCTTAAATACTTTTATATTATGTTCATGTGGGAACATATAATTTCAATTGAGTTGTGTAATGCAGTGTATAATGTACAGTCATGTCCAAAATGATTGTCGCATATCTATCACTGTCCTCTTGTAAAAATATAATTTGATAATGATTTTGCAGGGTACTTTAAATACTGATATTATGTGTATAATCGGGAAATATATATTTGTGGTAAATTTCATAGGAAAAGAATTATAAATACGAAAATTAGAATGGGTAAAACCAAATGTTGCTAAATGGACAATAAAGTTTTATTTTCGTTTTATTGTTCTTATTTACTGCTCTTTTGACATGAAATTTGCCACATACATGCCTTTGCCAATTATACACATACTAACATTGTAAGAAATACCGAGCGAATTCGTTATCAAATTATATTCCTTGAACAACATATTTATAGACATGCGACAATAATTTTGGACATGAGTGTACGTATGAATCGTAGCAGTTCATTGAACATTTTAACACTTGAACAGTAGTACACACAGTAATAAACAGGCGTACGAAACCAACATTCAGGCATGCAAAATAGAGGAAAATTTTTGCTCTGCAGTATATGACTGTTTTCCAGAATTCGGAATTATTCGCAGAGAAGTCAGTTACAAGATTTCGTTTCCTCTTCTGTAACTTATTCTTCATCCACACATTTTTTAAAAAAAAATTCTCACATCAAATACAGCTGGCCATTCTGTCGACGCCCGCCCCACCTATTTTCGGGTTTTCATCGTTGTTTTCGTACGAAAATTGTTCTGCTCCCTCATTTCGGAATCATCAAATCTTAACTTGCTATCAATGGTTGATTATTTCTCCTTTCCCTTTGTTGTGTCTCTTTTAGATATCCAACTTTGTTTCAAATTTGTGTATCGAAGATGTAAGATAGAGGGGTGTCCAGGTTATAAGGGATTCCAGTAAGTAGAAATCAATAGGTGTTTTTCTGATTCCGAGAAAAAGTGTCCAAATTGGGGAATTTCATTATACTTATTTTATTGATAATATATATTTTATTCACTGTATTAGTCATTCACTATGCCTATTTTATTGGTAATATGTATTCGCTTTATTATTCATTCACTATACTTATTTTATTGATAATATGTATTATATTCGCTGTACTAGTCATTATAAAAATATTAGCTCAATTTATCTTGAGGAACACATACAAGGGAGGATCAGAAATTAAAATTACAAGGCCGATGTTTCTGGAGTATCGTTTGTTACAGAGGAATGAGAAGTGTATGGTAATTTTACTACATGGAGTTGGCAAGTGTGTAGAGTTTCAGCCACCCGCAAGCTATGGCGCTAGTTGTAGATGCACACAAATGGCGACTCATTTAGAAAAGTGGTCTCGCGAAGAAGTTCGCTCAGCTATTCGATTCCTGTGGACGAAACATGTAACCGTGGCTGGTAAGAGGTTTATGGAGAGACTGTAATATCTAGTCAGTATGCCGCAGAATGGTGTCGAAAGTTTGCGGCTGGTGGAGAAAACGTCACCGGTGAAGAGCCTAGAACATCACCACGCTTTTGAAACAGTTTCGTTGGGACATCGACCACCCTCCCTACACTCCGGAGCACACTGCAAGCGACTTTCAATCATTCCTACACTTGAAGAAGAAATTAGGAGGCCGTCCCTTCGCTTCAGACGAGGAGGTGCAACACTTCGGGACTACATGGCTGAACACGCAAGAGCAGGGTTTTTACCAGGAGGGAATCTCCTAACTCATCCCACGATGAGACAAGTGCCTCAACCGATATGTAGAATATGTCGAAAAATAAACCTATATATATACAGGGTGGTTCAGTAATGTTGGACAGCCCTGAATAAATCGGAAACCAGCAGAGATATTAGCAAGAGTGTGGTGGATCCAGATACTTGTGGAAGGGGGACGTCTTTTGAGGTACAACACAATGTTACCAGGTCAACAGTGTTGCCAGCTCAGTACAAAGTTGTATTTTTTTAAATGGAACATATAGAAATTTATGCCATCAAAAGAATTAGTACAGAATGTGAATACGAACAAGCGAAACCGCACCTGTCAGTGTTGCCAAATATGGAAGTTATAAAGCTTCAAAGATCAAGAAATTAGAGTGTCCGTAGAGCAAAACTAGCAAAAAGGCAAGAAAAATAATACTACGGAATGAAAAGGAGGAACCAAAAGAGTAAACCAAAGAACGCACAGCATCCAGTGAATAACATGGTTGCCACAGCAAAGGGGGAAAAAATTGAAAATTTTGCAGTTGCCATAGGAGGAAAAGTGCCCATATGACATAATGCTGGAAACACCATAGAAAGTCCATGTAAGATTCAGGAATTCTAATAGCGTTTGTTCGAAAGCGATATCTCTAACCGTTCCCGAGATACACCAAAGGTATGCGGGGTTTGCAACACTGCATAATAATTCCCTCGCCCTCCAAACTACGGCAACGAGTAATGAAAATGATCCGCTCAACAAAATGTAAGAACTACACGAGTCTAATCGTAAAATAGTTTGGAGGGCGAGGGAATTATTATGCAGTGTTGCAGACCCCGCACACCTTTGGTGTATCTCGGGAACGGTTAGAGATATCGCTTTCGAACAAACGCCATTAGGATTCCTGAATCTTACATGGACTTTCTATGGTGTTTCCAGCATTATGTCATATGGGCACTTTTCCTTCTATGGCAACTGCAAAATTTTCAATTTTTTCCCCCCTTTGCTGTGGCAACCATGTTACTCACTGGATGCTGTGCGTTCTTTGGTTTACTCTTTTGGTTCCTCCTTTTCATTCCGTAGTATTATTTTTCTTGCCTTTTTGCTAGTTTTGCTCTACGGACACACTAATTTCTTGATCTTTGAAGCTTTATAACTTCCATATTTGGCAACACTGACAGGTGCGGTTTCGCTTGTTCGTATTCACATTCTGTACTAATTCTTTTGATGGCATAAACTTCTATATGTTCCATTTAAAAAAATACAACTTTGTACTGAGCTGGCAACACTGTTGACCTGGTAACATTGTGTTGTACCTCAAAAGACGTCCCCCTTCCACAAGTATCTGGATCCACCACACTCTTGCTAATATCTCTGCTGGTTTCCGATTTATTCAGGGCTGTCCAACATTACTGAACCACCCTGTATATATATATATATATATATATATATATATATATATATATATATATATATATATATATATATACTATAACTATATATAATACAGGGTGGAAAAAAATCATGATTTTTTTAATAAAAATCATTTTTGTTGATTTTTTTGATTTAAATCGATTTTTTTGATTTAAATCAAATCTTTCTCCTGGTATAATACAAGTCGCGAATTGAAGATAAAGCATTAGGAATTAGTATTAAATGCTAATTATGCCATTTAAGTGAAAGTATTGGGGTTGAATTTTGAATTCTCCCCAATCTTCAACCTATATCAATCCCAAACAATGTTTCTTAACCCTTTTAAATTGTGGCTCTTTTTAAAAGTAAATTATATAGACTTTCACTCAAGCAGCTACATCACCATCCCTATTTATCCTGGGACCATGGCACATGCATCACTCTCTTTAGAATAGAACAGCTTTTGAAACGGCAACATTCACATTTCCTCATCATGTCCCTGAAGCGGGAAATTTTGAGAGTAATCGGCATTTTTTTAAACTTTTTTTTTAAAAAATTTGGTCCCCTCTGGATACTCCTGTGTTACAGCACGGATCTCAAACTCAACTGGGTAATTCTAAGAGGTGTACTAAATGTGTGTACAAAATTTCAAGCTTCTCTTTTGAGTAGTAAGAGTGAGGAAACGATTTAACAATGAGCTAAGAACATTCGCACAATGCCCCAGATGACCCGGATTTAATATAAAAATTTCTTCAGACATCCCTATTTATTCTAAGATCATGATTTGTACATTATTCTCTTCAGAATAAAACAAATTTTCAAACAGTACCCTTCAAATGTCTCCATCATGTATCGGGCGGGTAAATCACGAAAAAAGAAATTTTCTGTTAAAAATGTCTTTCTTCTTTTTTTTTTTTTTTTAAACCCTCTGTGGACCCCTTCCCCTGTTTTAAGGCAGAGATCTGAAACAAATCTGAAAAATACTGAGGGGTGCACTGAGTAAATGTGCAAAATTTCAATCTTGTAGGTGCAAAAGTAAGCCCGTGAAAAATAATATTCCCCAAATACCCCAGATTCCAGTATAAAACAGGATCTCAGGTAACAGTTTCCTCAGACATCCCTATTTATCCTAGGAGCATAGTACGAACATTATTTTCTTCAGAATAGAACAGCCTTTCAAACGGTACCATTCATATGTCATCTGAGACGGGAAAATCACGAAAAAAGCTATTTTTTGTTAAAAATACCCTTTTTTAAACATTTTTGCCCCTCTGGACCCCGCTGTTTCCACGCAGAGATCTGAAAACATCTGAAAATTATTAAGGGGTGCACTGAACGAGTGTGCAAAATTTCAGTCTTCTGAATGCAAAATGTAACCCGCCAAATAATAATAATAATAATAATACCCATAACAAAAATATCTTTTTAAATTTATGACGTCATCACACACTATGCCTGAACGCAGAAAGACGTGGCAGGGTTGGCAAAACCATGATTTTTATTGAAAAAAAAAACAAAAAATCAGTTTTTTTTGTTTAAACCTGTTTTTTTGGTTTAAACCAGTTTTTTTTTTTTAAATTAAATAATTTACTCTATGTATTTATATCACATATGAACAGAAATAAGTTTGTTTCACTTTGGTGTTATTATGCAACAACCGGGTTGTGCTGGAACGGATCACATAAGCTTAAAGCGGAGTCCAAACCGTTTCTCGTCTCTTACATCCGAAACAAATTGTCCTCCATTTGAACTTGAAAACTGGACTAATTGGCCACAAATGCGATACGTCTGCCGACTCACTCACGAAGGACTCCTGATACGTTGTACTGATCTTTACATACTTTTAATATAATTGTCTAATTGTCAAGAGTCATTTCAGAAGGACAAAAAGATAAACAGCTGCACAATTGAAACCATTATACAGAATTACATATGGACAGTTTCAAAATACTGCAGAGTACAGAACTAATTTAGTCCAAATTAGTTCACTACGACTTTGATTAGTCCAAGTTAAAGAAATACGACTTAATTTGCATACCAGTAAGAAAAGTGAATAAAAATAAGAATTATTTGAGTCGACTTTGGCTCTGACCCATTTATACATAAATAGATACCAAAGATATTTCTGATTTCAGTAAATGCCTCTCGGGGGGTTTGTATGACCCCCCTTCCCCAAAGTACGATATTTTGATGTATATTATCAATAGTAAACATTACTAAAACGATACAATATTTAGAATTTTCTTTTGATTGCAATTGTATAACAATAATAACAAACTATTAAAAAAAATCACAAAAGAAACATTCATAACCTTACAAAAAAGTTGCCTTTGTAGAATAGGGCTAATTTCTTTGAGTAATGAATGGGGAATTTAAATTTGAATATAAAAGGAATAATATGCGGGAGTGACATGCGATAACCCACTAATGTGTGTGTTGAAGATTTTACGAAAACTTACACTTTTACAAACATTTTTCGTTTTTTGCATGGTTTAAACTAGCCAACCCTGCGTGAAAGTATATGTAACGTTTTCTAAAATGTCTCCAGCCTTACAGAAAACGAAGTAAAAAGCCTTATTGGTACTTTTTAAATTGAATAATGAAGATTCTACCATATCACCTAAAAATATGTGATATAATTTAAAAGGTCAAGCATTAAAGAAAAAGTACAGCAACGTTTATCAAAAAGACACTTTTTTTTCACAAAAGTTACTGATATCTGGCAGGGGCCTATTTTTAAAAACTCAGAACCAGCTTGCGGTATGAAATACATAAATTTCGCCTAAAGTTATAAAATTAACATAAAAAGGGGGGATAGGACCCCTCTAAATACACCCTATTATCTGAGGACAAACAAACAGACACGCACAAAAAAGAATTTTCGTCTTAAATGTCAATGGTGATTTCCCCGTTGGAATAGTTAATGATTTTAAAACCCGAACCCAACGTTACGAAAAGAAGAATGAAGGATTGCTCCGTTACCTGTTCAAAACGGGATTTTCCCTAATCATCCTCTGCATGACACTTGTTTTCATACTATACTCTACATTTGAGTCTCATTGTATTATGATTATTAACTTCCATAATCGAAATAACAGAACAGAAACGGGATTTTACTTATTTTCATTTTAAATTAATTTATTTAGGAATTCGATTTAAATCAATCCACCCTGATATATGTCGAAAAATAAACCTATATATATATATATATATATATATATATATATATATATATATATATATATATATATATACTATAACAGGGTGTCTATCGGTCACGAAAGTCACGAATGTCACGAAAAAGTCACGAAATCAGAAAACGGTCATGAAAGTCACGAAAATTTAGCTTTTGGGTCACGATTTTTTAAAATTGTACAAATGTAAGTACAGATTGGAAAATTTTGTTCTTTAAAACGTCAAAATTCACCACCAAAAATGTCTATAGTCGGCTTTAGATGCTACCAAATCGCAAGCAAAGTACGTTTCTGTCGCATGGATGAAAATTCGGCCTAATTCGTACCCAAATTCGCTCTTGAAAATGTTAGGGAAATTTTATGATTTGGTAAAGAAAAGGTCACGAAAAAGTCACGAAATTTCATTTTGGAATTTTAGTAGATACCCTGTATAACTATTCTGTTAGACCTTGTTTCCATTTCGTACTAATACACAATAACACACTGAGCAATGCTATGTGATAATATGTAAAAAACAGTATCACGTAACAGTTTCAACACAATAACTGTGTCTTCATCAGACTTCCACTCCTTCTGCTGGAGAAGGAGTGGAAGTCTGATGAAGACACAGTTATTGTGTTGAAACTGTTACGTGATACTGTTTTTTACATATTATCACATAGCATTGCTCAGTGTGTTATTGTGTATTATATATATATACTATCTGGTGCCTGTATTGGTTATATGAAGTAATATATATACGTTTCACTGTAGGCTTTGTAACTTTACTTTCTGATCACCTCTCGAAATTATTAATTTATTTTTACTTATTGATGTATCATATTTCCCATATATATATCTAGGTAAATTCCTTATTGAAGATAAGCGGCAATGAAGCGAACTATTGAGAGAAGAACCCGAGATGCTAAGACAGAGGCATCCACTTCCACCTGCAAACGGGACAATCTGAAACTCCATTCGTATTGGGTTCTAGTTGTTTTACGGGTAGTGCTCACACTGTTGCCTCAAAATGGTTACATCCATCCTGATGAGTTCTTCCAATCCATGGAAGTATTTGCAGGTAACAAAACAAAATATTTCTTCCATCTTGTTGTTACTTTTTACCTCTTGAGTTGTGTAGTTGTTTTCCTATTTTATGAGATTTCTTTTCCGTATGATGCTTGAGGTAGACTTAAAATTTAACCTGGATCGTACGAGTTCTTACCGGCTATTGAATTCAAATCCTTCGCAATAAGATGGTGATTGCGATTTTTGCTGTATGTTCTTATGCAACAGCGAGGTCATGAAGAACGGTGGCTACTATGAAAGTAGATTTTCGATTTCCATAAAGTAACTCATGTAACAAACAAGAAACAGAAGTAAAATTATCCGCAACCAAATAAAACATAAAATTTGCAAGAAGATTTCAGATACATTTTTTCCTAATCACACAGTAACTCTCTATGGCGTGGGAGACCCGGGGTCGATTCCCGGCGGGAGCTCATATGGTTCGGATTCCACGTTAATCAGTAGGTCCACGTCTCATATAGCCTCACTGCTGACTGGGACGTTAAACTCAAAATCAATAACTCAACACACAGTAACTCATTTATTTGGAAATATATTTTCTCGTGCTTGTCAATCTCTCTCACTCTCACTCTCACTCACTCACTCACTCGCTCACTCACTCAAGCAAGATAATTTTTCAACAGAAGGACTGATATTTGAAACTTTCCTTATTAAAACCACAAAATCGTCATTAACCAGGGAAGTTCGGGAGAAAGCACTCTCTTACAGAGAAACTAAGCATCCCATTTTAAGGACCAATTCCTAAACTGTTGAGAATTGTTCGAGAGATTCAGTTTGGAAGTTTATATGAAAAAATGAGTATTTACGCATTTAAGTGCGTTCAGTACATGAATAGCAACGAATATTTACATACAAATTAAAATCTCTCCGTGGCAAAGCCTGATCGTTTGAACTTGATATTGCTGGATCACTGGGATCCATTCACTGACAAATTGTCCATTGCTAGTTGGATGACGGATGGCAAAGACGTGATGGTTGAGAATATAGCAAAGAACTGCACACGATTTTTACAACCATTTGATGTGTTTTCATTCCGACCAATCAAAGGTTATGGCAGGAGATGTGCACGTAGTATGAAACTTCTTCATCCGGACGTTATGATGTACCAATGAAACAATCAAATAAAGTTCGTGTCCATGTTAATGAGTCAGTTCCGATCACCGCGATACATTGGATTGTTTCAGTTTGCGTTCCACTAGGCAGGTTACGGAACAAATTATATACCTTTTCAATCACCTACTGTCCCCGTCATATTTACTTTTCGCTTTGGTTATGGGATCTGTTCCTTGACGGATGCAAGAATTGCACATATAAAATGTTCATGGTGCAAAGAAGTCTTTTGCCTGTGTCATTTCTTCATAGAACAGAAGAACAACAGTGATCAATTTTCATTTCCAACCTATCATTATTTTGAACAGTATAATGACTAATTTTAACTAACAAACCCGTTAGTTATTGCAAAACAGTAGTTTCTGTTACCTCCGATAAATTTTAATTCGTATGTCAATATTCGTTGCTAATAATGTTGTACTTAACGGGTTTAAATGCGCATATAATCATTTTTCATATAAATTTCCAAGTTGAATATCTAGAACAGTTCTCAACCGTACAGGAATTTTATTAGCTTGTAATCAGCATGAATTGGCCCTTAGTTTCTCTGCAGGCGAGTGTTTTCTTCCGAACTTTCCTTATAACTACGGATCGAGATACTTCGGGTAGTAACTAGATTCATATCATCGATCCACGGAAATTTTTGTTTGCAAAAATTCTTTAGATCATTGTGTATCATTTTCTTTTTCTTTTTGATGCGCCCCATAGCAGAACATGCCGCGATCTGCAATGTGATCGCAGAAAATGTTTCGCGCCTGTGTAGAAAAATTACCAGAGGAAAAAAAATATAGCCAACAGAAAAGTGCAAAAAAATGCCTGCTATGTGTAGATGTCTTAAATGCACGGACCACTCGCATAAATATAGTTTGAACTGTTTATTATTATTATTATTATTTTTAACAATCACAAGTGTTTCTTGTGCAGAAAATTTTTGCAGAGTTCCTGCAGAAAATTTTTGACTTACAATAGCTCATCGCAGAAACACAAAGAAAGTTCTGCCATCGGGTTGATGTGCTATATCAGTTCGAAAGTTCGGATTATATGAACTCGATGCGAGTGAGAAGAATACAAGGTAAAGTTACTATGTTTCTTGCAATTAGTGTCCAGTGGAATTTCAGTTCAATCATCACTGTTAACTTTAATTTTTAAATAAACTTTCCACTTCGAAGGTTTTGACCCTTTCCTAGACCCTTGGTCATGGTGAATAAATATAGAAAGGAAACAAAAATCGAAGAAATAAAACAGACCGGATTTCCCGGGGAAGAGCAGCGAAGAAACACTTTCTCATATAACGTTCCTGAAGTTCACTGAAACAGATTTTATGTTACACAAATTATCCTATACAAGTGAAATTAAAATTGCTATCTTTAATTAGCGTTGAATTTATTTTTTTATCGATTTTCGATCTCAATTTCTTCCCTGTGACCTTCATCAGGATTTTAACTTCTTTCAAGGGAGTATGGATCCTTAAGATATTCATAGTTTCTCTTCTTTGTTGTATGACTAATAGATATTTATTTACCTGTATGTGCATGACATCAAAAGACCTAATGACGATTTACTTTAAACAGGCTTGTCCATTTCGTTCACTGTTGCCAGGTACCAATTCTCGTCTCTTGCCATAAATTTGTACACTGCGTTACCAAAAATGTATATATGTACACTTGGACAAAGTCTCAAGTTAATACTTCGGCTATTTTTCCTTTGAAGTTTCACACTTGCAGCTTGAAAAGTGTTGAAAATCTCTTAATTTTTTCTTTAGATGACAATATAAATATAATCACTTTATATATATATATATATAATATATAATTTTACAAAGGAGTTAAAGTCTGATAGAGACTTTCATGCTTAGCTTTACCGGGGTTTGAGTCCGACTGGAGTCGAAACTCGGTTCAGCTGAAAACGCTACAGATGCGAGGATTCGTCCGCTGGGCCGTCTGAATATTACTCCCCCTCCTACGTCACTCCTAGACCAACCCCTCTCCCAACGGTTTCCAGGGCTTTGGAGAAAGGCGAGTCTTAAAAGTGGAATTTAAAGAAAATGTTATAAACGCTAAATAAAATGTTTTGCTCCATCTTCTTTCACATGCTGCAAGACTGAAATATAATCACGCTAATGCAATTCGATTGGGATAGCCTAGCTGACCATCTGTCAAGAAGCAAGTGAATTCTTAGAGATTTAAGAATTAAGTTGCTGCTTGATCCAATTTTAAGCTTTGCTAAAAGTGTTTTAAAAAATGAAAATAAAACCTAGTATTTAAATGAGTGATTTGGGTAAATGGCGTTAGTGATAATAAGCTCAACTGTCTCCAAAAACACTAATACTATCGAGTCAAAACAAAAATAATTAAAGGATTACTCAGTTAGCAAAGGTAATGAAGTTACAAGTTATTTTACATAAATGCCAACAGTTAGGAATTTGATAACGTAAATAAACTTTTAATGACTAAAGAGAAATTCGAATGTGAATATTAAATGAGTTAACAATAATTTTGATTTCGCGCCTTTGGACCTTGCAAGGCATAAGGACCTTGCATAGCGAATTTGAGACTTGTGCCTGAATATTGCATGTCTCCTATGCCTATAACGTGAATGTTTAGCTCCAATCCACCTTGTTCAGCACACGTATCTGTTTAGTCCATTTATTGGCAATCATGATCATTGCATGTTCTCGTTCACCTGCACATTGCCTGTACACTGCACGTACGGGAGTTACTCACTTCGCATGTACACGAAAATGATAAATGTGAAATAACATATTCTACATTATGCGTTTTCCATGCTATACGCTAATACATGGTATTTACATATAATGCGAATGTCACACATGTATATTACATGTTGATAAACAGGCACATTCCTTGTACTTTTCATGCTTACTGTATTGCGAATGTTATCAGCAATCCATTCAAGGTGCTTTACATGCATATATTCCCACCATTTACTTGCATGTGAGTAACTACGTGTACATTGTATGTTCTCATTGTAATGTACAAGCTCCGTGTTTCCGTGCAGAATTTCCAACAGAAGTTTAATACTTTTTCGATATGTATATCACCTGAAGACAATGTGCCTGTAATATTTTCTTTACATGTGTTTTCGCCGGAATAGGCGCATGTATAATGCCTGTCAAAATCTGACAGGCTTTTACAGGCAGTTCCATGTACAAAACATTGCATGTTTTCTCAAAAATTTTCATAATAGTAGCGTATGAAGGCCGATGATTACCCGATTATTTTAGAATTGCACTCTGCTGTGGTATGTTGTAAATTAGTGGTCTGTTCTTGTGCTGAATTAAAATGTGCTTACAAAAATATCATAAATGCCATGGGAATGATGCTGTAAGTATTCTGTACATATTAGGTATAATATGATCTAGCCTAAAATCGAATGCGTACGGAATTTGGTTAAAATTGTCTGTTGAATTATTAAAATTCATATTCTATATTTAATTGGTGAGCAGCTTGCTTGCTTGATATTTTAATTCCATATCTACTATTTTTCTGCGTTAATCATCGCCTGTTTACTTTACCTGCACCAACTGTATATGAACCTGGGTATCTGATATGCGTTAGATGAATTCTGGTTCTATCTTACATAATTGAAGGACATAATTTTCATTTCATTTTGACAGTACAAAAGTGTCTGTACTAATATAACAAATGTGACCCTGAAAGAGATACGTTACAGTTATTTATCTTGATAAACATTGGGATCATATAATTACGTCATAACTACATAGCCTCAGATGAAAAAGTAGGTCGCTATATAGGGCTCGGGCTTGAAGTCCTTCTTAAAATTAATAAATAATAAACGGTCATATTTATATTGTCACCTAAAGAAAAAATGTAAGAAATTCTTAACACTTTTCAAACTGCAAGCGTGAAACTTTATAAGGAAAATAGCAGAAGTATTAATCTGAGATTTTGTCCAAGTATATAAAAAATTTTTGACGATTTTGTGTACAAACTTTTGGCAGCAGACAAGGTTTGGTATCTGGCAAGTGAACAAAATGGACCAGCACGATTAAAGAAAGTGGTTATTAGTTCTTTTGATGTTATGCGCAGAGGAACTATGAATGTCTGAAGGATTTGCACTACCTTGGAAGAAGTGTACACCTTGGTGAAGACCACAAGAAGTAAATAGTGGTCGAAAATTCGGTAAAATAATAATAAACTCAATACAAATTAAAGGTATCAATTTTAAATTTCTAAAATGATACTGTAACTGCTTGATAAATGGAACTTCAGCAAGCTGACAGTGCAGTTTTCCCTGTACCACTCTTGTCCAGTGAGGCTTTTCTTTTTCTTTTTTTTTATTGATAATTTTATTGCTTTTTGTCCTATTTGTATTTTCTATGACTAGCCAAAAAGCTACATAATCTTGCAAGCCACATTAAAAATAATGAAACGTAAAATACTTTATATGTTCAGTCGGGACTCTAAGGATATATATTAAATAAAGATAAAAAGTCCTTATCTTATATTGAAGGAGACTTTCTAGTGTTTCAGATTTTAGCTAGATTGCCTTGTTTGCAACCAATTTGAATCTTTGTCAGTAGTACGAGGGTTGTTCGATAAAGACACACGAAAGCTCTCATTTCAAAATTACACACTTTCATTCGGTAGCTCTCGAATCACTTTCAATATAGCCGTAGTCATCGTAGTCACATGCAAAACAATGCACTTGGACCAACCCCGTTGCCACTCAGAAGATACCTGTTCGCATCCATTTTTAGATACACGCTTCAGAATTTCCTCTAAAGCCTTCATAGTTAGCGTAGAGTTTGAAAACGACATCCTTTGAGATCCTTTTTTGCCTGTGAGTGTGCAAAAAAGTCACTAGGAACAGATCTGGACTATGTAGGAGAATGTAAGACTCTTTGGATGTTCTTCTTATAGAGAAATACCACTACCTTGTTCGCAACATGAATAGCACATTGTCGTGATGCAGTTTCCACTGCTCCATGAGATCTCTTCTCTTCTCAGGAATGTGATCTTTCATTAACTGCTTCAAAACAGAGGTGTAGTAGTTTGCATTCAATGTCTGGCCTGTCGTTAACCGTGTGGTAGTACACAATATCGTAATAATGAAAAAAATGCGTGTTTATGAGGCAAACAAAGTAATGGCATTTTTCTCCAAGAACATCGAGATGGGCACGCCACGCATCCTCCATATAGTCCAGATCTGATTCTTAGTGCTTTCTGTGCAGGCCAAACAGGATTTCAAAGGACCGTTTTCCAAACTCTACTGCAGCTGTGAAGGCTTTAGAGGCGGTTTTGAAACATGTGTCCAACAGTAGGTTAGAACAGATGTTTACTGAGTGACAACAGTCCTTGTCCATATGCATTGCTTTGCATGGTGACTATATTGAACACGCGTTCGAGTGCTACCGAATAAAAATGTGTAGTTTTGGAATGGCAGGCTTAAGGTCAGCCTTTATTGAACACTTTTCGTAGTTATAGGATACGAGGAGATAAAAACGACCTTTATCTCTTTAATATACGAGGGGCAGTCGAAAAGTTCTCGGAATACTGTTGTGGTTTCGACATTTGTAATGCAATCACAATGTATCTTATACAGTACAGTCGTTAGGTTGTCTAATTATGAAATTAACAAGTGTGAACAGGTCATAACAGGCAGTGTACGAGTAATGTAGCTGAACGGGGGAGTGTTTAGTGATCAGTCGGCGCAATTTCACAGATCGAGCAACGCACAAACATATGTGCAAATTGGAGAAAATCTGATTCGGAGAGTTTTATAGTCTTAAAAATAGTTAAGTACCATCGGATGTTTGTCTCTTTCCAAACCTAAAAATAGGCCTTTTCCGTTTCGCCAATGTAGAAGAGATCAATACTAACGCGAATACTTAACTTCGGAAAATAGCAATAGAGGCCTTTCGTCAGTGTTTCCACCAATCGCAGCAGCGGTGGAACAAGTGTTCCAAAGGTGCCAGCTTTGAAGGCAATTATGTAAATGTGTACTTATATTGTGGTAATAAAGAACTACAACAGAATTCCGTGAACTTTTTGACAGCCCCTCGTATATCGTATAGCTACTATGAGCAAACATTCACAATAGTTGCAAGCCAAAGCAATCTTGCTAAAATTTAAAACAATGAAAAGTCTCCTCAGATACAAGGTAAGATCTTTTAATTGCTGAGTAGATTTATTTTAAAGCATTTCACCGTTGTTCCATACACACCGATATTATGAATTTGTTATTGATCCGTTGCAGGTGATGTATTCAACTATGAAGTGGATCTAGCTTGGGAATTTAACTCTACGTTTCCTGTTCGAAGTATAGTTCCTCCTTTTATAACAGTTGGAGTGCCATACCTGATAATGAAGCATGTGGAGCCTTTTACGAAACTCTGGTTTGATTTTACCTTCGTCTCGCCCTATACACTGTTGGTAGTACCTCGAATAGTTAGTTGTCTTTTGTCGTTTATTTGTGATTATAGTTTGTACAAAATAAGCTACGCTTATGGACAAAATTACAAGTCAAGACTTGTCATGTTAGCAAGTTCCTATGTAGTATTAGTGTATGGAACAAGAACTTTCTCGAATTCTCTGGAGATGGTTTTATTCTCGTTGTTATTATATTACGTGGCTGACTCAATGCGTTGTTCTGATCAAATCATCTACCAAGATGAAGCCCTCAAGGACAAATACGAATCGGCGAGTTCAACAGTGGACAAGGTGAAATGGTACAAAATACGAAGTTCATTACCCAGCCATTCATTGAGATCGTGTTTTCAAATTGCGTTAGTTACAGTTGCTGGCATATTTAATCGTCCAACCTTTTTGGCTTTTGCGTTCTCGCCGATATTTTTTTGGCTGCAACGAGGACTGGGTTCCAAATCGATTGGAATGGCACATTTTCATTTGCGAATGGCGCTCTTTATGATGTGGTGTTTAATGATAACATCCTTTTTTATTTTCATTGATTCGTTCTACTTTGGCTACCTTACCTTGTATGATATTCAGCGTCTGAAAGTTGATTACGATAGTTTTGTCGTCACTCCGGTGAATTTTATTCTTTACAACATGAAATCCGTTAATCTGGCCAAGCATGGTTTGCATCCTCGGTATTTACACTTCCTGGTCAATATACCTCTCCTTTATAATGTAGTAGGCCTCGTGGGATTGTATTCATTTTGTAGTATGGTACATTCAGTTTTCTTCCGAAAGTGGTCTAGCTTGCCGCGCAGTCAGAGTATCTATGTATTAATGACAGCGTCCTTTATTGTACCTGTCTTTGCATTGTCATTTTTCCAGCACCAAGAACCGCGCTTTTTGATCCCTGTCACGCTTCCACTGCTGTTTCTTCACTCACCAAAAATCAGGACTGGTGAACGATTTGCTAGATACGCCCTTGCACTATGGTATCTTCTAAATATTGTTCTGTGCATATTCTACGGTTTTATCCATCAAGCAGGTGTTTATCCAATTGTCCAAGAATTGCACTCTGAGATACAAGTAAAACCTAAACTGACTAATATGCATATTGTAACAAGTCATACGTATTCTATGCCCTGGTTTTTGCTCCAGTTGAAAAGTACTAAACGCTCGCGGCTTTCGCTTGCAGGAAAGCGCTACCGGGCTGTTCGAGAGGTGCACTTTTATGAGCTGGGAAGCAAGTCCCTCTATGAGGTTCATTCCAAACTCAACAACATGTTAGATAACTTTGAAGCACAGAAAAAGGAAAAGCGTTTAAATTATATTTTATATTTAGTGCTTCCAGGTACATTGTACTCGAAGTTTGAAGCTATTGCACATGATATAAATATCAGTGTCACACACAGTGTCTATCCGCATGTTAGCACAGAAGCGTTGTCTCTGTTCGATGATGATTGTAGAGTAAACAAAAACCAGGAAATATTTTGTGACACGTCACATTCTAGTTGGTTGAAAAAAGTGTTGGAGTTAGGATTGTTTCTAATTAGAATTAACAGGTGAACATACGACACGAACTTAAAAAAAAAAAAAAAAAAAAAAAATATGGCTGTGATTTTTTTTTTTTTTTTTTTACTTTTTATTTCTGTTATATAACTTTACGTTTATAGCTCAGGTTGTGTTACATGTTTTATATGTATTGAGTGCCATGTGATTTTGTGATCAAATATATGTATAGATAATTTACTAAATGAACTGATAACATGTATAATTAATAGTGAAATACTAACCTTGAACTTCATTTAAGAACCCGTTTCATTACTTTAATCGTATTCGTTTTTATGGCTGTTTGTCATCGTCATTGGTACGTGACTAGTAAGGGGTTTTACATTGGCTTATGGACTTACATACGCTGTGCAGTTTTTGTTTTTCATGTAAAAAATTTATAGTGTTAAACGTTTGTATAGTGTAAAATTCTTATAGTGTTAGGTTTAACAGTTGGTTTGATGTTGAAGTAAGCTTGTTTTTTTGTTTGTTTGTTTGTTTGTTTTGTTTTAAGTTGTAATTTTATCGAATAACAAACATCGAAGATTGCAGAACTTAAAACAGAAAGTAATGTCTCATATTGGGTAATTTCGGTAATTCGAGCCCAGGTAACATTTCAATTATGGTACATAGGATTAAAATAAGATGGTGCTTCATCCACCAATTACTTTTACCAAAAATACAGGATGTTTCAAAAAGAATGATCCAATTTTAAAAGTCCATATATATTGATAAAAACATACTGCAAAAATGGGATAAATTGCAAACTTACAAAATCTTCCAGGTTTTAGATATGCTATTACAAATGCCCTATGTGTCCACAACAGCAGCACCATTATTTCCATCCTTTCATCAGAAGTGCGAGGCCAGCCTGGACTCTTACCTTTACACAAGCATTCTCTCCCATCAAATTGGCGATACCAACAACGAATGATTTTAGGTGCTGGCGGATCAATGCCAAAACGCCGACGAAAAGCACGCTGGACCGAAATCACTGACTCAAGTCTTTGCAAACTGCAGCACACAAAACGCCTTCTGTTGAACGGACGCCATCTTACTTCCGACTGACTACAAAGTGAGAAGACGCATTGACTGACATCTAACGGCGATTTACTGAAATTGTATATCACCCTCATTTAAACAACACTCATTTCCTTGCTGGCACGTCTCATATTCCGTAATTACAGGGCTCATAGCGAGTCACTTTTTTTTTTTTTTTTAAACTAAGAGTTACTTTTTTTTCAAGTTGATCACTAAAAGTTACTTTTTTTCAAATTTGTCACTAAAAGGTACTTTTTTTGGGAGGTAAAGTGACTTTTTCGTGTGATTTATGTTTTGCATTGACAGTTTTCTAAGAAAAATATTATAAAAATAAATGGAAAAAGGCCGAAACTTCGTTACTCATTACTCTTCTGAAAGCTTCAGTACTTGCTGTTACATGTGAAACAGTCAGCTTTATTCTTACTTCAGCTTTTATTCTTTCTAAAGCACAATAAATGGTTGGTGGATGCTTAAGCTCTCAAGGTGGGGTTGAGAACCCTTCTGTGTCTATTCTTTCTTCTATCATAATAATCTTTTAGTTTTCTCTCGTAATAGTTAACGCTCTGCTCAACGTTGTATGTGTGTGGTTTATCATGTTCGTCTTGTGTTATGCTTCTTGTATGTTCTTAAGAGTAGGTGATGAATTTGAATATTTCATGGCTTTGAGAACTCTCAATGCTAAGTTAAATATAATGTCTGGGATGAAGAAATTTGGAAATAGGCCGGAACTGGTTCCATTTACTCAGAAGCTTCTTACATTTGCTAAGTATGCTTACCGTAACTACAAAACATACTTAGAAAACGTAAGAAAGGAGGAAGCTCAAAAAGAAGAAGTAAAGAAGAAAAAATAAAACAAAACAACAAAGAGAGAAGTGATGGAGAAATTGACAAAGGAAAAAAGACGCGATGAGATTTTGGTCATTTTTTGGTTACTTTTTCGTGTGCTTTTGGTCACTTTTCAACTATTTACAAGAGACCAGACCCTATAATTATTACCGTCCAAAATCAGGTCATTCTTTTTGAAACACGGTGTATAAATAGGAGGGCAAGCCTTGTGTAATGCTGAAGCTCATCAACCCTTCAGGTGATTCCTTGGAATGACAATTTACAGTTGTGTTTTTGTTGTTAACGAAATAGAGTGATGTTTTTTTAATTATTATTTTCTTTCTAAAAAGTGAAAAATTAGCATTATGTGAATCCAAGAACCAACAAATAAAAATTCCAAAACAATCACGTACCGATGAAGATGACAAGGAGTTATCGAAACGTGCAATAAAGTTACTAAAACAGGTGCTTAAATGAAGTTAAAGGCTAGTATTTCATTATATTTGCAGATACTTTGTTTTGTACAATCGTGTTAAAAACAATAAAAACTCTGAACCCTCATTTCACTTTTCGAGCGCTTTTAGTTTCTTGTATACAGCGGGCTGATACGATACCACATCTTGCCTTACAATAAAATCGCTTTGTTAGTTCTGTATTATGTTATTTTTAAAAAATGGTTCTGGAAAAGTTGTTCGTGCCTTCGTATTTCTGATGTTACTCTTTTTTTTTTTTTTGGGGGGGGGGGGAGATTGAGTTTTGAATGTCTTACGCATCTAATTCAAATATTTTATTTTGTTAAATCCCTTATTGTCGGAGTTATGTTGTGCTTATTCTAATGATGTATTATGCACTGGAACTAAGTTTGGCGTTACGTTTTAGTTTGCAGTTTCTAAACTTAATTTTCAGTATGTGGAAAACTTGAAATCTATTTGAATATGGAATCTATTCGGCGCCCTATATTTAAGTACTAAAATCTCAAAAAATAAGCACTAAAATTGTTGAGAATAAATGCTTAAAATCTGGAAAATAGAGATTAAAGAGTTGTAACTAAATAAATATGATCGTACATAGCTTAAGGGTCTTCACTACAACGAAATTAAACTACCGCTAATTTTAGAGTTTTTCTGTAATATCTTCAAAACAAATAAAAATATTCGAAAAGCAGAAACATACTGAACTAGACAATACAATTTTGCATGTGATACCTTTACCACAATTCACCTATATGCTTTTGGCATGCCGCTATTTACAGAACCCGCAAAAAATGCTAAATCTATCTACAGTTGCAAATCGAAAGCAGATAGATGAGTTGTGATAACGGTATCACATGCAAAATCGTATTGTCTAGTTTCTAGAAGTCTCAAGAAACTAGTACCTCTGGCGACCCTGCCATGTTGCTGCCACCACATGTAAACAAGGAAGGTAGTTCCAACTCTGCCGTATGCAGAGAAAAATCAGACGAGTAATATATATGTGTCCTTTTCTATAGCCCTTCTTTACAAATCCAATACCTGGTAATATGCGAGGCTCTCAGGTTATCCAATGACTTCAATAAACAATGGATATAGTCCAAATCACCAAGTTAATATTATAATTAATCGTAACTCATCTGTTTTATATTACAAACAAAATCAAGAATTTCCTTTTTCTCTTCTACGTGCATATTGTTAATTGAACTCACGCTTTCCGGCCTTGTAGCTGATTAATTTAGCTTCCTTCCGTGAATTATATACATGTTTTATTGTATTTGTAATCTTGACCCGGTAGAAATTGCGTTAAAAATGGAAAGAAACACGAAATATTACAGGTGTTCTTCGCAAGGTATCAATGTCATTGGGAATATCCCAAAATACATTTTTTGGATCGAAAGATCCAATATATTTCAGGCAAAAATTTTCTCGTAGGCTTTATATCTGGAGAACTACATATAGTGTAGCAAAACCCAAACTATCACTTAACTCAATGTGATGTACTAATTCCATCAAAAATACAAAAACTCAATTTAGGGACCATTCAAAAATTTTGTGACCCCTTATTCAAAAATGCATCAAAAGATCAAATATATTTCAATCAAAAATTTTTTTGTAGGCCTTATATCTGGAGAACTACATACAGTGTAGCCAAACCCAAACAATCACTTAGCTCAGTATAGTGTGCTTATTCCGTAAAGAATACGAAAAATCGATTTAGGTTCCGTTTAAAAATTTTGTGGCCCTGATCCAAAAACTAATTATTGGCCAAGATCGCAATATTTTGATTTTTTAATCATTTTTTAAAATTTTGTTTTAAAGTTCTACTGTTGAACTAAGCCAACTAAATGTTCCAAAGGACTTTTTTTTTAATTAATCGTAATGCTCGTCTATGGATAGTAGTAGCGTTAAACCTTGAGGTGGGTGTTCAGACATTTTTTAAAACACGGTTGTACATTTCCGTATCAACTTAATTGAAAAAAAAAAAAAAAGTGTTGTGACCTATCCCATGTTAATCGCAAATGTACATTCAATTCAGTATGTGACAATATTGTGTGTTAGATTTAAGTGTTGTTTTACAATTACCAGTATTGTGTTTGGTACCAATGATTTGTAAGACTTTTATTTACTTGAATTTGTTGTTGAAGAAAATAGTGAGTACTTTTGTTGGGAGTGAGTTCCTTCATTCTTTGCATTAAAAAAAAAAGTTTCATTACAGTAGTATATACTTATTTCAAATATTTAGATTGGTTTAATACAAGGTAGGATACGCTAAATCACGCTTGCTTTGTGGCAATGAATCTGACGCTTTATAAAATTCAATTTTTGCACATCAAGTATGTATTTATATGCAATATTATCTACGTAAGATTCAAAGCTTCATATACAATATAAGCTTAACAAATTGTGTTTGAGAAATGCCTATGTACTCCCAGAAATCTCTTTTATTACGGTAGTTAAAGCGGAAGAAAAGAAGTGGGAAACTCACCTCCTAGCATTTTTTTATTTTTTATGTTGTTAATATTTCAAGTCTTGAGAACACAAATGTCATATGTTCAATTTTTCTCAATATTGACTTTGTCATCTATTTCGATAGTTTGATATTTCTATGTCAGATGCACAAATATGAAATGTCCACGTAAATAGGTCCTCGGTAATACACAGTAAATAATTGTCGAAAAACTCCAACTTTCTGCTTTGCTAGGGCACACTAATCGCTTGAAAACAGTCTCCTGAAAAATTTAGAAAACTGGACATATGACATTTGTGCTCTGAAGATTCGATTTGTTCTCCCAACATCTGTGTTACGTTGATCTCGAATTAATAAGTATAGTATATTATTCCAACCAAAGATAGCTCGTGTAGTCATGATTACAGTAAAGATATTATAAAAACAATATTTTTTACGTTTGTCATTGGAAAAAAGACTTATGACGGTACGTTTTTCAGTTTAGTGCCCGTAATTAGTTAGTACAGCATTTAGTCACTTACAATAGATTCACAGTCAGTTTTGAATTAAATACCACGTGCGTTAGTGATTAAGAACATATATGTGTTGAATTTCTATGTAGATAATTCTCATCCTTAAACTTCTACTAATATTTCAGCATTGAAATATCAAAGAGACTTTCATTGTAAACACCTACTAAAGTAAAATTCGATTTCGCACTTTACCCTTATATTTTGGTGAGCAGCAGGCCCGCAACCAGCCACAGAGGTCATTAAAACTTCTCTTACACATATCTAAATTGTGTTTTTTGTGTTGAGGTGTGGAGGGGCCACGAAAAGTTTAGGGGGACCAGGCCCCTCGAGCCCCCCTCTGGTTGCGGGCCTGGTGAGCAGTATGTTGAATTGATTATCTTATATCGAAAATTTTTAGTCTTACATATTCTTCTTTGCATTTGCGTACACATAGCGCCGTACCCAAAAATTCGTTTTCAGTATTGCTTTAATTACTACATATTCAAGGCATATGGAGTGTATACTTGAAAATTGCTAAATTAGTAGAGTCCGCCAGAATTAATGTATACACTCTTTGTCATCGTGTATCAGGCAACTATCATGGACAATTGTTCTGAAATTTAAGTATGTTGTAGTATCATTTTTCGTCCAACAGATGTCGCTACTGTCAGCACGGTTAGTGAGATAAGAAAAAAAAAGGGGGGGAGGAGCATGCTTGATGTTCGAGCAGCTTAAGTATGTTTTGAAGTGTTTTATCAGTTTTGAGAATGCCATCGAAGTACATTCGTACTCCCCATGGACTTCTTCTTGTAGGGAACTTTGAAAGATGAAGTCTATCTAAGTAAACCGCGCACGCTCGAGAGCTTTCGCCAGATTTCAGAGACATGTGCATCAGTCTCCATGATACATTGACCGCTGTAGTTGCAGCGACCGCTCGTCGTTCTGTAAAGTGGCCGCCAACGGCCAACATTTTGAACATCTAATGTAAACATATGCTTACTTGAAGGTTTGTAACACATGTTTGAAAAATAATTAAATGTAACTAAGAAATATGATATATAGTTTTTTTTCTTAAGTATTATATACATTTTTCTGGCGGACTCTGTATTATGTACGAGTACATTACCAAGGATCCAAAAAAAATTTCCTGAAATACATCACTGTATGTTCAATATTATCGTTTTCTGTAGTTGTATGGTATAAAATAATTGTTGGCGAACGAAACTAACATGGACAATTATTTATTTTTATTTATTATAACTTGAAAAGCGTGGGAAGGTCTTATATGCGAACATCTAATATCAGAAACAAATATTGTATTTTTGCGCTTGTATCTTTCTGGCTTCTTCAACTCAAGTGACTTCTGTACTTAGTTTACTATTTTTTCAGTCTTTGGACTTCATAATTATATATACCGTGACAAGACTAGAAGAGTGAACATTGATGGATGCGCTAGATGTAATATATTAATTGAGAAAAATAAACTTGAAAGTACTTTCGGAAACAGTCGTGAAGACTTACAATTGGGTTTTGAAATTACATATGAACATGAAAACGTTAGTTACATTTTAGTTATTTAATTAGTGCAGATGTTGTTTCCGATATTGGATCTCAGTTTATCTGTAGCATTGTGATGGGAGTTCATATTGAAGAATACAACCGAAGATCTACTGCTACTGAGAAGGCTACATAACCGCGCATTCCGATGTTAAATACAGTTATAGTGTTATAATCAAGTTAGACATACATAGATTTGCCGTGTTGAGGAATGGAATAGCACTTATGTTGAAAGCAGCAAGAAGGGTAAGGAGTTGGCTGATTTCTATATGGCAGATCAGTGGTAGAACGTTTACCTCTGGTGTGTGGGGTCCCTGGTTCGATTCCTAGCGAAGTAAGTTTGTGGAAGACAACAGCGTGTCCGTGGCTTTTCTCCGGATACTCCCGTTTCCTCCCACTTTCTCTTTCCACCAATTTTTCCATCATTAATCATTTGTCTTAATCATCACTTCCTTTAGCCTAAAGGGTATAAGCGCGGGACGTTAAAAACTGAAATTTTCTATAGGGCAGAAACGAGCTTACCCCTGCCCTATTACGAGCCGTACACCAGTTACTATGCGAAGTGTTTAGAGTTTGTTGTCACATGGACGAACCCAGGTACACAGAGAGGTATTTCAAGCCGCGTTGGAACATCCCCCAAGATAATTCACACTATAATTCGTCGTAATTTGGGGTTGGAAAAGCTTCGACAGAAGCGTGTTGAGAAACTATTGCCAAAACAAATCGCAGGACGTCGCACTAATTGACGGCTGTACGAATATCACCTAGCGGACAACAGGAGTAAATATATCATCACATTGGACGAAGCGTATGTGTACCTCAAAATGGCTGCAACAATATGTACACGGCAAATATACTCGTACAATTTTCTACAGGGAACGTGGTGTTAATGGCCTTTAAAGATAGTACAGTGAATGTACGGAAAATCTTGGTAAGGAATTTATTAATGAATCGGGTAATCAACCAGGTGAATTCTACGTCGTCCAACGCTTCGAGAACCGACAACATTGTTATCGAAACGTTGGACGATGTGGAATTCACCTGGCTGATTGCCCGAGAACAACTATATTCATCACGAGACCAGAAAAGCCTAAGTTCATATTTCAAGAAATTTACTATTGTTGTGATTTGATATAGAATGGGAAGTTAAAACATACGTCATGTCGACAAAATTACCAAAATGAATTTCTATTATCATGAGGTGTGACATAGGGTGACGACAAACTGGAAAACTAGGAAATGTCAGAGAATTTGAGAAATCAGATAAAAGTCAGAGGAAACTCAAGAAATATTGCTAAGAGTCAGGGAATTTCTGTGTGCTAAGAATAGAGATGCAAAAAAGCCGGCTTTTTTGAATCGATGGTTTTTTTCACATAAAAAGCCGGCTTTTTTGGAAAAAAAACAAGAATTTTGGAAATTTTGGCTTTTTTCAACTTCATGATTTTTCTATCTAAATAGCTTTCTTATAGTATATTCTATAGTTAGATAAGAATTCCATGACCTGAATGTGATATTTCGCTCTGAAATTCACCATCAAGATGGATGGAGCACATGTTTTACGAATTCAAGCTAACATGAAGAATGTAGTATTTGAGGGTAATTTTAGAGGCTATTTAACTTTATTTTAACTTTTGAGTTATCGACATCTTTTTTCTTCTCTAGTTTGTCATCCGTGTTTCATTCCTAAGAGCTTTTAGTACTCTAGCTTCTAGCGCAAAAGTTAAACTTGCCCGTTTTTCTATTTATCCGTCAAAGCATACGTTTTTCAATATATCCGTCAAACCGTACTTCCACATTTCTGTTATACTGTAGCTGTGAAGTGATTTAGCAATAATTTTCCGGACACAATCTTGAATACCACTTTATACAAATAATCAGTAGCGGATTTAGAAAAGTACTTTAGGAGGGGTTTTTCTGATTGTTTCGTTTCCTAACAAGTCCTAGTTTTATTTGGGAGGTGCTTGAAGTTTATAAGTACAGGCATAACTAATATTTCGTTTCGTTTATATGTTTAGCAATAATCTTCCGGATACAACTTTAAAAATCATTTTATACTGAGAATCAGTGGCGGATTTAGAAAAGTATTTTGGGAAGGGTTTTTCTTGCTAATGTTTAGTTTTTTTAAACATTTGTAATTTTTATTTGACGGGAGCTTAAAGTTTATGAGTAAAGGCATAAATAATAGATATTTCGTTTGTTGCAGACATTCCGTAACTTTAAGGAACGGGCTTCAGTCCGAAAGACCGCCCCCCCCCCCCTAACCTTCGCAAAACCGTCACTGCTGGTAATTAGTAATAATAACGATTTAAAAACAATAAGAAAGGAAGTCGCCCCAACTCACAGTACACGCACTATTTCTACATTCACAGATGGAATGAAGAAAAGCTTTGTCAGAATGGTCGAATGCTGGTTGAATCCCGGACTTCCCGATAGAAGCGCAAAAGCTAATCACTCAGTCATGTTTGTTGTGCAGTTGTATTTAGCTTAACTTAAATATATTTCGTAGTCTTTTTTTTTTTTTTTTGGGGGGGGGGAGAGTTCCGTAATGATATGTTGAATCCCTCTTGTTAAAAATTCAGAAAACTTGAGGATTGGGTAAACTGTGATGGTGGTTCTATAAAACTTAACTATAGAATTTCAAGAATATACAGAACCAAAAGCTCTAGATGTGCAGTCTTTAAGTGTATCATATAAATCTAAGTATTTCTCTTATGTTTTATTTTAATTTTATTTTGTTTCAAAAAGAGGGTATGGAATATTTTGAAGTAAAAATACTACATACTATTTTGCTAGTTATTTGTGTATTCTTTTAAAAGAAGTGTTTTTCAGGGTTGGCTGGTTTACACCAATTTTTTTTTTTTTTTAATAACTGGTTTAAACCACAAAAATAAAAAGAATGAAAAATGCGAATCGTGTGAACTTCATGGTGACGTTTCCAGATATCAAACCACCTGCAATAGTTTTATTTCCCTTTCACCTTTTAATCAAGGTGTCCCATGTTCAATTCTCGGTCGAACCACAAACCTTCTTTCATGCGTAACCTAAGTAGCGGTTCGGATGTCAGTTTAAGCGAAAGTCTTCTCCTTGATAACCTCGGTATTTCGTAAGGATGTTAAGCCTAAATATACGAAACAAACCAAATTGTATATTTCTGCATGCCTAAATGCGTGTTGTTTTATAAAAAAGCCAAGATTGCTTAAATATGTTGATAGAAATTGGCAAAATTTATCGATTGCCTATGTAGCTTCCAACATTAGCTTGGATTGAACTTTCAATGATATCTACGTACTAAATTTGTGATTTAATACCTCAGTTTTAGCGTACTGATTATGTACGTTGACCTTTAAATTTTACATGGAAAGCAATAAGAGGATTTTCCCGTTATTGTCTTACATTGAAGTAATGATGGGATTTTCCCAATGGCTAGTGCGGGAGATTCTCAATTTAAGAAATTTACTGACCGGACTTCTTTAAGCTTATGGGAGTTCTTCCGGCATAACCCCGCTGTTGCATAATAACACCAAGGCGAAACAAACTTATTTCTGTGAATATGTAATATAAATACATAAAGCAAAAAATCTAAATCAAAAAAGCCTGGTTTAAACATCCCCCAAAAAACGGGTTTTTGGCATTTTCAAAAACAACCACGGTTCTTGCCAACTCTGCTTACTTTTGTATATAGGAGGTTAAAAAATTCTTATTATATACATTGGTTAATCCTGTGGAATTCATAATGTAAATATGTTGAAGAAAAATTGTTTGAAATATCTTTTCGAAATTCATAGTTTATTTTCGATGTTTTATATTATTATCAGCATCAACCACTAATTAAATGATTTTTTGTGTTATAGAGAAGCGATACAAAGTCTGTTTTATCAATTTAAATCAGTATTTTGAAAAAAGCCCAAAATTTCCCAAGCAAAAAAGCGAAGCAGAAAAAAACGAGTTTTTTTCCAAAAAAGCCGGGTTTTTTTTCCGAGCCCTTGCATCTCTAGCTAAGAATGAAATTCTAAAAAATAAATAAATAAAAATAAAAGCTTGAAGTCCATTTCGTATGTGATTCAGTGTTTGTTTTTTAATTAGCAACTTTAAACTTAGAAACTTATTTGTGTTTTCCACTAATGATGTGTAACAAACATACGTTCTGCAGCTGTGCGCATTATGTTTTGCTTTTCGCATGTGCAGTGAAATATCATATTGGTGAGTCATTCACAAAATGCAGTTGGATTAACGATGCAATAGTAAATTCACTTCCGACGCACGCATAATTCCTACCTTTTTTTTTTTTTCCTTTTTTGTTCCCACTAGTTTCGATTTTATCGAAGTTTCCTGTTCTTCATTAAGTAAAAGTAGCTTATCACACAGATTTTGGATTACGGTAAAGAGATTTTGGAATACGGTTTCTCGCATTTGAGCTTCTGTGTTTTATTGTGTTTTAATTTCCAAAGAAGTTTATGTCGGAAGTGTTTATGAGTGTACGAAAGTTGCTGATAAAGTTGCACATCATCGGGTCAATACTCAGTGGATAGCGGGACTAATTTCATGGGATTCTTGATCTTTAAATAGGGATACGTCTACAGATACCAAAGTGTACTTTCTACCATGCGTATGCAGTACTTATATTAATTTTTATACATATGGTCATGCGTCTCATAAGCTGAAAAAATATTCAGTCTTATTGGGGTACAAAATACTCCGAAAAATGGCTTGGCGGCTAACGTGTTATTCTGACATTAAAAATAATGCAGCAGTTTGCTAACAATATTTGTGATACATGAGTTCAAATAAAGTTTCATTTTCTGTCTTTTTCATCATTCTGTGAGCCAAATTGTTGTATGCTTTTTCAATGTCAATACGAACCGATACTCAATAATCAGCGAACTGTATGAGAAAAGTATTTATGTTTGTTTTCTTTAGTCTTTCTGTATGCATTATTTGTGAATAGTTAATAACCAATTATTGAGTGCTTATTGATTAAAACCGTTAATACTATGATGATGATTTAACCTGTTCTCATCATTTTTGTTTTGTTGTTTGTTATTTTATTTATAAACATTGACGCTCGAGCTTACCGACTGAGACCAAAGAGCTGTGACCGACTGAGTTGAATAATGCTAAGTGATATTTTTCTTTCCATTTGGATACCATGCTGTAATACTGTTATAAAATCAGAAATACCTCCTTTAGCTCAACGCACTCTACCTAATTATCTACTTTACCTGGCCGATTTTCAACGCCAGAAGCTGTCCAACATGCCAAGATCTGATTCCTTTATATAACGTAGCTAGACTACTTCCGGACATGGCTGAGTAGCAGGCGATTAGGATCTGCTAAGTCGTACGTGTAACTGGGAGGTTATAGACGTTACGAGCTTGGCCTAGACTAATCCACATGTTCTTAACGAAAGTTCTAGGTTCAGTCTGAATCGTTCTTTATCGAATGAATAAGTAGGAGTATTTACGGTGATTGTACCGAGACTCTGGGGTGATATAGTTCGATTCTTGACATATATATGTATCTTTTTTAGGTAGTCTACTAACAACAACAATTGTACTATTAACAAGGAGCATAGTAACAAACTAAACAGACAAGTAGACCTACAAAATAATAACCAGCAGAACCTCAAATTATCCAACTTTCTTTCGCACAATATCTCTCTCTCTCTCGCTCGCTCGCTTGCTCTGTGTGTGTATGTGTGTGTGAGAGAGAGAATTTTGTTTATAATTTTCATTATTTGTCTACAGAACATATACCTGTTCGCCGCCCAAAGTCTCTCCGACGCCGGAATACGCCGTCTAAAACTCAGTACTTACTTTCCTGAGCCAATCTCTACATTCTGTCTTAGAGAGCTCTATTTTCTCTCTAGCTCTTACCATATCCTTTAGTATAGTTGTATCTAATACATAAAGTTTTGAGGTGACTGTGGTACCTTTCCTTGGATGATTACTGACGAATAATACAGCAGGCTTTCCAATGCTCCTATATTTCCTATTTTTCCTATATATTTGCGTCTCTTCGTATAAACTCCTATATTTCCTATATTTTAACGAAACCTCCTATATTTTTGTAGCATTGCTACTTCCACTTGTGAAAATAAGGATTTTCAGCTTCATAAAACTAAGTTGTCATACTCAATATCGCATGGACTTGGCCCTATTTACGTGAAAAATTATTGTACGATGTTAAAACTTCTGTTAACTTTAATCTTGCTGTAGTTGAAACAACAAACACAGCAACTGATAAACAGTTTGATATTCACATTCGATATATTTCTTCGACCAATTGTGTTACTCATTACCTGGACATTTTCAGATCTTCAGATCTTTGTCAGGCTATTGCGAAAACTATTAACACATCTAAACTGCCTCATGACAAGTTTCTCATGCTGGAAAGTGATGGACCTCATGTGAACTTGTCTCTTCGGCGAATGTTAAATGATTGGTGCCAAAGATTGATCAAGGGGTACCAAAGCTTCTGGATATTGGTTCTTGTACTTTGCACACAGTCCCTAGTCTTCCGTTGCAAGCGCTGCTATCGGCTGAAGGAATTCCACTCCCTTTCTCTCGCTTAGCAACAGCTGTACCCTTATTGGCTCAACGTGTGGGTGTGTGAGGGTGTGAGCTTTAGTTCGCATTTTTGCCACGGTTCAAGACATTTTGGCAGCACCATAGTGCGTTTCATGATGGAGTAAAATCATTGTCGTGGGATATTGAAGATTTTTGTGTGGATGTATTTCAGTTGTTCAGAATGTCTGCGGCTCGACAAGAGGACTGATCTTGTCCAGTAAGTATTGGATTTAGATAGCCTTTTCTTTCTGCGTCATGTTCCGAGCCAATGGATGACTTTGTCTCCTGTGTGCAAACGCATCGCGGAACAACTTCCAGGGCTACGTAAGTACTTTCTGGAGAATCTGCCAGCACAAGATAAAGCATGCCATGAAGATAATCGTTACAGAAGGATTAAACAATTTCTGAGAGACGTATACTTACCAACACTGATTTCCTGATGCAGATCCTTTTTACACTTTCCTTGTAGTCGTTGCTTCGTACTGGTGAGCTACTTACGAAAACACTACGAAACTCGTACAAAATTTTGCAACGAGATAATTACTCATTTAGTTATATTTAGAATAGAATGTATGTTCATATAACAATTGTGTAATTTCCATGTGACTTTTTTAATTTTTATTTCTGTCTATTAGATAATAGAAATGTTCCTTTTTCACAGCTTCTCGAAACCACCTATATTTTTTCATCGTGATTGCATATATATATATATATATATATATATATATATATATATATATATATATATATATATATGTGTGTGTGTGTGTGTGTGTGTCATTTGCATTGGAAAGCCTGAATACAGTTACCAGTGTTAGTACTTCAGCGGCTTGCCTTCACTTCACCATACAAACTTGGGTATTATTAATAACACATAACACAAGGTAAATATTAAAAAAAACACTATGACGTTGGTGTCTGTTTCCGCATTCTTGGTTCAGTACCGGCTCTGTGTCAAACCGATAACTTCGGACCTTTGGTGGTACCACTTTCATGTGTTAATTGAGTTGTATAAACATTATCATTTTGTGCTGTTTACGCTGAAAGCATTTCCATTCATTCCGCATTTGCTTGTACACTTGCTACCCAATCAGGTATTCTACAATACCTGCAATTGGTACTGCTAAGAAGTTAGAACTTCTTTAAAAATAAATAAATAAATACAATTCTAAACGCAAAGTCAAAAAACTTTCAGATGTGCTTTTAGGGTCATTGAATTAATAAAATTTTGCGCGTTTTTTAAATTAAGAATTAGCTTGTTTTGTATTATGAAAATAAGTCTTATGTCCGCCTAGACTGTAGCGTATATACATTTTGTCATGTGGTTACGTACAATCAATATTCCCATAAAGAAATGTAAATGAGATTATATTCCATTTGTATGTATGATAGTACGTAGCAAATAATGTTGTTTTGCGTGCATACTATATACTGTGTACGACTATTAATATATATTAGTTGCCCCTGTATATTTTCTCTACATTTTCGTCTCAATTCTGTTTTGATATTGTTTAGTAGTACATGATTTAAACAACGTTTTCTGTAATTAAAAGTAAATCTTTCGTGCTCCAGGTACATGAAATCATGTTTCTGGTCAATACATAATGATGATATGCTAATGATAATCCAGGAGGGCAAAATCATATATATTATTGAAGAGCACTATATCTAATAGTTAAGAGTAACGAAAAACTGTAAACTAATTTTAGCATCTTTGTCCTTTCTTCTGATGTAATATATGCAGAAACTTCTTCATTTGACGACTATTTTCTCTCGTAGCAAGTAAGCTACTACCTGCTGATAAATAAAATAATTTGCAATATGTTTCTCTGATAATGTCACCACAATAAGCCACAGTACTTGGGTGCTTAGTTCTAAAGTACAATAAGTTTCGATGATCTGAGCTTATGTGGACCTAATTTAACCCCAGGTAATCGCGGTTCGGATAATACAGATCTGCAAAATTATGGTTAGTACTACACGTTTAGTAGTAAAGACATGAAGTACAATATAATATCTAAGTAGATCTACATTAGTTGCTGTACAGTACATTTAATCTCTCAGGCTCGGATAATCGTTGATTTACTGTATAAGTTGTGAGTTCTAACCTTGGTAATTCTATCGGCACTTTGCTGGGAGAAACCCAGTGTGTTTGTTTCTCGATAGATTGGTTTCAAATTTCACGTCGTTTTTCAGTGCCAAGGGTGTATTAGACGTAGAGCTGAAGCCTAACATGGAATTCGAAATACATGAGCCATCGGGAATCGACCGTGGGTCTTCCACGCCAAAGACGCATGTGCTAACTATATGTCTATGACGGAGCTGTATGAGTTTTTCAACTTAGTAGTTTCATTCAAGTATTATCCTGTTAGTTATTTGAAAGTAATTTATTTGTCTCTGTAACAGTCTCTTTTTGACTACTAAGACATGTTTGTGGATGATTCTATTCCAGGAATCATCGTGTTTTACTGACAAGAATCTAACCAAATTTGGTTAAACGTATTGTTATTCTAACAGCTTTCAAAAGAGTGAAAAAGTCCAAACACATAAGGACTGGACTAAAAATAATGGAAACCGTTATAATCCGTATCTAGATGTATGGACAGAAGCATGAGCGGGGATTAGGAGGGCAGTTGCCCCCCATTTTTTTGGTGTAACCCATTTGTGTATATAGTTTAATTTGGAAATGTAAAGTTTTTGTATGTATGTATGTTTATAGAAAAAAAATTGTGCCATAATATTCGCCGTTGCGTGAGTACGTGATGGTTATCCTCCCGTGGAGTTAAGAAAGCTGCAGAAATTGCGTTTTAATTGCCACGGAAAATAACCCAAAAATTAACCTATCGCAACAGAACAATTTCAACACACTTTCACTTCTTATATGGGTTCAATATATTAATTAGCCGCTTTGAATTTTAAGATGTTCAAGAGCAAGGAATCAAATCTCTGTTTAAGGGTACAAAGGGCTAGTACATACTTGCGTTGATCTTGTCAATTTACTTAATAAAATGTGAAATACGATATACGGTATTTTAACAAAAAAAAAAGATAGTATCCTATTAGTTATACAACCTCTCGTCAAGTCTTCCCCCCACTTTTAACGTCCAATCGCCGCCACTGGACAGAAGAATACTGTTACATTCCTTCAATATAATCACCTCGCTTCTTTGTCACCTCCTACCACACGTGTGGAAGGGTCGTACATCGTCAGCGGCTCACTATTTGTTGATATAATGCAGGGACCGCCATATAGACGGATGATTGCTTCATTTTTGCCGTAGTGCTTACCCCGAAGTGGTTCCTTCATTTTGCTGAAATAGTCGTCACGAAGTGCATGAAAACATTGTTGTGCACTTCCGTGCGCACGTTGTTCATCTTTCCGAAACATTGTTATGGCACCTTGTCTTCTACTTTACAGCTCTGCTGCTTTTGACTGAATAACGCACAGTTGTTACCATTCGCCACACTTCATCGCTTTATATTCCCTTATCAGTTACAGAATTCTTGTCGTGCTGAGACACAGACCTCTGATGTGATAACAATAATATTACCACTACTTCTATTATCAAAACATGTTTACTTTTTAACCACCAAACTCGTAACATCTTAGTTAGATCTCTGCTACGCGTGTGCATTTCTTCTTTTGTTTTACACATTTTTCGAGCCAGTGTGTCGGATTTTCAATACCTGCCTTTGTTCAGAGTTGTTTGTACTATAATCAACACGTTACTAATAAATAAATGTGGTCTGTAATTTATACTTACTCTCTGACAGAAAAAAATATAACCGTCAGGGTCACATAGCATACACATGATAGAACTTGTCATGTTCATTGACGCTTACGAAAGACTTTAAAATTAGTATTCTTTTTCATTACACATTGAACATACATAGAAAAATATCTTAATAAACATTGCACTTGCAATAACTGAATAGCTACAATGATGCCTAATAATTATAAAGTAAGGGGTTTTCAAACTGCGCGGCACGCCTCCCTGGGGAGGCGCGAGGACTCTTTACCCTACAAAGGAACATATTAATAATCCAACATGCATACTTAGTTCTGCACCCTTCTTCTTTAGTAATACATAGTGGACTAATCCTTTGTATCACCTGTTCCATATACGATCAGGAATTACCCTTTCAGCTTTGGCTTAAACATATATAATCCTTGTTAGATGACCACTAACGATCTTCTACTTTTTGTAGAATAGTATGTCTTTGACTTTGCTCAACATTTAAATGTGCCGGGTTTTATTATTTAAATTCCCTCTCTGCTCGTAGTTTTCAATTTTAATATAAATATCTGACTTATCACAATTTATAATTATTAACACCGGCTAATAACATTAACAAGTGTGGGCAATGTGTACAATGTAGATCACCTGTGTTAATGAGATATTTCCATTAGTTATTAATAAATAAAACATAGTTTATCATAGTGATAGTCTTGGTTTTAGGGACACATGTATTTATCTTTTTGACACATTTCATTTTTGACAGGGGAGCCTCAACTGCAAAAAGTTTGTAAACCCCCTATTGTATAGCAAAATATGTACATACTCAATTAAATTATCACGGAAGGTAGAGCACAGAAGGACAAGTAAATCATCCATGGTGTTTCAGGATTGTTTTAATTATCCAAAATGATCCAGTTCCTGTTTGCATTTAGAAAAGTAAAACAACATTTATTTATTTTATACAATTTCCGAGGTAAGTAAACTTTATATATATATATATATATATATATATATATATATATATATATATATATATATATATATATATATATATATATATATATAAAGTTTACTTACCTCCGAAATTGTATAAAATAATTAAATATATATTGTATCATTTCTATAGGGCTTTAGACTATAGATTGTTGCATTACACTAGTTAACAAATTTAAACTTTTTGTTTGTTACATGAGAAAAATCACCTGATCTTAAAGGAACTTTTTGCGCTGAATTCGAATATGCACTCGGTTTCTCTCCATCACGTACAGTTTTCCCGTAACAGAGGGATTTTCGGGAAATTCCCTCAAAAATTTCCCTTTTTCAGATATTTTATTCCCCTAGCTTCTGTCTCCTTACATATAGTAACATAGAAGTTATACCTAAGTATACCTTGATTTATATTTAATAAACCCTAAAAGTTTCGTAAAAATCTCTTTGTTCTTTCTAGAGAAATAAATATATTTGTATGTATACTGTGTGCACTGTTTATTGCACCTGATAGTAATGCTTTCAGATCTCCTGAGTTGGGGTAAAAACGATTTGCTTTATTACTACAAACACAGACATAAAAATGAATATTTACAATAGTCAACAACACACTTGTATTGCTCTCTGTAAATTAGAAACGTGTATAAAAATAGAATGTACTTCCAACGTATATTTTTTTAAAACGTACAGTATATGTATATCTTAGTACATATATATACAATTCTCCAAGTTTTTTCGTTTTGTTCATGAAATGGTTATCTATATTTGTTATCAAATGTAACAGAATGCAAAAGAACTTCCACTTCCCGAGCCCCCTACCAACTGGAAAGAGATATGGCCAAAAGACTCTGATGATCATGAGCTTGATGAACCATCGACATCAACATGTACATCCAAGGATCCAACGTTCATCCCTGACTGTGTTTGCGAGCCACATTTCATCCGGCAATGTGAACTTAATGACCTAGTCCGTGATTTGCACCTGACAAAACAAGAGACGGAACTTCTGGGATCAAGGCTCCAGCAGTGGAACTTATTGGATGCAGAAACGAACATATCAGTGTACAGGAAAAGGCATGTTCAATTTTCAAGCTATTTCTCAATGCAAGGTAATGTGTGCGTATGTACGGATATAAATGGGTTGATGGCGGAGCTAGGAATTCCTTACGTTCCAGAAGAATGGAGGTTATTTATCGACGCGTCAAAGGTCAGCCTTAAAGCTGTCCTTTTACATAATGGAAATAAAAAACCTTCTATACCACTTGCGCACTCAGTGAAGATTAAGGAATCCTATGACACCATGTCAACTTTGCTAAATCTTATAAATTACAAGGACCATTGTTGGCAAATATGTTGTGATCTTAAGGTAGTTGGTATTTTATTAGGACTGCAGTGCGGTTACACGAAGTACCAATGTTTTTTATGTTTATGGGATAGCCGAGCTGATGACAAACATTATGAAGTGAAGGAATGGGAACCTAGAGTGAATTACGTACCTGGAGAATGCAACGTCAAATACGCTCCTTTGGTAGATCCTAATAAGATATTACTACCGCCACTTCATATCAAGTTAGGACTTATGAAAAACTTTGTCAAAGCCATGGACACATCTGGTGAAAGTTTCAAGTATTTGCGAGATAAGTTCCCTAACCTGAGTGATGCTAAGATTTCAGCGGGAGTGTTTATTGGTCCCCAAATTAGGAAATTAATGCTTGATGATAGCTTTGACAGCAAGTTAAACAGTGCTGAGCTAGCTGCCTGGACAGAATTTAAGTGTGTTGTGCGCAACTTTCTGGGCAATAACAAAGCTGAGAGTTACACAGAAATCGTACAGGACATGATACAGAAATACAAAGAGTTGGGTTGTAGGATGTCTTTAAAAATCCACTTTTTGCACTTCCACCTCAGCTTCTTTCCTGCTAACCTAGGTGCTCTCAGCGACGAACAGGGGGAAAGATTCCACCAAGATATAATGGCAATGGAGAAAAGGTACCAGGAACGATGGGATCCTTCAATGATGGGGGACTATTGTTGGGGCCTTGTTAGAGAATGCAACATTTCTTACAAAAGAAGGAAGTAGTGTACGTTTTTGTAACCCAATGGAAGTTGTGATAGTTTTGATTGTCTGTAACCCAATATTTGTATTGTTTTGGAACCCAATATTGTGATAGTTTTGATTGTCTTTTCATGACCTTTTGGTACATTTGTATTATTGTTTATTGTAAATTGTCACACTTGTAAATTATATTGTATTATATTTTATATATGTGTTTGTGGTAATAAAGCAAAACGTTTTACCTCAACTTAAGAGATCTGAAAGCATTACTATAAGGTGCAATAAACAGTACACACAGTATACATACAAACATATTTATTTCTCTAGAAAGAATAAAGCGATTATTACGAAACTTGGAGGGTTTGTTAAATATGAATGAAAGTATACTTAGGTATAATTTCTATGTTAGTATATGCAAGGGGACAAGATCTTGGGGTGTAAAATAAACGAAAAGGGAAATTTTTGAGGGATTTTCCCGAAAATCCCTCTGTTACGGGAAAACCGTACGTGATGGAGAAAAACCGAGTGCATATTCGAATTCAGCGCAAAAAGTTCCTTTAAGAACAGGTATTTCCTTTTATGTAACAAAACCTTTGTTAACTAGTGTTATTTGTGATGATTGTTGTGTGAAAGCAATGCAATTCTACAAAGAAGGTCAATTAAAAGAATTTCATTTCTGTTCAAATTCCTTTCAAATCGTTTTCATGGCTTTCCTTGAAAATTGTTAACCTTTGTACACCGGGCAGAGATTTGAACGAAATCGTAGACTCCCACGTTCAGGGCCCTGGTGATCTCCTAATTAGGATAATGATGGATATCTCGTTGGAAAGCATATGGAACACTGTTTTCACTGAGGTAACACATGTGCAATTCCCGCTCTTCGTAGAAAAACAAAAATCCTGAAAATATATGAAAAAAATGGAATTTGGGAGCCCTGGCAATCCTTACAGTTACTCTACGCTGACAAAATGAAGCTAATATGTAGTCATTATCTATAATATTAGCCATTGCTGCAATACAAAGAGAGAGAAAAATTCAGAACAAAATTCCTATAAGAACCGTGTATATCAGTTTCGAAGAGTTGTAGATCTTCACATTGTCGGCCTGGTGACCTCCCTAATTATCACAAAGACATGATTATTATCATTGGAAAATTGTGGATCACAGATTTCAACAAGGAACGAAGAAACAAAAAATCCTTAAAAAAATATGAAACAGAATTTGGGGGCCCTGGCAACGCTTACAGTCCCTACGCCAGGGTTGCCAACCGCCCCGATTATGTCGGGACTGTGCCGATTTCTGACATTTGTCCCACTTCCCGACCGGTCACTCGTCGGGACGAATATTGTCTTGATTTTCAATGTTAATTAATATTTTACTCGGCCATTTTTACCAAGGAATAACTTATTCTTTTGCAGCAGTTTTATGTATAGAATCAATTTAACAAATTTGTGTTTTAATTTGATTCATGAAAAAAATAGCAGTTCGTCTTTAATGTCTAGTTATTCCTCAATTGTTTTTAGTTGATAATCCAGCCGATGATGGTGATAATATATTGCAGGCAGCACTAAAAATATTGCTTTTGCAACCTCTACATGAAAGTGACATGCTGGGCTCCTCCATGGCTAAGCGGTTAGTGCACACGCCTTTGCCGTGGGAGACCCGGGTTCGATTCCCGGCGGGAGCTCATGTAGTTCGGATTTCGCGTTAATCAGTAGGTCCACGTCTCATATAGCCTCGCTGGTGAAAGGGACGTTAAACTCAAAATCAACTCAAAAGTGACTGCTACCGTAGTGGCAGCAACATTAGCGCTCACCGGCGGGTGACCGCCACGCTAGCTATACTGGGTACCGGCCGTCTGCCAGATCTGCCACCAGTGTCGGTGTCTTCTGCTTCACTTTTGGTTTGGCGCGCAATTGCATTGTTTACATTAACCTGTGCTGTGCAATATTATTATGTTCTTCGACATTAAGTTGCATTTTTTTTTTTTTTTTTTTTTTTTTTTACGTAGAATACAATGATGGATGATATTGAAGACATCAATAATGAACCATCCACATCAAAAATCCCGGGGGGAAGGGGGATCCAACGCCGATTGTCCCGTTCCGATTTTTTCTTCCCGTTCCCTGCTCTACGCTGACAGAATGAAGCTAATGTGTAGACAACACACTTGTGACAATAATATAAAAAGAACAAAATTATTCCGTTTCGCTGAAAAGAAAAGCATAATGAATTCATTTTATGTTGGAAATACTTTAAAAATATATTCATGCAAAGAAGAACAATTCATTGAGTCTGACATTCGCCCTACCCCCTCATCCACAATAATACCATGTTATATGCACACTATTTTTTCATTATTGTCCGCAGAAAATACAAAAACCAGAATTATGCTTCTAGACCAATTGAATGAAAAGACGTCTTGTATGAAACCGTCCAGAAAGTAAATGTAATTTACGTTAAAAAAAAAAAAAAAAGACCAACTTTGCCCCTCCCCTACTCCCCCATATAAGCAACAACTACTTTTGCAGGTTATTAGCACGTAGTGGACTACTTCATTGCTTCATATACCAATTTTTGACTGCATCCCCAAGGGGGGGGGGGGGAGATGGCCTCCAAAAAACTTGATGCAAAATAATAGGGGTCTACGAATTTTATCCTCCCCCTCTCTACCATGGTACCGCCACATGCATAAAATGTATATCGCAATGCAAGCTTCATCCTTCAGGAACACACTGAAACCAAAGTTATCTTCCTAACTTAATTAGGGGTTAAGCTATCAAGGTTTAAAACCTTGAAGCAGCAGTTGCATCCTTCGGTGTTTAAAGGTTAATCCTTTTATATCCATAATTTTTAGAATGTTTGAACCGACTTTTGTTTAGTCAACTCTTAAATCGTATTTAGGGATGCGCACGAGACGAGTCGAGACAGGACTTTCTTGACAAAATTCGAGTCCAAACACGGCTC
Source organism: Thermobia domestica (assembly GCF_964235325.1). Lineage (NCBI taxonomy): Eukaryota > Metazoa > Arthropoda > Insecta > Zygentoma > Lepismatidae > Thermobia > Thermobia domestica. The sequence goes on along the minus strand of NC_137457.1, from coordinate 294,636,205 downwards.
TTCCAATAGAAAAATACACATTTTTCGAGTCGAGACATCACTTTTACAGCACATTTTCGAGACGAGACAGCCACAAATCTTGTCTCGTGCACATCTCTAGTCGTACTACAATTAACGCATAACAACAGTTTATGTTATTTCAAACACTGATACTTCTGGACAGTGGCGGATCCAGGATATGATCAAGGGAGGGGCTAAACCATAGTTTGCCGTTTTATTCAGTGTAAAGCAGGATTGAAGCCCATTTTATCCTGTGTAAACCTGATCGTCAAGGGGGGGCTATAGCCCTCCTTGGATCCGCCACTGCTTCTGGGTATAACATTGCTGTTGGCAATATAATTTTTCTTTAGAAGTTTTACCAACTTTAGTTCATGCACAAAATATCACCCAAAGAATTTGTAGCTAATAATCTGATATACAGTGGCGTACACTGGAGGTTCCGGGTTTTGACCCTGCCTCAAAAACATACTATGAAGAAGATATAAATTAATCATATGAAGATTACTGCGTTATCATTAATGGCCAGACACCATTAATCACTTGTTCATCTTGCGCTGATAAGGAGTTAGTGTGTGTCGTATGTCCACCATTTTTCCGTAGTGACAACCTTGACTCTTCTAGGAAGACTCCAGAAGGTTGCGGTAGGGTTCCACACTTATTGTCCTCCATTCTTCCTGAAAAATGACAGTGTGGTTGTCGTTGGATCCTCCCTAATCCCAAAAGTGTTAAGTAAGGTTGAGGTTTGGGTTTTGGACCGACTAGTCAAATACTTGCTTCTTCATATCTTCAAATCACTCTGCTCTATGAATGCTGGCATATGCATGTTGAGACAAACAGCACACTACTAAACTGCTTCCAAAGTGTACGTGTAGCGCAGAATTGTATAGGCTTTGGCATTCATTGATGCAAGCACAACCCTAAGATTGCAAATCTAAGTCATGATTAATAGGCTCACACTATGATCTTTATACTGTACTACCAAATTTAACAGTATGAACAAACTATTTGAGTTTACCCATACATATCCGTTGGATTGTTACAACATGTAGTGTGATTCGCCACTTCACGTGATTCTCTTCCACTGCCCCAGTGTCCATTCGCTCCGTGCACCACTGTAACCGGCGGCACTCGTTCACTTGTGATCCTTGGTACGTGGGCTGCAGCTTGCCTATGAACTCGTTTTAGCACTTCGCGAAGATAGTATAGCCTATACACTGTCAACACTCTCAGATGCTGACCAGAATCCTGTGGCTACTGGTAAGACTTTCAAAAATTTTCTCCGTGTATTTTCACTACTCGTCTGAAACATGACCTGTCACTATGGGGCAACTTGCATGGTTTCTTTGGTTGAAATTGCGGTTTTATCACTCCTCTTGTTCCCATTTCACCTCTACATATAGGCCTAATACCTGATATCTGAAATTTGTGAAAAGCTCGTATGTGTATGGAATGACCGATTGAATGGGCTCCAATGATCATTCTTCTTTCATCTGCACTTAACTCTCGCTGTACGCTCATTTCGAACTACTACTCGCCGTACTTTCCTCCTATCACCACACGCAATGTGTTCGGTGACGTCTGAACGAGTCTATGTATCTTCTATGAGTTTTCCGGTTATTTGTGGCAATTATATATATATACACGTTTAGGAGGTGATTCGTGACACCAAGGTAAAACAAGACAGTATAAACCAATCTGGGTGCACAAATGCTTAATTTCAACGCTATGACCAGCTGAAAATTTGTCGTAAAAATGAAAAAAAAAGAGATGTTATCCACCACAGATTTATTTGGCCTGGAATCGAACCAGTGACCCCAAGCAGCAGAACTAGGCCCTCTACCACTCAGCCAACATTCTAATTGCGTACGAAGCCGTTTCTCTCGATTTTCGGCTCTGTAGGACTTATGGGAGCAGGGTCAAAATATATGCCAGTGGTGTCCAATTATAATGAGCCTGAGGGCCATAACCGTCTTTGCTAGCAAGGTGGAGGGCCGCAGCTAATAATAATAATAATAATAATAATAATAATAATAATAAATTATTATGGTTGAAATTTATTATTATTATTATTATTATTATTATTATTATTATTATTATTATTATTATTATTATTATTATTATTATTATTATTATACTACAAAAGAAAAATATAAAAACGTATTTGAAATATTACATTCAATGTGATAAATGAGGGTGATTAGGAGAGTTTACAAGGGCTGGGATATCTACATCCAATCTTGCTGTTGCGAGCCGCAGAAGATGTAAAAGAGAAGAACCTTCAAGACAGCTTCTGAAGCGATTCTTCACAATTTTCCAGGTGAATTGGTATGGTTGGTTTGGTTTGGCTAATTGAAGTAATCGTTCCTTTCAGCAACGATGACTTGCCTATAGCTACATTACTGACTTCAGTGATGCCCTTGGATGTCCATGCCTTTTTGTTGTACAGAAGCGCTAAATGAAATGTCCAGGCCTTTTTGTTGTACAGAAGCGCTAAATGGATGTCTTATTTCGAAAGAAGAGTGGAAATATTAAAAAAATGAACATAAATGAAAATATTATCAGTAATAACAATCGTATGTCGTGAGAGCTTTGTGGGAAGCAGAAAATGGTTTGGCGGGCCGCCATTTGGACAGCTCTGATATATGCACTTTTTTTTTTTTCTAAGAACACCTGATTGTATTCAACAAACAGTACATATTTGTTATGCAGTCTTTCATAACAGCAGAGGATAAGTTCCCGGGCAATGGAATAGTTGTAGGGGACATTCCTTTCAGGACATTTACTTCCTTGTATCTTATATAGATTAAAACCCGACAATGACAAGTACTTACAACTACTATTTATAATACAAAATCATAATCTTAAGTTGGTGTACGATAACATGAACATTGTTTTGTCTTTTCTGCACGTAGGTCATGAGTTGCGTTATCAATGATGTGTACAGTATTTTTGTTCTTCGCTAAGAAACACTTCTTAAACTTTGGCCTTGATGTTGAAAATGTCTGTAGTACTTTGTGAAATAGTATTTTACATTCAAGATCATTAATTATTACCATAATTGCTCGTTTTCTGAATATCAAAATGATCTGTTTTTTATATATTAAAAAACAATAGAATTGATTTTATTCCGTGTATGTTTGCATAATTTATTTTAATCGGGCAGTCAGAGCTGTATTGATTAATGTAATCCTCTTGAGGTAAATCCGACTAACAAGATTGTTTTTGTTTTTGTTCTTGTTTGTTAATTAATATTTAATCATTAGTGTTATCTGTAGTGTATCTTCTTCCTTTGTTATCAATAATTAATATTGTAAATAATGAGAACAAAGGCAGGATATCCACTTACGAATTCAACTGTTTATTTCAAGCAGTTAAAATTATTTTTAATTATATTTATTTGAAATGCTGGTTCCAATAGCCCTGAGTTCATTTCGTAATGTGAGTGCAACATTTTCGGTTCTGATTCAGCATTATGAGGTGAGGTGAGGTGATTTTAGTTTAGCGTCTCGTTCAGCAGCGAGGCTATATGAGACGTGGACCTACTGAATAACGTGGAATCCGAACCACATGAGCTCCCGCCGGGAATCGAACCCGGGTCTCCCTCAGCATTATGAGATGGAGCCACAACGACTTTAGTGTGAGAAGTCTCTGGTTAGAGTCCAGAACAAATTGATCTTCCGGAAGACAATATTGACACTATCCATTTCAGTGGCGTAGGGAAGGGGGGCAGAGGGGCCGGCCCCCTAAAGAGGTCCGACAATGTACTTTGGTGTTTGTAATTTTTATATATGTACCTATAACAGCACTTCCCCCCCCCCGCCCAAAAAACACACACCCTGGCTACGTTACTGATCCATTTCTTCATCAGTGATCCAAGATCCGGTCTGACCCGGAGACGGCAAAATATCGTGATACGTATGTATGTATGAGGCTTGTAATGTAATTCTAGCAATACGTTCTCTCTCTCTTTCTCTCTCCTCAGTAAATCTATAGATTTCTTTCTTTCTTCTAGTTTATTTGTGTATCAAAATATTGTACTGAAAGATAACTATAAAAGATTATCAGAGCATTCACGCGTGGGAAATAATTACGAAAAAGAAATGCCTTGTAAGGGATCGTCAAATTTTGAGCGAGCCTCATGTAAAATATGACATGACATAAGCCAAACAGTGTTTTGTGAAATCTTTCTGTATAGTGTGTCTTCAAAACGACTGCATTATTTTTCAGTACGGCTAACTAACTACTAACTAACTCTATGGCCTATGAAAAATTTTGCCTACCCGGACTTTACTTTGGGATTTATTTAAACATTTTAATTAATCTAATTAGCTCTCTCGGTATTCCAAGTTTTGTAAGAACGTTGTATAGTGTTTCTCTCCTAACCGAGTCGTAAGCCTTTCTAAAATCAATAAATAGTTGATGTACCGGGGTATTGTATTCCCACTTCTTTTCGAGTAGTTGGCGAATGGCAAATATTTGGTCGATTTCGTCTAAATCCGCACTAATAATCTCCAATAATTTCATTTGCGTATGAGGTCAATCTTGCTAATAGAATGTGTGAAAGGATTTTATAGCATGTTGACAGATGAGAAATGGCTCGATAATTATTACAATTCGCTTTGTCGCTTTTCTTATGAATTGGAACAATGATTGATTCTTTCCACTCTTGTGGCAATTCTTCCTTGTTCCAGATAAGGAGAATGGGTTTGTGTATCTTGTTCCACAATTTTTCGCCTCCAGCTGAAATTAACTCAGCCGGAATTTCATCTACACCCGGAAATTTGTCTTTCTTTAATTTCTTTATAGCTGTTTCTACTTCTATTCGGTTGGGTTCTGGAATATACGGTTCTGCGGTGTGTATCTCCTTTTCTTCACACATATTAGTTTTTGGCTGCATGTTCAGAAAATCGTCAAAGAAGTCTTTGCATCTATTTAAGATGCTATTCGTACCAGTGAGAACTGTTCCGTCAGATTTCTTTAATATATAAGCACGAGGTTGATAGCCTTTCTTAAATTCGTGATTCCCTTGTACATGTCACGAATGTTTTTATTTTTTACTATTATCTTTAAGTTCCTTAATTTTAGCTTTCAAAAAATCGCGTTTCATTGTTCTAAAAGTTTTGGAAGTTTCTCGCCTGATGTCTACGAAATTTTGTGTAGTTTTTCAGTATGGCTAAATGAATAAAGTAATGTTTGAAATAGTCAAGACATGGTGTACCTTGATATACTATGTAGCTGTAAGCAGAGATAGTTTCAGGAGTGACCCAGGAAGGAATTCTACCTCTTTGAGGCAAATCTCCCATCATTTTCAATGTGCGCAATTTTTGCAGTACCACTTTTAAATTCCGTGTATTGAAGGTACCCCTTGTGAAATCTGAAATCATCCCTGCCTGTAACCTTGGTTAAAAAATTTCTTGCCGGGAATCAAACTTAAATATCTGAGTTCGAGAAGTGGGCATCGTTAATCCACTATAAAATTCTATTAAAATGTTAAGGAACATCACACCGAGAATCAAGCACGGAATATTTAAGCTCGGGTCGTGGACATCATTAATATGCTATAAAATTCTATTAAAATATTAAGAAATAGGCTATCACACCGAGAATCAAGCACGTGAATATTTAAGCTCGAGTTGTGGACATCATTAATATACTATAAAATTCTATTAAAACATTAAGAAATAGGCTATCACACCGAGAATCAAGCACATGAAAATTTAAGCTCGAGTTATGGACATCATTAATCCACTATAAAATTCTATTAAAATGTTAAGGAACATCACACCGAGAATCAAGCACGTGAATATTTAAGCTCGAGTTGTGGACATTATTAATCAACTATACAATTCTATTTAAATATTAAGAAATAGGCTATCACACAGAGAATCACGCACATAAATATTTATTCTCGAGTAGTGAACATCATTAATTCATTATACAATTCTGTAGTAACACTGTAGAGCTCTAATGTTTCAGGTGTTCCCAGTCTGTCCTGGTCACCAGGTCTGAGAAGTGACCTCTATTCTACTATCCTTCACAGAATTTTATTTTGCCACTGCTTACATTATCTCTAAATCCTTCTAAAACAGTTCCTTCAAACGAACCAATTATTATTTCCTAATTAACGGCGTACACAGATTTTTATCGAGAGGTCGGTTGAAGCACCCAAATTCGTAACACATATGGTTATGTTCATTTTTTAAAAATTCATATATAGTAAATTTATATTTCCCCACAATCTTGTAGAAACAACGAAGTTAAAACGTGGTAACTTCTCTTTTCGTACGCCACTCTTCTAAGATTAAGTGTTTGAATTTCAATAAATTTTGAGATGTCGTTGTACATAAGTCAGTTTTACTTTGAATTTAAACCATGACTTCCCTTATCATAATCGTACTCTTGCATATGATATAAGTCTCTTAAATAGGATAATTAGATCATGGTGATTTTCATACGCGTAGGTAAAACGTCTACAAAATAGTTGTTCAAGAAACGCTTCTATGAAGTATTTAGCGATTTGTACGGTATTGAATTTTGACTTCCAAAAAATAAACGCACAAAGGCACACCATCAATCTTCAAAACTAAGCTATGCATAAGTGTCAGAAGTCTTATTAGAATAGCTAGTCCGTCGGTCTGTTGACAGGTATCAGAGCAAAAATGGTAAGAGATGTCGAGAAGCTATTGTTTGCAGTCGATTCAGCGTCCCAAGAATAGATTCAATCTCTGTTAACCTTCTATTCAAATTGAAAGTGATAGAAATCAATTTTTCCGATTCCAATATATTTTACTGTCGAACGCAAACAGTAACAGTTAGAGAAAAGAAGATTTTTTGCAAATGATTCAGCGTATCAAGACAACATATCATGAATACCTGCAACACTTTTCTGAAACCGGAAGTGGTTCAAATTTACTATTACTTCCGATTTTAATAGTGATTTCCATTGAGCAAAAATAGTAGAAGATATCGACAAGCGTTTTTTTTTTTTTTTTTTGCAATCAATTCAGCATATTAAGAGTAGACTTCATTTTCTTTGTTACCCCTTAATTCAAACCGGAAGTGATAGAAATTAACGGTTTCTTTAACATTTATCGCCATAAATAAAAGCGATAACAAGTAACCAGAAAGCGTTTTACTGCAATCGATTCAGTGTCTCAAGAAAACACATCATTACCACGAGCAATGCTCTACCAAAACCGAAAACGGGTTAAATTTACTAGCACTTCCGGTTTCAATACTGATTTCCATAGAGCAAGAACGACAAAAGATATCGAGATACAGTTTTTATAATTGATTCATCGTTCTAAAAATAGATTTCGTTTACTCCGAAAACCCTCTATTCAAACCGGAAGTGGTAGAAATCAACCGTTTTCGGTTTCAATATTGGTTGCCATAGAATAAAAACAGCAATAGATAGAGTGAAGCGTTTTTTAATCGATTGAGCGTCTCAAAAAAGCATACAACAACCAGCTGCAAAATCTTCCGAAACCGGAAGTGGTCGAAATTTACTAGTACTTCCGGTTTCAATACTTATTTTCACAGAGCAAAAACAGTAAGATATTTTGAGTAATGGATTTTAGATATGGACTCAGTAACCGAAGAGCAGGTTTTATCTTTGATCGTATTCCTCTTTTCAAGTAGTTAGGGGCTATAGATCTACTACTTCAAGTTTGAGTATTCAATTCGCTTAGTTTGGAGGTATACCGTAGTTTTATACTGTGAAACGAAACTCACTTATTAATAATAATGCAACCAGGCTCGGACTGGCCAGGACAGGAGGGCAGGGATCCCTTCCGGGGTCCTCTTTCTCTCTCTCTGTATATCTATCTATCTATCTATCTATCTATATTAGGGTGATCCTTAATTACATGGCGAAATTTTTTCCCGAATTTCTTTGCTCCCAACCCCTAAATTGGTTCCATGTCGGACCCAATTTATCCATGAAAAAAATGGGCTGAATCGAAGAATATTTAACCGACCCCCAAGTGACCTAAAGTCTGAATGCATATCCAATATGTTAATATATAGGAAAAGTCTGGAATAAACCCTTCTTACTTTAAAGCGGGTGAAGGGGAAAGGGACCAAATCTTGGATACAGGGATTGGAAGTAATCCACATCTGACCCTGAAAAATAGCATGATGGCGGCCATTTTGAAGTCCGCAATTTTGTATTCGGACCCAAAATTTTAAATGGAAATGATGTTTTGTGACATCGTTTTTGGGCAACCTTTCATTATAAAAACATATCTTCCTATATTTTCAACTTATCTCTGGTCATTTAATTCTTTTTAGCTTTGAAATAGTTTATCTTTCAATATTGTTTTTTTTTTCTTTATAGGTTACTGAAATATTAATAAACTATTACATACATGTAACAAGGAAATAATTATATATGTTGTTATATAATTACATCCCGTCGAAATACACACCAGCCTATATTGAAATTATTTATATGAAATGAAATTACATAAATAATATAATGAATGTTTAAAATGATAATAAAGGAAAGCTGAAGGCTCTGGATAACTAGCCAAATTCTACTGCATCGTTATGCCAATTCTTGTAGCATCTGGATACTTTTTTGTACTACTTTTTGGCTTGTGCTTCTCCTGTAGATGACGGTATTTCTGGGATGCCTAATAATTGTTCTTTGCCGTTAAAAGTTACAAATATCGCAAGTCTGTCAACTTTCTCTATATTACTTGTAGCTGGGACTAGCTTGTCATCCCAGTGAAGCATCAAAGCATGAGAATCGGTGACATCAAATCTCCCTTTAATTTCTACTTGCCTTTTCTCCCGCATTTCTTCCCTGCGAAGTCGAATGGAAGAGCGATTAATAATTAAACTTTCAATATTACAATGAAAAGCTTCTGCTGCTGCCACTAAAAGATGAACTGCATTGCGGTCACTGATTTTGCATCTGTCCAGCACTTTGCACAGACGTGGCGTTAAAATATCCTGAGTACCTCTTGTACCCGAGGTACTTGGTTCACTCACCAACATTGGATCTCCTAAACATGATTGGGTAGGTGGAGTGGAATCGAAATCATGGGAATTGGAATCTGTGTCTTCACTATCACTGCCAGACAATGTTGCTGACGAAACTGTGGCTTTTCGTTCCATTCCTTCGTAAGTTCCTTTTCTTCTTCCTTTTTCCTACGTTCCTTTATTCTTTCTTCAGTTTTATTAGTTTGCGGTCAAACCACCCATATAACCTTGTCGTCCTTTCATTACTAAAAATTGCTTATCCACTTCCTTCTTGATCATATCTAACCTATTCTCGTGGGCAATATCAAACAAGTCATCTAGTTGGGAAATAAATATCACTCTTTTAGTCTCTTCCACATCAAGGAATTCGTGCCTTTTCCCAAAACACAAGAACTTCCTTCACAATTAAAGTCACACTTTCTTTTATGGTCAACTACACGCACATTGAAAAATAAAACACTAAGTACTTGTCGTTTTGAAGGCAGTTTTGTTCCTACAATTTGGTTCCTAATAGGTCCAATGAGGGCGCATTCGTAGTCTTCACATAAACAGCGTAAAGCTGACTTCGGGGATAATGCCATTGCATTGCATAAATTGTTTACACTTCGTAAAAAAACTACAAATTCAAACTAAAACAAACAATCGCATAGGAAAACCATAGTACTTTCTCGAAGCCTTCAAATAAACTGACTGAGCTGAGCATTGCTGTTATCATTTCAGTGTTGCCAGGTATGCATTTTACTAGTCCCCTTTCTAAGAGATAAATAACCATTCTCAATATTTTTTTTTCAGTGATAAATTGGAACATATTGTTTAAATTATTGATTAGGAAAGAATCATATACTATTTACTTTTTCTTGCACTGCAGAGAAACAAATGCGCATTTCTTTCTTTACTTTATGGTTTCATTCAAATAAGGGAAACTATTCAACAATCTTATAAATCTGCAGCCCGTACAGAGATATAAACTCACACAATAGTAAGTTTTATTACTTCGGAGCTTTTATTTTCCATAGTTGATAATTACTACATGTTCAGAGATAAGTGGAAAATAAAGGCAGACGTCTGTTTGTCGTCGCTACCTCAAAATGATATATCATACGAGATCATTTCTATTTAAAATTTTGTGCCCGAATCCAAGATGGTGGACGTAAAGATAATCCTCATCTCGGTCACTACTCAGTATCAGGTATGGATCTACTTCTACAACCTCTATCCAAGACATGATTCCTTTCCCTCAGCCAGGAACGGCGCCAGAAACGCTTCATGGGGTGGGCGGAAAGAGGCGGACCTAATTGCTGGGTGGACGGACAATGGAAATGAGAACTGGGCAATGTACACATTTTTTGACAATAATTAAGTTTTTAAATTTTTATACTCTTTAGTTAGCTAAGGCTCGGACCGAAATAGGGGAGGAAGGATGTGGAAAACATCTGTCTTGGCCTTATAGAAGGTACAATTCCGGCATTCGCCTGGTAGGACTGAAGAAATGTAGGACTTACGATGGGCTGCAGAAGTTCGTATATGCTTGACCTACAGAATTCCGCGTGGCAGACACAATACCTCTACTTCCATTTTTTTTTTTTTTTTTTTAACAGTAATAACGGTGTGTACTGTGTAGTCGATGAAGTTCAAGACAGCTTTACCTCCTCTCCCTCCAAGAATGCACATGAATGCATAGAAATAAAAGAAGGTTCAAACAATACAGACTAACAGATAATACTCTACCTTTCGTTAATAACATAAAATACACAATAAGTAGGTAAAGTAAAACAAGGATAAAATAGGCTACTGCAAACATTTTTATCTTTGAAGGATTTGTTACAAGAAAGCAAGAGACAAAAAATATAAATCAGTATCTTCAGAAGCAATGCTGTCATCTTCGCTCTCTCGAAATAGAACACTTCAAATTGCGAATCCTGGTTGTCACATGTATTTTTTTTTCTTTTTCCCTATTGAAGAAGAATTATCAGAACGTCAACGGATTGAAAATCGCGCTTCTTTGAACAAAAGGAAGACACTGAGCCTAAGAAGAAATCGCTGAGAAGTTTTTCGACATATTAGCTGAACAAGCACCGACCGCCGAGACTTCTGAACGCAAGGGCGCCGATTTCTCTGTAAATTTGGAGGGGGGGAAGCTCATTCAGATGGAAAAGGTATATATCAGTGGTGTCCAATTATAATGAGCCTGAGGGCCATAACCGTCTTTGCTAACAAGGTGAAGGGCCGCAGCTAATAATAATAATAATAATAATAATAATAATAATAATAATAATAATAATAATTATTATTATTATTATTATTATTATTATTATTATTATTATACTACAAAAGAAAAATATAAAAATGTATTTGAAATATTACATTCAATGTGATAAATGAGGATGACTAGGAGAGTTTACAAGGGCTGGGATATCTACATCCAATCTTGTTGTTGCGAGCCGCAGAAGATGTAAAAGAGAAGAATCTTCAAGGCAGCTTCTGAAGCGGTTCTTCACAATTTTCATGGTGAATTGGTATGGTTGGTTTGGTTTGGTTAATTGAAGTAATCGTTCTTTCAGCAACGATGCCTTGCCTATAGCTACATTACTGACTCCAGTGTTGCCTTGGATGTCCAGGCCTTTTTGTTGTACAGAAGCGCTAAATGGATGCCTTATTTCGAAAGAAGAGTGGAAACATTAAAAGAATGAACATAAATGAAAATATTATCAGTAATAACAATCGTATGTTGTGAGAGCTTTGTGGGCTGCAGAAAATGGTTTGGCGGGCCGCCATTTGGACAACTCTGGTATATATATATATATATATTAAGACAAATTATGCCAAATATTGTATACACATAAATACAATAGGGGGCCCAAATGAGCTTTGGGGGGCCCGGGCCCCCGCCCCCCCCAGGACCGGCGCCCTTGTCTAATGCAACAGATATCAACTCAACAATGCTACAATAAGGGCTTTACAAATGTGTCTAATGCCACACGAGTAAACATGTGTTGCATTGCTGTAAACAATTGCAAGTTGCAACCCTTTTTTAAGAAGCTATCGCGCCGACACAAAGCACTACTCCCCTCCCTCTCTCTCTGAAATGAGGCAACAGACAATACTGGCCAGTCCTGTCCATTATTTAGTCGACTTTTTAAAAAGCAGTGCTTTTCTTTTTTTTTTTTTTTTTATCAGTGAAGCACATACAAACACTGGCGTTTCAATAGCACGATTGTGTGTGTGTGTTAAACTTTAATTCATTAATCACGACTTTTTGGCATCATTATATTACTACTAGGGTTGCCAGATTTGTAAAATCAAAAAGGACACTTGGACTTAAGAAAAAAAAGCTTTAAAAATTGCTTTTATTGAAACTTAAGTTTGCTTCCAGATTATATCAAACAGCATATTTTAAAGAAAAAGAAAAAAAATATTATAGAAATTAATACATTATTAAAGTAAACTAATACAAAAAGTACAACTACAAAATGATGACTCACTAGCAGGCAGCAATACTTTAAGTCGTGGCATTTAATAAAGTCATGGTACTTACAACTTATTTATCTTTTCTCCATTCTGGCAATATTTTAAGCATCTTGAAAACCTGTTTCATTAATTAGTCTACAAACTCGAAAAGGAGGACAAAACCGCGTCCGGCTTGGGTACAAAGCCGGACATCAATTTTCATGTCCAAAAGCCGGACGTCTGGCAACCCTAATTACTACAAGTTTCTGTCTTAAAATCATTGTTCATTGCAGAGTTAAACAGAGTCCTAGAACCTATTAGATTATAATCCAAAGTAATACCTATTGCTTTTGAAGTACAGGATGTCACCTTCGTTATTCTACTTCTGTTGAAGTGGGCGGATGGTGGGCGAGGCCATCCATCGGGTGGGCGGTCGCCCACCCCCGCCCACCCTTAACGCCGTCCCTGCCCTCAGCCATTTTTAAGTTACAAGAGTTCATTACAAACTTTTGCCTTATACTATACATTGGAAATGCATTCAGATGTTTAGGTCGCTTGGAGGTCGGTTAAATATTCTTCGATTGAGCCCATTTTTTTCATTTTAATTTGGTCCGACATGGAACCAATTTAGGGGTTGGGAGCAAAGAACTTCGGAAATCGAAAATTAAAGACCACCCTAATATATATATATATATATATATATATATATATATATATATATATATATATATATATATATATATATATATATATATATATATATATATATATATATATATATATAGAATATACTTGGAATTGGAATGAAACTAACAATGTTATAAAGTCCTGTTGTGACCTAGTAAGAATATATTTCAACAATATGAAGAATGAAACCCCAGCTTCATATTGTCTAAATGTGTATTCGAGTCCCATGAATGCCGAAACGAGACTGACTTTTATAAAGTCCTGCTGGGGGCCCTTGTCAGTCGGACACTCTTGAAAATGTGTACACATTATATGGCTCATGTCCTTAATTTGGTAAGGTAGATTCCACAGAGCAAGATGAAGCAGCCATAAATCTATTTGGTTTCATTCAGACGAGCGCATGTTTTAGTCTGAATCACATAAGTGCACAGATGTGTGGACGGAACAAATATAGCAGAATTATACTGGAAGTGACAAACTTCGAAGGCTTCAAAAAATTGAAGCTACTCGTTTGTAGAGTAAACACAGAGCTGTAAATGCGATCATTGATTCCTATATTTATCAAGGGAAAGACCAAGATGCAACAGGCTTCCAAAGCAACCGATTTCTGGCTTTTCTACTGTGCCTGAACGACATTACAACCAGCAGACAGTTCGATGCAAAATAAAGTTTCAAGAACAGATCTTGTTGGATACATGGTGTGAATTCCAAACCATTGTGATGTGTGCTGTACACGATGACCTATTCGCGTTAACAACCTGTCTTAAAATATGTACATTCGCAAGCTCTGAATTACACTAATGCTTGGAATTTAGTAGCAAAATTACGTGAACACTTACGCGAGAAACTTCAACACTAACATGTAAGATGAAGAATTTACTAAAGTATATGGACAAAGCGAAAGACTTTTGCAAAGCACCGAATCTGCAATTAAAGGAATATTATACTGATATTCAGATTGAAGATTTTCCTGTTCGTCGGCTATCGAAGAAGAAAAGAGTGGCGGATGAAAAGTCATCTGATGAGCAAGGCAGTCTTATAGTTGTATATTAAGCTCCTCAGATCTCTCTAAAGTGGAACATTATTATGAGATCTTCAATTTAGCAGAAAACAGTATGGAAGAAAGTTTGAACCTCCTTCTGAATTACTTAAGGATTTGCGGTTGCTATTTGGTCTAGGAATTAATTCGTGCGGGTGGACAAGAGATGGCGCAACGAACGGAGCGTCCCACAGTTCCGTGTATCCACACATGTGTTGCAAACCCCTGTCATCGCGTATCGTTCGTAGTATAGGGCAATGGATTAAAGCGTCAACAACACCAGTTTGTAGTTAAGTGAACATGGCGCAATTTGTGCCTAATAAAGTGTTTTTGCGGGGTGTCCTGCTGCATTACTTTAACATGCAGAAAAGTGCGACTGAAAGTCATCGTATTTTGGTGGAAGTGTATGGTGACCATGCTCTAGCTGAGCGAACGTGTCAGAAGTGGTTTGCACGGTTTAGAAGTGGTGATTTCGGCTTGGCAGACCAAGAGCGAGCTGGACAGCCAAAAAAATTTCAAGACGAAGAATTGACAGCATTGCTCGAGCAGGATTCGTGTCAAACGCAGGAACAACTTGCAGCAGCATTAGGCGTTGATCAAACAACAGTCTCCAAACGCTTGAAAGCCATGGGAATGATTCAAAAGATGTCACATTGGGTTCCACATGAATTGAAAGACAGAGACGTTGAAAGACGAAAAACCATTTGCGAATTGCTGCTTCAACGACAGAGCAGAAAGGGGTTTCTGCATCGAATTATTACGGGTGATGAGAAGTGGATCCATTACGAGAACCCTAAACGAAAAAAGGCCTGGGTGAAACCAGGTGAACCAGGTCCATCACAACCAAAACGAGATATTCACTGTGCAAAGGTTATGCTGTGCATATGGTGGGATATGAAAGGTGTGGTGTACTATGAGTAGTGTTGCTACGAGACGAGACACGAGACGAGACGGAACCTTTTTAGACGAGACACGAGACGGGACAGACTACTTGTCCCGTCTCGAAAACGAGACGAGACACGAGACGAGACGGGACGTCTCGTGAAATGTCTCGTCCCTGAAATGTCTCGCATATGGTACGACATTTAAAAAATATGCAATTGGAATATTAATTGCTTTAAATTGCAATTGAAACGCAATTCCTCTAGCTTTATTAACTCCATGGAAGACAAATAATCAATAAGTACTCACGCAACGGCAAATATTATATGGCGTCATTTTTTTCTATGAACCAGTAATACATACAAAAACTAAATTTCCAAATGAAACTATATACATTAATGGGTTATTTCAAAAAAGTGAGGGGGCAACTGACCCCCTTCCCCCCCTAATCGCCGCCCATGCGAAAGACGTTTTGAAACGAAGAAATATAACATACAACTTTGCAAGCGGAAGGAAAGAAACCTAACGTAACCAGACTAAAGATGAGTAATTTACTGCGCAGTGCTCGTGGTTCGATGATCAAGGCGCTCGACCAGTAATCTGGAGGTTCTTGGATCGAATTTACATCGTTTTTTTTACTTTAGGATTTTTTATGGCGATTGATCGACAATGACACACGTTCAGATATTTGAATACTCGGATGTTTCAATACTTGAACTATCAAATCTTCAGGAATAATAATAGTAATAATAATAAATTGATAATAATTACTATTATCTCGTAGAAAACTAAAAATTAGGAACTTATTGTCGCTCGGGTCATACCATTACAAGCAGAAACGTGACGAGAAGAGGAATTTCTCAACTCAATTCTAAAACAAAACAAACAAAATCGGGATGAGAATTAACATAAGTTGTGATGGGAATTGAGCCACCAATTGAGACGATACTTTTTGGACCCTTTCTCTAAAACTCTTTTGGACTTCGTCATACTTTTAATGCTACCTTCGACATATCGATCAAATATGAGACAAACTCTTGAGTGCCTAAGGTGCTTCTCCAGATACCCAGAAAATTTAACAACATAATCTCTAACTGTTTTATTTGCTGGCCATGCAACTATCCACAATATAGCACAACCATCAAGGAATACTTAATCGCTGCAGAGTAAAACCTTTGTGAATCTTCTACAGCCAAAATGGCTTTCGTCTTTGACTTGCTGGTACTTCTCATTTTTCCATTGCCTTTAAATAAACCGGTTGAGACAGGTGAAAGCTTATGCTGAAATAATCTTCTGACATCGAACTTTCGATTTATCAACATGCCGAGTACTCGGGTGTACACAAGATTAGAATCGACTATACACTCACTTGAAATTTTTATAATTTTTCTTCAACTTAGCCATAGTGACTACTCTCCTTTCTATAGCTATAGTGACTATTATCTTTTCTATTCTATTGTGGAAACCTTCTGGCCATGATCTCTCAAAACTTTTTATCTGAGCTTCTCCAATTGCAACAGCATTATTCACGTTAATGTCTTTTGATGAGGTTACTTCAGATAGGTGTATTTATAATTTATGATGGATGTTGTTCTGGTTGTAGAGGATCTATGAACTGTGCAAGCTTAAGACGTACTTTTTCTCAATCAGTGTTATCCAGAATAATTCTTACTACAAATTCCTCTTTGTGATTCATTACAATCTTTTGTGAGTCGCAGTTCTCTCTTATGTCCTTTTGTATTTGGTTGAAAATGTGTAGACTGAATGCACATTTCTTCATTGCATTAGGTTTTAAAGTAAGACCGATTATACTCTCTGAACCATGACCATATCACATAAATATGTTTTCTATGTACATGGCACTCCAAATTCCACTCCATTCTACTAGTATATGTAACATTACATGTTCTGCTTTCAGAAATTTCTCCATAATGTGAACTGGAAGTTTTCCATGGATCTTAGATAGCGCAGACAATATTTTGCGTAGTTAAAGTGATTAGTAGGAAAAAAAAAAGGCAACATTTGTTGGGTAGCCCACAAATGCAGTGGGAAATCACCTTCACGCTCTGCTCTCATATAAATCATTATTATGAAAACGAGTTTTATTAAACAATCCAACCATCATTTACACGTTTTACTTTTTACAGCAAATGCTTCCAAAATTTCCATCAAATCGACCTTAAGAACGTTCGAGTCTTGTAGCATACTTTCAAACACCGTTTCTGCAACAATTCTCAGGGCTCTAACGTTTTGGGGGAACTTTTTGCCAGATAACATATGTGATACTCCACTGAAGGCAGATGTCATAATTTCTTCTAGACCAGTATTAGCCGTAAGAGTTCCGATAAAACCAACAAAATTCAAATTCATTAAAATATGCATGCTCCCTAAGCGTACAACCAAACTATCATATATAGATTTATCAGTCCATGACAAGTTAACTGCTACTTTATACAACTGTTGATCTACAATGAAAACAACAAAATCCTGACCAGCGTTGTTTGTAAGGCGTTTGGCTTCCATCATTGTAGATAACACTGTACCTGGGTATTGTATATACTTCTTTTGTTACTGATTTGTATAAAATTCCTTTTTCTCGAGAAATGAGTGTGCAATAGCCTCCATACTCGGAGTTGTTGCTAGCGAGATAATCTGTACACCTATTGAACATCAAAGAAATATGCATTTTTCGATTGCGTATGCGTAACTTCCTTTACGCTGATAAGGACTACCATCCACAGTCTCTGGAATTCAAAATAGGGATTCTTGAAAGTTGGCATTTTTGCGATTTTGGACAGCTCTAGCTCTGAAACTATGCACTTTTCGCCTTAGGTCCATATAAACCTTTTCTCTTATTTTGATGTGAGGAATTACTTCTTAAAGTTTGTCGGTATTGTTCAATAACACCCTACATATATATATATATATATATATATATATATATATATATATATATATATATATATATAAACCTTTCGAGTCCTCGTCTGGAGGCACAAATTGCACTATGTGACAACGTCCCAAATAAAGAACCATAGATTAGATCTACCAATCTATCATATAGTTATATCGATTCTTTCCAGATGGCAGCTAAAGTTGATATTGATTGACACTAGCATCACTTCTTAGTATAGCAATCGTTTCAACTGCTTCTTGTATTGTTAGAGTACTGCTAATGGCTCCAAATTAATCTGCGACGTTGCCACTGTGAAATTTTGATTCTCCATAGCGGCTGAAGGAGGCCCCGAAGAGCATTCCATCATATAATATTTTCGCTTTATTTTGCCCTATAGAATAGTTCTCTGTAGTCCGTGCGGGCCATTTTTGGAACACCTGATATATATTTTTGTAGAGGCTGTTGGCTACGTGCATATAATTTGAAGTACTTGCAACGAATTTCTTATGTAACGTTTTACTTCTTTTTACGTACTTCTTTAGTTTCATTTACAGCCCACAGTTCGAATATTAGATATCAGTCACCACTAAGAAGTAGTGATTGCACAAACATAAAATTAAAATCATCACAATCACATCACAATTACCTTTTTATTTTTCAAAATCTCCATTAATTTATTTTCAGTTGTCATAGTAACTCGAAACAAACAGTTATTCGTAATTATTGCTCCTATGATTATTTATATATATATATATATATATATATATATATATATATATATATATATATATATATATATATATATATATATATATATATATATATATGTGTGTGTGTGTGTGTGTGTGTGTGTGTGTGTGTAAAATCAACAACATATTATCTATTCTTCTTCTTCTTCTTCTTCTTCTTCTTAAGAACAGATTGTGCACTACTAAACACCTTTGCCCTCAATAGCTACGAGAAAAATGGAAGTAATGAACAAACTCCATGGCTCTGGATAAGTAGAGTAACAAATAAAACACAGTTCTGACCAGAGCAGAATGAAATATATTAAAAACTATACTTACAATGTGTTACAGTTTCAAGGACCTAACGTCCTCTTCATCAGACACAAACACTGAGAAAAGACAGGTGACAGCAGATCTTATATACATGAGAAAGTGAAAGGCCACGCCCCTTCTTCTCTCTCATTGGTCGGAGGGAACCAATGAGGATGAAGTCAATTCTGCGCAAACAGAAAAATATAATGAGCCCTTTCACTTTTCTAACAGTTCTTTAATGAGATGACATACAAAGAAAGTAAATAACAAATAGAAAATATTAAATAAGAAAAAAATTAACTATATATATATATAAATATATAAATTTAAATAAATAAATATTAATAGCCTATATGCACTTTTCTTGTTCCTTTTCTATCACATCCAACAATTTCTCCCATTGCTCGTGTATATTCATACCGCTTGTCCAATTCATTAGGTTCTCCTCTTGTTCTCTCTTTATTCTTCTAGCCTCTTTCCACTTTCTAATAATCTTCCTCTTCTCTCTCTCTAAACCCCTAGCTCCCTCCCAGTCTATTTTATGTCCCGTTTCCTTCACATGTTTGTATATAGCGTTATTATCTCTTTTCAGTCTAACATCATCCTTATGTTGTTTTAATCTGTCCATAAGCCTTTTCCCCGTCTCCCCTATGTATTTCATGTCACACTCACTACACTTCACTTCATATATCACTCCTTCTTCCTGCTCCTCTATATGATTTTCCTTCCGTTTCCTTTTCTTCCTTATGCACTTCAACAAAGTTTCTCCTCCTTTTCTATAAGTCTTCACACCACCTTTTCTTAATAACTTCTTCAGCACTTCGGTCTTTTCGCCTATGCTCTGAATGCCATACCACTTCTTTTCTTCCTCTTCTTTCCTATCCATATTATCTTCTTTTCTCTTTCTCCTAAACTGCTCTATTCTATATCCATTATTGTTCAATTGTTTGTAGAATTTTTCCAAATCTTTTTTCTTTCCTTCTTCCTCGCTGTTGATGTTTTCTATCTTCCTTTCCATGTTCCTAATGAAATTCTTCTTAGTTGC
Source organism: Thermobia domestica (assembly GCF_964235325.1). Classification (NCBI taxonomy): domain Eukaryota; kingdom Metazoa; phylum Arthropoda; class Insecta; order Zygentoma; family Lepismatidae; genus Thermobia; species Thermobia domestica. The sequence goes on along the minus strand of NC_137457.1, from coordinate 294,616,181 downwards.
TTTGTCTACATCACTTCTCCAGTGGCAATAAATACCTGCCCAACACGGTTTCTGATACCAACTAGTAGTCACTTTCTCACCTTGCTTCTCTATCCTCATTGGTTCCCTCCGACCAATGAGAGAGAAGAAGGGGCGTGGCCTTTCACTTTCTCATGTATATAAGATCTGTCACCTGTCTTTTCTCAGTGTTTGTGTCTGATGAAGAGGACGTTAGGTCCTTGAAACTGTAACACATTGTAAGTATAGTTTTTAATATATTTCATTCTGCTCTGGTCAGAACTCTGTTTTATTTGTTAAAAATGGAAGTAATTCACATGAAAATAATGCACAGATATACAATATCGTTGTGTATTCACCAACTACCTTTGTAAAAATTGTTGTAGAGGTATTGCAGAATTCTGAAACATAGATATTTGGATAGGGCACATACTAGTTCCTAACTGAAGTCTTGAACCGACTACGGCAGGTCCCATGCTTTTGAAGCTATGGATCTTTTAAGTTCATTTTTTTATGTTTTCGGCAGCCTATAACTCCAAAAGGAAGTATTTGTGCACCCAGGTTGGTCTATACTTTTCGTCTTATTTTGTTGTCAGGAATCACCTCTCAAACGTTTTCGGTGTTGTTTTGAAACACTATATATATATATATATATATATATATATATATATATATATATATATAGATAGATAGATAGATATAGATATAGATAGATAGATATAGATATAGATATATATAGATATAGATATATATAGATAGATAGATATAGATATATGGTCGAAAATGACTGATAAGAGTGTCGTATCAATAATTCTTAGAGTCGCTGAGATGAACAATTGCACTTTCGATGCCGTTTAAATCCCAATTCAGCTCCCCCCATTAATATTCCTAACAGGGGATGGTAACATGTAAAAATAATTGACCGATGTAAGTGTCGAATTCACAGTTTCTGAGGTCCCTAAGTTGATTGGTGACAGTTTTGGTGCCCATTATGTCCAAAATGAAACGTATTCTCCCCGTCCGAAGAACGGATATTCTACTAGTTTATAAAAAAGAAAAGAATTGAATAAAATTATTTGTTTAAAACATTGCATATAAATCTAATTTTAAAATATACAGCCAAAAACATGCGTTACGTAACGAAGACGTAAACTCCCTCCTCCCGCTTGTCACAGTTCATAACGCAAAGCCGAACCCTCTCCCCGCTTTGCCGCGTTAGATATATGTGGACGATCTCTATGAACAAAAATGTTTACACTAGTAATAAATTTGAGTTGGCACCACTGTTAAACAACGTGAACACGAAGTTTGTTCTATAGCACAAAATTTCTCTTGAGAAAGGTTTTCTGCTCTGCAAAATTTTAAAGTAATTACTGAAGGTCTTGCTGATTTAAGAAGCAAATTTGTATCTCCAGAAAAGAAGCCATTAATGCGCAGGGCTCCATATTGAAAGGGGCTCGTATATCAAAATGCCCAAATATACCGAGCTTCTGTTCTATGGATTATTCGGTTTTCTATTCTATGGATTAAGATCTTTCAAATTCCGTTAAAAAAAAAAAAAAAAAAAAAAAAAAACTGAGCATACCTCTACGCAAGGTACACCTTAGATTTTGCTGAACTAGGTAACCTTTCCACTTATTTGCAATGTGGAGTTTATATACAGAGTTTAATCTTCCTAACTTCAACAGAGTTATCAGATTACTTTCCACATTAACTTTGAACCCCCATACTTCTTTAGGATACACCCTTTAATCAAAGTGGAAATGTTGCTAAAAACATGACCTAAAAATCACTAATGCGAGATGAAATAACTTTAATTTGCGTAAAAAGTCGCTAAAAATTATAAATTATTCGTGGAATTTCGTATTATTCTCTCTGTATATATAATAGTAGGTATATGTTCAGTTCAATTCATAGTATATCTACTCTAAAAAAAAAAACATATAAGTAAAAATGTAATTGAATAAATAAGGATTTCTATATAATAGGGGCCCCATACCGGCATAGGCCCTTTTTAGGGAGATTTCATTTTTAAATTCTTTAGTATTAATTCTATACATCTGCAAAATTTCATTCCGATATCGTAAGTCTTGATGTTGGTACAGTGAAGAAATAGAGGTCGTCGTGAGACGAAAGCAAGTATCTGCTGCAGTTATGTTGGTGAGGTAGTTTCTTGAACTACGTTGAACATGTAGCAGTGTGCTAGCACGAATTCGAGTATAACCCCCAAAAAACAGAAGAGACAGTCAAATATGCACATGGTAACATTTTACTCCTGGATTACCATGAAATTTGGTGTTACAGTGAAACACGTATGTATTTCTTGTCAGAGATCATTCTTGCAACCAGTGCAATAGGAATGTTGTTGGTTCGTGCTGCCTGAAAGTGACCAAGGATGAAAAATGCTTACCCTTGACAAGTACGTGGAAGTGCTGGAAGCAAGTCGAAAACACACCTATCCTCTTATGGTAAAACATAGAACACGTGTTACCAAACAGTGAAAGGTTGGATTCAGAACTATAATGAAAAGTAAACTATCAACAGCTCGACATTCTTTCAAGATTCAGTCCTGTGTAGGACTTTCTTTCAAACCATCAAGTAGTATTCTAGATGCTGATGCATATACTGGTGCGTACATGCCGATTAACTACTTCGCTCGATCAGACTGTGACGTAACTCTTGCAAATACATTGTTAGTAAGTCAACCACTACAGCTGAACCCAACTCAAGAACGAGACGCACGGACGACCCGCTCGGGAGAGTAATACTCCCGGAAGTACGTTTTTCCGCGCGCTACTCTAGACAGTTGTTTTATGCGCTATCCTAGCCAATTGTTTTAAGTTGGTCACAAAATTTATATCATGAAGTACAAGGGGAACAAAACGACCGTATATCATGGAGTACAAGGGCATAAGTACTACAACTACTTATCTGCATAAAAATAAATAAATCACTTTTTTAAGTATTCTTTTCATATTATTTTAATTTAATAAGTGTTATAAAAATGTAAAAATAAAAAAGAACTTTCCTCGGGCGGGGTTTGAACTCGCGCCAAAAGAGGATTTTATTACTAGCATATAGCCCTAGCCCACTCAGCCAGTGAGGCCGACGGCAGTAAGCGTTTGTTGTCTGCTATTTGACTGCAAACGTGGCAAGAAGTGGATAACGCCAACCAATCAGAAATGTGTTTCTCGTTTCTACTTCCGGGAGCATTACTCTCCCGAGCTAGTCCTACGTACGGAGTTTGTTCGTTTTCTGGACCCAGGTGCTGTTGCTTAGTACGAGAAAGTGTTCCGTCAAAGCAGACATCGGGGATGCAGAGGATGATCTTCATGAGGAGATTTTACCAGCATACAAGACTTTTTTAATAACACTCATATTATGTTATAGTGAAACAAACGGTTGGTTTCTTTGTATTTTGTAGAAGAAAAACAATAAATCGAGTTTTCTCTTGTAGGATGCACATGAATATACAAACGTTAAATTAAAAAAATATATCTATGTTTGAAATGCTTACACGCAATTTTCTCAAAACATGGTTTTCTGTTATGGGCCCTTATTACGTCCTCAAATGATATGTAAGAAACAATGATATGTCATTTATATTACAGTACTTTAATAATAATTTCGCGTTTAGTTATATATAGAAAAGCCCACAAAAGACTACAAATAAAAAAAAAACTCACACTCACTTTTACTATGCTTTTACAGATAATCAGCTAGCTACTGGTAGGCTAATATTCTATAATTGGTTCCTCTAAATGAAAAATTTGGAATTCGTCTCAATTAGAAGGCAAGGGGTAACAAAATCAAAGTGTGGTTCTGAAGATTTGGCCAAATGCTGTGTACTTGTCCAACTCGTCGATGCTTGCACTTGAGTTTATTCACATAGTGTTGTCAACCGCTCTTGCGGCTCAGCTCACGGCTCAGTCACCACTGAGCCGAACCGAGGAGTGAGCCGAACCTACAGCTTAACCAACCAAGCCGGCTCAAGCCTACGGTTTACCTGAGCCGAGCCTAACAGAGCTGATGGCTCATCACAATCGAGCCGGCTCGAACCAATAGCTCACCTGAGCTGACCCGAACCGAGCCAATTGCTCATTCCAATCGAGTCAAGCCGGAGCTTGAGCTGAGCAGGTGGTTCATGTAGGGATGGTACCGAGACCGAGACAGTAGTATAGCACGTAGATCTCACGAACTTGTTCCGAATTTCTCACGAAAATGGCCCTAAAATCCGCCATTTTGTACCAAAATTTACCCATGTTCCCAAAATCTCACGAAAATGGCCCTAAAATCCGCCATTTTCTACCAAAATTTATCCATGTTCCCAAAATCTCACGAAAATGAGGCTAAAATCCGCCATTTTGTACCAAAAATTTACCCATGTTCCCAAAATCTCACGAAAATGAATGCAAATTTCCTCTTGAATGTATTATTATATATTTTAATACAATTTTATGTTAATTTATACAATTTATGCTGATTACTTACCGTTTTCCCCAAGCCTTTAAGAAACTTGTTTCTTGCTTTCTTACTCCTCGCTCAAGAGGTGTAAAATAACCAAAGGAGCTTCAGAACATGTCCACACAAGTTTTTTGTTAATCTTGAATGCAGTTGGTCTTGGTATTCAAGAAACTAATTCTAAAGAAAGAAGACACCTATAATAAAATAATGGCATGTTGTAAGGTGATGTAACTAAAGGAGAAAGGCGGAAAGCAAAGGATAAAAAGGTAGTCGTATTGCTATATGTAAACATTCCTAAGCTGCGTGATACCTTTGTTTAATGAATAGGAAGCTTTTGTAAACGTAAGAGATGCTTCTTATGGAGCTGTCACGTAATTTCATCATTCTGTCAATTAAAGAAAGAAGAAAATTGTCACTTAAACTTGACATATAGATGTTGGACAATACTTTAACTGTTGGAAGCCAGAAAAGAGTGTTTTAAACTTGTCAAATAATTTAGTTTAATGTATTTAGAAAACATGGGAAAATCTCGATAAAGAACAAATGTTAAAAGACATTGAATGTTAGGTAAGGATGGCGCGGGAGGGAGAAAACCCTTTGATGGAGAAGAGTAAAGAAAGAAACATAGACACCTGCTTGTATATGTGTGTGTGTTTCAGGGTTATGGATGGGCGAAGTGTACTGTCCTTTGGAGTAAAAGACATTGACTGTTTAAGATGAATGTTGGGAGGGAGAGAGCCCTTTGATGGGGAAGAGTAACGAAAGAAACATAGACACCTGTTTGTATGTGTGTGTGTTCCAGGGTGATGGAAGGGGGACGAAGTGTGCTGTCCATGAAGTAAAAGACCTTGTTTAAATCGTGCTGTGACTTCTACCGCATGCAGACTGAAAATATGTGAAAAAAGAAATAACACTCATTATACTGAAGGACAGAAATTTTAAGAAAGAGATAGTTAAATGTGACATGTTACTTTTAAAAGTTAATGTATTGCTCCCCATACTGAGAGACCGCACGTAGGATTGCATGAGGGAACTGTGTTGTTATTTTGAGCAAAGGACCAGTTTAAATTAGCGTTGAACTTGTTACGCATTTTGTTAAGACCTTGCCACATACGTAGAGGAGAGAGAAAGAGCGGCCCTTCCTACCTGAGTTCCAAAGAGGAAAAAGACTGAATGAATTGTGTACGTAAGGGAACTTTCACTTTTGTGCTTTTTGGAAGAAGTCTTCAAACAAGATTTCTTTAAGGTATTTCCGCATAAATGATTTTATCCTTTTAAAAACTAGGTTATTGAATTAATTATTTATGAATATTAATGAAATGATAATGAATATTAATGAGATGGTAATGAATATTAATGAGGGGGGTATTTTATGTATTGATATTGTATTTTCAGTAGCTGAAATGTGATTTTAACATAGAATATCATCTTTTGGATACTGTATGTGTCTAATGGTGTACGAAGCTTAGACGAATAAGAAATTGCATGTATATATGATTAGTTTGTAAGTGGGTACATGTATGTGTAGCTGATATTTGATTTTAACATAGAATATCATCTTTTGGATACTGTATGGGTCTAATGGTGTACGAAGCTTAGACGAATAAGAAATTGCATGTATATATGAATAGTTTGTAAGTGGGTACATGTATGTGTAGCTGATATGAAATTTTAGCATAGAATATCATCTTTTGGATACTGTATGGGTCTAATGGTGTACGAAGCTTAGACGAATGACAAATTGCATGTATATGTGATTAGTTTGTAAGTGGGTACATGTATGTATGTATGTATATTGGTTTTGATATCGGGATAGGAATATATGTATCATGTTGTAGACATATTATCTTTCGTTTGCATGTGTTTTAAACATGTGTTGTTGGTTGCGTAGCTTTAGGGGCTATACTATGAGGGGGGATGCAAACACGTGAAGTGTTTCTATTGTATTAATATTGGATTGTAGCCTTATTTTATTGTATTGTAGAGTTGTATATCTTGTTTTGGTGATATGCTAGATGAATGCAGATGCCTGAACTAATTGTATTATATTAATATTGGATTATAATGTAGGCTTATATTCTGATTCCTTATGTATATAAGTGTTTTAGATTACCTTGAATACCATGTTAGGATGTATATATTGTGATTTTTACGTACGTAGATGCTTTTTAGACATGACCTAGTGGTATTTTAACCACAAAGGATATCACTGTGCTATAACCCATTTACTTATAGATATCTTTTCACTACAGTATTCTAATGTCTTATATTGATACCTTTACGTACTTCTAAGATGTTTGTTCACCTTGTAGAAGACATTATGCCATCATTATGGTTTCCAACTTGGGATAATTTATTGTAGGAACATAAAATATGATATATACGTATAAATAACCTTATATGAAGCATACGTATTCTTCCTTTATCTTATATAGAATACAGATACTTCGTATTATATGAATATTTGTTTGGAGGAATAAAACATAATATCGTAAATTGTAACGCTTTATTGTATTTATATAGTCTACAATATTGTATTTTCCAATATTGGCATATTAATATACATATATAGATATATTTAGATAAGATATTTACTATACTTAGAATATTCTTAATAACTTATTGACATATTTACATTATATATACGTAGAAGTACCAACTGATAGGTCTTGTGAAAAAACTTATGGACATATTTGATGATATTATGACTATGTTATGACAGCTTGATACCTTTAGACAGTCTACTATTTACATATACACAGAATACCAATCACTTAACACACTTAATACTTTGATAACCATATGGCAATGTTCTATAGTCAGTAATACTGTTATGATTTAATCGTCGTCTTTTATTTTGAACTTTCTGATGTGTTTTAGTTTCAGACTTGGATACGATGACAAACCCAGGCTTACGAACATTTCTTCCTGGATTGTGTAACTGTTTTTTGTCAGCTTTATCCCGAACTAGTTGATAAAAATGATCAAAGTTAATTTCTTGTCGTGTACGATGATTTAAAGTTATTCCTCTAATTTTAAATACATAATCTACTTTCCCTGTTTGAACTTCTTTCATTCTATAGGCATAATTTTTTGGTCCTAAGCCTATAAATGCATCAATTTCCCAGCCATCAGGAACTTCATTAGTTAACTGACCCAAATAGGAACCCAAAGAAAATGGAGCTTTTCATTACGTGGTTGTACAAACATAATACTATCAGTGTCACAGTACAATACACGATCAGGATCTATAGCTGTTACTAACTCGTAATGAGGCCAACAGGTAATGAAGCCTGCAAGGACAACATTGGAAAATTTCCAAGGCATGTTTTTGTTTTCAATGTTTTTATATGATACAATGAGATGCTGCTCTCCAATAGGCAATACAGTTTGTACCTCATATTGTGGTGCCCATAGATAACTTAAATTTTTTTCTGGAGTATCTACAATTACAGATTGAGATAAATCTGTTCTTTGTCCCCATTTCCCATACAAGGAATTGAGAAATATTTTGGAAATATATCTTAGACCAGGATTTGATTCAATGTTATTTTCCGTTAACTGAATACATTCATGTTCATAATAGTCTGCAATATATTTTTCTTGATCTTGTTTAGTTTTGCACCAGCTAGGAAATCCTGAAGACTCCTGTTTCATTTTTAAGAAGGAATTGACATAATCTTTAAACAGATTATTTTCTGATTCGGATAATTTGAATTCCCAAATCTCGATAATTTGTAGAATTTTGTATCCGAGATCTAAAGCTACATGAAGTTCAGGAGTACAGTATGTACCAGTAAGGACACGCTCGGCATCATTATGGATGCAATTGTTGGCACTTTGTTCCATACACGTACGACATAACCCAAACAAAAGGCGATCATTACATGTATATGGTAAAATTGGAAAATATAAGTCTTTGGGAGGTAAGATACTACATTTAACTAATCCATGAATACTTTGCACTTGTGGAAAGTCAGGCCCCTTGTATATTATAGGTTTACCTATAGGCAATGGCTTACGTGCCATTATCCAGGGGTAAAGACTGGTAACATCATACTATGACACAAACTCTTCGCTGGTACATTCATACAAGGCATTAAAACATTCTGTACGTCCCCCATGAAAACTATCTTTAGGTACCAGATGGTCGACAAGATCATGACACTGTGTTTGAATAAACTGTTGTAATTTTTTATCATTTTTTACCATGAGGTCCCATTCACATTCCCACATTTCAATGACATTAAGATTTAATTTTTTAAGAAATGCTATTTTTGTGGTGGTGTTTTCATACCGATCTTGTAGTGATGTACCTTGCTTAGAGGTAGAATCTAGGGACACATGTCGTAGTGTAGGATAACAGTTTAAACATCCGTGATAGTAACATCCATGAAATTCGTAAACTGTATTTGTTTTACTTTGAAATCCATCAACCTTATACCTCCCGAATCGTTTTTCCAAGCCATTTCCAGAATGAAGAATTTTATTGCCAGTAGTATGTTCTAAGTATCGTAGCCAATACATTGCCTTCAGACTTTGACGATCACGATGGTCAAACCCATAAGGTGGAATAATTGGAATAATTTCTTTGGGTAAATATAAGGTACGATATGTTAGTATTGCCAAACTAGCAATAGTTGGTGCAGCGATAAAACATTGGATACCATTTGTTTTGTCTTCAATTAAGTTTGAAAATTTAATGACAGCCTCTGCTAAAATTTTAACATCATTCCGACAATATTCAATCATTTCCTTTTGGAGATTATACTCCTCATTACTTGCAACACGTTCTTTGTGCCATATGATAAGTTGCTCTCGATGTTCAGTGCTCCTTGAATCAGGATCAAAATATTTTAGATCAGGAATTTTGCCTATGTAATTTTGGTTTTCTAATGTATTAAACAAGTACGGGAAATCTCCCTTTCGTAAATTTGCAGAAAGACCTAATGCCTTAGGTAATTTAGATATTTTAACTCCCATATACAAATATGTGTCACGAAAGTAAATCTTTTGTCCTAAACGCATTTCAATAATTTTTTGCCCTGACATTATTACTTCAGGTGTAAAATGATGGTTTATGATCAAAGTTTTAGCACAGAATTGCATATCATAATTACTGCCATTATGGGAAAGCACAATGATTTTTTAAACATTGGTCGAGTTATTAGTACATGATTAACAAATTCTTCAATGTTGTTGAAATCAAACGAACGGATTCCATTTTTATCGCCGCATACAAAGCATGTATCATGAAGTTTCATGTCCTTACACTTGTAACAGGCATGAATACAATTTACAAAATTTACGTGATGTTCTTGTTCTCCTTGTTCATTTTTAGGAAGTAACATTGTTTCTACATCAAAGCTAATGTACAAAAAGGTATCTACATGCTGCATCGTAGCCGTTTGAACAAAACAAATATGGTCAACGCTTACATATGTATAACATGTTTTACAATAACGTTCACCACATTCATGTTGAGACCTGCGTGAACGCATGTCAATCATATCACCACGTTGGACACAAATTTTCTTTGTTTCGCATAAACTTTTTCCGGGAACATTTATTGTTTTATGATTGTCAAAACATTCTTCTGAAGAAAACAGTCTATGACAATCAATGCATTCGAGTTTAATATTATTATCATTATTACAAACATTGTGATACTTTTCACACATTGGACATTTGAAGTTACACTTGTGATTTTCTGTACGATGATATCCTTCCAAACAATACTGACAATAATTTTTCTTGTTTAATAGTGTTGTAATACTAGTAATTAATTCATAGTGTCCCTCAGTATACAAAATTAAAATTTTCTTTGATGCATATATTCCAGGATAAATTACATTGTAGTTTCGAGTTAAACAATTTTTTTCGTAAACAACAATTTGATAATGAGGTGCTAGCTTATTTTGAAACTTTTTTACATCATCAATAGTACATCCATCATGGATTTCAATGTCAACTTTAGCACTGACACACAAATCCTTTGCTTGTTTCATCAATCGTTCAGAATGATTTTTCAATTCATATACGTAATTATAACGATGATCAGCCCTACCCATTCCAAGAATAATACTCTTGGGAAGACAATACACATCCTTTTGTACAGGAATAGTACATTGATGCATGTGTGTTACAAGATCAACATATTTTGCTGAACCCATAGTTCGTCCCCTACCTTTACGTGAATCAACAATATGAATTTTGAAATTTACTTTATCACCTAATAAATAATTTTCATTACTATTTAAAACATTTTCAATATGACGAAATAAAATGTCGGAGCTTAAATCCGACTTTTGACGCCACGAAATGTATATCTGTTTATTAATCGTAGAAGCAGAACTTTCTGTTGTTATACCAACATACATATCATCATCGGCATCATTTAACACATGATCTTTTACAAATTCAAATAATAACTGAATATATTTTTCAGGATCATCTATTCCACTAATTTGCATACGTTCAATTGTAACTTCCTTTCCTGTAAGGCCAAAATAAGTATATTGTTTGGTTGTACTATTAACAATACGAAAATATTCATTTGTTTTACCACTCCCATACATGCTAGGTTGTGATACAGTATTAGTATTAGGACTTGGAAAGTTTATAAAATTTTGCATGAACACGCTAAAGTCATCTGTAGTTAAACTATTAGCTTTTCCTTCAGACACAAGTTCCATAAACTTCTCACGAGCTAAATTCTTTATATTATCTTGACGAAAGAAGCCTACATGATATAAATTAATAATATCTTTTGCAGACTTACATTTTTTCAAAACAACATGAGGATTACAACCAAAATGCATAAACAACGCCTGCAATAACTTGAAATAAGCTTCATTGCTTACCCTTGCACCCGTAGCATGACATTGTGTTATCACTTCCCATGTAAATAATACTTCGTTTGGATTTTCATATCCACGTGCTTCTTGTGCTGATAACATGGTACAGATGACAGACTGTCCTTCCATTGTATTATTGACACACTAAATATGTAATTGCAATTTGAATTATTCTGTCTTATACAGTAAATATTTTATACAATGATGTACACATAACTTTGATATTTGTTTTCGCAGTTTTTTAAATGACAAGGTTTCGTAAGTAGACTTTTATGATATGATTCACAATGTGTTGACCAAAGATACACTTTTTAAGAATTTTTACACTTACCAGTAAATATAATAATAAAACTTTTCCCGAACTTAATTCAGTTCACAACAAATTTAGTTGCAAGTTTACCGACACTACACTTGAAAGCTTGTCGGGAATTGCACTAACACTTGTCGTTAACTACAATGATAAAACTTCACGTAACTTTTTTTCAGTTTAGTATCGATGCACTACCACTTGCCACTCACTAACTATATTTTAGTTCACCGAAGATATACTTTTAAGTTTATCGGATAATCCTTTAGCACTTTCCGATAATTGTAATTTACAAATTGCCGTAATGAAATTGTTTTAGACTAATTACAGCACGCAGAGTACAAACAGGAAGTGTGTTTACTTCTTATTGATTGTTTATTAACAACACTAATAAATGGAAATTCCAAGAACTCCACACGAACATTCTCGAAGATTGCCGAAGTTTCCCGAAGTTTCACGAAGTTTTCCGAACATTGCCGAAGATGAACATAAGAGTTTATTCACATTTTCTGTACATGTTGGTTAATGTACTACACGAATGGTTCCGAAAATTGCCGAACTTAACCGAAGATGGACATAAGAATGTATCAACAATTTCTGTACACGTTTAGTAAATGTAACTTGTAAAAGTCTTGTAACTTTAAAGATCACCAAAGATATATTTCAAAGTTTATTATTAGATGTAACTTTGTAACAAAATTGGTATTTTAAAATAAATGATTTAACAACAGAAAGTATACCAATGATTGGCTTTACTTTAACAGTAGTAATTCTATAGTGCGCGGCGCGGCTTGCTGCGCTGGATTTATACTTTTAAAATTTAATCTTGTACCCAAACGCACTTAGTTTTGTAATCTCGTACCCCAAGCCATTTAGTTTTGTAATCTCGTACCCAAACGCATTTGGTTTTGTAATCTCGTACGCAGGTGCTTTAACATATTTAAATTAGTAGCAGTAATATTACATAATGTGATATAATTTGTAATTGTAGTATTAAAGTTTGTAACACTTCAAACAAATATAGCTACTTGTTTTTTGTATGCTGTTTTACTATGTTATCGGTTTAAAAAATTGCTTTTTAGTAATGCTAAAAATTTGTTTTGTTTGCCTTGCTAAAGGTGTTTAAACTGGTTTAAACCGGTTTAAACTAGTTATTGTTTTTGTTATGCAATTATTCAGTTCTGCAAGAACTTCGTTGTTAAAATAGAGTGCGATCGTATTTAAATTCCTGTGCAAACTCCTTATTTATTTAGCCTTTCGTAATAAATTACTCGAACACTTTGTATGAGCATACCAAAGATAATTTGAAAATATTAAAAATGAAGTGAACTTACAATTAATTTTGATAGAAACTGAAAGTAACATAGTTACAATTATTTCATTTGTTCGCTTCATTAGAAGCTCAACTTATTTTTTGTTAACATTGTTTAATGTCATGATATTAAAATTGTTGTGAAGTTATAAATAATTTTTAACAGAACACTCATAGAGTGTGATCTATTTAAATTGTCGTGCAAACTTCTTATTTATTTAACCTTTTGTAATAAATTACTCGAACACTTTGTGTGAGCATACCAAAGATAATTTGAAAATATTAAAAATGATGTGAACTTACAATTAATTCCGATAGAAACACAAAGTAACATACTTACAATTATTTCATTCATTCGCTTCATTAGAAGCTCAGAGGAATTACATTCCGAAAATATTAAAATTAACAAAACAAACTTGAACATAAGAAAGTTATTTTTAACAACACACGTCGGTTAAACTTAAAATTTATTACATGAAACTCTTTGATTATTAAATGGAGAAGTAAAATTTAAGTCAGTGTTGCAATTGACTACACAAACTAACAGTAAAAGAACAAGTTCTGAAAAAAAGTGCAGAAACAAAACTTAAAACACAATGTTGCAATCTAAATTGGAAAGAAAATTAAAAAATACAACGTACAAACAAAATGTACAAACCGAAAATAAAATTGCAGAAGCAAAATTAATACTACAAGTTTAAAAAATTGAAACTGACATGAAAATACAGAAAACAAAATTAAACAACGCTACAATCTAAATTAAAAGTACAAGTTTCAAAAAGTAAAGTGCAGAAACAAAACTTAAAGCACAATGTTGCAATCCAAAATACATAAAGTAAAAAAAATAAAAGTACAAGTTTAAAAAATTGAAACATGCAAACTAAAAAATAAAAAATACAGAAAGAAAACTTAAAACACAATGTTGCAATCCAAATTGCAAAGGAAAATTAAAAGTACAACTTTAAAACACAATGTTACATTACAAATTCCGAAACAAAATAAAAATTACAACTGAAGAAATAAAAATGCAAAACTGAAAACAAAAATACAAAATAAGATTAAAACAATGTTGCAATCAAAAATACACAAAGGGAAATAAAAATACAAACATAAAACATATAAGAAACATGATGTAGTAGTATAGCACGTAGATCTCACCAACTTTGTCCGGAAATCTCACCAAAGTTGGTGCAAACTCATGTTATTAAAATAACAACGCGCTATACTACTACATCATGTTTCTTATATGTTTTATGTTTGTATTTTTATTTCCCTTTGTGTATTTTTGATTGCAACATTGTTTTAATCTTATTTTGTATTTTTGTTTTCAGTTTTGCATTTTTATTTCTTCAGTTGTAATTTTTATTTTGTTTCGGAATTTGTAATGTAACATTGTGTTTTAAAGTTGTACTTTTAATTTTCCTTTGCAATTTGGATTGCAACATTGTGTTTTAAGTTTTCTTTCTGTATTTTTTATTTTTTAGTTTGCATGTTTCAATTTTTTAAACTTGTACTTTTATTTTTTTTACTTTATGTATTTTGGATTGCAACATTGTGCTTTAAGTTTTGTTTCTGCACTTTACTTTTTGAAACTTGTACTTTTAATTTAGATTGTAGCGTTGTTTAATTTTGTTTTCTGTATTTTCATGTCAGTTTCAATTTTTTAAACTTGTAGTATTAATTTTGCTTCTGCAATTTTATTTTCGGTTTGTACATTTTGTTTGTACGTTGTATTTTTTAATTTTCTTTCCAATTTAGATTGCAACATTGTGTTTTAAGTTTTGTTTCTGCACTTTTTTTCAGAACTTGTTCTTTTACTGTTAGTTTGTGTAGTCAATTGCAACACTGACTTAAATTTTACTTCTCCATTTAATAATCAAAGAGTTTCATGTAATAAATTTTAAGTTTAACCGACGTGTGTTGTTAAAAATAACTTTCTTATGTTCAAGTTTGTTTTGTTAATTTTAATATTTTCGGAATGTAATTCCTCTGAGCTTCTAATGAAGCGAATGAATGAAATAATTGTAAGTATGTTACTTTGTGTTTCTATCGGAATTAATTGTAAGTTCACATCATTTTTAATATTTTCAAATTATCTTTGGTATGCTCACACAAAGTGTTCGAGTAATTTATTACAAAAGGTTAAATAAATAAGAAGTTTGCACGACAATTTAAATAGATCACACTCTATGAGTGTTCTGTTAAAAATTATTTATAACTTCACAACAATTTTAATATCATGACATTAAACAATGTTAACAAAAAATAAGTTGAGCTTCTAATGAAGCGAACAAATGAAATAATTGTAACTATGTTACTTTCAGTTTCTATCAAAATTAATTGTAAGTTCACTTCATTTTTAATATTTTCAAATTATCTTTGGTATGCTCATACAAAGTGTTCGAGTAATTTATTACGAAAGGCTAAATAAATAAGGAGTTTGCACAGGAATTTAAATACGATCGCACTCTATTTTAACAACGAAGTTCTTGCAGAACTGAATAATTGCATAACAAAAACAATAACTAGTTTAAACCGGTTTAAACCAGTTTAAACACCTGTAGCAAGGCAAACAAAACAAATTTTTAGCATTACTAAAAAGCAATTTTTTAAACCGATAACATAGTAAAACAGCATACAAAAAACAAGTAGCTATATTTGTTTGAAGTGTTACAAACTTTAATACTACAATTACAAATTATATCACATTATGTAATATTACTGCTACTAATTTAAATATGTTAAAGCACCTGCGTACGAGATTACAAAACCAAATGCGTTTGGGTACGAGATTACAAAACTAAATGGCTTGGGGTACGAGATTACAAAACTAAGTGCGTTTGGGTACAAGATTAAATTTTAAAAGTATAAATCCAGCGCAGCAAGCCGCGCCGCGCACTATAGAATTACTACTGTTAAAGTAAAGCCAATCATTGGTATACTTTCTGTTGTTAAATCATTTATTTTAAAATACCAATTTTGTTACAAAGTTACATCTAATAATAAACTTTGAAATATATCTTTGGTGATCTTTAAAGTTACAAGACTTTTACAAGTTACATTTACTAAACGTGTACAGAAATTGTTGATACATTCTTATGTCCATCTTCGGTTAAGTTCGGCAATTTTCGGAACCATTCGTGTAGTACATTAACCAACATGTACAGAAAATGTGAATAAACTCTTATGTTCATCTTCGGCAATGTTCGGAAAACTTCGTGAAACTTCGGGAAACTTCGGCAATCTTCGAGAATGTTCGTGTGGAGTTCTTGGAATTTCCATTTATTAGTGTTGATAATAAAGAATCAATAAAAAGTAAACACACTTCCTGTTTGTACTCTGCGTGCTGTAATTAGTCTAAAACAATTTCATTACGGCAATTTGTAAATTACAATTATCGGAAAGTGCTAAAGGATTATCCGATAAACTTAAAAGTATATCTTCGGTGAACTAAAATATAGTTAGTGAGTGGCAAGTGGTAGTGCATCGATACTAAACTGAAAAAAAAGTTACGTGAAGTTTTATCATTGTAGTTAACGACAAGTGTTAGTGCAATTCCCGACAAGCTTTCAAGTGTAGTGTCGGTAAACTTGCAACTAAATTTGTTGTGAACTGAATTAAGTTCGGGAAAAGTTTTATTATTATATTTACTGGTAAGTGTAAAAATTCTTAAAAAGTGTATCTTTGGTCAACACATTGTGAATCATATCATAAAAGTCTACTTACGAAACCTTGTCATTTAAAAAACTGCGAAAACAAATATCAAAGTTATGTGTACATCATTGTATAAAATATTTACTGTATAAGACAGAATAATTCAAATTGCAATTACATATTTAGTGTGTCAATAATACAATGGAAGGACAGTCTGTCATCTGTACCATGTTATCAGCACAAGAAGCACGTGGATATGAAAATCCAAACGAAGTATTATTTACATGGGAAGTGATAACACAATGTCATGCTACGGGTGCAAGGGTAAGCAATGAAGCTTATTTCAAGTTATTGCAGGCGTTGTTTATGCATTTTGGTTGTAATCCTCATGTTGTTTTGAAAAAATGTAAGTCTGCAAAAGATATTATTAATTTATATCATGTAGGCTTCTTTCGTCAAGATAATATAAAGAATTTAGCTCGTGAGAAGTTTATGGAACTTGTGTCTGAAGGAAAAGCTAATAGTTTAACTACAGATGACTTTAGCGTGTTCATGCAAAATTTTATAAACTTTCCAAGTCCTAATACTAATACTGTATCACAACCTAGCATGTATGGGAGTGGTAAAACAAATGAATATTTTCGTATTGTTAATAGTACAACCAAACAATATACTTATTTTGGCCTTACAGGAAAGGAAGTTACAATTGAACGTATGCAAATTAGTGGAATAGATGATCCTGAAAAATATATTCAGTTATTATTTGAATTTGTAAAAGATCATGTGTTAAATGATGCCGATGATGATATGTATGTTGGTATAACAACAGAAAGTTCTGCTTCTACGATTAATAAACAGATATACATTTCGTGGCGTCAAAAGTCGGATTTAAGCTCCGACATTTTATTTCGTCATATTGAAAATGTTTTAAATAGTAATGAAAATTATTTATTAGGTGATAAAGTAAATTTCAAAATTCATATTGTTGATTCACGTAAAGGTAGGGGACGAACTATGGGTTCAGCAAAATATGTTGATCTTGTAACACACATGCATCAATGTACTATTCCTGTACAAAAGGATGTGTATTGTCTTCCCAAGAGTATTATTCTTGGAATGGGTAGGGCTGATCATCGTTATAATTACGTATATGAATTGAAAAATCATTCTGAACGATTGATGAAACAAGCAAAGGATTTGTGTGTCAGTGCTAAAGTTGACATTGAAATCCATGATGGATGTACTATTGATGATGTAAAAAAGTTTCAAAATAAGCTAGCACCTCATTATCAAATTGTTGTTTACGAAAAAAATTGTTTAACTCGAAACTACAATGTAATTTATCCTGGAATATATGCATCAAAGAAAATTTTAATTTTGTATACTGAGGGACACTATGAATTAATTACTAGTATTACAACACTATTAAACAAGAAAAATTATTGTCAGTATTGTTTGGAAGGATATCATCGTACAGAAAATCACAAGTGTAACTTCAAATGTCCAATGTGTGAAAAGTATCACAATGTTTGTAATAATGATAATAATATTAAACTCGAATGCATTGATTGTCATAGACTGTTTTCTTCAGAAGAATGTTTTGACAATCATAAAACAATAAATGTTCCCGGAAAAAGTTTATGCGAAACAAAGAAAATTTGTGTCCAATGTGGTGATATGATTGACATGCGTTCACGCAGGTCTCAACATGAATGTGGTGAACGTTATTGTAAAACATGTTATACATATGTAAGCGTTGACCATATTTGTTTTGTTCAAACGGCTACGATGCAGCATGTAGATACCTTTTTGTACATTAGCTTTGATGTAGAAACAATGTTACTTCCTAAAAATGAACAAGGAGAACAAGAACATCACGTAAATTTTGTAAATTGTATTCATGCCTGTTACAAGTGTAAGGACATGAAACTTCATGATACATGCTTTGTATGCGGCGATAAAAATGGAATCCGTTCGTTTGATTTCAACAACATTGAAGAATTTGTTACTCATGTATTAATAACTCGACCAATGTTTAAAAAAATCATTGTGCTTTCCCATAATGGCAGTAATTATGATATGCAATTCTGTGCTAAAACTTTGATCATAAACCATCATTTTACACCTGAAGTAATAATGTCAGGGCAAAAAATTATTGAAATGCGTTTAGGACAAAAGATTTACTTTCGTGACACATATTTGTATATGGGAGTTAAATTATCTAAATTACCTAAGGCATTAGGTCTTTCTGCAAATTTACGAAAGGGAGATTTCCCGTACTTGTTTAATACATTAGAAAACCAAAATTACATAGGCAAAATTCCTGATCTAAAATATTTTGATCCTAATTCAAGGAGCACTGAAGATCGAGAGCAACTTATCATATGGCACAAAGAACGTGTTGCAAGTAATGAGGAGTATAATCTCCAAAAGGAAATGATTGAATATTGTCGGAATGATGTTAAAATTTTAGCAGAGGCTGTCATTAAATTTTCAAACTTAATTGAAGACAAAACAAATGGTATCCAATGTTTTATCGCTGCACCAACTATTGCTAGTTTGGCAATACTAACATATCGTACCTTATATTTACCCAAAGAAATTATTCCAATTATTCCACCTTATGGGTTTGACCATCGTGATCGTCAAAGTCTGAAGGCAATGTATTGGCTACGATACTTAGAACATACTACTGGCAATAAAATTCTTCATTCTGGAAATGGCTTGGAAAAACGATTCGGGAGGTATAAGGTTGATGGATTTCAAAGTAAAACAAATACAGTTTACGAATTTCATGGATGTTACTATCACGGATGTTTAAACTGTTATCCTACACTACGACATGTGTCCCTAGATTCTACCTCTAAGCAAGGTACATCACTACAAGATCGGTATGAAAACACCACCACAAAAATAGCATTTCTTAAAAAATTAAATCTTAATGTCATTGAAATGTGGGAATGTGAATGGGACCTCATGGTAAAAAATGATAAAAAATTACAACAGTTTATTCAAACACAGTGTCATGATCTTGTCGACCATCTGGTACCTAAAGATAGTTTTCATGGGGGACGTACATAATGTTTTAATGCCTTGTATGAATGTACCAGCGAAGAGTTTGTGTCATATTATGATGTTACCAGTCTTTACCCCTGGATAATGGCACGTAAGCCATTGCCTATAGGTAAACCTATAATATACAAGGGGCCTGACTTTCCACAAGTG
Source organism: Thermobia domestica (assembly GCF_964235325.1). Classification (NCBI taxonomy): domain Eukaryota; kingdom Metazoa; phylum Arthropoda; class Insecta; order Zygentoma; family Lepismatidae; genus Thermobia; species Thermobia domestica. The sequence continues at coordinate 294,596,365 of NC_137457.1, read as the reverse complement.
CAAAGTATTCATGGATTAGTTAAATGTAGTATCTTACCTCCCAAAGACTTATATTTTCCAATTTTACCATATACATGTAATGATCGCCTTTTGTTTGGGTTATGTCGTACGTGTATGGAACAAAGTGCCAACAATTGCATCCATAATGATGCCGAGCGTGTCCTTACTGGTACATACTGTACTCCTGAACTTCATGTAGCTTTAGATCTCGGATACAAAATTCTACAAATTATCGAGATTTGGGAATTCAAATTATCCGAATCAGAAAATAATCTGTTTAAAGATTATGTCAATTCCTTCTTAAAAATGAAACAGGAGTCTTCAGGATTTCCTAGCTGGTGCAAAACTAAACAAGATCAAGAAAAATATATTGCAGACTATTATGAACATGAATGTATTCAGTTAACGGAAAATAACATTGAATCAAATCCTGGTCTAAGATATATTTCCAAAATATTTCTCAATTCCTTGTATGGGAAATGGGGACAAAGAACAGATTTATCTCAATCTGTAATTGTAGATACTCCAGAAAAAAATTTAAGTTATCTATGGGCACCACAATATGAGGTACAAACTGTATTGCCTATTGGAGAGCAGCATCTCATTGTATCATATAAAAACATTGAAAACAAAAACATGCCATGGAAATTTTCCAATGTTGTCCTTGCAGGCTTCATTACCTGTTGGCCTCATTACGAGTTAGTAACAGCTATAGATCCTGATCGTGTATTGTACTGTGACACTGATAGTATTATGTTTGTACAACCACGTAATGAAAAGCTCCACTTTGTTTGGGTTCCTATTTGGGTCAGTTAACTAATGAAGTTCCTGATGGCTGGGAAATTGATGCATTTATAGGCTTAGGACCAAAAAATTATGCCTATAGAATGAAAGAATTTCAAACAGGGAAAGTAGATTATGTATTTAAAATTAGAGGAATAACTTTAAATCATCGTACACGACAAGAAATTAACTTTGATCATTTTAATCAACTAGTTCGGGATAAAGCTGACAAAAAACAGTTACACAATCCAGGAAGAAATGTTCGTAAGCCTGGGTTTGCCATCGTATCCAAGTCTGAAACTAAAACACATCAGAAAGTTCAAAATAAAAGACGACGATTAAATCATAACAGTATTACTGACTATAGAACATTGCCATATGGTTATCAAAGTATTAAGTGTGTTAAGTGATTGGTATTCTGTGTATATGTAAATAGTAGACTGTCTAAAGGAATCAAGCTGTCATAACATAGTCATAATATCATCAAATATGTCCATAAGTTTTTTCACAAGACCTATCAGTTGGTACTTCTACGTATATATAATGTAAATATGTCAATAAGTTATTAAGAATATTCTAAGTATAGTAAATATCTTATCTAAATATATCTATATATGTATATTAATATGCCAATATTGGAAAATACAATATTGTAGACTATATAAATACAATAAAGCGTTACAATTTACGATATTATGTTTTATTCCTCCAAACAAATATTCATATAATACGAAGTATCTGTATTCTATATAAGATAAAGGAAGAATACGTATGCTTCATATAAGGTTATTTATACGTATATATCATATTTTATGTTCCTACAATAAATTATCCCAAGTTGGAAACCATAATGATGGCATAATGTCTTCTACAAGGTGAACAAACATCTTAGAAGTACGTAAAGGTATCAATATAAGACATTAGAATACTGTAGTGAAAAGATATCTATAAGTAAATGGGTTATGGCACAGTGATATCCTTTGTGGTTAAAATACCACTAGGTCATGTCTAAAAAGCATCTACGTACGTAAAAATCACAATATATACATCCTAACATGGTATTCAAGGTAATCTAAAACACTTATATACATAAGGAATCAGAATATAAGCCTACATTATAATCCAATATTAATATAATACAATTAGTTCAGGCATCTGCATTCATCTAGCATATCACCAAAACAAGATATACAACTCTACAATACAATAAAATAAGGCTACAATCCAATATTAATACAATAGAAACAGTTCACGTGTTTGCATCCCCCTCATAGTATAGCCCCTAAAGCTACGCAACCAACAACACATGTTTAAAACACTTACATGAAAACGAAAGATAATATGTCTACAATATGATACATATATTCCTATCCCGATATCAAAACCAATATACATACATACATACATGTACCCACTTACAAACTAATCACATATACATGCAATTTGTCATTCGTCTAAGCTTCGTACACCATTAGACCCATACAGTATCCAAAAGATGATATTCTATGCTAAAATTTCATATCAGCTACACATACATATACCCACTTACAAACTATTCATATATACATGCAATTTCTTATTCGTCTAAGCTTCGTACACCATTAGACCCATACAGTATCCAAAAGATGATATTCTATGTTAAAATCACATATCAGCTACACATACATGTACCCACTTACAAACTAATCATATATACATGCAATTTCTTATTCGTCTAAGCTTCGTACACCATTAGACACATACAGTATCCAAAAGATGATATTCTATGTTAAAATCACATTTCAGCTACTGAAAATACAATATCAATACATAAAATACCCCCCTCATTAATATTCATTACCATCTCATTAATATTCATTATCATTTCATTAATATTCATAAATAATTAATTCAATAACCTAGTTTTTAAAAGGATAAAATCATTTATGCGGAAATACCTTAAAGAAATCTTGTTTGAAGACTTCTTCCAAAAAGCACAAAAGTGAAAGTTCCCTTACGTACACAATTCATTCAGTCTTTTTCCTCTTTGGAACTCAGGTAGGAAGGGCCACTCTTTCTCTCCCCTCTACGTATGTGGCAAGGTCTTAACAAAATGCGTAACAAGTTCAACGCTAATTTAAACTGGTCCTTTGCTCAAAATAACAACACAGTTCCCTCATGCAATCCTACGTGCGGTCTCTCAGTATGGGGAGCAATACATTAACTTTTAAAAGTAACATAGTAGTAGGGGTCCCGTTATGCGCGAATGACTCATCCTTACTCTCTTTTATGACCGGGATTTTTGAAATTCGTTCCCTTTTACGGCTAAGATGAGTGCTTTGGTACCTCGATTCTGATTGGCTGATAGAGGTCACGTGACTTTAGCCCCCGCCCACGCGGGAAATTCAAATTTCCAGGTCACGTGGTATGACGTCATGAGTTACCCCGCGGGGAAATCCCTCATTCTCTTTTACGACCAAGATTTTTGAAATTTGTTCCCTTTTACGGGTAGGATGAGTGTTTATGATTGGTTGACAGCTGTCACGTGATCTTAGACCCTGGGATATTTGAAAATTCGTTCCCTTTTACGGGTAAGATGAATGCTTTGGTACCACAATGTTGATTGGTTGATAGAGGTCACATGATCTTAAGCCCTGGGACTTTTGAAATTTGTTCCCTTTTTACGGGTAAGATGAGTGCTTTGGTACCTCGATTCTGATTGGCTGATAGAGGTCACGTGATCTTAGGTCCTAGGATTTTTGAAAATCGTTCCCTTTTACGGATATTTTCTTTGATGAGTACTTTGGTACTATGATATTGATTGGAGGATAGAAGTCACATGATTTTAGACCCACCACACGGTGAACAGATTACATGGAAATCCCTCACTCATTTGTTTCCGTTTACAGGTAAGATCAATGTTTTGGTACCTCGATTTTGATTGGAGGATAGAAGTCACATGATCTTAGCCACAGCTTATGAAAGAAATTCAGAGTGCTATGATGGCGATCCATCCTAGACCAGGATTTTAGAATTTTGTTCCCTTTTTTGGTATCTTAAAGTTCCCATGGAGGATTCAACCCCCTCCTTAAATAACTTTTTTTTGTATCATGAAATTGTACTGAAGTTTACATTAAATATTATCGTTCTCTTTGATAGATAAGATGATTACCAGCTTTCTTACCTTGATGAAGAGACTTATATGTTTGCGTATGGAGATCCTGTCCTTGAATTAGTAGCCTATGTCTCTGAAAGTAACAATGATGAAAGAGGGGTCCATCCTTGTCGTTTGTAGATTTCTTATAACACATTGTTGTGAGTTTAAGCGGTTTTTTTTAAACGCTCAGAAAGCGCTTCATTAATGGAAACAGTGTTGGTGGAAATCATGTCCTTGAATTAGTAGCCTATGTCTCTGAAAGGAACAGTGGTGAAAGAGGGGTCCATCCTGGTCGCTTGTAGATTCCTTATAACACATTGTTGTGAGTTTAAGCGATTTCTTTTTTAAACGCTCAGTAAGCGCTTCATTAATGGAAACAGTGTTGCCAGATTTTTCTTACCTAAACTGCTCCGATTCTTTTCGAAACGGTTCCGCAGAGTGCAAGAAATTTTAAACTAAAATTTTTTCGAACTAAAAAAAATTGTAACTAAAAAATTTTAAACAAAAAGTTTCAAACAAAAAATTTTCGAACTAAAAATTTTGAAACAAAAATTTCAAAAAAATTTCGAACTAAAAATTTGAAACTAAAAAATTTCAAAAAAAATTTCGAACTAAAAAGATTGAAGCAAAATTTTTGTCGAACTAAAACATTTTTTAAAAACAAAAGTTTCGAACTAAAGATGTAAATCACATCTAAAAATTTTCAAATCAAACTTTTTATCGAACTAAACTTTTAAAATTTTCGAACTAAACTTTTAAAATTTTCGAACTAGAAATTTAAACCAAGTTTTAGAAAACTAAAAAGAAAAATCCTAAGAAATGTTGTTCCAGGAATCAAACTCAGGTCTTTCAAACCAAAGACGTGTATCCTAACCGCTTAGCTATGAATGAATTCGGTTTTAATCGTGCTTGGTGGGTTTCGAACCATGGTTCTTGAAAATGATACACTTATACTTTAAGATAATAAATCTGGCCATGTAATGCTTCCGTTCGTGGATTAAAATAAAATGCTGATAGACTTCTTTGTGTGTTGACATAGAAGCACATATGATTGAAAATGCAAACGTCAGCGGATGTTGTATCGTATTACTTTAGTTTTACTACGAACGTGTCAGCATGATTCATAATAAAAGCAAACATTGACATTCTCGTATGGAATATGAGGAAAATGAAATGTCGTCACAATTTACGACAGGTAGTGACATGATCCTGACAGAAAGCATTTTGGGATGATGTCATGATCAGAACTGCGATACTAGATGTTGTAACTATTGAGAAACTTGAATGACGTCACGATCGATTGTTACACATCGTTTTGGTTCGTGATTCAGGACAAAAGCAGCGTTTTGATTGGTTCGTTGTGACATCATTTTATGAATTTCCTCGTTTCTGATTGGTTGATGATGACGACATTTTCGCAGCGACCTAAATAAAATCTAAATTTCATTTTTCAAATCCTACACCGCTCTCAACTGTGAAGTGAAGAAGATCTGCTTTTAAAAGTGTCTTCATTTAAGCTTTACGGCACCTACTTTTTATTCATTGAATTTGAGGTAAGTTCAGTGAGATTTTATTTTCACACAAGATTCGAAAATCATTTTTATTTCATATTTGTGGGCGGATCACTAATACACTGTTTTACTTTTAGTACGAAATATTTAGACTATGAAGGAATTAGTGGAATGGGAAAGTGGGAGTATCCGAATAAACTCACGGGATCGAACCCCCACACATTAAAACTAAGCACGATAAATGATATGGTTTGTTTATTTTGGTTTAGCGTCCCTTCAGCTTAATGTTGAATGTGAACTCCCGTCGGGAATTGAACCATGGTCAAAGATGTGTGCGCTTAGTTTTGAAAAGAATGCATTACAAAATTTTAAAACCTATGCCTGAGAATAATATTGTTCCATACCCTTTGAAACCATTGTTTTAGTTTAGCGTTCCTTCAGCTTAACGTGATATTCGAACAACCACCCGGGATTCCGTACTGGGCCAGAGGTGTGTACGTCAACTACTTAGCTTAGTTTTGAAAAGAATGTATGATAACGCGGGAGAATATTACATTTCAGAAAAGGCTTGACAGCGATCCGATGTGAAAAGCAAACCCCACCGAGGATTGAAGCAGGGCCTTCCACGTTAGAAGCATGTACGCTAACCGCTTAAATAAAAAAGAGTGCATGAATATGTGGTTAAAAGATTTACGCTATACAGATTTTGTTTTGACAATTACGTATGTGTAATGTGGTTGGTGAATCTCTTCAACTTGCAAACACATCATTTAAAGGTCGTTGTGAGTAGAAAAAATGCTTACGCGTGCTTTATCACATCTCAGTACTGTTGAAACATTCATTCATTTCATGCATTCTTTTTATCACTATAGAATGGTAGGTCAGTTACATGCTGATGCAATGGTCTCGAGTTTGGTTTCCAGTATGATAGCAATAAAACACACATTTCAGTAACATAATTATTTTTAAAAACTTTAATTTCTAGTACACGTGTTTTCATAATGAGATTCTGAACGTCACCGCCAGGAATCAAACTCAGGACCTTTACATGAATTGCTTAGTTAAGAATTTATCATGAATGTTATGATTTCCTGTTTATCAAGTGATTAAGATTTTTTTTCTTCTTTTCTTTTGTAGTAAATTCACGCTGCTCAATTCCTTTTTTCCCATTACATATTTGTTTTACCGTACCTGTTTGTTTGTTTTCATTTTAACCATGGCCGAATCGGGTTTTACTGTTCGCAATGAAATCACTCGTCATTATAGACGATTTAACATTGAGGGCAGAATGCTCGAAATTCAATTCAACGCACCACCCGTAGGAACCGATATTATCCAATATGTGCATAATAGTTTCCAAGCAATGCTGGACCATTTACTAGCCAATGTCGACGATGAGGCGATGGTTGGTTTATCGGTAATATCACCACGCAATACCAATAAACCATTTTGGGTGAGTTTTCGCCAAGCACGAAACCTGACACTGGAAACAATGTGGGCCTCGTTCGAAAGAGTTTTACAAAGTAACAATTCATTTCTCCTGCACGAGCCATTCACCGTTCATTTCCATCGTGTGGATATTCCAAGAGGATACGGATATGGAGATCGTTTAGCCCAAGGAATACTACAAAACGAAGAATTGTTACGAAGCAAGCGAGGGATTGTACGTGTAAGAAATCAAGATTCAAGGTGTTTGGCGTACGCCCTTGTTATTGCTATTGGCCTGAAGGCATACAAGAATGTAGATGTGCAACGATATTGGCAATATCAACGTCAATCGAAATATGTTGTGGACCAAGAAGTCGATGCGCTATGTGCAAATGCAGGAGTGAATTTGGATCATGGTGCCAGTGTAAATGAAATTCGGCAATTCCAGTCATACCTCAAAGAATATAAAATTACAGTGTATACTAGTTTCACAGGTCATGATATCATGTACGAGGGGCCCAACTACGAAAATCGCACTCCCATAAATTTGATTTGTTTGGCTGGACACTTTCACATCATCCAATCTTTAACGGCTTGTTTTGCAACCAAGTTCTACTGTGAAGCGTGCCATAAAAAATACAGTGAACGTAACAGACACGTGAAAAATTGTCCTGTAACATGCTCCAAATGCTTACAGAGACCTCTATGCGACAAGAATCAAACGCTGGTTCTGTGCAACGACTGCAATCGTCAATTTTACGGCGAAGAATGTTTTAACAATCATCGGAATGCAATATATCATCAAGGGGAACCTGTATGCAAAATGGTGAAGCAATGTACTAAATGCTACAGAGTATATTCTTTTGTACGAAGTGGACAACGCATTCATGATTGTAATGAGATCTTTTGCAATGTTTGTAAGAAGATTGTTCCAGGATCCCATCAATGTTTTATGCTTCCCGATCGACAATGCTTTAAACCTGGTGTTGCTTCACTCATGCACGCAAAGAAAGCCATATTGATATTCTACGATATAGAATCTATGCAGGACAAGAATATTGATGATAATATGTATGTACACGTTCCAAATTTATTGGTTGCACAACAAGTTTGTTATGCGTGTATTGAAAACAATAATATCCAGCAGTCTTGCAGTACGTGTGGTCAGCGCCAGCATATTTTCCAAGGAGAGGATCCAGTTTATGATTTCCTTCAATACTTGCGGGAACGTCGTCCCAATATAAATAGGATTTTCTGTCTCGCTCACAACTCGAAGGGCTACGATGGACATTTTATTCTAAAGACCATGGTAGAACAATGCCAATGGAGACCTGACGTCATATTAAATGGGACCAAGATATTGAGTTTAACGTTGAATAATCTGACGTTCATTGACTCTTTGAACTTCCTGCCTATGGCATTAAGCAAATTGTCAAAAGCGTTCAATTTACCCGCAACCAAAGGCTACTTCCCGCATTTCTTCAACACCAAAGAAAATCAATCATATATTGGACCACTTCCAGAAACGAAGTATTATGGTGCAAATGAAATGGCCGTCGAAGACAGGAACAAGTTCATGCAGTGGTACACCGATCATCGTAATGACACGTTTGATTTCCAGAAGGAAATTCTCAAGTATTGTATTCAAGATGTCAATGTACTGCGACAAGCATGCGTTTCGTTTATGACGTCATTTGAAGCAGAAACCAAAGTAAATCCCTTCTTGGAGACGATCACGATTGCCAGTGCTTCCAATTTAGTATTCCGCCGGAATTTCCTCAAACCCAACACCATTGGAATTCTACCGGCACATGGCTATCGATGGAGAAGTACGCAATCGATCGCTGCAATGCAATGGCTGGCCTACATTGAAAAAAGCGAAGGAAAACAAATCTTACATGCGGCCCGACAAAAAGAAGTGTTTATTGCGGGATTCCATGTTGATGGCTACTACCAAGATCCTGAGACGTTAGAGGAGCACATCTACGAGCATGCCGGCTGCTTTTATCACGGGTGTAAAGTATGTATTACTACAGGCCGTAATCAGCCCATCTATGGCAATCCAGAAGACGCCATGGAATTCCGTTATGAACGAACGCAACGCAAAAATGCAAGACTGCGTGAATTGGGGTACATTGTACATGAAATGTGGGAGTGCGAATTTAAACAGTTCTTAAAACAAAATCCAACAATGGCGACGTATCTGAAAAATCACCCGTACATGAACCGTAGACCCTTAAATCCAAGAGATAGCTTTTTTGGAGGAAGGACGAATTGCGTGAAATTGTACCACCAAGTCGACGAAAAAGCAGGAGAAGTAATAAAATCAGTGTGCGAATTATATAATCTATATTGGGGGGGATAAAATTAGACCAAAGGACATAGTCTGAAGGTTCAAATTTCAAAATGAGACAATAAATGCCTTACCCCCATATATATATATATATATATATATATATATATATATATATATATATATATATATATATATGTGTGTGTGTGTGTGTGTGTGTGACATCTGTAATAAATAAGAGATTTATTAATTTAATAAATCTACCGACAATAACTATACACATATATGCGATATATACACACACCCCACTAAACCTTTCTGAACGTGTTTTAATGTTGTACTCACTCTTGTCCCCGTAGCTCTCTAAGGTTTATTTAGTTAATAATTCGGCCCGAGCGATAGCCATGATCACAAGCATATGTTAATTTTTCCACTCATATTGAAAGCTTCCACTTTGCATTAATACATACAGGTTGCGAAAAGAAACCTACTTCAGTCTTGTGAAAACCACTAAAATTATCAGTTAAACCGGACATATCTTTTATATATATGTTTGGTCTAGGAATTAATTCGTGCGGGTGGACAAGAGATGGCGCAACGAACGGAGCGTCCCACAGTTCCGTGTATCCACACATGTGTTGCAAACCCCTGTCATCGCGTATCGTTCGTAGTATAGGGCAGTGGATTAAAGCGTCAACAACACCAGTTTGTAGTTAAGTGAACATGGCGCAATTTGTGCCTGATAAAGTGTTTTTGCGGGGTGTCCTGCTGCATTACTTTAACATGCAGAAAAGTGCGACTGAAAGTCATCGTATTTTGGTGGAAGTGTATGGTGACCATGCTCTAGCTGAGCGAACGTGTCAGAAGTGGTTTGCACGGTTTAGAAGTGGTGATTTCGGCTTGGCAGACCAAGAGCGAGCTGGACAACCAAAAAAATTTCAAGACGAAGAATTGACAGCATTGCTCGAGCAGGATTCGTGTCAAACGCAGGAACAACTTGCAGCAGCATTAGGCGTTGATCAAACAACAGTCTCCAAACGCTTGAAAGCCATGGGAATGATTCAAAAGATGTCACATTGGGTTCCACATGAATTGAAAGACAGAGACGTTGAAAGACGAAAAACCATTTGCGAATTGCTGCTTCAACGACAGAGCAGAAAGGGGTTTCTGCATCGAATTATTACGGGTGATGAGAAGTGGATCCATTACGAGAACCCTAAACGAAAAAAGGCCTGGGTGAAACCAGGTGAACCAGGTCCATCACAACCAAAACGAGATATTCACTGTGCAAAGGTTATGCTGTGCATATGGTGGGATATGAAAGGTGTGGTGTACTATGAGCTGCCGCAACCGGGTGAAACTATGAATGGAGAACGTTATCGACGACAATTAATGAGTTTGAAGCAAGCTCTGGGCAGAACACGACCAGAATGGGAGAACAGACATGATAAACTGATTGTTCAACATGATAACGCTCGCCCACATGTCGCAAAACCGGTCAAAACCTATTTAGAAAATGTCGGATGGGAAGTTTTACCCCACCCGCCGTATTCACCAGACGTTGCTCCTTCGGACTACTACTTGTTCGATTACATGAACAACGATTTGATTGGATAGCAGTTTACTTCTTCAGAAGATATCGAAACATGGGTCTCTGACTGGATCGCTTCCAAGGATGAGGACTTCTTTCGCCACGGAATCCGTACATTGCCTGACAGATGGGCGAAAGTGGTGGCTAGCGATGGACAATATTTTTCTTAAGGTATTTATGTATTTTGTGTTTGTACTACAGCTTCAATGTGTGCGTACCAACCGCACGAATTAATTCCTATACCAAATATATATATATATATATATATATATAAAGAAAATCTAGATATTAGCCTATCAAATAAGAAATGGATTGTTGCTAGTCCCGATTTCTCACATCAAGGTCAAATCGAAGGCCAAATATTTAAAATCTCTCAATTCAAATTTCGAGCTTGTGCTTCTACTTCGCGCTAAAGCTGTGCTCATCACGACTTTTTTTCTACAAATATCGATTCCGTGATGTGCACAGAAAGTCAACACTTAAAAATTACTTTACTGTTAGGTTGAAGATGAGTTGATTCACTATGGGCTACGTTATTTAAATAAAGTAAAACATTACACTGAAGTTCTTCAGACAACATTAATTGCGTGGACAGCAAACTGTACATCGAAAAGATGGAAAAATGAAGGGTTAACTTTAAAAAAACCCGCTCCAGTTGAAGTGCTTATACAGACACGGAGAACCAGTCGTATTAACAAATGCTGAAACAAATCTTGAATTATTCGCTTATTCACCTAAAAATCACCTTCATTAACAAGTCTGCTCACTAGGAGCGTATCCCCCAGCGTGTACTTTAACATATACTTATGAGAGAATACCTATATCTCAGATTTTGAGTACAGTTTCAAAAGTTCATTTCCGTAAACTGTAAAAGCAGTGATTACTATGCTAATTATCACAAATTAAATGCAACTTTTGAGTTGCATACACACAACCTACTAGGGAATGAAGACCATGTGCTAACAAAGAGTACACTGGAAAATGAAATAACATGTTATAACAAAAATTAAAATAAGATGATAATCGATACAAATATAGAAGATGAATATGACATATCCGAACTTCACCAAGTATGGTAGTAGAAGCTATTTGTTTACTTCTTCTTGGCCAACCGCTAAGAACATTTATAAATCTATATGTGGCTTTGTTATACGCAATTAGTACATTCAAATTCACAAACGATGACGAACTGAAGGGTACGAAAGTACAGTTGCAAGTAACAACGGTAGTCATAATAATATAGTTCTACTAAACAACGTTGAAAATAGTGGGTAATTAGGTGGTAAGTAGAAATGACCAAAACTGAACAGTTTACATCGATCATTTCGAAATACAGCTAGAAGATTAAATTTACAAGAAATAACAAAAATCAGTGAAATTTGGAGTTATACTAAGCATAGTTTGAGGGGAAAAGCGAGCATCCCCGGTGGGGATACTTCAGCTGACTTCTTTGGGGGGGAACAAAATGTGATTGAGGGGGAAAATCCCCCTCATCCCCCTGGTAATTCGCACCCTGAATAAAATATTTCGATATTGTTTCGCTTTATCCTTACATAAATAAGTGTGCTAAATACCCTGTAGGCCATCCTAGAATTTATCTACAGGGTGATGAAAATATACCACCAATAAATAAAGTCAATGGTCTGATCAAAATGACGATATTACCAAGTCAACATCTTTATCATGGTCTCCTGCCTTACCGATGCAACAAGAAACTACTGTTTCCACTGTGTGCTGCGTGTGCCGAAGAAATGAACGTGTACGCACAACGATCAGGAGCGGTGCCTCACTGGAACATGGGTATCATATGAAATACAGAAGGCAATAGAATTAGGATATCAACCGGTGGAAATCTTTGAAATTTGGGATTATGACATTGAACAATATGATCCCATCACGAAAACAGGTGGCTTGTTCACGGAATACATCAATACGCTTTTGAAATCGAAAATGGAAGCTTCTGGCTGGCCCAGTTCCTGTGTGACCGAAGAAGACAAAACAAAATTTATACAAACCGTCCTGGAGCGTGAAGGTATTGCATTGGATCCGACCAAAATTGAAAATAATCCTGCACGAAGAAGTTTATCTAAGCTTTGTGTTAATTCTCTATGGGGAAAGCTTTGCCAGCGTACAAACTTTAGCCAGACCACAATTATTGATCGGCCGGAAGAATTTTATGAAAAACTCACTTTCCCCGACATTAAACTCCATCAAATTGTACCCATCAATGATACGATGTTATATGCGTTCTGGGAGTACAATGAACATGTGCCTGTTCAAAACCGAAACACCAATGTCGTGTTAGGTGCATTTACAACAAGTCAGGCACGTCTGGAACTGTACAAGTACCTGGAAATGTTGCAGGAACGTGTTTTATATTTCGACACGGATTCTGTGATTTTTACAGAAAAGCCCGGAGAGCCAACCATTGAACCTTCTACGTACTTGGGATGCTTATCGGATGAGATGGAGTCTTATGGACAAAGAGCGTACATGAAGACATTTGTTAGTGGAGGACCGAAAAATTACAGCTTAGAAATATACAATCCAGATACCAACGTCACCAGCTACATATGTAAAATTAGAGGATTTACATTAAACTACAATGCAGGACAGCAATTAAATTTCAACACTCTAAAAGAAATGATAACAAATCAATGCCGTGGACAAGTCACTATTACCATCCCCCATAAAATATGCAGGACCAAAGACCATACCATCGTCACACGCAAAGAAGAAAAAATGTACAGCATCCAGTACACAAAACGCCGATTTAAAGAACTCAATTCCTATGATACGGTTCCGTACGGGACGTTAAAAAACAGAAGTTGGAACTGGAAAAAGAAGAAGATGAAGAAAAAACTGTAAACACCCAATGAGGCCGCCATTTCTTTTTTCCTTTTTTCCCTTCTTGCCCACAAAGCAGCAACACCAAGAAATAATAATGAAGTACCCAGAAGAGTTCATAAACCACCAACACCTCCATCTGTGGAAGAAATGTAGTCATCTCGTATCCAAGGGGGAACCTTGACCATAAAGCAGCAACACCAAGAAAAATGCAGTACCCAGAAGAGTTCATAAACCACCATCAGTGGATGAAATGGTGTCATCTTGTACCCGAGGAGGAAGATGGAACAAAACACATCCATCATTTACGAGTAAGTTTTATTTCTCTCTTATCAATATTGACTCGTTTTTATTGTTTCAGAAAAAAAGAAATTCATAAAGTAATCCGTCGTTTCTTCTTTTTCTTTACAGGATACGTCTACAGGATTCGAAGATGATGATACGTCCAAAATATTCATTAACTAGATTCTGTATTTATTATGTTAATCAACTTGTATGAGAAGAGCACATACCTTTCGTTAAAATACAACAAGTTGAAAAAAATATGTTTTATTATTTCTTGAAACCTTGAACACCTGTTTTCAAATCATGGTAATCTTGAAAATTTAAGGTGGAAAATATATCCAAAATTTGGTTTACATGATTTTGTTCGAAAAATTAAAGAATTTTTAGTGTCCAAAATTTGATTTTTAATTTAGTTCGAAAAAAAATTGATTTGAAAATTTTTAGATGTGGTTTACAGCTTTAGTTCGAAACTTGTTTTTAAAAATTTTTTGGGGGGGGGTTCGAAAATTTTTTTTCAAATTTTTTGTTCGAAAAATTTTGATTTGAAAATTTAGTTCGAAAGTTTTTAGTTTAAATTATTTTTTTCATTCGAAAAATTTTTAATTTTTTTTAGTTCAAAATTTTTTGGGGTTCGAAAATTTTTAAATTTTTTTAGTTCGAAAATTTTTGATTTGAAAATTTAGTTCGAAAGTTTTTAGTTTAAATTTTTTTTGTTAGAAAAATTTTTGTTTCAATTTTTTAGTTCGAAATTTTTTTGAAATTTTTGTTTCAAAATTTTTAGTTCGAAAATTTTTTGTTTGAAAATTTTTGTTTAAAATTTTTTAGTTACAATTTTTTTAGTTCGAAAAAATTTTAGTTTAAAATTTCTTGCACTCTGCGGAACCGTTTCGAAAAGAATCGGAGCAGTTTAGGTAAGAAAAATCTGGCAACACTGTTTCCATTAATGAATCGCTTACTGAGCGTTTAAAAAATCGCTTAAACTCACAACAATGTGTTATAAGAAATCTACAAGCGACAAGGATGGACCCCTCTTTCACCATTGTTTAAAAAAGTAAGAAAGCTGGTAATCATCTTATCTATCAAAGAGAACGATAATATTTAATGTAAACTTCAGTACAATATCATGATACAAAAAAAAAGTTATTTAAGGAGGGGGTTGAATCCTCCATGGGAACTTTAAGATACCAAAAAAGGGAACAAAATTCTAAAATCCTGGTCTAGGATGGATCGCCGTCATAGCACTCTGAATTTCTCGCATAAGCTGTGGCTAAGATCATGTGACTTCTATCCTCCAATCAAAATCGAGGTACCAAAACATTGATCTTACCTGTAAACGGAAACAAATGAGTGAGGGATTTCCATGTAATCTGTTCACCGTGTGGTGGGTCTAAAATCATGTGACTTCTATCCTCCAATCAATATCATAGTACCAAAGTACTCATCAAAGAAAATATCCGTAAAAGGGAACGATTTTCAAAAATCCTAGGACCTAAGATCACGTGACCTCTATCAGCCAATCAGAATCGAGGTACCAAAGCACTCATCTTACCCGTAAAAAGGGAACAAATTTCAAAAGTCCCAGGGCTTAAGATCATGTGACCTCTATCAACCAATCAACATTGTGGTACCAAAGCATTCATCTTACCCGTAAAAGGGAACGAATTTTCAAATATCCCAGGGTCTAAGATCACGTGACAGCTGTCAACCAATCATAAACACTCATCTTACCCGTAAAAGGGAACAAATTTCAAAAATCTTGGTCGTAAAAGAGAATGAGGGATTTCCCCGCGGGGTAACTCATGACGTCATACCACGTGACCTGGAAATTTGAATTTCCCGCGTGGGCGGGGCCTAAAGTCACGTGACCTCTATCAGCCAATCAGAATCGAGGTACCAAAGCACTCATCTTAGCCGTAAAAGGGAACGAATTTCAAAAATCCCGGTCATAAAAGAGAGTAAGGATGAGTCATTCGCGCATAACGGGACCCCTACTACTAACATGTCACATTTAACTATCTCTTTCTTAAAATTTCTGTCCTTCAGTATAATGAGTGTTATTTCTTTTTTCACATATTTTCAGTCTGCATGCGGTAGAAGTCACAGCACGATTTAAACAAGGTCTTTTACTTCATGGACAGCACACTTCGTCCCCCTTCCATCACCCTGGAACACACACACATACAAACAGGTGTCTATGTTTCTTTCGTTACTCTTCCCCATCAAAGGGCTCTCTCCCTCCCAACATTCATCTTAAACAGTCAATGTCTTTTACTCCAAAGGACAGTACACTTCGCCCATCCATAACCCTGAAACACACACACATATACAAGCAGGTGTCTATGTTTCTTTCTTTACTCTTCTCCATCAAAGGGTTTTCTCCCTCCCGCGCCATCCTTACCTAACATTCAATGTCTTTTAACATTTGTTCTTTATCGAGATTTTCCCATGTTTTCTAAATACATTAAACTAAATTATTTGACAAGTTTAAAACACTCTTTTCTGGCTTCCAACAGTTAAAGTATTGTCCAACATCTATATGTCAAGTTTAAGTGACAATTTTCTTCTTTCTTTAATTGACAGAATGATGAAATTACGTGACAGCTCCATAAGAAGCATCTCTTACGTTTACAAAAGCTTCCTATTCATTAAACAAAGGTATCACGCAGCTTAGGAATGTTTACATATAGCAATACGACTACTTTTTTATCCTTTGTTTTCCGCCTTTCTCCTTTAGTTACATCACCTTACAACATGCCATTATTTTATTATAGGTGTCTTCTTTCTTTAGAATTAGTTTCTTGAATACCAAGACCAACTGCGTTCAAGATTAACAAAAAACTTGTGTGGACATGTTCTGAAGCTCCTTTGGTTATTTTACACCTCTTGAGCGAGGAGTAAGGAAGCAAGAAACAAGTTTCTTAAAGGCTTGGGGAAAACGGTAAGTAATCAGCATAAATTGTATAAATTAACATAAAATTGTATTAAAATATATAATAAAACATTCAAGAGGAAATTTGCATTCATTTTCGTGAGATTTTGGGAACATGGGTAAATTTTTGGTACAAAATGGCGGATTTTAGCCTCATTTTCGTGAGATTTTGGGAACATGGATAAATTTTGGTAGAAAATGGCGGATTTTAGGGCCATTTTCGTGAGATTTTGGGAACATGGGTAAATTTTGGTACCAAATTGCGGATTTTAGGGCCATTTTCGTGAGAAATTCGGAACAAGTTCGTGAGATCTACGTGCTATACTACTCGAGACGGCCTTTTATATACCGAGACGAGACCAAGACCGAGACGGCCTTTTATTTACCGAGACGAGACCGAGACGGAGCTCTATAAATCGAGACGAGACGGAGACGAGGCTTAGGTCAGTCTCGAAAGTCTCGGTCTCGTCTCGAATGTTGATATAGACAACTATTAAGATTAACCTTTACTCAGAATTTCTTTCGTTGCTGTATTAGGTAATATGGGAACAGTTGACTAATGTTCAGTGGCGTATTTAGGGAATGGCTATCGGACTGAAGCCCCTCCCGAAATAGATTTGTGATCATTTTTTCGCATTGTACGTACAACACAAATATTTCTTACTCGTTCTCAAGCCTCTCCCGAAACAAAATCTACTGCTGATGTGTATAGTCATCTCTGTCTCTCTCTCCCTCTCTCAAGATATATATATATATATATATATATATATATATATATATATTGTCTGCGTGCCTGTCTTTCTGATTGCCTGTGTGCGGCCTAGGGACCAGACGAGAGTCCAAGAGTTACGGAATTTGGGTGACAAGTATCATGTCCCAGGCCTCAGACCAAGAAGAAGCGTTTTTTTAAATTTTGAATCAGGAGGGGCGTTTACCGGGACATGTAAAAGTAGTAGAAAATGACTGATATTAGTGTCGAATACATAGTTTTCGCAGTCGCTGAGATCAGTGATGATACTTCCATTAGCGATGACTTTCAAAGTCAGCTACCAGTGCGTGCGGGCCGTGGTTCATTTGCGGGGGAGGGGAGTACCGAGACGTAAAAATAATACAAAATGACCGATATTAGTGTCAAACAGTTTTCGCGTTTTCTGAGATCAATGGTGAAACTCCGATCGCATTAACCTCCAAATTCACCCCCATTCAGCTGCGGGCCGGAGTTCACAGGAGGGATACCGAGACATGTAAAAGTAATCCAAAATGGCCTATAGACTCTATTATGTATAGTTTTTGCGGTCGCTGAGATCAATGGTGTCACTTCCATTAGCGATGACTTTCAAATTCAGTTGCCAGTGCATGCGGGCTGGGGTTCACCTGCTGGGGAGAGGGTACTGATTCATGTAAAAATAATACAAAATGACCGATATTAGTGTCAAATACATAGTTTTCGCGGTTGCTGAGATAGTGATACTCCCGCAGGCCTTGACTTCCAAATACTGGTCCCATGCGAAAAATGGGTATTTCATCAAGTTATATATAATAGTCATATATATTAAAAATGCTGATTCTTTTTTAACATGCTGTGTGAAATATGGAAGGGGAAATTCTTTTAGATACTCTGCAACACCACTAGATAAACAAGCAATGTTGCCAACGCAACATAAAGTTATAATTTCTCAAATTGAACTACGTTTGATATTACATATTTCTGTTCAGTTAATTTAGTTTAGTGCGTGGGCTTTCTCGGGATTCTCCCGTTTCCTCCCACTTTCTTCATTCCACCATTTCATTCATCTCTCATCATCACAGTCTCCTTTAGCCTAAGCGGCATAACCGTGGGACGTAAAACTCAAAAATTTCATTTCATTTTTTAATTGAGTTTAACGCCTCATTCAGCAGCGAGGTTATATGAGACTGAACCTACTGATTAACGTTGAATCTAAACCACATGAGCTCCCGCCGGGAATCTAAACCGGATCTCTCACGCCATAGGCTAACTGCTTAGCCACGAAAGAGCTCTACATATTTCTAATTTATTAAATAAAACCATAATACCACATACATTATTCAGTCTAACAAAGTACAATACATATCACTAACATCAACATTTTGGAGATCTCTAATAACTCAAATGGCAGGAACATTATAACATTAGTGTTCAGTAGTTTTAATTACAACAAGTCTCAGTTACATTATTTTAAGCAGTGTTGCGAACTTAAATAAATTGCTAAATATTATTATAAATATAGTGCAAATAACGTAGCTAAAGTGCAAAATGTTTTAAAATTACTCGTAATTTGTTTTATGGTGCAAGAATGTTTTCAAAATACGATGTTTTTCATAGTCTTTGGGCTACTTATAATGTTAATGTCAAAGTTTTCGTTCCAGCAATACATGTAAAAGCAAATTGTATTTGAAATTAAATGCAATTGATAACTTTTCAGTAGCACTAGTTGTTCTTCCTAAGCCTTAGGCCTGGTGTATTTTTTAGATTATAACACTGCTTTATTAAAATTTTAATTACACCCTAACTGCATTTCATTTGTTATAGTTTGACCACCGACCACCTCAAACTCGATCCATACCATATAGCCATATGCAATTATTCAAAGACTTACAGTTAGTAATACACATTGTGTTGATTTCTGGTTTGTTTTGTTTTAGTTTAACGTCTCACGATTATGCTAAGGCGGCTAAAGGAGACGTGGTGTGACTAATCATAGTGGAATCCGACAAACTTCGGTCGTTGAACATTACCGCCACCGGGAATCGAACTCGGGACCATGCGAACCAAAATCAAGCTTACTAGCCATTACAGCAAATGGGGGTTCTTACATTGTGTTGATTTAAATAATTGAGTCAGTGTTGCCAGATCCGAAGATCAAAAAGTAGCGGGTCTGTGCTCCAAAAGTAGAGGATATGAACTATTTGTTGCCCAAATATATAGAAATGAATTATTTGGCAACAGTGACGACGCCAGCTTTAAGTTCTTAGGGGGGCAAAGGAGGGGCAGATACATTTTCAGGGGGGCGGCTATTTGCGATACCAAAAATGACATATTTATTACGTTTGACTTATTTTACATTACATTGTGCATTTCGTTGCTGTTTTCATATTAGACCTATATGATTATAAATTAAACTTATTTCAAGTAAAATTTGTAACTAACAAATAAGTAACGTCTGCACATGAAATATTTTTCAATGAAACTTTTGAAGCCTAAACATAAATTGAATTACTTTCGCGTATACTATAAGTAACACATTCGTCTAGTAACTATATACTACATCTCTCTCTCTCTCTCTCTCTCTCTATATATATATATATATATATATATATATATATATATATATATATATATATATATATATATGTAGCGAGAGAGAGAGAGAGAGAATTTACGAGGAGCTGCTGAAAATGTCGCAGTCCAATTCAGAAGGAGTGTAGGTACTAGGTAGAAAAATGAAACCGTAGTTTAGAAAAAACATATCTCTGTATGTACAAATACAAATTTTCATATTAATAATGAAATTCTTATTGTTTATCAGGTCTCTGAAGTAATTATGTGTGCCCAAACAGATAATTTCACGAACATCCAGATCCTAACTGTTGTAACATTTTTGTTCCACCAAGGAAAGTCACCAAAGTAAATTAATTAGGAAATCAGTGAAACACCACGGGACTCTCCTCCGTTACATACAGTGGTGGAGAAGGAAGTGGCTTAGTATAAACATGGCGATTTCTCAACAAATTATGCTTTACATCCAGGATGATTAAAAGCAATGATTCTTCCCGAAATCATAGATGCAATTTGTGACATTCTTGAAAATTTCAGTATTTCAGCCAGTGGTGGATATAGCCCGGGGCCGGAGGGCCTAGGCCACCCCAGTTTTTGAGTGACAAAAATAATTTAAGCTATTATTTATATAGTTTTTAAAGTGTATAATAAACTCACGATATACTTATTATAGTCTGAGGTCTGGCTGCACCCCGCTTTCTCAGTTTTTACCTTCTCAGCAAAACTTGTGTCAGAGATTCTGAGAATTTCTTTGTAACTCGTCGGTAGCACAGTTCAGAATGACTTGGGTATGCTCAAGTTCTCGACATAATGGGTTCCCAAAAAATCTGTCAGGAGAATAAAAGAGTGACGGCATTAAGAGAAATCTTCCAATTTCACCATAATGCTGATCAATTTCGCTCACGAATAGTAACCATAGATTAAATATGGTTGTACTACTGTGATCCTGAGTCGAAGCGTCGAAACAAAAGTCAACGGAGTAGTAGCACTCATTTCTCCATCGCCCCAAGAAGTTCAAAACACAGAAGAAGGTTGAGAAACTTTTTGCAACATTCTTCTGGGATAAGTATGGAGTGGTACTCATAGACTACCTCCGCAATCTATCAGATATTTAATCCAGAATCTCTACATTACTTACAAAACTGAAAGAAAAATTCAAAGTTCATCGCTGCGGAAAATGAAAAGAAAGTAATTATGTTCCTTCAGGAGAATACACCTGTCCATAGAGCCTCTGCGAACACAACTGATATTGCATAATCTAGGATTGCAATATCTAGATAATCATTCTTATTCCGCAGATTTAGCTCCGTGTAACTACTACGTGTACTTATTTCTCAAACTTAAATAACACTTGAAAGAACGCCATTTTAGATCTGATAGGGGTAGTACTACGAACAGTGGTCCGAGGAAATCTTCAATTTTTTAACTTTTCTGCAAAAACTGGAGCAGTGTACAAGGTACTATATTGACTCTCGGGGGAAGTGTAGAAGACGTAAAACTTCACCATTTCACGTGCACCCTTTCTGGGGTGGGCTACGAATTTTTTCAGCAGTTCCTAGTCAATACGGTAGACGTCACGTCAGTACTTTGAAACAAAATAAGTAAGGGAGCACTAGTGTATACCAATTACTAACTAAAGATTAGCACTCTGACAATACGTTTTATTGGGAATCAATTTAATTCCATAAATTTATTATCATTTGCAGGAAGGTAAAACACAACTCTTTTTATTCCATTCAAAAAATTAAGCCCTGGTAGTTGCAAACTAAGCTGTTATAAGCACATCGTCTGAATATTGAAAGCCGAGAATAATGTTTCAGAAAAAAGAAGTATAGAACCTTTAAATAAAACAAAATATGAAACTGAAAACTTCAAACCTGGATAAACACAAACAAGTTACATAACTGGTTTTACCTCTCTTTTGTTTCCAATCGGAGTTGATCCAATGGGAAAACAAGTCGACCAAATCTACTATTGTTCGCTAGGCACAATAATTAAAAATCATAAGAAAGAAGTATAACTAAAATTTTACCTCAAAAGGCGCTAATTTAGAAAACAGAAATATGCGTGCATACCCAGACGCTCAAAAAAGAAAGCTTGCGGACTAATCTGCCACATAGTAAATGCATGGAAAGTAGACTACAATTTGACAATGATATTGGTTATGATACTGATATAAAATACTACATATAGAATGTTTAAAGATTGTAGGAGTCTGGGGGGGCAGTCTAGGTGGCAGTCAGGGGGGCAGATGTAGCTATTAGGGGGGCGCTCGCCCCCTTGCCCCCCCTCTGGCGTCGTCACTGTTTGGCAACTAATGACTGGTACTAATGAAATAATGTTTAAAATAGACCGAAAAATGTGATGGACATATCACAAGACAAAATTATGATCGATAGACGAAAACAATTTTAGATTGGATACCACGTGACAAAAACAGCCTAGGAAATGTCCGCATACAAGAAATTGTGACAAAATCAGAAACCACTGGGGAGTAACCTGGAAAAGAATTACCCAAGATAGATAGTTGTAGAGAAAACTTGGGAAGACTTCATCCAGCAGTGGATTGATAATACTTGATTATGATGATGGTAATAATTTTATATCGAGATCTCAGAGGTAAACTAAACCGTCATAATTTCGTAATTTTACAGGAGAAGCGAAAAACCGGTTCCTTAACTAAGATCTATAATACTGTTTTTCAAACTATACTAAGTAGTTACAAAGTAGTAAGATGGCTTTAGACTTACATTATTACACCACTAGAAAGAACATAGTCTATTAAAAAAAGTATTCTAACTCAATTTGATCAAAAAGTGACTTAACATAGTCTACCACTAATGTTTATATATGTATATATATACTGTATAAATTTACTAGGTAAGTTAGGGTAAAATTGAATCCAAAATTTAACGAAAGTCATACAGCGAAAAAAAATATATTTTTGACTATTTAATACTTCATGTTGCTGCAAAACTACGAAAATGAATACAAAAGAAAACTAGAATGTTAAGAATCACTTGTTTTGGCGAGAGAGAGAAAATAGATACAGCTAGCTCGAATTACCTATATATTTATATAATATGAATGTTCATGTTTCGCAAGTAATTTTCAATCAATATAAAATTTCAACGTAATGAACGCTGGATTGGTTTTCTCGAATAAAGATCACATGCACCGCTAAGAGCTCAGGAATAAGCTTAATCTATGTTACGGCAGTGGATATACGTACGCGTATGTAATGCATTACAACTTTAGGAACTTGTATAAGAAACAGAATGTACTTAAATTTAGACGCGAACTATGCGAAACATCTGACTTTGAATCTAACTTGTTTCGTGATGCAACCCGAGGCCACACATAACAAAGATGAGTGCCGTAGCTCCCACCACAAAGTTCAGGAATTTCGTGTTATAAGGTGTCAATTACACACGTAGATGTGAAACGGTAATAAAGCATTTGATCAATTTTAAACAAAATATATTGTAGTAATAATTTACCCTATTTGTTCAGATAATGAACGTTATAAATGTTTTATATATGTTTTTAAAATGACAGCCAAAACAGAATGTATTGGATAATAAATGAGAAATTGTAAAATTTCAATTTCGGTACGATTAAATACATTCATGCTGCTGTGTTGCGTTATCCGTTAGAATGTATTGAACAATTCTTATTCTAAGGAAGGAAATAAACATTGAGATAATATATAGACCTAGAGGTGCCTTAATGCGAGATCTTTGATGGTATCGAACTCGCAAAAATCGAATCGATCCGCCATATTGTGCAGGGAAAAATAGATAATGATAAGTTATGTTTGTATTATGTGTTGATTATCTGTGTTATGAAGAGAAATTTATGAAGAATGAATAAACTTTCTTTGGAATTTCATAATATTTCAAAGGTAAGTTATTTTCTTTCCTTTAAGGTTTAAATAAATAATAAAAAGTGATTGTGTAGGTACTTGTGGGTGGTATATTGGGTGAATAGGCATATGCATTGCATTTAGACTGTCAAAAAGCTCGTAAAGAGTACTACCTAGAGAATTGTCATAACTGATATTAAGTTTGCTTACTTATTAAATTGTATGTTTATGAGTTGTTGGTAATTTTGCCAAATTATAGAACCTACAAGTGTTCTGTGACACCTTGGCAAGGAAATTGTATGGTTGTAGAGGGAGTGGGTCTACTTTGTCTGTTAAAAATTGCTAATGATGTCAATTACTGGATAAAATAATCGTCACTCAGTGTTAAAAGCAGCAATATCTCTTATACAAGTCTCAGGTTATTTATCGATATTCTGTACAAAAAAAAGTGGAAATAGGTGACGTGCGTCCGCAGTAGTTCCAGAAGGAGCTGGACGCTCATACTTTCAGGGATTATTTATTGAGTATCTACGAACTTAAAAAGGGGGTAACAAACCCACTTACATTTACTTCGCGAGTGATACGAAAATAAAAAAGAACGTACCTGTTTGTTGTTCTTCTGCCTATATTTACATCAGGCGTTCAGTGATGTGCAAATGTTTGAGAGATGTATGCAGTAGTAGCAGGTCTAGCGTGATTGCTTTGGTGGTTTTTGTGCAAAGAACGGAAGGTGGAGTTTATTCCGTACGGAAGGTGGGGTTTATTCCGTACAGGTTTGCGTCATTGTGTAGAGGTTTTCGTGAAAGGAATGCAACGCGAATTTTGCTTTTTCATGTTTACTTTGTTTTTGGTAATCTACAAAGTATAATGCTTAGAATTACGTGCATAAATTGAGTAAAATTCCTCGGTGATCGTATTACATCTTGGAACTCTAAATATAGGTGTTTCCGTCTGGGTTCTAGTTCCTAGTTTTCCTGGTTTTGGGTCTGCACACATTGACGGTAGGTGTTTCCGGTAGAACAAGACAGAAGACGATGAGGGAAAAAAGGTATGTAATTTTCTTGTTTTAAAAATCTTTCTTTTAGTTCAATGATCTATTAAAAGTAAGTAGAAAATTAAAAAAATAGTGAATAGTTCTTTTTGGACGTGTAAGTGTTATGTATGTGCTAGGGATGCGGTTTTTGGGAATAAAAGAGAATTTTGGAGGACATGTGGCCTTCTTTCTTTTGAAGAAAAAGTATCCCCTACAAACGCGGTTTCATAACTTTCTCTTGGAAGTAGCTCGAATATATCCTCCTAGTATTTGATTGATTCGATATGATGCTTTCTGCTCCTTATGTCTTTTTACTTTCATTCCTCACATTTGCCCTTCACTTGATATGTGCATGTGAAGTGCCCTTGTACTTTATGTATGAGCGTGTGGGGGGGGGGGATTTAACGCATATCGCATGCTTTGCGCTCCTTCTGCTCCTTATTTTCCTTTTACTTTTATTCCTCACATTATTGCCCTTGTACTTTATATGTGCATGTGTAGTGCCCTTGTACTTTATATATGAGTGTGGGGGGGGGGGATTTCACGCATATCGCATGTCGTGTGCTGCAGGATACTTCTTACTCTTGCATTACGTAGGGAAATGGTATTTCATGTGGAAGTGGTAATAGAACACAGAAGAAACGCAGATCAGGGTGTATTCACACTTTATATTGGAGTGGGAATACAAGATGATCTGGGCTTCCTATGTGTTCTGTTACCACTTGCACATGAAATAACATCATTTCCCTACGTAATGCAAGAGTAAGAAGTATCCTGGAGCACCGGAAACAAGGGCGGTCTCATGTATACTATTACCAAAAAAGTTATTTGTAAATGGGATCACGTTCACTTTAGCAGACGGTTCTACCAAATTTTTGCACATTTCTTACATTTTGAGGGTAGATTAGAGCTTTGTATTTCTTTTAGCGGAGCATGCACTGAATTAGGAGCTCCATTACTAATTGTAGATTGACTTCAAGAGGGCTCTGTATAAGTACAGTGTGGACGTATGGCATAAAAACTGGGCAAGGTTGTAGAATACAGGTCCCCCTCTCATTTAGCTGTAATAAAGACAAATCAACGTGCTCTGCGGGGCTCTAACCCGCCTCCACTCTCTGGCGCTCGCTCAGGAATACTCTGTGAATTAAAATTTAGAGTGGTACAGAAAGGAATCAACCTTGCTACTAACCTATATGGGGACCTGTGTTCTATAACCCTTCCTTGCATAGCATTTGTGCCTTTTAATCGCCACCTAGCACAAGTTAGGGCTATTGTTTAGACTTGGGCGGAGCAGCTTTTTCACCAACTATTTTGCGATATTTTATTCCGATTCGGTTTCATTCCGGTCGTTGTATGGTTTCATACCTTAAATTAGGATCCATAGCATATGTAGTAGTAGTAGTAAAAGGTGAGACGGCCCGCAGGGGTTCGTTAGGATCTGTTCTCGATATGAAATGGGCAATCACTACCACTTACCTTTATAGTTGGAACAGGTCCCATACTGCCTACATAAAATTCTATACGATACTGTCTTGACTACTTGAACACCACTATCAACTCATGTCTCCTGTAAATTATAGAGGTCTGTTGTATTTTGTTATTATGCCCCCCCCCCCCAATACTAAACATTTACCCAGGTTCGTGTTTTATGCACTGCAGTTTTTAGGAAATGTTCTAGAACACAGGTTCCCCCATAAAAATTAGTAAACTTACCTAGGTTGGTTCCTTTCTGTACCAAAGTTTAAATTTTAATTCACAGAGTGTTGCCGAGCGAGGGCCAGCGGGCTAGAACCCCGCCCGGCACGTTGTTTTCTGTCTTTATTACAGCTAAATGGAAGGGGGACCTGTATTATAGAACCTTGCCGCTATGCAACCGAGTCTGAGTAGGAGCGCAGCAAGGGGGCCCGAGAGGCAGCTTCCGTAGGATGCAGGCGCGTCAGCGACAGAGGGTATACGCATAAACGAAGACAATGGAAGAGGACACTTACACATACAATACTTTCACTATAACTAAAAATTCATTTCAATATGCTGTGCACTGCTAGTAATTACTTATATTTACACTTTCATTCCCTCACGAAAAAGGTTTCACCTCTCAATTTTCTATTTGGTAGAACCGTCTGCTTGAATAAACCCTTTATATTTCATGTACAGTATTATATATATATTTGTATTGGTGGTATTTGTTAGTTAAAAATCACAGGCGTTACGATTACCTTCAAAAATAATAATTTCTGATTTAGTGTTGTAAAGCGTAGAACGGATAACGTAAAGGGTTGTTGCATTTAGTATTGTTCAAAATTACGGTAATTTTTAGGCAATTTTTCCAAGTTTCCCTTCCACAGATTTTCTTGATATGAACCACTTTTCTTTCATCTGCACCATTTGAGGGATTAAACTGAGTTAAATACCTCAAGAGCAGAGCGCTGAAAAAAAATATGACAAGTAATACAGTATATGGCAGAGGCGTAGATAACTATCCCTTCATATGTGTACCATTAGTAAGTGTAGTATTTTCTAAAAGGTAAAGGACCAAAATGTTACTTATTGGCAAGTTTCGCAGGGTTGTTGTGAAGTTAACGCACTTCTCACATATAGCATTACCTATGGTTTGGTATTACAAATTAGAGAGCTCCCAACTGGAGGGTCCGCAGCATTATTTATACGCATAAACAATAGTGGGGGTTAAACACGCTCTTAAACACGTCTTACTCCGACTACTCTCACCCACTACACGCTTATAAGACATTTGAGGTCCTTCACACTTCGACAGAGTTGACAGTGTAAATCATAATAATGTAGCAGTTTTTAAACTGTGTTGGAATATTTTTTCTTGAAGAACACTGGCAACACTAGTCGATCTTAACGCCACTACTGGCTATAAAGCGAAACAGTAGGGCATCGTAGCTCAGTGGTAGAGTACTCTTAAAGGTAGGGTCCAAAGTTCAAACCACGTCCAATTCAAACTTGAGCTTTTAGTGAACAACAACGTGCTCTTAGCTTTCCTCGGGTTCTCCAGTTTCCTCCCACATTCTCATTTCACCAATTCTTTCATCATTCTCATTCACATCCTCAGAAAAAAAACACCAGGCTTTTCCGGGTTGGACTCCTTAAAACCCACCTGGATTTTTGATATTTTGGTTAGTATATTATTAATACAACTAAGCTGATCTCATTGAAAGTAATTTTTACTAGATTTTGGAGAAATACATGAGTAAATAAAGCTGCATTTTCGAAAAAAAAAATGCTCGTAAAATATTCTAATTAAACGCATAAAGTATCGGAAGTGAACTTTCAGCCAACAATAAAACCATTTATTTTACGAAACATAAATTTAATTTGGAAATTTCGCAAAATCTCATGGCACCTATATAGACGTAATTATAATTTTTATGTATTGATTTATTGTTTTTTTAAAAATATCAACACTCATTGATTTTTGTTACATTGTTTCAGGCAACAAAAAAGTGGAAATCTCCAAACGTCCGATGTGTAGATTTTAAATATTAGAGCATTCAGCGTGAGATTATTCAATCAAGCAAGTTAATTCCCAGACAAGTCGACAATCGTAATATGGTGTTGGAGTCGTGTAACACAACTTTACCTACCTTAAAGCAGCCTTCCCATGGTGTTTCTAATGTTGATACGCAGTCACTTGATCCTCTTGCAGTGGAACGGAGTTAACACCACGAAAAAAACTTTTGAAAAGGAAGTTGTTTGAAACAGAAACCAAATGTATGGAATCCAGAAAGATGAAAGCATTGTACTTGAAGAAGAAACGTCTTAGAGAAAAATGTGCAAGTATTCAGGATATTGTGCAAAATCTTAGAGAGAAGTGTATGATAACAGAAGGTAGTTTAGAAATGTTGTTAAAACCAGTACCCCTCAGTGTTGAAGGTAATGCAGTGGTGAAGTCGCTCATGCGTCCGTCGGGTAGCAAAAAATTTGATCCGGCTCTCCGAAGTTTTGCGTTAACACTTGATTTCTATTCTCCAGCTTCATATGCATATGTTCGTAAAACATTTAACTGTGTGTTACCGCATCCACGGACTTTTAAAAAATGGTACTCTTCAGTGAGTGGAAATCCTGGATTATGTGATGCAATGCAATGAATGCCTTCAATGCAATGAAAGAAAAGGTGCAAATAGCGAAACAACAGAACAAATGCATTCAAGTGTCATTAGTTGTAGACAGTGGCGTATTTAGGGGGGTGGCTTCCGGGCTTAAGCCCCCCCCCCGAAATCTTACTTAGTATAGTAAAATAAATATCTTGCAGAATTTTCACATTTCCAGGCAAAGCACCCCCCGAAAGTTAGCAAAGCCCCTCCCGAAACAAAATCGTAAATACGCCACTGGTTGTAGATGATATGGCAATAAAACAACATGTCGAATTTACTGGAGAAGAATCGTTGGGTTACGTAGATTGCCAGAAGAAAGAACGCTGCGGTCTATATGGTTGTGGCTTTGAACGATTCGTGGAAAATTCCTTGTGCATATTACTTCATAGATTCTTTGAATAAAAGTGAACGTGCAAATATTACGCGTAAATGCGTCAACAGATTGTATGAAATAGAAGTTGAAGTTCAAGCATTAACATTTTATGGAGCTTCATCAAATTTCAGTGGTGTTCATGAAAGTAATGAAGCACTAGCTGTTTATCCTTCTCATGTATGTACTGATAGAAGTAACGATAGCTATGCATTGTAAGTCCTTTATTTTCTTGTTGATATAATATATTATAGGATGTTTGTGGTACTCACGAAATAACAGAAACAAGAGCTTTTCCTTCACGTATATACTAATAGAAGTGCTGGTACCAGCATATATACCAATGATGATAGCTATGCATTGTATATTCCTTATTTTTTGCTGATATAAGAATGCATTGTTTATTGAATGATCTGATTCAATTTCTTATGCTTTTCGAAATGATATTGCTAGTGTAAATTTTTCATTAACTGGTGACCTTGACATGTAGAATTCAAGAAAGGTTAATCAAGAATTTATTCTGGATTGTTAATATTACAAGGACTAACTATTTGTATACTTATTATTAAGCTATTTTCAGGTTTTTTTTTCTTTAAATTGATAGATCTTATGAAGTGTAGGTCAATCTTATGTAAAAACAAAAAATCAAATCTCATAGAAAGGAAGTGGGTAAAGATTTTTAAAGCCTATTGACTGTCATGAAAACCGAAAGTGTTCATGGAAGCAAATATGTCGTATAAATTCAAAGTTCGAGTATTAAAGGGTGAACCTATGTAACTTCTTAAGGCTCGAATTTTGTAAAATCTGTTCATAGTACGCATCTGCATCACAAAATGTACCTACTGACCAAACGTAATGATTCTAGCTACGGTGGTTTTCGCTGCTCGTTGATCAGTGCGTAAATCCCCCAGGTACCCTTTGAGGCTTTGTAAAATCTGTTCTTAATACGTCTGTACATTATGAAAGGAACCTAATGCCCAAATTTCATGGTTCTAGCATCAGTGGTTTTCTCTGCTTGTTGATCAGTGTGTAAATTCTGTCCACCCCTCCTTATTTACCTCCTAAGAGTTCGATTTTTGCAAAATCCATTTTCAGTACGCCTCTACATTATAAAATGAACATACTGTTTACATTTCATGATTCTAGCTTAAGTGCTTTTTGCTGGGGGTTGATCATTGAGTGAATGTGTGAACGAATCTGTGAATCTGTATTTCGCTTTTATATGTTTAGATGTAGATGGTTTATTGAACGCTTCATACAAGAATTGGTGTAAAGCATTAGAAAACGTCTAAATTGACGAAAGAATGTAAAAATGCTTTATTTGTGGGGTTCTTTCTGTGACTTTCTTTCGCATTTATGACATTTGCTTGCTTTCATGAACGCTCATTAATAATGACTTTAATAGGCGAAAAAGGCCAATCTCCTCATTTAATGTGGAGAATATATGACAAGTATAAGACATTATATTCTGCTCTCAGAGCGACGACATTTCTGTATTTCTTGTATTTTTGAAGCATTGTATATATAAATGTACTCAAACCTAAATGAATAACTTAATAATGAATATAACTATTATGAAAAGTAAATGATGTATTCGTTTATTGACGCATATGAATTACTTCTATGAACCAAGTTCATGGAAATACATTTGCCAATTTGGCTTCATTCTAGTCGCTTTGATAGAAACAAAAAAAATGTAATTACAATGAATGAATTGCTATGACAGTATTTAGTCAGTAGTGAGTGTAGTAACTGAAATGAACGAAAAATCTGCGCCGCTCATGAAAATGCTATGGAATGCATAACGTATTGTAATAGTATACAGATATTGCAGAATCATGTATGGTACTCAATTCAGATTACTGCATTGTGTGTGAAAATAAGCATTGATTGCCAACGGGTAAATCCTGGGTTCGTTATTCAAATATGTGAAAGAAACATTCAGTTTTCTAAGAGTAATCCTCATGGTTACTAGGGACCTAATTCCTGTCTTCACTTAATTATTACGTCATTATGTTGGGATTGGGCTTCGTAGTGTTTATAAAGTTAAAAAGGCTGAAGTTGTCTCCGTGAGTTCCTGTTCTATGACAATCTAATACAAAGTAGGAAATTTCAATAAAGGAAGGAGGGTATTACCTCATAGCGATAGTATGACTTTTGCCTACGAAATTCTTAAAATAGCAACGAATTCAGATAAAGGGTACCTGCGACGGATGTAAAAGTGCGATTATTTCTCATTTCTTAGTTTTTATATATATCCCGGATCGGAAAATAACGACCTTTGCTCGCTTCGCATACAGACTCAGGATACTCTATTTCTTTTTTTCGCACTGAATCCGAATGTCCATGATTTTCTCTGTTTGAAGTGAGATGGCCTTACCATATTACGCGCCTGTCGGTACAGTAATTCTTCCAGTAAGTAGTCCATGGATTCAGTCCTCAAAACTTTCAATATTTAGCATGGGGGCGCATATTACTGGCTGTTATGCATTTAATGTTCAAAATTTACTACGTATTAGGGCAGATTTTATAGCGTTTAATGTGGTGTACAATAGCCCTCTACGTGAAATGTTTTATTAATTCAGCATTTGAATCGTTTATTTATGGAACAACGTTAACTTTAGAGACCACATTTAGGTGATTTTTCCATTAAATGGAATTAACCGTCTTCGGGAGAATATTTAGGCACGTTCATATAGAAACCTATCTTTTATTTATGAAAGAACGTAACTACATTTTTGTCAGAAAGTTAGTTATGAGTTTCAGATCATTATCCTGGTAAAAAAAAAAAAAAAATGATTCTTTTTAAAATTATTTGTAAAATTATTTTTCTCTCTTGAAAACGCCTTGTCTCTGTAGTTTTTGTTTCATAAATTAACGATTCGAACACAAAATCAGAGGACTGAATTAAAAACACATTAAGGAGCTACTGTACACAATATTAAACGCTGTGAATTTGCTTTGAAAAGAAAAGGAAAGTTTTGAGCATTAAATGCAGAAACATGCAATAATATACCCCCTATCCGAGATGTTCCTTTTTTTTTTTTTTTTTTTTGGTATGAACTACTTAGGAGAGGAATTACTGCACCGAGACACTCCTGCCTTATTTAGTTTCTTAGATTTAAAGGAAGGTTCACACTGCAAGTGAGTCACTTACCCTTCTGCTCACAAAGAGTTTGGACATCGCTTGATTTCCTGTGGAACTGATTTTCCATATCCTTCCCACTCCCCTCACCTCATGACTCGAGATGCCTACATACGGGCATGCTGAAGGAAGCAATTTTCCTAACAGATAACTTCCTACCACTATACCTGAGTTAAGAGAAAAGATTCGTCTTTTTTTTTTTTTTTTTTTTTTTGTCATTCTAGCAAACCGTGTTCACTAACATGTTCATCGATCTACAGGACCTCTATGAAGAAAATGTCCGACATAATGTCCAAAATTTTGAACACATGATATACAGGAACGATTCCTTGTAAATTTACAATATGTATTGAGTAACCTTTAGTTGACATCCATTTGCCAACCTTTCTTATGTTTCATTATGTTGTACAATAAATAAATAAATTTCAACGATGAGATTTCAGTACTGTTTGTTTTGCCGCATACAGTAGAACAAGATGTTAAAGTTTGTGACGTTTAGTTACAATGAAGCCTACTTTGCATTTTTTTAAAAGAATAGATTTTACAATTGATTGCAGTGAAAACAATATTGAAAAGGTATTGAACATATATATTACCGTCCTATGAAAACGTCTGACAATCACTAAAAAAAAAAAAAAACGATATGGACGCCGAATAGCCAAACATGGACATTGTGAGTAGCAATGATTTGTACGATAATGTTTGCTCTGCGTGAAGTTATAAAATTTCGAACAACAAATAGTTACAAATGTACTGAAAGAAGTTTATTTGATGTGGTAAATTTCTTAAGAATATAGTAATCAATAACCGATATTAAAACTTCACATTGTTTGTTAGAATATTTGGCGCTGCAATATCACAAATATTTGCGCTATGCTTACTTTCAAAATAGTTATCATAGTATGAATGCACAGGGATAAAGTTGGAATAAAGACTACAGTCAAATTAGCAATACAAACTGATCAGTCATTAGAACAATCATTGTCACGAGGTGGATCCGGTGACAGAGAACGTTCCTGCTTTTCACATAATACGCACGCACAAGCATCAATATATTGAAGCCTTTGTGTGACACATACACATGGACACTCCTCTGTTCTAAACGTGTTGGTCTCTGTGCAAGAACAGCTAACCATTTCCAATATTTCTTAAGTAATATTTTCTGTTGTCCATTTTATTTGGGCCACTCACCACTTGTACATTAACACTAAAGATGCATTTCCTGATTCTAAATGTTTCACTGCTTTTCCTGCGAGGAT
Organism: Thermobia domestica; assembly: GCF_964235325.1. Taxonomy (NCBI): domain Eukaryota; kingdom Metazoa; phylum Arthropoda; class Insecta; order Zygentoma; family Lepismatidae; genus Thermobia; species Thermobia domestica. Next base: position 294,562,474 of record NC_137457.1, on the reverse strand, counting down.
TTCTTTTTGGAATATAGGTACAGTCAACATATCCTACAACTCTAGGAAAACTAGCCATTTGATGAAATTGATCATGAACTGTCCTCAAACAATCAGGAATAGGGAATCAATCACATACATCAGGCGACGAGCAAAGACTGATGATACTTTCCTCACAAGCTGGCAAATTGTTGGGTGGCTCATGAAATTGGTTATCTTCAATGTGTATCTGTAAAACAAGCACAGAAATACGTTATATTAAAAAAAATTCAAGAATATTCTTTTTGGAATCTTCTTTGCTAATTTAGCAACTTCAAAATTTATTCAGATGATAAAACTGAAGATGATTCAGATGCACCTTTCCCATGAGAAACAACGCTACCTATAATTAGGGATTGTAGGGACGAATAGATGGAAAATGGTAAAAGAAATTTATAATAAAATCCCTTTTGGAGTAGCCTCATTGCCGTTAAGTTTAACAACTCTAATTTACAGTTTTTTGTTTATTATCTGTAAAATAAATTAAATTAATCAGAAAATGAAAATTATAACTAAGTTTCTTAGATTGTTATTTTGCATCAAATGCTGTAGCTAAGACTCACCTACATAATTTTATCAATTATCAATTATGAAAATACAATGGGAGAGTAGGAAGAAATACCTACCTGTATATTCTTTTGTTTAACAACTTGTATAGTTCTTTATCTTGTTGAAAATCATTGAACCCTGAATAAATTGATTTAATTTGTTATTTTTATTCTGAGCTATGTTCTAAAAGTATGATATAAATTAATGACGAAAGTGACTTTCATATTAACAAACAGTATTGCGAATTATTTGCGGTTGATTCATCAGAGATAAACTTTGATATCTATCACTGAATCGTGGTTTCCAGCTGCAAAACTTTAAAGAAAGGAAAAGAGCAATTGTGGAAAAGATTAAAATATTGATTATTAGAAAAGATAAGACAAAGATAACAACATAAACCCTTTTTGTATAATTCGCCATTAAAATATAATCACATAATCGCTGGTACCTACTGTTTATGTGACAAAATTTTGCTGTGAAATGTTCAACACCATTAAATAATCGAAATTGCATCGTGTGTTTGGTGGTGTAACATTTTATTGGGGACTACAAAGCTTTATATTTTCTATTATACGAAGTGTAACCCAGTATACAGCGTGTATCAAAAAGAATCATCCGGTTTTAAACAATAATATATATTCTGTCTTTTCAGAGATGTGAGTGAACAACGTACTGGTTGGAAAGAGGAACATCACTAGTTGTATATGGTTTCCGCTAGGTAGTAGCAGTGTGCTTGAGTGAACGCTCACTACGGTTCTGGTTAAAATGGCATCTGGACAACAGAAAGCGTTTTGTGTACTACGTTTTGCGGAGTGCAAGTCAGTGATAAACTGTTCAGCGTGACTTTCGTGCTAATTATGGTGTGGATCGTCCTACTGCACAGAGCATTAGATGATGGCATGAACAATTCCGAACAACAGGTTGTTTGTGTAAGCGAAAATCATCGGAAGTCCTCGAGTGTCCGACACAGACGTGGAGCGCGTCCGTCAATGTTTTACACGCAGTCCGCAGAACTCCGTTCGTCGTGAAGCAGGACAGCTCAACATGCCTTCAACACCCGTCTGGCGTGTGCTCGTTGTCGTCGTTTACACATGAAACCATACAGAATTCAGCTACTGCAAGCTTTTTGTAAAGGTGACAAAAGAACGACGTATGGAGTTTTGTAATTTCATTCTTGGCAAGATTGCAGAAGACGACAGTTTTGTTCAACGCTTAGTGTTTAGTGACGAGGCAACATGCCATTTGAATGGAAATATGGACCGCCATAATGTGCGAATATAGGGAATGGAACACCCACATGAAGTTGTAAAACATGAGAGGGACTCGCCAAAAGTTACTGTGTTTTGTGCAGTTTCCCGACAAAAAGGTGTACGGTCCATTTTTCTTTGCCGAGAACACTGTGACGGGGATAACCTGCATTTGTATGCTTGAGTACTATCTTTTGCCACAGTTTGAGACTTATTCGGATGATTTCATCTACCAACAGGATGGGGCACCGCCATACTGGCATGGGAAAGTGCGGGGATTTTTGAAACGAACGATTCCACAACGATGGATCGGTCGCACTGGACCAAATGATGCAGCGTTACATTACTGGCCTCCAAGGTCACCTGACCTTACTGGATGTGATTATTTCTTGTGGGGGTTTATAAAAGACTCCGTTTATGTGCCTCCGTTATCAAGCACATTGAATGAACTGCGACATCGCATAACGGCAGCTGTGGAAGCTGTAACTGAAGACATGCTAGCTGCAGTTTGGGACGAATTTGAATACTGCATGTTCATATGCCGTGCATCTCATGGGGGCACATTGAACACCTATGAACAGGTGCAATAAAAACTTTTTGAGTTTCACTGTTATGCAAAATAAAAACTATTTGTTTACGTTTATTAGTTTCAGAAATACAGACTTGCCAAATTGGATGAATCTTTTTTATACACCCTGTATAATAATATGGTCTGAAAATAATGAAAGAGAAACATGATTTTACTACTGGTAATATTGAGCAATAAAATATTACTCAATATTGAAAACATAGTGAAAATGGCAAACTACATTTTTAAATCCATATATTATGTGCTTCACAGAAAATAGCGCCTACCTGATAGTTCCCATTCACATAGAATCTTAAAATCGTGAGTACTTTCAGAATTGCTGGTAGTGAACGTTTCCGCAAAATAATATTTTCTAAATCGTCTCCCAGTAATGGAAAAATTTGTCTCAGAAATATTACTTTCGAAAACCTGAAACGAGAAAAGAATAGTTTGAAACTAAAACCAAAATCGACACACTTTGTGTAATAAACTTATTAACAACAGAAATAAAACCTAACCTAAACATTTCTAGTTAATACTTGAAAATCAAATGAGCGTGTTAGCGGATTTTAAAGGTGGAAGAAAGGCCATGACCAGTTTGGAGAAGGAAAATAAGTGTGATGTAAGTAGTTAGGTTAGGTTACTGTCGTTTTATTTCATACTTCAAAATGAAATTCTACTTCTGCGTAGAAGTCATGCTACAGAAATGACCAGGGCGAATCATATGAACAATGGAAGCGAGATCGGTTTTTGAGTACATGAACCTTTGTACAATACACATGTGCAGGAGACATGCTGCGGAAATAACCAGGTGCGAAGATATGGACAACCGAATAGGCCTTTATGTCCGTCCCATATAATTTCCGGAACATTACTCCTACACAGGTGTATTCTGTGAAGGTCCGTGTATCTCTGCTGAAAATTTCATGAAAAACTAGGAATATCACAATGGTAAATGACACTCAAGACGAGCAGCGTATATGTGACATACAAGAGAATGGAGCAAAGCAAGGCGTCAAAAACTACCAACCGTCACTGACGCGCCTGCTCCCTTCCGACGTAGCCCCGTGCTACAGAGCGGTGCTTTTTAAAGGCTATCTAACACAAATTGATTTCTGATTTTTGAACTGTCGTTTTTACGGCATGTCTGCACAAGATATGTCACATAATTTTTAAGTCTCCCAAAAGTTAATCTATACATATGAATGTAATTCTCTCCATAAGAAACAATAGAGTATGTTTAGTACAAGGGGTCCAGAAGCACGTAAAGACACAAAATTTACAGGAGAAATGAATGATGCAAGTACTCAGATGTAACATAACGTAACCAAACCTAACCTAACATAAACTTACCTAATATTAGTAGAAATAAGCGAAATTCTATCATTTTTTGGAAAATTTTACAGGACCTCTACACTAATATAACACAAACTAAACTAAACTAACCTATCCTATACTAACTGAATGTGAACAGAAATTACAAAAATTGTAACATTTTTTAGAGAAAAGAGCTGGACCCGTTCTGCTAAACATAGGCCGAAACAATTTACAAGATCCATTTCCGGACCAAAAGAAGTCATAATTAATGAATTCAAACATTTATACTTAATCTGGAATAGTACCAAATTGTGAAAATTTTACATTGTGTACAATTAGTGCCTGCCTAACCTAATCTTGTGTCTACTTCGGTAGCAAATCGTAAACATTTTACATTTTATGTAATTAGTGTCTGCTTCCGAATTGCATTATACTTTTTGGCTAAAGGCAACAAAACACTACCTTCTTAATCTAATGATACGAACGTGCCGATATATTGGGATAGAAGTTGAGCACGTAAATAATTTCCTTCTGCCAATTTAATTTTACACAAACACATACCAGTATCAAGTATAAGATTGTTTACACAAGTAATGAATTTTGGTAATAGACTATATATAAGGTCCTACTTCCCTTTCTTTTCATGTTCCTGAGTTGAATGATTTTCTGACTTAACCTTATGCAGCACCCATAAGTATGTTTCTTATGTTATTGTATCTTGCACTAGATGTATTACAAGGGACTGCTGTGAAAATTAAGTTATCCTAACCTAAACCACCCTGACCTATTTTGTTACTGCAGTTAATTTTTAAAATAATATGTAGTTATTGTGTTAAGAAGTTTGCTGTAAACTTGAAACTATAAATTATACTTGGGATTTTTTTTACACATAGGCTAAATGAAAATTATGATTAGAGCAATTTAAATATAGTATACAACGCCATGAAGGGAACGTCTCTTGGTTCAAAAACTGTGACGAAAAAGTTAAAACGAAAAGTCCAAAGAGAGAAGTACGAGAATAAGTTCTACGATCCATAGAGAATACAACTGTAAAAATTGCCAGAAAAGTAAAGGGAAATGAATGAAACTACTCATACTTAGTCTGTAGAATGAATATTTGTTATTTTTGTCACTATGTTACTGTTATTAAATTAGCATAAAAGTTAAAATCAAGACGCATAGTTGACTTACCTGTATCTCTCAAAGAATTGATTATCGTTATACAGTTCCAGTGGACTTATCGTTTTCCATGTGCCTCGTATGTCTTGACGCATCATTAGTCATCGCAAAGTAATATATTTTTTTTAATATTGTTCTTCCACATTCAACAAAATCCATGCCAGAAAACGAATAACTATAAACTCAAGGAAGGCTTAAAGTTGGTCGATACCTTGACCTATCTAATCCTTGTACATTGTATACAAATAGAGTTCGATATGTTCGTTTTCTTTGTTTACATATATCAGCTGACTGTAAATTGCGGAATACGCCATCTTGGGAAGGGATATCTCGAATCGAACGCTACAATCGAGAGTTCGCTCGAATCAACACTGCGACATAGGGAAGGGCACCTCTAGGTCTATATATTATCTCAATGGAAATAAACTACTGTATAGTACTGAAGTTAATTTAATAGAGTTTAATTGTATAGGCAGTACTGAGGCCATATAAGAAAGTCTTTTGCTGAAAGTGAAATGTGGGTTACTATTGGAATTTTATCCCAGATATGATATACCCACTGATGATTGAAGTAGTAGTGGCCCCCGTATGCGCGAATGACTCATCCTCACTCTCTTTTACGACCAGGGCCCGGGTCAATGACCTAGGGGTACTTAGGACCACCCCCTCTAAATTTTGGCAGGGGTACCATGGCCCACCCCCTAAATTTTGGCAGGGGTACATAGGACCACCCCCCTTAAATTTTGGAAATTGCCAAATCTAAAAATTTGGTATGGTAGCCTAGGACCATAGTATGTACCTCTATTAGTATTGGGTGTCTATGTCGTTCCCTTTCATGGGTAAAAAATTGCCAAAAATTCAAATTTCGGAGGTTTTTGACCTAATTTATCCCCTTTGATGAGGTGTTATTACCTTATATGGTTATATGGACGTATACAGGGGTCCATTCCCTTTCATAAGACATGGGTATATTAATGCACCCATTGAGAAATTTGGGAGGGGTACCTTGGCCCACCCCTTCAATTTTGGAAATTGCCCAATTTCAACATTTGGTATTATAGTACCGGACCCTAATATGTATTATGATAAATTTGGGTGGTCCACCTCGTTCCCTTTTAGGGGTACCAAATTGCCAAAATATAAACGTAAGCAATACGTTGTACCACGTGTTTGGTTTTTTGGCTCAATTTATCCCCTTGGATGAGATGTTATTACCTTATACGGTTATATGGTCATGTATAGGGGTCCATTACCTTTCATAAGACATGGGTATATTAATGCACCCATTGAAAAATTTGGGAGGGGTACCTTGGCCCACCCCTTCAATTTTGGAAATTGCCCAATTTCAACATTTGGTATTATAGTATAGGACCCTAATATGTATTATGATAAATTTGGATGGTCCACCTCGTTTCCTTTTAGGGGTACCAAATTGCCAAAATATAAACGTAAGCAATACGTTGTACCACGTGTTTGGTTTTTGGCTCAATTTATCCCCTTTGATGAGATGTTATTACCTTATATGGTTATATGGTCATGTATAGGGGTCCATTACCTTTCATAAGACATGGGTATATTAATGCACCCCGGGAGGGGTACCATGGCCCACCCCTTAAATTTTGAAAATTGCCCAATTTCAACATTGGGTATTATAGTATTGGACCCTAACATGTATTATGCTAAATTTGGGTGGTCCACCTCGTTCCCTTTTAGGGGTACAAAATTGCCAAATTTTAGTACAACCACATGTTTGGTTTTTTGGCTCATTTTATTCCCTTGGATGAGGTCCTATTACCTTATATGATTATATGGTCATGTATAGGGGTCCATTATCTATTATAAGACATGGGTACATTGGTGCACCCCGGGAGGGGTACCTTGGCCCACCCCTTAAATTTTGGAAATTGCCCAATTTCAACATTTGGTATTATAGTACAGGACCTCAATATGTATCATGATAAATTTGGATGGTGCACCTCGTTCCCTTTTAGGGGTACAAAATTGCCAAATTTTAGTACAACCACATGTTTGGTTTTTTGGCTCATTTTATTCCCTTGGATGAGGTCCTATTACCTTATATGATTATATGGTCATGTATAGGGGTCCATTATCTATTATAAGACATGGGTACATTGGTGCACCCCGGGAGGGGTACCTTGGCCCACCCCTTAAATTTTGGAAATTGCCCAATTTCAACATTTGGTATTATAGTACAGGACCTCAATATGTATCATGATAAATTTGGATGGTCCACCTCGTTCCCTTTTAGGGGTACAAAAATTGCCAAAATATAAACGTTGTACCACGTGTTTGTTTTTGGTCCATTTTATCCCCTTGGATGAGATTCTATGATTACAGGGATCTATTTCCTATCATAAGACATGGGCACCCTTCTTAAATTTTAGCAATGGGGGTCCACTGAAATTGTCCAATTGAAGCATAGTACAGGACCTCAATATGTTTCGGTGGTCCTATTACCAAATTTGTTTAGTACAACCACGTGTTCGGTTACTGACTCAATTAAGGTTATAAGGTATGGATGGGTATCCCCTTTCAATTTGGTAGGACCCTTCGGGTGTAGTACAGTCACGTGATCAATGATTTGGTTTTAATGCGCGACGAGGTCCCTGGTCAATGTTCTCTAGGAATTAGGTGGAAACTTTGAACAAGATTCTTGGCATTTAAAACTTTTTTTTCAACTTTTCAAACTAAAAAAAAAATGAAAACAAAAAATTGAAAACGAAAACTTTTCAAACTAAAAAAAATCAAAACAAAAAAATTGAAAACGAGAACTTTTAAACAAAAATCTTGAAACTAAAAAAAATTTCAAAACAAAAATTTGAAACGAAAAAATTTTTGAAACGAAAACATTTGAAACAAAATTTTGAAACGAAAAATTTTCAACAAAAAATTTGAAACGAAAAATTTTCAAACAAAAAATTTTGAAACAAATTTACAAACAAAAAAAATTTCAAACGAAAAAATTTGAAACAAAAAATTTTCAAACAAAAATTTTTGAAATAATTTTCAAAACAAATTTCAAACGAAAAATTTTCAATTAGAATTTAAATCAAACAGTGATCAGCTTTCACGGTTAACCGTTAAACTTTATCCGGTTTTTAACTATTCGATTAACAAATAAACGGTTTTCAATTATTCGATTAACAAATAAACGGTTTTCAACTATTCGATAAACAGATGAACTGTTTCTTTCCTTTTCACACCAGTGAGTGCAAGAATTTTTGTACTCGCTTTAAATACGCATCATTTTTGAAACAAGGTGTTAGTGTTCATCATGGATACACAGTGGAAACATCCATTTACCTGTATTCTCGCAGGGCCTAGTGGGTGTGGAAAAACGTATTTTGTGAAGCGATTACTGTCACATCTCCCAACCATGATCAATGCAAAATTTCGTAAGATATACTGGTATTATGCAGAATGGCAAGACGTGTATGCAACAATGCCGGTTCCAGTAGAATTTCACGAAGGACTTCCACGAATGAAAGATTTTCAGCCTCAAGATGGACCACATTTGATTATTATTGATGACCATATGCGAGAAGTGAATAGTGATATTGTTGATATGTTCACAAAAGGATCACATCATCGAAATATTAGTGTGATTTTTATAACACAAAATGTATTTCATCAAAGTAAAGCAAATAGAAATATGAGTTTAAATTGTTCGTATTTGGTGTTGTTTAAAAATCCACGTGACAAGTCACAAATCAAGCATATGAGTTATCAAATCATGCCTGAGCATCCACTGTTTCTACAAGAAAGTTATGCAGACGCAACAAGAAATCCACATGGTTATTTACTGATGGATCTTAAACAAGATACACCCGATGAAATGCGATTTCGTACAAATATTTTTCCCGACGATTTGCATCATTATGTTTACGTACCAACAAAACATGTTTAAATTATTGTGCATGTGAAAAGAATGACTTAGTCTGTCACGATGTCTCCTACAGTGAAACACGCTGATCTGCTACGTGCTCTGCACAAAGCTAAACCAAGATTGCGTAAAGCTATTATTGCCAATGCAGACGCTTCATTAATTCATAGTATTTGTGAATGTTGTTATAATGTCTTAAAAGGCAATGTTCCACTGACAAGTGCGCAGAAGTCAAGATTAAAGCGTTACAAGAACACGCTCCGCTATCTCGTAGACAATACAAAATCATTGGATAAAAAGAAGAAACATTTAGCCGTACAACAAGGAGGATTCTTACCTGCATTACTTGCACCTATTGTAGGAAGTGTGTTATCCAGTATTTTGTTTAAACAATAAACTTCATGGAACATAGCAAGAAGATGGTTTTAGTGCCACCAGAAATGCTTCAACGAATGCATGCATCATCATCCCGTGCGAGTGAAAATCGAGAATCTAATCTCGATCGTGAAATGCAATCTATATTGAATACATCGTATCCAAGTGATGAAGAAAAATGGAATCAGTACAATAGAATATTACAGAAATATCTTTATGTGATACGTAAACAAGAAGAACCAATACCACTTACAATTACATCAATGAAACCTAATGGTGACGTCCCGAATGTTGACGATAGCACGAAACAAGAAATTTTAGCCGCAATACCACAAATGTATCGTAAGAAAGCCGAACTACTATTCCGTCGTTTAAAACAAGATGACGCAATTACGTGGGATCATAAAGGAACAGTGTACATCAACGATAATAAACTACATGGATCCAATATTGTAGATTTAATGTGCGATGTGACTCGACCGAGGAAACATTCTAATCCTCAAGGCTGGGAATTGTTTTGCAACTACCTTGCATCGTCAAACACACCTCAAGAATTGATTGGTAATCCACGAAGATTAAACTATATTGTCAAGCATAATAGTACAACAGCATCTGAAGGATCTGCACCACCAAAACCGGCACCTGAATTATTTTCTTCCGGAGAAGAAGAAGAAGAAGAAGACGATGATGATGTTTTAGAAGTCCGACCAAAAAGAAAACGTATCATTCCACAATGGTCAACGTACAAACCATGAACAAAAAGTTGAAATCCATTTATTACAATTCAGCACATCCTGCATCGTTTTCTACTGCAAAGAAATTATGGCAAGCCACAGGAAAATCTATACCTCTAACCAAAATAAAACTTTGGTTAAACAAACAACCTACCTACACGTTACATCGTCCTGTACGTCGTCGTTTCCGTAGAGATTTTTATCTTGTCAACAATATTGATGATCAATGGGAATGTGATTTAAATGATTTACAATCCCTTCAAAACTATAATGACAATTACCGCTATATTCTTACAGTGATTGATGTGTTTAGTCGGTACGGGTGGGCTGTACCACTAAAATCAAAAAGTGCCGAGGATATAGTGAATGCATTTGAAATGATTTTCCAGGAGAGGAAACCAATTGTACTACGTAGTGATCAAGGAACTGAATTTACCAACAAGACAGTACAAAAGTTTCTCAGAAAACACAACGTGCAACATGTTACAACAAAGGATCCAGATATTAAAGCCAGCATCGCAGAAAGATTTAATCAGACATTGAAACATCGTATGTGGAAATACTTTACCAAATATCAAACATACAATTACATCAAAGTATTGCCTTTACTTGTAAAAGCATACAATGAAAGTCGGCATTCCAGTATTAAAATGGCACCTGCAAACGTTTCTCAGGACAATTTACTGGAGGTGTGGCATAACTTATACGACAAAAAGCTACAACGTTCAAAACAAGATACGGATTTATCTGTTGGTGATACTGTTCGTATAAGTAAAACAAAACGTATCTTTGACAAGGGTTACCTCGAGAACTGGACTTGGGAAATATTCAGAGTAAAAGCCATTGTACCAAGAAACCCACCAGTGTATCGACTAGAGGATTTAAATCATCAACTTATCGATGGTGTTTTCTACAGAGAAGAATTACAACCAGTACCGCTCCCTTCGACGTTCCTCATCGATAAAATATTACGTACAAGAACAAAAGGTCGCAGAAAGGAGTATCTCGTCCAGTGGAAAGGATATCCTTCCTCATTCAATTCGTGGATCCCTGCAACTTCATTGAAGAAGAAGAAGAAGAATGGAACCTGATCAAGATTTTTACGTTACACTTCCCAGTAATAGTTCCATGGATTATTTTCCAGAAAATACATTGACTTCATATATTACGAAATTACAACGACGTGTAGAGTTTCGCCAGAAATGGGATGTGGCAATTGTAGAGATTCATTATCCACATTCTTTGCTGAACATTAACAGTAAAAACAATAAAATATATTACAAATCATCAAGTAGTAATGATCAGGAACCGTGGAAGGTTGTAACGATCCCTGTACGCTATTATAACAATATACGGGATCTTATTCATGCAATTAATATACATCATAAAGAAACCAATTTATTTATATCTCATGACGCAACTAATAATATATGCCTCATAAGACATCCCAAAAAGGAAATCCATACTTCTGTACAAATGTCACCAAGTGTTAGTTTAATGCTTGGATTTGACCCGAAAAGTGATTTAAAAGATATGGAAAAGGGACAATATACACCGGATGTACGATTAGGCTTACCATCACAAATGTACGTCTATTGTGACATTATTGAATCTGTCATTGTTGGAGATACAATGGTACCCTTGCTACGAATTGTCAACATGGATCCTGTGAATCATACTTTTGGAAGTCATGCAGTACAAATCTTTAATCCTGCACATTATGTTCCGGTGGAAAAAATGAATTTTGAGCAAATACAAATCGATATAAGGGATAGCACAGGTCATCCTATGCCATTCACCTTTGGAACGGTGTGTACAAAACTACATTTCCGTCGTCGTCGTCATGACTGATCCGTATTTGCAATACTACCAAAAACAAGCGTTATCCGGTATCGGCAACGTCTATGTGGGAAGTCCCTATCAAGCAGGACATGGCATTGGAAGTTTCCTTGGTGGCTTATTTCGTTCAGTGTTACCACTTGTGAAGCAAGGCGCTAAAACTGTGGGAAAAGAATTATTAAAATCAGGTGCCAATATGATTAATGATGTTGTGATCTCGAATCAACCGCTGGAAGAATCGTTTCATCAACGTATGCAAGAGGCAAAATCGAATTTACAAGAAAAAGCTAAAAATAAGTTGAAAACTATGCTGGGAAGTGGATATCATAAACGAAAATGGGATGACTGCTCTCAGTTTGAGGTTGACCTTCCAACGATCAACAACACCATCAATCCTACAAAGAGACGTAAATTATCACATAAGAAGAAGAAGAGATCATTGGCATCGTCACCAGATATTTTTGATTAATTCAACGATGGCTTTCTTACATCATCAATCCTGTGAATGTGTAAAAAGTGAATTGGACATTTTTTCAACGTTGCCCACGCAAACCAGTGTTCTGGACAATCGTATTATAGGCTACAAACCAATTAGTTCAATAGCTGAAAATTCACCAATAGAATTTGTAGTGAGTGGTAGCAGTGATGAATACATTGATTTACCACAAACCTTATTATACATCCAAGCACAAATTGTGAAACCAGATGGTTCCTCCTTCATCAATACGGATAAAGCAATTGCACCTGTCAATGATTTTCTAAATGCTATGTTTAGTGAAGTACAAATCTACTTGAACAATAAACTGATTTCATTTCCGTCACATAATCATCCATATCGTTCGTACATGGAAAAACTACTCAATTATAGTGATGGAGCTAAAAATACACATTTACAAACAGCAATGTGGTTTCAAGATACGGCTGGTCATATGAACGCAACCACAAGTGAGAACAAAGGATTTCAACAACGCTATGAACTGACAAAACAAAGTATGAAATTCGATATGATTGGACATCTTCATTGTGACATTTTTAATCAAGATAAATTTTTAATTCATGGAGTGGAATTACGTGTGAAACTTATTCCTGCAAAGCCAAACTTTTGTCTCATGGCCGGTGAAAGTGGTGTCAATGCAAAAATCAATATTCTAGATGCATCGTTGCAGGTGAAAAAAGTCAGCATCAGCCCTAGTGTCAAATTGGCACACAATAAAATTTTACAATCTACACCGGCAAAGTATCCTCTGACAAGGGTTCAAATGAAATCATTTACCATCCCGAAGGATATACAATCCAAAACTATTGATAACCTGTTTATGGGAACATTGCCAAATCGTATTATTGTAGGATTTACATCGAATGAAGCATCCAGTGGAACTATTACCACCAATCCATTTGAATTTCAACATCTAAACATTAATTTCTTTACATTGTACGTGGATGGAAAAGCTGTACCTTCAAAACCATTGCAACCCAACTTTGAAGAAAATCTCTACATTTCATCGTACCACACATTGTTCTCAGGCTCTGGCATACATTTTACCAATACTGGAAATACAATTTCAAGAGCCGACTACAAGAATGGATATACACTGTTTGTATTTGACCTAACTCCCGATTCTTCTGCTGGAGATTGTCACTATTGGAATTTACAACGACATGGAGCCATCCGATTGGAAGTTCATTTCCAAGAGAAATTAGCAGCACCTGCAAACTGTATTGTGTATGGAGAGTTTTCCTCACTCCTAGAGATAGACCACCAGCGCAACATTATCCTGGACTTTTAAATTACAAGGTACGTATACGTTATGTATCATTTCCATTCACGATGTTGAATACATTACAATTAGCTAGTGCTTTACACGGTAGTCCATTGTTCAGAAATCATTTTACCGGGGTATTTGCAAGCGATGAGTTGCCCTCACGGATTTCTCTTCCTCTGGCAATCATTGTAAATACAGATCCATCCACAAAACTAGGAAGTCATTGGATTGCAATTTATATTGATCATCGCGGTGTTGGAGAATATTTTGACAGCTATGGCCTTCCTCCTTATGTACCACAACATGTTGCATTCTTAAAACTTCATTGTATATACTATAAATATAATAATAGCCAAATGCAAAGTCTTGGTTCATCCGTATGTGGCTATTATGCTTATTTTTATTTGTGCTGTAAAGCCCAAGGAAAATCTCTGCGTGAAATTCAATATTTGTTCACAACAGTACCCACGGTTAATGATCGTAGACTGTTGCAATATACCTTCCAGGTAATTTTATCATATTTATCATTGCAAATGTATTTGTTTTATCATCATCTATTTCTATACTAATCAACTTTTTCCTCGTTCTTTTTACAGAATTCACAATACGAAGCTTTGCAAACGGGTGCTATGCTGCAAAACATGGAAACAAATCATCGCAATCAAGAAGAGGAGGCAGTCTAATGAAGAAACCCAGCTCAATATACAAACATTGTCAATAAGAAAGAAAAAGAAGAAACCAGAAAAATGAATAAAATACAATTTATGCTTATTTATGTGTTTTTATTGTCCATTCCATATACAACGTTATCAGATTCTCCTAAAGAACTGTGCGATATAAGACGAGAACCCTGTGCAAAGTTTCCACCTAATTCCTAGAGAACATTGACCAGGGACCTCGTCGCGCATTAAAACCAAATCATCGATCACGTGACTGTACTACACCCGAAGGGTCCTACCAAATTGAAAGGGGATACCCATCCATACCTTATAACCTTAATTGAGTCAGTAACCGAACACGTGGTTGTACTAAACAAATTTGGTAATAGGACCACCGAAACATATTGAGGTCCTGTACTATGCTTCAATTGGACAATTTCAGTGGACCCCCCATTGCCAAAATTTAAGAAGGGTGCCCATGTCTTATGATAGGAAATAGATCCCTGTAATCATAGAATCTCATCAAAGGGGATAAAATGGACCAAAAAAACAAACACGTGGTACAACGTTTATATTTTGGCAATTTTTGTACCCCTAAAAGGGAACGATGTGGACCATCCAAATTTATCATGATACATATTGAGGTCCTGTACTATAATACCAAATGTTGAAATTGGGCAATTTCCAAAATTTAAGGGGTGGGCCAAGGTACCCCTCCCGGGGTGCACCAATGTACCCATGTCTTATAATAGATAATGGACCCCTATACATGACCATATAATCATATAAGGTAATAGGACTTCATCCAAGGGAATAAAATGAGCCAAAAAACCAAACATGTGGTTGTACTAAAATTTGGCAATTTTGTACCCCTAAAAGGGAACGAGGTGGACCACCCAAATTTAGCATAATACATGTTAGGGTCCAATACTATAATACCCAATGTTGAAATTGGGCAATTTTCAAAATTTAAGGGGTGGGCCATGGTACCCCTCCCGGGGTGCATTAATATACCCATGTCTTATGAAAGGTAATGGACCCCTATACATGACCATATAACCATATAAGGTAATAACATCTCATCCAAGGGGATAAATGGGCCAAAAGAACAAACACGTGGTACAACGTATTGCTTACGTTTATATTTTTGACAATTTTATACCCCTAAAAGGGAACGAGGTGGACCATCCAAATTTATCATAATACATATTAGGGTCCTATACTATAATACCCAATGTTTAAATTGGTCAATTTCCAAAATTTAAGGGGTGGGCCAAGGTACCCCTCCCAAATTTTTCAAGGGGTGCATTAATGTACCCATGTCTTATGAAAGGTAATGGACACCTGTATACGCCCATATAACCATATAAGGTAATAGGACCTCATCAACGGGGATAAAATCGACCAAAATCCAAACACGTGGTACTACGTATTGCTTACGTTTATATTTTGGCAATTTTGTACCCCCTAAAAGGGAACGAGGTGGACCATCCAAATTTATCATAATACATATTAGGGTCCTGTACTATAATACCAAATGTTTAAATTGGACAATTTCCAAAATTTAAGGGGTGGGCCAAGGTACCCCTCCCAAATTTTTAAAGGGGTGCACCAATGTACCCATATCTTATGAAAGATAATAGACTCCTGTATACGCTCATATAACTATATAGGGTAATAACACCTCATCAAAGGTGATAAATTACGTCAAAAACCCCCGAAATTTGAATTTTTGGCAATTTTTTACCCATGAAAGGGAACGACATAGACACCCAATACTGATAGAGGTACATACTATGGTCCTAGGCTACCACACCAAATTTTTAGATTTGGCAATTTCCAAAATTTAAGGGGTGGGCCAAGGTACTCTTCCCAAATTTTTCAAGGGGTGCACCAATGTACCCATGTCTTATGATAGATAATGGACCCCTATACTTGACCATATAACTATATAAGGTAATAGGACCTCATCCAAGGAGATAAATTAGGTCGAAAACCAAACACGTGGTATAACGTATTGCTTACGTTTATATTTTGGCAATTTTGTACCCCTAGAAGTTGGTTTGAAAGACCTGAGTTCGATTCCTGAAAAAAACATTTCTTAGGATTTTTTCTTAAACTTGGTTTAAATTTCTAGTTCGAAAATTTTAAAAGTTTAGTTCGATAAAAAGTTTGATTTGAAAATTTTTAGATGTGATTTACATCTTTAGTTCGAAACTTTTGTTTTTAAAAATGTTTTAGTTCGACAAAATTTTGTTTCAATTTTTTAGTTCGAAATTTTTTTGGGTTCGAAAATTTTTTGTTTGAAACTTTTTTGTTTCAAAATTTTTTAGTTCGAAATTTTTTTTTGGGTTCGAAAATTTTTTGTTTGAAACTTTTTTGTTTCAAAATTTTTTGTTTGAAAATTTTTGTTTAAAATTTTTTTAGTTACAAAATTTTTTTAGTTCGAAAAATTTTTTAGTTTAAAATTTCTTGTACTCTGCGGAACCGTTTCGAAAAGAATCGGAGCAGTTTAGGTAGAAAAAAATCTGGCAACACTGTTTCCATTAATGAAGCGCTTACTGAGCGTTTAAAAAATCGCTTAAACTCACAACAATGTGTTATAAGAAATCTACAAGCGACACCTCTCTTTCACCATTGTTACTTCCAGAGACATAGGCTACTAATTCAAGGACATGATCTCCACCAAGGTAAAAAAGCTGGTAATCATCTTATCTGTCAAAGAGAACGATAATATTTAATGTAAACTTCAGTACAATATCATGATACCAAAAAAGGGTTATTTAAGGAGGAGGTTGAACCCTTCATGGGAACTTTAAGGATAACCATTAAAAAAAAAAAAATCCAGGTCTAGGGTGATCACCGACATATCGCTCTATATTTCACTCATGGGGTGTGTGGCGGGTCTAAGATCATGTGACCTCTGTCGGCCAATCAGAATCGAGGTACCAAAGCACTCATCTTACTCATAAAAAGGGAACGAATTTCAAAAGTCACAGGGCTTAAGATCACGTGACCTCTAGCATCGTGGTACCAAAGGATTCATCTTACCCATAAAAGGGAACGAATTTTAAAAAATCCCAGAGCCTAAGATCACGTGACCTCTATCAGCCAATCATAAACACTCATCTTACCCGTAAAAGGGAACGAATTTCAAATATCGCAGGGTGTAAAATCATGTGACAGCTATCAACCAATCAGAAACACACATCTTACCCGTAAAAGGGAACAAATTTCAAAAATCCAGGGTGAGGTCGGGGTGACTCATGACGTCATACCACGTGACCTGAAAATTTGAATTTCCCGCGTGGGCGGGGCCTAACGTCACGTGACCTCTCTCAGCCAATCAGAATCGAGGTACCAAAGCATTCATCTTAGCCGTAAAAGGGAACGAAGTTCAAATATCCTGGTCGTAAAAGAGAGTGAGGATGAGTCATTCGCGCATACGGGGGCCACTACTACTATTGAAACTGTAACACACGCATGGAAGGCATCAACACTAGCAAATTAGCTCTGAAGAAGTACAACATACTATAATTCTAAGTCAAGAATAAGGCCAAAAATAAGAATCAGAAACGACAGACTTTACAATAATAATAATTTTACAATTTTAATTTCACCTATTTATTTCGAGACTTTCGAGACGAGACCGAGACGAGACCGAGATTTGGCCATCGAGACTGAGACCGAGATCGAGACAAGCATTTGTTGACCGAGACGAGACCGAGACCGAGACGGCGATTTTTGACTCGAGACGAGACCGAGACAGTTATTTTTAAACCGAGACGAGACCGAGACTGTACAAAGTATCGTCTCGTCTCGTCTCGATACCATCCCTAGGTTCATGGCTCGATTCTAGCCGATTGACACCACTAATTAGGGGGACTTTTCCCAACAGTACTTTGCTTAAAGTTGCTCAGTGTTCTAAACTCATGCTGAAACACACACATATACATACATTTTAAATATATATAAATACAGATAAGAAACGACTCGGCTCACGGCTCGGTAACCACCGAACCGAACCTGTAAGTTTGAACAGCTCTTTTAGTTCCATACTAGAAACCCTAATATCATGTGTAATGCACAGTTTGTTACGTGTGTTGTTTACTTTTCCATTAGATAAAGGGAAGTCGCTTTCAAATACTAGTTTAAATTTATGAGTAAAATATCTGTACATGTCATTAACGTTAAGATTGACAGCTTCGTCATTTACAAAATTTTCGCTTTCAAGCAGAAAAATTTTGCTATATTTTGTTTGTTATAGTATCTTTTCCCTAACATCTTTATAGTTTGTTCGCTATCTTTGGATAAACGTGTCAAATACAACGCTTGTCCTACTTGGTTATTCAATGCCATATTAAGAGTATGGGATCTGTAACAATTTCGATGATTTGTAAATATATTTTCAATTGAACTGCAGGAAGATCTCGTGAAATCAGTTGGCTCAAACATTGTCATATGTAAATTAAAACTTGATAAAATATTGAGGAATGTATCACGCATAGGAATGCGCACGAGGCGAGTCAAGACAGGATTTTCCTGACAGAATTCGAGTCGAGACACGGCTCTTCTAATAGAGAAATATACATTTTTCGAGTCGAGACATCATTTTTACAGCACATTTTCGAGACGAGACAGCTACAAATCTTGTGCGCATCCCTAACCACGCATTGTGGTTTATTCTTTTGTACCTGTGTTAAAATCACCACATAGTACAATTGTATCATATTTATTGGTAACTTAACTTAAAACCAGTTGTAGTTTTTTGAAGAATGTACATTGGAGTCTGGGTGCGATACACTACAAGAATAATTTGATTAGTTGTTTTATTTGGTAACTCTACTGCAGTATGTGTTTTTCATTAGTATGTAAACACCCCACACTTCATTGTATTTCTACAATAACTAGAAATCAAATTATAACCCGAAATAATTATTTCTTCATTTACCTCATGCCAGTGTTCTGAGAATCATAATGGTCCTTAAGCAGAGTCGTCCTGACGAGTTATTAGTGTCATAGTAAACAGTTTGACTAACATATGTTTCCTGCAGTAGTCAGGCGTTTAGTATCACGCTAAACATAAGTCAAAACGACTCTGAATAAGGCCTAATACATCTCTAACATAATTTCTAGATCTGGGAGGCCCGGGTTCGATTCCCGGAGGGAGCTCATGTGTTTCGGATCCCACGTTAATCAGTAGGTCCACGTCTCATATAGCCTCGCTGCTGAAAGCGACGTTAAACTCAAAATCAACTCAACTCAATAATTTCTAGATCAATTTGTTTATTCCTAACTGATTGTATGTATTGATGGACTACCAATAATTCATTGCGCTCTTTGTTTATAATTGAAACCGTAACCAGTCTTCGCAAAATTTTGCGTACCTCAATACAGCGTAAAAAATGTAAAAAGCTATCACCTATAACGGTTATCTGGATTATCACGAAGTGTAATGCAACTTTTGCGTTGCGTTGACAAAAAGCGGTGCAGAATATTTCCACTATATATTAACTCTTTTGGGATCATGTGTTTTTGGGCTATTTTTTAGACTTTCAGTCAAGCAGCTACTGCATCGTTATGCTAGGATCATGGTTCATACCTCATTCTCTTCAGAATAGAGCTGGCTTTCAAATGGTACCATTTGCATGCTCATACCATATACCAGAAGCGGGAAAAAAATGTCAAAGTGAAAATTTCGGAGGGAAAATTTTTTCTCGAACTTTGGCCCCCCCGCCCCCCCCCCCGAGTGAACGTAGCCATCTAAAAAAATCTGAGAAATAGTACTTGGTATACTGAATGTGTGTGCCAAATTTCAAGTTTCTATCTTGAATACCAAGGACGAGAGAAATTTTATCAGGAATTCCCACCATGCCCCAAATTACCGTAAAACACCATGATCTCAGGTAAAAAGTTTCCTGAGACATCCCTAATTAACCTAGGGTCATGTTTCGCCCATCATTCTCTTCAGCTTAGAACTGCCTTTCAGGCGGTATGATTCACGTGTCTCCATCATGTATCTAAGGCGGGAAAATGAGTAAAAACGGGATTTTTTGGGTCTAAATATCCTTTTTTCAACTTTTAGCCCCCCCTGGACGCCCTGTTTTAACGCAGAGATCTGAAAAAATCTGGTAAATACTACTCGGTGGGCTGAATGTTTATGCACAATTCCAATTTTCCAGGTGCAAAAGTAAGCCCGCCAAAAAAAAAAAAAAAAACGACAATGTCCCATATTCCCTTCTACAGAGGGAAATTTTTAAACATTCCCTGAGACATCCCTAAATACTCTAGGGACATGTCTCGCCCATCATTCTCTTCAGAATAGAACTGCCTTTCAGGCACATTCACTTGTACCTATCATGTATCTAAGGCGGGAAAATCCCGTGAAAGGGATTTTTTGGTAAAATTTCCCTTTTCAAGGTTTAGCCCCTCTGTACCCCCTGTTTTAACGCAGAAATCTGATTAAAAAATCTGGTAGATACTACTCGGTGGACTGAATGTTTGTGCACAATTTCAATCTTCTAGGTGCAAAAATAAGCCCGCAAAAAATAATACCGAAAATGTCCAAAATTCCCCTATACAGAAGTATATTTTGGTAAAAATTCCCTGACACTTCTCTAATTACCCTAGGGCCATGTGTCGCACATCATTCTCTTCAGAATAGAACTGCCTTTCAGGCGGTACCATTCACTTGTCTCCATCATGTATTTAAGGCGGGAAAATGAGGAAAACGGGATTTTGGGGTAAAAATATCCCTTTTTTCAACTTTTTGACCCTCTGGATCCCCCCTGTTTTAACGCAGAAATCTGAAAAAAATCTGGTAAATACTACTCGGTGGACTGCATGTTTGTGCAAAATTTCAATCTTCTACGTGCAAAAATAAGCCCGCCAAAAATACTTTACATAAACCCCTCCAAAAAGTATTACACGAAAATATAAATTTTAGAATTATGACGTCATCACCTCCTATGTCTCGACGCAGGAAGGTGTGAAACCATACGTAATGTCTTCTACAATGCCTCTGGACTTGGAAAAAAAAAAATCGGACGAAAAAGCTCAAATAGGAGAGTTATAACGCAATGTACCTTGAAACACCCCGTATGGTACAAAATGTACCATAAGATCCCCAAAGGGTTAAAAGGTGGTTCACCTTTATTCATATTTTTTAAAAATACTTTTAAGTTGATTATCATATTCGTATTATCAGTGAGGGTTTCAGTAGGAGGTGGTCCTGGGGAAAATGTTTTCCGTAAGGGGACATACAGCTTTTTGTTCATAATTTAATTCGTGGATCAATATGTTGTATATAAAACTGTTTAATATATTGGAGATGTATAGTTGCAATAAATCTACCTACCAGATGAATGGATATGTGTCTGTTTTTCTATCGATACATTTTTTTTTTTTTTTCAATCAAGTTCTAATGGTTATCATGGATTATTTATCTGTCATGCGCTGTTCCTTTTCGAATAACTTTCGGCAACACTGTCAATTGAGTAAATGTAGTGTACTCTGGTGGTTCGCATCGTTGTGTTTTTTTGTGCTTCTGGTGGGAAGATAGAGTTTCAGAAGAAGCAATTTTATCTTTTATCATTAAATAAGAAGCTAAAATAGCCGATGTATATCTGAACGAAGCCATTGTAGTAATTCCCATTATCTTATAACAGGTGTGTACTTAAAATAGGCGTGTGCTAGTATGTGCATGTGTATATTGTACTTCCTTATCGTATCCAATTTGTCTAGTGGGTTTGGCACGGCGCAACTAACATTTATTAGGAAATTGTGACGACACAGTTTCCTGCTATTATTTTACGTAGTACGATAGGGAAGATTGTCAAACAATTGCTACCATATATACTGCGTATAAGCTTGAAGCAAAAGGTAAGTGTAGAGAAGTTAAGCCATGGGAAATTTTAATTACTCATTCGAGTGAGGTGTGACCACAGTATCGCAGAAGCAAAGGTTGCGGTCGAGTGGTTATTTCTTTATATGCCACGACGAAATACAATTTTCTTCCTTTACGAGTAAAAATAAAGGCCTCTGTTTACGTTTGGGTTGAATACTTTTATCTGTATGTAAATTCATTCTTGAAGTGATTTTCTGGAGGTAGAAATGTTCATTCTAATTTATGTATGGGGTTCAGAAGTGCTTAAAAAGTAAAAAAATAATACTAACGCATTAGTTCATGAAATTGTAGATATCTATCAATTTGTGCTGTCCCAGTTTAGGTGTCAGTAGGTTTGTAAAATTTACGTAAGAAATATTGGATGTTATTTCAAAAGAGTAATATATAGGTAAAAATATATGGGATATTACCTCTGACAGCCCTAAAAATGTTAAAAGATAATTCAAACTGCTTGTAAGTACGTAATGATCCGTAAGGAGGCCATAATGAACTTAATTCGTACCGTATGTCAATGCAGTGTATTGGCGTGATTCGTAAGGCTGAAACTCGGATGCGTAAGGCATTTACTAACAGGAACACAGTGTCTTTCCATTATCCTCTCTTATGCGCATACCCACCGTCGCTGATGCGCTACAGGGCGGTCCGCCGGCTTTTCCCTGTTCTGCGTCAGTTACATACCATTGGTGCTTTTTAGTGGCCAACTGAAACAGGGTAGTTGGTATTTTTTGCAATGACGTTTCTGTGCCATTTCCGCACTATGTACGTCATATAACGGCAAAGCCCTGGTACCGTTTATAAGGCACTAGTTGTACACTTTTTGAAGAACTCGTGATTCAGGAAAGAATTCAAGTTTAGTTATGTAAACAGGAATGGTACCGATCAGTTTTGTGGAAGCGAGAAAATTCCGACTAATGATTAGTGTTGGTAATTTTTTTTTGGGGGGGAAGGGGGAGGAGAGCGGGATAGGGACAGGTTAATACAGAAAGATGCAAGGGCGAAATTATGCTAGTATGGATTGGTTTTGTAGAGTTCAAGTAGAACGTAAGGTTCTTGGAAGCGAACAACAAAAGTGTAAGATTTAGAGAAAATCTACGGTTCCAACTTTTTTTTTTTTTTTTTTTTGTGTGTGTGTGTGTGTGTGAAGCCGGCATAAGAAATCAAGCCGAGATGAAATCACATATCGACAAGCAAAATATGATGGAGGGAGGAAGTGTTATCGTGGTGTGAATCCAGAAAATTGTTTCATACAACAAAATGTCGCATTTCAGGGTAAGTGCAGATTGCAAATAGCACAGCATAATAATGATAACGTGTGAAATTTGATACTTTACAAAGGAAGAAAGTAAGTAAGTAATGCCTGAGGCAGGCCGCAAAATTTCAAAAGTCAGACGCATTCACCAATCCAGAAATGATGGTTGCCGGTTTCCCTGACGTATAAATTATGAGA
The DNA here is from genome assembly GCF_964235325.1 of Thermobia domestica. Taxonomy (NCBI): domain Eukaryota; kingdom Metazoa; phylum Arthropoda; class Insecta; order Zygentoma; family Lepismatidae; genus Thermobia; species Thermobia domestica. Next base: position 294,538,969 of record NC_137457.1, on the reverse strand, counting down.
GCTCCTCCGCCCAGGGCCCTTGGTTTCACAAAGAAAGATATTGCATCTCTTGCGTTAATGTGCCAGGAGATAAACAGGGTTGGCAAAAACCATGGATTTTATTGAAAAAACAGAAAAACCTATTTTTTTGGTTTAAATAATTTGCTCTATCTATTTATATCACATGTGGACAGAAATAAGTTTGCTTCGCCGTGGTGTTATTATGCAACAACCGGGTTCTGCTGGAAGGGGCTGTATAAACTTAAAGCGAAATCCAAACCACTTCTCGGCTTACATCCAAGAGAAATTGCCCTCCATTTGAACTCGAAATCGGGAACTAATTGGCCACAAATGCGATACGTCTGCCGACTCATTTACGAAGGGCTCCTGATAAAAATACGTTGTATTGATTTTTACCTATGTGTTAATATAATTGTCAAGAGCCATTTCAGAAGGACAAAAAGATAAATCAGTTGTACAAATGAAACCATTATACTGAATTACATATGGCCAATTTCAAAATAATGCAGAGTACAGAAGAACTAATTTAGTCCAAGTTAAAGAAATACAAGGACTTAATTGCGTATCAGTAAGAAAAGTGAATAAAGATAAGAATTACTTGAGCCCACTTTGTCTCTGATTCATTTATACATAAGTAAATACCAAAGATTCTTCTATTTCGATAAATGCCTCTCGTGGGGTTTGTATGACTCCCTCAAAAAAGTACTGCATTTCGATATTTTTTATCAACAGTAAACATTATTAAAACGAAACAATATTTAGAATTTTTCATTGATTGCAACTGCATAACAATAATAACAAACTGTAACAAATCACAAAAGAAGCATTCATAAACTTATAGAAGCTGCTTTTGTAGTATAATCTCTTAGAGTAATGAATTGGGAATGTAGGTCTGAGTATAATACGAATAATATACGGGAGTGAAACGTGATAACCCACAAATATGTGTTCACTAAGATTTTACGAACCCTTACACTTTTACGAACATTTTTCGTTTTTTGGTTTAAACCACCTTAGTTTAAACCAGCCAACCCTGAGACAAACTATTTCGATTGAGGGTGGGAAAGGAGGGGCGAATTATAACGTGAAGATTTCACTTTGTTATGAACATTTCACATTGTACAGGAAACGATGAGAAAGCTTGAATCTATTTAACATTCGATACTCACAGTTTTTAGTTCAGGATTGTACTGTACATATCGTATTGACTTCGATTAAAATGTGTACCCTAAGGAGGGCGTGAGGGATCAAAATATATGCCAAAAATATTGTTTCAGGATGCTCTCAAGTTAGTAAAATAAAACTTGGTACATAAACTCAGAAATAAAAAAAAAATGGAACATCTGTTGTAGTGTTTTCAAAAATTCCTTCTCTGACATCAACGAAGAGTTGTTGAACGGTGGAAAAGGATTTATTAGAAGGCTCTGGTATAGAACGTGGTGCTTTGCGGATCAGAGATGTGGACATTGAGAAAAGCTTAAATATCTAAGCTGCAGGCATATGAAATGTGGTGTTGGCGCAGAGTGCTGCGCGTATCGTGGACCGAAAGGAAAAGGAATAAAGACGTACTAAAGGAAGCTAATAAAGGACGACAGATCATGAAGATAATAGGAAAAAGAAGAAACAGCATGCTTGGCCATCTTATTCGGTATTCCGATTGCATCACCGCGTTGATAGAGGGAAAGTCAGAAGGGACACCAGAAAGAGGAAGACCAAGGATAGAATATCTAGATACAGTTATGAAGAAGTGACCTTATCAAAAGGTAAAACACTCTCCCCAGGGAGAGAAAAGTTTTATAATTTCCATGTTGCTCACCAACCTATAGTTGAAGAGAGAAAGAAGAAAAGGAGAAATTTCCATATTTTTTCTCTCATGTTAAAATTGACATTCTCTCTTCAAGCTAAACCATTTGAAATGCATTTTTGAAAATAGCACTTGGATCGAGGCTTTTTTTTATTTTGTTATTTTTTTTATCATGTCACTTTCATTAGAATGTGTATCTAAAGGGAGGTTTTAATATGTATTCCAAAACTAATGTATTTCAACAAGCTCTCATGTTCGAAAGATATGTATAACTGCGAACTTCGTATATAACTTGCCTGTTGTAATTAAACTACTACGTGCACCAGCGTTTTAGAAAATTCCACGTCTAAGGTTTGGGAAGGGGGAGAGGTAAGACAATTTCTATATTTTCAATATATAATAATAACGTCTACTTCGTCTGTCTCATTATCACGGAAAAACGGGTGAACAATTTACAGTGAATTTTTGAGCATGGATAACACATAACGTTCTGGTTTTTATCTTGCCACTTTATGAAATGAAATGAAAATTAAATCTTTAAGTTTTACGTCCCACACTTATGCGGGGTAGGCTAAAGGAGACGGTGATGATGAGAGGATGAATGAAATGGTGGAATTAACGAAGTGGGAGGAAATGAGAGAACCCCGAGAAAACTCATATACATGGTATTTGCCCATCTCAAAGCCCACTTGGCGCGAGCTGGATTCAAAATTTATGGCGAAAATATTTATTTCACGATTCCTTCAAGTTGGGTGGATGGATTCGGCGTATAAAATCCTTACAGAAAATAAGCTGAGACGTGACCTGGGGTTTTCGAAATTGCTGCCTAAATCTAAAGGTGGAACATTTCTGTAATATTTTGTATTCATAAAATGGCGAAAGGGAAGACACAATTGAACCTTTTAAAATAAAATTTTAAACATACCGTAAATTAGGTTGAGTTCGATATTTTATCATTAGATCTACACTTGGATTGAAATGGGTTTTTTAACCCTGGTGTTAATATTAGTCTTTAATAACCTCGGTGTTGGATGAGGACTCAAAATACAAAGACAACGAACACCTGATAGACTATGTACTTGCCTAACGTATTTTAACGCTCAGTGACTTCAAATAGTTCCCGTCTCTTAACCTTGCGCTCTAACATTTGGTGCTGTTCGTACCTTCGCTCTAGGTTACGAAACAGATTTTATAATTAGGAAAATGCTAGTTCGGTAGAGAGTAAGCATATGTAGGGCAGTATCAGTTTTATTTTGTAGCTATAAAATATATGCGGGACTGTTTTCTATCTACTTTTGTAGGTGCTGTCGCTGCGACTAAAGGTTATACGAGTAGATAATGGATAGAGTGTATTAAAATTTATCCATAAATGGCGCCCACGAACTTAAGTTTGGATTATACCTACCTTTCCGATGGGATCTCATGTAACTCTGTAAGTCAACGTCTCATATAACCTCACTACTGAATGGAATGCTAAACCTTCATCTAATATATATATATATACATACACAGGGGTGGACTGGCAATGCGAAAAGGGCGCGGTCACATACTCTGGGAGGGCGCCGTCCATCTGAGGCTTTCGCTTGTATGGAATACCCCTTCCTAATAAAAGAAAGTGCCGGGGAGCTTGCACGGAAAATTAGTACACAAAAAACAACAAAAGATTAAGTAACTATTGCAGTTAATCACGATAGAATTATACAAATTCAATATTTTCATAAACAAACAGAGACTTTGAGTACTAAATACGAGGCGTATTTTTTTAAGTAAGGTCCGTTTTGTTGTAGACACTAGTAGTTCGCGCGCATACCGCAACTAGCGTGTGCGTCGTATACCGGCATGCCTCGGGAACAACTGTGCTCAGTTTCAATTCTGTAGCTGACCTGTACGGTTGTGCTCTGTGCTTTCACAATGTTTAAGACTATCAAGTCGCTCGCCGCGTGTGAGGTTCGCTCAGTGATACGGTTTTTGTCAGCAAGTAACCTGTCTGCTGCAGAAATTCATCGACAGATTTGCGAAGTGTACGGTGATACTGTTATGAGTGCAAGCAAAGTACGTGAGTGGGTACGAGAATTCAAAAATGGCCTTGAGAACGTCCATGATGAGGACGCCCTTCGCTCCGGTCGCCCTTCTTCGATTTCAGACGATTTGGTGGCTTCAGTTGAAGCGAGGGTTCGTGAGAGCAGACGCTTCACAATAACAGGTCTCTCAAACGAATTTCCTGACGTGTTGAGATCAGTGTGTAACGATTTATATCGCTTCCTTCCTTTCCTCAGAATTTGGCCTAGGTTGAATATTCTCCTGGGTACTGAAGGTACTCCAGGCTATCCAACCGTAACTTAAATTCTATTTGCACAACGAGAAAAAAAAACTTAAGTTTAAAATATAAAAGAGAAATAAAATAACATCTGCAATAATGAAGAAAGGCAGATTTAAAAAAAAATAAATAAATAAAATTAAACTATACTTTGAATCAGGATCTTTTCTCCTGTTGAGACCACTGCGAGAAGCACTGTAACCGTTGATAATATCCATAAAGTTTAATTCTTTCGTTCTGAAGACCACTTGCCAATATTGTTAATCCAGCTTATAACTAAGGGATATTCAGATCTCATAACACAATGACGACTACTTCGGACAGTACAAACTAAATTTATTGTTAGAACAGAAAGAAGAAAAAAAAAAATTAAAACTACAATGACAGAGCTCTCCTTCCCGCACGGAGAGGAAAAAGACTGAAATACTTTTTAATGAAACGATTTATACATGAGCGGAAAGGGACCGTCTCAAGTGCTTTACAAAATTGTTTCTGAACACCTAAAGTTTAGGAAACTGTGCTCCTGTTGGGTCCCGAAACTCCTAAAGAGAACCACAAAAACCAAAGATTTGAGTGTGCCATGAAGTTCTTGACTCGTTATCACGAAGAAGGTGACGGCTTCTTGAGTCAGATCGTAACTGGAGACGAAACATGGGTTTCGCATATCACGCCCGAATCGAAGCAACAGAGCATGGAATGGAGACACACACACTCGCCTGTAAAGGTGAAGGCCAAACAGACTCTGTCCCAGCTCAAAATCATGGCGTCGGTGTTTTGGGATAGGCATGGTGTTTTGTTGGTCGACTTCATGCAACGAGGAACCACTATCAATGCAGAAGCATACTGCCAAACCCTGTGAAAGCTACGCAGAGCGATTCAAAACAAACGACGCGGCATGCTGACAAAGGACATTGTTCTTCTCTATGACAATGCAAGACCTCACACTGCAGGTCAGACCCGCGATTTGTTGGACAGTTTTGGCTGGGAAGTTTTAGACCACCCACCCTACAGTCCTGATCTTGCGCCGAGCGATTACCATCTGTTCCTCCACCTCAAACAACACCTCAATGGCAACCGTTACCATGATGACGACGATGTGAAAACGGCAGTGAACTCTTGGTTATCGGAGCAGGCACCAAGTTTTTATGAAGAGGGTATTTTGAAATTGGTTGAGAGATATGATAAGTGTTTGAACAAACTTGGCAACTATGTCGAAAAATAGAGTAAAATATGTACTTTCTGAAAATACATTTACTTTTTTGAAATAACCTTTCGTTGTGTACTTATGTTCAAACGGCCTTACTTAAAAAACACGCCTCGTATATTAGGCCTATATAAATCTGCACAGTTTAACTGACACTACAAAAATCACACCAGTTGTTTAAATTCTTCGGCTACATTTGTTAACAGCCTAATTATAACTGAAGATTTGAGTTAAGTTTGGGGCTTATGCTATTTTTTATACTTCTGTCCTTTTAAAGCTATGTTCATCTTAACATTAACTTATTTTTTTTTTATCTATTTTTAAAACCGTTAATATAAAGTATGCATGAAACATTTACTACAAATTAACAAAAGTAAATTTAGAATTATATACCTACCTAGCGAAAAAAGAAATTCAAAAACAAAACTGGAAAATGAAAGTAAAGTCACTGCTTTATGCTTGAAGGAGCCTTTGCATCTCCTTGCTTTTTTTACACATTTTGTCAATAATAAGATTGTTGTCTATTTTGGTCAGAATGTCTCTGAGTTCATAAAGAACAATGATTCCAGATGTTCATCTGTAAGTCTTGAACGGTGTCTTGTTTTTATGTAGCGCCTCTAACGGCGGGAGTGGGAGGGAGAGACATGTAAAAATGATCCAAAGTGACCGAGATTAGAGTCAAGTCAATATATTTCGAAGTCGCTGAGATCATTAATGGTACCACCAAAGACTAAAACAGAAAGGGCATGGCCGTAGCCCGAGTAAAGACGGGTTGAGTTGAGTTGATTTTGAGTTTAACGTCCCGTTCAGCGGCGAGGCTATATGAGACGTGGATCTACTGATTAACGTGGAATCCGAACCACATGAGCTCCCGCCGGGAATCGAACCCGGGTCTCCCACGCCAAAGGCGCGTATGCTAACCGCTTAGCCACGGAGGAGCTCTACCGAGTAAAGACGGGACCTGGGGGCGGAGCAGTGGGGGCGGGAGGGCTGATATATAAAAATCATCCAAAATGACCGATATTAGAGTCAAATCTATAAATTTCTGGGTCCCTAAGATCATTATAATGACATTCCCAAAGACAAAAACAGAAAGAGCGAGGCCGCAGGCCGAGCAAATACTGGGATTTGGGGCGGAGCGTGGGGTTGGTAAGGGTGATATGTAAAAATCGTCCAAAATGACCGATATTAGAGTCAAATCTATATATTTAGAGGTAAATCTAATATCATTCCCACGCCGAAAACAGAAAGAGCGAGGCCGCAGGCCGAGCAAATACCGTGGTCTGGGATGGAGCCCTAGCTGGCCAAAGGCTAGCGAATTTATAAAATAATTATGTAGCTTTGTTTTTTTTTTTTTTTTTTTTAAATTGTGCTCAGAGAGGAAACTGTGCGCCTTCCCGAGGCTAAAACGGGTCTTAGCCCCTCCCGAGGAGGGCACAGCGGCCATCGGGCCGGTACTTGATTATGGCCAGTCCACCCCTGTATATATACCCTTGTGGCTCAATGAAGGTGCTACACTATCAGTCAGTGAAGTGGGATGTCAGAAAAACTCATTTCGCCAGATCAGGTAGAACGTGTATTTGCATAAACCTCTGGTGCGATGGGTTCCTGAGATTTGATCTCAATACATATTTTTCTAGTGTGGACAACGTACTGTCCACATTTTCTGAGGATCCTTTATCTTCCTCTTATCGTATTATTTTTTCACCTAATGGGTAAATCCATTTCAAGTGGCTCGGGAAGTTAAATCGTTGCTTGACAATAATAAAATAAAATAAAAAAAGAGCTTTTTGTAGTCAGCTTTCTCCCAGTGTTTGTGGTGCTTTTTTGCACGTGGTCCCGGTTCGATTTCCGGTAGAAGAGCACAAAAATTTGATTGCACAAAGAATGGGTTTTTATTTCTAGGAATTAAATTTTAAGAAAATACGACTAAAGTTAAACCTTTATTATATAAATAATAATCAATACTTCTAAAAATTGTAATTGTTGATAGCGAGTTTTGTTAGTAGCTAAAAGGAACAGCAATGCCTTCTCGACATGACGTGCAGGCGAGTTGATAAAAATTAAGATCTTTTTGGGATAAAAATCTAATACTGTATAAATAAAATGAAGAGTTTGTTTGTCTGTCTGTGTGTGTGCCGCCTGGGGACCAGATGAGTGGACCAAGAGTTACCAAATTTGGGTCACGGGTATCTTGGTCCAGGCTCCAGACCAACACGAAGAGCTTTTTCCAGATTTCGAACCAGGGGGGAGGGGGGAGGTTTACCGGGACATGTAAAAGTAGTAGAAAATGACCGAGATTAATGTCGAATTCATAGTTTTCGCAGTCGCTGAAATCAATGGTGAAACTCCGATCGCATTAACTTCCGAATTCACCCTATTCGGACGCTGGCCGGGGGTCACTGGGTGGGGGGGATACCGAGACACGTAAAAATAAACAAGAATGCCCGATATTAAAGCAAACGCCAAAAATATAGGCGGGTTGCGCGCACACCTTACAGCTCGCTGTTGTCAACTCTCCCTTGTCATGTGCCACCTCCTTCCCCTCCTGTTGCAGGAGTAAGCAGACGACAGCCGTTTACCTAGCCACAGCTCAAAGCCTGCGTTCTGTCGTAACCAATCTTCAACACGCGCACGAAACATGAAACCTTGACAGTGACTGAGCAAGACAAAATGTAAATGTGGCAAGTGCGTAGGTTGCTAGTTGGCTGTTGCTCTCTCCACCCACTTTTTGTTGCGCGCGCAACCCGCCTATATATTTGGCGTTTGCTTTAGTGTCAAATCCATAGTTTTTACGGTCGCTGAGATTAATGGTGATACTCCCACAGGCATTGACTCCAAGTACAGCCCCCGAAGCGAACAATGGGTATTTCAGGTAGTGATACAATAAAAGGATGAAACTCTGGGGTACAAAAGTTGGGTTTGTTTCTTCATTAGTAATGTTGCTTATTTTCGGTTCTTCATTAGTTACAACTTCGTTTATAGAATTCTATACTTCAACTCATGATGTTATAGTCAACGAAGGTTTCTGGTCAGTTAGCTCATGTTGAACAGGGAATTGTATGGTTAGAACATGGGCTTTCATAGCTGTATTTCTGGCTTTAGTGACTAGAAATTGCTGTTTTTTTCAAGAAAGTTGTAAATTGTCTTACAATGTTAGGTTAATGCGAAAAGTATGAACCTCCATGGAATCGAGGCTAATATAATTGCGCTGGGAGTACATTCAATTGTTATTGTTCATATGTTTGAAGTTGTAAGTTATTGATAGTACTTCTAGATATCTCTAAGTTGCTGATATTTTTTCTTCTTTTAGGTATTTGCCGTAGTCCACACTGCTTGGGTCAGAGGACGCTACAGCCCCTGGAGGGCCGCGACTCCCGACCCTCAGTAACGTCCCTTCCCCTATCAGTCCCGATATGGATGAAAGCAGCAGCAAGCGGCAGGCCACGCGGTAAGAAATTTTCCATTCTCTTTATGTGATTATTGGTCTTAAAATATAACACGTTGCATGTAGGAGGTTTTCCATAGTTTAGTTTTCTGTAACGGTTAGGGAAGGTAGTAGGTCGAACCAGTCACTGATCGATTATTGACTTCCATACTTCAGCTGTAGTCGCAAGCTTCGAAAAGAAAAGCTGAAGTAAACTTGGTATTATATTGGAAATAAGACAGGTATTGGATCAGGCTGTCTGTAGAATCTTTATTCAATTTCAAAATTCTGTATTTACTGTGGATAAAACAGAACAAATTAACACCGTATAAAACTACATTCTAAATCAGTTGCTTTTTTAAAAAATGATAATAAGGTACATCTCTTCGGACTTAATTTTCTGAGTTCGGCCGTGATAGTTTCAGGTAAGATACTCAATTCGCATCGTAAAATATATATCTGATTATTACAAAGACAGTATTTATGCGTGCGCTATAAAATATCAAAATATGATACGTAGGCTATCCAGATATCCTGCCGTGTTGTAAACATTTTATCCTATATAAGCTGCAGTAAACACTTAAGATTTTCAGCATATACCACTGGAGAGGAGTGATTTTCACGCATGTGTAAGTGTTGTTCCTTTCACGGAGAACTAGAGATGCAAGAACTCAGAAAGAAACCTTTTTCTAATAAAACAAATTTTCTTTTTAACGATTTTAGCCTGGAAAATTTTGGGCCTTTTATTTATTTATAACCTTTCAATTTAAATGAAGAAACACTAATGCATTATTTCTTTCTTGCCCATATGGAACACGGAAAACTTTTAATTAGTGTGTTCTAAAGAAAAGGAAAAATTTTCAATAACATCGACCATTCAATAGGGATTGAAAGGGTAAATCGATAGAGACAGTGAGTTTTTCAGTTCAAACGAATAGTTAAGAGAACTATTACAGTTAGGTTCAGGGAAAAGATTAATAGTGTGTAAATAGCAGTACTAAAAATGTACGAGTTAGATTTTATTGTACAATTTATACATAAACTAAAGACTTCGATTAGTAACATGTTAGAAGATAAGTATACGTTTTATGTATGGCATAAACTGAATAAGAATATATATATATATATATATATATATATATATATATATATATATATATATATATATGCGACTGTAGACAGAGGTGGGGATGCAAGACTAAAAATAACATGTTATTAAAGATTAGATGTACCTTTATTTTTCCACATAAGTAGCACGTACATTGAGACATTTGTCATACCGGTCTATATGCTTCAAAAACCTTCCAGGAAAAATTCAGGGCTCTGCATACGGAAGAAGTGTCTAGCATTGCTTCCAAAGCGCCTTCCGCCGAGAGTCTTCTTCAAAGTCGGAAACAGGTGGAAGTCACTGAGTACAAGTTCAGGACTGTATAACAGATGGGCAAGGCGCTCCCACCCAAGAGTTGCAGTATGGTTTTGCGTTGTAGTCGCTGAGTGTAATCTCACATTGTGATCTAACAACAGAACACCAGATGTGACTTTACGAGGCAGTTATGGATTTCTGCTCCCGATACTTCACATGTCCATTCATGGCGGCGTTGACCACATCAAAACGCGCCTTCTCTCCATAGCTACCAGGTTCAGACTGAGAGACTCATCTCCGCTTTGCACTGGCGCTGCGTCGGCGCCATCTGCAGGATCGCGGGCTAACGATACCCACTTCTGTCTGAGTGTGTTGCGTGTGCAATCTCTGTCTTGCTTTCCCCCACTGCTGTTCGCTCTCCTGGGGAAGACGAGAGGGGAAACTTATTTTCGGACTCATCCTTGTTTGTATATATATATATATATATATATATATATATATATAATTTAAGATTGTTTTTTAAAAGCGCTTTCCCCAAATTATTATTATTATTTCAGATAAGAGTAACAAGGAAGTGAATCGTAAAAGACATACATATTTATCACAGATACCTGCCACTTTATTACGAAATAAATGTTTGCATACAATTTTAGAAGTATTTAACATGACTTTGCAGCTGTGGGCAAAATTGTAGAATAACGCACAAGGAACATGGTGTGCTGAGTAATCAGTTACGTTTTCAAAGTAGAAGCTAATTAATTTTTATAGTTTGAATGTGTTATTTTAATTATAAAATAGTGATATAGTAGTGGAATGTAGTATATCATCTTAATTTAGAATATTCTGCAATACAAAACGCTATGTTAAGTTGAATTGTGTGTAATAGTAGTAGAAAGAGCTATGGGCTTCTAAGTAGTTACGGAATCCAAAATTTGTTAAAATTGTATATCTCGTCATGGGCATCTATTTAGCGTATAAATTAGTGTAAGCTAGCAAGGATATTGTTAAAGTTAATACCAGAAAGTTTCTTATGCACCTTCCGAGTTCGTTGTCAAAGTAGCCGAGAAAGTAAATGCATTCATCAATCCAAGTTGTATTGCTTCAAATATACATGATAATAACTGTACGTATTCTGTGATGAAATGATATAAAATGGTTATTTAATTAAATATTGATAATTTGCTCTGAAAGAGAGAGAGAGAATAAGATGGTGTACGGCGAATGTATTTGCTTGTAGAGCAGGATTTTGATGTTATGAGTTTTGTAATGGCTAATCATGGAATTTTGTATGGATTATGCATCTAATTAATCTCTTTAGCTCTTTTATGAGAAACATCTTGACTGCTCTTTCACTTTGATTCATATGGATGTCTGTATTCATCAATACCTGCGTGTAAGCTAATAAATAAGCATACCATAGAGTGAATTATACGTTTCATTAAGATGGTTTGTGTTTATAGTATCTATAAAGAGAGGGTATTTCCATCATATCGAGTCTTGTTCCTGACTGATGTTCCATCTGCAATTTCTCTTTCTCGGATCACGCTTGCCTTTTGCAACTTATTTACAATCTGTCTACCTTAGTGTACACTATCTAAACCTTCATACGAAGTTTGCGTGAAAAGACGCCCGCTAACGAGACTGAAGGAAGTCCATGAGTCAATTCGTTTGGATCTTCTGCCGATCTATACTCGTGGAAATGTGTCAACCAAATACGAGCAGTCCTTGGTAAATGGGGAACACCATCCTGTCGAAAGCCTACTATTTTTAGAATAGCATCCGTGTTGTTGTGGTAAAGGAATATGAAGTATAACAAAATATAACATGGGTCTCATTGGCGTTCACGAAAATTAACGATCTGTACTTCGCGTTACTCACCTTTTGAGATATCCTGTTCCCTTTGGAATATTTCGTTTAGCATTTCATTCGCTCCCATTGCGCAGTTGTGTCGGTTGATAGTTCCGTACATTATTAAACACGTATGTTCTATCGAAGAGAAGAAGTTGCTGGAGGTTTTTACAGATTGGCAATATTATGCAAGATTCAGATATGGTATGGGCCCTTCAGTACTCCTGGTTTCGATTTTTTATGATGGTAAATTCTTTGTTCACTTACAATTATGAGTCAGTTGAGAACAACCTTAAAGAAGACAGAGTCTTTGATGTAGAAAGTAATTTTAATGGTACAGGGAATTGATTCATTAATTGTATATCACCGAGTTGAACATACGTAATCTGATCAGCCGGGAAGTTTATAATAAGTACATCAGTAACGGACAGTTCCTGTTCGAGAGCATTAACAACAAACTGAAGGTGTATAAGATCTGATGAGGAATTGTGATTTCAATCATGCTTCATTTTGTCATTAAGAGTAAATGTGGCTATGTATTCCCACATAATGTTTATAATGGAATGTTTTTCATACGTAAATTGTTGGAAGATTATTACTGATATATATCTTTGTATCTCATGTATATTTGCAGAGTTTTCAAGAAAAGTTCGCCTAATGGAAAGGTAAGTATTTTTCTAAACTCATCTTCTTAGATGTTAAGGTTGTAGGCAGGATTAATCTCGAGCTGAAAATTTTGTACAATGTTGGGTTACGGCGATAGAATACAATATAATCTGCAGACTTCTATAAGGACCTGAAATATACGAGATCATTTCCAAAAGTGCACGATCTGTTATTAAAATATCGTGCCACTGGTAATAAGCCGTTCATGACATGTAGTACCATCTATGGAAGAAATAATACAGGGTGATTTTTTAAAAGCGGAAAATTTTTAAAATTAAATAATTTCATGGAAACTAATTTTTTAAAAATTTTATTCAGGGCATCTGGGAAGGCATTGAATGTCACCATTTTTCGAAATTGTACGTTTCCCAAACAATTGGCGTACAACAGCCATCGATATTCGTGCTGTTGGGGGAGGTTCGTCTTGTTGAAACCAGGCTGTGTCAAAAATGTGTGGAAATCTCTGTAGTTGTTGCACAACAAAGATTTCAAGCATCGCGACGTAATGATTCGATGTGACTGCAATCGCATGGCCATTCTCGTCCTCAAAACAATAAGGATCTATCACACCGTATGATGACATAGCACACTCCACAGTAACTTTGTTGCTGTGCAATGGACGCTGGTGTAGCTCCATAGGATTGTCTTGTGCCTGTGGCGTCCTAAATTAAAATGACGACGGAATTCCGTATGTCCCCCCCCCCCTCATGAACGCTATCATTGTTCTTGTAAAACGCTTTGATCACGAAAGCACGTTGCGCACCATTCCAAGCATTCATAAGTAAATGGCAGTGTGTCGTTGACAGGCTGGCGTACGTTATTCAGTGTTACCAAACTCCCACTGTTGCCAACACAACTTTCAAAAATTCCCGTTTCTTTAAATCATCCTGTATATAAGTTTCAGCTGTCTGACTGCGTCAGTTCGTTCAAGATGGTGTTGGAAAGAGTCGCTGTGCGTTGAGCTCTCTTACTGCATGACAATGCTCCAGTCCATACGGCTGTTTTCGCTATGGCTGCAGTGAAAGGAAGTGGCTTGGAGAAGATTCAGCACTGGCCTGTATGCCGTCAATGGCTTATTACCAGTGGCATAATATTTTATTGGTAATCATATCCACGAAGAAATTAAATGTAGACTGAAAATAGGGAATTCATGTTATTGAGTTCAGAATATGTTGTCGCGAATTGTCAAGGAATTTGAAGTTTAAAATATATAAAACGATAATCATGCCTGTTGTTCTGTATGGTTGCGAAACATGATCGCTTACTCTTGAGGGAAGAACAAACACTGAAAGTATTTGAGAGCAAGATCCTGAGACGAATACTCGATCCCAATAAGAACGGGAATGTGAGAAACTTCATAACGAGGAACGTTATAGATTTTTACCGTGTACTAAACATTGTTGAAGAGTCAACAAATCTAGGAGGCTCAGGTGGACATGTCATGTAGCCAGAATGGAAGAAAGTAGGAACGCTTTCAAAGTTTTTAATGGAAACCTAATCGGAAAACGTCCATTAGGAAGATTTAGGCACAGATGGCAGGACAATATTAAGATGGCTCTCACAGAAATAGGAGTACAGGATCCAGTTGGCTAAGAACGAAAGTCAGTGGAAAGCTTTTATGAACGCGGCATTGAAGCTCCGGCTTCCATAACCATAGAGTGAGTGTCAGACTGGAAACTTTTGGAAATAATCTTATATGTAAATAATCTCGGTTCGAAAATATTGTACGTCAGCATATTCTTCAAGGTCTACAGTTAATCCTACTTGTAGACTTAGTAAAAGACACCAGCGCACGGTAGCGAGAACTAGGTTTATGAGAAAAGTTCAGAAGGAAAATAAAATTATGAACTTCAGACAATATGCTAATACGCTTAGGAATTTCTACGATCATTTCACTTACATGAAATTCTGATTTCTGAAAATCCCTTGGATTTCAAGCTTTCAGCTCTTCCTTAAGAGTAATGCCATTTCACGTGTGACTGATGGAAATCATCAAATTGTTGCTGCACTCCTCTACCGCAGTGTGCCCGTTCCTTTATACTTTCTTGATGTTTTTTTATAAATCCCTTTTACTCTTTATTTTCATCCTCCGTAAACAAGACTTCAGGAAAGAGCCGAAAGCTAGGAAGTTCAAGATATTTTCAGGAAGTAGAATTTCAAGTGTGTAAAATAAAATTATGAAATATGCCTTTTCAGAAATATTTGTGTTTATTTTCTAATAGTTTACATTTAGATTAAGTGCTTTTACAATGAAATTTCTAGCTTTACGCCACTTGGCTCCCGAAGGGGGGACAGGGTTCCTCCTGGCTCATAAAAATAATGTAGCACGATTGTAGCAACAACTTAATTTTCTTAACATTTTCTTAATACAAATAAAAGATACCAAACGTAATATATCTTTAGCAACCACAGTTATGCCCTTCCCCCTAGAAAATTTTCTTCTGGTGCCCATGTTTACGTTCCGTCTTATGTTCTTTGAGTAAAAGAAGACCGATGATTAATGAAAATGAATTAATGTGAAAGAATTCCTTAAATGGAACGGAAGGAAGAGGGGAGAGAACTCCAAGAAAATCCACAAACACAGTGTTGTCCACTACAGACTCACAAGACCTGGAATAGAACAAGCAACCCCCTAGCACCAGAGGTGCACCAGAGGATCTCTTATTAGTACTTTATATTCAATCCCCTGTATAGCATTTATTTGGTTTATGATCTTTCGTTAACATTCAAAACATGTTACAGAGAGTGGCACAGACTTGGCTGCTCTCTCCAGTATATTTTTTCTGTTCTCTCCTTGCAATCTGTCAAAGAGCCGTTTGGACGATTGAAAGCTTTATTTCTCTATTTAGTGCCGTCAGCATGTCGTAAACAATTGTGTCGATCTCTTTTACGAGGGGGAGTAGATAAGTTTCTGGCCTCGGAGTGAAAACACGACACCAGATACACAGTGATAGCCTTTTATTCAGCGTAGTTGTCTTGTAGGTTGACACACTTAATACAACAATTCTGCAGTAATTCTATCCCATGATAATAAAACATTTCCTCCTGTCCCTGCTGAACTCGGCTACCCACGATTTCACTGTGCTATGTAAAGGATAGTCATTGGTCATTGTCTGGGTCAATTCATCAAAAATTTCCTTCGATCCCGTATTCTTTGAGAAGAGGTATTTGATGACTATAATCTTTGGTAAAGGTCACAGTGTTCTTCGCCATGATCACTTCAAACTTGCAACAAAAGAGAAGTATTTGAAAGAAGAGAAGTACATTTACGATTTTTTGCAGAACATCCTTTAAAATATAGTTACATACATAATACACTATAAGTATTTTGAAGTATGAGTTCATTTACTATATTAGGCTGGAAACTTTTCTACCCCCTCTCGTATATTGATATATCAAGAATAACTAGCTGGAATTCACATTGTCCACATTCAAGTCTCCCTGTTTTCGAGGGTACTATAGCAATGAAACCGTAAGTAATACAACTTGGTCACCTCGCCCGAACTGCTATCACATACAGTCAATGATGTATAATACATGTTGGGCCAGTGTGGTTCAAACTTTGATATAATGCTACAGAAAGTATTGTAATGTATTAGAGGATTGGACCTTCACACTCATCTCTCCTTGGTCTTGCAAAGGTCTCTTTCCCGTAGGGGTTCCTCTCTAAGATTTCATAGTGCTCGAGCATATCACCCATGCGAGGGAGGTGTCCTGCCCATCGTAGACGTGTCACCTTTACTATTCATATAATATTCGGTAACTTGTAGTTATTCTAATGTTTATGCATCCAGAATCATGGTGAATCAATGCTAAATCAAGATAACATATATTTACGCCTTTGTTTAAATTTATCTGCTCTTACTCCTTTTTGGTAACTGTAAATGAGAATTGCAATGCCCTGTAGCTTATGTGATTAACTTCTGAATATGTAGTAAACATATCATGTTTTCAGTTCTAATCCTATCTATTTAGTTCATTGAACTTACCATTAAAGTAGCTGTTGTGCATTCACCTGGGTGTATTTCGTTCTCATTTTAGAACTGGAGAACTTAAGAAAAATGACTATCCAAATTTTTAACAGTAATAGTGAATAATGCCGAAAAATAGTGACCCAGAAACTTTTTCTAATAGATTAAGATTGAAATTATATCAAAACTTACGAGCAATTAATTGTTCAATGAAACGTGGTGGCTCAGTGGTAGAGCTCTCACCTGTAATGCAAGGGTGCCGCGGTGTTTCTCGGGGTTCTTCAGTTTTTTACACACTCGCTCATTCTACCAATTACTTCATGTCATAAATTTCACTTTTCATTTATCATTGGTTCCCTTTAGTATAAAGGGTATAACCGTGGGACCTAAAGCTGGAAATTTCATTTTATTACAATTAATTCTTAGGTAATTTCTCTAGATGGCAAAAATGTTTATTCTCGAAAGTGAGTAGGGCTGTTCCGTATTTTCAATACCATGTCATATAACGAGAAAAATAGATAATGTATCAGTGAATAATATTAAGTATTCAGTTCTCAGTGAAAAGCTTGATGGTGGAGGTGTATCGACACGTGGAGAAAAAGGCTCATTGCTAGCACAGCAGTGGACTGACTTTCACATAGCCTGAGTCCTTCAAAATTTCTTTTTCCAAAGTAATACATTTACGCAGTTTATTGCTTTATAAGTATCTAGTGTGGACTTAGTATATGATCTAAACTTACTTTAACAAATCAGTGGACATTCAAATGATGATGATGAAATCAAAATATTAAAAATGTCTTTAGCTCAGAGACAGAAGAAGGAGAAATCAATGGACCAAAAACAAAATGTGATGTCGTAACTATATTACCTAGTAGCTGGCCGAAGTTAAAACATTCAAGGAGCTTATCTTTTACATCATTGACATCATAGGAATTGACGTATTAAATATATACCCATATTAAAGACGGAACAGGACGTTTGGGCGCAAAGCAGTCCAGGATGAGCTGCTTCGGCGTAGTTGTTCGTTCTTAACTGGTCAATGAGAACTCTGTCATATTGTCATACAGATTCCATATCTTTATTGGAAATAATGCTGTTCTTATGCCGCCCAATAGTAGCATTCCTTTACATTAGATATATTATAAAGAACATAAATTTGTTTTGGGGTGTCACAGGCTGCGTACAGTGAATTTTATTTGGCTTATTCTTCCTATTTCAATGTATAGCTAGTGCCTATAATTGCCTATTTTTATGAAATTTGAAGTAACTTTTTGTTAATACAATAGAGCAACAACTATCCGGCCTAATGGGCAGATCAGATAACAAAAAGGATTCAATAACTACTTAAATAGTACTTCCTGAACCACCCATAGCATATAAACACCATTTTTATTCCAAAACTGGCTCTTATTCGTTTCTTCTGACCTCTTGGTACAGGCCAGTACTTAATAAACACTTCTTAGGTTTTGTACCACACATTTTAATAATTTATTATAGAAAATGAAAATATGTACAGTATTGTACAATTTTAAGATAAATTTAATAATGTCTGACTCAGAGAATCAAGTACACAGTGCAGTATGAATATATAGTCACAACTTTAAAATAACTAAACATTAACGAAAAACGTACTTTTTTTAAAACAAATTATATATCTTTGTTACATATGTCTTTTATTAAAATAAATATTGTTTTAAAACTAAGCCGCATAGTACGGAGACTGGATACAGTGCAGTTCCTTTCCATTTTTCAACTGGTAGAGACAAATTGTGCATGATGTGCAGAAACGTTGATGTGTTTAAGATGTTATTTTAATTTTTCTGCAAAATTATTTGTGGAAGTTTTTCGAAATTTTCAGTGCCAATTTTCATATTTTAGTGCCTAAATGCCCGGGCCCTAGTTATGAAATACATTGTAGCATATGTAGGTAGGTAAACCTATTCGGATAAAAGGTTTTGCGCCCAAACGGCCGCGTCCAAATGTCATGGGCCCTATTAAAGAATATAACTTTCTTTGTAAAATTACATCTAATCGTGCTTAAAAAAAAAAAAAAAAAAAAAAAACAACGGTATTTTGATTGTTTGGTGTGCAATTTCAGAGGAGTTTTTTTAAATATGTATTTTTGTGTGTGCTGTGCAGGGTATCGTGTGGTAATAAAGCTTCTTGACAATTGTTAAAAGTGTTCTTTCGACCTGTATATTTGCTTCATTGATTGGAGTTGTAATAGGGACATCACCGATGAGACTGTTTCCTTTTTTATTATATATCAACGGCACGATGAAACTCAACGGCCTAAAAGCGACAAACTAGACTGTCAACATTTTAAATAAACAGAATGACGGTTAAAAGGAAAATAAAAACTTGAACGAAAGTTATAGCAAAATAAATATCAAAATTGTATTTTTCTTTGTTATAGTATTATAGGTTTAAAAAAAAGTGTGATAGAATTCCATGTATAAAGAAAGTAATGATTCTTTTCCAAGATATTAGTTACTTTTTAAAAATGCGTATTAATGTGAATATAAATACTTTTAATTGTGTTTGTTATCCTTTCTTTTAAAACATAATTATTTTTCTCTTGTGCAGATTACAGTGTATTTAGGAAAACGAGACTTCGTGGACCATATAACGCATGTTGACCCTATAGGTAAGTAATATTTTTCCATTCATCTACCAAAGTACGGTAGCCATACAAAGAAATTATTTATAAGTCTTCGATCAAAATTAGAATCAGTAGTTTTGAAAAGGTCATGAGCCAGAAAAAGTAAAGTTCTAAGAAAATAAATTAATAAAACTGTTTAATTTTTGAAAATTCTGATATACATGAAATGATATACCTCTGATTGAAAAAGAGTTTTCGTGTCATTGCATGAAATGAACAACTTGTGAACAATTGGTATCTCAAAACAACAAATAAATAAAAAGTTGGACTAAAGCCTTTTTCAAAACAAATGTGAAATAAGTAAACGTTTAAGACATTTATTTGCTCATACAGCATTTACTAGACACTTACGAATAGAATAAATACAGAAAATGCTTATTGCAATGAAGAAATACATAAGTACTATAAGTTTTAGTACAGTTCAAGATGGAAATTGTAGTGTATTTTTGGGACGCTTAATTGATTGCAGAAAATCATATCTCTCTATTACCATTTTTGCTCAATAGCGATCAATGTTAAAACATTTGTGTTGATTGTATACCGGGGCGCAAAATTTTCGGTCACCATTGGCGACTGGAAATTTAAAGCTGGCGACCAGTTTTCAGTAGGAATGGTTTATGAATTGTTCAATTCAAAATTGATTATCCTGAATCTATTGTCTGGTTTTGAAATTTTATACCCTGATGTAATTTATTTCTTTGTCAAACCAAAGGCCATTGGGGGGGGGGGGGGGTACCTCTCATAATTTGTACGTGAGAGATACTAGCGACCATCACTTTTGGATTGGCGAGTGTGAGGGAAATTTTGCGCCCTGCTGTATACAGTGTGCATTGTTTTATGTACAAAATAAAATATCATTATTGCGAAATATGCCTTGTGAATTAACTTTTGAGACGCTTCTCGTTTATTACTTTACCTTGTGAGGTTTGTTATTTATTCTTTACCAAAAAATCAGGCTTCCAATGATGCTGAAGTCCTTCACCATTGTATAAATATAAATTACATCATTACCTTGAACTGCTAATTGGATTTATATATTTGTTACTTTTTAACCTAGTATTTTCATAAATCTGTATATAACCTTTTTAATTAGTTCGAAGAAAACTTAATTTTCCTTGTAAGTTCTATTCTGTTTGAAATTAAAGAGCACTATCTTGAAAAATTGTAACAGTTCAAACTTACCTATACATGGTTTAGCGTAAGCTCTAAACTCCGATAAACAAAATATTTTTATCCTTCCGCTTGTCACAAATACAATTGGCTAATGATGTATCACTCCCACTCCCCACGGGGAGGAGCAACTTATACACGTGCATTTTGACAATACTGTCTCGTGTTGTCCAGATACTTACAGCAGCAGCGGAAAAGAAAGAAAAAAACTCGAAAGATTTTTAAAAAAAGTATTTGAATTTCGCTGGTAAACAGTTGTTGCTTAGTGAGTAAACGTTTGCCTTGTTGGTGTTTCATCACAACACTCGCGGAACCGGGATTCATGCCACCCATCTTTCAGACTTTAAAATCAGAACACCCGTCCACAGTTGAGTTGGCGTCATAATTACTGCGCATGCTTAGTGTTTATTTCTATTGTTTCATTAGCCACACTCAGTTGCAGCATTATTAGATAATCCGTATTATATTTTTGTCATTTATAATAATGTAGCAGTTTTATATGGAACTTCATAGTAAAAGTAATAATCCAATCACATGAACTATTTTGCGGAGGAGTACAAGCGTCGGTAGGACAACAGTAAATCAGCGAGATTTAGTTTCACGTGGCTTTGTTTATCGCAGTTTAGAGCTTACGCCGAACAATGTTTAGGTATAGACAACAACTCACAACTTTACATTAACCTTCATATTGGAATCCAGTTTGTTAATCCTGTAAATTTTCAGTGGAAGTTCAGGAGCGGGCATTTCACCTTCTGTACTTTTTTTCTTTGTGTACCCTTCTTTATTAGTTCATACATAAGTTTGTCTTGATCTTGCGTTACTGCCATCAGTATTTCCTGGTGAAAAGCCTTTTTTAAATCAGTGGACACTACACATTTTCTTCTTAGAGGGTACAGTGACTCAGCGGCTTACCTCTGGTGCAATTCCCGGTCAAGTAAGTTTGTAGTGGACAACATCGTCCTCGTGGTTTTTCTCGGGGTGCTCCCGTTTCCTCTCAGTCTCATTCTACCAACTCTTCCATCGTCATTCACTTGCTTTAATCATCGTCTCTCGTAGCCTAACGTGCATAAGGGAGACGCTAAACTCAAAGCTTCCTTCTTCTTCTTCTTATTATTATTATTAAATTAAATGCCATTTTCGTATCATCTCATTTCATAAATACAAACTGTTTCTCCCAGATGTGTTTGAAATTGTTGAATATCAACGGCAACGGTGAAAATAGGTAGTTAGTCTAGGAAATGGATGGCGTAATGATTAATCTTTCCCAGTCATATATTTGTAAAATTTTGTTGTTCGTTCCAGGCTTATTTATTTATTGTAGCATATATTCTTCAGTTTTTCAATGAACAATTTTTAATTGTATATTATGTCAAATTATTAGTTGTCTGATTCTTACATGTTACGAAAGAAGGTTACTTTTTTTCAGGATGTCGTGATTTATTGTTTATTTCAGATGGAGTAGTACTCATTGACCCTGATTATGTGAAGGATCGAAAGGTTTACGGACATGTTTTGGCTGCATTTCGGTATGGACGCGAGGATCTGGATGTGCTTGGATTAACGTTTCGAAAAGACCTTTATTTAGCATCAGAGCAGATATATCCACAGGAAGGCAATTCAAAGCATCCTCTAACAAGGTTACAAGTAAGTACGAAAAAGTTAACATTTTTTTTTTCTGATAGTGTAGAAATGAAGACTATATATGGTAGTTTACTCCAGAAATACGGACCTTCTGGTGCAGTTCGTCGTATTAAGGATTTCTGTTAGCCACGTAACTCCCCTTGCTTGGGTATGCGTTATATATCCACCAAATCTGAGGTCTTATCAAATAAATTTATATTAACCTCAGAGCGCATTTCTATGAATAGGTGCTATAGGATGTATATTTAATTATTTAAAAGATAATATAGTCTGAGCGTACATTATTATAATGAATTATAACTCACACTGTTTCAAGACTTGTTCGGTGCTTCTTCGATTGCTTCGGTGTGACTTTTCAGCTACGCTGCTAAACATGTGCCATGTTAATGGAATTTCTAATTCGAGAAAGTCCTGTAGCAGGTGAAATACCTCTTAAAATTAAATCCTATAAAAGTTTGTTCCACATTCCCAAATAATGAGGGACAAAATCGTTGAAATGTCCCTTTGAAAACTGTTAGAGTTCAGAGAAATGTTTCACATACGATTGGTATGTTGAAATATTCATAATCATGGGTATTCTGCCATTATTGGCAGGTCACTTGCTGCAACTGAAAAGCTTCCATGCTTCATGGTCTTCCTCTAACCTCTTCATCTTCATGTACGATTTTTCTGTTCTGTATCGTCCATTAATTGTAGTCTCCTTCGTCCCCTCCCTCTTTTCCTACCACCATACTCCGTAGCAAGTCCTTCATAATACAGTTCCTTCTTATCCAATGTCCCAACCAGTTCCTCTTCTTAGCAATATCTAAAATTGTTCTTCCCTCCCCACACCATTTCTAACACCTCATTCGTTTTCCGTTCGACTCAGCTAATTCTCCATTCTTCACCACACCCACATTTCGAAAGCTTCCAGTCATTTTCCATCATTTTTGCGTAATGTCCATGTTTCTGATGTGTACAGTACGTACAGTACTCCACATGAAACATTTTGAGTCTTTTTCTCAACTCTTTATTCAAGGTCCCATAAAACAGTATTTTCTTCCTCTTAAAAGTTTCTTTCACCATCAGAGCCATAGCTAGGGGAAGAGTGGAGCGGTTGCCTCGGGCGCTGATAGCCAGTGGACGCCGAACGAGCAAAGAGAAAGGAAAGGTGTCGAAAAAGAGTAAACGACGCGGCGTCCCGTAAAAGAATTGGCGCCCTATTAAATCAATATTGTTGTCAGTTTGCAAAGGAATACATTTGTTAAAAATTTTCTTGCTCGCTCCGCTCGCAACTCAAAATTTTCAATAAGAGTCACAATGAGTTTCTACTTAAAGGAAGCTGGAAGCTATTATATACGGTTTGTTAATAATGATGAGATATACAAGGTTTTGAGTAATGACTTATAGTGTACGCAGGAGTGTTTTCATAAATCGGAAACGGTCAAAGTCTAAAATAGCGTTGTGATGGTGATGAGTTTGCTTAGTTAATCACGCTTTTCTACATAATCGGATTAATCACGATAGTGAGAATGAAGGTATGAAAATGAGAGAAGTGAAGAGAGACACACAAGGTACTGTTTGTGCTTGAATATGAAAAATGAAGGTAAACAAGGGAAATAATAACATATTCGAAATCGTAAAGTAGGAGCTAATAGGGGCAGAACTTAACCCAACAAATTTCGTCTTTTTCAAAGACTAGACACTACCAGTGATTTTTTATCCATTGAAATACAAAATGCTTCCAATTTAAAGGAATTTATTGATATAATCTCTCCATCAACTAGTTTTATCGCCAGAATATGTTTCTTGTGCATACATATCAGTTGTGCTCTTTTTTTATCTATCTACATACAGACAAAACATAAACTTTCTGAATTTCCGTTATGTTTCAATCTTTTTTTACCGTAAAAGAACTAACTCTATGGCTTGTAAAATTCGGAGATTCAATGGCGCGTTCATAAAACTTCTCCAATGACTTCTGTCCTTACTAAACTGAATCCAGTTTCTACTTTTAATTCCTATTTATGCGAGATTCATCTTAATATTGTCCTTCCATCTGCGTCTAGGTCTTCCTAATGGATGTTTTCTGATTGCATTTCCAGTCAAAACTTTGAAAGCGTCGCTATTTTCATTCATTCTCGCTCCATGACCTGTCCACCTGGGCCTCCTAGATTTGATAACTCTAACAATGTTTGGTAAAGGGTGTAAATTACGCAGTTTCTCGTTATGAAGTTTCCGCCATTCCCGATTGCCGTTCCTCTTGGGTCCGAATATTCGTCTCAGGACTTTTTTCTCAAATACTTTCAGTTTGCATTCTTCCCTTAAAGTAAGAGACTATGTTTCGCAACAATACAGAACAACAGGCGTGATTATCTTTCTATATATTTTGCGCTTCAAATTCCTCGACAGAATTCGCGTCGACAAAAGATTTTGAACTGAATAATAACACAAATTCTCTGCTTTCAGTCGACATTTAATTTCTTCGTGGGTATGATTTTGGTCTCTTAATATTGATCCTAGATATTTGAAAGTATCCACTTCATCGAAAATATTATTTGATACTTTGACGCATCCATAATTTGCAGTATTACGATCTCAGTGAACTTCCATGTATTTAGTTTTTCTGCGTTTACTTTTAAACCTGCAAACATTCAATAATGCCTTTTGTATTTCTTTCTGTTATTCTCTTATGATCTTCTATCAGATTTACATCATCAACATACGCCATAACCTATGAACACCATTCAGCTCTAGGCCCCGGTTGCTATCTTTGATTTTCGTTATAGCGTACTCCAGAACAAAGTTGAATAATAATGGCGACAATGCATCCTTGTTTCAGGCCATTCTCGACGAAGATGCTCGTGAACAAAGACTTTACTTTGGGATTCGTTTAGACACATCTTAGTTAATCTAACGACCTTTTTCGGTATTCCAAAGTCTGCAAGAAGGTTGTATAATATTTATCTTCTAATAGCATCGTAAGCCTTTTTAAAAGCAATAAATAATTGATATACTGGGGTAGTATTTTAATTTCTTTTCGAGTATTTGTCGAATGGTAAATATCTAGTCCATAGTTGATTGATTTCGTCTAAATCCACACTGATAATCTCCAACAATTTCATTCGCGTATGGGATCAATCTTGCTAATAAAATGTTTGAGAGGATTTTATGGAATGTTGACACAAGAGAAATGCCTCGATAATTATTACAATCCGCTTTGTCGCCTTTCTTGTGAATTGGGTCAATGATTCACTCTTTCCATTCTTGTGGTAATTCCTTCTTGTTCCAGATAAGGAGAATGAGTTTGTGTATCTTGTTTTACAATTTTACCCTCTAGCTGAAATTAACTCAGGTGGAATATTAAGTTTCTTTAATTTGTTTATAGCAATATCTATTTCTGTTCGGATAGGCTCTGAAATTTATGGTTGTGCTGTTCATTTCCCTGTCCCCACGAACATTAGTTTTTGGCTGCGTGTTAAGCAAATCGTCAAAGATACCTTCCCATCTATTCGAGATGCTTTCTGTATCAGTAAGAATTATTACGTCGTCTCTCTTTAATATATACGCGTGAGGTTGATACCCTTTCTTAAATTTGTTGATGTCCTTGAACATGTCTCGATTTTTCTTTTACAGTACTATTATTTTCAAGTTCAATAATTTAAGCTTTCAAAAATCGCGTTTCTCTCTTGTAAATATTTCGGAAGGTTCCTGTCTGATGTAAACGAAATTTAGTGTAGTTTTATCGTTCGGATTTTGTATCCAACGCAGTTTCGCCTATTTTCCCTTCTCTGTTAGTTTGGTGCATTCCTGGTCGAAACATGAATTTTTCCTACGTATTTCCGCGTGCCCCAATTTTTCTCTTGCTGAAATTTTAATGCTATTCCTAATTTGAACCCAAGTATCCTCAGCATTAGTGCTCTCAAAATTTTCTAAACAGTAGAAGCTATTACACTTCAGTCTGGTATTCCCCTCCCGCCTTGCCCTCCTCTAATTTCTTTAAACTAAACCTCTCCGTTTTAGATGTTAAATATTCTCTTTATTCAACGATAATCTATCTCTTTCTGTTGTGTTATCGCTGCTGTCAGTGTCACAGTCGGGTTCTCTGAACGAGTGAACATCAATTATGCTTGACTTCCATCCAGCGAGGTCCATGTGTATTTATGAACGTCGCGATGTAGAAATTTTGTACTCCTCACGATAAGGTTTCTGGATATTCCAAAGTTCACGAAACTAACGCCGTTGTCATTACTTTCCTTGTACAGACTTTCTTTCCCTATAACCGGTTCGAAAATATTCTGTTGCCCTACTTTTGCGTGAAAATCCTCTAATATATAAATTTTCATATAATATTGTGGGACTTGGTTGAATACCCGTGATACTACTACTTCGAAAGTGTCTTTTGTATCGTCGTCCTTATCTTCTGTTGGAACATGTACATTTAAAACAATATCACACCGACACTTAAGAGTAATAAAAGAAAGTCTATCATTAACAAATTCAACCCGTTTAATCGCTGATATTAAAAGAATCGGAATTAAAATGCTATTTGTGTGGTCACATACAGAATAAAATTACAAAAGTTTACAATTATCATTGGAAATTAATGCTGTCACCAATTTCGAATAGTTTCTAATGTATCGAAATTTCATTTCTTATCGATAGTATGAAACGTTACAAATAGTTGTACTGTAAATTTCCATAAATGGTCTCCAAGTGGATCTGTATACCAACCAAAGGTAGTTTTGTCAAGTTTAACAGAAAGTCCAAAATACGCCTTTTGAAAACAGCTCTTATTTGTAAAAGAATACATAATGATCGCTTTTGGCTGTTGCAATGGTTGTATCCAAGCAGCATGATAAAAAATCAACATAAAATAACAACAATAGCGGCTTCTCTTATATATATATATATATATTGCTAAAACCTTAAAAATAGGTTTGCAATTTATTTTAAACGTGACCGGATTTCTAACGTAAAAGGCAGTTAGAAACTTTTGGAGGCATGTTGAACGGAGACCTTTAGTTTGGATTGCGAACCCCAAACAATTTTTATACATGAAATTATTGAATGGCCTTAACATTTGTTTAGTTTTTTAAGAAGTAATTTAAATTAATGTAAGTTTTGGGGGCGTAGATAGCGTAGCTCAGAATTAATTAGAAATATGGGAGTAGAAATTTAAAGATAAAATTTGATAATACAGAAATAATTTAGAATAAGAATTTAATGAACTGATTTTGAATATTTGAATAACTACAGAGCATGGTATGGACTGGTATGACTTAAAGACTAGAGAAGACAATGCATAATTACTTATTTTTGGTAACAGTGATAAGCAGAACCTCTGATGAACAGAATGACGGAGTAGAAAAACTAATGATGAACAATCTGACTTGCAGAGTTTTGACGTTAAAATAGAACTTTTCATATCCGGAAGAGAATCCGGTATTATTTATATGATTTTTTTGTTATGTCAACATTTTTGCACATTTTTTTAAATCTTCCTAGTTTTAAAAGTCATGGCCAGTCATTTGTATTGTAGAAGTCAAGGCACTTTAAATTTTTCATTGGATTATAAATCCTAAAGAATATTCAAACTGCCTCCACTTCATACATTGCCTATTTTATACACATTTAAAAATTCAATTAAATATTTTGTTTAATTACACATTGTGGTACACAATAATATATTAAAAAAAATGAAGGAAGGAAAAGCTTGGTGTGGTGAGTGTAGGGAGCGCCGAATTCTTCTTCGCCCCGGGCGCCGAAATATTTAGCTACGGCTCTGTTCACCATTCCTATTCTTACTTTTATTTCACGTTCATATTTCATATCATTACTAATAACACTACCCATGTATCAAAAACTATTCATCTGTTCTATTTTCTTCTCTTACTTCTATATTTGACACCGGACCCCTTCCTTCCAATCACCATGGCTTTTGTCTTTTTAACATTTATTTCCATCCCATATTCTTCACAACCCTTCCTCAAGTTTTCTTACATCTTTTTGATCTTCTCCTCAGATTCTGCAACAAGTGCCATATCATCTGCAAAGCGTATACATCTAATTATTCTACCTCCTATTGAAATGCCGTCTTCATTCTGTAGGCTCTTTTTTCACGATCTCTTCTAGATAGATATTATCATAAATAATGTAGGCGAGAGACAGCATCACTGTCGAACTCCTCTTCCAGTTGCATTCTCTTCTGTCATTTCCTCCCCTATTCTAACACTTACTTGTTGGTTCATATATAAGTTTCTTATGAGTTAAAATATTGGTCTTATCTTGAATGTTAGTCATATCTTGAAAGTATGGAATGAACTTGCGCAAATGTTTAAGAGGCATTTTATTCAAGTTAACAAATTTCTCCAGATTTAAAAATTCCATCAGTCAGTCACGTTTTGCAGCGCAGTTTAAAGTCATATCAAAGGGACTTGTTAATTCGGGATTTGTTGAGAGCGAAACATTGAAACAGTATGTGTTGTAAATTATTATAAGAATCTGAGGTAAGAGGTTTCTAAATATTTGGTTCTTCACTTCGTGAAAGATTACGCTATGGATGAGACTCTGAGAAGGAAAGCTGTAGTTTTTCAAGCTTGCCAACATCATTTTATCGTTGTGACCTCATGGCTTGGGTAAGAGATGTCATGTAAATGAAAATCATACATGAAAATTCAAACGTAATATGTTGTATATAGTAAAAGGAACACTTATTCCATTTCCATCGTTTGTAAGATTGATTGATTGATTGATTGTATTCCAGGAGCGACTGATAAAGAAACTGGGTCCAAATGCCTACCCATTCTACTTTGAACTACCTCCGCACTGTCCCGCATCTGTTACCTTGCAACCTGCACCAGGCGACACAGGCAAACCGTGTGGAGTCGACTACGAGCTTAAAGCCTTCGTTGGGGAGACTCAGGATGATAAGCCTCACAAAAGGTTAGTCTTACGTTAGAAATAGTATCAGGCGAATATTTAATTTCGTTTAAGTAAAGGTGATTTTTGGAGTACTTTTAATGAAATCTGTTTTCTATATAATTAAGATCCAAAAATTCAGTTTTTGTAACATTCTAAGGTGTTCTGAAAGTTGACGTACGAAACGCAATACTTAACCTGTGAATATACAGGGTGATTTTTTAAAAACTCACGGATTTCATTTGGGTCTAGAATTTCTAACAGAAGTCCGATTTTCGTGCGGTTTGTGGCAAATGATCAAGGAAGAATGGGATATTTGTGGGACCACGTTTACTGGTTTAAATTCATCCGGGATAATATCGGCCACGCCTCAAGAAAAACCACAAATATTCGCCAGTGTACCTTACAATTGGAATCAAGTGTGATGTGAAGATTTGAGTTTTCTTCGTACATGGAAACCTCGCCAAGGTCATTAAGAATAAGAAATAGGAAATTGGGCCGTTGTATTGGGAATTTCGCTGTACAATTCTGTGCTACTGTGTGAGTATAATCAGGACACAGAATAGTGTACTTTTTGGAGCAACACGAGTTTATCGTTAAAAGTGTTTGGTAAACTGAATCTGTTGTTGCTTCGCGGTCATTTAGAAACAAATTTGCCTCACGTTCTGCTCCAGATAGTAACATAATATACCTATGGTCGTTAGTGAATAAATTGGAAGAGAGAGGATCGCTTCTGAGTGAGACAGGGAAGCATCAGACCTCTTTGGAAAATGTCATTTATCGACTCCTTATGTCGCCCAAGAAATTGCTCTGTTGTTTGTCGCAAGAAATCGGCTGTAGCTATTCAACATAGGATTTTTGGGTGTTACCGTTAACACTTAATTTGAATTCTCACTGATACTTAATTTGTATTATGCAGTTTCGCTTCAAAAATCCAAAACCTCATTCCAATTGCAAGGTACACTGGCGAATATTTGCTGTTTTTCTTGAGGCGTGGCCGATATTACCCCGGGTGAATTTAAACCAGTAAACATAGTCCCATAAATCTCCCATCTTTACTTGATCATTTGCCACAAACCGCATGAAAATCGAACCTCAGTTAGAAATTCTAGACCCAAATGAAATCCGTGAGTTTTAAAAGAATCATTCTGTAGTTAAGAATGGAATGGCACATAATCGTGGTTAAATTGAGTCCAGAGTATTTAGAATTCTCTAATCAACAGTTTTATTGATACTACTCAACAAATTGATACGATTCCAAACAGCTTGAGATGAAGTTTCTGACAACTCTCCATTGCTGCATTTTGTCAATCATGCTGACGATTCATAGACAACTTGGAAATTATACTGCGTAGATTAAACTAGCTACCTATTTTACCCTTTCCCTCCCAATCCTGTTCTTGCCTGTTTTTAATCTACCCACGTTGGCCAAAAAGTAGGTATACAGTCCCGTCCCGTATTTTATATCATTTTTTATCGTTATGAAACAAGTAGATCTAGTTTCTTTATTATTTGTTCTTAATGTCTTTTTATTAACTTAAGCCCGGAACAGTCGAAGCAAATAAATCTATAAACTAAAATATTATAATTAATCAATACAGGGGTGTATACCTACTTTTGTACCACCCTATATATTGGATTTTCGTGTTTTTTAAATCTATCGCTTCTACTCGTATCAGAGAAAAAGAGGATGCTGTTACCATACCAAGGACAATCAGAGTTAAAATCAAGACGTGCTTTCAGTTTCCAGATTATTACACTTAAATCTTCTATGTGAGCCCAACTAAGAAGATATCTGTCGATTCATCGTGTATTATTATTATTATTATTATTATTATTATGTGGTTCACTGTACGCTATAGGTTAAATGGTAGCACAGGTAGTGACACGTATCGGGGTGACTGTGCATATACTTACACCCATACTGAGAAGTTCTCCTTTTAAAGTAAGTATTATTATTGTACTATTAAAACAGCTAATATATATATATATATCAGAGTATAGGGATTAGAGCGATCTAGTACTTAAATGAAACTTAGCAAACAAAACTGTTAAGTATTTATATTTTTAATTATTATCGTAGTGGGTAATATTGAACAATTAGCGGGACCTGCACCAGTCGGGATGTCTCGTATTCGAATCTCGCGGCTTACGTGGTTATTTGGATTTTTCTTCAGTCCTACCAGACAAATACTAGGGTGGTACAGCCTGTCTGTGTTGGCCACCATCGGTTCCATTGAAAAATGACCAATTTAGATAGGTGGCCAACTTACAAAAAATAAGTGTGATTGGTGTATTTTAGAAGAGGATTTCTAGTATTACTTTATTGTAAAATTTTAATAAGCAGTGTTATGACAGCTACTTTTAAATAATGTATGTAGAGTAATTATAACAATATACAGTACTAGAAAAAATCACTCTCTTGCTGCCTGTAGAGTAAGAAACTTTCATCTGAACTGGTTCAACAGTGACAAATATTTCTCCAGATACCTTTCGAAATATAGTGAATCAGTTATTAATAACAAATTCATTTATGGTGGTTCATTCTAGACGTATTTCTTTCATTCGTTTTGGCAGATATGCACATCCTAATTTTACAGTTAACTACCTCTTGTTAATGAGCTACAAGTGTTTCCCTCGGAGCAAAAGATGTTTTTTGAGAAAATCGTAAGGGAATTCATATCTCTAAACCTCAGCTACCTTCCGACATGCCATCAGGTACCAATAGTTGACAAGTTAGCTTTAGCCTTAAGAATTTTCCGGAATTACTAAAGCTCCCCATTGATGGAAGGATCCGATATAGCAAATGGTCTTACCAAAACAAACAGGGTAAACAAATAAGTACAACGATTTTCTGAATTCCTATACGTGCCTTTTCTTATTAACATCTTCCTTCACCACCCCTTTATCAAGGTAGTGTTCTGGCCATTGATCTCCAAGAACAAATAGTGGGAATCCATGCTTCTTTGTCTCCAGGTCACAAATACGGAACATCTGCCTCTCATATGGGAATACGAAAGAGTTAAGAAAAATAACAAAACTGTATTTTGCGTGGCCAAGATACACAGGTAAATTTATCATGATCATTATAGGGTAAACAATGCTTCAATGCGGCCAACTTCCAAGATAGATAGATGGCCAACTTACAGAGTAATAAATAACAAATGTCTTTCGGGAAAGTGTACGCTCAAGACAAACCAGGCCAAGGTGAGCAGGCGGACAAGTTGACAGGTTTTATTGTACCTTTAAGTGTAGGTACTAGATGACTTCTAAAATCTCTTTCCGTATTTCACTCTTAGTTGTATTCAATATAAAATTACTTCAAGGCTGTTACCTGGGGCTATGATAGGGAATTTTTTTGAAAATCGTTTTTGATTTTCTTTCTTTTCTTTATTCATTTATTTTATTTTTGACTTCTTTTAAGTGGCGAAGTTAAACTGCAGCTTTCTCCGAGCACTTAACCACATGCTTACATTGTTAAAAAATAATTTTTTAAAAAAATATTAATATAGAAAAAGTGTCGACAATCCGTTTCGGTGAAAATTTTCTGCAATTTTCTCCAGAAATAAAACTCATTATTTTCTGTGTATTTTAGATATAAAAGTACACTAAACTTTCTTACCATACAATATTCGGAAATTGTTTATTTAGGCAGGGCCGGATTTAGCATTTTGGCGCCCCTAGGCCCAATAATTTTTTCCTCCCCCTAGTCTGGTTAAAGTTACTTTCCTAAAAACCTTTATTAAAAAAATTATATCAGGCCTGTATGTTAATTGCTTAAACACCACTCAACGATGCAATTTTATCATTGCAAGTTTTTTGAGGAATTTACTTGGTTCTGGGCTTAACAAAATACCGTTAATGTATTAACAAAAGATTGGTGAACTTTACCAACAATTATTTGTTCCAATGAACTTCAAAATCAAAATGCTTTATTAGCCTGATTTTTTTAATCAATTCAAAAAATATGTTAAGTTATGGGTATTTATTTCTAGATATTTTTAAATTTTTTTTCGGCCGTGCGCCCCCTGAGAGCTTGCGCCCATAGGCCCGGGCCTATTGGGAAATCCGGCCCTGTATTTAGGGTTGATGGTGTAAACTAGAATTGGGACTGTACTAGAACTAAACGTAAATCTTAGTGATTATGCACTCTTCATTAAGAACGGAAAAATTTTCCAGAAAAATATAGTTACAGTGTTTCATTTCTGGAAGTTAGTAAATAAACAAATAAATAAATTTACCAACCGTCAGTAATTATAAGGAGTGATCGGAAAGTAAGGTGTGTTATTTCATACAATGAATACAGCCAACAAACAGATAGTACATACACTAGGTTATTTTTCGGCATAGTCTCCATATCGGTTGAGGCACTCATCGCATCCAGGGATGATTTGAATGTTTCCTCCTGGTAAAAATCCTGTCCTTGTGTGTTCAGCCACGTTGTCACGAAGTGTTTTCGCCTCGTCTGAAGCGAAGCGACGGCCTCATAGGTACTCCTTCAAGTGCGGAACAGATGAAAGTCGCTTGGAGCGAGGACCGGGCTGTAGGGAGGTGGTCGATGTCCTAGCGAAACTGTTTCAACAGAGTGATGGTCTTCTGCCCTATATGCGGGCGCGCGCTGTTCTGCTACATGCTGACGAGACATTACAGTCTCTTCGTAAACCTCTACCAGCCGCGGTTATATGTTTCGCTCACAGAAATCGAATAACTGAGCCGACTTCTTCACCAAACCAGTTTTCCAAACGAGTCGCCATTTGTGTTTACACATAACTAGTACCGTAGGTGGGGGGTAGCTGAAGCTCTGCACAGTAGTGAACTCCATATATTACAATTACCACACACTCCTCATTCCTCTATAACAGACGAAACTCCAGAAATATCGGACTTGTAATCTTAGTTTTTGATCCTCCGTCATAAGTACGTTACACAAAGGGTGAGGCGATTGTGCGGCAACAACAAAGAAATCTCAGACACTGATCATTTTATTTCGTAATTCTTTCCGAATAGTTTGTGAGAGGGTAAAATGTCACTGTGGCTCAGTGGTAGATTTCACGTTTTGGTGCGAAAGGTTCCTTGTTCCATGAGCCTGTGGCTTACAACATTGTGCCCGTAATTTTCTTATGGTTCTACCATTCTCGTGTACATTATCATTCCGCCAAATTGTTTCAAAATCGTGCACCTTCATTGCTCGTGTCTCATTTAGCCTAAAGGATATAACAGTGAGATCTTAAAATAGAATTTTCGTATCATTTCCAACTAGTAAACTACTAGGAAGCCAGGGTTGTATTATTCTGTGTTAAAAGCTTAAAGAAGTCACTAGAACCTTTCTTTGAGGTTCTCTCACATGTTAAGTGAGCAGAATTACAAATACTGATTTTCTGTGTTTACAATCATTTATTCTTAGGTACCAAATCTTGAAGATAGTTCAAAATGATGTGCCGTGAATGAAAAAAAAAAAAAAAAAAAAAAAAATGCGGGCGGTGCCTAAACGTTTCAAGAATTATGTTTTATTGTCCTTTAAGCATTATATAGTCAAGAATGTATTTCTTCTCTTTTTAATAGAAACTCCGTCCGACTGGCTATCAGGAAAATTATGTATGCTCCCAGCAAGCAGGGTGAACAACCTTCAGTGGAAGTCAGCAAGGAATTCATGATGAGTCCTAACAAATTGCATTTAGAAGCCTCGTTAGATAAAGAGGTAGGTATTCAAAGATCATGTGGAAATTTAGAGAAATTATATATATCAAAATGTAGTCCGTAGCATCAATAGTGTGTGGGTGGAACTCGAATTGCAGCCACTTCCTCGTGGTGAGTTCTGGGCCATTTAAAAAAAAAAGAAAAAAAAAGTTGAAATGGGCGAAGAGCTGCAAAATTATTATGAAAATGTATAAAATCAGTGACGTTAATGAATTAATAACAAACATGACGTCACACAACTAAAATAAAGTACTTGGACGCGACAGAAATGAAGAAAAAAGTAATCTGTATATTTCTTACGCATAGGTAAATTTTGGTGTTTCTTGTCATCTTTTTCAAACTTAGGCCGTTTGCGCAAACTGAAGATCCAAAATGTGAATTTTTTCATTTTTCCATTAGTTACCACGCAAATACACAACTTTTGCGCCCTATTAGAATTCGAGACTCAACAATTTGATTTTTTCGCTCCACCCTACTACAGAGTATGGGAGAATGGCTTGCTAGCAATCCGACTCCACCAGTAGGTGAGGTTTTTGCTCTGCCGCGCATTGGGCGTATCCCACTCCCTCAGAGAATGGGGGTTACACGCTAATGCGTCGACGTTAGGGGACAAATCTTGACGGTGCACTTCGTGCACAAGGACACAAAGTCCAGATAGAGGAATTTGGGCCGGGTGCTTATGTTAGTAGAACCGGTCCATTAAAGAGGCCGATTGGCCGCAGCACATCTTGCCATTCGTTATCAACCCTTTAACGCCTGTTGACATATTTCCCGTCGATATCTAAAAACATGGAATATGACTTTAGGTGTGCTAACCGTAACGGCAGTGCCACTGAGGGATAAGAACTTGGATTTATTGGAAGGTGTAATTACTGAGAATTTTGATATCTAAGTGAAGTTCAGCTTATTGCTACACGATAATTATTAGGATGTGCACTAATTGCAATAAAATTTGAATTTTGGTTAACATCTTATCTGATTAAATGAACAATTATTTGAATAATAAACATGCAAACAGTAAATGGAAGAGTTTAGTCCAGCTCATTCTTGAAACTATATAAAGTACAATTTTGAATTTGTAAAACAAAGTAAACCCGTATGTCTCATTTATAATGAAAAATTCATGTTAAGGCAATTGAAAAGAAATCAATTAATGGGACCGACTCTTACGGAAAAATGACTTCCGTTAAATTGCTTAAATGTGGGATATTTCGATTTTTCACATCTGTATGGACATAAGTTATAATGGACATATCCCCCCCTCTTCTTTTTCCAAAAGCCCTTATTAAGGTCTTAAAAGTTTCCTACCAACCAATCATCTTAACTTCAATATCATCGTTTCTAGTTAAATATCACTTCCATTTGACAAATCATCAAAAAATTGAAGTTGTTTAAGATGTTTAATTACTCGAAAAGTTGAATAATAATTAGATGGCTAGATGGAGTACTTGTATCACTACATGATCCAAAGATGAATTAAATAATAATTCCGTCAGTTCAAAAGCTACAGAGAGGTATCTGCGTTGTTTACCAGCAGAAAAGCTTACACAAGCAGGCGAGAGAAAGACAGCGACTTAAGATGGAAAAAGCATGAAGATACTCTCATTATGCCTCAAAGATTGGGTTCCAGGCTATTACATAACATATTGATGATTTTTTTTCAATCTCTTCTCCAAAGAATAATACGAGGGAAAAAAAAGATTCCATTCTGTAACATTTTTTCCATAATAGTAAATACAACATCCATAACAATTTTTTTCTTCACATTAACAAAATAGTAAGTAATCATAACCGATCTGCACTTAGTTACAAACCTTAATAAGAACAGGGTCTCCACACGTCCTGGAGATCCTGGAAATGCCCTTGAGTTGATTTTGTCCTGGAAACATCCCGGAAATGCCCTTGAAAATGCATTTATGGCCTTGAAATTTACAGAAATACTGAATGTGAGATTTTTCATAATTACAATGAAGATTTTAATTGATTGCTATTTTTAGGGGAGTTATGAGGGAAAAAAAAAACTGCTTTGTGTATTTAATTATTGTGTATTAATATTGTACTTGCATTAATATTCACTGCACAAGCTGCTGTACTTTTCATTTCACTGTTGTGAGCTTTGAACCTACAGTTGCAATCGTGTTATACCTTCCTTTGTCGAAGTGTTGGATTTTTTTTTCTTTCTTGTACTTTCCGGGAGTTGCGTATATTATAACTTACGTTCTGGAAGATATAAAGAATCGAAATATCACATATTTAAGCAGTTTAACGGAAGCCGCTTTTACATTAAAAAAAAGTTTTTTACAGTCTTGTATGTAAGGGTGAATTGTGTATGTAAGAAGGTTAAATTTCCCGAATGAAAATATTTTAATAGCCTATATAACGCATTTACGTTCTTTTTTGGTTTTTTAATCAGAACTTTGTATATGAGAAGGCTAAAGTTTTCGAATTATTATATTTAATGCTCTCTTGTCCTTGTCAGTTCCGTTCGTATGACCCAGTGTTTAAAGCTAAGGGAAAAGAATGCAAGATTTTGTTACAATCCTGTAATTTGTTATTCGTCTCAATCTATGTACTTTGATAGATAAGAGTGCCAGTTACTAAGATGATATACTTTTATATTTCAGCTTTATCATCATGGAGAAAGCATAGCTGTGAACGTTCATATAGCAAATAATTCAAACCGAACAGTGAAGAAAATTAAAGTGTCAGGTATGTTTTAGTTTACTACTTGTAATTGTGCAACCCGTATTCAGAATTGAGCGCAACTTCTATTCGCAAAATCTGTTAGAAGTCTAATTAAAAAACAAACAATATGAAAATCAAATTACTTTATATTAGAAGCAAATTAAAAATTACTAAAAGGGGAACCGAAAATAGACCCTTAGTTTTTGACATAGAATGGTTTATCATTAGAGTGTAGTGGAGAAAAAAAAAATACTAGACCCAAAACCCCGATCATAAGTCATTATCTGCGATACTGAATGTTATAAAGGAAGAACGTGTGACCTAACCAAATTTTGAATAGGTTGTCACAGAGATGCCATGTAATGACCATTTCAGTTTGACCCAGGCCACATATTATTTATTCTCTAATGTCATTCATCATCTCTGGTGCATGGGGTCCCGGGTTCAAACCCTGCTCCCGCCAAGTGAACTTTGTGGTGGACAAACACCGTGTGCTTGGGTTTTCTCGGGGTTCTCCCGTTTCCTCCCACTTTCTTCACTCCACCATTTCATTCATTTCTCATAATCACCGTCTCCTTTATCCTAACCGGCATAACCGTGGGACGTAAAACTTAAAAGATTTCATTTCATTTCTAATGTCATTCAAGCCTAACATTCAGTATAGCTAATAGTGACATAAACTTTTATCTGTGGTATTCGCTTTTGTCTCCAGTCCTTCTACGAGGGCTGGAAAGAAATAAGTGACAATACTGTTTTATCTCCACGCAAGGAGTTTTATTCGAGCTGTTGTTGGCAATACATGTAGAGGTGGGTGGAGCTATACAATGCGGGGCGGCATTAGTGTAGATGCTG
Organism: Thermobia domestica; assembly: GCF_964235325.1. Classification (NCBI taxonomy): domain Eukaryota; kingdom Metazoa; phylum Arthropoda; class Insecta; order Zygentoma; family Lepismatidae; genus Thermobia; species Thermobia domestica. Next base: position 294,500,762 of record NC_137457.1, on the reverse strand, counting down.
CAGTGATAATAGTGGAATGTGTTGAATGTCGGTTGTCAAATCACACCGTTCTTTCCAAGTTAGAACAATGTGCATGGATAAAGATCGAAGTGGCCCATGGAAAAAACACCAGGGAATGTCACTCGGGACTACGTGAAGCATACGGTAATGACACATTGCCGTATGGGACTGTGGCACGTTGGATTGCAGCGTTTTGTGCAGGACGTGATAGTGTACAACAGGAACCATTGAATATCGATATGGGGTCAAAAACGGTCATTGAATTGATTTAATGTTTGCTGCATGTGCACAGGAGGTGGACTGCAAGGGAATTGGCTAACGAGGTAGGAACATCCCATACTACAGTGTTGAATGTTTTTGGTTACCGAAAAATTTCATCCCGGTAGGTACCGCACCACCTTACAGACGGGAAGGTCGCGCTTTCCTGGATAGGATCATCGCACTTGATAAAACAGGGACTCGCTCTTATGAGGCAGAACTTTAGCGCTAATCAAATGAATGATGCCACCCATCATCTCCCTGACCCAAGAAGCTGCGTCAGGAACCGGGAAATGCGAAGGTGATGCTGATAGTGGCATACGATGTACATGCTATATTACGGCATGCAGTTCCTCCGAACCAGAACGTAAATTCAGTGTACTACCGTAGGTTTTTGGAACATCATCTTCGTGCTGCACTACGCAGAAACGACTTAACTTCAAAAGGGATAAACCCATTATTTTGCATGACAACGCCGGGACATGTAAAAGTAGTGGAAAATTAGCGATGTTACTGTCGAATTCATAGTTTTCGCGATCGCTGAGATCAATGGTGAAACTCCGATCGCATTCACCCCATTCGACTGCGGGCTGGAGGTGACCGGGGGGGGGGGGGGGAGGAGACCGAGACATGTAAAAATAATCCAAAATGGCCGATATTAGTGTCAAATCCATAGTTTTCGCGATCGCTGAAATTAATGATGACACTTCCATTAGCGATGACTTTCAAATTCAACTACAATTGTATGCGAGCCGGGGTCATCCAAGGGGCGGGGGGGAGTTACCGAGACATGTAAAAGTAATCCAAAATGACCGATATTAGTGTCAAATCCATAGTTTTCGCGGTCGCTGAGATGAATGGTGATACTTCCACAGGCGTTGATTTCTAAATACAGCCCCCATACGAAGAATGAGTATTTCAGCTAGTATGAAAGATTTAAACTTATATTAAGATTTAAAAATTGCGTTTTTTTAAAATTTTATTTATTTATTTATTTATTTAGTGTGCGATATTAAAACTGAACTATGTTAAAATGTAGAGTGTGCAAATAATTAGTAACTAATATAGAAGTACGTATCAGTTTCGGGGGTGTGGAAAAGGATGGAAAAGATACTGTATATAAGACAGGAATAGTGGGTTCTTATCCCTATTGAATTGACGTAATGGGTAAATTTTCCATGTCATTCTAGTTTAGTTTATCTTCATGCTACATCACATAACTTCATTTTATGCGTATTGGCTGTTTCGTTGCTGGAGTCACAGCACACTAGTAGAACGAGCTAGTACATTTCTAGTTGAAATGGATGTACCGTTCAAAAGTCCTGCATGAACGACGCATCACTGGAAGAAAGCTGTACTATATTTTCATGACATTGGAGACAAAAAGGAACCATCTGTGCGTGTTTATAAGCGCAGTGTATAATTGTAGACTTGTACTTCCTGTTTTCATGAAACAAATTTCACCTGACTGAAAAATCTATCATTCCTCAAATAGCTCAACTTCACCATTTAAAGTACTTCTTCTCTCGTGAGTACGAACGAATTGTGTTTGAAAATCACATGGAATTTAGAATATTTATATCAGTCCCATGGAAGTGGATCTTCGTTTAAAATAGTTAGAAAGTAAACAATGCCGAATAATGAACTAAACTCACTTTTGGTAACATTACTTTTATGTTTCAATGAATATATAATGTTTTAGCCTGCAGTTACTACAGAGTCTCTTTTTCTTTTTCGTTGCAGTTCGACAGTTTGCAGATATTTGTTTATTTTCAACGGCACAATACAAATGTACAGTAGCGGAAGTTGAAAGCGAGTAAGTAACGTCTTGGTTTCTTTGTGGTTTTTGTGTGTATATTTATATATCTAATTATAGGAAATAAGGAATGTGTGGTTTAATGGATAAGTAGTGACGTGAAGTCTTACAGATCACTTTTGGCTATTAATAAAATGTGTTACACCTATATTTGTATACATGTATTATTAACCATAGACAGTATACATGGGGTCTATAATACCCCAACAAAGATTTACACAGACGGTGCATGGTCCCATGGAGGTATGACGTTATGCACTCGTGCTTTCCATTTGTCTTGAGTTCTTGCTGGTGGCGGACGTACTGGTCTCCACGGGAGCTCATGCGCCGTCTGTGTAGATCTTTCCTGGGATCTTCTATACACCATGTATACTGTCTAGGGCTTGGAAGCAATAACATTTATTCATACTAACATTCCTTAGCGCAGCCCAATGATTATTGCTTAGAGAGTCCATTTGAACTTGAGGAAGTTTTATGTATTTTCATATATATTCATTTAAAGTTTTTTCTTCACATAATCTTCTACACGTACGGTAGTGGTACAGAGAATTACAAACACAGAAGATAAAAATTGGGAGATGCTATATTGAGTTCTATCACTTAAATATTTCTTAAGTATTTAATTTTATATTATTTTATCCCAAACTTCTCTTTTCTTTTGGGAAAACGGGATTGAGGAATTAAGTCCTTCAGGCCCTTGCTATGAGTACGCCCTGCATAGTTTGAGATAATTTCTTCGTAAATGTACACGTGTAGGCTGTTTTTGAATTCATGTTATTCGAGAGGAGATTTTAGTGTATTCATTACTAATAAAATATTAGTAATATTTAATCATTTTGGAGCATTGTGTACAGTTCTTCGGTTCATTTTATTTTGAGAATACACCTTTTGAAAACTGGTGGATTCGATCACTGTCTCAAGAATTTTAGAGAAGTTTCCAGGCCATACTGGGGATTTGGCTGAAGTTTGGTATGATGATCAAACGCATTCGGGAGGCTTTTACAAAATTAAGTTCGTGTGAGAAATACTTTTGGAGTTACTGCCTCTGAAAGATGATGGTGTGGACCAATCAGTAACCTCTTAATTACTTTACTTTTATTGTTAATGTTTGTTGTTTGTTTGTATTGTTTATTGTAACTACCAGTGTAAGAATATTGTAAAAGAAATAAAAGTTACTATTTGTAGGAAGGCCTGATTAGGTAGGAAAAGACATGATACTTTTTTACATTTGGATTTGCTGGCTGAAATATCCTTGGAATTCCTATTCTCCAAAAGATTCAGTTATACTTTGTGCATGAATAGATTTCGCTTCCCTTGCCTTTTCTATTATTTTTAGATGCAGCGTTCGATTCTTCGTTTGAAGGTATTGCTTCCGACCTTTCCAAACCTTGTCTAGAATGAACAGCATTTTTCGTCTATCTTTGTTTACTTAGAAACTGATATTTTGGATAGTAATAGTAAACAATAGAGTAAACTCAATGAAAATTCATAGTGAAAAGTGTGAAACTGAGCTAGAACTCAAACTTGGATCTCCGGCCTACCATGCCGATGCGCTAATCACTATGCCTGCCACCCAGTTCGCTTTCTGAACAGTCATACACCTTTAACTCTTGAGGTTAATCCTTTCAGACCACGTGGACGCTACCACAACTTGAGTTGTGCTTGGACAGCTTGGGATTGAATCCATTGGAGGACGTTGATTATATATATATGTATATATATTAAGCCATGAGTTTCATCGTAATTGATCAGTTTATTCAACAATAATTACGAAAAGAAATTTCAGTTTCATTAGGGCAGGGTTTCTCAACCTGGGGTTGCGAAGATAAGCGGAAGAGATAATTAGAATCTAATACCGGAAAATATTTTCAAAGATTATTTTGAATTTTGTTCTGATAGGCATATTTTTATACATACTGTTAAGAACAATAAAAAATAGGTCTACTAAACATTTTCAACAGATGCAGAGTTGTTTAAAAATCTATTTAAATGAAAGAAGTACGATATGAATCTAACGAGAACTGCATATTGAAATACCAGAAAAATATAAATGCAACGATGTGATCTAAAATACAAATGAAACAGTATGACGGATCGGATTCGATATTTGTAATGCGAATGAATTGACTGAATGTGGTTTTTATCCATTCGCTATTAGGAAGTTGCTGTATCCACTGTATATAAGAAATGGATTCTACTATTATAGAAATATATGTATATCGTGAGATCTCCGCAATAGGTATATTAAAAATCCTACACAAGCTGATTACAAACCAGAGATTGTAAGGGGGTGTCGGTCAAGATGATGTGATAAAATGGGGGGTCGTGATAGAAATTAGGTTGAGAACCACTGCATTAGGTAAAATATTTAAGTACACTTATTGAAACAATTTGTAGAATTTGTAGCTGTGTACGCATCACTTAATTGTGGACGATTAACAATCTGGCGGCTCGAGTCCTACATAAGCTGAAGAGCTCATACTTTATTTATTTATTTATTTATTTATTTATTTATTTATTTATTAAGGTTAAGTTTAATTTAATTTTACTCCAGGAAAATGTTAATATCGCACTATGGGATACATTTCATTTGCAAGGAAATTCAAAGCCGATGATTTATGCTCGATTATGAACGACTTGGTACTGTCTCTTTCTTTAACAGATGGATCTCTTAGATTCTGGAAGAGTTCGAGCGGCGACTGTCGATACTGAATCCATGATATTTGAGTTTCTTTGTAAATAAAAGTCTGTACTGCTGCACCTAGTATAATATCCATAATATTTTCTTTCTTTCCTTTGTAAATATGATCCACCAGTTGAGTTTTAGAAGAGATCAGGTTTTTCAAATGTATTTTTTTTCTTTAACCTGTTATTGCTGTGCTTATTACAGAGACGGTTGTCCTGTGGGTCCTGGCTTTACTTTATCCAAGGTTTATTACCTCACACCATTGTTAGCCAACAATAAGGATAAACGGGGTTTAGCGCTAGACGGCCAGTTGAAACACGAAGATACTAATTTGGCATCATCAACAATGTAAGTAGAGGTAATGTTTTTCCAGTTGCAATTGCAAGTAGGGTTATTGTAGTCACCATCGACACTTCTTCCTTACAGAGAGGGCTGCCCAATTGGACCTGGATTCACTTTGTCAAAGGTTTTCACTTTAACCCCCTTACTGGCCAACAATAAGGATAAGTGGGGTCTTGCCCTTGATGGGCAGTTAAAACATGAAGACACTAATTTAGCTTCCAGTACACTGTAAGTACTAGGGTGTCCTCGTCTGCATGTTGAAAAAGCAAACAATGCCTGCTGGCTGTTATCCACATTTATATATTTTTTTTTTCCTTCCTATCAAGAAAATATACACGACATTTCTGTGAGTCTGTCCCATTTTTGCTTTATTTTTTCTTGTTACGAAGCTTTGCTACGAATTTTATGATTGTAAATTTTTTCCTAAATCATTTTTTTTTTTTTTTTTTTTTAAAGAAAAGATATTACACCAATATTTGTTCACTGCTTTGTATGCTAAATTCTAGCAGAATTCGTATCACATTCTTGCATCTTGCATGTAGACGCTATCAGTAAGAAGAAAGTTCTCTGTGTGCTAGCAGTTTATATACTATATCTATATTCAGTATTTGTTTTTATATGCTTCACTAAAAATTGACGAAATTCTTCAGTTTGTTTGTAGACATTTTTCGCAGAAAAACAATGTAAGTAAAACAAATGTTTGCTAGTCAGAAATGAACTGACTGATGACGGAGAACTAACTTGTATTTTTCCATATGAATAGTTTGTTGAATTTTTAAATTTTAAACACACGAATATGTGTTGTTGGTAATTGTAATTTTTAAAATTCTAAATTAAAGAATACTACTGTATTGATGAACCCTGCTTAATACATTACGATATTTTCGGTCATAATGTCTTTACTTGTTTAAACTGTTGTTCCATGATATATATATTTCAATAGTAGGGTCAATAAAAGATAATTTAAAGGAAATGGCGTGGTGAATTTAATATGAATTTATTGTTGTCGTCTTAACTCGCCGTATAAGAAATACATGAACAAATTAACTAAACATATATTTAAAAAAAAATAAAGCTATTTCAATACGTATGACCAAAGAAGTGAAATTTATTGATGTGAAAAAATAAAAGAAGTATTTTTAATTTGTACTAGCTGAACCTGCGCTTCTCTACACAGAGCATCATTCACATATGAGCATGAATTTCCTTGTCATTCCTCACAACATCTGTACATGTCCCTTTACAGACACAAGTGAAAGTCGTCTCGGTAAAATTCGGCAAGGAGTACCATAAAGGGGGGATTTTCTCGATTATTTTACTTCCGGTTGGAGTTCTTAATTCATGTATGATCAGTGTTTTCTTTCTTCTTGCATGCAGTATGTAATAAGCAAATACATTACACACACGATCAATTAGAATGTTAGTGATATATGGTGTTCATTGGGCAAAAAACTCCAAACAATAAAGATTCAGCTTAGAGTGGAGAAATGGTTATCCTTCGTTTTTCATTATCATTTGGCCATGAAACACGCCTGAGAAGTATGCAACCCACTTTACAATTATGTTGTGTTGAAATGTATAATGCGTAGGATATAATGCTTAGGTTTTTTTTTTTTCTAATTTCAACACTTCCAGTGTACCCGTAAAAATGTAATAAAGAAATAATGGCCGTGTTTTTTAAATATTCCATTAGAACTGGACAATCTACATAAAATTTGCAATCGATCCGTGAAAACGTCATCTTTCAAGAGCCTGTAGTTTTCGAGGTCTCATTGTCGAAAGGATTGGCCACAAACATACAAACGTCCACAAACGTATAGTTTAAAAGAACTCCAAAGATGGCAGCACAATTCATTTGCATTGATTTTGGAAAAGGCTTATTAAAATACAATGGCTTTGAACAATAATTTAAAAAAGATAAACTTGATGAAAAACGGATCTATTTAAATAGTTTATTTAAAGTACAAATACTTTAAAATATTTGTCTTTATTAAACGCGAAATCACAAATAGACGTAAATCAAAGGTTAAAAATCCAAAGTTATAGGTTGGAACTTAGGCACTTTTGTTGCTATTGTAGCATTTTAATAGGTAGATTTCAATACGTATAGCCAAAGAAATGAAAAGTTATTGATGTAAAAAAGAAAAGGAAAGGAAGTAAATCTATATATCTCAGCAGTAAGCAGGGTACGACAAAATCATGGACAACTAACCTGGAAAAGTTAGAGAATTTCATGAAAAGCTGAAAAAAAAAAAAAAAAAAAAAATTAGTAAAGTCGAGGAATTTTAAGTATCGATTTTTATTTCTCAGAATCCTTTTTTTTTTTTCTACTTGGTGGGGATATTTTATAAAATGGTATCTTGCAAAATTGTACCTGTAGATGTATATGCATAGTAGATAAGGTACGTCCTGGTCGTAAGAAATGTAGTTCCTTTTTTTTACATTATACAGGATGTTCGAGATAAATTTGACACTTGTGACTGATAGGAAAAAGCAAGGAATATCATCCTCAAAACAAATTGCATTGTACTTTTGGAAATCATCCAGTAGGAGAACAAGAGAAAGCGAAGTCACTTAATAAATCTGGGTCCATAGCTGTCTCAAGGTGATTCCTGAGGCAGGAACATCCAGCCTTCACGGTGTGTCTAGGAGAGCTGCAAATGCCGCCTGAATCCTGTGGATGAGCTGGGTCTTTGTGTTGCAGACATTGTGGTTGGTGTGTTGCTCCACTACGCCCCGCACATAATCCATGGAATTGCAATCAGGGGAGTTAGGGGGCCAGATGTCGGGACTGGTGAAGTCGTACAACTTACCTTGTGTCTGTTCAGTCAAAAGTTGGCCTTTACTTCCTGGTTCAAAACCAGTTTCATAGTTGACGGGGCCACAACCATTTTCCGCGCTAGAGCTCGTATTCCCTTCCCTGGATCTTTCTGCACATTCTCTTGCAATTGGTGCATGAATTCCTTTGTGCGGCGGCAATCGGGTCGTCTTCTGTGAGCTTTTCTAGCAGCCACGACTTCGTAGTCATTGTTGATGTAGGTGGTTCCAATATTATCGTGATTTTCACTCGTCCATTGCAGTTCTGTTTGTCTTCACAGCTGTATCTGAAACCAAAGAGAAGTAATATGTGAGAACACTGCCAATATCTTCCGACTACTCACATCTACATGCAATAAAACCAGCTGTCAAATTTTACCTCGAACACCTGTATATAGATATGGAAATTTGCAAATCGTGACGTGGAAAGTCAGGAAATTGGTGCTCACCAAATAAGTGGGAATACTGCATAGACTACGAGTAATTTAAATGATTCATAATCATATTAGACTGGAAACAGTGTGTATCTCCTTCTCAAATGTTTCCTCACATGCACAGAAAAAAATGACCTATTTCAATTAAATGTGGCATGCTATTTAAGAAGGTTATTACCTACTCTCATGCCAATTTTATTCAATATCAGTCGAGCCGCTTCTGAGAAATTCATGGATAAATGAATCGTACCCATTACAATGTAAGAAGTTCGAAGAGCAATCTTAAAAATATAAGGTACTCATCTTTCTCTTTCTGATCTTGTTAGATTAGTTCACAAAAACACGTTGTAAACATCAAATTTTCATTAACAGCTGTCAACATTTTGTAGACATACGGGAATGCAAGGAAAAAAGACTTTAGTGGGGATATAATATATGGAAATTACATTGAAAATAACAAAAAACACTGAAAATGCTCACATAAGTAAACTAAATTCTTGTTTGCAGTATATAAATCGTAAATCTTTATGCTTCTTAAATAATAGGGCAGATGTTTCTACACATGCTTAAAAACAATTTCAAAAATATAAATATGGACAGATATTTTGACCTTACCTATTTTATTCTATATATCAAGTGTTAAAATAATGTGATGACAACGGAGATCGCTATCTTGTAGGAGACCTCGAAAGAAGCAAAAAGTATCTAGTGAACACACCGTGCAAATTACGTACTTCCAATGTTATAAGATGCCGAAAACGATGGAAAATAAACTTTAAAGCTTCATAGCTCGAAAACTATAGAATCTATCGTAGTCAGATGAGGAAATTACACGGTAACTAGTATATCTGAAATATCCAGGTTTCAGAATTCCGGTAGAAGCGCACTGAATTATATAGAAGTTGGAGTGCGGGGAGATACTTCTAAGTACTAATTAAGCATAAATAACTATTTATGTAGATGTATGCCATTTTTAAAATCATTTAGTTTTTTGTGTCAGATAATCGAAAATGACTAATATAACTTTTCCCTTTCATGTAACAATCAGAATTATTTCCAAGACTTATATAACCATACATAACGTATTTTAACTTAAATCTAGAAAATTTTGGTAAGCGTTTTTTTTTTTATTATTATTTATTTATTGTGACTTACATTAATTTTATTTTTATCACTAATTATGAATGAGATATGCAATAGTCACTTTCTTAAAAACTTCAATTATGTTCAGATTAAGATCTGAACTCGGGTTCAGAGCAAATAGCTTACAGAATAACGTACACCTACCTATTATCGCATTACTAGTTGATCAAGCACGCACTGTATTTCCGTGCTGTCCCTAGTGTTCGGTTATTTGGTCAGTAAGGATAATTTATTCAAGTTGACAGTGACTTACTATAAATATCTTACGAAATCAAACACTCATCATCTCAGATTGTAAGAACTTGAATATTGAGGTAGATATAGATTCCAGCTGATGTGTCTTTTTTCTTTCTCTTCTAAGTCCTTTTGCAAAAGAGATACTTTAATATTGGAAAGAGAGATAAATTCTTCTAAGAAACAGTGGGACGAGGTGCTCAAGCCATGTATACACCCTGCAGATTTCAATTAACTTCAGAATAGTCAACAGTACCGTTTGTGATCCTTGAACTTCAAGTATCATGAAAAGAAGAGACTAATGAAAAAAGTAAATATATTAAGTAATTAAAAGAAAAAAAAACTACGTTATACTAGTATTTCGCTTTTACGAGTTGCAAAATATTGTTGTATGGCATGCGTGTCGTCGTTAATACAGGATGATTCAAAGAAACGGAAAATTTAGAAAGTTGTGTTGGCAACAGTGGGCGTTTGGTAACAACTGAATAACGTACGCCAGCCTGTCAACGACACCCTGCCACTTAGTTATCATAAATGCTTGGAGTGGTGCGCAACGTGCTTTCGCGATCAAAGCGTTTTACAAGAACCATGTGGAGGGGCATGTAGAGAATTCCGCCGTCATTTTAATTTAGGATGCCACGATCAGCACATGCAGTTAAAACATGGATACGTGATTTCGAGCAAACTGGTTCGGCAATGAAAAAGAAAACCTCCAGGCTGTGTGCTCACCGAACAATGTAACCAAGAGACCGCGGGAATGTTTGCGTAGAGAAGAGCTCACCTGCAAGATGTCATCTTAAAAAAAAAAAACTGTATGTATTCTAAAATGGCCTTACTTTTATTATTAAATGAGATAAATATATTTTTAAAATTGTTTTTATGAAATTATTTAGTTTTCAAAATTTGCTTTTTTTTTTTTTTTATCACTGTATATTTATAATACACTTAATGCAACGTCCTTCACTTTTTTTTTCACGATTATGCTTTGAGCCTAAGGAAGACGACGACTGCAGAAAGCGAAAGGGTGGAATGGAGAAAGTAAGGGGAAACGGGAGAACCCACATACATGGTGTTTGTCCAGCACAAAGCTCCCGTGATGAGAGCTGGGATCGAACCAAGAACCCCACACACCAGCGCTCTGTAACTGAGCAACTACAACCCCGTTATGATGCACACGATTAAGGAAACGACTCAGAAATGAAGGTGAAAGCAATACATTTTGATTAACACTCGTAAATTAATTTTTAGTAGAAGAGCAGTGTGTGATGGGGAACCCTGGTGCTATTTAGGAAAAAAAAATCATCAGTGTTAAAAATAATTGTAGAGTTTTTGCGATAATTAAATCATAAATGAACAGTGTATTTTAGAATAATTTGACATTTATTGTCCATTTGACAACTCTGTAGTCAACAAAACGTGTACAAGACTCGATATTAATACTTCCACATCTAATTACGACCTATTTAAAGCGTAGTTGACCTGTAGTACCAGTAATTTGTGGTAAACCTTACTAGAAGGAATATTCAGACGTTGTGATATGTAGTCTAGTATTCTCCAGAGGTACTTGGGTTTGTATATATTAATTATTGGATTGCGCTTTAATAGAAGGCGCTACATAAACATATTTTGTGCCTTTCAAACAAGATACACGCAATGTGTAACAGAATAATTACACCGTAGTATTTTTTAGCTTTGTGTTTATTCTAGAGTTGAAATAAAATGGTAATAATCTCGTATTAAAGTAAGATCACCGCTAAAATAATTGGGACAGCCGTAGATAGCGTTAGAGTAATGTTAATTTTTTTAACACGCACTGTATTTGTGCACCTAATAATAATAATAAAAAAAGTTAGATTAATTGACTACAAACAGATTGAAAGATATTACTAATAATTATGACATTTGTTTCTGCTGAATTTTGCTGTGCATGTTATATTTATTTCATATAATTAGAAACCATTTTATTTTTAATCATTTTACTACACAAGATTGTTGCACAAAATAGAATAGATTTTCTGCCTGGTATGAAATTTAAAACAAAAATGCATTTGTTTAGCCTTTTCTTTAACCCGCATGACAAGCATTTGATAAAAAAAAATCACTTTGCATTCGACAATACTTAACATTTATGTGTGAATCTGTATATGTGTTAAATTAGATATCACTAGAGGGAATCAACTCGACATAATTACATTCAGAAATCATGTCTTGAAAACAAACAGACGAAATTTATCAAGTGTTATTCGTTATTACTAGTTTGAAATTTATAATTTTTATTATATTCTAATTTACTAAGCTGTGATATGTTCCTGTAATCACCATAGATTTATGGTATGTACTAGAATGTTGAATAGATCAAACAACTATTCTTCCTCTTAATAGAATTATCCCATTTGATGAGGATAATTGGTCGCATCTAAAGTACTTCAGCTCCAGTGGAACTATAAAATTAAAATGTTTTTCAACTATAAGATAGAGCTTCATACCTACAGTAACGCAAACGCTTCGTATGACGAAAAACAAAAGGTCACGTATCAGCAGTCAAGGACACACTAATAAATTTTGTCTTTGTAATTCCGGGTCTTCCAAAAGTTTTTTTTTTTTTTTTTTTTTTTTTTTTTTTTTATGTGTAAATTCTAGAAGACTTCCACTATCCGAGCACACACTTATTTAAGATGATTTCTATGAAGTGTCTTGTACCAAATCTGGCCATAAATACTGTTACAAGGTTTCAGAGACTGCAACACTGTCCATTGTGAGAAAAATGAACGAATATGACGGTGGAATATGCGATGATTCATTGTGAGTGGTGCTATAGAAAGGGAGACATGTATCCTGTACAGACAGAATAAAATGGGGTGATTACAAAAAAACAGGTAGTACTAATGGCGCTAACAGTTGGAAAACGACCGAGTGAAATTTTTAACATGTTTACAAACTGAAAATCAGCTTCGTATTTTTGTGTACCGCACAATTCAGCTGTTCCCCATTCAGGATCGTTCGAGAGAAGGCTGTCCACAAAATATAAGGACTTCAGAAGCTGTTAAAGCAGTGGCAGCGCGTGTAAGAAAAAGTCGTATAGCGAAACAGACAGCGATGACCGTGATATGAACATCTCTAAGCGAACAATGTCCAGGCTACTCGGGGATGGTATTGGTCTTGGAGTTTACCGAGTCAACGGAACCTTTCTGACGTCGAGTCTGAGGCGCAAAGGAAGTTTAAACGTGAACGCCTGTTTTAGCGGTACGCAAACAATAGACAGATTGTGCACTACGGAAGAGAGTTCCAATTGCCAAAATAACAATGTGTATGCTTCATCGTCTCGCGAAGTCAGGAACAGGGGTCCACAAAATCAGAGGCGCCTTCGTTCCACGTCAGTCATAATGTGAAGAGCGAGCTACGGAGGCACCATACATCTTCATTTTTGTGAGAAAGACGTGGAAATCTGTTTTCGAATGTGCAAAAAAACACTACTGGAGCCTGTAGTGAAGAATTTATCACCACCCTGTTCAAAACGCCCCAATGGACTTTCGTGCAAGATTCTTCTTTTGCCCACTAGGCGCAATCAATCCAGGATGAAGCGCAATGTGTTAGACTTGATATCCACTGATGACTAGCTCTCTGGCAGCCCTGACTTGAATTCTAAGGAGTACAAACTGTGGGCAGTGCTTGAGAGTATTGGCCGGTAGAAGAGTAACTAGTTGACATTTTTAAACTCTTTTTACGGGCTGCAATAGCGACATTTCATCTGGAAACGGTGCGTGCTATATGTAATACACGAGTTGCCCACCAGACTTCGAATCTGTGTGCTTGCTAACAGCGGACATTTTGAAATATGATTGGTTCTAACTGTTAGTCAGATCATGTATGCTTTGCATTTGTAACTGTTCTTATGACCGAACTGGGTAATTGGTTAATGGAATAGTCTTCTAGGATTTACTCATTGAAGAATCTCGGCTTTTGGAAATCCTCAAATTAAAAAGGAAACAAAATTTATTAGTATGCCCTTGAGTGTTGATACATAACTTTCGCTCTTCATTACAATAAGTGGTTTCGTTAGTACAGGTACGAAGCTGAATTTTGTAGTTTCTAAATACATTTTAATTTCGATAGTTCCACTGGAGTTGAAGTATTTTATAGGGTGTCTATCGGTCACGAAAGTCACGAATGTCACGAAAAAGTCACGAAATCAGAAAACGGTCATGAAAGTCACGAAATTTAGCTTTTGGGTCACGATTATTTTTTTTACTTATCTGTGCAAATGTAAGTACAGATTGGAAAATTTCGTTCTATAAACGTCAAAATTCACCACCAAAATGTCTATGGTCGGCTTTAGACGCTACCAAATCGCAAGCAAAGTATGTTTCTATCGCATGGATGAAAATTCAGCCTAATTCGCACCCAAATTTGCTCTTGAAAATGTTAGAAAATTTTATGGTTTGGTGAAGAAAAGGTCACGAAAAAGTCACGAAATTAAATTTTGGAATTTTAGTAGACACCCTGTTTTAGTATGTAACCATTTATTTTCACAAAATGAAATGACCTTCCTACTACCGAAGACGAAAAGTTGTTTATCTTTATGAAACATTTAATAAAAAAATAAAATAAAAAATAAAAAAATTACTGGAACATGTTGCAAGATTAGTAAATTAGAATATAATGTAAACAAATGATCCATACGTTCTATAAGCAGTGATAATTCATAGTTTATTGAGAATAGTTCCAAGTAAAATTAGCTGAATTTTATGACAAACTTCCAGGAATTAATATGGTAAAATATGCATAAATTCCTTTCGATGAATTATAATTATTGTCAATTGCATCGCTCAAATTAACAAAACATCGGGAAAGTAAAACAAATGGAATAAAGGAAGACCGCAAAATATAAAATACAAAACTCTTGTATACACTGACTACAAAACAACACGGTAAATTTCCTTCAAAATCATGTTGGAACATTCATTTGCTATTTGAAAGTCCATTGCTTTAGTAGCAGAAATCGATGTGGATGAATCAATAACATGAACCTGAAACTTTATTCAAACTATCAATACAGAATCAATCTCGGTTTCGTTGTTTTTAATGAAGTAAATTTTTAATACTTCTCTCTTTGAAAGGTACAGATTTCTTCAGTCGTTGTTACACGTATGTTTGTTATTCCTCAAGTGATATAGCAATCCAGAACAAACTAATTTTGTTTCTCATTGTGAAGTTACTGTTGATTTCCAACCTATAAGACCCAATATTGTAATTAGTAGTAATATCACTTCCGGCTTCATAGGAGGATTACGTTGAATCTACGTCAGAAAACATCTTGCGGTGTTTCTTATTGTTTTTGCTGTATGCTAATTCAATATTGAAACCAGAAATGCTAGTTGCAATGTTTCCCGAATTATCAGCGTCAGCGTTACGTCCAGTATGGGTATCAACGTTTCCGAATATGTTTTAGCCGGTTTCTTTAAGATATCGTTCCTTAACTTAGAAGTGACAGGGCAGCACTCACTTCATCCCTGCAGAATAGACATATAAAAGGCGTGATCATTTAGTAGAAACAGAATAATAAGCTTACATGGAGTTTGATTTGATCTCCTTCAAATCACTGTTCTTGATTAGCAATGCACTTATCATAACGTTGAATCCATGACTAGAAGCATTTCTGGAAGGGCGTTCAGCTGCTTTATTGTGGCCCTCTCGATGTCAGAAATGGTGTCGAAACGTTTTCCTTTAAGCACGGTTTTAGTTTTTGGGAAGAGCCAAAAGTCTCATGGTACTAAATCTAGTGAGTAAGGGGGGAGTGTTGACAGACAGGAACACTTTTCCGACCAAAAATACGCGGATCAAAAGCAAGGTGTGGGACATGCGCTTTCGTGGTAAAGAAGGAAGCCAATTTAATCGGCGCTAAAATGCTTTTCATGGATCCATACGAGATGTTTGGTTATTCTGCAGGGTGTCTATTGGTCACGAATGTCACGAAATCAGAAAACGATCATGAAAGTTTGGGGTCACGATTTTTTTTTTTTTTTTTTTTTTTTTTTTTTTTTTAACTGTACAAATGTAAGTACAGATTGGAGTAACTTTTGTTCTATAAAACGTCAAAATTCACCACCAAAAATGTCTATGGTCGGGTTTAGACGCTACCAAATCGCAAGCAAAATAAGTTTCCATCGCATAGATGAAAATTCGGCCTAATTCTCACCCAAATTCGCTCTTGAAAATATTAGGAAATTTTATGATTTGGTAAAGAAAAGGTCACGAAAAAGTCACGAAATTTCATTTTGGAATTTTACTAGACACCCTGTTCTGAAAGCTTTCGAATAATCATTCGCCTGTTTAAACAAATCATTTGTGCCACTTTTTGCTAATTTTCATCTGTTTTTGACGTCGAAGGACGTCTTAATCGTTGCTAGTTTTCAGCCGACTCGTTGCCGCTTTTGAATCCCTCATATCACTTGTAAACAGTCTTCAATGCCACCGCTTCAGCGTTATACACTGATTTTGACATTTTGTGAGCTTCTTTGGCACTTACTTGCAGCCTAGAACAAAACTTAATGTTGGAACGCGACAGACACTCTTAACACGCCCTCGCTCTTCTGCTTCTGGAAGCCAACTAACATGTCACAACTTGTTCAAACTTGACACTGACTGTACCAACTGTACCAGAGGTTGAGGTTAGCGGGCTTACTAGTTGAAATGGACACAACATCGATAGATGGCACTGTGAAACTACATTCACCATACTTTTTGGTCACACCCTGTATATGTAATATAGCAACAATGAACTTTTCGCCGACATTGAACAAAGCTTATTCCTTTTTCCATCCAGATATTGAAAATCTATAGCGTCACTGGTAACGGCAAATTAGCATTATCGGTTTCGAAAGATGTATAAGGGTTTAGATGAAATGTTTTCTTCGGAGATTGAAACCGTTTTTAAGAAGCATCATTTCTCATTTTGTGTTATAACGTTTTTACTTTGTGGAAATTTAACGTTGAAACTGGAAAGTTGTAAAAAAAATGGAGGACGGAAAAAAATATATGTATTTCTAGGACGCTCAATTTTTTAAAAAAATAATAATAAAATTCCGAATGTGAGACTTTGTTGAAATTGAGTATATAAATTTTGCGATAAAATAAGTGTGTAGGTGTTTCATGGTTCTTGAAAATTCTGCTAAATGAGAAGAGGATAATTTTTATAACATTCAGATTTCCAGTCTTATGTTCATAAAATGCTTAATGTGAGTATTTGCTTTAGCTGGTGGTATGAAATTCAATATATGAACGCCGTATGAAAAATAAGGAACAGTGTACGTATTTCAGTGTTTTCGAAAACTCTTCTAAAATAGGAAAGTGGGACAGTTTCTATGCAAATTTAACTGGGAATTCCCGTTGAAAGTAAATGAAATCAAAGACTAAATCTTATAAAGACAGTGTAGTTGGTAAACTCTGATTACGTAGCTAACTTATTATTTCGTGCTACGAATCAAATATGTAATTTAAAATACGGTGATAGCCCCATTTATTGTGTGGCTACTGGGACCACTTAACCAGTAGAGGAGGATATTACCTGTGATTTACGAGAATATATGAAAAGGAGGAACTGAAGCAAAGAGTAGATTAGGGATATAACAAGTATACGAACTGAATAATCGTACTTTGCACATGTAATTGTTTATTCATCGAGGTCTTGAGACACTTTTAATTAATTTATAACTGCCTAAAGAGGCTCTGATCTCACTTAGCAAGTATTAGAAACGAAGTTTATTTAAGTGTTATAGTAATGTGCAGGAATAGAACATTTTTGACAGAAATATCCATTGCTGCTAGCTAGACTGTAATGTTTGGTTGACAGGAAATGTGTTAAAGGGTGTTTTCTCAGGGTGAGTTAATCATTTATATCACACTTATAATATGTAACCTTCAATTTCATCTTCCAATTGAAACTTAAATTATTCTGTGTGCAAACCTGCAACGTAGATTCAGATATGGCGAACACTTTCTGTTTAGTACGTGGCGAGTTCCAAAATTTCATGGTTAACTAAGCGTTTCCTAGTTGTAATTAGCCTTACCAGTATAGAAAAGTACTGCTAAATACGTACAAAGTCGATGTTTTGTAGTCTGGTTTGTAGATAGTTCGTATGTAACAAAGAAGTTGATTCCTTCAGTTGATCTTACTAATAACTATGTGCTACTCATTAGTGAACACTTGTTGGGACCGAATGAATTGATTCACACGTTTACTAACTATTTTTCACTTTTGTGTGGTCTTTGCAGTGTAGCAGATCCTTCACAAAGGGAGAACCTAGGGATTATTGTACAGTACAAAGTGAAAGTGAAATTGTGTCTAGGAGCACTAGGAGGGTAAGTACTGGTTCTTAATACTTGAAATTAGTGTTTAAGAAAGTAAGCTTTCACGTACCTGAATGGTTAACGCCCATGAGCCTTGGTTTGATTCTCGAAGGAACATGGTGTTGAATCGACATTATGAGTCAGCACTGCCCTGCTAAGCAAAAAGGCCTTATCCCCATTTCACATACTTTCGAGAAAATAAATAAAACGCGTTTTGGCTTAGGCTGTACGTTCAAATTTGTTATATTTCAGTAAAATTTTATTAAATATATTTTCACGATCTAAAATTTGTGTGGTAATACAGTTAAATATTTTTGCTTATGAATTGCCACTTAAGTCCTTTTTGCTTACTTTCAGTTACAGGTTTGAACATAAGGTAAACACTCGTGACGTCATTATCTCCTACCTATTGGTCAAACCACGTCAATTTCACTTTAGATAGATGCAGAATTGTACTACAAACATTCCCATACCAATATCTCGAGTTTCGAAAAATGTGGGGTTAAGGTCTTTTCGCTTAGGACGGCAGAGCAGGGGAAGTTGCTTAAATGAAGAGATAGCGAACTCTGGTGTAAGAAATTACAAAGATTATACAGGGTGTATCAAAAAGGACTTTACAATTTTAAAATGTTACATTGATTTATTCATTTATTTTACAGACATGGTTTTGGTGTCATTTTGTAACAAAATACATCAAGTTTTGACTCACGTAGTACACTAGTACAGAAACAAGCCACCGCAAGCGCTAGTGGCAGTTCCAGCCAAGATGGCTGCCTTTACTGGTTCCGAGCGTGCTAGCTGTGTGTTTTGGTTTGAAGAATCCAAGTCTGCGACGACAACTGTGCAACGTAATATTCGTACAAAGTACGGCAAAAATTTTCTCAGTAGCCCTACTGTTTATCAGTGACATAAGTGCTTTATTGAAACTGGTTCGGTAAGACACAACAAGTCTTCAGGTCATCCCCGCACGTCTGAAGACATTGTAGAACAAAGTAAGACAAAGCTTTGAACAGTCCTACAAAATCAACCCGGCGTGGTTCTCGACAGCTGGGCGTCCCACACATGACAGTTTGGCGTGTGTTGAGAAAACGGTCGCATCTCAAACCATACAAATTGCAAATGGTGCAAAAATTAAAAGACACTGATAGAATTGCTTGTAAGGAAGAAATCGACTTCAGAGAGGATGTGTGTCGCATCACCAATGGTAGCTCTTTAGGTACAAGAAAAAAAAAAGTATTTTGCTACAAAATGACACCAACCATGTCTGTCAGATAAGTGAATAAATCAATATGAGTTTTCAAAGTTACAACAGGGTGTCTATTGGTCACGCAAGTCACGAATGTCACGAAAAAGTCACGAAATCAGGAAATGGTCATGAAAGTCAAGAAATTTAGCTTTTGGGTCACGATTTTTTAAAATTGTACCAATATAAGTACGGACTGGAGAATTTTGTTCTATAAAACGTAAAAATTCACCACCAAAAATGTCTATAGTCGCCTTTAGATGCTTCCAAATCGCAAGCAAAGCACACTTCTATCGCATGCATGAAAATTCGCACCCAAATTCTTAAGAACGTTACGAAATATTATTGTTTTGTGAAGAGAAGGTCACGAAAAAGTCACGAAATTTCGTTTTGGAATTTTAATAGACACCCTGTATAAGGTCCTTTGTGATACACTCTGTATTCTGTCCGTAATTACCTATCGTTCAGTTGTACTCTCGTAGTCTCACATGTAGTGAACGCCAGAAGAGTTTTGAAAACGCAGCTTAGTAGGTTACAACATTAAATATTTTGTTCTCTGCCTATAGATGGGTCTTAGGACGTAGGTTTCGCCCATGATGCTTTTTTCTCGGGGGGAGGGGGTTGAGGACATTTTTTTTCATTGAAAATAGTACAATCGCACTTGAATTATATCATAATGACGCTTTTAAGAATGCTAATTTTAATAAACTTTAGTCTTCAAAGTTGATAATCTTTGTTTTATCACAATCCTTTGTGGGCCTGAGCCGCCGTAACGCCATCTGTCATGATTACTGTGGATGGCAAAAGAAACAAATGTAATAAACAAGCTCGGCAATCGAACTTAAGATCCATCCATCGCCTGTGGATTGACAGCTTCACCAATAGCAATCTGAATGCATATAAAGCTATTCGTACACAAACATTGTTACAATGCAAATTGTGATGTGATTCAAACAAAACCACAAACCTCACCACAAACAACCGCAGTAAACCAGAATATTAAGAGTTATATTAAAAGCAATAACTTCAGCAATTTGATTTCACTGTAAGGAACATAATATAAAACCTCATGTAGGCGGGCTATGTACATAACAAGCACCGAGAAAAAATTGAGACAAGAAATTACATGTATGATTCAACTCATTGTTTTAGGAGAACGCGGTGGCTCAGTGATAGAGCGTTCACCTCCGGTGCTTGGGGTCCCTGGTTCGATCCCAGCTCGCGCCGTGTAGACTTTGTGGTGGACAAACACCATGCTCGTGGGTTTTCTCGGGGTTCTCCTGTTTCCTCGCACTTTCTTCATTCCACCATTTCACTCATCATCACCGTCTCCTTTAGCCTAACCGGCATAACCGTGGGACATAAAACTTTAAGAATTTCAATTCATTGTTTTTATGTTTATTTTATAGAGGTAAAAAAAAAAAAATACAAGAAAAAACTATTCACTAAATAATTGAATAGAGTTTCTATGCAAGTCTAGCTAATAAGCGTCTTATCTTTTGCAATGATGCGTCGTTCTTTCCGCTTCTCAAAGTACCGCCCACAGGTCTAGAACTCAGGCGTACAAAGTAGTCTGGAAATCCACGTTTCATACACACTTTTAATAATTTCGTCTACACATGCACTCTCAGTAGCTGAAGTATTATCGTGATGTATAAGACAAGTCTATGGAAGTATATCACTCCGGTTCCCACAGATGATGTTCAAACGTTAACAAAGAGTCTATTGTAACGTAAAATGAGTGTTCTAAAACAGTGGTTCTCAAACTTGTTCTTACTCCGACCCACATCAAATAATAAAAAGTATTTTGTGGCCCACCTACTTTTATCGAAAAACACTTTGACATTCTTTCTCAATAAATATGTCATATGAAATTGTACGCATGTGCAGAGAAGGTTAAAGTGTTTCCATAGAAAGGACACAGATCTAACACTACTTCCGACGCAATGCCCTATCCCGGGGGCGCGGTGGCTCAGTGGTAGAGTGTTCACCTCCGGTGCTTGGGGTCTCTGGTTCGATGCCAGCTCGCACCGTGTTGACCTTGTGGTGGACAAACACCGTGCTCGTGGATTTTCTCGGGGTTCTCCCGTCTCCTCCCACTTTCTTCATTCCACCATTTCATTCATTTCTCATTATCACCGTCTCCTTTAGCCTAACGGGCATACCGTGGAACGTAAAACTTAAGGATTTCATTTCATTTGCAATGCCCTATCCCATGACAGATTTTGAGTCACCCATTCTCTTTCCATTCTAACCCAGCATCTGTACTGACTGTACAACAGTGCCGGGCTTTGAGTAACCACTTACTCTTCACCTCATTAACAAACGCTTCCAATTTTCATTTTCTGAATAGTACGTTACAACATATGTTTCTGCATCAAAATAAAATTTTTCAATCAAGGAAACACTTCTCGCGATCCACCAAATAACTGCCTACGACCCACCAATGGGTCACGACCCGCACTTTGAGAAACACTGTTCTAAAAAATAGTTCCTAATAAACATCACTATACTGTTAGCGACCGACTGAATTACGCCCAGTATAGTGACTAACATGTGGTCAACGCGTTGCGTTGCCCTGTCTCTAACAGGGATATCAGAAGTTTTCTAGACCTAGTGGCTGTCACATCTTTTATTCACCTGACTTCTCAGTTTGCCTCACAGTGCTAGGTAGACGGTGAAAATTGGGAAGCACTGGCCGGGAATCGAACCGAGAATAACGCGGAAATGAGTCCAACACTAAAAATGACATGCTTATGGGTAAACTCACATGCATAGCTCTTTTTGAGTACATATATCCCTGTATATATATATATATATATATATATATATATATATATATATATATATATATATATATAGATAGATAGATAGATAGATAGATATATAATACAGGGTGTTACAAAACTATGTCACAATATTTTGGGAATAGATTACTCACATCAAAATAATAAAAAAGTTCATATGGACCTGTGCTCAAAAGTGGTTAGTTTCGAAGTTATAGGGTACTGAAAACGTGAAACAATTAAACTTTAAAAGTTCATAGCTCCACTACTATGGGACCTATCGTAGTCAGGTCAGGATATCACTGGGGAACTGGTATGTGAACTAAGTTTAAGAATGCTCCAGTATTTGCACACCAATTTTTAGAAAGGTAGTTGGAGAGTGATCAAGTACACCAGACAGCCTCTCTGAAAATGAGTGTGCAAGTACTGGAGGTTCTGATAGATGGATATTTGGAAGGTTCACATACTAGTTCCTCAGTGATATATATATATATCTATATCTATCTATATATATATATATATATATACCGGGTGCACCATTTATAATGTCCCACCTTTATAACAGAGGAACTAATAGAGTGAGAGAAGCGAAACTTTGCACAAAGCAACTACAGGAAGGGGGACATCTATCCATGTATTGGGTAACATCACTAGGTGAACAGTGTTGCCAACCCAATATAAAGTTATGATTTTTTAAATGGAATGACCTAAATTTAATACCATAATTCGAATCAGCAATGAAAACAAAGACGAAAGAGATGACACTCGCAGATCAGTGTAGCATACTTTTTGAGAAATATTGTAAAACATATGTCAAATTTAAACGCCTTTAACACACACAAGGAATGAAGTAGTAACTGTTTGTGTACATTAAATGAAATACTGGGAAGAACTCTTTAAAATGACTTCAAGTTTAGAAGGATCAGTTAAACAGTGTT
This sequence comes from Thermobia domestica, assembly GCF_964235325.1. Lineage (NCBI taxonomy): Eukaryota > Metazoa > Arthropoda > Insecta > Zygentoma > Lepismatidae > Thermobia > Thermobia domestica. The sequence goes on along the minus strand of NC_137457.1, from coordinate 294,477,719 downwards.
GCCACAACAGAAGAGAGAAAAATTGAGTTTGGAAATAGTGCAATAACTTGGAAAAGGTCCCTAGTACAGTATAGGTTTAAATGCATAGAGGAAATCAGTATGCCATAAGGAGCATTATCACGTTTATTTGAGATCGATAAGTCAAGTACTTACCAAGATATTCGGTACTCTGTAAAAGCTGAGAATTTTGTGCTGTACAAGATGGTAACGCTGTTTCAAAATTCCCTTTTTTTCCTCAGCGTTGGAGAAATCGTGAAGAATTGATTAAAATGAAATAAAACATTAATCAATGGATATACAATGAAATGAAACCCATTTGAATCCTTGAAGGGAGTAATTAAACGTAATGTGGATATAAATTGTTCTTGAGTTAGTAATACCAATTCAAATTTTAACAGGATGGTAGAAATACGTTTACGAGACCTACCTAATAGCTATTTCGTGTAGTGAATATACTTATTCTCGTGCAATTTTAGGGGAGTAATATCGAAACAATTCAATATTATCTGTAAATATTACCGACTTGTTATTATTTCTTTTTTAAACACGAATGAATGAAATAAGTAAGAGTGTTCCGATTGAAGCAATGCAAAGGATGATTTGCGAGCACAATTTCTTTGCCTGTATTATAGCTGTTGGGTGTAGCCAAGTGGTGTAATCAAGATAATTACTCACTTTCTTCGTTTGCACGTCTAAGAGGATCATTCGGAAGCATTGTTCAAGATATTGTTCATATAAGAAATGCAAGAAGTCATTACAACTGCTATGCCGAAGATCACCAACAAAATGTTAAATATTGCTTTGCGTTGACGTAATCCATATCGGAATAGTTCCCCAAGTCTTTGGCATTACGCACCAGGTCACGAAACAAATTTCTTTGTGTGGTATACTTTGTACAGATGAACTCTCACTTAGGAACTTAAAATTTTAGTCATTGGCCCTAACTGAGTATTCTTTTATTTATTATTATTTTGCTACCATATTATAAATCGCTACAAAGGTTAGCTGTATGAGTTGTAGCCTATATGCACCAATGAAATAGGCATTTTTTTTCTGGAAATACCTAATTATATGTACCATAAAATTCGTGTATTTTTTAAATTTCTATTTTGCCGCCAACTTTTCAAACTGCACGTTATCTTTTGTATTTGTCAGCTCATTTAATGAATGTATAGTTACAAATCATTGCATAAGTTTGAAACGCGCTACTGCTTTTCATGTGAAGCTCGACATAATGTTTTAAGTAAATTTTTAGGAAGATTTCTCGTGCTGCTTTACTTTTGCCGTACAACTCGAAATAATTGTTCAAAAATTACAATTTTTACAAATTCCTTCTTATTGTTTACTAAATGATTTGTGCTGGCCGACATGGAAACATGTCAAATGGAATTGTTAAATTTCAAGGGGACCATTACAATCAATTGTTGAAAAGTTAAAATTCTTCTAGGATTTGCGTGTAAATACGGCGTCCGGATGTATGCATAAAAACTGCAATGCAAAAAACAAGAAACAACCTGTGCTAGTAGGCCACTAAAAAGCACGAATGCTATCTAACCGAGTCACGGCAGAGCGAAACTGAAGGGCATCTCCAGAAAGGAGGTGAGTCCGAAGGGAGCAGATGCGTCAGGGAAGGTTGCTATATGCAAAAATAAGGATAGTGAAATGAGTGGATTTTGGTAATGATATGAGTTTCAATAATACTTGTCACGGTTTCATACTTGTAGCGTTCCACTTGTAAACATAAAATACAACTTATGTACACTGTGCACAAATACAGCACCGGTAGAAAATAGTTTCTAATACAACCATCATTTATATGCACTTACTTATTTTATCCCTAGTAAAGTACTCGTAAGAATTTTACACTATACTCCGCGCCACCCGAATTGGCGTGTGGCATCAACCAATAAACTCACAGTGCACTGTTACTAAACCTTCAGGGAGGAATCAAATCATTCATAATTAATTTTGTTCGTATTTGTGGACAATTATGAATGACTAGGTTCCTCCCTGAAGGTATAGTAACAGCGCACTGCGATCTTGTTGGCTGTTGCCACACGCCAATTCGAGGGACGCGAACTATAGTAATCTACACTTGTAAACATAAAATACAGGTGTATTACTTTGTATTTAACTCTATCGCTTGCAGAAAATTGTTCTTTATGTCTTTTCATGCAAAATACGGACTTTTACCTGTAAATCTTTCAAAATTTGTTGAGCCAAAAGTAAAAAAGCACCATATTTACTTTAAATTCAAAGGTAAATAAATTGACCAAAATGCAAGTACTAGCAAGTAGTAAGACTGATGTAATGAACTATACACTGGCTCACGCACAACAATGCGTGATGTGTTTGTAATATAGTGCTGATGGGATTCACTAAAATTTTAGTTAGGTGTTTTTTTCTTTCTTTTTGTCCTTGAACATAAAATATGAGGTAGGATACGTAGGTTGGCTTTGGTTAGCTTAGTTTAGTATACATTTAGTAAACTCCTTCTATGATACTGCAGCAAACGTAAAAAGGGGTGAATTTTGCATTAATATCAAAAAAATCATTGGTTCAAGTTTTCTCTTACATACACAATTGCTAGGTCGTAATTACTGAATGTCTTAAAATGTTTTATACGGCATCATTCTGCAGTGAATTGTGTTAACGAAATTTAAAATATGGCTTTTTTCGATTATCGGTATGCAATAATAATAATTATTGCATCGTTCCTGCGTTCGTTTGCGATTCGCAAAGTTTGCGAACATATTTACGAAATTCGACTCATATACTGTTATTTAGCGTGGCAAATAGACTGTTATTTGTTATGGTACCAATATCTTTTAATGTTTGCAATTAGTATTTAGATGTACCGCTACGTACAACATTATGTCCTAGCAATGTATTGTACGACAGTCACTTTGAAAGTTCTGCACACTGTAAGATGTTATGCAAGCTAATAATTTATTGTACAAAATATCTTTACAGGCGTTCAATACAATCTTCATGCTTGTTTATGACAGCTTCTCAAAATTTGGCAAATTCTGTATTCTGGATAGGGCACCTTCATTGTTCAGGTGTCTGATCACTGGTATCACCTCACTGAAAGCTTCATCAATCGAATCAGAACGTTTTCCACAGAGTGGTTCTTTTAATTTGGGAAACAATTCAAAGTCTGGTGGGCTCAAATCAGGACTATATTGGGAAGGAAAGTATTTCCCATCCATATTTGTTAAGTGTCACTCTTACTTGTAGAGCAGATTGCGGCCTTGCATTATCGTTCAGAATACACCAGCTGCAAGAATGTCGGGATTTCTTTCAATAATTTTCGGGCGCAAAACATTTTGCAGAAACAGCTTGTAATATACGCCTGGTATAGACGTCCCCTATGTCACTCTATTGTAGCCATCTCTCCATTCGTATCATACTCGAAGATCATCGTGAGTAAAACGTTTGATTGTTGCTAGCAGAATTTCTTCGGGCGTGAAGAGTCTGAACTGTTTTAATGTGACGACTGAAACTTCAGTTCTGGTTCAAACTCTCGTATCCAGGTTTCATCAATTGTAACAGTCGTTTGAAAAAACTGATCTCCTTCTGTTTGATAACGTTGAAGCAATTTTTCTGCGATTCGTTTGCAACGTGCTTTCTGCTCTTTACTCAGATCATGCGGAACCCATCTCTTCATTTTCAGCTTATCAGTAATAATTCTGTAAAGTGAAGTGACAGATATTTTGGTCTCATATGCAATTTTCTTACATATTTTCGTCGACCCTCTCTCAAAATGTCATTCACAATAATCTCAGGAGTGTAGTCTGTTGCAGTTGATGGTCTTTCACATCTTGAGGTGTCCGCAATGATTGCACGACCTTCACGGAAACGAGCTGAGCACCGAAATACAGTGCTATGATCCACTACACTATTTCGACAAACCTCCCGCAAAACATTGTAAATTTCAGTTGAATTCTTTCCACATAGAGTTTCGATGTCGATATAGGAACGCTTATCATCATGTGTAACCCAACCTCAGTCAGGTTCACCACTGAATTTCTCACAACACAGCTAAGCAAACCAGAAAACAGAGAAACAATCATCAAGCCGAAACTCTGACCCACAACAAACCTAAAAGTGACTCGCTTTTCAGACATATCATTTTGCAGTATATCATAATTCTGTATTCAATTATTGTGAACCATTGTACAAGAAACAAAAGGTTTTGATTGAATTATAATAGGAAAATACTGTGGTTAAGCCTTCTTAAAGTTAAACTGCGAGGGCACTGTTGCTCAGTGGTAGAGCACTTACCTCTGGTGCGTGGGGTCCCTGATACGATTTCCGATCCAGTAAGTTTGCGGTGGATAACATCGTTTCCATGGGGTTGTCGGGTACTCTCGCTTTCTCTCACATTCTCATCCCATTAACTCTTCTATCATCAGTCACTTGCCTTAATCATTGTCTCCCTTAGCCTAAATGGCATAAACGTGGGACGTTATACAGAAAGTTACGCTGCGCTAAGGAATACGATGTCGTATATAATTTGCAGAAGAACTATGGAATATTCTTTACACATTATGTTTACACTATTTTGTTTACAAGCATACCCACCTTTGCTAACGCGCCTGGTCCCTATAGGCACCTTGAGTTTCCACTACTTTGGCCCTGCCCTGACTTGGTTAAATACTTCCTTGTTTTTGTGGCCATCCAGCATAGATTTGATTTTTTTTACTCTATTCGTTTACTCGTCAACTCACTACGGATCCAAAAGTTCATGGACCCACCAGGTTCTCCGTTTCCGATCAGATCATTTCCTGTTTTTAATGGACATCTAACAGAGGTTGTTTGGTGTTTGTTCCACTATAGCTTCTATGGCATAATTCTACGTGCTGTACTTTTACTCGTAACGTTTGGGTCCTCATAAGGGAATCGGCACCTATGAATCAATAAATGCAGCTCATTTCTTAAAAAGAATTTATACATTATTTGTAGTTAATTTCGTGGTGAATGAAATACAAAATAAGTTGTGTATGGTCCCCTAAAATTGGTCAGTACGTATAAATATTGGATGATCTGAAAAATTTTGGTACCATTTAACAGAACTTAGCCTATGTATTTTCAATTCAAATTTTACAACTATTAATATCTATGTTTTATTGTCTTTTCCAACTTATATTCGGGAGAAAGAAATTAAATTAAATAAATATATGTTTATGATGATCAAGAAACAATTATTTGTAACCTACATTACAAAATTCATGAAACAGAAAAAATATTGTTTCCTTATTTTAATTACTTTGCTTTAATTCAGCATGTCACAGAATATAACTTATGTCACAGATTAGTACTTTAATAAAACTCCAAGGCAGAGGGAAAAAAGGGAATTTTGAAACAGTGTTACCATCTTGTACAGCACAAAATTCTCAGCTTTTACAGAGTACCGAATATCTTAGTAAGTACTTGACTTATCGATCTCAAATAAACGTGATAATGCTCCTTATGGCATACTGATTTCCTCTATGCATTTAAACCCATACTGTACTAGGGACCTTTTCCAAGTTATTGCACTATTTCCAAACTCATTTTTTCTCTCTTCTGTTGTGGCAACACTGTTTAACTGATCCTTCTAAACTTGAAGTCATTTTAAAGAGTTCTTCCCAGTATTTCATTTAATGTGCACAAATAGTTACTACTTCATTCCTTGTGTGTGTTAAAGGCGTTTAAATTTGACATATGTTTTACAATATTTCTCAAAAAGTATGCTACACTGATCTGCGAGTGTCATCTCTTTCGTCTTTGTTTTCATTGCTGATTCGAATTATGGTATTAAATTTAGGTCATTCCATTTAAAAAATCATAACTTTATATTGGGTTGGCAACACTGTTCACCTAGTGATGTTACCCAATACATGGATAGATGTCCCCCTTCCTGTAGTTGCTTTGTGCAATGTTTCGCTTCTCTCACTCTATTAGTTCCTCTGTTATAAAGGTGGGACATTATAAATGGTGCACCCGGTATATATATATATATATATATATAAATCTAACTTTAAGCTAACTCTTGTAGCTCTAAAAAGTATGTTGTTCGTTCCAGTAATAACTGACAGCTTTTATTTTGTTGGTAGAAATTATTTACTTACTTTACATAGCAATTTACATTGTTAGCCTAATGGATTGTATTTATTGTTTGTGTATTTCTAAGGATGATAGGCACACCCCTTTGTGCATATACTTCGTATAATTTCGGGGTTTTTATTTTGATAGTATAGTAGTTATCCGTGTCTTTTTATTCTCGTAAATTGTCTTACGTTTTCATCGTCTCGTTCTTCATACATATCAAAATTATTATTAATATAAAACGTGATTATGTTATTAAATTGACAACGTTGGTGAATAAAATTTTAAATCGTCTGAAAAGTTTGACAATTGTTGTAGTAATTTTTGTATTGTAAGGGTATCCTCATGCAGAGAAAACTAAATACATGGAAGTGCGTCTGGACCGTAATACTGCAAATTGTGGAGGCGTTAAAATATTAAATAATACTTTTGATAAAGTGGGTACTTTCAAGTATTTAGGATCAATATTAACAGACGAAAATCATATTCACGAAGAAATTAAATGTCGACTAAAAGCAGGGAATTTGTGTTACTATTCGATTCAAAATCTCTTGTTGTCGCGAATTCTGTCGAGGAATTTGAAGCTTAAAATATATAAAACGATAATCATGCCTGTTGTTCTGTATGGTTGCGAAACATGGTCGCTTACTCTGAGGGAAGAACATAGACTGAAAGTATTTGAGAACAGGATCCTGAGAAGAATATTAGGACCCAAGAGGAACGAGAATGGGGAATGGCGGAAGCTTCATAACGAGGAACTACATAGTTTATACGGTTTGCCCAACATTGTTAGGGTCGTCAAGTCTAGGAGGCTTAGGTGGGCAGGTCATGTAGTTAGAATGGAAGAAAGTAGAAACGCTTTCAAAGTCTTGACTGGTAGACCCATAGGAAAACGACCATTAGGAAGACCTAGGCGAAGATGGGAGGATAATATTAAGATGGATCTCGCAGAGATAGGAATACAAAGTAGAAACTGGATGCAATTAGCTAAGGATAGAAGTCAGTGGAGAGCTTTTGTGAACGCGGCACTGAACCTCCGGGTTCCATAGGCCATAGAGTTAGTTAGTTAGTTAGTTAGTTAGTTAGTTTAAGGGTATCCTCATGTAAAAACATTCTCAGAGTGTGTCAATTTTTCAGGGACCTTGTGGCTGAGCTGCCTTTTGTGTTGATGCACCCGAAACCAGAAGAAGAGCTTCCTCCACCCAACCGATCTAGTCCTTCGATTTCCAATAAGGATAATCAAGATGTTCCTGTAGACACCAATTTGATTCAATTGGACACGTATGTAGTGAATTTCTTTACGTTCATGTTTATTTTGCATACATAATGAGTAGTGGCGAAGGAAAAGGAGTAACTTTACACACACACACACACACTTTCCTAACAAAAGGTTCTAACGATTCTACTAGTAGTAAGTAGAGGCATGCAAAATTCGAATTACATAGTTAATTTAAAAAAGAAAATCATATACACTACTACCCAAAAGTTTTTAAATATCCCAGATTTTTGTGAGCATCTGCTCTCAAGTAATTATTTTAACGAGAACTTGGCTGCTGTGTGTCAAAGATACTCTATGTACAGCATAAACTTTGATAGTTGGATCGAGATCTGATTGTAACTACATCTAATTGTATTTTTTAAATTTAAACCCCCCAAAAAGACAATTTGACATAAATATCACATCATATAATCAAAGTGCGAAAGTTTAGACGACATAGTGTTGTTTCAAATATATAAACCTCGTGGTGTCCCAAATATATAAATATGGGATATTAAGCTCAACTCCTGATTCTCATAAAGAATATGTTCGTTCCATCCTCATCTCACAGCATGAGGTGGAATAGTAGTAATAGTTATATTATTTTGTGATTCTTCTAATTGTTGGTTCTTTTGTGTGTTCCACAGGGATGGAGTGCCCCCGCCGGATGGTGACGATGATATAATTTTCGAGGACTTCGCGCGTTTAAGACTTAAAGGAGGGGAAACGGATGCTTGAAAACCTTTTATGACAGGTAAAATGAATGTTAGACTGCGTGTACTGTGCTCCGAATTTGTAACAAGATCCCAGTTTTTTATACCTCTGAACCATTAGAATCTGCTTTTACTATTATGAATACGTATAGAATGCCTATAGATTATATTAAGTTACTATAATAATGAAAAACATTAGGCCAAATAGTAAATCTAGACGCAAGATGCCGAAATAATTTAGCTTTGCTTTTTTTTAAAAAAAAAATATAAACCTAAACTATATATATATATGTAATTATATATATATATCTGAAACAACTATTTTTATTTTCATAAATATTTACCATGAAGAATATTATTTCCTTCTGTATCAATGTATTGACTCAAAAATGAGATGTAGATTAATTTTTTTGCGATTACGGAAAAGCATAACAATATCAATAATAATAATAATAATATTGTGCACAAGTATATATATAAATATACATACAATTTTTATGATAACAATTAAACACGAATTGAAGAAGTGTTCATGATACAGTTAACCTGATATATTCATTTACGAATAATATTGTGTATGGTGCATTTGCATCCGTTCGCTATATACGCTTTCTTTCTTTCTTCCTTTTAAAAATAAATAAATAAATGCATGGGCACAATTTATTTAGACTGACGATCATATTTACACCTTATCAAGAGCCACCTTTAAAAAAAAGAATTGTAATATAAATATTGTATATTGTATGTTTGTTTCCTTGCTAATTATATTAAGAACGAGGAAAAACTGAAGAGCGTGACTTAATAAAGTAATACAAAATTTACCATTTATTCTTCTGCTTGTTTTTCATAAGTGAAAGGAGACAATGAAATGCAACTTACCACAATCATAGATAATGTTATTCTACAACAGAAAATATGAACCTGAAGAGTTTTCAGTGTTGCCATCCATAGAAATTACAGTGCTGCCAGATTAACAATTCCCCCAAAATCTAAGTTACGGCAGCGACTAGAGGAACGAACTCAATTGCATTTGATTACGTATCATGTTGTTTTGGTATTCTGTGAACTCTTTTTAATTAACACTAGAATTTAATTTTAATAACTGTATGTTAACACTATTTTGTTTGTTACAAACTAAATACAACTATTATTAAAATGTAGTTCACAGGATTCCAAGACGTGATACGTAATCAAATGCAGTTGAGTTCGTTCCTCTAGTCGATGCCCTAACTTAGATTTTGGGGAAAGTTGTTATTCTGGTAAAACTGTAATTTCTATGGATGATAACACTGAAAATTCTTCAGGTTCATATTTTCTGTTGTAGAATAACATTATCTATGATTATGGTAAGTTGCATTTCATTATCTCCTTTCACTTATGAAAAACAAACAAAAGAAAAACTGATAAATTTTGTATTATTTTTAGTAAGTCAGGCTCTTAAGTTGTTTTTTCTCATCTGTGGTTTTTAAGTATGCATATCATTTGCCGTTGGATCGTTGTGACGTTTTAAGAGGAAACTGTGAGTGTGTGTTTGTGTTTGCGTGCGTGCGTGTGTGTACAAGATTGAATGTGTGGTGTAATAATGTAAGGCATTCTAGGGAAGAATGGTTGTGCAAAAATAATGGTTGTATTTTTTTTTCTGTATAGTTAAACGCTTTGTAATGTAACAATAATAATAATAATAATAATAATGATATTTTTTTCGAATTATTCGTATAATGAAGAGGAAAGTAAAAATGAAAAAAATAAATAAAAATACAATTGTACATGACATTACAATAAATAATAAAGAGAACTTATACCTCATTGCTGTAAGTATATATATGTGATGTGTGTTTAAAGAATGTTTCAAGTACTGTAATGCTGGTTTCACAGCATGTCAAATCCCGCGGTTGTAAAGTGGAAAAAAATTTAAGACAAAAAAAGCAAAAGGACCTAACGAATGACTTTGTTACGTCTGTAACAGTGATAATTATAAACTCTGTCATGTACACTGTACCAGTGAGAATCCAATTTACTCCCTGTTTTGTTTATGTGTCTTTCATTGTTCCAAATATTTATATTCAGTGTTGTTTGCAGTAAATATTTTCAGGGTTAAAGTCACTGCATTTTCGGGGTGTGAGCTTGAAGGTAATGGCCCAAACCGTGAAAACGTTAGAATAATCACATAATTGTGATGACAGCTTTGTATAGTAGTCTTCTGATGCAATTGCTATTTAAGTGAAAGGAGCAATTGAGTTGTTTTCGTTTCTGAATGGTTAGTACGTGTGTGTTCGGTGCGCATGGTCTCTGACTCGATTCCCGGTGAGAGATCAAAAGTTTTACTAGCAGTTAGTAATACACGTGAATGAAGAGATAGCTAAATTTAGCCTATTCGTTGACCATGTGTCACCCAATTGGATTGTGCGTTATCTGGCCAGTCATAGCCCTATGTGGGAATTTAGCAGTAGGAAATTAAACATGTTAAATGGTTGAGGTGTCGTACGATCATCCTTCAGTCACTTAAATGGCTATTAAGGACGACATGTTGTTGCGTCGTGTAACAAATATACATGTTCACAGGGCATCTTCCCAGGTGTTGAACTGCAGGCCATTACAAGAAAAAGAAAAAGAAAAAAAAAATATGAATTAATCCAGACAAGACGAGACTATAACAAAACATTATATTAGATACGATTTCCTCATGTACAGTTGAAATTTCCGAAGCAACCCTTGGTAAACAATGTGCACTTATTAAAAGTAAGAATTTTATTTAAGAAAAGTAGAAATCACACAATTTCTAAAACTTATTTCAACTTAATATGATATGTTATCTCGTTAAATTTTCACTGTTATGAAGCTTAGAATGTTATTTCCCTTTCTTTTCTTCAGTATTAAAATGTGTTGTTTAATTTTCGCAGAATAGAAGCAAATGAGCGAATGAAAACCTTAGTCCTTTACACAAACAAGCGACAGACATTAATGTATTCCCGAAAGTCAGGGAACATGGAAAATGGTCAACTTCATCTATTGCCTTGCTTGGGCCATAAATAAACTCCATACTGAGTTTGGTGACATTCTACAGTGTGGCCACACTGGACAGTAACTGTACATGAGGAAACCGCGTAGTCTCTCAACTGCGCTTCACGGACAACAACAGAAACTACACAAACAATAACACAACGAGAATTTTGATATTACGCATGCATTACTAAGAAAAGCTATACAGCGCTAACTGGTTACGAGGTATAAGTGTGGTGCTAAATTTGCAACTGAACGACTAGTCTCCATACTTCAAAACAACACGCATAAACAAATGCAGGATGGGGGAAGGGTAAGACTGCAAGTTAGATCGTGGTGTTTTAGTGTAGTGTTTTATATGCCAACATTGTAAACAAAAGAATATTTACTCAGATCTATTGATTCTGAAGTTATTGTATTAACAGGGTAAATAAACTTTTTGAATCGGAGGTAACTTACTATTATATTAAAGAACACCTAAGAAACATGTAGATACCTTCTGCTCACTACCATACGATATTATAATGTTTTGTAAGAGGGTTCAAAAAGACTGTTTCTTGGACAGTACTTCCTATACATTAAGTAAGTTTTGAAGATAAAAATAGGTGGTCAGCGTTTTTTGCATGTGACTATGCATATTATGTTGTTTTCTAAAAAAATATTTACATGTAAAAAAAATGCATATTAATAGATCTTTCATGTTTTATAATAGATTTCTAAGTGAATGTATTATATAGCCGTTCTAATATGTTACCTCTAAGTAAATAGTTGATAGTTTCTTTCCCAAAATAGTTGTCATGTCGCTTCCTAATGCAAATGTTCTTGTTTACACTGTATATGTATCAAATTTGTAGCTTTTGATGCCTTTTGATGAAAACAATTTATAGCACACTGCATTTAAAATAATGTTGTCTGTATGGTTTACTTTTTTTGGATAAGCATTTAAAGGTTAAGTGTCGTGTTGTAAGGAGAAATGGCTTCATAGACTTAACTATTTGGATGACGTTTTTGAATTGGCATTATTTGTGATAAATTTTGCAGAAATAGACTGTAGGACTGTAAAAGTTGGTATTCTTCTCGGGTTTCGTACGTTCAAACATTTACTTTGCATTCATGGTTGTAGTTGTGTGTGTGTTTTTCTTTTATGTAGATTTTTTTTTCAGCCTATAAAACGTGAACAGACACACAAGTTACATTATTGATCACATTTTGCAGTTCACTAAAATTCCTGAGAAGTGTTGAACTTTACAGTCATACGGTGTATATTCTCTAAAGTATAACAACGAAGAACTTACGCATTCTTACAGCAACTGGAAGATCATTGTACGATGCACGTTCGCAAGGTAAGTGTACTAGGGCCCTCGCGAGCAGAGGGAATTTGTTATTGCTATGTTGGTCACACTGCTGTGTAGCCTAGCTCCTATCCTTTTTAGCGAGTCCAATCACGCGTCAGTACGATCAAAACTGTGGCCATAGTAATATCTCCCGTGAAAGATGTCGGTAAAATCTGCTGCAAGTGCGAGATTCACAGCGTTATCCATTATCTTGTTGTGAAGAAAAAAACCTACGTTTGCAGTTTTTACCGAAATCAGATCAGTTTGTGGCGAAGGAATTTACGAATCATACGAGTATGTTTTAAACGGTGTCGTAAATTTAAAAACGGTCGTATCAATGTGCATGATGAGCAAAGAGTGAAAGACTGTCAATTTTGATTGATTCTCGCATTCTCCTGACCTGGCGTTTTCAGACATTCAACCTCCTTGAAGATGCACATGGGTGGGAGAAATGTTTCAACTGATGAGAAAATGAAGGTGGAGGTGAAGAATTGGGCAAAAGAGGTGGCGGCAGACTTCTTTGACAAAGGCATAAAAAAAATAATCCCCCATCTTATTAAGTGCATCGAGAGGGATGGCGACTACGTGGGAAAATAGTTAATATATGTACTGATATAACTATGTATTGTGCTTTTAATTAAATTTTTTGAAAGCTACAGAAAATCTAGTACACTTATTTTCTGGACGTGTCTCGTAATAATGTGATTTTCCTTACGATGCACTTTTGATTACTCAAATTGTCCCGCGTTATTTGGGTCTGTGCTGCTGTGAACGGTAATTCGTTTTCTTAGATAAGTTACTATTTAGAAGAAGGAGCTATTTTTATACTTTCATTTCAATATTTAGTTTTCCTTGTAATTACTGTGCACAACATATTTTCTTTTAATTTTTTTTTAAATTGTTATAAGTTAACGCATTCCATTGTAAGTATTAATATGCTTCTGCTATTGTAGATTTAACATTCCTTTGTAAATAGCGCTTTTATTGTTTTCTTTATTTATTTAAATTGGATTCTGTTCTATAGCAAGTAAAAAATAACTCTTCATACTCACCACTATAAAATAAAATGCAGTAGCACTTTCGAGAGACACATTTCTTATGAGTTGACTTGAAGTGTGAAAAAAAAAAAGATTAAAAAAGGTTAAAACATATGGTAAGGTGAAAGGATACAAATGATTATTCGAAGTAAAGAAACCAGTTCATGTCCGAAAACTATGGCGAATGAACTTGTATTAAATACTATGAAGATAGTCCTGGCCGGGCGGATTTCATATTGTTCACATCTCTTATAGCCTCGCTGTTGAAAGGAACGCTAAACTCAAAATCTGATCAGATCAGATAGTCGCTGTTAGACTCCTTTCAGATTATGCCGCGTGCCGCATCTTGCACGGCGCCGTGATTATTTGATTACCATTAGTATATATTAGGCTTTTCAGATTATTCAGCCACAGCGTTTCGCCAGGTGCGGCCTCCGTAAACATCAGCGCCCTTCAAGACGCGGCGCGGCGCTGCGCTATACACGGCGTGTTGATTACTATTGTCGCTTATTGTTCTCTGCAGACTAGACGACGTGCGCCTCACAAAATTCTGTTTGCTTGTTTATTGAAAGGTGATAGGAGGAGTTGCTTTTGGCTATCTTAAGAAATGGATTTCATTGAAGATAGAAATATTAATTAGTTTACTGAAGGAAAGGCCTATAATGTGGAACAAATGCAGCAGCTACAGGTTTTTGAATATTCAAGAAAAGAACCGATTTTCTTTCTTTATGCCTTCGTCTTTTAGATTTTAAGTAGAACCAGTACAAATATAATAACCTATCTCGATCATCCATACTGTCCCTATCAGTAAAACAACAAGTCAGTTTGACCCGGCAAAAAAAGCTGCCGTGATGTTCACGACAAAAACCGTATGTTTCACGACACGACTTTCGTACGCACGGCGCGACCCGTTCACAGCACGGCATGTAGTGTGAAAGAGGCCTTATTGTTTCTTTTTCTTTCCATGCGGCGGAAGTAAGTACTCCATGTTGGTCAATTTCTTTCTCTCCTTGATTGAGTTCCGGGTTAAATTCCTATAATTTAAATTCCTATTAATAAAAGGACTCCTATATCACAATAGCTGAATATGTTCGCGCTACTAGTACTCTCAACCTGCAGTAATTATCCGGATTGTGGTTACTCCTTAAGGAAAATAAGCATAATGTTATAATGTATGCGTTAAAAAACCTAAACAACTAAATATAATACTAAGGAGTCTTTTTACATTCAAAAATTTAACCCTGAATGCAGTCGAGGAGATAAAGAAATTTGGCCAATATGGAGTGACCTTTTTAATATGTGCTTCCACCGATTGGAAAGAAAGAGAAACAATAACAGTGTGAGGAGTGACTATCTCCATAGTTTAAAGGGGGTTCAATCACCATAGTATTTGTGGACGTGAAGTGGTTTGTTTACTTCGAATAACCATTTTTTACCATTTAATCTTCCCACATGTTTTAATCATTTTTCAAACTTTAATAATTCAACGGACGATACCCCTCGAAAGTGCTGTTGTTTTGTGATTTATAGTGGTGAGAATTAAGCGTTATCTTTGACTTGCTATTGTGACTAGTATCACTGCTCGAAGTCTATACTTTATTGAATTTTATTTATTAATTTAAGATGCATAATTGCTAGTTAGATTAATGTAAGATGCTTAAATGTTAGTTGCTATTTTACGTCTTAATATTTCCAACTTGTCGCGTAGATACCATAGCTTAGGGCTGAAACGCAAAGGTCACCAATACTAGGTCGAGAATGTTTCTGAAACCTTCATTGCAATCAAGATTTAGTTACAGTGAACTCCCGATTTAAAGGACTAATTAGCGTGAAAAGATGTCCTTAAAATCAGAAGACGTTAAATCGCGAATTAAAAACAATACGTATTTAAAATAGGACATTACACGTAAAATTGTGTTGTATAATGTAAAATATAATAAACAGTTTTGTTTAAAAAAATCTTGGTCACCTACCTTTCTTTAGATAGCCATATTCTAGCAGCAGTACGTAGGAAATTCTAATATTTTGGCTTTAAAACTGAAGATCTCAGTAAAATTTATATTTATGACATTTCATTCCATCTGTGGGTAAGAGTACATTGCTTCTCAGACATGTGAATGGCCAGGATTTTTTTTTTTTTTTTTTTTTTGAACAACACTGTACATACCATTTTAGAACATTTTTATTTCAATTATTGTGGCTGAGATCCTTTAATAGCTGGCTGCGGACCGGATTGTCACATTGAATTATTTCACAGACTTCGCTGTGCACTGTCTTGTTAGCTATTCTATTCTGTGCAAGTCTATGATCTTCACTTGTCAAGACCAAACGACTAAAATTGCGAATTGGCAACACAGCTGAGGTCATTCACATCTTTCCCCAAAGCAAAAAGAAGGCTTTCTCCGTAAAAGATTGACGGGGTGGGGCCGAAGTATGTTTCACATATTTTTCAAGGGCACACTTCAATAGAAAGGCTCTAGTTAATTAAATTTCTTACAACAACTATTAAGAAAGAAAAAGCCTCAAGCTTTCGTTGTTTTCTCGTTGAATGTTATTTCGTAATAATCAAAACATCTGAACTGTCTGAAATGTTCATAATAAACAACCAACATTTAAAAAAATCGAATTCTATCCGTTAAATGAAGAGTTTGTTGTATTATTAATTTAACACACAATTATTGACTTCATTATGAATATATTCTTTGCGAATTTGCTTTCTATGGTTACCACTTTAATGCGAGAAACAGTCCATTGACTTCAAAATTCTAAAGAGATTGCATTTAATATGAAAATGAGGTGATTATACCTTCTGTGCGAAGAATTCGACGCTGTAGCATTTAAACGTACAAGTTAAACAAAAAAGTGCCTAAGGACCAAATGAAGTTACTCATCATATAGGCTTTACTTTGTTGATCATTTTTTTTTTCTTTCACGCACTCTCTTTCTGCCGTTTGCGGACAATTAAAGCCAGGTTTTAAGGATTTTCTCAAGGCTCCTTATGTCAGATTCTAGCATCGGAATTGCCGAAGCGTCCATCTCCTTTTAACGTCTTCAATTCAGGGTTTTAACCCTAGTCAATCTTGTTAGCTATTCTAAGTAGCCTATGATCTTCACTTGTTGAGACTTTAAAACAAGGTACATAACCATTCATTCAAATAAGGTCAGTAGCATCGTTAATTCAAGTTTTGACACATTCTGTTGTATAACGTAAAACCACGAAGAAAGAAAAAAAAAATCGCTCCACTCTTCAAAGGACGACTCTTAATACGTCATTCAGGAGCTCAAAATAACAACTGCTTCGTAATCTGGTTTCTGAGGAGAACTAATTCTGTACCACCATAGCTAAAGGAACTTCATACCATAGTACTTGCAGGATGTTTTACTATTAACACTTGTGTACTGATTTGCAACAGGAAAACATCTGCAACAGGATGAAACCTGTTTGGTACAACTATCATCCACAAAGAAAGTTGCTTGATCACTCCATAACACGTCTGTCTAGGTCTCGAAAGCCCACTAATTATTTTTCACAGATAGGTAGACTTTTTTTTTTCTTTTGTTGATTGAGAAGTTGAGAGCGAATCCAGTAAAAGCGTAAGCATTAAGTCTCATGGTTTCTGTGCTGTACCGTACGTAGGAACACACTGGCAGGCAACTCTGGGTTTTTTCTTTAGGTCGTCTAGCAGTTAAGGAAGATTGTTTAGTAAGCTGCGTAGTGATAAAATTCAACTTCTTAAAAACACTTAGTCGAATTTTCTTTGGTCTACCAGACTTCGGTTTTGGATGGGGAATTACGATCTCACCTTGATTCCTAAAACGATTGACCAAATTATTTTGTGTGGAGCTTCACACCTGTTTGCGCGCAGGTATCTCATTCTTTTCTCCTTGCTTTATACAAAGTAATGCTAAATTTCACCGGGCTTTAAAACCTTGTAAGACAATAATGAAAAATAAACAACTCACAATTCACTCAATACAGCTAAAAAGAGCACAAATCTCATAAGAAGAAGCACATGCATAATCGCACATAACGAACACTAGAAACAAAATGATAGCACATGATTCCACACAAATTAAGATTAAAGGCCGTTCTAATGAAATTAGAAAGGGATTTATGACAAAATGCAGAAAAAAAAATAACATCGTTGGTTCGGCGTCAGTTCTTTTCGCACAGACGTATACCTCTAGTTCCTCAGATTCTATATCAACACAACTCAGTAAGTTGGTTATAGACTGCGAGAGAGCTTTACAACATTGATAGCGTCGTAGCCATTCCTCTCATTGAGTGGGAGAACTCAGCATTCAGGAATAAAACTCTCTCGTTTCTTTCATAATACTGTTACACCATGGTTAAATTATGGTAGGTGCTTACCTCTGTGGTGCAGGTTGATTGGTTTATTTGTTCTAATGTAGTGTCCCTTTTCGGTATCAAGGGTATATGTGACATGGACCTACAGTTAAGGTGGAATCCAAACCATTGTAATGGGGTCAAATGTGCATCAAAGGTGTAGTGCAGGTGGTCGAACATTGAAGCTGTTAAGTAAATTCTGGTATAAACACTTTTATATATAGCTATCTCTCGAAATTGTTCGGCCTATGATTTCAAATAATGATCTTTACCGTCTCTCAGTTTGACTTCTGTATTTGCACCATAGAATGCTTGATGTCGAAACGCAAAATGAATAACTTAGTACCGAACTTACGAAGAGACATTAGTAAACAACTCAAAGATAATCACTTTAGCTCCACCAAATTCTTATAGATCGTGTAAAAAAAAAAAATTATAACGTTGAATTTTCCTTTGACACTATCAACAGTATCAACATTTCTAAGGAAATTTGTTTAATAGGAATAGGATGTATGGAAGTTAAATACTTACACACATGCTGTTGATGTAATTTCCATAAATTACCCTATCAAACGCTGTTCCTTATCCAATTTTTGATACAGCTAACAGCGAAAATTCGACGCAATATATATATATTAAAGCGATCTATAAGAATTTTGAGGAGTTAAAATGAGTACCTTTGTTCTGTTTAGTGTTTTCTTAAGTTCGATACTTAGTAATGTATTTAGTGTTTCGATATCAGGTATTCTGTGGTGCAAGTAAAGAAGAATCCAGCAGTATGGGAAGATCTGCAGGATTCGGGATTTAAATTCCGAAATAAATTAATGCAAGACAAATCTTCAGCAAGTGTAGTAATTACGTGTACTACTATTGAGTCTGGCTGAGGATCTGGTAGAAGGAAAAATAGGACAAAATGATATGGGAATCTTATACATTATTCAAGTAACGCTCACTTCTTTCCAGAGTCAAACGTAAATGGAAATATTGCAAGATAACGTGATAACTTAATAATGTACTGTGATGAGTAGATTTAATCTTGCTTGACGGTGTAAGATAAAGCAAATCGTAGAAAATTGGGAGGCCTATAGAAATAGGAGCTACCAAAATATTGCCTCGCTTCTGAGTTGTGTGAGGTTCGTATCTCCTAAATACTCCTTCAGATGTTCTGATGCTGTGGATTTTATTTCCAGATACGTAAAGAAAGACTGAAGCTGTTCGAAATCTATAAAGAGAAGTAGGAAACATACTAGTCTTGTATGTGATAATGGCATTTCTTAAATATTAATTGTTAATGTTTTTGAAATAGTAGTAGATGATACGCTTATTGAGAAGGCTGGGTGATAAACTGGAAGTTTTTGTAGTATTTATACAACAAAATTGCTGCATTGCCAAAATTTAATATTTCAGGAAATGATCGTTTTCCCGAATGTTCCTATTGGCTGATATTCTTTTAAAACTAAATTTGTCCAGTACGTTTCAGAGTGGTTTAGTTATGTTAACAACTTAAGGTAGACGTGTTGGTACGTAATAATTGCTATTAAAAGACTTTAAACACGCTTATCTCATATGATTATATGTACAACAGAGTTGTCGCTACAAGTCTGTACAGTTTCATTATTCTGACTTGGGTAATTTCGAGCTTTAGAGACAAAAAGACATTAGTATTTCATTAGTATTTTACAATTTATGAAGTAACTCTTCCATTGTCACATTTTTTGTGCGTAGATTGATGTAGTGCTATGCAGCCGAAGTAGATTTACGAAGAGAAGTAACTTTTATTTATTTATTTATTTTGTGAACAAATTATCTTGTTTTTCGTTTAAGGAAGAGAAAATGCCAAGTGTATCGCTTAAATAAACTTTCTAATAGCACACATATATACCCCTGTCATTACATAAGGTTAGTTCAAGATAAATCGTGATAACTAACAATATGTATTACTTGAGAACCAAACTTTTTTCTCTTTCCTATTCAACTATAAATTGTTGATTATATCATCAGTACGATCCAGCATGGTAGTTTCCAGCGAAATGGGCGAAATTTGAACACAAAGTTTGGTATAACATTTTGTTCACGTAGGCATATTTTTCTTCTCGTGAATTTTTCGTGGAAAAGTGAATCATGAGATGTACACTCATGTCCAAAATGATTGTCGCATATCTATAACTGTCTTCTTGTAAGAATATAATTTGATAATGATTTTGCAGGGTACTTTTAATACTACTATGTGTATAATCGGAAAATGTATAATTGTGGTAAATTTCGTTGGAAAAGAATTATAAATACGAAAATTAGAATGAGTAAAACAAAATGCTGCTAAATGGACAAGAAAGTTTTATTTTCGTTTTATTCTTATTTACTGCTCTTTTGACATGAAATATGTCACATACATGTCTTTGCCGTTTGTACGCATACTAACATTATAAGAAATACCTGGCGAATTCGTTATCAAATTATATTCCTACAACAACATATTTATAGACATGCGACAATAATTTTGGACATGAGTGTACCTCATTCGAACGCTTGAGCACATAAGTTACGCTGTATACACGATAAAATAGTGTTGACTTCCCCAGTGAGACCTATAAGTTTGGAATCAGCGAGTACTACAAAACATATAGAAAATTACCAGTAAAACACCGTATCGATTATCGAGATTGACGTATGCCATCAACGAAGGATGTAGTAGTAGACGTTTCTTAAAATTTGTCCATTCCAATCTAGAAAGCAGTTCTAACGAGGAAGAATATACAGGAAAACTCCACACACTTTGCATTATCTAGTTGACGTCTTATATGAGGGCGCTATATGCCTCAGTGGTAGAGCGTTCACCCCTGGTGCGTGGTGCCCAGGCTCGATTTATGCTCGGGCCAAGTGGGCTTTGTGGTGGAGGTGCTGTTTCCCTCCACTTTTTTTATTCCACCACTTCATTCATTTTCATAATCGCCGTCTCCTTTAGTCTGTGGCACAACCATGGTATATGAAAAGAATTGAGACGTCTTATACATAGACACGTACAGTATTTCTTCATGAAATGATTACGGCATTCAAAACTTGAGATCGCTTGGGACATCATTGAATATTACTCAGTGGAGCTGATTTTTCTCCTGGGGAAATTTGGGTTTATATAGAACATGGAACCATTTTAGGGGTCGAAAAACTCCTAAGTCGAACCTTTATATATATTAGTGGCGTATTTAGGAGGTGGGCTATCGGGCCCACCCCCCACGGACATAAATTTGTTTTTCGCATTTCACGTACAACAATAATCCTTCTTACCATTTCTAAGAATTTCATTGACTTTTCATTTTCGTACGCTCTTTGTTCAGAAATAATAGTGTATTTGCCGAATTTCATTCCATGTAAGAACTGCCTTCTTTTTCTTCTTTCTTTCGTCCATTCTACTCTTCTGTTTCCTTTTTCTTAGTTGTTTCTTTGTTTAGTTTCTCCTATCATACTTTCAACCGTTGTTGTGATTCAAGTCTGCCAACACTAAGAAGAGCTGATAAGGGAAGCTGGTGTTCTACACCAATTTGCACGGAAATCAACATAACGGAACTTTAGTTATTATAGCAACTGAGTATTTACATCGTTTAGTTATAAAGAAAGTTTAACGTTAAAAAAAATCAAGAGGGGGGGAATAAGAAGCTCGGGAAATTAGGTAGGGCTAAAAGATGCTTCCTTTTTCTTCTATGAATAGAATAAAATGTTCGATTCACTGCTAAATTTTTGTGTGTATCATGATATCACATAAGATTCACCAGTCTGCAATTCTTGCCATTACAACTTTAATTTATGCTTAAATTAAAGTATAGTTAATTCTCGAACTCAGGCGAGCAACTGCCCCCCCCTGCCTCCCCATGTTGTACATAGTTACCCCCCGAAACAAAATCCTAAATACACCACTGTATATTAAATCTGATGGCATCTGTCCAATAGTCGAGGCAATTCGTGTCGTATAGAGTCATTCGATACTGCAATTCCATTAACGCTTCCTTGATGATTAATCAATCTGCTAAGCAACGGGTGTCATGACAACTGACTTCGTTTGACATAATTATTGGCCGCATCATAGAATTGGAATAGCCTTTATATGATAATGAGAGAAGTTAGTTAGTTGCGAATGAGTAAAATGAAAGAAATGCAGTGTCTTTAAAACTATCTTTCCATAATAATAATAATAATATAAAAAAACTCGTCGATGCCAAATGTAATTTTTGTAAAAGTGATTTTTTTAACATGTACAAATATTATTATTAATATTTAAAGAAAAAAAACGGTTGTGCATGGTAAATCCTGTAACACTGTATAGAATTTGCCGTATTATGTAATTTATATATAAATACAGTATATATATATATATGTTCTCTCTGTCGTCTTACGAATTTTCTAT
This sequence comes from Thermobia domestica, assembly GCF_964235325.1. Classification (NCBI taxonomy): domain Eukaryota; kingdom Metazoa; phylum Arthropoda; class Insecta; order Zygentoma; family Lepismatidae; genus Thermobia; species Thermobia domestica. The sequence goes on along the minus strand of NC_137457.1, from coordinate 294,455,540 downwards.
TAAATTATTATTATTATTATAATTATCACATCAATATTTTTTAATTTTCTTGCACCAATTCTCAGGTTGGCACAATAATGACTATTTATAATTAAAAAAAAAACATATATATATATGTAAAAAGAAATTAAGTTAACACTCAGTACTTTTGTATACAGGAATATTGTACATTTTTTTGTATACTATTGGCATATTTGGCTATTTTTTCCTCTGTACGTATAACAATATGTATTATTCTAGTTAAATGTGTATATTTTTGAGATATATTTGTGTGAATGTATGCAATAAATTAAAAAAATAAAAATAAAATAAAATAAAATAAAACGGAGTGAAAGTGTAAAGGTGTTACGTTGTAACAAAGCAAGACCTGACTCACAGAGTTAACAGTTTTAAAAAGTTTTTCGTATTCCTCGACATAAGCTGGGTATGATTGTATTTGAAGCAATTTTTTTTATTACATTTCCTCCCTTGTATTTTAAAATATACATATATATATATAAAATAAAGGAATAATCAAATTATTTTTTATTAGTATTCGTACGCTATTTTAATTATTTTATATTTATTCTCGACATTCAGTGGCAGTGAATAAGTGTATCATCTAGGAAGTTGCTTGGTTAACAAATAAATAATTTATTGACACTCAACTTCCTGGATATATCGCCCTGGTCGACTCTTAAATGTTTTAGTATTTTGTAGTATGCACGGTAATAGCATTTGCTTGACCATGTTCGATATGCACTTTTTATTTGTTTTTTTCGACTTCTTGTTTTTTTGTTTAAGGCCATCATTGTTTTAATATTTATAATACTTCTTTTGTTTGTTATTCTGTAAGTATGACGTCACTGTGAGTTGTTTGGCAGTAGTAATATGCTCTGTTGTATAGCTACAATTGTGTAATTTATATTCGTTTTTTTGCCGTGTTATTATGTGGCCAAGGCATATAACTAAAGCAGATTTTGACAGAAAAAAATATTCATAAGTACAAGTCAAATAGCATTTATGTATTAAATATTGTACTGCTTAAGTTATGTTAAACGTGACCAATAAACGCTGCACGAAGGAAGCATACATTGTGCTTTTCATTTATTTTTAGCATTTGTGAAGCCCTTATATGCGTTATTGTTACGGGTGCCCACGAGGAGGGCCTATGTTCTTCTTCTTTCTTTGAAATTTGTACGTATTCTCACATATTCGGTTCCTACCCATGTAAACGTAATTGTTCTGCTGGTGCTAAGTGATTTATTATACAGGTTAGCATAAATGATTCATTAGTTTTGAAAAGACTATTACACGTACACACATGAAACATATACAGTGAAACCTCTACTAACGGACATATTTTGTAATCCCCAAACACTGTAATAGGAAAAAAAAAAAAAAAAAAACGTTGGCAAACCTCTAAAGCGGACACTCTCTAGTACGGACACGGACAGTCTTTCCTGTCTTTTATAGGTATTATTTACCTCTGTATTACGGACACTTTCTCTAGGAACAAGTTGGAAAGTGCAGTAAAAATACATTTTTAGTAATTCATACATGTGTCATCAAGGAAGCATTGTGACATTTTGCCTCCTCAACTGGCTGCTCAGCAACCCAGACGAAGTCTCTGTTTGACAACACTCTCATGTCCTTTGCTTGCATTCCACTCCCACCCAAACTGTTTTAGACAGAAAAGTGTTTGACAGTTACCCACAATTTGGGATGACACGTTATGGTACTGTTTCGCTAGAATCTGTAAGCAAGCAGAGGACAAGTTTGGTATTTTTGGCCCGCGGGTACACATATTGTCTGAAAGAAGACACTACTGGACTGCATTTAACTCGGGGGCGCGGTGGCTCAGTGGTAGAGCGTTCACCTCCGGTGCTTGGGGTCCCTGGTTCGATCCCAGCTCGCGCCATGTGGACTTTGTGGTGGACAAACACCGTGCTCGTGGGTTTTCTCGGGGTTCTCCCGTTTCCTCCCAGTATCTTCATTCCACCATTTCACTCATCTCTCATAATCACAGTCTCCTTTAGCCTTGCTACCGTGGGACGTAAAACTTAAAGATTTCATTTCATATTTGCATTTAACTCACAAATCAAAACAACATACCGAAAATGTAGTAAGTAGTAGCAAGTGTAAAGTGCAGAGAACTATAACATCTTATTCCCGTGTTGTGCCTCGAATTGGATGGCGCAAGATAATGCAGGTCCAATAACATTTTGGATATATTTATAAATATGTGATTCATGCAAAAATATTTTTTTTCTAATTGCATATTACCTTGTTTATTAATTTACGTAAGAAAATATTGAAACCTCTGACACCTCTCTATAGCGGACAATTTTTGATTCCCCACGGCTGTCCGCTTTAGAGAGGTTTCACTGTATATGAAAAGAACCACAAACTCAACTGGCAGCACGAGTCGATTATCTTTCCGATTGGGGGTGGCAGTACTAGGTTAGTACCTGTCGAAAATGGAGGGTAAGCAAAATAAATTAAAAAAAAAAAAAAAACTATTTTTCAATATGCCAGATATTCGTCTGTTATAGCTCTGCAACGCGTTGTAGAAGAGAGTATGGAAAAGAACCACCATGCAAACAAAGAACTTCGAGATGATATCGGCAATTCAAGGACACTGGTTGCTTGTGCAAATGGAAAAACACCTGGCCTCCCAGATCTCCTGATGTAATGCCCTGCGACTTTTTCCTGTGGGGGTACGTTAAGTGCCTTGTTTACGTACCTCCACTACCGCAATCCTTAGTCGAGCTCAAAGAACGCATCTGTGTTGCTGCAGTGCAGACAATTGACAGAACTGGGTCTAGGAAAACTCGGTGTACGGAAAACTCGGTGTGGGGAAATTTAGGTGTAAGGTAGATTCGGTGTAATACCTGTTGAATAATACCACTTACGATAATTTACGACACTTCATATTGTGAAAACGAAAACCATAAAATGTAGCGAATAAAATGTTATTACCTATTTCAAGAAAAGCAATTTTATTTTATTTTTTTATATTTTATTTTATTTTATTTATTTTATTTTATTTAATTTTATTTTATTTTATTTATTTTATTTTATTTATTTATTTTATTTTATTTATTTATTTATTTATTTATTTATATTATTATTATTATTATTATTATTATTATTGCCTTGAGTCCAATACCTCTTTCATGTCTTTTGCGTGGTATTACTATAAACTACTTTTCATCACACTATGAAGCTGACACTTTTTGTCAGAAATAAAACAATTACAACTATGAGTTCAGAGAATAGTTATAGGAACAACTAAAAACACCTTTCCTATAGTACAGCATAGAACATATACAAGGTGATTCTTTTAGAACTTACGGATTTCATTTGGGTCTAGAATTTCTAACTGAAGTCCGATTTTCATGCGGTTTGTGGCAAATGATCAAGGAACATTGGGAGATTTATGGAACTATGTTTACTAGTTTAAATTCATTTGAGGTAATATTCGCCACGCCACGGAGATTTGAGTTTCTTCGTTAGATGGCAACCTCGCGAGTCAATAAAAAACAGGAAACTGGACTGTTGTATTGAGAATTATGCAGTGCTACTGTATCAATATGATCAGGACACAGTTACAAAAATGTACTCTTTGGAGCAACGTGATTTTATAGCTAAAAAGTTTTTGGAGAACGAAATCTGTTGTTGCTACGCAAAGTGCATTTACACACAACTTTGCCTCACGTTCTGCCTCAGACAGGAACATAATATGGTCGTTAGTGAATAAATTGCAGGAAACAGGATCGCTTCTAAGTAAGACAGGGAAGCATCGGACCCCGCTGGCGGATGTTGTGGAAGATGTCAGTTACCGATTCTAAGTCATCCAAGAACTCTATTCAACATGTGATTTATGTGTGTTACCACTAACACTTAATTTGTATTCTCACTAACACTTAATTTGTATTCTTCAATTTCGCTTGAAATATCCAATATCTCATTCGAACTGTAACGTACAATGGCGAATATTTGCTTTTTTTCTTGTGGCCTGCTCGATATTACCCCGGATAAATTTAAACCAGTAAACATGGTCCCATAAATCTCCCATCCTTCCTTGATGATTTGCAACAAACCGCATGAAAATCTGGCTTCAGTTAGATATTCTAGAGTCAAATGGAATCCGTGAGTTTTGAAAGAATCACTCTGTATATACATATGTAAGATGCAAAAATATATTGATCAAAAAAGTCTTAGTGGAAAGGACAATATAAAGCAGGGTTGTTTTATCAGATAGTAGTGGTACAAATAGTTGACTTCTTCTATAATCAGACACTTTAGTTTGTTTGCCTTAAGTTAAGGTAAAAAATAACTGCAACCTTATTGACTTCTTCTCCAATCAGGCGTAGATACTTTAGTTGAGGCATTTATTTTTACACTTTTGAGTAACATAAATAAACTGTCATTTTTGAAGAATTTAGATTTAAATATTTATTTATAAGATAGACATAAAATCGTCAGAACATTTTTGAAAAATCTACAATTTTCAACTTTGCCCGTCCAGTAACCCATATTTTTTTGGAAGTGGAAAATTCTAGGAGACATCCTCCAACGAATCTTTCTTTACACCTAACATTCCCCACACCGAGTTTTCCATACATCGAGTTTTCTTGCACCGAATTTTCCTGCTCCCGACAGAACTATGCTACAAAATGTATGGAATGAGCTTGAGTATCGTCTGGACGTGTGTGTCAAAGCCGCAACACTAATTTATTGAATATTCACTTGGAGATACATCACTATCTTATTACTACTTATCGTCTTTGGTGTGAGAAGTTGTGACTTTGACACTCCGATCTGGGGATAAAGATTTATATATTTATTGATTAACTATATTGATATTTATTGAGCTGTATCTGGTTATTGTTAAATAAATAAAATAAAATAAATACGAACCTAGGAAAGAAAGGAAAAATAAAGACAAAAATGCTCTCCTTCTAAAAGAAGTAAAAGTTGTAGACGCTAAACTAAAAAATGGGAGTTTTTCCACTTTTTAAATTCAAATTTGAATTTTTAAATTATTATTAAAACCGAGAAAGCAAATAAGAAAATCCGCAAGTCTAGTTTTTCTAGGTAGATTACAATTTCCGTAGCCAAACATTTTCTCAGACATTGAAAGGTGTTTTATCACTGCTTATTAAATTATTAAACCTTGAGAACTGTCAGACAAAAGGACTTGATGCTGCCTGGACTTACAAGCTAATGTAGTATTCCAATATCCACTTAATATGTAAAAGAAAACCTTGGAAAGACCAGTGAGGATGGCTGGCTATCGATTTATTTTTAAAAAGATAGATTTACTGGAACAACTGTTTCCAGCGAAATTTAAATCTGGGGCCGTTCACACAGATGTAAATTCTAATAATAACAGTAATAATAATTGTAATCAATCGGTCAAGAAGGCGTGAAAAAGCCTTTGCAGATTCAGCTATCCTAAGAGATTTTTTCTTTATTCGCACCAGGTAAATATTGGAATGGTACGTAACTTATAGGCCCGAAGTAATTTCATTTCCGATGCCTTTAACAAAGGACGTTGTCCCTCTGACATCTTCATCAAGTCGGAGATGCCATAACTTTTATAATGTAAAATAAATTAATAAATATACTGAAGTCTTTCTCTAAAATAGTATTTGGCAAATTAACGTCTTCGAATTTTTCTTTGCTATTTCCCGATGTCTTTGCTTTTACATTTTCGTCAACGAAATTTACACAACTATTGTCTCTTTTCCTTTTGAACGAATTTTCTGACGTCTTCTTGGACATCTTGCAAATTGCGAAGCAACTCTTAATTCATCAAGCCACAACGATAGTTTAAACACTACTAAGCATATATTTTCGAAGTGACGGTTGTGCTGAAATGATCAAAGATTGCTGTGATATGTTCGTACGTGCTTTTGTTTTCTAACCCCCTCGTGTTAACAAATTATCTTCAAATATTTTTCTATCTGAACGAAAACGAAACAACAAAGAAAAATGATTATTTTTATCCACTCCCTTTTTTGGACCAGTAGGTTACGGAAAAACAACTACTAGTACTAGCTGCTGAGTATTTATCGAAATCAATCACCGCTTTCTTTAATGCCAATTGCGGCTACGAATAAGCAGTACTAATTCGAGGTTCGTTGTTGGAGTTAAGAACGACAGTGAATGCTTCAAACTGGACCGACGAGAGGTCACGTGTTTTATTATTTTTGTAGAGGTCAAGATCTTTTGGCGTAAATATATTCATTTAATATCCGAAACTAAAGGTTTAGGTCCCTTGAACTAAAGTAAAAGACTTTTTTTAACCTCTTTCCGCGATTAGAAAGGACCTGGTTCCGTCCCGTATTGCCTCGCTCAAATTGTATCCAATCGGCACACTTTGAATTTGGATCAATGAGGACGTAGGCCCTACTCCTCACCCTCCTCACCTTTCAACTATCTCCTACTGATCTTTAGAAACAAAAGAGTTTGTGAGAGTTTCAAAGAAATACATTTGGAAACAGCTTGGCTTTATTTTATTATAATAAGAAAAACATTTGGAAACTGCTTGGCTTTATTTTAATACCAGATGTCAGCTTTCAGAAGGTAAGGGCATCTTGAGGAAAAACCATTGCAGGTTCAAACTACTGTTTTCAATTGTAGAAGGGATTCTCGGAAAACTCGATTCCCACACCCCGAAAACGCAAGCATTTTGAAAGAATTTAGACTTCATTCGCGGCAACAGTCTGACGACTAGCTGTTTAGTGAGATTTTTGTTCTGAAAACTACATGAAAACCAGTTGTTTGTCCAATGAAATGAGTATACTATGGATTGAATAAGCGTATACCCGCGTACTTCCTAAATTTTAGGTGGCTATACGAGTTTCCAAAAATTGGAGGTGGGTATACGCCGTTCTTTGTTATAAATTTAGTGTAACATTTATGGTGCAGTTTTACTATACGGATTCACAGATTGTAAAATATACGAAAAAAATACAGAAGTCTCTAATTTACCCATTTTATGTCGAGAACAGCGTGCAGTTTTACTATACGTATCCATAGTATAAGTAGTAGTAATAGTAGTAGGAACGGGTTAGAAGCCCCGCAGGGGTTAGTTGGGTTCTGTTCTCGACAAAATGGGCAAATTAAAGACTTGCCTATATTTTTCAATACATTTTACAATCCGTGTATCTGTATAGTAAAACTGCACCGAGAACAGAACTCAACAAACTCCTGCGGGACTTCTAACCCTTTCCTACTACTATAGTACTACTACTTATACTATGGATCCGTGTGTAAAACTACACGTTACAATCTAATCTAAAGTCTACTATGAATATTGCAACACAAAGAATCACTCGCTTATTTTATTTGAGGTAGAATTTATTAGTCCATTCTTTGATGTTGTATTCAGTCGAGATAGCCGGTATGCTTTCTTCATTTGTTACTTTGTTAAACGAAGGTTAAAGACAAAGGACGACAACCAATCAGATTCGATTTTACAACTTGACCGAAGTTTACTTAAACGAGGTGTACTGAACTTCGACTTTCAATGGTGCAAGGGAACCACGTTTAAAGTTTAAAGTTTAATGTTGAACGCGTTTGAGTGAACGTTCGTTTCTACTTCTTTGATGCACACGGCTATCAGAGTGCTCCTTTAACCGTGCATATACGATAATGACCGTTTGGGATTAGATAAAAGGTATTCGACATATAATTTTTACTTACACGCGTCTCTTTACTTTATTTCATAGTTCTCCCTTTCTAATGATCGGCGACAGAAGCCATCTAAATTCATAAAATTATACGCACTCATCTCAAGATTTTTCACTTCATGATGTAGAGGCAGGGGTTACTCTTCACCTCCGGAGCTCACTTTAGGAACAATTCGTCAGTAAAAATTAGTATATAATAACCGCATGCACATGACTGCCAATAGTTCGTCTTGGTCCCTTCAGGATTCTCCGCGACGAATCGAAGGAGTGCAGACCAAGATGAAGACCTCACCTCTGCGCGGTGGTAGTGGCCCCGCGTAGCGTAGAGGCTAACGCTCTCGCCTTCAGTGCGAGCAGTCCCGGGTTCGATTCCCGTTGGGGTCACTGTGTCGAAAAAGTGTAACACGCTTTTTCAGGCCAGCCACCCTGAAGTTAAGTGGTACCTAACTTATAAGTCCCAGGCCGATTCCTTCCTTCCTGTCTTTGTATTTTTCCACTAATGAAATTACAATACATTTCTTGCGTTCAGAAAAATTTTTTGTTCGTTTTTTCATTATTTTTTTCCATCACAATTACTATCACTGAAATTAGGCTACCCACAACTCTATGCACACAATCTCGAAAGTCGAGGAGATCGGCACGCGGTATGCTTTCTTCATTTGTTACTTTGTTAAACAAAGATTAGAGGCAAAAGACGACAACCAATCAGAGTCGATTTTACAAATTGACCAAAGTTTACTTAAACGAAGTCCTAGAACCAAGTTTAAACTTGAAAGCGTTTGAGTGAACGCTCGTTTAAACTTCATCGCTGTATATGAGACTTCTATTTTTCTTAAGTCATAGCTTTTGCTATCTCAATGAGAAGATATTTATAATTTAATTAAGTATGAAAGCACTAAAACTTTCAGGTCTTGACCCAGAATCATGAGGTAAGTGGGCAGATATGAAGAATGATGGATTGTTTGTGGGTAAGACATGTTATCAAAAACAAGAGTCAAAATATGGCTCATCATTTTCGTTCTGGAAATTTTGATGTCGAAGATGCTCCTCGCTGAGTGGGTGACCAACCACAACACAAGTGGATGTGGTTCTGGCTAAAGTCAAGCAAAACTGGAATTTAAGCAGCCATGACATCGCCAGTGACGTAAACATTCATCACCAAAAGCGTTAAACCATCTGGAGATAGCTGGTTACAAAAACAAGATCGGCGTTCAGATGTCACATGCAGCCGTGTGCACCAACAAAGTTTAAACGAGTGTTCACTCAAACGCGTTCAACATTAAAACTTTCATGTTTAAACGTGGTTCCAGGAGTTCTGTTGCACCATTGAAAGTCGAAGTTCAGTACATCTCGTTTAAGTGAACTTCGGTCAGTTTGTAGGCCCTAAAATCGACTGATTGGTTGTCATCTTTTGTCTCTAGTCTTCATTTAACAAAGTAACAAATGAAGAAAGCGTGCCGGTCTTTTCGACTTTCGAGATTGTGTTCATAGAATTGTGAGTAGTCTAATTTCAGTGATCGTAATTGTGATGGAAAAAATAATGAAACCATGAGAAAAAAATCCGAACACGAGAATTGTAATTACGTTAGTGGAAAAATACAAAGGTATTATTGAATATAAACTGACTGACTTGGATCAACGAAATTTAAACCTCCAAATTCAACCGTTCAAGCTAAAACCAAGTTTATCCACCATTTGACTGAAATTTAACCTTGAATGTTGTTGGTGCAACAGACATTTTCACCCAGTTTGGTTATGATCCTCGTTCAACAGTTGAACTTCGTTGGTGCACACGGCCGATGATCTGCTTCAAAAACATTTACTCGATCGAATTTCTATGTACAAATTTCTGCTGAAACGTAACGAACTCGAGCCATTTCTGAAGCTGTAGCTTATGAGCGATGAAAAGTGGATAACCTAAGACAAGAATGTACGAAAGAGATCATGATCGAAGCAAAAAACTTCACAGTCTGTAGCACGTTCTACACTGACGACCAGGAAGGTTATGTAGTGCGTTTGGTGGAATTGAAAGAGTATCGTTCGTTACGAGCTGCTGTTGCCGGGCAGAACGGTAGACACTTATGCTGCCGACAATTAGCGCTACTGCACCTAGCAATTCAAATAAATGACCGGAACTTTGAACGGAAAGCGTTTTGTAAAGCTGGTCATACCACCTGTATTTTTAACGACCTATCAGAAATTGAGAGAACTGTGCTGGAAGATAATGTATCTACTGTATACCGAAGACCTAGCACCGTCAAACTATAATTTATTTCGGTCTTTGCAGAACTCCCTAATTGTTGTTAGGTTAGTTTCAAAACGAGCCTGTGAAAATCACGGGTCACTTTTTTTTTTTCTGGAAGCCACAGAAGTTCCATAGCGGTGGAACTTGGCGGTCAGATGGTTGTAAATGAGCAGAGGTCGGATCAGCATGACGATTGATTGAAGGTTGAAGGCGTTGCGGTGTGTACTTTCCAGAAAGCGGGGTGAAGATATCTTGGAAAAATGCAGCAAAAATATTCGCCTTCTCTATGTCAGAATCTAGAGCTTCATTGTTGTGAATAAGAGAATAGGGCGTGCGAGACGTTTGGCCAGTGAGTTAATGGCACTTACGCCATATTTGCGGGAATGAGTTTCTGTGTTAAGAGTGTTACACGTTTGAATTCACTGTCTTGTAAAAATGTGTTATTCGGAGATACGAGGGGGTGCTGATAAGTTCTTAGCTTTACTAAGAAAAATAAGACAAAATTAAATTTTTTTTGATGGATTTATTCAATATACTCTCGCTTCAATTCGATGCATTTTTTGATTCGGTCCTGCAATTCATTTAGGCCCTCTAAATAAAACTCTTTTGGTTGGGTGTCAAACCATGAGTTTACTGCTGTAATTGCTTCAGAAATGGTGGCGAATTTTTGCCCCTTCATGTGTTTCTTTAAATTTGGGAATAGGTGGTAGTCTGATGGGGTCAGGTCAGGTGAATATTGTGGGTGGTGCAAGTTTTCAAACCCTAAGCTAGCCAATTTTTGCATCGCAACATTGCTCTTGTGAGGAGATGCGTTGTCTTGAAGGTAGACAACTTTTCGGGACAACTTTCCACGGCGTTTTTGCTTCAGCTCTGAGTGAAGCCTTTCCAGTAATGATGCATAGTAAGCTCCGGTTACGGTGTTACCTTGTTCTAGATAATCAACAAAGATTACGCCATCCATATCCCAAAAAACACTGGCAAGAACCTTTGAACTTGATTTTTGCACACGAAACTTTTTTGGTCTCGGTGAACCACTGTGACGCCACTCTTTTGATTGTTCCTTTGTCTCTGGATCATATAAATAGATCCATGTTTCATTCCCCGTGACCAAACGTTCCACAAAATTAGTCCCTTCCTGCTCAAAACGGCTCAAAACCTCTTTGGAAGCAAGCACTCTTGCACGCTTTTGATCGGCTTGCAAACATTTTGGCACCCATTTGGCAGAAAGTTTGTTCATGTGCAAATGATCGCGAATAATGACACCAACGTGTTCACGGGATATACCTAGGTTCTCTGCTATACTTTTAGCAGAAATTCGTCTGTCTGTGAGAATCATTTCATGAACCTGTTCAATGATTTCTGGCACAATCACTATGGATGGTCTCCCAGGGCGGGGGTCACCTTCAGTGCCAAAATGGTCTGTCTTAAATTTCACAACCCAGTTCTTCACTGTGGCATAACAAGGTGCATGGACCCCCAATGTTTGTTGCATCTCACCATGGATCGTCTTTGCAGATTTCCCCTGGAGGAAGAGGAACTTCATCGCCGCTCGACTCTCAACATCGTTGAACTTGTTGGGCTGCCCTGCCATCTCAAGCACTCACCTAAAAAAAATAACTTTCCTTAGAACCAATGTTTTAATATTTCGTCACAAACATATAGACACATGTAGTTTTCAAATAAAAGCAAACATTATAAATATCGGAAGGGGGCAAACTAAGAACTTATCAGCACCCCCTCGTATTGACGATGTAAGCGAAGTGCCTCTAAGTTGGTGCTTGTTCAGTATTCGCGATAAGCTTGACGTGAAGCAGAAATTAAAGCAATATACCTTGGCGGTAAGATAAGTTTATGCAGATGGAAATCAGTAGAAGGAACTGAATGATTCACTGCATCTTGCGACATTAAGGTCCGTGATGACGTGATCAAGACTATGTTGCGAGGTAGGTACAATGAGTTCGCTAATTGCGTCATCGATGGTGGATTGGTATAGATCCCAATTAGCATTATGATAGAGATAGATAACACCAAATATTATTTGACATTTACCCGTTTAAAGTTTTGCGCCCTTTTTTCGGAAAGAGATCGAATGATACAGGAACATCAATTGTATCATGAGAGGGTCTAGATATTGTTTAGTCATCTTTATTTAACATTTTATTCAGTTTACTCAGAGGGATGGGCATCAATTAAGTGAAGGCAATCTTCATATGCGATGGATGCTGATGAAAATCGTCTGGCTGACATACAAGTCCTAGTCGTTCTTCAACAGCGATGTCTGAAATGAAGAGAGAATGTCAAAGCACAGTGTGTTGATTGAGGTGCATCAGGAGCTATAAAACATAGGGTTCAATCACGTGAATAGACGGCAGTTAATACAGGGAGAGTGGTATATGTCACGAGGGTGTAGTGCGACGCCACAGCACATGGGTGATATTAGTAAGATGAATGCTGTTAGCTTCTGTTCCTGGAACTAATGAAGATAAGGACAGCCCTGTTAGTAAATGATTTACTGTGCATGAGATGGATAGATGAGTGGTGGAACTGTGCCAGGATGATAAATGTCAAAAACTTCTGGATCGACGTTCTCGCAGCCGATGTTCAAATGATACAGGTCTTCAGATGTAAAGGTGTCGGATAATATACAGCAGGAGTATCAACGTCTCTGTCATAGCGGAGAATGTTCAGGAATACTGGATGAGCAGTTTCAATGCGTTTCTTAATGTAGTTTGAGCGGAGAGCCTCAAGATGTGATAAGAGCGGTCGAAAATGAATACTGTCATAGAGAAGACGGGTCGAGTGCGGGGCTAGATATGAAAGGCTAAACGAAATGCATGACGTTCTAGTATTGCTAACTTGTGATAGTGCTTAGGAGTAGCCGGCAGTAGCATACGCAGGAATTTATTTCGGGGTGTCCAAACTCACTATGAGCGTATTTTATATTAAAATTCCTGAAATTGCCCCGAAAATTAGGCAAAATTTACACAAAATTCGAAATTTCGGGGGGTTGGACCCCAGGACCCACCCCCTGCTTACGTCCCTGGTAGCCGGCAACCAAGCTGTGTGACCATAAGTTAAGACCGGACGCATGAAAACTTTGTAAGTGTTTAGGAGATGCGAATGTGGACCACACGTGGTACCAACTAGTCGTTTGAGAAAGTCTGTTTCTGACTTTCTCAATGACAGTGAGAAGGTGCTGTGTCCAAGTAAGCTTGGAATCAAACACAACGCCAAGATACTTAAGAGTGCAATGGATGGTGACTGGTGAGTTATCGACATGAAGCTGTAGTAAGCGAGGATTTCTATGTACTCGAGATTGACGTCCAGATGGTAAGAAGACGATAGCTTGTGCTCTAATAGCATTGATTGCCAAACGCCAAACTTTGCACCAGTCAACAAAAGGGTCAATTGCCATTTGAACACGATGTTGGATATCAGTAATTGTCCGCCTGACAGCGAGAAATGCACTATCGTCAGCGAATTGGCAAAGTTGTATGTCAGGAGTGGTCGGTAAGTCGGTGACATACAGCAAATATAACATGAGAGAGAGAGAGAGAGAGAGAAGATCCTTGAGGAACGCCAGAATTAAGGGAAATTGGAAATGACAGAGCATCAGTGATCGATATGTAGGTCTGTGAGAAAGGAATGTATATTTCGTATGTAAGAGAGGGGAAGTTGGAAAGTATAACTTGTATATAAGACCCTGGTGGCAAACTTTATCGAATGCCTTTTCGAAATCGAATGTAACCACACACGATGAATGACCTCGGTTGAATTGATTGTATATAGAGGTGCTGAAACGTAACAGAGGGTCCAGAATGCTAAAATGGGATGAAACCCAGTTTGATGCAGTGGAAGAAGAGTGTTAGTCTGTAAGTGATCGTAGAGACGACGCAATAATATACGGTAAAACATTTTGTTGAACGTGGACGTCAGTTGTATAGGCCGATAAGAGGTAACATCAGAGGGTGGTTTATTAGGTTTAGGAAAGAGTAATACTTTTGAATACTTCCAAGTGATAGGGAAAAAAACAGTGCGGAGTATAAATGTATAAATGAAGCTTAGGATGGTGAATACAATAGGAGGAGCGTTTCTAATGAGCAGGGCCCGGATCTTGTTGACCTAAACTTTTCTAAAAAGTGACCTATAAAATGACACTAAAATTCCTGTAAAATGACCCTAAAATTCACAAAAATTGACCTTAAAACTTGCGTTTTTAAAATCTTCTACTTCGTTAAACATGGACATTTTTTGAATATCTATTAGATTTTAAATATCATTTCTGTCATTTTCAAAAGTTTTGTTTCAGTTAGCTGCAGACCATTGATCAAATGTTGTGTTCAATGATCGGTCCATTGTACTGTATTGTAAGTGCTGAAAGTGTCAATTCACTCGCGAGTTGAAACTAGGAAGTACAAGTTCAGTACAAGTTTGAAACTAGGAATCAAAATTCGTAAGTGTAGACTGTATACTCGAGAATAAAAAGTTTAAAATCTTTGAACGCCTTCCAATTTATTTTTAGTTATTCACCTGATCATATCTTATGTGGTCAACAACCCAAACACATCCGTTTCACCACCTACCAACCACCACCCCTCGTCAACGAGCTACAGCTTAGTATTCATTAGCTTGTTAGGAAAGCAATTTTTCCACCCCAATAGTCAGGAAGCAGAAAAAGAGATCATTTAACTTCGTGTTTTTCAAATCCGTAGACAGTGTTCATTTTAAGATGTCTTTATGTTGAAGAAAAAGAATAAAAAGACCATAAGTTACCTAAAAGTTACCTTAAAATATTAAAAAATGACCTAAACCTTCAAAACGGCAAAAAGTGACCAAATGTTGACTCTAAAAAGATATATTTTTAGAACCTAGAATTGATTAATAACGTTTTTATTTCAACTTGCCTTGTCCTATGCGTAACAGAAAAAAGTTGACTTATCAACAAGATCCGGGCCCTGCTAATGAGAATATAGGAACCCCCTCAAGGCCTGGTCCTGTATTTCGATTTAAAGAAGAGTAGCGTGGATGTCTGGCGGTTGGATAGGTATTGTGAGTGCATTATTTAGTTCCAGAACGTGACTACGATTTGATTGTAAATGTGCTAAGTAAGAATCAGATAATCGATCGACTTCTGTAGGCAAACGTAGTGGAGTATGCTAGCCAGGTAGGGGAGTAAAGACATTTAGGCAGTGTTCGGCAAAGGTATGAGCCTTGTCTTGTCCTGATCAGAAGATAGTGCTTGCTGGTTTACAACTAGTGGGTATGGTGTCCTTTGAAATTTGCCGAAGAGTTGATTAAACTGTCGCCAATATTTGGTAGGATGGGATGTTTCGCTGAGTTTATTACAAGTTCAGATCCAGTGAAGACTTTTGTATGAGATCATGTAATTACGAGTGATGCGAAGATATTGTCTATGGAGGCGAAGTGCTTGCAAATTACAGCTTTGGGTGTATTCTATGTAGGCACGCCGAGCTACAGTTATGAGAGAAAGGTATCGTGGAGGAAGTTTCGGTTTATGCGGAGTAATATATGCAGTTGGAATGTTTTGATCAGCAGCCGTATGTAAGGCCTGAGTGAGATGGTGAACGGCAGTGTCGAGGTCATCTTGTGATGTTAGCTCTAAAGTATTAAAAAGTGCTGAGGTGATGGTTGCTTGGTAGGCTCGCCAGTTGGCCTGATGATACACACACTTTTCTCTTTTATGTGGTATGGTGAGGAGAGGTGTTGGTAGCAAGAGACAGCTTGATTGGAACATGATCACTCCCCAAAGAATCTAAAACATCAATGAGTGATGTGAGAGTTAAGTGTTGTAGATGATATAACGATATCAGTTATGGTATTGCTACAGGGGCGAGTTGGCCGAGGAAATACATGGAAGTGGCCGGTCGTATTAAGAGTGAAGAATGTTTTTCGTCTTGAGGAGGCCAGCTGTGAAAATTGATGTCTCCCATGATAATGAATTTATGATAGGTGTCAGAGAGTATTGAAGAACTGGTATGGTATATCATGTCTCGGCCTGACATAGATGTTTGCAAAGGCTACGGTATGAACTTTCAGATATAAGAGAGCAACATTGTACTCGGGCTTCTGAAAAGCAGGAGGTAGGATAATAGACCGATGTGGAATGCAAGATTGCAGGCCAATAGCTTTACCTCCACGTTGGGGAGCGCCGTTGGGTCCGTCGTGTCTATAGAGAACGTTTCGAGGAATATAGCAGGGTATGTAAGGAGCCAGGAACGTTTTGTTGAGAGGAAAAGCGGTTATGCTTCCTCCATAAGAAGTTGTTGAAACAGCACTTGATGCGTGATAAGAGACCTTATGTTCAAAAATAACATATTGTAAGTTATAATGGTTTGGACCAAAAGTATGGAAATAGCACTGATACTGCAGAACATGTTCAAACGATCGTTTCAATTGGTTGTATTTGGCAATGGATGTTGGATCCACTGTATGTGGCATGTAATGTGAGATTGTAAAGAAGTTTAGCGGAGTGAATGATATGATTGAGGACGGGATCCACTATATGTGGCATGCAGGGGTGTAGCCACGGGGGGCCCATCGGGGCCAGGCCCCCCAAATGCTTTCCTGGCCCCCCAAATGCTTTCCTGGCCCCCCAAATGACCAGCTTTAAAACATCATCGTGAGATTACCTCGCTTCAGTCATTTAAAAATAACAAAGTTTATATATAATTAATAATTTACTGCAAAATAGTATTTTACCGTACCGATCGAAAAATAGTATGGTATACTTTTTTGTAACAGCAGATTACACAATTTACGGCGATTTATATTTCACAATATGAAGACAAACGTTTTAACAAGGTATAAATACTACCATAAAACAATAGTACTGAAATAAATTGTAAGTACATTTCTTATTTATATACTGTAAGTAGTGTTTAAAAAACATTTTTTTATCAGATGGAAAATTTTGTAAAAAACGACGTTTTTATTCAGTTTTTCAATTTGGATTTCATTCGCTTTTTTAAAATGCTACTTCGTGTAAAACAGTAAGTGAGATATAGCTGTTAATAAAATAATTATGTTTTTTAGCCACGAATAATAAATAAATATTTTTGTCAGAAAATCTTAAAAGAAATTAAGTGTAATTTCAAAGAAATCAGTCTTATGTTACCAAAAGAGTTCTGTCGCTTTCTGGGGAGGTCTGTGTTCAATTGATCCACACACGGTGAGTTGAATGCGAATGGAGATAAGGCAAAGGTCAGTTGTTGATGTTGGTATATCCAACATACTACCTGGTTGTGGCAGTTCAGTTACACCGTGAACTTGCGTAAGAATAGAGTGAACACGAAATCACCACAGAGCGTCATAAGGGCGTGTATGTTGTACATCAAACTGGGATCAAATACCGCTACAGTGGTCTTTAGTGTGGGTGTCGTGATCTACACGGACAGTGCAGCGGTGGTTTAACAAATTTAAGGACGGTGGCGAAACACTCGAAGATGCACCACGTGCCGGAAAGCCAACACATGTACAAAATGAAGATCTTCAGGCAGCAATTGAGATGAACAGTGGCCATACATGTGAGGAACTGGGACTACAATTCAGTGTGAGTGGAGAAACCATATGGCAGCACCTCCATCAACTGGGGAAACACTACTGAGTGGTCCGGAAGTGGGCGTACCCCTAATTTATGTTTTCTTACGGTTTTAGGTTTTACCCTCATTTGTTTGGTAACATTGCTTGGCATTATACAATGCTCTTTGGGGTTTCATAAAGCAATAAGTAAGAAACACTAGTTATCACACAACGCAGGAATTACGAGCAGCTATGGAACACGCCTTCACCCTCGTGACTCCAAGTATCTCCGCAAAACATCTGTGAGAACTTGGCGTAGAATTCAGCTATGTTACGACATGGATGGTGATCATACCGACGTTTATGACTCTTAAGACTTCAAGGTAACTGTGTATAGACATTCTACCATAACTAAACTATACAGTTGAAACTAACCCCGTTCCGGACCACACTCTACAAGTTGGGTCAATGGATCCACATGAATTGACTCCGGGCCAGAAGGCAACGGGAGCAGAGACCTGTCTTTTTTCGCTGTCTCGTCTGAGAAAAGAGGCATTTCTGGGCAGGGTGTAGAAATGTGATTAGAAGTGAGTCTTGTACGAAGTTCCACGGCGCCATCATCATTGGTTAGCATCCCATGAACCGCTTCCAAAGCAGCTGGAACCAACACTGCAACAGAAGAAGGTCCTCCTGTGTGTTTGATGAACTGCTCGCGACATCGTGCATCGGGAACTGCTACCAGCTGATCAGAGCATCAATACAACTTGTACTGTCAGCAGTTGAGCCATGTTCAAGAAAAATTTAAAACTGGAGCCAGACTTCGGAATCACAAACGGGTCCTTCTGTTACAGGACAACGGTAAGCTCTACGTGGCTAGGATGACTCGGGACACCATTCTACGCCTTCGATAGGAAACACTATTGCATCCACCATACTCCCCGAATATAGCAAAGTTCGATTATTACCTGTTCCATTCCTTGGACAATCACCTTAGAGGACGCCAGTTCAAATCCCTAGTAGAGGTGCAAAATGCACTTGATACCTTCTTCGCTTCACGGCCCACCAAGTTCTATCGAGATGGAATCCTTGTCCTTCCAGAACGTTGGCAGAAGGTCGTCGATTCTTATGGGGACTATTTTTGATCTTCCAGGTACGTCTTGGGTGACATATGAATGTTCGGGGATAGTGGGTGAGAAAGCGATAGAACTTTCTTAGTTACCTTTATAGATAGGTTCTGTGTATTGAAATAGTTATGCACAAAGGTATCATGTTTTTTCCGGGACAGTAGTTCTTGGTTGAACATAATAAAAATACCTGGAATATAATTTATGAAGAAAAAACAAATTAATAATAATAATAATAAATTTATAATAATAATAATAATAATAATAATAATAATAATAATCATCGTCATCATCATCATCATCATCTAAGAGAAATATTTTTAATTTTAGGGAAGGAAACCAAATTTTTCCAGTTTTTTCTGGCTTCAGAAACACTAGCTGTAACACTTTTTTTTGTTTTGCACATTGTAACTGGCCCCCCTTCAAAAACGACGGGCCCCTCCTACAGAAACCTGCTTGCTACATCCCTGGTGGCATGTAATGTGAGATTGTAAAGAAGTTTAGCGGAGTGAATGATATGATTGAGGACGTGCGGGCGTTGAAAGGGTAGAATGTTCTGTAAAGTGAGAGTTAAGAATTGTAAGAGGTCTTCCACAGTGGCAGGATGTGTCAGTGAGTTTGGAGGTGGGGTGCTGTCATCTGAAGTTTTTGATGAGTGCTACTAATGCTGGTTTATCAGGTGCAGGTGTGGGCTTGGCACGGCAGCGATAACTATATGGGGTGCTTCTCAGGACAAATGGTGCATTGAGGAGGTGCGCTTAAATTTGGACAATTACGGGTCAGATGGTTTCCACTACAGTACATGCATTTGACGGTGTTTGTACAATTAGGAGTGTAATGATCGTTGTAAATTTGGGATTTCTCGCATCGTATTGGGAAAGGTGGAGGCGTTCGAGAAGGCTCTACTTTGTAGCGGCTGCGATATACGTAGGCTCCGTTAGCCAAAAGATGATAAATTATTTACTACTGGTCCGTCAAAACACGCACAAGGTAGGTAGGTCCACTGTTGTCACGATTTATATTAGTTTTCTTGATTTATAGGCCCCCGTATCGCAGTTCATCAAAAATCTCATCATCATCTTGAGTTCGGGTTCAATGGCCCGGATTCAATGGCCTTGGCTGAGAGAAGTGGTGGACGACGAAGTGGTGGAAATGTTTTCCGTTGGTTCGGATTGAGAGGCGTCAACACAGTCTGAGGTCCAAAAATTTCAAAGGTAGCTTTGTTTCTAACATGAATATGGAAGTTAGGATTAGGAGATTTCAATATGATTCCATCCCTAGTAGGTATGATTTGGTGAACATCATCACACGGAACATATTTATTGATTTGCATGAAGATGTCGCGTGCAGTCCGGTACTTAGTATCGAAGTTCTTTAAAATGAAATTGAAATTGTACATGGTTTCTTGGTTAGCTGGCAAAGTATGAGAGGATGGTACATTAACCCAGTTCATTTCGGTATATCTCGCAGTCAGTGAGGCAGTGGAACCTTCTCCATCAGAACTATAATGCCTTGGCTTCTTAGCGTCTGATTCCTTGAAATTCCCAATTGGAGATCATGAGCGAGATCGAGACAGCATGTTTCGAATTATCTGCTTTAGTGGTCTTTGTACCAGCAGAGGGACCTAGTTTCGTGGCTGTTCCCTTCGTTCCCTTCGGGGATGGGGCATGATGATTTGCGTTCTCAAATGGTACAAGTATATATAGGTTGAAAGCTGTCCGTTCGGATAGCAGCTTAGGTGGTCAGCTACGCTGAACAGAAAAGTGTGGGTTTAGTTTGCGCTATACTAGCTCAGTCTCGCAACTTAAACACACTCGCCTGCCAACACTGCAGCCATCAAGGGTGAGGCATGAACGTCGGAAAAGGATGAACGACAACACGGTCACAGTCACGTTCACGGTAATGTTGAAGCTTTGTGTAGAGTATCGGGCCGAAATCCCTGACTCCATGAGTAGAATGAGATAGATATGGCGAATAGCTGGATATTACTTGTGAGTTTGTAAGTATGGTAGGCTACATCTGCAACTGTCGCAGAGTGGCTGATGATGACTTTAGTACGAGATCTAGTGAGTTACTATATGCGTAGCATTCGATGCACGTTCCGTAGAGCGCATTCGGTGCCTATGTTAGCAATAGCTGCGTTAATATGTCTGGGTAAAATACTCCAGAACTTATGGTAGAGATGGTGTAGAACTCTAACAGAGGGCAGCTCTAAGTCTTCCAGAATTTGACTGTTGCGAGTATATCTGTCGTGACCAGTGATGATACGACCGGCTCTAGTTTGCACAGTTTCGAGTGTCTGAAGGTGACTGTAGGAAGCATGTTGCCAGGCAGGGCATGCATAAGAAATTGCGGGCAGGATTATCATGATCATGTGCACTCGGACCTCATGAGAGATTGAACTACAGCAGAAGATGGGGTATAATGCTGAGATTTTACGTAATGCTCTTTGCTTTATGTCTTTCATGTGCGCAGCGAACATTAGCCCACGATCTAAAGCCACATCCAAATATTTAGCGTGCGTGGAGTGAAGAATGTGTGCGTTCTCATAGATTAGATTTCGAGGGGGGCGGATACGTCTTCTACTGTGGATGACAGCACAACTTTTGTCGGCATTTACTTTAATCCTCCAACGTCTGGCCCATTCCTGAAAATCGTCTAATTGACTTTGCAAATAGATGTAATATTCTGCAAGTGAACTACTTGTTGTGAAAAAGGCGTCATCGTCTGCGTACATTTCTAGGTTTAATAAGTTATTTTCAAATAGAGACTAGATTCCGGATGAAATCCCGAAAATCTGAAAGGGTTACGAGAATTGCCCACGAGTGCCAGGATGGCATTCGTCATGATGTGAAGGTTGAAGTACCTATCATAAAATGCAAAGAAAAACTCTGTCGGTATTAAATGTTACGGTGTCGCAAATTTTTACATGGGTCACCTCCAGACTACTTAAGATATTTGAATTATCAAATCTTCAGTAATGATCATAATAGTGACTACTTTCTACCTCAAGTGTGCCCTTAGAAAGTATGTGTGACATACTTCGGCCTCATTTCCGTCCCCTTCGGGAAAACACACATTGACAAGAGCAGCACACCTAAAATAGATATAATCTAATCCTTTATTTTAATTTTTTCGGAGAGACATTTGAAATAACTTTATTGTTAATGTTCTCCTCCAAAAAGTGGGGAATACTTTGAAGGTGATCAATACCAAACACATCGCCTTCCAAGCATATCAGAAATAACTTTTAATTGTCAGTAAGAATTTTAATTTTGGAGTTTATTGTTTGCAATGGGTAAAGCTTTAGCCAGTATGTTTGACATTTTTGCTAAGTAACAAATAACATAACTTGTTCTGCTGTAATCTGTCCCGAAAATAGTTTTGTAAGGCTATGAACTGTCTGACAATAGTTACATGGATACAGTGCTGCCACCTGTTGGTCTTATATCCTAGCTTAGTGGACCTTATCAAGTTTTCACAATCATTCTGCGGTCATTAGTCTGAAAGTCTCCATAACACTATCTGGCGGGAAAACGACAAACAATAGTTTAAACATATGAGAGTAATCTTAATTTTACTTGAACGTATAAATTTGTATCCACTAGCTACTCTCTTCGGTTTAGGGTTGCCAGATTTTGTAAACGAAAAACTGAGACACCAATCTGAGCCTATATATAAGGTCAGGGTTCCTACTCATTTGGTCAAAATCAATTATTTACCTGTCATTTCCAGGTTACTACTAACAATTTTCCGGTTCATTCTATACACACTTAACACAAATGAACCCCACATAGGATATATAAAGAATATGAAAGTTAGCATAAGAAGAGCTTCCTGCCCTTATTCCGAATTACGATTTGTTGTGTTTAACAGGTCCTAAATATTGCACCAATCACTACAGACCCTCCTCACATTTGTGATTGAAGAGATACTTTTCTTCGTTGCGTCAGCAACACTATCCTAAAAGCAGTGGCGGTTTTAGCGAGTAGGCCAGGTAGCACGGGCCTACCCTAAAATTTTGATAGGATGTATGTATGTATGTATGTATGTATGTACAAACGCTACAAATATACAATAAAGAGTAAACATATTTTCTACTATTTATGTCAATGCTATATTATTATTTAACAAATAACATCAACCACTTCTGTAACAATAATTTCTTACTGTCATTAATCAATCTAATGTGTATATGTACCCACATGCGAGGGAGCGGGCCTACCCAAAATTAATATCCTAAAGCCGCCCCTGCCTAAAAGAAACATAAATTTAGCATTAGGCAAGAAAAAAGTACCTTTACGCTAAATTCAGAACGATTAGCAAAACGTAAATCTCTTTAAATACTTACGGAGGCTCTCCAAAAGCATGACAGGAAAAAATCTGGATTCAAAGTTAAATAAGACATGCCTTATGCATTTAACTGCCACTTCTTGTCCTAGAGAAGTTGTTACGGAACATTAACTTGAGAATTACTGAAAATTTGATCAGATAAAGGAACAAATATAAATCCAAAATTATTGAATCGACGCCCAGTATATTTAGAAATATTTATCCATATATGGGAAAGTATATTAGACAACTCAGTTCTGTAATTGTTGAAGTGTAATTTCAAATGAAGCTTCGAAAACCTTTCGTTTTTAGTTCAGACATATTAGTTCTTGCGAGTTGAGTTTTTATTTCAATCTGAAGAACCAAAACCGGGATAAACAGGCGTCCCGAAAGCCTCTTTCGGGACAGTTAATTCTTTCGTTAAAAACCGGGACTGCCCCTGAAATTGTGGGTAATGCAAAGCCGATCCGTTCCCGCCACACAACCATAAGCAGGGAAAACTGCCACGATCAGCGTATGGTACGAAGGCCACATCCATCGCAACAAAACCGCCATCGGTTCGCCAGTGGTTGCAGTTACTCAACCGACTCGGTGTCTCACGCCCCGTTCCCGCTCGAAATCCGATTATATACCAACATAGTAGAGATCGGCCCGACGATGTATGGCGCACATGGGGACAGTAGCGTTCTTAAGAGTTATAGCCCACAAATAATTAAATGTAGATCAAAAGAGAAGCGTGTATTATCGGGGATCATAAATTAAATATATTGCATGTTAGCAGAATCAATTTTTGATACTTCTACATCAACAGAAGGTAGGGTTAAGCATATCAGTCACTTTCCTACGCCATTGGTCTACAGTATGGATTTATCCATACATTTTGAATAGTATGGTTGAATGAAATATTCCAATTTTAATAACAATTTTCAAACTTCTGTCTACCGCACAGGGAGCTGTGTTGTTTTATACTATCTATGTATATATTTAAAAAATCAAAGTGACTTGTTTGTGAATTCATACCTCTTGAACCATGCGACTGATCTCGACCAAATTTTCAACATAGATGAGGTTCAGGCCTGGGATGGTTTTTATCATTTCATTTTGACGGCGCAACTTAGGGAAAGAGAAGGGGGAGATATTTTAAAATGATCGAAAATGACCGATATTGGTGTCGAAACCATAGTTTTCGTGGTCAATGAGACTTTTGATGACATATAAATCTAAATTCAACCCTTCATGTCCGCAATCCTTCTAATATCGGAATACATTACTTCGTGCGGTGATCTTTTTTCGTTTCCAATTTCCACTTCAAATCACAACAATCACTTTAACAATATGATAATACAACAAAGCAAGAAATGAACTCTGTGTATTGACTTCTCGTGCTCATGTTCTGGCCACCCTGTAAAGTAATGCAGAAAAGAAATCATACCTACGTTTCCAACCAGTGGCGCATCCAGAAATTATTTTTGAGGGGGGCTGGAACAAAACAATTTGGAAAAACATTGGAATTCATTTTTGCTGCTCAAATTTGATAGTAATATATAATACACTTGCATATAGTTAAAAATAGGGTAGTTCATAGAGCCAAAGATGTGCTGTTATCTGACATTCTACCTAATCTATTTAAAAAGTTTCTTTTATTAATATTGTTACATTGTTCAATGTATCTCATTGTAATATTTTTTCTGTTTTCTTAATGAGCTGGGATTTTAAAAAATATCTTCGGGAGATACATGAAGTATTTTGTAACAAAGAATACATATCAGAAACTTCACGACAAAACAGAACTAAAAAAAAATATACAAAATTCATATATATATCTTTGCTTCAATCATACAGAAATTGCAATCTTCTGGAATGTTTCTGGGCTGTCTCTTTACAACTTAGTTCGCGATTTGGCTGTTATGGCCATCGGCTCATTGAAAAGACCAGCAGTTAATATCTAAAGCCAAACACAAGAGGAAACCCCGATCATTCATTTCCATAATTCAGATGATAACTTATTTATCACTTCAGCAACATGCTCAGCATTTTTTAGTGTGAATGACTTCAAATAACTTTTGCTCTAATATTTTTGGGGTCGCTTCAGCCCCAAAGCCCTTCTTTAAATCCCATACTGCTTCTAACAACTCTTTCAACCAAAAACAGCAAATAAACACACAGCAAGCGATTCCACATAACAAACACATGAACGTGTCACGTAGCTAATACCAGTTTCATCCTAATAGATCATGTGGTTGTTGTATTCAATTTTTAGTATCACAAAATAATATTTTTCCTCGATTTTTTGAAAACTACGCATAAGTACTTACACTTCTTATGATTTTGTTCAGCTCGGTCACATCTATCAATTCATATGTACTTCATGTTTGGCCAAAAAATCCGTTAGACGCTAACAATATTAAAGAATTTGGTTTGTGGGTGCCAAATATTGTAACTAAGCCTAATATTTCCCGAACCTTGGTACCAAGGATGTTATAAAATAGAGGATCTGCCCACATAACGAAATCGTGAAGTCATACGTCACAGCTTCGCCACATCCACTCTGCCCGCTCCGCACCACTAAGATCGCGATGTTTCGAGCCAACAATCGTGGCGGAAAGGAGAGTAGCCAATCAGACGTGTCAGCTCAGACGATGCTCGGTTGTTTCTTGGCTTCATTGAGTTCATAGGATAAAGACACGTATGGGCAAATTCTCTATTTTATAACATCCTTGTTTGGTACTAACTAAATAGCAGGTTAAAATTTGTTTCGGATCACAATTCCCCGACTATAGGCTTATATACTAAGTGTGGAAGATATATATATCAACTTTCAATAAAATAGAATACATTTTGCGAAAGCTATAGTGGAAAAATGAAATGAAATTCTGTAACATTTTCGTCCCAGGATCATGCCGGCTAGCCTAAAGGGGACGGTGATAATGAGAAATGAATAAAATGGTGAAATGAAGGAAGTGGCAGAACCCCGAGAAAACCTATACACATGGAGGCGCATGGCCACACATCAGAAACTATAATTAATTATAATATGGCAGCAGCAAAAGTGCGGACAACTGTCCCCCGAATCGCCGCAACTGATCTTGCTTATATATTATGTAATCTGTGTCTGATAATGACTTCTTTCTACCACAAGCAATGACATGGAGTATTTAAGGGAGCTAGTGTCACAACCAGAATGGGGCAGGGCGGCGAAACCGAGACGGATTAAGGGGACACATTCCCTCCAATTATATGGGCATGATAACTTAATCCTTCTTATCATAAATAATACATATTTTGCATGTTGAATGAATGAGTGGAAGAGCTAGGAAAACATCAACATACTTTTATTTCATTCATCAAGCTTCTGGGTGAAATTTCTGCAAGTTTTAAACAGTGTCCTTATATTCTGATACAAAATATTAATATTTTCTTGTGGGAGACTTAAGTTGGGTGTAAATTTAGTACGACAGTGCTGGAGAAGGACATTCGCTTTGCAGGAACAAATTATAACTCAGTAGTCAGGCGACGGTCATTGTTATTGGAGGAAACCCTACTTCTTTTGCAACTGGAGAATAAGGGGTTGGCAGTACGGATTTTCAGAACTAAATAGTGCAGTAACTATTCTGTGATTTTTCAATGTGGTTGTGGGGAGATCCGACGTGGAAGACAGATTTTTGTTAAGCTGTGCTCTTCTGTTATATGTTTCATTTAAGGTCCTTCTCTGATTACTAAAAAGGGCTGTTGTTATTGTGTGCCACGTTAAAAAAATCATCTGGGAAAAGTGCCGAATCGCCTAGATCCCTAGAACGAGTGATTGGTGCTTTTACATCTGGGTCTTCTGCAGGAAAACATTTTTCTTGTTGTGTGCAAAACATTACATGCTGCTGGAGTGCAGTTGGAATCAATTGTTGCCCAAAGCTATGATGATGCAAGAATCATACGAGGGAAGTTCAATGGTATGAAAACTCTTGGGCAAAACATTTGTCCAAATGCTTTGTATATATGGTGGAGCTCGCATAGGTTTTCCTTGGCGGCAGAAAAGAGTGTAGAATGCTGCTCCACGACTGCGAAGAGTTTTTTTTGGCATTCTAGAAGAACTTAATATATTTCTAGGTGGACATCGCCGACACTCAGTATTTTTAGATGTACTACAGACAGCAGAAAATGACAATATAAGGAAAATGAGATTGAAGAGAGTGGCTACCACTAGATTGAAAAAGTAAGCATGGAGAAGAACAAGCACCCTCTACGTATGTTACAGTGAAACAATACTTTGCGTCCAGACAATTAATGAAGATAAGTCGATCGAAGAGTCTACTCATGGAGCACATGGATTAATGAAACATTTGAGTTCATTTAAATATGCTGCAACTCTTGTGATCTGTTTCAAAGTGTTCAGAGTTTTTGCTCCTGTGATAACACTACTACAGTCTGTTTCTATGGATCTCGGTGCTGCAGAGGATTGATTTCTAAAATTAAAGACAATCTGAACACTCTTTGCTGTGGCAGTGGGTGGCTGCAACAGCACAATAAATGAAGGATTTCTGCTAATAAGCACAGCATCATGACTGAAGAAAGATGTCCAAAGAAGAAGAAACGCTTTTTGATGAAATGGGGGTTGATAACTAGCGGCCCAGTAATATTCTGCTTAGTGCTCTCAACGGGTCGGGTCGGGTCGGGTTGAAGACCGACCCGACCCGACCCGTGACCCGAATTGACTGACCCGACCCGATGACCCGACCCGACCCGACTGACCCGAACCGTGATCCGATCTGATTGACCTGACCCGATAACCCGACCCGAGCTGACCCGGTTGACCCGACCTGACAACCCGACCCGAATAACCCGACCCGACAACCCGACCCGAGCTGACCAGATTGACCCGACCCGACAACCCGACCCGAATAACCCGACCCGACAACCCGACCCGAGCTGACCCGATTGACCCGACCCGACAACCCGACCCGAATAACCCGACCCGACAACCCAACCCGAGCTGACCCGACCCGAGTTGACCCGACCCGAACTGACACGATCCGAGTCGGGTCGGGTCACGGGTCGGGTCAACCCGACCCGTTTGAGAGCACTACGGTCACGACACTGGTTGAACGCCAAAATGCACTCACATTGGGAAACTAGTTTTAAAAGCATAATTTTAGAAAATAAAGCATAAAGCATAATTTAAAATATATAGCACACTTCTTGGAAAATTCTCTTTAACTGAAAGTTTAACATACTGTGTTAATATTTTTTAAAGCCAATATTTACAATGCAAAATCATTGAGAACATAACAATGCAACAATGAAAAGCTTATTTTCATTTCTGTAAACTTTTCGGTGAAATCCTTTGATGTGGAGAAAAGAAAAAAGTAAAAGAAGAAATTTTTCTGCCAACAATGAATAGTATGCAAGAACTCCATACTATATTGTTACAGTGACGACGCCAGCTTTAAGTTCTTAGGGGGGCAAAGGAGGGGCAGATACATTTTCGGGGGGGGGGGCTATTTGCCATACCAAAAATGACATATTTATTACGTGTGACTTATTTTACATTACATTGTGTATTTCGTTGCTGTTTTTGTTAGATCTATATGATTATAAATTAAACTTATTTCAAATAAAATTTGTAACTAACAAATAAGTAACGTCTGCACATGAAATATTTTTCAATGAAACTTTTGAAGCCTAAACATAAATTGAATTACTTTCGCGTATGCTACAAGTAACACATTCGTCTATATGCTACGTATCTCTCTCTCTCTCTCTCTCTCTATATATATATATATATATATATATATATATATATATATATATATATATATATATATATATATATATATATAGCCAGAGAGAATTTACGAGGAGCTGCTGAAAATGTCGTAGTCCAATCCAGAAGGATTGTAGGCACTAGGTAGAGAAATGAAACCGTAGTTTAGAAAAACATATCTCTGTATGTACAAATATAAATTTTCATATTAATAATGAAATTCTTATTGTTTCTCAGGCCTCTGAAGTGATTATGTGTGC
The DNA here is from genome assembly GCF_964235325.1 of Thermobia domestica. NCBI lineage: Eukaryota > Metazoa > Arthropoda > Insecta > Zygentoma > Lepismatidae > Thermobia > Thermobia domestica. Next base: position 294,426,600 of record NC_137457.1, on the reverse strand, counting down.
CCAAACAGATAATTTCACGAACATCCAGATCCTTACTATTATAACATTTTTGTTCCACCAAGGAAAGTCACCGAAGTAAATTAATTAGGAAATCAGTGAAACACCACGGGACTCTCCTCCGTTATATATGGTGGTGAAGAAGTAAGTGGCTTAGTATAAACGTAGCAATTTCTCAACAAATTATGCTTTACATCCAGGATGATTAAAAGCAATGACTCTTCCTGGAATCATGGATGCAATTTGTGACATTATTCTTGAAAATTGCAGCATTTCACCCAGTGGTGGATATAGCCCGGAGCCGTAGGCCCTAGCCCACCCCAGTTTTTGTGTGACAAAAATAATTTAAGTTATTATTTATATAGTTTTTAAAGTGTATAGTAAACTCACGATATATTTATTATAATCTGAGGTCTGCACCCCGCTTTCTCAGTTTTTACCTTCTCAGCAAAACTTGTGTCAGAGATTCTGGGCATTTCTTTGGAACTCGTCGGTAAAATAATTCAGAATGGCTTGGGTATGCGCAAGTTCTCGGCATAATGGGTTCCCAAAATATATGTCAGGAGAATAAAAGGGTAACGGCATTAAGAGAAGTATTCTTCCAATTTGACCGTAATGCTGATCAATTTCGCTGACGAATAGTAACCATAGATGAAGTATGGTTGTACCACTATGATCCTGAATCGGAACAACAGTCAATGGAGTAGTAGCACTCATTTCTCCATCGCCCCAAAAAGTTCAAGACATAGAAGTAGGTTGAGAAACTGTTTGGAACATTTTTCTGGTATAAGTATGGAGTGGTAGACTACCTCCTCAATGGTCAGATATTTAATCCAGAATCTATACATTACTTACAAAACTGAAAGAAAAATTCAAAGTTCAACGCTGCGCAAAATGAAAAGAAAGGAATTCTGTTCCTTCAGGAGAATACACCTGTCCATCAAGCCCCTGCGAACATAACTGACATTGCATAATCTAGGATTTCAATGTCTAGATCATCATTCTTATTCCGCAGATTTAGCTCCGTCTAACTATTACGTGTACTTATTTCCCAAACTTAAATAACACTTGAAAGACGCCATTTTAGATCTGATAGGGGTAGTGCTACGAACAGTGGTGCGAGGAAATCTAGATTTTTTAAACTTTTCTGCAAAAGCTGGAGCACTGTACAAGGTAGTATATTGACTCTCGGGGGAAGAGAAGAAGAAGTAAAACTTCACCAATCCACGTGCACTCCTTCTGGGTTGGGCTACGAATTTTTCAGCAGTTCCTAGTCAATATGGTAGACGTCACGTCAGTACTTTGAAACAAAATAAGTAAAGGAGCACTAGTATAAACCAATTACTAACTAAAGATCAGCACTCTGACAATACATTTTATTGGGAATCAATTTCTTCCATAATTTTATTATTATCATTTGCAGGAAGGGAAAACACAACTCTTTTTATCTCCTTCAAAAAATTAAGCCCTGGTAGTTGCAAACTAAGCTGTTATAAGCACATCCTCTGAATATTATTAGCCGAGAATAATGTTTCAGAAAAAAAAAAGTTTTAAATAAAACAAAATATGAAACTGAAAACTTCAAACCTGGATAAATACAAACAAGTTACGTAACTGGTTTTACCTTTCTTTTGTTTCCAATCGAAGTTGATCCAATGAGAAGAAAACAAGTCGACCAAATCTACTATTGTTCGCTAGGCACAATTATTAAAAATCATAAGAAAGAAGTATAACAAAAATTTACCTCAAAAGGGGCTAAATTAGAAAACAGAAATATGCGTGCATACCCAGACGCTCAAAGAAGAAAGCTTGAGGATTAATCTGCCACATAGTAAATTCATGGAAAGTAGACTACAATTTGTCAATGAGATTGGTTATGATACTGATATAAAATACTACGTGAAGAATGTTTAAAGATTGTACGAGTCTGGAGGGGCAGTCTAGGTGGCAGTCAGGGGGCCAGAAGTAGCTACTAGGGGGGGCGCTCGCCCCCCTTGCCCCCCTCTGGCGTCGTCACTGTATTGTTATGTTTACTTTTTGAACTTAAGCACTTTCTGTACTTTTTGGTGGCATCTTTTACTTTCCCTTTCTGTATATATGTACCTGTAAGGCGCACACAAATGATAGAAAAAAATTATTCGAGCAAAGCACATCTCTTTACAATGAATTAAGTAGAAAGTTCATTAAATATGAGAGAAACTAGTTGCAAAAAAATATCAATAAATAGATCAAGATATTTACAATATTTAATGTATAATAAATATACATTATACACGATTAATGTAAAATAATCATTGAAATTAACAATAAAACATAATTTTAAAAAAGCATAATTAAACAAGAAATAAAGCATAACGTGGGTTGCTCTAACAATTAAGTTGAATGAAGACGAGAAGAAAACGAAAGCTGATTCCTTAACGAATTTCGTTGATCTTCTTTGTATCTACAAAAACGCATTCCTAGAAACCTACAAGCTAGGTATCATCTCTGTGATTATATCAGTTTCTAGTGCTACATGTGAAAGGTCATTCTCTTCTTTGAAAAGATTAAAGACTTGTATACGCAATTCAATGACTCATGATAGGTTGAAAAACTTAGTGTTACTTTATTTTGAGAAGAAAATTGCTAAATCGTTAGATCTTTAACAAGTTGTGGATATGTTTGCTGCTGCCCACACGAATAGAAAGATCCTCTTCAAGTAGAGGCATGAACCTATAAGTTATTTTCTTTACATGTAAAAGTGTATTTGCTTCCACTTAAGTCAACCAGCTACACATATTTTAAACGCCATGATTAAATAACTATTTACTGATATTAGAAATCAATTGCATTAATGAATCCTAGTTGTTTGAGGTACTAAATTCTTATATTTTCACTGTTTTCCAAAGAGTAAAATCATAAACAATAAAGATGGAAACATTCACGTGGAACACACACACACACACACACACACACACACACACATATATATATATATATATATATATATATATATATATATATATATATATATATATATATATATATATATTGGAGATGTCCCCCTCAAAATCCTCTTGGGCCCTTCATTGCCCCCCCTGAAAAAAACTCTAGCTACGCTACTGGACACCATGCACCAGAGATGAATTCTCTACCACTGAGCCACCGCGGCCCTGCTTGGGCTTGGTCGTCCATATCCAATTTCTCTTTTGGCGTTGCTTAAACAACTTCTAGTTTTCTTCTAAATCCAGACTCCATATTGGCGTAGATATTAATATTACAGTCGATTGGTAAAATCAATCTTCCACATTTAAAAATTAAAGTACACACAAGTAGAAAAATAAGCATTTATCATAAAAACACTAGCTGCAAGTGTTCAAAATAGATTTATGGTTTCTATAAAATCAATTGAAAATTGCTATTTTTAATTAGGCAGCTAGTGAAAAACAGCAGCTTTCGAATCCAGCCGAGTTTAAACTCAACCTAAACTCAGTTGACCAAAGCGAACTGACCCGACAACCCGACCCGATAACCCGACCCGACAACCCGACCCGATAACCCAACCCGATAACCCGACCCGACAACCCGACCCGATAACCCAACCCGACCCGATAACCCGACCCGATAACCCGACCCGATAACCCGACCCGAGTGACCCGACCCGACAACCCGACCCGAGCTGACCAGATTGACCCGACCCGACAACCCGACCCGAATAACCCGACCCGAGCTGACCCGACTGACCCGACCCGATAACCCGACCCGATTAACCTGACCCGACAACCCGACCCGAGCTGACCCGACTGACCCGACCCGATAACCCGACCCGAGTTGACCTGACCCGACGCGACCCGTAACCCGACCCGAGCTGACCCGACCCGACCCGACCCGTTTGAGAGCACTAATTCTGCTGCTATTTCGTGTGGAGGTGTACAGCACTTTGTTGGATTCACTGACGTTCCAGTTGACAGATTGTTTCAATAAATGAAAATGAAATGAAATCTTTCAGTTTTACGTCCCACGGTATGCCGGTTAGGCTAAAGGAGACGCTGAATATGAGAAATGAATGAAATGGTGGAATGAAAAAAGTGGGAGGAAATGGGAGAACCCCTAGAAAACCCACGAGCACGGTGTTTGTCCACCATAAAGTCCACACGGCGTTAGCTGGGATCGAACCAGTGACCCCCAGCATCGGAGGTGAACTCTCTACCATTGAGCCACCGCGCCCCCTTGTTTCAGTAAATATAACATTGTCATATTAAAGAAAATGAGCACGTTTACTCACAGCAACCTTATTCACTTGGCAGCAAGTGAATCTGTAACTGTGCAAGGGGAGGAAATACGGAAATTATGTGAAAACTATAGACTGAATGCTACTATTGTTGCTAAAGAACTGGAAGCATTTTCTTCAGTGTACAGGGCAAGTCTTCATAATGTGGATATTACAGATTTTTGTAGTAAAGAAGACAATAAAACACACGGAAATTTTGACAAAGACTTTGACGATAACAGCAGCATATCATCCGCGGCAGAAGATTAAAAAAAAAAAAAAAAAAAAAAACACTTAGAGTTGTTAAACATTGAGTATTGAAAGGTTTCATCAAACTTTACAGATTTATTTCCCAGCTTTCATCTTTCTCTAACCTCTCTATGATGTATTACATTCTGGTAACTCTCCCAGTGAAGTAGTTGTTCTGCAGAAAGTGCCCTCAGTAAACTCCTTAAAATACAGAGGTTGTTTCCGATCTATGGTGCACCTTGTGCAGCACTACCAACCGTGAAGAGAAAAAAATAGTCAATCGTGTGGGTACCTTTGGCCATTGTGCGTGACAGGTGTGATAAGTGCATATCGGGACAAATGCCGTTAAAAAATGCTTATTGGAAGGTCTACATAACTGCCCTTGCCGACATGAACTACAGTTAAAGTGCCATTATCAAACTGTGAAAGGAGTGTGCATTCACTGTGTCCAAAAATGGCATATCATGGGGTGTTGAAAGGGGTAAGTAAGACGAGGCGTGGGACGATTCTTGTGGGACAGAAACAGTCCAACCCTGGCCTGCCATAGCCGCACACAAGCTAGAATTCGGGAAGTCGGGGCTCTGGTCACCAGGGAGAATTCACCTACAGAGAAGAGTACCATGAATCGGTTACAGACATCACTGAATAGAGTGCACCCAATCATTCACCGCGATTTGACGTTGGTAAAGCGATGGAAGGGGCATGATCATAAACTCTTGCCAAAACAGATCCAGGAACGTCGCACCAACTGTCGAAAGCTGTATGAGCTGTACCTGGCTGCTGAAAAGTGGTAACACTGGACGAGGCATATGTTTATCTGGATAATTGTCACAAGCAACGTGCAATTTTTTATCGATTGACAAGTGCGCAGGGACTTTCAAAGATGGTTCACTCAATGCAAGGAAAGTTTTGGCAGATGTTTCATAATCATTGCTGGTTACTCGTACCGAGGCAAGGTGACCACATCGTATAGCCAAAAATACGAAGGTGAATTCGGAATATCATCAGACTAACGTCCTGACAACCGTTGATTGCCATGAGATGCCCCATCTCTACGGAAGGGACAAGAATCATATGTGGTGCATCAAGAGAAGGCGTCAAGTTACACATCTCGCTCAACTCGCTTCTTTCTCCAACAAATGGCAGCAGAAACTGGAATTCATGATATTCCATTCACAGACATTCCGGCGAAGTCTTTTGATGCGTTGCCGATGGACTTTTGCGCCTTCGGCCTCCTGAAAAGAGCCTTGTCTCACAGGAGACCCCGGAAAGTTTAAGGGGTATGGAAGCCTGTCAGGAGTACTTGTGGCTTGACTACAGTGCGTGCTAATCTCCTACAGTGGAGACTTCGCTATCGGGGAATTGCTCAGATGCAGGGGCACCAAATAGAGCAGTCTCGATGGTGGCGACATGGTTTGTCTTAAGGGAAGAGCAGTTTGAAATCGTCACCATAGATCGGAAACAACGTCTATAAAAGAAAAACCACTATCGGAGAGTAATGTTAGATGAATGATGTCTGCTATGATAGTTCTGACATCGGAATCAGATGTTCTTGAGAAGGTTTGAAATGAGGACATTATTAACATAATAGAAATGTCTTCTGATGTTAAGTGTCGCAACCTATACTTACATACAGAGTTTCAGAAAATTCGAGATGTTATTTAAAGTTGTAATAAGTAACAAGGTGTAAATTTACCTAGAAAAGTAACTTCGGGGAAATTCCTAACAGCAAAATAAGAACAATGCAATCATTAACGATTTTTCGAGATACTCACCTATAACGAAAAAAGAGAAGGCGAAATTGTGGGGAAACGCAACTGGGAGCCCTATGCGGCAAAAATATCAGTCGCAGAAGTAAAGCATCATATGATCATAAAGGAAGTTTGTTAGCGAGGTAAATTTACGTCCTGTATACGTATAATGTGTAGTAAATCAAACGATGTCCTCTAGTTCTGGTGTTAGTGCTATCATAATTTGGTTGGAACTTTCCATGTAACTATTATTCTGAGCTTAATATTACAAGCCAAGCACAAATTCATTTTTTAAAATACAACTTTGGCTGTAAAACATCTTTGTTTGGAGTTAAATCATTAGGTGGGGGAGAAGGTATTTGGACTTACATTTATGAACTTTAGGGAGAGTTCCTCAAACCACAAAGGTGGGATCTTCACCCCTGCCTCAGCTGCAAGTTGGATTTGTTGGAGTACATATTCTCGTTGAAATGGATGAATATTCTGCATTGCTACAGTGAATAGTGCAAATGGCACTTTGCCTTGATTTCTAATTTAGCTTTTTGTTTCTATCGATTCGCTGTGATCCTTGTCATATGAATACGATTTCACAACAAATATTACATGTCGTATTGTTATTTTCATATCTCTAAAAGAGAAGATTATCAGTATATTCCATCATTGTTTTACAATGTGTTATTTGTTTTAAAGTTTTTTTTTAATGTAACTTTCTCAGTACTGTCATCTATTGACCATAAAGGAAACTATTACGAAGAAAATTTGTTTAGCGTTTCAAAATTGAAATGAAATCTTTGAGTTTTACGTCCCACGGTTATGCAGGTTAGGCTAAAGGAGACGGTGATGAGGAGAGATGAGTGAAATGGTGGAATGAAGAAAGTGGGAGGAAACGGGAGAACCCCGAGAAAACCCACGAGCACGGTGTTTGTCCACCACAAATTTCACTTGGCGGGGGCTGGGATCGAACCCGGGACCCCAAGCACCAGAGGTGAACGCTCTACCACTGAGCCACCGCGCCCCCCACGTTTCAAAATTGAGGCCTGGGTTAAGGTAAAAGAGAATACAGTGGACTAGTCGTCCTAAATTACCTTTTGCCTCCTTTAATTGAGAATATTGTAGAGCAGAGTTTCTGAACCTGGGGGCCGCGAGAGGGTTTCATGGGTTTTGCGAAGATAAGCAGAAGAGAAATATATAATTACAATCTAATAAATATTTTTAAATAATATTTTGAATTTTATTCTGATAGCCATATTTTTACTTTTATACATATTGTTAAGAACAAAAAAAAAAAAAATTATACTATACATATTTTCAACAGGTCCAGAGTTCTTTGAAAAATCAATTTAAATTAAAGAGGTACGATAAAACTAATGAAAACTACACATTGAAACACCTGAAAAATATAAATTCAACTAAACCTGCATATTGAAAAATCAATAATGGACAAATTATTCTGTCGGCAATAACAGGGGTTGCTTTTGTTTAGGATCCTTTGTTTTTCGTTGCAGGATTGTACACGTATATATGTGAGCGAGTAGTCCTTTTTCCAGCAAGCTAGCCACAATGAAGATAGATTTTTGGTATGGGATTTTATTTGTTCCCTAAATTTGAAATGTTAAACAGTTACTTTTGAACAGTTTTTGGTGATACTGAACACATGCACAATTCAAAAAATTCACAACAATACAAGGTAGTGGCTGCCTCTCAAGAAATTAAAGTAGTCTACTCAATAACTTTTTTAACGACAGTTCAAGTTAAAAAAAACAAACAAAACAAAATTAGAAATCACTTTATTTGTTTTTAATCATAAGAGCCAAAATGTGTCCTGAATAGAGTTGTCTGAGTGATCTCAGATGCTGTGTTTCGGGTGGCTTTCTTCAACGTGTTGATGTCTGCCTGACGAATTTTAAAAACCTCAGTTTTCGTGTAATCCCTGAAAAAAAAAGTTACTATATTGAATTTAAAAAAAACAACCGGGAACATTGTCCTTAATTTATCATTTCCTGCGTTAGTACAGGTCAATCATGATAATAATACACATAGGATATTTCATAAACCATAACAGAGTGTCCCAAAAGAAATGACACCCAAACTTTGATCGAGTATATTTTTTGAAGTACGGTAAGAATGGTGGAGACGATTTTTGCGAGAAAAGGTAGCGTTGTCTATGAAGATATTTTGAAAATAAAACAAATGAGAGAAATCGTAACATTTAATTTTAGTAATTATTTAAATACCCATAAGTGTAATTCAAAAAATTTTAAATTGCTTACAATCAATCGCGAGAAACAGAAAAAAGAATTACCCAGGGTAAGTCTTAATGTAAATGTTTAGTACGCATCAATATTCATCGGATGAGACAAAGACTGCATGCTGTTGTGAGCGTTGATAGTTGTAAAGGCTATTTTTACGCATTCAGAAAAAAAAATAAAGAAATGAAATAGCGCATTCTGGCAACAATGTTCCAGAAAATGTACTACCACAGATGTAACATCCTCGTAATTGCAATTAATTTACTCGTGGAGGAAAATTCACATTCGCTTTCAGTAGAGGAATTGTATTCATTCATAATTTCACGTACAACGTGAAGATGACGTCATATGAGTGTCAACTTTAACCAATAAAAAATTAAACTTTGCTGCCACACCGGATGTTGTTGTTTCTACTGTTTGTAAACATTTTGCAACAAAAAAAAACTTTTTGTTATCAATTTAATCAAATTAATGACGTATGGTAAGGGCAGTGCCCGATTGTGAAGTAGATGGTTTCAAAAGAAAGGTGGAGGATATGCTTTTTGTTTCAGTTGTTATGGGAAGATGATATATTAAACTCTTCCATTGGAGTAGTGAATCATCTGTTATAAGTGCTATTTGAAGTCATTTGCATAGTTTTGAATTTAGAAATGCATGTTTCGTAAGAGAAATTACAATCCATACTATGGCGTCACGTAGGGGGTGTGTATATTCGTTAATGAAGAGTAGCTGGATTATAATTTTTGTGATATTTATTCAGAGGATATGTCCAACTTTAAGTACAAGACACAATTACTTTAAGAGAGATGTTAATCGTTATCGTGACAGAAATCAGGGCGATCGTTACGATATATATGGCAATCGTTATCATTACGATTGGAATGAGAGGACAACAGAATTTCCGTTACCTGGCATTCTTGCTGGCTGGAGAACTGATTTACAAGGAAAGAACAGAAGTGGTTCAGAACATTTAGATAAATATGTAACTGTAAACACTGCACAAGGTGAAATCCATGGCTTTCGTGTTTATTTATACGATAACCCTGATCCACTTTCTTCGTACCGCCCAGATCCAAATCGAGTGGAAAAACCTTTAGCAAATGTTAGTGTCTTTCTTGGAATTCCATACGCACAACCACCTGTGGGCGAAGGAAGATTCAAGGTAATTTCTTTTTATGTATATAAAATAATCAGAATTTTTTCGAGATGGGCTAACCAAAGTTGGATGAACCTTACTACTAAATGCTTTGTACACATACACAAGCTTGCAAATCTAGGGATTAATCAAGTTCTGCGTAGTAGGTCCAGGAATGTGGAACCTAACGGAAACTAAACTAATTTACCCTACCCAAAACTATCTAAGCCTCAATTAAGGTGGATCTGCTCTGCGGCACAGAAGCCAATTCCAGTATAGCTTCTCCATACATTTGTTACAAGAAGGTAACTTAAAATGCCTCGCATTAGTTAGTAGCCTTATACAAACACAGTCAATGGTACTATTTCAACCATGAGAACAATCCTATTAGAAAAGGCAAAATTAAGATATCTTGCCATGCCTACCTTCGCTAACGCGCCTGATTCCTATGGGCGCGCTACTCCGCAGGTCCTTTTAGTGCAGGATGGTGGGTGTTTTCTGCATAACTGAACTGAGTACATGTTATTTGTAAAAGTACATTACCTGTCGCAATCGAAAAATATGTCTGAACGAACCTTACGCATAGAAAAGAACTGAACTGTTTAATGTAAAGTTAATTCCAAGGTAATAGCGATTTTTATCTAAGCATTCCAGGTTCAGTTAAAAAAAAAACTTCGATTAATCATGAAAAAAACATTCGAAGGGTTAACTGACTCAGATGGTTGCTACAAGGTTATAGAGATCATTAGTGTACGGTGATTAATAAGGGAGAAAAACGAAGTTAAATTCTGGACTAGTTCGCATTTTGATGTATTTCAACCCCACTGTTTTATTAACTTACCAAGGACGTGTATGGTACAGTAATGAAGGGATACAGAAATGTAGAGCACTAACTAATAAGGGGGGAGTTACATCTGAACCAAATATGGTGAAATGATGCAAAGTTTTGGGCGCTTTCCCATTTTATGGGGACATGCATTTGTAAAATCCACGACAGAAATAAGGGCTTAAGTTTAGAGTTGCCCCTCCAGTCTGAAGTTGCCCTTGGACTTTGTAACATACAAAAAACAGTGCTTAAAGTATTAAAAATTGTTACATTTCACTTAACTTCAGTACTCCGTGTGTTTCACAAAAATTTAAAAGGTTTTCTTCATTATTTTTGCGCATCCGTTACACCTGTTCGCCATATTCGCCATATTTTACAACTACCATGTTGCTGAAACCTTCCGCATCTGGCAAATAGTACTAACTTCCACATATCTTTTCTCGTATTAAACATAACTCTCCTGCCCAACTTACATTCCTAAACATCAAATAAAAACTTCAAATTATCATTTCTTACCTCATTTCTCCTGTAAATTTTCCTGATTTTTATAAAAAGCGGAGGGGTAACTCTAAACTTAACCTGAAATAAGTTATGGGATTGTATAAGTTACCAAAATATGTCGGGATCTTAGATGATAAAAATACCAAATAAAAAGTGTGCTTTTTACCACGTAGTTCTTCATAAGAGACGTGAACTGAAGTGCTATGTAAAGACAGAGTATTAAGTGATCATAGAGGTGTCACAAAGCTTTGTCACACACGAGGCGTTATATTTTATGCCATCCACTATCGTCATTTGTGCATATACCCACCGTCGCTGACTCGCGTACTCCCCACGACTGCACCTCGCTAGTGCTCGGGCCCTGCTGCTGTGCTCCTGCCCAAACTGTTATAGTACGTTCGCTATCCTGGTATACAGTTGCTGTCCGATGCCCATGCACCACGGGTGGTGGAGGATGTCACCAAATTCAGTATGAGGGCTTATTTATGGCTGGTCGAAGGAAAGTCGGTGAAGGTGATAGATCTGTTGTTGCCACATTTCCCTTTTGTGTTATTTCTAGAGGTATTTTTCTTTCTTTAAAAAATACATTAAAACATAATATCTAAGAATTCTGTATACGAGGAAACGATTGGAAAACTGCTAATATATATAGAAGTGGTTAGCGAGGAATAATAATAATTATTGTCATCCATATTTAAGTATTACGTTTGTCGTACAGATTGCCAAAGTAGGTTTCAAATGAGCACATATGATTTTTTTAAATTAACTAGTAAATCCATAATGACTTTAAGAAACAAGCAATCGGAATTGTGCAGATCAGGAAATAAACCTTCATAATTATAACAAAAGTACAATAACATGAATTCACGCAGATGTTCATTTTTCTATTTTATATTTCAGCCAAATAATACTGGAAATTTTATATTTTTTCCACTAGTCCCGAGAGTTTTTACTAGTGTTGCTTTACTCCTACTTCTTTGCAACACGTCTAATTAAGCGTAATTTATTGTTAGGATATATAGTATTAATTAGTGTTGCCTCTGAGATGAGAAATATCTTTTAAATTCGAGACGAGATTAGAAAAAAATGACAATTCTTGTCTCATTTTCGAAACTAGAATCGAGACGAGACGATAAATTTCACAAGTCTGGCGGGCAACTCTAGTTTATCCCAGTCTTAGTTCTCAACATTTATTTTATTGATACATGAATCATAGCATAAAATCATAAATTTGATAAAATGATGTGAACACAGTGTAGAACATTTATCAATCTTTTAAAGATACGCAAGTCATTACGCCATGTACTCCATTGATAAATATGATTTGAGTGTTATATCTTTCCCTTCATGAATCTCTTGTTACGCTGAAGGATTCTGGTAATCTCTAGATGAAATTAAGACAAATGAATGTTGTTTCACAGTTAAAACTATGAAAGACTTCCAAACCATCCGAATACAATACTCAAAATTTCGAAGTAGTCGACTACATCTACAACTACTGGATGTAATAGAGGAATAATATCAAAGAAACAACCTGTTCCTGAGTCCATATATATAAAACATTTTTCGCTATTCGTTACTGTTTTTGTTCTGTGGCGATCGTTAATTTGGATCACTTCCAGTGTGAATAGAGGGTATAGAACCTATTCTTGGGACGTTGAATTGATAGCAAAAAAAAAAAGTGCGTCTCAATGTCTTTTACAGTTCTTGCTCTATAAAAATCAGTATTGAAACCAGAAGTATTGTAAATTGAATCACTTCCGGTTTCGATAGAGTGTTTCTGGGGCGCTGAATCGATTGCAAAATCCGCATCTCGATATCTCCTGTTGATTTGACTGTGATACCTGACGACAAACGAACGGACAGACAAACCCGCTCTGTAAGACTTCCGACACTTATGCATTGCATAGTTTGAATTTTTTTTTTTTTTAAGTCATAAATTTTGTATGTGAATTTACAAAATGAAACGAGACGAGGACATCTTTTTCGATAATCGAAACTAGAGAAAAAAAAATTCTTCCAGAAGAGAGACGAGATGTGACTGACAAAATTTAGATAAGAAAACCCTATTTCTCGTGTCGACTCGTGAACACCACTATATCGGACGTATTTCTTATTATATTGGTAATAGTATTCGAACTGTGTTACACAATAGGCTTCAGTGTTTATCAAAATTGGAGAGTGCGTCTATTACAGTGCGTTTCTTACGTTTTGCTACAGTCAATAGTTGCTATTTATATAACTCTTTATTATTCTATTGCTGTAGTGTTTAGTCAGTGTTCAAGGGAGACGTTTATGCTTGTTTTGTTACATTGCTCTAGTTTCGCAGAAAAATGTTTACTTTATCTGAGTTACAGGAAAATAAAAGAAAAGTGTGCTGTGAAAAAGGTTTTTAAATATTGACCGAAAAAGAAAGAGAAAAGGACGAAGTTAAAAATAGTCACTGACCATTCCTTTCTTGACAATTTGGAAAGACATAAGGCAACGTCATACAAGCATTGATGGATCGGTTTTGCCAGCGGGAGAGTCGTCCACTGTCGTTATTTGAGTGCTGTTTTGTAGTTTTTGGGGAAAAGGGAACATGCTTTTGAGTTTCTGAAACTGTATAAGAGGATAGGGAACAGTCTATAGATAACATTCGTACTTTGTAGTGACCACCTTCCACAAGTTGATTTGTGTTTTTTTTACTTGCTTCATGTTTTATGCACTTCAGCTTTTATGCTCTATGTGCATACGCTGTAGTTGTATCCAACTGTCCTAAAGCCAATCTGCACCCATTAATGGAACTCCTCCCTTAAGAAACACGTTTTAAGATAAAAAGAGTTCATTTCCTGCTAAGAGAAGTTCGTATTTATTAATGCTTGTATTGATTTCCCTTATCTGGTAGTACAGAAAAGAAGTATTATAGTTTCATATGCGTTTTGTAATTTCTGATGTCCCAGGGACATGTATTTATTTAATAGAGACTTCTACTCCAATTCCTCGTCTAAAAGTTTATTACATAATGCTGTAGTAGAGTATTGTTTACAGTGATAGAAACTTGATAGGGTAAGGATTTTGTTTCTTTATTTCTAACTAGTACGTAAGTGCGACACTTAACAGTTGGAAGATACTGATATTGCGAAGTAATACAATACAGACGAATAAATATCTAGCGAAAAGCAAAGAATGCATAAAATTGAGAAATATTTGCGATCAACAGTTTGAAATGAACGACGAGAATAAAAAGCGATCAAATCTAGCTAAGGTGTATTAAAATGACAACAAATAAATAGTAATGTAACATTGAAAACAGGTTCATGGGGTCAAATCAGCGGAAAATATGTAACTATATAGATCCAGATTTACAATAGCCTTCATGGACATAAAGATGGTAATTTTACAGAAATAAGTGAGTGCATATGAAAGAGAACTGTCTAAAGTCTTGCGTATCCTGGAAATGCACTCAAAACGGTCAAAATAATCATCTGTTTATTTTGAAACTGGATTTTGTAAGGCAAAGAGGAACAACTTACACAAACTATACATGTAGACACGAGAACTGGCTGTTAAAGCAGTTTGGAATTCCTATTTGAACATTTCAAATGTAACTCTCCAGCGCTCATTCAGATTATACATAACTTTTGTTGAGTTTTTCACTTACTATCCGGAACGCCTAATTTTACTAATAAAAGTAAAATTTTACGTATGGTAAAATTGTACTATAGTATCCAAATGATAAAACAGTTCGATACTATGTTTCAGTGATCAGGTGTTATTTATGAGATAATGGTCTATGCACTTGTAAGGTCCTGTCTATGTCTGTTTCAAATAGGTACCAATCTTTTTAGTCTCATGACGATGTCAGTTAATTTTCCATTATTTTTCAGCCACCACGGTACCATCCAGGTTGGAAGGCTCACAATGCCGTTGATTTCGGTCCAGCGTGTCCTCAACCTGTTAAGTATATTGGCTATACAAGAGGAGTTCCTCTTATGGATGAAGATTGCCTCTACCTCAATGTATATACCCCAACGGTAAGTCTTTAGTTTATATTGAGTAGGTACTGTCCTTTTTACTTTCGTTGTTGCATAAGGACGAAGAACAGACAACTGAGTCGGTACAGTCCTGACGACACGATCTTATTTTTTCTGTGTAATAGCTTTAATACGAGGTGTCTTCTTTAAGTAAATACGGCGTTGAAATAAATAAAGAAAAGAAAGTATACAAAGTATACTTTTCGTAACAATATTATTGTTACATGAAAGCCTGTACTTTAATCTAGTTTTCTTTATAGTTTCCAGCAATATTAAGGCACTTTACGGTATCGTACAACAAACTTTTAAATACCATCCTCATAGAAGTCTGTCGCCTGATTTGACAACCACTGCAACACGGCCGTCTTGACCTTATCATCATCGTCGTGGCGCTGGCTACTCACATGTTTCTTCAAATGCAGCAACATGTGATAGTCACTGGGCGCCAGATCGGGACTGTACGGAGGGTGTCAAGATTTTTCCAGCCAAATGATGCTATAATATTTTGAGTGTAAGTTGCCGCGTGTGGACGGGCATTGTCATGAAGCAAAACGATTCCCTTAACATGCCATCCCTTTTATTTTGTATTGTACGGCAGCTTTTGTTTTTTCTCAGTACATAATTTACTGTCTCCATGAGGCAAAAAAATCTACAAGCAACATCCCATTCCTGTCCCAAAACACAGTACACATGATTTTCCGGGTTGAAATTATTTGCTTGAACTTTCTTGAGTGATGTTGAATGTCACCATTCCGTGGATTGTTGCTTCCATTCCGGTGTAACGTAAGCTACCCATCTTTCGTCGCCTGTGACAATTTTGCTTTAAAAATTGTACCTTCCTCACTGTACCGCTCAAGAAAGGTCAACGCACTAGCTAAAGGTTTGGTTTTCTGCATCTCAGTCAACATTTTTAGTACCCAGCGTGAGCAGAACTTTCGATAATCTAAGCCTTGATCTGCAGTTTCACAGAGAGAGAAAATTTGAGGAAACTTATCAGATAAGAACAAAATTGTAAAGCGTCTGTTCTCCTTCACTTTTCATCAACTTTCTGCACCAAATCTTCAGTTATGACAAAAGGTCACCCACTTCATTCCTCATCATGGACATTCGAGCAACGATCTTTAAAACCCCTAACCCATTTCCGTAACATTCCAGCGCTCGTAATGTTTTCTTCATACACCTCACTAATCTAGCGATGAATTTCAGCCCTTTTCATAACTTTAGCCCTAAGAAAACAAATCGCAGGGTGTATTTCACAGTCGGCGGGATTCTCAATCCGCGGAGGCATTTTCACTACTCACAAACAAACGTAAACACGGTCGAATGTTTCCGTAATGGCGTCTGTGGCTTGATAACAGATGCAAGTACACAGCGCGCATGCGCGGGATGCCGACCACAGCACTGCAGCGGCCGAATTTCGAAACGGTACTTTAAAAATACGCCTCGTATTCCGTGAGAAATTTGTGTGGATTTTTGAGTGGTACTGATGTAGGTAAGATATTGTAACTAGAAAAAAAAAAAAATGTAAGGGGAAATTTCTAGGTATGATTTATACTTCCTGCAGAGTTGACTAAGACGATTCGAGATAATTAGAACAATTGGAATACCTAATGTTTGTTTCTTATCTTAGGGTATGCAAGAAATTTTATTAAGATTTGTATCATAGTGGCGGTAATATGTATTTCTCGATAAATTCTAGGTTCTGCAGCATAGCCAGGCACTTGAAAATTTACGATTAATAAATAACCGGAAGATTTTGTGGTAGGATCTTACGATGATAATATTCAATGCGTCGTAAGAAAGCAAGTAAGAAATTTGTCCCCTACCAGGCGTGTAGTGTCTTCTTCATCTACAAGAGTTCACGTTTTGTGTTTACGAGACAGAAAAACGTAAATTTTATTATTACAATTTGTAAATTCTACTATTATAATTTACTCCGTTGATTAAATTAGGATTCCATCTGTAATGGAACTGAAAATATTTCGGATTTCGGTACCAGAATCTAAAATAAACGTTTTAATTCTGTTCTGTTCTGGGAACAAAGCCGAAATAAATTTCTACATATCAGTTCTGTTCCCACAACCGAAAACCACAGCTACAACTGTCAAAATGGCGTCCTCTGAATGGACGCTTCATTACTGGAAAGAGAAAGAAGTCACTTGGTACTAGGTCCGGTGAGTATGGAGGTGGCAATATTTCATATCTTACTTCCATTGCCTTCATCATGGATGCGTGGGTGGAATGATCTGGTGCATTGTCTACCAGCCCCGTTTGTGGTCAATCCACTATGTTTCTTCTTCAGTTCCTCTCGTAACTTAGTCAGGAGATGGGAATAATAGATTATAGTAATAGTTTACCCCTATAGTATGTAATCTGTCATGATGACTCCTTCACAGTCCCAAAAAACGGAAAGCATCATCTTGACGGCAAACTACATTCGTGGTTATTTAGGGATGGGGAAGGAGGGGTGTTTCCACTGCTTGCTCATTTTATTTGTTTGTGGCTCATAACGATAAACCCAACTTTCATTCATTGTCACTATTCTGCCGGAAAAATCCTCTTCATCCACCTCACAGCAATGCAACAATTCTCGTGCAGCGTCCTTGCGATTTCTCGTCTGAAAAGGTGCGAGCAGTCGTCGTGGCACCCACCGTGCTGACTTCATGAAAATGCAGCTGGTTAGGAATGATATTCCAGGCAGGCCCATAACACATTCCTATTGCACATATAACACTTTCAATGAATATCCTTCTATCTTCCATTATGATCTCAACTTTTTCCGTCAAGACGGCTTCATCAGTGAAAGGTGGTCTTCCAAATCTAGAGGCGTCTGCAGTGGCCATGTGTCCAGTGGAATTGCCGTTTCCATCTCATAGGTTGGGCGTTCACCCCCCATACACTTTTTTCATCTCTTCGTGGATGTGCTTTACATATTTCCCCTTAAAATTGAGGAACTTGATGACGCTCCATGCCTCAAGCTTGTCATCATCGCACCTTCAGTGATTTACTTAAAAAAAAAAAATCTAATTAGTCCAAAACTTGCATGGTCAACATACAAGGATCTAACTTTAAAATGCATTTCCGAGAGGGTTCGTAGTTCGTTACCTTCTAGGTGATTGCACGAAGTTTTTGATACCCTTTCAAAAGAAAGAAAAGTAATATGCGAATAATGCCTGTTTTATTTGTGTTGAAAGTATTTACATGTGGCTCTGCTTGTGTTCATGTTTCACTTTTGTTGTTTTATGAGTGTTTGTTTTCAGTTTAGTGCTTCCTGTGCAACTGAACTAATGTTTGTAGAAATAAACTATGTATGCTCTTTAGTATATTTAATTTCTCTTCACTCTATAGAAATAGATCATGCTCTGAAAGACCGAAATTGAACAGATTCCACCAGAAGATAGATAGTAGCACGCAGTGGATTTGAAACAATTCGTATCTGAAACATTAGTTTCAGACTCATATCGTAGGAGTCATTTTTATGTCGTTACTCCTGTCACTGAGGTACAAGTATTTTCAATCGTACCCGGGTGCATGTAGTCCCGAGTTCGATTCCTGGTGGGAGAGCACAAAAATTTAATTTCATAATAATTCACTTTTATTAATCAATTACCACCTTTAGCCTAAAGGTTATGACCGTGGAACGTGAACCTAAAATAATATTTTATTCTGAATACTATATATTTTCTGTAGGTAAGAGTTTTTTTTCTTTTTTTAATGAAAAGGTATTTAAGATCTTAAGAGCTAGCATTGAGATATTTATGGTCAATGGGATGAACAGATTCCTTATTCTAACTCAACGTATTGCAGTAATAGAGATGTACATTTTCCTTTCCGTGTGTATTATGTATTAACGAGTTTTCTTTCTGGAATAGACTCTTGCAGGTTTACCATCTCGTTATCCAGTAATGGTTTATATCCACGGTGGAGATTTCTACAGAGGATCGTCTAATACGTTTCCTGCTCATATGATGGTGGCTTTTTATGAAGTGGTGGTTGTGACGATTAATTACAGATTAGGAGCTCTAGGTAAGCAATTGTTACCCTCTTTTTCTAATTCTTGTTGACTGTTTAGTACAAGAAATTTTTCGACTACTTTCTTGCTGCCTTTCACAGTAGTATTGAGAAACTAAAGAAATAAATTAGAAAACGGACACTGTAAAACTGAATTAGAAATACAGAAAATGGAGAGAAGGAAAATTATGTGCAAACAAAAAAAAAGCGACATTCTAGACGAACAAGCTTATAATGTTTTTTTTTCTGTATATAATTTTCTTTCATGCAATTTTGTGTATTTCTGTTCAGTTTCACAGTATCCATTTTATAACTTATTTATTTATCATCTCTGATGAACATGTTATTTGTCAACGTATATCAGAATTATCACTTGTAGATATGTATACAACTCTTATACATTACCTAAGATTAAAATATATTTGATATATAATCAGATTTAATAAATTTAACACACACATTAATTGCATTGGATCATATGTATTAGAGATCGTTTCTACACAAATTCATCCGAAAAATTCGTCACTCGAAAATTCTCAATATGTAGAAAATATCGCCTATATACGTATATATATTCTGCTTCTTGAAATACTATTTTTTCCTATCATTTTTAGGTACGTTGGTAAGTGGTTACATAATATGAATATCAGAAACTTTTTCGTGATTTCATTATCTCCATTAGCTGTGTACCATTTAATACATATTAATATAATATAACGTGGTGAGACATGAAACATGTAATAAGTTCTTCTGTTTAAAATGTTGTTTTATGTATTGTTTCTTAGAATTGTGAATAATTACACTCACTTTAGGTAAAGATGGTGCAATTCGTTATCTTTTAATAAATGAAAGACTAAGGAAATTGCTTCCTATTTGCGTAGTAATTACTTTTTTCCATTATCATGATTCGGTTACCTATCTGCATCCACCTGCAGACCCTGGAAAGAAACTGGTTGGTGCCCAAAAGGTTCACTCCATTTCTTGCAAAACTCCTATGGTTAGTGTGCAATGTGTGATTCTAAATTTAAACAGTGGTTTTACAAATCATAAAAATTGACTTGATTTGATTTTGGGTTTCGCCTCCCTTTCAGCAGCGAGGCTATATGAGACGTGGTCCTACAGTTTAACGTGAGATCCGAACCACATGATCTCCGAGATCCCGCCGTGTTTCCCATGAGAAAAGCGCGTACGCTATCCCTGATCCACGAGGGAGCTCAGAAACCATTAAAATGAAGAAATACTTGAAATAACTACCGTATTTACTCAAATCTAAGACGCATCCCCATTTCTAAATTTCAAAAGTTGTGGCAATTCTAAGACGCATTCTGGAGATTCAATAAAGCAACTCAGAATTTAACAGTACAAATTAAATCATACAGGTTTACTTGTTCAAACTAAACTTTTAAATGTCAAGACTTAAAAGTGAACAAAGGTACTATCTTACTTACAGTGTGAACAGAGGATATCCTGCTTAAGCACTTTCACTGTCTGAACACAAATTTTCACTATCACTTTGTGGGCGATTCCAAGACGCATCCGCTATTTTATACCTGAAATGTTGGCATAAAAATTGCGTCTTACATACGTTACATACAAATTAAATATAAGTGGAATCCTGCACAGTCGGTATTTTATCAATTGTAGCATTTTCGCTATTCAGGTTCAGGTCAACCGTCATGCAATTCAGCATAGAGAAAGCCAAACAGTTTGAACCATAAGCTACTTAAGGCACAACGATGTGGTATTTGGTGTAATAAATTTTTAAAAAGACAAAGAAAGAAAGATGCAGATTTTTTTACACCTTCATATGTTCAGTTACTCTATAGTGCAAAATTCTGTAGGGTTGAAATCAAATTCATACGTAAAACTGTTAATTGTAATAGTCTGAAGAAAGGTAACATACAAATAGTCTGAGTAAGAAATTGCATTTCAATAAAAATATAATCTTCTCTATAGAATTAAATATAGTAATTGAGAAAAACGATATCAAAGTAGTTTTTCGTATTAACTTCATAAAGACAAACGTACTTTCAAAACTCTTGACTGATTTATTAAGGTAATTTACTGTGAATGCTTTTGAGGACAGCTTATAGCCAATTCAACTGGTACAACAAACGTTAATAGAAAAACGGGCTTTGCATCTCCAGTAAATATTAAATTACATTAATTTTAATTCAGGTGAATATTAAATTTAATCGTCGAGAATAATACAAAATTTCTTTCTTTAGTTTCTGCATACCTGAGACACTACTACTAGTCGAAAAAAATTAGTCGAAAAATAAAATTACTTACCATTTGATGCCAATAAGCGAGTTGGTATGGACAGAATAGTAAATAATTTACCATAATTTCCTCCCTTATAGTCCTGGGATTTGCTGCAATTTGAGTTTCCCTTTCAATTTCTGTGTGCAAAATTTAATTTTGAAGTATTTAACATAAATTTCAGATTCCAAGCGTTAAACTCACTATTTAGTTCGAAATTCAATAAGTTGTGAGGTAAATTTGAACAATTTAGGAACTTATTTAAGTTTAAATTATGAATTTAGCTTCAAATTTAATTTATATTCGTCAATTTTGATAATATCGGCTTAAATTTATCAGTTCTAGAAATTTACACGCAAGTAGATTATTCCACTCCCAGTTTAACAATTCTAATTTTACAAGTGGATTTATCCATTGCAATTTTGATGCGATTTAAATTGTCACTGAAACGTATGTTTAGAATATTTAGTAAATTTAATTCAGTAATCATTATACACGTTAATTAAGACTTTAGAGAAGCAAGTTACTACGCTATCTATAATTTTCTTTAATTCCCCTAATTCAATTACTAAGATTTGAACATTAAATTTATTTTTTTTGCTTTAAATTACCTTTAATTGCGTTCAAATCACTTAAACACATCACAACACGTCACTTCACTTCTTGCTTAACACACAAAATTACCTCTATTTTTGACTGTTTTCTTTCACTATTCACTAGTTTTAATTCCAACTATAGTATCAATATTTAATTCGAATTATTGCACTTATTTAATACCCGTTTAATGTCTTAATTCAGGGTTTAAAATTTTTTTGTTTGTTTGTTCATAAAGAACAGTTACACATCTGACAAGGGTTCACTGTGAAATGGAAGTTTTCTCAAATTGATCAGTACAAAATAATTACTACTAAATCTAAGCTCAAATTATTGACGGTATAGAAGATCTGCAACTTTATTTTGAGTTGAGTTGATTTTGAGTTTAAGGTCCCGTTTAGCAGCGAGGCTATATGAGACGTCGACCTACTGATTAAGGTGAAATCCAACCACATGAGCTCCCGCCAGAAATTGAACCCAGGTCTCCCACAATAAAGGGACAACCTTATTTTCGTTTGTGTAATGTGATGTACTTTAGAACTAAACTACGAGAGCTGTTCGATTACTGATTCATATTTTAATAACGTGTTTTAGTTGTTAATTATTCAGTTTAAAGCTTTGTTATCAGTATATGTATATCGATTTCGCGAAAAAGAAAGTGCTTAAATCTAACAGTTGTTTTATCAGATTTAAAAACTCTGTCTCGTAAATTGATCTGTGGCGATCAGCTTCACTTAGTTTTTTGGAATAAAAATATAATGGCCTGAAAACTCCTTTTAAATCTTTCTGTGAAATTACTTCCGCGATCCTATTGGAAAATCCATCAACGTTTCCTCACAACCCACAACTACTACAACACGTTTACTCAGATTGGTATTTTCAACACAGCTTCTGAAACTATTCTTTTCATTTCTTCGTAAACCTTGGATTGTTCTTTCCCCTATTCAGAATTCCTTTTTATAGATTTTAACTCTAAGTTCTTGAAACCCAGGGAAAAATTTGGAATAAAAAAACATATATTTCACTGTATCTTTGTGTACAGCTTTGCTAGTCTTAGATGGCGGTAGTTTAACAATGGCTTCAACTTTTTTGGATTCATGTATACATTTTGACCATCAACTGTAAATGCTAAGTATTCTATTTAAAAGAAGAAATTTGGTGCCGCTTCAACCAGGGTTTGCCCAAGTGGGCCCAGCCCGAAAAAAACCACCGGGTTTTTTCGGTTTGGACCCACATGAAAAAACCCACCTTAAAACCCATCTGGGTTTTTGAGCTTTTTGTTAGTATATTGTTAGTACAACTAAGGTGATTACATTGAAAGTGATTTTTATCAGATTTTGGACTTTTCTGGGCAAATTAGATGCTTTCACATTAAGGTATACAACATAAGACTTTTGTAAACTTCTGAATGCATTGAATGAATTAGAAAAAATAATTTTTAAAAAAAACCTTAGCTTGAGGTAATTATAGAACAAATTAATGTATAGATTATGCTTATAGCCTGTTTGAAATAAGATATGCAATTTTATTTTTAGAAAATACTTTCCGTGAAAAGTGTGCTCGCTGACGGCGACGCCGAGGGACGTTATCCGTAATCGGGTTTAAGGCCATAGGTGCTGGTACTACCAATAAATATGTAGTGCATTAGTAAAACTATTAGTATTATTGTTTTTATTACCTTTGATGGTAACACAAGTATTTATTTTTCAGTAAAATTTGGTTTTCCAAGAACAACGGTTTAGTTCAGTTATTTGTTGCTACTCTTCAAATAAGCATTCTGCAGAATGAACACCAGCAATAGCGTAAAAATTCTTGTCAAATTTAAGAAGCTTAATCCTCGGAGTTCCGAAGATTACGTAACTGTTACTATTTCAAATGCTGAATTCAAACTTCCTTACTAGTGGAACTTTCGATGTACACCAAGAAAAACTGCATTTTCGAAAGAAAGAAAAAAAAAACGTCGCGAAAGAAGTGCTCGGGAAATTCCCGCAATTCAACGCACAAAAGCGTCGCAACTGAATAATTCAACAATAACACTGTTTATTTTACGCTCGAAGATGTTGAATTTCATTTAAGACATTTTGAAACATTTACTTTATAAAATATGAATAATGTCTGTGTTAATTGTTTTAAATTAATTTTCTGGAAAGAGCCGTCTTTCAACAAGTGCTCGGGAAATTCCCGTAATTGATCGCTCAAAGTATCGGAAGTGAACTCCGACTAGTGGCGGCGGTTAGACATTAAAACTGGGGGGCAAGATAATCTGAACATTTGATATCAATGTTAGTTTTCCTGGTTGCTTGTAACACTTTGACGAAAGGCTGTATAACTATTAGGATACTGTCTTTTTCAGTTATACCGTATATCTTTTTTGATATTTTACTAAGTAAATTGACAAGAGCAACGCAAGTAGATACTAGCCCTTTGTACTCTTCAACAACGAAGGTGTAAGAAGAGATTTGATTCCTTGCTCATGAATATCTGTCTGGAAATTGTGTGATCAGATTAGGGACCTATTTAATAACAACGGTGCGAGCGGTCCCGGGTTCGATTCCTGGTGGGGGCACTCGCTCGAAAAAGTGTAAAACGCTTTTTCAGGCCAGCCACCCTGAATGAGGTTTTCTTGGGTTTTCCTCATTCACACCAGGCAAATGCCGGGGTGGTACCTAACATACAGGTCCCAGGCCGCTTCCTTCCTTCTCCCATCCTATGTTCCTTCCCTTTCCCCGGATAGTGTGCTTGCCGAGGGACGTCATCCCTCAAAACGTGAAGGGCTAAATGGCCTTAGATGCCGAAAGCCCAGAAATCTAAATCCTAACCTATTTAATAACAAATTTGCAAAACAAATAAACAGAAAAGATAATATTAATCAAATAATCATAGTAATGAATAATGAGGCTTGTTTTGCAAAAGTTATATTGAAACTGGAAATTAATGAACAACTTATATTTTTAATTCCACGAATGCTATTATGTGTGTTATTACTCTTAGAATATACAAGCATATGCTACGACATTTAAAGAAATACTTTTGCAGCTTCCCAAAACATGTTCGCTGCCATTAAGTACAGTTTTCACTTTCTTGGAATATATCAAAACTCAGCAATACTTGTTACTCCACATTTCAGTTATACAAAATAATCCTAAAACCTAGAATTATGCTGAATTTACTAAATTTAATTGTATATACAAAACTGTATATGTACACCCCTAAACTCATATATGACACTGCAAAATTAATATTCCTTACTGAGCTCCTTCGTGGCTAAGCGGTTAGCGTACACGCCTTTGACGTGGGAGACCCGGGCTTGATTCCCGGGGAGCTCATGTGGTGCGGACTCCACGTTGATCATTAAGTCCACGTCTCATATAACTTCACTGCTGAACAGGATGTTAAAATGAAATCAAAATATTCCTTTCGTGGGTTTTCTCGGGGTTCTCCCGTTTCCTCCCACTTTCTTCATTCCACCATTTCACTCATCTCTCATCATCACCGTCTCCTTTAGCCTAACCGGCATAACCGTGGGACGTAAAACTTAAAGATTTCATTTCATTTTTCAAAATATTCCTTATTATTAGAAAGAAGAAAATACATTTTAGGAACTGTCGACTTCTGTGCAATTAAAGAATAACTTGCGAAGAATAACTTTTCTTGCGAAATGTTATCTCAATTAGTTCCAGAGCGCCTGACTAACACATCGAGCCCTTGGAAGAAGAAATGAAAGTACGCTGGAATTGTGGCGCTCCAATAGGTTAATTTTGGGGCTATTTTTAGTGGCAGTTCAAACGCAATTCCTGTAGCTTTCTTAATTCCACGGGAAGACAACCAATACATACTCATAGAACGACAAATATTTTATGGCACCATTTTTATTCTATGAACCAATAATACATACAAAACTTTATATTTCCAAATGAAACTATATAAATTAATGGGTAATTTAAAAAAAAGTGTGTGTGTGTGGGGGGGGGGCAATTGCCCCTCCTAATCGCCGCCCATGACTCCAACAATAAAACTCTATTTTACATTGGAAAATATTTGTCGTATAAGACATTTTGAAACATTTATTTTATAAAACACGAATTATATATCTTTGTTTTAAATTAATACATTTGGTGTTCATATTTGACAAACGTCACTAAGGCTCCTGGGATGATTCGATCTACATTTGTTCGTTCGCCTGCCTGTACCACACATACTACAGTTTATCACTTTCGGTCTTTTAAGTTTAAATTTTCAGGGTAGAAGCACGAGACACACTAAATTTCCTGTATAGATTTTGGCGGCACACCAACGTAAAAATTCAAAATGGCGGCCACTCTTTTCTAAAAATAGCGGATATCCACGCTATAGTGCAATTTTTCGTCTTTTTAAGTTGACATGTTCAGAGTATAAGCAAGAGACACTCTAAATTAGCTGTATATACTTTGGCAGCGATCCAACGTAAAATTTCAAAATGGCGGCCGTTTTTTCAAAACTGCAGTGACTAGAAAATTGTTGTGACAATTGTGACAAGTTATGACAATGATAATCTTGAAATATAAATCACATTTTAACACTTTTACCCCAAAAACATTGAAATATTTCGAAAAAACCCAATTAAACCCGAAAATACCCGAAAACCACATGGGCCCAGGTGGGTTGGGCTTTTTTAAAAAAAAAGACCGGGTTTTTTCAAACCCTGGCTTCAACGGCACAAGAGAAAGTCCTTTCCACATCGAATAGTAACTGGTGATGAAAATTTATTTTGAGGATCTCACCCATAAAATCATGGATTGATAGTCAATCATTAACGTTGAGTGGCAGGCCAAATCGCTTCAGTAAGAAACACTGCTCTGTGTATGATGGGATCAGAAAGGTGCAGTTTATTATGAGTTTGTAGAACCAGGTGAAGCCGTTGATTCACAACCGACAGCAAATAAATTGATTTGAATCACGCGTTGATCGTAGAACGACCATAATGACTCAGAAGACATAGTAAAGTAATTTTGCTTCATGATAACCAATTATCACACACTTCAAAACCATACATGTTAGAGGATCTTGACAAAGAAGTATTAACCGACCTGCTGTATTCACCAGATCTAGTGCCTTCAGATTACCACTTATTACAATGGATGGCTCATACACTTTCTAAGCAGCACTTCCAAACGTACGAAGAAGTGAAAAAATCAGTCTCTAAATGGTTTGCCTCCAAACAGGCGAAGTTCTATTGGGACAATATCCACAAATTACCTGAAAGATGGGGTAAATGTGTAGCTAGCGATGGCTGTTATTTTGAATAAAATACTTATGATATATCTCTGGAATTATATAATTTTCTTTGCTTATAAAATCCGGATGATGGAATGATTCAAGTTTTATTAAAATAATTAATGTCAGTAACTGAAGAAAATGTTAGTAATAGTGATATCTCATTTTGTAGTTAATATGGGGGAACACGTGAGATTATGTTAAATACTGTAGATTCAAAATAATGTTCTTAAAATCATGTTGGACTATGTGTGAATTCTGTCTGATTTATTGTTGTAGGTTTTCTGAGTACAGGAGACGATAACTCTCCAGGCAACTACGGCATCCTTGATCAAGCGATGGCTCTTAAATGGATTTATAACAACATTGAATACTTCAATGGGAACCGAGATCTCATCACTTTGTTTGGACCTGGCGCGGGAGGCGCTTCGGCAGGGCTTCTGATGGTTGCTCCACGTACAAGACATTTGGTAAAAAGAGTGATTGCGCAGGTACGTTTATAGACCAATTAGTGATTACGTACCCTAAATTGATTTGCTGCTATTTAACTCTGCTACAAATGAACCTAAGTTTGTTATGTCATTCTAGTATGTTTAATTTTATTGTGGTAAAGTATTAATAAGAATTATATGCATGAATATAAATGGAACATATATCACAGATAAAAGAAAATATAATACAATCAATGAAAAGTGAAAAAATTCTACAAATAATTTCAACTGCAAGAAACTTCCTTCTTTAGGGGGACAAAAGGAGAAAAGAAGTCTGTTCAGAGAGGTGAATTAGCGGAAATGATTAGTATTTTCTGTCTTCAAAATCTAAATAATAGTTGGCGAGGTTTCTTTTTTGGTCGTGGTAGCATTTTTTGAGTATTCTTTTTGTATTGTGTTTGTTTGCCATGTTGTACAAATTGACATCATATTATTATTTCTATATTAGTTAGTAAAGTTTCTTTTTGGTCGCCATAGCATTTTTTGAGTACTCTTTCTGCCTTGGGTTTGTTTTCCATGTTGTATAAATATTCATTCATATTATTATATCTGTATTTTATGATTCTTATTTACTTCTTTGTCCTTTTACCCACGAAGATAACACGCATTTTAATTTACTAAAATTATTGGGTTAATTATTCCTTACTTCTTTCGAGTTCCCAATGTGTTCCCAAAAACGAAAATAATAAATGGAAAGGGTTTCCAATTTTCTTGAGATTTCATAGTCACCTTCGACGAACACTTGACAACTTTTACAATAAACTCAGACGTACTATTGTACGTGTGATACCAAATAGGAAGCCACCCTATCAAATTAAGTGATGAAGGCATAGTTAAAATAATTTTTACTGTCAAATTTTCTCAATAGCAAACCACGTTGCTATGTTGCCATCACATCAGTTTTGGAGAGACCAAACGAAATGTGAGAAATTTGGGAATGTTCTCGGCAACTGACAGGAAATTATCTACATTCAAGAAAATTTGAATTTAAATTGATTAAATATAAGATTTTTTGTATAAAAATTAAGATTTTTGTTAAATCTAAGAATACAAAACTAAATTTAGTTGCGGGTAGATAGGTAAGAACGTGCTGTTTGTTAACTGCGAAATCTGAAATAAAAATTCATAAATTAATTTATCACATTTTAAAGGTCAAGTTGCCTTCCACTTTTATTATAATTAATTTTGTAGATAGGAATAACCTAGGAAATGTTAAATATTATTTTATTTTATTGTTGCACATACACCCATGTTTTACAAACAAATCCCGTACATGTTGAAAATATTATTCGTACCTTGCATCCTGAACATAACAATCACAACGTACGGTTTAGGACTATTCTGACGTGCCGCGGTGGCTCAGTGGTAGAGCGTTCACATGTGGTGCATGGGGTCCTTGGTTTGATCTTAGCTCGCGCCAAGTGAGCTTTGTGGTGGACAAATACCATGTGCGTGGGTTTTCTTGGGGTTCTCCCGTGTCGTCCCACTTTCTTCATTCCATTTCATACATTTCTCATCATCACCGTCTCCTTTCCTTGCTTCAACACAAAGCCATTGTAAAGAGTTAAGTCCGGACTCGGTGAAAATGTATTTGATTAAGGGTATAAATGTTAGATTATATGGAAAATTGTTATAAGCCAATAATATGTTTTACGTAGTAAATATTATCGGCAGAAGTAGTGATGTGAAATACATCACTAGCTTATAACTAGTTTTCATATGATAGCTTATAAGTACTTACCTACTTCCGTTAATTGTAATTAAAATTTTTTGTTCGTAAAGTTCGGTTTAAATCTAAATACAGACCCGCAACTTGGAGAAGGTTGAGAGGGTAGATATGTGAAAATGACCGATATTAATGTCGAATCCATAGTTTTCGGGGTCGCTGAGAGGAACAGTGACACTTTCGATGCCGTTTAAATCCAAATTCAGCCCATAATAGTATATTTATTTTTTTATTTGTATAGATTACTTATTATTTTCTGATTTTTGATTACATTTTCTTTGTTTCTATCGATTTGAAAGCGCTTCAGTAATAGTAAAAAGTGACTGACTAACGGAACATATTACTAATTTTTCTTATTTTAACCCAGCGAAGCGGGTAATTGACGCTAGTTATTGTATCAGACAGCGCTTCAGTAATAGTAAAAAGTAACTGAGTAACGGAACATATTACTAATTTTTCTTATTTTAACCCAGCGAAGCGGGTAATTGACGCTAGTTATTGTATCAGACAGCGCTTCAGTAATAGTAAAAAGTGACTGACTAACGGAACATATTACTAATTTTTCTTATTTTAACCCAGCGAAGCGGGTAATTGACGCTAGTTATTGTATCAGACAGCACTTCAGTAATAGTAAAAAGTAACTGACTAACGGAACATATTACTAATTTTTCTTATTTTAACCCAGCGAAGCGGGTAATTGACGCTAGTTATTGTATCAGACAGCACTTCAGTAATAGTAAAAAGTAACTGACTAACGGAACATATTACTAATTTTTCTTATTTTAACCCAGCGAAGCGGGTAATTGACGCTAGTTATTGTATCAGACAGCGCTTCAGTAATAGTAAAAAGTAACTGACTAACGGAACATATTACTAATTTTTCTTATTTTAACCCAGCGAAGCGGGTAATTGACGCTAGTTATTGTATTAGACAGCGCTTCAGTAATAGTAAAAAGTGATTGACTAACGGAACATATTACTAATTTTTCTTATTTTAATCCCAGCGAAGCGGGTAATTGACGCTAGTTATTGTATCAGACAGCGCTTCAGTAATAGTAAAAAGTGACTGACTAACGGAACATATTACTAATTTTTCTTATTTTAATCCAGGGAAGTGGGTAATTGACGCTAGTTATTGTATCAGACAGCGCTTCAGTAATAGTAAAAAGTGACTGACTAACGGAACATATTACTAATTTTTCTTATTTTAATCCAGGGAAGTGGGTAATTGACGCTAGTTATTGTATCAGACAGCGCTTCAGTAATAGTAAAAAGTGACTGACTAACGGAACATATTACTAATTTTTCTTATTTTAATCCAGGGAAGTGGGTAATTGACGCTAGTTATTGTATCAGACAGCGCTTCAGTAATAGTAAAAAGTGACTGACTAACGGAACATATTACTAATTTTTCTTATTTTAATCCAGGGAAGTGGGTAATTGACGCTAGTTATTGTATCAGACAGCGCTTCAGTAATAGTAAAAAGTGACTGACTAACGGAACATATTACTAATTTTTCTTATTTTAATCCAGGGAAGTGGGTAATTGACGCTAGTTATTGTATCAGACAGCACTTCAGTAATAGTAAAAAGTAACTGACTAACGGAACATATTACTAATTTTTCTTATTTTAACCCAGCGAAGCGGGTAATTGACGCTAGTTATTGTATCAGACAGCGCTTCAGTAATAGTAAAAAGTAACTGACTAACGGAACATATTACTAATTTTTCTTATTTTAACCCAGCGAAGCGGGTAATTGACGCTAGTTATTGTATCAGACAGCACTTCAGTAATAGTAAAAAGTAACTGACTAACGGAACATATTACTAATTTTTCTTATTTTAACCCAGCGAAGCGGGTAATTGACGCTAGTTATTGTATCAGACAGCACTTCAGTAATAGTAAAAAGTAACTGACTAACGGAACATATTACTAATTTTTCTTATTTTAACCCAGCGAAGCGGGTAATTGACGCTAGTTATTGTATCAGACAGCACTTCAGTAATAGTAAAAAGTAACTGACTAACGGAACATATTACTAATTTTTCTTATTTTAACCCAGCGAAGCGGGTAATTGACGCTAGTTATTGTATCAGACAGCGCTTCAGTAATAGTAAAAAGTAACTGACTAACGGAACATATTACTAATTTTTCTTATTTTAACCCAGCGAAGCGGGTAATTGACGCTAGTTATTGTATCAGACAGCACTTCAGTAATAGTAAAAAGTAACTGACTAACGGAACATATTACTAATTTTTCTTATTTTAACCCAGCGAAGCGGGTAATTGACGCTAGTTATTGTATTAGACAGCACTTCAGTAATAGTAAAAAGTGATTGACTAACGGAACATATTACTAATTTTTCTTATTTTAATCCCAGCGAAGCGGGTAATTGACGCTAGTTATTGTATCAGACAGCGCTTCAGTAATAGTAAAAAGTGACTGACTAACGGAACATATTACTAATTTTTCTTATTTTAATCCAGGGAAGTGGGTAATTGACGCTAGTTATTGTATCAGACAGCGCTTCAGTAATAGTAAAAAGTGACTGACTAACGGAACATATTACTAATTTTTCTTATTTTAATCCAGGGAAGTGGGTAATTGACGCTAGTTATTGTATCAGACAGCGCTTCAGTAATAGTAAAAAGTGACTGACTAACGGAACATATTACTAATTTTTCTTATTTTAATCCAGGGAAGTGGGTAATTGACGCTAGTTATTGTATCAGACAGCGCTTCAGTAATAGTAAAAAGTGACTGACTAACGGAACATATTACTAATTTTTCTTATTTTAATCCAGGGAAGTGGGTAATTGACGCTAGTTATTGTATCAGACAGCGCTTCAGTAATAGTAAAAAGTGACTGACTAACGGAACATATTACTAATTTTTCTTATTTTAATCCAGGGAAGTGGGTAATTGACGCTAGTTATTGTATCAGACAGCGCTTCAGTAATAGTAAAAAGTGACTGACTAACGGAACATATTACTAATTTTTCTTATTTTAATCCAGGGAAGTGGGTAATTGACGCTAGTTATTGTATCAGACAGCGCTTCAGTAATAGTAAAAAGTGACTGACTAACGGAACATATTACTAATTTTTCTTATTTTAATCCAGGGAAGTGGGTAATTGACGCTAGTTATTGTATCAGACAGCGCTTCAGTAATAGTAAAAAGTGACTGACTAACGGAACATATTACTAATTTTTCTTATTTTAATCCAGGGAAGTGGGTAATTGACGCTAGTTATTGTATCAGACAGCACTTCAGTAATAGTAAAAAGTAACTGACTAACGGAACATATTACTAATTTTTCTTATTTTAACCCAGCGAAGCGGGTAATTGACGCTAGTTATTGTATTAGACAGCGCTTCAGTAATAGTAAAAAGTGATTGACTAACGGAACATATTACTAATTTTTCTTATTTTAATCCCAGCGAAGCGGGTAATTGACGCTAGTTATTGTATCAGACAGCGCTTCAGTAATAGTAAAAAGTGACTGACTAACGGAACATATTACTAATTTTTCTTATTTTAATCCAGGGAAGTGGGTAATTGACGCTAGTTATTGTATCAGACAGCGCTTCAGTAATAGTAAAAAGTGACTGACTAACGGAACATATTACTAATTTTTCTTATTTTAATCCAGGGAAGTGGGTAATTGACGCTAGTTATTGTATCAGACAGCGCTTCAGTAATAGTAAAAAGTGACTGACTAACGGAACATATTACTAATTTTTCTTATTTTAATCCAGGGAAGTGGGTAATTGACGCTAGTTATTGTATCAGACAGCGCTTCAGTAATAGTAAAAAGTGACTGACTAACGGAACATATTACTAATTTTTCTTATTTTAATCCAGGGAAGTGGGTAATTGACGCTAGTTATTGTATCAGACAGCGCTTCAGTAATAGTAAAAAGTGACTGACTAACGGAACATATTACTAATTTTTCTTATTTTAATCCAGGGAAGTGGGTAATTGACGCTAGTTATTGTATCAGACAGCGCTTCAGTAATAGTAAAAAGTGACTGACTAACGGAACATATTACTAATTTTTCTTATTTTAATCCAGGGAAGTGGGTAATTGACGCTAGTTATTGTATCAGACAGCGCTTCAGTAATAGTAAAAAGTGACTGACTAACGGAACATATTACTAATTTTTCTTATTTTAATCCAGGGAAGTGGGTAATTGACGCTAGTTATTGTATCAGACAGCGCTTCAGTAATAGTAAAAAGTGACTGACTAACGGAACATATTACTAATTTTTCTTATTTTAATCCAGGGAAGTGGGTAATTGACGCTAGTTATTGTATCAGACAGCGCTTCAGTAATAGTAAAAAGTGACTGACTAACGGAACATATTACTAATTTTTCTTATTTTAATCCAGGGAAGTGGGTAATTGACGCTAGTTATTGTATCAGACAGCGCTTCAGTAATAGTAAAAAGTGACTGACTAACGGAACATATTACTAATTTTTCTTATTTTAATCCAGGGAAGTGGGTAATTGACGCTAGTTATTGTATCAGACAGCGCTTCAGTAATAGTAAAAAGTGACTGACTAACGGAACATATTACTAATTTTTCTTATTTTAATCCAGGGAAGTGGGTAATTGACGCTAGTTATTGTATCAGACAGCGCTTCAGTAATAGTAAAAAGTGACTGACTAACGGAACATATTACTAATTTTTCTTATTTTAATCCAGGGAAGTGGGTAATTGACGCTAGTTATTGTATCAGACAGCACTTCAGTAATAGTAAAAAGTAACTGACTAACGGAACATATTACTAATTTTTCTTATTTTAACCCAGCGAAGCGGGTAATTGACGCTAGTTATTGTATCAGACAGCACTTCAGTAATAGTAAAAAGTAACTGACTAACGGAACATATTACTAATTTTTCTTATTTTAACCCAGCGAAGCGGGTAATTGACGCTAGTTATTGTATCAGACAGCGCTTCAGTAATAGTAAAAAGTAACTGACTAACGGAACATATTACTAATTTTTCTTATTTTAACCCAGCGAAGCGGGTAATTGACGCTAGTTATTGTATCAGACAGCACTTCAGTAATAGTAAAAAGTAACTGACTAACGGAACATATTACTAATTTTTCTTATTTTAACCCAGCGAAGCGGGTAATTGACGCTAGTTATTGTATCAGACAGCACTTCAGTAATAGTAAAAAGTAACTGACTAACGGAACATATTACTAATTTTTCTTATTTTAACCCAGCGAAGCGGGTAATTGACGCTAGTTATTGTATTAGACAGCGCTTCAGTAATAGTAAAAAGTAACTGACTAACGGAACATATTACTAATTTTTCTTATTTTAACCCAGCGAAGCGGGTAATTGACGCTAGTTATTGTATCAGACAGCACTTCAGTAATAGTAAAAAGTAACTGACTAACGGAACATATTACTAATTTTTCTTATTTTAACCCAGCGAAGCGGGTAATTGACGCTAGTTATTGTATTAGACAGCGCTTCAGTAATAGTAAAAAGTGATTGACTAACGGAACATATTACTAATTTTTCTTATTTTAATCCCAGCGAAGCGGGTAATTGACGCTAGTTATTGTATCAGACAGCGCTTCAGTAATAGTAAAAAGTGACTGACTAACGGAACATATTACTAATTTTTCTTATTTTAATCCAGGGAAGTGGGTAATTGACGCTAGTTATTGTATCAGACAGCGCTTCAGTAATAGTAAAAAGTGACTGACTAACGGAACATATTACTAATTTTTCTTATTTTAATCCAGGGAAGTGGGTAATTGACGCTAGTTATTGTATCAGACAGCGCTTCAGTAATAGTAAAAAGTGACTGACTAACGGAACATATTACTAATTTTTCTTATTTTAATCCAGGGAAGTGGGTAATTGACGCTAGTTATTGTATCAGACAGCGCTTCAGTAATAGTAAAAAGTGACTGACTAACGGAACATATTACTAATTTTTCTTATTTTAATCCAGGGAAGTGGGTAATTGACGCTAGTTATTGTATCAGACAGCGCTTCAGTAATAGTAAAAAGTGACTGACTAACGGAACATATTACTAATTTTTCTTATTTTAATCCAGGGAAGTGGGTAATTGACGCTAGTTATTGTATCAGACAGCGCTTCAGTAATAGTAAAAAGTGACTGACTAACGGAACATATTACTAATTTTTCTTATTTTAATCCAGGGAAGTGGGTAATTGACGCTAGTTATTGTATCAGACAGCGCTTCAGTAATAGTAAAAAGTGACTGACTAACGGAACATATTACTAATTTTTCTTATTTTAATCCAGGGAAGTGGGTAATTGACGCTAGTTATTGTATCAGACAGCGCTTCAGTAATAGTAAAAAGTGACTGACTAACGGAACATATTACTAATTTTTCTTATTTTAATCCAGGGAAGTGGGTAATTGACGCTAGTTATTGTATCAGACAGCACTTCAGTAATAGTAAAAAGTAACTGACTAACGGAACATATTACTAATTTTTCTTATTTTAACCCAGCGAAGCGGGTAATTGACGCTAGTTATTGTATTAGACAGCGCTTCAGTAATAGTAAAAAGTGATTGACTAACGGAACATATTACTAATTTTTCTTATTTTAATCCCAGCGAAGCGGGTAATTGACGCTAGTTATTGTATCAGACAGCGCTTCAGTAATAGTAAAAAGTGACTGACTAACGGAACATATTACTAATTTTTCTTATTTTAATCCAGGGAAGTGGGTAATTGACGCTAGTTATTGTATCAGACAGCGCTTCAGTAATAGTAAAAAGTGACTGACTAACGGAACATATTACTAATTTTTCTTATTTTAATCCAGGGAAGTGGGTAATTGACGCTAGTTATTGTATCAGACAGCGCTTCAGTAATAGTAAAAAGTGACTGACTAACGGAACATATTACTAATTTTTCTTATTTTAATCCAGGGAAGTGGGTAATTGACGCTAGTTATTGTATCAGACAGCGCTTCAGTAATAGTAAAAAGTGACTGACTAACGGAACATATTACTAATTTTTCTTATTTTAATCCAGGGAAGTGGGTAATTGACGCTAGTTATTGTATCAGACAGCGCTTCAGTAATAGTAAAAAGTGACTGACTAACGGAACATATTACTAATTTTTCTTATTTTAATCCAGGGAAGTGGGTAATTGACGCTAGTTATTGTATCAGACAGCGCTTCAGTAATAGTAAAAAGTGACTGACTAACGGAACATATTACTAATTTTTCTTATTTTAATCCAGGGAAGTGGGTAATTGACGCTAGTTATTGTATCAGACAGCGCTTCAGTAATAGTAAAAAGTGACTGACTAACGGAACATATTACTAATTTTTCTTATTTTAATCCAGGGAAGTGGGTAATTGACGCTAGTTATTGTATCAGACAGCGCTTCAGTAATAGTAAAAAGTGACTGACTAACGGAACATATTACTAATTTTTCTTATTTTAATCCAGGGAAGTGGGTAATTGACGCTAGTTATTGTATCAGACAGCGCTTCAGTAATAGTAAAAAGTGACTGACTAACGGAACATATTACTAATTTTTCTTATTGTCCTTCTGAAATGACTCTTGACAATTATATTAACAACTAGGCCTATGTAAAGATTAGTACAACGTATTTTTATCAGGAGTCTTTTGTGAGTGAGTCGGCAATCGCATTTGTGACCTATTAGTTCCAGTTTCGTGTCGAAATGGACAATTTCTCTTGGATGTAAGCCGAGAAACGGTTTGGATTCTGCTTTAAGCTTATGGTCAGCCTTGCAGCATAACCTTGTTGTTGCATAATAACACCAAGGCGAAACAAACTAATTTCTGTCCATATCTAATATAAATACATAGAGTAAATTAATTAAACAAAAAGAACCTGGTTTTTTGGTTTTTTCAATAAAAACCATAGTTTTTGCCAACCCTGATGCGTAGTGACCGTGCAGTTTACTTCTGTTACAGAGTGGTTCTGCTTTGGCTGATTGGGCGTTAATAGTGGACAAATACAGGGCTCAAAACACCAGTCGAGTGTATGGAGAGAAGATGGGATGTAGTATTGATTCGCCATGGAAACTTGTTAGCTGCCTAAGACACAGATCCTTCCATGAATTAGCCAATGCTGAAATCCAGGTAAGAAATCCATGAATTTTTTATTGTTATTTATTTATTTACTAATTAAAAAAAAAGTCTTACTGCTGGTAACCAATGGTCGTTAAAATTAGTTTATTGTTAAATTGTAGTTAATGGCTCGTTAAGAGAACTGATCGATTCACCAGTGTGGGAGGCTCGCTCGTTCAGTGGTAGAGCGCTTAGTTCTGGTACGTGGGGTCCCTGGTTCGATCCCCGCTCAAGTAAGTTTGTGGTGGACAACATCGTGTCCATGGGTTTTTTCGGGGTACCCCCGTTACCTCTCCCTTTCTCATTCCACCAATTCTTCCATAATTCACTTGGCTTAATCATTGTCGTCTGCCTTAGCCTAAAAGGTATAATCGTGGGACGTTGAACTGAAAAGATTTCATTTTATTTCAATTTTTTTCGTTTCATCAGTGCCTATTAGCTCTATTTCAAAGATTTTGGTTTCATCAGTGCCTATTACCACTATTTCAAAGATTTTCGTTTCATCAGTGTCTATTAGCTCTATTTCAAAGATTTTGGTTTCATCAGTGCCTATTACCTCTATTTCAAAGATTTTCGTTTCATCAGTGCCTATTACCGCTATTTCAAAGATTTTCGTTTCATCAGTGCCTATTAGCTCTATTTCAAAGATTTTGGTTTCATCAGTGCCTATTACCACTATTTCAAAGATTTTCGTTTCATCAGTGCCTATTAGCTCTATTTCAAAGATTTTGGTTTCATCAGTGCCTATTACCACTATTTCAAAGATTTTCGTTTCATCAGTGCCTATTAGCTCTATTTCAAAGATTTTGGTTTCATCAGTGCCTATTACCTCTATTTCAAAGATTTTCGTTTCATCAGTGCCTATTACCGCTATTTCAAAGATTTTCGTTTCATCAGTGCCTATTAGCTCTATTTCAAAGATTTTGGTTTCATCAGTGCCTATTACCACTATTTCAAAGATTTTCGTTTCATCAGTGCCTATTAGCTCTATTTCAAAGATTTTGGTTTCATCAGTGCCTATTACCTCTATTTCAAAGATTTTCGTTTCATCAGTGCCTATTACCGCTATTTCAAAGATTTTCGTTTCATCAGTGCCTATTAGCTCTATTTCAAAGATTTTGGTTTCATCAGTGCCTATTACCACTATTTCAAAGATTTTCGTTTCATCAGTGCCTATTAGCTCTATTTCAAAGATTTTGGTTTCATCAGTGCCTATTACCTCTATTTCAAAGATTTTCGTTTCATCAGTGCCTATTACCGCTATTTCAAAGATTTTCGTTTCATCAGTGCCTATTAGCTCTATTTCAAAGATTTTCGTTTCATCAGTGCCTATTACCTCTATTTCAAAGATTTTCGTTTCATCAGTGCCTATTACCTCTATTTCAAAGATTTTCGTTTCATCAGTGCCTATTACCGCTATTTCAAAGATTTTCGTTTCATCAGTGCCTATTACCACTATTTCAAAGATTTTCGTTTCATCAGTGCCTATTAGCTCTATTTCAAAGATTTTCGTTTCATCAGTGCCTATTACCACTATTTCAAAGATTTTCATTTCATCAGTGCCTATTACCGCTATTTCAAAGATTTTGGTTTCATCAGTGCCTATTACCTCTATTTCAAAGATTTTCGTTTCATCAGTGCCTATTACCGCTATTTCAAAGATTTTGGTTTCATCAGTGCCTATTACCTCTATTTCAAAGATTTTGGTTTCATCAGTGCCTATTACCTCTATTTCAAAGATTTTCGTTTCATCAGTGCCTATTACCGCTATTTCAAAGATTTTCGTTTCATCAGTGCCTATTAGCTCTATTTCAAAGATTTTCGTTTCATCAATGCCTATTACCGCTATTTCAAAGATTTTCGTTTCATCAGTGCCTATTACCGCTATTTCAAAGATTTTCGTTTCATCAGTGCCTATTACCTCTATTTCAAAGATTTTCGTTTCATCAGTGCCTATTACCGCTATTTCAAAGATTTTCGTTTCATCAGTGCCTATTACCACTATTTCAAAGATTTTCATTTCATCAGTGCCTATTAGCTATATTTCAAAGATTTTCGTTTCATCAGTGCCTATTACCGCTATTTCAAAGATTTTCGCTTCATCAGTGCCTATTACCTCTATTTGAAAGATTTTCGTTTCATCAGTGCCTATTACCGCTATTTCAAAGATTTTCGTTTCATCAGTGCCTATTACCACTATTTCAAAGATTTTCATTTCATCAGTGCCTATTAGCTATATTTCAAAGATTTTCGTTTCATCAGTGCCTATTACCGCTATTTCAAAGATTTTCGTTTCATCAGTGCCTATTACCACTATTTCAAAGATTTTCATTTCATCAGTGCCTATTAGCTATATTTCAAAGATTTTCGTTTCATCAGTGCCTATTACCGCTATTTCAAAGATTTTCGTTTCATCAGTGCCTATTACCGCTATTTCAAAGATTTTGGTTTCATCAGTGCCTATTACCTCTATTTCAAAGATTTTCGTTTCATCAGTGCCTATTACCGCTATTTCAAAGATTTTCGTTTCATCAGTGCCTATTACCACTATTTCAAAGATTTTCATTTCATCAGTGCCTATTAGCTATATTTCAAAGATTTTCGTTTCATCAGTGCCTATTACCACTATTTCAAAGATTTTCATTTCATCAGTGCCTATTAGCTATATTTCAAAGATTTTCGTTTCATCAGTGCCTATTACCGCTATTTCAAAGATTTTCGTTTCATCAGTGCCTATTACCACTATTTCAAAGATTTTCATTTCATCAGTGCCTATTAGCTATATTTCCAAGATTTTCGTTTCATCAGTGCCTATTACCGCTATTTCAAAGATTTTCGCTTCCTCAGTGCCTATTACCTCTATTTCAAAGATTTTCCTTTCATCAGTGCCTATTACCGCTATTTCAAAGATTTTCGTTTTATCAGTGCCTAATGGAATCCCCATTTATCTAGACGAGTCTAGTATTTGTTTTGATTGCCTATCAGCTTATCTGAACGAACTACTCTTCGCCCAATCTCTTTGCCATTGCAGAAGGAGAGAAGAAGACGCTAATTTTGACAGAGACGTAAACTTTTTAAAGATACAGTATCGCGTAATTTTTTTTCAATACCCCAATTCTGTGTTGATGTTGAGCAAGTTTTGCTTTTTTCTTCTTTCTTAAGCTACTGCGGTCCCTGTTTCTGTCCCTGCCCAAGTAAGTTTGTAGTGGACAGCAATGTATCGGTGGGTTTTCTCGGGGTACTCCAGTTTCATTCTACATTCTCATTCTACCAACTCTCGCATTATCATTCAGTTGCCTTAATTATCCGTCTCCGTTATTCTAATAGGCATAATTCCAGGGGCGGATCCAGGACGGACTTCTGGGGGGGAGGCGGTGAGTTGTAATACTGCTACTTAGAGCTACTTTTAAGAGCTCCAAACTCTGGGATAGGTTTATATTTATATATATATAAAATAAGAAAGTTTCCCCTTCTGAGGGGGGGCACCCGTCCTGGATCCGCCCCTGCATAATCCTGAGATGTTAAACTGAAAGATTTAGTTTACTTTTTCAGCCACAATCAAAGTCCGCTAGGAACATTTACAATTTTTAATATTTATTTCTAAAAGAAGTATTGATTACTATATATTTATGTAATGAAGGTTTGACTTTAGTAGTATTTTTTTTTTAATAGAATTTCTTCTAGAAATAAGAAACCCATTCGTCATAAAGTTAATTTCCATATTCTTTCATTTAAGAGTCGGAAAAGACTGAATCAAACCAATCTTGTTGAAATCTTGCTTTTTTTTTTTTTTAAATTTATTTCCTTTTTAATGTAAGAATATCTGTTTATAAGAGGGCTGAACGAGACAATTTTTTTTTGTTTGTTTGTTTTTAAATCATTTTAAGTTCCGCTGTTATCATGTTAATGCTGAGACTTTTCTCATATATATTCTGTTTGGTCTTGCATTGTGTGTGACGTGCGAAATAATGAGTGTATAATTTCATGTGAAATGTTGCAAATTAAAGCACATAAAATCGCAAGAATGAACGATATTCCACATATATACAATTCAAAGCAATTCGAGGGTGGTGTTATGCGACGCAGTAGTCTGGCATACGTATTTTATCATATTTTACCGTATGTAGGCTGTATATTTTATTTTTTATGTTGGCACAATGTTCGAAATTGTTTTGATGCTAGTGATAAATGAATGGCAGCTTTCCTCGCGTAATAGTCACAGTTGGATTTTCGCATTAAAATATTGGTATAAAAGTGCGACTTTTACGTGAGTAAACACGGTAATTGCTGTTTTCATCATCCTTGGAGGCCCAACTGATAAGCCGTTGCTCATATTGTATACGCTCGAAGTGGTAAGATTTTTGTTGTTATTTGTTATTACAATTCTCAAGTAAGTTTGTAAACGTATTAATTTCTCCTTTTCAGCCTGATTTGGGTACTCTCCCTTGGGGGCCGGTGCTGGATGCTAATTTCTCAGTTCCAAATGATGATTGGTATCAAGGTTGGAGCAGAAACGACTGGCAGTTTCTACCTGACACGCCTGAAAACCTGATTAAGAATGGAGACTTTAATTTAGGAGTACAATATTTGTGCGGCGTCACTCACGATGAAGCAGCGTACATGATATGTAAGTAGTAATGGAATATGTCATTCGTAGAAATTTTCAAAACCTAGAAGTGTTGAGGATAAAAGCATAAATATTGAATAAGTACGTTTCAGATAATTGACAGATGTGAGGTACTTTCAGATGTTTATAATATGACAAAGCCTACGTGCGTGGTTTAGTCTCCGTCTTCATTCATACATAGTGGTAGGGTGCTCACTTGTAGTACTGCGAAAGTGTCTTTGCATATCGAGTT
Organism: Thermobia domestica; assembly: GCF_964235325.1. NCBI lineage: Eukaryota > Metazoa > Arthropoda > Insecta > Zygentoma > Lepismatidae > Thermobia > Thermobia domestica. The sequence continues at coordinate 294,384,308 of NC_137457.1, read as the reverse complement.
TACGGTTGGAACAAAGACCCAACTCCTTTCGAGTGAGGGGCCGCGGTGGCTCAGTGGTAGAGCGTTCACCTCTGGTGCATGGGGTCCCGGGTTCAAACCTTGCTCCCGCCAAGTGAACTTTGTGGTGGACAAACACCGTGTGCGTGAGTTTCCTCGGGGTTCTCCTGTTTCCTCCCACTTTCTTCATTCCACCATTTCATTCATTTCTCATTATCATCGTCTCCTTTAGCCTAACCGGCATAAACGTGGGACGTAAAACTCAAAGATTTCATTTCATTTCATTTTCCTTTCGAGTGAGTAATTTTTTTTTTTTTTTGCATGTAATTGGACTGGGACTCGAACCCGAGATCTTCGGCATGCTGATATATTATCCACTACGCCACCCAGTCCGTTTCTCAGATCAGCCACTCACTCCCTCACTCTCGTAGTCAGTGCTCTCCATTTGGACCACGTGGCTTGTACCACAGACTCCTGCAGTAATTGGACAATCCAGTGTCCATATATTTGAGAACACCTTTTCACGGTTGTACTTTCATATGTATTAATGAAAGTAGGAAACAACCGATTTTTTTCTCACAAACCAGATCCTCTATAGGTGCGAATGCTGGAGATCACCGAGTAGAGAGTGAGGGAGTAAGTGGCTGTTCTTGGAAGTGGACTGGGCGGCGTAGTGGTTAATGCATTGGTACGATATGCCCGAGATCCCAAATTCGAGTCCCAGTCCAGCCACATTATCATTCTTTCTAAGTTACAGAATTCACACCTACAGAAAATCTGGTGTGAAAAAAAAAAAAAAAAAAAAGGTTCCTTCTTTCGTTAATATATATGGAATTAGAATCGTCAAAAGGTGTTCTCAATATATGGACACTGGAGAGTCCAAACACAGCTGGAGTCTGTGGCACAGGCCACGTTGTCCAAGTGGAGAGCACCATCTACAAGAGTGAGTGATTCTTCTGGGAAGTGGACGGGGTGGCGTAATGGTTAACACAGCTCAGTGTCCCGGAAATCCTGGGTTCGAGGCTTGGTCCAATCAGTCACATTTTCGCTCTTTGTTAGTTACAGTTTTAGTTGAATTCATTATAGAAATGATGGTAATCGTTCGATAATCCAAATAGAATTAGAAATAGCTGTTGTTAGCTGAGAAATTGAAATAAAGATAGTAAAGGGGCAGTTCCTATTTGAAAAAATGAAATGAAATCTTTGAGTTTTACGTCCCACGGTTATGCCGGTTAGGCTAAAGGAGACGGTGATGATGAGTAATGAATGAAATGGTGGAATGAAGAAAGTGGGAGGAAACGGGAGAACCCCGAGGAAACCCACGCACACGGTGTTTGTCCACCACAAAGTTCACTTGGCGGGGGCTGGGATGAATGCTCTACCACTGAGCCACCGCAGCCCCATAGTTCCTATTTGAAGGTAAGTGTTAGACACTAGTAGCAATATACATATTACGATATAGCTGACACGTTTTAAAAATCACAACACATCTTACGGTAGAAATCGAATTTTGTTATGATGTAAAATTTTATTTATCTATTCGTTTTATTCAGGTAATAGAATTATTATTTTATTCACAAGTAATTGGTATAATTTTATATTACAGATAATAATAAAAGCCTGGAACCATTCTTTGAAGTGAGTGAAGAATTCTTCGACCAAAAAGTATGGGAGTTCATTAAACGGTACAACTATACTTTGAATCCCGAAGGCATTTACAACGCTGTAAAATATATGTACACATACTGGCCGGACCCAAAGAATAAAACACATATTAGGGAGCAATATATTAACGTAAGTATTAATATATATTTACTCTCACTTTAGTAGATATGTCATTAATTTGATTTTAACCTACTCACATAGGTTAACGTGTTGCGGCTTTGGCTTGGGAGAGTCGGGTTCAATTTTCGGTGGAAGCTTATGTGGTTCGGATCCCACTTTAAACGGTAGGTCCACTTTTCATATAGCATCACTGATGAAAGAAGCTAAACTCTATAAACCGACCAACCCACACGCAATTCACCACCGCTATCATGCAGTTCATGAATGTTTTGTGAGTGGAATGGTATGGATACGTGTTTTCCTGTAGTATCCGCTGTATTATTGTTCGTCGAACTGCAAGTCTTGCAGATATATAACTTATTCGCGTTGAACTACCCGCTCCTGTGCAGAATTTCATCCTGCTCATTTGCCGTCTATTGGTGGGTACGTCCTAATGTACACTATGCACAGGGCAACCTGCCTGACACAGTGATTGACATGTTCTGAAGAACTCTTGTCTGTATGAAATGAAACGCGCAGGAAAATAACTGCGGTAGTCGGGTACTGCAGCATGCATGTTACCATGTCAGTATATTCCGCATGGGCGAAGGTGTACTGTATATTCAGTTACAAGAAGCCGACCCCAGTACTCGGAGTTACTGAAATACGTGAGAAGATGTGCATTGGTTAATATATTAAGATAAGTAAGGGGCCGTCCACATATTACGTAACGTTATTTTTTTTAAATTTTTACCCTCTCCCTCCCCCTTGTCACACTTCGTAACGCAAAGCCGAACCCCGTCCCTCTTTGCGGCGTTACGTAATATTTAGATGACCCCTAAACTCCAATTTGAACCAACTGTACTCTAAACTGCAACACAACGTTCTATTCCCTTAAAGATAATTGTTATATAAATTAATATGAATCCACAATATTTCTCTATGTTATCTATGCAGCGTTAGCGTCACATCACTGTCCACCTGTATCTACAAATGAAGCAAATAAACTAATTAGAAACGTTAAATCTAATGTGTCCTATATTTCACAAACTTCGGACACATTTATATAACTTTTTCTTTTTTACTCTCCGTCGATTAAGAGACTTCGTGAAACTAAACAGAACATCAGGAAAGGGTAGAAAAGTTTTGAATTTTTTTTCCGGGAATTTCTTGTGTCTATATGGTTGGCGTACGTACCTTGGGCGCAGGTGACCGGCTTCGATTTCCGGTGGGGAGTTTCGGAAAATGTTTTTGCAAAAAAAAAAAAAAAAAAAAAAAAAAAAAAAAAAAAAAAAGTTTACTTGTATAACATGACAGCGGTGGTTTCTGGTAGTTGTAATTACAAGTTCTCGCAGTTTCTTAATTATATAAGCAGTATTGCAAAGTTTAACGATGTTTATCATATCTCCGGAACGGGTTGAGATATTAAATTGCTGTAAACGGCATTCTGATCTTCACATTTACTGATAACTTTCTGTGATTGTGTGTAATACTTATTTAAGCACGTTCTTAAAAATGAAACCTTGTAAAGAAAGTAAAATTTTTCAGTCCCTCGTAACCTATTTCTACTTGTTAGAAATGTCATATCATGATCATAGTACAGGATGGACATAAAGTTTCTTTCTGATAACGAACACTAATAAAAGAAAACAAAGAATGATAGAAGCTTGCAGTCTGAAACCATCGCTTGTATGATACTGCAAGATTTTGCCACAGCCTGTGCTGCCATCTACTGCAGCTGACCGCAGCGCGATAGTCATTTGTTTGCAGAAAGCAAAGTGTGTTGTGGTATCATGAAACAAAATCTCCTGTCACAGTTCAATGAACATTCAGGAGAGAGTATAGATAGATAGGAAGTTTATTGCAACAAGAAGTGTTTTAGATCGTTATAGAAGCGGCAGACCGAGTGTTAGTGAGGAAGTGTGGAAGCCGTTCGTGTTGCTTTAATCCGAAGTCCACGGAAATCCTTGCGTTGCGCATCATGTGAACTGGACATCCCGAAGTCAACTGTGTTAAAAATTTTACACAAACGCTTGAAGTTATACACATATAAGGTGCAGGTTGTCTATGCGTTAACACAAGAAGACCGTTCGCGACGCGCAAGTTTCGGATGTGACCTCGCATGGATGCCTTGAGGGCAACTAATGGAGCACATGTGGAAATTCTCCAAATAAGTTTTTTTTCTTTTTTTTTAACTTTTTGAGTTCTTCTATTATTTGCGGCAATCCGCATGCTTCAATCGTTCTTAGTTTTCTTGTTATAAATGTGTATTATCAGGAAGAGACTTTATGTCCAAACTGTATTTGACACTAAGATACTTTCGCTATGCGTTGACACGTCCTTCTTATTTGTATTATTATTTTTTGTAGAGGCCTCCAAAATTTAGATGTTTACGGATGTTCGTGATACTATAGCGCCCTGAATTTATAACACTGAATAATACATTTGGTATTGTAAGTTTTTGTTTAACATGTAGGTTTGAAATAACCTGATATACAGAGGTTGTTCAGCCTACGTTTGGCCGATTTCGTTCCTTCCCCTTCCCGGGCAGAATGGACTTACCCGATCTGGCTCGTGGCGTCCTGCAGTGTTGTGCAGTGGCTTCCTGCGAACGGAGTTGTTTTTCCGCGCGGACGACAATAACGCACAAAACAGGACCATTGTTGTGAATGTTGTGTTAAATTTGTTTCCAAGTATGTGGGTTTCCGCTCTGTGACCAAAATGCCGCCAAAACTAAACCGGTTTTGGGAAGGCTATGTTGCGGCTCTTTATGACGCCCACTTAGAAAACAGTGCAAGAAGAATGGTTGCAACATCAGTTTAAGTGGAATAAAAAATGTTATTAAAAAGTACAAGAGCAACGAAGCTCCACCATTTGGATCACCAACGAAGTTGCCTAGGAAGCGAGAATGCACCAAGGCCACCTCCACCATGCAGAGGGAATCGCAAAATGGCATTGCAAGAAAATCCGCCAAAACAAAGGTGTATGGCTAATCGTCTTGACGTGTCTTTGGGGACTGTGAGCCGGACGTTACACCATCAACTCAAGCTGGAAAAAGTCATGAAAGCTCGCTCTTCTCACGGATGCCCACCAAAAGGAACGAAAGTGTAACGCCCGGAAGCTGTACGAACGTCATCTGGCAAAACAAAGGTGGATTTACGTCGTAACGCGCGATGAAGCATGGATTTACCTTTCCGACTGCGGCAAACCGAGAGCCATCATGTACCGAGAGAAAGGCGCCAAGAACGTAAGAAGGTGGGTCCGTGTCTGTAAATAATCCTTCCCAAAAGGGTTCATGGTCGTTACTGGCTACTGTTACTATGGTAAACTGAAGATTCGTAGGGTGGCGAAGAACTGCAAAATAAATTCGCAGTATTTTCAAGAGCAGATCATGCGGCCGATCTACGAGCATGAGATTCCCACAATGTACGAAAATGACGCTAATATGGTGCGCATTCACATGGACAAGGCCTCATCACATACCTCACGATCGTCCCTCGCATTCTACAGGGAGATGGAGGAGGCAAGTGGTATACAACAGGTGATACCTTTTAATGAGATACCTGTTAAATCTCCAGATGCAAGTCCTATGGACTGTTGTGGATTTGGATTGCTAAAGCTGGCTTTGGGAAAACGGCGTGTGACAACTGTGAAAGGATTTTGGAAAGCTGTGCAAAGGGATGGGACAAGATTCCCCTCCCAATTCTTCAGAGAAGCCTATTACAGTGGAAATTACACTGTCGGGCTATTGTTAGGAACCAAGGGAAACACATCGAGCACTTACGGACCTGGCGCCATGGATTCTTCTAAATTTTTAGGTAAGTCGAAATCGACCAAATGTAGACTGAACAATCTCTGTAGTCCCATTAAAAAAAAAAATGTAGATTTATGTTAGGTTGACAACACTGTGAATCTTGTGGTATAGCAGGGTGTGCTTATCAGTGACCAAAATTTCATCGATTTTTATAGATTAGTTTAAAAGTTTACAAGGACATTGAAATGATTGTTTTTTTTTTGTTAGTTTAACGTCCCACGCTTGTGGCATGTATGGTAAAGGAAACGGATGATCAATGAATTTTTTTTTCTTTTGTGCTCTCCTGCCGAGAATTCAACCCGAAACAACGTGCATCAAAGGCACACGCCTAGCCACGAGATAAAGAGGGAGGGAAAGTTACAAGGGCGTTTCAACATAAATGATTACTGAACTTAAATCGTTTCTCATAAGTGAGTTTATTTTTGGGTGTTTTCTTCAGACGAAGTTTTCCGAAAACACTTGATTTAATGTATATACTAATGACAGGGGAAAACAACATAAATATATTTTTTTAATTTTACATACTAAATCCTCTATAGGTGCGAATTTTAACACAAAGAGTAAAAAATAACCGACTGGACCGTGACTCAAACCCGGTACCTCCGGCATACCGTGCCGATGCGCTAACTACTACACCATCCAGTCCGCTCCCCAGAACAGCCACTCACTCTCGTCTCGGACCACATGGGTTGTACTACAGTCCCCTGCTGTACTTGAACAATCCTGTGTCCATATACCGAACACCTTATGATGGTTGTGGTTTCATATATACTAATGAAAGGAGGAAATAATTGATTTTTTATTTTACACACCGAAATCCTCTATAGGTGCGAATTCTCGACCTCCAGAGTGAGAGAGTGAGTGGTTGTTCTAGGAAGCAGGTTGAGTGACGTAGTGGTTAACCCGTTTTTGCCCGAATTTTTTTACTTTTGAATTTTTTTGAAAATTTGTGTTTTTCTGAATGAGAGGCTTCTATTTGTACGATTAATATTAAATTCTGCCACTTTTCGTAATTAATTCCGCTGTTTGGGCATGTTCCAATATTGGAACACGAGGAACGAACGAGACCAGTAGTATTTGTTCCAATATTGGAACACCAGGAACGAACGGTATCAGTAAGATTTTTTCCTAAACTCTGACATTACGAACGAACGTGCCAGTTATGTTTGTTATATATGTTATTTATTCTACAAATAGAACACCCCTCTATACCTCTACTTTTTCTAGAAAGAAATATCGTTATAAAATAACCGATCATTTTTCATATTTTTATTTTGCAAATATCCTTCGTACGAATATTATAGTAAGAAATACAGGACGAACAGTATAAAATATAAATGTTTACTACATAATATGAATATAAATATTCTTTAATGATTTTAAACTATGTATCCTATAGTTCTTATAGGGAGGTATAGGAATAAAATATTAACACGTTAAATTTTCAGATATATGCAAAATCAATATAGATTGATATTTAGGAAATAACGCTTGATTTTATTCCCAACAGATCTGACTAATTCAAGAACTAAAATTACATTTGAGTGTGGTAAGGTGTGAAGCCGTAGGTATCAAGTGATCAGAAATGTCATGTCTTAGACCTCTACGGATGCGTCACGGAAATTCCTTTCTTGTTTTCGCCCTTCCGCTTGAATATGGTAGAGACCTATATTTCTGCAAATATATTTCGACTATACTTCTTGTGAAGCCGAGATAATCTAATGATGAGTTTGTTTCTGTTTTCCTGTAGAGTTCCCAAACATTGTGAAAAGTAGGCAAAATCAGGCCACCACCATTTTCTGGATCTGCTGAAAATTCTGTAACTTTCAGTGTTTTCATTCATCCTATCCACTCTTCCCATGAGCTTGTTATACTTTGAAACAGTATTAGGTTGTGGAACTGGTAATTTCTTCTCTCTAGCAATCCATCTCTTTGCAGGCTCCACAGCATTGCATGTAGTTACCAAATGAACTACGCGATTGTCATTCCATTCCACCACCTTGCATTTGCTATCTGCGTCGGGTTTGAAACAAATGCCCCCATTTTCCTTCTTTTGTTCCTGTAGATCTTTTAGTGGGCAATTATCTATTCGGTTCTTCATAATAATTCGGCTAACTCACTTGCTAATGAAAGTGATGAAAATAGTCTATACGCGTATATCTTGAAATGCATATCTTTTGGAATTCAATTTGTCAACTGTATTACAACGTATTCTCCCAAGCCAGTGTCTTTAGGCGTAATTATATCTCGTCCAACGTACGGCTGAAATAGTACGAGATATCCTCGAGGTTCGCACATACACCACACAAATAAGAAATGAATTGTCACACAAATAATAATCGGTTATTATAATAATAATAATCTCTTATGACTAAATGGTTAACGTTCTCGCGTTTGGTGCAAGAGACCCAAATTCGATTCCCGGCAAGAGCATATGTGATTCAAATCCCATGTTAAGCTCTAAATCTATTGTTGAAGGGAAGTGTTTTTTTGTTAAATTAAAAAATCATAAAGCCGTCAGGTATCTCTGTAGAATGTACAATCCTACTACAAAGGGAATTGAACCTCGGACTCAGTGCACCAAATACATGCGTGATACTAACTAGTTCAGTGAAGAATTATACATCCAGCAAACATCAATGCTCCATACCTTTTCAGAAAATAATTTATAATATGTATATAGTGCAAATAGTATAAAATTACAACCAAATAATATTATGAGCTATTTTCGATACTTTTAGAATGATATGAGTGCTTGCGCCGCAGCTGGAAACAAAGTAAATATAAACAGAGAAATCGTATGGAAAGTAAAAATCATCTATATTTTAATAAAAGAGTAATATACATTCCAAGTTGTGAGACAGAAATGAAATTTTACAATAATGAAAATAATGGATCCATTCGTTCCTGGTGTTCCATTATTGGAACATTGTACTTTAGATTACACTGTGCAAGTTATAATTATTACTTTCTTCAAAAATCTTTAATATGACTTGAAACAACTATTAATCAAGGTATTTGAGGCAATAAACGGACAAAATTATAAAAATAAAACAATATTTTCTTACTTTCTTTCCTCCATGGTGTATGTAAAAATTTCTTTGACAATGACGTCACCACCGCGAGGTGCAACAGCTAATAGAGCAGGAAACAAGTACATGACCTTTTCATTCCATCCCTTGTGAATGCAGTTGGCACGTTCTCAACTAGTCGCGATACAATGTAGCCAGCTGAGGAGGTATTTGTGTCATCTTTAAAATTGTTCCAATATTGGAACACCGGGAAAAAACGGGTTAATGCATCGACACAGTATGCCGGAGGTCCCGAGTTCGAGTCATGGTCCAGTCAGTCACTTTTACATTCTTTGAGTTACACTTGATTTAATTTAGAAAATTGGAGCGAAAAAAATTAGTGCAATGGCCAGTACTTTTTTCTTCTTTCTCGTTTCTTCCATCGAATGATTGATTTTCGCATAAGCAGGGTCGATTTCGTCCGTATTTGCAGGAGGAGAAAAAGTTAAAACAGTTCAAGATGTTACGGTCATAGCCGTAATAGCCATGAAACTCAGTATAGATATTTCAATCACTACTTCTAAGTAATCTTAAAGCATCTGGTATTTGAGTTATGAAATTCATATGTTTATCTTGTAGATGCTGTCTGATTTCTTGTACCGAGCACCCAATGACCAGATGGTGAAGCTGTTGGTAGAGAGAAATATTCCCGTTTATATGTATGTGTTAAATACAACGGTTGAGACTTTGGAATGGCCGCTTTGGAGAAGGGTACCTCATGACACAGAATATTATTTTCTAACTGGTGCACCGTTCATGGATGTGGGTAAGTGTTTGGCATTGTCTTGGAATTTATACACGTTTCTCGTGTTGTCTGTAATCAATATGATTTATGTTGATACGAGATTCAAAAATATTAAGTTAATTGTTCCACTGTTATGTCTGTGTTTCTCAACATCTATCCCCGATCCCGGTTGGCAGATAGGAAATCGTAATGAAGTCTGCGTGTAATTGACTTTACATCTCGTGAATGTATGACATTGAAGAGCCATGAGTTGTCATGAAATCGAGGTTGAATGAGTAAATACATAACAGATAGTGAGTCTTTCTTCCAGATTAGTGAAATCTTTGAGGTTTCATGTTTAGGAATACCTATGTGGGTAACCATTCATTGTAAACTTTAACCCTTTGCATTCAGCTTTATGCCACAGAAATTTTCCTTTTTTTTTTTTCTTTCTTTCGTGAAATTGCATCTATAAAATGGTGCAAGTATGAACATTCTATTGATAATGATAAAACTAAAACTTCAATTTATTTATTTATTTTTTGGGGGAGGGGGTTCTTTATATGTAATTGTAAACCTGACTTTGAATCACTAAAAATGAGTTTAGGGATCTCAAGATCTTCCACTGGATATCGCTTTCAGTCACTAATTGGTAACGGTAAGCTTCAGATCAGGGGTCGCAAGTTTGGACATCTCTGTAGAACAGTTGTCAGCAAGTGACTCAATTCTAATGATGAAGTTGTTAGCAAATACCGAAATTGTTTAGCTTAATAAATAAAGAACGAAGAAAGTAAAAGACTTAACATATCATTATTATAATGGTTAATTTCTTTCTTTTATACTTTCCAGTGTGTAGTGCTTAGTCTCAAAGCTTTCCTTTCCTAGCAGTTGTAATTTGTCTTATTTCTAGTTTAAAATTTAACATCTGTCTTCACTACAATGAAGACTCTAGAAGTTAAGTTGAAAGTTTAGTTGTGCTTAAAAGAATCATGCAACGTGGAATTGAATCATTTCTAAATGCATGTTCTTTCTTTTATTACAGAATTTTTCCCTCAAAATATGCGATTGGACCGCTATGCGTGGAAAGATGCTGACAGAAACATGAGTCATTTCTTCATGAAAGCTTTCACTGATTTTGCTAGATATGGGTGAGTAGAATTTAATACATAAATGAGAATCGTTATGCTTTCCTGTAAATGAAGTGGTATGTGAAGTTTACGTGTTGTTATTTTGTGCTACAGGGTAGAAGAAAACTAACTTTTGTCAGCATATTTTTGTTATTGGATATGATTATAAAAATTATTTCTTCTCGTTGTATGATCTCATATAGCAGGGTTCCTACTGGTCAAGGGAGTCAGAGAAAATGGTGCAGGTCAAGGAAAAAGACTGGAAATCAGGGAAACTCAGGGAAATTTTATAAAAAATATTTTTTCTAATATTAATTGTACATTAATTTCAGCTTAGACAACCATTGTATTACCTATTTGCTTTTTATTGCTGTTTTTTTTTTCCTTCTACATGCAATTTTGTTTTTATTGCTGTTTATTTTATCTTCCACTTGAAACTGGATATGGATATTTTGGTAGATGTTTCTTTGTCATTTTAGTAATGAATATATAAGTCTCATATATTGAGGGTGTTTCATTGTCAGACGGTTGGTAGTGTAATAATTCAGATATGGAACAAGTAACATTACAACTTACTTTATAAAGATTTATAAAAAGTCTGGAGTACAATTCATTGTCAGGAATGAAATGTAATCTTTCTAAGTTTTACGTCCCACGGTTATGCCGGCTAGGCTAGAGGAGACAGCGGTGATAAAAAATGAATGAAATGATGGAATGAAGAAAGTGGGAGGAAACGGGCGAACCCCGAGGAAACCCACGAGCACGGTGTTTGTCCACCTTAAAGTTCACTTGGTGCTAGCTGGGATCGAACCAATAACCTTATGCTCTAGAGGTGAACGCTCTACCACTGAGTCACCGCGGTCCCTCATTGTCAGATATTTGTAGGTAACCTATTAATTGCAAAATTGGATAAGTAACAGATCTTCATTGAAATTGGGTATGGATATTCTAAAAGAGCCTTGTCATTATTAAATGAATGTATAAGAAATATCGTATCTTCAGAGTAATTGATTGTCAGACATTTGTGGGTAGATATTAATGATCACAGTATGGAATGTTGAGGTTTTTATGGGAGATAAGAGAAATGTACGTATGAGCGATTGATTACTATTTGTCTCTAAATATTCACTGTTATTTATTCCTTATTTATGTGTCGTCGTCCGACACCTGTCATGAAAGTCATGGAATTTCCTGCCAAAGGTCAAGGAAGTCAGGGAAATAGATTTCTCCAGATCAGTAGGAACCCGGTGTAGGTACCTTTAAGATTAGTGTGTGTATATGTGTGTGTGTGTGTTTTAAGTTTGATTTTTATACCCTGTAGAATAACGGATGCTATTCTCGCCGAAATAAGAACCCAGATATGTACGTTAAAAGTGAAGTTACTAACTATTATTTGATTATCCAGGGGTCGAAGTAATTAAAAACTGAAAGCATTGTCTCGGCATTTGACTTCTGAGCTTAAGGAAATTTAATATATAGGGTGTTACAAAAATGTTTCACACTATTTTGGAAACAGATTTCTCACGTCAAAATAAGAAAGAAACTTCATATGGACCTGTGTTCAAAAATGGATAGTTTCGGACTTATAATGTGTCAAAAACGTGAAACAAGTAAACTTTAAAATTTCATAGCTCCACTACTATGGGACGTATCGTAGTCGGGTCAAGATATCACTGAGGAACTAGTATGTGAATTATCCAAATATCCATATATAAGAATGCCTCAGTACTTTTACACCTTTTTTTGGAGAGGTAGGTGCAGAATGATCAGATACTACCGAACAGTCTCTCTGAAAATGATTGTGCAAGTACCGTAGGTTCTGCATATATATATATATATATTGATTTTTGTATCTCCCATTCTTCCTCCTCGTAAGTTCTACCGTCAAAGTTAATAGATAAAAATATTCCCCAGGTCCGAACCTCATCTATATTGAAATTTGATCAAGATCGGTCGGGTGATCGCAGAGATTAAAAGTCACAAACATAGTGACTTTCAGTTTTATAATATAGATTCTTAGAAATGCATATGGAGATTCTCTTTAGAAAACAGACGTTTGGGTTACTCTGTGGTTCGGGATTAGTTATTTTTTTTTTTACCATTTATAAATGGTTTTGATGCTTATGAAAATTATGATATTTTTCTTCCTTTCCAGGAACCCAACATTCACTCAGATCCTGGGAATCCATTTTGAGATGGCTAAGAGTGGAGATTTAAAATACCTAAACTTAAACACAACGTTCAATTCGTCAGTAAAGTACAATTATAGGCAGACTGAGGCTTCATTCTGGACACATTATTTGCCAACAGTCGTTGGTCGCCTTCTACCTACCTATCCACCATTTACGGAGGTAATTTTAGCTTAGTAATTATAGTATTGAAAAATAATTATATTCTGTATTATTTACTTTGAAGTAATTCTCGTAATTATAATTTTGCCACAATTGTACCTCCGAAACTAATCTCTTCACAACAAAGTTTATTTAACTTGTATAGATGAATTTTTTGAGGAAGGCGTATCCAGGAAAAATAGAGAGAGAAAGTTTTGTTTCACAATAGGAATTTGCGATGTACTTCCCAACTGTGGAGTTCCAACACTAAAACGGCAAAATACTAACTTCTGATTGTAATAGAGGAATAAGGGTACCTTCTGCTTCAATAGAGGATAAAGCCAGAGACAAAACCTATTCGTGGTAAGACTAAATTAGAGGATCCCATGTACGAGCACCGTCCTTCTTTACATGCTTTGCCAGAGAAAATTCACTTTCAATGTCCCAGACTTCATCTGTGCATCAGACTGGTCCTCTAGCAGCCCAGATCTGAACCTATTCGATTACAAACTGTTGTCAGTGCTTTAATCTGTGACCTGTAAGAAGAGATCTCCTAATGTGGACTCTTGAAGCGCGCCCTGGTAGAGGTCTGCACGGGCTTGGGCCGAGCCCACGGGCTTAAGCCCGACCGGGCACGCAGACTGGACTTGGGCCTACAAAACATACATCACTTCGGGCTCGGGCCGTAAATTTTTAAATACTCAATGATATTTCTCGGGCCTAACTTTGTAAATATACTGTACAACGATATTTATTGGACCATTCTTTCTGGAGAACTTTTAAAGCACAACTGCAAAATTAAACCTCTTATTGCTGTAAATAAAAATACAATTTTGCGTTAATTATTAAGTTTCTGTAATTCGGGCCTATTTCGGACTCATTTGATTATAACGCAAGCTCGGGCCGGACTCGGCATAAATACTAAAATATATTTCAAACTCGAGTCGGGCCTCGCATTATAAACTCACGGGCGAGCCGGGCTCGGGCAAAAAATTCCGGCCCGTGCAGACCTCTGCGCCCTGGTCAAGGCAGCCCGCCATTTTCATATCCTTAAGTTCATAATTCCATTGCCAAGTGGTCTGTCAGATTCCGAGCCTGCATCCTTTTGAAAACTAATTGGTGCTTTTCATGTTCCGCACTTCCATGTATCATGTAGCAAAAGGATACCAATATATCGTAAATACTGTGTCTGTGTTCCATTTTCAAACCTTTGACAGTAGTACATCCTATCCTGAATAGGGGCCGCGGTGGCTCAGTGGTAGAGCGTTCACCTCTGGTGCTTAGGGGTCCCTGGTTCGATTCCAGCTCGCGTCAAGTGAGCTTTGTGGTGGACAAACACCGTGTGCGTGGGTTTCCTCGGGGTTCTCCCGATTCCTCCCACTTTCTTCATTCCATCATTTCATTCATTTCTTATAATCACCGTCTCCTTTAACCTCACCCTAACCTTTAGCATAATCGTGCAACGTAAAACTCAAAGATTTCATTTCATTTTCTTTCCTGAATAGTAGTAAACAAAGGACTGTATATAGTTATTTTATTTCGTTTGTGGAGATGTAGTCGTAAGTGACTCGACTAAAGTGAAGTAGACAGTGATGTCTTATCTATGTTAATGCGCCTGCCCACATGTCCCCATTCATCGAAGAATTCCTCTCTGGGCTTCAGCATCCCGTCTGTTCACCCAATTTAATCCTCTGCGATTTTTACTCCTTTTCGTAGATGAAACAAAATGAACATGTCGTTTTGCGTTAGAAAATGTACAAACAATACTACAAAGAGCATTACTAGAAGCTGCTAAAGATGGTTTCTTTCAACTTTATCACCTCGCTGGCAAATATATATCTTGTTTTCCGAAGCGATTACTTTAAAGGTGTTTGTGGATCGATGTTTTGATGTTACGACACGAAGGAAATATGAACTTTTGAATTGTACCTCCGTGTATTTTAACGAGGTAAAAAGCATAATATATATGTCCAAAGCAGTACTTTGTTAAAGAAAATAAGCTAAGGATGGGATTTTAAACATTAGGTAATTGTGAAAACTGTACGAATTCTAAAATACTCCGAAATTTTGAGTGTATTAAACAAATTTGATTAGCTAAATAAATAACTATTAGATAACGTGATAACAAACATGCATTACTATGTATAATATTATAAGGAGCTAAACCTCAACTATGGAGCGATTGAAACTTACGTTATAAATAGAAATCTGTATACACTGCATGTTTTAAGTTGAAAAAAAGTTTATTGTCATACTTAAAATTCTTGCCACTGGTCATTATCATCATATATTGAAAACATAAAACTACTTTTAAGCATCGCTTATAATGATACTAATAAGCTTATATTCACTTTTTCTTGTTACGCTGCGTACAGTAGCATGTTTACATTAATTTATTTCAATTGTTTCTCTTCTAGTATTGGTGGGAGCCGCGTGAGCCATTGCAGATAGCCTTCTGGAGTGTATCTGGTGCCTGTTTGCTATGCATTGTTTTAGTTGTTGTTGCCTGTATTTTGTGGAGAAATGAAAAAAGGTTAGATACTTTTTTTTTTTTTTTTTGTATAGAAGTAACTAAGAATAAATATACGTAGAATTAGAATTTAAAGGTTCAATAACCGTATATTGCTAAACAAACAAACAAAAAAAAAAGTGACTACCTGTAAATTACTGCACTGCATATGTGGTACAAAATATCGTACTTCCTGGAATTCATTGCTTATTCGTTGTTTCTGTTCGCTGTGACGTGGGAAAGGGACACTGCAGGAAGTGATGCATAAGATATGACATACTAATCCGTCAGACTCCACTCGCTTACGAACCTGTGGTGTGGAAACTGTCTAGCAAGTCAGTATATGTTATTGAGTCTGGGCAAGTTGAATAGGGAAATATTTTCCATTGTGGAAAAATATAAAAATAGCTTTACTAGCAGTGTCCCAACTGCGTTTACCAATTACTCAATTACGTACGCAATAATTGTCTCATTAGATACTTATTCATAACTCCACACAACCTCAGTAATGATATTCTCAACAGTCACTCTTTTATTAATAACAAAACATCAATAAACTTCCATTTCTTTCTTCATACAAGTTCACACCAAATATCTAAAACATTTATAGCATAATTTTATTACTTACAAGCTTTAAGAGTAATCTTGTCCATAAACTCAAAGGTACTCAATTTTGCTCCTCCAATTTCTTATAGATCGTTTAAAACGTTATATTAATCTTTAAACGGCCATTGACGCAACTGCTGCATCAATGCTTTAAACCTCAATAGGTCAGCACCTAATTTAGCTAGGAAGATAATTTTGGTATCAATGTATTCCTGAAGGATGAAGCTTTCCGCCGATATGCATGTGGGATGGGGTACCACGGCGGAGGAAGAGTTTATTTATTTATTTATTTATTTATTTATTTATTTTGTTATTATTATTATTATTATTTATTTATTTTTATTTTATTATTATTATTATTATTATTATTATTATTATTATTATTATTATTGCATCAGCTTTTTGGAGTACTCTTATGAAACTTAGTATGTGAAGCAATGAAGTAGTCCGCGCTACATGATAATACCCTAAATATGTACTTGTTGCTTATATAGGAGGAGGAGGAGGGGAGCAAAGTTGGCTAATTTTTTAAGTCTCGGTTTTTCGACGTAAATTACATTTATTTTCAGGAGGATTCCGTATAAGAGAAGATCTTTTCACTGAATTGGTCTAGAAGCATAATTGTTATTGCTGTCCATGATGTGTGTGCAGGAAAAATTATGTGCATATAACGTAGTACTGTGGTTGGGGATGAATGTCAAATTCAACGAATTTTTCTTCTACGCATAACAATTTTTTTTTTTTCAGAATATTTCCTACATAAAATGAATTAATTGCGCTTTTCTTTTAGTAAAACACGAAAATTTTTATTTTCTTTGACACACACACTCACACTCAGACACAGTAATTTCTTGTAGGAAGGAAAGAGTAACAAACATCATTTTCACAACTACATTCTTGTCTACAAACTAAGCTAAAAATAGGAAGCCAGGAATGGCGTTATGTCATATTTTTTAGGACGTTTTGGTTTCTTCTTCTGCTTCTACAAATAGGGCGGAAATTGCACAAATGTTACCTCATTGGAATCTGTGTTCTACGATGTATCAATTATGACTGTTAGAGGGGTCGCCAGGGCTGCCAATGTGAGAGTCTACGATTTCGTTCAAATCTCTGGCGGGCGTAAAAAGGTTAATCATAGAATTTTGGCTAATAGCTTCCACCAGGCTCTAGGGGGCCGCGGTGGCTCAGTGGTAGAGCGTTCACCTCTGGTGCTTGGGGTCCCGGGTTCGATCCCAGCTCCCTCCAACTGAACTTTGTAGTGGACAAACACCGTGTGCTTGGGTTTTCTCGGGATTCTCCCGTTTCCTCCCACTTTCTTCATTCCACCATTTCATTCATTACTCATCATCACCGTCTCCTTTAGCCTAACCGGCATAACCGGTGGGACCTAAAACTCAAAGATTTCATTTCATTTTTTCCACCAGGCTCTATCAAGACAGGTGAAAACAGTATTTAGTAGGGATAGAGTGTATGGAAATCAAATGTTTTCCTTTATGAGTGTAAACATTAATTTTTGTTCACCCTATTATTACTAAATACCGTTTCTTACTTAAGTCTTCAAGCGATAATTCGTCAAGTTATTTTTTTAAGAAGTTTGGTTTACCAACCAAAGCTGTTTTATATATTTACTCTATGTCTGTGGCTCCGGGAGATAAAGAAATCTCAAGAATTACTTGGATCACCATCAATCTTGGCAGTTAGGATATAGAGGGTCAAAAAGTAGGAATCGAGTTCGTTGATGTAGGTCATATTCAAACCGGAAATGGTAGAAATAAGCCTTTTCCGGTTTTTAACGTGGAGCAAAAATAGTAATATAGAGGTTGATTCATATTGAGCCCAAGTCAGTGTGCAATTGTACTGCTCATGCGTAACCCATCGCTATGAGATTGCCATGAGACAAGCAACAGTATCTCGTTAGTCACGCAGTAGAGCAGTGTCGTCGAGCGTAGTCTGACGCTGCCAAAACTAGACAGATTCTGCAAAGGGTTCATTGTGACCCTTTCCGATGCTAAGTTCACGACATCGCGCATGTAGAAATATGTAAAGTGTGTAATTTTTCGTCTAGCTCATGCCACTCTGAATTGTATTATACAGAAATATGCGGCACAGAGTCCTGAGCCTACCACACCGAAGCAAGCAGCTCGTAATCAGCCTCCCGTGAAGAGGATCCCGCCGCTGTTGCGTGTGGTTCGGAGTATGGCGATCTCCGAAAATTCTCTCACATAGTGTGCGATTACCAGCCAAAAGCGACAATCAGTCGTGCTATTCACAGGGATTTATATTTCACGGTCGTTCACAAGTGCAATTTGCACGCCCTGAAACCCTGTTATGTGGTTGAGTGGAAAAGGAACTGTAGAAAGCTGTATGAACGTCATCTCGTGGGTGATTAGTGGAAGTTTGAAAACAAAACGTCAAAATCAATGCTACGTACTACCAGACTCATTTCCTGACTGAAATGTACTATCATGAAATACAGCATTGTACGGATAAGACGTGAAGTACGTAGAACTGTACCAAGACAAGGCATCCCGCCATACGGCGAAAACATCGCTCGAATTCTGTCGCCGTATGGAACAGGAAACTAAAGTTTCGTCAATTCTCATTTCTGACATCCCTGTCAAGAGTCCAGATGCCAGTCCAATGGACTATTATGCTTTCGGACTCCTAAAGCGGCGCCTGTCCCATCGTCAAGTCGGCACCGTCTCCAGCCTGTGAAAAGCATGTAAAGAGGAGTTGGAATACAGTGTCCATGGTCCAGCCGCAATGCAGTCTCTTGCAATGAAAACTCCGATGCCGAGTAATAGTAGAGATGGTTTGCAGATCGAACACAACTATGTAAAAATATTGCATTTCTTAGTAAGTGGTTCATTCAAATTCGACTCAATATAAATGAATCTACCTCTGTAGATAGCGAGAAGCTGCTTTTTTTTTTTTTTTTTTTTTTTTTTTGATCGACTTAGTGTCTCAAACATATATTTTATGTCCATCCTTAACTATGTACTAAAACTGGAAGTGATAAAAATTCAATACAGTTTCCTTTGAATATTGATCTGGATAGAGCGAAAACGATAAGTGAATGCGAGAAGTGATTTTCTTTGGGAATTGACTTAGCGTTCTAAGAATATATACTTCCTTGTCTCTTAACCCTATATGCAAACCGGAAGT
Source organism: Thermobia domestica (assembly GCF_964235325.1). Classification (NCBI taxonomy): domain Eukaryota; kingdom Metazoa; phylum Arthropoda; class Insecta; order Zygentoma; family Lepismatidae; genus Thermobia; species Thermobia domestica. Next base: position 294,365,201 of record NC_137457.1, on the reverse strand, counting down.
AGAAAAAAACGACCCTTTCTGGTTCTAACATTGATCGTTATGGAGTAAAAACAGTATAGATAGCGAGAAGTGGTTTTGTGCAATCAATTAAACGTCCAAGAATGTATTCCATCTTCACTTTAATATCTGTACTAAAACTGGAGTAGTAAAAAATCTACTATTACTTTAGGTTTCAGTGTTAACTGAGAAAATATCACTCCATAGAAACCAAACTCATTCCCGTGGTGTACATATGACACAGTTACTTATTAACGTCTTCCGCCCAGGAGCGTATGTGCGTACGTCACGAGTTCAAGAATTCACTTTTGCTCTTGCTTTGTATTGCGAAACTAGTGTCTCTCTCAGCAGTCTTGATATGACAGTTTGTCAAATAGATCGCGGCGGAACTTTACCTGCTGCTGGCTGCAGATATGGCATAGCCTTAACATATTGGTTCACTGCTGCAATAGTCGAAAAACAGATGTAATCGAAATTACACTGTTTAGTAGAATGCCGGATAGATGTCTCTGGACAAGTAAATAATCGTTTTTATTATACAAACACCAAGAGAGGGTAAGTTCACAAATATTTGTTCTCATGATGTTGAAAATGAGTTGAATCTAGTATTTGGGATCAGAGAAATTAATTAGACCATGGAGTGGAAAGGGTTAATTCTCCAGAAACAAAGTAAGGTTTTTTATTTTTGAGTTACTTTTTAAAGAAACTGTCCTTGATAATGTTTTTTCTTGTTGTTCTGTAGTTTGTTATATAAATGTAAGTGTAATTTATGTATATTTAATTCTTTTGAAGGAAATCGGATCTATATTTTGCGAGAGAGTTGCAGGCAGAGGATGTGGACGTGTCCGAGAACCACCACGTGAAAGATTATGAATATCGAGACACGCCTCCGCCAGAACCCAGCGTCAAAACGAAGAGTTCAATGGATACTCGAAAAACAGAGAGTACTCCGTCCCTGAGGACTGGCACCGGGAGTTCGTACTCCCTGAAGGAGCCTATGGCACCTGGTGGCAAAGAAAAAGTGCCAGTCCCCATTAAACAACGTCATGTGGTGCCTCAAACAGAAGTTTGAAAGAAGTGTTGTAGGTATTTTATATAGTGTGTACATAAGAGAAGAACATCGTTACCCAGGTAGAATGTAAGTCACGCTAACAGTGAACCGGATTGTACCAGCATTATTTTGAAATTGTTAATTCTCAGTGCCACTTGGGTAAGAAAGGCAGCAAAGCACTATTTGATCTCATTGAGTTGATTCAGATGGTATTGATTTATAGTCAATGTTACATTCGAGATTTCCATCATTCTGTTGAAGAAGTTATCAGTACAGTTCCTAACAAAAGTTTAGGTTGCGTGCATTTTTACAATTTTTCTTGAATATAAAAATGAAGAATTGCATAATAACGTAAGGTTCTTTTCTACGGTCTTCACCGCTCCATTGTTGTTGATGTTGCTGTTGTTGATTTTGAGTTCAACGTCCCGTTCAGCAGCGAGGCTGTATCAGACGAGACCTGCTGATTAACATGGAATCCGAACCACATGAGCTCCCACCGGGAATCGGTCCCGGGGTCTCCGACGCCAAAGGCACGTACGCTAACCGCTTAGCCAAGAAGGAGCCGCACCTCTCCATTGTGTCTATATGGTTAGCATATTTGTCTTCAGCGCGTGAGACCCGTAATTTCATGTGGGAGTTAATGTGGTGTGATGCAATATTCACTCACAAGTCCATGTTTCATATCGCCTGGCTGCTGAAAAAGGGTGTTACAACTCAAAAACTCAGGCTTACCAATCATGAATTTTATTGAATAGAGAATAAACCGCAAACAATACAAAAATTTTTAGACAGTAAGCTATATAGTACCTAAAGGGTACGTTTAAATAAACTAATGGACATTTCCAACTCAAAAGTTTGAGGGACGCCATACACAGCAAAAGTAATAGTAGTACTTCATGATATGTAGATGATCGAGATTTATTTTATTTAGTTCGTATTTTATATCATACCGGTATAATACATGTGCGACATATTTCGTACATGTTATTTAAGAAATCAACTAACAAGGTCGATTTTCCAGTGTAATGACTTCCGTGTTTCTTGAACTATGGGTAAGTTAAAATTCGGTCGTGCAAGCTATTTAATCACTTCACTTATCTGAGATTCATTTAAACGTGGAATTTTCATTAATAAAATAACTTTTAAGCTTAAATAAGAAGTAATTACCAAAGTGTAAGCATAATGTATCTTTATAAAATATCAATCATATTTTAGTCGTTGAAGGTACTACTACAGATCATACTTAAAGTACAAATAGCTTAATACTATGTATTATTCCACTGAAATGAGTGTTTACCTCTTACAAAATGACAGAAAAATTGTCATAAAAAGTGCAGACAGGTTAAACTTTTCTTAGGAACAGTGTAGCTTTATTTGTTGATTTATTTATCCGTATTGACGTCAACCATGTGTAGATAGCATTAAGTCAAGTGAAAAGCTGTCACCAGATACGTTAAAGGAAGTAGATATTGCACTTTTTCCTTTTTTTCTTTTCTTTCTTTTTCTTTTTTCTTTTTTTCTTTTCTTTTTTTTTTTTACAATAAGTAGAACAATTTAAATGAATATGTTTCAACTAGGGACAGGCAAAACCGGTTTCTATGATAACAGGAAAACCTATCCGGTTTCAAAACCGAAACCTGTTTACGAAAAACTTTTTTCGTAAAATTTTCAAAAGCCGGTTTCGTTTCTTCTAAAAACCGAAAAACTTTTTTTTTTGTGCTCACCACTAGTTTAACACAGACTTGTACTATATTTAATAATATAATTATGTACTGTATATATCGAAGGAACTTGTGCAAAATAATGTTAAATGGAAGTGTAGTAAATTTCCAAACTTAAGAACCAGTACTACTAGATTTTGTATTTGTAAGCACAAAACGATTTAGCATAATATAATAGCATCGTCTACGTTCTTAGTTCAAACCGTTTGTTTTGTGCAAGTTTGCCTGAACTGAATTACAGTACGGTATTTATTTCAAAACAGTTTATCTGATTTGAAGCGTAATTAAAGAGTTATATTTTAATTGTAATGAAATTTAGTGATAATCAAGTGACAAGATCAAATGTGTATACCTATTTCATGTGTAACGACATTTTCAGATGGATGATAATTCTTGGCATAATATTTTATATTATCAATGTTTGTTATGTTTCAAAGTAAATGCAACGAATGAAGTCTGGTGGCCTTCGCTGCGTCATAGCAGAGAACTATCACGCGACATTCAGTGCTTATCAGCTCCAGTTGAAAGATAAATATGAAGAGAGACTGGTTACTTGGTGTTGTAGAGGCGGCAATGTGTTTTTGTGTTTTTATATCCTTTATACATGTCTCGCCATATTGAGAATCGAAGAAACATATACACCAATGGATAAAACTAGTAAAGTACATAGGGGTGTGGGAATTAAACGAAATTGCATTCATTAAAAGGTTTGGTTAAATTGCAATGATAACAATAGCAACGGAGTTGGTAGCACGGGCTAGAGCTACTAGTATGTCAGTAGAGATTAGCACCTCAGGTTTGGATGCACACGTTAATTCGGTTCGGAAAAGAGACGTAGTCGTACTGTCAACTCAGCCCACGAGATCTTGCAAAGACACTGAGTCGAAGTTGACATCTAAGTTGAATACCAAATATGTTCTGTCTGGGACAGATCGGGCAAATTTGCTAGCCATAAGAGTACCTCAACATGACATAAGTAATACATAGTTACAGAGCACGTGTATTATTCCGGTGAAATAGCAGTTGGACACTATTCTCGCGCAGAAGGACAAACACAGGAGCTCAGTGACATATCGCAATGCTATTGTTGGCCTCAGAATGCTCTAAATTTAACAGCAGCCGTATGTGGCGGATGGTTAACACGTAGTCTTGACTAATTGTAGTAATGGAGTCATGCACGAGTTGAGACGAGATATAGTAATAGAGATTATGTGCCTTGTCTGGGTGGTAGACGCAGATGTTGCTGAGTTTAATAATGCTTAACATTCATTCCGGTAATTATCTCTTGATGTCTGTTCGGAAATATTCATGTATTCACTTGTTCCAAATCGGGCCACTGTGAGAGCCGAATGCTCTAGTAAATTACATCTATATTGGATCATTCTTTTTGAGTCCCTTCAGTTTCTTTCTTTCTTTCTTTTTTTTTTCAGTGAAGTGCACATAAAGCAGATAATGATCAATTATTTTCTCTTGTGAAAACACTGATAATAAAACTTGCAATAAATTTTTATACTACTTAGCAAAGCGTAAAATAAAAATGGCATCCACTGTTGACTGATATTTTTAATGTATTACTTCTTAAGTTTGGTACTTATGGCTATATAATTAACTCAATGTGGTGTTTCTACACATAGAAGTTTACTATGTTGCAAATGAAGTCACAAGGATATAAATACATGTAGTTCAGTGAAACTGAGAAGCTATTCGGAGAATGTCCATTGCAAGAAGAAAGAAATGTTGCTAGGGGGCCCGCGGTAGCTTAGCGGTAGAGCGATCACCTCTGGTGCATGAGGTCCTTGGTTCGATCCCAGTCTGTCCCAAATGGTACGAGTATGGGTAGGTTTTCTCATGGCTCTCCAGTTTCTTCCCACTTTCTGCATTCCGCCATTATCCATCTCCTCCTCTTCATCATCATCTCTCTTAGTATCGATGCATAATCACTGAATGTTGAACCAAAAAAAATGCTACGTATAAATAAAACGATGCATCATGGTAAGGTACATAATAATTTTATTATTCAGTTACGCACATAAATTTTACTCAAATTCATTCTTCATTTCGTCATCACTATTTCGTATGAACAGATTTCTTCAGGTAAACTGTAATGATCATTATTAGACATAGTGGGTCGTTCAATATGTAATTTACCTAAAGTGTAAAAAAAAATATTTTTTAGGATACATTTGTAAGCTATATATATATACCAGGGTGTCTATCGGTCATGAAAGTCAAGAAAAAAAAAATACGAAATTTAGCTTTAGGGTCACGATTTTTTTAATCTATACGAATATAAGTACAGACTAAAATATTCTATTGTATAAAACGTCAATATTCACCACCAAAAATGTCTGTTGTCGGTTTTAGACGCTACCAAATCGCAAGCAAAGCACGCTTCTTCCGCATGCATGAAAATTCGGCCTAATTCGCACCCAAATTCGCTCTTCGAGACTGTCCTTCAACTGGCATCATTGAGCAGTGACGATAAAAATCGCATCGCATCGCCGAAACCACCTACTCTTCTAACCAGTTTATTCAAGTGTGAGAAGACACCAACCTTTTATCACTCCAAGGAACAACCTTTGAAAGTAGAGATAAGATAAAGATAAGAGCTGAAGAATATAGGTTCTGTTTTTAGTTTTTGAAGGTTACGAAATTTCATTTTGGAATTTTAGTAGACACCCTATATACGTGTGTAGATGGATCCTTCCTCACCTTTTCACATAATCCCCATTGAGATTCAGGCATTTGTCTCACCGTTGCACGCTTCTTCATCACCAGTTGACAGGGAACCAAGTCGCTTATGTCAAACTCGAACTCTTCTCCAAGGAAACGCAATTCGACATAAAGCGACCTGGTCTCTTCTTGATGATAACGCCCACCCTACTCAGCACGAGATTGGAACGACTGCTCCACTCCCCATACAGCCTCAATTTAGCACCGAGTTACTTCCATCTTTTTCCAGTGTTAAAGTCTGCATTTGCAAGGTGAACGTTTCAAAACAAATGAAGAAATGAAGCGGAATTGAGGAAAGTTCTAAATAGCCAGAGCTCTGATTTTTGGCAAAGGGATTGGGCAAATTGATGCAACGGTGAGACAAATGCAGATTATGTGGAGAAGTGAGGAAGGACCCACCTATACATGTATTTATAGCAGGGTATCTATCGGTCACGAAAGTCATGAAAAAGTCACGAAATGAGAAAACGATCATGAAAGTAAAAAAAAAAAAAAAAAAAGTCACGAAATTTAGCTTTTGGGTCACGATTTTTTTTCATCAGTACAAATATTAGTATAGACTGAAAAATTTTGTTTTATAAAACGTCAAAATTCACCACCAAAAATGTCTATGGTCGGCTTCAGACGCTACCAAATCGCATGCAAAGCATGGTTCTATCGCATACATGAAAATTCGGCTCAATTTGCACCTAAATTTGCTCTTAAAAATGTTACTAAATTTTATGGTTAGGGAAAGAAAAGGTCACGAAAAAGTCACGAAATTTCATTTTGGAATTTTAGTAGACACCCTGTATAGTCTACAAATGAATCTTTATTTTATTTTATTTATAGCTTAGGGAAACTTATGTATTGAACGACCCACGTACAAGTACTTATAAAAATACGCTAATACCTTGTTCAAAGTAATAAACTCTGTTAAATAATCATATTCGATTTCAATGGTATGATATTAATTTCAAATGTAACACATTCTACCAATCTTTTTAACATATTTACGAACATGAAGTGGTAATTCAAGTTAGTCCACGAACTAAATATAGCAATATCGAACTGTTATATCTAACACTCAAAAATACACGGTAATCAGACTTCATTCCTCACACGTATTAGTTAAGTCAAGTAGAAATTATACACCAACAAATAATGTGTGTGTGAAATTAAGAGTGTACATATTCTCACGTATTCTCTTAACATTTACAATTAGTAAATTTATTGAATTATTATAATTTTTTTCAACAGTTGTTCCTTTTTAAATAATTTACGAACTTCAGACATGAAAATGAAAATTACTTTTTAATTTAGCTCACATAGAAGCGTGATTCTATTTTATTAAACTAGTTTTAAAATAATATGATCATGTGGTAAACAAATACTTCATACATACGTATATATGTTTTGATAGTTCATATTTATCTACGATTTTTCTTTAAATAATTGTATATGTGATACACTGATTTTCATACTGACATAAATTTCTTACTTACGTTGTACATTCCAAGTTAATATTCCTAAACTAAAATGAAACATCGCCATGGCGCTACAACCCACAAAGTGCAGTGGGTAGTAGCGTGCATTCACTTTTTGAGATATATTGTACTTTATAACTTCCGTGTAGGTAAAAACGCATTAAATATAAAAGTATTATACTTATTTGATTGTGCTTAGAATGGATTTAATTGTTTTTCTTTAATTGTTGTTTTATTTCTTTCCTGGTTTTAAAATACAGGGATCCAGCTAGTTTATCATGCCTGCTGAACTTGTTACAAGAAGAGTTTGTGACTTTCGTTTTATTAGGTTCGTGATTAAATTCAATGCATAATAGGGCATTTCAAATCAGTGGTATGGGATCATCATGTAAATACACAAACATTATTTGGTTTTTCAATTGCAATTAACGATAAATCTGTTAAAAGCACTGATATTCATAAACAGAAACTAAACATATAGTGTATTAGTTTTAAAATGCCAAAGATCATTTATAGAACTTTTAGAGTACAATTTAGAATTATAAATAGTGTAATTGGGGAAATAAATTGTGTAAATACAGTTGGTTGCGGTATCGAAATATTAAAGTGCAATATTCTACAAATCATGCGTCTAGAGTTCGCACTAAAATTAATTGTAAAATCGTTAAGTAGGTAATATCTTACTTAGAATTCGTAATACATTAAAGTCCCTAAAACTCGGCACTCCATAACCCGGCAGTCCGAATAACTCAGCCACACCCTGCCAAGGCAAAAAAAAAAAAAAAAAAAAAAAAAAAAAAAAACGCAGACCCATTCAAGGTCGTTACACTAGTTTTTAGCAAAGTCGGCTAGTTAATTTTCATCATAGACAGCTTTATGCCTTCGTAAAGTATTTTCCTGAAATCTGTCTTATCAGGTAAATTACTGTACAGTGTGTGTTCATTAATTTTCATTTTCATGTATAGTAAAGGCTCTATGCCTTCATAAAGTACGTACTTTTTCCTTTTCTTAAGGGTAATTGCGTAGTTAATTCTCTGTTGTATTCTCAAGCAACATACAAGTACAGTAGAGCGTCGATTATCCGAAGTAATTGGGGGACATGGGTGTTCGGAAAACTGGTTTGTTCGGATAATCGAACTGTACTGTACTGTACTGGACTGGACTTTACTGTACTTCTACAGCCAGTGCCAAACCGACAGAAGTGTGCTGATTGTTGAAACACAGCGACTGGCGGCTTGGCCGGTCAGCAGCGCCTTATGAAGGCTCCATTAGAAGCAATGTTCCGCCAGCGGTGGCTCAGTGCGGCGACTACTGTGGGAAACTTGGTTTGGGAGTGAGGGGGATGATGGACGGTAGGGTGGGAGAGTAACAGGTGCGAGCGAGTACACAGTTCGGTTAAGCGGTCGTTCGGTTGACCGACGTTCGGATAATCGACGCTCTACTGTACAGTGGTGTATTTTCTAAGGAAACACTCGTTACTTATTGTTTTTTAATCTCATTCCCGATAACCCGGCATTTTCACGATCTAGGCCACCCTTCAATCCACATTAGGCCGAGTTTTCGGGACTCTATTGTATTGGCAGACTCATTTTATATTGATATAAAACAATAGTTGCAACATATAACATTTAAAGCTCAATATATGTTAGCGTTCCTACACCTGTCAAGGTTGTGTATAATTTTGATATGTTACCATGTTTCCACTAACACAAATAAAGAGTTTAGTAAGAAAATCATGGTAAATGTCGATGAAAATTGATAATGAATTCAGTTATTGTTAATATTTGATAATGAAGAATAGTGTAACGAATTATTTAATCTTTGTACTACGTAAAAATGCATTATTTTTAGAAAATATGTAGAAGTTCTCGACAGTTTTGACGTTAGATATGTTGTGTGTCTTTTTTTACAGCAGACTTTTAATTGTTATTTTATACAATGCTATTTGTATATTAAGAAAAGTGTAATTTGCATTAAGAAAATAGAACGCTTAAGTTCTATTCCTTGTATATAATAATGCACAGTATCACACTGGTGATAGTAAGTGTGTGAATGGTAGTTGTCTTGTGTAGAGTCTAATCAAGGGACCAAAAGTAGTAGTGATTTAATTGATTCTAATGAACCGTCCAGTAAATTGTGCAAAATAAAGGGGCAGCTTAATTCCATCCAATATAATATTCCAGAGCATAATTTTTTTATATGTATATACAATGAATTTGTTTACATACTTATATATATATATAATTTTGGATCTATATGTTGCTATACTGAATAGTTGTTGTATAATTTAGAGGGAAAAATTATTTAAATTATATGCTTTCTGTATTATATTTTATAGTTCTTGTTTATTGTGAAAAAGTATAGAGTAGTTTTTATGTGTGTATTGAGTTAGTATTACGTTCATCGATCTCGGCACACTAGTACTTAATTTTCTTTTACAGTGGTTCCCAAACTTTTTAGTTTCAGAAGTCCTTTGTTCACGCTTCTTAATTTGCGGTGTCGCAAAACAGAAATGGTGTAATGTATTGTTTTATGTGAAAAGAAGTGTACTTTAAAAATTAGGAAGCTTAACAATTATACAGAATTGCAACTGCATTAGAAAGAAGTTTATAAGGTGAGAGTAGGCTGATACTGGTTTGAATCTGTTAGGTTCCAAATATCTAGAACCAGAAAAGATACTTTGGGTGGGCTGCAGAAATAATATAAAAAAAAAACTTACGCAGTGTCTGAACCCCTATAGGTGAATAATTAGAGGACCACGGTCCTTGGTTCGATCCCAGCTCGCGCCAACTGAACTTCGTGGTGGACAAACACCGTGTTCGTGGATTTTCTCGGGTTCACCGTTTCCTCCCACTTTCTACATTCCACCATTTCATTCATTTCTCATCATCGCCGTCTCCTTTAGCCTGGCCGGCATAGCCGTGGGACATAAAACTCAAAGATTTCATTTTTTCGAATAATTAGAACGTGTGGTCCCACTCGTTGTTGTTGGGTTACTACTTGTATTAAGAGGAAGAGAAAACTGGTCTAAAATGCCATAAATATTGGATTTGATGCAAACGTTTGTCCCGTTTTCGTAGCAAAACTTGAAGAAATAATTGCTTTCTTAAACATATGATTTAATCAATAAGGTATTTACCGTTCTGTTCAATGACCTTTCTCCTGTAACTGCATAATCCCGCACTCGGAGAAGTTTTGTGATAACTGGCGAAAGAATTGTCCCGCTGATTTTTCTGGTCTTTCAAGGAAATAAAAGTTTTTACTATTTAAGATGGTTTGAAGCGATCAAAATTTGCTACTGCTCAACTTGTCCTAACCGCTTTTGAAGTGCCGCAGCGAGAATTTCTCTCTCACCAGCTCAATTATACGTCTATTTCTGAAAATAATACATTAATAGCCAGTTACTCTGGTTTACATGTCATCAACAAAGGATTAAATAATAAACAAGTTGGGAACCGCTGACCCATTACACTCTATAAATTATTGTACAATTATGTTCGAAAAAAAATTGAACACACGATATTTTAAAAGCTCTCTTCTCGCTTTCAAGAGGTAGGTGTTGATAGATAAGCTTACTAGACAGAAGGGGATGATCTATGCCTATTTGTTACACTTCTATCTATAAGAGAGAATATTGGGCTCGAAAGAGAGAAATGGTGTTCATTTTTCTGTACATAAGTGTACCTTGGACGATGTTGATTTTTTTTTTTTTTAATGAATTTTAAAGTACTTATATTAAAAGAGGCAGGTAACGACTGGAAATAATTTTGTGCCAATTTTCACCACATTTTTCATTGTTATTAACGTAAACGTATTTTTTGTAGTAAGTGTAGGTGTGTGCCAAGAGTTCTTTTTTCCTTTTTTTAAATAATTGTATTGTGTACAGTATTAGTACTTGTTGTAGATTTTACAAGAAAAAGCACTAATATTTTTGTTTTTTAACTTCAGAAAATACTTGCATCTTTATTGTAAGTGTATTTAAGAATGATGCATCTTTGCATTAAATGTTTTAGAACAGAACTAGGTGAGAAAAGGTTAATACATTTTGCGGATGCACTTTCTTTAAAACCTAATATTTTAGAAGTAAGAGGCACAGTCTTGTTAGCTTTAAGATATAAGCATAAAATGCAGAATTTTCATGAATCAATCCTCACATTCCATTTTAGAAACATGCTAATGTGTGAATCCACTTGGTATCTGTGCTTAATTTACTAATCAACATTTGAATCGTGTTATTTTGTGAAAGAAAGAAGTTATTGTTGTTAATAAAAACTTACATCAGATTTTTTTAAAGATAATATTTGAGACGTTCCGGGTAGTAAATGCAAATTTAACAAAAGCTTGTTTCCTAAAAATCCTTTGTTTCCCCCCTCAAGTCTCGTGGCTAGCGCGTGTCCCTTTGGTACACGTGATCTTGGGTTCAATTCCCACTGGGTCATCATCATCATAGGTATTCTGTCATTATTAGCAAGTCACTTGCAGCAGCTGAGAAGCTTCCATGCTCCACGGTCTTCCGCTAATCTCTTTGTCTTCACATACGATTTTTATGTTTTGATATCATCTATTAATTGTAGTCCCCTTCGCCCCCTCCCTCTCTTTCCTACCACCATACCTTCTAGCACGTACCTCATGATACAGTTCCTTCTTAGCCAATGTCCCAACCAGTTTCTCCTTTTGTTCTTAATAATATCTAAAATTGTAATTTTCTCCCTCATGGTTTTTAACACCCTCTCATTCTTTTTCCGCTCGACCAAGCTAATTCTCTCCGTTCTTCTCCACACCCATATTTCAAAAGCTTCCAGTCATTTTTCATAATTTTTGCGTAATGTCCATGTTCTGACCCATATAGTACAGTAGACTCCACATGAAACTTTTTGTGAATCTTTTTCTCATATCTTTATTCAAGGTCCCACAAAATAGTATTTTCTTCCTCCTAAAGGTTTCTTTCGCCTTTCCTATCCCTGCTTTTGTTTCACGTTCACATTTCATATCATCACTAACAACACTACCCAAGTATCAGAAACTAGACACTTGTTCTATTTTCTCCCCCTCCTACTTCTATATTTGACACCGATCACTTCGTTCCAATCACTTGGCTTTTGTTTTTCTTACAGTTCATTGTTTTTCATCCCATATTCTTCACAGTCCTTCAAGTTGTCTAACATCTTATTGATTTTCTCTTCATATTCCTTAACAAGTGCCGTATCATCTGCAAACCATATACACCTAATTATAATACCTGCTACTGAAATGTCTTAATTTTGTAGGCTCTTTTTCACTATCTCTTCTAGATAGATATTAAATATGGTTGGCGAGAGACAGTATCCCTGTCGAACTCCCCTTACAATTATACTCTCCTCTTATCATTTTATTCCCTATTCTCACACTTACTTATTGGTACATGTATGTTTCTTATGAATCTTCGATCTTTCCATTCCAACCCAACATTCCCAGTGAAAGAGCAATAAAAAATGAACACATTACGGTGGTTCGTATTCTAGCTGAAACTGTAGAGCCACGTCTTATATAGCCTCGGTGCTGAAAATGGGTGCTAAAGTTCAACAACAAACTGACAATCCCTGTTACTAATACGAGGGGCGTCCAATAACTTATCTACCTTGACAGGAAGGATTACAGATAGGCACACCTGGTCATCAACCATTTAAGTCTATGCACCGTTACCACTTTGTAAGCAGCGAAGAAATCCCAGAGAAGAAATAGTCTTTGTCATGGCCTGCAAACCTATTGGACCTCGTTGTCCGACAAAAAAAAACGTTGTCCTCCATGTGTTTCTTCAGGTCTCGGAAGAGAAAATAGTCACTAGGGACCATGTCCGAACTGTAGGGAGGATGATTCAACATTTGAGTGCGGTGCTCCAACTTCTGCAAATCCATTGTTCGCGACGTCACACAAATATTCGGTACGCGGCGTAACACAGACACTGGTCACGACCACTACGTTGCTCCGTCTGACCTCAAATTGTGCAGCGGAGTTCCCCACCGTGGCCTTGTCAGGCCTCATTATGCTCCGCCCCTGCCTTCGTGCCTAGGTAGGTAACTTATTGGACGCCCCTCGTACCCTTTGAACGATTAAAATTTATTTTGAAATTATATTTTTTAAGGGAAAGACGAACGACAATCTTTACACATAAAGGTATTTATTTATTTAACAATCACCAGATACAGCTCAGATGCCATTTTATACTGGATATATAACAATGGAAAGGATTTGGGAAGGTATCGGCCAAGGCCTGTTTAGTAGGTACCATCCCGGCATTTGCCTGGTAGGACTGAGGAAAATCCGTCAGGATGGTCGGCACCACTACCACTTAAGCTACTTCACTCGGTATAGAACTGCCACAGATCAGTTAGGTATTACTATTCATAAACACCTCAAATTACGTGAATTCTTTTGTGGAATTCCCCCGTACTATCCGGAACGCAAATATTTTTACTTCATAAAATTATCAGAACCCACAAATTAGTGCAGAACTTAAACTTAGTACACTATTTACATGCAGAAATACTATAAAACCTCTCTTTAAAGCTCCTCTTTAATGAAAGTTCTGTCACTGTAATTTTATCACATTTGAACGAAGAATTGGTTGTACTAAAATGATACGAGGTTTACTACTCCATACTGTTCGTGACAGGGATTTCCACCATCACTTGATTTACTTCATGTCATATCCATAAACCTTAACTATAACCTTGCGATACACCTTCCATTGGAAGAGCACTTCAGAACTGGTGAAGAATTGCAAAACACAGCTGTTGACTCGTTTTTTATATGGTTTCTTAATCGCAGTAGGACGTCTTCAGGCAGCGAGCCAAAATTGCAGAAGCTTACTGACAAAAGAACTGGAAGGTATTACATGGAAGGATAGACATACTAGTGTCAACTATATCGCGTTGGTATGCCCCACAATAGATTGAATAATATACGAGTTAGATGCATTGTTCACGCAAATCCAGATTCTGGAAATGTCATTTGCCGTACTGTATTGGGATATAAGGTTATAAAAGAATCAGTGTAGTAAAAATTATTATCTTCGCAAGGGTAGCTGACTACTAGCCACTACTGTTGAAGGTATTGGAAAAAATCTCTGCATTCCTCTCACAGAAGTCTAAAAATCAATTTGCATTTCCTAAAGTGATATACGACCCTTGACTTATTGGTGTTATCCAATAAGCATAGGTTTCAACAGTGATAACACATCACTGCTGTCTCGATCATTCTAGATAAGGATTGTACAATCACCAACGAAGTTTTACCCTCATTCTCCGTACATGGTTTCGTTTGCCAATAACTTCAGACCGAAAGAATAAATTTTTAGTGCAAGTTTTTTTTAACAGGTTACGTCTTATGGCGCGATAGGTATTCCTTCTGTTTTTCTACCGGGATCGACGTCAAATTTTTAGGTTTTAGGAAAGTGGAAATAATTGATGAGATAGATTCTATTCAATATTCAGAGTGTAATTTTTCCTGCATGTGATACAAGACTAATTGTTTTATACATCTTGTGTATCTTTCTAGGCTCGATTTCTTATCCAACGGCATCTATCATCTTCAAGAAATATTTAGGCACATTTTCGTTTCATACGTTTCATTGTAGAGTCGGAGCAATTTTCTCTTGTCTCTCTCCGTAAATTTTTAATGAATTTCTCTGGTATCTTATTATTCTAGTTGGCTCTTCATTCCGTGCCTTGGATATAGCTTTTTCAAACTTGTCCCGCAGTATCATGAACTTTTTATCATCCACACTGACTATATTTTCCTCAACACATATGCTACGCCGTCCATTCCTACTTTCATACAAATTCTGGTATTTTCTTTTCATCTTCCAGTCTTGGCTCCGGTTGATGATTATCTTCCCATTCATATTTTGTCATCCTAATGCTCCCTTCTTTCAGTATCCTCTGAATTTCAAAAGATTTCACTTGTACATTTTCTAATATTTCCTTACTCTTTCTAATCTATTACGCCCACATATTTTCTTTAGTGAAATTCTTCCGTTGCATTGTCTGTTTCCATTTGTAAAAGTGTTATTTAATTTCCTGTGTAGCTTCGTGTCCGTCTGTATTATTTTGTTTCCAAAACCTTCCTGATTTTTTTGCAACATATGTTCCGTAACTGTACTTTCTGAGTCGTTTTCTGTTCGTTGTACCTCATTTTTGTTGTATGGAATGTTTAATATGTTCCCATTGTCCCTCAATACTTGCATCAACCCTTTCCACGTTTGAATTCTTGGAATTTTCGTAAGAAGCGTATGAAAATGATTACTTGAGTTTTCAACTTTTCAGTATCTACTAGGCACGTGCAGAAAATAAGTGTACTAGATTTTTGTACCTGTCAAAAAAATATATTTAAAAGAAAGCCTTCACATGGTTACATCAATATATATGTGAACTATTTTTCCACGTAGTCGCCATCCCGTTCGATGCACTTAGTGTGACGACGGATCAATTTTTCTATACCTTGGTCGAAGTCGTCTGCTGCCACTTCTTTTGTCCAACTCTTCACCTCCACTTTCTCTTTCTCATCAGTTGACATTTTCTCCCGCCTGTGTACATCTTCAAGGAGGTGAACATATGATGGTCTGAAGGCACCAGGTCAGGGGAATGCCGAATTAGTCAAAATCAACAGTTTTCCACTCCTTTGCTCATCGTGCACATCAGTACTACTGTTTTTAAATTCACGACACCATTTAAACACACTCGTACGATTCATAATTATTTCGCTATAAACTGATTTAATCTAATTAAAAAAACTTCAGATGATTTTCCCTTCACAGCGAATCTCACACTTGGCGGTAGATGATGTTGACATCTTTCACGGGAGACGTTACTGTGGACACAGTTTTGGTCGTACTGACGTGTAATTGGGCTCGCTGAAGAGGATAGGAGCTAAGCTATACGGCAGTGTGAGCAACATAGCAATAACAAATTGCCTCTACTCGCGAGGGCCATAGTACACTTATTTTGTAGATGTGCTTCGTACTTCTGTGTAAATTCTTCAGTTTTGGAATCTACAACAGTCAGATCAGCAAGCTTTTCCAAAAATTATTGTATTAAAACATTATGGAGTTACGATCGAAGCTCGAACTTCTTTTATCTTAGGAGAATCAATCTTCAATGTAACTATTAAATATTAGTGTAGAAGCATAGTGTCTGCTACAGTTTCCACACTTTATGAAAGGAGACTTTATAAAATCATTCCGAAATTATTAACATAATGGGTACATCAGAGATCGTACGTTTCGATCTGTGTTAGTTAATTCTGTGTTTCATTGAAAATATTTCTGACACCAATTAATGTATTGCGTTAGTATACAGTTGCAACATATATTGTACTTTTAACACAACGTCCATGTTGGTGCTTTAAAATGAAAGCCAGTATTTTGAAGTTGAAATATCACCAGAGTTTCGAAGTTGATGTAGTAAGTGCCAGAAACCCAAGAAATTTCTCTAATTGTTAAGTTGTTTTTAATGCTTAATTCTCTACTTAATGAAACTGCAAGTATTTTGTCTACTGATGTTGACCAATTTTTTAAAAATTATATTTAATATGAATTAAAAGTTTTTTTCAGAAACATTTGTGTTTTTTTATTTATATTGTGTTTGAACTCCCATCTATATTTTTTCATGTCCGAAAATTAACTTGTTGATGGAGCGTAATGCACAGTGGCGTATTTACGATTTTGTTTCGGAGGGGCGAGCTTTGCTAACTTCATTCGTGGAAATGTGAAAATTCTGTAAGATATCCCATTTACTTTAAAATAGTTTATTGAATTTCGGGGAGGGGGACTTAAGCCCGGGAGTTCCCCTTTAAATACACCACTGGTAATGCATGCAGAAGTTTTACTTGTGCACTTAAGAAGTGCGAACAACACAAAGTAACTTGCATAGGGTAGTGCATAATCACCATCGCAATCGGTGAGCTCTTGCCATCTTGCTGGTAGGAGATCACGATAAAAGTCCTGAGGTTTAGTCTTTAAGAATTATTCCTAGTACAGTTTCACAGCATCAAAGATTTTCCGATCGAAGAATTCTGCAACTTACCGTAGATGCGGGCTATTTGGACCCAATTTTGCAATAAATTCGTTCTTTCGGCCTGTTTTCATCCACGAAAACTCGAAAGTTATTGTCATAACCCATATTAAGTGGAACTACAGGCTTTATTGTACATATCGAGGACAGTTTTAGTTACATACATTGAAAACAAAGCACATTTGTAAAAAATGGGTCCAAGTAAGACTCGTGTTCGGGCTACTTGGACCCACCCCCATATTTTCCTACAGCAAACCATTGAAATCTGCTCTGAGACTAAGTAGGACGTAGGTGTTCCAAGAACAACACTTTTTATTTACTGCAAACCACAAAGAGAACATGTTAAGAGGTACTATCAAATATAATGACTGTAATAGCTGATTACGCTTTCTTCTACAGCTGCACGAGCCCTATCTACAGTATATTAGCAGCGAGTCTAGTCGTTGATATGCAGCAGATTCTGCATATTGACTTATTAATATTTGGTTCACAAATTACTGTAGAAGAAACCTTCATTATCTATATAAGCTAAGAATTAACTTGTAAATGCGGATCTACTTTCATTTGATTTCTGCTCTACTACATATTTTCTTTCTTATTTTGTAATTCTGCTATCACTTTTTTTAATTGCCATTATATTGATTTGCTTCAGCATAAGTACCGTAATTTAAAAATATGAATGCATAAAAACAAATTCCGTTTGTTAATTGCTAGTGAAATAAAATTCAGAAAGCTCATTTAGCGCGAAAAACCTCATTCACTGGAAACCGTGCTGTGTTGCAGAAGCACTGCAACGACCAGTCCCTTTAACTTCTGAGATAGAGAAAAGGAGACTTAACATTTGCTCCAATTCCCACGCTGAAGGAATCTGGTCGTTGTATGCTCGCTGCAACACAATATAAATTAGAAACTCTGTGACGGATTATTTTTTGCTTTTTAAAACGGATTAATGAAACGGACAGTTACAGAAGTAAAAAAAAAAAAGTTATTTAAAGTATATATGGGAGTATTACAGAGTATTTTTTGTTCTTTACTACTATTGCTAATAATATATATTTTTTAAATACTTTGGTCTTTGCGCAACGCTGCAACACTAACATTCGCCGCTACTGCTTTCAGATGGCCCGGATTCTCCCTTGACTTGTTCTTTAATCTTCTTTCTATGGTGGAACGACTTATCTTGAAGTGAGCTTCTGTTTCTTTTTGCGACATTTTCCCTGACTGAATTGCTGGTAAACATTCTTCAAGCTGTTATGAAAAATCAGCATATTTTCGACCTGCAGGCAATCTTTTATATTGATGTACCATTTTGTACCGGTATCCTTAAGGAAACAATTAAAAGTCTTTGCTTGTGTGACACGTGACAACGGACCTTTATTTTTCATTGATAAACATAACAAAGGATGGGGTGGGATAAAGATAACAAAAGATGTGGTGGGACAAAATAACCATATTTTCCAGGTCATATGTACACACTTCATAAATAATGCAATTACGCACACATCTTATTGTGTATGAGAAAGTTTACCATGTCAATTTCATTAACCTATATGTAACTACTTATGTGTTACTTAGCATTAATTCCACTTCCTTGCAAATAGTGTCCACACATAAAAGTTTGGCGGTAATTAAATACACTCTTTTCGTCAACGACCTTTCTCACCAATGCTGCTCAATCGTAGCCTACCACAGAACTAGTTTCAATGTGTGTACGCGTGCATTATGATCCCATCTAACGGATCTAACTCTGAACTCACTCATTATTGCATTGCATATGGGACTTTAAACGAGTTTTTGGTATGGGTCCAAGTAGCCCCTTAAGGGTCCAAGTAGCCCGCAATTACGGTACTATAGAGGACAAGTCATGGGAATGAAACGAGTGGGGGGTAAACCTTCCAACCAAATTTCGTTAATTTTTAATGTATAACAGTGTGTAGTCTGGTGTTATTACGGTGGAAGATGACACATTTGTGATTGATGAGCAGACAATAATGCAATAATTATCTGGCAATAATGCAATTTGTGATGTGCAATAGTGCTCGCAGTCTGCTTCCATGTAAAATACAATAACTTGGGATATTCCCCCCCCGTAATATTAATGTTTATATATTGATTACTTTTCAATGATTAAATTTTTGAACTTTACTACCTAATACGAAAATCCCATAGTTCTATGTTGTCGCTTTTGATTCACGATATCTCTGTAATTATGAAGCTTAACAGCATGGCCTTTTCGGTAAACATATTTGGAACACACTGGCATCTCTGGCATGTAAAATTTGGGGGGGGACATCAAAGAAAGTCATTTTAGTGGTACTACCTAGCCCAATAGGGGTGGAACGAATACACTCCTGCTATGAGCTAAGTTAACGAGTACACCCTCATTATTGTCTTAGTAGTCTTTGCTATGTTACATAGTTATGTGTTCGTAGTCTCTGTGTAATTTCTGCTATGTTTAAATAGGGGTGGAACGAATACACCCCTGCTATGTTAAATAGTTGTGTTCACACCCCCTTTGCTGTTACATAGTTATTCATTGTCTGCTATGTTGAAAAATGCTCATAAAAGAGAACGAATCCATCCCTGCTATGTTACGTACTCTTATGTATTATCTGCTATGTTAAAATAGGGGTTGAAAAAATTGGTCATACTCTTGTATTAGCTCTGCTATGTTACATAGTCTTATGTAATATGTGCTATGTTAAATAGGCCGTTGGAAGATGTGTTATGGATCTGCTATGTTAAAATAGGGGTTGAAAAAAGTGCTCATAAAAGAGAACGAATACACCCCTAAAATGGGCTCATAAAAGGGAACGAAGTGTTATATAATTTCTGCTATGTTAAAGTAGGGGTTGGAAAATAAGCCATACTCTTTTACTAGTTTTGCTATGTTTAAATAGGGGTGGAACGAATACAGTTGTGTGTTCGTAGTCTGGGGTTGGAAAAATGCTCATAAAAGGGAATGAATACACCCCTGCTATGTTTCGTAGTCTTATGTATTCTCTGCTCTGCTATGTGTTCGTAGTCTTATGTAATATGTGCTATGTTAAAATAGAGGTTGAAGAAAGTGCTCATAAAAGAACAAATACACCCCTAAAATGGGCCCATAAAAGGAAACGAATACATCCCTGCTATGCTACGTAGTCTTATGCTCTGCTATGTGTGTGTAGTCTCTGCTATAGTAAAATGTTCAAATAGGGGTTGAAAAAGTGATCATAAAAGAGAACAAATACATCTCTGCTATGTACGTAGTCTTATGCTCTGCTATGTGTTCGTAGTCTCTGCTATGGTAAAATGTTCAAATAGGGGTTGAAAAAGTGATCATAAAAGGGAACGAGTCCACCCCTTAAAATATACTCATAAAAGAAAACGAATACACCCCCTAAAAAGTGCTCATAAAAGGGAACAAATACACCCCTAAAATGGATGTTGTAAGACCGTGGGTGGACGGTTGTAATCTTTGCTATTGGGTTTGGAGCGAGTACACCCCTGCTAAGTTGAAAACGAGAACACCCCTTACTATGTTATGTTAAAAAAATAATGACCAATTACTAAATGTGGAAACACCATCTCAATATGTGGCTCCGTTTCCGACTTATTAGGTTTTAAGTATTTTGACCTTTGACCTCGATGGTCATTATTTTTGGAACTTGTAGTAGTTGATGACCAATTACTAAATGTGGCTCCGTTTTTGAGTTTGACCTCTGTTCTCGATGGTCAGTAGTTTGGGGACATGCTTGTGTCATTTCCGCTATGTTAAATTAGGGGTTGGGAACGAATGTTTTTATGTAATCAGTGCTATGTTAAATAGTTGTGTTTTCACACCCCCTTTGCTATGTTACATAGGTATTCATTGTCTGCTATGTTGAAAAAAATGCTCATAGAAGAGAATGAATACATTCCTGCTATGTTTCGTAGTCTTATGTATTCTCTGCTCTGCTATGTGATCGTGATTTCTGCTATGTTAAAATAGGGGTTGAAAAATTGGTCATACTCTTGTATTAGCTCTGCTATGTTACATAGTCTTATGTAATATGTGCTATGTTAAATAGGCCGTTGGAAGATGTGTTATCGATCTGCTATGTTAAAATAGGGGTTGAAAAAAGTGCTCATAAAAGAGAACGAATACACCCCTAAAATGGGTTCATAAAAGGGAACGAAGTGTTATATAATTTCTGCTATGTTAAAATAGGGGTTGGAAAATAAGCCATACTCTTTTATTAGTTTTGCTATGTTTAAATAGAGGTGGAACGAATACAGCCCTACTATGTTAAATAGTTGTGTGTTCCTATGTGTTCGTATTCTCTGCTATGTTAAAATAGGGGTTGAAAAAAGTGATCATAAAGGGGAATGAATACACCCCTGCTATGTTTCGTAGTCTTATGCTCTGCTATGTGTTCGTAGTCTCCATGTATTCTCTGCTATGTTAAAATAGGGGTTGGAAAATAAGCCATACTCTTATATTAGCTCTGCTATGTTACATAGTCTTATGTAATGTGCTATGTTAAAATAGGGGTTGGAAAATAAGCCATACTCTTTTACTAGTTTTGCTATATTTAAATAGGGGTGGAACGAATACAGTTGTGTGTTCGTAGTCTTATGTACACCCCCTTTGCTATGTTACATGTTAAAATAGGGGTTGGAAAATAAGCCATACTCTTATATTAGCTCTGCTATGTTACATAGTCTTATGTAATGTGCTATGTTAAAATAGGGGTTGGAAAATAAGCCATACTCTTTTACTAGTTTTGCTATATTTAAATAGGGGTGGAACGAATACAGTTGTGTGTTCGTAGTCTTATGTACACCCCCTTTGCTATGTTACATGTTAAAATAGGGGTTGGAAAATATGCTCATTAAAGAGAACGAGTGCACCCCTAACATGTGCTCATAAATGAGAATGAATACATCCCTGCTAGTCTTATGTATTATCTGCTATGTTCAAATAAGGGTTGAAAAAGTGATCATAAAAGGGAACAAATACACCCCTAAAATGGAGGTCGTCAAAGAGAACGAGTACACTCCCTAAAAAGTGCTCATAAAAGGGAACAAATACACCCCTAAAATGGAGGTCGTAAAAGACCGTGGGTGGACGGTTCAAGGTGCTCGATTTCCCAGGGGCTCCTGAATTGGCCGAATATGGCCCATATCGACCCATTTTCTACTACTTTCGTTCATTCATAACATTAAAATGGCACTTTTGTTCCACTAAATTTTCTACATTTCAGAACAGTTATCGCTAATATTACACTTTTTAGTAAAACATTTTGGTCGTTGAACTCTAATCTAACAGCTCTGTAAACAATTCGTTGCAACTAGAAAAGCCACTGCTTCCACCAATTTGTACTTTATCTGTCCTATTGAATGACGATTTTCTTTGATCCTTAAGTGTTTTCAGGATTTTCTCTTTAGAATACAGTAATTAAATGTCTTCTCGTGTTATAATGGGAAACCCAAGCTGGAACGTATTGTTTTCCCTGCACTAAAATTGAAATATTGTAAAAGGACAAGAACTTTCTAGTCAAAAAAGTCACGGAAAAGCTTTTCTTCAATTATTGCGTCTCGACCTGAGAGTTAAAGTTTACTTTCTACTTCGTACAATGAGAAGAAAATCAAGCCTTACATCACCATCATTTTATAATAATAATATGCAATTTTAGTATAATTGGAGCAAATCGTGACTGACTAGATGGAACATCCAAGATCAAAGAGTTTTTTTCTGTTTCTCTATAAATGTTACGTGTCTTCATGAACGTAGGAAGAAAGGGGTCCCTTTTGACTTTATCGCGGGGGGAAGAGGGGGACATGCATCCTTAATGATGCTACTGGCCATGGCCCCTCTAAGACAATATCCTAGTTACGCTAATGCATACAGGCCTCCGGCGTTGGACGCTCTTAGATTTTCTCCCTAACCAGTCGCGCAGAATGCTTTGAGACTCTGAGACGTTGTCTACCCTTTCAAATTAAAAGAACATAGCATTAGAATTTCTTTATTAATAAAAATTAATATGATGTACATTTCATGTTGAAGAAAAATATATAAATAATAGGGTCGGTGATAGCTTGGTTAATAGCAATAGTAGTGGAATCTAATTTGTAAATAATCTTATATTTCAAAACTAGGGAATTAAAGTTCTGTCAAACCGGTCTCACAGTCATTAAGAAATCTGTCTCAGCATGGCTGAAACAAGTCAGTGAAGCTCACATTTGGAAGTGACGCGCGCATCGCTCGCTGAAAGAACTTAGCAAACAGACATGTTTCAGCTGCAGTGGTACCATTATCAGCGCAACTATACTATTTAAATCCAGCTGACTTTTCACTCTTCTTTTTAGATATTCAACCATATTTCAAGGAAAATTATTAAGAAATAGAAGGAAACAAAAACTAAACTAGGCGCTCGTGGAACGAGGATGGCGAGGTCACTATGATAGATTTAAACCCCATTAAAATCATAGCAGGAGGAGGTATGAGTATAGTTTTAGAAAATAATCACATTTTTAAAAGTAAAACACGTAAAAATGAAAGATAGTCACATCAAATAAATTTTCCTCATTCTCACTTGAAAGCATAAAATCATATGTTCAGCACAGGACGAGTGAACTTGGTAAACCCGTTTCATGATTGAAGCTACCAACGTGTGTTAACTAACGTTAAAAACCTTTTCTGTATCTATGAAGTATTAAAATCTTTTATTGTATCGTTTAAGTATTGAAAACTTTTGTACATGAGTGTGCAGGAACTAAAAGACCTACAAACATGGGTTATTGTAAAAATATAGAAACTTTCAAATGCATAAAAAACTTCAAAAGTCCATGAGGATGTGTGACGTCCGAGTTGTTTATGTATTTCAAACCAGTGAAAGTATTGTACATATATTGAGTTGAGTTGATTTTAGTTTAGCGTCCCTTTCAGCAGCGAGGCTATATGAGACGTGGACCTACTGATTAACGTGGAATCCGAACCACAAGAGCTCCCGCCTGGAATCGAACCTGGGTCTCCCACACCGAAGGCGCGTACGCTAACCGCTTAGCCACGGAGAAGCTCTATTGTGTATATATATATATATATATGTAACAACGTTTTTTCTATAATTAAATTTGTCTTGCTTTGAGAATATATTTTACATATTCTCATGGAGGTCTCCTAACAGGCCTACCAAAGATCAGATCATTCAGATCTTTGTAATTTCATAAAATTGTTTTAATAATCAGATTAACATGCTTGTTTTAATATTCAGATTAATGCCTTTGAGACAGCGGACAAAATAAGTGCACTTACTTACTTAATCAATGTTAATCTTAAATATATTTGCCACAGTTGTATTTAATTGTTTTGTTAAATAATTATTTTTGATCAAATAAATGTATATTAATTGGAATTTCTCAATTAGCATTAAATATGTAACCACTATACTACCATTCAGATTAAATCAATATATAAAGGGCCGTATGCAGAGTCATTTTCACGTATGACTAGCTCAATATTAAGGTTTTGACTAAGGAATGGTTATCGAAAGTGTATTCAGAATCTCTGATTAGGATGTAGTATTGGACGAAGTTAATAACATGTGACTAATTAATCTAGAGCAGAGTCTAATCTTTTACCCACGATTTAGCGTGCGACAGAACATTTCGTATTTCGTAATTCATGTATTATCATGTTTACAGTCTACGCATGCGCTCATCTACTTTTCCGTAGTTGCCATATTTATTTTACTGTAAGTTCTATAATTTAATCATACTTAAATCATAATTTTAGTTGTACTAAAAGTAGACTCTGAATACCAAAAAGTGCGCCTTTCTTAGTAAAGAGTTAGTATGGTTACTAACTAGTCTGATGCTAACTTTCGATTAACGAATTCTTTCTGAATACCTCCCAAACTCTTTAAATATATCTAATTAAACCAAAATCATCTTATTCGAAACAAATGTGTCATTCAACGGTAAGGATCAATGGAAGAAGAAACCGGGTACTTGTACCAGAAACTGGAGCTCTCTCTCGGTACCCGTGTCCAGTGTTTCTTTCAGAAAAAGAATGGTCCGGGAGAGGGGCACACTTAATATTCCAGGGGACGCACTGCTAGTAGTATTCTATTGATTATGATATTGTAGACGTATTGTTTTGGTCTCATCCGGGAGGGGTCATTCCCAGAGCTAAGGGGGGCAGTTGCCCACAAAACACATGTCTGGAAGAAACTACCCGTGTCATGTTAGGAACAAATTTATGGGTGGAAGGTGGTTTCGTTAATGGATCGGTAGGTACTGTAACAGCGATTGTTTATAAATGTGGAGAAGGTCCTCCTGCACATCAGCCATTAGTTGTCATGGTTTGCTTTGATAACTATAAAGGACCGACTTTTGCTACCTGTTACTAAGAATTGGAAAGATAATGGTGTATCATTCTCACACACCCAGATTCCTCTACAGCCTGGTTACGCTGTCAAATCCACAAAGCACAAGGTATCATACTTGACAGAGCTGTACTAGACATTGGTAATAGAGAAGCTAGCCTGAGATTAATATATGTTGCGATAAGTAGATACGAAATATTATCCGAGATCATGTTCGACTCAATGTTCACTGAACTCCGATGAAAAAGAAAAAGATTTTTTACCTTCACTTCTACAGCGTCGGAAATATGAAGAAAGTTTAGGATTTTTAATCCCTGATATCTGACTGATAGATATGAGTTATGGTGCAAACATCGAGACAAATACCCTCAAAACCAAGAAAAATACAGACAAATCATGCACTAAGATCCGTAAAAGAGTACCGTATTAAACTGATTGAGGAAAATATAGACATAAGAACTTCTATTAAAAAGTGGATATTAGTAACGAATATAAAGCCGAAACATAAATTCTACTCTTATCTAGAAAAATTCGATATCCGCACAACACGCCGGACAACAGCTCAATAAGATTCAATCCTCACAGCTGCCAGATAATTCATCTTTTATGATGACGTAAGAGTGGCTCCTTCAATTTCAGAGGTTTTACCTTTCCTGGATCCAATCCGGGACGTGTCAACTTCTGGGATAGATATTTATTTTTATATGTTGAGCGGATACATAAACGATAACCGACATTCAAATAATTGACCGACCGTTTTTACTCTGCCCTATAGTATTTATTCTGTCTTCGACGAAGTTTTGCTGATGAAGCTGTACAATGTTTCGATATTCGAGTTCGGTGACATACATCAATATTGTGATGAAAGGATGCTCCAGTCACAGTTGATCTTCTTCCCTTACGACGATGGACACTTTTATGTAGGTTTTTGGGATCAACGACATGATAGAGTTGGAATAATCGACTGATATGGTATGGCAGATAACACATGCATCGAAAGATTGAAGCAACTCATTCACAGATTGTATCACAAAGGAAGACCTGGAGTACCTGTTTCTCAACTCAGTAAGCTCTTATACAAATATAGACGGCAATATAACGCAATAGACTGTGGAATATATTGTGTCCTTTTCGCAACTTTTTAAGCCCACCAAAATTTTATTTACTACTTTAAAGTAAATGAAATATCTTGCAGAATTTTCACATTCCCACGAATAAATTTAGCAAAGTTCCCCCCGAAATAAAATCGTAAGTGCGCCACTGTGTATATCAGTATCATCTCCAAATAATAACACAAATTTGTAGTGGTACGATACAACTGTTAGCGTGATGCTCTTATACACCTTAGTGAATGTATGTAATATTTGTTAACCTAAAAATAATCCGTTATCTTTATGTTATTGTAAACCGTTATTAATATCTCGCACTAAATAAATAAATAAAAAGAAAAAAACTTTTCAAGCACAAATAGTGATGTTCTAGAAAAACTTCCCTAATCTTCAATTTGACCCATGGGTGTTTGTATTTTGTGCAGGTAAGTGTGCGTCATCTCCTTACGTCCTTTTTAAGGTACCTGTAACGTATAGGTCTCTTTCTATAGATTTTAGAAAATTTTTCAATAATTTGACCTTTTGACCTTGAGAGTGGTCCTAGATGGCTGGTTCCGTTATTGGATCTCGGTATCGATCTTAGATACCTATATACTGTACCAAATTTGAGTCCACTAGCTGTTACAGGTAAAAAGTTATCTTGGTTACAGAGAAACGTATTTAACTCCATTTGCAAATTTGTATAGCTCGTACCTCGCCATATAATACAGCTATACTTTAGATTTATAAACTAAAGAGGGTTACTGCGTACTTTACAACGGTTAACATAAAGTGAGTGCATATGAAAGATGACTGTCTGTATATAGAATACTATTTTCCGC
Source organism: Thermobia domestica (assembly GCF_964235325.1). NCBI lineage: Eukaryota > Metazoa > Arthropoda > Insecta > Zygentoma > Lepismatidae > Thermobia > Thermobia domestica. The sequence goes on along the minus strand of NC_137457.1, from coordinate 294,337,903 downwards.
CGCTAATATACAAAAGCTGTATTTTATGTTTCCAAGCAGCATTACTAGTTAAAAAGCACTATAAGTGCAAATGGAATTCGTATCTTGCGAAACCCATATGCTTCCACTACTCTCTCTTACTCGAATACTCACTGTCGCTGACGCGCTTGCTCCCTTCGGATACACCCCTGCGCTAGCGTACGAGCCTACCAACTCATTCTATTTGACTCGGTTAGTTAGCATTCGTGCTTTCTAGTGGCCACTTACCACAGGCTGATTTGCATTTTTTTACATTGTAATTTTTATGTTATACATCCGGACACTGTGTTTATACGCAAATCGAAAAATAACAAATGTAATTTTTCAACCATTACTTTTGGTTGCCCCCCGAATTTAATTTATTCTAAGTGTGGTAATGACATGGTGCTCAGTACAAATCTTTCGAAGGACAATAAGCAGGTAATTAATGAAAGAGTTAGAATTTTTAAACAATTATTTCGAGTGTTGTGCCTAAACTTGTCCTACACACTTCTGATAATGATTTCTGTTTCATCCTGTGGTCTAGCGGTGTTTTAGGAAGATGAACTGCTGGGGAGAACTGACCCCTTATTCTTAGGTCTATATCTGTATGTCAGTCGGCTTTCAAACAGGGACGTCATTTCAGACTTTGCTTGAGGGGGGCAAGAGCACTACCGACATAAGACTTTTACGTTTAGTACCAGTATATTAGTAGACCATCGTTTAAGGTATATGTATTCCTTAAACTTTTCGGAGGGGTCAATTTGCACATCCTTCCTCCTAAATGATTCCTCTGCTTTCGAATTTAGGCATATTCCTCGACCACAACGTTCTTTCTTTTTTTAAGTAGAGCTTGGCTTTAAGGTTAGCGAATACGTTTGTTTTTTGGCAGAAGCTTATGTAATTTTGAACACACATTAAGCTGTAGAACCATGTTGCATGTAGGCTTGGTGCTGAAAGGGACGTTATGTTCCAATCAAAACATTCTTTTTCTAATATTACCTTCCGCTTCCACTTCTGGGGGGAGGAGAAGCTCCTCCTTCTATGTTCCAGCAGCGACGCCTTGAACATGGAGTGTAGTAAGAAAGGTAAGTGCAAGGGTAAATTACGTAGAAGGTTAGCTCAGCTTAGGAAGTCATGTAGCGTAGGTAAAGATAATGGGGGCTGCTGTCAGTGATTACAGATCAAGCTTATTAAGAAGAAGAAGCTGAAGGAGATGATAAATCACTGTGGAATTGTTGATGGATAGAATGGTGCACACCGGCATGGGACCATAACCAAGTAAAGAGTGCAAGGAAGAAAGAAACACTAATCGGTAGTGCTGGGTGTATGTACAGGCATAGATTAGATGATTTAAGGTACCTAGATCTTCCTGGCAGTAGCAGAGTGGATTATCCCGTAGGCCCTGACGATATTTTTGCACTGGAGTCTGTGCGGTGTTGAGTCGAAGTCGGGTGAACAACACATGATGAGCATGAGTCCATTTAGGGTGATAGATAAAAGAACGCGTGGTAGGATTAGTTTCTATTCGCCAGTAATATTTACCTGGTCCACCTCGAGCCTGATGTTGATAGTTCCGCCATTCGCTCTGTTGTTATTCTCCAAGTGTTGGGATAAATGATGTAGCCGGTAACTTCACCGGTACAGGCGCTAATAACGCTCCTTGTTTAGATAATTGGTCTGCCTCTTCATTACCTGGTATCATTTTATGAGCTGATACATTGATGAAAGTTACCTGTAGTCCTTTGCTTTGTATTTGACATACCAGTTGTAGAATATTAACCAGAATTCAGTTGGAATGAGCTGGTTGGGCTGTGGGAAGAAGACGAGGAAGAACACTCTGTCTGTCACTACAAACACAGCTAACTGGTGGTTGGAGACATAACACAAGGGCTCGAATAGCGAACGCTTCGGTCATGTTGATTGATGTGTGGCCAGGCAATGCCTGATGACAACGCCAATTGTAATGCGGTATAAAGACGCCAATGCCCACCTTTGATTGTCCAGCCTTGACCTGTTTAGAAGCATCCGTGTAGATTAGTAAAGCGTCTGCATGCTGTTGGTTAATATAGTCTTCCCATAAATGCGATATTAGAGAGCGGAGAGCGTTATTTAGCCAGTGGGGCGAAAGAGATAGAAATTCTACTTGCGTAGGAGTGATATGCGTGGTGTATGAGGATTGGTAGGATGGGAGTTTAGGCGTGCGGTAGATAAAATTGAGCCATTGTTTTACACGAACATACGCAAAATAGGTCCAAGGCAACTGGCGATGATAGGGTAGGGTTTTGCTTCGGTTAGTAGCATATAGGAGTTGTGTCTTGGGGATGATGGGTAACGTGGTAATTGCCATACGATTCAAGACGAAAAGTTCAGCTACATGAAAAGCTTGGATATTGTATGGAATGATACCTGCTTCTTCCAGGAGTGCCCTGTTGGGTGAGTTTCGAGGTTGCCGAAGTATTGAACGGAGTCCTTGCACTAGTAATCGAACACACAGTTCACTGAGACGCCGAAGTAGTGGAGAAAGAACTGGGCAGCCATATAGAAGTCTTGATTCCAAGCACTGACGAAATATACATAACTGTGATCTGATATCCAATCCCCATCTCTTAGTACTGAGGCCGCTGATAAGGTTAAGAACGGGTTGCACTTTGGTGTTAAGTGTGTCGAGATGTGCTTTCCAAAGGAGTCGAGAATTCAATGTCACTCCGAGGTAATGAAGATGAGGAACAGGCGAAAGTTGAGCATCTTGAAGTATTAGTGGCGGAGCGATTGTGCGCCTTTTCCGGGTGAAGATGGTGTACTGACTCTTACGCCAGTTTACACTAAGGCCATGATCTCTGCACCAGTGTTGTAGGCTGTCTATGGCTTGACGAAGTTTATTGGCACCATGCATCACTATGGAGGTGCGAACATATAACAAGAAATCATCGGCGAACTGATTTACTCTGACCAACGCTCGAAGCTGCCTATGAAGCGAGATGGTGAATAGATTAAAAAGAAGCGGGCAAAGTGGAGAACCCTGTGGCAATCCTTGAGATACTATCCTGGGGTCTGTATAGCGGTGACCAACATGCACTGACACTTGACGGTGTATGAGCCAATTATTGATGAAACGGAGGTATCCAGCTGGAATCTTAAGTGAAAATAACTCTTGGACGAGCACATCCAAGAGTACACTTTCGTAGGCTCGTGCGAGGTCAATATGAACTGCCATAAGATATTCCCTCTGTTGAAAAGTACTCCATATGTCGGTAACGAGACAAGTAAATCGTCGTGTGTGCTTCGAGATCGGCGGAACCCGTCAATGGCTGGGGGAAATATATCGTAATACTCTGCCCACCACATAAGACGTTGTAGGAGAATCTTCTCAAAAATTTTAGAGATGCACGGCAATAATGCAATCGGTCGGTAGCTGCTAGGGTCCCCAGAGGGCACATTAGGTTTCGGAACTTGCACAACAAGGTGGTATTTCCAGGACTGCGGTAGTGTGAAGTTTGAAGTACGATGTTGTACAGTTGCAGCAGATTGTTGAAACCGCTGGCAGGAAGCAGTTGAAGGTGGCGAAACTTAATACCATCAACACCAGGTGAGGTAGAAGGAGAACTCTGAAGCATTCGTTGAAGCTCTGTGGCTGTAATCGGAAGTAAAGGAGGATCCTTTTCAGAAGGGGCCAAGCAGTGTTGCAGGTTTTGGCGAGCCGGTAATGGAGTGGCCGGAGTGACTATCGCATGAAACGAAGTTAGCCAGTCGTCATTTAGTACCGTTGGTGGAGGCCTCTGAATGTACCCTAGCATTCTGGATCGGATATAGTTCCATAAACGTTGAGGTGTGGTGGAGAGAGTTAGAGTACGGCAAAACTGTATCCAGTAAGCCTTTTTCTTGGAAGCTTGTGTTCGTCGAAATTTGGCATGGGCTTCCTGATATCTAAGGTAACTTTCTCGGAATCGACTTCGCAGGTACTCCAGTTGACAACTCCGACGATAGTTACAGCTGCGCTGACATTCTATGTCCCACCATGGTGGATTTCTGAGAGGTGAGCGACGAGTGCGAGCTGTAATAGTAGGCGGCTGCGTAGGTGTGATAGCTTTGCGGGCAGCGAGTACAATGGTGTCCTGAGGATGATTCACTGAACGTTCGTCCACTGTAGTACACTCACGGAAGAGATCCTGGAAATGCTGATGAAAGATACTAGGCTGAGATGGGAAAGGGACTTTAGGAATAGAATGAGGGAACATCCGGTCTGAATCGTATGTGGGACGGGTGACCCGTGATGAGTGAAGAGTCAAAAGAATGGGGAAGTGGTCACTTCCATAAGCATAGCCATGAACTCGCCAGGTATGCTGGATATACAACTCTGGACTAAGAATGGTGATGTCAGGAGCACTGGGTCTGGCCTGAAGAGATGGCAGCCTAGTAGGAGTACCGTCATTTGCTAATAGATGAGTACATTGGCGGAAAGCTGTAAGCAGGTCTGTACCAGCCGTGTTGGTAACTGCATTGCCCCACAGAGGTCTCTTCGTGTTAGGATCTCCTCCGATGACAGTGGAGAGTGGGAATTGTTGAAACAAACAGTTCCAGTAGACGGTAGGAATAGGGTATTCCGGGGGTGGATAAACATTGATGAAGTTTATATCTCCTAAACGTATACCCTGTAGTTGCGTATGGGGAGACGATGGAGGTGGTATCCTAGTGAGGAGAGTATATGGAAACCCACGTCGAATCCCTAGAGCAATACCGCCGTGGTGATCCAGTCGGTCTTCCTGTAGTAGGCATAGTCAAAAATGATGCATAGTCAAAAATGATGAAACGACCAGACCTCTTGGAGTAGGAGTATGGTTAGTTGAAAAATAGCACACAGTCGTTGTAAAGCCATTTGCTTGCCCTGTGCTTGAGGAATGTTCCACTGTAGCATGGTAATTACACTTGTTCCTGCCATCCTAGGATGTGTGAGATTGTGGTTAGCGCAGGTTCCAGGTCACTATCATTAAGATTGGTACTCAGTAGTTGTTGAAACAACACAGTTCGAATGGCTTTGTATTGATTTTTGAGAACAGTAGTACAAGTGTCCTTAAGTGTGCAATCTGGTATTTTAGGTTCAGAATGAAATTGGCGCACTACATCTCGTATCGGTTCTCTGCGAGCACGAGTAGAAGCTGGTGGGGTAGTTGAAGAGGCAGATAAGGGAGAAGTCCCCGAAGAGAATAGACCTTTGCGCCTCTTGGAGGAAGAAGGTTCTTGCAACAGACCAAGCTGTGCGTCACGATCTGCTGGTATACTGGAAGTAGTCATGGATCGAGCAGGGCGTCTCGGCGATGTAGGTAATGGGCGCTGTGCACTGGGAATTGTTCCAGTACAACAAGTAGCTACACTAAATGTGGTTTCGGAATGAGGTGAAGCCTGTACCGTTTGAGCGTAGGTGGCTTGCCTTGGGTGTAACTTTCGTGCTTCATTGTAAGATAACTTCGATTTAACCATAATTTCTTGTAGTTTTTGTTGGTGTTGACGTTCTGGACAAGTAGGATCATCAGCCACGTGGGTTGCACCACAATGAAGGCAGATCGTAGGGTTAGAGCATTGATCAGAGGTACGGCCCTGACCACACTGACGACATCTGGCGGCTGATTTGCAAGTTTTGGCGATGTGTCCGTATCGGTAACATTTGCGGCATATTTTCGCTAACGGTACATAAGGCACAACTTTGAAACGGCAAAATATAACTTACACTCGATAGGAAGTATTTGGCTGTCAAAAGTGAGGACGACTGTACCGGTGGGAAGACGAGTCGGCTGTACCGTCGGGTCAGTAGGTATGTTAGAAGCATCTGACCCTTGTACTACTTTAGTGATCGGATTGCGGGCTATACATTCGATTTTCCGTGCATGTACAACAGAAGTTGCAGCACACTGTATATCAGCGAGTAGATCTTCCATCAAAACGTCGACAGGCACTCCTTTAATAACACCCATGGTAGTAACTGCACAGTTAGGTATATACGCCACCCAACCTTGTTGTTTGAGAATATCATTGTTAAGCAAAGCATTAGCGTGGGTAGCACTGTCACAGGTTGCCTTTATTAAATTGCGCCCGATGATGTCAAAACTGGTAATTCCTGTCACTTTGGATTTAAAGAGAGCACGTCCTAAAGCCATAGGATGAGTTTTCCCCACAGGCTTGGAATGATCTTTCGCAGTGATGCGCACTACATAAGGAGCCAGATGATGAGATTTGTATGTAACAGAAGGCAGAGCAGCCACAAGAGAAGAGGATGGATAAGTGGTAATGGTGACTTCCATAGCCGGACTTGGAGGCTGCTGCAATTCTGACATAGGTAAATCCAGCATCAAGAGGTCAGGCTGAGGGCCAGATGGTGAAATCACTGTCTTTCCACCCGATTGGGCAGCCATGTTGAATAATTGCCCCCAAGGAGGCAAATAGAGTAACACTAAACACAACACACAGTGAAAATAACACAAACACTAATCACAGCACAAGTAACAAACGGAAAGTCGGTGTAATAGGAGAATTTGAAGATAATACTAGGACAGTTACCGTTCGTCAGCAGGTCAAACTCGTGAATCCATCAATATTACCTTTCTAGAAAGTTTATTATATTAAACTAGTAACAAGACAATCGATAGATGGCAGCATTATTGCCCCTTCAAATTAGTCCGAGAATTGAAGTCTGCTAAGATAAAAGTAATCTTCTCCCTAAATTCTGCATTTACATAAAATTTGTATTAAGGAACTTAGCATAGTTATTTACAAATTCCAGTAATTTGCTAAAATGTTATTACAAAGCTCTATACTAGTACCTGCATGAGAGTCCTGCAGTTATGTAAGCAAGTATATGGTACACTCACTGACATGCCGTTCTTCGGTACGCATAGTCTGTACAAAGCTATAAAACTCTTTTTGGAGAGAAACATATTCGAGTGTTTCTCAAGAAAGGAAAATAATAAAAAAGTAGTAGTGTCAATGGCCTTTTGGCGTATAGGCCTACTGGTTCGACGATATGAGTGGCCATTGAAGAGCCACCTATTGGGGCGTTTACACTTGGTCGATTTAGTGGCACGACTAAATCGATTTAGTCGCACAACTAAATCAACTCGCCGCATTTGCCACTAAATCGAAGCAACTAGGCCGAATCAGATCGATGGATGTGTTCAATTATTTCAACCACAGAAAATAGAATGTCTTTCAATTCAGTTGCCAGTCGATTAGTCGCCTTCGATCAACAAGCGATTAAGTTGAAGTCCCGTTTACACGGTCGATTAAGTTGAAAGTGACGTCAATTCAACTGAATCGAACGCAAATCGACTAAGTGTAAACGCCCCATATGTTACTGACGTTAGTTCTCGTTTCGCATCAGTCTTCATAAAAAAATTCTGCGTACAGCAATGCAACGCGAAAAATGCAAAAAGTCATTATAATTGCTATGCCATTTATAGCAACCTAAATCGCAAATGTTGCATTGCCTTCACGCAAACAGTTACAGAATGTGTGAGGTTATCCCATACAACCTTGAAATACCACCATATACAAATGTGCACAGATTTGAAACGCACTATTATCAGTAAACATAACAGTGAAGTGTAGTGGTACAGTGTTGCTCATTGTTGAAGCTATGTGTGCTAATAATAGGGTGATGTGACAAAATTATGTAGGACTGTAAATATCTTATACACGAATTGTCCGAGATAGATTGTTATAAAAAAAAGTATTGGAAAGACATTCATCCAACAATGGATGCATAGTTGTTGATAATGATGTTTCAGATATAAATAAAAAAATATATAAATAATAGTGTTTCAAATATAAATAACCCTGACCATGTCACTCATATGATCCCAGTTGTCATTCTTGATATCTGAGCATCATTCTTGTTATCTTACACTGTAAAAAAATCGTTGTGTTATTTCAACGACATGCCTATGTGTTAACACAATTGTATTAAAATATAACACAAACAGGTGGTTAAAACACCTCACTCTCCATTTGGAGTTGTGTGTCCAATGCCGGTAGTTGAAATGACACACAGCCTGTGTGTTAAATTAATACAAGTGTAGAATTATCGGTGTTGTTTCCTGCGTGATTGCCAAATATGTTGGCCATCTAATTATAAAGGCTTATGTACTGAAGCTATAGTCAAACACAGTAGAGAGAAATGCTTAAACAATTCCAGGTATTCGAAAAATTTCAACGTGCAAATCGTGCAATTTTTTTTTTTTTTTTTTTTTTGAATCAAAACTTGCCAGTAACTCTAAAATCGATACATGCTTTTTAAAGCTAGTTTCAAACTGTATAATCAACGGGACTCTAGGATAAGCGAACTGATCTGAAAGAACTCCAATATTACATACCATCAGCAAACTATTTTCTAGGAATAAAGTAGGCCTGCTTATCAGAATAGTTTATTCATATTGACTCCTTACTGTATATCGTTAATTATGTCATCCTGGTTGTTGATACTTTTCCGCCGGGGCACTTTAGACACTTTACTTTTAAATTTGTCCACCATCATCCTCAGCTCTTAAGAAAAGGGCATTCTTTCAAATGTTCGAACGGTAAAATATTTTCGTTCTCCATCTTTATAAAAACAACATCAATCAAAGTAAAATAGACTACCAGTATCGTTGTACTCCTAGTTCACTCACTGAATGTATTGATTTGGATCTGTCAAAATCTACGACAAAATCTTCCAGGTGCTTCAATCTGTACCTGTGATTTCCCTGAGGCTGTCCTCATCTTTCAGAAACAGCAAGTGGCACTACGAACTTATCTGTTTCTCTGTGTGTCGGTGACTGTCGGTCACTGACATACATAGTTCATTCTCGATTGTTTTATATTGAGAAATTCACTTACAGGAAAGAAACATTTGATTCCGAGAAAAATATATTGTACATATAATTTAGTTACTCATCCAAAATGTAACGCGAAAAGAGTAACAGAAACTAGGTACGTTACTTAAAAATTTGTAACGCGTTATCGTTACAGTTACTTTGGAAAAAATGTAACTCGTTACTAGGAAACATTACTTAAAAAGTAACGCGTTACTTGCGTTACGTTGCTTCCCAAGACTCACTATAAGCATATAGGTAAGAGTTTCTTATCATTCTTGAACAAGTTGTTGGTGAAGGTTGTGTTTCGAACCACCAAGAAATACTTCACAATAAGTGTTGGGGAGGACGAAAAAGAGGTTTATGAGGATTTTCTAAACGAAGTGTTCTGTAGTTTACTCTTCTTATTTTAAAAGTAGAATCTTCGGTAATCGTAAGCATGCACACCACAAGCTTTTCCAACACAGAAAAATGGTTCCATCAACAACGCACACGGAGTTACTTGAACACCGAAGTAGTTGTTGCAGTAACACAGAACTGGAGTCGAACTAACACGAAAAACGGTGTTAATCTGGTGGCTTGACCTTGAATTTTAACAAGGGAGTGTTGTATTAACACCAAAGCGGTGTTACTTATACGGCTTTGACCTTGAATTATGACACAGATTGTGGGTTGAAATAATAAGAAAACGATGTTGAAATAACACAAGGATTGTGTTGTATTGATACTTGACATGGTGTAATATTAACACAAAATAATTAACACACTACACACTGTGTTACTTTCTTCGTGTTCGTGCAACACCGCCACAAGTAACATTCCCACACTACCGACTCTGACATGCTGTCGAATGAACACCGAAAATACTAATACAGATCCGAATTTAACACCGCTCAACACCGGTTGTATGTAAAAAAAAAAGTAACACATCGCCTGTGTTAAACGCTAACACCACGGGGTCTGTGTTGAATTAACACCGCATAGTGGTAATCACGCTGTAACTACTGTCCTGTGTTAAATTTGAGTTGAATTAACACAACCATTTTTTACTGTGTGTGTATGTGTGTGTGTGTGTTTACTGTCTGGGTATAACAAACGATCTGCGGACTCAAAATATTTTAACAACCTGTTCTAACGAACGGACTGAATAACACCACTGCACATATCTGATATTCAAACCGCTACTTATGCAGACCATGAGTCGCTCGTGCAGCAAATTATATTTTTCTTTCGCTTATCATTTCTACGCAACAGTAAAATAAAATTCAGTCTATGCATCTTTCTTTTAAAATGGGCCAGTAAAGTACGCCATGACCTAACCACAAATTGTGAAATTATACGGGTTGAAGTTAATGTTACTAAAGGTAAGACCGTGTTCCTTGGTGTTTACTAAAACCACACAAAAACTCATCCTTGCAGAAATTCTGTATTAGCGGCCCTCTCTTTAGGTAATGAGTGATCTTAATTTGTCCATTGATTGGATATCACCCGATATGGGGATTGGTAAGTGTGGAAAAGATGACTGATTTTTGGATACATTTATTCATGGTCTGTCCTTATGTCAATATAGTATGTTTAATACGTGCGGGAATAGTAGCCTAGATTATGTTGTATCCTCTTTAAATGAAATTGACATAACTCCACATATGAACTGTTTTCTGTTGACCATGACTCATTGGATATTACATTTTGCCCCTAGTACTGTGAAACATGTTAATAGACTGTGGAAGATGGCTCCATGGAATATCTGCCGTGCCTTATATCTTTTTCCATGCTGTTTGTTGGAAAATGGTACCATCGATGATGATACATTGTTCCTTACTGATACCTTTGTAATTGCTATCGGACACTTTGTTCCTCAAAAACTACAAGTCATCTAAGTTCCCTTCTTTGTTTGATGCTGAGATTCGGTCTGCTCTGAAAAAGAAGAAGCTCGTGTGGTCACTCTGGAAACAACATCCAAACGAGTTAACTTACAATAGTTTCTCGCAAAGTCGTTGATACGCCAAGTTCCTACTTAAAAAAAAAAAAACAATAGTTATATCTCCAACATTGCAACTTCGTTCTGTTCAAGACCTAACAGTTTCTGGTCTCTCATTAATTCAAGGAGAAATAAAACTAGTTCGCATTCCCTATCCTCGACTCCTACTACGCCCGCTGAAGCCAAGTCACCGACCATTGTGCTCTTGGGCCCGACAATATTTATACAATCTTCTTTCGCGATATAGCCGCGTCAATTGCTTATCCTGTGGCTATTTTTTTATTTAATAGATGTTTTACAGAAGGCTATTTTCCCCGACTTTGGAAATAGGCTAACATTATTCCAATCTATAAAACTGATGTATGTTCCTATAAACCCATTTATCTTCTCCCTCCGCTGTCAATTCTTTGCGAGAAAATCATTAAGGACAGACTTTACATATTCACAGCCCCTTATTTGAACATTGCACAGCATGGCTTCCTGCAACAGAAATCTTGCCTCACCAACATATCAGAATTTTTTATTCATGCTATAAACTGTATTTCAGAAGCGTCTCAACTACACGTAATATACTTAGATTTCTCCAAAGCTTTCGACAAAATTGACACATATCTGTTTCTTTACAAGGTATCCAATAGATTTAATCTTGCGGTGCAAAAATTGTTGAAAGTTTTAAAGGTGGGAAACAAGACGGAAGATGAAATACCAGGGGACGAAAGTGATAGTGACAGTGGTGCAGATGACAGTGAGGAGGTAGAAGACAAAGACGAAGGAGAACGGAACTGTGTGGAAAAAATTAGAGAACTTTGCAAGAAAATCAAAAGATCTGAACAATTGAAGTACTGGCTTACAAGTGCTTGTGAAACAGAAGTTGCAGAAACGAACATTTCTCCTATAGTTGACGTTCCTAATAGATGGAATTCCACCCACGAAATGCTGGATATTACCATAAAGTTCAAAAAGAGCATAAACTGCTTGTGCGACAGCGATAGAGACTTCAGATATCTAAAATTAACTGAAGAAGAATGGTATGTTCTCGAGCAAATTCAAAAGTCCCTGAAAATATTCAAAAAGGTAAGTGAACAATTAGGTGGGAGCAAATACGTTACTTTGCCATCTGTTGTTGTGAGTGTGAATTTTACTTCTAGACAAAATAGAGGACATGATGAAAACATTAGATACGAAAGTGGGAAGGTCAGAGACGGATGAATTAATCTTGCTTGCACTTCAAAGCGCGAGGGACAAGCTGGTCAAATATTATCGACTGACTAATTGGTTGTATTGTGCCGTGTTGATACTAGATCCAAGGCATAAATTAGAAACTTTCGAACTTACGCCTTGGGGCCGCGAATTGGAAACCAACTCATTTTCGGTTTTCACAGAATTGCTAAAGAAGTACCAAAATAACGAAAGAAGAATTGATCTGCCGCCAATGTTTTCGTCATCAGAGAGTGATGAAGAATTTGACCTTAACAGTCTATATGATAAACGTAAACGAGAAAACCCAATGGATCAAGCTGATGATGAGTTGGAGAACTACCTTTCAATTCCCCGGTGTGATGTCCAGCAAAATATACTGGAATGGTGTCACTTGCAAGAACAGAAATTTGCTATACTAAGCTCAATGGCAAGAGATTTGTTTAGTGTAACTGCAACTTCAGTCCCTGCGGAGAGGTTGTTCTCTAAAGCTGGACTTGTACTGCGAAAACAAAGAAATCGTTTCATCCACGAGTCAGCCAGAAGTCTGATATGTATAAATTCGTGGGTATCATCAGGAATGTCAGTCACCAATACACAATAGACTTTGCGTTTGTCAAAAATTATTTTCTAACATTGCGTGTTTGTCACAGAGTAGATTTTGTGTGTTTGTCAAAAATGATTGCCTAACATTGTAGTTATTAATTCCCTGTTCTGTTATGTTTAAGAGCAAAATTGTAAAATGAAGTACAAATGTTCATTTTAGTGTCTTTTTATATATACAAAATGCAAAATTTTCAAAATTATGGTAGAATTTTTATTATTATATCTGGACATTGACACAAAGTAATAAATCAAGTTTAAATATGTCTAATGAAAATCAAACACGCATTTCGAACCGAACCCCGATTACTTTCCATTTTACAACAACGAAATTTTACAAACACATTCATCATAGAAAAGTTGTAATTTAATTGGGTAAGTCGAAGATAAAAATTCATCATACTGTAAGTAAGAAAAGGCAGATTTTACAACACCTAAAGTATAGGTTTTCTTGCTTATTCTTAAAAAAATCCTTATGCCCTGAGTCAAATTGATCGAAATCCGAGAAGTCATTACCACTATCATTGTCTAAGATTTATGTGAGAAGCATTCCAATTTGTTTCCATTCTCGTAACCATTGTAATAAGTAAATGTAAACAACATGATAATAAAATAGAACGTATAACTTGACCAAGCAGAAAAGCATTATAGACCTGAGCAGTAAACCACAAAAATATAAATGTTACTATTATTCTTCAGCACAAACGGTTCAAGTACACTTACTTTTTTTTTAAAAAAAAATAGTAATAACCTCTCATTTGAGTAACACGAGCACTGGCGCCTAGTCTGTCAGACCCAATATTTCCTTTTCTCCGGATAGAATGCCTCTCAGCAAGCGATAAAATGCGGTCTACAACTGAGGTGTTGAAGTAGGAAGTTACACGAAACTGCGTTCTTGTAAGGTCAGCATTTTACTTAGCTCAGGATCAAAAGACATGTGGTCTGTGTCTGTGTGGCTTGACACCAGTGCTGTCGGGTTAACCAAAACTTTTCAGGTTTTGATATTCTGGCAACACTGCAGTTAGTTCAACTGTATGATCTGGATATTGATCTAGAAAGCTTTTTTCGTGTCAAGTATAGTTTGCTGGATATTTTGATTATCGCAATTGTTAACATATTGCGTTATCTACAAGTCCGTTGACACAAATAATGCTAATCCTTGGTGGTTGGTGTAAAGGGAGATAGGTGACAGTAGATGTCAGCACTGTTCTCCTACACAAGTAACGTATTTTTATATTTTCTCTGCTGCTTCCACTAATTTAATGCTAGAGAATGTAAACTTTCTGAAAAGAAAGTTCAAACCTATTCTAAGGGAACAATCTGTGTCAATTTTGGATATTGTGACGTTAGAGCATTCCTCGGACTAGAAGCAGGCAAAGACAAGGTTGAAATCCGGTTAAATAAAGACGAAGAAATTCACATATAGACATCTTCTCTAGTATCCAGCTTTCTCACTGGAGGCATTGCTTGCAGTGTCAACTCTAAGCTAGGATTATTACGTGCTTGTGGACGCAAGCACGGCAAGTCTTAGTTACGGGCGAGAGAGTGAGAGAGACTAAGGGTTTCACCCAAGTGGAGACTGGCTTACCGTACACATCAGTGTACATATTTTTGGAAGCTTAGCTTCATCATCATCATCATCTTCTTCTTCTTCTTCTTCTTCACTGTGACTTACTGAAACTATCAGCAGCCCAGACTTGCCTTATGGCATCCCAACCTGTGCCTGGTCAACATCGTGGTTTACCGCCAATTGTAACGCAACCCTCTTGCTCTTCCGCGAAATCGGTAAGACGGAGATGTCAGTCACTGGAGCGGATTTCTTCCAGCCAGGGCTCGTTCCCGTTCTCCAGTAGCTTCAACCAAACTGCCACCTGCTAAACAACAGCATAAGATCAGTGATGCTAGTTCTGAATCTTCAATGCATATCGACATTCGAGAGGATGAGCAATTACCTGATCTGCCTCCACCGACTCGGCCTTCACTCTATTCTTATCTTCTTCAGAACTTTGATCCGAAATTTACTAATACAAAACTTCTTTTTGTTCAAATTACTAAGTACATGCCTCGTGCTACTATCACCCAGATCGTAAAGACCAGGAACGGACTGATTATCAAGACACCTGATCCAGAATTTCTCCGTACAATACGGAACAAGTTCAGCTTCGAAATCTTCGGAACAAAATCTACTATGACCAAGCTCAGTGACCAACGCACCAAACAGCCACCACCACCGAAAAAAATCACCCACTCTATCTGTTGTTATTCGCGGGGTAGATCCGAGCTATACTGATGATGAGATCCTTGAACTCAAACTAGAAGGCTACACTATCATCAAATGTATCCGGATCAAAGGCGACCATGGTCCCACCTACATGGTGCATGTTCTTACCAATTCACAATAGAGTATTGATGACTTGCTTACTCGTGGTGCATATATTTACAAACAGCGTCATCGTGTGGAACCTTCTCGCACTTCTTCTCCATTACCTATTACCTTCTCTATGGTCAGCACTCTACTTCTCAGTGCAGGAACCCGTTTAAGTGTGGCTACTGTTCGGGTCCACATCCTACATGTAGTTGTTCTAATTTGAAATCACCTCCAACATGCTCCATATGTCAAGAAAATTCCCATCCAACATACAACTATAAATTCCAATCCAAACCTGCTCCTGAACCCTCAAAACCAGAAACAGTAGTGCCACTCCGCATATTTGAACAAATCCAACCACCTACAAATCCAGCACTCCAACAGCCTGTAAGTGTCCATCAGCTTTTAACATTTCTCACTCTCATTACAAAACATTCATCCGTTCTTACGTAACCACATCGCTCAACAAATTCAGTACGCAGCCAAGGCAATTTTCCATGCTAACATCTGTCCTACATATTCCGGCAATCATGTACATTATCATTCTAATGTACTGGAAAATGAAGTTTGAAAGCCATTCTTCATTACATTATGGCTCTCCCATTCTTGTTTCTGAACATCCGTTTTTTGCCACAACACAAGCCGCTCTTTGAAGCTGTTCTGCTTAAAGAAAAGATCCATGCCTTTATTCTCAATGAGACACATCTCAGACATAACCTGACATGCCGCATACCCAGATTTCAATTATTACGACAGGATAGCACCATAGCACCTAGGCGAGCAAACGGGGGAGTAGCGATTGGATTCTCTCCTTCAATTCCATTTCGCAGTCATTCGCTACTTTTACACAATCTTCCTGAACATCTTATTAAGTCCTTATACTATAAGGAACTCTATGTGACAGTTGCGACTTTATATATCCGTCCTGGTCATGATATTCCACTCAGTTTCTTTCAATACATCTCTAATAATTTTCGCACCTACATAATCATGGCAGATGTTAATTTACATAGCCGGTCGGCCACTCAGCGAGAGCAGTTCCTCAATTACATCACTAGCCATACTACCGGTGTGACACTACCACTGCCGAAACCTACCAGGCCTTCTAGTCAGACTACCCCGGATATAGTTATTGTGTCGAGCAACATCTCTCATCGTAGCTCTGTTGAGGTTCTTGATCTCATTGGCAGCGATCATGCTCCTATCAAACTCCTTATTACAACTCGTTCAGCTGCTTCTCAGGGTACACCTCCACGAACTACTTATCGCTATGATAAGGCAAATTGGACTGCATACAGATCGCATCTCACAGAACATCTTTCTGATCTATCGCGACCAAGTACCGAATCAGACCTCTATCATTGTCTTGAATCTCTGACTACTGTCATGCTAAATGCTGCTGCCAAATACATTCCTACATATACTATTTCTGCCTTTCGACCATCTTTACCTCCACAATACCTGCCGTTGGTAAAACTTTCTTGTCAGTTGTACAGGGATTTCGTTGCTACTGGCAACCCAGACTCCTTGCATCACCACCGACAACTTCAACGTACCGTTCACAACTATCTCAGAGGTTACAAACTACGGTGCTGGATTAAAACTTGCAATCATCTCGGTTCTCTTTCTCATCCAACGCAGTATTGGAAGCGTTTACGGCAACTCACTGGGCAAAATGCTCAAACAACTTACCCTCTTATCGACAATAATACGCCTCTTCATACTGATACTGACAAGGCTAATGCTTTTGCCCAGTACCTTCAGGACATATTTACACCACTAACACCTGATTTTCCTCATCGTCTACATCCCGCCGACAAGCTAAATCTGGACTCTCCGCATTTACAGCCTAATATTCAGCACACTCTTCCCGAAAATAATCCACTTACTGCCCCAATCTTGATATCTGACATCACTTCTGTTGTTGCTCATAGGCGTAACACTGCTCCTGGCATGGACTCTATCACATACAGGCACGTTCGAGAAAGCCCCTATACTGTCTTATATTTGCTTTCACATATATATACATTTATTGTTCGTACTGGCTATATCCCTGCTGACTGGAAAACATCCAAAACTCTTATGTTTCTCAAACCAGGCAAACCTGCGCACACTGTCAGTTCTTACCGCCCCATTCAATTAACATCAACATTTTGCAAAATTCTGGAACGTATCCTCGTTAAACGTCTTCACTGCTCTCTGGCACTTCACAACAGGCTTCCCCTCGCACAAGCTTGTTTTAGATCCTCTTTCAGCATCAACGACCAACTTCTTTGCCTTACCAATTCCATCTACAACCATTATAAGACAGGACATCCATCTTGCTTGGTCCTGTTTGACTTAGAAAAGGCATTCGATAAGGTCTGGCATCCAGCTCTTATTTTCAAACTGAAGCAACTCAGATTACCTATTGCATATCTTCACTTCATTTTTAATTTTCTCACCTGTCGGCTAGCCTACGTCTACATAAATTCCAGTTAGTCTGTTCCAATTTTCCTTCACTCAGGGGTTCCACAAGGATCGGCTTTGTCACTATTACTGTACATTCTATATGTTGCCACTTTCCTGCTGTTTCAGCCACAGTACAACTATTTCAATATGCAGACGACACTGCATTATTCGCCACTGGTAAAACTACCCACCAACTCAATTTGGCTTTACAAGACGTAATCAATACCTTTGTCGATTGGTGCTGTCATTGGCGCTTGAAAATAAATCCGACGAAAACTCAAGCTATTGTATTCCAATCTCCAACATGCCGTTCTCGTATACACCGTAACCCCCGTCTCTTGAATCTCAGTGTTCAAGAGGTACCGCTCAAAACTTCTCGTACTGTCAAATATCTTAGCCTTACTTTCGATCACCGCCTTACCTGGTCGGCACATCTTCAAGATGTTTCAAAAAAGGCATATGGTCGTTTAAATTTACTGTAAAGCCTTGCTGGAACATCCGGGGGGCTCTCTGCATCTACTATCCTGAACACGTATAAAGTTTATCTGCGACCTATACTGGTCTACGGTTTCACAGCCTGGTTATCTGCACCACCATCATACTATGAAAAAGTACGAATTCTTGAACGCCATGCCTTGCGCATCGCTTTTCGCATTAAGCTGCCCAGTCCAACCCGGGACCTCTATGCTCGACTCACATTCCCGCACATTCTGTATCATCTGGAAACACTTCGCACAAAATATAATACCCGCCGTCTGCAGTCCAATCATTCACTCCTACAGCAAACTTTCGAAGAACACGCTTGTAGTTTCTCCCCCTCTGCTGCTCTCACTCCTCCACTTTCATTACTGGTTACTCTGTACTGCTACACCATTCCTCCAGATCACCCTGACAGTATATACTATCAACCATACGCTTCCGATGCTCATCTTTTTCATGTCTGGCCATCATATGCACCGTAATACCTACCGTTTTAACAGGGCACCCTTGTCTTCATTAATGCCTAGCGTCGCCCCTAGGCGAGAAGGTTATACACATTTGTCATACTAACAGAATCTCTGTGTAGTGATGTGAACTGCACTTCATCTTTCATTACAACCTTGATGCTCCTTTCCATCTGTACTTTACTCTGCATGATTATGGTTATAAAACCATAATGACCTCAATTGTTTGTTAATAAAGATTCTTCACTACCCATAGAACATCTATTGTTTTCCAATTAAAGTCAATAATACTTTTACATCTCTTTCCCTACAGAGGGCGTAACCCTCTTCGGGCAGTAGCTAGCAAATGCTAGCCGGGGAAAAATACATATAGATATATTGTGCCAAAGAGAGGGCGTAATCCTCTAATGGCTAGGGCTAGGAGTCATACACCAAACCATCTAATTTTGAAAATAAAAATGAAAATTGATGAATAAAGTACAACCTACAACTCCCTGACCCTTTACCTTAAATGTATATATATTAAATGAATGTATTAAATGTATGTATATATATAATCGCTTTATGTCGATACAAGAACAAATATTTACTTGACGGCTATACGAACATTTTCATATAAAGCACTGTAAAAATGAGGTGTTGAAACAACACAAAATGACTGCCACTCTAGCGTATTACTTGTGTGTTAATTCAGCGCCAAGCTTTTTTTTGCTATCCGTAGCTAGAACCCACCCAAAGGGTTACGCCCTTTATTTGGAAAGCGAAGTTAATAGGAACTGCAAGTGTAGGGTAATTGTCGTGAGGCAAAAGGGATTTTATTAACTTTATTATATCCAAGTTCACTCAAATTAAAGGACATTGTGGCCGTTAACCATAATCATCACGACCGGAAAACATATGAACACTGGCGAGCAATTCACCAGGAGAGCGTGAGAGCAGAACAATGGTGAAAAATGAAACAATGAGGTGCATTTGACACCACAACACAACACAGAGAGGAGTGTTACAAACACAAATGAATGTTATCTTCTGTCCAGGGGCTGCTCTGGACGTAATGAAAACGAGTGGAGCCCTTTTACTGCGGTGAGGTCACTGTGCAACATAAGATGGAATGATATATGGTGGGGGATTGCAATGAGGAAGTCTTCGAGAAGTTGAAAGTCTGGACTATCGGGTGGTAGAACGTACTGGTACAGAGTAAACAGCTAAGAGGGGGGAGAATGCTCTAGAATAGTTGAAGGTTTGCGGAGAGTGGCTTCGTGCTGCATAGCATCAAAGAGCAGTTGATGGTGAGTCTGGAATAGCTTCGTAACGTACCGGAGTCTGAGGTCTTCTAGATGATAGAGGATTTGTGCAAAAGTTCTTCTCTAATATAAGTCCCGTATAGGGCTTGGTAATTTAATTCGAAAGGCAAGGCGTAGGGCAAGGCGCTCAAGAATTTGTAGCCTGCGGTAATATGACTCTGGTGCTGATAGCCAGGCTGTAAAGCCATAAGTCAAAACACGCTAAGAGCTCAAACGGATCATCGTGTCAGTCGGATGATATTGGTTAGGTTATAGACCACTAATGGGTCGAGGATTCAAATCCGTAATGACCCGGTAATTCGACTGAGACTCGGTAACCCAGAGGATAAAAAGGAGATTTTACTTATTCCCTTGCGTTTAAACAGTATTTCTGTCAGAGATGATATCCCCAGAGCACGAAAAACACAACGCCGGAGTTAACAGTTAATTAGATTCTCCAGACCAGGTATATCGGGTTCTTGCTCCGCTTTAACTTTGGAACATGAAGTACGTGTGTGTGAGAGAGGGAGAGAGGGGGAGAAGTGAAAGATGCAAAGACAGGATAGGAAAACGTCAAGACAGAAAGAAAGGGGGACGAATATAAATATAAAACATGCTTATCATTACAATGTATGATATAGAACGCACACACTGTTTAGTCGAACTATCGCTATTGATGGCCTGTAACGTTTCCAGCAGATGATAAATCTCTGCAGCCATTATTCTATGCGAAAAAGTCAAACTACCTGATGGGGAATCGAACCAAGATTTTCCATTTGGAAGTCTGGCACGTTACCACTACATCACCGATTGCTTTAGCCAAGCTTTGTTTAACAAATGGTGTACCGTTTCTTTCTGAGAACGATAACATGAAAAGTGTATACTGCAGATCAATGATGCCTTTGGAATATCCTGGTAATTCCTTAGCCCTTTCCCAACCAGCATTCGTAAATCGTCTCTATCATGATACAGGTGTTTGCTTCCATATTCTTATGTATTGCTTGTCCAGTATGATAAGTCGATTCTTCACAATCACTTTGTAAAAAAAATGACTTTGGCATGAACAGGATTTGAACCTACGTTTAATAGCTGTATTATTCATAAGGCCATTACGTTATGCCTACACTATCATGCCATCTGATATTGCAAGCCAAATATTACTTACTTTAACCCTGATCTTTCGATCAAACCGGCTTCTTCCTGTAACGTTATTTGCATCAAAATTCACAATAAAATTGATTTATTCGACGGCCTAGAGAGAAATTAGTGTCCACTGATAAAGGAAAAACAAACAATCGAGGGAAAGATAAAGAAATAAAACACATTTTATAGTAATTTCGCCATGCAAGTTCGAAAGTACGCAAATATTATTATTATTATTATTATTATTATTGAAAGTAACTATGTTTGTGACTCCTAATCCCTTGAACCACCAGACCGATCTCTATCAAACTTTCAACATAGATATTGTTCGGATCTGGGACGACTTTTATCATTTCAGTTTGACGGTGCAACGTAGGGGCCGGAGAGAGGAAGATATATGTAAAAAAAAAATGAAAATGAAAGTGACTGTCTTTGTGACTTCATCATCCTTGAACAACCCGATCGATCTCGATTAAATTTTCAAGATAGATGAAGCGGGTCTAAGATGGTATTTATCTATTTACTTTGACAATATAACTTAGGGTTGAGGGGAGGGAGGGGTTAAAAAGAACAAATAAAACTTGATAGCTCGTGAAACAAAGGATCAATCACGATCAAATTTTTAACATAGGTGAGGTTCGGGCCTGAGATGATTTTTATCCTTTCACTTTCACGGGAGAACTTGGGGAGGAGAATGGGAGAGGAAGATATATAAAGCTAAATAAAACTTAATGACTCTTGAACCACCAAACCAATCTGTATCTAATTTTCAACCTAGATGAAGTTCGAACCTGAGATGGTTTCTGCCATATAACTTTGACGGTGTAACTTAAGAGATGGGGAGGGGGAGCGACATTTAAAAAAAACGAAAAATTACCGGTGTAAGTGGCGAATCTATAATTTTTGGAGTCGCTGAGACTAATAGTGACACATCTAATGCTGTTTAAATTCAAATTCAGCACTGCAACTTGGAGGAAAAGGAGACATTTAAAAATGATCAAAATAACCAATATCATTGTCGAATTTATAGTTTCCCGGTAGCTGAGATCAACAATGACATTGCAGATGCCGTGCCTCACAACATAGGGCGGGAAAGGGATATATAAAACACATCGAAAATGACCAATATCAAAGAGCGCTTTAGTAATCCTGAACAGTGACTGAGTAACGGAACATTTCTCAATTTAACCCAACGAAAAGTGTAATTGATGTTAATAATAATAATAGTAATAGACCAATGTACTGTGAATGTGAACATTTATTATTATTATTATTATTATTATTATTATTCACGTACTTTTGAACTTGCTCGACGAAATTACAAAATATGATGACGCTACAAAATATGATTTATTTCTGTAAGTTTTCCTGGATTGTATCCTTTTTTCTCTATTAGTGGGCACTAATTTCTCTCTTTAGACCGTCGAATAACTCAATTTCGTTGTGTACTTTGGTTCGTTCGAAAGATCAGGGCTAAAGTAACTAATATTTGGTTCGTAACTTCAGAGGGCATGATAGTGCGAGTTTTGCTCGAGCCTTCGAGCAACGCACATCGCAGAGTCTCCTGGGAATGACGTACCAAGTTTCTTTTCCCACACCTTTGTGTTGTGTGTTAGGACGTTTTCTGTGGCCTATATTGGCCTGTTAGTACCTATTCTAGTGATTCCAGTGTAATTAGTGCTTGTTCCAGCTATAGTAC
Organism: Thermobia domestica; assembly: GCF_964235325.1. Taxonomy (NCBI): domain Eukaryota; kingdom Metazoa; phylum Arthropoda; class Insecta; order Zygentoma; family Lepismatidae; genus Thermobia; species Thermobia domestica. The sequence continues at coordinate 294,315,397 of NC_137457.1, read as the reverse complement.
AATGTCATATAAAAAGGATTTGCAATATAAATTTATGTTTGATAAGCGATATCGTAGTTCACGCCCAAATTCGAGCCAGGTCTACCAATGGTTAAATGAGACTTTTCCTCGTCTCTTCGAGCAAATTTCTGCTCTTCAGTTTCATCAAGAGTCTTATAGCATAGTCTTATAGCAAGTTCGAGAGTGTTAACGTGTATGAACAGTTTGCGCCGACAGTCTGTGATATTTCACCACGCTGATGGAAATTCGAGTATTGTGAGGATTTTGCCGGCCGAGGACCCAGTGAAAATGGTGCGTGTTTATGATTTTCCACTAGAAGCGCCTCTACAAGTATTAGAAGAACATTTCCGTGCATATGGTACAGTACGACGTGTAGAACAGCAATTTTAGGCTGCTCCATTCCCTACTGGGATTGACAGCGGTGTACGTATCATCCATATGGAACTAGACAAACGTATCCCATCCCGTTTAATAGTGCAGGGTTACAAGGTGAGTGTTTCATATGACGGACAACCGATTACTTGTTTTTTTTTGCCAGAGTGAATTTCATAGCATTTCTAGCTGTCCTTTAAAGAAAAAGCCCAGTTCTGTGGGTGTGAAACCCACCCTGGGCTCTGTGCATATGACTGAATTAGGAAAGGTGCCGTACCCTGCAGTCATCTGGATCTTTGGAACGTGTGGATGAAGCCCCCTTGGTCTCCGGCCCTGGCCCCGTAAGGGTTAATAGTCTAGCAGATACTTCTGAGTTTCCCGAGTTACCCCGACGTTCAGTTGCTCCAGAGTTACCAACAAAATCGGCGCCAGAGCGGGAATCTCCAAAATTGACAGTGCCCTCGCTCCTCCCTCCCGATACGCCACTGGGAGATCCGCGTGCAGTCGCTATTTCTTCGAATCAAGAAGCTTCTTCGATTACGAGTGAGCCCTCATCTGGCGCTGATACCTTTATTTTCCCTCCTTTACCAACAAGTGTTGTTTCTATGGAACCAGACCCTGCCTCCCAGCAAAAACGAAGAAGAGTGTCAAACGAAGAAAAAGAGCTGAATGCTTCTCAAGGAACGAAACAGCCAATCACACGTGACACGCGCTCGCAAGAACGGGCTATTTCTGATTCTGAGTTGCAGTGAATGAAAAAGTGTGTCTCTTTCAACTTACGACCACGAAAGTCTTGAGTGAGGCTCGTGGTCTCCTGTTATGTCTTGCTTTTGTATTGTGTTTATTTTCCCCTTTTGTAGTATATCAGTGTGCAAGCTTTTTGTTATATATTTGGTTTCTTTCTACAACGGCGTACCTCCGGTTCTTTAAAACAGTACTTTTTTGTATATTTTTTCTTGTTGAATGTGAGTATGCCAATGATAAACTCCTTCACCCTTCTTACGCTAAATATTAATCGGATTAGTTCAGCGCAAAATATAGCGCTACTCAAGCAATTTATCGAGGGGCCTCGCCCAGATGTATGTTGTTTAACAGAACTGACTTTCCATTCATTTGAATTTCTTACTGATTATAATGCCATTATTAATTGTGAATCTTCTACTGGTGTTGCTATTTTAGTGAGGAAAGGCTTAACCTACGATAGAATAATGTTGTCACCTGATGGTAGGGCAATTCGCTGCTACATTCAAGATATGTGCTTAATCTGTTTATATGCTTTTTCTGGATATCTCAAGACATGAGAAAGGGAAGAGTTTTATTGCCACAACTATTCCGTCTTTGATTCTTCCTGGCGTTCACCACTGTATTGTGGTGGTAATGCGGTGATTGATCCTCGTGACTCTCCCACCCCTTCCCCTCCGTGTCATGCTTTAGTTGAGCTGGTGCGCGCTCTCAAGTTACATGATGCGCTGATTACCTCTAATTCTAAGCACGCAATGACATTTACTGTTCTACCACTCACAGTCGCCTCGACAGGGCATACGTAACGGACCCTTTATGTAAAGCAGTGCTCCACGTTTTAACTATACCTGTCCCGCTGTCTAATCATGCAGCGGTCGAAGTAGTCTTCAAGTTACCGTTTTCTCTTCCTGCCGCACGTGGTCCTTCCTTTTGGAAGATCAACAATGATGTGATGTCACCAGAAGAAGTGGTAGAAGCGTTTGCTTCGCGTTTTGAGTACTGGTGTAAAATGCAACAATATTATCCAACGGTAGGAGCATGGTAGAGTCAATATTGGAAACCGAAAATACGTAGCTTTTTTCAATGGCGTGGTAAACATGCACGTCAACAGGATCGACAGTTATATGATTTTTTCTACCGTGCGCTCTGTGAACTTTGGGCGGCACCACCGTCCCTTGTCAATCACGCCAGTATCAATGATCTTAAACGCCGGATGTGACATATAGATTCTCACGCCTCACTTCAAGCATATTATTCTGAGGACTTATATCATTGTTTTCCGGAGGAAACATCATCTTTGTTCACGTCGATCTTTTGTTGCGTCAAAGGCGTGCCACTTTCATCGAGTCCCTTGTCTTGGCGGATGGCAATATCACGACTGATTCGCTTCACATTTTACAAGAATTCACTCGGTACTATACCGAGTTTTCCAGCGCGCAGACTATGGATTACACTTCAGCACCTGAATTTTTGTCAGCCATCCCTCACAAGCTGTCAGAGAGTGATGGTCATGACTTGATGCGTCCCATCACAGAGGAAGAGATGTCTTCTGTTCTCAGGCGTGCCAAAGGCCGCAGTTCCCCAGGGGTCGACGTTTTGAATTTTTCCTTTTATAGGCGTTATTGGCCTTTTCCCAGAGTGACTCTTACTTCGCTCTTTAACTCGTGGCTCTCGGGTGACACTTTTTATCACAATACAGCTATAGTGGTGCTTCTCCCGAAATCGCCTACTGCACGTGAGGTTTCCGATTACCGGCCAATTTCCTTATTACCAGTAGACCTGAAATTATTTACGAAGGCTCTAACAGCTAGAGTTCGTCCTATTATTAAACGATTGATTAGTCCGTTCCAGGCGGCGCTACACCAGACTCATAACATTCAATACACTCTTCGTTCTCTCCGGGATCTTTTTGCATATTTTCACTTTCGTCAGGTTCCTGCAGGAGCCCTCGCAGTTGATTTTGCTAAAGCTTATGATAGCATAGATCATAACTTTCTCCGCTTAACGATTGACGCCTGGGGCTTTCCTTCAACTTTCTGCCAGGTAATAGTGAATATGTATGCTACGGCGAATTCCGTCTTCAAATTAATGGCCATTTATCCTCACTCATTTCGTTACAACGTAGTTTGCGTCAAGGTTGTTGTTTTAGTACTATATTGTTTGCTTTAGTTTTAGACCCGCTTCTTTACCGTTTGGCCATCTTATCCCAATCGGGACCCTCACTTTTTCGCAGCCAAAATATTTTCGGTTTCACTGATGATTTAACCTTACTGGAGTGTATTCTACGTCCCTTCAGGGCGTTTTTCTTATTCTGCAGCGCTATTCCCGTTGCGCTGGTCTTCACTATAATGACAGGAAAACTCATGTGTTACAATTTAATTATTTTCAGTTACCTGTGAACACTCCTGGTTCCCCAAATTTACCGCATGTCTCTTCCTTAACTATATTAGGCATACCCTTCACGTCCCAACCTACTCCCCACTATGATGAGATTTGGGCACCCCTAATAACACAAGTACGCCGTTTGCTGTATTCCCATCGTTTTCGTCGACTTCATCTACTCCACCATATACACTTTATCAATATTTATGTTGCACCCAAGCTGTGGTACCGGGCGCGAGTTTTTCCCTTACCGGAGATATATGCCGAACGATTTGAATCTCTGTTCCTTTGGCATATCTGGCGCGGATTTTATTTCCGTCTTCCGCGTACTGCACTTTATCTGCCACATTCTATGGGCGGGTTAGGCTTGGTCAACATTTGCTTAAAATGCCAAACTTTGTTCATGTCAGACTCCTACTCCGCGCTCTCTTCAGCTGGTTCTTTCACTAATCACTGGTTTAGTTGTTTCTGGGCGGATTATGAACATCCAATGAATCCTCCCTCATTCATTTCCCAGCCCAGTGTCCGGCGTATGTCCGGACTTCCATCCGCTATTGGACGTATTCCGGGTGATCCTCAACCCGAGGACACACAATGCACGTTGCCATGTTAACTTATCCTCAGACGAAGCTGCGAGTCGTACAGCTTTTTCCACACGAGAGCCAGCAAGTGTGGGCCAATCTCTCGAACTTCGTAATACCTTCGTACATGCAAGTAATTTGGTTTCAGGTTGTACAGCAGCTTACCCCTACACGCGCGCGATTGTTCGAGATTCAACGCGTTTCTGATGCGTTGTGTGATAAATGCAACCGAGGACACTCTGGCTCATCGCTATACCCAATGTGCTGGAGCCCCTCCTATCTGGCACGCTTTTCAAGAATTGGTGGGACGTATGACTCGTCGTCTGCCCTCTCAGTTTACGGTGGAGCATATGTTATTCCCAGATTTTCGTTTCCCCCCCCCCACTAAACATCGGGCCGTGCTCTTTCTTGCAGCCAGTACTCTTGCCTATTTCCAGCGCTATGTGCCCTTGTTGGATGCGTGCACTTATTTTGATTTTTTGAGACGTACACGTCGCAAGCTTTATCCTCCAGAACGCGGTCGGCACTATTTCAGCCGGTTTTTAGAAGTTATTTTGCAATAAACTTTTCGCTCTCTCTCTCTCTCTCTCTTTAGTTGTTGTTCTTATTCTGTATTTTCTTTTTATTATTGTTCTTATTTTCTGTTTCTTATGTTTTTAAGCTGAGTACTCACTTTCAAGTTGATTAAATAATTTTCTGTTGTATCAAGAATAGTTCAGTACAAGTTCTGTATTTGAAGTTAGTAACAATAAAACTGATAGTGTAGTGGTAACGTAATGGTCTTATGAATAATACAGCCATTGAACGTAGGTTCAAATCCTGTTCACATCAAAATTAATTCTTTTACAAAGTGACTGTGAAGTATCGATTTATCATACTGGTCAAACAATACATAAGAATCTGGAAGCAAACACCTGTATCATGATAGAGACGATTTACGAATGCTGGTTGGGAAAGGGCAAGGGAATTACCAGGATATTCTAAAGACATCACTGATCTGCCATATACACTTTTCATGTTATCGTTCTCAGAAAGAAACACTACACCATATGTTAAACAAAGTTTGGCTAAAGCAATCGGTGGCGTAGTGGTAACATGCCAGACTTCCAAATGGAAAATCTTGGTTCGATTCCCCATCATGTAGTATGATTTTTTCTCATAAAAGAATGGTTGCAGAGATTTATCTTCTGCTGGAAAAGTTACAGGCCATCACTAGCGATAGTTAGACTAAACAGTGTGTGCGTTCTACACCATACACTGTAATGATAAGTATGTTTCATATTTATATTCGTCCCCCCTTCGCTCTGTCCTGACGTTTCCCTATCCTGTCTTTGCATCTTTCACTTCTCCCCCTCTCTCTCCCTCTCATACACACACGTACTTCATGTTCCAAAGTTAAAGCGGAGCAAGAACCCGATATACCTGGTCTGGAGAATCTAATTAACTGTTAACTTCGGCGTTGTGTTTTTCGTGCTCTGGGGATATCATCTCCAGTCCTGGTCATCTCTGACAAATACTGTTTAAACGCAAGGGAATAAGTAAGATCTCTTTTTTATCCTCTGGGTTACCGAGTCTCAGTCGAATTACCAGGTTACTACGGATTTGAATCCTCGACCCATTAGTGATCTATAATCTAACCAATATCATCCGACTGACACGATGATCCGTTTGATCTCTTAGCGTGTTCATTTTATCTGTGCAAATTACGTTATATCTGGAAGAGATGAAATTAATGCTGGGTGTTTGGAACAGATAAATCTTCGGAAAAGACTTGAAAATGGTAACCTCTTTGGTTATTTGAAAACAAAATTTTATTTATACTAGTTCGACACAAAATTTGTTCCCATCCCATAATTCAATGTGTTTTTTCCACGTTGAAATTTGAAACATGCTACATCTATGAGGAACATAACCTTTCCTTTCCAACATTTGTAACTTTTCATTACGATACACTTTGGACATTTAATATAGGGTATTTCTGATAGAAATTTAGCAGTAAAAAGAACTCTTCTATTTTCTCTTTCTTTCTTTTCCTTTCCTTTTCTTTTTTTTCTTTTTTTTTTTTTTTGCTTTTTTGTTCAGTTTGCATTAGTAGTCTGAAATGGAGGATATGACCAACACTATCTACTGGGTTTATTAGAATGTACTTTGGATCAGTACGTCCAATGAACACTACCGAATTTGCAATCGAACCACGCGAAAACAAAACATGTATGTTGATCTTTTGACATTATCCTAGATGTGTCTCGGAGATCTACAGCTCTACTGAAATTGAGTATGCTATTCATTATGAAAAGAACATAATGGATGTTTAAAGCATCCTCTATATATTCGAATAGTTCTGGTAAGATATGTAAAAACAAACGTTATTTCTATATTACTGTTGGATTTCTGGAAATGGAACTTTATAATGTTAGGTTATTTTCATACTACGTTTGAATTCCACAGTTTTATCTGTTCTACATTTTCTTTTTCTTCCCTCCTCTTCTCTCTCTCTGCCTTCTTTCTGAATATCTGTGTAATACACATCCATTGACTTCAATTTTTCATTGTGTGTGTCTCAGTTTCTCCCTAAATCAACTTATGAATTTTGTTTCGTCTCGGTTTTGTTTCATTTTGTCGAAATTAATACACGTGTAGTTTGAAATAAGAATTACGCTCATGTTGTTAGGTAATTTTTGTATAGGAGAGGAGAAAGGAGGGGGAAGAGGAGGTCTGTTTACCTGACACGATTATGGGCTAAAAAGGTGTATATTGGGTGGCCTTACTACAAGGCGTTAGCTGTCAGAGGTTTTTTTATGCGGTGTGTACATTTATCGATTTTCCCTCAAGTCAAAGAGATGGTGGTACCTCTTAAACAGAGCTAACGATTTTAAATTTCTCTTTTCATTGTAGTTGAAAAACAATTATTACTAAGGGAAATAGTCTATAAAGTAATAAATATTTCATTTGTTCTTTTAAAAATCTACGATTTCATATTTTTTTCGAATTTCAGGGGACTAGGGATGCATTCGAGTCGAGTCGAGTCGAGATTTAAGCCTGTCTCGACTCGTCTCGAGAAAATGTTGTCTCGACTCGTGTCTCGACTCGAAAATATGTTTCTGTCTCGACTCGTGTCTCGACTCGACAGTCTGTCTCGACTCGACTCGAATTCGAGTCGAGACGTCTCGAAATTCGAGTCGAGACAAAATGTACGAGTTAAAATATACGCACACATCAGCCAAACCATCATGACTACCTACCTAATTGTCAGTATGTCGAATTTTGGCATGGATAAAAACGGCGACACGTCTTGGCATACACGCAATGATCCTTGATAGGTCGCTGGAGAGAGCTGGCACCACATGTGCTCACTCAGGTCACCTAATTCCAGTAAATTCCGGGAAGGGGGGCGATGTGTTCTGACGTCACGTTCAATCACATCCCACAAGGGACATCACTCAAATGTCCGGCTCCAATTTCAATGAAACTTTTTTTGCTGATAGAAGGCATGTATGCATCATTACTTGTGATGACAAATTTTTGCCATGGTTCATGTTTTCTATTTTTTTAAATAACTTTTAAGAGTTGTGATGTGGTTATTAGAGATTACTACAGAAGTCCCTTACTACCCTTTGTAAACGGAGCGTTAATGAAGAAAAGTGAAGAAAAACCATGGGGATACATATGTCCTGGGGGGAAGTCGTATGGTAGATATGACCTTGATGGCAGCCATCATGAAATCCGCCATTTTGAATTAAGGTCAAGTTTTCAAAATGGGAATAGGGTAATATGATACATAATTTCGGGCTAGAATTTAATTAGAAAAATAATGGTGAGGTTAGTTTTAAGATACACCCATTTGGGGGAAAGTTACAGGCATATTAATTGTTTTTACTTACTGTGTGCGTAAGTCCCTTCTTACTTTCGTCTCAAGACCTGTAAATCGATCGCAACGGCAGAGCCCGGTTTCGCACTAGTGTTTAGAAATTTTTAAACTCACTTGAGGCAATATTTGTGGATTATTGTATTGTATTTTGCCTTTAATTAAATTTGAACATACTTCATGATCTTGTGTAAAGTATCACTAAAAGAGAATTTCTGTTTTTATGGAGAACGTAAGCATAGCAATTATAAAAGGCGAGTAAGATGCGTATGTATTTATAAGAAAGTTTATTTTACGAGTCTTTTGTGGTTCCGCCAACCTATTCTTTAGTTTTTTTTTTTCAAAATACTCATATCTCATAAATAAAATAGCTATTATAAAATCTGTTACCACTATTCTTTAATACTTATAAAATTTTATTTATTCTAAAAGCACTGGCGAGATATTTCTTATCGCCCACTAAAATTATGGTGGAGCTCCTTCGTGGCTAACGGTTAGCATACTTGCCTTTGGCGTAGGAAACCTGGGCTTGATTCCCGGTGGGAGTTCATGTGGTTCGGATTCCACGTTAATCAGTAGGTCCACGTCTCACATAGCCTCGCTGCTGAACGGGACGTTAAACTCAGAATCAATTCAACTCAAAATTATGGTTTTGACTTTATTATGATGTCATTAGTTTAAACGCCCAACTGCCCAGTAATTATAAACATTGACTACATTATAAAATTGTAATTTGTGACGACTAAAATATCAGAAATTAAAGGTTATTCTTTGGGTTTTGGAACATTTTGAAAAACGTGAAAAACTGGTACTGCACCGATACAACACACCTTTTGGATTTGTCATTGTGTAAAGTAATACAAACTAAAGAAGAATTACAACTTTATGAAATTGTATTAGGACTTATTATTTAGAAATAAACACCAAAAAAGTGTAATTGAATTGTTTACAAAACTAATCATGACGAGAAAACTCTTGAATACTATTATATAAACAATTAAACAATTATTCTCTTTTGTTTAACACTTTAATGTAAAGATCCAATAGTCAGAGAAATAAATATAATAATAATTGTGTTTGAACATAATTCACGGTCATTTTCTACAATCCTAAAACACGATTGTCTAGTTTGTTCAGCATTGTTTATTAAAAGAATACTTAAGAGCCTGACCCTAAACTGTGTCTGTCCGACCAAATCTTCAAGCCTGACTACGGCCATGAGTGTCAATATGTTTCCCATCCTAAAAGAATAAACCTTCAATTTAATTATGATTTAATTGGTTTTTAAAAAAATGAAATGAAATCTTTGAGTTTAACCTCCCAGGATTATACCTGTTAGGCTAAGGGAGATAATGATTAAAGTAAGTGAATGATGATGGGAGAATTGTTGGAATGAAATTGTGGGAGGAAACGGGAGAACCCCGAGAAAACCCACGCACACCTTTGGGAACAAGTAGGTAAGCATGAGATTAGTAATGTTGCCACGAGAGGAGATGAAGCACAACGAGTAATGTTTTCCTCTCTTGTTTTATGTAAATGCCTGTAGAATTGTTGTCTCGTCTCAAATTTCGATGAATTTTTTCGCGCCTTCTCTATATTCTCGAAAAGTTTTTCCTCCTCTAATCTCGTCGTAAATTTATGTACAAACTTTATGCTGTTTTTTATTTCTGAATTTTGTCCGGAAGTTTTTTTAAGTCGTTCTGCATCACTTGAGGTTCATGTTCATGAAAGGTATGATATACCATTATATTATATTTATTATCACGTTATCAATGTATAGTAGTTATACTATAAATCATGTAACACTAACTAACACTAAAACACTGTTTGATAGAGTTGGCCACGAGACTCGTGGAATTTCTCATTTCTTCTCGAATTTAAAAAGATATTAATCTTCTATAGACGAGAATTGAGATGAAAAATCTTATGTGCCTCTAGGTGCGTTCTAACCCATTTATCTTAAAGTAGCTAAGTAGAGGTACTATCTCGTTTCCGTAGATCACAGGTTGTTGTTGCTTGAAGTTTTGCGTTTCTTTTCAGTAGCGAGATTATGTGAGACTTGCACCTAAAATTTAAGATGGAATCTTAAAACCTTGAAATTCAATATTCTTTCATTGGAAATCTAACCTGGAATCAAATGCACAAAAAGCGCACGCGTTAGCGACTAGATCAACGGGAAGGCATACAGAACATTAATAGAGTGGCCAGTTCCATTTTCATGTGTATCTAAACAGTGTTTTGAAAAATGTAGATTAGAAATATTATTTTGAAGCTTAACGTCCCATAATCATACTCCGAAGCAACAGGAGACGTTGACGATGATAATGAACGAAACAGTGGAAAGCAGGTACTGGGATAAAACGGGATAACCCCAAGAAAATGTAAACACACAATGCTTGTCCACCATAAGAGTCATTTGGTGGGAACTGGGGTCAAACCAGAAACATAGGTGAGCTCTACCACTCAGCCACCGCAGACCCCAATTAGAGAGATGGACTGGTGAATAGATTGGGAGTTAGGATTAGGAATACCGGTATGCTATATTATAATCTATCATTTTATTACAAGTTAATGTGCAATTCGAATTATGAAAGTCCCTGCCAGGAATTACGAAAGTCCCTGCCAAACGAAGCGTGTTCGTAACTATACATGCACAAAGGACTCACAAGATTGTGATACTGTATATATATATTGCTTGTTGTTAACATGTATATTGTTACATCTGAAAAAGAAATGGAAACCTGTTTGATGAATCATCTCCAGATTTCTAGGCGGTCATACAAGTGCAGCTTAGTCTGTGACAGAATAGTAGTTTGACGTGACCGGTATCATTTTATTGCCAAACAGAATCTTCGGAAGTGGAAAGAAACACAGTGGGTAATGTTTAATTAAAAACCTTTGTATTGAATTGGAACATTTTTTATGTCATTAGGAGTGAGAAGCCGAAGATTTTATCTGCAACAAATTCCTTCTGTAAACTTCCTTTCACAACCAAAACTTATGACACAGTATGGAAGATTTTTGTGGTAGGAAATGCGGCCGCAGTGGCTCAGTGGCGTCTCCCCGCTATTCTAGTGGGGAGCGTGTGTGCCTTTGATGTACATGGTCCCGGGGTTCGACTCTAGATGGAGAGCATTAAGATTTTTAACACTCTATTATGAATCGAATTTCACCTAAAATTGTAGGTCTCCGTCTCACATAGCCTCTGTGCTGAAAACAGACACTACACTCCAACAAACAACAACAAATCTCGAAGCAACTATAAAGCCAAGTAATCAAAATCTTAGATTCCATTTCAAGTATCAGTATATTTTAAGACTACGTTTTCCTATAAAATTTATTCAGTGGCGTACACAGAATTCCATCAAGGGGTTTGAGTTCAATTCCATATTACTTGGCATGTTTGTATACACATCTTAATATGGCAAATGTTTATTTTTACATGTCTTGCTCAAGGGGTGTTAAAACCTGGGACCCTTTTTACGTACGCCACTGAATTTAATTTTCATAGGAGAATTACTTTTTTCTTAGACTTGTTGAATTCATAAATTAATTTTGCTACACAGTAACCACATATTAACCCTTTCAGCCCTAATTTTTTGTTTACTCTCCGATTTTATTTTTAGTTTGTCTTATTATTCTTTTTGACTTAACAAATGAAATACATCCGTCAATTTCTTTGCAGAAGTCATATTTAGAGAATTATGGATGAAACATTTTGCGTGCACTAGGGTTGAGATACGTATGCAAAATACAAAATTACATTAATCCAAAAGATCATAGTGAATCACTAAAGCAGAAGGAGAATTTATTGCAAATAGTTTGTTTCGCCAAGATTAAAACAGCCTACGTGGCTGAGTTTCGTCCATCGTGATAGCCTCTGGAAGTACTTTACAAGAAATGTACGTTGCTTCCTGACAACAGATGAAAGCATCAGAGAAATAGCGGAAAGTGATTTAGACAAGTTCAAGGAATACTGACATGAAAACAGAACCATTTTGAATCCTCCAGATTAATTATATTAATCTTAAAATATGATGTACGCAAATGTTACCACCAGGTCTCAAAGGGTTAAACATGCATTTCGCGGTCTGCAACCCGATTTCCAATAGTGATTCTGGACGAACATTCATCTACCAAGAGATAGAAACACGCAATGAACCCAGGAACATTGTCGAACATGATCGTTTTGGTGTACAGGTGTTCTTGTGTGTGCGATTAAAAAAAGAAAGAAAGAGAAGAAAAGAAAATGAGTTCGTGGCTTCTATTGCAACTAGTGTCACATTTAAAATAACATATAGTAAATAACTATTATAATTATATAACTAATTAGTCTCGTAATCTTTTCTTTACCTGTAAAAATTTGAACTGCCCGGTAAGTTTGTCTAGGGTAATTAACAAGCACAAAGTAGTACATACCACATGTTTAGGGAAACTTTGATAAATAAAAGATTTCCAGTCCTCTGATTTGAGAAGAATTTCCTTTAAGTTAACTGTCATGAAATAAAAGACCAACTTTTCAGTCCGGAGAAGAAGTCGCCTACTTAAGCCTTCATAAAACCATAACTTCAAATCGATTTTCTTTAACGCAGCTAAGCTGTGCTTTAATCATGAGAGAGCAGAACATGTGTTTTCTTACATCATACTCCCTCACATCTTAAAGACAATTTCAATAATCAGAAAGCTGTCAGGCCTGAAGTCCTAAACATGGAATGGTCTATAAACAGACTCTCCATCAAAAAGGCTAATTCTGTTACTTATAGGATTGAGTTGGTTGAATATAAGAAAATTCCTCTCACCAGAGAAGTGAAGCGCCTTCAGCAGAATCTTCGTTTGAGGTTAGGTTCGCATCGAGAACTAGTCCAGTATTCTTTAAGTTCACACTCAGTTGAATACAGTCAGACTGTTGTTTAAAAACAGTCTTTGAACCTCGTAAACAAGGTTCCTTCTTGCTCACAATTCAAATAAGGCTCTCACTCTAAAATCCCTACGACTTGCTCCGTTACTATGGAAACCAGGTATTGCTAGCAATCTTAAATATACGTGGAAATGTCAATATCCATAAAAAGACACTGTCTCCCGTGAAAATGTTAGATGTTCCCTACTAAGAAATAACATAAGAGTAATCTATTTCTCTATCCGGGGATTGATTTACCTTGCCTTAACTAGAAACAAGTCGAACTGACTCAAAATAGTTCTGAATTCCACTCATATACTCAGAAATAACTTATTTCAACAGATATGCTGCCTGCTTCAAAGTTTGTTATAGAGAATACTGCTCCAACTCGAGTTGTATATCCCAGAGAATCCATTATTCTCGAAGCGAAACCTTTAAGTCAGGGTTGCCACTCTTGAGACAATCGATGATGCCAAATACGGGCCTGAATTACCATATATTTTTCTAAATTATGCCAGATTCTTTACTAATCTTTCCACGCTCGTTTTAAAGACCAACCACCACTTATTTTCATTAAGAGAAGCTAACTGTATTCATGTACTTGTATTAAAGAAATAACATGACTCTTTCATATATATATTCAATTTTTGTTTAAAGGTATTTGAATGACTTAAATTTATATTTGTACGTTTTTAGTTCATATCCGTATCAAATACGAAGTTTATGATGAATCAACTACACAAAGTAGGATCCAAAAACGCTCATTGCAATTTGTTCCATCCTTCAGTCGAACCAGGAACTGAAACATAAAGAGTGACATTTTCTTTTTAAAGATACTTTGTCCAGCTAAGTATTGTGAAGGTTTATGTCAGTAGAAGGAATTGCATTCCATTATACAAGCGCAATTTCACAACTTTATGTACACATTACTAAATATCGAACACCCTTGTCCACATGATTAGCGTACGCGTCTTTGGTGCGGGAGACCTAGGTTCGATTTCCGATGGGAACTCCTGTGGTTCTGAACCCACGTTAATTTGTAAGTTCACGTCTTATATAGCCTTGATGCTGAAAGGGACACTAAACTCTAATCTAATACTAAATACAAATATTTAAAGAAAAATGATGATGCACCAAGATGACGTGAATTTGGCTATCAAATCCATTTTGTGTTTTCAGTTATTTTCTAGTAGTATTTTTTTCTAGGCATCCTTTCAAAAGACAGTGATGCAAATTTCGTAACTGCGAATTCCTGTTAGAAGCCATGAAATTATCCGATTAGATGCAAAATTTCCCGTCCACTAAAATAGATACCGTAAATTTACAATATCTAACAATAAATAATTTTGAAAGATATCACTTTCGAGGGGAAAAATGAAGTGAAATCTTTGAGTTTTACGTCCCACGGATATGCCGGTTTGGCTAAAGGAGAGGGGTGATGATGAGAAATTAGTGAAATCGTGGAATGAAGAAAGTGGGAGGAACGGAAGAACCCCGAGGAAACCCACGCACACGGTGTTTGTCCACCACAAAGTTCACTTGGTGCGAGCTGGGATCGAACCAGGGTCCCCAAGCACCAGAGGTGAACGATCTACCACTGAGCCACCACGGCCCCGCTTTAGAGGGGCCATGACGTATAGTTGAACTCATTCTCGTAGTATGAAAGGCATTATTTATAATTATGCATGACAGGATCACAAACAAAATTTAAAAATATTATGTGCACTTTCTTTTAACAAACATTATATTGTCTTTTATGGTGTGGGAGGGAATGTTATGTTCGAAAAAAAAAGTCCTTAACACGATTCTTGTTGCTACACACTGCATGTTCCTAGCCACAGAAAAGATGCAGCGATAGGTAGGCTATTTTTCAATTGCTTTACATTAGCTTGATGTTTCAAGTCTTTTGTGTGTTTCTGAAGTTCACTTTTATCACAAAAGAGCTCAATATTAACATGTCTTACATAGCTTTGGTTCGATTCTCAACACGGACTGCAACTACCCGTTAAATTGTGCATCCGAAAGGCACTCTTTGTTAAACCTCGCTTATCACCGCTCATCTTAATAATATATATAACTTCACCGCGAAGCAAATGTTGCATTTCTCTCTTTCATCCTAACACAAAATAAAACTAACCACAGCTGTGACACGAAGGAGCTATTTCGAAAAGAAACAAGCTGTGTTTCATAGAGATGTGTACCAAATGATAGAAGTATAAAGTATTGTTTTCTTTCCTGTTTATTGATATCAGTTGGTGTTCTTAATGAGTTTACTCATTAGTTTAGAAAGAGTATATATGGAATTTGGACATATGTTGTACGTATTCTCCTGAGAAATTGATGAGACCAGAAAAATTATAAGGACAGATGGAATAGGTTTAAGCGCATCTACGTGACTTTATCAAATATTTATTCTCCATAATGGTACCACGCGGAAAACTTGGTATAGGCCTACTTTTATCTTTGCCTCCCTCTGTTAGCTGTTTCGTATCATATATATCGGATGGTTTTGATATTTCTTCTGATCATTAAAACAACAATGGTACCTGTGTGCGTGCAGAAATGCAAAAGCACAAGGTAACTTCCTATTTGTTTTGGAAACAACAAACCCATTTCACGTGAGCGAGAGAAATTGAGCACAGCGAGATCGGGTGTTTACTCACGGTCAGTTCGCAGCAGGAGTCCATGGTAAAAGATTTGGCTATCTCGAAAACACTCGCAAAACCTTACAAATACAAAAGACTGCGCTTCAAAGAAAGTTTAGACACAGATGTTTCAATTTTCTTTTAGCATCTTTCTTCAGCAAAAAAGTCGGTTTATTGTATTCGAAAAAGGGAAGGGAGAAAGGGTGAATTTATATTTATGTGGAGGGTAACGTTGTAAGTAGTATAAACAATACATACCGCTTCCGACTCTGTACTGAAGACTTCCTTTAGCGGTATATCACTAGATCTATCCTGACCCTCATCCCACCTCAAGTTGTAAAGTAGAAAGGGACAGAAGTATTCAACATTACTGAGCACTTGAGTTTCAGTTCACAATACTAAAACCAGTGAGCAAGTAAACAGTCTTTTGTAGGATCGTGTTTTACTTCTTGAATTTATTTTTGAACATTTCTGTGAATTCAACAACAGAACGCAGTAGAAATACGGACTAGTTTTTACTCCAACCATTACTTTCGCTCCAACCCAGGGATGCCACATTTATGATTTCGTACTAGATTTAGTGATTTTACTATTGAACTAGTGATCTAGTACGTACTTTGGGTAAATAGGCACATTCTAGTGATTTTTTTGCATTTTTTTTCTGATGCAGACAAATGAGAAGGAAATGGTTCTTAAAATAAAAGGAAGAAGTATATTGCAGTTCAAAACAAATGTAGAAACCTTAAATTATTTTTTCTTTTCCCTCTGACTGAATTAAACCCCTGCTGTGTAACGACCTTAAGTAAACAACGGCTATCTTTGGTCCGCTACCTCCTTTTGTTAGCCGACATGAGATGGGTTACTTTTTTTATTTTGGAAGAAAGTGAAGAAATAATTATCCAGTACATTTACGTTTTGTCAGGCACACAGGCGCAGTCTGTACTTGTTTTCTAACGAATTTTAGCAACATAACATAAATGAAACATATGTACCAGAAAATAGAGGCAGTACAAACGGAAATTTTCATCTGTGACACATTTGATGAGAAATATAGTTAGATGTCACGTGCAAGCACTCTAAACATGTCCTATCCTGTAATTCTATTCGTATGTTTATGTAGGTGAGACTGAGAAATCAAGAAACAATAATAGCTGGTTTTCTTCCAGGGGAAAATCTAAATGTGAAGGGGTGTTACACTGGGGCTTTAATTGCGTCCTTTGTACAAGATTAACAAGTAATAGCAATTATTAATTTATCTTAGTTCTTGGGGAGAATAAGATGGAAGCGAACCCTCGTAAGGACCTCTGCAAGGAAACATGAATACTATCCGCCACTGTTTGTTACATTACACAAAATAGTTATATATATATATATATATATATATATATATATATATATATATATATATATATATATTGAGTTTTAGTCAGGGTTTTCATTCTGCAGGAGAGGGGGGATAGTAATACCTGACGAACATTTTCTATTCTCAGAATGTTGCAATGATAGCATTTCCTCCATTATAACTTGGCCAAGCTAGTTGCATTATATGTAAGGATTAAGTTAGCCTAAAAAGCTTAAATTTCTATGGCTGTTTTACTCTGTAGCCATGTTTCTCATTTTCGGTCTACGGGACTTTGTGTCCGGAAATTTTCGATGGCTTCCAAGTCGGAAAATAAGTGTATCAAAGGCATATATATTATACCTATGGTTATATGAGGCATGGATCTACAGTTTAAAGTGGGATACCGGTAACAACTTCATGAGCTTCCACCGTAAATCGAACCAGAGTCTCCCGCGATCAAGGCGTATGTGTTAACCATACAGCCACGAGGAAATTCACATAAGCACTAGTGATGAGCAAATGCAAGACCAAGACCAAGACCGGGGTGGTCTTGGTCTTGGTCTTGGTCTTGCACATCTAGTCTTGGTCTTGGTCTTGCACTGGAACCCTTGGTCTTGGTCTTGGTCTTGGTCTTGCACACCCAGTCTTGGTCTTGGTCTTGGTTTTGCATGCAAGAGTCTTGCAAGTCTTGCATTTAAGAAATCTCAAGCTTTTCATAGGTAAATTTTACTATGGATATAAAAGATAATAAACTCTATAATGCGCCAATAGTAACGAAAATACAATGCATGTTTCTAAATGTAATATAGTTTAACTTTGTGTAGGTATAATGATAGTGTACAACATAGGTGATGATCTTTCCTTTTTTAATGGGTGCCCGCGCTTCAATACTTGTAAGATATGCTTAAATCACAACGTTTCGTAATCTGTTTATATATTTTTTTTAAACAGATCCAACACTCCACTGGTTCGCAAAAAGGCGTCAGATTTTTCTTTTCAACCACGATTAGCTGATTCTTGTACTGGTATTAATCAAACTTCCAATTAAATATTGAGATTCCAATATGTACTATATGGGGCAGAAACATTGACATTACGCAAAAGTGATGAATAATTGCAGGCTTTCGATACATGGACATGGAGAAAAAAGAAGAGAATTAGCTGTGTTGACCGGACAGCGAATGAGAAGGTATTAAAAAATTAGCAGTAGGAAAAAATTTAGATATTGTTAAGAGGAGGATGAGGAACTGGTTAGGATATTGACTGAGGAGGAACTGCATTATAAGTGACGTGCTGGAGGGTATTGTGGAAGGAAAGAGAGGGAGGAAGCGAAGGGGACTAGTTGAAGTAATGTATTAAAACAGAAAATTGCTACGTCAAGACGAAGAGACTAGCTAAGGACCACCGAAAGTCGAAGCTTCTCAGTTGCAACAAGTAACCTGCCAATAGTGACAGAATAGCTATTATTAAGATGATAATATATTTAGCAATATTGACTAAACAAGAGAGAGAGAAAATTATTACAATCAAATCTCTTAATATTTTAGAATAATTTGAGTGAAAACTGAAAAAGTTTCACCTGTCTATGTCTTTTGTGTAAATTCAATCTATATAAATACTTCTGACCTGTATTGGAAATACAAAAATACGACATAAAACTCCAAGTTATTAGAAGCCTCACTTGTGAATATGGATTACTATCATCAATTACCCACTTCGTTGGTTAAACTTAAAAAAATAAAAATAATATATTTCGTTAGTCAGTCACTTTTTACTATTAGTAAAGCGCTCTGTGATATTGGTCATTTTCGATTATTTTTATATTTCTTTCTTCTCCTCCTCCCCAAGCTGCGGGGCTGAACTTGAATTTAAACGGCATCAGAAGTGTCACTGTTCGTCTCAGAGATCCCAAAAACTAAAGATTCGGTACTAATATCGGTCATTTTCAATAACCGCCCCCATATTGCGAGGTCCGGCATCGGAAGTGTCATTGTTCATCTCAATGACCTCGAAAACCATGAGTTCGACATTGATAATGATAATTTTGGTAATTTTATATATCTTGTTCCTCCCCCAACTTGCGGTGCTGAATTTGCATTTAAACGGGATCGGAATTATCACTGTTCACCTTAGCGACGCCGAAAACTATGGATTTGACACTAATATTTGGTCATTTTTGATCATTATTATGTATCTCCCTCTCCCCAAGTTACGAGGCTGAATTTGGTCGTAAACAGTATCGAAAGTGTTAGTATTCAACTTAGCGAACTGGAAAACTATGGATTCGACAATAATATTTGTCATTTTCGATCGTTTTTATATATCTTCTCTTCCCTCCGCCAAGATACGGGGCTGAACTTGAATTTAAATAGCATCGGAAGTGTCACTGTGCATCTCAGCGACCCCTGAAACTATAGACTCCATTTTAATATCGGTCATTTGTGATCATTTTTAAATATCTTTCATTCCTCATCCTCTAAACTGCACCATCAAAGTGATATGACAGAAACCACCTCAGGTCCGAATCTCATCTCCTCCTCCCCTAGGTTCTACCATCAAAGTGAAACAAACTCTACAAAAACTTTCCAGGACCGAACCGCATAATGTTAAAAATTTGATTGAGATCGGTTCAAGAGTTATTAAGTCAAAAACTTAATGAAATGAAATGAAGTATCTAGTTTAACGTCCGACGTTTGTGCACCAAGGCTACGGGAGACAGTGATGCTGAGAAATGACTGAAATGGTGGAATGAAGAAAGTAGGAGGAAACGAAAAAATACCAAGAAAACCTGCGCACACGGTGTTTGTCCACCAAAAAACTCACATGGTGCGAGATAACACGTGTGTGGCTGAAAACGAGTAATATCTACAGAAAACGCGAACAACCAATTCAGAAAACGACATACTGTTGCTATAAGCTATAGGGGCAGGTCGACTCACACGGATTGCATAAATTACTGGGAACACATTCACTCCAGCAGCATTTTTCCTGAAGCCAAGGAACCCATCTCCTTCTTTTTTACATTATATAAGAAAATCAAGTAGTGCCGGTACTTGTGCAAGACTCTTGCGCAAGAGTCTTGGTCTTGCAGGTATAGTCTTGGTCTTGGTCTTGGTCTTGCACCCTTGGTCTTGGTCTTGGTCTTGCATCGGGATTCCTGGTCTTGCTCTTGGTCTTGGTCTTGGTCTTGCATGCAAGACTCTTGCAAAAACTGCAAGACCAAGACTCTTGCGCTCATCACTAATAAGCACACACACATATATATTGTTGAGTTGATTTTGACTTTACCGTCTCTTTCAGCAGCGAGGATATATGAAATGTAGACCTACTGATTAACGTGGAATCCGAACTACATGAGCTCGCGCCGGGAATTGAACCCGAGTCTTCCACGGCAAAGACGCGTACACTAGCCGCGGAGTTCACACACACACACACAGAATCAGAGTCCTCACACACCAAGGGTGAGAGCTGTGCCATTGAGTCACAGCGGCCACGGGGCTAGGTCGAGTCTACTTTACTTTCATAGTTTCTTAGTACATAAATGTTACGATTATGAAATAGATTTTCCTTAATGAGCTGCATAAAAACAAAAGCTTTCGAAATGCATTAAACAATTAGCTCGATTTGAGCGTGAACTTAAAGTTATATCAGAGTGTAAATACGAATACGCACCAAAGCTCGAAAACTTAATACACTATTTCTCCTATATAGTCAGCATGTATCAAGCAATCGTTCAGCTTTCATTTGAGAGGATAGAAATCGAAGGCCCCTGAACAACTATGTTACTAATGTGCGGAATGTATTTATCTTACAGTGAACTGCTTTGATGCCAAGTGGCCTAACTCCAAAATTGAAATTTTCCAGGAGTGAAAGTTGAAGTTCAATATCTCATGAACAATCCATATTTCTTTTATGTTAGGAACCAAAACCATAACTACTGTATGTAGTTCATTGTTTTATAACTTAGTGTTTACAAAAATCCTTTTAAAAAATACCTATTCATAGAAGTGAATGGTACTTGTCTGTACTAGTTCTTGGCATCCAAGCAGTCCATTTATTGTAATACTAGCTTAATATACCCATTCTTCGCATGGGGGCTGTATTTGGAAGTCAACACCTGTGGAAGTATCACCATTCATTTCAGTGACCGCGAAAACTATGGATTTGACACTAGTATCAATCAATATGGGCTATTTATACATGTCTCGGTATTCCCCACCCGCTGACACCCGGCCCGCATATAGTAGTAGCTGAATTTGCAAGTCATCGCTGATGGAAGTGTCACCATTGATCTCAGCGACCGTGAAAACTATGGATTTGACACTAATGTCGATCAATTTGGATTACTTTTACATGTCTCGCTAAACGCCCCCCTGAGACCCCCTGGTTCCAATTTTGACAAAAATGCTTCGCCTTAGACTGGGACCTGAACCAAGGTATCCGTGACCAAAATTTGGTAACTCTCGGTCGGTCAACTTGTCTGGTCCCCAGGTCGGTCCCAGTAAACGTCCCCCCGAGACCCCCTGGTTCGAAATTAAAAAAAAAACGCTTCGTCTTGATCTGGGGCCTGGACTAAGGTACTCGTGACCAAATTTTGGGAACTCTCGGTCCACTCGTCTGGTCCCCAGGTCGCACACAGACAGACAGACAAACACACAAACAAACTCTTTATTTTATTTATATTAGATAAGATATACTATGTAAAATAGTCTCGTATCATAATATGTGATGTACAACAAATGTTACATTATATATTATCCGTAGCTCGTGATATGCTGCAACATATTAAAGCCTCAGAATAGTTGGGCAAGCGAATAATCCAGAAGTTACGTAACCCTATTGCGTTCATGGGAACGAAAACACAATAATTATACTATGCTAAATTA
Source organism: Thermobia domestica (assembly GCF_964235325.1). Lineage (NCBI taxonomy): Eukaryota > Metazoa > Arthropoda > Insecta > Zygentoma > Lepismatidae > Thermobia > Thermobia domestica. The sequence goes on along the minus strand of NC_137457.1, from coordinate 294,293,686 downwards.
CTATAGACTACCAACTGCTCATTCAGAGAATTTATGAAGTTCACTTTATCGCAATAGTTTTATAGAAACTAGATTTAGACTACGGATAATAGTTTTATACAAACTAGATAATCAATTATTATTATTATTATCATTATATTTGCAGTACAACCAAATACAACGACATTAACTATTAGTTCTAATTAACTGAATTGAGCTGAAAATTAAATCTTGATCTTTAAAGATTAACTATTAATTTTATGCGTTCTGTACCTTTCTGAAAGAATAAAAGCTGGAATTGGTTTCAAGGCTGTTTCTGAGTAAATACTTTCTTCAAAATAATATTAAAAATTATAGAAAGAGTTTCGAGACATTCGAGTCGAGTCGAGATTTTTAAGAGCCGTTTCGACTCGACTCGTGTCTCGACTCGAATTTTCGAGTCGAGAAATACGTTTGTCTCGACTCGTCTCGAATTTTACAGTGTGTCTCGACTCGAGCGCATCCCTACACGGGACCGCAAAAAATTGAGGTATCGATTTGAAATTTTTCTATGTTATATTAAACACATTTGGCCGAAAATGGACACTAAGGGTAACACGATTTCGAAAAAAAAAACGTTTTTTTCGATACACTCTAAGTATTATAATGAAAGTGATACGCATATGATAACTTCCCAGTTGGGATTGAGGTCTGATTATATACCAAACATCATTTCATTTGACTTTGCAATTTGACCGTGATGATCACGCAGACATAGTTACTTTCAATTTTTTTTATTTAATAATTCATATATTACAGGTGATTCAAAAATATTTTTTCCATCAGTTAGCTCCTCTAAAAGCTCACAGGCTGCATGTCAAAATCGATCCTCCTATTGCTATTGCCACTCTTACAATTGCAAATATCAAAATCCAATAGTGCGTGAACTTTTTTCATTATAAATAAATGAAAATACAAGAAAAATGGAGATCTTGAAAGTAAAACGTAGACAAGCCCACCAGTGTTCAGAAGATGCTGTCTACAATGCACTGAACAGAATGGGTCGGTGGGTCAGTGTGAGTCACGGTGAGTGGTGTTTTGCAGTAGGTCACGTCCTTTTGACCCACGATCCAATGACCCACTCAACAAATCTTGACCTATTTCACCCACTTACTAACCAACCCATTGACCCACTCCATCTTTGATTTTATCATGTCTTATTTCATTTAAGAGACGAAACAAAACCACATAATTTTTCATCGATTGCGAAGGTTGGCTTAATACAATAGTTGAAATGGTCATTTCTTCTCACGGGGAGAAATTGATATGATTAAAAAGCCCATCTTGAAATGGATACACGCTATTTCCAAAGTTATTAGAAACGTTTTCTCAACCCCGAAAACTATGAATTCGACAAATATTTTATTAATTTTTGAGATTTTATTTTTAGCTCCCATAGGCCATCATCCTGGGAAGATGGGGATGAATTTGGATGTAAACTTCATTAAGAACATCACCATCCATCTCAAAAACCGAGAAAATTATGGATAAAACGCTAAGATCATTCGTGTCACACCTCCCAGCTTCCATAACTTAATACTACTACAATATTTTCTTCTTAGATTGAAAGTAATATGTCCCCAAAGTTTGGTAAAGGCTGTCCCAGACATTCCGGAGTTACGCTGTAATATTCATTTATACAGAAACATTAAAATACTTAGAGCTGTACGAGCAATGCCTTCGATGCTGCACCCTTTACATTCAAAATCCAGCTGACATGTTCGTTCAGAAGTGTTGCTATTTATCTCGTGATAACGAAGCTATGGACTCTACACTAATATCGGTCGTTTTGAATAATTGTATATGTTAATCCCTTAGTCTCCCTTTATTGACGTGCTAGGGGATCTTACTCCTACTGGAAGTTGAACTTAAAGGTCATCAAAATTGCTCCCAATGAACACGGGGACCCCGAAAGATATGGATTCGACACTGACATTGGTCATTTTCAATTACTTCTACATACCACAATTTCACATATTCGTTCAGGGTGCTAATGGGGGCTTAACTTACATGGCATCTGGAGTGGCACTCTTTATCTAAGCGAACCCAAAATTATGGATTCGACACTAATGTCGGTCTTGTTTTTATAATTTTGATGTCAGTCGCGTTCATTCCTCCTAGTAGAGCAAACGGATACTGCCACCGCTAGGACTAAATTTGGTCTTAAATGGCATTAAAATTTCTAGCGAGTGCTGCATTTAGAAGCTCGGCGTCCCTATGCACTTCTGCTCTCGGTGCGACCAATAACTACATATTTTTCCACCCCTTGATCTATAACTTAAAAATAAAACTTAATTCGAATATGCTTAATTAGTGAATTTATTATAGTTAAATACCACTCACTAGATGCTACAGTTACAACTACGTAAAAAAATAAATTGGAAAAATGTTCTGAATTATTTTTAGATTTCTTACGCTTTCATTAAACATATTAAAATAGTAAAAGAGGATTGTTTATAAAATAGTATATTTGCTCTTGATTTTTTTAACTTTTTCATACGAAAAAAATTAAATATTATTTAATTTTTAAACTTTGCGGTCTTCAAATATGTTCCCTCTAGGCACGAGCCTATTTGGACTAATGGGAAGTGCGGCACTGTTAACGGCGCTGAAATCATACGATCCGACTCGAATATCGGTTGATTTCGATATTTTTATGTCGCTACGTAACCTTCCTGGGTGCTAATGGGAGCTTAATTGGACTTGAATTGAAACTTGAACTATTTACTTAAGCGGCCACAAAACTATGGATTCGATACTAATATCAATCCTTTTCTAGCATTTTTGATATGTATCCCGACAGTACTCTTTTCCAGACTGTAAGAAATATGGTTAAAATTGCTACAGACATATCATAATTATGTTGAAACACACACATGCACTTTTATATATATAAATACAGAGTCAGTGAGCGAGCGAGCGAGAAAGAGCGACCCAAGGCATCACCACTTCCACACTGCAAAAGCATACATCAGGTATTGAATTGAAAATCTATTCAAGAGTTTCTGCTGTGGCATGCTTCATAAGGACAATTCCAGTCTGCTCACGTGACCTTTGGGGTTCATGAATTTCTTGCGAGCGTTGCGACTTTGGATTCTCTGTTTATACCCTCTGTTTATGCCTCGGATAATTTTTCAAGAACATCAACGACATGCTGTAATACGAATGTTGAGAAGTAACCTCTATATGACAAATAGCTGCAAATAAATGCACTACATAATTTATTTATTGCGATGATATTTTCTTAATTTGTATTTAACATTCGCATATAGAATACCAACGTACTGTGAACACCTGTTATATTTTAAACATAATAATCACTATGTTCTGCAATGATTATATATATATGTATAATATGTATATATATGTATATATTGTATTTTAATGTAATTATTTTATATAATTTTTCATGCATTGCAGAAAATATAACTTTAAAAAGCATTGGGTCAGATGGGAATCGAACTCACAACCTTACGATTTTAAATCCAACGGCTTACCGCTGAGCTAACACAAGCACTCTTCAGAAGAGGCTTCTAGCGATGTATAGCGGCTCTCTAGATAATTATGACATTCATATCCATTGCAAATGCTGTTTTTGTTCTACTTTGACTTTTATTTTAGTACTCAGGCGAGATTTATGTTCTATGTCTTAACTTTCACCATTCTTTTACATATGGAAAGATTCGTTTACGTATCTAAATGTTCCATTAAGTATGGAGAGCAAAATAACAAACAAGCATGTGCTGTCATTAATACAAAGGTTCGAAATATTATATCATTAAGTATTTCAATCAATCCTGCTTTTTTTCTACACTTGGTAAAAAGTCTTATTATATTTAAAAGATGAGAAACATATCTGCAAAATTTTTCCGATTGCAAAGGTTGGCTTCGAGGTTCGAACCTGCTTTACTTTTTTCCGAAGATACCCGAAGTTGGACTTAGAAAATTTTTGCCTCAAAACAGCAATAAAGAATGCGCTCAACCTTTTTGAGAGAAGGTGTATATAGAAACAAGCGATTTGTAAGTTACGAGGCTTTTGGTTCAAGTTCTGTTGATTATTCGAATAATCTGCAACATAAATCAATAAGTAATAGTAGAAAGAAAAAAAACACACATTTGAAAAAATAAAAAAAATCGTTCGTTTATTGAAAAAACTGCACAAAAGAAAAACGTTTTTTTAAACACTACTTGCAATATTGCAATATATGTTTACTGTGTTCCTTTAAATATAGAATTTCATAATTAGTTAAATTTGATGAATAGTATGTTGTTTTTCCTAAGTCTAGATTACCGAATGGTACCATATTTGCAAGAAATGGAGACATTACTTCTCCATACTCTCTATTGGAATAGTCATGTGGTGCATATGTCTACCCAGCTTTTCAGGGCACGCTTTCCTACTGATATACATGACGACACCGTAATGAAATATCAGTAAAAGAATTAGTGATGTATCGCTCGCGAGTGAGCCGACTCTTCTGACTAACTCTTTTGGATGAGTGAGTGAATCGTTGTTCACTAGAAATGAGCAACGATTCTTCGAGAGTCGTTGTTCTTCGAGAGTCATTGTTCTTCGGGAGTCGTGGTTCTTCAGGAGTCATGGTTCTTTTTGAACCACTGTTGGGAAAGGACGATTCTTTAGGAGTGACAATGTTTGCAGAACGTGAATCTTGTACGTCGCTCACTGGCAAACCACCCTCTTGCTTTTTAATCTTGTTGGTTGGTTCAGTCAGTTGCTGTTTTGGAGGGGTAGTTTCACTGGTTCTCACTATGGTGAGCTCCTCTTCAGTCGAGTTCGGCAAATGTGCGTTGCCTTTGTATTTGCACCTCTGGCACGAATAAATTAAAAAGAGTACCAACAATGTAAATGCTTAGCACTTTGATGTGGCAGTTGGACTCACATTGATATTTTACATATAAAGCGTAAACTTTTAACTATCAATTAAAATCGAATCTGCAGAATGGGGGAGTAGGTCAAGTACGTAAAAGCCCGAAAGAGCCGGTTCTTTCCTGCTCCCTGGATCCGTTCTTGCAATCGCACATAGACAATTGAATATTCAGTTGAGAAATTAATGAAAACGAGAACGCACCAGCAGTAGAGATTAGTCACTCTGCGTTTGTTCGTACATCAATATTGTGCAACTGTTAGTTTTAAACAAAAGTATGTGTTATACAATTCTTAAGGGAAATGGTGTGTTAAAATGAGCATATGTAATTCAAATAGATTCGTAATAATTACAGAAAATTTTAAATATATTTTATAATATTAGAGGATTGATCCTAATTGTCTAAGTTCATTATTTTAGTTGCAAAAGGTAATTTCAGCTTAAATAACGAAGGTCTACTTATAGGTATTTTAAGATACTTTTATAATACAGACCTATATGGAAATTCTTAAGAGTGTGATGTACAAAATTCAAAACGTATTTCCCGTAAGTTGTACCTACAACATAACTGAATTTTGTGGAAGCACACAGGGTTGGGATGGATGGGACCGATGCCCCTGTTTAGGTTTTTTGTACTTAAAACAGTTCTTAAACCGTAATGTTATGTTATTGACACAATACGTCTATTATATAAAAAATGACAAGAATCTTGTAATCACGCCAAGGGAAAAAAAAAGTTGAACCGTTTAGAATTAATTTTTGATATAGTTATTAACACGTACTAAGAATTCAGTTTTTATCATGCTACTTTGATTTGATTCAAGCCCGTATCCACGGGGGGCACGGGAGCCGGGAAACTTCTAAATTTTTACTCTCCCCTAAAATTTTCACGGTAGGCTTGCAAATGACCTATAATATGGAGATGAACTATAGATAATATGGTTGGATAGTCCTCCCTAACATCCACCGAGCCTCCCTACATTTTGGGGCTGGCTACGGGCCTGATTTGATTTGTTTTTGAATCTAGCGTCCTTTTCAGTAGCGAGGCACTGTAGCTCAGTGGTAAAGCGCTTACTTCTGCTGCGTGGGGTCCGTGGTTCGCTCCCCGGCCAAGTGAGTTCGTGGTTGACATCATGTCCGTGGGTTTTCTCGATGTACTTCCATACCCTCCCACTTTCTCATTCCACCAATTCTTCCATCATCATTCAGTTGCTTTAATCATCGTCTTCCTTAGCCTACAGGGCTTAATCGTTTGCTATTAAACTAAAATATTTCATTTTATTTCAGCAGCTTGGCTATATGAGACGTGGACCTACTGAAAAGGTAGAAACCGAACCACATGAACTCGCACCGGGAATCGAACGCCGGATCTCCCACGCCAAAGACGCGTACGCTAACCGCTTAGCCACAGGGAACTCGTTACTTTGATTAAAATGTATATTCTAAGGGGGATGTGGTCGCCAATATTTTTAGGAAAAATTTAGTACACCGTCTCATGGTGTTGTAATAAAATTATACTTTTGGCATTGAATTTAAAGTTGTAACACTTTTACAGTAATTCTAAAATTATATTGCTGTAGCATTGAGTCTACAGTTGTGATATTTTGCATTCCGTATTTTGATTCGTTTAGGCTGTAATTTCCACATAGATTTTTGTATTTGTGATGTATTTTCACACTTATTAATAGTAATTTTATTTAGTCTAATTTGTATCTAAATTGCATTTTTGTGTGTTTATATCTGTTAATTGTAATTTGCATTAGTTTAAAAGTGTGACTTCCTGTGATTTTTTAAATTTAAATTTGTTAATAGCAGTATGCTTGTAATCTAAAATTGGAGTTATACCTTTTAAATTCATTTTATGTAATGCATTTAGTCTGATAATACAATATCAGTTTTTAACTTCTCCCTCTCCCCGTTGTAAGTGAGTCAAAGAGTCGCTCAAATGAATCGATCCATTTTAGTGAGCGCAGGGAACTATTGTGCGGCGATTTCAGAGGTGAATCGGTTTGCCTACTACTAAAAAGAATATCGTCTTTAAGAATACAATAAAGCACAAAATGTGTATTTTGTACTCTGCAAAAAAAAAAAAAAAAAATCTACCACTGACCACGGGGTCAGCAAATATACAGCGTGTTCAAAAAGTATAAAATTGCAACGTGCATTTCTGTTCTATAAATATTAAATTTAAATAACTTGTGGTCGTTTCAAAGAATCGCAGGATACTTGAACTATGCTTTGGTAGGTTTAATGTTTCCGAACAAGTGTGCATGAAATTTTAATCTTATACCACTTCAATGAAATACTGTTTATGAAAGAGACTTTACAGGAAAAACTTTTACAAATGTATCAAACGAGTTAGGCTGCCATCTATTGAGCACAAGTTATAATATTGCTTGCTCATTTAAAATAAACAATAAATTCACACCGTTTGACATCGATTTCTGGAGGAAGTAGCATTAAAACTGGATTCAGAAAAATAATTATATATACAGGGTACGAAATTGAAACAACGGAAGTGGAGGAGCCAGGTGAATGATATGAAAGTAAAAAAAAGTCCTTCGCATTTAGAATGATTTGATATAAAAACAAGGGTGTTCCAAAGGTTTATACTTTGGGAGGAATGATTGCCATATACGTAAGTATGATGTAATGAATAACCAGATCAGTGCCGGAACTAAACCGCAAGACCCCGCTTGTGGGGGGGGGGGGGGTAGGAGGTCGGACCCTAAGGGGCCCAACCTCTCTAATACTATCTATCAACTGCAACTTCCTCCTTCCATGCTTTCTTCTTGTTAGGGAAATTGGCGTTGAAAGTTGATTTTTACACTTTCTATCCTTCTTCTTTAGAGTGTTTAGTCTTTTGATATCGGAGGAGGTGATGGAGCATCAATAGTGAAGAGAAAATATATCAAGCTATGTTTACACGTTATTATTTTGCTGACATTTCGGTTTGTTTTGCAAACACTTGTTATCGTAATAACCTCAAATTTACTCAATAATAATTTCATTATGAATGATACGAGACTTCGCTTTCATTCTAGGCACGATGGATGGCATGATGGATTCTAATTGCAAGACTCTCTGAAAATCAATCTGCGAGTACTGATGTAGCCTATTTGATCCTGAACTTAAGACCGAGAATTTACGTGAAGTCACAACTGAAACTGTCCCTAAAACTGAAACTGAAACTGTCACAAGATTGTTTTTCAACTTCACAATTATTAGCCCTATTTCTAATAAAAAAAAAAAAAAAAGGTCTTACTTGTCCCTCCCCCCCATTTTGAAGACAGATTTGCGTCGTTGATTGAAAGATTCTCGTTTTGACGAATCTACGGTTGAAGATGTCAACATAACACCCAAGAATGACTCATCTCTTGAGTCTGTGATTGAAGATGCTCCTACTACATCCACAAAAGATTCAAATTCTGGAGATTTTAATGCCTATTTGATGGAGCAAGACAATCCAACTGATAAAGGTCGTCATGAAAATGTTAATTTATTTGACAATATTAAGCATTTTATTGTCAAGTCTGGATCCTGTCAACCAAATGGTCCATTTCCGAAAAATGAGAAGAGTAGAGGATTTTCCTCTGTGTATTATTAAATAATTACAATATTGGGCCAGTCATTGCAGATAAAATGGTTGAATTATTCAAAGAAGCTGGGTTATGCATATTGCTTCCCATGTTGCTTATTCTCTGATAGTGAAAGTAAAAGTGGATGGGCAACAAGGCACAGTGGTAGAGCGTTCACCCCTGGTGCTTGGGGTCCCGGTTTCGATCCCGTCCCCGCCAAGTGAACTTTGTGGTGGACAAAAGCTGTGTCCGTGGGTTTCCTCGGGGTTCTCCCGTTTCCTCCCATTTTCTTAATTTCAGCATTTCATTCATTGCTCATCATCACCGCGTCTCCTTTAGCCTAACCAGGATAAGCGTGGGACGTAAAACTCAAAGATTTCATTTCATTTTCACACTTTTCATAACACTATTTCCTTTTAATTTTGAATAGGCCTACTATTTTGCGTGAGAACTCTTTAAACAATAAATAACACTAATCAGCACTTTTCCACTTTTTTCTGTTGTTTTGAAATGAAGAGGTGTGTCGGAATTGATTTTCCCCTGCAGATTCCGAAAATGGCCTGCAAAATTCCATATCACGTAATGTTTTAACACAAATCACTTAAATGCATGGGCGCCCGAAGAGGGGTAGGGGGCAGTGCCCCTAGCTCACGAAAACTTATACGTAATATAGCAAACTACTTTTATCAAATACCAGACGTAATATACCAATCACGGAGATGAACCCCCTTAGAAACTTTTCTTTGGGTGTTGCTGCTTAATACGTGAAAATTAAAAAAAAAAAGTTTGAAAGGTGTTTTATTACTCAATACTAACACCTATCCCATCTACTCCAGTTACAATGAGTGCCCAAGGTGGGACGAAAATGACCCAATGTTCCGCCACCAACGAATTTCGAGGTCGCTTCTTTAGCATCGTTTAGTGCTAGTTTCTTGCCGTTTTAAGTACGTTTTGAAAACGGCAAGAAACTAGCATTAAACGATGCTAAAGAAGCGACCTCGAAATTGTTGGTGGCGGAACAGTGGGTCATTTTCGCCCCACCTTGGGGATTCATTTTAACCCACTTCCCATGACGCACAAAATTTGGAAGTAGACGAACAAAACGGCACAAAACGATGTGAAGGAAACGTCCTTGAAAATCATTGGTCGCGAAACAGCAATAACTTGTTCCGCCATATTTGTAGGCCCATTTTGACCTACTTCCGGTGACGCATATAATTTGGGAATAGGCGCACAAAGCGACCCAAAACACGCACAAAAGATGCAAAACAAAGTACCTCGTAATTCGTTGGTGGCAGAACAAGTTAATGACGCCGTGAGCACCAATATAAGTATATACTGTAGTTCTTACCAACACGGCTAAGAACTGCACGGTCCATTTTTTTTTATTTTTTAGCTAAACAGAAGCCCAACCGGGATAGTGATGTCAACCGGCTCCGCTCGGTTCAACTGAGCGAATAGCTTGAGCTGGCTTAGTTGGGATGACCCATCGACTAGGCTCAATTGAGCCGATTGCTTGAGCAGGCTGGGTAGGGACGAGTCATTGACTCGGCTTGATTGGAGCCAATGGCTCGAACCAACTTCGTTGAAACGAGTCCATAGGCTGGGTTCGAGTCAGCTCAACTGAGCCAATGGCTCGAACCGGCTCGGTTCGGTTCGGCTCGTGTGAGCCATCGGTTCGAGCTGGCTCGGTTGGGTGAGCTGTTGGTTCGGCTCACTTCTCGGTTCGGCTCGATAAGTGAATGAGCTGTGAGCGAGCCGCTTGAGTCGTTGACATCCCTAAAGAAACACGACTTTAACAAACCTATTTATTTATTGGAAATGTTAGCTGCAATTGAAAAAATGGAACGTTTCAGTACGTACTTACATAATCCTTTCGAACTTAGGATGGGTCATTCAGGATTAGTATATGCTATGAGAAATATGCGGAGGGTCAAGCGATATGGATCGCTATTGTATAGACTCTTTGCCATTAACTTTGAAGTGAAATCTATAGCCTCAAATATGAATATTTCAGCCGATTTCATATCTAGATTATATGATCATACAACTTTGAAGAAATGGAAACCGAACCATCCCATGCGGAACAGGTTAATAATTATTGCTTAATAAACATCTGGAACATGCCTTACGCTAATATTTCCATAAAAGAACATCAACTCAAAGATCCAGAGTTAGAGAATATTATAAAAGATATAAGAGCTAGGAAAGAGATTGAAGGTTATAAAATAATTCAAGGAATTCTTTGTAAAAAGACCAAAGCAATTAGAAATCCCTATAAGGTTTGTTTACCGAAGGAGTTAGTTCCCAGCATTATTGAATTCTTTCATACACAAATTTTACCAGGTTCTCATGCTAGCATTAATAAGACAATAGCTAAGATCTGTGCTAGATTTACTTGGAGAGGTATCCTAGAAGACATAAGAGAATACGTATCTACTTGTGTAGATTGTCAATTAAATAAAAGTCATAACAGAAAACAATCAGGTAAATTAATATCACAGTATGAGAACATTGTAAACGGACTCTGGGCTGTAGACTTGCTAGGTCCTATGGTAGAGAGTAAGTCGGGACGATACTGTCTAATTGTAGTAGACTCTTTTTCAAAAAGAGTATTTTTAGAACCGATAAAGGTCTTATCTACACAAAGTGTAATAAACAAATTGTACAAATTGATGTGTAGAAATGGTTTTATATTCAGTATATGTCATGACAATCACTCAATCTTCACCTCAGCGAAGTTTAAAGATTTTGTTTATGCTAACGGAATTAAAGATATTAGTATCTCACCATATCACGCGGCATCTAATCCCAGTGAAAGATACGTGGCTACAATTAAAAATTCCTTAAGAATATATTTTGGTAATAAACAGAGTTCGTGGGACAAAGGACTATGGGAAATAGAATTTTCCGTTAATAATGCGGTTCACGAAGAAACTAAATGTAGTCCCATGGACTTAGTTTTCAATTATAACGTTTGCAATCCTCTAGATGTTAAGTGGAAAATAAGTACTATGAATTTAACTCAAAAGGATCCAAACTTGTGGAATAGAGCATTAGAAAATCTAGATAAAGCCTGAAAACGTAAAAAGAAATTGTATGATCTAAGACGAGTAGAAACAGACTATAGGATTGGCGACAAAGTATTAATTAAGTCACAGGTTTTGTCTTCATTGAAAGAAAAGAGAACTAAATCATTATGTGCAAAATGGCTTGGGCCCTACCAGATCGAGAGTTTCTTAGGTAGAAATACTATTAGAGTTGTAAACGTAAATAATTCTAGGGACATACGTAAAAGCCACGTTAGTTTAACTAAAAAATACAGAGAGCCTAGAAATAATGCATCGTAAATATTGGCTTAATTGGAAATAGGTAATAATCTAGTCAGCCTAAAGCAAAAAAAAAATCTAGTCAGTTTATAAGAACTTATTCTATAATTTCCATCTAGTCAGCTATTTAGACAAATGTAGTGTTAGATAAAATTATTTGTTAAAAAAAAAGGTTTTTAATGTGTTTTCTAATGCATGTTTTTATCAGTATTCCAGATCTGGATGTCCTTATGTCTATGTATTGAGAATTGTTTGTATGAATTGTCATTGTCCAATGTCCTACATGGAGATTTTAATGGAAACCGAGAATAATAGATATATGGAAGCTTCCAAAGATTATTCCAAAGATGGTACCAAAGATTATTCCAAATATTATTTCAAAGGTTATTCGAAAAATAGTTCTAAAGATTGTTCCTATGATGGATGGAAAATAATGGTGCTATATCAGATGAGTACAATGGATAATATATTTTTTTTGTAAATTAAATATATGTAAGATTAATACAATATTGTTACCTCCTGATATTCATATTAGAATATAAGGTATATGTGAGTATTTTAAGAACATCTAATGAGTATATATTGTAAATTTATGAATAGATAGACAACATTAGTAATAGCTATTTAATTTTAACTAACTTAGAGTGGTTGATAGAATGTAAGGGGTGTGTTAGAATTTTTGGGGGGAATTTTTTTTTAAGTTTCGTTTAAATTTTTATTTTGTATGTAATGAATTTTAGTGAGTGTGATGGGTTAGTTAGAATTAGTAGTTAGTAGTGTGGTGTAGAAGTAAGTTATAAGTTTAACCTACTAAAAATAACTAGTACTATCTATTCATAATTAAAGGTCGAAATGGAATATCTTAATATGGTTAAATTAATTAAATAAAAAGTTGCCTCAACTTTTTATATGCCGGGAGGGCGATATTTGTTGCGTGTGATAAGTTTTATCACACTTAAGTTCTGGATTTAAAAAAAAAATGAAAGATAGAAAGAGAAATTATGTTATCCTAGAGGTTATGTTAAACATCCGAACACCGGCATATGCAGCGCCTCTAGAGGAAAACTTAAGAACTACTGAGTTTCGAATGAGCTGCGGGTTACCTAAGCGGCCATTTGGAACGAAATGTAGAACTGGGCACATCGAAATTATACTGGTTCTATAACATATATTTAAATTTATTCGGAATACGGTAATACATTGAAAGTTTCAAGTGATTTACTATTCGAGTTGGCAAAAAGTGTTAAAGTTCTCTTGAAGTTAATCAAGTGTTATATAATATAATTTATATACATCTGTAATTGGTGTCTAATTGTGTGATTATATGATGGAATTCAGAGGCAATATTGTGAAATACTCCTCCTGGCTGGTATTTAACAAGGCAAAATAGTGAAATTGTCTAATGGTGAGTGTTATACTTTTTCAATTTAAATACAAGTAATTTATTCAAATTTATCACATTGTGAGATATATTTAATTATTCTAAATACTTATTGAATTTAAGGAGGAATTTAAAATCTATTAGTTATCCATGATTTAATGTATTATAGTATTAATTAAGTAGAGTCAGTTAATATATCCTAATGACATACTTGAACACGTGTTGGCTTGTATGAACGGAGAATGTACTTATAGATATTTCATAACTGTTAATATTTTCTTCAATTGTTTCAATATTTAATTTGTATTTTTCGATACAATTTTGATAGTTCATTTTTTTATTTGTGTTTTCTAAATAAAATAAGAAAAGATAATCTACTGATTTTCCGTTTAAAAGAACCTGATATTGAATTACCTATAAAACGGTATATTTCTAGTGCAGTTCGTAAGTGTATTATTAATATATTTGAATTTAATGTTAAATTTATTCAGATTCATAATCTTCAGCCATAGATTTGATAATACACCAGTTAATTTCTTATGATAGAGAAAATAGGTCTAACAACTCTAACCCCTTAAATACTTTATATAGTTGTCCTGGATTTAATATCCAGCGGCCCAGAACGGCGTCCATCGAGGCACGTTACAATCTTATATACGAGTTATCCGAGATAGATTGTTACAAAAAAAAAGTATTGGAAAGACATTCATCCAACAATGAATGCATAGTTGTTGATAATGATGTTTTAGATATAAATAAAAAATATAAATAATAGTGTTTCAAATATAAATAATCCTCACCATGCCACTCACATGATCCCAGTTGTCATTCTTGATATCTGAGCATCATTCTTATCTTACCCTGTAAAAAAATCGTTGTGTTATTTCAACGACATGCCTAGGTGTTAACACAATTCTGTTAAAATATAACACAAACAGGTGGTTAGAACAACTCACTCTCCATTTCGAGTTGTGTGTCCAATGCCGGTAGTTGAAATGACACACAGCCTGTGTGTTAAATTAATACAAATGTAGAATTATCGGTGTTGTTTCCTGCGTGATTGCCAAATATGCTGGCCATCTAATTAATAAGGCTTATGTACTGAAGCTACAGTCAAACACAGTAGAAAGAAATACTTAAACAAATCCAGGTATTCGCAAAATTTCAACGTGCAAATCGTGCGATGTGTCCTCAATTAATTTATATAATGTTTCTGAAGAAACATGCCAACAGCGAGGAACAACACCGTATTACTGTGTCACTTCTACACTGTACTAGAACTCACCAGTCAACACCGGGAACTATGTTTCAAAAATGGTTGAAAACCAGTAGAAACACGATTAAGAGGCAAACGTATTATAAGCATATAGGTAAGAGTTCCCTATCATTCTTGAACAAGTTGTTGGTCAAGGTTGTGTTTCTAATCATCAAGAAATACTTCACAATAAGTGTTGAGGAGGACGAAAAAAAGGTTTATGAGGATTTTCTAAACGAAGTATTCTGTAGTTTACTGTTCTTATTTTAAAAGTAGAATCTTCGGTAATCGTAAGTATGCACACCACAAGCTTTTCCAACACAGAAAAATGGTTCCATCAACAACGCACACGGAGTTACTTCAGCACCGAAATAGTTATTGTAATAACACAGAACTGGAGTCGAACTAACACCAAAAACCAATCTGGTGGCTTGACCTTGAATTTTAACAAGGGAGTGTTGAATTAACACCAAAGCGGTGTTACTTATGCGGCTTTGACCTTGAATTATGACACAGATTGTGTGTTGAAATAATAAGAAAGCGATGTTGAAATAACACAGGATTGTGTTATATTAATACTTGACATGGTGTAATATTAACACAAAACAATTAACACACTACACACTGTATTACTTTATTCGTGTTCGTGCAACACCGCCACAAGTAACACTCAACACTTTACCCCCACACTACCGACCCTGACATGGTGTCGAATCAACACCGAAAATACTAACACAGATCCGAATTTAACACCGGTTGTGTGTAAAAAAACGTAACACATCGCCTGTGTTAAAC
Organism: Thermobia domestica; assembly: GCF_964235325.1. Lineage (NCBI taxonomy): Eukaryota > Metazoa > Arthropoda > Insecta > Zygentoma > Lepismatidae > Thermobia > Thermobia domestica. Next base: position 294,278,444 of record NC_137457.1, on the reverse strand, counting down.
GCAAACACCGCGTTCTCTGTGTTGAATTAACACCGCATAGTGGTAATCACGCTGGAACCACTGCCCTGCGTTAAATTTGAGTTGAATTGACACAACCATTTTTTACTGTGTATGCATGGGTGTGTGTGTTTACTGTCTGGGTATAACAAACGGTTCTGCGAACTCAAAATATTTTAGCAACCGGTTCTAGCGAACCGACTGAATAACACCACTGCACGTATCTGATATTCAAACCGAAGCTTATGCAGACCACGAGTCGCTCGTGCAGCAAATTATATTTTTCTTTCGCTTATCATTTCTGTGCAACAGTAAAATAAAATCCAGTCTATGCATGCTTTCTTTTAAAATGGGCCAGTAAAGTACGCCACGACCTAACCACAAATTGTGAAATTATACGGGTTGAAGTTAATGTTACTAAAGGTAAGAAAGTGTTACTTGGTTTTTACTGTAAGCCACACAAAAACTCATCCTTGCAGAAATTCTGTATTAGCAGCCCTCTCTTTAGGTAATGAGTGATCTTAATTTGTCCATTGATTGGATATCAGCCGATATAGGGATCGGTAAGTGTGGAAATGATGACTGGTTTTTGGATACATTTATTCATGGTCTGTCCTTACGTCAATATAATATGTTCAATACCCGCGGGGATAGTAGCCTAGATTATGTTGTATCCTCTCTAAATGAAATTGACATAACTCCACGTATGAACTATTTTGTGTTGACCATGACTCATTGGATATTACATTTTGTCCCAACATACGAACTTCTAACAGAAATTCTTGTACTATGAAACATGTTAATAGACTGTGGCTCCATGGGATATCTGCCGTGCCTTATATCTTTTTCCATGCTGTTTGTTGGAAAATGGTACCATCGATGATGATACATCGTTCCTTACTGATACCTTTGTAATTGCTGTCGGACACTTTGTTCCTCAAAAACCACAAAAGTCATCTAAGTTCCCTTGTTGGTTTGTTGCTGAGATTCGGTCTGCTCTGAAAAAGAAGAAGCTCGTGTGGTCACTCTTGAAACAACATCCAAACCAGTTAACTTACAATAGTTTCCCGCAAAGTCGTTGATACGCCAAGTTCCTACTTAGAAAAAAAAAATACAATAGTTACAGGTTACATCTCCAACATTGCAACTTTGTTTTGTTCGAGACCTAACAGTTTCTGGTCTCTCATTAATTCAAGGAGAAATAAAACTAGTATACCCAAGAACGTCAACTATGTTGGGAGCGCTGTTACTGGAGAACACAGATCTGAATCATTCAATGACTATTTTTACAGAAATTTCTCCAACCAGATGGTATCAAATCATCTTTCTGCTCTTGAAGCTGTATGTTCGCATTCCCTATCCTCGACTCCTACTACGCCCGGTGAAACCAAGTCACCCGACTATTGTGCTCTTGGGCCCGACAATATTTATACAATCATCTTTCGCAATATAGCCGCGTCAATTGCTTATCCTGTGGCTATTTTTTATTTAATAGATGTTTTACAGAAGGCTATTTTCCCCGACTTTGGAAATAGGCTAACATTATTCCAATCTATAAAGCTGGCACTAAACTGAGGTATGTTCCTATAAACCCATTTCTCTTGTCCCTCCGTTGTAAATTCTTTGCGAGAAAATCATTAAGAGTCTTCATCCCGGCGAAATTAAAATACCGCTAATTTTACAGTAATTATGTGATATCTTCAAATAGATAAAAGATAATCGAAATGTGGAACAAGAGCGCCCTAGACAATATTATTTTACATGAGAAAGCGTTATCGCGACTCACTTATCTGCTTTCAATTTCGAGCTATTTTGAAAATCGGCATTTATTTTCGCGTTTCTAAACAGTTGAAAACAAAAAGCCACTAGGTTACTTGTGAGAACGGTGCCTCACGCAAAATAATATTGTCTAGGGCGCTCTTGTTCCATATTTCAATTATCTTTTATCTATTTGAAGATATCACATAATTACTGTAAAATTAGCGGTATTTTAATTTCGCCGGGATGAAGACTCTTAAGGACAGATTTTATAAGTTCACAGCCCCTTATTTGAACATTGCACAGCATGGGTTCCTGCAACAAAAATCATGCCTCACCAACCTATCAGAATTTCTTATGCTATAAACTGTATTTCAGAAACGTCTCAACTACATGTAATATACTTAGATTTCTCCAAAGCTTTCGACAAAATTGACACATATCTGTTTCTATAGAAGCTATCCAACAGATTTAATCTTCATGACAAATTCCTGTCTTTACTAAAGGATTATTTTACTGATCGTATGCAACGTGTTGTTATGCCAGATGCATCATCTAAATTTATCCCAATTCTTTCTGGAGTTCCCCAGGGTAGTGCTCTAGGACCACTGCTATTTCTTCTTTACATGGATGATCTCCCTTTCTCCTTGTCTTTACAATCTACGAACATTCTTCTCTTTGCTGATGGTTGTAAAATTTTTCATAAAACCTCTACCATATATGATGCCCTACGAGTTCAACAAGTTCTTACTAAATTTTCTGACTGATGTTAGACTTGCAATTTAAAGCTAAACCCTCAAAAATGTTGTACTCTTAGTATTTCTTTGAAGAAAAATAAAATTTATCATATATTTTCTATCAGAGAGAAAATAACAAGATCTTGTTAAATAATTCTATCTTGTTATTTTTCTCTGTGATTCTATTAATAACAATCCTATCAAAAGAGTCGCGACCATACAGATCTGGGAGTGTTAATTGATGAGAAACTAACATTTGTTGATCACATCACTTTTACTGTTAAGAGTCCTATGAGAATACTGGGTATTCTTTACAGATTTACTGAAATTCGAAACCTCAAATCACTCAGTATTTTTTTCAAAGCTTTTGTATCTCCTAAAGTTGAATATTGCTAATCGATGTGGAATATGGCATGTGCTTCAAATTTTTTCCCGTTTCGATTCTGTCATTAAGTTTTTTCTTGCCATTGTCAAACAAAAAAGTTCCTTCAGTGCGTAGTCTTAGGGACCGTCCACATATTATGTAACGCGGCAAAGGGGGGAGGGGGTTGGGCCTTGCGTTACGAAATGTAGCAAGGGGAAGAAGGGGGTTACGCCTTTGTTACGTAACGCACTTTTTGCTATAATTTTTATTTTCAGGTTTATACGTAATTTTTATATAAATAATTTTATTTAGTTCTTTTTTTTATAAATAAATATTTCTGTTGTTTTGGGAAATTGCAAACATGTATCTTATATAAATTAAATCATGGAGAAGGGATTCGAAGACGCTACTAGACACCAGCATAACTGGTGACGAACTCTGCGTGTATTACAATACAATAAAATTTACGGCACACGCTTTTCTGGAGTCAGTTATTAGTGATCTTAACCACAGCTTGAAAATGCCCTCGCCTTTCAACTCGTATCGCTATTTCTGAAAATATTATTTAATACTTTTGATTTGAATAATTACCCACTCTAAGGGGTTTCGCATGTGAAACAGAAGAAACTCTTTTTCGTGAAGTAATATTTTCTGTGACGGAAAGATCCACGATTTGCAAAGCAAAATAAAATATTAAAAACCCAATTAATCTCTTACTGATTTTTTTATTTGAATATTTCTGGAGAAATCGAGTTTATTCGCATTCTGGGGCTAATTTAGAACAAGAAGAATTTGAAAAGGGGAGTCTATAGTAGTTCAAAGAAGATGCTCGAAAACTTATCACAAACGAGATGTCCCTACTTCTTCACGTGTGCAGCGGCTTTGAATCTGTGGTCGACGAGGAAGAGAACTTCTTTGCATCGCCGACACTGACGAAATATACGAAGTATCCTGGATCCCGGGAAAATATAAGGTCGATGTCAGTTCTTAGGATCCTGTTTCACTTGCATCTTCCGGCAAGATTTCCATCTTGTTACCTTCCACTTTGCCTTTGTGACTTAAAAAGATGGGTGCGATTTTCTTGGGAAAACGACAGTAGACCCCTATGCAATTTCGAAGAATTAAAACTGGTTAATTAAACAACCTTATGGGGTTAAAATATTATTACGGAACTGTCATTTTTTAATACTTTGATTTGTTGGCGAAAGAACCCTAGAAATATATTCAGAATACAAGCTTTATGTAGTAAAAAGACACTTAAAGACCCATGGACAACTATAGTTGCCCTCTTGTTACGAGGTGTTCAGTCCCGGAGACAACTTTAGTTGCCGTGCACCCATCAAGGCCAGCTCCCGCACTTCAGCACGCAGTTGACGAAAGAAGCCAACAGCTTCATACAGCTAGCCCCTTCTGTTTACTTTTCACTAATATTTATCACCTTCATGCCTACAGGTCACGTACTGCGTAGATTTATATGAAATGCTGTGTCAAATGTATATACCCCAAAAAGATATGAGTACTCAGACGAAAAAAAAACAAAACATGTAGTTATTTTTTTCTCCTGTTTTATAAGCCAGTGGAAGTGTGTGTGGTTGTTTCGACATCCTTCTTGTAATTTGCTTAGGCTTCACTTCCTCTTTTTAGTTAAGGTTCTGGCGATGAATACCACCGCAACAAGGCGTGGTTCTTATGATAGTGGCGTATTTTCACCCGGAGAAATTACGGAAATAATAGATGATAGCGACTCCGATGCTTTTGAAACGGACGATGAATCTAATGTTTAGACATTGCTACAATAGTAGAATAACTAGAATCTTCCGACAGTGACACGAAAACAACACTCGATGCTGTTCTTAGCACTAGTTCTCAACCATCGCGACGCGCTTCTAAACGTCCTCGCACCTAACATGTCACCAAAAGGGACAGGAGGGGGCGGAGTGACATATTGTGATATGTAGTGTATATTTAAACTTATTTATATTTAGTTGTTTGGTCGTTTGCAATTTACACGAAATTATCGGACAATATATCTTTCGATTGGATTTCCAACATACAAAAAATATTCCTTAAAGTTTGCAACACTGTGTATTCAACGTTAACAATGCTAAGTGCATTACTATTTTTCTGTTATATTAGTACATTTTTATTCGATTGAATCTGAAAGTTTCATTCACTTTAAAAGGGTAGTTTCTGAGTAACAAAATTTTAAAAATACATTTAAAATGGCCGGGATCCAAGCGTTTCTACATTTAAATCCCCTCCGGGTCTTTAAGTGTTAAAAATAACTCCAAAAATAAGCAAAATTGGCGAAAAAACATAAATCAAGAAAGTGTTACGTAACAAAAGGAGAGTGGTTCGGCGTTGCGTTACGAAGTGTGACTAGTGATGGGCAGTGGGAATATTCCCGGTGGGAAGGAATTTAAAAAATGGGAATATTCCCGGGTTTTTTCCCTGGCCTATAAATTCCCGGGAAGGAATTTATTTCCATTTCTCTACTTTATCTTCCAAATTATAAGAACCATATGACTAATTACTTTATTTTAATATATTATGATTTACTTCTAGGTTTTAAAGAATTTGGAGGTTAAAAAATTTAAAATTATTTGACGGTACTTTATGTAACTAATAATATTAGTTTTTAAGTTCCATTTCCATTTGCACTAAAAAGTAAGGTAATATTTTAGTATTGGGAGGCCAAAACTAGCAAAAAGTAGGATGATTTACGGAAGAAATGAGTTGATAGTGATGTTCAAGTAGTCAAGAAAGTATCGAACACAATTTTTTTAGGGGTAGGGGATTTATACAAAACGGAAAGGTAAGTGGAAGTTATTTATATGAGAAAAGAAAGTGAATTGTTGGTAACGAAGATAGAAAGCAACGTGCCATGCGGGGCTCTAACCCGCCTTCATTCGCTAACGCTCGCTCTGCAATGCTGTCTGAATTTAATGTTGGTAACGTAATTTAACGTATGAAACCATAAAACAACCGCATCGGAATAGAATATCGCAAAAAAGTAGGTGCAAAAGCTGGCCTCCAATGCTAAAGAACAGCCAAAATTAGCAAAGTACTAATTTACAAATGATGAAAAGGAACCATTTTGTAAAGTAATTTAAAATTATGTAGAAATAGAGATGAAGTACTATTAATAAACCCTGAACCACCATTAGTAATAGACGTCGGTCTGTCTCCTCTCTCTCCGACTCGAATTTCTGAAGAGTTACTCGGACTTCTCTCATATGTGAATTAACGAATGGAATTTCGAGAAATAGGTAGAATGAAAGGTCGTGTATGGCAATGTTGCATGCTAAAATATAAAGATAAGTAAGTATATTGAAAATTTTATGAACATAAATCTGTATGCGCAAATGTTGATAAATTGGTGAGACATGTATCTTCTAGCATTTAACCAATCTAATTAGTTTATAACATTTATAAATTTAATGTGTTTATAATATCAGTAATAGAGTCAAGTTGAGCAAATCCACTTACATATAAATTTAAACTGTTTAGTGGTTTTAAAGTATTAGGTCTTACTATATAATTTTTTCACACATATTTAATTGATAGAACATATTGTAAATAAATATACATTTATGCGTACTCTCTAATAATAAAGTGTTAATAAAGTAACATAGTACCGTTCAGAATATACATTTTAAAGAATCCTCTGTGGACAACAGTAATAATATGCTGTGATCCAAAAATTAATGCAACTTTCAAATCATACAGAATGCAATTTTCTATCTGATTGTACATAAATTCCCGGATAAATTCCCATTTTGGGAATCTTCCCGGGAATATTCCCGAAAAATATCTTCCCGGGAATATTCCCGAAAAATATCTTCCCGGGAATTTACCCATCACTAAGTGTGACATGGGGGAGGGAGGGGGTAAAAATTGGTCAAAAATAGCGTTACGTAATATGTGGACAGTCCCTTAATAAAACAGACCTCCTGAACGAACTCAATATTCAGACTCCACTGACTTGATGTAAGGTGGCGGACTTGCTGTTTCTCAATAAAATTATCAATGGGAAAATTAACTCAGAATTGTTGGTCTCCGTTCTAAATTTTCGCGTACCTTCTCGCCTTATCCGTAGTCATACGTTACATATATAACACCCAGTAGGCTGGCATCATTGCATAATAGTTTATTGTCAGATTTTCATATTTTGACTGAAAATCATTTTGAAAACAAGTTAAAGACTGTAAATATGATACATATTCTTTGTGTATATATAAATATATCTCTTGTATTTTTTTTCTTTCTTCTTTGTTATTACTTATAGCCCTATATAGTGTAAAATGGACATTTTTCTGTGTCTGAAACATTTGTAAATAAATAAATTTCACATCGTAAATGATTTCATATCAAGGAAGCCAGAGTTATCAAATTACCATTATTATTGTTTGCACTTCGTAAAGAACGAGTTTCGATACAAGAGAAAACAATAAAGGAAATCGTTGTGACAAGGACAGCATTGTTTTTCTAACACGAGTAAGCAAAATGTACACTCTCGCTTTGTAAGTAGAAAGAATAAATGAATATGCCGTACTGAACTATTGCTGAACTCTCAGTAAAAGAATATATTATTTATTTATATTAACAAGCACAAAATACGTAGATACTTTGTGCTCTCCAAAAAACCTAAAGCCACTGACCACGGGGTCAGTAAATATACAGGGTGTCCATGCCCATTGACGGCACTTGATCTTGTGTTCAATAAATAAAATACTGAATAGCATGTGTTTGTTTCGAAGAATCGCAGTTATACCTGAGCTACACTTTGGTAGGCTTAATGTTTCCGAATAAGTGTGCATCAACTTTTAATACTATACTACTTGGCTGATATATTTTCTTCATGAACGTGACTTTACTGGAAAATCTTTTGCAAATGTAGCAAGCGAGTTATGCTGCCATCTCTTGAGCGCAGTTTATTACTAGAGATTGCTTATTTAAACAATTTCCAATAAATTCACTTCATTTAATATTGATTTGCGAATTTTGACAGTAGCATTAATATTGGATTCAGAAAAATAAAGTTGAATACATTTGTAACATACGAAATTGTAACAGTCCAAGTGGAAACGGGGGCTGACTGAGATGTAAAAGGAAAAAGTCCTTCGCATTAGAATGTTTCAATATAGAAACATGAGCTTTACAAAGGCAAATAACCTAGAAGTATGGCCACCCACAGGGGGGAAGAGGGGGGCAAGTAAGGGTATTTGTCCCCCTCCTGGATTCCCAAAAGGTGTACTCTTCCAGATATTACGTGGCAAAACATAGTAATTTGCTTACTCACATACTATAGTACTTATACAGGGTGTTTCAAAACAACATCAACAACGTTTGGGAGGAGATTCCTGACACTAAGATAAGACAAAAAGAGACTAACCTGGGAGCACAAATGCCTCCTTTCGGAGTTGTAGCCTGCCGAAAACATGAAAAAAATGAAACTTAAAGGTCCATAGCTCCAAAACTATGCGCCCTACCGTAATCGGGTCCAGACTTTACTTAGGAACTAACATATACGCTATCCAAAAGTACACGTTTCAGAATCCTAAGGTACTCATGGAACAATTTTTATAGAGGGAGTTTGGCTAAGAGCATATAATTTGAAGTATTCACTAACTACCTCTATAAAATTTGTTGCAGAAATACCGCAGGATTCTGAAATTTGGATATTTGGATATACCACATACTAGTTCCTAGATTAAATCTTGATCCGACTACGGTAGATTCCATAGTTTTGGAGCTATTGATCTTTAAAGTTCATTTTTTTCATGCTTTTGGCAGTCTATAACACTGAAAGGAACCATCTGTGCTCGCAGGTTGGTCTATACTTTTTGTCTTATCTTTGTGTCAGGAATACTCTCAAACGTTGTAGGTGTTGTTTTCAAAAACCCTGTATATTAAGCAGTAAATTATTGTACTATGATTTATTTATCTAGCGTAATTAAAAAGGATATGTGCGTAAATAAACGCTGTTTTTATATAATGTATTATGTGCAAGAGTTCATCAAAGTGTGTGTATTTACAACTGCTCTTAGGTGTCGATCATTTGTTCCCTTCTTGGAATCGGGTTTTTGTCTCCCTTTGGAAAATATACTGGGGGCGTCACTGCCTGTAGGAGATGATATACCGAATACATAAGTATGATGTATTGAATAACGAGACACTATATCAGATAGTTTGATATGCAATAGGAAGAGCGCCAAGTGAACTTTGAGGTAGACAAACACCGTGTGCGTGGGTTTCCTCGGCGTTCTCCCGTTTCCTTCCACTGTATTCATTCCACCATTTCATTCATTTCTCATCATGACCGTCTCCTTTCAAGCCAACACGGCATTAATTGTGGGACGTAAAACAAAGATTTCATTTTTTAAATAGGAAGATCACGGGTTTCATTTCCAGTTTAATCTTTCAGAAGTCACTTGTCTGAGCTTACAATAGTCATGTATCTTTTTCCTTCAATAGTTAATACTTAATTTTAGATTACAGAATAAGTTTTCAATTTTTTTTATTATATAGATAAATATCTGCAACACTAACTAACTAACTCTATGGCCTATGGAACCCGGAGGTTCAGTGCCGCGTTCACAAAAGCTCTCCACTGACTTCTATCCTTCGCTAATTGGATCCAGTTTCTACTTTGTATTCCTATCTCTGCGAGATCCATCTTAATATTATCCTCCCATCTGCGCCTAGGCCTTCCTAATGGTCGTTTTCCTATGGGTCTACCAGTCAAGACTTTGAAAGCGTTTCTACTTTCTTCCATTCTAGCTACATGACCTGCCCACCTAAGCCTCCTAGACTTGACGACCCTAACAATGTTGGGTAAACCGTATAAACTATGTAGTTCCTCGTTATGAAGCTTCCGCCATTCCCCATTCTCGTTCCTCTTGGGTCCGAATATTCTTCTCAGGATCCTGTTCTCAAATACTTTCAGTCTATGTTCTTCCCTCAGAGTAAGCGACCATGTTTCGCAACCATACAGAACAACAGGCATGATTATCGTTTTATATATTTTAAGCTTCAAATTCCTCGACAGAATTCGCGACGACAAGAGATTTTGAACCGAATAGTAACACGAATTCCCTGCTTTTAGTCGACATTTAATTTCTTCGTGAATATGATTTTCGTCTGTTAATATTGATCCTAAATATTTGAAAGTATCCACTTTATCAAAAGTATTATTTAATATTTTAACGCCTCCACAATTTGCCGTATTACGGTCCCGACGCACTTCCATGTATTTAGTTTTCTCTGCATTTACTTCTAAACCCATGTCCCTGCAAGCGTTTAATAATATCTCTGCATTTATTTCTACTGTTCTCCTATCATCCCCTATTAAATTTACATCATCAGCATATGCCATAACCTGGTGAATGCCGTTCAACTCTAGGCCCTGGTTGCTATCTTTGATTTTCCTTATGGCGTATTCCAGCACAAAGTTAAATAATAATGGCGACAACGCATCTCCTTGTTTCAGGCCATTTTCGACGTGGAAGCTCGTGGACAAAAATTTTCCTACCCGGACTTTACTTTGGGATTCACTTAAACATATCTTAATTAATCTAATTAATATCTGCAACACAGTTTCCATAATATATATTTTTTTTAATTGAATACTATTTTACATGATAATTCTTTACACAATAAATAACACTAATCAGCATTCTCTCACTTTTTTCTGTTGTTTTAAATGAAAAGGTGTATCGGAATTGATTTTTCCCCGCAGATTCTGAAATTGACCTGCAGAATTCTGTATCACGTTTTCACACAACTCACGTAAATATGATTTTCTTAAAATAAAAAGTTTGAAAGGTGTTTTATTACACAATACTAACACCTATCTATCCACTCAACTAGAACATTCTATGCATTTCAAAGATATGTTCAAAAACTTTATTTTTTTCTGGAAGAAGAACAGTACAAGTGTCATGAATGGTCTGTCTGCAAATTTCAAGGTGATTGGAATTTCGCTCGTCCAACAAGTGAGCTCCACCAAATGTGATGCTTTCTGTGTGAATAGGACTTCAGAGCAAGGGTGCAACAGTGGGTTCTGTTACGTAATGGGTACACCCGGACGTCGGTAAACGTCGACAGTCTTCACCATTGTTTGGTATATGGGTTATCAGGGCGCCTTGCGTCGTGCAGGAGTCGGCGCCCAGTGTTAAAATAGTTGACATGGGGGGGGGGCAATAGCGAACGAATTCACTATATGAGAGGCTCCAACTTAATATAAGGTGGGAGTTTACTTAGAACTACAGTGGTCCGGAATCTTCCACCAGCCTAGCAACTCACGGAACTGGTTATCAGCCACATTGCAGGCTCAATCGTCCCATAATCCTAGATCTAAGGTCCAGGAATCGCTACTGGGGGTACGTCGCATATATATTCGCACTCCTATTCTTTACTTATGTTGCTATGACTTTTCTATCCTATAGTAGATTTTAGTTTCAATATTCCGTCAAGATAATTTTCTACAACACAAAATTATAATTCCCCACCACGTAATTATACTTTCTAGAGCTATATTCAGAATTAGAAGAAGTTATCAATTTGGAGTCGCTTGGAATTACTTCGAACACCAATTTCTGACATTGAAAGTTTATTACAAGATTTTTAAAGTCCTTTACATAAAATTCACAACGCTAAATAAAAAGATTAAACATTTTCAATTTGATTTGCTTACTCGAATTCTTGTTAAAGTGTGATAAATTTGCATTAATGAATTAGCGTAAATTCTTTTACAATTAGCTATCTAATACAAATGAAAGTTAAGTTCAGTAACACTTTGTCTCGTTATATTTTAAGTTCTGATTACTAAAAGTGTAATGATATCATATGACAAAGAAAACCGTAACTTGTATAAAATCGAGAATTAAAAATTTCAAAGTTCCGAATAGCAATAACATAGTGGAAGTGTATCCATCTTGTTCAAAATTTACAAGTCCAATTTGAAGTTATCTTGTATGAATGCAAGTAAGCCGAGAATCAGCCTCGCTCTAACTCGATCCATTGCCGGCAATTGCTCCAGATTCTAAGTCCATATGTTTAGGGCTTGTCGCTGCTGCTTGCGAATGTTCATCGGAGCTCGACAATACTACATGGCGGAAAGCAAAGCTAGGCATGGACCGAGGGTTTCGATGGAACGTCTCCACTGTCTGCTGCCGCGAGTAAGAAAATTACATCTTTTTATCACACGAGCGATACTTTCCACGTGATGCACTCCACAAAATTCGTAGCTAGACTTAACATTAAGTGCTGTCAGTAGTAAGCGTCCCACTTGGTCTCACTTTGGACTTTGACCCCGACATTTGTGACGTCATAGGTCAAAGGTCAATTACCTTGGCCCGGAGTCAATGACCTAGGGGTACTTAGGACCACTCCCTTTAGGTTTTGGTAGTGGTACCTTGGCCCACCCCCTAAATTTTGGCAAAGGTACATAGGACCACCACCCTTAAATTTTGGAAATTGCCAAATCTAAAAATTGCGTATGGTAGCCTAGGACAATAGTATGTACCTTATTAGTATTGGGGATCCACCTCGTTCACTTTCATGGGTAAAAAATTGCCAAAAAATTAAATTTCGGGGGGTTTTGACCTAATTTTTCCCCTTTGATGAAGTTTAATTACCCTATATGGTGATATAGACATATACAGGGGTCCATTCCCTTTCATAAGACATGGGTATATCCATGCATCCCTTTAAATTTTTGGGAGGGATACCTTGGCCCCCCACCCTAAATTTTGGAAATTTCCAACTGTAAACATTTAATATAGTACTATAGGACCATAATATGTATTAGTATAAATTTGGGTGGTCCACCTCGTTCCCTTTTAAGGATGCAAAATTGCCAAAATATAAACGTAAGCAATACGTTGTACCACGTGCTTTGTTTTGGCTCATTTTATCCCCTTTGATGTCCTATTACCTTATACGGTTATATGGTCATGTATAGGGATTCATTTCCTATCACAAGACACAGGTACACTGGTGCACCCCTTTAAATTTTTGGGAGGGGTATATTGACCCACCCCTTCAAATTTGGAAATTTATCAATTTAAGCATTCGGTATTATAGCACAGGACCTTAATATGTATCATGATAAATTTGGGTGGTTCACCTCGTTCCCTCTCATGTGTGAAAAATTGCCCAAATATAACCATAAGCAATATGTTGTACCACGTGTTTGGTTTTTGGCCCAATTTATTCCCTTTGATGAAGTCCTATTACCTTATATGGTTATATGGTCATGTATAGGGGTCAATTTCCTATCATAAGACATGGGTACATTGATACACCCATTTAAAAATTTGGGAGGGGTATCTTGGCTCATCCACTTAATTTTAGAAATTGTTCAATATAAGCATTTGGTATCACAGTACAGAACCTCAATATGGATGGTCCACCTTGGTCCCTTTCAGGGATAAAGAACTACCCAAAAATCAAATTTGGGAGGTTATTGACTCAATTAATTCCCTTTGATAAGGATTTAGCACGTTATATGGGTATGTACAGAGGTTTATTACATTTATATGTTTATGTTCCGTTTTAAATTTGGGAATTATCAAATAACAAAATTCGGTAAACGTTTTCTAGGACCTATTGTAAATGTTAGTATCCCTCTTATGCCCAAATATTCAAATTTTAAAGGTTACATTATCTTTTTTGCTACGGCTTTATTATTGAATGAGTATTACTTTTTCATAAGACACAGGTGTATTTGTGTACCAATCTTAAATTTTGGGAGGGGTACATTTCTTATTGTTAAACGTGAAGAAAGAGCACAACCCTTTAACCGGGACGACGAACAAAAAAAAGAAGCTTGGTGTTGCATTGACACACAAGTAACACGCTAAACTGGTAGTCATTTTGTGTTGTTTCAACACCTCATTTTTTGCTCTGCAGGGATGCAAATAAGCAACGAAATTTTACTAGCCCACATCCCATAATAGAAATCATTTACTTACCTTCGGCATATTAAATATTCTCCCGCACGGATGAACCACTCGCCGTGGGCAAGTGGTTATTTGCATCCCTGTAATAAAGTAACATTGACTAAAATGCCATACTGCGTTATTCGTAGGGATGGGCACAAGCGAGTTCGAGCGAATTTTCTTTGAAAATCGACTCGACTAGAATCTTTGAGCTCGACCCGAGAACTCGGCTGGAAAAATTTCCTTCAACTCGACTCGAATTCGGGTCGACTTTTGTGTCGAGTCGAGCAAAATTCTGTGTGTAGTTTCGAGTACTCTCTTCAAGGATCCCACCTAGACAATATAATATCAATAATACTACTACTACAGCAACTTATTATTATTATTATTATTATTATTATTAATATTAATAATAATAATAATAATAATAATAACACTGTGTATAAACATGAAATATAGGTTGTTTGTATCTGAATAGAAAAAACTAGTTGATTGCCAACCTCAGTAATCGTGAAATCTAGGAGTCAAGGACATTGTTCACGAGCTTCTAAATTTGCGTTGAGGGTCTAGGTTGAGAATTCGGGCTCAGTCAAACATTATTAAAAGGTATAGGGCGTTGGCCAAATATCTTGAAAACTGGTCTGCCCGGGTTTAGAATTGTCAACGACTCGAGCAGCTCGGCTCACAGCTTACTCGCTATCGAGCCGAACTGAGAAGTGGGCCGAGTCAACAGCTCACCCAACCGAGCCGGCTAGAGCCGATGGTTCACCCAAAGCGAGCCTGCTCGAGCCATCGGCTCAGTTGAACCGAGCCGAACTGAGCTCGTTATAAAAATCTCCTGTCGTCTCGTTATCAAGACGATATGAGATGAGAGCAATGTCCCCTCTCTTGAGCAACACAAAGTACACACTACTTCTTACATTTCTCAAGGCTTTCGCTTTCCAGTGTAATCAGGCCATGATTTCAAAATGAGTTAAAACGTACTGAACGAACGAGCCATTTATCAAGCTGGACTCGACTCGAAATTCGCCTGCCCATCCCTATTCGTTAGAAAAAATGTCTGCTTATTATTATTCTGCTAAACTAATTATATAATAATAACAAAATTGTTATGCAAAACTAAAAATACAAAATATAGAGAAGTATTACTCTACAACTAATAAAATGACAACATATAAACTGGGGGTGATTCAAAACTTGCCAGTAACTCCAGAATCGATGCATACTTTTTAATGCTAGTTATTCCAAAGTATTCTTTCAAATGTTCGAACGGTAAAATATTTTCGTTCTCCGTCTTTATGAAAACAACATCAATCAAAGTAAAACGGACTACCGGTACCATTACACTCGTAGTTCACTCCCTGAATGTATAGGTTTAGAGCTGTCAAAATCTATGACAAAATCTTTCAGGTGCTTGCAATCAGTACACGTGATTTCCCTAAGGCTGTCCTCATCTTCCAAAAACAACAAGTGGCATTATGGTCTTACCTGTTTCTCTGTGTGGTCGGTGACTTTTGGTCACTGATATACGTAGTTCATGCTCTATCAACGCCACCTGGATACAAGGCCTTACAGCTCCAAAATGACATCATCATCAGAAGGCCACAGAATCTTAAGGAAAACACAAGTTCTAGCCACATTATAATGAATTTTACAATCATTTTGTTCGTATTTTCGCAAATTCGCGTAGAAATGACTACTTGTAGGATAAAAATAAGCTAGTATTGTCACAAAAATAAAAAAATATGACTTGCGAAAGAATACAAAATTTTAATATATTGTTAAGAACATTAAATAGATCAAATGTACCAATTTTCAGCTACACACAATTATTTTTAACATTATTACGTAAAGTACCTGGCCTACAAATGCTCACATAATTGTCGCGTGATTGGCGGGCAATAGTGGAGCGCGCGTCACTTAAAAGCACGTAACTCAGTAACTATTAGTCGTATATGCACCACAAACATACCTATGGGGAGCGCGGTGGCTCAGTGGTAGACGGTTCATCTCTGGTGCTTGGGGTCCCGGGTTCGATCCCAGCCCCCGCCAAGTGAACTTTGTGGTGGACAAACACCGTGCTCGTGGATTTTCTCGGGGTTCGCCCGTTTCCTCCCACATTCTTCATTCCACCATTTCACTCATCTCTCATCATCACCGTCTCCTTTAGCCTAACCGGCATGACCGTGGTACGTAAAACTTAAAGATTTCATTTAATTTCATTTCAAACATACCTATGGAAAGATGAAAGTGTGGTGAAACTTTTTTTTTCTCCGGTAGTTCTACGATATCTGCGATAGCAAAACGCCCATAACCAAGCAAAAAAAAAAAAAAAAAAAACGAGTTCGTATCATTTCGACTTTTCAGGGGTTCAATCGTCTCGTGCGGCCCTGGATGGTATGTAATTAAAACAATATGTATCTTGGACTGTAGCCCTATTTTTTATCTTTCAATTGGGACTTATTTTAGCTTTGTGGGTTTAGCCGTTTGTATGTAATCGCCATTCCAATGATAACATCTGCTTTTCCAGCACTTCATACTTTAACCGCCTGGAATTCCAGAAAGCGACCACGGGATATTAGGGGACTTTTGATATGTTGTTCAGGACATCCAATAGAACAAATCTGCCAATTTTCAGCTTTACACTATTTTTCGCACAGTTTGGCCCAAATTTTGTTTAAAATGACTGGGCTAAAAGGACTTTTCACGTTGTACAAACAAATATGCTGATCATGTTTTTCAATCAGCATAATAATAACATCCCAACTCCAACTCATTTTTCTTTTCTGCAATTCAATTTCCCACATAAAACAAAGAGCATGGATATTTGGCACAAAATCTTTCGCTTCCTTTTAACACACCACGGCGCACCGGTGACCTGTTAGCTCTCCCATGTAAGCAAACTTGATCCGAATTGAGTCAGATCGTTTGATCGTCCTTTGATCGCGTATGATCGCCAACAATTATCGTTTGATCGCCACGCGTATTAACGTAATACAAGTAATTATGTAGAGGAGGTAACAGGTTAACCTGTTAGCCCTCCCATGTAAGCAAATTTGATCCGAATTGAGTCAGATCGTTTGATCGTCCTTTTTGATCGCGTTTGATCGCCAACAATTATCGTTTGATCGCCATGCGTATTAACGTAACAAAATTGGCAGATGGCATTGGCTCTATACGTTGGTGAAGAAAACATCATTTCCGCTTCCTGTTAGCTAGCTGGTTACAAACAAACAAACCAGCTTTAAGCGGGTTATTATAAAGAAGTTTACGTGGTACTCGCTTCTGAAAATGATTGGTTTCGCTTTTGGATATAACCATAAAGCTTAAGAGATGCATGCAATTCTTTTTCGCTTTCTCAAGAGTGAAATTGGAAATATTGTGCTAAATAATATATTGAAAAGAAACAATAACAAAGCCACACTGTACAACAAGCGATATTAGGCGAACAGATATATCTCAATCTTTTTGAAGGGCGCTTTCTCTCCTTGCATATTCTGCCAGAAAAAAGTTAAAATGCATATATTTTTTCCTTTAACCGAAAACACCCTTGCTCTCTGTTTCTTTGTTGGTTGGTTTGTGACATTTTAAGGCTAATTTCGCTGTTTAATATATATTAACACTCAGAACACTGTAATATCGTTTCTTAGTAATCTAATAACTGAATCACACGTTTAAAGATATACTATAATCTTCGAACAGTGCCTGCTTCAGCATGAAGTGTGGTACTCGCCTGCTTTCGCTCTTTCCGAGCCTCACCAGCTCGGAACATGTATGTATATGTAAACATGTATGGTAACATGTATGTGTAAAAATTTGAAACTCTTGGTGCAATTGAGATTTGCAGGCAATGGATGATTTTAAAATTGGTAAATCGGCGTTAATGTAAGACAACCGCAATTTAAGTAAGCACAAGCTAACCTAACCGTACCTTACTGCATACGAAGATTGGTAAGAGTATAGAACAGGTAATATAGTAAAGTTTAAACCGGACTTGTTAATTTGTCTCGTTTTGTTTGACATAAACTTTAATTGTTCCATCCAATCGATCTACGCTAAGTGCGCACGAAGAATACGGGATCATTTTTTTCTCAAATTTAGTCTAGAATTTACGTCTAATCTACAAAACTAGATCCGTGAAAGAAAATTATTTATGTAGAGGGAGAACATAGAAACAGCGTTCAAAAGTGTCATAATTACTAAGAAATAGAAATGCAAATCCACTTGTAATGATTACTAGCCCAGGCTGATGTGTGCTTTTCGTATGTCTTTTTCATTTCCACGTATACCCAACTTCACTGATCCGCCTGCTCCCTACAGAGACATCCTTTCATGCGCTCGAGCTTTAAACTGCCCTAAATTATCATAGATATATTGTTACGTGAAGTGACCACCCAGCGTAAGCTGGTAGGTATGTGTTTTTCTTATGAGTTTCAATGTATGGGTATGCTGGTATGTTACAAATCTGTACGTCGATACTGGCAGACGCGAGGAAAATAATTCAGATAACATTAGGACATTAGATAGGATAGAGAATTATACCTTTTAAATAATTATTTGTGTTGACGCCTTTTAACTTTACCAGTGCCAAGCAGGGAATGGACACCCGCTAACAAAAGAATGAAGAATTAGAAAATTATTTCCACGAAGAGATGTTAAATTTCTGAAATCAAATTTTCGTAATTGTATGTTTTAAAATGTATTGGTTATTCTAGCGCTGTACTCCTTTGCTCCGAATAACTGATCACTAATTTTTTTAAAAAAAATCATTTTTTTTTTCATATTAAACATTTTCACTCAAGCTAAACAAACAATATGACAAAAGTATATAGCATAATAATTTTCAATAATTTTAAGTGAACTCAATTTAAAATTATTATTAAGGGGCGTTCATGTACACCTTGTCTCAAAAAGGTTGAGCGCATTCTTTATTGCTATTTCAAGGCAAATTTTTTCTAAGTCCAACTTCGGGTATCTTCGGGAAAAAGTAAACTAGATTCGAGCTTCCAAGTCCACCTTTGCATCCGGGAAAAATTTTGAAGATGTGTTTTTCATCTTTTAAATATAAGAAGATTTCTTACCAAGTGTAGAAAAAAAGCAACATTGACTGAAATACTAAATGATACAATATTTCGAACCTTTGTATTAATGTCAGCACATGCTTGTTTGTCATTTAGATCTCCATACGTAATGGAACATTTAGATACGTAAACGAATCTTTCCATATGTAAAATAATGCTGAAAGTCAAGACATAGAACATAAATCTCGCCTGAGTACTAAAATAAAAGTCAAAGTAAAACAAAAACAGCGTTTGCAGTGGATATGAATATCATAATTTCTAGAGAGCTGTTATACACCGCTAGAATCATTTTCCGAAGAGTGCTCAGCGATAAGCCCTTGGATTTCAAATCGTAAGGTTGTGAGTTCGCTTCCCATCTGAGTCAATGCTTCTTTTTATGAAATTCTATTTTCCGCAATGCATGAAAAATTATATAAAATAATTACATTAAAATACATCAGTTGTGTATATATAACATATAATCATTGCAGAACATAGTGCTTATTATGTTTAAAATATAACATCTGATATAGGTATTCACAGTACTTTGGTATTCTATATGTGAATGTTAAATAAAAATTAAGAAAATAATATCATATCAATAAATAGGTTATATATTGTATTTATTTGCAGCTATTTGTCATACGGAGGTTACTTCTCAATTTTCTCATTACAGCAAGTGATTTACGCTTTCTGAAAGGTAAAGAGACTATGCGGGTATAAACAGAAATTATTATACAAACTCGAATCTTGGTTAGACACAAAACTCACGAACTCCAAAACCATGTAAACAGGAAATCTACGAACACGAAGTCATGTTTAAGAGACTTATTTATACTTAAGAAAGAAGGCAGAATAGGATTTTTTTTCTAAAGGATTTCAGTTGAATAATCTGCAATTTTTTTGTATATGGATATGGTCTCTCTCTCTCCGCCTCTTATATATATATATATATAGTGTGTGTATGTTCCATCATGCAAACACTTCCTATATATAGTGCTTACAGTCTAAAAAAGAATACTTTCGGGGTAAGCTATTGGGAGTTGGAGGGGGATATATATATAAAGCAAAACCGATCGATATTAGTGTCGAATCCATAGTTCTCGTTGTTGCAGATATTAATAAGTACAACTTCGATAGCGTTAAAGTCCAAACTCAACTCCCATCGTAAAGTTCCTTTGTGGTTAAGCCTGTAGCTTACACGCTTTCGGCGTGGGAGACCCAGGTTTGGCCCCCAGCGAGAGCTCATGTACTTCGGATTCTACGTTAAATAGTAGGTCTACGTCTCATATAGCCTCACTGCTGAACGGGACGTTAAATTCAAAATCAACTCAATCGATTCAAATCCCATCGTCATTACGGGCGATAAAGGATGAAAAATAAAATGTCTCAAGTGACTGAGGTTAGTGTCAAATCCATAGTTTGGGTTCGTCAAGCTACTACAATCGCAATGGCATTTAATGTCACGTTTTTGTATGACCGACTGTCACCTGGATTTTGAATTTACAGGGGCAACACCAAAAGCGTTGTTCACACAGCTCTAAATATTTTAATGTATATATAAGTGTATATTCCAGCGAAACTCCGGAATGTCTGGAGCAACTTTTACCTAACGTGGGAGACATATTACTTTCATTCTAAGAAAAAAAATATTGTGGAAGTCAGATACTCCAAAGAACGGAAGTTGGAAGGAGTGACATGTAAAATTGTGTAAAACGACTGATCGTAGAGTGTTATCCATAGTTTTCTGGTTCTTTGTGATGAATACACCGTGTAGTTAGGCACTAAATGGCGTTATATCCAAATTCATCCCCATCTTCACAGGATGAGAGGCTCGCAGATATGATTAATAAAATGTAAAAACTTACTTAAATATTTGTCGAATTCATAGTTTTCTGAGGCCGCGAAAGCGTTTCTAATGACTTTGGAATGTAGTTTGTACCCACTTCAAGATGGCTTTTTAATCGTATGAATTTCTCACCTTAAGAGGAAATTACCGTCTCAACTAGTATATGTATCAAGCCAGCCTTCGCAATCGAGAAAAAATTTTGTAGATGTATGTTTCGTCTTTTAAATGATATACTATATGTTTAAATCAGAGACTGAGTGGGTCGGTGGGTCAAATTGGTCAAGATTTGTGAGTGGGTCAGTGGATTGTGGGTCAGCAAGACAAGATCCACCGCGAAAAGCCACTCACCGTGACTCACACTGGCACATTGACCCACCGACCCATTCTGCTCAGTGCCTTGTAGATAGCATTTTCTGAACACTGGTAAGTTTGTCTACGTTTTACTTCCAAGACCTCCATGTTTCTTTTTTCATTTGGTTCTAATGAAAAAAGAATTGAGGCTCTTTGGGAAATGAAATGAAATCTTTCAGTTTTACGTCCCACGGTTATGTCAGTTAGGCTAAAGGAGACGGTGATGAGAAGTGAATGAAATGGTGGAATGTGAAAGTGGGAGGAAACGGGAGAAGCGCAAGGAAACCCCCGAGCACGGTGTTTCCCCACCACAAAGTCCGCCCAGCTCGAGCTGGGATCGAACCAGGGACCCCAAGCACCTGAGGTGAACGCTCTACCACTGAGCCAGCACGGTGCCTCTTCTCTTCAGTACCATTTTAACCAGAGATTGTGTGGGTCAATGAAAATTTGATCCACGACTCACTATCACCCACCATCCAAATGACCCATTGAACCAGTCTGACCCATCACCCATCGTGACCAACTCTGACCCATCACTCATCGTGACCCACTCTGATCCACCACCAACTATGAACCACTCTGAACCATTGTGACCAACTCCGACCCACCAAAACCCATCGTCATCAACTCCTACTCATGATCCACGTCCTCCTTTCCATTGTCTAAAGAGGTTACACTTGTAATAAAACAAGACTGAAATTATCACTTATCGGAGTTAGAATCGTAAAGTGTTTCTCATCTTCCGAATTAAGATTAATTTAAATTTATCATATATAATTATTTCTTTGTTGGTTTACAGATACATTTCAGTATTAAATAGGATGAAATTTGAAAGTCTCAAATCACGATAAAGTAGACCAACGTAAAAAAAGAAAAACTAGTTTTCCATATAATTAAGCATGTCATACTTATTTAAAAATGCCCATGTAATTAAGCTTGGAATATAAATTTTATGATCATTTTTCTCTCAATTTATGGCTTGATTGCCTTATGCTCTGAACGCTCCTTATATTAAACACCAGCTTTAGGAATTATTATGATGGAAAGCAGTGGGTATAAAATGCGAAGAGCTGTAGTTTTCATTTCTCAATTTGTTTCTCAACTAATATCAATCGTTTTCGATTATTTTTACAAATCAACCTACTACCAATTTCCAATATATAAAATGACCCCCCGCTCATAAAAGAAAATTTTAAAAAATGCCAGGACAAGTTCTGTTTATCTTTAATAAAGAGTTATATACTGAATTTCAGCTCTCTATGTTAAACGGCTTGTGAAATACTCAATTTTTCGCAAAAAGTCGTACCCCTTCCCACCTATGGATATGTATTAGGGTGTGTCGAAAAAACGTTTTTCTCGAAATCTTGTTACCCTTACTTGCCATTTTTGGCCAAATGTGGTTAATAAAACGCCCAAAAATTTCAAATCGATACCTCAATGTTTTGAGGTACCGCCATTGGCTTCAAAATTTTTTTTTATAAAAATGATCAAATCGTAGATTTTTTAAGGCACGAAACATTATGACTTTATACTATGTTCCACTTTCGTAGTAATAATTGTTCTCCAGACTGTCGGAATATACTGTAAAAAGATTTCAAGACTCTACTTCAATTTTTCGAGCTGTCGGCATCTCTCTGAACTGTGGGGGAAAAGTCAATTATCTTGTGTATTAATGTATATTTGTAAAAGAATTTCGCAAAAACATTTAAACATGTTAGTGATTTTTTTGTCAAGTATCAAACACAATGGAGTCCAAAATCAATAAAATGAAAAGTATTCCAGTTTTTATACATTTGGAAAACGTATAATATTTTAAAAGTTGCAGAAAACTCTCTAAGATGCAACATTGTAGTTCCTGCAACACCTAACTAATTTCCAAATAAACTTATTACATTGGAAATAACCCAGAACTCACCACGATGAAGGTGGCTGCAGTTCGAGTTCCGTCCTCAATCCCACTCTTGGACTTATCTTTAATTTTGTTGTTTCAAATTATATTACTGGTTCTCAAATGATGTCTTAATGTTTACATTCAGTTACTCATTTTTAATTTTCATTCTGATTTCTTTGTGAACTGTCGTAATCGCTCTCGAGATTTTGAATTTGTCAAAATAAGTTCATGGTGAGCGTCTGCACCCCACACAGAATCAGCCTCTTCTGTCACTAATTTTATCATGCACTCTACTGATTGAGTGGCAAGGAAAACTTGTTACTTATTCACTTGCAACAGTGGCAATTTTTATGTTATGTTGCAGCTCATCTTTGCTTAGGTGTTGCGTTAGTAGTGGTCCGTCAAGACACACTCAGACCAGTTTATCATATCAATGTAGGTTTCCGCGTCTAATTTGATCTCAGGAACTTTGAATACTCTCAAACTGATAGATAAAAATAATGTTCTTGTTTTCAAAATTCTTCTCCAACCGAGCTTTTTTATGTTCATATCTGTGTTCAATATCATTAACCGAAGTAAATTCTGGAGATAACTAAACCATGCATTTCGTATTATCACTGGATCTATGATTGATTTAGTATTTGAATGCATAGATCTAGAAAATAACATAAGTTTCCAAAAATGTTTAGCTCCTAGTGTGCAAGATGGTTCACTTTTAATATAGAACCATACAGAAGCATAAATATTCACTACCTAGAAAACCATAATCTTGAGCTCTTTTGACTGATTTTCCGTTCCGATGTAAAAGCAAGCGCAAAATTTCATTAGCAGTTGTCACCCACCTCGCCTGATGTAGATTTACTTGGTCCTCGTTTAATGTTTGTTCAACTTGTTTTAAATGTTCATTTCCACTTTTTTAAATTCTTTTATACCGCTTCATAAGCCGTTTTGATTCACTTTTGTCTAATCCTCCTATAATCTTTTCCCTTTCTGTTTTTTGATCAAGAAGAAATGACTGAAATCGTGTTTTCGTCGTGGTTAGAAGTTTGTAAATATAACTAACATTTACATTTGTTTTCTCCCTCGCTCGAAGGTTCGCGCCTCTCCCTCTCTCTTTTTCTCGCGTATCCATCCCAGGTCTGCCACGGAGAAGAACGATTCCCTTCCATACCTACATTTTTTCATAATCCGAAGCTGGGAAGACGGCAGACAAAAATATAAGTACCGTAAAATGAAAATGCGTGTAACTGACTACTAAACTAAGCACAAATATCGATAAATTAAAATTAACTTAAGGATCAAATCACAAAGCCTAACTAAAGTGTGTAGAGAATATAATGAAACTTATAATCCGTACTACATTAAAATAACATCAAAAGATTACAAACAGACAAATAAACTTTTACTTAATACTGTATATTCATGGTGGCTTTTACGTAATCAAGGTTGCAACGCTTTTAATAAATTTTCACTTACAATAATCTTCGACAGGTCAACTGCTTCAGGGGTGTTGCAGTTATAAGAATCTCAGGCGTCCCACGTTGGATAATCCCAAGGGTCCGCTGTAGTCCTCTGCTGAAAGTAACAAGCGATTGTCCAAGCTGGCACAATTATTCCTTCCTGTTTAACGATTTGGAGCCAGAGTTTATCACACAAAACTGAGATTACAGACGGATGTTAGAATGCTGATGTATAATTCTGATGCAATGCCAGTGATACTTATGAATTATTTCATTGCTAATTTCTGCACAATATTAGAAAAAATTGTATTACACTGAGGCGTATACAAATATCGTACAATCACTGATGATAAACTCAAAAAAATTGGCTCTCACGTATGCAAACGGCAATTTAACTTGCGAAGCTCAACCCGTACTGGGGAGCACTTATAAGAGGATGACGCACGTCCACTTTAGAACAATACACCCCACTCGCCTTCGTGGGTGCTTTTCCGAGTGACGACCGTAACACGTCTCGCGTCCAAGCGTTCGTGCAAAGCACTGAGGGTTGTTTTAGTTGACTATATCTTGTATATGGTCAGCCCGGAAATCCCGATTTTCACTCATAGCATCGGGACCAGAATTATCGTCCAATTAGCTCTTATCTGTAACAGTGCGTAGGTGAAGGGTGAGAGTCCCGAAAGTCAGATATAAAGAGACAGTCACCAAGCATGTTGCTGTCACGTGATCAGGGTCCCTGTTTCTTGGCCATATATGGCCATAGAATCGAAGCTAGGCTTACTAACACAAATGCATAACATACCAAACTGGTAAAAGATGCTTCGAGATTGTTCTTGCACGAGGCTCGGTTAGTAAAGTTTAAAATTAACACGGACTTTTCCAATCTCTTTTAAATTCGAGAAAAATGAGCTTGGGGTCGGTGATACGACACTTTTAACTTTGTCATTCGTCTTTCTTTTTCACATTTACAGTGAAATTTGTGAAATTGCATGATTTTAGTGTCACATGTAGGGTTGGATTTTTTCACTGATTTTAGGAGCTGACGAACTTTTTCGTGATATTGAAGAATTGAGGCAAGAATTCGTTTGTTGACTTAAATTAGCTTTTCACATATAGATGACTTCTTCCAAACTTGAAATTTTTAGAAGAAACTATGCAAGTAATGTCATAAGTTGGCCGATCTTTTCTAGAACCGGAATTATTCTTTGTTTCCCTTTTCTAAGAGGAATTATTTCAGCACACTTTCTATTGTAGGCAGTTGAACACAACTAAACTCCTCTGGAGACCCAAAAACATCGTGAATAATGTTTTTTGTGGCCTCTGACTGTAATCGAGTGGTATTCTCCAATTCCATGTTGATACAAGCAAAACAATTGCACACTCACAAACATATATATGGAAAAAGCACAGGCGTGTACACAATAGGATCAAGCAAGAAACAATTTCATGTGTCAATGCTACTAACTAGCAAAAGCACAACACTTAAATGTGATATCACCTCAAACTGATTGTTATGTCTGAGCAAGGAAAGTCCATTTGTTTCGATAATTGAGTTGCAGGGAAGGCAGATGCCACACACAAATATTGTATATTTATCGATTTTCCCATCCCCCAGGTCAAAGAGATGGTGTCACCTCATAAACAGAGCTAACGATTTCAAATTTCATTTTTCATTGTATTTGAGCTATTTGGAAAACGTTTATTACTAAGGGAAATACTGTATAAAGTAATAAATATTTCATTTGTTGTTTTAAAAACCTACGATTTCATATCTTTTTCGAATTTCAAGCCAATGGCGGGACCTCAAAAAATTGAGGTATCGATTTGAAATTTTTCTGTTATTTTAAACAATTTGGCCAAAATGGCCACTAAGGGTAACACAACTTCGAAAAAGCGTTTTTTCGATACACCCAAAGTATTATAATGAAAGTGATACGCGTATGATAACTTCCCAGTTGGAATTGGGGCCTGATTATATACCAAACGTCATTTCATTTCATTTGACTTTGCAATTTGACCGTGATGATCACGCAGACATAGTTACTTTTAATTTTTATATAATAATTCATATATTACAGTTGATTCAAAAATATTCTTTTCAGCAGTTAGCTCCTCTAAACGCTCACAGGCTGCATCTCAAAATCGAACTCCTATGCCTATTGCCACTTTTACAATTGCAAATATCAAAATCCAAAAGTGCCTGAAATTTTTCATTATAAACAAATGAAAATACAAGAAAAATGGAGATCCTGAAAGTAAAACGTAGACAAGCTCACCAGTGTTCAGAAGATGCTGTCTACAATGCACTGAACAGAATGGGCCGGTGGGTCAATGTGAGTCACGGTGAGTGGTGTTTTGCAGTTGGTCACGTCCTTTTGACCCAGGATCCATTGACCCACTCAAGAAATCTTGACCTATTTCACCCACTTACCAGCCGACCCATTGACCCACTCCATCTTTGATTTTAACATGTCTTATTTCATTTAACCCGTCAACACCCAGAGTCACCTACATGTGACACTTCTTTAAAGGCGTCTTCTTCCTTGTACAGTGCGTCGACTTCGAAACTATTTTGTGTGGTGGTGCAACATGTATAGGTAAGTAGCTAGTGCTACTGTGGTTCACAAGGACTCTGGTGGACGATTGGTGAACAAGAAGACGTCTTTAAAGTAGTGTCATCTGTAGGTGACATTGGGCGTTGACGGGTTAAGAGACGAAACATAAATCCACACAATTTTTCATCGATTGCGAAGGTTGGCTTAATATAATAGTTGAAATGGTCATTTCTTCTCACGGTGAGTAATTGATATGATTAAAAAGCCCATCTTGAAATGGGTACAAACTATCTCCAAAGTTATTAGAAACGCTTTCTCAACCCCGAAAACTATGAATTCGAGAAATATTTCAGTAATTTTTGAGATTTTATTTTTAGCTCCCCCAGGCCATCATCCTGTGAAGATGGGGATGAATTTGTATGTAAACTCCATTGGGGCCATCACTATCCATCTCAAAGACCGGGAAAACTATGGGTAAATCACTAAGATCAGTCGTTTCACATTATTTTCACAAGTCACACCTCCCAACTTCCATAACTTAATACTACTACAATATTTTCTTCTTAGATTGAAAGAAATATGTCCCCAAAGTTCGGTAAAGATTGTCTCAGACATTCCGGAGTTACGTTGTAATATTCATTTATACAGAAACATTAAAATATTTAGAGATGTGCGAGCAATGCTTTCGATGTTGCCCCTGTATATTCAAAATTCAGCTGACATGTTCGTTCAAAAATCTTGCTATTTATCTCGGTGATAACGAAACTATGGACTCTACACTAATATCGGTCGTTTTGAATTATTGTATATGTTACTCCCTTCAACTCTCCTAAGATGTGCTAGGGGATCCTACTCCTACTGGAAGTTAAACTTAAAGATCATCAGAACTGCTCCCAGTGAACTTGGGGACCCCGAAAGATATGGATTCGACACTAACATTGGTCGTTTTCAATTACTTCTACATGCCACAATTTCACATATTTCTTCAGGGTGCTAATGGGGGCTTAACTTACATGGCATCTGGAGTGCCACTCTTTATGTAAGCGACCCCCAAAATTATGGATTCGACACTAATGTCGGTCTTTTTTTTATAATTTTGATGACAGCCCCGTTCATTCCTCCTAGCAGAGCGTACGGATGCTGCCACAGCTAAGACTAAATTTGGTCTTAAATGGCATTAACATTTCTACCAATTAATTTAGCGACCAGTGTTGCATTCAGATGCTCGGCGTCACTATGCACTTTTGCTCTCGGCGCTCCCAATAATTACATATTCCTCCGCCCCTTGATCTGTAACTTAAAAATAAAACTTAATTCGAATATGCTTAATTAGTGAATTTATTATAGTTAAATACCACTCACTAGATGCTGATGCTACAACTACGGAAAAAAGTAACAAATGGGAAAAATGTTCTGAATTATTTTTAGATTTCTTACGCTATCATTAAACATATTAGAATAGTAAAGTGGGATTGTTTTTGAAATAGTATATTTGTTCTTGATTTTTTAACTTTTTCATACGAAAAAAATTAAATATTATTTAATTTTTAAACTTTGCGCTCTTCAAATATGTTACTCTCTACGGCCTATTTGGACTAATGGGAAATGCGGCACTGTTAGCGGCGCTGAAAACTTACGATTCGACTCTAATATCGGTTGATTTCGATATTTTTATGTCGCTACGGTGCTCCTGTACGGTGTCCCTGGGTGCTAATGGGAGCTAAATTGGACTTGAATTGAAAGTTGAACTATTTACTTAAGCGACCACGAAAGTATGGATTCGATACTAATATCGATTCTTTTCTAGCATTTTTGATATGTATCCCGACAGTACTCTTTTCCAGACTGTAAGAAATATGGTTAAAATTGCTACAGACATATCATCATTATGTTGAAACACACATACATCCACTTATATATATATATATATATATATATATATATATATATATATATATATATATATATATATATACAGAGTCAGCCAGCGAGCGAGCGAGAGAAAAAGAGCGACTCAAGGCATCACCACTTCCACATTGCAAAAGCGTATATCAGGTATTGAATTGAAAATCTATTCAAGAGTTTCTGCTGTGGCGTGCTTCATAAGGACATTTCCAGTCTGCTCACGTGACCTTTGGGGTTCATGAATTTCTTGCGAGTGTTACGACTTTGGATTCTATGTTTCTACCCTCTTTTTATGCCTCGGATAATTTTTCAAGAACATAAATGACATGCTGTAATATGAATGTTGAGAAGTAACCTCTATATGACAAATAAAAACAATACATAATTTATTTATTGCTATTAAACGATTTTCTTAATTTGTACTTAACATTCTCATATATAATACCGACGTACTGTGAACATCTACCTCAGATGTTATATTTTAACCATAATAAGTACTATGTTCTGCAATAATTATGTTTTATATATATATAACTGATGTATTTAATGTAATTATTTTATATAATTTTTCATGCATTGCGGAAAATAGAATTTCATAAAAAGAAGCATTGACTCAGATGGGAAGCGAACTCAGAACCTTACGATTTGAAATCCAACTGCTTAACGCTGAGCTAACACAAACACTCTTCAGAAGATGCTTCTAACGATGTATAGCGGCTCTCTAGATAATTATCACATTCATATCCACTGCAAACGCCGTTTTTCTTCTACTTTGACTTTTATTTTACTACTCAGGCGAGAATTATGTTCTATGTCTTAACTTTCAGCATTATTTTACATACGGAAAGATTCTTTTACGTATCTAAATGTTCCATTAAGTATGGAGAGCAAAATGACAAACAAACATGTGCTGACATTAATACAAAGTTTCGAAATATTGTATCATTAAGTATTTCAATCAATGTTGCTTTTTTTTCTACACTTGGTAACAAGTCTTATATTCAAAAGAAGAAAAACACATCTGCAAAATTTTTCCCGGCTGCAAAGGTGGACTTGGAGGTTCGAATCTAGTTTACTTTTCTCCGAAGATACCCGAAGTTGGAATTAGAAAATTTTTTGCCTTGAAACAGCAATAAAGAATGCGCTCAACCTTTTTAAGACAAGGTGTACATAGAAACAAACGATTTGTAAGTTACGAGGTCTTCGGCTCAAGTTTTGTTGATTATTCGAATAATCTGCAACATAAATCAATAAATAATAGTTGCCAGAAAAAACAGATATTTAAAAAAAACATGAAAAAGAACGGTCTTTTATTGAAAAAACTGCACAGGAAAAAACGTTTCTTTTTAAACACTACTTGCAATATTGCAATATATGTTTACTCTGTTCCTTTAAATATAGAATTTCATAATTAGTTAAATTTGGTGTATAGTATGTTGTTTTTCAAGTCTAGATCACCGAACGGTACCATATTTGCAAGAAATGGAGACATTACTTCTCCATACTCTCTATTGGAATAGTCATGGTGCATATGCCTACCCAGCTTTTCAGTGCACGCTTCCCTACTGATATACATGAAGACGCCATAATGAAATATCAGTAAAAGAATTAGTGATGTATCACTCGCGAGTGAACCGACTTTTCTAACTAACTCTTTTGGATGAGTGAGTGAGTCGTTGTTCACTAGGAATGAGCAACGATTCTTCGAGAGTCTACTCTTCGAGGTGGAACTTGTTATTTGATGTTCTTCTGGAGTTGTTCTCTGGGAGTCGTGGTTCTTTCTGAACCACTGTTGGGAAGGGACGATTCTTTAGGAGTGACAATGATAAGAGAACGTGAAACTTGTATGTCGCTCACTCGCGAACCACCCTCTTGCTTTTTAATCTTGTTGGTTGGTTCAGTCAGTTGCTGTTTTGGAGGGGTAGTTTCACTGGTTCTCACTATGGCGAGCGCCTCTTCAGTCGAGTTCGGCAAATGTGCGTTGCCTTTGTGTTTGCACCTCTGACACGAATACATTAAAAAGAGTAATAATAATGTAAATGTTTAGCACTTTGATGTGGCAGTTGGACTCACATTGATATTTTACATATAAAGCGTAAACTTTTAACCTTCAATTAAAATCGAATCTGCAGAATGGGAGAGTAGGTCAAGTACGTAAAAGCCCGAAAGAGCCGGTTCTTTCCTATTCGCTGGATCCGCTCTTGCAATCGCACATAGGCAATTGAATATTCAGTTGAGAAATTAATGAAAACGAGAACGCACCAGCAGTAGAGATTAGTCACTCTGCATTTGGTCGCACATCAATATTGTGCAACTGTTAGTTTTAAACAAAAGTATGTTTTATACAATTCTTAAGGGAAATGATATGTTAAAATGAGCATATAAAATTCAAATAAATTCGTAATAATTACAGTAAATTTTAAGTATATTTTATAATAGGAGAGAATTGATTGGACTTTGTGGTGGACAAACACCGTGCTCGTGGGTTTTCTCGGGGTTCTCCCATTTCCTCCCACTTTCTTCATTCCACCATTTCACTCATCTCTCATCATCACCGTCTCATTTAGCCTAACCGGCATAATCGTGGGACGTGAAACTTAAAGATTTCCTTTCATTTTACTTCAAACTTAAGAAGTATCACAACAAAGGAAATGAATCCCTGTACACTACCTCATCAAGGTCAATCACGTGGTAAATCGTATTGCTTACGTTTATATTTGGGGGGAATAATCAAAACCAATGACGTAATTTCATTTTGACAATTCTCAAATTATCCTACAAAGTTTCAATGTACCAATGTCCTGGATTCCTAATCCCATCATAGGTCAATAACTGACCATGTGATCATACTCATATTTGACAATGATTTACCCAATGAATGAGATACCACCCAATTCTAAGACCAATTACCAATTATTGATATGACAATAAGAAATGTACCCCTCCCAAAATTTAAGATTGGTATACAAATACACCTGTGTCTTATGAAAAAAGTAATAAGTACTGTACTCATTCAATAATAAAGCCGTATCAAGAAAGATAAAATAGGTCAATAACTTTTAAAATTTGAATATTTGTCCATAAGAGGGACACCAACTTGTTATTTGATGATTTCCAGATTTAAAAGGGAACATAAAAATATAAAGGTAATAAACCTCTTTACACATTCATCCTTATTAAAGGGCTCATTTACATTTTTGACAATTTTTTACCCATGAAAGGAAACGAAATTTATAAGAACCTATATTATTACATCAAATTGGGTAATTTCCTAACTTTAAGGGTGAACCAATGTACCTCTGTCAAATTTTAAAATGGAAGCATCGATGTTCTCATGCCTTATAAAAGAAAATAAACCCCTGAACACATTCATATAAGCTAAAAAAAACGCAATCAAAGGGGGATTAATAACCTCCGAAATTTGAATTTTTAACATTTTTTATCCATAAAAGGGAACAAAAATGGACCACCCAAATTTATACTAATACGTATTAGGGTCCTATAGTACTATATTAAATGTTTACATTTGGCAATTTCCAAAATTTAAGGTGGGGGGAGCGATGTACTCCTTCAAATTTTTCAACGGATGCACAACTTATGTCAAAACCAAACACGTGGTCGTACTAATTTTCGACAATCTTTTACCCATGAAAGGGAACGAGGTGGACCATCCAAATTTATCATGATACATATTGAGGGGGATACGGACAAAATCTCGCGGCCGAAACATCGCCGCCCAAAATCTCGCCGGCCAAAACCTCGCGTGGCCAAAACCTCGCCGCCCAAAACCTCGCGGGACAAAATCTCGCCGCCCAAAACCTCGCGGGACAAAATCTCGCCGGGCCAAAACCTCGCGTTGCCAAAACCTCGCCGCCCAAAATCTCGCTGGGCCAAAACCTTGCCACCCAAAACATCGCGTGTCCAAAACCTTGCCGCGAATGAAACTTTTCTTTAAAATTTACCCAATGAGTTTCTTAATATGTAATTCCACTTTACAAATAATAATAATAAAGAAGAAGAAGATACAAAACATCGTGTGCGTGGGCTTTCTCGGGTTATTCCAGTTTCCTCCCAATTTCTTTATTCGATCATTTCCTTCATCCTGGTCATCTACGTCTCCTTTAACCTACAGGACATGATCAAGGGACGTCGTAAAAACTCATATATTATTTCATACTTTAATAAATATTACTAGATTTCTGTTGAAATTTTAAGTTTTTGGATGTTTCAAATTTCACGAAACTAACCCCGTTAGTTATCATTACTTTCCTTATGCAGACTTTCTTTCCCTATAACCAGTTTAAAAACATCCTGTCGCCCTACCTTCACATTGAAATCCTCTAATACAGAAATAGAATTTTTATCTGGTATCGCGGGACTTGGTCAAATACCCGTGATACTTTTTCTGAAACAGCGTCTTTTATACCGTCATCCTTATCATCTGTTGGAACATTTACATTTTGGTCAGGCGAGATCTTGGGTATGGCGATATTTTGGGTCGCGAGGTTTTGGCAAGGCGAGATTTTGGGTATGGCGATATTTTTGGTCGCGAGGTTTTGGCAAGGCGAGGTTTTGGCCCCGCGAGATTTTGGCCCGCGACGTTTTGGGCGGCGAGGTTTTGGCCAGGCGGGGTTTGGCCCGGCGAGATTTTGTGCCGCGAGGTTTTGGGCGGCGAGGTTTTGGTCCGCGAGGTTGTCGCTGCGAAGTTCTGGCCGCGAGGTTTTGTACCCAAACCATATTGAGGTCCTGTACTATAATACCGAATGCTTAAATCGGAAAAGATCCAAAATTTAAGGGGTGGGCCAAGGTACCCCTCCCAAAAATTTAAAGGGGTGCATCAATATACCCATGTCTTATGATAGGGAATAACACCTATACGTGACCACATAACCATATAAGGTAATAGGACCTCATCTAATGGGATAAAATGGACCAGAAACCAAACACGGTTGTACTAAAATTTGACAATTTGTATCCATGAAAGGGAACGAGGTGGACCATCCAAATTTATCATGATACATATTGAAGTCCTGTACTATGAAACCGAATGCTTAAATTGGAGAATTTCCAAACTTGAAGGGGTGGGTCTAGGTGTCCCCCCAAAAAATTTAAACGGGTGCACCAATGTACCCGTGTCTTATGATAGGGAATGGACCCCTATACATGACCATATAACCACATAAGGTAATAGGACCTCATCAAAGGGGATAAAATGGACCAAAAACCAAACACGTGGTTCAACGTATTGCTTACGTTTATATTTTGGCAATTTTGTACCCCTAAAAGGGAACGAGATAGACCATCCAAATTTATCATGATGCATATTATGGTCCTATACTATGATACCTAAAGTTTAAATTGAGCAATTTCTAAAATTTAGGAGGTGGGGCATGTAGCCCTCCCAACAATTTAAGGGAGTGCATCAATATACCCATGTCTTATAAAAGGGAATGGACCCCTGTATACGTCCATATAACTATATAAGGTAATTAAACCTCATCAAAGGGGATAAATTAGATTTAAAAAAACCGAAATTTGATTTTTGGTAATTTTTTACCCATGAAAGGGAACGAGGTAGACCCCCAATACTAATCGAGGTATATATTATTGTCCTAGGCTACCATACCCAATTTTTAAATTTGGCAATTTCCAAAATTTAAGGGTGATGGTCCTAAGTACCCCTACCAAAATTTAGAGGGTGGGCCAAGGTACCGCTGCCAAAATCTAGAGGAGTGGTCCTAAGTACTCCTAGGTCATTGACCCCGGGCCAAGGTCATTGACCTTTGACCTATGACGTCACAAAAATTTTTGCTGACTCGGCTCAGTATAGAGGGACCACTACTACTTCTAAGGGGGATGTGGTCGCCAACAATTTTAGGAAAAATTTAGTTTCTCGTGGTGTTGTAATAAAATTATTTTTTTGGCATTGAATTTAAAGTTGTAACACTTTCCAGTAATTCTAAAATTTTATTGCTATAGCATTGAGTCTGCAGTTGTAATATTTTGCATTCCGTATTTTGATTCGTTTAGGCTGTAATTTTTACATAGCTTTTTTATATTTATGATGCATTTTCACACTTATTAATAGTAATTTTATTTAGTCTAATCTGTATCTAAATTGCACTTTTGTGTGTTACATCTGTTAATTGTAATTTGCATTAGTTTAAAAGTGTAACTTCCTGTGACTTTTTAAGTTAAATTTGTTGATAGCAGTATGCTTGTAATCTAAAATTGGAGTTATACCTTTTAAATTCATTTTATGTGGTGTATTTAGTCTGGTAATACAATTTCAGTTTTTAACTTCCCCCTCCCCCCGTTGTAAAAATATAAGTGAGTCAAAGAGTCGTTCAAATGAATCGATTCATTTTAGTTAGTGCAGCTAAATATTGAGCGGCGATCTCAGAGGTGAATCGCCAATCTCAGGTTTGCCAATCACTAAAAAGAATATCTTTATGAATACAATAAAGCACAGAAGGTGTACTTTGTGCTCTCCAAAAAACATAAAACCACTGACCACGGGGTCAGCAAATACACAAGGTGAGCAAAAGTCATAAAAACGCAAGGTGCATTTCAGTTCTTTGAATATTAAACTTAAATAACTTGTGGTCGTTTCAAAGAATCGCAGGATACTTGAACTACGCTTTGGAAGGTTTAATGTTTCCGAACAAGTGTGCATCAAATTTTAAACTTATACCACTTCACTGACATACTATGTTTATGAAATAGACTTTACGAGAAAAACTTTTACAAATGTATCATATGAGTTACGCTCCCATCTATTGAGCATAATTTATACTATAGCTGGCTTATTATTATTATTATTTTTTTTTTTTTAAATCACTCCGTTTGACATGGATTTCCAGAGAAAGTAGCATTAAAACTGGATTCGGAAAAATAATTAAGTCAAATACCTTTATACACACACAAATATATATCTGGCATCTGTAATAAATAAGAAATTTATTAATTCAATAAATCTACGTACAATAACTATGTACGTATATATTGTCTGACATGCACACACCCATCTAACCTTTCTCAATGTGTTTAAATGTTGTACTCACTCTTATCCCCGTAGCTCTCTAATGTTATTTACTTAATAATTGACTCCGAGAGATAGCCATGATCACTAGCATATGTTAATTTTTCCACTCATATTGAAATCTTTCACTTCGCGTTATTACACACAGCTTGCAAAAGAAAACCTACTTCAGTGTTATGAAAACCACTAAAATTATCGGTTAAATTGGACATACTTTTAAAAACATATATAGGTGTTAGCCTATCATACGGGAAATAGATTGTTGCTGGTCCCGATTTCTGGTATCAAGGTCAAATCGAAGGCCAAATATTTAAAAATCTCTCAATTCAAATTTCGAGACTGAGTTCCTACTCCCCACTAAAGCTACGCTCTTCACGTTTTTTTTTTTTTTCTCCAAATATCGATTTCGTGATGGAGCTCAGGAAGTCAACACTTACAATTACTTTACTGTTAGGTTAGAGATGAGTTTGATTTACTATGTGCTACGTTATTCAAATAAAGGACAACTTACATTTGAAGTTTTTCAGACATTATTGGCGTGGATAGCAAGCTGTACAGCGAAAGGAAGATGGAAAAATGAAGGGTTAACTTTAAAAAGTTGAAGTGCTTATACAGGCACGGAGAACCAGTTGTATTAACAAATTATGCAAATGCTGAAACAAATCTTCAATTATGCGCTTATTCACCTTCATTAACATGTCTGCTCACTAGGGGCACATCCCCAGCGTGTACGTTAACATACGAGAGAATACCTATATCCCAGATTTTGAGTATAGTTTCAAAAGTTCATTTCCGTAAACAGTAAAAGGCAGTGATTACTACGCTAATTATCACAAATTAAATGCAACTTCTGAGTTGCATATACACAAACTACTAGGGAATAAGGGCCATGTGATAACAAAGAATACAATGGAAAATGAAATTAACAAAAATTAAAACAAAATGATACTCGATACAAAGTAGAGGATGAATATGACATGTCCGACCTTCGTCAAGCATGGTGGAAGAAGCTATATATATGCTTTCAGATAGTAATGCCTGATAGTAATGCTTTCAGATCTCCTGAGTTGGGGTAAAAACGATTTGCTTTATTACTACAAACACAAACATAAAAATGAATATTTACAATAGTCAACAACACACTTGGAACTTATTGGATGCAGAAACGAACATATCAGTGTACAGGAAAAGGCATGTTCAATTTTCAAGCTATTTCTCAATGCAAGATAATGTGTGCGTATGTACGGATATAAATGGGTTGATGGCGGAGCTAGGAATTCCTTACGTTCCAGAAGAATGGAGGTTATTTATCGACGCGTCAAAGGTCAGCCTTAAAGCTGTCCTTTTACATAATGGAAATAAAAAACCTTCTATACCACTTGCGCACTCAGTGAAGATTAAGGAATCCTATGACACCATGTCAACTTTGCTAAATCTTATAAATTACAAGGACCATTGTTGGCAAATATGTTGTGATCTCAAGGTAGTTGGTATTTTATTAGGACTGCAGTGCGGTTACACGAAGTACCAATGTTTTTTATGTTTATGGAATAGCCGAGCTGATGACAAACATTATGAAGTGAAGGAATGGGAACCTAGAGTGAATTACGTACCTGGAGAATGCAACGTCAAATACGCTCCTTTGGTAGATCCTAATAAGATATTACTACGCCACTTCATATCAAGTTAGGACTTATGAAAAACTTTGTCAAAGCCATGGACACATCTGGTGAAGGTTTCAAGTATTTGCGAGATAAGTTCCCTAACCTGAGTGATGCTAAGATTTCAGCGGGAGTGTTTATTGGTCCCCAAATTAGGAAATTAATGCTTGATGATAGCTTTGACAGCAAGTTAAACAGTGCTGAGCTAGCTGCCTGGACAGCATTTAAGTGTGTTGTGCGCAACTTTCTGGGCAATAACAAAGCTGAGAGTTACACAGAAATCGTACAGGACATGATACAGAAATACAAAGAGTTGGGTTGTAGGATGTCTTTAAAAATCCACTTTTTGCACTCCCACCTCAGCTTCTTTCTTGCTAACCTAGGTGCTCTCAGCGACGAACAGGGGGAAAGATTCCACCAAGATATAATGGCAATGGAGAAAAGGTACCAGGGACGATGGGATCCTTCAATGATGGGGGACTATTGTTGGGGTCTTGTTAGAGAATGCAACATTTCTTACAAAAGAAGGAAGTAGTGTACGTTTTTGTAACCCAATTGAAGTTTCATATATTGTGATAGTTTTGATTGTCTTTTCATGACCTTTTGGTACATTTGTATTATTGTTTATTGTAAATTGTCACACTTGTAAATTATATTGTATTATATTTTATATATGTGTTTGTGGTAATAAAGCAAAACGTTTTACCTCAACTTAAGACATCTGAAAGCATTACTATAAGGTGCAATAAACAGTACACACAGTATACATACAAACATATTTATTTCTCTAGAAAGAATAAAGCGATTATTACGAAGCTTGGAGGGTTTGTTAAATATGAATCAAAGTATACTTAGGTATAATTTCTATGTTAGTATATGCAAGGGGACAAGATCTTGGGGTGTAAAATAAACGAAAAGGGAAATTTTTGAGGGATTTTCCCGAAAATCCCTCTGTTACGGGAAAATCGTACGTGATGGAGAAAAACCGAGTGCATATTCGAATTCAGCGCAAAAAGTTCCTTTAAGAACAGGTATTTCCTTTTATCTAACAAAACCTTTGTTAACTAGTGTTATTAAAAAAAAGACAGAATACGGTCTTACGTGCCCTTCCGCCCCCCCCCCTTTCCATGTTGAAAGATTCTGGATTGAAAGATTGAAAGATTGAAAGATTCTCGTTTTGACGAATCTACGGTTGAAGATGTCAACATAATACCCAAGAAAGACTCAAATCTTGAATATGTGATCGAAGATGTTCTTACTACATCCACAAAAGATTCAAATTCTGGAGATTTTAATGCCTATTTGATGAAGCAAGACAATCCAACTGATAAAGGTCATCATGAAAATGTTAATTTATTTGACAATATTAAGCATTTTATTGTCAAGTCTGGATCCTGTCAACCAAATGGTCCATTTCCGAAAAATGAGAAGAGTAGAGGAGTTTCCTCTGCGTATTATTAAATAATTACAATATTGGGCCAGTCATTGCAGGTAAAATGGCTGAATTATTCAAAGAAACTGGATTATGCATATTGCTTGCCATGTTGCTTATTCTCTGATAGTGAAAGTAAAAGTGGATGGGCAACAGGGCTCAGTGCTAGAGCGTTCACCTCTGGTGCTTGGGGTCCCAGGTTCGATCCCAGCCCCCGCCAAGTGAACTTTGTGGTGGACAAACACCGTGTCCGTGGGTTTTCTCGGGGTTCTCCCGTTTCCTCCCATTTTCTTCATTCCACCATTTCATTCATTACTCATCATCACCACGTCTCCTTCAGCCTAACCAGAATAGGCGTGGGACGTAAAACTCAAAGATTTCATTTCATTTTCACACTTTTCATAACACTATTTTCTTTTAATTTTGAATAGGCCTACTACTTTGCGTGATAACTCTTTAGACAATAAATAACACTAATCAGCACTTTTCCACTTTTTTCTGTTATTTTGAAATGAAGAGGTGTATCGGAATTGATTTCCTCCGCAGTTTCCGAAAATGGCGTGCAAAATTCCGTATCACGTAATGTTTTAACACAAATCACTTAAATGCATGGGCGCCTGAAGAAGGGTACGAGGCAGTGCCCTCTAGCTCACGAAAATTTATACGTAATATAGCAAACTACATATATCAAATACCAGACGTAATATACCAACCATGGAGATGAGCCCCCTTAGAAACTTTTCTTTAGGTGCTCCTGCTTAAAATGTGAAAATTAAAAAAAAAAAAAATGTTTGAAAGATGTTTTATTACTCAATACTAACACCTATCCATCTACTTCAGTTACACATTCTTTGAATTTCAAAGAGACGTTCAAAAACTTAAATTTTTTGCCGGAAGAAGAACAATATAGCTAAGTGGCATGAATGGTCTGTCTGTGGGAATTTCAAGGTGACTGGAATTTTGCTAGTCCAACAAGCGAGCTACACCAAAATTCCTTACTTTCTGCAGTGGTGCCCACCCCCCCTTATGTCCATGACGCACCCCCCCGCAATTGTCTATCTATAGGTATTCTTCCATGAAAAAAATTCTTTTCGATTAATTTTACCCCCCCCGCCAAACATATTTATATAGATTTTTAACCCCCCCCAAATATTTCAATGACGCAGTTTGCGTCATAGCCCCCCCTTGTGGGCACCCCTGCTTTCTGGGTGAATGGGACTTCAGAGCAGGATGCATTGGGTTCGGAAGCAGTGAACAGTCATAAGTATTATAGGGAGCTAGCTTGTTTACCAGCGGGGGCTGAGGTAAAGGGGAAAAAATTTCAACAATTTTTCTGCCTGACTCTTGCAATACTTCCTTACCCTCCTTCTATATGTCAGCGTTGCCAGGGTTAAAAATTTGTCACATGAATGAGTTGAGTTGATTTTGAGTTTAACGTCCCGTTCAGCAGCGAGGCTATATCAGACGTGGACCTACTGATTAACGTGGAATCCGAACCACATGAGCTCCCGCCGGGAATTGAACCCGGGCCTCTGTCACATGAATGTCATTCTGAAGAGTTAGTGTGAGTTGGTTATTTGTTGTGTGCTGTTGTGATTGCGGTTTTGTTGCTTATTATTCATTTGACAATGGCTTCACAGCGTAAGAGAGGGCAAACTATACACAGCGAAGCTAGAGAAGTAATAAGGAAGGCCATAGTGCAGTGCGACGAAGAAGCGATTGAGAAAAAAACTGAAGCATTTGTTATCACAGCCTATTTTGCGTGTGTCCACGTATACAGGGATGTTCGATAGGGATTGCATAATTGCATAAACTCTTTGAATTAAGTGAGTATTAGCTGAATTTTTTGACAACGCACTGGCAACCTTGCCCAGGACCGTCGAGTGACCGTTTCTTGGCGAAGGGTGGGGAACCTGCCAATCAACTCTGAATTACTCAGCATCACATTAAACCTAGCTCCCTATAATACTGTACCTTCACACCTGACGAGAAAAAAAACAAACATCGTTTTCGTCCCATTGGTTGCTTCCTCCAGAATATTGTTGCCACCGTAACACATAAAACTATGTTTAGTGAAGCAATTCGTCCTTCAAGGAGAATGACAGCTTCAAGCAGTGACTGGAGATGCTTTAAGAACTTTAAGTGTTACATTTTCATTAATCAGTTCTGAAAAAAATATAAAAATTGACGTATTTACAGGTCCATAAATAGGAGAATTGCACAGCGTTGAATTCAGACTTTTGTATATACAAGATGGCAA
This sequence comes from Thermobia domestica, assembly GCF_964235325.1. Taxonomy (NCBI): domain Eukaryota; kingdom Metazoa; phylum Arthropoda; class Insecta; order Zygentoma; family Lepismatidae; genus Thermobia; species Thermobia domestica. The sequence goes on along the minus strand of NC_137457.1, from coordinate 294,237,176 downwards.
TAAAGTTTAAGGGATACATTAGAAAAGCACTTTCGGATTTAGTCCTGCAAGGCCATTCTAACTCAAATTTTATCAAACAATTTCCTTAGTCCCACCAGGCAAATGCCGGAATCAATAAATAGCACAAAACACAGAAACCTTTCTTTAAAAATCAGTGTGGAAAACCCTCACTTTACACCTCCATGTGAGATACTCTCTTCCTCCCTTGCTCCCAACAGTGCAAGAAGACTTCTAAAACAACACATCTCGAAACCTACTCAGCGGCGCGAATCTGTCTTCAACCTTGAGGGGGGGGGGGGACATGTAAGTCCGTATTTTTTTTTTAAGCGGTGCTCAAAATATTTGTGAAGTTGAAAAACAATCCTGTGGAGGATCAGGGAGCAGAGCTGTCTTCAACATTGGGAGGCGGGCAGATTTGAAACTTATTCTGAGGGGAAGGACATCAATTTCAACTCACTTTCCTTTCTGGTAATCGGACACAAATCATCACATTTTCCCCAAAAAGCACATTTCAAATCGGATTATTGGGGGGGAGTCCCCTCAGTTCCAAGATTGGAGGAGACATGTCCCCCTTACCCAGTGAACCTACTCAATACATATGTGAAGAATGAGTCAGAAGAATTAAAGCTAAATTCATTCCAGAGTTTGGACCTCTTAAAGGTAGCTCTAAGTAGCAGTATTCCAACCCACCGCCCCCCCCCCCAGAAGTCCGTCCTGGATCCGCCCCTGACGTTGTAAAACGTTTGTGTGCGACCGTATCTAATTTCCAAGTTTTTATTTAACTTCGACTTTATACAAGAACGCGGTTTGTTAATTAGATCAATTAGGTTGGGCAAAAGAAAAAAACTAATTTTCTTTTAAAAAATCTTTTTCTTTTAACAGTGGCGGATCTAGCCCGGGGCCGGGGTGGCATAGGCCTCAAGTTTTTTGAGTGACAAAAATCATTGAACCTATTACTTATATATTTTTGAAAGTCTAGAGTACACTCATGATATACCTATCATAGTCTGGGTTCTGGCTGCCCCACCCCCCTCGTTTTTATCTTCTAGATCCGCCTCTGGCTTTTAAGACTATTATTTCCGAAAAAAAAATTCTATGTATGTGTATAGATATTCTAGAAGGGCTCATATATATTCTAGAAGGGCTCATATATATTCTAGAAGGGCTCATATATATTCTAGAAGGGCTCAATCCCCCCTTTGAACATAACTGATTAACTGAATTCAACACTGGAACAACATATTCGTTAAATTTAAGAGTGAGTGCGAATTGCGAGCTGCGACTGCATTCAGAAATGTGAGTGTGTGTGTGTGTGTGTGTGTGTGTGTGTGTGTGTGTACAAAATTTTATGTGAATGTTAGGTGTGTTTGCTTGGAAATATACATTTGTGTTTATCTTATCATTACACATTAATTACTTCCCACCAGAGCTTATTTTTACACGTGACAAACGTGGTTATATACCAATGTCATTTGAAAGTTACAATTTTGAAGGTCATTTTCGGGAATTTGCGGGAGAATTCCATTCCGATACATCTCTTCATTTCAAAATAACAAAACTTTATATGAGGGAGAATCAGAAACTAAGGTTACAAGGCCGATATTTCTGGACTTTCGTCTGTTATGAAGAGTGTGCGGTAATTTTAATACACAGAGTTGGCAACTGTGCAGAGCTTCAGTCACTAGTTACTATGGCGGTAGTTGTAGGTAAACACAAACGGCGACACGTATGGAAAACTGGTCTCGCGAAGAATTCCGCTTAGTTATTGATTTCTGTAGGCGAAACATGTAACCACGGCAGAAATTCACCGGCAGCTGGTAGGCGGAGAGACTGTAATGTATCATCAGCATGTTGCAGAATGGTCTGCATACAGCCCAGAAGGCTACCATGCTGTTGAAGCAATTTCGTCTGGACATCATCGACCACCCTACGCACAGTCCAGACCTCGCTCCAAGGGACTTTCAGCTGTGTTCCTACTTAGGCACTTAGAAGGCTCCAAGGGGCACTTAGAAGGCCGTCGCTTCGCTTCAGACAAGGGGGTGAAACACTTAGTGACAACGTGGCCGAACACGCAAGGATAGAATTTTTACGAGGAGGGAGAATCTTCACGATACGACAAGTGCCACAACCGATATGGAAACAATGTCGAAAAATAACCTAATGTATTTATTACCTGTTGGCTGTATTGGTTGTATGAAATAATATATACACGCTTTTCTCCAGGATTTGTAACCTTACTTTCTGATTACTCCTCGTATATAAGTGTAGAGAGTGATTTTTTAATAGTAAGGATTTTTAAGAAGAAGACATTCAAGGTGGAATTGACTCTACTATAGCGATCCCGCAGTCTCATTTCTGATTGCTAATGCTAGAGAGAAATCCTACATAATTGATGAATGTAAACTAAAGTTTCTGATTCGGGTTTAACTATCAAATATAGTTTATGTTAAAGTCCTTTATTTCAATATTATAAAAACAATCTCAAAATGTCCTAATAAATCCCCGACAAACATGTGGATTTGTCGAACTGTTTCACAAGGTATATCAAGGAAATGCAACGGTACACAATACGGAATATTGTAAAGATTCTGTCTTTTAGGGTAGAACTAAAAGGTGATACACGGGAATTTGGACTTTCCCATCACCTTTTTATTATAAAAGTTTTACTCTTGAATACAAAATATTACAAATAAGTGCAAGTTCCTCTAATATTTAGATGATTATTGGTAAAGTTTAAAAGAGATCAATGACCGTGCGTCTTAGAGCGTATTGGATAAGTGCCTCTCAATGATCTTGCGTCTTAGAGAGGGGGAGTTGGAACTCTCAATGATCGGGCGTCTTAGAGAATTTGGTAATTAGGTGCCTGTCAATTACTGAGAGTTTTAGAGAGGTATTAAAAGATCTCAATGCCCATGCGTACTTAGAGCGCATAGTAAGGGTATCTCTCAATGGCCAGGCGTCTCAGAGAGGGGATTGTTGTGCTCTCAGTGACCAGGCGTCTTAGAGAAGGGATTGTTGTGCTCTCAATGACCAGGCGTCTTAGAGAAGGGATTGTTGTGCTCTCAATGACCAAGCGTCTTAGAAAAGGGATTGTTGTGCTCTCAATGACCAGGCGTCTTAGAGAAGGGATTGTTGTGCTCTCAATGACCAAGCGTCTTAGAGAAGGGATTGTTGTGCTCTCAATGACCAGGCGTCTCAGAGAGGGGATTGTTGTGCTCTCAATGACCAGGCGTCTTAGAGAAGGAATTGTTGTGCTCTCAATGACCAGGTGTCTTAGAGAAGTAATTGTTGTGTTCTCAATGACCAGGCGTCTTAGAGAAGGGATTGTTGTGCTCTCAATGACCAGGTGTCTTAGAGATGGGATTGTTGTGCTCTCAATGGCCAAGCGTCTTAGAGAAGGAATTGTTGTGTTCTCAATGACCAGGCGTCTTAGAGAAGGGATTGTTGTGCTCTCAATGACCAAGCGTCTTAGAGAAGGGATTGTTGTGCTCTCAATGACCAGGTGTCTTAGAGAAGGAATTGTTGTGCTCTCAATGACCATAGGCGTCTTAGAGAAGGGATTGTTGTGCTCTTAATAACCAGGCGTCTTAGAGAGTTGGTGGTTTGATCAACCGGACGAGATTAATATCTTCTGTGGTGTGTCGTCTTCATTTATCCTAAAGTGTCGACTACCTTTGTTGATCTTCGTCACTTGCCGACCGTTGGCGATGGAGAACGACGTATTAGTGGATGTCATCTGACGAGTGTTTACATCAAGTATGTGGTACAGAAACACACACATCTAGCACATTGTAACATCTAGCACATGGTGTTAAAAAATATTTTTTTAAAAAAACGTGGAACCTTACAATATGTATTTGCTGAATTGGCAATAAAATTTGCAAAATAACACTTCATACGGCTGTACGAACACGATAACTTAAATTATTTTTAATACCAACTTGATTCTCCCTAAACATAAACACGTGTTTTTTTTTAAATCAATTTTCCTGAGTTCTTCAGAAACTTGAATTTTCCTGATTAATGTTAAGTGGTGGTAATGGGAGATTTAGGTCTACATCCCGACCAGCGAATGAGTGCAGGCGTTTGGTTTTGTAACTAAAATGTAAATAGCAGTGTTACCAACCGATTTACATGAATTAATCTATCAGAGTTCTTTTTAGCCTGTTCGTAATAAAACTCACGCAAATGTTCAGCATTGCAAAAAGAAAGAAGCTACCCAACCTCTTGCAATCATATGAAGCACATTTTAATGCTTAGACTGCAAATAAAGATAACAACTACCTTTGTCTTTGAAGTCCATATGTGAATAACAATATAGAGGTTTTCAGAAGGAGGCGGAAAGGGAAGGGGTGAGGGCAGGTTTTATTAAACAAGACTGTACATCTAATACGCTTAAGCTATAGATACCTTGTACTTCTAGGCTAAACTCATCCCTCTCAAGCAGGACCGTGCCGTGGGGGGCCGAGTGAAAATATATACACATATAAAATGGAAGGAAAAAGTAATAACAGTGGCTCAAAATAAAGGAAAAACAGGGATTATATTTGAAATTTTTTTCACGCTTCGCGCCAACCATGCTGGCGGTTCGCGGCTGGTCTGTCGACCTTACTCACATGTACGGGGAGGGGCGTCGTATATTCTCGCCTCGGGCGCTGATTTTCCACGGCACGGCACTTCTTTCAAGTCAATCGAAAATGTCATGAAAAAGATGTTCAATAGAATAACGTATTAGCGTTATGCCACACAGAAACACAAAGATAGTACTAGGCTTCCAGGTTTCAGAATTATACTGTGTGCGAAAACAGTCAGAATAATTATTTCTTTGTCACCTGACAAGTGAACATCTTATATTAATAGTAGCATTGCCAAATCAAACAATATGCAATGGATAGAGGAGTGAAGAAAACTGAGAAATCCAAAGTTTTACGGGCCGACACCCAGAAACACAGGAGATACAGAGGAAAGAATGATCTAGAATCTTGTGAAGATAGCAATGCAAAAGATACACTGACACAGAAAGAATTTCAAAATGATTAAAGTAATCAAAATGACATTTACACAACAGTATAGTAAGTAAACATTGTACCCACAGACATGCTCAATAGCATAATATGTAATGCAGTGTTGCTAACTGAGCACAAAATGAAGTTTTGTTAAATGGGACGAAACACAAATTATAACATCTAGAAAATCTAATTATGAGTAGATTTCGTGAAGTTGTGTTGTAAAGTGTTGCCAACGTTTGAAGATAGGCCTATATGAATTTCTATATGAATTTCGGATGTAAAAGAGTATACACAGTTAGGGATGGGCACAAGTCGAGCTAAAACTCGACTCGAATTCGAGTCGAGTTTTGACTCGAGTCAAAGATTATTTTCTCGATTCGAGTTCTGAGTCGAGTCACTGTTTTGAGGTCGAGTTTTGATAAATGGCTTGCTCGTTTAGTTCGTTTTAGCTCGTTTTGAAATTATGGCCTAATTATACTGGAAATCGAAAGCTATGAAAAATGTAACCAGTAATGTGGAATATTTTTAGTGTTGCTCACGAGAGGGGACACTGCCCACAACCCGTCTCGTTCCGATAACAAGACAACAGATTTTTATAACGAGACAGCTCAAAACAGAGCACATAAGCTGAAATGATCCTTGGATGCCACTTGGATGACCCTTGGATGACCAATTAGTCCGCAGTCTCACTGCGGGTGCATATGTTCGATTTCCGATTAGAGCGTTCCGCAACATAGTAGTAGTTGGAATCCTATATTAAGCTAGATGTAGGGCCGGATCTAGAGGGGCTCAAATTGGGGCATTTGTCCAAGGGCGCAGCTGGTTGAGAGTATCTTGTGGGCTCTATTTCGATGCAAAATTGGGAGGAAGGAGGGGGCATATATATGTTTTTGTCCCGGGCGCAATATTTCGTGGATCCAGCCCTGGCGAGATGTCTTGCACGACCATATTTTGGTTTTAACTAGTTCGAATCGCGTACTGTATGTACTCTTCTACATCCAAGATTCTAGGCCTATCCTCAAACGTTGGCAACACTGTTCATCAAAACGTCACAGGTATGGTTCTACTCATAATTAGATTTGCTAGATATTATAATTTGTGTTCCGTGCCGTTTAACAAAACTTCATTTTGTGCTCCGTTGGCAACACTGCATTACATATGATGTTATTGAGCATGTCGGTTGTAACGTGTAAACGACACATGTATATAACCCTTAAATTGCCCCCACTATCCACAACCCCGCGGGAACGGACCTCACCCCACCTCCCCCTTTAGAATATAAAATTATAAAAGGAGGAAGAGAAGGAAAATTCCACTCCCCCACGATTGAGAATAACGACGACCGAAGTGGGTGGTTCAATACTGGACAAGGCTTATTCTTATATTCAAAACAGACATTATTTTACCTCTAGTAATACTAATAGGAAAACTTCTACGACTACTTGTGAAGTCAAAAGAATTTTCTAACAATTTTTATTATAACAAATCCGAATTTTGTATATAGAAAATAATTAACCATTCAACAAGTAACAATTGAGTAAATAGAAAATCTCTGTTAGCAATAACCCTTCTCTTAAAAAAATTACTTTTCTTTTTTTTAAAAAAAGTTAGCCAATAATTTAGAAGTTTTGAATTCAATAATTATTCCAATTATCATCCAATATAGAAAATAGTAAGTCTTTATAGTAATTTTTCTCAAATGTATGAAACTCGAATTTACTGCTAAGTGGCTTCCCGAAGCATAGGGAAATGGGAGGAAAGAAATTAAGTTTAAATGGGTCAAAAAGCATGAATTACTAACAATACAAATACTGCAATTCTTTCGTTACCTTTTTCTTTTTAACTGAAAATTCCATGAAAAATATTTATTTTAAAGTCTCCACTTTGCCTGAAAATTTTCCGTAACAGCAGTATTGAATAACACAAATCCTGACTAGCCACATTTAATAGATATCTTTGCAAGGAAAACAGGAATTAACATGTTCTTCTAAGACACTCAAGCATACCTGTATAAATCACTCAAGTTACGATAAGTTAACATTACGTTATTTACCCTTTTTTTCTTTCTTTCCTGTTTTTAGAAAAACATACTTCCATTAATTACAAGTAATAATATCAAAACCTAAATAAAACTTAATAATCAGAATCTGTACTTACATTTTTAAAGAATCAAATAAAGAATGTTTTACTTTACGGAAAGTTTTAAAGACCCATTTCTTTCCTTATTATTCTAAATCAACCATTCCCACTCACCTCCAAAGTAACACTGTAACATGCTCACAATGTTGCCAACAACTTCTGAAGAAAATAGGCTAAATGGCCTTCAAAAATAAGCTTTTTTACTTAAAAAATTGCTAGATTTTGAACTGCTAACCTATAACCCATATTGTAGATTTTAAGCCCCTTTTTTGTGTGTAGGATTGTAAGTGAGTTATAGCCAGCGGCGTAGCGTAAGGGAACGCCGGTATGCCCGGCATCCCCTATTAATAAGAAAAAGTATGTATTTCATTACATATAAATTGTTTGCTTCTAATTATCACAATTATTTCCACTGCAATCTTCTGGCGCGCTCTCTCGACTAAGAGGAACCTACGCATGCGCGTCGCTCAGATGCACATTTTCTGTCTTTCCTCCTGTCGTATGCTATTTTCCTCGGGCTTCCAGGCCTACTGAAAGCATCGGGGTTTTCGTCTGCTTTCTGTTGAATGCGCATGCGCAGTACTTCCCTTCTCACTCCTCCTCATCCCTTGCAACCGTACATTTGCTTTAGATATACGCTGGCATATTCAAGTATTTCCAACTGTATATATTTTGAACTAAGCTATAGTTTCTGAACAGAACGTACGAGCCCTAATATAAAGGAAATAGAACAAAACGGAAATGGTTAGTTCAACGCATTTTTGAAGCATACCGGTTATGTAAATAATAGTATTAAAATAGTTATGCCTTAATCGTAACTAAATGCATCGTAATTGTAATCTTCATCGTAAAGGAGCTCACAGACACAGGCATAAATTTAAAGCATTCTGTAGAATTACGGTCACCGATCTGGTAGGACAAGAGAGCCACCACTCCCCGTCACTCGCAAAGATTGTGCCAGGGCCCTTCAGTCACTGGCACAAATCTCGGGGACATAAAGGGAACATGTTCCCTACAATCTTGTCCACTCCCCCCCAATAATCCGATTTGAGATTGTGATGATGATTTCTATCCGACTGCCACAATGGAAACTGATGTCCTTTGACTTGTTTCATTTTTTAAAAAGAATCGTATTCTTTAATATTTCATTGTCATTAATAATTAGTAGTATATTTTCAACTATTTGTTTAATTCCTGTAACAATTCCTATAATGCTATTGTGGTAATCATAGTTTTGCTCAGATAAGAGTATTGTTGCGCCAAATATAGGCCTGATTAATTTTCTTTCATAGTTTTGGGGAAGTCATTATTTGTATTGTTATAAAACAAATGTCCTAAAATTTTAATGTGGATCATTGTGAATGCGTAAGTAGAAACATGTCAATTATTATTATGCATATATTCAAATTTCAGAATGTGCTCACGGCACTGAGTTGTAATAATGATATGTACCACTATTTCATGTACATCATTTGGTATATAATATACGAGTACAACAAGTTTACCTCAGAAATCTGATTCATCTACTGTAATATGAGTCTCTTCTCCCCTCCCCTCACAATAAGCCTTAAAATGTGCCCTCCTGCCAATGTTATAGACAACTCTGCTCCCCTAATCCTCCACAGCATTTTTTTCAACTTCATAAATATTTTGAACATCGTTAAAAAAAAGGAAAGGATTATGGGAACAGTCTTACCCATCCCTCGAACGTTGAAGACAGATTTGCGCCCTTGACTTCAGTATCTGGATACAGAAACAGGCCCCCAGAGTTGGTTTAAGTGCTTTGTATTTACATCTTCAAATGATATATACACTCAGGTCCATATTCACGAACGGGCGTCTGAGTTCCGGACCCAAGATGACACATTTCTAGGGGCGATAATTTTTTTTTTTTTTTGAAAGAACAAGATTGACGTGTGGTATGTGGAGAAAAAAGCCGCCCATGAGAAAGAAATGAAGGGAACGATACTGGAAACCATGTTCATACAAAAGTGGGGCCTAGTTTTCTCGTCACAACGGTAGTGGCAAGAAGGAGCTGAGACAATTGGTTATTAAATTCTAACGTAATCCACGCATTCGCTTTTCTATGCCCCACTAGACCTCCAATTAGGGGGGCTTCCTCCTAAATTTTGTATAACCCTATATTTCCATTCGGAATAGCTATGTATTGGTGCTTGCAGTAGTACTATATCGCACAAATGACTAACTTTGGCATCCCCCTTTCGGAATATCACGCTACGCTACTGGTTATAGCAAAATTTGAAATGTTGAACTTTATTCGCTGAAGAGTGAAAACTAACAAGCAACATACATGACTTTAAATTACAATAAGATCCATCGACAAGTCATCTGATTTGTGTATTATCAGTTGAAATAAGTCATCATCGATGACGTCGCAGCTAGCCGAGGCGCTGGAACTGGATGCGCCATCTTTTGATTGTAGATTGGTTGTGTTTGTGTAGACTAACATTGTCCCAATTTTCAGCACTTTCGGCAGATCATAGTTCTTACAAACATTTATTATTTCTCCGTACACCCACATGAATCATCATCATTGCATTGAGTTTTCAAGCTAATTTGATATCCTATTTGCTTCCTTTAATAAACAAAAACAATCTCTGAGGCTTGAAGAACCGAACAGTTTACTAAATTTGTATCAGAAAACTTTCATTCTTCCAATGAAATGTGAAAATTAAAATAATTAAATGAAGCAAAAGGGACCGTTACGGGAGCGACATTAAAATTCTTTTTGAGTCGATAACTATTGTTAAGTAGTTGTAAATCTCTGGGCGGGGAGAGGGAAAAAGAATGAAAAACAAGTGTTTGTTGCGTAATAAAACTCTTACTTGTCTAGAGAAATCAATTAATACGATAATATATAATGACAAATAGGCTCAGTTTGAAGAATTTGAAGAATAACACTTTATTTTCAAAAAAAAAAAAAAGGACTTTTAGAATTAATTTAACGGCTAATAAAAAGGCCAAAATGGCAAAAGTGTTTCACAAAATAAGCTATATTTCAGACTGTAAGCATTGTCTAGATTTGAATGGCTAAGTGCCTTTCCCAATATGCTAGATTTAGCCAAAAATAGGCCAACTTGGCATCACTGCATCCTCATGGCTTACAGCAGACAATTCGGCCGTAACGTGATGTCATCCCGAACGACACCAAACTTTCGTCTTTTACCATTCCAAGGTTACTTGTACACAGTGCTTCCAACTCATTTAAAACTAACGAGCTTGCAGTAAGCCGGAATTTCATCTTACATTTTTTTTTTTTTTACAATAGATTATTTATATTATGAAATTTGGGTAAGTTACACTGTGGGTACATGTTTGCTTACTATACCGTTGTGTAAATGTCATTTTGATTACTTTTATCATTTTGAAATTCTTTCTGTGTCAGTGTATCTTCTGCATTGCTATCTTCACATGATTCTAGATTCTTCTTTCCTCTGTATTTCCTGTGTTTCTGGGTATCGGTCCGTAACATTTTGGATTTCTCATTTTTCTTCACTCCTTTATCGATTGCGCATTGTTTGATTGGGCAATGCTACTATCAATATAAGACGTTTCCTTGTGAGTGCTAGATCCAAAGGTAAATTCAGAGGGAGTCCAGGGGGAATTTCTGTCCTCATATACAAAATTTATAAATTGGTTATATGCTGAAGCAATGATACTTACACTTACATCACTCATATACTCATGCTTTATCAAATACTTTCATTCCAACCGGGGCTTCGATTTCGATAATAGTCCTTAAAGGTATACAGTAATCTAATTTTACAAGTCAATCCCGAAAAGCAGGTTCTTCAATCCCATAATCATTTAAAAAGTTGTAACATTTATTCCAACTTCAACTATTTTTGTTAGACAGTTAGTTACATATTTACCCTAAATTCGTCAGAATATATATAATTAATAAACTACTTAAGATGTAAATCACCCAATGAATGCTCAATGATAATACAAAAAATAAAATTAATTTACACTTGTTTATTTTCCGTAATCTTTTTCACACTTACCTTACATTTTTACAATATTTCCTCCATTTAAATTGAACATACATGCCTGCGCATCAACGTCTTTCTAGATTATATCAGGGGTTTTTCAAACTTTTTGTAGTTGGGGCTCCCCTCAACCACCAAAATCTGAACGCGTCTCCCCTGCCAAAAATGAAATGTGTCATTAACATAAATACATGTGTCTTTAAAAGAAAGACTATTACTGTGGTAAACTATTTTCATTTATTGATCACTAATGGAAATATCTCATTAACAGAGGTGATCTACATTGTACACACTGACTACACTTTTTAATGTTATTGGCCGGTGTTAATAATTGTAAATTGCGGTAAGACAGATATTTATGTTAAAATTGAAAAATACGAGCAAAGAGGGAATTAGATAATAAAAACCGGAATATTCAAATGTTGAGCAAAGTCAATGGGATGTATAACCTTGTTTTGAGCCACACAATTTATTAAATCTCGGTACATATTTTGAAATGGCAAGACGCAACACGGCTTCGACCAATGAAAATAAAACAAATAAGACTTGTGAATGGCGGCAGTACTTTAGGAAAGATTAACCTAAAAATAATAACAGAAAATTAAGAAAAAAGAAAAATTCTGCTAACTGGCGTCACGGGAAATTCCAGACACACTTAAGAAGATGTACTAATCTGCAGAGATAAAAAAAAAAAAAAAAAAAGAAGATCTTTAGTGGCCATCTAATAAGCCTTATACACGTTCAAGCCAAAGGTAGAAGGGACGTCCCTGATCGTATGTGGAACAGAGATGATACAAAAGCTTAGTCCACTGTGTATTAAGGATGCAGACTTAAGTGTGTTGCATTATAAATATGTTTCTTTGTAGGATCTTTAACAAAAGTTCTCACGCCTCCCTTGACAACCTTCAGCTAGGGCTTTTCCGATAATCGAGTAATCGATAACAATTCGATAATATTTCAAAACCGTTTCTTCGATAAAGAATTTTAATTTTATCGAATTATCGAACTTTCGAGACTCCCGAAATGTTTGAGACTCTCGAAATGTTCGAGACTCCCGAAATGCTCGAGACTCCCGAAATGTTCGAGGCTCCCGAAATGTTCGAGGCTCCCGTAATGATCGAGACTCTCGAAGTGTTGGAGGCACTCAAAATGTAAGAAACATTAGACAACTTCGAGACACTCGAACTGTTCGAGAATCTCGAATTGTTTGAAAGCAGAAAATACAGAAATATATCAATATGATCGCATTTGTCGAGTCGCTTGAATATTTAGAAAAGTTCGGGATTATCTGAATGTTCGAAAGAAACGATGTATTCGAGGTTATCATAGTTGTATATAATATGTATTACATATATGCAGAGTGCTCATTTTAAAACTTCTCTCCTTAGCAATGTAGTGAAGGAAAAGTTTTTTCCCCACAGATCTGTACAAGGTTTAAGCAGTCTGTCAGAAGAGAGAAAGAGGAAGAGAAAACATGCATCACCCGAATGGAATATGAATCCAAGACAACATTAGTCTACTAATAGTCACTTTGCCGATTGTGCCAATAACGGGGCAGGCAGAAAAATAATTTTACATATGATTTCGACAAATACAACTTTGCAATAACTTATCAGATGAAAAAAGTTGTTTGACTAGTTTGGCTGCAAGAAGAAATCATTGGAGAGGTGAAGGAACCGAACTGTTCATCACTACTTTTGATAATACCCGAAACTTCGATAATACTCGAAATGTCGATAATACCCGAAACTTCGATAATACTCGAAATTTCGATAATTTCAAATACTCGAACGGTTTCGAGTAACCGATGACAACTCGATAAATTTTCACTCCCGAAGTTCGATAGATCTTCAGCCTTATCGAACACCCCTACCTTCAGCGGCTCTCCAAGGAGTTCAAGTTCTTCCAAAAAGTGAAATGATATTTTTAATTAACATCCCATGATTATGGCCTTTTAGGCTAAAGAAGACAGATGATTGATATAAGCGAAGGAATATAAAATTATATTTTTGTGTTGTTTCGCTGGAGTCAAACCCGAGACCACACGCACGAAAGAAATACGTGCTAGCCAATGGAACAGGGAAAACGACTTACACATTTCTCGAGTGGAAAATGTTTGTATTCTTTTCTGGTTGAAACTCAAGAGTAGAATGTATATGTCAACCGATAAACATACATTTACTCATAAAACACAAACATAAGCATCATATAATTTGTTGAGTCTTAATCTTGACGTGATTTAAACTGACACATAAGAAGATATAGCGCAAGTAAATCCCAAAAGATGATTGTCAACTCTAAATGATATTGTTATTAGTCATTAGCATCATTGTTCCTGCCTTTTAGAGGTTGCTCCTGTTTTATAACTAAGTCGAATAAAAATCTGTATGCAATCTGCTAACACACGGTAGAAGCTTATTGAATTGTCAATTGTGTTATGTTCTTCTTGCATTGGTAATTACCATGCTTATATATTGCTAACCACAACACGTCTCCTGCAGGAATGATCAACACTTTCTACATTCAATAGCAAACATACTGTGTAATTGGTGACATTCTTTGCTAAGTTGGATACACTGTAGCAGTGGACTCTCCACTCCTCTGTTCTGCCGCGCTCCCCCAATAACTGAGGTTAACAACGCTAGCGTCCCAGCTAAAAACAGCACTGCTATCTTGCTATAATGGCTAATGTATCAAGAAAATAGAATGAAATAATGAGCCATTCACTTGAAATTACTTTGTTCTAAAGATCATATGGTGAGGAAGGTACTACCATGAGCAAAATAAATGACGCGTCTCTTTATTTTGAAGTTTTTTGAAAATATCTCCGTTTTCTTTATATGTTCGAAATTTCGGAAGGTTTCCCCAGCAGGACAGGTTAATAACAAACCCGTTTTTAATATTTGTGTTAGATATTAGCTTAAAATAAAGAAATTAGAAGCAAAAAACATTAAATCGACAGAAATCTCGAGAATTACCAACTCTGCTAAAGTGGGAAATTTTCAAGAAAACGAGGGAATTCTGCATTTCAACACGAAGCAGCGACATCTATGTCATTGAGAGAAATCTGGACTAAATCTACAAATTAAACTTTTAACGAATATTTCTAGTATGTCTTATTATATGCATTATCTGCAAACTCCAAATATATGAATATATGCTAAGTATTAACATAAAGATAGAGCAAATAGTGGAAATTATCTATGGAAAAGGATGAATTGGTAGGACGATCGCTCAAATAGTCACAAAGAACAAATAGCTCAGTTAGTTAAAGCAACGAGTCTGTATGCTGAAGGTAGCGGGTTCGATACCCTGGAGATGCCGTTGTCATTTTTATCACTACACTACGGTTATTTTATTTATTTTTTTATGTGGGAAAGAATCAAATTATAACGTATGTGTAAAACTTATGACGATACCAAAAAAAGAAAAAATGCCGTTGTCGCACTTGCACTAGCGTCCCTAATTTTGTTTGCAAACAGTTTCGTAATTATTTCCCCTGTGCTCACTGCTCACCATATGCTCGCTGGCGCATAACGAATGTTTCCCAGTAAATGTTAATTCTAATTTGGAGAATTTTATAAAGTTTCACAATATTTCTCACTAGATAGTCTTTAATCTACGTGTTTGGATATTTTGATAACAGATGTCCCTATTAAATGTTTAATTTTCCCTAGATGTTTAATTACGGAAAAGTTTTACAATGTATTTGTATTGAATTGAAATTGTTTTGAATTTACTACATAAGGTAAGTAGACCCAAGGAGGAGAACTCAAGTAATTGATATTCTACGTAAAACCAACCTATTGTAGAATGATGATGCTTCTTACCTTCAGCACATAATCTTTACGTTAGAGAGTCAGACAGAGAAAAATCCTGGTTTTTCCTCCTCTATATCCCGCATCTTAAACCTCTACATATCATTGTTCGTCTCACAAAATTTCGGTGCTCCAAAAACATTCAAATAATAATAATAATAATAATAATAATAATAATAATAATAATAATAATAATAATAATAATAATAATAATAATAATAATAATCCTGAATATGCCATCCTTACATAATGTAAGGATATCTTAGTTTCCTAGTTTAAATCTTAAATATTTTAGTTTAAAATGCTTTCTTTAGTACTTATTTGAGCAACCATGTAGGAGGGGGTACGACTTTTTATTTTGCCCCTCTCATTTCAGTACCCTTCCAACAGAAAGTAATTTTTGATAAGCAGGACAGACAAAATGAATAAGAAATATATTTACAACATCCTCTCCCCTTTCATGATTGGAATATCACGTAATATTTTTTATTCTACGAAAGATGGCCCTGTGCGGTTGGGGTAGGTAACTAAAAAAATACCTAATATATAGCGCCCCTTGATTGTAATATTACCGCTTCTTTATTTGTACGAGGGAGCCCCTACACAATCAAGGGTGACAAAAAGAATAGAAAGAGTGTCTATTGATTCCAGTGGTGGATCCAGCACGAACTCCTGGGGGAGGGGAGGAGAAGTGAAACATTCTTTTGATGATGTGAAGCTGTCACAAATTACCACTTAACTAAACTAAACAATAGTGGGGGGAACCGGAACCCAGTCAGTTTAAATTGATGTAAAAGTTTAATTTTTGGCTTCATATTAAAGTTTTGGTTTCAAATGAGAGTTTCAGTCCAAGTGGTCAATGATCAAATCTCGTGGGGCTCTTCAGTGTAGGCTAATACGGCCCCCTTATGAGAAAAGGCAAAATTATTAACATGTTTATAACTTTCGAATTTTTCGTCTATTTTAAAGAAATATTTTGCTTCGTATTAAAGTGTTGGTTCCAAATGACAAATTCAGTCCGAGTGGACAATGATCAAATCTCCGGGGGGGGGGCTCTTCAGTATAGGGGGCTACGGCTCCCTTATGGGAAAAGGCAAAAATATGAAAATGCTTATAACTTCCGAATTTTCCGTCTATTTTAAAGAAATTATTGGCTTCATATTAAAGTCTTGGCTTCAAATGACAATTTCAGTCCGTGTGGACAATGATCAAATCTCGGAGGGCTCTTCGGTGTAGGGGTTTCGGCTTCTTTATGGGACAAGATTCACGTAGTTGATATTGCAAAATTGTTTTATATATATAAGTGGAAACTTGCACCATTTGGTTAATTTTACCTCTTATGTTTTGCAGATTCATATTCCAAGCAATAGTTACTCCGCAGAGCTAAAAGAAGGCACTTACTAGTTTCATTAAAATGAAATGTCTTTTATGAGAGGAGCAGACGAACGAACAGGCACCCAAACGTTGGTTGAGTCGCACGGTTGAAACTCGTTAAGCTCGCTTCAATTATTATTATTATTATTATTATTATTATTATTATTATTATTATTATTATTATTATTATTATTATTATTAAAGCTTTTTGCTCCTAATTTAGTTATTTTACTTTATTATTTAACGAATATATTGAAAATTGTCAGAGACACGTATGCAGTAATTTATTTCGGGAGGGGTCCGACTTCAATATTAGGATAAATTATAATAAAATTTTAAAAGATAATCCCCCAAATTAGTCTAAATTTACAGAAAAGTTGGGGTTTCAGAGGGGGTCCGGACCCCCAGGACCCACCCCTAAATGCGTCCTTGTTTGTCAGTAACATTTCCTGATTTTAAAACCCTCAAAAACTTCGGATAGACTATATAAAGGAAAACGAGTTATTTTCGATAAAATATCACTTCAAGGAGACGCGACAGTTTATTGCACATGGTGGTATCCAACGTTCACAAGGGCAAGAATTCCTTCCCTTTTATTCTTTTGCTATTGTGCTGTATCGAAAGGTCAGGTTTGTAACATATTACTCCTACGAACAAGCATGACTGGCAGATATTAATACTGAACACAACTCCAGAGAAATGCATGCTGAACTTACGTTTATAGCTACGCTTTGGTGATTTGCCCTCAAGGTCAATCGAGTGGTAATTCAGTTCCGTCTCTGTTCTTAAGCCATGTTCGTATTACTTCGAACAGTTTTGATAATGAAAAGCATGCCTCTTAGTATAACAGACTTCTTTCGCGTAAGAAATCGAAACTCAGTTGGTCAGAGCAACTAGTCTGTAAGAATTAGGTTGTTAGTTAGTTAGGAGTCCAGTAGGAGTAAGGGTTTTTATTACTATTGTTTTTATCTTTTTTATGTGAGAAAAAATCAAATTGTGACATCCCGATATCAAATGTATTTGATTATGTAGCTTTGTCTTAGCTAAACTTTAAACATCAGTAACTGTCGAAATTATTTCACTAACCGATCACTTACTGAACATTTCAAACACGTCAAACCAGTAGCATAACATGAAGTTTAACCTTTCTTCCGCAGTCCTTAGTTATGCGTCCGTACTTTCAAGGGCGGACTAAGGGCCGGGCGACTGCCCGGGGCGCCAGAAAGAGAGGGGCACCAAAACGAGCCTCAAAAAGTAAATTTTATAATGTGCTTCCTACTGACGTTTTTGGTTTATATTCTTGTAAAGTAGTGGCAATTATATGATCTTTTTCCATTTCACTATGGAAGAAGAGAGTTTCATAGTACTAAGGGGGCTGTATCGAAAAATTGAGAGATGGCATGTAGAATAAAGAGTGCCGGGAATTAAGTATTGTTTGTTTGTTTGCTTGAGTTTAGCGTTCCACGGTTATGCCTTAATGGGCAAGGGAGATGTGGATACTAATTATAGTGGAATCCGAACCACTTTTATCGTTCAACAGTAATCCACCGGGAATTGGACCCGGTACCACTGAAGGCAGGCGTGCTAGCCACTAGACCAGGGGGGGTGGAGTTGGTATTGTTTATAGCGGGCCATATTCTTTGTGAAGTTTTCCTAGGTAAGGATTTCTTTTCGAAAATGGGTTTAAAACAGGGGCGTCATTTAGGGAGAGCAGGGAGGGTCATTTGCCCCCCCTGAGTTTGAGATGTATATAGATTTCATCATTAGAATAGTAGTAAATCAGTGAAAAACGCGAAATTTTACTTATATCAAGAGGTCTTGCCCCCCCCAAAGCAAAATCTGAAATGACGCTCCTGGTTTAAACTATTAAAAACACTATGATAAAATGTAAAATATAGGCTACTACTAGGGGAAAAGCGCCAAAAAGTCACTTTGCCCGTGTGAAAATTTGGCCTGCTCCGCCCCTGCGTACTTTCTGTATATTTTTGGCCTTGCAGCTTGTGCGGTACCCACGCCACATTGTTGCGGGGGCGCTATTTACGCCTACCCTTCGAACGTAATTCAATAACGGTTTAAGAAATTCTACCATCAGCGTGGAAACGGGAATATATTTTTCTAATAGTCCCATAGAACTTTCACTCAGAACGCCAGATGCAATTTTTCAGAGTGGGCTCTGGCTAAGTAGAAGGAAGATCTGTTTCCTAAGTAAGTTCCTTTTAGAAAGTTTGCTATTTCTTTAACAGTGATGTAAATAAACATACTCATCGTTATTAGCTCGACACCAAACCATCCTGGACAAATCCCTCTAGAACAATGATCGGCAAAAGTTATTCTGCCTAATTTTATAAGCGACTCAAGGGTGAAACACTTGTTAACGAAAGCAATGTTGTGTATATACTGCCTTGTTTCTGACAAAATATAAAGTCTTTTGTAATCTTTAGACACTTTTCCTATTCTTTTTGTCACCCTTGGTTGTGTAGGGAAGCCTCGAACAAATAAAGAAGAGGTAATATTACAGTTAAGGGGCGCTATAAATATATTAGGTATTTCTTTTGTTACCTAACCATAACGGTCTAGGGTCGTCTTCAGTAGAATAAAAAATGCTACGTGATATTACATTCACGAAGGAGGAAAGGATGCTCTAAATATATTTCTTATTCATTTTGTCTGCCCTGCTTCTCAGAAATTATATACCTTGTGTTGGAGGGTGCTGAAAAGAGAGGAGGGGAATTAAAACGTCGTGCCCCTCATACATTTTAAATTTTGTGACGTGGTTGCTCAAATTATTACTAAAGAAAGCACATTAAACTAAGATGTCTAAAGTTACAACATTATGTAATGGTGGCATATTCAGGAATAATAATAATAATAATAATAATAATAATAATAATAATAATAATAATAATAATAATAATAATAATAATAATAATAAATATGAATGTCTTTGGAGAGCCGAAATTATGTGACACGAATCATTATAGATAGAGCTTTAAGATGAGTGGTCATAGGGGAGGAAAAACAGGATTTTTCTCTCTCTGACTCTCTAACGTTAAGATTATGTGTTGAAGGTAAGAAGCATCATCATTCTACAATAGGTTGCTTTTACGTAGAATATCTATTACTTGAGCTCTCCTCCTTCGGGCAACTTTGCTTATGTAGTAAATTCAAAACAATTTCAATTTAAGACAAATATTTATAGAGAAAATTAAACATTTAATAGGGAAATCTGTTATCAAAATATCCAAACACGTAGATAGAAGACTATGTAGTGAGGAATTGTGAAACTATAAAATTCTCCAAATTAGAATTAACATTTACTGGAAAACATTCGTTATGCATCAGTGAGCACAGGGGATATAATTACGAATCTGTTTGCAAACAAAAATTAGAGACACTAATGCAAATGCGACGATATTTTCTCTCTTTTTTTTTTGGTATCGTCATGAGTTTTACACATATGTTACAATTTGATTCTTTCCCAAATAAAAAATAAATAAAATAACCTTAGTGATAAAAATGACAACAGTCCTTCACGGGATTCGAACCGTCTACCTTTTGTATACAAACTCGTTGCTTTATCTAACTGCGCTATTTGCTTTCTTACGTAAGCTGAACCTGTTCTACAGTAAAGACGATTTTTCATTACGATTGGGCTAACAATTCGTCTTTTTCTATAGGTAATTTCCACTATTTGCACTATCAATACGTTAATACTTAGCATAGATTCATATATTTGGAGTTCGCTGATAATGCATATAATAAGACATAGTAGAAATATTTCGTTAAAATTTTCGTTTGTAGATCTAATCCACGCTTCTCTCACTGACATAGATGTCGCTGCTTCGTGTTCAACTGCAGAATTCCCTCGCGTTCTTGAAAATTTCCCACTTTAGCAGAGTTGGTAATTCTCGAGATTTCTGTCGATTTAATGTTTTTTTGCTTCTAATTTCTTTATTTTAAGCTAATATCTAACATAAATATTAAAAACGGGTTTGTTATTAACCTGTCCTGCTGGGGAAACCTTCCGAGATTTCGAACAAATAAAGAAAACGGAGATATTTTCAAAAAAACTTCAAAATAAAGAGACGCGTCATTTATTTTGCTCATGGTAGTACAATTAGAATCAACAAGCTCAGGAACACATGGGCGGAGTTATGGGGGGAATTGCCTCTAAAGTTTTTGACAACTTCACCATCTTTATTCCTGACTTCATAACCATGTTTATTCCTGAAATGAAAGGTCCGAAACTAAGCAAAAGGTCTGCCCCCCAGCAGACAATTCCTAACTTCACTTAGGCAGGGGCGTCATTACAGACTTCGCTTGAGGGGGAGGGTCACCGACATAAGACTTTCACGTTTTGTACTAGCATATTAGTGGACATTTTTTTTTTCATTCGCTCAGCCGCGTTACTGTCAGCCGATGCCTTGAGCATTCAAAACCGGCGAAGTATCATCATTGCGAATGATTTCTCTTTTGGGTTTATTTATTTCATAATTTTGAAAAAGGAAAGGGAAGGGAAAAAAGACGTGAAACTAAAACAAGGGATTGGACAAAAAATAAGATGAAAAACGTACAAAAAATAACTAAACTTAATATTTGCTTAACTATACTCTCTTTTCTAGTCTTGTGAGATTTTGTGTTTTTTTTTTTTGTTTTTTTTCTTTGTTTGTTTGTTTTATTGAGCTTGAGTTTGTTATGTGTGTGTTCTTTTGTATGTCGTATATTTTGTGTTTTGCTGTTTACCTTCTCTGGTTTCTGCCTGCATTTCTCTCCTGTGTGTTCTATTTCACATTTGCACTATTTACACTGGCTTTTCACCTGTATATTTTACCTCTTTTCACTATCCTGCATCAACGCTACACTACACTCACTACAGATATTGACACTGACTGCTTTTGATGAAATCACTAACCTTCACCAACTAGTACTTACACTATAAAACACACACACTACACTTACTTTTATTTAAATTTTCACATTTTCAATACTTTTAATTTTCTTATGCTTCTATATAAGCGTTTCCTGTTACTTTTGCTTTGATGCTTTAGTGTTCTCAGTTGCGTATCAATGCCAATTTCCACCCATTTGTGCTGGCTTGAGGTCCAGGGCCCACTCAGGGCACTTAGTGCAGGCCCTGGTCCGTTTTATGCTTCGGCCGGCACGCCCGGGATGGGCCGTCCTATTGGCGAGAGTTGCTCTATGTTTTCCCTCTGAGACACTATCCTCGCTTCACCTCTACTCATGCACTCACGCAACATTCACTCTTGCACCGGAGTTCCTTTCCAAACCGAGAGGCTGCAGGTGCAGCACGCATTCTGGTCCTCGGCAAAAGCACGGTAATCCAGTGCTTGCGTTCCAGGAGTCTTTCTGCGGTCCGAGGATTTCTTCACACATTCTTCCACTTGCACTCATCCTTCTATTCTTCTTCTGTAAGTTTTTCGTCTTAGTTCGGAGTATTCATTTGTCAAATTTTCCAATTGTTTGCAGTCTTCCTCTACTTCTATTATTTCTTTCAGTGGTTTTTCTCTTATTTGAGTTCTTAATTCTAATATTTCTTCTAATAATGGACACCACATGACATGGTGCTCAGGAGTTCCTTCTCCTCCGCATTCACACATTGGGCTGGGTCTTAACTTGATTCTGTGGAGGTGTTGTTCGTATGGTCCATGGCCTGATAAGTAATGAACCAATCCATGTGTTGGATTTAAGTGATTTATTTTTAGTCTGTCAACGATGCTGGGAAAGATTCTATGTAATCGTTGCGCTCCACTGTATTCCTGCCATTCTTTATCCCATAGTTGTATTATGTTGTCATTTATTTCTTTTTCATCTTTTAGATCCCTGTTAAAAATTTCTCTAATTTTCCTTTTCTCTTCTTTTCTTAACCAGTAATTAGTTGCCCTTTGCAATAACACATAGTTCATTGGTTGGATACCAAGGATTATACAGAGTGCGCTATGCAAAGTAGTGTTAAAAGCTCCAGACATTCTGATTAATAGGTTTCTTTGTGGTCTATTGATTTGGTTTTTGTAGGTCTTATTTCTTAATAGTCTATCAATCCAAACGCTGGATGCGTACGCCATGGTAGCTGACAAAATAGTTTCTTGGTATAGTCTTAGTATTTTTAATGGTAGCCTGTATCTGTTTCTTGCAATAGTGGTCAATTTATTCGCTACACTGTTTCCCCTTTTTACTATATATTTCAAATGTTCATCAAATTTTAGTCTATCGTCTAGCATTATCCCAAGGTATTTTATGCTTTGGACTCGTTCTACTCCTACTCCATTTAATTTTATAGTCGGATTTCTTTGTAGTTTTGTGCCGAAAATTAGATATTTGGTTTTCTTTGATGATATCCTTAATTTACTCTCCATACTCCATTCTTCAAGTGTTTCTGTTATCTTTTTAACTTTTTCGTCTAATTCCCTTCGGCTGTTTCCTGATGTTGTTATTACGTCGTCATCGGCGAATGCCACTATTTTATCGACTTCTTGCTTTTTGTTTATTTTTTCCAAGCATGGTTGTAATTCTATTTCCCATAGTAGGGGTCCTAATATTGATCCTTGCGGGCATCCTTTCTCTGTTTTAATTACTATGTCGCCCTCTTCATTGGGTATTATTATTTTTCTGTTTTCTACATAGTTTCTTATCAAATTCAGTAAGTATTCTGGCATTTCCAGTTCTTTTACATTTTCAATCAAGGATGGAAACCATAAATTATCAAATGCTCCTTCGATGTCAATGAAGAGCGCTAATACATATTTCTTTTCGTATATCTTTTCTTTGATATCATCTAGAAGAGTATTTATGGCGTCTTCTATTGATTTTCCTACTCTGAATCTAAATTGTAGTTTGTCTTCTGTTACGTTTCTGTATTTTTGAATTCTGTTTAATATTACTCTCTCAAAAATTTTTGATATATTTTTTAATAAGCATATAGGTCTATATGAGTTTACTTCGGATGGATCCCTTTCTGGTCCTTTTAAGAGAATAATTAATTTTGATGCTTTCCACGGCTCTGGAATTTCTTGTTTCTTTATTAGTAGGTTGAAAAGC
Source organism: Thermobia domestica (assembly GCF_964235325.1). Taxonomy (NCBI): domain Eukaryota; kingdom Metazoa; phylum Arthropoda; class Insecta; order Zygentoma; family Lepismatidae; genus Thermobia; species Thermobia domestica. Next base: position 294,213,770 of record NC_137457.1, on the reverse strand, counting down.
TTCGTTAGGTAGGGGACCCATAACTCTTTAGTCTTCTTGTATATTTCGTTTTTGATGCCATCTACACCCGGAGATTTCTTGTTTTTAAGTTTTCTAAAGATCTTTTCTATGTTTTCGTTAGTGACTTTGTCCGATTCTGGCACAGTTTCTGTATGTTGTTCTCCCATTTTGTTTCTTAGTACTGTGTTTCTTTCTGTGTCGTTATTGTTTTCATCTCTGGGAAAAAATAATTAGTGGACAATCGATTAAAGTATATGTCTTTCAATTCCTCAAACTCTTGAAGGAGGCAATTGCTCCCTCTTGTCCTCCCTAAATTGCAGTGGTGCCCATTCCCCCTCATGTCCATGACGCACCCCCTCAATTGTCTATCCGTAGGTGTTCTTCCATTAAAAAAAATCTTTTCGATTAATTTTTACACACCCTCAAACATATTTAGATAGATTTTTTACCCCCCAAATATTTCAATGACGCAGTTTGCGTCATAGCCCCCCTTTGTGGGCACCCCTGACTAAATGAAACCTCTCAGAAAGCTTAATCCATCCTTATTGACCAGAAGAAAACTTACGTCGCTGCACTGACGCAGTGTTTTCATCAACAGCTTCTCGAACCTGCTTATATGATGTTACTATAGAGCCCAGTGTAGCTGGGAGATGAACCTGGACACAACTGAAGAACTTAATGCAAAAATTGTGTATCTCACATTTGAATGTTTTCAAGAAACATAAGGTTTTGCATTTATCAACTAACGAAACTTTAATATAACAGATGCGTACATAAATAGAATAACATACCAGACGAAGGTTTGATACGTTTCAGAGAAAATCATCCTTCATTCTACTGCATTCATTTGTGTAGAAATTAACGTAATATATTCACACATTAACATTGTTTCTAAACTAATAAGAGTTTTCTATGTAGAAGTATCTAAGATGAGAACAGAATTAAGTTCCAGCACTCTAATATTAATGTAACATGCATAATAACACAACATAGCAGATAATGTCTGATATTGCAAATAATGGTAATTGTACTACACTTAATGGTAAGAAAATCCACACACGTTCCTCTGTGTCGCTACTCCCATAACATAGTTTTGAGAGAGTTTCTTTTTGATTCGCCAGTACTCTAGATCAGTGGCGTACGGAAGGGGGGCCCGGAGGGGCCGGGCCCCCCCCCCAAAGAGGTCCGACAATGTACTTTGGTAGTTTGATGTTTGTAATTTTTTATATATTTTTATATTCATATATTTTTTGTTTGCAATTTTTCTATATGTACCTATAACAGCACTTGCCCCCCCCCCCAAACACACATCCTGGCTACGCTACTGCTCTAGATGCATAAGAGTACAATTTTGCAAATGAACGTGTGATAGATTTTATTTTACTTTAATTTATTGTCATGTCCACAGTGCTCACGTCCCTTGCGAGCACCTTCACTCCAAAATATCACTCCATACCACTGTCGCATATTTCCTCAACGCCTACGTCATTCTTATTGTCTTCATTGTATATTGTATTTTAGTGATTTGTATTGTTCTTGCTACTAGTCGGACAGAGTTGGTGGGAGAACCGTAACATAAAGTTCTTTTTTTGCTCTTTATTATGGATTGGGATGTCCTCTCTCAGATGCCGACGGGTGCCACTCTGCCATCCTTGAGCAATTTTCAGTATCACGTCATTTATGACATAACCTATGTACTTAAGTAACAAACGATAAAGTTCATATTGAAGAAGAGTATTAAGATCTATATTTCTATGTTGAGAGAGAGCCAATAGTCGAGATGTAGCTTTTCTACATCATATAACTCTTATTTTCCGACCCTAAGAGGATTTTTCCATTGATGCCACGATGATTACTTCTTTGAGGATGCTGTCATAGAATCCATCTGGGAGTTTGTTTTTAAAAGTGATGGCCATTCTGGGGCCAGCTACGAATGCATCAGTTTCTTATCAGCTTTCTGCCCACAGACGATGTTTGTTACGGTTTCTTCTTGAACCAGCAGCAAATGTATGTACTGAAAAAGACCAAGCTTTATCTTCTTCCGGTCATGAGAATCTAAGTTTTGTCTGCGTTGTCCGACTTCTTTATGTGTACCACACTCCACATCATGAGATGAAGTATCGAGCATCGTATCCATTAACATAGACAATGTGTTGCAGATAGGATGTGAAAGGGCCTGCCCTGCTATTTGATTAGAAACAGGCTCATCCCAACAAGGCCATCTTTTGCTTTGCCATACCAGATGTAAGTTAGCTCTCCAAACTGGTCAAGCGGCACCACGTTCCAGGCTCGTGATCTGTGTCTACGAACATGCTTTCCCTTCTCTAGAAGAAAAAAATGAAATGAAATCTTTAAGTTTTATGTACCACGGTTATGTCGGTTAGGCTAAAGGAGACGGTGATGATGAGGGATGAATGAAATGGTGGAATGAAGAAAGTAGGAGGAAACGGGAGAACACCGAGAAAACCCACGAGCACGGTGTTTGTCCTCCACAAAGTCCACAGGGAGCGAGCTGGGATCGAATCAGGGACCCCAAGCACCGGAGGTGAATGCTCTACCACTGAGCCATCGCGCCCCTTCTCTAGAAGAGTTTTCATGTTAGCAGGTAGGGCTTTTTCCACCTCTAGTACGTACCATAGATACATCTTGCATAGTTCCAATGTTCTGCTGGAAAGAAATACGGTATCATGCGCTTTAGACAGTACATTTCGAGCAACCAATCTCCTTCTCCCGGGGATCGTATTATCATGATGGGTTTAATAAGTATGTCTACCCACAACCTACCATTGGCAGTTCTGTTGGATTTTCTCAAGTTCCATCTGAAGAGCATTCACGTCCACAATTCCACTTTTGATTAACTTCTCGAGATGTGCCGTCATTACCATACGCAGACCTCTGATTGCTTTTAGCCATGCCTTTGCAGACATCATACTGGCAACTCCACCCTACACTGCATGCAACAGATCCTCCAAACCAGTTCCTTCCATAAGATGAACATTGCAACTAATAAAAGACATCAAGGTATGCATCATGCCGAATCTTGCTATTAGATGTTTTCAACGACTGGTATCTGACCATTTAAGCTTTATGATTATTTTGTATAGCTGCATATCCGCACATATGTGAATAAATTATTGCCCATGCTGCCTCAGAATAATTCTACATAGCATAAAGTAGTATTTGCAGTGTCAGGGTGGGAGGGTGAGAATCATCCGTAGGACCAAATACGTAATATGTTGATGTCCTATTCTTGTCTTCTTTCTTTGCCATTTCACTCATATATCCAAACCACTCCCCCATGAGCAATTGTCCGCCGCACATCGTCGGACCGATCGCTACTATAGCGGTATATAAGCGGATTTGAGCGAGAACGAGGCGTGACATCGAGTCGGTTGAGTAACTGCAACTACTGGTGGACCGACGACGGTTTTGTCGGGATAACCGCGAAAGCGGTACTGCGACGGATGTAGCCTTCCGACCATACACTGATCGTGGGGTTTTCCCTGCTTACGGTCGTGTGGCGGGAACGGATCGACTTTGCATTACCCACAATTCTTCATTCTTCGCGTGGTGAACGTTATTTCTTCCGGTTTTCATATAAACAGAAGAGAACTCGGTAGCGTCTGCTGACCTAGGATATAAGAGCAATAGGAGACAGCACTGTACTCATGTAACTATTGTCAGACAGTTCGTTGGCTTAAAAAACTATGTTCGTGACCGGTTACAGCACAACATGTACGTTATTTGTTACTTCACAAACATGTTAAATATACTGCCTAAAGCTTGCTCATTGCAAATAATCAACTCCAAAATTAAAATTCACACTGACCATTATGAGATACTTCAGATATCCTTGGAAGGTATTGCCTTCTACAGTTATCCAGAGTACATTCATACTAGAAATCCTGACGTAATACGTCATAATCAACAACTACATCCAGGCCTATAAGCTTCGATGTTGGGTTAAAACTTGTAATAATCTGTCTACTACCAGCCATCCAACCAAATACTGGAAAAAGTTTAACACTTTATGCGGAAAGTTTACAAAAACTCCATACCCCATTCTGATCGGCAAATCCGCCCCTCATACCGATACGGAGAAAGCCAATGCTTTCGCAGATTTGCAAAATATTTTTACGCCGCCACCACCTGGGACTACACCCCATATTGCTGACCGTGTCGACACTCCACCATGTTTGCAACCTAATCACCTACATGAACTCACTATCGATCAACCTGTTACTGCACCAATCACTGTACAAGAGTTGACTGATACTATCAAATATAAAAGAAACACAGCGCCTGGCCTTGACAACAAATCCTATCGACAGATTAGGAAGTGTCCCCCTACATTACTCATCCTCATCGTTAATCTCATCACTTTCATACTACCTACAGGTTACTTCTGTCTGTCCTGGAAAACATCTAAGACTCTCATGTTCCCAAAACCACACAAGCCTCCTCATGAGATCTCTTCTTACAGACCGATCCAACTCACAAGCACATTCAGCAAAATCCTCGAAAGCATTCTCGTTAAACGTCTTCATATTTACCTCAATAGTAGAAACATCATTCCTCTCACTCAAGCAGGCTTTCGCCCTTCTTTCTCGATAAATGATCAACTCTTACGACTCACAACCTTATCACTACCTTATCACAACCTTATCACTACGCACTATAATAGAGTCAAACCATCATATCTGGTCTTATTCGATCTCGAAAAAGCTTTCGATAAAGTGTCACATTCGGGCTTATCTATAAAACTCCAGCTTAAACTGATCAGACTCCAGCTTCCTATTGCATACATTCGGCTCATCTTTAACTTTCTCCCAGGACGTCTCACACATGTAGCCATCAACGAGCATTTGTCTCACCCCATCTTCTTACTGTGAGGAGTTCCAGAAGGTTCCGCACTAACACCGCTATTATACATTCTGTTTTTTATATTAACAATTTCCAGCGGGAAAACTTCAGGACCCCTCACTCGAATGAAGGGTATTTCAAACCCCGTAAGATCCGTCCCCACAGCAGACAACCCCTAAATCCGTCCATGCTCAAAACACGACGCTTATAAGAACTAAGACAAGACGACACATGCATACTTACGAAAGAAACAACTCAATATGGCACATCAACATGTAAACTAGATGAACTTCTTTTAAAAACACCTCACTTTAAAAGCAAAAGGTAGAAAAAGGTAAAAATGTCGGTATTGTCAAATTAGAAATTATTTCTACAGTACATAAGAAATAAAATCTTTTTATGTGCAAAGCTATTCGTCAATATGTATAAAAATGGTTGAGTTGAGTTGATTTTGAGTTTAACGTCCCGTTCAGCAGATAGGCTATATGAGACGTGGACCTACTGATTAACGTGGAATCCGAACCACATGAGCTCCCGCCGGGAATCGAACCCGCGCCTCCATGTATAAAAATGGATTTATTAAATGTATTTAGCATTTACTCTTCCGTGACGGTATGTCTTAATCACTGAAAAACCAGAAGCGGCATCCCTTCATCAATGAAAAAAAAAAGCAGAGGCGGCATGGCATACCACCGCATATAGTCTCACTTCAACCACTGCCATTAACATTTCACCACATTACGTTACATGATATGTGATTGCATATTTCACATCCTGAGAAAATTCTAGTGCATGGCCATATATCATGCTACCCACTTATCGTCCGTAATTACAATTTTGAATCTAAGATGGCGACCGTCCGCGTGACATACTCCGAGAGTATCCCTCTGGGCCTAATGTGTATCTCTCATGTCGCATTCAATGAAACTATATCCCTGTAATTTTCAGAAAGGATGACAAGGAACTTTTGATACACACTATGTAGAATAGTTGTATCGATAATGAAGTCAGAAACACGTAATGTAGTTTGTTGTTTCCAATTTAACCTAATATCTTGCTTAAAAAAAGGGAATATTTGTGGAAGTTTAGTGTCTTCTTCAAAACCAAGGTTACACGAAAATGAGCCTACGGTTTTGATGGAATTCGAACCAACATTATATGTATACTCTCTCAGCGAGAGTCAAAGCTGGCACCAAGTGTACAGTCACCCACAAAAGTACCTGGACCACTGACGGTTATAATTCCTTTACTTGGGGTCCAGGTACTTATGTGTCCCGGCGGGAGCTCATGTAGTTCGGATTCCACGTTAATCAGTAGGTCCACGTCTCATATAGCCTCGCTGCTGAACGGGACGCTAAACTAAAATCAACTCAACAGGTACTTATGTGGGTGACTGTACATATGCGCGCGATAATCACTAAACCAGTGGTATGTGAGATATCAATCCTCGGATGAAAATCCGAGTAGTGATTTACAGTTAACTTTCAACAGCATTGCTTCAGGCTAAAGAAATCATCGACTACTAAACGACAACCTTGCGCGATCCTGGATCGAGCCTCCAACACACCACAGGCTAAAAGCTTTTACCACTCTTCGAATGTCTTACCAATTCCTTCAAACTTCTATTGTATAAGCAAATTCCATTTTCAAAAAAAAAAGATATAGGTGAAGTTGACAATCTTAACAAGTTGCCAAATTAAAATACCCAGTTGGAAATTTCAAGAATGTCCTTTTGTTCAATTGACTTATTTGGTTTAACATTTTCTTAGGTAGCTATAGTGCGTCCAGTAAGAGAACGTCTCTGATAGCTCGCAGTGACATTGCCACTACTCGCGTGTCAAGGTTTTTTTCGGCGCAACTGTAGTGGCAATTTAATTAATGGTATAAGACAGAGTGATCGTGGTTGGTAACACTGGTATCAAAGTGGGGCTGCAATGTCCCACCGCATGTGGTAAGAAACGTCAGAGACCATCTCTTGTTGGCCGTGCTATAGTTGCTCTAAATTATCATCATTTCTTTTATAGACTTGGCATAAATTTTGTGTAGTGGCCCGCGTATCGTAGTCGCTAACGCTCTCGCGCTTTCGGTGCGAGTGGTCCCGGGTTCGATTCACGGTGGGAGCACTCGGCCGAAAAAGTGTAAAATGTTTGTTCAGACCAGCCATTCTGAATGAGGTTTTCCTGGATTTTCCTCATTCACACCAGGCAAATGCTGGGGTGGTACCTAACGTGTAGCTCCCAGGCAGCTTCCTTCCTTCCCTTTCCCCGGGTTGTGTGCTCGCTGAGAGGCGTCATCCCTCATACGTGACGGGCTAAATAGCCATACATGCCGAAAGCTCAGAAATCTAAATCTTAAATTTTGTGTACTTTCCTATCTTCAAATAAATTGATATATTTGTTTAAAACCTCTTTACTTGTTGCAAGTGATCACACTTCACTTTTGTTCATTTGATATCTTTAAACATTTGAAGAATCTTTAATGAAAATCGGGAAATTGTACCACTGATAAAAGCAGAATAGAGGTGGCGGGCAAAATTAAAACAAAGACAGTCAGAAGAAGCATTTCGGTGGCAAATAGAGCATTGGACCCAAAAGCATTTGATATAAGAGCTATACAAGACGATAGGCAGATTGTGGGAATTAATAAGAGAATAATAAGAATTGATATTAATGAAACAAGAAGGCAATGACTGGTTAGTATAAACTTTTTACTGTGTATAGTATGTAAATTTGACAAATTTAAGTTTTTTCCTAATAGTAACATGTCAAAGGGAAGCAGATTTTAATACCAGAGTGAATATAGTATTGTATAACCGTATCTTTCTGTGTGTGAACAGACCTTTCGCTTTGAAACAAAAGATAATCATATTAATACGGAGGACAACAATAGCTTATTTCAGTTCTGCTTTGTAGTGAGACTTTCTATTCAGGGTTCATACACTACCTGGAAAACCTGAAATCTCAGGGAAATTGATTTTGGAAGAAAAAATCCTGGATAATTCAAGGAAATCGATCATATCTAGTAAAAAAACTGCAAATATCAGGGAAACTGAGTTCAATATTTTTGTATATTTTGAATGTATTCAAGTATTTTTTACTTTCTGTGCCTCATTATGTAGTCGTTCATTGGAGAGAAGGGTAGCAGTTTTTAAACATATAAATATATTATTAAAATGTATATGTTCTCTTACTGTTAGTTTCTTCCACTAGACCTGGAAATTGCAAAATTAATACCTGGAAAATTCAGGGAATTTGAGTTCAATATTTTTGTATGAACCCTGCTATTTACAGGGCTTTTCGAATAGGGAGAACTGTACAAAAGGGTGTTTTGGGAATTGTATAACAGTAGGTTTCTGGGGGTGTTGTTCGAAATGAAAGGAAATCTTTAAGTTTTACGTCCCACTATTATGCTGGCTAGGCTAAAGGTGACGGGGTGTTGTTCGGTAGGGGTCAGTGTTGCCAATTTTGGAAAAAGTCGCTAAATCAAGGGAATTCGACCTCCACGATAGCGTAGGGCGACCATAAAATTTTCAGCTGAAAACGGGACAGGTTCCGGCAACCCTGTTTTTTTTTTTTTTTTAGATCTACCTCTGTTCTTATCAGTCCTTGATATCAGAGTTCCCCCCTCTCTCTCTCTTTGTTACAGAGCGGGGTCAAGTAATACGATACTTATGAAAAAGGAAAGACGATGTTGAAATTTGTTAAACACACAAGTAACTGCTAAAACCTCTGCTGCCTTTCGAGCTGTACTGCGAACTATAGAGTATGTTTAATATAGGGAATTTCAGTTCAATTCTTGCCTCTGTTTTTATTAATTATTAATATGGTGTACAGTGAAACCTCTACTAGCGGACACCTCCCGTAACGGACATATTTTGTAATCCCTAAATACTGCAATAGGAAAAAAACATATTGGCAAACCTCTTTAAAGCGGACACACACTAGTACGGACACGGACAGTCTTTTCTGTCTTTTATATATATTATTTACCTCCGTATTACGGACACTTTCTCTAGAAACAAGTTTAAAAATATAGTAAAAATTCATTTTTAGTAATTCATATGTGTCACCAAGGAAGCAATGTGACATTTAGCTTCCTCAACTGTCTGCTCAGCAACCCAGATGATGCGTCTCTGTTTATCAACACTCTCATGTCCTTTGCTTGCATCCCACTCCCACCCAAGTTGTTTTAAACACAAAAGTGATTGACAGTTGCCCACCGTTTGGGATGACACGTTATGCTACTGTCCCTCTGGAATCTCTAACCAAGTAGAAGACGTTTTTTTCTTCTTTGCTCGCGGGTACGCATATTGTCTCAAAAAAGACACTTCTGGATTGCATTTAACCCAAAAATTAAAGCGACATACTGAAAACGTAGTAAGTACTGATAAGTGTAAACTACTGACGGGACGGCCGGGACACGGCCCTAAAACGGGACTGTCCCGGTCAAAACGGGACGTATGGTCGCCCTACGATAGCGACAAAAAATATTTTTTCCGATTGGAGACTTTTTTGGGCAATTTTTAAATGACGATTTAGCTACTTACAAATTTAGCGACTTTTTGCTGCAAACAAAATGTTCATTTGTAGAGAAGCATTATTAGTTCAAAACAGTTTTTACGTTCTTTTTTTCTGTTTGTTTTAATCAGCGCAAGTGATGAAGAGTTTGGAAATACAGCGTACCCACAGGGGTGTAGCCAGCAGGTTTGTGTAGGGGGGCCCGTCGTTTTTGAGGGGGGGCCACTTACAATGTACAAAGCCAAAAATGTGTTGCTGCTAGTGTTTTTGAGGCCTGAAAGAAAGGAAAACTTTGGTTTCTTTCTGGAAAACTAGAAACACCATTTTAGCTTATTATTATTATTATTATTATTATTATTATTATTATTATTATTATTATTATTATTATTATTATTATTATTATTATTATTATTATTATTATTATTATCCATAAATTATATTCAAGATAGTTTTTATTATGCTTAATCAAGAACTACTGTCCCGAACCAAACGCTATACTTTTGTACATAACTATAAAGGTAACCAAGAAAGTTCTGTCCCTTTTCGTGGAGGTCTGTGTTCAATTGGACCTCACACCGTGAGTTGAATGCGAGTGGAGATAAGGCGAACGCCAATTGTTGTTGTGGGTATATCCAACATACTATCTGGTTGTGGCAATTCAGACACACCGTGAACATGCGTAAAGACAGAGGGAACATGGGACATCCACAGAGCGTCATAAGAGCATGTATGCTGAACGTGCTCAAATGGAGGTCAAACGCCGCTGTAGCGGGACAGAAGATATGCCAGGGCTTTGGTGAGGGTGTCGTGATGACGCGGACATTGCAGCGATGGTTTAACAAGTTTAAGGACGATGACGAAACACCCGAAAACACCACGTGCCAGAAGACCAACGCATGTACAAAGAGGAACTGGGACTACAATTCAGTGTGTGGAGAAACCATTCGGCAGCACATCCATCAACTTGTGAAGCACTACAAGTTGGGTCGATGGGTCTCTCAAATTTTGACTCCGGGCCAGAAGGCAACGCGGCAGTCGCCTGTGTTTATTTACTGTTTCGGAGCCATTTCTGGACAGGGCGTTGACATGTGATAAAAAGTGTGTCCTGTACGAAGCTCCACCGCGCCGTCATCATTGGTTCGTATCCCATGAACCGATTTGAAAACAGCCGAAACCAGCACTGTATCAGAAGAAGGTCCTTCTGTGTGTTTGGTGTATCGTGCATCGGGAACTGCTACCAGCTGGTCAGAGTATCAATGCAACTGTGTAGTTTCAGCAGTTGAGCTGTGCTCAACAAAAACTCAAAACTCTGGAGCCATCACTTCTGAATTGCAAATGGGTCCTCGTTTACGGGGCAACGCTAAGTCCCACGTGGCTAGGATGACTCAGGACACCATTTTTCGCTTTGGATGGGAAACAATATTGCAACTACTATATTCCCCGGGTATTGCACCGCCCGATTATCACCTGTTCCATGCTTTGGACAATCACCTTAGAGGACGCCAGTTCAAATCCCTAGTAAAAGTCCAAAATGCACCTGATACTTTCTTCGTTTCACGGCCCACCACCTTCTACCGCGATGGATTCCATGGCCTTCCAGAACGTTTTCAGAAGGTCGTCGATGCTGATGGGGACTATTTTTTATCTTCCAGGTTAGGTGACATATCGATGTTCGAAGGTGGTGGGTGAAAAAGCAACAAAACTTTTCTTGGTTACCTTTATATTTAAATTTAAGACCTTGTATACAGAATCTTTCTACACAAGATTGATTTTCTTTGAAACTTCACTTAATTTTTTTACGGTTTCCTGACAAATATATTTATTTATTATTCGTGACTAAAAAAAAAAACAATTATTTTATTACACTGAGTAGAAATAAGAGAGAGAGCGAATGAAATCCAAATTGAATAAAAGCATTGTTTCTCACCAAATTTTCCATACTACATCTTTTAAAACACTTGTTAAAGCATATAAAAATATACTGTACTTACAAATCAGTTTAGTACTTCGTTTTATGGCTGTATTTGTAGTACCTTGTTAAAACGTTTGTCTTCAAACTGTCAAATATAAATCGCAGTAAATTGTGTAATCTGCTGTCACAAAAAGTATCCTATTTTTCGATCGGTATGGAAAAACAATATTTCTCCATACTATAATAATTATATTATATTATTAATTGTCAATAAACTTTGTTATTTTTAAATGAATGAAGCGAGATAATTTTACTATGATGTTTTAAAAGCTGGTCATTTGGGGGGGCCAGGAAACCATTTGGGGGGGCCTGGCCCCGATGGGCCCCCCCTTGGCTACACCCCTGCGTACCCACTCCCCTACAATCCTGCATTATTATCTGCTACCATTGCCCTATAACGAAGAACAATTACAAACTTGATGTCCTTTAGTTCGCAGAGTTTCCGTTGAGAGAAACACGTAATACATCATCACCGAAAGCAACAACATTACTGTGTGTTTCAGATGTAAAGCATCACGAGCAATAGCCAATGGTGTGCGATATTCCGCGCGGTGTTGCCGGATCATGGACTCCCCATTCCCTTCTCGCTCTTCCTCCAGTTGAGATTATGACACATGCATTAGCAACATTATTCGCAATGTAAATATACTATTCCAGAAAATTCAAGAATTTTGACTGTGCATCCTAGAAGTATATATAGCAATTAAATTACTTACCTATTAACTTTTCCAGTGGATATACTAAACACTCGTCTTCAACACTACTTTCACTATCGTCTATGTCAGTTAATATTTCGTCATTGTCTGAATCTGTCTTGTAAATTTATTATCATGGACTAAAAAAAAAGTAAACAAAAAATAATTCTTCGAGCCTGATTTCGTAGCACTTTATCCTTTATTTATTTATTTTTTTTTAAAGAAAGCTCCGCATTTGTACTCGGTTTGCTTAAAGACATTGTCAACTATACTTTTGGAGAAGAAACGAACTACCACGAAAGAAAGTAACCCAGGCACTGATGAATTCCGTTTATGCTAGAAGAGAAGTTACGTTCCAACACAACTAGCACCTTTGTTTCCTTCTCAGTTTTCATAACAAATAATATTCTTGGGCTTGGTCTAGGTCACACAAAAACAATCCGTCTGATTCCTAAGCAAGTCCATATGATCGAGTTTGTTTTGGGTTGCGATAATTTACGACACCATTCAGACGCCTGGTGCTTTTGAATCCCTGCTGGAGGAGGAAAGAGGGAATAAGTGGTCGCATATATGTAAGGTAGTGAAACGTGAAGAAAAAAAAACATACTGCGTTTTTTCTGTCGAATAAGGAAGAATTTATCCCGAAGTAAATTTCAAAACAATATTACGAACTTCCCATACTTTGTTCTCACGATGTTAGGCATATTATATATATATATATATATATATATATGAATCGGATTCCAAAGGCGTGTAGCCACGGGGGAAAAGGGGGCCCTGTCTTTCCAAACTATTTCCAACTCCAAAATGAGGTTTGTGGTATGTGTTTAATAAACTTATTTAATAGTTAATGCAAATGAGGGACGTTTGTAATAAAATATGAAAATTAAAAAAATCAAACCATCAATACGGTTTCTGTACCTAATTAAAGCAACTAAAATTAACCATATGCTTTATATTCTCATTCCCTAACTGGGAACATACCGTATGAACTCTATTAGATTATTGCATAATAATGTCTGAGTTGATATTTTTTCGATTTTTTTTCCTTTACTATTTTAACCCATATAAATACAAAGACAGATAAACAGACTGCTATATACAGCATTTGTTTCCTTATGAATAGCTTATTGATTCATCTACAATCCGGTTTTCAACTCAGTACTGTCAAGGTCAGTCTTTTGATAAGCTAGCATCGTGAAAATATAACATGTGTATAGTATGTATGGTGAGTTAACACTTTAAATCCTAGGGTTATTTAAATTAGCAAAGTCCTGTGTCCTGGAGAAAATAAGGGTTATTTTTAAAAATCATATCTTCTTAAATTTATACTCTAAATGGTTGAAACTTTCAGAAATAAAAGAAAAAATACCAATCTACTAGAATATACCCGTTTCAGAACAAGAGCTATTTGCAAAATCATTGCAAACAATAACTTTGTTTATTGCAAAGTAATAATGCTAAAGTTTATGAATGATAATGATATACCTTCTTTACTCCTCTTTCTACAATGACTGAAAGGCATTCTTGGATCAGATTCGCCAATAGATAATTTACAAAGCACTCAAAATTACTTTCTCAAATAAAAGAGTATACAAAATTCATTTCTGGTTGGTATTTTAAATTTTAAATGGACGTGTCGTTCCCGAACGACACTTGGGTTTAACGTAAGTTTACAGCCTGTCGTTCCGGAACTACAGTAGGATTGAAAGTGTTAAAATGCTTTCATATTCTGAAAGAGATCATTTGTTCTCTTTTAAATGTGTGAAAAGCTTTCCTCCCCCTGAAAGTAATGTTCCCCTAGAACAATCTGCTGGTTACACCCATGATTATTCTGAAATAAAAGTTAAGTTCTATTTCCAAATTTAAGAAAAATCCACCGGAAATTAGACGCGGGACTCATCGCTCGTTTTACTAATTGTTTTATATGGAAACCTTTAAAAGCGTGTATCATAACAACCAGTTGACATAAAAAGATGTAGTTTTCACGTATGTGTTCGTAATTCTTTTCTCTACTTCGTAAAGTGAGCAGGTGATGTGCTAATACAATATTTCTAATAAGCGCCTCTGGTATTGTCAAGATTCGCAGTAGCGCGAGAAGTCAGCGTGCAGGACTGCTTGTAGCGAATTGTCAACACCGCTCATAACCAATTGGACGCCGCGTGAAGCCAACTCAAGTCCATGCCGCTTATCATTTGAAATCTGCAATAGCTATAAATGCGTGAATAAAGGCGAAGTGGGTGTTTGTTATATTTGTCCTTTGAGATCTTTTAATTATTCTGTCCTTTTTCTTTTACCAAAGGATATAGTATACGTAAAACCGCGTCAGTTCCAGGAGTAGTTGGACACTCATACTTTTAGGGATTATTCATTGAGTATCTACGAACTTACCAAGGGGGTAACAAACCGACTTTGATTTACTTCTCGAGTGATACGAAAATAAAAAAGAACGTACCTGTTTGTTGTTCTTCTGCCCTTATTTACATTGGTGATTACTAATGTACAAATGTCTGAGGTATATCGAGTAATACCAAGTGAAGCATGCTTGCTTAGCGGTGTTTGCAGACAGAAAGGAAGTTTGGGGGTCATTCCGTACAGTTTTCGTGAAAAGAACGTAACGCGAAGTTTGCTTTTTTATGTTTACTTTTAGTTTCCGGTAATTTCAATGCGAATTATAATGCTTAGAATTAAGTGTATAAATTGAGGAAAATTCCTCGCTGATCGTATTAAATCTTGGAACTCTAAGCACAGATGCCATTCCTAGTGATGGGTCTGCACACATTGACATAAGCAGCGGTAGGTGGCAGCACGGTATGAGAAAGAAGTCATTAACAAGATCACTGTTGCCACACTTGGTACAATTGTACCAAATTCAGCCCTTTTTGTCATTCATCGGCCCATTGGTACCACGCAGGCATTTTCAACCCCTTTTGTGAAAAAGTTGGTACAATTCTACCCAATTCAGAACCATTTAACAAATACTTGTCACATTTTCAAAAGTGTCAATAAGACTTTTCCTACATCTCATGTTACTCATACTGTGTGCTGGACTCTTAAAAACATTCATTTCTGTGACGTTGCACTGCATAACGCTACGAACTTTATGTAGAAAATTCGTAATTCGAACTATACCGACACACAATCATAGTCAACGTCTTGCGAATAAAATCATAAAAATAAACACACTGCCGAACAAGACTGCACTTATTTAATATAAAAAAAAACACATTTACACGTGAGGAGGATCTTGGCTAGAAGATCGAAACGTCACGTGTAAATGTGTGCGTTTATATATATATATATATATATATATATATTAAATAAGTGCAGTCTTGTTCAGCAGTGTGTTTATTTTTAAGAACTATACCGGAAAACGAATGATGCTAGATGAGCGCATCCGCGCCGCGCATGAACGAGGCGAAAAAGAAGCAGTGTGGTAGAAATTTTAGTCGTCCTATTTGGATGTTTTTAAAAATTATTTTTAAAAAACACTTTCTTGATTTAAACTCTTGGAAAAGGGGGGGGGAGTGTTATAGAACTTTACCTCTGTTACTTTCATGTTATAGAGCCATGTATTACACTCAGGGGTAAAAGTGGATCTGAAAAGTAGGGGGATGCATGACGTCACCCGTGCCTATCTTTGCCCATTGTAATTTTTTAGAAGTGGGGGACGCCACAGATATCTTCTGAAAGTGGAGAGACGGCGTCCTCACGCGTTCCGCAACACTTTTACCTCCGATGGTATAGAATAATGAATTCATCCCTTTTTGCTACAATTTGGTATTATTTTTCAGCCCACTCCAGAGCTAGGACTGTGGCAACACTGAACAAGATGGAAGGAGGATAGTAATGGTTATTCCGTTTTGCGTGAACTGCTTCTTGTGTAAACATCGGATCGTCGAAATAAGTATAAAATAAAAAGTGTTGTGCTGTTGGTGTGATGCAGGAGCACGGGCTGCTCCGCGTCGGTAAGTTGTCTTATGGATTGGTAGGGATGCGGTTCTTTTTTAGGGAAAGGAACGTGTTTCGCTGTTGGAAAACACGTTTCATTGGAAATTCGAGGAGGAAGACGAGGTGCAGTTTTTCCTCCTCGCTTTTCAATGGAACGTTCTTTTGTAGAGTTAAACTCGATTTTTTAATGCTTTCTGTTCTTTATTGTCTTTTTACTTTCATTTAACACATTTTGCCCTTGTACTCTATATCTGCATGTGTAGTGCCTTTGTACTTTATCTATGATCATGTGTGTGGGGGGGGAGGGGGAGATTTAACGCATATTGCATGTCTTGTGCACATGGATACTTCTTACTA
The DNA here is from genome assembly GCF_964235325.1 of Thermobia domestica. Lineage (NCBI taxonomy): Eukaryota > Metazoa > Arthropoda > Insecta > Zygentoma > Lepismatidae > Thermobia > Thermobia domestica. The sequence continues at coordinate 294,197,415 of NC_137457.1, read as the reverse complement.
TTGCACTACGTAGAAAATTTATGGTATTTCATGTAGAAGTGGTAATAGAACACAGAGGAAACCCAGATCATGTTGTATTCACACTCGAATATAAAGTGTGAATACAGCCTGATCTGCGTTTCTTCTGTGTTCTTTTAACACTTATACATGAACTACCATCAATTTTCTACGTAGTGCAATAGTAAGAAGTATCCTCGTGCACGGAAGACAAGGGCGGTCTCATGTATACTATTACCACAAAAAATTCCATAACGTAAGTACTGTAGTGTTAATTATTTCGGAACTATTTTGACTCCACAATATCAACAAAAGTACCCGAAACAATCTGAAATGATCCCTGAATTCAAGGAGTGGTTGCGCCCTGTTTACAAAGATGTGAGTAGAACCAGCGGCGCAAATCTGTCTTTAACATTGGGGGGACGGGTAAGACCGTTCCCATACTTTTTTTTTTGCGATGTCCAAAATACTTATGAAGTTGAAAAACAATGTTGTGGAGGATCAGAGTTGTCTTCAGCGTTAGAAGGCTGGCAGATTTGAGGCTTATTCTGGGGGACGTCAATTTAATCTCACGTTCCTTTGTAGCAATCGGACAGAAATCATCAAATTTCTCTCCAGTTCGCCAAACAATTTCTCCCTTGCCGGGAAAATATTTTCCCTCATTTCATATTGTGTATATATATATATATTTTGCATCACTGATAAAAAAATGCTTGGATTGTATATCTGAAAGTCGCCTCCTCCCCGTAAAAAGCTTTATTCGAACTCGCAATAGAACAATTGCATCTGTAAAGCAGTGCTGAGTTCATTTTAACGTTCCTTTCAGCAGCAAGGTTGTATGAGACGTGGACTTACTGATTAACGTGGAATCCGAACCACGAGCTCCGGCCGGGAATCGAACCTGGGTGTTCTACGCCAAAGGCGTGTACGCTAACCGCCGCTTAGTCACGACGGAGCTCATCTGTAAGGCAGTGTAAGCAAAAAAAGAAAAAAGAAAAGAAAAGAAAACGCACACTGGAAGTTTGCTCAAACTGGGGATCAAAACATTCTCAATGGAGTATGAGAAATAGTAAACGTCAATCAAAGTGGGCTTTTGCTTATTCATTACTCCGTCAATACTTAATTCCTTCTAGAAATAGTGACACAGTACTACGAACAAACACTAATTAATAACCGAAAGAATAACACAAGGAAGCAGAGTAATTTCCGACTGATTAAACTAGTTATATATACTATATCTAACTATTACGTTGTACTGTATTTCTTACCACACCACGAAAGTAATATACCGTTTTTACCAGCCACAAAACTTGGAGCCAGTACAAACAATACCGCATTAGTCACGCCGTAACGAAAGCTGAAATTCAGACGCCTGGCACTCGTAACTGTTGAAGCTGTCCTGTGTTGTAGTTATTTCACGCGGCCTGCGTTGCTACTCCTCAACATAAGTACGTCACAGCCCAAACCCAGGAAATATCACAGACAGAAGACAGGGGCACACTTCACGAGCTCAAACCCGCTAAGACTCAACTCAACATGACCTTCAACTACGTTCTAGAAAGCAACCCATTGCTAAGGCACAATCTCACTAACTTCCTATATGAAAACAAAAGAAAAAAAATTCTAACTTTTTGGTTCCAAAGTGATGACATAAGAATAATACTAAAAAGGTTTTAATTCTCAGTTACTCAAACATTAATTAACTAGTGAACATAACAAACAATAAATAAATAAAAATAAAATAAAATAAAAAACCTCAGAAATAAGCTTTCCCTAACTACTTTTTTTTTTTAATTTCAGTGAGGCTGTAACGTATGTCAATATCTTCGTAAAATATATATATTTCAACAGTGGCGTATTTACGATTTTGTTTCGGGAGGGGCTTTGCTAACTTTCGGGGGGGCCTTGGCTGGAAATGTGAAAATTCTGCAAGATATTTCATTTACTTTACTATACTAAGTAAGATTTCGGGGGGGCTTAAGCCCGGAAGCCTCCCCCCTAAATACGCCACTGTATTTCAATGTAAATAAGTTCTTTAAACAAAAGAAAGCTCTGTAGTAGAGCGCTTACCTCTCACCCGTTACGTCCCTGGTTCGATTCCTGCTCCCGACAAATAGGCTTTTGGTGAACACTGTAACTGTGGTTATTCTTTAGGCTCTCCCGTTTCCTTCCATTTTCTTGATTCCACCATTATCATGTATCTCATCGTCACCTTCTCTCTTACGTTGATGTACAATCATGGAGCGTTAAACTAAAAGCAAAAAAAAAAAAACTTGCAAATATCCTAGTAAAAATGGGTTTTCTAGACTACACAAGTGATCCCGCGTAGCGTAGTCGCTGACGCTCTCGCCTTCGGTGCGAACGGTCCCGGGTTCGATCCCGGTGGGGGAACTCGGTCGAAAAAGTATCAAAAGATTTGGGTTAAATTCCGAAGTTGGGCGTCAGTTTCCATCAAAATTTTTAAAATTTACAGGAAAGATATGGATAATTTGATCGTTTTTGTGCTTGATAATATATAAGTGTCTCGAAAAATCTGTCTATTTGTTATATATAAGCGGTTATAAACATAGGACTATACGGCGAGCGGAGGGAACTACTTGGCGCAAGGTAACTGAACGGTTGCATTGTGGGAAAGAAACGAGCATTTATGTTATCAACATGGCGAATGTACAAGGGCAATGAACTAACAGTTTTAACATTTGTAAAGCAATACGTTGATAATGAGCAAAATCTTTTAAAAGTTTGTGAAGAGCACGGATTAATGAACCTAATAACAAATTGCAGAAAGTGTGGAAAGGAGATAACAGCGAAAAATCGTGGCGAAAGCGGACGCCCAACTTCGGAATAAATGCCAAAGATTTTAAGTCCAGCCATCCTGAATGAGGTTTCCATGGGTTTTCCTCATTCACACCAGGCAAATGCCGGAGTGGTACCTAATATATAGGTCCCAGGCCGTTTTCTTCCTTCCCCAATCCTTTCTTCCCTTCCTTTCCCCGGATAGTGTACTCACCGAGGGAAGTCATCCCTCATATGTGACGGGCTAACAAGGCCATTGATGCCGAAAGCCCAGAAATCTAAATCCTAAATCTTCACTACACAAGGGAATTTTCGCGCTGAAAACGGTTTATTAGCAATTATGTTAAGCAGCTCTTTAGTAAATCTGGACCAAGTAATAAATCGTCACATATAAAACGGAATGAATAAACACAGAACATTCATTTTGCTACCTTGAAACGTAAAACGTTTCAAAACATTAATATTCAAAGATTTCTCAAAATTCAGATTCACCCATTCCATTCTCCTCAACCATTAACGAGTTACAATAGTAAGAATTGTAGTCATAAACTACATTACTTAGTTAGTACTATATTAAAGCTAGTTACACTAAAAGAATATATAATTAATGGAATATTTAACTAAAGTAATAGTTTACTATTGTACTTACCCAGGCTTTTGTTTCCTTCCTCTCTTCTTTTCCGTTTGTAAACAACCTCGTTTATAAGCCAACTCGCAAGCAAAAGACAGTGGGCCTTATGCAGAGTCGTTTTGACGTCTGATTAATGCCATACTACGGGGTTGACTAATGGATGGTTATCATAATTGTATTCAGAGTCTCTGATTAGGACGTAGTATTTGACGAAGTTAATCACATGTGACTAATTAATCTAGAGCAGAGGCTAATCTTTTACCTAACTAAAGGGATTCGGGGAGTAATAAAACTGAATTAGAAAAAAAAATGAATGATAACCTAGTAACTTCCTCAACAACTGAAATAGCATGTATGGCTTTTATACTGAAGTACGGGATGAATGCCGTACTTCTATCTTACTCATGCTCACTGTGAGCATCTAACACACCAATGTGTTCACCACCAATGAGGTTAACTGGAATAAAACAAACACAATTTTAATTTAAGAGACATGAGCGACTAATAAAACATGGGGATGAAAGTAGATCTAGTTATGAGTCTAAGATAAGTAAGATATTAACGTTAAGTTGTCCTGTTTGTGGGTGATAAGTCAAGGCTTATCCTCACGACAGAATGAGGTTCGACGTGAGCTGCGACGCTCTCTTCTCCTCCGTCTGATTGGATCTGATCTAGATTTTCCAAAATGACAAGCTTTTATTGCTTTCGAGTGCAACTGGTTGTTGCCCTCACTTCGTGGTATTTTCCTAGTGAACATCCAAATTCAGCTCGATGACGGCACAAAGTGGGCTTAGTGCAAGTGCACTAACGACGGCTTCTTCCAAGTTGGTCATCGACTGGCAGGACGCTGTCCTCGACGCTGTGACGATGTCGCAGAAAACCAAGAATATTGAACTTGATGACATGAAGTAAATACAGGACCACTTAACATAGCAGAAATAAATAGCAAGAAATCAAGACGGAAGGTAAACAGAAAAGTGATGAGAAAGTACAAGAAACTAAAGGCAAAGGAAGAAGTCGCTGACGCTCTAAGTTTATTGTTTTCTAAAGAATTTTACATTCATGCATCAACTGATGTTTGAGACCACAATTTTTTATGAATAATAATGTCTTTCTGATGATGACGAGATTCTGCACAATGTCCTATGGGGAGACGATGTCCTCGATAAGGGTAATAACCGTAGGTGTCCCAGGCAGCTGGTCTTGAGATCGATCCTCTCTCTCTCTGGCAATCAAAGGTATCCAAATAACCCAGCTTATTTGGATATGCAACATCCCGGAGCTCCACAAAAATGTGTCCTGAGGCGAGCATCCGTCAGGAGGATCCCGATGACACATTTAGGTAATCTGAAAAAAATCTTGATGGGGGAAAAAATATATCGTAGTGGTCCATTGGCATCCAACCCAGGATCTCATAAAAGTAACAAATAGTCCTTCAAGTCGTCCAACAGATGGCAGAAACTGCGTACTGGAGCAAATAGGCAGATCATCCGGCAACAGGAGACAACGAAGGCATCAGCTGTCAGTCATCTTTTATTTGTGAAGTTAGTGGAAGTGCATGGATAAATCTCAACTTCGAAAGAAACGAAAAACCGTAAGTACATATTATAAAAATTACTAAAATAATTAACGTAATGATAACGATGAGTATTTTCATATACTTTTGTCTTAATCAAAGAAACTAAATATTTGACTATCAAAACAATGAACTACGCATACTACACTTGGTAAAAAATAAAATAAAATAAAATAAACAAAAAAATAAGAATTAAAACTAGAGGGGAATATTGGAGGATCTTTGAAGCATTTATAAAGATGCAGTCATTTGCCCTCTACATCTCTTCTGGATGGGTTGTTAAACTGCTTGGATCCGCGCAACCCGCTCGCGGATATGACCATTCCTACTCATTATAAATGCTTCAAACTAAAGGGATTCGGGGAGTAATAAAACTGAATTAGAAAAAAAAAAATGAATGATAACCTAGTAACTTCCTCAACAACTGAAATAGCATGTACTTAATCCTATGTTCCCTAACACGAAACAATAGGTACCGAGTTACCTAATAACTCAAAAGTAGCATACAGGTTTCTAATCCTACCTGAAATCACCAAAACAACAATAACACCAATAAAACGAAGCAGTAACATGCTAAACAATTCGATAACTATATCTTTTATTTCTTTCAAAAGTTACCACACAAATGTATGCATATATAAAACGTTGTACTCGTAGAGAATCATTCAAAAATATCTAACTCAAAATTAAGAAAAAACTACTCCTTTGCTTCAAAATCTAGTGAAGGAAATTAACTTTATGTAGGTGTCTTAAAAAATAATAAGTAATGAAAAAGAAAATAATATAGAAAATTTTGACAATTTCAGAACAATCGAGGTCACAAGAGATTACTACTACACATGACCTTTTCTTTTTAAATAATCAACTGACTAAATAATAAATTTAAAGAAAACAGTTAATATGAGGACTTTCCTTGGACAAATTGACACAAGAGCTGTGTACGTTTATTCTTACTTCAAAATATCAATTCACTTACAAGTATTCATATATATCGTCTGACTTGGTACCTTAAAATATCTTCAATTATCTTATGTTTTCCTCTAAAGCAAAACAAAACAAGGAGCGGCAAACTTAACGGGCCCAAAAGCTTAAACAGTACTCCGACTGGCATTGGCTACCCTTCTGCCATAACTATCTCCCGAGACAAAGGCATCTCTCTAGCCTGTCCCTACAAAAAATAATAAACACAAACACACATCCACAATGACAAAACATACTGAAGGAGTTATCCTCATAAATAACTTGATTAGATCAAAAATAAAAGACTTAGATAATTAAAAAATATATATTTAGGTCATGAGTATAAAATTTAGATAAATAATAAAATATGGCGACTATATTGTTTGAATCATGTTTCAGAGATTTAACAAATTTCTTAAAACTAAAAGGTAAGGCAATATCGCTTCCTTACGGCCCACAAGAAACAATCTGGAAAATCAAAACATATCAAACAACATGTCTTAAGTATAATAATTAAAAAAAATAATATCGTCATGAATACCAATATGGAAACCAATCTTTCATCATCTTTCTCTCTCTTTTTTTTTTTTTAACCGTAGCAATCGAGACCTGATATCATTATATTCTCCAAATATTTTATTCCAACATCATTTAATTAATATAGTTATTAAAAAAACATTCCTTTATTAACGACTGAGTATATAGACATAAATATGCATCACAAGAGCGAAACCAAGTTTAATATGTAACGTAATATGAAGATAAGAAAAGCTGACTCACATCCGTGGCCAGGAAACAAACTCTCAATGAGTAACCTTCACCTTCAAAAACTAAAACGTTGCAAAAATAAAATATATCATGATTATACAATAACCTACCCCAAGAATGATATTAGCTCGGTATAACTTATGTACAAAGACCTTTCTGCTTTATTGTGGAAAAAAACATTTGTTATTCTTTCTCACCATGTCTCCAAAGACTGCGAGATCCAACAGATAGGTATCCGGAGACACCGCAAAGAGTCCAGTTTTACCACACCGGGTAAAACAACCAAGTAAATCTGCTATCTGGATACTTGGCCTGAACTTGAACCCATGATACCAAAACTGTAGTAGCTGATCCAACCTGTCCTGTGTTCCTACATACCGAAAAAAAGCTGTGACGGTGTAACGATTACTCTTAGTTCTCATGGCAAAAAAGGTAGCGGTTTGAAAAAGAGAACTGTGTGCAGTTATACGTGAAACCGAAGACAAAAAATCTGCTTTAATGTCCACCTGTGATAAACTTTCCGAGTCAAAGTCTTTCTTAACAAATTCTGCCATAAACCATTTGTTATAGCGACTATTAAATAAATATGTATCCATCAAATAATCGTCAACAACATCGTTATAGTGGGCATTGTGCTCAATAAAACGTGGATGTATCGAATGATCCAAACGAAAATATCTTACTGTGGACCTAGAGAAAGCAAGATGACCATTATGTCGTACCACAGGGAAATGAGAAACTTCGGCCATTGTAACACACACAAGAAAGCAAAATAATACCAAATTATATATATAAACCAATTTGTACGTATACACTAAAGTACATAAATGTAATATACACAACCAAGAGGGTGGTTGGGTGGGGGAAGTTTCGGTGGGTGGTGTCGCTACACATAAAATAAACAAATAGGTACTACAGAGATCTCACCCAAGTCATCTACCACCATGTAACAGTACACATCATTGGGCTCCAGTCTGCAATTGCATGTATGGCTTTTATACTGAACTACGGGATGAATGCCGTACTTGTATCTTACTCATGCTCACTGTGAGCATCTAACACACCAATGTGTTGTAATACGCATAATTATACATATATTAATTAACTACATTCATTGCTTAATTATATATTATTTAACTATATTCATTAAGGTTAACAAAGTATAAAGAAACAAGACGGCTGCAGACATACAATTCTTTTCTCTTTAAAAAAAAAAAAAAGAAACAAGACAGAAGGTAGTCCTCATTATTTTACGGCCACACACGAGAAAAAAATAGACAACAAGCTTGTAAGTTCGTGGTTTCTTTCATGAAATTTTAGACTGTAGCGTCTTTACCACCCTGGAGAGGAATTTTAACATAGACAATTCATTGACTGATACGAAACAGACCATTTATTTATTTTAAGATTGTTACTTGTAGCTTGTCACCAAGGCACTTTTAAGAAAATGACCATAGAAATAACAGACGAACTGCGGTTTTAAACCGTGGGCGAACCATTTCCCAAAACTAACTAACATACACACAGTCCAGACTATCTGGGGACATACTAACAGAAACAGAATGTCCAATATGTTGTCACATTTATAAGATCAATAAGCACGCAAAATTTTAAGGTATAAATAAAGCTTCGCTACTAAGAGAGTATAATAAAATAGATAACATTGCCGCGAGAGGGATAGTACTATTTAGTAATGCGACGAGCGAGAATAATGAGCTATATAATGGATTATTAGAATTAGACGCGTAGAGATGTGGCAACAGTTAAACACATGTTTGAAAGAAATTACCCCAACGCTGTGAATCTGACACTTCGCTTCGGAAAAGAAGAGAAAACCACCCAAAATAGGCTACGTAAGGGGTCCAGAATAGCTGGCCATGACGCTAGAAAAATATTTTAATTATTCGACACATAAGCGAAAGACACACACCGCATGGTGACAGAAAAGTAACACGGCTAAGTTTTGTGGTCATTTTAAGAAATTTTCTCAAGACTCTCTGGCGTCTTGCGATATTTATTAAGACAAGTAACAAGTACTACGAGGAGACCTAGTTCCCAACAGCGGTCAGTCTGCGGCCGCAAGAGAGAGAGAAAGAAAAGAAAAGGTCTTTGAAAAGCAACCCTAAGAAAAAAACATCACAGAACAAGGAACGTAGAAAGAATAGGGGGTAAAAATACACAGGAAGAAAAAGAGAGTGGGGGAATTTTATTAACTAAAATTACTATAATACGTAAGAATGATCAAAATTGAGTATATTTTATACGCAAATCTAAACAAATAAATGGAGCACTATTTCTTTGAAAGGATTTCCCTATGTCTGTCTGTCTATCTGGCTGTCTTTCTCTATCTCTATGTATATGAGATCTATATATTACATATAATCATATAAGTATTAACAACATCAATTAAGTGCTAGGCAAAAGATCATTCCTAAACTAGTTAAAAGCTGTACATAATCTGTGAAAATATTTAGAATAAAATCTGATTATTATTATTATTATTGTTATTATTATTATTATTATTATTATTATTACTGGTAACTAGTATTTTGCATAAAGAATTATTAAAAAGGAGGATCATTTTAGTTGTGTATAACATATTCAAGTAGATATAGATATTTTATAGGGATACCACAACTATCATTAGTCTTATTTAACCAACAAATATTATTATTATTAACGCTAGAAATATTGTGATAGAAATATTGTTTTATTCAACATTATTAATACCACCACTATTATAGCAAGATAAGATTGTCATAGAAATATAAATATTCGTATTCCAATAAGTAACATCTGAGAAAATCAAATTAAATTGCCACAAAAGAATATAATATTTAATAAATCGGGTTTAATAAATAGTAAAATCTATATTTGAAAATAAGATAATTTCGTAAGGCATTCTCATTTGTCACTGGAGGGTCATTCAAAATTGGTCGCGCGGCAACCTCAGCAGGGTGTCCCTGGCTAAAGAGGGTGACTTTGAAAAAAAGGGTGAGGTCTTTCTTAAGAAACAGGAGGAAAACCAATGAAAAGAGAGGGTGGTCAAGAAAAGGGAGAGAAACCAATAAGACAGAAAATGAAACTTAATGAAACAAAATGAAAAGAACAATTATTGGTTAGATTAGACAAGGGGTGTGTCAAAATGGTCAGAGTGTGTAAAGGACAAATAGGAAAGGAGAAAGAAAAATGAATAAGTAATTAGTGTGAAATGATAAATGAAGAGGACAGAAAGAGGACAAAAAGTTTTTAGTTAGGTTGAGAGAGTCAAGTTGTCGAGATCATCGAATCGCGAAGTCCAGACTGAATTCAGGGGTAACAACCCGTATAATAATACATCTTCGCGCTCTGAGCGGTGAAAGACAGTTTCAGTGGCGCAAGTAGTGGTAAAGATGCGAGAGGCGGCAAGAGTACGCTATTTTCGGCTGTGACAAAAGAACAGTATTGCAATTCTTTCTTGTACCAGAAGACCGTATAATAAGTATAATAATTTAATCAACGTTTTATAAAAGTGTAGCGTCGCCTGTAGTGATAAAACGCAGTAAATGGAGTAAGCGTTTGGAACTTTGCGAACTTTTCAAGAGTGTGAACCATCTAAAACTTTCCGGGGAACGAGACAACAAAGAAACACGGATACATTACACGGAGAGTCAGCGGGGCTACATTGCTAGAAGAAAAGGAAGATGTTCAACGGACAGTCATCAGAAAGAAGGTAAAGTGGCAAACATTTCATTAACTAAATTTGAGTGCAGTGCGCGACAAAGCTAAAATTCCAAATGACACACCCTCAAATTAAGGTCATTTATAATTTGAGTAAAATTAAATTTCCTCCCTCTTGTTTTACAAAATAAATGTAATTATTAGTGTTAAAGAAAAGGTCAACTTATATTCTTGTGCTAGGTGAAGTATAAAATATTTTCAATCAATCTGTAAATTCAATCAGAGTTAAATACAATTCTGCAATTAATATAAAGTTGATATTCTATAAATAACATTTATCATTCAACAACGTGATAACTGGATTTATATTTGTAACTTTCATTTTATCTTTCATTTCAATTATTAAAGTAACTAAATGAACAATGAAGTTTTCATTAACCAAAATTTATTGTTGAGCAAATAAAGAGTTAAAAGAGTTATGGTACAGGTAACTTTAGATGGAAAGCTAGCAGCAAACAGAGGCTCGACAGAAGCCCGAGGCCACGAAACCCTGAGATAAGAGTAAGTAATATTTTTACTTTAAGTTTCAGCAATTTTCACTTTATTACACAGTACGCTTCCAGCCAGCGCGGCTCATTACTATTACACATGGCGCTCCCATCTTTGGGGCCAATGAGCTTCTGTGCAGAGTGTTTGCTATTAGTTTTCTTTCTTAACCATGTTGGCCTAAGTTGTTAAAAAAAAAAGTTGGTCCTTTTCTTTAGCAAAAGTCACTTCTCAACGTCCAGTACCCCGTGTGTAGGATTTTGCTCGTAATTTATTAAATAAGTAGCATGATTTCTGATAACTTTGGTATTGAAGCAAAGTGATTTTCTCAGATGTACTTACTATTTAAGTGTTATTATGTGCTATTTAAGTTTTATGAGTAAATTTACGAATTTGAATTTTGTCATTTTTTCTCATTTTCTCTGCTCTTTTAAAGAGATAGTGCTTTATTTGGTCATTTTGTTGAACTTGATTAGAACGAAATGTTGCGTAAGCCTAGAAAAATCCGCGAAACGCGAACTCAGAAACGGCCAGCTAAGAAAACTAGTAATTTAGTTAGTGAAGGAAGGAATGAACTACACAACATGGATCAGGCAAATAGTAGTCAGGGAAGTAGTAGTCTTAGGTTCGAAGCTAGTGGAAGTGTGGAGAATAGTAACCTTGCGTTAGATAATTCGGTTGGCCAGGGATTAACTTTACTTGATTTAGCGAATATTTTTCGACAAGGTATTGCTAGATTGGAGAAAAAGTTGGATGATGCAGTACAAAACCTAGATTGTAAAATAAATAGTGTGCAGATAGAATCGAGGGAATTAGTAGAGACTCAAGGGGTCGAGTTACGGGAGTTTTGTTGTATGCAAACAGAAGGGTTACGAGAAGAGCTAATTGAACGTTTTGACACCATAGTTCGCGAAAACACAAGTGCTATGCGGGAAGAGCAAAATTCGTTAAACACGCAAATTAGTTCCGTAAGAGAGCAAGTAGAAACTTTGCAAAGAGATTGTTCTTCTGTACGATCTGAAATCAGGAGTTTGAACGTGTTGCCAGTCATACGCGCGGACGATTCAAATCTTGGTAACCCTAGTAATAACATAACACAAACAGTTGGTAATCCACCTTCATTGTGTCAAGATAGCAGCGCGAGTATTTTCTTACATAGAGACCTCAAACTTCCTATATTTTACGGTAGTGAACACGAGGTGCAGGCCTTTAGCTTCATTCACGAGTTAGAAACATACCTGCATTTAACGCAGACACCGCCTGAACAAATGGTCAGTGTCAGTGTACACTCATTACGTAATGACGCAGCTTCTTGGTACAGAATAGTGAAACAAAATATTTCGTCTTTTGAGGAATTCAAGGCAGCATTTATTTCGGAATATTTGGGGGAGGACAAAATGATCGATTTACGAGCGGAAATATTAACATCTCGGTACCAACCTAACTCCGGAAAGAAATTAACCGAATATTTTACAGAGATCTTACAAAAGAATAGTGTTTTAGAAACACCGCTGGATGACAGGACACTTATAAAAGTGGTCAGTAGGCAAATGCCGTATAGGCAAATGCCGTATAATGTAAGGCGGGTATTGATAAGTGCTCAACCACAAACCAAAAGTGAATTACTACGACTACTACGTGAATTGCAAGAAATTCCCACCCATGGGGAGGGGGGAGTAATCAAAACAATGCGCCCCGGCAAAGAGGACATATAAATCACGTACAATATCAGAGAAGTAACAGAGAGAATGGGATGAACTCAAATAATTCTCGTGATTTCCCGCGTTCCGCTAATGCGAACAACAATTACAGAAGACAACCGCGTAGGGAGGATAATTATCAGACAGGACATAGCAGGAATAAGCGAAGAAATGTCAGGAATGGGGGGAGAGAAAACCAGTCGCAGCATAATAATCAAAATCGGTTTTCAAATAATGGTCGAGGCCTTGAGGTCAATCATGTACAATATGGAAGACAAGAAAACAGGGACTATGATCGCGATCCAAATAGTAGAGAGAACGTATCACGCGAAGAAAATGCCCAAGGAAGATTTGCGGGAATCGACCCGGGACCACCGCAAAACACAAACAGAGCGTGACTAACGAGATCACAACAGCAAAATACACCGAGGGGAGAAATTAATCAAACCGTGATAGTAGATAAAAAGGAATCGAACCAAGGAAACGAGATTGATACCGAAGAAGATAAAGAAACTTGTTTGAAAACAAGAGAGCAAATAACTTCAATTTTTGATGAACTCATTACCGAGAATGCGGAAATTCCCAGGCAACAAAATGCTTCAGTGTTGCCAGAAATAAAAGGGGAAATTGGAGAAATAGCTGTAAAAATTCTCTGTGACTCGGGCGCCAGCATTTCTTGTTTGAGTGAGACCCTATGGTCACAAATATTAGAGAAGGATCCTAATGTACCACATGTAAAACCCGGTGCCTTAAAGATTCTTTCTGCTTTTGGTACGAGAGCTGCAAAAGTTATAGCACAGACGTTTTTGTCAGTTAAGATAGGAGGAGAACATTTTGATGTTGCAGCGCTAGTAGTGCGTTCTTTGGTTAGACCATTTATTCTAGGGGGGGACTTTCTTTGAAGAATATAAGGCTGTAATGGATTATCAGCATGGTCTGTTAAAATTAGAGAATGGGAAAAAGGTAGTTAGTGTCCCTTTCGTTCAGGAGGATACGTCTGAAGTGGTAAATATTTTAAATGAACTTACCCTTGTGTTCGAAGAAATACAAGAAGAAGCGAGATTATTGCCCCTTAGAAATATAGAGGGATTCGATCCCTGGACCTTAAAGGGAATGGAACCCATAACATTAAAGACAAACATAAGCGAAATGGGAAGTTATTATAATAACATGGACCAAAATAATGGTAGAGAAATTAAATGTAGTATGATTGAAAATGTAAAGGGGGGAGGAAAGAACAGTGTTGTCAACCCCTATTTACCATTGGAATGCGCGCAAAATATGGGAAAAGAAAGGGAAATTAAAGTAGTAATGGACTCCGTCTCTCCACATGAGTATAGAGAGCATAATAAGTTGTGTTTACATAACACGTCTTTACCCAGCCAAGGGGCGGGAGCAGTTAGTAGTAGAATGTTGCGTTTCAACGAGTTAGAAAGTGATGTTTGTCCCACCGGATCGTGTTTTCCTGTCTTGGCGACTTCTGTTACTAGTAATATCAATTGGTCCAAAGTTCCCACAAGGGCTACCCCTGAACAAATTCGCGAACACGTTATGCAGGCGGAAAATTTAACTGCGGAACAAAGACAGCAGTTGGAAACACTGCTGTTGTCACACCAGAAAGTTTTCGACAATAAACCGGGATTATTAAAGGGATATGAACACCAAATAGAGCTCACAGACCACAAGCTATTTCAAGCAAAATTCTACCCATACCCTTTTAAATATAGGAAGCAAGTGAATGGGGAAGTGGAAAAATTATTAGCTTGGGATATAATAGAAAAACAAAGTACTGAATATACGTCACCTCTTGTGATTGTCCCAAAGAAAAACTCTGAAGATATAAGAATTTGTTTGGATATGCGAAATGTAAATGGGCGAATACGCGGTATGAGCGATATTCCTCCTCAGCCTTTTGAAGTACTACAAAAGTTTGAAGGAAAGAAAATTATTAGTACATTGGATCTTTCGTGTTTTTTCAATCAAATTTCAGTGCGAAAAGAAGATAGAAAATTCTTAGGTTTTGTGCATGGTGGTCAATCGTACGTATATAAAAGATTGTGTTTCGGATTAAAGACAGCAGTATCCTCGAGTATTAGAGCACTAAAGACAGTATTAACAAATGAAATTGATGAGTTTTGCGAGGCGTACATAGATGATGTCATATGTGGCTCGGATTCGTTGAAAACCATTTAAGACACTTAGACATTGTGCTGGGAAAATTAGAAAAGGCAGGCCTAACAATAAAGCTATCAAAATGCAAATTTGCCAGGCATACAGTGCCTATATTAGGCTATGTTTTGACTCCTTCTGGAATCGAAAAAGATCCTCAGAAAATACAAACAATAAACGAGTTCACTCCTCCCAGAAATGTAAAACAGCTGAGGTCTTATCTGGGATTCCTAAATTTCTACAGGGTGTTCCAAAATAAATATGCAGATTTGGTCTCGCCACTTTTGCCACTTTTGCGCAAAGGAACGCCGTTCCGCTGGACTCCTGAATGTCAAACGGCATTTGAAAACATTAAAAGAGCATTTTCAGAGGAGGTCACACTACATCGTCCTATGATGGATAGAGTGTTTTATTTAGCAGTTGATGCAAGCAGTGTTGCCATCGGAGCGCAATGTTTCCAGTATGATGATAATGGGGACATTAGAATAATAGGATTCGCTAGTCGAACGCTGAATAAGCATGAGATCCACTATACAATTACAGAGCTCGAATTTCTATCACTGATATATGGCATATCAAAATTCAGAGTGTACCTGGTTTCATCAAAATTTATTGTGTTGTCTGACCACGCTGCGCTTAAATTCATTTTAAAGTGTAAGTTAGGAAATGCTAGGCTCTCTAGGTGGATATTAGCCATCCAAGACCTGAATTTTGAATTCCGGTTTGTACCTTCAAACCAAAATATGTCAGATTATCTTTCGAGATACCCAATCAATTCTGATTCTGAAAGTTATAAAATAAATCAGAATCCAATTTCGCCTGAGGTGGTGGCTGAGTTAACATGTCGGATACCAGGCGAGTTACGCATGCAGTTAGCTAATTTGTCGACACTGCAACAAAATGACGAGGTCCTAAGTGAAATATTAAAGGAGGTAAAAGACGGTGAGAAACAACAGAGCAAGTACTATAGTTATTTTGTACAAAATGGGTTGTTATGTAAAGAAGATAATAGGGGGACGCGAGTTTGTTTGCCCAAAGAAATTAGACTTCCTGTGATGGAATATTTTCACAATTTAGGACATTTTGCATACGAGAAAACGTTGGCTTCAATTAGTGAGTATTTTGTATGGCCGGGGATGAGGAGAGAAGTCAAACAATTTGCCGCTTCGTGTGACATTCAGAAATCAAGGTACCCTCAGAAATACAAAGCGGGTTCATTAAAGCCCATCATCACAACAGGCGTGGCCCAATGTGTAAGTTTAGATTTCATAGGGCCATTGCCGCGTGAAAGAGGAGGTGTTCAGTATTGTGCAGTGTTTTGCGATCTCTTTAGCAAATATGTAGTAATATACCCTTTAAAAAAGGCAACTACAGAAGCTGTATTAAACAAGCTAAAAAATGAATATTTGCTCGTCAACCCAGGGGTGCAAATCATTATCACGGATCGGGGGACACAGTTCTTAAGTAGGAAATGGAAAAATGGATTAGCGGAACTAGGAATCGAACACAAAACAACTACACCTTATCATCCTGCTGGAAACCCAGTAAAAAATTTGCAACAAAACTGTAGGACGAATTTTGAGAATTCTGTGTCACGAGAAACATAGCAAATGGCCATTGTGTGTTAACTTTGCAGCAAATTGCATAAATTTAGCTGTTCATAGTTCCACGGGGTGCACGCCCTTTGAGTTACATTTTAACAGAAAACCAACAAACGAGCTTTACAAGATTCTAGGGTTGGAGTCGCCCCCTCAGGACACACAAATGAGAATAGAACTAGCTCGTGCCAAACTAAGGAAGAAGGCAGAGCAACGTAAGCGTGCGTTTGACCAATTACACGCTCTTGTGACTTATAAGTTGGGACAGAAGGTTCTTTTGCGAAACTTTCACCATTCAGATGCCTTAAAAGGCGTGACAAAGAAACTCTTATTACTTTTCCTCGGACCGTACCGGATTTCCAGAGTCGTAAATCCCAACGCGTACGAACTCACAGAGGTCAATTCTGGAAAATAGTAGGCGTATACAATGCCATTCATTAAAAGAATATATCGAGAGGCAAGAAACATAAAAAAAATATGAGAGAGAGAACAGACGAGGAAAACATACATATATGTAGAGAGAAAAACAAATAGAGTACCCAAGTTAGTTACGATTTTGTATCATTTCTTTAGTGTAGATACAGAAGGGATGTAGATGTTTAGAAGTAGGAGCAGTGTTGCAAAATCACGTTTTCACATTTTCACGCATTTTCTAAATGATGAAAAACTGAAAACGTGAGGGGGGAAATATGTAATACGCATAATTATACATATATTAATTAACTACATTCATTGCTTAATTATATATTATTTAACTATATTCATTAAGGTTAACAAAGTATAAAGAAACCAGACGGCTGCAGACATACAATTCTTTTCTCTTTAAAAAAAAAAAGAAACAAGACAGAAGGTAGTCCTCATTATTTTACGGCCACACACGAGAAAAAAATAGACAACAAGCTTGTAAGTTCGTGGTTTCTTTCATGAAATTTTAGACTGTAGCGTCTTTACCACCCTGGAGAGGAATTTTAACATAGACAATTCATTGACTGATACGAAACAGACCATTTATTTATTTTAAGATTGTTACTTGTAGCTTGTCACCAAGGCACTTTTAAGAAAATGACCATAGAAATAACAGACGAACTGCGGTTTTAAACCGTGGGTGAACCATTTCCCAAAACTAACTAACATACACACAGTCCAGACTATCTGGGGACATACTAACAGAAACAGAATGTCCAATATGTTGTCACATTTATAAGATCAATAAGCACGCAAAATTTTAAGGTATAAATAAAGCTTCGCTACTAAGAGAGTATAATAAAATAGATAACATTGCCGCGAGAGGGATAGTACTATTTAGTAATGCGACGAGCGAGAATAATGAGCTATATAATGGATTATTAGAATTAGACGCGTAGAGATGTGGCAACAGTTAAACACATGTTTGAAAGAAATTACCCCAACGCTGTGAATCTGACACTTCGCTTCGGAAAAGAAGAGAAAACCACCCAAAATAGGCTACGTAAGGGGTCCAGAATAGCTGGCCATGACGCTAGAAAAATATTTTAATTATTCGACACATAAGCGAAAGACACACACCGCATGGTGACAGAAAAGTAACACGGCTAAGTTTTGTGGTCATTTTAAGAAATTTTCTCAAGACTCTCTGGCGTCTTGCGATATTTATTAAGACAAGTAACAAGTACTACGAGGAGACCTAGTTCCCAACAGCGGTCAGTCTGCGGCCGCAAGAGAGAGAGAAAGAAAAGAAAAGGTCTTTGAAAAGCAACCCTAAGAAAAAAAACATCACAGAACAAGGAACGTAGAAAGAATAGGGGGTAAAAATACACAGGAAGAAAAAGAGAGTGGGGGAATTTTATTAACTAAAATTACTATAATACGTAAGAATGATCAAAATTGAGTATATTTTATACGCAAATCTAAACAAATAAATGGAGCACTATTTCTTTGAAAGGATTTCCCTATGTCTGTCTGTCTATCTGGCTGTCTTTCTCTATCTCTATGTATATGAGATCTATATATTACATATAATCATATAAGTATTAACAACATCAATTAAGTGCTAGGCAAAAGATCATTCCTAAACTAGTTAAAAGCTGTACATAATCTGTGAAAATATTTAGAATAAAATCTGATTATTATTATTATTATTGTTATTATTATTATTATTATTATTATTATTACTGGTAACTAGTATTTTGCATAAAGAATTATTAAAAAGGAGGATCATTTTAGTTGTGTATAACATATTCAAGTAGATATAGATATTTTATAGGGATACCACAACTATCATTAGTCTTATTTAACCAACAAATATTATTATTATTAACGCTAGAAATATTGTGATAGAAATATTGTTTTATTCAACATTATTAATACCACCACTATTATAGCAAGATAAGATTGTCATAGAAATATAAATATTCGTATTCCAATAAGTAACATCTGAGAAAATCAAATTAAATTGCCACAAAAGAATATAATATTTAATAAATCGGGTTTAATAAATAGTAAAATCTATATTTGAAAATAAGATAATTTCGTAAGGCATTCTCATTTGTCACTGGAGGGTCATTCAAAATTGGTCGCGCGGCAACCTCAGCAGGGTGTCCCTGGCTAAAGAGGGTGACTTTGAAAAAAAGGGTGAGGTCTTTCTTAAGAAACAGGAGGAAAACCAATGAAAAGAGAGGGTGGTCAAGAAAAGGGAGAGAAACCAATAAGACAGAAAATGAAACTTAATGAAACAAAATGAAAAGAACAATTATTGGTTAGATTAGACAAGGGGTGTGTCAAAATGGTCAGAGTGTGTAAAGGACAAATAGGAAAGGAGAAAGAAAAATGAATAAGTAATTAGTGTGAAATGATAAATGAAGAGGACAGAAAGAGGACAAAAAGTTTTTAGTTAGGTTGAGAGAGTCAAGTTGTCGAGATCATCGAATCGCGAAGTCCAGACTGAATTCAGGGGTAACAACCCGTATAATAATACATCTTCGCGCTCTGAGCGGTGAAAGACAGTTTCAGTGGCGCAAGTAGTGGTAAAGATGCGAGAGGCGGCAAGAGTACGCTATTTTCGGCTGTGACAAAAGAACAGTATTGCAATTCTTTCTTGTACCAGAAGACCGTATAATAAGTATAATAATTTAATCAACGTTTTATAAAAGTGTAGCGTCGCCTGTAGTGATAAAACGCAGTAAATGGAGTAAGCGTTTGGAACTTTGCGAACTTTTCAAGAGTGTGAACCATCTAAAACTTTCCGGGGAACGAGACAACAAAGAAACACGGATACATTACACGGAGAGTCAGCGGGGCTACATTGCTAGAAGAAAAGGAAGATGTTCAACGGACAGTCATCAGAAAGAAGGTAAAGTGGCAAACATTTCATTAACTAAATTTGAGTGCAGTGCGCGACAAAGCTAAAATTCCAAATGACACACCCTCAAATTAAGGTCATTTATAATTTGAGTAAAATTAAATTTCCTCCCTCTTGTTTTACAAAATAAATGTAATTATTAGTGTTAAAGAAAAGGTCAACTTATATTCTTGTGCTAGGTGAAGTATAAAATATTTTCAATCAATCTGTAAATTCAATCAGAGTTAAATACAATTCTGCAATTAATATAAAGTTGATATTCTATAAATAACATTTATCATTCAACAACGTGATAACTGGATTTATATTTGTAACTTTCATTTTATCTTTCATTTCAATTATTAAAGTAACTAAATGAACAATGAAGTTTTCATTAACCAAAATTTATTGTTGAGCAAATAAAGAGTTAAAAGAGTTATGGTACAGGTAACTTTAGATGGAAAGCTAGCAGCAAACAGAGGCTCGACAGAAGCCCGAGGCCACGAAACCCTGAGATAAGAGTAAGTAATATTTTTACTTTAAGTTTCAGCAATTTTCACTTTATTACACAGTACGCTTCCAGCCAGCGCGGCTCATTACTATTACACATGGCGCTCCCATCTTTGGGGCCAATGAGCTTCTGTGCAGAGTGTTTGCTATTAGTTTTCTTTCTTAACCATGTTGGCCTAAGTTGTTAAAAAAAAAAAGTTGGTCCTTTTCTTTAGCAAAAGTCACTTCTCAACGTCCAGTACCCCGTGTGTAGGATTTTGCTCGTAATTTATTAAATAAGTAGCATGATTTCTGATAACTTTGGTATTGAAGCAAAGTGATTTTCTCAGATGTACTTACTATTTAAGTGTTATTATGTGCTATTTAAGTTTTATGAGTGATTTACGAATTTGAATTTTGTCATTTTTTCTCATTTTCTCTGCTCTTTTAAAGAGATAGTGCTTTATTTGGTCATTTTGTTGAACTTGATTAGAACGAAATGTTGCGTAAGCCTAGAAAAATCCGCGAAACGCGAACTCAGAAACGGCCAGCTAAGAAAACTAGTAATTTAGTTAGTGAAGGAAGGAATGAACTACACAACATGGATCAGGCAAATAGTAGTCAGGGAAGTAGTAGTCTTAGGTTCGAAGCTAGTGGAAGTGTGGAGAATAGTAACCTTGCGTTAGATAATTCGGTTGGCCAGGGATTAACTTTACTTGATTTAGCGAATATTTTTCGACAAGGTATTGCTAGATTGGAGAAAAAGTTGGATGATGCAGTACAAAACCTAGATTGTAAAATAAATAGTGTGCAGATAGAATCGAGGGAATTAGTAGAGACTCAAGGGGTCGAGTTACGGGAGTTTTGTTGTATGCAAACAGAAGGGTTACGAGAAGAGCTAATTGAACGTTTTGACACCATAGTTCGCGAAAACACAAGTGCTATGCGGGAAGAGCAAAATTCGTTAAACACGCAAATTAGTTCCGTAAGAGAGCAAGTAGAAACTTTGCAAAGAGATTGTTCTTCTGTACGATCTGAAATCAGGAGTTTGAACGTGTTGCCAGTCATACGCGCGGACGATTCAAATCTTGGTAACCCTAGTAATAACATAACACAAACAGTTGGTAATCCACCTTCATTGTGTCAAGATAGCAGCGCGAGTATTTTCTTACATAGAGACCTCAAACTTCCTATATTTTACGGTAGTGAACACGAGGTGCAGGCCTTTAGCTTCATTCACGAGTTAGAAACATACCTGCATTTAACGCAGACACCGCCTGAACAAATGGTCAGTGTCAGTGTACACTCATTACGTAATGACGCAGCTTCTTGGTACAGAATAGTGAAACAAAATATTTCGTCTTTTGAGGAATTCACGGCAGCATTTATTTCGGAATATTTGGGGGAGGACAAAATGATCGATTTACGAGCGGAAATATTAACATCTCGGTACCAACCTAACTCCGGAAAGAAATTAACCGAATATTTTACAGAGATCTTACAAAAGAATAGTGTTTTAGAAACACCGCTGGATGACAGGACACTTATAAAAGTGGTCAGTAGGCAAATGCCGTATAGGCAAATGCCGTATAATGTAAGGCGGGTATTGATAAGTGCTCAACCACAAACCAAAAGTGAATTACTACGACTACTACGTGAATTGCAAGAAATTCCCACCCATGGGGAGGGGGGAGTAATCAAAACAATGCGCCCCGGCAAAGAGGACATATAAATCACGTACAATATCAGAGAAGTAACAGAGAGAATGGGATGAACTCAAATAATTCTCGTGATTTCCCGCGTTCCGCTAATGCGAACAACAATTACAGAAGACAACCGCGTAGGGAGGATAATTATCAGACAGGACATAGCAGGAATAAGCGAAGAAATGTCAGGAATGGGGGGAGAGAAAACCAGTCGCAGCATAATAATCAAAATCGGTTTTCAAATAATGGTCGAGGCCTTGAGGTCAATCATGTACAATATGGAAGACAAGAAAACAGGGACTATGATCGCGATCCAAATAGTAGAGAGAACGTATCACGCGAAGAAAATGCCCAAGGAAGATTTGCGGGAATCGACCCGGGACCACCGCAAAACACAAACAGAGCGTGACTAACGAGATCACAACAGCAAAATACACCGAGGGGAGAAATTAATCAAACCGTGATAGTAGATAAAAAGGAATCGAACCAAGGAAACGAGATTGATACCGAAGAAGATAAAGAAACTTGTTTGAAAACAAGAGAGCAAATAACTTCAATTTTTGATGAACTCATTACCGAGAATGCGGAAATTCCCAGGCAACAAAATGCTTCAGTGTTGCCAGAAATAAAAGGGGAAATTGGAGAAATAGCTGTAAAAATTCTCTGTGACTCGGGCGCCAGCATTTCTTGTTTGAGTGAGACCCTATGGTCACAAATATTAGAGAAGGATCCTAATGTACCACATGTAAAACCCGGTGCCTTAAAGATTCTTTCTGCTTTTGGTACGAGAGCTGCAAAAGTTATAGCACAGACGTTTTTGTCAGTTAAGATAGGAGGAGAACATTTTGATGTTGCAGCGCTAGTAGTGCGTTCTTTGGTTAGACCATTTATTCTAGGGGGGGACTTTCTTTGAAGAATATAAGGCTGTAATGGATTATCAGCATGGTCTGTTAAAATTAGAGAATGGGAAAAAGGTAGTTAGTGTCCCTTTCGTTCAGGAGGATACGTCTGAAGTGGTAAATATTTTAAATGAACTTACCCTTGTGTTCGAAGAAATACAAGAAGAAGCGAGATTATTGCCCCTTAGAAATATAGAGGGATTCGATCCCTGGACCTTAAAGGGAATGGAACCCATAACATTAAAGACAAACATAAGCGAAATGGGAAGTTATTATAATAACATGGACCAAAATAATGGTAGAGAAATTAAATGTAGTATGATTGAAAATGTAAAGGGGGGAGGAAAGAACAGTGTTGTCAACCCCTATTTACCATTGGAATGCGCGCAAAATATGGGAAAAGAAAGGGAAATTAAAGTAGTAATGGACTCCGTCTCTCCACATGAGTATAGAGAGCATAATAAGTTGTGTTTACATAACACGTCTTTACCCAGCCAAGGGGCGGGAGCAGTTAGTAGTAGAATGTTGCGTTTCAACGAGTTAGAAAGTGATGTTTGTCCCACCGGATCGTGTTTTCCTGTCTTGGCGACTTCTGTTACTAGTAATATCAATTGGTCCAAAGTTCCCACAAGGGCTACCCCTGAATAAATTCGCGAACACGTTATGCAGGCGGAAAATTTAACTGCGGAACAAAGACAGCAGTTGGAAACACTGCTGTTGTCACACCAGAAAGTTTTCGACAATAAACCGGGATTATTAAAGGGATATGAACACCAAATAGAGCTCACAGACCACAAGCTATTTCAAGCAAAATTCTACCCATACCCTTTTAAATATAGGAAGCAAGTGAATGGGGAAGTGGAAAAATTATTAGCTTGGGATATAATAGAAAAACAAAGTACTGAATATACGTCACCTCTTGTGATTGTCCCAAAGAAAAACTCTGAAGATATAAGAATTTGTTTGGATATGCGAAATGTAAATGTGCGAATACGCGGTATGAGCGACATTCCTCCTCAGCCTTTTGAAGTACTACAAAAGTTTGAAGGAAAGAAAATTATTAGTACATTGGATCTTTCGTGTTTTTTCAATCAAATTTCAGTGCGAAAAGAAGATAGAAAATTCTTAGGTTTTGTGCATGGTGGTCAATCGTACGTATATAAAAGATTGTGTTTCGGATTAAAGACAGCAGTATCCTCGAGTATTAGAGCACTAAAGACAGTATTAACAAATGAAATTGATGAGTTTTGCGAGGCGTACATAGATGATGTCATATGTGGCTCGGATTCGTTGAAAACCATTTAAGACACTTAGACATTGTGCTGGGAAAATTAGAAAAGGCAGGCCTAACAATAAAGCTATCAAAATGCAAATTTGCCAGGCATACAGTGCCTATATTAGGCTATGTTTTGACTCCTTCTGGAATCGAAAAAGATCCTCAGAAAATACAAACAATAAACGAGTTCACTCCTCCCAGAAATGTAAAACAGCTGAGGTCTTATCTGGGATTCCTAAATTTCTACAGGGCGTTCCAAAATAAATATGCAGATTTGGTCTCGCCACTTTTGCCACTTTTGCGCAAAGGAACGCCGTTCCGCTGGACTCCTGAATGTCAAACGGCATTTGAAAACATTAAAAGAGCATTTTCAGAGGAGGTCACACTACATCGTCCTATGATGGATAGAGTGTTTTATTTAGCAGTTGATGCAAGCAGTGTTGCCATCGGAGCGCAATGTTTCCAGTATGATGATAATGGGGACATTAGAATAATAGGATTCGCTAGTCGAACGCTGAATAAGCATGAGATCCACTATACAATTACAGAGCTCGAATTTCTATCACTGATATAAGGCATATCAAAATTCAGAGTGTACCTAGTTTCATCAAAATTTATTGTGTTGTCTGACCACGCTGCGCTTAAATTCATTTTAAAGTGTAAGTTAGGAAATGCTAGGCTCTCTAGGTGGATATTAGCCATCCAAGACCTGAATTTTGAATTCCGGTTTGTACCTTCAAACCAAAATATGTCAGATTATCTTTCGAGATACCCAATCAATTCTGATTCTGAAAGTTATAAAATAAATCAGAATCCAATTTCGCCTGAGGTGGTGGCTGAGTTAACATGTCGGATACCAGGCGAGTTACGCAGGCAGTTAGCTAATTTGTCGACACTGCAACAAAATGACGAGGTCCTAAGTGAAATATTAAAGGAGGTAAAAGACGGTGAGAAACAACAGAGCAAGTACTATAGTTATTTTGTACAAAATGGGTTGTTATGTAAAGAAGATAATAGGGGGACGCGAGTTTGTTTGCCCAAAGAAATTAGACTTCCTGTGATGGAATATTTTCACAATTTAGGACATTTTGCATACGAGAAAACGTTGGCTTCAATTAGTGAGTATTTTGTATGGCCGGGGATGAGGAGAGAAGTCAAACAATTTGCCGCTTCGTGTGACATTCAGAAATCAAGGTACCCTCAGAAATACAAAGCGGGTTCATTAAAGCCCATCATCACAACAGGCGTGGCCCAATGTGTAAGTTTAGATTTCATAGGGCCATTGCCGCGTGAAAGAGGAGGTGTTCAGTATTGTGCAGTGTTTTGCGATCTCTTTAGCAAATATGTAGTAATATACCCTTTAAAAAAGGCAACTACAGAAGCTGTATTAAACAAGCTAAAAAATGAATATTTGCTCGTCAACCCAGGGGTGCAAATCATTATCACGGATCGGGGGACACAGTTCTTAAGTAGGAAATGGAAAAATGGATTAGCGGAACTAGGAATCGAACACAGAACAACTACACCTTATCATCCTGCTGGAAACCCAGTAAAAAAATTTGCAACAAAACTGTAGGACGAATTTTGAGAATTCTGTGTCACGAGAAACATAGCAAATGGCCATTGTGTGTTAACTTTGCAGCAAATTGCATAAATTTAGCTGTTCATAGTTCCACGGGGTGCACGCCCTTTGAGTTACATTTTAACAGAAAACCAACAAACGAGCTTTACAAGATTCTAGGGTTGGAGTCGCCCCCTCAGGACACACAAATGAGAATAGAACTAGCTCGTGCCAAACTAAGGAAGAAGGCAGAGCAACGTAAGCGTGCGTTTGACCAATCACACGCTCTTGTGACTTATAAGTTGGGACAGAAGGTTCTTTTGCGAAACTTTCACCATTCAGATGCCTTAAAAGGCGTGACAAAGAAACTCTTATTAGTTTTCCTCGGACCGTACCGGATTTCCAGAGTCGTAAATCCCAACGCGTACGAACTCACAGAGGTCAATTCTGGAAAAGTAGTAGGCGTATACAATGCCATTCATTTGAAAGAATATATCGAGAGGCAAGAAACATAAAAAAAATATGAGAGAGAGAACAGACGAGGAAAACATACATATATGTAGAGAGAAAAACAAATAGAGTACCCAAGTTAGTTACGATTTTGTATCATTTCTTTAGTGTAGATACAGAAGGGATGTAGATGTTTAGAAGTAGGAGCAGTGTTGCAAAATCACGTTTTCACATTTTCACGCATTTTCTAAATGATGAAAAACTGAAAACGTGAGGGGGGAAATATGTAATACGCATAATTATACATATATTAATTAACTACATTCATTGCTTAATTATATATTATTTAACTATATTCATTAAGGTTAACAAAGTATAAAGAAACCAGACGGCTGCAGACATACAATTCTTTTCTCTTTAAAAAAAAAAGAAACAAGACAGAAGGTAGTCCTCATTATTTTACGGCCACACACGAGAAAAAAATAGACAACAAGCTTGTAAGTTCGTGGTTTCTTTCATGAAATTTTAGACTGTAGCGTCTTTACCACCCTGGAGAGGAATTTTAACATAGACAATTCATTGACTGATACGAAACAGACCATTTATTTATTTTAAGATTGTTACTTGTAGCTTGTCACCAAGGCACTTTTAAGAAAATGACCATAGAAATAACAGACGAACTGCGGTTTTAAACCGTGGGTGAACCATTTCCCAAAACTAACTAACATACACACAGTCCAGACTATCTGGGGACATACTAACAGAAACAGAATGTCCAATATGTTGTCACATTTATAAGATCAATAAGCACGCAAAATTTTAAGGTATAAATAAAGCTTCGCTACTAAGAGAGTATAATAAAATAGATAACATTGCCGCGAGAGGGATAGTACTATTTAGTAATGCGACGAGCGAGAATAATGAGCTATATAATGGATTATTAGAATTAGACGCGTAGAGATGTGGCAACAGTTAAACACATGTTTGAAAGAAATTACCCCAACGCTGTGAATCTGACACTTCGCTTCGGAAAAGAAGAGAAAACCACCCAAAATAGGCTACGTAAGGGGTCCAGAATAGCTGGCCATGACGCTAGAAAAATATTTTAATTATTCGACACATAAGCGAAAGACACACACCGCATGGTGACAGAAAAGTAACACGGCTAAGTTTTGTGGTCATTTTAAGAAATTTTCTCAAGACTCTCTGGCGTCTTGCGATATTTATTGAGACAAGTAACAAGTACTACGAGGAGACCTAGTTCCCAACAGCGGTCAGTCTGCGGCCGCAAGAGAGAGAGAAAGAAAAGAAAAGGTCTTTGAAAAGCAACCCTAAGAAAAAAAACATCACAGAACAAGGAACGTAGAAAGAATAGGGGGTAAAAATACACAGGAAGTAAAAGAGAGTGGGGGAATTTTATTAACTAAAATTACTATAATACGTAAGAATGATCAAAATTGAGTATATTTTATACGCAAATCTAAACAAATAAATGGAGCACTATTTCTTTGAAAGGATTTCCCTATGTCTGTCTGTCTGTCTGGCTGTCTCTCTCTATCTCTATGTATATGAGATCTATATATTACATATAATCATATAAGAATTATCAACATCAATTAAGTGCTAGGCAAAAGATCATTCCTAAACTAGTTAAAAGCTGTACATAATCTGTGAAAATATTTAGAATAAAATCTGATTATTATTATTATTATTATTATTACTGGTAACTAGTATTTTGCATAAAGAATTATTAAAAAGGAGGATCATTTTAGTTGTGTATAACATATTCAAGTAGATATAGATATTTTATAGGGATACCACAACTATCATTAGTCTTATTTAACCAACAAATATTATTATTATTAACGCTAGAAATATTGTGATAGAAATATTGTTTTATTCAACATTATTAATACCACCACTATTATAGCAAGATAAGATTGTCATAGAAATATAAATATTCGTATTCCAATAAGTAACATCTGAGAAAATCAAATTAAATTGCCACAAAAGAATATAATATTTAATAAATCGGGTTTAATAAATAGTAAAATCTATATTTGAAAATAAGATAATTTCGTAAGGCATTCTCATTTGTCACTGGAGGGTCATTCAAAATTGGTCGCGCGGCAACCTCAGCAGGGTGTCCCTGGCTAAAGAGGGTGACTTTGAAAAAAAGGGTGAGGTCTTTCTTAAGAAACAGGAGGAAAACCAATGAAAAGAGAGGGTGGTCAAGAAAAGGGAGAGAAACCAATAAGACAGAAAATGAAACTTAATGAAACAAAATGAAAAGAACAATTATTGGTTAGATTAGACAAGGGGTGTGTCAAAATGGTCAGAGTGTGTAAAGGACAAATAGGAAAGGAGAAAGAAAAATGAATAAGTAATTAGTGTGAAATGATAAATGAAGAGGACAGAAAGAGGACAAAAAGTTTTTAGTTAGGTTGAGAGAGTCAAGTTGTCGAGATCATCGAATCGCGAAGTCCAGACTGAATTCAGGGGTAACAACCCGTATAATAATACATCTTCGCGCTCTGAGCGGTGAAAGACAGTTTCAGTGGCGCAAGTAGTGGTAAAGATGCGAGAGGCGGCAAGAGTACGCTATTTTCGGCTGTGACAAAAGAACAGTATTGCAATTCTTTCTTGTACCAGAAGACCGTATAATAAGTATAATAATTTAATCAACG
The DNA here is from genome assembly GCF_964235325.1 of Thermobia domestica. NCBI lineage: Eukaryota > Metazoa > Arthropoda > Insecta > Zygentoma > Lepismatidae > Thermobia > Thermobia domestica. Next base: position 294,168,630 of record NC_137457.1, on the reverse strand, counting down.
TTTTATAAAAGTGTAGCGTCGCCTGTAGTGATAAAACGCAGTAAATGGAGTAAGCGTTTGGAACTTTGCGAACTTTTCAAGAGTGTGAACCATCTAAAACTTTCCGGGGAACGAGACAACAAAGAAACACGGATACATTACACGGAGAGTCAGCGGGGCTACATTGCTAGAAGAAAAGGAAGATGTTCAACGGACAGTCATCAGAAAGAAGGTAAAGTGGCAAACACTTCATTAACTAAATTTGAGTGCAGTGCGCGACAAAGCTAAAATTCCAAATGACACACCCTCAAATTAAGGTCATTTATAATTTGAGTAAAATTAAATTTCCTCCCTCTTGTTTTACAAAATAAATGTAATTATTAGTGTTAAAGAAAAGGCCAACTTATATTCTTGTGTTAGGTGAAGTATAAAATATTTTCAATCAATCTGTAAATTCAATCAGAGTTAAATACAATTCTGCAACTAATATAAAGTTGATATTCTATAAATAACATTTATCATTCAACAACGTGATAACTGGATTTATATTTGTAACTTTCATTTTATCTTTCATTTCAATTATTAAAGTAACTAAATGAACAATGAAGTTTTCATTAACCAAAATTTATTGTTGAGCAAATAAAGAGTTAAAAGAGTTATGGTACAGGTAACTTTAGATGGAAAGCTAGCAGCAAACAGAGGCTCGACAGAAGCCCGAGGCCACGAAACCCTGAGATAAGAGTAAGTAATATTTTTACTTTAAGTTTCAGCAATTTTCACTTTATTACACAGTACGCTTCCAGCCAGCGCGGCTCATTTCTATTACAGTGTTCACCACCAATGAGGTTAACTGGAATAAAACAAACACAATTTTAATTTAAGAGACATGAGCGACTAATAAAACATGGGGATGAAAGTAGATCTAGTTATGAGTCTAAGATAAGTAAGATATTAACGTTAAGTTGTCCTGTTTGTGGGTGATAAGTCAAGGCTTATCCTCACGACAGAATGAGGTTCGACGTGAGCTGCGACGCTCTCTTCTCCTCCGTCTGATTGGATCTGATCTAGATTTTCCAAAATGACAAGTTTTTATTGCTATCGAGTGCAACTGGTTGTTGCCCTCACTTCGTGGTATTTTCCTAGTGAACATCCAAATTCAGCTCGATGACGGCACAAAGTGGGCTTAGTGCAAGTGCACTAACGACGGCTTCTTCCAAGTTGGTCATCGACTGGCAGGACGCTGTCCTCGACGCTGTGACGATGTCGCAGAAAACCAAGAATATTGAACTTGATGACATGAAGTAAATACAGGACCACTTAACATAGCAGAAATAAATAGCAAGAAATCAAGACGGAAGGTAAACAGAAAAGTGATGAGAAAGTACAAGAAACTAAAGGCAAAGGAAGAAGTCGCTGACGCTCTAAGTTTATTGTTTTCTAAAGAATTTTACATTCATGCATCAACTGATGTTTGAGACCACAATTTTTTATGAAGAATAATGTCTTTCTGATGATGACGAGATTCTGCACAATGTCCTATGGGGAGACGATGTCCTCGGTAAGGGTAATAACCGTAGGTGTCCCAGGCAGCTGGTCTTGAGATCGATCCTCTCTCTCTGGCAATCAAAGGTATCCAAATAACCCAGCTTATTTGGATATGCAACATTAATGTTATAGTGCACTTGGACGCAAAGTGTCCTAACTCCAAAGTTGGAATTTTCCACAAGTGAAAGTTGAAGTTTAGTATCTCATGAACAATTCAGATTTCTGCTATGTTGGCAACCAAAACCATAACTATATAGTTTATACTTTTTTTGTTTGTTTTCTACTGTTTATAAAAATCATAAGATAATTATATATAGAAGTGAATATAAACACTTGTCCATTTTTCATTGTTTGGAGTTATGTCACTCATCCAAGCGGTCCATTTATTGTAATATATTATGTAAAATAGTCTTATATCCATATCATAACATGAGGTATAGCCTGCAACAAATGTTACGTTATACATTTTCCATAAACTCATGATATGCTACAACACACTAAAGCGTCAAAATAGAAGGCGAAGCGAATAGTTTAGATCTTTAGAAGTTATTATGTAGGATCATTGCGTTCATAGAAATGAAAATACAATAACTATAACCAGTGGCGTAAAAAGACGGGGGCAATGGGGCATTGCCCCCTCCCCCTAAGTTCTGGTAGAACTTATTGGGGGCACCGAAGGTGCCTAATGATTGCTTTGCCTTTTGTTTATAACCGATTGAAGAATGAAAAAGCTTATTTACAAAAGCAGTGTTTTGTATGCACTGTCAAATCTTCGACAAAATATAGAGTGCTTTGTATTATTATAACTGATGGACACTTTCTCTGTTCCTTTTGATGTTGATTGTCTAGGGCACCTTTGATACAATAAAATAAAGAAATAAAAATTACCTATATGACAGTCAAGCAGCGATACAAATATCATCTTAATCCCTTGTTGAACCTCATTATGTACGGGCGCCTGCTTAGGTAGAATACAGAAGGAAATAATGTAACAATGACGGAGCATTGTAATACATTTTAAAGAATCCTCTGGACATAACAGCAATAATATACGGTGATAAGAAACGAATTTACCTTTGAAATCACAATATAGCAATAGAATTCAATTTTCTTTGTGTTTGTACATACATTCCCGGAATATTCCCATTTTGGGGAATCTTCCCGGGAATTTTCCCAGGGAATATTCCCGAAAAATATCTTCCCGGGAATTTACCCATCACTAGTTGTGTTCCTTCTGGCCAGATCAGAACAAGCAAATTTGTGAATGACTGAGCTATTGATGAGCCATTAGCCTTTTCGAGCTCTTCTACAGTCAGGAAAAATGACAACGATGAGGATGTTTCCATGGGTCCAATGATGACGTTGGCTAGGTATCTTTCTGTAGCATCTGTCGTCTCATCTATCGAAATCCAAATCTTTTTCCCACAAACTTCGTCACGAATCTTTTGCAGAGTCTGTTCATAGCAAGCATTTAAATATGTTTTCCTTAGAGTAGATTCTGACGGTACAACTTCCTTCGTGTATTTTTCCAGGAAATTCTTTAGTGTCTTGTTTTCCAGCTTCCAGAAAGATATTCCCGCTGCCATGAAAGCCTTGCATGCGTCAAAAGAAAATTGTAATTGTCTATTGGATGAACAAACAGCTGTTGAAATCAAGGACAATTTCTTCTGTCCCGTCATTTTCAAAGCAGCATCTTTTTGTTTAGCAGTATTCAGATGCTGAGATACAAAGTATTTCTTGTCGTGATTAATTGCTTTGCCACATACTTTGCACAACAAAACTGCACCATCGGTAGTAAACGTATCTGCGCCAAATTCACGGACGTATCTTTGTAACTTACTGCTCAACGGTATGCTAAATTTTTGGCATGTAATGGTATGGACGGGACGAAGTGTAGAAGACTCGGGCAAAACAAACGTGTATTCGAAGGGCAGAATAATAGAGCAAGACTCCACGATAAATGGTACGCGACAAGTAACTGCAACAGTGTCTGTGCATGGAAGTGCATCCGCCTTGACAGATTATGCCTTCCGAGGATATTGGGATTCCGTTTGGAACAGTGAAAAACCACAATTACAACCCGCGATACGATCACTCGTTTGGAGACTACATAATCTACAAAGGACTACCTCTTATGGAATAGCAATTCGGCACCTCACTCCGGAGTGCAAGACATATCATCTTGGATTGGTGATCAAAAGCGCGACCTACCTGTGATTGAAGCCCACTCCTGGACACCGTTTTGTGCGTTTCTTGTTCAATTTTCTTTTGTTTCGTGTGAACAAGAGACATTTCGGCCCACGTCTGTTTAAACAACACTATCTGAAACAAAGTGCGTACGGATGGGAAAGGCCAGCCCTGTTCTAGCTTACATTTCTTTACGAATGTATCTTTTCCTTTGCACGGTTTGCTACACTGTTTCACGACGGTCCCAAACAGTCACAATATCAGAGAAAGACACCAATATCCTCGGAAGGCATAATCTGTCAAGCGGATGCACTTCCATGCACAGACACTGTTGCAGTTACTTGTCGCGTACCATTTATCGTGGGGTCTTACCCTATTATTCTGCCCTTCGAATACACGTTTGTTTTGCCCGAGTCTTCTACACTTCGTCCCGTCCATATCATTACACTTATGTTTTTCGCGGTTACATCATTGGTTTTCCTTTTGCATTTTACTTACATTGATATATCATACACCCCGCTTCTCATTTCAATACCTTACGCTATATTCAAGATGGCGGCTTTCAAGATGGCCGCCAAGTCAGTGTTATAGCATATCAAATATCCTGATATCCTGGTGCTGCCCATCCTTTCAATTTCCTTTCAACATAAACTGGTATCTTGCGATGTTTACCTTATATCATATTGTCGCGTGGTGCGTTATGTTGCGGAGCATATCTCCGGTGTTTCTGGATGGGGGCAGCTCCAATTTGGCATTTTTTCTTCTTTTCTATTCTGTGTTCTCTGGGCGAAGTTTGAGTCGGATCTGATCGTGCCTTGTTCTGTGCATTGCTTGTTAGTTCTTTCTTTCTTTCTTTTTTACACAAGCTCCAATTTCTTTTGATGCCGACTGGAGAAACAATGACCCCGCGAACAACAACTTGAAGGAAATCGCCGCTCTTTGTTGCAAGCGCAGATATTATTTCTGATAGCACGCTACCGCCTTTGTTCGCATTAATTGTTACAATCCCAAAGTTCGCCGACTTTCGTCTAAGCTAGCGTTTTTAAATCAACCTGAACCTGAAGTCAATGTTATTGTTGAACATGATATCACGCTACGCAGACATTTCAATGAATAAATGGCACTATATATATATCCTGTTGTTTTGTTTCTTTTTAAACGGTTTTTTGGGAGCCATTCCCCCTCTTGGGGGATAGATTCATAAAAATTGGTACGTGAAGCAATGAAGTAGGCCACTACATGGTAATATCGTGTATTTGTACTTCTTGCTTATATGGGGGAGCAGGGAGGGGCAAAGTTAGACAATTTTTGGAGTTTCAGTTTTTTGACGTAAATTACCTTTATTTTTACAACAAACATCAATAGTTCAGCCCCTAATTAAGCTAGAAAGATGATTTCGTACCAAAGTATTCCTGAGGAATGAAGCCTTCCGCTAGTATGCATTTTATTGGGGATGGGCACGAGTCGAGCTAAAACTCGACTCGACTCGACTCGAAACTCGAAGCAAATTCTAGTCGAGTTTCGAGTCCAGTCAAAGGTAATTTTCTCGAGTTGAGTTTCGAGCCAAGTCACTGTTTTGAGTTCGAGTTTGATAAACGGCTCGCTCGTTTAGCTCGTTTTAACTCGTTTTGAAACCATGGCCTGATTAGACTGGAAAGTGAAAGTCATAAGAAATGTAAGCAGTAATATAGAACATTTTTAGTGTTGCTCAGAAAATGGGACACTGCTCGCATCTCGTCTCGTTTCGATTAACAAGTCGACTATGGATTTTTATAATGAGACAGCCTCAAATGTGAGTACCAATGTAAACACCGATAGACCCTATATAGGCCTACTGTAGTCCTTACCACCAAGCCTGAGATCTGCACGATCTAACTTTTGAGCCGAAGCAGAAGCCCAACCCATTTAGTGATGTTAACTGGCTCACTTCGGTTCAACTGAGGAGCAGCTCGAGCCGGCTTGGTTGAGATGAGGTTCCGACTCGGCTCAGGTGAGCCATCGGCTCGAGCTGGATCGGTTGGGTGAGCTGTTGGCTCGGTTCGATAGTGAATGAGCTGTGAGCCGAGCCGCTAGAGCCGTTGAGAACCCAAGCCGAGCAGGTTTGAACATGTTTGGCCGACGCAGTCTAACTTTTAACGATTTTTGGTTCGATCCGGCTCGTTTTGGCTCGACTCGATTCGAAACTAGAGTCGAGTTGGAGGAAATTTTTCGAGCCGAGTTCTCGAGTCGAGCTTAATGATGTCGGTTTCGAATCGAGTCGAGTTTCAATGAAAACTCGTTCGTGCCCATCCCAACATTTTATGTATGTAGGGGGTATTTATGTACCGCCGAGAGAGGGTGGATGAAGTTCGTTTTTTCAAATTTTTCATAATTTTTTCATCAGATTTTGGAGGCCATTCCTCCCCCTTTGTGGTGCATCCACAGAAATTAGTATGTGAAGCAATGAAGTAGTCCCCTACATGATAGTAACCTGTATATGTACTTGTGTTTATAGAGGAAGAGGGGGGTCAAATTTGGCTAATTTACATTTAGCTTCAGAACTGTTCCAAGGCAAGATATATTTTACTGAAGTGGTCTAGAAGCATAATTCATGTTCATATACATGATGTGTGCAGCAAATATGATTTGCATATGGACGTGGTACTGTCGTGGGGGAGGGGACAGAATTTTTAATTCAATGAATGTTTTTCTGCGCATTTTTAATACTTCCTATATAAAACAAATTCATTACGCAATGGCAGCAATGCCTACCATTTCTTATATTATTGCCACAAGTATGTGGTCTACACATTAGCATCATTTTGTCAGCGCAGGTGACTGCAAGAGTTGACAGGGTCCCACAAAGTCAATATTTTCATATTTTTTAATGATTTTATGTCTGTTCCTTTCTACAAATACGGCGGGAATTTCACGAGTGTTACGTCGTTGGAATCTGTGGTCTATAAGCCTTCCAACTGTGTATAAATCATGACTCTGTGATAATTAGGAGGGTCACCAGAACCCCGAACGTGAGAGTCTACCATTTTGTTAAAATCGCTGGCGGACGTCTAAAGGTTAATTGTGTTGTTATACCGTAGACACTAATCATTGTTAACTATCCATGTTGCAGATAGAGATGTATCTTTAAAACTGTCTAGTTAAAAAATGTCATTTGCTCCTTGTAGGCTAGTCACTGCTCTTTTCTATGAGTTGTATTGTATGTATTTGTCAGAGTATTTCTTCTAGCTTATGATGTGAGAACTATTCATTATTATGGAAATGATAGTGACCAAAAAATACTCAAGTTTTGAATTTGTGAATTTGGATCTTAGAATAGTGTATAGTATGTTTAACTTTAGTTGTTCTTGGAATTTAATAAATGTTCAAATACTTCAGTTGAATTTTTGTTGGTTTAGTTATACATACATTGTTGTGCAGAATTTCGTTCAGTAATTGCTGTTATAATGAGAATATAACTCTGCTTTTAGTTTATTCCATACATAAATCCTGCGGAGGATGGGTTGTGTTTGTTAGAATATTAAATTAGCTTCCTCAATCTGATATTTTAGTTGTTTTAAACATGTCCAACCACCATCATAAGAAAAAAACGTTTAAAACAATTAACAATTTATTTAGAACGTTTAAAACAAACTGGATAAAACAACAGCCCTCGTTTAAAACATTTTGTTTTAAACATATCAACCCTGGCACACAGCTTCAACAATGAGCAACCTGTACCACTACATTTCACTGTTATGTTTACTGATAGTACATTTTAAATCTGTGCACATTTGCACATGGCGCTATTTCAAGGTTGCATGGGATAACCTGACACATTCTGTAACTGTTTGCGTGAACGCAACGCAACATTTGCCATTTAAGTTGCTATAAACGCCATAGCAATTACAATATATAAATTTTTTTGTTGTTGTTGTTTTGCATTTTTCACGTTGCATTGCTGCTCGCAGAATTTTTGTGAAGACTGGTGCGGAACGAGAACTAACGTCAGTAACATAAGTAGATGCCTCTTCGAAGGCCACTCATACCATCAAACCCAATGAACAAGCCAGTATATGCCAAGAAATGACCATTGACATTACTACTTTTTTTTTATTTTCGTTTATTGAGAAACACTCGAATATGTTCCTCTCCAAAAAGTGGAGACTATTTTTGATCGGTACGTCGGTGAGTGCACCATATGCTTGCTTACATAACTGCAGGAATTTCATGCAGGTACTAGTATAGAGCTTAGTAATAACATTTTAGCAAATTACTGGGAATTTGTAGATAACTATGCTAAGTTCCTTAATACATATTTTATGTAAATGCAGAATTTAGGAAGAAGATTATTTTTATCTTAGCATTGACTTCAATTTTTGGACTAATTTGAAGAAGTAATAATGCTGCCATCTATCGATTGCCTTATTACTAGTTTAATTTTAATACAACTTTGTATAAAGGTAATATTAGAAAAAGAATGTTTTGATTGGAGCATAATCCCTTTGAGCACCAAGCCTACATGAAACATGGTTCTACAGTTCAATGTGCGTTCAGAATTACATAAGCTTCTGCCAAAAACCAAACGCATTTGCTAACCATAAAGCCGAGCTCTACTTTAAAAAAAAACGTGGTCGAGGAATATGCCCAAAGGGCCTGTGACACGTCCATAAGGTGTCTGGGCCATAACAACAGATTTTGATGAAAAAGGACTCGTCTCGTGGCAACACTAACTATATATAGGTAACCCTATGGGCTTGATTTTGGCATGTTTCTTTGATGCATAGATGCCTGCATCACACTGATGTGTTCCAATAGACCGCGATCATAGGCAGGGGCGGACTGGCGACCATAGGGCCCACCGTGCTAAACTGAAATGAGGGCCCACTGTATAAAAATGTAAAAAATGTACTTGGCATTCTTCATATGTATTACACATAAAAGTCCATCTTCGAACCCATAAATAGTATCCCATATATTCATACAAAAGCAAAATATTAATTACAAAAAATCTGAAGTAGGAACATTTTAATAGTAACTCATACAGTGTGTAATTGGCATTATCATTTTTTATTGTAAACACACACAATACCGGAATTGGTGCTTTCAGTTATTTATATAGTGCCATTGTTTTTTTATGTAATGAATTTAAACCATTTATTTAAACAAATGAATGTCTAGATTCAGAAAACCCAAAATATATACATGTGCAATAAGTAAAAACTAATCTCAAGTCAACTTTGAAACACTAAATAATTAAAGCACTGACAGAAATAATGTAAGTTTCTTTCATCATAAATCAGTTCTAACATCAAATTGGTTGAAATTTTCTACTGATTGCATACTGTAACCTAATATAATATAATATTAATACGAATGCCAGAAATTTATCCTAATATTGATATCTTCATTATGCCCCAGTTACACTCACAATTTCAAATATCTACCTAATTCTTTGGAGCTAAACACAAGATCGTCAATCACTTTGTTGTAATCAAACGTATATGATCTTTCTATGTATAAAAGAATAAAGTCTTCCAACAAATCTTGTCCAAGCGATGAACGCAAACGATTTTTGATCACTTTCATAATGGAGAAAATTCTTTCACATGATGCTTGGGTACACGATGAGTTAGAACATACTTATATGCTTTATACAACGATGGATATAATGGACCATAAAGATTTAATTCGTGAAGTGGGTGCAGTGCACAAACTAGACACACTTTACACTGTCTTGCAGGTTTGCATTTCCATTCATCTTCCTCCTCACTCTCAGTTTCATTATCTTCCTCTTCTTCATTTTCCTCTTTTTCACTACTATGAGCATATTGCTCGCTGCCATGCTCATTTCTTAAAATATCCTGCTTTTTACATATTTGTGGATTGTAGTCCCTATAATGACGAGCAAATTGGAGCAGTCCCTCTTGAATTTGTTCTCTTTCCACTTTGTAATAATGTGGTAGAGTATTGAGAGCTGAATCAGATAGTTCTTCTAAAGTACGTATCTCATGGAAACGCGTAGGATCCAGCCATGCAATGTCCTTCATGAGACTGTAATTGCAGATAAACCGAGAATGTAATTGCTCAATTGCTGTATCGAAAATAACATTGAAAACGTTTATCTGAAACACTTTTGATGGAGAATCTAAAATTCTTGCCTCATCATGGGAAAGCTCGTCTGCTTGAAGAGTTGCTACTGGTATTCTCTTTGCAAGGAGAGAAGTTTCAACTGCAACATCGTATCCTGCATCTTCAATTGTCTTTCAAGTCCTTTGAAAACTCCGTAGCTTTAGTCTCAATAGAACAAAACACGTTCCGTTTTTGCTTTAAGTCTGATTATAACGTACAAATCGTTTTTGTAGCCGTTAGATAATCCAAACCAGATTTTTGCAAATACTGCGAAGTAGGTGTACATAGGTCAAAAAGTTTGGCTGAAAACAAAAGCCACAAGAATGTTTTCAAATTTACACCAATTCTGAACCAAACACTTGGCTTTAAATGTGACTTCTGCTTGAAAATCACTCATACTTGCAATAGTGAGTAGACATTGAAGTAGCGTCATGAACCTCTTCCGATCTTGCAAAGATGTCGAAAAATCATCAAAGATACTCTTTAGAGCTCGATCTTTACTCCACCACCTTGTCAGATTTATTTTTTGTAATCGGCGAAGTAGCTGTCTACCACTTGGGTTTTCTTCGTTGTACTTAATCCACACTTGCATTCTTTTATATGAATCGCAGATGAAAGTAACTGTCATTTGAAGTAACCCAAGAAAGTCTTTTGCGACTTTGCAACATACTGTTGCATTTATCATTACTAAATTTAGAATATGCGTGAGACAATGCACATACTGAACATTCGGATTAAGTTTTTTGAGCTGTGCTTGGACACCGTTATACTGACCACTCATGTTACCTGCACCATCAAAAGAACAGCCTATAATATGCGACGTTGACAGTTTCAGCTTACTAAGTTCATCCTCAATCTGTTTGTAAAGACCCAGTCCAACAGACATGGCGTCAGTGTTGGAAACTTGAAAAAGTTGTAACTTTGTGGCCTCAATGCAACACAAAAAATGCGATTGGAGGTAAAGTTGCGATAGATTTCGAAACGCAAGATTTTCCTTGACATAAGTAAGTCATAATATAATATCTTCATGTCGCAGAAAGATTAGATATCGTCTATCGTCTAGTGTAGTCCGCCCATTCCTCGGCTGGACCCAACATCTCTTTTCATATGAAATGCCTACTTTGCACATCACAAGTAATTTTTACATTTTACTACACTTTTGTTTTAAATTAACTTTAAATAACTAAAGGGAAGCTAACATTTACACGATATACACACTGATTTCACTGACAGCATAAGTGTTCAGCACTTTTAGAAGTTACACCAACGCTTAGTGAGCCCAGTGCCGGCAGCTAGTGCTCTCATACGGGTCAGGTCAGGCTTCATCGGGTCAGGGCTCGAGTCGAACCTCCTTGGGTCACAGGTCGGGTCGGGTCAACTTTCTTATGCGTCGTTTCGGCTAAAACCTATTCGGATCATGAATCGGATCGGGTCGACGTTCAACTCGACCCGAGAAGGATTTAGCCGAAACGGCGCATAAGAAAGTTGACCCGAGCCGACCCGTGGCTAGAGCAGCCTGACCCTAGCCTAGGTGACCTGACCCGACCCGTGTCTCCAGCAGGCTTGACTCGACCCCTGACCCATGAAAGCCTGATCTGACCCGTTTGAAAGCACTACACGGCAGCAAACAGTTCAGTTAATTTCGTGTTCGCCTGTCAAAGTAGTGTAATTTCAAGTAAAAATAGCCATAAAAGATAAGCTACAATTGACTGAAATCATCCAAAGACGTGGTGTATACATTATAATTTATAAACACCTTAGACAGAAAAAAAATACCTGGCAACTGTCCTGCAGTACTCGAATGAGTCACATCACGCTCATTTGTTTCTTGGGGCTTCACAGATTCAAATAGCCTACGTTGTTTTGGGTCAGATGCAGCTTTTTGTAAATCACATCTTCGTTTGTGTTCCCGCTTTTTAGCACCACTTTTATTTTTTTTCCTTATAGTAATCTTACAATCACTCCTACCATCCATACTGACATAACCACATCTGTCTTCCACGACAAATGACACGTAACTGGTGTTTCAATAATTGAATTGCTGCTATCGGATTTGCTCTTCAAAGTAATATACAAATAAAACACGAGCCGATGTCAGCAGCTTCATAGTAATTGTTTGAGGTTTGTTTAAAACAATCGTTGATAGTGGCGACCAATTTCTTTTCGCTTTACCGCACTGGAAAAAAAAAACAACTAAGCCTGATCCGATTTATTTCTTCGAAGCAAGGTCTGAGGACAATGCAGTTCAAAGGCGTTCCGGCTCCACCTCCACTTTCCACAATAACAATATCTACGAAACTATTGTTTCTTTAAAACATCGCCACTCGCCGGACCGGAGTAGGCAATGGTATCCAAATCCAATAACAGCCTGAAATCTATTGTGTTTCTTATATTTAAAAAAGTAGTAGTTAACGTGCTCGTTTTTAACAGCTGCTGTATCACAAACCCCGCAATGTTTTAGGGCCTGATTGTCTTATAGACGGAACCTTTTCAAGTCGATAAACGTGAAGAAGAATAAGGTCTGTTCATAAAAGTTTAACTTTTCGTCTTTTTTATGCAAAACACATGTTTGCGGGAGTTAGCCTGACATATTTTTGATGCTGGTAGGTTTAATTGAGCACATCTTTTTAAAATTGGTGGAGGGGGCCCACATGTTTGGGGGCCCACCCTGCATTTGCAGGGTAGCAGGGTGGGCCAGTCCGCCCCTGAAGGATAGATATAAGTTGGTCATTAATTTGACAATTCTTTTTTGTCGCAATCGTTCAGAACACTGAAAGAAATCTGCTCTATGATTAGACTTGCAATGATAGCACTGTGTAGGATTGGAACAATTAGTTTTAGAATAATTTTGACCACAGGCCTGCTTTACACGTACGGTTCGTGTGACCGTATTTTAAACATCCATCAAGGCACTGCCGATTGGCTGGAATATATGGTTCTACAGGAAGTTTGAGAAAGTATAGTTTTACCGTTGATAGTAATTGTTGAGAATTAAAAATGAGAATAACTGTTCTAATGGGAAATTTCTGGTTATTATTTCCATTTCTAAGAATTCGGCGCGCAGAGATAATTGGTATCTCAGAATCCAAGTCCTGTAGTAAGTCATCTGTTGAAACGTCAACATCAATGTCTTTCACGACTCCCGTAGAATATAAAGCATGATTTGGAATATAGGACGACCAGTCCTGTGTTTTATCGATTGGGTGACACATGAATTGATTTGCTTCAGGTCCTGTGTTAAAGTGATTTTTTAAAAGGTTTCTACCAATTGTTTGAATTTTGTTAATGCCAGGGATTTCTGATAGATAGAGTTTCCGACTTATTGACATAATGTGTTTTCTCCCGAATTCTCCATTGTTAGGTTTTAAAAAGATAAAATATGGGGCAGAATGATGATCACTATATAGATTTACAACATAATCATTAAGTTTCGAAAATTTTTGAAATTCCTGTTTCTTATTTTAAATTTTATCTACGATTGGTATTGATTCAGTTTCCTGAGTGTTTTGAACTTCTTTTGTTACTTCCATTTCGTTTGATATTTCCATTGAATCTGAAGAGACAGAGATGATGTTAGTATTTAAGACGAGTTTTTATTTGGGTGACATTTGCATTTCTATGAGACTCCAATGGATGGACACAATTGATCATGAAATGATATGTTTATTTAAAATAAGATAATGTGTTGAAAATAGCTACACCTAAAAACCAATCAAACACAATATTAAAAATTAATGCCACAATTGAATTAATAATGGACAGATCTTACCGATATCAGATAATATTAATTACTCAAAATGTATCATAAACTGTCGATAAATTTTATATCCTCTCTTATTATTAAACATCAGATAATATAACGGGATGACAAGACCTGGTCAAGGGAATAACTACCACTTTTACACAAAATAACATTACTGCTGCGACAAAGTTGTATCATCTCGGTATGTTACCGGATGGTTAGTAATCAGGAGATTGTAACACCGGCTCTGGAGTTTCTCTGGAGTTTCTCTACGCACTAGCATTTTAGGGATTAAGCTACAGTTGAAATGTTTAAAGGAAAATACTTCTGATTCTTTATTTACAAAGAATCACTGATTTTTACTACATTTCCCCAGGTTTTTTTAAATTAGTGGTATAGGTCCATCAAGCGCTGTTTTCCTGGAGGCCGCTAGTATGGGATACGGACAAAATCTCGCGGCCGAAACTTCGTCGCCCAAAATCTCGCAGATCAAAACCTCACCGCCCAAAACCTCGCGGACCAAAATCACACTTGGCCAAAACCTTGCGAAATGAAACTTTTCCTTAAAGTTTATCCAATGAGTTTCTTAATATGCAATTCCATATTACAAATCCTACTACTACTACTACTAATGATAATAATAATAATAATAATAATAAGAAGAAGAAGAAGAAGAAGAAAATGATGATGATGAAGAAGAACAAGAAGATTCAAAATACCGTGAGAGTGGGATTTCTCGGGATATTCCCATTTCCTCCTACTTTCTTCATTCCATCATTTCCTTAATCATCATCATCTACGTCTCTTTTAATCTACAAGACATAATCCAGGGATGTAAAACACAGATATTATTTCATACTTTCATAAATATTATTAGACTTTGTTAGAATTCCCTAAGGTCTCCGTCAAAGTGAAATAAAACCTTGCCAGGCTCAAACCCCATATATGCTGAAAATTTGATCGAGACCAATCGAGTGCTTCAAGAGTTATTAGTCACAAACGCAGCCACTTTCATTTTTATGTATTTCTATATGTCTCCCCCCTTCCCCTCCAACTTCCCGTCAAAGTGAAATGATAAATAGAACATCCCAGGCTCTAATCTGATCTGTATGGCAAATTAGATCGAGATTGGTCTCGTGGTTCAAGAGTTACTAAGTTTTATTTATGTTTAAATACCAACCCCTCCCCTTCGTTGTGCCGTCAAAATGAAATTATAAAGTACATCTCAGGCCCGAACCTCATCGATGTTGAAAATTTGTTCGAGATCGGTCGGGTGGCTCAAGAGGTATGATGTCACAAACATAGTCATTTTCATTTATATATATACAAATTTTCCAAGCACTCGTTAGAATTTTTCTTCTCATTATTTTAGTGCAATTATGTTATTACACAATATATACATATAGCAATACATAGAGCATTCTACATCGAAGAAATCCGTCCTGACGACGTTTTATACTGACGACATTTCTTCCCAGGCGAAATTACGTCCCGCGTAGTTTAGACCAGGCGAGATTCTGTGTCCAAAGTTCAGGATCGCGAGGTTTTGGCCAGGCGAGGTTTCGGTCCGGCGAGATTTTGGGCCGCGAGGTTTTGGTCAGGCGAAGTTTTGTACCCAAACCCGCTAGTATGTTAACATTGTAGCAGAAGTTTTTACCGAGTTGCCAACGTCCAAGAGCGCTCCTAAACTAGGTAGACTAGAGACAAGACCAGAATGTAATCGAGAGGGAGAACCAGTATCGGCAGCAACTAGTAGGTGTTGGTAGTACTCAGTCTCTTATTTTTCTCAAATAATGGGGATATGAACAACAGAGAGAATTATGATTTCAGAAATAATAAAAACTGCTCTCTTCTTTTACTGTATATTAAACAAGACAGATCGATATTAAGATGCTTTGAAAACAATAATAATAATACCAAATTCTTTAATGGATGCTATACATTTGTTCTGTGTCGCCATAATCAATGGGAATTAATTACTTAGTGTACTAATTATTATAGACTAAAACTTTTCTTCAAACGCAAGTGTAATGTTTTACTGCAGTGTATGTTATTTCTAAGTAACTATATCATATTTTAGTATGACTTTGAACATTGAAGCGAATGAGAATGCCGACTGATTTTGCTTTATTTTCTGGTTCTTTGTCGAATACAAAGGAGATAACTAGATAAGAACAGCGGTTAAAAGGAATGTTAGGTGGTGAGGTCAACGCATATGCACCCCACAGATTTCGTGAATTATGTAGATTTTGCTGTACTACAAGCAAAACCGAGTGGAGCTATTTTACTTGGAACGCAGACTATTGCAACATACGGTATTCTGCAGTTGGTAACTCTGTTGTAGAGATGTTTTGGTAGTAGTTTAACTTGTGGCCACGACGCACTTACCATTTGTCGACCTATAGGAACATCACTGTGTATCACTGTGTGGGGGCACTAGAGGGGCCAAGAATTTGAGCAAGGGGGCCTGTCCACCCTGGTCCTCCCTTGGCTTCGCCGTGGTGTGTATTTTTTGTTAACAAGAATTTTAGAAATGATCCCAGAAAATGGATCAAAAGATTGCGATTTTGCCCAAGAATTTTAGGAATTATCAGAAAAATCACGGGCGTCTCTGGCGGGGGGACGAGGGGGACGCGTCCCCCAATATTTTGAAGTACAAAATATTCAATGTTTTATTCTAATTTAACTTATTTACTAACGACAGAATAACATAAATAATAATAATAATTACATTTGTTTCTAATATACTGTAATATTCAGGCTGTGAAACCATTATAACAGAGTTCTTGACATACCTTAGGGGGTCCGTGGAGGTAAGCAGAAAGGTAACAAATGGAATCGAAGATGATAAACAGGTTGGACTAGGTGGTACAATTTAAATCACTTTCTTTGATGTCCTCCCTCCCCCAAATTTTACATGCCAGAGACGCCAGTGCTAAAAATCCATCAAGATTGCAGTCTTAGGTAATATTTTTTTTTTTTTTTTTTTGGATCAGGGTAAAAACATTTTGAACAGCCCCTAAATCGAGTTTTCGTATGTTTTACGGACTAAGGATATCATACTGAGTTAAGTGATAGTTTGGGTTGGCAACACTATATGTAGTTCTCCAGATTTCACCCTTTGAGTTACTTATGGTACAATTTGTACCATACGGGTGTTTCATGGTACATTGCGTTATTTCTCTTCTATTTGAGCTTTTTTGTCCGTTTTTTTTTTTTTCAAGTCCAGAGGCATTGTAGAAGACATTACGTATGGTTTCAGACCGTCCTGCGTCCAGACATAGGAGGTAATGACGTTATACATAATTTTGAAATATATATTTTCTCTTATGAAGCCTATGTTCATTATTTTTGGCGGGCTTATTTTTGAACGTAGAAGATTGAAATTTTTCTGCACAAACATTCACTTCACCGAGTAGTATTTACCAGATTTTTTTCTCAGATTTCTGCGTTAAAACAGGGGGGGTCCAGAGGGGCAAAGGGTTGAAAAAAGGGATATTTGTACCCCAAAAATTCCGTTTTTCGTCATTTTCCCGACTTAGATACATGATGGAGACACGTGAGTCATACCGTCTGAAAGGCTGTTCTATTCTGAAGAAAGTGATCTGCAAACCATGATCCTAGGGTAATTAGGGATGTCTCAGGGAATTTTTACAAAATATCTCTCTGTATACGGGAATATGGTACATTGTCGGTATATATATTTTTGGCGGGCTTACTTTTGCACCTAGAAGATTGAAATTGTCCACAAATATTCAGCCTACCTAGTAGTTTTTATCAGATTTTTTTCAGATCTCTGCGTTAAAACAGGGGGGTCCAGAGGGGAAAAAGTTAAAAAAGGGATATTTAGAACCAAAAAATCCCGTAATTCGTGATTTTTCCGCCTCACATACATGATGGAGACACGTGAGTCATCGTCTGAAAGGCAGTTCCATTCTGAAGAGAATGACGGTCGGATTATTATCCTAGGGTAATTAGGGATGTCTCAGGGAATTTTTATCAAAATATACTTCTGTATAGGGGAATATGGGGTATTGTCGGTATATTTTTTTTGCGGGCTTATTTTTGCACGTAGAAGATTGAAATTTTGCACAAACATTCACTCCACCGAGTAGTATTTACCAGATTTTCCCCGATTTCTGCGTTAAAACAGGGGGGAATTGAAAAAAGGGAAATTTAGACCAAAAATCCCGTAATTCGTGATTTTCCCGCCTTAGATACATGATGCAGACACATGAGTCATACCGTTCGAAAGGCAGTTCTATTCTGAAGAGAATGACGGTCGAATTATTATCCTAGGGTAATTAGGGATGTCTCAGGAATTTTTTTCCCTAAGATCATGGTGT
Source organism: Thermobia domestica (assembly GCF_964235325.1). Classification (NCBI taxonomy): domain Eukaryota; kingdom Metazoa; phylum Arthropoda; class Insecta; order Zygentoma; family Lepismatidae; genus Thermobia; species Thermobia domestica. Next base: position 294,150,723 of record NC_137457.1, on the reverse strand, counting down.
TTTGCGGTAATTTGGGGCATTGTGGAAATTCTTGATAAAATTTCTCCCGCCTTTACTATTCAAGATAGAAACTTGAAATTTGGTACACACATTTAGTCTACCAAGTAATATTTATCAGATTTTTTTTTTTTTTTTGAGATCTCTATGTTCACACAGGGCCGCTCCAGAGGGACCCAAAGTTTGAAAAAAATTCCCCCCTGAAATTATCCCTTTGACATCACTTTTCCCTCTCCTGGTATATGGTATGGGCATGCAAGTGATACCATTTGAAAGCCAGCTCCATTCTGAAGAGAATGAGGTATGAACCATGATCCTAGGATAAATAGTGACGATGCAGTAGCTGCTTGACTGAAAGACTGAAAAATAGCCCAAAAAGCCAGGATCCCCGGGCCACAAAATTTTTGAATGGCCCCTAAATCAAATTTTCGTATTTTCTACGGATAAACACATCGTACTAGGTTAAGTGGTAGTTTGGGTTTGACTACACTTATGTAGTTCTCCAGATGTAATGCCTACAAGAAAAATTTTGACTAAAATATAATGGAGCTTTTGATCCAAAAAAATAGAAGCAAAAACCAAATGAATAAAACAAACGTAGTTGGCGCTTCCTTTAATATAGCTAAATTAATCTTATCACATAACTTTTCGCAAAGGAATTGTATACTTAACGATCTAGGAAAAATTTGATAAGAAAAGGGAAAGTTTTGGATTAGTCGAGGGAAATTTTCTTCAGGAAACCTACGAGAGTACGAACACTGTTCACAGCTGAACCGTTAGGGTAGGTTGATCTGTGTTTTGAAGACGCGTGCAAGGAAGTTTGTCTCTTGTACTATTTTCTTCTGAGTTGTTTTAGTGACACATTCTAAATGACAAATCTGGGTTATTTTACAAGAGAATTTGTTATTAATGGATTATGTGGACCTCTTGTTTTCATTCAGAAAGAAATAGGAGACGTAAGTTGTGTAGTATGGGATGCTGCTCTAGCGCTTGCTAAGTATCTTGAAGTAGAAGTAAGCCGTGGAAATTCAATAATAGAAAGAAAAGTACTAGAATTAGGAGCTGGAGTAGGTTGCGTTGGTATAACAGCTGCTTGTTTGGGGTAGGTATTTTTTAATTCGTATTTACGCACAGATTAAGAATACAGGGACAAATTTCTGTAAAACATTTCCTCGTAGAGATAATATCCTAATGCCTTCTGCGTTCTCTTGTTGCCGGATGCCGGTATTCCACTTGAAACATATAGCTTAAGTTTAGAAGTACTCCTCCAGTTTCAAACCTATGAAAAAGTAGTCAAAACATTAAAAATTGTTAGGTTAGGTTATCTGGTAAGACTTTTGACGGCATTACTCGAGCAGACGGTTCTACCAGATTTTGACACATTTCTTACTTTTCAGGTTAGAGCTTTGTATTTCTTTTAGCAAAGCATTCACTAAATGAGGAGCTCCATTACTATTTGCAGATTGATGTCAGGACGGCTCAGTATAAATACAGTGTGGATATATGGCATAAAAAACTACGGTGCATACAACACGAACCAACTTGTGCTAGGTGGCCACTAAAAAGCACGAATGCTATCGAACCCAATCAGGGCAGGGGCGCAGCAATTGGGCCTCGAGCGTTAACGAGGAGTTGCGTCCGTATGGAGCAGGCACGTCAGCGACGGGGGAATACACATAAACAAGAATAGTTGAAGAACACACTTAGGCCTACACATTAATACGTTCACTATCACTCAAAATCCATTTCAATATGTTGTGCACTGGCAATAATTACTTACATTCACGCTCTCATTCCTTCACGAGAAATGTTTGACATTTTACCTATAAATTTTCTATTTGGTAAAACAGTCTGCTCGAGTGAACCCGTTCTCATAAAAATTTGATACATTCTCTTCATTATTCTTATATAATTCTGTAAAACTCAATGCGGAAATGTCACATTTAACGCACCGATTCGCCATCCTTTACGACTACTATACTGCTGAATCATAGAAACTTTGCGCGTCTACAGATAGTATTCACTACATATCTTTTCTCGTATTAAACATGACTTTACTGCCAAACTTACACACTTAAACATCACATAAGAACTCCAAATCATCATTTCTTAACTCATTACTCCTGTAAATTTTCCTAATTTTTTTATAAAAAATGGAGGAGCGTCTCTAAACTTAAGCCAAACAGATAGGGTTGAGGAGCACTGCTAGAATTAATTGTTCAAAAGTTACAAATCTTTTACTAATAGCAAGTTCTGTGATCTAATTCTCGTGACACCTTCCCCGAACTGCGTAGGATGTATGCCATAATTGATACAGCCTATCTGCAAACTAATGTGCCATTAAAACAATTACTCATGAGAAAAACACGCACTAGCTTTCTAGGCTGGTCCGTACATTGCGTCTCTATTTCGGTTCATCCTAGGATGAAGCTAGGAAAACCACAGGGCATGTCAATGACGGTGTGTATCTGAATGAAAATTTGCGAGAAACACTTTAGTTGGCAACTTTCAAGATGTCTTTGCATTACAATTGCATAGTAATGAGTCACACTTTTAAACGTTTCTATGTTCGTGTTACTCCTGCTAGATGAAGAAATTTTTAAAACATTATCCTTCTTTACTGAGTTAACACAACTTAAAAGTAAATAGAAGATAGAAAAGAAAAGTGTCTCTGTATTCTTAATCTTCAACAGTTTTAGTTCAAACCCGCATAAAAAAGCTAGCTATTTTATTGTACAAAAATTTGTCTTTTAATGCTTTAAAATATCTTAGCGATTTTACATATTTTACTAGCTAGACTATCCTTGCATGTTGGAGTATGAGCTGAGAGTTCGAAATAATTTACTAAGACATCAATAACATTGGACAATGTCAAACAATATACCTATTGCGAACAAATTAATTTTAAAGAACACCACACTGTATGCCACAGAAAACATTTTGTAAACCTACAAAACCCAAAACATACCTTCAAACACAATAGAATCAAGAAATAGAACACTAAAAGAAACTGTGAAACCACATGGCAGAACTTTGTCTTTCTGCGATGAGCTTTTGTAAGTCAAAAGTTTTATGCAGGAGTTCTGCAAAAAATTTCTGCAGAAGAAACACTTGTGATTCCTCAAACTACGCTTTACGCGACGTAAAAAGCAGTTCAAACTATATTTATGCGAGTAGTCCGTCCATTTAAGACATCTACACATAGCAGGCATGTTTCCATACATTTACATATGATTAGTGTGGTGTAGTAAAAACAAAGAAAAGAAAAAAAAAACATGTTGGTGGATTTTTCAAAGATTGAAGTTCGATGTTTTTATTTTCGGTAATAATATATGTGAACGATAAAAAAAAAATCCAAAAATTAGAAGTAAAGAACGAAAAGGAACCAAAACAAGATACGTAAAATATATTCCATTATTTTTATAAAGAGAGACCTGTGTTCTTGAACCTTCCAAAATTGTAGGGTTTAAGTTCCGCAGATACCTGCACAAAATTACACAATTTACGAAGAAATGAAGTGGATTATAGGCTACTTCGAGACAGACAGAGAAGTGGAGATCATTGTCTCTGTTTTTCCTTAAATTTGAATATGTGAAACTTTGAGAGAATCTAAGAACAACACATATCTTGTTTTAGTTTATAAAAGATATGTACCAGAGATATTGCCGTCAAAAATGCTATACAAAAGTTATAAATTGCAATGTATATTTAAACTTGTACAAAACGGCAAATACTAAAAAAAGAAAAAAAGCTTATATATATCTTAATATGGTAAATGTTTATTCTTCCATATTATCGTGTGCTGAATGGAGGGAGTGAAACACCGAAAGATCATCTTGCCTACGCCATTGCATAAAGATGATTATTCATACAAAAGACACACAGCAACCTGTGCAAAGTTGTCACTGCAAGCAATAATTGTATTATTCCAGATCAGATAAGGCAATGCTGGTTGAGTCAGTCAATGGAAGGAGGCACAGAGCGACGGTGGGTAAGCGCAAAAACTTATTACTACGAAAAACACGTACCAATCTGTGCTAGGTAGTCATTACAAACAAGAATTGTATCTGGGTTCCGGTAGATTTACGGGTAGTTTTAACACTGTATTATGATGAGCGAGCTGAACATGCTACTTACATGCACTTTCAACGTTTATTTATTTATATATTTTGCCCTGTTTTTCTTTGCTTGAATGTGTTATGAGATACGATGAATTTGCACTAATTTCGAGATAAAAAGAAGACTTTATGCAGCAAAAACTCATGTGAGCGGTCGCATATATAAGCAATAATGCGGTTTAGTGAAGCAATAGTAATGATTGCATGTATAATCTTTATCTTCTCATAGTAAATACAGTTTTGCTACTTGTGAAGAAATTCTGCGCCAATAAAAATTAATAATCTATACATCCTTCTTACATGTGCAGTCACTCATTGTAATCATATATATTAATGACATCTTGTAAACCTACAACAGTTTTGCATTTCAGACGATGTCTTTTTATTGACGATAATAGATTTAAAAAATTAATGAACAAGTGGTTTCAAAATATTTATTTTCTATATGGAGTATTCTTTCGACTTTAAAAATGTATATATATATGCTGTATATTTAATCATTTTCTACATATTCAGATACCATACGTTTCCTAGTTTCTTTTGCGTGGATTATTTATACCAAGTTACAAACGGGGGCTGAAAATAATATTCTTAGTATAAGAAAAAACTACCGTTCCGAAATGTCCTTGTTTAATAAGGATTTTGTAACTGTTTTTTTCTAGGGCAAATGTAACCGTGACTGATCTGCCGGAAGTTTTGCCTTTGCTAGAAAAAAATATCGAAATTAACGAAAAGCTATGGAGTCAAGGAGGAGGTAGGATCCAGGCAAAACCCTTGAAATGGGGTTTTGTGGATTCAGTTGAGAAACCAGAAATTATCCTCATGGCAGACTGTGTTTATTACAGAGAGGTAAGATCCACGATAGAACATTGTGACGTAGTATGTAAGTCGGAACGAGTAGCATAATTGAGGTTAGCCGCGTACTCATCATTTGGCCTTTTTGAAACTCACATGAGAGCTTCCGCTTACTTTAGCACATGTATCTATTCTACTATGCCTAATGTAATACAGGGAATCATCTAACAACGAGCAGGAGGTGTACACATGTTTCTTAGTGTTACCACTTTAGACCAGGGGCGGCAAAATCTGTCATAACTATATTATTTTAAATAAGTATTTCTTGTTGGAAACAAGACTTCATGATGATCGTTGTTAAATTTACTAAACTGTCCTTCTATTTGAATACTGCGTTCACAAATCATGTTTAGGTCGCATTAGTTTAAAGTCACATAGATAGTGCTAAAACAAATGGGCAAACAAATCCCAGCATTGCGTTCATTAGCGTTCATTTGACCATACAAAGTACACAACTTTGTACATATGCGTGATTGTTCTTTAATACAAGAACTCGATTCTCGAACAGCATCGAACACCTGTTCCGGGAGCCCGGTGGCTCAGTGGTAGAGCGTTCACCTCCGGTGCTTGGGGTCCCTGGTTCGATCCCAGCTCGCGCCGTGTGGACTTTGTGGTAGACAAACACCGTGCTGGTGGGTTTTCTCGGAGTTCTCCCGTTTCCTCCCACTTTCTTCATTTCACTCATCTCTCGTGATCACCGTCCCCTTTAGCCTAACCGGCATAACCAGGACATAAAACTTAAAGATTTCATTTCATTTTCGAACACCTGTTCCACTTAATTAATTATCACAGTTTTGACATGAAAACTAGGCGCAAACCAGTTTCTTATCATTGAAGGTTGAAACAAGATTTTAAAAAAATAACAGATGCAGAAGGAAAATCAAGAAATAAAGATAAAAGAGCTAGTTGCACTGGAATTGCAAACTGGTATACTCAGATTGAAGCTGGATATTGAATTCTATAAAAATGATTACCATCTTTCCTCTGGAGACGTGTTTGCGTTATCTTTCACTAACATAATAAATTATTATTTATAGAAAAAATGATAGACAAAACGAGAGTGTATTTGTAGTGTTTAGGTCTTTTTGAGTGCGAGTGCTATTTCGCTCCCCTTCGTTGTTCATGATGGAGTAGCGTACTTAAAATCGAGGCTTTTAAGATTTGTTTTTTTTTTTTTCTGGAGAAACATGGGGGTGGCAAATTATGCCATTGCACGGGGCAGCAAATTGCCAAGTGCCGGCCCAGCTTCAGATATCTTACGTGTTGCAAAACAGGTGTTTCCATTATTTTGATAATCATCTTTCTATACATAAGTAAAATTTGTTCAATGTGGAGCGTGGATATGATTAATAATAAAACTACAACTGACCAAAGCAGTATATATATATTTTAAGATTATATATTCGTGTTAGAGTTTCGGCTATGTAACTTAGCCTTCCTCATAGCCTTCCTGAGATAATGTGTCTGAAGAAGGCTATCTTACATAGCCGAAACTGTAACACAAATATATAATCTTAAAACATATATATACTGCTTTGGTCAGTTCGAGTTTTATTATTAATATTGAATTTTCCAAAGCTACTGCTACCTACCGTTTCCCTTGGGTGCTGGCTCCTGAAGAACTCCCTAAGAAAACAGCTGATAACAATTCTGGTCCAGGTTCATACTCTGTTTGGACGCTAATTAATAATATTGAAATGTAACAAGTGATTTGACATGAGCCACGTTGGTGCTTTTGAAACTCAGGTTGTATAATACTTACTTTTACATATACACGCATACATATACGCAACTGGCAAGCCGTCTGCTCGCAGGAATTCACACACACATGAATGAAGACGATATTTACTTAGGTAAATTCCTATTTATTGAGTATGAATATATGTGGGTACGGAGCGAAGTATATATATATATTACAACAACACACAGAATTCTCACTTTATAGAGCTAAATGCTCAAACAGAAGGAATTGCACTGAGGCAATCGAATAAACGAAATGAAGAATAAATTTTTAACACTGCATGGCAAATGTAGATATGCGCACACTATTTACGAACACTAGAAGCATAGCCCTTGTTTAAATATCACTTGCACTATAAATTGACTCTTCGCACTGAGTCGAGACTTTCACTTTGTAACAATGATAAGGGGAAAGGGGAAATGTTGGAAAAACGCTGGTCAACAAAGTATCTTGACTCCAAAAGGACGCTACGTATTCCGGAAGTATCTGTTTGTCTCTTTTCTTCACACCCTATCTATTAATATAACACCACAAAGTTTTTCATACTATCACTTCTTGCTATTACTTCTTCTTATAACCAACTTTCTTTGCTAACTCCTTGCTTCCACTCACTCTTGGGAACAACCCGTTTCGACACTTAGGGTTGACAATGCAGTCTATCGAATAATAAAGAAAAATGTTAATGTTTTCTGCATTCATACGCAGTGCCAATGGGTCGATGTTATAATAGAGAACTGGCAACATTTTAATTTGGTCCCGTGAGAAAGAAGCTTGGAAAGAATATTTAAAAAAAAGTGTAGCAGTCTAAATCGATAAATTCTTTCCATGGTTATAGGATTTTTATGCACTACTGTTATACGTGAAACAGTTCAGTGGAAAGGAGCGAACGATGGTAATTGTATGTATGAGTCATTCCACCTACGACTCCTGCAGGATATGAACACTTGTTCTCACGGCAGGAAGGAACTTCGTATCCAAAAATTTTCCCAATCTTAATAAATGTTATTATGAAAAACGTATATGCGGAACAGTCATGGTGACGAAGACTATAAGTTGGAAACTATTTTAAGGAAAGAAAAAAATAAGTTTGCTGCGACGAAACACTCTGTCTAGACGATAAGAGTTGCATTGAAAAACAACAAGTTCTTTTGTTCTATCGTGAGAAACGATAAGATACGACTGAAGAACACCTGCATATACAGAAAGAATTGAAGTTCTCACCAGAAAGAAAAATAGCTGTTCGTTTCTATGAGTAAAATAATAATTTCGTTGCATGAATAAAAGTTAAAAAGAAATACACTGGTCGTCCAAAAACATAGTTTTGGCAGACGGTCACACTACAATGAATAATTTAGAAGTGGATATGATGGAAACTTGGTAGTTGTGAACAAACTCCATGGTCTCGACGAAGACAAATACGTTACCCAATGTTATTATTATTATTATTATTATTATTTACATAATACGGACACTAACTCGGATACGGAAAAGGGGGCGCGGTGGCTCAGTGATAGAGCGTGCACCTCCGGTGCTTGGGGTCCCTGGTTCGATCCCAGCTCGCACCGTGTGGACTTTGTGATGGACAAACACCGTGCTCGTGGGTTTTCTCGGGGTTATCCCGTTTCCTCCCACTTTCTTCATTCCACCATTTCATTTATTTCTCATAATCACCGTCTCCTTTAGCCTAACCGGCATAACCGTAGGACGTTTTTAGTCTCCTAAGCGCTGTTTACTGGTAACTTAGTACACACCTTTTGTCAGGCTATAAATAACGTTGCCATGACAGGTAATGAAAAGAAGCAAGAATGTCCAAATAATATTACTTTTCGCTTTGTCAATGCTGAGTGCCTTTGTGCGTAGCACTCAAAACCAACAATTAGATGGAAAGATCTAAATTTTTGGATAATATTTCTGTTAAAGCCTACTGACCCTACAGTACAATCCATTGACACTTTTACAACTTAGTAAACATACTTGTACCCAAGTTTCTAACAATGAACATCGTGGCTAAGTAACATGTCTCATTGTTTCTTAAAAGTATCGAGGCTAAAGATAAAGACGAAATCTCTGTACTGGAAAATCAGATTTATACGAAACATGGAGAGTGCTAAATGCGGTTTCTTTGAAGCTTTGGCCTTTGGCTAAAATAAATCAGAAGATAGCATTCACTTCATCATTGAAAATCATCCAGTGGAGTCTGTTGAACTCAAGGATAAGGATGTCCCCAGTTAGAAGAAATGTTTCATGGTAACTTTAATTTAAAGATTTATGACTTTTCATAATACATGTCACAAATTTTCTTTGAGGCTTAAGAATTTCTGCCAGTGCCAAGCTCATTACAATATATCAGTTCTGTTCGACACCTCTGTATGCATCGACTTTCAAGCTGAAGTCGATTTTATTTTAGTTTAGCGTCCCTTCCAGCAGCGAGGCTATATGAGACGTGGACCTACAGCTTAACCAGAGTGTCTATCGGTCAGGAAAATCATGAAAAAGTTACGAAATCAGAAAAAGTCACAAAATTTAGCTTTTGAGTCATGATTTTTTAAAATCAGTACAAATATAAGTAAAGGCTGGAAAAAATTGTTCTATGAAACGTCAAAATTCATCGCCAAAAATGTCTATGGTCGGCTTAGACTCTTCCAGATCGCGAATACGTGTATATGTACATCATGTATATTTAGATATGTAATTTTAAGATTAGTGGATTTGTGAGTGTTTGCTGTTCGTTACCGGACAAAACAGACTACATACAGTGAATGTATTTTGAATATGCAATGAATATAGAGATAAGTGCTAAAGAATATAGGTACTATTATTAGTTTTTTGAATGTTCCGAAATGGTTTGGTAAAGAAAAGGTCACGAAATTTCATTTTGGAATTTTACTAGACACCCTGTTAATGTGGGATCCAAACCACATGAGCTCCTGCCAGGAATCAAACCCGGGCTTCCAACGCCAAAGGCATGTACGCTAACCGCTTAACCACGAATGAGCTCCAAGTTGGAGTTGAAATCATCCCTCCTACTCCCTTTATCCTTGATCGATTTTAATTTGAAGCAATAGGGATTATTAATGGCAATAGAATATATAATATTTTAAACTTAGATGCATTATTTGTCTTTATTTTCTTTTCCAGTCCATTGACAGCTTAATAGAAACCTTACTGTCGTTGAGCGGAAAGGAAACTGAAATCATTCTGAGCCAAGAATCCCGTGAATCTGAAGTCCAGAAAGAGATATGGGCTGAATTTATGACCAAACTGAAGAATGACTTCACTGTAGATGAGATACCAACTTCAAAACAACATCCAGACTTCTCCAGTCCAGACATTCATCTGTTGTGTATAAGAAGACAGTAGGGAACCGTATCCTTTGACTTAATAAATACATTCCATTCTACATATTATATTGTATGCATATTGATCTAACAAAACTTGGTTTGAGTAAAGTGTATTTGTTGTGCAGTTGTAAAACGAGTCATATATATATATATAATGTAAGATTTGAATTAAGCAAAAATCGAATCAAGCTAATGAAATTCAATATAGTAGCAGTATTTTCCATTGTTATCTAATGTAGACAATATTTCAAGGGGCTAGGAAGAGGGAAGGGGATTAAAGTAAGATTCGTTTTATTATTATAATAAAAGAACTACGAAACATTCCAAATGTATTATATTTTGGGAGATTCTGTATATTTTCAGCTAGTTTTCAACATTATTTCCATTGATGTTGAAACATTTGTCGTATCGGAAGACAAATTTTTGAAGACCTGTCATAGAAGTTTTTCGCCTGAGAGGCCAATTCGTCCTACACAATTTGGTGAAGAACACAACATGAAGCTTGTGTAAAATTCTCTGATAGCAGGGAAATGGTGACTCTACCGCACGCACAAAATCGTTAGTAATTACAAAGGGTTAGCCTGATCGTGGTTCATCATGAATATTCTCTCACTCTTCCTTAAATTGTCTCATCCACTTACGAACTTTGCTATCACTCATGGTGTTTGGATCATACACTTCACAGATTTGGTGATGCATTTCTGTCGGTGTCATATTTCTAGCAGTCAGGAATAGAATTACTGATCTTATTTTACAATAGACGGCGGACCGCTTGATCTTCTTGAACTCTTGCATTGCACGCTGCTGATGCTATTCCGAATGGCGTCTATTTATAATCAAAGGATATCTGAAAACGCTTCACAAGTACAAAAATCTGTATACTTAGATATTGCCAAGCGTACCTTACTCTAGAATCATCTTTCGTATAAATAATGTGCACCAATATAGGCGAATGGTTTACGCCTTTGGTTCGCGTAGTCTAGAATCAATTTTAGTTAGGGCACGGAATTTTCGTTGTTGATTCAGAATCATGAAGGAAAAAATTGAAATGAAATCTTTCAGTTTAACGACCTATGATCATGCCCTTTAGGCTAAGAGAGACGATGATTAAGGGAAGTGAATGATTATGGAAGAATTAATGGAATGAGAAAATGGGAGTATCCCGAGAAAACCTACGGTCACGATCTTGCCCACCACAAACTTACAGGGATGGGGATCGAACTAGAAACCCACACACCAGAGATAAGCAATCTACCACTGAATCACCATGCCCCCCCCCCAGAATCATGAAGGAATTGGGGGAGCTTCAAATCAAGAGGTACTAAACTCCAGTCTAGAAGCCACAAATAATGGCAATCGAAGCCAATGTAACCACGCTTCACTCAACAGTAGCCGTTCGTCCGACAAAAGCCCATCGTGGGCTAAAGGCTGAGAAATTTTAATCTAGTTTACTAGTAAATACTTAAAAAATACATTGTAACAGGTCAGGTGCCTAATACCTGAGAAGTATTTTACGTATGCTTGTGCAATTAAGTCTTTAGTTTTTATTTATACGTGGTAACGCTAATCCTAATTCACAATCTATTCTTTCACTTCAATTCCTTATTTATTTTTTTTTCAGTTTACCATTTGCCCTTCAGAACCACAAAGGAAAGAAATTGATCATCCTGTCATTGCTATATTACCATCCTTTAAGGGCAGCAGGAAAATGTGTTAACTGCAACGCTAGAATCCAGGAATTTTCTTATTATGACTACCACTCTAAACGTTCAAATTTGGCAACAACGCATTATGGCGTTCTGCGCAAGTTTCTTATCAAAATCTATTTCCATAAATGTAAATTAATATTTAAATAAAATGTGAAACATGACACGAAAAACGGTCAAGCAATATATCTATTTCGTAATAAGATCGTTACTTTAAAATACTTTACACACACAAATAAACATTTCATAAGATCTAACAGCGAGTGCCATCTTGTGTGCTCATTGTAAAACTAATAAAATATTTTCTTTTATTTGTTATCTTTTTCGATGTCAGAAGACACAACCAAATGAATCAGTATCTTGTGTTGTAGCTGAAACATAACTCTACCTTACAGTACAATATTTATAATAAGTAACGTTTCATTGCGCAGTAATTAAGAGAATGAGCTAAAATATGTATTCACTTCCGGGTGGTGATCCACCTTAAGATGAAAGTGATACTGAAACGTACCCTCATCAAGGTTCGTTACGACACTACCAAGATGAAAATTTATGTATATAAAAATGAAGGTAACTACATTTGTTACTTAATATCTCTCTCGATTAAATTTTCAACATAGATAAGGTTCGGGCCTTGGATGCTTTTTATCATTTCACTTCGACGGTAGAACTTAGGGGAGGATGAGAAGGAGGAGGGAGATATATATATATATATATAAACATGATCCAAAATGACGGATATTTGTATTCGAATCCATAGTTGTTGGGATAACTGAGGCGAACAATAACACTTCCGGTGCTGTTTAAATCCAAATTCAGCTCTTTCTGTCCAAAATGAAACGTATTCTCCCTGGGCGAAGAACGGGCACTCTGCTAGTACACTATATGCGTAATGAGATATACCCAAAACTTATGATTAATTCCGAAACTTTAATTTCTGCTTAACTAAAAAATATTGTAGAAAAATGGTAACATATAGAGATCGATAAATGTTATCAATCTGAAAAAAAAAAAGAAAAAAGTGGTATGCTCGAAGGTGACTTCTCATGTGTGGCTCACGAAAAAATAAAACTAATTTTTATAGAGCTAAAAAGTGTCGTTGGTTGCCAATAACAATTGATAGCTTGTATTCTGCTGGATCATTTATTTATTTCGTTATTTTATTTTATTTTAGAAAATCATTTACAAGGATAGTATCAGGTAGTCTAAAAACTTTTATTGAACCTTTTACGCGCGAGATGGCGTTAGTGTATATGAATTGCAGCGGGGTAGCAACAACTGAAGCTAGTAGAGGTGCAAAAATTGCTGCAATTCTAGTACAGATGTAAGACATGGCACCGTGAGAACAAGTGAACTTCCTGCAAAACTGCGCTACATTTTACAATTTTATTTCAATAAAGACGTAAATCCTGCACAGGGCCATGAAGAAAATTTTTCTATTTATGTGCGAGATACGTTATCAAAGGCAACAGCCAAAAGATGGTTCAGATCCTTTCGTTGTGGAAATTTTGATGTCCAAGATAATCCTCGCAGTGAGAAACCAGTCATAGAGAAAGTGGATGATATTCTGGTAAAAGTCGAATAAGACCGGCATGTAAGCTGTCATGACATCACCAATAACCTAAACATCCGTCATTAAATAGTATTAAACTATTTGGAGAAAGCTGATTGGCTACAAAAAAGAAGCTAGACGTTTGTGTGCTATATGATCGAATTTCTGCCTGCGAATCTCTACTGAAACGTAACGAACTCCAGCCATTAATGAAACGGTTGATCACGAGAGAGAAAAAGTGGATAACCTACGGTAAGAATATGCGAAAAAGGTCGTGGTCGAAGCGAAAAGAAGCACCACAATCTGTGCCAAAGCCCATACTGACGTCCAAGAAGGTTATGTTGTGCGTTTAGTGGAATTGGAAGGGCATCGTGCATCACGAACTGCTGCCTCCGAGGATAACGATAGACTCAGACCTGTACTGTTGACAGTAACCATGATTGCACTTAGCAATTCAAAAGAAATGACCGGAACTGGTCAACAGAAAGGATACCTTAAGGCACACCGACAGCTCTAGATTGCATACAGTTTGAACGACCTATCAGAAAATGAGAGAACTTGGCTGGAAGGTTTTTAAATGGATCGAACGTGTAACCAGGACCTGGCACCATCAGACTATGATTTCTTTCGGTCTCTGCGGTACTCACTGAATGATGTTAAGTTAATTTTAAAGGGGTCCTGTGAAAACTGCATAGCTTTTTATTTTTATTTTATTTTATTTATTTATTTTTTTAACCAGAAACTACAAAAGTTCAATGACAACGGGATTGTGGTGTTGCAGGAAAAATGGTAGGTCATTGAACAGAATGTGCATGTGGTTTTAGAAGGTTATTTCCAAATCATAGTAAATGTCTTCTCAAATTTGACCTCCAAAGGCTTAATACTTCCTGGACAATTTGATATATATCGTACATGATCGATGAAATTCGGCCGATTTTGACCAAAATTGGCATGGTGATAGATCTTAACTAGGTTAATCTACATTTGAAATATTACGGTGTGCAGGCCGTTGGTTCCTGGATTATTGTCTATCAAATGAATATTTTATATCGCGTACTATCGGCAATACTTATCTAGTCTTGACCAAATTTGGCATATTAGTAGATCTAGTATAGCTTATTATGGATATAAAATAATGTACTAGACAGATCATTGGGTCTCTGCTTATTTTGAGTAGTGCTGTTGAATTTTTGTGACATTTGCGGTTTTCGGTTTTTGAGAAAACCGATTTTCTGAAAACCGAAAACCGCAGATGCGGTTTTCAAAACCGAAACCGCAGATGCGGTTTTCAAAACCGAAACCGCAGACGCGGTTTTCAAAACCGAAACCGCAAAAGCGGTTTTCAAAACCGAAACCGCAAATGCGGTTTTCCAAACTGAAACCGAAAAAGCTCTTTTCGAAAGCGAAAGCCGCCCGAAACCGTGTTTGCGGTTTTATAAGGGATTGTCCTTTTCAAAGCAGAAACAATGTTTGCTGTTTTTAATTACACCTTTTAACAATTGTGAAAGCATCTGTCGATCGAGACAAATGTATTGATTTATATGTGTGTTTTTACTTTTTTTTATTTGCTCCAAGACTATTATGGTAATATGTGCAGCACAGTGCGAAAGGGATAATTCGATGGTTGTACAAGTCACAGCTAAATTAGGGTGACAAATAATGACGTTCGATCCTTAGCTTTTTTTTTTTTTTTTTTTTTTAGTTATTTCTTTGACGACACTTTCAATGTACCTTTCGGCTGCAGGGAAGCAAACCCGGTGGACCCCACCTGATTTTCATATATGTTGTAAATTAGACCACCAGGAACACGAATCTGAAGGAATTTTGACATTTCGAATGTCGGAACTCAAGATATTCGAACATAAATTGACCATTGAAGCAAACTGGACCCCACCTGATTTTTATATATTTTGTAAAGTAGACCACAAGGAACACGTATCTGAAGGAATTTTGACATTCCGAATTTCGGAACTCGAGATATTCGAACATCAAGTGAAAACGGAAGAAAACTAGACCCCAACTGATTTTTATATATTTTGTAAACTAAACCACGAGAAACACGAATCTGAAGGAATTTTGACATTCCGAATTTCGGAACTCGAGATATTCGAACATAAAGTAACCAGGAAGCAAAAAGGACACTATTTGATTTTTATATATTTTGTAAACTGGACCAAAATTAGCAATTATCTGAACGAATTTTGACATTCCGATTTCCCGATCTCGAGATACTAGAACTTATACAGTAGTTTTATGTAATATGTATAAAAGTAACGAAGAAAGTTCTGTCGCTTTTTGACCTATCACTTAGAGCATAGATATGTCACCAAAGACGTACCTGGAAGATCAAAAATAGTACCCATCAGTATCAATGACCTTCTGCCAACGTTCGGGATGGGCATGGATTCCTTCGCGGTACAACTTGGTTTGCCGTGAAGCGAAGAAGGTATCAAGTGCATTTAGCACCTCTACTACGGAGTTGAACTGGAGTCCTCTAAAGTGAGTGTCCAAGGAAAGGAACACGTGATAACCGGACGGTATAATGTCCGGACAGTATGGCGGATGCAATAGTGTTTCCCATTCAAGGTGTAGGAAGGTGTTCCGGCTCATTCTAGCTATGTGGGGCATAGCGTTGTCCCGTAATGGGGGAACCCCTTAGCGATTGAGAAGTGTTGGCTCCAGGGTTTTGAGTTTTTCTTGAACACGGCTCAACTGCTGACAGTAGACAGTTGCATTTATGTTCTTCTCTGACCGCCCGGTAGCAGTTCCCGATGCACGATGTCGTGAGCAGTCCACCAAACACACAGGAGGACTTTCTGGAACCGGAAACAAATCATCTGGGACACATAGACCCAACTTGTAGTGCTTCCCAAATTGATGGAGGTGCTGGCGAATGGTTTCTCGACTAACATTGAATGTTAGCACCAGTTCCTCACATGTCTGTTCGGCTCAATTGCTACCTGAAGATCCTCATTTTGTACATGTGTTGGTCTTCCGGCACGTGTGGTGCGTCTTTCGTGAGTGTTCCGTCGCCGTCCTTAAACTTGCTAAACCACCCTTGCACTGTCTGCGTAATCACGACACCCTCACCAAAGCCCTGAGGTATCTTCCGCCCCGCTACAGTGGCGTTTGATCCAAGTTGGAACTCGTACAGCATACACGCCCCTATGACGCTCTGTGGAGGTTCCATATTCACTCCGTCCTTACATACGTTTACGTTGTAACTGAACTTCCACAACCAGGTAGAATGTCGGATATACCCACACCAACAACTGACCTTCGCCTTATCTCCATTCGCATTAAACTCACGGTATGAGGGTCAATTTTACACAGAATTCCACAAAAAGCGACAGAACTTTCTTGGTTACCTTTATATATCTCTCAGGACATAATATGTTTCGTATAAAGAACATTGTGTTTTTTTCATATAACGTCTATATTAAACTTTAAGTTTTAATATCTCGAGTTCCGGAGGTCGGAATGTCAAAACGCCTTCAGATTCGTGTTCCTCGTGATCTAGTTTACAAAATATATAAAAATCAGGGGAGGTCCAATTTGCTTCCCTGCATCCTACTTTTCAAACGAAACAGTTTTCCAGAGTGTACATTTTGCTTCAAACTGAGTTCTGCCCTGGCTAAGAAACGTAAATTCGCTTCTATAAGAGTCTTTAAAGTTGTCGTTCGGCATTCTTGTAGCTTGTGAAGGTATGAATAATTCAAGTATGTTTGTTACAACATCTACAAACGAATACTCATTCATATAGAACCTCCAATACATTACATAGAAAACACATGAACTATACAAAGAAAACCATTGTGCATTAGAGCAGATCTCTTATTAGCAAATGATTCTGCACACGCGCACTACTCAGATAGCCCAGAGCTTGAGCCTGAGCGCGAGTCCAAATTTAACTCAATCGCGATTGAAATTGTCAAAGGTGTAGCGGTTTACGTTGAATATACCGTACCAACACTTTATCAACTAAGTCCTCTTAGATTTTTCTCCAATCCCAAAAAGCGGGTGGTTTTTCGTGATTAAGATATGTTTAAGCGGGGGACGAATATATAACCTGAAAATCGGGTGGTACCCGCTAAAATAGGGTAATAAGCCAACACTCAATAGAAATAAGGTATATCCCTATTTAAGATCACTACACATGCAACTCATGAAATTCAATTTGAAATATCATCCACTTAGACTGACATCTTTTATATTATTATTACTCTTTCCCCATATTTTTAAAAATAGTACTGCCACTCTTTCTTTTGTTAACAAAAAGGCACCACCTCCCTTTCTTCATATAAAGAAAGAAAGAAAATCTCTATCGCAATACACAATTTTATTGTTGATTTATTGCCACTCCGATAAATGTGAATGTTGTGGTTTTGCATGTGTCGACTGGCTTCTTATCGCAAGTCCCAGACACCTGCAATAGTTTATACTAGACGGAAACACCGATCATATTTTATTCTGAATCTTTTTACTTCCCAATAACGATAGCCGTGCCTCTTTGAGAAATTGCAACTTATTATTATTATTATATATATATTTTTTTTATTCTGCCAATTGTAAAAGTATAGAATTTCCCTACACTTTAGGACATTTTAAGAAAAAATACCTTCTTTTCCTTCTGCAAATTTTGATCATTTTTCCCTAAGCCGCCGAGGGAAATTTCCCTCCATCTGGCAACTGAGAGCCGGTGTGGGGAAAGATTCTTTGCTGTTTTCTCGTCGTTACTTGATATTAGTGCTGTAGAAATTTTGACATTTGCGGTTTTCAAAACCGAAACCGCAAAAACGATTTTCAAAACTGAAACCGCAAAAGCGGTTTTCAAAACCGAAACCGCAAAAGCGGTTTTCAAAACCGAAACCGCAAATGCGGTTTTCAAAACCGAAACCGCAAATGCGGTTTTCAAAACCGAAACCGCAAAAGCGGTTTTCAAAACCGACATTTCGGTTTTATGAAATTTCACTTTTCAAAAACCGGTTTTCGGTTTTTTCAAAAACCGATTTCGACAGCACTAATTTTGAGCATTCAATTTCAATTTGAACTTACCACATTAAAAAATTTCACTAAGACGCGATTGATGCAACTCATCCGATCTTGTCTAAAATTGAGGGTAACATAACTTCATAAACTTATACACACATGTTATTGTGGTGTCCATGTCTTTCTTCCTCAGGTATTAGGCATCAAATTTAGGGTTGAACTCAGTGAAAGAATATTTTATATCGCATGCAATCGACGATACTAATTTGATCTCGACCAAACTTGGCACCTGATAATCTTGATGAGGTCAGTACGCGTAGGACATATTTATGGTGTGCAGACCACTGGTTCTCGTGTTATTGACCATCAAGGCTGCATTATGTACAGAATATATAAAGTCACACCAGAGCCATGATTATCGGAGCCTAAGCAATTGAACGTGCTGTACAACAATTGATATAAGCATATCTAGTTATTATACTGTATTATTATATGTGCATTACTGTCCTTAATTTTGAAGAAAGGTGGATTATCCGATGTTACTTAGGTCCACATCAGCTTGGATGATCGTGCCTATACTGTACAAGAACAACAACGATAAGCATTCCGTTTGGACTAGTTTACTTAATACCGGAAATTTCTAAAAGACATATTATTCATACTCGTATTAAGTATTGTAGATTATTTTCGCACAAATAGAATTTTATATAGAGATCTTACCTTTATAGACTAAAGAGTGCTTAAACTATTAAGTCCATTTTCCTTAAGAAGTTAAAATTATTTCTGTTCTAAAGCAACATTTAAACGCTATTTCGCATCCAGTATATAACTGCCTTTAAAAAAGTTTTAATACATAATCAAAATCGCGTTTCGAAAAGTAGTTTCTTTGACGTATCAATACTTGAACAGTTATGTTAGATCAATATGAATGCATTTTTGAACGATTTGTTCATGTTTCTAGAATAATATATTTTTGTAAGTTTTGGAATAGTTAATAAAAACATCATGTAATAATGGTATTTTATTTTGTTTACGATTTCGCCTTATATAAATAAACGAGTGTCATTAACCGCACAATGACAATTGTACATTAGTTAGAAGGTGGATCAATACTTCCCGTAAATAACGCACATTTTTTATGGATATGGATATGGATTGTACGGATCTGGAACGTGAAAATTGAAAGAGAAATACTTTGAAGTTCTCCCACTGTAGTCGCCAATTATTCGATCAGCTGTACCTCTAGCGGCATCAATATAGACTACTAAGCAAAAGAAGGCGCGTGCTTTACAATCCTCTACTTGTGAAGAGCAGAGAGGTGTAGTTAGTTTTTTTCTGGCCAAAATGACAAAACCCAAGTGAAATTTACATATAAAGAAGACCGATAGACCGTCCGTTGTGCACGTATAAGGAAGACCGATAGACCGTACCGGCATCTCCAAATGGTGTAAATTCTTTTAAGAGTGTACTGTGAATCTTTCGGATTTGCCACGTACCGAGCGTCCAGTAACAACAAAAAGCGAACAGAATGTTATGGCGATTGAAGAGGCTATTCGTAATGACGACCAAGAGTTTCGTCAACATTTCATAATGATTATGTTGAAGTCAGTTCGGTTGTGCATAGATGACTATACTCCCAAAAGACAGACTTCTATGAACAGTGTAAGAAGTGGATTGATTAGTTTGAAGGAAGATACGGCGCAATGTGATCTCGTGAATATGACACAAGATATGGTAAGGTGGAGGGGAGCAATTAATTAAGTTGACCCCAGCTAACTGGAAAAAGTTTTAGAAGTAGTGTTCCATGATGAAAGAAGTATGTTGAGAGACTTGGCAGCTATGTTGAAAAATAGCTGTAATGTGAGTCTTTACGTTGTATATGTTCTTTCCCTAACGTGTTGTGCATAACTTATTGATCCGCCCTCGTATACTGTAAAAAAAAATAGGGTGAAGCTAGTACGACTATGGTTTTGTAGATGCAGCTTTTAAGAACGTAATACTCAGGCTTTAGAGAAACATGACAGTTTATTAAAGGAACATCTCGGTCAACAGTAGTTAGAAAATCTAGGAATTCCACGAGAATTCAAAGTACTATAAATGACACATTGCTTTAATGACTGTTGAATATTTAATACGGTACGTAAGATACACATACCGACCTCGTTGTTCATATTCCTGTATATGAGTTATATTTCTTTTTAATTTAACTACATTTCAGAGGCTTCCTGTATGCTTCGTCTTGGAATCCAATGAGTGTTGAACACAAAATAGAAACTTAAAGTAACTATGTATACGTAAACAGTAAATGGTAATAGTGTTATTTAATAGCTTTCTCCTGTTAGAAGACTTATTTTCTTTCAAAAGAAGATTGGACGTAAAGATGTAATGGAATTTAATCACTCCGAAGTTTGGACTCTTATTGCTGTTAGGGAGTAATTTAATGGCAAAGAGTAATTCAAGAAGTATTGCACATACTGGATCAAAAATGTGTGTAGTTATATGGATAATCTGAGTGTGTTTAGTTATTTATAGAAATATCTGGTTATTCCTTATTCTGTTTCTCTTCTATACTTGTGGATAACTTCTTCCAGCAATGACAGTTTCACCAATGTTTGATTTAATTATGTTTTAATTTAATTAAGATTTATTGAAAAAACAGATCTAAATATAAATAGTTTTAATACTTGCAGCGTTGTTAATGCCAGACAATTTAGAATTAGCTTAACACGTTAAGTGCCACCTACGTCGCAATACAAACATCCCCTATGGCCAAAATGTATTTTCTTCATTTCTGGTTTGTGTTTAGTAATTGGATCATTTTGATAATTCTGTAGTATCGGTATTATGTAATATAGATACTAGATACTTTTTTGTGATGATATGTTAGTTTCATGCGAACTTTTTCAGATTGTGTCTGGATATTCCCGGGAAAACGTGAATGCATAAATTAGTAACGAGCTTAGTATAGCAGCAACTTCTGCACGCTTTGTTATACTTTTATTCTGTGATTTTTGTCACGCCTTAGTTTTGAATGACTAATAATATATTAGACTTCTGGATAACGTAGAAAGCGTACAACCTATTTTTGCGACTTTGGCTAGAGCCATGAGAGACCACGTTGGACTCAGTTCCACAGGCCATCGCTGTTTCACGTACTACCAAACCGACTGCTATACGCTGCAGTAAGTTTTAATGTAAAAAAGTGAGATCCGTAAGTTACCAAAGGCTATAAGCTAACAAGAGGTTGTGTAAGACCAACGTGGTCTCGCGTGGCAGTTAACCTGTTAAAAAGAGTTTTCAAATTGGTCTTCAGTTACACAATTTTTGGGAACTCAGAACTGGTTCCGTCCTCAGTGGCAAGGTGAAAAGGATTAAAACGGATAGGAGATAAAAGGTGTAAAACAAGGAATACATACCCGTAAAGAATGGATCCTGAAATGTCACGAGCAGAGCGAAGTGCAAAAGGAGTGAACTGAATCAAAGGAAGCGCGGTATCTATGTTACGTCACTATTGCCAGATTAAAAATATACATCAAAGGTAGGTAACTAAAATTCGATCAATGTTGCCAGTATCCAAATTCAAAGCAATTTGTATTTATAAATAAAGAATGATTCTTTAATCTCCCGTTGTTTGTTTTTGCTGAACCTATTACATTAACTGGTTTTATATTATGTTTTAAGTGGAGCGCCAATCCCAGCTTTGAGTTGTAAAATATTTAGGCTTTCCAAGGGAGGGTTTATTGGTAAGTAGCCAATTTTTTTGTCAATTTGAATCATCGGCTCATGCGCCCAAATAATTGTAATATTTAACCTCTGTTTATCGAAGAAATTGTACTCATTTTTTACTAAGTCAGAATGTTCATAAGAAAAAAACCAAATTAATTTCAAGAACTTTATGAAAACAGTATCAAATGCTACAAAAATATTTTCAACTAGTTACAATATGTACTATTACAATAGTACTATTGCTTTACAACACAAAGATCTGTAAAGCAATAGTTCTTCCTAAGGCAGAATCGCTTCATAATGTTATAATCGATTAGAAGAAATATATAAAAGAAAATACATAGCTGCCTTCTGTGTTACGAAATTAAAAAAAAAAAAAAAAGTCACTCTCACTTGTGACTAGCTGAGAAATCATTCACATCATAACAAAATGTAAAATTTCGACACACACATACAATCAAAAGAACATTACAATCCTTGTCCTAACAGAAAAATTGAAAACAGCATAAACATAGTTGAGAAAAGACACTAGCACAACAGGAAGCTTAAACTTACACAAATTTAACAATATTTTGTTTGCCAGTGACATATGTGTTATTTTGCACATGAAGGTTGTAAGGCAACATCTAGCCCATAATTCAGCATTTTCTATTATGTTGAGTCATCAATATTTAAAAAATAACCGTACGTAATGAGTTGTCTATTTAGCAACAGAGCTGTGTATTTTTAAAATTTGTCAATATTGAAACAGTTTTAAAAGAAAACTAACTAGTTGTGTCGTTGCCCTATATAATTTTAGTTGGTAGTGGTATTAAAATTTGAATATTTGTTCGAATAAAAAAAAAACAAAAAAAACGTGAAAGTAATTTGAATGACGTTAACAGGACTAGTTTGCTACCTTATTCACCCAACATATTAGTAAAATGCGTGGCGTTTACAACCTTTCGGGTTTAACATTTTTACCATCTTTCTTTGTCCCTACAAAACTTTACAATAAGAAAATCCATATTGCTGAAAATATTAAGTCACAGATAGAGCTTCTTAAGACTGATATAGCCGACGTTGACCACTTCTAAATTAGTCTATATGGAACAGGCTGTCACCTTTCCAAGATTAAGTCTAGCAGAGCCAATGGCCACATTAAAACCATAAACTTTTAACCTAGTTAGTGCTTTTCTAAAGAAATACTGATTTTCACTCTTCGGAAGATAACTTTATACAAATTGTCTCATATAAAAAGATTACTTTCTATTTCCAGGATATTCGACTTTTACAAATTTTTGTTGCAAGAAGCAATTATATAAGCAATCATGTGTGCGTATGTGTAAATTTTAACAGAAAAGCTGTTTCGTTTTGAATACGCTTCTTCGATACTTTGTACTCAAGAGATTAACGCAACAGGAATATCTTGAGAACATGAATCGTGAATTAGAGTCTTTTGAAAAGTGAATTCCAAATTTAAAAATCTGTAAAGTCTCTTGCAAATATTCTTACAAAGCATTTAATATGCTCACAAAGATACAGCGAATATTTTTTGTATTGCATCAATTCTAAGTATTTGACACAAAACTAATAGGCAGTGCCCGTTACAATCAGAAATTAGTTTTGTTCGCAGTCATTTTTAAGAAAAATAATACAAACTTAAAACAGCTACATGATTTTACGCTATTTTACATAGTGAAATATTCAAAACAAGAAACAAATCATGGAAATTTTGTACTACTTATTTATATTCATTAAGAAAAAGGTGTTAATTGTACTTACACAATGCATATCCATCTGAAACCAATCGAGTTTCTTTTATCAATAATTTCAGAATGAATTAGCTCATTTCGATTGTTTCGTGTTGGCGTTAGAGGAAACTAGTTTTGGAAAAGTTGACAAAAAATTACATTTGATACGGCCATATTGATTGAAATAATAGACAAATGACAATGTAAAGTAAGTATACACTTTCAGGTGATTGTGCACATGTATGTAATTCAACAGTCTTTGTTTAATCACTTTCAGGTAACCTAGTTTTACAGTGATTTTATGTACTAGGAACTTTTTTTTTCCAACCCGTGTTCCTCCTCAATGTGAACTATGTATGTTAATAATTTGTAGGGTTTTTTTTTTTTTTTTTTTTTTTTTTTTTTTTTTTTAAAACAAAGAAAGAAATGGAAATTCCACTAATATTCAGTTTGAAATTACGACGCTATCTGGCGCATTTGAAAATACACTTTTACGTTATGTTGTGTCCAGGTGAAAATTTATGCGGTATTCACGTACTCTCCGAATACGAAACTGTATTTGATAATAATATTGAAAAAAATCTTCAAACTATTATTCTGAATATTTTGTAAGATTAAAGTTATCCCCCCCCCCTCCTTGGACGACTGTTGAGCTGATTATGGCAATTGTGTTATCAAACGAATAGGAGATCTCAATACAAAATGCTTCAAAAGTCATGTTTAACGAAATTAGTTCAAATGGAAGAAAAATATATATATATTTTTTTATCGATCTAAACAATGAATACGAAACTTTGTATCCAAATCGACTTAGGTTAGTAAATTATAAATTCCGACAGTAGATTGATTTTTTTTTTTTTTTTTTAATCATATAGATTACGATAATGAAGAAACAAAGTGTGGTTTAAGCTGACAAAGAGCCCGTATATAATTTTCTTTGGGAAACTATATAAAACAAATATTGTCAAATTTCAATGCTAAAAATATTAAGAAAATGAAAAATAAAGCAGAAAAATATAAAAGATGATTGCTAAAATATATAGTTAGAACAAAGCGGAATTTAGCGGGGGGGGGGAATCTCACGTAATATTTGCTTGATTTTTTTCTATGCAGTATTTTGTGTGTACATAAAAGTACTTAGAACAGCAAATGTGTTTTGACTGCTGGATAGGCATTTTCTAGAATTAAGTTTGATAATAGCAGTGCTTCTTTTGTAAATTTTATGCCGCAAATCTGGCAACACTTGTTCCTTTTCAAATGAAATTATTATTATAATAACTGTCCGTTTTTATCTAAGAATCCAACTTTGTATTCTGTTATTTTCTATTCGTTTGATCACACATATGCTTTAAGGAAGACCCTTAATATTATCTTTATTATTTGGATTTCTTCTTTTCTTGTTGTCGCTTTCTGATTTCTTCAATGATGCCGACAGCATTCCATACGTCATCAGCAACTAATTCAGGTTCTTCAAACGCAGCAAAATGGCCACCTCGAAGCATTCGTGTATAACTAACAAGGTTCGTGTACTTGTCTTTCAAAAAGCTTTTCGGTGTTACTGTTATTTCATTTGGAAACATTGCACACGCAGCAGGAACATTTGTAGGAATTCTGGAAGACAGAAAAGAGTTTATTAACAACATGAACCAGCAAAGTAGGAATAACCGTATAATTATGTTGTCTTTGGTTATCAATTAAAATAGCGCGTTAAACAATGATGTGTCTATACTAGTGTTAAAATTCGAATTATGGATTCTTCAAACAACTATCGCCCTTGTAATTTTCAAACTAATAAATAGGAATCCCTGAAATTTTACACCACCCAAATTTTATTAGGGATACGTTGTTTGTGATACTCTGATACCACAAGGTTAATAGTGTTACCAGCCCAACAGTTTTATTTCTTTCAAATGTTACTAAGCCAGGTTACTGCATATTTCAAATCCATATATAAAAAGAATACTTACAGCACATTTGTCACGTAGTGTGGCAAACTTAGGACTTCACAGCATCACAAACATCGAAAAAGTTTGGAGGATTCTACTACAGTAATAACGCAAGTGAGAAGGATGGAATAATGCACATCCAAAGTACTACAATATCGAATACTATGGTCAGCATATGGCGTATTTCAAACAACTAGAATCAAAGTTACAAGGAATTGAGAATCTGACATTCTCAAATGACTATTTCGAAAAAGTGTTTAGATAAGTATCACACCCAATTATGTGCATTGTTTCTAATAATGATCATAATGCCATTTACAGAAATTTGATATTTCAAACCATTCTGGAAGTGTGTAAGATTTGATATATTGCTTAAAATGGCAAAATTTGTGGGAACTTTTAACTTTTTTTTTTTTAATTTACTTTGCTTCTATAACATTACAACAATATCTTTTGGTAGGTGTAATTAACAACTTCTCGGAATTATACAATTTTGAGTAGCATCAAAATTGCTGTAAACGTCATTGTAATCTTCACATCTATTAAAAACCACCTATGTAATTGGATGAGGTACTTATCTAAAGGTTTTTCGAATTAAAGGCTTTTGGGAAAAAAGTCAAAGTTTCAATCTCTTGTAACTTTGTTCGTATACATTCGATATCCGTCATATCATGAACAAACTAATAGACACTAAATTACATAAAATGTGCATTGCCCCGTCTGTCTCAATTGCGTTCTTACTGCTATATAGAGGCCACCAAAATTTAGATGTTCGTGATACTGAAACATCCTTAGTTTGCAACACTGAATAATATATGTAAGTTTCCACTTAAGAGCCTTACAAACTTTACTATTTTTCTTTTTTGCTTGTTTTCATAAGTGAAAGGAGATTATCTATGATTGTGGTAAGTTACATTTCATTATCTCCTTTCACTTATGAAAAACAAGCAAAAGAAAAATGGTAAATTTTCTATTATTTTTATTTAATGTCAGGTTCTTAACATGTACTGTAGACTTCAAATGTCTAATATCCTGACGTAGTGACATTTGAAAAAACAATTTTATGTTGGGTTGGCAACACTGGTAATCTCGTGGTACCACAAAGTATCCAAAACAATGTCATCCTGCCGTTAGTTGCATGTTACAAAATTCCAGGATTTTTGTCCATTAGTTTAAAAGTTACAAGGGCATATCAAAATAAATTATCCATCCTGGATATATATTCGATGGATGGATTATTTGCTTATGTATTTTCATTGTTTTAATGCCCGAACATCTGGTCTCTATAAAGCTATTTCTGAACTAAGTTTTCCGCCTTTGAAAGTGTTGCTTGCTCAGTCATGCAACTCAGTGGCTAATAGAAACCACACTAGAAGGTGGGTTATAGTACCTATAACTAGAAAATAGCTCATTCGCCGTTAGAAAGAAAAAGCGACACGATAAAACAGACTTGTCTGAGTCATCCTGTACGTTTCTATGGAACTAATACCAAATGAGACTTACGAAAAAAGATAATTGAAAACTTACGCGTCCAGCTGGTAACCTCTCTGTTTTGTGCTCATGTTTTCGCTGTAGAATCTCATTGACGTCGTGATGGAGCCAGACACCCAGTAGATCATTACGTTGTCCAACAGTTCAGTGAGTGTGAATTTCTTGGTAAGGCCTCCATCCGGTAACGACTTCCAACTGGCATTTGTCCACGTGGAAAACTTCTCGATAATGTATGCAGCCAATCCTGCAGGAGAGTCACCCAGTGCAACACCTGCAGAACAATTTAACAATTAGTCTCTGGAAATAATAATCTACCTTGTAATGAACATAGGATTCTGAATGTCATATTTTGACTGTATGAACATCTAGTACAGTGATCTATCTGTAAGAGAGAGATCGCTCACGAATAGTTGTCTTGAATTATTCTGTCCGCTGAAGTAAATTAATTTGTTTCCCTTATTTTCCAAATCTATTCGAATGAAGTATGGCGTTTGTGCTTTCGAAATAGAGATTAGCCAACGAACTACAAAAAAATATTGGGTGCAGATTTGCTTTTAATCAAACCGAATGAGCGCATAAATAAAGCAGAAAGCCTCACGTGCTTAGATTGCCTCCAAGGCTTGCTGCTGTTGTCTTCAATGTCTAATTTTAAACGTTCACAGACCTTTGGATTGAGGAGAGGATTCCATACCATGTCTACTGCAAGTAAGGTCTTAAATCTTTAATTTTTACATTAAGTTTGCATACAAATCTATGTTATATAAAACAGTAAATATTCTTATCACCCAGGATTTAGTGTTTTAAGCAGGAAATGAAATTTGAACAGAATTCTGTTTGCGCCTTTGTCTGCTAGGGCTAATATAACAAGATTTAAAGATTATGTTTATACTGTTCTGATTTGTCACCTAACTTACGGAACATGATACAGTGAGTGCGTGTGAAACAATCAAGTGATTGAAAAATCTATGTGGTATGGTATCTTAGTATATATAGGGTCCCTACTGATCAAGGAAATCAAGGAAAATGGTGCAGGTCGGAAATTTTATAAAATATATTTTTTTCTAACATTAATTGTTCACAAATTTCAGCTTAGACAACCATTAATGATCATAATATGGAACGTTGCTCAGATTTTTATGGATGGTAAGTGGAATGTACGTATGAGCAATTGATTATTATTTGTCTCTAATGGAATAAATGTTCTTATATTGTAACGGTATGGATTGGCATGAATTTTTAAACCAACCCTCGTATTATTCCAACATCAATTCTTGGAAATGAAATGCGACTAATCAACAGTAGAAGGAGAACAAAGCTCAGGAATTTCTCTCCCAAAAGGTACCTCACTTGTCCAGACAGTCTTGCTTCCTCTCGTCAGTCCATATATGGTTGAGGTATTTAGCTACCCTCGAAAGAAACGCCCACGCAGTGAACTCTCATGACGATGACAGAGTTTTACGTGACAATGTGAAGTCTATCAATAATCGTCGATTATACAACTTATTCGAACAATCAGTGTTTTCAATGTGATTTCTATTAACCTATGAACCATTCATTATATGTTATTAGCAATATTATGAAGCAAAACTTGATATTTTCTACGAACTATATTTTAACTTAGTCAGTGTATTCTTGCGCTGTGAACTGGCAGCTATGTAACCCGTGAAGAGAAGTGTGTGTGTTTTCCTAGCCACCATGTGAAGCACAGGGTACCTAGTTTCTGACCACTTAAAGTATAGACATACGTAAAGTTTCAGTGTCTAACTACTCCAATTCACAAGTCGCAATGTCAAGGAGAGCGTCGACACCTGTCAAATAACTTGGACATATTGAACATTCGCTCTCGCATATGTGCAAACCACCTTCACAACATGGAATATAAAACGCCGATAGTTATTTTATAACTTTTGCGATTTCAAATTAGTGAAATATTTTCAATAATCGTAGTTGACAAGTTTGACTGAAAAAAACCCATGGAAGAATGTGCTTGAAAATTGAAGACGACGCACAAACTCATCATTATTCAACGATACATTCGTAAATCCAATTTCGTATGTTCCGGCGTGGTCATCGCGCGCGTTCTAATATCGCATCGAAATCATTCTAAAAAGGGCCAAGTGAAAAAATTATCAATCCTTTGAAAATATTAGTATTGTTTTATATTATATGTGGTCGATGTAATCAAAGTGAAGTGAATTTTAATATAAAATCATTTACAATTCTTGTTATCATTTCTTAAAATGACGATAGTGTTACTCAGATGCGTTTAGTCAGTTATTTTTTCTTTTCTTTTCTTAGTGATTGAAATGTGTACAGGTTAGAGCGTATGTGACATAAAGTGTTTATCAGAAGGTAAGGTATTTATCAATAGAGAAGTTGAAACATTACTTTCGTCTCTCACTATCCATCTGGCGTAAATCATGCATTGCTGCCCCACTTGTATTCTTTTACAGGTATTAATTGGTATATCTTGAAGCTGACGCGGCAGCGAAGGTGGGTAAACGGCAAATGTCTCTAGTTAGTGCTACGCTCGAATCCTAGGACCGTGGAGGAGTGAAGATACTTGTTTATTGCCAGTCTTTTACGTCATTTTACTAATTTGTGCATTTGAATGACGTTATAAAGGAGACTTTGAGAGATCCAAGGTTCGAATCCCAATATTATTATTATTAGTCGGTCTTCTCGAACTGGAACAAGCAAGTATCGAACCCCATTCCCCTTATTTCTGGCGCTTCGAACACGGACATCCGGAACTCGAACCCAGAACCGGCACTCCCATTATATCTGGCTAGGCCCTTCACAGGGACAAATAATCAACGAACTCGGCACCATTATATCTGACGCACCGAACAAAGACAGATGCTTTAGTGGGAAGAAAGCGAATATTTGAACTTCACAATTTTGTATTCAATGCCTGGTGTGTTGTGTTTTGTAGTGTAATATTTTACAATGTCAACGCTCAATGAAATGGAAACACTGCTTGAAGCGGTGAAACAATTGTCCGCAGATTTGGCTGCAACTAACCAAATGCTAAAATCAAATCATAATGAGTTGACCGAACAATTTGAGAATTTAAAAGTACAACTGGCTGAATTACGTGAAAAGTATGAAACGCACAAAAAGGTTGAAAATTCTCATGAGCTGTTAAATCAGCCAAACACTGCTGTACGAACGCAGGTAGGTCCTGGTTTATGCATACAAGAATGCGAAACAATTACTGAAAAGGCAAATTATGAATTTAGCAATTAATGTTTTTCGAAAGAAATATATCCTTGCATTCTTTCACATGTAGTGTTACTTACATTCTTATATGGTGTGTTTGTTTTAGAGTATATGATTCATAAATCCACGTACAAAATGCTAGCGCTAAATTTAATGAATGTAAGAGCACAGATAGAATTACAGCACGCTAATGTAATAAATGAATATAAATATAGTACTGTTCCATTTTGTTTAGAAGAGTTTCAAAATGTTTTAGGCCTCGATGCAGAAACTCATAGTTTCAATAGGGTAGCGAAACTTGCTATTTGTAAACACGTATTTAATTTTAATTGCGAATATAGGAAAAACGTAGAAAAGGAGGTTAATCTCCGTGTACGTGGTATACGTAGAAGTAAGCAATACGAAAAATTGAAAGAAATGTGCTCGCGGCAAAAATGTATATTTTCAGTATGTAGCAAAAAAGTTGAAACTTCAATGTGATGACGTTAATGTCAAGAATAAAGTCATTGAAATAATAGTTGAACGGCTACAGAAAAAGTATCCTAATGATGTTAGTTCTTGTAGTGATCAGGATAGTACGTTCAATGAAAAGGAGAAAGAATTATTTTCAAGCAATGTTGAAAATTCTCCTAAAAGTGTGGTTAGTAGTCTCAAACCTATCCTCAAAAAACGTAGTAAGGATGTTAGTTTACATACTATGTCAGGTAATGTGGGTAAAACCGAAAAGGAAAACAGAATTCCGAAAAAAGTTAAATTTGCAGATGAATTTAACGTGTACCCGTTAGCACATGTTCGTCATAGTCGTCCTTCTGAGGTTAGAACTAAAAGTTGTAAACGAAAATTGGAAAATGTTGCCGATGATGTTGATTTATATCCAAACCCTGTTAAGAAAGGTAGGTTATCTGAGGTCCTAGAATCACATTTTGGTCAAACTAACGAAAGTGAAAATAGGTGGAATGAATTGTTTCAGTTGTTGGATAATAACACCGTACAATTACAAAGCATTACAACTAAGCTGGAAAATATTTCTGTTCTACAGAGTAATGATGTCTTTGCTCAGGGAAACGAAGTAAGTAATGAAAATGTCAATGTAAATGTAAACACCGTGCAGGTTGACTTCATGGAGGCTACCTCCAACAGTAGTATGAGTGTGGTTAACGTAACCACCACTAGGGAAATAAAAGGTGATACTGTTGTAGTATTTTCAGACGAGATTAATGTCTGCACTTGTCCCTTATGTGATAGGAAGTGGGTGGATCAGCTGTTTCCCCCCTCCAGCTCAATGCTACGTGTTCATAAGAAATGTTTGTCTGTAAGTCCTGTAATTTTTGTGGTGTACACACGGCATGTTACGAGTTTTCCCAAAGTAAGCTGCATTAGGCAACCAATTCAGATTGGTGAGTTGCATTACTTTTCCAGTGGTAATATATCTTTAGTGTTGCTGAAAGGTACAGTATGTACACTCGTAATTGTTTGTTTTAATAGAAATGAAACCATTCCATGTTCGCTTGGCATACATCGTGCAACTTGTAAATCGATGAAATTTAAATTCAGAAAAGGTAAGAAAAGGTGTATTGAACTAAATCAAAACGTTCAGATTGATTATCCACCAACCAAC
The DNA here is from genome assembly GCF_964235325.1 of Thermobia domestica. NCBI lineage: Eukaryota > Metazoa > Arthropoda > Insecta > Zygentoma > Lepismatidae > Thermobia > Thermobia domestica. The sequence goes on along the minus strand of NC_137457.1, from coordinate 294,118,688 downwards.
ACTTTGTACTCAACTCGAAAGGTTATTGAGAAATTTAGGAACAGTAATTTCAATTTGGCATCCAAGAAAAGTAGGCAAAGATTTTTTCACCGTGCGAAAATGAAAAATAACCTGAAGATTCGCAAAAAGCTGCGTAAAGTAAGTAAGGTATTACGCCTACGTAGAAAGTGTAAATTCTTCGCTGCCAATATTTGTAATGACACTCAAATAATGAATGTCCCGAGTGTACAAACAATTCGTAAGGTAACTGTTAGTTCTCATGTCAAGTTAGTACATAAATCTACTGCTTACAGAATATTGCGTTCTTGTATCAACAAAATCCCATGGATGCCTACTATGGAAGTAAAACTCAAAATTTTTGAATGCATGAAAATTTTAATCTACAATGTTGTACTAAATCCAATACGAAAAGGAATTGGGTAAACGACATTAACACATAGCCGGATTGCCCATTTTCCATATTTTGACATGGCAATGAAAATAAATTCTGGTTACATTGCAGAAACTTTTATGCAAAATTTCTTTTGTCGTTAGTAATTCTTTTTCATACTATAAGTACTTTTTAACACTGTTAGTGTTTTATAAAATTTTGAATCTTTAAATAAAAACAATAATATTTTATTGTGTGTATCACGTTAATGGCTGTAGCCGATAAATTCAGGAAAATTTTCAATATTAATTTTTCCACTTCATACATTGTTGCACTTTATAAGATATTGAAAATGTTGCATGAGAGATACCTACAAAAAAAAAAATTCTTGATATTTTAAATACGTATTACGAAATTATTTGTAATAGCATATTTTTTCGTTAAGGCTTCACCACGAAATTTAATTTTTGAATCATGGAGAATATAGTGTTTCTTTTCGAAGTGCAAGAGTGCATTTGCGTAATGAAAATTATCAAATATAGTGAAAAGAAATAAATTTGCGTAGTGAAGATGTGGAAAATCTCTAGTGAGTATTTCATCACAGTGTTGCAATTTTTCAAAATTAAAATGTTTTGAATCACAAATTTAAATATTCTGGTGAGAAACCATTTGGTAATAAACCTAAATAAGCATATTTTAAATTTATGAGTTAAATCTCTGAATTTTTAAATAACAACTATGCGTCAATTAATAGTAATGTATACTTACGATGTGTTATGTCAATTTATTTGTTTTAACCAATCAGTATGCCTCTGGGATTACTAATCAGCTGAGGATACTTGAATTTTGGTGTGGTAAGTTATTGTAGTAGTATTTTACACTTGTACCCACCTTCATGGCGCGTTGTTTAGTAAAAAAAAAAAATCACAGAATCAATGTTCAAATGCAAATGTGAGATTAGTAAAATGAATACTTACATGATAATTGTTAGCAACTATTGTTGCATTCACTGTGTATTAATCTTTTCGTTGAATACGAAAATATTCCAAGTAGTACTTGAAGACATTGAAGCAAAGGTTCCTCCAATATTATGGGTTACTCATATTATGTAATGCCCGGAGTAGGCAATTTTCTTATTAGTCCCCTCTGTATTATTTTTGAATTTTAACCAAACGTTCTATCTTTTCACTTTGCTTCGGGGATGGAAACATATTAATAAATAAATGGGGTAGGGTCTTGCATACTTTATGCAGGCAGTATATCTTTATATACTTTGAGCGTGACGAGCTCACATGTGCCCAGTCTTTAATTTCATAGTAAATGAAATATTTTTAGTGTTACATTTACCCATGTGTTTTTAATATGTAATCTTAATAAAGTATGAACCTATCGTGTGTATTATATCGCATGTTTTAGTTGTGTTGAATTATTTCGAATATTCTTAGTGAATAGCTTGTGTTAGCACGTCAATGAAAGTACATTTTTGAATTTTATGAATAATGTTGATGTTTCCATTGTAATAAATTTTCTACACATATAGTAGGAAGGAATACCTCATTTTCGTGGAAAATAATATTATGATAAGTTGAATTATTTCGTGATATACGATATTCTTGAGTGATATTGTGTGTTCTATTTTAAAATTAAGAGGCATTATTGCAAAATATTAAATCAATTTTACAATTTTAAATTTATTGGTATACAGTTAGTTCGTGTTACTTGTACTTTACTGTGTATTCTTAAATATGGCATTGAATACAATACCTTACCAAATGTAATGTTTTATTAAATATATTGTCGCATTGAGTATATTAATATGTTTGTGTAACTTGGTTTGAATTTTGAAATACGATGTTGAATAGTATTTCGAATTGCAAATAACTATTGATTTATATTTAAATATTGAAATTACCTTTGTGTTTACATTTCAAGAAAAAAAAAATATAAACAAATAATAAAAATGAAAGGACTCAATAGACATTTACGAAATGGCCCTCGCGTTATCGTAAATGGCCCTCGCGTTCGTTATTTTTCGAATTTCGCGATCATGTGCGTCCGAGTGAAGCTACAAACTGTTATTCTTCAGTGAAAACGAACTTCAAATAACATTAACCCTCTATGGACTAATGGAGTGCTGTGATTGTTGTTATGTTGTAATGTGGTTATGAAGAGTTGGATTCCAGGGTTCTTGCCCACTTTTGCGGTACCTTCAGTGGACAGTCCGTCGGGCCCCATATGTAACGGTATGGATTGGCATGAATTTTTAAACCAACCCTCGTATTATTCCAACATCAATTCTTGGAAATGAAATGCGACTAATCAACAGTAGAAGGAGAACAAAGCTCAGGAATTTCTCTCCCAAAAGGTACCTCACTTGTCCAGACAGTCTTGCTTCCTCTCGTCAGTCCATATATGGTTGAGGTATTTAGCTACCCTCGAAAGAAACGCCCACGCAGTGAACTCTCATGACGATGACAGAGTTTTACGTGACAATGTGAAGTCTATCAATAATCGTCGATTATACAACTTATTCGAACAATCAGTGTTTTCAATGTGATTTCTATTAACCTATGAACCATTCATTATATGTTATTAGCAATATTATGAAGCAAAACTTGATATTTTCTACGAACTATATTTTAACTTAGTCAGTGTATTCTTGCGCTGTGAACTGGCAGCTATGTAACCCGTGAAGAGAAGTGTGTGTGTTTTCCTAGCCACCATGTGAAGCACAGGGTACCTAGTTTCTGACCACTTAAAGTATAGACATACGTAAAGTTTCAGTGTCTAACTACTCCAATTCACAAGTCGCAATGTCAAGGAGAGCGTCGACACCTGTCAAATAACTTGGACATATTGAACATTCGCTCTCGGATATGTGCAAACCACCTTCACAACATGGAATATAAAACGCCGATAGTTATTTTATAACTTTTGCGATTTCAAATTAGTGAAATATTTTCAATAATCGTAGTTGACAAGTTTGACTGAAGAAACCCATGGAAGAATGTGCTTGAAAATTGAAGACGACGCACAAACTCATCATTATTCAACGATACATTCGTAAATCCAATTTCGTATGTTCCGGCGTGGTCATCGCGCGCGTTCTAATATCGCATCGAAATCATTCTAAAAAGGGCCAAGTGAAAAAATTATCAATCCTTTGAAAATATTAGTATTGTTTTATATTATATGTGGTCGATGTAATCAAAGTGAAGTGAATTTTAATATAAAATCATTTACAATTCTTGTTATCATTTCTTAAAATGACGATAGTGTTACTCAGATGCGTTTAGTCAGTTATTTTTTCTTTTCTTTTCTTAGTGATTGAAATGTGTACAGGTTAGAGCGTATGTGACATAAAGTGTTTATCAGAAGGTAAGGTATTTATCAATAGAGAAGTTGAAACATTACTTTCGTCTCTCACTATCCATCTGGCGTAAATCATGCATTGCTGCCCCACTTGTATTCTTTTACAGGTATTAATTGGTATATCTTGAAGCTGACGCGGCAGCGAAGGTGGGTAAACGGCAAATGTCTCTAGTTAGTGCTACGCTCGAATCCTAGGACCGTGGAGGAGTGAAGATACTTGTTTATTGCCAGTCTTTTACGTCATTTTACTAATTTGTGCATTTGAATGACGTTATAAAGGAGACTTTGAGAGATCCAAGGTTCGAATCCCAATATTATTATTATTAGTCGGTCTTCTCGAACTGGAACAAGCAAGTATCGAACCCCATTCCCCTTATTTCTGGCGCTTCGAACACGGACATCCGGAACTCGAACCCAGAACCGGCACTCCCATTATATCTGGCTAGGCCCTTCACAGGGACAAATAATCAACGAACTCGGCACCATTATAATATATAAATATTCACTGTTATTTATTCCTTATTCATATGCAGGGTTGGCTGGTTTAAACCAAGGTGGTTTAAACCATGGTTTAAACCAGCTGGTTTTTTCAAAAAAAACCAACTGGTTTAAACCAAAAAACAAAAAAATGTTCGTAAAAGTGTAAGTGTTTGTAAAATCTTGATGAACACACATTTGTGGGTTATCACGTTTCACTCCCGTATATTATTCGTATTATATTCAGACCTAAATTCCCCATTCATTACTCAAAAAGATTATACTACAAAAGCAACTTTTTTTTATAGTTTATCAATGTTTATTTTGTGATTTTTTGTAGTTGTTATTATTGTTATGTAATTGCAATCGAAGAAAAATTCTAAATATTGTTTCGTTTCAATGTTTACTATTGATGAAATACATCGAAAATGCCGTACCTTTTGTGCGTATGTGTGGGGGAGGTCGCACAGACCCCACGAGAGGCATTTAGTGAAATAAGTATCTTTGGTATCTATTTATGTATAAACGAGTCTGAGCCAAAGTGGACTCAAATAATTCGTATCTTTATTCATTTTTCTATTGATATGCAGATTAAGTCGGTGTGTTTCTTTAATTTGGACCAATAAAAGTCGTTGTTAACTAACTTGAACTAAATTAGTTCTTCTGTACTCCGTAGTACTTTGAAATTGTTCATATGTAATTCTGTGTAATGGTTTTACTTGTGCAATTGTTTATCTTTTTGTCCTTCTGAAATGACTCTTGACAGTTATATTAAGAAGCATGTAAAGATCAGTACATCGTTTTTTTTCTTTCTTTTTTTTTTGTTTTGTTTTTTTTATCAGGATTTCTTCGTAAGTGAGTCGGCAGACGTATCGCATTTGTAGCCAATTAGTCCTGGTTCCGAGTTCAAATGGAGGACAATTTCTCTCGGACGTAACTCGAGAAGCGGTTTTTATTCCGCTTTAAGCTTATGTGACCCCTTCCAGCATAACCCGGTTGTTGCATAAGAACATCAAGGCAAAACAAACTTATTTCTGTCCATATATGATATGAATATATAGAGCAAATTATTTAAACCATAAAAACCTGGTTTAAACCAAAAAACCCGGTTTATTTGGTTTTTTTAATAAAAACCATGGTTTTTGCCAACCCTGTTCATATGTCAATGTCATCCAACACCTGTCATGAAAGTCAGGAAAATAGATGTCTCCAGATCAGTAAGAATCCTGATTTAAGTTGTGTTACGTGCAATAAATTTATGAAATATGTCATAAAACTATTTTGTTGATGTCGAATGACATAGCTTTCTTTTCGGACGTGATTTTGTTTAAATTTGACTGTTTAGAAGCTAATCGTCGAATTTTTCGTCTTATAGTAAAACATCCGCTTTCCGCAAGAAAACTACAATTTATCTTTATACTATTCCACTTACAGAAGTGTGCTGCATATCATCCCTTGCTAGGAAATTTTTAAGTTTTACGTCCCACGGTTATGCCGGTTAGGCTAAAGGAGACTATGATGATGAGAGATGAGTGAAACGGTGGAATGAAGAAAGTGGGAGGAAACGGGAGAACCCCGAGAAAACCCACGAGCATAGTGTTTGTCCACCACAAAGTCCACACGGCGCGAGCTGGGATCGAACCAGGGACCCCAAGCACCGGAGGTGAACGCTCTACCACTGAGTCACCGCGCCCCCTCAACCCTTGCTAGGAACCACAAGGAAAACGTTCAGGACACATATACAATTATCAAAATAGTAAAATTTCGTATCAGGAACAAATAAATTCTGAATTAATTTCCTTTAAGAGGAGATCAGAGTAGATCGACCGTATTCTTATTATTTTAAAAGAACACCATCAATGTTTGGAATATACAGCCGAAAAGCACCATGAAAACAAGTGACTAATGTACCCTAGATATTTTTCAGTCCATGATTTATTTGATTGTCATTTATGTAATTTAAGAAGCAGTTGAATTATAATGTATCTCAATTACTTTCTAAGTACTATACACAAGGTTGGGATAGTTTTGGAACTAGGGGTCCAATACAAAGTTAACCTAACCTGAACCAACAAAAAATACAGAAAATATACCCACAAGGTTCCCACCCATTTTTAAAAAAAACTTAGTGCTGGAAAAAATTCACATCAGCATTTTAAAAATTGACGATCTTAGGTTGAGAAAATACTAGTTTCTCTTGTCCTATCCATTTGATTGTTTCAAAACTCGCAGTATTTCGTGAAAATTGTCTTGAAATTTCTTTAATATTTCTCTTTTATATTTTACGGTTGACAATTTACGTCTTTGGACAATTACAGCCAGCATAGTAGTAAAAATAAAAAAGGGGGGGGGGAGTTACATATGCAATTCTGAGAGAAGACTCTTGTTAATATTCATTACCGCCATACCTCCCGACTTATATGTCTTATAAAAGAATTTCATTTCAAGAGAAAGTATAAATTGTCCTTGTATGGGAGCTACAGCTCACTGAATAGAACCATGTATCATATGCTACTATACGTGATTTAAATCACAATTGTAGCAAGTTATAATTAGGGGCAAGAGTTTTTCGCAAGTTGCGAAATCGCGAAAGTTTTCCTACAAAGCCGAGAGTTGGTTTTCCAACGAACTACGTCAGATTGATTAAGGAAATAAGTATTTTGAAGTCGCGACAAAATGCGATAACTGACATTTTGAGCAAAATGTGCCGCAAAAGGCGACAAATTGCGAATTTTTAAAAACGTCAATTTTAGTTGTTAAAATACAGAAATAAAAAGTACAATTTTTCAAAGGGGAGAAAAATTTAAGCTTAAATAACTTGTGCCTGTCGGCAATATGGCTTCCAATAACGAATACTGACTGTGAAAGGATTTTCTAGGATCAATGATAGAAAGCTACAAATGAAAGAAGAAAATGTTGAAACATGCAACATGCTGCACTTTTCATCAGAATAATAATTTGCAGACGAGATATACTAGAAGATACTGCACTAATGTATTGTATGTATGTGATTTTACATGTATATATGTTTTCGGTGTATAACTAATACAATGTGTGTGGTGTTTTGTGATTACAATCGTGATGATACTGTGCTAGTGTATTTTAAGTTTTTGGATTTGTAAAAGAAGAAAGAAGTAATTTGTTGTTAATAACTGCATAAAGAATAACTTCATTGTCCTAAGCAGCAATATTGATTTATTGCTTATTACTTATATTGGGCTTTCATTAGAATTTGCATAATTTATATTAGAGTTTGTAAAATAATTTACTTAGCGACAAAATGAGAAATTTTATATCGCAAAATGCGACAAAATACAAAATTTTTAATTTCAAATGCGAAATATTTAATTACAAATTGCGAAAAACTCCTGCCCCTAAATATAATATATTTATTTAGAAACAAACAGAAATTTCCTTAAGGATAAACTCTTACTTATGTAAAGTGTGTATATATATATACGAGGAGCAGTCAAAACGTTCCCGGAATTCTGTTGTAGCTCTTTATTATCACTATATAAGTACATATTTACTTAATCGCCTTCAACGCTGGCCCCTTCGGAACACACACACACTTGTTACACCGCTCCTGCGATTGGTGGGAACACCGGCGAAAGGCCTCTTTTGATATCTTCCGAAGTTTAGCCATCACGTTGGGTTTGATCTCTTCTGTGTTGGCAAAACGGAAAAGATCCATTTTAGCTTTGGAAAGAGTCAAACATCCGATGATGCTAAACTGTTTTTAAGGCTATCAAACTCTCTGAATCAGATTTTTCCCAACTTGCACATGAACTTGATGTTTACGCGTTGCTCGATCTGTGAAATTGCGCCCAATGATCACTACATATTCCTCCGTTTAGTTTCATTATTCGTACACTGCCTGTTAAGATGTGTTCACACTTGTCAAATTCATAATTAGGCAACCTAAGGACTGTATTGCACAAGATTCATTATAGTTGCATCACAAATGCTAAAACTACATCATTCTGGGAACATTTTGACTGTTTTTCGTGTAAATAATATATATACACTACCGGTCATGGGAGTTCGGACAGTGATACAAACATAAAATAGAGATTTAACGTAAGTACTGTGAGACAAAACACAAATATAACTGTTCATATACCTATATTGATTGCTACAACGATGGAACAAAAGCAAATCACAAGAAAAAAATATTCTTTGACAAAATTACTCACACTTTCGTTTCGTCAAAGAAACTGCCTTTTGCAGATATAACTGCTTTCATTACTCTTGGCATCCGCCTTACTTGTTTTTTCCAACACTTCTGGTTAAATAGCGTTACACTTGTCTGGTAGTATGTTCCACAAGTCATACAGCAACGTTTGGCACTGAGTTCGCTTTCGCCTATCAAGTTCTTCCCACAACTTCTCGATAGGGTTGAGATCGGGTGATTGTGAGGGCCATGTTACTAGCTGTAGGATCCCTGCTTCAGCTTGGGCTTGGAAGTACGTTCTGCGAAGTGCAGACGTCTGTTTGGGATCGTTATCGTGAACTAAAGTGAAATTTTGTCCAATTAAACTGAGACCAGACGAAATGGCTTGTGTTTGAAGAATTTCTCGATAATGTCCTTGTCGCATAATACCATCGATTTTAGTTAACTCGCCGATCCCAGCACATGAAAAACACTCCCAAACTAACACAGACCCTCCACCATGTTTTAATGTCGACATTATGCATTTCGGTAGCATTTTATCACCTGGGGATCTGCGCACAAATAGTCGGAGTCTTTCTCCAAACACTTCAAACTTAGACTTTTCGGTCAACAACATACGTTTCCACTCTCTGACAGTCCAGTTTTTGTGTGCGTATACCCACTTAATCTTTTCTATTTATTACTACGTCTAACCAATGGCTTACGCACGGCTACACGCCCATGTAAGTTTGATTCCTATAGTCGCCGTTTCAAGTTACTAACGGACGCTTTGTTGGAAAGCGTTCTGTTGACCTCTGCCGTTATTTTCGGTGCTGTTAACCTCCTGTTACGCTTACTAAGTAATCGTATTCGCATATCTTTAGCCTCTGTCGCCAAACTAGACGGCCATGGGCGATCACGATATTAATGAAGCCTGAAAGTGGCGTATCGCCTTTTGCATCATTAACGGCAGATTCAGCTATTCTTAACTTTTTAGGGATTTCTCGCACTGAATGCTCTTCTTCATGAAAGGTAACCATCGCTGCCCTTTTCTCAATAGGCACAGGCTTTCGTCGCGACATCGCCTTGAAATTATGCACTTGCTTCTGATCACTATGACGATCTTCACTCATCCAGTTCTACTAGTAACTAACTTTGCCCTTGACAGAAGCAACGGTGTTCCACCTAGTGTATTCTATCTTATTAGAGCGATCGTAATTCTTGTCTAGCTGTTTCACACAATTGCTCGTCCAGGGTGCTCTGCTATATGCATTTGAAACCACCTCCTTGGAGTTTTGCCACTTTACTTGCAAATTTGAGACACTTGTTAGTTTGGTATATTATATACTATATTGCGGTAGCCAAGTTATCACTTGTATCATTTATTAATATTAATGCCAAGCAACAAGGTAAGACGAAAAGTATAGACCAACCTGGGTGCACAAATGCTTCCTTTCGGAGTTATAAGTCCATAGCTCCAAAACTATGGGACCTACTTTAGTCGGGTTAAGACCTCACTTACGAACTAGTATGTGTCCTATCCAAATATCCATGTTGCAGAATCCTCAGGTACTTCCGCAACAAGTTTTGTAGAGGTAGTTGGTAAGTACTTCAAATTATATGCCCGTAGCCTAACGGTCTCCATAAAAAATGTTGCGTGAGCACCGTAGGACTCCGAAACCTGTATTTTTGGATAGTACAAATATTAGTTCCTAAGTGAAGTCTTGACCCGACAACGGTAGGTCCCATAGTAATGGAGCTATGTACCTTTAAAATTTATTTTTTCGTGCTTTCGGCAGCCTATAACTCCGAAAGGAAGCGCGAAACCAGCCTATATGGGTTTGTGTGTTTAGAGTGTTCAAGTATAACAGCATATTTTAAACTTCAATTAATTACTAATGCAAAAAGTTTCGTTACCTACCTATAGTATCAGGTTTAGTGGCTTGAAGGTGGAAATATCCACTTTCCTCAAGTAGATAAGAATAATGATTTGACAGAGGATACAAAATATCTGCTTCTTCCTTTGCCATAAACAATGTCGGCCAGTAGCTTCCAATAAACAACTTCAACATATTCAGCAAAGAGAAAGCATTCGAGCTACACATGTTAGAATGCATGCCAAGAATACTGAAAAAGAAATATTCATTAATAAGTTGTTTTATTCACAACCAATAAAAGTTATTGTAGATACTATAATGAGAACAGAGCCTAAAATATCTTTAATACAATACTCTACACTTTCTTTAAAGGTTACTAGCAATTGTGTGTCTTGTTTCTCAGCCTTGCTGTAAACTGAGGAAACATTTCACAACGACATTAGTACTAACCGTGTGTAATTAATTTCTCACTGCTAAACTGAAATTCTCCATTCTCCAGACTTACTAAAATGGAGAATTTCAGTTTAGCAGTGAGAAATTAATCCAGTTATCAGCAGGTGAAGGTATTGACACCCGACGTTTTGAATGCAGGCGTTGTAATCAAGATTGTAATCAAGAGACCGGAGATGTGGCAAATAGAACACCAATCCAAAGAAAAGCCATATATGTCTTCAGCAACCGAAAAATCAGGACTAGCAGTGCATAGTTTAGAGCAGTGGTGTCCAATTATAATAAGCCCGAGGGCCATAACCATCTTTACTCGTAAAGTGGAGGGCCGCAGCTAATAATAATAATAATAATAATACACTAGAAAAGAAAAATATAAAATTTTATTTGAAATATAATAAACCTATTCAATGTGACAAATGAGGGTGACTAGCAGCGTTTACAAGGGCTGGGATATCTACATCCATTCCTGTTGTTGTGAGCCGCAAGAGATGTAAAAGAGAAGAATTTCCAAGGCAGGTTCTGAAGCGATTCTTCGCAATTTTCATGGTGGAAAATGCACTTTCACACAAATAAGTATTAGCAAAAAACTGACATTTTTCCGCCCAAACTCCAAGATTTAGGGAAAGATGTTGCCATGGATTCCCGTGCCTTTTTGCTGTACAGAATCGCTAAATGGATGCCTTATTTCGAAAGAAGAGTGAAAACATTAAAAGAATGAATCAATATAAATGAAAATAGTATCAGTAATAACAATCGTAAATTGTGAGAGTTTGTGAGCCACAGAAAATGGTTTGGCGGGCCGCATGCGGCCCGCGGGACGTCATTTGGACAGCACTAGTCTGGAGCTTGGATACAGAGTTGATTTTATAAATACAGTGAAACCTCTGAATAACGGACACCAATGGGACATGAATTTTTGTCCGTTACAGAGAGGTTACAGAAATTTAATTTCTCGCAACAGTAATTGTATGCAGTAAATACATTATGTATGAGCGTAAATACGTAAAATTCAATTTGAAAATACTCTATTTAGTACGTAGACCCTATTTGAATTACTGAGAGAGATGAAGGAGAAATTCGTTTCTGTTAATTATTATTATTGATGGGGAATGTGTTAATATATTCGTATACTGCAGAAGATAATGCGTGTATGGTTATTTTCTTAAGTACATGTCACCACCCTGTAAGCGTTTTTCATTTACAGTATTTTTGTTGCGGAAGAAACGTGTGTGAGTGTGTGTGTGTACTGCGGCAGTATATTCGTTGGCGGAATGGATGAAAAGGAAGTTATTGATAGTGCATATATTTATTGACCCAGACTTGTTCCAGCATCATAACTAAAAGAAAAATTTTGTTTTTCCAAAAGAGTAAGAGAAGAAACATTGCTCGTTGAAAATGTTATTGTAAAACAATGTTTGTTTTGTTATTTCTGAAATTATCGGGAAAGATGGAAGGCCCAGAGGAAAAAGGACTAAATTTGTTAGGGAAGGAAAGATCTTTCTCATAGAATTCTTGACCATACAACTGACTCTGCATGAGTGTTATTGCTTATTGAAGGTTTTCTAGATTTCCACCGAAAAGCAGTTTATCGCGGGGAGAAGAAAGGATTTCAAGTTCAGCTTGAAGCTGTTCTGTTTGATAGTTAACCAGTTGTAGACTCATGATAGATACACTTGTGGGGAAAATACTTTTCTGGCTACTGTAATATACCGCAGAACCGAGAATAATTCCTGTCCGTTATGAAGAGGTTATTGAACGTTTGGGTAATAAAAGGACTGTCCGCGTCCGTAGCTGAGTGTCCGTAAAAGGGAGGGTTTTGTTCCGTAATAGAACATATATTTTGGCCGAGACAAAAAATGTGTCCGTATTATAGATGTGTCCGTTACTGAGGGGTGTCCGTTAAGGGAGGTTTCACTGTATCACCATAGTAAAGTATAGCAATTTCTGGGACAGAATAATAAGGAAGCCATAGCTATCTCATGAGAAATGTACAGTCTCAATAGAGCCACTGGGTTTCAACTCAGCTCTATCTGGTCGGCCCTTTTCAGGAACAAACAAACAAACAAAACAGACATTCAACAAAGGCAGTTCAACAACCAATCAAAAGCTAGTATTTCCCTCAGCCAATAACAAGGCCCCATTCATAGCTCAGCCCGTAAGTAGTCACCACATCGATACATATGCCCACATCTCTGGTCTCTTCATTACAATCCCTGAAGATGAATGCAATGTCTGCATTCGAAACGTCGGATGTCAATACCTTCACCTGGCTGACATTCCGCGAAGACTTACCAAAATCATGTCGCCAGGAAAATTTGAATTCTTTATTGAAATTCTACAGTTTTATTAGAGTTTCACGGACAAAAAGTACCAAACATGTTACTTATACCAATGGATAGATTTTGGTAAGCTGAACAAAACTTATGTTTTCTCACGTGTCCAATTCATACGTTCACTTTGTGAATGATGTGTACGATAACGATGAAAATACAATATATATATAATATATATAAAGGACAAATCCTCATGTGTCATGTGGTTCGGATTCCACGTTAATCAGTAGGTCCACGTCTCATATAGCCTCGCTGCTGAACGGGACGTAAAACTCAAAATCCATCCATCCATCCTCATGTGTAGTTTTCGAGAACGTAAAAATTGATGCTGTACGACGAGGCTGGTCTTTTTCCGGTCATGTACAAAAGAATTATGAAGAATCAGATAAGAAATTTGAAGATACAAAATCGCGCCTCTTTTGCGTTCGACTCAAATAATTCTAGAATGACTGTTTATAATCCTCGAGGTCAGCGATGGAGCTTCCATCTATTGAGAGAAGATAAGAATTAAGCAAAGTTAGTCAAATTATTATTATTTTTTTTTTGGCAAAAATTGGGGAAAAATATATGTGAATCGTAAGAATATTAATATGGTTTATTTATTTTATATATTTTGATAATTACGGTGATATGCGATATTAGTATGAATAAGATTTTAGCTTAAAAATTTATAAAAACTGAAATTGCGTCGATTAGCTCACAACCAATTGTTTTTTTTTTTTTTGGGGGGGGGGAAGGGGGAACTGAAAAGACGAGTTTTATCGGGTATTCGTGCTAAGATGGATTAACATACTTATGTTAAAGTGTGTTAGTGGAAACTGTGGCCTGCTGACAGTTATTATAATTATTGCGTTTCAGAAATTGAAGATGTGGCAAAGTGATGAAAGTTGTAGTTCGCTAGAATGTAAAGGGGATCCAGGACTTCTTCCAAAATGTTGTAGAGTGTTAGCCAACGATTTCGAAGATGATCACGGAATGCTTCTTCCCGCGGGTAGCAGATGATATCTTCAGGACAACAGAAATGAATAATCAGGAAAGTAGTATTGTGTATAAGTGGTTTCGGGTTTAAGTGTTCCAAGGAAATGACAGGTAACATTAAATTTTCTTCTCTTGTTTTGAATGCTGCGAGATTTTCCATGGAAGAGCAGTTGGTAAGGTCAAGTAAGGCCTGTGATCCGTGATGCACACTCCCTATATATCCAACTGAAATTCAAATCGTTCTCACAATACAACAAATGTGATATCAGCGACCCTGCCGGCTGCGGTCGAAATTAATCGCGTAGTCTGCTACTGGCAGTAGTTAATTGTATCACTGGATAATTGCATGAAACCCACGCGCTATAAATGATTTGATTCGTTCTTGATTTCAGTAGTTTGTTCTACCCGAACTGTTTTCAGTAGCGGCACCACAATCTCCAGTCATATGATTTAGTTTTAGCGTATAGAGCAGCTGAAACCCCTTATACTATCCTTACTTTATGATGTGGTCAGTATGGAAGATTCTCGGCACATTTTGTAATAAAAGTTCTGCCATTAAAAATAGAACCCCCAAAATAAGCAAAACTGGTGAAAAAACAAAAATCCAGAAGTGTTACGTAACGAAGAGGGGATGGGTTCAATCTTGCATTACGAAGTGTGACAAGGGGAAGGGAGGGAGGAGATAAAAATTGGTCAAAACAGCGGTAATATGTGGACGGCCCCTTGTAATCATACACATTTTGTCGGACAGCGTTATGTAAGTTGTGAGATGCTGAATGTTGATGAGATGCTCGATCTGTAAGAGGTATTGGTTAACAATGATTTCTTCAATCTTATACACATGTGCCTGAATTTTGGTAACCATGAATTCCAGTGTAAGCGCTTTTTAGTTGTATAAATGCTCCAGTCAATTTGATAAAGACATGAGAAAGTGACAGATACAGGAAGTATACAGAAGGTGTATTCTTCACCACATCAAGTCATCCGTAGATACTCAAAGAGAATTGCAGAGAGACGCCAAGTTCTAGTATGTGTGTCTAATTAAGTAGCATATTCTTCGTTGTACTTCGGTAATCAATCAAGTCTTCATCTAAACTAGCATTTAAACAATATTGGCAACTTCACTCATCTGGTGGACAGCCAAGTTTTGGCAGAAATCATTAACAACGTCAGGTATAGACCTGTTATCCTTTCCTTTTATTACTAGAGAACAGTCACTCGGACTCACTTGACATATCGTTACACTAACAATACTTAAAAAAAACTCAGTTATGACCCGAAATACATGTTGTCTACATCTTTAAATTGGGTTTATCATTTACATTCTCGCCTTTGATTGACTTAACAATCAGAGTTCCCTTAACATTACCTAAGAGCACATTATATATGCGTACTTCTAGCATTAACAACATGGGTAATATAAAATGTCACCTGTGTTAATGATAACAATCTCTGAGTACCAAGATTGACTAATTATATATACGGTATATGTAAAGTTTCCGCTGTGTAGTTTAAAGAGTTTTCAATGCCGGATATCCTGGTGTGCGTTCCGTACCCAGGAGAGTATCCAATTCAGACGGGATATCTTCAGAGTGGCTCCGACGGGGTAATGTTTGTTCGGACTTGCTGCAGAGAGAATACGCATGTTGTAGGAACACACATCAAGGCGGTGGCAATGAAGGAATAGAGAAAACAAAAGCTGTAATTTGTGAGCACTGCCTTCGCTGATTTCATTTTGATTGTGTAAGAAAGAAGGATATCTCTAGTATGTCCGCAGTAGTTAGCGCAGATTCATGTGTGGGGGTTGGGAGGCAGTCAAACAACCTCAGTCTAATAAGGGCAACGGTGAAGGATCTCGAAAAGGGAAATAAGGAATTCACACTGAAGAATGGTATTCATATGAATGCACCTGTCGCGACTTCGTCTCCTGTCTCACAAGATAATGACCTTATCGTAATAATGAGACAGATGTACGAAAAAATGGACAAAATAAGTCATTAAGTAATGAGTAGCAGGAACCATATGTTAGTCAGCAAGTAGGAAATGTTAAGAAAGAATTGAATCAGAAAATAGATTACAAATTTGAAGAGTTTAGCGTTCAGATTAACGAGGTGCCAGTGACCTGATGGTAATGTCATTGCTAACTAGTTCACGTCATATGAGAAAGATTTTTTTTTTTCTTTCACTGTAATGAAGTGCGATTTCTGTAACAGAACGCTGGTACAATATAGCCTTAACTGCAGAAGTGTAAATGAGCAACCTCTATCGGAAAATATACTAATTGTTATTATACAAAGTATGTGACGAGGACAACTATTTATCGCAACCTATGCCAACTTTTCAGGTTAATTTCGGTCCCGATAGAACTCCAATGACGCCAGTATAAATATTTCCTAACCATCAACAGAATTTGAATAATTATTGCATGCACTTACCAATATGTTATGCACAAATCAATCAGTTTTATTTAGGTAATTGAACGTTCCGGAGAAAAATGTGTTTGTACAGCAAACGTTTTCATCGGATGTCTATCAAGTTGTAACAACTGCCCGAATTTCTTTGTTTTGGTCTCGTTAAGTGTTGAAGCAGATTTGTTTCATTTATGTTAAGAATAAACTGTGATATTTCCATACTCTTAATATCAAAAATACAACAAAAGTATCAACTTACTTGTCCGGATACAATGTTGCCAAATCGGAAGCAATAAGAGCTCCCCAATCGCCACCTTGCACATAGAATTTCTGGAATCCAAGTCTGCTCATTAATTTCTTCATGATCAGCGCAGTTTCAGCAGCACCTAGACCAGGTTTTCGGGCTCCATCAGAGAATCCGTAACCCGGAAGCGAAGGACAAATAACCTCAAATACAAAATCCCTTCCTTGCCTCTCTGTGGTAAGCAAAGGAATGATTTTGTAGAATTCTCGCACCGAGCCTGGCCATCCGTGAAGCAACAACAGAGGAAGAACTCGTACGTTTGAACTCTTCGTTGTTGGTTTTACGTGAATGAAGTGAATATTTAATCCTGAGATCACAGTCTTGAATTGAGGGAATTTATTCAGAAAAGCCTCCCTGTCACGCCACTTGTACTCGTTCATCCAGAAGTTCAATATTTTCTTCAGGTAAGCAGTGTTAAAACCATACTGGAATCTTACGTCTTCTAAAGGTGGCGTAATGTTGACTGCGAGTTCTAAACGATCTTGAAGATCAGCTAGTACCTTGAAAAAAACAGACAAAGATATTATTTTGATTTTCTGTCTTTTGAATCGCATAACACAACTAATTACTTGATTATTGTTACTATCACAGTGACTGTACATTTAAAGTAAATAATAACAAAAGCGTCAAGACGACAGTTCTTCTCATAAATAAACAATCAATTATTTTGTTCGTAATCTTTGATGAAGAACACCATTCAAAAGTTAAGTTCTGCCTGTGAAAATTTCAATACTCCATATCGTCAGTGTTCTGGCAGAAGTCACTTTAAAAAAATCTTCCAGTACGAAGACGATATACAAGATGAAATGCATGACGTTCTAATATCGTCGCCCGATATCTCTAGCCTACCAATATTAAAACGTCATGTATTTCACCTTTTATATCGTCCTCGTACTGGAAGAATACCTAACTCATCTGTATTTTTTTCTTCTTCAAGTTGGTGGCTTCTGCCAGAATGACTACGATACAGTTAATGCAGTGGAGAATGATTTTCTCCAAGGTAACCTTTTTCTTTAATCAAAATATAATTATTTCCAAATGCAACGGCATCTCTAACCATGTCGTTTGGTTACAAACCTTCCTCCCCCTCTTAGATATAATCTTTCTGAGACTACATAGGTTTTGTTTTCTGCAATGTAGGTCATCAGTATCTTTTGATGATTTTTTTTTTTTTTTTTGACCTGATTCCTTCTAAAATAGGGGCGTATTCATTTAACTTTTGGTTATTCTGACTTAATACTTCCCAACCATATACAGGGTGGTCCAAAAGTAGGTATACAACCCTGCATTGATTATCTTAATAAACCGTCATACTTAATGAGGTTATATGCTTCGGTCTATTCCGACTTTAGCGTATAAGTGAAACGAAATTAAAATCAAATAGTAAACTAGACGAAGTTAAACCTGTATGGATAACAATAAGTAAATTATATAAAATACGGTAAGTCAATCAGTACAAGACTGTATACCTACTTTTGGGCCACCCTGTATATCCCTACTGAGAATCAAATTCAGCCTTCTCAAATCAGAGATAAGAATGTTAAACAATTAAACGTGAGGATCATAGAGAAAGATAGAATAGCCTGATTGTTATGTCATAGGTGAAAATGCTGATCATTTCTGAGAAACATACAGAAATATGGACTTAACCTTATTATTATCTGTCATAAGTAAGAAAGCTGTTCCTTTAACCGTGAGGAACATAATGAAAAGTAAAATTAGCCTTGCTGTTATCTGAAACACATTAAACAACCTCCTTATTAATTTATTTTGTCAGAAGAACGTAACCTTGTACTTGATGAAACATTTACACACTACAAATGCTGACTCATGAAGGGAACAATGTAGATATTGGAACAGTTACTATTTATCGTGAGAAATGCTCCACGATGAAATTTGAAAATAAAAAAAAATTGTCCTCACGAACTTAGTTGATAATATTCTGCCAAAATGACAGGTGTTGAAAGGTAAAGATTAATAGCTCTAATAGCATTGATTAATTACACTTTATAATGGCTTATTTTGTAATGAGTACGTATATACAGTAGATTCCAATGTAAATTTTAAGTAATGGATCAACATATAAAAATGTAGTAATATATTAAATATACAGTATGTACCGTGAAATCTGTATGATCCCGGGTTCGATTCCCAGTGGCGCACTCAATCGAAAAAGTTTTAAAAGCATTTTCAGGCCAACCACCCTGAATGAGTTTTACCTGGAAAATGCCGGGGTGGTACCTAACTTATAGGTCCCAGGCCGCTTGCATCCTTCCCTTTCCTCGGATAGTGTGCTCGCCGAGGGACGTGATCCTTCGTATATGGGACGGGCTAACATGGCCATAGATGACGAAAGCCCAGAAATCTAAATTCTAAATTCCCGAAACCTGTCTATTTTGGCCACCATCGGTTCCATTGAAAATTGGCCAACTTACACAAAATAAGCGTATTTTGAGTCAAAAACAGTTGTGGATTAATTATACAAATTTCTAATAAAGTAACTAGTAATTATTACCTTCGCGTTAGTTTATATTTTATAAATAAAATATAATAAACATTACTTCTGTAATATAAAAAATCTCATATAATATATTTACGTTTGCTCTTAGTACACTATGATCCAAATGTAATTTCAATGTGCTGATTTCGTACGAAACGCTACGGCACCTTCTTTATCGAACGTTTTATTTCTTCTACCTATGACGATAGATGTCGATACAGTCTTTCTACGCCGGCTAGGGATCTGAACGAAGTCATAGATTCTCACGTTGGAGGGGCCTGGTGACCCCCTAAGTAACACAGTCATGCTTGATACATCGTTAGAAAGCTTATGGAACACAGATTTCAACGCGGTAACATTTGTGCGACTCCTATTTTATCTTTTCAACTTGTCAACGACCACCTGAACTCGAGTAAATAATATGCCCTTGCTGGTTTTCTATTATTAGCTTAGGTTGTAGACAAAAATGTAGGTGTGAAAATGATGTTAATTACTCCTTTCTTCCTACAAGAAATTAGTTTTTTTTTTTTTTTTTAACCAAAAAGTGTAATGAATTTGATTCATGTAAGAAATATTCTCACCCAAAAAGTATATTATACACTCATGCTCAAAAATTAAGGATAATTGTAGATTGTGGCACTACACAAAACTGGCGCTAATAGCATAGGCACATAGTGAACACAACATACGAACAAAAGAAACATATCGGTACCACGGTATTGGTGATATCCACGGTATCTACGGCATTGGTGATAAGTTGAGAAACACATGTGCTACACAACGCCACTGTTTCCTGCGCATGTACCCCGACATTAATATGGGATATTATCACTATGCACACATACACAGGCCGCACAACGGGTTGGCATACTCTGGATCAGGTGGTCGAGCAGCTGCTGGGGTATAGCCTCCCATTCTTGCACCAGTGCCTGTCGGAGTTCCTGAAGTATTCTAGGGGTTTGAAGACGTGCAGCGATACGTCGACCGAGAGCATCCCAGGCGTGCTCGATGGGGTTTAGGTCTGGAGAACAGGCAGGCCACTCCATTCGCTTGATGTCTTCTGTTTCACGGTACTCCTCCACGATGGCAGCTCGGTGGGGTCGTGCGTCATCATCCATCAGGAGGAAGGTGGGACCCACTGCATCCCTGAAAAGGCGAACATTCTGATGCAAAATGACGTACCGATACACCTGACCTGCTACAGTTCCTCTGTCAAACACATGCAGGGGTGTACGTGAACCAATCCTAATCCCACCTCACATCATCAAACCACTACCTCCATACAGGTCCCTTTCAAGGACATTATGGGGTTGGTATCTGGATCCTGGTTCACGCCAGATGTTAACTCACCGAGAATCACTGTTCAGACTATACCTGGACTCGTCCATGAACATAACCTGGGACCACTGTTCCATTGACCATGTACTGTGTTCTTGACACCAGGCTGTACGGGCTCTCTTGTGAACAGGGGTCAGTGGAATGCACCTTGCAGGGCGAATAAACCATGTCTGTTCAGTCGTCTGTAGACTGTGTATCGGGAGACAACTGTTCCAATGGCTGTGGCAAGGTCCCGAGCAAGGCTACCTGCTGTACTCCGTGACCGTCTTCGAGCACTGATGGCGAGATATCGGTCTTCTTGTGGTGTTGTACACTGTGCACGTCCCGTACTGTAGCGACTGGACACTTTTTCTGTCTGCTGGAATCGTTGCCATAATCTTGAGATCATACATTGTGGTACACGGAGGGCCCGTGCTACGACCTGCTGTGTTTGACCAGCCTCCAGTTGCCTAGTATTCTACCCCTCACAACGTCATCAATATGTGTTCTTTGAGCTATTTTCAACACACAGTCACCATTACCACGTCTGACAACATCTGCACACTTACACGGTGCACCGTACTCTGACATGCACCAACACACCTCTGCGTATTTGGATTGCTGCCAGCGCCACCGTGCGACGACCGCACCGCGCCAAATGGTCAAATGCACCACATGGTCATACCCCGAGGTGATTTCCAACCGAAAACCGCCCACCAGAGCGTTGTTTCACCATGTATCCGCATTATCCTTAATTTATGAGCACGAGTGTATATTTTATATTTTCAGAATTTGACATCCGCCCCCTCTACCACAGTACCACGTTATATGCACATCATTTTTGCTGCACACATGTACAACAACAAGAAATATGCTTCTAGACCAATTCAGTGAAAGATGTCTTGTCTTATATGGAAACGTTCTGAAAATAAATGTAGTTTACGCCGAGAAACGAACAACGTGAGACAAAAAAAAAAAAAAAAAAAAGTGGCCAACATTTCCCCTCTCTCCATATAAGTAACAAGTACACATGCAGGGTATTACCATGTAGCGAGCTACTTCATTGCTTCACATACCCATTCTTATGAGTGTACCAGCAAAGGAGGGAATAGCCTCGTAAAAAAATGCAAAGAACAAAAAACACGAACTTTAACTTCTCCTTCCTCGGCCGTGGTGCCCCCACACCAATACATAAAATGCATATCAGCGGAAAGTTTCATCCTTCAGGAACACATTGATACTAAAATTATCTTCCTAGCTTAATTAGGGGCCAGTTGTGTCAATGGGAGTTTAAAGGTTAAGGAAATCTCGAAATATCCGTGCTTTCTTAAGTAGCGGCCATTGGTTGTGGATTTACATACAGCTGCCTACATTTCCCTTAGGTTAGGCTATTCGAGAATGCGTTACTTCCCGCAGCGAACGCGACCTAAGTGGCTACTCTGTAATTTTACTTTCGCCAGAGTTATAAATCATACTGTGAGCCAGTCAGGGTTTCCAGATCTTTATTGCCAGGTTTAGGTCTATAATAGCCGAGTTTGAATACTCTGCACAAAGCATCTTCCAACCAGCTGTTTCTTGCTAAAATCCCCTTGTCTGGCAACACATCTTTCCTTTCCCCCCCCCCCTTCCTTTAGACATCTTTTAAACAGCAGGAGGTCTATTGTTTCGAAACGCACCAAAGACGCTCGAGCCTACGTTTTCTGAGCGATTTTATTGGTTTTGCATTTGCAGAGCATTGCGATTAGCCATCTACATTTATATACATGGTCAGCGTATTCCAAGCGTACGCAAGAGCAATAAAAACGCTTTGCGAACGCTTCGAATAGCCATCCAGTTAATGACCATTGACCAAGATCCTTGGCGTTGACCACCAAGTATTTGTGCTGTTATCTGCTTTCTTTTTCTTTCACTTTGCATGACCACCAAGGACATGTGTTATTATCTGTTTTGTTTTTCTTTCACTTTGCAACGTGAATTGATTCGTCATTTGTTACACATTTCCTGTAAGCGTTCAGACGGTAAAGGATTCCAACACGTGCCAAAAACAAAAAGGATACGTAACTCAATAAATCTGTCTCAACTTGACTAACAAATGTCTTGTAATATATAAAAAGATATGAATGGAAAGGCAACTTTTCATACATCAGCCAACAAGATACATAAAAAACGATAAACATACCATCACCACCTGCTTTTTTTCTTTTTTTTAGAAGTTTTTTTTTTCTATGGACAAATCCTCGAGTTCACTGAGCTTTGAAAATATTTAAAGATGTTCTGCAAGAATTTCTTAAAAATGATAATGTGTACTGTCGGATGTTGAGATGTCCAACATACAAAGGTGATTTTAACATTAACAGCATAGAATTGACTGATTTAAGACGGCCAAATTCCGAGATAGACAAGTGGCCAACTTGCAGTGTAAATAATTAATTATACCTAATGGGTAAATGCAAGTTCAACAACGGGATCAACTTAAGCAGATGACAAAGTTAGCAGGTACTGTACTGTATATAGACTGGAATAGTGATGTCATTTACTCTCCGTTACCATGGCGATCGCCGTGTTTTTTTCTATACAAAACGCGTGAAGCGAGTGGTGTAATTTAAAGTCTAGTACAAACATAGACAACGGCTGTAAATTTATTTACAATTATAAAATATTTTAACGACTAATAAAGTTGGTGAGAAAGAGTACAGATTTAGAATATGGAAATGTGTTTAGGAAACTACGAGTAAAATCAAGAAAATTCATAAAGAAAGACTAATATCTAAGGAACTTATTTCTAAAAGCGCCAAATATCTAAGTGATAAGATAGAAATCAAATAATTAATCTAAACGTTGTTATGTAATTAACCTTAATAAGCAATTATACACAATATAAACTCCCCAACTTGACAAACTCTCGGCACAAGGAAAAGTGTAAAAATATACGATATTTTAAAAGAAAAAATATATTTTAGAACAATGTTAATTCTATTGGGATATTTACTTTTCATATGTCCACTCTTCATAATGGAAGTGAACAATATTAATGCCTACAATATAACAAAAAAAAAAAAAAAAAAAAAAGCTTTTGGAAATTTTCAATCCGGACCATCAGTGGATATAGATCAGATCTTTTCTTATATCCCCTATCAACTTTTTTAAAAATAGAAACAGTAATAAGAAAACATTTAATTATGATTGGTTCAGCATATATTCTAAACAACTCTTAAACATTAATCCTGTCCACGAATGCAGTGTCATGAAACTTATATTAATGTATCAAAACTTTTCCAGAATTATTTAAGGTGAATATCTGATCATGAACAAGATGAGTACATTTGTTTTCTTTCTTTTTCTATATCTCTTTTTTAGTTTCATTGATTATAAATATTTAAAAAGAAACAAATATTTCATTCAGTCTAATGTTCGCAATTCAGAATTATTTCGTCACTATTTTCGTTTTGCATTTAGATCCTTTATGTATTTAAGCTACTTGTTGCTTAGAAAATAAAATGGCGATCATCATGGCAACGAAAAGGATGTGACGTCACACTATTTCAGTCTATTCTTACGTATAATCAGATCTAGAGTAAAGCGTGGTTGTCACGTTACATGAATCTTGTTGCTGTCATTAAAAGAAAAAAAAACTTGCAACCCGATCTTTCTATTTACTGTTTACATGTTACAACTTCCTGAAAGCAAGAAAGGTATGTCCACCTACGCAGCACTGCACTCTAGTGGACAAATAGTGAACCTCCTTATTAAAAACTTGTATATTGGCGCGCTTCCCCTCCCTGTCCAAAAGAATCAGTTGTTTCGGAAGCGACGAAACTGGTTTTTCCTTTATGTCAGCGGGAGGGCGATAGCAGGTAGCAAGCAAGACGACCCAGAAAGTTGCAGATTGTTCAACTCCTTGCAAGATGAAAAAAAGTTTTGTATGTCCCTTTCAAGACTATGTTTACATGGAGAAATATTATAAGGTTTCAAGATTTCTTTCTTATGACAGCTACAAGATTCATGTAAAATGGAAACGCCGTCTAAGATAGACGGGACAAGTCGGTCGCATGGAAATAAAAAGATTAATGTGTTTTTATTAAATAAGTGCAGTCTTGTTCAGCAGTGTGTTTATTTTTCTGATTTTATTTGCAAGACGTATGACTATGATTATGTCAGTAAGAAGATTAAGGGAAAAGATTCTTTGTGTGGACAAAAAAAGATGAAAAATAATGTCACAATGCCAAGATAAATTTTAGCAAGAAGTGTAACAATAATTCAGACAGTTGTCTTGCCATAGGCTAGAACCTTTCGTCTGTGTGGTGATAAACTCTGAAGTCATTGAGTTATTTAATTGATTATATGTTTTGAAATTATTTTTTTAAAGAGGCAATTCATTACAAATATTATCTAATTGAAGACGGATACAAATATTTTTAATCAATTTCAGATCATGTACTTCGGAGTTTACTACAAGATCACTAGATAAAATATTGCATAATAATAAGGCCAAAGCACTTACAAAGAACCAAGCATTTTCACGTCAACTTAATTACGATGTTGCCACCCAAACATGAAATTTGCTTTGAAGTTATTTTAAAAATTTGAGCTTTTCGTACTGGTAGTTTCTAGATATCATCTTGTACACTGAGCGACAAAAGTTCTTTCCGTTTGGAAAATTTTTTTGGGGGGGAATAACTGTGGTATGGCTGGAACGTACAGAAAATTATACATTTTTTTTTTAATTTATTGAAAACTGTTCAAATTGTCCTTCCATTTTGAAGGTATTTGCGAAACTAATTTCATCAAACAGAAAGACAGAAAGGCCTTTTGTCGCTGACTGTACAATACAAACGAGCCTCCTCCTTCCCATACCAAGAGTACGGACATTGTGGCCCAGTGGTAGAGTACCCACCTCTATCGTGAAGGATCTCCGGATCGATCCCAGGCTAGAGGGTTAGCGGTGGACAACATTCATATCCATAGACTTTCTCCGGGTTCTTCAGTTTGCTTCCGCATTCTCATTTAAATTTCATAATTATTCACTGCTATTAATCATACGTCTGCCGGGACGACAGAACTTGACAGATTTACCAAAAACAAATAAATAAAAAGTTAACTCAGAATATTAAAAATTATTTACATATTTAATTTTACGTTCTTTTCCTATGATTTTGGAATACAGAAAACGAGCTGCTTCTTTCCCGTAGAGTTGCCTGTGTTAGGACAGTAAGGCTCTTGATCCTTATAGTCTCTTTCTATAAATATCAACAACTCAAAAATAACACTTATACAAATTAGTTGTTTAATACTCATAAAATGTTATATTAAATATTCTACGATTTTAAAGGACTTTTGACATAATGCAAACGTTTTAGAACCCAATGGGCACAAAACGCAAATACTATTCTGTAGGTCCGAAAAACCTAG
This sequence comes from Thermobia domestica, assembly GCF_964235325.1. Lineage (NCBI taxonomy): Eukaryota > Metazoa > Arthropoda > Insecta > Zygentoma > Lepismatidae > Thermobia > Thermobia domestica. The sequence goes on along the minus strand of NC_137457.1, from coordinate 294,092,737 downwards.
AAAGTGTTGTTATTCGAATTTAAAAGCATTTTGTTAATATTTATCAGTACTATTTATTCTGATTTATTCACTGAAATTCATTGGCGGCATCAGGATTCCGGAACAGAAAGGCAATGTAAGGTGGGTGCTGATTCTCTTCGAAGCCAAAGTCTTCCATTGCAGCCCTGGCAAGAAGCACTGGCGCAAATCCCAGGAGGATGAGGGGGACTTATCCTCCTCCAATCTTGGAACTAGAGAGGCGGTCTCCCCAATAATTCGATTTGAAATGTGTTTTTTTTTTGGGGGGGGAGAAATGTGATGATTTATGTGCGATTGCCACAAAGGAAAGTGATATTAAATTGATGCCCTCCCCCCCGAATAAGCCTCAAATCTGCCCGCTTCCCAATATTGAATACAACTCTGTTCCCTTGATTCTCCACAGCATTGTTTTTCAACTTCATAAATATTTTGGAGCTAAAAAAAAAAAAAAAAGGATTGAAGGAACAGTCTTTCCCGTTACCCCCAATGTTGAAGACATTTGCAACGCAGTGTGGACACCAGTGGCAATAACAGCAATATGGGCAAGAACATTGTCATGCTTACAAAATAGTTGTTACTGGGACAGTATATGGAATGGAAATAAACATCGAAAAATCGAAAGTCATGAGAATAGCCCGTGGAAACACATCCTTACGGGTCAGAGTAGAACAAAGAACTTGAAGAAGTCGAGCATTTCAAGCATCTGGGAAGTATTTTGACGAGAGATGCTTAAACACCGAACAGATTAGGTCAAGAATTGTCATAGCCAAAGAAGGCTTCAACAAGAAAAGATCACTCTTAAGTAGCAGGCTTAATATTGGATAAAAAAGAAGTTGATCAAGAGCTTTATACATGGAGTATTGGACTATATGGTTCAGAGACTTAGACATTACAGAAGTCAAAGAAATATTTAGAGAGTTTCGAAATATGGTATTGCAGGTATGGTATTGAAATCTAAGTTTTACGTCCCACGGTTATGCCGGTTAGGCTAAAGGAGACGGTGATGATAGATGAGTGAAATGGTGGAATGAAGAAAGTGGGAGGAAACGGGAGAACCCCGAGAAAACCCACGAGCACGGTGTTTGTCCACACGGCGCGAACTGGGATCGAACCAGGGACCCCAAGCACCGGAGGTGAACGCTCTACTATTGAGCCATCAATCATTCACTTGCTTTCATTAAAGACATAATTGTGGGACGTTAAACTAAAATATTTCATTTAACTTCTAACCTCGTACATTTCTATGGAGAAAAGATAATAGTACGAAGATTCCGGAAGAGAAACGTAATAGGGGAAAAGTATAAATTATTTTTAGATTTTAAGGGGTCTAAAGGGGGATGAAAAATTCCAATGTTATTTAAATGGGCGTTTTCTTGGGATACAAAATGTTACTTTTTAGATCAGCGTTTCCCAACCGGTGTGCCGCGAATGGGCCCCTGGTGTGCCGCGAGGAAATCGAAACGAATTATTTAATTCTATAGGAATCAAATTGCAAGACATAGGGGAAAATGTATATTTGTATTTCACATTACTATGAACCTCTACTATAAATCTACAATTTTAAGTTTCATACTTTGTTACTTTTCTGTACATTTTTAATGTTGAAAACGTATTTATCATTGTCATGACCATTATTGCTTCTTTATTGTTGCAGACTATTTCGTAAGTTGAAATTTTAACATATCATTCAATAAATTCAACAAAGCAAATATGCATGGAATTACCTACATTTGTAGGAGATTTCTTTATTTATTCGTTATTTAGTGATCTTCCCTTTTAGTTAAAGGTTAGATACAGTTTTCGAAAGAGAAAGTGGATGTTTAAAAACCCGAGTCCTATATTTCATTGCAATTGTTTTCTATTTTAAAATTAGAATGAAAAATTAGCATAATGATTTACCACGGGGGAAAATCAGTGATCTAGCTTTCTTCTCTGTAAGGAAATCAGTAATCACATAAAAATATCACGGTATTTTATATTTACAAATAATAATACTAATAATATATGTATAAAATATGGGTGTGCCGCGAGAATTCAAGTTACACCTATAGTGTGCCGCAAGTTGAAAAAGGTTGGGAAATTGTTTTAGATAGTTGAAATAGGTAAAGAATTGTTGGTTTAAGAGAGACGACGCCGTAGGCCGAGCAAACGCGGGAGTCTGGGAGCGGGGCCCCCAGCTAACCGGCGAAGGCTAGTATAGACCTATATTATATAGCTGCCATAAATGTGGTACCACTTGCAGCACCGGTGCGGCAATGTAGGAGTTGCGACGGCGGCGAGAAAAGTAGTGCTTATTTCTTCATTCTATAGTAGAAGCCAACACATGAAAACAAAGTCAACAAATCAACATACTAATAGACCTTAATTGTGTCGAGTGACTGTAATCCCAATGCTAATATCAAAATTACGCCGCCAATGATTCCGCCTCGTGGAATGGCTCATGCTATTGTTAAAAAGAGAAAAATGATGAGCAAAATATCTCCACAACTGAACCCTCACAACAGTATGAGATGTAGCACAATATAATGTCCCGTATTCTTTATGATTAATAATTGATACAAAGATAGATTTCTTTACCTCGTCTGATACATGTATTTTGAAAGGTTTTATTGCCACATCTTCTTTAGCTGGTCGTTGCCCTGGGCCCCAGTAAGTGTCTGGTATTTCAGGTAATGGCGGGGGCACCGAGTATTTTCTAACTGCTATAGCTATCAGAAGAACTGTTATTGCAATGGTGAAGAGGAGACGTTTTCCTGTTCCCATTCCCATCTTGGCTCTGAAATAAAAAAAAATATAAAAATAAAAAATCACATAAAAAGTTTATGGGGACACCAAGCCACCTACTATCTTACCTATTTAACATTTTACTCTATATTGATAGAAAACGATTTACCACAAATTTGAAATGTTCCAAACTGATATTTGAGTGCCAGATAATTACGACGTAAGAGAATTGCGTTCCCAAAGTTCAGGCCAAAACTAATGAGCCAGGAACACTTACTAGTCCATATATCTCGTTTAGTTTCTAAATTCCATTTTTTTTTTTTCTATTTTAAGATTTTTCTGTTGGAGTTCAACGTCCCACGGATATGCACCGAGGCTAAGCGAAACTCTATATGATAATGGTGAAACGAATTAAGTGGAAGAAAAATGGGAGAAAACCCACGCACACGCTATTTGTCTACCATAAAACTCACTTAGCGGGAGCTGGAATCAAAGCAAAGACCGTATACACCAGATGGGCTGTCTACCACTGAGTCACTGCAGTCCTCTTCTTCTAAGTGATCTGGGCCGCGGTGGCTCAGTAGTAAAGCGTTCACCTCTGGTGCATGGGGTCCTTGGTTCGATCCCAGCTCGCGCCAAGTGAACTTTGTGTGTGGTGGACAAACACCGTGTGTGTACGTGTGTAAGTTTTATCATGGTTCTCCCGTTTCCTCCCACTTCCTTCATTTCATTCATTTCCATCTTCACTATCTCCTTTTGCCTACCCGGTATAATCGTGGGACGTAAAAGTTTACGTCTGAAATTCAAAGTCACTTTTCAACATCCACGAGTCATGGCGTCTTGACTGACCTACACTAATCGTGTAATACAAACTAAATAGGTACTCCCACTCGAGATAAAAATCAGGTCTCCCAAACTGAACACTAAACAGTTAGTTACAAGAGATCCCCTTATTTTGGAATTGAGAGGAAGTAAACTTGGGTCTCGAAAGCCAGAAATAGTCGATGTACTAAAGACCTCGAGATAGAGATTATAATACTGCTTAAACTTGACCCAAATTTTTCAAATCTCCGGAACGTCTGTGGTATCAAATCGCTGTAAACGGCATTATGATATTTATGTATATTAAAATCCATCTAGGGTATGTAATCAAATATGATATTCATTTCTAAAGAAAAAAATCTTTTACAAAACTTCAATTTTTCAATTCTTGTAACTTCGTACTTATTCATTCTAAATACATCATAACACGATCCGTATTTGACACTACGGTGCTGTGAATATGCATTGTCCCGTTCGTTCTATTACTACTACTTTCGGCACCTCCAAATTTTTTAATAGACTATTTGGATATTGTGGCGCCCTTAGTTTGTAACAGTAAATAATCAATGTGGTTTAGCATGTAGAATTGAACTATGCAGGCGTTTCGGGGGTCAGGTGTTTCGGGGTTTTAACCCAGAGCCGTAAGTTGTGGGGGAAGAAGGAGCAACTCTCTCTCCATGGAAGTTCCTCGCTGTTCAGAAGGAGCCCACTTCAAAATATTCTTTTTTCTCCACATGGTATGAACATGACTGTATAAATGAAGCATCCAATAGGTTCACCACATTAAAATGAAAGAAAAGAATTGAGTAAAACAAATGTGATCTAGGTCCATTTCAATAAAATGTCTATTGTTAGGGCCTCCAGAAATAATATATATTTCTTAAGACTTTAAATTGTGTCAAATATTGTATCCTCAATTTGACTAATGCAGGATGGAATGGTCCAAGAACTGCAAATAATTTAAGGTGCTGCTGCTCCACCACCATCTGAACAAGATGCATTTCCATAAAACGAAGCGTAAATTTAATCTGGGTCATACTTCAGATAATCTCCAACCAGAGTCCCTAGAAATATTTTTTTTAGTGAGCTTTTAATTCTAGGGCCCCAAAATAGATATTTTAGTAGGAGCCCAAACAGGACTGGCCCTAGGCAATTGGCTGTTCCGTACAACCAGGGGCGGATCCAGGACAGACTTTTTGGGGAGCGGTGGGTTGTAATACTGCTACTTAGAGCTACTTTTAAGAGCTCCAAACTCTGGGATGGGTTTTATTTATATATATATATATATATATAAAATAAGAGGGGCAATCGCTCCCCTGGATTCGCCCCTGCGTGCAATGGCATTTTACACCCTCCCTCTTTCTCCAGAAAGAACAAATCTTAAAAGCCACGATTTTAAGTACCGGTATGCTACTCCATCACGAAAAACGAAGGGGAGGAAAAGTGCACTCACACTCAGAAAGGCCTAAAGATAACAAGTATAATCTCGTTGTTTGTTTTTTCTTTAACTAATAGTCTATTATGTTTAAAGCAAACACATCTCCAGAGGAAAGATGGTAATATTTTTATAGAACTCCATATCGAGCTTTAATCTCAATATATCAGTTTGCAATTCCAGTGCAATTAACGTGTTATATTTTTATTTTCCTTCTGTGTCTGTTCAAAATTAAAAAAAACCTTGTCTGTACCTTCGATAAGGATGTGTCAAACATAAGCCTAGTTTTCATATGAAAACTGTGATAACTAACTAAATGGAACAGGTGTTCGCTACTGTTCGAGAATTGAGTTCTTGCATTTGACAACAATCAAGCAATTCATGCTGGGATTTGTTTGACTTTAGCACTGTCCATGTGACCTTAAACTAATAAGACCTAAACATTATAAATGTAGTATTCAGATAGATCAGCTTAGTAAATTTAACTACCATCATCATGATGTATGTTTCCAACGAGAAATATTTATTTTAAATGACATAGTTAGATTTTGTCGCCCCATGCAAATACACGTGTTGCACATATGGTACAACCGATTCTGGGCCCAAATATTAATGCTCTTTCCCCCCCACGATAAGTTCCAAGTTACGGCGCACATTTAGCATCTTGAGCAAGATATACAAAAGTAAACATTTACCACATTAAGGTATACAAAATCTGATATTATATGAACTTGAGAACGTGGACTTCCTCTTGATGAAATTCTGCGTACACCACTACAACAATGTAATAATCTGACGTAATGCAATACGAAAAAAATACTTTATATTGATTTGGCAATACTGTTAATCTGATAACATTGCTGATAAGTGAGGATGTTAAACCATTTCCCCTGTCGATGTATGTCGTACAGAATTTTTTTTAAGCCATAAATTTGAAAATTACAAGGGCATTTCAAGATAATGGTCAACTACATATATCCCAACTAACAGTAACGACACAAGCTTTAATTTCTTGGGATGGGTCAGGAACAAGTGGAGATTTTTTTTTTTCAACCGAAAATAATAGTTTATTACGTATTTGACCTACCTTACAATATGACATTTGATGGAATACGATGCCACCGAAGGGGCGAGGCGCACGGCCCCTTGTCCCCCTCTAGCGTCATCACAGTTAACTACACAGTCGTCGGGTAGTGACTTGAAGTTATTTCTACGAAACATTATCACTAGTCAGTATTACGTAATCGATAAATACGATAAAATACGCGACCTTGTAATCTTCTTCTTCTGCTACTATTAATTTGCTGTGTCACAGAGTATAAAAGGGGAAAAAAAAGAGAAAGATAGACTCGTCAGACCAAATGTCAATAATCAATATCGTTTTAGAATTTCTGCAACAACAATAAGTAGATCGTTTAGAGCATAGCCGGATCTACGGGGAAGGGGGTCAATTCGGGGTATTTGCCCCGGGGTGCAGCTGGTTAGGAATATGTAATGGGCGCAGGGGCGGATCCAGGACGGACTTCTGCGGGGGGTTGTAATACTGCTACTTAGAACTACTTGTAAGAGCTCCAAACGCTGGGATAAATTTTATTTATATATATAAAACAAGATTTCTCTTCTGGGGGGGCATCGCCCCGATCGCCCCCTGAATTCGCCCCTGAATGGGCGCCATTTAGATGCAACATTAATTCGATTTCGATGCAGAGTTTGACTCAAGACGTATGGATGATTACGAGATGATTGGTGGAATGAAGAAAGTGGGAGGAAACGAGAGAATCCCGAGAAAACCCACACACAGGAGTCAAATAAGAGGAATACAGGCACCTTTCCAACATTTATTAATTTTGTTCACTGGGATTAATTCAGCAGTGAATTTACACTTTTTCAGGCCAAAAATAAATCAATTGGTCTTATGAAAAGTGCCGTAAAGACTTTTCCTTTCTTAATTGGCTGGTATTACGTTTTTACGTGTAATGATTAAATTTTGTCAAATGCAATCGATTCTATATTTATTTAATGAAGGCAATAAAACTTTTTAAGTACATTTCAATATGTAAACGTTTTAATCGATTCTATTTCACAATTAAGAAAGGGATATGAGAATCATAGAAAGTCAGTCAAAACCTAACATTTATCTCCAGTTTTTTGACTGAGGTACTGAGACTACTAAACTAAGTATGCAATTACGTTGGGTAAAAGTTTATAATAATTCTTTCTCGATACCAGTAATCTGAGAATATTATTGTAGAATCTAGTATGTTTTAACGAATATCATAAATATTTAATATACATAAAACGTAAACATTAATCTATGTGTTTGTGTTTCGACCAGGGGCGGATCCAGGGGGGACGATCGCCCCCCCATAAGACGAAACGTTCTTATTTTATATATATAAATAAAACCCATACCAAAGTTTAGAGCCCTTAAAAAGTAGCAGTATGACAACCCACCGCCCCCTTCCCCAGAAGTCGGTCCTGGATCCGCCCCTGGTTTCGATTAAACGAGAAAATGTCTTCTGCGATGTATTTTTAATACTACTAACTTTATACACTTTGAATAAACTTCATAATTGGTTTCATGCTCGTATGTGGACACAAATTTCAGTAAAAGTTATAAAAGGGAGAAAGATGACAAACGATTTAAACGTTTTAAAGTGCATATATTAACCTAAGATTTGCTGCAATTCCTAACATGAGGGAGGAAGGGGGCGCTAGAATAACGTCTTTGCCCCGGGCGCAATACTTCGTAGATCCGCCCCTGGTTTAGAGCAGTGGTTCCCAACCTGGGGACCATGAAAAAACGAAAAGCGAGAAATCTCTGACATAAATAAAATGTGAAATTATGAATAAAACAACTTGTAGTAAGCATTTACAGTTTAGCTTTAGCAAATTTCAAAACACTACATATTTGACATTTTATCTTTCCTATTCGTATTAAAGATTTCTACTTTATTAAAAACTACACAATTATACACATTCTTATTACTTTACAAAACTTTCAAAAATGAGTACAAAATGCTATTTCACTGCATAAGATGGATTCAAAAACTAATTAAGGGTAGGGTTGCCAACTCTGGAAAATAAAATTACCGGCACCACCTCAAAATTCCTTATGATATAGGCCTAAGTGTGAAGCATCTCTCTGTTCGAAACCATCCATGGGAAGGAAATGTACTATCATGGACAAAAGTGCATTAGCACTTGTATTCTGCATATCCTTAGTACATTCACTAACAGGAATTTCAGGAATGATCCAAAAAATGGATCAAAAGATTGCGATCTTGGCAAATAATTAGTTTTTGGTTCTTGGGTCACAAAATTTTTGAAGGGATCCTAAATCGATTTTTTTACGGAATAAGCACATCATACTGAGTGAAGTGATAGTTTTGGTTTGGCTACACTATTTGTAGTTCTCCAGATATAAGGCCTACAAGGAAATTTTTGCCTGAAATATATTGAATCTTTTGATCCAATAAACTTAATAGATACATTGTGCTAAAAATTAGAAACTTAAGTCGCTACTGATCATTTTATTTCATTTACCAGTAACTGCCACTTCTTTAATATTATCGAAACAGATGAACAAAAGTAGAGTAATCTTTACCTGACAATTTTGGATTTACGAAATGAAATTTACTCTTTAAACTTATACTTCAACTACAGGAAATTGCTTTAAGAAGTTATTTTCCACTCTCAATAAATGTATAAAATTCCTTATAAGTAAATTTCAAATTTTCCCTGACAGTTCCTGTCACCTCTAAAATTACCTAGAGATAAATAAAATATACTAATCGTTTATAGATGGTGAAAGGTGACAGTTTTGGCATTTACAGAATGAAAGTTACTTTTTTAATTTATACTTAAAACTAGTGCACTTTCAGAACTCGTTTTTCATTTTTAATAAATGTATAAAATTCTTCACAAGTAAATTTCGATGTTTTATTATGGATTACAGGTTTAAAATACTGGTCATAAAAGGATTGGTACGAAGTTTGTATAGTCACCGGTCTTAATTAAAATAATAGCAACATTTCCGGCCAGGCTGGTGAAATACTGGCCAGTTGGCAACCCTAAATAAGGACAAAGGGGGAAAAAAACTCAATGTGATGGTTGACATTACTTTTCGTTCACAAGTTTCTTGATATTCAGTGATAAGTTCGAGAAGGCGCACCTGAGATCACGTTCCACTTCCAAATGGTTGCGGTACTTTGATTTTATTGTGGTCAACTTCGAAAAGTCTGATTCACCGAGGTTAGTTATCGCAGTGGTGCCCACCCCCCCTTATGTCCATGACGCACCCCCCCCCCCAATTGTCTATCCGTAGGTGTTCTTCCATGAAAAAAATCTTTTCGATTAATTTTACCCCCCCATCAAACATATTTATATAGATTTTTAACCCCCCCAAATATTTCAATGACGCAGTTTGCGTCATAGCCCCCCCTTGTGGGCACCCCTGGTTATCGAGAACTGAACAAAAACTTAACGCTTCTTTTTACCCTTGGATAAACAGGCAGGAAATAAGTACAAAATTCTTTGAAAGACGTTGATAAACAGTTCTTTGGCACCTTAATAGCACTTCAATTGCTTCTTCCAGAATATCATGCAGAAGTAGGGGTAAAAGTGGATCTGAACAGGTAGGGGGATGTTTGACATCACGCCGTCCCCCTACCTATCTTCGCCCATTGCATTTTTTTTAGAAAGTGGGGGGACGGCACAGATATTTTTGGAATTGGGACAACGACGTCGCCCGCGTTCCTCCTCACTTTTATCCCTGTGTAGAAGTAAATCAACATCAATGGTGAAAGGTGTTCTTGCTAATTTGCACGGCCAATCTTCTCACGCAAATCAAGAAAATATTACTTGAATTAACCTCAGACTGATACTAGGTGTAAGTTGATATTCTCTCTCCACATGGTTAAATTACAACGATATTCTATATTCATTTTGTGAATTTCTTCTATTTTGATATCTTGGTTTTGAGCAACGGTGCATAAAAGTACACAATCTATCGTGCAGAATAAAAGAAAAAAAAAAAAAATATATATATATATATATATATATATATATATATATATATATATATATATATATGTATGTATGTATGTTTGTGATTCTATATAAAAAGAAATAAGATTGAATCTTAGTAGCTGAAGATACGTATATGTTGATTTTATACGAGGGTCATTCAATAAGTAAAGAAACAAAGTCTATATTTTTAACACTAATCAATTTTTTGTTTGTTTCAGGGGTGTTAGCTGGCAACCTTGGGATATGCTCTGATCTGCTGTTTCGTAATTTTATGTCAACATAACTTCAAAAACATCAATTCATCATGGCAAGTCCTCTAGAAGATTGAACCTTAGAAGAACAGCGCTCAGTCATTAGGTTTTTAGTCGCAGAAGGTGTAAAACCAAGTGAATTTTTTTCTCGAATGTTGAGACAGTACGGTAACAGTTGTATGAACCGTGCGAATGTGTACAAGTGGGTTGATCGGTTTAAAAGTGGCCGAACAAGGTGATGAACCCCGATGTGGACGTCCAGTGGAAGTTTCTGGTTCTTCGTTGGAATCGATGATTGACAGACTTATTCGTGATAACAGAAGAATTACTGTTGAAATGATAGCTGAGGAAGTTCAAGTAAGTGTTGGAACTGTTCACAATGTCATTAGGAGCATTTTAAAGTACAGAAAAACGTGTGCCAGATGGGTTCCCAGACGGTGCAAAGGTGGCTTCGGGGTACATCGAAAGATTTCTTCGCCAAGGGAATTAGGAAGCTGCAAGAAAGATGGGACAAATGCATAACTGTAAAGGGTGATTATATTGAAAAATAGCCTTAGTTTTGAATGATTGAAATAAATCTTTATTGAGTTATAGCAATGTCTCTTTACTTATTGAATGCCCCTCGTATGTATAATCCCCGGTACTCTTCGTTACTGTAACAACAGATAGTTGTTTATTTAAATGTTGCTATGACAACCACCGAAAAAGAAAAGTATTACTAATAAAGTTTTGAGGATAATAAAAGATAATAGTGATACAAGGTGGTGTGTCTTATTTAATGCAATTTGATCGTGTTCATATAGCTAAAAATTACGCGAACTGTGGGCTGGAATGTAACATAAATATAATATTACAAAATCACACTTTATTGTCACAAAGTTCATTAAATTGAGTAAGAGATGATAAGTTGAGCGTTGAAGCATTCAGATGGCGTTTCCATAGTAGGTTCTATTCCATGAAAGTTCTTATCGCGTCATAAGAACTTAGTATGTTCGTGTTTCTACCTTGAGTTTAAAGGTCCGCAAGATATGAAAGAGAAAATACAATTATGTCGTCAGTAAATGAAGTATTTCCTACACTTAGAAGAAATATATCTACATCCGACTTAGGCTCGTACAGCCTACTTAAGATATTACCTTTCGACAACCAACGGACTTCGGTATGGAAAAGTAAAGTTTTAAGTTCAGCCCTGAGGTCGTTGCATAATGTCTCAAACAGACAATTACTCTGAGGACTTGGCTTTACAAAATTAACTTTAATAACAACGATAATGCGTGATTTAGGTTTTCTGGTAAAGTTTTTGCAGCTAAGGTTTGCCTGTGAATTAAACAGTGCGAACCAATGATTGCAGGATTTCTGTCCCCCAGCTTTATAAATTCAGACTGCGAACCTAACATTGCTGGAGCTCCATCAGTGAAGGATTATTTCGCCCAAAAGGGTCCTTTTTCATCATCATTACCCACTCCTTCCTCTGCTTCGATCGCAATATCTTTGGAGTGGTGGTTCTGGTGATATAGATTGTTTATGTATTCCTCCCAGATTCTACGGATTCTTTGATTGTCAGTGACTATCTTCGATTCCAAACGTGAGTATACTTTTGTTAGTCTTCCCTCCTAATTCTTTTGCTTTCTCATACACCAGATTATATTTGCCGCGCCGTTGGTTCCATTATTTCTTCACACACCTGTTACATGTACTTCTCTTTGGCTTTGACAATCTCTCTTCCCAATTAATTATTCAGCCTTCTGTTTTCTTTGATGTCCGTGGTTTTCGCCCTTCTGCGTTCTTCTATTTTTTTAATCATCGCTTCTGTTACCTATGCTTTTCTCGGAGCTCTTTCCATCCTGCCTGCCGGTGCTGTTGTGGAGTGTGTCTAGTAGAGTCTGTTTAAATTTTCTCCAGCTATTTTCTACTCTGCCTACTACATGGACCATTGTACAGTAAGGGACACTTCTGGATGGTACACTTGTGTAAATTTCCATATTGGTGTACCATCCAGAAGTTTCCCTTACTGTACATACTTTTTTCTTCAGTCTTTTCTTTCACATCACTGTCCATACTTCTTAGTCGCTTTAAGTTTCATTTTCGATTTCTCCTTACATTTATCTTTATCGACTTTAACCAGGTTTGCACTTCCGTCATTAGGAGATTATGGTCCGAATTAATGTTCTCTCCTGGTAGTGTCTTCACGTCTCGTACACTATTCCTGAAACGTTGCTTGACAAGAATGTAATAGATTTGGTAGCGTTTCTTATCTCCTGGACTTTTCCATGTACACAGCTCGGTATTTCTTAAACCATGTATTCATCATCACCATATCATGTTACCTACAGAAGCAGATAAGCATCTAGACCTGTGTATTTCTTCAACCTAGTTCAAATAGTCCTACCACCTTACTCGCAGTTCGTTTTCCCATTACGCTGTTGAAGTCTCCTATTACTATAGCGATGAAATTACCTCTCCCCTCCTGATGCAATATGTTACTAATCTCGTCTTATATTACTTCATTGTGTCATGGTCAGCTATTGACATACACACTTGCTTGTATTGTCATAATATTCACATGGTATTGCACTTAGCTTTACAAACATCAAGCGGTCACTGTAGCATTCCACTTTGGTTACGCTTTTTGGTATTTCGTTTCTCATTGCTATTACGATATTATTCTCGGCTTTAGCGCCACCCGAATAGAATATTGTATAATTTTTCAATATTACCTCACTACTTTTTTTTTACCATTCCACTTTTCATTTCTTCATTTCCAACCCGCACGTCGTAAGATTTGTGCGTTCCAGGTTCCTACACTGAAATGAAAGTTATTTTCTCCGAGCGAGGGACTATTTACCTATGGAATGTTCTACCTCAGAAAGAACCATCATTGTATTTATTCTCGTCCTCTGTCCCTCCTGGGGAAAAATAATGTGGTATCGTAGTATTCACATTTCCTTTCCACATCTCTATGCCGTTGATCATCTTGTGAATCCTCTGCCTTTTTGGACAGTTCCTCTCTTAACCCTTGTGTACTACCATGGGGGCTTTTGGGACCCCAGAGTTGTTTATCATTATATAAATCTTATCTTTTAAACAAGTGAGAGAGATTACACTTCAGTCTTTTCTTGTATTCTATTTCAAGGGTATGCTAAAGGTGCCTACTAAAAATTTCAGTTGTCTGCTTGATGGTTCTGCGTGAAGAACACAATTTAGATGGGGTTCTACAAGACCCCATAGTAATTCCTGTGTAACAATTTTCTTGGTAGTACACAAGGGTTAAGAACAAGATGTCCTGAACTCTACGCGCTCATCTTCCTTAACTCCCACGTTATTCCCTTCAGACTAAAGGAGAGAGATAATTAATGAAAGAGAATTAAATATTTGTACTCTTCCATCGGGAATCGAACCCGATCCACGTACACCAAAGCTGCATATGCTAACCATTAAAAAAAAAAAAAGTTCGTTCTAAACGGGATGATAGTCTCTATGACCATCTCTCTTACATTCTACGTAACCCCACGTAATACGTACACGACAGGAACACAAATATCATGGATAATTAAAAATCCCGGCCGTGCTCTTCGGAGAGACTCCAAACCTCCAGTGGATTGCGCCTCCCGATCCGAAGTCGAATGCCCGAGACCACTCGCCCATTGCCACCGGCGAGTGGAGGCGAAGAAAGCATGACTATAAAATTTGTGTTACTGATGTCATTTCACAAAATCATTGATTATTATCAAAATTTTTACGTTGCGTTGACGCAAGCCGGTATGTAATAGGGTTCCCGATCGTTCCTCTTCTCTTGCGATCAGTGATGATTTCAAGTGTATCCTAGAAAGGAAACGTGCTATATCTCTGATCGTGCTCAAGTTGGATTAAACTTTTCAGCTCCCGCGTTAAGTCCCCCCGGGGAAATCTACAATCATGGCTACTTCCGATGCAAACAGCAGCAAATATCGAAGACACGTTATTTTCTTACAGATTTACAAGTAATACAAGTTCAAGTTTTCGCTAGTATGTTCTAATCCAGTGGTTTTCAACCGATGAGTCGCGACACACCATTTGTCACGCAGTCCCCTACGATGTGTCGCGAAATTTTAGAATTTAAAAATCATGAAGAATTTAATAATAATTAGCTAAAATCGAGACAAACTGTACCAGTCAACATCTCCAGCTGTAGCAATAATGCTCAATGCTATATAAAGTCATAATAAAAACAAATTGGATTCACTATTAAAATAGATTTTATTATTATTATTATTATTATTATTATTATTATTATTATTATTATTATTATAATCAAACACGGGTGTCACTGTTCTTGACGTTCAGTAAAGTGTGTCGCCAATCAAAAAAGGTTGAGAACCACTTTTCTGATATATCGTTATTAACTATCTGGAAGTTTCTTCATTAGCAAAGTTAAATTATTAATCATAAAATTTCAACTGTAGTGGTTGCTGTCTGCTGTAGCATTAATGTTATTAAATAAGTCAAAATTCCGTTAGTATTTCTCCACCGTACCATCCCAACATTGGCCCACCAAATGTCTCCAGAAGTCGTAACTAAAACTAAACAACAATGTTAGTGCACGCATAACTTACTCGGCCGTCAAATTCAAAAATATTATTTCAAGTAAAATACAATACAATATTGCGTTTGATATACTTGCTAGGCTAATCCAAAAGAGGGACATCAGCCTACTGTAATTAAACATAACACAATTACAAGGAGCAGTGCTTTATCCGGTCTCCTCGATTTCGGGGAGGGGAATCTGAAGCTCTGAAATTGGACTGGAACTTTGAGGTTAGCGACTCCTTTCAGCAGTAAGGCTATATGAGGCCTATAGCTTACGTAGGATTCGAACCACATGAGCTCCCTACCAGAATCGATTCATAGATCCAGGGCCGGCCCCAGGCAATTTGCCGCCTCCTTTCTCCAGAAAGGACAAATTTTAAAAGCCACGATTTTAAGTATGCTACTCACCATGAATAACAAAGGGGAGGGACAGAACACTCGCACTCAGAAAGGCATAACCATTACAAATACTTCTAGTGTAACTAGCTCTTTTATCTTCATTTCTTGATTTTCCTTCTACATCTGCTAAAAGCTTAAAAAAAATGTTTTCACCTTCAATGATAAGGAACTTGTTTGTAACAAAGACAAGACTAGTTTTCATATCAAAACTGTGATGACTAAATGGAACAGGTGTTCGCTACTGTTCGAAAATTGAGTTCTTGTATTTGACAACAATCAAGCAATTCATGCTGGGATTTGTTTGACTATTTGCTTTTGCACTGTCCCTGTGACAAACAAATGCGACCTAAACATGATTTATGAATGTGGTATTCAAATAGAATGTCAGTTAAGTAAATTTAAATATCATCATCATGAAGTTTGTTTTCAACAAGAAATGTTTTATTTTTAATAATACAGTTATGACATTTTGCCGCTCTTCGAAACAAATGCACGTGTCGCACATATGTTAGAGCCAGCTCTGCATATAATAAATCTTGGAAGGAGACCGTGGACCTTGTTCTTTAACAGTTTGCGCCATCGCAACAGAAAGTCTGCATTTTAGTGTGCGATAATAGACTTAACAGTTTATAATTGATTTTTGCATTTTTTTTTTTTTTTTTTACGTTGTTTCACTCCGCAGTTTGAATATGGCCCCATATTTATCATGCACAAACACCACAGCTTTAAAAAAAAAAAAAAAAAATCGGGAGGAATTCTACAACTTTGGGAATAACTGCCGAATATGTTTCAATGAAACACTGAGAAGTAATTTATGATTATTGGCTTACAGAGAATTACATCTTTATTAGTTTCTTCAATGTCACTTCATTCAGTGACATATCCAAAGGGGTTATCCTTAGGAAATTAAGCACATCTGAAACAATATGAACTTGGCAGCTTGAATCCTCTTTATAAAATTCTGCGCATGCCACTGATTCTGATGGATTTTTCCCCTCTCCACATTATCTTCATGTTGCAACATGATATCTAACGACAGGGGGCACGGAGGTGACAGAGCGTTTACCTCTGCTGCGTGGGGAACCTGATTCGATCTCCGGTTAAGTAAGTTTGTGATGGACAATATCGTATCCGTGGGTTTTGTCGGAGTTTTCCCGTTTCCTCCTACTTTCTCATTCCACAAATACTTCTGTCGTCCCATTAATTTGCCTTAATCATAGTCTCGCTTAGCCTAAAAGGACATAATCATGGAATGTTACACTGAAATATTTCATTTTCATTTCAAATGATATCTGTTTTTCTTCAAAACTCTCTTAAATTTCGTCTGAATTAATACTTCATAACATCCATAGCGCTTCCACCTACAACGCTGTGTTTCATTACATTGTTTTCGATCACGGCATTGTGACTTGCATTTTCCTCAAGTCACACGCCTCTTGACAAAAGTTACGAATCGAAACAATTACAACGCTGTTACGTAAAATACGCTGATAGCAATCTTTATGATTTTCTAAGTGTATAGGCAATGAACGTAAACACTAAATTATGTTAGATTGCAGAGAAATACTCACGTTTCCTTGTTAACACCACTATACACTTCTTTTCACCTTTCGGCTCACAGAACACCACCAACACGCCGTCTGCCTGTCAAGAGTAAACTCGGAGATCGGCGAACAAGCAAACACACGTTCAGCTCGCTGCAATGCGCCTCCGGCTACGGTTCGTGATGTCATTCGCGGGGAGCGGGCACGAGGCAGAGAAGCGCATCACTAACCTTGAACAGGGTTCATCACTGTTGCTAACCCATATTCGATTCATTCAGACCACTTGCATTAATGAAACAAATCTTTCTTTGTCGAATATAATATGTACAGTACATTCGAACTTTAATATCACAAATTGTTTTCGTTTAAGTATACAAGAGCGCACTTACGGAAGAGGTCCGGATTCTCCCCAAAACTTAGCAACCCTTATTAATACTTGTACAGTAAAACCTGTCTTCAACGGACCCTTTATTAAACGGAAATATTTCACGGTCCCATGAATTTTGGAGAACAAAACGTGTAAAACTCCCTTCATTAAGCGGAAACTGTGTTATGCGGACAACGGAAAGAAAAATAAAAAATTAACGGAAAATTCTGAGTTCCGGACTACAGCGTTTAGAAGATGTTTAAACATTCTGTGAGACATATACATTACACTGTCTGCGATAATAATGTTCGTTCTTTTGTTAAATATTTCTGGACAGTGTTGACCTTCCCCAACCACTACTCATATTCACCCCCACAAATTGTCCTTAATCCCCGCAACTTAATCAAGAATCATACGGAATGTCGGAAAGAAGAAAACGAGATAAAGGAAGAAGAGGAATACGATACCGAGTTCCAAGAAGAGTGTAGAATAAATACATATCAAGATTCTCTCAGAAGTTTAAAGGAACTGCAAAAATTTGCCTTACGAAAAAATGATTCTGATTCATTTAGTATAATTTCTCAGGCTAAAGTGTATGCGGAAAGTCAAGCAGCCAAGCAGCAATGTACACAGAAAACCCTGCTTGGCTATTAGAAAAATAAAGAAAACGTGTGCATAGCATATTTTGTATTCATTTTGTGTGTGTGTGTGTGTGTATTTATTCATAGAATAAAGAAGTACTGTAATCGAACAATGTACGTACAGCAATATATTTCCTCAGTATGCCCCTTTATAAGCATGTATTTAAAAAAAAGAAAGGAAAGGTCTACCTCCACTAAGCGGAAACCTGGCTTTAACGGAAATTTTTGCAAGTCCCGCTCGATTCCGCTAAAGACAGGTTTCACTGTAGTATGTCTTCACCAAGAGCGCTATGGGAATCCATCCGGTCCAGACCTCGTTCAGTCTTATGTAGTAACTCTACAGACATTTTTATCGTACACGTTCTTAATGAAATTATACTTGCTTTAGCAGAGAAAAGGCTGTGTGATCTAAATATATGATCTTACATTACATCTGTACTCTTACTTTTTCTATAAAATTATTTAATTATAGTTGTATATTTTTTCCCTGAGAATACAGCTTGAATCAGGCGCGCACCCAGAAACTTTGTTGGAAGGGTCCAAACCATGGGCGGCGATTAAGGGGGGAAAAGGGGGCAGTTGCCCCCACTTTTTTGAAATTACTCATTAATGTATATAGTTTAATGGAAATATAAAGTTTTGTATGTATTATTGGTTCATAGAATAAAAATGGTGCCATAAAATATTTGTCGTTCCATGAGTACGTATTGGTTGTCTTCCCGTGGAATTAAGAAAGCTACAGGAATTGTGTTTGAATTGCCACTAAAAATGGCCCAAAAACTAATCTATTGGAGCGCCACAATTCGAGCGTACTTTCATTTCTTCTTGCAAGGACTCGATATGTTAGTCAGCCGCTCTGGAACTAATTGAGATAACATTTTGCAAAAAAAAGAAATCCTTCACAAGTTATTCTTTAATTGCACAAAAATCAACAGTTCCTAAAATGTATTTTCTTCTTTCTAATAATAAGGAATATTGATTATTTTTTTTTTAGTTTAACTGCAAGGTGTCCAGACGTCTCGTTTTAGCCGGGACAGTCCCTTATTTACAACCGTTGTCCCGTTTTTATCTGATTCTCAAACGGGACGCCTAAATGTCCCGTTTTTAAACAAAAATGATCCAGGTGTCAAGTAATTATTATTCTAAATGAAATGGTCAATGCAAATTCTACACTCTTCCGTACTAGCACTCATTGGGAATGTTCAGCTGTGTCTGGAACTTCTGAATGTTCAAATGGGAATTGAGTGTCCTGTGCTTCAAGTAAAAACTGAGTTGGAATTCTGAGTATTCAAGTAGTTAAAAGTATTGTTTTGTTGTACTTAAGTTAGAAA
Organism: Thermobia domestica; assembly: GCF_964235325.1. Lineage (NCBI taxonomy): Eukaryota > Metazoa > Arthropoda > Insecta > Zygentoma > Lepismatidae > Thermobia > Thermobia domestica. Next base: position 294,073,608 of record NC_137457.1, on the reverse strand, counting down.
CGGTGTGTTATCATTCTTACTTGTATATTTTGTAAATTGAAAACACTGCTGACTTCCAAAATGCAATGTGGAAGTCAGATATATACCCCCCCCCCCCCGGTCGCCGATTCGTATGCGTCCCGTTTTTGAAAGTAAAAGTTCTGGTCACCTTGGTTTAACATCCTGTTCAGCAGCGAAGTTATATGAGACGTGGAGTTAATGATCAACGTGGAGTCCAAACCACGTGAGCTCCCCGAATCCTCGGAATCGAGCCCGGATCTCCCACGTCAAAGGCGTGTACGCTAACCTCTTAGCCACGAAGGAGCTCAGTGAGGAATACTAATTTTGCAGTGTAATATACGAGTTTAGGGATTACTCACATGGTTTATTACTCACATTTTACCCTCTACATTCCGGCTGAAATAAATGGTGGTGATCTATTAATCCTTGATACTTTTTATCCCCCCGACGAATAGACAGACAGGTAAATATGTATAAAGGAGTTTTGGGTTATAAACCAAATTCCTCAAAAAAACTGGTGATATTTTTTATACTTTTAGACATAATTAACCTTTTTAAGTTTTAGTGCCTATTTTTAGGTAACATAATGTCTTCATTATTCGATCAAAAAAGAACTAATAAAGCTTTTTACTTTTTTTAAAAAAAAAGCATGGAGGCATTGTAGAACACGTTACATATGATTTCAGACTTCTGCGTCGAGATATAGGATGTGATGACCATGGGCGGCCGAAGAAAATTTTCTACGGCGGGGCCATCTCCATGGTTGCTATATTTTGTCTGGTATTTAATATACAGGGTTTGCTATATTACGTATATATTTTCCTGAGCCAGGGGGCCGGACCCCCTTCAGGCGCCATGGTGACGTCATAATTTTAAAAAATATATTTTGATATGCCTATTTTATTATTTTTGGCGGGCTTACTTTTGTATCTAGAAGATTGAGCACACATATTCAGTGAATCCCTTAGAATTTTTCAGTTGATTTTGAGATCCGTGCAGAAATGATAGGGAAATGTGATACAGTGGCGGCGATTGGACGTTAAAAGTGGGGGGGGCAAGACATGCTTTGAATATTTATATATCAGTGTTACTTTCCCTGGTTGCTTCTACTTTGCTTGATGAAAGGTTGTATAACTAGTAGGATACTATCTTTTTCAGTTAAAATACCGTATATAGTATTTCATATTTTAAGTAAATTGACAAGAGCGACGAAGTAGGTACCAGCTCTCTGTACTCTTAAACGAAGGTGTAAGAAAAGATTTGATTTCTTGCTCATGAACATCTTAAAATTCTGTCTGGAAAATTGTGATTAGATTATTTAATAACAAATATGCAAAACAAATAAATAGAAAGAATAATATTAATCATAGTAATGAATAATGTTTTATTTTTTGCAAAAGTTATATTGAAACTGGTGATAATTGAACAACTTATATTTTTAACTAACTGAAATACGGTACACATTCTTCGTATGGGTCAGATAAAATATCTATGTAAACAAACTGAACAACACAAGAAAAAAAATCAGTCATTTTCTACTACCTTTACATGTCACGGTAAACTCTCCCCCTGAAACCCCCCTGGATTGAATTTTGAAAAAATGCTTCGTCCTGGTCTGGGGCTATGACCAAGGAAGGTACCCCTGACCAAAATTTGGTAACTCTCGGTGCACTCGTCTGGTCCCCAGGCAACACACAGACAGATTCCCACATGCTATTAAATATATGTTATTACTCTTAGAAAATGAAAGACAGTAATTACTACAAGCATATCTACGACATTGAAAGAAATACGCAATTGCAATATTAATTGCTTTGAATTCCAATTAAAACGCAATTCCTGTAGCTTTTTCCAACTCCACGGGAAAACAAATAACCAATACATACTCACGCAACAGCTCATGCCAAATATTATATGGCACCATTTTTTTCTATGAACCAGTAATGCATACAAAACTTTACATTTCCAAATTAAATTATATACATTAAAGGTTATTTCAAAAAAAAGTGAGAGGGCAACTGCCCCTTTTGCCCCCTAATCGCCGCCCATGAATGTGAATGATACCGTTTGAAAGGCTGTTCTATTCTGAAGAGAATGAGGTACGAACTATGATCCTAGGATAAATAGGGATGATGCTGTAGCCGCTTAAATTTACCCCCAAAAAAGACATAACTTAAAAGAGTTAAACGGGGGAAGAAAAAAGGTTTGAAAAACGGGTTGAACCCTGTAAAAATTAGTAATCTGTAACCTTATTCAAGATTAATTACCTATAGAGAACCAGGGGCGGATCCAGGACGGACTTCTGGGGGGGGCGGTGGGTTGCAATACTGGTACTTAGAGCTACTTTTAAGAGCTCCAAACTCTAAGAGGGGTTATATATATAATAAGAAAGTTTCCTCTTCTGGGGGGCAATCGCCCCCCCCCTGGATCCGCCACTGTAGAGAACTACATAAGAACAAAGGTAAGATTTTAATTTTTTAAAAAAAGTCTGTTTGGTGTTACGGTTCTCGCCTCTGATCAAAAACCCCTTGAGACTGTCTGCCAGCCACGAGACAAACAAATGTATAGCCTATTTACATATTCGGCCGTTGTTCTTGTGGTTCGTTGGTTGACTCAACATAAATCGTGGGAGTGACTGAGATTTTTTTTTTCTTTCTCATCACGACCAGAGTTTTATATAGGCATTGCTGTGTTGGCATATTAACATCAACCCAGCAGATGTGCTGTGGAATAGCATTTCACTGGAAGACGGAAGCGAACTGAAAGGCTAACGGCATTTTTCACCTTTTTTTTTTTTCTCGCTGGCATGGTAATTTCAGGATACGATTGCTTAGTTTTTTTTTTTTTTTTCATATAGTATGTGAAATACAGTCAAACTTGGGTATGTTGGCTACCTTCAGTTGCATTGAAAAGTGGCCAACTTACAGAAAATATATGTATTTTGTAACACACATATATAGGCTATATAATTAAATATTACGGTCCCAATTCGATTAAAAATTACTTTAATAATCACCAAAACTTATCATGATAATTATTTCAATAAATTAAACGTTTTTGTTACTTTTGAACTTTGTATTTCCTTAATACTTATCATTCATTTTGCAGAAATTAAAAACACACTTCAATCACTTATGACTTCCTCATTTATTATATCTTTAAGAGTCTTCATCCCGGCGAAATTAAAATACCGCTAATTTTACAGTAATTATGTGATATCTTCAAATAGATAAAAGATAATTGAAATATGGAACAAGAGCGCCCTAGGCAATATTATTTTGCGTGAGGTACCGTTATCAAAAGTCACCTAGTGGCTTTATGTTTTCAGCTGTTTAGAAACGCGAAAATAAATGCCGATACTCAAAATGGCTCGAGATCGAAAGCGGATAAGTGAGTCGTGATAACGGTTTCTCATGTAAAATGATATTGTCTAGGGCGCCCGAAGGAAGGCAGGGGTCCTGAGCTCCCCCCTGGCTCACGAAAATGTACACGTAACATATGAAAGCACATATATTAAATAGCAGAAATAACAGACGTAATATATAGCAACCATGAAGATGGACCCCCCTAAAAAATTTTCTTCGGGCGCCCCTGATAATGACTCCTTTTCCCTTTGTAGACACCCCAGGGGAGACTATGATGTATATGTTCATACAACATATATGTAACGGTCCACGTTTCCACTGGTGTTTCAGAAACGATCATTCCAGCCAAAAATAGCTCTATTTTATGAGATTTTTTTAAACGTTACCTCACCTCAGCCAAGATATCGCTGATGCATGTCAGTTTGCTTGCTGCTCGTGAGAACACGCTTGGAACTTAAACATTTCCCATACTTTCTATTTCCATCATTTCTTGTGAAAAGAAAGAACAAAGTATTTATTTAAAAGTTAAACACAAATTCTCAATCAAATAACGAAGCGTGAAAATTCACAAATGTAAAACGGAAAGTGAAAAGAACTGGGAAAAGTTAAAGAATATAAACATCTAATATTTCTTATAATTATACCAAAATCTATTGATAAAGGAATTCTCCTGACCTTTCTGTTTCTATGTCGTCATTTGATAATTAATATGTAAAGTATACGACACGTCAAGTTTATAGCGATAATCCTCTATGTTATATCATTGCCATCTACTTTCACAGTAAGAAAGGACAACTTTTGTTTCTCGTGTATTTCACAGACAGTTATGCCATCTCTTCAGTTTGACCAGCAACTGCCTTTGAGACAAGTCGCATTGCTAAAAAGCTTAAATTTTATCGGTACAAGTTCCTTACAGCTTCAGAAAAGAATATGAGCTACAATAATTAGTAGGCCTACACTAGGTTTGCTTTTTCTCCTTAGCTTGTAAGAATAAACTTAACAGATTTTACCGATGTGAGTTCCCTCAAAAGCCGCCATTGTCGGTTTTTGGTATTCTACGGGGTGCGTCCAGAAAGTAAGTTTCCCTAGAGAGGTAAACACAAAGAACATATATTGACCTTGAAAAAATATTGCCATAGATACAGCAGAGGTGAGGTGGCACTACTTTTCAACATATTAACCTTCAGAATTGACACGTGTCATACCATGGAATTAACTTTTGTATCCCTATGTAAAAGTTAATCGACCGGAAATGGAACCAGCGTATGATAGCTATCTGCAATTGTTCATTAGTGTTAAAGAACTTACAAGACAGGAATTTCTTGAGGTCCTGCCGGGCTAGATCTGACACTATTATTATCTACCCTTTTTAGGTGTGAGATACTGGATTTTTTTCATCACATTACATTGATAAAATTATGTATCCTAAACAGTTAGGGGTGTTCAAATTTTATGCGAAAAATAGATTGTTTTGCGGGTTTTTACCATTATATATACTTTCATTGAGATACGTCCCATAACAGGGGAAATGGTTCAAATACAGTACTTTTCATAAAACCAGGGAAAATGTGATTCTGAAAAGGTAGGGGGACGCATGACGTCACGACGTCCACCGTGCAGGCTGATAGCCAGCCCCAAAGTGTAGGGGAGCCCGGCTGAAGTTAGGGGGACCCGATCCAACAATATTATAGTTCATCACCATATTATAGTTCATTTGCAAGCCTACCGTGAAAGTTAAGGGGGGCAGCAAAACTTATGGGGGGCGGCCCCGCCTAGACCCCCCTGGATAGGGCCTACCACCGTGTTTATCTTTGCCCATTCTAATTTTTAGGAAGTGTAGGGACGCTATAAGTATTTTTGGAAGTGGGGGATCAACGTCCCTCGCGTTCCTCCCACTTTTATCCCTGCATAAAGCCATTCTCTCCGTACGAAGAACAGGTGGGACATGCAAAATAAAATTTCACATGAATTATTGTAATCAATTTGCAAACTTCTGACAAAAGTAGGTCAATTTATTCATTTTTAGTAACCTTTTAGTGTGAGAAATTTAATTCTAAAAATATAAAGTGGAGGAACTTCCTCCCCATCCCCCAGGATTTCATACTATGATTTGGACCACTACTGAGGTTGATGTTTGATGTAAGTCCTTCCGTCACACACATACCAGACTTCAAAGTGATCACGTATATGACCTATAGGGTTGATAACCGTTTTATTAATAGCGGAAGATTTGGTTACAATCTTACGGCTATTATGAACGAAGGGGGGTGGGACACGGTGGCTCAGTGGTAGAGCGCTTAGGCTACCTCTGGTGCGTGGGGTCCCTGGTTCGATCCCCAATCAAGGAAGTTTGTAGTGGACAACATCATGTGAGTGAGTTTTCTCGGGGTACTCCCGTTTCCTCCCACTTTCCCATTCCATCATTATTCATTTGCCTTAATCATTGTCTACTTTAGCCTGAAGGGCATAAACGTGGGACCTTAAACTGAAACATTTTCATTTTTTTTATTATGAACGAATAAAAATGTAGATTTCGTAAAATATTTTATTCCACGTACGGAACTTTTTATATAGAAAAAATCAACCGACTTCAAAAATGCGCTAAAAAGCATAAAATATATTTTTATAAAGCTAAATAAGTTAAGAGAATATAATTTTAAAAAAGCACTTACGTTCATACTATCAATAAAAATGTTGAAGTCTTTACCAAACCAAAATAATAATAATAATAATAATAATAATAATAATAATAATAATAATAATAATAATAATAATAATAATAATAATAATAATAATAATAATAATAATAATAATAATAATAATTATTATTATTATTATTATTATTATTATTATTATTATTATTATTATTATTATTTCTAATAAAGTTGTAGTTTCAACTACCTCAAAAACCAGATCAACCAATAAAACCCTGAGACCGACGTAGTCAAACATTTTAGTATACAAAATTGATCGGAAGGCAGATCACTAATGAGATCACGTATTCAGATGATACGGCTAGAACCGAAGGACTAGGGTCTACTGGAGATAATTGTCAAAGTAGTTGATACTGGGAAGATATATAGAATGGAAATCAACATAGAAAACATCGAAAGTCATGAGAATATCCTGGAGAAACGCACCCACGGGTCAGAATAGAACAAAGAGAACATGAAGAGGTCGATCGTTTGAAGTATGCGGGAAGTATTTTAACTAGAGATGTTTACTGCACCAAAGTCATTAGGTCAAGAATTGCCCCAGCTAAAAAAGGCATCAGCAAGAAAAGATCACTCTTAAGTAGCAAGCTTAATATTGGATTAAAAATGATGATCAAGAGCTAACTTATATATGGAGTATTGGGCTGCATGGTTCAGAGACTTAGACATTACAGAAGTCAGAGAAGAAATATTTAGAGAATTTCGAAATATGGTATTGGAAGAATATGAAGAAGATAAAATAGACAGAGAGACCAACAAACGAAAATGTTTTAAAACGGATAAGAGAGAAGAGGACGCTTCTAGCCAGCATCTTTCATAGAAAGGCAATGGATTGGGCACATCTTACGAAGAAATTATCTTGTTCATACCGCCACAGGAAAGCAAGGGCGCCGATTTCTCTGTAAATTTGGGGGGGGAGGGCATTCAGATGCAGGAGGCATATATATGAGGATTTTAAGACAAATTGCATTTAAATTATGCCAAATATTGTAGATTCATAACTACAATGCGGGGACACACATGAGCTTTGGGGGGGCGGCTCCCCTTCGCCCCACCCCCAGGATCGGCGCCCTTGGAGGAAAGCTAAAAGTAGGAAGAAGAAGAGCACAACTGGTAGATGATTTGAAAAATAGAAGAAAATATTGAGAGTTAAAAGAGGAAGACGAGAATCGAGAAACGTCGGAGAAACATTTCCAGGCCTAAACCTTAAAAAAAAAAAAAAAAAAAAAAAAAAAAAAAAAAAAAAAGGTCCCATGACCTGCCAACAGGCAGAATATTTAATAATAATAATAATAATAATAATAATAATAATAATACCAGTGACGCCTGCAGGATTTTTTGGAAGGAGGGGGGGGGGAGAAAAGACCGAAGCACAAGCCAGGTCACGAATACACACACGCACATACACACTTTTCACGCGTGTGTATATTTAAGTTAGTGTAAAACAACTGTTAACATACAATTGAGCAAATCTAATGTGAATGTCAGTGAGCAAATGTTTGGATATTCATTTCAAAAAACATCCTTCACTAATTCAGGGGAGGGCAATTGGGCCCCTTGTTCCATCCTGTGGGCATTCATAGTAGCCAAGCCACTGTAAAAGTTTCTTACCAAGTAATTGTATTACAGTAAATAGTGCATGAAATGTAGGGTAATTATTCGAATATACAATTTTTTAAAATTAAAAAAAAAACAGGATTTTTTTTAAAGTACTGGATTTCGTGAACTCATTGCATTTGAGTAGTGAATCACAACTGCAGTAGTCGAACCAAGTACTCTGGGGCAAACAAACACTACTTATACAACAACACCGTTGATTAATAAAATATGCTGACGGAACATAAAATGATACATGAATAAACCACCTCGAGGTATTTTCTCTCCTTATCCGGTCAATTAACTCTTGTTCAGCTAACCTAAGTAGTAAAATACGTAAAGAGAGTAAACACATTTTCAAACTGAGAATACCGTTAACAATCTTCCGTCCATCTGTAGTGCATTGTTGAAAAGGAGGCCAACAATGCTACAGAGAAACCGTAGAAAGATTTCTTCTTTTTAGTATCTGCTGTGTCCCCAAAATTAACGGTTTCCTCGTTTCTTTCGTTGTCATCCGATGGTTGATGAAACTGAGTCAGTGGCTGGAAGACCACAAAAGAATATATGACCTACAGACACACAAAAAAGAAAACGAACAGCCTTCGGGGATTCTTTTTATAAAAAACACTTTCTATTAAGGAAGATTCAAACGAGCTATTAAAAAATAAAAGACTAAATTTGAGAACACTTTACGTTGTGGTTTCTGAGTTAGCCGGACTTTAAATCACAAGGGAATAACAGAGTGACACTTTATAATAAATATTCCTTGGTTTCTATGTATGGAGGCAATATAAGACTGGGCCTACAGTTCAGTGATGTATTGCTAGATTTTTGCTAGGTTTGTGCTTGATTGTTTTCAGAAATACAGCGCATATCCATTCTGTTATCCTTCATTATGTCCCTGATTTAAATGAGTATATGCTGATCTATAGAATAATATTAATTGAGTATACACCGTATACCTTCATATATCCCCATTACATGTCTGCTACAATTTTATGTAGAATCTCAACCACGTATGTTCAGCGTTACCAACTTAGAACATTATAAAGTCCTATCTTGAGGGGCAAAAAGTGCCATTTTACCTCTGAATTTCCTATCATAGTTATTACAAATATGTAACATGTAAAACGAAACGTATGTGGGTTAGTAACTTTTCACTGAATCTGAATGAATTATCTTCTATTGATCCATATTTGTGAACTAGTTTATGAATAAGTGTTTCCTTAATTGAGAACAAATGTATTTTGTTGGCAGACATATAGTATCAATACCACGACTGTGTACCATCAGCTTCTACTGGTCGTAGCTATCTGAAAAAAAAAAGAAAAAAAAGAAAAGAAAAGAAAAAGAAAAAAGTTATCCATATATTTTGTGAGAAATATCCTGAAAATTGATTGTTTTTCGTTGGTACTTTCATTTGTTTTCATTTGTTTTATTTTGTCTTTCATATCTTAAGTACCCGAGCACAAGTTGTGTTCCTTGGTGCTTATTTTTAACCGTCACATATGATTAACTCACTTCAGAAACAGCTTCCGCACCAGCATGCGCTCCCAACAGCAAAGGAAAGATTTCGTGCAAAGACTGCGAATTTGACACAAGTGATTTCACATTTATTGATTACTCATTATATGTACTTTCCGTCAAGGGCGCCGATCCTGGGGGGCCAAAGGGGCCCGGGCCCCTCAAAGCTCATGTGGGCCCCCTCACATTGCATTTATGAATATACTATATTTGGTATAATTTGAATGCAAGTTGTCTTGAAATCCTCATATATATCCCTTCTGCATCTGGATGGGTCCCCTCAAATTTACAAAGAAATCGGTGTCCTTGCTTTCTGTCCGTAGAGAATTTTATTAAGATGAGTTTTATGTGCATACATGAAAAAATCCTTATATTCCCTTGCCTTTATTCCGTTATTCTTTATTCCTTTACGAAATATTAACGCCAAAAAATCCAACGAAATATGTTTTCCCCACAGGTTGGCATCACTGGATGTGCTACAGGGTTGCCAACAGGTGCGTTCAGAATATAATATAGGTAGTTAAATGACGCAGTAGGTAGCTAGTTAAAAAAAAAGAAGAAGAAGAAACTTCTGAAATTATAGCTAAAAGAACTTAACATCAAAGCAAGCAAAATATGTCATAATTAATCATATTGTAATATTATTCCTGGTATTCTCAAATTAAATAAAAATAAATAAATAAATAAAATTATACTTAAAAATTAGAGATATACAGGTTTCTTTCCCCATGAAACGGAAATTTTTCGCATTTTGACTTTTTGTGACTTATAGTCCAGTCCAGTCAACGAAGGCTAGAAAAACGCTCATTAGAAAAAATAAATCGTATAGTTTCGAAAAATGGTACAGTTGTGGGAAAGAAGTGCCCTAAACGACATACTAAAAGCCCCCGAGTGGGAGGTCGATGGATAGTACAAGGTAACCAGAACTTTTACTTTCAAAAACGGGACGCATACGAATCGGCGACGGGGGGCGGGGGACTTCCACATTACATTTTGGGACTCACGACTCAGCAGTGTTTTCAATTTACAAAATACAACAAGTAAGAATAACACAGTGTTTCTAACTTAAGTACTACTCAACAATACTTTTAACTACTTCAATACTCAGAATTCCCACTCAATTCCCACTTGAACCACAGAACACTCAATTCTCATTTGAATATTCAGAAGTTCTAGGCACGGCTGAACCTTCCCAATGCGTGTTGGTACGGAAGAATGTAGAATTAGCATTGACCATTTATATTTTGGATAATAATTATGGGACACCTGGGTCATGTTTGCTTAAAAACGGGACATTTAGGCGTCCCGTTTGAGAATGAGAAAAAACGGGACAACGGTTAAAAATAAGGGACTGTCCCGGCTAAAACGGGACGTCTGGTCACCTTGGGATAGTAGCTAGAATGTGGGCCTTTGTTGCACATGATATTGGAGCCTTCTCCGTGCTAGTGGCTAGAATGTGGTCCTTTGTGAACATGATCCCGAATTTGTTTCTCGGAAAAAGATTACAAAAAATACCTTCACAACCATTAGCTTTCAAAAATCATCAGTCTCCTTTAGTCTAAAGCAGTGGTTCTCAAACTTGTTGTTACTGCGATCCACATTAAATAATAAAAGTACTCTATGGCCCACCTACATTTATTCAAATACACATAGACACTCTTTCTCAATAACTGTATCATATGAAACTGTACGCATACGCAAAGAGAGTTAAAGTGTTTCCATAGAAAGGTAACACAGAGCTAACACTACTCCCGACGCAATATCCTACCCCGTGACAGATTTTCACTTACCCCCTCTCCACCCTAACCCTGCATCTCTACTGACTGTACAAAGATCCGGGCTCTGAGTAACAACTTACTCTCTATATCTCATTAACAAACTCTTCCAATTTTCATTTTCTGAGTAGTACTTCACAACATGTTTCTGCATCAAAATAAAATTTCCATAATTAAAAGGAAAAACTTCTTGCAGCCCACCAAAAAACGGCACGAGACCCACCAGTGGGTCGCGACCCACACTTTGAGAATCACTAGTCTAAAGTGTATAATTGTGGGGCATTAAATTAAAAGTTTCACTTTTTACTTACATCGGTGGAAAAATCTTGCCCTTCCAATGCAAAAACTTGAAATAATAATATACTCCTGGCAGGGTCGTCATTTAGGAATGGCAGGAACGGGCAATGACAGCCATGAGTTTGATATACATATATATTTTAATTAATAGTACAGTAATATAATAATGTAAAACGTGAAATATTTATATTGGGGATAATGTAGGTCTTCCTAAGCCAAACCTGAAATGACGCTCCAGATTCAGAAACCATTAAAACCCAAAACAAATTCGCAATCGAGTACAATATTTAAAAAAAAAAAAAAAGGCTATAAAGCATCAATAGCAAACGACATAGTACGTAGTAATGAACAAGTAAAAGACGTCTGACTTTGACAGGTGCTGTAACAGAAATGTAACCATTTCTCTCATATGGAATTCGCAAAGCACCTGTAATACACTCACCCAGCAAGCCTAAACGGCAAGGACGCATACAATTATAAAATAAAATCACAGTTTAACACGGTAAAGAAAACAGATGATGGGTGAATACGATTAAGAGAAAGTGCTATGGAAATATGGAGAGGAACGGGTAAGCCTCGAGAAAACTTACGGACATGATATTAATCATCATATGGCGTAGGATCGAACCAAGGACCTCCCCCACCAAAAGTAACCACTCTATCATTATTATAGTTTACATATTCTCGCCTTAAGTTTATGAAAGAGCGAGCGTATACAGAGATCAGTATGCGACATATTTTTTTAAAAAAATGGTAATGCGTATTCCTACCAAAAATTGAAGCTCTTGGAGCAATATAGTCCTATGCCACATTTGGATGATTTTGATGAGAAATAAGTTTTCAAAAAATTCCATAAATCATAGTTTTTCTTTTTGCTCAGTAAATTATATTAGAAAAGAAGGCCCAACATTTCTTCTACCAACAGAACTCTAATTTGAATCAATTTAAGCATTAGTTACTGAATAAATGAAAAAAAAAAAAAAAAAAAATCAGTAAGGTTAGTGTTGAAGATTGCGGTATAGCAGTATATTGCTGCTAGTCTTTCTTCATAAAAAAATTTACACTGTGTAAAATAATTCCTATGCCACATAATAATAATTTCGAGAAACATGTTAAAGAAGGTTTTAGAAAACAAATCATTACTAATTTAGTACTTTGCCTTCGAAATATATTATCGATAGAGACATTAATGCATAAATGGCCAGAACTTAGAACTATGTTTGAGAAGGTCAATCCAATACGGTAATCCGCACTTTTCTCCTCACATGTATTTCCCACTTTACGTGTATAAAGATTAAAATGGTTGACAAAATATGATAAAAACGAACGTATATTAAGTAATTTGAAGTAGGAAAGTTCTTGGTAAAGCAACACTACAAGAATAATGGAAAGAATAAAATAAATGGTAAACTAATAAAGTTTCCCTTTTATGGGAACAGGGATAAATGTTTCAAACTTTTTTCAGTGGATACCGAACTATGAACATAAATTTTAATAATATTTAACACACTGGGATATCAACAATGTTTGTACAGCATTAAGCTTTAAGTGACAGTAATTATATTGTGTTTAGATTTTCCTCTCATTTAATGCAAATTTTACTCTACACTTAGAGCAAGGGCGCCCATTAGGGGGGCAAGGTGGGGCGTTCGCCCCCTATAGGAAATTGTACTTCGGAATATCGAAAACCTAACAGAATTTTTAGAATATTTGCAACCAGTTTTGAAACCATATTTGAAATGTCGCTTATACTTGTCCCTCCTTGGAAACCACCGCATGGGCGCCCTTGACTTAGAGGGCTATCCTTGTCTTCATTACGTTCATTAGTTGCTACATTTTGGTCACGGATGGTTAAAACGTTGAAAAACCGGCAGCGGTGTAGCCAGCAGGTTTGTGTAGAAAGGGCCCGTCGTTTTTGAGGGGGGGGGGCAGCTACAATGTACAAAGCCCTCAAAAACATGTGTTGCTGCTAGTGTTTTTGAGGCCTGAAAGAAAGAAAAATTTTGGTTTCCTTCTGGAAAACTAAGAGCACTATTTTAGCTTCTTCTTCTTCTTCTTCTTCTTCTTCTTATTATTATTATTATTATTATTATTATTATTATTATTATTATTATTATTATTATTATTATTATCCATAAATTATATTCAAGATAATTATTATGCTTAATCAAGAACTACTGCCCGGGATCAAACGCTATACTTTTGTGTAGTATATAGCTATAAAGGTAACCAAGAAAGTTCTGTCCCTTTTCGTGGAGGTCTGTGTTCAATTGGACCTCACACCGTGAGTTGAATGCAAGTGGAGATAAGGCGAACGTCAGTTGTTGGTGTGGGTATATCCAACATACTACCTGATTGTGGCAATTCAGATACACCGTGAACTTGCGTAAAGACAGAGTTAACATGGGGCATCCACAGAGCGTCATAAGAGCATGTATGCTGAACGAGTTCAAATGGAGATCAAATGTCGCTGTAGCGGGACAGAAGATATGCCAGGCCTTTGGTGAGGGTGTCGTGAGGATGCGGACAGTGCAGCGATGGTTTAACAAGTTTAAGGACGATGACGAAACACCCGAAAACACCACGTGCCAGAAGACCAACACATGTACAATCCGCGGCAAAAAAAAAAAAAAAAAAAAAAAAACCTGCAACATGAGGATGTAAGTTTATTGTGAAACTACGCCTAACAGCACAGGGAATAAACATAACCTCTAAGTGGAACGAATCACGCAAGGATAAACTTCGGCCTCCTACCGTGCACACTCATTTTGGAGCAAAAGACTTCGTCATTTCACAATAAACTTATATGCTCATGTTGCAGTTTTTTTGCCGCGGATTGTACAAAGAGGAACTTGGACTACAATTCAGTATGTGGAGAAACAATTAGGCAGCACATCCATCAACTTGGGAAGCACTATAAGTTGGGTCTATGGCTCTCACATGTTTTGACTCCGGACCAGAAGGCAACGGCAGTCGCCTGTGTTTATTTACTGTTTCGGAGCCATTTCTGAACAGGGCGTTGGCATGTGATAAAAAGTGGGTCCTATACGAAGCTCCACGGCACCGTCATCATTGGTTAGCATCCCATGAACCGATTTCAAAACAGCCGAAACCAGCACTGTACCAAAAGAAGGTCCTTCTGTGTGTTTGGTGCATCGTGCATCGGGAACTGCTACCAGCTGGTCAGAGTATCAATGCAACTGTGTACTCAGCAGTTGAGCTGTGCTCAACAAAAACTCAAAACTCTGGAGCCATCACTTCTGAATTTCAAATGGGTCCTCGTTTACGGGACAACCCTAAGTCCTACGTGGTTAGGATGACTCAGGACACCATTTTCAGCCTTGGATGGGAAACAATATTGCAGCCACTATATTCCCTGGGTATTGCACCGTCCGATTATCACCTGTTCCATTCTTTGGACAATCACCTTAGAGGACGCCAGTTCAAATCCTTAGTAAAAGTCCAAAATGCACCTGATACCTTCTTGGTTTCACGGCCCACTAAGTTCTACCGCGATGGATTCCATGGCCTTCCAGAACGTTTTCAGAGGGTCGTCGATGCTGATGGGAACTATTTCTGATCTTCCAGGTTAGGTGACATATCGATGTTCGAAGGTAGTGGGTGAAAAAGGAACAAAACTTTTCTTGGTTATCTTTATATTTAAATTTAAGACCTTGTATGCAGAACCTATCTACACAAGATTGATTTTCTTTGAAATTTCACTTAATTTCTTTACAGTTTCCTGACAAAAATATTTATTTATTATTCGTGACTTAAAAAAAACAATTATTTTATTACACTGAGTAGAAATAAAAGAGAGAGCGAATGAAATCCAAATTGAGTAAAAACATTGTTTCTCACCAAATTTTCCATCCTCTATGTCTTTTAAAACGCTTATTAAAGCATATAAAAATATACTGTACTTACAAATCAGTACCTTTGTTTTATGCCAGTATTTATAGTACCTTGGTAAAACGTTTGTCTTCAAACTGTCAAATATAAATCGCAGTACGTTGTGTAATCTGCTGTCACAAAAAAGTATCCCATTTTTCGATCGGTATAAGGAAGAGATACTATACTACAGTATTTTTCGATCGGTGTGGACAAACAATATTTCTCCATACTATTTTACCGTAAATTATTAATTGTTAATAAACTTTGTTACTTTTAAATGAATGAAGGGAGATAATGTTACTTTGATGTTTTAAAAGCTGGTCATTTGGAGGGGCCAGGAAACCATTTGGGGGGGGACTTGGCTACACCCCTGAAAACGGGTAATGCACTGGCGGAATAAAGCATAAGAAATCTTGCAAATCCTTGAATTTTTTTACCTTCAATTGGCAAAGTTTCGTCATATCTTCTTCTCAGCTGGGCATTTGTTGGGCGGTCACGTTTGTTAATGTTCGCGGAGATTGTGTTTCCTTCCGCACAAAACTTCACTTCCATTACATCAGAATTTTCAGCATAAAATTCGAAGCTGTAAATTTTCGAAAAATTTAGATTATATCCCTGATCACCAGTATTAGGCTTGCGTATTTCTGACAAAAGACATTCTGTCACATTGAGGAAATCTTCCTGCTCCACACTGATCACAAAAGTTTTGCGTTTGTTGGTATACAGTATTACATTTCTCCATGCATCTCGTGTTTACGCTGCTCAACAAGTGCCCTCTTGAATTTTATTTTATTTTATTTTATTTTCAAAATCTGTCGGTAGGCAGCAGGGTGTGGCCTGAAACCAGAAAGCAGTGTTCAATTGATGAAAATTTTCTAGTTTTTGTTAGGTGATGCCACAAAGCCATAGTTGCTCAATTTTTGTTTTGTCCTGGCCAATTGTTTCTGATTAATCTATTTTCTTATACAGTGTGTTCAGAAAGTAACTATGCAGTTCATAACTTGCCATATTTTATTTTCCATAAGCCACTTGAAACAACTGAAATTAACTCGAAGCTAAAACTTTAATGTCATGGAAGTTATAAGAGATGCTGGGAGTGATCCCCTTGCACTTCAAGACACAGTTGCAGACGTTTCTGCCTGTTCTTGAAGACTTTGTGCAGAACATCGGGAGTGGTGTTTCGAATGTGACGTGTCAGTGCAGCTTGGAGTTCTTGTATGGTGTGTGGATTGGTGTTTAGGTTCCGTACAGCATTGCGGTTAGGCATCTTCACTCCTGGGAACTTTGCTGCAAATGCTGCTTCTACTGCTCAGGTAAACTTCTCTGCATTGCGGAACACATGTTCCACAAGAAACACTCTTTGTTCAATCGTCAGCATTATAACCTGGATCACAATGATGTCACACAAGACGTTGGTCTTCAATCAAACCGGACCTGTGAACAAATACAAATACCTGGTCAAATATGGTTCAAATATGTTAAACAATGGAAAATGTTGTATTACTAATTGACAATCATATCAGTCATCACTTAGCACACCACAACATGGCACTGCATAGTTACTTCCTAAACACCTGGTACTATTAGCATGTACAAAGCTAAATAAAAAGTGGGATAGGCAACATCTTTTTGTAACTTACATTTAATTTTTTTCAGGTTAATAAATTGCGTTCAGCTCGTGTTCTAATTTAATACACAAAAGGGCCCTCGTCCCTCACCTTTTGTGTGCAACCAACGATTTTACTAGGGATGGCCACAAAGTTCCGGTTCCGCGAGGAACCGGTTCTCGGAGACCCGGTTTTCAGAACCGTTTCTAGGCCTGTATCCGAAAACCCGGTTCCAGAACCGGATCTTAGGAACCGGTTCCAGACCTGGATCCGAAAACCCGGTTCCAGAACCGGATCTTAGGAACCGGTTTCAGACCTGGATCCGAAAGCCCCCAAAGACCCGTAAAGGAGGCACAAAGTTCACCTTCAAAAAAAGTGCAAAGAGAACCATGCGCTTGTGCCTTCCCCGCCCAGACCCGCTTGTGCCCCCCCCCCCCAAAAATGTTGGTCCACCAGTGGGTGTTTAGCCAAATGAGTTTGCCAGTTTGCCTGTTTAGCCAATGAGTTTGCCAGTTACCCAGTTTATTTAGCCAAATGAGACAAGCGGCCGCCGCCTCAAGTGATTATAGTGCCTGTCGCTTCCACTATTTCATCTAGCACACTATTCACAGCCTGCTCGGGCTTAGCGTAGGGATGGTCACAAAGTTTCGGTTCCAGACCTGGATCCGAAGAACCGGTTCCAGACCTGGATCCGAAGAACCGGTTCTAGATATGGATCCGAAAAACCGGTTCCGGAACCGGATCTTCTAGAACCGGATCCATTCAGACCCGAAAACCGGTTCCACCAGGAACCGGTTCTGGCCATCCCTAGATTTTACCATGAAACAAAGAAAAGTGCATGACACTATTATGTATCCCGCGCATGGATATGAAGCAGAAAAACACCAATGCAAATGCAGTTTTAAACAAAGCTTTCAGCAACATAGTTCTAAGCCCACATATTTTTCACTAACCTATGACGCCTAAATTAATTTTCCATTGTTTAATGGTTCAAATACCTTTCATAACCTTGGAAAGTATCACCCAATCAGGAATTTATTTTCTCATTTCAATAAACTATTAATATTATTACTATTTCAAACATAGGACCATTTCAAGCGGGAGCACACGAAGAATTTCAGAAAATAGTCCAAAGCCAAATTTTACTTTTAAAACCCTAAATTAACACAGGTTCGCATTCTTGAAACAAATTCTCGTCACTGGAATCCAGGGTACTTTCTTCGTCACTACTACGCAGTAATTCATCAATATGATTTTCAACATTCACGCATGACAATCTTTTTCTGCACGCGTTCTGGAGTTACTTTCGCCCCGTATTGCCTCGATATGTGGCATAGGCTGTTCTTGCTGAAATGTTTTAGTGCCACACATGTGAGGCAAAAAGAAATTGTAGCGCTTGCGCTCCCATTTATTAACATTTCTTGAAAATTTCTACTCCCAATTGAAAGCATTCCAGATGATAACCCACAAGGTACCTTTAGTACATTTTCGTCCAAAGTGTGGCATAGTACTATATCGCGCCAAGCGCCTCAATTCTAGAATTAGATCACTGTAAACATCGATAAAAGCGAGAAAGTTGCAAAAATCCACTTTAAATTGAAATATAGTTTGAACACAAACAAAAGAGACCTTTCCCTCCAAGATCAAGACCTATGGATAACATGATTCAAGAGAACAATAGACAAATCTTTCTTAAGTTCTATAGATATGTCACATTGACTTGACACCTGGTCTTCCGTTGCAAGCGCTGCTATCGGTTGAAGGAATTCCACTCCCACTGGTGCAAGGATCTCTCGCTTAGCAACAGCTGAATTCTTATTGGCTCAACACGTGGGTGTGTCGAGGGTGAGAGTTTAGTTCGCATTTTTGCCGCGAATCAAGACATTTTTAGCAGTACTATAGTAACAAAGGCTGTTTGGAACGATGAGAAAATTCAACTCAGTGAGTCCACGAGTAGCCGCTAATGATATTTTGACAATTTTACTGCAAGTAAAAAGGTTGTTCTTAGTTTGTAAACCAATCATAATGTTGAATATAGTTTTCTGTAGATATCATAGTTTATAAATCCCATTACCTTTTCTCTTGTTAATACTAAGAAGTTAGGGTTGCCATATTGAACTTGAAGGCAAAGCCGGAGACCAGCAACATTTGTGATTGGGAACACAAAGTTGAAATTGAATATTTCTGCACGTTGTTATCACAGATACTTCTAGCTACAGGGATGCAAATAAGCAACAAAATTTTAATAACCCATGAGAAAAAGTCACTAGCCCACATCCCACAATAGAAATCATTTTCTTACCTTCGGTATGATATTAAATACTCGCCCGCACCGATGAACCACGGGCGAGTGGTTATTTGCATCCCTGTTCTAGCACTACCAACTGCTAAAACCAACGCTGCACTTACTACTAAGTAAACGTATACTGTACCAAACTAAATGAAAATAACATAAAACATTAGTGATTATAGTGAGACATACCTAATTAAATTTCATATTACCGTATTTTGAAGCTCCTCACTGCATTAAGCCAGAGTCTATTTTCCAGGGCCATTTTGTGATACACTTCACAGGTCATTCTGAAAACTATCTAAACACAAATTTCAGCCATCGTAAATCCCGTTAATAATGTATCATCTGATCATAAATATTTCATTATATTAAGTACTCACACGCCATGTATATTACTGACTTGTATATCGAAAATGTACTTATTATTTTGAACAGGTTTGGCACATCTGCTTTCTCGAAAAACATGCTCCATAATTTACACAGTGTCAAGTATTGATATTATAGATTTCAAAATAGAAAACTCTTTATATAGTAGTTCATTTCTATCGAAACTTAAATCATTAAATGAAAACAATAGATCATGCCTCCCGATAATACAGGTGCAACAATGACTAGAATTTAAATCTAGCCTTTTGTTCCAATTAAAATATAGCTTGTAAATAAACTAATAACAACTTGGTACAATAAGGCATAGATCAGTGTTTCTTAATTTGTGGTGCGCGGAACCCTAGGGGTCCGTGGAACCAATTTAAGGGTACATGACAATATTTACGTATCATATAAAAAAAAGAAATAATGCTATCGACTTTTTAATGTATATGTTGTATGCTAATAACAATTAGCAAACAGTTGGACAAAATGGAGAAAAGTGGCACGAGTCTTGTGTGATCATAGAGCAATACACCTTGAAGGAAAAGTTCACAAAACAGTAGTGAGACCTGCCATGATACGGAGTGGGACGTTGAACGACGAAGGAAAAAATAGGAACAGAAGGTGAATGTTGCTGAGATGAAGATCTTTCAGTGGATGTACAGAATGACGCGGAAAGACAAAACTAGGAATCAGGTGATCCGAGGAACATTAAAGTCGAGGTCAGTACTGGAAAAACAATAACAGTCGAGGCCAGTACTGTAAGAAGGTGGACTTTGATAGTTTCGGCGTAAATACCAAAATTTAAAGGTGTGGGGTCCGCACCTTGCCTTAAGAATAAAAAGGTGGCTCGTAGTTCTGAAACAATTAGGAACTATTGGCATAGATAAGTTAATTATTGGTAATTTAGTATTTAGCCCGTAAATTCAGATCATTGTCCTTAGACCCGTAAAATGTATTTTTAACCCGGGTATTCCAGACGACGCACGGAGATCCGACAACCTTGTAATCAATAAACTGGTAGAAAGTGAGAAGGAGCACGTACTAGATATTTCAATTTCGTCTGGTATATGTCGACCGCTGAAGGATATTTAGGTCTGCTATACACTATAGAATAGATCCTAGAAAATCTCAGATTTTTCCTAGAGTCAAAATCTTAACGTGTATGCCATCAGATTGCATTCCTATATTCTGAACGATTCTATGAGCTTTCTCTTGTTCAGAGCACGCTCTATTTCGGAAAGAAAATTCGTAAGATTTCAATTTAAGCGACATCAGGTGAAAGAAAGTAATTTTTTTTTTTTTTTTTTTTTTGAGGTGTGCAATTTAACAATTGACAAACATGGGCGTAGTTATCCTGGTGCTATCCTATTTTAGATCTGGCAAAATTGTTAAGTTTAATATAATCTTGAAAGAATATTTCACAAAAAATCCAAGTATGTGGGCGCTGCATCTATGAGTTCAGTATTTTGAGAAATGCATGTTGAACTTCTCAAGCACGTAATCAGGTCAGATAGGAAAAATCTTCAAGTGTATGGCACAGAAAGGTAGGATTTCCTACGAGATATATCGGAACATCTTTCCGAAGATAAATCGTAAGAGATTTCCTCGGATCTACCCTATAGTGTATAGCAGGCCTTTTTGTCATCTAACTTATGTTACTTCTACCATTAAAAAAAAAAAAAAAAAAAAAAAAACTTTTTTTCAAAATATTTATCGTGTGCGCTTACAAACATATATAAGTCGCCATTAGTCCTTAAGATATTAACGATTGATTTCATTAACGAATTTGGCCGAGATAATCACTCTATCTGTCTATTGAAAAAAAGAAATCTCGCTTTCGTTTAAGAGTTACGGACAGACGAGAAAATGAAATGAAATCTTTGAGTTTTACGTCCCACGATTATGCCGGTTAGGCTAAAGGAGAAGGTGATGATGAGTAATAAATGAAAATGGTGGAAAACCCACGCACACGGTGTTTGTCTACCACAAAGTTCACTTGGCAGAGGCTGGGATCGAACCCGGGACCCCAAGCACCAGAAGTGAACGGTCTACCACTGAGCCACCGCGGCCCCGACGGACAAACGAGAAGTATTAACATTGTAATATTATAATATCCACTAGTGTGATCCTAATACACATTTACTATATACACGTATACAAAAATGACACGTGTCCTGTTGGTTTTGAGTTTAACGTTCCTTTCAGTAGCGAGGTTATATGAGACGGGACCTACTAATTAATGTGGAATCCGAACCACATGAGCTTCCGCCGGGAATCGAACCCAGGTCTGCCACGCCAAAGGCGCGTATGCTAACCGCTTAGCCACGAATGAGCTCATGTGTCCTGAAAGGATATGAGATAGAGTGCGTAAACTACCCTTCCCTTAAAAATTCTGCGTATGCCACTGCTACAAGTAAACGTCAAGTAAGTTTAACATATCCATGTAAACGGAATAGGGATGGGCACGAGTCGAGTTTTATAAATGGCTCGCTTGTTTAGCTCGTTTTGAAATCATTGCCTGATTAGACTGGAAAGAGAAAGCTATGAGAAATGTAATTAGTAATGTGGAATATTATTACTGTTGTTCACGAGATGGGGCACTGCTCGCACCTCGTCTCGTCTCGTCTCGATTAACAAGACTACAATGGATTTTTATAACGAGACAGCCTCAAATGTTGTGAGCACCAATACAAGTATATACTGTAGTTCTTACTAACTAGGTTGAGACCTGCACGGTCAAAGTTTTGAGCTGAAGCAGAAGCCCGGTTCAACTGAGCGAACAGCTTGAGCCGGCTCGGTTGAGATGAGGCACCGACTCGGCTCAGGTGAGCCATCGGTTCGAGGCGGCTTAGTTGGAGTGAACCATCAGCTCGGTTGTTTCTGTGAGCCGAGCCGCTCTTGCCGTTGACAATCCGAAACCCGGGCGGAGCAGTTTTGAATATGTTTGGCCGGGTCCCTCTAACTTTTAAAATTTTTGGCTCGAGCCGGATACTTGCTCCTCCTGAACTCAAACCCAGTACCTCGTGAACGACTCCTAGACTCCTAGACTTCACGATTACCGAGGTCAGCAGTCAACTGGTTTTTAGTATTCAGGTACAAACCGCCTAACTTCCATGTTTATACTCGGTATAGTAATAATAATAATAATAATAATAATAATAATAATAATAATAATAATAATAATAATAATAATAATAATAATAATAATAATAAGTTGTAGTATTGTAGTAAATATCATTGCTAATAATTATATTGTGTATGTAGAATACTTGAAGAAAGTACTTAAAACTACACACAGAATTTAGCTCGATTTGGCTCGTTTTGGCTCGACTCCACTCGAAACTCGAGTCAAATTCGAGTCGAGTTTCGAGTTCAGCTGGAGGAAATTTTTCGAGCCGAGTTCTCGAGTCGAGCTCAAAGATGTCTGTTTGGAGTCGAGTCGAGTTTCAATGAAAACTCGCTCGAACTCGCTCGTGCCCATACCTAAAACGGAAACAATAATGTACAGGCCTAATAATTTTATTGTGCACTGCATGGAAAGAAACTTTTGTTTTTCTTGTCAAAACCTTTTTCTTTAAAAAAAATAAAATAAAACAAAGTAACGAGGTCTTTATTTTACTAGTATCACGCAAGTTTGTCCGTCCGTTAGGCCTACTGCTGAACAAAAATCAATTTTGATTTCTTTTTTCTTTTTCTTTTTCTTCTTCTTCTTCTTCTTCTTCTTTTTTTTTTTTTTGCAATAAATTGCTAGAGTGATTATCTCGGCCGAGTTCTTTAATGGAGTCGATCCAATAACATCTTAAGGTGAGTTTAAAGGGACAAGTTTTGCCAATAGATGTCACTACAGTCTTCGTATCTCTCTCATGTATTTTTTACCTTTCACGAAAATTCACGATTTCTCTTACAAATTTCAACCTAGTGACTTCAAATTTTTAGAGAAGGAACTTCATAACCTATCGAAGGCAACAATCCATACCGATTTTTTATTTAGAATATTCTTCATTGTTGAAATGGCTTGTTTGTTTGTAGGGATATCCAAACCTTTAACAATATAACTGTTTCAACAATGAAGAAAATTCTAAATAAGAAATCGGCACGGATTGTTGCCTTCGATAGGTTATGAAGTTCCTTTTCCAAAAATTTGAAGTCTGTACGTTAAAATTTGTAAGAGAAATTGTCAATTTTCGTGAAAGGTAAAAAATACATGAGAGAGATACGAAGACTGCAGTGACATCTATTGGCAAAACTTGTTCCTTCACACCAACCTTAACGGGTAAGGATGACTTACGTCAGTGTTTTAGCCCACACAATAAACGACCCTTTTGGGAGAGTAATACTCCCGGAAGAATACTTTTCCCGCGCTACCCTAGCCAGCTGTTTTAAGTTGGTTACAAGTAAGTAGCTGAGGTTAAATTTACATCATGGGGGTCAAGGTGGAACAAAACGAGCCCTGCGGGGCTTCTAACCCTTTCCTACTACCACTCCTACTTCTTCTACTACTACTAACACTACTACTACTACTTATACTATGAATTCGTATAGCAAAACTGCACGCGTAACGTAAGTTAATCATCACTTTTTGAGTATTATTTTCATCTTATTTTAAGGAAAAAATATTATTTTCTTTTTTAATAAGAAAACTTTCCTTGGGCCGGGTTTGAATCCACGCCACAAGCGACTTTCATTACCATCCGATCACTAGCACGCTCAGCTACGAAGGGCGGAGCATCTGGGGTTTTCTTTTTGCTATATGTATGCTACGTAGCGAGAAACGGATAACGCCAACCAATCAGAACTCTGTATTTAATCCTTACTTCCGGGTGCAAGGAGTCTTCACAACAACTCTTAACGAAAGCGAATTTCAGAATTCCTCTTACTTACTTATTTATTTATTTATTTGCAGTATGTAACTAGTCATTATCTCTGCCGACTTGGTTAAGGCAATCCGTAATCTTAATAGGTAACAATAACTTTAACTATGGCTATACATATCTCATTTTCTGCTATTGAAATAGAATTAGTAGAAGTTACACGTCTCACCGTTAGATGGGAGGAAACGTCCTCCAGCGGTTGACATCTACCGGACGAAGTTGAAACTGTTAGTGCGCCATCCTTTCTTACTGTATAGCAGAGTTTATTTTCCATAGCATCTTGCTCAAAGAGAGGATTACAACCTCGGAACCTCCCCTTTCGAATTCCACTGCCTTGCAGTATTAATTTTGCTAACTAACTCACTCTATGGCCTATGGAACCCGAAGGTTCAATGCAGTGTTCACAAAAGCTCTAAATTGACTTCTATCCTTAGCCAACTGGATCCAATTTCTACTTTTTATTCCTATTTCTGCGAGATCCATCTTAAAATTGTCCTCCTGCATCTAGGCCTTCCAAATGGTCGTTTTCCGATTGGTCTTCCAGTTAAGACTTTGAAAGCGTTCCTGCTTTCTTCCATTCTGGCTACATGACCTGCCCACCTGAGCCTCCTATACTTGATGACCCTAATAATGTTTGGTAAACCCTATAACTTATGTAGTTCCTCGTTATGAAGTTTCCGCCATTCCCTATTCCCGTTCCTCCTGTGTCCGAATATTCATCTCAGTATCTTGTTCTGAAATACTTTCAGTCTACGTTATTCCCTCAGAGTAAAATACCATGTTTCGCAGCCATACAGAATAACATATATTTATCATTTCATAGACTATATTTTAAGCTTCAAATTCCTCGACAGAATTCACGACAACAAAAGATTTTAAACTCAATAATAACACGAATTCCCTGCTTTTAGTCGACATTTAATTTATTCGTGAATATGATTCTCGTCTGTTAATATTGATCCTACAGGTAGATATTCAAAAGTAACCACTTTACCAAAAGTATTATTTGATATTTTAACGCATCCGCAATTTGCCGTATTACGATCCCGACTAACTTCCATTAGTTTTCTTTGCATTTACTTTTAAACCCATGTCCCTGCAAGCGTTTAATAAGACCTCTGCATTTCTTATTATTGTTCTGTTATCATCCCCTATTAAATTTACATCAACATACGCCATAACCTGGCGAATACCATTCGACTCTAGGCCCTGGTTGTTGTCTTTGATTTTTCTTATAGCGTATTCCAGGACAAAGTTGAATAATAATGACGACAATACATTTCCTTGTTTCAGGCCAATATCGACGTGAAAGCTCGTACTCAAAAAATGTCATACTCAGACTTTACTTTGGGATTCATTTAAACATATCTTAATTAATCTAACTAGCTTTTTTGGTATCCAAATTCTGTAAGAATGTTGTACAATGTTTCTCTTCTAACCAAGTCGTAAGCTTCTCTAAATTAATTTTGCTTTCAACTTGTTTTTTTTCAGTTATCATTTTATTCTTGAAGGAAAACATAAAATAAGCTTTGTAATGCTATTAAGCACTTGACATACAACTAGCAATTTGTCAAGTGAAATCAGTGGTGGTAAGTCTAGCAATTTTTTTTTCTTTTTTATCACGTCACGTACTGCTTGATCCGTTTTCGTACGGTGTATATCTAACATGAAGATAGGTTTTATTTATCACCTGGCTGCGGTTTCTAAATTCTGAATATGCAGATGCTGGTTTTTATGACTCGGCGTTCTGCTATTAAATGTTTAAAAAGGAAAAAAAAAAAAAACTACGTAAAGTTTGTCTTTTCAAAGTAAATATTAATAGAACATCCACCAGAAGTAGTGGAAACTCACACTCCATGTACTATTTTACTCTCTGTATGTAAAAACAGGAGGATTACGAGAAAGAGAAAGAAGGAACTTGTGGGTATGAAAAGAATACAGAAAATTATCTGGGTAGAAGGGCTAACCAATGGGCAACTGAAAACTCAGTGTGGAATGCCTCGTCCCTGCAATTGAAAACTTGAAAAACATCCCAAACACATCGGAGTTCTCTTCCTCAGGAGGAAGAAAACATTATAATATTGAATATTTTTGTTTAGAACTAATTTTTAATGAATTGTCTTACTAATTATATTCGTTCGTGTCAGTAGCGTAGCCAGGATTGTTGTTTGGGGGGGCCTTAGTGCTTATATATATATATATATATATATATATATATATATATATATATATATATATATATATGTGTGTGTGTGTGTGTGTGTGTGTGTGTGTGTGTTTGTGTTTTGCTCAGAATGTTTATTATTATTATTATTATTATTATTATTATTATTATTATTATTATTATTATTATTATTATTATTATTATTATTATTATTATTATATCTATTCTGAAGTGCTGACTTCTCTAGATATTTCTTCCTTGCTTCTCAATTGCTGCTTTTGCACACCACTACTATCATTTTTTCGTTCTAGGCGTTTTCTTCCATCGTTCTGCGAGTCTTCCTCTCAATTAATATCTTGTTTAGATTTTTCTCCGTTTTTTTTTTTTTTTTTTTAGTTTCTTTACACATTTTACTCACCGAAATTAACACAATTGCCTTTTTTCCGCTTTAACCACTTTTGTAAAACGTTTTGCGACATTTTGCAATTGCAAAGTAAGTTCTTATTTCGACATCCTGAACTCGTCTAACTTAACCAAATGTTCTGAATTGCTCCAATTGATCAAACATCAGATATTGCTGTGAGATAGTCACTTGCTACAAGTGTTTACTATTGTTTTCCACCCTCTCCTGTTAACATTTTTTCCTCAAATATTTTTCATTTAAATGAAACCAAACCATCAAAGGGAAATCTTTATTTTTACCCCTCCTTTCTTTCATTCAGCTTGTCCAGAAACTGTTTAGTGACATGTTATTTTCTGAAATAGAGTACGTGGAAGGCAATTGCTGTTTTTTCGGAGAAAAAATTACAAACATCAAAGCACCAAAGTAAATTATCGGAACCCTTTGGGGGGGATCGCCCCCCCCCCCTGGGCCCACCCCTTCCCTACGCCACTGGTTCGTGTATCTCATTCAAGTTCCACCTGCGTGAAAACAGTGATGCCAACCGCAAACATTATAAAATCCCATCTCGAGAGGCAGAAATTCCCATTTTGCTCTTCAATTTCCCACATTATACTACTTATAAAATGTGAAAGAGAGAGAGAGAGAGAGCGGGAAAGAAAGAGAGAACTTTAATATAATGAAAAATGAAACTATGTGACTCACTTTCTTCAATATATGGCTGAACTATCCATAAACTTCGATCTTCCACGTTTATCAAATAGTTCACGAATAGTCTTAAAGTATTTTCCTTAATTGAAAGATAAGAGGCAATTGAAAATGATAAGGAAAATAAGAATAGTTTGTTGTCAGTGCTTAGTATTTACATTACGTATATATTTGTGCCATCGTTTAATGAGCGCCACAATACTAGAAGAACTTTAATTTCTAGTCATTTTATGTGGAATGTTTTCCAAGTTGCAGTGGCGGATTTAGAAGGTAACACCTGGGGGGGGGTAGCCAGAACCTAGACTATGATAGGTGTATCATGAATTTACTATAAACTTTCAAAAATATATAAATAATAGCTTAAATTATTTGTGTCACTCAAAAACTGGGGGGGGGGGGGCTAGACCTCTCGGTCTAGATCCGTCTCTGCCAAATTGGTTGCTTCCTATTTCGCATTTTATTTATTTTTTTCGTGAATTATTTTCTTTCAAAAAATATCAGAGCATTATTTACGTTTCTTGGACCTTGCTTTTAAGGTACCGTAGGACTACTTTTGTACTAGTATGCATTTTCTGGTAACGAAACTTGATAACATTGTTTTCAAATTTATTGAGGAGTCATTAGTCTAGTTCACGCCCATAGAAAATGTTATTGCTGTCGATTAAGTATATGTATATGAAAAAAATATCTATGTATGTTGCCAAATGCGTCGAAAATTCTTTTTATCCCTTTTCAAGAAATTAATGTTAATAATTCCCACAAAATGGGGTTTTTCCCACAGGGTGGCATCACTGCGTGAAACAGATAGATAGGGTGTCCGGAATGGGACTGACGGTTTTTAAAAGTGTATAGTTTTAATATGGTCAGAGAGACAGAAAAAAAAATCATGTTGAAAGAAAACTCAAAAAGTTTTGTTCAGCAAATTTTTATAATTGAACAACTACCGGTGACGGCGCTAGTATCACCGATAAACAGAAATGGCGTCGGCAGTCGAAAAGGCACAATGCGTGTGGTAGTTTGCAGAGACATAAAGTGTTGTTCAAGTTCAACGAAACTTTCGACGTGTTTACCACAAGGATCCTCCATCACACAACAGTATCCAGGCGTGAGAGCATCAATTTTTATCAACGGGGAGTGTGGTGAAACAACACAGCGGTGGTAAGTCGCGTGTGTCAGAAGAAAATGTGGAAGCAATAAGAAAGTGTTTCTCTCGTAGGCCGAGGAAGTCAATTCACGCAGCGAGCAGGTAATTGGCAATTCTAAAGTTAACAGTGCACGATGTGGTACACAAACGATTACGTTTGCGCGCGTATAAGCTGCAATTGTTGCAAGAAATTAAGCCCAACGATAAGCCACAGAGAGCAGCATTTGCTACTGAAATTCTGGACAGGATTGACTATGAGCATAATATCATATTGAATGTTGTTTTCTCTGATGAGGCAACTTTTCACTTGTCTGGCTGTACTAATGGGGATCCGATAATCCGCATGCGTACATAAAACATACTAGAGACAGTTTCAAATTGAATGTTTGGTGTGATTTAACACATAATGCAGTTATAGGCCTTTTCTTTTTCATAGAGCAAACCATAACAGGAAATGTGTTCTCTGTTCCCCAGTTACAACATTTGCAACCTCAAGTGATATTCCAATTAGATGGTGCCCCGCCACATTGGAGCCTACAAGTGAAGGAGTATCTTGATACTGAATTTTCTGCCCGTTGGATAGGCCGTGATGGGACAATTAGGTGGCTTCCACACTCATCAGGATGTTACCCCTCTGGACTTCTTCCTGTGGTGGTATGTGAAATACCTTGTGTATTCTGGTAAAAAGGTGCATAACCTTGATGAACTGAAGAACCGTATTACGAATGCAATTGCTTCACTAACACCTCAGATCTTACAGAATACATGGAGAGAGATTGAGTTCATGCTAGATATTGTAAGAGTTACAAATGGAGCTCATGTGGAGTTACACTGAGTTAGAATGACTTGTAAAGAAGACCAAATAAACTTTTTGAGTTCTCCTTTAAAACGTGTTTTTTTTTTCTTCTGTATCTCTGACCATATTAAAACTATACAGTTTTAAAAACCGTCAGTCCCATTCCTGACACCCTGTATACAGGGTTACAAAAAATTTTCACAATATTGTGAGAATAGATTCTTCACAAGAAAAAAAACTTTATATGGACCTGTGGTCGGAAGTGCATAGTTTCGTTGTTCTAGGGTGCCGAAAACATGAAAAAAGTTAAATTTAAAGGTACAAAGTTCCACTATTATAGGACCGATCGTAGTCGAGTCAAGACATCACTGAAGAACTAGTATGCGAACTATTCAAATGTCCATCTTTCAGAACCTCCAGTACTTGCACAATCATTTTTAGAGAAGCTGTTCGGGAGTACTTGATCACTCTCCACTTACCTTTCTAAAAATTGGTGTGCAAGTACTGGAGCATTCTTAAATATGGGTATTTGAAACGTGAACTCTTTTTGATTAAATTCTGTGTATGCCATTGTGTGTGAGGTTGTATTCGATAGATATAGATAACATATACACCGTGTCCCAAAAGTCCGGTAACACTTTTCTTAATTTATTACACAAAAACTACAAGTAATATAGCTGTCGTGTACGTCATAATTATGAAAGAGCATCTCAATTTTTCTTCAGGCAATACTCGTAGTTCCCATACAGTAAAAAATGAGGTGTTGAAATAACACAAAATGACTACCATTTTAGCGTATTACTTGTGTGTCAATTCAACATCAAGCACATCATCTTCAGAGCATATCAGAAATAACTCGTTACTGGCTGTGAGTATTTGCATTGATTTTTTTTTTTTTTTTTTGTTGTTTAGTATGAGCAAAGCTTTGCGAAATATATTTGGCAGTTTTGCCAAGTAACGAATAACATTTTATGTTTTCTGTAATCAGTCACAATAATATTGTTGTAAACCTATGAATCATTTGACAACAGTTACACAGATAGCAGTGCTTCCATCTGTTTTGTTTATCTGTTATTCTTGTGTCTTAGCATGTATGAACAGAAGATGGCAGAACTGTCGCTTATGTAACTGTTGTCGTACAATTCACAGGTTTACAACAATATTATTGTGATTGATTACAGAAAACATAGAACATTATTCGTTACTTGGCAAAAGTGCCAAATATATTTCGCAAAACTTTGCTCGTATTAAACGATAAATACCAATGCAAATTCTCTCATGTAGTAACGAGTTATTTCTGATATGCTCGGAAGCCGATGTGCTTGGTACTGAATTAACACCTAAGTAATACGCTAAGACCCTAGTGGTAGCCATTTTGTGTTGTTTCAACACCTCATTTTTTACAGTGCACATTCACCGCAGTTGGCGTTGGTGTCAGCGTGTTGTAAACATGGCGACTTCTGGTGCAGAGCGTGCTTTCTATGTGTTGGAGTTCGATAAAAACAAGAGTGCTACAGATGTGCAACGGAAGTTTAGGGGGATACATAAAAGAAAGTGTGTATGTGCCACTGTTACCAGAAAATGTAGAAGAACTCAAGCGCAGGATTGAAGAAGTTGCTACCACTGTCTCTCAGGATATGCTCCAACGAGTATGGCAAGAATTTGATTGCCATCCACACCTATGTCGTGCTACACATGGTTCCCATATTGAGGCATTGTGAACTCACACATTAATAATAATAATAATAATAATAATAATAATAATAATAATAATAATAATAATAATAATAATAATAATAATAATAATAATAATAATATCTCAGATACTTTTTTATATGACATATACACGACAACTATATCACTTATAGTTTTTGTGTAATAAATTAAGAAAAGTATTTGACACGGACTTTTGGGACACCGTGTATGATTATTGTAACAGAAACATACAGAGGTTCTGATACTCTTACAGGATTTACCACAATACTAGTGAAAACCAATTTTTGCTACAGAATATAGTTTTAATTATCACACAAGCACATAATCTATCCAACAGTGATCACCAAACAAAAAACCAGAATCTTCTAAACGGAGAAAAGGGTAAACGAAGTTTTCCACCTCTGCAGTTGACACTGTGCCAATAAATACAATGGAACGTCTCTTTGTCCATGATGTCTGTGTACATCTTTCCATCTAAATGATCCAGTTCATGTTGGACAATCCTCGCTGGCCAACCAACAGCTTTCCACTCCACCTCCTTTCCATTTTCATTTAGTCCTTTTAAAAAATAAAATATTAAACAAACACACTGTATACATGAAACGAAACTTCAACACACTTAGTTAGGTAATTATTACAAATGAGAAGCAAATTTGAACTAATTGTAAGAGCAACTTTATGATAATAGACCCTATTGTACATTGAACCACAAAAGTATCTCCCCCCTAAGTGCTCTTATTCCATTACTTGGGGTCCAGGTCATTTGCAGTTGTGAGAACGCCTAGACAGATGCAACCCCAATGTACACGCAACTTTTCTCGGCACTGACAGCAGTTGGTAGCCCTGATCCAGGTGTTTATGCAGGTAAAATTGTAAAGTAGATGACTAACGAAACAGTTCTCCATTCTAAGATGAATCTCTATGGTTCGGATCGTGTTTTCCAAAGAACACCATATATTAATCTTAATATTGCCGTGTATGTAATGTATTATTTCTTTATATACTATGTGTTTTACAGAAATAAAAATACTGACCATGCATGGATCAGTAAATGCTTGAAAGTAGCTGAAAATACCAAATCTAGAACAACTGCAGGAAATAGGTTTGTACATGATTGCCTCCGTTGAGAGACCTTCTCCAATTCTCCTCATTCCAACATCTTTTTCTTTCTGGAGCAGAGAAGATATTGCTTGTCACACTGAGTATGTATTGAAATTGAAAAAGTTTCAACCTAGTCTTACATGCAACGATTTTAACTAGCTAATAGTTTAGTTGAAAGATGAAGTGACACGCTAACCACTTACCTACTGCGTCACTTCATATTTCATCTAAACTATTAGCTATTTAAAATCGTTTCATATAAGACCAAACAAAATACTAATGTTCGTATAATGAGACGTTCCTTATGAGAGTCACAATGACTTACTCGAGATTTCCTTCTTTAACCTAAAAACAAGTTACACAGACGTTCCTCAATTAGGAACATATCACGAAACGTTCTTCAAGTTAAGGCTACGTCATCGTTTTCAGCGATGGTCCCGATTTACAGTACAATTCTTCTTTACCTTCTAGTTTCCAAAGAAGAAAAGAGGGTAGAAATTAATTTCACATTCTCTGCATTATATCAAAACGTGTAGAAATAGTGTGTGCTATATTTATCTAACATAACTACTAGTTTATTTTCTTTGTATGAGGAATTGATGGCAAAGTGTGAAAGTAGAGAACTGCCGCATTACAGCGACCCGGGTTCGAATCCCTTCGTGGCATTTACTTTTTTCTTTATTGGAAGGTATTGTTTACGTAATTGATATTGTAATTCTGTTATTCCTTTATTATTATCATTATTAATGCAAAGTCGAGATTTGGCTATATATTTTATGAATTTTATGAATTTTGTTGAATAATCAACACACTCCATTGTAAGGGGTTTGGGGGAGAGAAATATCATCCTGTTGCTTTTTATTTGTTTACTTGCATGCTACACCAAGCCTGGATATTACATTTCGCCTTTCTATATCTACGGAAAGTACCCTAAAGATTTTGATAATCATAAGAGAGTGAGTGAATAAGTGATGAGATCAATGAACTGTACGTATTAACAACATTTAAAGTATCAGGTTGTCGGAAAAGTCATGTCGTATTTCGGTAAAATATAATGATTTGTGGATATACTAGAGTTATTCGGATCATGCAATAGTTATGTCATGAATAGCTAAGATGTTGAGCATTTTGTGTATTAATATTGCTCTTTGTTTAGTTCGGTTTTACAGATTTGACCATAGATGGCGTGGGTCAATGAAAACTTGACACACGACCCACTGATCCACCACCCACCATGAACCACTGACCCACCAAATCACATCGTCATCAACTCTGACACGATCTACGGCCTCTTCTCTATCGACTAAAGAGCAATAAAACCAGGTTTTGAAATTCTAAGTAATCGGAGTTTGAATTTCTACGGTCAATCGCTCAAGCACCGCTCTGTTACAGTAACGGTGGATCTGACCTTTACGATATAAAATGGTAGTGTTGGTCATGGGGAAAATTACCATAAATTTCAATTAAATTATCATGGTCTAATTATTTCCTTGTTGAATTATCGATACTTTTCAATGGAAAAAACGGATGAAAGTTGAAAGTCCCAAATCAAGATAAGTAGACCAACGTACAGAAGCTTACATTTCGAATTTTATGTCTATTTTTTCACAACTTTATGGGTTGATTGCCCTGTGCTCTAAGCGCTTCATATAATAAACAAGCTTCAGCAACTATTATAGTAGAAAGCGCATGGTAAGCATATATGGATATGTGACGCGAAGCAATGTATTTTTTGTTTCTCAATTTGTTTCTCAACTAATATCGATTGTTTTCGATTATTTTTACAAACTAACCCACTACTAATTTACCATATATAGAAAATGTCACTCCTGCCTTTAAGGAGAATTTTAAACCATGCTAGTAGACGTTCTGTTCATTTTCAATAGAGTTAATATCCTGAATTTCAGCTCCGTAAGTTTAACGGCTTGTGAGATATTCAATTTTTTCGCAAAAATTCGGATTCCCACTATCCCTTAGGATGATATTATAATGAAAGCAATATGATAACATCCCACTTTGGATTAAGGCCTAACAATATACCAAAAGTAATTTCATTTGACTGCAATTTGGCTATGATGATTGGGGCACACATAGCTACATTCAATTTTTCATATAATAATTTATATATTACGGTGATTCAAAAATGCATTTTTTCCAGTAGTTAGCTCCTCTAAAACTCTCAGGCTGTATGTCTCAAAAGCCAAGTAGTAGTATACGTCCTACTGCTATTATTAGTTTCAAATATCAATATCCAAAAATGTCTCAAGTTTTTTTCACTTAGAGATACTCTTTTCAGGTAAATAAGCAGAAACAAATGAAAGAGGGAAATGGAGGCCTTGAAATAAAACGTAGACAAATTGTACGCACCTTTGTACGCAATTGTTTTCGAAAATAAAGTGGTATTATGAAGAGAATCTTTGAGATGTGACTTCGTTCTCGTATTATATCCATGTTTATCTGAGTTCTTTTTGTTTCTTGTGAACCAAAAGTAATGTTTCGCATTTTAAGGTTCAAATTCTCGGCGACAAAAGATTTTGAACTGAATAAACACGAATGTCCTGTTTTCAATCATTTCTTCGTAGATAGTTTTGGTCTGTTAACATTGATCCTAGATATTTGAAAGTATCTAGCTTGTCGAATATATTATTTGTTATTTTAACGTATCCACAATGTGTAGTATTAAGTTATGGTAATCTCCTCATTAGCTTCTGAATTGTCCATATGTTCTTTGATGTCCATAGCTTCAAATTCTCGGCGACAAAAGATTTTGAACTGAATAAACACGAATGTCCTGTTTTCAATCATTTCTTCGTAGATAGTTTTGGTCTGTTAACATTGATCCTAGATATTTGAAAGTATCTAGCTTGTCGAATATATTATTTGTTATTTCAACGTATCCACAATGTGTAGTATTAAGTTATGGTAATCTCCTCATTAGCTCCGGAATTGTTCATATGTTCTTTGATGCAGCAAAACAGTTGATCAATTCCAACTGAAATGTATATATTGCTCCTACAAAACCTTTCCTTCTATAAGCTTCTGTTGCTCCATAAACTTCCTTTTGACCAATTTGGTCTTTAAACTTAGTTTACACCATGGTAACTTTCAGTGTTACACCTGTTAAGAACATTGATGTCTTCATTCTTATTTATAATTTCTTTGATTTGATGGCTTCATTATCGCTTCTTCTTTCATTGTCACAATTTTATTTTCCTGTAAGGCTTTTTACTGTTGCAAGTAATGGTGTACGTACACCTCAGTTTCGATAAATTGCTCTAAAAGATTTTTATGGATACATATCGTAAGTTTCATATTTAAATTTCTACTTGGCTCTAGTTGAAGTATTCAATAATAGTCTCTATGTAATCGCTTTCTTTGTATATTAAACTCTCTAACTTCATCACATAATTTTTGTACTTCATGTTCTGAATTACTTATTGTGGACGCAATTTGCTTGAATCACAAATACTCTAATTTGTATCCTTGAGAGAGTTTGATAAAAATCCTTGTCACTCGACTAGAATTACTATCTCTCTCTCTCTTTTTCAGTGTTTTGTTGATGAAGAATTACATTCGTTGGTACTGCCACACTTTGGTATTCTGTTAGAAATAAAGGTTTACTTTTCAAATCGACTACATCTTCTTCTTACTACGTTTAAGCGGATGTTCCAATTACCTTTTTTCTTCTTTTGTAATCTTTGCAACTCCTAAAATCTTGCTTCTGGTTAGAGAGATCTCGCATTGTACGTAGCAATGGTTAGTTTTGAATGTTATTCTAGTTCATCTTTAAGTATTTACACTCCCTGCCTGCGTGTTGTGCTGAACTTTGTCTTCCCAGAGACTCTTCAGCCCCAAAGAGTGGTGATTCTTTATATGCTGTATATATCCTTTTATAATTATTATAAAAAAGTTGCAGCTACTTACACAAACGATCACTGTGCTAACCGAACCGGCTTGTATTATAATAATTAGGCATCCCCTATTCGCCTCCCTATTATTAGTAACCTGTAGGGTTCCAGTGTGAAAAGGAAGTTTCTACCTGCAATACTGGGAGATACGGCAAAATATTTAAAAGCTAGGAGATAGGACTTGACGCAAACATTTGTAAGAATACCAAGGGTAGATACAGGAATAAAAGTTAGATACGGAAATCAACCCGGAAACTGGCTATCTTGTCTACAAATAAAGGAAAAGTGCCTCCGTGGTACTACAGGCCGAGAAGCGCACTGGTACTTACCTCTGACGATGACTTCTCTATATCGAGGTACTACTGCCGAATATCCTTTGACACTTTCACAGGATTCAGGAAACCTCAACCTCTCAGATTTAATAATCTGTATCTTCGGATTTATGAAAACCTAGATTCAAATCAAAAGAAATTACATTATTTATCTGTTTGTACCTACACTTAGACATACTACATAGGGAAACTATATATTTCCCGAATCCGTTTTAATCTTCAATGTTCCTCTTACAAACTCACTGGTAAGTTGAAATGCCACATAGGTACGTGACAATAACCTGAAGTACAAGCTACACTACGGCCTTAAAAATGATTTACTTTTTAAGTCAAAATTATACATATACATCCTGTTTCAAAAAGAATATATGTATTACGAAGAATTATTTTGTCCAAACTATCGATCGCTGCGCCTCGGCTCGGCTATTGGAGAAACGAATACATAGTCTAGTTTATAGAAATAGCCGCTAGATGTCAGTTGTCTTGTGTTTTGCTTGGTAACCGTCATAAGGTTTAAAATGGCTACTCCAGAGCAGAAATCATTTTGTGTTCTTGAGTTTGCGAAGTGCAATTCCGTGATTACAGTGCAAAGATGTTTCAGGTTGAGGTACCAAATTGATCCTCCGAATGGATGGAACATTCGTAGATGGTATCGACAGTTTGTAAATACAGGATGTGTATGTAAAGGAAAGAGTCCTGGCCGCACTCGTGTTCCTGAAGAAAATGTTGCACGAATTCAAACTGCTTTCCAACGCAATCCATCAAAATCAACTCGTCGGGCCATTCAGGAGTTACAAGTGCCGACAACAACAATTTGGCATGTTTTGAGATGTCGGTTGGTTATGAAACCGTACAAGTTACAACTGTTAAAAGCTCTGCGTCCTGATGACAAACGCAAACGTGTGGCATTTTGTAACGAGATTCTGGATGCTATTAACAATGATAACACTTTTGCAAAACGCATCGTGTTCAGTGATGAAGCGACTTTTCGTGTTAGTGGTCAGGTAAACAAACAAAATGTTCGAATTTGGGGCCTACAGTACCCACATTCAGTCATTGAACATGTACGAGATTCGCCCAATATCAATGTGTTTTGTGCGATATCCCGATCATCTGTTTACGGCCCATTCTTCTTTAATGAAAATACGGTTAACAGTCAACAGTATCTCGCTATGTTACAAAACTGGTTGTTTCCGAAGCTGCACGAAGACAATTTCATTTTTCAACAAGACGGACGTCCGTTCACTGGAGTCGCCAAGTGCGTGAATATCTTAATGAAACTCTACCGAACCGTTAGATTGGTCGTCAAGGAGCTGGCGACTTAGCATGTCTCAGCTGGCCTCCACGGTCACCGGATTTAACATCCTGTGACTTATTCCTGTGGGGTTTCGTTAAAGACAACGTTTATGTACCACCACTCCCACAGAACCTGTAAGAGTTGAAGAACCGGACCTGTACTGCCATAACATCAGTGACGCAGGAAATGCTTGCCCAAGTATGGAAGGAATTTGAGTATCGATGTGATATTGTTCGTGTCGCTGATGGAGGACATATTGAACATCTGTATTTTGAACTTTGAACTGTAATTTGAACTTGAGAGGTTCGCAAATATGTAAAATTTCATATTCATATGTCTTAAAGTTTAATAAATATATGCATTCTAAATACGTATATTATTTTTGAAACAGGGTGTATACTAGCTGAACCTGCGCTCTCTACACAGTGCATCATTCACATATGAGCATGAAGTGCATCATTCACATATGAGCATGAATGTCCATATCATTTTTCACAACATTTGTACATGTCCCTTTACAGACACAAGTGAGAGATGTCTTTATAAAAATCGACAAGGGGTACCACATAAAGGAGAGATTTTTTCGATTATTTTTTCAATACCTCGCACCGTTTGCAAGATTTGAGCCTACTTCCGGTTGGAGTTTCTGATTCATGTATGATCGGTGTTATTTTTCTTCTTGCATGCAGTATGTAATAAGCAAATACATTACACACACAATTAATTATGTCAGTGATATATGATATTCATTGGGCAAAACACTCCAAACAATAAAGATTCATCTTATGCGGGATGTACTTGAACCTGAACCCACAAAGTGGAGGTGATGTATATATTTCCTGAAAGCTTGGGTTAAGGTAAGATCAAAACCGGTTACCAAACTTGGGGAGGTCTGCTTGGGGGCAGCATTTTACTCATTTTTATGAACACCTTTAAGCGTGTCTTAAAGTCTGTTGCAACCCCGAAATATCTGAAACGGTGAAACAGATATGAAAACAGAAAAACACGTCTTTCATCATTTCAAAAGTTGGCCTATAATGTATCAAAGTAAAATAAATTGTCCCAGGGTCCCCCGCAGGGTCCCAGACGGGGTCCAACTCAAAATTTTTAAATTTAAAGGAGGATCAACTTGCACATCGTATGAAAGTTTGTGTTAAATAAAAGAAGATAAATCAAGTCGCGACTCTCTACGATAAGCATGTGCAAAATAGCGGTGGGTCAAAATATCAACACAATCTTCATTGCAAAGTCTATGGCCACTCGTATGTATCTGAAGCGGTGGAATAGGTGTAGATATATCATTATTTCAAAAGTATAATGATTCAAAGTATAAACAAATGTTCCAGGGTCCCAGACGGGGTCAAACTCAAAATGTTGAAATAGGAAGGGGTTCAAGTTGAGTATCGTATGGAAGCTTATGTTAAGTGAAAGAAGAGAAACCAAGTCTCGACTCTTGATGAAAATGTCTATTGCCACTCCTGTTAATCTGAAACGGTGAGACAGGTGTAAAAAAAATGTATCAAAGGAAAAAAGGAATATCCCAGTTTCAACTGCAGGATTCCAGACGGGGTCCTACTCAAAAGTTTCAGGTGCCAAGGAGGGTAAATAAGCACATCATGTGAAAGCGCGTGTTAAATGATACAGAATTGGATATTGGACAACTCTCGACTGTCGATAAGCATTGCAAAATGGCACGAGTCATTTCCCTTGATACATTCTAGCTTTTGTTTTGTTTTGTTTTGTTTTGTTTTGTTTTTGCAATTTAAAACATACTGATTTAATTTAATTATTTAAAAATGAACTTTTTTTTTTTTTACAGAATCGGACATTGGACAAGTCTTGACTGTCGATAAGCATTGCAAAATGGCACGAGTCATTTCCCTTGATACATTCTAGCTTTTGTTTTGTTTTTGCAATTTAAAACATACTGATTTAATTACTTAAAAATGGACTATTTTTGGGCGCAAGCACTCCGCACAAGACAGCACGCGTATAAGTCACTCTTCTCCGTGCGAGAGTGGGAGTGATACATCACTAGCCAATCTTATTTTTCAACTTTTCAACTAGTGGAAGAGTACGAGTATTGTTTTTTTATCTTCGTTTAGAGATAAGCCTGAACAGATAATTGCTTACTGTTTCCTATTGTTGGACTGCTATCTATCTATCTTACTATTTATCCTGCTAAGGACAAGATTCTACATTCTGATAAAACAAAATTTTGACTGCGTCTACAGTTAACGGTTTTCCATACTATGTTAGAATGTCTTCTAAAATATCAAATTATATGTAGAATTGCAAATACATTTTTTCCTTACCTTTGGTGGAATAACATCCATTTCATAGAGTTTCTGCTGCTGTTTGTCAAATTTGTCCATCGTGCTCTCAGAGAATTCAACGGTGATTATACGCAATGGAATTCCGATCTGTGGAGCTGCAAGGCCAACAGCTTCGTAATCTCGCATTACTTTTTGCATTAAACGAATGATCTGTTGGAACAAGAAAATATTATTAAAGAAATGCCATCATGTACTAAGTCAGTGGATCTTACTCGTAACCTATTTTTATCATATCCTAGTGGGCACTATTCTTGTGAGGAATCGAAACTGGGATGAAGAACATAAAAAAATACTGTTTCAACTACAGGCGCCTGCTTTTATAAACGGGTTTTAGTTGAGAAATCTTTGATGAAACGACCTTTGGTTTACCAAGGAATAGCCGGAGGGTAACGTAAAGATATATATTATCCAAAAAGCAAAATAATTCTAAAATAGATTGCCTTTACGTAGAGTAAAATTCACGAAGGAATTTTAGTTTCAGCGACAGGACGATTTTATTTATATTTCATAAATAAATGCTTCATTAACATGTCTACTGTGTCCTACAAATCATTTCTCATTAAAAATCCACAAGGAGTATAGTTTACACTTGGGGCGAGTTTCCTTCATTATTATAATTTTGTTCCTACTGCGTAAATAAGTGAGTGATTTGGGGGAAGACAATGGTAAGCCACATTTTCTAACTTTCGATTTAGGATTTAGATTTCTCTGCTGTCGGCGTTTATGACCATTTAGTCCGTCACGTATGAGGGATGACGCCCTTCGGTGAGCACACTATCCGGGGAAAGGGAAGGAAGGAAGCGGCTTGGGACCTATAAGTTAGGTACCACCCCGGCATTTGCCTGGTCTGAATGAGGAAAGCCCAGGAACCGTGCGCACCGAAGGCGAGAGTGTTAGCGACTACGCTATGCGGGGCTACTTTCTAACTTTAGAGTAAACTGAAAACTCAACATTCTCATGGAATGCAATGCAACTGCACATACCGACAAGATTTTCCTGCCATCTGCAGGCGCATTTCTAAAATTAAACTATCTACATACTGTCCTGTGGTCCGATTTGAACCTATTCCACCTAATAACTCAAGTTGACCGGAAGTGGCTCTTAATATTGCCTTCCCCCGAGCAGCTCAAATCTTTCCGTAATAACGGTAGCATGAAATGATTCAATTTAACAAATGGGAGGAAAAAAGTTTAGTACGGTAGCCCCAGAATTTTATTTTATTTTCTTTAGTTATCAGTTTGTTTGAACTGCATAATGGTGACAATTGGAACTGTATAATTAGTAGTCAAAACTGCCATTTTTAATTTTAATTGATTAATTTTAATTTTAATCCTTACTTTTTCTTATATTAATTTTTGATTTGATATTTTATATTCTGCATAATAGTCAAAATCGCCATTTTTAATTTGATATTTTATGTTCTGTATAATAGTTAAAATTACAATTTTTAATTTTAATTGACTAATTCCAATTTTAAACGTTACTTTTTTCTGATATTAATTTTTAATTTGATATTTTCTTTTTACCTTAAGCGCGCTCCCTTGTGACTACATGGTTAGTGTATCCGGGTTCAATTTCCGCTGGAATTTCATGTAATTCAAATCACACGTTAAGCTGTACGTCTATATAGCTTCGGTGTGAAAAGGGATGCTACCCACCAACTTATTTTTTTTTTTAAATTAATTTATTAAATTTGACATTAACTTTCCAATTACGATATATAAATAAATAAGTTAATAATTGTCGTAATAACGCACTTTTACTGTATTAAGAACTGTACACCATAGAACAGGAGTCAAAATTGTTACATTTTAAATCATGACGACTAGAGACCGGACTTATAGGCTTAAGCACGATCAAAAAAATGAAAATGAAAAAATGCACGATAATTTTCAAATATGCATCAAAACAAGCAAAAACAAACATATGAAAACTAAATGAAATATTTGTTTTGATGAAATCCTAATTTATTCGAAGGTGTTACAGTGTATACGTATAAAGCAGGCCATCCTGAAATTTTCTTCCGCAAATCTACTGCGTCCGTCACAGAAAAATGATTTGTACAGTGAAAAAATAATGTTCTATCCACATTGCATGACGTTACAGGGGTATGTGAAAAGCATAATTATTCTTTGGCGAATTTCCCGTCAATATCTCTTCTTCACCAGAAAGATTTCGAGAAAATTTTACACTGTTTTGTAAGCAGAACTTTTTACTAATACGTAACAATACTAATGTAATTTTAGTAACACATGAGTCTAGTCTAAAGACAATGTTATTATCATTTCATTTACCAGAGAAAGTGGATGTTATAAGGAATTATTTCGAGCCTAAACTATTTCATAAAATCGGATAGATTGGAGAAATTGTCATGGATGTATTCGGAAAATATGGAATCAATGATGATAACGGCAGTGCAATAAGCACTTTTAATGTGATATTTTAAAAATAAAATATACAATTTTTATTAAAAACTGTAAAATAAGTAAGCAATATATATATACCGGGTGTTCAGAAAGTAACTACGAAGTGCCATGTTGTGGTGTGCTAAGTGATGACTGATATTGTCAATTCGTAATACAACATTTTCCATTGTTTAACATATTTGAACCATATTTGGACCATATTCGACCAGGTATTTGTATTTGTTCACAGGTCCGGTTTGATTGAAGACCAACGTCTTGTGAGACATCATTGTGATCCAGGTCATCATGCTGACGATTGAGCAAACAGTGTTTCTTGTGGAGCATATGTTCCGCAATGGAGACAAGTTTACCTCAGCAGTAGAAGCTGCATTTGCAGCAAAGTTCCCAGAAGTGAAGATGCCTAACCGCAATGTTGTCAGTTGTTTAAAGTGGTTTATGGAAAATAAAATACGGCGTCATGAACTGCACAGTTACTTTCTGAACGCCCTGTATTACCAGAATAAGCATTTTAAGAATTATCAACAATGGCTAAACTTGCTTGTTAGGTGTGTACTATGAAATGTAACATTTCTACATACCTTTGTAAGCGTGGAAAGAAATAAGTATTTTGCTTTAAAATACGGGCTCTAGTGATCAGTTCCAGAGTGCTTTTTCGAATTGAGGACCGTTTTAACAAAACTTAACAAACGCTATTCTTTTTTCAAAATACGTTTTTATTAACGGATTCTGGTACTTTAATATTAGCTTCACACAATGGCTAACAGAAAATACGACGAAACAATATGTGCCGTTGTAAAAGGCGCCTGAATACAATAAAGTTTCACAAAACTCGACATCTCCATTTTGCAAGATTCTACAAACCTCAACAAATCCATCTTTTATACAGCAAGGTTGAAACTAATAATATTGCATTATGTAAGAAGACC
Organism: Thermobia domestica; assembly: GCF_964235325.1. Taxonomy (NCBI): domain Eukaryota; kingdom Metazoa; phylum Arthropoda; class Insecta; order Zygentoma; family Lepismatidae; genus Thermobia; species Thermobia domestica. The sequence goes on along the minus strand of NC_137457.1, from coordinate 294,030,046 downwards.
TGAGAACAGGGCACAAAGCCTTTTTCAAAGGAAAGAGAAGTGTTTCAATAAATGTTTGAAAGACCTCAACTTCCATCAGTGAATCATGTAAGCAAAAATAATGCTAGTGACATGAAGAAGTTGCCTTATTTTGACAATGATTCAGAAAGTAAAGACTTTTACGGTATTTAAAAGTTACACAAGGGAATGCTGGTGATACTGAAGACAAAATTCTGTATTATGAAGAATCTTTACATTAAAGAGGATTGTGTTCCTTTATTGTTTTCACACGGCATTAAAAGTCCTAACATTCTACTGTTTCATGTACTATTGCTTTAGCTCTCGTTTCAATGCATGTCTTCTATCAGTTCCATAGTAGGTTTAAGATGTGAGAAACAGATTTTGTTACTGTGGAAACTTCTGTTCATGTGTTAACTTAACTAATGCATTGTTAAATTGTTATTCTGATATTATATACAAAATATAATATACTTACATTATATTGAATTTAATTATTACTATTTATAACACTTAGCTTAATAAAATAAAGGTTCATGTACGAAAAATGGATATATTGAGTTTTGTTAAAATTTGTAATTTGTAACCTTCTTCCTCAATAAAGGGCGTTAGTGATGAACTTAAATTATTCCTTCATCAATCCCTATCTACATGAATGACCAGTAGGGCCTATTAAATTTTTGATTTTTTTTTAATCAACGATATTGAGTACAATTAAAAAATAGCTTTCCTGTAAAAGTTTGTAAATGGCGTTTGTTGAATTTTGTTAAAACAATCATCAATTTTAAAATACAGTAAAGAAGCCTATAATCGAAAGCGTACAATTCTTGATTAAATGAATGTTTAAACATTTACAATAAATTTGAAACTGCTTGTAACGGTTTTTATGAAACGAGGTGAGGTGAAACCCTGTTGTCGAAAACAAAGAAACAAAAAAAGCTACGTATTTATTTAGTAAGTGTTCTTGGAAATACATATTAAGAGGCGTCTCTTACAAAAATAATAATAATAATAATAATAATAATAATAATAATAATAATAATAATAATAAAAATAAAAAAAGTTTTAACTTGTGTCTGAATTATATTTTTGAAACTGGCTCTAGCAAGGTTATTTACAGGAAGAAATCGCTCCTCCTGGGCACGTGTATATGTACGGGACATAGCTTTCCGGCCCCAAGGCGCCAAATAAAAAAAAATCGAGATTGAATTGTAGTATACGAAAAAAAAAAGTGTTTCCGAGAGAGAATTTAAAGAAGTTCTATACAGAAAACAATGTTAATCCTATAGCGCGTACGAGTTTTCTTCTTACAACGCTTCTGGGGCTTGAAGGAACTGATGCTATTGCTTATTGACTGCCAGCGTACTCCGTGCTTTTCGTCCTGTACGCCCCATCTTGTAGACAGTTCAAAGTTTGAGGGAAATTTTACTAATCTAGGTATTACATTACTATAGGTAGGTAATAATAATTATAATAGGTAGGTAAACTTAGCAAAAAGGGTAAAAGGGAATTTTTGGATAAAAACGTGAAAATTTAGTGAAATTCATGCACTGACTGATTAACCAATACAAATGCTTAATTTTTTCTTTGTTCTTCAGAAATAAACCAATACAGTAGCAACAGTTTGCGTGTGAGTGTGTGTCTATGTTTGTTTGTGTGTGTGTGTTCAAAGTAGCATAATTTACATCCATTGCTCACTGGGTGTATTTTTGTAAACGAAAAAAAAAGTAAAAAAATAGAAGGAAAACACAAATGAATAAAACATAATAGGTTGGCATTTCCTTTAATATAGATAACTAAATTAATCTTGTTACATAACATCTGTCATAGGAATTAGACACTCAACAAAGTAGGGAAAGTTTAATTTTTAAAAATGGAAAATTTTGAAATCTTTACGTTTTACGTGCCACAGGTATGCCGGCTAGGCTAAAGGAGACATTGATGATAAGAAATGAATTAAATGGTGGAATGAAGAAAGTGGGATGAAACGGAAGAATACGGAGAAAACGCACCCAGACGGTGTTTGTCCACCAGAAAGCTCACTTGGCGCGAGCTGGGATCGAACCAAGGACACCATGCACCAGAGGTGAACGCTCTATCACTGAGCCGCTGCGACCCCGAGGGAAAATTGAGTCAGTTGAGAAAAATTTTCTTAAGAAAACTTACAAACACTGCTTGTAGATGGTAATTCAAAATAAACCGACGCAGCCGTATCCCGTATCGTTTAGATCTATACTGAATACGAACAAATAAAGGCAAAGGAGCTAAACATTTTCTTGTGCTCAGGGGCGTAAATATACCTTAATACAAGCCTGCTTCTCTCCCTGGTGAAAGTATCTGCATTCACCGCACACTGTACTAACTACTGAGATTCCCTCAAAACATAAGCAAGATATATTGGTAATTATTATAAATGTTACAAAAACTATTTTTTGGCACATTCATATTCATTCATGGCACATATTTCAACAATGAAATGATTAAATTTACCTTCTGGATTCTAGGAGATGGAATATCTTCTGGATTCACTTCCTGTGACTTCGCCCTTAATGCTGGATCACCAACCTGGCAAATATGGCTGTAAGGCGGTTTTGGAGCCGAAGGATACCAAAATTCTCTATACAACTCAGACAGCTTCGCAAAACTCACATTTCTGTAATGTTGGTGAAATACTTCTAACCGACACCGTCGAAAAAATTGAGGTGTTAATACTTCTAACAATCCATTCATGATTTTACTCTGAAATAGAGCAAAATATAACATTACAATTTACCTCCCATTTATAATGTGTAGGTCTAGCATGCCTATACTGGAGTTTTCAGTGATCAAGTACAAGAATTTATAAAGTAAAATATTAAACAAGTATCTATTGAAAACTTTCAGGTATGTTTTTAAGAAAAAAAAAAAACTATTAATATCTGGAGCTGAGAAGTAAAGTAGTGTAAGTCATAAAATATTAATTTCACAGGAGAAGCAAAAAAGTGTTTTCAAGATAATTGTTGAATTGCGTCGATTGTTTATTGATGGCAAATTTTTTCAATTCCTGCGTTCAAGTTGTGCACATCTCAAAACTTTCCTAGTGTCCCTCATACTAACGTATTATAACTAAGAAAAAATATGATAACTCAATTTCGGCCAAAAAGTGATTTGGCATAGTTTACCTCTCAGACCCAGATATACAAAGAACACCTCCAACAGGGGAAGCAATTTATCCACTTCTTTGACGCACTTTTGTGCGTCCCTAAGATCCCTTAATAGGCGTCACAAGAAAAGTTTAAACTTCGGTGCAGTTTTTTTTTTTTTTTTTTAAGTCTTCGTCTTGCACTGATTAGGGACATCATATAAATTTTTTTACTTACTTAACTAATTTTGTTTATAGTTTTTGATTCCTCTTAAATTTTTAATGACGGATTCAGCGTTATGAAATTTCTTGTGGACATCCTTGCATCCAATGAATCAGGGGCGTTATTTGGGGAGGGCAGGAGGGGGCAATTGCCCCCCAAGTTTTAGAAACACATGCTTTTCAATAACTTGTATACTAAAACAGTAACAAATAACATGGAACTCTTATGTAGATGAACACTCTTGCCCCCTCCTAGGAAAATCTGAAATGACGCTACTGCAATGAATAACAACGTAGGGCTACGAGATTCATTCAAGTTCTAAGGGCTATGTTTTCGGGTAATGTGAGTCAGGAGCGACATACATGCATTTTAATTAATAGTGCAATAATATAGTAATATAAAACGTATAATTCTACTTTGACTTCTCCCTCTCACGCAAAATTTGAAGTGGCGCTGCTGCTGTGAGCAGTTTGAAGAATGAATATTTTCTTAAAATGCACGGGGATTCCTCGTGAGTTTGTGACAAAGAAGGCAGCGCTCGTAGTTATTTCTGCTGCCGCTAGTGGGAATTGTTTTCGATACTATTAACGACTGCGTTCGGTGTGCAAGAACATCTGATCTAACATTTTCTTCACCTGCGCGGTGTGGCATATATTAATATTCATTCACAATTCAGTGAGACACGTAGTGAAGGTATAATGGATGTCAAAAATTTGTGTTTGTGGGTGCAGAAGTTTAAAGAAGTTTGAACGACGTGTGATCATTATTATTATTGTATTTATTTAAGGCTCTCTACTTGTTCCTGTCTTGGCATCTTCTACTACACTTGACAGGCTCTTCTACTACACTGTACAACAATTTATTTCTTTTTCACGTTACTTTCGTTTTTTTTTTTAACGGATTTATGGACCTCGGCAGTTGAAATTAGGGCGTTTAATTTTAATAGTCTGGTACCTGCACTAAAAATCTAGATATTATTTCTTTAAACCAATCTACCTGATTAATAATACCATAGTTCCTTCGTGGCTATATGCTTAGCGTATGCAGTCTTCGTTGTAAGAAACTCGGATTCGATTCCCGGTGGGACTCGTGCGGTTCGGGTCCCACGTTAAGTTATAGGCCCGTGTCTCATGGCTTTGCCGCTGAAAAAGGACGCTAAAATCCAACCCAACTAACTATAATTAATAATAATAATAATAATAATAATAATAATAATAATAATAATAATAATAATAATAATAATAATAATAATAATAATAATAATAATGAATGGAATAAAAGGGGTTAATGAGAATATTTGTTGTCGTGTGATAACGAACACAAGCAGCCTCGATCACGGACAAGCCGGACCGAAAACATGATGGCACGAGTGGAGGAAGTTATCACGAAGGACTGCCGATTAGTTGTGCATGATATTTAGAGCAACCCACATTATGCTTTATTTTTTGTGTAATTATGCTTTATTTTCTCCAAATTATGCTTTATTGTTAATTTCAGTCATTGTTTTATATTAATCGTTATATAATGTAAAATATTTACTAAACATTAAATATTCTAAATATCTTGATCTATTTATTGATATTTTATGCAACCAGTTTCTTTCATATTTAATGAAATTTTTACTTAATGCTTTGTAAAGAGAAATGCTTTCTTTACTCGAGTAAGTTTTTGTTTCACTTGTGTGCGCCTTAGAGGTGCATATATATGAGAGAAAGAGAAAGTAAAAGATATATACATATATATATTTAAAAAAAAATACAGAGTGCTCAAGTTCAAGAGGTACACATAACAATATAGTGTGGAGTTCTTGAGTACTATTCATTGTTGGCGGAAAGTTTTTTTCATTTTCTTCTGTTTCTCCACATCAAAGGATTACATCAAAAAGTTTACAGAAATGAAAATTAGCTTTTCATTGTTGCATTGTTATGTTCTCAATGATTTTGCTTTGTAAATATTGTTTTTTTAAAAAATATTAATATAGTATGTTAAACTTGGAGTTACACAGAATTTTCCCAGAATTGTGCTATATATTTTAAATTATGCTTTATTATGCTTTGAAAATTAGTTTCTTCTGGACCCTTAAATAACCACAACCATGTCCGAGGTACCAACCATATGTCTAAATTGCTATTATGCTTTTTATGCTTTTGGGTTGCTCTAATTATATTGTATCTAGACTTACCATTTCCATAGAATCTGCTGAGACCATACTGCAAGAAGACCTGAAAATGCGAAAAGTTTCTTTAAGGTAGTTTCCCCGAATGTTGACTGTTGACCACAAACCTGCGAGTGTAGCAATGTGTGAATCAATGTTAACACGTGATGACGCCCTTAATGATGCTTTCTTTTCGTCAATTGTTACAATGGATCAGGCCGGTAGCCAGCCCAAAAATGTAATTGGGGCCCGATCCAACCATATTATAGTTCATCACCATATTATAGTTCATTTGCACGCGTATCGCCCCTGGATACGGGCCTGCAATGGATAAGACATGGATACCACTTTCCAATCCAAAACGATACGGCAGTTATCATAATGGAATCACACAGATTCCCCGCCACCAAAGACATTTTAGGTTACCGACAGTGCTCAGAAAGTGGTAGTGGTCATATTCTGAGACAACATGGTTAATTCTTAGTCACTGTGTTCTAAAGACACTACAGTGACAGCTGCATCGTACGAATATATTTTGAAGACTAAGCTATTACCAGGATTGCAAGCAAAACGACCCGAGAAAGGTGTTCAGATTTTTTTTTAAAATCAAGACAATGATTTTGCTTATCGAGCACTCGTAACTAAGAATTTTCTTTGAAACAACATTGAAGTGGGGTCTCATGATCCTCATTCAGCAGATCTAGCTGCCAGTAATTCTTAGCTGCTTCCGACAATGAACAGTTTCCGTGGATGTTCATTTTCCGGGTGGCATATTTGCGGATCCCAAACGTTTCAGCATATCCTCTGATCTGATTGGTCGATACAGATGCGATATCACAAGATATGATCTACATATAGCACAAAGTAAACTAGAATTGTTGTCGGCTCTGGTAGGCGAGTGGTCTAGCGTAACATGCTTGTAACGAAATTGTTTTTGGCGAGGGTTCGAATCCTGCCTACGGACAGTTTTTTTTACTACTTTTAAAAATGTTTATAACACTTCTTTCGTTAAAATAAGATTAAAAATAATATTCAAAAAGTGATTTAACGATCATTGTTTTAAAATTTTCATTAAACTTCTTTCATTAAAATAAGTTTGCCCTTGTGCTATATAGATCCACAGCAAATGTAGTAGTAGTACGTTTGCCCTTGTACTATATAGATCCACAGCTAATGTAGTAGTAGTTGTAGTAGTAGTAGGAACGGGTTAGAAGCTCCGCAGGGGTTGTTTGGATTATGTTCTCGACATCAAATTGGCAAGAATGCTGAAACGTTTGGGATCGGCAAAAATGCTTCCGGGTGCACTGAAATTGCGCAAACTTTCACTCCCTTATCTGTTGACATAGATAAAACCTTCTCTTCTCTTCATAAGACTATTATCAGTCAATTAGGTAGGTGCACCAGCTTTCTAGTCAAATGTGCTACTAATGCTAATTGGTCAAAGGTGTACCTCAAACAGAGGATTTATGATTGAAAAACAAAATAGAATAATATACAGGACACAATCGGGAAGAATGGACACAAGTCGGGAATAAAGTCAAAATCAGGAAAAAGTCAAAGTCAAAGACGGGAAAGGAGTTCAGACAGGGAAAGAGGGCGAAAAGCCAAGGTGAACAGGGCAAAAAAGTAGAGGAAAGTGGGAAGTGTAAAATGAAAATAAAAAAGAGAAAGAGTATAAAAAGAAGGGAATGTATGTACGTGTAAATGTAACAGAAAGTGTAAGTGTAGTGTAGGTGTATCACTGGGCCCACTTAACTCCTTCCTCTTGGAGCACTACGAGCTACGATGTATTCACTAGCTCAGCCGCTGTCGAACTCCTAGATAAAACCTTAATGAGCAAGCAACAAAATTGGAAATCGTGCAAAAAAAGAAAAAGTTGTGCAACGTTACCATCATTACCATAAGCATTTCGACTAATAAAAACAGTTACCGAAACACAAGTCGTTTTAGGGAAAAATTACAAAGTAATGGATTACAATAGCATTTTCAGTTATCGCTATTATATGTGTGCACGGGCGTTGCTACAAAGGGGGACGGAGAAACATGTCCAACATGTCTAACTGTAAGATTGTCTGTAAGATTAAAACTGCAAGAAAATAGTTATTGGAGGCAAATGGTTGTTGGAAAACTGTAAGAAAACAAATTCATATAAAATAAACAAAAATAAATATTTCTAGAAGTTCCCTTTAAATATCGTGAAAAGGCGTTCGACCAATCAGAGATTAGGATTTGTTTACATTTTCCAGTTTTGGCCAATTACAAACAAGCATTTGTTTTACATATTTCAGGTGTGTCTACCACGTATCTTAGTAACTGTCCTTTCATCTTTCTGTAAATGATATATTTGTATTTGCATCTTAGTTACTGTTCTTAGATGCTGTGAGCAAGATATATATTATTACCGCATAAATTGTTACAAAAATGAGTGGTCAGTGTGCTGGTTAAGGATACAATAAGAATAATGTAACAAGCCAATGAGGAACGAAAATCACAACGAGCCAATCAGGATCGAGAATTAGTAGCAAATTTTAGTGAGGAGGGTACTATAAACAAGAAGCAACAAACTGGAGAAACATCAGTGAAATTTTTGGGATGGAGTTTATATTGACGAAAACAGAAAAAAAAGTGTACCTTCTGTATTAAACAGAAGCTTTAAGTATCGTTTCTTTCGTCAAGGACAAATTTCCTGAATTCTGTTGGCAACGTCGCAGTGGAAAATTGCGCGATTTCAGCACTGTTTGCTCCTCGTTAATAAACCATAGATTATAGAGTTTGTCAACAATCTAATCTTTAGAAAAATGTGTGCAATGTCGTTGCACCGCATTTTCCAGCCCAGTCTCTCTGGCATAAGCGATTATTCAGTGGTCAAAACACACCTGTAAAGAAGTGGTCTAGATGCCAATGGTGTCGACGTTGCGAAAAATGTGTGCATCGAAAGAGAAACTACGTTGAGAAGTAATATAAGTTTCAGCTTCCTGAGGCAAGTAATTTGTGAAATTAATAATAATAATAATAATAATAAGAAGAAGAAGAAGAAAAGAGCATAGAACACACCTCGTGTTGTTTTCAAGTTTCTTAGAACATTCGCCAAAATTCCTGTTCTTAAATTCGCCTGTAAATATACTTCAGTCAATTATTCACAGACGGCACAGTGACAACTCGGTTGGAATGCCTTCCTCATTCACATTATAATGTTTTTCTTTCTTTGTATGTTTCTCTCTCTCTCTCTGTGTGTGTGAGAGAGAGACAGAGAGAGAGAGAGAGAGAAAAGTATTGGAAATTCAACTAGAATATGACACTTTTTAAAATTTTATTCTCCATATGGCAAATGTATACCAAAAGGATAACACTCAAGAAAAATTTTTCGAACTGTAACGAAAAATTGTGGACTAACACCGTGATGCAATAAGTGCCTTTTGTAGGGATGCGCACGAGACAAGATTTGTGTCTGTCTCGACTCGAAAATGTGCTGTAAAAGTGATGTCTCGACTCGAAAAATATATATTTTTCTATTGAAAGAGCCGTGTCTCGACTCGAATTTTATCAAGAAAATCCTGTCTCGACTCGTCTCGTGCGCAACCCTAGCCTTTGATGTCTTTTATGCCTGAAAATACAGCAATGACAATATTATTTTTTTTTCTACCTACTGGACTTACTGCCGATATTTGCATTAAACTTTCTTTACAAACCTAGCTAATATTCCTGAATAGTAAATTCTCAAGTTAATATTTACAGCTGTTAACCTACCTTCACTTTTTTAAAAATAGCTATAGTTACACAGCACCTCGTGTATACTATCAGCAAAAATACCCTCAATACCTTCCAGCGGATGATTTTTACACTGTCAGTCAGTCCTGTGCACAGGCTGGAGTCCAATATTATACACGTCCCAACTTCCTGCAGTACTAACTTCCAGTAGCTATAAAAATCACACCGGAGAACGTAATTATATTCACTTCACTTACTATTAAACTCACGATCTGTGTTAGACAGGCACACGATCTGTGTTGACCGCACTCTATGATAGTTGCATACGACTGCTTTCTACAGAGCAGCAACTTCCAGCGCACAGCACTCATACAGAACACGAACTGTAACTGTGTGTGTGTGTGTGTGCATATTCGCTACTAGAACTGCCCTTACGTATTGTCACTAGAGGGCGTAAGGTAATACACGTCACTCACCCTGACGTCACTAAACGAAAACTTGATAAACAAAAGCACATAAAAAGGTCTGTATGTGCAATACTTTCCCTTGTTGACAAGTTTTCGTCAATACTATGATACATGAATAACAATATCAAAGTTACTTACATATATATACAATTAATGTACAACTAACTATGTTCTAATTTACAAGGCCTATCTTGTTACAAAGGAATGCTAACCTATTTCTCATGAGAGGCTTTGTCAGCAAATCTGCCAGCTGTTCTTGTGTTGAGATCTGGTTCACCCCTAATTCTTCTTGAGTCACCTTTTCGCGAATAAAGAACTGCTTGGTCTGAATGTTTGGTCCTTTTGTGGAATTCCGGGTTCTCTGCAAGTCTCACAGCTGCACTGTTATCGACTTGAATGACGGGCATCTTCTCCAGCTGTGTAATCTCTTGGAAAAGCCGTTTTAGCCAGATGACTTCCTTCGCCGCCTCTGTAGCTGCTACTAATTCAGCTTCTGTGGTTGAGGTCGTTACCATACTTTGACGTTGACTCAACCAACCTATACTTCCTCCAGAATACAGCACAAGAACTCCCGTGGTTGACTTCCCTGTTTTCTCACAACCAGCAAAGTCAGCATCACTGAAGCATTCAAGAATACCTGTATTCTTGTTATGCTGATAAACAATTCCTAGCTCAACAGTACCTCTTATGTATCTAAATACACGTTTTAGTCTCATGACATCAGTGTCTGTAGGATGTTCAAGCGTTCTTGAAAGCACACTCACACTGTAGGCAATATCTGGTCTCGTACCTAGCATGAGATACATCAAACAACCCACTGCCTTGCGATAAGGATAGTCTTTGTTTACCTTTTCTTCAGATGTTTTCATTTTAATAACAGGTGTTGTTACTGCTCTACACGCATCAAAATGGAACTTGTGAAGCAGTCTTTTGGTGTATGCTGTCTGATGTATCTTGATATCGCCATTGTCACGCCTCTCCATTACCAATCCCAGGAAGTAGTGAGCCTCTTCTTGAACAGTTATCTTGAATTCGCTTTTCAGTGTCGCTAGGAATTCATTAACTTTTTCTTTGTTACTAAATGTGACCAGGCCATCATCCACATAAAGAATTAAGAGAATTTTATCCGTATCTCTTTCCCGAATAAAAAGGCATGGATCAGCATCACTTTTCTTAAAACCCTGATTAAGCAAGAAATCACCAAACCGTCTGTTTCAACAACGGGGTGCTTGCTTCAATCCGTACAGACTTCTCTTAAGTTTGCACACCTTTTCTGAGCCATCCTGGTACCCTTCTGGCTGCTTTATATATATATTTCTTCTTCTAGATTTCCATAGAGAAAAGCTGTGGATACGTCGAATTGAAGTAGATGTAGTCCCTCATTCGCTGCTACACTCAACATTGCTCTTATTGTACCAAGTTTTATCTTTTTTCCTTGCGGTAAATCGCATAGTTCCCATGTCTCATTCTCGCGCAACGACTCCATTTCCTTGTCCATTGCCTTCTTCCATTCAAAACTTTCTTTGCTTTGTATGGCTTCGTCATAGGAAATGGGACTGTCTAAGTCATTAACTAACTCTTCTACAGCCATCACATAATCGTCGTATTTTACAGGTTTCTTCAGAGTCGCTCGGTCTCGCAACACTATGCCCTGACCATTAAGTTTCTCTTCCGTACTCGGCTTGGGAAACACTAGCGGTTTATCATCTTTCATTTTTGCCGATTCTTGCTTGACTATAGGTTTTGATATCTCTTCCGGTTCTCTACTCTGAACGTCCCTTGTTCGTAGCTGTACTTCTTCTCTAGAAGTTTCTTCAATTGTACTTTCTTTGAAAATGACGTCTCTGGAGATAATAACTCTTCTTTCTTCTTTAATCCAGAATCGATATGCTTCATCTTCATTGTAACCAATGAGATATCCTTGCTTGGCTTTCCTGTCCATCTTTCTTCTTTTTTGTACTGGAATGTGCACGTAACACTTGCAACCGATCTGTCTCATATGCTTAATCCTTGGTCTCTTCTGCTTCCAGAGTTCATATGGACTGACACCTTTTTGTGAAGATTTTCCGGTCCTGTTAAGAATGTAGATCGCTGTTGAGGCCATTTCTGCCCACATCTCTTGCGGAAATTGCACTTCTTGGTTAGAGTAAAGGAATGTTCTTGCCATTTCCACAATGGTTCTATTCTCACGCTCACTACCCCCATTTTGTTCCGGTGTATAAGGCGCTGTGAACCATTGATGGATGCCATACTCCTTGAGTATCTTCCGTACTTCGGCATTATCGAACTCTCCTCCGTTGTCGCTAAGAAACTCTCTAATGGTATGTCCTTCTGCCTTGGCACTAGCTAACACCTGTTTCAAGGCATCTTTCACTTCTGATTTTTGATGTAGAAAAACACCAAACCTGTACTTTGAATAATCATCTCTGAATATAGCTAAGTACTTGTATTTCTGAAACGATTCACTAAAGGGATCACAGACATCAGCTGATAATAACTGTCCCACTGAAGATGAAGGTTTTCTACTACTAAACGGTAGTCTGTGCGCTTTTCCGTAAACACAAGAGTCACAGAGAAGATTTTCATCTTTCACAGAAATATTCAGCTCTTTCTTCATTAAATCTTTGATATGTTGCTTGTCCTGATGTCCCCATCTGCTATGGTACAATTGTAAAAGAGCTTTATCAGACATCACAACATTCACTTCTTCACAATTACTTGAGGGTACTGGTTCAAACTGCGCTTTGAACAACGCCCCTTGTACTTTTCTTTTGCCATGAACGATAACAACTCCGTCCACTTCTAACAAACACGCATCGGACAGTAGTAGAGGACGTAAATTTACTATTCCTATTCCTATCCTGTGCGGCCAAAACTGAGAACAGATTTTTCGTAAGATTCGGAACGTACCACACATCCGTAAGGATGGTCAACTTTCTTGCCTTTCACTTTTGAAAGCACTTTGACGTCACCTTTCCCTAATGCAAGCAGCTTCTCTTTACCTGCTGCTGAAATACTACTCGGGTTCTCAAACTTCTGATAATTGAGGAAGAAATCGGGTGTGTGTGTTACATGCTTCGTTGCACCATTGTCAATCCACCAAACGAAAGGTCCATTTTCTTCTGTAGAACATTCTTCGTTCGCAGAATAGACAATTGTCAACTTGGTTTCACTAGATTTCTGATTCTTCTTCTTCTCATTCTTAGGCGGTTTCCCATCTGCAATCCACTTTTTGCACGTTCGAACCCAATGCCCTCTAGGTCTGCAGTAATTACAAATATCATCTTTCTTCACCTTCTTCTGTAATTGTTTCGGCGGATTCACTACTAATGTTTTTTGCTCTGGAGGCGCACCCTTGTACTTGCCTACTGGTGACCGCTGTACAAAGTTCCTTTCGAACATACACAACTGTGTAGTTAATTCGTCAAACGTACGTTGTACTTCTTTGGTCAGCAACATCCAACTTGATTTGAATGTTTCAAAAGTACTGGGTAAGATGTGTAACACTTTACAGATCAACAAAAGATTCGGTAATTCAGTATGTCCTTTGTCCTTCAATCCACTGTTGAGTTCCATCCACAAACTGTTCAATTTAGCTATGTGCGTGGAAACATCTTCACTTTCACTCCAAGAAAAGGCGAAAAAGTCCATACAAATCTTGAACAATTGATCTGTGGAACTTGCCTCAAATAGCTTCTTTAAAACTAATCACATTTCTTCAGCCGTATCTTTCTCCATTATCTTCTGGTATACTTCGTCCGTTACTGCACTAGTTATCATCGACTTGGCACAACTATTTGCTTTCCGGTAAACGTCAGCCTCTGCTCTATATTTCTTCTTTTGAGCTTCTGAAGCGGAATCTTCTAACGATTCCGGTTTTCGCAATTTGCCATCGATAACTTCTAGTGTCCCTTCATGGTATTCTAACAAGTCCCTAATTTTTCTTTTCCATACGGGCCACTCTTTCTCACACGATAACGGCTTTATATTCTTTAACAAATCCATCTTCGTGTTTAAAGAAAGAAAAAGAAAAAAATGACCCAGACCAACTAACCTACTTGGTGTATTTTAATACAAGCGTCTCGACTTTTACTACTAGGAAACGTAAAATGCAATAAATCTATTTGCACTTCACACCACAACAGTTGCACTTCACTTAGAATATGCATATGTCACTAGCACGCCTAAAATAATGCGTAAGCCATTCGTCGCACTATTCAAGCACTTAAAACCAGACACTGGGCCCATAACCAGTATGTTGGAAATTTTACAAAAAAAAAAAAAAAAAAAAAAAAACAACTAAATAGAATACGTGAGTATCTTACCTCAATTTCCGCAAACGTGGTTTCCGTTCGTCGTCATGGATAAAAAGAAAAACCTTCTCTTACAGTTAATGCTCCCCTTGATCTTCCTATCTTCTAGAAGATTCGACGTGATTTTTACACTGTCAGTCAGTCCTGTGCACAGGCTGGAGTCCAATATTATACACGTCCCAACTTCCTGCAGTACTAACTTCCAGTAACTATAAAATCACACCGGAGCACGTAATTATATTCACTTTACTTACTATTAAACTCACGATCTGTGTTAGACAGGCACACGATCTGTGTTGACCGCACTCTACGATAGTTGCATACGACTGCTTCCTACAGAGCAGCAACTTCCATCGCACAGCACTCATACAGAACACGAACTGTAACTGTGTGTGTGTGCATATTCGCTACTAGAACTGCCCTTACGTATTGTCACTAGAGGGCGTAAGGTAATACACGTCACTCACCCTGACGTCACTAAACGAAAACTTGATAAACAAAAGCACATAAAAAGGTCTGTATGTGCAACAATTTCTATCATGCTAGAAAGACAGATCTGTTAGAAGGGAAAAAGGCAGGCCGGTAGCCAGCTCAAAAATGTAGGGGGGGCCTGATCCAACCATATTATAATTCATCCCCATATTATAGTTCATTTGTAAGCCTACCGTGGAAAATTTAGAGGGGGCCCGCAAAAGTTAGGGGAGGGGGAGCGGCCCCCCTAGACCTCCGTTGGATACGGGCCTGGAAAAAGGGTATGGACTACTCCAAGAGGAAGAATGGCGCACCTACCAACAACAACTATCAGAACTTGGGATTTATTACTGAGAAATCCCACAAGGAAATGAAAGACCCCTCATAATTGGACAAAAGAACTTAATTGTTTATATACTCGTGTCCGTTTTCATAGGCGGTATTCAGAGAGAATTCGTTAATCGAGGGTTAGTCACAGAATAGTTAGTAAGGATACTAAATCTTTACTAAGGAAGGTGCACTTTTTAGTATTCAGAGTCTAATTTGAGTAGAACTAAAACGATGATTTGGGTATGATTAAGTTATAGAACCCCTATGCACCGATGAGAAAAATAAATGTGGCAACTACGGAAAAGAGATGTGCGCATGCGTAGTCTGTAAAAATTGAAATACATGACATACGAAATCCGAAATGTGTCGCATAAGCTAAACCGTGGCTAAGTGGTACCCTCTGCTCTAGATTAATTAGTCACATGTAATGAACCCCGTCGATTACTACGTCCTAATCAGAGACTCTGAATACACTTTTGATAACCATCTGTTAGTCAATATCGTAGTATTGCCTTAATCAGACGTCCAAACGACTCTGCATAAGGCCCATACTGTTCAGATTCCCATCCAGCAATATAAACAACATCGACCTTCTATTGTTCTTTAACGCCTGTTTACTCTCCCATACTCAATACGGTAATAGTATACATGAGACCGCCCTTGTTTCCGGTGCTCCAGGATACTTCTTACTCTTGCATTACGTAGGGAAATGATGTTATTTCATGTGCAAGTGGTAACAGAACACATAGGAAACCCAGATCATCTTGTATTCACACTCCAATATAAAGTGTGAATACACCCTGATCTGCGTTTCTTCTGTGTTCTATTACCACTTCCACATGAAATACCATTTCCCTACGTAATACAAGAGTAAGAAGTATCCTGCAGCACAAGACATGCGATATGCGTTAAATCCTCCCCCCACAGTCACATATAAAGTACAAGGGCACTACACATGCACATAGAAAGTACAAGGGCAAATGTGAGGAATAAAAGTAAAATGACAATAAGGAGCAGAAGGAGCGCAAGACATGCGATATGCGTTAAATCCCCCTTCCCCCCCCCACACACGCTCATAGATAAAGTACAAGGGCACTACACATGCAGATATAGAGTACAAGGCCATAATGTGTTAAAGTAAAAAGAGAATAAAGAACAGAAAGCATTAAAAAATCGAGTTTAACTCTACAAAAGAACGTTCCATTGAAAAGCGAGGAGGAAAAACTGCACCTCGTTTTCCTCCTCGAATTTCCAATGAAACGTGTTTTCCAACAGCGAAACATGTTCCTTTCCGTAAAATAGAACCGCATCCCTACCAATCCATAACACAACTTACCGATGCGGAGCACCAAGTGCTCCTGCATCACACCAACAGCACAGCACTTTTTTTATTTTATACTTATTTCGACGATTTCGCGTTTACACAAGAAGCAGTTCACGTAAAACGGAATAACGATGACAATCCTCCTTCCATCTTGTTAATGACTTCTTTTTCATACCATGCTGCCACCTACCGCTGCTTATGTCAGTGTGTGCAAATCCATCACTAAAAATGGCATCTGTGCTTAGAGTTCCAAGATGTAATACGATCAGCGAGGAATTTTCCTCAATTTATACACGTAATTCTAAGCATCATAATTCGCATTGAAATGACCAGAAACTAAAAGTAAACATAAAAAAAGCAAACTTCGCGTTACGTTCTTTTCACGAAAACCTGTACGCAATGACTCCCAAACTTCCTTTCTCACTGCAAACACCGCTAAGCAATCATGCATGACTTGGTACTACTAGATACACCTCAGACATTTGCACATCAGCAGTAGTGAAGATAAACACGACTGAGGAAGAACAACAAAGTGTAAGAAAACAACGTTATTTTTTATTTTCGTATCAGTCGGTAAGTAAATGAAAGTGGGTTTGTTACCCCCTATTTAAGTTCGTAGATACTCAATGAATAATCCCTAAAAGTATGAGCGTCCAGCTCCTTCTGGAACTGATGCGGTCTTACGTATACTATATCCCTCAATACACTCATTCACTGTATGTTTCACTAGTCCCGTAACAGTAACCTTATTACTAGCTAACAAAACTTCCCTGCTGTCTATAATCTATTACAATATTACATAGTGAACAACTACGAGTTATAATATGGTCGAAGTGTACAAAAGTGTAGTACTTCCTTTAGTTAAACCAGCATGTCTTCGTCTCATCCCCATTTTACCGATTGGATTGCTCATTGGACACTTCCTGGTGCATCAAAACATTGTAGAGAGAGAGAGAGAGAGAGAGAGAAAAGGAAAATCAAACAGAAGAAAAATGACAGTCAAGATGCGTAAAGCACAAGGACTGGAAATGAAAAAATGTGATTAGAATCACAATATATTTCGTAAATGTGAGATTACAGCATTATGTCATGTTCGCTGAAGATGTAAACACTTTCGTGTAGTTGACTACAACATAGAAAGAAAGATAGTTTGTTCTGCGATCTGAAAATTGGAAGACTTGAGTGCAAGTACATTCTAGCATGAACTATAGACACTACAAAGTTTTTGAATTCTAAGACTTTATAGATTGTAATGTGATTTAATTCTTTTGTTGTTTTCTATAATATAAATAATAAAATACTCACCTCCCGGATCTATATTTCAGTATAACTAACCACTGAAACTGCAGTTTAAACGATACGAAACTAGCCACTCGATGTAGGAACTTGTCACAGATTACTTAACATACAAGAGAACATAAAACTGATTTGAGAAGTGCAAAACAAAA
Organism: Thermobia domestica; assembly: GCF_964235325.1. Lineage (NCBI taxonomy): Eukaryota > Metazoa > Arthropoda > Insecta > Zygentoma > Lepismatidae > Thermobia > Thermobia domestica. Next base: position 294,012,489 of record NC_137457.1, on the reverse strand, counting down.
TACTGAAATGTTGAGAGGATTTGGTAAGTGTAATCAGTTGAACATCATTAATTTGGTGACGTACAAGCTAAGATCTATTTCATGGTTTAAAACAATGGTTAAACTCAGAAATTATTTTTATTTCCTTTATCTTTAGGAAATTGTGTAATTCTTGATGAAATCGGAATTCCTTAATCTATGACCATATGCAAACATACTTCCAATAAATTGAAAATATTACGCTTTAGATCCATTGAACAAAGAAAAACTACCAAGAATTGAAACTTTGGTACAATTTACTCGTTTCTCTTAGCTGTTCCCAACGCCTTTTCAGTAACCAATTCGATACTTTCCCAATGGAAGTTACAGTACAGGTGAAGCATCATAAACATGTTAGTACAGATTGAGTAGGGTGATCTCCATAGATATTCTTGCATAAATCCTGCTTTTTTAACAGCACTAACTCCTAATACTTTCATCAATCGTATTTTATACGTGATCTCGCGTTCCTGGTAAGAGTTGAGACCTTTGTGTCGCAGAGTGGGTACACAATTTTAAGATAGAATGAGTTCGGTTTAATATTTCTGGACCTATTCTCGAAGTTAACGTATTATTACGGCTATATATACCAGTACAGCGTTTTTTCTTTCTTCGCAAAAGTCAACTCACCGTTCAAAAAAAGTTCAGTATTATTTAGTTTCTCCCACAAATCACTTGGTACTGATTGCAGTTCCTTATTTGTAACTGTGATGAGCATAAATACAGTGTGCACATATGACATGAAATCTACAGTGCATAAAAGTGCTAGATGGTCACTAAAAGTACGAATTACATCTAACAGACTCAGGGCAGGCGCGTAGCAGGGTGTCCGACCGGCACCGAGGAGGTGCGTCAGCAGGGAACAGGGGCGTCAACGACGGGGGGTATACGCATAAACGATGTCGCTTGCAACGGCTCACTATAAATCACAATACTTGTTCCGAAGCCGTCAATGGATTTGGGGGAGATACTAAATGCCATTCAAATAGATTTTGAGTTTAGTGTTGCTTTCATTAGCGAGGCTATATAAGACGTGGATCTACAGCTTAACGTGGGATCCGAACCACATGAGCTTCCTGGAATCGAACCATGTCTTCCTCGAAAAAGGTGCTTATGCTACCGCTTTGCCACGGGGGACCTCTAACATAAGTTCGTATTCCGTGACTTTGTTGAAGGTGAAACACAACTTTGACATTGTACATAAATTAAAATAAAATAAAATGTTACCGTAATTGATAAATATGTGTGGAATGCATATTACTAGTTCGAAATAATACTTAAGTTTCTTCTATGCCTAAAAGCTGATGTAGTTTCCAATAAGGGAATTGGAACTGATCCTAATATTTCCTAATAAGGACAGAAAATTCATACTTAACGCCAAACGATGAACAGGATACGATTACCCAGGGTTGGCTGGTTTAAACCAAGGTCTAAACTAGCTGGTTTTTTCAAAAAAACCAACTGGTTTAAACCAAAAAACAAAAAATGTTCGTAAAAGTGTAAGTGTTTGTAAAATCTTGATGAACACACATTTGTGGGTTATCACGTTTCACTCCCGTATATTATTCGAATTATATTCAGACCCAAATTCCCCATTCATTACTCAAAAAGATTATACTACAAAAGCAACTTCTTTTTACAAGTTTATTTTGTGATTTTTTTGTAGTTGTTATTATTGTTACGTAATTGCAATCGAAAAAAAATTCTAAATATTGTTTCGTTTCAATGTTTATTATTGATAAAATACATCGAAAATGCCGTACTTTTGTGTGTGTGTGTGGGGGGGGGGAGTCATACAGACCCCACGAGAGGCATTTAGTGAAATAAGTATCTTTGGTATCTATTTATGTATAAATGAGTTTGAGCCAAAGTGGACTCAAATAATTCGTATCTTTATTCCCTTTTCTTATTGATATGCAGATTAAGTCGGTGTATTTCTTTGATTTGGACCAATAAAAATCGTTGTTAACTAACTTGAACTAAATTAGTTCTTCTGTACTCCGTAGTACTTTGAAATTGTTCATATGTAATTCTGTGTAATGGTTTCACTTGTGCAACTGTTTATCTTTTTGTCCTTCTGAAATGACTCTTGACAGTTATATTAAGAAGCATGTAAAGATCAGTATAACGTATTTTTTTTTTTTTTTTTTTTTTATCAGGATTCCTTCGTGAGTGAGTCGGCAGACGTATTGCATTTGTGGCCAATTAGTCCTGGTTCTGAGTTCAAATGGAGGACAATTTCTCTCGGATGTAACTCGAGAAGTGGTTTTTATTCCGCTTTAAGCTTATGTGACCCCTTCCAGCATAACCTGGTTGTTGCATAATAACATCAAGGCGAAACAAGCTTATTTCTGTCCATATATGATATGAATTTATAGAGCAAATCATTTAAACCATAAAAACCTGGTTTAAACCAAAAAAAAAACCTGGTTTAAACAAAAAAAACCGGTTTTTGGGGTTTTTTTTTAATAAAAACCATGGTTTTTGGCAACCCTGCTATTACCACTAATTACATAAACGAATATTAGTAGGTCATGCCTGTAACATATAATTTTATTGTAAATACATATAATAAGGGAAGTTCAAAGTAAGAACAATATGTAATATTACAATTCGATTCTTTACTACTACGAATTTTCTTTATGTAAGTTTTGGTCACTCTACAAATATTACAATATCACTTATACGTATATAAACATGGTTTGGCAATATTAAACTTCATATGGATTCCTGGTGCGAGTGGTTCCGTGTTCGATTCCCGGTGGGGGCACTCGGTCAAAAAAAAAAAAGTATAGAAAGCTTTTTCAGGCCAGGCATCGAGAATGAGGTTTTCCTGGGTTTTGCTCATTCACACCAGGCAAATGTCGGAGTGATACCTAACTTATAGGTCCCAGACCCTTTCCTTCCTTCCCTTTCCCCGGATAGTGTGCTCGCCGAGGGACGCCATCCCTCAAACTTGACGGGCTAAATAGGCATAGATGCCAAAAGCCCAGAAATCTAAATTCTAAATCCTTCACATGGATTCCATATTTGTTGTTTGATGGAAAGAGAAGACCTCATCAAGAGGAGTGCCAGTAGATATTAATACTTAAATATACCTGTAAGGGTAATAATTTAATTGTGTTAAGTGCACTGTTCACGTATCATCATTTTACGGAAGAATGAAAAGTATTTTGAAACCCTCAAACAATATTTAGTTGTTCAAAAATACGTTACTTCGTATAGAAATTAAAATGAACATTGATACTGAAGATATAAGCATGTGAAGATCTTACTTCGTAATGGATTTTAAGCTTCTATAGTCCTTGAAAATGGATTCTCAGTTACGTATCCGAAATATTGAAGGAACCGCAGTGGCTCAGTAGTAGAACGTTCACCTCTAGTGCATGGGGTTCTTGGTTCTATCCTTGCTTGCGCCAAGAGAGCTTTGTGGTGGACAAACACCATGTGCGTGTTTTTTCTCTGAGTTCTTTCGTTTCCTCCCACTTTCTTCATCCCACCATTTGATTCATTTCTCATCATTACCGTCTCCTTTAGCCTAGCCGGCATATCCGTGGGACCTATAAAACTTAAACTTTAAAAGATTTCATTTCATTTTTCCGAAATATTGAAAACTATTTCAGCTTCTAGAAATACATCAAAAAGGTTATTATTTTTTTAATCTGAAATAAATTGGTATTGTTTAAATTATGATCGTCAATAAAGTATGTCATATTTTTCAGATTTTTTAAAACTTAATAGACAGGGCTCGAAAATTTTCGGGTGCTAGGTGCCAAGCTTTTTCTGACCTTAGTATACTCTATTTTTACCTGCCAGTATCTCTTGATTTTTCTGTGTTTTGATTTAATAAAAACAAATTGTAATAAATTCCTTACAAAGTTCAAAGTTTCTATAATAAAAGGAATAAAATCAACATACCTTGCGTATTATTCTTATTTATATATGAAACTGCGATAGTTTGGACGCCTCTAATAAGCCTGTGGTGTCTTTATCTAAGGAACATTCCTCGCAGAAGTCAGATATAAAATTGATCACATACATTTCAGTTTTTCAGTTATTGAACTCTGCTGCCACATAGAACTGCATCATTTATTTCAGACTGCAAGAATATCTAACCATTAAACCAAAACTAGATTAAGTACTGCTACTTACACTAATTACTCAACCACATAAAAATGAAAAGATATTATCCTTGCTACGAACTAAGTGTATTCAAAATCATATCACAATGTTCATAATTTTAAATACACTAGGTTGTAACAAAAATAATACCTTTTTATTTTTATGGAGTTGAGTCATTAGCTTAAGTAGCAGTAATTAATCCAGTGTTGGTTTAGTGGTTGGATATTCTTGCTTTGTAACGTAAGTGATTCGATTCTATATGTGAAAGGAGAACCCAATAATCGAAATATAGGTGGGTATCTTGATATTTGACTTCTAGGAAATGTGTGTTGAGATAAAAACACCAGAGGTTTATTAAATGTTTTGAAATTACCGTAGCCTGATATATAGTGGTAATTGGTGATAACTTCAAATCACATGTCCGTAGTCAAACTCCCTCTATAAAAATTGTTGCATGAGTACCGCATTGTTCTGAAACATGTGTATTTGGATAGCACACATATTAGTTCCTAAGTGAAGTCGTGACCCGACTACGGTAGACCCCTTAGTTTTGGAGCTATGGACCTTTAAGGTTCATTTTTCATGTTTTCGGCAGACTATAACTCTGAAAGGAAGGATTTGTGCGCTCAGATTGGTTTATATTTTTTGTCTTGTCTTGGTGTCAGGAATCACCTCCTGGACGTTGTCGGTGTAGTTTTGAAACACCCTATATATATATATATATATCGAAGAAGAGTACACAAGACATGTTGCTTTGATTTTATTCCTTTCAATGTTCAAACTGCAAGGTATGTACACTAATGTTCAAAATTATTGTCGCATCCTTATAAATATGTTCTTGAATGAATATAATTTGACAACGAATTTGCCCGGTATTTCTTATAATGTTAGTATGTGTATAATCGGCAAAGACAGGTATATGATAAATTTCATGTCAAAAGAGCAGTAAATAAGAACAATAAAACGAAAATAAAACTTTCTTGTCCATTTAGCAACATTTTATTTTATTCATTCTAATTTTCGTATTTATAATTCTTTTCCTATGAAATTTACCACAAATATACATTTCCAGATTATACACATAGTATCCCTATTAAAAGTACCCTGCAAGATTACTATCAAGTTATATTCTTACAAGAAGACAGTTATAGATATGCGACAATTATTTTGGACATGAGTGTACATAGACAAAAAATACATACTTGCGCTTTGCAAAACTTCACCTATATTGCCGTCAATTGCTCTTTGAGGGGTAATTGAGGAAAGCTTCAGCAACTGTAATTTAAGCCCAAAACATGTAGGGTATCAAATTTGATATATATCGTTCTGGTGCCTGGTTTTCAGAACCGGCGCCTAAAGTGAGAAAAAGAATTTCGAGCCCTACCTATAAACATTGTTTTGTTTCAGATTAGAAGGTAATGATAGTAAAATGCTTGATTCGTGTTTTCTTTACCTTTTACTTTCAGATGAAATACTTCACAACTTCGCAACCACTACTCACATCCACTACAATACTTCGTAATTGAGTGAGCATTAAATGTAAATGACAAAAAGATAGCCCTTCGTTTCTGTAATGTCTTTTTTAACTTAGGTTAAAGTTGGTAACATTATTGCTTAGTAATAGGTAGGTGTAAATTAGGTGCACGCAACCGTATAAATCTCTGTCTTATACTTTTAAAGTCATATGTATATAAATGATAAGATTCTTAAATCTGCTGTATATTTATTCCGCTTTAGCATCCCCCAGTGTTTTGGCTTTTTTACTTTAGAAGCATGATTGTGAATGTAGAGTAGGTTCGCATGATTTTATTATTATTGTTTGCTTTTGTGAGGATTGATTTTATAAACAAAGATATATCCTTTCCAGTTGGAGCAGCAGCCATGGACCACGAAGAGGAATTTTTGAGTTCCTTCTTCTTGCAGGTCTCACAACTCGGCTTCGACAAAGCGAAGGAGTTAGTGGTAAGTTGTCCTGGGACATTCATTATTTTAGTGTGACAGTAAATTCTTTTATCGTAAGGACATACCTGCCACAAAATCTTCGGTTATCAAGTATTGAATTGTTTGTGTTGCCACCGGTGTTAATGAAAGAAAAGATTGAAGTTGAAAAAGGAATTAAAATTATGTAGGCGCATGAGAGGATGATTGAAATTAACAAAAATTTGGTTACTTACCAATATATCCTTGCGTGTGAAAACTAAATATTCTCCAAACGTATCGGAACAACAAAGTAATTCCATCTTCAATGGTAAGGTAAGAAGGATAAAAATGGATGAGAGAAATATGATACGGGAAAAGGACTACATATCACCAAACTAAGATAACGTAAAAGATGGGTACTAAAAACAGAGAGCGGAGCACAGTGGATGAAAGAAAGAAAGTTGAGTTGGAAGAAGCGCAGTGTCTCTGCTACGTCCCTGTTGTCAGAACCAAAATATACATCAAGAGGTAGTCAGATTTTATGAAGTTGCCAGAGTCGAGATTTAAAGCCGGTGTATTTTTATGAATAAGGAATGATTCTTTAATCTATTGTGTATAATATCCATCTCTCACGATATATTTGTTTGGTGATATATCTTTCTTTTTCTATACTATATTTCTCATCCATTTTTATCCTTGTTATCTTACCATTGAAGATGGAAATAGCTTGTTGTTCAATACCTTTGGAGAATATTTAGTTTTCCTACGGGTGGATGTATTGGTAAATAACCAAATTTTTGTTAATTTCAAAAGAGAATGTTAAAGTTAATTCATTGGCCTGTGTATTGCATTGACCTGCTGAGGTTTTAGACTTTCAAACTATGCTATGCATAAGTATGGGGAATCTACAGAATGGCTATGTGCGTTCGTCGACAAGTATCAGGCAAAAACAGGTAAGAGATAGCAAAGATTTTTTTGGAATCGATTTTCGGAGTCTTGGCAACATCTATGGTAGTTTTATTAAACCTGTAAATGCCCGTTTCAGTGGTTGTGCCAAGTTTTAGAATACTTGTCTACACAAGTACGTCCTTTTCATTCTCGAAAGGAAAATACGAAAGTTGCCTTGTAACCAAATAGTTGTGTAACCAAAGACAAAAATCACATTTTCTATTATAAATTCTTGAAACTAATTGTTAGTTGGTCAATCAAATATTAAGACTCAGGGGAAAACTCAAATAAAGGAAGAAAAAAAAGTTCTTTAAAATATGAGTTGAGAAACTCCTTTCAGAGCTATTTGCAGCCTAAAGGTGAAATATTCGTTTCAAAAATACCATATCTTGAAAATTTTGGGGACTATTTTCATTCCAAAAGATAATGCTCGAACTAGTATAAATTCTGTATCAAAATATCCATGTTCGCGAATTGTGCAGTGGAGTACAGCACAGTACGCACGAAACTAATTTTGTAAGTTCAGTAACCACTGGAAATCCTTTCTGTACTGTGCCTTATTCATTACTTTTGCTGCATGATTCTAAAATACGGATATTGAGAGAAGACTTTTAGAACTTGTTCATAATTTTCCAATTTCTCGATTATTTTCTTCTTCTTCTTCTTCTTCTTTTTTTTTTTCTTCATAGATTTCACAGTTTTCAAGCTGAAGGATTTACTTATTTATTTCAACTTTTGGTAACTTAGAGACTGGAAAAGACTCGTTTTTCGATACATGCTTATTAGATCTTCCTCGTTTTTGGTGGACATAATAGTGATGCGGTGTTTCTTTATTTTAAATGATTATTTGTAGGATCGTGAGCGAGATTCTCTCCGAGGTCAGTCATCGTCGTGGAGTTATTTTCTGCAGTACTTAACTCAAGTGGCAGCAGCCGAACGATCCTACTTAGACCTTGGTTTTTTCGCTACGAAGAATAAAGGATTCCTAAGGAAAGATGTAAGTTAAATTTTCTGTAAATAATGATTAAAAGTGTCGTAGTTACGAGAAACTATATTGTCACACAGGAGGGCGCGGTGGCTCAGTGGTAGAGCGTTCACCTCCGCTGCTTGGGGTCCCTGGTTCGATTCCAGCTCGCGCCCTGTGGACTTTGTGGTGGACAAACACCGTGCTCGTGGGTTTTCTCGGGATTCTCCCGTTTCCTCCCACTTTCTTCATTCCACCATTTCACTCATCTCTCATCATCACCGTCTCCTTTAGCCTAACCGGCATAACCGTGGGACGTAAAAATTAAAGATTTCATTTCATTTTTTTTTTTACTTTGTCATACACAGTGGCGGCTCTTGGGTGAAGTCGATAGAATTTACAATTTTATCGTTGCAAGCTAAGGAATGCAAACTTATCCAACTAGTGTAGTAATTCTTGTATACAGGCTTTCTTCTCTTAGCTTGTGAGAGCTTCTTCGTGGCTAAGTGGTTAGCGTACTTGCCTTTGGCGTGCGAGACCCGGGATCGATTCCCGGCGGGAGCTCATGTGGTTAGGATTCCACGTTAATCAGTAAGTCCCATCTCATATAGCCTCGCTGCTCAAGGGGACGTTAAACTAATCATTAACTCAATTATCAACTCTCTCAGCTTGTGATAAAATTGTAATTTTTACCGATAGGTCTTTTTCATATTTTAGTGTAAAATTCTATCCCTAGTTAAGCCAAGGTTAAATTTTGCTTGTATAACTAGCTCAAAGACTCAGTTCTAAATGTTGTGACTTTCTGTTACAGAACTCGCTGAGAGCTGTTTACGATTCACTGAGATGTGAGTTTCGTCGCATGGAAGAAGGCACCAGGCTTTTCGGATCAGATAGGACTGTAACCACTGTAGCAGGCGAGTTAAGCCAGTATCTAGGCGCTAGGATGGAACTTATTGATTTGTATCCTTTTACATGTGGTCGTTTGGTTTCTGGTTATAGTAGGAGTAGTATTACATTGGATGTGAAAGAATCATGTTGGAATACTTCTTGGTTTTGTGAAGATCGCATTTGCTAAACGACATGTTGTTTGTGCTTTCGATCATTTTAATATTCAGCCAGGATTTTACGTAAAGTGTCTGTGTGCTAATATGGAATTGCCCTTATTTAAGTATATCTTCATCAACAAGAAAACGTGGGTCATTCAGAGAAAGAGAATCGTTTTTGCGTGAAATATAGGTGACAAATGATGATGCAAGAGTTTGCGGTACAGAAACTAAATGCCCTGCTGCACTTTTCAACATATTCACTATAATCTTCAATCATTTATCATACCGGAGGTGCATGGGGTCCATGGTTCGATCCCAGCTCGCGCCAAGTAAACTTTGTAGTGGACAAATATCGTGTGCGTGAGTTTTCTCGGGGTTCTCCCTTTTCCTCTCACTTTCTTCATTCGACCATTTCATTCTCTTCTCATCATTATCGTCTCCTTTAGTCTAGCCTGCATAATCGTGAAACGTAAAACTTAAAGATTTCATTTCATTTCATTTCTACTTTTCAACATATTCACTATACATCTTCAATCATCTATCATACCTTACTCTTTTCAAGATTTTTAATATACATTTTCAATTACCTATCATACCGTACACTACTTTTCAACATATTCACTATACATCTTCAATCACTTATCATCCTTACTCTACTTTTCAACATATTCACTATACATATTCAATCACTTATCATCCTCACTCTACTTTTCAATATATTCACTATACATCTTCAATCATTTATCATCCTTACTTTACTTTTCAATATATTCACTATACATCTTCAATCATTTATCATCCTTACTTTACTTTTCAATATATTCATTATACATCTTCAATCACTTATCATCCTCACTCTACTTTTCAACATATTCACTATACATATTCAATCACTTATCATCCTCACTCTGCTTTTCAATATATTCACTATACATCTTCAATCATTTATCATCCTTACTTTACTTTTCAATATATTCATTATACATCTTCAATCACTTATCATCCTTACTGTACTTTTCAATATATTTACTATACATTTTCAATCATTTATCATCCTTACTTTACTTTTCAATATATTCACTATACATCTTCAATCATTTATCATCCTCACTCTACTTTTCAATATATTCACTATACATCTTCAATCATTTATCATCCTTACTGTACTTTTCAATATATTCACTATACATCTTCAATCACTTATCATCCTTACTTTACTTTTCAATATATTCACTATACATCTTCAATCACTTATCATCCTCACTCTACTTTTCAACATATTCACTATACATCTTCAATCACTTATCGTAGCGCTAAACCAATTTTTCTATACCTTCATTATATTCTGTTACCGGCAATGTATTTGACCATGTATGACAGCTTATTTGAAGTTCATCAGCAGTGGAAAAAGTTCTTTCCGGAAAGAAGGAACATTTCACTGTAGTATGTAGTATAGTTCACCCAAAACTCCTTTTTTGGGGCCAAATTATCGAGTCGTGAGCTGTAAACATGTCCGACAGAAGTGAGAATTCTGTCATATCCGTTAGAAATCGGGAGTTTTAGGGTCCTATTATTTTGAAAATTAAAAGACTCTTAGCCCAGAAACCACTTCCCCTGCTGGTGAATTTAGTGTTGTTAAATGCATTTAATGACTGCTGATTTGTAAGAAGTTCTTTTAAGTGAATAAGATATGAAAAATCCGTCATATATCAGGTTCCGTGACTACCCATAAGTTCAGAAGATAGTAATAATAGTTCCATATTCCTGCCCTCTTTCTCTTCGGGATGGAATTTCCAAAATTATTGCAAGTAAATGGAATATTTGTATTCTGTGTATCATATACAGAGGGCTGAGTCGCATATATACTTAAGTGTCCTAATTTGAACTCGAAATTAACGCACGGCACCTCAATATGACCCCCTTATGTCTTAACAGTTGTCCTGTATAGCAGTTTTCTTTGTAGAAGGCTTCTATGAAACACAGGAAGAGGAATCTGCCATTTCCCTTTACAGATTTTCCATAGCCCCTGAAGAGTGATGGTACGACTCGAGGAAAAGTACTCTCTCTAGGAGATCAAATTTTAGAAATCCATAGGGTGGCACGGATGACCGTGTTACAAGTGATAGTCTCAATTCGTTACAAAAGTCTGTGGATAGTAAAATATAATTGTGAAGCTTTGTCTTGATAGAAACGAATTTATTTATGGTATTTCTAAACAGATGAGGCAAGTCTTCTGCATAAATAGATATCAGTATATGTTGCTGATCATATGCAGAGTTGATGTTACAGTTTTTAAGACCTGAAGAATAAATAGTGAACCTCCATGACAGCAGTCATAAATTAAACATAACTTTCTTACAAGGCTGTCTGTATTCTTTATTATAAATTAACGAGAAATGTAACAGTTTCGGAAGTATATCACTTCCTTCTTCAGACTACTATTTCAACTGAAATCATAGATAACATAACATAATTTGTTATCTCTACCAATCAAGAATCATTTTTTTCATTAAAATTCAAAATATATGCCCATTGTTGTGACAATTTTAAACTCTTAACAGAAATAATACATTGTTACCCAATCTTTATATTTTTTTAATATATATTAACTAAATTAAATACTAATTAACTATCTAAATATAGAAATTTTCTACCTAATATTGAATACTAAATTTTCTACCTGAATATTGATTACTAATTAACTACGTGAATATTGAAAAACATATAAATAAAATTTAACCGTATATTGTCCTTATATTCTACTTTTCTCGTTAATTTATAATAAAGAATACAGACAGCCTTGTAAGAAAGTTATGTTTAATTTATGTTTAAGATGGACACAAGGCCTTTTTATAAAAACAGCAGTCATATACGCTGACCATAAATGCTTTCGGAAAAGTTGCCTTGCGATGAGAGTTAAATTGTGGACGGAAATTTTGGTCGGACGAAATGTAATTCATATCCTAATTTTACAACACTCAGATAGATAAATTCAAGCTTCACTCAACGTAGCGACGAACCTCCGCTTGTCACTGGACGAATAGCGCCCATTGACGTGTTTGCAGTTGATATTTCTGTCCCAAGATGGGCCTCACTTAGGTCATATCCCCGACCCTTAAATATCTTCTGCAGGATTAATTGGTGGCGCAAGATGCGGTTCACAGTTCCCTGGAACATGCCTTGCCATATGGCATCACATGTCTCTAGGAAGGTTCTCTGAAGGGCCATTCGACGTAACTTCTGAGACACTCTTGGAGTCTCTACACTGCACAGCAACATTCGACACCGCTTATTGGATGAATTAATTACTGGAACCTCTTGGTTTCCAAAAGAAGTGTTCTTCCTATGTCCGCTAAGTTGTTTAATAAGCTCCCAAGTTATTTGAAGGATATCAAAAACATACGAAATTTAAAAAACGAACTATTTAATTTTTTGTGTAACAAAATGTATTATCATATTAATGAATACTTGAGTGATAGTTTGTAAAATAATGTAAATCAATTATATTGAAATGTCTTCTTATTATTTGACAAGTCCTATGTACTGGTCTCTGACCAATAATGTACGACATGGATGAATAAACAATAAATGAATGAATGTTCTTGATAGTAGTAAATGCTATGGGTGCTTCCTCCATCTTCTTTCTTCTGTTTTTGAATTTTGGACAAAAAATTTGGCATGGAAAAATTTTCCAATATATTCTTCCCAAAAATATGTTAATTTTGCGAGCCATGATGCTCACACCATATAGTTACTCTAGCGAAACAGTAGTGCAAGATTGTACCTGTCTGTTGACCTTTAAAAAACCCAATGAGATCCATACTGTGTGAATGGGTGAGGGTTGAAATTTGGATACATATACGCATCTCAACCCTTTGTATCTTCATATACAAAATGTCGTATCTTTATATCCAACTGTTCAGAAGAAACATGTAACTATAAAATTTTTCCATTTACTACTAAGCTTTTTCGCATGCTTTGCTCCACTTCTTGTGACACTGAACTTTTGCATGAAATTACAACATGACCCATAGCCATACCAAAATTCAAATAGAGCATTGGTGAAATTTCATTTATAGTTTCTGAACTATTGATAACCAAATATACATACTTTACATACTAAAAGTTTTAATGTATTAGTATAGATAATTACATAAGAGGACAAGGCATAACTAAGAAATTCTTTACACATGAAATATATGTAAAGTTGTTAGATAATATTTAGCAATTTCTACTGGGACATGTGTGTAATTTTCTTGTATTTTTGTGTTCTGTTTTCCTAAACTGGTTATAGCTATGAGAAAATGCAAATAATGGGAACTGGGAAACAAATGAAATACGAAGAACTCTTCAATCAGATAGAAGACATATTTAGCAGACATGCACTGTCTTTTCCTCACATGGTACTAACTTCAGTGAAGGCTGCGTTTAGGTAAGAAGTCCTCTCTTACTCTTGCAGTAAAAGAATACTCTTGTATGCTTCATAGTGACTTAGATAACTTTAACGGTGTTGAATACCTGCAGTATTTCTTTTATAGCTCATTGATATGTGAAAAATATTGTTCTCTTTAACGGTGTTGAATACCTGCAATCTTTCTTTTTTCAGCTCATTGATTTATATGTGAAACATATTGTTCTCTTTAACGGTGTTGAATACCTGCAATCTTCCTTTTTCAGCTCATTGATTTATATGTGAAATATATTGTTCTCTTTAACGGTGTTGAATACCTGCAATCTTTCTTTTTTCAGTTCATTGATTTATATGTGAAACATATTGTTCTCTTTAACGGTGTTGAATACCTGCAATCTTTCTTTTTCAGGTCATTGATTTATATGTGAAAAATATTTTTCTCTTTTCTTTTTGAAATGCACTACAATTGTAATATCTTCATTGTATTGATTTCTTCTAAAAATCTTGTTTAAATGTTCCTTGCTTTGTAAAAATTAAATTCTGTGATGTATAACTTCAATATGGAACAAAGAGCCTTGTCAGATGTACATTACATGAAGGAGTTAATTTATATGACGTGATATTTTCCCAATTAATATTGAAACTTGACGCGTAGCGTAGTCGCTAACGGTCTCGTCTTTGGTGCGAGCGGTTCCGGGTTCGATTCCCAGTTGGGATACTCGGTCAAAAAAGTGTAAAAGTTTTTCCAAGCCAGCCATCTGAGTGAGATTTTCCTGGGGTTTCCTCATTTACGCCAGGCAAATGTCAAGATAGGTCAATGCCTAACATACAGGTCCCAGGCCGCTTTCTTTTCTCCTTCCCTTTCCGCGGTTAGTGTGATCGCCGAGGGACGTCATCCCTCATTCATTACGGGCTAACATGGCCATAGATACCGAAAGGCCCAGAAATCTAATTCGTAATCCTAATCCTAATATTGAAACTTGAAGTGGTATTAGATTTGTACCGCCTTCGGTTTTAGTAGAGTTGGAACATGAGATGCTTAATTGATAGCAGAAAACTGCTTCTTGCAGTCTAATACAGTTCGTATTCTATAGCGATCAGGGTTGGCAAAAGCCATGGTTTTTATTGAAAAAAAAAAAAACAAAAAACCAGGTTTTTTGCTTTAAACCCGTCTTTTTTTTATTTAAACCAGGTTTTTTTTTGGTTTAAATAATTTGCTCTATGTATTTATCATCACATATGGACAGAAATAAGTTTGTTTCGCCTTGGTGTTATTATGCAACAACCGAGTTATGTTGGAAGGGGTCACATACGCTTAAAGTAAATCCTACCGCTTCTCGGCTTACATCTGAGGGAAACTGTCCTTCATTTGGACTCGAAGCCGGGATTAATTAACCACAACTGCGATACGTCTGCCGACTCACTCACGAAGGACTCCTGATAAAAATACGTCGTACTGATCTTTACATACTTGTTAATATAATTGTCAAGAGTCATTTCAGAAGGACAAAAAGATAAATAGTTGAAAAAGTGAAACCATTATACAGATTTACATATGGACAATTTCAAAATACTGCAGAGTACAAAGAACTAATTTAGTCCAAGTTAGTTCTCTACGACTTTTATTATTCCAAGTTAAAGAAATACGACGACTTAATTTGCGTATCAGTACGAAAAGTGAATAAAAATACGAATTATTTGAGTCCACTTAGACCCATTTATACATAAATAGATACCAGACATACTTCTGATTTCAAAAATGCCTCTCGCGCGGTTTGTATAACGCTTTCCCCCCGCCCCACAAAAAAGTACGGCATTTCGATGTATTTTATCAATAGTAAACATTATTAGAACGAAACAATATTTAGAATTTTTCTTTGATTGCAACTGTATAATAATCAGGCCCGTGCTGGCCCACCGGGACACCGGGACATGTCCCGGTGCGCCCTCCGAAATATCACATTATACATAAAAGGTACATATTTTATAATAAATTCTTACAATTATTGATAAAGACCCCGTGATAAACGGTTTTATTTATTCTTTTGTATGGGACAGTTCTATAAAATGAATACATAGTGTTACTGTTAATAAAGAACCCGTGAAGGATACAGTGAGCTCTTTACGTGAAGCGCCCTTGCAAAACCACATCAAAGATAAACGGTCTTATTTATTTTTCTGTATAGCACAGTTCTATATAACGAATGCATAGTGTTATTGTTGCTAAAGGGCCCGTGAAGGATACAGTGCGCCCTTTACGTAAGGCGCCCTTTCAAAACCATATCAAAGATAAACGGTTTTATTCATACTTCTGTATAGCACAGTTCTATACAATGAATACATAGTGTTATTGTTGGTAAAGGACCCGTGAAAGATACAGTGCGCCCTTTACGTAAGGCGCCCTTGCAAAGCCACACCAAAGATAAACGGTTTTATTTATTCTTCTGTATAGCACAGTTCTATACAATGAATACATAGTGTTACTGTTGGTAAAGGACTCGTGAAGGATACAATGCGCCCTTTACGTAAGGCGCCCTTTCAAAACCACATCAAAGATAAACGGTTTTATTTATTCTTCTGTATAGCACAGTTCTATACAATGAATACATAATGTTACTGTTGATAATGAACCCGTGAAGGGTACAGTGCCCCTGCGAAACATCACATTATAACAGGGTTGCAAATAACCACTCGCCCGCTCGCCCAAGGTGAGTGGTTCATCAGGGCGGGCGACTATTTAATATTATACCGAAGGCAAATAAACGATTTCTATTGTGGGATGAGGGCTAGTAGCTTTTTTCTTAGGCTAGTAAAATTTTGTTGCTTATTTGCATCCCTACATTATAGATAAGTGGTAGTGGTTTACTGTATAGTAAATTCATATAGTGGCTGACAATAGAGAACATGTGAAGGGTACAGTGGCGGCCTGCGAAATACCACATTATAAATATATATTTATTTTTAAATTCTTCTGTATACCAGTTTTGTATAATGCATTAATAGTTACTATTGGCAGAGAACAGGCAAATAACACAAACACTTTTCACAAAATATGTATAAAATCAGTATAGCCAGAGTTTTTCGTGCTGCTACATATTTGTTACCAAAAAACTTTCAAAAGCAAAGCGTAGCTAATTGATATAGCTTAAACAATTTAAGTTTTTTAAGATCTTTATTTAGAAATTTGATTGTTCCTATATGTTTTAGAGCAGTGTGCGAATAATCAGTGCCTATTCTATTTCCATTAAAAAAAAAAACCTAAAAGTGTTTGTCTAGTAAATACATTTTCACAGTTCAGCTATGTACGTTACTATACAAATTTGGTGGTTTTAATACATAAAATGGCGCCCGTACATATACAGGGTGTAACTTAATGACTATAACAAATATCGGGAGGTGATTCCTGACACCGAGATAAAACGAAATGCGTACAACAAGCTGTGTATAAAAATGCCTCTTTTCAGCGCCTTGATCACCCGAAAATTTGTCGGAAAAATGTAAAAGCAACCATAACTTAATAACAAAACGTCGGATGGAAGTCTGGTAAAAGAGAATATCCATTATTTTTAGTCATAGATTCTATCAGTGTACAATCGGATATAGTGCAGTGGAGGCGCAAGGGTGACTCCCAAAGAAACTGAAGTATTCCTTTCAGTATTTTATCAAACGTTGATTGAGGGAAATGAACAACAATCAAGAACAAGATTTCAACAATTGAAAATAATAGTTCATCGTTCAAGTTAGAAGAACACTTAGAATTCGGAAGAGAAATACACATATGCGATTAATATATTTTGTCTCAGCACAGAATAAACTCTCGGAATAATTTAAATGAAACGAAGTCTTTAACGTATCACAGTTGTATCTTTTAGGCTAATGGTGACGGATGATAAATGAACGTCTTCCTGTCCAAGTTAAGAGTGTGTAAAAATGAAGAAAAAAAAAGTTCCAGGTGTTTTAAATCGACTGTGCATAGGACAGTCAGGAGGCATGTAAAAATATAACATGTAATATCCAAAAATGCAAAGATCATATCTGATGAACGAGTGTACAAGTGATTCTCCACATGACAAGGATTCTCAAATATTGCGTAAATACATATTGGGGCAAAAATAAGCTGCATTAAAGGGTTTCCTCCTCGTAATATGTAATTCCGTGGAATATGATTCTTCTATGCACAGAAGCAGCAAAAATGGACGAAATACGAGACGTTGTACACATTATATAACGATAGAAAGAAATGCTCTGGGAAAGTATATTTGATTTATCTATTAGGTGAATCTTCTTCCAGGGATACGTTCAAGGGGCTTTCTCCCTCCCTTGGAGTTGGCAAACCTCCTCTTACCCTTGATATACGAAAAACTACATTGCTATTGTGAATATACCAAAATAGCGTCCAATTGTTGCCCACTTACATATTGATTTTGTCATTGCTGAAGAAATTTTCTAGAATTAAGCTCGTTGGAATTACATCCCAAAATTTGGAGGAAACCTTTTTTTGATGTTCTAATGTACCTTGGAACTAGATGGAATACCTACACAGAAGGAAGAGAATGTGGCACTTTTGCATACACTTAGCAGCACGTACGTAGCTCATAGTACTTTCACTAAGGGTATGATGCTTTGGTCGCACACTACGGAACTATTGTCCCTTGTGTGCCAGTTGGGAGTAGCTCGAAAGAAGGCTGCCTTGCAGTTTTGTTGTGAAATGACCTCAATTAGCTTAGCTGTATTGTAGTAGGCATATATGTAACTGATGAGTGATATACATAGTCCGATGCTCTGGTGTTGTGTGCGGATTTGCTGTATAACAGGATATTAAGTGTTGCGTTCAACGGTAGAGGGTTGTGTCCAGGTATTCACAGTAGTGTAAAAGTGTAGGCGATGGTGTTTAAGTAAAATTGATTGTGTTAATCTGCACAAAATTGATTGATTGTGTCTGCGCTATGGGATATTACTCTGTCCACAAGCTGGCAGATACCGAGTGTGAGGGACTGCGTATCTTTTTATTTTAACGTAATGTTCTCCCAAAATTGTTTGAACATATGCCCTTGAATATAAGACAGCAGATGTGATCCCAGCATGACAGTGCACCTGCACATTTTGACAGGAATATGCAGACCTATCTAAATGAAACATTTTAGGATCGTTGGGTTGGAAGAGATAGACCTGTGTTAAGACCAATTCGTTCACCTCAAACCACGCAACTTGATTTCTGTTTTGCAGGGGTAGAAACGCCTTTGTATACAATACCAGCCACGACAGGCGAAGAACTTAATGCTCGAGTCAATATAGCTGCGGAAGTAATCTCCAAAATTTCAGGTGTGTTTGACCGCACGCGGAAAAGTTTGCTTCGCCGATGTTATCATTGCAATGCGGTCAACGGTCAACAATATGAAATTGTGAACTGTTATTTTTCACAGCTGTCTCATGTACAAATACTGCATTGCACAAATACTGTACAAGGTACATCTGAATAT
Organism: Thermobia domestica; assembly: GCF_964235325.1. Lineage (NCBI taxonomy): Eukaryota > Metazoa > Arthropoda > Insecta > Zygentoma > Lepismatidae > Thermobia > Thermobia domestica. The sequence continues at coordinate 293,993,580 of NC_137457.1, read as the reverse complement.
TTTACAGTTCTACTTTGTACGGAACAGGATGAATCAGTACTTGGAAACTGTATCATTGTGCAACACGCGCTACAACTTGTGTTTCGTCGAGTTTCATTGCTTCCGTGCTCGGAATTATAATCTTCCACGGAATTACGTATTACGAGGAGGAAATCTTTTAATGCAGCTTACTTCCGCCCAAATTGAATTCACATAATTTGTGGAAATCACTGTTCATGTAAAAAAAAAAATCCGTTGTACTCTCGTTCAGCATACATGATCTTTACCGCCTGACTGTCTTAGGCACAGTTATTATAAACCTAATCTGAATCAAAGTTATTTTTTCCATTTTCACATACCCTTAACTTAGACAGGAAGCCGTTCATTTGTCATCCGTTGCCATTAGCTTAGAAGATAGGCTATAACTGTGATACATTAAAGACTTATTTTTTTTAAAATTCTTCTTCGAGAGTTTATTCTATGCTGAGACAAAATAGATCAATCACACATGTGTATCTGTCTTTCTTTCGAATTCTAAGTGTTCAAATTTCTTCGATGTATTATTACTTTTGATTGTTGAAATCTTGCACTTGATTGTTGTTCATTTTTCTCATTCAACGTTCGAAGAAATATTCCAGTTTCTTTGGGAGTAACTCTTCCACCGCCACTGCACTATATCCGATTACACATTAATGGAATCTATGACTAAAAATAATGGAAATTCTCTTTTGCCCCATTTCGATTCGACATTTTGTTCTCGATGATTTCTTTTTTTTCCATTTTTTCGAAAATTTTCGGGAGGTCATTGCTCCTAGGCATTTCTACACCCAGATTGGTCTATACTTTGCATTTTATGGACAGTACTCAACCCCCTCCCTCCGCGACGTTTACTACATTAAGTTACACACACACACACATTACACACACATACCCCCCCACACACACATATATATATATAATACGTATTCACGTTTGTATGGGCGCCCTTTTGATTGACTTGTCCACCGCCCTCGTTAGTAACCCAGCACGGGCCTGATAATAATAATAACAAACTATAAAAAAATCACATAAGAAACATTCATAAACTCATACAAAAAACAAAAGTTACTTTTGTAGTATAATCCCTTTGAGTAATGAATGAGGAATTAAGGTCTGAATATAATACGAATAATATACGGGAGTGAAACGTGATAACCCACAAATGTGTGTCCATTAAGATTTTGCGAACACTTACACTTTTACGAACAGTTTTAGCTTTTTGGTTTAAACCAGTTTTTTTTTTTTTTTTTTTTTTTTTTGAAAAAAACAGCTGGTTTAAACCAGCCAATCCTGATAGCGATCAACGTTAAAACCGGAAGTTATTGATATTCTGCCACTTTTCGTTTGAATAGAAGGTTAAGAGAGAAGGTTTACCTATTCTTAGAACGGTGAAGCGATTTGAAAAAAAAAATCTTTATCGATTTTACTCTATGTAGATTAATATTGAAACTAGATTTCTGTTACCTGGGGTTTTAGTACGTTAAGAATGGAGATGAAATGTATTCTCTTGGGACGCTTAATCAATTGCAGAAGACGCTTCTATCTATCTATTACAATTATTACTCTATAGCGGCCAACGTTGGAACCGGAAATGATTAATTTCTAGCACATCCTGTTAGAATATCACCTCTGTCGACGAACTTCAGTCCTAACTTTTAGTCCTGTACATCCTGGTCAAAATTGATGGTGATCCATCAAGTAGTTCTTGAAATATTTTGTCTCCCGGACGGTTGGACACACAGACACACGGTAAATATGTAAAGAAGTTATAATTAGTAAACCAAGCTTCTTAAAAACCAAATTTAACTTCACTAGTATTAAAGGTATCTATAGCACATATCAGGGTGTCTATCGGTTACGAAAGTCACGAATGTCACGAAGAAGTCACGAAATCAGAAAACGGTCATGAAAGTCAAGAAATTTAGCTTTTGGGTCACGATTTTTTTTATCTGTGCAAATAGAAGTACAGACTGGAAAATTTTGTTCTATAAAACGTTAAAATTCACCGCCAAAAATGTCTGTGGTCGGCTTTAATCGCTACCAAATTGTAATTGAAGCACGCTTCTATCGCATTTCATGAAAAATCAGCCTAATTTGTACCCAAATTCGCTCTTGAGATTGTCCTTCAGCTGGCATCTGACCAGTTTATTCAGCTGTCCCGAAAAGTTAACTAATAGAAGTGAATAGCTATTTCTTCAGAGATTTTCCCTCTAGGCGAGCAGATTTTGTGCGTATCACAGATTCTTCTGTATTCCCGTCAAAAATGTGTTCTATTATGTGGATCGAAAATTCAAAGGTAATTGGAAAAGCGATCGAGATGTTGCCTTTCTTGAAGAAATATGACAATCAAGTGTCTTCAAAACTTCCGAGCATACAAAATTTGCACGATCTACAGAAGTTAGCGACGATCTGCTACAGTGAAACTTTCATTCCTGTAATCAGTAGCATTAGAACTAGAACACTGACAGATTTTGAATCGGACAAGCGTTTTTTACCATTCATGTTTGACGAACTATATTCTGTAATCCACAATATTGGTAACCACTTCTTGAAGAAGTGTAATGTCTTCTGTTAAAAGAGCCAAGCAACTGATAGCTGTGGATGTGATAGACAGAATCTTCTGGATATTGGCTTTGGTGTCACAGTAGCACGCAAAGGAATACAAGAACTTGGATTCTTTTTATTTTATTTTTTTTATAGAAAAATTGGAAAAATTTTCTCGTTTCTTTGTTTACATTATTAGTTAATCAAAAATCACCATTGCGCGAGGTTATGCTGAGAGGATCAACATGCCTTTCTCCGTATGTGGCGACAAATAGTTCTTTTAGAGAATCTCGTATTACTAGTACTTTACAAGAACTGGCCTCGAAAAGCCATGTAGCTTACGACGAAGCAGAAAAAATGAGAAAAGTTATTTATCACCGTGCGAAAAACGACATATTTAAGAAGTATGTAGTTAGTTTAATTGAAAGAAAGACAGGTTAGATATATTTCTTATGAAAAACTTGTAGAATTTTCTAAACGCATACGTGCAATATTCCATAGAAATAGTGCTGTAAAAAGAGAATATTCTGTTAACAAAGAATGTTTAGTGGAGAACATCTCTGAACATTCTTTAATTTTCCGAGGTTCCGTATATTGTGTCGTACTATTCATTGGAGGTTTACATAAGGTATCGGTAACAGTGTGATCAGAGTCTATGGTCTATGGTTGTGAGAAATGCATCGTTGAAACGTATGGAAACTTTGAAGTAAAAACGAGATGAGAAACACGAAGGATAAAAGAAAAACAAGATAGAAGCAGAATATTTTAAAGAATTGACGGAGAAGAGAAGGAGATTGTTACAACAGATTGAAGAATTTGAAGCACTTCAGATCGAAAAAAGGGTAAAACAATATTAGCCAACTTAAGAGAGATAGAATACAACAGTACAACTGTTTACAATCAGTGTGACATTTTTAAAGGACTGCTAAGGATTTGTCATTATAAGTACGTCATGTGTATTTAGATACGTAATTTTAAGATTAGTGAATTTGTGAGTGTTTGTTGTTGGTTAATTACCGAACAAAACATACTGTATAGAGTGAATGCTCCAGGGAACAGCCTTTGAAAGTAGAGATAAGATAAAGATAAGTGCTAAAGAATACAGGTACTCTTAGTTTTCGAATGTTACGAATTTTTATGGTTTGGTAAAGAAAAGGTCACGAAAAAGTCACGAAATTTCATTTTGGAATTTTAGTAGACACCCTGACATATGCATTTTTACAAAGCAAAGGACATTCTACCTAACTAAGCGTTAAGAAGAAAAATGCTTCCCCAATCAATAAAGGGGACTCCGTAGTATGGTGGTTAAAGCGTTGGACTCACGTCCGCGTGGTCCCGGGTTCGATTCCCGGCCGGTGTGACCCAATTTTCGGCGTCCACCCAGCGTCGTGAGGTAAATTGGGAATCACGTGAATAAAAAGACATGACGACCACGAAGTCTAGAAAGCTCTTGATACGCGTCTTAGAGGCAGGCGACGCAGCGCGCTTACCACGTATTCGGCGTTAGACTGAATGTAGTTAAGCCGGTCGATAACAGATGGCGTTGGAGCGGTTTAGGCCCACAAAGGATTGTCAGACCAAGTGGTTTGGATTTTATATGAATCAGTAAACTAATGAACTGAGATGGCGCAGGTACTCTTCTCAACACCGTTAATATTTTTCAGAGTTATTTCTGGACTAGGGAAGCATGTTGACCTAATGGTAGGGCATTAATCTTTGCGAATAACAAAGAAAACGCAGTTTATTAATTTTTCCGTATTTAGTGTGGAATTGGATATCATTTACCACCTCAAAACAAGAATAATTAATGGTGCGTGAGGTCCTTGCTTTGATTCCAGCTCGCACCAAGTGAACTTTATGGTGGGCAGACACCTTGTACTTGGGTTTTGTCTCAGTTCTTCCGTTTCCTTCCACTCCATTCTACCATTTTATTCATTATCATTGCCACAGTCTCCCTTAGCCTCGGTGCATAATTGTGATACGGAAAATTAGAAATTATATTTGATACATTTCATTTGGAAAAAAATTATTAATCCATATATGCAAACTTTTCTTTTAATTATAATTAAAAATTATACTCATTCTTTTTATATACCTTTCTTATGTCATAAAGTAGTCCTATATTCGGTTCTTGGTAGAAGCAATTGAACTACTTTAGTTAAGAGACAACGAACTCCGAGCTTGAAAGCCAACCGTAAACTCCTGGAAACCGGTACGCCATTGAAAAACTATACCATTGTGCGCTACAGCGTCAAGAAGCTTAGGTTAATACATTTTAAGCAGCCTTATAGCCCTATAAATGTATGGGAGTGCGTGAACATTATCTCGTCCTCCACTGGCACTGGAGGTTTGCAGTGTTGAGTAGCAGAGTGCTCACTTGTGGCGCGTAGGGTTCCTGGTTCGATCCCAGGCCTGCTAAGTGGGCTTTGTGGTAGATAAACATTGTGTGTGTGTGTGGGGGGGGGTTCTCAAAGTCCTCCAGTTTCCTCGAACTTTCATCATTTGATTGTCTTCATCACCGTCTTCCTTTCCGTTGGTGTACATAATAGTGAGACGTTAAACTTAAGATAAGAACTAGTTATATAACGTTCTTCTCTATAGTAATGTTGAAAGAAGAAGCTTATTGAGTACTATAAGGGTCGATCAACTGAAATCCGTTCGTTCCATGTATTATTGGTGTAGTGTGTAGGAAGATATTGTTTGTGTAACAGTGTGTAATGGCTTATGCCCTCGTGTGTTGGGTGTAGGAATGTTGTTGATACGTGTTCCCGTTTTGCAGGTATAACGAGTGAAAGATGGCGTTCAAGATCCCTAATCCATCCAAAAAGGACCAGCGTGCCGTCATCCAGTTTCTGAGTGCCGAAGGTTGTTAACCAGCTGAAGTGTCCCGGCCTATGAAAGACGTGTATGTTGATGCATGGGTCTCCAAAACAACAGTGGTGGACTGGGCCAGAATGTTTCGGAAGGGGTGTGAAAAAACCACTGATTATCCCCGTCCTGGTCAAACCGTGTTGTTGCCACAGAAGACACGCGTAAAAAGGTGAATGCGGCTATAGCTGTGGATAGGCGCATTAATACTCAATCCATAGCGAACGGGTTAAACATGAATTATGGTACTAAATCTTCAGCTGGTTGACAACCTTCGGCACTAAGGAACTGGATGAGGGCACGCTGGTCCTGTTTGGACGGATTTTTAATCTTGAACGCCATCTTTCACTCGTTATACTGCAAAACGGAAACGCGTATCAACAACATTCTTACACCCAACACACAGGGAAATTAGCCATTACACAGTATTAAACAAACAATATCCTCCTACACACTACACCAATAATACATGGAACGAACGGGTTTTAGTTGATCGCCCTTTATACATTATTAAAGTTTTTAACGTCAGAGCGACGCCTGACATTTATTACTTAACAATGAGCCTCTCGTAAACAGACTGTTTACATTATAGTAACGAAAGGAGGAAACAACCGATTTAAATTTATTTTTACACACCAAATCCTCTGTAGGCGCGAATTCAATAATACACAAAGAGTGGAAAATTTGCATGACTGAACCGTGACTCAAACCCGGAATCTGCGGCGTTCCGTGCTGATGCGTTAATCACTATGCTACCGGAACAGACATATATTCTCTCACTATGAAAACTGAAGAGTAGGAGAGTGTATGGCTGTTCCTCGAGCGGACCGAGTAGCGTAGTGGTTAACGCATCGGCACGGTACGCCGAAAATCTCGGTTTCGTGTTCCAGTCCAGCCATGCACTTTTTTTACTCTTTGTATATTATAGGCTTTTTTTTTTTTTTTACTTCGTTATATCGTTATAAAACATCGTTATAAAATGTACTTTATTTTCTGAGAACTTCGAATGATATGAAAAATACGCTGCAAAGTGTAAGCAGCATCCCAGATAATATAAACTAAACAAATTTCTTCTAATAATGAAAAGTGTGTGGTATGTTTCTTGCATGGTTACATAAAACCTTAATTTTGTAATTATTATTTATTTATTTATCATTATTATTTTTCAGTTTAGAATGTGAGATATTGATTCACTTGTTAAAAGCGCAAATAGAGATGCAGAATTGGAGGTTTCTTCCCTCATTAATGGTTCTTCATGGTGCTCAAACAAGGATATCAGCGTGGGAGCAAACACTACAAAGTAAAGAGGTATGTACACTCATGTCCAAAAATTATTGTCGCATATCTATAAATATGTTGTTGTTGGAATATAATTTGATAACGAATTTCTCCCGGTATTTCTTATAATGTTAGTATGTGTATAATCGGTAAAGACATGTATGTGGCAAATTTCATGTCAAAAGAGCAGTAAATAAGAACAATAAAACGAAAATAAAACTTTCTAGACCATTTAGCAATATTTTGTTTTACTCTTTCTAATTTTCGCATTTATAATTCTTTTCCTTTGAAATTTACTACAAATATACATTTCCCGATTATACACATAGTATCAGTATTAAAAGTACCTGCAAAATCATTATCATATTATATTCTTACAAGAAGACAGTTATAGATATGCGACAATCATTTTGGACATGAGTGTACATGCTAGATATTGGATTAAAATTTAGATTCCTCCTTCTATTATTATTATTATTATTATTATTATTATTATTATTATTATTATTATTATTATTATTATTATTATTATTATTATTATCAACATCAACAATTGTTCTCTGCTTGCGAAAAAAATAACGTATAATAAATATAAAACTGGTAAATTGAATACTGTAGAAATTGTATTGGTATTGTGCCTCTCTTTCCCTCTGTAGAAGCTAAATTTTTGAAATATTGAAACAGAAGGTCGCATAAATGGAAATGGTCGCTTTCACGGCTTAGGAGGAGTGTCTTTTGGAAACATTGAAAAATGCATACCCTTATCGTAATTGAGAGTTTATGTACTGGTATTAGTGTAGATTATTGGTTGTTTAATTTTGAGTACAACGTCCCGTTGAGCACCGAGACTATATAAGACATGAACGTACAGTTTAATTTTGAATCTGAACCACACGAGTGGACTCAGTAATTTGGGACTCACCTATGGTGTGAGGGGCCCTTGTTTTGATTCCCGATCATTCGAATTTGTGATGGACAACATTGTGTCCGGGGCTTTTCTCGCGGTTCTCCCGTTTCTTCCTACATGGTCATCCTACCAATTACTCCATCATCATTCACTTACATTAACATAACCATGAAATATCAAATTAAAAGTATATTTGTTTTTAACACATGAGTTTCCACTGGGAGTCAAATCCAGGTCTTCCATACTATTGTAATTTTTTACTTCCCATTTTATGCCCTAAGGCTAAAAGAGACAGATGATTTATTGAAAGTACTGATAATGAACTAATTGGTGGAATAATAATGTTGAAGGAAACGGCAGAACCCCGAGAAAACCAACTAGCAGGAGATTGTCCACCACAAACACCTGATCGGGAATTAAACGAGGAACACGTAGCACTAGATGTGTACGTTCTACTCGCCCCAACCGTGCCCAACTACCTTAATAATAATAATAATAAACTCATATAGAGTTGAGCGAAATATCTGCTTCTTGACTTTAGAAATTGCTGTAGAAACACCGTATGAAAAATATAGGAAATAGACCAGTGAACATCCTTAAGATTAAAAAAAAAAAAAAATTATAACTATTGTTACCAATAATTTACTGTTGCTAAATTATTGTTACTGTTGCTAAATTATTCTCAATGAAATTAATTGGTGTGTCAATTTTTTAATTATTTTATTTATTTATTTATTTATTTATTTTTTGTAGTCTTGGAAATTAGGATTCGGAGCTACCTTTCTGAAGACTAATCAACTTCCAGGACTCTTTCAATGGCTACTCAAGCTAAAAGCGGCTATTGTATGTAAATTTTCGTTCTATTTCTATTCGACTTTGGCCCAACAGACGACACCTCAAGAAATGAAAGCGTTATGCAGCAAACAACCAAGCGACTATTATCACAGGTACAGAGAAAATGGGTTTTAATATGTTACCGTAGTATATATTAGGAATTAAGTATAGTTGTTAGCAGGTTTACGGTACCATCAAAAATATTTCAACTAGAAAATCAATATTATTTAATTTTTAGAAATGAGTTATCATTAAATATTTTTTAACTTCAAAATGTCAAACTGTTTCGATAAGGCGTTGGGTCTTCCTCAGTGACTTCGAAATTTCTGCTGTAAACTTGCTTTCACATCTCCTGTGAGCATAAATAATAATTCAATGTTCTTTAAATAATACAGTTTTTATACCATCCATTTATTGGAAACATAAGATAATAAGGAAAACAAGATTTATAGAAATATCTGACATTTGACATGTACTTGACAATTACGAGGTGTATTCAAACTGTATCGAATCTTTGGTTGTCAAAAATACAATTATTGATTTGGAAATCCGAAACACTGATCCATTTCAAAGTAGTCTCCTTGGTAATGCATACACACTTCTCCCAGCGCTCCCACTTGTTGGAAACACTTCTGGAACGCAGTTTTTTGGAATGCTGAGCAACCAATGCCATCGCATTCCGCATGATGTATTCTCTTGACTTCAATCGGGTCCCTTTTAGTGGCATTTTCAGCTTGGGAAATAACCAAAAGTCACATGGAGCCATGTCGGCTGAGTAGGGAGCCTGACGACAAATAGGAATGTTGTGTTTGGCAATGAAACTCTGAATCAAATTTCGCGGACACTCTTTTCATGCCCAAATTCTCGTTTAAAATTGAATGTACCGATCCGATTGAATGGTTTCCGCGTGGGTTATCGCCAAGCTTTTGGTAAAATTTGATGCAATATCGCTGCTCAAGTTTTTCTGTCATTCCAAAAAAAAAAAAAAAATCGTCGACCGCTCACTACACGTCTTCACTCTTTGCTGACTGTCAGCGACTGACACTCTCTGCGGGTCGGAAAAAAATTCACAACTGCGCATGAGTATCCCCTCTACATTTTCATTGAAGAAAGTCTCCCGCGCTTCATTGTTTTACGTAGGAAAAAAATAAGGTTCGATACTTTTTGAACACGCCTTGTATATTCTGGCAATATCGTAATTTCTATGAATGGCAACACTATATTTTAGGTTGTAGAATAACATCTATGATTGTGGTAAGTGGCATTTCGTTATCTCCTTTCACTTATGAAAAACAAGCAAAAGAAAAATGGTAAATTTTGTATTATTTTTTAGTATGTCAGGCTCTTAAAAGTGGGACTTAAAATTATAAAATGTCATTTATTTTTTAAGATTGAATAATTGGGAAAATATATATTGTAAAATAAGTTTGAATGAGTGCTTAGTCAGAAAAATTAAAATATTGGTGAAGTAAAATAATGCATATACAGGGTGGTAGGTAACTCCACCGACAAACTTTGGGAGGTGATTCCTTATATGAAATGAAAGAAAAAAGTTCTGATAAACATAGGTCGAAAAACGTCTCCTTTCAGAGTTATGAACCGCCGAAAATTCGAAAAATCATGTTTCGAAACGCCCTGCCTTAGAAACTATAGGACCTATCCCAAGCGGTTTAAGGAATTATACAGGAACTAGTATGCGATCTATCTAAATATCCATGCTTTAACATCCTCCGTTATCTGCGAAACGAACGCGCCATTAGTACTTAAAGGAGTATCCCTATACCTCAACTTCCTTTTTATAGTTCGTTTCGCCGATAACGGACCACGGTAGAACATGGATATTTAGATAGAGTGCATACTAGTTCCTTTGTAATTCCTTAAACCGCTTGGGATCGGTCCTGTAGTTTCTAAGCCAGAGCGTTTTGAAACGTGAATTTTCGAATTTTCGGCGGCTCATAACTCTGAAAGGAGACGTTTTTCGTCCCATGTTTATTAGAACTTTTTTCTTTCATTTCATATAAGGAATCACCTCCCAAAGTTTGTCGGTGGAGTTACCTACCACCCTGTATAATTATAATCTTCTAAAACCTTTCCCAGTTAGCTGGAGTCGGCTTTTTCTATCTTGTGTCATATCCACTGAGACATCACACTGCTGTATATCTTCCTTATACAATCAATCCACTTTTTGTTCGGCCTTACGCTCATTCGCCATTTAGCTCTATTCCAAAGGTCTCCTTTTTGTATGGCCAAACCATCTAAGTCTACTGTCCTGCAGTTTTTCCACTACTGCTGTCGCAGGTTATCCACTATTGGCTTCACCTTTACTGTTTCTTGGATCACTTCATTCCTAATTTTGTTCTTCCGCGTCACTTCAAACATCCACCCCAAGATCTTCATCTCAGCAACATGTGTTCCTCTCTCTTCTTATAACATTCCGTCCAAGATTCTGTTCCGTATAATATGGCAGGTCTCACTACTGTTTAGTGAACTTTTCTTTTAAGGCAAGCACACAAGACTCCTGCTGCTTCCCTCCATTTTGCCCACACCGTTGCTAATTCTACCGTTTACATTTTTCTCTATTCCTGCGTTTTCCTGTAGTGTTTATTGCAAGTGCTTAAATTTCTTCGTCATTATCACCTCTTCCTCTTCCTTCAATCTCTTATTCTTATATTTTCGAGTTTATTTCTTCTAAATGAGCAGTGTAGATAATGTGTTTGGGTTTTACTAATTTTAAGCCCTTTGCTATCAGGTATCTGATTTCTCTTGCAGTGCTGTTATGGGTTCATCACCAGCACAATGCCGTCCGCAAATAGCATATTCCAATCCTTTTTTAGCTCGTCCATCACAACTGCAAAAAGATATATGCTAAGACTAGATTCCTGAGATGTGCCACTTAAACTGTTATTTCACATGCGCTTTTCACTCCTGTCCCACTATCATACATATCTTGAACTGAAGAGATGTATGAATTCGGGAGGAATATACTTTTTCTTCAGTCCTCACCAAAGTAAATCTCGGGAAACTCGATCGTACGCTTTCCCTAGGTCGACGAAGACCATATGGAGATCCTTCTGGTATTCTCTGTACTGTTTCATTAGCATCCTAAGTGCAAATATTATATCCATTGTCGACCGCTCAGACGAGAAACGAAATAGGTTTTCCGTTATTTGGGTCTCTACTATCAGTCTCTCCCAGAGCTTCATTGCATGGCTTATAAGTTTTGGTGTCGATAACTGCAACATTCTTACACATTTCCTTAGTTTTTAAACACCGGTACAACAATTCCCTTGGTATTTTTCTAGATTCCAATCTGTATATTAAAATGCTAGGTTTATATGTTTCTCTCCAATCTTTTCGACAGTGAGATCTCAAAAACCACAAGTGCTAGAAACGTGCTGTTTTCACTGGTTGATTCCAAATTTTGTGTAGATTGTCCAGTTCTCATTCAAATTTTCAAAAACCGTGTCGTTATTATTGTATTGAACATTTTAAGGGCCGTTTTGAACCCAGAAGATTGACATTGTTGCAGGCCGAAACTACAGTGTTAGACAACCAGTAGAGAAGTTACGTATGGCGGGTGACGGACATTGCAGGCGCTTTACCTAAATCTGAATGGCAAAACCTATTGCATGTTGGCAACTTCAAAGACCTCAAGAGACGCAATGAGGCGTACTCGGACGGATATAGATTTATTAGAAAAAAAATATTTTCAGTTGATATCGTGATACTTCTACAAATTTGCTATAAACTCACTCCAACATCTATACATAGCAATTCACTTCCTTTGTGAGTCTCCTATCTTTTATTTGTGTGAGTAAGGAGACATGCACAATGGGAAGGAGATTCATGGTCATAATAGAACGATGCGCTGAGTAGACAGCGCAGGTTCAGCTAGTACCTATTAAAAAGTCAAGTAATCTACAGCCCTCTTTTCTTACTTAAACTTTCCTATGGTTCGATAGGGATATTGTGTAGTTCTGGGGTTTACCACTGTTCCTGATTTTCATTGGACTTTTTACCTCTACCATAGTCACAGGCCAGAAGTCCCTAATTCATTTACAAGTTTCCCATGGATTTGCTTCATTGAGAAGTTTTTGTAAATACTTCTTGTACTGCTTCTATATCTTTTCCTCATTTGTCAAAACTGTTATTTTTATCCTTATTGCAGCACACATGCGAAATATTTTTTTCCCCCTCTGTCTCACCTTCCAAAGCTTGTAAATAATTTTCTCTTCCACTTTTGCTTCCTGTTTAGTACTAACTTACTTACTTAAATTGTTTAGTTTTGTTTAAAGATGTTCGTTCAATGTAACTTGTTAGATGTAGAAGAAGAAGAAGCAAGTCGAGTAGGTACTTGTTGAAACTGTGTATAGCAGTAGTCTGTGAGTGTGCGCGTAGCTTGTAGCTGCATCATCGTAATGTTCGATGTGCATTTTATTTTAACTGCGGAATTGTAAGAAACATTCATAACTAACTAACTAACTAACTCTATGGCCTATGGAACCCGGAGGTTCAATGCCGCCTTCACAAAAGCTCTCCACTGACTTCTATCCTTAGCTAATTGCATCCAGTTTCTACTTTGTATTCCCATCTCTGCGAGATCCATCTTAATATTATCCTCCCATCTGCGCCTAGGTCTTCCTAATGGTCGTTTTCCTATGGGTCTTCCAGTCAAGGCTTTGAAAGCGTTTCTACTTTCTTCCATTCTAGCTACATGACCTGCCCACCTAAGCCTCCTAGACTTGACGACCCTAACAATGTTGGGTAAACCGTATAAACTATGTAGTTCCTCGTTATGAAGTTTCCGCCATTCCCCATTCTCGTTCCTCTTGGGTCCGAATATTCTTCTCAGGATCCTGTTCTCAAATACTTTCAGTCTATGTTCTTCCCTCAGAGTAAGTGACCATGTTTCGCAACCATACAGAACAACAGGTATGATTATCGTTTTATATATTTTAAGCTTCAAATTTTTCGACATAGTAAGAAACATTCATAGTATTATTAAACCGAACTATTACGGAACGAATCAGCGTTTGTGTTATACAGTCCATCACTTCCAGTTGTACAACTCATCATAAGCTTTCCGTGCAATTCTTGTTGATTTCCCGAGTTCTGCCACTTTTTGTGTCTTTTTTTTTATTTCTCTCTCTCTCTCTCTCTTTCTCTCCTTCACAGCTGCTTGGACTTCATCATTCTACCACCACGTTTTTTTGCCAATGAGGACACTTCCTTTAGTTTCCCCCAAAATTTTCTTGCTGTTCCCCTTTGATACTCTGGTTCACTCCTCTTCTGCTTGCACCATTTCGTTCTTCATTTGCAGCACTTGCAGTGCTTAATTTCTCTCAAATCTTTTCAGCATGGGTGTCATCCAGTTTCCACCACTTTGTTCGTACAGGAACCATTTTTCTTGTCCTTCCTACTTTTTCCTTGATATAGACATCAGGAAAATATATGTATATTTTAAAGAAGCTAGTAAGACATATTAATAGCAAAAGTAAATGAGAGACAAAATTCAAAATGTAATAAAACATACAAAGTAGAAATTGAAAATTCCACTCCATTGGTTATTCTTTTCGCCCCACATCCTTCCCAAGCAAATCGTCATTGAATTTTCTTTCTCCAGTCAGATTGCCATCATGGCACATGACATCGGTTCGCAAGCTTCTCAGTGATTGATCTTATATATATTGGGTGAACCTGAAAGATGTGCACAAACTCTGGGAGGTGATTCGTGATATCAAAAGAAGACAAAAAGTCCTCTTGCATATTGTTGAATTCCGCGTCGTGTAAGAGTGACAAGGGTGGCAACTTGGAATCGAAAATTGAATCGTGACACTTGGAACGGAACAGAAAAATGTGCACGTACTTAGGGAGGTAATTAGTGACATCAAAACAAAGCAAAAAGTCTTCTTGCATATTGACGAATTCCGCGTCGTGTATGAGTGACAGGAGTGCCAACTTGAAATCGAAACTCGAATCCTTACAATTGGAACGGAATAGAAGGATGTGCACACTGTCACTGGTACATGACGCGGAATTCGACAACACGTAAGAGGACTTTTGTCTTCTTTTGATGTTACGAATCACCTCCCGAAGTACCTGTATGTGCACATCTTTCTGTTCCGTTCCAATTGTCATGATTAGAGTTTCGATTCTAAGTTGGCACTCCTGTCATTCTTACATGACACGGAATTCGACAATATGCAAGAGGACTTTTTTGTCTTGTTTTTATGTCACGAATCACCTCCCAGAGTTTGTGCACATCTTTCACGTTCTCCCTGTATATATATATATAACATTTCTTTTCGTTCTACATCTTTCGCACCATATCTGATGAAGTTTATTTACCAAAAATTAGATATTACCTTACTTTGTGTTTGTGATATTTTTTACTATTTTTGGGAAGTAATTTGTATCCCATACCCACTTTGAGATTCCTTTTTCTTGTAATTGTGTGCCTTTTTCTTGTTTCAGAATCCAATCATTTCAAAGACGTGCTGATGCAACTGCTGTGATGTTAGTCTTCGATGCCAATGGTTTAGAGGACTACAAAGGTCCAGGGTACTTTCATCCGGAAAACAGTATTGAACCACCACGGGACCTTGATTGTTATCCAATTGTAGTATCCTATCCTCTAGTAAGTGCATATTTATGGCTGAATATATGGTCGTGTATGATTCATACTGAAAATCATAATTAGAAATAGACTTTTTACTATTTGTGTTTCATGTGCCAAATTACGTCTTTCGTCTATTGATTATGTATACATACAGCCAGGCCCGTATTTAGGTAAGTATTATTCTGATGCTCGAGCACAGAGCGGCAGAATTTAGGGGGCGGCAAAATTTTGACCTTTTTTTTTTTTTTTTTTTAAGATTCACAATAATGTAATATTTAAAACTAGCAACCCGCAGAGTCCCACGCAAGCGCAAGAAAATATGTTAATGTGTTTAATTCGCTCTAATTACAGTAGTTACTAATTAGCTAGCTTATCTGATTATTTTTGAAAAGTCATCCTCTCCCACCCCCACCCCAAGGGGTGAGGACGAACTTGAGTATCATGAAAACTGATACCGTTAAACTCAGCAACCTCAAAAACGGCGAATTCAACTCTAATATTGGTCGTCTTCGATTATTTTAAAAATACCCCCATGTTATTCTTATAGAGACTTTGCAGCCTCATATGTTAGCTCAGGTGTGACCTAGGGACATGGAACAGGTCATTTGAATCATTTCTCTGAGAGTTTTAAAACATATTAAAATTTTATATTTCTATCTATTACGATTCATCCATCTAATACCGCATCATAATCATCATTGGGAGAATTACTCGATTTAAAATTACGTTGTAACTTGTAATACCTAAACTGCTACTCAACAAAAGCGATATATTTGCAAAATCACGGCTTGTTTCCTTGTTTGGGACATAAGTTTGTGCGGGGGGAGGAGGCAAATTATTTAGAGCACAGGGCCGCACAATATATAAATACGGACCTGCATACACCATATTTTTTATGTCTTTAACGCTATATACACTATCTTAAATATGAAACAATGAAATGTCATTAATGGAGTACAACAATTCTCCTAGAATCCTTTATTAAAGAGTTGCTTTATGTGATAATTACATAAAACTTCCTCTATTACATCAAACCTTGGACAGGTATATCAAATGAATTCTTATTCCTTTGTTTCTGAAGGTGTGGATCAATAATATTGATATATATATATGAAATCAAACTTATTATTTTTATTCTTAGTTAAAAAAAAATAAATAAAATAAAATAAAACAGTTGTAAAACATATTGATAGAAAAAGTAATGAGAGACAAAATTGCAAAATGTAATAAAACATGCAGAGTAGAAATTGAAAATTTCGCTCCATTGAGTTTTCCTTCTCCAGTAACCTCACTCTAGTTTCTACCTATTATGTAACAGATTGCCATTTTGTATCAGTTCTATTATTTCTGGAACTGCCTGTTTCCTTTAAACTGGGAAGATAGGGTAAAATACCAATTAGAACTCTGAGAACAGTTTAAAAAAAGGAAATATACCGTTTAGGCTCAAGAAGACGGATGATTAACGAAAGTAAAGGATTATGAAAAATGGTTGGATGAGAATATGAGAGGAAATGGGAGAACTCCCAGGAAACCCTTGGACACGGTGTTATGCACAAGCTATTGAAAAGAAATGAATAAACAGGGTCGTTTAAATGAAAAATATAATTTACAGCTTTTCTCCATAGATTCTTGTCTACACGTAATGAAATTGCAAAATTTTGCTGTCATCTTAAAAATGCCCTTAGTCCTCTTCTGGATATATATCAGTATGGCCAAATCTTTGTGTCTCATAATTTTTGGATATGCCTAGAGCTCTGTTTTTGAAGGGAATAAAGTTCTCAAGTGTATGAAGAATGGACTGTTCGTACTTTTGTTTCTGTTTTAAACTAGCATCAATTACCCGCTCCGCTGGGTTAAAATTAGAAAAATTAGTAATATGTTTCGTTAGTCAGTCACTTTTTAGTATTACCGAAGCACACACTGATATACGATGTTCTTTTGTTGTGCATTCTTCAATCAGAATATATAAATTTTCGGGATTTCCAACTCGAGACATTGTCACATAAAGTCGGCCGTATGAGAAGCAAGGGGTTCTCTTCCCCTACCCCAAGATGTTGGGCTGAATATGTAATTAAACGGCATCAGAAGTGGAACTGTTCATCTCAGTGACTCCGAAAACTATGGATTCAGCATTAATATCGTTCATTTTCGATTATTTTTATATATTCCCCTCCACCTCCCTTAAGTTGCACCGTCAAAGTGAAATGGTAAAAACCATCCCAAGCCCGAACCTCATCTACATTGAAAATTTGATCGAGATCTCTCGCGTGGCACAGGAGTTATTAAATTTTATTTATTTTTACATGTCTCCCCCTCCCCTAAGTTGTACCGCCAAAGTGAAATAATAAGAACCATTCCAGGCCCGAACCTCATCTATGTTGAAAATTTCATCGAGATCGGTTGTGTGGTTCAAGAGTTATTACTCACAAACATAGTCACTTCCATTTTGATATATATATATATATACGTATCCAAAACTTAAGCATAATGCAAGAAGTTGCATGTAAAATGCGAGAAGGTCATCGCGAGCATAGGAGTTTTGGTGGGTGGCGTGTATTGCTTGTGAGGAGCATTGAACCGGCTATAACGAACGTTCACCAGGCCCTCTATGGAAAAAAAAAATAATCGAAAACGAGTGCTTGGATGCGAAAAAGGTGCCTTCCGTGTATGCGGTGAGTGCAGTGTTGTAGTGGGCGGAAGGTACTGCTGAGTTGAATGTAGCAAGATATTAATGAAATATGGCACAAAGACGTCAGTTGGATGCGTCTACCAAAGGTCGAATCATTGGTCGCTTGGCAAAAGGTGACACACAGACAGCAGTAGCACGAGTCATCAATGTGCCACAAAGTGTCGTGTCTAAGTTGTGGAAATATTTTTGCGACACCGGAGACTGCCGCTGTAGGCCCGCTGGGGAACGTTCACGGGTTACAACTCTACAACAGGACCGCTACTTAGCCATAACTGCGCGTCGGAACCGGACCCTGCCAGCAAGACAACTGTCAGTTGAGCTTGCAGCCGCCTCAGAAGTGCGAGTGTCACGGCAGACTGTGTATCGGAGACTGCGTGCCAGTGGTCTGTATGCCCGACGACCAGCAATATGTGTTCCACTGACACAGGCACACAAAAGAGCCCGTTGGGGGTCTACTGGTGGTGTCGGGAACATCACCAGTAGACCCCCAACGAATGGAGCCGCGTACTGTACACTGATGAATCTCGATACAGTTTCCAGAGCGATTCCCATCGCACTCTGATCTGGCGCGAACAGGGAACTCGCTTACATCCCACGAACATTGTGAAATGGCATTGACATGGTGGTAGTGGAGTACTGGTCTGGGCAGGCATTATGATGAGTGGTCGTACTGACCAGCACATCTTCGATCTGGGTCTATCAATGGTTAGAGGTACAGAGACAAGGTTCTGCATGTCCATGTGCGGCTTTTCAGGGTCGCAGTGGGCCCACAGTCTCTGTTCATGGATGATAATGTCCGTCCCCATAGGGCCAAACTGGTGGAAGAATACCTCGAGACGGAAGACATCCAACGTATCGAGTGGCCAGCGCGTTCTCCGGACTTCAACCCAATTGAACATGCGTGGGACGCATTAAGAAGACGTGTTGCAACCCGCCAGCCACCCCTCAAGACACGCCAGGAGCTCTGTACTGCTCTTCGTGAGGAGTGGAACAAGCTACCCCAAGAGCTCTTCAACAACCTGATCTTGAGCATGGAACGTCGCTGACAGATATGTATGTATGTTCGGGCCGACTATATCCCATATTAACCTGTTTCGATGCCGCCAGTGCGTCTCACAGTGTTTTTGTGATATGTCTATTATGGTATCACGTTGTGAGTTTGTGTTTTGTGACCCCTCCTAGCATGTTTTCTTTCCAATTTGGCCTGTTCCGTGTTCGTGTGGCCTTTACGTGTGGTATGTTGGTATGGTGGTTCCATTTGGTGTGACTTCTTGACGTTATTCGTCCCCTATGTACTCGAACAATCATTATGCTAACCTCATGCTTTGCTTCTTTCAAATGTCGCGACAAACCAGGTAGAAGGATTTCGCTCCTAATAATTTCTTGAATCCATGAACAATAATAATAACTTTTAAATATGATTTTCGTCGGGATTACTCTCCTTGTTTCTCTCTTTTTCTTGTTTCCAGTGGCAACTCTTATGGAATCTCACGTCGGTAAAATGTACACTTAAGGCTGCAAGCTAAGGGAAGAAAGGGACGCACTGTACTAATTCTATAGAGCTTCCGTTAGATTGTAGCGTTAAAATTTAAATTGTTACTGATGTAACTTCCCTCAAGAACCGCCACTAATTGTATCTGCTTTTAATTTTGGTTTGTAGTTTACGCTATTACTAGCTGAACCTGCACTCCCACACAGTGCATCATTCACATATGAGTATGAATCTCCTTGTCATTCCTAACAACATCTGTACATGTCCCTTTACAGGCACAAGTAAAGGAACTCTTGATAACACAGCTAAGGGAATCATAAAGGGGAGATTATTTAGATTATTTTTCCAGTATCTCGCACCGTTTTCAGATTTGAGCCTATTTCTGGTCAGAGTTTCTAATTCATGTATGATCAGTGTTTTCTTTCTTCTTGCATGCAGTATGTAATAAGCAAAAACATTACATACACAATTAATTATAATGTCAGTGATATATGTTCATTGAGCAAAACACTCCAAACAATAAAGATTCATCTTAGACTGGAGAAATGGTTATCCTTCGTTTTCCATTATCATTAGCTTTCCATGAAACAAACGCCTAGGGCTGGATTAATCCATCTGGAGGCCCGGGGCCAGAAAAAATAAGTGGGCTCTGCTGACTTCGCGTAATACATTTCTGTGAAAGTACAGTAGGAACGTTAAGGGACTATGTTTTATATATTTTGTTTATTTTATCTTACGATGATGATTGTATCTTGTATGATTCTTTTTAAACAGCCAGCTGAGATTTGATCAGAGTGGA
Source organism: Thermobia domestica (assembly GCF_964235325.1). Lineage (NCBI taxonomy): Eukaryota > Metazoa > Arthropoda > Insecta > Zygentoma > Lepismatidae > Thermobia > Thermobia domestica. The sequence continues at coordinate 293,973,532 of NC_137457.1, read as the reverse complement.
GGCCCCAGTCTATCTGGAGGCCCGGGGCTACAGCCCCCCTAAGCCCCTCCCATAATCCGGCCCTGCAAACGCCGAAAAGATATACTAATCCCGTATACAAATGTGAGGTATTGGAATGTATAACTCGTAGGATATGTTATTTTATTTTTTAAAATTTCAGTACTTCCAGTGTACTCCTAAAAAAAACGTAATAAAGAAATAACGGCCATTTTTTAAAATATCCAGGTAGAACTTAACCGTTTACCTGCCAATGTTCCCAATATGGAACATGCTTTTAGAAATCATATTGTGAGGTTGTAAACTAATGAGATGGACAGGATTTGGTCTTTTATAAGGCGAGAAGTGTTGAATCATTTATTTTAACTGAAAGAGTTACTTTTTAAAACAACATTTTAAGACTTTTTGAAAACAATTGAATTTTACGATGTTTGACATTCTTCTCCATACTTGTAGTGAGGGATTTCTGATTCGTGTAGAGATACTATTTTTCTTGAAAATCTCTGAAATGTTAATTGAGAAACGTCAATCTGTATACATGCGAAGTATATATATTTACAACATATTAAAAGTACTAAATGACAATGTTTCCAAATTTGTACATGACAAATTTCATATATGCAAAACGATTTTTGTAAATAAAAACACATAAAACTCTGAATTAATTTCCCTTTAGCAGAAAACAAGTAACCTTTTGTTAAATTTTTACTTCCGTCTTAATTCGGCACGTAAACGGTTAACAATCTACCCAAAATTTGCAATCGATCAGTGAAAACGGCATCTTTCTAGAGTTTGTGATTTCCGAGATAACGGTGTCAAAAGAATTAGCCCACAAACATATAAACTTTTTATTTATTTATTTATTTATTTTTACCACAAACATATAAACTTAACATTTTAATATATAGATCCATGTTAAAGCACACGAGATAGTTTCCGAAATACTGGATTTTTTTCTTCAGTAATTTGTAGTTGGGAAACAATAAAAGTAAGGTATGATTGTGTAGGTTAATAATGTTCTCATGCGCAATACACTAAAGAAAGAATTATTCAAGCTTTATATATTTATATCTGTGAGACAGTAATTCGTTTATATTGTATATTTCATTTGCAGAAGCCGCTCAATTACCTGCCAATGGCAGTGAAAATCATGGCTGAAAAGGCTGCAGAATTAGCCGCCATGGATCGTGTGGTTTATTACTTCACTGCTCGAGTAAGTATAGGATATGAAAGTTTTGTCGTGTAGAATTAAACATTTGAACTCTAATTATAGAGTGATGATTCGATGTAGCAGGCACTTTTAACCATTAAGAGATCCAATAAAATAAATAGCAAAAATATTAAGGATTATATATGTTTGAAGATTTCGTTCATTGAAAGATAAAATTTTATAATATGTGAGTATATGAAAAAAATCGATAAAAATTCATTGTCTAAATGCAGTTGATGTTTTCGTTTTGTAAAATATTACTTAATATCGCGGTATGTCCCGAAAGCTTATATGCAAATTCCAGGAACCAATTCCTTAGGTTAAAAACTATAAATATATTGTCGGAGCCATATCTATAGTAAACCAAAATATTTAGGGGTACCCGGGAGAAAGTTAAAGAGAGTCTGATATTTCATTTTTACCATTTGCATATCGTATTACTCGAGAAAACTTTAAGGGCTGCCCTCTACCTTCCTCTCTCCTGTGAATATGAGTCTTTTTGAAACCAGAACGGCCTAACGAAAAATTTCGTTATTGACATTCTATCTTCAGTGATATTGATTGTACGGAGATCTTCGAAAGAAATCGAACTTAAGAATGTATTAAGCCAAAACCATTAGGGAATTCGGTCGAGAAATTTGCAGTAAGAAAAGCTACATATCCTTTTGTTATTAGGCAACCAACTTTTTGTGCAGGTTGCATAGAAGCTAGGAAATATATAAATTTTTAACGGGATGTGAATTGCCACCGGTAAAGGTACCTTATTCGTGACTGACTCCATTAACGAACTGGGTCCAGATAATCGTTATCGTTCTAACTGTTGTCTCTTTAAAACAAAACAAAAAAAAAAGAATCACTTTCGTTCAAGAGTTATCATATGGATTAACGAACGGCTGTACTAACATTTTGACTTTATTCGGCCCACTAGCATGATCCCAATAAAATTACTATCTTATAACTAGCGTGATACTACTAACATTACAATCTTACGATTCACTAGCGTGATCCTAGTAACATTACAATCTTAACATTATAAGATCCACTAGCGTGATCCTAATAACATAATCTTATAAGATCCATTTACATGATCCTAATAACATTACAATATTATAAGGTCCTCTAGCGTGATCCTGTAACATTACATCTTATACCCAGCGTGATCCTAATAACATTACAATCTTATAAGGCCCACTAGCGTGATTCTAATAACATTACAATCTTACATCGTCCACTAGCGTGATCCTAATAACATTACAATCTTATAAGGCCCCACTAGCGTGACCCTAATAACATTACAATCTTATAAGACCTACTAGCGTGATCCTAAATAAGATATTTTAAAACATTTTAATTTTTAACTTTATATTATATTCTGATTTAGTAACCAGCGACATGTTCCTGTGATCATCATGAATTCTGATATGGTAATCACAGGAATATGGCATAGTTTAGTAGATCAGAATGTAATGCAAACAGTGTTCGTACTTTCTCTAAGCAATTATTTTTATTTACTTGTGGAGATGACAAAAGTAAGTAATATTATCCGTCAAAAGCCACAATTAGACGCGCACATATGCAGTGCAGCTTAGTATCAACCAGGCTGATTTCAGAATTTTCAGTCTCCACAATTGCAACGTGCATTGTCGTAAGATTTTCTGTATACAATGGAGCCGAATGGTAAAAATTTCTTTTAATACGTGACATCACATCACATTTGAACGACATACTGTTTGATCTCTTGAGAATTCTTAAATGAATCTGGACTATTCTGCAGATCTTAGTATCGGAAAAGATCGTAAGAAAGCACTTGAACGAAATATTTAGAGAATTTCCCGAAGAAAGAAGTATTGTCAAATGTAGCGAAAAGGAGAAGAGTTTCCTTCGTAGCAGACACAGTGTGTTCCGTTCATTTCCTTGATAGCGTGCTCAGCAGCTAAAATTATGGCGCGCAGTAACAATGCGCGATTGAAAACAATTTAAACCACTTAGTTAAAGAAGAGGGATAGCACTATAGGAAAAATCCTATCGTTGTGTATCGAATTGAATAATTGTATTGTTGTATTAGTATTATTATTATTTTGACCCAAGGAATTTGTTCTCAATTTGTAAACATACTTTTGAGACACTTTAGTAGTGCATACCAATTGAAATTAAGTGTTTACTGTAATAAAAATGCTCTCGATAAATAAATTTGATATAAAATTTATAGTTTTTTGTCGATAGGTAATTCTTAAATTTATAGAAAATTGGTATATGTATTTTAAGGGACAAAAGTATTTTATGTGAATATTTTCAGCTGGTATACTCGTATTTTGTTTTTAATTTTTATTTATAAAATACTATATCTAGTACTGAAAAGTTGATGAAGTTAAGTGAATGAAAATAATACTTTAATGCAGTGATGGCCAAATGATGGTCTAAATGCGGCTCGCGAAAATATATTTATTCCTTTTATAACACCATGTCTATAGCAGGAGGATTTCTACTGATCAGGAAAGTCAGGGAAAACTCAGGGAAAATAGTGCAGGTCAGGGAGGCTCAGGGAAAAAGACTGGAAATCAGGGAAATTTTATAAAATATATTTTTTCTAACATTAATTGTACACCAATTTCAGCTTAGCCAGCCATTATAATACCTATTTTTATGGGAGGTAAGTGGGTACGTATGAGCAATTGATTAGTATTTGTCTTTATAGAATAAATGTTCTTATATATAAATATTCGTCGACACCTGCCATGAGAATCAGGGAATTTCCTGCCAAAGATCAGGGAAAGTCAGGGAAATAGATTTCTCCAGATCAGTAGGAAACCTGAACAGAAAGAATATAATTGCCTTATAATATACCTGAATCGAGACGACCTTAACTATAAAAATAATTTATTTAATCTTTTGGTTATCAAGCTCATTCTGCAGAGTAAAGCCGTTGATACTGCACCGATGTTTAGAGAAGTGAACTTTTCATAGAGTTACTTTCAGATATTTGTATCACCGGCTCCAATTAGCCTAGGTACATGAAACATAAGACAAGATACGCTGAGTAGAACGAAGATTCAAGAAATGCATGATTTACGCATATACAGCGAACCGTCATGTCAGGGGTCAAGGAAAATGGCAAATGCCCCTAAGTGTGGTTCTTATTTTTGTCCCAGTATGCAGTTCATTATCAATTGGCCATCATTACTTTAATGTATGTGGTTGTCAAAAAAAATAAGATTTTTGTTCCCCTCTCTTTCTGTTTGTTTTTTAACGAAAGTAACCAATCGATATTTAATATTGATACATTTCTGATTTGTTATATTGAGTTTTGTGTACACACTATAACAAACCAAAAAAATCATATTTTCACGGAAGGGCGGCTAGTTTCTGTTTCAATAATCGCCAGCTTTGAAAATAAATTATAAACTCTTTGAAACAGCCTTTAGACCAAAGAAAACAATAATAAATGCAAATAAATGAATGGCGAAATATTTGTTTGGATTGATAAAATGAAAAGAACTTAGGAATCTCCAAGAAAACTTCGATACGTTGTTAATACATCAGTTATTTCATATAATACCACCAGATTCCGAAAATGTGAACTTGTGCTCTCCACTGAGCTGCCCACAAACTTCAAAATTCAATGTTATCAAATTGATAAAACATAACTGTCTTTTTGACTTATATTCGTGAGGTGTGTATAATGGTTTGATTAAAATAGCCATTGAAGTTTTAAAGGACTCTAACAGTTGTTAACTTGGACTACCTTTGGTATAGTCTGTCATTTAGTTGCATAATTGTCAAAATTTTTGAATAAGAACTCCCATCATCCTCAGCTGCGTTTTCTTAATTCATTTACTACAAACTCATTACATCACATGACATAAATCGTTGTGTATGGAAGTATCAAATGATAGTATTTCTTTTAGTAATAAAAATTCGATATTATCTGTACCAAAATTCCAATAATTAAATGCGTGAACTTCCCAAGAACCACTCTGAAACTTTTTGATATTACTCACACATTTCCTGTACGATTGCCACCTTGAGAATATAAACAGTCCTGTTTCTCTATTTGTAATTACGTGGTGCATTCAGTAGGTTTTTACTGCTTTGGACTTGTGATAAGCATCCAGAAACTAATACTTCATTCTTCCATTTTTCTTTACGATACAATTTGTTGACACATTTTCACTAGTTTACATAAATTACTAATTGGGACTTCTACACAATTTCTCCGTACTTTTGTCTATGATTGTGAAAATAAGTATTTAAATTAAATTGTTGTCTGGTAAATGAACATCCAAGAAAATAAATAAATAAATAAACTACCGATATCATTTTAACCTGTAGTTTTAATTTGTAGTAAGTTACTGCAGGTTTAGTTTTTGTTAGCTGTTGGTCCGAAATTTTAGAAAAGATGTCCGAAAGCAACTGAAAAAGCGTTGATAGCGTTGAGTTTTCCTACCTTAATCACATGGAAGTAGTAACCTTTCTCCAAGTACTGCCCGTTCAATCGGATGCAAGTGTCCAAGTGTTTCTGCTATTTTTTTCAACACGTCTTCTGAAACTCTTTTTGTGGAATGCTATCTAAAATCCCCTCACAAGCTGTTATAACGGGTAGATTAGACTCAAATTTTGTTTCATGTTAATTGCTTTTCTGAATTGGAAAATAGCGAAAAGTCATATGGAGACAGGAAAGTCATCTGTCGCCATGTGACAGATCTGGTCTATTTGCAGGTTATGATATTACTGTCACATTCAGTTCCTGTAACATCAAATTGGTTTTCATGTGTGACACATCTGACAATGTCTCCTCAATGTTTCCTCAATGTCTGAAGCACTGTTCTGTGTTTGGGGAAACAGTGTGTTCATAAATCAGACACAGAACGCGATCGGCATGATTTTTCTTGCTGATTGAATTGGCGAATCTTTTTGCTGTAGGTGGTGAAGTAGTTTTGCCAACTTTCCAAAGTAAAATGTCAGGATGCTTAATGTTTTTTGATTCTATTCCAAAGCAACATGTTGAGACACTTCATGGGGTTTGGTACTAGTCCAAAGCAAAATATCGGGACGTTTGATGCGTTTTGGTACCATACCAAAGCAAAATATCCGGACGCTTCATGCTTTTTGGTACCATTCCAGAGCAAAATGTCAAAATGCTTCGTTCTTTTTGGTACCATTTCGAAACAAAATATCGGAACATTTCATGCGTTTTGGTACCATTTCAAAGCAAAATGTCGGGACGCTTCATGCCTTTTGATATCACACCAAAGCAACATGTCGAGACGCTTCATGCTTTTTGGTACCATTACCAAGCAAAATGTCAGGACACTTCATGCTTTTTGGTACCATTCCGAAATCAAAATGTCGGGACGCTTCATCCTTTTTGGTACCATTCCAAAGCAAAATGTCGGGACGCTTCATTCTTTTTGATACCATTCCAAAGCAAAATGTCGGGACGTTTCATTCTTTTTGGTACTATTTCAAAACAAAATATCGGGACACTTCATGCGCTTTGGTACCATTCCAAAGCAATATATCGGGACGCTTCATGCAATCATTCGGGGGAGGTGCCAGAGTTTCTTCGTCGTAATAATGTAATATGTCTTACTATAATATATATATATATATATATATATATATATATATATATATATATATATATATATATATAAAATTAAAAAAAGGAAACAATTTAAATTATATAGACTATAAAATAATACAATGTATATTAAAAATTTGGCCAATTTGAAGAGAATATATCCTATTCATAGGTCTATATGTTAGGTACCTAAATATGTGCAAAGTAAAAAAACATTTAACTATCCCAATACAGGAACAGTAACGTTTGTCGTTAATATTCAGCTACTGCCACTCCCAGATCTACTGCTGCATCTGCTAGCACTTAAATGTATATTTCTGGTTACGTGTTGTTGTTTTCGATCTTCACCAATTGCAAAGTGAGTGTAGATCCATAATGCTATTTGCCTGCTGCTGTTGTGAGCGTTCCTCCTATTTTGAAGA